>NC_136063.1:1704105702-1708905702 GCF_964261635.1 Lissotriton helveticus | reverse complement strand
GGACTGAGTGAGGGAGCAAAGAAAGGTAAGTGAGGGACTGTTTGAGAGTTAAAGCGAGTAAGCATGAGGGAAGGGGACTGAGAGAGTGAGGGGATGGAGGTAGTGAGGTTAAGAGAGAGGGAGTGAGGGAAGGAGAGTGAGGATGTGAGAGGACAGAGGGAGTGAGAGAAGGAGTGAGTGAAGTGGACTAAGGTGAGTGAGGGAAGGGCAATGAGTGAGGGAGCGAAGGAAGGGAATAGAGGGGAAGAGGACTGAAGCATAGGTACTTAGAGAAGGTGAGTGGGGGGTGAAAGTAAAGGGAAGGGGAGTGAAGGATGGGGAATGAGGGGTAGTGAGGGAACCGGAGTAAGGGAACGGGGGTGAGGGAGGATGAGAGAAGGGCAGTGAGCGTGAGTAAAGAGGGGTGAAAGAGGGTGGATAAAAGTGAGTGAGGGTAAGACAAGGGGAGTGAGGGGATAGAGGGAGTGAAGGAAGGAGTGACAGAAAGGAACTGAGTAAGGGAGCAAAGAAAGGTAAGTGAGGGAGTGTGGGTGAGTTATAGGGAGTGAGCGTGACAGAAAAGGAGTGAGAGGAAAGAGAGAGTGAAGCTAAGAGAGAGAGAGTGAGGGAAGGGGAGTGAGAAAGTGAGGGGACAGAGGTAGTGAGAGAAGGAGTGAGTGAAGTGGAGTAAGGTGAGTGAAGGAAGGGGAAGGAGTGAGGGAGCGAAGGAAGGTAAGAGAGGGGAAGGGAAGTAAAGCAGGGGGACTGAAAGAAGGTGAGTGTAGGAGGGGAGTGAGGGAAAAGGGAGTAAACATGGGGAATGAGAATAAGTGAGGGAAGTGAAGTAAGGGAACGGGGGTAAGGGAAGGTGAGAGAAGAGTAGTGAGGTTAAGGAAAAGAGTGATGAGAAACTAAATTTTGTTTGTCAAACTTACCTTATAAGTAATGTAAACTTAATTACATATTTTTAATAAATTGAATATCTGTGTAAGAGGACAAAAAAAGTTATAATTTTTATAATATATATTTCAAAATACAAGAGACAAGGCAGGAGATTAAAAGTAATAAATGGGTACTAAGAGATAAAGTAGGAGTGAAGGACACAGAAAGGGAAACAAAGGAACGGTGAAGGACAGAGAGAGGGAAAAAGAAATAGAGGGAGAGCAAATTACTAAAAGGATTATGAGGCGGATAGATTCAGTGACAGAGAGGAAGAGAGGGAGAGAGAAATGAACTGAAGGTGAGTAAGATACTAAAGGAAAGTGAGTTATCAAAACTAAATGAGGAAAGGGAGTAAGGAAAATGAGTGAGGGAGCGAAGGAAGGGAAGAGAGGGGAAGGGAAGTGAAGCTGGGAAACTGAAAGAAGGTGAGTGTGGGAGGGGAGTGAGAGGAAGAGGAGTGAACATGGGGAATGAGGATAAGTGAGGGAAGCGGAGTAAGGGAACAGGGGTGAGGGAGGGTAAGAGAAGAGCAGTGAGGTTGAGGAAAGAGTGGTGATAGAGGGTGGATGAAGACAAGTGAGCATGAGAGAAGGGGAGTTAGGGAGTAAGGAGATAGAGGGAGTGAAGAAAAGGGGACTGAGTGAGGGAGCAAAGAAAGGTAAGTGAGGGACTGTTTGAGAGTTAAAGCGAGTAAGCATGAGGGAAGGGGACTGAGAGAGTGAGGGGATGGAGAGAGTGAGGCTAAGAGAGAGGGAGTGAGGGAAGGGGAGTGAGGAAGTTAGAGGACAGAGGGAGTGAGAGAAGGAGTAAGTGAAGTGGAGTAAGGTGAGTGAGGGAAGGGGAATGAGTGAGGAAGCGAAGGAAGGGAATAGAGGGGAAGAGGACTGAAGCATAGGTACTGAGAGAAGGTGAGTGGGGGGTGAAAGTAAAGGGAAGGGGAGTGAAGGATGGGGAATGAGGGGTAGTGAGGGAACCGGAGTAAGGGAACGGGGGTGAGGGAGGATGAGAGAAGGGCAGTGAGCGTGAGTAAAGAGGGGTGAAAGAGGGTGTATAAAAGTGAGTGAGGGTAAGACAAGGGGAGTGAGGGGATAGAGGGAGTGAAGGAAGGAGTGACAGAAAGGAACTGAGTAAGGGAGCAAAGAAAGGTAAGTGAGGGAGTGTGGGTGAGTTATAGGGAGTGAGCGTGACAGAAGAGGAGTGAGAGAGTGAGAGGAAAGAGAGAGTGAAGCTAAGAGAGAGAGAGTGAGGGAAGGGGAGTGAGGAAGTGAGAGGACAGAGGGAGTGAGAGAAGGAGTGAGTGAAGTGGAGTAAGGTGAGTGAAGGAAGGGGAATGAGTGAGGGAGTGAAGGAAGGGAAGAGAGGGGAAGGGAAGTAAAGCAGGGGGACTGAAAGAAGGTGAGTGTAGGAGGGGAGTGAGGGAAAAGGGAGTAAACATGGGGAATGAGAATAAGTGAGGGAAGTGAAGTAAGGGAACGGGGGTGAGGGAAGGTGAGAGAAGAGTAGTGAGTTTATGGAAAAGAGTGATGAGAAACTAAATTTTGTTTGTCAAACTTACCTTATAAGTAATGTAAACTTAATTACATATTTTTAATAAATTTAATATCTGTGGAAGAGGACAAAAAAAAGTTAGAATTTTTATAATATATATTTCAAAATACAAGAGACAAGGCAGGAGATTAAAAGTAATAAATGGGTACTAAGAGATAAAGTAGGAGTGAAGGACACAGAAAGGGAAACAAAGGAACGGTGAAGGACAGAGAGAGGGAAAAAGAAATAGAGGGAGAGCAAATTACTAAGAGGATTATGAGGCGGATAGATTCAGTGACAGAGAGGAAGAGAGGGAGAGAGAAATGAACTGAAGGTGAGTAAGATACTAAAGGAAAGTGAGTTATCAAAACTAAATGAGGAAAGGGAGTAAGGAAAATGAGTGAGGGAGCGAAGGAAGGGAAGAGAGGGGAAGGGAAGTGAAGCAGGGGAACTGAAAGAAGGTGAGTGTGGGAGGGGAGTGAGAGGAAGGGGAGTGAACATGGGGAATGAGGATAAGTGAGGGAAGCGGAGTAAGGGAACGGGGGTGAGGGAGGGTAAGAGAAGAGCAGTGAGGTTGAGGAAAGAGTGGTGATAGAGGGTGGATAAAGACAAGTGAGCGTGAGAGAAGGGGAGTGAGGGAGTAAGGAGATAGAGGGAGTGAAGGAAAGGGGACTGAGTGAGGGAGCAAAGAAAGGTAAGTGAGGGACTGTGGGAGAGTTAAAGCGAGTAAGCATGAGTGAAGGGGACTGAGAGAGTGAGGGGACGGAGAGAGTGAGGCTAAGAGAGAGGGAGTGAGGGAATGGGAGTGAGGAAGTTAGAGGACAGAGGGAGAAGGAGTAAGTGTAGTGGAGTAAGGTGAGTGAGGGAAGGGGAATGAGTGAGGAAGCGAAGGAAAGGAAGAGAGGGGAATGGAAGTAAAGTAGGGGGACAGAAAGAAGTTGAATGTGGGAGGGGAGTGAGGGAAAGGGGAGTAAACATGGGGAATGAGAATAAGTGAGGGAAGCGGAGTAAGGGAACGGGGGTGAGGGGGGGTGAGAGAAGAGTAGTGAGGTTAAGGAAAAGAGTGATGAGAAACGAGATTTTGTTTTTCAAACTTACCTTATAAGTAATGTAAACTTAATTACATATTTTTAATAAATGTAATATCTGTGGAAGAGGAAAAAAACAATAAATTATAATTTTTATAATATATATTTCAAAATACAGGAGACAAGGCAGGAGATTAAAAGTAATAAAAGGGTACTAAGAGATAAAGTAGAAGTGAAGGACACAGAAAGGGAAACAAAGGAACGATGAAGGACAGAGAGAGGGAAAAAGAAATAGAGGGAGAGCAAATTACTAAGAGGATAATGAGGCGGATAGATTCAGTGACAGAGAGGAAAAGAGGGGGAGAGAAATGAACTGAAGGTGAGTAAGATACTAAAGGAATGTGAGTTATCAAAACTAAATGAGGAAAGGGAGTAAGGAAAATGAGTGAGGGAGCGAAGGAAGGGAAGAGAGGGGAAGGGAAGTGAAGCAGGGGAACTGAAAGAAGGTGAGTGTGGGAGGGGAGTGAGAGGAAGGGGAGTGAACATGGGGAATGAGGATAAGTGAGGGAAGCGGAGGAAGGGAACGGGGGTGAGGGAGGGTAAGAGAAGAGCAGTGAGGTTGAGGAAAGAGTGGTGATAGAGGGTGGATAAAGACAAGTGAGCGTGAGAGAAGGGGAGTGAGGGAGTAAGGAGATAGAGGGAGTGAAGGAAAGGGGACTGAGTGAGGGAGCAAAGAAAGGTAAGTGAGGGACTGTGGGAGAGTTAAAGCGAGTAAGCATAAGGGTCATCTAGTTTAAGACTCCAACAATACAGAACCACCTACATGCTTTATTATACGCGGCGGATTTGGTGCACATGCTGTTCTCCTGTCCAAAGCTAGGGAAATATTGGGAAGAAGTGGGAAAAATTCTGGTTGCTAAAAACATTCTTAGCTCTTCTGTAACAGTGACTATGGCATTACTTGGCCTACATTTAACCAATCAACCACGTCCTGCATTGGCATCAATACTAATTTCATGTGCTAAATTAATCCTAGCAAGGGCCTGGATTAGCTCTAATATACCTAACGCTATGGAATGGTGGTATTTAGTCACTGAAATCAAAACAATGGAGTGTACTCTGGCAGAACTAAGAGGCACTCGGTCACTAAGGAAATTTGGGAAAATTTGGGGGGATCTAGACTGAACGGACCGACTTAAAAATTAACTTTGACTGACAAGCGGTTCTTGCTGGTATATGTTAGTCTTTCTATTATGTTATCTGTTTTATAGATTTACTTTACTGGTCACTTCTGTATTTAATTAACCTCTTGTAAAAATCAAGTTCATCCAAATCAAATTACAGTATGATGTGAAATAATTTTGTATGTATTGTTGCCCTGTACCAGGTGAAAATAAAATAAAAATATTTAAATAAAAAAGGAATGTGAGTTAGCAAAACTAAATGAGGAAAGGGGAGTAAGGAAAGGGGAGTGAGAGAGAGGGAAGGGGGAGTGAGTGAGGGTGCATTCAGGTCAATGAGGGATGGAAGGTGAGTGAGGGTGAGTGAAGGGGCGTGAGAGATTGAGGGGACAGAGGGAGTGAGGTTAACAGAAAGGGAGTGAGGGAAGAAGAGTGAGGAAGTGAGAGGACAGAGGGAGTGAGAGAAGGAGTGAGTAAAGTGGAGTAAGGTGAGTGAGGGAAGGGGAATTACTGAGGAAGCAAAGGAAGGAAAGAAGGGGAGTGAAGCAGAGGGACTGGGAAAAAGTGAGTGCGGGAGGAGATTGAGGGGAAGGGGAGTTAAGGATGGGGAATGAGGATAAGTGAGGGAAGTGGAGTAAGGGAACGGGGTGAGGGAGGGTGAGAGAAGGGCAGTGAGGTTGAGGAAAGTGGGGTGATAGAGGGTGGATAAAGGCGAGTGAGCGTAAGACAAGGGGAGTGAGGGAGTGAGGACATAGAGGTAGTGAAGGAAGGAGTGAGAGAAGGGGAGCAAAGAAAGGTAAGTGAGGGAGTGTTGCTGAGTTAAAGGGGGAAGGGGGAGTGACAAAGTGAGGGGATGGAGGGAGTGAGGCTAAGAGAGAGGGAGTGAGGGAAGGGGAGTTAGGATGTGAGAGGACATAGAGAGTGAGAGAAGGAGTGAGTGAAGTGGAGTAAGGTGAGTGAGGGAAGGGGAATTACTGAGGGAGCAAAGGAAGGAAAGAAGGGAAGGGGAGTGAAGCAGAGAGACTGAGAGCTGGAAAGTGGTGGAGGGGAGAGAGGGGAAGGGGAGTGAAGGAATGGGGAATGAGGGGTAGTGAGGGAAGTGGAGTAAGGGAACGGGGGAAGGAGGGAGAGAGAAGGGCAGTGAAGGTGAGCAACGAGGGGTGATAGAGGGTGGATAAAGGTGAGTGAGCATGAGACAAAGGGAGTATAATATATATTTCACAATACAAAATACAAAATATCTTGTACAACATGTTATATGGTTTATTTTTGCTGTTCTCAGAATATATTGAATTTCACTAAAAACAGTGAGTTCAATACTACTCATCATATGAAAGCGGGCAAAAAAAACACAATCGAAAAGATTGTGTTTAAAAAACCCATACAACGTTTCAATAAATAATGTAAAACTTAGAAAAAAACATATCTTAAATGTTTTCTTCCAAATAAAAATGTCTTACGTACATATCAACAATAACAAATTAATAAAGCATTGGTATGTCATTATTATACTCTCAAAGTAAAGTAATATAGAAACATAAATTAACAACATTTACCCGAAATACTCATTTTTGATTCATTTACTTTTCCACGAGGCCAAATAGTATATGAAAAGTCCTTTTTTTGGAAATCACTTAATAGTACTTTTAAACTTCCATGTACCCGACTTTCTGAATGAAAAGCTCCAACATCTATTCGATCATCTAACAGTAGTTATATTTCCACCTCTGGCTCACTCATGATCAACATTTCCTATAATATTTATATCACTCACTATGTGATACACTTACACTACCTCTATGAAATTTACAAGTTTTTTATTATCTTGATCACTCTCACTCAAAGTAATTTTGAACAGCAGACTAACTTTTATTAACTGCTCTAATCTTCCTAGGCCAATTACTTTTCCTAAAATTTGGGTTCTAAGAACACTAGGTAAGAATTTTGTAAGTCAAAAGGCAAACGTTGTTTGAAAGTCAATTGAGTATCGTTACAATAAGTCCAGCCTTTTTAACGTTTTAAATAAGCTGTGTAATGTCCTGATGTTGTAGAAGGACCATCATGGAAAATAATTGCTGCAGTTACAAAGGTTCTTCCTGAAATTGATAATTGAGAAGCCACAACATTTTTAATTAAAGTTGTCAATTTAGTTCCATCAGGTCTACATCGTTGGAACATTAAAATTACATACTGTCCATATCTTTGTATAAATAAGGTGGATAACATTGCAGAGTTACATTGGGTACAGACCATGTTTTGATTTGCTTCTCTAACGAGATTATTGAAAGACACTGATTTGGAGTCTGGTAAAGTCAAATATATAAATCTTTCAGTGTCTATTGTAGTACTACTTGAAAATGAACAATTGTCGCAGTCATGCTGCCATTTATAAGAAAGGCCAAAAAGATTTTCCACATCTATACCTTCATCTTGCAATACAACAAGCATATACATTAGAAATTCCTGACAATCTTGCTGAATATTCTGTGAAAATTGATTTAGACCAGAACATATGTCTAAAACATTTTGAATATCAGAAACACTTTCTATATTTGTTTTATCACTGCTACATTTCTCAAACACAGTATTCAACAAACAATAAAATCTTTGATCCCGATTTTCTACAATCTGCTCTTGTAAAGTTTGGAGAAAAAAAACAACATTAACCACTACATTAGCACAGCAGTTGACACCAGAACTGTTTTCAAACTGAAATCCAACAACATCTTCAACAGCACCTGGTCAGTGCTGGTCGCTCCACCCGCCGCGTGGCCCACCTGCGTGTGCCCAGTCCCCGTTTGCCACCACCACTGCTAGTAACTTTTCTTTCATTGCTGCGTCCTTAATTGTATTTCTATTCTCCCCGTGCTGTTGTATTTGTGTCCTTAATTGTATTTCTATTCTCCCCGTGTGCCCCTGACTGTTTGCCGCCACTGCTAGTAACTTTTCTTTCATTGCTGCGTCCTTAATTGTATTTCTATTCTCCCCGTGCTGTTGTATTTGTGTCCTTAATTGTATTTCTGTTCTCTTCGTGCTGCTGTGCCCCCTGTTTTCACTGGTGTGCCCGTGATTGTACTTCGGTCCTCTCCGTGCTCCCGCTGACCCACCCCGCTCCCTGCCGCTGCTCCCCCGCAGCCCCACCCCGTTCCTTCAGCCTCACCTTGCATCGCTCCCCTCCCCACTCACTACCCCCGCTCCCGCTTCGCAGCTGCTCTTCCCTCCCACTGAGTACTTAGGCGGGGTCCGCGAGGCGGGGAGCTGTGACCTGACCTGACCTGGTCAGTGCCGGTCGCTCCACCCGCCGCGTGGCCCACCTGCGTGTGCCCAGTCCCCGTTTGCCGCCACCACTGCTAGTAACTTTTCTTTCATTGATGCGTCCTTAATTGTATTTCTATTCTCCCCGTGCTGTTGTATTTGCGTCCTTAATTGTATTTCTATTCTCCCTGTGTGCCCCTGACTGTTTGCCGCCACTGCTAGTAACTTTTCTTTCATTGCTGCGTCCTTAATTGTATTTCTATTCTCCCCATGCTGTTGCATTTGCGTCCTTAATTGTATTTCTATTCTCCCCGTGTGCCCCTGACTGTTTGCCGCCACTGCTAGTAACTTTTCTTTCATTGCTGCGTCCTTAATTGTATTTCTATTCTCCCCGTGCTGTTGTATTTGCGTCCTTAATTGTATTTCTGTTCTCTTCGTGCTGCTGTGCCCCCTGTTTTCACTGGTGTGCCCGTGAGTGTACTTCGGTACTCTCCCTGCTCCCACTGACCCACCCCGCTCCCTGCCGCTGCTCCCCCGCAGCCCCACCCCGTTCCTTCAGCCTCACCTTGCATCGCTCCCCTCCCCACTCACCACCCCGCTCCCGCCTCCCAGCTGCTCCTCCCTCCCACTGAGTACTTAGGCGGGGTCCACGAGGTGGGGAGCTGTGACCTGACCTGACCTGGTCAGTGCCGGTCGCTCCACCCACCGCGTGGCCGACCTGCGTGTGCCCAGTCCCCGTTTGAAGCCGCCACTGCTAGTAACTTTTCTTTCATTGATGCGTCCTTAATTGTATTTCTATTCTCCCCGTGCTGTTGTATTTGCGTCCTTAATTGTATTTCTATTCTCCCTGTGTGCCCCTGACTGTTTGCCGCCACTGCTAGTAACTTTTCTTTCATTGCTGCGTCCTTAATTGTATTTCTATTCTCCCCGTGCTGTTGTATTTGCGTCCTTAATTGTATTTCTATTCTCCCCGTGTGCCCCTGACTGTTTGCCGCCACTGCTAGTAACTTTTCTTTCATTGCTGCGTCCTTAATTGTATTTCTATTCTCCCTGTGCTGTTGTATTTGCGTCCTTAATTGTATTTCTGTTCTCTTCGTGCTGCTGTGCCCCCTGTTTTCACTGGTGTGCCCGTGATTGTACTTCGGTCCTCTCCCTGCTCCCACTGACTCACCCCGCTCCCTGCCGCTGCTCCCCCGCGGCCCCACCCCCGTTCCTTCAGCCTCACCTCGCATCGCTCCCCTCCCCACTCGCCACCGCGCTCCCGCCTCCCAGCTGCTCCTCCCTCGCTCTGCCCCCCCACTCTCCATTTATGACAGAGTCCGCGCGTGCGCGCACGTTCATGCGCAGCGGGTGTGCCAAAGGCAAGCCCGTCTGTGCCCGTCCGCGCCTGGACCGCGCCCAGCGCCAGAACCCCTGGCTCTTGCAGATTCTATCCCACCCGCCGGACATACAACACCGCCACCCTCAGCGCACTCAACACCGGACGCCTCCCCAGATGCCACCAATCCACCCTAGGATGCACCCACGGACCCTTCACCTGGCAACCCTGCAAGTTCGCCTGCATCCGGACCTGCAACCCACCCGCACCCGCCAAGCCAAGCACCAACAGCAACCACCTGAAGTGCATCCTGCTCAACACCCGCTCCGTCCACAGACACGCCGTGGAACTATGGGACCTGCTCGACACCACATCCCCGGACGTCGCCTTCCTCACGGAGACCTGGATGAACGCCTCCTCAGCGCCCGACATCGCCATAGCCATCCTGGACGGATACAAAATCACCCGGAGGGACCGCGTCAACCAGACTGGAGGAGGCATCGCCATCGTCCACAAGAACACCATTCGCATCTCAACGAACTCCAAAGACACCCTCACAGCCGCCGAACATCTTCACTTCCAGATACACACCGACCCCAAGACCACACTCAGAGGCACCCTCATCTACAGACCCCCAGCACCCCGCACACAATTCAGTGAAGACATCGCAGACTTCATCAGCCCACAAGCTCTCCCCTCCGCCGACTACATCCTCCTAGGGGATCTCAACTTCCACCTGGAGAACAACAACGACAACAACACCACCACCCTACTGGACAACCTCGCTAACCTCGGACTCAAGCAACTGGTGAACACCCCCACACACTACGCCGGTCACACTCTTGACCCAATCTTCTCCTCCAGCAAACACATCTCCTTCAGCCACTCCACCGGACTCCACTGGACTGACCACAGCTGCGTCCACTTCAGCTTCAGAAAGACCACAACTCACAACCTCCCCCAACAGGTCCCCGTAGGAACTGGAACAAGATCACCACCGACCAGCTCACCGCATCACTGAACCAGGACCCTCCTGCCCGAATCAGGTGCAATCAGAACAGCAGAGGGGGTTGGAAATGCAAATAATGCCCAGATGCTGGACGCACTTTTGCAGGTCGAGGAGGAGATGGCGAATAACATGAATCAGCTTAAGTGTGCAAAGTGGGGGAGCCTGGCAAGCATCGAATCTCAGAGAGACTGGGAAGGCGATAAGTTCTTCTCTGTCAATGAAGGGTCAGACACTACCTCCAGTGACGAGGAAGGAAAAACGTCAACAGAAATTAGTTCAGACACAGAGGAGAGTGATGAAAGAAATACAAAAAAAAGGAGGAAATCGACTGCAAGGCGAGGGGGCTCCCCAGATATGTCTAATAAAAAACTTCTATGGGACTACTCAGCAACCTCATGCGTCTATCAGGAGGCTATACATGGGGAAGGCGGAGCAACAGGAGGAGGGGAAGCTGGAGCCCCACAACATGCTACGATGGATATGATGTTTAACACATTAAAACAAATGCAGGCTGAAGCGAGAATAGAGAGTCGGAGAGCCAGACATGACACTAAGAAAATTCAAGCTTCAATAAGGAAAATGAACAAAATATACGAGGAGGTTGAAGAGAGAGTTGTCCATGTAGAGGAATGGGCAGGATCGAGGATGAGATTACAGACTGGCAGTCATTCAGATTGGAACAGACTAAAATAGCAGAGGACCTGCAGTGGAAAATCAAAGACTTTGAGAACCGTCAGAGACGGAACAACGGGAGACTTCTTGGGCTAGAGGAAGGGGTGGAGGGGTGGGACCCAAAAGGATTTGTCATTAAGCTACTGAAAGATGCCTTTCCAGAAGTCCAATGGCAATGGGAATTAGAAGTCCAACGGGCACACAGATTCCCACTGTCTAACAAAAGAAGAAAGATGGTAGACAGGATAATTTACCTAGGGCCATGCTAGTTTTTTGTGGGAATTATTTGGCAAGACAGAAGATAATTGAAAAAGCTAGATCAGATTCTAAAAAAACAGCTCAGGGATTAACCTTCTTCGCCCGACCCGATTTCTGCCATGTCACTGTCGAGAGACGGTGGCGACTCAGACAAATGATAGCACCTTTCCAGCAACAAGGGGCAGAGGCTTATTTGATGTTCCCGGCAAAGCTGAAGATTATTACAGGTGGACGGACTAGGATGTTTTTTTTCGAAATAAAGGCAGGAGAATATTTAACAGAACTTACAGAGATGAATAAGGGAAGAGGAAACAGATAAATGTTCAGATTGTTAGATGTACATTAGCGGTAGGATAGAGATTCAGCACGAAGTTCAGGGCAGCAGAACAGGAGGGAGGGGAGAAAAGATGGAACAGGAGGAGGGAGAGGGAGGCGACTTTACATCACACAGCAGTCGCGTATAGGTCATGTGTGACCGATTTGCCTGTGGAAGGAGGTTGGGAGTCTTGGGGGAGGGGGGTGCTGCAGGGAGGGAGGGGGTACAGAGGGAGGGGAAAGGGGGAGGCTAGAATTTGGGGGGAAAAAATTGCACAAAAAGGAAAAAAAACAGAAAGAATGTTGTGTCATTAAGAAGTTTCATGGGTAGACTGGAACTACTAGGACGCTCGAGATGGGGAAAACTAGAGAAATTTAAATGGCATTAAGGATTATTTCTATAAATGTATGTGGCTTGAATAATGGAGATAAAAGACAGAAAGTCGCTGCTATGCTAAGAATGCTCAGAGTGGAGTTAATGTGCCTGCAGGAGACACACATTGCAGGAAAGGAAAAATTCCTGTTGGAACAAATGGGGTTTGATATTCTTGCCCATACAAAACAAGAAACTAGAACAAGAGGGGTTGCCATATTAGCTAAAAAAGGGGTAGTTAAACTCAAAAGAAAATAGGAGGATCAAGAGGGTAGATGGATAATTGTGGAGGTGGAAACACAGTCTGGATGTTATACAATTGCATCAGTTTATGCCTCTAATGATGATGAACCAGAGATTTTTGAATTTCTAGACATAGAACTTGCATTATGGCCCGAACCTATAATATGCTCTGGAGATTTCAACATTAAAGGCCTGGATGGGGGAAGTATGTTGAACAGAGGAGGATATATCGGACGAAAGAAAAAAACATGCAAAGCCATACAAAACATGGCGCTACACAATGCCTTAGTGGATGTATAGGCAGAGGAGAACCCAGTAGGGACAGGGAGCACGTTTTACTCCGCTCCCCACAAGATGGTAGCCAGACTAGATTATTTTTTTATATCAAGATCAATAATGAGGGAATCTCAATTAGAAAGGTTGCCCAGGGTAGTTTCGGACCATAACCCACTAGTATTAAATCTGCCGTTGGGTATCAGCATGGTGGGCAAAAATAGCACATGGACATTTGAGAGAGGCTTACTGAGGGAGCCTGGATATATAAGGCATATGCAGGAATGGATTCCCCAATTCTGGGAGGTTAACAGGAATACTGCTTTGATTAATATGACTTGGGACGCATTCAAGGCCGGCGTGAGGGGGAAACACTAAGCTATACATTACAAACAACTAAAATGGAGAAGATTAGGATGGATAATAGGATGAGGGATTTGTGGAGTCTAGAAGAGAGATTAATCATGGCTATATCTAAACGAGAATCAATAGAGGGAATACTATTGGAAATAGAAATGAATAAAGCAGAGGCAGGGGTAAGCCTTGCTCAGAAAGCAGCAGGGAATTTTTTGGCAAAGAAGGAAAAGGGTCTATGAATTTAATGAAAGGGTTGGGCACCCCCTAGCAATACGCACCCGACAAAACTTATCAGCGGGGGAAATAAAGGAAATTAAAGATAGTTTAGGAAAGGTGGTTAATACACCTGAAGAGGTACAGGAGGTGTTCAGGAGCTTTTATGGCAACTTATATGAATCAAATCTAAGTAATACAGACGAGAAGATTACAGAGTACTTGACAGAGATACCACACGATATACTAGATCTGGAAGCTAAAGAGGAACTAGACCTCCCATTAACACTACAAGAAGTAAGGGAGGCTGTGAATAAACTACCAGCGGGAAAAGCAACAGGACCAGATCAGAAACCGGCTGAATTTTATAAGACTTTTTGGGACCTACTGGGGGAAAATATGCTAGAGATCTTTAGACAGGCACAGCTAGGTACATCGATACCACATTCATGGGCAGGCGCTGATATTATAGTGATTTTAAAGACGGATAAGCCAGCACTAGAGCCTGGGTCTTATAGGCCAATTACTCTTTTAAATGCAGACACAATTTTTTTTCAAAATCATTAGCTCAAAGACTAAGTAAGGTTATTGAGGGATTAGTTGTTACTTCACAACATGGCTTCATTCCTGGGAAAGGTACTCAGCATACTAGGCAAATGATTACTATTCTGGATGCCGCGGAAGTGACAGGAGACCCTGTCACAGCCATATTCCTCGATGCTGAGAAGGCCTTCGACAGGGTCTCCTGGGGCTACTTGTGGAGGGTTATGAAGTGGTTTGGGATAGGCGAGGGATACATCAAGGCAATCCAGGCTCTTTACAAACAGCCAACAGCAAGGGTAGGAATAAACAGGAATTACACAAAGGCAGTTCAGATCAGACGAGGGACCAGACAGGGTTGCCCAGCCTCGCCCTTGCTGTTCGCCTTATACCTTGATCCATTTCTAAGAAAAGTAACAAGCAATATGAATATCTACCCGGTCACGCTACATGGAAGCTAGTATAAGCTATTCGCATATGCGGATGAAGTGGCTATTATAACACCAAAGCCAGGGAGAGCGATAGCTGAAATAGAGCAGGAGGCCTTGAATTTTGGGAGTATTGCAGGGTATTCGATTAATAAAGGCAAAACTCAGATTGTCCAGAATAAGTATACAATACACCAAGATATTAGAATAGTTCCCGAAGCCACATATTTAGGGGTAAAGGTGACCACCAATTTAGATAATTTAGTAGGGCTTAATATGAATCCATTATTAGATAAAGTAAAAAGAAACACCGAAAGGATTCACACTGACACTAATGGGTAGGATAAATGTCATTAAGATGATCACTTTTCCAAAGTTTCTGTACCTTTTTAGAGCGATTCCATTGTTTTTCGAGCAGTCTTGGTTTAGGAAACTGGTAAAATACTTAATAGTCTGATCTGGGCCCAAGGGAAGACCAGAAGAGCGTACCGATACATGGTACTTCCAAGGGCGAAGGGGGGATAGGGGGCCCCGGATTTTAGACTTTACTATTGGGCAGCAGTCTTTCAGTATACACAGGGGTTATTAGGTGGTGGGGGAAACGAGAATCTAGCTGGCAGATTAAGCTTCACAAATGTATATAGAGCACTAGTGGGGGAGGAAGCCGAGAATGGCCTGCTGAAAACAGTGGACTACAATTACTTTAAACACACTAGGTTTAAGACTCTAAAAGCAGCATATAATGTTTGGAAGGTGGTGGCGACCAAACTGGGTATTGGTAGATATAATTATTACATACGCTTGTATAATAATCACTCACTGCCAGGGGACATATTCGGGGACGCAATTATGAAGGGTTGGGATGATAAGGGGATCAAGAAGATAGGAGACTTAGTGGACACGGAGGGAGTGATTCGACAATTTCAGGATATACAAATGAAATATGGGATAACGGGGAACAACTTTTTTAAATATCTACAGATAAGAAGCTTTCTTGCAAATAAAAGAAGTGGAGTAATAGGGTTTGAGCATAGTAGAATTATGGATTATATTGAGAGGACGAATCACTGCACAATTCGACAGCTATATGCAGAACTCTATATATTAAAAACTGATGACAGAGATAAATTCGCCACCAAATGGGTGGAAAAGGTGGGTGCGTCCTTGGAGGACCTACAGACATCTTTGGATTTAGGACGCACAATTCTATGCTCAGCGACATTACAATCTCAACATTATAAAACACTATACTCCCTATACTACACGCCAGCCAGAATTGCACAGTGGGGGGGAGACACAGGAATCACTTGCCCACGTTGTGATGCAAGAGAGGCGGACATTGTTCACATGTTCGCCCAATGCCCGCAATTACATACACTAAAAGGGGCAATTGAGGATTTTTTGGAGAACTCACTGGGAATTAAGAGTAAATTATCGGATGATATAATAACCTTAGGAGTGACGGGAGGAACAGAGGACCACCATATAGAATTTCTGTTTATGGTAGCGGCAGTGTATCGAATTGGAATTGCAAGGGCATGGCGGGACAGGGTTCCCCAACATTTCAAACGTGGATAGCAAGGTTGATCTCCACGTACAATTTGGAGAAAGCTATCTACGAAAGGAAGGGTAGGAGGGCGAGAGCATTAGGTGAAAGAATCTGGCAACCATTAGACTTGTGGGAAAATAGGTAGAGCCGTGGAAGGATACTCACGGTCGTATTAGCAGAAGAAGGAAGTAGATGGAAAGCACTTAATGCTAATGTTACGATTTATACCAAGTTTTTTGATATTATTTGGAAAACAGTTGAGTGAATATGACTTTATGTTTGAATTCTTTTTGTGCTGTATTGGAAAATACTGTAAAATGGGGTGAAAAACTTAAAATAAAAAAAATAATAAAAAAAAGACACCCTCACAGCCGCCAAACATCTTCACTTCCAGATACACACCGACCCCAAGACCACACTCAGAGGTACCCTCATCTACAGACCCCCAGGACCCCGCACACAATTCAGTGAAGACATCGCAGACTTCATCAGCCCACAAGCCCTCCCCTCCGCCGACTACATCCTCCTAGGGGATCTCAACTTCCACCTGGAGAACAACAATGACAACAACACCACCACCCTACTGGACAACCTCGCTAACCTCGGACTCAAGCAACTGGTGAACACCCCCACCCACTACGCCGGTCACACGCTTGACCCAATCTTCTCCTCCAGCAAACACATCTCCTTCAGCCACTCCACCGGACTCCACTGGACTGACCACAGCTGCGTCCGCTTCAGCTTCAGAAAGACCACAACTCTCCACCTCCCCCAACAGGTCCCCCGCAGGAACTGGAACAAGATCACCACCGACCAGCTCACCGCATCACTGAACCAGGACCCTCCTGCCAAATCAACGGACCCCAACCAAGCAGCCCACAACCTCACACAATGGATCAACAACTGCGCCGACGACCTCGCACCCCTGACAACCCACCCCAGCAGACCCGGAAGCAAGAACGCCCCGTGGTTCAACTACGACCTCAAGAACTCCAAGAAGAACTGCCGCACCCTCCCTCGAGAAAGCCTGGCGAAAGAACCCGACCACAGACAACATGACCGCCCTCAAGCACGCCACCCGCAAACACCACCAGCTGATCCACACCACCAAGAAGACAGCATTCAAGGAACGATTAGACAACAACGCACACAACAGCAAGGAGCTCTTCAGCATCGTCAAAGAGCTCTCCAACCCCAGCGCCGGAAACAACGACATCACTCCCTCACAAGACCTCTGCGACTCACTCACCACGTTCTTCCACAACAAGATCGCAGACGTACACAACAGCTTCGGCGAACAGACCATGCACCCAACCACAGAACCGACGCCCCCCACCACCACCCTCCGCGAATGGACCCCAGTCAACACCGAAGACACCATCAGGACGATGAACACCATCCACTCCGGATCTCCAACCGACCCATGCCTTCACCACGTCTTCAACAAGGCCGACTCCGTCATCGCAGCCCAACTCCGGGACATCATCAACTGCTCCTTCAACCCCGCCACCTTCCCGGAGAGCTGGAAGCACGCCGAACTCAGCGCCCTCCTCAAGAAACCATCGGCAGACCCCACTGACCTCAAGAACTACCGCCCCATCTCGCTGCTCCCGTTCCCTGCCAAAGTCATCGAGAAGATCGTCAACCGACAGCTGGCCGCCTTTCTCGAGACAAACGGATCCCTCGACCACTCACAGTCCGGCTTCTGAGCCAATCACAGCACCGAGACCGCCCTCATCGCAGCCACTGATGACATCCAAACCCTGCTTGACAACGGGGAAACAGCGGCCCTCATCCTCCTGGACCTCTCCGCAGCGTTCGATACTGTCTGCGACCGCACCCTAGTACACCGCCTCAGCAACGTCGGAATCCAAGAGAAGGCACTGGAGTGGATCATCTCGTTCCTCGCCGGAAGAACCCAGAGAGTCCGCCTCCCCCCGTTCAGATCCGAGGCCACCGAAGTCATCTGCGGCGTACCACAGGGATCATCACTCAGCTCCATCCTCTTCAACGTGTACATGACCCCCCTCGCAACCATCGCATGCCAACACAGCCTCAACATTATCACCTAAGCCAACAACACCCAGCTGATCCTCTCCCTCACCAACGACCCGCCACCGCCAGAACAAACCTACACGAAGGGATGAAAGACGTAGCCGAATGGATAAAGAACAGCCGCCTGAAACTGAACTCAGACAAGACGG
The DNA here is from genome assembly GCF_964261635.1 of Lissotriton helveticus. Classification (NCBI taxonomy): domain Eukaryota; kingdom Metazoa; phylum Chordata; class Amphibia; order Caudata; family Salamandridae; genus Lissotriton; species Lissotriton helveticus. Next base: position 1,708,888,038 of record NC_136063.1, on the reverse strand, counting down.
AAGTCCTCATCCTTGGATCATCACCATCTGCCTGGGACGACTCCTGGTGGCCACTGGCCCTAGGCAGCACACCCAAACCAACGGACCACGCACGCAACCTGGGCTTCATCCTGGACTCCTCCCTGTCGATGACCAAACAAGTCAACGCCGTCTCATCTTCATGCTTCAACATCTTACGCATGCTCCGAAAGATCTTCGATGGATCCCTACCGAAACCAGGAAGACGGTCACCCAGGCACTCGTCACCAGCCGACTAGACTACGGACACACCCTCTACACCGGAACCACAGCCAAACTGCAGAAAAGACTCCAACGCATCCAGAACGCCTCACCACGACTCATCCTGGACATCCCCCGCCACAGCCACATCGCCGGACCCCTGAAAGACCTGCACTGGCTCCCCGTCAGCAAAAGAATCACATTCCGCCTCCTCACTCACGCACACAAAGCCCTCCACGACCTAGGCCCCAGGTACCTCAACAGCCGCCTGACCTTCTACACTCCCACCCGCCAACTACGTTCAACCAGCCACGCCCTCGCCGCCGTTCCGCGCATCCGAAGAGCCACCATGGGAGGAAGATCCTTCTCCTACCTGGCAGCCAAGACCTAGAATTCCCTCCCCATCCACCTCCGTCTTACCCAAGACCACCTCTCCTTCAGGAAGCAACTCAAGACCTGCCTGTTCGAGCAGTAGCGGCCCCCCCCCCCAAGCGCCTTGAGACCCTCCGGGTGAGTAGCGCGCTATACAAATTTCTTGATTGATTGAATCCTTTTCCTTTCTGCTTACAATTACTGGTTCATCTAGTTTTTTTCTTTTTGCTACAACCTTGCTACAGTTTTTCTCATTTCTTCTCTTTCGGCCTACCACACGCTTTTCAAATAAAGTATATTGAGGTAAATTTGGAGCATATTCTCTTCTTAACCTATTATATTCTTTTACACAATTTAGATCTGCACTAATCTTTGTCTCGTCAAAATCAATCAAGTATAATCCAGATAAAGTTCTGACTCGAGATAAAGCAACATATGCCATACCCTCCTTGAACACAGAACTTCCAATATTCACCAAAGCACTATCTACACTTAAACCTTGAGATTTATGAATAGTTACCGCATATGCCAAACAAACAGGAAACTGTTTTCGGCGAACATATAAATCTTTCACAAGCAAAAAATCGAGCAGAACAACGACTCAATTGTTGTACTTCTTCAATTCTATCAAATTTAATTTTCAAAAATTCAATTTCATCTCTATTTTGGTAATTCACAAAATCAACAACATGACCCATTGCTCCATTTACTAACCCTCTTTCCACATCTAAATTCCATCGTAAAATTATACGACAATTTAAAAATGCATATAGACTCTTTTCAAAACCAGCAGTTTTAGATATTGTCTTCTCTAAAGAATCCAATTTTGATTTCAACTTTTCTGACAAAATAATAGTAGCTCCTTCATGCTCTATCTTAATAATAGCTTCCAGTTTTACAATCTCTTGATTTTCTAATTTTAACATTTTGTTGTTGAAGATTGAACATTCTTGCAGAGTTGGCATCAAGCATATCACAGATTTGTTTTCAGCAATTTTCCTATAAATATTCTCTTTGGGAGAATATTTGCGTTTGGAAACAAATTTGAAAGTAATCGTGCCTGTAAAGCTTCTTTGCCATGTTCACTTACTTTTCCAATTCTTATATCTTGAAGAATATTTTTATAATCTTCATCCTTTGCGTGTCGCATATTTTGAAGCAGTTCTGCATATTTAAAATATAACCATATATTAACATTTCCAATGCTCCCTAGGCACTTTCTGGTATCTTCATGCGTAAGCATTTTAAACACTGGTTGTCCTTTCACAGGAGTTAGCTGCAATAGATCTCCAAAAACAATGATGTGTTTGTCTCCAAATAACACATCATACTCTGTTTGAAGAATTTGTTGCATTCTTAAATGTACAAAAGCAAGCATTACATTTGACACCATGCTTACCTCATCAATGATAAGAAGTTTCATTTTCTTCAGGACTCGGGAAACTTCACAACAAGCTTCTCCAGATAGCTTGTGGTATTGTAATATTTTTTTATTGCTCTACTGGAACCATCAATAAACAATGTAAAGTAATCCCTTTAATGTTATGTGCTGCCAACCCAGTTGGAGCGGTAACAACACAAGAGAGCGATGACCCAGTTCTTTTCTGTACATAAGTTGCAATTCCTTTAATTAGAAAACTTTTTCCAGTTCCTGCTTCTCTACTGACGTACAGTCGGACAGGTTTAAATGACGTACATGAACACTCTTTTTTCTCATGACATAAACCATGCTCAATCTGTTCTATGACTTCATCATATATTTGTTTCTGCTCAACGTTTAGTTGTTTTTCCAATTCTTCTAAGTTTACTACAGCCTCCTGAGCTTGTTCCATTGCTCTTTCCACCTCATCCATGGCAGTAGCAGCTTCATTTTGGATAATTGGTCCTCCGAGTGGATCCTGACTCAACGAAGCAGAACTCTGACTTTCTTGAGAACTGTCTATAGCAATCTTTGCTGCAATTGTAGCTTCTTGCTGTATTTCACCGTTCAACATTTGCAGATAATTAGTGAAAGCAGGACATTCTATAGTATTTTTGCTTGCATTGAAAGAATCTTCATAACTGAGAAAATCTCCAAGTAGTTCCTCTTCTGTACACCATGGCTTAAAGAGTTGCAAAAGAGCTAAATAGTAAAATTCCCTTTTGTCAGGAGATTCGCAACTCAATTTTCGATGATTAATCAAATGTCCTTTTCTTTGTTTCACCAGACATCCTTCACATCCAATTACAGCTTATACTCCTTTATAGATATCTTCTATAAAATTCCTCTTAAAAGTATAGCTTTGCAGTACTTCATAGAGACAAACATTGTCAAGATGAGTACTTCTATTTGGATAGTATGTATCCAACATGTTTGTCTTCAAAATATCTGTACTGTTTGGTTCTTTCTTTGCCAAATACTCAATTTCTTGTACAGATTTCAAAACTCGGTTTCGTGTTGCAGCAAGACCTAGACTCACCCAAATGATTGTTCTAGATTTGGCATATAGACTTGCTGACTTGCTGATGATAACCGATCTGAACATTCGTATGCCCCAATTTCCCGATGCGACAACATCTTCAGACTGTAACTGTACAATTTCTTACTTAGGCTCTTTTCATGAGAAATTTCTTCCCACATTTCCTTTAGTTCTGTCTTTTCTGATTTTGTGATGTAAGACGTCACATATCGAGCCACAGCAATAGAGTTGTCAGCAACATATTGAATATCCATGTTAGCATTCCACATGGACAAAATGACTGGGTTGTAGTCATTTATATATTTGGACTCTTCATTTCTTCTTAGGTTGTATGTATTTTTCGGTGACTTTCTTGTCACAGTATGTCGCAAAGAAGACATAAAACTGTTCACTCTTCCTTTCGATGTAACTGGACGTGGAAATGCAAAACGAAATTTTGTGTAGAACTCGTCCTTGGATTTGTATTTTCGACTACAGTATTTTCCACAACGATGGGTTTGAACGTGTAAAACTTGATGTCTTAAATTGTTTTCTTCTGTACTTTTCGGAACAGCACATGTAGAATACTGTTCAATGAAACTCATAACTGTGTCATCCGAATCTGTTCCAAATTTGGGTGCATCTTTGATCCATAGCAGCATATGTATGTGAGGAGCACCTCTTGCTTGATACTCCTTTCTCCAAAAGAAATCCAAAACCTCTCCAAGCGGAGGATTTTTTTTTGTTTGTGATAAAAGACATCATAGCTTCAAACCTATGATTGAAATACCTGCATATATTAACTGGATCCAAAGAGCACAGTTCTCCAGGTGTCTTGTATTCAATATTTTCAATGTTTGCATTTGCCTCTCGTAGAAATTGAAGTAAGTCTTCCCAAGAATACTCAGCACAGCTAAGAGTGAGGAACCATGTAGGAGTTCCTAAGTTTCTTAGCATACATTTCAATTCCCCATGAGGACGGTACCAATACTCGTTAGTACCACGCTGACATGCCATGAGATTAATTAGCTGAGATTCCAAAACACTGCCTTGAAGTTTGACTTTATCCATGAAGTCCCTTGCCGAAACATTTTGCAGATGCACTCCACTTTTCAGTATATGGTTCACTGCATAAGAAAGTCCAGACAAATCACTCTCAAACAGTAGATGAAACAAATATGGAATGCATTGACGAAACCTTGGATCTCCTGCATATAATCTTGAAGTCCGGTATTCAGATGCAGGAATTTGAACAGGTCAGTCGTCATATCGTCCACCTTCACCTGTTGGAAATAACTGTGGAAAACAACGAGCTTCCAAACTTTCTTCCCATACACTAATGGGACTTCCTTTTGCTTCTTTCATTTGAAACAAGTCAATAGCATTCCCCATTACTTCTTTGGAATGCAAAGGATGAACACTATAATGTTCATAAATTTCTTCACTTCTAGAGACATCAACTTTTTCAATTTGCCCAGCTGAGAAATCACTGTCCTCATCTACAGTTGTTTCTTCTTCTCCAACATATACATTTTGTAGTAGTGATTGTTTTTTACCAAATACAACGTTGCCTTTTTGACTTTCCTAACATCCACTAATTCTTGCCAGATTTTCTTACTCTTTGTAGGAACGCCATTAACTAGAATAACCAGATGTTCCTCTTTCACTTTTTCAACACCAATTGTATCTATATTTTTCTTTAAATCTAGAGGCAAATAAACAACTCTTCCCTTTAATCCTCTCTGTAAATCTCAAGGAGGCAATTTCACTGTCTTAGGCTCCATGCGAACAATAGCCTGAAATGGATGCACACATTGAATTAGAATAGACTCATAAGTATTTAAATCCATCAATTCAGAAGGAATGTTTACCAACTCAAGATTATTATGTACAGCTCTAGCAGGCATTTTGGTTTTATTTACAAATATGCAGATCAGAACACAAATCAAATCAATTCTCTACCAACAAATAAGTTGCAAAATCCTTCCACTCATTATTATTTTCCTTTTCACTTTTTACATATAAATCAACTAACCTAGTCTGATTCTTATAATGAGTTCGTCGAAAACACACACAAGAAAAATTTGGCCTTTCACTTGAAATTACCTTAAACTTTGTAATTTCATGGTCATAATTTTCTGTACTTAAATTCTGTACATTCTCTTCCACATTACCTTCTATTACTGTATCAGTTTCTGCACTGCCCTCTTTTTCACCAAAGTAACTTAACTCAATTTCTTCACAAATGTTGTTCACATCTAATACAGATCCATGCAAAAGAGCACTGTTCAACTTTTTTAACATTAGTGCTGGACTTTTTGCATAATACAACCTTCTCACTAATTTCCTCACTTTAGTATGATATACTGCTAACATCCTAAAATGATGAAAAACACTCTGACATACTTTTCTAGAAGGACAAGCCAGTGAATGCCCATGCAAACCAGTTTTTTCTCTTACTCTGCAAGGATCTAACTCTTGCAACATTTTAATTTTTTGTTTTAGACTTTTCTTAGTATATGCACGTGAGAAATTGAAAAAACAAATCAATTGAATCCTGTCGCACACTACAAATACTACTACAATTCCAAGTGTACACTGGAGACTTAGGATGTCTCCCTAAAACTTCATCAGCTAACACCTCTTCTGCATTTCTAGGCACAATTTTTTCTTTTTCAATCGGACAACCGTCCTTCACCTCATATCCTTGACCACTGGTGTCAACTGCATGCACCAAATCATTATCCTGAAAATAACTCTCTTCATTAAAAAATGGCTCACAACTTGAACTAGGCTTCCATTCTCCATAAAAAACATCACAAAAATTAGTCCGATTAATTACTTTTCTACTTACTTTTTGATTTCAAAACATTGATTACCTTGTCTAGTGTACGAATTCTATTGATTACTAAAATAAATAAAAAACATTTCATTTCAAAAGCCTGATCAACTATCCTCTCTATACTTTTCTTTTTCTTATATAAATCAGTTTTGCTTTTGCAATTTTTAACATTTTTTAATAAATTTAAAACAATTCTGTTATAAAACATTCGCCTACGAATGTCAATGAACTGATTTTTACGTCTATTAATATAGACAATATCATCTCCATAAACTTTTTCTACATTTTTGCTGGGATTTTGCTTTTTCTCTGTATTTGCAGAAATTTTATTTTTCTTTTGTGCATTATCTTGACTTTTTTTACATTGAGGTAATTTCTGTATGAAATGCTTAGTTGCCTTACCAGGAACATTCTTCTTTTTCTCTGTATTTTGTTTTTTACATACATCTTGTAATTGCGTTTTCTTGGAAAAGTAAGTTTTCTTATGTTTTCTTTTTTGACGAGATTTTGTAGGCATTTTCCTTCTTCTTTTTCTTGATAATTACAATCTGTTGTAAAGAAAATATAACATATTATAGACCACTACTAACATACTACATAGCAATTACAATAACTAAGCGATATAAACACTAGTTTACAACATAAGTAATTTTATAGCACAGCAACTGTGTCTCACCAGAGTAGGAAATCATGCAGTGAGTGCTGTTTCTCACTTTATGGCAGTGCAGAACAGGTTGAACATTATGTCACTCTCTAACTGCACTATCTCTCTTTTTGCGTGTGTCATCTCACTCTCTGCCTGCGCCATCTCTCTCTTTGCGTGTGTCATCTCTCTCTTTGCGTATGTCATCTCACTCTCTGCCTGCACCATCTCTCTCTTTGCATGTGTCATCTCTCTCTTTGCGTGTGTCATCTCACTCTCTGCCTGCGCCATCACTCTCTTTGCGTATGTCATCTCTCTCTTTGCGTGTGATATCTCACTCTCTGCCTGCACCATCTCCCCTCTGCCTGCATCATGTCTCCCTCCACCTACGTTATCTCTCTCTTTGCATGTGTCATCTCACTCTCTGCCTGCACCATCTCTCTCTTTGCGTGTGTCATCTCACTCTTTGCCTGCGCCATCTCTCTCTTTGTATGTGTCATCTCACAGAGAGAGAGATGCCACAGGCAGAGGGAACATCTCTCTCTTTGCGTGTGTCATCTCACTCTCTACCTGCGTCATCTCTCTCTTTGCGTGTGTCATCTCACTCTCTGCCTTCACCATCTCTCTCTTTGCCTGTGTCATCTCTCTGCCTGCGCTATCTCACCCTCTGCCTGCATCATGTCTCTCACCGCCTGCCTCATCTCTCTCTTTGTGTGTGTCATCTCACTCTCTGCCTCATCATCTCTCTCTTTGCGTGTGTCATCTTACGCTCTACCTGCCCCATCTCTCTCTTTGTGTGTGTCATCTCACAGAGAGAGAGAGAGAAGCCACAGGGAACATCTCTCTCTTTGCGTGTGTTATCTCCCTCTCTGCCTGCATCATCTCTCTCTTTGCGTGTGTCATCTCTCTCTGCCTGCGGTATCTCACCCTCTGCCTGCATCATGTCTTTCACCGCCTGCATCATCTCTCTCTTTGTGTGTGTTATCTCACTCTCTGCCAGCTTCATCTCTCTCTTTGCGTGTGTCATCTCACTCTTTGCCTGCGCCATCTCTCTCTTTGTGTGTGTCATCTCACAAAGAGAGAGATGCCACAGGCAATGGGAACATCTCTCTTTTTGCGTGTGTCATCTTACTCTGTGCCTGCATCATCTCTCTCTTTGCGTGTGTCATCTCACTCTCTGCCTGCACCATCTCTCTCTTTGCATGTGTCATCTCTCTCTGCCTGCGCGATCTCACCCTCTGCCTGCATCATGTCTCTCACCGCCTGCATCATCTCTCTCTTTGTGTGTGTCATCTCACTCTCTGGCTGCATCATCTCTCGCTTTGCGTGTGTCATGTCACTCTCTGCCTGCACCATCTCTCTCTTTGCGTGTGTCATCTCTCTCTTTGCGTGTGAGATAGTGCAGGCAGAGAGTGAGATGACACACGCAAAGAGAGACATGGTGCAGGTACAGAGTGAGATGTCACGTGCAAAGAGAGAGATGACACAAGCAAAGAGAGAGATGGTGCAGGCAGAGAGAATATACAAAGGCATCTACCATGTCATTTCAGTCTCTACCTACGTCATCTCAACACTGTCATCTCACTCTCTGCCTGCGCTATCTCACACGCAAAGAGAGAGATGACACACGCAAAGAGAGAGATGGTGCACGCAGAGAGTGAGATGACACATGCAAAGAGAGAGATGATGCAGGCAGAGAATGAGATGACACACACAAAGAGAGAGATGATGCAGGCGGTGAGTGAGATGACACACGCAAAGAGAGAGATGAGAGACATGGTGCAGACAGTGTTTTGTCTGTGCTCAAACCATCTCACCGTCTCTCTGCACCATCTTTACAGATTAAAGAAAAATGTGCAAATATAATTCTTTCTTTCACCCAGACACTCTCTGTGATCCTGGTCAAAATAGTCTGACACTTATACTAGAGAAGTAGATGCATTCTGTTTGTTAGGCCCTTCTGGGCATGTGAGAAGTGGAGTATGTTAAACATAGTTTGTCTCTAGACAGGCTACAAATAAAGTTAAATGAAAGGTAGGAGAGAGCACATGGAAAAGAAAATTGCTGCCAGAAATACAACATGGCTTCCAGATCATGCCAACAAATCTGTCTAATATTCAGCACATGGGTTGAGTTCTCTGTCCTAAAGAAATGACTGTGATAAATGGTTTTAGTAAAATGAGCACTTTTAAAGTTTTTCACCAGGATTTTACATGTAATCTACCATGTCTGTGTCTGCTTGCACTACGTGTGCATGTGTTCATACTATCTCACTGTCTCTACTGGTAAAAAACAGCCTATATATATATATAAGCAAGACATAACATTCCTTATTCATTTCAACAGCACACCCTGGATCTTTATTGCACAGCTTTGAGCTTATATGGGAACTAAGAGGCCTGATACCCATGCTGCCTAAGATTCTCTACTAGTACATATCCTAAAGCCTAACTGACTTCAAGAATACATGAATTCCCATATTTTTAAACACATCAACTAAGCAAATTATTCACCCAGATTCATTTAAAATCAAGCTTGACTCACAGTGTGATCTTAGACACATGACCAGGATGTTACATGTAATCTACCATGTCTGTCTCTGCATGCACTATGTGTGTCTCTGCTCATACCATATCACCGTCTCTCTGCACCATCTTTACAGATGAAAGAAAAACGTGCAAATATAATTCTTTCTTTCACCCAGACACTCTCTGTGATCCTGGTCAAAATAGTCTGACACTTATACTAGGGAAGTAGATGCATTCTGTTTGTTAGGCCCTTCTGGGCATGTGAGAAGTGGAGTATGTTAAACATAGTTTGTCTCTAGACAGCCTACTAGGCAGTTAACAGAAAGGTAGGAGAGAGCACATGGAAATGAAAATGGCTGCCAGAAATACAAAATCGCTTCAAGCTCATGCCAACAAATCTGTCTAATATTCAACACATGGGCTGAGTTCTCTGTCTTAAAGAAATGACTGTGATAAATGATTTAGTAAAATGAGCACTTCTAAAGTTTTCCACGAGGATTTTACATGTAATCTACCATGTCTGTGTCTGCTTGCACTACGTGTGCCTGTGCTCATACTATCTCACTGTCTCTACTAGCAAAAAACAGACCATATATATATACAAGCAAGACATAACATTCCCTTTGCATTTCAACAGCACACCCTGGATCTTTATTGCACAGCTTAGAGCCTATTTGGGAACTAAGAGGCCTGACAGACATGCTGCCTAAGATTCTCTACTAGTACATATCCTAAAGGCTAACTGACTTCAAGAACACATGTATTCTCATATTTTTAAACACACCAACTAAGCAAATTATTCACCCAGATACATTTAAAATCAAGCTTGACTCACAGTGTGATCTTAGACACATGACCAGGATGTTACATGTAATCTACCATGTCTGTCTTAGCCTCCACTATGTGTGTCTGTGCTCATACTATCTCACTGTCTCTACTGGTAAAAAACAGCCCATATATATATATATATAAGCAAGACATAACATTCCTTATTCATTTCAACAGCACACTCTGGATATTTATTGCACAGCTTAGAGCCTATATGGGAACTAAGAGGCCTGACACACATGCTGCCTAAGATTCTCTACTAGTACATATCCTAAAGCCTAACTGACTTCAAGAATACATGTATTCCCATATTTTTAAACACATCAACTAAGCAAATTATTCACCCAGATTCATTTAAAATCAAGCTTCACTCACAGTGTGATATTAGACACATGACCAGGATGTTACATGTAATCTACCATGTCTGTCTCTGCCTCCACTATGTGTGTCTGTGCTCATACTATCTCACTGTCTCTACTGGCAAAAAACAGACCATATATATATAAGCAAGACATAGCATTCCTTATTCATTTCAACAGCACACCCTGGATCTTTATTACACAGCTTAGAGCCTATTTGTGAACTAAGAGGCCTGACAGACATGCTGCCTAAGAGTCTCTACTAGTACATATCCTAAAGCCTAACTGACATCAAGAATACATGTATTCCCATATTTTTAAACACATCAACTAAGCAAATTATTCACCCATATACATTTAAAATCAAGCTTGACTCACAGTGTGATCCTAGACACATGACCAGGATGTTACATGTAATCTATCATGTCTGTCTCTGCTTGCACTATGTGTGTCTGTGCTCATACTATCTCACCGTCTCTGCTGGCAAAAACCAGACCATATATATATATATATATATATATATATATATATATATATATATATATATATATATATATATATATATTTAAATAAAATAAAAAATATATATATATATTACCTACTGGCGGTCGCCAGTAGGTATATATAGTTAGGATTTTTTCTCTATGGGATTTTTGAAAATTCTATGTCTAATAACTTTGGCGTTTGTGGACGGAATTGGCTGAAATCTTCAGGAAAATGGCACATTTTGTTTCTGAGCAGCCCTTGAAAATTTGGGGGGGTCCGTCCAGGGGGGGCCGAGAAAAAAGGGGGGTCCCAAAACGTGTTTTTAACATTGAGTTTTCCATAGGGCGGTTGGCCTCACTTTTAGCCCGAACGGCTGAATGGATTTGCACGAAACTTGGCAAAATTGTAGGGACTGGTAGCCCGATGTGCCTTTTGTAGGTCTCAATATATGTGCTCTAGTGGATTTTGAGAAATTAACGTTTAAAAAAAGATATATATCTGTAACAGCGGACCGGGCAGCGCTCCAGTTCGCGTACTTTTTGCGCAACGGAGCTTTGTGAAGCGAAGCTGATTGGTTCTCCGGCGTCTGTCAACATTCCAAACAGTCCGTAGCGGCCGCCATCTTGTCTCTCGGTAGGATCGAGAGACAAGAGGAGGCGAAAGCGAAGGGACAAATGACCATAAGGGGGCATAGTAGATCCTCCCTGACCTCTTAGGTTTGATGTACCATTTTGCCAAGTTTGGTGTAATTCCGTTCAGCCATTCAGGCTGTAGACGTATCTAAATGTCAATAATCGAACGGCTGAATGGATTTGCACGAAACTTGGCAAAATATTAGGGACTGGTAGCCCGATGTGCCTTTGCTAGGTCTCAATATATGTGCTCCAGTGGATTTTGAGAAATTAACGTTCAAAAAAAGATATATATCTGTAACAGTGCTCCGCTTCGCGTACTTTTCGCGTTACGGAGCTTTGCGAAGCTGATTGGTTCTCCGGCGTCTGTCAACATTCCAAACAGTCCGTAGCGGCCGCCATCTTGTCTCTCGGTAGGATCGAGAGACAAGAGGAGGCCAAAGCGAAGGGGCAAATGACCATAAGGGGGCATAGTAGATCCTTCCTGACCTCTTAGGTTTGATGTACCATTTTGCCAAGTTTGGTGTAATTCCATTCAGCCATTCAGGCTGTAGACGTATGTAAATGTCCTATGGAAAATTGCATGGGGAAAACACATTTGAAAGTGTTGAAATTTAGAACCAATTAAAATGTTACTTTGGTTTTGTATTTGTGTGTGAGGAAAGTTAATTGGTTATGTATATATGTCAAATGAGAGGAAACCACAGCCATTTTGTGATACTACTGTCTGAGGTACATTTGTGAGGAATTTTTGGTGGTGAATTTCTGGTGTTTGATTTACACAGTACTAACACTTCTCCTACTTTTAAAAAGGTGAGTTGTTAATTTGTAAGGGGAACTATGTTGTACACTTGAAGATAATTTGAAAAATGTTTTCTGTTATTTATTTGCAGTCCTTCTGTTATACTAAATACTTGATAAAGTTAGTTTTATATTATGTATTACTAAAAACGATAAATGAAAGTGATTATTTTTTTCTGCAATTTACAGCAAGCAATTTCAAAATAAAATGGCTCACAATGAAGAGACCGTGGCAATTTCTTTTGAATTGTCCTCTACATTGATTGAAATTGAGAGCACCAATAATGAAATATTGTCACAAGGAGTAGATGACGTGTATGATTTCATTAGATTGATTGAAATTGACAGCACCAATAATGAAATATTGTCACAAGGAGGAGATGACTTGAATGATTCCACTACATTGATTGAAATTGAGAGCACCAATAATGAAATATTGTCACGAGGAGATGACTTGAATGATTCCACTACATTGATTGAAATTGACAGCACCAATAATGAAATATTGTCACAAGGAGGAGATGACTTGAATGATTCCACTACATTGATTGAAATTGACAGCACCAATAATGAAATATTGTCACAAGGAGGAGATGACTTGAATGATTTTTTTGATCAATCTGTTGATGGCGAATTTATCGAATGTTTGGAGACCATAGAGTTACAAGAATCATCATTGCAGACTTTTCATGAGGAAATTGCTGATGAGGACATGTTACTAGTTCTTTCAAATTTAGAAAATTCTGAAGAATAAATTTATATTTAGAAATCAAAAATTGTTTGAGACATTATTCATTTTTATTTTTAATTTATGAGGTTGTAGCGAAGTGATTGTAGTATAAAATGAGACTTATAGTATAGAGTGCAACATTTTTATGTTACATGGTAAGTTTACCCATATTTACTTCCCTTCTGCCACTATATTATCTCCAATGTGTATTTGACATCTCTTCTTCATCTCCGGCCTCCTTTCTCTCACTGTGTGTCTCCGATGCATCTTATCGCTGCTATTTTGTGTAATTACAGAAGAGAGTAAAATAAAATAGTTCGGAACGTGAAAAGGGGGCAATGTAGAGTACCCCTCACCCCCTAGGCCTTTTCAGGCGGTCCCAAAAGGATCAGTTTCTGCTTTCCTGAGAGATTATGGTATGAGTTCCATATACCACAATAATTTGCATTACAACATGCAAGATATCTATCTCCTATTACCAACTTTTGGAGATATTCGCGCTAAGCGCGAATATCTCCAAAAAGTAACACCTGCCCTGAGCAATTCTTAGCCATGTTATCCAATGGGAGGTGGATAACATGGCTAAGAGCATTAGCTCGGTAATGCATGAATATCGCTGACTTTTTAGCGATATTCATGCATTGCGGCCGTTTTTTATCGCATTTGCGATAAACCTTGATAATAGCAAGGTTTATCTTCGATAATTTCTGACGATGCTTAGCGGTAAAAAATTCGTTGGTAAGCATCGTTAGCGATAAATATCGCTTAACTTTGGTAATATGCACCAACGTCTGTTAACGTTCGATTCGAAGGAAATGAGGAAGTGTTGAAAAACATTGTTTGCGCCATCTTGCCTTTTTTGAAATGCCACACTTTTGTCGTGCACGGCAGCCATTTTAGATGCCTTGACCAGACCCACTCTCTGCACGCTGTCGATTCGTAGCATGGCTCCCCACCCTCGCAAGCATCTTCCCCAGGCACTGGTCACCCCCGCTCTCTGTCTTATGCATGGGCAATAAACCTCCCCCCATCTGCGCTGCTCTTCCCTGAGAATCACACTCTGTGCCCGCCCGACACCTCCCTTTCGCCCTATTCACTACCGCACCCTCTGACACTCCTCTTCCTCTGTGTCCGATTGTCCAGGCTATCAGCTAGCCCTGCAGATGTAGTTTATGGCTCCAGCTGTAAAGAATCACCCCTCTTCAAAGGAGTTATAGTAGATCAAGGCCCACACCCGATGAGATCCGTCACACCACACGTGTTCCTACTATCTGAAAACCATCCTGTATTGTGATTGGGGAGGGGACCGAGCCTGAAGCGGAAGATTCCAGGAATGACTCTTTGTACATCAAAGTTTTTACAATTATGTGTCACATTAAAAATATATAGCACTCCAACAAAGTAGTAGGAATATAAAACTTTAATAACATATAAATATATACAACAAAACAAAAACGGTAAAAACATTTAAACAACGAAGAGACCGTGGCAATTTCTTTTGAATTCCTGATGAGGACATGTTACTAGTTCTTTCAAATTATGAAAATTCAGAAGATGTTGCCTGGGGGTGGGTCGTCAGTAGCAGTCTGTTGTGCGAATAGTTCCAAGGCAGCAGAACGCGCTGAAATCTAGATGGCACGAAAGTGATGTCTAGTAAGTTGTCGCCCAGCAAATAACGGCGTGGGGCGCCGCGGGGGTGAGTGAGTCCAGTAGGCACCACAGCTATTCTTACCGGCATTGCAGAATTACTGCTGGGGACAATGCCTGTGCTGTAGCAGGGTCACAGCAGAAAAAAAAAGGATTCTGTTGAAGATGTTGTTGGTTTTCAATTTGAAAACAGTTCTGGTGTCAACTGCTATGCTAATGTAGTGGTTAATGTTTTGTTTTCTCTAGAAAATGTAAAAGAGGGGGAGGCAGTCCAAAGTTCCGTTAAAAGGGCAAAGGAAAGGATCGGTGGTTTGAACTATCAGTCAAAAAGGGGAGGGGGTGCAACAATTTTTCCTACCGGGTCACACTGTGCTTTCACCGGAACTGAGGTCTGCAGGATTCTAGTAATTCAAAGTGAGGCTGGCGCCAGCATGGGAGCGCCGACGTCCCGCGGATACAGTTTCGTCACTCCACGGGCGATCATGGCAGTCATTCCCCATCGGGGGTGTCTGCGGGGGTCGGAGACTCCCGCGGCTCCTCTAGAATCTTCAAGGTCGTGGAGGACTACGGTGGTGGAGTCAACCAGTGACCGGGCCATTTCTTTATGCTGGGCCCGCTCTTGCCAGGTCGACCGCCATTTTGAGAGTTCGGTAGCTACTGGCGATCGCGGGGTCAAATGAGCGGACGGGCTCCACCCTGCCGGGCGAGACGTTGCAGCATCGCCGCAGTGGAAGAACCCTTTTCCGGGCGCTTGGAGCGCTGAGGGTGCAGGTGGGAAGCCTCCACTGGGGAGGCGGGAGAGGCCTGTTCGCATCGTCTCTCCCTCCCAGTGCACCCCACGGCGTCTCGCTTGAGATTTGTTATGGCCGGACCAGGCGATGAGGACGAGGGGGGGGGGTCGGAGGCATGTGCAAGACATCCCCCCCCAGTGTTGTCGCAGCCATTATTCAAGAAAGAAGAAGTGGCTTCGGGCCGGGCTTCCGGTGGATGTCGGCCGGACGCCCCTGGCTCTGGCCCCATGAACGGGTTCCTTGGTTTATCGCCTGCAGCCGGATCCCGTCGGCCTCGGCCCCCCGACCGTTGGTGGCCGGACCGGAAGAGCATGTGGCGGGACTACCTGAAACTCTCAAGGGCCACCGCGGCCGGACTGGGAGAGAGAGGGGAGGGTCGAGGAGACATTCCCCCCCCTGCAACTCTTCAGCGTTGTAAAGGCAATCCCCTGGCCGGGTCCCGCTGGCCTCGGCCTCTCCTCCGGCTACACCCTACGTTAGGATCTCCTGGCCGAGGCGTGGCAGCAGGACCCGCCTTATATGGGCTGCTCCCGGCTGGGCGTAGCCGCAACCCTGCCCCACCTTGGAAGTTTCCAGAGTGGGGGCGGATGTTCTACTGACTTGCATTTTCCCTAGTCTATCGATTTTTTTGGCGTGGCAGGCGGTGGGACAGCGAGGGGTGATTTGGTTTCTCTTACTGTTTTTCTGGTCTCTCACCACTGGCATATTTCTAACATTTTCTTGTTTCTAGGACATTAATAGGTTTTATCATTACGTTATGTTATCGTTTCTTTGTTCGTTGTTTAATAAAAGTTCATGTTCATCAGTGGCCTACTGATTTTCGTTTTCCTATTCTTTTCTTTCCAGGTTGTTTCATGCTAAAGTTTCTGTTAACAGGATACAGTGATCACTTCGTTATTATTGCATATGTCCTTTTCACTAGGGGTGCTCTCTGGTCGGGCCAGATGACGTATCTCTAGTAAATGGTCCGGGTGAAACAGGTGCATCAATCAGTTGGTAGTAGATAGGCATGACAGATTACAACGGGGGAGAAAGGTCCGCATTACGTACCCTTTCACTATTTGCAAAGATTTTCCTACGTATATTTGCAAACAGGGAATACCTCCAAAAAGAACCAATTCCCAAACAGTCAATGTTTGGGGAAACAATCAATCAATGAGGAACGAAATAGGCACGACGTGTTAAAGGTTTGCGTTACCTACCCTTCACTATCTGCAAAGGGAGAGAGAATATTCCTATTCTTCCTCGTTTGCAGGCAGAGAAGATTCTTAAGAGAACCAACTTCGAACAATTCAATGCTCGATTCAAACAATCAAGAAGGGGTACTGTGAACACAAATGAACGCCGCTTATGTACATACACATTGGTATTATCAACAGGTTGTTCCTAATGTTTCTATTTTAGGGAGGTCAAAAAGAGATCCCATTAGTGGCCTACTGATTTTGCTCGATTCCTTTTGTTTTTTTACACGATTTTTCGCTATCTGCAAAGACTAAACAGAGTATTGCGACTCTGTGCTTGTTTGTAAATAGAGAATGAAGCAAAGAGAACAATCAATCAAATGGAGAGAGAAGCAGGCACGACGGATTACAACGGGGGCAAAGGCCTGCGTTAACTACCCTTCACTATCTGCAAAGAGAGAGTACTCCTAATAGAAATGAGGGGTGGGGGGCAGCATTCAAAGCAGATCAGTGTGCATAAACACGAAAATGTTTTTACTTACCACGTACTTGACATTCGACAGCTTATGATATTTGCTATTAAAAAACCATTGAAATTCACTGAAAAAACCATAGGTTATAGACCATATATAGTTAGGAATTAGCATTTAAAAAACCTTATTTTACTCACACAAAACCATTGAAATTTCATATATAGTTAGTTGCACTAACTATACATCGCGCACCCGCAATCCACTGCTGATCATGTCACATATTACATCATTCATGACATGGTCAGTGACATCACTGATGACATCACTGATGACATCTCAAATGACATCACTGATGACATCACTGATGACATCTCATTTGACATCATTCTTGTGCTAATACGATAAACCTCTTCAGACTCTAATATAACCTTAGATACACTCAGTGTATACAGACACTCACACACTGCCACTCATCCATGGAGTTACTCACACACCCAGTCAGTCATGCAAAGAAACAATCTCACCTCCATTTCTTCAACTATACAGTTAAACACACCTTACTTATTGAAACATATACTAACACATATTTACTCTCTTATACAATCCCTGATACAAGTTCACAATGATCGATACAACCACTCACTCATTCAGTGGCTCTCATGCACAGTTATTTATATATGCCAACTCTCACATGTAATGTGTTTTACATATGTACTTACTATGACATGTAGCATTGAGATATCCATTCACTCATCAATACACTCATGCACACAGTCAACTGCCCATGTAGCTGTTTCCACATGCACTCTTGAACTCATACACCTAGTGAATAAACTGCTCACACATCTATGCATAGAGTCACACACCTTCCAGCCACCCCCACACAAACTCAATCTCCCATAGAAATACTTGGGCAACCAATTAATAACACATATAGCCTCTCGTATAGCTAATGATCAACACATGCAGCAGTTTACATCACAACAGACATAATGATGCACAAATTAAGACAGTTTAGTCACTAACCCATGCATTCAGTGAGACACATTTAATCACTCACTCATACAGTCAGTCACGCACCTACTAAATCCTTCATCCAGACACTTATACATCCACTCATTCTTCAATATGTAAGACATATTTTAACTTTACAGAAACATACAGTCACTGGATGTTGTCATCAGTGATGTCATCAGTGATGTCATTTGAGATGTCATCAGTGATGTCATCAGTGATGTCACTGACCATGTCATGAATGATGTAATATGTGACATGATCAGCAGTGGATTGCGGGTGCGCGATATATAGTTAGTGCAACTAACTATATATGGAATTTCAATGGTTTTGTGTGAGTAAAATAAGGTTTTTTAAATGCTAATTCCTAACTATATATGGTCTATAACCTATGGTTTTTTCAGTGAATATATATATAAGCAAGACATAACATTCCTTTTTCATTTCAACAGCACACCCTGGATCTTTATTGCACAGCTTAGAGCCTATTTGGGAACTAAGAGGCCTGACAGACATGTGATCCTAGTCAAAAATGTTAAAGCCATACATTTTACGAAAAAACATTTAGCATAGTAAATCGTTTAAGACACAGCACAGCCCATATAAATGACCACTACATTACAATGCAGAAACCTGACTCATTTCCAAAATACATTTCCAATATGCACCATTTGTTTTTTGCCAGCATTACATACAAACATGGGACACAATGCATATAGAAACAGTACCCTATAACCAAACAGATGCAAACTGTGAGGAGACATTATAAAAAAAATTGCAAATATAATTCTTTAATTTACACAGACACTCAGTATGATCCTACTTAAAAATGTTAAAAACAATCATTTTACCTAAAAACATGTACCACAATAAATCATTTAAAAGATAGAGCACATCCCATATAAATAAGCACTACATTACAGTGCAGAAACCTGACTCAGTTCCAAAATACATTTCCAATATGCACCATTAATTTTTTTCTAGCCTTACAAAAAAACATGAGGCGCAATGCAAGAATAAAGAAGCACAATATGCTTGTTAATCTTCCCCATAGTGTATACAGCACTCTATCTATATTAAATGAGTCATTACTCACCTTTAAAAACGCTTTTGAAGATTTAGAAAAGTGGCAGTCACAAACCAGATTTTCTTATACAGAATCTCTGAATAATGCTTCTTTCACTGCAGCCTCAGAATAATGGCACAGATTCCCTCTGATTTCAGACCCATTTTCATGTACATAACCACAAGTTACTTTCAACTCCTAGTTTATCTGCCCACTTCTTACTAAATTTGCCTAAATCATCTTGCTTTTCTTTCAACAGAATTGCGTAAAAAGACTTGATTGAGCAGTCCCCCATCAGCTTTATTTTCTCCAAAATTTCTATTTTATTAAAGCCTGCTGGGCCTCCCACTTTGTTTTTCAAAAAGCTTCTGATCTGCAGGTACTTAAAGAAACCCCTGTTGTGTATGCCATACGTATCTCTTAAATCCGAAAACTGCTTTAAACCCTCTTGTGAAAGTAAATCCCCTATTTGCATAATCCTTCTTGAGGCCCACTCTGCCATAGTGTGGTCAGCAAATATTTCCTCTGGGAGTGATCTGTTGTTGAACAAAAAGACATACCTATTGTACCTCCCCATCTTGACTTTCTTTAAGAAAGCATTCCATACCGTGATCGCCGCCTTGATTGTTTTAAATCTGGTTCTCTTTAAATAGCTATAATCTGTACATTTTAAAAAGCAATTGTGAGCATTTACCCCTAGTGCAACAGCATAGACCTCCGTAGACATATTATGCATTCTTACATCATCTGCATTGCCTCCAATAAGTCCCTGTATATATTGCAGCACCGTAGCCATATAGTACAAACGGAAATCTGGTACACCCCAGCCCCCTTTTTCCCTAGGAAGTGTCATATACCTGTAGGCCCTCCGGGTCTTACCGTGAGCCCAGATAAACCTATTACAGATAGCCTCAATACTACTAAACCAGCTAGATTCAATCAACAAGGGTACAGCCCTGAATATATACAAGAATTTGGGTAGCAACATCATTTTGATAATATTTGTACAGCCTACCAAAGAAAGGTGTAAGTTATTCATTCTTTCCAAATCTCTTTTGGCTTGGGCTATCACAGGATCCAAGTTCTTCTTAACGATCTTATCTATTTCCGCTGTGATTTGTACCCCCAAATAAGTTGCCGTACCCGTCACTCTGTCGTCGTTACATATTACCCACTGGTTCTTGACGATCTGCGTTTTAGTATTGTTCAAACTGTACCCTGAGAACTGACCAAATGTCTCAGCTTCACCTTCAATTGCCCTGATGGCAACCGTAGGTGCTGCAGTCAGGATGGCGACGTCATCCGCGTAAGCTAATGACTTAAGACGACAACCATTGAGGACTAATGGAGGAATCAGCTCATTACATTCCAGCTTGCGTACATATGGGTCAAGATAAAGAGCGAACAACAAAGGAGAAGAAGGGCAACCCTGCCTTGTACCTCTCTGGATATTGACTGCTGTTGAATAGCCTTTATTAACTCTTATCTTGGCACTCGGGTTTATATATAAAGTCTGCAGGGCTTTTATGAATCCTGGTCCTACACCATGCCATCTCAAAACATCCCACAAGTATCTCCAAGAAACCCTATCGAAAGCTTTTTCGGCGTCGAGAAACACCGCTGCCATTGGGACTTCTAGAGTATTTGCTACATCGAATGCCGTAATCACTTGTCTGGTATGCTGGGTTGTTCCCTTCCCTGGGATGAATCCATGCTGAGAGGGAGTAACGAGTGATTCAATTACCCTAGATAACCTTTTTGCCAAGATCTTGGAGAACACCTTGATGTCCGCATTCATTAAAGTAATGGGGCGGTAGGAGCCCGGGGCGTCGATGGGTTTGCCCTTTTTTGGTATAATAATAATATCAGCGCCCCCCCAAGAATCTGGAGCCGTCCCACCCTTTTGTGCTAGCAACATCACTTCATACATTTCTTTTATGATAGAGGATTGAAAAACCTTGTAAAATTCTATCGGAATCTGGTCCGGGCCAGCAGCCTTCCCAGACGGCAAATCCCTCAGAGCCTCAGTTAGTTCCTCCTCCTGAAATACTTCCTCCAGCCCTTTTCTATCATCCTCTGCTAGTCCCGAGGACTCTATCTCGCTCAAGTATGCCCTTATATCCTCCTCCCTTTCGTGGCCTTCTGGTGTATAAAGCTTCATGTAAAATTGCTTAAAAACCTCTCTGATCTGCTCTGCATCCTTGACCTTGATTCCTTGGGAGTTTTTGATCTCCTTAATATCAGACACCCCATCCCTTTGCCTAGCTCGCATAGCCAGAATGTGACCAACTCTTTCGCTAAGCTCATATGCCTTTTCTTTATTTGCTACATATTTCTCCACGGTCTTTTTTGCCATCCCATCCATAATTTCAGCTTTAAGAGCTACTATCTTTAATAATATCTGCTCAATTGGAGACTGTATATGTATAGCTGTCATAAGTTCTTCCTCTGCCTGTGAGATTAGTCTCCTATCTTGCTCCTCCTTTTCCTTCGCTGCTCTTTGAGCACTAATGACATAGCTCAGGGTTTCCCCTCTTATACCGGCCTTAAAGGCATCCCACACTATCCCTGGTGCTGCTGTACCTTTGTTAAACTCCCAGTAATCCATTATCCATTTACTCATTCTCTCCCTGTACGACTGATCCTGGAGCAACGTCCTGTCAAAAGTCCATTGTCTCAGTTCTTTATTTCTCCTTTGCCCGACCATTACAGTTAAAATTAGCGGGCTATGGTCTGATATGATCCTAGGTTCCCTTTCTATTCTTGCTCTGGCTAAAAGACCTCTTGTAATTAAAAAGTAGTCCAGCCTGACCAGTGTCTGATGGGGGGCTGAGAAAAATGTGCTCCCATCCAAGTTTGGATGGCACTTTAGCCATGGGTCTTCAAACGAGTTATTCCTTACCATGTCTGCTAAGGCTCTATGAGTCTTCTTTTTCCTCCCCATATATTTCCTTCCAGGATCTAAAAAACTACTATCTGCGTCATGAATATTCAAGTCGCCACACAAAATAATGGGTTCCGGCCATTGCGCCAGTTCTACATCTAAAAACTGGAAAATATCAGGATCATCTCCTGTTGACCCGTAAACTGAAACAAGCGTAAAGGTTTCCCCTCTGCATATTAATTCGGCAATGACCCATCTACCCCACTGATCCTCCATCTTCCTCTTGACCGAGGTATCCTGTCTCTTGCCCAGGATCGCCACCCCT
Organism: Lissotriton helveticus; assembly: GCF_964261635.1. Taxonomy (NCBI): domain Eukaryota; kingdom Metazoa; phylum Chordata; class Amphibia; order Caudata; family Salamandridae; genus Lissotriton; species Lissotriton helveticus. Next base: position 1,708,865,779 of record NC_136063.1, on the reverse strand, counting down.
CTTGTCTTTGTGTTCTGCGTAGTTTTTGCTAAGACATTAAAACCAAGTTGATCCAGTAAATAAGCCTTACTCCCTTCGATGTGTGTTTCCTGAAGGCACACTAGGTCAGGATTTAGTGATTTTAACAAAGCAGCTGTTCTTAACCTCTTATTTAGCTCATTGAGTCCGCAAATATTCATTGACATTATTTTACAGGTCATAATGTTTTATATTTTCTCCATCTTCATACAAATATCTATACTGATTCTTTGTTTCTTTTCCCAGCCTTGTTGCTGCTATTCTCATGTACAGCTTGCTCCGCTCACCTTTTTTTACTTTTCTGAATTGCTTGTGCTTGTGTCTACATACTACATGCTTGTTTCCACCCCTCCCCTCCCTCCCCCGCTCCCCCTCTGCCCCCCTCCCTTTGAGAACCCCCCTCCCCTTGCTACAGGCAAATAAGCCAATCCTGGCCTATGTGTAGCCCTTGTAGCCTGCAGAATCGCTACCCTCTCCTATCCTCTTACACATCCGTCGAATCTGACTATATATAGTTTTACCATCTATGGGGTCTTTGGTAGGTTGCTTACGGGGGTTCTTGGTGGAGTTCTGGTTCTACTCTCCTTTCCTTTGTCAAGTTCCGTGATTTCAGCTAGGTACTCTGCTGCTTTTATCTCAGACGTAAACATCCTAGTATACCCTTTCCTAATTACTTTCAACCTGGCAGGGAACAATAAATAAGCTTCTGCGCCTTGCTTTTGGAAGGGGCCTATCATCTGTCTTAATTTCCACCTTCTTTCCACGGTGACGTGGCAGAAGTCTGGCCTAGAGAAGAATGTGTTACCGTCAGCTGTTTTTCTAGAATCAGGCCTAGCCTTATCAATTATTTCCTGCCTAGCTAGGAAATTACCTAGAAAGACCAGCATTGCTCTTGGACGCGCATTCTCTTGCTCCCCCCGGTTTTTCTTAGCAAACAGAGGGTACCTATGGGCTCTTTGTACCTCTACATCCCAGTGCCATTTTGACTCCGGAAAGGCTTCTTCTAGTATCTTGACCACGTACCCCCTGGGATCCTGCCCCTCCCGTCCTTCCTCCAGTCCCAAAAGTCTCACATTATTTCTCCTTTGGCGGTTTTCAAAACTTTCTAACTTCCATTGAAGGTCTTCCACCACTTTTCCTTGGTCTTCTTTAAAAGTCTGCCATTCTGAAACCTCGTCTTCCACTCTGCTAGTCCTTTCCTCAACTTGCGTTACTCTTCCCTCGACCTCTTCTTGTTTTCTACTTACTCTTCTTAGCGAAGCTTGAAGTTTTTTTGTGTCTCTCTTTGCTCTATGACTTTCCGCTCTTGCCTCGGACTGCATTTGTTTCAAAGTCCCGAACATTATTTCAAGAGTTACGGTTTGAGATTTTTGCCCTGTCCCCCCCCCCTCCTGGTCACTTTCCTGATAGGTCTCTGAGGTTGCAGAATAGTCCCATGATAGTTTCTTACTCGTGCCAAATCTGGACCCTCTTCTGCCTCCTCTACTGCCGCCGCTCTTTTTCTTTTTAGACTCTAGCTCCCTATAGCCTTTACTTGTATCAGAAGTCAGATCAGTGCAGCTCTTTTCTCCTTGGCTCTCATGCTCGCTGAGCTCTAAAGAGCTTGAGCCCTCATTGACTGAAAAAAACTCCGAGGAGCCCCCCCTCATGCTTCTGTCTTTTCTCCCGATCAAGCCATTATGACCTTCATGCTGGAGCACTTGACTTTGTTGAGCTCCTAGGCTCTGAGTACTACCCCAGCTCGGGTTGGAACTCTGCAGTGGGTTGTATTGTGGCGCTATCTCCACACTCAATAGCGCGTCTAGCATCTGCAAGTTGTTCTGTCTTGCTAGCTGATCTGTATCCTCACCGGAGTCCTTTATTCCCCCCTCGCTCACCTCCATTACTCCTGTGCTCTGAACTGCTCGACTCGAGCAGTCTCCCGCAGTAGTGAGTGGTTGCCCAGCAACCGGATCCTCGACGCTAGCGTCCTCGCGGTCTGCCGTTGCTGGCTTGGCTTCCGCGTTCTGCTCGCTCGCGTCCCGCTGATCTCCAAGTGCCGCCTGTGCCGCCTGTGATATCGGTGCTTTCTCCCTCAGCACATCGCCTTGATGGGAATCAGACGGTTGAAGCTGTATCAGTGGTACCGCTGGCAAACCTCTGGGACAGAAGGACTCCGGTAAGGTCGCATGTCGCAACTCCTCCTTTGAACCCGCCGAGTATGAGCGAAGAGTCTTCCCTTCTTGGTCCGACGCCGTCTTTACAGTCTCAGTCACTGCTAAGCAGGTCTCCGACCTCCCTTCATTTCTTCTCTCCTGTTTTTCGATTTTCTTTGGCAAGGCATTTTTCAGGGAACGAGTATGCAGCTCTGTCTGCTTCTTTGCGGCAGTGGTTAGGTTTTTGGGGATTGCACCCTCTCTCGCTGCTGCTGCCGCTGCTGAGCCTTTAATCGCCCCCGCTGCCGCCGCCGTTTTCACTCTTCCCTTGTCTTTTTCTTTGTCCTTCTCTCTTTCGCCTTGCATCTTGTCCGGTTTGGATCTTTGGGACATCTTGGAAGATGCCTTTGCGCTGAATAGCAACCTTTCCCAGCAACTGAGCCAGACTTTGCTCGTCTTTGATGAAAACCTCCTCAGCCAGCCCGGGTAGAATACTGCTGCCGTCCTGCGGGATATTAAGTCAGCCAGAACCCACATCCCCGCATTCACAAGTCCATTCTTACATCCTAGGATAGGAGAGAGAAGTGTAGCGACTTCTCTCTACAGAGCTACGGCGGCCATCTTGCCCCCGATTTTCATGTACATAACCAATGAAATTTCTTCCCACACAAATTAAAATCCAAACTAACATTTTAATTGGTTCTACATTTCAACACTTTGAAACTCACATAATATTCACACATCCCCCTACTGCTCTTCCTGCCTGTTACCATGGTAACACTCCACATATTACCTAACTGAGCACACAGGTGAAAATTTCATGATACTATGTTGCAAATGAACCCAGCAAGGGTGTTTGACTTCTCAATATAGCAGCTTATCCTTTGCAATGTTTCTTTCAATTACTTTTTCTCAACCATTAGAATAACTTCTTTCAAAAAACAGAAGCATGCACCCTAATTTTCAGTGGGGAATTTTAAGAAACCACCAATCATTTCTTCTTTTTCAAGTGCACTGATTCTTAACCACTTTTTTCATAACTCCTACTTTCAAACTGCCATTTCATTTCCACAGCTCATCTGAATACAACCACATCTACCTTCAAGATGCCTAAAGTCTGAATTGCGGGTCATAGCTTTGTTCACTGGAGTGAAAAGTATGCAGCAAACAGAGGTATTCCCAACCTTGATTTACCAAATGTGGATATTATGTGGATTGGCCAGATAGGATTGAGATGTCACCAATTGATACCAGTGGTAAAATCCTGTATGCATCTACCACACCCTGACCTCATAATTGTGCACTGTGGTGGCAATGACCTGGGCACTTTGACTGGGGTAGGTCTGGAAATGCTTTTAAAGGACACCTTTGGGCAATTGATGTCACTTTTTCCAAACACTGCCTTGGTATATTCTAATATATGCCAAAGGCAAAAATGGAATTGGTCCAACCAATTTTGTCCATAGATTGAGAAAGCAAGGAAACATGTGAATAAATCTGTTTCTGCTTTCCTCAGAGACTATGGTGTGGGTTCTATATACCACAACAACTTGCGTTACAACATGCAAGGCATCTATAGGAGAGATGGTGTACATTTTACAGATGAGGGGAATAGAGTCTTCCTCTTGAATTTTAGACTCTGCATCGGTACCTACATGTAGGTACTTAAATCACCCACATAACACAACAGCTACACAAGAGCTACCCTACCTCTAAGCACTATGAATTCTTTTTTTACTCTATTTTATTTCACTGTTTTTCCCCGTGGTGCGCTCAGAGTATGTGTACCTATAAACACCCATGTACGCGCACCCTGAGCTTACTCCGCAAAATTTACAAAAACAAATAATAGTTTTTTTGCCCTTTGGGGTCCTCCTAGGCCCCCCTGATAAAACCTAGGAGGTCAGGGGTCTCTACCCTGCCCCCATGAAGCTCCCGCCCTACCATAGCAAACTTGGTTTGGAATTTGAAAGAGCGAGCAGGGAAACCTGCTCTCTTTCAAAATGCAAACCAGATTGCTTTTCCACACAGGAGCTGCATGTTAGAAGCTCCCCATGTGGAAAAGCACTGCTGGCTTCCGAAGGATGCAGGGAGCCGGGGGGACCATAGAGGAATTGGGGCTCCCCCCACAGTCCCCAATGTTGTGTATAGGCCCCGGGGATGGGGTCCCTGGGGAGAATAGAAATTAGTGGTAGGTGCTAAAAAAAAATGAACGGTAAAATCAGGAGTCGCCCACCCAGCGCGGATCTCAGCGCGACCCCTGGTGTGAACGTGTTGGGTGTGCGACTCCCAGCACGGCCGCCTGGTGTGAACGCGTTGGGTGCGCGACTCCAAAACGCGCTGGGTGCATGACTCCAAGCAACAAACACATTTAATATTCTTTAAATATACATCAAGCTTATGTGTTTAGATCTTAGGTGTCTCTAAAAAGAGCCCTTCTGTTTATTGAGAGATTTTGGTACCTATAAGTAATACCTATGCAGAGTCTAAAGTTGATGAGGAAGACTCTGTTACCCTCATCTGTAAAATGTACACCATCTCTCCAATAGATGGCATCCATATTAAAATGCAGATTGTTGTGGTAAATGGACTCCATCCTATCTTCTCGGAGATAAGCAGAAACAGCTTTATTGACATGTTTCCTAGCTTTCTCATTCTGTGGATAAAAATTGATTGAACCAGTTCCATTCCTGTCTGTCTTTGGCATATGTGAAAATAGACAAAGGCAGATTGTCGGAAAAGTGACATCAGTCTTCCAGAGGTGTCTTTCATAAGCATTTCCAGACCTACCCCAGTCAAAGTGCCTAGGTCATTGCCACCACAGTGCATAATTATGAGGTCAGGGTGTTAGAGATGCAACAAAGATTTAACAAATGGCTTCAATTGGTGCCACTCTAATCCTCTCTATCCAATCCATTTAATGTCTACACCTCTGTTTTCTGCATACCTTTGGCTCAAGAAAATATAACCGTGTCCCCCAATCCACTCTAAGCATCTTGAAGGGAGGTCTGGATGCATTTATGTGAAATGGGCAGTTGGAAAAGTAAGAGTTTTCTAAAATGGTGGATAAGATGCAGTTTTGAAGAAAGAAGAGAAATGATTGGATGTTTGAGAACATTATAGACTGAGAAGTATGGTGCATGTTTCTGTGTTTCAAAAGCATGTTTCTTATTGATTAATAAAAACAGTTTGAAAGGAACATTACATAGGAGAAGCTGATTTTTTGAAAAGTGAAGAACACTTGCTGTTTGGATTTGCAACATTGTGTGGTGAACACGTGACCTGTGTGTTCAGTTGAGTGTTCCATGAACTGATACTATGTTTAACCCAGGGCGTAGTATGCGTAGTCGCGCTACGCGAAGCTACGCGAAGCTACGCGAAGCTACGCGAAGACGTGCTCGCACTACGCGAGCTTCGCGTAGCTTCGCGAGCGTGCGTAGTAGCTTGCTGGTCCCGTTCGTGAGCCGTTTTTCTTGCTCGGGAGTGCGTTGTGCGTGTTCGGGGCGCTGTCTGCGTGTTCGGGGGATTGTAGCGTGCGACCTTACCCATGTGGTGGGCTATGGGCGTGTCCATCTTGTTTTTTCAATTGTCCCTCCCGCTCGCGTCCCCTATTTCCTCTTCTGGGTCGCGTATAACGTGTTCGCGCGGTGCACGTCTTGTTCGGGAACACAACTACTTGTTCATGCTGACAAAGTGTGTGTTTGCGTGAAATCGCGCGCAAACTTACCCACGTGGTCGCGATGGGCACGGCCATCTTGTTTTTCACACTCTATGCTATGGTTCTGGGCCTAGTTTTCTATCCACCTTATATCTGTGCAATCTTTACCTATTTTCACAGTTTTTCTTACTTTTTTTACTTATCATCTATCTCTCTCTGTCCCTAAGTTTATATTTTGCATTTTATTTCTACTTTTCCACCTTTTTTTAAACTTTTCTACTGTTTTATTTTACTTCTTTATTTAAGCTCCTACTTCTTCCCCCTAACTTTTTTTCCTTTTGTTCTAACTTTTCTTTTCCACCTCCACCCCAGAACCATGGTAAAGGGGAGCAGCAGAACCGGCTCGAAGGGCAAGGCGCCTGCGCCCAAGAGCCGGCTGCCTTGCGGCAGAATGAGACCTGCAGGGGTGCATGCCCAGAATCTTTTCAGGGAGGCGGAGGTTTTTTTCATCCAGCGCCACCTCCCCTTGACCTTGGCAGCAGGCGGCAGGCCAGGCTCCGGTTACCGCCCAGAGGAGCGTCACCGCCGGTGGGAAAAGGTGCGCCGGGCAGTCTACCATCGCTCGGATATCCAGCGCACCCACCAGCAGCTGGCCCACCGGTGGGCAGACATTCTGGACAGGGAGCAGGACCTGTTGGACCTGCTAGGTGTCGATGTCGTGGGGCTTGGTGAGTAGCTAGTAATATTTAATATATAATATAGTAGTATAAGTATTGTGTATATTTCATGGACGAAAAAGTAACACGATTACTGTACTTAGTTACATTGCAGATCAATTCCGTCTCAAAATCTTCTGTTATTGTATGACACAGGTGCTGCTCGCCACTTCTCTTACTGGTTTGTAACTTTGCGCTAGCTTGGGCTGGTGATTATTGATGTTAGAGTTTTTAGAGAACTGAAGTTAGTTAATGCTATTGCTGGAGTCTAGTCCTTCCTTATATTGTCCTTTAGTGAAATAGTGGTGGATGGATAGTATTAGTTCATATGTTTTTTAACGGTCTGCATGACGCCTCCTCTGTCACTGAATGCTTAGTTCTTATTTCCCCCACCCCTCTATAGAACCGGTTTGAAGTTTGTTTACTGAGTGGTAGGCTTAGCAGCAATAGCATGGTCAGGTGAGTCAGTAGCAGTTCATATGACGCAAGCAACTAACAATTCGGTGTATGCACAAATTTATGCATGTGTTCTCCATCTCATCATCTATGCATGTTTGCGGGCAAAAATAAAAAGGAAATGCCGACTTACTGAACAATTGGCCCGTCTGGATTCTTGAATAGGTGGTGTAGGTCAGGTGGTACTGGCTTTGTTAGTATATTCTGCAATCAGAATGTTTATGGAACATTTGATTAGTGTTCTATAAGTAGACGGTCTGTGAATCCTGCAAGCCAGTAGTCATTTATACTTCGAAGTCAATTTTATTGGAATTGTTGTTTCGTAAAATGTTTGAGAGAATTTTTGAATGATGTCTTTGTTTCACAGCACTTAATGTTTCTCTTTCTTTATTATTTCTTACATGATCAGTACCACCCAGGGGCAAGAAGACGGGGTCTGAGTTGACGGGACAACCACAAGAGGAGCGCTCCTCTACCGAGGATCCTGCTGCTGTCCCCAGTAAGTCCTACAGTGCTTATATTATTAACAATAATATTTCCCTAACTTTTTAACGCACCTTATTTTTTCCAACCTATTAAGCCTCCTTCCTAATTCAATGTTAGCAAAACCTTCTTTGGTCTTAAATTTGTTTTCCAAATTTTGGGTATCCAATGCCATCCCTGACTTTCAGTTCCTTCAAACTGCCTCTGCCCTAAGACTCTCTGTGCTACTACCATTAGACTGTGTGTAGCTAAGCTTGCCCTGTTGGCCACTCTTTAGTTAAGGTATTCTTTTGAATAAAGCTGTGATAGAATCGCTGTAGCCACTGGGTCCACTCCTGTCTTTTGCGTTGTCCTCTGTAATCTCCAGTCTTTGTCAATTCCCACCAACAAAATGCACAACCAGATGTTTGCCTACTAATTTTTGTTCAGTTAGTATACTACTACTACTGTTGTGGTTATTATTCTCTGCACATACACATACAGAACTATGCACAAGAAAATAGGATGTTGATGTTGGTGATAGGGAGGTTGGACCTTATACCTTACACCCTAGTCACAGAACTCAGTCAGAAGAACCCACAATCCAATGACCGTCTACCTACCTAAGTGTCTCGGTCATAGTCAGTTGTCCCACCCCCGACCCCCACACAAAGATAGTTAGATATATATACCCAATGATTTTATTACACAACCCAGGCCAGAACAGAAGAACACTCTTTCGCTCACTCACTCGCTTCAGTCCACAACACCCCAGACACTCAAAATATACCACAGAGTCCATGTGCAAGTTCAAAAACTTCATTTTTTTAATAACAAGCTTTGTATTGTTGTACCTTGTAAGTATTTCCATGAAAAACATCCTACTCCACCATGCAAAATGAAGAAGATTAAATACTATACATTTTGTACATCTAGTGCACGATAGAGAAATGTGTGAATTGTGGTAGACCCCTCACCGTTGAACGTATACTGGATACACATGCATCTTTCGAAAGCTCTGCAAATCCCTTGTTTTGTAGAAGGCAATCTTCTCTTCTCATCTGCCTATGAGAAAAATGTTGCACGTTAGACAGTGAATACAACTATGCCAGTTTTTAGCAGTCATGGCAAAAAGTGCAACATTATGGATAAGCAAAAGGGATCAACAATACTGGTTTGTCAACCTCTTTAGTTGTATGCAACACTCATGTGGCCTCAAAGGTGTCTTTCTTACTGTGCAACAAGCTGCGAGGTAACATGGGCAAAGCAGTAGACCCGGATCTAAAATGGTTATATGGCTCAGGCTAACTTTCCAAAGACTAGAGTAGGAGTAGAGATTTGATGACCCTAGGGACCATCTAATAAATTAAAATTAAACTCTGTCTAATGTGACTGCTGTACAGTAGGACGCAATTTGGACTAGTTACACAACGATTCATGTTGTACGTAACTGTTTTTTCAATCTTCCTTCCTGGTGAAAAAAGTACAACTAGTAAAATAGGGGGAGGTGTGCAGGCATCTAAAAAGGTGTTCTTGCTTTTATAGGTGCACAATTGTAGCGCTCTAGTGTTTCACGGGTCTCGGCTGAGGCCCGGAAACACATCCACACAATGTAGCACCTTCTGGCCAGGCGTGGCCAGAAGGCTTTAAATAAAGGGACCGGAGTCGCTCGTGACTTCCGGTCCGTACCTGCCAAGCTGAGTGGAGTGTCCCCATCCTTGCGTGTGTGTTGACCGGTGGTCCGTGGCCCGTGAGTCTGGTGGGCCACGAAGCTGATAGAGTCCCTACACTGGCGACGAGGGCGGGCACTGGTGTGGTGAGCCCGTTAGCCCTGCGGCGGAGCAGCGCGCCTGGAAGCGCGTCGCGCCTACCTGCCTCGTGACGATCTGTGGAGGCCCGGCCGTGCTGGGGTAGTGAAGGCGGCGCTGAACTGAGCCGGTAAGCAGCGTGTGTGGAGCTGCATCAGGGACCGGCGCTGTCTGTGGAGAGCGAGTGTCGGGCCTGGGAAACTCTTTGGCGGCCTCGTGTGGCTCGCGCATGCGCTGTGAGTCACCCTGTGCGCACACTGGGCCTAGGAAGGCCTGCGTCTGCTTCGAGGGAGGCGCGCATGCGCAGAAGTGACGGCTGAAGCGGCCCGGCGCCTGTGTGGCGCGAGAACGTCCCTGAAGGCCGCGAGTGCGGCGTGTGTCCTCGCTGAGAGGGCTGGAGACTCTGAATTTGCTGGGAAGAGCCCGGCTGAGCTGGGAACGGACGTGGAATCAAGCATTGGCCCAACCAATCAAAAAAAAAAAGAAAAGAAAATTGTGATATTTAAATGACATTTGGAAACGAACAAGTATAACAAATAATTATAAACAACATTAATTCCCATCAAGCATTGGCCCATCCACTCCAGTTTCCACTGAGTAACGCTTAGTCAACAGTGTCACTGGCGCAGGGGCCAACAAAGGACACGTAATACACAGGGAGCAAGGCGACAGATAGAAGACGATCAGACCTGAAAGGGGTACGTCACCAGTCAGACACCAGCATGTCAGGGCAAGAAGGGGGAGCGACATGGGGAACACCACAGGCCGCGCAAATGGCAGCAGTGGCAGGAACAGTGGCACAGCAAGCTGTGGGGACGGTCGTCCAACATTCCCCACACTCACAAATCAACCCCTTGCCGCCATTCAGTGCCCACATTGAGCCAAACACCGCTGCACCGAGATGGGCGATGTGGCTACGCCGCTTGAACAATTATTTCACGGCAACGCGTGAGAAGGACGAGGAGGTGAAACGCTCCCTTTTACTGCATTTTGGAGGAGATGAACTCCACAAGTTGTTCACGCATCTACCAAATACAGGAGCAGCAACAGACTACAACGCAGCGGTACAAGCGCTGAATGACCATTTCGACCCCCAGTTGAATCCCCATTACGAGCGATTCAAATTTAGACAGTCCAAACAGCGTGAAGGTGAGACCATGGATGCGTTCCATGCAAGACTCAGAGAGATGATAAGCACCTGCCCGGACGACGACCAAACGAAGGAAGTGACGGCGCAGCTGATCCAGGGCTGTAGAAGTAAGCATTTGAGGACACTAATCTTGCGACAGTCGCGCATTACGCTGGACGAAATTCTGATGCTCGCCAGGTCACACGAATTGTCGGATGCTCGTGCCACCGCGATGGAGGAAGCCATAAACCCATCCACCAGCCACGAAGTGACGGTGAAGACAGAAAGAGTGGACGCGATGAAAAACAGCAACAACAGGGGCAGAGGAAGATGGCCTACCCGAACGCAGCGACAAGCCCCGTGTGGAGCATGCGGATATGAGGAACACAGTCAAAATGGCTGTCCGGCACGTGGTAAAGCATGCGCCAAGTGTGGCGGAATGAACCATTTCGCAAGCGTTTGCAGAGCGGGTGCTAGAGGAACGTTCAGAGGTCGGGAACCGGCAGGGAAGAAAACTCCAAACAGAGCAGTCAGACAACTGACACTAGAAGATACCCGGGAGAAATCGGCTGCAACGGGCAACAGACCACAGCCTCGACATCCACAATATCCAGATGACTCGTCTAGTGATGATGACGATGAGTGTTATTATGTCTCATTTGTCAGTGAGTTGAAAAGAAGACGGAGGCCTCAACCCAAGTGCGAAATACAGATCGATGGATCAACAGTGACAGGTGTCATAGACACTGGGGCAACGATCAATGTGATGGGGTGTCAGCACTACAACGCTTTGAGACCAAGACCGGAACTACTGCCATCAAAAGCACGCATCCTCACATATGGGAGCACGAAACCTTTACCCCTCAAGGGGAGGATGACTGTGCAAGTAAGAGCAGAGGGACAGGAAATCACCACCACGTTTCACGTGATAGATCGAGAAGCGGATCTACTCATAGGAAGCCATACCGCCGAGGACCTCAAATTGATAGCATTTGCAAACATAGTGAAGGCGCTACACACCGAAGAGCTCCTACAAAGATTCCCCTCGCTATTCAACGGTCTGGGCACCATCAAACGACCGCCTGTCAAGCTACATATAGACAAAGCAATACAACCGGTGGCTCTGCGCCATAGGAGGATTCCATTCCACCTGCGGTCGGCAGTGGAACAGGAGCTGAAGAACCTTGAAGAACAAGGCGTGATTGAAAAAGTAACGGGGCCAACCCCGTGGGTATCTCCTATGGTAATTGCACAGAAGCCCCGACAACCTGGTAAAATCCGGATCTGCATAGACATGAGGATGCCGAATAGAGCAATAAAACGGGAAAGACACCTCACGCCTACAGTGGATGACATTTTGACCGATTTAAATGGAGCCCAATGGTTTTCTAAATTAGATCTTAATGCGGGGTATCATCAGCTCCGGCTGGCAGAAGAGAGTCGGTACATCACGACATTCTCTACACACTTGGGACTGCGACGTTACAAAAGACTCAACTTTGGAATAACATCAGCAGCTGAGATCTTTCAGAACACTATTAGAGAGATCCTGTCCGGGTTGAGCGGAGTATTGAACATAAGTGATGATATCCTGATACATGCGAAGTCAAGTGAGGAGCATCACAAACGACTAAAATTGACACTCCGAAGGCTAGCAGAGTACGGAATCACTTTGAACAAAGAGAAATGCCAGTTCTTCAAAAGGTCAATTGAGTTTTTTGGCTATGTCTTCGGTGCTGAAGGTGTCAAGGTGGACCCCAGGAAGTCGTCAGCAATCAAAAACGCACCCGCTCCAGTGACGGCGTCAGAGGTGAGGAGTTTCATGGGGATGGCACAATACTGTGCCAGATTCATTCCGCAATTAGCCACAATTGCTGAACCGCTAAGAAACCTGACGAAGACAGAAACGGCGTGGAGATGGTCGAAAGTGGAGGCGGAAGCATTCGAGAAAGTCAAGAAAGCGTTACTAGACAGCACGACGATGGCCTATTTCGACGTTGCCAGGGCAACAGAAATTTTGGTGGACGCCAGCCCGGTGGGGTTGGGCGCACTCCTCACCCAAGAATCAGAACCGGGGGTGTGGGTCCCGTTGGCTTTTGCAAGCAAGGCCCTCACAGCAACCGAAGCAAGATACTCTCAGATAGAGAGAGAGGCGTTAGCAGTTAAGTGGGCCTGCAATCATTTTCATCTCTACATTGCTGGACAGCCCTTCAGGATGGTCACCGATCATCAACCGCTCCTATCGCTATTCAGAGGGACCGCTCCACACCCGCCGCCACGGATTGAGAGATGGGCCATTCAAACACAGCACTACCAAATGGACTTGGTGTATCGTCCAGGAGCCAAAAACCCGGCTGATTTTCTGTCGCGACATCCCTCTGAGAAGGAAGAAAATGGCAATGAACAGGAATCGCAGACGGAAGAGTTCGTAGACATGATATCACAGTTGGCGTGTCCCCGTGCACTGGTGGCCGAAGATATTGTGAATCAATATGAGCATGACGCCACGATGGTGAGAGTGGCAGCGGCCCTAGACTCAGGATCCTGGGAAAGTTTCCTGCGCAACGTAAGCGACTGGAGTGAAACTGACCGAAACCGACTGTCTCAAATTTGGCGAGTGCACAACGAACTGAGCAAGGCCAGCAGTGGACTAATCCTGAGAGGGTCGCGGATAGTTATCCCAGTGACACTCCAAGACCAAGCAACCCTGTTAGCACATGAGGGACACCAAGGGACCAGAAGAATGAAGGCGAGAATGAGGGAAAAGGTATGGTTCCCTTACATGGACGAAAAGGTAGACAGCGTGGTAGAAAACTGCCGAGCGTGTCAGCTCACGAGCACTCCAGAGTCGCCAGCCCCGGTCATCACGGAGGAACCATCACCATCTCCATGGAGTTGGATCAGTCTAGATTTTGGTAGTTTTCCGGATGGGAGAGTGACAGTAGTGATGGTGGACAGTTACACCAAGTACCCGGTGGTGGAGCTGGCTGCATCCACAAGCTTCGCAAACATCCACCCGCTGCTGAGTAAAACTTTCGCGCTGTTTGGCATTCCCCGAAGAATCAAAACGGACAATGGCCCGCCATTCCAAGGAGCTGAGTTCAAGGAATTTGTAAAGGAACTGGGAATAAAACACCACAGAATCACTCCACAGTGGCCACAGGCGAATGGGGAGGCCGAGCGTTTTATGAGGACAGTCAACAAAACCCTACGAATCGCCATGGTGGAGGGCAAGGACCCAGAGCTAGCACTGCAGCTGTTTCTGCGAGAATATCGGAGCACCCCACATAGCACAACCCAAAGGTCCCCGTGGTCGTTGATGTTTGCCGGACCAAGGAGAGATCGACTGCCCATGGCGGACAATTGGAAAGTGGCGCCATACCGACCAGCGGCCACCCAAGAACGACGGCGGCAGACCAATGAAAGGGCCAGTTACCGGAGGAGGGCTCGAGACAGAGAGCTCTGCCCAGGGGACACGGCGCTGATGCGAAACAGAAGACCGGGAGGCAAGTTCCGCACACCCTACGAGGTTGACCCGTGGGTCATCAAGACGACAAAGGGTACGGCCGTGACAGCACAGAGAAATGACGAAGTAGTAACCCGAAATATATCTTGGTTCAAGCGCATCCCAGCGAGCCAGGACACCCGACAAGATAGTGAGACACAGGAAACGGAGAGGTCGGAGCAAGACAACGAAAACATCCACACCACGGACAGAGATCGAGCACCTGAACCGATGAGAGGAACACAGCCTGGGTCACAAACAACCAGGGGAGGTGAGAGCTACCATCTAAGACCCAACCCTAGACCCAGTGTAAAACTTGCTGATTTTGTGTGTTGACTTTTGACCGTCCTGTCCCATAACTAAACAAGGAACCAAGTTGGAATGGGATGTAGCGCTCTAGTGTTTCACGGGTCTCGGCTGAGGCCCGGAAACACATCCACACAATGTAGCACCTTCTGGCCAGGCGTGGCCAGAAGGCTTTAAATAAAGGGACCGGAGTCGCTCGTGACTTCCGGTCCGTACCTGCCAAGCTGAGTGGAGTGTCCCCATCCTTGCGTGTGTGTTGACCGGTGGTCCGTGGCCCGTGAGTCTGGTGGGCCACGAAGCTGATAGAGTCCCTACACACAATGACTACCAACCACCAGTGCCGACGGGGCCAGCGGCGATGCGATTGCCATCCAGGAGGGGACAGTGGCTGCGGCACCTGCAGGAGCATCAGTGGGGGAAGAAACTTCAGCAGTGGGCGGTGGTAAGTTATATTCATTACTTATTTGCATTACTAGGTGGAAGGGGGACATATTCCTCACTGTGCTATGAGACTTATTAGGAAAGTATGAATTTGAAGTTGTACTGGACAATATACAATGATTGAAGAGGACAACCTTTGTAGCATTACCAGTGTGAGTTGAGTAAACAAGGCCTCTTCCATCAGACACCAACTCAGCTGTGAAAGTTATGGAGAAGACTAAAAGTCAGATCAGATGATCTTGAGGGATGTGTTGGACAAAAAGGGAAAGAAGTGAACTAGGGTGGAAAGAGGAAGGACTAAAGAGATGTAATAATAAGACTAACTACCATAGAAGGATACTTTGGAAGGTTCATTCACGTGGCTGATATGAATACGATGCATGGGTTGTTGAAGGTGGGTAGAACTGGAAGGTGAAAGAAAATGCAGGCCTGGTTGGGCAAAACAATATGGGTGCATGGATATAGTGGATAGCAAGAATCATGAGCGGAGTTTGTGTCAATGAAACCCAAGGCAAGGAAGGAGTGGACGCAAAGGTGGTTGCTGGTGAAAGTGAAACCAGCTAAGCCGATAATAGAGAATGATAGACATTTACTTTTAATGGGTGGATGCCCCCTAAATGTATTGTATTCATCATAGGTGAAGACTGTCACTGGAAGCAGATTAATACTTTGAAAAAATAAAAGGAGATACAAAAAAGACTGGTGTTCTTCTGTGTACTCAAGGCCACCCAGTACAAATATAATGCCGGAACAAACTTCAACAAATGCTACAGGCAAGGGAAGCAGGAGGATAGATTAGATATATACTAAAAGTTGACACCAATTGTATGTACTGCGCTTGGTAGTGCTACTATGCCACAATGTACTGTTGAATTAATTTTGAAGAGTTTCAGTTACAATTCTGTTTCTTTTTTTTATAGATACTCATACTCCTTCCCAAAAACCATCACGGAAGGAGTTGGCAGCCAGGGCCTGGCAAAGGAAACTGCAGGCCATTGTGGAGAAGTACCACAAGCTGGTGGCTGAGGCCGAGGAGGAGGAGGAAGAGGCGGCGGCAGCAGCTGCTGCCTCTTCCAATGCGTCTGACCCCAGCAAGGCCCCACCTGCAGGAGTATGCGCCGTGGCCAGGCAGCCGCTCACCGCCGGTAATTAACATCTGCCACCCCCACATAGCATGGATGCAAATGTAGGTGCCGTGCATTTCGGCAACAACTTCTCCTCCGGGTGGCCAAGCTGGAGGACCAATTAGGGGAGCGCATCAAGATTATAGTGGACAAACACCTCAAAGCCCGCCAATTATAATGGACCCTGTTGATTTGCCCCTTTTTTAATACTTTTGTTGTTGGGTGGGAATTGGGTGTTGGGGTTATTTTTGTGGGACATTCTTTGGACTTGTACATTGGTTGGGGTTAGGGTGGGGATAGGGGTGGGATAGGAGGACTAGGAGGATATTTTTTTACATGAATAAATTATATTTATTTTCAACTTACACATATGATGTTGTTTTGTGGTGGGGTTACTGTTGTACGTCACAAGGTTTACTCTTGATGCAGGGCAGCGGCCAGTGTTTGATTGAAATACTTTATTAATTGACCACATGTGTAACATGCAAACAGATAGATGCTGTACCCCTCACTCAGTTATATTTGTCCTATTAGTACTACCAGCCTCTCCTCCATTATACCTCCCAGCAAACTTCTCTTCTTACCTGTGATTGATGATGATTACGTTTGTCACCGCAAGGGCTGCACGGTGTCCCAAGACAACGGAAAATATGCCGTGGTTGTGTGATGGTAGTAGTAGACTAGACACTGGCACTAGCATTGGCAAACAAAAACAAAGAGACAGTCATTTGCCTGAGAGAGAATGTGGGAGAAGTAGAAAATTACAGTACATAATACTGACAAAAAAATACAAACAATATTTCAACTGCTAACCGAACTCAAAGAAATCAATGGTGTCGGGGACTGTGCCAAGTACAAGAAGATAACTGTAGTTGCGTTGGAGTCATTAAAACACAATACAAATCGTAAACTTCAATGCTCTAAAATTAAATTCAAACAATGCCAGCAATGATTTACATTTATTCTTTGGGTCACTTTGGGAAATGAATTGCCTTGTACACTAGTACATAAAGTGAGCTTGGGTGGGCAAGCAGAAGAAGATCCTCGCCCTGCCTCATTGACATTTGATTTCATTAGTGTTACTTTCACCACATCTGCCCCTGCAAGCGTGTGATCAATTGTTGGTGTAGATTTAATGTAGTAACATCATACCTCAATATAAAACCACACAGGAAGAGGGTTAGGGTTTGATGAATGGATGGGAACGGGGTTTGGGGAAAGGTTTGACAAAGAAAAACAGTATGCATGGAGACAACAAAAGCAAAACAATGAAGACAATGATTGCTGATCCACAACTACCCAATAAATGTAAAGTCAAGTAAGAAAAACGAAATGGATGCATGATGAAGGTTTATTATTAACTTGATGGTTAATAATAAGTGGTAATTACTTAACTACTACTACACAATTCAAAGGAAGTATTTCTTATATATGATATGAATATGACTTTTGCCTAGGCTGTATGCCCTCTGAAAAACCGTAATACCTGATGTAGCGGGCTGAAAGCTAGCAAAGAAAATAGATAGAGATAGTTTAAGTGAACAATCAATTACCAAACACAAGCGTAAAATAAATGAAGAGGAAAAAGGAATCAAAGAAAAATATGAAAATGATACTAAAGTTAATGTATTATCCAGGGCCAAATGTGTAGTTGTATCTCGTCATTCATCTTTGTCCTCCCTTCCATGGACACTGTGACTGATTATATCATTCTTGGGCGCCTCTGGCTGGATGATGATGAGGAGGATTGGTAAGGTAAGTGTGAGTTGTTGCTCCACGTATGATAGCGCTGGGTGAAAGGCTGGCCGGTAAGTGTTGATGAAAGAAGAACTGGGGTATTACAAAATAAGTTAACTGAATGAAAACATAAAAATCAATTACGGTGTAGTGCAAAAAAGACAAGACTCGTGAGCGAGAAGATTTTCAGACTGAGGCTGCTTGGATACATTGATTAACTCTACTCTTCTAGTTGCACAGCAGTCATCGAAAAGAACAACAAGATAGGAGCCAGCACAGAACAGTTATAGGGCCACACCACAACACCGGGCCGTGTACTTAATCATACACTCAAGAACCTCTCTCTGCACTCCTTTTAACAATACCAGCCGTGGGCTGAATAAAGTTTTTCTCCCACCCCACGAGCCAGGTATTTTTTAACCCTCACCCACTTTAAACTCACCACTCACATACATCTTTTACCCCACACACACCACACATAGTCCACCTAAAGTGCTCCCACGTAGTCGTCGGTCGCAGCACGCCGCAACCCGTAGAGGGATGCGAAGACCCCGATGATGAAGCATGACACCAAGGGGCCTGTTGGTGTGTGAGGGGTATTTAAACAACACTGAGTGCTCCCCATCATTATAGGGACCATCTCAACCTGCCCCAGTGGATTCCACTTTGTTTTTATATACATCAACCTAGCATTTTCCAAAACAACTGATTAAATCAATGCGCCAATGTCAGTCAATCATATCACTATTCTATTCCACCACTGCACACACATGTAGCCTAGGTCTGCTGTGGTTCTTGTTGATTGGTTGTGTGTTTACCTTGTATTCCACTTCCTGAACATATTCCATCAATCATCTCTGATCAAACTGACTGACAGCGTGCAAAGATGGTATGGTGGTCATCATCATCATCATCTGGTGTGGCACGTGTACGTGTTCTACAACAGACCACCAACAGCAACTCAGTCTGTAGTGAGTGACTGCGATTAAGTCCAGACTGCACTTGCAGTAGTAGGAGTACAATTGGATACATATTATTAAACAACATGGAAACATTGACCATCACTTGAGACACAAGTACTTTGTTATTATGTTAAACTACTAGTATATTTCTACTTCATGCACATTTGCACTGAGTCAGCAATCAGCCAATGCAATGTATGGCATCATTCATTTCATATACCTGTCTTTCTCTTGTTTGTGGCTGTCAGATCATAGATGCAGCAGAGTCTTCTGAAAGTGATGACGAGTTTACTTTAATTTTGGAGCCCTGCTCAAGTTCTGACATTGAAGAGTTGTGAATGCCTGCAGACAGAGGTGTAGCCTTAAGACAGTGATACAGTTCAGATTGGAAACAAAACAGAAGATGGCTATAGTCACATACGTTTCACTTGTTATGGAGGGACTGTTAGAGGCTACATGATTGCACTATTGTTCATCTCCATCCAATGTATGGCAAGATGGAAATGTATTTAGGGTGAGTCAGGAAGATGGAGCAGGACTCTGATGAGTGGAGTGCACAGTAAATGCTCAGATGTGCAACTCCAATAGGTAATTAAAAGAGAAAGGAAGATGGTGTTGGTTTTGAAGTTTGAGTCAGAAAGACAGATACGCACAAATAAGGAAGGGAGAAATAAAGGAAGGGAGAATGTAACAATTTCAAAGCCTAGTTGTCAGGGAAGAGGAGCTCGTCCTCAAACCCTGGTGGTTCTTCTGACAGAAGTAGGTCCTGTAACCCACTAGTTATGTCTTCTGACTTGCTCTCCTCTTCCAGCTCTGATTCACGTATTTTGTAGTCTGGTGGTATGAAGTGCTGATTCATTTTGATCATGGTTAACCTCTCCACGCTTTTGGGCGAGAGACTGGTCCAATTCACAGTCACAATGGCACCAGCAGCACTGAAAACTTGCTCAGAAGAGACACTTGCAACAGGACAAGCTAGATACTTTATCGCCAGCCTGCTGAGCAGTGGCCATTGCTTTCTTGTCCTATACCAATACACCAATGGGCTTTGCTCCATGAACACCTCTGTTGTATCATCCAGATAGGCCTGGACCAACCGCTCAATGTTCATTGGTGCTCGGGTTTGCTCGTCCTCTTTTTGCTTTGCGACAGCAACGGACTTACCCATCCCTTTCTGCAGAAACCAAGCCACTATTTTTTTTACTTTTGTCTGATGAATCAGATCCTGTTGGTGCGGTTGTTGTTATTGTTTGTGTTGGTGACTGCTGGGAAGCAAACGCACTGCTCGCATGCTGTGAAGAAGAACTTGACTCTGTAGGAGGCTCAGTAGTACTTGCACTGTCCTGGGCTGGCACTGGTAGGCCTCTAATTGAGAGCCGTTCGTTTTCTAAATCAGTGGCTTCCTCGGCTAATACAGTTTTGTACTTGGATACATCCCCTTCTGAAAAAGGAATTACTGCATTACTGTTCACAAAAAATTTGTTCCGTGGATCCAAAATTGTGGCAGTAATGTAATGTTGATGTGACACAATCTTATTTTGAATCCTTGTATTCTCAGATAAGCGGCCGGCTAAGGACTTCGCCAAATGACATGCTTCAAGTTTTCCTTCAACACCTTCGTATGTTTCAGACACCTCCTTCAGCTCTTGCTCTAGCATGTACAACAATGGGATAGCTTGGCCCATAGTACAGTCCTCCCTGCTGACTGCACGTGTGAAGACCTCAAAAGGAAGTAGCATCTCTATCAGGCATTTAATGAGGTCCCATTGCGACATCTCAACTGTCATGGCTTTAATAACAGTTGGATCACCTGATCTTCTTGACATTGTCATGACATAAGCATTAAGTGGTATGTACTGCTCAAACAGCCGATCAAGCATGTAATAAGTAGAGTTCCAACGTGTTTGTACCTCCTGGATGAGTGCTTTGACTGGCATTTTATACTCACGTTGAATGACCCGTAGCTGCTTCCAGGCTTTAAAAGAATGATTGAAATGCGTGCAGATTCTTCTGCAAATGGTCAGTAAGTTGCTGACTTTGCTTTCATTTTTCAGAAAGTCTTGAACCACAATGTTAATGCAGTGTGCCAAACACGGGACCCTGAAATAGTGACCATCTTACATGGCCTTAACTACATTACTGCCATTGTCGGTGGCAACAAAACCAATGTTGAGGCCTCTTGGTTGCAGCCATTCAAAGACCTTGCTGTTGAACTCATCCAAAATGTTTGCAGCAGTAAGCGATTTCTCCATAGCAAACATGGCTACAGTAGCATGTCTGCGAGTATCATTAAAAATCTCAGTAGTATCAATGCCTGTAGATATCTTGTCTCTAACACCTGAAAAAGAGATCCAGAGTGCAGTGATGCACATGTAATCAGTGGCTTGGCAACTGGTCCACATGTCTGTTGTCAGGTGGATACTATGCACAGCACTCTGCTGCAAGGCTTTTCCAAGCAATAGCAGCACGTCGTGGTGTAGTGCTGGAACAGCAACTCTGGCAAAATAGTAGCGGCTGGGAACATTCCATTTTGGGCAGAGGGTTGTCACAAATTCCAGGAAACCCACCACTTCAACAAAAGAAAAAGGGAGAAGGTCCAGAGCTAACATTTTAGCAAGCTTAGCATTGTACAAGCGTGCTACTGGGTGGTTGCGCTCGTACTTTCCCTCCTGCCTAAACATGCTAACAATGGTACGCTACTTGGTATTTCTTTCAGTTATGCCTGATGCAGTACTTCGCGTCGCAGACTTCGCACCCGTACTCCTTGGTGTCTCCGGGTTACTCTTACTCTGGTGCCACTGAGATGTTGCTGATGCGGAGGATGTGGTATCTACCACTGCAGTGCTGGGGAGTCGGACAGGGGTACTTAGTGTACCATTACCAGATAGAATGTCTCCCTCTTCTTCCTGTTCGACCCGTGGACCTTCTACTGCTTCCCCACCAACATTAATGGTTCCTGCTTTTATGAGACGTAGGTGGTCCTCCCACTTGATTGCGTGGTGTTTTCTCATATGGGTCATTTGGCCTCCGGTACCATAGTTTGTACCAAGCTTACCACGACTAACAGAGGAATGACAAATGGAGCATATAGCAATGTTCTCCTCATTTGCGCTAACTGTAAAGAAGTCCCACACTGGGGAGCTTAACTTTTGTCTCCTGCTAGAGGTGCCACTTCCAATGCCAGATGAACTGGAGGTTGTGTGTTGAATTTCACTATGTGGCTGTGCAGTAGTACCACTACCTACTTCTACTGAGGTGGAACTTGTGCTGGATGTAGGACGCTGCCGGCTCTGTGCAAATGTAAAAATGGAAGCTGGAGGTAGTTTTGGTGTGGCCTGTGTTGGTGGTATGCGTGCTACATCCCTAGTCGCAGCCATTCTCGCAAGGGTTAAAATGTTGGTCTCCATGTCCTCAGGGCCAGGAGTAATGCTTGTGATGACTGGGTCTGACTAGTCATCACCATCATTATCCGGCTGTTCAACATCGCACTCCATAAGTGCTAGGCTTCCCGGAACCTTCCTTTTCCCTAGCCTGGTCTTCTTGGGATGTCTCTCCCTCTCATGCTCAGATTGTTGTGGCTCCCAATTGAGATCAAGATCATCAGAAGGGATGCTTGGCGAAGAACTCGATGGACTAACCCTCCTTTTCCGTGGTGGGGATTTAAAAAACAATAGATCTCCTGCATGAGGTGCTGCCTCTTCTTGCTCTGCATCAGGCTCAATTTCCTGAACTGCCCCGACTTCGGGAGGAACAACAACTACTATTGCCGGTGGTGGTTCTTGAACAACAACTATTGCAGGCGGTGGTTGTGGTTGCTGTTTTCGTTGAACATCTACTATTGCGGGTGGTGGTTGTGGAACAACTACTATTGCAGGCGGTGGTTGTGGTTGTTCTTTTCGTTGAGCATCTACTATTGCGGGCGGTGGTTGTTGAACAACTACTATTGCGGGCGGTGGCTCAGGTTGAACATCTACTATTGCGGGCGGTGGTTGTTGTTCAAGACTTTTCTGCTGTGTTCCCTCTTGCGTGGAATGTGTACTACTTTGAGATAGCGATAAGTTCAGGTCAGGCTCAGTATCACTGCTTTCCACCATTAGGCTGGCTACCTCTTCCCCACTCATCTGCTTGGGCCTGGGTTGGTGGCTTGGGCCCACTGATGCGGAGGTGCTGGCCCCAGCTTGGACCCCGGTCACTGCTGCTGCAGGTGTACTTTTTTTTCCCAAAAAAGCTTTTCGGGTCAACACCGGACTTAAGTGTCACTTCCTTCTTCTGTTCTTCCTTCTTCTTCTCAGCAACTTTCTTGGTCTTGGAGGACCTGGTACCTGCTTTCTTTGGGCCCATCTTCTTCAGATGTCAGCAGCAGCACTCAGTTGCACAAGTTGCTGAGAATGATGTCTGGTCAGGTTAGTCACACCACACGTGACGTAGTACAGACAGAACGACGTCAGTCTGGCAGTAGAACAGGCGATTAATGATGACAGACACCTCCTCTTCAGTCTTTTGTGCACCTACAAGAAAAGAAGGCAGAACAACATCAGTCGAATGTGGATTTTTGTTAGCTTTAATTTTAATTACTACTAGAAGTATTAGTACACCCAGTAAGAGTAAGAATAGCAAAGAACTAAAATGCAAATGTAGTGGAAGTGGAACTTGTTTATCCTTAATTTGTGCATCATGTCGGATGGATGCAGCATCAGTGACCTGCAGCAGATAGCAATGGGGATGTGAACAGTAGTAAGCCAACAGGAACAATGGCAAGACACAGGCCAATTTGTCAAAAACAAAACAGCACACTACTACTACCACCACAGCTCCACATGGGCACTCTCATCACAGGTACATGGGTAAAGGCCAGAAAACAATAAACTCAAGCAGGCCTATATCCCTCCCTATATGGCCAGAAAAAGGAGGATGCTTGTTACACATCACAGCTTAATGCAAAAAAGAAAATCCCCATGGCTGGAAGGTTTGAAAGTTACACAACAACACAAACAACAAAGGCATTTACAGTTTACACCCAAACAGTTAACTACACCCCAAACACCACATTTGAAAATTCAATGCATTGCCACCCATGCCCTAAATGATGTTAAATTCAACAGACAAAATGGAAACCGCTACATCAAGCATCCCCGCTGACTGCCTCTGGGACTCTAGGCCTACTGGCTGAAAAAATCACATGTTTGTAGGCCTGCGGCAAAAAAACGAAAGCACGATGGAAGGTCACACAAAATGGCCGCCCCCACATGGCCTGGCCACCCCCAAAAACATGAAAAGAAAGAGAAGACAGACAATACATTCCTATGGCAAAAGGACAATGCTTGGCTTGACAAAATGGCCGCCAAGCCGCCCACATGGCCAGGCCACCCTCAAACAACAAAGTACAGAGATGACAGAAACAGTAAGTGGTCCATGCTCCAAAAACTACAAGCAAATGACAACCTGAGGAGTTTCTTTAGCAAAATGAACAGCATCTACATTTTCGGGAAGGTTTTAGGCAACTCGAGAGATATTGCTCGCGAGAATGCAAATTTGGCGTGTTCGGCAGCGCGAACTGTACAAAACGTCGTTATCGCGTTCCCGAGCATGCACATTGAGCGCGCAAAGAAGACAAAAACTGTAAGGTCGCATTGTAGCACTGTGCAAAGTTACCAAAACTACGCGAGCTGAATTATAGGATTACCTAGTGCGCAGAAAAGGCCATATTATTCAACACACACCCAAAACCTGCAATTCAACACCAAAAACACATTTTGCTAATCAATCCAAAGCCATCCATAACCTACATGATGTTACACTTACAACTTAAACACCCCAATAACAGTTGAACAACTTTCATGCACCCATGATGAGGACTCTAGTAGTACCCTTGGGCCTACTGGCAGAGTAGGCCACAAGCTTGGAGGCCTATGGCAAAAACACAGTGGCTACAAACACAAAATGGCCACAACCACCTGGCCAAGCCACCCACAGAAAGTAAATGAACTCAAGCAGGCCTACACTAACTACATGAACTACTAGGGTTACCTCATTTTACTAAAAATAAATTAAATTCCACTACAACAGAGTATGCAATTAATTCCAATGCCATCCATGATGTTTTACAGACACCACAGAAACATGGGTGGACCCTTGGGTACCTCTAGGCTTACTGGATGAAATTTCAAACACATACAACTTGGCCCCTAATGAAAGTACAGGCCTCCCTCAATAATAATTTTTAAGAAAGATTGAGAAGCACAGAAAACTGTAGTTAAAAAAACCCAAACCAAACAAATATTTACAGTACACCAATTCTCAATTCTCAAACTTACTTGTAAAAGAAAAGTTCAAATCCAAAATTCCTCAATAAATCCAATTAAATGCTATAATGCAGCAGACATACACAAAGAGTGATCCTTCCAGCTCCAAATCCAAATGAAAGTGAACACCACATGAACAAAGCACTGGGAGGAGCCTGATGGATAGGAACAGGAAGTTGGAGACTCAGGGGCACTTCCTTTCTCTTGAAAAAATGAGTAGAAACAAAAAGAGGACTCCTAGCCCAAAATATACAGCCAAGTCACAATCTGAGGGGTTAAATGAACATTTTTGAGAAGATTTTAACATGCTCGAGAGATATTCTGTGCCAGATTGCAGTTTCTGCGTGTTCGGAAACGCGATCTTACCACCATGGCGCTGCAAGGAGGATCGCGCGTCCTAATGACATGTTTGCGCGTCCAAATGACATTATCGCGTTCTCATAGTCGCATGGGATTGTGCGGCCGGATTTCAAACATCGAAGCGAACGCGACCGGGAGAGAAAAGCGAGAAAGCGAACGCAGAACCAAGGTAACTTCCTGGTGGTGTGATCTACGCTGCGGTGAACATTGTTTGGTCGTGTCGCCGTGCTACCCGAAGAACTGAGAAAGAACGTGTGATTTGAGCCACGCCTGTTCCACATTACCCTTATCTGAGTGGACTCATTGTATATATAAGGTAGAATTTTCTGTACTGGACTTAGAAAACGATTCCCGCCCCACCCCCCTGTGGGTGGTGTCGTGCACTTACCGCCGACACCGGCCCGAGAATTTTGTCTGGGCCCTGAGGAATAGAGTACCCATGTCCTGATGAAGCCTATATCATCTGGCTGAAACGCGACCGCGACTGTGTCGACACCTTTTGCTTCGAATGGAGTCCCCTGTTACAAATTAAAAAAAAATTCATTTTTTTCTGATGTGCTCCAATACAAATATAGACTGGGTTGATGATCTAAACCCCTGGTGCTTTGCTTTTGGGACTACCACTTTGTCGTGCACTCCATTGTAAATTAAGAGGAGGCACTTACTTGAATTGGTGTATATATATTTTTATATATTGCTTGTGTTTAGGGTACAATAATTGTTTGTTGATATTGTAAATGTTGTGTATATTTGTATATGATATATATGTGAAGTTCTGTATATAGACTGTTGGTTGTTGTGCCTCCCTTGATGTCCGCTCATATGTGTGTAGATGAATTAACATATATTTTTTCTTAATGTTTAATTTGTTATTCACAAGATAATTAATTGTCTCTTGCTTGAAAATTAAAATTGGATTGATCCCTTCGGTACCCCGTGTTGCTACTTTCTCATCCTTGGATGTCTCCTGCTCAGGTACGGGAAGGTTAAGTGGGCAGAACCCCTAACCATTTTTTTGCTAGGCAGAACCACGGTAAGTCATTACCGCGCCCGCGAGAATGCTATTGAGCGCACGAGCAAGAAAAACTACTACGCTACGCTGTAGATTGTGAAGTAGTCGACAACTTCGCGCTCGCAGCGAAGTGCGTAGTTGCCTAAAATTTGCAAAGTCCGCGAACGGAGCGTAGTTCAACGCCCAGGGTTAACTATGTTACTATGGTAACAGGCGTTAAGCAGAATGGGGGTAGGGTTAAAAGTTAAATCTATTGGAAAGGGTTGAAATGTATGTTAGCTTTTGAATTAATGTCGGATTAATGTGATTTGATATTTACATGTAATTGTGTGCAGAATGAGAGGGATAGTTTGCCAGTTTTTGGTTTTGCTGAGCAGTGCACTACAGACATTCCGTATAAGAAAATCTGGTGTGTGATTGAGATACTTCTTAATCTACAAATCAGTTTGAAAGGTGAGTTATTAGTTTGTGAGGTGGTGTTTGTGGTACCTTTGTTTTTAATAAAACTAATGGGTTTCTCCTGCTAGAGTGCAGGGAATAGTGCTGCTTGTCTTGAATCACACTGTGAGTCGGTCTGCATTTGGGCAACAATTGAGAGAGAAGCATTTGGTTACTTCATGTCTTTGCTGACACATAACTGTTTAAAAATCTATCATGTTGTCAAGTTTTAGTAGTATTAGAAGCCAGTCATTGCTTATGCATTCGCAGAATGAGTCAGGCATTCACACTAGAGTGCAGTAGTGAAATATGTAGAATGTGTGCAGTCACCTTATCCCTTCCAGACTAGTGAGTCTGTTTTGCTAAAGTCCAAGGAATAGTCTTGCTTGTCTAGAATCACACTGTGAGTCTGTCTGCATTTAGGCAACCACTGTGAGTGAAGCATTTGGTTACTTCATGTCTTTGCTGACAAATAATTGTTTAAAAATCTATCATGTTGTCAAGTTTTAGTAGTAGTAGAAGCCAGTCATTGCTTATGCTTCCGCAGAATGAGTCAGGCATTCACACTAGAGTGCAGTAGTGAAATATGTTGAATGTGTGCAGTCACCTTACCCCTTCCAGACTAGTGAGTCTGTTTTGGTAACGACCAAGGAATAGTGTTGCTTGTCTAAAATTTCACTGTGAGTCTGTCTGCATTTTGGGCAACCATTGTGAGAGAAGCATTTGGTAACTTTATGTCTTTGCTGACACATAACTGCTTAAAAACCTATCCTGTTGTCAAGTTTTAGTAGAACGGAAGCCAGTCATTGCTTATGCATTCGCAGAATGAGTGAGGCATTCACACTAGAGTGCAGTAGTGAAATATGTAAAATGTGTGCAGTCACCTTATCCCTACCGGACTAGTGAGTCTGTTTTGCTAAAGTCCAAGGAATAGTGTTGCTTGTCTAGAATCACACTGTGAGTGTGAGTGCATTTGGGCAACCATTGAGAGAGAAGCATTTGGTTACTTCATGTCTTTGCTGACACATAATTGTTTAAAAATCTATCATAGTGTCATGTTTTAGTAGTATTTGAAACCAGTCATTCATTATGCATTCACAGAATGAGTCAGGCATTCACACTAGAGTGCAGTAGTGAAATATGTGGAATGTGTGCAGTCACCTTATCCCTTCCAGACTAGTGAGTCTGTTTTGCTAAAGTTCAAGGAATAGTGTTGCTTGTCTAGAATCACACTGTGAGTCTGTCTGCATTTAGGCAACCACTGTGAGAGAAGCATTTGATTACTTCATGTCTTTGCTGACACATAATTGTTTAAAAATCTATCATGTTGTCAAGCTTTAGTAGTATTAGAAGCCAGTCATTGCCTATGCATTCACAGAATGAGTCAGGCATTCACACTAGAGTGCAGTCGTGAAATATGTAGAATGTGTGTAGTCACCTTATCCCTACCAGACTAGTGAGTCTGTTTTGCTAAAGTCCAAGGAATAGTGTTGCTTGTCTAGAATCACACTGTGAGTGTGTGTGCATTTGGGCAACCATTGTGAGAGAAGCATTTGGTTACTTCATGTCTTTGCTGACACATAACTTTTTTAAAATCTATTTTACCCCTTGCATTTCTCTAGTGACCCATTCAGCACCATGTACTAATCCGTTCACTGCGCCAAAACCCAACCACTTATAAATTCACCCAGTGTTTCTGTTTGTAGTACTCTAATCATTCAGTCAGTACTCAAGTACTCATGCAGTGATTCAGAGCCTTATCACATACACTGCTATTAACTATGCATGTAGTCCTCTAACCACCTACACACTTGTCTTTCAGGCCTTTGATTCCCTAGTCAATGTCCTTCCACTCCTGAAAACACCCTGCTACTCACTTTGCACTCCTCTAGTGACCCTTTCAGCACTATGTACTAATCCATTCACTGCACCGAAACACAACCACTTATAGATTCAGGCAGTTTCTCTCCTTGTAGTACTTTAATAATTCAGTCATTATGCAACTCCTCATGCAGTGATCCTTAGGCCTTAGCACATGGACTGCTTCAAACTCCTATCTACTATGCATATAGTCCTATAACCACCTACACACTTGTGTTTCAGGCCTTCAATTCCCCAGTAAGTATCCATACACTCCTGCAAATACCCTGTTACTCCCCTTGCACTGCTTTAGTGGCACATTCAGCTCCATGTACTTCTCCATTCACTGCGCCAAAACCCAACCGCTTCTAAATTCACCCAGGCATTTTCCTTGCAGTACTCTAATCATACAGTCAGTACCCAAGTATTCATGCCGTTATACAGGTCTTACAACATGGAGTGCTACAGACCTTTGTCCAATATGCAAGCTGTCTTTTAACCACCTTTACACTTATCTTATACACATTAATTTCCCCAGGCTGTAGCCATACACTCCAGCAAACACCCTGTCAATATCCTTGCATTCCTCTAGTGACCCATTCGGCACAATGTACTGTGCCAAAACTTAACCGCTTATAAATTCACCCAGTCATTCTCCTTGCAGTACTCTAATAATTCAGTCAGTACTCATGCAGTGATCCAGGCCTTAGCACATGGACTCCTACAAATCTCTGTTCAATATACATGCAGTCCCCTAACCACGTACACACTTATCTTTTACACCTTCATTTCCCCAGGTAGTATCCTTACACTCCAGCAAACACCCTGTCACTCCCCTTGCACTCCTGTAGTGAATCATTCAGCACCATGTACTAATCCATTCACTGCGCCAAAACTGAACCACTTATAAATTCAACCAGGCACTCTCCTTGCAGTACTCTAATCATTCAGGCAGTATTCAATTATTCATGCAGTAATTCAGGCCTTACAACATGGAGTACTACAAACCTCTGTCCAATATGCATGCAGTCCTCTAAGCACGTACACATTTATTTTTCACACCTTCATTTCCCTAGTCAGTATCCATACACTCCAGCAAACAGCTTGTCAATGCCCTTGCACTCCTCTAGTGATCCATTCAGCACCATGTACTAATCCATTCACTGTGCCGAAACCCAACCGCTTATAAATTCACCCAGGCATTCTCCTTGTGGTACTCTAATCAGTGTTTTGGTACCCAAGTACTCACACTGTGAGTTAGGCCTTAACACATACACATATACAAACTCCTGTCCACTACGCATGTAGTCGTCTAGCCACCTACACACTTGTGTTTCACATCTTCAATTACTCAGGCAGTACCTATACACTCCAGCAAACACCCTGTCACTCTCTATGCACTCCTCCAGTCAGTCATCTAGAATCATGTACTAATCCAAACACTGCACCAAAACCCAAACACTTATACATTCATCCAGACATTCTCCTTACAGGACTCTAATCATTCAGTCAGTGCCTAAGTACTCATACAATGTCTCAGGGCTTAACACAAACACTGGTACAAACCCTTGTTCATTACACATGCAGACCTCTAATCACCTACACACTTATCTTTACACCTTCAATTACAATTTCAATTAGTGATCACAAAAGAAAGTGGTTAAATGCTTTTTACATACAATGTGTTTGTATAGTAATAGAAAAGTATAATTTATAAATGTATTAAAATACATTTATATATATTTATTTTTTACAGATATTATTTATCATCATTAAAAAAAAACTCATCATGCCTGAAAAATCAAGCAAGGGAAAAGGACAGAAAAAGGACAATTATTTGAAGGAACTTCCACAACAATTTTTGGATGACCAACAAGTGTAACAATAAGTGTTCTGGGGTAGAGGACCAAACAATTTATCAAAAAACTTTCAAAGCCTACAAACAATGTGCACATTGATGAAAGCTCAAAGAATGCTTCAACAACTAAACAATATAATAAGGAAAGAAATGTACATGAAAGGAAATCACATTCAAAACACAATATGTATGATAAAAGGAGAAAAAGTCAGTATGCCGAAATTAGAAAAAAAATGTTTTACAATAGAGTTGTTTCTAATTTGATAAAATATGTGAAGAAATACAAAAAAAGAGCAGCGTTTTATAAAAAGAAGGAAATACAACTTATTGTAGAGAAGGCTTTTGAATTGTAAAGAAAATTATTCATTTTAGTTTTAAACAGAATTCGATCACTAGATAAACCAATCCATTTTTTGAAGGCTAAAAGTAAGAAGAAAAGAGTAATTAACAGAACTAATTTTTGTGATTTCTTTTGGGTGAATGGAAACACAGTTCAAGTTCAGAGCCTTTCCTTAATGAAGAGAGTTACTTTCAGACCAATAATTTATTCCATGCAGTTGATACCAGTGGTCGAGCTTATGAGGTTAGTACTGGTTGTCCAATTGATAAAGAGGAGATACTTCCCAGAAATGTAGAAGAAATGACAGCGGATGAAGTCCCAGGGAGATGTCCTAAAGCCCCAGTGTATACTTGGGATTGCAGTAGTACTTGTAGTATACAACAGGATCTATTGATATTTTACGCAATTTCTTACAACAATATAGTAAAAAAGTGTTAAACAAAAGATTAAGATGTTGCAAGGACTAGATCCTTGCAGAGTGAGAAAAAATACTGGTTTGCAAGATCATTCTCTGGCTTGTCTTTCTAGAAAAGTATGTCAAAGTGTTTTTCATCATTTCAGGATGTTAGCAGTACATCATTCTCGAACGTAGAAGTTAGTCAGAAGATTGTATAATGCAAAAAGTCCAGCACTAATGTTAAATGAGTTGACCAGTTTTCTTTTGCTTGGGTCAGTACCAGATGTGAAGAAGGTTTGTGATGAAATTGAGTTTTGTTACTTTGGACCTGAACAAGAGATTGCAAAAACTGACACATTAATATTAATAGAAGAAAATGTTGAAGAGAATGTGGAACATACTACTAGAAAAAATGTTGAAGAACAAATTACACAGTTTAAGGTGATTTCAGGTGAAAGGCCAAATTATACTTGTATTTTTTGTCAGCAAACTCACTATTAAAATCAGAGTAGAAGTGTTGATCTGTATTTAAAAAGTGAAAAAGAAAATAATGATAAGTGGAAGGAATTTGCAACTTTATTTGTTGGTAGAGAATTGTTTTGTTTGGGTACTGATCAGCGTATTTGTAAATATTGTTATAACAAATTAGATGAGAGTAAAATGCCCGCTAGAGCTGTCCATAATAATCTAGAGTTGGTGACTATTCCTCCAGAACTGATAGATTTAAATATGTATGAGTCTATTCTGATTCAATGTATGCACCCATTTCAGGCTATTGTTCGTATGGAGCCTAAAACAGGTAAATTGCCTCCTACAGATTTACAGAGAGGATAAAAAGGAAGAGTTGTATATTTATCTCTAGATTTAAAGAAATATATTGAAACTATTGGTGTAGAGAATGTAGAAAATGAACCACTAGTTATTCTAGTTAATGGTGTTCCTACTAAGAGTAGAACATCTGGCAAGAAATAGTAGATGTTAGGAAAGTGCAAAAGGCAACATTGTATCTGACAAAAAACAATGAGTACTATAAAAATGTGTATGTGGGAGAAGAAGAAATACTTTTAGGAGATGATACAGAAATGTCAAGTGGTCAAATTGAAAAAGTGGGCATGTCCCAAAGTGAAGAAATCTATGAACATTATAGTGTACATCCACTTCATTCAAAAGAAGTGATGGGGAATACTATTGAATTATTCCAAATGGAAAAAGCAAAGGGAAGTCCCATGAGTGTATGGGAAAAAATTCGGACGCTTGTTGTTTTCCGCATTTGTTCCCAACAGGAAAAGGTGGACGATATGATGAATGATCAGTGCAGATTCCTGCATCTGAATAACAGACAACAAGATTGTATGCAGAAGATCCAAGATTTCGACAATGTACCATATATATTTCATCTTTTTTTTTAGATTGACTTGTCTGGACTTTCATATGCAGTCAACCACATATTGAAAACAGGAGTACATCTTCAAAATGTTTCAGCAAAGGAATTTATGGATAAGGTACATCAGAGAGATGATCATTTAGAATCTCAGCTGATTAATTTGATGGGATGTCAGCGTGGTAATAATGAGTGTTGGTACCGTCGTCATGGAGAACTTAAATGTATGCTAAGGAACTTAGGGACTTCTACGTGGTTCCTTACCCTAAGCTCTGCTGAATATGCTTGGGATGATTTACGTAAATTTCTGTAGACGAAAGTACAAGTCTAAGGAAAAGTTTTATATCAAATGTTTTGGGTTTTCACGTCCTGTAATATCCAAAGGAATAGTAAACAGTTTTATGTCAGCTATGAGACATACCATTACTAGAAATCTAAAAAAAAAATACATACAATTTGAGAAGAAGTGAAGAATCAAAATACATAAATGATTAAAATCCGGTTATTCTCTCAATGTGGAATGCTAATATGGATATTCAGTATGTTGCGGATAATTCCATTGCTGTTGCCCGGTATGTGACATCTTATATTACAAAATAAGAAAGGACGGAATTGAAAGAAATGTGGGAAGAAATTTCTCATGAGAAGAGTCTTAGTAAGAAATTATACAGTTTCAGTTTGAAGATGTTATCCCACCGAGAAATGGGAGCGTATGAATGCTCAGAACGGTTAAAATCTGCAAGTTTATACTCAAAATCTAGTAAAAATTATTTGTGTGAGTCTAGGTCTTGCTGCAACGTGAAATCGAGTACTTAAATCTATACAAGAAATGGAATATTTAGCAGAAAAAGATCCGGTATGTTCAGATATTGTCAAAATAAACATGTTGGACACATATTATCCAAATAGAAGTCAGCATCTTGAGAACATATGTCTCTATGAAGTGCTGCAAAAGTACACTTTTAAACGGAATACTACAGAAAAAATAAATAATGGAAAATATGCAGTGATTGGTTCCGATTAATCACAGATGACTGAGTTGTGACACTGCTGATAAAAGGGAATTATACTATTTAGCACTTTTGCAACTGTTCAAACCGTGGCGTACAGAATTGAAATTACTTGGAGATTTTCAGAGCTATGAAGATTCCTTCAATGCTTGAAAGATACCATAGAATGTACTGTTTTTTGCAAATTATCTGAAAATGTTGAACAATGAAATTGATCAAGAAGCTACTATTGAAGCTGAGATTGCTAGAGACAGTTCTCAAGACAGTCACATTTCTGCTCCACTGAGTCAAGATCCACTAGGACAACCAACTCTTGAAAACAAAGCGGCAATCACCATGAATGAAGTGGAAACAGCAATGCATCAAGTTCAAGAA
The DNA here is from genome assembly GCF_964261635.1 of Lissotriton helveticus. Classification (NCBI taxonomy): domain Eukaryota; kingdom Metazoa; phylum Chordata; class Amphibia; order Caudata; family Salamandridae; genus Lissotriton; species Lissotriton helveticus. The sequence goes on along the minus strand of NC_136063.1, from coordinate 1,708,831,989 downwards.
GATATTATGGACTTAGGAAATTTGGAAGAACAACTAAATGTTGAACATAAAGATATATATCAGCAAGCGAAACAACAGATTGACCATGTATTTCTTCATGAAAAGAAAGGATGCACATGCACATCATTTCAGCCTATCCAAATGTATGTCAGTGGTCAAGCTAGAACAGGAAAAAGTTTCCTAAGTGAAGTTTTGACCAGTTATCTACAGAAAAAAAACAGACTCACATTTGTCTTGTGTTGTAACTGCTCCAACTGGGTTTGCACTTCGCAGCACACAACATTAAAGGAATTACATTGCATTGTTTACTTATGCTACCATGAAAACAAATTGGAATATTACAAGCTATCTGGAAAAGCTTGTCATGAAATTTCAAGAGTGCTAAAGAAAATGAAACTTCTAATTATTGATGAGGTAAGCATGGTCTCAAACTTAATGCTTTCTTTTGTGCATTTAAGGATGCAGCAAATTCTTAAAACAGAGTACGATGTCTTATTTGGAGGAAAGCATGTCAGTTTTTGGAGATCTACTGCAACTTACTCCCGTAAAAGGACAACCAGTATTTAAAACACTTGTGCATGAAGAAACCAGAAAGTCTTTGGGAAGTGCTGGAAACGTTAACATTTGGTCATATTTTGAATACAAAGAACTCATTACAAATATGCGACAGGCAAATTATGTTGACTATGGAACTATTCTTCAAGATATAAGAATTGGAGTAATGACAGAACATGGCAAACAAGCTTTGCAAAGTTGACTACTTTCGAATTTTTTCCCAAATGAAAATATAGTTCCTGAGAAAATATATATGAAAATTGCAGAAAATAAATCTAGAATCTGCTTAATGCCAACACTGCGCGAGTGTTCTATATTCAATTAACAACTTCTGAACCTAGAAAATGAAGAAATAATAAAATTGGAAGCCATTGATAAAATAGAGCATGAAGGAATCAATATTATTTTGATGGAAAAATTGAAAACAAAATGGGATTCTTTGGAAAAATTGATATCTAAAACTGCTGGTTTAGAAAAGAATCTATATGTATGTGTAAACTGTCGGGTAACTTTAAGGCGTAATGTGGATGTAGAAAATGGTTTAGTAAATGGAGCAATGGGTAAAGTTGTTGATTCTGTTAATTAACAAAATAGAGCTGGAATTAAATTTTTAAAAATCGAATTTGATCAAATCGAAGAAGTAAAATAAATTGGTCATTGTTCAGTTCGTTTTTTGCTTGTTAAAGATTTATATGTCCATAGTAAACAGTTTCCACTTTCTCTGGCATATGCAGTGACTGTTCATAGATCTCAAGGACTAAGTGTAGACATTGCTTAGGTGAACATTGGAAGCACCATGTTTAAAGAGGGTATGGCATTTGTTGCTTTGTCCTGAGTCAGAACTTTTTTCTGTTTTTTTTTTGATTGATTTTGATGAGACAAAGATTACTGCAGAAGCAAACTGTGTAAAAGAGTATAATAGGTTAAAAAGAGCGAATTCTCCCAATTTAGGTCAATATCCTGTATTTGAAAAGCGTGTAGTAGGTCCAAAAAGAAGATATGAGAATATCTGTAGTGAAGTTATAGGGAAGGAAAAAAATCAAGGTAATTTTGAGATTGCAAGCAAAAAGAAAAAGGACACTATTGAAGAGATTGTTGGTTATCAGTTTGAAAATAGTTCAGGTATCAACTGCCATGCTAATGTAGTGGTCAGTGTTGTTTTTTTTCTAGAAAGTTTGCAACAGCAAATTATGGAGAATCATGATAAAAGATTGTGTTCCTTGTTGCATTGTATTTATAAAGAATTGAGAACTGATAAAAATAAAATGCAAAGCGTTTCTGATATTCGTAATCTTTTGGATACATGTTCTGGTTTTACACAATTTACACAGAATATCAAACAAGATGCTCAGGAATTTCTAATGTATATGCTTGCTGTATTGGAAAATAAAGTAATAGAAATTGAAAATCTTTTTGGCCTTCGTTATAAATGGGTACATCAATGTGAAAACTGTATGTTTACATATAGCAGTAACATGGATACTGAAAGATTTATATATTTGACATTACCGGACTGTAAAACAGTGTCTTTCAACAAACTATATAAAGCAGCAAATCAAAACATGGAGTGTAGCCATTGCAAATCAGAAATGTTATCAACATTATTTATACGAAGATACGGACAATATATTATTTTAATGATACAATAATGTACAGCTGATGGAAGAAAATTGGAAACTGTATTTAAACATTTTGTAGCAAGTCAAGTATTAATATCAGGAAGAACTTTTGTAGCAGTAGCAATGGACATATTGTAATGATGCTCAAATGGTTTTCAAACAACGTTTGCCTAGCGAATTACCAAATTTGTATCTAATATTTTTAAAGTCAATGTTTTAAGAAGATAAGTCAGCTTATGAGGAATATGTTAAAAAGTATGAATATAATTGCTATTGGACAATTTCAGTATAAAGGATTTCAAGAATACCATTTGGCCTAGAGGAAAGGTATACATTTCAATTAAGGACTTTTTCTAGCACATTTTCACAGCATATATTTTTAAAGAACATCATTTAAAGTGTATAAAAATTAAAAATAATTGTTCATGGCATTATTATTTGAGTTCTTTCATATTCAAGTAAGAAAATTCTCTAAGAAGGAAGTATTTTGTATATGTGTCATTTGTATTATATGGTATGTTATTGACGGTGTAGTTTTTATGGAATGTTCAGAAATAGTTGAGTATTTAAAAAATATTTTAGACACACTTTTTTTTTTTTTTTTAAACAATCTTATGGATTTTTTTTTTTTTGCCCGCTGTTATGTGATGAGTAACATTGAAATCACTGTTTGTAGTGAAATTCAATATATTCTGAGAACAGCAAAAAAGGCAAAGAAAATAATGCATATAATGTTAAAATTATGTTGTGTTGTAAAAAATATAATACGTCACAGAGTGTGTTTGCACATGTCACATCAGGCCCCATCCCCTCCCTTCACCACTCTATAAACATGTCCTATCACTTTGCCAAAATCTAAGTACTTTTAAATGTATCTTGTACTCTCTTTGCAGTACTGAAATTACTCTAGTTATTAGTCATATACTTAAGGATTGGCCTAGCCAATAACCCTAGTACAAGTCAATTTCTTTATATACTATGCATGCAGATCTGCACAAAGCTACAAAGTATTAATACACTCTTCAAAATACCCAGTTTATACCTATGTAGTTTTGGAATCTCTCTGTCATAGGATCCCTTGTGACCTGAAAAAAAAAGATTTGATTGGTTCATAACATTTCCCATTGTACCTATTGAAGGACCGCAACCATTTCAATCATTCTTCTTTGAGCATCTTTGGAGAGATAACTTTGTGCTTACCATCTGTCAGCTGTCATGCAATTTTTCAATCAATCAACTAGCAATATGTTCTTATTGTAACAGTCTGCCAATACGTAAGCACTTATTGGGCAAATTTTGAAGCATCCTGTACCAACAATATGTCACTTTTTCTAACATAGTGATGGCGCAAGACACTCTTTCATATTTACAAGTAGAGGTAAAGGTACTCTATGTAGCTTTTCTTCTCCATGTAAATAAGCACCACTTTGCATTGAAGGAGCGTTCTATAGTTGTTGCTGTGGGTGTTTGCACACAACACTCATAGAACAAGACACATCTCCAGATTTATCAGAAATCATAAATCTGGACATGTGTGTGAATGCTGCACCATCCTCCAGTTGGTGTAGCAAGGCACAACAAGCATAATTGTTTTCATTTCTCCTTATTTTTTCTCTTTCAATGAATGCTGCATTGCACAGCATACATCGAAGGAGAAAAATGCCTTCACTGATTGTTTTTGTGCAGGAAGATGTGTCTTCCTGCACAAAAACAAACTCCGCATGACACAGATATCATTGCACCATGGTGCAAGGGTGCCTGTGTCACTGCATGGCTGCAGTTTAAGCAACAGTGCAGAGGGAAGCATTGACTTGCAACATATTTATGTACATATGTTGCATACCTGTGCTTCGGAAGTACCACAGCACACTGCCGCTAAAGAGCTTACGGTATCATGCTGCAGAACATCCTTATAGTTCTGCACATATACATTCATCATACACTACTAATGCATTCTTTCAAGTCAATTATGCACTACGCATATATTCGACCAAATATTCACACAATATCATACAAATAAAGCTCCTTCTTTAACCAGAGAAGTTAGTTCTGAAAATAACTTTTTTTTTTTGTTTTTTGTTTAATATTTTTTTTTCGTTTTTTGAACAATTTTCGTATTTTTTTGTTGTTTTTCAAAAGAAAAAAGAAAAAAGAAAAAAGGAACATAAAAAACTGTCAACTTCAGGAATTAACAGCCGTTCCCAGAAAAAAAAAGTCTAACAGCAATGATTTTGTTGCGCTATACAGACTAGGTCCACAGACTGCTCTCCATAGCAGAGAAGTTGGTTGCACCTGATGCACTACATCTTGAGATAAGCAAATTCTGGACGTATTCTGGACGTATGTCCGCACGTGCTGGTGATGAGGAAGTGCCAGAAGTACTAGGCACTGCAGGTGGAGGGTTGTCTAGTAGTCTCCTGCACTCCTCCCGAACCAGATTCACAGGGTGAAGAGTCTTGAGATGTTTGTACATACTGGCAGTACCGCAGGAATACTTCTGATTGGCACTGCCTCTGGAAAGAACCCTTTCACAAATTTTACAGGTAACTTTCGTGGCATTCCCCTTTTTTTGTCCTTCTGGGAACGTAAAAAACGTTCACACCACCCATGTGGACGTGGAGGTTCAGCCACAAATTCTTCCTCTGAAGAATGGTCAGAATCTTGTGGTGGCTGCTGTCCTGAAGTCATTGTCTCCTAAATTTGTCAAATAGCACAAAATAAATGATCCGAAAAAGTTTTTCTCAGCTGAGAGATGTGTCTTCAAAGAAGCTCTAAGAAGAATGACTGAAATGCGTGGGGTCCTTCAATAGTTACAATGGGAAATGGTATGAACCAATCTAATCTGTTTTTTCAGGTTTTTTCATGGGGTCAGTGCACCCTGTGCACAGGCAGCACACACCCAACGCGACTTTGAGAAATTGCATTTAAAAGTAATGTAAATTTATTAAAAGAAAAAATATATTATTTTTATGATTAACTTAGAAAATGTATTGTCCTAAAATGTATATTAAATACATATACCTATAAATTAGTTTAGACATTAAAAAAATTTGCGAGTGTAGCGTACCCACCGCGTTGAATACGTATATGAAATCACGCGGAAGTGCGTGAGCGTCGCGTAAAGTAATGCGCATGTGTGGTGAATGCGCCTGGAGTCGAGTACCGGTCGCATAGCGATCGTGCATGAAAATACACACTCATTGCACACCCTACGCGCATCCTTCTCAAAATTCCTAAAATGGCGGCTAGGTTGCGCGCAGTGATCGAGAGAGGTACGCTTTGAGTACGCAACTCCCCAAAAAATTTGGGGAAAAAAACAATAAAGAAAATAATAAAAGATATTAAAATAAAAATATAAAACAAAAAAAACAATATTTGATTTTCAATATTTTAATTTATTTTTTCATTTACATTAAAAAGATATAATGTAATTTAAAAGATAAAATATGTAAAAATAAATAGTTATAAAACATGTAGAAAATCAGTATAAAAAATATATATAACTATTATTGCATTTAAGAATTGTCATTCAAAAAACCTTTGAAATTCACTGAAAAAACCATAGGTTTCAGACATGTTATATTTAGGAATTAGCATTTAAAAAACCTTAGAAATTCACTGAAAAAAAAACATAAGTTTCAGGGGTGTTATAGTTAGGTGGACTTTTCACTCGTACAAAACCATTGAAATTCCCCTGTTATAGTTAGTTCTACTAACTATAATTTGCGCACCCGCAATCCACTGCTGATGATGTCACATATTACATCACTGATGACATGGTAAGTGACATCACTGATGACATCACTGATGACATCTCAAGTGACATCACTGATGACATCATCCACGTGACAATCTGATACACGCCATCACACAGCAGGATAACCTTTAATCACTCAGTATAAAATACAAAGTCCCATTTTGTAAACCATTGACACACCAATACAAGTTTCTAAAAACCCACTCAGTGATTCCTAGGTCTACACACACATCAAAATACTCATCTATAAATTGACTGATACACGATGTTAAAAATCAATAGAACACTATCAAATGCACTTATACACCTATATCGACATTGACACACCAGCACACATCCTGCTCACTTATGCAGTCATGCTACTCACTTATGTAAACTATTGATCACACTTACATTTACTCAGCTACACACTTATACAAACACTACTTTATGTATCTTATAAAATCACTATTATAAGTATAGTCATCCATACAGTCATTTACACAATCACTGACTCTTATGTATAGTTTTTTATATACAACACCTGTCTCATACACTGCCTTTTATTGTTTCTACTTCGTTGCACATGTATCACTAAGCGATATATTTGCTCGTCAACACAGTCATAAACATACTCACTCACCCAAGCAACTGTTTCCACATGCACTCTTAACCTCATATACCTAGTGAATAAACTATTCATACATCTTTGCACAGTCACGCACCTCCCACCCAACCACACACATATTCACTGTCCCATACAAATACTTACCTAACTAATCAATATCTAATATATACTTTATGTAGCTAGTAATCAACTGATGCAGCAGTTTACACAACATCTGACAGAGGGATACAGATATTCACACAGTTTAGTCACTATCTAATATATTTAGTAAGACACTATAAATTAGTCACTTAAGCAGTTAATCACACTGCTACTAAGTCCTCCATCTAGATATTTATATATCCACTCATTCCTCAATGTAGATTGCTAAATATATAATATACATATTTAAATATCGAACCAAACCACATTCACTGGATGATATCATCAGTGATGTCATTTCAGATGTCATCAGTGATGTCATCAGTGATGTCACTGAATGACCATGTCATGAATGATGTAATATGTGTCATCATCAGCAGTGGATTGCGGGCGCGCAAGTTATAGTTAGTAGAACTAACTATAACGGAGGAATTTCAATGGTTTTGTACGAGTGAAATGTCCAGCTAACACCCCAAAAACCTATGCTTTTATGAGTCAAGTGGGGGCTGAGAAAAAAGGGGGTCCCAAAACGTGTTTTTCAAATGCGATTTTCCATAGGGAACTTTAGCCAGGGCTACAGCCCGAACGGCTGAACGGAATTACACCAAATTTGGCAGAGAGGTAGAGTTCAGTTCGCAGATTGTGCTTTTTGTTAAATGGTGTAAATCCGTTCAGTAGTTCAAATCATAGTGATATCTAGAGATGAAGTACTGCAAGCGTACGGAAGTCCGTACAATTACAAGCGCGAGCTGCATGCTGATTGGATGTCAACTGTCTGTCAACACTCCAAACCAGAAAGTGTTGGAAGCCATCTTAAGAAAACAGTAAAACAAAGTTGAAAAAAAAGGAAAGGGGGCAGCGTAGAAACATCCTGACGTTCTAGGCCTGCTCAGGGGGTCCTACATGGATCTTTAGGCCCCCAATTCTTTTTTTTAAATAAAAAATCGCGGAGTACGCGTATGGTACTCATACGCGGTGGAAAAGGAAAAAAGACTAGAAGTCCATTTTATTCTTAATTAGCTCCCAGGGGGGCCAAATCCCGGGGGCAATTTTTGTTCCATAATGGGGGGCTTGTAAGGTCTCCCGAGCCCCAGGGAACGCCACACCCCGGGGTTCTATTTTGAAGTATGCGGGGGGGCTTACGGCCTCTCCCCGCAGCCCCGGGGACTGCCACCCCCTCGGGATTTTTTAAATAGTTTTAAAAAATATATATGTTTTCAGCCCCCCCTACGCGTACAGTAAGTGTACCGAAAACCGCACAATTACGAGCATGAGCTGCATGTTGATTGGATGTCAACTGTTTGTCAACACTCCAAACCAGGAAGTGTTGGCAGCCATCTTGTGCCTCTGTAGAACCAAGTCACAAGAAAACAGTAAAACAAAATTGAAATATAAGGAAAGGGGGCAGGGTAGAAACATCCTGACCCTCTCGGCCTGCTCAGGGAGTCCCACATGGATCTTTAGGCCCAAATTATTATTATTTTTTTTAAATAAAAAATTGTGGGGTACGCGTATAGTACGCGTACGGGGTGGCACAGGAAAAATAAAACTAGAAGTCCGATTTATTCTTAATTAGCCCCCAGGGAAACGCCACCCTCTGGGTTTTATTTTGAAGCATGCAGGGGCTCACTACCCCCTCATCCTAGCCCTGGGGACCGCCCCCCCAAGCTTCTCCAGGCACCTCGTCCTGCCATCGTCCTGTGTAGGCTCCCACCAGCTGCCCGCACAGTTTCATGGACCTGACAATGAGTTCCACAGCGTAGCGTCCGTTGCAGTGGTCTAAGCCTTTTTGTTCTTTCGCTGACTTACCAGTTTGTGTTCAAGATTTGCCGTCTTATTTGTGCAGCTTTCCTTTGTGTATCTTTTGTGCAGCCTTCTTTTGTGTATCTTCTTTTGTATCTGACTTTGTTTATTCAGTGCTTGATCCAGTGTTCTAAACATAGCAGTACATCTGTAGACTTGTAGTTTACTCCTTTCCTTTCCCTCCCTCCACCCTAATCGACAACGTAATGGGGGGAGTTAAAGTAAGGCACTCCTGTCGTCACTGTTTTAAGTTTGCAACACAGCCTCCACCACTCTTGGACCCTCCTGGCTCTTGTTGCCACCTCGTTTGCTATGTCTTAACCCCTTCGGGGCTGATGACGAGCTGGGCTCGTCATGGCGCACACCCGTCGTGCGCTGATGACAAGGCCAGCTCGTCATCAGCCCCACCCTCGGGGGAAGCGCTGGCGCTCCCCCCGAGGGTCTCCAATCTTGTTCGTTTTGCTAGGGGCGGCAGCGGAAGAGTTTCCGCTGCCGCCCGCGCCCCCCCCCCCCATGGGAAATCCCTGATAACGTCAGCGCGCACAGCGCGCGCTGACATCATCAGGGATTCCCAGCGCTCGGGGAGCCATTTGCTTCCTGAGCGCTGGAGAACAAGGTGGGTTTCTGGTGTCCGGCGGGGGTTTGGGGCAGCAAAGAGGCATCAGGGGAGAGGAAAGAAATTTTCCTCTCCCCTGATGTCTCTTTGCAGGGCATTTCTGCCTCACGATCGCGCACAGCGTCGCGATCGTGCGTCGGAAATGCCCCCACTAGCACCAGGGATTAATTTTAGTTTATAGGAAGCGACCCCTTGGGCAAGGGTCGCTTCCAGGCGGAGTCTGACTATGTTTTCGTTTTTCTGCCCCCCCCGGGGGCAAATCGGCCCGTTTTTGAGGTCGTTTTGCCCCCAGGGGGGGGCAGAAATTCCCCACTAGCACCAGGGTTGTTTTTTGGTGCCAAGATGGCGGCCATGTTATTTGTTTACGTTTTTCTGTCCCCCCTGCGGGCAAATCGCCCCGTTTTTTTTGCCGTTTTGCCCCCAGGGGGGACAGAAAATGCCCACTAGCACCAGGGATTTTGTTTTTAGCTTTTAGGAAGCAACCCCTTGGGCAAGGGTCGCTTCCAGGTGGCCTCACAATTAACTTTTAGTTTTTCTGCCCCCCCTGGGGGAAAATCGGCCCGTTTTTCGTCCGTTTTGCCCCCAGGGGGGGCAGAAATTTCCCACTAGCACCAGGGATTTTTGATGGGGCAATGTGTTTGTTTTTGAAGGGGCCCCTTGGGTAAGGGTCGCTTCCAGGTGGCCATGATTGTGTTTTTGTTTTTCTGTCCACCCTGGGGGCAAATCGGCCCGTTTTTTTTGCCGTTTTGCCCCCAAGGGGGCAGAAAATGCCCACTAGCACCAGGGAATTTAAATTTAGTTTTTAGGAAGTGACCCCTTGGGCAAGGGTCGCTTCCTGGTGGCAAGTAATTATGTTTTTGAATTTCTGCCCGCCCTTGTGTGCGTGGAGTGGTACTTTGCTGTCTGTGCACGGAGTGCTGCTTGGCTGGCGGTGTGTGTGGAGTGGCGCTTGGCTGGTGGTGTGCGTGGAGTGGTACTTGGTTGTCTGTGCACGGAGTGGTGTTTGGCTGGTGGTGTGTGTGGAGTGGTGTTTGGCTGGTGGTGTGTGTGGAGTGGTACTTGGCTGGATGTTGTGCGTGGAGCGGTGCTTGTCTGGCAGTGAGTGGCGCTTGGCTTGCGGTGTGCACGGAGTGGTGCTTGGCTGGCGGTGTGTTTGGAGTGGTACTTGGCTGTCGGTGAGCGCTGAGTGGTGTTTGGCTGGCGGTGTGCGTGGAGGGGTACTTGGCTATCTATGCACGGAGTGGTGCATGGCTGGCGGTGTGTGTGGAGTGGCGCTTGGCTGGTGGTGTGTGTGGAGTGGTCATTTGCTGTCTGTGCACGGAGTGCTGCTTGGCTGGCGGTGTGTGTGGAGTGGCGCTTGGCTGGTGGTGTGCGTGGAGTGCTACTTTGCTGTCTATGCACGGAGTGGTGCTTGGCTGGCGGTGTGCGTGGAGTGACGCTTGGCTGGCGGTGTGCGTGGAGTGGCACTTGGCTGGTGGTGTGCGTGGAGTGGTACTTGGCTCTCTGTGCACGGAGTGGTGCTTGGCTGGCGGTGTGTGTGGAGTGGCGCTTGGCTGGATGATGTGCGTGGAGTGGTACTTGGTTGTCGGTGTGCGCTGAGTGGTGTTTGGCTGGCGGTGTGCATGGTCTGGTGCTTGGATGGTGGTGCGGGTGGACTGGCACTCGGCTGGCGGTGTGTGAGTAGTTACTATCTGTTGGTCACTACACGCACTGCTAGTTGAGTGACACTCTACTCAGTCCATCATTTTCTGTAGTTGCTGTGTGAGATATGTGGGCGTGTGAAAGTGATGGGCCCTTGAATGGCGCTGGCGGCTGGCGTTGTGAATGTTTTGTATGTGTCACACGTACAAAAGGTGTATGAATGTCCTTACTGCACCTGTGTGATGGGGGTACTGGTAGGAGCAAAAGACTGACTGGCACCAAAGGGGTCAGGCAGTAAAAAAAATTCAAAAAATTAACCAGTGTCTTGATGTTAAACCTCATCTAATCCCAATTGGTCTAAGCCCTATTTGATGGCCCATCTGGCCGAATTTAAATTTGGGGGGCAAATTTGTGTGTTGTTGTTTTAATTGTTATATTGTTTGTGAAATGTGGTAGTAATTTTTTTTCTTCTCTATTTTTGTCTTGTTCCAGGCTTTTGCTGTTTGGATTGTTGTAGGTTGCGTGTCTGTTTGCAGCTTGTGTAGTTGCTTGTGCTTGGTAAGTGAATGTATTTTGTACTACTTTCCCTTGATGTTTGTCTTTTTGAAAAAGGTTGTACTTCTAGCAGTTTGTGTGGCTCTGTGTTTTTTTTTTTAAGCATTAGTGTTTGATGTGCACTTTGTTTTCTAATCTGTCATTTCTTTTTTTCTTTCTAGTGGGATATCATTTCTTTTTGCTGTGTCTCAACAGAGTAGGTGCTGGTGAGTGTAGCTATATTTGGTAAGAGTGAAATTGTTTTGGATTGTATTTATCTTTTTGTGAAAGCCTTACCTTGTTTACTTCTTACTTTGCACAGTGTAGGTTGTTGTTCACTTGTGTGTGCAGTCTTCTTGCTTTGTAAGGATAATGGCTAGTCGCAGGATTACTGCTCAGCAGGTTCTTGGTTTGCTTTTTGAGTCTTCCTCTGACCATGGTTCAGAGACTGAGTCTGATTTGGACTCCCAGGTAAGGGCAGAAGATTCAGGCAGTGAGTTTTCTCTTCGCATGGAATCATCATCATCGGATGATGAATCTTCTTCTAGTGCTGATGAAGGGCCTATGGTAGAGGAGGACATTGATGTGCCGGTAGTGGGCCAAGAGGCATCTGTGTTGCTGCCTAGGGCCGCAAGGTTTCCTTTCTTTTTACGTCGGCAAGAGGCATGTGGGCTGGAGCCTGCACCCAAAAGGCTTCACATTGCTGTGGTGCGCCAAGAGGCATCTGGTGCTTTTCGTCTTCCTGCTGGTGTAGTGCAGCAAGAGGCATCTGGGGCTTGTAGGCTTCCCATTGGTGTAGAGCGACAAGAGGCATCTGGGCCTGCTTGGTTTCCCGGTGGTGTAGTGCAGCAAGAAGCATCTCAGGCTGCTGGGCTTCCCGTTGGTGTAGTGCAGGAAGACCCCTCTGGGGATGCTATGTCTTCTGTTGGTGTTGTGCAGCCAGACGTATCTGTGGCTGTTAGACTTCCCGTTGGTGAGCAGCAGCAAGAGGCTTCTGGGCTGCAGGCTGGGGTGGCTGCTCCCCCCGTTGATAGGGATGGCCTCTGGGTTCCCCCTGGCATGGTGCAGCCGGCATTGCCAGAGTTCACTGGTGTTCCTGGGTGTAGAGTGAATACTGAGAATTTTCTGGCAATAATTTTTTTTCAGTTGTTTTTTGACGATGTGTTTTTGCAAGAGATTGTTGATCAAAGTAATTTGTATGCAGAACAAATTTTGAGGGCCAACAGTGCCAGCCTTAAGCCCTATTCTAGAGCAATCCGGTGGACTCCCACAAATGTTGAAGAGATGAAGAAGTTTTTGGGATTAACTTTTTTGATGGGCTTTCTAAGGAAGCCATCAATGACTTCATATTGGTCCACTAGTCCCTTGATGGCAACAGCTATATTTCCAGCAGTCATAAGTCATGATCGGTATATGCTTCTTCTTCGGATGATGCATTTTGTTGATAATAGTTTAGCGTTGTCACGCGATCACCCTGATTGTGACCGTTTGTTTAAAATTCGGCCTGTCCTTGATCACTTTGTTGATCGTTTTTCTGAGATCTTTGTCCCTGGTAAAGAAATTGCAGTGGAGAGTCTTTGCTGTTGTTCAAGGGCCGCTTGGTTTTTAGGCAATACATTCCTAGTAAGAGGGCACGCTATGGAATCAAACTGTATATGCTGTGTGACAGTGAGACTGGATATGTCTACAATTTCAGGGTGTACACTGGTAAGGAGTCCAGCATTAACCCTCCTGGATGTCCTTCTACTTTTGGAATGACTGAGAAAATTGTGTGGGAACTAGGTAGAGGATTATTTAACAAAGGCCATCATTTATATGTAGATAACTTCTACACTGGTGTGCGGTTGTTCAAGGAGTTGGCCAAAGTGCGCACTGTTGCTTGTGGCACAATGCGCAGTAACCGTAAAGGTTTCCCGAAGGAACTTGTTTGCAAAAGGCTTGTGCGGGGACAGTCTACGGCATTGCGATGTGGGGAGCTTCTAGCTGTGAAGTTTTCAGACAAGAGAGATGTGTACATGCTGACTACTATCCACGATGAAAGAACAGAACCTGTGCCTGTTTGGGGTCAGGGTGCTGAAGAGCGCAAACCTGTGTGCATTTTAGCTTACAATAAGTTCATGGGTGGTGTTGACAGAGTAGATCAGAGGTTGGAACCTTATGCTGCTCTTCGAAAGGTTTACGTTTGGTACAAGAAGTTGGCTATCCATCTGTTCCACTTGGCATCCTTTAATGCTTTTGTTGTGTACCAGAAGTCTTTTCCTGAGAAGAAGATGCCTTTTGTTAAGTTTCAGGAGTCTATAATAGGCAGCCTTGTACTTGTGGAGCAGGCAAGTGTTCCTAGATTTGGAGTGGTGGAGGAAGTGGCTAGATTGAAAGATCGCCACTTTCCTGAATCTATTCCTGCCACTACCGCAAGAGACTTTCCGACTATAAGATGCAGAGTCTGTTGGCGAAGAGGCGTGCGGAAGGAGTCTCGTATATACTGTCCTGACTGTCCTTCTAAGCCTGCATTGTGTCCGTCAGCTTGTTTTAAATCGTACCACACGCAAAAGAAGTTTTGGGAGTTTTAATGAGCTGTAAAGTGAATTGCCTGGTCTGCATTCTGTAAACATTTTTAGTTTGTTTCAAGGATTGGCATTAGTGCAAAGTGTTTAGTTTAAGAATTTGTGTTAGCTGATTTGTAGGTATTTCCATTTGTTTAGTGTTATTTTCAAAAAAAGAATTCTAAATGTGTTTACGGTGTGTGCCGGCTGGTGCTTGGCTGGCGGTGTGTGTGGAGTTGCGCTTGGCTGGTGGTGTGCGTGGAGTGGTACTTGGCTGTCTGTGCACGGAGTGGTGCTTGGCTGGCGGTGTGTGTGGAGTGGCGCTTGGCTGGTGGTGTTCGTGGAGTGGTACTTGGCTGTCTGTGCACTGAGTGGTGCTTGGCTGGCGGTGTGTGTGGAGTGGCGCTTGGCTGGTGGTGTTTGTGGAGTGAGACTTGGCTGTCGGTATGCGCTGAGTGGTGTTTGGCTGGCGGTGTGCATGGTCTGGTGCTTGGATGGTGGTGTGGGTGGACTGGCGCTTGGCTGGCGGTGTGTGAGTAGTTACTTTCTGTTGGTCACTACACACACTGCTAGTTGAGTGACACTCCACTCAGTCCATCAGTTTGTGTAATTGCAGTGTCAGGAATGTGTGCGTGTGAAAGTGATGGGCCCTTGAATGGCGCTGTTTGCTGGTGTGAGTGTTGAAATGTGATGGGTCCGCAGCTGGCGGTGTGAATGTTTTGAATGTGTCACACGTAGGAAAGGTGTATGAATGGCCTGTAACGAGGTTGGTGCCTTGACGTGGCTTTACAACTCACGAGCTGTGAGTCAGTGGTTCAGTTAATCATACTTTCAATTATACACAGTGTATTTCATTTTTTGTGAAATTACTTGCAAATACAATTGTATGTACTGAATCATATATCACCCTCATGCCACATCCAACCAGTATGTGTGTGTGCTTGCAGATTAGATGGCTGTGCAGTAATATTTGTTTTTTTTCTCTTTCTGCAGTAGGGTGTACCTTGTCCCTTATTGTGATTGTTGAAATGTGTTGCTTTTCCTTCCAGATGGGGTCAGTGGTCTGGTTTGTATCAGGTATGAAAGGTGCGTGAATGGCCTGTAAAACGGTTGGTGCCTTGTCGTGGCTTTACAGCTCACGAGTTGCGAGTCACTGGTTCCGTTTTTATGCATTTATTTATTAACAGAGCATTTCATTTTTTTTAAATATCATGTTAATAAAATTTTATGTACCGAACCATCACTCGCCCTTGTGCCAAATCCAACCTGTATGTGTGTGTCTTTGAGGAATAGATAGCCGTGCTTGATTCTATGTCTTTTGAGTAACTCAGCTATGGTGTATAATATAGCTATAAATAACTTTCTAAATTTAGATATTATTGTTAATTCATGG
Source organism: Lissotriton helveticus (assembly GCF_964261635.1). Taxonomy (NCBI): domain Eukaryota; kingdom Metazoa; phylum Chordata; class Amphibia; order Caudata; family Salamandridae; genus Lissotriton; species Lissotriton helveticus. The sequence continues at coordinate 1,708,816,780 of NC_136063.1, read as the reverse complement.
TAGTATATGGTCATGTCTTTCTGGTGAATTCTATTGTTGTTTTTTGTCCACAATCTCTTGCAAACTTGAAATTGTCAGTCACAATTTTCATGCGATATTGTCCCCTGAATCGCACGTTCTCCAACTGAAAACTTAATTCATTCAAAACAATTTGGTTTTGCAAGGGGGTTCCCATGAGTTTTTGGCCCGGGGCTTTGCGGGCATCTTTGGAAACTACCAAACCCAAACAGTTCTGAGAACTAGACACCCGGGGGAGTTCAGGGAGGTATGGCATGCGTGGGTCCCCCAATGTTTTCCTACCCAGAAACCCCTGCAAACCTTAAATGTAGGTTAAGAAACCCACTTTTCCATACATTTTTGGGTGGGATCTCCCTGCCGGCACAAATGTCCTACCACCCAGCGTTCGCCTTCTTCTCCCGAGTAAAATGATACCGCACTTGTGTGGTTGGGCCAAAGTCCTGTGGCTAAGGTAGGGGGGCTTAATTTGTCAAACTTAAATAGGACTTTTTTTAAAATTCTTTTTTAGCCTGTTCTGCTTTGGGGCACCTACACAAGTGAGGTATCCTTTTACTCGGGAGAACACGGGGAACGCTGGGTGGTAGGACATTTTTGCCGGCACGGAGATCCCACGCAAAAAAGTTTGGAAAAGTGATCTTTTTACCCAATTTTAAGGTTTGCAAGAAATTCTGGGTAAGAAAACATTGGGGGACCCATGCATGCCATACCTCCCTGGACTCCCCCGGGTGTCTAGTTTTCAGAACTGTTCGGGTTTGGTACTTTCCAACAAATACCACCGAGCCCCGGGCCAAAAACTCAGGTGCCCCCCCCGAAAATCAAGCTTATTTTGCTTCAGGGTATTTTAAATTCACCACCGTACGATTTGGACCTTTTCCTGTTGCAGCCACTATGCCTACCCATGCAAGTAAGGTACCGTTTTTATCGGGAGACCTGGGGGAACGCTGGGTGGGAGGTAATTTGTGTGAGCCCAGTGATGCCACGCTTTTCCACACAAAAAAGTGAAAAAAACTGATTTGTTTCAGCTAAAATTGAGGTTTGCAAGGGATTCTGGGTAAAGGAACGTTGGAGGATCCACGCAAGCCATACCTCCTTGGAAGCCCCCGGGTGTCTACTTTTCAAAAATGTGTGTGTTTGGTAGGTTTCCCTAGATGGCCGTCTAGCACAGGGCCAAAAACCCAGGTAACCCCTCTTGCAAAAGCTGGTGGATTTGAAAATGGTGACAATGTCAAGTCCACCAGCTTTTGCAAGAGGGGTTACCTGGGTTTTTGGCCCCGTGCTAGACCGCCATCTAGAGAAACCTACCAAACCCACACATTTCTGAAAAGTAGACAACCGGGGGTTTCCAAGGAGGTATGGCTTGCATGGATCCTCTAATGTTCCTTTACCCAGAATCCCTTGCAAACCTCAATTTTAGCTGAAAAAAATCAGTTTTTTCACACTTTTTTGTGTGGGAAAGCGTGGCATCACAGGGCTCACACAAATTACCTCCCACCCAGCGTTCCCCCAGGTCTCCCGATAAAAATGGTACCTCACTTGCGTGGGTAGGCATAGTGGCTGCAACAGGAAAAGGCCCAATTCGTACGGTGGAGACCTAAAAATTACCTTTAGCAAAACGATCTTATTTTTTGAGGGGGTCACCTGAGCTTTTGGCCCGGGGCTTGGCGGGCATCTTTGGAAACTACCAAACCCAAACAGTTCTGAAAACTAGACACCTGGGGGAGTCCAGGGAGGTATGGCATGCGTGGGTCCCCCAATGTTTTCCTACCCAGAAACCCCTGCAAACCTTAAATTTAGGTTAAAAAAACCACTTTTCCTTACTTTTTTGGGTGGGATCTCGCTGCCGGCACAAATGTCCTACCACCCAGCGTTCCCCTTGTTCTCCCGAGTAAAATGATACCTCACTTGTGTGGGTGGGCCAAAGGCCTGTGACTAAGGTAGGGGGGCATAATTTGTAAAACTTAAATACTACTTTTTTCAAAATTCATTTTTAGCCTGTTCTGCTTTGGGGCACCACACAAGTGAGGTATCCTTTTACTCGGAAGAACAAGGGGAACGCTGGGTGGTAGGACATTTTTGCGGGCACGGAGATCCCACGCAAAAATGTTTGGAAAAGTGATATTTTTACCTAATTTTAAGGTTTGCAAGGAATTCTGGGTAGGAAAACATTGGGGGACCCACGCATGCCATACCTCCCTGGACTCCCCCGGATGTCTAGTTTTCAGAACTGTTCGGGTTTGGTACTTTCCAAAGAATACCACCGAGCCCCGGGTCAAAAACTCAGGTGCCCCCCCCAAAAAATCAAGGTTATTTTGCTTCAGGGTATTTTATATTCACCACTGTACGATTTGGACCTTTTCCTGTTGTAGCCACTATGCCTACCCATGCAAGTGAGGTACCGTTTTTATCGGGAGACCTGGGGGAACGCTGGGTGGGAGGTAATGTGTGTGAGCCCAGTGATGCCATGCTTTCCCACACAAAAAAGTGTGAAAAAACTGATTTTTTTCTGCTAAAATTGAGGTTTGCAAGGGATTCTGGGTAAAGGAACGTTGGAGGATCCATGCAAGCCATACCTCCTTGGAAGCCCCCGGGTGTCTACTTTTCTGAAATGTGTGGGTTTGGTAGGTTTCCCTAGATGGCAGTCTAGCACGGGGCCAAAAACCCAGGTAACCCCTCTTGCAAAAGCTGGTGGATTTGACAATGGTGACAATGTCAAGTCCACCAGCTTTTGCAAGAGGGGTTACCTGGGTTTTTGGCCCCGTGCTAGACGGCCATCTAGGGAAACCTACCAAACCCACACATTTCTGAAAAGTAGACACCCGGGGGCTTCCAAGGAGATATGGCTTGCATGGATCCTCCAACGTTCCTTTACCCAGAATCCCTTGCAAACCTCAATTTTAGCTGGAAAAAACAGTTTTTTCACACTTTTTTGTGTGGGAAAGCATGGCATCACTGGGCTCACACAAATTACCTCCCACCCAGCATTCCCCCAGGTCTCCTGATAAAAATGGTACCTCACTTGCGTGGGTAGGCATAGTGGCTGCAACAGGAAAAGGCCCAATTCGTACGGTGGAGACCTAAAAATTACATTTAGCAAAACTATCTTATTTATTGAGGGGGTCACCTGAGCTTTTGGCCCAGGACTTGACGGGTATCTTTGGAAACTACCAAAACCCAAACAGTTCTGAAAACTAGACACCCGGGGGAGTCCAGGGAGGTATGGCATACGTGGGTCCCCCAATGTTTTCCTACCCAGAAACCCCTGCAAACCTTAAATTTAGGTTGAAAACCCCACTTTTCCTTACTTTTTTGGGTGGGATCTCGCTGCCCGCACAAATGTCCTACCACCCAGCGTTCCCCTTGTTCTCCCGAGTAAAATGATACCTCACTTGTGTGGGTGGGCCAAAGGCCTGTGACTAAGGTAGGGGGGCTTAATTTGTAAAACTTAAATACTACTTTTTTCAAAATTCATTTTTAGCCTGTTCTGCTTTGGGGCACCCACAAAAGTGAGGTATCCTTTTACTCGGGAGAACAAGGGGAACGCTGGGTGGTAGGACATTTTTGCCGGCACGGAGATCCCACGCATAAAAGTTTGGAAAAGTGATATTTTTACCTAATTTTAAGGTTTGCAAGGAATTCTGGGTAGGAAAACATTGGGGGACCCACGCATGCCATACCTCCCTGGACTCCCCCGGGTGTCTAGTTTTCAGAACTGTTTGGGTTTGGTAGTTTCCAAAGATGGCCACCGAGCCTTGGGCCAAAAACTCAGGTCACCCCCTCCAAATCAAGGTAGTTTTGCAATAGGGTATTGTAAATTCACCACCGTACGGTTTGAACCGTTTCCTGTTGCAGCCACTATGCCTATCCACGCAAGTGAGGTACCATTTTTTTCGGGAGACCTGGGGGAACGCGGGGTGGGTGGAAATTTGTTGATCCACGCAGATTCCAGAACTTTCCACCACCGAAATGTGAGGAAAATGTGTTTTTTTGCCAAAATCTTAGCTTTGCAAGGGATTCTGGGTAACAAAACCTGGGGGTAGGCAGACGAGTCACCCCATCCTGAATTCCCCAGGGTGTCTAGTTTTCAAACATGTATAGGTTTGCTAGGTTTCCCTAGGTGCTAGCAGAGCTAGGGCGGAAAAATAAAAGGTAGTCTTTTTGTCCAAAAAGTGCAAGATTTCACTGGGAAATTGAGGTGCGACCATGTTGCGTTTTGCGCTGTTTCATGTCGCAGCCACTATGCCTACCCACGCAAATGAGGTACCATTTTTTTTGGGAGACCTGGGGGAACGCTGGGTGGGTGGAAATTTGTTGATCCACGCAGATTCCAGAACTTTCGACCACAGAAATGTTAGGAAAATGTGTTTTTTGTCAAAATCTTAGGTTTGCAAGGGATTCTGGGTAACAAAACCTGGGGGTAGGCAGACGAGTCACCCCATCCTGAATTCCCCTGGGTGTCTAGTTTTCAAAAATGTATAGGTTTGCTAGGTTTCCCTTGCTGCTGGCAGAGCTAGTGCGCAAAAACAAAAGGTAGTCTTTTTGTCAAAAAAGTGCAAGATTTCACTGGGAAATTGAGGTGCAACCATGTTGCGTTTTGCGCTGTTTCATGTCACAGCCACTATGCCTACCCACGCAAGTGAGGTACCATTTTTTTTGGGAGACCTGGGGAAACGCTGGGTGGGTGGAAATTTGTTGATCCACGCATATTCCAGAACTTTCCACCACAGAAATGTGAGGAAAATGGGTTTTTTTGTCAAATTGTTAGGTTTGCAAGGGATTCTGGGTAACAAAACCTGGTGGTAGGCAGTCGAGTTACCCCATCGTGAATTCCCCTGGGTGTCTACTTTTTAAAAATGTATAGGTTTGCTAGGTTTTCCTAGGTGCCGGCAGAGCTAGGGTGCAAAAACTACAGGTAGGCACTTTGCCAAAAAAGGGTCAATTTGTAACTGCGAAATGTAGGTGTGACCACGTTGCATTTTGCGCCGTTTCCTGTCTCAGGCACAAGTCTGACCCACACAAGTGAGGTACCATTTTTATCGGGAGACTTTAGGTAATTCAGATTTGTAAATCAACTGTTATTACCAATTGAGCTTTCATGCATTTCTCCCTTTCAATGAAAGACATTGTGTAAAAAAAAACTCTTTTTGAAAAATGACCAATAATTCTCATGCTAGTATGAGTGTTCCCAATTTTGAAAATGTGCAATTATATACTGTTTCTGAACTCTATAATTTGTACCCAATTCAGAAATACATAGGTGTCTTTCATACAGATTTTTCCATGTATACATTTTCCAAGACAAAGTGCTCTATACCCAGTAAATGAAAAAATACCATTGCAAGTTGCTGCTCAGTTTTTGGATCTAGGTTCGTCGGGTTCTTGGTGAAACTACAAGTCCTATATATCCCCACAACCAGGAAGGTCTAACGGATGTAACAGTATATTGCTTTCCAAGAGCTGTCAAAATTAGAAAAAGTTATAGGTGAAAACGTTGAGACAAAAGGCTGTTTTTTTCAACAAATTTTCAATTATTCCAATATTTAACTGTTAGTTTCTATAAAGAAACCTTCATGGATTTAGACAAATGACCCCTTTCTGAATTCAGAATTTTGTCTACTTTTCGAAAATGTACAGCGTTCCAGGATCCATTATTGCTTTCAAACTCATTTCTACCATTAACTGGAAGGAGGTGGAAAGCTCTAAAAATAGCAAAAATAGGCTATGTCACAGAAAAATGCCAAAACTGTGTGAAAAATGTCGGTTCTCTGACAAAAGACTGTCATTCCCTAAAAGCTGAGAAAATGGAGATTTCAGCCCCACAAACTCTTTTTTGATAACATTTTCAGGGAAAAACCCAGAGGCTTTCATTTGCAGCCCGTTCTTCCCATTTTTCTGAAAAAAACTAAAATATCACTATATTTTGGTTAATTTCTGTGACCCCTCCAAGGGAATTCCCAAACCCTGGGAGCCTTTAGAATCCACATGATGTTGGAAGAAAAGGACGCAAATTTGGCGTGGATACCTTATGTGGTCAAAAAGTTACAAGGGCCTAAGCGCGCACTACCCCAAAACACCAAAAAAGCCTTAGCACAGGAGGGGAAAAGGCCTAGCAGCGAAGGGGTTAAGTATTTAATCTTTGCACTTGACCGTGGTCCTCCTACAGTGTATTCTCATCATAGTCCAAGCACATACAATCCATCATTTTATCTGTTCATGCCCATTCTGTGTGGTGGTATCGTCAGCACTTATTGCACATTATAGAATACCTTGAGTGTACCCGCCCTCAAAACTTCTCCACTGGCCATTGTACATGCAGACCTTGGACCACCCTTTTCATCCATTCTTGCATCCTGAGATGTAACCTCTTACCTCTGTTCTTCACCTCCTACTTTTCCCTTTTAAATATTCAAATCTTCTTGAAAAGACATTACTAATCCTTATCATCGAAAAAGTAACACGTTTCTGAAATCATTTTATATGTGAGTTGTGTATGGTATCGTAATACCCAACATTCCAATGACATGCTTTGTACCATTATGTAATGTGCTTTAGTTGCAGTGTTCTATCTTGTTTTGGTTTGTATGTCATTACAATCAAAGGTAACATATTCCTGTATATCCTAAATAAAGCACTTGACACAATGTATAGTGACACTGTATTTATTGTATTTATTTTTCGAATGTTTTCAAAATAATATACACTCAAGTACAAAATATTGTTGCTTCATTTCCAAGATAAATATTTAATTTATTTTATGAGAATCACCACATATGCTGATATTACAGTAAGGATAAAATGAAGTGTTAAGTTTTTGTACAAGGACCTACAACATAAGAAATTCATTATGGAAAATCAACAAAAGAATTTGGAAGACAGTTTCGAAATTAGTAACAGTGTCATAGAAGAGCTGAACATACTTTTTTGTAAGTAGCGAGAATGAAGAGGAAGAAATGAATGCTGCAGATATCAGTTGTGATTTCCTACACGAAATCTTGGATGCTGGTTTTGTGGAAGCATTAGATGATATTGAGTATGATCATATGACTTTTGAACTTGATAATCAGGAAAAGGAAATACATGATGACATTATTTTAAGTTATGAGATGTTACAAGAATACATTTATTATGATATAATAAAAATGGTTTGAGACACTCTTCTTGCAGAATTGTAATCAATCAGCTACTACTGTAGTACTCATGATGCAAAGAGGGCCTTAGGGCATGGACTGCTTCAAACCCCTATAGACTATGTATGCACTCTTCCATGCACCGTCAAACTTGTGTTTTATACCATTTGTGGTAGCAAGCCCCAGCCAGGCATACTAGTGCAAGGGATTCGCCCTTCTCTGCTTAGAGTCCTTAGACCAATAGTAAGCAGTTGGCACAGAAACTAGAATAGAAAAAACAGAGTTTATTAAACCTCATGAGGTGGAACTACATTCACACAACACCCTTCGGTATAGTATGAGGTAGCACACTGACTAGAAGGAGCTTGGTCCTTTTATACCCACACAGGGGCTGAAATGAAGGTGGTGCAAGGCACATAGTGTTGGCCTCAAATACATATAAGATCATACAGAGAGTGTGCTAGCAACAAGTGGGAAGGGCTGCCAGTTAGCTAATTCTGGTGGACACATCTTGACAGTTACAAATTGGAGACAGCTGTATGCTCAACTGAGCATGTGCAAAGCCGAAGATGATAAATATATCTTGTCTCTAGGCAGATTTCAAGAGCAGTTAACAGAAAGGTAGGACAGAGCACATGGCAAACAAAATGGCTGACAGAAATACAAAATGGATTCCGTAAAGCAGACAAGATAGTCTCTAAATACAAGATGTCTTCTGCTAATGCTTAACCTAATCATTGCTAAATTACAACACTTCAATACCCCAGTCTGTATCTTTACACTTCCAGCAAACACTATCACACTTCTGTTTTAATATTTTAGTGAGTCACATAGCATTATGTATCACATGTATTTTCTGTTACCACCTCAAACACTGATATTACAGTAAAGAATTTTTTAGAATAGTTGCAATGAATCCAAAAATATTTTATGAAATCAGTTGAAAGACTGATATTATAGTAAACAAGTTTAAAAAATAGTTTCAAGGTATCACAAAACATTTTGGGGCACATTAGGATGGCGGGCGGGCTCTGCCCGCCCGCCATCCTAGCGGAACTCGGGACCGCCCGCCTAAAGGGCGGGGGTCCCGACAATGCCATTAGGATGCGCCCGCCACAGTGGCGGGCGCATTCCTCAATTTAACATTGTGGAGGGCGGTGCTCACCACACCGCCCGCCACAATGTTAAAGACAATTTCACGCATTTGCATAATCGAAGCAGCAGGCACCGCGCGGTGCCTGCCGCTGCGATTATGCAAATGCAGGGGAGTACCACAGGTACCCCCCCGTGTGCCACCCCCCTCTGGCCGTCACTCTGGGGGCCCACAGGGGGCCCCCGCCGCAATCACCGCCTGCCTTTCCGTGGCGGCATTGCCGCCACGGAAAGGCATTGAAGACAGCCCATAGTAATATTGCGGGCGGTGTCTAACAGACACCGCCTGCATGTTACTTGTTTTCCGCCCCGGTCGCAGTTTGCCTCCGCCAGGCCGGCGGTGGCCACCGCCAGCCTGGCGGAGGCAAACCGTCCGACATCGTAATGGACACCATAGTGTGAGCACCACAAACGTCAATATTACAGTAATGAAGTTGTGAAAATAGTTGCAGTGTAGCTTACAATATTGAACGTGAGGAGCAAAAAACACTGTAACAACAGTAAAGAAGTTGTGAAAATAGTTTCAATACATCACAAAAACTCATTTCAATTCACTGAGAACATGTTTCTTTTCTATTGACAGATCTTATATCTTACAGATGGAAAATGTCACTTACACAGTTAGCATTTTTTTTTGGCATGTAGTGCTGTAGATTTAGATGCTTTTCATAGTCCTGCCATGTCGTGTTGTGTTTGGCCGAGGTAGTAGCTATAACAAAAAGGCTCGATAAAGGGCCTTGACTTTGAATCAGAATATACAATTCAAGAATAATTGATAACCCCAGTCAAAAAAGGCAGCAAGTAGGTGTGTATATGTGTGGATGATGTGTTGATTGAGTGGAAGGTGAAAAAGGTGAAAATTAAGAAAGGCAGCAGACGCGCAAACTACCCACTGCCTTGTAAAGGAAGTGGGTGTTTGGTTTTTCAGGCCATTATAGACTGTGAGTCGGATTCCGTAGAGGGAGCCTGAGAAACTGGCACTACATCTAAGGAGGCAAGCAACTTCACAAAGTACATAAACTGTGTAGTAGAAAGGACTCAAGAAAGGACGCAAGTGTGCAAATTACCCACACCCATTCACAGGTAGTAGTTACCAAGAAGGCTCAATAAGGGACTGCACTTTGAATTTGAATTTCTTTTAGAATAATTGATAACCCCAGCCAAGAAAGGCAGCAAGTGTGCAAATTTCCTACTGCCTTCGGCCGGAGTAGTAGCTACAACAAAAAGGCTTGATAAAGGGCTTTGACTTTGAATCAGAATATGAAATTCAAGAATAATTAATAACCCCAGCCAAGAAAGGCAGCAAGTGTGCAAATTTCTCACTGCCTTTGGCCGGGGTAGTTGTTACAACAAAAAGGCTCGATAAAGGGCCTGCACTTTGAACACGGATATGAAATAGAAGAATAGTTGATAACCATAGCCAAGAAAGGCAGCAAGTAGGTGTGTGTATGTGTAGATGATGTGTTGATTGAGTGGAAGATGAATAATGTAAAAAATAGGAAAGGCTGCAAGTGTGCAAATTACCCACTGCCTTTAGTCAGGGAAGTAGTTACAACAAAAAGGCTCAATAAAGGGCCATGAGTTTGAATCAGAATATGAAATTGAACAATTATTGATAACCCCAGCCAAGAAAGGAAGCAAGTGCGCTAATTTCCCACTGCCTTTGTCTGGGGTAGCAGCTACAACAAAAAGGCTTGATAAAGGGCCTTGACTTTGAATCAGAATATGAAATTGAACAATAATTGATAACTCCTGCGAAGAAATGCAGCAAGTGCGCACATTTTCCACTGCCTTCTGCCGGGGTAGTACCTACATGAAAAAGGCTCGATAAAGGGCCTTGATTTTGAATCAGAATATGAAATTCAAGAGTAATTGATAATGCCAGCCAAGAAAGGCAGCAAGTAAGTGTGTGTATGTGTGGATGATGTGTTCATTGAATGGAAGATGAATAAGGTAAAAAGTAAGAAAGGCTGCAGATGCGCAAAGTAACCACTGCCTTTTTGGGGAAGTAGATCTTTGGATACCCAGCTCATTACACAGACTGTGCGTCACAAGAAAGGATGCAAGTGTGGAAATTACCCACTGCTATTTACGGGAAGTAGTTACCGAGAAGGCTAGATAAAGGGCCGGCACTTTGAATTTGTATTACAACAAGAATAATTGATAACCCCGGCCAAGAAAGGCAGCAAGTATGCAAATTTCCTACTGCCTTTGGCCGGGGTAGTATCTACAACAGAAAGGCTCGATAAAGGGTCTTGACTTTGAATCAGAATATGAAATTCAAGAATAATTGATAACCCCAGCCAAGAAAAACAGCAAGTGTGAAAATTTCTTACTGCCTTCGGCCGGGGTAGTTGTAACAACAAAAAAGGATCGATAAAGGGCCTGCACTTTGAATACGGATATGAAATAGAAGAATAGTTGATAACCATAGCCAGGAAAGGCAGCAAGTAGGTATGTGTATGTGTAGATGATGTGTTGATTGAGTGGAAGATGAATAATGTCAAAAATAGGAAAGACTGCAAGTGTGCAAATTACCCACGGCCTTCTGCCGGGGTAGTATCTACCTGAAAAAGGCTCGATAAAGGGCCTTGACTTTGAATCAGAATATGAAATTGAAGAGTAATTGGTAACTCCAGCTAAGAAAGGCAGCAAGTAAGTGTGTATATGTGTGGATGATGCATTCATTGAATGGAAGATTAATAAGGGAAAAAGTAAGTAAGGCTGCAGACGCACAAAGTAACCACTGCCTTATCAGGGAAGTTGATGTTTGGATACCCAGCTCATTACACAGACTGTGCGTCGCAAGAAAGGATGCAAGTGTGGAAATTACCCACTGCCATTCACGGGAAGTAGTTACCAAGAAGGCTGAATAAAGAGCCTGCATTTTTAATTTGTATTACAACAAGAATAATTGATAACCCCAGCCAAGAAAGGCAGCATGTGTGCAAATTTCCCACTGCCTTCGGCCGGGGTAGTAGCTACAACAAAAAGGCTCAATAAAGGGCCTGCACTTTGAATAGGAATATGAAATTGAACAATAATTGATAACCCCTGTCAAAAAAGGCAGCAAGTAGGTGTGTGTATGTGTGGATGATGTGTTGATTGAGTGGAAGATGAATAATATAAAAAATAAGAAATGCTGCAAGTGTGCAAATTACCCACTGCCTTTAGCTGAGGAAGTAGTTACAACAAAAAGGCTTGATAAACGGCCTTGACTTTAAATCAGAATATGAAATTGAACAATAATTGATAACCCCAGCCAAGAAAGGCAGCAAGTGTGCAAATTTCCCACTGCCTTCGGTCGGGGTAGTTGTTACAACAAAAAAGCTTGATAAATGTCTAATGACTAATGTGGAGGATAGCTATGCTCCTGTTTCCCGTTGTTTATCAGGTCGATAGACTGTTCCACGTAACACAAAAGTTCACCGCAATAAATGCATAGAAATTTAAGTTTACCAAAATCAAGATCAATATGTGAGTATGGACTGTTTGCCGAAGATGCTGTTGCAGCAGTTGATATGCTTGGTGCAGCAGCAAGTGGGTTGTCCTGCAATCTCTGTGTTGCAGCTCAAGCAAAGTTGTTGGGATGCAAGTTATTTACGTGTTGCACTATATTTGCTATGCCAAAGGAGTATTTTTTGGATTGATCACCCCTTGAAAGAGTTGTTTGGCAAATTTTACAGGTTACTAATGGTTGGTGTGTTTCAGTTAGTATGTGTCTGGACTTCGCTGGAATCTTCAAGGGACACATTAGGGCTTCCATAATACAGAAATACTTTGTACTTAGTGACATCCAATTCTATATTATGTAGAACGGTTGAATTCTCTAGGACTAGTGGGAGGGTAGCATTTCAAAGTGTTTGACAGGTTACACTATATGTTTCCATGCAGCCAAAGAAAACTTAGCATGCTTATGCATGGGCACCCTCTCACACAAAACCCAGCACTCAGCATTCAGGATTGTAAAAGCTTGCCATAGGAGTGACTGATGAGTTTATATGTGTCAGTGACAAAAGAAAAGAAAAACAAATACGCTTGCTTTACATTAGAGATATACAGACCTGAACGACTATGCATGTAAATCCATTACATCTTTTTTGAAGGTATGGAAGAAAGCCATGAAAGGGTGTTTAGAAGCAGTACTGCGGATCAAGTTTAAAGCGCTGTGCTTGGCCTTTAAAATTCTGAAATTTTCTTCGCCGCCGGCACTTGCCAATCTACTTATTCCTTACATCCCTCTGAGATCATTGAGATCAGAGGCTCTCCATCTGGCAGTTTGCCCTCGTTTTAAATTGAGTAGAATGGGTGGCCGCTCTTTCCGGGTGCTGGCAGCAGGGTTATGGAACTCGCTCCCGGTGTGCACTCGAGCTCTTAATGACTTACTCGCCTTTAGGCAGGCGATCAAAACCTTCCTGTTTCCCGCCCTTGTATAGTCATCCCTTTCTTTTATTGTGTGTTATGTTATAGTGCCTGTCAAAGCGCCAGGACGCCCCTTTGCTGGGGCAGCTGTGCGCTATAGAAAAATAAATAACATAACATAACATAGCATACTGTCCAGCATAAAATGTGCATAATTGTTCTTTTTGTTGACTCTAAACACACCTTGTGGATTATGACCATGAAATAGTGGTGTCACTATATCATAGATTCTATTGTCAGATGTCTACCTTAGCGATAGTGGAATTGCCACTACTTTTTAGACTATCATTGAACAATAATGTGTGTAGGAGCGCTATTGCTTGTTGACCTTCACAGAGGAGGAAGATTTAAATGTGTATTTTAACACCTTAACAAAATAGTTGCTCGATTTGAAAATGAAAATTAAGTAGGAATGTTAGAGGAAGTCTGGCCCAACTCTAATAGGATTGTACAAATCGTGACAGCTGAAGGAAGTGTGTCTCAACATTACTTCTTATGATAATCCGGACACAACACTAGATCACAGGAGTATGCAAAACATCTAATTAGACATCTTGCATGCGATCACATCTTTACTTTAAAACATACATTTTGTACATTTGTAACCAGTAAAAGGTAACCAGGATGTTATGTTTGGTTTGATACATTCAAGGTGGACCCATCTGCTGCATTCAAAACATTGGGCCTGTTGGGAAGATAGTGAAAAGTAACTTGTTATTAACATTGCATTGTTTAAAGGTCAATAGCTTTTTGAAATGAAAACTTTATATGTATTTACATAGCAAACATAGTACCCTCTCAACACTCAGTGGAAAAGTGGTAATGAGTCCATAACTAGGAAGGATGCATAGCCAGCTAAGCAACATGGTGGACGTAACACTGAAAAGATCCTTGCAAATGCCTCAGTTATCTGAGTCATACTAAGATGCACCCTGCATCAGACGAATGTGAACTGGAGACTTAATGCCACCAAAACACCCCAAGGACTTATATCACTTAATTTTGATCTTCAGCATCTACAATCATTGAGGGTACTTACCATCAAGTTTTGCATATCAATTGATGAAGCATCTTGATTGCAGACACCACAATACTTTTCAACAGACTCTAAATGTAAAAAAAGATGTACATTAGCACATCATAACAGCAATGCTAACATTTCAAGGCTTATTTTGCAATATATCATGCATGATTCTAGGTGTTTTCATATCCAGGAATAGAGATAGTCACAATTGTTGCAAACATATTCAAATGGCTACACTACAAACATTATTGAAAATTCACAACTATAATGACAATATCTTACTATACTATGTTAAAAATTAACGATATGCCTTTATCTATAAAAGACCTTCTATGAATTCAAGAAAATACTGAATAATCCAATGTTCAGGACAACACTACAGTGTGACACCTTATTTATCATTGAAATGTTAAAGTCAAACCTGATGACTCCATTAGGTCCATTGCAATTTTCATTAGATAATTCCCTAGAAATATTACATTAGTAAAAATCTCGGCAACTTGCTGCTGAGTTAGGTAGAATTCTTCAAACTGAAAACATAATAAGCATTGTATATGTTGGGCAAAAGTCCAGCCTGAATGTTACTGTACATAAAATCAATTAATCACAAAAGGTTTGAGGTTGAAAAGCAATCATAGGTTTCAGTGCTCTAGATACATTACAAAATAATTTAGAAACATTGGCATTTAAAATATTTGAAAAATATTTCTTTTACAATTTGAACTAATACAACCAGTCATTTTCCAACAAGAGCTTTCTAAATAAATTGATGAATCCACTAACCAAAAGTATCCAATGACAATCAGTATTTGCACCAGTAACACTGAAAAGTCACATAACAGATATGAATATTTTCCTGAAAAGTAGAAGAGCGATATTTGCCGAGGAAGATACAAGACGACACTGTTGCTGATATTACTAAACAGTAAGGTTAAAATTAAAGGATTTCAGTACACACATTGATTTGAAATTATTACTTAAAGATGGGTAACTGTATTAGAAATGGAAATATACATACATTTGGTCTTGACAAACATATTTGAGAGGAAGATATCGATTACCTGTAAAACTATATGAAAGCACATGAGCTTGTAAAGAGGAACCAATATGTACCTCATACGTTATTAGCCATAGTATACACAATTTACATGTAGTAGAAACTAACCTCATCAACTATCCAAAAAAGTAACATTTCTCAAAGAAGAAATTAGTTTAACAACTTACCACAAACCTTTCTCAAACACAAAATTTCATCAGAAATACCTTTCTTACATTATTGTAGTTTGTAAAATATGTTGTGTGCAGAAAGACATATTCACGTACTGTTCTTCAACCTATTAATTTTTCACCTATGTAGGAGAGAATTACACCAGCCAATAGCACATCATTAATCTAGACATTCAAATTATGTGCCAATTCTGAAAAAATTATACTACCGTCAACAGAGAATTTTTTAGATAGTCTACGCAATCCATGCTTCCGGAATTTACTGAAACCATCAGGATATACATTACGGCTTATATAATTCAGAAGCTCTTGGTACTTAGTGGCATTCATTTCTATGGAAAATGAAGATAAACAGGAAAAAACATTAGAAGAAAAGCATTATAGATGTAAAGAACAAATGTTATATGCTCACATTCAAGTATAAAGACATAAATGACTATAAAGATGTGTGAATATATAATTAGTAAAACAACTATCACCCCGTCTTCACAGCTCAACACATCTACAAAGTTTAAGTGAGGGATACAGAGTACAGTCCATACAAAGGGACGGGTAAGGCCTGCCAAATCGATGCAGTTTGAAAACATGGCAGTTTTAGAAAGGGCGCTCAGGCACTGTAGTGCCAAGCCTGCCTTTTTTATTTAAGATTACTTGTGTGGGTGGCACAATTACTGTTGCAGGCTCACTAGTAGCATTTACATGAGCAGCTCTGGTATATATAGTATACTTTACTATCAAGAGTAACATAAATATGACACAGAAATTCATGCACGCACAATTTATTAAAAAAAGTTCTAGGAGGGCCCCGCGATGTAGAAGGAAATATTACGATCAACCATATACGATCAATAATAATAGAGTCCTGGGAAGGCTACGTGAGGTAGCAATTAATATTAAAAGTCACGGAAGTATTAGGAGGAAGCAAATACGATGAAGCACAAAACACGTGGCGCCCAAAAAGAAAGCAAAACAGAGTTGGGAGGGGCACATGACGCAATAAAAAAATAATACTTATATGAACGCACAAATTGTAACAATACAGGCTAAAGCACGTGACATAGTTCAAAAATACAACACAGAAATTCATGCACGTACAATTTATTTTAAAAAAGGCCTAGGAGGGCCCCGTGACGCAGAAGGAAATGTAACGATCAACCAAATATGATCAATAACAATAGAGGCCTGGGAAGGCCACGTGAGGTAGCAATAAATATTAAAAGTCACTGGAGGATGAGAGGCCTAGTAAGGCCACGTGAGGTAGCAATAAATATTAAAATTCACGGGAGATTTAGGAGGGAGCAAATACGATGAAGCACAAAGCACGTGGCGCACAACAATAAAGCAAAATAGAGCTTGGATGGGCACATGACGCAGTAAAAAATACTAATATGAATGCACAAATTGTAACAATACAGGCTAAAGTACGTAACACAGTTCAAAAATAGGACACAGAAATTCATGCACGCACAATTTATTTAAAAAAGGCCTAGGAGGGCCCCGTGACGCAGAAGGAAATATTACGATCAACCATATACGATCAATAAGAATAGTGTGAGGCAGCAATAAATATTAAAAGTCATGGGAGGATTAGGAGGGAGTAAATACGATGAAGCACAAAGCATGTGGTGCAAAAAAATAGAGTAAACCAGAGCTGGGAGGGCCACGTGACGCAGTAAAAAAGATAATACTGCTATGAACGCACAATTTATAACAATACAGGCTAAAGCACGTGACACTTCAACAATACGACACAGAAATTCTTGCATGCATAATTTATTTGAAAAAGGCCTAGGAGGGCTCCGTGACGCAGAAGGAAATATTACGATCAACCATATACGATCAATAAGAATAGAGGCCTGGGAAGGCCACGTGAGGTAGCAATAAACATTAAAAGTCACGGGAGGATTAGGAGGGAGCAAATATGATGAAGCACAAAGCACGTGGCGCACAAAAATAAAGCAAAAGAGAGCTGGGAGGGTGACATGACGCAGTAAAAAAATAATACTAATGTGAATGCACAAATTGTAACAATACAGACTAAAGCACGTGACACAGTTCAAAAATACGACACAGAAATTCATGCACGCACATTTTATTTAAAAAAGGCCTTTGGAGGGCCTCGTGACGCAGAAGGAAATATTCTGATCAACCATATATGATCAATAAGAATAGAGGTCTGGGAAGGCCACGTGAGGCAGCAATAAATATTAAAAGTCATGGGAGGATTAGGAGGGAGCAAATGAAATCAAGCACAAAGCATGTGGCGCACAAAAATAAAGCAAAACAGAGCTGGGAGGGCCATGTGACACAGTAAAAAAAAAATACTATGATGCAGGTACAATTTACAGCAGAGGCTGATGTTAGTGACGGCTTCTCCTACCTTTGCTTCTGTCGTCTCTTGTCTTGTCTTCAAAGGCTGGGGCTTTGGCTGGTCCTGGGGTGGTCTGGGCGCAGGCGCCGCCACCACTGCGCCTATGGTGGCCTGGCTGGGTGGCAGCAGCAGTGACACCACGTCCAGTGTCACGAGTCCTCCTCCGCTCGAGCAAATAGTTCGTAGTACAATCGACGACGACAAGTGTCTGTCTGTTACCGCAGCATAGGCAGGCAAAAGAGAGCGTGCTCAGGTCAGTGCCCGCATTATATGGGAACCGCGGGGGCTGACCAAACCAAGCCCAGGGCCGTCATTGGTAGTGTTTTCGCGCTCTACAAGAATGACGGCCCTGGGGGACCTTCCATTGTCTAAGGTATTGGCTTCCAGGCTTAGTAATAGCAAGAAAGATAGGTGGTGACATCTGGGGCGTGTGGGCGGGCGTGCACCGTGCATGTGCAAGTGTGAGTGTGTGCACGAACAATTAACAACAGAGAGAGACGGGGCAGGGTTATCATGTGAGCAGAGGCAGGCCCAGAATCGGATCTCCAATGAGTGACCACTTGTAACCATTCTCGTAGCGCACCCTGTGCTTTGATTTGACACTGAGAGAGTGATCGCACCATACTTTGTACTGCTAATCATAAAAAGAAAGCAAAACAGTTGGGAGGGGCACATGACGCAGTAAAAAAATAATACTTATATGACGCACAAATTGTAACAATACAGGCTAAAGCACGTGACACAGTTGAAAAATACAACACAGAAATTCATGCACCTACAATTTATTTTAAAAAAGGCCTAGGAGGGCCCCGTGACGCAGAAGGAAATGTTACGATCAACCAAATATGATCAATAACAATAGAGGCCTGGGAAGGCCACGTGAGGTAGCAATAAATATTAAAAGTCACTGGAGGATTAGGAGGGAGCAAATACGATGAAGCACAAAGCACGTGGCGCACAACAATAAAGCAAAACAGAGCTGAGAGGGCCACGTGACGCAGTAGAAAAATAATACTAATATGAACACACAAATTGTAACAATACAGGCTAAAGCATGTGACAGTTCAAAAATACGACACAGAAATTCATGCATGCACAATTTATTTTAAAAAGGCCTAGTCGGGCCCCGTGACGCAGAAGGAAATATTACGATCAACCATATACGATCAATAAGAAGAGAGGCCTGGGAAGGCCACGTGAGGTAGCAATAAACATTAAAAGTCACGGGAGGATTAGGAGGGAGCAAATACGATGAAGCACAAAGCACGTGGCGCACAAAAATAAAGCAAAATAGAGCTGGGATGGGCACATGACGCAGTAAAAAAATAATACTAATATGAATGCACAAATTGTAACAATACAGGCTAAAGCACGTGACACAGTTCAAAAATAGGACACAGAAATTCACGCACGCACAATTTATTTAAAAAAGGCCTAGGAGGGCCCCGTGACGCAGAAGGAAATATTACGATCAACCATATACGATCAATAAGAATAGTGTGAGGCAGCAATAAATATTAAAAGTCATGGGAGGATTAGGAGGGAGTAAATACGATGAAGCACAAAGCATGTGGTGCAAAAAAATAGAGTAAACCAGAGGTGGGAGGGCCACGTGACGCAGTAAAAAAGATAATACTACTATGAACGCACAATTTATAACAATACAGGCTAAAGCACGTGACACTTCAACAATACGACACAGAAATTCTTGCATGCATAATTTATTTGAAAAAGGCCTAGGAGGGCTCCGTGACGCAGAAGGAAATATTACGATCAACCATATACGATCAATAAGAATAGAGGCCTGGGAAGGCCACGTGAGGTAGCAATAAACATTAAAAGTCACGGGAGGATTAGGAGGGAGCAAATATGATGAAGCACAAAGCACGTGGCGCACAAAAATAAACCAAAATAGAGCTGGGAGGGGCACATGACGCAGTAAAAAAAATAATACTAATGTGAATGCACAAATTGTAATACAGACTAAAGCACGTGACACAGTTCAAAAATACGACACAGAAATTCATGCATGCACATTTTATTTAAAAAAGGCCTTTGGAGGGCCTCGTGACGCAGAAGGAAATATTCTGATCAACCATATACGATCAATAAGAATAGAGGCCTGGGAAGGCCACGTGAGGCAGCAATAAATATTAAAAGTCATGGGAGGATTAGGAGGGAGCAAATAAAATCAAGCACAAAGCATGTGGCGCACAAAAATAAAGCAAAACAGAGCTGGGAGGGCCATGTGACACAGTAAAAAAAAATACTATGATGCAGGTACAATTTACAGCAGAGGCTGATGTTAGTGGCGGCTTCTCCTACCTTTGCTTCTGTCGTCTCTTGTCTTGTCTTCAAAGGCTGGGGCTTTGGCTGGTCCTGGGGTGGGCTGGGCGCAGGCGCCGCCACCACTGCGCCTATGGTGGCCTGGCTGGGTGGCAGCAGCAGTGACACCACGTCGAGTGTCACGAGTCCTCCTCCGCTCGAGCAAACAGTTCGTAGTACAATCGACGACGACAAGAGTCTGTCTGTTACCGCAGCATAGGCAGGCAAAAGAGAGCGTGCTCAGGTCAGTGCCCGCATTATATGGGAACCGCGGGGGCTGACCAAACCAAGCCCAGGGCCGTCATTGGTAGCGTTTTCGCGCTCTGCAAGAATGACGACCCTGGGGGACCTTCCATTGTCTAATGTATTGGCTTCCAGGCTTAGTAATAGCAAGAAAGATAGGTGGTGACATCTGGGGAGTGTGGGCGGGCGTGCACCGTGCATGTGCAAGTGTGAGTGTGTGCACGAACAATTAACAACAGAGAGAGACGGGGTAGGGTTATCATGTGAGCAGAGGCAGGCCCAGAATCGGATCTCCAATGAGTGACCACTTGTAACCATTCTCGTAGCGCACCCTGTGCTTTGATTTAACACTGAGAGAGTGATCGCACCATACTTTGTACTGCTAATCATACTCAGCGCGTAGCCGCGCATACGCTACGAATACGCTTTGACGTTACGCGTCGCATCAAAGCTTCCGTTTGACGTCACGTATGGCGCCCCGTACGCGAAAGGGGCAAATGTTTTTTAATTGTTTGAAAACATATATTTATGTATTTAATGTACATACTAACAGGACACATTATCTAGGGTAGTTATAAAAATAGTTTTTTTTAACTTTTAACAATCGTATATTACTTTTAAAAGCAATTACACAAATCGTGGTGCAACGTCATGCGTACTCGTATCGTAAGAGCACCGTAAGCACACCGTAAGCGTACGCAAAGCCATGTGACTTTAAAAGAAGAGATTTGATTGGTTCATAACACTTCCTATTCCAACTGTTGAAAGTTCTGTCCCATTTTAATCATTCTACTTTGACTTTCTAAGAAGAAGCATCTCTTTTGAGAATCCTGTCAAATAGAAGGAAGGGCACCATAATAACAGCAATGGACTCATCTTCCAGCCATTCTTCAGAGGGAGATTTCATTCCTGACGAACCTCCAAAGAAGAGGAAAGAAGCTCTAATTTGGACGTTTTTTACTTCTCCAGAAGGGCAAAAAAAGGTTCATGTTCCAAAAGTAACCTGTAAAATTTGCCAAACAACTCTTTCAAGGGGTGATCCATCTAAAAAATACTCCTTTGGCTCAGCAAATATGGTGCGACACGTGAAGCACCCCAACAACTTTGCTCAAGCTGCAACACGGAGGTTGCAGGACAACCCACCTGCTTCTGCACCAAGCACATCAACTGCTGCAGCAGCATTTTCAGCAAGCAGTCCACACCCACAAATTGATCCTGATTTTGGTGAAGTTAAAATTCTATGCATTTATTGCGATAAACTTTGTGTTATGGGGAACAGTCTATTGACCTGATAAAACACAGGAAGCAGGAGCATCGCTGTCCTCGACATTAGGTTGTTTTTTTCATTCTTTTGTTTCTGTTGGACACTTTTTGGGTTCAGTTCCAGTTTTTTGGTTTTAAAAAAACTTGTTGACAAAACACAAAACAAAATTGAAAACTAAAAACACAAAAAAAAACCAGTTATTTTTAGAACTACCTTCACTGGTCCAAGAAAGAACTATGGGGCATATTACCAATGATTAGCGATATTTATCACTAACGAGGCTTAGCAACAAATTTTTTAACGCTAAGCACCGCCGGAAATTATCGCAGAGATAACTTGCTATTAGCAAGGTTTATCTCAGAAGTGATAAAAATCCTCGTGCTAACTGCAAAATGAGAGATTATCACTGGAAAACCAACGAAAATCTCTCAAAGTTTGGAGTTAGCTTGATGATAGGGGCTCACAAACTTAGCCATGATATCCACCTTCCATAGGATATCATGGCTAAGTGAGGAAAATACCAGGTGTAAAAAAAGCAGTGCTAACAGCGGTTAGCGCTGCTTTTTTATCACTAACAGGGTTAGCTAAATCCTTGATAATAGGAGAAATGTCGCTTAACAACATTTCTCCTATTATTTTTCTCTGGAACGCCCCCTTTGCATCTCATTAGAGATGCAAGGGGAAGCGTGGAGAAAAAGGGTGCTAACATCCGAATTTGCGTGTTAGCACCCTGTTGCTAATAGGGAGATAATTTTATCTCTGCTTTCTTGGCTTTTAAAGCCAAAAAAGCAGAGATAAATCCCTTGATAATATGCCCCTATATTTCTATGGTAGTGTATAAAAGTTTCTCAGAATGAAATTGTAGTTCATAAATGAATGAATAAATACATTACTAGTGTATGGTGAATGTGAAACTCCAGAACTATAAGGAACTGCTATAGCATAAATATATAAGCAGTTTACCTATAGTATACTGTATACCCTTCGAAGGACTTGAATGTAACATATCCACATAAATACGTTACAAGTCTATGCTTCAATTTGCACTGCTGGTGAAACTGCCTGGATGAATTTACGGGTGGATTTACAACCACCTTGTGCCTCTTTTAACACAGCAGTTGCAGGAATTAGCATTTATAAAAATCTTAGAAAGTCAGTGTAAAAAAACAATAGGTTTCACACATGTTATAGTTAGCTGGACATTTCACTCATACAAAACCAATGAAATTCCCCTGTTATAGTTAGTTCAGCTAACTATAACTCGCACGCCCGCAATGCAATGCTGATGACGTCACATATGACATCACTCATTACATAGTCAGTGACATCACTCATGTCATCACTGATGACATCTCAAATGACATCATCTAGTGAATGTGTGTCATTCTGAAAAATAAATATTTTTTATATATGTATATCTAAAGGTTGATGAAAGAATAAATGGGTAAATAAGTGTCTAAATGGATGTTTTTGTTGTAAAATTGATTTGTATAACTGACTTATTAAGTGTATGTTAGTGAATACATGTATTAGCGAACGGTGATGGATTAAACCCAGATCTTTTGACTGGGTGTGAGTGTTTGATTGGTTCAGATGCTCTGTCCATCACCGCCCCCTTTTGTACCGCTTTGTTCGCCATAAATTGGCAGGGTATGGTCAGACGTGTGTCCCTTGCTCACTTTGCCACTGGATTCAAGCAAGCCTGGCTGAAGACGGCTGAAATGCCAGAAACCGGTCCTAGGAAGCTTGTTTCCCATCCAGGGAAGGCATGGCTTGGCATGGACTGGACTGTTTCCATGAGGCAGAGGGTCAGACTGATTTGCATATGGCCATGTCTGAACTGGGGTGGCAGAGTGGGCTAAAGAACGGTGATGGATTAAACCCAGGTCTTTTGACTGAGTGTGAGTGTTTGATTGGTTCAGATGCTCTGTCCATCACCACCCCCTTTTGTACCGCTATGGTTCGCCATAAGTTAGCAGGGTATGCTCAGACGTGAGTCCCTTGCTCAGTTTGCCACTGAATTCAAGCAAGCCTGGCTTAAGACGGCTGAAATGCCAGAAACCGGTCCTAGGAAGCTTGTTTCCGGTCCAGGGAAGGCATGGCTTGGCAGTTCGGGCTGGACTGTTCCCATGAGGCACAGGGTCAGACTGATTTGCATATGGCCATGTCTGAACTGGGGTAGCAGAGTGGGCTAAAGAACGGTGATGGATTAAACCCAGATCTTTTGACTGAGTGTGAGTATTTGATTGGTTCAGATGCTCTGTCCATCACCACCCCCTTTTGTACCGCTACTGTGCAAAGAGACAGGCTGGTGGCAGCTCATGCTGAACTACTGCGCAAGTGGCACAGTTCCCGTGTGAAAAGGTCCATTCCCACTAGCGTAGAGCTCAAACGCTTGCTTTGAAGAGTTCATGACCACACCACGGTTCAAGGACCTGTGGGGTACCTGCAGCTGGGTCCAAGAGATGGTTGGGAAGCATTTTATGTTGATGAGGCTCATATTAGGAGGCCAGCAGACTGGCCCTTGAAGTCACTCAGGGGTCCTGGGTTCAAGATAAAGTTGAAGGTCCAGTTCTTCATCCATGGCAAAACAGCAGCAGGTCAGCATAGCAGGGTAGCAGTTGCTTTAGAGCAGCGGTCCAGCAGAGTGGCAGTCCTTGCAGCAGCACAGCATTCCTTTGTGGCAGAGTATCCACAGGTCCAGAAGTGTATTGAAGTAGTGGTGCTTGAAGTCTTTCTTTTATACAATGTGGCGCCTTTAAAGTCGGAAGAAGCGTCTAAAGGTATGCCTATGTAGTGCACAGATGTCTTGCCTTCCTGGCTCTAGATCCAGACAAACTACAAGGATGCAAGCAGCCCTTTGTGTGGAAACAGGACACAGTCTACTCAGGTGTAAGTGAGGCTGGGCCCAGCTCCTCCCTCCCATCCTGCCAATGATGACCCATCCACTCACACCGAATTTCCCATTGTGTGTGGCTGTCTGGTAAGAATACACAAAGGTCAACTACCAACGAGATCTAATCATGTGACCAGACACAGGCTGCAGGAACCAAATGGCTAAAGCAAGAAAATGCCAACTTTTCCAAAAGTTGCACTTTCTGAATTGCAATTTAAAATCCGACTTTACCATAAGTTAGGATTTTGCATTGTGATTTCAGGGACACCAAACATGACCTGATTATCTCTTCTCATTTGAAAATTACACTTATAGAATGAAATAAGGTAACTCAGTTGTTATCCTGTGGGAAGGATAGGCCTTATAGTAGTGAAAAATGAGTTCAAGAGCTTTTCACATCCAGGACATGTAAAACTTAAAAGTACACGTCCTTCTTTTTAAGTACAGTGCACCTTGCATTCCTAGGCTGTCCAGGGCCTACCCTAGGGGTGACATATATGCTGGAGTCCGGCAGCTATCCAACTTGTTGGAAGAATGCTGCGATTAGGCCCATCCTGAAAAAGTCCACCCTAGATCCCACCGAGCCCAAGAACTACAGTCTGATTGCTGGTCTGCCTATAACAGCCAAAATACTAGCGAAGTCAATGAATAAGGTATTAACCAACTATTTGGATTCTAACTTGCTGCTGGACTCAACCCAACATGGCTTTCAAGCACACCATTCTACTGAATCTGCCTTGATAGTAGCGGCTGAAGAGAACCGTGAAATGGTGGTTGGAGGGGGAAAGGCAGCCCTAGTATTATTAGACCTGTCAGCGGCGTTTGACACCGTGAACCATACGGTTCTAATTCAGCGGCTGCAGGAGGTAGGGATTGAGGGCTCTGCTCTGGCCCTCCTATCGTCATTCTTGGACGGGAGGGAGGGGAGGAAGCAGTGCCTGCACTGGGAGGGCATGCACTCTGACAGTTTTCATCTCCCCTGTGGGGTTCCACAGGGCTCAGTATTGTCACCAACAATGTTCAAAATCTATGTTATGCGTCTGGCCAGTCTTGTTAGGAAGCATGGTTTTACCCTGGTGTCATATGCAGATGATTCTCAATTTATAATCTCGATAGCTAAACAGCCTGAAGAGACAGCCATCAGGTTTCACGAGTGTTTGGTTGGCCAGGGGCGATCCCTGTGGAATGACTCCTGGTGGCCAGTCAGTGCAGGAGAATGCCCAAGCCCTGTTTCTAAAGTCAGAAACCTGGGTGTGGTCTTTGACAGTCAGCCTTATTTCACTGCTCAGGTAAATATTCTTACCTCTTCCTGTTTTTTCTTACTAAAAACGCTGAGAATAATATTTCCTTTTATCGCCCTGGAATTGCGAAAGACAGTGGTGGTGGCTTTGCTACTATAAAAACTAGATTACTGCAACAGCCTGCTGCTGGGGATTAATAAAACCCAGATGAGTAGGCTGCAGTCATTGCAGAATGCCGCTGCAAGGCTACTGCTAGATATACCTAGAGGACAACCAACCTCTGCTGGCATTAGAGCACTCCATTGGCTTCCCATGCAACAACGGGTTGAATTTAAGGCGTTATGCCTTGTCCATAAAGCACTCTATGGAGGAGGAGCCAACGACATTCAGAAAATGTTCAACCTCTATTCTCCGGCACGTGAGTTAAGATCCAGTAACCGGGGTCTACTCCACACTGATAGGATTAGGAGAGTGAGATCGGGTCGTAGAACTTTTTCTCCCTGTGCAGCAAAGCTTTGGAACAGAATGCCCACAGACGTGCGACTTCAGTCAAGCAGACAATCCTTCAGGAAAGACCTGAAGACCTGGCTCTGTTTGCCTCAACATAGTTTCTTTAACGGTGGACGCACCATTTATACTTACATCAGCGCCAAGACGCTTCGGCATTGGAGCACTTTATAAACATACATCCTATCCTAGTAAAATACAATGTTTGGTCCTGACAAAAGATTTATTTCAAAATGGCACGTTAAACCGCACATACAGTCTCTGAAATGGTAGGCCTGAGACATTGTTAAAGGGCTACTTAAGATGGTGACACAATTAGTGCTACAGCCCTACTAATAGCTTTTCATTTACAGGCCCTGGGCACAAGAAGTGCACTTTACTAGGGACTTATAAATAAATTAAAAATATTAGTCAATGATAGCATTTTTTTAGCAGAAAGCACAAGTACTTTAGCACTGGTTATCAGTGGTAAAGTGGGAGAGTAATAAGGGCAGCAAAAAGAGGAGGTATGAAGGCAAGAGTTAAGGGCGAACCCACACTACTGTTAGACCTATTATCCAGGTCTAACAGAATGTATGTATTTATTTATGTATATATTTAGGTATGTATGTGTAAATCTATGTTAGAAATTGGCTTTCTGGTTGGCAGAGGTATGCACCCTATCCCAGCAGGAACTAAAGTCCTTGTCAGGATATGTCAGATACACATCCTAAATTAATCTATACTCACCCTCTGGTAGCTTTGCACAGAGCAGTCCGGCTTAACTTAAGAGGCATGTGTAAAGTATTTGAGCAACACTTAAAACGGTAAAACAGGGAAAACACCACAAAAAAAGATACCCCACCTAAATAGAAAAATAGAGCGCAATTTATTGAACAAAACAAGACCAAAATGACAAAGATCAAATAAGTAGAGCCAGAGTTATGAATTTGTAAATAATATCTTGAAATATAGTGATTAAAAGCACAAAGTGTCAACCCGAGAAAACTAGTGGCGCTGGATCGGGTCAAATCACAAAGTTTAGGCCAACCGCGATGAAGGTTGTGTTGGATACAGGGACTAACCTTGTCCCTCTGAAAAATGTACCTTAGTTCAGGGTTGCATTGACGTCGAGATGCAAGATGCAGTTGGGGGCAATGCGTCATCATTAATCCTTAGGATGTGCGCAACGCGTTGGTTCTGAACTGCTCAAATCGAAGATGCATCATCGTCGAGACCCTCTCATATAGGCAATCTGTCATCATTGAGCCACACAGCCAGCAATACGATGTTCTCAATAATGCCCCGGCAGCAGCAGTGATGCATCGGTGTTGAGGGAGAAGAGTTGGCTCTGAGCGACTTTACACAATTGCAGCACTTTAAACCAACTTCCAAGGGCCCAGGACTGCATCAACACCACTTTGAAAGGCAAGACTATCATCTGGCAGAGTCAAGGTGCTACTGTGGAGTGGATTTAAGTATTTAAGATCCCTGATACGTCCAACAGGAAGCAAGCAAGTAAGCCCTTTGAGAAGTTCTAGGTTCAAGTCGCGTATGTCCAGTCCTTCTCACCCAGGTAAGGAGGGCAGCAGGCAGGTCAGAACAGCAAAACAACAGTTCTTCCACAGCAGCAGGACAGCAGAGTGGCAGTCCTTGAGCAGCACAGCAATCCTTTTTCCTGGCAGAGTATACACACGTCCAGAAGTGTACTGAGTTGATAGGGTCAGAAGTCCAGTTTTTATACCCAAGTGGTGCCTTTGAAGTGGGGTAAACTTCAAGAGAAGCTTTGAAGTGCACAGATATCTTCCCTTCTTTCCCTGGCTCCAGACTCACTACAGGTGGTTTAGCAGTTCTTTGTGTGGGGATAAGACACAGCCTATTAAGATTTAAATGAGACAGTGCTCATCTCCCCCTCCAAATCAAGCCAGTTAATGACCTATTAAGGGTCACCAAGTCACATCTAAGCTTTCATTGTGTGTGGCTCTCTAGAGGGAATGCGCAAGGTCTAGCTGTCACCCACCCCAAACGTCTATTAGGGACAGGCAGCAGGTACACAGGGCTAAGGGCAGAAACATGCCAACTTTATAAGAGGTAATTGTGCCTACAAGGGATTTGTTTTACACAAAAAATGTTTTTGTTCAAATCTATTTCTTATTCAGGATATCTCAACATAATACTGCAAATCAATTGGAGCAATACTAGTATCAATTTATCTGATGAAATAAATTCATTCAGCTCGGTGTATCTCTTTTTTTCTGACTTCATCAAAAACACAGAAGCTCTCAAAAATATTGATAACAGATCTAACAGTTATTATGAGTAGAAATTAACAAGTCATCAATTCACAAATCCCAATTTCGTCAAATATTTGGTATGGAGTCTGTCCTATACATAGGAACTAGCTCTCCCCCATTGAATTTAACAATGAATAAAAGGAAAATTAGGTTAGACATCGATGTTTCGTCTTCTTTTGTAATAAATCTGTGCATCCATCTTCAGGACACAAACTTCGTGTTAAGATCAAAGACCCCCTTAGAAAACCATTTTTGAAGAAAATCACAAAGCAGCCAAAACTAAAGGACAATAACTTATAAGATACACACCTAAAGAATGGTGATACGGCTTGTTTTTAAAATTATATGGACAGACCCTGATCACCAATTGAAAAATGAATAAAAAAGTTATCCAGAACAATCTTAAACCTAAAATGGATTAATTCAAGATTAAGACAGTCAGAGAACTGACATAGGGATAAAGATAAAAGGCCACGTAAATCAAGCTAAGGTATAGCGATTCCTTAATAGCGAATCTTAAGGAATCTCTATAAAGGAATCGCAATTTGTTATGCAAGTAGGTTTTGCTAAAGTATTAGCGATTCCTAAACATTCCTTAATTGCGGATCGCTAATTCGGAATTAAGGAATGCCTTCCCATTCCTTCCTTCCTGGAAGGCCTAGAGGCCCATAGGAATGAATGGGACAGCATTGGCAATTTGCGATTACCAAATAGGTAATCACAAATTGCGCAGGTTGCAAGGGGCCAAAAGGCTACCCTGATGCACCCCCAACAAAGGTAAGTATGCACATGTGGTGCACACACATGTCCTAAGGGCATGTGTATGCACCACATTGCATTTTTCAAAGGAATTGAAAATTACCATCAACTTGAAGTTGAAGGTAATTTGCGATTCTAAATTGCGAAAACGCACTTTGAGATTCTCTAACTGCATTCGCAAACGAGGTAAATGCAAAAATTGCAATTACCTGTTTTGTGAATGCCTTTGGGCTTGATGCTTTGCAAATAGCATTTCACCGGTCGCAAGCGGGCCAATTCTGTGAAATGGTTCATTTGCGACTGGTAAAATGCTTGATACATGTGCCCGAAAGCCTCCACCAAGAATGGAATTTATTTGAAAGTAAAAAACTGATATAATGTAATAGTTATCATTTCAATTAATGGAGGTAGATCTGTGGGTTTGCAACAAGAAAAACATGTCCCTATATCTTTTTATCTGTATCATTTCATTAAGAGAGGTTGTGAATTCATACTCACTTTTAATTGAACGTTATATAGTCCACCTTCAGGGAAATTGGTTTGCAATCCTAATGCATCTTAAAAGGAAATAAAAGAATGGCCTACATTTTAAGAATCTGTGCAGAAGACCATATTGTAAATATACCAGTTTAAAGAAGTATTCCTTCAAATGAAAAGGTTCTGGGTTTAACAGATTGCTCTTAGTATTAGATCATATTGAATTTAATTATAAAGAGGAAAGAGAAGCCTAGTAATACTTAAATCCTTCTCATAAAGTAAAGCATTACCAATCTGTCTATGCCCACGGACTGCTATGTACTGTTTGTTAGTCATATAATGATACAATCCTGCTAGTGTTTTGGAAGGTACCGCAAGTCCGTGTGGTTGTGCTCAACAGGCTCTAACTCAATGAGTATCTCGTTGCAGACTACATGTCTTGTTGCAGGGATTACATGAAATATAGTTCAACATACCTGTATATTGCCTTCGTTTTATAACAATGTTGAAATCAAAAGTCTTATGTGGTGTTCAGCTGGAGTTAGAAACGGCATTTGAAAGGAGTCTGCAACCTCACTAAAGAACAATGTGATGCTTATAGAATCATTTGTCAGTATATTTATAATTAAAAGCCTCATTTATAGGTGTGGTCATATCACTACTGAAACTTCAAGACATTCTAGGTCTAAAAATCTATCTATAGTGAATCACATTCAATAAAGTAGAGAAAGGTTTTTATCATACTAATTTGCTAACAAATCTAGGGCCATATTATCAAGAAAGGGCGATACATTATCGCCGCTTTTAACGGTTCACACCGGAACCTGGGCTTCTATGGGAGTTCACAAGGGCGTATTATCAAGTCCATTATCGCCACTTTAGCGGCAGTTTGCTGTCGATAAAAGCGGCGATAATGTTTCACCCTTTCTTGATAATATGGCCCCTAGAATTTGTGACATCATCTATACAACTACAAAGTTTACAAAAGACTATTTATTACAGGTACTTTTACTTTTAGAGTTCAAACCAGTGGGGTCTGTCAGTGGTCTTGTGAGGTGTTCCACTGGAGTTAGAAGCATTCGGGAGAACCTGACATTAAGTATTCTTATAGCTCAATTGAGTTAGCCAATTTTGCTGTCGGCTATCTTCTAACATATAGTAAAATGGTGGTCGACATTGAATATGGACGTATTTTAGCACTGGTCTCAATTGCTAACTCTATAGACACAAGGACACACAAAATGCTGTCTTAATTACAAAAGTTGTCAATAAATTCACAGTTTATAAGAAAAGATTTTGAATGTAAAAAGGATTGTGATTTGTTAATGTACAGTTCAGTTGACAATCATTGTTAGTCAGGATACACATATAGAGAGGTCTCTGTAGGAGAAAGAAACAAAAATGTGGATGCGTTTATCCTTATGTTACATATGTATTGGCACAGCCCCCATCAATGTGCAAGGGTTTGTAATAAGTTAAGTCTCTTGACCTGAGTTCTGCCAGTTGGCCATAACTATACACTTCTAATATATTGTTACCATCCGCCTTGATATTTATGGATCCAAGCCATTGTTTGATATCTTTCCTTATCACTCCAACCAAATATACATATTAATACCCCTTTTATACATGTTATAGCAAATATATATTTCCATCAAATATTGAACCATTTAATTGAAGCATCCAATAAAATGTTGCATGTGGATATGTTCAAAAGGCAAAATCATGTGTAGTGGATGTCTAACAAACAAAAGCTAAGGTCTGCCATTCAACAGACGCATTTAAACCCCCTGTCTGTCTTACAAATCCAATGATTCATTTTGATAGTTAAAATGTGATTACTGTTGGTAGATCTCTTTGATAGTTTTGCAACATATGGCATTTTTAAAATTGCAATGATAATTTCAACATTACCATTAAGGAGGATTTTTCATTACAATTCCACAGGTACTAAACATGATAACTCTACCTCCTTCGAATTAGGAATTACACTTTTTTGATGTAACAAGGAATCCCCAATTTTAAACTATGGGAGGGGAGGGCTTCCCAGTAGGGAAAATTGAATTTGGGTGTTTTTCACTACTAGGACATGTGAAGCTTAAAGGTCCCTGCAAAGGGGTGCTTAATTGGTCCCTGGGACCGCACCTTCTCTCTTGGAGGTGTGTCCTCAGTGGGAGCACTGATTGTGTGTCACCTCTATGTGGTGTACAGTCGCTGGGCCTCCTGACAGCTCCTTTGATTCTATATGCACATCTGTATTATGCCCACTCATGATCGTGCAGGAGCAAAATGTGAGTTGCACCAACCACACTAGAGGAGGGACCTCTGTGACCCCCTGAAGTGGCTCAGAGGCAGAAGACATGTATGCAAATGTACACTGCGTCCCTGGGTACTTATAATGATAGAACCCAAGGAAGTTAATATGCAAGTTCTTTCTGCTCAATCTGAAAATGATGCAGAAGAAGATGGCATTGCACAACTTTTGTTAATGGATTAGATAAGTTATAATTTTGTAATTTAGGGAAGCCTGCAAACCCTGTTTCCTTTTTTCACATTAGTTGTGAAGTCGATATATGATAGTTGAGTTATGGAATCATAATGTTTGCTGCCAGAGCAAGCAGCCAAGGTGAAAAACAGAAGGCAGAGCGTAATTAGAGATGCAGATTAAGCAACAAAAAGGAGCTTTTTGTTCTTCTGATCTGTTGTTCTAAAGTGAATAGTAATAACCAGTAGATATTGGCAGCAACATCTTCATTTTTTGCATGCTGTTAAATACAGAAAATTCTAGCATCTCTCTGCATGTTTTCCTCGTTTTGAGGTACAGCAGTTGCACATCTTAAAAATCAGGATTTACATTACAATGATTCTAGTATCTTTGTAAACAAATTAGTAACTGCTTTTGAGCATTATAATATTGCTGTAAATATTCTTCTTTTATTCTTCATCTATACAGCCATTGTACATGCATTTGAAAGATCAAGACACTTAGGGCCCGATTCTGACTTTTGGACGTCGGGCGATGGGCAGCCATCCATGCCCCCACACCACCAAAAGTCGCTACTACCCGCCAGCCCACCGGAATACTAGTTTTTTTTATTCTGGCAGGCAAGAGGTGTGGCGGTTCCCTCTACAGTGCCCTTTCAAAGGCAGTGGTGCCTTTGAAAAAACGCCCCGCAATGGGAACGTCTCACAAGATTTTTGCAAAGCATGGACTGTAACGTACTGCCATGCAGGAACTGGTGTGCCTGCACACAAGGGAGGACATGTTGTGCCCCAGTGTGTGCACACATTGGGCGCAGAGGCACAAGGAGTCTCTGAAGGGCTCCCTTGCTTTCCTCTCCACCAGAGTTTTCATGCCGGTTGAACCAGCATGAAAACCCTGGCGGAGAGAAAATTCCTTATATGCTTGGCGGGACCACAGCGGTCCTGCCAAGCATATTGCAACCTCTGTCCGGCATGCCACCACCAGGGAATTGATGTTCCCTGGAGGCATTTGTGGTCCCAGGGCAGTCCGGCCACCCAAGTTGTAATGGGGTGGTCGGACCCCTGGTGCGGCGGTAGCTGGACCACCACTGTCACGCCACCACAAGTCTGGCAGTACTTCAACTGTCAGACTCATAATTAGGCCCTAAGTGTCTGAATTACTATTTTTTCATGCAACACAATGCCACAGGGACCTTTCTGCCCTACATTATGTGATAGTGAGTAAACAGAAATGTCAGTATAACAAAGATATAGAGAATTTCTTCTATCTCCTTGCTCTGGTGCATTGAGTGCTTCCTAGCACCAACATAGGCACCTTTGAACCATGGTGCAAGTGTGCCTGTGTTATGGGCAGGATTGTTTCTGCACAGATAGGAATACTTTCCCGCATGAAAATGTTCCCTAGAGGCATGGTCCTCTTTTTCAATGTGCTCAGTTCAAAAGAAGAATTGACAGGGAGAAACAAAGATATTTCGAATTATTATGCCTCTATTTGGATAGGCTATTTTCAAAAACAAGGTCCTTAGGATCATTTCAATCAAATAAAAGGTTGAATATATAGACTCGGATCAGCTATATATCAAGTGGCTCCAGTACCCAGCCGGGCCTGGAGGTTTTTTATTCAAATAATTTCACACAGTTTTTAGGGGAGACCACAGCAGGGGTCAAATACAACGATTAATAGGGTACAAGCCTGTACCTATTCAGGAGAAACTGACAGACAGTTTCAGAAGGAAAATTAGAAAAGAATAAGGAAAGGAGTTAGAATATCAGGCAAAAGAGACATGGGAGCCAACTGTCCCTTGCAAAATTATTAGCTGTGAAACAAGTTCGGACAAACAAATACAGCAATAGATTAATCACAATGGAAAAACTGCAGAATTGTATTTTACTGTCGACGACGTTTCGATCCCCTGGCTCCTAGTGAACCAGGATCATCATCAGGACTGAATTTTAAAATGCCTGTTTTTTGTAGCGCCTGAAAAAGATAGACAATAAAAGAAGGAAAAGGCGAGAAATGTAAGACATATTTACAATTTAAGAAAACGTCATACGTCTGTCAGAGCATATTTACAAAGCTTGCACATACTTTTGTACATTTAAGTAGACTAAGATATCATGCGAAACACCTCTTTGTCTCTGGTCCCTTGGGATTGTTTGGCAGTTTATAGTGCAGTGCACAGCCGACTCGTGTGATGATGCCGAGGGCACTCATGCTATGGAGGGCATGCAAGTAATGGATTGTAAATATTGCATGTTCCACTAGGCTCAAACTCAGTGCATTTAGTGCATAGCGGTTTCCGAGCGTATGCCCGCTCCGGATCTGAGTGATAAGTGACTTTTTCATGCTAGCGGTTGACGCCGTGAGTTAATGCCAATTAGGGGTGAGGCGACGAGGCCGTTACCACGCGATGGAAACTTATGCAGATTCATACTAAAGTGCCTGGCAAATAGCCGTGAACATGCCCGTTCGGAATCTGTGTAATGTGTCTCTATTTCATGCCAACTAGAGTGATGACCGTGAACATGTGCCAGGTGGGGGTCGATAACGAAAGAGTGACGGCGCAATGCCGGGCGCAACTATATTGGGGCTGACCTGTTGGATTCCGTTCTTGTTAGATGGAATCAGGGTCCCTAAAGATGCAATTCCGTTGTCGGTATTGTGCTGTGGGAACAGAAGTGCCAGTTATTAATTACGTGATTACACGGCTAGCTCCTAGGAAAGTTCCCAGACCGGGTTCAATATAATTACCTCGGGCTTCAATAATATCGGGACTTCGGGGATTCCGTGGAGAAATATGCTCCAATTGTGAGTCTGTGGCGGCGTTGGTATTAATTAAGCGCCGCGCTGTGGACGATGAAAAGCGTCAGAGGGCAGTATAATTTTAAAAATGAGCCATGAAAATTATTATACAGTGAGCGTGGGCTTACCATTATTTCCGCGCGTGAATTGTGCACCAAGGTCGGGCAGATGGACGCGGGTCAGAGGGCTCAATGGCCAGTACCTCCGACAATGAGGAGATTCTCAATGCGGACTGGAAGCCTGAAGTTTTGTGTGTGTGACTAGTGACAAGTGAGAGAGGACTAGCAGTGATCAAGGCGGCCATATTGGAACGGGTTGATTAGTTGAGAACATGCATTCACAATCAGGGGGAGTGTATCGATTAGTGACACAGTTGGACATTTTTACAAGGAATTAATTCCAAATTTACTCGGTCTTTACAATCATGAAATTCTGTCTAGCGTATTCGGTGATTAGCAACATATTCTCTTATTGCTCATGGGACTGTGATAACTTTCAGATTACGGGATCTTGGGCATTTAGCCAATACATAATTTTACAGAAGTCCAGCCCAATCCTCCGTCCGGTTTAAGACATTTTGGATCGTGTCCAACAAGATTATACATTTCAATTCTTCTTTATTTAGCAAGTGGGACATATTTCCTCCTCTCGGTGGCAACTTCAACACTTTCAGTATTGTCCATTGGAAATCATCTTCCTTGTGATTGGCCTTAATGAAATGTTCCACCAGTGGGGCATTTGGGGTTTGGCATCTGATGCGGCTTCTATGTTGGCAAATCCGGGTTTTCACTTTCTGCGATGTTTGCCCAACATACATTTTATTACATGCACATTTGATCATGTATATAACATTACTCGTGTTACAATTGGAAAGAGTAAAACTTTTGAAAGTGACGATGTTAAATATCATAGATTTACCCTCAATGGTCAAGTCACAGACGCTGCAATTACCACATTTCACATGTCCAACAATGGGGGACAGACCCCATATGGCCTCAAGTGTGGAAGATGGGGCAGTGATGGGGAGGGCTGCCCTCACAAGATGATCCTTCAAGTTTTTGCTTTTTTTGAAGGCAAATAAGGGTCGATCAATTTGTATTGCACCTGCATTAATGATTGGCCAGTGATGGAGTATCATCTTTCTCACTTTATTTGATATTGGGGAAAATGTGGTGACACAGGCCAACCTCTCTTGATCTTTCTTGGGAGTAGGTACCAGCAAAGTCTCTCGGGGTCTATACCAGGCTCGCTTCAGAGCATTTTTGACAATTTTCCTGGGGTAACCCCTAGCTTTGAGTTTGTCAGCTAGGATGGCACTTTCTTTAAAGTAATCCTCCCTGAAGGAACAGTTTCTTCGAATTCTGCGAAACTGCGAGAATGGTAATGAGTCACGCAGGGCTCTAGGGTGATTAATTGAGTAGGCCAACAGCGTGTTCCGCTCGGTGGGCTTTCTGTACAGCCTAGTTAGAAGTATTCCTTCTTGGTGAAAAATAGTTAAGTCCAAGAAGTCTATGGAGGATTTGTTGGATGTGTGTGTAAAATTTAGGCCTGAGCAGTTGTTGTTCATCCAAGGGAGGAAGTGGCGTAGATCATCGATTTCATATCTCCATAGCATGAAGATATCATCGATGTATCTACGCCACAGGATGATGCCAGCAAAGAAAGGGTTAGATGGTGCTAGGATCACATGTCTCTCAATCTCGTCCATAAATAACACAGCCAGATTTGGGGCAAAAATTGCGCCCATACTGGTTCCCTTTATTTGCTGGTAAAAGACACCATTAAAGGTGAAAAAGTTTTTTGTCAGGCATAGTTCCAAGAGTTGCAAAATGAAATGAGTAGGCATTGGATGGGGACGTGGGCGTGTGTCCAAGGTTTTCTGAATTACCTTTAACGCTGCAACCTGAGGGATATTTGTATATAAGGACTCCACGTCCATGGTGCATAGGGTATCCTTTAGCGGGTCAAACGGATGATGTTCAATCAATGAAATCATGGACATGGAGTCCCGGACATAGCAGGGAGTAGAGGGCACGAAATCTTTAATAAAGAAATCTACAAAGGCGCCTAGTGGCTCAAGAATCGAGCCACATGCCGAAACAATGGGGCGGCCTGGTGGTGAAGTCAGATTTTTATGGACTTTCTGGAGTGTGTATATCACCGGTGTCCTTGGGCTTTTTACATTAAAAAAATTGAATTCCTTTTTAGTAAGAAAACCTTCAGCTAAGGCCTCAGTGGTAATCCTACTTATAAGTGCCTGAATTTCCTTAGTAGGATTAGACGCTAGCCTTAAGTAATGTTCTTTATTCTCTAGCTGTCTTTGAATTTCTGCAGTGTAGGAGTCAAGGTCCTGTAGGACAATTCCCCCTCCCTTGTCAGCACTCTTGATGACCAAAGAGTCATTAGTTTTGAGTGTAGTAATCGCCTGTTTTTCATGCAGTGTAATATTGTAAGGCGTAAATCTCTTTTTGTTTTGGAGAATCGACAGGTCTTTTAGGACCATTTTTTCGAAGGTAACTATTTCTGGGGGGATCATCCCTGATGAGGGGAGGAAGGTGGACGGGGGACGGAAAGGAGTCAAAGCTTTAGTCTCACTTGAGGGATGGAGCTGAAAAAATGCTTTACGGCGAATGCGCCTAAAGAACCTCATTAGCTCAGTTTGGATCTCAATAAAGTTGGGTGGAATAGTCGGGACAAAAGATAATCCTTTCCTAAGTAACGATACCTCATCTTCTCCTAATGAATGGCTGGAGAGGTTAAAGATGGGGATGGTTTCTGTTTGTTTGGATGTATTCTCTACCATTGGTAATAATTGTTCCTGGTCCTCCGTTCTCCTGGGGGGTTGAACCATCTTTGGGTTTTCTTGACCCTTCCCCTTTGTGGTGTACCTTGTTGGCCTCTCTGTAAAAAAGAATTGGTATTTGTGTTTGTGTTTTGATGGGCTCCTCCCCGCCTGGAGGTACTACTGCCCTCACCTGCGTCAGAGGTGTCAGATGATTCCGCTGAGGTATCTGAGAAACCCACCAAATTCTGGCGTCTATTGAATCTACCCCAGGGTCTGTACTGTTGGGGGTTAGAATATGCCCGATTGGTATAAAAGTCTTTTTGCAAGTATGGATAAGTGACTTCGATGTTATATGATTTTATGTCCTTCTTGACTTTGTTTGATTTTTTATTTTGTTCAACCCTATGGAAATCCGCGATAGTTTTGTCTAGTTTGGATAGGTGCACCATTTGGTACAAATTCAGGTTAACAAGTCTTTTTAAATCTGGGCTTGCGCTAAAATACATGGGTGGATGTATGGGAACTTCATGCTCCACCAATGTAATGCCTACCCAGTGCAAAGTAATGCATTGTATTTACTAAAACAAGAAGGTGTTCCTTCCAGAAAAAAACAATCCAACCTACAATGTAGGTACCCTTGCGCCATGGTGAAAAGGGGAGCTCGTAATTTCAAGCAACTGTTGAGAACTCTGAACCCTATCAAAGCCTACCTGCTGATTTAGTGACCGGGGCCGGTTCTTGACGTTGCCACTGGCGCCCGAATAATTTCAATCTTGCCGCCATTGCCGGGTCCGCCTGAGGGGGACTACATTTCCCAGCAGCCCACGCGGCAACATCGCAGGACATCACGAGAGCACCAGGAGGTGCTCAAAAGGGCACCAGGGCTCCCGCAGTGCGGGACTCATGCGGGCGTGCCCGGGCCAAGGGCGGGCCCGTCCGCGCCCGTTAGGGGCTGGAAGAGGCTGTGCCATCCCCCTTTCATTAAGACCTTCACATTTTGAAAGGACTTGGGTCAGTGTATTCAATCCCGATTCTTATAAAGTGTTGTATTCTTTTTTTAATATCTGTGATCAGAATGAATAAGGGTCATTGCAAGGGGGCTGGGGTAGTAGGGATGGTGGGCACTCTTGACGCTTTTCTCATTAGGGCTGAACCGGCACTAATTCAGGAAATAGAGCTGACCCAAAAGAGGCTGTCGTTAGAACCTAATCGGGCCTCTGTTGGAGTCCCTTTAATTGGCCCATTGCTGTCATCAGATATAGTGGATATAAGAGATACACTAACTGTGCACGAGGCCCAGATTCACCAACCGGCTACTGTATCACTGGTTGCAGCGTCAGATGACTCATTTCATGCAGTCGAGACCTCTGTCCATAATCGACCCTCTCCTTCTAAAATGTATACTCGCCAGCAACAATTAGTTAATGCAGAAAAAGGGGGGATGCTGTCATTGTTAGTGCTATAGCAAAAAAAAGGAAGGCAGGTAGCATTCCAACTACCTCACATCAAGCCAGTAGGGTGTTAAAAACCAGAGGCCCTCGTGGACGGAAAGGCTGTGTGCAAGAGGTGGTTGTCCGAAGTGTATCTAGTCCAATAAGTGTTAATTCACAAACTTCTCTTAGGCAGGTGCAATCTGACCTGGAAGATCGAATAGTTGCAAAACTAGAAGAAACAATTCTATCTCTACTTAAACCTATCTCGATGAAGTTAGCTGAAATAGATTGTAGATTGAGTACAATTGAGAACCAGCTACTCTCGCCTCAATGTACTCTGGATGGTGGAGGGCCAAATGGGTCCACTAATCGGATTAAGGAACTACTCATTGCGCCAAATGATCCGCCAGTGGTGCCGGGTAGAGGCTGCAATACTGTTTCTCAAGCCTCCCCAGCACCGAGAAGCAGTAAATCTGTGCTACATGTCAATGAGAGGCGAAGGC
Organism: Lissotriton helveticus; assembly: GCF_964261635.1. Taxonomy (NCBI): domain Eukaryota; kingdom Metazoa; phylum Chordata; class Amphibia; order Caudata; family Salamandridae; genus Lissotriton; species Lissotriton helveticus. Next base: position 1,708,777,449 of record NC_136063.1, on the reverse strand, counting down.
CTGATCTAAGTGAAGCTTTGTGTTTAGGGGTAGACCAGGGAGTACACTATCGACCAAACAGAGCTACCTAGTTTAATTTACCACCAGAGGCCACCCCCTACACTGTCATCTTGTCAAATGTACCCCCACTGCAATCTGGGATGGAGGAACATTGGACCTCCCTTAGGAATAAAGTCCTCCATCATCTGGATAACTTAAGAGTACTTGGCAGCTGTTTATTCAGAGAGTTTAAAATGACGCGCAGGATTGCCTGGATCGGGGACTCTGTCAAAACTTGTAGAGGCGACTGCATTATACTAAATTTTGGATCCCCGCAAATTGTCAAGCTGATCTTAGAGAGGGCTTAAACTAGGAACCTAAGTGGGGCTGGCATCAGTGTTTTACCCTTAGGGTTCTTTAACAGAAACACATTACTATCTGCAAGAGGCAGGATCGAGCCAATAGAGAGAACGCACACCCGGGGTACCCATGATTTCAATGTCCCCACCCACAATAGGTTTGAGACATTCACAAACCTAGAGGAAATTGATTGACTTGGCCCCTTAGTACCAACGAAGATTGTTATAGATAGTGGGCCGGTTTTCAATAAGGAAATACTAGTGCCAGGTACCCCCATTAAGATAACTCATGCAGGGACAAAGATGCTCAGTTGGAATATTATGGGGTTAAATAATAAGTGTGATGATGTTGGGTGGAGGGCTTGTCTAACTGAGTCTGACATTATTGGGTTACAGGAAACTTGGGACACCAATAATTCATTTAATTTGGATGGTTATACGATCTGCTGGTCATCTGCAACATCTTCTCCCATGGGGACGGCGAAGGGTGGTTTAATGACACTAATCTCCCTGAAAATTGCGGACACTCACACCAAATTAGAGACTGGTTCTCCCCACTGTCTGGCAGTTCAAATTGCGTTCACTGAGGATGGCATTTGGATTATTGTTAATTTTTATAATTCCTTTGAAAGAACTTTTAACAACGTACATTTAGTCAGTCTATATAATTTTCTTGAATCATAAAGCGAGATAAACATCAAATCTTATTCGGTTATTGTTTTGGGTGATTTTAATATACATTGTTGTAATGAAAAATGCCATGTTTGGGATAGCTTGGGACCGGCTGACCAAGAAGATACCCATTTTGAACATTCCTCACAGGGACTTTACCTGGAGGATTTGGTGGCAGAAAATGGCCTGATTTATCCTAAGCCAGCTGGTGGGGGTCTGGCAGGTCCAACTTTTAAGGGCAATGGCACTGGGTCAATTGTTGACTATATTTTTATTAGCGCTATATTAATTATTAGGGTAAGTGGGTATACTTTATCTTGGTCTACATTTAGTGACCATAATCCCGTCACACTGACCATAGTGGATGACCTAAAGAAATGGGGAAAAAAATAATAGAACGGTGGGCAAATTAGATATACGGCCCACAGACCAAGCCTGTAGAATTAAATGGTGTTGGGTGATACCCCAGGATTTCCATGCCAATCTGCTGGCTACTGCCGGTCACGAGATAACCATTTGCATGAATGAATGTAATGGGGATGAAGATGTTCTGGCGGCTTACACTAAAATCTGCACTCAGATCGCCTCGGACCTCAAACAGCCATGCAAAGGACAGGATATAGTAGGGGAGAGATCGTTTGGCCATACTGTTCAGTAGACCACAGGAAGCTGTTGGCTGCTCTAAAACTAAACCCACTGGATAAGTCAACAATAGCTGCACTAGGGAACATTTATGAATTGGCACAAACAAATCGGAAAAAAGAGATCAGAAAGGAGGCTTGGAATGAGTTATTATACACTGATGTCATCAAACATAGCGTCTTTCATGAGTCTCCTAATAGTCAGTTTGATTGTGGCATCCAGGAGCAGATCTGGCATAATCATTTTAAATCAGTATATGATGGGGATGATGTTTGTGTCAATCCAGATTTTAAGATTGAGGCGTATACTTTATCTTTCTCAGATTCAGGGGTGTCAGTGGCAATAAAACAGGTGACGAGTAACAAGGCTCCGGGACCGGATGGTGTGCTGGCTGACCTCTTTAATTCTGATATTAAGACATGGTCCAAAATATTGTGTAACGTTTTTAACACTGCCTGTCAATTTGGCCTACCCAACACGTGGTCAGAGTCCGTAATAGTACCAATTTTCAAAAAAGGTAATAGAGGGGATCCTACTTGTTACCGTCCGATCTCCCTCATTGATTCTGCAGTCAAGGTGCTAGGAAGGGTGGTGCTTAGTCAACTCACGGGATGGGAAGAGGAAACAAAAACCCTTTCAGATCTGCAATATGGTTTCAAGAAGGGTAGGGGCATGTCAGATCAGTGCCTCAACTTACACCTACTGATTGGGAAATACACAGTTGCCAAGAAGGGAGCACTATTTCTGGCATTTATGGACCTTTCCTTGGCCTTTGACTGAGTGAACAGGTCCTAACTGTGGGTCAAGCTCCAGAAATTAGGAGTTGACAGTAACATTGTTTATTTCCTTGCAGATCTGCATTGCGGTTTATCTGCCACCGTGCGATATGATCAGATGGGCAACTGCACTGGAGGAATACTCATTACAAACGGTGTCAGGCAGGGGTGCATTCTGGCCCCCTAACGTTTTACTCTTTACATTAATAATCTGGACTCTGCAATATGTGACGCCTGTAAAGATATCCCGCGTGTTGGGAAACGCCTGATCCGGGCACTACTTTATGCGGATGATGTCGCTCTTCTAGCACTAACTGTAGTGGGGTTACAACTACTCTAAAATTTCTTTGCGGCCTTCATGAAATCCCTAGACCTTAGTGTCAATTTCTCCAAGTCCCACATAATGAAAATTGGTCCCAAGACCACAAGGGCTAAAACCTTTCATTGCGAGGGGAACGTATTGTCCAAGGTTTCTACCTTCCCGTACTTAGGAATTATATTTGACGATCAAGGCTCCTGGGCTCCACAAATTTTAGCAAAAAGAAATGCCTTGGCGAGATCGACGTCTGCTGTTTTGGGCTTTGCACGTAATTTGGGGGTAAGACCCATGCAAGCCCTTTTGAAAATATACGGTGCAAAATGCGTCTCCCTCGCAATGTATGATGCAGACATTTGGGGAATTAGGAACGTTAAAGCAATTCAGGTAGTCGAGGATAATTTTTTTAGAAAAATTGTATCTGTCTCACAATCCACAGCTGGTTATATTGTTCATCAGGAGTGTGGAGCTGATTTTGTGGAGGACTTAATAGCCATGGCACCACTTTTAAAATGGATCTTGACCTGGCTGAATCCAGAACTGGAGTTAAACCAGGAACTCTTTAAAGATTGTTTAGCTTTCGACCATGGGAATCGCATCCCCTGGCTCAGATATGTTTATAACTTGACAGTGCAATTGGCTGACCCGAGTTATATAACTCGTCTGAGAAGCTGTCAAAGGGGGACATCAAATGGGTCAAGGATTCATATCTCTCAATGGCTGCCATGGCTAGAGAAGACGGTAAGGGCTCATCAACTGCGGAAAACCACCTTGTCTATTGAACCATATTTGGTTAGCGTTACAAACCCCAACCATCGATTCTTACTGGTCAGATTTAGGCTGAACCAAGTTAATTTCCTCCTTGCAGAGTCATCAGGATGGAAGAGGGTGGAAGAGTTGGGGGTTTGTTGGCGCAATGATTTTTCCACACAGGATACAATGCACTTTATTTTTTTCTGTGAGCATTTTACCGCTATCCGGAAGCGTTTTATCCTCCCAATCCTAGCTAACAAAGGCTTTTTACAAGCTAAGCCAGCTCTTCTTTACCTCCAGCTATTATCAAATGTTTCGGAAATTTTTAATGTCGATAGCTTCCTCACTGCAGCCGTAAGAATCATGAGAAAAAATAAGCTATGTATAACCAGCCCCAATGCACCTATCTGAAGTAATTGAATGTATGGTTGTCTCAGCTCAGTAATGTGGTTTTATGAAATTCGCCCAAAATGAATTTGAACATATGTATTGTGTATTTAAAATGTTATGTACACTGTTACTATTTTTATACGTAATTAATGGTTTTATAATTCCTTGGTATAAAATTTGTGGTATGCTTTTATGGTTTTAAAACAAACCGAATAAAGTATTTTGACCGACTGACTGACTGACTGACGCTAGGCAGCATATTGTGTGCCAGCGCAGGTAGAGTGCAGGAATGTGCCATATCATATTAAATACAGAGAATTCCTGCCCTATCCCTTTCACACAGTGCAGCAAGGTGCTGCATTACATTTGGTGAACATTTGATAAATATGCCCCTTAATTAATATTGTTGGTGCTAGTATTTCCTCTTATAACGGCAAATTACGGGCCTATCTCCCTGTTACCAGCTCTGGCCAAAGTCTGCGAGAAGGTGGCTTTCCGCCAAATGCATTCGTAAAACCTCGGGGGCTCTGCACCCAGCTCAATCGGGCTTCAGATAGCCTTACAGCACGGAAACTGCTCTGGTGGAGGTGACGGAGGCTATTAGGGAATGTCTGGATAGGGGCGGCAGAGCGGCTCTGATTTTATTGGACCTCTCTGCCGCCTTCGATACAGTACCTCACCAGCTTCTCCTTGCTCGCCTGTCGTCCATCGGCCTCTCTGGTTCAGTGTGGTCGTGGCTGGAATCTTTTCTGAACTCCCGTTCCCAACAAGTCTGGATGCCTCCTTTTTCTTCTTCGGCCAGAGAGGTTCAGACGGGGGTCCCTCAGGGCTCGACTTTGAGCCCCCTACTTTTCAATATCTATTTGACCCCACTGACCTTCATGGCCGAGGAATTGGGTGCTAAGATTATGGCCTACGCCGATGACACCCAGCTTTTGTTTACCTGGGACGACTCGTATGTATGCACCGAAACGGCGCAAAGATGCCTAGCTGCCGTGTTCACATGGCTTGCTCAGGCCAAATTAAAATGTAATGAGGGGAAATCAGAAATTATACTATATGGACAATTTCCCTCTCATTTCACTGAAGCTTTGTGGCCCCCTGATTTCCCCCGACCTCTATCTGAGGGTGGCTCAGCCAAGAATCTAGGCATTTGGTTTGGAGCTGACCTTAGGTTTACGGAGCATATTAAGAGACTCAAGGGCATCTGCTTCGGGACTCTCTAGTGCTTAGGCAGATTCTTTCCCTTGCTCCCTCAGCCGGCCAAGGAGATGATCGCTTGGGCTCTCATCCTATCCTGCCTGGATTATGCCAATGCACTTTTTCTTGGCATCCCGGCATACCTGGTTAATAAGCTTCAACGTATCCAGAATGCTGCGGCCAGACTCCTTCTTGGCATTTCTAAGAGAACCAGTATAAGATCACAAATGAGCACTCTCCACTGGCTGCCGGTGACCCAAAGGGTACAGTTTAAGGCTCTTGTCTTAGCACACAGAGCCCTACACGAATCTGGCCCCTCCTATATTAGGAAAAGAGTGGCCTTCTACATTCCCCAACGATCCCTAAGGTCGGCTGCCCATTGACTGATGGTAACCCCTCATTTCTGTCGAGCCAGGATGGGCGGACAGTCCCTTTTGGTTAAAGTATCCATCCTCTGGAATGCCCTCACCATAGCGCTGCGCCACATTCAGGACTTAAGATGCTTCAAGAAGCTCCTCAAAACTCACCTCTTTAAGCAGGCCTATTAATTCACTTTTCTCGCCATCTGTCTGATTCCGTATCGCGCCAGGATACTCAAGAGTAGTCGTGCGCGTTATAAATCACCAAAATCACCATATAACATAACAAAACGATTGCATATGTTCAGCAGTTTGACAGATGACCAGGCATACACCAATCTGAATATATATATATTTTTAAATTAAAGCTTCAACCAGGATGCACTGATGCCTTGGTTGTTGATGAAAGTGTGCTCCAGTTATAACCAAATACATACAAAATAACTTGCATTTTTATTGCTTACGATTGTCAGGTACAAAATATACATAGAAAATACACAAGTCTCTGTATTAAAATGTCCTTAAAACTCCCATGCATTCAGGTCACAAGATTCCACTGAGCTGGATTCCGGATATCAATCTTTTTCTGCACGTTCTTAGATTGCATAGTTAGTAGGAGCTCTTTTCTCTTCGAGACGTTTTTGCAGCCTACAAAATGTCACATTCCATTGTGCCATCACTTGTTTCTTGAACTGAAGTGGCTGCACATCATAATTTTCCTGTAGCTTGAGGAGTTTTCTGCATGCTGTTGCAAAGTGTCTGAAATGATCACACATCTTAAGAGTAAAAGCCAGCCTGTCCTGACTGCTCCCATCAATTTAAGAAATGTGTGTATGGCTAAACTAAGAATGTAGAGAAAGCATGTCATGTGCATAAACTCTCCCATCTGGAAACCAAGGAAAATGTTTGCTCCATTTTTAACGATAATGAAGCTAAGGAAATGGAAGAGGTGTACTGCAGTTTTATACAGGATATATTCATGTTTTCCAACTGAATCGTCTTTAAAATTGTAAAAGGTTCTGCCAGCTGGAAATACTCACATTGTATGTAGTTCATTAAAATATTGCACGTTGACTAGGTTTCTGAGTACTTTCTAAACACAAAGACTAGAGCACTGAAAAGTCTATGGTAGCTATTTGGAGTTTGGTGGGTGCGGGACAATCACCAAAAGAAGCTGTATGAACGTTCTCCATATTTAGATTGTATTGGTGGATATGTACTCTGGGGGTCATATTTATGAGAGATGTGTGTCATGCTTGCACTACGCAACGTGGTGCATGTGTGACACAAATCTCTAGGTCATATTTATGAAGCCACTTTGCATGGCTTTGAATGGCTTTTTCAATCTAGAGTAATGCAACACAAATTGCTGCATTGCATTACTCAACGCAAGGGAGGCGTTCCATGGGGATTGCACGGTGTTCCCACGCAACTCCCATGGTTTTTTAATATATTTCCAGATTTGCACACCTAGTAAACCTAGGAATGTGCCAAAAAGATACGCCTCCCCAGGAGAGGCATAATGGGGAGAGATATCTTTACTTTTCTTTGTTGCTTCCTCTTTATATGTGTGCTGCAGAAGGTGGCTTGCTGCCCTGCACTACAATCTTCATAAATGTGCCCCTAAATAGGGCGCAAGCCCTACATCCACCAAACTTTAAAAAGTATGTTTTAAATGTTTCTAAATTGTATACCAATTGAAATTATATCTTCAATTTAGGTGGCAAAAGCTCTAAACATGGACCACATTCACAAAGCAATCTGAGAATAATGGTTGTGTGAATTTGCAAAGCTTGTGACACACAAATATATTTTTTTAAGATCTCTAAACATTGAATCTTGCATAACTAAAGAAGGTTTTGTAAAAGGAGGCTCAACATTAGTGCCTCCTTACCCCAACATGTAAACATTGATGCTGCAATCCCCTGTCCTGTATTCAGCCTCCTTCCAAGGCACCCAGCGTGGACATAGTCTCTCCCTGGATTGGAATGGAGATTAACTTCTAAAATGGAAAGGGGTGTACATGTGTCCAGGCTGGAAAAGACTAGAGATCAGCCCCAAAATAGTTAAGTGAGTGTGTAAAGTTGATTCCCTACAGGACAACTGTTTTTCCCATCGAAAATGAAAAAAGTAAACCACTGCAAATGTACTTTCAGGGCAAATTACATATGTAGTCATCCACAATACTCATACTTAAACACAAATGGACCCATATTGGTAAAACTAAGAATTCAAAATTAATTAAAGAGCTAAATCTAATGAGGACACATGCATTTTCGAAGACAGATCCTCTGCAAAATCAAGATTTGTGTACCCTCTGAATTATGAAAAACTTTGCGCTATGTTTGTCAAGAAATCATGCAGCAAGTCACCTTGCTGACTGCATGATAGGGAAAGGCAGGAACGTGCCATTCTTAACAATATGCAGCGCATTTCGGTGATTTTCCAGCAGTGGTACGCAATGTGCTGTCTAGCACCAAAGCAGGCACCAGGGCACCGCGGTGCAAGGGTGCTGCATTTTAAGCAGGATTGTTTTTGTGCAGAAACGGACACCTTCGTGCTCAAAAACAGTCCCCTAAGGCATTTTTGTCTTTCTATAGAGGAAAAAATGAGGAGGAAAAAACGTATTTTTCTGTGCTACACCTCTCGTGGGGAGGCGTAGCATTTTTAACGCATTCCCAGGTTTAACATTGTTGGTAAACATAGGAATGCACAAAAATCCATGGGTGGAAGTGTGGGAACACCCACGCTCTGATATATTATGTTATGTTATCTGGTATTTATAAAGCGCGCAGCTACTTCCAAGAGTCTCCCTGTGCTAGGAAAAAAAGACCACATAACAGCATACAGAGCATGAGCTCTACTCATGGAACGCCTCCCTGGGGCAGAGCAACGCAGTGCAATGATTTGAACTACATTAGTTACTCTGGATTTATCAAGCCATGCTGGTCCACACAAGGCGGCCTTGCATGTCTTGATAAATTCGATTTTGAATTGCCCTTGCTCCCCTTGTGTGGTGCAAGGGCGACACAAAACCTTCATAGATATGCCCCTTTTTTATGAATTATTTGTAGAATGGTGGGTGGTCCTCCAGCCAATAAGGTCAGTGCAGGTCATCACTTCTCACTTCACAGTGGAAGGCTGTACTTAGTGATAGAGCCAGGCTGGCTGGGATATCACTGATTTCACTGAAGCCACAGCTGTGGTGTCTTCTTTAAAAGCAGTGAAGCCTTGCCATGTTTGATGTGCCCATTCAGCAAAGCTGTATGTTTTTCAACAATAAACTCCCAAAGAAGGAGTTTATTCAACTATATATTGAACTGCATAGTTTTCACATCCATGATATACCCACTTTTATTCAAGGGGCAGAAGAATAGTGGTCACATCACCCTTGCATTGAAGGATCTACACTGTCTCCCCCTGCAAGCCAGAATTACCTTATGGAGAGCGTTATTTTGCAGTTGCATACCTAAACCCATTAATTAACAAAGTGTCATTTATAACGTTGAATATGGTGTGCCTATTAATCACACACCTTTTAGTAGGTGACTGTATGTAGCCATTATAAGCAACACACAAGCTAATAATGTTGAAAGGAATTCAACGGTAAACAACCTTAACAATGCAACTTTTACCACGCAGTGCCTTTACAACACAACTTTTACAATGCAATCCATTACAATGCATTGCGGTGGGGGGCGCTCTAGGATAGAGAATGTGTTTAATGTACTATCCAACAGCTTCCCTACTATCCACGGGGACTGGAGTTTGAATAGTAAATTAAACAATTCACTATCCAGCGCCTAAAAGCATTATGCGTTGTAAAGGTATTCGTTGTAAATACCGCATTGTAAAGGCATGCGATGTAAAAGCATGCATTGTAATGTCATACATCCGAATTCAACCCCTTGGGTGCTCATGACGACTCCACGCCGTCATGAGTCACGATAGGTGTGTGCTCATGACGGCGTGGAACTGTCATGCCGCTGCCGCTCCACCCATACGGCACTAATTCCTCGTCTCTGCGGGCGAATTAATGAGCAGGCGGGGTCTTGACGGCACCACGACATCATGAGCACACGCTGCCCGTGACTCATGACGGTGTGGACCCGTCATGAGCACTGAAGCACCAGGCCCACCCTCTAGCCCCCCCGCGCCGCGGCAGAATTCACGGCACAGGGAAGGGATTAGGTAGCCTAATATTAGGGCCAATTTGAATGTCGATTTTACACATGAAAGGCTAAAGGGACAGCACATGATGTATCTGTTGTTTTGCACAATGTTTTTTTTTCTTTCCACTACAGATGCTGTATTTGTCTGGACGCCTTTTCATTAGCTAGTGAATAGACATGTGTTATGTATTAGATGCCTAATTTGCATCGGGAGAACGAGAAGGTGCCTGGATGGAAGACTTATGGGAAGGGCCGACTGTATATGACAGTTTGTCATAGCCACATAGTCCATTATTTAGACATGTAAAACTGGGAAGTATACCTGCTCCCAGTTTCGAGAAAACTGATTGTTTCTAGAGAGTGGGGCCAAGCTGAAAGGTTGCAATTAGGGATTTTATTGAAATATAATAGCATTTGTTCCTTAGGCTAGTAAGAATTCTCTTGCTCCCTGACTCTCAGACACTCTCGTACACAAAAGGGATGCTTGCTGACTTTGAACTGAGAAAATCCTTCTTACCTCTGCAGATCTCCACGCTTTGAGTGCAATGCTTCATGCCTAAGCATTCTTATCTCATCAGAAACTTTTACTTGATTTTCTGAAGCTTACACCTTATCTATTTACCTAACTATATGCCCTTTTTCAATGTATTCTTCTTAATGTAGATAAGGGATTTAAATTTATAGAATACACTTTCTGGATATTCTGTATTCATGACATAACTTTGGTTTCCCTAATCTTTTAACTAATGCCAAAATATTGGCTTTTAGACAATTTAAATTTCTAACAATTATGCTTAAAATGTAAATATCTTAATGTCAAATGACTTTAATCTGCCTAAAATTGTTAATATAACCCATTAAATTTACTTCCATTCTTTCTTTCATGTTCCTTTGGAACGTAATGGTTTCACTGTTACGGTTATGCATTGTAAATGCTAGCTCCTAGTCACCTCTTCACGTTGACGAACAAAGGTCCGTATGACCAGTGTTGCAGATTATATGACGATTATATACGTAGATCAAGATTCAAGAACCCCGTTCAGGCATCTTCAAGATCAGCTGTATTACTTACAAGGCCATCTACGCCAAGATTCCTGTTCACTAAGCTCCCAAGATCTGGCACAACAACCCCTCCAACATCAGAACAGTACCAAGCCTCCAGCAATTCAGGAAGAAAGTGAAAACTCATCCCTTTGCTGAATACCACCACTGACTTCTCACTCTATCAGTTAGAACTACCATTTCCCTCTGTCCACTCCCCCATGTATTCCCACTGGAACTTTAGCACTGTAGCACTCCATTACTAGCTAGCTAGGTTTGCACTTCAGAAATACCAAAAGATTCATACATACAAACACACTTTATATTCACAAAAGCTATTTACTTAGCATCTGAATTTATGAATGTTGCTGACATGAATTTTGTCAAGTTGGGAAAGTAGTAATTTGGTTCCCCACTTAAATCGAATGCATGCATCTAAAAATGGTGCAGTGGTTTTGTCACATGTTAAAAAACAAGTGATGAGGCATGATATCAGATTATATCACGCATGCCACATTTACTAACTTAGGACAAGAAAACCTGTAAGTGCATTCACACATGTGGTGCAAAGAAAAAAAAACAACTAAGTGACAGCACTGCAAAAGCGCGCTTAAAACTGTAATAATAGATATGCTTGCAAAAAGAGTATAACTACTTATTGTTAGAATTTAATAACAAATGTTTAATATGTGAAACTGATTTATGAGTGTTTATATTTACCAAGGTTATATAGATTAATAACATGGCCTAGCATTTATACTGCTTTTTATTATTGTGCAATTAAAGAAGAATGTGGTGCAAATATGTGATATTAGTAGATACGATGCTGAAATTTAGTACAATGATCATTCAGAACATGATGTTTATAGAGACTAATCAACAATATTAGAAAAATGATTTGTAAGTATAATTTACATGCACAGACTGAAAATCAGTAATAGTAAAACATAGTTGGTGTTAACCAGTGTCATGTAATATGTTGGTGAAGCACTATTATTCCCTTTTTATTATAAATGTTTTTAGATAATACCTTACATTTGATTTTAGTTGAGATAAAATATTTGAAAGCTTATGTATGCATCCAAATGCCTTTTCCACATGCTTTTTTTACTGATGCTGCATGTTTCCCTTAGCTCAATACAATGGACCTTTGCGTATTCTGTATTTTTCATTATTTGTACTAAACATGCAACACATTTCAATTTAATGACATTCCTTTAAAGTTCATTGTTGAGTTGTTTGGTGAGGAGTTGACCTATAACGTAAAGACATAGGGCCATATGTAGGTGGCCAAATACCGGTCGGTAACACCGAAAACGGCCCGAGATGTACGTAATACCGAATTGAATCGATAATAACGAATCGGTAAAAAATTACTGATTCCTTATTTACCGATTTAAAAATACCGAAACAATGAATACCGATTCGGAATTAACGAATCGGTAAAACCCCCAAAAATGCGATGCAGCAAACCTCGTTAATACCGAATATGACCAGATTCGGTAATAACGAATCGGTATTTACCACATTTCAAGAGCATGTGGTAATCAGGTGCAGTGCATAAAAACAGGCCCAAAATGCATCTGTGTGAACACAATGGCAGCCCTGTACCTCATTGCAAGGCGGCTACACTTGAGAGCAGCAGGAGTGAAGATCTGGAGACGTGAAGAGCGGGTGTGCAGACTACGCATCACATTGTTCCAATTGACAGAACCTGAAATCCATGAAAGATACAGACTGCACCCAGATACCATCCTGGACCTAATAGGGGACCTAAAACCCTATCTGGAGCATCAGACACCAAGGGCCCACGCTATCCCCACCCAAGTCCAGGTACTCTGATGCAGGAAGTTTCCAGGGTGTGATAGCTGCAGTGGGTGGAGTGTCACAGAGCTGTCTATCCCGTGTCTTCAAAACCTTCCTAGATGCCATGATGGACAGAATGGAACATTACATTTCCTTCCCCAGTACACAGGCGGAGCTGCAGAGGACCAAGCTGGAGTTCTACCAACTTGCACAGTTCCCACACGTAATTGGCTGCATCGATGGGACCCATACACCCATCTGCCCACCTGCAGCAAGTGAATACATATACAGAAAAAGCAAATCCACCCACTCCATCAATGTGCAGGTGATATGTAATGCCAAGTACATTATAACTGACATCGTGGCCAAATTCCCCGGGAGTAGCCACAACGCGTATATCTTCCGGAACAGTGGCATCCATGCACGTCTGCTTGCTGGTGAATTTGGAGACGGATACATACGAGGTAAGTCAATGTGACACATCCTGATGTACACCCTGGCTCAAGCTGTTGGTCACACAAATTAATGCCACTTACTTCTGTACATAGGTGACAGCGCATATGCCCTCCGGCCTTATCTACTCACACCATATCTTAACCCAACCACCCCAAGGGAGAGGAGATACAATGTGGCACATAGGAGCACACGCAACGTGGTGGAGCGCACATTTGGATTGCTCAAAAGCAGATTCCGTTGCCTCCACAAACCTGGAGGCGCACGTTTGTACAGCCCCATCAAATGTTGCAAGATAATGGCTACATGTGCAATGCTACACAATCTGGCCACAAAAAAAGGGACAGCAGTGGAACTACCTGACTCAGAGGATGAGGACGAGGACAACCCTCAGCCAGAGCCCTGCGCAGCTGGTGTTGCTATTGAACATGATGGGTGACAGAGACGGGCAGAGATTACGTCACACTATTTCTGAGTGAGTAACGACACAGAGCCAGTTATAGTTACATGTTAAGGTGTTTATTAGGCACATCTCCAGTATTGTGAGCAATGTCCAATTGGACATGGGTTACATCACCCATTTCATGCATGGTAACAGCCATAGGTCTTTACTTCCTGCGTCCACGTGCTGCACGTGCACGTTCCCTATCGACACTGTGCAGCCACGTTGCGTTCACTACGCCTTCTGCACACGGTGGGTGAGGGCGTAATGCTACCACGGCTGGTAGCCTCCTCACTGTCCCCCCCCTTCCATTGTGGCCGCCTTAGCATTCTGCATGAGCTCTAGCACCGAGGTCATGGACACCATCCCCCTGGCCACATCCCTGCTGCAATGCGCCATCTCCTCCTGCATGGCGATGGACCTGCGACACATCAGTGATGTTGCAGTGGCCAGCCGGTTCACCGACTTGGTATAGGCCTGGAGCCTCTGTCTCTCCCTGCGCCTGCCAAGACGGTCCTGCTCAAGCTGGCTGCAGAGGTTGTCCACCGAGGTAGCTACTCTCTCCATTCCCGCACACAAGTTCTCCCCCGTGGCACTGATGCCCTTCTCCATCCTGTGCATATGCTTGTTGATGTGTGCCACCTCCCTGTGCATTGACTTCATCTGCCTCCATTGCAGGCGCTGGACCTTCAGCATGTTGCCTTCCAGTCCAGCGAACACACTGTCACCCTGCTCGGATGCTTCTGGACTGTCCGGCCTTGCCCTGCGGCGTCTTGATGAGATGTGGGCGCCCTCGGATGCAGATCCAGCCCTCTCCCTATTGAATCTATCTCCTATGGGACTTTGTTCGCCCACTCTGCCTTCCTCCTCCGACTCCTCCATCTGCTGGAGGGTGGCCACGGCATGCCTCCTGCCTGACTGTGGTGGTGGGGGTGTTGGTGATCATCGCAGTGGGGACTGTGTGAGAGGGGATTGCGGCCTTACCTGGCGCTGTGGTGATGGCTGTGGTGGAGGAATAGCTGGCTGTGATGGCGCAGAGCTTGTGGTCCCTGCAGGCATGCTGACATCTTCATTTTGCCTCCCCTCTGGCCTGGCTGACTTAGATCTGCTGCACTCTGCTGCACTGCGAGATGACTCGCCTGTAATGACACAAATGTAGATATACTCAATGCTCTGTCTGCAATGGAATTACATTAAACAACATGCCTACAGAGCACAGTGGTTGTCCTGACGTACCCAATTACTTTACCATGCGATTGTGTTTGCTAGCCTGACTGTCCTATTCATGAGTTCCCTCTGACTACATCACCCATAATGCATTGCAGGTAACCAGTAAGACATGGGGTGGAGTGGGAGCCCCTTTGCCACTATGGGGTTTGGGGTTGGGGAGGGGGTAGCACACCATGCTGGGCATGCTTCTTACCTTGTTTTCTTGCTGCTCTGGCGGAGCTGTCTGCGTCTCCCACGCCACTCACACTCTCCGGCTGGATGGTGGACTCCACCATCAGTTCCAGTGGTGTTGGTGCTGGGGCTCTGTTTTTACCTCCACCTGTTTTGCCAGCCTGCCTCTGTCTCTCAGTCATCCTCAGTTTTGCAGTCTTCCTGAGGTTGTACCACTTCTTCCTGATTTCCTTTATGGTGCGCTGGGTCACACCTATGGCATTGATTTTGTCCCGAATGCCACTCCAGATTTGCCTCTTCTGTGACTCTGGCACTTGGTGGGACTGGGCTCCAAATAGCTTGTGGTGCTCTTGGCTTACCGAATTTTACCGAATCGGTATTAAGAATTCGGTAAACGCGATGTAGATAAAAAATCGTTAAAGTTTACCAATTCGTTAAAATTCGGTCTTAAATACCGAATCTGAACGAATCGTTAAAAAAAAAGAAATGAACTAAAGGCAAATACCGAATCGGTGTTACAGAATTCATTACCGATTCGGTAAATACCGATTCGGTAATTCAAGAAATCGTAATTTGTTGAATCAGCCAATCCTGATTCACCCAATTACCTCCCAAACAGGAAGTGGCCACACCCAGCCAGATGCACAGGACCTGGAGCTCACTGTGATGCAGGCAGGCAGGTGATCTGAGGAGCCAGCAGCAACACAGCCACACAGCCACAAGCAAGACAGAAAAACCACACAACAAGCATTGAAATGGCAAGCCAGGACAGGGAGAAGGAGGGAGGCGCCAGAAAAAGAAAATTGAAGTTCAGTGACAAGGAGTTGGAGGTCCTGATCCAGGATGTCAGCCAAGAGCACCACAAGCTATTTGGAGCCCAGTCCCACCAAGTGCCAGAGTCACAGAAGAGGCAAATCTGGAGTGGCATTCGGGACAAAATCAATGCCATAGGTGTGACCCAGCGCACCATAGAGGACATCAGGAAGAGGTGGTACGACCTCAGGAAGACTGCAAAACTGAGGATGGCAGAGAGACAGAGGCAGGCTGGCAAAACAGGTGGAGGTAAAATCAGAGCCCCAGCACCAACACCACTGGAACTGATGGTGGAGTCCACCATCCAGCCGGAGAGTGTGAGTGGCATGGGAGACGCGGACAGCTCCGCCAGAGCAGCAAGAAAACAAGGTAAGAACCATGCCCAGCATGCTGTACTACCCCCTCCCCAACCCCAATCCCCATAGTGGCAAAGGGCCTCCCACTCCACCCCATGTCTTACTGGTTACCTGCAATGCATTATGGGTGATGTAGTCAGAGGGAACTCATGAATAGGACAGTCAGGCTAGCAAACACAATCGCATGGTAAAGTAATTGGGTACGTCAGGACAACCACTGTGCTCTGTAGGCATGTTGTTTAATGTAATTCCATTGCAGACAGAGCATTGAGTATATCTACATTTGTGTCATTACAGGCGAGTCATCTCGCAGTGCAGCAGAGTGCAGCAGATCTAAGTCAGCCAGGCCAGAGGGGAGGCAAAATGAAGATGTCAGCATGCCTGCAGGGACCACAAGCTCTGCGCCATCACAGCCAGCTATTCCTCCACCGCAGCCATCACCACAGCGCCAGGGAAGGCCGCAATCCCCTCTCACACAGTCCCCACTGCGAAGATCACCAACACCCCCACCACCACCGTCAGGCAGGAGGCATGCCGTGGCCACCATCCAGCATATGGAGGAGTTGGAGGAGGAGGGCAGAGTGAGCGAACAAAGTCCCATAGGAGATAGATTCAACAGGGAGAGGGCTGGTTCTGCATCCGAGGGCGCCCACATCTCATCAAGATGCCGCAGGGCAAGGCCGGACAGTCCAGAAGCATCCGAGGAGGGTGACAGTGTGTTCGCTGGACTGGAAGGCAACATGCTGAAGGTCCAGCGCCTGCAATGGAGGGAGATGAAGTCAATGCACAGGGAGGTGGCACACATCAACAAGCATATGCGCAGGATGGAGAAGGGCATCAGTGCCAAGGGGGAGAACGTGTGTGCGGGAATGGAGAGAGTAGCTACCTCGGTGGACAACCTCTGCAGCCAGCTTGAGCAGGACCGTCTTGGCAGGCGCAGGGAGAGACAGAGGCTCCAGGCCTATACCAAGTCGGTGAACCGGCTGGCCACTGCAACATCACTGATGTGTCGCAGGTCCATCGCCATGCAGGAGGAGATGGCGCATTGCAGCAGGGATGTGGCCAGGGGGATGGTGTCCATGACCTCGGTGCTAGAGCTCATGCAGAATGCTAAGGCGGCCACAATGGAAGGGGGGGGACAGTGAGGAGGCTACCAGCCGTGGTAGCATTACGCCCTCACCCACCGAGTGCAGAAGGCGTAGTGAACGCAACGTGGCTGCACAGGAACAGTCCAACACACCAGACAGTGTCGATAGGGAACGTGCACGTGCAGCACGTGGACGCAGGAAGTAAAGACCTATGGCTGTTACCATGCATGAGATGGGTGATGTAACCCATGTCCAATTGGACATTGCTCACAATACTGGAGGTGTGCCTAATAAACACCTTAACATGTAAATATAACTGGCTCTGTGTCGTTACTCACTCAGAAATAGTTTGACGTAATCTCTGCCCGTCTCTGTCTCCCATCATGTTCAATAGCAACACCAGCTGCGCAGGGCTCTGGCTGAGGGTTGTCCTCGTCCTCATCCTCTGAGTCAGGTAGTTCCACTGCTGTCCCTTTTTTTGTGGCCAGATTGTGTAGCATTCCACATGTAGCAATTATCTTGCAACATTTGATGGGGCTGTACAGACGTGCGCCTCCAGTTTTGTGGAGGCAACGGAATCTGCTTTTGAGCAATCCAAATGTGCACTCCACCACGTTGCGTGTGCTCCTATGTGCCACATTGTATCTCCTCTCCCTTGGGGTGGTTGGGTTGAGATATGGTGTGAGTAGATAAGGCCGGAGGGCATATGCACTGTCACCTATGTACAGAAGTAAGTGGCATTAATTTGTGTGACCAACAGCTTGAGCCAGGGTGTACATCAGGATGTGTCACATTGACTTACCTAGTATGTATCTGTCTCCAAATTCACCAGCAAGCAGACGTGTATGGATGCCACTGTTCCGGAAGATGTACGCGTCGTGGCTACTCCCGGGGAATTTGGCCACGATGTCAGTTATAATGTACTTGGCATTACATATCACGTGCACATTGATGGAGTGGGTGGATTTGCGGTTTCTGTATATGTATTCACTTGCTGCAGGTGGGCAGATGGGTATATGGGTCCCATCGATGCAGCCAATTACGTGTGGGAACTGTGCAAGTTGGTAGAACTCCAGCTTGGTCCTCTGCAGCTCCGCCTGTGTACTGGGGAAGGAAATGTAATGTTCCATTCTGTCCATCATGGCATCTAGGAAGGTGTTGAAAAAACGGGATAGACAGCTCTGTGACACTCCACCCACTGCAGCTATCACACCCTGGAAACTTCCTGATGCAAGGAGGTGCAGGCAGCAGAGTACCTGGACATGGGTGGGGATAGCGTGGGCCCTTGGTGTCTGATGCTCCAGATAGGGTTTTAGGTCCCGTATTAGGTCCAGGATGGTATCTGGGTGCAGTCTGTATCTTTCATGGATTTCAGGTTCTGTCAATTGGAACAATGTGATGCGTAGTCTGTACACCCGCTCTTCACGTCTCCAGATCTTCACTCCTGCTGCTCTCAAGCGTAGCCGCCTTGCAATGAGGTACAGTGCCGCCATTGTGTTCACACAGATGCATTTTGGGCCTGTTTTTATGCACTGAACCTGATTACCACATGCTCTTTAAACGTGGTAAATACCGATTTGTTATTACCGAAGCTGGTCATATTCGGTATTAACGAGGTTTGCTACATCGCATTTTTGGGGGTTTTACCGATTTGTTAATTCCGAATCGGTATTCATTGTTTTGGTATTTTTAAATCGGTAAATAAGGAATCGGTAATTTTTTACCGATTCGTTATTATCGATTCAATTCGGTATTACGTACATCTCACATGGCTAAATACCGGTCGGTAATGCCGAAAACGGGCCGTTTTCGGTGTTACCGACCGGTATTTGGCCACCTACATATGGCCCTAAATGTGTTGTGGAGAGAATCCGAGAATCTTTTCAGAATATCAAGTTTTTCTCCTTTTATTTTGTGTAGCAGTGGCCAAGCTCCTCGTGTGCCTAATACTGGTTAGACTTAATTTCTTCAGGATTTTGGGTCTTCCCATTGCAATACTTTATTTATACAGTATGGTCCTGAGAATATGATATTTGAACCTGATTTCAAACTTATGGTCCTCTATGTGTGACTAACGCTGTCATTGGGACACCCTAATTCCCAACCCTCCTATTGGTGGAGAAAGATCCATCAGAGAACCATTCTCCTCTGTGGTAAGGGAAATCTTTTGAGACTTTTGACTGTAAAGGGCCTAGTACAATTATAGGGGTAATTCAGTAAACAGTGGATTAAATTAGAAAATGCATACAATTATTTTTATGCTTCCACTGGATCAAATATTTAGTAGCAGAGCTGTGGTTTTGCCTAGAGAAGTGAGGTTTTAGGGTGCCAAAATGACAGGGAAACTACGATCCAAATCCAAAAAGTCTAAAATATGTATTTGTTTTTGTATGTTCAGCAAAGAGAAGGATTTATGAAGTACTGATGGAGTATCATCTTGGATGAAGTTAACGTGTAGCAACAAAGGACTGTGAGTATTATTAGGGATTTGAGTTGCTATTGCTTTATGCTAAGATTACAGTTTTTGAAATGACTGTGTGTTGTTGAGCAGAGTGAAGTGGTTTAAGTCCATGTATGAGTGTGGCGCTTTGTGCAAAAAAGCTGAAGTTGTAAACAGGTCCGTCGTGACCCAAGGTCTTGATATATTTAACTATGGGTTGCCTCAGTGTAGAATTCACTGAGGGGCATATTTACTAGGAACTGGCGAAGCGCCATGTTACACCAAATTTGGTAATGTTGCGCTCTGTCAGTTTCAAAATGTAGGGATGCGCCGCATTTACAAGAATGTGGTGCACCCCTGCGTTTCCCCTAGCACTGGCGCTAAAGAACCTGACTAACACCAGCCATGTCACAAGGGTGCCTGCGCTACAGGGGTGATTGTTTATGTGCAGGAAAGGACACCTTCCTGCACATAAATAGTCTGTGAAGGTGACTTGCTGTTTCCATGTGTGCTGCAGAATACTGCACATATAGAAAGAGCAAAATACGAGAAGAAATGAAACATTTCTCCTTGTGTCACCTGCTTAAGACAAGGTATTCCCAGGCGATATTTTTGGCACTGCCCAATACCTTGTAAATATGGGGCAGCGTCAAAAAGCAAGGGTGTTGCGGCGGAATACCCACTGCTACACCCATTGCCCACCCCTTTTACTCTAAGTGCCGCGTGAATAGGGACATTTTTAACAAAGTGGCGTTAAGCCACTTTGCAAATGACACAAAGGACTTAACACTGCCAGAACATCGAAAAAGTGACGTTCTGGTGATGTCAACTCCTTGTAAATATACACCCGAGTATATTGTCTGCCATTTTGTGGTGTTGGTTATGAGACGTCGTTGACAACATCCTGATAAAGGGTATGAAAAGGGGGGGGGGTTTACCCAAACATAGTCACTGGGACCTGGGTTCAGTAAGTACTAAGAGGACGGAGTCCCAGTGTGTGTAAAGATTATTATTATCCAATCAAAACAAATAATCAACAAAGCATTGACTGAGTCCACACTGTTTTAATCACAACGGGACTAGGTATATTGAATATACATGAAAATAAATCAGTAGGTACAATTAGTTGTACAGTGCCCCAGAAAGGGTAGGGAAAGGTGGTGGTGGGTGATCTAGTGAGGATGAGGTAGTGAAAAAGATTAGTGACAGTAAAATCAATGAATTACGAAGACTGTATTTGTGAATCATATACAGTACAATAGACAATTAGTTCATGCCAATGATTCAAAAAATCATACTCCACATTGTACAATAAATGAAACAAATGATGGCGTGAAGTTGAAAATCAAATGGACAGTTGTCGACGTTTCGACCCTCTAAGGAATGCCGGGGTTAGTTAAGCCCTCGCTGTAGGGTCTTCATCAGGACAAGAGATCGGGGCAGACAACCTTATTATGTGGTATAGAATAACGTGGTCTCAGGTCTTCAATTGGTAAATTCCTGTGTGGCAGTTGGGATCGCGTGATAATTAATGGAACCTTCCCAAGCCGAAGCGCAGGGAGGCGGTAGTGGCACCCGATAGTAGCTGTAGCGAGCAGCGTCCGGTGCATGATTGATTCTGTTACCGCCTAAATTTCCGGATCTTTTGTTTAAGGCCGGCCTCCGTGGTGCTCTCCTACTATCGGGTGCCACTACCGCCTCCCTGCGCTTCGGCTTGGGAAGGTTCCATTAATTATCACGCGATCCCAACTGCCACACAGGAATTTACCAATTGAAGACCTGAGACCACGTTATTCTATACCACATAATAAGGTTGTCTGCCCCGATCTCTTGTCCTGATGAAGACCCTACAGCGAGGGCTTAACTAACCCCGGCATTCCTTAGAGGGTCGAAACGTCGACAACTGTCCATTTGATTTTCAACTTCACGCCATCATTTGTTTCATTTATTGTACAATGTGGAGTATGATTTTTTGAATCATTGGCATGAACTAATTGTCTATTGTACTGTATATGATTCACAAATACAGTCTTCGTAATTCATTGATTTTACTGTCACTAATCTTTTTCACTACCTCATCCTCACTAGATCACCCACCACCACCTTTCCCTACCCTTTCTGGGGCACTGTACAACTAATTGTACCTACTGATTTATTTTCATGTATATTCAATATACCTAGTCCCGTTGTGATTAAAACAGTGTGGACTCAGTCAATGCTTTGTTGATTATTTGTTTTGATTGGATAATAATAATCTTTACACACACTGGGACTCCGTCCTCTTAGTACTAACATCCTGATAAAGGCTTCTCTTTGTGTGTTAGTGGTAAAGGGTTGGACTAGTGGATCTCAGGTGCACAGGGAATAACTGTATCAATTGGGGTGAAATCCCTCTGGTCGAGATTTCACTGAAGTAATTGATTGTAGAAAAGTTTACTTACCCTGCAAGAATGCATTTCCTTTAGTGGAGCAGACAGTTGTATTTGTTGTTTGCCTTGTATTGTAGTTTTGCTTAGAGAAAATGCACTGAAGGAAATTATAAAGGAGGGTAAGCTGCTACAGAGAGTAAGATTGACATCACAGTCTTTCGCGCTTTCGCGTCTTTCGTGATTGTTCGAAGTTGTGCTGTTATTTGTCAAGACAGCCGTACACATGAATTTTCGGAGAAAATAGGTTCCTGGCATTTACACAAAATATTTGTGAATACAAATTTTTAAATGTAGTTTCAAAAAGCATTACAGAAATTGATAAGGAAAGAGGAGACTATATATGTTGGAGTAAAGCTAGAAGCACCACCTGAGGGTTATCACGATGGACAGAGTATTACATCTGTGTCTGTGGCTTGAATTTTGGAACAAAATTACCAAGGGAGACTAGGGTTTACAGTTTCCTCATTATGGAACATTTAATTTGAGAATTATGGAGAATTTAAGGAAGAAATTATACAAAATGAGACCGCCACCATGTTCTACCTTTATTGAAGCATTAAATACATGGAAACTTGTTGCCAAAAGAGATAGAAAGATACAGGAGAAGTATAGATCATTAAGCAGAAGCTAGATGGGCTGCACAAAAGAAAGGTTAGAATGCAGATATTATAATGGCAGTAGATTATATCCTGTGTTAGAAGTCAAAGGGGATGATAAGAGACAGAGAAAAGGAAACATACAGAGACAGAAAAGAATGATACAGGGAAAGAAGAAATGAGTGAAATAGATGACGAATACTTAAATGATTCATTGATAAATCACCCACCACCTTAGAATGAGAATTCAAGTGTGAATGTGCCCAACACTAGTACAGATGGGATTCCAAATGCACCTTTAAACATGAAATGTTAAAAGAGCATACACTTGTTCTTCTGAAAAAGGAAGGACATAAATAACTGCTTTAACAAACCTGATTGATTCAAATGCACCAGATGCTCACACTGTTCTCGTCACCATTTACAAGTCTGGGTTACAGGTAACCACTGTTCACAATTTGGCTGTTCCTACTGGAGTAAAAACAGCACAAGGTAATTTACTAGAATTAACAATGATAATTTGCTTAACACAACAATGGTTCAGGCATCTGAAGCAATACTTCTGCAGATATTCATAATATTGGTTATGTCCTAAATCAGAATCCAATTGACCCGACAAACAGAGGGCCTCATTTATGAGCGCTTTACGCTTCCTGTTGCATCACTTTTTGTGATGCTGAGGCGGCATAAAATATGCACCACTCTGCGCCCTATGTAGCTAGTGGATTGTAAAAAACAAGGACCCCCTGAATAGTAGTGTCAGCGAGACTCCTAGGACAGGGATAACAATGTATGTGAAAAAATTCCTAGGCAGTGGCATATAAGAAAACATGTGACATAAGATAACAGCAAGAAAAAACCCATAAAAAATAACAATAGATAGTACCATCAGTTTAATAGACACATTAAAAATCATACAGTTTATGACAATTATAAACTGTCTGTTGACAGGGCATTAAAAACATAAATTTATATACATCAAAACAAACAATAATCATCAATATATAAAAAGCCTAACAGTTTTAATCAAGGTATCCAAACAAGATGGCAAATAACATCGATGCGCGTTTCGGCGTAGCAAACGCCTTCTTCAGGAGCCACAAGGAGAAAGATATGTTTAAAATCTGGAACATACATAAAAAAGAAAGAAAACACCATCATAAAATTATTTCATTACGGTGTTATGCGTTATAAAGTATTCAATTCTTTTCAAATTGCAGTAATACATTAACATTTTTATAAAAGCAAAGGGAACTTTCTGCTGTCATCTTAATTCCTATATCTTACATCATGTTTTCTAAAGGTAACATGAAATATAACTTCATATACAATATAATAATAAGTACCCAAAGCATCAGATATGTAATAAACAAGAAAAGAAAAAGAATATAAGAGAAAGAAAGATATGAAAAAAACATAAGGGATTAAACAGATTGTCAAAACAATATTTACATCTGGGATATATATAATATAGGGCAAACAGGATATTGGTCGCCACAACAATTCAAATTGGTAATATCCTATTTACATAATCGATCCCCAAATGTGACAACTTATTAACCACATGGAGATTGACAATTATTTAATTTGAAAATATAATAATGTAGGACTCACTCTTAGTTACAAGATCTTTGGATATAGGAAAGCCCTCCGTTTAATTCCTCGAATGAGCAGAAAACAGGAATTGATATGGTCCTGATTCTGTACTAAAGGATATAATGCTATCGTTATTTATAGTCTGTCCTCACCACCATTCATAACGAGTTAATTGATGTTTTTTATACAAATCGAACATCAGATATCCAAGGAGTGCTTCAGTGGATGTGAATACGTAAGTGGAATCTCTATGAGGCTAATAGCTATGTTCTGAGCCCAGATATCTGATGTTCGATTTGTATAAAATGAATTGTTGTGGCCACCAATATCCTGTTTGCCCTATATTATATATGTCCCAGATGTAAATATTGTTTTGACAATCTGTATGTTCCAGATTTTAAACATATCTTTCTCCTTGTGGCTCCTGAAGAAGGCGTGTGCTACGCCGAAACGCGCGTCGATGTTATTTGCCACCTTTTTTGGATACCTTGATTAAAACTGTTAGGCTTTTTATATATTGATGATTATTGTTTGTTTTGATGTATATACATTTATGTTTTTAATGCCCTGTCAACAGACAGTTTATAATTGTCATAAACTGTATGATTTTTAATGTGTCTATTAAACTGATGGTACTATCTATTCTTATTTTTTATGTTTTTTTTCTTGCTGTTATCTTATGTCACATGTTTTCTTATATGCCACTGCCTAGGAATTGTTTCACATACCCTATGTAGCTAGTGACACATCTAGACAGAAGCGTCACTTTGTAACCCCCTGCATCAAGTATAATGTATGCAGGGTGCGCGTTCCGCTGCAAAAAAGCCTCTTAGTTGTGATGCAGTATAATCTATGAGATTTCACTTCCCCACTTCTAGGTGCCACGCAGGCCCTTTCACATGGGGCTTGCCCCGTGTGAAAGGACACGTTGCTTGAGTTGATTCTGTTTTCAGACACACTCCAGTAATGCACCAATTTTGTTCCTACAGATACGTTAGGAATACTGACGTATCTGTAAATCCTTGTGACATGGAGCGCCGTACAGTAAATACGGCACATCCATGATGGTGCTATGAAAAGTGTTGCATCACAGATTTCCCCCAGCGATGCAACACTTTTCATAAATGAGGCTCAGAATGTTTCAGAGGTATCCACACTTTTATTGTATCAGAACAAGTGGACCTCCTGAAATGACTTATCATGCTTCTGATATGACTGTTCCCATGGAAAATATGCACTGAATATACAATCTGGAACAATTGCAAATTTGAGAAATTAAGGATTTAATATAAATACTCCAAGAGAGCAATCAGGATTTACTCCTCAAGAATTTGAAGAATGGCTTGAAGGTAACAGTACCCTGATTAGTAATCAGAATCCTGAAAATGTTTCAGTTTCTGCTTCAGTTCCACATTTGGATCCAGTTCCAGTACCAGCTCCAGGTTCTTTTTAAGCTCCAACTTCGATTTCAGTTCCAAGTCTAAGCTTGAATTAAAATAAAGTTAAAGCAAAAAGAAAAACAATTGATGTGAGTATGTTTAAAGTGGAGTTGGGGGAAATGATCTTGTGAACAATCAGTTCTTCTTGATTAGATACTTACCCGGAAGATTAACTATTGTTTATCTATAAAGATATTACTCAAAGAACTAGTATTGATACAAGAGAAATTGACTTAATTGGCTCAAAAATATGACATAGGTACTCTTAAAATAAAGGTCTTACAAAAGTCATACAGATTAGGCTTTAGTGACAAAGAGATTATGAATATGGGAGATCCTGCAATGAAACTACAGATTAAAGAACTGATGCCAATGATCAAGAAATGGAGACGGAGAGAGAAATGGGAAGGCAGATGATCAAAAAAGAAGAAAATAAAATGAGTTTGGGTTCAGTCATCACCTGTAGTCTTTAATGAAAGTGTAGGAGAAATACAAATGCTCCTAATGAGAGAAGCACCTGGAGGAGGTTTTGCCAGTGCACCATATAATGTCATTTATAAATTATTTCCCCAGACTGAGAGAAAATACAGTGAGTGAGTTCATACAGATTGAGTGATTTGTGAAGATTTCAAAGGATTTGTGGATTGATTTGAATCCATTGTTTGACGTTGTGGTCCCAGGAGATTTGTGGGCTGAATGTAAATTCCCTGTGGATTGGCTTGAGACAGAACCAGAAATGGGATCTGTTGTGTAGCATTTTAGAATCCATGCGTAATTTACAGATGCATGCCCTTATATAGGTATAATCCAGATTGCCTTATATGGACATAGAAATCATACCCATATTTAGACATAACCCATCCAGTCCAAATACAGGCATGGCTACTTCCACTTGTTCCAAAAAGCCACAACGATTTCTTGCAAAACTCGGCTTCAGCAGTCAGGGACATCCCCTTGCTTGAATATTGATTTGTCCTGGAAATCATGGAGTTTTCAAAGAACTACCATTCCCTTGGGGTTCTTTGATGATGTTATAATGTCTGACTTTACGTCAAACTAGGCACCTTCAAGGTATAAATATGCCTACACTTGCCCTAGCAAACACACGGTTGTTCAGAGCAGCTCGACTATCTACTTGCCCGACGCAACTCGCTACAGCATGTGCCGAAGGAAGCCGACCCTCCAGCTAACGCACTGATCGAGAAGCTGTCCTTTCTCTCACTGAGAATCCAGCTCCAGTGTTTCCAAGCTCTGCTCGCGGGGTGTTAGGAAATTGAGTCCGAGACAGAGATACCAGACCTCCTTCATTCTAAAACCAAGGTACGGAGCTGATTAGACCCTAAGAGAAATATTGGTTAGATTCTTGGCAAAGAAAAACTAAACCTATGCTACACCTCACTTACTTCTTCCCTCATACCAGACTTAGGATAGGTACATTGGGGTAGGCGTATTTTTAGAAGCACCAGTTAAGTACGTTTTAGCCTTTGTTATTTATGTATGTATATCTCTAGGGTCTAGAAACCATCCAATGCTTTTACAGTATTATTCTATAATACTCTTCTTACTGTATGCATTATACTTGCAACCAGTATTACAATTGTAGCAGTTCACTTTACTTGCATGAGAAAGAAGACTATTGTTTCCATGACTCTAAAGATCAGTTTTATTCTTCGGGAAACAAAGTTGTCATGTTTATGCTGTTGTCAGAAACTAATCCCTAGTTGTGTATTTGAGAAAGTTTCTAGTGACCTCTGAGCTACCTGGCACTCACAGTTAAGTCTAATATATTCGATAGGGACCTAGTTGACCTAAGTCCTATGTCAAATCTATAGGATATATTATTCCAATGCATAGAGCCTCTTGGGAATACAGGAACTACACTACATGGCACCCAACGTTTGGTAAGGCACTAATGTAACGCTAGATACTAGAGTAACTTAGTCATGCTTTTCACAGAGACCCCTTTTTTCCCGTAAAATATTCCAATAGATGTCTGGAGTGGGTAAAAGGATAACATATCCGCCATTACTGAGGAGGACGAAAATCCTATGTATTCGTTTTTGGTTTGATTCAACGTTGAAGGATACAGTGTTCCAAAATATTGTGCACCTTATCTTTGTTTCCTTGAAACTTGCTCTGCAACTTTCATTAAACAATGTCGCTTAACAGCGACAGTAATGCAACCGGTCGAGCTACAGCAACTGCAAATCAATCAGGTTTAAACGTTACAGGTTTCCAATAAAACCGACCCGGATGCTATAATCATTCCGGAAAACCTAAGGAAAACCATCACTATAAAACGTATAACAAATGGCCTATCACCTAGAGGTGGTTGGGTAATTTTTGTCATAGAAGCACACGAATATCAGCAGACAGAGGTATTCTATTCATGGATAGTTTTCCCTGAAGCAAATGCAGTATTGCATGTGTTCCACTTCTACAAAGTAGAGGATAATCCAACGGAATACGT
Organism: Lissotriton helveticus; assembly: GCF_964261635.1. Taxonomy (NCBI): domain Eukaryota; kingdom Metazoa; phylum Chordata; class Amphibia; order Caudata; family Salamandridae; genus Lissotriton; species Lissotriton helveticus. The sequence continues at coordinate 1,708,749,461 of NC_136063.1, read as the reverse complement.
TCCTTTCGAGGACATTGAAATTCCACTAACTTACCAAGAGCATCATCTCTGGTTTAAAGGCGCCCTACAACATCAAAATCACATTACCAGGCTCGGTCCACTAGGTAGACCAGGAGCAACATGGCCGGCACTAGCCAGCTATACACCACATCCTGCCCTTGAAGAAATGACAGGTGAAGAACTATTAGTTCAACTAAAACAACTAATAAAAATACATAGACAATTGGTTCAATATTTCCTGTGGACTCTAGCAGCCCAACCTCCTATAAGGATTCCACAACAAAACCCTCATCAGGGAAACACTAATAAAATCACACCACAGACTATACAATCAGTCATTGGTAACTTACCCGCAAAAATGGAACAAATTGCATTCTGGATAGCTCGAAAAATTACTCAAATCGAGGCAGTATTTCCTAACAGTACACCTCATGAGAAACACCGAATTTTAAAAATCTGTTTAAAAATGGGGATTGCACCACACCTGTAGGACTGCGACACTTGGGGTACAGACTTTGCTGCAATATACACAAAAACACATGGTGTTCCGTCTATGACCGTGATACCAGACTTCCTGAAACAGATTCAAAATGAATACGGAGCAGAGCCTGCTTTAAATCTGGGTATGAAATTACTGAAAGATTTCAAACAGGTCTCAGCTATAATATTAGCTAATATTAAATGTGAAGCAGCATCCGTGGCGATTCGCCAAAAAATAAGAGAAATTGATATAACTGAGCAACCTATGAACTTGCCAGTATAATTGAAAAATCCTATGAAGAACTAGGTAGAGATAGTTTGGGTGGGAAACCAGTCAAGCCCCAACTAACAGAAAGTACTGAAAAGGTCTTTTTTTAAAACACTCTCACTACTGCAAAAAGAAGTGGGAAAATACTAAACCAACTTCTAATGAGAAGCGTTCTCAGTAAAGAGGAAGGTCTCCTCTAAAGGAGCCCTCTGAAAAGAGGTAAAACCTCAGGAATAGGGATAATTTGAGAAAACCTGATAGATATCAAGATACTGATACACATTCCTCTCGTACCTTTCAGACTTCCTCACAGAAATCGGGAAGAAGAGGACAGTCAGAACACAAGGAAGAACGCGTAAAGTCCAAAGACGATCAACACATTACAAAAAATAAGAAAACCCAATTCACCAAAAAGAAGGTAGCAGGTCTAAAGATCAGACATGCAGAGGATCTTGAGGACACAACTCAAGAACGGGGTGTGGGCCCAGACAATGCTGGATAGCGCAGCAGAAGTCACCGTAGCTCACAAGATCTTGAAGGATCATCTGGAGACAGTGGACTTGAATGAGTACATTCAAGTTGAAACAGCTGATACCAGGGTTAGTGTACCCCATACGTTATATGAAGTAACACTCCGGATGGAGGGGGACATAACTAGGAAAATAAGAGCACACTTTTGGGAGAAGCTCTCTAAGGGTTATGACATTCTTCTAGTTGAAAAAGACTGGCCACCAAAATTTGTCAGGGAGTGCCCATACGGTGAAGACATCATTATGCCAGCCTTCTGGAATAATTTTCCAATTCACTTAAAATATACATATGCCAGAAAATGGGCCGTAGCCCAGGCTCCAGCATTATATAAAAATCATGTAGGATGGGATGAGGATTTTCCTCACCATAAAATCCAGTTAAAAACTCAACCTACTGCACAGAGGCAGTATCCATTTAAACAAGAAGCTAAAAAACAGGTCAATGAGATCTTAGATCAACTTGAATACCAAGGGGTGATTGAAACATGCACCTCGTCCATGAACAATCCTTTGTTTCCTGTCTCCAAACCAGACAATACATATCGTCTAGTTTTGGACAAGAGACATTTACACTCCTGTTGCAAAACGTTTGCAGTACAAAATGCACACAGTGCAGCACTAATGAATAACGTGCGTAAAAAATATAAAACCACATTAGATATTTCTAACGGTTTCTTCTGTCAAAACATTGCACCTGAAAGCAGGAACTTGACCGCTTTCTCAATTATGGGGACACAGCGTCACTTCTGTCATCTCCCCCAGGTATTCAAGAATAGTCCGGTGTTATTTTCAGCCAGAGTAACAGAGTTACTACAAACGTATGATGATGAGGCATTATCTTATGTCAATGACATCTATCTAACAGACGGTGACTTGGACAGGCACTTGAGTAAATACCATTATACTTGGATTCGCCTCTGAAGGGTACAAATTCAACTTTAAGAAATCAAGATTTGCTCACATCAACGTCCTTTTTCTAGGATATGAGTTATCAAGTGAAGGCAAAAGCCTGGCAGACAACTTTTTAGAAAAGTTTGCGCTGCTCCAATGACCAAAAACGCTGAAAAACTTACAGTCAATTTTAGGTTTCCTAAATTTTGGAAGAACTTACATTCTAAACTATGCAGAAAGGGTTAAACCTCTCTATGAACCAATCAAACCTGAATTTAAAACAACTAATTGCACTCAAAAACACACAGAAATGTTGCGTTCAGTGCAAACAGACATGTTAGCAACATCACATTTACAGACACGCGTAAACGTACGCAACCTTGTAATCAGAATAATCCCAGGAAGATGCGGATTTACGTACTTAACCTTTAATGGAGGTGAAAAAGTACCAATTGCTTAAAAATCACACTTGTACACACAAGCTAAAATGAAATTCACTTCAACAGAAAAAATTCTGACAACGGTTCAAACTGCAGTAGCAAAAGAGAGAGCTCTCGAACAGGGTAAACACATAATGGTCGTTACTCTTGTACCTGCCTTAGAGGCAGTGACAAAAGCAAGCATTCTGAATGCAAAGGCTTTACATCCACGATGGATACAATGGGTTAACTCTCTTGCAGCAACAGACGTTGAGTACGTTTTTTGACCCCTATTTGAAAACTCAAGAATTTCTACAATACGAACAAGTATGTCCTCTGTCCACTGAGATTCTGCCTCTAGAAAATACGAATGTATAATTTATACAGACGGATCAGCACAGCCCGCAATTGGGGGTAAACAGGCTTATAGTGCTGTGTGCGTGATTGTTAAATGTCGCTGGTGCGTTGGTAAATTCTGACCTATGTTCACAAAAACACAATCTCTCGGAGACTGTACAGCTCAGCGAGCTGAACTACAGGCTTTCAAGATGGCACTTGAAAACACTGATCGCGAATTCCCCACACTCACAGTGTGTGATTCGTATTACTGCATTTCAATCTTACAATGAATACTTGGAGAACTGGGTTCAAAACGGTTTCAAAGATGCAAAAGGTGGCACTATCAAGCATAAGTTGTTTTGGGAACTAGTAGTTCAATTACAAAAAATATTACAAAAGACTCACGTGATCCATACACTGAGTCATCAGCGTGATGGCGGTCACTCTGCATGGAATTCATTGGCTGATGAAGCCGCGAAGGCAGCTGTGCAAACGGCTTTCGTAGCTGCAATCACTGCTTCAAACATACCAGTTGCCGTGTATGAAAGGTTGGCTAAGGAATACATAAAGTCAACCCGGGAAAAGAAGGATTTCTTAGTGGTACACAATGTAAAAGCGCACTAAGTGGTACACTTTTATGTCAGGGTATTAATTTACATGGAGCCTGTGATGGTTCTTCAACCAACTTATCCTGCCACCTGCGAGGTTCTCCAGCAGCAGTGATAGATCCAACAGCTGTTGTGGCATGTTGCCAGGAACAGCCTTTATCGTAACTGTGTCAGCCAGGGTCACTAGTTATATGCAAGTATTGCTTCCTAAAGCCAAGACAGACGGGGAGTCGCCGTTATGGCCTTCACTGAACATCTCTTCTATTCGAATTGATACTTTAAGCAGAATGAAAGCCATTCTTTTACAAAAAACTGTGCCACTGACCTCGTCCAAAGAGACGTATGAACTACAAGTTGCAAGGTCCTCTGCAGAGATGCATGCCCTTTTATCCACAAACTGCCCGTACATTTCGTAGAAATGTTAGGTCGTATCTTGAACATGTCTGATACCAGTGGTATTGTACATGTATTTAAGACAATTTTTTCGGGACTGTCAGCATCTTTTGAAGCAGTCCTCAGCATTTTTCCAAACTTCGTGCACTCTGTGTTCAGCGGCCGGCCTCTCATTTTGGGACTCGTAACAGGAATACTATTCTTGTTCCTTCTGCTCCGATATGGCAAGTCTGGTCAGCAACGACACCCAGATTACCATAGAGAACACTCTCCTGGCAATGAAGTGTCGTGAGCGCATGATACAGATTCTGGGCCTGGCTCGTTTAAGAATACCACTTGGTTCCTATCATTCCGACCAATCTGGCAAGATTGCATCTTACCTGTTCTACGATGCCTACTATGTGGATAAGAATGCGTGTTGGACGTCTGTCTAGCAGTGCCATCAGCACTGCCAACGGATGTTGATACTTTGCTTGGTTCGGTAACGGCCCATGCATCTTATTGCTCCCAGCGGCTACCAATCCTGATGACGGTATTCATTGAGATCTCACAGACGCAATCTGCTGACGGTGAGATACGTGGATCGGCAGGCACACAGGTACCATCTCCATCTCCGACGAACATTGCTAATGCGGCTAACGCTGACGGCGATGCTTCACATTTTTGTGCAATCGGTTTACTTAATGAAGTGGTCCAACTTTCACCTACTGTGGTAGACAATTTCTTTGCCAGCTTAGAGGATTTTATGTTTTCTCCTAACAACGAGATGTACTTTTTAAGTTAGCACACAGCGTTCTATGGGACTCTGTATTCGACCATCACTTTTCAAAACAAAACTTCCAACTTTAAGAACTCTATTTTTCTGCGATTTGACTTTTTCCAAAATTGAACTTTTTGGAACTATTCTTAGAGAACAAAAATTCTTTGAAACACTTCCAAGTGACAATATTTGACCTTGTCCACAACATAGACAGTTTATATATTCTGTCATGGAATGGTCTCGACCTTTCTTCTGTATTTAAGAGCCATTTCATAAATGGCATTTCATGACTCATTCTGATAAGCATTTTCCAATGAATTAAAATATTGCTTTGTTAAATGCGTACAGCATAAATTCGCATCTTTCATGTACAACCATTTCAAATGCATTCTATGTATTTTGGGGGGGATTTCCTTTACACATCATGCTTTAGATATGTTTAAAAGTGGTTAGAATTTAGTACTATCGAACATAATAAAGTGGAGTGGGTGTTGTGTAGCATTTTAGAATCCCAGCGGAATTTACAGATTCATGCCCTTATATAGGTATAATTCACAATGCCCTTATATAGACATAGAAATCATACCCATAGTTAGACATAACCCATCCAGTCCAAATACAGGCATGGTTACTTCCACTTGTTCCAAAAAGCCACAACGATTTCTTAGAAAACTCGGCTTCAGCAGTCAGGGACATCCCTTTGCTTGAATATTGATTTGTCCTAGAAATCATGGAGTTTTCAAAGAACTACCATTACCTTGGGGTTCTTTGATGATGTTATTATGTCTGACTTTATGTCAAACTAGGCACCTTCAAGGTATAAATATGCCTACACTTGCCCTAGCAAGCACACTGTGGTTCAGAGCAGCTCAACTATCTACTTGCCAGACGCAACTCGCTACAGCAAGTGCCTAAGGAAGCCGACCTCCAGCTGACGCACTGATCGAGAAGCTGTCCTTTCTCTCGCTGGGAATCCAGCTCCAGTGTTTCCAATCTCCCCTCATGGGGAGTTGGTAAATCGAGTCCTTCATTCAAAAAACAAGGTACGGAACTGATTAGACCCTAAGAGAAATCTTGGTTAGATCTTGGCAAAGAAAAACTAAACCTATGCTACACCTCACTTACTTCTTTCCTCATACCAGACTTAGGTTAGTTACATTGGTGTATGCGTATTTTAGAAGCATCAGTTGAGTACGTTTTAGCCCTTGTTATTTATGTATGTATTCATCTATGGTCTAGAACCATGCAATGCTTTAACAGTATTATTTTATAATACTCTTCCTACTGTACGCATTATACTTGGCAACCAGTGTTACGATTGTAGCAGTTCACTTCAATTGCATGTGAAAGAAGACTGTTCAACAAAACCCTTTTATTGAAAACACTTGTCTCTCCATTTCTCTGCACCTCTGATGAAACGAAGCATGCAGATTGACTGCGTAAAATATCTATCTATTGTTTCCACGACTCTGAAAATCAGTTGTATTCTTGGGGAAGCAAAGTTGTCAAGTCCTACATCAAATCTATAGGATATATTATTCCAATGCGCAGAGCCTATTGGGAATATAGGAACTACACTACAGATCCTAGAACTGGAGCACCAATATCAGTGGAAGAAATATCAGCAGGTGATAAATCACTTGAAGACAAAGATTTCATCTAAAGAGATGTATTGGTTTCAGATTGACAGAACAAGTCAGGACCTAAATGAGACATTCATGCTTATTATGAGAGATTGGTACAGGCTTTCAAACCATATAGTGGTTTGGATAATGTCCAGATGAAAGATATGGGACATTTTGTTTTCAGATTTGTACCTGGTTTAAGACCTGAAATGTCTAACATTGTTTGACAGCAATTGCTTTGTTGGCAGAGCAAGCCACTAGACGAGATTTTGCGCTAATCAAAATATTGTGTGGATAAGATTGAAATAAAACACCAAAATTTAAAGGAGAAGTTGATAATTGCTCAGATGAGAGCAATTCACAAAGGTCAGAATCAGATGAGTTTTGACAATATTTCCCTGAAACAGGGATGCTATAATCAAGTTCTGATGATGCAGGGTGTGAATGGTATCTAGCAACAGAATGTTCAGCCACAAGGTAGAGGTCATGGTAATACGGTTGACACTAGAACTGTTGCTGTTATGTCGCTGTGGAGAAAATGAATCCATATCATGCTTGTGGCAAACCTTGGCATTGGAAACCTGATTTTAAATTGATCATGAATAATACAGGAATTCAGATGCGGAATGTAGAATATGTACAGTGGCAAGGAAATAACACGAGTCAGACTGGATGGGCACAAGGTGAAAGAATGCAAAATTCGAATGTGCAAAGGTAAAATGTAAATCAGGATTCTCAAATGAACACAAATACTTATCAGAATCAGAGTATAGGACAACAGTATTTGATTCAGTTAGACGATTTTGACCAGGACCAGTCAGCTAGGGGTGGGCGGAATTTGCATAATCGCGTTACGCAAATCTCCGCAAAATGGTAAAAAATCTCCACGAACATGCAGGAATTCCGCGAACACGCAGAATTGCTTGTTCGCGATGCTTTTTTCCCGTTCGCAATTGCAGTTTGCATGCTCGGGAGAAATGTCTCGCAAACACGCATTTTGATAATGCGAACAAGCAAAAATTTCGCAAAGTCGCAGAACGCAGAATTGTGGGCAATTTCGCATTCTCTGCAGAACGCGAAATTACCCAAATTCTGCAAATTCTGTGAGCGGAAAGGAATTTACCGCTCAGGCCTACCGCCAGCCTGACGGTGCCTGAGAGGGAAAGAGAACTGTGTGCTTGGCGTAGCCTTAGAGGTAGACCAAAGTGGCCCCTATGTGGATGGAGAAGTGGATGAGACTCATGTCTCCTTCATTGTTGAAATTGGTGTTACCCACTATACTATAAGAACAGCAGAGATTCCTAATCTACCCCTCTCAGGATAAAGAATCCAAGTTGTAGGAGTTAGGAACAAAAAGTTGTCCACCCAATTTCAGTACCTGTCGCAGTTAAAATAGGGTCCTTTGAGGATCGACATCAATGTGGGATGTGTGATACAAGTCCAGTGAATTTGCTTGGACATGAACTACCATGTAAGCTAAATTGCTCTATCTACTACACACAAAGAGGTGTCGAGTTACACACAAATGACGAAGATGTTGGGCCCGATTCACAAAGGCGAATTGAGACAAAAGTCTTACTTTATGGCTTTTGGTATTCACAAAGGGTATTTTATGAGTAGGAAATGCTCTTTGTGAATACCAAAAGGGGTATATTTAGACTTTCGTCTTACCTTACCTTTGTGAATCAGGCCTGTCGTTTTTAAACTTGCCCGGCAAAAATATGATGTGGGAATGTGTCCTCTCCGGAAAAATGATGATATGTCCATTGAATTAAGAGATACCACGTTACCTAAAGTTTGGGACTTGACAGGTCAAAATATCAGACTGATCAAAGGTGTTGAACCAGTATGAATTACTGTTAAATCGAATGTAGAATTTCCGAGTTTCACACAATACAATTTGACTACAGATACAATTTCCAGAATTACTCCTGTTATTGACTCAATGATTGAACATGGGATTTTAAAGGAGATATTGGGAAGTCTATGTAACTCTCCCATTATTGTCTTGCAGAAGCCAAATGGCAAGTATTGTATTGTGCAGGATTTGTGTTGTTCCATGTTGTATAGTGGTACTAAATCCAGCTGGGATATTGGTTCAAATAAAATGCGAAGCTGAATGGCTTTCGGTTATTGACTTATGTCAGGCATTTTTCTCAATTACATTGCATGAGGATAGCCAATCTATTTTCCCCTTCCGTTTTGGCAATTTTGTTTTGGCATGGTGCCGAGTCCCACAAGGGTATACGGAAAGCTCCTCAATCAAAACAATCTTGAGTCTCTCAAAATGCCATATCATTAAGTGTTAGTGCAATATATTGATGACCTACTGATGGAGTCAAATACAAAGGAAGCTTGCAGAATAGACACTATTGCCTTTTTAAACCACTTTGCAGAGAATGAACATTAGGTTTCCACAACTTAGTTACAGTTTTGCAAAACAGAAGTCTTGAACTTAGGACATCACATTGAGAAGGGAGCGAGAAAAGTGTCACAGGAAAGAATCTTAGCCATTTTTAATATGAATCCTCCAACAAGACAAAAGGAAATCCGCATGCTCTTAGGAGTGGTGGGCTATCGAAGGCAATGGATACCAAATTTCTCATTGACAACATTTGAAAAACAAAGATGTGTTTGATTGGGTACCCTTGGATGGCAGTTTTATGACAGTCTTCACTGTGAGGACTCTGCAGGAGACCAGCATTAGAAATGCCAGACTACAACAAATGCTTTGTGTTATTTTGCAGTGATAGAGAAGGCTGCATTCTTTCAGTGCTGACACAAATGCATTGAAGCAATCACGGACCGATCATCTACTTTCCGGCGACCCTTGACACTGTTGGGGCTGCTTTGATTGGATGCCTGAAAGCAGTTGCACCTGCATGCATGAGTCTTGAACAATATGAAGTCAGTATAATAAAGTCATGGGACACCTACTGACTGTATTTGTAGCCCATTCATTGGAGATATTGTTGACATGTGCCCGTACACAGTATCTTACAAATAGTTGTCTGACTAAGCGCAAACAGATTCTATTGAGTGCCGGGAATGTGACACTTAAAAGATGCATGATTCTAAATTCAGCTACTCTGATGCCATTGCCTGGAAATAAGAATGTGACTGATGAGGTTGAACATGATTGTCCTTATATTTCGGAAAACCCATTACCTGAAACTGATCATGTGTTGTTTTCTTGATGGTTCTTGTTTTAGAGACAATGAAGGAAATCTGAAAGCTGCTTATGCTGTGTGTACAGTTGGAGTTGTTGTGGAAGTATTATGGTTGCAAGGTGTGTTTTCTGTGCAGGCTGTAGAACTTGTCATGCTAGCCCGACCGTGCAGCATTTCAGAGCAATCTAGTGTTACAATTTACATAAATAGTCAGTATAACTATGGGGTCGTGCATGACTTTGGGCAATTGTGGTCACAGTGTGGGTTCATGACATCCTCTGGTTCACCAATACAGAGTGGCAGTATGTGAGGAACATTTCGCAGTCCCTACAATTGCCTGCCCAAATTGCAGCTGTGAAGTGCGTTTCTCTGAGACAAGGTACCAACTATGTGGCAGTCGGGAACCAATATGCCGATGAGATGGCAAAAGTATTCTCCATTAAATGTGCATGCCTTTAATGTGGAAATACTGAAAGGAACATCAGACGTCACACATTGTAACTTATTAGTGTCAGCAGTAGATACATGGGGTGACGTGAGGAAGTTGCCGGAAGAGGTGACAGAAATTTAACAGCACGGTTGGGTGCATGCAGGTTGTACCTAAAGAGGTGATTATATTTGGGTTTACACAGATGGCAAACCTGTATTCCCTGATAGTTTATTGCCACCAAAGGTGAGACACTATCATCCTCTGGCACATGTAGGAAGTGATGCAATGATGCACACTTTTTCCAACAGGGATGATTTAATCCTAGATTCTGAGTAACAGCTGAAACATTGTGCCACAGATGTGTGGTATGTCAACAACAAGCCATCGAAGACAAACTCAGGTTGTGATGCAAATAGACTTCATTGAGGTGCCCCTTAGCAACAGTCTAAGATGCATTTTGGTTATTGTGTGTGTGTATTTTCTCAAAATGGGTTGAAGCCTATCCAACTTGCAGGAATGGTAGCTTGACTGTGGCAAAACTATTGTTAATGGAATTGGTTCCAAGGTTTGGATTTCTGACTTCTCTTGAGTCAAATAGAGGAACTCATTTTCATAATGATGTCCAATAAATGTTGTGTGCGGCACTACAGGTTGAGCAGAAGCTCCATTACAGTTATCGGCCAGAGGCTTCTGGCTTAGTTGATTAGGTAAATGGTACATGGAAATCTAGATTAGCGAAGGTGTGCCCTTACACGTCTCTGAAATGGCCAGATGCATTACCTCTTGTGTTGATGAGTTTGAGAAGTGCACCAGACAAGAGGATATGTTTTTGTCTCCAAAACTAGAGGACTATATTATAAATTGATCGGATGAACAATTGAGGATTATTAGAAAGAAATGATCCAGAATCTGATGGTCAGACAGACTGATGAAATTAAGAGGGACTGCTTTTGGTTCAACTACATCCTTTGTGGAGTCTGGTCACTCCTTTCCCTTGGACTGTCGCATGTGATGTGTGCTCCATACATGGGATCCTTCTCAATGGGAAATTGCAAATGAGCAGTCATGTTTCATGTCCTTGCTAAAATCTCCTAATCCATTTTCATTTTATGGCAAGTCTAAACTAATTAGACTGTCCTACATTCTTTAGATATTAATTATTTATTAATGTTGTATTGCCCTCTTGATATCTTTGATAAATTTGAATTTAACTAAACCATAGACTCTATTTTATCATGACTTGTTTCCTTAAGTTGATTGTGCATTCCAAAAGATGTATTAATGATAGGGAGAGATTCGCATAGAGAAATATCTGAACATCAAACACTAATGTTGTTTTTTATTGACATAACAGAATTATTGGTTTGCATGATTTTAGTCCAGCTAAATTTCTTCAGACAGTTCAGACTATCAGTAATAATCCTTTACTTATACAATTTGGTGTTGAGAGTTACTTATATGAATGTAATTACGTATATGTGAATTGACTATCCAATTCCTCATCAGCATTGAATATACCAAACGTTAGACCTCCTGTATCCAACTCCTCAGTGTAACAATACATGATCCATCAGAGGAACAAGTGAGTGCCAGTTAACTAAGTCATATGGAAGAGACAATATAGATAAGGAACCAGAGATTTTAATCAAAAGGAGGGCCCAGTATCTGCTGCAAAAAAATCATCCTCTTTTGTATTCGATTTCCGGATCAAATGTGTAGCTTTGGGCTACGCATTGTAATGTTTTTGACTGAAAGGCTTAATAGATTTCTCAATTTTATTGATTTTGGATCATTAACAAAATAACAAATTGACTAAATTGCATGAGTCTATTATTGTGTCCTGATGTTCTTTATTGAATTGTACTATATTTCCAATGAGATTAAATGCGTTGTAGAGAACATCTGAGAATCTTTTCAGAATAGCAAGTTTGCTCTTTTTATTTTGTGTAGTAGTGGCCGAGCTCCTCATGTTCCTAATTCTGATTGGACTTAATTTCTTTAAGAGGTTGGGTCTTTCCATTGCAATACTTTATTTATATAGACTGGTCCTGAGAATAGTACATTGGAGCCTGATTTCTTACCTGTGAGTTAGTCACCAATAAATGATCCTCATTAGGTGAATGACGCTGTGATTTACATACCCTAATTCCTATCCCTCCTATCAGCGGAGAGATCAATCAGAGGACCATTTTACTCTGTGATAAGGGAAATGTTGTGAATCTTTTGAATGTAAAGGGCCCAGTATGGTTTGAGAGATAAATAAGTAAGCAGTGGCTTAAATTTGGAAATGTATTAAATTATTTTTGTGCTTCAGCTGGATCACAAGCTTCTTCCATCCGTGATCTTGGGCATTTGCGTATGATATCAGATACCTGTCAGTACATATGGGGATTCATTCTCTGGTCAGTGCATAGCACCCATCATTCTCTGCTGAAAAGCTGTGGTCTTTGGGCCCTTGTGTAGAATGTCCATTCTTGTGTCCAGGTATCTGAATATATAAGTTATAATGTTTCTTATTAAGCTTTCCTCTATCTAGGAAACCTCTTTTTGTTAACATTGTCTAGTTAAGGCCTGCAATTTTCAATTTAGATGATACTATCAATACCAAAATATTTTCCTTTTGTCATCTTGTAAAAACAGTGAACATTATCACGCTTTCCAGATTTACCTAGTACTTCCTAGCTGGCAATAGTAAAACTAGAGGATTCAAAACACCATCTCCTGATTACTGCTGAACTGTGAAAATAGATAACAATTGTACTGGCTTACAACATTCCACTGACTGCCTGTAAAGTGATGGATTACTTTTAGCAGGTGTTTAATCACGTTATTAGTTTTATGAGGGTGTCCTAGTTAACTATATACAGTTAAAGGTAATCTCATTTGAGTATGAAGATATTTCATACAACAGCATCTGCTTACCTGTAACACTGGACTTCATTAGCTGGTCCAATATAAAACACTTCCTGTTCCCCCTCACTGTTACTGCATTGTTTGTATTACAACAGTAGATGCATATGAAAAGGAATGGTTCTCATACCAGTCTCAAATTTCACTGAGCATCATGCATCACCCTATTCCAAGCATCATTTCCTATTACACCTATTACTTTTCAAAGTCTTTGGCTTGATGACTTTGTTTTGCAATAATCAATATAATAATTTTTATTGTTACTATTATTATTAAGATTGTTTGTGTTATTATTATTATTATTATTATTATTATTATTATTATTATTAGTAGTAGTATTATTAGTATTATTATTATTATTATTATTATTAATAGATGCACAGGCAACAAATTGCTTCATGATGCTGAGAATGTCAAAAACTGGAGGAGCGCAAGACAACATATTAGACCACCAAAATAGAGCAGACCAATGCAAGTGTTTAGAGCAATTACGCTCATTGTTTCTAATCTCAATAGAAAAACTGTTTCATTTTTTATTTTTAAGCCGGGAAGTCCAAGGAACACCACAGTTGCTGGCCTTCCTTGCATTCAGAACACAGAATAAAAGTTGGATTTCAGAGACCGAGCAGGCATGTCAGGATGCAGGACCAAAGAAAGCTTCAATTTAATTTTTCATGACCTTTAAAGACACTATAAGCCATAGAGAAAGCCAATCTAGTTGCATCCAGGCTGCATAGGTCTCCCTAGGCCACTGTAGGCTACTCTATGCCACTTATCATTCTAGGTGAACTCAACCTTGTACAAACTTCTCATAATCCAATGTCTGTATTGCCACTCCCTGTATTTACTCCTACATATTTGAAAAAAACTAGCTACGGAACTTCTTGAGGTATACAAACATGCACCCAATATCATCACATTCACTCTCAAATCTGCCTATATCTTCTCTATGGTTACACAATCAGACACTTGCTCTCACTAGTAACACTCTACCTTTCACTTGCACACACCTATTTCAAACTCACCCCGCTTTTCTGATGACGTTGTTTCATACTACTTTTCAAAGATCTCAAACATCAGAATGAGCCTCGTCATGCTACTCTCAAATCCTGCTCCAAGTTCATGCACTGTTCCCACATTTCCGACCCTTTCTACACATTGTTCCTCCTTCTTTCTCATGTTAGCCACTGGGTTCATTTCCAGCCCCTCATGATCACCACCTGAACCCTTCAGCCTTCAACCTTCAGCCTTCAAATCCAGAAACCTCAAGCTCTATCCTCTGAGGTACTAGCTTACTCCATATCTCTCTTGAATCACTCTTTCAATAGAGGCACCTATGACCCCTGCTTCAAATTAAAGCTAGTCCTACCCCAGCTAACTTCCATTCAGTATTGCAAATTTTGTTCTTTAATAAAATTCTTGAATTCTTGGGTTTTAATTGTCTTCCATCCTTCCTCACTTCTCAGAGTCTGCCAGTCCCCTTTCATCTGATTTTACAGCATTGTACTTCACAGAAGCTGCCTTTGCCCACATTTCGAACATCATAGCCTCTGCCCAACACAATGATTATTTTCTAGTCATGCATATCCCTCCAGCATTTGATACCATTGGTTATACCACTTTCTTTGTCTTTCCAATCAACTTCGGAAATACAGGAAATGCTCTCAACTGCTACTGACACTATTTTACTGATGGAAACTTCTCAGCCTCTTGGTGCTCCAAACTCTCCATCACTATATTGATTCTGGTATGTGACCCTCGAGGCTCAATACTGGGAATCTTAATCTTCTTGCTGTCCCGTCATCTCTTGGCAATCTTCCTAGCATCTCTGTGCACATAATACACAACCCTTTTCCTTGTTTCCTACTTTCATTCTTTACATTCAGAGATAGTTCACTGACAGAATATTGATGTAAAAAATATAGATGTAAAAAATATTGATGAAAAAATATAGGATGCAAAAATATCGAATCCCTATACTTCAACAGGTAAGTACAAAAATGTTGAATAAAAAATATCTATGGTAAATAATTGGAGCCTGATTCCGATGCAGTTCCGATGCAATCATTCTGCCTGAATCGATTTGGGAATGGTTTCCAACCAACTCGGTTTGGGAGAGTCTGATCAACCGAGTACAATGCATCCGGATGTTTCCAGATATGAATTGGCTGGACTCCCATTGACTGCATGGGTGGTAAGGTGGGACCCATGAGTACCCCAACTAGCCTGATTAGGAAGGCTCGGGTGCAGGGGGCCCGCTACAGGCCCCAAAGTCTGATTCCAACCCCTGACTCGCGTCGGTCAAATGACCCTTGACCCTTCTCTCAGGCAGGTTGCTCCCCATACCGCACAGCACCACCTGTGCATCACTGCCCCTGAGCCCGCTGCTGCCACTGTTGCAGGTTCTAGGCTGCTGCTCTTCGCTCAACTGCCCCTTTGCGCTGCCACACTGTTATTGTGCCTTGTACTGCTGCACTGTTCTTCTAGTGCGGTATTATTCACCTGTTTTTCCCTTCATTTGTACTGTTGTGCCTCTACTGTAGCACTGTTTTCTTTTAGTGCTGCATTAATCACCGTTTATTCCTCTCTCTACTGTTGTGCCCTTGCCTTCTGTGTTTCCCCAACCCACTCTTCCTGCTCGTTGTTCCTGACGCTGAATCTCATGCAGTCCACTCCCTGCTCGTCCATTCGGCGCCCCGCTCCCGCCTCCCAGCTGCTGCTTCCGCCCACCTCCCTTCATATGGTGCCACTGCGCGGTGAAGGGAGCGACTCTTGACCCTGCTCGCAGGCAGGTCACTACCCACGCCACACAGCACCACCTGTGCATTGCGGCCCCTGAGCCCGTTGCTGCCACTGTTGCGGGTTCTAGGCTGCTGCTCTTACGCTCGCTCTGCCCCTTTGCACTGCCACATTGCTATTGTACCTTGTACTGCTGCACTGTTCTTCTAGTGCAATATTATTCACCTGCTTTTTCCCTTCTTTTGTACTGTTGTGCCTGTACTGTTGCACTGTTTTCTTTTAGTGCTGTATTAATCTCCATTTATTCCACTCTCTACTGTTGTGCCTTGCCTTCTGTGTTTTCCCAACCCACTCTTCCCGCTCGTTGTTCCTGCCTCTGTGACCCCTGCGGCCCTGCCCCCCTGCTCGTCCATTTGCCGTCCCGCTCCCACCTCCCAGCTGCTCCGCACTCCCACCTACCCTTATATGGCGGCCGCTGGCACGCCAAAGGCGTGCTTAAGGCAAGCCTGTCTTTGTACATCCACACCTGGACCGCGCCCAGCACCAGAACCCCTGGCCCGCACCCAGCGCCAGAACACCTAGCCCCCATAAATGACATGACACCTGATGCTACTACGATGCCAGCACCCTCCACGCACTCAACATCAGAAGATCGCACACCTGCTTTCTGGCCGCCCCGAAACGTATGCAAGGGCCTTTCACCTGCCGGAACTGCAGCTTCACCAGCATCCGATCTGCAAATCCACCCACGGGGAAAGAACCTAACCACCTCAGATGCATCCTTCTCAACACCTGCTCTAACCGAAACACGCCATTGAACTCTGGGACCTACTCGACTCAACCTCCCCAGACGTCGTCTTCCTGATGGAGACCTGGCTGAACCCCTCCTTGGCACCCGACATCGCCATAGCCATCCCGGACGACAACAAGATCACCCACAGGGACAGCAAGAGGAATCGCCATCGTCCACAGGAACACTCTCAGAGTCTCAATTAACACCGACGACACCCTCTGCACCACCGAACACCTGCTGTTCCAGATCCACACCACTCTCAGAGGAACCCTTGTCTACAGACCCCCAGACCCTGACCACAGTTCAGCGACTCCATCGCCGACTTCGTCAGTACACACGGCATTGACTCCACAGACTACATCCTTCTCGGGGATCTAAACTTCCACCTCAAGAACCACAACAACCACAACTTCACCACCCTGATCGACAACCTCGCCAACCTCGGACTCAAAACAACTCGTCACAACTCCCACCCACTCCTCTGGTCACACGCTTGACCTCATCTTCTCCGCAAGCTCTCACATCTCCTTTAACCACACCAATGAACTCCACTGTACCGACCATCACTGCATTCACTTCAGGAAACCTACCATGCACCACCCCACCTAACAGATCCCCACCGCCGCTGGAGCAAAGTCACCAAAGACCAGCTAACCACCACCCTCGCCTGGAACTCACCCGCTGACCCCACCGACACCGACATTGCTGTCCGCAACCTAAGACAATGGATCGACGACTGTACCAACACCCTCACCCCGTTCAAGAAACCCTCCAACAGACACACCAGCAAGAAAGCCAGCTCATTTACTGAAGACTTCCAGGCCTCGGAGCACACCTGCCAAAACCTAGAGAAGAAATGGCACCGTGAGCAGACACCGGACAACTACACAGCCCACAAGAACGCCACCCACAGACACCACCACCTCATCAGATCAGCCAAAAGGGCCTCCTTCAAAGACTGCCTAGACAACAATGTACAAAACATCAAAGAGCTCTTCAACATCGTGAAGGAACTCTCCAACCCCAGCTCCAACACCAATGACATCCCACCCTCGCAAGACCTGTGCGACTCCCTTGCCACCTTCTTCCATCGCAAAATCGTGGACATCCACGACAGCTTCAATGTCACGACCGCCCCGACAACCACCGAGACCTTCATACCCACGGACACCATCCGTACCGACCCCCTGCTCATCTGGACCAACATAAACGACAAAGACACCATCAAAATCATGAACACCATCCACTCCGGATCTCCGTCAGACCCATGCCCACACCACATCTTCAACAAAGATAGCACCACCATTGCACCCCATCTCCGGAAATCCATCAAAATCTCCTTCGAGATGGCAACCTTCCATTAGAGCTGGAAGCACACCGAGATCAGCGCCTTACTCAAGAAACACAAGGCTGACCCCAAGGACCTCAAGAACTTCCGGCCCATCTCCCTGCTCCCATTTCCGGCGAAGGTCATTGAGAAGACCGTCAACGGACAACTGACCCACTACCTCGAGGAGAACAGCATCCTGGTCCCATCCCAGTCTGGGTTCCGCAGCAACCACAGCACCGAAACTGCCCTCATCGCCCCCACCGATGACATCATGGCCCTGCTGGAAAATGGAGAAACTGCGGCCCTCATCCTCCTGGACCTGTCAGCCGCCTTTGACACTGTCTGCCACTGCACTCTACGCAGACGACTCCACGACGCTGGGATCCAAGACAAGGCTCTGGACTGGACCAGCTCCTTCCACTCCGGCAGAACCTAGAGCGTCCACTTCCCCCTTTCCGCTCTGAAGCCACTGAGTTCATCTGCGGCGTATCCCAGGGCTCATCCCTCAGCCCAACACTGTCCAACATCTACATGGCAACTCTCACCCATGTCGCCCGACTGCATGACCTCAACATCATTTCCTACGCCGACGACACCGAGCTGATCCTCTCCCTCACCAAGGACCCCCTCACCACCAAAACCAACCTCCACTATAGAATGAAAGCCGTCGTGGAGTGGTTGAAGAACAGCCGACTGAAGCTAAACTCAGACAAGACAGAAGTCCTGATCCTCTACTCCACCCCCTCGGCCTGGGACGACTCCTGGCAGCTGACCATACTGGGAACAGCCCCAACACCCACCAACCACGCACTCAACCTAGGGTTCATCCTCAACTCTACTCTCTCCATGACAATGCAGGTCAACACCATCTCGTCCTCCTGCTTCAACCCCCTCTGCATGCTCCGCAAGATCTACAGGTGGATCCCCACCAAAACAAGAATGGTCACCCAGGCCCTTGTCAGCAGCAGGTTGGACTATGGAAACGCCCTCTATGTAGGAGTCTCGACCAAACTTCTGAAACTACTCCAGCGTATTCAAAACGCCTCTGCTCGCCTGATCCTCAACATCCCTCGCCGCAGCCACAACACACCCCACCTGAGAGACCTGCACTGGCTCCCCGTCAACAAGAGGATCACCTTCAAGCTCCTCACCCATGCACACAAGGCACTCCACAACACCGGACCAACATACCTCAACAGATGACTCAGCTTCCACACCCCCAACCGCCAGCTCCGCTCTGCTGACCTCAACCTTGCCACAGTCCCCTGCATCCGAAGAGTGACCTCCGGTGGCAGATCATTCTCCCACCTCACAGCCAAGAACTGGAACACCCTCCCCATCCTCCTACGGCAGACCCAGGACCTGCTAACCTTCAGAAGACTCCTCCAGACCTGGCTATTTGAGCAGTAGCAGCATCCCACCAGTGCCTTGAGACCCTCATGGGTAAGTAGTGCTCTTTACAAATGTCCTGATTGATTGATTGATTGATTGATTCGGAAAGGCTGTCTGAATCCAGCATCATAAAAGGTTGTTTGGAAGCTGGGCCCATAGGGATTCTGCCCAGTATGGCTAAATCATTCTAAATGGCGTCGGGTTCGGATTTGAATATTCCTAGCGGCTAACTCGCATCATACTCAGTTGGTCAGACACTTTTCAGATTTGGTCTGCATCGCTCCTATCCTGAAAGTCTCTGGGTGATTCGTGAAGCGGGGGCGCAAACATTTTCCATAGGAACTGTTCATCGCAGCTACAGCCCGAACTGCTGAACAGAATTACACCAAATTTGGCAGGAAGGTAGACCTGGGTTGAGACTCATGTCTTTTGCTTAAATGGTGTAAATTCGTTCAGTAGTTCCTGAGAAAATCGAAATAAAAATCACATATTTATCTGTGGCCGCGCTGGATCCGCACACCCTAAGCGCACCCTGCTGTGCACAAGCTGTATTCTAATTGGCTGTCAACACTCCAAATCAGGAAGTGTTGGCAGCCATCTTGTGCCTCTGAAAAAAAACACGCAAAACGCGAAAAGGGGGCCTGCTCAGGGGGTCTCACAATGACCCCCAACAAAAAAAAATATTTTTTTTTAAATCGGCAGAATCCGTGCTGGGTGTGTGGATCATGCCGATCAACAAAAAAAACAAAGCCCACGCTTCAATGCTAATTAGCCACCGGGGGGCCAAATCCTGGGGGCATGTTAAAAATAAAGTGTGGGGGGCCCAATCCCCCCACACTGCCCCGGGGACCACCACCCCGGGGAAAAGTATGAACAATTGCGGGGGGCACACGGCTGCCCGCAGCCCCGTGGACCGCCACCCCCAGGGTTTAATAGTTTACTGAGGGTGGCCTCTAAGGCCCCCCGAGCCCCGGGGACTGCCACTCCCGGGGCTTGACTAAATGAACATTGCGGGGGGCACACATCCCCCTCCAGCCTCAGGGAACGCCACCCCTGGGGCTTTAAACAAAAAACACCCTGCGTGGGGTGGCTCAAGCCCCCCCACGCACCCCGGGGCACTAAAGATTCTAATTGGGGGGTCCATGATGGACCTCCCAGCCTCGGGGACCACCACCCCCGGGGCTTTGTAAATCATGGGCGGGGGGCCGCTCGGCCCCCCTCTTGGAGCACTGTTGTGGCCCTGTGGACCGCCACCCCCCAGGCCGGCTCTTGCAGTGTCCCGGGGTCCCCACCCCGGGTCACTGTAGTAGTCTATGGAAGGGCAGTAGCCTCGCGGCTCCCGCCCTGTCATAGCAAACTGCTTTGCTCTTTGGCAGGGAACCTGCTATCTCTTCCAAATATCAAAGCAAATGTTTTTCCACAGGGGGGGCTGCATCTTAGCAGCTCCTGGTGTGTAAAAGCAATGCCTACTCCTGAAGGAGGCAGGGGGCCGGCGGGACCGTGGGGGGATTTAGGACCCATCCACGGTCCCCAACGGAGAAGGCCAGCCCCGGGGGATGGGATCCCCGGGGCTAAAGTAGCCCGGGAGGGAAGCCATGCACCCCCTCCCCAAAATGATTTATTTATTTTTTAAAAAGGCCGGCCCCAGGGGATGGGGTCCCCGGGGCCATAAATGGCCTAAGGAGGGGGCCAGGCAGCCCCCCTCCTATTTGGAAACAAATAAATAAAAAAAGGGCCATGCCCTGGGGGATGGGGTCCCCGGGCCGATAATGGCCTCAGGATAATGGCCGCATTGCGCCGGAGGCCACGCCGCCTTCTTGTAGCACTCTGCAAATGCGCCCCCTGGCGCTTTTGCAGAGGGGGAACAAATTTCCCTTGAATACTGGGGTCCCTGGGGGCCATCTGGCCCACCAGAAACCTCCAGCCTGGGCTGCGTTGCAGAAAGGTGTTCTGAGGCCACGCCCCTTTTTACACCTCTCTGCAACGCAGCTCTGGGCGCTTACTGGAGGTGGGCTAGTTGCATCCCAGGGACCCTCAATATTCAAGGTGAGTTAATCCCCAACTTAAAACATGTCACGGGGCGTGTTTGCACAGTGGTGAAGGGAGGGGGCGAGGCCTGAGTTCACATGTGTGCAAACACTTCCTGTGGAGTGGTTTGAGTTGGGGAATTAATTCCTTGTCAATCCTGAGGGTCCCTGGGGGCCAACTGGCACCGGAACTGCGTTGCAGAGTGTTGTAAAAAGGGACGTGGCCTCTGAACACCTCTCTGCTACACAGCCCCCTTGCGCATAATGGAGGCACCTGGTGGGCTAGTTGGCCCCCAGGGACCCACAGGATTGAGGAGGAATTAATTATTTATCTTAAACCGCGCCACAGGGCATGTTTGCCGACATGTCACCTCAGGCCTGAGGTGATGTGTGCAACATGCCCTGTGGCGCGTTTTAAGTTGGGGAAAAATTTCCTCTTCAATCCTGAGGGACCATGGGGGCCAAGTAGCCCACTATGTGCTTCCAGGAAGTGCCACTGCAGAGAGGTGGTGCAGGCTGTGCCCTTTTTTACATCTCTCTACTACGCAGCTCTGTGGCGCTTACTGGATGTACCTAGTGGGCTTGTTGGACTCTAGGAACCCTCAAGATTGAAGGGGAATATTTTCCCCAACTTAAAGTGCGCCACAGGGCATGTTTGCACAGTGGTGACGGTAGGGGATGGTGTAGGAAAGTGGCTCTATATATACTGGACTGAAGTAAAATCAGCCGAACTACAAATTCCGATTTACTCACCTGTTATCAGGAGAGACGTCAGTGCTGCATCTTTGAGCTCAGTACTGATCCTGAAAAGTAATTCTAACTGTAATTACCAGTAACCTGAATTTCCTTCCATAGGCTGACATTGATTTGTTTCACTTGGAAATTCTTCTAAGTATGGAGTTTTGGAACTTTAAAATATTCCTCTAAAATCAACCGAACTATGAATTCCAATTTTCTCACCTATTATCAGGAGAGACATCAGTGCTGCATCTTTGAGCCCAGTACTAATCCAGAAAAGTAATTCTAACCATACTTACCCGTAACTTGAATTTCCTTCCATAGGATATCAGTGCCTGCTTTTTGCTGAAAAAGTTTCTGTCCATTTTTAAACATATAAATATTCCTCTAAAATCAGTCGAACTACATATTCCGATTTACTCACCTGTTATCAGGAGCGACCTCAGTGCTGGATCTTTGAAGTCAGTACTGATCCTGAAAAGTAATTCTAACTGTACTTACCAATAACTTGTATTTCCTTCCATAGGAATCCATTGTCTGGTTTTCACCAGAAAAGTTTCTAAGTGTCGATTTTCACAAACTACAAACATCCCTTAAAAATCGCCTGTATGACTTAAAGCATTCTTTCAACTGTTTACAGGAGATGCACCAGTGCTGGATCCAGTATCCACCACTGAGTAAGAAAAAGTAACGATAATACTACTTACCTGCTAAGTGCATTTCCTCCCAAAGGATAACATTGGTGATTCTATGTGAAAAAGTTTCAACTTTTAAATAATAATATTCCTTAAAAATCATTACTGTAACCAAAACGCTTTTACTCAACTGTTTACAGGAGATGTCCCAGGACAGAATCTAGTATCCAGTCCTGTGGATAGAAAAGTAATCCATAAAGCAGCTAATTGCATTTAACTAGAAATTCCCGTTGAGCTCAATGTTGCATTGTGTTTGAAATTGTGTTGCCCATTGCAATAACTGTAACTACTGTACTTAAAAGTCTATTGCCCATTTGCAAAGTATTTCAACTAAAGTAATTCATTCTGAGAAAAGTATGTTTTGTAATGTAATGTATAACATAATTATAATGTCATTAAAAAATAAAATGTCTAAAAATAAATCGTTTTAAAAATTGTAGTAAATCAGTATCAAAAAAATAAATATAACAATTAATACATTTCAAAAGTGTCATTTATAAAACCTTTGAAATTCACTGAAAAAAACATAGGTTTCAGACACGTTATAGTTAGGAATTAGCATTTAAAAAACCTTTGAAATTCACTGAAAGAAACATAGATTTCAGACATGTTATTGTCAGGAATTAGCATTTAAAAAATCTTAGAAATTCACTGAGAAAGCCATAGGTTTTAGAGGTGTTATAGTCAGTTGAACATTTCACTCGTACAAAACCATTGAAATTCCTACGTTATAGTTAGTGCTAGTAGTTGACAGCAGGATACGTTTATAAGGACTTATATTCCAGCAGAGTTATTAGATAAGGACATACTTAGGTCAGGATGATTGTAGGAGTGGACACAGACTCCCAGTGTGATTCCAGACAAGCATGACTATTACCTGGACTTTTGCAGGACAGAATCAGTAGTCTGCAAGGGGTTAAGGGACCACATACATTGTGCACATTTCACTCTACCACTGCTTGTCTCAATGCCTGAGTCATTCTGCAAGTGCATAGACAGTGACTGGGTTCCTAGAGTGCTAGTAGTTGACAGCAGGATAAGTTTATAAGCACTTATTTTTCAGCAGAGTGATTAGATAAGGACATGTTTCTGTCAGGATGAAAAACCTGTCAGGAGGAAAACCCGCCGCGGAAAAGCATTTTTTAAAGCCCATCCTAATATGGAGAGACACTGCCACCATATTAGAGCTTTTCCGCCACGGTTGTCAGCTAACCGCGGCGGAAAAGCTGCGGACAGAAACCTGCACCCACCAGCCATCCTAATGTGGCGATGGGTCTTTGGTGGGTCCGCTGCGGTTTTTTCCGCATCCTCCGGGCCGGCGGTGGCCTCCGCCGGCCCGGAGGAGGCGGAAAAACCGCAATCGTAATAGGCCCCCTAGTGTGATTCCAGACAAGCTTGACTATTACCTGTACTTTTGCAGGACTGACTCTGTAGTCTGCAAGGAGTTAAGGGACCACATATATTGTGCACATTTGACTGTACCACTGCTTGTCTCAGTTTTTTTTCACTTTATTTATTGTTTTTCGAAAAAAAGTCCATAGCACCAATAACAAAATATATCGAGTTGGGGAAACAAAATTAGTACATACATAAATCTAGATCAGGAAAAATAACAACGTTTGACTTGCTAAGAATATTGAGATTTGATGTCAGTGGAGAGAATAGATAACATTAAATTAATTCTCACAAAAAAATAAGATAGGAAAAAGAGAAAAAAGAAAAAGAGAAAAACAAGGGACCAGAATATCAAGAATAGATATAACAGCAGATAATTCAAAGTAGAGACCACTGCTCTAGAGGGGCCCAGATCTTAGAGGTCAGTTGGCGCCTCCTTCTCCCCCTTAACAAATACACAGAAGACTCCAAATTATACCAAGCTAAAATTCTAGCTCTCCAATTGCAGAAGGTAGGAGCCTCCAGGCTTAGCCACTGTGAAGTTATACATAACCGTATCATTGCCATAGCAATAAACAAAAATGCTTGAGTATACCTTGTTCTTTCAATAGCTCCTGGATGTTCACAACCCAGTATTATTAACTCTGGGGAGATATTAACCGGAATTGTAAGCACCTGATTCATGAAGACCTCAAAGTCCCTAAGAAAATCCCTCAGATTTGGGCATGAATAGAACATATGATTTGCATCAGCTGCATGAAGTTTACACCTACAGCAGGAATCACCCTTGCCACCCCCCCATCTAGCAATCTTGGCCGGGGTACGATATAGAACATAGCCATATAACTTTGTGTGCATAGAGTACCCGAGACTAAGACATAACTGGCTAATTCAAGCGGCTGTTTCAAATCCAGTGTTGGGATACCAAATTTCGCCGCCCACTTAATATTCTGGAGATCCAAGTCATCAGATCTGATAAAAGACATTAATAAAAGGCTCCTATTATAGCTCTTTTCTTAACAAGTTCAACTAAAGCAATCTTGTCGTACAGAATGGAAGTACTACGGTAATGCCTATCCAAAAAGCTCCTGACCTGGAGATATTTAAAAAAATCATTAGAATGCAAATGAAACTTATCCTTTAAAGAGGAAAAAAAGTCAACTGGCTATCAAGACCCATATCGCTAACCTCTTTTAAGCCCAGCGACTGCCATTTAAATGTGACACTCTCCTGAAATATAGATGGTAGCACACCCACGGCATTAAAGGGAGTAGAAATTAATCTTCGGGATGGCTACCCTACAACGGATTTTCTGCCAGAAAGAGAACAGAGCCCAACTAACCTTGAATTTCATTTTTTTAAAGTAGCTCGGCTCTAGCACACATGTTAGAACACCCTTAGCAGCATCACCCAGGGCAATATCATATATAGATGGACTAATGCAAAAAGGAAGATCTGCCCTATTGCCCACGAGTGGTGAACCAAAATGTTGTAGCATGGCGGCCCAATAATAGTATGAAAGATTAAGAACGGCCCATCCCCCCCCCCCCATTCCCTGAGGAGACAGGTCCATTTTGCGGATCTCCTTACCCGGCGATAGCCCCACAAGAACCGCTGACAAATTCTTTCCGCCCTGACCAACGTTAGCTGCAAAGTCAAAAGAGGAATTGTCCTAAAAAAATATAAAAACTTTGGAAGGATTAGCATTTTCAAGGCATTACAATGTCCAAAGAGTGACAGGTGGAGATGGTCTAACCTCTCCAGCTTGGTATGGAGAGAGTCAATGGCAGGAAGATAATTCAAATCCGGAATCTGAGCTACCGCAGGAGAGATTTGAACCCTAGGTAAGTAGCTTCTGTTACAGCAGATACATCAGAGAGGGGCATACTTTCTGACTGGATGACTTGAGTTTTTGTAATGTTCAACGTGTAGCCAGACATGGCACCGAATTGAGCAGGCAAAGTCTCTAGGGCCAAGAAGGTAGATCCAACATCCTCAGTTAAGACAACAATATCATCAGCATAAGCCAATGTCTTATATTCTACCCCCTGTACCCTGACTGGAGAGATATCCTGGCTCGCTTCAATCATATTAAGAAAAGGCTCAATATACAGAGCAAATAGCAGGGGCGAGCAGGGGCAGCCTTGTCTGGTTCCCCTGCTGATGTTAAAGCACCCTGACGCTTGCCCTGAAATACGAAATCCCTTTCAAGCGCAACACGGACCACAGGAACCCCCAGGAGACCCTGTTGAACGCCATCTCGGTGTCCAACAGGATCACCCCAAGGGGGGAACCCGTGACCTGCGCCCAATCCAAGAGTGCAATAATGCGCCGGACATGGTCGGTTGTGTCCCTGCCAGGGATCAACCCATGTTGACCTAATGAAACCAGGGGGACTATAAATCGCGTGAGTCTAATAGGAAGGATCCTAGAGTAGATTTTACTATCGTTGTTAATAAGTGATATTGGCCGATATGAAGAGGGATTCAGCTCAGATGTACCTTTCTTTTTGAATAATACCACCGTAGGCTGTCACCAGGAATCAGGAATAACACCAACCTGTACGGCCCTAAATACTGCTAGCAAATCCTGGCTCACCAGAACAGAAAAGGTCTTATAAAATTCTAAATGAATAAGATCGGGACCAGCAGCCTTACCATTAGCCAAAGATTTAATTGCCACTTCCGCCTCTTTCCAAGTGATGGGGCAGATAGTACCTCATTCTCTTCTATTGTAATCCTTGGGGTATCTATAGTCTGAAGGAAATCATCCACCACATTCTGACTTTGAGTGACACTGGACTCCTCAGTGTATAATGAAGCATAACATTTCATAAATACATTCATTACAGCCTGTTGGGTATCCTGAATACAACCCTGCTGGTCCAAAACTCGGTCAATACGATTTGCCACATTCTTTTGCTGGAGTCTCTTAGCAAGGACCTTACCAGAGTTTTCACCAAATTTATACATCAATGTTCGAAATTTAACATATTTAGCCGCCAGATCCTGGCCAAAAGACTCCAACAATTTAGCTTTTAATATGGCAACCACTCTCTGACTTTGAGCGATCTTGTGACCTAGACGAATATTGGTTACTAGCTCCAGTTCTGCCACCCGTAACTCCTCTAACTGACTTTTGGTCTGTTTCTGCTTGCTCTTCCACCGATGAGTGGCAAAGCTTTTCGTTTCTCCGCGTAGCGCAGCTTTAAACGTATCCCAGACTATACAATCAGAGGCTGTCCCCCTATTGAGATTCATAAACTCTGCAATCCATCGTCCCATGTGATCCTGATATAATTGATCTAAAAGGAGCTTCCTCTCGAATGTCCAGGATCTAAGATATTGAAAAGGACACTCCCAAGGGCACTCAACCACTAAGGCATTGTGATCTGATAAAATCCTTGGCACAAGCTCGATAGTGGCCGTCCCTACATACTGATCAGAGAGAAAGGCATAATATAAACGGACCGGTTTATTATGCGGGCAGAGTAGTATGTATACCCATCCTTGTCTTGATGATGGTAGTGCCAGACGTCCATCAAGCCATGCTCAAAAATTAAAGTTTGCAGGGCCTTAAACACGCGGAATTTCCTGCCTACATAGTTTCGGTCATTTACTAGATTAGATTGACTACACAAATTAATATTGAAATCCCCGCAGAACATCATTCGGTGTGGCCATACTGCTAGTTCAATATTAAGACATCTGAAGACCTCGGGGTCGTCCAAGTTAGGCCCATAGATTGAGCAGACAGATGGGAGACAATTATTTATAACCATTTCAGCAATCACCCACCTGCCCGCCTTATCCTCTTTAACTCTCTTAAAACAGCCTACACCTTCCTTCATCAAAATAGCCACGCCTCTAATCATAGAGGTCTGACTAAAGCAGGCCACTAGCTCATATCCAGGCAATTTTAAGGACCCCCGGTTACCCCATGGAATGTGGGTCTCCTGAAGGCATAATATATCTACCTGCATCATTTGAACAATCCATGCTTTTTTCCATCGTTTAATCCACAGATATTCCATGAGCAAAAGCGCAATCTATTCCGCACCATTCATTAAGAAATGTATGTCTTACTCTCCACAACCCAAAGGCAAGTTTTCACTTATCACAATAATCATCATAATTATCCCAAATTTAGCAAAACAAATTCTGCTTTCAATAGCAGCACACACGTTCCCTCAGCTCGACCTTACAACCAGAAACAAACAGCACCAACAAACCATCCCCCACCACCAAACCCTGAAACCACCACAGACCCTCCCCCAACCCAACCCCACCCCCTCACCCCCCTTATAAGGCAACATGACCGTAGTCCTTGCGATGGTTTAGGGTGGTTACCCCCCCATCTCCCCTGGATCCTACCCCTCCTACCAACACTATATGGAGGCTGACCCTAATCACTTAGCCAAAACAAACTTAAAACAGAAAAAATAGAAAAGAACAGATATGATCAGATCAGCCCGCAGTATACTACATCACTATCTATTAGTGCCCCTGACCCCAATACCCAACAGTATTAATTAGATAGAGTCCAAGAACTCCTTTGCCTGTATCTCAGAAACGAAATACTTTGTTTGAGCTTTAAAAATTACTTTCAAGTTAGATGGAAAGAGTAGGAAAGCCTGCGCACCCTTAGCCTGGTACAGAGTGATTAGCTGGCGAAGCTACCACCTTCGCTCAACTGTTACTGGACAAAAATCTGGTCTAACAAAAAACTTGCAGCCCTTCCCCACCCTCCTCTTATCTGGTCTAGCAAGATCATAAATTCCTCTCTCGAGCCAGAAAATTGTTTAAACAGATCAAAATTGCTCGTGGCTTGGCTAAGTAGTGCCGGAAGGACCAGAAAATTGCCTTTTCTTGAACGGGAACCGATGTGCCAGCTGTATTTCCAGCTGCCAATCCCACTACGTGACCTCTGGAAAGGCTTCAGTAAATAATTCCACTACAAACAGCCTAAAATCTTCCTCAATTCCTAAAATCCTCAAGTTATTTCTTCTAGCCCTATTTTCCAAATCGGTCTGCTTCCATAACATGTCCTACGGCTGATCTTTGATCACGCTCGCCAGTCCCTTCTGGGCCGCCACCGCATGTTCCTGGATGGAGATATGCTCCTCTGCCTCACCAATCCTGTCAGCGATGTCTGAGCAGGTTTTCGCAACTCTGCAAATTGAATTTTGCATTCTACGACAGGCCCCTGCGTACGCACACTCTCCTGTCACGTCTCCTCACAACGGGCCATAATAGTTTGGTAAATTATGGATAAAGTCACTTCCTCCGGAGGGTCTAATGAGGGGCCTGTAAGTGTAGCAGAGTCAGCTGCATTCCTTGGGGTAAGCTGGCCTGACATTGATAATGAAGAGCCCGGGTCACTACTCAGCATTGGCTGACCGCAGACTTTAGGTTTAATAACCTTGCGGACTGTGCTGACACCCCCAAATGCAGTCTCATCTTTAGATGTCTCGCTCAGACGCCAGTCACCAGACTCGCTGTCGTAGTCCGACCATTCTAGCTCTCCCCCATCCTCCATCAAGGAGACAGAGCGATCTGACATAGAATAAAACTTGTCTGTGGCTTCAGTTCCCTCAGACTCCTTTGAATCAGCCGTGACTTCTGTAGAAAGGTCTAGCAAATCAGACTGCAATTTATCATTTGCTTCATGGTGGACTGGGGCTTGGGTGTTTAACTGGACTACAGTTCAAGGAATGCATTGATCAGGAGTAACAGAATCAGCAAGGCTCCCGTTGCTCATTGTTAGTGGCAGCAGTGTCCCAGGCCCCCCAACGGTGCATTACCACCAATCCCTGATGTATCATTCAAACTAGAGGCTATTGGCAGTATAGTTAAAGCAGTTATCGATGGATCCAGCAGAGTAGTTAACTTACTACTACCATTGTTGTGCCTGGGGATTGAACCAGGGGCTGGTGGTGAGCATGTAGGTACTCCCTCCACTTCCTTCGCAAATCGGTGTTTAATTGCTTTCAGAGAATCGGCCTGCTTCTCTCCCCCTCTGCCATCGCTGCCCTCAGGGGGGCCTTCCTTTTCAGGGACCGTTGTCAAAACAGCTCCTGAAACATCTGCTTGCCTTTTACCACAGCTGCAGGGGCTGACTTTGACATGCCGACAGAGACCGTGGCCTCCTCAGCCCCGCTGGCAGCCGGTAGCTCCTTTTCCTTGGAATCACCAGAGCCGACAATGCGTGTAGCACCGCGGGTTTTCACTGCTGCCGGAGCAGTCTTTGAGGCCGTCTTCAGAGCCATACCAGCAGCAGTAGCAGCACAGGATGTGGAGTCAATCCATCCAGGAGAGCAGGAGCCGGAGGCGGAGCGCACCTAGACAGAGAAGAGCTTAGCGGTGAGTCTTGCTTGCACCTGGTTGAGTCTGTGTATCATGGCCATACACCTTTGCAATAATCAGGCATCTGGGGGAGTATCTGGCCAGAATTCAAATTGGAGCATAACATTTTTTACAGCGGATTAAAGAACCAGACCATAACCTAGGCAGAAGGAGCGGAGGTCGGGGCAAAAGAACCAAAAGGGGAGTAATTTACCAGGGGAGTGCTGACACCAGCCTACTCAGCCGAACACGCGGCCGCCATCTTGCCCACCACTGCTTGTCTCAATGCCTGAGTCAGTCTGCAAGTGCATAGACAGTGACTATGTTCCTAGAGTGCTAGAAGTTGACAGCAGAATACGTTTATAAGCGCTTATATCTCAGCGGAGTGAATAGATAAGGACATGCTTCTAACAGGATGATTGTAGGAGTGGACACAGAGTCACAGTGTGATTCCAGACAAGCATGAATTACCTGGACTTTTGCAGAACTGACTCAGTAGTCTGCAAGGGGTTAAGGGACCGCATACATTGTGCACATTTGACTGTATCACTGCTTGTATCAGAGCCTGAGTTATTCTGCAAGTGCATAGACAGTAACTGGGTTCCTAGAGTGCTAGTAGTTGATAGCAGGATAAGTTTATAAGCGCTTATGTTTCAGCAGAGTGATTAGATAAGGACATGTTTCTGTCAGGATGATTGTAGGAGTGGACACAGACTCACAGTGTGATTCCAGACAAGCATGACTATTACCTGGACTTTTGCAGGACTGACTCAGTAGTCTGCAAGGGGTTAAGGGACCGCATATATTGTGCTCATTTGATCGTACCACTGCTTGTCTCAATGCCTGAGTCATTCTGCAAATGCATAGACAGTGACTGGGCTCCTGAGTGCTAGTAGCTGACAGCAGGATAAGTTCATGAGCGCTTATGTTTCAGCAGAGTGATTAGATGAGAACATGCTTCTGTCAGGATGATTGTAGGAGTGTACACAGACTCACAGTGTGATTCCAGACAAGCATGACTATTACCTGGACTTTTGCAGGACTGACTCAGTAGTCTGCAAGGGGTTAAGGGACCGCATATATTGTGCTCATTTGATCGTACCACTGCTTGTCTCAATGTCTGAGTCATTCTGCAAATGCATAGACAGTGACTGGGCTCCTCGAGTGCTAGTAGCTGACAGCAGGATAAGTTCATGAGCGCTTATGTTTCAGCAGAGTGATTAGATGAGAACATGCTTCTGTCGGGATGATTGTAGGAGTGGACACAGACACACAGTGTGGTTATAGACAAGCATGACTATTACCTGGACTTTTGCAGGACTGACTCAGTAGTCTGCAAGGGGTTAAGGGACCGCATACATTGTGCTCATTTGACTGTGCCACTGCCTGTCTCAATGCATGAGTCATTCTGCAAGTGCATAGATAGTGACTGAGTTCCTTGAATGCTAGTAGTTGAAATCAGGATAGATTTATAAGCACTTATGTTTCAGCAGTGTGATTAGATAAAGACATGCTTCTGTCAGGATGATTGTAGGAGTGGACAAAGACTCACAGTGTGATTCCAGACAAGCATGAGTATTACCTGGACTTTTGCAGTACTGACTCAGCAGTCTTCAAGGGGTTAAGAGACCGCATACATTGTGCACATTTGACTTACCACTGCTTGGCTCAATGCCTGAGTCATTCTGCAAGTGCATAGACAGTGACTGGGTTCCTAGAGGGCTAGTAGTTGACAGCAGGATAAGTTCATAAGCGCTTATGTTTCAACATTGTGATTAGATAAGGACATGCTTCTGTCAGGATGATTGTAGGAGTGGACACAGACACACAGTGTGATTCCATACAAGCATGACCATTTCCTGCACTTTTGCAGGACTGACTCAGTAGTCTGCAAAGGGGTTAAGGGACCGCATACATTGTGCACATTTGACTTACCACTGCCTGTCTCAATGCCTGAGTCATTCTGCAAGTTCGGAGACACTGACTTGGTTCCTAGAGTGCTATTAGTTGACAGTAGGATAAGTTGATAAGCGCTTATGTTTCAACAAAGTGATTAGATAAGGACATGCTTCTGTCAGGATTATTGTAGGAGTGGACACAGACTCAGAGTATGAATCCAGACAAGCATGGCTATTACCTGGACTATTGCAGGACTGACTCAGTAGTCTGCAAGGGTTTACGAGACCGCATACATTGTGCACATTGTGCACATTTTACTGTAACACTGCTTGTCTCAATGCAGGATTCATTCTGCAAGTGCATAGACAGTGAATAGGTTCTTAGAGTGCTAGTAGGTGACAGCAGGATACGTTTATAAGGACTTATGTTTCAGCAGAGTCATTAGATAAGGCCATACTTCGATCAGGATGATTGTAGGAGTGGACACAGACTCCCAGTATGATTCCAGACAAGCATGGCTATTACCTGGACTTTTGCAGGACTGACTCAGTAGTCTGCAAGGGGTAATGGACCGCATATATTGAGCACATTTGACTGTACCACTGCTTGTCTCAATGCCTGAGTCATTCTGCAAGTGCATAGACAGTGACTGTTCCTAGAGTGCTAGTAGTTGACAGCAGGATACGTTTATAAGCGCTTATGTTTCAGCAGAGTGATTAGATGAGAACATGCTTCAGTCGGGATGATTGTAGGAGTGGACACAGACTCACAGTGTGATTCCAGACAAGCATGACTATTACCCGTACGTTTACAGGACTGACTCAGTTGCCTGCAAGGGGTTAAGGCACTGCATACATTGTGCACATTTCAATGTACCACTGCTTGTCTCAATGCCTGAGTCATAATGCAAGTGAATAGACAGTGACTGGGTTCCTAGAGTGATAGTAGTTGCTAGCAGGATAAGTTTATAAGCGCTTATGTTTCAGCAGAGTGATTAGATAAGGACATGTTTCTGTCAGGATGATTGTTGGAGGGACACAGACTCACAGTGTGGTTATGGACAAGCATGACCATTACCTGGACTTTTGCAGGACTGACTCAGTAGTCTGCAAGGGGTTAAGGGACTGCATACATTGTGCTCATTTGACTGTGCCACTGCCTGTCTCAATGCATGAGTCATTCTGCAAGTGCATAGATAGTGACTGAGTTCCTTGAATGCTAGTAGTTGAAATCAGGATACATTTATAAGCACTTATGTTTCAGCAGAGTGATTAGATAAAGACATGCTTCTGTCAGGATGATTGTAGGAGTGGACAAAGACTCACAGTGTGATTCCAGACAAGCATGAGTATTACCTGGACTTTTGCAGTACTGACTCAGTAGTCTTCAAGGGGTTAAGAGACCGCATACATTGTGCACATTTGACTAACCACTGCTTGGCTCAATGCCTGAGTCATTCTGCAAGTGCATAGACAGTGACTGGGTTCCTAGAGTGCTAGTAGTTGACAGCAGGATAAGTTCATGAGCGCTTATGTTTCAACATTGTGATTAGATAAGGACATGCTTCTGTCATTATGATTGTAGGAGTGGACACAGACTCACAGTGTGATTCCATACAAGCATGACCATTTCCTGAACATTTGCAGGACTGACTCAGTAGTCTGCAAGGGGTTAAGGGACTGCATACATTGTGCACATTTGACTTACCACTGCTTGTCTCAATGCCTGAGTCATTCTGCAGGTTCAGAGACACTGACTTGGTTCCTAGAGTGCTAGTAGTTGACAGTAGGATAAGTTGATAAGCGCTTATGTTTCAACAGAGTGATTAGATAAGGACATGCTTCTGTCAGGATTATTGTAGGAGTGGACACAGACTCAGAGTTTGATTCCAGACAAGCATGGCTATTACCTGGACTTTTGCAGGACTGGCTCAGTAGTCTGCAAGGGGTAATGGACCGCATATATTGAGCACATTTGACTGTACCACTGCTTGTCTCAATGCAGGATTCATTTTGCAAGTGCATAGACAGTGAATAGGTACCTAGAGTGCTAGTAGGTGACAGCAGGATACGTTTATAAGGACTTATGTTTCAGCAGAGTCATTAGATGAGGCCATACTTCGATCAGGATGATTGTAGGAGTGGACACAGACTCCCAGTATGATTCCAGACAAGCATGACTATTACCTGGACTTTTGCAGGACTGACTCAGTAGTCTGCAAGGGGTAATGGACCGCATATATTGAGCACATTTGACTGTACCACTGCTTGTCTCAATGCCTGAGTCATTCTGCAAGTGCATAGACAGTGACTATGTTCCTAGAGTGCTAGTAGTTGACAGCAGGATACGTTTATAAGCGCTTATGTTTCAGCAGAGTGATTAGATGAGAACATGCTTCTGTCGGGATGATTGTAGGAGTGGACACAGACTCACAGTGTGATTCCAGACAAGCATGACTATTACCCGTACGTTTACAGGACTGACTCAGTTGTCTGCAAGGGTTTAAGGCACTGCATACATTGTGCACATTTCAATGTACCACTGCTTGTCTCAATGCCTGAGTCATAATGCAAGTGAATAGACAGTGACTGGGTTCCTAGAGTGATAGTAGTTGCTAGCAGGATAAGTTTATAAGCGCTTATGTTTCAGCAGAGTGATTAGATAAGGACATGTTTCTGTCAGGATGATTGTTGGAGGGACACAGACTCACAGTGTGGTTATAGACAAGCATGACCATTACCTGGACTTTTGCAGGACTGACTCAGTAGTCTGCAAGGGGTTAAGGGACTGCGTACATTGTGCTCATTTGACTGTGCCACTGCCTGTCTCAATGCATGAGTCATTCTGCAAGTGCATAGATAGTGACTGAGTTCCTTGAATGCTAGTAGTTGAAATCAGGATACATTTATAAGCACTTATGTTTCAGCAGAGTGATTAGATAAAGACATGCTTCTGTCAGGATAATTGTAGGAGTGGACAAAGACTCACAGTGTGATTCCAGACAAGCATGAGTATTACCTGGACTTTTGCAGTACTGACTCAGTAGTCTTCAAGGGGTTAAGAGACCGCATACATTGTGCACATTTGACTAACCACTGCTTGGCTCAATGCCTGAGTCATTCTGCAAGTGCATAGACAGTGACTGGGTTCCTAGAGTGCTAGTAGTTGACAGCAGGATACGTTCATGAGCACTTATGTTTCAACATTGTGATTAGATAAGGACATACTTCTGTCAGGATGATTGTAGGAGTGGACACAGACTCACAGTGTGATTCCATACAAGCATGGCCATTTCCTGTACATTTGCAGGACTGACTCAGTAGTCTGCAAGGGGTTAAGGGACCGCTTACATTGTGCACATTTGACTTACCACTGCTTGTCTCAATGCCTGAGTCATTCTGCAGGTTCAGAGACACTGACTTGGTTCCTAGAGTGCTAGTAGTTGACAGTAGGATAAGTTGATAAGCGCTTATGTTTCAACAGAGTGATTAGAGAAGGACATGCTTCTGTCAGGATTATTGTAGGAGTGGACACAGACTCAGAGTATGATTCCAGACAAGCATGGCTATTACCTGGACTTTTGCAGGACTGACTCTGTAGTCTGGAAGGGTTTAAGAGACCGCATACAATCTTCACATTTTACTGTAACACTGCTTGTCTCAATGCAGGATTAATTCTGCAAGTGCATAGACAGTGAATAGGTTCCTAGAGTGCTAATAGTTGACAGCAGGATACGTTTATAAGGACTTATGTTTCAGCAGAGTCATTAGATAAGGCCATACTTCAATCAGGATGATTGTAGGAGTGGACACACACTCCCAGTATGATTCCAGACAAGCATGACTATTACCTGGACTTTTGCAGGACTGGCTCAGTAGTCTGCAAGGGGTAATGGACCGCATATACTGAGCACATTTGACTGTACCACTGTTTGTCTCAATGCCTGAGTCATTCTGCAAGTGCATAGACAGTGACTATGTTCCTAGAGTGCTAGTAGTTGACAGCAGGATACGTTTATAAGCGCTTATGTTTCAGCAGAGTGAATAAATAAGGACATGCTTCTATCAGGATGATTGTAGGAGTGGGCACAGAGCCACAGTGCGATTCCAGACAAGCATGACTATTACCTGGATGTTTGCAGGACAGACTCAGTAGTCTGCAAGGTGTTAAGGGACTGCATTCATTGTGAACATTTGACTGTATCACTGCTTGTCTCAATGCCTGAGGCATTCTGTAAGTGCAGAGACAGTGACTGGGTTCCCAGAGTGCTAGTAGTTGACAGCAGGGTAAGTTCAGAAGCGCTTATGTTTCAGCAGAGTGATTAGATGAGAACCTGCTTCTGTCGGGATGATTGTAAGAGTGGACTTTTGCGGGACTGACTCAGTAGTCTGCAAGGGGTAATGGACCGCATATATTGAGCACATTTGACTGTACCACTGCTTGTCTTAATGCTTGAGTCATATTGCAAGTGCATAGTCTTTAACTGGGTATCTAGAGTGCTAGTAGTTGACAGCAGGATACGTTTATAAGTGCTTATGCTTCAGCAGAGTGATTAGATAAGGACATGCTTCTGTCAGGATGATTGTAGGAGTGGACACAGACTCACAGTGTGATTCCAAACAAGCATGACTATTACCTGTACTTTTGCCGGACTGACTCAGTTGTCTGCAAGGGGTTAAGGCACCACATTCATTGGGAACATTTGACTGTATCATTGCTTGTCTTACTGCCTGAGTCATTCTGCAATTGCATAGACAGTGACTGGGTTCCTAGAGTGCTAGTAGTTGACAGCAGGATAAGTTCAGAAGCGCTTATGTTTCAGCAGAGTGATTAGATAAGAACCTGCTTCTGTTGGGATGTTTGTAAGAGTGGACTTTTGCAGGACTGACTCAGTAGTCTGCAAGGGGTAATGGACCGCATATATTGAGCACATTTGACTGTACCACTGCTTGTCTCAATGCTTGAGTCATTCTGCAAGTGCATAGTCTTTAACTGGGTACCTAGAGTGCTAGTAGTTGACAGCAGGATAAGTTTATAAGCGCGTATGTTTCAGCAGAGTGATTAGATAAGGACATGTTTCTGTCAGGATGATTGTTGGAGGGACACAGACTCACAGTGTGGTTATAGACAAGCATGACTATTACATGGACTTTTGCAGGACTGACTCAGTAGTCTGCAAGGGGTTAAGGGACTGCATACATTGTGCTCATTTGACTGTGCCACTGCCTGTCTCAATGCATGAGTCATTCTGCAAGTGCATAGATAGTGACTGAGTTCCTTGAATGCTAGTAGTTGAAATCAGGATAGATTTATAAGCACTTATGTTTCAGCAGAGTGATTAGATAAAGACATGCTTCTGTCAGGATGATTGTAGGAGTGGACAAAGACTCACAGTGTGATTCCAGACAAGCATGAGTATTACCTGGACTTTTGCAGTACTGACTCAGCAGTCTTCAAGGGGTTAAGAGACCGCATACATTGTGCACATTTGACTTACCACTGCTTGGCTCAATGCCTGAGTCATTCTGCAAGTGCATAGACAGTGACTGGGTTCCTAGAGTGCTAGTAGTTGACAGCAGGATAAGTTCATAAGCGCTTATGTTTCAACATTGTGATTAGATAAGGACATGCTTCTGTCAGGTTGATTGTAGGAGTGGACACAGACTCACAGTGTGATTCCATACAAGCATGACCATTTCCTGCACTTTTGCAGGACTGACTCAGTAGTCTGCAAAGGGGTTAAGGGACCGAATACATTGTGCACATTTGACTTACCGCTGCCTGTCTCAATGCCTGAGTCATTCTGCAAGTTCGGAGACACTGACTTGGTTCCTAGAGTGCTAGTAGTTGACAGTAGGATAAGTTGATAAGTGCTTATGTTTCAACAGAGTGATTAGATAAGGACATGCTTCTGTCAGGATTATTGTAGGAGTGGACACAGACTCAGAGTATGAATCCAGACAAGCATGGCTATTACCTGGTCTTTTGCAGGACTGACTCAGTAGTCTGCAAGGGTTTAAGAGACCGCATACATTGTGCACATTTTACTGTAACACTGCTTGTCTCAATGCAGGATTCATTCTGCAAGTGCATAGACAGTGAATAGGTTCCTAGAGTGCTAGTAGTTGACAGCAGGATACGTTTATAAGGACTTATGTTTCAGCAGAGTCATTAGATAAGGCCATACTTCGATCAGGATGATTGTAGGAGTGGACACAGACTCCCAGTATGATTCCAGACAAGCATGACTATTACCTGGACTTTTGCAGGACTGACTCAGTAGTCTGCAAGGGGTAATGGACTGCATATATTGAGCACATTTGACTGTACCACTGCTTGTCTCAATGCCTGAGTCATTCTGCAAGTGCATATACAGTGACTATGTTCCTAGAGTGCTAGTAGTTGACAGCAGGATACGTTTATAAGCGCTTATGTTTCAGCAGAGTGAATAAATAAGGACATGCTTCTATCAGGATGATTGTAGGAGTGGGCACAGAGCCACAGTTGGATTCCAGACAAGCATGACTATTACCTGGACATTTGCAGGACTGACTCAGTAGTCTGCAAGGTGTTAAGGGACCGCATTCATTGTAAACATTTGACTGTATCACTCCTTGTCTCAATGCCTGAGTCATTCTGCAAGTGCATAGACAGTGACTGGGTTCCTCGAGTGCTAGTAGTTGACAGCAGGATAAGTTTATGAGCGCTTATGTTTCAGCAGAGTGATTAGATGAGAACATGCTTCTGTCGGGATGATTGTAGGAGTGGACACAGACTCACAGTGTGATTCCAGACAAGCATGACTATTACCCGTACGTTTACAGGACTGACTCAGTAGTCTGCAAGGGGTTAAGGCACTGCATACATTGTGCACATTTCAATGTACCACTACTTGTCTCAATGCCTGAGTCATAATGCAAGTGATTAGACAGTGACTGGGTTCCTAGAGTGATAGTAGTTGCTAGCAGGATAAGTTTATAAGCGCTTATGTTTCAGCAGAGTGATTAGATAAGGACATGTTTCTGTCAGGATGATTGTTGGAGGGACACAGACTCACAGTGTGGTTATAGACAAGCATCAATCAATCAATCATGCCATTTGTATAGCGCTCTACTCACCCGGGAGGGTCTCAAGGCGCTTGGGGGGAGGGGTATGCTACTGCTCGAACAGCCAGGTCTTGAGTTGTTTCCTGAAGGCGAGATGGTCCTGGGTCAGCCGAAGGTGGATGGGGAGGGAGTTCCAAGTCTTGGCAGCCAGGTAAGAGAAGGATCTCCCTCCGGCGGTGGCTCTTCCGATGCGTGGTACGGCTGCGAGGGCGAGGCTGGTGGACCGTAGCTGGCGGGTGGGCGTGTAGAAGGTCAGGCGGTTGTTGAGGTACTTGGGGCCCAGGTCGTGGAGAGACTTGTGTGCGTGGGTGAGGAGCCGGAACGTGATCCTCTTGTCGACGGGGAGCCAGTGCAGATAACTCAGGTGGCTGGAGATGTGGCTGCGTCGGGGGACATCCAGGATGAGTCGGGCGGAGGCGTTCTGGATGCGCTGGAGTCTTTTCTGTAGCTTGGCTGTGGTTCCGGCGTAGAGGGCGTTTCTGTAGTCCAGTCTGCTGGTGACGAGTGCCTGGGTGACAGTCTTCCTGGTCTCGGTCGGGATCCAGCGGAAGATCTTGCGAAGCATACGCAGGGTGTTGAAGCACGATGAGGAGACGGCGTTGACTTGTCTGGTCATCGAGAGGGAGGGGTCCAGGATGAAGTCCAGGTTGCGTGCGTGGTCGGTTGGCTTGGGTGCGGTGCCCAGGGCTGGGGGCCACCAGGAGTCGTCCCAGGCGGAGGGCGAAGATCCCAGGATGAGGACTTCCGTCTTGTCCGAGTTCAGTTTCAGGCGGCTGTCCTTCATCCACTTGGTGACGTCTTTCATCCCTTCGTGTAGGCAGGTTCTGGCGGTGTCGGGGTCTCTGGTGAGGGAGAGGATCAGCTGGGTGTCGTCGGCGTAAGAGATGATGTTGAGGTTGTGCTGGCGTGCGATGGCTGCGAGAGGTTTCATGTAGATGTTGAAGAGGGTGGGGCTGAGTGAAGATCCTTGCGGGACGCCGCAGATGACTTCGGTGGCCTCGGAGCGCAATGGGGGGAGGCGGACTCTTTGTGTTCTTTCGGCGAGGAACGAGATTATCCACTCCAGTGCCTTCTCTTGGATACCGATGTTGCTGAGACGCTGGACTAGGGTGCGGTGGCAGACCGTGTCGAACTCAGCGGAGACGTCCAGGAGGATGAGGGCCACTGTTTCCCCCTTGTCGAGCAGGGTCCGGATGTCGTCGGTGGCTGCGATGAGGGCGGTCTCGGTGCTGTGGTTGGCTCTGAAGCCGGACTGCGAGGGGTCGAGGGATCCGTTCATCTCGAGGAAGGCGGTCAGCTGTCTGTTGACGATCTTCTCGATGACTTTAGCAGGAAAAGGGAGGAGCGAGATGGGGCGGAGGTTTTTGAGATCGGTGGGGTCCGCTGTAGGTTTCTTCAGGAGGGCGCTGATCTCGGCGTGCTTCCAGCTCTCCGGGAAGGTGGCGGTGTTGAAGGAGGCGTTGATGATGTTCCGGAGTTGGGGTGCGATGGTGGAGTCGGCCTTGTTGAAGACGTGGTGTGGGCAGGGGTCGGTCGGTGATCCGGAGTGGATGGTGTTCATCGTGCGGGCTGTGTCTTCGGTGGTCACCGTGGTCCAGGTGTGAAGGGTGGCGGTGGGGGGCGTTGGTTCGACGGTTGGGTGCGTGGGTGGGGCGCCGAAGCTGTTGTGGATGTCGGCGATCTTGCGGTGGAAGAACAAGGCGAGGGAGTCGCAGAGGTCTTGTGACGGAGTGATGTCGTTGGTGCCGGTGCTGGGGTTGGAGAACTCCTTGACGATAGTGAAGAGCTCTTTGCTGTCGTGGGCGTTGTTGTCCAGTCGTTCCTTCAGGGATTTCTTCTTGGTGGTGCGGATGAGCTGGTGGTGCTTGCGGGTAGCGTGTTTGAGGGCGGTCATGTTGTCGGTGGTCGGGTCGAGGAGCCAGGCTTTCTCGAGGGTGCGGCAGGTTTTCTTGGAGTCCTTGAGGTCGTCGGTGAACCAGGATGCCTTCTTGCTTCTAGGTCTGCTGGGAGGGTTCTTTAGTGGCGCGAGGTCGTCGGCGCAGGCGGTCAGCAACTGTGTGAAGTTGCGGGCTGCTTCGTTGGGGTCCGTTGTGTTGGCGGGTGGGCTCTGGCTGAGGGAGGTGGTGAGCTGGTCTGCGGTGATCTTGCTCCAATTCCTGTGAGGTACCTGTTGCGGGTGGTGGTGGGTCGTGGATCTTTTGAAGCTGAAGTGGACGCAGCTGTGGTCGGTCCAGTGGAGTCCGGTGGCGTGGCTGAAGGTGATGTACTTGCTGGAAGAGAAGACGGGATCGAGCGTGTGGCTGGCGTAGTGGGTGGGGGTGTTGACCAGTTGCTTGAGTCCGAGGTTGGCGACTGTTACCTGGACTTTTGCAGGACTGACTCAGTAGTATGCCAGGGGTTAAGGGACTGCATACATTGTGCTCATTTGACTGTGCCACTGCCTGTCTCAATGCATGAGTCATTCTGCAAGTGCATAGATAGTGACTGAGTTCCTTGAATGCTAGTAGTTGAAATCAGGATACATTTATAAGCACTTATGTTTCAGCAGAGTGATTAGATAAAGACATGCTTCAGTCAGGATGATTGTAGGAGTTGACAAAGACTCACAGTGTGATTCCAGACAAGCATGAGTATTACCTGGACTTTTGCAGTACTGACTCAGTAGTCTTCAAGGGGTTAAGAGACCGCATACATTGTGCACATTTGACATACCACTGCTTGGCTCAATGCCTGAGTCATTCTGCAAGTGCATAGACAGTGACTGGGTTCCCTGAGTGCTAGTAGTTGACAGCAGGATAAGTTCATGAGCGCTTATGTTTCAACATTGTGATTAGATAAGGACATGCTTCTGTCAGGATGATTGTAGGAGTGGACACAGACTCACAATGTGATTCCATACAAGCATGACCATTTCCTGCACATTTGCAGGACTGACTCAGTAGTCTGCAAGGGGTTAAGGGGCCGCATACATTGTGCACATTTGACTTACCACTGCTTGTCTCAATGCCTGAGTCATTCTGCAGGTTCAGAGATACTGACTTGGTTCCTAGAGTGCTAGTAGTTGACAGTAGGATAAGTTGATAAGCGCTTATGTTTCAACAGAGTGATTAGATAAGGACATGCTTCTGTCAGGATTATTGTAGGAGTGGACACAGACTCAGAGTATGATTCCAGACAAGCATGGCTTTTACCTGGACTTTTGCAGGACTGACTCAGTAGTCTGCAAGGGTTTAAGAGACCACATACATTCTGCACATTTTACTGTAACACTGCTTGTCTCAATGCAGGATTCATTCTGCAAGTGCATAGACAGTGAATAGGTTCCTAGAGTGCTAATAGTTGACAGCAGGATACGTTTATAAGGACTTATGTTTCAGCAGAGTCATTAGATAAGGCCATACTTCAATCAGGATGATTGTAGGAGTGGACACAGACTCCCAGTATGATTCCAGACAAGCATGACTATTACCTGGACTTTTGCAGGACTGGCTCAGTAGTCTGCAAGGGGTAATGGACCGCATATATTGAGCACATTTGACTGTACCACTGTCTGTCTCAATGCCTGAGTCATTCTGCAAGTGCATAGACAGTGACTATGTTCCTAGAGTGCTAGTAGTTGACAGCAGGATACGTTTATAAGCGCTTATGTTTCAGCAGAGTGAATAAATAAGGACATGCTTCTATCAGGATGATTGTAGGAGTGGGCACAGAGCCACAGTGTGATTCCAGACAAGCATGACTATTACCTGGATGTTTGCAGGGCAGACTCAGTAGTCTGCAAGGTGTTAAGGGACTGCATTAATTGTGAACATTTGACTGTATCACTGCTTGTCTCAATGCCTGAGGCATTCTGTAAGTGCAGAGACAGTGACTGGGTTCCCAGAGTGCTAGTAGTTGACAGCAGGATAAGTTCAGAAGCGCTTATGTTTCAGCAAAGTGATTAGATGAGAACCT
Source organism: Lissotriton helveticus (assembly GCF_964261635.1). Classification (NCBI taxonomy): domain Eukaryota; kingdom Metazoa; phylum Chordata; class Amphibia; order Caudata; family Salamandridae; genus Lissotriton; species Lissotriton helveticus. The sequence continues at coordinate 1,708,706,226 of NC_136063.1, read as the reverse complement.
GCTTCTGTCGGGATGATTGTAAGAGTGGACTTTTGCGGGACTGACTCAGTAGTCTGCAAGGGGTAATGGACCGAATATATTGAGCACATTTGACTGTACCACTGCTTGTCTTAATGCTTGAGTCATTCTGAAAGTGCATAGTCTTTAACTGGGTACCTAGAGTGCTAGTAGTTGACAGCAGGATAAGGTTATAAGTGCTTATGCTTCAGCAGAGTGATTAGATAAGGACATGCTTTTGTCAGGATGATTGTAGGAGTGGACACAGACTCACAGTGTCATTCCAAACAAGCATGACTATTACCTGTACTTTTGCCGGACTGACTCAGTTGTCTGCAAGGGGTTAAGGCACCACATTCATTGGGAACATTTGACTGTATCATTGCTTGTCTCACTGCCTGAGTCATTCTTCAAGTGCATAGACAGTGACTGGGTTCCTAGAGTGCTAGTAGTTGACAGCAGGATAAGTTCAGAAGCGCTTATGTTTCAGCAGAGTGATTAGATGAGAACCTGCTTCTGTCGGGATGTTTGTAAGAGTGGACTTTTGCTTGACTGACTCAGTAGTCTGCAAGGGGTAATGGACCGCATATATTGAGCACATTTGACTGTACCACTGCTTGTCTCAATGCTTGAGTCATTCTGCAAGTGCATAGTCTTTAACTGGGACAGTGACTGCGTTACTAGAGTGCTAGTAGTTGCTAGCAGGATAAGTTTATAAGTGCTTATGTTTCAGCAGAGTGATTAGATGAGGAAATGCTTCTGTCAGGATGATTGTTGGAGTGGACACAGACTCACAGTGTGATTCCAGACAAGCTTGACTATTACCTGGACTTTTGCAGGACTTACTCAGTAGTCTGTCAAGGGTTAAGGGACCTCATACATTGTTCTTATTTGACTGTACCACTGCTTGTCTCAATGCCTGAGTCATTCTGCTAGTGCATAGATAGTGACTGAGTTCCTTGAACGCTAGTAGTTGAAATCAGGATACATTTATAAGCGCTTATGTTTCACCAGAGTGATTAAATAAGGACATGCGTCTGTTATGATGCTTGTAGGAGTGGACAAATACTCACAGTGTGATTCCAGACAAGCATGAGTATTACCTGGATTTTTTCAGGACTGACTCAGTAGTCTTCAAGGGGTTAAGAAACCGCATACATTGGGCACATTTGACTTACCACTGCTTGTCTCAATGCCTTAGACATTTTGCAAGTGCATAGACAGTGACTGTGTTCCTAGAGTGCTAGTAGTTGACAGCAGGATAGGTTTATAAGTGCTTATGTTTCAGCAGAGTGATTAGATTAGGACATGCTTCTGTCAGGATGATGGTTGGAGTGGACACAGACTCACAGTGTGATTCCAGACAAGTATGACTACCTGGACTTTTGCAGGACGGATTCAGTAGTCTGCAAGGGGTTAAGTGTCCGCATACATTGTGCACATTTGACTTACCACTGCTTGTCTCAATGCCTGAGTCATTCTGCAAGTGCATAGACAGTGACTGGGTTCCTAGAGTGCTAGTAGTTGACAGCAGGATAAGTTTATAAGCGCTTATGTTTCAGCAGAGTGATTAGATAAGGACATGCTTCTATCAGGATGATTGTAGGAGTGGACACAGAGTCACAGTGTGATTCCATACAAGCATGACTATTACCGGCACTTTTGCAGGACTGACACAGTAGTCTGCAAGGGGTTAAAGGACCGCATATATTGTGAACATTTGACTGTACCACTGCTTGTCCCAATGCTTGAGACATTCTGCAAGTGCATCGGCAGTGACTGGTTACCTAGAGTGCTAGTAGTTGAGAGCAGGATAACTTTATAAGTGCTTATGTTTCAGCAGAGTGATTAGATAAGGACATGCTTCTTTCAGGATGATTGTAGGAGTGGACACAGACTTACAGTGTGATTCGGAACAAGCATGACTATTACCTAGACTTTTGCAGGACTGACTCAGTAGTCTGAAATGGGTTAAGGGACCTCATACATTGTGCTCATTTGAATGTACCACTGCTTGTCTCTATGCCTGAGTCATTCTGCAAGTGCATAGATAGTGCCTGAGTTCCTTGAACGCTAGTAGTTGAAATCAGGATACATTCATAAGAGCTTATGTTTCACCAGAGTGATTAGATAAGGGCATGCTTCTGTTAGGATGCTTGTAGGAGTGGACAAATACTCACAGTGTGATTCCAGACAAGCATGAGTATTACCTGGACTTTTTCAGGACTGACTCAGTAGTCTTCAAGGGGTTAAGAAGCCACATACAGTGGGCACATTTGACTTACCACTGCTTGTCTCAATGCCTGAGTCATTCTGCAAGTGCATAGACAGTGACTGGGTTCCTAGAGTAGACTGCTAGTAGTTGACATCAGGATAAGTTCAGAAGTGCTTATGTTTCAGCAGAGTGATTAGATGAGAACCTGCTTCTGTCGGGATGATTGTAAGAGTGGACTTTTGCAGGACTGACTCAGTAGTCTGCAAGGGGTAATGGACCGCATATATTGAGCACATTTGACTGTACCACTGCTTGTCTCAATGCTTGAGTCATTCTGCAAGTGCATAGTCTTTAACTGGGTTCCTAGAGTGCTAGTAGTTGACAGCAGGATACATTTATAAGTGCTTATGTTTCAGCAGAGTGATTAGATAAGGACATGCTTCTGTCAGGATGATTGTAGGAGAGGACACAGACTCACAGTGTGATTCCAAACAAGCATGACTATTACCTGTACTTTTGCCGGACTGACTCAGTTGTCTGCAAGGGATTAAGGCGCCGCTACATTGTGCACATTTCAATGCACCACTGCTTGTCTCAATGCCTGATTCATAATGCAAGTACATAGACAGTGACTGCGTTACTAGAGTGCTAGTGGTTGCTAGCAGGATACGTTTATATGGCGGTTATGTTTCAGCAGAGTGATTAGATAAGGACATGCTTCTGTCAGGATGATTGTTGGAGTGGACACAGACTCACAGTGTAATTCCAGACAAGCTTGACTATTACCTGGACTTTTGCAGGATTTACTCAGTAGTCTGTAAAGGGTTAAGGGACCTCATACATTGTGCTCATTTGACTGTACCACTGCTTGTCTGAATGCCTGAGTGATTCTGCAAGTGCATAGATAGTGACTGAGTTCCTTGAACGCTAGTAGTTGAAATCAGGATACATTTATAAGCGCTTATGTTTCACCAGAGTGATTAAATAAGGACATGCTTCTGTTAGGATGCTTGTAGGAGTGGACAAATACTCACAGTGTGATTCCAGACAAGCATGAGTATTACCTGGATTTTTTCAGGACTGACTCAGTAGTCTTCAAGGGGTTAAGAAACTGCATACATTGGGCACATTTGACTTACCACTGCTTGTCTCAATGCCTGAGTCATTTTGCAAGTGCATAGACAGTGACTGTGTTCCTAGAGTGCTAGTAGTTGACAGCAAGATACGTTTCTAAGCGCTTATGTTTCAGCAGAGTGATTAGATTAGTACATGCTTCCGTCAGGATGATGGTTGGAGTGGACACAGACTCACAGTGTGATTCCAGACAAGTATGACTACCTGGACTTTTGCAGGACTGATTCAGTAGTCTGCAAGGGGTTAAGTGACCGCATACATTGTGCACATTTGACTTACCACTGCTTGTCTCAATGCCTGAGTCATTCTGCAAGTGCATAGACAGTGACTGGGTTCCTAGAGTGCTAGTAGTTGACAGCAGGATAAGTTTATAAGCGCTTATGTTTCAGCAGAGTGATTAGATAAGGACATGCTTCTGTCAGGATGATTGTAGGAGTGGACACAGAGTCACAGTGTGATTCCAGACAAGCATGACTATTACCTGGAAATTTGCAGGACTGACTCAGTAGTCTGCAAGGGGTTAAGGGACTGCATACATTGTGCACATTTGACTGTACCACTGCTTGTCTCAATGCCTGAGTTATTCTGCAAGTACATAGACAGTAACTGAGTTCCTAGAGTGCTAGTAGTTGACAGCAGGATAGGTTTATAAGCCCTTATGTTTCAGCAGAGTGATTAGATAAGGACATGCTTCTGCCAGGATGAATGTAGGAGTGGAAACAGACTCAAAGTGTGATTCCATACAAGCATCACTATTACCTGAACTTTTGCAGGACTGACACAGTTGTCTGCAAGGGGTTAAAGGACCGCATATATTGTGAACATCTGACTGTACCACTGCTTGTCTCAATGCTTGAGACATTCTGCAAGTGCATAGGCAGTGACTGGTTACCTAGAGTGCTAGTAGTTGACAGCAGGATAAGTTTATTAGCGCTTATGTTTCAGCAGAGTGATTAGATAATGACATGCTTCTTTCAGGATGATTGTAGGAGTGGACACAGACTTACAGTGTGATTCCAGACAAGCATGACTATTACCTAGACTTTTGCAGGACTGACTCAGTAGTCTGAAAGGGGTTAAGGGACCTCATACATTGTGCTCATTTGACTGTACCACTGCTTGTCTCTATGCCTGAGTCAATTTTCAAGTGCATAGATAGTGACTGAGTTCCTTGAACGCTAGTAGTTGAAATCAGGATACATTTATAAGCGCTTATGTTTCACCAGAGTGATTAGATAAGGGCATGCTTCTGTTAGGATGCTTGTAGGAGTGGACAAATACTCACAGCGTGATTCCAGACAAGCATGAGTATTACCTGGACTTTTTCAGGACTGACTCAGTAGTCTTCAAGGGGTTAAGAAACCGCATACATTGGGCACATTTGACTTCCCACTGCTTGTCTCAATGCCTGAGTCATTCTGCAAGTGCATAGAAAGTGACTGGGTTCATAGAGTGCTAGTAGTTGACAGCAGGATAAGCTTATAAGACCATATTTTTCAGCAGAGTGATAAGATAAGGAAATGCTTCTATCAGGATGATTGCAGTAGTGGACACAGACTCACAGTGTGATTCCAGACAAGCATGACTATTACCTGGACTTTTGCAGGACTGACTCAGTAGTCTGCAAGGAGTCAAGGGACTGCATATATTGTGCACATTTGACTGTACCACTGCTTGTCTCAATGCTTGAGTTATTCTGAAAGTACATAGACAGTGACTGGGTACCTAGAATTCTAGTAGTTGACAGCACAATACGTTGATAAGCACTTATGTTTCAGCAAAGTGATTAGATAAGGACATGTTTCTGTCAGGATGATTGTGGGAGTGTACACAAACTCACAGTGTGATTCCAGACAAGCATGGCTATAACTATTAGGTCAGCAGGGTTTCTTTAGAGGGAGAGAACAAGGTCAGCAGAGCTGCTTTAGAGCCAGAGAACCAGGCCAGCAGAGCTGCTTGAGAGCCAGAGCACCTGGTCAGCAGAACTGCTTTTTTGCCAGAGAAGAAGGTCAGCAGAGCTGCTCTAGTGCCAGAGAACCTAGTAAGCAGAGCTGCTTTAGAGCCATAAAACCATGTTAGCAGAGCTGCTATAGAGCCAGAGAACCAGGTCAGAAGAGCTGCTCTAGAGCCTAAGAACCAGGTCAGCAGAGCTGCTCTAGAGCCAGAGAACCAGGTCAGCAGAGCGGCTGCAGAGCCAGAGAAACCAGGTCAGTAGAGCTGCTTTAGAGAGAGAGAACCAGGTCAGCAGAGCTGCTCTAGGGGGAGAGAACCAGGTCCACAGAGCTGCTCTATAGCCAGAGAACTATGTCAGCAGAACTGCTTTAGAGCCATAGAACTGGGTCAGCAGAGCTGCTTTAGAGCCAGAGAACCAGGTCAGCAGACCTGCTGTAGAGCCAGAGAACCAGATCAGCAGAGCTGCTCTATAGTCTAAGAACTAGGTCAGCAGAGCTGCTTTAAAGCCAGAGAACCAGGTCAGCAGACCTGCTGTAGAGCCAGAGAAACCAGGTCAGCAAAGCTGCTCTAGAGGGAGAGAACAAGGTTAGCAGAGCTGCTTTAGAGCCAGAAAACCAGGTCAGCAGAGCTGCTTTAGAGCCAGAGAACCAGGTAAGCAGGGCTGCTCTAGCTGACATTGACTGAATGACACGGAGTGATTGACACTGCCTGACTGACACTGACTGACACTGATTGACTGACACTGATTGACTGACACTGACACTGACTGACTGACACTGACTGACTGACTGACTAACACTGACTGACACTGATTGACTATGACTGACTGACACTGACTGACACTGATTGATTGACACTGATTGACTGACACTGACTGACACTGATTGACTGACACTGACTGACACTGACTAACACTGACTGACTGACACTGACTGACTGACACTGACTGACTGACACTAACTGACACTGACTGACTACTCTCTACTACTCTACTAATCACTCTCTACTACTCTGTACTACTCTCTCTACTACTCACACTCTACTTCTCACTCTACTACTCTCTACTACTCACTCTCTACAAATCTCTCTCTACTACTCACTCTCTACTATTCACTTTCTACTACTCACTCTGTACGACTCACTCTCTAGTACTCACTCTCTACTACTTGCTCTCTACTACCCTCTACTGCTCACTCTCCACTACTCACTCTCTACTACTCGCTCTCTACTACTCTCTATTTCACACTCTATACTACTCACTCTCTACTACTCTACTACTCTCTGCTAATCTCTCTACTTCACACTCTATACTACTCACTCTCTACTACTCTACTACTCTCTGCTAATCTCTCTACTACTCACTCTCGACTATTCTCTCTACTACTCACTCTCTACTACTCTCTACTACTCACTCTACTACACTCTACTACTCACCTGCTGCCCTGCTTGCTCTCTGACCCTTTATACACGAGGCGTGTTGACACGCATAGAAGCCCCGCACCACACACTAGGGGTATCAAACGTCTTCCTGACCTTTCCCAACTATGATGGACAGCTCACTCAAGGGACCTCGGCTCCTCTTGGCGCTGTGGCAAAGTTACAGGCACACCTGGTCAGTGGAGACAAATCTTTTGGCCCTACGCAGCTGCAGTGTGGAGAAGTGTGGCTCACTGGTTAGAGGAGGCAGACCTGAAGCAGAGGTCAGACCCGGGACCAGGGTCCAATTCCCGACGCGGCAGGGTCTTGAGCCCAAATATCCACGGACTCGATAATTCTCGTTTCGGTGCCTACTCGAATCACGGGTTCACACTCTGCAGCTCTGGGCATTAGCCTGCTTAATCTCCACTACGGCCCTCCCGCGGCGGGATGCCTGGCTTTCACCCTGGGGATGCCCAGTACGGGTATCTCACAGGGAAAAAGCCAGGATGGGTTCCCAAGGCAAGCGCCGAGATGCCTACGGGTAATCGAGCGCTATATAAGAACTCATAATAATAATAATAATAACAGTGTAGGAAAAGCACTATCATTTACCCAACGGGGTAGCACTTACTGGATTAGCCAGTAGAAAGTACTCCAGTTGAGTAGAGGTATTGCACAAAACGGTGGCATCTTCGTGGATAACTATGCAGGGCAGGATTCATTCTGGCACGAGGCACCTGTCACAAAAATTAAACCTCAACAGGAAACACTTACAGATATAAATAAAGCAGGTGCCCGAGTTGAAGCTCAAATTCAGTAACGTTTTAATCAGCCCAAAACATTAGTGAGCACAGTCGAGGCTGGGCAAGTATGCTTTAACCCCATATCTGCCGTCGAAAATTATCTGTAATCCCCGATGGAGGTCTTTGCATCACTGAGTTTCTTGAGCGCAGTCCCAGTGTAGTTCCTGTGACCAAGAGGCTGCTTTCTCCTCACCTGCTGCCTTGCTCGCTCTCTGACCCTTTATACACAAGAGGCATGTTGACACGCATAGAAGCCCCTCACCACACACTAGCATTATCAAACGTCTTCCCGCCCTTTCCCAACTATGATGGACAGCTCACTCAAGGGACCTCGGCGTCTTTTGGCGCAGTGGCAAAGTTACAGGCACACATGGTCAGTGGAGACAAATCTTCTGGCCCTATGCAGCTGCAGTGTAGGAAAGGCACTATCATTTACCCATCGAGGTAGCACTTACTGTTGAGCCAGTAGAAAGTACTCCAGTTGAGTAGATGGAAAATTTGCGAATTCGCTGACTTTTTTGCGATTTCACGCGAATTTGCGGACCGCAGATCCGCAAAATTCACCCATACTTAGTAATATTCCAGACATTCCAGCGATTATAAAAATGTTCCTGCTATTGGGAAAAAAATGTATACTTGTAAATTAATACACTATATAGGAGTGCGTTCGTCTAGTCTAGTCTGCTACAACCCTGACTCCCTCTGATGTGTACTCAAGCCTCACTGCTCACCTTTTCGTGGATAAGACACCTTCTGCATGATGAAGTCCCGATCTACTACAAAGAAGTCTCATACGTGGTGCCGAGTCTTGATATCTGGATGGCTAATGACATACTTCTGCTCCCATCATCATCATCGCAGGTTATTCATCCGCTCAGTGCTTCGGGCACCATAACTCAGTGACCTATGAGGCCATGATTGTAGTAGCGGGCCCCCTTGTTCAGTACTTTGGGAACAACTCTAAAATGGCGCACAACACATGCGCTCCGTCTTTTTTATACTTAGGGTCCCGTGTGTAGTGACGGATGCGCTGAATGGGTGTGTTGTGGGTATATACCAGCCATGAGGGAGTGTGTGTGTCGATCTGTCAACTAGACCTGCAACTAAGAAATCACTACAATGGAAATCTGGGCCTTATACTGTTGTTGTGTTTTCCTGGTAGCGTAAGAGTTGCATGTTCAGTATTAACTTACCCTCTCCCCCCGGGGCTTTTCAATGTTGGGAGAGGGGCCGTGCGGCTCCGGGTCACTGCAGGAGCTGGCCGTGGGGAGTGGCAGTCTCTAGATCCTCCGAGGGCACTGGGCATAGGGTCACGCACTCTACTTCATACAATACACTAAAAAAGAAGACAAAGTGATGAGAGAGGATTTGTGACATGTTTAAGTTGAGAGCCTGGATAATCATTAAATGGGGTCTGGCAGTGAAGTGCGTACTTTTTTGAAACAAGCCTTTTGGGGTTGTGCGAAAGCAAGTCATCTTTAATAATTCCCTCTCGGTTTGTGTACATGCCAAAATATATGATTAACTCGTATGTTAAAAACAAAAACTTTTTGCACCTGCTTTTGATTGGTTGTGAAGGATTATAAAAAAACTTATTAGCGACCAATCACTTTCCTTCCGCAGATTTTGAAAAAAATGTGATTGGCTGTTGTCTACTTACGTCTATGTTCTTCATGCTAATTTTGATTGGCTTTTTTTTCTATGTGACGTTACGAAACAGGGGGTGAGTGTTTGATTTGCTCAAACGCTCCGTCCATCATCCCCTTTTGTATCGCTTTGTTCGCCCTAAGTGTGGCAGGGTATGCTCAGACGTGAGTCCCTTGCTCACTTGGCCACTGGATTCATGATAGCCTTGCTGATGAGGATTATGAATCCGAAACCAGTCCCAGGATGCTTGTTTCCGGTCCAGGGAAGACATGGTTTGGCAGTTCGGGCTGGACTGTTCCCATGAGGCACAGGGTCAGACTGATTTGCATATAGCCATGTCTGAACTGGGGTGGCCGAGTGAGCTAAAGAATGGTGATGGATTATAACCAGATCAGTTGACTGGGGGTGAGTGTTTGATTTTCTTAAACGGTCCGTCCATCATCCCCTTTTGTATCGCTTTGTTCGCCCTAAGTGTGGCAGGGTATGCTCAGATGTGAGTCCCTTGCTCACTTGGCCACTGGAGTCAAGATAGCCTGGCTGATGAGGATTATGAATCCGAAACCGGTCCCAGGATGCTTGTTTCCGGTCCAGGGAAGACATGGCTTGGCAGTTCGGGCTGGACTGTTCCCATGAGGCACAGGGTCAGACTGATTTGCATATAGCCATGTCTGAACTGGGGTGGCCGAGTGAGCTAAAGAATGGTGATGGATTAAACCCAGATCAGTTGACTGGGGGTGAGTGTTTGATTTGCTCAAACGCTCCGTCCATCATCCCCTTTTGTATCGCTTTGTTCGCCCTAAGTGTGTCATTGTATGCTCAGACGTGAGTCCCTTGCTCACTTGGCCACTAGATTCAAGATAGCCTGGCTGATGAGGATTATGAATCCGAAACCGGTCCCAGGATGCTTGTTTACGGTCCAGGGAAGACATGGCTTGGCAGTTCGGGCTGGACTGTTCCCATGAGGCACAGGGTCAGACTGATTTGCATATAGCCATGTCTGAACTGGGGTGGCCGAGTGAGCTAAAGAATGGTGATGGATTAAACCCAGATCAGTTGACTGGGGGTGAGTGTTTGATTTGCTCAAACGCTCCGTCCATCATCCCCTTTTGTATCGCTTTGTTCGCCCTAAGTGTGGCAGGGTATGCTCAGACGTGAGTCCCTTGCTCACTTGCTCACTGGATTCAAGATAGCCTGGCTGATGAGGATTATGAATCCGAAACCGGTCCCAGGATGCTTGTTTCCGGTCCAGGGAAGACATGGCTTGGCAGTTCGGGCTGGACTGTTCCCATGAGGCACAGGGTCAGACTGATTTGCATATAGCCATGTCTGAACTGGGGTGGCCGAGTGAGCTAAAGAATGGTGATGGATTAAACCCAGATCAGTTGACTGGGGGTGAGTGTTTGATTTGCTCAAACGCTCCGTCCATCATCCCCTTTTGTATCGTTTTGTTTGCCCTAAGTGTGGCAGGGTATGCTCAGACGTGAGTCCATTGCTCACTTGGCCACTGGATTCAAGATAGCCTGGCTGATGAGGATTATGAATCCGAAACCGGTCCCAGGATGCTTGTTTCCGGTCCAGGGAAGACATGGCTTGGCAGTTCGGGCTGGACTGTTCCCATGAGGCACAGGGTCAGACTGATTTGCATATAGCCATGTCTGAACTGGGGTGGCCGAGTGAGCTAAAGAATGGTGATGGATTAAACCCAGATCAGTTGACTGGGGGTGAGTGTTTGATTTGCTCAAACGCTCCGTCCATCATCCCCTTTTGTATCGCTTTGTTCGCCCTAAGTGTGGCAGGGTATGCTCAGACGTGAGTCCCTTGCTCACTTGGCCACTGGATTCAAGATAGCCTGGCTGATGAGGATTATGAATCCGAAACCGGTACCAGGATGCTTGTTTCCGGTCCAGGGAAGACATGGCTTGGCAGTTCGGGCTGGACTGTTTCCATGAGGCACAGGGTCAGACTGTCGTGTATTTCTATAGGTTCTGAATCAGTCCCCCTATTCCTGACCCTATTCTGGTTAAACTAACTATCAAGTTAACTAACAGTCAGCCCATGAGGCAAGAAAACCCCCATGATGCAGATACCGTTATCTGACGCAGTCACACTACGGCACAGGAACGTGTTATCTGATTAGGTCATAACGCTTGAGATCTAATTAGACAAGCGACATTCCTCCAGCCCCTGATAAGGCATACGACGTTCTCATAACAAATCAAACCTATGACAACCTGGATAATCCGTGTGGCCATTGTTTTGATTTCACAGAGAACTTTAGTAAAGAATGTGCTAACGAGCAAGTCGTATGACATCTTTATTGACGTATCTATGTCCATCCTTACGTCAATCTCGGCACCTTTAAGGTATAAATATTGCCGACCTTGCCCTATGCAAACACACGCGTGGTGACAAGACGGAGCAGCCATACTTGCCGAAGCCGAGAGCAGAAGCAGACCCCGCTGGCAGCAGCCCCGCCTTCCTGACGCGCTGAGAGACGCGCTGCTATCTCAAGCCGAGAGACCCAGCACCGGCGCTTTCGGGCAGCCCTCGCAGGCAGCCTGGAATATCGAGAGCAGAGAAAGAGATACCATTCCTCATTCATCCTAACTTCCAGGTACAGAACTGAATAACCCCTCACAGAGAATTCTTTAGTTATTCACTTGGCAAAAACAAACTTAACTTAAACTGTAACTTTCTATTCCCGCCCACGCATTAGACTTAGGTCAGGTACACGGGGTAGGCGTATTTAGAAACACCAGTTGAGCACGTTTAGTCAAAATGTATATGTGTATGTAAATATATTTTAATCATTTTAAACATCATATGGCTCAGAAACCATATCAATGTTTTTACAGTATTATTTTATACTATTGCTTTTAATGTATGCACTTTACTTAACTATAAGTATTGCAATAATATCGATCCATTTCTCATGTATGAGAAAAGAGACTGATCAATAAATAACATCTTTTATTGAACACGCCCGTCTCTTCCTTTTCTCTACATTCTGATGAGACTAAGAATGCACGTACTGACTGAGTAAAATAATTGCCTTGTGCTCACACGACTCTCGAGATTGACTCTTGATTAGGGGAGAGCAAAGTTGTCATGTTCTATGGTTGTCAGAAACTAAATCCCTTCTTGTCTAATCAGGGGAGTTAATTCCTTCCTTGAACATTCGAGAAAGTTTCTAGCGAACTCTGAGCTTAGCTGGCAAACCCAAAAATTAAGTCTAGTATCGACAGTAGTAGACCTAGTTAACGTCTGGCCTAGGCCTTTACTGCTGTAGGTACTATTCCAATGCGCAGAGCCTATTGGGAAAATAGGAGCTACACTACATGGCGCCCAACGCGTTTGGAAAGGGCGATAAAACTAACGTAAGACATTTAGAGTAACTCAGTCGTGCTTTCTCACTCAGACCCCTTTTCCCAAAAACTCCAAAGACGTCTGGAGTGGGTGAAAGGTTATATCCTCCAAAACCTTGCAGGAGGGAACTCCTATGTATGGTTCTTGGTCAAGTCAACGTTGAAGGATAAACAGTTCCAAAATATTGTGCATCTAATCTTTGTTCCATAAAGAAACCTGATCTGCAAACAAACATAATACCATCCTGTCTGTAAAATGGCAGAGAGTGATGATGAAAGAGAGGCAGTTAGATTAGCAACTGAACTCGCAGATGCTGATGCTACCATGCAAGCAGCAGACCCGAATATAACACTCATTCCGGTCATTAAAAGGAGATCTATAACCTTAAAACTTATAGAAAATGGACTGACACCTAGAGGTGGCACAGTCATATTCGTAATTCAGGCACACGAATATCGGCAGACAGAGGTATACTATTCATGGATACATTTTCCGGCAGCAAATGCTGTAACAAAGTACTTCCACTATTACAAAGTAGAGGAACCTCCTGAAACGTACACTCCTTTCGAGGAGGTGGAAGTACCACTCAAATTCCAAGAGCATTTGCTCTTATTTGATGGCGCCCTAATACATAACAATCACATTACAAGGCTCGGTCCTTTAGGTAGACCAGGAGCAACGTGGCCGGTCTTAGCCGGATACACACCACATCCAGCCATCGATAGGATGCCTGCAGCTGAGCTGTTAATACAGCTAAAACAATTACTAAAAATTCATAGACAATTAGTCCAGTATGTAATGCGGACTTCAACAATTCAGCCAGCGATTAAACTTCCACAGCTGAGCCCTCACCAGGGGAACACAAATAAAATTACACCACAGAACATCCAATCCTGCCTAGGTAAAGTTCCAGCTAAACGGGAACAGATACCATTCTGGTTGGCACAGAAAATTACCCAAATAGAGGCGGTGTTTCCTGACACCACCCCATTAGAAAAACACAGGATTCTGACTATATGTCTCCCAATGGGAATCGCACCACACATTGAGGACTGTGACACTTGGGGTACAGTCTTTGCTTCCATCTACACAAAAACGCACGGTGTTCCATCCATTTCGGTAATACCAGATGTGCTAAAACAAATTCAAGATGAATACGGTCCAGAACCGGCTTTAACTCTTGGTATGAAATTACTAAAAGACTTCAAGCAGGTCTCGGCTATATTATTAGCCAACATAAAAGGTGAAGCAGCGAACGTGGCGATCCGCCAGAGGTTAAAAGAGACAGATATAGCAGACCAACCAGCTGAAATTGCCAGAATCATAGAAAAATCCTATGAAGAACTAGGCAGAGATAGTCTAGGTGGAATACCAGTAAAACCGCAACTGACTACAAGTCCAGAAAAAATATTTTTTAATAATAATAATTCACCAAAAAAGAACTGGGATGGAAACAAACAATCCAATCCTAAAGAAAAGAAATTCCAGTCCCGAGGAAGGTCTCCTAGGCGAAGAGAGAAATCTCCAAACCAAAGACAAAGGTCACCGCAGAGTGACCCCTCTGGGAATAGATATAACCTCAGAAATAGGGATAATATTAAAAAACCTGATAGATATCAAGACATTGATACACGTCCCTCTCAATCTTTTCAGAATTCCTCGCAGAAATCGGAAAGAAGAGGACGATCAGAAGAGCACGCCAAGTCCAAAGACAAGGAACCTGCTCAGCAAAAAAAGAAATTACAATTTCCAAAAAAGAAGGTAGCCAGTATCAAGGTAGTTAAAAATGCCGAGAATACTGAGGACACAACTGAAAAACGGAGAATGGGCTCAGACAATGCTAGACAGCGCAGCAGAGGTGAGCATAGCTCGCAAAGTCCTTATGAATCATCTGGAGACAGTGGACACGAATGAATACCTTCAAGTGGAAACTGCAGACACCAGAGTTAGCAAGCCCCACAAGATATACGAGATAACATTACGTATAGAGGGAGATAAGAATAGTAAAATAAGGGGACTATTTTGGGATAACCTCTCAAAGGGTTATGACATCCTTCTAGCTGAAAAAGACTGGCCACCAGAGTTTGTCAGGGAGTGCCCTCATGGCGAAGAAGTAATTATGCCTGCCTTCTCGAATCAAATACCGATTCATAAAAAATACACACTTGCTAGAAAGTGGGCAGTGGCCTTAGCACCTGCTTTATATAAAAATCATGTAGGATGGGATGAGGATTCTCCTCCTCACAAAATCCAGTTAAAATCACAACCTACTGCACAAAGGCAGTACCCAATTAAGCAAGAAGCTAAAAAACAGGTAAATGAAATACTAGATCAGCTAGAATACCAGGGGGTGATTGAAACTTGCACCTCACAAATGAACAATCCTTTGTTTCCGGTCTCCAAACCAGACAATTCATATCGTCTAGTTTTGGATTACCGACACCTTAACACATGTTGCAAAACCTTTGCAGTGCAAAACTCACACAGTGCTGCACTAATGAATAACATAGTGCGCAAAAAATACAAAACAACCTTGGACATCTCCAATGGATTCTTTTGTCAAAACATAGCACCAGAGAGCAGATATTTAACTGCATTCTCAGTAAATGGCACTCAAAAACAATTCTGTCGGTTAGCCCAGGGGTACAAGAACAGCCCGGGGGTATTCTCAGCGAGAGTAACAGAATTACTACAACTATATGATGATGAAGCATTATCCTATGTCGATGACATTTACTTAACAGATGATGACTTGGAGACTCACTTGAAAAGGGTGAACACCATAATACTTGGGTTCGCTGCAGAGGGTTACAAATTCAACTTTAAAAAATCCAGAATTGCCCATCTGACAGTCCTATTCTTAGGATATGAGTTATCAAGTGAAGGTAAAAGCCTGGCAGACAATTTCCTAGAGAAATGTGCCGTAATCCAAGCTCCTAAAACACTAAAAAACCTACAGTCAATTCTAGGCTTCCTAAATTTCGGAAGAACATACATTGCAAATTACGCAGAAAGGGTCAAACCCCTTTATGATCTAATTAAACCAGACTTTAAAAGATCCAATTGGACTCAAACACACACAGAAATTTTGAGATCCTTACAAACAGACATGCTAATTAAAACAAAATTAGAAACACGTGATAACACACGCAACCTTGTGATCCGAGTCATCCCAGGGAGATGCGGATTCACATACCTGACCTCTAATGAGGGAGAAAAGGTACCAATTGCATTTAAATCACACTTGTACACTAAGGCTGAAATGAAATTTAGCCCAACGGAAAAAATTCTTACAGCAACACAGACAGCTATAGCAAAAGAACGAGCCCTGGCACAAGGTAAATGAATAGTAATCGTGACACCAATACCAGCCTTAGAGGCGGTAACAAAGGCAAGCATTCCAAATGCTAAAGCACTCCATCCGAGATGGATACAATGGGCTAACTCTCTTGCTGCAACAGACGTGGTGTACGAATTTGATCCTTATTTAAAAACACAAGAATTTCTCCAATATGAATTTGAATGTCCTCCGCCAACCGAAATTCTGCCTCTAGATCACTACGGCTGTATAATATATACAGACGGATCAGCACAACCCGCAGTAGGGGGTAAACAAGCTTACAGTGCTGCGTGCGCGATTGTTAAAGGTCGTTGGCACGAAGGGAAATTTAAACCAACCCTCACTAAAACACAATCCCTAGGAGATTGTACAGCTCAGCGAGCTGAACTACTAGCATTCAAGATGGCGCTTGAAAATACCGATCGAGAATTCCCCACACTCATAGTGTGTGATTCGTATTATTGCGTTCAGTCTTACAATGAATACTTGCAGATCTGGCTTCAGAACGGTTTCAAGGATGCAAAAGGTGGCACAATCAAGCATAAAATGCTCTGGGAACAAGTAGCTCTTTTACAAAAAGAACTACCAAAGACTCACGTGATACATACACTGAGTCATCAACGTGATGGCGTTCACGTTGCAGGGAATTCATTGGCTGATGAGGCCGCGAAGGCAGCTGTGCAAACGGCTTCCGTAGCTGCCGTCACCAGGTCAAAAACAAAAATAGACAGCGAAATATTACAAGCTGTCAGCGCTTCAGAAAAGGATTCGATAAAACCACTCCCTAAAGGCTTTCCAGTAAAATACTCATACATAACTGATGCAAACAATGTTCCTTTTGCTCAAATCCCTGGAGTGGGGGATAGGGCAATTCCAAACATGGAACATAGGTTAGGACTAATAATAGCGGCACACGAAGGGCTTGCTTCTATTCATGCTGGCGTCTCAGCCACAGTATCATTATTAAAACAGAGATACTGGTGGCCACAAATGAGAAGACAAACAAGGAACTATGTTCTAGCATGTGAAATATGTCAAAAAATGAAAGTATCAACGGTGAGACGTCCAGCACAGACGCCCCTTCTAATCTCGGATAAACCATTAGCCTGTGTTTATCTAGACCACTGCGGTCCCTTACAAAGGGATGGTAACTATAAATATATCTTGGTCGCAGTGGATTCATGCACGAGATTCATATGGATGTGGCCCCAGCAAACGGCTGACGCCAGAACTGTTATAAAAGATTTGCGAGTCTTTATCGGCACATACGCAATTGGCATGCTGCATTCGGACAATGGTCCTGCTTTTAGCTCTCGGGCTTATAAGGAGGCCATGGTCAGCATGGGCGTGCAATTGCGGTACTCTTGTCCATTTCACCCTGAGGGGAACGGAATTGTTGAAAGAAAAAACCATGACATAAAGCAATCTATAACGGCAAAGGTATTAGGTTCGGGAGCTGGGTGGGTCAAACATCTAATAAGTGTCCAACGTAGTCTAAATAACTTGCCAAGAAATTCTCTGAAGGGATTCAGTCCGTACGAATTATTATTCGGAACTAGGATGTTGATCTCTGACCTTGATAGTCAGACTTCAGTGGTAATAGAAAAAACCTTTGATGTCAAAGACCGTTTGGCTATTTTGCAGGACTTAAACAAAACAAGAATAGACCTGAGCAACATACTGTTGAAACAACAGCCAACAACCACTGAAGAATCACCACCTGTCCCAGCAAGACCTGTCTGGATTCCAAAAGTCGGGGATCTAGTCAGGGAAAAGATCGCGGTAAAGAAGGAATTTGGGCCTTCTTACAGAAAAGCAGTTCCTGTCTTGTCTGTCAACGGGACAAGATCAGTTGTACTACCGCCACTTGCTGGTAAAAAGGAGAACCGAGTTGTATCCATCGACCTGGTAAAACCACAACATGTGGCCGATAACAAACAGTAGGCCAAGTGGACTCCCAATAAGTAGCAGAACACCAAGGTTTGCTACCAGCACAGAGGTCCTAACAAAAAGGCTCATCACATTCGAAACGCCTAAAGAAGAACAAGAAGGACTATGCAACAATGCAATAGAACTCAGACCTCTTAAAACCCAAATAAAGACATTTAGCAGAGACACACCAATCTACAATGAAGGGCCGAGTGAAAATGCAAAAAACAGAAATCCTGAACCAATTGGAACAATTGACAGAACTGCATCCGGTTACTTCATCAACTTCGATGATTCCTCTGACGGCTTCAGTGAATCAAAGAAACAGCCATCATCAAAATCCTTTAAAGACAAAGCTAAGGAACTTTTGAAACAACTGAAAGAAACATATCTGGTTTCTCCATGGATTGAATTTTGGGTGGGTTTTGGTGCATTTATCCTCATACTGTGGCTCATCATGGTATTTACTTTGGGACGCTTCATTGAGGGAAAATATGCTAAAATGGACACAGCAAGTCAGAACATCAACTTGGTCCTCAAACCACACACATCTTCACACGTCGAGAAAAGAGAACTTTCTTCAGCCAACTTCACAGCCAATCCTATACCTGGTGGGGTAGCCTGGGACAACACTGACTATGACATTTATGGTCCGGTCGAGATCCTGAAATATCCACACCAAATCAAGATCTCCTTGAGTGACTTTGCAAAACCAAACTCATTTGCTGATGATTGGGACTTCGAAAGTATTAACAACATGATGTCTGACTTAGTAATGTCTGCTAAATTTACAAAACATGATTATTTGCAAGGTTCTACAAATTATGACAGTATGTATTGCTATAACCACTATGGTAACCATTTTTTACATAAATCTGCACAACCTAGAAATGTTTTAAATTATAATCAATGGGAACATTGTGCTACACCTCCAAAAGGGAGCTCTAGAACCGTGTATGACAAATATTCATATTTTTCAGGTTTTAACCCAAGTAATGCTGAAACATATTATTTTAAATTGTCAAACAAGACAGGGATGAAAACCATGATAACCAAAACAAAATTGATATATTCAGATTCATTCTTTGAAAAAATGAATACATTTGGATTTGATTATTGGGACAAAAATGTTGATTTGAAAAGTGTTTGGGGTACAAAAGAATGGCAAGTACAGGGTATAGAAGCTTTGTTTAGAGCCTGCATGATCCCAGAACAAATGATATTTTTAAATGACACTGTTCAACAAACCACCTGTCTTGGTTTTGCCAAAATCAAAGATTTAAATAAACCGTCTATTCCAAAGCCAACAATGTTTAGCAATAGCTCTGATACAGATGAAGAGATAGACGTAAACCATATATTAAACCAAAACAGAACACATCCTGATTGGAAACAATGGTTGATCTGGCCCACAGATACAAATAACTGTCAAGATAGATTCCTGAATAAAACACAGGGTTTCAAAATGACCAGGCCAGACCCTAGATATCCCCAAAGACATCACCCAGGGATAATAACAACCTACAGTGTGGGCAAATTATGCCTTCAATGGCTACAAACTTCCACACTGCCTGAAATTAAGCAACACCTAACTTTACTTACTGATGGTGCTGACTTGCGTGATTTCATAATGGGACCACGCAAACAGCGTCAAAAGCGTTTCATAGCAGCCTCTGTATATGCAGCATACAATGAGGCCTGGAAGGTTACTCAAATTGAGACAGCAGAAAGAATACGGGAAATTGACCGTATTAATTTGGAAAAATCACTTTCTGTAGTGGACAATGGGTTAATGACTCTGTCCTCCAGAATTTTTTCATTGGACAGCATTGTGTCTTCAGCAATCGATATATTATCGCAAGACTTACTGTTATTACAACATGGTCAGTCACAATTGCGTTCCATTGTACAGCTTGGCTGGACGTTACAAAATCTGCGTTCAGGCTATGTGCCTTGGCGTTTAAACAACACAACGTCACTATTCCAAATCTTTAACCTTACTGATAGACAAATCGGTATGGCGCAAAAGGGTGCTGATTATACAATCTTGAGCATTGAAAAACTAGAAAGATTACCAATGACAATGTCAGAACGACCTGTCAGTGAATGGATAATCCACGGAATCATAAATATTCCAATCTCAACCTTCAGGTTTCAATACTGCCAAAAATATATACAGGCTGGCATGTACGAGAAATTGGGAAAGGGGTACCTTAAAACAACTTGGAACCTGCCCTATTCACATGCATGTGTCAGTAATAAAGGACAGAAAGTGTTTCTTAGTGGCAACAATTGTGCTATGTCACTAAGCGGCACGCTTCTGTGTAACGGTATTAGTTTGCACGGAGCCTGTGAAGGGAATTCATACAACCTTTCATGTCACCAGCAAGGCGCACCTGCAACTGAAATAGAACCATTCTTTCAAAGACTCTATAATGGGAGTTACATTCTTATTGTAGACCGCAGATGTTGTAGTCTTATGCCCGGGACTCCTTATCTAGTCACTACGACGGCAAAGGTCAAGTGCTGTGGACGCTCTTTATTCCCCAGCTCCTTTCCAGACAGGGAGGCAAGGGCATGGCCCAGTTTGAAAATTACTTCTATTCGAATAGATACTTTAAGCAGAATGAAAACAGTGCTTCTTCAGACGCCTACAAGGCTCACGTCATCAAAAGAAACGTATGATCTACAAGTCGCAAGGACGACTGCAGAGATACATACATTATTATCAACTAATTCCCCCGTACATTTCGCGGAAATCCTGAGCGAAATCTTAAATATTTCTGATACCACTGGGGTCTCAAAGGTATTTAAGACAGTATTTTCGATGGCATTAACACCATTCAAAGCCATACTGGGTATTTTTCCAGATTTCGTCCATTCGATTTTTGGCGGACTTCCCCTGATCCTGGGACTAATTGCAGGAATCCTATTCCTAGTCCTTATTTTTCGTTATGGCAACCCATGTCACAGATCAAACTCTCGCGACAATGGAAGATACGATCCTAGCCATTGGATACCGGGACCGGATATCAAAAATCCTGGGACTCTCCCGGCTTAGAGACCTAAACATGACTTGGTTTCTATCATTTCGACCAATGTGGCAAAGGTGTGTTTTACCTGTACTAAGGTGTCTGCTATGCGGAGATGAATGCGTGTTAGACACCTGTCTGACGCTACAATCGGATGCGCCAGTGGATGCAGATACACTGTTGGTTCCTACCAAGGTTCACGCTTTGTGCTGCCCTCAAAGGCTGCCAATCCTGATGACGGCATTCGTGGAATCTTCACCACTGCGATTGAAGAGTAGTGAAGTTCAAGATGAAAGCAGCATCGAACAGGTACGACCTTCTGTCAGCAATGCGAATCAGAATGTCAATGCAGACAATCATGCGCACGAATGCATGGTTACCCCTATTTCCGACTTAGTGGAACTTTCCCATGAAGCTGTTGACAGTTTTTTCGAAAGCCTGAATGATATGATGTTCTCTCCAGAACAGAAATAGAGACTTTTGAGCAAGCTCGCACACGGCGTTCCCTGAATTCGGCCTTCAACTTTAAAAATAAAGTCACATGAACAATTCTTCCCACCAGTTCACGGACAACAATTTTTTAGCAGCCCCAAATTATTTTTCACAAATTTTTCGGGACACTTATCTTCTGCTTAAAGTAAGAAACTATTCCTAGAGAACTAAGATTTCTATTTTTAGATACTTTATAAACTTTAGTTGCCCGCTGGGATGTTCACAAATATTTTATTATGTGATGAAATGGTCTCGAACTTTCTTTCTGTATAGCCATATTAAGAGCCATTTCATGTGTATTTCTCATATACCAATAAGCAATAATGCATAAAAATGCGTGTTTACTTTTGCATTTAATTCATAGCTTAAGTGCATACAATATATATGACTGCAATTTTTCAGTATATTTGAAAATTTTGAAATGCATTTATGTATTTTGGGGTGGTAAGGTATACACTATACTCTATAGTGTGTTGTACTATGTTATACTATGCATAGATTAGTAGATATGACCATAGTTAGCGTGGAGTGGGTGTCGTGTATTTCTATAGGTTCTGAATCAGTCGCCCTATTCCTGACCCTATTCTGGTTAAACTAACTATCAAGTTAACTAACAGTCAGCCCATGAGGCAAGAAAACCCCCATGATGCAGATACCGTTATCTGACGCAGTCACACTACGGCACAGGAACGTGTTATCTGATTAGGTCATAACGCTTGAGATCTAATTAGACAAGCGACATTCCTCCAGCCCCTGATAAGGCATACGACGTTCTCATAACAAATCAAACCTATGACAACCTGGATAATCCGTGCGGCCATTGTTTTGATTTCACAGAGAACTTTAGTAAAGAATGTGCTAACGAGCAAGTCGTATGACATCTTTATTGACGTATCTATGTCCATCCTTACGTCAATCTCGGCACCTTTAAGGTATAAATATTGCCGACCTTGCCCTATGCAAACACACGCGTGGTGAGAAGACGGAGCAGCCATACTTGCCGAAGCCGAGAGCAGAAGCAGACCCCGCTGGCAGCAGCCCCGCCTTCCTGACGCGCTGAGAGACGCGCTGCTATCTCAAGCCGAGAGACCCAGCACCGGCGCTTTCGGGCAGCCCTCGCAGGCAGCCTGGAATATCGAGAGCAGAGAAAGAGATACCATTCCTCATTCATCCTAACTTCCAGGTACAGAACTGAATAACCCCTCACAGAGAATTCTTTAGTTATTCACTTGGCAAAAACAAACTTAACTTAAACTGTAACTTTCTATTCCCGCCCACGCATTAGACTTAGGTCAGGTACACGGGGTAGGCGTATTTAGAAACACCAGTTGAGCACGTTTAGTCAAAATGTATATGTGTATGTAAATATATTTTAATCATTTTAAACATCATATGGCTCAGAAACCATATCAATGTTTTTACAGTATTATTTTATACTATTGCTTTTAATGTATGCACTTTACTTAACTATAAGTATTGCAATAATATCGATCCATTTCTCATGTATGAGAAAAGAGACTGATCAATAAATAACATCTTTTATTGAACACGCCCGTCTCTTCCTTTTCTCTACATTCTGATTAGACTAAGAATGCACGTACTGACTGAGTAAAATAATTGCCTTGTGCTCACACGACTCTCGAGATTGACTCTTGATTAGGGGAGAGCAAAGTTGTCATGTTCTATGGTTGTCAGAAACTAAATCCCTTCTTGTCTAATCAGGGGAGTTAATTCCTTCCTTGAACATTCGAGAAAGTTTCTAGCGAACTCTGAGCTTAGCTGGCAAACCCAAAAATTAAGTCTAGTATCGACAGTAGTAGACCTAGTTAACGTCTGGCCTAGGCCTTTACTGCTGTAGGTACTATTCCAATGCGCAGAGCCTATTGGGAAAATAGGAGCTACACTACAAGACTGATTTGCATATAGCCATGTCTGAACTGGGGTGGCCGAGTGAGCTAAAGAATGGTGATGGATTAAACCCAGATCAGTTGACTGCAAATGAGTGTTTGATTTGCTCAAACACTCCGTCCATCATCCCCTTTTGTATCGCTTTATTACGATACAGTCACCATGTATGTAGCCTATTTTGTGACGCATTTGCCTACCACACGCTGCCCTAGTCATTGGCTGTAACCGGCTCCTCCCACGGTCCCCAACGTTATATTTGAGTATTTAATCTCTGCACTTGACTGTGGTCCTCCAACAGTACATGGCCCAGATTTCCATTGTAGTGATTTCTTAGTTCCAGGTTTAGTTGTCAGATCGGCACACACACTCTCTCATGGCTGGTATACACCCACACCACAGCCATCCAGTACATACGTCACAACACACGTGACTCTATCTACAAAAAAGACGGAGCGTACAATGCCCTCACGGTCCCACCGACTCCTCGTGACCGGTATCTTCCAATAGAGCATGAGCAAATGAAATGAAAAACATTAGGGGTACATGTACTGATGGTGGGCGTGGTGAGGAGTATTGTGCGCATGTGCATCATTAATACACATGCGCTGAGTGAAAAGGGTGCACAGGTCAATAGGGTACACTCCTCTATGGAACACCGGCATTGCTTTTACACATGGGGAGATGCTAACTTGGATTTTGAAAGTGAGAACAGATTTCACTGTTGTGTCGTTCGAAGTTCAAACTAAGTTTGCTATGGGAGGGCAGGAGCTGCAAGACTTTTCATAGCAAACAGGAGTATCCCGGGGGTAGGCAACCCTGGACACTGCAGGAACCGGCTCTGGTCATGGAGGTCTCTAGGGCTCTCGAGGGCACCAGGCGGGGGGCCACTGAGCCTGTGTCACACAATACAGAAATCTCCGGGGGGTGGTTGTTCCCGGGGTTTGAGGTGCACACACTTTGAATTTTTTTGGGAGGGGGGTGGGCCGTGGACGTGCAAGTGGCGCAAGGGGGTTGTATATGTGGTACAGTGTTTTCTTTTACTTTGCTTTCCTGATCCAGGGTAAATATAAAGTTTTTTGTACAGCCAGTACCTTTCTGCCTATTTCCATAGTAACAGTTCATGGAACACTTGCGTGAGCACAGAGGTTAGAACTTCACCACAATATGTTGCTAATTGAAATAGTTACTGTGCTGGAGATTTATAGTTTTTTCATAGGAACCGTTAGTCATAGAAGAAGTCAGTGGAAAAGTTTTGTTAGGGATTCCTTCCTGTTCGGGGAGTATTAGGGTAACGTTCTCCAAGCGGGACTTTACGAAGCTTAATGTTCATTGACTGTGAAGTATTAAAAGTAGAAGATTTGGCAGTCATTCCTTGCTCGTCTGTAGAACAACATGGACATTTTATTGGCTAAAGTGTCCCAAGCACAAGTTTGCTCCTTATTGGGTGGGAACGGTACACTGTTGTCAGTGATATTGTGATGCATTTTCCAAAAGGAACACTATTAACTCTGTACAGTGCCCATAAGGTAGTGGAGAGGGATTATGTGGGAAACAATTTTTTTATATGTTTCAACGGTCGTTTATATAATTGTCGTATGGTCTATAAATTACGGGGGGAAAATGACAGTGTCTTGCGCTGTTTTTTTTTATCAAGTTTGTAGTTGACATACTTCTTAGGAGTACTATTTACTTATAATGTGGTGTTTACTTTCCTGATGGGGAGGTGTGGTTGCGCAGCAAAAAATTCAGTCTAGGTTTGAAACAGTTTTTATTAAGCAAATACAAATAAACTTTCTTCAGAAACTGTTGCTGTATATATGAAAGGGGTGACAATTAAAAATGGAATTTCATAAAATATCAGTTAAGCGTGGCTATATACATCTTTTTTGTGCTACAGTTTGTAAAAGTGTTGCCCCACATTCTTGATAATGTAAGAGGGCATCAGTTACTTTTAGATATAGTAGAATAGAAGTGCTACAACAAACACTCCCGCACTACATTATCTCAGATCAAGAGAACAAGTAAAAAACAGTTAAATAAAATAATTTCATATTACATAGAAATGCATGCATTAATATTTTTCAAATTTGTATTCTGTACAATTCAAGAACGTGCTGTCATAGTGCTTAGAGGTTGCAGACTGTTCCGCTAATAAATCACATTCTCACTTAAGAATATATAGGATGGTACTGTTATAATATAAAGTACAAGTCCTATATATTCTTTAGGGAGAAGGTGAATAGGAACTGCAAATAAGAATAGAAATTAGAAAATAAAATTCAGAAATGTAGGGTTTATTAAATATTTAAAGTAACAAAGTATGCATGATAGCTATTTTTTGTGTTCTACTGTATTCTAAAATATCTGATCAAGTACTTTTTAATATTTGAAAGATATATTATAGATGGTGCTGAAAAATCTCCCATTCCTCTTCTGTAGCAATAGGACAATCTATTATAATATTACGATTGATACCATTGTTTCAGTAAAAAGAAAAGGAAAATAAAGTAATGTATTTAACAGAACATCCACAATGAAATACTTTTGGGTGGTAATTATTTACTGAACTTCTTTTCTGAGGGAGGTGAAAAAGTTTGATCTTCGTGGTGACAGGTCATAAACTCCTCTGAGATCATGACGGTGAGAATAATAATATGTATATATTCTCACTGCACATGATCACAAGGGGAAAATAGATTGAAAACCACAAGCCGGTAATATTGCTTACTTATCGTTACTCTTTGTGACGATGGATCGTGAACTCCACTAAGATCACCAAGATTGTTAGTGTTATAATATACATATTAACAGTATGTGATCTGTAGGGGAAAACACATAAACAAGTGGAAGATGGTGACGTTGATTGTAAATGTTTAGGGTTTGCGTCGACGGGTCACCAACACCTCTCAAGCAAAGTACAGTGTCAATATTATAATATAAAAAGTCACTATATATAAGGTGAAAGGAGCCAGAAAAGGAGCAATGTTTGTTATAATCTATCTGTTTCTGAAAACAAGCTGCTGACGTTACAGAGAAAAAGCAAAAAACATGCAATAACATCTGTTTCTAGATATAAATGTTTAAATATTGACAAATAGCCGCAAATTATAACTAAGTACTATGACTATGCCATAATGAAACAACTTACAACTCCGGAATATGTTTGTTGACGCAAAAAGAGAATCCGATGCTAGAAAACGGAACCTGCAACATAGATTGAAAACGAAACTAATTGCACAGTAGGTGTGGTTTATATAGTTTTTGGTTGTTTAGTAGTCTACGGAAGGAAGCTGTGGGTCCGCCTATTTAGATGTCACGTTTTGCAGTTTACACGTGTCACGTTTTAACGTTTTTCTTCTGCACGTGTTCGGAAAAGTTACAAACTATGAAGCTGTAAAGGTTTGAATTTCGATCGTAACACGTATAAGGTATAATTATCTAGATACGTTGGAGAGTTTAAAAAGTGTTATTCAGTAAACTGTGTTCTTTGCATTTTCTTGATTAAAAACATCATAGAAGATATAAAAAAAAATATTGTTATCATTAGAAGACAAAAAAAAGTATTAATATTTGTTAATATTATGCTTCTTAATTTAAAAAATGCTAGCATTTGTAAATCGTAAACCTATCCTCGGAAAGGTGTGCTGGCGTTGGAAAGATTAATAAATAATAAATGCACTTTTCTATGCACCGGTAAATGTGGCTTTTAAACTTTCAATTGCCCAGTCTGTATCTTTACACTTCCACCAAACACTCTGTGGATGAGTATCGGTGTGTAACAGGATGTATAGGTGTATGAGTACATATGATACATATGATGAGTGAGTACATGTATGAGGGACTATATAGAACTATTGGTGAATGAGTGGATGTGTATGTAGATGGTGGAATTACTGAATAGGGTGTTGTAACTGGTATTGGTATCTCCATTTTTTTGAAAATGTTAGTTTCTATTTTTGAATGTGTGTATCAAAGGTAATATTAGGGTGAGAGGAGGTTTGCCACTCTTTCACAAGGATGATCTCATCAGTGATGTCATTTGAGATGTCATCAGTGATGTCATGAGTGGTGTCACTGGCCATGTCATGAGTGATGTAATATGTGACGTCTTCACAGTGCATTGCGGGCGCGCGAGTTATAGTTAGCTAAACTAACTATAACGGGGGAATTTCAATGGTTTTCTATGAGTGAAATGTCCAGCTAACTATAACATGTGTGAAACCTACGGTTTTTTCAGTGAATATATATATGTATATATATACTGTAAAACAATTAATAAACTATTAAAGAAGAACAAAGAAGAGAGTGAGGGTGCAATTCATGACATCAAAAAAGTAAAAAAAAATAATCTCAAAATTACATCTTGAATTTATCTGATCAGGAGAGATAAAGAGAACTCAGTTAACAATGATATTACTCTTCTATCAAATGAATCCCCAATTCTTCAACCTGATTTAACCCCCCAGGTTTCTTGGTTTGAAAGTCAATGATATATTTGGACTCCTTCTTTCTCAATTTGAGAACCCTGCCTCCCCCTGTGGTGTTATTCACAACTTGTTCAATGGCAAAGTAGGACAGGAGGGAAGTGTTCGAGAAATGACTGTCTTGGATATGGCGGGCTATTTTCTTAGCCATCAAAGTGGTACTCCCTATTTACCACAGTTTGCAGGGACATTTAATTGCATATATCACGAATATTGTGCTGCATATGAGGAACAGGCTAATGCCTATGGTGGTTTTATCAACAGTAAATTATTTCAGCATGTAGCTGTTTTTGCAAGCCTTACAATGGCCACATGGGAAAAAGCCTTATAAGTTATGTTCTGTGTTGGTGAACTGTGCGGTGATGTCACTGTGAACTAACATGTCCCTCATGTTGTGTCTTCGTCTGTATGTTATGTTGGGTCTGTTCTTAATGTAAATGCTTATAATATTGTCGCTAGTGAGTCTATTCCAGCTCTTGATAAGAATCCTTTTGATATCTTTTAAATTCTCATTATGTGTCAGGATGATTCTGGTGTTGTCCTCACTGTCCTCATCTCTACTTTTATCAGTGTCAAAGAGGGTTTCACTTCTGTTGATTTTGTTGGCTCTTTCTTTGACCCTGTTTAAGACCCATTGAGGACATCCCCTTTCCCTGAATCTTTCATTAATGGCGGCTTCTTCCAAGAGAAATGCCTCCTCAGTGTTACAATAACGTTTGGCTCTCAGTAATTCCCCGTAGGGAATGCTCCACTTGAAAGTTTCTGGATGACTGCTCAGGGTATGCCAAGTACTGTTGCCTGCTGTCTCCTTCCTGAAGAGTCTAGTATGTATGGTGTTTTGCTTATTTTCAGTGCTGACATCTAGATAATCAACTGTGGTTTTACTTATGGTACTCGTGAGATGGATAATGCAATCGTAGGAGTTCAGTTTCTAGATTAACCTCAAGGCCTTAGACTCTGTACCTTTCCAGATAATGAACAGGTCATTGCTGTATCTCAGCCAAAGTGCAACCTGTTCAATCTCAGGAAATGTCATGTTGTCTTTGAATAATTCCTTCTCCCAGAGTACTACAAACAAATTCGTAAAACTGGGTATGAAGCATGACCCCATGGTGGTCCTAAGGATCTGTTTGTAAAAAGTACAGTTAAAGAGACCATATTTAATTTCAAGACAGTACTGTAACATTCCTAAGATCATGTTAATGTGATCACTGAATCTAACATGTTGTGATTGCAGGAAATGTCAGCATGTTTCTGTGCCCTGAGAGTGTTTAATGATCGTATATAGGGAATTGACATACAATTTGATGAGGAGGAAATCCTCTTCCCAATGGGTGCCTTCCAATTTCTAGTTAAACAATAAAGAGAGTAAGGGAATAAATTCACAAAGGTAGACGGAGAGTACTCCTAGTCCCCTGGGATCCAATATCAAATAAACATAAGAGGAGTACCATCAGAAACTGCTTGGTGAAAACAGTCTGAGTGGGATGACTACAAAAAGAAAAGAGTCCTTCTTTTATTTATAAAACCCCTCACTCACCAACCTGGTTGGTGACATGCTTCATCATCGGGGTCCACCCTGATAGCCGAATGCCATCAGGGTGTGCTGCGACACCTGGATTACAGTGGAGCTGGTATTTGTGTGTGTGAAGTGAACAAAAAAGTGTTAAAAATTGTCCTGGTATACTTGTGTGAAAAATAATTTTATTTGCAAGCTACTAGACAATATTAAAATCAAGTATGTGGATACAATAAGGTATATTATGACCATGTGTATCACTATGTGTTAGGTCTACATGTTTCAACCCGTCTGATGGAAAGTACCGGGTTTTCTTCAGGACCGTAGGAAAATGGGTGGTCAGGGCACACTAACGTCCTGACAGTCCTAGATTCCTTCAAACTACTGACAAAAATCTGTCGTAGGCAAAAATTCACACCCAAATGGGCGAGAGAAAAGCAAAAAGACCTGTTAGAGAGAAAAAGGAAAAGTCACGAATATATTTGTTACAAGCCTGTAACGAAGTGCCGTGCTGACTCTCACGTGTCTGCTTACTTACTGTCCATCCCATTCAGAGCTTATTGTGATCGGTCGTGTTATGTAAGACTACTCATCATTGTCTACTTCTGATGGTGCTTACATATGTTATATTAGACTAAGACTGAGCCTGTCTGAGGCTAGAACTTGCACACTTTATCAATTTTAGCGTGCTCAGTGATTAATAGGTCTTTATTTCATCTGTTGGAAGCACTCAGCAATTTATTGTACGTGGCTCGACTGCTCACATTAACATTAGCGTGAATTAACAATGACGTGAGATCTTTATCCAATCATACATACAGTCACACTAGACAGACATACAAGCACCACACATGCAAAGACCAGAAAGCGATCAGGGCTTACTCCTGTTTCGGGTCTTTTAGGCTTCACGGGGTAGAGGGAAGGTTAGCCTCGCAAAATGACGTATTCTAAAGGGGGAAAGGGGAGAAGACAGTCGTTAAAGAAAAGGGCTCACGGGACGTTGACCGGCATTAGATCGGTGCTCGGGCCGTCAGTGATTAATTAACTTACAGTTTTGTCGAGGTTCAATGGCAATGTACCTACTCGCCTCTCCGTGCCTCCCCGCTAGCGTTGGGAATCGGCCAGCAGGATTAATAGAGCCAGACCGGTTTCCGGGGTGGGCGGGGGGACGCACGTGCGTGATGACGCAATGATGAGTGCGTATAGTAGGTGAAAATAGTGGTAGGACTAGGGGCTCAGCTAGAACTAACGTTGCTAGGCAACAGGGTATTAAACATGAAGGTTTACGGAGGTTCGAAGTGAATTTAAAAAGTAATTAGGTTGCTCTCGAGGTTCGGAGTGAATTTAAGAAGTAATTAGATTGCACTCGAGTCGGGGAGCAGGGTTGTAACTGGATGGGGAGTTCGTTAGTCTCCAACAAACCCTGGGAATTAAACTAACAATCTCAGCGAGAGCACGGGGTATTTTTTGGGGACATATATACGAGTGGTAGGGTAGCCAAGTGCCATGGAAGTACCAGAACAAAGGAAAGGCTATAACTACATACTCGGTCTCTGAGGGAGAGTAGACTTTGATTTAGGGAGAGAAGGAGCACATATCTGACCAATGAGAGGCGCTGGGAAGATCAGAGACTGTTCATGCCACTCGAGTATCAGATCACATGACGCTGGCCCAAGGAATATTGTCATTAAGTCCTGTGACATGTGTGGATAGTCTATATATCTATCTCTGTTCCTTCTCATATAGGCGTTTCTGCATGTTCGGTCCAGGGGTGATTTGCTCAATCACTGTCCATCTCATGTCGTTGGGCGTGTGATTGTATTCAAGGAAGTGGTCAGTCAATTTTGTTGCACTTTTTTTGCAGCGGATGGTGCTGAGATGTTCACAGATTCTTTGCTTAACCTTTCTTGTTGTCATCCCTATGTAGCGTTTGTTGCATGTACATTCAATCAGATATACAACGTTGCAGCTGTTACAGTTCGTGTGGGATTGTTGTTTCCACACTTTGCCGGTCTCAATATTCAAAGTTTTGGTGTTGCTCGTTAGGTGGCATACGCTGCAGTTACCACAGCGAAAATGTCCAGTGACATCGGCCCCAAACCTTTGTTAGTGATTGGCTGTCGGTCGGCTTCTTTGCTTAGGGCCTGGTGTTTACCAGTGTGTCTTTCAGGCTAGGCAATTTTTTATAAGAAAACAGTGGCTTTTCCCAGCGGAGATTGCCAGTGCAGAGAATAGACCAATGTTTGTTAATGCTCTTGGACACTTGGTTGGAGATGGCATTAAAAGTGGTAACACAAGTGAGCGGTATTGTGTTTTCCATGGGTGGTTTTTTCTCTAGGAGAGCTTCTCTCGGTTGGTGCCTTGAACGTTTCTGGCATTTATTTATGATCCTTGTTGGGTATCCACGAACCTGTAGTTTTTCAGTTAGGTCAGAGGCTTGTTTTTTATATTCCGTTAGTTTGCTGCAGTTACGCCTCAATCTCAAAAATTGTCCATAAGGGAGATTTTCCCTAAGTGGACGTGGGTGAAAACTCTCGAATTTGAGGAGGTTATTCTTGGCGGTAGGCTTATAGTGCGTTCTGGTCTCCAAATGTTCATTCTCCTTCGTGATGACTACATCAAGGAACACTATTTCTTTTTCGTTGAAGCAGTGGGTGAATCTGAGATTCTGATCACAAGTGTTGATCCAGGTTATGAACTCCATTAACTGGTCAAGTGGTCCTTTCCAGATGGCAAGGACATCGTCAATATAGCGTTTCCAGAATTTTATATTGTCCTTGAAGGGGTTGTGATTGCTCAAAATGAACTTCAGTTCGAAATCATGGACATGCCACGCTAGGAGCAAAGACACTCCCCATCGATGTACCCCCCATTTGGAGGTAGAGAGACCCTTCGAATTCGAAATAGTTGCGTTTTAGTGCTAATTTAGCACATTCAATGACGAAAGCTCTGGGTGTGTTAAATGTCCAGTCCATGTCTCCCAAGATTTTTTCCAGGACCGATAGTGGGTCATCTTGTGGTATACTTGTGTTCAGGCTCTCTATGTCAAAGCTTAGTAAGATTGTATTTTCATCTACGTTGATTTCCTGTAGAAGACTCAGTAGACTTTTAGTGTCCTGTAAGTAGGTGGATGTGGCTTGCACAATGGTTTTAAGAAAGAAGTCACAAAATCTAGACAGCGGTTCCAGTAGGGAGCGGATGCCTGAAACAATAGGACGACCTGGTGATTGTAGTTTCCCCTTATGCATTTTGGGCAAGGTGTAGAAATACGGTATCTTGCATTCGGTGTTGCATAGGTAGTCTGCCTCCTGTTTAGATATCTTTCCCAGTGTTTCTGCAGTTTCAACTAGTCCCTCTATTTCTGATTGGAGTTCCAGGGTGGGATCCGATTGCAGAATCTGATAGTTTTTAGTGTCACTAAGCAGGCGCTGGCACTCCTCACGGTATGCGCTCGTGTCCATCACTACCAGTCCGCCCCCCTTGTCGGCGGGCTTAATCATGATGTTGTCGCAGGTGCGGAGATCCTTTAGTGCATTGCACTCTGCTCGACTCAAGTTATGGAACTGTGAAGCGTTACTCATTCCTTCCACATCATTATAGACGGCCTGTTCAAAGGTGATCACTTCTATCGGGACTGCATGAGTGGGTGGCATAAAGGTAGATTTTTTCTTTAGTCCGCTCTCATTGTGATTTTCAGTACCGGTGTTGGGTCCTTGCTTCTCAAAGAAAGCTTTAAGTCTCAGCTTTCTAAAAAAAGTTAGCCAATTCGCAATGCAATTGGAATTTGTCAAGACGTGCGGTTGGGACAAAACCCAGACCTTTATTAAGCACACTCATTTCTGTTTCTGATAGTGCTCTAGAGGATAAGTTAGTAACTAGGTCCTCGCATTGCTTGTTCCCGCCTTGCTCCTGGTCTGGCCGCTCACCGGCTCGTCCTCTTCCCAATGTACTTGGTTCATTTGTCTTCTTCTCCCTTTTCCCCGCCTACCTCTGCCTAAAAAAGGAGGGCGGTATTGGCTTTGTTGGAAGGGTGGAGGTTGAAAATGTGGTTGGAAAGGTGGTTGCCAACCGTACATCGGGAACTGGTGGGGTTGATTATAGGGATCTTGGAACATTGGTGGATTAAATGTAGGCCAGTGCATCTGGCCTCTGTAACCTCCTCTTGGTTTATGCTTCATAGTGCTTGTGGTTGAGCCATTGCTACTGTTAGATGAAATGCTCGAAGCATCGGAATCTCCTAAGATCATGTTAATGTGATCACTGAATCTAACATGTTGTGATTGCAGGAAATGTCGGCATATTTCTATGCCCTGAGAGTGTTTAATGATCGTATATAGGACATTGACATACAATGTGATAAGGAGGAAATCCTCTTCCCAATGGGTGCCTTCCAATTTCCCCAAAAAATCCTTGGTGTCCCGGACATGTGACGGGAGACCCGAAACATGATCCCTGAGAAAATTATCCACGCATTTGGAAACATCTTCCAGGGCACTGTCCCTAGAGGAGACAATTGGATGGCCCGGTGGATTTAGCGCATACTTGTGAACTTTTGGTAGCAAGTATAGTACTAGTAACTTGGGAAAGTCTATTTGTATAAATCAATATTCCTCCCATTCCAAAAAAACCCTATCTTTCCATTCTGAAAGCATGTTCACAATGCCACTGCTGTTGTTAGTGTAGGTGTCCCATTGGACAATGGTGTAAAATCAGGTGTCAATCACTGGCGATAAGCCTCAGTGATGTACATTTCTCTATTAAGTAGAACATTGTTACCGCCCTTGTCATCTGGGCGTATAACTATGTTCTTTTCTTCAGAAAAAAATGCAAGAATTTGTTTTTGTGTATGTGTGAGATTGGGGGATTGTTTGTTTCTGAAGTATGTACTACAACAGAATTCCATCAACCCTTTTGTCACATTGTCATGAAAAGTGTCTATATTGCCATAGTTTCAGTTTGTTTTGCAGAGTTGCTTAAAACAATTGCAATACATGCAAAAAATAAAAACATACATAAAATATTTGACCACAGTAATAAAATGTCATCATAATAGAAATGTGATACCCGTCTGTTGCTTAAAAGTAAAAAAAATACAGATTTAGACATGCTGGAGCAACCTATGTAAGTAACCCAGTCACCTGCATCAATGTATGCTCCCCCTGCGAAAATTAATAGTCCAAAGACTCCTTTACCTAAAAACTTTAGTGTCAGTTTGGCATTTTTGCCCGGGCCGCTTCGAGAAATCTAACTAGTCTAGTATTCAATTGGGTTGATGCTGGGTCGAATAAGGCCAATACTACCTGCCTCCTTGTCCGAATCCCCCTTTGATTGGGGATTTTTAGCAGTTGCCTCCTTTCTTTAAGCATCTCCGAACAAGAACAGATGGTATGGATGATGTCCCCCTGGCCATTTTTACACAGACTGCATACTGTGAAAGTCTGCAACCTTTTCCATGGTAGAAGATGCTGCGTGAATGGAATCACTCCGAGTCGTAGCTTTAGGAATTTTAATTTCAGTGCTTTTAAATAGCCCAGTTTAAAGTATTGTTGCGGGGCTAGGGTCCTGTACGAATTCAAAGTCATCCAAGCATGCGCTCTGGCAGAAAAAGCAGCTTTGTCCTCCACCAGTGACTGTTTTATCAACGACTTCCACACTAATTCTTTTTTAATTGAATGGTGACACTCTGTATCCCAAAAGGGCGATAAGCCTGTTTTTTTCAGTGCCTCCGCAAGGTACAGTCTTGTGGGGGAATTCTCCCTCTGTTGGAGATCTTGCCACAGCAGGTGGTTTAATGTGCTAGGGTTTGATATTCTGATTTTATTCCAACAGTTGATGTAGGCTCCATATCTGGCCCCGGTATGCTTTATCAGGCCAAACTCCAGTCAGAGTTGCGCCGGTGACGTGTAATTCGGGAGGCTGAACATAGTTCTGTATGCTTTTACAAGCGTCTCTCCCGCGCAGTGCTTCGCTACCATAGGTAATATTAGGTAGGATTTTGACCCGTGCTACCACTAAAAGAGGGCTCAGCGTAGAGCCCAGTTGTTTGGCTTATAGACTTTTCATGGTTAATGAAAGGGTCATCCCTTTCCTTTTGATCTCTTCTTGATGGCGGGTAAATGTTCCTTCTTTATCTAAGTAGACTCCAAGATACTTATAAGTCTCCGCTGGTTCAATGTGTTTGCCGCCCAGATGCCATAGGTAGCTCTTTTTTCATTTGTTGTTAGTAGTCATGGTCCTGGTTTTATTTAGGTTTATTGAGAGGCTATTTTCTTGTACGTAGACCTGCAGACCATTAAAAAGATGTTGCAAGCCAACTACCGTATGGCTTAGTAGGACTACGTCGTCCGCGTATAGTAGATTGGACAATGAGATGCCCCCTAATCTGGGCACGTTGGAGTTGCAGGTGTTAAGTGTCTGTGTTAAGTCTGCCATTAATAAATTAAATAAGATAGAGGCCAGCACGCAGCCCTGTTTAAGTCCTTTCATTGTTTTAACTTTTCCTGAGAGATGGGACCCTGATCCTATTTTGACCTGTACTCAGGTATTGGTATGTTAAAGCAGTATCATTGATAGAAGGGTGTTTGGGATGCCCCATCTGGCTAGCTGAGTCCACAGTTTGGACCTCTCCATTTGTCAAACACGGCACTAAAGTCGATGAAACAGATATGCAACTGTGTTTTCCTCAATTTTGTCGTGTCCTTTATCAAAGATATTGCCATGATGTTTGGTATCGTGCTGGAGTTTTTTCAGAATCTTGTCTGATTTAGCGGGATTATTTTATTATGTTCTGCTCAAGTTGTCAATTCCTCCAGCAGTGTTCCCGCAAAGAATTTGGCCTCATTATCAATCAGTGCTACTAACCTATAATTGGCTGGCAGGGCCTTGCTGTCACTTTTATGGATCGGAATGATCGTTGAACCTTTCCATGAATCTGGGATAGTGCCCAGTCGTCTTACTTCCAGAAATAGTGGATGGAGTATTTCTGCCCAATCTTTCGGCCTTTCTTTGAACACTGCTGGTGGAATTCCATTCGGGCCCGGTGCTCCTTCCTTTCTTCCCTTCCTGATCTGTTTCCTGATTATTAGATGATCAGTGACGAGTGGACTTTCCTCCTCATGATGGATTAAGTCGGGAGAATTGAGTGTGTCATTTGCCCTTAATCAGATAGCGGCAGCAGAGCTGTCAGGGAAATTGTTGTTGCCTCTTTCCCTTCTTCAAATGTTGGTATAATATCCATCCGTGTCTGCTCTGCTCCGGTGTGGGCTGATTTTTGTTTTGGCTATTAAAGTGGAAGTTTAAGAAGCTTTTACAAGCGTCTCTCCCGCGCAGTGCTTCGCTACCATAGGTAATATTAGGTAGGATTTTGACCCGTGCTACCACTAAAAGAGGGCTCAGCGTAGGGCCCAGTTGTTTGGCTTATAGACTTTTCATGGTTAATGAAAGGGTCATCCCTTTCCTTTTGATCTCTTCTTGATGGCGGGTAAATGTTCCTTCTTTATCTAAGTAGACTCCAAGATACTTATAAGTCTCCGCTGGTTCAATGTGTTTGCCGCCCAGATGCCATAGGTAGCTCTTTTTTCATTTGTTGTTAGTAGTCATGGTCCTGGTTTTATTTAGGTTTATTGAGAGGCTATTTTCTTGTACGTAGACCTGCAGACCATTAAAAAGATGTTGCAAGCCAACTACCGTATGGCTTAGTAGGACTACGTCGTCCGCGTATAGTAGATTGGACAATGAGATGCCCCCTAATCTGGGCACGTTGGAGTTGCAGGTGTTAAGTGTCTGTGTTAAGTCTGCCATTAATAAATTAAATAAGATAGAGGCCAGCACGCAGCCCTGTTTAAGTCCTTTCATTGTTTTAACTTTTCCTGAGAGATGGGACCCTGATCCTATTTTGACCTGTACTCAGGTATTGGTATGTTAAAGCAGTATCATTGATAGAAGGGTGTTTGGGATGCCCCATCTGGCTAGCTGAGTCCACAGTTTGGACCTCTCCATTTGTCAAACACGGCACTAAAGTCGATGAAACAGATATGCAACTGTGTTTTCCTCAATTTTGTCGTGTCCTTTATCAAAGATATTGCCATGATGTTTGGTATCGTGCTGGAGTTTTTTCAGAATCTTGTCTGATTTAGCGGGATTATTTTATTATGTTCTGCTCAAGTTGTCAATTCCTCCAGCAGTGTTCCCGCAAAGAATTTGGCCTCATTATCAATCAGTGCTACTAACCTATAATTGGCTGGCAGGGCCTTGCTGTCACTTTTATGGATCGGAATGATCGTTGAACCTTTCCATGAATCTGGGATAGTGCCCAGTCGTCTTACTTCCAGAAATAGTGGATGGAGTATTTCTGCCCAATCTTTCGGCCTTTCTTTGAACACTGCTGGTGGAATTCCATTCGGGCCCGGTGCTCCTTCCTTTCTTCCCTTCCTGATCTGTTTCCTGATTATTAGATGATCAGTGACGAGTGGACTTTCCTCCTCATGATGGATTAAGTCGGGAGAATTGAGTGTGTCATTTGCCCTTAATCAGATAGCGGCAGCAGAGCTGTCAGGGAAATTGTTGTTGCCTCTTTCCCTTCTTCAAATGTTGGTATAATATCCATCCGTGTCTGCTCTGCTCCGGTGTGGGCTGATTTTTGTTTTGGCTATTAAAGTGGAAGTTTAAGAAGCTTGCCCAGGTTGCCTCTAAAATGTAGGAAGCAAGTCTCCCATAATGCGGCTGTATGATAGTGTTTACTGTTTTCCAGAAACGATTGCTGGCGTTATGCTTTATATTGTGCAAGAGTTTTGCCCAGAAGACCTGTTCGTTGTTTTTGTTAATATTCCATTTCAGCTACTTAAGTTGAGATCTTTGCTGCCAGAGGGTTAAAAGGAGCAGTGTGTTCCCTGGTTTGTGGTGTAGAGATCTTAAAGAGATGTTGATCATTCTCTTAAGTGCTTTTATTTGCGCTCTTTGAACCTTAGTTATCTTTTTCCCTTGTGTCTGTACCGGAAAACTCCTTGTTTTAATGTCCGTAGCCTTTAACTTGCTGAGGTTAGTTGTGAAGCATTCCCAGGTTTGTATCAGGTTTTTTCCGAGCGGTTGAGTGAGTAAGAGATTGATTGCTGTGTCTGTTAAGGACTCTATGCTTTCTGTCGTATACTTGATCTTCTTATAATTTGTTGTATAACTTGAGCCAAGATGTGGAGCATGATGAATGCTAGTCGGAGCAAGTGCCGCTAGAATAGTCTCTTGTGGACGGTGGTCGCTGTCCCCTTTGACGCACATTCCAAAGCCTTTTACGTGTTGAAACAACGAGAGGCTGACAAACATGTAATCTAAAAGCAAGCTTGTTAGTTCAGTGTGGTAGCTTGAAACTGGAGGAGTATCGCCGTCTGTTCTTCTATTGAGGGCCCTAAGATTTAGATGTTTTAGTTCTTCCAGCAGGAGTCTGTTTTCCCTGTTAGGCCTCCCATGCGTAAAGGATCCTTGTGTTGGTAAATTGTAATTTATTGATTGGAGTCAGACTTCCTTTGCTTTGGATGATCCCATTAGATATTGATTCAAGTCCCCCGATAATATGAGATTTGGGGTTTCGGCACTGCCTAGATAGGGAGGTATTTCATTAGTTAACTTTGCAGAGTCAATTGCTGTCCATTTTGAGTGGATGTATACGTTAAACAGAGTTACTTTGTTTTTTGCCGCTACGAGGAAAAGAATGAGTTTGACTGCTAAAGCTACATCTGTTACCAGGCCAGTTGCTACCGCTGTTGATATGGATGTTGTTGAAATTTAGTTTGCCAGCCCCCCTGAAGAATGTCCCATGTTACTACCCTTAACGGCTGGATTATCAAAGCAAAGGAACCCGTGTATGTATAGTGGTTCCATGAGCCATGTTTCCAATATCAAAGTTAAGATATTGCAGGAATTCTGGGTCTTGAATTTTTGACGCTAAGCTGTTAACGTTCCATGAGCAGAGACGTGTCACTGGTTCTTTTTGTCTATTGTTGCCGGGGTCTATATGGTTATTATGTCATTGAGTTGCTGTGGCAAGGTTTATGGTTCTTGTAATTAGATAAGCATTCCAGGAGTTGCATCCAGGTGTCATTTCAGCCCTAGGAGATCCATGTAGTATGCCTTGGTTGAAAACCCTTCTTGGTGCTGAGTAGCCAAGTGCTTCTCTTAGTACAGAGGTTGCGGGTCTTGAGCATTCTTTGGCACCTGACCTTGGGCTCGAGTTTAGTAGCGGTGCTGGATAGGCTGGAAGTTGGTAGCGGCTGACTTGGATGTCCTAGTCTTTAAAGGTGATATGGTGATTTAGTACTCTCTGGGCTGTTGTGGCTGATTTCCATATTGCCCTTGTTATTTCTGGCTGGGCTGGATTATCTGCAGTGAGAAACTCTATTGCGAGTAGGTCTGTTGTATTCAGGTCTGCTAAAGTGATTATAGCCGAAGTCATTTTATAACGTTGCCTCTGTTCAGCAAATTGTGGCAACCTATTGTAATATACTTTGGATTGAGCAATGTGTATCTCATGACCAATGACGGATCATTTGGGGGATAGGTAGTGATTTCGAGTGGCCCTGCCCATTTGGCAGCGGGGTTTCCTTGTGTTAGCCGATAAGGTTCATTCTAATCTAATTGCACAACTGCACGAATGGCATTAAAATCTTTTTCCATGTATGTTGTTGAAGTTGAGATTCCTGGTTGACTATGTTGTTGCCGGGGAGAGAAGCCTGAGGTGGTTGGCCCGGGGCTATCCTCGCTTGTTTCCCCTCCGTTGAAGTTGCAACTATCTGAGTTGTGCAGATCATTCCCGTTGTTGTTTCATCATTTCCAGCTGGAGAGACGGTGGGAACTTGCCCAGTTTCCAACCAGGTGGGCTCCCGGTTGCTATCCTTTGCAGGGGCCATAAATTTATGTTGATCGGCAAGCCCAGCATGCCAATTTGAGTTAGATCTGGTGGTTTGTATAGGAGGTTTGGGAAATGAACTGTTGACAGCTTTGTCCCTTTCAGAACCAGAGGCCACCTCAGCTTGCTTCAAAGACCTTTCCTCTGTTCCTGCTAGAGGCCTTCCAAGGTTATGGGAACAGGTGGGTGCTGCTATGACTTGATGGTTTTTTGTGTGAGCCAGATTATCTTGCGTATCCCTCTCTTTTGATGCAATGATTGGATTCGGGCATTGTTTAATGAAAATTTAATAAGTGGCTGCTTGATTGAGAAGGAGTAATTTCTGATTGCAGCCTTTCATTTTCAACTGACGGCGTTGTTTTGCATTCATTTTTGTCTCAGTTGGAGTAGCTGAAGCTGTCTTTGAAAGGTCGCAGCTGCTGCCAGTGGTGCCCATTCTTTGTTGTGTGTTAATTTTAGTGTTTTTACAGAACTGCTTTAAATTACTGTCTGCTGTCGCAGGTGCGGTGAAGTCGTCAGTGGGGCAACTAACACTGGCAGAGCAGGTTGATTTGTTCTTCAACTCATTGGAAAGCATTGTCGGAAGGGTTGCCAGCTAGTCCACAATCTGGCTATACCTGCATTGGAGGTATGTCTC
Source organism: Lissotriton helveticus (assembly GCF_964261635.1). Taxonomy (NCBI): domain Eukaryota; kingdom Metazoa; phylum Chordata; class Amphibia; order Caudata; family Salamandridae; genus Lissotriton; species Lissotriton helveticus. The sequence continues at coordinate 1,708,665,457 of NC_136063.1, read as the reverse complement.
TGTTTGTGCCCTTCTTATTAGTGCATTAAGTTCCCCCAGTTTTTCATCAATCCCTGATGTAAATATTGCCAGAGTGTTTAATAGTGAAAGCTGTATGTCCATCTTGTCTGATTGGTATTGTAGCGACTCCACTGACAGTTGCACGGTTTTTAGATGGGAGGCCCAGGCGCTCCCATCCTGCCGATTTGGGTCCCCCCGCTCCTTTGGGCCCACTTCCTTCTTTCCCCACGAGGGCTGATTGTGCCATAAAGGAGGGTGCAGGTGCTTCATCTTCTCTGTGAGAGGACCCGTCTGTTGGTCCGGGGAGTATGCTGCCAGCATGTGCTCCCATTCTTGTGTTCCTAAATAGGGTAAAACAGTCCTACCTTCATCCTGCTTTGGAGACTTTAGGTTGGCTGGCAGGGGTGTCATCTTATGACTGACTTGGCTGATGGGGCCGAGATCACACTTAGCTGTATTAGTCATATCGCCATTAGATATGTTTAAATCCTGGGATCCAATGGAGAATCATTCAGCTGCCCATGGTGAGTGATGTTTGGTCAGCTTATCTTCTAGGCTGGATGCATCTGACCCGGGCTGCTTGCTCCAGTTGTTCTGGTGTCCTTTTTCCTTTGCCGATGAGTGGCCTACTCCTGTTATGGTCGGCAGTGCCTGCGCAGTTAGAGGTGCTCCTGATGTTTTGATAGGAGTTGTTGCAATTATTGAATTAGCTGCTGTTATTAAATTCTGAGCTTCTGCCTGCGGAGATTTCTGAAATTTCTGCGATCCTAGTTAAGTATGGGTGAATTTTGCGGATTTGCGGTGCGCGAAATCTCACGAAATGGCAAAAAAATCAGGAAGTTTGCTGGAATTTCCTCGAACTCGCGGATTTGCACAAATATATGTGACCACGTGTGTCTGTAACTTTGCCAGCTCGCCGAAAGGCGCCGAGGTCCCTCGAGTGAGCTGTCCATCATAGTGAGGAAAGGGCGCGAAGACGTTGCATACCCTAGTGTGTGTGGGGCGGGGCCAAACGGGCGGGGCTTCCATGCGAGTTCACATGCCTCTTGTTTTTAAAGGGTCAGAGATCGATCAGAGCAACAGATGAGAAGAAAGCAGCCTCCTGGTCATTGCAAGTTCACAGGGATTGCGCTCGAGAAACTTGTGGATACAAAGACCTCCATCAAGGATTACATCTAATTGTAGGCGGTAGATATGGGGAGGAAGCACACCTGCCTAGTCTCCACCATGCACACTAGTTGTTTGGGCTGATTATAATGCATGACTGAATTTGAGCTTCAACTCGGGCACCTGCTTTATTTATATTTGTAAGTGCTTCCTGTTGAGGTTTAATTTTTGTGACAGGAGTATCGTGCCAGAATGAATCCTGACTGCATATTTATCCATGAAGATGCCACCATGTTGTGCCATACCTCTACTCAACTGGAGTACTTTCTATTGGCTAATCAGTAAGTGCTACCTCGTTGGGTAAATGTATAGTGCTTTTCTTACACTACAGCTGCATAAAGGGCCAGAAGAGTTGTCTCCAGTGACCATGTGTGTCTGTAACTTTGCCACCAGGCCCATAGGCGCCGAGGTCCCTCGAGTGAGCTGTCCATCACAGTGGGGGAAAGGGCGGGAAGACGTTGCATACCCTAGTGTGTGTGGGGCAGAGCCAAACGGGCGGGGCTTCTATGCGAGTTCACATGCCTCTTGTTTATAAAGGGTCAGAGACCGATCAGAGTAGCAGATGAGAAGGAAGCAGCCTCCTGGTCACTGTAAGTACACGGGGATTGGGCTCGAGAAACTCTTGGATGCAAAGACCTCCATCAAGGATTACATCTAATTGTAGACGGTAGATATAGGGAGGCAGCACACCTGTATAGCCTCGACCGTGCTCACTAACTTTTTGGGCTGAAAAACGTTACTGAATTTGAGCTTCAACTTGGGCATAGGCAAAAAAAATAAAAAATCTGCCTGCAAGCGTATTTGTGGATTTTTTGGCAATTTCGCGAGATTCACAGATTGCGAAATTGCTAAAAATCCGCAATTTCCACGAGCGGAATGTATTTCGCACCCATACTTAATCCTAGTGAGCCTGTTGGTAAAACAGAATAAGATTGGAATGATCCAGGGTATATCGAGTCTCCTATGGGCTGCTTATTCTGTGCCTTGTGCTGCACCATAGGGCTGAATGAAGGACTGGTTGAAGGGGATTCAGCTATTGTATTGTTCTGAGAATTACTATTGTTTTGTTATGTGGAACTTCATTGGTGTATTCCACTGTCAATGATGTGGTTATGCATGTAGATGAAGATGTAGATGAAGATATTGTGGATATCAAGACCTGAGTATGAACTTGTGCTATAATTTGCTGTTTCCGCTGGGTTTGGTGAGTTGACTGAATTGTCTGCCTTGGTGTGGGTGCCAGTACTGGTACTTGATCTGGTAGTAAGGGGATCTGAAGACCTTTCACAGTGGCGTTACTTGAGTAAAGAGCGGCCCCAATGTCTTTTATGAAATTGAGTTTTGTGAACATTTTTGGTTGGGTCACTGTCTGTCGAAATTAGAGACGGTTCATTACTATTCTGATCTGTAAAGGGACCTGCCTTGCCCTTTCTTCTCCGCCCTGAGATCTTAGGGCGCTGATCTCCCATACTCAGCCTGACCCCATATCATTCAACAGCTACCTGGGCGGGCTGGACGGGGCGGGAGGTGAGAATGAGGTGGCTCGGTGGGTGCACAGTGCTGGTGCTTTTTACTGCTTTTTCTGTTGGTGGTCAGCTCTCCCCTGCGCTCCGCTTCCACCAAAAAGACAGCTCTTTAGGACTGTTCAGGGCTGGACGAATCTATGCCTGTCCTCAGTTATCCGTGCCATGCTCCGGTTCGGCTCAGTACATAGATCTACAGCACCTCAACAGGTCTTGGTTACTCAGGTCGACAGGGAGGGTTGCAATAGAGCCAGGATGCTTCTTCTCGCCCAAATGGAGCGACACCTGCAATCACGAAGAGCCTTATGCCTGGAGGCGCTCTAAACGCATTCTCACTATGAGCAGATGCCAGGGCCTCCCAAGCTCACCTGGTGGGCAAGGTCAGAGTTGATGTCTAGGTATTGTAAGGGAGTGTCCAGGGTAGTTGCTGTCAGTAACATTGATTTGAGAGGGATTGGTGAGCACAGCTCCTACTGCTGTTTTGCTGCCCCCTCTGCTCTAACTGCTGCTGGGTTGGCGGGTTCAAACCCAGTTAGTTTATCCTTTTGGCCTCGACACAAAGGCCCTCCCAACCACAGCAGCCTTTCTGTCAAGGGCCTCTCACAGCCTCTCACCGCCACTTGCCACTTGCACCCCCCGTGCTGGAGCTATGAATATTGCGGCTAATGCCACCATGATGATAGCTTGTTGTGGCTCTACACACCTTTTTGCATCTGCGGGGGGGGTCAAGTGGGAGTCTAACCCGGCTCCCATAGCTGCCTGTACCTGGTACCTGCTGTGCGGTGCCTGCTACTGCCGGACTGCTGGGCTCCTCCCCCGCTGTTCCCTCAGTCTCTTGCTGGTCTCCTACTGGTGCTGGGGTGGCTGCTCCTGCAGGGCTTCCTTGTCTCCGCTGGTAGGGTGCCAGGCTGGCTCTCTTGCCGGTGCTGGAGGTGGGGTGGCTGTCATGAATGCTGCCACCACCGCTGCGGACCAGCGTGGAATTGAGGAGCTTGGTATCAGAACTGGATCAAAACTGGATCAGGATTCACCTTCACTGATAGCAGTAGATTGGGAAAACCAGTAGGGAACTGACTATATTGTCATAGGGTAAAGTGGGGTAGACTGTGGATTGTGGTTCAAAGTTAGTTCTGGCTGCGGAATCATGAGTAATGCCTTACTCATCCAGGATTGTTTCAACACTTGTGTTGTCACCCCCACTGCTCGTCTCTTCCTACAGTTCATGGAGGGTCAGTAGGGTGTCAATGCCTCCAATGTTGAAATCCACCTCAGCCCTCCAGTTTGATGGTGCAGTGATTCTGCCACTGCGTTTTGTACTGTGACATAAACTTTATTCGTTGTGTGCTGGTGGGCTCCCCCGGAGAGCGCACCACTTCCCTATAGTTCTGCTGGTTCCAGAAGTAGCGCTGTTTCTTTGGGATAACATAAAATCTATTAAAAAAAAATGCCATTATAAATTAAAACATTAAACTATTTACCACTTCAGTCAGTGCAACAATAGGGAAAGTGTTGGATAGCGGAGGGATAAAAATGATTATTCCCACTCCAGTGAGTGTAACAGTAGGGAAAATGTTAGATAGCCAGTCAGTTCAAAATTGAAAACAAACAAAATATTAGCAAAAAAACAAAATTATTTAAAAAACTAAAATATATATAAATATGTTAAAAATTATAATACAAATGTTTTTAATATTAATAATTTAAAAAACATATTATAATGTTAAATACATATGACAATTACCTACAAATATTACATGAAATAAAATAAAAAATACTTTTCACAACAAATAAATATTAATTAGAAATCATTTACAAACAAAAACAGTAATTATTACATACATTTACTTTTTTTTCTTTCCTACCCTATAACACCACACTATTCACAACCCACATCTAAAATATTTCTAAAGAATTTACTTACATAATTAACATAATTAAATTCCAATGAAATAAATATTATTAATTTTAAAAAAACCAAATTAAAACGTATAAAAAATGAATTAATTTCCCACACGTTACCCCTATAATACCCACAAACCACATCTAAAATTAAACTGTAAACATTTTTATTACACAATGAAAACTTATTTTCAATTAAAAACAAACAGTATTTAAAAACTAATTATAAAGTAAGTACAATTAATTTACTCCCTACCCTTTGCCCCTATAAAAGTAAACCCCCCACAAAATAATATAAACAATTACCATAATTAAATATCAATTAAATGACTAATATTATTAATTAAAGCTTACATTTTGCTTAATCAGCTGTGCTGGTTAATCTTTGAGTGGTTACAAGGGTGTTTTCCACTCACCCAGTTGCACCACCCACTCCTAGGACCCCATAACTTCTTATGTGTCCACTTATGGCAGAGTGCACAGTGCTTCTCTGACACTTAAAACCTTTCTGTGCTAGCTAATATTATTAATTAAACATAAATTACTTCCCACCCTTTACCCCTATAAACCCAACAACCCACACCTAAAATAAATTACACAATTTCCATATTTAATTTCCAATGAATTTATCAATATAAATTAAGAACTAGTTATTAACCCCTTCGCTGCTAGGCCTTTTCCCCTCCTGTGCTAAGCCTTTTTTTGGCGATTTGGGGTAGTGCGCGCTTAGGCCCCTGTAACTTTTTGACCACATAAGGTATCCATGCCAAGTTTGCGTCCTTTTCTTCCAACATCATGTGGATTCTAAAGGTACCCAGGGTTTGTGGATTCCCTTGGAGGGGTCCCAGAAATTAACCAAAATATAGTGATTTTTTTGTTTTTTTCAGAAAAATGGGAAAAATGAGCTGCAAATGAAAGCCTCTGGGGTTTTCCCTGCAAATGGTATCAAAAAAGGGTTTGTGGGGCTGAAATCTCCATTTTCTCAGCTTTTGTCAGAGAACCAACATTTTTCACACAGTTTTGGCATTTTTCTGGGACATAGCCTATTTTTGATATTTTTAGAGCTTTTCACCACCTTCCAGTTAATGGTAGAAATGACTATGAAAGCAATAAGGGATCCTGGACAGCTATACATTTTTGAACAGTAGACAAAATTCTGAATTCAAAAAGGGGTCATTTGTCTAAATACATGAAGGTTTCTTTATATAAACTAACAGTTAATTATTGGAATAATTGAAAATTTGTTGAAAAAACAGCCTTTTGTCTCAACGTTTTCACCTATAACTTCTTGTAATTTTGACAGCTCTTGGAAAGCAGATCCAAAAACTGAGCAGCAACTTGCAATGATTTTTTTTTATTTAATGGGTATAGAGCACTTATTCTTGGAAAATGTATATGTGGAAAAATCTGTATGAAAGACACCTATGTATTTCTGAATTGGGTACAAATTATAGAGTCTAGAAACAGTATATAATTGCACATTTTCAAAATTGGGAATACTCATACTAGCATGAGAATTATTGGTCATTTTTTAAAAAGATTTTTTTTACACAATGTCTTTCATTGGGAAGGGAGAAATGCATGAAAACTCAATTGATTTACAAATCTGAATTATCCTAAGTCTCCCGATAAAAACGGTACCTCACTTGTGTGGGTCGGCCTTGTGCCTGCAACAGGAAACGGCGCAAAATGCAACGTGGTCACACCTCAATTTTGCAGTTAAAAATTGACCCTTTTATGGCAAAGTGCCTACCTGTAGTTTTTGCACCCTAGCTCTGCTGGCACCTACGGAAACCTAGCAAACCTATACATTTTTGAAAAGTAGACACCCAGGGAAATTCAGGATGGGGTGACTCGACTGCCTACCACCAGGTTTTGTTACCCAGAATCCCTTGCAAAGCTAAGAATATGCCAAAAAAAACACATTTTCCTCACATTTCTGTGGTGGAAAGTTCTGGAATCTGCGTGGATCAACAAATTTCCACCCACCCAGCGTTCCCCCACGTCTCCCAAAAAAAATGGTACCTCACTTGTGTGGGTAGGCATAGTGGCTGCGACATGAAACAGCGCAAAACGCAACGTGGTCGCACCTCAATTTCCCAGTGAAATCTTGCCATTTTTGGACAAAGAGACTACCTTTTGTTTTGGAGCCCTAGCTCTCCCAGCACCTAGTGAAACCTAGCAAACCTATACATTTTTAAAAACTAGACACCCAGGGAAATTCAGGATGGGGTGACTCGATTGCCTACCACCAGGTTTTGTTACCCAGAATCCCTTGCAAAGCTAAGAATTTGACAAAATAACACATTTTCCTCACATTTCTGTGGTGGAAAGTTCTGTAATCTGCGTGGATCAACAAATTTCCACCTACCTGGAATTCCCCCAGGTCTCCCAAAACAAATGGTACCTCACTTGCGTGGGTAGGCATAGTGGCTGCGACATGAACCCCTCTTGCAAAAGCTGGTGGTTTTCAAGTCCACCAGCTTTTGCAAAAGGGGTTACCTGGGTTTTTGGCCCCGTGCTAGACGGCCATCTAGGGAAACCTACCAAACCCACACATTTCTGAAAAGTAGACACCCCGGGGCTTCCAATGAGGTATGGCTTGCGTGGATCCTTCAACGTTCCTTTACCCAGAATCCCTTGCAAACCTCAATTTTCGCTGAACAAATCAGTTTTTTCACACTTTTTTGTATGGGAAAGCGTGGCATCACTGGTCTCACACATATTTCCTCCCACCCAGAGTTCCCCAACGTCTCCCTATGAAAATGGTACCTCACTTGCGTGGTTAGGCGTAGTGGCTGCAACAGGAAATGGTCCAAATCGTACCCTATAGCAAAACTACCTTGATTTTTGGGGGGGACCTGAGCTTTTGGCCCGGGGCTCGGCGGCCATCTTTGAAAACTACCAAACCCAAACAGTTCTGAAAACTAGACCACCGGGGGAGTCCAGGGAGGTATGGCATGCTTGGGTCCCCCAATGTATTCCTACCCAGAATTCCTTGCAAACCTTAAAATTAGGTAAAAAAAACACTTTTCCAAACTTTTTGCATGGGATCTCCGTGCCGGCAAAAATGTCCTAACACCCAGCGTTCCCCTTGTTCTCCAGAGTAAAATGATACCTCACTTGTGTGGGTGCCCCAAAGCAGAACAGGCTAAAAATGAATTAAAAAAAAATCTAGTAAATAGGTTTGACAAATTAAGCACCCCAACCCTAGTCACAGGGCTTTGGCCCACCTACACAAGTGAGGTATCATTTTACTCGGGAGATCAAGGGGAACGCTGGGTGGTAGGACATTTGTGCCGGCATGGAGATCCCACCCAAAAATGTATGAAAAAGTGTTTTTTTAACCTAAATTTAAGGTTTGAAGGGATTTCTGTTTAGGAAAACGCATGCCATACCTCCCTGGACTCCCCCGGGTATCTAGTTTTCAGAACTGTTTGGGTTTGGTAGTTTCCAAAGATGCCCGCCAAGCCCTGGGCCAAAAACTCATGGGAAACCCCTTGCAAAACCAAATTGTTTTGAATGAATTAAGTTTTCAATTGGAGAACGTGCGATTCAGGGGACAATATCGCATGAAAATTGTGACAGACAATTTTAAGTTTGCAAGAGATTGTGGACAAAAAACAACAATAGAATTCACCAGAAAGACATGACCATATACTACCATGATTTAACAATAATATCTAAATTTAGAAAGTTATTTATAGCTATAATATACACCATAACTGAGTTACTCAAAAGTCAAAGATTCAAGCACGGCTATCTATTCCTCAAAGACACACACATACAGGTTGGATTTGGCACGAGGGCGAGTGATGGTTCAGTACATAAAATTTTATTAACATGATATTTCAAAAAAATGAAATGCTCTGTCAATAAATAAATACATAAAAACCGAACCAGTGACTCGCAACTCATGAGCTGTAAAGCCACGACAAGGCACCAACCGTTTTACAGGCCATTCACGCACCTTTCATACCTGATACAAACCAGACCACTGACACCATCTGGAAGGAAAAGCAACACATTACAACAATCACAATAAGGGACAAGGTACACCCTACTGCAGAAAGAGAGAAAAAACAAATATTACTGCACAGCCATCTAATCCGCAAGCACACACACATACTGGTTGGATTTGGCACGAGGGTGAGTGATGATTCAGTACATACAATTGTATTCGCAAGTAATTTCACAAAAAATGAAACACACTGCGTATAATTGAAAGTATGATAAGCTGAACCACTGACTCACAGCTCGTGAGCTGTAACACCACGTCAAGGCACCAACCTCTTTACAGGCCATTCATACACCTTTCGTACGTGTGACACATACAAAACATTCACACCGCCAGCCGCGGACCCATCACATTTCAACACTCACACCAGCAAACAGCGCCATTCAAGGGCCCATCACTTTCACACGCCCACATTTCTGACACTGCAACTACACAAAATGATGGACTGCATGGAGTGTCACTCAACTAGCAGTGTGTGTAGTGACCAACAGAAAGTAACTACTCACACACCGCCAGCCGAGCGCCAGTCCACCCACACCACCATCCAAGCACCAGACCATGCACACCGCCAGCCAAACACCACTCAGTGCACACCGACAGCCAAGCACAACTCCGTGCACAGACAGCCAAGTACCACTCCACACACACCACCAGCCAAGCGCCATGCCACACACACCGCCAGCCAAGCACCACTCCGTGCACAGACAGCCAAGTACCACTCCACGCACACCACCAGCCAAGCGCCACTCCACACACAACGCCAGCCAAGCACCACTCCGTGCACAGACAGCAAAGTAGCACTCCATGCACACCACCAGCCAAGCGCCACTCCACACACACCGCCAGCCAAGCACCACTCCGTGCACAGACAGCCAAGTACCACTCCACACACACCACCAGCCAAGCGCCACTCCACACACACCGCCAGCCAAGCACCACTCCGTGCATAGACAGCGAATTACCCCTCCACGCACACCACCAGCCAAGCGCCAGTATACACACACCGCCAGCCAAGCACCACTCCGTGCACAGACAGCCAAGTACCACTCCACACACACCACCAGCCAAGCTCCACTCCACACACACCGCCAGCCAAGCACCACTCCGTGCATAGACAGCGAAGTACCCCTCCACGCACACCACCAGCCAAGCGCCACTTCACACACACCGCCAGCCAAGCACCACTCCGTGCACAGACAGCCAAGTACCACTCCACACACAACATCCAGCCAAGCGCAACTCCACACACACCGCCAGCCAAGCACCAGCCTGCACACACCACAAACACATTTAGAATTCTTTTTTTCAAAATAACACTAAACAAATGGAAATACCTACAAATCAGCTAACACAAATTCTAAAACTAAACACTTTGCACTAATGCCAATCCTTGAAACAAACTAAAAAATATTACAGAATGCAGACCAGGCAATTCACTTTACAGCTCTTTAAAACTCCCAAAACTTCTTTTGCGTGTGGTACGATTTAAAACAAGCTGACAGACACAATCCAGACTTAGAAGGACAGTCAGGACAGTACATACGAGACTCCTTCCGCACGCCTCTTCGCCAACAGACTCTGCATCTTCTAGTCGGAAAGTCTCTTGCGGTAGTGGGAAGAATGTATTCAGGAAAGTGGCGATCTTTCAATCTAGCCACATCCTCCACCACTCCAAATCTAGGAACACTTGCCTGCTCCACAAGTACAAGGCTGCCTATTATAGACTCCTGAAACTTAACAAAAGGCATCTTCGTCTCAGGACAAGACTTCTGGTACACAACAAAAGCATTAAAGGATGCCAAGTGGAACAGATGGATAGCCAACTTCTTGTACCAAACGTAAGCCTTTTGAAGAGCAGCATAAGGTTCCAACCTCTGATCTACTCTGTCAACACCACCCATGAACTTATTGTAAGCTAAAATGCACACAGGTTTGCGCACTTCAGCACCCTGACTCCAAAGAGGCACAGGTACAGTACTTTCATCGTGGATAGTATTCAGCATGTACACATCTCTCTTGTCTGAAAACTTCACAGCTAGAAGCTCCCCACATCGCAACGCAGTAGACTGTCCCCGCACAAGCCTTTTGCAAACAAGCTCCTTTGGGAAACCTTTAAGGTTACTGAGCATTGTGCCACAAGCAAGAGTGCCCACTTCGGCCAACTCCTTGAACAACCGCACACCAGTGTAGAAGTTATCTACATATAAATGATGGCCTTTGTTAAATAATCCTCTACCTAGTTCCCACAATTTTCTCAGTCACTCCAAAAGTAGAAGGACAACCAGGAGGGTTAATGCTGGATTCCTTACCAGTGTACACCCTGAAATTGTAGACATATCCAGTATCACTGTCACACAGCATATACAGTTTGATTCCATAACGTGCCCTCTTACTGGGAATGTATTGCCTAAAAACCAAGCGGCCCTTGAACAATAGCAAAGACTCATCCACTGCAATTTCTTTACCAGGGGCAAAGATCTCAGAAAAACGATCAACAAAGTGATCAAGGACAGGCCGAATTTTAAACAAACGGTCACAATCAGGGTGATCGCGTTGCAACGCTAAACCATTATCAACAAAATGCATCATCCGAAGAAGAAGCATATACCGATCACTACTTATGACTGCTGGAAATATAGCTGTTGCCATCAAGGGACTAGTGGACCAATATGAAGACATTGATGGCTTCTTTGGCAAGCCCATCAAAAAAGTTAATCCCAAAAACTTCTTCATCTCTTCAACATTTGTGGGAGTCCACCGGGTTGCTCTAGAATGGGACTTAAGGCTGGCACTGTTGTCCCTCAAAAACTGTTCTGCATACAAATTAGTTTGATCAACAATCTCTTGCAAAAACAAATCGTCAAAAAGCAACTGAAAAAAATGTATTGGCAGCAAATTCTCAGTATTCACTCTACACTCAGGAACACCAGTGAACTCTGGCAATGCCCGCTGCACCATGCCAGGGGGCACCCAGAGGCCATCCCTATCAACGGGGTGAGCAGCCACCCCAGCCTGCGACCCAGAAGTCTCTTGCTGCTGTTCACCAACGGGAAGCCTAACAGCCACAGATACTTCTGGCTGCACAACACCAACAGAAGACATGGCATCCCCAGAGGGCTCTTCCTGCACTACACCAACGGGAAGCCTAGCAGCCTGAGATGCTTCTTGCTGCACTACACCACCGGGAAACCAAGCAGGCCCAGATGCCTCTTGCCGCTCTACACCATTGGGAAGCCTAACAGCCCCAGATGCCTCTTGCTGCACTACAGCAACAGGAAGACGAACAGCACCAGATGCCTCTTGGTGTACCACAGCAATGTGAAGCTTTTTGGGCGCAGGCTGCAGCCCACATGCATCTAGCCGACGTAAAAAGAAAGGAAACCTTGCGGCCCTAGGCAGCAGCACAGATGCCTCTTGGCCCTCTACCGGCACATCAATGTCCTCCTCTACCATAGGCCCTTCATCGGCACTAGAAGAAGATTCATTATCCGATGATGATGATTCCATGCGAAGAGAAAACTCACTGCCTGAATCTTCTGCCCCTACCTCTGGGTCCGAATCGGACTCAGTCTCTGAACCATGGTCAGAGGAAGACTCAAAAAGCAAACCAAGAACCTGCTGAGCAGTAATCCTGCGACTAGCCATTATCCTTACAAAGCAAGAAGACTGCACACACAAGTGAACAACAACCTACACGGTGCAAAGTAAGAAGTAAACAAGGTAAGGCTTTCACAAAAAGATCAATACAATCCAAAACAATTTCACTCTTACCAAATATAGCTACACTCACCAGCACCTACTCTGCTGAGACACAGCAAAAAGAAATGATATCCCACTAGAAAGAAAAAAAGAAATGACAGATTAGAAAACAAGGTGCACATCAAACACTAATGCTGAAAAAAAAAACACAGAGCCACACAAACTGCTATAAGTACAACCTTTTTCAAAAAGACAAACATCAAGGGAAAGTAGTACAAAATACATTCACTTACCAAGCACAAGCAACTACACAAGCTGCAAACAGACCCGCAACCTACAACAATCCAAACAGCAAAAGCCTGAAACAAGACAAAAATAGAGAAGAAAAAAAATTACTACCACATTTCACAAACAATATAACAATTAAAAAAACAACACACAAATTTGCCCCCCAAATTTACATTCGCCCAGATGGGCCATCAAATAGGGCTTCGGGCCAATTGGGATTAGATGAGGTTTAACATCAAGACACTGGTTAATTTTTGAAATTTTTTTTACTGTCTGACCCCTTTGGTGCCAATCGGTCTTTTGCTCCTACCAGTACCCCCATCACACAGGGGCAGTAAGGACATTCATACACCTTTCGTACGTGTGACACATACATTCACACCGCCAGCCGCCAGCGCCATTCAATGGCCCATCACTTTCACACGCCCACATATCTGACACAGCACCTACAGAAAATGATGGACTGCGTAGAGTGTCACTCAACTAGCAGTGCGTGTAGTGACCAACAGAAATAACTACTCACACACCGCCAGCCGAGCGCCAGTCCACCCACACCACCATCCAAGCACCAGACCATGCACACCGCCAGCCAAACATCACTCAGCGCACACCGACAGCCAAGTACCACTCCACACACACCGCCAGGCAAGCACCACTCCACGCACACCGCAAGCAAAGCGCCACTCACCGCCAGCCAAGCACCGCTCCACGCACACCATCCAGCCAAGTACCACTCCACACACACCGCCAGCCAAACACCACTCCACACACACCACCAGCCAAACACCACTCCGTGCACAGACAACCAAGTACCACTCCACGCACACCATCCAGCCAAGCGCCACTCCACACACACCGCCAGCCAAGCAGCACTCCGTGCACAGACAGCCAAGTACCACTGCACGCACACCATCCAGCCAAGCGCCACTCCACACACACCGCCAGCCAAGCACCACTCCACGCACACTGCAAGCCAAGCGCCACTCCACACACACCGCCAGCCAAGCACCACTCCGTGCACAGACAGCCAAGTACCACTCCACGCACACCACCAGCCAAGCACCACTCCACACACACCGCCAGCCAAGCACCACTCCACACACACCGCCAGCCAAGCACCACTCCACACACACCGCCAGCCAAGGCAGTAAGGACAAAAAAAGACCAACTGGCACCAAGGGAGGCGGACAGTAAAAAACAACCAAAATTATAACCACCATTGGAACAAAACTCAAATCCTAGGGCCTAGTGGGCCAAAAAACAGGAGGCAAAACGTCAAAAAAAACGGGCCGATTTGCCCCAAGAGGGGGCAGAAATTCAAAAACATAATTACTTGCCACCAGGAAGCGACCCTTGGCCAAGGGGTCGCTTCCTAAAAACTAAATTTAAATTCCCTGGTGCTAGTGGGCATTTTCTGTCCCCCCTGGGGGCAAAACGGCAAAAAAAAACGGGCCGATTTGCCACCAGGGTGGACAGAAAAACAAAAACACAATCATGGCCACCTGGAAGCGACCCTTACCCAAGGGGTCGCTTCCCAAAACAAACACATTGCCCCAACAAAAATCCCTGGTGCTAGTGGGAAATTTCTGCCCCCCCTGGGGGCAAAACGGCCGAAAAACGTGCCGATTTGCCCCCAGTGGGGGGCAGAAAAACAAAACGTTAATGTGAGGCCACCTGGAAGCGACCCTTGCCCAAGGGGTCGCTTCCTAAAAGCTAAAATCAAAATCCCTGGTGCTAGTGGGCATCTTCTGCCCCCCCCTGGGGGCAAAACGGCAAAAAAAGGCCGATTTGCCCCCAGGGGGGACAGAAAAATGTAAACATTAAAAATGGCCACCATATTGCCTTCCCAAAAAATCCCTGGTGCTAGTGGGGAATTTCTGCCCGCCCTGTGGGCAAAACGGCCAAAAAAACGGGCCGATTTGCCCCCAGGGGGAGCAAAAAAACAAAAACATAATCACACCCCGCCTGGAAGCGACCCTTGCCCAAGGGGTTGCTCCCTATAAACTAAATTTAAATCCCTGGTGCTAGTGGGGGCATTTCCGCCGCACGATCGCGACGCTGTGCGCGATCGTGAGGCAGAAATGCCCTGCAAAGAGACATCAGGGGAGAGGAAAATCTCTTTCCTCTCCCCTGATGCCTCTTTGCGGCCCCAAACCCCCGCCAGACACAAAAAACCCACCTTTCTCCGCGGCGCTCAGGAAGCAAATGGCTTCCCGAGCGCTGGGAATCCCTGATGATGTCAGCGCGCGCTGTGCGAGCTGACGTCATCAGGGATTCCCATGGGGAGGGGCGGGGGCGGCAGCGGAAACTCTTCCGCTGCCACCCCCAGCAAAACGAGCGCGATCGCAGACCTTCGGGGGGAGCGCCAGCGCTTCCCCCGAGGGTGGGGCTCCTGACGAGCTGGGCTCGTCATCAGCGCACGACCGGTGTGCGCCATGACGAGCCCAGCTCGTCAATAGCCCCGAAGGGGTTAAGTAATGTTACATAAATTACTTCTAAACCTTTACCCCTATAAACTCCACAACTGGCACCTATAATTAATTACTCAATTTCCATAATTAATTTACAATCAATTAATTAATATAAATTAACAAATTATTAATTAATTAAAAATTACTTCCCACCCTTTACCGCTATAAACCCCACAACCCACACATAAAAATAATTACACAGTACCATAATTATCAATTGAATAATTAAAATTAATTAACAATCAATTACTAATTAATTACAAATAAATTACTTCCCACAATTAACACTATAAAATCTCACATAAATAAATATTAATAAATAAAAAATAATCAATAATGTATTATATTAAATTACTCCCACCCTATTTCCCTATAAATCTGCTACGGAACTAAAGAACGCTAAATGTGATTACATTTAAATGGATAACTACTAAAAATGTAACACATATATTGAAAAACATAAACAATGCTTAAACAAAAAACATATAACACATACATTTAAAATATAAAGTAAAATACTTAACATTAATAAAAAAAAATATTTTAGACAACTATGGCATAGATGCATTAAGCTAAACACCGCTCGCAAAGGGGCAGATTCCCAGAATCTGCCCCTTTGCGACTGGTATTTTTGCATTTGGGCTGCATCATCCCAAATGCAAAAATCGCAATTAAAGAAATCGCAAAATTGCGATTACTTAAATTGCTATTGCATTAAAGGAATCTCAAATTGAGATTCCTTAAATGCAATGCATTAAAGTAAAAAAATTAATGATTTCACTAATAGGGGGAGCAAATTACCATGATGTTGAACTTCATGGTAATTTGCAAAAACTTTGAAAAATGCATTAAAGTACATTTTTCAAAGTTCCATTTTACACACAAACATGCCCTTAGGGCATGTGTGTGTGCAAGATGTACCCATATGCAGATTTCAGGGGTGCAACAGGGTGTCCTTTTGACACCCTGGCACCCTTGAAATTGCAATCTCAATTTGCGATTCTCTAATTGAGAATCGCAAATTGAGATTGTCTCCCCATTCATTCCTATGGGCCCCTAGGCCCATAGGAATGAATGGGGAGGTATTCCTTAATTGCGACTCGCAATTTGCGAGTCGCAATTAAGGAATTTTAAGAAATCGCTATTTTGTAAGCGAGTTCTTCATGCATAGCATTTTGCGATTCCTTATTAGCGAATCCTTATTTTTTGCTAATAAGGAATCGCAAAATGGATGCTTGATTAATCTAGCGGTTAGTTTTTGCAAACAATATTAATGACTTCTATATTTTTTTAAACAATATTTCTTACCTTAAATTCGATATTCTTGACCACAATATTCTTGCTGTCAATATTTCTGTGCCACGATATTTCCTACTCGATATTTGTGTAAGTCGAAATTTCCAGCCTGATATTCTGTCTGAATACCTCCAGACACATATTTTCATGTGCCTCCTATTCATCTACCACTAGATTACTGTAAGAAATTGAGTTATTGGTTGAGAGGGGTGGAAGCCCCTCTCAAACACCAGGCACACTCCTTGTCAGGGTGTACCACAAAAGTCACTAAATTAACCTGTGCTTGACTTGTAGCTTGCCACAAAAGCAGTCAGGCTTAATTTAGGCAACGTGTAAAGTGTATATGCAGTACACAAACAATAATAAAGTGAAAACACAACATAAGAAAAATCCCATCCCAATTTGGAGAAATAGAGTACATTTTAATAAATAAAATGATACCAGAGCAAAATTCCAACTGTTAGAACCGAAGATATTACATTTTAAAGTTTTTATTGAAAATTGCACCCAGAATCAGACAAAACCACTTGCAGCTATCTGGTTCCCCTTGGTTGAGGGAATTTCACAAGTTCAGTCTGCCCAATGGTGGTGTGTGTTGGAGGCAGTGACCAGGTTAGTCCTGCTGGAGAGTTACCTTCTCAAGTCTGGCACAAAGAGTTCCATTCATGCTGGACAAGGCCGTGAGGAGGAGCCTTTAAGAGTGAAAAGCACAGTGGGTGTCATTCACAGTCTTTGCTGTAGTGAATGGAGCTAATAGACGCTGGAGGTTAATTTTGATTGTTCATCATAGACGGTCGCTGTTGGCACAAAGTGCAGGTCTCACATTGCTAGTCATCGTGGATAGTTGCTGTCAGTGTGGAGAGCAGGTCTAACCGGAGATTCCCATTTGCAGTATTCATCAGTATTCATTTCCTGCTGTGCAGGAAAGCAAAAACAGAATATGTTTGTATGACGATTACGGATGCTCTTAACCAATCCAAAACATTGTTCAATATTGTTAAAGAACTCGCTGGGTCAAATACCGTTCAAACACCTCCTGATTTAAACAAAATGCAATGTGACCAATTAGCTTCCTTTTTTGTAAATAAAGTGGATAAAATTTACCAGGGTATTGAACGTATACAAAAAGGACCAAAATCAGTCGAACACGACTATCCCTAGTAGCCCTACCGAGGACTTATGCAATAATATTAATGTATCAGATTCAAGTGTCACTGTTAACATGCACGCTACACTAGAAAGTTGGCCTTTGCTGAGTGTTGATTCGGTCATCGACTTACTAAACACGATCAAATCTGGCTCACCAAAAGACCCTCTACCATGTTCTATTCTAAAGCAATTAAATAGGAACGACATGACTACGATCACGGACCTTCTAAATGCTTCCCTTCAGGAAGAATATGTTCCAGCAGAATGGAAGCATGCAATGGTTCATCCATTGTTGAAGAAAGTTGGAGCTGATCCAAACATGCCCTCAAATTTTAGGCCAATTTCTCTTCTGCCTATTTTTTCAAAAATGTTAGAAAAACATGTTCTTCAGTCCCTCACTGAGTTTATAAGGACACACGATCTCTTGCCCCCGCAACAATCTGGTTTCCGCGTAGGCTTTTCAACTGAAACTACGTTGCTTGGAGTGACAGAGAACATCCGCGCCATGATGGATAGAGGAGAAACGGTGGCACTCGTATTATTAGACCTTAGTGCCGCGTTTGATACGGTGTCACACGTGGTACTTTTACGAACACTCTCCTCTATAGGTATTCATGGCGCTGCTATAAACTGGATCAAGTCCCTGTTAAGCAATCGTACGTTTCAAGTCTTCTCCCAGTCTGCCTGCTCAGAGACTTTAACTCTTAAGCATGGAGTACCACAATGTTCAATTCTAAGCCCATTGCTTTTTAACTTATATATGAGTCCACTTGCCAGAATAGTAGAAGAGGCAGGTTTAAATATGTTTTCCTATGCTGACGATTCTCAGCTCCTTTTCTCTCTCTCTTCAGCAGAAAGCGATCATCCTTCCACGTTAAAACTAGGACTGGGTAAGATCGCGGGATGGATGCAAGCTAATTTTCTAAAATTAAACGGCGAGAAAACAGAGCTAATCGTTCTAGGTAGAAATAAAGAACTATGGGGACCCCAGCATTGGCCATCTGAAATGGGCCCTCTTCCGATGCCAGTCCTACAGGCTCGAAATTCAGGTGTCATCATTGATGAATCTTTGAATATGCACCAGCAAGCCGTTAAGACTTCAGCCACCTGTTTTGCAGTCTTAAAATTGCTAAAAAAAATCTGTTGGATGCTACCTGATTGTACAAAAAAACAGTTATTAATGCTTTGGTAACTTCAAGGCTTGATTATAGCAATGTGCTATATTTAGGGGCAAAGAAAACTACGATCAGAAGGATGCAAATGGTGCAAAATGCGGCGGCGAGACTCTTATTCAAAATCCCTATGTCTTGCTCTACTTCTAAATACATTCGTGACCTACATTGGCTGAAAGTTGAAAATAGGATTAAGTTTAAATCCTTGTGCTTCATGCATAAAATCTCAACTGGCACTGCCCCAAAATACTTGCAGAAACTTGGCCGTCCTTATCAACCATCTAGAACCCTTAGGTCAGCAACAGCCAATAACTTCGTGATTCCTAAAATCAAATTGTCACGGATGGGTGGGAAATCTTTTGTTTTCCTCGGTCCATCTCTCTGGAATGCGATGCCATATGCATTACGTACGGAGATGAGCCACGTGAAATTTAGAAAGGCCTTAAAAACCTGGCTATTTAACATCTAATATTGCTTGGCACTAGAACGCACTTCTGAATTATCAAGCGCCGGGAAACCCTTTGGTGGGTAGCTGATTTGCGCTATATAAACTAAATAAATAAAATAATAAATCAGTGGCAGAGTTTTGACACAAATGGGAGCAGGGTCGGTGTCAGGGTCAAATGTGTTAGCTATGGGAAAGGTGCTTTGAACTGTTATCAGAGCAAGGTACAGCTCCTACCAGCCAATGTGCTGGGAAGACTATCTCCAAGCTAAACCCAGGTCCCATTGTTCACTGACTGTGCCCAATGCACATTCTTGATGAGACAAACATTAACAGAAACAGACAGCAGGAAAATTAAAGGAAAATCTGAAACTTTGGACAGGAAAATGCCAATTTTCTATAGACAGCAATTTCAAAATCATAATCTAAAATCTGACTTACTCATTAAATAGGAATTTAAATTACAATTAATTTGAGTGTAAGCATAATTTCTCTATCTGCTCCCAAGGAGGTTCTCACTGTCAGGACATGTAAAACCCTTTTAAAAAATCCACTTGTTAAATACAATGCATCCTTCCTTATGAGCCTTTCAGGGCCTATCTTACGGGTGGCTTATAAGTATTATAAAGAAAAGTTTAAGCCTGGCAAGATTGTTATTTTGTCAGGTCCAAATAACTGTTTAAAACTGCACTACAGGCTGCAGTGGCAGGCCTGAGACATGTTCAATAGTGCTATGCTAGTGAGTGGCACAATGAGTGCTGCTGCTCATTAGTAGCATTTAATTTACAAGCCATGGGTACAGGTGGTACCATTTACTAGGCACTTACAAGTAAATTAAACATGCCAATTATTTGTAGAACAGATCTACCATGTTTTAAGAAGAGAGCACAAGCATGTTGGTACTGGTTTGTAGGGGTAAAGTGCACAGAACTCTAATGCCAACAAGACGATGTATAGACAAGTAATGGAGTGAAGTCCAAAGGTTTGAGGGAATAATACACATGGGGATGTCAGGTCTAACTATGACAAATGACAAATTTATGGTACATCCTTTTAAGAAAAAGATACTTTCCTGCTGCCTCTGCACCTTCCTTCCTCACCTAGCATCCATTTTACTCAAGACATCATTTGCATAGCATTCTCTGACAGAAAGGTAAGGGACAATGGCAACTGGTCAATGAACATGAATATATTCAAAGACAACACAACCACAGTTGCCAGGTTTCAATTACTAAAAATATCGAAAATGCCCTATAACAATTACCCCACCACAGCAAAGAATCTCTTCTCATTATACCTTAGTAACCTTGCCTATTGTACATTTCTTCTAATTGATCTCTTGCTATATTCTTATACCCCACTAGATAAAGTTCTGTATCTTACTACAAAAACTCTCTTCAACCTCCCCAAACACAGAGTTACCTTACAATATCATTCTGAAATTGGCTTGTTGTCAGATATCATTAGGACTCTATCAAAGCCTCTATTCCTGGTTTTCAAAGTCATAAACAATTTGTCTCCTAACAACCTCTTTGCAACTCTGACACTGTACCAGCATGCATGCTTGCAACCTATGTGCAATAACCCAACCTTTCAAGCAACAACCAAGCTTTGATCTGCAGGATCTATGTTCCATTTCTTTCAATTGTAGAGTTATGAGACCACAACACTTGAACCTCTTTCCAGTGACAATTCACTCAATCACTCTTCTCACATAATGTAAATTTGCTCTGGAGACAACTGATCTTACACGAATCAGCTTCACTACCTCAGGGCACTTGCAAACTGAGGTTTGCCCTGGTTAGAGAACCTTAGTAAAAAGTGGATCAGCTGTTTGATGCAGCCTCTCCATATTTCACATTGCAGCTACAACTCAGACTCTTTACAATGGTGGACAGACCTCTCCCTGCATGCATTTGCAGTGAGTGACTGCCACCATGTGCCGGGGAATCTCTAGGGTGTCCATGGGACCCCCTTAACCCTCTCTCAGAGCGCGTCCTGGTGGGGTGTGCTGATTGCACACTACCTTTTTACCCTCTTTCAGAGTGCATCCTGGTGGGGTGTGCTGATTGCATACTCCCTTTTTGAGATGCAGTCAGTGCAGCTACTATTAGCCTCTTCGCCTCCCATCCACAATATAGCATGAGCACAGCGACAAAGTGTTTTCCAAATTTGCATAGGGCCACAGCCCACGTAAATTAGGGAAATATGA
This sequence comes from Lissotriton helveticus, assembly GCF_964261635.1. NCBI lineage: Eukaryota > Metazoa > Chordata > Amphibia > Caudata > Salamandridae > Lissotriton > Lissotriton helveticus. Next base: position 1,708,644,118 of record NC_136063.1, on the reverse strand, counting down.
TCACGCCACTGCAGTACGTTCACCAGCATGCTCTGTATTACAGACTGGGTCAGGCATGCATCGCCGACCTCTTCTGTAGTACCAAAGTGCCCCAGAGGTGCAGAAACAGACACCAACTCATATATGCTTCCCAGGGGCAATTTTGTAATAAGACCCCTGTATTTCTGTAAAGCATGCAATTCTATAACTGGTGTGACAGAACAACGTTAGTTTGCTCATCTTACTGCTCTCTGTTAAATTTAGCAGCACCACAATAGCTTTTTTTGTGAACAGACATTATGCATTATGCACATACAAAACATAACATAACATAACAAAACTTAACATAACATAACATAAAATAACATAACACCATAAAAATGCACATCAATTGGAAATGAAGAGGAAAATGCCTTTCTTTCCGAGCTTGCCTAATGTAAACCTCTGCTAGTTGTTCTTCCCCTATATAGAATTTAGTGTGCCAAAATATGTAATAGAGGTGGAGGCAAAGGGTTTCTTCGTGTAAAACAATGTTTTCCCCTTGAGAAAAGATGCACAAACAAAAAATGTGCTTTTGCAGGTTTTCACAATGAAACCTCCCATTGGACACTCGCTGTGTGATCAATAAACTGAAGCACGAATGATGGACCTAATTAATGCAGCCATGGAAATTCATGATTTACAAACATGTCTACATATAGCCTTCTTTAATTTGGAGAGTCAACAAAAATGTGTAAATATATGGAAATAGCCTACCCTTTCCCCAACACTATGTATCATTTACTACATTAATTTAGTCAAGCTCTGAAGAGAGATGTTTTTCGCATTTGAAGAGAGAGTAAGCACAGGGTGTTGGCAGATATGTCAGCGGAAGGAAAGAAGGAATGATTTGAGAAAATAAGGGGATTTTGATGTTGATGATTAAGAAACACAACAGTCATTTCAAATAACTCTTTAAATTTAGTACCCATAACTAAAAGCAGAAACCCTCAGGCAAAACAGACATTTGAGCTATTTATTGATGTAAGTGTGTGCACAAGATGTCAGACAGTGTATTCATTCAAGCTCCCAGACACTCTAATTGTACCACTGTGCAATAAATCCAAAAATGCAAGAAATATGCTGGTACAATTTTAATATAATTGTAATTCTAAAGGTATTTATATAGCGCTAATGACCCCTTATGAGGTTTTAAAGTGCTTTTGCAGAATCCAAGATTAATAAATTAGTTGGTTGCTTACATGTTTTGCTTTGCTTTTTCAAGTGTCCTAGTTGCGTGAGGATTCTGCTCTTATTTTCTTGTGTGCTTAGTAGAGTTTGTATAGGGATAGAATGAAAGGAGCGGAATTGAAACAGGTAAGTAGTGAATATTTTGTAAGTGGCATGTTTTAAAAGGAGGGGTGAAATATTATTTATTTTTATATTTATTTTATAATTGAATTTATAAGGCGCACAGCTACCCACAATGGGGTCTCCTGGCGCCGCAAGAGGTAACGCAAAAGTGAGTCCAAAGTTATCATTGAGGGAAGAGCCAGGTCTTCAGGTCTCTGCGAAATTTCGTCAAGGAAGGTTCAAATTTCAATGCAGCTGGAAGAGAATTCCACAGTTTTGGAGCCAAACGGGAGAAGGAGCGTCAGCCCATTCTCATCAATTTAAAACGTGGAATCAGATAATTCCCTTGAGATGAAGATCTGAGAGGACGGGAAGGAACATATTGTTGGATGAGAGACTGGAGATAGGCCGTTGCTGACCCCTGCTTAATCTTATACATAAAGCAAAGGGCCTTAAATTTGACTCGGCTTTCAATGCAGAGCCAGTGTAAGTCTTTGAGATATGGAGAGATGGAGGATCTCCATGGGACCTTGCATAAGAGGCGGGCAGCAGAATTTTGAACAAGCTGGAGTTTCCTCTGGATCTCCTGAGTTCCTCCAAGCTAAAGCACATTGCCATAGTCCAGGCGAGAGATGACCAGGGCCTGGACTACAGTGCGCTTGGTGGAGTCAGGGAGCATCCAGAGGATTTTCCGAAGCCACCCTAAGATGGTAAAACAGGTGGATGCCACTCTAACCACTTGTTGCCGCATGGATAGCGTATCATCCAAAACAAAACCAAGGTTTTGTACCTGCGCAACTGGAAGGGGTAGAGGGCCCATTTCCGGGGGCCAATGTTGGGGGCCCCAAAGATGTTTATGCTTGCCCAAAATAACCACCTCCGTCTTGTCCCAATTCAGTTTTAAGAGGTTAGTCTGCATCCACTCCACCACTCGACTAAGACCCTGTTTGAGAGCGGACGGGGAACACAGCTTGGCCGAAGAAAGAGAGAAGATAATTTGAGTATCGTCTGTGTATGAGTAAAGGGAAAGACCAGCATTTTCCACGATGGTAGCCAGGGGCCTCACATAGATATTAAAGAGCATAGGGCTCAGTGAGGACCCCTGAGGCACCCCATGCACAGAAGATCGGACGGAAGAAGAAAAGTTGAAAGAAACAACCTGAAATGATCGAAAACTCAGAAAAGAGGCCAACCAAGGCAATGCAGGTCCGACCACCCCAGCGGCCTTCAGTGCTTTCAGAAAGACAGGGTGAAAAACCGTCTCAAATGCGGCGCTTAAATCTAGAAGAATAGGTGCCGTGGTTTTGCCCTGATCAAGGCGAGAACGCAAGTTCTCGGTAACCCCCAAGAGGGTGGTCTCTGTGGAGAAATGGGTGCGAAACCCCGACTGGGACTGGTGTAAGAATCCTGTAGTCTCCACATGAGAGGTAAGATTTATGTTGCTGTGCCTCTCCAAGATCTTTGAAAACATAGCCAGCAAAGAGATAGGCCGGAAATTCGAAAGCGTCTTGGGGTCTGCGCCAGTTTTTTTTAAAAGTGGGACCACCATAGCTCTCTTCCACTCTTCAGGGACAGTAGATTCCCGTAATGAAGAATTCAGGAGCTCTTGAATGACCAAGAGTAGGTCGGGAGATAACTGTCGGAAAATATCAATAGGAATTGGGTCCAGAGGGGAGCCTGAGTTCACCTTAGCCAAGCAATCGAGGAACGGACTCTGATCTAACCAGGGCCACTCAGAGATCTTTACCACAGGAGATGGGAATCCATGTTCTCCCAAAGAGGGAGGCTCAGGATGTGTCCGAGAATGAGCGGATGAGAGAGAGTTATAGATCGTTTCGACTTTAGATATAAAAAAGTCGGTGATTTCGTTGCATTGGATTTCCCCCAGAATAGGAGGGGTGGGAGAGGTGTTAGAGCCTGCTAATTTCTTCACCATTAAAAAAAGAGGTCTCGGCCGGTTTGTGGCGCTGTTAAAATAATATTCATATTGAGAAGAACCTTTGGGTATTCAAAGTAGTCAAAGGATTGGGACAAGTCAAGGGGAGTAGAGATGGGTAGGACCGTTTGTTTTTAATAGTCGAAGATGTAAATAATGTATACATATATATAAATAGGTGGTTATAGTTAGGACCTAGTTTCCGTAGGAGAAGCATTTTTTGTTTTGATAATAAGTTTGGCACAGTTTGAGAAATCTCAATATTATCAAAACTAGTTTGCCAGTCACTTTAGCTGCTGTATGGAAAGTTTTGAGGTGAGCTGCCAAGCCTGGCCGAGAAAAAGAGGGGGTCCCATAAAACATTTTCCCCATGCAGCTCTCCTTAGTGATTTTAGGCACAACTACAGCCCAAACCGCTGAACGAAATTGCACCAAATTTGGCAGAAGGCTAGATCTTGATCCAGAAAAATGCTTTTTGTATTTTGGGGTAAATCTGTTCACAAGTTTTGGAATTATTAAGGTAAAAAGGTTTATGATTATCTAGATCTTCAGATCCACCACAGTGGATGCAAGGATCCACTTGCCGACAGCAATGCCATGATTAGCTGGCAGAAACAAGGGAGGAAAGGTGAGACTACAATTTTGTGCATCGGGGCGCACAGTCCCCAGAAGGGAAAATCAAATGTAAAAGGGATAGAAGGGATCAGGGTAGAATGACCCTATGGGATTGATGCAGGGGTCTGTGAGGGACCCCACATGGGCAAATAATTGTAAGAAAACATTTTTTTGAGCGTGTGAGACTCTGAGGCTCCACCCAGATTCTCATGAATTTAGGTTTATCCTCAGATCCAATCCCCAACCAAACCCATTCATAGACCCACATACCAACTCACGCACTCACTCACACACTCATATACCCACTCACACACACAAACAACTCACACACCCATACAGCTACTCACACACCCACTCACAGGCCCATACAGCCACTCACACACTGACTCAGAGAATCCCAAAAACAGTCACACACCCACTCATAGATCCACATAGCCACTCACATACTCACACACCTACCTATACACCCACAAAACCATTCACACACCCATACAACTGCTCATACACTACTCACAGACACACAAAGCTACTCACATACCCACACAGCCACTCACACACTCATCTGCTCCCACAACTGCTTACATACTCACACAGTTACTCACACAGCCACTCACACGCACACAAAGGCAGTGATACACTTATAGAAATTGCAATAGCATATGCTTGTATTAAATGTGTGGTTGTTGTTAATATTAAATGTGTCCAATAGAACTGGCAGGCTCCTTATTTGTCTGAGGATTCACGAAAGATCTATGGAGCCATAAATTGAATTTAAGAAAAAGAAAGACTTGATGTATTGCATTTATAGAAAGACTAAACAAGTTACCTTACCTTCTTTTTTTATTTTTATTTTTAAAATAAATAATAAGAATGAATGTGTAAATAAAATGTATCTATAAACATGTGAAAATGTATATTGGGAAATTGAATTTAAGGGTCAAATCGTAGTACAATTTATATATTATTTTAAAACTGGGAAATTGATTACAAAAACAAAGGTTACAGGGATTTTATAGTAAGGAAATAACAATAAAGACCTGTAAAAATGTACTGAAAAAAACAAAGATTACAGCAACGTTATACTTAGGCAAATTGTTTTAAATAATCACCCTAAAAGTCACAGAAAAACACAAAGGTTATAGGAATGTTATAGTGTGATTCAAATTTTACACACCAAACCAAAGAAGTTCAGCAGTTATAGCTATCTCAGCTGTAACTATAACTCAGGCCTTGAGGTAACTAGAAATCTGGCCTTCACCATTCATTGCTAATTACCCCACATATTACATCCTTCATGAAATCTTCTATGATATCATTTATATCACTGCAGCATTTGCAGTGAAATTAGTCATGAGAAAAGTGTGAATGGCGGGGGTGCGAGCTATAGATACATTAGGGCACTGGTTATAGCTATATATAGCCGCGTCTGGAGATTGGAGGGGATTTGCTTGTATATATATATATATATATATATATATATATATATATATATATATATGTATAAACCTTAGAAATTCACTGAAAAAAACATAGGTTTCGGGGGCGTTATAGTTTTTTGGACATTTCACTCGTACAAAACCATAGAAATTTCCCCGTTATAGTTAGTTCAGCTAATTATAACTCGCGCGCCTGCAATGCACTGCTGATGATGTCACATATTACATCACTAATGACATGGTCAGTGACATCACTCATGACATCACTGATGACATCTCAAATGACATTACTGATGACATCACTGATGACATCATCCAGTGAATGGGTGTTTTTATGAAAATTAAATATGTTTTATATAAGTATATCTCAAGGTCGATGGAAGAATAAATGGGTATATAAGTGTCTAAATGAATGATTTTTTTGGTAAAATTGATTGTATAACTGATTGATTAAGTGTATCTTAGTGAATACATGGGTTAGCGAGTAATGTTTAAATATGTAAATATCTGTATAGGGCTCTCACTTTGTGTATAAGTGGCTGCATGGGTTAGTGACTAGCTACATGAGTGTCTATATGGGTTATTAGTTGGTTTTTCGATTATCAGTATGAATGTCTGAGTGTCTGTATGGTTTGGTGGGGGGTATTACTTAGTGCATAGATGCATGAATGAGTGAGTCACTGTTTGTATGTGTTGAAGACAGCATGTGTGCAGGACTGTATGGGTGGATGAGTGTGTGTATGGGTATGTTAGCGAGTGAATGACTATTGGTGTATATAAATGAGTATATGTGAGAGTGAGAGATTGGAAGAGTTCCTGTATAAATGAGTATGTCTTTGTATAAGTGATTGTTTAAGAGAGTAAGTATGTGTACGTTTCTGTAGAATTAAGTGTAGTAGTGTGTGCATAGCTGTATATGCAAGTAAATGGATGTTTGAATCTTTGTTTGCATGTGTAACTATGTGTGTGGGTAACTCTATGGGTGAGTGGCAGTGTGTAACAGGATGTATAGGCCGATGAGTACGTATGATGAGTGAGTACATGTATGAGTGACTGTATCGGATGATTAGTGAATGAGAGGATGCGTATGTAGATCTTGCAATTACTGAATAGGTGTGTTGTAACTGGTATTGGTATGTCCATTGTTTTGAAAATGTTAGTTAATATTTTTGAGTGTGTGTATATCAAAGGTTATATTTGCGGGAGAGGAGGTCTGCCACTCTATCACAAGGATGATGTCATCAGTGATGTCATTTGAGATGTCATCAGTGATATCATGAGTGATGTCACTGGCCATGTCATGAGCGATGTAATATGTGACGTCATAAGCAGTGCATTGCAGGCGCTCGAGTTATAGTTAGCTGAACTAACTATAACGGGGGAATTTCTATGGTTTTGAACGAGTGAAATGTCCAACTAACTATAATGTCCCTGAAACCTAAGGTTTTTTCATTGAATTTCTAAGGTTTTATTAAATGCTAATTCCTAACTATAACATGCCTGAAACCTATGGCTTTTAAGTGAATTTCAAAGGTTTTTTAAATGCTAATTTCTAACTATGCCTACAAAGGTAGGACATGTGTAGAAAGAGGTAGAAAGGTGCAGAAAGAAGCAAGAGAAATGCAGAAAGAGGCAACAGAAGTCCAGAGAAATGAAGAAAGGTGCAGAAAGAAGCAAGACATGTGCACAAAGAACCAACAAGGAGCAGAAAGAGGCCTTGTTGCAAAGTCATCCTATGCCCCCAACTTTTTGCTGGCGCGTACTGTTGGCAACTGACTCTGACTAACCAGGCCTGGACCCAGTGCAATGCTGAAAGACACTTAGAATACAGTTAAAACACCTACATACACTAGGGTACGCTATGGGTTGGGGTACCCCTATGACTGGCATGACCTCCCCTGCATGGCCCTCGTACATAATGGGGCAGGGGGATTAAAACGACCTCTAACTAAGAGGTGCAGAAGAAGGCAAGAAAAGTGCAGAAAGAAGCAACACAGGTGCTGAAAGAGACAAGAGAGGTGCAGAAAAATACAAGTGAAGTACAGGAAGAGGCAAGTGAGGTACAGAAAGAAGCAAGACCTGTGCAGAAAGAACGAATAGAGGTGAAAAACGAGGCAAAAGGGGTACAGAAAGGGGTAGGAGAGGTGCACAAAGAGGTAAAAGAGCTACAGAAAGAGGCAGGAGGGGTGCAAAAAGAAGAAGAGAAGTGCAGAAAGACCCAAGAGAATTGCTGAAAGAAGCACTAGAGGTGTAGATAGAAGCAAGAGAAGTACAAAAAGAGGCAAGTAAGGTACAGATAGAAGCAAGAGCAGTGCAGAAAGAACCAACAGAGGTGCAGAAAGATGGAAGGGGGTGGAGAGAGAGGCGGAGGGCTGCAGAAAAAGGTAGGATGGTGCACAAAGAGGCAAAAGAGGTATAGAAAGAGGCAGGAGGGGTGCAAAAAGAAGCAAGACAGGTGGAGAAAAAAAGCATAGAAAGTGCAGAATGAAAGCAACAGTGTTGCAGAAAGAGGCAAGGGAAGTGTAGAAAGGAGCAAGTGAGGTGCAGAAAGAGCCAACAGAGGTGCAAAAAGAGGTAAGAGAAGTACAGAAACAGGCAAGAGAAGTGCACAAAGAGGCAAGGGAATTGCTGAAAGTAGCAACCGAGGTATAGAAAGAAGCAAGAAAAAGTGTAGAAAGAGGCAAGTAAGGTGCAGATAGAAGCAAGAGCAGTGCAGAAAGAATGAACAGAAGTGCAGAGAGAGGAAAGGGGCGTCGAGAGAGGCTAGAGGTTTGCAGAAAAAGGTAGGATGGGTGCACATAGAGGCAAGAGAGGTACAGAAAGAGGCAGGATGGGTACATAAAGAAGCAAGACAAGTGCAGAAACAAGCATAGAAAGTGCAGAATGAAGCAACAGTGGTGCAGAAAGAGGCAAGAGAAGTGCAGAAACAGGCAAGAGAAGTGCAGAAAAAGGCACGAAAAGTACAGACAGAGGCAAAAGAGGTACACAAAGAGACAACAGGGGTGCAGAAAGAAGCAAGACAGGTGTAGAAAGAAGCATGGAAAGTGCATAATGAAGCAACAGGGGTGCAGAAATGAGCACAAAATGTGTAGAAAGGAGCAAGTGAGATACAGAAAGAGCCAACAGAGGTGCAAAAAGAGGCAAGAGACATGCAGAAAAAGGCAAGAGAAGTGCAGAAAGAGGCAAGAGAAATGCTGAAAGAAGCAACTGAGGTGTAGAAAGAAGCAAGAAAAGTGCAGAAAGAGGCAAGTGAGATCTAAAAGCAGGCAAGAAACGTACAGAAATAAGGAAGACTGTGCAGAAAGAGACATCAGAGGTGCAGAAGAAGCAAATGAGGTGCAGAAAGAGGCAACAGACGTGCAGAAAGAGGGAAGAGAGGTACAGAAAAAGACAAGAAAAATACAAAAAGAGGCAAAAGAGGTACATAAAGAGACAACAGGGGTGCAGAAAGAAGCAGGAAAAGTGCAGAAAGAGGCAAGTGAGATGCAAAAACAGGCAGGAAAGTTACAGAAAGAGGAAAGATGAGTGCATAAAGAGACAACAGAGATGCAGAAAGAAGCAAATGAAGTGCAGAAAGAGGCGACAGACGTGCAGAAAGAGGGAAGAAAGGTGAAGAAAGTACAAGAGATTTGCAGAATGGGGTCAAGAGAAGTGCAGAAACAGAAGAAACGTGGATAAAAAAGCAACAGAAATACAGAAAGAAAGGCATAGCGGGAAGCAAGAGTGGCTTGCACACCATTAGTACCAATTTAACACCCACATTTAGCAATAAGTAACAGGGGGCTGTTCTAGGTTTGCACAGGGTCTCCACCGAGCTGTAACACTTGTCGCAGCATTTTTCATAACGCTTGACCCGTTTTAGCTAGAAACAAGGCTTTTTTTGTTCAAATCTTCTAAGATTAGGGTGCATATGATTAACCCTGGGCGAAGTACTGTGCAACGCTCGCGCAGTTTGCAAGGTTTGCGCTACTTCACACCACGCGAATTGCACGTAGCACAGTGCAAACACGCGTAGGGGTAATTTTTTGCTTGCTCGTGGTCCTCAACGTCAAGTTGGCGACCGCGAGCGAGCAAAATGACATCCCGGCGAGACTTTTTCCGTGTTGGCAATCAGCAACATAAAGTTGCCGATCACGAGCGTGGAAAATAAACCTCCCAAAGATATTCTCAATGCTGGGAGGTCATGTTGCTCATTGCGAGTGGTCACGTATGCTCGCAACCGCTCGCGATGAGAAACTGCCAGTCCGCGTTGAGAAAGCTGCCCCTCGAGTAGAAATCTACTCGTGCGGCAGAAAACGACCGCTTGCACTGTGCAAGATGCGGTTGCTCAGATTGCACAGTGCGGACAAGCATCCGGCACTGTGCAATCAGTGCGAACAGCATTTTGCACAGTGCACTACGCAGTTCCTGTAGCTACGCGTAGCTCGCGTAGTATGAAGTGCACTTTGCGTAGCTACGTGTAGCACTACTACGCGAACTATGCCCAGGGTTACATATGATGAATTATGTGGCTAATGCAGAAAATGTATAATTGTGCGAAAGTCGGTGCAGCCAAACAGTCCCATAATTCCAGTGGCCTTGCTCATACCTCTGACTAGGTCCACAAGTGCTCCTTAGTGACTACATCTTTTTTTATCTCACTGAGTTCATAGTTGTGCTTCTATGGAAACGAGGAAGACTATAACTGAGGTTACCACTCCACAACACAGACTACCATACTACATAATTACTCTCCATAACACATAATGACACTCTACATAATTCCTATACATTAAAAACTACTTACTTTCTATCCCCATAATTTCACTGCACAATATCAGATAATTCCACTACACACAAATTGCATCCACTCCACTCCAAAAAACATTTGTAAAATCCTCATGCAGCTGCAAGGATGACGCAGGTCACTAAGATGTGATGAAGGAGTTCAGGTTTATCCTAAAGATAAGGAAGACCCATCCAAGCCACAGCCAGTCTGGATAACAGCTCCATGAATGTGAACCAATACATTCTAACACCTAGGAAACACTGTACAGAACACAACCATGAGAACATGGAACCATAGGTAACCATGGCACCCTGACATCAGAGACTAGTGAGTCTTAGATGCCACACGCCTTTCTCCCGTTAATACAGAAAAAAAGATGTATGGAGGCCACAAAACAACAAAAACAAGTGAAAGAAAAAGAAACAATATGCTTATTACGAAACATAGTCCTTTAAATAGCATGGCTTCTTAACACATGCGGAGAAACAAAGGAGTCTGTAGTAGAATCATTTCCAGATGTAGATTTTTCACAAAAAATGGGACCAGAACACACAGAAATTCTACTTAGATTCCAAATTCTATGATCCTGAGTCCTTACAGCATTTTTGAACACCTTAACAACATGCATAGGCTTTGAAAACTTTAGAGCCAGGGAGTTTGATAATCACCCAATCACCGACCTTTACAACCGTGTCTTTAGTGGATTTCCTTACATCAAAATCAATTTCCTAGCTAAACATTTAGCCTCTTCTTTCTTACGCCAATCAATTGTATTCTTTTGAGGAGAAGATACAGAGACAGACTCCTATAGGCACCTCACCCATGAGGGTTCAAATAAGGTACATGGAGACCTTCCTTTGAAGAGAACAAAGGGAGACTAACTGGTAGAACTCTGAGGAGATATTCTGTAATTTTCAACCTTCCTTAAGACTTGTTCCTTCCAGTTAAGCCCTGAGTTTTTGGCCCAGGAGATGGTTTCTTTCAATACTCTATTAAACCTTTCCACCATCCCATTGGTTTCCGGGTGGTAAAGGGAACACTTTTTATGTTTTATGCCCATGTTCTTCAAAAAAATGTCAATTTCCTTCAAGACTACCTGCACCCCATTGTCCATGAGAATGGATTCAGGGTACACTTCTCTGGCTATGAGAGTCTCTAAAAATGTAATTACTTGAACAGTCTCTATGCTAGAAGTGGGATTTCGGGCCACCTGGAAAATAAATCTAGGAGAACCAAAATTAAAATATGCTGACCATTGGAATACACTAGACCCACAATGTCTAGAGCCACATCTTTCCAAGGCCCACAAGGAAGTTCCCTGGTAACCATCTGTTGAACTCTCAAAAGTTTAGATTTATCACTTGTAGCACACATAATGCAGTCCCTAATGATCCTTTCAACCTGTATATCCATTCCAGGCCACCAGTAGGAAGCTCAGAGCCTCTCCTTGCTCCTATACATACTGTAGTGTAGTTCCTATATTCCCAATAGTCTCAGCGCATTGGAATAATATATCCTATAGATTTGATGTACGACTTAGGTCAGTAGGTCTCTATCAAACATACTAAAATTAATTGTGTGTGTGCCAGCTAACTCAGAGGTCTCTAGAAACTTTCTTGAATACATAAGAAGGGATTAGTTTCTGACAACCGCATAAATATGAGAACTTTGTTTCCCAAGAAAGAAGAAGAATGTATTTCTCAGAGTCACGGAAACAATAGATAACTAGTTCACTCAGTCAATCATGCAAGCTTCGTTTCTATGGAGTTGCAGAGAAATAGTGAGACAGGCATTTTCAATAAAAGGGTTTATTGAACAGTCTTCTTTCTCATGCAAGAGAGGTGAACTGCTACAATCATTAGGAAGACTGCAAAGTATAATGCGTACAGTGTAAACAGTAATATGAAATAATATGTAACAGCATTGTATGGTTTCTAAGCCATATAAAAATACATACATAAATAATATAGACTAAAATACTCAACTGGTGCTTCTAAAATACGCCTACCCCAATGTACCTAACCTAGGTCTAGTACAAGGGAAGAAGTAAATATGGTCTTTTGCATAGGTTTAGTTTTGCCAAGAATCTACCAAAGGTTTCTCTGGGTTCTAATCAGCTCCATACCTTAGAATGAAGGAGGTCTGGTATCTCTGTCTCGGGAACTCGATTTCCCAACACCCTGCAAGGGGAGCTGGAAACACTGGAGCTGGATTCTCAGCAGGAGAAAAGCAGCTTCCTGATCAGTGCATCAGCTGGGAAGTCGGCTTCCTTCGGCACTTGCTGTAGTGAGCTGCGTCGGGCAAGTAGGTCTTCAAACTGCTCTGAACCACCGTATCTTGCTATAGCAAGTGAAGGTATGTTTATACCTTGAAGGTGTTTAGGATTGCCATCGTTTGGTTTGACGTAAAGTCGGACATATGAACGTCATAAATGAACCCCTGGGGAATAGTTGTTTAATGTAAAGTAACTGAGTTCTTGGAGAAATCAATATTCATGCAAGGGGAAGTTCCCTAACGGCTTAAACTGGTTTTCCAAGAAATCATTGTGGCGTTTGGTGAACGGATGGAAGTAGCCATGCCTGTATTTGGGTAGCGTTCTAAACACGTTAAACATATCTCTAAACATGTTGTGTTAAAAACCTACCCAAAATACATAATATGCATTGGTACTGGTTGTACACGAAAAGAGCATATATGCTGTACGCATTTAAAGCAATCTTTCATTCAAAGCATATAGTTTGACATTTGAAAATGCTAACTGAATGAATCCTGAAAAAATACATTTATGAAATGGCCCTTAAATACAGAAGAAAAAGTCGAGACCATTTTATGACAGATTATATAAACTGTTTGAATGTGGACAAGGTCAAATATAATCTCTGGAAGTTTTCAAAGAATTCTAGTTCTCTATGAATAGTTCTACTTTAAGCAGATTACTTTTGTGTAAAAAAAAAAATGAAAAAATTCAAATTTGGAAAAACAAAAGTTGAATCATACAAAAAAAACTCCCAAAGTTAGAATCTTGTTTTGAAAAAATGAAGGACGAATTCAGAGTCTCTCATAACACTGAGTGCCAAATTCAAAAGTCAGTGTTATTGTTTGGAGAAAACATCAAATCTTCTGTAAATAATTTGTCTACCATTGTAGGTGAAAGTTGGATTACCTCGTTAAGAAGATCAAACGCACATAGATGTGAAGCATCGCCGTCAGCATTGGTCGTATTAGCAATGTTCCTAGTGGATGATACCTGTGTGCCTGTTTCTTCTCGTACCTCACGGTCAGCATTTTACGTCTGTGAGATCTCAATGAATGCCGTCATCAGCATTGGTAGCCGCTGGGGACAACACAGTGCATGGGCCTTTACTGGTTCAAGCAAAGTATCAACATCCGTTTGCATGACTGATGGGAGTGTGAGACAGATGTCTAACACGCATTCTTCTCCGCATAGCAGGCATCGTAGAACAGGTAAGATGCAATCTTGCCAAATTGGTCTGAATGATAGAAACCATGTGGTATTCAATTCTCTTAAACGAGGTAATCCACAATTTGGACTATGCGGTCACAACACTTCATCGCCAGTAGAGTGGTCTCCACAGTGAACTGGGTATCGCTGGTGACTTGGCTTGCCATATCGAAGCAATAGGAGCAAAAATAGTATCTCTGCTGCGAGTCCCAAAATGAGAGGCAATCCACCAAACACAGATGGCCACATGCATCATTGCTGCCGTTTGCGATATCTTAATTGCGAAAATTAAGGAATCGCAATTAAGAAATCGCAAACGACTATGCATTAAAAATGCGCAATTTTTTTTGCGATTCCTTATTTTTCCTTAGTTGTGATTCACAATTTGCGAATCGCAATTAAGGAATCCCTCCCCATTGATTGCTATGGGCTTAGAGGCCCATAGGAATGAATGGGAAGCCATTCTCATTTTGCGATTCGCAATTAAGGAATCTCAAAATGAGAATGCTATTTCAAGGGTGCAGGGGGGGTTCAATGGACCCCCCCTGCACCCCTGAAATGTACCTTTAAGTACATTTTTCACACACACATGCCCCAAGGGCATGTGTGTGTGTAAAATGAAACTTTCAAAAAGACACTTTTGTGCATTTTTGAAAGTTTTTATTTACCTCTTCCAATTTGCGAATTCGCAACAAAATAATATTCATGCATTGCATTTAAGAAACCACAAATTGCGATTTCTTAAATGCAATCGCGCATTTTAAGAAATCGCAACATAATTGTGATTCCTTAAATTGCGAAAAAAGTAAAAAACATGATGCAGCCCAAAAAATGAAATTGCATTCGCAAACGGCCGAATTTTGCGATTCGCACCGTTTGCGAATGCAATTCCCTTTGATGCATGTGGGTGAGAGTGCACAAAGTTTGGAAATATTCCTAGGACTGCTTCAAAAGGTGCTAAAAGTAAAAAAAAAACTGTCTTAAATACATGTACGATACCACTCGTATCAGACATGTTAAAGATACGACTTAGCATTTGTGAGAAATGTATTGGGCAATTTGTAGTTACGAGGGCAGGTGTCTCTGCAGAAGTCCTTTCGACTTGCAGATCATAGGTCTCTTTGGCCGAGGTAAGTGGCACAGTTTTCTGTAAAAGTATGGCTTTCATTCTGCTTAAAGGTGTAGGTGTAGGCACCTGGTTATTTTTCTTGTAAAGCGCTCGAATACCGAAGTGTCTTGGCGCTGAAAGTGAGAGGTTGAAAACACAGTGAGAATGATTATGACCTAAGCAGCTGTAAAAAAACAGGTTTTCAAATTCTTCATAAAAAGCGGGAGATTCGGCTGACATCTCAAGGATATCGGTAGTTTATTCCAGAGCATAGTTGCACAGTGTGTTATGGCTCGACCACCCATCTAGCTTTTCTAAATTTTACAGTTTTTATTAATCCTTGAGTAGCCGATCTCAGTACTCGTGCGGGAGCATAAGCTACAAAAAGCTTTTGAAGATCAGCTGGACTAACCCCATTTACTGCTTTAAATACCAAAGTTAGCACTTTAAATTCAATACGTTGTTTAATAGGGAACCAGTGTGGTGATCTAATTCAAGCTAATGTCGGTTGTCCTCTACGCAGCCCCAGAAGAAGTCTGGCAGCTGCGTTTTGCAAGGATTGCAGTTTTTGTAGCTGAAATTTATCAATACCCAGGAACAATGCATTAGCATAGTCCAACTTTGATAGAAAAAGCGCTACCATCACAGTTTTCTGGAGTACTTGAGGAATAAAAGGAAGACTTTTTTGCAGTATTTTTAAGAGAAAAAAGCAGGAAGAGACAAGGCTATTAACCTGGGCGCCAAAATTCAGCTTATTATCGAAAATGATTCACAGATTTCTAACCCTGTCAATTGGGTGAGGGCATTCTGCAGCCACCACCGGTAACCAGGTTAGACTCCAAATAGATTGCCCTATTCCAAACTCCATCACCTCTGTCTTTTCTGTATTTATTTTTAGATAGTTCTGGCCCATCCATCTCATGATGTCAGTGAGGCAGGCATGGAACCTACCTGCAGTGACTTCTGGATCATCGGTGATGGAGATGATAAGCTGAGAGTCATCAGCATATGATACGAGTCCAAACCATGTTTTTTAACTAGACTAGCCAGGGGGGCAATGTACAAATTAAAAAGGATTGGAGACAGCGCAGATCCTTGAGGCACTCCACAAGTCAGATGGAAACACTCCATCCCAAAACACCTTTTGCTCCCTAGTCTCCAGAAAAGAGGACATTAGGGACAGGGCAGTCCCTTCAACTCCTGCATCCCTCAGCCGCTGCATCAAAACCACATGGTTTACAGTATCAAAAGCGGCCAAGAGATCAAGGAGTACGAGGACCGCCCTTCTTCCACCATCCACTGTTCTGCGGATCTCCTCAGCTGCAAGAATCAATGCTGATTCGGTAGAGTGACATGGACGAAACCCATGCTGCGAGTTATCGAGCACGTTGTTTACATCAAAGTACTCTGTTAACTCTCTGCTGAGTTGTTTTTCCAATACTTTTGCCATGATAGGTAGACCAGCTATAGGTCGATAGTTTTTGGGCTCATTAGGGTCTAAGTTTGTAGGTTGAATGGCTGCCTTTTTCCAGATAATCGGGTATATGCCAGTGGCTATAACTTGATTTAAAATAGGTGTAAGTTTTTCACAGATTTTCTGAGCTGCTTGATGTATAATGGAGGGGGTAGCATGGATCAGTGGGTGCACCTGATTTCATAGAAAGAAGTAACTTTTGCACCTCATTGTTATTCATGAGCTGAAATCGGACAGCGTACATTGTAGATTAGTATCAGGTGTTAATGTATTCTGAAAAGTAGGCAAACTTGGGAAATTATTATAAATCTCCCACACCTTCTCGCTAGCAAGTTAACCGTTCTAAAAAATTCCCTGGCGGAGTTGCCTGCCTCTTTTATTTTCACGGTAAAGAATTGTTTCTTTGTGGAAATATTTGCTTCTTTATAACGTGCCATAGTCACATTATAGATGTCTTTTATTAAGGTGTCGTAGTTCTGCCACCAGCGGCGTTCTGCTTTCCTACATTCAATGTTTAAGGCCAATAATCTCTTAGGTGCGATCTTGTCCGCCGCTGCCGTTAATCAGTCATCTAGCTGCTGGGCAGCCTTATTATTATCACATTCCTGAAAGATGTGAAAAGAATCAAGTTCCGACTCCAAGTCCGCTTCTTTAATTTATCCCATCGTCTAATTAGTGTCTTAGGGAGTATCACTTGTGCTCCAGATTGTGGTTTAATAGATTTAAAATTAAAGTGAATTGCTTTGTTGTCTGTCCATGGTAAAGCCTGTATATTGAGAACTGTAACATCCGGGTCACTGGTAAAAATTCCAACCAGCGTATGACCTGCCTGATGAGTGGGTTCTATTACTAATTGTTTAAGATTGAACGCATCTAAGTTGTCGATCAATCTGGCCGTATCAGTGGTATTGTGTGCTTCTAGATGATAATTTAAATCTCCTAGAATGGTAAGAGGGAGCGAGACAGTGTAGCGTTTCAAAGTTGTCAATATGGCTTGGGAAAAGGCCGCTCTATTTCCAGATCAATATCCCTTGGAGGATCTGAAGGTTGTTTTAGTTTGATGCGGAAGTGCAATGCTTCTGCCGGGAGGTTTAAGATTGTTTCAAAATGCACTTTAAAATGATTGCGATATATAATCGCTATTCCTCCCCCTTTGCCTGTCGTTCTATTTTGTGCAAAGAGTGCATACCCTTCTGGAATAACAATATTCCAGTCAGGAGCTGATGTATCATCCGTCCAAGTTTCAGTTAGAAAAATTAGATCTGGCATGGAGAGCTGAATTAGCTCTTTCAATTCATATTTATGTTTTGGCATAGAGCGAACGTTGACTAGCAGGCATTTCACGTGCTCTATTTCTTCATTTTACGGTTCCCTATATTTTCCTGTTTTTTTACTTTCTTTTTGACCTCTACTCCTATCCTTCAGGAGCTCATTCTTTTCCTGTTCTAACCTTAAGTTACTTGTAGTCTTAAGTCTCACTCCAGTACTAGCCGGGAGTTTAAAGGCACAGGATGGACATTCAGTTCCGATTTTACTGATACTCTGTGGGCACCAACTATGGGGGGCACACAGAGTCGTTCTAATATCTAGCAGCAGTTGCTTACCGTACGTTTTAGGAGAGATTTGTGCAGGGGTTCTGGCGCTGGTTGCTGCGCGCGCCCGCTACGCGGATGCTGCATCGCGTGTTATATACTAATGGGGAAAGAAAAAGACTAGAGCGTCAACCCCAAGTGCAGTGCGTTCCCGGTTAACATCCGGGTACCGCTGGGCCCGAAACGCTAGAGGAAATTAAAAACCAGGCAAGGGTTTCTTTTTTAAAACAAGTTAAAACTTTCAGGTGACATCAAACACCAATATAATTGTGCACAAAAGTGGTTCATAAAGCAGTTCCCTTCGGGTATACCTCCGGTTTTCAGTGAGAATTGAAATAAATTAACACAGTATTAAAAGTGCATAAGCCAGACTATAATCTTTCAAATAAACAGCAGCGGTCAGTTAGGGTCTCACAGTGTAAAGAGGCTAAAGATCTTGCCCCTTACACGCTGCACGGTCGCTGCATCACGTGTTGTATACATAATGGAGCAAAGAGAAAGACTAGAGCGTCAACCCCAAGTGCAGTGCGTTCCCGCTTAACATCTGGGTACCGCTGGGCCCGAAACGCTCGAGGAAATTAAAAAACAGGCAAGGGTTTCTTTTTCAAAAAAAGTTAAAACTTTCAGGTGACATCAAACCCCAATAGAATTGTGCACAAATGTGGTTCATAAAACAGTTCACATGTATCACATGAGCGTGTTGTAGTCCTTGTCGTAACTGAACTACTTGTTCCCAAAGCAATTTATGCTTGATTGTGCCACCTTTTGCATCTTTGTAACCGTTTTGAACACAGTTCTGCAAGTATTCATTGTAAGATTGAACACAGTAATACGAATCGCACACTATGAGTGTGGGGAGTTCGCGATCAGTATTTTCAAGGACCATCTTGCAATGCTTGCAGTTCAGCTCGCTGAGCTGTACAATCTCCTAGAGATTGCGTTTTAGTGACCATTGGTCGGAATTTACCATTGTGCCAGCAACGTTCAACTATCGCACACGCAGCATTATAGGCTTGTTTTCAACCATATTGGGTTGAGCTGATCCGTCAGTGTAAATTATACATTGATACTGCTCTAGAGGCAGAATTTCAGTAGTCAGAGGGCATTCTTGTTTGTATTGTAGAAATGCTTGTGTTTTCAAACATGGATCAAAAACGTATTCAACGTCTGTTGCAACAAGAGAATTAACCCATTGTGTCCATCTCGGATGTAGAACTTTAGCATTTGGAATGCTCACTTTTGTTACTGCCTCTAAGGCAGGTACAGGTGTAATGGCCATAATGCGCTTACCCTGTGCGAGGGCTCTCTCTTTTGCTACTGCAGTTTGAACCGCTGCCAGATTTTTTCTGCAGAAGTAAATTTCATTTCTGCTTGTGTGTACAAGTGTGATTTGTAAGCTATTGGTACTTTTTCTCCTTCGTTAAAGGTTAAGTATGTGAATCCGTATTGTCCTGGAATGATTCGGATCACTAAGTTGCGTACGTTTATGCATGTTTGCATATGTTTTGTTGCTAACATGTCTGTTTGGACCAAACGCAAAATTTCTGTGTGTTTTTGTGTGCAATTAACTGTTTCAAAATCAGGTTTGATTAATTCATAGAGAGGTTTAACCCTTTCTGCGTAGTTTAGAATGTAAGTTCTTCCAAAATTTAGGAAACCTAGAATCAACTGTAAGTTTTTCAGCATTTTTGGAGGTTGGAGCAGCACACATTTCTCTTAGAAAGTTGTTGTCAGGCTTTTGCCTTCACTTGATCATTCATATCTCAGAAAGAGGACGTTTAAATGGGCAATTCTCGATTTCTTAAAATTGAATTTATACCCTTCAGAGGAGAAGCCAAGTATGATGGTGTTCACCCTGTCTAAGTGCCTATCCAAGTCATTGTCTGTTAGATAGATATCATCGACATATGATAATGCCTCATCATCATATGTTTGTAGTAACTCTGTTACTCTGGCTGAAAATAACCCCGGACTATTCTTTAATCCCTGAGGGAGACGACAGAAGTGACGCTGTGTCCCCATCATTGAGAAAGCGGTCAAATACCTACTTTCTGGTGCAATGTTTTGACAGAGAAACCGTTGGAAATATCTAATGTGGTTTTATACTTTTTATGCACAATGTTATTCATTAGTGCTGCACAAACATTTTGCTACAAGAGTTTAAATGTCGTAACCCATTAGTAGATGATACATATTGTCTGGTTTGGAGACAGGAAACAAAGGATTGTTCATTGACGAGGTGCATTTTTCGATCACCGCTTGGTATTCAAGTTGATCTAATATTTCCCTGTCCTGTTTTTTAGCTTCTTGCTTAACTGGGTACTGTCTTTGTGCTGTTGGTTGATTTTTTAACTGTATCTTATGGTGAGGAGAATCCTCATCCCAACCTACATGATTTTTATATAATGCAGGAGCCTGGGCAACTGCCCATTTCCTGGCATAAGTATATTTTAAATGAATTGGAATGTGGTTGGAGAAAGCTGGCTGTCATTAATTACAGACTTTGTTACCTTTTAAGGCTGCCAAAACACTCAATCGTGTCATCTCGCCTCTTATACCGGAGGAGCCGGGGCCCCTTAACCAAAACCTTCCGGAGGAATCCCCGGAGGTGTGGTCCGTGATGTCATCAGGAACCAGCCAATCAGAAGAGCCACAAAGCGCAACAAGAAGGGTGGGCTTTCTGATGAAGGCGGAAGCGGTGTTCCCCGGAGGAGAGGAAGAGTTTGTGGCGTGGACGGCGGAGAACAGGACTGGAACATATCCCGAGTCGAACAGAGAGGACCCAGGAGAAGGTGCCAAGACAAAAGAGGCTGCTGCCGATGAAGACTGCAAACAGGAAGGTGTCTCATCCAGCCACCCTCCCGGAGGTGGGTGACTTGCCAAGGTACGGGCGAGACTCCAGGGGTTCACGGGACATGGGAGGGGGAAGGGCCCGATATAGAGGGAGGTCACGTTGGGGTTCACCCGGTGTAGGGTTAGCAGTGACCTAGTCCCTCACGCCCTATCCCTTCCCCAACGACTGGTTCCAGTTTTTCTTTTCTCTCTTTTGATACCACCGGCAATATAATCTCTTGAGAAGCGGGCAAGATCTGTTATTAACCACAAGTCCAGGAGAAGCCCTGGTGAAAATGGGACCATACGATTCCGCAAGCTTGTCCTTTTCCCCAACCGGACATTTTGTTGTTGTTTTATTTTGTCTTGAAATACCAATAAATACCCTGAATCCTGTTTCTTTCTCCCGCAATTTCCTTTGGGTTATCTCTGGCCTAATAGCGATTCCACTTCGTGACATAGCCTCCGTCGACACATGATGGAAAATATTATATATCAGCTAAAAGAAGGCCAAACCAAGTTGGAATGGGCCGTCGAGCCAGGTACCAATCAGGCTGAAATGGACAGGGCAACTTTTACAGTTGCATACAAAAACAGACATACAATTTAATGAAATTGGCAGAAGGACAGAACCAGCTCCTTTTGGGGCTAGGACAAGGAAGAACCCTGTTATTCCCCTACAAAAGTATGTGTCTGGGGAGGACCCTATTGCATTCTTCCTTAATTTTGAAAGGGCGGCCAGGGCCAGTGGATGGCCCACCGATCGTTGGCCCTACTATTTGGCACCATTGCTTACAGCAGAGGCTCAGGCGGACTTACCAGACCATCAACAGGGATGGTACTGCTGCGTATGTAGTTGTGAAACAACACATTTTGGACCGCATAGGGGTCGATGACGAGGCTCACCGCCTTAGATTTAGGTAAGAACGGAGAGCAACGAGTGACACTCCTAAAACACTTTTCTTTAAGATGAAGGATGCAGCTGACTGCTGGTTAAAGCCGCAAGAGGACAGTCTCGAGAATGTGATGAATTAGATCTCTCTCGAACAATATTTAGAGATCCTTCCTTATGGCACCCAAAAGTGGCTTAGACAGCATGCTAATTTGACTATCGAACAGGCTGTCGAAATGGCCACTTCATTCACCCGTGCACAGGGCCGTGGGTCTTCCAGAGAACCTGATAAACCCCAAAAATGCGCTGTTGCATCAAGATGGGAAAGAAGACCCGCCAAAAATTACCCAGAGGCCCCAAAAGTAAGACATGGGAAGTCTGATCCTTCCGTCACCATTAGTCCCCAATGCTTTGAGTGTGGCGAATGGGGTCACATTGTTCGTTTCTGTAGAAAAAAAAGAGACAGACCGGAAGAGGAACCTATGGACGTCAGCTACGCCCCCAGATCAGGTCTATTTACACAGGAGATCGGACATATGTATTTTGTGAGTCTCATTGTAAACAATCAGGAAGTACAGGCCCTCCTTGATTCCGGTTATAAACATTAAGTGGCCAAGGGGGGATATGGTCCTTAGTTCACAGATAGCCTCAGGGAAGAAGGTTGGGAAACAGTGTGTTCATAGTGATATCCCGAGTTATCCTATAGCACAGTCGCCAGTATGCACCAAGTCAGGTATCCACAATACTATCACTGTAGGAGTTCTTCTCTCTCTTCGCGAACCATTGATCTTAGGGGTAGATATTCCTTGTTTTCCCCTCCTCCTTGCTAGTGTTCTGAAAACAGAAACACCCCAACAAAATTCACACAATACCCACCTTGCCTCAAAACCTTGAACTATGGATAATAACTGCAGGGGGGCCCAGTTAAACGATGCATCCCTTAAACATGCATGGCAGCGAGCACAGGAATCACAGGGGCTATCCCTCAGTTGTTAGTACCAATGGGTTTTAGGGACTAGATCCTGTACTTCGGACACTCTCATTTATTGGCAGGTCATGTGGGAGCTGAAAAAACCAGTCAGGCGATTTTGGATAACTTTTACTGGCCTGGCATATACCTCCAAATCAAAAAGTACTGCAAAAAGTGTGAGATATGCCAGAAAAGAAACCCCTATCTCCCTCCGAAGATTCCCCTTCAGCCCCTGCCCATCATGGGGCAGACCTTTCGAATGTATAGGCATGGATTTGATAGGACCCCTTCCTAAATCCAGCAAAGGACATCAGTATGTCCTTATGAAAGTGGACTATGCAACTTGCTATCCTGAAGCCCTCTCCCTGAAAACAGCTACAACTACAACCATATCCCAAAAACTGATCGAGGTGTTTTCAAGAATGGGATTTCCAAAAGAGATACTTACAGATCAAGGCACACCATTTGTATCTCGCCTCATGAAGGAAATCTGTAAACAGCTAAATATCAAACATATAAAAACATCTGTTTATCATCCTCAAATGGATGGTCTTGTAGAAAGATATAACGGAAACTTAAAACTCACGCTAAGGAAGCTCCTGACAGGGGATGGAAGAAACTGGGTTCAGCTTCTTCCGTTAGCATTGTTCGTTATTAGAAGTACAAAACAGTCAAGCCTGGGTGTTTCCCCCTTCGAACTTCTGCTCGGAAGGCGACCTCTCACCCTCCTCGAAATTCTGAAACAGACATGGAAAGAACAAGGAATGGCTGAAGCACATTCCTTATTGGATTATGCCAACCAGGTGAAGGCAAGACTCCACAAATTGAGAGCGTTAGCACAAGACCAATTAGACAAGGCCCAAAAACAACATGAAATACAATACGATAAGGGAAAGAAGTGGAAAGAGTTTAATGTAGGTGACTGGGTACTGGTACTCCTTCCTTCCTCCTCTCACAAGTTAAGAAAGGAACGGCAGGGTCCTTCTGAGGTCCTAAGAAGAGTAGGAAAGACCACTTACCTGCTCCGTCTTCTTCCCAACAAAACCCAGATGTATCATGTAAACATACTAAAAAAATGGTTAGGCCCACCTCCTAAGAAACCCTGCAGTGATTCATTTGCCACCCAAGCTCAGACAACAGTCCATGATACCATTCTTGGTCCCGAGCTTAGCATGAAAGAGAAAGAAGAGCTACAAACTCTTCTCCTCTCATTCTCTGATATCTTTTCCAATCAGCCAGGTATAACCTCTTTGCCACCCATGAAATGCCAACCCTCGACGGCGTCAAACAAAACCCCTATAGGGTACCCGAAGCGTGTCGTGCTGCATTATGAAAGGAGGTGGCTGATATGTTAGCTCTAGGGGTAGTGGTACCTTCAAAAAGCAATTAGTGTTTGCAGATTGTTCTCGTTCCAAAATCAGACGGAAGCATCCGCTTCTGCATCGATTTCAGAGAGGTGAACCATATCTCTAAACAGGACGGGTATCCCCTTCCCCGGGTGGATGAGTTAATTGAGCGCCTGGGTGAGGCTCGATACATATCCACCATCGACCTCACCAAGGGCTATTGGCAGATTCCTCTCTACCCAGAGGATCAAGGAAAGACTGCTTTCTCTACCACGGACGGACTCTTTCATTTCACCGTATTGACTTTCAGCCTTCATGGAGACCCCGTTAGTTTTCAAAGATTCATGGACACCCTCCTAAAAAATCACCAAGATTAATCCTTGGCCTATTTGGATGATATCGTTGTCTTTAGTAAAACATGGGGGAGCATCAGTCACATCTTTCTGCAATACTTATGGAGTTAAGGGAAGCCAACCTTCAAATCAATGCCAAAAAGTCAAAATTTGCCTTCCAAAAAGTTAAGTACCTGGGTTACTTATTAGGGGAAGGACTAATCTACCCGCAGTCTGAGTAGGTAAGGGCCATTCAAGACACCCCGTGCCCCAAAACAAAAAAAGAAATGAGGGCTTTTTTGATCTTAGTCCAATACTATAGACGATTCATTCCTCACTTATCCCAAACAGCAGCACCCGTTAATGACCGACTAAAAAAATCCAATGCGGCTAGTCGTATAAAAAAAACCTTGGAACAAGAATTCTAGGCCTTTATGGCCCTAAAAACATCATTGACTACCTCACCGGTACTCCTCACTCCGAACTTCCAGAAAACATTCATTCTGCAAACAGATGCTTCAGGGGTAGGGATAGGAGCTGTCCTTTCACAACTGGATGATGAGGGACTAGAACGCCCCATCCTGTATATTAGCAGAAAGCTCTTCCCCAGGGAAAAAGCTTATCCAGCATTTGAAAAGGAGTGCCTAGCCCTAAAATGGAGTGTGGGAAAACTCCGATATTATCTAGAGGGGCAATCCTTTCTGCTATATACGGACCACGCTCCTCTAACTTGGGTCCAGAGGAATAAGGGGAATAATGACAGGGTCCTTCGCTGGTTTTTAGCCCTGCAACCCTTCTGCTTTGAGGTATTACATCGAAAGGGCAAGGACCAAGGCAATGCGGACTACTTATCCAGGTTTCCTCTTTCCCCCGATCGGGGAATCCCAGGGGGGACGTGTGTCTCGAATCCAATTAATTACGGACTTTGTTACCTTTTGAGGCTGCCAAAACACTCAATCACATCATCTCGCCTCTTCTACAGGAGGAACCAGGGCCCTTTAACCAAAACATTCTGGAAGAATCCCCGGGGGCATGGTCCGTGATGTCATAAGGAACAAGCCAATCAGAAGAGCCACCAGGCTCAACAAGAAGGGTGGGCTTTCTGACGAAGGCGGAAGCGGTGTTCACCGAGGAGAGGAAGAGTTTCTGCCATGGATGGTGGAGAACAGGACTGGAACATATCCCGAGTTGAACAGAGCGGTCCCAGGAGAAGGGGCCAAGACAAGAGAGGCAGCTACCGCAGAAGACTGCAAACCAGAAGGTGTCTCATCCAGCCACCCTCCCAGAGGGGGGTGGCTTGCCAAGCTACGGGCGAGACTCCAGGGGTTCACGGGACTTGGGAGGGGGAAGGGCACGATATAGAGGGAGGTCACGTTGGGATTCACCCGGTGTAGGGTTAGCGGTGACCTAGTCCCTCACGCCCTATCCCTTGCTAAAGAAAGCACTCTTCCCCAATGACTGATTCCAGTTTATTCTTTTTTTCTCTCTTTTGATACCACCAGCAATACCATCTCCTGAGAAGCGGGCAAGACTTGTTATTAACCACAAGTCCAGGAGAAGCCCTGGTGAAAACGGGACCATACGATTCCGCAAGCTTGTCCTTTTCCCCAACCGGACGTTTTGTTGTTGTTTTCTTTTGTCTTGAAATACCAATAAATACCCTGAATCCTGTTTCTGTCTCCCGCAATTTCCTTTGGGTTATCTCTGGCCTAATAGCGATTCCACTCCGTGACACTGGCATAATGATGTCTTCGCCATGTGGGCACTCCCTGACAAATTGCGGTGGCCAGTCTTTTTCAGCTAGAAGAATGTCACAACCCTTAGAAACCCGCTCCCAAAAGAGTGCTCTTATTTTTCTAATGTCCCCCTCCATCCGGAGTGTTACCTCATATAACTTATGTGGGACACTAACCCTGGTATCTGCAGTCTCAACTTGAATGAACTCATTCAAATCCACTGTCTCCAGATGATCCTTCAAGTTCCTGCGAGCTATGGTGACATCTTCTGCGCTGTTCAACATTGTTTGAGCCCATTCACCGTTCTTGAGTTGTGTCCTCAAGATCCTCGGCATATCTGATTTTACACCTGCTACTTTCTTTTTGGTGAATTGAGTTTTCCTATTGTTCTGAACGTGTTGATTGTCTTTGGACTTCATGCGTTCTTCCTAGTTTTCTGACCGTCCTCTTCTTTTGGATTTCTGTGACGAAATCTGAATGGTACGAGAGGAACGTGTATCAGTATTGTGATATCTATCAGGTTTTCTCAAATTATCCCTATTCCTGAGGTTATACCTCCTTTCAGAGGGCTCCTTTTGAGGATACCTACCTCAGGATTAAAGAACGCTTCTCTTTAGAAGTTTGTTTAGTGTTCTCCCACTTCTTTTTAGGAAGAGTAGGAGTGTTTTTATTAAAGACCTTTTCAGGATTTTCTGACAGTTGGGTTTAACTGGTTTCCCACCCAAACTGTCTCTGCCTAATTTTTCATAGGATTTTTCAATTATTCTGGGCAGATCTTGTGGTTGCTCAGTTACATCAAATTCCCTTAACTTTTGGCGGATCGCCACGGATGCTGCTTCACCTTTAATATTAGCTAATATTATTGTTGAGACCTGTTTGAAATCTTTCAGTAATTTCATACTTAGATTTAGAGCAGGCTCTGCCCCGTATTCATTTTGAATCTGTTTCAGGACGTCTGGTATTACCGCCATAGAAGGAACACCATGATTTTAGTGTAAATTGCAGCAAAGACTGTACCCCAAGTGTTGCAGTCCTTCAGGTGTGGTGCGATGCCCATTGGTAAACAGGTTGTTAGAATTCTGTGTTTCTCATGACGGTTAGTATAAGGAAATACTGCCTCAATTTGAGTAATTTGTTGAGCTATCCAGAATGGAATTTGTTCCTGTTTTGCAGGCAACTCACCAACGACTGAATATAGAGTCTGCGGTGTAATTTTATTTGTGCTCCCCTGGTAAGGAGGATGCTGTGGAATCATTATTGCCGGTTGGACTGTAAGAGTCTGCATGACATATTGAACCAATTGTCTATGGATTTTGATTAGTTCCTTCAGTTGAACTAATAGCTCCGCATCTGACATTTCTTCAATGGCAGGATGTGGTGCATAGCTGGCTAATACCGGCCATGGTGCTCCTGGTCTACCTAGTGGACAGAGCCTGGTAATGTGATTTATATGTTTTAGGGTGCATGCTCCAGGTAAGTTAGTGGAATTTCAATAGCCTCGAAAGGAATGTATTCCTGTGGTGGTTCTTCTTCTTTGTAGAAGTGAAACACATTTGTTCTTGGATCTGCTTCAGGGAAGACTATCCATGAATAGAATACCTCTGTCTGGTGATATTCCTGTGCCTCTATCACAAAAACTACCCTATCACCTCTTGCTGATAGGCCATTTCGTATGAGTTTTATAGTGATGGCTTTCCCTAAATTTTCTGGAATGCTTATAGCATCCTCGTCGGTCTCTTGGAGACCTGTAAAGTTTAAAGTTTGTATGGCGTTGTCGCCTGTAGCTCCACCGGCCTCAGTATTATTATCGAGGGACCTTTTTGTTGCCTGAAAGTTTGCAGAGCAAGTTTCAAGGAATCAAAGATAAGGTGCACAATATTTTGGAACACTGTATCCTTCAGCGTTGAATAAAGTAAAAACTAATACATAGGATTTTTCATCTTACTCAGCTATGGCGGATATTATCCTTTTACCCACTCCAGACATCTATTGGAGTATTTTATGGAAAAAGGGGTCTCTGAGAAAAGCACGACTGAGTTACTTTAGTATCTAGCATTAAATTAGTGACTTACCAAACGTTGGGCGCCATGTAGTGTAGTTCCTATATTCCCAATAGGGTCTGCGCATTGGAATAATATATCCTATAGATTTGACGAATCACTTAGTTCAGTAGGTCTCTATCGAATATACTAAACTTAATTGTGTGTGTGCTTGCTAACTCAGAGGTCACTAGAAACTTTCTCGAATACACAAGAAGGGATTTGTTTCTGACAACCGCATAAACATGACAACTTTGTTTCCCAAGAATAAGAATATATCTCTCAGAGTCGCGGAAACAATAGATAGCTGGTTCACTCAGTCAATCGTGCATGCTTCGTTTCTACAGAGTTGCAGAGAAATAGTGAGACAGGCGTTTTTAATACAAGGGTTTATTGAATAGTCTTCTTTCTCATGCAAGAGAGGTGAACTGCTACAATAGTTAGGCAGACTGCAAAGTATAATGCGTACAGCGTAAACAGTAATATGAAAAAAAACTGTCAGGGCATTGTATGGTTTCTAAGCCATATAAAAATACATACATAAATAACATAGATTAAAATACTCAACTGGTGCTTCTAAAATACGCCTACCCCAATGTACCTAACCTAGGTCTAGTACGAGGGAAGTAAGTAAGTATGGTCTTTTGCATATATTTAGTTTTGCCAAGAATCTACCAAAGGTTTCTCTGGGTTCTAATCAGCTCCATACGTTAGAATGCAGGAGGTCTGGTATCTCTGTCTCGGGAACTCGATTTCCCAACACCCCGCAAGGGGAGCCAGAAACACTGGAGCTAGAATCTCGGCAGGAGAAAAGCAGCTTCCTGATCAGTGCATC
The DNA here is from genome assembly GCF_964261635.1 of Lissotriton helveticus. Lineage (NCBI taxonomy): Eukaryota > Metazoa > Chordata > Amphibia > Caudata > Salamandridae > Lissotriton > Lissotriton helveticus. Next base: position 1,708,615,433 of record NC_136063.1, on the reverse strand, counting down.
AGCTGAAGAGTCTGCTTCCTTCGGCACTTGCTGTAGCGAGCTGCGTCGGGCAAGTAGGTCTTCGAACTGCTCCGAACCACCGTATCTTGCTATAGTAAGTGAAGGTATATTTATACCTTGAAGGTGTTTAGGAATGCCATAGTTTGACGTAAAGTCGGGCATATGAACGACATACATGAACCCCTGGGGAATAGTTGTTCATTGTAAAGTAACTGAGTTCTTGGAGAAATCAATATTCAAGCGAGGGCAAGTTCCCTAACGGCTTAAGCTGGTTTTCCAAGAAATCGTTGCAACGTTTGGTGAACGGATGGAAGTAGCCATGCCTGTATTTGGGTAGCATGGGCTATGCCTAAATAAGGGCTGAATTTCTAAGCCTCTATAAGGGCAACGTGAATTGTACCTATATACGGGCATGAATCGGGAAAATTCAATCGGAGCCTAAAACGTCACACAACAGTACCAGAGTGAGACTCATGAGATATATCCACCAACTCTTTGTGAAGCTCATGCGAAAGTACTAACCTTGTTCCACGTACACACTGCCAAATCATCTTTAACTCCCCAGAACTTGGAAGCCTCCTCAGATGCCTGTTTTTTTGTAAGCAATCCATTGCGGATGAGACCCATTATCTCAGACTACACAGGATCCAAGGATAACTTGAGGCGCCACTGACATTCATCAATGATCCCTTTGCCCACCACACACACATGAGAATCATTATCACTCTAATCTTCCTCAACATTATCATCAAGGGGACCATCAACAACCAATCTCAAAAGCGTATCAGCCACACTGTTCTCCACACCAGGGATATATCTGCTCTCAAAGTCATATTCTTGGAGAGCTATGACCCATCTGCTTATCCTACCAGAGAATTTATCTATCCCGTATTTGGAGAAAATCTCACACAGGGGCTTGTGATCAGTTTTAACAAAGAATTTTGTTCCCCAAAAGAAACTTCTTCAGTTTCTTGACGGCCCAAAATACCGCAAGAACTTCACATTCAATCACGGAGTAACGCGCCTCAGGGTCCTTAAGCTCCTCGAGAGATGAACATGATGGTTTCCATGCCTTTCTCACCTTCCTGCTGGAGTACAGCACCCAACCTCTTTACACTGACATCCGTGGTAACAACAGAGGTTTTGGAGGGATCAAAACTCTTGAGATTAGGGGCATCACTGAGTTTCCTTTTAAGAGAAACAAATTCACGATCGCAATCTTCACTCCACTTGAATTCAGTACCTTTCTTTAAGAGCCCCCTCATACTGGTTCAATGCTCCGCAAAGCCCTCAACAAACGTATTATAATATTCGGTCATGCCGAAAAACTTCTTAAGTTCTTCTCTACAAGATGGGGCTGGCATATGAGAGATAGTGTTTACCAGATCTTATTTAGGTACTATACCTTCTCCTGAGATTGTGTGTCCAAAGTACTAAATAGAAGAAGTCGCAAACCGACTCTTCTCCAGCGTTATGGTGAGATTAGCTGCTTCAAGCCTACCCAAGACATCATCAAGGCAATTATCATGTTCCTCATGCTCTTTGCCAAACACAAGAATGTCATCTTGGTAGACACAAACACCATTACAATCTTTGAGAACCCTCTCCATTGCACGCAGAAAAATGGACGCCACTGACACCAGGCCAAAAGGCATCTGAATAAACCTAAAAGTTCCAAACGGAGTAATAAAAAAGGTAAGATCCCTTAAAGATTCTGCTATCTCAATCTGGTGATATTGGTTAAGTACAAAGTGGTTCTGTCGGGTAGCGAGAGATTGCTTTAGAGGATGGCTGGCTCAGCTCAATATACATGTAAAGTAAACCCTCTCAAAACAATCAAATCAAGATTGTTTCGATACCCAAGACAAAGCCATCAATGTCATCCACACCATACTGGAAAACCGCCCTGCGCCACATTGGATACCCACCAACTTTCTGATCAATCTTTTAGAAATTGCTATGAAGCGTAACTACTTTATTTTTCAAAAACAGTTCTACCTACAGTGCAAAGGGGTAGCCATGGGTGCAACTTATGCACAGAGCCTAGCGAATCTGTATATGGATAATTACGAGGAACAACATCTATACACAGAAGAAAATCCTTACATCAATTCAATATCGATATGGAAAAGATATATCGACGACGTGATTATGATCTGGTCAGGAACAGAGGCTGATTTAAAAGACTTCTTCGTATGGTTAAACACCAGATGCAATGATATACAGTTCACTATACACTATGACTGAAAAAACATCGCTTTCCTGGATCTCCTGTTCCAAGTTGAAGATGGACTTATATTCTGTGATCTATACAGAAAGCCCACGGAAAGGAATACTTTGCTCAAGTACGATTCCCACCACCCGCGTAACCTACGCGACAATCTACCATTTGGACAGTATTTACGAATGAGGCATAATTTCACAAAGAAAGCTGACTTCTTTAAAGAAAGTGAGATACTAACCAAACGCCTACATGATTGGAGCTATCCTCTTGGTTTACTCAAGCGTGCCAAAAAGAGATCTTGGTACTATCCACGAGAGGATCTGCTTAACCCAAAAGAAAAGAAACCAGCCTCAAAGAATCTGGTCTGTGTCACAACCTTTCACTCCAGGAGCAAAATCATGACAATAAACGTGAAGAAATATTGGAATTTGGTGTCTTCAGAGTTGAAGATGGATGAAAGTCCATTGTTTGCATTTAAGAGAGGACGCAATATAAGGGACAATGTGGTCAAAGCATTTCTGGAGCCTCCTAAACAACCAACTTTAAGAGATCATCTAGGCTTGCCACCTGTAACAGGACACTTCAAATGCAGTAACTGTAAAGTATGCCCTCTCTGTATTAAAGGACCAGCCTTGTCTCACAACAACAGAACATACGCACTACCGGCACTGACCAACTGCAACACTTCTAGCGTAATATACATCATTCTATGTCCGTGTGACAAGCCATACGTGGGTCAAAGAACGCAGAAGGCCAAAGCACGAATATTACAACACATGAGCAAAATCCGTTGTAAGGTTCAGGGTGCCCCCATGGTAGACCACTTTGTAAGCCAAAATCATGACCCAGACAGTCTACAGTGGCATATACTTGAAAAGATCAATGCCAACCCAAGAGGAGGATCCATGACTTCAGCACTCAACAGAAAAGAGTGTAAATGGATACATATTTTGAACTCTGTAATGCATGGACTGAATGAACACGAGGAAATTTCTAAGCAAATGGGCTTATTATAATCCTTCTGGCTTCACTCAGCAACCCATGTGACACTGTTCTACCTTGCCTAACTATGTTAACTGTCAATTGATGTTTCCTTTAATATCAACCACATTGCCTAACTATGTTAACTGTCAATTGATGTTTTCTTTAATATCAACCATATAGCTTGTTTTCAATTACAACTATATGGTTTGTCTAAATTAATTTGCCTTTCCCCATTAAATGATATCTAGCCTTGACTATTCATTCATCCATGATTCATTGTCATTATGCTCTTCGAATGTGCTAGGTTTTTTCAAGTTTTACTCATGATTCACCTGTCATTATGTTTTATGACTGTGCCTAGCTTCATGAGTTCAAAATGTCCAATGTGTATGGTACCGTGTACTTCCACCTTTGTTCAAATCGAGGTCTCCCTGTCCTTAATTGATTCAACTGCCCAGATATGTTGAGTAACCCCACACTACCTCACGCGTGATGCGTGCTTTCGGTACGCGTATACACGTTGCATGGCAACCAGCTAGCTTGCCTCCGTCACTGCACGTTAAGCGTAAGACAGTAGGTCTCCCCCGAGTTGCCTAGCAACCTACGTCCTCTACGCACACGAGGGTTTCCTAAATACGCTTTCAGTGGGTTGCCGCACTCATCGCTGGCAGTATTCGCGCACGGACGTACAGCCCATCACTTCGCGATTCCTGTTGCACATCATCCAGGGGTAAGTCACTACCCCACACCCGTAGCGGCATCCTCCCAATTCGGCTTGATTCATTCCATTTTAATTTTGAGCACTTGCACACCAAATTCATCCTCCTTAGCGTTTGGAACACTTGCATGTTCAGTTAAATCTCCATGCCCAGTTACGCTCCGACTTTGTGCCCAGCCACGCCGTAACCCCAATTTAATTGGTAACCGCATAGCCTCCACAGACCGCCTTAAGCATGCACATGAAGGGTTTAATCGCCTTCCCCTTTTCTGTACCATAGCCTCTGCAGAAGGCACCGATGCACTTAACCCCTGCAGGTCGATGGAAGTTTAATCGCCCTCCCCCTCCGTACCTCAGCCTCCTCTGAAGGCACTAATGCACTTAATTTCTTGCATGAATTAAACAATGCCCCCAAGAGGGCTACAGTTCACCCAGTAGTCTCTTGTTTCAACTTAACAGCGCTTATGTCTATGCATGCTTTCCCCTCACACTGCGAAAAGGCCACTTACAGAGAATTTTTAAGACAGACCTTGCTACTTCTCTGGCATTTACAGCCGCTCTTAATTTACCCCTCTAGGTTGGACCTTTTGGCCACCCATCAGGCAATGATATCTCCACCTGCCTTTCATGTGAATAACTGGCGCTCACACAGGTCAACTCAGACGTTCTTTTTTGAAATCCTCTTTGTAAACCCTCCGCCCCCCTTTCTCTTTTCAGACTGTCCCTGTCTTGATAAAGACCCGCCGCGACCACCAACTGGGGCGCTTTAGGGTCGAAACGTCGACGCTCACCACCGGTCAAGATAACTCCAGGAGCTTGTACATTTACCCCTTGTCTCCTTGGAGTACGAACTTAACATACTGGCCCATTTCCCCTGTATATATTGTATATATGTGTGTCACTGGATTGAATGCACTGATCACTTTGTTCACCAACAGTCACGTTCACCACATGTTTTTCGTAATGATTTTACCATTTATTGAAACTTGTGTCATCACAGAATGAAGTAATTCCTGTGTATCGTGATTTTCTAATAATATAAAGACTTCATCTTGATTTGATTGTTTTGAGAGGGTTTACTTTACATGTATATTGAGCTGAGCCAGCCATCCTCTAAAGCAATCTCTCGCTACCCGACAGAACCACTTTGTACTTAACCACGCTTACCCAGGTTCTGAGGGACACAGGGTCACCCCTTTTATGTAAATCAATCTGGTGATAGGCAGATGCCAAATCGATGGTACTAAAGGTTTTGGCACCTCCCAACAATGCTAGTAATTCAGAAATGTTCTGCAGTGGATACCTATCCACTACCATGCATTTGTTAAGTTAACTCAAGTCCACACACAAGCGTAGAGACCCATTTGCCTTGCGTGTGGCCCATCTGTGCTAGTAACTTCCTCAATTAGTCCCCTTCCTTGAGTTTCTCTAATTCTTTCTTCATATCTTCTCTCACAGCTAAAGATACACTTCTGACCTTGCAGCAAGAAGGTTGTGAATTGGGGCGTAAAGGAATGTCTAATTTAAAAACACCACCATAGGCCAAGGGGCATATGTCAGGCTTCAGAAGTGAAATCTTGCAGGCAAGTTTAGTTTGAAAGAAGGTTTTGGATATTATCGAGATTTTAGCCCCTGAATCAAAAAGAACTTTGGTAGATTCACCTTCCACCCGAATTGTGTCAACTGGACAAGATTTGTGTTCAGGAAAACAATTTTGTTCCAAACTGGAATCAACCTGATCAACAATTTGTCCACATAAAAAGTCTTGCTCATGAACATCAGATTCAATACACTTAACATTAGATGCAGACAACTTGCTCTTGCAAACAATAGAAAGATGACACTTTTTCTTGCATTTGGAACAGATGACCTTCAAAGCGGGACATTTTTTATCATTGGCAAAATGTCCCACTTTGTTGCACCTGAAACACTTAGGAAAAAAAGGCTTGATTTAGACCTGACAGTGTTATCACCTTTAGATAGTCTTGGTTTCTTCCTTGACGACTTGTACAGAAACTTGTTTGTCTTTCTTCAATGTATCCACACACTTTAAAGAATGTTCAATTCTTTTAGCCACTTGTAACACTTCATCTAAAGAAGGTTTGTCTCTAAGCCAGAGTTGCTCACGAACCTTTTCAATACTGCACCCCAACATGAATTGATCCCTGATCCTTTCATTAAGCAAGTTTCCAAATTTGCAGGAAGAGGCGAGTTTCCTAAGTTGGGTGACATACAGCTCAACCGATTCACCATCATTTTGTAGTCCCTTGACAAATTGGTACCTTTCTAGTATGGTGCTTACTTTGGGCAAATATTGCTAGTCAAGCTTTTTCATACAGATCACGAATTCATATAGATCTCTACTTTCTGCATCACTAAGCTCGGGCAGGTGATCAAAAACATCTTGCCCTTCTGAGCCAAGGCAATGTAAAAGAAGAGATGTTCTGCGCTCAGCACTAAGGCTTACACCACAAACCTTGGCATCGCTCTCAAAAACTTTTTTCCACTTTTTCCAGTTAATTCCAGGTTCACCCAGTGACATCTTCTTCAGAGCAAGGTCCTTCTCTTTCCTGCTCTCCTGCTGTTTGTGCTCCATTTCATGCTTTTTTGATTTCTATTTCATACTTGAGCTTCTCAAACTCTCACCGATGCTCTCTCCTGTCGCCTGCCCTCCAGCTCCTCTGGGGATCTGGGGACAGATTGCTGGATGATACACTGCTGCCACCCCTGGAAGAAGCGCCTACAGGCAGAGCCTGAGCTCCAAAATCCCTATGCTGGCTCTGCACATCCAGATCCACATTCCCATTTTTTGCCTCCCCAGCTTCTTTTGCTGTTCACCAGGCACTCAGAGGGATATTTACAAAGAAGTGGCAAAGTGAGGCATTAGCCGTCACGGCTTAATGCCTCACTCAGCCACTTCAGAAACACAAGGCTGCACCATCTTTACAAGGATATGGTGCAGTCTTGCATTTCCCCCTGCGCTGGCGCTAAACTTAGCAGTGTGGCGCCAATGCAGGCATCCTTGTGCCATAGTGCAAGGGTGTCTACTGCAGGGGAAGTTTGTAAATGTACAGGAAGGGGTCCCCTCCTGCATATTAACAATCTTTAAATTACATTTTGTCACTTCTATGTGTGTGCTTAATGCAGCACACATGGAGGTTACAAAATAGCGGGCACGATTCACAAAAGTAATCTGAGGCAAAATCCTAACTTTACGACTTTCGGTATTCACGTATGGCATTTAGGAGTAGTAAAGATAGTATTTTATCTTAGTTAAACTTACGTTAAACTTAGGTTTAACTGAGACAAAGTTTTGGTCCTAAGGTTAAGTTTTGGTCTTAAGTTTAACTTAAGACCAAAACTTAAGTTTAACTGAGACAAAGTTTTGGTCTTAAGTTTAACTTAAGACCAAAACTTAATTTAACTGAAACAAAATCCTAACTTTACTACTCCTAAATGCCTTTCGTGAATACAAAAAGTCGGAAAGTTAGGATTTTGTCTCAGATTACTTTTTGTGAATTGGGCCTGTCATTTTTTATAAGGATTGTTATGTGCCGGAAGGGTCACATTCCCACACATAAACAATCCAAGGCATTTTGCTTTTTCCATGTGTGCTGCATAGCAGCACACATGGAAAAAGCAAAAACGAAGAGAAATTAAGCATTTCTCCTCATTTTGCCAGGTTAAGACCAAGTTTTCTGTGATCTTAGCTTTGCCGCTACCTCCTATTTACACTGCCCATGTAAATAGGGGGCAGCGTCAAAATCAATAGGTATTGCGGTGGAACACCCACTGCAACACTCACTGCCCCCCCCTTTCACACTTAGCATAGCGTCAAAGGGGGCCTTATTTACAAGGCAGCATTAACCCCTTTGCTGCTAAGCCTTTTTTTTGGCTATTTGGAGTAGTTCGCGCTTAGGCCTATGTACTTTTTGACCACATAAGGTATTTTTGCATCCTTTTCTTCCAACATAATGGGGATTTGAAAGGTACCCAGGGTTTGTTGATTCCCTTGGAGGGGACCCAGAAGTTAGCCAAAATACAGCCAAATTTAGGGGCATATTACCAACAACTAGCGATAATTTTTGTCTCTAACTTGTTTAGAGACAAAAATTATCGCCGCACATCGGCGATTTTTATCGCAGATAAACCTTGCTATTAGCAAGGTTTATCGCAAAAGCGATAAAAAACGCCCGCAATGCATGAATATCGCTGAAAAGTCAGCGATATTCATGCATTATCGAGCAAATGCTCTTAGCCATGTTATCCACCTCCCATTGGATAACATGGCTAAGAACTGCTCAGGGCAGGTGTTAGCTTTTGGAGATATTCGCGCTTAGCGCAAATATCTCCAAAAGTTGGTAATAGGAGATAGCGATGTTAGCGACTGTTTCCAGTCGCTAACATCTTGGCACGCCCACTTTGCATATCATTAGTGATAAATATCACTGACATGCAAAGTGGGGCCCATGATGGTCGCTATCTCCTATTAGCTGTCGCTAACTGGTGTTAGCGACAGCTTGGTAATAGGGAGATAATTTTATCTCCGCTTTCTTGGCTTTTAAAGCCAAAAAAGCGGAGATAAAACCCCTTGATAATATACCCCTTAGTTTTTTCGTGGAAAGATTGGATACAAGTGCTGAAGATGAAAGCGTCTGTTTTTCCCTGCAAATGGTTTCAAAAAGGGGTTTGTGGTGCTGAAATCACCATCTTCCCAGATTTCAGGGACAGATTGACTTTTGTCCGAAAACCAAAATGTTTTACACAGTTTCGGCATTTTACTTTCAACCTCCTTCCAGTTAATGGTAGAAATGGGCATGAAAGCAATAATGGATCCTGAAAAGCTATATATTGCATAACAGTAGATAACATTTAGAATTCATCAGGGGGTCATTTGTGTAGATCTTTCAATTTTGTTTTATGAAAACTAACAGTTCAAAATGGGAAAAATTGAAAATGAGTTGAAAAAAACAGCCACTTGTGTCAACATTTTCACCTGTAACTTCTTCTAAGTATGACAGAATTTTTAAAGCAATATACCGTTACATCCACTGGACCCTTCTGGTTGTGGGGATATATAGGACTTGTAGGTTCACCAAGAACCCAATGAACCTGGAGCCAATAACTGAGCAGTGTCTTGCAATTGTTTTTTATTTTGTAAAGGGTACATTGCAAATTCATTTGGGAAAATATAAACAGTGAAACACTGATATGAAAGAATCCTATGTATTCCTGAAATGGGAACAAAATTTAGAGTTTAGAAACAGTAGCTATTTGCACATCTCCAAAATTGTAGGTACCTATACTAGCATGTGAAATATAGGAACATTTTCAAAGTGATTACTTTTTTACACATTTTCATACATTTGGAAGGAAGAAATGCATCAAAAGTCAAGTAGGTAATAACAGTTGCTCTACAATTCTGTGTTTCCCTAAGTCTCCTGATAAATGGTACCTTACTTTTGTTGGTAGGTCTTGTGCTCCACTGCCTTTTTCCCCCTCCCGCTTTCCCACCGCTGCATTCCCTGCGGCCCGCCTCCCTCACCCCATTCGCCTTCCCGCTCCCACCTCCCAGCTGCTCCTCCCTGCCACCTCCCCTTATATGGCAGCCGCTGCGCGGCAGAGAGAGCGACCATTGACCCTGCCTTCAGGCAGGTCGCTCTCTACGCCGCACAGCTCCACCTGACTGCACCTGTGTCCCCTACCCAGCTGCTACTGCTGTTACTGGGTTCTAGCCCCGCCGTAAGCTCTGCTCATTTTTCTCCTGTAAAATTGTATTTTGTGTTGTGCTGCTTAATTGTAGTTGTACTGTGCCTGGTTTTGTTTTTTGTTTTGTTGCTCATTAGTTTTAACACTTGTCCCCTACTGTTGCATTCTGTTTTTCCACCGCCATTTTTCCCCCTCCCGCTTTCCCGCCGCTGCGTCCCCTGCGGCCCCACCCCCCTCGCTGCCCATTCGTCTCCCTGCTCCTGCCTCCCAGCTGCTCCTTCCTCCCACCTCCCGTTACAGCAGCAGCGGAGGCAAGCCCATCTGCGCCCGTCCGCGGCTGGACCGTGCCCAGCACCAGATCTCCTGGCTCCCACGAACACCGCGAAACCCGACTCAACTACGACTCCAACACCCTCCATGCTCTTAACGCCTGACGTTCATGCACCTGCTGCCTGGCCATCCCGAAGCGCACCCAAGGACCCTTCTCTTGCCGGAACTGCAGCTTCACCAGCCTACATCCCACCAAACCACCGAACCAGGAAAGAACCCAACTACCTCAGATGCATCCTTCTCAAAACCCCACTCTCCGCCCGCGAACACGCCGTTGATCTGTGGGACCTACTCGACTCCAACACCCCAGATATCGCCTTCCTGACAGAGACCTGGCAGAACCCCTCCTCTGCATCCGACATCGCAAGGACCATACCAACGGAGTAGGAGGAGGAATCGCCATCATCCACAGGAACACTCTCAAAGTCTTGACAAACACAGACGACACCCTTAGCACCGCCGAACACCTGCACTTCCAGATCCACACCGACCCCAACAACACCCTCAGAGGAACACTCGTCTACAGACTCCCCGGACCCCGACCACAGTTCAGCGACTCCATCGCCGACTTCGTCAGCGCACACACCCTCTCCTCCAAGCACTACATCCTCCACGGGGACCTGAACTTCCACCTCGAGAACAACAACGATGCAAACTCATCCACCTTGATCGACAACCTCACCAACCTCAGACTCCGACAACTTGTGACGATACCCACTCACTCCGCCGGCCACACACTTGACCCCATCTTCTCCGCAAGGTCCCACGTCTCCTTCAACCACACCACCGAGCTCCACTGGACCTACCACTGGTGCATTCACTTCAGCATTCCAGAAACCCACCGCCCATCACCACACCCAACAGATGCCTCAACGCTGTTGGAGCAGAGTCACAGAAGACCAGCTATCCCCCACCCTCGCCCGGAATCCACCCGCAGACCCGACCGACCCCGACACTGCCGCCCACAACCTCAGACAGTTGAGCGACGACTGTGCCAACACCCTCGGACCGCTCAAGAAACCCTCCTACAGCCACAATAGCAAGAAAGCCAGCTGGTTCACTGAGGACCTCCAGGCCTCCAAGCAAACATGCCAAAAGCTAGAAAAGAATTGGATCTGTGAACAAACTCTGGAAAGTTACGCAGCCCACAAGAACGCCACACGCAGACACCACCACCTCATCATATCCGCCAAATGGGCCTCCTTCAAAGACCGCCTAGACATCAACGCACACAACAGCAAAGAGCTCTTCAACATCGTGAAGGAACTCTCCAATCCCAGCTCCAACACCAACAACATCCCACCATCGCAAGACCTGTGCAACTCGCTGGCCACATTCTTCCACCGCAAGATCGCAGACATTCATGACAGCTTCAACGCCGCGACCGCCCCGGCAACCACTGAGACCTCCGACCCCACGACCACCATCCGCACCAACTGCCTGCTCTCCTGGACTAACATCAACGACGACACCATCAAGATCATGAACACCGTCCACTCTGGAACCACGTCAGGCCCTTGCCCACACCACATCTTCAACAAAGCCAGCACCACCATCGCTCTCCATCTCCGGAAAGCCATCAATATCTCCTTCGAGACAGTGAAATTTCCGGATTGCTGGCAGCATGCCGAAATCAACGCCTTACTCAAGAAACCCAAGGCCGACCCCAAGGACCTCAAGAACTTCTGACCCATCTCCCTACTCCCGTTCCCGGCGAAGGTCATCGAGAAGGTCGTCAACAAACAACTGACTAGCTTCCTCGAAGAGAACAGCACCCTAGACCTGTCCCAGTCCGGGTTCCACAGCAACCACAGCACCGGAACTGCCCTCATTGCCACCACCGATTATATCAGAACCCTGCTAGACAACGGAGAAACCACTGCCCTCATCGTCCTGGACCTGTCAGCCACCTTCGACACGGTCTGCTACGCACACTACGCACACGCCTCCATGACACCGGAATCCAAGAGAAGGCATTGGACTGGACCACCTCCTTCCTCTCCGGCAGAACACAGAGTGTCCGCCTCCGCCCTTCCGCTCTGAAGCCACTAAGATCATCTGCGGCGTACCCCAGGGCTCATCCCTCAGCCCAACGCTGTTCAACATCTACATGGCACCACTCGCCCACGTCGCATGACTGCACGGCCTCAACATCATCTCCTACGCTGATGACACCCAGTTGAATCTCTCCTTCACCAAGGACTCCCACACTGCCAAAACCAACCTCCACGAAGGAATGAAGGCCGTCGCCGATTGTATGAAGAACAGCCGACTGAAACTGAACTCGGACAAGACGGAGGTCCTCATCCTCTGATCCACTCCCTCGGCCTGAGACGACTCCAGGTGGCCGACTGCACTAGGAACAGCTCCAACACCTACCAACCATGCATGCAACTAGGGGTCATCCTCGACTCCTCTCTCTCCATGATTAAACAGGTCAAAGCCGTCTCCTCCTCCTGCTTCAACACCCTCTGCATGCTCCACAGTATCTACAAGTGGATCCCCACTGAAACGAGAAGGACGGTCACCCAGGCCCTCGTTAGAAGCAGACTGGACTACGGAAACGCCCTCTATGCAGGAGCCTCGGCCAAACTCCTGAAACAGTCTAACGCATCCAGAACAGCTTTGACACCTGATCCTCGACATCCCTCGCTGCAATCATATCACACCCCACCTGAGAGACCTGCACTGACTCCCTGTTGACAAGAGGATAACCTTCAAGCTCCTCACCCATGCACTCAATAACACCGGACCAGCGTACCTCAACAGCCGACTCAACTTCTACACCCCCACCTGCCAGCTCCGCTCCGCCGACCACGCCCTCGCCGCCATCCCCCACATCCGAAGAGAGACCGTTGGTGGCAGATCATTCTCCCACCTCACCACCACGACATGCAACACCCTCCCCATCCACCTACGGCAGACCCAAGACACGCTGACCTTCAGAAGACTCCTCAAGACCTGGCTCTTCGAACAGTAGCAGCCTTCCCCCCCCCACCCCTAGCGCCTTGAGACCCTCAAGGGAAGGTAGCACGCTTTATAAATGCCATGATTGATTGATTGATTGATTGACAGGAAACAGCCCAAAATACAACAGGGACACTCCACATTTTTACAGTACCTAGCTGTAGATTTTTAACCCTAGCTCTGCCAGCACCTATTAAAACCTAGCAAACCTATACATTTTTTAAAACTAGACACCCACGGAAATCCAGCATGGGGTGAATTGTCTGGCTCTCACCAGGTTCTGTTACTCAGAATCCCCTGGAAACCTCAAAGTTTGTTAAAAAAAACTACATTTTGCTCACATTTATGTGATGGAAAGTTCTGAATCTGCGTAGATCTACAAAATTCATCCCACCCTGCATTCCCCAAAGTCTTCCGAGTAAAATGGGACAGCACTTGTGTGGGGAGGCCTGGTGCCCGCAACAGGAAACGGTGCAAAACACAACATTGAAACACCACATTTTTAAGGTGAATCCTGATCCTTTTTTTGCAAAGTGACTAGCTGTTGCTTTTTAACCCTAGCTCTGCTGACACCTAGGACAACCTAGCAAACCTATACATTTTTAAATGCTAGACATCCTGGGGAATCCAGGATGGGGTGACTTGTGTGGCTCTCACCAGGTTCTCTTATCAAGAATCCCTTGCAAACCTCAAACTTTGTATTAAAAAAAAACACATTTCCTCACATTTCTGTGATGGAAAGTTCTGGAATCAGCGTGGATCCACAAAATCCTACCCACCCCGCATACCCCAAAGTCTTTCGATAAAAAATATACCTCACTTGTGTGGGTGGGTCAAAACATATTGTGGAGACATCAAAATCACCTATCACAAAAAGACCTGGTTGTGCAAGGGGTTTTTGGCCCCAGGTTCAGTAGCCATCTAGGGAAACCTAAAAACCCCACACATTTCTGAACAATAAACAGAGGTATGACTTGCATGGATCCCCGAACGTTTCCCTGCCCAGAATCCCCTGCAAACCTCAAATTTAGCTGCAAAAATCAAATTGTCCTCCCTTTTCTGAGTGGGAATGTTGTGGGATCACCTGGCTGATACAAATTTCCTACCACCTAGTATTCATCCAGGTCTCCGGATACAAATGGTACCTCCCTCATGTTGGTGGGTCAATTACCCATGACAGACAAGGGCACAAATATATTGAGGAGACATCAAAATGACCTATCACAAAACAACCTGGTTTTGCAAGGGGGTCACCAAGGGTTTTGGACCCGGGCTCGGTGGCCATCTTCGGAAACTACCAAAGCCACACATTTCTTAAAAGTAGATACCAGAGGAAGTCCAGCGAGGTATGGCTTGCAAGGAACCTCAAATATTTTCCTACCCAGAATCCCCTGCAAACCACAAATGTAGCTGAAAATTTTTACTTTTTCTCAACTTTCTGTGTGGGAAAGTTGTGGGATCACTGGGCTGACACAAATGTCCTACCACCTAGTATTCCCCCAGGTCTCCCAATAAAAATGGCACCTCACTTGTGTGGGTAAGCATAGTGGCTGCAACAGGAAATGGGCCAAATCGTACTGTGGAGACTTCAAAATTCCCTATCATAAACCTACCTGGTTTTGTATGGGGGCACCTGTTTTTTTGGGCCCCAGAATCCCCTGAAAACCTCAAATTTAGCTGAAAAAATAAACTTTCACAAAACATTTCTGTGGCATCACCGTGCCATCACAAATGTCCTATCACCAAGTGTTCCCCTTGTCCTCCCGAGTAAAATGATACCTCACTGGTACGTGTAGGCCAAAGGAATGTGACAGGGAACAGCCACAAACATTGGGATTAAAGGTATAGCATCTCAAATAAAAAACAAAATACATATTTAGCTGATTCTGCATTGGACAACCACACAAGTGGCTAGACTCACCATCACCTACTCTGCACAGACACAGTAAGGATCAACAATATCCCACTAAAAAAGAAAAAGAAAAGAAAAGTACACATAAGACAAGGCAAAACACATCTCAAAGAATTTCATGCTCAAAACACTAACTAAATATGCTGACATTATGACACCACTTACAAAAAATGTATTCATTCATGACAACACAAAAAAAACGTTCTTACCAAATAAATGCAACTACGCAAAACCGTAGAACAACCACTGGCGAAACCTCAAACAAGAATCAATAGGTTGGCACCCGAATAAAAAGGAGATATAAAACATTCAAATCACATATGCAAGTAATGCATTAGTCCACACACAATCCACCAGCCAAGCTAAGGGATAGGTGGGCCTAAAAGTATAAGGCTGATCTGCCCCCAAGGGGGGCAGAAACAGCCAAAATATTCACCCCCATAAAAGGGGAGCAACCCTTGCCCAAGAGGCCACTCCCAAACACTAACATTTAAAAAACTCTGGTGTCTAGTGGCTTCTGCCCACCTTGGGGACAGATGGGTCTAAAAACATATGGATGATCTGCCCCAAAGAGGACAGAAATGGCCACAATCATCTCCCATAAAGGGGAGTGACCTTTTCCTAAGGGGCTGCTCCCCAGCAATATTTTTTTTAAACCCTGGTATCTAGTGGCTTCTGCCCCCCTTGGGGACAGATGGGACTAAAAACATATGGCCGGTCTGTCCCTGAAGGGGGCAGAAATAGCCACAAGAGTCACCCCATAAATGTGAGCGACCCTTGCCCAAGGGGCCTCTCCCCAACATCCCAAAACAAAAAGAAATCACTGGTGGCCTGCTGGGCCACACAAATGTTTTAAAAATCCAGCGATCTGACCCCCAGGAGGGCAGAAACAGCCAAAATAATGCTCCTGAAAGGGAAACGACCCTTGCCCAAGGGGCCGCTTCCCACAAACATATGTGGGCACTATTATTGTTTTTTTTTTAAATGGACGGATTTTCCCACCAGGGGGGCTTATATGGCCACAGCAATGCTCCCCAGAGGAGAGCAACCCTTGCCCGAGGGGCTGCTCCCCACAAAAATATCTGTGGTAGTCTAGTGGGCACGATTATAAAAAAAATGGCCAGATCTGCCCCCCAGGGTGGAAGACACAGCCAAAAACATTTCCACTAAAGGGGAGCGACCCTTGACTAAGGGGACACTCCCCGCAAACAGTTAAGCACTTTGACTTAAAAAAAAAATCCCTGGTGTCTAGCGGCCATTCCTGCATGATTGTGCAGCAGGAATGGTCAAAAGAGGCATTGGAGGAAAGGAAAAGCTTTTCCTTTCCCCTGATGCCTCCTTTGTTAAAATCCCCCCTCCCGAGGAGAAACTCACCCCCTTTCTTTCCCATGGGCTGGAAGAAAATGGCTTCCAGCGCGTTTGGTATCATGTAATGACATCAGCATGCGAGGTGCGCTGACATCATTAGATGACGTGGAGGGGGGCCTCGGGGACAGAGGAAGGACTTCCCCTGTCTTCTCCGGATGGGGCAACATTAAGGGCAGCCACCGGGGGGAGCGCCAGCGCTTCCCCTCTGGGTGCATGCTACGCACACGCCCACCATGAGGTCAGACAGCTTCCGGCCATCAGACGCACTTGTAAATAAGGCAAAGCCCCTATTGCGACAGAAATATCACAAAAAGTGATGTTCCCGTGGCGATAGAGGCTTGTGCATATGCCCCCTCAGTGCCTTCTGTAGCTCCCTCTACCCAGAGGTGCTTCTAATGGAACATCCAAATCCTTGCAAAACTGTTTGAGCTGATCTACTTTGTAAGACTACAACATTTCAATATCAACACCAATTCTGCAACCTCACTTGCTGACAGGAACAAGTGAGACATGGTATGTGGATACTTCAAGAGCTGTCACAAAAATAGGGAAAATCAACAAAAAGGAGTATGTGGTTGTGCAATGGTCTGCACTCAGTAGTAGTGCACCTGATCACTGTGTGTCAAAGTATAAAAACAAGTCCTAATCCTACCGCTGCCACCAATGTTAGAAATGGGGGTCTCTAATTGGCAGTGCTATACACCCTGTCCAAGTAGGGACCCTTCCCTCTAGTCAGGATAAGAAGATTACACACCCAAGATAACCCCTGCTCACACCCTTGGTAACCTGACATGAGCAGTTAGGCTTATCTCAGAGGCAATGTCTAAAGCATTTGTACAAAACACGTACAGTAACACAGTGAAAACCCTACAAATTGACACCACACCAGTTTAGAAAAATAAAGTATCTTTATCTAAACCAAACAATACAAAACAACTTAAATTCAATATACACAACCCAAAATATGACTTTTTAGGTTTTTCAAACAATTCTGTCCATAGAGAACAATGGATGTGTGATGTTTACACGAAGTACCTCAGATGCTTCAAAATTATCAAGGCAAAACAACCACTGAGGACGGAAGTATCAGAAAACACAGAGATACATCAGTGCCTGAGTCCATGGGGAGGCAATGTGACATTTCTACTGCACGTAGGCGAAGGGATGCATCAAATCCGGACTGTAGGGGTAAGTGGTGCATTTATTGCCAGACACTTCTGTTATGCGGCTACTGCGTCAAAAAAACTTGATGCAAAGGTGTGATGCATGGACATCCGGGATGCACTGGAGCTCGAGGTGGTGGTGGTGATGGCAAACAGGTGCTCCATCAGTTTCTTCAGCAACGGTCCCACGATGCGTCGACTGTTACAGCTGCACAGCAGGGCCTGTGATTGTGTCAGTCTTTGAGTTCTTAGACCTCAAAGACTTAGTGCGCTGAACTTGACGTGCAGCATATTTTTCGGCAGGCATTGCAATGATTCCTTTGGCCGAAGGGCGGTGGTGCATTGAAATTTCTCCTGCCCGGTGGTGCTGTGATGGAAAAAACAGGCCCTGGAAGGGCGAAGTGTCTATTTTTATGTCTTCAAGCAGTTCTTTGCAGTAGGAACAAGCTCCAATGGCCCAAAACTGGATTTGGCACCACAAGGCAGGTCAGAACTCCCAGCTGTGGGTGCAAGGATGCTGCAGGTGAGGTCTGTGTGTCCCTGCAACTTCCTAACAGAAGGCAAGGACTACTTCAAGCCCTTGGACAATATTTTCAAGCAGGATACTGCAAAGTAAAAGTCTAGTCCTTTCCACTGCCCACAAACAGAAGCAGCAACAGGGCATCTTAGCAAGCCAACATACAGTAAAGGGCAGAACTCCAGCACTTCTTCTTGGTAGGGTCCTCTTGATCCAGAAGTGTTCTAAATGTCTGAGATGTTAGGTACAATACTTATTCCCCTTTTTGGACTTTGAAGTCGTTGAAGTTTGCAAGTTTCTGCGGTGTCTGCCCTTGGCTCCAAAAATAATCCAGGGGGATGGAGACAGCATTGTGAGGGGACAGGCACACCCTTCTCAAGTGCCCGGGACAGCTCCTCCCACCACTTTAACTCAGGAACGCCCGTCAGCCTGGTGATGGGCCATCAGCATATGCAGGCCACTCCTCAACTCCCGTTGTGTGACTATATAGAGTGAATACACAAACAGGGCCCTGTCAGTCTAAACCAGATGCTGATACCACAGGCAGGCAAAGGCACAAGGATGGTAAAACAAGAAAATGTCCACTTTCTGAAAGTAGCATTTTCAACCACACAATAGAAAACTCACCTTTACTTAAAGAATGTGCTATTAAATTCTGAGCTCAGAGAGCTCAAACTCAGTATCTCTAGCTGTTCCCAATTGAAAGTTACACTTGTAAAAAGTTACAAGGGAGCTCCAAAGATAGCCTATAGGAGAGCTGGTCCTTGCTAAAGTGAAAAATGAAATTAGCAGTATTACACTATTACGACATATAAAACACATCAGTACATGTCCTACCTTTCGTATGCACTGCACCCTGCCTATTGAGGTACATTTGGCCTACATTAGGAGCGCCTTACATGTAGTAAAAGGGAAGGTTAGGGCTTGACAAGTGGGTGCACTTCTCAGGTTGACATGGCAGTTCAAAACTGCACTACAAACACTGCAGTGGCAGTCCTGAGACACATTTACAGGGCTATTGATGTGGGGGTGGTGCAACCAGTGCTACAGGTCCACTAGTAGCATTTGGTTTACAGGCCCAGGACAAACAGTGCACTTTACTAGGGGCTTACCAGTAAATCAAATATGACAATCATAGATAACCAATCCGAAACACAATTTACCCAGGCAGCCCTTGCACTTTTTTAAATCCTGATTTTAATCGCTTCAATGCACAGTTAACACAGTACATGCCTATGATAAGATTTGTGACATTGATAAAGCAGACAGATTCAAGGCTGTTTACATGTGCTACATGGGACTGGTTTCCCTTGACAGTCCCGTGCAGCAATTTCTATCTTTGATCAAAATTGAAAAAACAATAAACACTGTGAACCAAGAGAACCATGGCGGCAATGGTGGCTATAACTCCTCTCTCTGGGGACAATGGTGAATAATCTGTCATTGGATTTTCATTGATCTATTATGGAAATCGTGTAGGGAACATGGGAAGAGTCTGCTATGCTAGTCCCTGGTGTGCTCAAAGCCTACATGTTGGGGCAGGTCAGGGGTTTCCATTAGTCTCCTGAGTTTGTGTGGTACTGGTACCGCTGTGTGTAAGAGATGTGTTCCCCTTATTGTTGCCTTGATTCTCAAGCGTGAGCATTCTCTCAAGCATATATCCCCACTCTTCCAAGTCTCGCTCTGCATTCTCATCCATGCGTACAGCTCTGAGGCAACATTCTTCAACCACTCCCCATTCCCTTACATCTGCCTTCCATCCGCTGAGCCAGGGGTAGTGTGCATACCAATGTATTGCAATGGTGTGCTTTACCAGGACTATGCCTAATAGGGCGAACCTGTGTCGTATGTGTGCCCCCTTTTTTGACTTCCGGAGTACCCCCAGAAGGCACTGTTTGGCTGACTCTTCAATGTGTACGCCTGTGGCTTCCCGGAGTCCCTGTATTACTTGCTACCAGTATGACTGCAATCTGGCACATGTATGAACGTGGTTGTGTCCATCCTGCAGCGTGGGCATGCTGCAGAGTGGCTGCATTAAATGTTATCTAAGTATGATGCAGATATTTGAACTGGTGTGCGAATGCTCTCCTCCATTCACCGTCAGTGAGGGGGGAAGGTAAGTCTGCCTCCTATCGGTCTTTGATTCTGGAGACTGCAACTGTGCAGTCCTCTTTCAAGTCTTTGTATATCCGCGAGATCAGTCCTCTGGTGGACCGCAGGTCTAATTGTAGCGCTAATGTGTGTGACTCCTCTGGCTCATCTGGGCAGGAGGGCCAAATCTCACAAACTGTGTGTGCTATTTTAGCATGCTATACAAAATGTCCTCCCGGCACCTGAAACCACTCCAACGCCCCTTCAAGAGTCAGGAAGGTCCTGTTCATGAACAGGTCCCCTACCGTCACACACCTCCCTCATACCATTTGGTGATGTCCGTAACCGATTGGATTCAGAAAAATCCCTACATCCATTGAAACAGGAGCACTGTGGCATATGGGGCCCTGTGAATAATCTGTGTATCCACTTGCACCCACGCCTCTGTTAACAGGCTGACTATGTGTGGGCAATATCTCGGTGCCCACGACCCCATCAAGAGCCATCTCTGCAAGTCAATTCCACTGCTAAGATCAGCCAGCAATAGCTTTTCTGTGCGGTGCCCATCAGTGCACCACTGCACTGGATACTGTAGGAGCCCTGCATAGTAATAAGATCTGAAGTCTGGGGGTCCAAGCCCTCCATCTCTGTTCACAACTTCAGCAATTCTCATTTTAGCCTGTTTTGTCCCTATCCCACACCAACAAAACTAGTAGATTATTCACAGTGGCAAAAGTGGATGCCGGGATCTTGTAAAAGGAGTTCTGCATGACGTTTGGGCATCGGGGAGCATAACGATCTCCGGGCCATGGTCACCCATCCAATGACCAAAAGGGAAAGTCTGTTTCAGAACTGGAACGATTCTCTCAGACCCTTGATCACCACCCCCATGTTCAGGACATACTGTGCTTCTGGTGTGTGTGCTACCTGTATGCCCAGGTAGTAAACGCTGTCCCTCTTCCAGTTGAGTTCTATGTCGGGTAGGTCTGTGATGCTTCCCCCTGCCAAGGTGGCCAATGGGAATATGACCGATTTGTGATGATTTATAGGCAGGCCTGGCACAATCCCGAAGGAGGTTAATACATCTAGGAGTACTGGTATCGCCTCCTCTGGTTGCTGGAAGCATAGGAGTGCATCAATTGCATTTAGGGAGATGCTGTGTGTTGGCCCATCAAGAGGGATACCCTACCAATTCATGTTGCGCATGAGCCGGATCGGCAATGGCGCTGCTGCCAGGGCAAAGAAAAGTGGGGATAATGGGCATCCCTGTCTTGTGCCCCTTTTGATAGGTATGGATCCCAATGATAGTCCACTGCTGCAGACTCGGAGACTGGGCTGCTAGTAGAGAAGCTTAACCCAATTTATGTATTCTCTCCCAAATCCCATTTTCTTTAAGACCTCCCACAGATATTTTCATTGCAATGTGTTGAATGCCTTTTAGATATCTAGGGCAACTACCGCTGTCCAGATATCGCTGCCTGCCACTGAGTGCATCGCGTCCGAAAGGCGGTGAAGATTCGTGTGGGTGCCTCTTCCCAATATAAAGCTGCATTGGTCTTTGTGCACTAAATGCACTACCACCCTATTGAGATGTGTCGCTAGGACCTTAGCTAGGATTTTTACGTCCACTTCCAGCATTGATAGGTGTCTGTAGGCCGCAGGGT
Source organism: Lissotriton helveticus (assembly GCF_964261635.1). NCBI lineage: Eukaryota > Metazoa > Chordata > Amphibia > Caudata > Salamandridae > Lissotriton > Lissotriton helveticus. The sequence goes on along the minus strand of NC_136063.1, from coordinate 1,708,593,786 downwards.
CCCTTGTATCTCTGCCCTGTTTCAGGAGCATGACAATCTGTGTCTCTCTCATGAACTGCAGTACGACACCCATTGCTTAGTTTCCTGTGAAATGAACACATACAGTAATACAGTGAAAACACTACAAATGGACACCACACAGGTTTTATAAAAATAAGTATTCTCTATGTAGACTTAACACAAGACCCACACGACAAAAATCCACAATACAGTATTAGAAAAATGACTTTTAGATGGTAAAAATAGCTTAGTTCAAAGATGATTAGTAATGCGACACATTTCTCACAAAGTATCTTTGGATGCGCAACGCAAGATAAGCAGAAGGTTCGCAGGGAGGACGATGCGTCAGTTCCTTGCTTTGGATGAGTCGATGCGTCTGTTCCTCAGTGCTTGCGCAAAGTAGGCGATGCGTCTGTTCCTTACCGGAGAGGAGGTGATGCGTTGTTCTCGTATGGCGTTCCGATTGCGATGCGACAAGATGGTGCCTCGATGCGATGCGTCGATCCAGTGCGATGCCATAAGATGGCGTCTTTGATGTGATACAATGATGTGAAGGTGATGTGTGCCCACCCGATGGCCGTGCGGTGACTCAGGAACTTCTGAGCCACGACAGGCCCTGAAGCACACTTCTCCGGTGATGCGACAGCGACCCTTGCTGTGGTGACACGCTTCTCCAGTGATGCAACGAAAAACAGCTGCGACTGAGGCACGCTTCTCCGGTGATGTGACGGCGACCTTCTGCGGTGGAGACATGCTTCTCCAGTGATGCGACGGCAACAGATGCAGCGGCGACATGCTTCTTCTCGTTGTCTTGTGCTTCCAGCTCCCAACAATATGCAGGCTTCTGCAGACAGAATTCCCAGCAAGGAAATTCAGGGGAGAGCTGGTGGTTAAGTCTTGTATCCCACAGACTTTATAAGGAGGCAAGCACAATTCAAGCCCTTGGAGATTCTTCTTCAAGATGATGAAAGTTCAATAAATGTTACTTCTCCTTTCCTTGGCAAATAAGCAACCACTGCAGACAAACCCCAGAAAATAGCACATTGGCACAGCGGCAGTCAAATCATTCAGCTTCTTTTGGTTTCTTTCCTTGGCCAAGGTTTGTCTTGTTTCTCAGAAGTGATCTAAAGTCTTGGGTCTGGGCCCCAATGTTTATACAACTAATTTGTTTGTTCTCTGAAGGCAGAGGGTGCATGTGCCCAGCCAAAATCAATTCTGTGCAGCTTCCTAGCAGGAGGTGGATACAGCATTGTTGAAAGCAGACCTGGCCCAGGTAGCTCAAAGGAAATCTCCTCCCCCTACTCTCTATTCTGTGAGGGCTCGGGAGAGTGAAAAGAAAACTCTGCACCCCCACTCTCTATTCAGCCTAGGTCCTATTCAGCTCAGCCTTGACTCATCAGACTGCTAAGCCCTTCTGCCACTCACAAACCAGACATGCAATACACAACCTAGAAGAGGCACGCTGGATAGTTAGGTAAGAAAATACCTACTTTCTAAAAGTGGTATTTTCAACCAGGCATACTAAATTCGTTTTTCTACCATGTTCCCTGGGTCAGTTAGGATTATAAGATGTTATAATCAAACTGCCCATTCTGGCCTATGGGGAGAGGTAGCCTTGCAATAGTGAAAAACTAAATTGGCTGCAATTCACTATCAGGACATGCCACAAACACCAGGGCATGTCCTACCTTTTACTTACAATGCACTCTGCCCAAGGTGACTAACATGTAGAAAAGGTAAGGTTTAGGGACTGCTAAGTGGCTGCATTTACCAAGTAAACGTGGCAATACTGGACTGCACACAGGCTCTGCAGTGGCAGGGCTGAGACACACTTTACAAGCTGCTCCAGTGGTTGGCACAATCAATCCTGCAAGCCCACTAGCATCATTTGATCTACAGGCCCTGGGCACACATGCTGCACTGTACTAGGGCCTGATAAGTAAATCAAATAAGCCAATCATGGAGTCACTAATCCATTACAACAATTTCCAATAGAGAGTACTTGCACTGTGGCACTGAATAGCAGTGACACAGTGCCCAAAGCAAGTAAATCCAGCAAAAACATATAAAAAACAGAGGAGACAACAGCAAAAAATGGAAGGGAGACTCACGCCAATGGTACCAGGTCTAACAGTCCCTCAGTTCATCAAGTTTAATCACGGCCTCTAGCTCTGCCACCTGTTCTCCAGTGAGGGTTGGGAGAGGCACCTCATTCAGGAGCTCCAGAGTTTCAGTCCGGTCTGTCTCTGGTGCACAACATGGATTTAATTCCCTTCTTGCATAATAATAGTGGTGCCGTCTACAGACCAAAGCGTCAGTATAAGTGGTGGGGGGCATTCCCGGCGTAGGAGCCAGGCCGGGTGCCTACCTGATTTGTCGCCCTCCCTGTATAGAAGCTGACGATATTCACATCTGGTGAAGCAGTCTAGCCTTTCATACACCTCTCCCTCTCTGCGCTATGTGCATAGGAGAGCGTCACTTTGCCGCTCCTCTTCTTGTCTACTGTGTTGTAGTCTGGTTAACTCGCCTTCCACTTCAGTGAACTCCTGCTCCAACCATCTCCTGGTGCCCCTATTTTGGGCAGGTATTCTCTCTGTGTGACCACTTTTCGTGTGTCCCATTCTACCCCATGTTAGCTGCGGATAACCAGTTAATAGAGAAAAAGCTTGTTATGGCCTCTCTAATCTCTTCTCTAAATACCACATCTCAAAAGGCTTCCAGTGGTAGGTGCCACAGTGGTACACCCGGTCTGCTGCGCTCCATCCCCCATTCCAGCAACGCTGGGGCATGGTCCAATAAGTAGCAGTCCAGTATACTGGTCTGGGCCACCACTGAGGAAGCCTCCTCGGAAATCAGAAATCTATTGAGTCTACCAAAGACATTCCAGGATGGGGCATAGCAGATGTACCCATGTGCAGTTGGGTGCTGTATGTGCTAAATGTCCACACAGTGTAGGTGTGCCATTACGCAGCACATGGCCACTGACATGTTTGGTTTGTTGTTTAGTCTTGGGGGGTGTCTATCTAGGGTACCATCCAACACAGAATTGAAGTCTCCTGCCCATATTGGTTGCCTCCCCATGTAGGGGATTAACAGTCTGTCTAGTTCCAGATAAAATGTACCGTCATCTACATTCGGGCATAGACATTCACCAGCACATCTCCACGCCATCCAGCACGCCATGCACCACAACATATCTTCCCTCTATGTCTACTTTGTAACCATGGATCTGGAATGGGACTTAGGGGGCTACCCAAATCATTACCCTTCTCGCATAGGAGGAGAATAGCTGTCCCCTCCATTTCATATGTAGCCTCTGTGACTCGATATCTGACAGGCGTGTCTCCTGCTGGAGAGCTACTTGGGCTCCCTGGAGTTTAGACCTTGAACGTTCCATGTTATAAATTTAAAACTGCCCATCTTTTTTCAGCTTTGGTTTTCCCACTTCGGTTTTCTGTTTCCTTGCCACCATTACCACTAGTGATACATGCAAAATCAACATTTCAAGCACCCCACCCCCTGGATAAACACTGCAGAACCAATTTGTGCATCTTCATGTATGTCCAACTCCCCCTACACCCTTCCCATCTGCTTTTCCCATTTCAAAAGTCAAAGTTAAGCCTAAGAGGAGAACATCAATAGCATTAAAACAATGATCCATAACTGTAAATGGGTAGAAGTCACTCTAGTTATCATCCAATCATTCAGGGCTGCCATCCGAACTGCAGTTGCACTACACTCAATCATCTAAGATACACTTTGTGCCAGGTGCGGTGGCACATGGGCGGGCCCCTTGTGTGCCCCGTAGTACACCCTCCCCAATCCCGGTCTTCGCTCACGCTCAAGCTCACCTTCAGTCAACATAGTCACTCAGCCATCAGTCACGCAGAAAGCTGAACAAGCAGAGAAAGTGAAGAGGAATGGGCATGTGCCCACCTGCCCTGCGATCGGTCCCTACCCAGTCTCGCCATTGCCCAGCCCATATCAGCAACCATCTATTTCAGGCCCCATATGCACTTGTCGTGCCCCCGTTCAGTCTAGCATGTCTCCCATCAACTTTCATGATTTGCTGACTTTGTTTTTGTTGGCTTTAGGATTCTGTGCACTTTACCGCTTCTGACCAGTGCTAAAGAGTTTGTGACCCCTCCTTAAAACATGGTAGAATTGGCTTATATTCAATGGGCATATTTAATTGATTTGCAAGTCCCAAGTGAAGTGGCACTAGCTGTGCCCAGGGCCTGTAAATAAAATGCTACTGGTGGACCGGCAGCACTGTTTGTGCCACCGATTTATGTAGTACTTTAAACATGTCTCAGGCATGCCATTGCAGCCTATGTGTGCAGTTCTAAACTGCCATTTCGACCTGACAATATAAAAGTTTGAGTGCTGAGAAAACTTTGTTTTATTAACATAAAAGTTTTGCCAGGCCCAATCCTTCTTTTTTAATGCATATAAGCCACCTCTAAGGTAGGCCTTGGACAATCCAGAGGGCAGGGTGCAATGTACTTAAAAAGTAGGACATGTGCTTTTAGGCTTCATGTGTTCTGAAAATGACAAACTCTTAAATTTTTTTGAAGTACTGCAATGCCTACCCACCCAAAGAATAACAATGAAATTACCTTAAACATTTATTAAGTTGTAATGAAAAATTCTACCTAATGGTAAAGTATTTTAAATTACAATTTTGAAAGTGACACCTTTAGAAAGTTTGCATTTTCCTGCTTCAGCCATTTGATGTCTGCAACCTGTCTCTGGGTTACATGACTGGGTGCAGTTGGCAATTGGACTTTATCTATTCCTCCTAGACAGCCGCACACAATAGGGAGCATAGGTGTAAGTACCTGGATGGGCTTTCGCTGGCCGGAAAGGAGGGAGGAACTGGGCACAGCCACACTTGCACTTGAATAGACTGTGTTCTGTCTCCAGACAAAGGGCTTTATTCGCTTGCAGTTTGTCTGGAACCAAGGCCAGGATGGTAGAGCATCTGTGTTCTTCAAATTCATGCCTCTAGAAGCATCTCCTCACTTCAAAGGCAAAACAGGGTATAAATAATGGACTTCAGAAACCAACTCTTCAATACACTTGTGTACAATTGGATGCTGTTCCAGGAAGAAGGATTGCTGTGCTGTTGAAAGGACTGCCACTCTGCTGGACTGTTGACCTGAAGGGACTGCTGCCCTGCTGCACTGACCTGCTGCCCTCTTGCCTGGGTGAGAAGGACTGGAACTGCATCTATTGAACCCAGATCTCCAGAATGATTCTAAGGGCTAGTTTACTGGCCTCCTGGTCTGAAGTCTCAGGGACACAAAAGGCTTCCAACAACCTTGCACCTGCACCTGGACCCTGCCTGTTAGAAATGGGATTTCTAGTTGGCTAGGGCAAGCACATAAGCCAGACAGAAACCACCACTCTAGTCAGGGCAAGAGAGTTACTCACTGAAGATAACCCCTGCTCACCCCTTTGGTAGCTTGGCATTACAGTCAGGCTGATCCCAGAGGCAATGTGTAAAGCTTTTGCGCAACACACACACACAGCAGCGACACACAAGTCACACCACAAAAGAAACTCCATACAAGGTTATATAAAAAAATAGCCTTAGCATTGCTCATAAAACACATTAGAACACAGTCACATATGTACACTGTGCCACCTGCCACTTAATATTACTTTACACGGATTATATACACTACAGGGCTGATTGGGATACTGTCATAACCAACATATCTCAATTAGTGAGAACAACCAGTAACTACTGGCAATAGGGCACTGTACGTAGAATAAATACATTACACATAAATGATGAGCATGAACATCCTAATGGGCGTAAAATCCGCTCCGCTCGCGGATTTTTCGGATTTTCGGCAAATCCGCAATCCGCGAACGCTCGCGAATTTGTCGAAAATCCGTGAATCCGCTCGCGGCGGATTTTTTGCTTGGTTGCGGCGCGCGGCGTGGTGCACGGCGTTCACTTTCCGTCATTTTAGCGTTTGCCGAGTTGTTTTTCTTTGCGAGTGACGCGCCATTTTAGATCTTGCTGCGTGTTCCCGCGGGAGTTTGTCGCCCGCGAATACGTACTCGCGGCTTGCCACCTTGCACAGCACACCTCGCGAGAGTTCGCAATTGCGAACATGTAGTTGCGGCGGAAAGGAACAATCTCGCACTTGCGAAATAGAGATTTTGCAATTTCGCACAAGAAAATCACCAGCAAACAGGATAAACCTTCAGAAAATTATGATTTTTATCAGAATCACTCCTCAGGTTGACATTTGCATGGCCTTTTTTTTTGCAAGGAGTCCATTTTGGGGGGGGGGGAGGAAGGAAGTGCCCCACAGTCTCCAACTTCCTGTTCCTGTCCAGCAGGCTCCTCCCAGTGCTTTGTCCATCTCCTGGTCACTTTCATTTGGATCTGGAGCTGGAAGGATTACTTTTTGTGGGTGCTGCTGGATATTTGGATTTGAGGCCTTTTTGACTGTCTTTGGATCACTTTTGGATTAGAAATCAACTTTCACAAGTAAGTTTGTTTGGGGCATTACAGTTGCTGCAAGTACAATTTTGGAACTTTTTCAGAAAATTAAATAAATTATATTGTGGGTAGCCACAGTATCCAGTAGGACCAGGGTTGGTTATGGGTGCATGATACAACTGTTTTGTTGAATTTAAACACCATTGAGGCCATGGATGGGCTGGGATTGTGCAGATTTTATTGTTTTTTGTCGTTTTTTTGGGCCTGCTGGTGTGGCCCTTTGCCCAGGGGTGGTGAGTGTTGCATGGGCCTAGTCTTTCTGTGGGGTGTCTTCTTGAATTTAAACATAATTGAGGCCATGGATGGGCTGGGATTGTGCTTATTTTATTGTTTTTTGTCGTTTTTGGGGGGCTGCTGGTGTGGCCTTTTGCTTGCCCAGGGGTGGTGGTGGTGCATGGACTGAGTGTGCCTGTGGTGTTGTCTCACTCTCTTTGATGTAAACATCATGGATGGCATTGGATTGTGGTGATTTCTGGCTGTTTTTCTGTTTTTTGGGGGTGTACTGTTGATGTGGTCTGGCCATGTGGGTGGTGGTGGTGGCCATCTTGAGTGCTGGCTGGTACAGGCAACATGTGCTTGGGGTGTAAGGGGGCCATTTTGAGGAGAGGCAGTGTCTGAGGCCTGCACTTATTTTGCCTACTTTTCATCCCTTATGCCCAGGGGTAGTGAGTGTTGCATGGGCCTAGTGTTTCTGTGGGGTGTCTTCTTGAATTTAAACATAATTGAGGCCATGGATGGGCTGGGATTGTGCTTATTTTATTGTTTTTTGTCGTTTTTGGGGGGCTGCTGGTGTGGCCTTTTGCTTGCCCAGGGGTGGTGGTGGTGCATGGACTGAGTGTGCCTGTGGTGTTGTCTCACTCTCTTTGATGTAAACATCATGGATGGCATTGGATTGTGGTGATTTCTGGCTGTTTTTCTGTTTTTTGGGGGTGTACTGTTGATGTGGACTGGCCATGTGGGTGGTGGTGGTGGCCATCTTGAGTGCTGGCTGGTACAGGCAACATGTGCTTGGGGTGTAAGGGGGCCATTTTGAGGAGAGGCAGTGTCTGAGGCCTGCACTTATTTTGCCTACTTTTCATCCCTTATGCCCAGGGGTAGTGAGTGTTGCATGGGCCTAGTGTTTCTGTGGGGTGTCTTCTTGAATTTAAACATAATTGAGGCCATGGATGGGCTGGGATTGTGCTTATTTTATTGTTTTTTGTCGTTTTTGGGGGGCTGCTGGTGTGGCCTTTTGCTTGCCCAGGGGTGGTGGTGGTGCATGGACTGAGTGTGCCTGTGGTGTTGTCTCACTCTCTTTGATGTAAACATCATGGATGGCATTGGATTGTGGTGATTTCTGGCTGTTTTTCTGTTTTTTGGGGGTGTACTGTTGATGTGGACTGGCCATGTGGGTGGTGGTGGTGGCCATCTTGAGTGCTGGCTGGTACAGGCAGCAACATGTGCTTGGGGTGTAAGGGGGCCATTTTGAGGAGAGGCAGTGTCTGAGGCCTGCACTTATTTTGCCTACTTTTCATCCCTTATGCCCAGGGGTAGTGAGTGTTGCATGTGCCTAGTGTTTCTGAGGGGTGTCTTCTTGAATTTAAACACCATTGAGGCCATGGATGGGCTGGGATTGTGCAGATTTTATTGTTTTTTGTCGTTTTTTTGGGCCTGCTGGTGTGGCCCTTTGCCCAGGGGTGGTGAGTGTTGCATGGGCCTAGTCTTTCTGTGGGGTGTCTTCTTGAATTTAAACACCATTGAGGCCATGGATGGGCTGGGATTGTGCAGATTTTATTGTTTTTTGTCGTTTTTTTGGGCCTGCTGGTGTGGCCCTTTGCCCAGGGGTGGTGAGTGTTGCATGGGCCTAGTCTTTCTGTGGGGTGTCTTCTTGAATTTAAACATAATTGAGGCCATGGATGGGCTGGGATTGTGCTTATTTTATTGTTTTTTGTCGTTTTTGGGGGGCTGCTGGTGTGGCCTTTTGCTTGCCCAGGGGTGGTGGTGGTGCATGGACTGAGTGTGCCTGTGGTGTTGTCTCACTCTCTTTGATGTAAACATCATGGATGGCATTGGATTGTGGTGATTTCTGGCTGTTTTTCTGTTTTTTGGGGGTGTACTGTTGATGTGGACTGGCCATGTGGGTGGTGGTGGTGGCCATCTTGAGTGCTGGCTGGTACAGGCAGCAACATGTGCTTGGGGTGTAAGGGGGCCATTTTGAGGAGAGGCAGTGTCTGAGGCCTGCACTTATTTTGCCTACTTTTCATCCCTTATGCCCAGGGGTAGTGAGTGTTGCATGTGCCTAGTGTTTCTGAGGGGTGTCTTCTTGAATTTAAACACCATTGAGGCCATGGATGGGCTGGGATTGTGCAGATTTTATTGTTTTTTGTCGTTTTTTTGGGCCTGCATTTTGGGGGGCTTCCTGCTGTTCGTGGGTGGGTTGCGGCCGGGGTCTCTGTCGAAGCACTGCTGCGACAGTCTAATCTTGATTGCATTTGCTTTTCAGGAAATCCGTGGTGGAAAACAGGAGTTATGATGATTGATGATGATGACGACCTAGCTGCACAGCGCCGCGTTTGGACCGAAGGCTGAGAGACATTGTAAGTATGAGATTTAGCTTTTTCGCTGTTTGGTGGTGTTGTGTCGGGTGTTTTTTTGCGGGTGGGTTGGCGGGTCTTGTCTGGGAAGGTCTAATACCGGCTAGAAGTTAGTTGGACAAAATCCATAAGGAAACACCAGTTTTGGCACTTTGTAAGTTAGGGTTCGTTAGGGTTAGCCCTAGCAGCAGGATTGCATGTGTTTAGGGGGGTTCTATTGCAACGCGGTTCTGTTGTTGTAGAGCACTGTTGGAGCGATGCTGGCTATGGATACTTTTGCTTGCAGGCAAGTGGTTTGAATACAATCCACGGTCTGTATTTGGGTCTACTGTTACTTTCAAAGTACGTTTTGTAACCATTTTTCTGCTAGGCATCATCAAAGTGTGACTTTTTGAACCACACAGCGTACATACCTTTTATTTATTTATCAGTGGTATTGTAATAGCACTTCCTGTTTTCCGTTCAATAATTACAGGCCGGGTTTCAGTCAACATCCGCCAGGCAGGCAGTGGACAGGGTGTCTCTTCTGTCAGTGGTCACCACCACATTGATGGACGAAGCGTCAGCTGGAATGGAGGAGTGCCGCCAATAAGAGGAATTGTTTGCTGCATGCAACTTACTTACCAATTTCAACAGGACAACTCCAACAACATACGCAATACAGATACAGTATCCATTGTTGTCTTTTATTCTATGAGTGTGACTGCATGTGCTTACCTTTACTTTGTAACCAAAGATTGTCTGTAAACTCTGTATCTTCAATTATTGTTTGTCCATGCTCTGCTTTTTTTTTCTTCTCTCAACAAAACCTACCCAAAAAGAAACCCCCATTCCCATCCATTTTACAAACCCTAACCCTCTTCCCCCGGGCTGTGTTGTTTTGCTTGATGTCTGACTAAAATGACATCAATAATTCCACACACTTGCTGGGGAGGATAAGGTGATAGCAGCAACAGGCTGGTGAAGGAATACGAGGATATCTTCTAGACTTACTCAGCTTCAGTACTATATCTTCTAGTAGTAGTAGCCAATGTCAAATAAATTCAACGCAAGTACTAGTTATACTTGCAATACTTTACCATTTGTTAGGCTACATTATGGCACTGTTCTAGTGTACTGTCACCTGCTATTTTCTCGATCGTACCGTAACCGTTGTAATGCTACAGTAAGGAGTACAAACAAGGTTTCGTTTTCTTTTTTTCCATAGGCATGCAACTGCCACTGTGTCACACCACTAGTAACACCGCAATGAGGAAATGTCACCCGCCCAGGAATGACAACGTTAATCCCCATTTCATCTGGAGCCAGCCCTGGGCCTAGCCCTAATTTCTAACACAAATTACAGGTAAGATAAGCGTTTGGTGGGAGGTAGTATAATGGAGTATTATTTCGGAGTAGACAAGAGTTTGACGGTTGTACTACTAAAGTCCTACGACTGTTCAGGAAAACAAAGTTACTGTTACACCCCCGCCCCCCACCCACCAGACTGAAAAGCAGTAAAAAACAGGTATGGTCAGATAAAGTAGTTGAAAAATATATTTATTTATCCCTAACAAAATAATCTCCCTCACCCACCCTAACCCCAACGATTGTCTCTGAAACGTCCCAAAACGATCCCAACTCCCAAATCCCACCCCCCAAAAGTCTATAAAAAAAGGGCAAGGGACACTCCACTACTGGAGGGTGCTGGTGCTGGTGCATGATGCGGCATGGGCATCATACTCCTTGCGGAGGGTGGCAAGCTCGGAGCGGAGGCCCTTAACCAAGGTCTTATACCTCAGGACCTCCTGCTCCAGGTTGGACATGCGGACTCGGAGGCGGTGTTGGCGTTCCTTGCAGCTCCTGTGGGGGGCAGCTGGTGTTTCCGGTGCTTGGCGGTGGCGGTCGGCTTTCTTAGCCCGGCTCGGTCCCGCTGGTTTAGTCACGGAGGAGGATGCAGTCGAAGATGTTGCCCCGCTCGACTGCGTGTCCTCCTCCTCCTCCAGGGCCACCAGCCGCCGATACTCGGCGACTGTGGCCTCCAGCCTCCGTTGCCGGGCCAATCTAGCCTGCTCCCTCCTTGTTGTTGATTTGGAAGAAGGAGCAACTATATGAAGAAAGAAAGACATAGTCTGTAACCAATGCTCCTTATTAATAACACAAAGTGATTGAGCCGAAAGTTGGGTCACAGAGTACAAGTAGCAAATTGAAAGCACAGTACATAACTATTGAGGACAGTATCTATGTAACCCTCCCACTTCTGCATCCTTGCTCTAACAGTAGTGGTAGTTTAATGAACTAATTCTACGACCACTATGGACTTCCATTACAGTCGACTATGACAGTACACCAGTCTTATTCTTCTTCTTCTCTCTTGTTTAGGGAAATGGGTACGTTATCTTATGCAAGCCGGCAGAATGACATGGACACAGCACAGTGAAGTTGCACCCGAGAAAAAAAGTTGCACACCATGATGATGGAGACAGACTTGCGTTACTGTACCGGTCCAGTACATGCAGGTGGTGAAGCTATTACTTTTCTATTACGGGTGGCACTGAGAATACTCTGTTACAAGGGCTACTGCTTAATTAATTTACCTTTCACCCTACAGTGCAAATGAGTACTAGAAAAGGAAACTGAAGAAGCTAACTAATTTGATTATCTATCACTTCACATGGGACGTATTTAATGACAGATGAGATGACTTTAGGTGCTTTGCTTAATATTGAGTGAACACAGTGATACACCCACACATGAATGACGTACTACAAGTAAACTAAAGTTATTAAGAGAGGTACGGAGTGTCCACCGTAATAACCAGATATATGCTGTGAATGCAAACGCAATACAAAGTACTGCTACTATTCATGGAAGTATTGGACACATTTACAATTTCTTTTCCTTGCCTTCCCTGCACTGGGACGGACGTGCGGGTGCGGTGGTACATGCTCTTCAAGGTAACACTTACTTCACCTGGCGACCATCTACTCTCTCTAGATACACATTTGCTATGTAAGAGTCAGAGAATACCATGCTCCAGGCATCCATTCATTCAAAGTATACGCACACATACAGTTTCTGTTTCACCCACCCAGGCTGCTGTCCTTCCACCCATCCTTGCTTCATCATTGACCCAGCCATGCACCATACCATATTCTTTCCTTCCCAGCCACCTCTGGGTCCAAGCAAACACATATCGTTCTTCTTTGCCAGCCATCATACAAGTTCGCGTCCCACTTACTTACACCCTTCTTTCGCTTTTCGTTCATCCCATCCATCACGTTCGTCTAAGAACTTATTGGGATTCTTCTCACCAAAAACTTCACAGCTAAGTCGAAGTACATTTCGAGGAGGCTACTACCTGGTTGATTTGTAATTGTAATACACCCGTGCAGAAAGCACACTATGCAGTCTTCAATCTCAATAAGTAAGGAATATATAGCTTACCTGTTTCCGCCACCACCGTTTGATCCCCCACAGGAACGGCCACCAGCTCTTCTACCGCCGCATCCTCCCCAGAGGCCTCCGAGTCCAAGTCCAACACATCAGCCACCTCCGCGCTGGCCCCGTCACCAGATGTTACACCTACAAAGTACATTTAAGAAAGTTAGAATACACCACTCACTACTATATAATATTTGGTCTAGGAGAAATGTTAAAAAAACAGAATACAATGTAATAATTTGTGACTGTCTACTCCATAGTAAAAATGTCCCATTTTCCAGGGAAGGCTGTTGTCTTGCTGCACTTTTATGCACAACTGATGAATGCTTGCTTTTGATTTTTAACACGCACCACTTTTTCTCCTAACAGACAGAAGCTTGACTCCTGAGTCCTAAGAACACGACCAGGATCAAGTTCAAAGTAGGTGAGAGTTCGGCTCGACCACAAGAAATGTGTCCAATTAATCGTCAGCACTAACCACTTTTCCGTTTACAGTTAAATAGTTTTATGACAAAGTAGATTTCAATAAATGTGTTTACTTTTAATAAAGCTTTTACACTTAAATAGACTCTGTGGTTTTTGTTCCTCTAGACTAGAGTGGATGAGCTAAAGGTTTTGGAATTTTTGCAAGCATGAGTGCCTCTGACACTTCTTGACTGTGCTGTGACTCCGTACTACTCTCTTGTCCTGCGTACGATAATCTAGAGATCATTGGGGATCTATAATCGGTGACTTCGGGAGCTGAATGACTCTGCCACACTATCTAGTCAGTAAGGAGACAGTGCATAGAGGTATTGCTGAATATAATGGGAGTCCAATGGAATTGCCAAATGTCCAATCTTAGTTAGCTACACAGACAGACTAATAAAAATAGTCTAGTAATACCACAGGGAGTCATCATATTCGAGGCAGGATAAGAATTTATATTCAGTCTACAAGAAGATCAAAGACGATTTAGAAAAAATCGAATGAGGAACGCTAGGAAAAAATAGGTACTGTTTAGTAAAATGTAAACTTACTGGGGCCAGCAAAGGAGCCCTCGCCTGCCCGATCCTGGCCTGCATCCTCAGCACCCTCCTCCTGTGTCCTCTTGCCCTTGGGGGGAGCTGATGTACAACATGAAAGAAAGAAAAACCATAAAACATGGATGAGATTTTTCAACCAAATCAAACATTTCAAAAGAACAATAACAACATATTTTGGAAAAATAGCAAATAGATAGACAACTATTCCACGGGATCTATCTCATGTGGTATACTACGTTATTCGTATTGCCTGATTTGCGGAACGTTGACTTAGAAAGTTCCTATGTAACTCAATAAACAGACTACTAAAGAGGTTTGCCTAGGCCTGGCACTGCAGGCAGTAGTGCACAACACGTGACAGACAAAGTCCATCCTGCTTGCAGATCAGTGAATACTCAAACTATCAATCCACCCGCCACCACCGCCACTATTTCTTCTGATAGCCATGTGACTGTCTAAAGGAAGGACACTGGACTTCAGTCTGTTGGGGCTGATTTATAAGTCCCTTGCGGAAGTTGCGGCTGATTTTCCTCCATTGTTGCGTGCCTTTTCTGACGCAGCGGCAGAACAAAAGACTCGCCATGGTGTTGGTGCGGCGTATATATTAAAAAAAAAACACATATGGGCATATGGGCGATGCATCACGTTGTAAAGCCCTGCGCCATCAGGGGGCGTTCCGGCGCAAGGGAGGGCGTACCTGCGCAGGAACGAATCCTAAAAGTGGCTGAGGGAAATCTACAAGATGTCAATCAGTCATTTTTATGACAATGATGCATGACTCAAACCCTGCGCGCTTGAAGCCGACGTACGGCTTGATGCAGCATTGGGGAGATAGGGTACCCCAGAGCATTGCTGGAGCTGCGCCATCGTTGGCACGCAACTCCAGCAATGCGCTGCCTTTACGGCACAGATGCGTAAGGCTTCTGTGACGTTTTGGGCCAATGGGTGGTGGTGGCATGGCACACAATTACTGCCGCATCCCTGCTACTTTGCAGGGATGCGCCGGTAATTGAAAATATGACCCTTACTGTCTAGCATTACGCAGTTATTTTCTTTACAGTACACTGATACATAATTTCTCAGGCCAATGAAATGCTTCTGAACACAACATACAAAACAAAGAAGCATAGTAGCAAGCAAGGCTACTGAGAAGGAGAGCAGTGCACCTGAAAATGAAATGCATAGAAGATTTTGAAATATAATTTACCTCAATGTAATCGGCAGCATTATTGCTCTTGGTAAAGAACAAAGATTTGCAAATAACAGAGCCGGATAAAACAGAGTAGTAAATGTACTACTACTACTACTCACCAAGCCCGGGGACCTCTACGCCGAGCGCGTCCAGCAAGTCCCGCTCCCGGTCCATGACATCGGTCCAGCGGTGGGTGGCCTGGTTATACGTGCGCCGGACCCCAGAGATCTTGTACATGGCCCGGCACACCTTCTCCCACCGCTGGCGGCGCTCCCGGATGCCATAGCCGGTCGCGATCTTGCCGCCTCCCAGGATCGTCTTGGGGAGGCGGCGCTGGACATGGAAGATCAGTGCCGCCACTTCCTCCGCGCTAAAGATCTCCCTCGGGACCACTTGCTCCCCCCTTAAACGCCCGCACGGGAGCCGGGCACGGGGTGCGGGACCCTTCCCCTTCTCAGGGTGCTTCCCGGCTCCCTTTACCATGGTCTGGGCAGAAATAAACTTAAATGATAAAGAAGAAATAGAATAGTGAAGAAGAAAATAAAAGAGTTTAAAAAAGTAGTTTAAAAGTAACTAAAAGCTGCAGAAAACACAAAAATATAGAGCTAGAAAAATAGAGGGTTAGATAATAAGTAAAATTAGATCAAAAAAACTTCAAACAAGCAAAGGATGGCAGAGATTGAGAGAGGATAGAGAAAGCATGCCCAGAACCATAGCAATGAATGAGAAACAAGATGGCCGCGCCCGTTCACGACCGCGTGGGTAAGTTCGCGCGAGATTTTCCTTGCGAGTACGCGCGAACTTGTACTCGCGAGCAGCACACTTTGCGAGATTACACATAGCGGGCGGAAACGGAATTACGTCACGCCAACAAGATGGCCGCGCCCGTGTACGACCGATAGGGTAACTTGGCAAACGAATAGCTAGAAGCGCCTCGCGAACACGCGCAAGATCACGCGAACATACACGTCGCAACAAAAACAATTTTGTATTCGCACGTATTCGCGGCTTCCGAAATCGATCTCGCACGGATTCGCGCCCCAAATAACGCGCGAAATTGCAAAAAAAACGATTTTAGCTAAAATGAAAGCAATGAGCAGGTGCAAAAGTTCAAACTTAACATTAGTAACATTCAAGGTAGTGCTTCCTGATGGGCCCCTCCAGAGTTTGCAACAATTCTATGACCCTGCTATGACCCAAACAGCAGGCTCATAGAATAGCACCATAAAGGTCCTGTAAAAAAAAAAATTCACTGCAACAAATAGCAAATTACAGATAAGGAAGGAAGCAGGTGCCAGCCAGACTGGAACTTTCAAAATTACTGACACATTAATGAAACACAAATTAATTGATGGCAGTTGAAGAAGGGCAGGTGTGCTAGCTTTTTTCAACCACCATAATCTACAGTAATAAATAAACCTAATAGGTGCCTGTGAGGATGTACTAGAGGGTGGCATGGGTGTCCCAGAGGGTGGCAGTGGTGAAACAGAGGGTGCTGTGAACCTGTGATGATAAACCAGACGTAGAAACAACATAGTCGCGGCCGTTGCAAGCCGAAAAGTAAGTTCGCAATTGCGAACTTGTCCCAAAATCGGCGCGAACACGCGCCAACACAAAAAACGGAAAAATCCGCAAGTCCGCTAGAGTTCGCGGATCTTCGCGGATTGCGAATCCGTAAATACGCAAGTTCGCGGATTGCCAATCCGCAAAATCCGCCCATGCTTAATCAGGACCTTCTTAGGCATAGCCATCACAATTAGTGAGAACAATCAGTTACTACTGGCAATAGGGCACTGTGCGTAGCATAAACACATTCCGCATAAATCATGAGCATGATCATCATAATTACATCAGGCCTCTTTTAAGCCTAACCAACATAATGATGCTTAGAAGAGCACCTTACTCACAGCCATCATCAGTAGTGCACCTTATGACGCATGGGGGCTAACCTTATCCCACTGTAACTGGCTTTCCTTGCATAGGCTCCGGGACCACCTGCCCGCCTACCGCAGGGAATGCGTAGCAATGATAATGAGGGGCCTCCATTGAGGTCTCACCCCGAGCTGCCTAAAACAACATTGTCCCCAAACAGCAGATAGAAGTGCAGCTACCCACGACCATGCGGGGCAGCTGCAACACAGTCGGGAAGGCAGCAATGCTTGTGGAGATCCTTTCTCCGGTGGGACCCGGGGGCCTCTGTCAAGGTCTCGCCCCGTCTCAATACCACATACCGGTGTGTCCCAGTAGTGCGTCTGGGCACCGCCTCCAACCAACTGAGGAAACCCGCGGTGCTCTCCTCTTCCGTATGGGAGCCCCGTCCAGGATCAGGCTTCCTGGCTCAACACCCTGCCTACCACCAGGCTTAGCAACACGCGGTGCTCTCGCTTTCTTCATGGGAGCCCCGCCCATTATCAAGCTCTTGTTGCCTGACGTCCGGTTTTCCAGTCGTCTTCCTTCATGTACCGTATTCGAGCCTACTTTCTCCTGGTAGCTCGTGAGACTCTTGGCTCGCTTCTACGCCTGCAACAGCTTACTTTCTGCGACCAGACCCTTCCTCTTGGCCGTACCCTTCAACTGCCTGTTCCTGGTGCGAAGCCCCGTCCACAGCCAGACTTAGCCTTTGCCTGGCTGTTGTTGGCATAGTGTTCTGGCTGAAAACCCTGGAGCGACGTCTCCGGTGGTTTGGCAATCCTTGGTCTGGTCCCAGCAATGCAGGGCCACCTCAGCAGAGCCCACCCCTCTGATCTTTAGCAGGTGCACACAACAGGGTGCTGGACAGGCAAACAGCATCGCAACCGATGATCACAGCGCTCTTGCAACAGTGCAATTGCCCTCTCTGCGCCCGTTACTACAGACCTTCACTGGAATCCAGCACTCACTTAGCGCTAAGGTGCCCAAGTATTTCAAGATAGGATCCCCGGCCCTGAGAGAACCATGTGGCAAAGGACAGGGCCCAGGCAGGCCAGCAAGCTGGGTCCCCTAGCATAAGGGCTGTCTTCTTAGCCACCCAGCAAGCAGCAGCCAGTCTCCAGCGGCGGTACCTCCTGGCAGTATTTTCCTCCAAGTTCCAAGTAAGCAAACTTCATGGGGTCACAGCCCAACACTTATACTAGTTAGTGTCTTTGTTCTTCCCCTGGCAGAGGCCTAAGCCCAGTCCAAACTATTTCTGGGGGTTCTTGCATTCACATTTTCATGTGCCCAAACACCCTCCTTTGTCAATGTAGCCTCTGGTCCCAGACACACCACAGGGGGGTGTTGCCAGCATTGTGTAAGGCATGCACAGTCCTATTAAGACCCAGGTGCTACTCCTCCCAATACTCCAAATGCAGATCGGCCTATTCAGCCCAGCTCCTCTGGAGCCACTGCACCTCCCCAGCCCCTGTCACTCCAGAGCCAGACATGAAATACTCAACATAAAGACACATAGCACACAGAAATGCCCACTTCTAAAAGTTGTATTTCTAAAATAGTGATAATAAATCTGCAACACCATTATGCAGCATTTCTTACCAATATCCAAAACATACCAAATTTGATCATGCTACTCCTTTCCTGTTAGTTATTACCACTGAAATATATATCAGGAAATCCCCAATGCATTCCTATGAGAGGGCAGCCTCACAGTAGTGAGAAACCAAAATGGCAGTTTGTCACCACCAGGACATGCCACACAGTTAAGGCACATGTCCTACCTTTTACCTACAGTGCACCCTGCCCATAAGGCTAGCTAGGGCCTCCCTTAGGGGGTGACTGATATGTAGTAAAAGGGGAGTCACAGACATGGAACCCACTTTAAGTGCCACGTCACAGTGGCAGTAGTAAACTGCATGCTCAGGCCCTGCAATGGCAGAGGCCTGAGACAGGTTCGAATGGCTACTTTGGTGGGTAGCACAAGCAGAGCTGCAAGCCCACCAGTAGCATTTACTTTACTGGCCCCGGGTATATGAGATACCACTTTACAAGGGACTGATAGGTAAATTAAATACATCAAACAATTGTAGACCAATCTTACCACTGTTACCATGGAGAGAAAATGCACTTTAAAACTGGACAGCAGTGATAAAGGGCCCAGAGTCAAAACCACCAATACCAGGTCAGAAAAATACCCGGACGAAGGCAAAAAGTTCTGGGATGACCCTGCAAAAAGGGCACTGCCATCTGTGAGTCTGCCCTGCCAAGTGGTGCCACCCCAGTCCTGGACCTTTGGAGGTGGGCTTAAGTTGCTCTGCTAGCCTCTGTGGATCCAACAGAATTGATCCATCTCTGCTGCACGGCACAGCCCTGAGCAGAACTGATGCAAAGCCACTGCTGCATGGATTGGACTTGTTACAAAGATCTGCAACACCTCTGCAGCTTGCAACCTTTTTAGCACCGCCACTGTACAACGTAGCCTCAGTGTAGGCCTTTCCATCCCTCATCGACAGCAGCTTCACTGACGAAGCCAGACGAAGCCTCGAGCCTTGCAGCTCCCCAGAACCAACACATCGCCTAAACTGCACAATGCATCCTCGATGTCAGACCGTGCATTGCAAGTCCTCATTGACGAGATCCTCAATGACTGTTATACTTGGCATTCTTGGCGTGGTTTCCCCTGACTTGTATTTTTGAAACTGTGCTGGATTTCGTTTTTGTTGGATTAGATGCTTTAGGTACTTTGCCACTCCTGATCAGTGTCAAAGTGCAACTGCTCCATGTATAAATTACTATTGTGATTCGTTATCCAGGATTGGATATTTGATTTACTGGTAAGCCCCTAGGAAAGTGCACTGAGTTTGCCAGGGCCTGTAAATTAACTGCTACTAGTGGGCCTGCAGCACTGGTTGTGCCACACACATGAGAAGCATTGAAAAGGTATGTCAGCCCTGCCACTGAGGTGTCTGCGCACAGTCTTAAACTGTCATGTCAACCTGGCAAGTTTACCCACTTGCCAGGCCCTAACATTCCCTCTTCTTAAATGTAAGGCACCCCTCAAGTAGTCCCAAAGTACCCCCATGGACAGGGTGCAGTGTATGTAAAAGGTGGGCCATTTACTGGTGTGTTTTACATGTCCTAAATATTGCCTATTTTGTTTTTCACTATTGAAAGGCTATCTGTCTCATAGGCTAGCATGAGAGTTGCTTTGTAACATCTTACAAGTATCACTTTCCCTTTGGGACAAGTTATAAAAGTGGAGTTTAGGTTCTCTGAACTCAGAATTTAATAACACATCTTTTTAAGAAGATAGTTTTTAAATTGTGTGTTTGAAAATGCCACTTTTAAAAATAAAAGACACACAGATGATGGACGGAATGCAGAGCAAATCAAACATTCTCCCCAGTCAATAGATCTGGGTTAAATCCAGTGTTCTTTTGCTCACCATGCCACCCTACTTTAGACCCGGCCATATGCAAATCAGTCTTGACCCTGTGCCTCATGGGAGCAGTCCAGACCGAACTGCCAAGCCAGGTCCTCCCTGGACCGGAAACACGCATCCTGGGACCATTTTTGGGGCATCACCCCACAACAGCCAGGCTAGCTTTAATTCAGTGGCACAGTGAGCCCGGGACCCATGTCTGGACATACTCGGCGCACTTAGGGCGAGAAAGCAAAAGACACACAGATGATGGATGGAATGCAGATCAAATCAAACATTCTCCCCCAGTCAATAGATCTGGGTTAAATCCATCATTATTTTGCTCACCATGCCACCCCAGTTTAGACCCAGCAATATGCAAATCAGTCTTGACCCTGTACCTCATGGGAACAGTATAGACCGAACTGCCAATCCAGGTCCTCCCTGGATCGGAAACATGCATCTTGGGCCGGTTTCAGGGCATCACCCCATATCAGCCAGGCTAGATTGAATCCAGTGGCACAGTGAGCCCGGGACCCACGTTTGGGCATATTCCGCACACTTCAGGTCAGAAAGCAAAAGACACACAGAGGATGGATGGAATGCAGAGCAAATCAAACATTCTCCCCAGTCAATAGATCTGAGTTAAATCCATTGTTCTTTTGCTCACCATGCAACCCTACTTTAGACCCAGCCATATGCAAATCAGTCTTGACCCTGTGCCTCATGGGAACAGTCCAGACCGAACTGCCAAGCCAGGTCCTCCCTGAACCGGAAACAACATCTTGGGACCAGTTTCTGGGCATTAATCCTCATCAGCCAGGCGAGCTTGAATCCAGTGGCACAGTGAGCCCGGGACCCACATCTGGGCATATCCGGCGCATTTAGGTCGAGAAAGCAAAAGACACACAGATGATGGACGGAATGCAGAGCAAATCTAACATCCTCGCCCAGTCAGTAGGTCTGGGTTAAATCCATTGTTCTAATATTTTTCAGAGTGTTTTCTTTTAAGATGTTTTCTGAGCAATAGGCATCATGCGACAATATCTGTGAACACTGATATTAAGGTATCAATTTCTACATCATGTGTGGTGACAAATGGAATGCCGATATCAAGGTATGAATTTCTACATCATGAGCTGGAGGTATTTTCTTATGTTATCATTCTTTGTGCCTCTGCTGGTTTGTGTTTTGACTGTCTGGTTTTGGGGTAACAGGGGCTGGGGTGTGCATTCTCTGTAGACAGCCACAAGGGGGTAGAAGTGTGTCCTGTCTTTCCTGTGTGACTCCAAGCTGAGCTGAACAGACCCTGACTGCTATTTAAGTTGTGGGAGGTGTTTCACTTACACCTGAATAGGAAGTGTCTCCTCTGCACAATGCTGTCTCCATCTCCTGTAGTGATACTGCATTAGAGAGGACAGAACAGGTTTGGACTGGTCTCAGAGAGCCTTGCCCCAAAGAGAACAAAAACAAAATGGGATATAAGTAGAGGATCTTAAATCCCGAAGAGATAGATCACTTCTGGACTCAAGAGGAACCGTTGCCAAGGAGAAGAACTGGAGAGTTGTGAGGAAGAGTACTGCCCCTTTGCTGATTGCTATGTGAGGTTGCCCTGCGATTGCTGTTTCTTCCAAGGAAAAGACAAAGACTGGATGTTTGCTGAGAAACCTGCTTGAAGGAGAGGCTCCAAGGGCTTATGTGTGCTCGTCTCCTGTTCTGAAGTTTCAGGGACACAAAGACTTCACCGCCAGATCCCCTAAAATCCATTGTTGGGAGTTTTGACCTGCCAGCAGGTGCCTATTCCAATGTTTGACTTCTGATGGTTGTTCCTGCTGTTGGGATCTGGAAGATACTTAAAAGAAGCAAGGAAAGCAATCTCCGATGCTGTCAGCAATCCCACCGGGATGCTGAGACCTTTGCTGAGGCCTGGGGCACCACTCCTGAAGTACGCGACTCACTGCCCCGCATGCACAGGAGCTGCCAACGCCCTTCGACGCCTGCAGTTATTGGCCTTCCTGACGTCAGCGCTCGCACCAATGCCATCTCTGCCAGCACCTGTATCTCGTTATTATGGTGCCAATAACCGCTGACGGTGACCATACGAGTCTTCAACTGCGCATCGTCTCAATGGAACTGCCAAAGCAATGGACTTCCCCTGACCTGGACTCAACACATCGCCTCCTCGTGGACACAACGCCTTCGCTCCCCCATGACAGCCTAGGAGCCGGCCTCGACCTTGGCACCAACACCTCACCTCCATGACTCCATGCATTGTCCAAAGGCTTCACTCCAAAGTACTGTTGTTCAGGGGTCGAGTGACTCTGTGCCCGACTCCACACACCTCGGGTCAGCGCTGTACTTTGGATTATTGGCTGACATCGTAATAGCCCGAGGTGGAACTAACTTTTTGCTTCAAGTTCTATATTTGAAATAACAGTTCAAAAGTTGTACTTTACTACATGTATGTTGGATTCTTGTTGTTTTGGTCTTGTTTGGTTACTTTATTTTTCTAAATAGGTGTGGTGTCCATTTGTGGTGTTTTCACTGTATTACTGTTTGGTTTGAGAACAAATACTTTACAAATTGACTTTGGGATAAGCCTGTCTGCTTGTGCCAAGCTACCAAGGGGGTGAGCAGGGGTTATCTTAAGTGTGTATCCCCCTTACCCTGACTAGAAGCAAGGTTCCCTACCTGGGTAAAGGTTCTGCCAACTAGAGACCCCCAGTTCCAACAACGATGATGCAAGACCTTGCATTGCAACCTCACAGTACTTCAGAACTAACACAATGCTACGACTGTGCAACACATCTTCGTCATGGATCCTTCAAACACTCTGCAAACCAGGATTCAAGGTACTAGTTGAGCAGGCCTAACTGGATCCTTGCAGCCAACCCGTGCTCCATCATGGTTGGCCTAAACTTGTGACTTTGGCCTTATCCGGCACAACCATATATCCACACTTAGAGCTGTATTCTCTTTGGCTCTACTTTTACTGAAATCTTTTAAATTGCATATCTCCTGTTTTACTAATTGGATTTTTCTCTTTTTGGTCTTGTTTTATATATGTGTTTTTTACTTTATTAATGGTTAAAGTGTTGCACAAATACTTTACACATTGCCTCTAAGTTAAGCCTGATTGCTCTGTGCCACGCAACCAGAGGGTTGAGCACAGCTTAATTTAGGGTAGGCTTGTGCCTCACCCTGACAAGGATAGTGGTTGCTGCTTGACCAAGGTTCATGCTACAGTCAACCAACAACCCAATGTCTTACAACTGGTCATCTTTTAGTAGCCTTTTACAGTATTTGGTTGTTAAACTAGTACTGGTGAGGTGACATATTTTCCCAGACAGCGTTATCATGTGTAAAAATTACATTTTGCCTCTTGGTTCCAGTGGCCCTAGATATACTGTGTTTACTGTCATGCAAATTAGTCATTTTTAGCACAAGTGTGACAAAACAGATCAGTGCGCAACCGATAGGAAATAAAGCAGTCTGTAGCTTTCTGACATGTATTATTGCTTTATGCAAATCTTAGTAAATCAGGGCCTCTATAAACAGAGCAGTGATATAATCTGGTAAAACTGAGATAACTGGATTGCATATAATAAAGATTTTATCCGTTTTCTAGCATTTTGAAATTGGTGCACTTTGCAAAAGATGCCATTTGCTAAAATAATTATGTTGTAGAAGCATCAAACTGTTAAACAAGGAAGATATTACAGATATGTCAGTTATTTAATGGGTTATGTTATTTGGCAAGTAAATTTACCAGTCCCTAGCCAACGTCACTGGGATAAAATTCAGACTCTATTTACCAAGAAAACATGGCAGCAGCTGTCATAAAAACCCATCTCAAATATAAGGAAGAAACATGCAGAAAACGGTGACAAGCGACATCAGAGAGGCAATTGTAACCGTGCTCTATATCAGGCTCAGGAAATGTAGCCAAATGAATCTAGCGTTTTGTTTAGCTGTCCTCGAATATTCTGTTTGAATGAAAAACAGTCCGAAAGCCACGTGGCTACTAGAAACAGACGGACAACCTGCAGCCTTCACAAGCAGGACTCTAACGCCCATTAATGTACATAAAATCCTTCTCTTGCACCCATATCCAATTTCAGTTCAGTATATTGATCAAGGAGAAGGTTCTTTGTGAACATGACAACTCATGTATTTGTAGCGCCTTTATATCATCTTGGGCTGATCCATTAACAGGTTCACGTAGGCTTGCTCTTGCTGCACTCCTGTGACCTGAAATTCTCCACTGCACTCATGCTTGCGTTTAATGGAGAGCGAACTAGGGCAGGTCTCCTGCAAGAGCACTGCCTTCGATGGTCAGCTCACGGCAGGTGTAACCATGCCAACTGCAAGACAAAAACAATATCGTTTACAAACGGCTTGGATGAAACATTCTGATTGCACACCATTTGAAAGATTTTTTTTGCCAATTTAACAGGGAAACTGGGACTTAGTAGCAAGATTTGCACCTACTAACAAGTGGGAAAATGACATTGTGCGAGTTGTCAGTTGTAGAAAGAACATTCTACATGGGTCGGTTGGTCCAAATATCAGTATGGAATAACAACAGTACAAGCACAATCGGGGGCAATCTGGAAATGCTGTGACAAACTGCAAAGAATGCGAATTCAATCCTAAATATGCAAGGATATCAGATGTTGTTTCCAGTGAGAGCTGGCTAAGTAAATTGTAAATTGATACTTGTATAGCGCACTACTCACCCGCAAGGGTCTCAAGGCGCTTGTACGAATACCGCTGTGGAACCCCTCCTGGCTTTCCCTGTGAGGTGTCCACTCCTGGGCACCTCCAAGGTGGAGGCCAGGCCTCCTTAGCGTTGTGGGGGCCGTTGTGGAGATTAAGCAAGCTATTGCCCAGAGTTGCAGAGTGGGACTCCATGATTGGAATAGGCACTGAGGCGAGAATTATCATAAAGTGACTGGTTGCATTGAAGAGATTCAAAACAATGGCAGTAGTGATCCTTCAAACTGCACCGGTCAATATCCCAAAATTCCTACCTATCTTGTGTGCCTATTCCTAGAGTTTCGAGTGCAGTGGCGGCCGCCACAAACAGTGAGTGGTTGGTGAGTGGAGAGAACGCGGGAGGGGGGGGGCGCGGGAGGTGTTAGAAATAATATCTTTTTTTCTACTTACCTTTAGACGCCGACTGCCTCCAACATCGCGTTGTGCCACCTCTCCTCTACCTGGTCCCAGCAGCCCCTGGGACAGACTCCCAGCCAATCCCCATGCTGCAGAGCAGCACAGGGATTGGCCTGAGCGGGCTGGAAAGACGCTCCGCTCAGGCCAGGCTGGAGAAACCTAAGTGCGCAGAGCCGGCAAATGCAAAATAAAACGATGCAAGAATAATTTTTATTTTTTATTTGCTGGCTCTTAGCCAGGCAGTAGGGTGATGCTCCTCCATCATTGCAGAGGAACCACCACTGTTCAACTGCCTGCAAAACTCGACAATAAATCAAAAACTCTTTTTGGTAGGAGGGCAACATACTGTCTGTCAGTTCAATCATATATCCATATTTTTTTGTATATAGCTGTAATCACTTTAGACTCAAAATGCATAAGCAACGTCTCTCCTTTTGTTGAGAATTATTCTCCAAGCATTGTAATTTTTTCAAAATGTTCTTTATTTCAAACTAGTTTTCAATCATTTTTGGCAGACCCAGCCAACGCATTTCATCGCTTATAGGGTCTTCATCAGGGCAAAAAACCTTTTTCATAACTCATTCCTGTAATGACATCCATTCACTTCTCATCAATTTCACTCCATTAAAAACATGTATAAATGAACGTGTTGGGCAAATGCAAGTTCCTGCTTCCTATTTGAATCGCATTAAGAATTAATATTCTTTAATCCTGATGAAGTCCCTATAATGGATGAAACACGCTGGCTGCATCTGCCAAAAAAAAGTATCGAAAACTGGTTTGAAATAAAGAACATTTTGAAATAATTCCAACGCTTGGAGAATAATTCCCAACAGAAGGACACACTTTGCTTATGAATTTTGGGTCTAAAGTGATTTTAGCTATATACAAAAAAAATCCTAGATACCTGAATGAACTGTTTGCCCTCCGACTAAAAAGAGTTTCTAGTTGCATTTAATATTAACTGTTGACGTCTGCTGTGACCTAAAGGTCAAAAGATGGAAATCATGGGAAGGCAGAATCAGCTTTCCATCTTCCCGAGGTCGGTAACTCGAGTCCTGTGCCATCTGTTCTATATAGTGCATAGAAAAAGCAGGCGTGCGGCATGAAGCGCTACATGGAATAAGTGATACTACTATTAGAACGGACACGACGCAAGAGCACTGGAGAAGGCATTTTCGCCTCGACAGCATTTACTTCATCCGGGACGTGTTCTTATTTCAATCGCCTTGTTATACGCTGCTCATAAGAAAGATGATTGCTTTCCATCAATTTTAGCAACTGCAATCATCCCTGAGCCCGGCAGAGCACAAAGCCCGCCAGATTCGACGAGGTATGCCCCCTAACAGAGCCGAGTGCCTTAGACACCTCTAAATGGCCCTGGTGCGAACAGGTGCCCGGCCCAGTGTCCCTGCACCCGCCTGCTGCCCGCCGCCGCCGCCGGGATGCCGCGGCTCCCCCTGCTCCGAAGGGTCTCGGCGGGGAGCGAGCGAGTGGGTGGGCAGGGGAATCCTCTGGCGTCTGCTATCAGCCTGGCTGCGGATGATGTGTATTTTCTGTCTCAGCGCTCCGCGAGAAGACGGGATCCGCTCAGACAGGGTTGTAAAACCCTCCCCCAGAGACTGGACAGGCAGCTGAGGAGGCGGGGGGGCAGAGGGGTGTATAAACGCAGGGAGGGGGAAATGAGAATGAGTGGAGGAGGAAGAGGGAGGAGGAGGCATTTCATTTTACATCACCCATCTCAGAACGGCGACGGAGACACGCAGGCAGTGCGCCTCTGTAGTACCTTTGGTTGCGCCTCCCCGCGCTCCCCTCTGCCTGCGCGCGCCTGCTACATCTGAGAGGATAAAACACTCTGCCCGTCAAGTGAAGCACAAAATGCCCCCCTCTCCGCCGTCCCGGCCACTGCACCCGTAGGCACGGCGCCAGCATCTCAGCCCTGCTGCCAACAAACTCAGAATCAAAGGAGTCACCCAAGGTGGAAGGAAAGAGGGGAGCCCTCCGCTCCTCCACAACGAATCAAGCAAAAACTACTTCTGAGCCAAAACAAAGCACCCACGAACTTGCACAGGTGCTTCTCCCCGCGTATCCCGCGCGGGCTCCGGGAGGGGAGTGCAGAGGCGGGTAAGGAGCGATGCATGTTCCTTCTTGTGTCCGTGTGCAGGTGTGAATGTATGTGGGCTGGGAAGAGGACGGGCTTTTGGGGTGGCGTGCGGGCTTGTGGTGCTGCAGGCTAGCTGTTAGTGGTCGTATACACCCCCACAAGTGTCATGTAAAGCTGATTTGTCGGTGTAGTCTCGTTTCAAAAGGGGTCAAAGGGGCACTTTATTGGTAAATAGCAGACCAAGATGTACTGAACACCTGCACAAAGAAATATGGCATGAGACGTAAGGGTGGGCTGGTGTTTCCCTAACTTCACCCACAAATGTGCTTTCCATTTGAAAATAAAGGCTTTGTTCGGCGGAACACTTATTCTCTGGGTTTTATTCAGAGCCCCCTCGCACACCACACACGAGCAAGTGCACAGAAAAGTTGTAAACAATGGCTTTGCCAAGCGGAAATTGGACTCCTTTGCAGCCAAAGTACACCGTTAATGAAATTAGACACCATGAAAAAGAGGAATTCGTAATTAAAAAGAACGAAAACTCCTTTCTTGGGGTCAGAAAATTGATTTGAATTTCTCCGAATCCCGAAGATGCAAATATTTTGCATGTTCTTACTATAACGATACAAATTTGCATAGCAAACAGAAAAACTGTAAACTGTGAGGTCGTTTAAACATGTATTAATTAGAAGCAATGCAGGTGTGCGTTTGTTAATGAGAGCTCTGCGTGGGTCTGGTGAATCTGCATACATGTATGTCTATTATATGAGTGTGTACACTCTATTTGTCTATATATATACATCTCAATACTTTCTCTCCCTATATATACACACATACATATGTCATTCAAATGTTTAGTAATATATACATGTTGCGCAATTCATATACATATATATCTATCCAGGTGCAAATACTCATAAGTATGCATAGTCATGTTCAGTTATGCATATTCATTTATATTAATGGGCATGCATACAAATGAATACAGGTGCATACACCTGGGCGCGTCAGAACAACTGTCATGCTTCTGTGTTTATGTGTGTGTGCGCGCGCACGCGCGCTCGTGTGGTTCATGTGCATAAACAGGTTTATTTTCCGTTCTGGCAATGTTGCCACTCTCCTGAAATATTCTTTTGACACCTGATCGTCTATGGTTTAGCTAAGCTTCTGAAAGTAGTAAATACATCGTATTATACCGCCTCTTTCTGAGAGGTGCTTGCGTGCCTAAAACAAGCCACTATTTGGGCTCTCTCCAGCGTTGGCTGAGAAAAGAACGCTCCAAGCAGCTTGGCTTGGATGCGGGCTCCGTCAGCTGGAGTCACTTGAGCATGGAGCAGTCTGGTGGCATTTCCTATCGCTGCCTGTGCTGCTGCTTACACTTGCTTGAAAGTCTACTGCAGTGGAGGGAAACGCGCAGCTTCTACTGAGAGTGAATGTCTCGGCAGCCGCTGCGCCTCGTCCACGGATGCGGATTCACCGTACCACTCACGCGTCTGCAGTGAGTTCCATCCTTACAAGACACGATGGCAGCGCAGTTCCGGGATACTGTGATGCCGGCAGTGCCTTAGAACACCTGTGATGCCAGCAGTGCCCTCTTGAACGCCTAATGTGCACTTCGTGACCGCATCGTCCTATGATTGGCAGCACAGTCTGGCTGCCTCCCTGTGCCGAGCGCGAGAGTGCCGAGAGCTGCGTGGCTGTCGAACTGGCTCACAGGGGCGGAGAGGGCATCGATCGGGGCTGTGCCCATGGGTGGCCGCTCTCTCTCAGGACGTGGGGTGGGATGATGGAGCACCTGGGGCGGTGGGAGGCTGCAGTGTCCAGGCTCCAGAGAGAGGTAAACGCTGCTGTGTGAGGCGGCGACATGTGAGACAGGGTGACACACAAAGCCGCCAGCTCCAATCTCGGGCAGGGCAGGCAGGGCAGGGCGGGCTTTGTGATAAACGGCACATGCTTGTAATTGGTCTTCGGCTGGGAGGGGAAGTGGCGCGAGCCTCTTTGGATCTCAGCTTTTAATCGTTTTTTTCGACCTTTTACCAAGCTGGGGGCAAGCGAGGTCCGTTCAGAGTATTTATCACACTCACTGCGAGGGGGTGGGGTGCACAGTTCGTATTCGTATTTGCCCTTCCAGGGGCTGGGTTTTACTATCGTTTATTACCCATACCTGTGAATGAGAAACCACTCTGCTAAACCAGAAATGTATTTAATTACACTCATTGCATCCAACTCTTTCCATCTAAATTGCGCTAGTGTCACATACAACCAGGGTCCCTCTGCACGTTTGGACCAGAGACCCATACAAACCCCGACTCCTGCAGTGTGTGAGTCCATCCGCCCTACCGAGGACTGACTGGGTCTATCTCGACGATAGGCACAGGTCTTCAGCAGTCTTTCGGGTGGTCCGGCTGGAGGCGACTGATTCAAATCATGGAGGCTAGAGATATCCTGTCCCTACCCTGTCCCTGTCGTAACCCCGACACCCCTCCCCCCTCCTGTCCCCACACCGCTTTTGGGCTTGCTCTGCATACGAAAGACTGCAGCGTGAAGTTGCGCGAAGCTGTGCTGTGTTCTCCAGTGACAGCACTGATGCGCAGTAGTCGGGAAAGGAAAGCTGGTTTTATTTCTAGCTCTTTCAAGGTTTATGCCAGATACCTCTATTTTAATCCGAGTTACTTCAGAAGGGTTGCTTTTGATAAGAAATAATAGGGTCAGAGCTTCACGCCCCAATGCAGATCTCCCCCTGGGCATCATTTAGGGGTCAGCAGGGTCGCAGCTGCTACCTTGCAGCACTACACTTGGTACCCTTGATCCCAGGGGCCGTAAAGGCAGCAGCAGGAGTAAACTCAGCAGGGCCCTCGTGAAGCCTCCTTTCTTCCGTACATTTTCCACCCCTCGCCCTTTTTAGCCCTTTGCCTGCAAATAAGAGGCTGTAAAGAGCCTAAAGACAGGAATAGGGTTCAAGTACTGTGATGTCCTCAGGGACAAAGGGCAGAGACGGCATTAGCTCGCATATCGCCAGGGTGGGAAGAATTCCGCACCCTCGCACTTGCTAATGAATACACTGAGGCGGGTGGCACGTGGCAGTCCCTCGCACTTGCTAATGAATACACCGATGCAGGTGGCACGTGGCAGTCCCGCTTGTGTTCTCAGGCCAGTCCCGGGATGGTTAGATCAGAACAGTGACTGACGGGCCTCTCTGAACACAAACATCTTCACTCCTCCCCAGCTCACATGGACTACTCTCGACTTCGCTTCGTCATGCTGGTACCCAATTGTTGAGGGAAAGAAGGGGGTTTATTGGTAAATGGCAGCAGGGGCAAAAGGTAGATAGATGGGAGGAGACGGAAGGGGTTGGTGGGTAATAAAAAAAGGCATCTCCAGGATGTAAAGAATATGTTACAGCAGGTAAAACGCACAGACTGGACACAAGTGACAAGGGGCCACTATCTACATGACCCTAATGCAGACAGCGCTGTGTACCCCTCTGAAGGTTGGCACTCTGCACGGTATAGCTTCCATTTGTGCAGCAGCTGCCAGAGCGCCAGGGCTCAGTGGCCTCAGGGGCTCACTGAACCTCGATTCTTGCTGTATCTCACAGTTCAAACGGCGGCTACAGGACCCATTACCTTACTCGCACTAGGGCCCAAGACACACTGGCTACTCCACTGGCGCTCGGGGCGTGGGTCCAGCTTGCCCAAGACAAAGGGTCTGTGATGTCACTTCCTCTAACCCTTGCAATTTGGTGAATTGACATAAATGAATCTCTCTGGAATTGTCAGTTCCACATGAATTGAGCTAAGCAGTGGGGAGGTTTCGGTCTGAATGTTTGTTATTTCTCAGGAATTGTGGACATCAGCACAAAAACTCCAACATTCATGGCTTATTTGAGAACCCTGCTTCAAACGTCTTACTACGAGATTCAAAATGCATGTCTGCGTGCTTGTACTTTGTCTTAGGGCATAGTCATAGAATGCCATAGGCATAATTTTCTGGAATGTTTCTTCCCTGTATTACTTTATTGTGGATTTTGAACTTATTTATTAGATTTTCAACCTGAAGTAAGACTAATTGAATTGACATTGAGTTGGTTCCTTTCACTACTCCCACATAGAAAGCGATCATTTGGGCCACACATTTACCTGGAGCATGCAGTCAACCTAAAAATGATCTGTCATGTTTACCCACAGCACAGAAGGAAAGGCCAATCCAGAGCATTCAGACAACCTAAAAATCAACTGTCATACCACGTCATATTTACCCACAACACACAAAGAAAAAAAAACCTAGTGCATTCAGTCGTTTGGAGTTGTACTGCCCTGCTCAGTTTACCCCAGCACAGAAGAAAAACAAAACTCAGATCTGCAATTATTTTAAAATGGTACTGTACTGCCATTTCATGTTTAGCCCTGACAAACAAACATGCTAATCTAGAAGATATAATCACTCTAAAGATGTACTGTCTTGTCATGGCGTGCGTTCTCTTGGCGCAGAAGAGAAGACTGACCAAAAGCATGCAATCAAAATGCACATGCCTGTCTAGTTTACCCGTGGAGCGGAAAAGAAGCCACCCGAATTGGACAAGCACCCTAAAATGAATTATCTGCTCTGTCAAGTTAAGCCATGCATAAAAGAGAACGCCAAGCTAGATCATGGAATTGTCCTAAAATGCACTGTCCAGCCAAGTTAACTCATAGTGCATAAGGAAAACCACCCCAGAACATGCAATCTTCCTAAAACATATTGCCCCTTCATGATTACCCCTAGCATAGAAGAGAAAGCCAACCCAAAGCATTCAGTTATCCAAAATGCACTGTAATTTTAAGTTTAATCCTTCCAATGAAGAGAAAACCAACCCAGGGCAAGCAATCACTTAAAAATGTACTCTTTGGGGACTGTTGTCACTGAAACAGAAGAGAAAGCAAATGCAGGGCAATAAGCACCCCAAACATGTACCGTTCTGTGATGATTATCACTAAGGCAGAAGAGAAAACCAACACAAAACATGCATTGATCGAAACATGTCTAACCTTTTGTGTATATATCAGTCGGACAAAAAAGCCAATTCAGAACACACACCAACCCTAAAATGCACGCCCATGTCGTGTTTATTCATGGTGCAGAAACAAAAAATCTACCCTGAACATGCAATCATCCTAGAAATGCACTCACTGCCAAGTCATTTTTACCGGGTGCAGAAGATGGAGCATACCCAGGGCATGGAATCATCCCACTAATATACTATTCTGTGATGTTTATAGCTGAGACAAAAGAGAGAGCCAGCTCAGAATATGCAGTGATTCGAAAAGCATACAGTCCTTTTATGCCCAAGCCAGGTCAGACATGAAATTCAATCAACAACAATCATACCAAAAATACAGAGTCAAACCATTTGTACACCTGGGAAAGAAGAGAATATATACCCAGAACCCACAACCACCCAAAAATGTAATGTGCTTTAATTGAAACCACTGTTGCTGAAAAGAACGTCTACGCACAACACCAAATCACTCTAAAAATGTACTGTACTGTCCTGATATATTTACATCTGCAGAGAAAATACAATCTACCCCAAACAAGCAATCACTCTAAAAAGGAACTGCCCGGCAATATTTACATGGCACAAAAGATATGGTCTACCTAGAGCACCAGATACTAAAAATACACTGTCTAGCCATGTTTACCACTGGCGCGAAAGAAAGGAGAGCCCAAATAGCTGATCTTTCTGAAATGTACTTTTCTGCCTTCCAATGTTTTCTCCTGGCACTGATGATAAAGTCATAGCTGAAAGTCTAAAATTGTGCTATGTAAGACAATTTTATCACACTGAAAACTGACCAGTAGGTTACGTTACAATCTAAATGTAAATATTTGAACATGTTGCTCTATTTCAAAAGTCTTACAGGAGTGTCTGGAATCAAATCAGCTGCCATTACTCCTAGAGGATCTGATTTAGATCTTGGTGGATGGGTTACTCCTTCACATCAGTGACAGATATCCTGTCCACCGAAATATAAATTCCATACGATATAATAGGTTTTATATTTCGGCAGACGGGATATAAGTCACCATGATGGAGTGAGTAACCCATCCACCAAGATCTAAATCAAGTCCTATGTGTCTTTTTTTTTTGGTTTGCAATTGAATGCATTACTTGATAATTCAAGATTGTTAGGTTGTGAAATCAATCTGAGATTTAAAGTCCAATTTTAAAATCTGAGGCTTGCTGATTGTGACACTGTGTAGCCAGGCTCTGGGTTAGAAGTGAGATTTACATTTTAAATAGACACAGAAATGCCAACATAACTCAATATGTTGGCACTGATGAAACAGTTCTTGAACGGTGGTGGTTCCAATGGCTAATGCTGTTCAAACCCTATGAGAATAGATCACATCTGCTTATTTTCTTTGATGATGGAAAAAGCCTGCATTGATCCAAAGATTGGCGCAAATTGAAGATTCTGCCTGGCTCTTTTAAACATCTCTATCTCAGTGGGCTTGTGAATGGGTGAGTGAGCAAGTTTGTAAATGAATGAACAAATGAAGAATTGAATGCATGAATAAGTGAGGAAATGAGTGAGAAGTGATCGTGTCAGTGCAAGGCTAAATATATGAGTGAGCGAGGAAGAGTTTAAGAGCTTGTGTAATGCTAAGAGTGAGTGGATGGGTGAGTGGGTCATTGAATGACTGAATATGTAAGTAAATGCCTGAGGGAGTAAGAGAATATTGAGTGAGTGTCGTAATCCGCACACTGTGCATTTAATTGCCTACACAGTGCAGAATGTAGCGAACTGAACATAATCTATTGGCATTTAAAGAATTGTTCATGATTCTATTGGAACAAATATACTGAAAGAAATCTCAGAACTTTAGTATCTGAATCATGAAAGTTCTGGGCGGACAGTGCAGATATTAGTCACTTTTGAAGTTTCAAAGTTGAGGAGCATAGTAAATAAGCAAGAAATCATTCAAGGACACTAACACTTTTGTGGACCAAGATTAACAATCCATACTAATATTATAAAGAGAGAGCCCAAACCTTTGAGGCGGGTAATCTCAGTAACCACAGCACCAATCACAACACCCAATACAGCGTTGGAAAGGGCAGTTGCAGCAGAAGGACATAGGCTATGCAGACGGCCACCATATATATATTTTATTTTGCAGAGTTTTATATAGCGCAAACTTGACCCGAACTGAATCAGGTATCAGAGCACTTTACAGAGCACCAGTTACGTTACATGAGGACATACATTCATTTTTGTTAGGCACGGGGAGATTAAGTGATTTGCCCAGAATCACAGGATGTTTGGCGTCGTTACCAAGACTCGAACCCAGATCCCCAGGTCCGAGGTCGAGCGCCTTAGCCGTTAGGCCAACTCCTCTATACATTTAAAAGGTAAAAGAACCATGCCAGCAAAGTAGTCCCTTGTGGGCGTGTCTGCATTGTGCTGTGGGCGTGGGCTGGGGGGCGTGACTAATGCTGGGGGCGTGTGGTACGGCCATCACATCGTGGGCTATGGGCGTGTGCTGGGGGCGTGACAAACGCTGGGGGCGTGTGTCCGCCCTTCATGCCATGTGAGTCGTACATACAAGCGCCAATTACGTTGCTGCGCAGCATCAAGTGGCACGCTGGGGGTGTGATACGCTGGGGGCGTGAGAAATGCTGGGGGCGTATGTCCGGCCTTCATGCCTTGTGAACGCAATTGCGCCGCATCAAGGGGCACGCTGGGGGCGTGAGAAACGCTGGGGGAGTGTGCTATGTTCCACCCTTCATGCCATGTGGGTCGTACATTTATCAGAAGATCGTCTGCTGTGGCGGTATGCAAACGTGCTCACCTGGAGGCCTGGTAAGTAACGTTACTGCAGCCTCTCCTGCGTGCTGTTACTGATCTCCTCATTCAACGAAATTACGCGCGCCTGCTACCATCAACCAGGGCTCTAGCCGGGCACAGGCGGTGGATCAGTACACTAATTACACGCACCTGATAACATCAACCAGGGCTGCAGCTGGGCCTCAAGCGGGGGAACACGCGCCTGCTAACATCAAACAGGCCTGCATCTGGGCCTCAAGCGGGGGAACACGCAAATGAGCATGTCTGCGGGGACAGTTACTGCTGCCTCTCCTACTCGCTGTCACTCAACTGTCTCATTAAACGGATTTACCCGTGGCTGATAACTCTCTCATTCAATGACATTACACGCGCCTGCTAACATCAACCAGGGATGTAGCCGGGCTCAGGCGGTGGATCACTACACCAATTACACGCGCCTGCTAACATGAACCAGGACTGCAGCTGGGCCTTCTCCGTCCCTATTCTAATGAAAAAAAATATGTTGTCTACCGTGAGATTTTAAAATGAATTGCCCTTGCCAAATACACACATTACACACATTCTATTTCATACCCGGACAACGTCGGGACGGGCTGCTAGTATGTATTTAATTCCAACTGCTATTGGAAATCACTAGTGATAGAGACACTTTGTGCACTATAGAAGCATCGTATTTCAGTACAGAAATCAACCTACCATTCAAGTCCTACATTTTTGTTAATGGATGATTTCTATTTTTTTCAAGAACAAGACACTGCAGACCTGAAAATTGTCAGATATGCACAGAAAAATAGATAGCATTTTATGGTCTACTTGGCAGCAGTATTAAGGATGAATTTAGCAAGGCCAAACTAACTCATATATGACTTTCACTAGGATGATTATAAATTAAAGAAAAAGTTGCTGCAAAATCTTCATTTGTGACTATCAATTTTGCATGATGTACTAAGAGTCAATTCGCAAAAAGGGTTAGCAAATTGTGCACCAATATTTTGTGAATGAAATCTGATTTTATGAACCGACCTATATATTTAGAACGATTGGTGAAATCACCTTAGCAAGGGGTTGCAGAATGAACTGCAAATACATGTGTGGTGCCTTTAAGGGATAACAGGCCATCATTGCAATGCTTGCAACCTTTTTTTTTTTTAGCAAACCGATTTCCTTAAAGAAACCAGCACTGCTTTTTTCCCCAAACAAGGGTCCGATTTAGGAATACTTCAGAAGGAGCAGACAGTGATCCTTTGGACAACTGCTCACTCCCTGTGATGCTGCCAACATGATTGTCAAAGGGGAAAGGTCCCAAAGGGCCCCCTTTCCTTTTGTGTTTCAGTTATTACCTCCTTTGAGGGGTCGGTAATGGGTCAATGGTTTGTGACTCTAAATGTGGTTGCAAACCATTGATACATAGATTACAGATCACAATTTGGAAGGAACACCCCCTTTACACCATTCTAAATTGTGATTTGGTATGGATCGTAGAATCCATTTATGAGTCTTAAAGTAACTTTTCTGACTCTTAAAATGGGTTTTGCGCGTGCTAAATATGGATTTGTTTCAGGTAACGCAGTGATTTTGTGAATCACAAGGTTTACAATTGCATAATCCTTTAGGCCATCCGACCCCTTGTTACTAGTCTGAATTCTAGTGAAAGGATACTCTGGGAGATACATGCTAATATGGATGGACATTATATAAAAACAGCTTTGAATCCACTGTGACTGTAGAATGCTGACTTTCATAACATTATCGGCAACACCTATGAAACATAAACTGCGGTGATAAAGAATTGAAACCAAAGGTCCAAGAGGAACATTAAATTGCATTGAAGATAGATGAATCCTGAGGGACCACACAAAGAGAAGCAAAGTGTTGATGGTCAAATTCTTCAATGTGTGTTTTCAGGCCTATATTACCCTGATGAGGTGTCAACTATGAAAAAGAAAATAGGCATCTGAGGGTCTAGGAAGATGTCCACTGAAGCTCATGGTGCTGATCTAGAAGGACCGGAATTAGTTGGAAGGCAGGATAAAGCTCTTCATTGCCGAGACAGGAATTCACTATTGTGGATTTTGTGGTGCATTTGACTGTGGGATAGCTTTGATACCGCATAGCATCTATGCAGGACTGGAAATACACTGCTTTGCTGAATAACTGGGAAAGAAGAACTTGGAAATGTTATTAGGTTTGGTTAGATCTTCCTAACAATGACAGACTGGTTTACCCTTTAAAAACCCTACAGACCAGCTCTAAAGAAGAGAATGACTGTGGAATTGGAGAGGAAAGGTTTCCCTGTTTGCTACGTAGAGGTAATTCTGTTTGCCTGTCAGGCACCTCTGAAAATAGATATCTCCTTTTCAGTTGTCAATTCTTATTGCTTAAGTTGGTGGTGCCAGTCACCAGCGGATCTAGTTTGCTAGAGAGTGTCAAGTCCTGCCAGTGAAGCATGTCTGCCAATGTGTAATTTCCTTTCTGTGGTACACTGTGCCAAATGTACAGCGATAGATGGAAGTATTCCAGGTCACCAGTAGGTTCTAGAATTTTGATCTTGGAACCCGAGTTTTGGGTAGTCTGAGCAGTTCGTTATAAGATCTGAGGCATTTTCTTCAGTGAAATATTTCACCAGAATTGTTTAAAAATGTCCAGTGGTCGACCAGAGTCAATGTTTAAATTCTCTCTGAAATATTTATTTATTTTTTATTGAATGCGATTTTCTATAGCGCAAACTTTACCCGAAGGTGTCAGAGCGCTTTACATAAGAACCAGTTGCAAAACATAAGGGCTTAGAATTACATGCGTTACATAAAAGATACAAACAGAAAAAATTGCAAATGTACAAGATGTAAAGTCAAACAAGGAGGACATACAAACACAAAGGAAAATTGCAAATGTACAAGTAGTAAAGTCACTCAAGGAAGAGATACGAATGGATATACTCTAAGAGTCACATAGGAATGGTAGATAGTACAAGGTCTACTGCATATACTAGTGATTAGAGTTATCTCTATATACATAAGGAAGGGATACACATGGATATACTCTAAGAGTCACATAGGAATGGTAGAGAGTACAAAGGTCTACTGCATATACTAGTGATTAGAGTTATCTTGACACACGATTAGCAGATTCAACTTCGCTGTTTTCCCACTGAGCAATTGGCACTCTTAATAATTTCATTAGAATTTGTGGTGCCCTGGCGGACACACATGTTTGTATCTAACGGCATTCAAGTGCAGGTTAGCCATAGAAGGCACATTGGTCAGCTCAACTGCATGGTGAAGACTGTGTTTGTTCTTATTTTTTATATGTTAAATAGGACAGCATTGAAATTGCGTCTTCATTGCTTTTGTGTGTATGTGTGGTGGAGGAGGTTGTTATATTTATAACTCTTTTACCTGACATCTGATTTTATATTATATTTATAACTCTTTTACATGACATCTGAATTTATATTAAAATTCTATTTTATTTAGCTATCATAGTTTAGGTATTTTAAGGTCAATATTTATCAGCTGTTTTCTTGATTGGCTAATTGTTGCACAAAATACTGCAGGCCGTTTCTATGAGAAAGGTTTTTCTGCTTCAGTCATGGCACCAAAGGCGAGCCAGCAAAGCGTCCTAGAAACCAGTTTAACTCTGTTGGTCTTGTTTTTCTAGCATTGATGGGAGCTCATATGAGGAGTATTCCTTTTCTCCCCCATTGCATCACAGTCCGACTCCCAACAGGTAGGAACTAGGTCTGTAGGTTATTTTTGGAGGGTGCTGATGTTAGGTGGAATACCATTTTGCCCCCTGTGGTCAGTGGCAGAGAATTATTTCTCACTTACTGTTTCTCTGACATTAATAAGACTCCAGCCCCACCGCAATGAATGAAGATTGAATAATTAGATTAGAAGGACAAAAGGGTATTAATGAGATAGTTTTAATCCCAGCAAGGCATGATTGCCTTCTTGTGCTGTGCAACAGCGATTGTAAAAAATTATATTTGGATTTACCGAATGCAACGTAATATGTATGAAATGCATTATATGGTTCATAGTTGCTGTCAGGAAAATACATACAAATGTCCAATTGTTTTTGCTAATGTTAAGTCTAAGAAATAATGATTCTTTTGCCTAATCAAGTTTGCATATCTGATCGCATTAAAGTATATATTTTTACACGAGAGTAGCCCATATCTGTCACCGAAGACTTTCGGCTACAAATGAAATACCCCTCATTCAGGAAAAGTGGTCGCCATCAGTTACACATTACACTGCAAGTAATTTCATAATTGAATCGTCGTTATCTTCCTGTTAGTAACATCATATTAA
This sequence comes from Lissotriton helveticus, assembly GCF_964261635.1. Taxonomy (NCBI): domain Eukaryota; kingdom Metazoa; phylum Chordata; class Amphibia; order Caudata; family Salamandridae; genus Lissotriton; species Lissotriton helveticus. The sequence goes on along the minus strand of NC_136063.1, from coordinate 1,708,554,294 downwards.
AATACACACATTTACTTACAACTTACAATCAGGGCCTTTGGAATTACGCCACAGAAGAGGGCCAAATTATGCAGCAGGGTTGAAAAAATTATACAGCAAGAAAAGGCAAATTATGCAGCATAATGCAGCACATTTTGTAACAGTATTACTTCATTATTTTGTTAAACAGAGAGTAGGTAGTAGTGTTCCTTATCAAAAAGGAATGAAACCGCACAGTCAGAGAATATTTTACACTCGACAGTCAAAGTGTGAAAATCTAAATTACACGTATTCTTAAGTATAATTGGGGTGCTATTTTTTCCACACCTACTACCAAAAAGGTGTAAAGGACACAAACAAATGATTGTGTTTACAAGGTTTCGAAAAATTGAAAAAATGCTCAGCACACCCTTATAGTTTATCAAAAGAATTAGAGACTATGTTTCTGTCAAAATTACAATCAGAACAAGGACCATTCCTTAATTATAGGACAAGAGAACAAACTATCCAAATTCCCATATTCTATTCCGAAAACAGAGTCCACATCACTTGGATTCTTCAAATATGTAATTTCTTTATTTTTCTTTGATGATACATTCCAAAGCAACAACAGCCCACACGTGTTTCGTCCTCCCTTTGACTTTATCAAGGCAAAGGCGGAGTAATTCATAAACAAAAAGTACGTCCTTCAAGGCAGTCCAATACAAATGTATTTCACTGCCATAGCATTCGCCATAATTTTTGTATTATTGTCACCACTCGATTTCAAATATGGGGAGACTAGCGCAGTCGTGTTCGAAGAAAATGTCAAATTTATCTTGTTCCTCCTTAAATGTGATAATGGTGAACTTGAAGCAAATGTCGTAAAAAACGAAGACCGGGACCCTGATAAGTCCTAGGGAGAAAACACACTCTTGCTTGTTTCCCCACGCGGAACGGTTAAGACGCGTGGGGAAACAAGCAATAGTGTGTTTTCTCCCTAGGACTTATCAGGGTACCGGTCTTCGTTTTTTACGACATTTGCTTCAAGTTCACCATTATTACTTTTAAGGAGGAACAAGATAAATTTGACATTTTCTTCACAAAACTTACAGCGAATGCTATGGCAGTGATATGCATTTGTATTGGACTGCCGTAAAGGACGTACTTTTTGTTTATGAATTACTCCGCCTTTGCCTTGATAAAGTCCAAGGGAGGACGAAACATGTGTTGGCTGTTGTTACTTTGGAATGTATCATCAAAGAAAAATAAAGAATTACATATTTGAAGAATCCAAGTGATGTGGACTCTGTCTTCGGAATAGGATATGGGAATTTGGATAGTTTGTTCTCTTGTCCTATAATTAAGGAATGATCATTATTCTGATTGTAATTTTGACAGAAACATAGTCTCTAATTGTTTTGATAAAATATAAGGGTGTGCTGAGCATTTTTTCTATTTTTCTATTACGTCATTATTTTGTCGTTTTTAAACTTGGTAACTCTGTGTGGGCACTGGCTTTATCTCAAAAGTACCAGTTTATCGCCCACATATAACAATAAGCAACATAAAGATGACCAGTCGAGCTTTGCAAAGGGTCTTCCACCGTGTGGCAACACGTTGCTGCATTTTTAATAACATTTGAACAATTTTGAACACATTCTTTTGTTAAAATCTGCAAAATATACAGCATATGATGGATTATGTGGCAAATGCAGCGAATGTGTAATTATGCAAAAAACACCTCAGCCACACAATCGCATAATTCCAGAGGCCCGGCCTACAATGTAATATTTGTTTGTTGCTCAACAGAAAAGGTTGCAAATGAGTGTGTTCTTGCATGTAAGTCCAGCACTTTTCTATGTCTCAGAACATTGGCCTAGTCTTCTTTCTTAAGTGGACACAATGTTTGCCCTGCCTTTACTGATGCAAAATGCATGTACAAGTCACTTGTCATGGCGTCAGAAGAGCGTTGTTGGACCTTACATCCTTGGTGTGGTTTTCCACCAACTTTGTGCGCTCAGTCCACCTGTTTTTGCTTGCCTTAGGGCTCCACACAATTTACCACTGCTAATCTGTACTAAAGTGTCTGTACTCTCTCCTGAAAATATGGTAACATTGGCTTCCACCCAATCAGCACATTTAATTTACTTATAAACTCCTAGTAAAGTGGCACTACTTGTACCCAGGACATGTCAATCAAATGATAATAGTGGTCCGTACCACTCATTGTGCCACCCACTTAAATAGCCCTTTAAACATTTTCAGGCTTGCCATTGCAGCCTGGGTGTGCAGTTTACACTGTCAATTTGACTTTGGAATAGAAACTTTTTGCAAGACCAAAACCTTCCATTTTAATACGTATAAGTCACTCTTAGGATAAGCCCTATACAGCCTATAGGGCAGTCTGTACTGTTTTTAAAAAGTTGGACATGTACGTTTGACTGTTACATGTCCTGGTAGTGAAAAACTCCTAAATTTGTTTGTCACTAATGTTAGGGCTGCCTCTCCCACAGGATAACATTGGGCTACATTATCATATCTAATAAGCCATACATTTCAATAGAGAGCAGGTAGGAATATTGTGTTTGGTGTCTATAGAATTTTTATTTAAAACCCTATCTAATAGTAAAGTTGGATTTTAAGGCACAATTCGGAAAATGCCAATTTAGAAAGGAACCATTTTGTGCCTGCCGCCTGAATTCTGGGTTACATGACGAGGTGTAGCTGGCATTCGGTCTTTGTTTTTTGCTCTGAGACAATGAGACAAATGGGGAATAGATGTTGGCAGGATGGGGCATTTCTGACTTGATGTGGGTGTGGATTTGTCACCTACCACACTTTGGCATCACAAAGATTATGCATCATCACATTCACAAGGGTTTCACTTTAGTCTTTTCTGCCCCCAGACAAGCTAGGGCCAGAAGAGGGGAGCAGGAAATTCCAGAAACGTCTGGAGGGGTAACCTTCTAGAAACAACTCCTACTTCAAAGCTGGCACCAAGAAAACATTGTGGATCCTCAGACCCAACTTCAGTACACATCTAGACATGTGGAAGACTCAGAAGAAAGACTGCTGTGCTGCTCTGCGGCAAGAAGGACTGCTACTTCTCTGCCCTGCGACTCTGCTGCCTGGTTGCCCCGATGCCCTGCTGCTTTGCTGCCTGAAATGGACTGGACATATATATTAAACTCAGGACAACTTGTGTGACTCCAGGGTCTAGATGGCTGGCCAGATCAGAGCCTCAGGAAGCCTCAGTGACAGAAAAGGTTCCAACCACCTTGATCTCTGCAACTGGACTCTGCTTTCTGTGAGTCCTACCCCCAGAGGGTGTCACCCCAGTCCTGAACCCTCTGGAAGTCGGTCTGAAGATGCTGTGCTAGCCCAACTATAGCCCTAGCAGAATTGATGCAGAGCAACACATTGCCTTATAGCCTTGCATCAGAACTGCTGCTGTGCAACACATCCTTGATGCAGAGCCCTGCAGCTCCTCAAAAGGACCACTGCACGATGCATCCATGATGCAGGGCCTTGCATAGCAACCCTGCAGCTCCTTGGAACTTCCACTGCACAATGCATCCTCGAGGCGGAACATCCCAATGCTCCGCAACCAGGGTTTAAGGTACTTTGTTCAGAGGGCCTAACTTGTCTCTTTATTTGGCCTCACTGCATCACTTGTCAGCCTGAAGTCGTAAATTTGTCCTGTTCGTCGCAACCAGATACCCAGAGTGTAAGCTTTGTGCTTTAGATTGGATTTTTGTTGTTTTGATATCAAATTATTTATTAACTGTTACTCTTTTTTGTATGCTATTTTTCTAAATAGGAGTAGGACCGTTCTTGTGTTTTCATTTTTATTTTTGTTTATGCGCTGCATAAACACTTTAGACATCGCCTCTAAGTTAAGTCTGACTGCTTTTGTGTCCAGCTACTAGAAAGTTAAGCACACATTGATTTGGGTTTTGCTTGTTTCACCCTGATGAGAATTGTGGTTGCTGCTTGGGTAGGGTTTCACCCTCACCCCCCCAACCTGTAACCCATTTTCTTTCAAGTGTGTTAATGTTCAACATAGTAAAATGAGAAGCATACTGGGTCCTGATCAACAAGGCTTCCATGAGGTGTTGAAGGGGATGGGGATATGGGCATAGGTTTTTAAGCCAGAGCTAAGGAAGAGGTGTGCAGCAGCAATACAAGCCCATAGAAAAGAGTAGTCACACACTTACAGTTCCTTCAACCAAGGTGACCTGTGTTTGTAAGTGATTCAACCTGTGACAATGTAGAATACTGCTCCATTCCAAGTTAGCCTAAGGCCAGGCATTATTTTGATATTTTAGAATTGTACCTCTCCTAATAGAGCATTCGAAGTTAACTTATGGAATATCTTCGGGGGATGCTTCCTCCAAAAGAGGAACTCCGAGTTAGCTATTTTAAAGCACGAGAAGTGGTCATACTTCATCTGTGATCTTTATGGCGGAATACCCCTAACATGTTCTTCATTATGGTGCCATCTTAGCTGAAATTACTACCAAAAAGTACAGTGTAATTTATTTATTGTCGCTTTAAAAATGGAGTACTAAAACATGTTCTGTAAACATCGGGGAAATTATCAACACTTTGTTCCTGGTTTGCATAGCAAATGGGATGCAAACCCAACATAAAATGTTGTGCTGAGAATTACTTACCAAGTAAGCCCTGATTTACTTTGGAAAATTGCCAAATATAAGTAGAGCTATTAGCTTCTTTGTGCGACTTTGTCTCAAGGGGGCATTCCATGGGTGGTACATGGATATTCCAATCCAACCACCCATGGGTTGCGATGAAAATACCTACCTACTAATATTTAATTTCTTTTCTAAAAACCTTTCAAATTTTACATTTGTACTGCACCATACAATAACACCAGTAGGGGACAAGATACAGCTGTTACTACTACTCTTATGGGTAAGGATTTGGGGGAACCCTGACGGCCAACTCTCAAAGGAAGTACTGGAGTATTGCCCCGGTTACTTACCGGTAATCTTCATTACTCCGAGTCCATGTCTTCCTCGCCACAGTAATATACATATGAGCCTCCGGCTCCACACAGAACTCCAAGTAAAATAAAAGAGCAGCGCTCTAGTCTCCCCTCCCTCCTCCAATATGGCCCCAGAGGCTTCCTCCAATCACATAAAAGGACACATATCAAGCAACTCAGCCTGAAAACCAAGCCGCAGACATGAAGCCACCACCAGGGCCGGGAGGGAAGGGAAACTATACTGTGGCGAGGAAGACATGGACTCGGAGTAATGAAGATTACCGGTAAGTAACCGGGGCATTACCTCCTCGTCCTGTCTTCCTCGCCACAGTAATATACATATGAGCCGATACCAAAGCAATCAGCTTCATGTAAGGAAAACAGACCACACCATCAGTGCAGCGAAACATATTTTAATATACAGAGGCACAACAACCCAAAAATGGACAACCTCTCAAGGCACCCCAGCAGTCAAAACAGAAGATGCAAACGAAACAGAACCCCCACCCCCAATCTGGAGGCGGTAATGGGACATGAAGGTATGCGGAGAAGACCACGTAGCAGCCCTGCAAACATCCTCCATAGACACCCCTTTGAAAGAAGCCCAGGATACAGCAACAGACCTGGTGGAACGACCCTGAACAGGAAGAGACGGCACCACAGAGACCGAAGCATAAGCCAAAAGAATGGCTTCCTTAATCCACCGACTTATCGTGGACAGGGAGGGCTTCAGACCCTGACGTGACAAACCATAATTCACAAACAAGCAGTCAACCTTACAAAAGGAAGAAGTGCGAGACAAGTAAATCAGCAAGGCACGCCGAACATCTAAGAGGTGCAAAAGGGACTCCTCAGCCGAGGAGGGATCAGGACACAGAACCGGAAGAACCACCTCGGCAGACCGGTGAAAAAAAGAATCCACTTTAGGAACGAAAGTGGGATGAGGGCGCAAGACCACACGGTCCGCCAAAACCAACAAAAACGGGGCAGAACGAAGGAAAGCACCCAACTCTCCCATACGCCTGGCCGAGGCTATCGCCACCAGAAACACCACCTTGAGAGTCAAAAACTTCAGGTCCACAGACTCCAAAGGCTCGAAAGGAGCCAACTGCAAGGAACGCAAAACCAAAGGTAGGTCCCAAGGAGGAGGACACAGGATAGGACGAGGGCGCTGGAAAGAAAGAGACTTAAACAGCCGAGCAACCAATGGAGAAATGGAAACCAAAGGCAGGACATGAAACGCCCGAATGGCGGCCCACTGAGCCCGAAGGGTCGAAATGGCCAATCCCAACACAAACCCATCGTTCAGAAAGTCCAGAATGCGAGCTGGATCCAAAGAACCCAACGACAGCGCATGATCAACACACCAAGAAGCAAAATGATCCCAATGCTTGGCGTAAGACTTAAGCGTAGAAGGCCTCCGAGACTGCTGAATGACACCAGCCACAGCCATCGAACAACCCTCACGCATCAGAGACTCCCTCTCAAGAGCCAGGCCCGCAGACCCAGGGAACGGAACACAGGTAGAGGAAGAAGAGGACCCATCAGAGGATACGGCACGAACGGCAAGGGCCACCCCGGAGACACAGCCAATTCCTGCAGAAGGGGAAACCAAGGGCGACGCTTCCAACAAGGAGCAATCAGAAGCACCAACGACCCCTCACGCTTGATCTTCTGTAATATAGTCGGAAGTAGGGGAACAGGGGGAAATGCATACAGCAGACCCTCCGGCCAAGGGAACGAAAGGGCGTCCACCCTCCAGGCATCCCGGCAAGGCATAATCGTGCAAAAACAACGGGTCTGGGCATTGTCCTGGGAGGCAAACAGGTCCACAATCGGACAACCAAACATCACCTGCAACCTCCTGAACATCCACCTCGTGAGAGACAAGGACCCCATGGAAGGAAACACCCGGCTCAGACAATCCGCCACAGTGTTCTCCGCACCAGGCAGGTAGATGGCAGACAGGGACTCCAGATGCACCTCCGCCCAAGAACCAATCCGACGAGCCAGGCAACTGAGGGAGCGAACCCTGCACCCCCCTTGATGGTTCACATAAGACATCACAACCTGATTGTCCGTCCGGATCTGCACGTGGTGACCCTGAACAAGATCCGAGAAGTCCAACAGACCCAGAAGGACGGCCTTCAGTTCCTTGTAGTTGGAGGAACATGACAACACCGACGGAGGCCAAATCCCCTGAGACGCCGAAACCCCCAGAGTAGCACCCCAACCCAGCAGGCTGGCATCGGTAGTGACCACGCGGGTGGGAACAATCAGAAAAGGGCGTCCCTTGGACAGATGATCCATGTCCAACCACCAACTCAGGACCACCCGAACCTCCTCCGACATAGGAACCAGAACATCCATATCGAGGGAACAGGGGTCCCAATGCGATAAAATGTGGGACACCACCGGGTACATATGGAGGCGAGCCCACGGCACCGTCAACAATGAAGCCGACATCAGACCCTGAACACGTAACCACAGGCTCACAGGATGAGAAACCCCCACCAACAGGGAACGAACAGCAGACATCAGGGACAAAACACGGGGAGGGGGCAGGAACACCATCCCCAACTGAGTCTTGAACAGAGCCCCAATGAAAGTCAATTCTTGTGCAGGAACCAGGGAGGACTTCGGCACATTCACGAGGAACCCATGACGCGTCAGGACCTGGCACACCTTCTGGACATGCAACTCCGCCTTAGGAAGAGAAGAAGCAGAAATTAGAATGTCGTCCAGATAAGGAAACACACTAACTCCCTCTCCATGCAAATGACCAATAAGAGGAGCCAGAATCTTAGTAAAGATCCGGGGAGCAGAGCAGAGCCCAAAAGGTAATACCTGGAACTGGTAATGACGACCCTGCACACAAAACCGGAAAAACTTCTGAAAGTCTGGATGAAGAGGAACATGTAGGTAAGCATCCTTCAGGTCTATCGATGCAAGGAAATCCCCCTGAGAAATCAGAGGAAGGATCAAAGGAAGAGAAACCATCTTGAACCGTTGGTGAGGGATGAAAGTATTCACCCACTTCAGGTCCATCACCGGCCGAAGATCCCCGGTGCACTTGGATACCAGGAAAAGTATCGAATACACCCCCATCCCCAACTGATCGCTGGGCACAGGAACGATCGCCTTCTTGACCACCAGGGAAGTAATGCCGTCCAAAAGCGCCAATCGTTTCACAGGATCTCTGGGACAAGGAGTGGCTCTGAAACAGTCTGGGGGCGTCCAGGCAAATCCAATGCGCAAACCCTCCCAGATCACCTGAAGCACCCATTGGTCCGACACAGTCTCCCGCCAAGAGTCCAGGAAGCAAGTGAGTCGACCCCCAACCAGACCTACACCAGGAGCGACCCAGTCAGGATTTTGAAGCAGGAGAGGAGGAGGCAGAAGCGCCGGAGAACCGGGATTTATCAAAGGAGGGAGCACCCCGGCCACGCCCCCGTCCACGAAAGGGCTGACCAGCCCGACCCTTCTTCGAGGTACCAAAAGACCGTTGGGAACCAAAGGCACGGAATCTGCCAGGACGGTCAGGAGCAAGCAGTTTACGGTCCTCCGCCGTCTTCTTCACCATGTCGTCAAGAGATGAACCAAAAAGTTTAACCCCATAAAAAGGGATTTTCATAAGCAAGTTTTTCTGGGCCGCATCAGCCTTCCAGGAACGGAGCCACAACTGACGCCTCGCAGCCACAGAGGATCCGGCCGCCGAAGCAGCAGCCCCCAGCGAATCAAATGAGACATCGGACAGCAGACGAACCTGCTGCTCCATCATCGCCAGGGTAGAAGAAACATCCTCCCCCTGGTCCAACAACTCCGACAGAGACTGAAAATCCTTGAGCAAGGACTGGATCGTGTAGGAATAGGCCGCAGCCCTGATAGAAAAATTGGCAGCCGCAAAAGTGCGTTTCACAGCACTATCCACCTTACGGTCAACCGGGTCAGCAGGAGAAGAGTCCTCCGAGACAACGGACCCATGCGAAGACATGCTAGCCAACAAAGAGTCAACCTTCACGGAGGCAGGGTATTTCACCGCAAAATCCTGAAGAGGGTACCGCTTACTCAAGAAACGAGGAAAAGAACCTTTGTCCATATCCTTCCATTCATTCTCCAGGACCTTCAAGACAGAGGAATGGAGAGGCAAAGAATCAGGCTCGGGACGACGATATTGCGAGAACAGATCGTCTTCTAGAGGCACCACAGAAGCAGGGAACACCAAGTTTTCGCGAATGTGGCCCAGCACCTCCTTCAGGTCGGCACCTTGCACAAAGCGACCCCTGACATCAACCTCCTCCTCATTATCAGAAGCAGAATCAGCAGCAGCGCCATCAACCCTCGCCTTTTTAGGAGGAGGGACAGGAACATGACCCTGCAAAGCAGCAGAAACAGCAGTATTTATCATCTGCTGCAAAACTTCCATAGAGGGAACATGCACCCCCGAACCGGAAGCCACGGCCAAAGGAACAGGATCATCCCGGTCAGAAGAATCCATGATCGACAGCCCAGTGAAAGGAAACAAACACAGGCATCATGAAGAACAGCCCGGTAAAGAAGGACCCCAGTTGCTAGGCAACGGAACAAACTCCACCCGGACCGAAGCCGATGTCAATAAAGCAACCGGAAGAGCCGCGCGCCGCGGTAGGAAGAGGCCCTAGACCGCAGCGCGCCAAGCCCAATCATCCCCCAAACGCGCCTCCCGCTCAGCAGGAAAACGAAGAGGCAGAAAACGCCGCCGGCGCGGAGACCGGCATCAGGTAAGCCCTCAGACCGTATCACCACGAAGCCCCGGCTTCCTGAGATCCCGCACCCGGCCGTGCAACGTCCGCTCAGCAGGACGCGCGGCCGGGAAATGTGAAAAAAATGGCATCATGTGTAGAAGATCCTAAACACAACCAAACCATGCCGGAAAACAAACCACGCAAGTCCGCTTAAGCAGGACACGAGGTAGCAAGGCAATAGCAGGGGGAAACAAAACTTAAGAAAAACGAAGGTGATAAAATAATGTAAAAACCAAACATAAGGCAGTATACTAACATCCCCCAACTAGATACCACAGGACAAGGGGAAACCGCTAAAGCAGGAACCCCCTCCCACTCACCTGACCAGCAGGGAAACCACAGCACTCGGAGAAGTGCAGAAAAAAAGAACAGGCTGAGTTGCTTGATATGTGTCCTTTTATGTGATTGGAGGAAGCCTCTGGGGCCATATTGGAGGAGGGAGGGGAGACTAGAGCGCTGCTCTTTTATTTTACTTGGAGTTCTGTGTGGAGCCGGAGGCTCATATGTATATTACTGTGGCGAGGAAGACAGGACGAGGAGGTAATGTCTTTCTGTGGACAATGTTCTCACCATACTTACCATACCTGGGCTCAAATATATAAAAAAAAATCCTAAAGCTGGGTCTGCAGGATTATGCCAACAATCGTGCAAGTATTGACTCCAGGGCTATCTCTGGGTAAAGGAGGCTTATCAGTACCGGCAAGGCAGAGCCCACCAGGCGGCCTTTGATAATCTGCTTGTAAGCCGCTCTTACAATGCAATCAACTTGACACATGGGCGTGAGCCATACCTATCTGGGTTTCTGAATGGGAACCTGAGGTTTTATTTAACAAGACTGCGATTAAGCCCATTGCACCTGACAGTTCCTCGGAACAGAGTCTTGGGAGAATCACTGCCTAGTTGTGTGTGTAATAACACTGCCACTCAAAGCACATTGCACTTTACTGTTTATGCGCTCTATATGCTCATTCTAGGAAGAGATTTTTGCGCCCTATTTTTCGCTCCTTTAATACAGAGAGACTGCAAAGGCAGGAGAATGAGAAAATCTGCATGTCAGTGGGAAATGTTTTCCACCTTTCGCTGGGTGTTGGAAACAAATATGACTCAATGTAACATTTCGATCCTTTTATATCAGTATTTTAGGATTTGACCCTTTTAAAAAACTTTTTAATCATTCATCTAATTTGGGTATCATATTATTGGCATGTCTTCTATGTAGTGTGTTTTATAAAAACGAACTGTATTTGATCTCCTGTCTTCTGATGTGTTTTGGACTCTCTAATGCTCTTATTTTTATTAAACGTTTTTATCATGTGTACTTTTATGGCCTTGATTGGCCGAATAAAGTTTTGTAACTGACTGACTGACATTCCAATCTAATCACCTATGGGTTGCAATGCAAATCCCTACCTACTAACATTTCATTCCTTTTCTAAAAACCTTTAGAATTGTATATTCTTACTGTACGGTGCAGTGCACATATAAAGGGGAAAGGAACTGAAGCAAAGGATTTGTACTACACCGGTCCCTTCCAGAACAAAACCTATGCTTGACAGGACGCACCCTCTCTTGTACTATGGTGCAGGGGTAGTTGCATTAGGGCATGGCAGTCGAAAGTGTGCCATCGCTGGAGGAGAGAAATATAACCCCATATTCATAGATATGGTGCTGTTCTTGTCTTTCTGTTGATGCAGTGCTGTATAGCAACTTTAATTGCAGCACTGCATTGCACCAAACATTTATAGATCTGTGCCATTGTGTGTTAAATGAATGGTGAACACTGAAACATGGGGATTTTTCTATTTAGCGAGAAGTAAGTGTTGCATAAAACAATATGAAGTTTACCGTTTTGCGATCTGATCATGCCTCTTACTTTGCGATAATGAAGTGAATAGCAGAGTGCTAAGTTGCAGAATGTCAAAGAAAGACTTGTAGAAAGACCTCCCCTACATACTTAATAAAAATACCATCATGGGGTTTAAGTGTTATGTTAATTAACTACTACATATTTGAAAATAATGTTCCTGTCAGGATGTTCATCCTTTCCCCAAAGGGAGTTATATTGGTCCAGAAAATGATGCTTATGAGAAGCTTTAAAGTGGCTACAGCTGTTGTCATCAAATCGGAGCTGACATAGTAAACTGGGGCCATGTGTCCATTTATTTTGTATTTTATAGTCCTTGCATGCCAATTATGTTTTTTAGGTGTTATTACAAACACAGTAGAAGCATCAAACTATAACAAAAGTAGCAAGAGGAAGTGAAAATACAGTGGAACAATATTTTCAGTCTACAATTGAATGAGTAAAAGGGATTCACCTGAAACACGGAGCTGCCGCTGTTATAATTATCACGTGAAATACCATTGTAGCGCCGAGCTGATGAAGTAGACATTGAGAAGCCCCATGGCAAGTCTAGAAAACACAGCAGAACACGGAGTTATATAGTAGATATATTTTGTTCGTCATAGTTTTAGAAACGTGTATTAAATGGCATAGCAAAGTATGAGTAAGCAGGCTGACTAAAGATTATAATCCATACTGAAGTATATCGTGACTACCACGCTGAATGTTACTTAAAATAGGCTCCACCCCATGAAGTGAAATCAGTGATATAGTAACTGGTGTGAGTGCGATAGTAGATTGGGAAGATATCTGCCTCTTACAAACATTTCTGCCTGTGGTAGTGCTGGGCCAAGCCCCTTCTCTGGCAATATAGGAGCAAATTGCATCAGGACCTCTCTGTTCCCTCTGCAGGTCCACCGGGGAGGAGGAAAGGTCACCTCCCATGTCAGGAGAATGTTCAGCTGGTGGAGCGTCTTCTAACGAATGACTCAACAGGCAAGGGTCTCGCTTGCAGGCATCCCAGACACATGCTCACAACCACAGCACAAATGACATTTCTTATGTTCCCTCCTCTTTTCCAATTTTCAAATCACCACCACTAGATGCCACAAGCTGTACCGTGGATTGCAAGTGCCAGACAATTTCTTTCATGTCGTGTCAGATAAGAGACCTGTTCTTGTTCCTTGCCCCTTGTATTCGCGCTTCCATGTGGGAGCAGAGTTTCCTGATTGAGGCACCTGAGAATACCAGAACACAAAACCAGGTTCTCAAGAAATGTTGATGTTCACACTTGAACATTATGGAATGAACTAGGGGCCATATGTATCAAGGAACCAATTTGCGATTCTGTAATAGCGATTTTTAAGAAATCGCTATTTCAGAATCGCAAATTGGTATGTATCATGAAAATCGCAATTTGTTAGCGATTTCTTGATATTCCTTAATTGCGAATTCGCAAATTGCGAATTCGCAATTAAGGAATACTTTCCCATTCATTTCTATGGGCCAGGAGGCCCATAGGAAGGAATGGGAATTTTTTCTCAATTTGCGATTCGCAATTTGCTAATCGCAAATTGAGAATAATTTCAAGGGTGCAGGGGTGTCCAAAGGACACCCTGTTGCACCCCTGAAATAAGCATAGGTGCACATGTGGTGCACATACATGCCCTAAGGGCATGTATGTGCGTCACATGGCAATTTGAAAAACGCAAAAATGTGCATTTTTCAAGGAATTCGCAACTTACCACCAACTAGAAGTTGGTGGTAATATGCAATTCCTTAAGGCCATTTAGCAAATTTTTTTGGCTTCTTACATTGCATTTAAGGAATCGCAAAATTTGCGATTCCTTAAATGCAATTGCAAAATAAGGAATCGCAAATTTTGCGATTCCTTATTTTGCATGCGGATTTGTGTGATACATACCATTTTGCGAAAATGCATTTGCAAACGCCAAAATTCTGCGAATTTCGGCGTTTGTGAACGCATTTGGGCATGATACATATGGCCCTAGCGGCCACATGCATCATTGTTGCCGTTTGCGATTCCTAAATTGCGAAATTAAGGAATCGCAATTTAGAAATCGCAAACGGCAATGCATAAAAAAATCGCAACTTTTTTTGCGATTCCTTATTTTTCCTTAATTGCGATTCACAAATTGCGAATCGCAATTAAGGAAAAACTTCCCATTGATTCCTATGGGCCAAAAGGCCCATAGGAATGAATGGGAAGGCATTCACATTTTGCGATTTTCAATTTGTGAATTCGCAAAATGTGAATGCAATTTCAAGGGTGCAGGGGGGTCCAAAGAACCCCTCCCTGCACCCCTGAAATTTAACTTTAAATGCAATTTACTCACACACATGCCCCAAGGACATGTGTGTGTGTAAATTAAAACTTTCAAATATGTAACTTGTGCATGTTTGAAAGTTTTCGGTAAATTGAACTTCATGCTAATTTACCCCTTCCAATTTGTGAATTCGCAATTTGAAAAATGATTGCAATTCCTAAAATTGCGAAAAGCATGATGCATCCAAAATTTGAGAATTGCATTCGCAAACGGTCGAAAATTTCGATTCGCAACGTTTGCGAATGCAATTCTCAATGATGCATGTGGGCATAGATCTCTTAAAGCCTAGAGATCCATCATTACCACATGCCAGTTTCCCATAGCCTCTTTTCATTGTCATCATGTCTGCATCAGCTTGCTGCACTCCCCTACTGACCCAAGAATCCAAGAGGAGGAGACATATTTTGCACTGCACCCCATGCCTCACCACAAAGCCCTGAAGCAGGTATGTTCCTCAGAGATTCCTAACAGACTCACCCAGTACCGCTAACTGTACTGCGTGGTTTCAATGTAACCCACACAAGTCCTCACTACTGTCCTTAGAGGACTCCCTCAAAACACCCAGACCATACACAGTTCACCAAAGAGCCAAGCAATAGGACCCACAAAGCCCAATACGGACCCTGAGCAAACCTGCACAGGGCGCATTGGTCCCACAGGCTGCCCCCACCCACACAGATTTGAGCGTACCAACTTGTTGATAGAACCCTATGACAAACACACAGTGTTGATGTTCATGAGTTAAGGTGGGATTAGGAACTAGATGATACAGACCGCTTAATATCAGTATACAACAACAGTACATAGAAACATTTTGCAGAACAGTGCAAAGAATACTTCCCACTACTTATGGATAAAGGCTATAGAAGCCCTACATTCTTGTGCCAGTGACAAAGTACATGCAGGTGATGACACAAAACGTAGTGAATCCCTTTGTGGAGCATGTGTGACAGGTTGGCATACCGATCACGCCTATGCCAGGCTATGTGACATACACACAGGAACAGCACGTCAAGAACACATGGGGTGAATATAAGTGTTGAGCATAGGGTGAATATAAGTGTTGAGCAAGCAGCACGCTCAGGAGAGGCCCATGTTTGATGATCATGTGCAGTTAGAATATGAGACGATCACAACTGACAAAAACACTTAAAATCATTTTGCAAAAGATGAGTGGGTGAACAAATTCTAAGCTTCGTTGAATTTAAATGCTGCAGAATAATAGCTTGTGAACTTCTGGGACGTTCAAAACTGTAAACCACTGTAAATAAAACCTGTACACAGTAATTGAGGTTAGGGGTGGTGCTTGCTGATGGGTGGAATGCTTGAAATAAACTTAGTCCTGGTAATTACTCAGAGCATCATTCCAGTCTATCGTTTTTTTGCTCACTATGCCTTTCTAGACAGAGATCAGCGACATGCAAACCTTCATTGGTCCTGTTCTATTAGGAACACTCAAGTCCAGAATGAAGGGCCAGGCCCCCTTCAGATGTGAACACAGTGCAACTCTGTGGCACCTATACCAAGGAGTTGGGTTTAAACTTTGATGCAAATCGTCTCTTTCATCTGGATTGCTCTTTTAATATGATTTACTATATGTGAGCCCTTATTTCGTTTAGTGTCCTGCATGTAATCGGCAAGTTTTGCTTGGAGTGTGGCTGTTACACTTTAGGCCTAAAAAGTCAAAATCAATTGGGGTGTCTGTTAGAGCCTAACATTTTGTTATTGTATTAAATATTGTGATTTTGTGCATAGTTTAAAACCACTGCAGTTGATCCATAAATCGATTCTGAAGTTGCACACCTTCTTGTTTTTCTGCAGAGCCTACGAGCTATTTTAGTATGCTTTGCACATAGATGTTTTGCACAAATAAGATAAGAACATGCTCAGATAGCGAAATATTCTACCTTGTATTTTTTATAGAAACTGCTCTGCAGTAAGAACCATAAGTATTATTAATGCCCTATCTGCCAGGTTGCATTAAAAGGACCCTCTTTGCTGTCAGCTCTTCTATACCGGGCTTTACAACAGCGGTAGTATACTATCCTTTTCATAATTGTGGCCGTGGTGGTTGTTATTGGCAGAGATTGCTGTTTTTCCCCATGAATAAGTCCACCTAGAAGGAGAACGACTTTCAAGGTGCACTGGGAACAGCTGTGGTACCAAGTGAAAGGCTTTAGAGAGATGGCCTCTCAACCTGAGGAGAGAAATGTTTCTGCTTACATTTCACTTATTCTTGCATTCCCTAAGAGTAGTTGCTTTTCCAGGACAGAGTGCTTCTGTAATCTTTCATGCAACAGACTAGTCATGTACACTGCGTAGTGTGAACAGAGTCACTCCTATATAGAATTGTGAGTTCAGGTTGTGGGTGGGTCACCAGGGGTGGCTCCTCCATGTGGACGAAGGAGCGTCGCCCCACTGCTTTCCCGCAGTGCGAGAAAGCAGAAACATAAAATGGTATTATGAATACCATTTTATGTTTCTGCTTCTTGCACTGCGAGAAAGCAGAAGGGTTTGGTTGGTTAGGTCTGCTCGAGGGCAGTTGAGGAGTTGCTAACCCAATGCTGTGGGCCCTGACTGTCTGGTCGGCACTCTGGGTCTGACCAAACCAGTCATGCACACTCTCCATTTTCTCCACGTAGGCTGCAGCCTACATGTAGGGAGAAGTGTGGCTCACTGGTTAGAGGAGGCAGACCCTGAAGCAGAGGTCAGACCCGGGACCAGGGTTCAATTCCCTACGTGGCAGGGTCTTGAGCCCAAATATCCACGGACTCGATCATTCTCGTTTCGGTGCCTACTTGAGTCACGGGTTCACACTCTGTAGCTTGCTTAATCTCCACTACGGCCCCCCGCGGCGGGATGCCTGGCTTTCACCTTGGCGATGCCCAGTATGGGTATCTCACAGGGAAAAAGCCAGGACGGGTTCCCAAGGCAAGCGCTGAGATGCCTATGGGTAATCGAGCGCTATATAAGAACGCTTAATAATAATAATAATGTAGAAAATGGCCTCCCCATAGATGCCCATGCTGTTGGCATCCCAGCCAATAACAACGCTGCCATTGCAGCGTTGTGATTGGCTTTGGGGAGGGAAGCTGCCAGGACTGACAATGCAGGACCGGGCCAGCGAAGGTAAGTTTTTTATTTTAAATTAAATATCCCCCCTGCGCGACCCCCTCCCCACACAACTTCCCACCCGCAAGTCATGCCGGCCGCGACTGTGGGTCACGATTCACAGTTGTGGAGTTCAGGACAAATGCAGTGTGCATTTCTCACAGTACCTTTCAGTGGGTCATAAAGTGATTTGGATTACGTAGTCATCCAATCCATGGCCTCTTGGCAAAGGTCACTGAGCAATGGTTATGCGTGTCAATTGTAATTGTGATTCTATGCGAAAGTGTGTGGAGTTAAACAGCTGTCAAAATATTGACAGAGTTAAACTTAAAGGAGATGCAGTCCTAACAGGTGAGTGGGTGCATTGTGAGTGCATGGGGTGGTGAAGTGAAAGAAATTCAAGGGAGTATAAGCAGTAGCGGTCGGCAGTAGGTGTTTCTGTAGGGCCGTGACGTGGGCAGGGGGAGGGGCAGGGTGGGGGGTAGTAATGTATGGATTACGGAGTTTTACAGGTAAGTAAACATTTAAGTAAATAAAACGAATTTCGTTGCACTCACTGCATCACAAAATGCGATGCAGTGCGTGCAACGAAATTCGTTTTATTTATTTAAATGTTTACTTACCTGTAAAACTCTGTAATCCATACATTACTACCCCCACCCTGCCCCTCCCCCTGCCCACATCACCGCCCTACAGAAACACCTACTGCCGACCGCTACTGAGTATAAGGCAGGAGAGAGTGAAAAGAGGGTGATGTAGAGGCAAGAGATTGTCAGTTAAAACATACCATTTTAAATTAAAAAACCACTGAAATCCACCAGTTATAGTTAGCTCAAGTAACTATAACTCATGCCCCCACCATGCACAGGTCATCAACGATGTCCTTTTAAATGTTGCAGTGTTATCAATGATGCTATAGAACATGTCATGAGTGATGTAAAGTGAGGGAATTAGCAGTGCATGGTAGTTACAGTTACTTTAGAGCACAGGTTATAATGACTTCAAATATCTATAGCTTGTGAATTTCTGTGCTTTTATTAATTAAAAAAAGTATATATATATATATATATATATGTATATATATATATATATAGATAGATAAATAATATAACGTTCAATCTCAAGCCATGCTAGTCTACCCGTGGCTCGAATACAGCCAACGGGAACCCTGTGCTACCAGAAAGGCAGTCTTTCAGTTGAACCAGTTTGGCAGGCTACAGCCATCCTCTCCAATTGCAGATCAAAGCTTTATGAGGCTCATTCTGGTTTTTTTTTGCTTCATAGGAAATCCAATGTTAACTTATCTAATGTTTTGAAAAATGATTTGGATAGATGGGTAGGCAGCATACTCTATAGGAAGTTGATTAAGGGGGGACACCATCATCTTTAGGGTTTCTAATGTACCCCACCATGATATGTGTTTGGGTGACCAAGCTGCTAATTAGCCTTGAATCTTATCAAGTGTTTTAACTTCATTCTGGTTTATGGATTGCCAAGTTATTACAAAACAGAATTTGTGAGTAGTTGATGAATTTGGATCCCCCACTCGATGTTTGAGTTCGCTAAGCAGGAAGAGTTACAGTGTACATTTAAGGGTAGAACTTCTGTTTTTTCCCAGTTCATGAATAAGACAGAAGTCCTTTTGACCAAATTTTAGGCCACCTATGTCCTTAAACTCGTTTAAAAGCAATAGTAGGGTCAATGGGCTGAAGTAGCAGAGGAAGCAGGCAACTTTGATGGATTCCTTATCATGGAGTGACCAAGGCTGATAACTCTCCATTGATTCTGATTCTCACAGAGGGTTCAGCTTACAATGCCATGACCATTTTAGAACTACCCAGTTAATATCTACATATGGCAGCCTCCTCCAAATATGACGAGGGCACTTTGTTGAAGGCTTTTTCTGCATCAAATTCGATAGCTGCTACAGCGGGGAACTGAGGAAGAAATATTTTTTTCAATGATGTGGCAAAACATGCAAATATTATCACATCTTAACCTACCCTGGTGGAGAAGTGTGGCTCAAGGGTTAGAGCGGCAGACCCTGATGCAGAGGTCTAGCTCGGGACCAGGGTTCAATTCCCCCCCTCGGCGGGTCTTGGGCTCAAAATTCCATGGACCTGATAATTCTCGCCTCGGTGCCTATTCCAATCATGGAGTCCCACTCTGCCACTCTGGGCAATAGCTTGCTTAATCTCCACAACGGCCCCCGCAACGCTAAGGATGCCTGGCCTCCACCTTGGGGGTGCCCAGGAGTGGACACCTCACAGGGAAAGCCAGGATGGGTTCCACAGCGATATTCGTACAAGCGCCTTGAGACCCTTGCGGGTGAGTAGTGCGCTATACAAGTATCAATTTACATTTTACCCTTGTTAAAGCATGTCTTCATAAGGTGGACTAGCTTGGCAATCATAGGTGCAAGGCAGTTGGCAAGAATTTTGGCTTAGATTTTTGTTTTCATGGTAATTAAGTAGATTGTTATAAACGTCTTGTGGTCAGAGTGATCCCTCACATCTTTTTCGATGATCACAATTGTGGTTTGCACTGCTTCACCCTAAAACTCTCCAGAGAAGGCAAAGTTGTTCAGCACCACTTCCAAGGGGTCCATTAGCATGGATTTGAAGGTTTTATAAAAGGTAATGTGCAGGCCATTCGGACTCAGTGCTTTACCAGAAGGAATATGCTTAATTGCTTCTCAAATATGCCAATGTTCAAACTGCATGTTTCAGTGAGTCTGAAGCTGAGATTGTCTTAATCAGCAGAGTCTGGAGGAACTTTAGATCTATTTCTTTCAGAGTGGAGACCGAAGTAGTGCTTAGCTTAGTGTAGAATTTGTAGAAGACTTTGAGAACTTCACTTGTTTTTGTTGTTATTGTACATTGATGGTCTTTGATGTTAGAGATTAAGGTAGAGTTCTGTTTACATTTTTAATTTGCCGCTAGCTATTTCCTGGTGTTATGAAGGTAAAATAGTTTTTTACCCTTCTTTGCCTGATCCCGAAGGTGACCACATTTACTAATTATTTTACTGTAGTTGTATTTGAATTTTTTAGGTACTGATAGGATTGAAGGCTTCTTAGAGAGCCTGAATAACTTTTCGTGGGCTTTTACTACAGCAGACAACTTATCTAAAGATGATTTGATTTCTTTATTTTTCCCTGCCATACGACTAATCACCCGGACTCCTTTTCACTCTCCAAAATCTCAGGGATCATGTGTCATGAGCAGTTTTTGGACTGCGGAGGAAGAATATTAAGAGAAATGGGGATGGCAGCTGGATCCAAGATTGTGATGCATTCAATGGACACAGATAAGGAGTGAATTGTCTAGCAGGATGTAATCGATTCTCAAGATACTGTTATGGGGTACAAAAAAAAGGAGTAGCAACTACTGGTGGGATTGTAAAGACTTCAGATGTCAATGAGAACAAGAGAACTGTAGATCATTATGAGGTTTAGGATTTCTGTACTTAAAAAACGAGTTTCTGTGCAGGATAATATCCATTGGTAGATTAAAGTCACCACCTAGGATGATGCAAACACTCATCAGTAGTAGGGCTATTTGGCTGATTGGGTGTACAAAAACAGAGAGTCGTCAGCATTTGATGCACATATGTTAAGCCCGAGTTCAACATCATTTGATTGAAGTCGAGTGATCAACCATCTGACATTATGATCCTGTTCAGAGGCAATGAGCAAGAGCCCAGAATTCTTGAACATTAAGTGAATCACACAATTTTTCTTAGAAATCACCCAACCACTGCGCATTGTTAGAGCCTCCCTGTAGCATATCCCGGTTTCTTGGAGAAACACAAAGTCCCCATTCAGAGAGTGGCAGTAATCAGTGATCTTCCTGCCTTTCACAAGGTGTTTAAGCCCTTTGGTAATGAAGGAAATTACTTTCAGGGAGGCTGCATAACTATCAGGAGGAGTCGTGAGAAACTGATTGTTGATATCTGTCAGGTGAATAAGGGCTTGGGCCCAGCCTTATGAGCCACATGATGAAAAGAGGAAGAAAATGATTAGAAGGACATAAAGAGGTGAAAGAAAGGGAGACAACAACTAGAATTCCCTTCAATCAGGGAGATAGGCCTCAAGGAGGTGAAATACAATACGCTGAGCAGGGTGGAACCCACACCAAAAGAGGCAGGAGCCCTCCACAACTAAAATAATGGTAAAGGTCAATAAGGAGACGGCCAACCAGCAATTGAAAATTAGGTGTTGGGTATACATTATAGGCCCAATAAGATCCATCCAATAATATTAACACAGGGTGAACAAAATGGAATAATATAGCTATTACTGACCCAATTTGTGAAGACTGCTAAGTCTCACACTGAAGCGTGAGCATGAACTCTAAAGAAGGAAGAAGGAAGCTAATAATACAAAGGGAGCCTAGTAACAGACATATGAGCATTTGAAGTCCTTCATGCAAATGGACAGTTTAATGGGTACACGTTGCTCAGCTAATCTACATTACAACATTGCTTTGGTAAGAGACCGAGCAAAGAGAGTCCCATCTCTTGGAGATTCTCAGGAATTATCTACAAAGTAGCAAACGAGTGTGTAGTTGATGACAACAGGCATAGCCAAGAGAGGTTGTATGAGTATGAATGTGAGTCACCACCACAGGTGTTATTTATTAGCAACCCAGAGAAACATTTGTGATACATCTGTGATACAAACAAACCAGGCAGTCCATAGCATGTAGCAATGCTAGCATGAGGGTCAACACGCAGCTATACAAATAAACTTTCTTTAAATAACGTGCTCTACTTAGAGGACTATCCAGTTTCAATAACCTGGATCTGAAAAGAAGGAAAGATATTAGGAACATAGATACAGTATAAGTAAAACATTCTCACCAAGCAGATTTTCTTCTTGGACCACAAGGCGACCATGCAACAATGAAGTCTATGAAACATGAATAAAAGTTGGTAGTCATTGTCGACCATCATAGACATGAAGTACCAGTGTAAGGTGATAGGCATAGCAGAGCTAGGTGGTATGAAGATATATGTGAGTTGTATCAATAAAGTCAGAAATATGAAACCCAGAGAACCCTCTGTGATACATACATGGTTCAGATAAACCTGGCAATCCATAGAATGTACCAATGCTACATTGAGGCCAACATGCATCCAGGCAATTAACCTATCTATAATTAACATGCCCTTTGAAAAGTACTACTGCATTCCAATAACATGGACCTGAAGGCCATAGAACATATTAGGAGCATTGGTACACACATACAAATGGAATTCTAGCCATGAAGTGTTACTTTTAGGGCCACATGATGACTCCTCATCAATGGAGCCCATGAAAACATTAAGAAAAGCCAGCAGTCATTTACAACCATCTTTCAACATGAAGTGTCATCAGAAACAGTTACTATCATGAACCAGGCTTAGCATCGCCTTTATTCATGCATGATTTGGAGGTATCATCCAGAAATGTTTCCAGATTAGTTGGTTCCATGTAGTTTGTCCTTTGTATGTCACCTTGAAAATGGAGGGGCCAATGAATCAGTATTGGATGGCTCTGTCTGATTGGATTTTCCTGAGAGCTAGGAAGCCTTCTCTTCTAATAATGGTATCCCTGGCAAGGTCTTGGGAGATGGAAATCCTGGAGCCCTGCCATGAGAATGATTTGACTTTTCTTATATGAGCTAGAATGAGTTCTGTGTGCTGGTGTAGAAGTGGCTTGAAAATCAGAACACGTGTAGACGTTGCAGTTTTTAATTTGTAGGTAGGAATTCAATGTGCTTCTTCAAACTCGAAATCTTTGGTAAACGAGATGCCTAAGACTGATGGGATTCAAATCTCAAGAAAGGCGATCACTGAGGGAGCCTTGTCTTCAGAGCCTTCCGGCAGACCAAACATTCTGAGATTACCATGCTTATTATGGTCCTCCAACTCAGTAATTTCTCATTTAAAAGAAGATATTACACCATCTAATTTGGTTAGATGCTTGGTTTTAGCTGTGATGTGGTCTTCCACCAAATCAAGTCTGCATTCAGAATTTGACAACCTACGGTTGAGCTCTTTATGGTATTTCCTGATCCCCAAAACCTCCAGGTCAGTATTTGTTTTTGTGCTCAGACACCCAGCTCATCCTCTCACTATCGAAAGATCGCATAACGACCAAAGCTAACTTCAACATATGCATGATGAACAACGTGGGCTGGATGAAGGACAACTGCCTCAAACTCAACACAGACAAGAAGGAAGTCTCCATCTTTGGGAATGACAGCTAGCCATGGACTGAAGCATGGTGGCTCGTTGAACTCGGCAAACCCCCTACTCCAACAGACCACACCCGCAACCTTGGCATCATCCTGGATAGCAAGGTATCCATGAAGAAACAAGTCTATGTGGTCACAGCTGCCTGTTTCCACATCCTTCACATGCTCTGCAAGATCTTAAGGTGGCTTTCAACAGACACCAGAAGAACTGTAACCGAGGCCCTCATCACCAGCAGGCTGAACTTTGAGAACACTCTATATGTAGGAATCACTGCATGACTCATGAAAAGACTCCAGAAGATAAAAAACTCAGCGGCAAGACCCATGCCCAACCTCTCCAGATGGATTGACATTATACCCCCTCAGGAAACTACACCGGCTCTCGATTCAGAGGAGATGCTAGTTCAAGATGCTTGTGGCGCCGCGGCCAGGGCGACTGACGCTGGAATCTGGGGATCAGGGTTCGATCCCCGGCTCCGGCGGCAGGTTAGCCCAGCACCATGTGACTCTGGGCAATAGCTTGCTTAATCTTCCCGACGGCCCCCAGCGCCTAGAGACCCTAACGGGTGATTGTGCGCTATACAAATGTGGATTATTATTATTATTATTACCCATGCCTAGAAAGCCAAGAAAAAGGAAGGATTAAAATACAATAACAAATGCCTGACTTTTCAACAACTGACCAGACACCTCCAATCAGACTCCCTCTCTGACATCCCACTGATCCATAAAGCCAACAGTGGAGGACGCTCCTTCTCACACCTGGTGGCCAAGACCTGCACCTCAAGACCTCTCCTTCGCTCAAGCACTTCAGGAGGAAACTAAAGACTTGGATAGTTGAATGATCAAACCTCCATGGAACAGCCAGCATCTCCAGTACCTCGAGAACGTCATGGGTGATTTGCTGCACTATATAAATATATTTGATATGATATGATATGATTGTTAATGGGCTGATAATAGATTAAGGATCACAATGGTCATTTCAACAATGGGGGTCAAGAGCCAGAGCAATGCCCTACGCAGCAGGCGCTGTGGATGATCTGATACTGGAGTTAGGAGGGGATTCAGATCAATCGGAGTTCCATGTTGTGGGTGGGCTCCTATGTACAAAAGTAGGGCAAGGACTACATGGTGGTGAAAAGCTGTTTTTAAAGTAAGTTGCCACTGCTGGTTAGGTCTCTGGGGGCCACATATCAGAGACCAGTCTCTAAGATCCGAATAGCTTGTTTCAGTGAACCCCAGCTGCCACCATCTTCTCAGCAGTGAAGCAAGGCAAGGATCATGGAGCAGCAGGCCGGATAAACAAAGAGCGGTAGGACAGTCCGCCTCCTCCTGTGCGAGTCATCTGCCTTGCTCAGGATTATCACTGCCAACATCGATCCATCAGTCAAGGCCAAGAGGAGCAATGGAGGCCATTTTATGGGCATTGTCGGGAGGATTCCCTGGAGCTCAAAGAGGAGCCACTATCTCGTGTGGGAGCTAAGCCAAGACCCCTTAAAACAGTATATTTTAGCACCTAAATATAACACTTCTTTAACCTTTGTTTTTTTTCTACAAAGTATGATATTAATACAATTCCTAACTATAACTTCACTTTAACCTTCGTTTTTTTCAGTGAATTTCTATTTTTTTTCTACATAAAGTAATATGTCCCTCTCTATGGGGCCAGGCTTGCATCCAGCCCCTGCTGGTGCTCAATACCCACTCTGCACGGCCTTCCCGCATGCACAGTGTTGGGTTGGGTGCATGGCCAGGCCCTGTGCCCAACCACCTGATGACATGCATTGCTGACTATGTGTTGAAACAAATAAAGAGTGTCATCATTATACGTACTGATTTTATCATCAGGCCAGAATACCAAAATATAAAAGTGGGCCTATTGGCTTATTCAAGGGATCACCACATTAACATATATAGAGCAGAACCATTGCCTATGTCTAAAAGTCACCAATATTTACACTGAAATGTATATTTTATAACTTTGAGAACACTCTATATGTAGGAATCACTGCATGACTCATGAAAAGACTCCAGAAGATAAAAAACTCAGCGGCAAGACCCATGCCCAACCTCTCCAGATGGATTGACATTATACCCCCTCAGGAAACTACACCGGCTCTCGATTCAGAGGAGATGCTAGTTCAAGATGCTTGTGGCGCCGCGGCCAGGGCGACTGACGCTGGAATCTGGGGATCAGGGTTCGATCCCCGGCTCCGGCGGCAGGTTAGCCCAGCACCATGTGACTCTGGGCAATAGCTTGCTTAATCTTCCCGACGGCCCCCAGCGCCTAGAGACCCTAACGGGTGATTGTGCGCTATACAAATGTGGATTATTATTATTATTATTACCCATGCCTAGAAAGCCAAGAAAAAGGAAGGATTAAAATACAATAACAAATGCCTGACTTTTCAACAACTGACCAGACACCTCCAATCAGACTCCCTCTCTGACATCCCACTGATCCATAAAGCCAACAGTGGAGGACGCTCCTTCTCACACCTGGTGGCCAAGACCTGCACCTCAAGACCTCTCCTTCGCTCAAGCACTTCAGGAGGAAACTAAAGACTTGGATAGTTGAATGATCAAACCTCCATGGAACAGCCAGCATCTCCAGTACCTCGAGAACGTCATGGGTGATTTGCTGCACTATATAAATATATTTGATATGATATGATATGATTGTTAATGGGCTGATAATAGATTAAGGATCACAATGGTCATTTCAACAATGGGGGTCAAGAGCCAGAGCAATGCCCTACGCAGCAGGCGCTGTGGATGATCTGATACTGGAGTTAGGAGGGGATTCAGATCAATCGGAGTTCCATGTTGTGGGTGGGCTCCTATGTACAAAAGTAGGGCAAGGATTACATGGTGGTGAAAAGCTGTTTTTAAAGTAAGTTGCCACTGCTGGTTAGGTCTCTGGGGGCCACATATCAGAGACCAGTCTCTAAGATCCGAATAGCTTGTTTCAGTGAACCCCAGCTGCCACCATCTTCTCAGCAGTGAAGCAAGGCAAGGATCATGGAGCAGCAGGCCGGATAAACAAAGAGCGGTAGGACAGTCCGCCTCCTCCTGTGCGAGTCATCTGCCTTGCTCAGGATTATCACTGCCAACATCGTTCCATCAGTCAAGGCCAAGAGGAGCAATGGAGGCCATTTTATGGGCATTGTCGGGAGGATTCCCTGGAGCTCAAAGAGGAGCCACTATCTCGTGTGGGAGCCAAGCCATGACCCCTTAAAACAGTATATTTTAGCACCTAAATATAACACTTCTTTAACCTTTGTTTTTTTTCTTCAAAGTATGATATTAATACAATTCCTAACTATAACTTCACTTTAACCTTCGTTTTTTTCAGTGAATTTCTATTTTTTTTCTACATAAAGTAATATGTCCCTCTCTATGGGGCCAGGCTTGCATCCAGCCCCTGCTGGTGCTCAATACCCACTCTGCACGGCCTTCCCGCATGCACAGTGTTGGGTTGGGTGCATGGCCAGGCCCTGTGCCCAACCACCTGATGACATGCATTGCTGACTATGTGTTGAAACAAATAAAGAGTGTCATCATTATACGTACTGATTTTATCATCAGGCCAGAATACCAAAATATAAAAGTGGGCCTATTGGCTTATTCAAGGGATCACCACATTAACATATATAGAGCAGAACCATTGCCTATGTCTAAAAGTCACCAATATTTACACTGAAATGTATATTTTATAAGTTTGCACATTGCAATGCTTATTAAAAGTGATTGCCATAGAATATTTTTAATAAAATCTTGTTAACAAAAAAAAAACATCAACATGTGTCTAATACTTCTTTACATTTTTCAGGCCAAAAAATTGAAGCCTACAATCTACAATAAAGGGGTCCCCGAACTCCAGCTGAAGAGCATACAGCTCCAGCTTGGAATGCTTTAAAAAATAAGGTAGACTTTTCTGGGGTCTTGGATTCAATGAGCAGGAGACTTCTAGTCTTTTTTTAAATGTTTATGTAGGGCTGCTGCACTCCTTGCAGCCCCCAGAATATTTAAAAAACTGGTTGGTGGTGCATCTTCCAGGGACACCATGAGGATGAAAAAATATAATTTTTAAAAGAACTAGATCATTATATGAGCAGTGCCTTTTTTGTAATTTTATATGTGCTCTGATGCCCACCCTGTGCAATCATACTTTTAAACATTTTTACACGTTGGGGGCTGTGGTGGGAGCCCCGCGGCCCCTGCTGGTGCCCCATCCAGGTCCCCTACTGTGTACTGGAGGGAGGTAGTTTGTTTTAGTGGGTTCCCCGGTGTCCACCCGGGGTCCCACAGCCTGCAGAATCATTGGGGTTGTGGGATTTGTGGGGGGCAAGGACCCCACGGCCCCTGCCTGTTCCCCAGCCTGTACCCTTTGTGGGTGCCAGCAGGAGTCAGCATCTTTCCTTCGTTCCCACCTGGTCAAGTAACATCTGTGTCATGAGGGATGGTGTCCTTTGGGCATTGCAGCTGTATTGGGTCCTGGGGAATGGTTCGTCAGGTCCGATCTACTGCTCTGGGATTGGGGGGCAAATGTTCTCCTCTCCAAAATTAAAATCCCGGTCCCTGGCTTTTGGTTCCCCCAGGGTTCAGGAGAACTTGGGGAGAGGGTCCTAGTTATCAAAATCAGCCCTAGAGATGGATCCCCAGGAACTCTGTAAGGCTTGGGGAGGGAGGAGCACAGCCCCATATATTAATTATTCAGCCCTGGGGATGGGGTCCCTTAGGGCCTCCACCAGGCTCAGAGAGGGGGGCACATGTGTGCCACAAAATGCCGCAGACCCCCCCGGCCCTTGCCCACCCCTGGGTGGCAGTAGGTCTTTTTTAAAAAGAGACAAAGCCCGAAATGTTTTTATTGGCCAATTTAAAAAAAAAACTCCCAATTTTTTATTAAAGTACTTTTCTGTTGGACAGGGGACTGAGTCCCTGAATCATAAATTGGCTACCATTACATCTTTTTTGCTACAGCCAATCAGATCTTATCTGTAGATCTGTTGGTTCAGTGACTCAGTGTATCCCCCAGTGCAGTGTGATATATACATACATTAATTTCTCGAAAACTACTGTACAGATTTACCCCAAAATTCAGTAGCTCAATGTCCAGACCAAGATCTAGCTTTCTGCTAAATTTGGTGTAATTCCATTTATCTATTTCGGCTGTAGCTTGTCTAATTTTCCTATGGAAATTGCATGTGTATTTTGGGATCCCCTATTTTTCTTAGCTCCCGCAGGATCATCCGGAAATTTCCTGGGAAAGAGCTGAGATAGATTCAAATTTTGGGGAAATGTTTTGTGAAGATTCCCTAAAAGTTATTAGCAAACCAAATAATACTTTCCCTATGGAAACATTGTCCTAACCATAACTACCCATACAACTTATACACATGCGGCCACATGCATCATTGTAGGATTTTGCAATTCCTAAATTGCGAAAATTAAGGAATCGCAATTTAGGAATTGCAAAATCCTATGCATCAAGAAATCTTAAAATTTTTCAGGATTTCTTAATTTTCTGTATTTGCGATTCCTTAATTGCGAATCGCAATTAAGGAATGGCATTACATTGATTCCTATGGGCCTAGAGGCCCATAGAAATCAATGCCTTTTTGCGAATTTTACTTTGCGAATGACATTTTGTTGATGCATTGCAAGGGTGCTGAGGGGGGTCCTAAGGACCCCCCCCTGCACCCTTGAAATGTTTTTTTTAGTGCAAGTTTCACACACATATGTCCAAAGGACATGTGTGTGTGTAACATGACACTTTCCAAAATGCATTTTTGAGCTTTTTTGCAGAATTTCGCAAATTAACACAAGGGTCAACCTCGTGTTAATTTGCACTTCCTATTTCCAAATTCGCATTTTTTTTAAAATTCATGCATTGCATTTAAGGAATCGCACAAATGCGATTCCTTAAATGCAATCGCATTTTTAGGAAATGCAAAAAAAGCGAGTTTTCTAAAATTGTTTCATGCATCCCAAAAAGTGATTTTGGAATCGCAAACGGCTGATTTTTCCGATCCGCGCCGTTTGCGACTCCACAACCACTTGATGCATGTGGGGGTATGATACAATCTTCATGACCACTCGCAAAGTCTTTGTGAACTGATAACCGAACGTGACTAGTAAGCAAATGAGCATAGAGTAGGTTGCTAAATGTCCATAAAACAGAGTGCCTCCTATGAAATATGATAGGGTGCACCCATTTTGTTCACAGACTATGGACAAAGAAGGGGTGCCCAGTTTTTACCAGGCTGTGTGTGCCATTCTCCTTACCTTGTTGGTATTTAGTAAAAATGATTTACAAGCCACACTGCATGAAGGTACCCGGCACAAACCTGGGAGGTGGCCTTTTCATCTCCTTTCTCAGTACCTGCGCTCTATAGAGATGCATGGAGAAGCAATCAATCTGCACCATTGTTTTCTAGCTTTGAAACATGCTCACCGATAAAGGTTCACTTGTTTCAATTTGATCCTCTGTTTGAATGCAGTGCACATTTTAGTTAATATACTGTGTAATTAAGCAGTGTGCTCTTTGCCTTGAAATTCTCGAGCTCGGTTACTGATATGCAGATTAGCAGTGTGGAGAGAAGCAATTTCAATCTCTCTTGAATCACAACGGAAGACAAAGTACGACTTGCACTGTGATCATTTGACGCACTCATGGATGATATGTGAGTTATGATGCAGGGTTAAGTGCCTTTGAGCACTCGGAAGATAAAGTCACAGTGCTACGTTGATCATTGGAACCTAGACAACTTTTTTCAATTGAAATTTGCGGATTGTTCGCTTTCTAACACATTAATATTGTTCTCCTAGCGAATAAAATATAGGCAGCTGATAAATGAAATATTTTGGATTTTTCCTTTCAATTCACATTCACTAGTTATGTCTTGAAGTACTTGTGTAGCAGGTCGGTCAGGCTTTGCATAAAATAGTCCATTGTGCAGGATATTCCCAAAGACAACGCGCCAAAGCTCCTGGCTCCGGATTGAGACGCAGACCCTGGTCCTTGATTCAGTGACGGGCACGGGATCCCCCTCATTAGAGGGCTGTCTAGTCACAGATTGGAGTAAGCATTGTTGACACCCTTGCAAAAGTCGCATTTTGTTCCCCATCACTTAAGGGAAAGGCTGCAATTGCTCTATGTTGGGAAAATCTGCTCTCCATCCTTCCCACAAGAGATGTTCCAAGCAACCTCCTAGAAATGCCACGCCCTCGAGCCTTCCCTTGTTTTCTAATTATATAAACGAGACATTATCAAAAGACTACTTGGATGAGAGCACAAAAATGCAGAAGGCAGTTGTAAAAGAAGTCTTAGGTGAAAAGCATCTTTGTAGAGTGGACACAAGAAAATTAATAATCAAACAGAGAATAATTGTGGCATGAAATGACAAAACTAGCAATCCAAGAACAGGTAGTAAGGTCTAACTCAGATTCTGATTCTAACATGTTTAATACAATTACAAAATGAATACATAGGCAGCTAGGGATTCACAGTGCACTTGAAAAATTTCCAGGAAATGAAAGGTCTTTCGTGGAAGTAGTGCCTAAGCAGCGAATGAAAATAGGGGTATTTTCAGGTCATTAGTAATGAAGTAAACCTTGGAAGAGCATGCTGCGATTAAGGAAGGAATACGAAATTTGGGTATTGTTTCATATACATTTCTTGAAATATAAACCTATAACATGTTTTATTTGTGAGTAGAGCTATGTCCTCGGTTGTGGGGCTTCACATGCTTTCAGCAAAAAACATATTTACGAGCTAGTGGCAGTGTCTCTGGTAGGATAGGGTTTGCAACACGATACACTACCCCTATAGGGTACAGTTATTTCAAGTCGAGGCTTGCCTTGAGGATGGTCAATTTCTTCCTTTGGGTCTGTTGGACACATGCCCCCTGTTTATTATACAGCTACCAGGCTGCACATGGGAAAGCAGAGGTATCTCAAAAAAAAGAACAGCCTTCCCTTTCTGGGGCCCACTCACCTGTATTCCCGGGTTTCCTTAGGGGAGTGACAGGGTCAAAATGTCAGGAGCAATGTCACCAGCAACATCCCACAAAACAACAATATTCCCTGGTGAAGGTGGAGGGAATATACCCCTGCTCCTGCGAGACAAGCAGGATATCAGAATACCAGAATGGAAGTAAGATGTGAAGAAGCTCTTGGTATAGGAGTAGTGGCTACATAAACAACCATTTGCAATGCAATAGATCTCGCATTTACGCGACTTTGATCTATTGGCATTATAAATGACAATGCCTTTTATTTATGTTTTGGTTTTTAAAACGTAAATAAAAGGCATTGTCATTTACAATGCCAATAGCTTAAACTCGCGTAAATGCGAGACCTATTGCATTGCAAATGCTTGTTGTGTGTGATATGAATGGAGATGGATGGGGCAGTGGAGATTTCCTGAGCAATAACACACACTAACTTTAAAGGATAACCAACCAGGGTCAATGGGTGTAACTCACATTTAGATTCCGGTACATGTCCCACAGCTGTTGTAAATTAACGCTGTTCTTTCCACCGCATAAATAAGCCTCTTATGGCAGCAGTTCATATTTTTCTCAGACACTAGCAAAAGTTTTAAATGCAAACTTTACTCTGAAATTGTAGCTATCCGAAGTGATCCACAAGCAAGTTATGAATTCTTCAACTGTCCTCGCGACTAATGATAAACTCAAGAAGTTTTTGCTGGCAATTTATTTGTGAGATTAGCTGATAAATATGACCATTTACCAATCAATCATTTCCTCTGATTATGCACAAGGTTTTGCTGGCACACTTTCTATCACTAGTCACTTTCTCAATGTTTATGGAAATTCCTGAACCGTATCCGTCCATGCTGAGGAAGTAGGCGGTAACAGCAGCGCGCATCAATCCTCATCACAGACACACCATTGAGACACACCTCCAGCAGCAACAAGCTGTACTGGGTACATTTGTTATGTGCAGCCCCTCTCACATTTCTAATGAGCAGCAAGTGAAACCTGAGAAGCACACTCACCTCGGGCAGCTAGTCACCCTGCCACAGTAGCTTCCTAACTAGCCGTGAAGGACATGGGGCCGGCCCATATTCTGAGAAACATTTTATGCAAGCCCTGTCACATGCTTTGAACTTTTCAACACAAATTAACAGAAACTATTAACCCCTTGCGTGCTCCCGTCGGCCAACGGCCGCACTACCTCCCTAGTTCTGCCATCAGCCAACGGCCGACGGAGCCCCGCCCACCCTTTAGAACGCCCGCACCGCGGCGGAAAAACTTCCATGGTTAAGGCGTTAAAGGCACGTGGGTGCCTAAAAGCGGACTGCGCCGTACATTAATTAAATAAATATGCACGTCTGCTACAGTTGAAGAGGACCGTGCTGTAAAGTAAAAATACAATAATAATATAAGAGGGCGGGTGCTGCGATGTCATGGGTGGAATAGGGGAAGAGCATTAAAGAAAATAGTGCTCACCAGCTTATGGAGCAGATCACACCACCAGTAAAAGGTCCAGTCGTTATGGGATGTAACAAATGCAGACAAGGTGGTACCAAGGAGGGACTAATAAGCCTATTTACGAATCAGAAGCCTGCATTTACGAAGGACAATGACACAAGCCAATGACAAATATGGGCGGAGTGTGGGCGGGGCTTCCAGTGCAAACTCTAATACAGCATGGCTCACAGAGCGAGCAGCGCAAAGTGCGCTGCCGCTAGGCTCGTCCTAAAACACCAGAGCATGACCGCTGTCTGCTGTGAGATGCATCTGGAGACACACTGCCATAAGACACAGTAAACTGCTTAAAGAAGTGTTGCTTTAAAAAACCAGAAAGAAGTACAGAAAGAAGCAATACACCTTCTCTGTTTTTCTGATTTGTGAAATGAAAGATTTGAAGTACTTGTCCTTTTATATTAGCAGACACATTTACTTTCAATAGAAGGGGTCAGATTACATCACGAGACTGTACAATAAAATTGCTTTCCATGCTGTTCTTTTTGAAACTTTGACAATGGTGTCTATCTTGTGAAATGTGTTTATTTGTAGGTTTTGTATGCCATGCTGTATCATGACATCAGTAATAATGAAGACATGTTTCATGAGTATTTACACATGCTGTAGAAGAGTAGCTATTTCAGAGTAAAATAAATCATGCTACTCAACATATTAAAGCAAGAATAAGGCACAAGTAAAGTGATATTCGTAGCATTTAAAAGTGGGTGTTTTTTCTAACATGAGGGCACAATAACAAAATCAATTACCATGACTGTGTGGAACAGAGCATGACCTTATACATCCTCTTTATAATTTTAGGAAGTACTTCGCATATATTTTTGCAATCTGTTAGACATTTCCAGTATATCAGTGCATAATATTAAAAAATATGTCCATGTTAATTTTGAGTTTTGAATCAAAAAGTATAACTTTTTTTAACACTAGGCATGTTTCAGTGATTTGAGCTTTCCTTAACTGTGTGAGCTTTTGTAGCCTAATTATCTAATATGTGCATGTCCCTAATGCATGGTAGACGCAAGGGGATTACCCATTCCCCTACCAGAAACAAGAACAAAGCACTAGACCATGGGTACTTTCAAACATTTTCCAGAGGGCCGCAAAGTTTGGTCTTTGGTGTGATCGCGGAAGTGAAGCATTATATACATATGGCTGAACTCAGTTGGCAATGTGAGACTAGAAAACATGGGATGAATCCTTGGTTCTTTACATGACCAAATTGTGTGACCCTGGGCAATTGAGTTTTCCTCCTTTTTCTTTATTTTAACATATGAGGACCTCGAAATACATGACTTCAGGATGAGTGGTGTACAAAACCATCTCCTGTGCTTGGATGTAATCACTAATGGCATTGTTGTCAGGACATGAATGTTTTTAAATGAGTGTTTAAAAACAATCCTGTTAAAATATTACTGCTGAATGCACTGCTATAATTTGATTTACTAAGGTGAAATTGTTCTACAGTCAATGAGATACACTTTTTGAATTTTGAAAAGTCTATCATATTTTCTCTTGTTTGCTGTCTTTAAAAATGAAGGTGCTACTAAAGGTATGGGTCCAGTTACATCCTTTTGTTTTTGTTTAACATAAATTAACCCTGAATTAAGTGCTTGTTGTATATTTAACATTTTTTAATGTTAGCGCTGAGTGAGTAAACAGCAGCCCAGTGATGATGTTGCTCAAGGGGCTGCATGTAAAGGTCAGGAGGGCTGCATGCAGCCCCAGGCCTTACTTTGAATATTATGGCACTAGACTGTTTCAACTGCTTCCATGCCTGCTGCGCAGACACACTGCACAGGTGTGCACTCATGCAGCAGAGTGTCTTAGCACACACTCATTGAGCAGTGGTAGCAACCACACTCTTGTACAGGGGCCGAGAGCGAAGGTCTCCTGGGTGGCCCCAGCTTATCCTCATAGAGTGATGTGTTTGACCAGGGCTGTGGGAGGGTACGTTGTCTACTCTTTCGATGCGTGTATTACGATTGTATGCATCAGTGCTGTAGACCAAGCAGAGAATCTTTAGAAAGGTAACCTTGTGTAACTGAACCACTTAGAGTGTGTCCTGCAGGGTATGTAAGTACATCCTTTGTTTCCCCCAGCGTTCCCTCTCCCATGGGGGAACATACAATGTAGACCACCCAATGGGGCAGAGAGTATTTCCAATAGGAAAGCAAAAACTACTGGCTTTTGTGCATATTTAACCTGCAAGAAGCTGAAGTCCTAAGTGGTTGTGGAGGGCAGGTTTAGAGTGCCACAATTCACGAGATCACCATAGAATGCCACAAGGGCATACCCATGCCCCTACAGTAAAGCTGATGTAGCCCAATGGAAGAAATAGTGGTACAGAGGCTACAAGGGGCTGAAGAAAATCTCCTGTTTCTTGACCAAGAAGGCCTTTACCTGCTGGTTCCAGGGGCTAATATAAAATCTCTAGAACAAAGTGCTAGACACCCCATCGAAATTGGACAGGAGGGACCAGGATATCATACATTCATGCTGTGATACTTTATTTGACCCTGAGATGGTGCCTTGATGTTGTAGGCACCTGGCAGGGGAAACATACTTTACAACGCAACTTTTACAACGCACTACCATTGCAATGAAACTTTTACAACGCAACATCCATTACAACGCATGCAATTACAACGCAACCATTACAACGCATGACACCTCAACGCACACCACTACAACGCATGTCATTACAACTCAGTCATTACAACGCATACCATTACAACGCATAACATTACCATCCAACACTTACCCTACTGTTGCATCCCCTGGAGTTAGAATAGTAATTTTTACCCCTACACTATCCAACACTTACCCTACTGTTGCACCCTCTGGAGTTAGAATAGTAATTTTTACCCCTACACTATCCAATACTTACCAAACATGCAATGTAATGTTATGCGTTGTAATGGTATGCGTTGTAAAGGTATTATGTGTTGTAATGGAATGCGTTGTAAATGTAGTTTTTAAAATTTCGTTGTAATGGCATGCGTTGTAATGGAATGTGTTGTAATGGATGTTGCGTTGTAAAAAATGTGTTATAAAGGTATGCGTTGTAAAAGTGTGCGTTGTAACGTCTTACATCCCCTGGCAGCCTCATACAGTTTCATAAGTTGACCCAAAGTAAAAAATCCAAAGTATGACCTTGAACTATTGTAATAATTCCCCTTCCTGAAGGGAGCACTTCCAGCGGTATCCTGCCACGAGCAAGGTTAATGCCACAACTCACTGTGTCCAAGGGAACCTCTGGATGGTGAACATCATGGCCCCGTGAGTGGGGTCCCCCAGGGCACTTGGAGCATTGTTAGCCTTCATGTCCAACCCAAGCATTCAGGAACAAGAGTAGGGATCTGACACAAAGGGCAAAGCTGGCTCATCCATCTAGCACAGCAAGCTCACTTTTGGGAAGGCAGGAGAGCCAGCAGGATCATGCAGCTCAAGCATATCACTGTATCGACCCTCGCTGAGGTGCCAGGTAAGGCAGGAGAGTGATAGGTGCCCGACTGAGGCCAGGACAGCCACTTAAAATATTAAAAAGTAACTAGGCAGGTGTGATTACCTCACATTTTTATAGGGGATGAAAAGAAAGCGAAACCCGCACAGCTGCATCAGGGGGCCACAGCACATGTTCTTTAACTAAAGTGGTCTATTTGCACAGCTACGATCGTGGAGCTTGTGATTTCCATGAGAAAACATAAGTCTGCCCACTGTTATAGAAGGTTGTTTAGGAAGTGACTGCATGTTAACATTTAACATTTTGTGGTCTTTCCTCTGTGCTTGGTTGTGTGTTTCTTAAGTGACTTTGGACTTCATTAAGAGATACCCAGAATTCCTAGCGAGAGACACTAGGGTTGAAGTAAAAGTTTCTGGCCCTTATATCCACCCTGGTCCAGTTACTGGGAGACACGTGTTAAAAGGGGTACTGAGGGGCCATTTTGAAGTTCTGCTGTGCAGGTGCCTCGTGACACCAAAGGTAAAAGGCCCCTCTCTAGAAGTGTTGAGGTCCAGTTACTTGTTATTACCCGGGAAAATCCGAATCTGATTTCTCCCACAAAGTATGTAACGTTGCAACCTACCACACCCTCTCCAAAGTAACCCCAAATAAACTCCCAATCATTCTCCTGAAGAATCCCTAGCACCAGTACTATACCTTTAATATTCGGTGTGCCATTTGACAATATTTTATACTTTCAATGAAAGCTTGAAAGGGTGAACATGCTATCATTATTTGAGTAATCTCTATTAACATTGAAATTCTTCTTGGAAATGTGGGAATCACTTTGCCGCAATGCATATACCTGTTATTTAATATATACCGGGATTAAAGAAACACACACACACATCTTAGGAGACCTCGCAAGCCATAGGCTCAACACCAGAGAGAGGGTTGAGTGGGTGTGCTTCTGCCCATTCTTGATGTGTGCCATTTGGCCCCCTCCATCCATTTTCTCTCTTTTCCCCTGGTGTAGACTGGTCTTTGTGATCCATCCACATGGCTGCAGCAGACAAGAGAGCTCCACTCTAGTAGGCGACACACAGAGAAGGTTAGGGAGGTAATTATTAGTAGCGCTGAAACAAACAAGGGTTGTGGTACAGCTCTGAAACCTCAGCTTCTACATATGTAGTAAGGGGTGGACCCTTAGCACATCATGACTCTTGATGTGACTGTTTATGGGAACAGAACACATATCTGAACAGAAGGATTGATAGAACAGCTTATTAAACGAATTATTTAACTTTTTATTGCAGACCTCCACTTTTCCTGAAAAAGCAATTTACTTAGATTTTTTTCAAAATCATTTGCTGGGAATTCAAGCCCAAGCAATACCAGAGGATAAAAGTGTGTTGTGTAATTTTAAACAATTAAAAAAAAACAGGTGTATAAGTAGTAATTTTACAAAGGAAACAATGGGAAAAAGCGGATGTGCTCATGCTAGGGTAATATTTGATTTTTGAGAAGTATTGAAAATATGCCAGAATGGAATAAAAAAAAAAAACTTGCCGGTGACTATGAAATCATAGCATTCAGAGCATGCGTGGGAACTTCAGCCGCAGGTGCACATTCTGTACTGCAGAAGAGCCAGTGGGACCTTTTTTGTATTAGCCAATAGTCTGGCAGTCACCTAAAATTGTGTTTTTTTTCTCACAAAGTGTCCCATATCCACCATTTGAACAAGCCGCTCCATTTGATTTAAGCAGACCCTGTGTCCTCTACTATTGAGCTTTACACACTGGCTTCCTTTTTTATCTTTGGTCTTTTCACCATTCTTTCTGAACGTCCCTCGTTTTTAAGTACTCTTTGTCCTACTGTTCCAGATTGTTATACACCCCCTTTCAAAACCTACATTAAAGAAACCCCTCATCACACCTTCTGCCTTCTTTCTTCCATTAATGCGCATTTGTTCAAGAGCCCCTCCTTCCTGCTCTTTCAATTCAAGAAAGGCAGAAATGTAACTAGTTTCAAATTCAAGGAAAATGTACAAGGGTTGCTGCCCACTCTATTGATTCGCCTGTGACTCTCTCAGAGGGGGTCAGACTCCACTTGCTACCAAATGTACCACGTACAAATCTCGCCACAAATGTCTCAATGTAAATGACACCTTCCCTTGCATGGAAATGCAGAACATTATGTTCTCCCAAAGGTACATAATGAGGTATTTCAAAATCACCAAGGTGGTCTTGGACAAAAAATATGAGAGCGCTCAAAGAGCGCAATTTTATATCATGGCTTCCCGAGGTGACATTCAATAGCCCTAATTAAGAACAGAGGAGGGAGACTTGGTTTGATAATTCCGAGAGCTCGCATTTCATTTTTTTCACAGCATTGAAAAATAAAAATTGCTTGAGGTAAGGCAGCAAACTGGATCAAATGCAAGAATGTTTTTTTTTCAATTGCATTTTATATTGAGCTTATTGTAAATAAGATACTTACCCTCCCCAGAAATGCCTGCAGTGAACGTGTCATAAAATGTTCCGAGTAAAGCATTTTACTTTATTTGCCAATCGTTTTTGAGTTTCTGCTGCCGTTTCAGATGAACCCTCTTCTGTCCAGATAAAACCCAATCACTTGGACCATATCAGTACCCTATTTTGTGTTTTATTTGAGAAATTTAAGTAGCTCTAAGGAGCCGCAGAGAACTTTCCAGAGAACAATTTTTAATTGCAACAGAAGCACCTCAACCACGAGGCGCTGCACCTAGAACCTTATATTGCGACCACGTAGCAGGAAGATTGAACCTGCACTAAACAATGAAGTTACAGTTGTTTACATTTAACGTGGCACAATAACGTTACAGTCATGTTCTTATATTTTGAGGCTCAACGTATTTCCATCTTTATCCACACGTCGACGCCCATGTTCCCAGAAGTGAGGCTCGGTTTTGTCAAAATAATATAGGTTCTGAAGCATCTAGAGGCCACTAGATGAGATACTTTGATTTAATGTGTTCTGCATTAGAACTGACAACCAATCAGATCGTGCGCAGGAGTTTTTTAAATTGTGCCGGTTCCCGGCAGCCAACCATGATGTATTACTGCAAGGTTATCTTTTGACTCCAGTCAAAATGAAATCTCAGTCCTAAACTGACAGTTCGCGCATCAGTGCGTTCTGCAGTTTGTAGTTTTGATTTACTTCAGTTGAGTCCTTTGGACTATCACCCAAACACAACAATATGTACAATGAAAGCACAGGTACAAATGAGTTGTCTTTTTGCCGTGGGGTGATATATTAATAGCTTGTTTTTAATATGACACTGTATACCACACTTCTGTAAGAGACTCATGTTGCCTTCAGTTTAATGGTACTCAGTTTACTGACCTCAGGAGGATGGAAGCGTCAGTCTGCCTTCCATGAGCGGTCACTTTATATGTGTATGGGGGGGGGGCTGCACCCTTCCCATATTTTCTGCCCGTGCTCTGTGCGAAGCTCAGTCAGCGTTAGGGAACTGGCTGGCAGGCATATACAGTATAAGACATGTTCAGGCGTGGCAGGGCAGGTGGGAGCAGTGGGGCGGTGTGGCGGGGGGAAGTCAACAGATGACGGAATAGGGAAAATAAAATAAAAAATAAATAAAACCACTTACCTTGCGCTTGCTGCATCGCCAAGTCAGAAGGTAAGTGGTTTTATTTATATTTTTATTTAATTTTCCCTATTCCACTGCCTGTCGACTACCCCTCCCTCCCCGCTCCATTGCCCCTCCCGCACCTGATTGTGTAGCCAACATATGACTGTAGTGTAGCACCCTTGAAGTAAATATTCTGTAGTTTTATAACATTAAGTAAATATGAATAATCGTTTTGTATAATCCCTCCCGTACCTGCACATGTGCCATATGGCATATTATCAGGGCGTAGCTAGAGCTTGTGGCGCCCGGGGCTATCCCTCAGATTACCGCACCTGGGGAATGGGGGGGTTCTGGGGAAAAAAGCCGGCGAGCACTTGAAAGAGGTTGAGAGACACGTAGTATCGCCGCTAATAGTTACCTCGATCATGCAGGTTACATGCACATACATGACACGGTCCAAGGCTACACAGTTGAATATACCGGTGACTGGCAGTACAAAAGAGAACACACAGAATGCATGATCTATCTGGGCAATTCAGAAAAACCGCATGTGACATCCATCAGAGAGCTGCGTGAACAATTACCTGGTAATCCCCTCAGCACAATGCAAACATGCACATACATGACACTGTTGGGGATCCAGCATACACAGCTGACATTAAATGACTATACATCAAGGTCCCCCCATTAAAGCAGTGGGGACCCACACCAACGTGAATTGCTCTGGTGACCTAAAACTAACTTAACA
This sequence comes from Lissotriton helveticus, assembly GCF_964261635.1. Classification (NCBI taxonomy): domain Eukaryota; kingdom Metazoa; phylum Chordata; class Amphibia; order Caudata; family Salamandridae; genus Lissotriton; species Lissotriton helveticus. Next base: position 1,708,513,658 of record NC_136063.1, on the reverse strand, counting down.
GTGTTGAAGCCTGTGATGCTGGTGGAAATACAAAGATTCAGCGCAATGTTAAGGGTTAACTGTCACAAATGTAATTCCGAAATTAATTACAATAAAAGAAAGCAAACAATACAATGGAATGTTGAAAAATGCTACCTGAGAATCAAGCCCTGGGGATTAATGGTTGATAGGTGGTAAAGCATGTTCTACCACAGTGAAGTGGGCCAAGAATGGTCAATGTTTCGAAATAAAGAAATGTGCAGGGCAAATAAATAGATAACAGACAAAGACGACATGAAGCACGTTAAGTATGATTGTCAGCTGCCAAAATACAAGTGAAATACATCTAGATTAAAGGAAGTGTATGTACATAGGTGAGTTTTGAGAAAACCAGGTAGGCTGGATTATGCTAAACTTACATGAGATGCTGTTGGGTGGGTCTATTTAAATGTATTGCCAAAATAATACCACACATTATGACTAAATTAAAGAAGACAATAACAATCAAACTGAAAATGAAGGGATGTAAAGCCAGGTAATCGAACCCTGGGTTTACATGAGATAATCATGGAGATTATGGGATGGGCTGTATTGTGCTATACTACTGTGACCCCCTGTTAGATGTGCCTATTAAAATATATTACTAACATAAGTTAAAATAATTTGAGTAAGCTACATCTGAATTATATATTAGAGAAGAAAATTGGGTAATCTACATGACTTATATGGGGGTACTGCCAGAGAGATTCAACCCTTGATGTGCATGAGCAAGTCACAGATGATACAGAGTAAGAAACGTTCTAGTGTACATTGTTGTTTTGAGTAGTACCAATGTCAGTTGGTAAAGAGCAGCCTCAAAGTGCATAACTGCCAAGCTTTCAGATTGCTATGTGATATTTTCATAATTTTATTGTTATTATGAGTTCGCCGCTGCAGACATTTGCACCAGTTTTAGTCTTCTTAGAGTTTCTCATTGCTCAAATGGGTATAATTACTGATATATATATTACCTACTGGCGGTCGCCAGTAGGTATATATAGTTAGGATTTTTTCTCTATGGGATTTTTGAAAATTCTATGTCTAATAACTTTGGCGTTTGTGGACGGAATTGGCTGAAATTTTCAGGAAAATGGCACATTTTGTTTCTGAGCAGCCCTTGAAAATTTGGGGGGGGGTTCGTCAAGGGGGGGCCGAGAAAAAAGGGGGGTCCCAAAACGTGTTTTTAACATTGAGTTTTCCATAGGGCGGTTGGCCTCACTTTTAGCCCGAACGGCTGAATGGATTTGCACGAAACTTGGCAAAATTGTAGGGACTGGTAGCCCGATGTGCCTTTGCTAGGTCTCAATATATGTGCTCCAGTGGATTTTGAGAAATTAACGTTCAAAAAAAGATATATATCTGTAACAGCGGACCGGGCAGCGCTCCGGTTCGCGGACTTTTCGCGGTACGGAGCTTTGTGAAGCGAAGCTGATTGGTTCTCCGGCGTCTGTGAACATTCCAAACAGTCCGTAGCGGCCGCCATCTTGTCTCTCGGTAGGATCGAGAGACAAGAGAAGGCCAAAGCGAAGGGGCAAATGACCATAAGGGGGCATAGTAGATCCTCGCTGACCCCCTAGGTTTGATGTGGAGGTTTTAAAAGGGCCCCGCGGGGCAAAAAAAAAAAATAATAATAATAATCGAACGGCTGAATGGATTTGCACGAAACTTGGTAAAATATTAGGGACTGGTAGCCCGATGTGCCTTTGCTTGGTCTCAATATATGTGCTCCAGTGGATTTTGAGAAATTAACGTTCAAAAACAAGATATATATCTGTAACAGCGCTCCGCTTCGCGGAGATAAAATTATATCTGTATTACCTAGCTGTTGCTAACACCAGTTAGCGACGGCTAGTAGGAGATAGCGACCATCTTGGGCCCCACTTTGCATGTGAGTGATATTTATCACTAATGACATGCAAAGTGGGCATGCCAAGATGTTAGCGACTGGAAACAGTCGCTAACATCGCTATCTCCTGTTATCAACTTTTGGAAATATTCGCGATAAGCGCGAATATCTCCAAAAGCTAGCACCTGCCCTGAGCAGTTCTTAGCCATGTTATCCAATGGGAGGTGGATAACATGGCTAAGAGCATTAGCTCGGTAATGCATGAATATCGCTGAGTTTTCAGCTATATTAATGCATTGCGGTCGTTTTTTATCGTATTTGCGATAAACCTTGATAATAGCAAGGTTTATCTGCGATAATTTCTGACGATGCTTAGCGGTAAAAAAATCGTTGCTAAGCATCGTTAGGGATAAATATCGCTTAACTTTGGTAATATGCCCCAACGTCTGTTAACGTTCGATTCGAAGGAAATCAGGAAGTGTTGAAAAACATTGTCTGCGCCATCTTGCCTTTTTTCAAATGCCACACTTTTGTCGTGCACGGCAGTCATTTTAGATGCCTTGACCAGACCCACTCTGTCGATCCTTAGCATGGCTCCCCACCCTCGCAAGCATCTCCCCCAGGCAGTGGTCACCCCCGCTCTCTGTCTTATGCATGGGTAATAAACCACCCCCCATCTGCGCTGCTCTTCCCTGAGAATCACACCCTGTGCCCGCCCGACACCTCCCTTTCGCCCTATTCACTACTGCACCCTCTGACACTCCTTTTCCTCTGTGTCCGATTGTCCAGGCCGGTCCTAGGGTATCAGCTATCCCTGCAGATGTAGTTTATGGCCCCAGCTGTAAAGAATCACCCCTCTTCAAAGGAGTTATAGTAGATCAAGGCCCACACTCGATGAGATCCGTCACAGCAGACGCGTTCCTATTATCTGAAAACCATCCTGTATTGTGATTGGGGAGGGGACCGAGCCTGAAGCGGAAGATTCCAGGGATGACTCTTTGTACATCAAAGTTTTTACAATTATGTGTCACATTAAAAATATATAGCACTCCAACAAAGTAGTAAGATTATAAAACTTTAATAACTTATAAATATATACAAGAAAACAAAAACAGTAATAACATATAAACATTTTTAGGGAAAAACAACGAAGTAGCGGTCGGCTGTGCGAATAGTCCCAACGCAGCACAACGTCCAGATTTCTGGCGTGGGGCGTCGCGGGGGGTGGGTCATCAGTAGCAAACTGTTTTTTTTTTTTTTTTTGTCCTCATATGCCGTAAGGATATTCTCAAAGTCAGTGTTTCCAACCACCCTCTGCAAGAATGCAGAGGGGTCCCTTATAGACTCTGACGATCCTTATAGGTGCGCTTTCTGCAGATACCCAAGTGCGTCCATAGCAAAACTGCACTATACCGGCTCAATTCAGTTCTACCGAGTATCGAGGCCCATGAACTGATCTTAGGGTAACTCCGTCTGCAAAAAGGCATAATCATTGGACAAGGTTATTTACATCCTATCCAACCAATTAATACATGGGTTCCAGAAATGCTTCCTTCTTTTCCATACAACCTTATCTAAATTAAGTGTATGTCTGATTGCCCTAATCCAATCAATATACAAAGGTGATTTATCACTCACCCAAAGTTTACATATTTCTCTGCGAGCAAGAATTATTAAATAAAGAGACAGTTTGTTGGTATCTTGAGAGAGTTCATCATAATTACCAAATAATCCAAAGAAAACTAGTAATATACTGACCTGTATATCAAAATTAAAAAGTGATTTCATACCTTCTTCAATCTCGGCCCAAAAAATCTTTAAATTAGGACAGGTTAAAAACATATGGAGATCGTCCGCCTTCTCCAACTTACACTTTGGACAGCATGGAATAGAGCCTTTAGAAAACTTAGCCGATCTAGCCGGAGACCAATAGACTCTATGAAGGGAAAAGAGATGGTTTCGCTTTAAATTGGCAGGTGAGACTGTCAGATATAGTAAGTCAAAAGATACTTGCCAAATAGTCTGCAAGTCGACATCTAGGTCATGATTTTTCCAAAGATGCTCCGGTAGGCTAAACTCCCCATCCTCTGCTTCTAAGATTGTCCAATAAAGCACCGATGTTTTAATTTTCCTTGCTTTATTCAATAAGAGTTCTTCCAAAGGAGAGTTTACACCAATCTGAGTCAACTTATCCTGAGCCCAACTTTTGATTTGTAAGTATTTAAACTTGGATAAGTTATTGTCAGTAAGCGTGAGGATCTCCTCCCAACTCAAAAGAACTCCTTCCGGAATTATCTGGCCCCATGCATTCAAATCAGCTGCCCGTAGAGGCAATGCTAAAGAATCTTTAGTCCATTCTGGCGAGCCTGGTGAATCCCAAATTGGAGCCATCGCAGAGTAATATGAAATATTCAACGCCCTTCTCATTCTTGCCCATACATAGGCCATATCTCTAAGGACTTTTAAGCGAACTTTTTTGAAAAAACGGACATCACCGAACTTAAACAAAAATCCATGAGTTCCTTCCTGGAGCTCAGAAAGCATAATCTGGAACATATTATCTGTTTCTGTCATTGTTGGAGAGTCGAATAGCCTGATTCCTGCCTTGATCAGTAAAGTCCAGGAATAGAGTTTCAGGTCCGGTGCACATAGTCCGCCTTTACATTTACGTCTACGTAACTTCTTCCATGCGATTCTTATGCCCTTTGAGGCCCAAATAAAAGTGTTCCATTTAGCTTGAATTTTATTTAGCTGGGCTTCACTAAAGGCAAGTGGAACGTTCTGAAAAATAAAGATTAATTTAGGTAACAGCATCATTTTGATCATATTAACCCTACCAATCAAGGTCAGAGGAAGAAGTGCCCAACCTTTCAATGCTTCCTCACTTTCCCGCTCTACTTTTATAAGATTTTTTTCCGCTATTCGGTTTATATCCTGCGTAATTTGAATTCCCAAATATCTTATTTCCTGCTTTAAAATTGGAATATTTGGTAAAGTTCTGACATTCCAAAACATGCATTCTGTTTTGGCCTGATTGATTTGATAACCTGAAATTTGACCAAAATGAGACGCGGCACTATAAATAAAAGAAATAGCATTAATTGGATCTGCTGTATATATCATCATATCGTCAGCATATAAAGAAACTTTTTTTTCCCAATTATTAAATTTAAATGGTACGATGCGCTGGTCTTGTCTTATATTTTCTGCCAATGACTCAATATAAAGGTCAAAAAGCAAGGGTGAAAGCGGACAACCCTGTCTTGTGCCTCTGTTAATTTTTATGGGAGAAGATAGATTTCCATTAATTAATACTCTAGCAGTTGGTGCTTGATAGAATGCCACAATAGATCTACAAAAATTCCTGCCTAAATTACACCTTTCTAAGACCCTGGTCAGGAAAACCCAATTGACACGATCAAACGCCTTAGTAGCATCTAATGTTATGACCGCGAGTGGGATATTGTGCAAAGTAGCGAGATCGATTGAACCTACTAGTGCTTGGGTTAAGTCTTGTATAGATCGCCCTCTAACAAATCCCTTTTGGTCAACGTGTAACAGGCTAGGTGCTACCCCATTTAATCTCTCTGCCAGTATTTTCGCCAACAATTTGTAATCAAAATTGAGCAGAGAGATGGGTCTATACGAATCACACTGTGATGGTACCTTCAATGGTTTAAGAATAAGCACAACTGTAGCCTCATTCCATGAAGGAGGAATTTGACCCCCTTCCTCAAAAATATACGTAAAAAGCTTTTGTAGAACGGGAGTAATTATGGGAGCCAAGATCTTATATACCTCCGCCGGCAATCCATCCGGACCTGAAGCCTTACTTTTTTTGGCGGAGTTTATTGCCAACATTATTTCATTTGAGCTAATTCCCCTATTTAAATTCTCCGATCTCTGATCATCTATCTGACGAAGAGCATATTTATCCATCCATGCCCGGATATTTTCATGATCAGGGTTTAAGTCCTCATTATACACTGTGCAAAAATGTTGATAAAAGGCCTGTTCGATATCTGTGCTGTTTTCTGTGACCTCAGCCATGGTATCTATCTGAACTCCCTTGATAGTGTTCCTCTTCTGCTCTTTCTTAGCTTTCCAAGCAAGCAGCTTGCCGCTGGTCTCCCCATACTCAAAGTGGGCCAGAGAACTAGCCTGCCAACGTTGTCTAAGCCTCTCATCCAAAACCTGTTCAAGTTGTAATTTACAGGCAATCAACTCTTCCTTAATATTGTCTGAAGTTGCAGAGCTTGGATCAAATAGCCGAGATTCTAAAGCTTTAATATTAATCTCAATCTGGGTAATCTTTGCTCTATATATTTTATATTTAGCAGATTGCAGAGCTAATAATAGTCCTCTTAAAAAAGCTTTATATGTGTCCCAAACTATGGGGATCGTAGCTGTTTCTAAGTTAGTTTTAAAAAACTCGTCTGATTCAAAAAGCAAGGTCGCTACTATTTCTTCATCCAAAAGAATGCTCCTATCTACAGTATATCTTCTAACCTTCTGTATGTCTGGTAATTTGAGAGATAGAGAAACAGCCGAATGATCTGAGATATGGGCACCAACGTGTTTAACCTCTTTGACAGACTGACAGAGTTGCTGTGCTACTAAGAAAAAATCTAATCTAGATTTGTGCCGAAGCTTCTTGTTATGAAAGGTGTATTCCTTATATTTGCCTGCTCTCTTCCTCCATATATCTTTCCAGCCATACTGTTTTATTGCATTTAATAATAATAGTCTCGTTTTAGGATTATGCAAATATTTAAGTTTATGGGATTTATCTAAGTGTGGGTCTAAGACTAAATTAAAATCCCCAGCAAAAATTAAAGGATCATCAAAATCTAAGAGCTCCACCAAAAGTTCTTTCAAAGGGAGTGTATCATCTAAATTTGGCCCATAATATCCTACAACTGTGAAATTATGTGTGTTATATTTGATCTTAACTATCACCCACCTCCCTTTACTATCCACTCTTGACTTTATTAAGGATATATCCAGATTCGCCTTAATCAATATAGCAACTCCCTTATTTGTAGTCTGCTGTGTGGTCGTTATCACATGCTGGATCCATTTCCTATTACTACACATATCTCTCAGCTCCTTTTCAGTAGAATGTGTCTCTTGTAGAATAAAGACATGTTCCGGCGCATCCTTTAAATATTGAAAAATCCTCTCCCTTCTATATTTAACTCTCAACCCATTCAGATTCCACGACAAGAACTTGATATATGCTGACGAAGTAACTCTATCCTGAGACATTTTGCCCTAATGAAAATAAAGAGTTAATTATCCTATTTGGCATACTTGGAACTTTTTTTTTGTTTTTTTCCCAAATGCTCCCCACCCGGTGCCCCTTCCTCCCCCACCCCTGTCTAGATCCACTCCCTCCCGTGCTCCCCTGGAGAACCCCCCTCCTTTTCCTTGGCCAACTCCTGGCCATTGAGACTCCATCTCCGATGTCCGGACGCCCGTAATTTATTAATTTATATCCTCAGGCATAGCATAATAATTGTTAAGTCTTGAATAGTTCATTGTTCTCCTGGTGTGCTTTTACTGTCCTGTATAACTAGTTGGAGATACTCTTCAGCCTCATCAACCCTTTTGAAGATTCTCATTTTGTTTTTGTACATCACTTTCAATGACGCAGGAAACTTTAATTGAGCTGTGGCGCCTAGCTGCTTAAAAGGATCCAATAATTTGCCAAGCTCCCATTGCCTAGATGCTGTAATCGAGGACACATCTGATCTAATCTGGAAAGTGCTTCCTTCCGCTGACAATGAATTTGCTTTCAATGCTCTATTAAGAATCTCCTCTTTTATCGTATATGTCAGAAAATGAACTAATATTTTCCGAGGCCTAGTCTTGTTAGGATTTTGTCTGAAAGGGTCTCTGTGTACTCGTTGAATATCTCTTGAAAGTTCCTCTTCTGAAATCTCGATTTGGGTTGCTTGTTTTATCAATTTGACAACGAACTCTTTTATATTTCCCCCTTCTGCCCCTTCGGGGACTTTTAGTAAGCGCAAATTATTTCTTCTTTGCGCGTTTTCAAGCGACTCCAATTTATCTTGATATGCTAATTCACCATGAGTAAGAGCATCAATTTTTTTGGTGTGCTGTATTGTAAGTAATTTAAGATCTGACACAGTGCTCTCCAGATCTGCTGTTCGTGTTGCCAATGCATCAAACTTTCCTTCCAGTTTTTCGAAATATACTTTTATATCTTGCTGATTTTTTTGAGACTCAAGGAAACCACATTTAACCTCATGATTTAAGGCCTGTAGCATCAATAAAACAGACTGATCAGAATTGTCTAATCCCCCGATTTCTGGAGGCGTAGCATTTAAGTCCTCCCTGCTGCTACTTCTTACAATATTAGCCCCTTCTGTCTCCTTACTGACCTCTTCATCATTTCCCTTGTTCCCCACCTTCCCCAGAGTCTCCATCTTGGTGAGCTCTGAAACGTCTGACTGTTCCAGCCCAAGATCCTCTTCTAAGTTTTCCAAAGGATAGTATCTATTAGATGTCTGGAGGGCTCCTGCAGTTCCTTGTAAAGAGAGCTCACCTGGATGCTTAAGTTCCAACACGGTGGGGACCGTCTTAAAGTACGTTTTCAGTGAAGGTGTAGACTTGACCTTTATCACTGCCTTCTGTGCCTTAGAGGTGTTCTTTTTCCCAGCCTTTTTAGAAAGTTTCGACTTAGACTTTGCCCCTATCAAAGATGAAGAATCTGCGACTGCAGTTGCAGTAAGAGTAGCAGTGGCTGGCTTCCCCCTTTTACTCCTTAAAGTATATCCGGAAGCCAGGCTTCCTTGTGCCTCACTGCTAGACATACGCAGATCTGGTACCGTAGGTAATCTCCTAGCTTTTGCTAAACAGGCCGCTTTATTTTGATGTTGGTAAAACACATTTCGTGGCCCAATGCATTGTGGTTCATGTAGTTTTATATTAAGCTGGTTGCCTGACGCCCTCCAAAAGTTTAAAATCCTGTATCCAAGCCTCCTTCCTCTTTTCACCTCCCGAGCCGCCTTAGTCCAATGAATTAAGCCCCCAGAGGACTTATAGTTGTCCCCATTTATATTAGTATCAAAAAAGTACCTTACTTCAGTGGCAGCGGTAGCTCCCGCCGTATCTGCTTGATATAACTCCTCCAGAATGGATACTGTTGTGATTTATACTACGAGGGAAGACAACTCAGCTGTCAGAAAAAAAAAAAAAAAACGCAGCATCAGGAACAGGAGCAGAAGTGAAAGGCAAACGTCGTCTCCTCCAAAGCTCCCGCAGGAGTTCAAAGCGCATCAAGCCAGGTCCCGCAAACTGCATCCGCTGTCTACAATCCCTTCAGTATGACAGACCCAGGCTGACAAATGTCTGATTAAGCGGTGTCTGACCGCACGAACAGCCTGACTCAGCGCTACCACTGCCGGAGCCGCTTCCGCTGCTGCTACCGCCAAGTGATTGAAGCTGCCTCGCCCCGCCTGCTCTCTGAGCCCGCACACCAAGTTCAATCGTGCTCTCGCCGTTCTCCCGAACTCCAGCAAGCATTCGCCACGAGCCAAGCCGAACCAACCATCTTGAGTGCACCAGAGATCCGCCACAAAGCAAACACACGAAAATCAAAGCCGAGACATCAGTTGAGCGATGTCAGAACCGCCCGAACACCGGAGCTTCCTGGAGCCTGCGACTAGCCGCGTCCGCTAGCCGCCATGTTCTCTTTTGTCATGCCGCCAGTAGCAAACTGTTGTGCGAATAGTTCCAAGGCAGCAGAACGATGGCACCAAGGTGATGTCCAGTAAGTTGCCGCACTGGTTTTGGTATCCTACAATGCTGCTCCGAATAACGGCGTGGGGCGCCCCGGGGGAGGCGGCGTGAACGGGCCTCTCCAGGTGGAGTCTCGTCTGTTGTAGTGGGGCGCCCCTTTACCGTTTCAGTTGCCATTCCGTCCGCTTTTGGTCCACTGTGTCAAAAGCCCCAATTCAGCTGAGTTGCGCCCACTCTTGCGGTGCAGCGATAGGCGGCTGTCACAGGACTCTCAAAATGGCGGCAGGCTGTTTCCTTTTTGGGCCTGGTCCACTGAAATGGCCCTGGGACACCTTGGAAATCGGACGCTTGTCTGCTAGGTCTTGGACCCCATTCTCGAAAGCGTCCCCTCCGCCTTGAGGATTCATCAAAAGTTTTGGGGGCCCCCGACTCCTGTAGGCTTCTGGTGGGGAGCGGCTGCCATGATTGCTCGCGGAATGACCACGACGGAGCCACGAGATGGTGGTGCTCTCATGCTGACGCCAGCTTCAGTCTGAAACATCCAGAAACAAGGTGGGGCTTTCATCGTTTGGGAAAAAAAAAAGTTTTCATCCAATGAAAAGTGTTGTTTTTAGGTCATATGATCAAGCCTTCCATCATTAGGAAACCAAAAGTAAAATGAACCAATGAAAAGTTTTATAAACAAGTCACATGACCTGTTATGCGGCATAGGGTATAAAATGCGGAGAAAATACGTTGGCACGTGAGGCGGCGTCAGTAGCGGACCGATGTGCGAATAGGCCGAAGGCAACACAACGCGCCAAGATCCGGATGGCACCGAGGTGGTGTCCAGCAAGTTGCAGCACTGGTGTGGCCATCCTACAATGCTGAAAGTCGGCGTGGGGCGCCCCGTTGGCCTGTGAGTTTGCGTCAGTAGCGGACCGATGTGCGAATAGGCCGAAGGCAGCACAACGCGCCAAGATCCGGATGGCACCGAGGTGGTGTCTAGTAAGTTGCCGCACTGGTGTGGCCATCCTACAATGTTGAAAGTCGGCGTGGGGCGCCCCGTTGGCCTGTGAGATGGCGTCAGTAGCGGACCGATGTGCGAATGGGGCCAAAGGCAGCGCAACAATATTTTCTGACTAGAAGACACCTCAAGGCGCTGAGATGCCAAGATTCGGATGGCACCGAGGTGGTGTCTAGCAAGTTGTGGTACTGGTGTGGCCATCCTACAATGGTAAAAGTCGGCGTGGGGCGCCCCGTTGGCCTGTGAGATGGCGTCAGTAGCGGACCGATGTGCGAATGGGGCCAAAGGCAGCGCAACAATATTTTCTGTATGGAAGATACCACTAGGCGTTGAGATGCCAAGATCCGGATGGCACCGAGGTGATGTCTAGCAAGTTGCTGTACTGGTGTGGTCATCCTACAATGCTGAAACTCGGCGTGGGGCGCCCCATTAGCCTGTGAGATGGCGTCAGTAGCGGACCGATGTGTGAATAGGCCGGAACCAGCACAAGGCGCCAAGATCCGGATGTCACCGTGGTGGTTTCATAGTTGAGAGGCACTTCATCTGCAGTGGGGCGCCGAGATCCGGATGGCACCAAGGTGATGTCTAGCAAGTTGCTGTACTGGTGTGGTCATCCTACAATGCTGAAACTCGGCGTGGGGCGCCCCATTAGCCTGTGAGATGGCGTCAGTAGCGGACCGATGTGCGAATGGGGCCAAAGGCACGCAACAATATTTTCTGAATAGAAGACACCACAAGGCGCTGAGATTCCAAGATCCGGATGGCACCGAGGTGGTGTCTAGTAAGGTGCACTGGTGTGGCCATCCTACAATGCTGAAAGTCGGCGTGGGGCGCCCCGTTGGCCTGTGAGATGGCGGCAGTAGCGGACCGATGTGCGAATGGGGCCAAAGGCAGCGCAACAATATTTTTGGAATAGAAGAGACCACAAGGCGCTGAGATTCGGTTAGCACCGAGGTGGTGTCTAGCAAGCTATGCAGCTGAGTTGCGTGCGCACTTGCGGCGAATAGGTCGAAGGCAGCACAACAATGTTTTCTGAATAGAAGACACCACAAGGCGCTGAGATTCGGTTACCACCGAGGTGATGTCTAGCAAGTTGCCGCACTGGTGTGGCCATCCTACAATACTGCTCCGAATAACGGCGTGGGGTGCCCGAAGGGGGGGGGGGAGGCGGCGTGAACGGGCCTTCCTAGGTGGAGGCTCGTCTGCTGTAGTGGGGCGCCCCTTTACCGTTTCAGTTGCCATTCAGCTGAGTTTCGGCTGCTCTTGATGCTACAGCGACAGGCGGCTGCAACAGGACTCTCAAAATGGCGGCCTGTTCTTTGGATTTGGGCCTGGTCCACTAAAATGGCCCTGGGACACCTTAGAACTCGGACGCTCGATTTTTTTTTCCTTTCCTGTACATGCAAAAAAAGGTAAATGCCCGGTACGTTACACGCTTCATCTGCCACGATGAACTCTCCAGAGGAACCGAAAAAAAATATAGTTATGGTAACTATACCATGCATCGTCATATGGAGAGGTGGCACCAATTAATTATAGTGCTGCATAAAAGAGAGATTTGGAGGAGAACCCCTGACCTGCTAGTACATTCATCAAAGAAGTGGCACTGACAGCATCAGAGGCAAGGGAAACGGTCCCAAATATTTAGAAGAACTTTGGAAAGATTAAAATGACATGTTTAGATTGTGGCAAATTAATTTCATGTGGACAGATGAGTGTTACTCTAATAAATACAGCATATGAACATCATCATAGTCGATGGTTGGTAGAGACATTTTGACTATATCCTGGACCTGCCCGTCCTCGCCCAAAATGGCGCCGGAATAAATGGGACTCGTAACTCCTTGTTGTGTACTGGTTGCAGAACCTTGAAATCACGAGATACGTATGCAGTTTTGAAGCACATGGCGGGCGGGGACGAGAATTGATTGAATATTTCGACATCCCTATTGATATTAAGTTCTGATGTGTTATTGATTACTGTACTATTGAAAGTTCGAATTAACGTCACCCATGGTACTTGCCCGCAAATGTATATCTAGATAATTTTATTGTAACTGGCCCTGTCGTATTTTAATTATAAAATGTACGTCCACCGATTCCGTAACTGTTAGACACCTTAGTTCTTGCAACCTAATGGCCCGCCCGTTACGTTCCTCTACAGTGTAAATGTCTACTCATCATATACGATTACAGTTTGCTCCGTGGTCGGCCCACGTGGTTATAGGCTCGTATTTGTATAATGAAATTTTCACAATAAAGGTTTTTAAAAGAAAACATGGTAGTAGTATATACATTGGTAAAGTTTTTAATAATAGTCACTGTTTTAGAATCATTAAAAGGCAAGTGAAATAAAGCAGACCAATTACATGAAGGGTAAAAGGTATAATACGAAGGAACGCAGTAAAGATAAATGGTCAAGGGCTGTTGTGTTTTCTACTCCTGCAACATAAAGTGATCGATAAGAATCTCATATTCAGGCGTATCGGCGACTAACACAGCAGGTCGACCCTCTTTTGCTCAACGGCTCCGTCATGGGACGAAGAAACGCTCTTTTTCTCGAAAAAAGAATATATTTTACTTGCAGGACAGTTGTAAATTTCGGGAAAGTACATTAGCCTGGAACATTATAACATATATTTAAGATAAAATAATGTTCGGAAGTAATAAAAAGCGTAATTTTTAGGTCATATGACCAAGCCTTTCATCATTAGAATAAGAAAAGTAAAATGAACCAATGAAAAGTTTTATTAACAAGTCACATGACTTGTTATGCTTAAGTTACGCGCTGCGCGCCCCGGATGACTTCCGGATGCGCTAACGCGGCGCGTCATATGACGCATTACGCGACAACGCAGGTCCAGAATATAGTCAAAATGTCTCCACCAACCAGCGGTCGGAACACAACCCCTTTCAGCAGGCTAAATAGTTCTGTTAAATGACAACAGAAGGGACAGGCAACAAGAACCATCAGTCAAAGAGGGGAGGGCTAGTTCTTCTCTACCGGGTTACATTGGGGCGCTACCGGAACTGATTGAATTGGTAGTCTACAGTGTTTCTGGATGTTTCAGACTGAAGCTGGGGTTAGCATGAGAGCAGCACCATTTCGTAGCTCCGTCGTGGCCATTCCGCAACCAATCATGGCAGCCGCTCTTTATCGTTATTTTGGGCGGGGTGGGTGGCGGAGCCGAGCTGTTTTGCAGGCATCATTGTGTGGAGTTCAGTTCATCTCACTAGTTTTGTATTTGTCATGAGGGGTTGTTCCTAATGTTTCTATTTTAGCGAGGTCAAAAAGAGATCCCATTAGTGGCCTACTGATTTTGCTCGATTCCTTTTCTCTTTTTTTTACACGATTTTTCGTTATCTGCAAAGACTAAACAGAGTATTGCGACTCTGTGTTTGTTTGTAAATAGAGAATGAACCAAAGAGAACCAATTCTAAAACAGTAAATACTTGGATAACAATCAATCAAATGGAGAGAGAAGCAGGCACGACGTATTACAACGGGGGCAAAGGCCTGCGTTAACTACCCTTCACTATGTGCAAAGAGAGAGTACTCCTAATAGAAATGAGGGGGGGGGCACCATTCAAAGCAGATCAGTGTGCATAAACACGAAAATGTTTTCACTTACCACGTACTTGACATTCGACAGCTTATGATATTTGCTATTAAAAAAACATTGAAATTCACTGAAAAAACCATAGGTTATAGACCATATATAGTTAGGAATTAGCATTTACAAAACCTTGAAAATTCACTGAAAAAACCATAGGTTATAGACCATATATAGTTAGGAATTAGCATTTAAAAAACCTTATTTTACTCACACAAAACCATTGAAATTCCATATATAGTTAGTTGCACTAACTATATATCGCACACCCGCAATCCACTGCTGATGATGTCACATATTACATCATTCATGACATGGTCTTTGACATCACTGATGACATCACTGATGACATCTCAAATGACATCACTGATGACATCATCCAGTGACTGTGTGTTTCTGAAAAGTTTAAATATGTTTTACATATTGAAGAATGAGTAGATGTAGAAGTGTCTGGATGAAGGATTTAGTAGGTGCGTGACTGACTGTATGAGTGAGTGAATAAATGTCTCGTCCCTCGTCTTCATTGCTTTAGTTTTTCGAGCAAAAAAGTGTCACTCATAGTCATTGAAATGTCACTCATAATTACAATTTAATTATGAAAATGTCACACATAGCAATTTGAACACACACGGTAGCATAGGCCACTGTAAGCATAGCACAGGTCGGGGAAGAAAGGCATCCCAAGAGCAGGAGGGGTGCGTACAGTAGAGAGAAATGTCTGCACCCTGTGCTTGTGCGTGCCCCCTGAGACCCACCGCAGGATGTCTCGGGTTTCCATAAAACAGCATTAGCCGCTCGGGAAACTGAAGAGAGGGCTTCATTTTCCTAATCCGCTGGAAGTGCAGCCAATGGTGGGGAGCTGAGAGCCGCCTGTGGGCTGAGTCTGTAACCGATACCCCCAAGTCTACCCAGGGCACTGTAGGGGAGCCAGGAGTCACTGCCCGAGAGAGACACAGGCTGGGAGGCAGCGCCGCCAGGGCAAGGCTGACGAGCCTGTAAGTGACAGCGCTCCTCAGTGACGGGGCCAAGTTTTATGGTTGGTTCCCTTACTCACGGTAACGACATGCCCACTTCCGACGCCCCACCCGAGGCCAGGCAGCTCCTGGCGTCCGCTTTTGGGGCAGAGCGTCAAAGCTGGTTTTTGCACTTACTGGCTGAGGCTATTGGCTATACCTCCTGCAGTGAACTGCACCTGCCCTGTTTGTGCGGCCGTCAACGAAGGGCCTTGTCCTAGAAAAACGTAAGTATCCTCGCTCAATAGGCATTTGAGGGCCTCCTCCTTGTACAACAGCCTTTTGAAGACTTCTTTGGCTAAGGCTCAACTGAAGGAAGGCACGCTCGCGTAAAGGGTATTGGGGCATCTCTTAGAAAGAGAGGTGAGGACCCTGATAAAGAGTAGGTTTGACATTTTAAGAAACTTTGAGTGCCTCTACCCTAGAGGCTTCGGAGTCAGCCACCACTCTGAAAACGTTTAGCTCTCTTCTTACCTCACTCCAGGGTCTCTATGGCAGGCAGAGGTTAGTTCACTTGCTGCAGCAGCCACAGGGAAAAAAGTCAAATTTGTAGGATACAACTGAGACTTTTTTTATAGATTTTTTTTATTTTTTATTTCAAGAGGGTGTTAGAGGAAGTGAAATTGGTTGTAGCAATCAAACGACTAGAACGTACATAACCGCCTCAAAGTAATTTTATCAGGCTATCAAATGATAGAAGAATGGTCTTAGGTACAAAAGCCACTTCCACAGACCAAAGGCAGGCAAAAAAAAACTAAGACAACCAGGTTGCCATGGTAGTCAGGGGAATGGAAGTGTTCGAATGCTACACAAATACTAATACGGATGTCAATGGCTATCAGCGCAACCTCGATGCTCCATACACTAGCAGTTAAAGCTAGCTAGAATTAGTTCAGCCATGTTGCCAACATCATCAACTTCACTCGACTGTGTCAGGCACCAAGATGCACCAAACTGCCCCCCACAAGCCGTGCCAGGGCCGCCAGCCGGGCCCCCTAACAAGCTCTGCCTCAACCTCTACTCAACCCTCCTGTCCCTGTGCACCATATGTTGCTGACAAAGAAAACTTACCCGGGTCAATGCCCTTGCAGCAGCACCCCACCCAGACCCACTCACCTTACCTCCACACAAATCGTCCAGCACTGTCTGCCACTGCCCCAGAATTGACTCCTCACAAAAGTGCGTAGTTGTGATGCGCATGACGCGTCACTGCTACGTTCTCATCGTGAGGGCTGGCCAAAATGAAGCCCAGAGCCGTCATTGGT
This sequence comes from Lissotriton helveticus, assembly GCF_964261635.1. Lineage (NCBI taxonomy): Eukaryota > Metazoa > Chordata > Amphibia > Caudata > Salamandridae > Lissotriton > Lissotriton helveticus. Next base: position 1,708,497,129 of record NC_136063.1, on the reverse strand, counting down.
AGCACTCGTGCGCTACAAGATTGAAGGCCCTGGGACAGACCAACAACAGCAAGCACAAACACGGGACGTCGTCACGGCGGAAATTGGTAACACAGGCACGGCAGTTACAAAAAGGGGACGTCTGAGTAAATTAAATATGGCAATTGGGGTAAAGCCAATGTTACCATGTTTAAGGGAGAGAACACAAGTACTTTAGCACTGATTGGCAGTGCTAACGGGCACAGAGTCCTAAAGCCATCAAAATGAGATCAAAAAATGTAGGGAGGCAGTCAAAAAGTTGAGGGAAAACCTCCCTAAGGCTGTCATGTCCAACAAACCCTTTCATTTGTATCAGCTATATTAAGAGTATCCTATGACAATTCACAGTATCAACAATAGTCCAATAGTAATAGAGAGGTACTAATTACTAAAACTTACACTCTTGGAGAAGTATGTATTAGAATGTAAAAGAAAGCTGTTCTTGCAAATTTTATGGTCAATTAGAACAGGGGCGCACAAGTGTAGATTGACACATTTCTCAATCACAAAGCATGAGATAGTTCAGCAGGCAGGCATTCAGAAATCCTCCCGCCTTTCAATGGTGAAATATTCACGGAACGTATTTCGGAACGCTGACCTGTAATATATTTTTCCACACTTTTCAGAACTCTTGGTAAGCTCTTGATGCGAAGTAGTAATCAAATCTCAAAATATTGAGTCGGAAGGCAAAACAGCTTTACAATATGTAGGTAAATCACGAAACTTCATTACTGAGTTAATTATTTATCAGAGCAATTGCAAATTCTCCTTCCTATGTTAATTTCGGACATTAACAGCTCACAGGGCACCAGGAAATGTCAGAGTTTGCCTCACTGCTCATCGGATATCATGCCTTCTTTCTTCTTAGGCCAAGGGGTCTTCAGAGGGGCTTACATTGCTCAAGAGCTAGTAATAGTAATACCTTTGTTTGTATCCCCTGTGCATCGAGCGCGGAATATTTACTAACCAAATGGCATAAGTGGAGCTCGGACGTTTACTGTCAAGGGGACTTGGGGGGTCATCAATGTTCTTATCTGCAGCAGAAATGCCCTCGCATATGAAAGTGGATTTGTGGATTTGTGGCGGAGGTGACGAGCCACTCAGCCACCCCTCTGAAAACGTTTAGCTAGCCCTTTCTGCTCTCCTCTTACCTCACTCGCTCCAGGGTCTATATGGCAGCCTGCAGGCAGGGGTTGATTCGTACTTTGTTCACTTCTGCTGGCTGCACTGAAGCAGCCAGCAAATCGCTCAGCAGCACTGCCACTAACTACTGCCCCAGGCCAAAACTGAGTCGCCACGAGAGCTCGTAGAAGCGCCACTGCTACGTTGCTGGCCTGAGTTGGACCAACAGTCAAGCACTCACAAACGCGGGACAGACGTCACAACAGCAATTTTTGCAGCACTGCAGGTGCTGGCGCACGGCGCTCTGGCGCAACAGTTACTACAAGCAAGCAGGCAGATCAGGTGCGCACAGCGCGCTGCTTGCGCTTTCAAAATGGGCCGCGCGCGAGGCACTGGTGGCCCGTTGCAGCCGCGGCAGCCTTTATAATTTATTTGGGGGACACTGTGTTCCCACATAAATTATAAAGGCCACTGCCGCAACTGGCCACCAGTGCAACGCGGCCGCCCCCAAAATAGTGCCGCCTGGAGCGGACCGCCCCACCGCCCTCCCCTAGCTACGCCTGTGGGCTTGCCTTCATTCCAGCCCTGGCCTACATCATCTCATAGGTCTGTTGGGCCACTCCCCTCCGTGACATGGGGCCCCCTCAATGATTAAATGTAGCTTGGGCGGTTTAGGTTTAAGCACTATGCTGCCCGGTACTGTATGTCACTTCGTGAGGGTGCACCTCATAACTCGTCAGCGGGTGGGGCGGGATCTAATGATCTCACCCCAGCCTGTAAAGACTTGGGAAAGAGGGAAGGGGGAGAAGGCAGGAGAGCAAACCATGGTGCATGTAACAGGTGTCATTAGTGATGCCAGATTACACATTTTCAACAGATAAGTTCAATTTACTGGTGTTTGTCATGCTGTCACGCTGGCCTGGATTTACTGGCCACCATCCCTTAACCCTGCTGGCGGCTGGTGGGGGCTTGCAACGAGGCCACAGGGCAGTGAATGGTGTTCTGAACAAACTGCTATCAATGTCAGCCTTACACTTTACAAAGCACATTGTTTGCTGTCCATGACCTGCTGCATTCCACCGACAGTGCTCATCTGCTATGCTAAATTATGTAATCAGGAAATCAGGCTCCAAACATAACCAATGAAGGGTTTTGAGTCAAGGCGATTTACAGGGGAAAGACAAGATATAACCAGTTCGCTGTGCAGCTTATTTTCTAGCATTGTAAATCTGCGGCATGATGATTATTTCTGCTGCAATTGTTCCCTGCAGTCTTGCAGCTGGATCCTGTCTGGCTTGGGAGGAGAATCATAGAGAGAGAGAAAACGGCATTGAAGTAGGTAAGAAGCGGGAGAAATAGACTGGGGGGGGGGGTGATAGAGGCATAAGGCAGTTGACTTGAGAAGGAAATGCATGTATAGCAAAAAGAAAGGTGAGAGAAAGGTGGAGGTAAGGTGAACAGGGATCCAAAGAAGGAACCAGAAGGAAGTTGTAGACAGCGGAGTGGCAGAGAGCGGAAGTTCTACCAAGTGACGAGTGCAAGTAATTCACCTGGTTTTCCTTTGCATTCTGGTATTTGTAGCATTCATGTTTCAACTGTAAACAGAAAGTGACAATTATTGGAATATGAAGAAAAAGGGAATAGATGAACTGCTTACACCTCACAATGCCATTTGAAATCACTAAAGTGAGAGATACAATAGAAGGAGGCAGAAGTTTGGAGACATGGGTAAGTATTTGAGTGGAAGAGGCAATAAGATAAAGGAAGAGAAGGATGTAGATTAAGTGGGACAAGAGGATAAGGGAATACAGAAGATGTACTGAAGGTCAGAAAGAAGGGAGGCAGAGGCAGGGATCTAAAGTTTTGTTAAATCTGGTGCAAGGAGTTCAAATGCTACAGGGTTTGACATTGCATTTTGGCGTTTGTAGTTTTGTATTCTAAACTTACATTCACTGCTGAAGTGGGGTAACTTGAAATTTTGAGTAAAGGATTGGAAAAATGACTGGTAAAGGCAAGACAGAGGGACTGGGTGCAAGAGGGAACATACTGGGAAAAAGAAAATGGAGGGAAGGGAGAGGCATATGGAAGGAGAGGAAAAGGATTGGAATTAACTAGTAGGGAGAAGTGTGGGCATATACAGATAGAGAGGTATAGAGGAAGGGAAGAAACAAAAGAGAAGAGCAAAAAGGTCACAGAAGAGTAAAAGGCGGCCCTGTCTCCTAAACCCTTTAAATCACACCAGTATCAATCCAATGACTCCTTTCTCTTTATCTACCCCATGTGCATTTGCACACATCTGCTAATACCAGCCACTAAGTAGCATGGCAGAATGAGGGTCATTTCATTACACAAGGGCAACAACATGGGAACTGTACTCATCACCCATGCATGACCCCTCACAAAGAAAGGACACTGCGTTGAATTATGATCAATTTATTTTAGAAATTGTGCTAGAATATACACTACTTTACTCCATTAAAAAAAACTATTCTCTGCAGAAGATTTCCCATGAACCTCCCATGTGACAGTCATGCTCACTTACTGCGCTTTCTCGTGCTGTATAATTCAGGACTTGGTTTTACACCCTCACCACCTTCAAGGTTCACCAGCTGCCACTGCTGCATTCATTTTTGTGTCTATCAAATTACTACTAATGTCTGAGGTGAGTCAGAGTCATTGCACCATTTATGAAACTGTTAATCTGTGGTTTTCACCATAACCTATTGTTTGTGTTAATTGACTTCATTATTTAACAGTCTTCAATTTCATGTATTTTAATTGGTGGCAACAAAGCGTGGCTAATATCTGGGGAAAATACTCAACTAATGCTGATGGTATATCACTAATAAATGACATTTCTAACCTAGCCTAAGACAATGTATACAATTTATATACATTGTTTTGGGCTAGGTTGAAAATGTCCCTGTTTGCTTCGTGAGTACTGCATTGAAATGTCAGGAACACTGTTTCTAAAAACAATTAAAAGAGAGGTCATAGCTTTCAGATACTTCATACCCGTTGGCACCAGAGGGCACACCTTGCCCTCGGTCCCCATCTTAAATATTAATTGCTGTCATCTATTTGAAACCAAAAGCAAAGTACAGGTTCCGAAATATTAATCAATCTAGGGCTAAGCCAATAAGTCTAGCTTTAATGTGGTGACATGTAATTACAGGCTTTTGCAGATGCTCTTTACATGTACTGAAGGGCATTAAGTGGATGAAAAAACTGGGGGTCTCTCAAAGGTGCGTGGCCAAAGTAATTAAGGGTGTGGCTTAAAAACACCTAAGCTAAAAATCTGTGCTTAGCATAGTGTGACGCCCAACTTGTATTTTGCTGTTTCTTTCATTGCATCCAGATATGAAACAATAAGTAAGATCATACCAACAACCAGTCATAACTATGGGCTTTGTCAATGGTTCTTAGTTCCTTAAGATAAATAAGCAGCAACTATGTCTTGGTTATAATATTCAAAAAGTTTAGACTTAATGCCCTGGTGACACCACGACAATGTTGTTGCTCCTGATTTTCAAAAAAAGAAGGAAAATCCAGAGAGAAAATAACTCTCTTTAACCCCTTGGCCGTGGCGGTAATTCCGCCGCGGCGCTAGGCGGCAGGGGGGCCGCGCGGCACCACCATGCTCGTGACGGAACCACTCCATCAAGATCCGTGGTGGCGCTGTGCTTGTGACGGAATTGTTCCGTCACGGACCCGCCCACTCAATGGAACGCTCAGCGCAGGCACGGAATCAGCGCCGCGCAGGCGCGGCTCCTGGGCCGGGATGGAACTATTCCGTCACCAGCACAGTCCCACCGTGGCTCGTGTCAGAATGGTTCCGTCACGAGCACGCAAGGGGTTAAAGGATTTCCCTCCCCTGCAACGTTTATCTGACATGACGTCATGCCGTCACTTCTCCACTGGTGAGTGTAAGCACGTTCACATCGTTGTGCCTGCTGTCATTTGAGTCTGGAAAAAGGCAACGCCTATGCCAGGGCACAAAACAGAGCCCAATAGAGACCTCTTTTGAGCCCCCCTTTTAAAAACTGCGGTGCTCAGCACCGGTGAGACCCGGCCCACTTAAAGCCATGATGTACTGCATGCACAAAAGTTGTTTTCCGCATTAAAGATTGCCATGTGGGTTTTGCCAGTGCTGAGGAAAAGTAGCAAGAAAGAATTGCTTTCTGACTATAATGCACATAGGAAATAAAGAATTAGACGTGGAAAATAGCAACATGATTTAGCTCACTTTTCAGATGCAAAAGAAGTCTCTCATGCATTCAAACGGAAACTCTTCCTAGAACAGGGAATGATAAAACCAATAACCAATAGCATTACGTTGGAGTGTAATACCCATGTGGTTGGAGCCAACGCCCACTCTATGGTACCTGTTAACAAACTAGAAACAATACGTCCGCAGACAGCTACGCTGTCAAGTCAGACATTAACAGAATATTGCTAGTTCTGCGTTACGCATCTTCTTAATACGGCACAGATGAGCCAATCACAGTTTGTCTCCATGCATATTGTTGCCAAATACATATACAAACAGACTTTGAAGTAAACAGTACTACATGGGCTTCCCAAATAGCACAAAGAGGGTGTGTGTGTCTGTGTGTGTGAGTGCGTGAGTGCGGGTGTGCATGTGTACGTGAGTGTGTGTTTGTGAGCCTGGCTTTATGATGTTGTATATTAGTAATGTTTCACTCTACATTTCAGTCATACACCGTGCGCTTATATTGCCTTTGTGTTTATTCTAAGGTTTCTGTTGTGGAAACTGTTATTGTATTCCTTGTTACTCGTATCTTCCTTGTAGCAATTACCTCCATTCAGCATGATTCCTCATACTACCCTTACTCAGTAGTGGTCGGTGATGGGAGTAGCTGCCGGGTGGTGATGTGGGGAGGGGCAGGGTGGGGGGTAGTAATCTATGGATTACGGAGGATTACAGGTAAGTAAACATATAAATAAATTAAACGAATTTCATTGCGCGCACTGCATCCCCAAATGTGATGCAGTGTACGCAACGAAATTCGTTTTATTTATTTATATGTTTACTTACCTGTAATCCTCCGTAATCCATAGATCACTACACCCCACCCTGCCCCTCCCCCTCCCCACGTCACCGCCCGGCAGCTACTCCCACCACCGACCGCTACTGCCCTTACTCTTTTTCTTTTGCTATGTCTTTCCACTCAATGACCTCTGACCTCTTTCTAATGCTGCCAATATTTCCGAAACAAAGCCTTAACTCTCAAAAGTTTTCAGATTTAGCATTTCCAAACCTCCTCCGCAGAGACCAGTAGACAGAAAAATATTGATCCAAGAAAAGTGTTGTGACTCAGGTCCAAGAGGCAATACAATGCCAGACGTTGCAATTTAAACTTGGCATATTATAACATTTATTTTGGAGAGTGGGATTCTGCCTGGAGATTTTTGAGAGACTGTGTGATGGTGGAAGAGTATTTTGGTAGAATCTAGGAGAGTGGCGAGTACATTTTTTTGGGGCCCTGGGCACTAAACTATTTTGGGGTCTCCTCTTGGCAAACCTTTAGGGCAGTCCAGAACATTTAACATTTCTCACTCTTGCTGCTTGCATTTTTCCCTGTGAAAGCCGCTGTTACATAAAATGTCACTACCACCCAGCCCCCCTTGAAGAGAATTCTCCAGCAGCTTCTGATCCTTGATCCCCATGGCTCTTCCTCATGGCTGCTTCTGCCTCCAAATTACTCCCCCACTTTGCAGCCACATTCCATTTCCACTTGACACAACCACTCCCAGACATAAAGTAGGTCTTGAAAATATACCCTCAAATTAGGAATGAATTTACAGAACACATATTTACATTTTATCTGATAAAAAGGAAGTTAACAACTTGCAATTTAAAAGCATTTTTTGGCCTTCCGGTGGCAGCCTCCCATGGTTTGAATAGCAGATTGTCATAGAGGTTGTTCTGACACAAATACTAGCATCATGGCCTGCAGATGGGTATCATGATGGTGGAGCTAGTGGTGGTACTATCAAAGTGGCTGCACACCATACAGAGGAGTGGATGGGATACTGATCCATTTTTTAACTAATGTTATCATTCTATTCCCAATGAGACTCTTATGCTTAATGCATAGGAGAAATTACACATGCCTATGACCCAGTACCCTAAACAGATTTCAGTTTAGGTAATGCAGATTCCAATTTTCTAAAGCAGACTAACACACATGACTAGATAGGCAGGTCAACAGATAGGGATGACAGGCTGCAATGTTCGTTGACAGACCTCAAATTTCAAATATTTAACAGTTTTTTAAAATTAAATTAAAAACAAGCCTATCTTTTTATGTTCAGAGTCCTTTGCCCCCAACTTTAGTATCTCAGCACTCTTAAACTTACTATTAAAATACGGTTTTGTGAATACTGCTAAAGCGAAAATGTATATACCTAAAAACGGGGGGGTCACTGTTCCAAAAGGAACAAAGGTCTGTTTAGGGTTAGAAGAAAGAGTCAGCAAGACTCTTACTTGCTGTCCTCACATATCCTAAGGGATGCCATGCTTCATCATAGAGCGGTTGCTCCTCATCGGGTAGGCGCCGCAATGCCCTACGGGTCCCCTGAAAGGTCACTTTTGCAGAGATCTGTTCAGTTATCGCAGCATGATGCATGTGAGGTAGTGAGTGAATGGAAAATTGACTATAGGATATCGATGCTGAGGCAGTTTAATAGGTGGACTCCTCTGTCAAGTGTAAAAAACCCAAAGGTTAGGGCTATTGAAGGGTTATGATGGCCCTTGGCAGCCAGGTTTAGATATGAGTGGGGATAGTTTTGTATTTATTGAGTCAACATGTTTCACACCCCTGATCGTCTCAGGCCAAGATCCTTGGCACTTCTTTGGGACTAGAAAAGAAAATAGGCGAATAAAAATACATACATTGGGTTCCTCCCTCCAGTAGAGTGGTGACACCTGTTAGATACTTCTGGCTGATGAGAGGACTATTAGGTATGAGTTACTTGAGCAACTGCTTTAATCCGGGTGACTATATTGCACTCCCTCGCCATAACCCAGGGGGATCACCCCAGAAACATAGGAGGTTGAATTACTATAGTTAGGATCTAACATTCGGCACTACTCTACTAAAAGAAAGAAGGGCCTCTATAGATATATATATATTTTTTTATTCACCTATTTTCTTTTCTGATCATGGAGAAGTGCCAAGGATGTCAGAGAATGCGTAACCTGGCAAAGCAAAGCTGGGCAGACCACAGTCAAAGGCATAAAGTACAGTACTCAGCAGGCCTAACTTGGTCTTGTGCCCAGCCTGCACTCCATTGAGGCTGGCCTGAATTTGTGACTTTGTCCTGGTCTAGTGAGACCAGAGTCCCTCAATTGGCACTTTGCATCTATTGGGCCTGAGTTTACCTAAATATTTACAAATTCTTATCTCTGGTTCCTTACATTGGAGTTTTGTAATTTTTGTACCTTTTTAAATATTTTTGTTGTGCTGTGTCTTTTACTTATTAACTGTTTTGTTGTTATTACATGCTTTGCACAGGCCTAACTCCTAAGTTAAGCCTTACTGCTTTTTTGACAAGTTACCAAGGAATGAGCAAAGAATAATTTACTGAGACTTGACAAAACCTAATAGTGATTGTCATTTTATTACTAACTGAGGGGGAATGCCCCCAACTGCTAATAGCCCACTTCCCTTCATTGTTGCACAGTGGTGAGATCCAGACTTTCTGTTTAGTAACGTCATTCAGTACATAAATTAGACAATTAAAAATCTTCTAAATTGACTGAGTTCAAAAATTGTTTTTGATTTTAAATTTGGACTAATATTCGTTGACCTACTTTACATTTTTTCTAAATTACTCTGACCTCAATGTTTCATAGTATTATTTCAATCCAAGGGATAGCATGGATCATGATCTAACTATCCAACTGGCCAGGGCCACCCTTAGTGCTGGTGGTGCCTGGTGTGACAATACTATTTGGTGCCCCCACACCTCATGACCACCTCCTTGTATTCTCTCACTACCACTGGGCATAAGTGTGCCTCATTTCTCCAATCATATGTTATTGCTAAACACAATGCCCCCCAGGTCGGCGCCCCGTCCATAGGTCAGCGCCTTTTTAGGGACCCACCAGTTGCACTGCCCGAAAGCCGCCCCTGCAACTGACTTTTCAAGTCGCAGAGCTTACGGACACGTGTAGGGCTAGGGAATTAGTAGCACCCTCATATTCCAGAAATGCAGTGCTGATAAAGTCCCACATGGCCTGGGCAGAAGCACAGCTAGGAGATTAGTATTATACCACAGAGGAGGCTCCAGAGATAAATTGGAGGGGAAAGGAAGACCCTGTATCTCTATGTTCCCAGCAGACGGTACCCAGCTACCACTGAGATCACCCATACAACTATGGACACATTTTCCCACTAAATCCCCATGCAACCTTCCCTGAGGTTGAGATCACAGACTGGATACATGCCAATCTCACCATCCCACCAAACTGGCCAGAAATCCAGCCACAAGCCTGAATTGTGTTCCTGCCCTCCTAATAAATAAACATGCGAACAAAGCCTGGCAGCCTTTATACGATATCCACTGTGACTTGCCAGTAGATTCAACCCGATATCCACCGTGACTTGCCAGTAGATTCAGTCTACATCCCCACATCCAGCGGCCTCATCCACTTAAGTTCTCCTTTTCCATGCCTCATGCACCCTCTCACCATTCGCCATCAAATGCCCTGGCTTCTCAGCACTGTATCCCAATTTGAAACCTGGTTCTGATGTTAGCCTAACATTGTATAAATGCAGAAACACCGTCGAACCTCACAGCGTAATTCACGGTGCCCCCTTGTGATTGGCCAGAATAATTAATTTGCCCGTAATGACCACGTTGTATATATACCCTTATTTGCACCTCTTTCCCGCTGTAATGTATTCCTTCACGTGTCACCAGCGCCGTTCACCTTTCACGAGCACTTGTGCACAGTATCACAGGTTACATGACATTAAATGTAACACAGTGCATTTATGATTGTTTGTGTATTTATTGCTTATGTTTTGACCATGTAATCAAAAATATGTTCAAAGCAATTCCTTAATATTTTCGCTTCAGAGTCTTTTGTTTCCCTGGTCCCATTCCCCTGTTCTTGGTAATTCATTGTTCTCCTTGATAATTTTCCTACCAAACAACAACCCTTGAGACACTGTTTTATGCTAGACAATATTTACTCTGGTCTCCATCGGGTTTATGGGTATCCTCCTGTAGCTTGTTACTACATATGGACTGTTAGGTGTGGCATTTGTGAGATTGTATCTGTGCTGTTCTATGACAAGGGCAAACCGAATAGCATTGTCAGATGCCCTAAAATAATATCGAAAATAAATTCTCCATTAAAGTTAATCATTGAAAATCTTTAGCAAATGAAACATTATTTTTGCAAACTATATTCAACATACAATATTTATGAGAGGATATGTCAGACAATAATATTTTGACATAGTATGTCCTTGATGATCTCTAGCTACTTCAATACATGACATTGTTAGGAAACAAAAGAAATTAGAGTGTCTAGAAAGTGAGGCATTATTCCGTCCCGGCACTGAAAGGAAAGCTCCACAGCGCCACATGCAAAGCACGCTGAATGTGCTTAAGCACCACTGAGTCCCAGCGTCAGTACAGTCCCTGGAAGACAGATGTGATCATTTGCTGAGCCCAGCCCAGAATCAAGTTCTGGTTCAAGAATATCTGCCAGAACCATAATCCATCTATTTCCAACTCTAATCCATGGACAGCATTGAGGGATCACACTTGAGAGCCCTGGCTTTTCCCTTACTACCCCTGGCACTGCCTTTGCGACCCCTGGCCTCAGAGGTGGCAAAATCAGTGCCAAGAACAGAGGGGCAGTTCCACATTCCTTATTTTCTGCTAGTTTTTCACTATACTAATAGTGAATATTATCCAATTATTCACTTTTAGTTTAATTTAAAAAATGGAGCACACTTAGCTGGAGTAGGACAGTAGGTGGCAGCTATGGTAAATAAAAATGGTTTTAAATATATAATGTGTGAATGCTTGGTGGTGAGAGTGTGTATATGTGAGAGAGAGCATGTGTATGTGTATGTGTGAGCATGTGTCTGTATGTATAAGAATGTGCGTGTTTGTGAAAATGATCAGAGTCAGTGACAGAAAGTGAGTGAGACCATGTGAGATTGAGGCCCGAATTTTCTATTCTCTGACACTAGGCAATGCTGCACCAAAGTTGCTGTCTTGCCTTGCATCAAAGGAAGAAAGTCAAATGTACCATATCTATTAGGATAATTGTGTGTTTTTCTCTCACTGTGTGCTAGAGCACTTTTAGTAGCCATACACCAGTGCCCACACTCAACCACCATATTGCAAGGCTGTGTGCAATCTCTGAAGCATAGGTATTGTACTGGAACTTCTAAATAAACACGATGATCTAGGGCTTTGCCCGCTTTGTATGTATGTTGTACAAAGCAACACACAGCCAAAATTGGAACAATGAGAAGAAACCATTTTTTCCCCTTGTTATGCCTGCTTTGAGGAGACGTAACATTTGTGCACGAATTTCCATCTAAAAAAGCTTCTATATAGGGATTGCGTCAAAACACACAGCATGTAATGCCTATGCACCACCAATAGATTGCTCCCTTAATGAATAATAATGCAAATCAGTGCATAGCTTATTTCTGCATTACTTTGGGATACTATCCAACACTAATATGGATTTGTTGGGTGTGCATCACAAAAGGGATGCAAACATTGTGAAAAGCGTTAGAAAACCTGGGCGAGAGTGTAAGTAAGTATGAGTATCAGTGCGATTAAGAGTGAATGTTAGTGAGTAAGTGTGAATGCATAGGAATGTTAAGGAGCTTTAAGAGAGTGTGGGTCTGACATTCTTTCCTGGAAAATAATCAGTGTCAAGGGTCACATGATGTCACTTCATGTAATGCCATTAAGGTCAAAGGGTATGCAATATCACTTCTGCTGCCCCAGGCCTATAGGTGAATCGACGCCCAAGCTCTAATTCAGCCTGGTCCCTGGGGATACTTGATAACAATGAAGGGTTACTTTTATTGGCTGCAGTTTTACCAGAAGCAACCAAGGAAACATAGTACTACTGGGAAATGTGGCTTTTTGGATTGAACACATAATTAGATAATGATTACTTACTTAAAGAATTGTGTTGAAGTCACTTGTGATTAATGGCATTACATTGATGGCGTCATAGAAGGGAAGAAAGTTACCAACATTTTTCATTCCTTTATATTGACATGTTAGGGATCTTGGCAGGACTATTCTCTCATTCTGCTTCTACCAGTTCTTATAATGTCTAATGTACAGTGGGTCATTGCAACAGCGTGTTAAAAAAGCAAATCAGGTTATGAACACAGTATATTGTTTGCCTTATTCTTGAAATAAAGTTCCAAGTAATTGCATTTTCATGTGAATTAGGAAACAATTCTCTGTTTTCCAGAATCCAATATTGTGCGTGTAGAGGAAAATGTCTTCTACAGTGTAGATAGCTGTGCCACGCTCCGCCTCTTATTGACTATAGGTCTGATTACGAGTTTGGCGGTTAGACTGCATGAATTCTCCTTCTGCGACTGCCAATTGACCACAGCACTGGCGGTCTACAGACCGCTGTTTTATGAGTTTACCACGGTGCCGGTGGTGTGGCTGTGGATATCTAGTGACTATTTTTCCATATGTATTGATGCCTGTGTGAACATTTCGACTGCATATGTGTTGAATCTATAAATCTGCATGATACATGTGGAAATACCATCTAACAATTGTCGGAGTCTGGCCATAATGTGGCAGTCTAGGCAATGGGTACCCGGCACAAAAAGAACTCACCTGTATATCGCTGCAAACAGGGTCATAATCCTCGAGGTGAAGATGCTGCTGTGAAGGGAGGACCATGTGCTTTAGATGGCTCAACAGCAAAGCACACACTATTTCTGGACAACTAGGGCCTGATTCACTAAGGTAAACCTACAGTTTTGTGTAGGTTTACCATCGCTTGTTATTCACAAAGGTATTTTATTGGTAGTATCTTTACGACTGCAGAGTCTGCATGCATAACATAATGAGACTGTCTTCTATTTGTATATGTGGAAATTCTGCAGTCGTAAAGATACTGCTAATAAAATAGCTATGTGAATGGCCAGCAATCATAAACCTACACAAAAGTGTACATCTACCTTTGTAAAGCAGGCCTCCAGTGTTTGTGCCACCCTTACTAGATGTTAGGAGGAGAATCAAAGTTGGTTGGAGCTGACATTTTGTAAAGGGTTATTTGATATATTACATGTAACTAGTATTTCATTTGTAAAAACAAATCATGCCAGGGCCCACATATTTTGCTAGGACACTGCCACCTATATCTACCATTGGTGTTGCCCACTTTTACAACTCTCATTTAAGAGGTTTTCCTGTAGGGCAGCACCACAGGCCTTCCTACTTCACTGCCTTTCCACAAAAGAAAAGTGCAGGAATGCGCTGTATCAGTCAGATCTGGTGAATTCCTGTCCTTTTTCCCTAAAATGGGCTGCCGTGCGCCAACGAAGACACCTTTGCACCATGGTGCTTGGGTGCCTGCGTTGTGGGGATGATTTTTTTGTGCAGGAAGGGAAACCTTCCTGCACAAAAAGAATCACAAGAGGCTTTTTCCTCTTTCTATCTCTACTGCAGAATAGAAAAAGGAGAAACAAAGATATTTCACCTCGTTGTGCCTCATACGTTTTTGGCGCTGCCTCAGATTTACAATTTCACGATTTTTCAGAAAACTGTGTTAAATGGAACAATATTTATGAGGCAGCATTATGCCCAAAAAAGTGGCTTAGTGCTGGCTCATAAATATGGAGCAGGTTCCTGCGCCACAGAACATTACAAAAAGTAACATTCCGCCCAAAGTCTTTAGTGCTATCGCTAATTCTGGCAACTTTTTCATTTGGTAGGATGCACAGGATGTCTGGGAGGAGCTTTATTTTGAGCTTAGATTCTTGGATGTTGCTCTGCTGATTCACAAAAAAAGATTAAATCCGTAATTGCCTGGCAAACATGTGCCAAAAGGGTGCAAACCTGATCCGGTCAAGTAAACTGAGCAAAATATACCATTCTAGATTAATCAGTGGTAGCTGGTACAAATGTGAGAGAGCCCACAGATGATTTGAAGAGAGGTTTATTCTCTGAAAAAAAACTTTCTAAAACAAGGGTTCAAATATTCCAATTTGCAGCAAGCTTTTGACACAAATGTATTAAAAAGCTGTGGGCTCCGAAATAGCAGTCATGAAATATTCCAGTACTTTAAAGCGTCTGAACATTGCTTTACAGGCTCTCCTACTCTAGGATAATTTTGAGAAATTGGTGGAATCGGTGCATTTTTCAGCAGAATGTCTCTAAAACGTATCTGAAAAGCAGTCAGTGAGAACAATGATTCAGAAAAGGCATTTTCAGAAAGCCTATCATTTTACATTTCTACATTTCACTTTCTTTCATTTTTCCATCCTGTTCCTTCCAAGTGGATTCCTAATCATATGGTATGAGGGAAAATCTCATCCAAAGGAGCAAGGAAGAAAACCTAAACAATTCTTGCAGACCACGACAGTACAGTCGAACTATATTGATTTTACAGGTTCATTCAGTAGTTCTATTTCAGATGTTGCAGAGCTGTAACATGTTCATACAGCAGATAGTTTATATTATTCGCAAAGATCCGGGTTCCAAAAAGCAGTAGTGATCATTTCTTATATAGGAGGATTAAACACACAGTTGAAAATATAATCATTGATCTAAAAACATTAGCTGATATAAACATATTTTGTGATTACACATGCAAACTTGATTCTTGGAAAATAAACACCATTACTCCTAGTAAGTGCTTATCATTTTTGTGGAAAAAAAAATGTCCCTGGCATATCAGCTTTTCGCTTTTAGTAATAGATGTTTACAGCCCAAGTTTGAATGTATTATTTTCATCAAGTGTGTACATATGCTACCTCCACACATTGATAGATTCTGCCCGGTACTGCCATGCATTGCATGCATTGCATTCTCATGCCACGAACTGCAACTAAATATCTATAATTAGTACTTTTTTGCTAGTGTCAGAACAATGCAAAGGCCAGGAACTGCTACTCTTATGGAAGGGCCAGCGTTATTCCACAGTTGGCATCATCATTCCTCAGATACCCACAATAACTCAAGGTTTCGCTGTTACGCCAGGTCCATCAGCACCAGGTGTGGGCTCGATCATGTCTTGGGTGCCAATAATATGCCAGTGATTACCACCGCAGTTGTAGGGAATTCATTTAGTCAGCAATTCAATCTCTATACCAAAGAAAGTGGGTCAGAATTAAGCTTTCGACTGACTCCGCTACAGAGAAAATTGAAACAGACCGCGGCCTTTAGCAAGGGTGCGTCTTAGCACCGCTGCTGTTTAATTTATATACAGCAGACATGGGCCAAGCCCTGACCGAAGCCGCCCTAGCCACACCGAGGATTGGGGGCACCAAAATACAGCTTATGCAATACGCCAACGATTTGGTACTTTTAGATCATACCAAAATAGGCTTACAAAAGGCACTGTCGGCTCTGGCAATCTATAATGACAAAAATAAGTTGGTGGTCAACCCATCCAAATCCAAAATTGTGATCTTCGGACATTACCATAAAAAAAACCCAGCAAAATGGAGCCTCGGCCAGCTGACCCTGGAATGCACACAGCAATATAATTATCTGGGCGTTTGGTTCAACGAATCGGGGCGCCCTGGAGTCCACTTAAGGAAAATTCAAACTAAAGGGAAAGCCATTATCTACGTCCTCTGCAAACTACAAGCCACTCTACTTAGCCCCACAACGATGGCCATCCAAAGAGTTTTAAGGGCAAAACTAATGCCAGCCCTTAACTATGCCCACAAGCGTTTCCTGGAAAACTGATCAAGGACCTGGAAAAAATCCATTGCAGTGCATACAAAAGGTTATTCCACCTACCTGCGTGCACCAGAAACATTCTTGTGCAATTGGAATTTACCCCGAATCAACAAAAGCTGGAAGAGATGGCTGCCCTGAGTAAATATTTTTACCTGACAACAGCGGCACAAGAGAAAACAATGAAGGCAGTCCTAAAAAACATCTTTTTGGAATTAGGGAATCCCTGGTCTGCGACCCTTTGCAGCGGCCTCTGACCATCTAAACTTAGCTCTAGAGAACTGGGATCCTGAGTTAATTAAGTACTCTGTCATCAAAAGTACAATTAAAATACAAGTCCGCATCTGCTCCCGCGCCTCGGACTTGGAATTGCTGGCCAAAAGAGGCTTCCATGAGTCCCAAAGTCTCCAACAAACAGCGCATAACTCTAAACCCCACCTCACGCAGGCTGTGGGCCGCGCATCCTTACACAGGATCCTGGCATTCAGACTGCACCCCCTGCCCCTTAAAGAACTATATACCACCGAGCCGAGAGGAATAGCGATCAAGGAATGCCGGCTCTGTGAATACAAACGTGAGCCTTTGGCCCACCTCCTAAAGGCGCAGCCTTTATCTCAGGCCTATTCTTCTTCAACTGGGCACGCGTACAGCAAAGGATGCAGTCCAGCTACTTTACACATTGAACACAGTAAAACAGATGGCCACGTTTGGTAAATTCATCCAACAGACTCGCACGAAGCTGATGGCCATCTCGGGCCAAGTGACCTGAGAACTAGACAACGTACGTTGGGCTGAAAGTCTACGGACATTATTTCCTTCATATCCCAAATATCCTGACTCCAGTTATACAGACTTTCTTTTAACATGATGATTTTTCCCTTTTTACTTTTGTATCTTGTTTTTAATGCAATGGTTTTGAGTAACCAAGCAATAAAATTATTCATTCATTCATTAGTCAGGGTTGGTGTTTTCAAGTTGTGATTCTTGGTATGTTGTAGGTCATGAGTCCTCCAACATACTAAAGATGTCCACCATATACGATGGCAAGCATTTTACCAGGGCTGGGCTGCTGGCAACTTCATGCCAAGGATTCTCCAACATGCCAAGAATCACATCAATTTACCAGGGTGAGCATTGGGGTGGAGACAATCGCACCATAGAAGCCTCAAAGAGCCATAAACTATCACTATTGTGTCTAGGCGAAATGGTGGGACACACACTCACAAATGGATTCCTGCACACATAATTACATAATTAAATACACATCATATGCAAACACATGCTTGCATACAATCATCCAGGCACATATGTACACAATAGGTATGCAAGACTTTTGTAAAAAGGGGGTGGTGATGGACAGAGTACCTGAGTTAATCAGAACACTCCTACCCAGTCAACAGATCAGGGTAGGAGTTTCTTTCCAGTGAAGAATTGGCTTGGTAGTTTGGTCTGCCCTGTTCCCATGATGCACTGGGCCAGGGACAGACTAATTTGCATATAGCCAGGTTCTGAACTGGGATGGTGCAGTGAGCTAAAAACGGTGATGGATCAAGCCCTGATCTGTTGACTGGGTAGGAGTGTTCTGATTAACTCGGATACTCTGTCCATCACCACCCCCTTTTTGTAATTATTTTGGCCACCATGCGTGTGGAAGGGTATGCTCAGACATGAGTCCCTTGCTCATTGCACCATCAGGATTCAAGCAAGCCGGGCCGAAGACGGCTGTAATGCCAGAAACCGGTCCCCGGAAGCTTGTTTCCTTTCCAGTGAAGAATTGGCTTGGTAGTTTGGTCTGCCCTGTTCCCATGATGCACTGGGCCAGGGACAGACTAATTTGCATATAGCCAGGTTCTGAACTGGGATGGTGCAGTGAGCTAAAAACGGTGATGGATCAAGCCCTGATCTGTTGACTGGGTAGGAGTGTTCTGATTAACTCAGATACTCTGTCCATCACCACCCCCTTTTTGTAATTATTTTGGCCACCATGCGTGTGGAAGGGTATGCTCAGACATGAGTCCCTTGCTCATTGCACCATCAGGATTCAAGCAAGCCGGGCCGAAGACGGCTGTAATGCCAGAAACCGGTCCCCGGAAGCTTGTTTCCTTTCCAGTGAAGAATTGGCTTGGTAGTTTGGTCTGCCCTGTTCCCATGATGCACTGGGCCAGGGACAGACTAATTTGCATATAGCCAGGTTCTGAACTGGGATGGTGCAGTGAGCTAAAAACGGTGATGGATCAAGCCCTGATCTGTTGACTGGGTAGGAGTGTTCTGATTAACTCAGATACTCTGTCCATCACCACCCCCTTTTTGTAATTATTTTGGCCACCATGCGTGTGGAAGGGTATGCTCAGACATGAGTCCCTTGCTCATTGCACCATCAGGATTCAAGCAAGCCGGGCCGAAGACGGCTGTAATGCCAGAAACCGGTCCCCGGAAGCTTGTTTCCTTTCCAGTGAAGAATTGGCTTGGTAGTTTGGTCTGCCCTGTTCCCATGATGCACTGGGCCAGGGACAGACTAATTGGCATATATCCAGGTTCTGAACTGGGATGGTGCAGTGAGCTAAAAACGGTGATGGATCAAGCCCTGATCTGTTGACTGGGTAGGAGTGTTCTGATTAACTCAGATACTCTGTCCATCACCACCCCCTTTTTGTAATTATCCTCCTCCCCACATCACCACCCTGCAGGAACTCCTACTTCCGACCGCGGCTGGAAGCAGTACCACTGAGCAAAGACAAGCAGGGACAATAACTAACACCTGTGCATGGCATAGCCAAGACAAGCCTGACCACGGGATGTATCTACTAGTTGGGCGTGAGTGTTAGTGGGCATTATTTTCTCACCCATTTACTAACACCTGTTTTAAATAAAATTAGAAATGATTGCCGTGTTGGCTTTCACCATCCACCCATAATTACCTTCAGTGACCAACACCGAATTTGCTATCTCGTCAGCATCTAACCTTCTAGATCTTCTCCCTGAAACCTTTAACATCCTCCCCAAAAATAGGCTTATGTGTGTGGTGGGAGGACCAGCTTTAATTGTCTCTGAAACTCTCTCATGCACACAAACGACAGGATCTGAGAACAAATCATTTGAGCACATGTTCTTTGAATGCCTGCCTCTTCATTTACCCTTGCCATAGACTGTCATGGTCCAAAGAAGATGATTGCTTTTCATATTTCACAAAGATCTCCTGGACTTGGCATAGCACAGACTATTCCAAATTAACTCATCATACCTCAGGACCTGCATAACGTCTACACTCAAGGCGACATTGGAGACAGTGAAAGGTTTTGGTTTTTTCCACTACTCGGTCACCACACATGCAAAATTTGGAACAGACATGATACGATTATATTACATGTACTGTCTCATTTCCCATTTTCTACCCACCTCGTGGGCTGACTTATCATTCTGATCAGGTCAACCCCTAGACTGCAACATCTAACATCTAGAAATTGAGCCTCATACTATAGCCTTATAGCCCGCCGTAGAGGGCTATTCCGGCTATTAAAGGCCCTCTCCAGCGTTAAAGGCCCCGAGCCGAAGGCGAGGGCCTTTAACAAGGGAGAGGGACTTTAATAGCGGTATAGCCCATCTACGAAGGGCTATAAGGCTATTAGAACATTCTGTCACTAGAGGACAGAATGTTCTAACAAAAACAACAAAGCCTTTTGGGAGCGTGAGGGAATTGGAATCCCCTCAGGCTCCCTGAACCCTTTGTTCACAGCCAGAGCTGTGAACAAAGAAACATTGGAATGTTGGAGCTCCAGGCTTATACCAGCCATTATAAGCCCGGAGCACTCCATTGTTTTCACTCATACACCAACCCCCTCAGAAATGCTCATCATCAGACAATATTGCTATCATGGTGACAGATTTAGCCTGAGCCCACAACTAATTCTCATGTCAAAGTAGGAGATCAAATCAGGATAATGTACAAATAATACGCAGATTTTGATAGACTATACCTACTGAAGCAATGTGGAAACGCGTTTTTTAAAAAGCAGGCTAATGTTACCCTGGAAAGTACTGGATTATTTCATGAAGTCCAGTTCAAATCTGCGACAACATAACCTTTTGTGGTCAATGGGTATGTAAAATAGATTTAAAGTGCATTGTTTTCAAAACCTTGAGAGTAGAACCCACCATAGTATCCTGGTTCAGCATTGGGTTGCTCACCTCTCTCATTTTCTCCTTGACTCAGATGTAGGTGTAAATCTAGCTGCCTCAAGAATCTATGCCCATAGACTTACCTCGGTGCATTGGGAACCTTTCATTAAGATAGAAGATACATATGATGATTCCACAAATATGTAGACACCCTGAAAAAATCAAAAAAGGTCAAAAATTGTCAGTCCAGTCTCTAAGCCAAAAAAGATAGAGGCATCCCTCTAAAAATACATTCATATTTTTAGGATTTGCAGTATAACATCTGCTTGATGCCATTCCGGCAAAGCAAGACTTCATATGGAATTAGTGGCTATTTCTTTGACGCATGCTCATCTAAGTATGCAATTAAATTATTTCATATGAATAACTCGTTTTGTGAAAGTTGCTTAGTGGGGGGGTCTGGTCTCAGTTACTCACCGTCCTGAATGAGTCACATTGCTTCCTAATTTTCAATCAGAGACCCTGAACTGAAAATGTTAATGCAATGACAAGGTAGGTTCTGTCATAATCAATGAATCATTCATTAAAATAATTTACTAGCACAGCATAGGTTCAAAGGTACTAAACAATCCAAATCTCACAGAAATTATTTTGTCAGTAACAAAACGACTTCCCCCTTGTCTTACCCTAGGGCGCTGTCAGTGTTTATGTTGTCTTGAAGGCAGAGTACCACCTCTTAGAAAGGAGTAAGTGCATCCACATAACTGTTTTGTGTGGTTTTGTGTGGTGGCACTTAAGCACCACTTGAGGTAAGCTATTGGAATGGCATATGCCACAAAATGTAGTTGTCTGGAAATATTGCATGCTCTAGCTTCATCAAGGAGTGCTCCCTTTGATCTGCTTGAATGGTGAGTAGTTCATCTGGTGCAGTGTTGATGCAGTAATACTATCTTCCATTGCAGCCTAATCAATATTTAACAACTACAATTGTGACGTTGCTTGTGTGGAAGTCCTTCTGTATTGTTTAGAGACTGCTCCAAAGTGATGTAGTGCTCCAAGTGGCAAGCCGGCAGGTGATACCGGTGACTAAAACATAAATTATCAGCGCTGATTGGCGGTCTCTTCACCAAGCCCGGTTCAGTGCGAATGCTGTGTGGTCTGAAATATGAGAGTCATCTGCCATACCATTCATATCCAACAAAAGAAAAGTGGCACCCCGTATTTCCATGGAGCTAGGGTAGTAAAGGCCATATGCACAACAATGTCCCACAGGAAAGCACTCAATAGAATTTAGTACATTTGCAGGAATTATATAATGACCCTGCTATCACAGCCAATGTTTTAGTAGAAGCTTAATTTAATTGCTCAATATCATCATGAATAAACAGTCAAAGCCAATGTGTGAAAAGTTGCTACAATTGGCGTCGCAGTGAGTGCAAAATCAGTGAACCTGAGTGCAGTGGAGTGCCTTTTCTTCCATGTACACCTGCTGATTGCAGTTGGCTGTTTGACTGTGGCCTCATCCACTGTCTAGCTTGGGCTGTAACACCTCGCTCCTATCCTCAATGAGAAATGGACACCGTTCCTGCATTTATTTGCCATGCTCTTTCCTCTGCTGTGCTGTCCTAACATTATTCATTTGCCACAGAGGCGCAAGTGCTGTGGAAACTCTTTTAATGCCATGTTACTGAAGCTGGAATCCTCTACCACCTCTATGGCTCATTCGTGCAGGGTAGTAATGAGACTATGTTTTATAACGTTATTCATATCAATGTTATAATTTCTATCATTATCTGCTTTTTGTTTTTTGTGACCTTACTTTTCTGTCCAATTTTATTTTCTTGTCTTCTTTTTGCATATTCTCCTTAATAGTCATTACATTTCATTATCTGTACAGCTCTTTAATTGTGTACAGTGGTTTGAATTACATTGACACAATTAATCAAATTAAAAATACACATGAAAAATAAATAAATCTCACTGCTCGGGTCCTGAAATTCTCTGTTCCTTCTGCTCCCTATGTGTGACTATGATATGAATGTGAAAGATGCTCGAACAGTTGCACATTCTGAACTATTTTATGAAGGACAACTAGAACTGCAGCTGTATTTTCTGTAACAGTTCCATGTGGGCACTAGAATCTAGCACTGCGTCTTCAGATGCTGTATATGGTGTGTGTGCAAGAGGAAGCATATCTTGATGCTACCGGTGTCATTACAGTTATGTGTATGTGTGTGTGTAAAGGAAGCTTGCGCTGCTGGCGCACATGCAGTACACATTCTCTGTGTATGAGGATACATGCATTGATGCTACTTGTGCCACTACTGTTCTGTGCATGTGAGGGAAGCTTGTACTGCTGCAACGCATCCTGTGCCCCTTCTATGTTCAGTACAATATTTATTTATTTATTTATTTATTAGGTCTGTGGACAACAAACCCATGTGGGGACCTCACAGGACTAGAACCTGCTTGAAAGTTTAAATAAATGTCATGCAAGGAAATGGAAAACACATGGCGCCATCTCGCAGTGTTAGCCTGGTCAGCTCCCTTAAATAAATAGGGCGGGATGCTTTAAAATAAGTTGATAGATGTTACAGCACAAACCACGAGGCCCAGAAAAGTGCTCGGCCTGGGAAATAAAGACCCCTCTGCCCACTCTTCTGACAGGCCTGATCCTGCTACCACCATCCTTGTACTTGTATTTGTGCCATGTGTTAGTGAAGCTTGGTACAGCATATTTTCACTATACAAAAGCCCAAACGATTGGCATTTGCCAGTGCTTGCTTTCATTAGAAACACTTCTGCACCCTACCCCGCCCTGCAATTTAAAAAAGAAATATGCAATGTACTCCATCTCATAATTATGGCATGGCAGCTTTCATCCTCTCTCTCCAGAGCCACTCTGCACTTAGAAAATGGAAAGCAACACAAACATCTCGTGCATTTATTCGATAACATGATTAAATTGAGAAATCACCCAAGTTGTGGATTTGATAACAATGTTTTGCTCCTTCCCACAATTAATAACCTTTCAAATCTCACTTTGCCTATTTTTCTCTGCCTCGTGTTCAATGCATCATCGATAGCTAATGGAGATAAACGAGCTAGAGTGAGTGAGTGTGCGGGGCTCTTTATGCTGCAGTAACTTCTCTGGTGCGAAGGGCCTGCTGAGCCGAAAGGCTCTTAAAGAGACAGGAACATTGCATCAATGCAAGAGAATAAGGGCGACCCACAGATGAACACATTGTAAGAATTTTGTTACAATACATGTTGCAAAAATGTATTATTGCCAAGGGCTCAGTGAAGTTGTTTTTGTTACATAATAATACAATAATATGTACGTGTTATTTATTATGCGCATAAGTTATAGCTGCAATATAAAATAGGAATTTCAGAAGGAATATTTAATCAGATCACATAAGCTTAATAGGATTCACACAATGATGCTAATAAAATTGCAAGTGAACTGAGGCATGCCCTGTTGTCTATGCAGCTAAAATGCAACATAACAATATTAACTATAGCTCTCTGTGAACAATATGATACTCCGGTAGGATATAACAGATTACTACTTTTCGAACACATTGGTCGTCTAAACCTACAATGAGAAAAAGATGCAAAACCAGTGTCATGCAGAAGGATCATCAAAGTGCTATCTGAACACCTGCTCAAACACGATCAGAAATATAGGCACAGGGAAGCATAAGTGAATTCTAATGAACTAATATTGACTCCGTTGTACATCAAACGGATCCTATGTCCATTACAGCATATTCTCTCACTTAGCTACCTGCACTCGGAGGATATCACAAAGAGTACAGTTTAGTGGATCTCCAACTACCCCTGACATAGAGTCCGCGGTTGAATCATCTAGGCTCTCATTGCAAGTGCTTTTGATGCTACAAGAGCAGCACAACAGGCATCAAACTCTTACTCAGAGTTTTAATAAAGTCCAGAGCCAGTGAGAAAAAGGGATAAAGGCAATCCCAGGAGCACAGCTTCTACGCCATATCACTCAACTGACATGAAAGGCACCTATCCAAATAGAAGTTAACCCTTTGAATCAGAGATACAGTACCGTGATTTCCCCCACAGCGCAGCGGGAGGCCAGGACTAGGTCTGGTTGCCTGCTGAGCAAATACCTAAGCCCACCATCCATCCCTTAAACCAGGAAGAGCGATAAGGGAATGGCTCAAGTGGGCGGTACTGAGTTTATCTTGTGGAATGTGGACGGTCTTAAGCAACTTCTTGATCATCCGACAGCCTTAGCTTTCATTAATACAGGACATATCACCTGCTCCAAGAGACATGAGCAATTAACCATCTCCCAATCGAAGGCTATTGTAGTTTAGATGAACCTGTTATTAAAATCTATAATCATGGTAGGCCAATGGGGAAGCAAGCAATTTATGTCTTGACTGCATTAAATATCAAATATCAGCTCTTGACACTCAAAACCCCTCAATTCAGCATATGAAGTTAGAGGGCCATCCAAAATTGATACTGATTATGAATACAAACTTCAATCTATAAAAGGGAAATAGGATGGCAATAATATCTGACTTCTGTGAGACCCTACCTAATTTAATCACAAAGCATGGTACTCACAAAAACATTCTCACTGGCAATTTTAACCTGGGAAACCTGCCCGCTAAGGTAGACATTGTAGCCCACACACATCTGGCTGGTCTTGATCCCCAAGTAAGAAGTCTCAGCAATTTATGTTTAGCCTTTAAATCTCTGCAAGCTGTTTACAAGGCCTGGGGCTGCTCACAAACTGTTCCTTGCTCCTACTAGGAATTTTTAACTATAGATTATATGTTTGCAACATATCTACTGATAGCTGTCTGCAAATCTTTTAATATCCTTCCTCAAGGCAACAGTGATCATTTCCCCTTAATCACGTTTCAAGTTAGAAGGGGGAATCAAGGCTGACTACCCCGTCATTGGTAAGTCTAAAAGCATTGAAGCACCACATTGGTAAAGAGACTGAAATGGAACAAGGCATCTCGAGGACTATTTCTTAATTGACAAAATTATTCAACAGACAGTAAAGTATTACACAATATACGGGATAATAACCAACCCTTGTTGTACTGGCCTAAAGTAATAGACTTACTACATAAACATACAAATACTGCTGGTGACCTTTAGCAGGAAGGTTGGAAGACCTAATAAAAGAACTCCAAATTGTTAGTATAAACCTGCAGTCAGAAAATCCAGTAGGCAAAAGACTTCCTCTGGGAGCAAAGCAAGGGTGCCACTTTGATCACGAACCTCTGTCAGGATGGCCCTACAATCAATTAGGGCAGGTGGATCATGAAAGCCTCTGTCAGGATGGCCCTACAGTCAGTCAAGGCAGATGGTGCTCTTGGCTCCAACGGCTTACCCGGCTCTCTGTTTAAAACTGACATAGAGTTTTGGCCACACTGGTTAACTCCACTCTATCAAATGGCTCTTCTTACTGCGCAAGTGCCTCCATCATGGCATGGGTCAATTCTCCTAGATACATAAGAAAGGTATTAACATGGACCCATCAAATTATAGATTAATCACAAAGCTAGATGTTGAAGCAAAAGCAAATGCCAAGATCCTGTTAATGGTACTGTAGGGTTGGGCATATGCAAAAAAGTAAATCCCATACGATCTGATGGGTTTTACTCAGAAATCTTTAACAAAAGATAACATCATAGCCTTATCCTATCTGGCATAATGCTCAACACGCAATTTGAGCCCAACCCTGTTTGTATATTTTGTCTGCTACTCAACCACTTTTGACAGTAGATTGCCATCTTTTGTGGGCCAAACTGTCCGAATGGGGCATACCACAGACTCTACTTACTCTAATAGTTGCACTCTGCTCTAATACCTGGGTCTGCATTAAGCTTGAAAAGGGTAATCAAGTATCACAACTCATATTTATGTACAGAGTTTTAAAGCAAGGGAGCGTCCTGGCACTCTTAATGTTCAAATTCTATGTATCGGAATCAGCGAGCTCACTGACACAGGCAAACACTTTCCCTTTAGGACTGGCACTTATCAGCTGCAGATCCTTTGATGTGCGGATGATCTGATCTTTTTAGACCAGACAAAAATAGGTTTGCAATAAGCATTGGTTGAACTGATCAAGTACAATATAGCCAACAAGCTATCTGATCATGTTAACAAAAGTAGTTGTTCGGAAGGAACAAGAAGAAGCACAGGCGCCCTTGGTTGCTAGGACAGCTAAAGATTTCTTTTGCTGGATTGCATAACTACCTTGGAGCCTGATTATCAGTTTTGGCAACCCCAGCAATCACATAAACCACATCTGGAATCAAGCTAAAACTTTAATGTTTGTTCTGTATAAATTAAACATGTAGCTATATAGTCCATTAGCTGAGGCAATGATCAGAGCTATCAAGGCACAATTTATAACAATGATTTCTGACGGGCATCAGGCCTTTCCTGCCAAGCTTGCAGAAATTCTTGGCAAGGTTCAAAGCATTGCATAGGATGCATATTTCACATGCCCAAGTACACAAAAAAATCTCGGATACACTTAGAGTTTGATCTTCTTATACTGGATTTAGAATGCTAGTCGGCTACTATCAAATATTACTGTCATGTATTAAATGCCATATCCAAATACAATGAAAATGGTGATCCAAGCAATCTATAATTCCAGAAACAATCCTTGGTCCATATACTTAGCAGCAGCCTTCGAAGATCTAAACCTCCTCAGGATCAACTTTAACGCTAATCCTTCTTATCCTGGTCTAAACTCCATACTGAAAAAACAAGTTCTGGCACTCTAGAGGAATGCAGATCTAAGATAATTAAAATCTGTTGCTAGGTTTGACTTGATTCGCAATTCGTACGAAACAGCTTGCTTCCAACCTTATCTGAAGATGGTTCTAAGCAGTCCATGTAGAGATAACATCCTGTGGACTAGAACTCTGTTTCTCCCCTTTGAGGAATACAGAACATCTTGGAGGAATGGACTAACCTTCATCCTGCATTGCAGATTCTGTGACTATAGTAAGAATGTTATTGGACATTGTACAAACAAGCGCAGCAGCGTGTTCATACCCACGACCCTGAGACTAATTCAGGCTGCGTGGTTTTTAAACTAGCAGTCCCGCTCCTGTTCGCCGACGGTAGCAGATCATCTAGCTTGCTCCTAGCGACAGCAGCGCAGCGCACTGTATTTTTATTACTCTGTTTTATTTTGTTTATTTAAAATATTTGCACAAAGTAAAATCGCTCATTATGTCACTCGTATGATCGGTGTACCACTTACCTATTCTGCCCAGCGTGTTCTACTACCCCACCACCAAAAGTTTGGTTGTGTGGAGGGAACGAGCACCACAACCGGAAGGTTCCCCCCTCCACTTCCGGTGTGCCACCACCAGCAAGGTCAGCTCTGTAGCTTTCCGCCTCCCCCCCGGTATATAAGAGCTGGATGGCGCGGATGACAGGTAGATTGGACATTGTACAAACAAGTTCAGCAGCGTGTTCATACCCACGACCCTGAGACTAATTCAGGCTGCGTGGTTTTTAAACTAGCAGTCCTGCTCCTGTTCGCCGACGGTAGCAGATCATCTAGCTTGCTCCTAGCGACAGCAGTGCAGCGCACTGTATTTTTATTACTCTGTTTTATTTTGTTTATTTTAAATATTTGCACAAAGTAAAATCGCTCATTATGTCACTCGTATGATCGGTGTACCACTTGCCTATTCTGCCCGGCGTGTTCTACTACTCCACCACCAAAAGTTTGGTTGTGTGGAGGGAACGAGCGCAACAACCGGAAGGTTCCCCCCTCCACTTCCGGTGTGCCACCACCAGCAAGGTCAGCTCTCTAGCTTTCCGCCTCCCCCCGGTACATAAGACGATGCACTTAGTCAAGCGCAGCGGACGTGCGCAGCGGGCGTGCCGTCAGCGCGCCGGAGTCGCGCCAGAGTAATGCCCGTCTGCGCCCGTCCGCGCCTGGCCCGGGCCGCCGGCAAGTCTCCCTGATCAACCCACCCAACTCCTGACATACAGCTTTATTCAACTGTTAGCTCTTAGACCTTCCCTGCACCTCCCGCACAACTCACCCCATTACATTCTTTCAGAGTAGACCTGTGGCCCTTTTACTTGTAAATTTTGTACACGTCCCCTCCCCAAAGAACATCGGCATAAACCACTGCAGGCGGCGCTTATAAACGCTCGCTCCCTTCCAAAACACAAACTAGACATCTTTGAACTTATTACTGCACATTCCCTTGACTTACTCTTTATAACGGAAACATGGGGAGACGCGGCAGCAGACCCGGATTTTACAACTGCCCTGCCACCCGGTTTCTGTGTAAATCGATTAGACAGACCGATAAAAAAAGGAGGTGGCCTGGCCATCATTTATAGAGATCATCTTTGCACTAAAACCACCCCTCTTCCTAATATAAGTTGTGAGGCACTCTCATTTACGATTACACTCACTGGTAATCAGTCATTCTCAGGGAATCTAGTATATCGTCCCCCAGGCCCGCGTACAAAATTCCTTGCCAGCATTAACAACCTTCTAGAAAGTGTAGCAGGAACTCCTCATTTTACCATTCTTGGGGACTTTAATTTTCATCTAGAGGCTGATACTGATAATGATACAGTATCACTTCTTGAAGATATGACAGCTGCAGGACTTAACCAACTAGTCTCGGCACCCACTCATATCGCAGGGCATACCCTGGATGGGATATTCACAAACAATCTAGATATTTCCTATTCCTCACAACTGACTCTTACTTGGACATATCATTCAGCGGTATTTTTTGCCATTAGGCATAATAATTCCACAGTTCCTCTGTTAAAACCTGCGTTTCCAGTCACTTCTAGGAACTGGAAACACATCGATATCCCACATCTATCCGTCACTTTGGCCTCTTAACTTGATACAATTGAAACAGATCCAGAAATAGCTTCTAATAACTATCTTTTACAACTTAACAGCGCTTTAGACGTCTTCGCACCACCAAAAGTTATGTTCCGAAATCGCACTTTGCCCTCAGCTCCTTGGTTTTCTGAAAATCTGCGCTTACAGAGACAATTCTGTAGGAATTTAGAAAGACACTGGCGCAGATATTACAGCCTCACTGATAAACTTATATATAAAAGTGCTCTCAATAAATATAAGCAGCAGCTAGTCATAGAAAAAAGTAGCTACTATGTCACCCAGATCGAATCAGCAGAAAATTCCACCAAAAAGCTCTTTCATGTAGTTAACCATCTGACTAATCCTCCTATTCCATCAGAAAAAACCTCTCAAGAGCTGTGCAATTCGCTGGCGGACTTCTTCACTGACAAAGTCACCTCCATATTTTCTGTTTTTTCTCCTCAAGCTATGCCTACAGCTAAATCCCCGGACCTTAACCATTTCCCCAATTCTCCGTCTTTTTCTTTTTTCACCCAGTTACACTTGAACAAACCTCACATCTTGTCACCACTATTAAATCAGGCTCACCACTAGACCCCTGACCCCCTTCTATTCTCAACCTCATTCCTGAGGCTATTTCACCTGCAATAGCCACCATTTGCAATAATATGTTTCAGGCAGGTACTTACCCGTCGGTGTGAAAAAAGGCGATCATCAGGCCCCTTCTAAAAAAAAATTCCCTTGACCCCACAGATCCTGCTAGTTATAGACCGATTGCATGCCCACCTTTTCCATCCAAAATTTTCGAAAGCTTTATGAACCAACAACTATCAGACTTTATTGATACTCATAACCTATTGGACGATACACAATTTGGCTTCAGGAAAGCACACGGAACTGAAACAGCGCTTATCAAAGCAGCGGATGAAATCAGATACACGTTAGACACGGGAGGAGCGGCAGTCCTGATATTGCTGGACTTGTCAGCGGCTTTCGACATGGTCGATCAGAACATCTTGATCGACCGTGTCGCAGCCATGGGGGTGAAACACAAAGCCAAGGATCTGATCGCTTCTTTTTTACATAACCGGTCCCAAACTGTTAAACTGGGTTCCTTTTATTCATCTCCCCTTTCCCTTCCCTGTGGTGTCCCACAGGGCTCCTCGCTAAGTCCGACTCTTTTTAACATCTACGTATCGGACTTAGCGAGGGTGATAAAGGAATATGACATCAGCCTTACCACCTACGCTGATGATACTCAGTTAGTTCTTTCAATACACCGGGATGGAGACAGGGTGGCCGCCAATTTCAGGGAGGGAATGTTGGCCATCAGCTCCAGGATGGCGGCCAACTGTCTCAAATTGAATTCCAACAAGACCGAGATTATGCTTTTTGGCAAATTAGAGCCCTGTTGGTCCCCTCAGTGGTGGCCAAGTGAACTAGGCCCCCTGCCCATACCTGTCAAAAAGGTAAGAAACCTCGGAGTCATCTTCGATGATCGGCTTCTCTTCAACCATCATGTAAATAATGTTGTTTCCTCATCTTTTTTCACCTTGAGGAAAATCAAAAAAATTCTACCTTACATACCCACCTCGGCTGCAAAAACCCTTATCACCTCCCTTGTACTTTCACGAACAGATTATTGTAACGCCCTCCTTCTTAACGCTCAGACAAAGGGGCTTAACAAGCTCCAGTTGGTGCAGAACGCTGCGGCCAGGGTTCTGCTCAACATTCCAAAACACAACTCCATTTCCCCTTTCATTCGCAAACTGCACTGGCTTCCAGTGAGAAGCCGCACAAAGTTTAAGGCTCTATGCATAGCATATAAGGCCATCAACAATACTGGACCTCAGTTCCTTAAATCAGCCTTCAGACCTTTAGAGGCACCACAAACTCTCCGTTCATCCTCAGCCCATCTCCTGAACGTCCCGCCCACAAAAAAGGTCAATTGGGGTGACAGACGCTTTATAGTGGCCACAGCTAGACTGTGAAACTCACTCCCCCTGGGCATTAAGATCTGCCCTACGCTACTTAGTTTCAGGAAACAACTTAAGACGTGGCTGTTTGCACCATAGATGCCTTGGTTTGTGCAGTTTTTGATCTTTAAAGCGCCGAGACACCTCCGGGTATTTGCGCGCTGAACAAATTGCAAAAATAAATAAATAAATAAATAAATAAAATACATCTTCTTTGCTGATGTGCCGAATCTCTACATGCGGGCCACACCTTACTAAAACCAATTTGTATAAAGAAAATATAGTTTTTACTTGTAGGGAAGCTTCACTCTTGCGTTTTAGCACCAGGGATATACCAGAACTAGCCCGGTTTGGTAAATACATAAACACTTTCTATATTAGAATTAACTTCTTTTTAAATCATGCTGATTTTACATAGATTGTAATTTTATGTTTTTTTTATCTGTTTATATAATCGCATTGCCTCTATGTTTTTTAGTCATACTGTTTTTTAATTGTAAACGTTTTAATTAACTTAATCAATAGAATATTCACTTGCTTATACTCTCATGCATATTGTACCTGGAATGGGGTGCAGCTTTGTACTTGACTATAAGCTAAGTGATAGGGAGTGATGGGAAAAAAGTGGGAACAAATGGGAACAAACAGGCTTTACACCCATTGCACAAAGATTTTTAGAGGCGAGGTAATCACTACTAGCTACGAGAGGGTGGCAAATTAACAAAGATAAGCTCTCGCAACTACATGTGTGTTCATCAAAACAAGGTAAATTGACCAAAAGTTAAAAAGAAGCGCAGAAGCAGGTTCTTTGGTGTAAGTCTTCTTGTCACAGCAAGATGTTTAATTTTCTCCAGACTTGAGAATAATATCAATCGCCGACACGTGTTTCGTCGTGTGCGGTTGAGTCACACGACTCTTCAGGGCTTCCACTCCAATTCCAATGTGTGGTTGGAGTAAGTCTGGGTCTTTAAAAGCTCAGTTTCAAGCAATGGGTATTCTGTATGTATATGAAACAGTCGATGCTGTTTGACAAAGTAATCAGTTGCAGTATATGGATAGAATTATCGTATCCCACTGGTAATTTTCATTTGAAAGTATAGCGCTGTGTCTCGCTATGCTGTAAGGCGGGGAGCCGGGAGGGGATTCTTTATAGCGCCAAATTGAGGAAACGAGTACGTGACCTCTGCGGTGGTGTGCCGCTGCAGGCAATCCCTCCTCTGTTAGTTCCCGGCGGTCGTCTCTCGTCGACCGCCGGGAACTAACAGAGGAGGGATTGCCTGCAGCGGCACACCACCGCAGAGGTCACGTACTCGTTTCCTCAATTTGGCGCTATAAAGAATCCCCTCCCGGCTCCCCGCCTTACAGCATAGCGAGACACAGCGCTATACTTTCAAATGAAAATTACCAGTGGGATACGATAATTCTATCCATATACTGCAACTGATTACTTTGTCAAACAGCATCGACTGTTTCATATACATACAGAATACCCATTGCTTGAAACTGAGCTTTTAAAGACCCAGACTTACTCCAACCACACATTGGAATTGGAGTGGAAGCCCTGAAGAGTCGTGTGACTCAACCGCACACGACGAAACACGTGTCGGCGATTGATATTATTCTCAAGTCTGGAGAAAATTAAACATCTTGCTGTGACAAGAAGACTTACACCAAAGAACCTGCTTCTGCGCTTCTTTTTAACTTTTGGTCAATTTACCTTGTTTTGATGAACACACATGTAGTTGCGAGAGCTTATCTTTGTTAATTTGCCTTGTCTCTTGACTTGTTTGGACGGTTAAGGGTGGTTTGCCGTCTGCTCTTCACGCACTACACAACGACACTCTTGCTCCATACACACTTTGTAACGTTTTAACCCAGGCAGCGCGCCCCTCTAGTCCTAATTTTCTAAAAACCCCTTTACGAGAGGGTGGCAACTTGCGGTTGATTCCTAGCTAGAAGATTGGCTAAAACTTGATGGGCTACATGCGTTCTATTGTAGATGTATGTGCACGTAGAGAACACATATTTGAATATTTTCTTCCACGTTATGCAAAATTTAGTGCCAGATTTACAAATGCTTTGACCGGGTTTGCATTGCTTTATTAACGCAAACCTGGTGCAAGGGGTTGCGGGGGCACTTACCTTCCAAAGCAAATCAGGATAGAGGTTGGAAAGTATACCAAAGTAAAGCAAAGTAGGGCTATCTGGTATTTACCGGCTATTTTATTCTATTCTCTGCATCAAGGAGACTTCCATGGGCAGTACAGTGGTGTTCTCATGCAACCGCCCATGGGATTTGAGCAAATCCATATCTACTCTACTGACATTGATAGACAGGAAATTGTAGAAAAACAAATGCCTCTTCGAAGCAGGTGTAACGGTGGAGCAAATTTTAAAGCTCTCCTTATTTTTCCAACTTTGCATGTGTGCTGCACTGTACAGCATACATACAAAGTGGGATAGGTATTAAAGCATATTTTCTGCATTGGAAGGGTCACCTTTGAGTACAAAACCTATGCTTGATAGAACTCATTCACCGTTGCACTATGGGGCAGGGTGTGTGTGTTCACTCATAGCAACCAAAAGTGTGCCAGTGCAAGGAGAAAGGAAAATAGCATCATATTTTAGTACATGGCACAGTTCTGCTCTCTCCCTTTCATGCAACACATTATGGCAATTCGGTTGCTGCACTGAATTTCGTGAAAAGTTAGTATATCAGACCCTTAGAGTTGAAATATTCAAGATATTGCACCAAGCATGGGATGAGTAGTTATCAAGTTATGTTTCATCTGCACACCATAACTTACAGAGTGTTATTAAGATTTCTGGGGCGCTAGAGGGCGCACGAGCTAATGGCCGCACTTTAGTGAGGCTCTGGCTGCCTGGTCAGAATTATCCTGCATATATCCTTCTGTCCTGCAGATGCTCGCCTGAAAATCTCAGCGAGTGTGAGTCCATGTGCCCTGCAGATCCTGTCCGAGTTTGGAGGCGATCCGACATCGGACACCGGACTTCGTCGCGTGGGAAGGCTGACCGGGGTGCGCTGCTGCGGAAGGGCGGCGCAACAGCTAGGAGGCGCGACCACGAGAGGCCGGGGCTCGCCACGAGGTAGACAGGCCTTGGACGCGGGGCGGCCCGCCCGGAGGGTGCGGAACCTGCTGCTGCTCGGCGGACCCGTTGTGGCGGTGAGTCTTCCCCTTCCACTGGCAGCTGTCAAAGGCAGAGACACTGAGCGGAGACGCGAGGACTCGCTGGTACTACGCGAGAGGCGGAGGCCTACCGCCTGCACCGGGAGGTAATTGAGCGGGGCACCGGACTTTTTGTACAGCTGCCCGGTAGCGTCAACCCTTCCTCCGAGGGCTCGCCGCTGCTGCTAGCGGCGGATTGAGGAGCGTCAGGAGCCTACTGGGGGACGCTATCTTGGGCCGGTCCCTTCACTGGTTGTCGCCCGCCGGCAGCACGGGTAAACTTCCCCCCTGAGACTCTCCAGCACGGTTCTGAGTGCATACCTGCGAGGCAGGGGAACTGCTCAAGCGCACTCGGAGCCTACTACGGTCCACATCACCCGCAGCCGACATACGGCGCCCACAGGCGCGTGATTACTGCGTTGCTGTGGAGGTGCCGCGTGTCTGGGGCCCACAGGAGTGCGCACCTCACCTCCATACTGCGGCGAGGACAGGGGCTGAGTGGGACCTCTGACCCCCTTGTGAGTGAATGCAGGTAACCTCGATTGCTGGAGCGGAAGTCACCTTATCTGGTGGAACATTCTTGCGGGTTGCTGGACTGCTCCTCGCGCAGAGGGGGTCACCATCTGAGCAACCACTGGTCTGATAATACGGATGCAAAACAGATCGTTGGCGGGCGGTGAGGACCACGCTAATCGTACATCTCCGAGCGCCTCTAGCCCCTACAAGAGACGTACAATGGGGAAGAATGACAATAAACAGCCTAAACTCTCTTTTGAGCCCGCGGCCACTAGAAAACAGTTGCGAGACACGGCGGACTCTGGCGGTGCCCGTGGACCGGCGGGCGCTGAACCCCCCTCCATGTCCATGACCCCTGAGATGCGCATGATGATGGAGGAGATGAGACAGGGCTTCGCCACAATAGTGGACAAAGTGGATCGGCTGTCCTCGAGGATGGACGGGGTTGCACAGAAACTTGAGGTCCACGAGGAACGCCTGACAGAGGCAGAGCGACGCATATCGGCCGCGGAGGACACGTCGACGTCCCACGATACCCGCCTATCCAGAATGGACAACATATTGCGTGTGATAGCGGCAAAGAATGAGGAGTTGGAGGCGAGGAGTAGACGCAACAACATACGCGTCGTAGGAGTTCCGGAATCCACCAACACAGGACGTATGGAAGAATATGTCGAACGAATCCTCACGACTGCAGTGGGCAGGGAAGCCTTCTCCAGTCAATTTATTGTCGAAAGAGCACACCGTTCTCTTGGTCCATGGCCCGAACCAGGGAGACCGCCGCGGCCTATCATCGCCCGGTTGCTCAACTATCGCGACCGCGACGCGGCACTACGGGCGGCACGGACAAACCAAAACCTGTCGTGTGATGGTGTGAACTTCTCAGTATACCCGGACTTCACCCCTATGGTACAGGAACAGCGGAAGAAGTTCTTAGATGTGAAGAAAAAGCTTAGAGAAATGCAAGTGGACTATGCACTCCTATACCCTGCGCGTCTCAGAGTGACCCATCAGGCCAAACAATATTTTTTCACTAATCCGCAGCAGGTGGAGGACTATATTAAAAAAATCCACGCTGCTAGAGGAGGCAGGCGAAACGCAGAGGATGATGGTGTAGACGGAGAA
Organism: Lissotriton helveticus; assembly: GCF_964261635.1. NCBI lineage: Eukaryota > Metazoa > Chordata > Amphibia > Caudata > Salamandridae > Lissotriton > Lissotriton helveticus. The sequence continues at coordinate 1,708,461,223 of NC_136063.1, read as the reverse complement.
CCTTTGGAGAATGTTGGCGACTGACGGTGCCTCTCCGCTATACACTGATGGACCTCGCATCATCGATCCGAAATTTGATTTGTCCCCTTGAACTTGACCAAGCCCCTGTTGGGCTACCTTTGTTATGGGATTGAGGCGTTGATCCAGTGCCACGTAAACGTGCTGTGACTGAGTTGGTGCATGTCGTACTATGGTCCGATAGTTGGGACTTTGTTGGAGCGCACAGACTGATGGCACAACTGGTGGAGATATGAGTTGCAGATGACAAGGGGACACTCTCACTCGAATGCCCTGGAGTCTTCTCCACCTGGGGCGGACGCCATGAGAGATGCTGGCATGTTGGACAGGTTCTAATCTGCAGGGGTAATGTATACCAGGCACCACCCCCCCTATCTCTGACTGTTTTCGCATGGCACGAGCAGGGCGGGAGGAGATTATCGGGGTGGATCGGTGCGTTCCTCTAATGTCCCCAGAAGGGGATTCCCCACACAGTTGTTTGATGGTTGTTGAGCGTGGGTTTCGGGGAGGGGGGTGGGGATGGGGTACTGGCAAGATTGGGTTGCTTCAGTGGGATGGGGGGATTGGAAGCGTGTGCGTTGGCTTGCTGCATACGGGGGGGAGGGGGGTATGTGTTTGTTGGGGATTGGGATGTTGTAACTATAGGCACTGGTTTGGGAGCTATCAATGACAAGCATACAGACGTTGAAGCTAGTGTGACTGACAGCGTTACGGAATGGGAGATGCGAATGTTTCATGCGAAGAGGAGATCTGCACTTGGTACAGGACGTATGAGGGCTGCTAATCTGGACATGATTTTGTATCATGAGCACGGTGGTTGCAATGGGTGAAGATGCATTGGATAACATCTCAATTGTGTCCTGGAATGTACGAGGCCTTAATGATCCCAGGAAATGTAGAAATGTACTTGCATACTTAGATAGACATCATGTGCAGATAGCGCTGCTTCAGGAAACTCACTTGGACCCGCGAAGAGACCCTAAATTTGCGTGTAGATGGGCGCATGTGAGAGAATTCTCTTCATATTCCAGTGATTAACAGAGCGCTGCCCTTCCAAAAATTGGGAGCGAGGGTGGATACGGAGGGGAGGTATGTGCTGTTATGGGGCAGATTGGGCACGGATGTGGTCATGATTGTGAATTGTTATGCGCCCAATGTTGACACACCTGATTTCTTCCTGACATTGTGGGGTCATGAACTGGAGGTTGAAGCCGCGCACGTTGTCTGGGGGGGAGACTTCAACCTGTCGCTGATGCCTGTGGCGGATAGGTCGGATGGGAGTGGCCAATACAACATTAAGGCTCGAGACACACTGCAAGGTATACTAACTGAGGCACGGCTCATTGATAGCTGGAGGTTCACGCACCCAGTGGCTAGAGAGGGCACGCACTTCACGGCATACACACGTGCATGGGCGAGACTTGATTACTGCTTTATATCACAGGGTCTAGCCAATGGTGTCATTAAAGTTAAACATTTGCCTCGGACCTACTCTGACCTCTGTCCGGTCTTGGCTGTAATTGTGATGCCTGGACTGCGCAAATTGCGACCACCGTGGCGGCTATTTCCCTCTTCTCTTCTTGACCCTGTCTTTAAACTTGAACTTGGTGAGGAGATAGAGGCTTTCTTCCCTAGAAATAAGGGGTCTGTCGAAAGTGTAGAGATGATTTGGGAAGCCTTCAAGGTGACTATCAGGGGTATCACGATTGCTAAGAGCTGCGGGATACTAAGGGACTTAGTGCGTACGCTGAATAAACTTGAATCAGAACTTATAGCCCTTGAGGCGGAGATGGTCCACAACCCTAACCCTGAGCTAGCGCAGGAATTCAGGTCTAAGCTTTCATCCTTTGAGGAAGAGGCTGCCAGGGAGGTGAAGTTTCGGGGCAAGTACTGGACGGCTAGGAGATTCTGCGAGGGGGACCGCCCGGGGAAGGTACTTGCTGCGCTCACGCGACACCAGCGCTATGCTACCCATATATTGGAAATCGCTGATGGCAAGGGGGGGACCTATCAGGACACGAAGCATATACAAGGCACCTTCCTACAGCACTACAAACAATTGTACTCCACGCAGCAGGAAGGCGACGTGGAATTAGGAGACTTCCTTGATGACATAGCGCTGTGCTGGCTTGGCGACAGTCACAGGGCCTTTCTTGGGTCTCCTTTTGAGCTAGACGAGATTAGAGAAGCTATCATGTCCCTTAGTAACGGCAAAGCTGCAGGGCTGGACGGCCTTCCAGCTGAATTTTACAAGTGCTACATTGACATCATGGCACCGGTACTGAGGGAAGTCTTTACAGAGTCGCTTGAGGTGGGGATACTACCGGGCTCAATGAGAGAGGTGGCGATTACCTCACTCCTGAAGCCAGGGAAAAATCCGTTAGACACCGACTCTTATAGACCCCTTTCGCTTCTGAACTGTGACGCAAAAATCCTTGCCAAAGTGTTGGCGACTAGACTGTCCCTACTCATGACTACCCTGGTGCTACGGATCAGTCTGGCTTTGTGCCAGGTCGAGCGACATCGCATAACCTTTGCACGCTGTTCTCCCTTATTCCCACCATCGCGCCTGAGTTGCCTGTTGCCGCTGTGTTTCTGGACGCCACTAAGGCGTTCGATTCTGTGGAATGGGGCTACCTCATGGCTATTTTGGACAGAATGGGTTTTCCTCAGATTTTCATCTCCTGGGTGAAGCTTCTTTACACTGCCCCGGTTGCCAGGGTCGTCATTAATGGTGTGCTTTCTGCACAAATGCCGATCACAAGAGGTACCAGGCTGGGCTGCCCCCTATCGCCCCTGCTTTTTGCCTTAGCAATAGAGCCCCTGGCTTGCAGGGTACGGCAACTACACAAAGCCAGTGCCTTTAACTGCCACCAACGGCAGATAGGGATTTCTTTATACGCGGACGACGTTACCCTGTACATGCGTCACCCACAGCAGAACCTTAACCCAATCCTGAGGGAATTTATTGTTTTTGGCGGCATGTCCGGAGTGCACATTAACTGGAAGAAATCTCAATTCTTCCCCCTCACGGCCTCGGTTGACCGTTTCCAATTGGACTACCCCCTGGAATGGTGTAGTTCGGAACTCAGATACCTGGGTATTGAGATATCGCTCAATAAAGAGGATACTATTCGGCTGAACTATGGCGTGGCAATCTCACAATTGTCAGACAATGTTACTCGATGGATGGCCCTGCCACTTTCAATGGCAGGTAGAGCCTCACTGATCAAGATGATCATCCTCCCAAGGTTCCTGTACCTTTTTCAGAATATCCCCTACTACCCGGGCCCCTATTTCTTTAAGAGACTGCGGACTGAACTTCTTCGATTATATTGGGGAGGTAAACAACCACGGATTAGCTGGGCGATCTTGACACAACCGTACGAAAAAGGTGGGTTCGATGTGCCGGATTTTGCTGCGTACTATCTTAGTGCTCAGGCGCAATACGCATACCACTGGGTTAATCCCGCTCCCTTTATGCCACAGACTGCGGTTGAAGAATGGATTGCGCATCCGCTTCCGCTTAACGGTATGCTGATGGGAGTGATTGGAGATATTGAGACGCCTGCCACCACAGTCACATGTACTATCGACGCCTGGAGGAGAGTGACTACTATGCTCGATGCTCCCATGCTCTATTCACCTACACTCCCCCTAACGTACCACCCGAGACTGTCATTGCTACTAGAAAATGGATTTCGGTCTATGTGCAAGCGCATTCACATAAATACATGGGGGGATTTGTTCAAGGACGGACTATTTCGTACCAAAGATCAGATATTTCAGGCGGGTCCTCCGACACCGATGGAGGTGTTTTACTATATTAGGCTTCGTCAGGGCATGCGTGACATACTCCCCAACTTTCCGGATGAACCAGGGGTGGTACTGCCCTTGCACGTACTACTGGTGTCGGATGGGAGGCACATGGTTTCTAAGTTATATAATAACATCCGGGCGCAACGTCCGCCTGTAAGGTCCAAGGCGCGAGACGATTGGAACTCCGAATTGGACGCTGAACTCACTGAAGAGCAATGGTACTATTGCTGCTCGGCCACGGCGAATGTCTCGTCCAGCTGCCGTCTGAAAATCATCCATTACAAATTTCTTCAGAGGTTTTATTAGACGCCAGTCAGGAAGTTGCGATTTCATCTTTCTGATGACGACAGGTGCGCGAGATGCCGCTCGGAGGGCGCAGGCTTCCTTCATCTGGCCTGGGAATGTGGCGTGATACAGGAATATTGGACGCAGGTACATGCGGCGCTCCAGGTCATGATTGCCTGCCCTCTTCCACTAGACCCGGTGCTGATGCTGTTGGGGTATACCAAAGATATACCCAAAACGCACCGACGATTTGTAGATATTGCATTGCTCCTCGCTAAAAGGAGAGTAGCTTGCAAGTGGGGGAGGGGCAGGGCACCAAAATTCAAAGAATGGCTGGATGATCTTACATACTGCCAAGACCAACATGGCATCTATGCAGACTTAATGCCTGCACGTTGCAGGCCCAAGGATATTTGGTCCCCGCTGCAGCTCTACTGGCTGTCCCTGGTGTCTCAAAATGACACCTGTGCGGATGAGGGTCAGCTGACTGAGCAATGAGCAACTTACTGTCATGCGGCGCCCTGATACAAATACAACACCCTAGCTGGGGGGGACACCCTCTCTCTGCTAGTGGAGTGGCGGGCTGCTCAATATTGAGACGAGTTAGAAGGCTGTGGGACACCTGCGGTTTGGATACTGTTATCTGCGAGGCACGTGACACGGCTCCCCTGTTACACTTATGCTGTGATCAAGTTGGGACTTCCCTTGCACGCAGGGTTTAGGGACTAGGCACATGTAGGGGTACCCCCTGGGGGTTGGGAACCATGCATCACTTCACGTCAAACACCAATCAGTGCACCCGCGTTTGTTATGCTCATTGGGAAGAGGGGGGGGGACATCGAGGATGCTACACGTAAGGCACACTGATACCAATAGGGCCACTGAATGTCACCTGGTAGGGTTTGTATATTCAGCATTCCACGTGTGGTCGGATACTCGTCCTCCCTAATGCATTGCTTGTACCTGGCTGGTTTATTGCTGGATTGGCCTGCAAGAGTAGTGGATCTTTCCCGATACTTGCAATCCTCACTGTGCTGTGCGTAGTGCTCTGCTAATGATGTATCCACCCTAATGACTGACGTTCATTAATGTACTGTTCAGATATGATGAGATGCTCTAGCCCAAGTGACTGTACGATGCTCTATTGATGTACCGTAAGTGTAACGTGCTGTTTGGTTGGAAATGATGCGAATGTCTTGTATCTCTGTCTAAATGCAATAAATAAAGGTTTAATAAAAAAAAAAGAGTGTTATTAAGATTTCTCCATGACACTATTTACAAACAAGCTGTCCAGAAATGAAAGAACATCCAGAACTGGGTGTTTAAGTGGGCAGGACAAGAAAACCCTCCTATGGGGATACACACACTGGTTTCTTGTTGGGTTCTCCAGATTCAGTGTTCATGGAGAACAATAGTCACAGTAATGTAAAACACATAGCTTATGTAAAAATCAACAAAACGTCAATAAAATATATAGATACATTAGTATACATTACCCCAAAGCTACCTTTATTCAAACAAGAATAGTTTACTTTGCAGAGCTTGCATAAATGTAAAATGGACTAATTTACAGATATGTCTGCACATCTCAGTTCCACCTATATATAAAAATATATTCATTTGTGAGGGTAAATTTCACATTCAGTGTGACAGGTTTAGGAAACTACATGGAATTCTACCCTCACGTAATAATTTATGAATGGAAAATATGATGGATTTTCCTCATTCTTAAATGAGTGCTGTAATGTGGGTTAGTCTGGTTGGTACTTCCTGCAGCTGTATGTAAAAAATCCAAGGCAGGAGTCAAATGGTTTTCAGTGTAGGAATTTGTAATAGGAATATAAGGCAAGTGGTTTCTTGATGGCAAAATGTATTCTTGGAGTTATTCTGGATCCCATGCATAGGTATTGGATATATAGGTGTGCGGGTACCACAGCACCGTGAAGGAAGAACCATGCTTGAGGTAAATGGGAAATAAAGATTCCTTATATTTGGTTTTTATCTCGTCACATTTGCTGTGCTCTCAGAGACAGATTGATGGAGATTGATGTTTACTTTCTTTTCTTTCTCTGACTGCAAAGTCAGAGGATTTTGTAAAGTGAACTCTGTGACAATCTTGCTAGGGTACAGGCAGTGTTGAAGGAAAGGCTGTAGGATGTCAATTGTTTTCTTTTACAACAACATTTTAATTCCTGTAAATAAAGAGTGCATGTATTTCTAGATGTATCAGCAGTTAGGAAATCACAAATGAAGCATATTTTTTGTAATTCAGAAGTGTGATGGAAACTAAGATTTTAATAGGATCGAAACAAATCAAGAGACTTTATTTGATGATTCACTATTGATAAATATTTGATGATATTCGATTTCCACAAACATTATCATTTGTGCACTATAAATATTTTTTAACAGTGAAACTGGATATCTATGCAATTATGATGGTGATTCAGATGAAAATGTGCTGCCTGTAAATGACAGTGTGCTACTATAGAATGCTTTCATAAAATCTTCCTGAAAATGTGCTCCAAAATGCACCAACAGATATACACCACATCCTTACAACCCATCTGCTGATTGTGCGAGGCTCATTTGCAACACTTACTCTCTGTGTGATGCTTGGATTTTTCACAATCCCTATTAGTCAGTGATGCAACATTGATGGTAGCAACCCTACTCTGAAATTGTTCCATATGAGTAAACCTAAGGGACCCAAATAATGTCTTCTTCAAAAGACCTTTGTGAATAGGGCCCATAAAGAGGTAAACCTGTATCAATTGATGCAATAGTATGCTCCAGTCAATGACATTTCCATTTGGACTTTGATCATGGTACGTTTCAACTTCTTGCTGAATGAAGAAATTGCAGTCATCTATAAATGATCTGTTGCATTCTAACACTTTCCAGATAATATTCAGACATTCAGTATGAATATTTGACTGATTAGTGAGGCGAAGGGATTATTTATTTAAAGACCATGGGGTAGATGAACTAATATTTCAAGCAACACAGAAAGGCAACGTCTTGTGTTGCGTTTCATGAAAGGGAGAGCAGAAATGTGCCATATCTTCTAAGATATGGCTCACTTCTACTCTTTCTCACTGCTTACAGACTGTATGCAGCCTAGTGTCAATGCAGGCACCCTATGCACCAAAGCAGGCATCGTTGCGCCATGTTGTAAGAGTGCCCGAGTTATGGGCAGAATTGTTTTCTTAAAACGTAAAACTTACTTAAAAACAATTAATAGAGACATATTCCTCTTTCCATGTTTGCTGCAAAATGCACACCACATGGAAAGAGGAAGACATAGAAGATATTAAGACTTTCTCCCTGATATGCTTCTGTCAGATAGGTGCTCCATTCTGGCTCAAAACCATTTTTACAAATCATTGTAAATCTGAAATTGCGACGAATGCATGGGTGAAAGCAAGGGAATGCCGATGCTACACCCATGTAACCTCTCCTAGGTTAAAAATAGGCTCTGCTTTGCTTTACTTCATATTTACTAAGCGACACAAAGCCATGTAAAATGACTTTACATGGCTTTGTGAATACCATAATGGATTTCGCATCAGGGCTGCACCACAAAAGTGACACAATCCACATGCAAAATCTTGTTAAACCGAGGCCACAGCTATCTGCAGTAAGGCCAAATGAATTATATTTCAGCATTGCATACCAGCCAAAAACTCCATTCTTTTGTGATTCTCCCAAAAATAAGTACAGAGAGCTTAAAGAGAAAATAAATGTGTGTTATAGTTCTGTCTTCACTAAAATGTTGATCTGTATTAGAAACACACATGATTCAGGAAATCAAATTAAGGGACAGGCCAGGATTAATTTCTGATCATGCAAATAGAACACTCCTGGAGACTATGTGGCCCTTAATAAGTCCCTTTATTTTACAGTGCGAACAAAATCCCCTCTGTATCTTCAGTTGCTGCACTCTCTCTGTTGATATCCACCAATCACAGATCTGTTCTTTAATTCAAATGGAGACCCGACAGACAGTGCCTGGTAGTCCACAATGTTCATGCCATAAAATAGGTTACACTCTTCAAAGACGTGGTCTTATATTTATATGTTAAAAAAACGATCAGGGGCCGAAGTCTCTGGTGTAAAATACATAATTTCCTGATCTCTGTAATGTAAAATACCCTGGTTTACCCTTATCTGTAAGAAGAGACAGGGCTAAATTATGATGAGACATGGGAATTTCTCTCAAGCTTGCAAAGAGGAACTCATTATCTATTATTTAAAGAGCTTTGAATCATTCCCACGAAATCAATGCTGCATTTAATTTCCCATTTTGCCATGTTAGCAAGTCTTCTTGTAACAGAATATTTTTTTCCATGCCTCATCAGGGTCGAAAGCAACATTGGTGAGAAGACAGGGCCTGGGCGTTGGACTCCAAAGTTTTTTGAACCTCACAAACAACTTTCACCTTGAATAGATCTGTATAAAGGGAACAACAGATGCACAGGACCTTGAAGGCCAGATCCATGACAGTTTTCACAATAATCATTTGCAGTATAATGTTTTAGTTCTAGGTGCATTGTATATCAATTTGCCTTATGTAGAAGTCCAGAAAATCTAGATTAAAGAATGCTGCACGTTTAGAGGGTCTCAGGGGTCCCAAATCATTTAGCTAACACAATCCCTATCATCTTTTTGAACAGCTCAATAATCCCCCTTTCATAATGATAAGATGTCTGATGGACAGATACCAACACACAGTTTCTTTTTTTAACAAACAATGCAGAGCATAAATGTAAATTAGATGAAGATTGCCTGACTCTGGAGTTTCCTCTAAGATGTCCTCGTCATCGCTTGAAACCTAGTCATGTTGTTATCAGTTGTCTTCAGCTCATTTGGTTTACTTGCAAATCTGTATTGTTTTTGAATTAATTTAATAACGTTTACCTCTAATCAAGTTGATTATTTCAACAGCTTCACATGAAAGCACTAATACTGTTTCACTGGATCAAAATCATGTAGAAGAGACCCTGCTTATTTCATCTTGCAGGTCAATTTTTCGCATAGGCTCATTGCAGTACTTGACCAATAGTAATAAGAACGGAGCTTGATCCTGCGCTTGATACAATACATTTCTTAAATTTCTGGGAATTAACTTCTGGAAGTGGTGGGGTGGAAATATTATTCTGAGTATATAATGCGCGAACGAGGCTAATGATCGCAAGTGCAATAAATGGGCGCAGGGAGGTGGTTTCTTTCCCTGCAAGAACATTTAGGAAAAATGTATTCAAATGGAGGATTTTACAGCACATATTTACTGCAAATTGTTAAAAAAAGGGATTCCAAATATAGCATTTTAGAGCACAAGTGTGAAGAAATCATAAGAAACATGTAAAAAATGTGTTCAATACTCAAACTGTCTTGCTTGCAAAATGACTCCCAAATGAAGCACATCCAACAAACAGAAATAGGCACTTACCCGTAACACATCCCTGCCTCTTTACTGTAATGGTTGATTAAGTCATCAAGGCTCAGACCATTGGCAAAACGTTACATGGCAAATAAATTAAAAATGAGATAGTGAACGACATATCCATCCATTGCATTTCATTATTGAATTTTTAGGATTAGCCAGACAAATAAAAATAATACTTCAGCAAAGTTTAGTTTGTAAAATAAAAAATGTATGTACTATAAATTTACACAGACAAAAGATCCACATAACAACACAAATTGAGGTGCAAAACATGTACTAACCTGACAAGCTTCTGGGTGGAAAGCAGAGATGTCCTAAAAGTGACTCGTGGTTTATAAAGTGTTTCTAAAGTTACAAGACAGACAAAAAAATCTAACAAAATAAGCCTAATTTTTTAATTGAAAGATAAATAATATAGGATAAAAGTAATCATGAAAACAACCATAGCCCTTCCCCAGACTCCATCACTGCTTTGAACCCCCATTGCAGTTTGTTTCATTCTAGTGAGTGGTGGTGTTTTAATGTCCTTTTACCGTATAGCTGACATGCTGATTGGAGCATGTGTGCATGCCTGCTATTACTTGTCAAATGTTTCGTATATTTACAGCAGGTGTGAGTTTGAGGTGTCTGTGCATCTTTACACTATATGTGATTGTTCAGTAATGGTGTTTATAGTTGGAAAAGCAGACCTCAAGTGAAGCAGGTATGCATTATCACAGGGCATGTCAGAGCTTCTACTCTTCTGCTGTAATTTCATAACCAAGTTTCTCCAGTGCGAAATAATTTAACTGTTTGTGTTTCACCTTGATGCTTCTCATTTCATATTGTGGGACTCTATTTCTTTACATTCCTCCATCTAGGGATACTTTTTTTTATTTTTTCTGCATTCACTGGTGAAGTGTTTCCATGCGCCATTGTTGCTTAACTTGAATTCTCCTCAAGGTCTGCCTGCCCCTCACTGTCCATGGCAAGTAGTCCCTTTAATGTGGTTGCCAATGCGATGTGTTTCCTCATGTTCAATACTATAAACCAGCCAAACACTGTGATTCTGTCTGTTTTTTTGTGCAGTTTTATATAGTGCCAACGGTATTGGAGTGCTTTACATTAGCAACAGTTTCTTTTTGTGTGCAGTTTTATATAGTTTCATATAGTGGCAACACCACCCAAAGATAATGGAGCACTTAACATCAGCACCAATTACTTTACACAAGGGCACACTTACACACGGACACAGGCAACGTGAAATAAAGTGATTTACCCAAAGTCAACGATGTTAAGATGATGTTAAAAGTTGAACATGGTTCTCAGCTTCTTAGTCGACAGCTGTGGCCCTTATGCCACATCCTCTCCTAAGAGGACTCCACATCATCTAGACTCGGCCTCAATTCTCAGCCTCATAATATTCAGATTATGGGTAAATCTCTTAATCTTCCCGTTTCTAAACACAACAAGCACTGACAAAGCCAGTTGGTGAATGTGCCCGAGGTCTAGCCAGTGTGCCAGGTTCTACAATAACTCATGCTAGATGCCACATGTGCAGCTACTCTAGTACTGCGAACGAGAAGGCTTTTCATGAGGGAAGGCAGGGTGAACTGCAGTAGGATACACAAAACCTCACACAAAACTCACTCACCTATGTACATATTCTCCCCATGCCTGCTGATTGGACTGCAGTGGCACAAACAATTAACCAACTCTGTACAAGAACAAGGAAGGAAGCTGTTGGACTCATTCCCTGGACCCCAGCCCACCTATCATAACAAAATAAAGTTGCTGAGACTTAGTGGAAGAGGCAGATGCCACTGACACACCCACTCCACCATTGTCTCCGACAGCCTGCCTTGCTGCCTGACAACGAGATTAATGGAGTTCTTCCAACTTCCCTCTGGGCCATGTAAATAAAGCCCAACGTAAAAGTCTATTTTCGGCAGTAACACACACCGCACCCGAGACAGTGTGTCGTCACTGCCCTGATTTATGCCTTCATATCAAGAAAAAACTTACACAGCCAATGCATCCGCATGGCCAAGGGGCATCTCTGACCACCCCATCTTTCCCCTTACCACCAGCCGTCCATTCTGGCCAGGCGATTGCTGTATTATGAGACAGTCCAGTGACAGGAAGTTGTATATGGAATTCTCTTGCAAACAATGTTCACAATTTACGTAAACAGTGTCATCAGAATTTTAGGCACTGTCTGGTTTAGTTCTTTAAGGATACCCTCTCTCAACATTTCCTCTATTTTACGTCCTCTCTACCATTTCCTCTTCCTTTTTTTGAGTTTTTTTCACTTTTCCTTTCTTAAAGCAAAGGACAAAAAAGGAAGGACAACATTATAAATATATTTACGTTTACAGAACATACTTCTGTTATTTTATGTTGGTGATTAACTTGCAATTTAGTCAATAATTGAGATGTATTTCAGATTTTAAGATAATATCTTGACCATCATTGATGTGGGTTGGTATTTTATTTTCACATTATTTGTGCTGCTTTCTTCTATGTAGATTAAAAACCAGTGAATCGCAACGGAATGGAACCTTGACTTATCATCACAGAGCAATGAGCCAAAGTGATATTTGCAACAGACGTTTCTTTTAATCATTTCTAAACACTGATCACCTTCTCTTATTATGAATCCTGTGTTAACTTTAACCTTGGAATGTTAGAGAGGTGTCACCTGCATTACTGGTCTCTAATTCTCATAATAAAGGCACTTAACTCTGTAGTGTTGTGAGACTGTGGAAATCAACAAAGGAATTACGTAACTTGCTGGGAGGTGTTAAGGTGTAGTTAATAATTGTTATGATGTCAAGAGTGTGCAGCGTGTATTACTATGCCCAGGAATAAAGACATCTGTTGCAGAGCTCCGTATATGATGTATTCATTTGCGTACTCCTGGGCTGGGGAGTACGCTATAAGCTCTTACTTTGGTTTGTGAGAGAATGCTTGTGGTTATACCAGGCAGACAACATTGACATTATTGGCTAGTTTTGTTTCCCGCAATTATATTATATTTCATTTATTTAACAGATTTATATAGCACTCAAGCACTGATAAACATAGGAGCACTTTATATACAACATCATCAATGACATTATGTCTTACACTCAAAAGCAAACAGTGTGAGTGAGAAACATCACAGGAGGGGGCAGAATGAAGAGAGAGACCAGGAGACGATTAGGGTGTAGAATGGAAGGAAATGAGCAAACTAGTGGCAAAAAGGAAATGATAGGAAGGGCTAAAGAGCGGGTGCACACAAGTTGGCTTACATTGGTGGAAAATAGGGAGGCAGGAGTAGGGCAGGTGGTAGACCTGGTACATCCGCGTACAAGTATATGAGGTGAACTGAGGTCTGGAGGCAAGTCGGGAAGATAGTAGCAGAGAATGGTTAGGGATCAGGTGTAGCGCTAAGCATTAAGATCATGTAAATTGAAATCTGTTAGTCCATTTGTGTCAGATAGCCAGAAGAAGTGTGCCTTTTAATGCTGGTGGAACGTCAACAGAGGTGGTTTGGTCTGAAATTCAAAAGGAGGGAGCTCCATGGAAGAATGGAAGCTGCTGAAAGAGATTGATGAGCGCGGACTGTTATCAAGGCTGGTTTTTTTTAGTAAGAGATGGGTGGCATGTAAAATTTCTCTGTACAAAAATCTCCTTCCCTGTGAATTATTGGGATGAAGTTTACCGAATATATACAGTTGGAAAAAAATATTTCTTGCTTGTACTTTTGCATGCTGGAAATATTTTCCTGAGACACATTGACCAGAGTACATATCCAGCAAAAAATTATTTTTTGTAGTATCTGGAGTGAAAAGTCTCACATGTTTTGGACTTTCGTGATTGGTGTGGACTCCCATCAATATTTGCACAAAATGTGCTCTTTTTGCTTTTAATTTGCTAAAGGCTAAAGAGACCCAGTACTGCACAAGGAAGCAACGTTTTCTTCCAATATCTAAATAATCCAGATGCAAAAAAGTACTGGATTCTATGATGAAATATAGAGAACAAAAGTATTGCAATACAAAAATATGCCCCAAAAATATTGGAAACAAAAGCTATTGGGGCACATGCATCGAGCATTTTACCGGTTGCAAACGGGCCGATTCGCAAAATCGGCCAGTTTGTGACTGGAAAAATGCCTTTTCTGATGCATGTACATTCTTGCATTTGCAATATAGGTAATCGCAATTTTTCGTGATTACCTAGATTGTGAATGCATTTAGGGAATCGCAATTCCCAATTCCCTATTTGAGATGTATGTAGCATTTCCTAAATGCGAGTTTGCATTTAGGAAACGCTAATTACCATCAACTTCAAGTTGATGGTAGTGTGTGCACGCATTAAAAAATGACAAAAAATGCATTTTTCAATGCGCTATTTAGCGCACACATGGTCTTAGGGAATGTGCGTGCTAAACATGTACAAACTAACCTTTTTTGGGGGGATGCCCCCAGGCACCCTTGGATTTGCATTCGCAAATTGCGATTACCAATTTGTTAATCGCAAATTGAGAATGGATTCCCATTCATTCCTATGAGCCTGTAGACCTATAGGAATGAAGGGGAATGCATTCCCTAATAGCCATTCACAAATTGGTAAGCGCTATTAGAAAGTCTTAAGGATTCACAAGATTATTTGCGAATCCTTTATGCATAGGCATTTGCAATTACCAAATAGCGAATCCTTAAAATTCAATATTGGGTAATCGCAAATGATTACCTTGATGCATGTGCCCCATTGTGTTTAAATACTGTGCATGTGAACTACAAAAATATTGAGACAAACATTTACTGGACCAGAATAATGTCATAAAAGGTAAGAATATCTATTTTACTTTGTGCAGCATTACATTTAATACAAATTATGCATATATGTTAAAATAATAATACACCTAATAAAATATATATGAGAAGTTAAAAAGGTAAAACGTACAAGATAATGGACGGAATGTTGCACAATGGCAAAACAGTCACCCCCAGTCACAGATCTGGGTTTAATCCATCGTTATTTTGCTCACCAAGCCACCCCAGTTCAGACATGGCCATATGCAAATCAGTCTTGATCGTGTGCCTCATGGGAACAGTCCAGACCGAACTGCCAAGCCATGTCTTCCCTGGACCGCAATCAAGCATCCTAGGACCGGTTTCTGGCTATCAGCCGTCTTCAGCCAGGATAGCTTGACTCCAGTGGCGTAGTGAACACGGGACCCACGTCTGGGCATACCCTTCCCACATAGGGTGAACAGCAAAACACAAAAGATAATGGACGGAATGTTGCACAATGGCAAAACATTCACCCCCAGTCACAGATCTGGGTTTAATCCATCGTTATTTTGCTCACCAAGCCACCCCAGTTCAGACATGGCCATATGCAAATCAGTCTTGACCCTGTGCCTCAAGGGAACAGTCCAGACCGAACTGCCAAGCCATGTCTTCCCTGGACCAGAATCAAGCATCCTAGGACCGGTTTCTGGCTCTCAGTCATCTTCAGCCAGGATAGCTTGACTCCAGTGGCGTAGTGAGCACAGGACCCACGTCGGGGCATACCCTTCCCACATAGGGTGAACAGCAAAACACACAAGGTAATGGACGGAATGTTGCACAATGGCAAAACATTCACCTCAGTCACAGATTTGGGTTTAATCCATAGTTATTTTGCTCACCAAGCCTCCCAAGTTCAGACATGGCCATATGCAAACCAGTCTTGACCCTGTGCCTCCTGGGAATAGTCCAGACCGAACTGCCAAGCCATGTCTTCCCTGGACCGGAATCAAGCATCCTAGGACCGGTTTCTGGCTATCAGTCATCTTCAGCCAGGATAGCTTGACTCCAGTTGCGTAGTGAGCACGGGACCCACGTCGGGGCATACCCTTCCCACATAGGGTGAACAGCAAAACACACAAGGTAATGGACGGAATGTTGCACAATGGCAAAACATTCACCTCAGTCACAGATTTGGGTTTAATCCATCGTTATTTTGCTCACCAAGCCACCCCAGTTCAGACATGGCCATATGCAAATCAGTCTTGACCCTGTGCCTCATGGGAACAGTCCAGACCGAACTGCCAAGCCATATCTTCCCTGGACCGGAATCAAGCATCCTAGGACCGGTTTCTGGCTATCAGCCGTCTTCAGCCAGGATAGCTTGACTCCAGTGGCGTAGTGAGCACGCGACCCACGTCTGGGCATACCCTTCCCACATAGTGTGAACAGCAAAACACACAAGATAATGGACGGAATGTTGCACAATGGCAAAACATTCACCCCCAGTCACAGATCTGGGTTTAATCCATTGTTATTTTGCTCACCAAGCCACCCCAGTTCAGACATGGCCATATGTAAATCAGGCTTGACCCTGTGCCTCATGGGAACAGTCCACACCGAACTGCCAAGCCATATCTTCCCTGGACCGGAATCAAGCATCCTAGGACCGGTTTCTGGCTATCAGCCGTCTTCAGCCAGGATAGCTTGACTCCAGTGGCGTAGTGAGCACGGGACCCACGTCTGGGCATACCCTTCCCACATAGGGTGAACAGCAAAACACACAAGATAATGGACGGAATGTTGCACAATGGCAAAACATTCAACCCCAGTCACAGATCTGGGTTTAATCCTTCGTTATTTTGCTCACCAAGCCACTCCAGTTCAGACATGGCCATATGCAAATCAGTCTTGACCCTGTGCCTCATGGGAACAGCCTCTTTACTGTATTGGTTGATCAAGTCATCAAAGCTCAGACCATTGGCAAAACGGTACATGGAAGATAAATTAAAAATGAGATAGTGAAGGACATATCCATCCATTGCATTTCATTATTGAATTTTTAGGATTAGCCAGACAAATAGAAATAATATTTCAGCAAAGTTTAGTTTGTAAAATAAAAAATGTATGTACTATAAATTTACACAGACAGAAGATCCACATAACAACACAAATTGAGGTGCAAAACATGTACAAACCTGACAAGCTTCTGAGTGGAAAGCAGAGATGTCTTAAAGGTGCATCGTGGTTTATTAAAAATTAATGCAGTATGTAAAAGTAAATAAAGACAAATTAAATTGAAATGATTAATAATAATAAAAACAGACATATAATAAAATGATCAAGCTAACTATATATAAAAAAATATATAAAATAAACAAACACACATTTTAAATTGCTTAACCCTTTTGGTGTGCACGACAGCCACCAGTCGTCATGCATCACGGTAGGTGTGTGCGGAGGAAGGCCGGTGACCGTCCGAACCCCGCCCACTATGTAAATCGCCCGCACAGGGAGAAAATGTGCGCAGCGCCGAAGGGGTAATTTATTAACTATTTAAAAAAAAAAAACAATATAAAAATTGAAACAAATATTACAACTACTAACTAATCAGCATTAGGGAAAGTGTTGGATCAATTTTACTATTCCCGCTCCTTAGCAAAAGTAGGGAAAATGTTGACTTTTAGAGGGGTTGGATTTACTATTCGCACTCCAAATTGGAAAACGTAGGTCAGAGTTGGGTTTAGATTTACTATTGCCACTCTAATCTAAGCACATTTTGAAATGTGTTGGGCTTCGGAGGTGTTGGATGTACTGTTCCCACTCTAATGTAAGCCAAAGTAGAGAAGTATTGGACTTTGGAGGGGATAGATTTACTATTTCCATTCCTATGTAATCAAAAGTAGGGAAAGTGCCAGTTTTGAAGGGGATATATTAAATAGTCCCACTCCAATATATGCAGCAGCAGGGAAAGCTTTACTTTCAAGGGGTCAGTGTTACTATTCCCACTTAGCTGGAGAAACATCACATATGCCTGGGCACAGTCTGAGCTGCAAACCATGCTGCTCAACCAATCCTGGTGCTGATTTCATACCATTGGAGCAGCACCAGGATTGGGTGCAGAGCCTGTGCCCCAGTGTGTGCTGGGACTCGAGTAGAGCTGGAGAAGAAGACAGAGACTACCTCCACATACTCAGATATGTTTTTTATTTAATTATTACTCTCCCATCCCCCCTTTTCAGTACTGCAGCAGGCGCCATTGCTCAAATGTTACAAAACGTAGAGATGGTGTTGGACTACAGAGGAGTTAGATTTACTATTCCCTCCCCAATCTATGGAAAAGTAAGGACTGTGTTAGACTTTGGAGGGGTCAGATTTATTATTCCCACACCAATATAAGCAAAAATAGAGAAAGCTTTGGACTTTGGAGGAGTTAGATTTAGTATTCCCTCTCCTATTTGAGCAAGAGTAGGGAAAGTGTTGATATCTAGAGGAGTCATCTTTACTATTCCCACTTCAACATCAGAAAACATAGGGAATGGATTGAACTCTGGAGGGATCTGATTTACTATTCCCCATCCCATTTTTTATAAACCCATGTAAATATAAATATAAACAATTTAAAACTTATTTAGAAAAGTATTCCTTAAATATAAAATACAGATACATCAAATATTTATATTAGAAACTTTTTTTAATTGAAACTCTCCCCTCTTTAGCACCCTGAATAAAACACCAACAATTAAAATTAACATGGGATAATTTTTAAAAAATATACAATTGTTTATATTAAAAAAATTAATAAATTAAATTGAAACACAATGTAATAATTAAATAAACTGCTCTTCAATTAACAAGTAATTAAAAATCAACACATAATTAAAATAATTCCTTAAAATAATTAATTACCAATTTAAAAATACAGGAAATAAAAAACGTATGAAAGTGTTAAACAATGATCTACATTTAAAAAAAATCCCCACTCTAATTCCCTACTATTTTAACAATCGGCTACTAAATTTGGAATTTTTAATTAAATTAAATAATATAAAGTTTGATATAAACACTTACAAACTATACTAAAAAAATAACTACAATATTTTTAGAATGCTAATAAATTATAAGAAAAAATATAAAAAAATCTTAAAACTATTAAAAAACGATTTTTAATACAACCATATTAAACAATATTATATACAATTATTTTTAAAAAACATATTAAATACCTTCCTTTAATATTAAGTTCCATTACAATTTTGAATTGCAATATTCTGGCCACAGTCTTTGTGATGCGTGATACTTTTTCCTCAATATTTTGAAGTAACAAATACTGTAAGCCTGTGTAAACTGCATGCGAATCCTATTAGACGCACAGCATTAAGACATATCATGTAAATGCCAGCATTTGTAAAGAGCACAGCTACCTCCGGAGAGGTGTCCCGGCACTGGGGCCCATAGGGAAGATTAGGTAAGCTAATGCCCAGAATCACATAGTGCTGGGCTAACCTGCCGCCGGAGCCGAGGATCGAACCGTGAACCATGCGATCCAGAGTCAGGCACCCTAACCACTGCGACACATCTCTTCCACCACCATGTGCTGACTGACAGCAGCAAATGAGACAATCAGTAGCACTTGCCAGGGGGAATAAGCACCTATGCACCTCAATAGAGTAGATCAGTGATACTGTTATCAGCCCCAATGTACATCAACATATGCTAGGTAGTTACACAACCGTTTACCTACATTTGTCCTACCTTGCTCTACATAACTGTCTGGCACTGACCTTTTACCTAGTTACTTGCTCAATAAATGTTGATCAGTTTTCTCTGAAACTATCCTCATTTATTATGCATGAGGATTCCTAGTATCATATCTTAATCCCCTGCCCAGGACATACACAGCAAGATTACCATCTTCTGTATAATATCTCTTTTACAAAAGTCACCACTAATTCATCCTTGGATAACAGGTCCACTATTCATGTTGCAACCCATTTCATATCTAGGTAGAACCCCTGAGGGTATTGTGTGGGCAAAAAGAATCACATCTTTGCTGGGGAACCAGAGGGGAGGCTTTCACACTGACACTAGAGTCTGAGGTCCCGGCCTGCAGGAGCTCCAGTCCGCCGTGGTCTGACATCCCTTGTGGGGTGTCCAACTCAAGACCAAGACGAGGTGCTTAGTTCACCCCATCGGGTAATGGGGTTTGCTCTTTACTTGGCTTTACACCCACCTACATGCTAGGTACACTTAGGTACACTTAGATAGGGGTTGCATCATAGGAGTACGCATGATTACTGCCATGTATTAATATGCCTGCATATATTTACTGTTTTAGCACCATGGTAGAATTCTACCTTTTATTTACTCTGTCGGTGCTGGTAATCATAAATCGGTTTCTGTCTAATGATTGTCACAGCTAACGTGTTTTATACTAGAATGACACTGGTTCAATAAATGCTTGTTGAAAACGTCCCCATTGGTTATTCGGTGTATCTCTTTGAAGCTAAGTGCGCACGATGACTGAGTGAAAAGTACTGCACTGTTTCCACAATCCCTGAAGGATCAAGGGTTATCAGGTTTGATAGTTGCCAGAAACTATTTGCTCCTTGGTAAAATTAGGGGGTTTACAGTGGCACTGTGAGCTAGTTGGTCTATAGGCTAACATATCATTTGGGGGTGTCTGGAATCAGTCTGGACATCAATCCCTTAGTTTATGTTGTCTAAACATTCAGATCTTATGTACTTTTAGGAACTACAAAACACTACAGAAAGTACGTCCCGGGGGCCCCTTGTGACCCTCTTGACTTTTACATGCGGCCCTCCTGGTGAATAGCAGCAGAAGCTGCTGTTTAGTTGCTAAGCACTAATATTCAGGAATAAAATGTTAAATAAATAAGCAAGCATTTATTTACCTGCAAATAAATGTTTGCCCATTTATTTAACATTTTTTTAGACCTCCTTACACAATCCATGACCCATCCAGACATCCTACCGCCACCCTGATGGCATCAGTGCGGCCCTCGGTCACACCACAGACCATACTTTGCGGCCCCTGGGCAAATGTTTGTGAGTACCCATGGAGAAGAGTGTAGTGTCTCTCACTGGATGGATATGGCTGGACAGAAACATCTCAGAGTAACACTAACATCATCGTCAAAATCGGCATTCAGTGTAATGTACCTTGAGCCAGTCCTTGAGAGCACCACTTATAAGTGAAGTGATGCAGTACTCTCCTCTGGCAAGAACAAAGGAATGGTGGCAGCAAGTCAGAATACAATGTACATGAAGACAAAAGTGAACAAGCTGAAAAGGAAAAACGCATTTTAGAGACCAGTTTAAACACCCCAAAATGCAAATATTGCCAGAATTTTAATAAGGATAGTATAGGTGAAAGGTTAACTGCTACTGGAAAAGGGAAAACGTTTTTATTATACCCTAACTTTTATTAAAATATAAATGTTATACATTCAAGTGTATACATTACTCTATGGTATTTCCCTTGCAGGTAGTCCAATATCGCTTATACCAGATATTCACCATGTTCCAACAACTCTAAGGAATATGCATGAGTAATTTAAAGTTCAAATATGTTATTTTACATATTAAATTCACCGCTTTCAGAGCAACATTGGCATTTCAAGTGTAGAGGTTTTGCTGTATGAGAAATATGGACAAGGATAAATGAAGCTAAGAAATCTCTTTAAGACCTCTTACAGCATTATTATATGGCACTGACAGAACATCATTCTAAATATTAATACAATTACAATTGAATATATATGGATTGTTTGCATATGCAAGTATCTCCTATTCATCAGATATGCACGTTTTCGTGGTTTATAACAATTTTGTACTGGCAAATCATTAAGGACAAAAGCTTCCGCTGTCAACAGGAGATACACTTGATTTAAAACTTGATTATCTTTGTTTAATAATGAAATAATTTACAAATGCGGTATTTTACAACAAGGCATTCAGGGAAGAATGCCCGAGCAACTCTAGCTGCTCCGCCAAACAAGAGGGAGAGAGGTTACTGCTTTCAAATAACACTAAGATAAGTATTTCTTTTAAATTAAGCCTGCATCTGAGAATGTAAACTAGCACACCCATTTATGTTTGAAACCAGAAAATAAATGCACATGTGATCTTCTCTCTATCCCTACCCATTATACTGTTAGGACTATGCTTTCATTCTTCCATTAGACTTACCTTACAAAGACTTAGCTCTGCTAGATCTTCTGCTAACCGTGGCGATTAAAGTCATTCTCTTGGACTGAAAGACATTATAAAATGTATCATATTACACATAGTGGGCATAGGTCACTTATCTTAGATGCTCATATAAGAGTTTATCAGCATCTATAGCTGCCTACCACCTGTAGTTAGCTAGTACCAGGGCAGGTAAGGCAGGGCATCTGTGCACATTCAAGGCACAACTGGGCATAAATACTTGCCCTCAGACACCAAATCTTCAGTACACTTTTGTACCTGTGGATACTCTGCTAATAAATGACTGCTGTGCTGCTGAGGGACTGCCACTCTGCTGGACTGCACCCTGCTGGACTCCTGCTTTGCTGTGCTGACATGCTGCCTGATACCCTCCTTCATTGGTGAGGAGGAATGGACCTGCATCTCTTGAACCAAGAACCCAGAGTAACTCCAAGGTTTGGCTGGCCTCCTGATCTGAAGTCTAAGGGACACAAAAATCTTGCCTCTACACCTGGACTCTGCCGTCTGTGAGTCTACCATGCATAGTGGTACACCCCAGTCTTGGACGGTTGGAAGTAGGCTCAACATGATTTTCCAGCCTCTGTGTATCTAGCAGAACTGACACATCAACTCTGCTGCACAGCCAACCCAGACTAGAATTGATGGATCTCTGCTGCTGTGTGGATTGAACCAGTTGCACAGATTTTCATCGCTGTTGCAGCCCACATTGTCATCAGAGCCACCACTGTGCAATGCATCCTCGGCGCAGGCCTTTGCAATTCTCATCGACTGCAGCCTCGGCGACGATGACTGACTCTGCATCATAGCATCCGAACTCTGTGGAACTGAGGCATCTCCCTTACTGCACACAGCATCCACGATGCCGGACTTCCCATTACAAACCCCACCGACAGGATACTTGATGTTGACATAAAAGAACCTCGCACCACATTCTCCTGCATCTTGGAACTTTGGCTGTGTGATTTACCTTCGACGCGGATACATGCAATGATCCATAATCAGGGTTTAGGGTACTCTGTTCAGTGGGCGTAACTGGGTCCCTGTAGCCGGCTCACAATGTATGGCAGTCAGCCTGAACTTTTAACTTTATACCGATCAGGCATGACTAGATATCCATTGTTGGTGCTTGTTAGAAATGGGAGTCTCTAGTTTGCGGAGGTATGTACCTTTGTCCAAGTAGGGACCCTTGCTTCTAGTCAGGGTATGGGGGGTACTCACTTTAGATAACCCCTGCTCACCTAATCGGTAGCTTGGCATGAGCAGACAGGCTTATCCCAAAGGCAACTTGTAAAGTATTTGTACTCAAAACACACAGTAACACAGTGAAAACAGCACATATGGACACCACACCAGTTAAGAAATATAAAATGTCTCTATCTGAACTAAGTAAGACCAAAACAACAACAATCCATCATACATAGATCAAAATAGCAGTTAAAAACAGCTACTTGCAGAAATAGCACTCGTAGAAACAAATAGCTCCACCTGGCGCTACTACACCGTCTTGACAGGCATAAATCCAAAGTACGGCACCAACCGCGAGGTGAGGAGCGTCAAGCACAAAGTCATACAGACCCCAAACATCAGTACCTTGGAAACTAAAGTCCATGGACGATGCAAGGCATCGTGGAGGTGAGGTATTGGTGTCGACATCGTACCCGGTTACCTGGTTGCCACGAGAAGGCGAGGTGAGTCATCGTGTCCGCAAGGAGGCGATGTGTTGATGAGTCGAGTCCAGGACAGGGGAAGTTAGGCTGCATCAGCAGTGAGGTATTGGTTAAGGTGAGGCAATGCGAAGTCGAAGAGTTCAAAAAGTCACCCTTTTTCGTTATTGGCTCCGCGATAACAGAATGTAGGCGCTGTCGGTGATGGCGTTGGTGTGAGCACTGGCTTCAGAAAGGCTGATAACTGCAGGCATTGAAGGGTGTCAAAGTGCGAGTTGTTTTTCTTGCTTTCTTTAAGTTTCTTCCAGCGCCAAACAACAGGAACAACCTCCAGAGGCCCAAAACCAGAATAGGCACATCCTGACAGGTCAGATCTACCAGCAGTGGTGTTCAGGGGAGCTGGTGGTGAAGTCTTTGTGTCCCCCTGAGACTTCAGAACAGGAGTCCAGCACACACAAGTCCTTGGAGATTCTTCTTCAAGCTGTTTCTCTGTCTGCAAAGTTCCAGTCGTTGTATTCTTCCTTGGCAGAAGCAGCCAGCCACTGCATGCCAACCCAGCAAAGGGGCAATACTCCTACTTACAACTCTCCACCTCTTGTCCTTGGCAAAAGCATCCTCTTGAGTCCAGAAATGATCTAATTCGCTGGGGTTTAAGGTCCAACATTTACACCCCATTTTATTTTTGTTCTCTTTGTGGTAAGGGTCTCTGAGTCCAGTCCAAAGCAGTTCTGTCCTCTCTAGTGCAGCATCCCCACAGGAGGTGGAAACAGAATTGTGCAGTGGAGACATTGCCTAGTGAGGTGTAAGCAAAACTCCTCCCACCACTCTAAATACACCCAAGGTCTTTTCAGCTGAACTCTGAATCATCCAGGAAAGACAGGACACACCTCAACCCCCCGCTTGCTGTCAATAGTGAATGCACATCCCCAGTACCTGTCACTCCAAACCCCGACAGTCAATACACAAACAGCAGAGGCACACAGAATGGTTTAATAAGAAAGTGTCAACTTTCTATAAGTGGCCTTTTCAAACACACAATTTAAAAACTGTCTCCCTAAAAAGATGTGTTATTAAATTCTGAGTTCAGAAAGCCTAAACTCCACTTCTCTATCTTGTCCCAATGGGAAGTTATTCATGTAAGATGTGACAAAGTAACTCCCATGTTAGCCTATGGGATAGATGGCCTTTCCATAGTGAAAAACAAAACTGGCAGTATTTCACAATTAGGGTATGTCACACACACCAGCGCATGTCCTACCTTTCACATACACTGCACCCTGCCCGGGGGGGTGTAACTTGGGCATACTTGAGGGGTGCCTTACATGTAAGAAAGGGGAAGATTAGGGCCCGGCAAGTGGGTGCACTTGCCAGGTCGACATTGCAGTTTAAAACTGCCCATAGACACTGCAGGGGCAGGTCTGAGATACCTTTGCAGGGCTACTCATGTGGGTGTCACAGTCAGTGCTGCAGGCCCACTAGTAGCCTTTGATTTACAGGCCCTGGCACACTCAGTGCACTTTACTAGGGACTTACCAGTAATCAAATATTCTAATCATGGATAACCAATCAGAATCATAATTTACACAGAGAGCATATGCACTTTAGCTCTGATTAGCAGTGGTAAATAGCCCAGAGTCCAAAAGCCAACAAAAAAGCATCAGGAAAAATAAGAGCAAGAAACAAAATGGTTTAGGGATAACCCTGCAAAATGGGCCATTTCCAACAGTGCTTTAAGTGTTTTGGTGCAATTTTCTCTAAAACTTTAAAACTAAATAGCTCTCGTAATACAAATTGGATGTCTGTTGTTTTGGTCTTGTTTCATTTATTACAAGCTACTCTATTTTACTGACTCTATCGTGGGTTCCTTTTGTGGTATGTTTTCACTGTCTTACTGTTTGAAATATTGCATGAATACTTCACACATTGCAAGTTAAGCCTGACAGCTCTGTGCCAAGCTATCAGGGGATTGAGCACAAGTTAATTTTGGGGTTGCTTGTGCCTTCCCTGTTAAGGATTGTGGTTGCCGCTCACACCCCTGTCAGCAAACAACCCAATTTCTTACAATCAGAAGTAACTTCACAAATGGACACTGATCCTTGGGCAATCATTAAAAAGGTTTGAACACATCACACCTACCCTCAACTCCCTCAACTGGCTTTCCATTGAAGGTAGATGTATTTACAAATTGGCCTGCATCATTGCCCTTCACTCACGTTCCCCCAAAAATCTAAACAGCAAACTGGTAAAAGCAGTAAAATCCAGAAATCTAAGAAGCTCCAACTCACTTCTTCTCATCCCTCTGAAATTGAAAAATAAAACCACTCAGTGCTGATCCTTTTCTGGTAACGTACCAAGGATGTGGAACACACTCCTATAGCCCTCAGATGAAACCCCTCCTTCTCTGCTTCAAAAGGGACCTGAAACTCCTTCTCCTCAACAAATACATTACCGACCAAGACAACTAACCTAGACTTCAATAACCTAGTTGACCCCCTCTCACTTGACCATCATGGATATCAACAACATGGATATCAACAACCTGTGTTTTCTCCCTCCCCTTCACTATATGCCTAATTATTATGTTTTGCTTATATCTTTATGCATCCTTATGCCCTGCTATGTAATGCAATTTTCTTTCCTTTGTGTATGTATAGTGCTCTAATACCCATGAGTCAAGCTAGCGCTACATTAAACGTATAAAATAAAATAAAATTCATATCCAATAGCTATTACTGATCTTGTTGCCTGCCCCACCTCAGTCAATATAACCCTTCTCACTGACTGAGTTCTATAGTGTCTGCAGGATTTGTCAATCTGTGCAACAATACCATTATCTTACGCTGGCAATGTTTTTTCACACTGAATATTTTATATAAGGGCTTCCATTGAGAGGTGAGCCAAGTCTGGTTTGCCCCAACTTTAGAGAATGGCTCCTTGTCAGTATTTTTCTTTGCTTAGGATTTATTCACTTTGAAACTTGACTTCATGTCAGACTCTTTGCTGCATCTGATCGAGCCCTATGCTAATTCCCTATAGTAATTTACTATTCATTTTAATTAACTATTATTTTTCCCTTCTGTACTGCACTTTAGAAAAATGTATTAAACCTTTATGGTTTCCATCTTTATTGATCCTAAACTTTTGTCAGTCTCATGACTTATTTAATGCTGCCAATTTTCTGATAAATGTTATTCTCTTTGAGGTACATTACCTCACCCATTCTTGAAGATAACAGTATCCTAAATCCTGCACAATTGCTTTATCCATTATCATTAGGATTATCAAAGAAAGCGTCAATAGTTCTGTGTTCTTTTTTTATAAACTTAAACTTACATCAATGCAATGGTATAATCATCTGGCATTTTAGCCATGAGAAATCCTGGTTGATTTCTCTCTCCAGTACTTACTGCCGAGTGTTCTTGCAATAGCTAGAATTCCCAGTGGGATGGTGGAAATTTAGGTTTCGGCCCACCTGTTTATGGTATCATTAAAGTTTAGATCAAATTTGAGGCATCTTTACATCTCGGCACACTGCATACAGATGCGTCATCCACTATCAAGAGATGTGGCGACATGACCCATGTCACTATCCACAAAGACCATGTATTGTTACTTAATATCAGTTGGCTCACAAAGTATATTGAACACAAGAAGTTGCTAATATATATGGCCTTGAAACTTTGGAAAATCAAAACGGATCATCTCATAAACAGGTCAAATACACCAGAGTTTGGTACTGGTAAAGAAAGGAGCATCCTAGTGACATAATCAGTGATCATGCACTGATGAGTGTATGGAGGATCTTCCACCCGAGTGACAGAGAATATATATTTTTGTCAAGGTGTATGGAACTTATATGCATATCGACTTCTACTTGGTGTCCCACAGGATACTGACAAATGTGTCCTCTTGCTTGGATGGATTTTTGACGTTACAACGCAATTCGTTACAACGACTTGCGTTGGGGGGCGCTGATAGTGAATAGTTTAATTTACTATTCCAACACCTGTCCCCGTGGATAGTAGGGAAGGTGTTGGATAGTAAATTAAACTATCCCCTATCCTAGAGCGCCCTCCAGGGAAAGTCGTTGTTAAAGCTGCGTCGTAACGCAACCGCGTTGTAGCGGTTGCGTTGTAAAGGATGTTCCCCTGCTTGGACCATACACCAGTAAGAGTCCAAATCATCTTGAGTAACATTTGAAAAGAGGATCATGTCATCACAGAAGAGGTTGAGTGTCTTGTATGGAGAGACAGTGGTTAGGAATGGGTCTCAAAACCTGATACTATGCGCCACCAGATTGAGTTGGAAAGCAATATACAAATTAAATAAGAACCACCCCTGCCAGAAATTGGAAGCTCATCTAAGGAGGAATTCAAAGCTTGAGATTGAGTGACAACATTTTTCCTGGGATTAATGGTCTGCAGCAGGCATTAATTGTATCCATGTTATATTGTCCGGTGGAGCCATTAACATTTCATTTTTTAGGACATTTAAATGGAGAATGTTTTTTCTTCATCAGAAAGGTGGTGATACGTTTAGTTGCGTTACAGTATGAAATAGGTTTGGGGTCACTGCAACAGAATCCACACACAACTCTGATTTTCAATTACATTGCAAAGTGAAGCAAACAAGTGGAGTCTCTGGACTTAATGGAACGATTATATAACTCTCCTGAGCGAAACCTAGTGCTGCTGCTCTAAGACGATATTAGCATGGAAGGCTATCACAGGAATAGACGGAGGAGCAATGGGCTTCAATATGAAGAGCCTGATTCACAAAAGTAAACATACACTTTTGTGTAACTTTACAATTTGTTTGGTATTCAACAACTATAAGTTAATAGTAAGTTTACGACTGCAGAGACTCTGTCCTATATTATTAGGTGCAGAGTACGCCGCCTGACTGCGAGTCTCCAGATGCATAAACGTACTATTAAATTGTAGTTCGTGAATACCCCAAAAAACAAAAACCTACTCAAAAGTGTAACTTTACCTTTGAGAATCAGGCCCATAATCATTATGGAGAGGGTCTCAGAAAATCTTGGTTGAAACTCTACTTCTATAAAATCTTACAAGTTTGGCATTTGACCCGGAAGCAGTTGCAGTGTTATTGTTTAAGTACTGTTGTATGTTATCTGAGGTGTCACTATGCAGAGTTTGACCTTTTTTGTGGGCTTGCCTGATGCTGACACAATATGGCTTCTGGATATAGGTTTGAACTCACTGCTTTAAAGATTATGCTGCATGACATTTTCTGGATTCCTGGGATGACAATTACTAGTGAAGATGGTTTAATACATCACTGACAGTGGCCAGACTGTGCATATTGAGATGTTGGAAAACTGCAACTTCACCCAGATGTTGCAAATGTACTGTCCTCTCAACAATCTGGCACCACTTTATTTGTCCTGGAACTGAGGAATGCCCCCCTGACAGGCTATATATAGGATACGGTGATGGAATAAGGATTGAGACAAGAAAGGAAAGGAAGAGAGACCCTCAACTTCAAACTATGACAGCTATGTGGGGAAGTGCCCTTAGTGTGACATGGGAAGAGCACAAGTCCTGATGGTACCTGGGATGAAGGGATCTCCTGATAAAGCTGGTATTACACTAGTAGTCACATCAGTGGCTTAAGGATAAATTGTGAAACACTAGTTGAATACGAAACAGTCCAGAAAGGGATTACGTTGTTTTTTGTTTCTTTTGACAACTTTATTCTGGCTGTGTCCTAGCCCCTTTCCTTTTTAATGGCAAGGCTTTGTCCTAGCCCCTTTCCTTTTTAATCTTTATATTAATGGGCTAGGGCAGGCACTTCTTAAGGATGCTCAAGATTTTCCCCAAATAGGCAACCGTGCCATAACACCTCTTTTAAATGCAGACGACGCTGTTATAATGTCCCGCACACAGATTAGTCTCCAGAAGGTTTTACATTGTTTTTTAAAATTTTATGAAGGACATTGCTCTTGGTATTAATATCACAAAGACTTTTATAATTATATGTGGACGTGGGAACTATAAGTGTAGGGATATGCATGTGGATGGGCATCTAATAGCCCCAACTAACAGCTTTTCATATATATGGATTCTGTTTAGCTAGAATGACATGTGGGACCAAGCAGTCTCAACAAAAAGGCTGGCTCTTATCAGAATAACAACTGCTCTTGACAGCTTTTAAAAAAAACTGAGTAGTAAACCCCCAAGACAACTCTTACAAATATACAAAGCAAAATGTGTGTCAACTGTTATATATGGTATAGAGTCAAAATATCGAGTTTTTTATTTCGTCTAGACAGAATATCGAGTTAAAAATATAGAATAGACATAATATCGACCAGTCAGAATATAGACTACCAAAATATCGACTAGAAAATTTTAATATCGAATAGAATAGCAATTATATCGATTCCAAAATATAGAATGGACATATTATCGACTAGACAGAATATAGACAACAAAAATATCGAAATTAAGGTAAGTTAATATTATTTTTTATTTTTGTGTAATATAATTCTGTAGCGGGTTGTGGGTTTATGGGGAATAGGGTGGGAAGTAATTTAAATATAATTAATTAAATATGTTATTTTATTTATTGGTAGTTATTTAGAAATAATTGTTAATTAATTAATTTTAGTAATTTATTTTCTGTAGTGGGTTGTGGGTTTATAGGGGAATAGGGTGGGAAGTAATTTAATTATATTTAAATAAATATGTTATTTTATTTATTGGTATTTATTTAGAAGTAATTGTTAATTAATTATTAATTGGTAATTAATTAAAATATAATTGGTAATTTATTGTAATTGATTAATTGATAATTATGTTACTTTTATTAAATTATTTTCTGTAGTGGGTTGTGGGTTTATAGGGGAACAGCTTTGAAAGTAATTTAATAGTAAGTAATTACATTTTTTAAATATTTTATTTTGTGTCTAACTATTAAATATTTTTAAATTGTAAAATAATTTATGGATAATTGGTAAATAATTAGTATTAGTAGGTTATTTTTATTAATAATTAATTTTTATTTTTAATTTGTATTGACTAATTAATATATTTTATATAATTGTAAAATATGTTAATTAATTTGTAATTGGTATTAATATTAATGTTATTTATATTTATAAATGAAGTATTTACTTTCCCTACTATTGCACTCAATGGAGTGGGAATAGTAATTTTTACCCCTACGCTATCCAAAGCTTTCCCTACTGTTACACTCTCTGGAGTGGGAATAGTAATATTTACCCCTACGCTATCCAACACTTTCCCTACTG
The DNA here is from genome assembly GCF_964261635.1 of Lissotriton helveticus. Classification (NCBI taxonomy): domain Eukaryota; kingdom Metazoa; phylum Chordata; class Amphibia; order Caudata; family Salamandridae; genus Lissotriton; species Lissotriton helveticus. Next base: position 1,708,430,719 of record NC_136063.1, on the reverse strand, counting down.
TTGCGCTCTCTGGAGTGGGAATAGTAATTTTTACCCTCCCACTATCCAATGTTTTCCCTACTGTTGCACTTACTGGTGTGGTTGTATTAAATGTAACCCTCTCGCTATCCTACGGTAAAAATATTATATATATATATATATATATATATATATATATATATATATATATATATATATATATATATATACGTATTAAATTTTTAATTTTTTTTATTTTAAAGTTACATTAATTATTTATTAATTTAACATTTATTCAATTATTTTAAGTATGTTTAAATTAATTATATTTATCATTATATTAGTTTTAAAATAATTTTAAGACATTTAAACAAATTGATATTTTGACAGTCTAAATTTTTTACAATCGATATTTTGGAGTCGATATTTTTGTACTTAACTGTTTGTAGATAGGCAGTCGATATTCTGGCATTCTATATTTTTACCTCGATATTTTGGTAGGTCGAAATTTTGTCTGTCGATATTCTGTCAGTGATCCGTTATATATGGAGCGGGGTCTGGGCTTTTGCTGACACTCACCCAATTCAACTAGTGGAGAAAACATTTTTAAGATATATTTTGTCAGCCTCCGCCAGTACCTCAACTTATGTTTGTCATGCTGAGCTGGGCCTTCCATACATATCTGAAACCATAAAATTAGAGGCAATTCTTCTTTGGCTTAGAGTCTGGTCAAAAGAAGAGACCAAGCTAAATAGGGAGATTTTAGAGGATAGTCTGAGCCTAGATGGGGCCCAAAAAATACCATGGGTCAAGTTTGTGAAAGAGTTTATGAAAGACTTAGGCCATCCAAAATATTTTACCAACCCGAGCTAGCTCAAGTTGATTACCAAAAAAGCCTAAGAAAGGATGGCCTACAATTCCTGGATAGGTTAAGATTATCTGGGGAAACTATGAAGCTAAGGGGCACATTAGGACGTTCTCCGTTAGGGTGGCCATAGGTACCCCCCCTGTGCTCCCCCTGAGCTGGCCTCACCTGGGGGCCCCGCAGGGGGCCCCCGCAGCAGACACCGCCTGCCTTTCCTTGGCGGCATTGCCGCCGCAGAAAGGCCCCTGTCAGTCGCCATCATAATATGGCTGGCGGTGTCTATTGGACACCGCCACCATATTATTCCATTACCGCCGCGGTCGCAAGGCGACCGCGGCGGTAAAGCGGCGGACGGTCTTTCCGTCCGCTGCGCTCCACCCACCATCCTGATGCGGCGGGGGGAATCTGGGCATAGGTGTCGGGCGGATTGCCTCCGCCAGGCCGGCGGTGGCAATCCGCCCGACATCATAATGGGCCCCACAGTGTCCAGCAACATCAGATGGTCCTTACTACTTTTAGCCTGCACCCCTATTTTAATATTTGTACCAGATGGATTTGATAGGCTGCTACTAATCAGATTCAGATTGGGGACCATCCATAAATTTGTCACTTTCCCAAAAATTAATTATTGGGCAAGTGAATTATAATTATGTCCTTGTGATAACCAGTCGGCTCAATCGACATCTCACCTAGTCCTGTTTCACAAATGTTATACAGAGTTAGGAAAGGCATGGATAGTTCCACTTTTAAAAACCTTGGGACTAAGGCAATATCGTACAGCTTTTATCAAGCGTCTGCTTTTAGCAAATGAACATGTGGGTGGGAGGATATCCATGTTTTTAAAGAAAGTGCTTCAGCAAAGGAAGAATGTGAGTTAGGGGGCGACATTTTTCACATGTATTGTCATTTTAATATTTGCAATCTTTATTAATTAACATGGATTACACATCAAGTTCAAAAAGTTTGTAATGGCAACTCTATTTTAATTCTGGTGTAAATTTGTGTCAAACTTTTGTATTGTATGTGTCCTTTTATGATTGTAAAAAATGCAATCAAAATAAAGCTTTTCTTGATTTGACTTGACAATTTTATTCATGGGCACTACAAAGGTATTGTTCATTTTGTTGCTGGTATGTTGTATTTAGGATAATGTAGAATTCGTAGGTCAAGTGCATACAATAATCAAGCAGTTACCACCATGATGATGATATGTTATGTCCACTATTATTTGAGTTTTCATTAAGTATCTACTAAAAAAATTAAAAAAAGAAATGGTGGAGTGTTGGATTGCACTGACCCTGAAAAAGAATGGAAAGCAAATGCTAAAGTTAATAGCCCTGGTCTGATGTTGGCAACAATTCATCTAGCAATGGGATGGAAAAGTAGACGCGCTCGAATATTAAAGATGCAGATACAAGACATTAGTAAATGGGTTACATTTGAAATTGTCATAAGAAAAAGTGTTTGAGAGTTTATTTGATGGGTCAGCCTACGTGTCAATGTGATATTTGGCTGCTGTAACTATATACAACCTGTTAAGTGAAGAAGCATCAAAACTACTAAAAAATCAACAACAAAAAGGTAAGGGGAAGATATCTAAATAATGTTATTACATTACCAGTACCAGCAAGTATTGGATCTATTGCTGCATGATCCCTGCAAGCACTGTGTCTGATCATGACTGTTTTACTACAAGAGATGAGGAAGTTATGGGTTTATTGTTGAGATTTTCAGTTTCATGTTTTAAAAAAAAACACAATCATCTCTGTCCACGTATCTTTGCATAAATGCACATAACAGACATTGGGGTATATTTACATAGGGATCGTTCAACCAGAACGTCACTTTTTATGATGTTCCGGAGGTGCAATACCCTAAATCATATTTGCAAAGGGACGCTAAGCCACTTTGCGTGGATTCATGCCGCTTTGTAAATATGATACTCTTTCATGCAGTTTCCTGCGTGAAAGGGCATGCAATGGGTGTTGCTGTGGCCGTACCATCACAACACCCATTTCTTTTTGACTCTGCTCTAGATTTACAAGGATCTCTGCAAAAGAAGGTGTTAAATTGGCGCAACAAGGAGAAATACTTTTATTTCACCTTGCTTTTTCTTTTTCTTTTTCGATGTGTGGTGCATTCTGCAGCACACATAGAAAAAGCAAAACGCCTTTATTGATTATTATTTATATGCAGAAAGGTGTCCCTTCCTGCGCATACACAATCATTCCCAGCAACATAGGCACCCTTGCACTATAGCGCAAAGGTGTCTGTGTTGGCGCTAAGCAGTTATTTTTAGCGCCAGCACAAGGGAAAGCACTGGGGTGCACTTTATTGTTAATACGGCATGTCTCTGCATTTTTTAAATGACGCAGCACTGCAAAATTTGCTGCAGCACTGCGCTGCGCTATTTCCTTGTAGATAGGCCCCATTGTTTTCAACTATCAGTGCAATGTGCGATTGTATATTGGTTGTTTGTTTTGGACATTTAGTGAGAATGTAGCCTCACATTGTGAAGTTACTTTACACCATTATACATTTAGGCATGATCTAAAATATTATTAGCAATTGTCCAGTTTAAAGGGGTGAATACTATGTAAGCAAGCAAATGTAGATGTAGTGCAAACTTGTGGTTTTTTTTAATGGGTCCACCAGCAATTGTTCACGTTTTTGAGTAATCACCAAATTTGTAGGTCATTATTTGTTCTAAAACCATTCGGTACATACACAGGACAATGGTCGCAGTAAATCAGTGATCAGAATGAGAATTGGGACTGAGCACCCACACAATTGAAGGTGTGTAGAGGAAGGAGCAATATTGTCTCATTGAGGAACCAAAAAAGGTCAGAATTGCAAATGTACTTCAGTGTCACATTTCTGCACCACAAAATGTATGTCTATTGTGGACCCATGTGCTGGAATGGCTGATCACTCGAACGTTCTTCAAATTCAAACCAAGAATTCTTTGTGAATCCCAAAAAAGTCAGACATTTACTCCAATATAAGGATTGTCCTCATTGGGAGCACATTTTCGACTCTTCCTGGGTAATCTTTTGAACAAAATACCCAGTGCCCATCCGTTTATTAATAGTATCTGTATTTCTTCATGCTTGTGTTGGTAATTCAAAGCCAGGGACGTCATCCTTTGTGAGGGCTTCCATTGCTTTAGAACCATACCTTCTTTAGTACAGGAACCTGATAATTCCGGATGTGCACTAAGATCCCCCCCCCCCTCCCTACTAGGACACTGAAACAGCTCCCTTAAGCTTCTATTCACAAAGAGGAAATGATATTAGATGGTCTGTAGCCTTCCTTACTGCGAGTGGACAGGACAGAGGACGGCTTTCAGCCATAGGAGGACACCAAGAAATTTGTAGATTCATCTTTCTTTCTGTAATCTTTCTCCCTATGTTAGCTTACACAGCCTACGTATGAAAAGCTAGCACACCTCCTTCGCTTCCACAGGGCACAGGGCTGCTCTTGCCCCGTTCCTACCAGCCCAAGACGTTCCTGTTGGTCAGCAGCTAGACGCTGCCGTACTCTGTGCTCGACCCTTCATGGTCAACATTACAGATAGTGTTTTACCCTGGCTGAAATTACCTGTGATAATCTTTGCCTTTCCTTTTTATAGTATAACTGTAAATCATCGAACCAGAGTTAATTCGGAGATTGGACCCTAAATTATAAAGAAAGCACATTAACAAAGTATAACATCTATATAATGTATATCTATTACTCACATGGCACATCACTTTTTCCTGTCATTTGGTCTGTGTATGCGTCTCCTACGCTGACTCTTACCCTGATGACTTGTTTCTCTCCAGGTGTCTCTCCTGGTCTGGATCAATTAGCTAGATTCCACCCTCTTGCAGCCCAGTGAAACTCAAATACCTCATACAAGCATGTCAATTCCTTACTTACTTAGTGATGAGAGATTCCTAACTCACAGCTTAAGATGATTGGAGCTATGTGCAGAGTGCCGCTTGATTTAAAACGTCCTTTAAATGAGTAATCTCTCCACAGAAAGGGTTCTTGAACACATTTTTTTAAATCAAAGACAAGCTGTTCTGCACACAGTCAGTCTGTGCTGATGCAACTTCTCAGGGAAGATCCCTCTTCTCTTCTCTTCTCTTCTCTTCTCTTCTCTTCTCTTCTCTTCTCTTCTCTTCTCTTCTCTTCTCTTCTCTACTCTTCTCTTCTCTTCTCTTCTCTACTCTTCTCTTCTCTTCTCTTCTCTCCTCTCTTCTATCCTCTCTTCTCTTCTCTTCTCTTCTCTTCTCCTCTCTTCTCTTCTCTTCTCCTCTCTTCTCTTCTCTTCTCTTCTCTTCTCTTCTCTTCTCTTCTCTTCTCTTCTCTTCTCTACTCTTCTCTTCTCTTCTCTTCTCTACTCTTCTCTTCTCTTCTCTTCTCTTCTCTTCTCTCCTCTCTTCTATCCTCTCTTCTCTTCTCTTCTCTTCTCTTCTCCTCTCTTCTCTTCTCTTCTCTTCTCTTCTCTTCTCTTCTCTTCTCTTCTCTTCTCTTCTCTTCCATTCTCTTCTCTTCTCTTCTCTTCTCTTCTCTCCTCTCCTCTCGTCTCTCCTCTCCTCTCTTCTCTTCTCTTCTCTTCTCTTCTCTTCTCATGTAGCACCAGGAAGTTTCTCTTGACGTACTGTGGAGATGCCTGACTCCAGAACAGTCCTAGTTCAAGATGCTCAGGTGAAAACAAAAATGATGATCTTAAGAAAGGCATAGGATTCTTAACAAAGCAGTGTCACTGACTCATATCAAACAATCTGCAGGACCCAGAAATGATAAGCCAGCTGGAGCCAAACAAACATCTGGTGTTAGGCTGTTAGGATAGTCTATGGCAAGCGAAAAAGGCTGCTCAGCAGCTTTGACTGGTATTCCTCACCCATCCTTAAGCAAGTCACCAGCAGAGAGCTGAGGAACCTCTTTGGTGTCTCAAAGTGACCTTTTGTCTTCCTCAGGAAAAAATGGGGAAGACACAAGTGTATTTTATAATAGTTTTCTCTAACTGTGGCCGGACAGACTGCAGATGAACTGGGTCTACTCTGATTGTGCTTTGTGACATCTGAGTGCTTGCAACTGAAACACCCTTAAAGCAGTTTTGACTGTGCATGGTCACCATGCAGATCACTTTAGCCATCTTGATTGTATTTGCTTGAATTTCTTTAGTTTTTGCGGCGTGCTGAAGTGAGGTACTCTGCTGTGATCCCTGAGAAGCAACTCCACATTGATTTTATTTTCATTGACTTTCGTTGCATTGCAAAGCATGTATGTTATCATTTGATTGCTAATTGCCTTTTTAATTTAAAATGAGTTTTGTTAAATGAGCATGCTGTTGTTTAGTCGATATTTATTTTTCTGTAACATTAAATTCAATAACAAACTGTGATTGTTTTTGAATAGTTGCTTTTTGTTCTAACCACTGTAAAAAAAAATGATCATAGAGACTTGTCCATTCATATACATTAAAGGATCAGCAGGCTTCCCTCATTTTGCCATTGTCCTGCCAATAGGTGCCTCTGGTGTGCCTACCAGATCTCAACATCCCCTTAACCGACCTTCTGTGTAAAAGCCTTTTTTAGGTTTCGCCTGTGAAATTTCTTGTGTTTAATGTATCTTTAAAGGGGCTCTTATCAGTTCCAAATGCTGAATTACTGTGTTCCTTCGCTTTTGTGTGGAACTTTTTTTCTGGTAACTTCCCCTGACTGCAGCCATTTACAATACTTCTACTAAAGCTGTTCACACTGTGTAAGTGACATTCACTGTCAAGATAAGATCTCTTCCCACAGAAAAGGCAGCCAACTACTGGAATGCTTGATTTTTATCACTTAGTTGTGTAAAGCAAATGCTTTAGCACGTTAGTGGCATTTACTATTCATGCCTCAGAACCTTTCATTGCACTTTGTAGGCATAATTGGATTGCTTTTCTCAACTTAATCTCTTTGGTCATTAATATCAAATACCAAATGTTGTAACAAACATTGCACATAAAAAACAAGTTAATATACGAGAGCCATGCTATATTTTACTACTAAACAGGCAGCCACAAGTGCAGTGACCTTGCAGATAACAGGGTGATGAATGAAATGTTACAGCAGGTGCAGTAGCACCTTTTCTACAGGTTGTCAGAACTCATCTAAACACTTAATATTGCTATATTTGACTACCAAATAGGCAGTCACAGTTGCAGTTACCTTGCAGTTAAAAGGGACTTGATTTGAATGGTGCAGCAGGTGCAGTGGTACCGGGGCCAAAAGCCTCAGAGACCCCACTAAACCCAGATTATTGCTAGAATTTAAAACTAAACAGGCATTCACAAGTACAGTTACCTTGCAGACAACAGGGTGATGGTTTCAATGGTGCAACAGGTGCAGTGACACCAGGACCAAAAGCTCGAAGCACCCAAGTAAACATCTAAAATTGCGATATTTTACTATATAGGCAGTCACACCTAATATAGCCATGTTTTACTAAAATACAGGTAGTCACAATTACGGTTACCTTGCAGTTGAAAGGGCCTTGATTTAAATGGTGCAGCATGTGCAGTGGCACCGGGGCCCAACAGTTGTCATAACTCCACTAAATAGCAAATATTGCTCTATTTTACAACTAAACAGGCAATCACAAGTGAAGTTATCTAGCAAGTGCTAGGGGCATGGTTTCAATGGTGCAGCAGGTCCAGTGGCACTGGGACCAAACGTTCCAGGCCCCCCACTAAATATCAATTATTGCTATATTTAACAACTAAACAGGCAGTCACAAGTGCAGTTATCTTTTAGACACTAGGGTCATGATTTGAATGGTGCAGCAGGTGCAATGGCACCAGGTCAAAAAGTTGTAAGAACTACTTTAAACATTTAATAATGCTATATTTTACTACTAAACAGGCAGTCACATTTGCAGTTACCTTGCATTTGAAAGAGGCTTGGTTTAAATGGTGCAGCAGGTGCAGTGGTACTGGGGCTAACATTTTTTATAATTTCACCAAACACCAAATATTGTAATATGTGTTACTTCTAAACAGGTCAGTTATCTTGCAGGCAACAGGGTCTTTATTTGAATGGAACAGAAGGTGCAGTGATATCCAGCCCAAAGGTTGTCAGAACTTCTCTAAACGTCTAATATTGCTATATTTTACAACCAAACAGGCAGTCTTAAGTGCAGTTATCTAACAAGCACTAGGGTCATAATTGTAATAGTGCAGCATGTGCAGTCGCATTCAGATCAAAAGCTCCAGGCACTCCACCAAACCCCTAATATTGCTATATTTTATTCCTAAACAGGCAACCACAAGTGCATTTCCCGCGCAGACAACAGGGTCATGATTTGAATGGTGCAGCAGGTGCAGTAGTACCGGGCCCAAAAGTTGTCGGAACTCCTCTAAACACCTTGGGGTCCATTAGGATGGCGGCGGTCTTAGTCCGCCCGCCATCCCATCAGTAATTGGGACCGCCCGCCATAAGGGCGGGGGTCCCGCGGGGGGTATTAGGATGCGTCCGCCACTGTGGCGGGCGCATCCTGTATTTTAAGCATTTCTCAGCACCACCTGCCACAATGCTAAAAATTCACTTTTACATTTGCATAAACAAAGCGGCAGGCACCGCGCGTGCCTGCCGCATTGTTTATGCAAATGCAGGGGAGTACCACAGGTACCCCCCCGTGTACACCCCCACCTCTCCTTCACTCTGGGGGCCTAGGTGGGGCCCCCAGAGTGAAGAACGCATGCCTGTCTGTGGCGGCATCGCCGCCACGGAAAGGCATCTCCCTAAGCCCATTGTAATATGGCTGGCGGTGTCTAATAGACACCGCCACCATATTAATCCTTTTCCGCCCCGGCCGCAAGGCGACAGGGGCAGAAACGCGGCGGACGGTCTTTCCGTCCGCCGAGGTCCCCCCCGCCATACTAATATGGCGGGGGGGAATTCGAATGCTGATGTCGGGCGGATTGCCCCCGCCAGGCTGGCGGTAGCCACCGCCAGCATGGCGGGGGCAATCCGCCCGACATCCTAATGGGCCCCATAATATTGCTATATTTCACTACTAAACCTGCAGTCACAATTGCAGTTACCGTGCAGTTAAAAATAACTTGATTTGAATGGTGTAATGGCACTGAGGTCAAAAGCCCTAGGGACACCACTAAACCCAGATTATTGCTAAATTTTACTACAAACAAGGCAGTCACAAGTGTATTTATCTAGCTTTCAATAGGGTCATTATTTGAATGGTGCAGCTTGTGCAGTAGCACCTAGACCAAAAGCTATAGGGGGCCCTCTAAATACCTAATATTTCTATATTTTATTAATGAATGGACAGTCACAAGTGCAGTTACCTTGCAGACAACAGGCTCATGATTTGAATCATGTAGCAGGTACACCCGTCCCAAAATTGGTCATGACCTCTCGAAACACTTAATATTGTTATATTTCACTACTATACATGCAGTTAAAAGGGGCTTGATTTGAAAGGTGCAGCAGGTGGAGTGGCACCGGGACCAAAGGCTCTAGGGACCCCACTGAAAACAAAATATATTTAAACTTTAAGGCAGTCACAAGTGCAGTTATCTAGCAGCCACTAGGGCCATGATTTTAATGGTGGTGCAGGTGCAGTGGAACCAAGGCCAAACGTTCTCAGAACGCCTCTAAATACCAACTATTGTTATATTAACCACTAAATAAGCAGTCACAAGTGTATTACCTTGCAGGCACTAGTGTTATGATTTCAATAGTGCAGCAGGTGAAGTGACACCAGAGCCCAAAAGCTCTTAGACCTCTCCAAACTACAAATATTGCAATATTTTACTATTCTAATGAACAGGCAGTAACAAGTGCAGTTACTCTACAGGCAATAGGATCATTATTTGAACGGTGCAGCAGGTGCAGTGGCACCAGGGCCAACAGTTGTCATAACACCTCTAAAGACCAAATAGTGCTATATTTTACTAGTAAACCGGCAATCACACATGTAGTTATCATGCTGGCACTAGGGAAATATTTTAATGGTGCAGCAGGTACAGTGGCATCAGGCCCAAAAGTCGTCAGAATTCCTCTAAACACATAATATTGCCATTACGTCAATTAATTATATTCCCTTCTTTCATTTCATTTTTCAAAATGTTGCTATTACTTATCCGCAGTATACCACTAGTAACAGCATAATATATTGCCTTTTTCTACATAAACAAGTTTTAACACTTTAAGAAACTTTCTGTAACTTACACTGTACAACTACTCAGCACATGCTACAACTTACAACAAAAACAGCTTATTATTAAACACATATGTGAAACCTAATGCATTTACCAAGGCTAGTTTAACTTGAGCATCTGTTGTGGTTGGTTTATGCATCATAACCTCCCTTGAACATGGACAAAATGCTGGTTGTCTCACAAGCAGTTTCGACTCCATGCTATATTTCAAATGGCGTGGTGCAAACGCAAGTATGATGCTAAAGTACCTTTCCATGGAAAGATCTAGGAGTTATCTCTTTCTGAGTCAGACCAGAGGTCTGCAGTATGTTTATCCAACTTGCTGGTTCTTCATGTAAAAATACTTTAGTACAGTTCTCTGACTATTTACAGAGGAGCATACGAGTTCTATTTTTACTTAAATATTCAGTGTAAGTTAATTTATTAATTTAAGTTTTGTATAGCACTCAATCACTAGAAAGTAAGTGAATACTCCACATTTGATCTGCAACTGATAAATTATCATTCATCAAGCTGTGAAGCTTTGCAACAACCAAAATAAAGAGTGCTGAGAAGAGGTCAAAATCTAATTTCCATTAAATTCTAATAAGATTAACCAATAGCGAACACCACTTGTGTAATAATAAGAAACATTGATAATCACAAAAAGTGTGAGAATTCAGTGTTCAGTATTAGAGAGGAGCTGATTCATTATTAGCGAGAGAGGAACAGAAATAAAGACAATAGCAGTACAAGGAGAGGCAAGATTGGAAACCAAGGGGAGCAGCTAAGACATCGTCTGAAAAAGAGAGAGGGGTTTCAGTGTTCACAATGGGTGTACAGAGCAGCTGTTCAGCCTTTAGCCGCATAGTAGAGTGCTGAAGAGAAAATCAGAGCACCAGATAAGCAGAGGCAAGCTTTAGAATGCCAGGGATTAAAGAGAAGATAGCTTCCTACAAATGGATCAGTTGGCCAAACAGCAAGAGCAAGTGAGAGATTTTGGGCTAGAGAAAGTCTGAAGTGGGTTTTTAGATGATGCTGGAACAATTGCAGTGACTGCTCAGTTTTTGGGTCCATTGAGGGGCAATTTCATAACAGAGTGCCTGCTCCAGAGAAGCGCTGATCCGGTGCAAATGTCGCCCGGAATCTTGGATGTTCAAGAAGTGGACGGTTTGTAGTGCTCTACTTGTCATGTGGAATCCAGTAGAGGAATGTTGTGGGGATTCCTTTGCGTGTTTCGGGGGGTGACAGTTGAGCTGACCGGATGCTCCACCCAAAGAGAAGGTTAAGAGAGTTGTACTGGTGGCCCGGTATTGATGACATGGTTGACAAATGGGTCAGGGAATGTTCTCCCTGTGCTTGGAGTGACAAGTCTGTCAATTATTAACTGTCGGTGTTACTCCTATCAAATATGCTCAGGGTCATTGGAGAAAATTAGGGGTTTACATTTTGGGGCCGTTTGGTAAGGATATGTATGCTTTAGTGGTTGTGGACTATTTTTCCGAATGGCCAGCGTTGAAAATAGTGGAAAGGATTATGTCAGTGCAGGTAATTGAGTTTCTTGATTACATCTTTTGTCTTGAAGGGTTACCTGAGGAACTTATTTCCGACAATGGTCCACAATTTGTATGCAAGGAACTAGAATTGTTTCTTAAAAGATGTGATGCCCTACACAAGAGAGTGTCTAATTATCATCCTTAGGGTAATGGTCAAGTAGAACGCTTCAACAGATTTGTGAAGGAGTCTATTAAGCTAGCTATCAAAAGTGGTATGCAGTGGAGAAAAGCTTTACAGGCGATGCTGTTGACTTATCAAACGTCATCCAATTAGGTCACAGGGTTATCCCCTTTGGAAATGTTGTGAGGCAGGAGACCTGGTTCTAAACTAATGCCATGGTGGTTGAAAGAGGAAAATTCATATGATACTGTTATGGATTTTGCTAAAGTCAGGGATCGTGTTAAGAAGTACCAAGGGAAGATGAAGTGTGATTGTTCAAAGAATCAGTTTAAGGAGTCGAAATTGAAAGTGGGAGATATAGTTCATGTTAAACTGGGTGGATTATTAAACAAGAAGTTGTCCAAATGGTCTGATCCAGTGAGAGTGATTGAAGTTTTTAGTAAAGCTGTGAGAGTAGAAGATGGGAAAATTTGGAATTTTAGACGCATTTCTGTGTGTAAAGTCCATGTTAAAGAGAAGGTCCATGGGATTGCGAGTGATAATTACACTGACGTTTCGACGGACAGGGTAACTCTGAGTAGGAAATATCCTTACAGTAAGCTTAATGAGGTTTGTGAATGGATCGCTTGTTCTGGTTATATGTATGATGGTCTGAATGTTCAGGGTTTTAATGAGCCTAATGCCAGTGGGAGCAGGACACTTGTTGGGCAGGGCTCGGTTCCAACTACCATTTTGTATAATCAAGTGGTACAATGCAATACTCAACCTATGAGTGAAGAACACGTAGTGAAAGTGAGGAAAAGTACAAGCGTTAAGAATGTGCCCATGAAACTGAAAGATTTTTTTCAGTATTGATGTCTTCAATTTTGATTTCGGTATCACATGTATTATATGGTCACTAGCATTTTGTATATAGTCACTTTCTATGTTTTAGTTCTTATGTATTTAATATTTATTTATATATTGTTGTGGGTTTTGTGTTAAGGGGAAAGGTGTGTAGTGTTCTACTTGTCATGTGGAATCCGGTAGAAGTATGTTGCTGGGATTCGTTTGCGTGATTCTAGGGGCGACGGTTTAGCTGACATGACGCTTTCTGCATAGTGGTTGTCTAAGCTTCCTTCTTGATGAATACATCTACTTCCATTAATTACTACGTGTGCTGCCTTGTTCCTACACTGTTCTTTCTTATGAGCTCTCTTTAGCCCGCATAGGCTTGACACATAAAGTAGTGCATTACGATGCTGTAATTTGCAAGTAAAAAAACAGCAGTTTGAACTTTATTCTGGCTTCTATTGTAAGCCACTGAGGACTGATGCGAACTGGGTAATGTGGTCAAGCTTTTTTAGGTGGATGAAAGAAGTCTGGCTGTGGAAAGAAGAACTTCCTTAAGCCGGTTGAGAGCAGTGTGTGGTAATGCAGCCAGCACAACGCTTTGGGGAAACTCATGCAGTAGCTGTGTATTTGCTTTTGGTATTTCTAGCTGTGCTGCTTAAAATAGCTTTTTAGATAAATTATGTTTCTTATGTAATGGCTATTCAAATGGACATCATATAGTATAACTGAATGTTTAGGCTTGTATTCAGCTGAGTATTGTTCTCACTCAAAGCTCATGACTGAAAAACTTCAAGCACAGTCACCATTCGCAGTTCAAACTATAAAAGCGTTCTCTTGAAAACGGGGTCCTGGTCCCTTATAGCTAGATGGGAAAATCTTCAAGGAAAAGCAATGAAGCATGCCAATGATCTGCACAAGGATATGTTGCCTGGTGCTGCACAGTGCGCATCTGCACTTTCACTTCAAAAGGAAACCTAGAAACCTCACATTGTCAGCTGTGCTCAGGCAATGGACCATTCCTCATGTGTGTGGAGTCCAACATTTTGCCACAAATGACTCTGCAACCCACCCAGCTTGTGCTTCAGGCCCATCCGGCCAATGAGGAAGCTGGTGGACTAATCACCATTCCACAAGCTCCTTCATCCTGCAACAGAAGTAAATTATACTCCTTCCTATGCTTGTGTCCTCTCGTCTGCCCAAGGAGCAGCAGACAAGCTGATCAATCATTGCTCTGCAGGGTACTTTTTCCATCACATGGGAAACTACACTATTCATTTGCAACCAGCTGAACTCAAAATCATGTGTGACTTCACCAGCGCATATGGCCCTGCCAGTCTACAAATCACTTCTGGCCAGTAAATCAGGAAGCAGCCAAACAGTGGACCAATAAATAGTACTTTCTTCTAGTACACAAAGAACATATACTGCATCAGTCATTCCTCTCAGCTTCAGTTGTGCCCCAGAAACCCTTGTGCCAAAACTAGCCCATGCTTCATTCTGCCCAGTCATTCAAAAAGCAGCTGTTCAGGGGACCAACCACTGCTCCCTACCTCCCTTATCCCACTTTTACCTGAGAATCCCACCATCAAGATTTCCTCAGCAAAGGGTAGACTCAGATATCTAGGCTACCGACAAATCCCCTGCTCCACTGCAATAACATGTACTTTCAAGGTAAGACTACATCATATGCCTTGCCCTCTAAACTATGCATCCTCACAACCACATCCAGACACACACAACACATACATCTATAACATGCCTGTACTAACTCTTGCATCCAATCTTCTACAATCTGACACTGACCCCTATTCACCCACAAACTACGAAGCACACACCAATCCATGGTCATCAATGCACGATCAAACATCTAACATCACATCCTTGATGCACTCATCACAGAAGCATTTAGCCTACATATCATTGACATCCTTATTCACACAGGCTACAGCATTCAGCTACATAATTCATCATACATAAGAAAGGGGCACTCACCATCACCCACACAAGTCCTTCTTGGGCTGCATCAAAGGGAAACAAGCAATACTCAACTCCATTGAGTTCCTCACATATTACTTTTCACTCTCTGCAATCCATTGTGCTACCTTCCACCCCATCTACAAACCACCCAGAAAGAACAAGGAATTCATATATGTATTCCCATGATTTCTCGCCTTCACATCCATTTAACATGCCCACGCCAGACCCCCAGTGCGTTTTATCATTCCAAAGTCAAGCACAAGAAATAACCGGGAACCCATTTAACCTAATCTAATATGTCACCCCTACAAAGCACTCTGAAGGCCACATCCTCAAAATCATCCTCTTAACACTACCTACCATCTAATGCAAGCTACCAGTACTCGATGAGTGCACTGACCACTTTGCCATACCCATCATTCTTCTTCATGTCAAACAAACACATCATGGTGAATACAAAAAAAACAACTGGCCTTCAGATTCTGAAAAATGTCCTCACTGAAAATGATCAGGCAGGATGTGTCTCTTGCTCAGCCAATATCTCCAACATCTAACATCAATATCCTCCTAAACAACTACAACATATTCTTGGAAACCCATGTAAAGATCCATATACCAACATAAGCCCACAAGTATAAACCTAAACCATAAGCACCAAAGACCTACTACGATCTCACAAACAATAAAACTTCCATTTGTAGCTAGAAAAACATTTAGGAAATAACTAGATTACTGACAACCTCACACTACTATATGCTTCCCTCTGCACCACAAATAAAATATCCATGAAAGCAGCCAAATCAAACACTAAAATAACACCATCAATAAAGCAGCCAACAGAGGCGAAACACTTTTCAAGACAGTCAACACTAAATCCACTTCTTTCCAGACCCTCTAATATCACTCCGAATAGACAAATGCAATGCCATTAACCTCTATGTCATCAAAAACATACATACGGTCAGACAGCACAGTGGCAGCATCAACTCAACTCAGCCCAATACATTCTTTTACGGTCTTTCTTCAGCTACCTCTATGTCAGTTACTTTAAGGAAATCCTTAAACCAAAGTTCACTCTAGAGAAACTCTCTCAGGACTTCTCATGATCCTCAACTCCTCCCCGTCAAATGGCATCTTCCCATAAGTTCTCAAGAAAAAGTATATCCTCCAACTTCTGTAGAAATCCATTCTAGACCGTGATAACCTAGCCAACTTTCTTCCCCTATCCAACCTTAATTGGTAAATGTAATGAATAAACAGTCTACACACAAGTACAACATCACTTTAACACCAACAATCTTCTGCATGACTACCAATCCAGCTGCAGATCATGCTGAATCATTGAAATTGACACCTTACAAATCATAGACAACACCTTTGTGACCACAGATGAAGATGATCCTTGGTAAAGGTAACTCTATCAGTTACCTTTCTAACCAATTACCACCCTGTCCTCATCTCACCCATAAGTAAAAAATGGGATTAGCTGGCAGCATTCTTCAATATTTTCTCCTTTAACTAGCTAAACATTTACAGTTCATCTAAATGGGCACCATCCATTTCCAAAAGCTCCCTTTCACCAGAGAAACCCGACAGGGATTCATTCAGTCCCCTGTCATCATCAAGCTTACCATAGATCTCTTGTAACCCTACTTGCTGACAACACCTTCAAAATTAGCAAATAAGCCAATGTGAGGAAGTACTCACCGATGCGGTCCCATGGGCTGGAATCCATCGTGATCAGGCTCCAGATATGAACAAGGAAACTACCGATCCACATCTATGCCGTCTTTTCGTATCCCTACAGAGAGCTGGGAGGCAGGACCCGGAAGAGGACGACAGCAACCCCAGAAGTGTTCAAGGAAGACCAATGAATTAGGCGGTCTACGAGGAAAGGGGCGGGCATCTACACGAAGCAGGAGAGCGGGAGAGGACGTCGGAAGGAGCAGCGAAGAAGGAGAGACCCTGCGGAGCGAACAGCGAGGAGAAGCCCAGGAGAGAAGACATCGAGGGGGAAGAAACGGACGAACCTTGGAGTGAAGAGTGGTGGATTCCACCGGAGGACGCTGAGGAGTGGCCGCGGACTCAGGAGAGTTTGCGGCAGGGGCCGGTGAGTGAGGGGTTACCACGAGGATTGGAGGGAGGTGGGAAGGTAACGGAGGGTTGCGGGAGGAGCGTAATGTAGGAGGTAGATTATACTGTTGGTTATATTCATGCCTGTTGATGTAAGTGCGACCCGTGAACAACCCTGACTTTGGTTAATATCTTCATTCACTCATGATACTGTTATGGCCCGAGTCTGCCTCTAATAGCATTCATTGGGGGTTTAAGATCTTACTTTAAAGACGTGGGCTTCCTACTCCTTTTCCTTAACCCCTCCCCCTCACTGGTCATTCCCCCTTCCATAGCACTGGTTTTCAAGCCCTAATTGTGCCTAAGACAATACACATCCACGGTGCGGTGACGGGTTACCCCACAGATATTTAGGGAACTGGTGTCTGACGGCTCCTTCTTTTTCCTCTTTTATGAGCCTCCGGGAAACACCCTTCGACTCCGAAGAGGAGGAGCCTGAATCATCGCCCTCCCTCCCAATATTAAAAGAGGAAGAATCACCGGAAGAGGATTATTGTGACGCCCGGACATCTGTTGTACCTGAACCTAAGCTTGTTGAAAATAAAACTCTACCTGTTCGCAAATTCATCCAGCCTCCTCCCCTGTATATTAGACCCGCGCTCCCACAGCCAATGACACATAAGTTTACAAGATAGTCTTCTCCGCACCATATACTGCTCATCAATTATCTCCAGTGCCTCAGTCCTGTAAAGTGCACACTTCCTTACCTCTGGCTGGATTCAGATCTTAGAAACAACACATTTATACATCAATACACACATACATACATATGTATTCTCAACCAACAACACAAGTGAGGTCACTCACACACTTTTGCAGAGCATCAAAGATACCAGACCTCCGCAAAGATTCACACAATGTTCTGCTTGCTTTGCAGCTGATTATCAGTTATTGAACAGAGAATGTTGTTCTCACAGGCAACATGGTAACCCCCTGAGACAGTGGAGTCATTACTACAGCACCGTTTTTTAATGAGGTTTGTAGTGACCTAATTGTGGTAAATAAAGTTTGAGAGTTACTTGGAATGCAGGAGGAACTTTTTCTGTAGTTTAAGTATTGAAAATTTAAAACAAAGCATAAACATTTGAACAATGATAGTAAAACACAATAAAATTGTGTATCAAAAAATTAATTTGTGAACAACAGCATTTAAATAATGGCACAAATGTAAGCTTACAAAAGTACCAACAGAGTATAAATATATAATTAGATAACATAAATATTTCAAAAGAGGGCAGTCAATAAACCATAAAAAAGAGAATGAAGAATTAGGGAGAAAAATGAGGACATTTTTTATATATATCAATAAATATGCAAAGGAATATAATGAGTCTGTGTTGTTTGGACATTCGGTGGTATAAGGAAATCTGAGGGGACATCCCTGCAATTTACAGTGCCCCTTCCCTGCCTCCCGGTCACCCCGGCATATCCACACTGTAACACAACACCTTCCCTTGCACACCCACAACTACCGACTGCTACTATGATATCCCTAAAAGTTTGTAAAACATAATCTCATCACCTTTAGCGCTCCATTCTTCTACAGCTAGAATACCTGGCAACTTGCACTATTACATTTCAGTTAGGTCTGCGAGTAAGCACAGCATGTACTGTGGCACATTTTTATAAATGTTACTTCTTTGTCCACTTTACAATTCATCCTACCCCTACTGCATTTCAACTTGGAGTTTGAAATCTTTCACTCTTTACCGTTCCAGAGGCCAATTTATTATTGGCCTGCAGATGGTTTCTATTATAATGGAATTTTAACAAATTAAGTCATACCTCATAAGTTTTTATTGAGCGCACATATCACCCGGAGGGGTCTCAAAGTGCTATATCGAATATAGGTGAGGGAGATGATAAACGGCTGACAGGAGGAGGTAGAGCAGTCAGAAGAGCCAGATTTTGAGCTTCTTTCGAAACTGTGATAAATGATCGCACAAAGCTGCAATGGAAGTTCATTCCAAAAGCGGAGAGCTAGAAGAGAAAATGATCTAACAGCGTTCCTGGCGGTATAACCCTTGAGTGGAATAAGAAGATGTTTAGTTCCTAATGAATTACATCTTTGGGCCAGGTAGCTTGGCCCAATTCCATGCATGGTCTCATGCACCAGACAGGTGATTTTAAAAAGAATTTGTTTCCTAATGGGGAGCGAGTGAAGAGCTTTCAGACTGGGTGCAGACAGGGACCGTGATGGAAGATTTAACACTAGTCTGGTAGCAGTGTTCTGCAAGCCTTGGAGTGTTGTGAAAAGCTCTTCATTCACGGAGGCCATCAGAGCATTTCCATAGTCAAGACGACTAATAATTAGACCCTGAACAAGTGGTTTTCTTGATTCTTCTAGAATCCATTGAAAGATCTTACGAAGGCTACGCATTAAGCCATATCTGTTCCTCATTATATGGTTTACATGGTCTTTCATGGGCAGCTTGTCATCAATGTTCAGTCCAAGGTTACGTACCACAGGTTTAGGAGATGGAAAATTCCATGGCTCTGGGGCCACCAGTCATTAGACTAGAGTTCAGGTGACTTTCCAAATAGGATGACCTCAGTCTTATTGTCATTAAGCTGCAGATTATTGATTTGCATCCAGATGTTAATATGGGTCATACAGCTTTTGAATCTGATTCTGATATCTGTTGGACAAGGATTGAGTGTGATTAACAGCTGGGTGTCATCAGCGCATGACACTACATCGAACCCATAATATCTGATCACCTTGGACAAGGATGCCACCTAGAGATTGAAAAGCATGGGACTTAGTATGAATCCCTGAGTTACTCCCTTGTCTACCGACCGACTGCGAGAGACCAACAAAGTGCCTAGTCGTACGGCGGTGGTTCGGTCTTTTAGGTAGCTTCTAAGCCAGTTTAGTGCCGTTCCTCTGACTCCCATCTTCCACAGTCGTTGTTCTAATATACTATGGAAGATGGCATTGACGGCAGCCGGCAGGTCTAATACGACAAGCATGGTTGAATGCCAGATGTCCTGGGAGAGTTTTAATTGTCGACTACCTCTACCAGAAATGTTTCAGTACAGTGGGCAGCCCTAAAGCCTGCCTGAGAGGGGTCCAACAGTTTGTGGTTTTCTAGACAGGTTGTGAGTTGGTTGTTGACCAGTACATTTCCAAAGTAAGGAAGACCGATAATTAATGGGCTCTTTATGATCTACCAATAGTTTTTTCAGAATTGGTTTGACCCTGGCGGCTTTCTATTTAATAGGGACTGTTGCTTGTTTTAAGGACATGTTAAAAAGTTGACTTGACAGTCCATGCAGTGCAGGAACTTTCCTTGGTGTTGCCATTGTGGCGCCTTTTTCTTTTTTTTTTTATATATTTTTATTGAAGATTCGAGAGTGGCATTACAAACATAGGTGTCACACTATAAAATACAGTACAATAATAGGTGGGGGGATGTAGCTTCGCAAACCCTCGATTACAGAGAAACATGTGACGTCATCATAATTACGCAGTAGTTACGCATACGAAGAAGGATAAGCAGCTTGCAAGCGATCTAACGCGAGTAGCATCCATAAGACCCACCCATCAAGATACAGGAGAATCAGATCCAGTGTAGACACCCAGAGGGTTAAGAAATCAGTAAAGGATAAACCGCCCACCTCTCGGTGGGAGAAAAAGGAAAGAAAAAGGAGCCATAGAACATAACAAAGGCAAAATAATAACCCCCCCCCCCTATCCCCCCACCCTGCACCCCTGCAATGGCTACAGCCTACCCCACTAGTAGCGTGCCTGTCGCCCAGAAACTTGCCCTAAAAGAAGGAAAGAAAGCGGAGGAGGAGAATTAAAACACACTCCCGGTCTCCCTTACCCCCCGCCAGCAGCGTCCTCCCCGAAACATATCCAATACAACATGAGGCAAAGTACTGAAGCAGACCGGGGGAGCACATTAAAAACCACCCAACTCCCGTTACGGTATAGGACACAATCCCGGCATCAGATCAAGATATTCTATCAAGCCCTAATAGTCAGATTCAACCCTGGCCAGTACGGTTATTTATAAGAGCCCGTATAACCCAGACCACAATCAAAATAGGGAAATCGAAGCGTTCATAAAAGTTCAAGTCTATAGAATCGAATCGAAAACAGGATAAAAGTTCACGATATCCACAAATCAGGCGAGGAAAGGTGAGAAAGGATAGCGAATCTCTCCGATAGTCACTGAGGAACTTGTGGTGGCACTTAAGACTGTCCATGGCGATATTTGGCAGGATAGGGATCGAGCAGGGGAAGCTGACGATGATCACAGGCGTGCTATCTGTTGTGCGAGAGTCAACAAAGCATATGAAAGCAGGCTTCCGCACGGGGACCTCAAACTCAAGCGTACAATACTCCACGGGTACCACAGCTTGCTGAAAACATGTCGAGGCATCGTCGTCTGGTCTCAGACAGATATTGTCCACTGTTACAGATAGTTTCTGGTATATGACGGTGATCTGCGAGTGGAGTGCCCCAATGGCGGCCATTACCGTCTGCAGCGATGGTGTGCCTTCCGTCCCCTCCATCCCCTCTCGCGAAGCAATGAAGCAGGACTCGAACCCCGGAGGTCGACTACTCCAGGGTACCAGGCACGCACGGATCCAATGACAACAGTGGGCGCTCTCTGCCTTGCAATAGCGACACCTTCGCCGCTAGCGGGGGCCAAGCCCGTCCACCCCGGGAGGCTAGCGGAGTCTCCGGGCGACGGACCCCCGACCACAGCAACCGGTGCGTCACTCTGCTGTGTCTTCAAAACAAACAGTTCACAGAGTAGCCAATCGAAAAAGCAAATTGTGTCCCAGTTCGGGAGACCGGACGCAACCCAGGTCCCGCGGCCGATGTTGATCAACTCTAACCCGGATGGGCCAGAAATCGAGGCCCCGGCTTCCACACTGAGTTAGGCCGAGAATGGAACACGGCGTATCTTCGTCACCCGATAAGATGGAAATTTCGGGATTGCACCGTAAGAATCAGGAACACCTCATGTGTACGGGAGTCTGGTGCGAGGTCAGGATAGATTGCAGGAGGAGCCGGGAGCTTATGCGGCCATCTTGCTTGCTAGCGTAGCTCCTCCCTGTGGCGCCTTTTTCAAAGGCTCCGCCATGGAAACACCAAAGAACCACCCGTCAGACAGCGAGAAAACTCATAATATCGCCAGCGGTCGAGTTTGGTGGTATGGGGCGGTGGCATGCTGCCCCACCCCTGCACCGCCAAACTCAGAATCAGGCCCTTAGTCTCTATTTATATAGGACACAAATTGCTATTTGGTTCCGTACAGCCTAAGGATGTCTCTCTACGCCTTGGTATTTAATACAATATATTCACATTTACATACCCAGGTGAAATAGAAAGTGTTTATCATATTTAAACTGAATGTACCTGTTTAAGTAGACTTGATTAGTGCATATTTTCTTTTGTCCTTCCTCAATGCTGCTGTTTCTTTATTTCTCCCCCATCGGTCTCTAGCCCTTTCTTTCCTCCATTCCTCTTTTGGCACTGATTTTATGCAGTTCCTTTTTCCCCTCTAGCCTCCTGTTACATCACTGGTGACCCCTCGTCTTCTGTTTATTCAGAGCCCATTTCCCAGAATCTTCTTTCCCATCCTGTTCGCCGCTTTTCTTTCTCCTTTTTCTAATAAAAAGTTGTCTTTCCTCTCTCATGTCTTCTCTCCACACCAATCTCTCTTCCTTTCTGTCTTCCGCTCTTTCGTTTTTCCCTCTTCCTCACTTTCTTTGCTGCTCCCTGCCTTTGCTATAGTCCCTCCTGTAATGTGTGGTAGCATAAACCTGTTGGGTCTCAAACTTTATCTCTACATCAAAATTAATTTTCAAAGAATAACTTCATCTACTACATTTTTTTCCCTTTAGGTCCTCCGATGGATCTTGTTCTGTGCTGAAAGGGGCTAGAATATTTAGGAGATGAACTATTATCTTCTGAGGACCTGGAATAAGATAATATTTAACATTCATTCATTACCAAATGTATTTACTCATGCAGAATCCTTTTGGGTTGGTGCATTTGGAAACAGATAAAATGACAAGAACAAAATGAATGAAGCAGAATCAGCAGAATAGAATCTCAGTTGGTATTTTTATCACATTTGAAGAAATTCTCATGCCAAATGAATTTACGAGTTATAGAGACTTAATAAGCATTAATTAAGCTGTGAGTAATCAAGTTTGAAAGAAAATTTCTTCCTCAGACAAGGAAATTGTATCAGCAGAAATGAGTCCTTTTAAGCATACAACCCTCATACAAACCCTATAGATGTAAGTTCAGAAAGCGCCAGATGACTAGTTCCAGTTCATGAACAGGTTTGTCTGCCTCACACTGCAGTATCAATGCCACAGCTGTTGTATGAAACCTTCCAGCCAGAAAGGTTCCACTGTGTATGTCTCAATTGCATTAGTTTCTGCAAGTCCAAATCATCAGTCTCTGTACCATGTGGTGGGTTGAGAAGGTGGGCAAAATAGGAACCGACCCTGTCCGAACTTTAGGCAATTATACTCCATCAATTTCTGGTTTACACCCTTTGATATCACCAATTTGATCGAACCATTCTGTCTCATTGGTCAGTTTTGATAAGATGAGATGATGTAGTAGGTAAAGTACACAATCCAGAAGATTAAGTTATCCATTACTTTGCATTTTTCATAAGAACACTGGTTTTTATTAAGACGATAGGTTATGACAGCTAGGAAGTAGGCAAGTCCATGCTCTCAAGCTTTGTCAGTCCTTTCCCAAGCATGTACTCTGGAAAGTAACAATTTTGTTGCAAGTCCGGTCAAGTAGACTACGAGCGTGAAAACAATTATTGAGTGTTGGAAAAGCAAGTAGAAACTTTAAGAAAGGTTCTCATAGGCTTCAGACTATTCAGTTCATCAGTTCATGCTAGGAAGAAAAAGAAGTTGGGGGGCTTTACGAAACGCAGCCTGTGCACGCTGAGTTTCTGCTAAAATATGAATTTCACATCATTGAATAAAGTGCATTAGTTCTTCAATTAGGCAGGTTAATGACTTGCGATTGGATCATGTAAGTATAAAGTACCCATTATAAAAAGTTTTATAACGTCTCATTATTATTTCGCAAATTAGTTTTGCAAATTTCTCCTCATGTTACAAGTTTAATGCATCATTCGGTATTTTCAAAGCGTAGCTACAGTAAACCTTTACGATGCACAAAATATTATGGCAATTTGTTTTCTCATCAATTTCAGTGCTGACATTATACATTCTAATGTTAATGTTCATTTTCTTAATACCTAAAACGACTTTATTCATACACGTATAAGGATTTTCTAGGCTGTTCGTCTGTCTGTTATTGTTCATTTATGCATAAAAAAACATTTAGCAATAGCTTTATTAAACTTCTCATCAGTTCATCTGTGGTTGGGTGTCATCACAAATCTACGTCTAACATTCTGCATGCTTTTGCGTTGCAGTATCTAAATCAAACTTCATTTCATGCACGTTCTTAAAGCATGATGATTCGAGGGACATTTTTCCTATTATTCCTAAATTATTGTCACAATCAATTTTTGCAGGGTGAATTCATAGAGATCAGATGAATGATAACATCCAAGCTCTATCAGCTGTTTAGATAGTGGTTTATATTACACAGCGTCAAATAGAATGTGTAGGTCACGTAGTTACTGAGGAGCCTGTATTATATGGATCGTAGCTTATAGAATGTATTGATAAAGTGGTCAGAACTCCAAAGTCAGTTCGTCCTGGTCCGCTGGGCCCTTTACACTTGTCTCCTGTTGCTTATCTTAGTTTACAATAAATCTCCTTTGGGAAACCATCGGCTGCTGGATCTTCATCCGAACACCTCCTAAGAACAAAAACCTATGGAAGAGATGAGGCTAACTGCAACAGATGCCACACTCCCATGAGCTACAGGGAACAATTTAGAGTAAAGTTGGGTGTGCCAACCTTCAGTAGTACCAGCCCATTTAGCAGCATTCAAATCCAAATGTAAAAGCAACCTAGCCAATATATATTGTGAGATGCTCAGCGCTGCTTACAAGGCTTACAATTGGTTGGGTCGTCGGCCCATATACGAGCTGATTGGCTTCTTGGGTATAGACTAGTGACTCCTCTAGGCTGTGCAGACGCAGAGAGCTTCCTTGGTTATTTTTAATGTTTACATTGCTTGGCGGCAGGAAAATCTCCATGCTGTCAGGCCTAAAAGCCATAAAATAGTCCTAGGAAATCCATAGCCTACTGGTTCATTACGTTTAGGTACTACATAAAGCCTGTGAGCCAGTCAAAGAAGACAGGTGGCTGGGGGGAATGGGGAGGAAGGGTGGGAGGATGGGGGTTGGTGGCTTCTTAGGACAGGAACCCTCGCGGTCACCGCGGGCCGCAAGAGCACCAGATCGCCAGATCTGCAGGGTCTTGTGTTACGCCCTTGAGCGTTCGGAATCTGTGTTACGTTGTTGGGACCAAACGGCCGTAAAAAAACAGAAACATTGTGGGGTGTCAAATATATGCCCAGACTAGACACAATTTAAGCTTTGAATCTCCCGAGGATAGACAAAAAAAAGTCTCAAATGTTTGCACTGGAGGAAGGAACCGATACCGTGCCAACATCGAAACCACAGGGGAATAAACATACACAGTACAAAAGAAACATATTTTCCTAGAGGACGAGGCCTCTAAAACGTGAAGTTCTCGATTTGAAGCCAAGAGTGGAAAGCTAAAAAGTAACTCTTAGCTACTGCAGGCAAGACAAAACAATTTTAAAATGTCAAGGGAATTACAAATGGTGCTATTTATGAAGGTGATGACAATCTACCCAATAGAAAGAATGAGAACGCGCTGACTGAAACAGCCCATTGGATCTTATCTTTTCCAAACAATCGTGTCATTTCTATTGCACTGTCAGCTTTAAAAATGCATTGTTTTTTCACTAACTAGACCTGGGGTCTAATTTACAATGACGTCTGTTATCTGATGATGTGTGTAGGCGCATGGGACAGATTTACAATTGTTTACCAGATTGGCAGATTTCTCAGGGAGGGTGTGTGCGCCGTGCGCGTGCATGTGTTCGTCTGGCATAAGATCTCCGCTAGTGTCACAGCATGCACGTTAACTGATATATCCGATGATTTTCATAGCCATACGGTTTTGAAGTAGAACATTTTACTGAACAGTCTCGCCTTCTGTGCAACTTCTGTGAAAGTGTTTAAGATACAGTTTTGTATTGGGAGGTGTTGCGTACACACAGGAATGAATCCATTTCACAACAGCTATGGATGGTTTGCATTTACTAATGGGTCTATCAGTCTGATTCATCAAGCTAAATTGCACTTGCAAAGGGCAAGATTCTCAGAATCTTGCCTTTTGCGAGTGCAATTTTTGCATTTGGGATTCATCATCCCAAATGCAAAATTCGCTATTAAAGAATTCGCACATTTGCGAAGAATTGCATTTAAGGAATCTCTATTTGAGATTCCTTAAATGCAATTCATGAATCATTTTAAAATTGCGAAATTGCAATTTTGGGCCGCTATTTACCGAGAGGTCAGACCTCGTGGTAAATAGCAAAAACTTAGAAAAATGCATTTAAATGCATTTTTCTAAGTTGCATGTTACACACACACATGTCCTTTGGACATGTGTGTGCGCAACACCAATGTAGATTACATTTCAGGGGTGCTACAGGGTGTCCTTTGGACACCCCTGCACCCTTGAAATCGCATCCTTATTTGCGATTAGCTAATTGCTAATCGCAAATAAGGAATAACTCCCCATTCATTCCTATGGGCCTTTAGGCCCATAGGAATGAATGGGGAGTTATTCCTTATTTGCGATTAGCAATTTGCTAATCGCAAATAAGGAACATGTAGGAATCGCAATATTTTTTGCAATTCCTACATGAATCCCGTTTTGCAAGTCCTTAATAGCGATTCCTTATGAATCGCTATTAGGGGCTCGCAAAACGGGACAATGATGAATCAGGCTGTATATGAGCAGATTTAAGCGCACTCAAGGGCATGTTAGAGGTTAGAGAGGATTAAAAAACTTAAAAGAGGTGAAGCGACACGAATTGTCTATTACGTTTGATCCACGAAATAAAGGTGCAGTTTGCGCACAGGCTAATTTTCGTTAGCACATGAGTTGGCTAATTAGGAGGAAATCAATTTGCACCGAATGCATTGTTTAATGCCTCTAAATGGAGAAGAGCTCGCTATCGCATGTTATTTTCCATGCCCACAAGAGTAAATAGTTCCTGTGCACTGTTCGCTCCATTGATTTGAAGCATGTTCACCTGTGCAAATCGTGGAAGTAAATACCTACATCAAACAAAATTTGTCCCCGACTTGTAATTTAATTGCACAGAAGTTTGCATCCAGAATGGAATTTGCTTCATGTTTGTGATCGAGGTCTCTTTGTTCAGGGTCGGCTTTAAGGAGGTGTGACGGTGCGGCCGCCCAGTGCGCTGACCTGGGGGAAAGGGTACTCTGACATGGGTGGGAAGGGGGCACTCTGTTAACCGATAACTTAAGTTTTAAAATAACATACTGCAGTGTTTCTTGTGACCAGCTTTCAGGCAGCAATATAAATGTCAGGATAGCTCTTGTTAATGATGTTCCTGCTAGAGAGAGAGAGAGAGAGAGAGAGAGAGAGAGAGACATCAGAGTTTTGTCTAGTTCAGTTTTGACTCACTATAAAGTAGCACAGAGGTTAATATGCTTATTGCAAAGAACAGATCTGTATTTTCTGTTGATAGCCGGGTGGATTAGTAAAGCCAGCCTTTACCAACATGATTAAACAAATGGAATGCATGTGAGAGAGGGGATATAGAGAGATGAGGGGCACTTTTACCAGCTGGTAGTGAGGGAATCTGAGGAGAAGGTCATGGGTGTTGTAATATAATGCAATAAAAATGATAAGATTAGAGCAAATGTTACAAAGGCATTGGTATGCTCTGTCTGACTGCAGATTTGAAAAAGCATCCAAGAGAGTTGAGACTTCTACATTAAGGGGCCGATTCCGATCTGAGTCGGAAAGCTCTCCAGCCGGATCCGGAGTGTTATCCAACCAAGCCGAACTCCTGCAGTCCACCCGAGCGAGTACGATGTGGCCGCATGCTGCCGAACTCGGTTCGGTCGGTCTCCCATAGAAGTCAATAGGAGCCGGTCGTATGACGGGTACATGGGCTCCCATTGACTGAATGGGTACGTCTTGCACAAGGGCGCCCCCTACAGTGGGTACGGGTCGGTGCCATCCGCACCGTACATGCCTGTGTTGTGTCCGAGTCGTAAGGCTGCAGGTGGCGTGGAGTCCGACGTGGACCCCCAAAGGCAGCTTCCGGGACGTTTTGCGCGCCCGAAACTTCAGCACGAACCGGCTGTCCGATGTGTGCATCGTACTGGCTCAGCCGCAAATCGACCCCATTGCATGGCACAGTTTGCTTACGGACGAGATGTATGGAGCGGTTCGGACCCGGAAACTATTAGTTCGGTGAATTTTGCGTTGCTCGCATCGTACTCGCTTGCTTGTACAGCTATACGAGTCGGCGGAGAACACGCATACGGCTCGTACTTTTTCCAGCCGGATCGCGTCCGGAGCCGTTCTAAGCAAGATCGGAATCAGCCCCTAAATGTCTGGCCTGCCTATTTTGACAGCAACCTGTTTAATATAACAAAGCCAAGGAATCTTATAGACAACATCAAGCCCTATGCAGTCCTCAAAAGTCAATGACCTGCCTGTTTAAACTGGCAATATTGTTAAACCAGATTGACAACCATTAAAGCATTTGAACTAGTTGAATCATGTCCTCAGTATAGACTAGACCCAGTTCTTTATGTGCACAATAGTGTGGAGGACAGGGTGGAAAGCAGTGTTTAATTTGTGAAATGAAAGTGACATGGTCCTCATCATGAGGCCACTGTAGGTTGCACCAGACACTGCCCGTTCCAGCTCTGCCAATGAGAGTACCTGTGTTTAAGTGTTACAATTCAGACTATTTAAAGCCCCAAAACCAAAAAAATGGTGGCTTGGGTGGCAGGTATTAGTTGTTTTGATTATATATTGAATTAATAAATAACTGTTTATTCTGCTCATCTCAAAATAACATAAACAGTCCTACCATGTGATAATTGTGGTGTGTCTTCTATAATGGTAGTTGAAAAGGTCACACATAGGTCACTCTGCTAATGCTGATTGAGATATTTCAATGAGCAACAGTAACAAGGATACCCCCTCAACAAATTAAGGTTATCCTAGATGCTGGAGTATGTCTCATCAGGTCCTGAGGAAATATGATCACATCACCTATATTCTATTGGAACTCCATTAGCTCCCCTTGACAGCCCACACCATTTTCAAAATTAGCTGCATAACATTCTTGTCTTGCATACAAGCTCACCGTCTCAGGTGGCTCTCAGCATACCTGCAGGCAGAATACCATCAGACTCTAAAGTAAAACGTGAAAAAAAGAAGAAAAAAAAACCAATGCAGCAGGCACTTTTCATTTATGCACCCATGATCTGGAACAATATCCTCGCATCCATCAGGGACGTTCCGATGCTGTGCCAATTTTAGAAAATATTGAAAGTGCATCTCTTTACAGAGACATTAAAGCACAATGCAGTAGTAGTGCATATCTAATCTCAGAATCTAGTTACTTGTCCTGTCACTTGTTGACTGCATGCTTGCCTTTGACCCTGTAGAGCAATATTCTGCTTTTGGCTAGATTTGCTCTATACAAATACAGATATTCATGCATACATGCATATATACATACATACATACATACAGGGTGCAAGCCCTAAAACAGAAGAGAACTGACTAATCAAGTAAAGAAATATACAAGTGACATCACATCACATGACATCGCGGATGTACAGGGAGTGCTGCCATAACTCATGCTGTCCAATGACTCGGTGTCCCAACTACCACTCTGCGCCCTAGGAGGAGGGACTGACACTGTTTCCCCCATGCTTCACGCTGAGAATGAGGAACGTCGGAAAACTGCACAGTGCAAGAAATAGATAATTTAATGGAGGAGGTTGAGTCTATTCTATGTCAGAATACAGAGCTTGGCCCTGCAAAGCATCGACCTTGAAATTAACCTCTTTGTACACTAAAGGGGAGGGGCACATTTGAAAAATGGGGAGGGGCTAAAATCAGCATCAGGTCACATAATAAAAAACTGGAATTGCAATCTCTAGTAATAGCAACTATTGATGCAACCGCAGCGGTCCCAACGAATCTAACAGATCAAGCTCCACAAGATAGCACAACATTGATAGAACCAGGGGAAGAGGGTTATCGGGGTATAGCTTTTGGCATCACTTGCACTAACAGATATATACCTTTGGCAGTTAGTGAGCCAACTAATACCATTGAATTAAACCCACCAGACCCCAGTGTTACATCTCAAGGGCCTCGGAAAACAGAGGGGATTCATGCGGAGTGGGGTTAACACAACCCTCATGAATGCCAAGATGTAGGTGTAATGCTACAGAAGTGAGAGAATTAACTCTGAAAATTGGCACCTTAACAAATGAGGTCATGGAGCTAAAGGGCCTAGTTAGATCCCTAATGGTGCAATTAAAGGACCAAGGGGGGCCATCACATAGCAAGGGACCAGAAGCAAGTGACATCTTACCCACAGAATCAAGTCCTCCTGACCACACACTGCAAAACTTGGTCTAATCCAGCGCAGCCACATACCAATTTCACTGGACACTCTCCGTGGTGGAGGAAGCAAAACACTGAAGGGGCTATTACGAGTCTGGTGGTCCGAGCACTGCCAGACTCACGGGAGCACAGCGGTGGCGGTCCATCCACCGTCACACCAGTGGTCCGACTGCTCCAATAAGAATGGGGTGTTTGGACCGCCCTGGGACCATCAACACCACCAGGGAACCGCCATTCCCTGGAGGTGGAGCATCAGTCAGTTGTCACAATGTGCTTGGCAAAACCACCGCAATCCTGGCAACAATATCATGAGTTTCCTCTCATCTGGCAGTGTCATGGAGATCCCTACTCCATGTACAGCATAACAGAGAGGAAGCAAATGTGGCTCTACAAGGCACCCTGTGCCTGCTCTGCATGTGGATGCACACAGGGGGCATAAGATTTGTGCATACACACCAGTTCCTGCACGGTATCGACTTTCAAATCCATGCCATGCAGGAACCTTGTGGACGGTCCCATTGCAGTGCATTTTTCAAAGGCGCCGCCATGGGACCATCATGCTGCGCGCCCACCCGCCAGACCACTTTAAAGTCATTATTTGGCAGGCAGCAGTGAGTCTCTGTGGTGCGGAGGCACTGCGGTTGTATACCGCCCGCTCGTGTACCACCAAAAACCGTAATCATCCCCTGAGTGTGTCAACTTGATAGGCAGAGATCGTATGCCTCACACCAGATTCCCTGTCACAGTGGACCCTCATGATCCAATGATAGACCAACATTATCACACTCCCAGAGCC
Organism: Lissotriton helveticus; assembly: GCF_964261635.1. Lineage (NCBI taxonomy): Eukaryota > Metazoa > Chordata > Amphibia > Caudata > Salamandridae > Lissotriton > Lissotriton helveticus. The sequence continues at coordinate 1,708,399,636 of NC_136063.1, read as the reverse complement.
CAAGAATACCAAATGCCACTCATTCAAGCAATGGAAAATGTGAACAGACCACTTAATATTACTCAGCACAGAAGTGAGCCAGGCTCCAAAAATATGCAACCTTCTTGTGAGCACATAAAAAAAAAATCAGGAACCTGATTATAATAAATTCCCAAATCTAAGGCAAGTGAGCCATGAGGATGAGGATTCTCTCAAAATAAATGTATCCACTGGATTAGACACAACCGTCAATGCTTGTCGGTTGTACGCTCAGACATAGTGAAAGCGGAGCGGCTGCCCAGTGGGAATGGGAGTAATGACTCTATTGCCCTGCCTATTAGTGATAAAGCAATAGTAGATGGATTGATTGCTAAGAATTTAAGATCTAGTCCACTTTTAAAACCCACAATAAGGTCTAAGTTGCACAGACTGCCAATTGGGGATGTTTTCCTATTGAGGGACCAGCAAGCCCTGACTAGTCAACTAACACAGAATCACAATACGACAAGCCTAGAGGCTGTAGATTGACTGAGCAGGGCCACATTAGTTAGCACCCATACTACAAAACTATCTTGTAATATGGGCCAAAAGGTGAAGGGAAACCAGTCATAACCCTGTAAAGGAGCTGTCACTAGGTAGCACAGAGTGAAGAAAGATGTAAGTCCAGCAACAATACTAGCACTGAGGTAGGACAAGGAGTTGCACTATGTACATTGGGGATGACTTACCAAGACTCTGTGCGCTTATCTCATGGAATGTCTCTGGACTAGGACACAAGCTTTTGGACCCCAAATGGCACAAGTATGTTGGCCAGTTCCATCGTTGCTACTTCCAGACATGGCTCCTCGATCTACTATATAAGTTAGAGTATGAATCCTTCTACATTAATGCAACTCCCTCGCTGAGTGGCAGACCATCAGGGGGGCTGGTTGCATAGATAAATATCCCCCTAAATGTCCTTGGAGCATTTTATTGAGCGCACAGCTACCTCCAACGGATGATCCTTGCTAGTATGAATTCTGTAGACTCACTCCACATTCTGGACGTACGCTTGGACATCTACAATAGAAGGTTTTTACATCTATTCACTATGTATTTAAGACCTAAAAGAAGCAACATAGAGTCAGGTCATAGAAACACTAGACAGTGTCTTAAGTGCCATAACCCCTAAAGACACAATTATTACAGGCGGTGACTTTAATTTCACATACAAGCCAATAAATGGCCTAGAGTTAATCATGAAGGATGAGGATATGGCACAAGGCATCCTTCAACTAAAGGCCGGTCCATCTGTACCATGCACAGCAGCAGCCAGGCAAATGATACATCTTACGTTAGAATACAGTCTGAGAGCATGCAATGGTAGGATCAGTCCCGATAATGGTAGCTTACATACATTTAAAAGGGCAGTGCTCGATCAAAGATAGAGCACATATTGCATAGTATGGCAACATGCAACAGGATAACTGCCTTCAAAATAGACTGCACAGAAGACAACAACCACTTCCCAATATGCTTAGAAAAGCTAACCAGAAACACGACAACTTGATAGGGAGATAGTCACAATGCAGCCAACTATTGGGAATAACAGTAGAACGATAAAATGGCCTTCCATACTGATCAACTTTGAAATTGTGGCTAAAATCTATAATGCATTCTTTGACTAAATGAGCCCCTTCACGTATAGTATCCTGTCTGAGATTCCAACTGTGGGTGTCCATCAATTCTTGGTCACAACCTTAAGGTCATACGTACAAAAGTTGCCAGCTCAAAAGAAAACACAAGGGGCTGGAGGAGGCTCCTCGTGTAACCTCTGGTACACAAGAGACTGTAAAAAGGCCAACAAGTTGTTACTTAAAGTCCTAAAAACTGCAAACGCGCCATCTGTGCAAGTGGCTAGAGCTGATTACAAAAGTGTTATCCAGAACGCAAAAGAGCTGGGAAGAGTTGAATTTGGGTGACTTGCTCCATCTGGCCAAATGCAAAGACAATATCAAATTCTAGAAAATAGTATCCCATGAAAGTAAAGATGCATCGCATCACCTGGACCACGATACCTGGGTTTACCACTTCACTGTCATTTAATCAGAAGCACTATAGTACCCTCAAGGAGCACAATGATGTCTGAATAGATTTGTAAATAAAGCCATGGAGTGCACAGCTTTTTTCAGCTAAGAAGAAATGATAGAAGCCATTGATGCTATCAAGCTGGGAAAATCTCTAGGTTTGGACAAAATTCCAGGAGACTTGCTCAAGCATTGCAAAGAAGTATGGGCTCCAAACAAAGTTTAATTAACAATCCAGTGGCATCGGGAGCACAAGTCCCCTCCACATGGAAAGAGGCTGAAATGGTCATGATTTACAAAAAGGGGGAACAAGTAGGAATTGAGTAACTACAGGCCAATCAGCCTCATAGATGTGCTGCAAAAAATTTATTCCAGGCACGTCCTGAACAAACTGAATGACTGGATGGATGCTAATAACAACCTAACACCCTATCAGGCAGGGTTTAGGACCTGCACAAGCACAATCAACCAGGTTTTTAGGCTTCTCTCTATCTCATGGAAATACATCAAACTTAGTGGTGGACATATGTGTATTACAATTGTAGATCAAAGTGCGCTTTTGACCTTGTACCGAGAGGCCCTTTATGGGCCATGCTAAAGAGCCAAGATGTACATGATGATCTCCTAACCAAGATAATCCGTTTATTTCAAGGAAATTATGCTAAAGATTGTTGGCGCTTGCAGGACAAACTCACGGATTCTATCTCCATCAATAGGGGAGTCCGGCAGGGATGTGTGCTTGCACTTACCCTGTTCTCACTTTATGTTTATGATATTGTTGATCCCCTAAATAAATTCAATCATGACTCCCTGAAACCTTGTGAGGCCCCTGTTCCAGTGTTCCTCTTTGCAGATTACACCATTTTGGTGTCACAGACACCAAGGGGCCTCCAATGCTTACTTGATGAGTTCAACAAATATTGTTCGGCAAAGGGCTTAGAAACGAATACTAGTAAGACCAAGTATATGACCATCAAACCTCAAAGAAACTTTTAAGGAAAATATCCCAGTTTGAAGGAAAAAACATGAGCATGTTCCAGATTTTAGTTACTTTGGTATAACTCTTGACTCTAGGCTATCATGGCTCCCTATACTAATGAAGCAAACACAGTCCTGGTACATAGCTAAGTGGCTATTCCTAACAATTAGAAATGACTACATATAAAATAACAAAATCAAAAAATGATGGAGAAAGAGGGATATGCAAGGTCCAGCCTCCTGGTTCAATCATAAATCCACATAAATCCGAGGTCTCGGATAAAGAACCTAGCTTGGAAAAAAGGAAAAAAGGTTTTTCGCTCCATTAGAGTCAGAAAAGACTGGCAAGGAAGACAAAATGTCCTTTCTTGAGTCCCCTCACTCACCAGGGTTTCCCCATGGTGACATGCTTCATCATAGGGGCCATCCCAACCTGCTGCGGGTTGAGGCGTGCTACGACTTGCGACACTATGTAGGAGCAGTGTTTTTGAGTGACTATGTGTAGTGCGGTGATGTGGGTGGAGTGGGTGAATTAAAAATATCTAACTAGTGGGTGAATTAACTTTATTCTGGTTCCTAGTTGATATGTTAAAAACGGGTTTGGTCTCTAGGGTTCCTGTCTACAATGCGTCAGGGGTCCCTAGTAGACGTCAACTAGTTTCGAACTTCCCCAGTGCTCTTCTTCAGGAAAAACAGGGTTCAGCCCTGAGTGTACGACTCCTAAAGTGACATAAAGTGAGGAAAAAGGTGGCGCTGTAAATATTAAGCAAGCCAGATTAATACATACGATAATGATGCAATGATCACGTAGTATTGTGTAAATAGCAAAAATGTGCTTCACGGTTTCTGAGGAACTTGAGAGGTCTTGACCATTGGAGAAAATAACCTCTCGGGCTTGTTCACCTGCTCTTCCTTGAGACCACATATATAATATAATATCGTATGTATTAATCTGGTTTCATCAAATGGTCCATTGTTTATTACCACAGCGCTTCAGAACCTGTGCCGATGGCTGTCCGTCGACTTTATTGCTCTACCATGTGCCTTGTTTTCACAGCTCATTTTCATTTTGAAATTAACACACTGCGTTATATCCCGACATGTTGTGTCAGCAATATTTTCATTTGTCAGCCTCATTGGCCCTTGATCATAATCGCTGGCGCTTTTTATTAAGGGCACATTACATTTGTTATAGTAGGAAAAGGGAGATTAAGTGATTTGCCCAGAATCACAAGATGTGGGGACGCTGAGATTCTAACCTGGCACCTAAGTCGGCAGCTCTAGCCATTACCCACATCCTCTCACCACTTTCATGGTAAGCAGTCGATTCTGTTTTAGGCGGCACTAACAGAGGACATGGCCTGGTGCAAGCTACTTCCTGATGAGAGCCCTGGCACTTTTATTTGTTTACAAATTAACCGCTGGTTACACATAATTTTAGAGCCAACTTCAATTGGTGAAGCACCACACATAAAACCTTAGAGGGGCATGTAGATTTAATGATCGGCAGTGTCAGATCACTGTACCAATATCCCGAGTGATCTGTGCTTTAGGTGGAATGAAAAGGGTGAGGAGACTCTAACAAGAACATCAGCAATGAATTGTAACTAGGAAACATTTTCGAATGGACAAGAGGCTTGGCCTATATAATTAAGGGTGTGGTTTGAAACATGAAACCAAAATCTTGTGCTTTGCAAAGAATGCATCCTAACCAATATTTCAGTGTCTCTCTTTCAGTTGTATATTACTGCATCCAGATATATAACACAACAACAAACATATGAGTAAAAATCGAGCCAAACTATTGGCTCTGCAATGCTTGTTAAAAGTGTCAAATAAATGAGTAACAACAACAATTTTATTGTGAATAGTGAGAATGGAAAATCTTCAATTCTAAAAATTTGAAAGTGAATTAAACATTGCTAAGATCCATAGGAGGGGTAGTTATCTTCAGAGTGTCTCAATCACTTCTGTTCTCCTTTTCACCACTTTCTTCTGCTGTCTTTCACAAGGTTTGACAATTACTCCATATTTCTCCCCACATCTTTTAGGAATATTCCATCTACAAATCTCACACATCATCATTTTCCTTTTCACACTTGTCATGACACTTCTTTCTTCTGCACATAATTATCTTCATCTCCTCACATCACCATCCCCTCACACACACAACCACCATCTCAGTTTTAAGCACTGTATTTAATTTTTCTTTGGTGCTGTCAATATTTTGACGGCATTGTTCCTCGTTCACACACTTTGCAATGGATAAAAAAACACGGAATGGAAGATGAAGTAAAGCTGAAATGTAAGCAGGGCGGGATTGCTATTATGGGTTACCTCAATGCGCCTACAGACACTGGGAATTCTAGCATTGCTTTTACCCGTCAAGCTCATGCATGATTTAGGACCTGTTAGGGGCCATTATTTGTTGCTGCTCCCATCTGAGACCTGACAGGACCTGACCCACTTAAAGCCCTGCAGGCTGGAGTGAGTGACAGGCCAAGGCCCACTCGGATCTGTTCCTTCAGACCAGCATGTAAATCACACACATCGTAGGACACTCTACCATCCCAGGCCTCAGTCTTAGTGGTGGATGGGCCACTGAAAGCCTGAGCCAGATGCAGTGCCCAAACTCAGCTCCAGGTCTTCTTGGACCCTCAAGCCCACACAAACGAAGCTTTCATGTGGATTCTGACTTTTGTCAATGCTCAAGCCTCTTGTGCCACAAATTACCAAAAAAGCAGTAACCTTTGATGTAAAACAGGTGAGAAAAATTGATATCCATCTAGTAGCTGAGTTACACAATGCCAAAGCAGAAAATATGGAATCAACACCTGAAAAATGTGTGATGTTAGGAGGCAAATATCTTAGTTCACAGAGCCTTCATTACAACACATGATAATCTCTTCAAATGTGTGAATTCAGGAAGTATGCTGTACCAAAACCTTGTGTTTGATTTAACAGACTATAATGTTACTCCATCTATCATTATAATCTAGGCCACAGATCAGGTGCATATGACAATTGACTTATCTCTGATTGTGCTAGTGTAAAAAACGTATTCACTGAATGCTTGAAATAATCTCAAACTCTGGTAATTACTAGGGCCCTCATATCAGTCTGAACCTAATCATATGAAAATCAGTCTTGGCCCTACTCCAATAGGAACAGTCCTACAGCAGTTTGTGCTTGACTGTTTCCACTGGAGCAGGGGCAGGACTGATTTGCATATGGCTAAGTCGAAACTAAGGTGGCATGGTGTGCAAAGTAAAGAGGGACTGGGATGCAGCCCCAAGTAATTACCAGTGGCTGCGGTTAACTCAAACATTCCAACCATCACGTTTTTGCATACTTCAGTTTGATTTCACTAGTGGCATTATCATCAGGATGGGGAGCTATTAATATTTGTACGTTTATGTTTTCAAATTATCACTTCTAATTTTTGCAGTGATGTCATCTGGAGTACTAAGGTGAAAAGCTTCCAAATGTTACAGAAATACACTTTTTTAAAATGTTGAAGCAAACTCATCACATTTTTACATGATGTTTGTTGCACCCTTTATTCTCATGGGGAATATTGTCATGGTTTGGCTCATGTCAGATCCTTAGATCCAAGCCAAACTGTCCCTGTTAACAAACTTGTTCACCTATCACTGCCCAGTCCACATCAACAGGTATTTGATGTCACTTCAGTTGTAGACGTTCAATCCAACTTTTAATGTCAAGCCAAGAATTGACAAAAAAAAGTATTAAGGCGTTGTCCACCCATACTTCCTCCTGAAGCTATGTGCCAGTATAAGAGGCAAGGCAGGCTTAAAACTGTTTTCTAGCTTTACTATAAGTGTGTAACCATTACAGCAGTTCTGGGATTGGAAGAACTTCACTCTGAAAAGCCATCATTTGGGGGTTAAGTGTGGCAATGAAAATGGCGTGGAGCCATGAGGAGCTGGGTTATGCAAAACAAGTTGACAGCCAACATTTGCCTTTATTTTTTTTAACTCGATCACAAAAAAGTGGCAACACGAAGAAACGTGACAGTAAATCTGGTCTGGGGTAACTGATTGCAAAGACTGCATTTTAAAACATCTTATGGGGTTCAGGCACCTACTGCAGGGATGTTTGAGAGCGCAGTAAACCTCAGGTAATAACAGTAATGGTCAGATAAATCTGGCGGTTTATGTATTTTCTGGAGCGATCAGTGTTTTGTCTAATCATATTTTTGACTCAAAGTAGCATGGGATTAATGTGTTTGCTGCACAGCTCATCTTGTAAAATGCAGATTACAGATTTTTAGTTTATGTAGATAATTAAGTAGGTTACTGATACCACAGCGATCAATTTGTTACTTGTAGTTCATAAACTGCACTGCTTCTAATATAGCACAGTGATCTATGAAGGACGACATGTGACTCCTACATTCTTTTTACTGATTTACACAACTTTATATGATTTATTGCCAATTTATGAGTGTGCATGTGATGAAAAGGGCTCACACACTCTACTTGGAATGAGCAGCGCTATAAGAGAATTGCATTAAAAACATTAGTTGTATTTAAATTTGTATTGGTGTATATACTCCTACAGATGAATACATCTGCCATTCTTACAAAGCATGCATGTTTCTTGCATACAGCAATTGAGCATAGTCAAAAGCTTGCCTCCAAATCATAGTTTCTCTTGAGTACATTCAAAGTGCTAACAAGCTTTGGGCCTTTGTTTGCTCTCTACTGTGTTGTCATCTAGTTGTGAGTCTCAGATACCGTCCAGCATTGCTATCTTAATGCATAGGCATACTGGGCAGTTGCCCGGGAGCCCTATGAGCATAAGAGCCCCATGCAGATCACAATTTAAGACTAATTGTCCATTAAACATTTTTATTCCTGTGAGTGGTTGTGTGGGCAGGACCCAATGCACTGCTTTGCCCGGGGGCTTCTAATGCTGTTAACAAGGCCCTGTCTCCCAGCCAGGATCATATTGGAGAAAAAGGATAGCTGGGGGTCCCTTAAATTCTGCCTTTGTTTTGGGCCCATTTGGAATCTTAAACATCAAAGCCCCCTTGCTACCTGCACAGTGCTGCTAGAAATGGAACGCAGACAATGTGCAGGCGCTGCTGGGTATGTCCCGTGTCGTCAAATTACATCAGTTCGATTTCAGTATATTTTACTGGGGACAAACTTCTTGGCAGGAGAGACAGCATCCACCTTGTTAAAATAGTGGGTGGACGCTATCCGTCCTTGTGTACCCACTAACTTGTGCCCTGCATACATGCATACAAACATGCGCTTCATAAGGACTGGACAGCATTGGCAATCTGTTTTGACTCAAACTGTCACATTGAAACATATTCTTTCAATGAACATGGAAAACCTATTGCATTCCAAGTCTTACTTATTGGAGAGGGAATCAGTCACTTAATTAAATAGAGTTTATACACAACAATATTCTCACAGGAAAGCCAAAGCAGACTTACAAGAGACAAAACTTGATTACCGAGGCAGGCAGGGCATCTTTACTGTAGGTAATAATGAACAGTCTTATATCCAGAAGTTTGGAAGTGCTCTGAAAAGATACCACTTGTAATGGCAAGCCATTGCATAGTGCTAATACAAAAACCTGGTAGAATGGAAAGTGGCAGAATTTGAAAGCTTAGTCACCCCACAAATGTGCAGCATTTTCTTCTAATCTGCTCCCAATACAAGAAGATTCAAGGTAAAAAGAAATGTCAAGAGATTTTGAATTAGATGTAAAGCTTTAGCAATGCCCCCAAACGTGATGGTCAAGATTCTTCTGTAACAAGAATGGCTAGTGTATTTGTGGGAGTCGCTTGAAGTAGACAGCTGAGACTGTAAACTGCCAAGTAGTGATTGTTAATACCTGTACCTGTGTACTCTCAAGTACCTGTGGACACTCAAGGAAGTCACTTGAAGTCGGCCATTGTGATGTGAAGGTTCCAATGAGACTTTAAACTCCAATTTAGAGCACATCTCAGCTAATTATAGCTTGCTGATTTTTTTTAATATATTCTTATAATTTATATGGCAAGATGATTATAAGTAAGATTTTAAAAAAATGTATTCCTTTTTTTCCCCAAAATTTTTATTGAGCAGAGCATCGAGAACATTTAAATAACTTATGAACAAACATTAGCACAAATCAACCATGAGTTTAAAGAACAGCTCCTTCATCTTTCCAAATATTGACCAATGGCAAAATAGAAGCAGAAAAACCGTTTCAAACAAAGCTAGCAAAAATATCCGTAGCTAAGTAAAAACACATTGTAGTATACCATAATGCAAGAGTGCAAAAGTGCAAGTGCAATTGCAAAAGTGCAAACTTACTGGGTTAAAGTGTTAAAGTGCTAGAAGCAGATATTGCTAATTCCTCCAAACATTTTAAAAACGATTGAACAACACCTAGGGGGTCATTAGGATGACGGGCGGACTTAGTCAGCCCGCCACCCTATCGGATAATGGGACCGCCCGCCATAAGGGCGGGGTTCCCGTGGGGGGTATTAGGATGCGCCCCCCACAGTGGCGGGCGCATCCTGCATTTTTAACATTGTGGTGGGCGGTGCTCTCAGCACCGCCCACCACAATGCTAAAAATGCATGTATGCATTTGCATATACAAAGCGGCAGGCACCGCGTGGTGCCTGCCGCATTGCGTATGCAAATGCAGGGGGGTACCACAGGTACCCCCATGTGCACCCCCCAACTCGCCTTCACCATGGGGGCCCGCAGGGGGCCCCCGAAGTTAAGACCGCATTGCCGCCATGGAAAGGCGTCTGTTTTGGCCCATGCTAATATGGCTGGCGGTGTCTGATAGACGCCGCCACCATATTTCCCTCGGTCTTTCCCTCCGCCGCGGTCCCCCCAGCCATAGTAACATGGCGGGGGGAAAATGGGTGGCGGGCGGGTAAGGATGTCTGGCGGATCTCCACCACCCCCATTGGCGGTGGCGATCCGCCAGACATCCTAATGGGCCCCTTAGACTCTAAATTCTGGGTGGAACTACCCCTCTATATAGGGTTTTCCAAATTACTTAAAAACTTGCAATTCTTATTAAATTTCTTGGAAGCTCCCACCCAGCTTGCGTAGGCTTCTACAAAAGCCCGCATCATTTTAATTTTTTTGAGCCATTTATCATATGTGGGAACTTCCCTGGACCTCCAATTCTGGAGAATTAAGGAGCGGGCTACCAAAGAAGCAGTAAAGAGAAAGATTTCTTCAGCTTCCCGTAAATCTGTTCTATCTTTACAAATTCCAAACAGGGCCATCTCAACCTCCGGGGAAATCCTCTTTTTAAATGCCCTATTTAGAACCGAGAAGATTGCCCCACCAAAAGACCCCAATCTTGGACATGAAAAAAAATATGTAGCCATCCCCCTTCTCCTTCCGCCTGTCATTGAAAGGAACTATTTTCGGCATCCAGGTACTTTTTATTAAGTGCTTTCGGAGTGAAGTATGCCAGCCACTGGGATAAAAAGGTCATTCTTTTAAAATTGTCTGCTCTCAGGGCCTTACTCCCTCACCAACATATAGCTTCCCATTCATTATTAGAGAAGGTACATTGTGTTTAATGGGCCACCCTTTCCAAATGGTTCTCTATCAATGGGAGTTGGCCCTGATTCCGTAGCAAACAATACCAATTCCCTACTCCCCTTCATTTTGCCCCGAAGAGGGCTATCACAAGTTTATTTGGCGTATCAAAAAAATTCAGTGTTTTTAAGAAATTAAAAATGTGTAAATAGTCTAAAAAAGGTGGCTTTCTCTGATTTCCGCTCCTCAGCAACACCTTCTGCCACGTAATTACCCTATTCTGGATTAAAAAATATTTTAGCTCTCCTAGTTCGCAACCCTCCCAGTTTGTGGCCTAATTGAATTTGAAGGTCAAGATTCAAGGTCAAGGTCAAGGTCAAGGTCAATTTTAAGTAATGTAACCCTGAGGAGCCCGTCCCCTTACAAAAGGATTGGAGTCTGATGGAGTAGTCCTTCAGTGTCTTATATCTTGTTTTTTTTGGAAGTTTGGAGATTTTTGAGATTATTGAAATCTGAGAACCAGTTTCCTGCATCATTTTATCCACCCAAAAATTATCTTTAACCCCATTAGAGACCAATAGACCAGCTAGTAAAGAAGCATCATCATAGTAGGTCCAAATATGCAGTAGAACCAGACCTCCCTGCTCAATTTTTAATTGTAGTGATGGGAGCTTGACCCGTGGTGCATTTTTCCCCCAGAAAACTGTTTAATCAGAGTTTCCATCCAAAAAGACCGTATTCCTTTTAATGGGTACATTGATAAAAAGGAAAATGAGTAACAGAAGTATGGACATTTTAATAAGAGAAACACGCCTCACCAAGGTCAAAGGGAGTAAAAGCCACTGCTCTAACAATCTCTTACATTTACCTTGCATTCTTACATAATTCAGATTATATATCTGTTGATATTGATTAGCCACATAAATCCCCAAATATCTAGTAGAGTCCGGCTTTATGGCTTGCACGTTGAGGTTGACTGGGAGAAAGTTTGTATCTGTATTCAAAACAAGTACTTCAGTTTTGTTTTGATTTATATTATAGCCCCCTATTAATTCAAATTCACAAAATTCCCTCCTCACCTCTTCCAAATTTTGATTGTTAGGCTTCAGATAAAAAATAATATAGGTGGCCATACCTGAAATTGGGGGCTTAATTGCTGCATTATATCGCATTCTAATGGCTAAAGGTTCTTTAAAGGGTAAAAAGCAATGGGGAGAGCGAACATCCTTGTCTCATCCCCGATTGATTTTTACTGTACCACCTGAGCTTGTGCCCCCTGATACATGTTTTGCAACATTAAAATGACCTGGGGAGAGATACTAAATCTACAGAGGGCAAAAAACAAAGTGTTCCAGTTCACCAGGTCGCATGCTTTCTCAGGGTTGATGATCATGATACAGGCCGGGGTAGAATACATATTACAATAGACCAAAGCCGGTATTAAAAACTTCGTATTTGCTGCCATAAATCTTCCTGCTATGAAGCCGGTCTGGTCTTTGTGTATTGTTTCCTGCACGACAGGTAAAAAACGCTGTGCCCACACCTTGGTTAAAATCTTATAATCTGAGTTGAGGAGGCTAATGGGCCTATAAGAATTAACATCCTTTGGGTTCTTATCCTTTTTTACAAAACAGACAACAATCACCTCTTTGAAAAACGAGGGGACCTGTCCCCTGTTTTTAACATAGTTGAATTTTTTTTTCAGGGGTGGAATCAATTCTTCTGAAAAAACCTTATACAATTCGATAGGGAACCCGTCCTCCCCAAATGCTTTGGCCCCAGGTGTAGATTTAATAGCTGCCAAAATCTCTGTACTTTCTAAATCTAATTTTAACTGATCTACCTGCAAATCAGATAGTCTAGGAATGTTAACATTGTCAAAGTACTCCTGTATAGTCTCTTCTCCCACCATATATTCCGTGGTGTAGAGTTGCTGGAAATGCTCCAAAAAGATATGTGGAATCTCGTCACTATTTGTTACTTCTTTACTGATCTTGGGGTTGATCACCTTCGAAACTAAAACCGCTTCTTGTTAGTTTTTGTTGAGCTGGCTAGCAGTTTACTAAACATCTCTCTATCTTCGTAAACTTTTTGTTGGTAGGAGCAGGAGCTGCAAATCTCATCTAAAACAAAGAAGTCTCTCTGGGTCTTTCTAGCACTATCCAATTAGTGTGGATGTGACAGAATCATCTGAGCCTGAGCTTTTCCCACCGCCCCTGCAATTCAGCTATTTTGACCCGTTGAGCTCTTGACTGGGTGGCCGAGAAGGGAATAATCTGCCCTCGGGCAGCGGCCTTAAACTCCCCCCAAACTGCAAAGGGTTCAGCCGTCTCCTCATTAATCCTGAAGTATTCAGAGATCCATGTTCTGAAACCCTAAACCCATTTTTGGTCTTGGAGAAGGAGGCAATCCATCTGCCATCTGGGCCGCTCCCTTTTCGCTTCGCCAATCTCGAGCCCAATATAAGAGTGGTCAGAGAAGGGGTTAATCCCAAAATTTGCCTCGAGGACTAGAAAGGATCTTGATGTTAAAAAGAAGTCAATTCCACTTACATCCAGAGGCGGTGCGAGGAAGGAGCATGGATAATTTACTGCTCCACAAGGCTTGATTTGGCCCTTATCAAGGAGGCACTCTGTCCTCAGATCCGCCATATGACACGTGCCTGCTACCTCAGCGATAGTCAGTATTTTCCAGAACAGGAGACCCCACCCACACAGAACCCATCAGAGTCAGTCTTCTTTATTACACATGCCCTGACGAAGTTTACTCTGCTGAACGAAACAGGTTGGCTGAGACTCCTTGTACAATTTTGTTGGAATACCTAAATAAAGAACATTTCTTCCCTAAAGAAAATGGACTACTTATTATTACTGAAACAGAAGACCAGGGTAGTGCACCGCTCCACTCTTTCCTAGAACCTCGAAGATTCTTTTAGTATTTGGTTTTAATTGTTTTTTATTTTTATTTGAGGTATCCTTCTTTAGATCCTGTTTATAATTGAAGTCTCCCCTGATAATAATCTGGCCAGAGGCCCTCCTTAGGAGTTAATTGATTTTGACCAGCCCTGAGGCATCATCTGTAACCGGGCCATAGTAGTTTACAAAATTTAAAATCCGCCCCTTTAGCTTCGCCGCTACCCATAGCCATCTCCCCTGTGGATCCCTACGAATTTCTTCAAATTCCCATGGCAAATTCTTAGAGAAATAAATAGCAACCCCTCTCATAGCTAGGCCTACTAATGCGAAGAAAGCATCCGAAAAAACCCTCGGTAAGTACAGCTTAGGTGAATTTGGTTTTAAATGTGTCTCTTGAAAAAACAATATATGGGGATTGACGAGGCGAGTCATCTAATAAGCCCACCATATTTGAGATGATTATAATGATGTTTATTGAATATGTATTTTTAGCGAAAGACGTTTTGCTGAAAGTTTAAACATTTTTATAAGCACAGATATAAAGACAATAATAAGAAATTGTAGCAAAACCTTCCAGAAAAAATCAGATGTTCATGTGCCAATAAAACTGCAGTCCTTTAACACTGTTGACCAATGGTGCCTCATGCAAAGTATTTTACATTATGCTATCCTTTGATATATTTCGGTATCTTTGTACTTATCTGTAAATATGTCCACTTTTGCTCAAAAGCCATATTTTATGATTAATTGTGCCCTTCAGAACCTGCTACTTTATTATAATTACATGTTAATTTCTTGATGTTGGTATTTGGTGGTGCTCTCACTCACATGCATTTCTCAAACTGCTAAATGTTTTCTGCTATGTCATATCAACTGGGTGGATATATGGGAATGCCTACGCTCCACCCATGTAACTCCTGCCCAATGCAAAGTTGGATAATATGGTGCCATGTTCTGCGCTACTTTTAATTTACTAAGCCAGACAAAACCATACAAATAGACTTTGCATGGCTTGGTGAATGCCAAAAAGGATTTTGCACCGGGTCTTCGCCAAAAAGTGATGCAACGCTGATGGAAAATCTTAGTAAATCTGGGTCTTAGTGTTTCTCGAACAATAATAAAGGAAGAATGTTGGCTACACATAAGCACTCCACAAAAACATGATAAAAAAAGTGCGGCTACAAAAGTTTGAAATTACCTTCCAATGTTGGTGAAAATCTATGGGAACAAATATTCATCTTTTTCTTTCTAACATTTGTGAATTGAGCCATTTTTGGTCAAATGTGATAATTCCCTAACACCTGCCTCCAGAGTAAAGCTGGGATTAAGAAAAAAAACCCTTACGAATGCAAACTGCAGATCTCTACTACTCATGGCACAACTACGCTGCATTTGCACAATAAAGGAATGTGCCTGAATGGCATGACATTGACAGAATATAACATCAAAATACTGATGCCGACTTTCTGGTCTCTACTGCACTTTCTTTAAGAAAGGAAGAAATTCGAGTTCTGGAATGAGTAAATTGCCGTAATATATGCAATTTTTCACTTAAACATGCATGAAAACGTTTCAAAGGTAGCATTCTACACCCGCTTTGGGACATTTTTGTGACATCGGATTCTATCAAATACAAGCATAATAGGCCTTAAGTTGCTTTTATAGCTAACACCGGATGAAAGTCTTTTAGAAAGAGTAAGAAATTTGGACCAGACCAAAAACAATACTGCAGCTACAAAGTTCCATAATGATACAGAAAGGAATAAGCAAATCCCCAGTCTTGTATTGAGAAACCCAGTTTTAATGCAGCGAGATGGCAACATTCTATCTCTCCTAATTCATTAGGTCTTGCTCAGTCTCCTTCTAACATCTCTTGGCTTCTTCTTAGATGACTACCTCTCTAGGAAGAGGCAAATTAAAGCCTTCTCCTCTTCCTGTCCCCTATCCCAGGATCCTTAAGAAAATCCTGTCTTTTTACCTAAAGACCTGCATGCTCAGGTAGTATACACAAGAGTTCATACAAGAATTTATGTTTGCACCACCTTTATTTAGTTCTTCCCCAGTCTTTTGCAAGAGCACTGTAAACGATGTAAAGCTTTGCTGACAGAGCGGTTTGTGGATTAACCAAGTACAGTCAGGTTTTTCAAACCAGAATTAACATACACAGGCTTACCATTAAGTAAGGATTGTTTTCAAAACATTGTATTTAATGGTTAACACTTGTTATAGAACAGAAACATCTCCTTTTGCTGCTCAGTTACAGCGCTTTGAGTAATCTAGAGATCTTTTATTCCAATTCTCAGCTATTTTTTTTATTGTATTGCATCTTTTGAAGAAGCCTTGGGTCAGAGGCAGGGCTCTGTCATACGTGGGCCCTTAGCTTTATAACAATCTCTATTTGTAGATTAAATTGATCAGTTATTATATGTCTTTTCAAAAGTATCTAAAACTTCACGATTCTGATAATTGGATTTAACTTTTTCCAGCTTGGTGCTTTGACATTAGTCTGTCCTCTTTTCTGTCTTGAGCACCAAGATGGCCCTTGATGAACATGCATGCTCTATAATTGTTATTCTGTTTGATTCTATTCTATCAACGGTCTTTATGTAAAGAATATCAACCTGCACTCATATTGATTGCACTGCATCAACTTCCAACATACTGTCAATGTAGGCATACACAAAGAAGGATTGGGGGTATAGAATTACTATTATAACACGACATCTATCTACTTTGTTGATAGTTGAAATTGAGCAGTTAATATAAGTGCAGGCCGATATTGAAACTTTGATATTTTGTAGAATAACTAACTTTGGAGGGCAAGCAAGAAACTTCACTGACCTGAAGTGCAATGTAGTTCACTATATGAGTTAGCCTTGACCAGTATGAAAGACAGGGACTAAAGAACCTTACTGTTCTGTAACCTGTTTCATTCAGTCAAGCATCCATGTTGGTGCCCGACCATGGCACAGCGGGAGTGTGTCTGTGAGGTACCGCCAGCTCCTGCTGTACCAAAAGTCGTAATTGGGCCCTAATTGTCAACAGTGTAATCCAACATAGTCCTTTTGGCATTATAACCTATTTTAAACATCCTAACATAACTTAAAATAGTTGTTTATATTAAATTGTGTTTCCACTCTAAGGTTTTCACTGGGAAGCTCTACCATCTTTTTTAACCATGAGATCTGAAGCATAACTAGTAACTTTTTAATTGGTGAACTGAGAGAGTAGATCGAGATGAAGGGAAGGAACGTACTGACTAGGAATGTACAGGCTTGCAACTGGTTGGTCATCTCTTCATCATACACACCTTAAAGTGCACATGTTTTGCAAGTGAAAGCCAGACCAGTGAACACATTAAAAGATGTTGATTCTCAGTAGAAGATGTGCAACAGTGTTCTGCCCCTGCTGTATTTATTAATGTGAAACTTTAAGAAGACTAGTTATAGTAGTACATCTTTGTAGAGAACACAACTAAATTAAGCAAGCCATTTACGGTAATTTAATTATAATTATAAATGATTTAACATCTCTATCACACATGACCCTAAATGATGCCCACTCGGGGTGTTTTTGTCTCGTACTTCTCTGCGAGAGACCTTTGCCTTCATTTATGAGAAAATTAGGAGCTATGTCCTCCTGAGGCTTGAGCCGGGAGAGAAAATCTTTTTAATTTTGCCGATTTTGCACATGCTACCGCTCCTATTTAGGTGGCAATCTTTTTATTTTAATTTGATCTTAGGTGATTTTATAATGCTGTGTAATGCTGTTGTTTTTTAATGCTGTGTGTTTTATTTGCTTTAAAGTTGTACTTGTTGTTTGTACATTAGTTTCTGCCATTCCCAGGGGTCTGCTTCCAGCTCCATAGGGCCACCATTTTGCAGAAGTTAGGTTAGAGGTCTAGTGTTTCTGCCCCTCATCCTTAAATTCAAGAGGCTGGTGGGAGTGCGCTCAGCTGTGTCCTCCTGAGGCTTGAGCCGGGAGAAACAATCTACTTAATTCTGCCTATTTTGCACATGCTACCACTCCTATTTAGGTGGCAATCTTTTTATTTTAATTTGATCTTAGGTGATTTTATAATGCTGTGTAATGCTGTTGATTTTTAACGCTGTGTATTTTATTTGCTTTACAGTTGTACTTGTTGTTTTCACATTAGTTTTTGCCATTCTTTGTGGTTTGCTTCCAGCTCCACAGGGCCGCCATTTTGCGGAAGTGAGGTTAGCGGGCTAGTGTTTCTGCTCCTAATCCTTACATTCAAGAGGCTGGCGTGAGCGCGCTCAGCTGTGTCCTTCTGAGGCTTGCGCTGGGAGAGACAATGTTCTTAATTTTGCTGATTTTGCACATGTTACCGCTCCTATTTATGTAGCAATCTTTTTAGTTTAATTTGATCTTAGGTGATTTTATCATGCTGTGTAACACTGTTTTTTTATGCTGTGTGTTTTATTTGCTTTACAGTTGTACTGGTTGTTTGCACGTTAGTTTCTGCCATTCCCGGGGGTCTGCTTCCATCTCCACTGAGCTGCCATTTTTCAGAAGTTAGGTTAGCGGGCTAGTGTTTCTGCCCCTAATCCTTAAATTCAAGAGGCTGCTGCGAGCGCGCCGCTGGTTCGTTAAAGACGCGCCTAAGGCAAGTCCGTCTGCGCCAGTCCGCGCTCAGTGCCAGAAGCCCTGCCCGGCCGACTGCCGGTGCAGATAGGTATAGTTTTATACACTATTCTTGTGAGCAGCTGTGGATTTTGAATGTTATATGCTCATCCAGTGGGTGTTTATGCCTTGTTTTTAATATTAGACCTCCATCTGACCTTATGATTTGTCCCAATTGCAACACTATCCTCCCAGATTTAATATATGGGTCTATCGATCCAAAAATTCAGGGAAAAGTGGCTAAAACTAATCAAGTGAAACCCACACTATAGTGCACACTATTAAATTCTAGATCTTTAGTAAAACATAGCACTGAATGCGCAACACTTATTGAGGCTGAGGAAATAAAGGTGGCATTCATCACGGAAACCTGGACAGATGATGATTCAGGTCCAGATGTGGTAAAAGCCACACCCCCTGGATTTCTGTGTCATACTGTAAATAGGCCAGACAGGAAAGGGGGGATTAGCAGTAATCTAAATCAAATCTACCAAGGCAGCTTTTCAAACAGTCTCAAATGCAGTTTTTTAGGCATTGGACTTTAGCCTCACCTTTGCCTCGCACCATACTCTCAAAGGTACCCTACTCTATTGACCTCCTGGCCCTAGAAAGGCCTTCATAACTTCACTGGGCAATCTGCTGGAAGAGGGGCTGTGCACCAACTCCTACACTATACTGGGAGACTTTAATTTTCATCTTGAGGCACACAATGATCCAGATACGATCACCCTTCTAGACCTGATGAATAGTGCTTATCTCTGGCAAATGGTAATTGGGCCCACGCATGTGGCGGGCCATACGCTGGATGGTATTTTTTCTAACCATCCATCTCTCTCCTTTTCTGGCCTACTGCCCTTGAAGTGGTCAGACCACACAACAATACTATTCGAGTGGGCCATCCTAGATTATCATGTTACTGATAGACCCCCCCAAGGACTGAGGGATTCCAGAGCGTGAAACAGAGTGGATGGTCCGGAGTTAGCTGAACTACTTACCGCCACAGAACATGTATTGCCCCCAGACATTGAGGAAGCTACCTTGCTAAATACCAAATGGCTGGAGGCAGCTTGTAATTAATTAGCCCCTAAGAAAATTCGATCCCCAGCGAGGGCACAACCCTCCGCTCCATGGTACACACAGGAACTTAACCACCAGAAATTGTGCTGTAAACGGATGACAAGAATTTGGAGGAAAGAATATAAAAAAATATTTATAACCAAAGTCCCAGTATTTACAAACAAATTCTCTTTAAGACTAAGCAGGAGTTCTTCACCAGGCAAATAAATTTAGCTAAGAATTCATCAAAAGAACTGTTTAAAACAGTTAGCTCATCCTCGCCCAGCAAATATCGCAACGAGCCAGGGACTCTGTGATGATATTGCCAGATTTTTTGTGGAGAAAGTCAAGGCCATTTTCTCTAAGTTTATAGGACCAACTTCAAAGGATATAATGGACCAAAATAAGAGTTTTAAGTCAGTCTCCGGCTTGCAGTTTACTTTGGACAAATTCACACCTCTAACCTCTTCGGAAACTCATAACCTACTTATATCCATTAAATCAGGATTCCAGATGACCTGTGTCCGGTCACAATACTACAAATGGCCCCTGAACCCACTGCTTTGACACTTACTTCGTCGGTTTAATGCAATGTTCGTAGAAGGATACTTTCCCAGAGCCTGGAAAAAGCTTCAATACTGCCACTACTTAAAAAGCCTGGTCTGGATCCTAACATTTTTCGCCCTATTTCTCGTCTCCTCGTTTGGGCAAAAATTGCTGAGAAAAGTATGAATGCTCTGCTGAGTTCCTTTTTGCATCACACTCAAGCTTTAGATCCAACCCAATTTGGCTTCAGAGAGGGTCATAGCACGGTATCTGCTCTCATTAAATCCACAGACAAGATCAGGGTAGCCATTGATCGGGGTGGTAAGGCGGCCTTGATCTTGCTGATAGACCTATTGCTGGACTGTGGAGTGCAGGGCAAAGCCTGGAAATTATTGAAGTCCTTCCTCTCTGACAGATTGCATACGGTCTCATTGAGCGATTTCCCTCCACACTGTTTTGCTTGCCTTGCGGAGTCACACAGGGGTCACCCATAAGTCATACACTTTTTACCTTGTATGTATCTTCCCTGGTCCCCCTTATTGGCTCCTTCAGTTTTAATCTTACCTCTTATTCTGACGACACAAAAATTATGGTGTCGCTGCTGCCTGGACAGGAGATTGGAATAGATAAATGGTTCCATGATTGCATTGAAGCTGTGGGGAGTTGGATGTCCAAAAACTGCCTTAGACTTAACTCAAACAAAATGGAAGTTGTCCTGTTTGGGAATGATCCCAGTTTCTGGAACCCGAGTTGGTGGCCAGACTCCATGGGCTCTCTTCCAACTCCCACCTGGAAAGTAAAAGACTTGGGAGTAGTTTTTGATGAAAGACTAAATTTTGGGGCCGAAGTGAATGCAGGCGCCTCAGCCATGTCAAATGTTGTTAGGACATGCAAGAAAATACTGCCTAGCGACAGTCAACGCTTGGCGATTACCTCACTGATTATGTCAAGACTTGATTATTGTAACAGCCTATATCTGAATATCCATCAGCGTTTTTTGCACAAACTTTAAATTTTACAGAACGCAGCAGCCAGATTGCTTTCTGGTATACTCAAATATGCTTCTGTCTCCAGTGAGATCTGCAAACTCCACTGGCTCCCAGTCAAGAAACGAGTGCAGTTCAATTCTCTCTATGGTTTTTAGGGCACTACAATGCGCAGGCCTGGACCGTTTGAAGCAGCAATTTCAATGGTATGTGCCCAATAAACCATTGCGCTCTTCTAATGCAAAATTAGTGATTGTTCCACCTACAAAAAAAGTCAGGTGGGGAGGAAAAAGCTTTGGCCAAGGAATGATTTATCTTTCCACCTGAGGAGTAGCTCTGATCTGCTTGGATTTAGGAAGGCCCTTAAAACGTGGCTGTTTTGATCAATTGCTCTCCCCGGCACCCGGCCCATTTTGTGTTTGTTTGGAAGATGGTAGCTAGAGCCAGTACACCTCAGGGTAAGAGTTGTGCTGTACAAATGTACCTAACATTAACATTAACATTATGCATCACCTAAATTAAATTCACAATATTATTTCTAATTTAAGTCAATAGTGAGAGTTGGATGCAAGTTTTAAGGATTTTATTTTTATTAAAAGTTAGTAAGTTCTTATTTTTATTAAATTAGTTCTATGTATTAGTCAAATTACACAATTGATCATAACAATATAGTTAGAATAAATAATAACAAATAATGCATTCAGCAAGTTCAATAAAGGAAACAAATCTCTATTCTACACTATGGAGCAAAATGGTGTTAGAATAAATCAATAAAGAGTTCAACCTCGAGAGGCAAGACTGAGCTAGAGCATAAATTCAATCAGTCTGTAATGGCTGAATTTCCCATAAAGAGAGGTTCACCAAACTCAATATGTCTCAGCAGTGAAGCAAAATAGTCATACAGTAGCAGTAGCAACTGTATTTAACAATCAGGGAGAGGTAGCATATCAGTTTTAAGCCTTTAGCATTAAGCCATTAGCATCCAGCATAAAGAGTACAGAGAAAGGGTCGGGGAAAAAGGCGTTAACGACTCTAGTAACACGCATTAATATAAACAATCTATAAGAAATGTTGAAGTTGCACTTGTATTTTCTCCTCTCATACAATCAGCTTTCTGTGTTCTTCTGAGATCAGGCTCTCATTTTCATTGTCAGAAATTTCACACAAAGAACTTTCAAAGAATGATCACGAAGTTTGGAACATTATTAAAACGAAATATATGAATACCTCTCAATTCTTAACCTCTTTTCCCATGGGTATGATCACATTCTTAAACTTCTAATACAATTTTTTTTTTTATCTAAACTATAGGCTATGGGAATTAGAAATATCAGCTCCAAAGAATATTATTCAGCACCGCATCTCTTCATTATAACATTGGGAAAAATAGGTTAAAGCATCAACAGTTTCTATTGATGCTTTGCATTCAGTGTGTGAAAAAAAGGGTTAATGTTATTTAACAATAAAGCATTTCTAGTAAATAATTCAAAACCCTATTAATCAGGATCCTTCTGCAATATGATGTGAAGCTTTTTATTAAAGACATGTCAAGGTGAGGTAACCATTTAAGTATTTTGTGCATATCTTAGCAAATTTAGTTTAATTGTTTGTAAGTGAAATGTGTTTAAACATTTTGAGGCCTAGTACTAATAGATATAGTGACATACTAGATTTGGCACATTTTAATTTTATCCCAGTGTAATAAATATTGCACGTTAACATTACACATGTTAACTTTATTAATTTATCATTTTAATACAATTTTCCCTCAGAAGTGAGCATTTTATTCACAATTTCCAACTTGTTGCTACTGTTCTTCCTTGTTCAATCACGAATTGGAACTGTAAGTGGCTTGTGCTTAGTAAATTGGAAACTTTCTATTAGTGCTAAATATTTCAGGTGAAAAGTATAGGAGGACACTGTGGAACACATTAAGAATCATACTGATGAGAAACAATAAGAATAAAACATTTTTCTCATCTTACAGAGGAATACGCTTTTGTTCATGGTGATGATAAAGTCCAAGATTCATGATGATAAACACATTCAGCGACCTCACAAAATGTAGCAGATATTTTATTTGTCTGTCAACACTCGTATTAGAAATTGCTCCAATGTTCACATTCTAATATGGTGCACACGGTCATCCTAGCATTGCAGAGATAGGATTCACACACTCCAAATTATTACTCTGGATGTAATATAAAACCTATCTTTTATGTCCCAAAACATCACTTTATTTTGAGGGCATGGTGGTAGCCATGCAATCAGTTATTTCCGTTCCACTTATGGTTACATTGTGTTTCCCTGTATTACTTTATTCTTGTGCAACATTCCTTCTTTAACACCTATAATATGAATATACACAGATAATATCATGCATGATATGAAAAAGTATATCTATTCAGACTAGATAAGAAAGCAATGGGGACCTATCAACCACATAAACATTTTCCATTTAAAAACAGTTGCCTATTGTTGCATTAAAGAATTGTTTGGGAGACATTGCTGCAGAGATAAGGCCAAAACCGCGTTGTGATAATAGTTTGTCTGTATCAATAAATTGATAAAAATGTATTGACATGATTTTTTTCATGCTCAATGTCGCACCAACTTGATTTGCAAGGGAGGAAGACAGTTGCAGAAGCAGGAACGTGGCTGATTGGTGAATATTTGCCGTGATACCCTAGCATTAAGGGGGAAAGATCCGCTAAAGCTGCTGCTTCAGTAAAAGCCCATTTGTTGATTTGTTTTTGATGTAACCAAACTGTAGAGGCTTTACTCATGGCCCAGGGAATCCTTGCAGTTCCCATGAATTGACTGCTAATGGGCATTAACTGTTGGGCTCAAAAATCTGTATCTGCTTTTAGGACTGGATGAAAATAGGATGTCATAGAATATCATGTTATAGTACACCGTAGAGAGAATCTAGGTAGCATGGCTGAAATATTTAGTTTAATTTGCTAAATGTATACCCATTTTTTTTAAATAAGTGTCATTTAGCAGGAAGACTCCTCATCCATATCTCAAACCCAAGGTGGAGGGTCAGGCTTTATTTTTACACTAACATCAAGGGTACAATGTAAGGCTGATTTCTACCAGGAAAATGTGTTGTTTCCAAGTACAGGCTTAGTTATGAAGATTGAGAAAAACAAACATGCATTAATTTCAGTGGCGGCTCCTCCGCTAAGGTGGAGGAGCGTTGCTCCACTGCTTTGCAGCAGTGAAATAAAGTAAAAGTAAAATGATAACTTGAGGTTATTATCATTCTATCTTTCCCTGCTGCGGCAGCTTTGTTGGCTGAGCGGGACTGCTCTGCTGACAGAGCAGGGGAGGAGTGCGTTGCACTCCCTAAGCATGCATGAATGTTTTGCCAACCGTCCCAGGCTGTCCAAATAGTCATGAGCACTTTGCATGTTCTCCAACCCAGGCTGCATTACAGCTTGGGTGGAGAACATGCCTGGGCTCCCATGCCCTGGCTGAGCGCTGAACGACGGTGCTCAAACCAATCACAATGCTGCATTGCTTTCTGTTCTGGATTACAGGACGAGGGAGATGACAGCAGGACAACAGACCAGAGTTGCGGCAAGGGGGAAAGTATGTTTTTCTTTTTTTACACATCCCTTCTACTCCCCACCCCCACTCTGCGCCCCTGCCCTGCCACCCTAATCAATGCCGGCCACTCATGATTAATCTTATAGATCATTGACCTCAATATGTTGTAACTTATAGTCCCCTACATCTCTTACTCTCCTTGAAATTAATCACTTTTTATCAGACATGGTTTGATTCACAAAAGTTATGGAGCCAAGTATGACATTTGCCCAAGGTTTAATTTGTTGAAGAATATGTCATGGGGCACCACACAGAATACCAAAGCTGCTAGTGTTGAATCAACCACAAGCCTCTTTAACTGACTTCCATACATTTCCTGCCCTTTAGCTTTCTGATGCAGTTTCCTGTTCTCTCCGTTTTCCCGTCTTTCTCGTCTTTCTCGTTCTTTCTCCATTGTGTGTTTTCCCTCTCTTGCTCGCAGGAAATGCTGGATGAGGAAAAATAAAAGCCAGTCTCAAAAAAAATATTCCGGTGGGCCATACCAGCCCCAAAAAGGACTGCCAGTGGCCCCCACCTTCAACCAACGGCTCGAATTAAGCACTACATTTGCCAAACCTATGCTGTTGCGGAATTAAAAAAGAACCCGTACAGCAGTCCTGAAAAATAAAGAAGTGCACTTAATGTTTGGCTACTTATAGGCAAATTTGTTGTGCTATATCACTGCTGTTACGTGCACAGTGCCCTGATAAGCAAGGGTCAAGTGTACAATATAAGAACGAGTAAATAAATAATATGGCATGAGGCCATATTGTTGCAGACTGTGCTATTCAGATACCTCTAACATAACATAACAGGCCGAAATTCAATTATGTAGAACATTTTGGAAATTGACGAAGTATTTAAGAGGGTGGGAAACTACTGGCAAGTAGTATGTGAATTACAAAACAAAATTATAAATTTACGGGTTTTCACTGGGTGCTCAAATAATTTAGGGCCATATTATCAAGAAAGGGCGATACATTATCGCCGCTTTTATCGGCAGGAAACTGCCGATAAGGCAGCGATAATGGGCTTGATAGTAGGCCCTTGTGAATTCCCATAGAAGCCCAGGTTCTGATGTTAACCTGGGCTTCTATGGGAATTCGCAAGGGCCTATTATCAAGCCCATTATCGCCGCTTCATCTGCCGTTTCCGGCCGATAAAAGCGGCGATAATGTATCGCCCTTTCTTGATAATATGGCCCTTATTCTGTTATGGTGGTCGTGCAGAATTCCTGGGAACAGTGACTCCCAGAACTCCTGCATACTGTTCACGGTGTTCCCTACATTTCCTTCCTCCTACACACCCATGCAGTTGTATTTTGCCATTGCTGCTTGGCATCTGTAATTGTAAAAATGTTGTATGTGATTGGATAGGCTGCTCATCTTTTTCTCACAAGTATTCCGAATCCGAATCACATTGGTACTTGCATGTATTTTGCTTATGAATGAATATGTTGTGAAGATTTTTCTCACAAGTGCTCTGAAAATATGTTGCATCAGCAAATCACAAGCATTTTTTACGAGTTCATATCTTACTTAGCTTTTCCTTGTGAGTGATTCAACACAAATTACAGTCATATGCAAAAAATTCGTGATGACCCTTATTTTCACAAAAAAATATATAAATCACTTAGAAGATCCTAACCTTGTGATATGTTCGAAAGTTTGGTGAAAATTACCCAAAGTTTGAAGAAAAATCTTTGAATCTTTACACACTTCTAATATTCACCTACTTTTGTAAGTGGAGCCATCCAGTAATGGCAACAAACATGCCCCTGACCCTAATGCTTGTATGGTTGAATTGCACCAATCCTGAACCTTTGAATCAGGAATGTGTGTCGGTCCCACGGTTGTGCTTTTTGCACACTTATCTGGAACTTAATTGAAGAAAACGTCTTGTGAATCGGAACTGCTGTCTCAAGTTCTGGTTATCTTAAAAGCATTGCCTCATGATACTGAAACAAATCCCTGTGATTGTTTGGTTAATTTTGATGCTGTAAAATTCAATGCCAACTATTTGTAGAAATCTTGTTTTTCTCAAGCAGTATCATGAGACCTGCACCTCAGAATAGTGAACTAGCTCTTATTTGAGTCAATGGTCTAGAAATTGACAAGTATTTTGTAGGTCTTTCTGCTGGCCTTTTGGCTTAGAAGATGTATGCATTTACTGCAGAGGCTATAATCATTGTATTAAATGTGGTGGTCACAGTATTTAATTCCATCATTTCTTCTTCAGGCTTCCATCTGTCTGAGATTTAAATAATAAGCGCCGTTGAGCCATGTATTAATGCATATCTCTTAGCACCTTTAACCAGCGACGAGAAACTGACATGCTGCTTTGGAGGCTGTGACCATTTTTGGGTGATTGGAAATAATTAAAAACTGTTTTACTTCTCAGAATTTTTTTTTACATTTATTATACAGATACTTCGAGCAGAAACCATGCTATCTGTAAAAACGATACATAAAGAGATTTAGGGCTATTATAGAATTTGCACTGGGTTTATCAAAGGGTCTGTGTAAGAGACTGACGAACAAAAGTAATGCCAAGGGGCCTTATTTATGAAGGCCTTGCGCCACCGGTGCGTCACTTTTTCCCATGTTAAAAGTGACGCAAGGCCTTCATAAATGAGGCCCAAGGTGTTACATATACCCCAAAACACTGGAGAGGGTGTGGCACTAAAAGACCTGAACAGTGGAGTATAATTAGATAAATTATCTCATTCGCATTGGTTTGATGATCACTACATATAAATGCATTTTAATGAAACCAATTTAACTGTCGGACCTGCGGCAAATTATGCAATATCTATTATTACCCAGTGACCCCGACTTATTTTCTCAAAACGGTTATTATCCCTCATAATAATGCAGGGCTACATTTTGCTGATGCAATACCCAATCAAGATGCTTAGAATGCATGTTAAACTTTGCAGCAGAGGCTGTGGCTAGCTTCTTCTCCATGAGGACTAGCCTTCTTTCTACAAGCCTGTTAGAAAGGTGACGCTGCATAGAAGGATGAGCCGTGATTGCTCCATGTTCTAAAAGCATTAGAGAATATTAAAGAAGGCGTTATCAGCAACCTCCACCATCTTCCAAGATCCTTGTCTGTGGACTCAGAACTTTCATTCAGTAAGTGGTGGTCTATTTTTTCACAATATTAAGCTGGTAAATATTCCTTAATGCGGAGAGATGATGGGCTCAATAGGTGATGGTTCTATACCGCAGTAAACACTGACCCCAAACATGAGAGTGGAAACATATTACATGTGGTTGAGGACGGGCCCGAAAACCCAACTCTTCAAATTTGCTGTTAAGGGACCCTCATTCTGTAAAGGGGGGAGGGGATGACTGAAGAACATCAGACCCCAGATATACCTTATTCGGTCAGGCTCTGTCTTCCCACTCCTACATGATCCCTACTCCTCTGGCAAGTAAACATCTAGGGCCTTATTTATGAGGCCTTGCGTGAGTTTTGCGTTTCCGATGCGTCACTTTTGGTGACGCATCGGTGGCGTAAAACATGCCTCCTGATGCGCACTATTTACAAAGTGACGCATTTAAGCAGATGTGTCACTTTGTAAACCCCTGCGCTACATTATACCTGCGTCAGGTATAATGTATGCAGAGGGGGCGTTCCCCCGCAAAAAGCCTCGTAATAGTGACGCAGTGAAATCTATGAGATTTCACTGCGTCACTTTTAGGATGCTGTTGCGTCAAAATCTTGCGCCTGCCTCACAGCAGGCGTAAGACTGACGCAAGCCCTTTCACAGGGGGCTTTCCCCATGTGAAAGGACGCATTGCTGGAGTTGCATCACTTTTGTGACACACTCCAGCAAAGCGTCACTTTTGCGCCTACAGATACGTCAGAAATACTGACGTATCTGTAACTCCTTGCGACATGATACGTCATATTATAAATATGAGGCATCAATCATGTAGCAGGGAGAGCGCAGTGAAAAGTGACGCATCGCTGTGATGCATCACTTTTCATAAATGAGGCCCTAAGAACTCTGAAGTATTCCAATAGCGATGCGCAATACTTTATACAACTAAATAAATAAGTCTCCATTGATCAGATGTCGGTAGGCTGTGTTTCTGCCGTAGAGATGCCAGCTTTACATGCCACAAACATAGAAGCAATCACTGCCAAGCCTTTTGGGCAAAATTATACAACTCATTGCAATGCGTCTTGATATCCGCCAAGGGGAAACAGTGCCAAATGG
This sequence comes from Lissotriton helveticus, assembly GCF_964261635.1. Taxonomy (NCBI): domain Eukaryota; kingdom Metazoa; phylum Chordata; class Amphibia; order Caudata; family Salamandridae; genus Lissotriton; species Lissotriton helveticus. Next base: position 1,708,371,107 of record NC_136063.1, on the reverse strand, counting down.
CTGTGTATGTGTGTTTGTCAGGCCGGCTGGGGGCAATTATTGTAAATAATGCCATACATTCTGTTTGAGTTTTAAACTTCCTGCACCTCTATCCTTTCTGACTTGAACATTATTGAAGCAGCTCGCAGCACAGCATCCCCCAATCTTGCCGCCCCCACAAGTCAATATTTGATCCCTCACACTGTATGCAATAAACTCCAAACCTTTCTCTAAATTAGCTGCTGCATTCTTTCAATTTGCTGTCTCCTTGTGCTAAAAGGATTTCTCTCGTGTCCACTCGTCCATCAATACTGCCCCAGCGTCTGCTCTGCTTGTCTGTCAATCCTATCCCCCACGCCTAGTTGTACATGCAAGCTGTCCCTAAAGTGCAATTATTCATTTAGGTTCATTTATGTGGTGCGAGAACTGGCTGTCAGGCATTATCATTTCCAATTCCCTAAAGAGCAAATAAAGTCCTAAGCAGTTTAGTTCTTATTATGAAGCCACATCTGCCTTGGCGGGAATGCCTGTGCATGTGTGCGTGTGCTGATGCGAGCATAGCATGCATCTGTGAGCTCCCAGCGTCCATTATGCCCCTTTTAAAAAAGTAATTTGTTAATAGTAGAATATTTACCACGGGAGTGTCTCCACTGATTGAGCTTTCATCCAAGCAAAGAAGATACCTCTTATCTGTACATTTAATTCAGTTCATGCATCTTTCAGTATGTGCTCGTTCTGTCTTCTTGCCTTTTTTCCAGCAGTGCTGATTTTTCACACACGTTTTGACACCCCACCACTTTTTAGCTTATATTTAGAGCTGCTTGTATTCTGATGGCCCCTCTTTCACTTCCGAAGTGACCATTACATTCTCTGGCGCCTGCACTCATATCAAGCATCTGTTTAAGATCCCATAAGGCCCTCCTTAATGAACAGTGACCTCCGTGTTCATATCCGGGTTTCGGATCCTTTTGTCTGCGTGTGTCCTTTCTTTACATTTATCTACTGCAGGAAATGACCACCCCAGCAATATGCATCTAATGCCTGGGTTCCATGATCGTTGGGGTTTTTCGACTCTTGTGGCTTGTGCAAACAAACCCCCACTGGCCAGGGGTCATACTTCCGAGTTGGGTGGTATTTACCAAACCCGGTAGTTAACTACGTAAATTGCGCTTAAGTGCCTCAACCTATTGTGACGAAATTTAACATGGGAAAGCAAATATGAGGCCTCATTTATGAGGCTGTGCGTCACTTTTACGCCACCTGTGCGTCACTTTTTGTGACGCACCAGTGGCGTAAAAAATGCGCCTTGTTGCGCCATATTTACAAAGTGACGCATCTAGGTAGATGCGTCACTTTGTAAACCCCTGCGCCACATTATCCTGCGCCAGGTATAATGTATGCAAGGGGGGCGTTTTGACGCAAGAAAGGGTCATGGAAGTGACGCAGTGAAATCTATAAGATTTCACTGCGCCATATCTTGGCCGCTAATGGGTCAAAATCTTACGCCTGCTACATGGCAGGCGTAAGACTGACGGAGGCACTACCGACATGGGACTTGCCCATGTGAAAGTACACATTGCTGGAGTTGCGTCACTTTTGTGACACACTCCAGCAATGCGTCACTTTTGCGCCTACAAATACGTCAGAAATACAGATGTATCTGTAACTCCTTGCGACATGATGCGTCATATTATAAATATGACGCGTCAATCATGTCGGAAGGAGTGCGAACTGAGAAGTGACGCATCGCTGCTTTCACACAGCGATGCGTCATTTCTCATAAATGAGGCCCATGGAATTTACGGAGACGTAGATTTTGGTACAGTAAGCACTAAAAACCGAGTATTATTCTGCAAAAAAAACAACTCAGAATAGGTGCTGTTTTTCGCATCTGATAAATTTCAAAACCCCAAACCCGGTGTATCACATTTTATCCGGTGCTATTAATAGCACCCTCAATCCGACAAACTCAGATGAGTCATGAGGCCGGAAGCATATTGTTACAACTGTTACAACTCTTACCGGCCGAATCAACGCTTTGTTTAAGAGGTTTATGTGATAAAGAGCACTACTTTTATTCAAACGGGTTTCAAATGATCTTTCATTTACTTCTGAGTGATTCAAGCCAATGAAATCGAGCAGAAGTACGAAACAACATCAGCAACAAGGTGCAGCCCATTAACCTCAACCATAATGCACTTTGTAGATCAGTTGTGTATCTTACTACAAATGTCAACAAAAGTGACACGTACTCTGTGGTTACATCGAAGAAGATACACATTACAGGAGCGTAAGGGTGGTCGGTATGCAGCTATTGTATTGAAATAATGGACCATTTGCAAACAATTCTTTAAACAGAGGTGGGGGTATAGAATGCAATTTAGCGCAGAATGTACTTCTTCGGCCCCTGCCAGTTTTATTAATCAGATTCCAGGGGACGTCTATCAATGCCTTGCTCATAAAATCTTTCCTGTGTGAGATTTAAACGAAAAGCTATTATTCTCAGTTTAGGTTGCATTTTTTATTGGTGGTCAGAAAATGGGATTACAGTCCAGCAGTGCTGAAATCTCTCAGGCAGAAATAGGAAGCAGCGATTCAGCACTATGGCATAAAGGTTCACGAGGCGTGTCAGTAGAGCACCCTAAAGAGAGCTTGTTATGCTACACAGTAATGCGCTGCCTTTGATAGATTGTATATGGGTCTTCATTCCACAAAATCCACCAATCAGAGATACGGACCCCTGTCAGTACCATTGACACATCACACAAGTAGACCCAAGACCGATGACAGAAAAAACGAGCTTGGGCACAGCGGGAATGGAGAGTTGGGTGTCACCAGGGACTTCACCATTCATAAGATATATACTATGACATTGGACTTCATTCTAAGTGCTCCAGTAATCCCGAAGGGTTTGGTAGAAGCACTTACCATCCTTGCCCTGATTATGAGACTCACAGTTACTCCCCAGAACAGGAACATTTCATATGGAAAGCTGATAAAATCTACAGGTGAAATACTGGGCAAAAATATTCAGGAATCTTTGGATGTGATCTTCGTACTTAGATATTATTGCACCATGATTATGTATTTTTCTTTCTTCTTTCACTGATTGGTTTAAGTTTTTCATTTGTTATCATTCTGTATGTATTACTTCTTTTCTGTTGAAACTCCCAATAAAAACTTGTGAAAAAATATTCAGGAATCCTTGCTGAAACACTAACCACCGTGGTCAGGGTCGGACTGGGACAGTAAATAGCCCTAGCTACCAAAATGATAGTGGCCCATATTAGTGAATTAGAAAGCTAAAAAAAAAATTGGACAGTTTTGAACTAGTAAAGACATGCTGTATATGTTTTTTGCAAGTTTTGGAGGATTGCATGGATCTGATCTTGCTACAAGCATGTTTGTTTTATTATCAGGGAAATCAACAGTAACTATCATCCAAGCAGATCATAAACAGGCTTGTAAACAGCCAAAAAAAGTCTCACACACTGACCTGGCAGACCAGCCCATCCGACACTGCCCGATTGCCCTATTGGCCATTACGGCCCTACCCATAGTTTTCCCAAAATCCCATAATCAGGATTAATCAATGCCCCTAATATTGGTAACTTTGTTGCGAGGGTGAATACTGGGCAGAAAACCTCTCAACCAGTATTAGGCCCCATACGTTTTGTTTCTGCCAGAGAGATCGATACAAGTTGAAAGCAATGCATCTTGGGCCAGTTGTTTTGTAAGGTTAATGAAGGGGCCACAGCGGAAGTGAGTGCAGAAAACTAAGAATTGAAGACACCTAAAAATGATGAGTAATGAAGAAGCTGGCGGGTATTAGGCAGCAAACATGTGGAAAATGAGACTTCCACAGGACATGAGATTAACCATCCTCCTAGAGAAAATCCATCTCAAATTTTAGCTGAAGAAATGCTGTCATAGAAAAACACAACACGATTAAGTTAAAGTAACATAATAACATAAACAGTGAAGAATGACTATTTTTTTTCTCTGTTGAAATTCCCGAAGATTCTGCTAAGTGAACTTGCTTCTCCCAAACTCTTGTAAACAAGCATTTGCAATGCAATAGGTCTCGCATTTGCGAAAATTTCAGCTACTGGCATTGTAAATTACAAAGCTTTTATCTATGTGTTGATTTTAAAAACAGATAAATAAAAGGCATTGACATTTACAATGCCAATAGCTTAAAATTTCACAAATGTGAGACCTATTGCATTGAAAATGCTTGTTTTTATGGTGTCTGGGCCTAGTTTTAATCCCAATCCAACCCTGCCCCTTGCCCTGCCTGAATAAATACTGTAAACACGAGCAAACGGTGGCCACAAAGCAAGGCTAGCATGCAACACAGAAATCAGGGCGCACAAACGGCAAAATGTTCACTCGCATGCAGCCGCGGCCCGTGGAGGGAGTTCGATGGGGCAGGGAGGCGGTGCATGGGAGGGGCAAGGTGGACAGTGGTAAACACCGGAATATGGACAATTGCAGGTAAGTAAACAATTTAAAAAATAAAACGAATTTCGTAGCGCGCGCTGCATCGCATTTTGCGATGCATGGTGCGCTACGAAATTCGCTTTATTTTTTAAATTGTCCACCACCATTAGCCTCAAACAACATGAAGAGAACAATCAGGCAGAGAAAAGGGCATTCGCATATGCCACTGCTATGCAACGCCACCTACCCAACATAGGCGACAAAGTCAGCAAACTTACTGCCTGGCTAGACAAAAGGGAAAGGAATAGGGTCCTAGAGATTAGGGACGCTGAGAGCAGGCTCCATACCACAGGGGTAGAGATAGCGGAGGCATTCGCTACAAAACCAGTAGTTCGGGTGTAGACTATGAGGAGCTCCTAAGAGATACCCCCCTTCTGACTCTCTGTGAGGACGACAGGTTGGTTCTTGAGCAAGATTTGATGGTGGATGAGGTTAAGCAGGGGATCTGAGACTTGCAGTCGGGTAAGGTGGCAAGACCCAATGGACTACCAATTGAATTGTACAAATGCATGGCACTACAAATAGCAGGACACATGCTGAATATGTTTAATGAAGCCTGGGAGGGGGTAGCTTACCTGAAGATCAAAGGATGTCAACAATACTAGTCATCCCCAAAAAAGATATGCAGCTCAATGCCTGCAGTTTGTATAGACCCATCTTGTTGATAAACCTTGAGGCCAAGGTCTTAGCTAAGGTATTGAGGAACACATCTAGACCAGTCACTACATCAGTTGTCCACCTTGATCAGTCTGGTGCTCCATTCGACAATGGCCCTTTAGGCCAAACATGCCTTGTTGCTTTTTCTTGATGCACGAATGGCATTTGACAGTATCGAGTGGAGCTACCTGTTTGCGGCTCTGACAAGGTTGGGTTTTGGATCCAAATTCTGTCAATGCGTTCTTATTTTATACAGTGGTCCATTGGCCACAGTTAACAATGTTATGTCATGACCATTTGCATTGCATAAATGTACCCAGCAAGGGTGATCATTGTCCCCAATGTTCTTCACTTTGGCATTGGAGCTCTTGGTAGAGTGGGTTCAGGGAGACCCCTTGATAAGAGGCATCAACTGTGGCAGGGATTGGGAAGAAAGACGTTTCCTGTATGCTGATGACATTTTGCTCTATGCCCAATGGCCACAAACGACAGCAGACAGGATATTATATATTTTTTTATCTTTTTGAGGGGGACGCTGGCAACCAAAATAACTTGGATAAGTCCCTAAATCCCCCCTGTGCGGCACCAGCCCCATTTCACTGATCCAATATAAGGTCCTGATTGCTCGTGATGGGTTCATTTATATAATGAGACATGTGGAGGATTTTCTCAGAAAAAAACCTTTACCCCCACCTGGACCACCTTAGTGGAGATGTGGCTCATTGGGGGTAGTTCCCGCTCTCTCTGATGGGCAGAGTGGTGCTGTTTAAAATGATGACTCTACAGAGACTACTATATGTTCTACAAAACACCCTGTACAAAGTCGTGCATGATTTCTTCCAAAAAGTACACGGTCTATTGCGACAGCTTCTCTGGTATGGGGTATGCTTGAGAATTGCGCTCTGCAAATTGCAGACAGCAGTTTAGGAATTGGGGCTGGCAATTCCTAATATGCGTAAATACTATTGGACATCCCAACTAGTAGTGATCAGTGACTGGGTATTCTCAGGTATCAAAGAACCCGCATATAGGGGCGATAGACAGACTATGGGTAGGGTAGGAGGCTCCACGATGCGGTATCACAGGGGAGTAGAGGGTGTACTACTGCTCCACACAAAGGCCTGGTGAGAGGCCACCAAATTACTGGGGTGGGAGAAAAAGTTTAGGGGAACTTACAGGGCTTCTCCAAATGGGAGTTGATAGGAATTGAGCTATTGCAGGCTGTGTGGAAGGGCAAACCTATATTATATTGAAGACACTAGGAGTTTGAGAAGGTGGACACCAAATGCTTTAAATACTTACAGGTCTGACACGTGTTAAGGTGTCATATACGGTAAGGGGAGACACTGACCGAAGCAGCGCCGTTAGAGGACCATTTGTTATTGGATCCCATGCCAGAAAAGGCAGTTTCCTAAGCCCTACACAAGATGAATAATTCTCTTTTCTCTCTTTATCAACAGTGTCGTCCAGTTCATTGCTGAGCATCCAGCTGATGCACCAACCCTTGGGGGGTTAAAGTGACATCTTTACTTTTTGCAGACGACACCTAGTGGCCTACAACCCCTTCTCAAACGCTTTGAGTCCTTTTGTGTACTGAGAGGGCTTGAGATCAATACTACAAAGATCAAGCTCCTAATGATCAACCCCCATCATTCCTTCAAGGGGAAGCTTTTTCTAGAGGGGAAACCACTAAAGAGAGTAACCACCTTAGATTACTTAGGTATCACCCTCTCTGACGACCTTTCTTGGAGATCTCATGTTAAGCAGCAGAATTTCCAACTAAGGCGTACCTAGGGCACTTTGGATAAGGAGCACAAGATCTCAGTGACCAAGCCAATGGCTGCTCCCTCTGTATTTACAATCATAAAGCCCTGGGAGCAGCTTTATACGGGGTGGAACTCTTGGGGTATGTAAATCTGGATGCACTATTAGTGACTTAAAACAAATTCTTGAGATCACTATGCTCCCTTCCAAAGAGCACCCCCTGCAACCGCTGAGACTTAACTTGGGTAGATGTACGATTGTGCAAAAGGCCCAGCTATGCCCCCTGCTCCTTCTGCTACGTCTAAATACAACCCCAGAGCTAAATCCATATGCTGCTGCTCTGGACAAAGTTCATGTGTTAGATCACCATATGAAAATTAGCTGGATAACCAGGTTGAAATCACTGCTGTCTATTCTAGGGATGAAAGCCATTTGGGACATTGCTACTCCAGAATCTCTTCCAACCAAAGCCCAACTTAAGAAACACTATTGGAATTGGGTGGCTCAGTCCCTCATCTCCCATCCAATTGGGGACCGTTTGACTCTTAACTTTATTGAATTCAAACTGGAAGGCGCCTTTGAGCATTATCTGGAGGTTATCACTAACGCTTAGGATAGGAAGCTATTCATGCAATTTAGATTTGGTTCCCTCGCTCTCAACACCTCCGTAACCTCCTGGTCCCAGCATTCTTCTGCTGCTGTGATTTGCCCTGGCTGCTCTTGTGCAGCCAAGACCATTAGTCACGTATTTTTTGCCTGCCCTAGGTACCATCAAATGAGATCTAGGTGGATAGCCCCATATGCAAACAGTTAGGCACCCGCTATCATAGCCAGGCGTTACGTATCTTAAGATCAGACTCCAGTATACTAATCGTGTGCGCAGTTGCTAAATTTTTAGGCAAAATGTGAATTAGAAGAAGCCATGCACTGACCATGTAACCTACCCAACTTTTTTGTATTTTATTACTTATTAACAGATATTATTTAAGTATTTATTCAATGTTTAAGAATTGTACCAAACACGGAATTGTAGCGCATGACGGGTCATGCCGTTAACTTTAACGGGATAGACTTTTGCTAATACATCTCCTGGTTATGATTTAATTGTTCTTAATGTTCATTTAATCTATTTTTAATGCATTAGTTAGTCAGATTGTACCTATTCCTGAATCTTTGTAATAGTTTTCTGTCCTCTCTGTACTCTAGGCACTGGCACTTTTGCGGTTTCTATCTATTAACTGGGGGTAGGGTCGTTTCTACCAATCCCAGGTTCCTCTTTTTGTAAAATGGTTACTATAGTATTACATTTCTCAGACATGCACTTTTGAGGACTCCTATACCTTGGCGCTTTAGGAAAGCCAGGACTTCACAATGAAAAAGCCTAAGTCATCAAGGACTGTCGTTTTAAAATTGATTGTTTACTATGTTTGTATTGTATTGTATGAATGTGACCCTTTTATGGCCGAAATGGCCGAAATAAAGTTATTGACTGCTGAATAATTCTCTGGATCCATTGGTAAAGGTGATGGCATGGTGGGAGGAAGTCCTGGGGCCCTTAGAAGATGATGATTGGACTGAAGCAATACAAAGCCCCAGAGATCTGGCAATCCAAGCTCGGTTTCCACCTTGTCTAGTTACCCATACTTCATAGATCGTACTATTCTAGGATATTACTTTATCAACTGGGAAGGAGCGATAGCGCTCTCTGAATTAGGGTATTAAAGGAAGTGGGATTCTTTTATCATATACTGTGGGAGTGCCCAGGAAATACAGAGTTTTTGGGATAGGGTGACATGAATTATGATGAGGGCCACGGGTCAGGAGGTACCACTGGCGGCCAGGTGGCACATTGTGTGTATATATGGAGATGAGGAGTGGCCTAAATACCAGCAGATATGTCTTAAATTACCATCTGAGATCCATAAAGGAACATAGTCCGAGCATGGGGGAGACAGAGGAATACTGTGGGTCGTAGACTGGGAAGCAGATGCAGGTTGGTGCCAAAGAACTGAGCAGGTGGTCTACCAGAGTAGGGGTTGCCCAAAGTAATGGGAGAAAGTACGGAACAATTGGCGTAGGTATAGAGAGATGTTTGAGGAATAGGACAGGAGGAAGCAGGGGCCTTATTTATGAATGCCTTGCGCTACCGGTGCGTCACTTTTTCCCATTTTAAAAGTGACGCACCGGCGGCGCAAGGCCTTCATAAATAAGGCCCCAGGATTTTATGTATCGAAATTTTGAGGCTCAATTATTCCATTTCTATGTGTAGGTATGATCCTATTTGCACAATGTTCCTTCATGTTCCACGGTAACAAATTCATGTCTATGATGTTTTGTTTTACAATGCAGTCCTTTCGGTGGATAAAAAAAAAATCCAGTATTTGTAAAGCGCGCGGCTACCTCCTAAAAGGTGGTGTCCCGGCGCTGGGGGCTCTCGGGAAGATTAAGCGAGCTATTGCACAGAGTCACACGTTGCTGGGCAGACCCCTGCCGCCGGAGCCAGTGATCGAACCGTGATCCCCAGCGTCCGGCGTCAGTCGCCCTGGCCGCTGCCCCACACCTCTCATGTAATATGTATTCATGCTTCCTGTTTACCGAGAAACATTTTAATTAAAAAAATGTAAAAAAAAAAAAAGAAAAATCCTGCATGAGAAATGAAAGGCAAGGATATTGCCCCCGTTTTTCTCCTGTGAGAAGGAATTGGACCTGATTTACTATCTGTGGGTAGAAAAATAAGAAAAAAAGCAGTTTTTTTTCAAAGGGCAGTGGGACCCTGGGCAGCATGTTTATTTCAGTGGTAATTAAATGAAGTCAAATACGTTGCCCAGACACTCACAGTGTCCTTCGAAGTAACTACCACAACAGGACATATATGTGCAGCACCTGACTGCAGGGTCTCCTGACAAGCGGGCAAACCACTCAAACTCTCCTGCTTGAGAAGTTCCTTTAAAGAGAACTATCAGGGGCTGTCCATTTTAATTAACTGAATGTAAGTACCATTAAGGGAATTACAACGACCGGGCCCTGTGTTATGCAGCACAAGAGTTCCTCATTCCTTGCATTCCTAAATGCTCAGTATAAGGAATTCTTGTTTTGCAGGCCATTTTTACTCCATTCCTCCCCTTCTTTTTTCCAGTCCCTGGGAAGTGGATGCAGAAATGGGAGACTGCTCGCAGTTTTGCATTTGCTTACCGCGAATAGTAAAAAGACAACTGCACCCACTCCTAATTGTGAATCTTCATAAAACGGGTCATTCTTGAGAGGTTCTTTCATTGAAGTCAAGAAGGTGAAAATGATTTTCATTTTGAAAGTGTGAACTATTGAATAATAATGTATTGGTAATACCCTTCTGAGGAATATTGAGCACTTTTTCAGTAATGCATGATGACAACAGACTGGAATCCAAAAGTGGAACAAGAGAGTTCTGGGAAAGTGGGTTGGAGTTGGGTTTCGAATTACTGGATGTAGTTGGAAGATGCTCAGAACATCCTCTTGACTATTATTTTTTTTCTAATTACAGCATTTTTCAACAAAGTGCTGCTTTCTTTTGATGAAACAAGAACTAATTCAAATAATAAAAAAAAAAGCCATAGCTGTTTCCAATCATTGAAAAACTACTTTCTGATATAACATGACATTGTCTCTCGAGTATGTGCTTCCTCTCCATGACCACTGTGTTGTGCTTGCCGATGTGTGCTTCTCCCCCACCTTGCGTTCATGCCTTGTGCTTTTCCCCAACAGCTCCTTTTCATCTCTCCAGCCCATGTGTTTCTCCCCCACTCCACATTCCTCTCTCTCACCCATGTTGCTTCTCCCACCCACGCCCTCCGCGTTGCTTCCCCCAGCAGTGGCCTCGTGTTGCTTCCACTCACTTGTACCTCAGAAATAAGAAACGCTTTTAGTTTTTGAAAATTCCTATTTACACATCGAACTCTGATCAATAACTAAAATGGAGGAAAAAGGACCCGCATCATTTTTATGTGCGTGCATGCATGTTGCTTGCACCATCAAAATGAGTCAGCGAGCCGCATCATAGCACCTATTTTTGTTGTTTACTCTCCAGCTAGCTCCACAGTATCGAGGATGTTGTACGGCATCTCTGAAAACCATTGACAAAGCTAATAGGTTCCAAAGGCGAGAGCAATTGGCTTTGCCAATGCTTGTTACACAAAGTCGGTACAAAAGGGGGTGATGATGGACGGAGCATCTGAATCAATCAAACACTCACACCCAGTCAAAAGATCTGGGTTTAATCCATCACCGTTCTTCAGCCCACTCTGCCACCCCAGTTCAGACATGGCTATATGCAAATCAGCCTGACCCTCCGTCCATCACCACCCCCTTTTGTTACACAAAGTCGCCATAATTATAAACACCATAGTCTGCTTGTATACAAGTGTACTTTCTTCAACCATGCTGAACGAAGCAATCTGAATTATAAATCCAGCATTCACCACTGACCTATTTCCATTGAGAGCAAGCTAACCATATGTCCCAGAATTATAGTGCTACGATCCCAGACTGAAAGAGAAATTAAACACACATATGATTAGTGAAGCCAAAAGAAGAAAGCCACTGTATATCAATTCAACTGAGCAAAGGGATCAGCAAGGGAGTCCGAAAGCACAAAATCGTTCTGCCATTTAGACAACGGGTAGGAGAACAGACCACAATATTGTAGGGATGTTCTAAAAAACAGCAGCGAAATTTCTGCGTGGGTAGAAACAACCAAAACAATGGCAGAGACGAGGGAAGAAGGAGAAGAAGGTGAAAGAGAAGGAGAATAAAAGGATATTAAGGAGAAGAAGTTATCTCAGAATAAGGAGGGGGATTGCCTACCTCCCACTTCTCCTTCCCATCTTCCCCAAAAACAGGAGCCAGTCTAGAGCAGGATAATAATAGAACAACTTAAGACTCTACAGACAAAGAAGGAGACAAAATCGATCACCAGCAAAACAAAATCACCCCTGCATAAGAAAGAAACTTTCCCCTTGATTACTAAGGAGAGGTTCCTCAGTTTGGTGGAGAGAGTAAATTCAGGCTCTCAGGCAGATCCATGCCCCCCTAGTGTTTTTAAGGTCGCTATTTCGGGTTGTGAAGGAGATGTTCTTACCCTCCTAAATAAGTCGTTGGAAATGGGACAGGTTCCGACGTCTTTTAAAGAAGCTCGGCTGATTCCGCTTCTAAAAAAGCCAGGGGCAGATGCTAAAAATTTAAAGAATTACAGACCTATCTCCCAACTACCCTTTTTAGCTAAAGTAATCGAGCAGCATGTTCTGACACATCTGTCGCAACACCTGGAGACCAGCGATCTACTAGAGCAAAATCAAGCTGGCTTTCGTAAACATCACAGTACGGAGCTGGTGATGGTGTCCATTTTGGATGAATTACGATGCATAGCCGACAAGAAGATCCCCGGGGCCCTGGTGCTCTTAGATCTCTCCGCCGCGTTTGATACGGTGTGCCACAATCTACTGTTGAAACGTTTGAGAGATCTGGGCATCGGGGGTTCCGTGTTAGGCTGGCTAACTTCTTTCCTGCAGGGAAGATCGCAGAGGGTCCAGCTGTCAGACTCTGTCTCCACTGCAGCAGCCATAACCTGTGGAGTTCCGCAGGGGTCAGCTCTCTCACCGCTCCTTTTTAATATATACCTGCAGCCACTGATTTTTGCTCTTAACCACATGGACTGTCAGGTCTATAATTACGCCGACGACACCCAGATTATCATACAAATTGAGGATGCATCGGGAGCCCAGGATAGATTGCATAACATCTTAAAGTTCACAAGCAATTGGATGTCCACCAACTCCTTAAAAATCAATCCAGAGAAGACCGAAGTGTTGCCCATCACCAGCTCGGGTAACCCTTGGAACGACCGTCTCTGGCCAAAGGAGTTGGGTAGGACTCCGGTACCAGCTGCGGTGGTGAAAAGCCTGGGCATCCATATTGATGGGAATCTGTCAATGAAAAATCAGGTGTCGTCAGTGGTGGGTACATGCGTTGGCCTTCTTAGGCAGCTGCGCAAAATTTCGCAGATGTTGTCCTTTTCTACCTTGAGAACTGTGGTGTCTGCAACAATCTTAGGTCGTCTCGACTATGGAAATTCTCTCTATATAGGACTCCCCCAGCAACAACTTTCAAGACTGCAAATCGTGATGAACGCTGCAGCGAGACTGATTTTTGGAGAGACTAGAAGAGCACATGCCTCTCCTCTCCTATGCCAATTGCATTGGCTCCCAATTAGGCAGAGGATTCTATTCAAGGGCATGTGCATTGCGCATAAGGCAGTCTATGGCAATGCCCCCAGATGTATTAAAGATAGGCTGATACAATATCTCCCAAAAAGAACGCTGCGCTCATCCGAGGACTCGCTGTTGGTCTGCCCTCGCTATCGCATGACTACCTATGGTGGACGTGCTTTTTCAATCACTTTACCGGCAGTCTGGAATAAATTACCTCTCTGCCTGCGGAAAGAACCAAATTTACTGTCCTTTAGGCGTAAGCTAAAAACGACCCTCTTCCGTGAAGCTTGGGGCTTGGTATGATCTGGGCGACTTTTTCCTCTGTACTGATCTGTTTCACACTACAAGCGCTTAGAGACCTATTGGTGATAATTGCGCTATATAAATTGAATAAATAAAATAAATAAATAAATGTTTCGAATACTTCAACATAAAAAATAAGGCGTTTTCATCAATGAAAATAGCAATAAAGTCAAAAGAAACCAAAAGGAATCACATTTGTTAATTCCAAGAAAGGAGAACATAGTTTTGAAAAAAGCTTAAAAGCCAGGCCCTAGGGACGGAAAACAACTTCTACAAGACCAAAGGTGCATAATGGGCGCTGGACTCAGCCCATTCTGCAGGGCCATACCCAAAAATTCTGCCTTTACCTTCCTTCTTTCTGAACCTGTTTATGTTACCTTTTAGGACTCTGGGCCCTTTACCATTGCCAACCTGTGCTAAAGTGCTTGTGCTCTCTCCTTAAACTATGGTAGAATAGGCTTATACCCAATTATCATATTTATTTTAGTTGTCAGTCCTTAGTAAATTGGCACTACAATTAGCCAGTGCCTGTAGATAAAATTCTACTATTGGGCCAGCAGCACTGATTGTGCCACCAGTTTGAGAGGCCCCTTAAACCTGTCTCGGGCCTGCCATTGGGCCTGTGTGTGCAGTTTTAAACTGCCATTTGGACATGGCAAAATACACATTTTGCCAGGCCAAAACCTTACTTTCTCATACATATAAGTCATCCCTAGGGTAGGCCTGGGACAGCCCAGTGAGTAGAGTGCAGTGTGTTTAACAAAAAGGGCATGCACATTTAAGTTTTGCATGTCCTAATAGTGAAACTGTCTAAAATTAGTTTTTCACTATTGCAAGGCCTACCTCGGCCATAGGAAAACACTGGACATACCCTATTGCATTTAATAAGCTGTAACTTCCAGATAGGAACAGGTAACCAGTTCAGGTTTGGCATCTTTGGGATTGTAATGAAAAATTCTCTCTTATTGGAAAGTCAGATGTTAAAATACAATTTTTAACATGCCACTTTAAAAAAGTTGGCATTTTCCTGCCATATCCACTTAGTGTCTGCACTCTGTCGCTGGGCCACATAACTGGGTGCAGCTGACAGTTGGGCTTTGTGTAATCCTACTAGACAGCCACACACAATAGAGAGCTTTAATGTGCCTGGATGAGCCATCACTGGCAGGATGGAAGGGCAGATATGGGCACAGTGTCATGCCTCTAATCAAAGGGCAGCATACCCCCTATAGGTAGTCTGGAGCTAGGGCAGGGGAGGCAGGAAACCTGTGCACTCAAAAGGGAAACCTTTAGAAGTTTCTCTCAAATCAAAGGAGGCACCAGGTATAAATATTGGCCTCAAACACTAACTTTTCAGTACACTGAGGGACCTGCAGAGACTCTTCCAGAAAGAAGGACTGCTGTACTGCTAAAAGAACTGCCACTGCTGGACTGCTGTCCTTCTGGACTACTGCCTTGCTGGGCTGCTCCTTGCTGGACTGCTGCCCCGCTGGCCTACTGCTCTCCAGCCTGAGTCAGAGGGATTTTGGCCTGGACCTGAACTCAGAACTCCAAGAGTGACTCCAAAGGATAGTCTGCTGGCCTCCTTTTAAGAGCCACATACCAGGCTTCCAACCATCTGCACCAGCACCCAGATCCAGCTGGCATACGCGCCAGGCCCCCAAGTGGGGTTGGGCCCAATGTGTGGCCTCAGAGGGGCTGAATTGAAGTTGTTGGGCTCTTCACAACCATGAACAAGATAGTTTGTGCTGAATCCTTGTCATTTGCTAAGCCCATCAACATGAAGTTCTGTCATCCTGACCCAATGCTCTACAGCATCGACCACTTGCGATGAGCACCACCACGAAGCTCTGGCTTGACCGTTCACAGTTAGAACAGGATCTTCATGCTACAGTGACACTTGTCCACAACATCTTCCCATGACACTTCTCTGCTCTACTACCATGAACAGGACTCTTTGCGCTGGACTGCGAAGGTAACTAACCTGCTCCCTGTTCTCGATCCGAGCTATATCTCGTTCTGTCTGTTCTTGGGACTTTTATCCCGTTATCTCGCATGACCAGATAACCGTGAGTTGCGCAATGAGCTTCTTGGCACTATCTTTTCTTAAATCTTTTAAATTCCACACCTCTAGTTCTGATAACTGGATTTTTGTAATTTTGGTCTTGAGTTATTTATTACAATTTGCTCCATTCCCCTAAATTGGTGTGGAACTTTTCTCGTATTGTGTTTTCACTTTATTACTGCTTGCAGTGCTGCATAAATACTCTACACATTGCCTGTAAGTTAAGTATTTATTTATTTATTTATTAAAAGTTTTGTATAGCGCTGGCTAGACCCAAGGGTATCAGAGCGCTTTACAGCAGGTACAGCATTGTGCCTTAGCGGCGAAGGAGGACTCCACATCTGGACAGCTTGAAGGCATTGTAGAAAACATAGTCATACAGAATCTTAGGGACTCAAGGGGTGAGGGGTACTTTGTTCATCCTCATTCAGTTCAGGAGGACTCAAGGAAGAGGGCTTTGAGTAAAGTCTTGAATTTCGGGAAATGGGAGGTCATTCTGATGTGGGGAGGGATGTTGTTCCAGATCCGGGGAGCATTGCCCGCAAAGGATTTATTTATAGTTTTGCGTTTCCGCGATTTCAAGGGAATGAGAAGAAGCGTGTTGGAGCTTCTGAGGTTTCTGGACTGGCCAGCCCTTTTGAGTTTCGCGGCCAGGTATTCTGGCTTGCCTGTGTGAAGGGCTTTGTGCGTGAGACATGCTGTTCGGAAGTTGGCTCGTTGTTCAATGGGGAGCCATTTCAGATCCTTGAGCGCAGGAGAAATGTGATCGCATTTCTTGGTTCCTGTGACCATTCTAGCCGCGGCATTGAGGGTGGTTTTCAATGGGTCTAGGTGTGATTTAGCTGATCCGGTCAGGGCTGCGATTCCGTAGTCAATTCTGGAAAGCACCAGTGCTTGAGTGGCCTGTTGAAGGTCCTTTGGGGGCAGGAAGGGTTTTATTTTGTAGAGAAGTTTCAGATTGAGGAAGGCACTTTTGGCGGAGCTCGCGATGTGTTTTTTCATGTCTAGTTTGGGGTCTAAGGTGATACCTAGGGACTTGACCGAATCTTTCGGTTTGAGGGTGCCATTGAGGGCGTCGATGGCTTTGAGCCATTCTTCAATTTGGGGGTTTTCATTTCTGTTTGAGATGATTAGAACTTCAGTTTTTTCTTGATTCAGCTTCAAGTGGTTCTGTGTGAGCCATTGTTGAACATCTTTGAGCGTGTCGTTAAGTTTGAGAATGTCGTCCATAGAGGTAGTTTCCAGATAGATCTGCGTGTCATCGGCATAGAGGTGGGAGGGGATGTTTGAATTCCTGAGTATTGTGGTGAGGGGTTCCATGTAGATATTGAAGAGTTGGGGGAGAGTACTGATCCTTGTGGGACTACTCTACAGACTGGTAGGGGGTCGGATTCAAAGTTTTTGATTTTTACTCTTTGCGAGCGATTGTGTAGAAAGGAGGAAAACCAGTTAAGTACCGTCATTTCCAGACCTGCTCTTTCTTCGAGGACTTTTAGGAGCAATGTGTGGTCAACAGTATCAAACGCGGCCGATAGGTCAAGGAGAATGAGAAGGCAGCATTGGTCTGAGTCAAGTGATTTGTGTAGATCATCTATGACGTTTAGGATGGCAGTTTCCGTGCTGCATCCCTTTCTAAAACCCGATTGGTGGGGGTCAAGGAGCTTGATGTTCTCTAAGTGTTGGGTTAACTGTGGGAGAACGCATTTTTCCAGTGTTTTGGATAAGAGAGGAAGGTTTGACACGGGTCTAAAGTTGTTCATGTCTTCCAAGTCCAACCCTGTTTTTTTTAGCAACGGCCTGACTTGGCCGACCTTGAGGCAGTCAGGGATATTTCCCGAGCTCAGCGAGTTGTTGATGATTTTGCACCAAATTGGGGCTAGGGAGTGTTTTAGGATTTTGGTCAGATTAGAAGCTGATCCAAATAGTGGGATGATGGTTTTGCGTTTGCGATCAGGGTGACGATCTCTGCTTCCCGAATCGGCGTGAAGACGGACCATTGAGTGGGTGGGATCGATAAGGTGTTATCAGCTCAGCGAGTTGTTGATGATTTTGCACCAAATTGGGGCTAGGGAGTGTTTTAGGATTTTGGTCAGATTAGAAGCTGATCCAAGTAGTGGGATGATGGTTTTGCGTTTGCGATCAGGGTGACGATCTCTGCTTCCCGAATCGGCGTGAAGACGGACCATTGAGTGGGTGGGATTGATAAGGTGTTATCAGTCAGTGATGGGGTCTTGGTCTCCCTGAGAAAGGAGGGGTTTGAAATGAGGGAGAGGTCGATCTTGGTGATTTTATCGTTAAAAAAGCTGGGAAAGTTGTTGCATTGTTCTTTGGAGGACACTGAGTCGGATGTGATAGGTTTGGATGTTTGGCTTCTGATGATGTTGAAGAGCTCTTTGGGGCGGTTTTTAGCATTATCTAGTGCGGAGCAGAAGAAAGAAGATTTTTTGTCCTTGATAAGGTTGTTGTAGTTTCTGCGAGCTGTCTTGAGTTGTTCGCGGTGGTGGGTGGAGGGATTGCTCCTCCAGATTCTTTCAAGGGATCTGAGAAGTCTTCTTTCATCATTGATGTCAGAGGTGAACCAGGATCTCGATGGAATGTTTCTGTCTTTTTTTAGTTTCAAGGGCGCCAGGCGGTCAAGGGTGGCCTTCAGATTGGAGTGGTAGAGGGAGGTGAGGTCTGAGGTTGAGAGGTGCTCCGTTGTGTTCGGGAGAAGAGAGCTTAATTCTTCTTCTAGAATGTTCTGAGGGACTTGGGCAATATTCCTGATCCATTTCGAGGGGAGCTTGAATTATGTGTCGAGTTGGCGCTGGTTGGTTGATATGGAACAGAATTAAGTGGTGGTCTGACCAGTCTACTGGAATGATATAGTCAATTGTGATTGTGTGTTTGTCCGCAATGATTGCGTCAAGTATCGCTCCTCTGTAGTGTGTTTCTTCAGAACAGTGTTGTGTGAGATAGTTTCCTACCAGAAGGCTGTTAAGGGATTAGATGAGTGGGTTGTCTGTTTTGTTCCATCTAATGTTGAGATCGCCCAGGATTATGTTGTTGGCGTTGTTGAGTGCGCATTGGGTGATTAGGTCAGAGAGATGCAGACCGAATTCCTTGGAATTGCCAGGTGGGTGATAGAGGAGATGGCAAAGTATTGAGCTCTTTGCCCATGATTTGATGTTGATAGAGAGTCATGCAAAGGAGCTATACAGGCATGATGAGCTTTCCGTGATAGCGAGGTTAGTCTTGTGGATGATAGCTACACCTCCGCCTCTCTGCTTGAGGCGGTCCTTTTGAGTGATTGAAAATCCTGGCGGGACCAGCATGTCCATGATGGGGGCTGACAGGGAGTTGAGCCAGGTTTCTGTGATAAAGGCTACATCAATATCATGAGAGAGGATAGCTTCTGCTAATTCTGTTGCATGTTTGGAGGCCGATCTGCTGTTGATGAGCAAGCATCTGATGCAGGGTTCTTCATCGGGCAACGACTTGCTGGGTTGGGCCCTGGTTAGAGAGGTTAGGTATGTCGGGGGTCTGGGGAATCTAGAAGGGGGATGATCCCTGCCCATTCCTGTAATTACTTGAATAGAGGACTTGGGTGAGGAGATCAACCTGGGGACCTGAGTAAGGGTGGGTGGAGTCCCTCTCTGTGAATGCTGTGAGGTACTCTGGTCGGGGGCCGCGGGGTGGTCGTAGGATGAGGCAAGTGTGATCACTTCCTGGGTGGAGAGGGAGGGTTTCACTCTTCTCGGTCTGTCTGTTCGCTTCTCTGCCTCTGGTATAGTTGCGTGCGGGAGCGATCTGGTGGGGGCGAGGGTCGGGCTGGGAGGAGGCGAATTGGGCGATTTGTGCAGTCTGGGGAGGGCGGGGGTAGGGGGGTGAGCGGGCTGTTGGGAGGGCAAATCGATTCTGGGTAGGGAGGAAAGGGTATCGTTCATGCCTCGGACCAGCGTTTTGAGCTGGGTTTCCAGAAGGGTGAGGCGGTACGATATATTATTAGTGTCGGTAGGAGTGGGCGCGCATGTAGCGATGTTACTGGTATGGGGCGGCGGGCGTGGTGGAAATGACTCTGAGGTTTCGGTATGAGCTGCCTGGGAGCAGTCACGATGCGATCGGTTAATGGAGTGGGTGGTGGAAGGGAGGATGTGGGTCGTCTTAGGGGTGGAGTGTGCCGACTCATCCTGTGGGCTATATGTGGGCGAACCATGGGTGAAGATATTTCTAGGAGGGTTCGAGGGGGGAGGAGGAGAACTGTCTGGTTGGGTGGTAGGCTGCACTGAGAGTGCTTGGGCATGAGGGCCGGGAAGCCATTGTGGATGGGAAGGAGAGTGGGGCTCTTCTCTAGTGAACTGACTATCATAGTTAGGGGTGTGTGGTATAGTGGCAGTGGGAGGACTCCCAAGGGGGAGTGGAAAGGGATCTACTCTAGAGTGATAATTAAGCTTGAGGGTGGGGTGGAATTGGATGGTGGTGGGAGTAGTCTCTGGTATGGTGGTGGGTTGCGCTATCGGGGTTATTGGGAGGAGAAGGGAGTTGGGCTCTACTGTTGTGTGTTGAGTCTGAGTGAAGGGAGGGAAGATTTGGACGGCGGTAGGCATCTTCATACCGGAGGACAATTGGTGTTGGTTGGCATTAGTAGGCGGGGGTGTTCGAGCTGGGTCCTGTGAATTATTAGGGGTTGGAGTCTAGCCGGGCGAGCGTTCCCTGCTTGTGGTGGGGTGAGAGAGGGGGTCTTCTTTAGCGTGGGGAAAAGGGAGTCAAAGAACTCGAGGTTCTCATTTTTTGCCTGTATCAGGATGGTGCCGTTGTCAAAAATGGTTATGGAAATGGAGCCTGTGAGGGACTGGTGTTTTAGAAGGGAGATGGTAAGTTTGCGGCTGAGTGCTGTGAAGGTGTTTTGGCGACTAGGAGGTGGGCATTAAGGCTGTTGATCCAGTGTTCCGGTCTGACTGTGTAAAAGATGAAGTTCATTTTAAGCTGCCCTCTAGCTGAGCAGTGGTACGTGTCTACGATAAGAGTTTCTGGGAATTGTCTGATAGTTTTGAGTTTCAGGAGTTTTTTTGCTTTGATAGAAAGTGTACGGGGGAAAGAAATAGCGAAAGTGTTTTGACCGTGGGGAGTTAGGAAGTTCGAGAGGATTGAGCACAGGTTAATTTGGGGTTTGCTTGTGCCTCACCCTAACAGAGACTGTAGTGGTCACTTACAAAGGGTTTCACCTCCCTCAACGCTAACCCAATTTCTCTCAATGTTCATTCCTAATCAACCCGTTTCAATGCAAGCTTCCTTTCAAACAGGCAACAAATACATTGTAGGCCACAATGAAGTTCTGAAGTGCTGACCTGAAGCACATCCTAAACCAAAACAATTCACCTGTAGTAACAGGCTTGGAGAGCCCCAATAACATTGTGATACATCTGGTGAAACATGTATTTGTAGAAGTTAAACCATCTAAAAAGACTCAAACTGAAACCACAAGCACTCTGAAACCGCAGATGTAAGTTTTGGATTCTAAGCTTAAAAAAATCAGAAATCATGCACACAAAGTATAACATATAATAGAATAAACACATGCTGACATTCAGGATCATATTGCACCATTTTCTAAGAAGATATAATATGAAAAGAGAATGTGAAGATCACTTTCAAGGTTAGTGTGGATTGCATACCATAAGAAACAAGGCTCATCTCCAACTGACATAGTTAAAATGCTGATTTAGAACAGATATCTATCTGGCTCTAAGGAAGATCTCTCCATTTGGCAAGCTCACAGGTTACCCCTCCACTCTAGGAAAAAACAGCATGAGCCCAAAATAATTGTTGGTCAACTTTGGGGACAATTACATAAATGAAAAAGTAAGAAGTATGATGAGTATGATCTCAGAGTTTTTAGAGTTATGTCCTTTGAATCATGTAAATGCTGATAGAACTTCAAACAGATAAGTCCACATTTCCATTCTGCTAGTGCCCAAGACATGCTAGTGCAAGTTAAGGGTGCTTGCTCACGGAATGTGTCACATTTTTAGTGCTATGAGCTCCATAGAAGCTTTTCTTAAGTAGGTAGAAAGTAAATACAATCACCAAGAATTATGATAAAAAGAAACTAAAAATACTTATTTTTAAAATTGGGGATCAGTATATAGAAATCAGGAGGCGGAGGAGTTTGCCAGGTGGTTACTCGTGCAGGATCTTAAATGCACATAGAGTAGCAACAACCAGAGCAGGGCTGTTTGGGAGGGAGGGGGAGTCCTCCAGGGGACAGATGAACAACACCCCAGCAGAAGGAGGATGGGATGGGTGGTAAAAAGCAATGGAGGAAAGATAGGTAAGGGGGAGGGAGAGAGGGAAAGAGAGGTGGTCAATGGTAAGGAGCACAAAAAAAATTAAAATTGGATTTTTCAACGAAAGCCACGAAAGTGGGTGCAGTTTATAAACATATTTTCTCATCTCTGTACTTTTGATTGTGGCATGATTGGATGATACAAAACACAAACCATATATCTTAAGGCTCATGGCTGATTTAAATTTGATTTCCATAAATGTCAATGGCCTGAATAATTCTACCAGGAGGAACGTAATCCAAGCTTGGGGAGAAACGTTCTAGCTATACAAATTTATAGCAAAAATAATTGCCTCTGCTTTGGCAAGCATACTACTCCTTGGCTTCCACTGTGTACAGAGGAGTGATTCATATTTTTGCTAATTATTTTACTGGGTCTATTTGAAAATTAGCATAAGATGACTCTGTTCACTGGTTAACAATAGCCATTAAATGCAAACATCAGTACTTCACCATTGCCTCTTATTATGGTCAAATAGAAGATTAACCTAAGCCACTTTACATCCTCCCAGTAGATCTGACATCATTCTCAGGACCAATATTCATGGGAGGAGACTACATTTTTTACAGTAAGTAACTTGGGCTTTTCAAAATTCATAAATCAGCAGAGGAAACAAAAAATGAGCAATGCTATGAAGGTCCTTAAAAAAGAACTAAGAGCCATTGATCTGTGGAACGCCGAAAATGTTGCCATTAGAGAGCATAACTAGTTTAAAAAGTGTTTTCAGATGTTAAAATTCAGTTCAGATTATTTCTTACTTTCTAAATCCTTGAGTAAGGCTTTTATAAATTACATATGAGCAGAAGCATGCTTGCAGAAGTCACCAAAACAGGAACGACACCAAGGGCCTGATCAGGATGTCGGTCGGAGTTGCCACGGTCGGCGATCTGAAATCGCAATTATCATGTGACCACACATGGGGTGGACACAGACACCCAATTCTCTATGGGAGGTTGTGCGGCGGTTGGAAACTGGCCACAGCACTAGCTCCCATAGAGAAATGGGAGTTACTGTATCCCTGCACGGTGTTGCAGGCACAAGGTGCAGGGATTTACAAGAGGGTACCCTAGGCCCACAACCGGAGGCCGCGGAAGATGGGGGGCCTGCTAGGGGCCTCCAAAGTCGCCTTCTGACAGGCTTCCCATATCGGAAACCCCGTCATGGAAAGCCTGTTGGAAACTGGCATCATAATCAGGATGGCGGAAACGCTGTCTGTACCGGATTATATGGCGGTTCCAGCTGGCCGATGTGCTCCTTGAGCCTTACGAAAGCCAGTTGGATAGGCTGGCCAATTTCAAATCCAACCATCAACATTGTAATACGGAGGTCTGATTTGAAACCTTGTATTTCCGACTGACATCCAAATGAGGCCCTAATTAGAGAGTGTCTTGACAAAGTACTTTTAACCGATCAAGAATGTTTGGCCAAGATTCAAAGGTGGATCACTATATTTTTTTAGGGGAATGGAGACTGACCAATCTCTGACTATGTCTAGAACGCCTTTAGGACACTCTAAGAGGGAAGAATATTTTGGTATCACAGCCAGACTGTTAAATTAAGATTGCTTCAATGCAGGCTAGGTGAGGTAGAATCTTTAAACTTCACACATTTATTTATTTAATGCGATTTCATATAGCGCGAACATTACCCGAAGGTGTCAGAGCGCTTTACATAAGAACCAGTTGCGATACATAAGTACTTAGGATTACATGCGTTACATAAACGATACAAACAGAGAAAAAAATTGCAATTGTACAAGTTTTAAAGTCACACAAGGAAGAGATACAAAAAACATTGCAAATGTAAAGGTAGTAAAGTCATTCAAGGAAGGGATACGAATGGATATACTCTAAGAGTCACACAGGAATGGTAGATAGTACAAAGGTCTACTGCATATACTAGTGATTACAGTTATATCTATGTACATAGGGAAGGGATATGAATGGATATACTCTAAGAGTCACATAGGAATGGGAGAGAGTACAAAGGTCTACTGCATATACTAGTGATTAGAGTTATCTCTATATACATAGGGAAGGGATAGGAATGGATATACTCTAGGAGTCACATAGGAATGGTAGAGAGTACAAAGGTCTACTGCATATGCTAGTGATTAGAATTATCTCTATATACATAGGGAAGGGATATGAATGGATATACTCTAAGAGTCACATAGGAATGGTAGAGAGTACAAAGGTCTACTGCATATACTAGTGATTAGAGTTATCGCTATATAAATAGGAAAGGGATAGGAATGGATATACTCTAAGAGTCACATAGGAATGGTAGAGTACAAAGGTCTACTGCATATACTAGTGATTAGAGTTATCTCTATATACATAAGGAAAGGGATACAAATGGATATACTCTAAGAGTCACATAGGAATGGTAGAGAGTACAAAGGTCTACTGCATACGCTAGTGATTAGAGTTATCTCTATATACATATATACACAAATAGTAGATTTTCTCAGGTCTAGACCCAAAAAAAACTGGAGAGCAAAGTTCCATTAAGTGGGGTCGGGGGGAGGGGGACACAGTCAAAACACCAAGGTATGGAGAAAAGGCAAATCAGAAAAAGGAAGAAACATGTAAGGTTCAACACGGGGGAAACGAGGGAAAAGGACGAGGGAATGGACAAGATGGCGGGTCAGGGTCCAGAGAAAAGTGGCCGAGAACAGCAGCAAAATGGCAGGCAGGGCAAAAGAAAAAACGTAAAGAAGTCCATTAGAGTGACCCAGTGAGAATGAATTAGAGTGCCAGGAGAAGTCCGGGGGGGGTGTACATAGTTCAGAAATCAAAGTCCGGAAGGGAGAGGAGGCGTGAAGACTCGGGTCCACTGGAGTAACTTCTAAGACAATCAGCCGGTCATGGCTGATTTATAGAAAGAGGAATTAGAAGAACTCAGATGATTGGCCAAAATATATGAGGAAGGGGAGAGTGCCAGAAAAGTTTTGAAATAGAAAAGAAAAGCTGCCAATGTCAAGAATGAAATTAGTTAAGTGTAAAAATGGGTATTCAGACCATAGATTCACAAGCGGCAGGTTCGGCATTTCACAAACACTATCTAAATATCTACTAAACCAAATGTAATGTTTCTAGGGAGGCTCTAGGTGAAGAATTGGCACTAATTGTAAAAAACACTTCTTACTGAGATAATGTCCCTTCTCTAATTCAACCATTCTCCATGGATACAATTGTAAATGTTTAAAATAATCTTCAAAATTGTAAAGACCCCAAAGACGGTTTTCACTTCAGAGTAGTACAATACCTTCTTGCTAAATTGAAAGGCTCCAAATGCCAAAGTGTTCAAAAGTATTTTGAGTGGGGCAGAATACCACTTTCATTTTAGAAAAACTTATCAATGTGCTTTCTAAATAAAGGGAATGAGCCACAAGACCCAAGTTTATATCGTCCTATTTCACTACTTAATTCTAAAATACTGCCCAAGGTCCTCATAAATGCTTAAATTTCAAAGCTACTGAGCTGATTAATTTTGATCAAAATGGACTTATTTCTCCACAGCAGCTATCCATACTAATAGACACTTTGTGACTGAAGCCATTGAGGATTTTTCATCAACCATTCTTTACCATTCCTGGCAGATATAGTTTCCCTTTATGTAGAAAAAACGCTGACTTAGTGTGCTTTATGTTGTTAGTTCCCTAAAATGTTTATTTTTCTTTCCAACTCATTTGGTAAATCGCTGCTTTGCACACCCAAACAACAGCCTCAGCTGTAGTATACAATAAACCAATTAAATATTTCATAACTGCATGTCATACCAGACAGGATATCTTCTGCCTCCATATTTTCTTTGATTTGTTTATTAAGTCTTTGGTTATAGCCTTTGGTCCCAATTCTAGCATCAAATAGGCATAAGTAGGTTCTTTCAGACTCAAACTCTGACTGTGATTTGTTTCTATTCTTTGTGTAGAAGGTTCACAATTAAAATCCACCTTTGTCATAATTGAAAAATAACACTGCACTTTAGTCAAAGAAAAAATAAATATTTACTTTTAAATGCAACTTCCCATAGCAAACAGACCTCCTTGCCCTCTCCATTGGTCTCCCTGTGATGAAGGTAATCAACACAATCACCACATGGGAACCCACTAGCACAGAGAAAATCCACAACAATCATGAAGACCATTCACTCTGGGGCCAGGGTGGAACCCTGCTCCCAGCACAGCTTTGACAAAGGAGCAATCTCTATCAGTAAGGCCCTCACACCTATCCTCAACACCTCCATTAGTACAGCCACCTTCACAGAACCAAGGAAACACGCAGCCATTAACTCCCTCCTAAAGAAATCCTCAGCTGACCCGTCCAAACTCGCCAATCACCAACCAATATTCCTCCTTTCCTACCCAACCAAAGTCCTGGAAAAAGCCATCAACAAGCTCGTCTTTTACCAGCTTAGCAAACATCAGCTTCTCAACACCAATCAGGATTCAGACACCATCTCCATCTTATCCTAATCCAGCAACTTCATGAAGCAGGCATCCAGGTCCTCGTCCTCGAATAGGTCTATTCCTTCCTCACCAGAAGAACCCAAACTGTCAACATGCCCCCCCTACACCTCCGAAGCCCAAGATCTTATTTGCGGAGTCCCAAGGGCCTCCTTGCTCAGCCCAGTGCTCTCAAACATCTACATGACCTCAATTACGCCAACAACGCACAAGTGATACTATCCCTCTCAGACAAAACACCCACCACCAGGAACAAGTTCACCACATGCATGACAGAAGTAGCCACCTGGATGAAATCCTATTTCCTCAAATCGAACTCGGGTAAGATTGAGATGGTATTCTTTGAGAAGACAAAAGACACATAATTGATGGATGGAATGGAGAACAAATCAAAACATTCACCCCCAGTCAAGAGATCTGGGTTAAATCCATCATTCTTTTGCTCCTCATGCCACCCCAGTTTAGACCTGGCCATATGCAAATCAATCTTGACCCTGTGCCTCATGAGAACAGCCCAGCATGAACTGCCAAGCCAGGTCCTCCCTGGCCCGGAAACAAGCATCCAAAGACCGGTTTCTGAGTTTCACCCCTCAACAGCCAGGATAGCTTGAATCCAGTAGCACAGTGAGCCTGGGACCCTTGTCTGGGCATACCTGGAGCACTTAGGGTGAGAAAGCAAAAGGCACACAATTGATGGACAGAATACAGAACAAATGAATACATTCAAGCTAGCCTGGCTGAGGAAGGGTGTTACTCCGAAACCGGTCCCAGGATGCTTGTTTCCGATCCCAGGAAGACCTTGCATGGCAGTTCGGGCTGGACTGTTCCCATGAGGTACAGGGCCAAGACTGATTTGCATATAGCTGGGCCAAAACTGAAGTGGCGCAGTGAGCTAAAGAATGATGATGAAATTAACCAAGATCTGTGACAAGGGGTGAGTGTCTGAAAGGTTTCAGCGCTCCGTCCATCATCACTTTGTGTTTGCATTTCTTGGGAAGATTACATCACAATGAGACTCTACATGGTGGCCCACAGAACCTGTACCACCCATCCATGCCTTACATTAAAGCAAGAAACCTCAGAATCACCAAAGACAACAAACTGGAAATGACCTCCGAAGTCCATGCAGTGGTCTAGGCCAGCTTCAAGACACTAAGGATGCTGAAGAAAATCTTCAAGTGGCTACCAGAAAACAGCAGGAAAACTATCAGCTAAGCCCTCATCACCAGCAGACTAGACTAGACCAACAAGCTCACAAGAAGACTGCAGACTGCCCAAAATGCAGCAGCAAGACTTGCTCTGCCGGTCTCTCACTAACACACACCCCACACATACACATGGCCAGTAACATGCATGCCCCTATTCTAAGAAAACTCGCCGGCACAAGGCATCAAATGGTTCTTGGCTGAGCTAAAAGCAGCCAAATTAAAAATGCGCCAGGCAGAACGGAAAAGGCATAGAACATACTTGCCAAAAAATAAGGAGCTCTTCATTCGAAGCATGAAAGTCTATAAAAAAGCCATTTTAGAGGCAACACAAACCTTTTTCTCTAACAAAGGCATAAACTCCAACAATAAAACCAAAGATATTTTCAATATAGTGAGGGAATTATCTAATCCTGAACGAGTAATACGTCCAATTACCCCCACACTGAAACTATGTGACGATCTTCTCTTATTTGTCCCGGACAAAATAAAGAAAATACAATAATCTATTTCCCCTCGCTCACTAGATACGAGAATTTTACAAGGACACAGAAACTCCATCACTATCTCTACCTTTCCCTGCATTAGCAAAGAGCATCCCGCAGAACTAGTAAACAGTGAAATCTGGCTCCCCTAAAGACGTATGCCATCCTCAAATACAAAACTAATTTTACCTTCCTTCCCAGAAAGTCTTCTATCTCTGTTGAATCTATCCCTCATGTAAGTATATGTTCCTCTAGCTTTTAAAGAGGCAGTATTAATTCTGCTACAAAAAACACCTGGTGAGAACCCTCAGCTGCTAAACAACTACAGACCCACCTCACTTATCCATTTCCCCGCCAGCTATTTAGAGACCCATGTAGCAAAACACCTCTGCTCATTCTTAGAAGAGACTAATTATCTCAACCCCCACTAGGCAGGTTTTCAGCCCTCTCACTCCACTGAATCAATCATTCTATCAGTGGTGGATGACATGAAAGGCAGGGCAGATGAAGAAAGTACTCAGGCACTACTCCTAATAAACTTATCTGCGGCATTTGATACCATTGATCACAGGATTCTAATGGATCAAATTGCAGCTGCAGGCCTCAGGGAGACTGCTCAACACTGGATGAAATCATTTTTTAAAGGACCAACCCCAACCAGTCCTCCTCTCTCCCTACTGCACAGCCAAAGTTTGAGCGAATTGCGGCATACCGCAGGGCTCCTCCTTGTCCCCCCATCTCTTCAACCTTTATATTTGACCTTTGATAAATACTCTTCAACAGAAAAATGTGAAAATATATCATTACAGGGACGACATGCAGCTTATCTTCACAATTGACTCAAGGGAATTCTTCCAGAACACTATGCTATACATCAGGGATTGGATGAATATCAACCATTTAAAACTTAGCTCTGACAATACAGAGATCGTCATTACCAATAGTAAAATAAATCTCTGGACCCCTGCATATTGGCCAACAGAGTTGGGCACCCCACCAAATCTCAAGAGCACAGTAAAAAGACTGAAAGTTTAAATCAACGAGAATTTATCTATGAAGCCCCGGATAGGCATGGTAACGTCCTCTTGCTTCCTTCAACTCAGAAAGTTCAGAAAAATTACAAGATTCTTTTCTATGGAGGCCAGCATCCTAATTATTATTGCATTGATTTTGTCCAAAATTGATTATGCAAATGCCCTTTACCTGGGATTTCCTAAACATCTAAATCACAGGCTGCAGCTGGTGCATAATCAAGCAACTATAATCGCCTTTGAACAACTAAGACACTGCCATACAAAACCACTGATGAAGGAGTTTCATTGGCTCCCAGCGGCGCAGTGTTCCATCTTTAAAACAGGATGCATTATTTTAAAATCGATCCAGAGCAAAGGTCCCAAGTACATATCTGCAAGGATCTATAGATACTCACCGAAACACAATATCAGATCAGCTCAAATTAACTTACTAGTGGTCTCGAGATTTAATCATAAAAGGATGGGAGGAACACAGTTCTCCGCTCTAGGCCCCCAGCTCTGGAACTCTCTTCCCAAAGTAATCAGACAAGCAGCGAATTACATGTGCTTTAGAAGGATGATGAAAACATGGTTATTTTCTCAAACTTCTAGCTAAGCATTGGTCTAGGTGACAGCTACTAACTAACCTAGCACCAAGAGACCTGTTGGTGTACGCGTGTTTTATAAATACCTCATAACATAACACAAAAGCAGAGTAGGGTGACGGGCATTCTTGTACCTGTCCCCAAAGGCCTCGAACAACCTCCCACAACACATCAGAGCCACCTCCTCTCTTAACTTTTGCAAGAAGCTGAAGACCTGACTTTTCGAATAACCCCCCAGGGCTGTCCTCACACACCTGCTACGAGCACCTGGATAGCCTTACGGGTAAATAACGTGCTATTAAAACACACATAATATAGCAAGTCACCTGTGAATATAACCTCGAAACGTCAGTAGTTGTTGGTTTATCGCAATTGCGAATCTAGGTCAGTGATTAACAGCCTGATTCATCAAGCTAAATTGCACTTGCAAAGGGCAAGATTCTCAGAATCTTGCCTTTTGCGAGTGCAATTTTTGCATTTGGGATTCATCATCCCAAATGCAAAATTCGCTATTAAAGAATTTGCACATTTGCGAAGAATTGCATTTAAGGAATCTCTATTTGAGATTCCTTAAATGCAATTCATGAATCATTTTAAAATTGCGAAATTGCAATTTTGGCCCGCTATTTACCGAGAGGTCAGACCTCGTGGTAAATAGCAAAAACTTAGAAAAATGCATTTAAATGCATTTTTCTAAGTTGCATGTTACACACACACATGTCCTTTGGACATGTGTGTGCGCAACACCAATGTAGATTACATTTCAGGGGTGCTACAGGGTGTCCTTTGGACACCCCTGCACCCTTGAAATCGCATCCTTATTTGCGATTAGCAAAATGCTAATCGCAAATAAGGAATAACTCCCCATTCATTCCTATGGGCCTGTAGGCCCATAGGAATGAATGGGGAGTTATTCCTTATTTACGATTAGCAATTTGCTAATCGCAAATAAGGAACATGTAGGAATCGCAATATTTTTTGCAATTCCTACATGAATCCCGTTTTGCAAGTCCTTAATAGCGATTCCTTATGAATCGCTATTAGGGGCTCGCAAAACGGGAGATTGATGAATCAGGCTGTTTGAGTTATGAAAAATCAAAGAGGCACCTGAGTTTTAACTATGGCTAAGGTAAATGAATAACATGTATTTCTTGGAAAATATCCTTTTTTAGAGAAACAAAGCATACAATAAGTTCGAAAAGGTCTGATTGAGTTTTTCGAAGTACATAGGAATTGGAGACTAGAAGGATGCAAACCGCTTCACAATCACTAATACCTCGTCTCAATGAATGTGAGGAATTAGTTGCCCCGATTGTTACAGGCTAAACCATCCGGTGGCCCACTATACCAGGTGATGCAAGGTTAGAAATACATTATACGCGCGGATTCCCTCACAAACCATTGCAGATAAAACAATCCGTAATGCATTGTGTAAGTACTGGTGAGACATTGCTCCACCTAACCTTCTACAGGATTCTGCAATGTATTGGTCCCATCAGAGTCTATTTACCATATTATATTTCAAGTGGAACCTCATTGAGCATTCATCATTTTTTACATAAATAATTCATGTGCTCTTGCAACACTACAAGTTCAATGAGTCACGCATTATTTGCAACTTTTTTGCCACAGTTGCCTTTTTTTTATAAGCATAAAGAGGAATGATGGAGCAAGTTAGCAATGCATCATGCAAAAGAAGAATTCTCTGAGTGTCATGAAATTCAATTTTGCCTTGGAATAAGCAAGAAGCAATCAAACGCACATAGCGTAGGTGATCTGTTGTGGGTTGTATTCCATTACCTTGCAGCGGAAAATGAATACAAGGAATCCAGCGGATGCACAAAAGGAGGTGGTATTGTTTAGAGGGTAATACATAAGAAAAATGAACCATAACTGACTGATTTCCTTTGAATCAAACTCCTTTTGATAAAATAGGATAAAGGAAGTGTAGCAAGGAGAAATGCACCTGGAACTAAGAGCCTGGGCTCGTCTATGGAGCGGTTGGTCGAAGGCCAAATTGACAAAAAATGCTACAAAAATGGAGATGCATTCTTTGATATAGACATGAAAATCAGCTACACAACTGATGCACACATATCGAGAGAGCAGGCCACAAGATTGGCAGTTCACTTATCCATAAAAAATAATGGGACACCAAGCCCCTCAATTATAACACATTTACATGGCCACACTCACCAAGAAAGCAGTCACTGAAATTGAGCTACAACATTTGACATAAAATGCAACTGAATCACAAAATCACACATGGACTTGGGCGCCTGAAATCGCACTGAACACACGTTTAGCGTGTTTGTGCACCAGTGAGATTTCACCCTCAGTGTTATTTACAATGCTGAACAAACAAAGCTCACTGATTAAAGGCACAAATAGTTGGTTTGTTTCAGAGAAAAGCAAAACAGAGAGAGCAAAATACTAAAGGAACACTGCGATGAAGAAAGAGCTCAGATGAGATAGAAACGCACTTAAATGATACACGTGCGGCACCACTATCAGTGCATATGTACGTTCGATCGATCATACATCTACTGACCCTATAGAAGTACAGGTGATAATCACACCTATCTTCTATTTACAATACAAGGCCAAAGCACCACATCTTAATCTGCAACGAGGCAGAAACATTACGGAATCCTAACTGTCATTCATTAGAATATTCACCTTGCACACAAACTCATGTAAAATTTCAGGAAGAGAAGGTAACTTGGATGACATTGACATTTTCCTTACAACTCAACATTCTGTCCATCTGATACATTAACCACACCCTCCAATTTATCCTGCTCACTTTAGCACCAGTTACAGATCCATTAACTACGATGGGCCCTGATGTGAGTTTGGCGATGCAGGAGTGGACTGCCAGGCCGGTGGTCCGCCCCTGCAGTGCCCACCGCATGCCAGATTACGAGTTTTCTCGTGTCTGGTGGGTTTTTTTGGCAGTGCCACAACGGTGCCCCTGAAAACTGGCACTACAATGCAAATGCCCCAAAAAGTTCATGCCTGGCATGGAATTTGTTTGAGTCCATGCCGTGCAGGAACTCGGGTTCATGCACACAAGGGGCACATGTTGTGCCCCCCTGCATGCATCTCCATGCACTTGGGCACTTTGTTTCCGGACCACCAACCTTTTCATGGAGGAAAGATCTCCATGACACCGCTGGCAGTCCTGAAACTCACAACATGCATGGCGGTGCCACAGTTGCACCACTGTGTTACAGACAAAGTGGTCCTAGACGTTGATTCTAAATACGTTTATTATATTCATTAAAAATATATAATTTTTTATTTTTTATTCCTCATGCGATTCAATCCTGCAATGGAAAAAAATTTGGAAAACAAACAGAGAAAACAATAGCCCAAAACATTAGTAGATCCAACAGATCACAAATGAACCTTAGATGTGTCTCAAAGAAGACTCAGCTATTTATTTTTCTTTATATAAAAATGATCCTCATGGTTCTTCAATATACAATTTATACATCTGACAAAAGCGGGAGCATTTCTATCAGGTAGCATGCAAAGGATAGAGTGAAAATAAGTGCTAGTGTGAATAGAAAGGACCGAGAAGGTCTGAGAAGATGAAGTCTTTGTTTTGGTAGGTCTAAGGTTAACGAATCCTTAGAGAAAACAACAGTGAGCCTGCCCTAAAAATGTCATTCGCAAAAAATGTTATTCTTTCTTGCTGTGCCACGGTGGGAAGTTCATCCGTGCTTTAATTTCATGGAGAAGAGGGGAGGGGCAGAGGAAGATGCAGGCTCGAGGGGGGGATTGTCGTCGACGTTTCGACCCAAAGGTAAGCAGGGCAAATTATATCCTCATGGACGGGAGGGGTGATGGGGGAGACTTAGTTACAAGGAAAAACAAGTAACCCCAGTGGTATGGGTGGACACCCTTTAATGGTGTGCCACTGACGCAAAACCAATTCGCTGTATAAAGCCGTCCAAACGTGCTTTTGAGTACCACACTATGTAGCGGCGGGGGAACTCCAGTTAATTATTCAATAATCCCAGTGGTTATCTCAAGTGTCACAATGCGCGAGCTGTCATCGATGCTCTGTCTACAAAAGACCCTTGCACCACCAGCATACTACTGAGGCCGTGACTGTCATGCCACCACCAGGAAAAGGCGGTTTCCTGGCAGCTGCGGTGGTTCAATAGCGCTCCAACAGCCTAACTTATAAAGGGGCGGTCAGACCACCAGTGCAGCAGTGGCTAGACCACCACAGCTATGCCCGCGAGTCTGGAGGTCCTCAGACCACCAGACTCATAATTAGGCCCTAAGTCAACATCCTCATGCATGCCTTTTGAACCCTAGTGAGTGACCCTGGATACCTTAATAAATAGGCCTATAGAATTGTCAGTGGTACTGGTCTCCGCTTCATTCCCTAACCACGCCTGAGAATCACGGACTGTGCTTTGGATGTTGTTGATCTGCATTTCTATAGAAGTTGTTTCGTGGGTTGTCAGCCAGCAGTTCTATTTATGCTAATGATTGCAGCTATGTGATAATTGCTTTTCTGTATTATTTTTTTTACTGAGTTTTATATAGCGCAAACTTGACCCGAAGGTATCGGGTTACATGAGGATATATTAATTTTTTTGTTAGGCACAGGGATATTAGGTGATTTGCCCAGAATCACAGGATGCTGCACGTCCTTGCTGAGACTCGAACCCGGGTCATCTGATTTGCGGTTGACCGCCCTTGCCGTTAGGCCAACTCCCAATTCCGCTCCCAATCTCTTTATTGTTTTCACATGCACATTTATATGGGCATTTACCTGACGAGCCCTAGGGTGATTTTTGGGATGGGGATTTCATAGTACCCTGGTTCTAATTACAATGATTATATGCTTTTTGCATGCTGTGGCATCTTTTGTTGTGACTTTTTTTATGGATTTTCCATTGGTACTGGATTTTGAGTTTGCATCTTTCAAAATTTTATGAGTATGCTAAAATTGCGTGTATTGCATTTGTGTGCTGTAATTCATAGATGCCTATACAATTGATACCTATGTTGTTTTTTTATTTGGACTTGCACTCTGCGCCTGTGCTGGCACCTATGTATTCTCGAGTTTGTAGTTCAATGTCTACTGTAGTCTTTTTTCATGATAGAAACGGTGGATTGTGTGCTCTGACTCCCACATAGATTTTGAAATTTGTAGGCTTTCATTTTGCTAATATTCTGAGACTGGTGTGAGATAAGTATGCAAGTAGACTCTAATGACTAGCACACAATTTTGTGACTGACATGTTTGCAGAGGTGGTGCATGTGTAGGGCTGCTTCACTTATTAGGTTTCCATTATCTTTATGATGAGGGTTGTCGGTCAGGGCTAGACTGGCTACCAGGCGTTTTGGTCAGCTGCCAAGCTGGAGCCGATTTTACTGCGGTGGGGGCTAATTTATATTGTTTGGGGCCTGCGTTTGCTTCTCAGTAAATAAAGCAAAACAAATGGTTTTAAAGCATACTATAAAACCATTTGGTTTTCCATTTTTTACTCAGAAAGGCCTGTTAGCCAGTCTGCTGTTGGTAGGGTTCGGGTTAAGTAAAATCCAAGGATTGAGATATGGAAAGAGGTTTGAGTATGACAAGGTATGAAGTTATGCTTATGTTTAGATTTATAAGCTGGGTTTAGGTTATTTTTTAAAGTTCCTGTTAAGTTAAGGAAGTTGGCTCTGGTTGATGTGCGATTTTTGGTTAGGACAGTGTTTGTGGTATTGTGGGTAGTGGAAAGGTTTATGATTGAAGCTTGGGATAGGATTGATTTTAAGAAGGTTCTTCAAAATGCTTAGAAAATGGTGATGTGCACTATTAGCTGCATTGGTTTATAAAGAGATGGTTTGTGTACACTGAGGGCATTTTGCTCCAGTCTCTTCCACCATCCGCTTGGCAGCACCACTGACTCTAAGGCCGTTGACAGCTGGGCTCCTCTTAAATCCTTAGTGCCCACACTCCCAGCGCTTACTCCACTTTGCGCACCATAACACTTACATACCAAGGAAACTCATGAGACAGATTTGTGGGAAAGCAGTGGTGCAGGTTTATTTTGCACAACAAGTAGCAATAAGGTGGGTCATCTTACGGGCGATCCAATGCGGCAGCCCCTCGCTGACCCGCATGCCTAATGAGCCATTCTTGCATGGCGAGTCGATGCTCTGACGGTGCAGTCCATTATCACTTTCTTCGTTCACTCCCGCCCCCCCTGTCAGGGCGGAGCGATGAGGCACACCCCCGGTCGGTTCAGGCCCCCCGACCGCCCGAAGGACTAACGGGGCGCCGACGCTGTTTCCTGGAACCCCCCCGGCTCCAGGTTCTTGGCTCAGGCACCCTTACTGTGCCAGGCAGAGGTATTTAGACTGTATCCTTCTGCCGCAGAGGTACCCCTACTGTCCATCTGCTTCCAGATCCCCTGTGACTCCGCCTGCAACACAAAACAGACCGTTAATAGTTCAAAACATGCCTGCCGCTCTGCCGCTGGGTCTGGGCCAGGGAGGGAACAGCGCAGAGCAGCCGGGAACGCGACGGCAGGAAAGACCGAGCCTCGCTGCCGCGCTATCTTTAAACCCCTTAAGGGCCGCCCCTCCCACCTGGAGACCCGCACCCATTGGATGCGCATGAAAGGGGGGCGGCCAGGCTGACGTGCACCGTTTTGCTCGCGCGGAATGTGGGACTAAGATGCTGTCTCGCTTAGCTCCCCTTCGCGTCGCGCGGCCAGCTGCATAGTGCCCACACTCCCAGCGCTTACTCCACTTTGCGCACCATAACACTTACATACCAAGGAAACTCATGAGACAGATTTGTGGGAAAGCAGTGGTGCAGGTTTATTTTGCACAACAAGTAGCAATAAGGTGGGTCATCTTACGGGCGATCCAATGCGGCAGCCCCTCGCTGACCCGCATGCCTAATGAGCCATTCTTGCACGGCGAGTCGATGCTCTGACGGTGCAGTCCATTATCACTTTCTTCGTTCACTCCCGCCCCCCCTGTCAGGGCGGAGCGATGAGGCACACCCCCGGTCGGTTCAGGCCCCCCGACCGCCCGAAGGACTAATGGGGCGCCGACGCTGTTTCCTGGAACCCCCCCGGCTCCAGGTTCTTGGCTCAGGCACCCTTACTGTGCCAGGCAGAGGTATTTAGACTGTATCCTTCTGCCGCAGAGGTACCCCTACTGTCCATCTGCTTCCAGATCCCCTGTGACTCCGCCACAGCTCTGGAGGAGGCCCCCGTCGATGACAGAGCCCCCCCACCCACCTAGCTACTTCACTTCGCTGTCTCGTACTACTTGTACATCCAGGAGGGATACCTTCGCCCCCAGTCCAGACAAGTGTACCCAACCTAAGGGCATTCTTACAAGGCAACAATTCTATAGCCCGCAGCTGGTGTGGCACGTGTAATTCGGGCGCCATCAGGGAAGCCTCTCTTAAGTCCCTGCGGAACCAGTGCCACGGTATTTCGCCTCCAATTGTACTTTGTTTCGCTTGAAACCTGCCCCTTGTCACTTTTCCCTTCTGTAAGCACTGTTGGCTACCTCATCTATTACAGCACCTCTGGCGGGGATTGCTTGGATACTGTTCTTAGGCCACGCCCTTAGTTACAAAAGCAACATCTCTTGCAGAGATTCCATGGCGGTTGGTTGTTTTTGTCCGGACATATTATACGGGGGATCGGCAGGTGACTATTAGCATTATTGTCTCTGCTGATAATGGCAAACCAGTGATATTTGTCCACCAGTGGTGGGCTTGTGAAAGACATGTCCAGTGCTGTAATAGTACTGGCAGTGGATGTCCTGGCAACTCACTTCAAGCTCGTTGTTTGAGATTGGTTCGAGCACGCACTAGCAGATGCCCGTAGCCGTTAAAGTCATTCCCAGTTTTGTTGTAGTGCAGTATTTCATCTCCCATTATACTGTATTTTCCCTTGTAACCATTGTTCGCCTTTGCTGCTTGCCCAAGTGCCACCCTCGCCTACCTTACGTCTGTTCTAGGCCTGAGTGTCTAGCACATATTGCAATATTTAACCCCCAGTGTACTTGCCCCACTTGTAACCTGCACACTTATCGCTCATCCCTTCTGCAATGCACTGTTTGCTACCTCCTGTATTTTGTTTGCTTCACTATTGTCAAGCCAGGAAAGGGGCTGTGCCGCCTGCAGGAGCACTTGGTGTTCAGAATCTTTACTACCATATTTGAATATATGTGCATAAAACAAACTCCTTCTCTGCAAGGGGCCTATAGCCAGGTAGCCAGCAGGTGGCGACAGTGAACTATTGCAGTTGTTCATCACGAAGCCTTGTCGGGCATGTATTACTTCCTTGCTGAAAACAAGTTCAGGGGCGGTTTCGACTGGCGCCCCTAAACGGTAATTTTAATATGCCATCATTCCAACTTTACCTGAGCCTGTCTGTGCACTGCTAGTACAACCAGATATATTAGCTCATAAACCGTTACATAACGCATCAATCATTGTGCGCCCCTTGTCACCTACCGCACACTCGGCCATGTGTGTACCACCAGAGCTCGCTCCTACAAATGGATGCCTTCTCAATGTGTACATAAACTCGCTCCGACCCAACGATGGCACTGTATAATTAAAACTACAGCAGCTGTGTGACGTAGTCAGTAAAGAAGACACATAAGCTAGCCAATGGTCATATACACACGCTTTACACATGAAGACACCTTTGTGTCATACTGGTTACCTGGTGGATGTTGAGATGCTTTCAGTGGCATTGAACCCGGACTAAAATAAGACAAAATATACTTCGAGATAGAGTGCTTATGTCATAATGCTGCGCGTTTAGTTAAATGATATTGCATTAATATGTCAAAACATCGGAAATGACAATCCTGAAGTGATGAAGTTTACTGCATAATACTGCCGTGCCTTTCAGTATTACATGTGTGAGTCAGACACATTTGGATTTATGCTTGCAGCATTAATTCCCCTCTAAAATATATTTCCACGTGTCCCCCCACCAGATCTATTGGTTTTTATTGCTTGAAGTTACTTCGCATAGTTGAACTTCACAACAGATACATTTCATTGGAGGGGAGGTGTAAAAACGCTGCGATGGTTTCATGTTTCTATCTCACTCTCCATCTTACCGAGCAGGCTGTATCCCAGATGTGTGGCTCCGTTGGCAAGCCACGGAAAGATTTTCAATCCCTGTGGCAAACATGCGTGGCATTAAAGACAATGATGCCAGTCCCTTCCCTGAGGGTATTTACTCAAGGCCACTCAAAATACCCGTTTGGTAAATTATTTTTACTTCGGGGGTACTCTTATTTCGCATTATGACCTCGTGTCGCACTTGTGAAGTTTGACGCTTCATGACATCGCTGGGCCTGTTGTGGGTGCTGACTGGTCAAGCTCCACTTGTTGACCTCCAATGTAGCACCTTTAGTACCGCATTAAAGGCCCCACCAACTGTGACTTTCAAAGTGGCGCAGCAGAATAGAAAGTCGGGAACCGAACGGACCTGGAATGGTATCTTGCGGGACATGCGCCCCAAGATACTACCAAATACCACTTCGAAACTTCCATATTATTTAATATAATTTCGTAATATTACAAGTTAAGCGTTCCAGTGCTATTTGTTCCTTTTTTTTTTTTTTTTTTTTTAACTATACACCGTGTGAGCGGACTCTGGCCCAACGGCGCAGGGTATGTGTTTGGCAACGCCCAGATCACATATGCGCGAAGAATAATATGCATGTGAAAAGCGTGTAAGGGCAAGAATAATATGACATGTGAAAAGCGTGTTAGGGCATCAGCGCGTCATAATGTACCCTCGAGCTCATTAGTCCAGTTCAAAGCTCTGTTTTTTGGCAGATGTAGAAAACGATAGACTCCACCGTTAGCCCGTTTAAACAGCTTTTCTTTGTGCACTTCTTGACAGAAGACACTAGGTACCCGCAGCAAGTACAACAACTACCGCAGCATGTAAATTAAATACCCACTTAGAATTAATGTATAAATGGTGCTTGCCCATTCATTACCCCGCGGGGCTCGTGTAAATTCGTGTGCACCAGCCAAGGCTTACTGAGACGGCTCCCGAGGTCAAATAGCAGAAGCCCACCGCATGCACATCATAAACTGCCGAAACATGCCCATCCCTGGGAGGACATTCGTCAGCACACCCGCTGTCCCAATATCGAGTGCAATGGGCAATAGCCACGTAGAGAGACTGCCGCCTGTAATGCAATTTGTAGAAAAGGGGTGATCATAGTCAAAGTGAATTCCCCCCGATGACAACTCCCTGCAGCTCCCGCGCCAAACAAGTTAAATTTAATTTGAAACCCGTATCGTATTACCCACTGCTAGACTTCCTCACTGTCCCTTCCTTTGGGTGAAGGAGCGCTTACAATCGGTAAAGCGCCCTGGCAACTTTGGAAGTGCTGGAGCTTTGTTGTGAATATATAAATATTGTGGCAGTTGTGGTAGCTGTTGTTGCACACTATATCTGCGAACTGTTAGGAGCTGCTCCGGTTTCAATTCGACCCATGCATCCCTTCCACTGGAGTTTTAGACGGCTGTGTGCTCGTTGGTGAATTACCGCATGTGTACATTTTATTATGCACCAATAATGCAGTATCTCTATCGGTCCCTCGTGCTCATCCACTGATATTGCAGTACATGCAAACTGCTTTTGTAGTCATTACTAATTATTCAGGCTTGCTTTCTCTTCCCTGCTGGGGTGGAACTAATGCCGTACCTATACATCCCCAGGTGTCTCGAACTGGTGAAGTTCCTGTCCCTGCTCTTAACCATGTACTAAACGTGCGGCACAATGTCCGCGTGGCCGGCAATGGCGGCCGGGTATGATGGCCGGCCATGGCGGCCGGCTATGACCAACACGTGGCCAGCAATGGCGGCAAGATCCGACCCCAACCCAGCACGGCCTCGCGGCCTGTGCCTTATCTCGCCGTGCCACCTCTCTGACACGGAGCTCTGCCATTGTCACGGCGCTCCCGCCCCTCCCACCTGGAGACCCGCACCCATTGGACGCGCATGAAAGGGGGGCGGCCAGGCTGACGTGCACCGTTTTGCTCGCGCGGAATGTGGGACTAAGATGCTGTCTCGCTTAGCTCCCCTTCGCGTCGCGCGGCCAGCTGCATTTCTAGCTCACACACCTATGTCTAAAGCCCAGAACACGACCACTGTCTCCCTATCTCCGTAATAGCTATAGCTCTTTTCCAGTGTCCCATTTTCCACCCACCGTCCATTCACCTGTAATATACAATCTAATACTCCTGGAAGTATCCTTTTCAATGTGCTCCATTGGGGTCCTTCTGTAGCGCCAGTTGAAGCGACATAAAAATTCTTTTTACACTTTTTACTTACAACACTAATGCTCCCCTGCTTCCATCTCTCTGTTTTCTAGTTCTCTGCCTCTCAATTAGCAGTTTAGAAAATATTACATTAATCTCTGTAACCCAGAGGATAGTGGTGGGTGGGATAGACCAGTGGGGTTACTGAGCATACCTGCTTTTACTTCCAATTACAACACTGTCACTGCTAGCTGAGGTGAGAACAGTGGGATTTGGCACTGTGTTCAAATCTGAATTTATGATTGTTCTGTGTGTAGCCATCCATTCTCAACAGCAGTATGGCCATTTCATGCTGCGTTGTGCATTCGTGAGCTAGTGAAGAAGTTCCTGCACGTCTTCGTCAGTGAACAATCAACCTCTTCCTTCATGTCAGGTACACAACGGGAAATTAATGCAGTGTCCTTTCTCCCTCTACTCTCGGATTTTTGCCCATTTCATCTTCTGTGCTCTATTCTCATAAGTGATAAAGTTAATCAGTGCAGGCTCTAAATTATGAGGGCCAGGCAAATAAGCTAATGGTAGTGAGAAGGTCAGTGGGTGTCCTCAGACATCTGCAGTGGATGGCTGAGCCATTTCTCCAGGTGATGGTTCTTTTAGGTTATATTTTTTTGAAGGATATCTGACTACAAATGGACACTAAGCACGCTTCATGCTTTCAGATCGATGTGATCAACCAGTTAATGAAGAATATATAAATATGCTGATGTCTCGGTTCTGCATTGGATCCTGCAAGTGTCACCTGTTGGAATCTGCATTTTAAGAAAACTCCCAGATCACTGTCATACATTCACTGCAGCGGGGTGTGATGGTCCTAAGATACCATGCTAATGTTTAGGATTACCTCTGAGGTGGTGATCAAGTACCTGCTTGAAAACAAGAGGAATTCTATAGATTTGATCACCAGTACTACACAGGTAAACAAAATATTTCATTTAACCATGAAGTTCAATTATTGTTGAATATGTTTGTGCACCTCAGTGAAGGTAATCTGGTGGGTTACCATGGTGCCTTACAATGCAGAATAGGCGTTCATCAAAGAGCTCTGGGATACCATTCTCACAACCTCTATCCTCTTATGTTTGCAGCAGCATGATCAAGCACCACTTGGGCCCTCAAAGATGACAACCAACTCATCTCACCAGGAAGTTGTGCATCCATATTAACCAATCACCATATAAGCATGCTCCAGCTGGCAAATGACTGGACAAGTCCGGAGCCCGACAATGACAAACTAGAGACAGCACTGGACGCTACTAATGTCCTAAAACAAAAATAACAGTAACATGGCAGGTTCAGTGGCAAGGCTGTGAGACTAATGATGTTCATCTTCAGTTCACAGTGAAGTTTCTTCAAACAACTTAAACAAAATATAATGCTTAAGCACTTACGCGGTTATTTAAACCCAGATATTGGTGTAAATACTGGGTGAAAATGATTGCTCTATGCTTTGCCTTTTTCCTACCCATTCTCATCCTGATAATTTATCCCTGTTTTTTCTATCGAAATGTGTCCCGGAAAACCTATGGTCTGCTTTTGTTTTTCTGTTGCAGGCTCACTTGGTCTATAAACATTTCGAAAAGTAAAGTACATGTCAATCTTTGCTTTAACCGAAGTAAGACCATTTCAGAAATCATGTATTTGACCCCCATTGTATCATTATCACTCCTCAGAGTACTCCAGCCTATTAGACTGCCCTAAACCTCTTACACACCAGAAACACATGCACCCAGCATTCACAATTTAAGGGCTTGATTACGAGTGGCTCGGGTAATTTCTGACCCGTTCGTAACTCCTGTTTACACCCGGACAGAATTACGAGTTTAGTTTCACTCAACACATCCGATGATTAACAGATAGATTAAATAATTGAACCTTCTTTAACTTTCGACAGGCCAAATCTGCCAAAATTTAACAAGAGAAAAACATGTAATATTTATTGTACCATGTCTTCTTAGGCTATGGCATTAGCCAAATTAAAACTACTACAAGCCCATAGTGTTGTGGCAATAGGCTTGTGTATGCACTGACTGTTCTTGACAGAGTGACTATGCATCATGAACTGTGACTTTATTTAAACATTACATTTGGCACCATAAACATGCGTTGGGCACATTATCAATAATGTTTTGTAATATACTTAATGTTTTGTAATATACTTTTATGGCTGTATATTTTAACTGAAATAAAATATTTAATTGAATACCATATGATGTGGATTTTGGTGGGTTGAACACTATCATCCTCATGTTATTCCCCACAAACTCTTAATAGGTGCTATTTGTCTCTCATGAAGAATAGTGGGGCATATTACCAACGATTAGCGATATTTATCGCTAACGATGCTTAGCAACACATTTTTTAACGCTAAGCATCGCCGGAAATTATCGCAGAGATAACTTGCTATTAGCAAGGTTTATCGCAGAAGTGATAAAAACCCTCGCGCTAACTGCCAAATGAGAGATTATCGCTGGAAAACCAACGATAATCTCTCGAAGTTTGGCGTTAGCTTGATGATAGGGGCTCACAAACTTAGCCATGATATCTACCTTCCATAGGATATCATGGCTAAGTCAGGAAAATACCCGGTGTAAAAAAAGCAGTGCTAACCGCGGTTAGCGTTGCTTTTTTTTTATCACTAACAGGGTTAGCGAAATCCTTGATAATAGGAGAAATGTCGCTTAACAACATTTCCCCTATTATTTTTCTCTGGAACGCCCCCTTTGCATCTCATTAGAGATGCAAGGGGAAGCATAGAGAAAAAGGGTGCTAACATGCGAATTTGCCTGTTACCACCCTGTTGCTGATAGGGAGATAATTTTATCTCCGCTTTCTTGGCTTTTAAAGCCAAAAAAGCGGAGATAAATCCTTTGATAATATGCCCCAGTGTACCCCATAGTGGCATTATTTATCATGTTTGATAAATAGCACCTATATTCATACTCATGCCCCTAGAAAAAAGGGTGGCCTCTTGCCACCAATATTTTCATCTTCAAGCGCAATGTGGCTTTTAACACACATACCCTTATTTCTAGAAACATGACTTGAAAAAACTGCATCTTTAAATGGATCATTTTAAAATATCTAAATTCCATCACTTACAAAAGGTACATTTTTTCAAAATAATGTATAAGTTAAGAACTCCATGAAGATACTTCACCCTCCTGAGGCTGGTACATTGAGTGGTATTAAATTGAGCAATCACAGCATGTCATTTAGAACGCTTCAAATGGCAGAACTTTGGTAGCAATCACTATGGATCACGGACATAACATGGTATCGAAACACAAAAATATTGAGAATTAAATATCAATAAAAAATATTCAGCTTCCTATGCTTAACTAGTAAAAGCACAAATATCATTATTATTGTGGACTTTACATAATAATAAGATAGGTAAAAGATATAATTTCACAGAATATTTACTACAATATGTGGAAAATTAGTGCGTTTTGGTGAACATTATCTGCGCCATCTTGCCTCTTCCCCTGATGCCACACTTTTGTCGTGCGCGCCCGCCATTTTAAGATGTCCCGATCAGAACAAACCCTTTTGCATGCCGCTGGCCCCTGACATAGCCCTTTGCCTTCACTAAGCCTGCACGCTGACCACCCCCTGCTTGCACCTGCCTTGAGTCATAAACCCCTCTTCGGCGCTGCTCTGCCC
The DNA here is from genome assembly GCF_964261635.1 of Lissotriton helveticus. Lineage (NCBI taxonomy): Eukaryota > Metazoa > Chordata > Amphibia > Caudata > Salamandridae > Lissotriton > Lissotriton helveticus. Next base: position 1,708,326,483 of record NC_136063.1, on the reverse strand, counting down.
CCGGCCCTCATCCTGTTCCCAGCGCGACACCTCCCTGCTTTCCTTTCATGATCTCCGGCCCTTAGATGCAAACCCCCCTTTTTTCCCCGTGAGCCCGTTTTGTCCTCCCCGTTCCCAAGCCGACACCCAGCTCTGCCGATACCATCCTTGCCCCTCCCCGTACAATAGAAAGCTTCCCCCATCAAAGAATCCCCGGGTTGATCAAAGCCCCCCCACCCCATGAGATCCGATCAGACTCCCCACATTCCGTGAATCGGCGGATTATCCAGCTGCGCGATGCTCATCACCTGTTGTGACTAGGGTGGGGACTTTAACTGTAAATGTGTGTGGGAACGGGCCCAAAGGGGAGTTCCGAGAATGTCTTTTCCGCACATCAAAGCTTTAAACATGTATGTGTAATCTGCAATAAAGTCATAAATGTGGATATAAGAGGCCAGGCCTCAGAAATACAGTTAGAGCACCTCAGAACGATACCTTCTGTCCGTTTCGTTGTGTTCTCCTCCGGAGAGAATAAAAAACCTTGTTTCCTGCTTTCCAGTCTCCAGCGCCTGCCTCTTCATTGATTTAAATAACTAGAGGGTCACAGAGGCAATACCGCCGGGCAAATATCGATTGTCCCCGACCCGATTGAAACTGTTTTTACAATTGGCGTCCCAAGCGTGGGGCCCATCAGCGACTCGTGGATCCAGTGGGAGAGGTCCCGACGACAGAGTGAACGACTGCAACGATCGGGAGAGCTCTTGCCCAATAGACCCTCGTCTGGCAGCCGATCATCCGAACTTCACTAGTTCCGAACAGACCTCTCTCGAGTGATCTACGGTCCTGACTGGGAACCATCAGGAGTGCCGTGAGAAAGACGAGAAAAAAGAGGACGATCGGGCGCTGGATTCGGAAGACAGGAAACTGTCCACATGGTCCGGGTAAGGTCGTGTTGCCACGACAAATTGCGAAAGAATTTGTTTTGATTGCTTGATTGTTCAAAAATACTAGTATTGCCTTGTTTATTTTTATTTAGAGATTCACTGTCTGCAAACGGAGAAGCAACAGGCTCTCTCTCCCTTTGCAAGCAGTGGAGGATAAGTAGGGTAGCAGCCGTGCTTGTTCTTTTTCTCCCCCACTCAATAATTGCTTGAAACTGAACTGTTGTTCACAAACTATTGTTTCCTGGAGATTCTCTGTCTGCAAGCAGGGAAGAGACCATCCTTTTTGCAGATAGTGAAAAGGGTAGGTAACGCAGATCTTTGCGGTCCTACTCATTCTCCCCATTGTTATTTTGTTGGTCTATTGGTTTTTTTGGATCCATGAGGTATTCACTGCCTGCAAACAACGTAGAATAGAAATATTCTGTCTAGTCTTTGCACCTAGTGATAAGATAGGCAGTGCTGACTTTTTAGTCCCTCGTTACGAGCCGTCATGTCTGTCTTCTCCCCATTGATAAATAGCCTGTTTAGCCCGGACCGGGTGTTAGAGGTGGACCATATGGCTCCACTAGAAGGCACCCCTAATAAGGACATGTTCATAAACTATGGGTTAGTCACCATAGCTTATAATAAATTATGGCACAGGTATACCGAAGATAGCCAAGACAAACAGTGGCCACTGGCAGGATCCTTTGACCTTGATAAAATAGAAACGTTAGAAATAGCCCTTCGAAATAATAAGACGACGCCAATTATGCTCGACAGTCTCGGTATGTGGCGCAGAGAGGCTACGAAACGACAGAGAAAAGACGAGGATAAACCAAGTAGGGAAATATACCGACAGGACAACCCCAGGACACCGCTACCCACAACTTATCCCCCGACACTATACAAAGGACGACCAGACTTAGGGTCAGACCAATGCGCTTTTTGTAGGTATGTCGGACACTGGAAAGCCCAATGCCCGACTCTACTGAGCGTGAGTAAAGGCAAAGGGCCGACAAGAACGACAGACCGACAGTACGAGAAAAGGCGCGAGACAGAGAAGAGCCCGACTTACATAGACAGACCAGACAGAACCACCACGTTTGATTATGCCCGATGGCACAGATTTCGCCAGGAAAATCTCAGCGGCATGATCAAGTTCTCCTAGGTCGGCCAATGTCAAGACGGGAACCCAGCCTCGTTTAAAATTCACAGACGGAAAGAGATAATTATGACCAATAACTGTTTTTATATTTGTCTTGGGTCTTTGTATGTCGTACTTGTACTGTCCCCCGTCTGAGTTCGTGTGTATGTAATGTACAAATCTGCGTCACCCCTCTACACGTGTTTGCGTGTTACTCGACCCCTGTTAGCAGAAACTTAGCATAAAAGCAACCTGGAAAGAAAGAAACGATAAAACAAAATCCGTAGAACATTAATAAACTTGAACTTTTAATTTAACACAACAAACAAGGAATAATAACGATAAACTGTAGAAAATGGAAGTCAAACAGAACATTCGCCCCCCCCCCATTCTGGAACCTTCCAAAGTAGGGCAGGGTTACGGCTACGCCCAACCAACGGCAACCCATATAAGGCGAGCCCCGCCGCCAACTCTTGGTCAGGAAATCTTAACGTATGGGGGAGCCGGAGGAGAGGCGGGAGCCCGCAGCCTGGGCATTTGCAGGTAGTCCCGCCACATGTCTCCTTGGCCGGCCGCAACGGGCCTGGAAAGACTAAGGTAGTCCCGCCACATGTCAAGAGGAGAGCGAGGCACCTCTTCCTTTTCTCTTCCGTCACAGCCGCAGCAGTCCTGGACGGCGGGATGTCCTGCACGTACCTCCACAACAATTTGTCCAAGTTGGGCTGGGAGGGAGAGGCGACGCGGACGAGCCTCTCCCACCTCCACCGGTAGGAGGTTTCCCAGCCCCCAGCCCGGCGCCGAACACCCCCAGTCAGGCGATGGTGCCCATACTTCCACAGCACCGGACACACCATGGTGGCACCCCAGTACTTGCGCAGCACCGAACACACAATGGTGGCACCCCAGTATTTGCGCAGCACCGAACGTACAATGGTGACGCTTGGGGAACACCGGATGTGGAGAGGCCTTCATGCAGGGCGATGAAAAGGAGCGGCATGGAGTGCACCGGGAGAAGGAGACGATGTGAACGAGTCTCCCTCGCCCCCCAGGTGGGGGCATCACAGCTGCACCCCAGCTGAACGTCCCGCTCTCACAAAACAGGGACCTCTTCCTTTCACTCCGAAGGGTCTCTTTCATTCTTGCAAACTCGACGAGAGTGGCCCCTGTAGGGCCTCAAAATGGCGTCTGGATCCGCTGGAAGGCGGGCCCCGGCCACTAGAGTAACTTTGGCCAGCCATACAACTCGAACATTTGTCCCATGGAGCACGAGCCCCCATCTCCGACAGCATCTCCGCAGCCTTGAAGATCATACAAAGGTCCCCGGCGGAGCCTTCGGCCTTTGCAGGTTTCCGGTAAGGGACGGCTGCTTCGATCGCCAACGAAACAAACATGACATTGCCACACCTTCTGTTAGCGTGAATTCTAGAACTGCCGAAAAGGACTCTGGTCCAAACTGCCAGTAATGGAAACATTTCCCCCTGATGCTGCTTCCGGACTGTGCCGGCCCCGCCCAAAATGGCGCTGGTATCAATCGGAACTTACGAACACCTCGTGGTGTTCCTTCGCACTAATATAAACTTGATGTTCTGAGATTTTTGTGATCCTTTGTACACTTGGCTAGAAAAGACAAGGAGAGCTCACTCGACGAACAGTATGAAAAGATCCCCGTTACAAATGTTGACTACGAATATACAATGTATTATATCTTTATAACTGATGTAAACCTCATTTACGATGCATACGCACGGTATGCATATAGGAAATCTGATTACAACTGTTATGATTATGTTTCTAAATTATGAAAATATATGCCCCCGAACCCCCAGCCAATTAATAGACGTTTTAGTCTCTTACAAATGAATGAGTAAAACTTTTCCGATGTTTTTACTGTTGCAAACGATACCCCCCACTGTACGCACTTTAGCCATTGCCACGACCGACCAAATACGACCACACCCTCCTAATCCATATGCTGAAATGAATTTGCAAAATAAAGTCTTTGAAACTATGGACGGGTATTGCATGCTTTATTTTAAAACAATATGGGATGGGTAGGAAAGTTCTTTTTCTGTGCACCCTACTCTGCTCTCTCTTTAAGGTTAAAGGAAGATGGTTGCCCAGCCCTGGAGGACGGATCGGATCGACAACACGACACTCCGTCTTAAAAGTACGCGACTGACTCATGAACTCTCGCGTAGAGGAAGACCGTGACTTCCAAGGATGGGTAAAACGAATGGTGTAAATGAGGGAATGTAAAAGGAGGGTGAAATGAAATAATGTAAATATTGTAAAGTACAACGTTCCAAAGTAGCAGGGACCCAAGAACCGAAGAACTTTAGAATGCCAAGGCGTTGAAAGAGGTTTAAGGATCCCGATAGTGAGATATATCCTTTGACTAGATACCTCGCACTAGGCACCTCTGGTTTCCTTCTTATGTTTCCCCGCACACGCCCTACATGAACACACTACCGCCCCCACGACTCCGAAAACTATATCCCCGGGGACCCTGCCCCAAGGAGGAAAGACGAGTAAAGGGTAAGTAAAGGACTTATGAATCCATGTATTTGAATGCGCGCGAATGCTGTCTCCCCCACCCCCCCCCTTTTTTCCTCCCTCTGCAGGTTACATCAGAGATTACAGCCAAGGTGTGGCGAAGATCTGAGACCTTGCCACGTCTAAATACGCGAAACGGACTAGCGCCGCGGGGTGGTGTCTAAGCACGCCTGCAAACTACTCACGTATCGAACAAACCCGAAAAATTAGCACAACCTGATAAAAAGTGATCACCCTTAAACCAGACCGGACGAATGAACCCACGTCACGTATGATGCGAAACTGTGAGGGAATGTGTGTGTGTGTGTGACTGAGGCGTTGACCCAACTGGTCAAAGGACCGAGAATGCGAGAAAGTGCGACAAAATGGTACCTCCTTTTTTCTTCTTTCCTTTTCTCAAAGCACGTCCCCTCTACCCTGTCTAATGCTCAAACTGCGTGATTACAAGATTCTAACGCGGACTCGTGAATACCCTTTACTGTGTAATGCACTAAATAGCCTTTCTTGAATGCACTGCCGCCCTCTCTGTTGCACGTGTACTATTTAGCCTGCCGTTGCACTCTCTCTCTCTCTCTCTCTCTCTCTCTCTCTCTCTCTCTCTCTCTCTCTCTCTCACTCTCTCTCTCTATTTTTTTTGCACTACCACTCTTCCGAGTGGTTAGCCCCGAAATTGGCAGATTGCCGCCCCTAGCACACCACCTAATTGGCTTCAAATACCGTCAGTATTTGCACAAACATTTGTCTTTAATACAATCACCCTGAGGCCGCGTCATTACCTCTCCTTTTCCGCTAGAAGTCAATGAACCCAGGTTGGGCCGTAAGGGAAAGGACAGGTAAGACGACAGAGGTTCCCTAATCTGGCCCGAAATAAGGGAACTACATGTCAACGGCTCCTATAGTATAAAACAAGGACCTCAGAATACGCGACCCTCCCCTCCCCGAATCGTCGCAATACCCAAACCAGAAAAACGATCACCCCCGCTACCTCCCCTGTCTATGTCCCTGGTTGTCTCCCATAAAACCCCTGTCCTTCCTAGTTAAGTAACCGGGCCGTAAAAGGTTACGTAGGACCCAGAATGATGTTTTACAAGGTTAACAGACTAGACCAAGGTAAAGAAATCATCAAAATGAACCCCGCAGTAGTTGAAAAACAGGATGCACCGATAGAAAGGAAATGTTTAGCCATGTTCGTCTCTCAGCAAAATACCTGTGTAGTACCATGTTGACGACTCACTGTACCCTTTTGTAAATGTGAAACTCTAGAGAACGGCATATCTTTGCCAGATTTGTCTCCCGAAGGTGGGTTACCATCAGATGAACTGTCATGCCTGTAATAAATGATTATGAAGGAAAGTCATAGTAAATCCAGCAGGTCCGCCACCGGTCATTCATATGCCAGTTGTGAACGTTAAAAATGACGGACATTTTCATTCTTTGCCTGGAGCTGGGAGAGAAATAGACTTTTTTGATTATCTTCATCCGAAAATTTTCTAAAAGACTGTCTTTTCAAACTTGTTTAAGGGTACTGCTGTTGGAGGAGAGAAGGACCGGATGTGGGAGCACGAGGCCCGACTGCAGACTAAGGGACACCTGCGACATTAGCCAAGGCGAGACCACGACTGAAAAGAGCTGCAGGACGAGGCACTGTTTTCGACAGCATGAAAAGAAAGGGTCGACCTGATGCCCCTGCTCGACGTCCAGTGCCTGTCGACCAGTCCCCGCTCTCTGAATTCCGTCACACGCCCGCCTATTTGAAGTCTCTCGTTCCCCTAGTTTGTCCCTAATTTGGCCTTGCTCCATCCCCCCTTTTTTTCCTCTGACCTACCCTATGGACTGTTTTGAACGCTCTTCTTCCATCGGAACTTTCTGACAATCACCTCAAAGGACACAGGGCGAAAAGGACCTTTCCGACCAGAAACGCGAGGAAAGGGTCGTGCCCTGCAACGCAGAACTTAGAACAGAGCCGGACTTGTAGCTCCACCGCCGGTGCTCAACAGCGCCAACGAAAGACCACAAAGAACAATGAGAACTCGTAAACTTCGAACATTTGACATCCTCAATCACCGTTTTTTGCCTCATTTCTCTCCCAGCCGCCATTGTATTGAGCCTGCTCCAAACCGAATCTGAAATATGTATTAACCTGCCAGTTCACGTTATGATATGTACTTGCTGCTCGCCGTTTTTTTGTATTTCATTCCTATGACTTTCCTGCTGAACAAATTTATCAAAGTTTATCAAATAGGTGCACCTCCTAAAAACTAGGAACCTCAAAATGTATTGTTTACAACTCTTTTTTCGAGGGTTCCTACCGGTTTCTTTCTCATGCCCACCACAATAGACCCGAGTAGAAAATGAACCAGCAAGATGTCTTGAATATGTTAAAGGGAGGACTGTGGAAAATTAGTGCGTTTTGGTGAACATTATCTGCGCCATCTTGCCTCTTCCCCTGATGCCACACTTTTGTCGTGCGCGCCCGCCATTTTAAGATGTCCCGATCAGAACAAACCCTTTTGCATGCCGCTGGCCCCTGACATAGCCCTTTGCCTTCACTAAGCCTGCACGCTGACCACCCCCTGCTTGCACCTGCCTTGAGTCATAAACCCCTCTTCGGCGCTGCTCTGCCCCCGGCCCTCATCCTGTTCCCAGCGCGACACCTCCCTGCTTTCCTTTCATGATCTCCGGCCCTTAGATGCAAACCCCCCTTTTTTCCCCGTGAGCCCGTTTTGTCCTCCCCGTTCCCAAGCCGACACCCAGCTCTGCCGATACCATCCTTGCCCCTCCCCGTACAATAGAAAGCTTCCCCCATCAAAGAATCCCCGGGTTGATCAAAGCCCCCCCACCCCATGAGATCCGATCAGACTCCCCACATTCCGTGAATCGGCGGATTATCCAGCTGCGCGATGCTCATCACCTGTTGTGACTAGGGTGGGGACTTTAACTGTAAATGTGTGTGGGAACGGGCCCAAAGGGGAGTTCCGAGAATGTCTTTTCCGCACATCAAAGCTTTAAACATGTATGTGTAATCTGCAATAAAGTCATAAATGTGGATATAAGAGGCCAGGCCTCAGAAATACAGTTAGAGCACCTCAGAACGATACCTTCTGTCCGTTTCGTTGTGTTCTCCTCCGGAGAGAATAAAAAACCTTGTTTCCTGCTTTCCAGTCTCCAGCGCCTGCCTCTTCATTGATTTAAATAACTAGAGGGTCACAGAGGCAATACCGCCGGGCAAATATCGATTGTCCCCGACCCGATTGAAACTGTTTTTACAATTATTATCGCCAAAATAATTAAATATTCATGAATCAATATTTTAAAAAAAAAACAGTTTTTACATAAAACCATTACTTTAAATTAATACAAAACATTCCATACATATACTTAAATTAAATGATAATATATAACATCAACACAATATTTACCATACACCCCAATAAAACATATCAATAAATTCTTAACAATACAACTCGAAAAAAATAGCATTACCTACAAACAGGAATTGTAAGCGCACTACTCACCCGTGAGGGTCTCAAGGTGCTGAAGGGGGGGGGTGGGGGTCCGCAGATCTGTAGAGCCGAAGAGCCAGGTCTTTAGAGTCTTCCTGAAGGTGTTCAGGGAGGGGGCGTGTCTGATGGCTGCTGGTAGCTCGTTCCAGGTCTTGGCTGCAATGTGAGAGAAGGATCTTCCGCCTGCTCTGGCACTGTGGATGCGCGGGGTTTCGGCCAGTGCGAGGTTGGCAGATTGGAGGTTTCTTTTAGGTACGTGGAAGTTGATTCTGTCGTTGAGGTATTTGGGTCTGTTTTTGTGTAAGCATTTGTAGGCGTGAGGGAGCATTTTGAAGGTGACTCTTTTCTCCACGGCGAGCCAGTGGAGTCGACATAGGTGTTGGCTGATGTGTTCGTGTCGCGGGATGCTGAGGACGAGTCTGGCGGTGGTATTTTGTACTGTCTCGAGTTTGCTGAGAATGGAGTTGTTGATGCTGGAGTAGAGTGTGTTTCCGTAGTCCAGTCTGCTGGTGATGAGTGCATGGGTGACTGTCTTCCTTGACTCTGGGGGATCCATTTGAAGGTCTTGCGAAGGATGTGGAGGGTGATGAAGCAGATGGAGAAGATGGCGTTGATCTGTTGGTTCATGGTGAGTGATGTGTCGAGTACGACGCTGAGTTTTTTGGTGTGGTTTGAGGGGTAGGTGGGCTTCTGAGGGTGGTTTGCTACCAGGTGTTGTCCCATGCATAAGGGGTGGTTCCAAGGATGAGGACTTCTGTCTTTTCGACGTTGAGCTTCAGGCAGCTGATGGTCATCCAGACTGTGACGTCTGGCATTCCTTTCTGGAAGCTGATTTTGGCGGTGGTGGGGTCTCCGGTAAGGGAGAGGATGAGCTGGGTGTCGTCGGCGTAGGATATGATGTTGAGACCGTGTTGTCGGACGATGGCTGCAAGGGGGCCATGTAGATGTTGAAGAGGATCGGGCTCAGTGATGACCCCTGTAGGACTCCGCAGGTGATTTTCGTGGGATCGGAGAGAAAGGGTGGCAGACTGATTCTTTGGCTTCTTCCGATGAGGAATGATGGGATCCAGTCCAGGGGCTGTTCCTTGTATGCCAGTGTTGTGCAGTCTGGCAATTAGTGTGCGGTGAGAGACGGTGTCGAAGGCCGCTGACAGGTCGAGTAGGATGAAGGCTGTGGAGTGGCCGCGATCCAGGTGGGTGCGAATATCGTCTGTGGCGACGAGTAGGGCCGTCTCTGTGCTATGGTTGCTTTGGAATCTGGATTGGGATGGGTCGAGGATGGCGTACTCTTCGATGAATCGAGTCAGTTCCCTGTTGACTGTTTTCTCTGCAACTTTGGCTGCGAAGGGGATGAGCGAGATGGACCGATGGTTCTTGCGGTTGTTGGGGTCAGCTGTGGGCTTCTTGAGCAGGGGCCTGACTTCTGCATACTTCCAGTTTTCAGGGAAGGTGAGTGTTCTGAAGGGGGTGCTGATGGTGCGTTGCAGTTCGGGTGCGATGGCAGCCGCAGCTCTGTTGTAGATATGAGGAGGGCAGGGATTGGTGTGGTCCCCGAGTCAATGTTTTCATGGATGAGGCAGTGTCTTCGGTCATGATCAGGGTCCACTTGGAAATGGTTGGCTGGCTGGTGTCTTTGGGTGGCGGAGTCCGGCTGTGGTGTCTGGTGGATGGTTGACAAAGTTGTCATAGAGGGTTTTGATCTTGAGGTGGAAGTAGGCTCCAAGCTTTTCGCAGAGGTCTTGGGACGGGGTGATGTCTGTGGCTTCACTACATGGGTTGTTGAATTCCTGAATGACACTGAAGAGTTATTGGAGTTGGTGGAGTTGTCGAGGATTTTGTTGTGTATGAAGTACCTCTTGGTGGTTCTGATTTTGTTGTGGTAGTCCGTCATGGCAGCCTTGTAGGTGGAGCAGTTGTCGGTTGTCTTGGTGATTCTTCATTTCTTCTCAAGGCGTCTGCAGATGCGTCTGGCTTCTTGGAGATCAGCGGTGAACCAAGCGGCTTTGCTGGGGCATTGTTTGTCGGGTTGCGTAGCAGTACGAGCTCATCTATGCAGTTGGAGATCCAAGTGTGGAGTTCTCTAGCTGCGATGTTTGCGTCGGATGCCCAGGTGTGGTTGTCTCGGGTGAGGGTGTAGTTAAGTTGCCCGTCAGTAACCTTGCTGCAGTTTCTTCATGTTGGGCATGGGGCTGGTTTTGGTGCCTTGCGTTTGTCGATGGTGAAGTGTACGCAGTGGTGGTTGGTCCATGGCGGTTGCATTGTGTGGCTGAAGTGAGCCACCCACCAGATTACAGGTGTTTCTCGTGTCTGGTGGGCTTTCTTTTATGTTCCCATAGCAGTGACTCAGAAAATGGTAAAATACCAAAAACAGTTCCTACCAAAAACAGTTCCTGCACAGCATGCACATAGGGGGCACATGTTGTGTCCCCCTGCATGCACCCCACGGCCCTGAGGCACAAGGGGGCTCTGCATGGCCCCCTTTGTTTCCTCTCCTCCTCTCCTCTCCTCCAGGATTTACATGGAGTAAGGACCTCCATGTAAACCATGGAGGAGAGGAAACACATAATATTATTGACAGGGCCAGCAGGTCCCGTCAAGCTTATTGCGGCCTCCTGCCTGCCACACCACCTCAAAGGGACGGTGGATTGCTGGCGGCGGTGGCGGTCCCAGGGCAGTCTGACTCCTAATGGGGCAGTCAGACTGCTGGTGCGGTGGTGGCTGGACTGCCACCGCCATGCCCCCACGAGTCAGACTTGTAGTTAGGGCCTAAGTGTAGACTATTCTATAAACAGCCAATTTGCCATAGAAATTTAAAATATGAGAGCACTAGCTTATATCCCTGTCACAGAGGTAGCCATCTACTACAATTTATTAATAGAAAGCCCTTTCTATCATCAAAATGAAGACAAACTTATCCCCTAATGGACATTGCTTCAGACACAGATGCCAACCCAAATTCCAAATAGCATGATGGAATGTCTATGACAGCACATTGGAAAGGAAGTCAAAATAAACAATGCATTGGAAGGATGGCCCTACACTTTCCAATCCACGCTGGGCAGAACCACACCTACAGTCTTCAAATTTATTAAAGCATTACAAAAAGAGCAAAGCTTCCAAGAACTATGAATGGAACAATGTATTAGTCAAAGTGGCAATGAACATTGCAACTTACCAAAAGAATGTACAAGATGTTACAATTTAAAGTCAAAACCTTCATAAATACCAAAGGAGTATATTACTTAGAAATCATAGCCAAAAGCAGATTATAAAATATAGTAACTTACAAAAATCCTTAAAAACAATAACAAATTCTAAACCATTCGAAACCAATTCTAAATGGGACCGCCCGACAAGGAGTGTGCTGTCCCGCTCGCAAATTACAATGCAACTGCCTTCACGGCAGTCAGGAAGTATGTTTTCTTTTGCAGTTTGTGCTTCGGCTGCAGCACAAGCCACAATAAGAAAAATACACTTTTAAAACATCCATGCATCTTGTAGAAGACACCATGTGGTGCCTGCCACCTCCATCTCATCTGATGAATGGATGTTTAGGGGGACACCACAGGTGCACCTGGGTCCATAGCTGAGGGACACGGAGGAAAGGGGTGCTTCTAGGGGCCCCAAAAGACCCTTTCCACCAGCCTTTTAATGGCAGAAGAACCAACATGAAAAGGCTGTCGGAAATGTGCAATGTAATCCCCCCCCGCATTGCCTCAGCAGGCACCTCCTCCATTTTGGGGCTCATGATCCTCCCTCAGCCCCAACAGGCTCCTTGAGACTGTCAGCGTCAGAACAGACTGCCCCTGCAGGCATTGGTAAAACAGCCTGTATCTAAATACGGCAGTCGGACTGATGCCTGTCGGGCAGACGTCCACCGACAAGCTGTTGGATGGCCTTTAATAAGGGGCTAAACATTTAAAATACAAACTCAAAACTTTATCCTCACATGCATTTTGTTTGTCTAAAATTGAATGCAATTTTGTCTAGAAACACACTGCCCAAAACGACAAACCTATATATTTACAGAGTACCCCGCTTCACCAAAGGGTCCGGACTAAGCTGGCATGAGCTGTTGCATTTCTTTGTGTACCCAATGTTAATTGGAAGTCCAGAGTCCGCCGGGAAGTCTTGGAGGAGATTACGCAGTTGTGTGGTCATGGGGCCACACACTGGGCAGCGTGAACTGTCATTGCAGCCCCTGCTACATTGATCCTAACCTTCGCGGCTGAAGCGTCATGAGGGGACCGGAGGAGACACTTCGCTTGTGAACTTTAAGCCACAAATCATGACACGTGGATTTTTGAGCACATTCCGTGCTGCCCTGCACCTGAACACAACCACCAAGGTACTGTTTTTACCCCCCTGCAACACCATTCCGAGGATCCGAACATTGGGGATTCTGGGATTTGTAGTCTCTCGGTACACTGGGGAGGCCACACAGGTGTGCTGAGGGGGCGGAGCGAGCCTGCAACATCGAGGCTTAAGAAGGTGGGACGCACTGGCGTTGTGTTACTTCAATCCTGGGAGGCTTTTGGGCGCTGATGACGGCTAACATCGAGCCAGAAATGCATTCGCCACAGAACACATTAAAGGCCTCCAATGTTCCCCCCGGGTCGCTGCTCCTTTTTGTCAAGGGAAGGAGGTTCCTGTCATATATATATATATATATATATATATATATATATATATATATATATATATATATATATATATATATATATATATATATATATATATATATATATATATATATATATATATATATATATATATATATATATATATATATATATATATATATATATATATATATATTCCATCTTCACAGGACTCCAATTCGACAAAGGCCACAGCAAGTTAAATTCAGCTCCGTCTTTATTTCTCTGCAACTTGCTGAATGATCCCCGGCACAGAAAAAACATCCATACTGGTAGAACGCCAGACGCGTTTCGGGAAAATGAAATCCCTTTCTCAATGGCGTGCAGTTCATGGAAATGAGTCCCAGCGCTCTATACTCTGCACTACTTATTGACCTTTACCTGCCACGTGGGCGCCGCCCACTCAATGGCCTTGTGGGAGGTGTAGTGCATACATAACACCCGAGTGGGTGTGCTGTCTCTCAGTCCTTATTAAAACATTAATGTTCCCAAGTGGGTTGATGTGGATTCAGGCGGGCATCAATTCTTGCTTTGTAGAAGCCGAGACGAGCTCATACTGAACGCCCCCTGCAAGACGCCAGCATTCTTGCTTCCTCAATTCAAGCACCAGCCTGGTGCTCATCTGGACCCGCTGCAGCAGTGAGCCTTCGTACGCGACCGGAGAGCCGCACATAATTCCATCTTCACAGGACTCCAATTCGACAAAGGCCACAGCAAGTTAAATTCAGCTCCGTCTTTATTTCTCTGCAACTTGCTGAATGATCCCCGGCACAGAAAAAACATCCATACTGGTAGAACGCCAGACGCGTTTCGGGAAAATGAAATCCCTTTCTCAATGGCGTGCAGTTCATGGAAATGAGTCCCAGCGCTCTATACTCTGCACTACTTATTGACCTTTACCTGCCACGTGGGCGCCGCCCACTCAATGGCCTTGTGGGAGGTGTAGTGCATACATAACACCCGAGTGGGTGCGCTGTCTCTCAGTCCTTATTAAAACATTAATGTTCCCAAGTGGGTTGATGTGGATTCAGGCGGGCATCAATTCTTGCTTTGTAGAAGCCGAGACGAGCTCATACTGACCGCCCCCTGCAAGACGCCAGCATTCTTGCTTCCTCAATTCAAGCACCAGCCTGGTGCTCATCTGGACCCGCTGCAGCAGTGAGCCTTCGTACGCGACCGGAGAGCCGCACATAATTCCATCTTCACAGGACTCCAATTCGACAAAGGCCACAGCAAGTTAAATTCAGCTCCGTCTTTATTTCTCTGCAACTTGCTGAATGATCCCCGGCACAGAAAAAACATCCATACTGGTAGAACGCCAGACGCGTTTCGGGAAAATGAAATCCCTTTCTCAATGGCGTGCAGTTCATGGAAATGAGTCCCAGCGCTCTATACTCTGCACTACTTATTGACCTTTACCTGCCACGTGGGCGCCGCCCACTCAATGGCCTTGTGGGAGGTGTAGTGCATACATAACACCCGAGTGGGTGCGCTGTCTCTCAGTCCTTATTAAAACATTAATGTTCCCAAGTGGGTTGATGTGGATTCAGGCGGGCATCAATTCTTGCTTTGTAGAAGCCGAGACGAGCTCATACTGAACGCCCCCTGCAAGACGCCAGCATTCTTGCTTCCTCAATTCAAGCACCAGCCTGGTGCTCATCTGGACCCGCTGCAGCAGTGAGCCTTCGTACGCGACCGGAGAGCCGCACATAATTCCATCTTCACAGGACTCCAATTCGACAAAGGCCACAGCAAGTTAAATTCAGCTCCGTCTTTATTTCTCTGCAACTTGCTGAATGATCCCCGGCACAGAAAAAACATCCATACTGGTAGAACGCCAGACGCGTTTCGGGAAAATGAAATCCCTTTCTCAATGGCGTGCAGTTCATGGAAATGAGTCCCAGCGCTCTATACTCTGCACTACTTATTGACCTTTACCTGCCACGTGGGCGCCGCCCACTCAATGGCCTTGTGGGAGGTGTAGTGCATACATAACACCCGAGTGGGTGCGCTGTCTCTCAGTCCTTATTAAAACATTAATGTTCCCAAGTGGGTTGATGTGGATTCAGGCGGGCATCAATTCTTGCTTTGTAGAAGCCGAGACGAGCTCATACTGAACGCCCCCTGCAAGACGCCAGCATTCTTGCTTCCTCAATTCAAGCACCAGCCTGGTGCTCATCTGGACCCGCTGCAGCAGTGAGCCTTCGTACGCGACCGGAGAGCCGCACATAATTCCATCTTCACAGGACTCCAATTCGACAAAGGCCACAGCAAGTTAAATTCAGCTCCGTCTTTATTTCTCTGCAACTTGCTGAATGATCCCCGGCACAGAAAAAACATCCATACTGGTAGAACGCCAGACGCGTTTCGGGAAAATGAAATCCCTTTCTCAATGGCGTGCAGTTCATGGAAATGAGTCCCAGCACTCTATACTCTGCACTACTTATTGACCTTTACCTGCCACGTGGGCGCCGCCCACTCAATGGCCTTGTGGGAGGTGTAGTGCATACATAACACCCGAGTGGGTGCGCTGTCTCTCAGTCCTTATTAAAACATTAATGTTCCCAAGTGGGTTGATGTGGATTCAGGCGGGCATCAATTCTTGCTTTGTAGAAGCCGAGACGAGCTCATACTGAACGCCCCCTGCAAGACGCCAGCATTCTTGCTTCCTCAATTCAAGCACCAGCCTGGTGCTCATCTGGACCCGCTGCAGCAGTGAGCCTTCGTACGCGACCGGAGAGCCGCACATAATTCCATCTTCACAGGACTCCAATTCGACAAAGGCCACAGCAAGTTAAATTCAGCTCCGTCTTTATTTCTCTGCAACTTGCTGAATGATCCCCGGCACAGAAAAAACATCCATACTGGTAGAACGCCAGACGCGTTTCGGGAAAATGAAATCCCTTTCTCAATGGCGTGCAGTTCATGGAAATGAGTCCCAGCGCTCTATACTCTGCACTACTTATTGACCTTTACCTGCCACGTGGGCGCCGCCCACTCAATGGCCTTGTGGGAGGTGTAGTGCATACATAACACCCGAGTGGGTGCGCTGTCTCTCAGTCCTCAGTAAAGGTCAATAAGTAGTGCAGAGTATAGAGCGCTGGGACTCATTTCCATGAACTGCACGCCATTGAGAAAGGGATTTCATTTTCCCGAAACGCGTCTGGCGTTCTACCAGTATGGATGTTTTTTCTGTGCCGGGGATCATTCAGCAAGTTGCAGAGAAATAAAGACGGAGCTGAATTTAACTTGCTGTGGCCTTTGTCGAATTGGAGTCCTGTGAAGATGGAATTATGTGCGGCTCTCCGGTCGCGTACGAAGGCTCACTGCTGCATCGGGTCCAGATGAGCACCAGGCTAGTGCTTGAATTGAGGAAGCAAGAATGCTGGCGTCTTGCAGGGGGCGTTCAGTATGAGCTCGTCTCGGCTTCTACAAAGCAAGAATTGATGCCCGCCTGAATCCACATCAACCCACTTGGGAACATTAATGTTTTAATAAGGACTGAGAGACAGCGCACCCACTCGGGTGTTATGTATGCACTACACCTCCCACAAGGCCATTGAGTGGGCGGCGCCCACGTGGCAGGTACAGGTCAATAAGTAGTGCAGAGTATAGAGCGCTGGGACTCATTTCCATGAACTGCACGCCATTGAGAAAGGGATTTAATTTTCCCGAAACGCGTCTGGCGTTCTACCAGTATGCATGTTTTTTCTGTGCCGGGGATCATTCAGCAAGTTGCAGAGAAATAAAGACGGAGCTGAATTTAACTTGCTGTGGCCTTTGTCGAATTGGAGTCCTGTGAAGATGGAATTATGTGCGGCTCTCCGGTCGCGTACGAAGGCTCACTGCTGCAGCGGGTCCAGATGAGCACCAGGCTAGTGCTTGAATTGAGGAAGCAAGAATGCTGGCGTCTTGCAGGGGGCGTTCAGTATGAGCTCGTCTCGGCTTCTACAAAGCAAGAATTGATGCCCGCCTGAATCCACATCAACCCACTTGGGAACATTAATGTTTTAATAAGGACTGAGAGACAGCGCACCCACTCGGGTGTTATGTATGCACTACACCTCCCACAAGGCCATTGAGTGGGCGGCGCCCACGTGGCAGGTAAAGGTCAATAAGTAGTGCAGAGTATAGAGCGCTGGGACTCATTTCCATGAACTGCACGCCATTGAGAAAGGGATTTCATTTTCCCGAAACGCGTCTGGCGTTCTACCAGTATGGATGTTTTTTCTGTGCCGGGGATCATTCAGCAAGTTGCAGAGAAATAAAGACGGAGCTGAATTTAACTTGCTGTGGCCTTTGTCGAATTGGAGTCCTGTGAAGATGGAATTATGTGCGGCTCTCCGGTCGCGTACGAAGGCTCACTGCTGCAGCGGGTCCAGATGAGCACCAGGCTAGTGCTTGAATTGAGGAAGCAAGAATGCTGGCGTCTTGCAGGGGGCGTTCAGTATGAGCTCGTCTCGGCTTCTACAAAGCAAGAATTGATGCCCGCCTGAATCCACATCAACCCACTTGGGAACATTAATGTTTTAATAAGGACTGAGAGACAGCGCACCCACTCGGGTGTTATGTATGCACTACACCTCCCACAAGGCCATTGAGTGGGCGGCGCCCACGTGGCAGGTAAAGGTCAATAAGTAGTGCAGAGTATAGAGCGCTGGGACTCATTTCCATGAACTGCACGCCATTGAGAAAGGGATTTCATTTTCCCGAAACGCGTCTGGCGTTCTACCAGTATGGATGTTTTTTCTGTGCCGGGGATCATTCAGCAAGTTGCAGAGAAATAAAGACGGAGCTGAATTTAACTTGCTGTGGCCTTTGTCGAATTGGAGTCCTGTGAAGATGGAATTATGTGCGGCTCTCCGGTCGCGTACGAAGGCTCACTGCTGCAGCGGGTCCAGATGAGCACCAGGCTAGTGCTTGAATTGAGGAAGCAAGAATGCTGGCGTCTTGCAGGGGGCGTTCAGTATGAGCTCGTCTCGGCTTCTACAAAGCAAGAATTGATGCCCGCCTGAATCCACATCAACCCACTTGGGAACATTAATGTTTTAATAAGGACTGAGAGACAGCGCACCCACTCGGGTGTTATGTATGCACTACACCTCCCACAAGGCCATTGAGTGGGCGGCGCCCACGTGGCAGGTAAAGGTCAATAAGTAGTGCAGAGTATAGAGCGCTGGAACTCATTTCCATGAACTGCACGCCATTGAGAAAGGGATTTCATTTTCCCGAAACGCGTCTGGCGTTCTACCAGTATGGATGTTTTTTCTGTGCCGGGGATCATTCAGCAAGTTGCAGAGAAATAAAGACGGAGCTGAATTTAACTTGCTGTGGCCTTTGTCGAATTGGAGTCCTGTGAAGATGGGATATATATATATATATATATATATATATATATATATATATATATATATATATATATATGTATGTATATATGTATGTATATATAAATATATATATACATACATATTTAAATATTAAAATATACAAAATAATTAATTCCTATTAATGTTTAATACAAATTTCAATTTCTACCATTTACAAAGTTTAAACCAAAAAAAACATATAAACTCCTAATCCAAAATTAACTAACATAAAAAAATGTGTAAATAAAGTTTAGAATTAAAAAAAACTAATATATTTTTAAATAAAATTAAAATTTTAAAACCCCAAAAAGTAAAACATTTCTACAATTTAAAAAATGTGTTTTAAAATATTTAACATTTTAAAGTACAACAGAAAATGTGTCTAAATATTTAACTTGATTTAAAGTTATTACATTTTATACTATTTATATTTAAAAAAAAACAATTACAATCAAGAGGACAAAATTACGTAGCTATGGAACTTTAAGTACTTTTTTTTAATTGAAGTGCAGCACTATATTGTCACCAGAACAAATATAATTCATCATTTGGATGTTGGTGGATCTACCATTAGGGTGGTGCCTGCAAAGGCACTGCAGCAGGGATTAGGATGTCCTTTTCTGACTGCCTTTTCATGGCAGTCCGACCACCATGAAAAGGCAGCTGGAAAAGGACTTTGGAGTCCCCAAGCCTGACTCTTGTCCCCTGTGGGCCACTGCTAACTGACCTATGGGGCACATGTAATGCCCCCCTAAGTATCTATGTACCGTGTGCCAAGCACCACATGGTGTCTGGAACACGGTGCATGGTAGTGCACTAAGTGCCTTTTACAACTGTGGCTTGTGCTGCAGCACTTTTCCTTTGCCCAAGCGCAAGCAGAGGTAGAAAAAGGCACTTTCCGACTCCCTGCATGGCGGTTCTATGATAAAAGGGCTGTTGGGACTGCCGACTCATTGTCGGACGGTTACCTGCCATGGCGATGGCGATCGATTGCTAATCCGACCGCCATCGTAATCAGGCCTTTAATTTCCAAAGATCGATGTCATGAAATAACTGACTGCTTAACAGTCTTTGTAAAGAAAAAGGCTCAGGCAAACACTTAGATACCCACCAAGAGTGCACAAAGACTGGAGACAACATGCGGCACAAAGAGATGAAGAGGAAATGCATTAGGCACAACAGTCTTGCACTAATTAGTGGCAAGTCCTGAGGGGACCAAGGAAGGGAGAGTTTGAAAAAGGTATAGGAATGAAAAGGACAGGCTGAGTACAGAGCGAAGTGTGAACACTCCATAACTACTTTAGATGTTGCCAGGTAAATCTATAATTTTCTGTGAGTTTCTTTTGCTGTCTCTATCCCTCATGACTGGGAAGTGACCACTGCAACCCAAAAAGGCATTATGAGTAAGCACAGCTCTTGCTGTGTACCTCTGTTTAATCTGAATCAGGTGCCATCTTCCTGTTTTCAGGAGTCTGCATATCTTGTTTCAACCACCCATGTGTAAGTTTATTCCTATGTAATGTCTCTGAATGATATGTTGTGCGAATTGGTGCAAATGTCGGCAAGGTAAATGACCCTAATCCCCATAATATTCCACAGTTAAATCGGAGTTATCAACAAATGAACGTTTTTTTGATTCTCATCTTCTATTGTGCTCCATGTGAATCACTAAAATACTGAACTAAACAATGCCAAATTTGTTGGAGATCTATGCCCATTCAATCTTGTTTCTTTTTGGGAGAATACTAGAAACAAACAATTGATATCTAATGGAGGCTGTTTCCTGAGTGTCCACTGAAGAACGTTCCCCTGGCTGTAGTTTTTATGCATGCCAAAAATACATATCCTAAGTGGGATTTTTGTGGCATGAAATGACGTTATATGTAGTACTTTAAAGTTCATCAACTCATTTTTGCTGATGTGTTTTATACCCACAAGAAGTCCTCATAAACATAAAGGCTTGGGAACGCTGAAGCGACTTGCCCCCAGCAGGGTTATCCTATCATTACCTTTTGCATCCTTTTTAGGGCCTTTATGCTGCTGAATTCAAAGATGACCAGAAATTATTGGTTACCCAAAATCTGCTATAGAAAAACTTCAGTTATTTATAACCAATATTGTTTTTTATATTAGGGTAAAAAGAAATGGTTTAAGTGCATGGAGCTTTTTAGAGGATATAAGGTCTATGTTAGCTAATCCTGTATCATCGTAGTGAACTGTACCTCTAACCTCTAGTACATTGCTTGAAGGGAGGAGGGAAGGTGCTACTCGTAGTTTTAGGATACAGATTGGATGATTCTTAAAAGAATAATTTTAACTAAGCCATACTCTATAAATAAATAAGAGTGGAAGGTATTTAAGTGCCACTGCCAGCCAAATCCGAGCGTGGCAGCTGTGGAATAGGCCAATGGATCTGTTTGAGGCTCGGAATGCCAGGAAAGCCATCGGCCAAATTCCTTGCTGCCTTACAGCTGCCGTGACTATGGTGGTCCAAACACCACCTCAGAGCAGGCGGAAAGGGAGGTGTATATAAGGCCTGCCTTGATCACCTACAAAACCCACACCGGCATGGATATAACCAAAGGTAAGTCATACTGCTACCTGTTTCCATAGACTACTCAGCAAAACGATCTTTCGCCATGGACCAGGCAAGGGTGTTGGGGTGGCTTGATCAAACATATTTACTGTGACCCTGTGTTGGATTATTTTAATTGTCAATCAAGCAATCAATCAGAACAATTGTAAAGCGTACTACTCACCTGTGAGAGTCTCAAGGCGCTGGGGGGGAGGGAGGAGGGGTGCTGCTACTGCTCGAAAAGCCAGGTCTTGAGTAGCCCCCTGAAGGTTAGTAGGTCCTGGGTCTGCCATAGGAAGGTGGGGAGGGTGTTCCAGGTTTTGGCGGCGAGGTGGGAGAATGATCTGCCGCCGGCGTTTGCTCTTCGGATGCGGGGGATGGTGGCAAGAGCGAGGTTGGTGGAGCAGAACTGGCCGTTCGGGGTGTAGAAGGTGAGTCGTCTGTTGATGTATGCCGGTCCGGTGTTGTGGAGTACCTTGTATGCATGGGTGAAGAGTTTGAAGGTGATCCTCTTGTTGATGGGAAGCCAGTGCAGGTCTCTCAGGTAGGCTGTGATGTGGCTGTGGCGAGGGATGTCGAGGACCAGGCAGGCAGAGTCGTTCTGTAGTTCAGATCAGTTTATAATCTTTATTTGGGTACCTTGATACCCATAAAAGCACAATGTCAAAACAAGTTAAAACAACAATCTGAGAGTTTGTGGACACACGGCGGTATGTCCAATGTTTTGATGAATTAAATTTACAGATCAGGAATGACTTCATTGGCGATAAATAAATAAGTAAATTACTAATATATAAAACATTAAAACTTTTTTACAATTGTACAAAAGTGGAGTCTCAGGAGTGAGACATGGACCTGCGTGCTCTAATGGCAATTCTGAGAAAAGTGCTTATACAAAAAATCAGATCTTCATCGTCCAGAGTTACTATACACAAATAAGCCTCATCCAAACTAATAGGCCTTCTCTTTTTAAAAAATGGTTTTAAGAGCCACTTAGAGTATTTAGTATAATACTTAGAAAAGAATAAAAAATGTATAATTGATTGACCACTCCTCCCATCGCAAGGGCATGGGGTGTGATTGAGGTTGGGATGGTAACCAAGAGGAAAGCACAGTGCAGATTTGACAGTTCCAGCTCTTAGACGGAATAATAGGCTCCTTTCCCAGCGACTCATGGGTAAAGTGAGATATATAGGTAAAGGGTGATAATAATGTTCGATGGACATATCTAAGAACAGAAGGTTTTGTAGATTGTAGAACAATCCTTTCTGTGTTGTATAAAGAATAGAGGGCATCTTTTAATTCCTTTTTGGACGCAGTTTCAGCTGTGGTTGGATCTAAGTAAATAGATTCCTTATTAATGCTGCACTAACTTTGTTGCACTCCACTCAACCAAGGGATATCCATCCCTTTCTCACAAAAAACACAGCCGTTAATAATCCCTTGAGTGAGGTAGGCAGCCTGGTTATTCCATACTGATAACCAAAAAAGAGCAGGTCGAGCACGTATAAAATCAGATATAAAATTAAGATTAAGTTCTCTGTGGTATATATATTGTGGGTTACAGATTGGGATATCCAGCAGTTTCCTACAAAACCTATTTTCTTCCTGCTGGATGCATAAACTATTTACACTACCCCAAATCTCAGCCCCATATGTGGCCACAGGAGTGCACTGTATTTTAAAGATTTTTTGAATAGCTAAAATGGCTCCAGTGGTCCTAGGATGAGGGAGACTAAGAATTGAATTGGTGGCCTTTGAGAACTTGCTCCTGGAGTGAGCAAGATGCTCACTCCAGGAGCCGTTCGCAGCAAAGACCAACCCAAGATAAGGGAATGTGCGGGTGCATGTCAGTTTTTGACTATCCACTGCAATAGAGCTTATCTCACGCTTCCCAGGGCCACAGCACATTAAAAACGAATTTTTTAAATTGACGCGCAGATCCAAGCAGTGCATATGCCTTACAAAATTTAGTACTAAAATGCACAGAAAATTAGGAGTGTGGCCTATAAGGACAGCACCGTCTGCGTATAATAGCACGGGGAGAGGTTTCCCATTAATTATGGGAACATCTTGAGTTGCAATTTTCAGAGAGCTATTTAACCCATTGATGTAGATAATGAAGAGAAGGGGGGCCAATACACAACCCTGTCTTACCCCCCTTCCTACTTTGATGACTCCTGATGACACGTCTCCACCCATGCCAATCCTCACCTGTGCCTTTAGGTCTTTATGGAGGTATGCTAAAAAATGTACCAACGGCTCATCCAGCCCGTTGGCCATAAGTATTGTCCACAGGTTTGACCTATTAACAAGGTCAAAAGCTGTAGAAAGGTCCATAAAGGCCAAATAGACCGGAGACTTCCGTGCATGGTGTATTTCCCAATAACCAAATTAAGGTTAAGGCATTGTTCAGTTGTACCCACCTTGCTCCGGAATCCTAGCTGGCATGGCTCTAAAATGCCATTTTCTTCTG
This sequence comes from Lissotriton helveticus, assembly GCF_964261635.1. NCBI lineage: Eukaryota > Metazoa > Chordata > Amphibia > Caudata > Salamandridae > Lissotriton > Lissotriton helveticus. The sequence goes on along the minus strand of NC_136063.1, from coordinate 1,708,303,300 downwards.
TCCAGGTCACAATTTTGTTATACAGAACTCTCCCCAATATTTTTAGGGAAATATCTATCAATGATATTGGTCTGTAGTTACTCGGCTGGGACCTGTCTCCTTTTATAAAAAAATTGGAACTATAATACTATTAGCCCATGTTCCGGGTAAAGTGGCATGAGTTAGGCTATTAAAGACATTCAAAAGTACTGAGGCCCAAAAATCTGGGTTCCATTTGATTAGGTCAATTGACAACCCATCTGGCCCAGGTGCTTTGTTCCCTGTACTCTGTTGGATGGCCTCTTCTACCTCTGTGATAAGATGCACAATGGTAGCCAATGGACCAAGCTCATAATGTTCTGTCTCTAGTGCGGGGGTGGCATATATTTTTGAAAAATGATTTTCCCTGGACTCGCTGGAGATGTTACAGCTGATGGGGGTTGAGAGCTGACCCTTTGAACGGAGGTCCCTTACTGCGGACCAGAAGATATTGCCCTTTTTTATACTAGCTGCCTAAGAGAGTGTTTCCCAGTGTTCAGTTAGGAGAGCTTTTTCCCTATTCAAGATCATCACGTTATATTCCCTCCTTGCCAGCTGAACATCTGTAGCACACCTCGGATTGGCTGACAGGACCCTGTGTAAATTCCTATCGGCCAAAGTACATTCTCGATCAAACCATCTCGGGGTACTTCCTGCTGGAGGTACAGGTTTTGATAGGAGGGTTTTGGTGGCCTGACAAAGTTTAGTAAAGTCCTGGATTTCCTCGGTATGTACAGGTTGCAATGACTGGCAGGAGTTAATAAGATGCATATGGCCCTTGATTAATTTTGTAAACACTTCGCCACTGTCGACACCCTTCCATATTAATCTTAAATTATCAGTTGAGGGGGTCAGATTCGTGGCCCCGCGTTCACTCTGAAACATGGGTCTTGGGGCAGAGCTAAGAACTATTTTGATGGGATTATGCTCCCCATGGTCCGTGGCAATGACCTCTGCAGCCTTTAGTTGGTCTTCGAGAGAAGGGGAGATGAAAACAAAATGAATTGTTGAGCAACATCTCCTTCCCCTGAATGTTGGTTGTATATAGTCGGTTGCATTATGGCCTCCCACCAAATCCATAACTTTGACCAGATTAAATGATTTTAGGAACATAGCTAGTTCAACGCCCCTACGAGTAGATGGTCCAGGGTTAGTCATTCCTGCATCATACCCCTTGTTAGTAAGTTTGGCGTTAAAATCACCCCCCAACAAAATCCCAGTAGGACCCTCCATATTAAGCTAAGTGTCCAAATTTGAAATAAAATCAAAAAGCCCAATGAAGTTCTTATTAGGAACTGAGTAGAAGTCATTGTTATAAAAGTTTACCAGGTGAAAACAAACTCTTCTTTTAAAAAGCACAACTTGGTAATGTTGCCTATTGGTCGGAAGGGCCTTAAAGCTGCCCCCAGGAGCCACATTAATCCCAATAAAAAGGCCCCCGAAGGTCTGCCCATTTTGGGACTTGGAGATACCAAACTGAAACAATGACACCCTTCAATATATAAATCTTTGGTGGTCCAGGTCTCCTGGAACACGACTATATCAAGTTCCTTTATTATGCGCAGCCAGTCTCGATTGTCAAGCCTAGTTCAAAGCTTCGCCACATTCCATCTTAGGACGCTCAGATCAGCCCCACTGCTGGCCTTAATTGTCACTGCCCTATCTTTGTCCTTATGAGATGTGGGTCTGGTACCCGGTCGAGCCCCTTCAAAGACCTGTGTTTTGGGCATCGGCGGTGGTTGTCAGTCCTGAGCCTCCAGGTTGGAAAGTGCATGGAACCTATTACCTTCCAGAGCGAGAACGTCAGGATCCCTGACCGGTGTTGCTAGTGGTTTGTAAATGTAGCCTAAGGGGAGTGCACAAATGCCTGTCCTCTGGTACTTAATAGGTGACGGACCATTTGCGATTCTTCCTCCTGTTCTGTTGGTGCGGTCTCTGTGGGTGATCTTGTCGCTATCTGAGATGGCTATGGCGATGACGGGTGTCGAGGAGGGGTTCATCCAGGTCTCAGTCAGGAAGGCAACGTCTGGAGAGGTGGAATCGAGTAGGTCCCAGAGTTCAATGGCGTGTTTGCGGGCGGAGTGGGTGTTGAGTAGAATGCACATGAGGTGGTTGCGACCTTTCTCGGATGCTGGAGAAGCTGCAGCTCCGGCAGGAGAAGGGTCCTTGGGTGCGCTTCGGGGTGGCCAGGAAGCAGGTGTGTCATCGTCCGGTGTTGAGTGCATGGTGGGTGCTGGCATCGTAGCGGTTACGGGCATCGTGGCATTCACGGGGGCCAGTGGGTCTGGTGCTGGGCGCGGTCCAGGCATGGACGGGTGCAGTCAGGCTTGCCTTATGTGTACCCACTGCGTGCAGCCGCCATATAAGGGGAAGTGGGGGGGGGGCAGCTGGGAGGAGGTGAGGCGAGGCGAATGGGCGAGCAGGGGGCGAGGCCGCAGGGGAAGCAGGGGCGGGAAAAGGAGCGGGCAGGATACAGAATGCAAAACAGGGGGGACAATAATAAAAATAACAGTGCAGAAAACAGAACAGAAAACAGAAAAAAGCAAAACCCCTAAAACAAAATACAGGAGCAGAGGCACAAAAAGAAAATAAGGCAGTAAGGCTGCTAGGAGAGCGGGGCAACAGTGAACTTACGGCAGCGGCAGTAGTGGGCTGGAAGGCTCGGACACACAGGTGGTGCTGTGCGGCATGGGGAGCGGCCTACCTGAAAACAGGGTCATGGGTCGCTCTTTTGTAATTATATAACCCAAATGCATCTGTACAATGCCCTCGTCCCCAAATCACCATTACTGCACATGCACATTGTACACACATGGACATGGGGTTACAACTCATAATCAGTGATAGTGAAGTGTACATTAAAATATGCCGCACAAAAGTATTTCCTTGTCAATATCACACCTATTAATATCTGTTACACATTCACATTGCACACATTCAGGGTCCAGTTTTGATGTCAAAGATACATCTGTATAGATTTGTCATTAAAGTGAAACACGCCTCCTCTGCTTCAACTCTGTATGGACTCTCACACATCACCCACATTAAAAGACAATGCATGTGAATGATATTTCAAAGAATCAGTTTGGGAAGCATTCTAAGGGTACAATGGAAACACACTCTGCAGAATAGGTATGACTCTATCATGGAGCACCCTGAAAGGCTTGGGCTCTGGGGCACAGCACATTTTGCACATGGCTGAAAAGCTCAATGTGCACAGGACATGTGAATTGAGATATATCATGAACAACCAATAGCATTACCAAGTGCCATGCATGTGCAGGTAAATTATAAGGCTCTGGACTGGACAACCTCCTTCCTCTCCGGCAGAACCCAGAGCGTCCACCTCCCCCCCTTCCGCTCTGAAACCACCAAGATCATCTGCGGCGTGCCCCAGGGATCATCCCTCAGCCCGACATAGTTCAACATCTACATGGCACCGCTCACCCACGTCGCCCGACTGCAGGACCTCAACATCATCTCCTACGCCGACGACACCCAGCTGATCCTCGCCCTCACCAAGGACCCCCTCACCACCACAACCAACTCCATGAAGGGATGAAAGCCGTCCCCGAGTGGATGAAGAACAGCTGACTGAAGCTAAACTCAGACAAGACAGAAGTCCTCATCCTCTGTTCCACCCTCTCGGCCTGGGGCGACTCCTGGTGGCTGACCAAACTGGGAACAGCTCTAACACCCACCAGCCACGCACACAACTTGGGGTTCATCCTCAACTCTACTCTCTCCATGACAAAGCAGGTCAACGCTGTCTCGTCCTCCTGCTTCAACACCCTCTGCATGCTCCACAAGAACGGTCACCCAGGCCCTTGTCAGCAGCAGGTTGGACTATGGAAACGCCTTCTACGCAGGAGCCTCGTACAAACTCCTGAAACGACTTCAATGCATTCTAAACGTCTCTGCATGCCTGGTCGTCGACATCCCTCACTGCAACCACATCACCCCCCACCTGAGAGACCTACACTTGCTCCCCGTCAACAAGAGGATCACCTTCAAGCTCCTCACCCACGCACACAAGGCACTCCACAACACAGGACCAGCATACCTCAACAGGCGACTAAGCTTCTACACCCCAACCGCCAGCCCCGCTTCGCCAACCTCGCTCTCACCACTGACCCACGCATCCGAAGAGCAACATTCGGCAACAGATCGTTCTCCCACCTCGCCGCCAACACCTGGAACAACCTCCCCATCCTCCTACGGCATACCCAGGACCTACTAACCTTCAGAAAACTCCTCAAGACCTGTCTATTCGAGCAGTAGCAACCTCCTCCCCCAGCGCCTTGAGACCCTCACGGGTAAGTAGCGAGCTTTACAAATGTTCTGATTAATTGATTGATAAGTGCAAGAAAGACTGCACTAACATCATTTCTCACCCATCTAAAGTGAACTAAGGTACACAATGGAAAATGGACATATTTCCATACAGAACTCCACAAAGGTAGGACATATTAACACCATCCATGTGTGGACAAACAAATATCTACCTTCAACACTTCAAAAACATATCCAACCTTCATCCTAGGGAGAAGTGTAACCTAAATGATGTTGACAGTGGCCAGGCCGAGCAGAAATACTTACCACATAAAATGCCACCCAATGCAATGTCTTCCCCTATTGGTTTTCATTCCACATAGACATCCATCAAACATTTCCCCTTGTCTTGTGTAACTCCAGCATTGGGTCTAAGGTTACATCATACTACCACATTAACTGGATCAGCAGTCAGAGATGAAAGAACCTCAACTGTAGTCAAACAGCACTAACTATACAATAACATCACATCATTAGAAAAGTAATGGCAAGAACAACGTATGCAAAGCTAAGAAAAGTTTAATGAATGTCATTTTGTGAACCATAATGTCCAACAAATGCCAATAGCCAGTCCATGTATGATTCATGTGGCACAGCACAATGCTGTGCCAACAAACTTGCCCTTTCTGAGACTGTCAGCGAACCGCCTCACAAAGGGGCATCCATTGGGCGTAGGAAGCACCTCAAAGTTGGTATTTAGGAGGAGGGCTGTAGTTTAGGGAGGGGTGGGTTTCATTTTGGGAGGGGTTTTCTTGGATTTCTGGGGGTTTGGACTGAGCTCAGTGGGGTGGGGATCTGGTTTGTCAGGGGTGGAGTGGGATGTGGAAGGGATGGGTTGGGCTTTGGGAGGGTTTGTTTGACTTTTTTGTCTTTAGGCTGGTTTCAGTGGGGTGGGGATACAGTTTCTCTGGGATGGAGTGGGATGTGGAAGAGATGGGTTGGGCTTTGGACAGGGTCTTTGAGACTTTGGGAGGGGTATCCTCGGGTGTCACAGGGCTAAGGGAAAGGACAAACAGCAAATCGTCATGGGGAAAATGAGTAGGTTGTTCAGGATGGAGTTCAGTTTGGGAGATAGAGGGAGTGGAAGTGTGAGCTGTGTGTGCAGTCTGAACTGTGTGTTTCGTGAGTGTCTCTTGTGTAGGTGACTGTGAGTGATTGCGTTTTTTGCCCTTGTATTCTGTTGACATGCTGGGTGTTGTGGAGGGGTGTGGGTCTGTTGATGTGGTCCCTGGGGGTATGTTTGTGGAGGTGGAGGTGGAGGGATCTGTGTCTGTTGCACCTGGAGGTATGGTTGTGGGGGTGGAGAGGTCCGTGTCTGTTGCTGTGGTGCCTGGGAGTATGGTTGTGAAGGGTCTGTGTCTATTGCTGTGGTGCCTGGGAGATATGCTGGGGGTGGTGGTGAGCGGAGTGAGTTTCTGCTGAGTGTTTGCTGAGTGTTTTCATGTTTCTGTTGTTTGTATGTTTTGTGTTTGTGTGTGGTGCTTGTGTCTATGGAAGTGTGTGCTTGCTTAGGTGTTCATGTGCTTGGGACAGGAATGGGAATAGATCATGTGGATGGGGAAGGGGCATGCAGTGGGGTAGAAGACTGGTATTGGTGGAAGGCTGCCGCGAGGGAGGAGGTCAAAGCCTGAAACAATCTCTGTAGGCTAGAAATTGCAATTCCTGAGTAGTCTCCATATTGCCTCTCCAAGTTGCCTGCTCCTAACCACGAGGACCTCAAGATGCATAATGCCTGGCTGACCTGTTTGCTCTGCACCTGGCCCCATCAGCTCCAGCATCGATCAACCAGCTCTGCTCCCATGTTCCCCAGGCCCTTGCAACCTCCTCTATCACAGGAGACCCACCGGACTTACCTGTACGTCCGTCTGTGCACTGCTTTTTCAAGTGGCCTCATTGGTATGTGCTCACCAGCTTCAAAGACCTGAGCACCTCTGCTCCTGGCCGATCTGGGATGCTTCAGAACTTTTCCTGCTGGAACTTTGGACCTGGTCCAAACATCGACCTAAAACAAGAAGGTGAACTTCATGAGAGCATTATCTGAATTTCTATGCATTTTTCTGCTTATTCCCCATTGTTTCCTATGGTGTGTCTTTGTGCACAGAAGAGGTATATTTATTGAACTTTGCAAAATAGTATATTTTTAAATACTTACCTTAGAGCTGTGTTTATGGTCTTGAAAATTATGTAAAAATTAATATAATTTTACAGATTGGTCTCGAATTTATTCTTGAGTGAGTGTCTTATTTAGTGCCTCTGTGACTACAACTAATGCTTAACAGTACCCTCTGATAAGCCTCCTGCACTCATTGGAGTGGGCCGATGCATTGCTTCGACTGCACTACACAGTTGAAGCAACATTGATGCATTCAGGGTCAAGATACTTTAGTACAGCAGGACAACCCTTGTCCTTGTAGTCCACCTATGCTCCATTACGGTTGGCGTGAACTTTTGACTTTGTCCCGGTCTGGTGCAATCGGATATCCCAATAAGTGCTTTGTGTTACAGTTTATTCTTTAAAAATCAATATCTCAAGTTCTTACTTATTGGATTTGTGTCATGTTGGTATTGTTTTATTTATTAAAATAATCTCTATTTTTCTAAACTGGTGTGGGATCTTTTGGTGCAGTGTTTTCACAGTTTTTAATGTTTGAAGTGCTGCACAAATACTTTACACATTGCCTTCAATTAGGCCTGACTGCTCTTTGCCAAGCTATCAGAAGTGAGCACAGTTTAATTTGGGGATTGCTGGTGCCTTACCGTGACTAGGCTTGTGGTTTCCGCTTGATGAGAGCTCACATCTTTATCAATGTTAGCCTAAACGACGATGCTGAGAACTCCACATCACAACACCTGCACTCATCGGAGTGGATCGACACTGATGCGTCGCTTCGACTGCAAGACACATCCCTCGATGTCGAAGCATCCAGGATCAAGGTACTTCAGTTCAGGGGTTCAACTCTGGTCCCTGTAGCCTGCCTGTGCTCCATCGTGGTCCACCTGAACTTTCGACTTTGTTCCCGTTCGGCGCAACCAGATATTCTAATAAGTACTAAGCGCTATTTTATAATTTATTTTTCTTTTAAAAATGTATATTTCAAGTTCTTATTGAACTTTTGTCATTTTGCTTTTATTTTATTAAAATAATCTAAATTTTTTTAAACTGGTGTGGGATGTTTTTGGGGTGTCTTTTCACAGTTTTTACTGTTTGAAGTGTTGCACAAATGCTTTACACATTCCTTTCAATTAAGCCTTACTGCTCTGTGTCAAGCTACCAGAGGGTGAGCACAAGTTAATTTGGGGATTGCTGGTGCCTTACCCTGACTAAGATTTAGTTTTCTGCTTGACGAGGGCTCACACCCCAGTCAACCAGGAACCCAATTTCACTTTTTCTTTTGCAGTAAGTCAAGCATTATACATGGCCGAACACCATTCCATAGAAAATATTGGAGGTAGGAAGCTAAAATAAAACACCATAGGAAATCATTTTAAAAGAACTTCAATTATTTTAAAACGTTCAAATATAAATAAGTATAAACTCTTGTTAACAAATACAAAAAATGCATATTTTTCAATTTTAAATAATAAATATGTACTATTTTGTAAAGTTTTGTATTTGTTTATGAATTAGTCAGCCCACTTTACCAGGTGGCTTCCTGTACACTAAGGGGCCCATTTCTGAGAGCTCTCATGAAGATTTATGAAGTCACACAAAGCCATCCTGCATGGCTTTGCGTGGCCTCATAAATCATGAGTTACAAGACGCAGGGCAAATTGCTATATCGCCTTATTCTGCGCCCTGGTGGCCTTCCATAAGCATTGTGGTGGGTTTTCCCACGCAACACCTATGGAATTTGATGCTGTCCCAGATTTACAAAGCGATGTAAACCTGTGGAAACGTCAAATCCATACGCCACCAGTGGTGAGGCATAACAAGGAGAAATATATATGTATTTCTCCTCGTTTTTTCCTCAAAGGATTGTTTTTGTGCATCAAGTTGCCCCTCCCTGCACAAAAACAATCCTCCCTGCAAAGGAGGCACCCTTGCACCATGCAAAGGTGCCTGCATTGGTGCTAGGCTACCGAAACTGTACCAGCACAGGCAGAAAGGTAAAGAATGCACCTTGGGGCATATTCACAAGGAGCTATTGCGGAATTAACTGCACTTTATCGCAGCCAAAGTCATGATAAATGTACCCCATTTTTCACAAGCAGGAGCTATCGGCCCACAGCACCACTTTTCCCGCAATAGCAGCCGCAAAAATCATCGCCACAGAGGACCCCAGCAACTATCAATAATGAGATGCAGAGTAGGCGTTCCTGGGACAAAACCTGCGACAACACCATACCTCAACATTCACAACGACCAGACAGATCGGCGATAAGAATACAAAACACGCGATAAGGCGCGTTAGCTGCTGGAATTTTACACCTGCTCTTACCTGTAAAGTCGGACCATAGCCTGCACCACAATAGGGAGCCCTGCCCAGAGCATCATCGGAAGGGCAACAGATGCCATGGAGCCACTGAACATGCAGGACAGACGCCCAAGTGGACCCCTGGCCCACCACAGAGGCAGAGCAGACAAATACAGCAGCCCCCCAGGAAATGCATCTGCCTCAGAGACACAACATCTGACAATGTCACTGTCCACTACTGGCTGAAAAGGACAACCATCCTACCCATTTGATATTTGATATTTGTGGGTATTTGTAAAGCGCGAACGTTCGCTCCCAGGGGAGCATCATGGCGCTAAGCGAGTTACGGAGGAATAACTGGAATACGTGGTGAAATAAAAAAAAAAGGAACTAGATAGCAGCCAGGACAGAGGAATCGGAGAGTTTGTAGACCCATGTCTTAAGGAGTTTCCTGAAGTTGTTCTCATTATTGATGACTCTGAGGTCAATGGGCAAGGTGTTCCAGGCTTTAGCTGCCAGAACATTAAAGGACTTTCCTCCTCTGGTCTTGTATTTAAATCTGGGGATTTGGACAAGGTTAGTCCCAGAAGATCTCAGGCAGCGCGAAGGATTGTAGCGCTTGAAGCGGTTTACAAAATAGCGGGGTCCTGTGTTTTGCATGGTCTTATGAACTGTGAGAAGCAGTTTGAAGAAAATTCTTTTGTGTAATGGCATCCAATGAAGTGAATTCAGGGCTGCAGATGCAGATGACCTTCTGGGGAGTTGCAAAACCAATCGAGCTGCAGCATGTTGTAAACTCTGCAGCTTCCTGAGGGTAGATTTTTTCACCCCAGCCATAAGGCCGTTGCAGTAGTCAAGTCGGGAGAGTAGAAGGGCTACCGCGACTGACTTTCTGGCTGCGATTGGGAGGAAATCAAAGAATTTCCTCAGAGATTTTATTAGTCCAAAACATCGACCAGCAGTGATCTTGACGTGGTCGTCAAAAGTGAGGGAGGAATCAAATTGTACACCCAGATTTCTGGCTGCTGTAACTGCACTAGGAGGAGCCTCGGAGCCTGTGGGCCACCAGTCTTTAGGGGAGAAAGAGATATTCTTACCTATTGGAATAATCTCTGTCTTTGCGCTATTACATCTGAGATGGTTAGTGTTTAGCCATGCAAAGACATCGGAAAGGCAGTTTTTAAAGCAAAGCTCTGCGTCCGTACGCTGTTTGTCGATGGTGACGACCAATTGTGTGTCGTCAGCGTAGGACGTAACCAGGATACCATGCGACTCTATCACAGCTAAGAGGGGTGCCATGTAGATATTAAAAAATAGGGGGCTCAATACGGACCCCTGGGGCACTCCAGATGTAATTAACTTTTCGCTGGAAAGATAGGGTCCAAGTGCTACAGTCTGGGACCTATTTGATAAAAAAGATGAAATCCAGGCCAAGGCTAAGTCTGTCACACCGATCTCTCGCATTCGATTGATTAGAATAGCGTGTGAGATGGTATCGAATGCCGCTGTGAGATCCAACAGGATGAGGACAGCTTGCTTGCCCTCATCCTGTAGGAATTTAATAGAGTCGGTAAGCTCGATCAAGGCTGTTTCTGTCGAGTGACCGGAGCGGAAGCCCGATTGCTGTGGATGCAGGATGTTGTGGGCTTCTGTGAAGGTTTTAAGTTCCTCGTGCACTAAATGCTCCGTGACTTTGCCTAGGAAAGGAAGTAAGGAGATAGGCCGCATATTAGTCAGGTCTGTAGGTGGTTTATTCTGTTTTTTTAACAGAGGTTTGACAGTGGCCTTCTTCCATTTGACAGGTACAATTCCAGATGCAAGGGATTCATTAATGATTCCATTGATGTGGGGATTGACTGTATCAATCAGGTGATGGAGGATGATAGGGGGACAAGAGTCCGTGGGTGCTCCTGATTTGCAGACGCAGATTGCCTTACGTGTCTGTTCCAAGGATACTGATTTAAAACTGGAGAGAGGGAGGTGATTAACTGTGACTTGTGTGGTGGTCGTCGGGGGTAGAGGAAAGTCATTCTGAATGTTGACAATTTTGTCAACGAAGTAGTCTGCAATTTGGTTGCAGAGACTCTCTGACGGAGGTATGTCAACGGTAAGAGCTTTTGGGTGGGTAAAGGACTTGACTATAGTGAAGATTGTTTTTTGATTTTGGTGCGCTTCCATTATAAGATTAGTAAAATAGTCCTTTTTAGCTGCTTTGATGTCAGAGAGATATACTTTTCTCTGTTGAACATAACGAGTTTTGGAGGTCGTGTCATATGTTTGTCTCCACTGTCTTTCAAGTCTCCGGCATTGGAGGTGGCTATCTGCCAGGGTCTTAGTGTACCATGGGGCATTGGGTTTTCTTTTCTTAAGTCCCTTTCCTTGGTTACTTTTGGGTTCAGAATTAACCGCAACTATTTGGCACATCCAGGTGTGGAAGTTACATGAGTCGGCTTCGACATCTCCTGTTAGTGCGGGGGGTAGGGGCAACGGTTTGGACTCAAGCTGTATACGTTCTGCCACCTTCTTCCAGTTGACTGTATAAGCGGCTTGGGTGTGTCTGGGGTTAGATAGGGGAGCAGTAGGTGTCATAATGTCAAAGGGGATAAAAAAATGATCGGTCCAAATTAAGGGCAGTGGAGGGGAGGTGGAAAGGGAAGGAATATTAGAACAGATGCCATCAATGGTATGACCAGCACTATGGGTGGCCATATTAATAAGTTGGGGGAGGCTGAAGATGTTCAGGGACTGTAAAAAGGAAATGACGTGGGGATCAGTGGAAGATTCCATGTGCAGATTCATATCACCAAGGAGCATGAAATTAGAATATTGTAACATAAGTGCGCCTAAAGCCTCGTCCAGAGAGTTGAGGAAAGAGGAGGGATTGCCCGGGGGACGGTAAAGGAGTCCGGCTGAGAAAGAGAACGATGGAGTAATTTTGATTGAGAACCCCAGACTTTCAACGTCTTTAAGATGGTATAGGTCGAATGTGTGGCAAGGAAATATATCCTTGATTATTAATGCTATCCCACCACCTCGACCTGAGGGTCTGTCCCTTCTAAAAATAGTGTACCCTGGGGGGAGGGCAATGGCCAGATCGGGGTTGGAAGAATCGTTAAGCCAACTTTCCGTAATAAACAAGGCATCCAGCTCTTGATTTAGTATTAGGTCGTGAACGTCTTGGCAATGGCAGGCTAAGGACCTGGCATTAACCAGACCTCCCTTGAAGAGGGTGGGGCGAGTATTTGGAGGGGCGTGCATATCGTTGAAGCCATTTGTAGGTGTCAAAGGTGTCCATTTACAACAAGGACATAACAGAGGGCTGGAAGCGGGATCTAAATGGGGGCAGACATAACCATGGGGGGCGGGTGGAGGGCGTAGGGACAGTAAATGAATGTTGTCATACCTGATAACAGGCTTTGGACCGACAGCATGCCCTGCGCCCAGCGCGATCCGGTCGCGGACGGGCGCAGACGGGCTTGGCTTAGGCGCGGCTTCGGCGCGCGTCCGGCGCGCCCGCTGCGCCAGCCCGCTGCGCCGTCTGGCCGGATTGCACATGATATAGGGAGAAAAAGGGGCGGTAGTATAGCGCGACTAGAGCGCTCTCCCTGCCTCCCTCAAGATGGCGCCCACCGTCGCCGGTGTTAGAACAAAGCGGGAATGGCGGAAAATAGAGATTTTAGGGTGGTAGCGGTGTCAGTGTGCCTACTAAAATATTTCCCCTTAGCTACAAGCAAGTCCCCCAAATTAAGAAAGAATAAAGGACTAAAAAGCAAATAAGTTTAAAATTAGCACAAAGCGTATTGCAAAGTATCCACGTTATTTTACAATTCACCACAGTTTTCCAGAAGTAAAAAGTAGCTCGCAGCCCCAGTTGCCTCGCTGGGGAGAGCTACTGTAGGGCACCGAGCGCGAGGAGAAGTCTGATTAAATATTCCAGGGGGGCGGGAGTATAGCGCGACTAGAGCGCTCTCCCTGCCTCCCTCAAGATGGCGCCCACCGTCGCCGGTGTTAGAACAAAGCGGGAATGGCGGAAAATAGAGATTTTAGGGTGGTAGCGGTGTCAGTGTGCCTACTAAAATACCCATCCTGGCCGTCATCGCCTAACAGGCCTACGGCACCAACACAGCGGACAACCAACATCCCAACCCACACCAAGCTGCTGACTGTGCACCACCTGTTGGCCCCTGGTACACCCCAAACAACACCCCCAGAGTCTGTGGTGTCTCAAAGCCAGCCACATCCAAGACCCCCACGCCTGTCCTGGACATCACCATCATCCAGGCACCCCAGGCCCCGTACGGCCAACACAATGCACAGGAACAGCTGGAGACCAAGCAAGGACCATGCACTATAGCCGCATGCACGCATGTGTAGGGGCCAATCCACTGCACACAAGTCCCACCTGTGCCCCCTGGTGACACAGCACACAATCAGCGCAACAGGAAGCACACGTCACACATCAATGTGCAGGCAACATCCGAACACTGTGGGACCTTCACCAATGTTGCCTCAAAATACACAGCCAGTGCGCATGATCCCTTCACCCTCCTACAGTCCAACAGCAACCAACCATCCTAGGATGGAACCAAGGGAAATGCACAGCCCCTTGGCAAGTTCCCAAGTAACACCCTACTCACCTTAACTCCACAAGCATGCAATCCACAACTCTGGCCATGCACACGTCACAAGTCCATAACCAAGATGCACAACAACATGCCTATCCACCAGACACAATAGAACAACTTACAATGGTAACCTGGGCAAGCCATGTACATGACCAATCTGCGGCATGGCACCTCAGCCATACAATAGACAAATGTTGGGAGAGGAGGCAACCAGGCATCTGCCCAGAGTGGCTGCTAAGTGCTGGACAAATTGCAGTATGCAGAACACACCAATATCCACGGCGACATACACCTCTGGTGAATGGAGTGTAGTGGACAGTGGACGCAATCATGTCACCCCAGCCAGCCAGTGGGGCTCCTTGCGGAAGTGTTGCCTGTTATGCCCCACCCGTAAGTGTGAGCAGAGTGGGATGGGCCGGCATATGCCAGGCTGGCGTAGGGGTGTGAATAAAAAACACATAGCCCTGGACGTTGTCCTCTTCCAGAAAGCCCAACATCTCTGCCAGGGCGGCGCCTCCCACCCTGCCACGAGGCCGACGCTATCCTCATTAGCGGAGTTGCCTTTGATCCTGTGCACCTGACGTTCCCCGGCCTGCTAGACCACAAACCCGTCAGGGCTACCCTACACAGCCAGGCCACACAAATCTGCATCTGACTCCAGCGTGTGTCATGGAGGGCCCACTACGTGCCAGTGTAAGCTCCAAGCCCGAGGCCCGTGACCCGGCCAGCCTTTCAGACCACCGCTGTCCCCCGACACTGGCCCACATTACTCCTTTCTAGTTTACACATTCTACAGGTGACCTCTGCCGCCCAGTGGTTCCCACATGTGAGACTGTGTCCTGGCTCCTGAATGGCAGTGACTCCAAATCCGGGACAGCGGCCACCGCACCAGACTCCCTTCGATCAGTGAGGCATAGCTCCACATGCGCATCTTGTGACACATCCTGCCACAAACCCTGACCAACGCCATTCGGCGAGAAATGCTGCCACAAACCCTGCCCAATGCTATCCGGCGAACTGTGGATGAGGGCCAGGACAACCTTGTGGACCAGTAGATCTCACATCCAGCTCCTAGTCGCAGATCACGAATGGCTGAGTCCACCCCAGTGGACGCACAGAGAGTAAGAGGAAGTTGCGGCTCAGTCCATACAAAAGCCGGGTCACAGTCACAGAGGTGACCGAACACGTGGTGCGACTGAACCTGAACTACGCAGGCCGGTGGGGCCACCAACCTATGCCGGAGACACTCGGTGAATGGCCCGTGCTGTCCGCTGCCTCTGGCCTACACTGCTCTTGGCCTAGGCTGTGCTCGAGTAGGCCACAGATTTGGAACTGAACGGTGCACAGACATAATATCGACTCCAAAATATCGTCTGGACAGAATATCGAGTTTTAAATATCGTTTGGAGAAAATATCGACTAGACAGAATATCGACAGCCAAAATATCGTTTTTAAGGTAAGTGAAGTAATATCGACTGTAAATAATATAGACAGTGAAAATATCCAAGTATATAATCTAGATAGTAAAAAATATAGTTTTTTAAATAATATTTAATTATTTATAGTGTGTTTATGTTATAATATGTGTGAAAAGTGTCAATTTATTTTATTATTTTTTTTAATTAATTATTTTTTTAATTATTGTGTAATTTAATTCTGTAGCGGGTTGTGGGTTTATAGGGGAATAGGGTGGGAAGTAATTTAATTATAATTAATTAAATATGTAAATTTATTAATTGGTAGTAATAATTAATTAATTGGTAATTAAATAATATATGTTAATTATTTAAAATTTAATTGGTAATTAATTTTATTTAATTGATTAATTGCTAATTATGTCAATTAAAATAATTTATTTTCTCTAGCGGGTTGTGGGTTTATAGGGGAATAGGGTGGGAAGTAATTTAATTATAATTAATTAAATATGTAAATTTATTAATTGGTAGTAATAATTAATTAATTGGTAATTAAATAATATATGTTAATTATTTAAAATTTAATTGGTAATTAATTTTATTTAATTGATTAATTGCTAATTATGTCAATTAAAATAATGTATTTTCTCTAGCGGGTTGTGGGTTTATAGGGGAATAGGGTGGGAAGTAATTTAATTATAATTAATTAAATATGTTAATTTAATAATTGGTAGTAATATTTAATTAATTGTTAATTAAAAAATGTTTGTTAATTAATTAAAATGTAATTGGTAATTAATTTTATTTAATTGATTAATTGCTAATTATGTTAAATGAAAGGGGTATTTTTAGGGTTCAGGGTCAGTTTTTAGTTTTTGGGTAAAAGGGTATTTTTAGGGTTCAGGGTCAGTTTTCAGTTTTTGGGTAAAGGGGTATTTTTAGGGTTCAGGGTCAGTTTTTAGTTTTTGGGTAAAGGGGTATTTTTAGGGTTCAGGGTCAGTTTTCAGTTTTTGGGTAAAGGGGTATTTTTAGGGTTCAGGGTCAGTTTTCAGTTTTTGGGTAAAGGGGTATTTTTTGGGTTCAGGGTCAGTTTTTAGTTTTTGGGTAAAGGGGTATTTTTAGGGTTCAGGGTCAGTTTTCAGTTTTTGGGTAAAGGGGTATTTTTAGGGTTCAGGGTCAGTTTTCAGTTTTTGGGTAAAGGGGTATTTTTAGGGTTCAGGGTCAGTTTTCAGTTTTTGGGTCAAGGGGTATTTTTAGGGTTCAGGGTCAGTTTTCAGTTTTTGGGTAAAGGGGTATTTTTAGGGTTCAGGGTCAGTTTTCAGTTTTTGGGTAAAGGGGTATTTTTAGGGTTCAGGGTCAGTTTTCAGTTTTTGGGTAAAGGGTTATTTTTAGGGTTCAGGGTCAGTTTTTAGTTTTTGGGTAAAGGGGTATTTTTAGGGTTCAGGGTCAGTTTTGGGTTTTTGGGGTACATATACAATATTGCCTATTATTTAATTAAATGTTGTTACTATATATATATGTTTTAAGAAATATGATTAAAAATAAATTTTTTTTTACTTTCATTAAATATTTAATTATTAAAAGTTATTTTAAGTATTGTTAATTATATTTTAGTAATTAATTTTTTATATTAATGTAATTAAACATTGTTTTTAGTAAAGTCGATATTTTTTACAACGATATTTTTGTAAACGATATTTTGTAGTCGATATTTTTGTACTTACCTGTTTGTACATACAAACTCGATATTTTTGTAGTAGATATTTTCACCTCGATATTTTGGGTACTCGATATTGTGGTAGTCGATATTCTTTCAGTGATCCGAACTGAACATCAAGTATGCAAAGGCAGATTACACATTGCATGCAAAAGAGACGCCTAAGAGGATGTCGTCTTGCAACTTGGCAAAGAGAAAAAGATCATCGTTACGGAGGTATTCATACACTACAGACAACTGCCCTGGTGTCACTAGTGCTGTGCATCGCGAGCCAAAGACGTGGCTGTGGCCCACTGCGTACTGCTTACACTGAGGTCCAGTGGGTCACAGAGTTGTGATTCAGCAATGGCAGAGTCCATATCAGTGTACCGGTATCATCGCAGTCTGCATCCCCACTCAGCCCCGTTGCCACTAAGTCAGTTCCCCGACATTCATGGACACTCTCTGGTCGAACAGTGGTGGCGTCTGAGCCTATGAACTAGGGGGCAGTTTTCACCACCATGTAGCTGTCCCATTCCACTCCTCCACTTGCTGCTTACTGATAAAATCAAACCTTTCGGCGTCTTGCCCTGAAAGACACCTTCCAATATCCCACGAAACACTATGAAACATAAACCTCGGACAATGATGATTACCCGCTCAGGTCGCATGGCCCATCTGACTGCACCGCAAGTCAGCGTCCTGTGGTTGGGTTCCTGTGCCAGTCGCAGTGCATCCAGGGTCACTAACTCTGTGCTGGTCAAGTCCTTGACCCCTTCTCCGGAGACATAGGCTGGCCCCTGAGTCGTGGGCCTTGAGCTCATCAATGCCATAACTCTGTGGTCTTGCGCTGTACGCAGCCTCCGGGCCCAAATGCGTCCCACCAGGGCTCACACACCAAAGCAAGTCCAGACCAGCTTGGACGATGCATCGCCGCAGAAGGCACATGCCACCACTGCAAGGACCACCTCCAAACGCCATCTGCCAAAGTTAAAGCGGTGGTCCAGACCGACTTCGTGGTTGCTCAGGCATGTCGTGAATGCCAATATTGGCATGTTACCCTGCTCAACACTCCAGGAGAAAGTGACTCAGTGCACCGCAGGCCATTGTCCGTAGCTGATTGTGTTTTGTGCTGTGGAGCGGTTGCGCAGGTATGTCACCTCAAACAGTGTGGGGGCACAGAGACGTTGATGGTTAATATAATGCAGGTCTGACACACCCTACTGCATCTGAATCAATATATCGACGGACACAATCCGAGACTTTTTCTGCACATGAGCGTGCTCATCTCTAGTGTCCACAGCCCAGTGCACTGGGACTCACTGACATTTCTGTTTGCATGTTCGCTGTCCTCTGGACTTTATCCGGATCACCCCATGTTGCTCATCAGTTGACTCTGTGTTGCATGTGTTTCCTGTTTGCGTTGCACTAGTGTCCAATGTCCAAGTGGTTGCCAACACCAGACATTTGTGCGGGTTGGCTTACACTCACCGCACACACATCCAGCCCAGGCGTCACTGTACATTTGGCCCTGCCAATAAAGGGTCTGAGTGTGTCCCTGTGGCCTTGTAGTATGCATGTGGTCCCTGGGCCTTATGACTTTACATTGTGCGGTGTACCAAAGATGCATATGTGTCACCGGAGGCAGCGGGTTGGGGCTTGGACGTGTAACTTTGTAGTCACCCACTCCATTCATGAAGGAAGTGGCCAGGGCCGTCGTATGCACAGCCAACATGGGTGTGTGACTGCCAATTGCGCACACCTGGGCGTGGTTCTGTCCTGTGCATCTGCATCTGCATGTGTCTCTATGGCAGCGTGCGTCTCCTTAGTGAGGTGTTGGTGGGCCCTGTAGGGTGATGGACCCCTGCGTATTTGTCCTGATTTGAATTCCATGGGTTTGGCCCCCTCCCACACCTTTTGGGCCACCTCCTTTTGGCTTACTGACACATGGCATTGCCGTGCCATGTGTGGGTGGGTGAAGTGTCGTAAGCCAGCTGTGCCTGTGGGTGCTTCCTGCTGTGTGGTCTGTTGCAGGCTCAGTGCTCTCCTCTGAGTATCTTGGCTGTCCGGGACCTAGTGGGGGGTTGCGTGGGATGTCCATGGGCTGTTGTAGCGTTTCGGTGCCGACGGTGTGGTAGTCCACTCCGGCATCACTGATGCGTTGTATTATGTGCTCTGCTGCAGGTGTTGTTTGCCCCTCTGCGATGTGTAGGGGAGGTGCGTGTTGCCTTTGTGTTGGCATATATGTTGGCGCATTGTTCTAGTTTGCATGCAGACTGTATGGCGGTGTACATTGTGACTGTTTGGGGGGTGCTGGATTCCTCTGCTACTGGATCAGTTGCTGATAGTGTTCTGTCACTTCCGTGACGATGGTCTTGTTTTCCTACGGTCTGCACCCTGTCTTCCTCTCGCTTTTCTCCTTGGCCTTCCCCAACCCTGTTGTTCCTTGCTGGTGGTCTGTGAAGGTTGTGGGGTTCAAGTAGGCCTCTGCGCTGTGCCAGGGTGCCTCCATGTTGCTACGTGCTTTGGCTTGTTTCTAGTGTATTTTTTCTGTGTTTTTTATGCTGCATTGAACCGCCAGACGTGTGGGATTAGCAGGCCTGTGGCTGGTTTTCACTGGTTTTTGTACCGCGAGTGGCCTCATCGCATGTTTTTTTGCGTTCGCGTTTTGCATTTTTGCAGCGCAGGGTAGATTTTCACACTGAATTTTGATGTGTTATCTGGTGTCTATCGCATGATACCACCTTGTTGTGAATTCCCCGTTGACACAGGGTTATTTTCCAGCGATGGACTGCAATGTTGAAAGTTGCGTTAACCTACTCTTGCGGTAGTTATCACACGTTCTTGTGAATAAACCCCTTTGTTGCTTAAATATGTTGCATTCATGCTCTTTCACTTTGGCACAGGGTAGCACAGCAAGGTGCCTTACTGCAATGCCTTATGCCACAATCCCATAAATGAAGCCCTAATTGTAAATGTCTAGTATTTGTAAAGCGCAAACAATTACCCGAAGGTGTCAAGGTGCTGGGGGCCGTCGGGAAGATTAAGCGAGCTATTGCCCTGAGTCACATGGTGCTGAGAAGACCCCTGCCACAGAGCCGGGGATCGAACCGTGATCCCAGCGTCCAGCGTCAGTTGCCCTGGCCGCTGCGTAATTGAGTTCACAAAGCCTGTCCACATTGTTCACAGCTGCCTATATTAGTTTTTAGTTGCAAAGCTGTTTAAAAGTGTGCATTTTTATTTTATTATTTTATACAACTTTTATATACTGGCTAATTATTATGCTTGCTCTCCTTTTTAAAGTATATGCTATAAAATGCTTACGTGATCTTGAAACATTGGAGGTGCCTGATTTTTATGTAATTGATTAAATGGTGATTTTTATTATGGTCTACAAAAATAATTATAAAATGCATGACACAACTGAAAGGCTTTTTAGAAAACATCACTTGTAAAACGGCTGCATCAGTCAATGTTTTTTAAAATACATTTTGGTATTGAAAATATAAGAAAGACATGTTTAGGTGATGGCATATTTTCTTTTTTACTTTTATTTTTGTGGTATGCACTTACATAAAAAAAAATAACCACCACTCCAGTTTGACAAGGTCAGACATATTGGCTTTGGCAATGCTGGTTTCCTCCTGGCAGTCACAACTTCTTTAGCAGCCACTTATGATGAAGGTAGTGATGCAGAAGCATTTTGCTGTGGTTACCTATGCTTCTCTTCTATCCACATGATGTTGTCTCCTCTGAAGTATTAATTGACGTCGTCCCTTGTTCTTGTAAAAGTTCACAGGAATAAATGCTGGCCCTGGTGCCTGAGTATTGCAAATAATTTAATAATTTCTCCACACATTTTTTTCTATTTTAAGTATCCATTAACTGGAAAGACGGACCAAAACTGCTAAGTTTGCAACAGAAATGTTAAAATGATCAGGTTTTGCCCAACGTACTTCATTCACTTTAGTTTTTCTGGTCCTACTGCATATGTTCGTGGACTAATGCACAAACTGAATAGATTCAACTCTGCCTTTATTGGTACATTGAACAGTATTGCAAGCATCTATTCACAGATATTTCCCCGCTTTAGTTCTTCTCTGTCCAAATTATTTGTTGTTGATCCCATTTAACCTTTCCAACCACCACAAAACCCCCTGCCCCCCTGTACATTTCTGAACATTCAATGACCTGCTCCGAATGGCGATCGTGATATTTGAAGACAATAGATGCCTGTGGGACAGATCCAGTGCAAACATTTCTGAAACACCAGGCATGTCATGTTGCAATGACTCAAAACAAACCTTTTTGTTGCCCGCTTAGCAACTTACTTTAATTTGGTAATGTATGACCCGCTATGAATGCTCATGGGCTTTATTGCTGAGGGCAGGGCATTTTCTATGGAAGTGTAAGTCTTGCTGAATAGCAAGCAGAGACCTTAACTTCTTCCTTTGCTTTCTAATCGAAAACTAAATGCAAACCAAATGCAAAAAGATCCTGGTAATTTTTTGATTGAAAGAAAAAATCATTCAATCAATATGGGCATGAATGATACATTTGTTAGAACCTAAACAAATATGAATAGAAAAGAAGTACCACTGTACCTCAAACAAATAATAATGATTGAAAGTCCACAATCAAACTCCGACACGTCATCTGAAATGGTATTATACGTCCTTATTATTTGTTATGAGAATAAAATCCTGGCGCTCTCAGCATTACTTTATTGATCGAGTTTAATATATGTTCAATTTCTTTCGCCTCTTGTTACATTATATGCTTGAAAAAAAAATCCTTTTCTCTCGAGTATGTAGTTTATGTTTCAGTTAACCCAGTGTGCATCCATACTATGGAAAGAGCACTCCTAAGACCTAGAAATAAACTCATACAAACCTCAATGATGACAGAAAAAGATAAGTTAAAGAAAGAGTAGTTATAAATTAGGCTCCTGGATTTCTGTGTTGGGATGTCATGGCAAATCCTGAAGCAAGTTGTAACCTGTTCTTTTTTATAAACACATTAGCAAAATTAAAGAGCTCTGTACTGTTTTTTTCTTTCAAAAGATTACTGCACGTTGGGCCCAGAAACGTAATTCCTCTCTATAAAATGAAAATGCATTATGCTATATTAATAGAATAATAATTCCATGCCGAGATGTTCTTTGACTGTCCCAGTTTCATCAGAAAATGTGAGATTTATCTGCTGTTCCGGTTCTCAACTAGTAATATTTTTCCAATCAGACCTTCAGAAAAATTTAACATGTGCAAATTATATTATTTAATAAACATATTTGGCTGCTGTTCGTCTCTTGATTTTTAGAAACGATTTAGATAATAACATTGAATAGTCAATCTGGGAACAATAGAATTCTGAAATATTTGAAAGGGTAAGATCTAAGCAGTTTATGAAAAACTTTGAAAGCACATAAAGTAGACTTTTCATAAAATAGCAAGCAGTTAAAGTTAAATAATGTGGAAGTGACTGATCAACGAGTAAGCAGGAAATACATCTACAAATTACAACCGAAATGTAAAACTTGAGTGGGAAATTAGACATAAAAGTTGCTCACGGAAAGAATTAAAACTGTGGGCTGATTCACAAAGAGCCTCCACAGTCAGTGGTGGAGGCTCTGTAGGCGTGGCGGGATCTCTGCAGTTGTGTCGGGGTCTCCACCCTGAAGTTTCTCATTGTGTAGATCTCACCCACGAGTGCGGAAAGCCGCCATGACTGCAGAGCCTCCGCCACAACATCGGCGGCTCTTTGTCAATCGGCCCCTTAGTTTATAAAAAACAATGCAATAGAAATAAGGATGCAATGTAAAATACCCAAAACCTTGGGCAGGTCAGAAACACGTTGGTGCACACCAAATGCAGGCAAATTGACTTGCATTTTGTGAAGTGACTAATGTACCTAATAATGATTTTGCAAAATTTATATTCACAGGTTATAGCAAAATCTGCCTCATTAAAATTATCAAGGCAGATATTTTTTGCGACGTTGTTAATGGTTGTAAGCACTGGATTGGAGGTGTGCAAAGGACAGCATACCTCTATCTTTGAAGTTATATGCCTTGCATGTCATTGTTTTTAAGTCTGGCACAACTGTCTCTTGTCCTTATTTAATCAACCAAAAAAGAGTTTAACCCTTTTGCTGCCAGACCTTCCCCGTGTCACGCCCTTTTTTGACTATTTGGGATAGTTCACGATTAGGCCCTCATACCGTTTTGCCCAAATAAGGTATCCACGCCAAATTTGCTCCCTTTTCTTCCAACAATCTGAGGATTCTAAAGGTACCAGGGGTTTGTGAAGTCTCCTGTAGGGGATTGAGAAATTAGGCAAAATACAGCTACATTTGTGGTTATTGGGGGAAAAATGGGAAAAAAGTGCTTTTTCCCTGCAAATGGTATTAATAAAGGGTTTTTGGTGCTAAAATCACCATCTTCCCGACTTTCAGGAACAGGCAGACTTGTCAGAAAACAAAACTTTTCTACACAGTTTCGGCATTTTACTGAGACATAGCCAATTTTTCCTATTGTCTCTGCTTTCAACCCCCTTCCAGTTAGTGGTAGAAATTTGTGTGAAACCAATAATGGATACCAACGAGCTATACATTTCTGAAACATAGACAAAATCCTGAATTTAGTAAGGGGTCATTTGAGTAGATCCTTACAGGTTGTCCTATAGAAAGTAACAGTTGGAATAAAAGAATAATGACATTTAGTTGAAAAAAACAGTCATTTGTGCCTACATTTTCACC
Organism: Lissotriton helveticus; assembly: GCF_964261635.1. Lineage (NCBI taxonomy): Eukaryota > Metazoa > Chordata > Amphibia > Caudata > Salamandridae > Lissotriton > Lissotriton helveticus. The sequence continues at coordinate 1,708,280,042 of NC_136063.1, read as the reverse complement.
TGTAACTTCTTCTAACTATGGTAGAATGTTGAAAGCTATATACAGTTACATCCACGGGACCCTTCTGGTTGTGGGGTTATATGAGGCTTGTCAATGCACCAAGAACTTGAGGTATCCAGAGCCAATAACTGAGTTGCACCTTGCAATGTTTTTTCATTGTGTACCAGTATACAGTAATTTGTTTGGTAAAATATAAAGAGTAAAAAATTGGTATAAAAAAAACCTATGAATTTCTGAAATAGGAACAAGGTATGCAATTCAGAAGCAGTAGTTATTTGTGCATCGTTGTATTTGTGGGTACACATATTAGCTTGTGAATTCAAGGGTATTGTACAAAATGACTTATTTTTTACACACTGTCTTACATTTGGAAGTTAGAAATGCATAGAAAGACAAAAGGTAATAACACGTGTTCTACTATTTTCTGTTCCCCTACGTCTCCCAATAAAAATGGTACCTCACTTGTGTGAGTTGGCTTAGTGTCTGCGAAAGGAAATTGCCCAAAACACACATTTTTCCAATGAAAACTGCCCCTTTTTTCGCAATGTGCCTAGGTGTGGATTTTGGGCCTTAGATCAGTTGGCACCTAGGGAAACCTAGCAATTCTGCAAATTTATTAAACCTAGACACCCAGGGATATCCACTGGGGGGAATTGTGTTGTGGCTCTCACCAGGTTCTGTTCTCCAGAATCGCTTGCAAAACATAAACTTTGTAAAAACAATAACATGGTTGTAGGACTTGGCCCTTTTTGGCTAACATGCCCTAAACTTTTTGCTTTTCCCCTAGACCTTTTTCCTGACATGGACAACTTAGATGCTTTGGACACTTTGACACTCCTAAACAGTGTCAAAGTGCAAGTGCTTCCTGTATAAAGTGTAATGGTAATTTGTTGTCCATGATTGGTATGTTTGCCTTACTAGTAAAGTCCCTAGTAAAGTGCACTATGTGTGCCAGGGCTGGTAATGCAAATGCTACTAGTGGGTCTGCAGCATTAATTGTGCCACTCACACAAGTAGCCTTAAAAGGGGAACACAGGCCTGCCATTGCAGTGCCTGCGCCAGTTTGTTAAACTGCCATGTTGTTCTGACAAGTGCAACCACTTGCCAGACCGTACCCTTCCCTTTCTATGCACATCAGACATTCTATGGTAGGTCCAGGGTACCCCCTGGGCAGGGTGCAGTGCATGTGAAAGGTAGGACATGTACTAAGGTGTATACAATGTCCTGACAGTGAAATAATCGCCATTTCACTTTTCACTGTTGAAAGGCCATCTTGCCCATAGGATAGAATGGGAAGGCTGTGTAATATGTTTTCGAGCCTATCTTCCCAAAGGCTTAAGATGGAAAGGTGAAGTTTAGTGTGCCATAACTCACAATGTAATAACACATTTTTGTGAAGGTGTTTTTTGCACTGTGTGTTTTAGAAGCCACTCTTTTAGATGTGGCTCGGTTTTTGTGCTCTAACATTTCTGTGTGTCTCTGCCTGGTTGTAGATTGACTGTCTGGATTTGAAAGCTATAGGACCTGGGGAATGTCTTGACCCAGGGGAGGAGGTGAGATAGCAACAGGCTGACCTGCATCTGGAGTGTAGGGGAGGAGTAGCCCCTAGAGGTGAAGAGGCCTGTATTGCTACTATAAAACAATTGTCCCATCTCTTGCTGAGTGATTGAGAATCCAGACCCCCACTAATCAAAGGAAGAAGGTGTCACTGGCAGGGAGGCACACAGAACTGGTTTGAACAGGGATTAGTGCCCCCCTGAACACAAAGACTTCAAAGTCATTGAGAGGTATAACTATGAGAGCTGAAGCCGCTGAACTTTGGAGAATGGCTTGATCAAGATTGAACAAGACTGGTGCTACTTCGTGGTCAAGAGGAACCTTTGCCAAGGAAGAAAGGACTGAAGAGATTGAAGGAAAGGACTTACCCTTGTTGTGTGTTCTGGGGCTGGCCTGCAGTTTGCTGTTTTAATCAAGGAAAGGCTAAAGGGACTTTGCTGTGTGCTGTGTCCCCCTGCTTGAAAGGACTTTGCTGTGCTGTGTCCTGAAGTAAGTTATACCCCAGGGCCTGAGGTGAGCTGGCTCCCTGTTGTGGAAACTCAGGAGCACAAAAGTTTCCAGGAGAGTCTCTGCAGCGCTGTGTGCATTTGCTTGTTGCAGCCTCGTAAGAAGTTCCCTGTGATCGTGGGCACCTGGAGTCCCAGCGAGGATCAGCTATGCTGTGTGTGTGTGTGCTTTTTGCATTCTGAACCCTTTGTGAGCATTTTCCAGTTATCGTGCACACCTGGAATCCAAGTGAGTCTCATCAACGCTGTGTGTGTGTCCTTTGTGCAGCGTGAGACCTTTGTGAGGATTGCCCTGTTAATGTGCACCCGGAGTCAAAGTGAGTCCCATCGACGCTGTGTGTGTGTGTGCTTTGTGCAGCATGAGACCTTCATGAGGATTGCCTTGTTAACGTGCACCTGGAGTCAAAGTGAGTCTCAGCGCCAATGTGCGCGTGTTCTTCGTGCAGCCTGAGACCTTTGTGTGGAGTGCCCGGTGATTGTGCACTCGAAGCACAAGGTAGTCTCAGCGACACTGTGTGCGTGTGCTCTGTGGCAGCCGGAGATCTTCGTAGCAGTAGCGGCCCGGACCGTCAGGCCAGGAGAAGCTGAGCCACCGGCCCAAGCCTGCCATTGCTAATTCACAAAGATTCCATTGGAGGCCCAAGTCACTGGATGAGGAGAGGAGAGTGAGTTTGCGCCCCTCAGGTAGCGTGTGTCGACTCCAGGGCGGGGTGTGGGCTCGGAAGGAGATGCTCTCTGCCTCGCTCTCTTTCCGGCAGCGCAAGCCTCTACTTTGGCTCATATCGTGGCTCGTATTGCCAAGGGAGTGGCAGTACCGGGGCCGTAGTGCGGAGCTGTACTTTTTGTTACAACCAGACCCATGTTGGGGACAACTGTTGACAGAGGCTGACTGTGAGTCAGAAAGAGTGGCGGAGAGACCACCTAAGGCATCGTGATCGGTGCCAGAGTTTATTACGCAATATCTTATTTCTGCATAACGGAGTACCTGATTGTCGTATTACACATTGCATCATTTCTGCATAACAGGGTACCTGATTAGTGTATTACGCATTGCAATATTCCTGCATAATGAACTACATGATTAGTGTACAACGCATGGCATTATTTCTGCATAACGAACTACCTGATTATCGTATGACGCATTGCATTGTTTCTGCATAAAAAACTACCTGATTAGCATATTATGCATTGCATTATTCTTGCATAACGAACTACCTGATTAGTGCATTACGCATTGCCTTATTTCTGCATAACAACGTACCTGGTGGTTGTATTAAGCATTGCATTATTTGACATTGCAAAGTGCCTGGTGGTTGTATTACACATTGCATTCTTTCTACATTTAAACATGCCTGATTGTTGCATTACACATTGCATTATTGTGATATTGCAAAAGTGCTTGATTCTAGCTTTATGAACTGCATAACATGGTATTAGGATTACAGGGGAATGTTTAGAAGTGCTAATTAATATCATCAGAACTTACAAGGGCTGGCTGGCTGGCCTAACAACTGGCCAGGACGGATATTACAAATACGCCTATGTTGGATTTATAACGTGTGGTCTTATTGTATATCTTTTTATATAAAATGTATTCTCGTTTTTTATAAAACTCGTGTGTAGTCTATTTGTGGGGTCATCATTGGTTTGCTGTGAATGTGGTTGTAAATACTTTACACATTTACCTTGAAGATAAGCTTGGCTGCTCATGCTAAGCTACCAAGGGGGTGAGCAGCGGCTATCTCAGAAGGTGACCTTCCTTTCCCTGACTTGGAAATGCGGGTCCCTATTTGGCCTAAGGTACCTACCTCAGCCATCCAGGGATCCCGGGTCTAACAATGGTCTTCAAATTTCTATGATGGGAAGTTCTTAGCTGGGGATTTTGGACCCTAGGTCAGCCGGACCCAGGGAAATGTAGTGCTGAAGTCCACAGCCAGGAAGAAGATTTATTGAGTTTAGTTACAGGTAGTTGATTTGTAAAAATGCAGTGATACAGCCCCACCAGGAGGAGTCTGCCTGCTGCTCAGCTGATACTCCAACTGACACACTCAAGCATCCAGGCACCCAAACATTCCATTCAAGACTCTCACACCAACTTTCCATGTATCACATCCAGCCTGGCAGAGCAGCTAGGGAGTAAGTAACCAGATAAATATGACACTGATTACTACGGGAAACCTAGCAGACCTGTACATTTTTGATAATTGGAAACCAAGAGCAACTCAGGATGGGGTGACTTGTGTGGCTCTCACCACGTTCTGTTACCCAGAAGCACTTGCAAACCTTACATTTTGTAAAAAAACAACAACACATTTTCCTCACATTTCTGTGATGGAAAGTTCGGGAGTCTATGGGGAGCCACAAATGTCCAGCTATCCAGCATTCCCCCAAGTCTGCCAATGTAAATTTTACCTCACTTGTGTGGGTAAGCCTAAAGCCCGTGACAGAAAACGTCCCAAACGCAATGGGGACACATCATATTTTCCCAGTGAAAACTTACCCTTTTTTGCAATGTGCCTAGCTGTGGATTTTGTGCCCTAGCTCTGCCGGCACCTTGGGAAACCGAGCAAACCTGTACATTTTTGAAAACTATACACCCAGGGGAATCCAGAATAGGGGGCTTGTGTAGCTCGCTCCAGGTTCCGTTACCCAGAATTCCTTGCAAACCTCAAACTTTGTAAAAAAAAAAACTGGAAACCAAGAGCAATTCAGGATGGGGTGACTTGTGTGGCTCTCACCACATTCTGTTACCCAGAAGCCCTTGCAAACCTCAAACTTTGTAAAAAAAAAATCATCACATTTTCCTCACATTTCTGTGATGGAAAGTTCTGGAGTCTATGGGGAGCTACCAACTTCCACCTATGCAGCATTCTCCCAAGTCTCTCAATAAAAATGGTACCTCACTTGTGTGGTTGTGTGGGTAGGCTTAGTAGCCGTGACAGGAAACGGCCTGAAATGCAATGTGGACACATCACATTTTTCCAGTGAAAACGAATCCTTTTTTTGCAATGTGCCTAGCTGTGGATTTTGGGGCCTACCTTGGCTGGCACCTAGGGAAACTTAGCAAATCAGTAAATTTTGTAAAACTAGATACCAAGGGGAATCCATGATGGGGTGACTTGTATGGCTCTAACCAGGTTCTGTTACCAGAATACTTTGCACACTCAAATGTTGTCAAAATAAACACATTTGCCTCACATTTCTGTGATAGAAAGTTCTGGAATCTGTGGGAAGTCAAAAACTTCAACCCACTTAACATTCCCCCAAGTCTTCCGATAAAAATGGTACTTCACTTATGTGGGTAGGCCTAGTGCCTGCAACAGGAAATGTCCCAAAATGTATTGTGGAGACATCAACATTTTTTATCATGAAACAAATTAGTTTTGCAAGGGAGTCACCCATGTTTTTGGTCCCGGGCTCGACGGTCATCTAAGGAAACCTACCAATCCCAAACATGTTTGAAAACTAGACACCTGCGGGAGTCCAAGGAGGTTTAGCTTGTATGGATCTTATTTTTTTTCTCACCCAGAATTCCCTGCAAACCTCAAATGTAGCTTAAACATCACATTGTCCTCACATTTCAGTGTGGGACAGTTGTGGGATCACCTGGCCAACACAATTTTTCAACCATCCGTAATTTCCACAGGTCTCCTGATAAAAATGGAACCTCACTTGTGTGGGATGACCTAGTGTCTGCAACAGGAAACGGCCCAAAAACTATTGTGGAGTCATCAAAACTATTCATCACAAAACAACCTGGTTTTGCAAGGGAGTCATCTGTGTTTTTGGCCCCAGGCTCGACGACTGTCTAGGGAAAACTACCAAACCCAGACAGTTCTAAAAGCTATATACCCCGGGGAGTCCATGGAGGTGTCGCTTGTGTGGATCCCCCAATATGTACTTACCCAGAACTCCCTGCAAGCCTCAAATTTAGCTTTAGAAAGTAAAGTTTTCCTCACATTTCTGTGTGGGAAAGTTGTGGGATAACCAGGCCGACACAAATTTCCTACCACCCATCATTCCCCTAGGTCTCCTGATTAAAATGCTACCTCATTTGTGTGGTTGGGCCAATACCTGCAACAGCGAATGGCCGAAAACATATTGTGGAGACATCAAAATAATGTATCACAAAACAACCTGGTTTTGCAAGGGGGACACCTGCGGTCGGCGGCCATCTAGGGAAATGTACCAAACCCAAAAATGTCTGAAAACGTGTCCCGCGGCTGTTAGAAATAGGGGTCTCTAGTTGGCAGAGGTAGGTACCTTTGTAAAAATAGGGACCCTTGCTTCAAGTCAGGGTAAGGAGGATACACACTCTAGATAACCCCTTCTTACCCCCTTGGTATTTTGGCACGAGCAGACAGGCTTAGCCCAAAGGCAATATGTAAAGTATCTGTACCAACACTCACAGTAACACAGTGATACACCACAGATGGACACCACACCAGTTGTGAAAAAATAAAGTATCTTTATCTAAACTTAACAAGACCAAAACAATAAAAATCCAACATACAAGTATTAGGAAAAATTACTTTCAAAAAGTTTTAGCAACTGAGTCCATAAAAAACTATGGATGCATGATTTCTTGCAAAGTACCTGTTGATGCGACAAAATTTGCCAAGTCAAACAGCTGCAGCGATGAGAAGTGTAAAAAAAACATAGAGAGGCATCGATTTTGAGACCTTCGTGGATGAGATGCGACAGTTCCGCTGTACACAGGGGATTGATGCGTCAGGTCCGGTCTGTAGGGGGAAGCGATGCGTCGAGACGACTGATCCATGGGTGATATGTCGGGGAAAAATTGCTGCACAAGGACAATGAGTAGAAATCCAGGATACATCAGTGAACAATTCAGCAGTGGTGAGTAGCGAGTGGCAAATGGTCCTACGTTGACCTTTTCAGCTGCGATCCCTCGATACGTTGATTCTTGCCGCGGTAACAAGCGCTGTGTTGGTTTTGCCAGTGGCGTGGCAATGTGGGGAGATTCTTCTCCCACCACGGCGTTGAGGTGGAAAACTGTCACAAGAAGAGCGATTTCCTTTTCGTTGTGTTGCTTTTCCATCTCCCGACAGTAGAAACAACCTCCCAAGGCCCAGGACGGTCACAGGCATCTCTTGTCAGGCCAGAACTTCCAGCAAGGAAGTTCAGGGGAATTGTGGATGAATTCTTTGAGTTCCTTATACTTCAAAACAGGAGGCAAGCTCTACACAAGCCCTTAGAGACGTTCCTCAAGCAGGGGACACAGCGCACAGGAAAGTCCTTCTCCTATCCTTGGCAGAAAACAGCAACTAGAGGCCAACCCTAGACACACAGCAAGGGCAGTACTTCTCAGTTTCTCCAACTCTTCTCCTTGGCAGCGGTCCCTCTTGATTCCAGAAGTAGTCTAAAGTTCAGGGGTTTTAGGTCTAATACTTATTCCCCAAAAATATATTTGTTCTCTTTGTGCAAGGGTCTCTGAGCCCATTCCAAACCAATTATGGCCTCTCTTGTGCAGCTTCCCGGCAGGAGGCGGGGACAGAAATGTGTAAGGCAGACAGGTGCAAGGGAAATCTCATTTAAATGTTATTTCCTACATTGTTCCCAGGGGCAGTTATGTTTATAAGATGTTATAAACAAACTACCCATTCTGTCCTATGGGAACAAGCCTTGAAATAGTGAAAAACCAAATTGGTAGTAATTCACTATCAGGTCATGCCACACACATCAGGGTATGTCCTACCTTTCACATACACTGCACCCTGCCCACAGGGGTACCTTGGGCCTACCTTAGGGGTGACTACCATGTAAGAAAAGGGAAGGTTAGAGCCTGGCAAGTGGGTGCACTTGCCAAGTTGACATGGCAGTAAACAACTGCGCACAGACACTGCAGTGACAGGTCTGAGTTACCTTTTCAGACCTACTCATGTGGGTGGCACAATCAGCGCTGCAGGCCCACTAGTAGCATTTACCAGCCCTGGCACAATTAGCGCACTTTACTAGGGACTGACCAGTAAGTAAAATATGCCAATCATGGATAACCAGCCATGTTCATAATTTACACAGAGAGCATATGCACTTTAGCATTGATTAGCAATGGTAAAGTGCTATGATTCCTAAAACCAACAACAACAGGTCAGGAAAAAATAGGAGGAAGATGCATAAAGTTTGGGGATAACCCTGCAAAAATGTCCGGGTCCAACACCAGGGGAGTCCAGGAAGGTGAGATTTGTATGGATCCCCCAACATTTTTTCTACCCAGAATCCTCTGCAAACATCAAAATTAGCTAAAGAAATCATAGTTTCCTTTTATTTCTGTCTTGTATCACCGCACCAGCTCTTTTGGACCAAGAAGACTGCCAAGAAGAAGAGCTGGAGAAGCTGTGAGGAGGACTTACTACTTTACTGTGTTGGCCTGCAGTGCCTGCTTCTGTCTTGTGCAGTGAAAAGAATTGGACTAAACTTTCTGCAAATTCTTTGTGTTAGTTTCTCCAAGGCTTGAGGTAGAGCCTGTCCCCTGTTCAAGAAGTCTCAGGAACAGCAACAATGTCAGCACCCTGTTCAACATCTACATGGCCGTTCACATCCATCGCCAGAACACACAGACTCAACATCATATCGTATACCGATGACACCCAACTCATCCTCTCCCTATCCAATGAACCCAAACACAACTTTCAAGAAGGAATGAAAGCAGTCACCAGGTGGATAAAGAACAGCTGCCTAGAACTCAACACAATTTCAAAAAGGGGGTGGTGATGGACAGAGTATCTGAGTTAATCAGAACACTCCTACCCAGTCAACAGATCAGAGCTTGATCCATCACCGTTTTTTAGCTCACTGCACCATCCCAGTTCAGAACCTGGCTACATGCAAATTAGTCTGTCCCTGGCCCAGTGCATCATGGGACCAGGGCAGACCAAACTACCAAGCCAATTCTTCACTGGAAAGGAAACAAGCTTCCGGGGACTCAACACAGACAAAACCAAAGTTCTCATCAAATGCTCACACCCCGATGCCTGGAGCAATACCTGGTGGCCCCCTACTCACAGGAGCCCCTCCCCCTCCCACAGACCTTGCATGCAACCTCAGAATCATCCTGTACTCCAAACTCAAAATGACCTGCCAGATCAATGTGGTCACCTACTTCTGCTAACACCCCCTCTGCCTCCTCTGAAAGACCTTCAACTGGATTCCCCTCGAACACAGAAAAACTGTCACCCACGCCGCCCTCATCAGCAGTAGACTGGACTACGGGAACACACCCTATGCTGCGGCCAACAAGAACCTCACCCCCAAACTCCACAACGTCCAGAACGCCGCTGCCAGACTAGTCCTCAACCTACCGCACCACTGCCACCTTAGCCAATACCTACGGACACTACACCAGCTCCCCGGTCGAGAGGAGAATCATCTCCAAGCTCCTCACCCGCACACACAAAGCTCTCCACAACACCTGACCAGCCTACACGAACCACCACCTCTCGTTCCACGCACCCCAAAGATCCCTCCGTTCAGCCCAGCTCTTCCTTGCAACAGTTCCCCGCATCAGGAAGATCAGAACAGGAGGACGCTCCGACTCCCTACCCGCAGCTAAGGCATGGAACACCTTCCTTCTCCACCTCCAACAGACACCTTCACTCAACAAGTTTCTGAAGGGTCTCAATACCTTGCTTTTCGACCAAGCACAGTAACATCCTGGAGCTGCATTCCCCTCCCCCCTCAGTGACTTCAGACTAACCCTGGGCGTAGTTCGGGAAGTAGCGCCACGCGTAGGTAGGCGAACTGCACTTCGCACTATGCGAGCTAGGCGAACTGCACTTCGCACTATGCGAACTGAACTTTGCACTTCGCGAGCTACATGTAGCACTACGCAAACTGCATAGTGCGCTGTTCGCGATGATTGCCAGTGCCGGATGTTTGCGCACTGTGCAATCATTGAAAACGGCATCTTGCACAGTGCGAGCTGTCTTTTACTGCTGGTCGAGCGGCAGCTGTCTGAACGCAGACTGGTAGTTTCTCATCGCGAGCGGTCGTGAGCATATGAGACCACTCGCAATTAGAAACCTGACCTCCTCGCATTGAGACGCTCTCAGGGAGGTTTATTTTCCACACTCCCGATCGGCATCTTGATGTTGCTGATCGCGAACGAGGAAAAAGTCTCACGGGAATGTCATTTTGCTTGCTCGTGGTCGCCAACTTGACGTTGAGGACCTCGAGCAAGCAAAAAATGACCGCTGCACTACGCTACGCGTGTTTGCACTGTGCTAGGTGCAATTCGCGTACTGCAAAGTAGCGCAAACTTTGCAAACTACATGAGCATAGTGTAGTGCTTTGCCTAGGCTTACTGCTGACCCTTCTGGGTGAATAGTTGTGTTTTACAAACATGATTGGTTGATAGAATCACAGAAGCTGTTTTGTAACCATTTCTTTGTCACAAATGGGGGGGTTGTATACAAGAGGCCTTCCCCTTATTTGTGTGAGTTGCAAAAGACTGTAGCAGTGGTATATGACCTCAAATGTGGCTGTAAACTATTGACATGTTACCTCCTTTCAGTTATGTTGGTAACTGATTTGCCAAAATGGAGCTGACTCACCTGTCTCTTGAATGAACACAGGTACCTGTGTAAAAATATATTTCTCATTTTTGAAAATGGCTGCGTGAGTGTTGGTCTGCTCTGCATTGCAAGCCACTATCTCTGCACTTGCAGCCATACACAGTTGGCTGTAAAATGCTACTTGCCTCATGTATATTCATAAGGCAGGTCGTTTTGTGACAACCTGTGAATGTGCAATTGGTGGTTAGGCCTATTGGTACGTGTGAGAAAATTGTTGTTTGAGGGGGATGAAACCCTTCTCAAGCAACAGCCACAAATCTTGTTAGGGTGAACTACAAAAAGTCACTAAATGAACCTGTGCTTAATTCTCTGGTAGCTTGGCACAAAGAAGACAACCCTAATTTAGAGAAAATGCGTAAAGTATTTATGCAGCACTAGAACTGTAATGAAGTGAAAACAAAACGAAGAAAAAAGCCACCTCAATTTACATAAATAAAGTAAATTTTAATTAATTATTTGATGCACAAAATGGCAAAATCCAGTAGGTAGAACTGGAATTAAGATATTTTAAAGATAATTGGAGCCTTCTCTGTCTCTGAGGCTCTAATCAGAAGGTCAGCCAACTAGTCCTTGGAGTCACTCCGGAAGTCATAGGTTCAAGCAGGAAAGCAGTTCTCAAGCAGCAGGGTTGTCCTCTCAGGCCACAAGGCAGACTTCAGGCAGCAAGGCAGTCCTCTTGTTGCAGCAGGGCAGTCCTCTGAAGTACACAGCCGGCCAAAGGCAGAAGGGCGGTCTTCTGAGAGTCGGTCTGCAGGTTCAGACGTGAGCTGAAGAATCGGTCTAAGGGTCTTATTTTTACACCTGGTACCAGCTTTGAAGTGGAAGAAACTTTGGGGTTCCCCCACAGAAGTGTCTGGAATTCCTTCCTCCATGCCCTGGTCTCAGTTTGTCTGGGACCACAATAGGCTAGTGTCAAATTATTTGTCTATGAGCTGGGCATGTAGGTCGGTGCACAGCTCAGGACCTATTCTGCTCTGTTGGCCCATCCTGCCATGACCCAATCCTATGTTGTGTGGCTGTATGGGAGGAATACACAAAAGCCAACTGCCAACTACACCTAGCCATGTGACCCTGAAAACAGACTGCAGGCAACAAGTGGTTAGGACAAGAAAATGCCAACTTTCAAAGAGTAGCATTTTCAGAATTGTGACTTAAAATCCAATGTTACCTTTATTGAGCATTTTAAGTTACAATTGCTTACACATAAAAAATGACATTTCTACCTGCTCCCGAACAAATGTAATCACAAATTAAATGTACTAAGGTAACCCAATGTTAACCTATGGGAGAGGTAGGCCTCACAGTAGTGAAAAACACATTTCTTCACCACCAGGACATAAAAAAACTTTAAAGTACATGTCCAGCTTTTTAATTACAATGAACCCTGCCCTATGGGCTGTTTAGGGCGTACACTGCTAAGGTAAGCCCTAACAGCCCATAGGGCAGGGTTCATTGTATTACATTAGAAGTGACTGATGTGCAATAAACAGGGAGTTTTAGGCCCAACAAAGGGGTTTATTTTGCCAAGTCATAATGCCAGTTTAAAATTGCTCAGAGGTTGCATTGGCAGGCTTGGGTCACGTTTTGAGGGCTACTTCATAGGGTGGCACAATAAGTACTGCAGGCCTACTAGCAGAATCGAATTTACCAGCCCTGGGTATATGGCATACTACTTTTCTAGGGACTTATCAGTAAATTAAATGTGAAATTAGGTGTAAGTCAATTTTTCATCTTTTAGGGAGTTGGCAAAAGCACTTTAGCACTGGTTAAGCATGATAAAGTTAGAGTCCTATGGCCTAAAAGAGATCAATAAAACAGGTAGGGGAAAGGCAAAATGTTTGACCATCCTCAGTCTGACAGGTAAAACAGTACATAAGTTGCACCACAAATTACATCCCTACTTTCAAATCATTTGGTGTGCAATTTGCAAAACTCTGGTTAGCAAAGGAGGATATTGCATCTGGTGTGATACGTCAAGTTTCAAATGATGAGAAATCTTTCTCTTGTCCTTGGTAGCAATGGCTCTAACTGTAGGCTTTTCTTAGAGAAAACTTTGGGTAAACGATACAATCATAACCAACATTGACATTGAAGTCAAAATCAAAACATAAAATAATTACATTCTCAAACTAACTTAGTCATTAGGTCATTAGGCGTTATGATTCTAGCAGTGAATGTTAAGAAGGGTCAATACGAAATAATTGGAAGGTAAAACTTGAAAGTCTATAGGAGATGGGTGTCTTGGTCTGAAGCACCCTTTCAGGATAACCCCAATGGAATGCAGGTCAGGTAAAGTCTAGTCATTTAACTGGCTCGACAGTTTTACCTTCAGTCTAAGTTTGTAAGATGGAAGTAAATATTATCCAGCAAGTTAAAACAAGAAGCAGTGGTAAGTGAGAGCTCTATGAATCTGAGAACACTGAATTCAGAGTCCCACTGCAACCCTCAGTATGGAATCTAAAGTTTCAAGAAAGTCCATGTTGAAATCTGAAGTCATCATGGTCTCTTCAGCATCAGTATCACTTGGCTGCCTTTTCCCCTGAGACTGAAGATTCATATTTTTTTTCTGGAGAAGAAAATCCTCCAAGAAGGCAAAGCAGGACATGATGGCTGAGGATTGATCTATGAGGCTCGGTATATTGGATTCCATTGTTTTTTTTTCTTTTGGCTACTAATGCTTTGAGAGGAACACACTTACAATTGCAGCCAACCATACTCTCTCCTCACAGGGGGTACCTTGCCCCTTTGCCAACTTTCCTTCTCTTTGTTTGGATTGACAGCCAAATTCTGAGTTTGGCCTGCAGGATACTCCATCACCAACCTAGCTGATATCCCACCCACAACATTGCAAGTCCCAATAGGCGTTAATGCATCTGCAATATAGTTGATGGGATATACACAATGTCTGAATGGATTGTCCCATTCAACGAACGATAAATAAATACTAAATCATTTTGTTTGGAGCAAGGCTCCACATTGCCAGATATTTTCTATATGAGATCCTAATAAAGATTTGTTTCTTGTGTCAAAATGCACCATGTGAGATTGAGGAGACAATATTGAATGCTGAGGCACCACCCTTATCTTGTAGCCTTGGCACCCTCTCCTGGTCCTGACAGCTTCTGATATCAGTGCACAAACAGGAGTGGGAGGGATGCTCATCCATACCTTCTGCCACTTTCAAGCTACAGTCCAGTCCCAGTGGTTAGCTGGTTCTTCCACAAAGATGTCCTTCAATGCCATTTATTTTCCTGGGATGATGAGACTTGAAATGATCTGACCCTTGGGAAGAGCTGCCAATGATTGGGCCAAAGAGAAATTAGTATCAAAGTCTCAAGTCCACAATCAGGCTGATAGCAGTTAGTCCTTACGTCTCCTTGTCTTCTTCCAAGTTCAGTTGTGTTCTAAAGTCTGTGAAATGTTAGTGTTGATAAAACTTAACTCTATCCTAAGAATGTTCCAGTGTTGTGTTTAACCCTCATTTGCAAGCCTTTTTATAACTTAACTGCAAAACAATTATATGGTTGAGGGCTTTCAAGGAGGGTAAAATGCCATTTCCACTGTTCTACAACCCACTAGCATGGTATGACCTATTATAATGTGGGATCCTTCTATTCTCAGCAGTGGAAAACTTATCCAGGCTGATTCTGGAGCCTGGTCACTTCATGGGGTCATAGGAGCAAGGCTGCTTATGAACAAGCATGCAACAATGATAAGAACATGGCAGAACCCTGTTCTAGCATAAATGGGATACAACAAGAGTTTACATGTTGCTTTTTGGTGTCACTGTTCTCTTCTCTTCTCTCCCCTAACATTACTGAGATAAGTGCAATGGGATATTACAGAAATTAATATCCTCCCATTATCCTGTCTGTAACTGTAGATCAGGCAGCTGCCCTAACAGTCTTGTATTCCCTATGAGATTCTTGATTAGTGCCATTCACAATGTCTCTCTGTATCGGGTTGAAATATTTCATAATCTCTACTGTGTTCTGTCATAATTTTCATTTTTGTGAAGCAAGTTTTTCATATTATTAGACAAACATTAACATATATCCCTAAACTCAACATGCCTACCTATCTCTATGTATGACTAGCTCTTTATCTGCTCCTTTCTATGCCTTTTATCATCTTCTATCTCACCTTCTTTCTCATGTGCTATTTATTTTAGTCCATCTACACATGTGCATTTGTTTCTCCTGTCTCAATGTCTACCAGTTCTGATTTGTCTCTGCCGCTTTGACTGTTACTGTTTTCTTAAATCCGCTGTCTGTTTTTATGTTTGTCTCTGTGTCTGCCAATTTATTAATCCGTTTATTTGTTTGTCCCTTTACCAACCCTGATGTATTGCACCTTGAACATAGTAATATTTCCTTTATCCAGTAAAATAAGTATGAGTCAAGTTTTGGTAATTTTTTATTAGCTCTAGTGTGTCTTTTCAAACGTCTAGCCACACTGGAAATGAAACTAAACATATACGACGTACTATCACTCCCTCTAAATTAATTTCTAGAATCTAGATATCTTTCAAAAGTGCATGAGAATACACTTCTATTGAACCAATTAATTTAGAAGTAAATCACAATGATGTTCTGTGAGAATGTCTGCTAGTCAGTCTGCTTTCCCTCCCTGTTACTAAATATATTATTTTCCATCAAATCCAGGCTGGCAGGCTTGAAGACCTTCAACTCACCTTTGAAACCTCTGAAGACAATGGCACTAAGGGCGGCACCAACACCTCTATTCTGCATGGTTAGTCTTGGAATGCTGCTTCTGCTGTCTTCTTTACCAATTGGAAAAGGGTGAGTAGATGGAGTGTATTACTTAAGAACCCTGATACCTACCTCATATCTAAAAGGTTTTGCTAAGACATCCGAGCCTAATGCTGCATAAAGGGCCGTTCCTTTATCCTCTTTCAACCTCCGAGATAGAGATAAGTGTTGTGTCAAAATAGATTACGCTTATTATGTGTTTCCGAATTTCATGTAAAGGAAAACAAGAGATACTGTCAAATTTCTGATGCCCTAGAGATAATAAATGAAGGGGCATATTATCAAGAAAGGGCGTTACATTATCGCCGCTTTTATCGGCAGGAAACTGCCGATAAAGCGGCGATAATGGGCTTGATAATATGCTCTAAGGAATTCCAATCGAAGCCCATGTTAGATGTTTTCACAGGTCTGTGACTGCTTTTTTAATGAAGCATTTTTTTTGCGTCCCGTTTTCCTTAAAGGAAACGGGATGCATTAAAAAAAAAGAAAAATGTAACTTTTCAGTTTCCTTTTTTTAAGGGTAGGCAGTGGTTCTTCACATATTCACAAAGGGGAAGAGGCCCCCTGGGGACCCCTTCCTGTATGCTAGTGGTTTACCACGTACTTGAAGTAGGTGGTAAACTGTGAGAGTTTTGCGGCCACAAATGAGGTCGCAGAACAATAGTACATGGCATGGTGCTTCGCTAATAGTAAGGGATGCCCCTTCCTAATAGCGAGAGTCACAAATGCCATTTTGTGAGTCACTGAGGGTGGATCTCCCGTTTTCAGCCACAAAAAGGGTCGTACATCTGGCCACAAAAAGGGTTGCACATCTGGCCCTATACCTTTGATGTCAGTTATTTGACGGGAACATCTTTAAAGTCGCATAAGGAGCTTTCCACAAGGCATCCAACACCAGTAAAAGGTCCCAGGAAGAAAGCATATTCCTAACTAAAGGTCGCAGAACATCAAACACTTTAAGAAAACCTCAATTTTTAATTCAGATCCAATTTCCATGACAAATGAAAGGCTTTAACGACCACCCATTGTAGCTTTAATGTAGAGATAGACCAACCTTTGTTGGAACCTTCCTATAAAAACTGCAGGATGTCTTCTGGAAAATATAGAGTAGTAGGAAAATCTCTACCATCAATCCACTTTGACAACAAGACCCAGTGCTAATTATACTCTCGTCTTATGGACTCCACTTGAGGCTTGAATGGAGTTAGATACAGAAAAAGAGCCATGAGAACCTTCATACTGTCAACCTTAACCACTAAATAACTTCAATGGATAACAGATGTGAAAGCACAAGAGAATAAGGGTGCAGAAGTATAAACCATACTTGGCCCAGGAATATTTGCATAAGGAGTGAAAACCATTGCCTTCTCGGCCAGTACGAGCACAAGACAACTATTTCTGCTTCTTCCCTCCTGACTATTACCAATAGGTGAGAGGTTAGAGAAATGGGAAGTGATTTTGGCAAGAAAAGGACTCGAAAGATGTGATCACTGGTCACTAGTAAGTATGAAAATCCATACTTACCTGTTCTGTTGCGGATTGTCAATGTTATTGTTTCCCTGCATACTTCTAGAAAGCAGCTGCAGTTGCAGATTTGTGACACTGTTTTGAAAAGGTGTAATTGCAGTCATGCAAAGGCTATTTTGTGTAATTGGACATAGTTTACAATGGTGCATGTAAACATGCCTTTCCAGTTGTGAAACTGCTTTCCCTGTACCCCCTCCAATTATGGCGATGCTCACGTCTCATTGGAACCCTGAAAATTAGTTTCCTACTACCTTTTACAGAAATAAATCATGGACCATTTTGAAGTTGGAATGGGTTGAGAAGTACTTTGTGAAAACTCAAAATCTTTGCAATTTGTAACTTTCAAGGACATCTCCTACATTGTAGGCCCACTCACTGCTCCTGAAAAAACATCAAGGGGGTGAGTATTCTTCACAAATATATCAATGCTTGTGTGTGCATTTCGACTGCAGATGTGTTGAATGCACACATATGCACGAAATATACCATATACCCATTACTGTGGTCAAGCCTATATGTGGGCAGTCCTGGCAATGGGTATATCGTTCAAAAAGGATTCACATGTAGATCGCCGTAAACAGGGTTGTAATCCTCGGAGTGAAAATCCTGCTAAAAAGAGGGGGCCTGGAGAAAGAGATCCACATTGGATTCTGGTTGGAAGAAGAAAGGGGTGAGTACGTATCATAAATCCATTGTCACCGCCCCCTTGAAGCTGGCGATCAGACTGCCGTGGTCGCTTGTGAAACAGGCAACTCAATATATTGATGGAGGTGCAGCTCCCCTGTACTGTCGTATGGCCGCAACAAATCTGACGGTCAGTGGCCTGCTGATGGTCTCTGTGGTTTAGTGGCAGTTCAGGCAGCCTTTGCAGTGCCCATTCGCCCAACTCATAATATAGAGGTCGCATTGCCAAGCTCACAGCGCTCGGCCCACCACCCCTATTAAAGCGGTCCATGGGACCAGCAAGCTCATAATAAGGCCCCCAATCATGATCATTATCACACATACCAGGGTAAAGTTACACATGCATGCATTAATCCATTTATGAGTGCAAAGTCATGATTATGTATCTCAGTAGGGAACTTGCATTAAAAATATAAGCTATTTGCATTGGATATGGTAAGCAACACGGCGTACAGGTCATGATTCCTGATACTGCTGCCTAATCATCTCTTATATACCTCATTATTCAACAGTAATAATAGCTATTGCTGCTTATTAAAGCAAGATTTGAGTGGGGGAAATGAGGCTAACATGATTGATGTGAAAATTGATTCATGAAAGCCTGCAAATTTGCTGTGGAAGAGAAATACCCCTATGACCCTAGCAAAACCAGAACCATGCACTGACAAAAAGATGTTCAGTGTGAGAACAGCCTAGAATATGAGTAGTAATGGATGGGTGGCAAGCTGGAAGCACAGCATGGTGATAAGAGTGTGTCTGTCCTCAAAGTGGCAAAAGTGGTTGCAACTAGGGGTAATCAGGTTGGGTGCTCTCCAATCGAGCACACTCTGGCTGTCCTGGAGAGAGAGCAGCAGAGAGGGAGTAATATCCCGATTTTGGGTAATGGTGATCGTGCACTGTAAGAAATGCGGCGGGCTGTAGGTTTTATGGATGCCCAACCTCAAACAAAGAAAAAAAGCTAAAGAGAGTATGAAAGATGACAGGTCTGCCTTTCACTGTGATCTGATCCAGGCCCTGATGGCTAAGATTTGGGCTGCTGTGCCACAGCGTTCCCCCATTGTAATAACAGTCTTGACACTCTCTTGTGAGCAGGGTTATAAGGAGGCATGTAACTGTGTGATGGTTGAAACAGTGACACACTGGATGTGAGATTGTCTCTCCCAGTGGACCCCTGCATCTGAGTACAAGTGAGGGAAATGAGGTATAGCACAAGGCACTGCAACAGTAGGGAATATTACCACTGGCACCTACGTGGTGGCTGAACAGTTCCAACTGAACCATTCTTATATACGTAACAAACATAGGAAGTACTACAGCTGTAAACAAATACATTTTATGGATAGCATCTGTTCTTCCTGGACTGTGATTGCTTGCCCACCTGACATGTCAGTGCTCTTTCTGCTGATGTCATCAGTGTTCTGTTACTTACCACACACACCTCCTGTTTGGGAAACTCTGAAACACAGATCAAGGGCTAACAGAAACAAAGATGTCAATCCCACCTGGTCATGATCAATAATATCAAACAGGATGACACCTCCAGTGCTCAGATCCTAATTTATATGATTCTGCTCATGCCACCTCTGACCCTCAGAGTTGGCTGGATTGCATCCTCTGAGCCATACAAGAAGCTTGTACTGTCTTTGAAATAAAAAAAGATATGGCGGCAGGAGGCACAACCTTCTTTATGTGGATCAAGATGTAATGTAATGTAAGGTGGATTTGTAGAGGGCTGCTTGTTACCTCTGAGGATATCCAGGGTATGATTAGGTGAGAGTAGGTGTGTGGTGAGGCTGGACCTGGGTGCAGTCAGTCTCGATGGTAGTGCAGAATTCAAGAAGCGAGGAGGTGACCCTGATGTGTTGGAGAAGGTAGTTCCAGGATTCTGTGGCCTGATAGGTAATTGATCAATCTCCCATTCTGCTTCTGTGGATGCGGGGTGTGTGTGTGAGTAAGAATGATGCTGAGCGAAGTTGTCTGGTGGAATGGTGGCAGTGAGGCCAGTGCTTGAGGTATGCTGGTCCCGTGTAATGTAGTGACTTGTATGCATGTTGGAGAAGTTTGAAATAGCAGCGCTTTTCAATGGAGAGCCAGTGGAGCTCTCTGAGGAGTGATATGATGTGGGATTGGCATGGGAGGTTGAGGATGTGTCTGGTGACGGCGTTTTCTATGAAGAAGATGGTTTGGGAGGCCGGTGTAAACTGCATTGCCATTGTCCAATCTGCTTGTGATTAGGGCCTGTGTGATGGTATATCTGGTGTTCAATGGGAGCCACTTGAAGATTTTGCATAGCATGCAGAGAATGTGGAAGCAGGAGAAGCTAACATAATTGACCTGAGACTACATGATGAGGTTGGCATCCAGGATGAAGCCTAGGTTCCCAGCATGGTCGGTTAAGGTGGGTGTAGGTTCGAGTTCGGTGGGTCACCGTGTGGAGTTCTAAGTTGATCTCTTAGTCTTGAAGATCAGCACTTCAGTTTTGTCATTGTTGAGCTTAAGACAGTTCTCTTTAATGCAACTGGCCACGCTGGGCATTCATTCAGGTTTTTCTTGGTGGTGGCAATGTCATCTAAGAGGAAAAAAATAGGCTGGGTGTAGTCAGGGTAGGAGATGATGTTGATTCCATGGGATCTGATGATGTTAGCCAGAGGATGCATGTACATGGGGAAATTATGGAGCTAAGTGATGATCCTGTGGATCTTTGCAGATGAGATCCTTGGGTTCTGATGTTAACATTGTGAGCCCGACTCATTGTGTTCATTTAGAGGGAAAGGAATATATCCATTAGGAGCGGGTTCTTGTCTTCCCACTGTGTAAAGTCTGTCGGTGAGTGTGTGGTGGGAGATGGTGTCCTAGGTGATGGATAGATTGAGTAGGAGGAAGGCATATGTACACAGAGGATAGCACGTATTTATCTGTGCCAGCGATAAGGGATATTGCATGCTCTGTTTGTTTTGGAATCCTAATTGCAGGTCCTGGTGTGGTGTTCTAGGTCATCAGAGAATTGTGGGTTGATGGTTTTATTGATGTCTTTGGGTGAGAAGGGGAGCAGCACGATTGATTGGTAGTTGTTGAGTACTTTGGGTTGGCTGTAGTTTTTTTGAGGAGGGCGGTGACTTTGTCACGTTTTCACCTATCTGGAAAAGTGGCTGTCTTGAGGGAGGTGTTAATGATAGAGGTGAGTGCAGTGCTGATCGTGGCTTTTCCCAGGTTGTACATATGGTGGGGGTGGGGGTCTGTGGGCACCCATGAGTAGACTATCTAAATGATTGTTGCAGTGTCCCTGATGGATAGAGGTTTGACGGTCTGTCTGAAGCTTTAGGTGCACAAGTTCCAGAAAAGTGGCTTCTGGGTCAGTGTAAGAGATACACTTGATGGTGTCTTTTTGGATGATGGTGAGTCCTCCTCCTGGTTTATTTGGTCAGTCCTGGTGCAGGAATTTGTATACAGTAGGGATGGCTGCAGCTATGTCCGGTGCCGGTGTGGGGCTGAGCCAGGTTTCGTGAGAGTAGGTCCGATGCACACGGCCGGACTGAGAATGTAAACCAGCCCTGGGAATTAACTCAGCCCAGACCCCAGAGGGGTGCTGGTAGAAACACTACTGCTGCTACACTGATGCTGCTTTTGTTACAGGTGGGCAATATTGCAACGATGCTGCAAAACCGGCGTTCAATAACAAAAACTGGTCTAAAACCGTCCCCCACTAATCCCGCCCACTGGTAATACGCCTGGTGCCCTCCATTGCCAGTCCGGCCATGCAGGTGTGTTAGAGTTAATAAGGTCCCAAATCTCCATGGAATGCTTGCAGAGTAAGCGTGTTCAGGAGCATACATGCGAGTGAGTGTTGTTGTGCAGGATGGGTGTGTAGTGCAGTGTGATTGTGGGCATTGAGGTCTGACTTGATGAGGGGTGCAGTTTGTGTGTGTGTGGTGAGAGTGGGTGTGTGGAGGCATGTGAAGTTGCAATGTGAGCAGGCAAAGGGGTCCAACGTGGACTGAGGAAGGTCTCGGCAGCAGCGTGTGTGGCGGCATCCATGGTTTCGTAGGTAGAGTTAATCTGTGGTGTAGCTGCAGTGGTGTTCGGAACATGATTCCAGGCAGAGGGCATGGTCTAGGAGTGGATGGATGCATCTGGGCCAGTCTTTGACACACTCAATATACGGCAGCACTGCAGCCTCCATTAAGTAGGGCCTTGGAGAGTGGAGAGTGGGTGGTGCGCTGGGGCAGTGGGCTGGCTCAGCAAGAGCAGTAAAGCCCAGTGGGGAGAGCGGGAAAGTCTGACAGGGAGAGTAGGAAAGTTTGGTGGGAGTGGACTTGTAGGCAACCACGATCTGTGGAGCAAATTTTGGAGGGGCAAAAACTGAAAGGAGAGACCAAGATGCAAAACAGAGCAGTATGAGGAGCAAAATATGCAAAAAGGGCAGTTGAGAGGAACAAAGTATCAGAAAAGGAGCAGATAAACAGAGACAGGAGAAAATAGAACAGTCGGCACAAACAAAGAAACAGTAGTTACTGAGTCAGGAGCAGAACAAGCAGCTAACAGGGAAATGGCAGGAGACAGACACTAACACGAGTTAGAAGGGCAAGAGAGGTCAAGGTAACACTAAAGCAGAAGAGAGATGTTTGGGCACCTACTTAATGGGTTCATGCTGCACGCTCAATTAAGTAGGGCCTTGAATAGTGGGAGGTGCGCAAGGGTTGTGGGCAGGCTCAGCAGGAGCTGGCAGAAGGTCTCTCAAATTAACTATTTTTGAACGAGTGGCTCAACAACACTGAAGTCCAGCAAGGCCCGATTTCTTTCGTGTCTAGAACTCTCTAGGCACCAGTACCCTTTTAGACCAATTGTAGCAAGGTCAGGGTCATCCCCAGACTTTATGCCTTCATGCCTCCCTTTTTGCTGAATTTGTTTTTGTCTGCATTAGGACTTTGAGCCTTTAACCTCTGATAACCAGTGCTAAAGTGCTCTCTCCTTAAAACATCGTAAAAGTGTCTTATACACAATTGGCATATTTAATTTACTTGTAAGTCCCTAGTAATGTGTCACTACCTGTGCCCAGGGCCTGTAAATTAAATGCTACCAGAGGGTCTGCAGCACTGATCGTGCCACCCACTTCAGCACACTTTAAATATGTCTCAGGCCTACCATTGCAGCCTCTGTATGTGTGCAGTTTTAAACTGCCAGTTCGACCTGGCAACCCAAATCTTTCACCAGGTCCAAACATTCCTTTTTAATACATATAAGTCGCCTGTAGGGTAGGCCATAGACAGCCCAAAGAGCAGGGTGCAATGTATTTAAAAAGTGGGAAAAGTACTTTTTAGTTTTACATATCCTGGTTGCGAAGCACTCCTTAATTTGTTTTTCATTACTGCAAGGTCTATCACACTCACAGTACAACATTAGAGTTGCCTTATTATTTGTTATAAGTGTAATTTCCAAATGGGAAGTTATAACCAATTCATGTTTGGTGTCTCTGGAATCACAATTTAAAATCCTAACTTATTGCAAAGTCAGATTTTAAATTACAATTCTGAAAATTACACTTTTAGAAAGTTGGAATTTCCTTGCCTTAACTATTTGGTGCTAACAGCCTCTCTCTGAGTCATATGAATGAGTGTAGTTGACAGTTGGGCTCTGTGTATTCCTCCTAGACAGCCAAATACAATGGGCAACTTAGGTAATACTAAATGGGCCATCCTTGGCAGGATGGGCGGCAGGAGCTGGCCCCAGCCCTAGCCCCATATATACCTGAATAGGCTATGTCCTGTCTCCACGCAAAGGACTGCTGACCACCTGTTAGTCTTGAGCCAGGTCTAGGGAGGCAGAGCATCTGTGTACTTTAAACACATGCCTCTAGAAGCTTCTCACCAGTTGAAAGGCAGAACTATGTATAAAAGAAGGCCCTCAGACACCCCCACTTTAGTAAGCTTCTGGGCCTGTGGATACTATGACAGGAAGAAGGACTGCTGTGCTGCAATAAGTTCAGCCGCACTGCTGGACTGCTGCTCTAATGGAACTGCTACCCTGCTGTGCTGACTTGCTGCTTGCTGCCCTCTTGCTGGGTGAAAAATAACTGGATCTGCAATTTCATCTTGGACCCAGCACCCCATTGTGACTCCAAGGCTTAGTCTGCTGGCCTCCAGATTGTAAGCCTCAGGGACATAAAGGGCTCCTCAACCAGCTCATGGACCCAGGTGAAGAAGTTTCTGACCCCCAAATAGTGCCCCTCAGGTCCTTGACCCTTGGTGTGGCTCACAGGCTCTTAAATCAAGCTTTTGGGCCCTTCATGGCCGTGAACAAGCCTGACACAGCAAGACTGTGTTGCTTGTGACAATATTCAGCATGAGCTGCCACCAGCATGTCTCTTCACATGGCAGCATTGAAAACACCCCGCCGTCCACCGTTTGCGACACTCTCCTTGCTCCCCTCAACCCTCTACAACATGAATGGGCGTCTTGGTACAAAACTTGAGAAGGCAAACCTTCAGCTAGATTACCTTGGGGCTGTATACAACCCGCACTCCATCGTGGTCAGCCTGAATGTTTGACTTTGATCCGATCCAGCACAACCAGATAGCTGCGGTTGGCATAATCCATTGGATAAAAAGAGCCCTGAGAAAAGGTCATTACATAAATTGCATTTGGGCAATCGCCAAAAGTCTGTCACCTCAATTATTGTGAATTTTTTGCCTCAAAACTAAGCAACAACATGAACAAATAATATCTGGAAATAGTTTTGTATGACAAGTTGACTTCAAAATGAGATGGACTGACCATTGGCTGTTTTTGATGTTGTGCAGCAGGAGACACAGATTACTCATTGGTTGGACGCATTATTTCTGAGTTGATAGGTTTTCAGATAAACAATACACATTTCTAACCTAGAATGTGTAGGGAGTGCCAACAACATTGAAATGTTTTACAGAACTACCTTGTAAGGAAAACATAGGGACCAATTATACTGTTCTCCATGAAACCACCTCACCAGATTAGAAAATGGTAGGCTGCAAAATACTTTGAGATAGGCACTCTCACAATTATCAATTCTGGATTACCCCAATGGCAGCTTAAAATGATATAGCTTTTTGTGCTCCACTGAGGCTGATAGAGCACCTAAGGCCAATTTCCCGGGATTCAGGACAGGGGTGGCACCACTTGGGAAGGTGCATTCACTAATCACAGAGTCCAAATGCTGGGGGTCAAGATTTTTGGTGCATTCTGTCCCTGAGCCTACCATCAGGAGTAGACCTGGAAAACGCAAGATGTCGGGTAAAGAGCCTGGCCAAAACAAGGAAGAGATTTTCACTCAATGTAAGTTTAGAAAATCAGCAGGAAAGAAAACTTTCTTTCTTGAGTCCCCTCACTCACCAGGGTTTCCCATTGGTGAGATGTTTCACACAGGGGTCATCTCAGTCCTCTACGAACTGAGGTGTGCTTTGACTTGAGGTATTATGTAGGAGCACTTTTGTGAAGACTATGTGTGGTGCAAAAGTGTAGTGTAGTGGACAAAAGTGAATTAAAATACATAGCTAGTGGGCAAAATAATGTTATTCTTGCTCCTAGTTGGTATGTCTAAAAACAGGATAGGATACTGGAAAACCGAGCTATAATGGGTCAGGAGTCCCTAGTATTCGTCAACATGTTTGGAGCATTCCCCAGAGCTCTTCGTCAGGACTACACAGGGACCAGCCTTGTGTACGCTACTCCTAATTGACCTAAATTAGGTAATCAAACAGTAAATGACGCTGCAACTAATAAGCATGCGTGAATATATACATACGATTAAACATTGTCACGTAGTATATTTTAGGTAGCAAAATTGTGCCCCATGGACTTTGGGGGGGATGAGGGTTCTCGGATTCCTAAATTTTGGCGGGAGATGTCCTCACAGTATTTCACCTAGTTGGTTCCCCTCCAGACCGTCTGGTGAGTGTGGGGACTCCAGAAAGAAAGTTTCTTTCCTGCTGACTTTCTAAACTCACATTGAGTGAGAATCTCTTCCTTGTTTTGGCTAGGTTCTTTACCCAACATCTTGGGTTTTTCAGGTCTACTATTGCATCAGGAGGTTGGACCTAGCTCTTACCTCTACCTCCCCATATTTTTCCTGATTCCCTCACATCAGGAGGCAAGCCAGCTAGCCCTTGGAGTCCCTCTGGTTGTCCTGGGTTCAAAAGATGCAGGTCCAGTGCTTGTTACCCAGGCAGGAGGGCAACCAGCTGTAGGTCAACACAGCAGGGCAGCAGTCCTTCTGAGCGGCAGTCAAGCAGAGTGGCAGTCATTTCAGCAGTACAACAGTCCTTCTTCCTGGCACTAACCACAGTTCCAGATGTGTACTGAATAGTTGATGCCTGAGTTCCAATATTTATACCAAGTTTTGCCTTTGAAGTGGGAGAAGCTTCTGGAGGTTACCCTTTAAAATGCACAGGTGTCCTGCCATCCTGGCCCTGTCTCCAGACTACAGGGGGTATGCAGCCCTTTGTGCGGAGGCAGGATACAGCCTACTAGAGTATGACCAGCTCTTCCCTCCCATCCTGCAAGTGATGGCCCATCTAGGCACACCTAAGCTCTTTACACAATGCCCAACTGTCACCTATACCCAGTCATGTCACCCAGAGACAAGCTGCAGGCTAAGGCAGAAAAATGCCAACTCTCTAAAAGTGCCATATTCAAAATTATTATTAAAAGTCAGACTTTACCATAACAGAGTATTTTGCATTACAATTTCAAAGACATCTAACATTAACTGGTTAGCTGTTCTCATTTGGATGTTACAGCTTATTAAATATAAGAAGGTAGCTCCAATGCTATCCTATGAGAGAGGCAGGCTTCGCAGTAGTGAAAGACAAATGTAAGGGTTTTTCAATTCCAGGACATATATAACTTAAATGTATATGTCCTACTTTTTAAAGACACTGCACCCTGCCTCTGGGACATCCAGGGCATACCCAAGGGGAGACTTATATGTATTAAAGAGGATGGTTTGGGCCTAACAAAAGTTTAATTTTGCCAGGTCGACATGGCATTTTAAAACTGCAAACACAGGCTGCAGTGGCAGGCCTGAGACATGTTTAAAAAGGCTACCTAAGTGGGTGACACAATCAGTGCTGCAGGCCCACATGTAGCATTTAATTAACAGGCCCTGGGTATATGAAGTTCCACTTTACTAGGGACTTATAAGTAAATTAAATATGCCAATTGGGGGTAAGCAAATTTCACCATGTTTTTAGGAACATCATTTAATATATACACTAATTATGCATGATTAATAAAAATGTTTGCATATACATAACATTATGCACATCCATGAAAACGAATTAAGCGAAAAGTTAAATTATAGAACAAGGCAAGTTACAGACCATAAAGATATTGGCATCAAAAGTGGAAAGTGTAATAAGCGAGCAGAGGTGAGTGCACAAAGCCGCCCCTTGCCCTCTGGGTATTTGCAGGACTATGACATTGTGCTGTGATATGCAGCCAAAAAATAGGCTGAGATGTTGGCCGAGTGACAAGTGCTTATTATCCGGGGGCGTTTGAGTGGTTGGAATACAGAATTAAGATATGTAATGCAGTTCGTAGCAGCCAGTTAAAATGGAAATCTTTGGAAAATCTTAAAGAACAGTTGGGCCCACCAACTGAGCAGTACTTGTTGTCAAGGTGGCATTAAGTGGTTTTATATATGAAAGAAGTACCAATTAAAGTTCGTAGTGCAATTCATAGCAGTCAGTTAGAGAAAATGTCTATGAGCCGAATTCATGAACAGTTAAGCCCACATATTGATACTTAAAGCTACTCAAGACAATCCGGTAGGTTGAAGTCTTTTGTCAGTGTGGCTGGCCACTTTCCTTTGTTTGTTTTCCACCGCCTGTAGATACTTATTAGTCCGCCATATCAGCAGTGGATCTGCCGAGCAGAGACAAGTAATTACTGCTTGTCTACAAGAGTGTAGATGTTTTTGGTTCCAGATTGAATGAATCAAGGCTTGACAGAGGCTGAGTTCCACTTGCAGCGGCACAGGACGTGTGTTATAGCCTCCTTCAAGTAGCCGCACAGCCTGCAGCTGCCTGTGTTACCATGGGGGTGCATGTAGAATTGATAGCAGGAGGCCCAGTTGATATATTTCAAGTATTTTGCTTTGAGTATGCTGTTTAAGACTCCTCCCAGGCATTGTTGTGGATTCAGGGTCTTGTTACTGTTCAGGAACATCCAAGCATGTTGTTTTTGGCTAAAGTAGCTTTACCCTCCAGAAGCAATACATTTTTTGCAGTTTGCTTTGCCACTTTTCAGAAGGAGTCGTAGCTGGCAGAGGAGTCCTAGACTTCTCCTAGACCAAACATGGAAATTGTTAAGTTGAGATATTTCCTGGCAGGAGAACATAGTCTGTCTTTTATGTCCAATCATATGTTGTAAAAATATAGGGCCCGATGTAGGTAGGCATTTACTGGTCGGTAACGGCCGAATTCGGCCGTTACCGACCGGTAAATGCCTTTTCCAATCTAGGGGGCATGTATTTACAGATTCGGTATTTTTACCGAATCTGTATTTACCGAATCGGTAAAATTACCGAATTGGTAAATACAGACTCGGTAAAAATACAGAATCTGTAAATGCAGATGTAGGTGGCGCTTTAAACAGTGCCACAGGCCCCTCGGAATTCGTTATTTACCATGTAATACTATTACCACATGGCACACAAGCCTGACATTGGGGTGCTACAGGGTGTCAAAGTTTTTTAAGAAACAAGGGGGACCCAATTGGTAGCTATGGACCATGGGTATCAATTATTTAAGAAAAGCAAAGGTCCAAGGCTCAAGAGGATAACAAAGTTGAAATATATAGACCACAATAGGCTGCTATATGTTTTTCATGCCCAGCCGGACAGGAAATTTATTATCAATCAAGTATTTTTAGGAGTTCAAATGCATTTTTGCAACAAACAATTTTTGCAGTGAGGCACAGTCCTGCGCCATACTGAAAGGATACGAAGAGAGAGAAAGGAAGTTAAAGGAACGGTTCTTCAGGCAAACAGGAAAGAGAGCAATCTGGGCACTGTCAGAGTCAGAAATATCAGTGTTTCCCAGAGCAGCACATACAGACAATGGTGTACAATGGTCAACAGTATGACTACTGAGAGCAGTCGACGTTTCCATCCCGGGCTCTAATTAAAAGGGATCATCTTCAGGACTTAACAAAATAATTGCCTGGTAAAGTAATGTATACGCCTCTATGAGAGCTGGTAGAGGACACAGCCAACTGTGCACAATGTTAATTCAGCTGGCACTTGGGAACGCACCCAAATGGTAATGGGGGCTCCGTAATAGGAGCGAGATACGAGCTGTTTTATAACACGATACTTTAGCCACTTGGGGGTGCGGGAAGGGATATCTCGTTATTCCAAGGCGGTCGAATAGTTATAGTCGATCCACGATTGCGGAGAGAGAAAGCTGATGGCCGCGCTCTCGGTACAGCAGGAATTAGGAAACCATGGGTCAGCGGTCGGTATAATTAACAGGATCTGCGAGGTAGGAACAATGTCCGGATGCAGGCTGGTCTGGCCGAGGGGTCCGCGAGGGATTGGGAGCCAAAGTGACACCCCGTTCCCCCTGGCAGGATTCGGTATTTACCGATTCGGTAATTACCGAATCGGTATTTGCCATTGATTCCTATGGGCTTCAAGACCCATAGGAATCAATGGCAAATAATGATTCGGTATTTACCGAATCGGTAAATACCGAATCATACAGATTCGGTAATTTAAAAAGAAAATGTACCTACATCTGCCTACTTCATATTTACCTACTCTTAAATACCGAATCGGTATGATTCGGTATTTAAGAGTAGGTAAACCGAAATTACCTACATCGGGCCCATAGTGGTTTTATCAGAAGTTTTGAATTTGCAGCAGCAAATGGTAAAAACTGTCTGTTTGACTAAGCCACGTTCCAGTCATATCTGTGCTGGAGATGTGTGGTTAGATAGCTGTAACATTTGACTGCAGAGCCTCACTATGACTTTGTATAGGGTCTTCCCATCACGCTCCTCAGTGCCTCACTCCTATAAGCCAGGGCGGGGGTTCTCTTTGCCCGCGTAACTTTCAGCACAGGGGTGTACGAGGGCCCTTTTAATTTTTTTAACAGGGTACTAGGTCAGTGTATAAAAGGTTTGATAGCTGGTTGGCTCCATTTCCCAGTTTTGTTCTAATCCACGTGCAGGTTATGCAGGTATTCAATTGCTCGTAGGAGTAGTGGGTGGGGGGTGTTCCAGTCAGAGAGTGAGCGCCACAATCTGTTATGATCAACACAATTGCATTCAGCATTGTAGTTTATGTGACAAAAATGCAGAGGGAAATAGTAGGGCTTGAAAGAGTCGATTTGCATATCAATAGTACCATGATGTTGGTTTTTAGGAGTGAGCACATGCACTTTAACTCTGGTTAGCAGTGGTCAAGTGTGCAGAGTCCTAAGTCCAGCAAAAACGAGATCAGCAAACATGGAGGAGAAGTCAAAATTGTTTGGGCGGAGCTACCCTAAGAATGAAAGGTCTAACACCAATAAAGAGGTCTTTGACATTACTTTATTGAACATGAAGGCTTGTGGATAACATTAATACTTAATGGCAGGTCATGAATGTAGTGGACAGTCATGAATGCATGACATGTATAAAGGCAAATGAGATACACTTTTTAAGACATATCATAGACTGGAGACTGAGAGTAGGATCAAGCTACTCAAGATAGATCATGCCCACGGTCAAACCCTGGAAGACAGTTTGAATGAAATTCGACAGTATTATTTAGTATTGCTGAAAAATGTAATATAAACAGTGTCGTTTTTAACAAAATTAGACGATGATCATAATTGCAGCACAAATACCTCCCTAAGTATACAAAGCTCACATGTTTTGGGGGAATTCTAAAATAACAGTTACATCAGCAGTAGAAGCAGCAATTCAAAGCAGTAGAAATTATGAATTTTAGCACTATAGTTTAAATTAAACTAACTGTGCATTAAAACCAAAGCTCAGACACATCAGAAAAAAATCCAAGAAGAAATGAAAGTCTTCCAAGAAGACATTGACTTGCTGACCTCGAACAGCCTATTTCATTGATTATCCATGAGGCAGACTGTTTGCAGCCTTGTGCTTTATTGGAATTTTCACAGGACCAGAGAGCTACATTTCACTGAGCTGTTATGATGTGCTTTACTATTGAACGATATGAATTTATTTTCTTCAAATCTGATATGCATTGTTTAGGTACAGCAAATTCCCAATAACAAATAAAACGAAATCTCACGCACACTTGCATTATTTATTTCCAATTTCAACCTTTCTCTATCGTAGATCTACAAGGTTTTCAGTAGGAAAAAAGTAAATCTACATCAATTTGGGTAAAAACTTACCTTAAGTCCAATAGCATTTTGTGACTAACAGATTTGCCTTTCCACATGCTTTACAGCTAGCAAAAGCTAAAAAAATTACAACGCTGTCCAATTAATAGTAAAACATTGCTTTCGCAACAAAGCTCTTTATATAAGACATTTGTTATTATTACCATCTCAATGATACTCAACTCACTGTCCCCAGAAGGATGGGAGTCAATGGGCATCATGTAGAGTTTAGAAGGCGGGCCTTCTTCCATCTATGTGGTGGAGGTCCATACCTTTGCTTTGCTTCCTTGGCAGATTACAGGACACCATATTTTGGGATCTCCTCCAGCCTGGCGCATATCTCTATGCTCTCAGAGGAACAAGCATTCTGATGACTACTGTAAAGGCATTATAAGCTTGCAGATTGGCTGCCATGTTTTATGCAATCGCTCTGCAAACGTTTTTGTTTTTCAAAATCAAACTCCAAAATAGGAGTTTGTTGTTAAAAAAAATAACAAATAATGAACCTAATACCCTATGTGCCTCATTTATGAGGCCTTGCGTGAGTTTTGCGCTTCCGATGCGTCACTTTTTGTGACGCATCAGTGGCGTAAAACATGCCTCCTGTTGCGCACTATTTATAAAGTGACGCATCTAAGCAGATGCGTCACTTTGTAAACCCCTGTGCTACATTATACCTGCCTCATGTATAATGAATGCAATGGGGGGGCGTTCCCCCACAAAAAGCCTTGTAGAAGTGACGCAGTGAAATCTATAAGATTTCCCTGCGTCACTTCTGACGCAGTTCCTTTCACATGGGGCTTGCCCCATGTGAAAGGACCCATTGCTGGAGTTGCGTCACTTTTGTAACACACTCCAGCAATGTGTCACTTTTGCACTTACAGATACGTCAGAAATACTGATGTATCTGCAACTCCTTGCGACATGATGCGTCATACATTAAATATGACGCATTAGGTATGTCGTTAGGAGTGCGCAGAAGTGACGCATCGCTGCTTTCACACAGCAATGCAACATTTCTCATAAATGAGGCCCTCTGAATTTTCTCAAGAGGTGTGGGGTCAATTTTTCAATTTCTGTTCTGGACGGCCACGTGTACACTGTGGAAACATGGTGGTCTGCCAGTCTTTAATTATAGTGTGAAGACTGGCAGTGTTTGTTGGACAGGGCACACCATTACACTTGTGGCAGGGTACTTTGTCTTTTTTTACAAAAAATAAAACTCTGTACAAAGAATTTTAATTCATGACCTGCAAATCATGGCAGCTCCCACATGATCATTGAGCTCATCAGCTGGTGGAATTGGGTGAAAATCAGTCTTGGTGGCTGAGTTAAGCCCTTGTTAATCCACACAAAACGAAACTTCTGATGTTATGCCCAATGAGGCGGCTTTAGGTACCAGAAAAACTGGACTGGCTTTAGTGTTACTGGCTTTGTCAGCTACTTTTGACACAGGATCACATACAATTCTTCTTTCCAGACTTGCAGAGGCTGATATCGGTGAACAGACTCTACTGTGGAGAAAGTCCTATTTACTGGATCAGTATCAGACTGTGTTTCTTCCATCTTATCAGTCAGAATATAAAACCATTTAGCAAAGAGTGCCATAGGGGTCAGCACTGAGTCCCACAATGTTGATTATCTACATCCAACGTCTCTTGACATTCATAAGATCATTTAAGCTCACTTGTATGAATTATGCCAACAATACCTAGATGATTATCTCAACAGATCCTTCAGAACTGGTTTCCTCTGATTCCTTCCATCTCTTTATTTCAGCTGTCACCTCCTGGTGGGTCATGAACACCTTGAAGTTTAACACAGATAAAACATAATTTACTCTGGATTCACCAGAGCTCCCTGGCTCCTTTTCGTCAATCAACCTCTTGCCCCTAGACTGGATGGTGTCTCCTGAACTTTCAAAATCTGTTAAAACCTTGGTTTCTTCTTGGATGATGAACTCTCCCTGACTAGACATGCTAATCACCTGTCCTCATTATGCTGCCTATCAAAGGTTCTGATTAAAATAATATCTATTTTCCCTTGGTCATTCTTCACATTGCAGTCCAGGGGACAATTTGTACTAATCTACACAGTGGCGTAACAAAACATGAGGGTACTTCCCTGGAAGATATTCTGAAGGGGCCTCTCACAGTCACATCAGTAGATGCTGTGGTGTTACCCTCCAGTATGGGTAAGTCTGGGGCCCCCTCGCACTGTGGGGTATGCATGGGCCTTTGTTACGCCCCTGCATCTACATTATTGCAACTTCCTATTCTTCTGCGCATCATTTGCAGAGCTGAAAAAATGTCAGTGCATGCAAAACTCCTTGCTCTTGCCTGCCTATGGCACTCTTTTTCATATGCTGCATTGGATGCTCTTTAGTGGCATCCAGTAGGGAAAAAGTACCATCTTCAAGTCACTTTGGCTTGTCCACAGAGCCTACCATCATTTGGGACCCACCTATCTTAAATACAAGTTTTTATGCAATTTCCCTGGTCGGTCCCTCCATTCCTCTGGTGCGGTCTTTCTCCAAGTTCCTAGATTCCAATGTGTCCGGATGGGAGGCAAAGCCTTTGGGTTGTGGCTGCCAAATCATGGAATTCCCTTTCACTAGCCTTTAGTTTCCTCCCTCACAACATTAGGACACCTGTACAGATAGCGGTGTGCTTAAAGTAATGGTATCATGGCATAAAAAGAGGGAGAAAGGAATGATCAGACAAGTTCTGTGGTTGTACAGATGTATTTGAGGTACTGATGTTGAGTGAGTACTACGTTGAGGGGGTGTCCACTTGTTTTAGTTCCTCCATATAGACACAGGTTAAAGCTCAGGCCTCCAGGTTTACAAGGAAGTCCAATGCTGGTCTGACCTCCAGCCTATCAACCCATTGGTGGATATTGCTCAATGAAACAAACAATGGTCTTAAGCTTGGGTCTGTTGTTGGAGAGTCAATTAATCAAATTCAACCAGGAGGACTTTAGGTCTCTGTAAGAAATAGAAAAACTATTAGGTTTAATCAAGAAGCAGTAAGCTACACATTCAAATGATAGTTTGGGCATATTAAATCAGATGCTTTGGCTGGGAATACCCTTTCAGCTCTCTGACTGTTTCTAAAGATGACAAAGATGATCTTATGGCTGAAACGGACGTGGAAAATGAGGACTGAAGACCTGGTTTCAAAACTGGCTACTCACCAATTGTTGGACAGCTGGTTTTGGAAAGAATATTGGAGTTCTGCATGTCCTTCTGGGTGGAATGAATATTAACTGGTTGGGTTGAAAGAAAGGACCATCATTAGCTGTTGCGTATCAAGTGCAAGTAATGATTTAGCATGGTCAATGTGGCAGGTTAATGTGGTGTGAGGAGTTTTTTTAACTGAAGGTTAATGATGGAGCAAGATATAACCCTAGGGAGTGAATGATGTATAATCATTTGCTTTGCTGATGGTGAGCAGGGATATTTGTGGTAGGGGATGTATTGTCACCCGATGGTTTTGAAGATGTGGAGGTTTTTTCCAATAACAAGTGTTGAAGAAGTTACATGGCAGAGATGAATCTGAGCTGCTGACACTTTAAATGTACTTGTGGTTTTTTGTTCAATGTACTTTATTTCCATGGAAGATCACTTCAAAGATGGCTAGATTTCTGTCTTTGGCTTATATCATGACAGTATTGTTGGAATATATATTCAAATTGAGTTTTATAAAGCTGGTTATGGTCTAGATTAAATATATTTTGTTTACCCGTTTTGGTTTTATAAGCATTTGAGCACTTTTTGGAAGGCGGTCTATCACTGATGAAGAATGGGTGGTTGGATATTACATGCCTAGTTTGTGGCTAGTGTAGATGTCAGTGAGGAGGCATTTTGGGAATACTTTCATGTAATGTTATGTTATGTTAATTTGGTTTTTATAAAGCGCACGGCTACTCCCAGTAAGCAAAAAACCACATAACAACCGCAGAAAAAAGAGCACCAAAAGCAGAGACCAGCAAAACAGATTAGAGTTGGAAAAGCCATGTCTTGAGCTTTTTCCTAAAGGTAAGCAGATCCTGAACCTGTCTGAGGGCCAAGGGAAGGCTGTTCCATAGGCGGGAGGCAACCACCTGGGAAGAACGACCTCCAACCCGAGCAAGTGAAACTTTGGGAACAGGAATCAGGAGTTGAGTAGAGGACCTCAAAGTACGTTGAGGGATGTAATGGGGAAATCTTTGTCTAAGGTAAGGGGCTCCAATCTGATTAAAGGCTTTAAAAAACAGAATCAAAGCTTTAAAATGGATTCTTTTCTGAACAGGAAGCCAATTCAGGGATGACAGAAGAGGGGACATAAGGGTCCTGGGGCTTGCCATAAAGATGGCCCTAGCCGCCGTATTTTGAATCACCTGCAAAAGAGCAATTAAGTGGCTGGGAAGTCCCAAGTACAAAGAGCTGGCATAATCCAATCGTGAGGTTACCAGAGCTTGGACAATGGTTTTTCTGTGAGAGTCAGAAAGCAGGGGCAAAAAGTTCCTCGCCATTCTTAAGATCCCGAAACAAGTCCCAGCTACAGATTGGATCTTGGATTTCATAGAAAGCGTAGCATCTAGTCTGACTCTGAGGTTCTTAACTATGGTCATGGGCGAACTGGGGGGGTAACAAATCCTGCGGCCACCAGCTGTGCCATGTCTCACAGGGATGAGGGATGAAAAAGATAATCTCGGACTACATTTCCTCAGCACCCTTCTCACAAGTGAACAACAGCTGAGTATCGTCTGCATATAATACGATCTTTGCCCCATGTTGTTCAGCCAGAAGGGCAATAGGGGCCATATATAGATTAGAGCCCTGCGGGACCCCAACATTCATGGGAGGAATAACAGTAGAAAAATGGGGAACCATATAGTTTGGAGACGGTTACTGAGAAATGACCTGATCCAGCTCAAGGCAGTGCCACAGACACTGCCCTCCACCACTCTTTGCACCAGTGTATTGTGGGGGACTGTGTAGAAAGCCGCGGAGAGGTCCAATAGTACCAAGACCGCATTGCCTCGCCTGTCTAGCGTAGCTTTTATTACTAAAGTTTGCCCTAAAACCTGACTGACTAGGGTGCAAAAGATGATTAGTCTCAATGTACTCAATTTCAATTTCCGTCTTTATTCGATCATAATCAATCATAAAAGACACATTAAGACGAACACAATATAATATAAAAAAGGCATACATTTTCATACAGGAATGTTTTGTTAAGAAAAGCATGTCATATAATATCCCACAATGATTAGGTTTAAAAGAGAGAATTCAGGGTCAAAAGCTATTAATGCATAATTACACAGGGCTTGGTTACAGTCTTCAATATTGGATTGAATGGCGTGGGGGAAATTTGAGTACACCAATGCATAAGCAGACAGATTACCTAATGCCTTGCAGGTTTTTCCTTCTAAGGACTCAAGTCCAGCTCAGAAACTTAGCCATAGCATCAACTATGACTTCAGAAGTTTCAGTTTTTAAAATATGCAGGGCCGTTTGATAAGATCTAGTTCCAAACTTTGTACAAACCGGCTTGAGTCATTTCAGCCGAGGGCTCTTGTATGCAGGGCACACAAACAAGATATGCAATAGAGTCTCGTCCTCAGTTAAACAAGGGTCACAATTTATATCCTGGTCATCCCGCCACTTTTTAGTGAACGATTTTAGGGGGAGTGTTCCCAGTCTAAATTGGTGGACAGGTTTTCTATCACCAGGACGTGGGACAATGTCCCAATAGGCCTCCAGCTTATGCTCACACTTATATTCAAGAAAGAGGCCTGTGAGGGAAGCACTAGTAACCAAGGACAGCAACTTTACATAAACCTTGTCCCTATATAAGGCTTTAATATCTCTTTTAGATGGGAAGGAATCCCCCTCTGGGTCCTCCCACAGGTGAATGAGGCCCATTTCAGATAACAATGCCTTAATCAATCTTTTGTAGTCAAGAAGTTTTGTTTGATTTATCTGCTTCCCTAATGTACTTAACAGCTTGTGCATAAGGTGCTAGCTCCGGGGTTGTCCAAAGTCTTCGCCAATAGGCAAGTGGTCTAAAACCCACAGCCTCCTCAAAGGAAATACATCCTAGATCTAAAAGTAGGGGCCTCAGAGGAGAGGACTGAGGATGGCCGGTCAATGCCCTTAGGAACTTGTTCTGGACTAAGACTAATGGTACTAATATTTCAAACCCCCAAAGTTCTGCCCCGAAATTATTGAGGCTCTAACCTTCCCTTGGTAAATAGATAGAGCCGGTCCAACTGGTTTAGTTTGGGACAACCAGAATTCTTTTAGGAGGGCCCCTGCAAGTTGATTATGCCTTAAGACTAATAGATCTAACTGTGGCTTCCAATTCAAGCGTTAGCCCAAAGTAGCACCCAGGGATGCAAAGGAGTCAGTTTGTTCCAGGGGCACATTGTTCATTTCCACTCTAGCTTTCACTACTTTGTGTTTGTGCAAGACCATGAAGTTCGTCTTATCAACGTTAACTACTAAATCATGGTCATTGCAGAAAAAAGTGAATTGATCAAGGGCGTGGTGCAGACCTGATTGCATCTTAGACAGAAATAAGGGCTCGTCTGCGAACATTAATAGAGGAACCCTGGATCCAGCAAGAGTAGGTGCGTTCGTGGAATATTCGGAGTAGTATGAGATAACATTATTTATGAACAATGAAAAGAGGGTAAGGCCAGAACACACCCCTGCCTTACTCCCTTGTTCACAAGAAAGCAGTCTGTTAGCTCACCCTGCTGACCCCATCATACTTGGGCAGATGTAGACTCATGTAGATTTACAATAAAAGATAAGATCTCAGCAGGCATCCCTTCTTCCCTAAGAACCTCCTACATCTTCTGGTGGGAGACTAAATCAAATGCAGATTTAACATCTACGAATGCTACATAGAGTGTCCCCCCTGCTAAGACCACTGTGTTCCAGTATATCATCATGAATCTAAAAACATGGTCGATAGTGCTAACATGGGAACGAAATCCTGCTTGATAGGTGGAAAGTATTTCGTTTCGTATCCAACTATTTACCCTACTTAGCACTAATCTCGCCACAATTTTTTGAAAGGAGTCTATGAGGCTAATGGGCCTATAATTAGATGGACTGGCGCGATCCCCCTTTTTATAAATGGGGATGATTCCAGAATGGGTGCACCTCTTGCCAAACCATTAGCAAGGAAGAGAATATATTTCAACCAGTTCTCCCGATCTAATTTAAATATATCTGCCGGGATACAATCCGGTCCAGGAGCCCTACCTGCTGCCACACCATTGAGGGTTCTCTCGATTTCCGCTAGTGTAAAGGAAAGGACTGAGTCCGTCACAGCACAGGGCGATGAAAATTGGGACTTGTAATGTGCGACCCAAACTTCTGGTGGAACGTTGTTACCTGGAGCCTGGACAGCACTACCACTGCCCCATTTAATTAAGTGCCAGAACCGACACCAGTTATTCCCATTGCATGCCTCTAGGAGGTCCCTCCATCTATTTTCATCGTAAGCCTTCTTTGCCCTGAGTTGTTTATCCTTGTAGTCTGCCCTTAGTTCACTTACCTCCTGTGCTGATCCCACCCTAATGGCTTGGGACAAGTGTCTGAAAGCTATCCTACATTCCCCGTCATACCATTTTGCAGCTTTATGAGAGTGGGTTACATTGGATCTTTTTATATTTTTAGTAAAATAGCTTTTCAGCTTAGCAAACAGGGATTTGTGAGTCTCTATAAGAGTTGTAAGGCTAGCCTCGCTGGAATCAAGATAGGATAGGGCTATAAGGGACTCTTCAAGAGTAGACCTTATCTGTGCCATGATGCCCTTATCTTCAGAGAAACATGCCCATTTTAATCTTCAAAAGATGATTAGTCTCAATCTACTCAGTAATAATGGAATTGACATATTTCTCCAAGACCTTGGCGGAAAAATGGAGCAGGGATATAGGACGATAGTTACCAGCTACTTCAGGGTCAGCTGTGGTTTTTTTTTTTAACAATGGAAGAATTCTGGTTTATTTCCAGCAGGGAGGGGTATATCCTTCCCACAAGGCGTTGTTTAAGATCTGATTCAAAGTAGGATTACTCACCTCTGTAATTACCGACAGCACCTTGGCAGGACAGGGGTAGGCTGGAGATTTCAAGGACTTTATGAGAGTTAATGATTGGTCCATAGAGGTAACAGGGAACTGCATAACGGAGAAAACTGCTCTCATAGCAACACTAGGGGAATCTAGATCTGCTCTTGGAACCAACGGCTGCATTTAAAAAGAGTCATGTATTTTTCAAATTTTATTGTGGAAACAAGAGGCCATCATATTAGTCCATTCACTGGTTGGTGCAAACGGGCGTCTAATAGCTGCAGGCAACGAAAAGTTTTTGACAATGTTATGAAGTTCTCTACTTTTATTGCCCGCCTGGCCAATTTTCGTGGAGAAAATGAGTTTCTTGCCCTCGTGAACTTTCCGGTAATGGTCTCGTAGGGCCACTTTAAAGATACATTTGTTGTGGGCCATGTAGTTTACTCGCCATATTCTTTCTAAGTGTTTACATGCACTTTTACTTTTCCTTAGAACTTCCGTTTAACAAGGGGCAGAAGCATGGTTGCACAGTAGAACCACTTTTTGGAATTGCTGGATGATTATTGACACTAAATAGATAATAGCAGTGCTCTCCTGACTGCCTTCTAAAGCTGGGGTAACAGACATCTAGCTTTAGTAGAAGGACCATCCGTAGTGTGATGAGGCCTATGATCTTAGAAAAAGGGAAGGGTTAGTCTGGAGTGGCTCAATGTTTAGGAAGAGTGTTTACCGGGCAGGGACACTCTTGATGTTTTAGTTTACGAAGGCATTGGTGAGGTTGGGCCTCATGGATTGTTTCAGAATTGATGAAGAAGTTGTGGTGTCAGAATTAGTCAGGTTTGGTAAGCTATTGGTGAACTAGGTATTTGAATATCCTGTGTGACCAGAAAGGTAACAAACTGACAACAATAGGCAGGGGTCTGTAGGGTACGCTACTTGCACAGAGAACAGTACTTTAATCAACTCATCATATTATTTAAATGCAAAGTTTGTGGTAGTGTTCCTACTTTAATTGTGCATATTATTGTTGACTATCCTGTATGGGTAGAATTTACACATATTGCCGGGCATTCCTGGCTGGGGTGATGGAACAGAATTCGGAACTGCTGTGTGAGATGAAGTAAGTAGAGCTGTGCTTGAGGTTTTGTTGCGTGTGGCTTATTGGTCTTGTTTTCCAAATAGTTTGACAGAAATGATAGCAGCAACATGGAAAATAAATATCCGGGCATTACAGGCATCATCTTTGCTCATCAGTTTAAGAAATTAAGGACCAGACCTGGGGTCCCATCAGCGGTACAAGATCGTGTCTCTGCCGAGGAAGTTAGAGTCACATAGTAGTGGTCCTTCTCAACATCAGAGGAGGTTTGGATGGCAGGGCAGACTCCTGTTGAAATGGTCCATCAGAAAAGCAACTAGAGGACAGCATGGGGATGGCTGAGAGCACATGGGTTTGGGTGCCATCTAAGCCAGGGCTTGGCCTCTCACTTGGAGGCTGTCTCCAAAGCTGTACAATGCAGTACATCTCATGAGTCTCTTGCATGCAGATCACAGTTATGCAATAATGTTCACATGCACAGCCACGGAGAAGGCCCAGCTGAAATTGCAATTATGTTCTGTAATTCAAGTAATTTCAGTAATTTCATGTTACATTTGTTTGCCACCTCGCATGTTTAAATATGTTACGTTTGAGCTCGGGAACAACGAGAACGGCCAGAATGTGAACAGGTGTCATTGTGGTACTTGTGTTTTTGGTGCTATTTTAGAGTAAAATATGTTCCTGGATCCAAAATGTAGGAGATGACTAGTTTCATGATAAAATATAGTGCTTGGACGGCAGCGGCAATGGCTGCCTGAACGCGTCGCTCGGCACACAGGAGAGCGATCAAGTCAATTTTTGGGAGACAAATTGGCATATTTAATGCCGGAAAATCCAGGCTTCACCTCATCTCATCATGTAGATCAAGACGGTGCCAAGTTTCAGGCACTGACACCAAGGAGATGCTGACTCTGACACAGATATCAGAGACCCATGCACCCTAACATGCTGCCTCAAGATGGCGGGGATGCGCGTTGTACAATGAAGCTCTAATTTCTGCACGGATGGTCCTCCGCTTGCCTGAATAGGCTGAGTTTCACCAGCACAAGCCCATCATCCCAAAGATGGTTGATCCAAGTCTGCGACTAACGTCCATGGATTTACTTAGACCCAGGTGCCCAGATGCCTGACCTAACAATGACGGCGGACAGGCAATAGCGGTTAGACAGTACCAAACAGTACCAGCGGCTACACATCAATCACTGCTATTACCCGTATCTCTAGGAAGTGGTCAATGCAATTTGGTGATATGCGTTCTGCTTCCGACCCTTTGCCCGGCATCTGAGTAGTGCGGTGTAATCGGGCAAGAGTATACACAGTGCTGTGAACACATGCTTCACCTCCAAAATGGCGGTGCCATCGGGCTTGCGCTGAGCAATTGAAACATCACCATTTGCACGTACCTCTGGGGAAGTGATCTCTGCAGGCATTGTACCTTATTGGAGTATGGTCTGCTCCTAAACCGTTGCCGACATATGGGAGGTGCGGATATGCGGAGGTGCTGAGCACTCTGATCTCTCCCCTGATCTCTCCCCTCCAACGCTGTGGCCCTACTACACCCTTGCGCCACCCTGCCTAAATATTCTCTAACGTCAGTCAGCCTCACATGATGGGCGCCAAGGGAGTAATTCCTCCACTGCCTCCAGCGAAGCAGCCCACGTACAATCCAGCCTTTCCTAGCGGAGACTACCTTTCAGCCACGGAGTAATCGGCACTCTTTGGAACCCGGCACTGGTATCTCTCGTTGCCTTTCTCCGCCACTGCAGCATAGCGCAGCATATCTCATAGCATCACAGCGCGCAACCACTTGTGCTGCTGCAGCCCTCCGATCTCTACCTTTACATGGTGTTTGCCTGTGAACTGTGCTGGTATATTGTTTGCCTGCTACTCCTGGATTGGTGGTCACTGCTCTACAACAGCTACTCTGTCAGTGCTGGCAATTCGAACCGGTCACTGGACTTTACCCTCCATTAAGTTCCGATCTATAGGGTGCTAACCAAGTTTACCATACCCCACAACAACTCTAGACATCAGGTCACCAGATCTACAAGAAGTCCACCCACACCCGTCGCTCAATCATCTGAACATTGTAATGCATTGTAGTGCTCCTCTGCATTGGGGTCCTGATCATAACAACGGACGTACGCACGTGCTGGAGGAAGAGTACAAAAAACCAGCAAGGAAGTGCAAAACAGAATAAGAGTGGGTAAGAGAGACATTACCAAAAAGAACCTTCATAATAGAGGTTGAACATATCAGGCTACTCCCTCAAGCACCTCAACCCTGCCTCACGATGGCGGATAGGGAAAGCAGAACCAACAATAAGAAAGTAAGACCTGAACCAACAATGTCGGAAACTCCAATCAAAGCCAAATCAGACCTGACCAGTACGATTGACATGATTTTAAAAAAACTTGTGGAAGTCCATGATTTAGCTAAATCGACAAAAAACAATACTGATACTATGCAATTGGAGCTTACAGCAATCCGGGCGGACATGAGCACTATGAACAAGAGCATCTGTGAGGTGGAACAACACATAAGTGACGTAGAAGACAGGACCTCTCAATCCTCCAAAATCATAAAGCACCTCCAGAGAGCCACAAATGATCTCAAGAGACAAAATGTTGAATTAGAGGATCATAATAGAAGAGGAAATGTATGTGATATAGAACACCTCCTGCTCTACTGTGTGTGTGTGGTACCCTTTTGGGATACAGTCTTCGCTTTTCTCTTTAACGTTTTCTCATACTCCCCCTCCAGAGAGATAACCACCCTGGTATTCGGCTTCCTCAAAGCCAGGTCCCTTACTGACAATAATAGGGCCCTACTAGATCTACTCCTCACGGCTGCGGTAAAAGTGGTCCTCAATAATTAGAAGGTCACCCGCAAAGCCTCCTTTACCTGCTGGTTAAATTGGGTCACTAACCTAAGAGGAGCTGACAATATATCACTCCAAAACTCGCTGTGGCGTCCTCCTCACAGACGAATATGGGACAGTCTTGATAACTACTTTAGCACTCACCAGCCACCATGAACCTCCTATCCTACACTCATGATCTCGTTCAACTTGGCTTTGTTTGAGCTCTCCATGACATTCCTCTGGTTACTTTTCTTGCCTTTGACAGTGGCTGTTATCATCTGTGGGCCCAGGCACTGATACTACTTATGCAATATGTATGATTGTTGATATGTCTTTTCTTTTGTTATTTTCTCGATTGCCTAATGTCTATTATCGCCCATTCAATTATTATCCTTAAAGTCATTATTTCAAGCTTATATGTCTCAACCATAAGTTTTTCTCTTTTCTGTTTTCAACGTCTGTATTACTTTTTATTTTTTATTTATTTGGAAACAACCAATAAAAAAACTTTTGAATACTAAAATATAGCGCTAAATTCCGAAAATGCATTTTGCATTTTAATTAAGTGTAATTTTGCCAACATTTTGTGCAATTACAAAAAAGCAAGTTATGATGATTACACACACACTTCAAATGCAGAGTCGTTAATCTGCATATTATGTGCATGACAGGCCATCGGGGGCCATCGTGTACCATCAGTAATAGTAGGGTTATGTGTGAAGTCTAGAAGTAGGCATCAACGTATGGAGTGCACCACACATCAGAGAGATTGAGGTAAGGTAAATTAACTGAGGAAACAGTAGAAGCCGATTAGTAATCTTGGTAAAATGGGATTAATATTGTCAGTAACAACAAAGTAAATGGTGAACTCCATGGGAGAATTCCATCTTAAATTGTAATAAATATTACATTTCTGCTTTGGACTATGGACTGTGAGTGCCTCATTGTTTAGCTTCACCATTGTTGAATTAATACACATTAATCCAAAAATACACAGCTAAAATATCACTCTTAAGAGTTTCGATAATATGGAAAATTTACCTAGAAAACAAATTAATACAGCATGTTTTATTCTGAAATAGAAAACTAGATGTGTGTATTTTTAAACACAAACATATTTAAAAATATCAGTTATCACGTTAGCCTTTGCCTGTGGATTTGATATCTCT
The DNA here is from genome assembly GCF_964261635.1 of Lissotriton helveticus. Taxonomy (NCBI): domain Eukaryota; kingdom Metazoa; phylum Chordata; class Amphibia; order Caudata; family Salamandridae; genus Lissotriton; species Lissotriton helveticus. The sequence continues at coordinate 1,708,235,823 of NC_136063.1, read as the reverse complement.
ATTTTAAATGCCTTTCATGAAATCAACAGCTAGTGGTGAGGGATGGCTTTGATGCTGATACTAGCCTGTAGGAGTCAGGAAGTTATCGGCCGGGCCTCTAAACAACCCCATTTGATGTGATATGTTGGTCTTCCTCTTGTTAAACTCCTTGTTTGTGTGTTGTCATTTGCGAAAGGAAAATATGAACCCAGGTGAGATGTTATATTGAGTTAGCACCCCTATCTTAACCTGTACATCCCCTCCATGGCGAGACCTCATCAACATTGATAGGATTTGCATGGTGCCCCCTCTCTTGCTGGTTCCTGAGTCAAAATCATTGAACACCAGGGCCGCTCCCTTATAGGTATTTAAATATGTATGATTCATACATATTTCCTAACCACCATTTCTTCATCGGTCCCCACATTTCTGCCATTTTGGATGTACATGCATTATGATCGAGCCTATTAAATCGTTGACCTGAAATTAACCATTCTCTAAATATCAGAGGTGAAAGGGATACCCATTTCATGCATATCTACCTTCTTTCCAGCAGAATTAAAGCAAATAAAAGTGATCTCTGTTTCATGTGTAACTTTATAGTAGACACATCACCATCTAGAATTCTAAAAATCAACAGTGGAAGGCTTACCTTAATTTCTCTGCCCATTGTATCCGACAAAGCGTAACCCACTTCTTGTCAGAAAATAGTTGGATGGCAGGACACTGCCAAAACATAAATAAATAATTAGTCAGCTTGTTCACCTCTTGCTGTTTTGATCTTATTATTTAGCATAGCCTGCTCCTGTGCTTCGTCATGAATGTCTCGGCTCCTCACTGATTCTGCAATTTTCATCTCCAAATCCTTCAATCTGCTCTTAGCTTCTTTGTTTTTGTATGCTGGAAAACGTATTATCATTCTTGTAATATATGCCTGATTAGTATCCCAAATTATATGCATGAGAGCTGATCCCTTATTTGTCTCAAACAAAATCTACTATATCCTACCTCAACTGGTAGACTAATGCCAAAAAGAACAATTGATGGACAGAATGCAGAACAATGCCATGCAGAAAATAATGAACAACCTCCCACATGACCTTAATTCCGTTAATGCTAGCTAATATATAGCATAGGAATGGGTCATTGGCTCATGATTTCTCCACACACAAATATGAATTTTATAATAATGCTTTTATTTATTTTTTATTTCATTATTCATTTGTATAAAAAGGCAATCACATAGCAATGCTTATTTATATTATCATAATTTCTTTAAACAATGTTGTTTCTTGGCCATATGTCAACAAATTTCAATAGTAATTTTTTAAAAATATATTGTGATCTCAATCTGTACAAAGAAAAGCACTCATGATTTGTACACAAGTTCTTTGCATTTTTTCTCTCAAGAGACAAACATCAATTTTGCTATCCAAAAATACTACCCCCACATGTACACCTCCTCCACATAATCAACACTTGTGTCACTGACTCATACAACACACACTCATCCTACCCAGTACAGCATCGCACACACAGATGAAAAAATGATCGGGGTAAAACCAATAACCTTCGAATGCTATGCTGATAGCTGGGATATCATACTCTCAGGTCGATGTACGTTTCAATTGATATAAAACATTATTTCCATCTTCATCAGGACCTATCAGTTCTTTTATTATCTCTTTTAAGTTAAACTGTGGGGAATCTAGAAACGCAATGTTGAACAGGAGAAACAAAAATTGCATCATGAGTTTTGACCCTGGAGCTTCACTATTTTGCCCCTAAAAAATCCCTTATAAGAAGAATACTGCTGACCCATTAGCCTCATAGAAACTTTCATCAGTGATATTCTTAAGAAAGCAAAAAGTGAGGTAAAGTAGAGATATTAGATTCACATTATATCTGCTACTTAGCAAGGAAATAAATTCAAGAGACCAATAGTGCCAAATTTAATAGCAAACACTATTCAAAAATAGAAAAAAGAAAATGAAAAGAAAAATGAATCAGTAGTGCTAGTGCCCTTTTTCCCCTTCGTGCATCATACTCTACATTAGATTGTCTGGTATTTCTTGATGTAATAACCCTTACACTCCAGCCGAAGTGATAGTGACCCCTGAGCCCCAGGAGCTCCTTCGGGGTATATGCAGTCAAGAACTATTTTTGTCAGAGGTTAAAAAATGTCACACAGTACAGGGATCTGGGCTTGAGTGTTCCCATTGGGAGCAGGGTTGAGACGTATTTGCATATGGCTGGGTTTAAACTGGAATGGCTTGTGGAGCAAAAAATCTATGGATTTAGGTTGAGATCTTTGTACTGGGGTGAATGTTTAACATTGTTAAATATTCTGTCCATCAATTGTTCTTTTTACATAAGTCAACCAAGTGGGACGGGTATGCCCAGATGTGGGTCCCATGTTCTCCATGCGATTGGAGTCAAGCTATCCTGGCTGATGAGGGGTGAAACCTTGAAACCGGTCCTAGTGTGCTTGTTTCCAGTCAAGGGAGGATCTGGCCTGGCAGTTCTGGCTGGACTGTTCCCAATGGGAGCAGGGTCAAGACTGATTTGCATATGGATGTGTTTAAACTGGAATTGCATGGGAAGCAAAAAAGCTATGGATTTAGGCTCAGATCTTTGTACTGGGGTGAATGTTTGACATTGTGCAACATTCTGTCCATCAATTGTTCTTTTTGCAATCAACTGGTTGACTACCGCCTGATCCAACAGTTGTGACTGTCTAAAGACCACCTGGTAGGCATTGGTTACTTTTCCAAGAGCAAATCTAGCTTCACTGCAGAATGGTCTGACAAGTGCGCAGAAATGTGGGTTACCTCTTTAACTTTATTGATCAATCTGGCATCAACCAGAAAGAAGTTAATTCTGGTGGTGTGTCAATGTTTCTTATTATGAAAGGTAAAGTATTTATCTCTGTTATTCGTTTGTCCCCAGATATAGTTGAGACCCAAGTCTTTCATCAACTGCGCATATGTGGCAGCATCTTGGGGGAGTTTGATGTGCATATTATGGATGATCTGTCAATAGTTGGGTCCCGAAAAACATTAAATCCCCCTATCACTCTCAGGACTAAAATCTTCCTTTAACTGACAATTTAAGGCCTGGTTCATGAATGTTCTGGTCATAATAACAACTAATTCATATCGTACACCATGTATCTGTATTTGAGCCATTAACCACTGCCCCCAGGATCTGCTTTAGGTTTCTCCCAAGGGTTCCTGAAAGGGGTTTTTAATCAAAATGGCCACAGCCTTGGCACAACATAATTGATCAGTGCATATGAAGTCCCTAATCCATTTTTACTTCTTTAGGATTTCTTTGCATTCCTTTTTCAGTAAATGTATTGCTTGCAATATTACTAGCCTACTCGCAGATTGCCTTAAATATTACAAAATCTTTCTCCTTCTACTCCTTACCCTACAACAATTCACATTTAATGACAAAATGCGTAGGTGGTCTTTTTATTAACATCTGCCATTTGACCCCACTTTCTTTGATTCGCTTGCCTCCTCTGTTCATATACTTAATGCTACCATTCCCAAATGAATACCCCCTTTATTAATTTTTTTCTCGCCCAGATGCTCCCCACCCAGTGCCATCTCCACCTGCCTCCCCTAGTCATGTCTATCCCCCTAACCCAGCCTGGGGAACCCTCCCTTCTTTCCTTTTGGGTATTCTCATTATACCCTTTTAAGACTCTCCCTAGTCTAGTGTTGAATTTACTCATGGTGCACTTTGATTTGCTTGAGTAGATCCTCCAACTCCCCTGGTTTCCTTCAGTTGTGCATTTTATTGTTCCACATAATTTCAAGAGTTGCAGAGAACTTCAACAGGGCGGTGGACCCCAGCTTTCTAAGTTCCCAAATGTACACTACCCAACTCCCATTGCCGATCCTTTGTGGACCTTGAGATATCCAATCTAAAGCGAAAAGACCGCTCATCTTTATTTAAAGCTGCCTGCCTTTAGGGCCTCTGAAAGGATCTTTTCTTTTAGAGTATAAGCCATGAAGTTCATCAGGATCTTCTGTGGTTTTTTTCCCATTCCGATTTTTCCTAAATTCTTTGCATGTCTACGGCCAATTCACTATGAACCCCAGATTCAATGAGTTAAGTAATCAGAAAGCCTTTAAGGTTGTCTCCTTCAATACCTTCAGGGATGTTAAGGATTCTCACTTTATTTCACCTTGCGTTCTTCTCTAGGGACTCAATTTTTCCCCAGAGATCCTTTTCCCCTATTTTTAGTGCTTGCATCCCCTTGTGGTTAACCCCTGCCTCCTCCTTAAGATCCTCAAGCAAGCTTCCATAACATTCAACCTCTCCATTAGAGTATCCAGCTTGCCCTCTAGGGTCTCACAAGGACCCTGAATGCTTGCTTGATTTCTCTCCAAAAGTGTCACTTTATATTTAATTTCTACCAACAGAACTGTTAGCAGTATCTCTACCCATATCTGACCAGTGGAATTTTCTATCTTGCCCTAGTCATCTTGTGAATGTAACTGCAAATTTTAGCCTGATCCAAAACAGAAACTTTGTCCGCTGGTACTTGAAATCTATTCTCTGTAAGAACATCTACTATGCCTCCCTTTGCACCCTCATTTCCCTCCTCCATGGTAAAACTATTATCTTTTTGGGTACCTAGAGATACTTGTAGACAATGCTGAGAATATGGAATTGATTTACTTTCCTCCTTCTAGCCTGAACTTTGAAAAAGGACCTCAGGGAGGGAGTCATATTTTCACTGCGTTGGGGCTTTGCCACATTCTCTGTTTTACTCCTTATCTTTCCTCTTCTTCCAGAGAGCAGCAATATATATGTGACAAAGACAGGAACCCCACCTTGAGAGTTAGGAGGTTTTGTGGAGTTTCCTTTAGAGTTGGTAAGCCCTGTAGCTATTTCCACAATTAGAGGAGAACTCAGAATTAACCTCCCAATTGTACCCTGCTGCTCTATGCCACTCTGCTTCTGAAGGTGTCTCTGCTCTTGTTTTACAATTGTGCAATGTAAATCTCCCCTTTACCTTTCCCATATTACTTAACTAAGTCAGCCAGGGGGCCTTCTCTTCCTCTGATGCTTTATTATGCTAATGTAGCAAAGTTGGGAGCATTAACGGGTGCATGAGCACTTTCTCTACCTGCTGTCTGATATCTGGAACGATGATCCATGGAGACGTGATGAATATTCTGTGATGTCCATTTGGGAGCAATTGAGATGGCAGTGTGCCACTGTGGAAGGAGGATCGGAGGGCCTCTGCGCAAATTCCTTCCAGGGACTGCTTGATGGCATCAGCAAAAGCAGGCGGATGTTCATTGACTGGTCGCTCGGACGGCAGAGCTGACAGGGAGACATTACAGTCCCTGATAGATGCTCCTTATGTAATACACGGGGGCCTGTGCCTAGTTGCAAGGATAAAGCCCAAGAATTGTCATTATTGCATTCTACCGTGCAGAAAACTAGAGGCAAAAGGTCAGTGCAAGTGGTGAGGACAAGGGGCACAGGTGTGATCTTGGTTACCTTCTTTTCCCTATTGAGCATCATCTTGCTGCCGTTCAGTCTGCCAGGACTGTAGAGCCAGGGGAGGGTGTACTTTGCAGAAATGCGGGGTGTGAAGGGGGTGGAGGTGAATATCCTAAATATAATGAGTTGCTACCTTCGTTACTCACATTCGTTTTCTTGCACTATCACTCTTGGGCACTTCAAGCTAATTGTTTTACCTGTCTCCTCCTGTATGGCACAGTATCAGAATAACATACCCAGTTTATCACCTTATTGAAATAGTGTGTCCTAAATACCTGTTACAAAAATAGTACACCATTGGAAATATTAATAGAAGATATTCACCCAATGGAATGATATTTTTGTAAAAAAAACCAAAAGATTTATAACTCAATATTTCTGTCAGACTATATTTTGCAAAAGATGTTCTGACATGCGCTCTTCTTTTCATGTGCTGTCTCTCATCCCTCTTTGTCACCCTTCTCTTCATTTTCATTTTTTTTATGCTTTTCTTTCTTCAGGTGATGTAGCAAGTGGCTCTATTTTGTGCTGCTATTCCTGTTTCCTCCAATTAACTGCATTGAGAATAGTGTGAACCATTCCCCGATTCACGCATGTCAGTCCAGTTCCATTAAATTTCAAAATTGAGAAGGTACACATGATGTCTGAAACCCGTTCAAAAATGGACTTATACTATGTCTACCTGATTTGCATTTACCTCCACCTTCTTTTGGTAATGTTGGTAAGCTCTAACGCAGTGGCGGCTGGCTTGGAACGGGGTGGTAAGGCAGGTGAAGGATAAAAAAAATAAAGCAACTTACCTTTCCTTCGCTGCAACTGCTGCCACATGCTTCTCCTCTCTCTTCTTCATCTGCACTGGCAGCACAGGAAACAGACTCTCCCAGTCAATCACGATGCTTTATGAGCAGTGTCATGATTGTTCTGAGCGGCATGTTTGGCTGCTTAGGCAGTGCCTGGGAGCCTCAGTATGTTCTCCATCAGGCTGTGCAACACAGCCAGGTGGAGAAAATGGCAAATGCGCATGAATGCTTGGACAGCCCTATTGTGCCAGCCAAACATTAATGCACACTTAGGGAGTGCCAACCACTCCTCACTTTGCTCAGCCCCACCGACCTGACTCCTGCCCGGCACAGAAAAATACAATAATAACCTCTTGTTATTACCATTTTATTTTTAGTTTTTGCTCTGCTCAAATAGCAGTGGGTTGATGCTCCTGTACCTTAATGGAGGAGGCGCCAGACTGCTCTAATGTGTGGCTAGAGTCGAGGCTCTAGAAGATGCAGAATGGCGATGCTTGCTAATCACAAGTTGTCCTGTGATGAGTGCTGAAGCCGTTCAGGCTCCTATATTGTCTGTTTCCAATCCTGTAAAGTACTGATTGAGAACAACTGCCAACTAGGTCCCGACGCAGTTTCTGCCACATGGTCGTAATGCCACATAATATGAGCAATTTGACGTTACGCTCATGCAGAATTCTCAAAATTATACTATTTTGCCTCACCGTATAATTATACAACTTTCAGTGGAAAAATGTAGAGCAAGTGTACAAGACAAATGCAAATGCACAGAATAGGAGTGGCTGCTGTTTGCAGCGCTTATGTTCCTTTTTTCTTTATCACAACATATATCGTTTCTTATAAAATATAGCACCAAATGCTGGCTTTGCACTTATAATTTTCTGTATTTTCCCCAAATTCTGCGTAAACACACAAAAGAAAAATACTTACATTTTGCACATCTCTACTACCAAACAAATCATGCGCAAAATCCACCAGTGCTGATGTTACTGTGAACTGCTGAAAGCAGTGTTCACATGTGAGTTAAAGCTTTTAATGAGTTAAGACATAACCTCCATCAAGGGACTTTCGGTATCAATCTGATAATAATTAGAGCTGTCAGTGGCAGAGACAGCACATCTATCTGTCTTTTTAGAACAATTCAACTTCTGAAACTTTAAATGTATGGCCTCTAAATCTATCATACTACATAACATGTTTGCTCATATTGTGGGTTAATACATCCTATCGCCCTTAAATGGACATAATTTACTTTCACACTCAGACTTCAATAACATGTAGAACCAAGAGTGCTCAGAGCATATTGCGGATGGAATTTAGAAAGCATTCTTTTCACATCTCAAGACTTAGCTTGAAATGTTTTTAATCTAAGTGGCACAAGTATGTGCTTTTTAAAAGGAGAAAGGCTTTTTTACAGTTGTTTTTTTAACTGAGTCATGCTTTCAACAGTGTTAGAAATGGGGTTTATAGTTGGCTAGGTTATAAACCTAATCCAGGCAAAACCCACCACTCTAGTCAGGGCAAGTAAGTTACACAGCAACAATAACTTGTGCTCACCCTCTGGTAGCTAGACGCAGAGCAGTCAGGCGTAACATCAGAGGTAATGTGTAGGGCATTTGCACAACACACTCAGACAACTAAAACACTGCATACACCACAAAAGAGACTGCACACAGGATTAGATACAAATATATAGTATATTGTACAACATACATCATACACCAAAATGACATAAATCATGAAAACTGTCCGTTATCCCGTTACTGAGATAGTACTCATCATCCTGTCTATGCAAGAATCAAAAATGGCATAACTTATAATATCAGAACATGAAATCAACAGATTATGAAACAGAAACGGGAATCCTTACATTAGGGTAAGTAATGCAATATTGTGTGGAAAAATTAATCACCAAATATCCCCCATAAATGCACTCAACACAAAGCTACAGAGCACCCGCGCTTCTCTTACATGCCATGCGGGAAAATAGGGAACCCCTTTGGGATAAATGCAGTTGTACACTGTGGGTGGCAGGAACACCTGTGCACCTACTACATGAGGTACAGTAGTTTTATCTTGCTTTAAAAAATGCAGCAAATTCCTCATGAGAATTGGGGGCCTCCGTCGAGGTTCCACCCCATCCTGAAAACCAGATACAGTGCCCCCAGGTATGTGCTCAATCTGGGGGCACACACACACTGTGGAATCCAGTTGAGGGTGGGGAAAAGGCCTAGCTTAAGGACATGCTGAGACCTCCAACTCGCAAAAAACGACTGCCCGTGAATGCTGGGAGCAGCCACAGCAACACAATAACCTTCTGCCCTAGCACCACTGAGGCTTCTTTTGGTCAGGACAGCAATGTACGCCTCACAGGGCCCATTGGAGGGCCACAGCCCCCTCTACTCCTCCACACAGTCATGTGGGGGACAGGCAGGGCCGCCCGTTGGCACCCCTAGCAACAATGATGCCCGGAGACTCCTCTTCCTGGCTGAGCTCCTCCCACCGGGAACACAGAGCCCTTCACAAAGGAAGTGTGGAACGACTGCTAACTCATCTGGACTGTGTTGGCTTGCTATGCCCAGCAGGCAAGCCCATGGGGGTGCGATGATTCCTGTCAGCCCGGCAACTTGCCAGCACCAGAGGCAGAGGTGGCTCCTTGGCTTACGCTATCACTGCTGACATGGCTCGAGTCACAAACAGGACAGGCCAGTCCAGGACAGCCCAGGGGGTGCGGGATCTAGACAGCGTGGCACACTAGACCTGTGCTGCTCTTACCAATCCCTCCCACTCGTCAGCCTCAAAACATAAAGTGCTCCTCAGGTCCCAACAAGGTGCTCCTCTCTGGCAAGACACAATGTGGTGCTTAGTGTCCACACGTGTGTGGGTGTAGGTAACAGTGCAATGAGGCACTGCGCTTAAACTTGTGGCCATACCAGTGCAGAGACAGACATGCTTGGGTAGCTTGGAGCACTGGTTCCAGAGTTCAGGGAGCTGGGCACAAATTCTTTGATGTCCCGGAGACCATTTAATAGAACCAATGATAAGCCAGCAAGCCCTTGGAGTTCTTCGGGTAACAAATAGAATATGAAGAGGGCAGGATCCTTCATCCCTCAAAGCAGAGGTAGTAGCAGCTGGTCAACACAGTGCAAAGGGGCAGTCCCTTCTGGCTGTGTAGCTCCTCTTTGTTATAGTGTCTCCTCAGGATCCCAAAGTGAACTAAAAACATGTGGTCAGAGCCCCGCTACTTATACTCCAAATGTCTTTGATGTAGAGGTGACTCCAAAAGAAACCTTAGAAGTGCCCAACAAACACCCCCTTAGAACCCCAGCTCTGGTTACAGAAATCAGAAGCGGGTAAATCATCCCTTTGTGTGAGGGCAGGACACAGCCCATACAAATGTAAACTGTGAACGCGCCTCTCCCTTCAAGCCCAGGAAGACCGTCTGTATGCAGTTGTATGCAGATATGACTCTGTCACATCCAACCCTTCCTGCTTGATGGCTCTCAGCAAAGTATGCACAAAGTGTAGCTGTCAACCTAGCAAAGACGTGGATTGGAAACAGGATGCAAAGCACACAGAGTTATAAGTGCAGAGAAATGACCATTTTCTAAAAATGGCCTTTCTAAAATTGTAATGTACAATCCACCTACAGCAGTAGCAGGATTTATCTCCACTATTCCAAACATACCAAACATGGAAACACTACTCCTTTCAGATCAGGAATTACCATTTAAACACATATATGGGAATTCCCAATGCTAGCTATCAGAAGAGCATTCCTCACAGTAGTGCAAACCAAAGAGGCTGTTTGCCAGTATCAGGACATGCCACACGTTAAAGGCACATGTCCTACTATTTACTCACACAACACCCTGCCCATAGAGCTACCTAGAGCCTACCTTAGGGGTGACCAATATGTAGTAAAAGGAGAGTTTAAGGCTTGGCAAATAATTTTAAATGCCAAGTCAATGTGGCAATAAACTGTGCACACAGGCCACACAATAAAAAGCCTGAGGCAGGTTTGAAAGGCTACGTCAGTGGGTGGCCCAATCAGTGCAACAGGCCCACTATTAGCATTTAACTTACAGGCTCTAGGAATATGGCATACCACTTTAAAAGGGACTTATCCCAAGCAGGTGTAAACCAATGATACCATGTTTTAGACAAGTGAGCATAGGAGCTTTACCAATGATTAGCAGTGATAAAATGCCCAGAGTCCCAAAGACAACAAAAAGAGGGACAGGAAAAAAGGAGGAAGAAGTCAAAAAGTTTGGGATAACCCTGCAAAGAGGGCCAGGTCCAACAAACAGTGAGAATGCATTTCTATCCATCCGTGCATTCATCTAATCCCTATATGTCTTGCATTCCGTCTACTCTCCATCTGTCTCTATGTCCGTCTATTCACCTGTCAATATATTTAGAAGAACCTCTCTTTTTACTACTGATTGGAAGATGATCATGTCCCATGAGTGGTTGTACTATGCACAATAAAACAGATCATGCTTTCATTATAGCACCTAATTACAATACAATTTATTAAGGCAAATATTTATCATAAAACACCAGAATCATTAGAAATGATTATGTGTAAATAGCCGATGCACATGCCTCTTGAAATCAGTGCAGTGGTGATTCATAAGCACTGACAACACTTGGGAATGAAGGTAATAAAGACTCTAGGAGAGACCAAAATGTGCCCAACATCTCAGATTTTGACCAAATTGGGTAGAACCAAAATGCAACTAAGCCACTAGTCCATCTCTCCTACTATTTACAAAATAGGTTAAGATATAAGGGCTCCCATAAAGGCGCACTGGAAGACTACAAATCAAGCAGAAAGACAACGCCTCTGTCAGATGCAGTCCTCACCTACTGGAACTGGACAGTTTGAACCCAGCACCAAAATTACCTACCAATGGGGTCTAGAATTGCGTTCTGGCTTCAGGCATAAAGCATAAAGCCTAGGCGAGTAAAGGCTAGTATATGGGAGAGAAGTCAACGTCGAAGCTGGGGAAGGTTCGAGTCTCAGCAACGGCGCTCAACATCCTGTGTTTCTGGGCAAATCACTTAGGGGCATATTATCAAGTAAGGGCGTTACATTATCGTCGCTTATCAGCAGGAAACTGCCGATAAAGCGGCGATAATGGGCTTGATAATATGCTCTATGAATTTCAATCGAAGCCCATGTTAGATGTCTTCACATCTAACATGGGCTTCAATTGGAATTCATAGCGCATATTATCAAGCCCAATATCGCCGCTTTATCTGCAGTTTCCTGCCGATAAAAGCGGCGATAATGTAACGCCCTTACTTGATAATATGCCCCTTAATCTCCCTGTGCCTGTGCTTCCTCATGTAACGAAACTGGTGCTATGTAAAGTGCTCTGATACCTGATATCTTGGGGTCTAGTTCGCTCTATATAAAACTAAAAAAGAAAATGCAGCACCCCACCAAGCATCAATCAGCCGTCTCCCACTTCACACACCAATGAAACTTAAATCAACAGACTTATGAACATGTCTCTTGGCGTCCAGAGTTCCGTACTCTACAGATATCTGAATCAGTCCTGAAGTATGAACCAAACACTCATTGCTTAATGACTTTGCTGAAAACTGAAATATTTGTAAACCGTCCCGTGGCTAAAGACCCGCAAAAGCAAGAGCAGTGACCAAGAAATATTTCGTAGGGCTCTAGACACTCATATTCAATTAGATTTCTAGTGCTTTTTTTTCTCTCTCCCTCTGTTTCCCTCTCTCTCTCTTTCTCTAGACCATCTATGAATTATTTACCTTACTGAGGTGACCATAAGGCAAGGTTTGACGCTTTATTAATTATAAGACACTCCATATTAAACAAACACATGCTACGTTAACAATAATTTAAACAGGCCTGGCAGATGGAGGGTCAGGCTACATTTCAGTGCAGGGTCTATACTGATATTCTCCGGTGAAGCCAGAGCAAAAGAATTACTGAAAAGGTTAAATGATAAATGTCTGAAATAAATGTGTTTTTTATGTTATACGATCCTAAAACCTTCCTTAATACTAAAATGGTGGCCGGTGGTGGACATTTAGGTGTGCCGAATTGACAGAATAAAGATGATTCATAGTGGAAAGAGAAAGCGTGTACCCTGGCAAGTTTATATAAAATGATGTAAACAGAAAAATTAAAAACTAAGAGGATGATAACAAAAGTTTGTTTTAGGAATCTGCATACATTGGGTCAATAAGGAAGGGCCATTTCAAAGAAATGTCATCTATAATGATTGAATCTTTACATAAAGGACCAGTTAGAAGATGCCACTACAATTTCTAAGTGTAATGAAAGCCTTTATGGAACGCTGGAAGGCTTAAAACGAGTTACAGGAGGTTAGTCTCCTAAATCGCTCGAAGACTGTACATTACTGTACATGAGGGATTCAGCAACTAGACTGAAGGCTACCACCATTTGAAGTAAGACGTTCTAGACATTTGGGCCTCGCCTCTTGCCGTTCAGTTACTTTAATCGAATGTGAGGGTCAACATTTTCGACAGGTAAAGATAAAGAGGGACAAATGACCAAAATGATTGGATAGGTTTGCCATACAGAGCTATGATAATACTGACTGACATTCACTGCACTGTAGGCACATGGAAGGTGCCTGAGGCTTGCACATCCTTGTTTGTGCGCTCTAAAAAACACAAGGGGGCATATATGCAAGGAAATGTCGGAGCCCAAAGCTGCGCCAAATTTGGCATCGCCGCTCTACAACATTTCCAAAACAGAGAGATGTGCCATATTTACAACAATATGGCCCACCCCTGTGTTTTCCTTAGCACTTACGTTAAAATTAGATTGCCTCATGCAAATGCAGGCACCTGTGCACCATAGTGCAAGGGTACCAGCGTTGCAGAAAATTATTGTTTATGTGCAGGAAGGTGTTCCTTCCTGCACATAAGCAATCCATAATGGCGATTTGTTGCTTCTATGTGGGCTGCATTCTGCATCACACATAGAAGTAGCATTTTGTTATTATTTAATGATTGTGAATCACCTTACTGCACATAAACCTTCTTTAATGGTGCTTTGCTCTTTCAATGTGTGCTACAGAATGCAGCACACATAGAAAAAGCAAAAATGAGGAGCAATAAAAGTATTTCTCCTCGTTTGGCCATTCTTTCGCCTGCTCTTGCATGGAGTTAGTGTTTGGTGCTGCCTTAGATTTACATTTCCTTTTTTAAATTTGGGGCAGTGTCAAAAAGCAATGGGTGTTGATGCGTATAAAGGAGGTGTATTTACAAGGCACTTTTTGTGGCTTAACGCCACTTTGTAAATATGGAGAAGGGCATAGCGCCACCAGACATTCGTTAAAAGTGACTTTCGGGTGGTGCTAATCCCTTGTAAATATGCCCCAATGAGTCCCACGAACCTCCATGGCTGATTAGATAATGTAAGTACCCCATGGCTGATTACATAATGTGAATACCCCTATTCAACCTCCCTCTTGTGTTTGCAGACACAGAGAATGTAGGTGTACTGTAGGTAATCATTATGCCAGACATGTCTCTATAACTGCAACACTTAGCAAGGCTGTCAGTGAGATGAATGAATTTGGTTTAGTGCAATCGGAGCACAGCTGGCAAAGCACAATCAGGCCGGTGCACAAACAAGAGTTCGCACACCGAGCGGGGCGATTGATGTCATGTCTTCCACACTGAATCATTGCAATACTATTAAACATATTCTCTGTTTCCATTTACTTTTTAGATCTTTGAAGAGTATGTACATGAGGGCTAGAAAAAAATGTGAAGGAACAGAGATACCCACTTATTATTTTTAAAGTGATTACCTGTGCTCTCTTACATTTCAGATCTGTTTGCAGCTTCACACATATTCAAATAAAGAACCACGGGGCATATTACCAAGCAATAGCGATAATTATCGCTATTGCTTGGTTAGAGACAAAATTTTACCGCAGAGCTGCGGCGATTTTTACCGCAGATAAACCTTGGTATTACCAAGGTTTATCGCAAATGCGATAAAAAACGGCCGCAATGCATGACTATCGCTGAAAAGTCAGCGATATTCATGCATTACCGAGCTAATGCTCTTAGCCATGTTATCTACCTCCAATTGGATAACATGGCTAAGAACTGCTCAGGGCAGGTGTTCGCTTTTGGAGATATTCGCGCTTAGCGCGAATATCTCCAAAAGTTGGTAATAGGAGATAGCGATGTTAGCGACTGTTTCCAGTCGCTAACATCTTGGCACGCCCACTTTGCATGTCATTAGTGATAAATATCTCTGACATGCAAATCGGGGCCCAAGATGGTCGCTATCTCCTACTAGCTGTCGCTAACTGGTGTTAGCCACGGCTAGGTAATAGGGAGATAATTTTATCTCCGCTTTCTTGGCTTTTAAAGCCAAAAAAGCGGAGATAAACCCCCTTGATTATATGCCCCCCCCCATCCTTTTAACTACTGTGAGCTTGGATATGGAGTACTTTACTTGCAACAAATAAGATAGAATCATTAAGGAGACAACATAAATGGTTATTGAAAAGGTAGCACTTATTTAGCTGGCCAACGGGTGAATAGTGAACTTACTCTGCATATTTTCTCAGCTGCTGACTAAATTGTAGACATTATTTACTATTTGGATTTTTAAATAGTAGAGAAGCTTCACTATATTCCTGGCCACTGGGGCAAAATAAGAGAGATTGTGCATCGTTTGACCTGTGGCAGTGCAACTAATGGAAAAAAAGTTCTCTATCCAGCCGCAGTCCAATTAGTAGAGATTATGCACTGTTTGGCCAGCAACAGTGCAAATAGCAAAGAAACTTCACTTTTTACTTTAGCAAATAGCAGAGGTTATGTACTATTAGGCTTGGCTAGCTAATAGCAGTATGAAACACTAGGCCAGTAGCCATGCAAATAGCATAGAAACTTCACTGTTACCCACTTGCTGTCTAACCCGCTTAAATTTTGTGCTAATATGCCTTATGCAGATTTCACCAGGTACTTAAACTAGACAGAATTGCAAAGACTGCGTAAACACAATAGGCATACATGTCCTTATGATAGTTAGTTAGGGTGTTAAGGTCCTAAAGTATTATTATTTAATTTTCAAAAAGTGGTTAAAAATTCAGCACATAATTGTTGCAAATGGAATGGTATTTTGCAAACCGATCTAAGTACTGTTTGGTCAGGTCACAAAGTACTGAATCACAGGGAGTTGCAATGCAACTTGCCTAAGTAACAGTCATCGGGCAGGTGCCCAATTGTGACCTTCTCTGATTGACTATAATCACAGGAATGGTTGTCTGCAAGGGACAGTACTCCACCATCCCTAGGACTGTATTCCAAAACTGAAAGGTTTATTTTTCAAAGCAGCCTGTATTCTTTAAAAGAAACACTGCTGCTTTAAAAAAAAAAAAAGGAATGTTCCCTTTTGGAAAACGTCTTCCCCCTAAAGTTTTCATTATGATTCCCAAAGCGAAAGGGGAGGTCAGTGGACTCCTTCCCCTTTGAAAATTAAATTAGTTACCACCCCAACTCAGGGGTCTTTATCTCTTCAATAGTTTGCAACACAAATTGCAGTTGTACACTATCAATACATTTCTTTCCGAATTGGAAAGGGGAGGGGGAATCCATTTTCATGACCGCTCCTTTTTGCAAATCAGAAATGATCACAAAAATCCTTTTACGAGGCAAAATAATTTTCCATCCTAAAAGTGGTTTTGTACATAATGATAAGCACTTTTGTGGTCACTATTCCCCTGATTTTGGGACATGAAGCCCTTAGTGCCAAATCTGGCTTAGATGCTGGCACTAACATACTGATCTAAAAGTCCCAAATGTTTGAATGTTTTCAGGTTATTTTCACACAAACGGCACAAAAGTCACTCCCTTACACCATGGGCTAAGACACAGCAACCTGGGAGGTAATACTCCATAAATTATCCTACCCCTTTAACTTCAACTGTGGCTATTGATAAAGGTCATTAGATCATTTGCATTCACAATAGATTATCTGACATACCAAACAGATCCGTTCTATATAATCTGTAAAGTTTCACTCCAGGGTGTTTGCATGAGGCAAATATCCACTTTCTGAGTTTATTTGACCTAGGGATGTTGCTAAAACCATGCAATGGGATGCTGAGAAAGTATTCAACTTAATGAACTATAAATACTTCCATCTAGGTTTCAAAAGGAAAGATTTGTGATATGATCTTAACATGTCCTATGCAAGCAGTATAAAAACCAACTTCAGCCTTTGTGATTGTGAAAGGGGACTTTGTTGGAACGTTTGATATCATGATAGAGACCACACGGAGCAGCTAACCGTACACTCCTGTATTTGTACTCACGTGCTACCACTGGAAATAGAGCCATATATAGAATAGGCAGTCCTGGGCTTGATGTGCCCTGAGATCAGATTGTACGCGGATGACACTGGGTATTATCTTTAAACATACAAGGCTACATTTTATAGATATTTTTATGTGATCTCAATATCTAGCTATTAACTAACCAGGTAAAGACCAGTGTGGTTCTCAAACGCCTGATTGATTGATACATGCTGGATATAATTTACTTCTGTTTTCATGGACACAACAAGGAAAGGATTGCAAGGCCCATACTTCAAACCGAGACACTTGGGTTTCAAATAACATCAAGAAACTTACACTTTGAGTTATAAAGCACTGCTAAAAAATAAAATACTTGGCCAAATTATAACATATTCTTCTGTCAATCATTAGACCCAATTATGTTATAAAATGACAATCCTTCCTCTTTGTATATTCTTACTTTGTCCACTCCCAGCAGATTTGAACTAAAACATTTTTGGTGTGACTATGTATTTCTCATTGACAGGCAAATCCAATTGAGTAAGTCATCATAAAGTTGTTTGCACTTTATCAAAGGGAGACTGGTCATCGTGTGAATTTGACAATTACATTCATGTGAAATAATGTAATTCCTGAACTTATACATTTAAGACTGAACTTATCAATCAGACATCAGAGGGATATGACCCATTTAGCTATGCTAGTAAGTTAAGAAGATTTTAAGTAATCAAGATTAAATACTTTATTCATTGTATTAGAATTATTTCACAATTATTTAAAAGCCAGCAGCTCCTTTTTTCTGCTGGGGCGGTCCCCTGTAGTTATAGGAAACAAGGGAACCCGAAGGTAGTACACTAGGGACCTTGGGCGTTTAACCTATTACAAAAAACAGTGGACCCTAGTAGTTTGGATGAACAGGGTAAGGATAGACACAAACTGGAATAGTATTTATGTCCTTTGTCGAGCCGGACATGAATTTATTTGGCGATGCATACAATCAGAAAGTAATGTCAAGGGGGCACAGCCACAGTGAACAAGACAAAACAACAAGTATAGGCAAGAACGAGCAAATCGGTCTGTATACTTATAATCAGTGAACGGACTTGATTGTAGTTTGAGTGACCATTGTACATAGTATTCACAAGCATATTCAGTACATATGATCCTATTGTGTCGACGACGTTTCAATGCCGAAAAACAAGATAAATCATCTTCAGGACAAATATATAAATCATGTTTGTCTTGGAATTATAAATAATTGCCTTTCATGCTACATACAAATGACATTAGTGGGAAAAAAATGAGAGAGAGAAGGGAAAAAAACGCAATGTAATTATGTGGCCAGGCATGTTTAAAACAAAAAACACACGGTGGTGCATTCTACTATTCGCACATCAAGGACCGTTCTTTGCTGGCATGCTTAGTGCTGGAGCAATGATGGCAACCTGTGCACTTAAACATCGGTTTAGTGAGTTCGGCACAGACGGTGAAAATGGAAGGAGAAGTGCTGGCGCAGTGCGAAATGGGGTTGGAATTAAAAAGCCCGAGTTCCAAATGGGAACCAGTTCAGAGAAGGGGCGATTAAAAAAACAAAACGTTGCATATGGCGCAGTGCGAGACAGTATCCAGAATAGAAGTGAGAGGGTCCAGAGTGACTGGTGCATTAACGATGACTAAACAGTGTTGGATACAGGGTTGTCTATACAGGAAGCAGTTTTATGTAACCGGCAGGGTGACGTATGAAGGTATTATCACAGCAGATCCTAACCAGGTATACAATTGTCTATACAGTGAGCAGTATTGTGTGAACAGCGCGGTGGCATTCGGGGAGGAAGTTAATATCAAGGCTAGTCCTTAAGTCTTGGACAATTATCTCGACAGTGAGCAAGGTTGTGGAAACTTCGCTATGATAATAGAGGAGAAGGGTATTACCAAGACAGATCCTTAGGCGGGGAGGTAGTACAGGTCGAGAGAGGTGGATCGATTTGGACCTATGGAGAAGGTGGCCTGGATAAGTATTGTGCAGTCATGGTAAATTGAGCGTTAGAAAAATGAGCAGAGAATAGTTACCAATGGAAGCATGGGCTCAGTCAAAATTGTGTGACAGGGGGGCTGGGGTAAGGTTAAGCGGGTTGGGGTGGGTGTACTTACAGTTCTGCCGGTTGCAGAATCGCAGGACCTGCCTAAGGATCTGTCTTGGTAATACCCTTCTCCTCTATTATCACCGCGCCATTTACACAAACTTGCTCACTGTAGAGATAATTGTCCATGCCTTAAGGACTAGCCTTGATATTAACTTTCCCCCCGAATGCCACTGCGCCGTTCACACAATACTGCTCACCGTATAGACAATTGTATACCTGGTTAGGATCTGCTGTGATATTACCTTCATATGTCACCATGCCGGTTACATAAAACTGCTCCCTGTATAGACAACCCTGTATCCAACACTGTTTAGTCATCGTTAATGCACCAGTCACTCTGGACCCTCTCACTTCTATTCTGGATACTGTCTCGCACTGCGCCATATGCAACGTTTTTTTTTTATCGCCCCTTCTCTGAACTGGTTCCCACTTGGAACTCGGGCTTTTTAATTCAAACACCATTTCGCACTGCACCATCACTTCTCCTTCCATTTTCACCATCTGCGCCAAACTCACTGAACCGATGTTTAAGTGCACAGGTTGACATCGTTGCTCCAGCACTAAGCTCGCCAGCAAAGAACCGTCCTTGATGTGCGAAAAGTAGAATGCACCACTGTGTGTTTTTTGTTTTAAACATGCCTGGCCACATAATTACATTGTGTTTTTTCCCTTCTCTCCCTCATTTTTTCCCCACTAATGTCATTTGTATGTAGCATGAAAGGCAATTTTTTATAATTCCAAGACAAACATGATTTATATATTGTTCTTGAAAATGATGCCATTTATCTTGTTTTTCGGCATCGAAACGTAGTCGAAACAATAGGATCATATGTACTGAATATGCTTGTGAATACTATGTACAATGGTCACTTAAACTACAATCAAGTCCGTTCACTGATTATAAGTATACAGACCGATTTGCTCGTTCTTGCCTATACTTGTTGTTTTGTCTTGTTCACTGTGGGTCACGGGCCGTACCCCTTGACATTACTCTCTGATTGTGTACATCACCGGATAAATTCCTGTCCGGCTGGACTAAGGACATATATACTATTCCAGTTTGTGTCTATCCTTACCCTGATCACCCAAACTACTGGGGCGGTCCCCTGTGGCAAAATACACTTACTTCAGAGAGATGACTGATAAAGGAAGTTCAAAAAGTAAACTTGTGGATTTGCTCTCTTAAACAAACATGATGCATTCCTGTCTTTTTCTAAGATCCAAAAATACATTTGGAACCAAATGATCAGTGTGTATTTATACACATTTCATTTAAGAAGAGATTTATTGCAACACTATGTAAATTCTAATGAAAAATACGTATGTATTTACCAGCAGCCAGCAGGTTTAGTTTGGTTTAAATATCCTTCTGTCATTGGCAACAATTTGATTCAGAAGAATGAGTCTAAAAAATGTAGTATACTAACCAGGTTTGAAGGATGATCTGGTAATAGCACATTGTAACAAATATCTGCTTGCGGAGATGTATTTGTTTGTATCTGTTTGAAAAAACTGAAGAATACAATCATGAAAAAGCTTTAAAGGTGACCTGCTAAATTTTCTCTTAATTTCTGTTTTGTGTAGGAGCAATAGTTATTTAATTATTGCTAATGCTAAACTCAGGATGGTTTATCTTTATTTTTAAATTATTTGCCTACTTTCTGTAGAAAAGTTTACAAAAATAAGAGATGATGAAAATATATTTTTCAGCTAGTTGAAATGGATATCAGTTGTGAGAATATATTCACTTTGTTGAATTTTGATTTTGTCCTTTGGGTGGCTATGCTGAATCTGTGCGGGACGCTGCAGCTAAGAGAGAGCTGCCGGCGCTGCGAGCCCACCTGAATTTGAATCTTTAAAAACTTTTGCTGAATCTGTGTGGGCCGCTGCAGCGAAGAGAGAGATGCCGCTCCTGAGAGCTCGCCTGAGTTTGAACCTTTGAATCCTTCGCTGAATCTGTGCGGGCGGCTGCAGCTAAGAGAGAGCTGCCGCCGCTGAGAGCCCACCTGAATTTGAACCTTTGAAACCTTTGCTGAATCTGTGTGGGCCGCTGCAGCTAAGAGAGAGCTGCCGCCGCTGAGAGCCCACCTGAATTTGAAGCTTTGAGTGCACGCACCTTTGCCAACTTTGCATCACCCTTCGTCCTGTGCGCCGCCGCAGCTAAGAGAGAGCTGCTTCCGCTGAGTGCCCGCACCTTTGCCAACTTTGCATCATCATGATTCGTCGTGTAGGCCTCTACATATAAGAGAGAGCTGCCGCCGCTGAGTGCCCGCAACATGGCCAACTTTGCATCACCCTTTGTCCTGTGGGCCGCCGCAGCTAAGAGAGAGCTGCTGCGGCTGAGTGCCCGCACCTTTGCCAACTTTGCATCATCATGATTCGTCCTGTGGGCCGCCGCAGCTAAGAGAGAGCTGCTACCGCTGAGTGCCCGCACTTTGCTAACTTTGCCTTATTGGGATTTGTCATGTGGGCTGCCGCAACTAAGAGAAAGCTACTGCCGCTGAGTGTCTGCACCGTTGCTAACTTTGCCTCATTGTGATTTGTCCGGTGGGCCATTGCAGCTAAGGGAGAGCTGCTGCCGCTGAGTGCCCAGACCTTGTTCACCATTGTCGAGGATTGTTGCTATCGTCTCGTGGGCTGCCGCAGCTAAGAGGGAGCAGCTGCTACTGTGAGCCCACCACGGAGCTACAAGACGAGAGTCATCGCCACCACCAGCCCACCACCACGGGACGCGGCAGCCACGTGCTGCTGCCACTGAGAGCCTGCTTGCACCCAAGTGCCTGAATCATTATGGGGACAAGCTGCGGACCTCTGCAGCCCAGTCTTGTGGCCGCTGGGAGTCCACCTGTCAGCGACTCTGCTTCTTCGAGAACCTGCGTGTTGTGTTCCCTTGCAACAGCAGGAACCTGGTGCGCAACGGGTCACGTAGACAGCGGCCTTGAACTCAGTCATTGTCACATTCTGGTGAATACGTTATTGATTTCGTGAGTCCCTACTAGTTGACGTGCATTATAGCCTGTTGAAATGCTTTGTGAGTTTTGAGTTAAACTATTAGATAAAGATATTATTTTTCTATAACTACCTGAGTTGTGTCCTTTTGTGGTGTCGTTACTGCCTTGTTGTACTTGGTCATAAATGCTTCACACAGTGCCTCTGAGATAGGCCTAATTGCTATGCTACGTTACCACAGGGTTGAGCAGGGGTTGTCAAAAGTAGCCCACTTGCCCTGACTTAGGAAGAAGGGTCCCTATTTGGACATTGTCGCCAGCCATTGCCAACTAGAGACCTCCATTTCTAACATGCACCAACTGTTGAGAAGTGTTCTACAAAGATAAGGCCAGTAAAGAAACAGATTCCGCCCCCAGAAAAAAAAAAATTATGTGTTGAATCCATGCCAAATTGGAGTACCTTATATGAAATGTGCTCCACAATGTTATTATTTTACATTTATTTGGATATCTGTCTGGTATTATTTTGAATCGTACCACTTTTATTCGGTAATGTGAGTTAGATCACTCCTTGTAGCTGTATACAAAGTGCTTAGCTTTCATGAGGTTTTATAACATGAATATATGACTACTTGTATTTTTACATACTTTTTATACATAATCTATGTCAAGTCAAGTCTAGCAAGCTTTATTCAATTCAGTAGATAAATCATAAAAGCACAAAAAATAAATAAATCCACAACGTACTTCATAAAACATAAATAATATAATTAAAAACAACAGTATCAGAATTGATAAAATATGCATACAAATTACGGTATCAAAATTGATACATTATAAATTTCCCTTTTTCTTTCATGAGGTCCCACAGAATATAAAGTATGTCAGTATTTATAAATCGGAAAGACATTACATTTAGGAGTCTCAAAATACAGAAACGCACCTACTATTCATTATCCATACCTATTTCTTTTTACAATCGCTCCTTTGAAAAATGTAAAATATCTGAACAAATATAGAATAAATCCAAAGAGAAGAGAAGTCTGAACCCTTCTATATAGGAACCAGGGCGATATGCCATCAACAGTGGTAACAGAAATTATAATATCACTGTCTTATAAAGGTCTAAAAACAAAGTAAAGAGCAAAGTACATTGTTTTGTGTTGGTATTGCATGGACACAACGGAAGATAATTTGCCCAACCACGTTGTTGTGGAAAGGCTATCAAAAAGTGCACCAAGGACAAAAGAAACCTGGTCAAGTAAAATTTATGTTGCAGGTTCATAACAAAAGCAAGATTAAATTGTGGTTAAGTAGTCAGGACACTTACAGTTAAATAACTCAAAGAAATCTAATGATTCAATAACTACAATAGGTGTAAACTTGCCTTGTGCTGTACACTCTTCTTTTAATGAGTTTTTCTTGGTCGGGCATTTTTAAAGGATTATAAAAGAAATCATTAAAGCCCAATTTGAGAAACATACATTTCAGATAACTAAACCATGGAATGGTTTCCGCATTGGACATTGAAAACAATCGGATACAATAGACCTTGTAAATTCATATTCTGGAGTAAGCCAGATCTTTGCAGACAACAATAAAGGGGCAAGGCTAAGTCTGTCCTCAATATTCTAAACCCAGGTCATGGTGACAGAAAATGGTCAACAACCTTTTAGGTACTATCAAAAGTCTTCGAATAAAATTATTCTCTACTACCTGGAGCTTGGAACAATGGCTGTAGCGCAAAACTCCTGCCCTGAAAGAGGCAATCAAAAGACATTTAGCTTTGTAGAGAATTAGCATCTCTTTACCTGGTTTCTGCCACAAATATGCAGCGAAGTGAAAGAGGGCCTCACCTATGTTGCAATAGATGTAATCCTGATGTCATGAATCTTAAATGTTTGTGTGTACTGCAGGCCTTGACAGTTGTTCAGATTTTTTTGCATGCTAAATCCCACATGTTAATGGCTTCAAGTGTGGAAATGGATGTGGAGGTAATGTCATAACTAATTATCGGTAATTGCATTAATCTGAATCCTATTCCCTTGCTTGCAGCCATGATCCCTCCCACCCTTCCTATGTAACAACCGTCAATTGTGTTGGTTGGTGCTTGGTACTGACAGGAGGCGTACTGGGCGGGAAGGTCTTTTATGCTTTTTTTGATAAGTGTGATTAGTGTCTGGAGAGGTGGGAGGCCTCACATGTTAATGGCTGCAAGCGCAGTAGGCTCAGAGTAATGCAATTGCTGGTAAGTAATTATGACATAAACAAACCCATTGTTCCAGTTTCATCAGCACATTGCCTATGGACAGTTCATATCCCTGTCACTCCAAAATGTAGAGTTAGATGAAAGAGGCATTGTTGTACGACTTAAGATGCAGGATACGTTTTAAATAAATATGTGATGGCATCATTCAGATCTTGTGGGAGTAGACACTGTGGATTAATAGCTTTAGAAAGACTAATGGGTTATTGGGGCCAACAATTGACACTGGAGGGCGGAGGGTGACTACAAATCTGTTTGTATGCTATCTGTGTCAATTCAGAATACCAAAGAGGACACATCAATTTCCATGCAATGAAGCATACCTTGAGTGTAAATAGTTGAACTAGGGATGGACATTGTGTTATTATGGAGCTAGGGATCAAAATTGTGTTTCTTATTACTATGGCAGTATGGGGCTGATGTTCTTCCCTCCAGTGCCATCAACACCCAAATCTCATACTCAGTCATTCACCCCCACACCTCTACACTCAATGAGTGCGATCATACCGCCTGTCTGCTAAATGCATCTATGTAGCAGATATAGATCAGTAATTATCACTCACCTGTTCACTATTTTAATCATTTGTTTTCTCACTTAATTTGCTAAAATTTTTTATTATTCTTACCATTTGTCAATTAAGTTGGTCACCAATGACCATCTTATACAACATGGATATGAGTAAGGAAATTGAAAACCACTCTTAACCTTAGTTCACACAGATGGCTTCATATATTGATAAAGGAGAAAGGCTGCCTAATAAGGAGAGGATACATAGGGTCAGAATATGTATATATCCTCCATAGCACAATGAGAAATTCCCCAGATTTATCAGAAACCCAGCCACTCACCGGCATTTTAATACTGCCACATATACATCTAGTTTAAATATTAGTATGTTGCACTCAAATGCACACAGACTAAGCCAGCCATATTTAGTAAACCTTAAATACAAGCTAGCAAAGCTCACTATAGAAACATATCACTCTAGTTTGGCTTTGAGAGTTAGGCTTGTTCAGAACCTAGAATATTTTGATTTTCACCAACAAGAGAAGACAGGACATGGAAGGCAGAGACCCGCCGTTGTTTTTATCTAGGGAAAGGAGGGCAATGCATAGCTGCTAATAAGGCCTAGTACATGTCATTTAGACTGCTCCTAATTGCTTTCAGTAATTGTAGAGAGGATACCTAAGACTCAGTGATGACACCTAGCAAACCAGCCTGGGAAGAGACCGCACCCCTAAGTCAGCCTTTAGTCTAATTTCCATCTTTTCTGTTCCTTCATGTAGGAAATTTGACCTTTCTCCAGAGTTGCCCAATATGTTTTAACCTTTTGCTGACTCCTATTAGTGCTGGTTGTTGAACTCTGAATGCTTTGCACCCGCTAACAAGTGGTAATGTGAATGTGCTACCAATTTCAGCATGACGATATTGGCATTCCCCTGACTGGTATATTTATTTTAGCTTTACGTCCCTAGTATATGGCACAAAGTGTACTCATTGTCTGTAAGTTAAATGTAAACAGTGGACTGGAGCATTCATCGTGCCATCAACTGAAGTGGCAGTGCAAACATGACTGAAGGCCTGCCATTGTAGCCTGGCAGTACAGTTTTACAACAACAAATTCAACATGTCAAAATAACCACTTTTGACAAACCTAAAGCTTTCTTTTAAATATGAATAAGTTACACCCTAAAGAGGGCTTACTGTCCATAATGCATGGTGCATGGCATTTAAAACCAGAACATTCAATGTCAAACATATTCTTACAGTGAAAAGGCTCCAAAAAGCCATTTTCAGGATTGGCGGTTTCATAAGAAAGCATTGGGACACAATATCAAATTAAATTTTTTTATCTACGGCTAGGAAACTCTTCAAATTTCCTTTTTGGACTTATAAAAGTATATATCACAAGTCCAATAAACTAGTGAAGCTGTATTTGTAATACATATTTTGGAAAAAGTACTCTTGGAAAGTTAAATTTTCCCCACCTAAATCCTCTGGAGGCCCATTTGCATGAGCTTCAACTGTCATCTGGCAGCCGAATAGCACTCTTGAAAAGGCATGAACATTGCACCTAGATGAGGACAAAAGCTTGGGTGTGGGGAGTTGTTCTGTTCCTTTGGCAGGATGACCATCTGGGCTGTGCTATGAACTTGATTATCTTGAAAGAGTCCTACCCTGTCCCAGGTAAATGTTTTCTGACAGAAGGTGCTCTTCCTCTGACATTCAAGCTTTGAATCCTGGTGTTTCTTGTGCAGGGCAGTTTGACTTGTCCATCTCAGCCTTCCACTCACTTACCCTTTGTGCTTGTTGTCATCTGCTAATGACCCTTTGGCAGTAAATTGCCCCATGAAGGCTGATAACTATCATGTCAACATTCTAAGGATTGAGGCAGCATTAATAAACATTCGATCCCTTCACAAAAATGCATTACCTATCTTTATGCTTCCCAGGGAGGAGCACCTGGATATCCTGCTTCTTCTAGGAAAGAGAGGTAGAGGCACAGCTATAATCTTTGAAATTCTCCTTGATATGTAGTTCCTTTGGGATTCCTGAACTTCATGGCACTGAATGATTGGGTTTCTGCCTTTCCCCTTCAGCCAATAAATACGAGTCTAGAATTTTAATCTACTGCCTGCTGGGCCAGGCCTGGTTAGATGATTGTCTATTCAGATACAGTCTAAAGTGCCTTAAGTTTTCAGTTTTGGGCAATATAAACATTCATTTGCACAAGTCAGAGAATCACCACACCTCTCTTCTGCCAGACACAATGACCTGAAGCAATTTGTGGACAAACCCACCCCCTCTGCTGGTCATCTCTTTGATCCAATATTTTCTAAAGGTTGCAGAGGGACTGAGAAACACCTGGTCAGATCACTCCATAGTGTACATTTGCTGGATATTAGAGCGAGGCCCCAGATGTAAAGGTCTTGGGGGCATATTAGCAAGAACCTCATTAAAATTATCGCTGTTTTAGCGGCAGGAAACTGTCGCTAAAACAGCGATAATGGGCTTGCTAATATGCGTTATAGAATTCCAACAGATGCCCAGGTTAGATGTCCTGCACTTCTAACCTGAACTTCTATTGGAATTCTATAACTCATATTAGCAAGCCCATTATTACCGTTTTAGCGGCAGTTTCCTGACGCTAAAACAGCGATAATTTTAACGAGGTTCTTGCTAATATGCCCCATATTTCCCACATAGTAATTAGGACAACATTAAGACAGAAGCAATTACAACTCCTTTGAATAGCAGTGTCCCGGGGTTCTCTGACAGCATTGAAGCAGATGAACTGGCAGTTAATGCCTGGTTAGGTAATATGGCTGAGTAGGTGGCACCCATTAAATCAGGTTCTGGTGGACCGGGAAGCCCATCAGCTCCATGGTTTGATGAGGAGCTTAAATCCATGCAGCAGAACTGTAAAAAGCTTAAAAGAGCATGGCAAAAGTTATATCTGCCCGAGGACAAAGAGCACTATAAAAAGGAGCTGTCCATCTATCACCAAGGTATCAAAAAAGCCAAAGCAAAGTAATTGACTAATGAAATGATCAGGTCCAACAACAAACCTAAGGATGGTTTTAAAATCAACCTCTCTTCCCAGAAGCCTCTCCAAAATTTTGTTCTCAACTCTCCGTTTTTTTTAGAACTAAATTCTGGGATATGTTGAGTCCTTAAAGGCACTGTGCCCAATTAACAGTATTGACTCTCATGTGTTAGATGACCTTAAGGTATCTACTGAAATTCATAATAATAAGTTCAATCAGTCTCGATATCTGCCTTTAACATCTCCTCCAAAACATTCCAGCTCTCTAACTGAGTTGTGCTCCATTTCACTGGAAGATTCAGTGGATGCCCTTAGAGCCTGCAAGCCCGACTCAGCTCCCCTGATGACCCCTGCCCCCCTCACATTCTGGCCGCTAATGTGAAGGCAGTAAATCGCCCCATAAATGTGCTGATGAACACCTTTTTGCACCAGGTCATTGTTCCTAGCTGCTGGAAAAAAGCTAGGTGGATTTCTCTGCTTAAAAAACCGTCAACAGACAAGACTGTCCTGGCCAATTATAGGTCAATCTCTTTATTGCCTGCAGTTTCTAAGATTCTCGAAAAATCGGTCAACTTCCAACTTTCCAACTTATCTTGAGGCTAATCAGTTGCTGCGTCCTTCCCAACCAGGCTTCTACCCGGGATACAGCACTAAATATATATACTGGTAGATGCCTCAGATGTTGTTAAAATGTCCGTGGACAGTGAGAAGAAAGTGGTCTTGCTGCTAATGGACCTCTCTGCAGCATTTGATACAGTTTCCCGTTCTATCCTGTTGCAATGCTTGCACGACTTCAGCATAAATAGGACCTCCCTGGTTTTGCTGTATTTCTTTCTATCGGAATGTCAGTCGGTGTAGATCCCACCATTTGCCTCTGATTCTGAATCCATTGAGAAGAGGGTTTTCCAGGGGTCAGCCTTGAGCCTTACAATGTTTAATGTCCATATGTCTTCCTTGGCAACCCTGGTGAAATCCTTTGGAGTGAAGGTCATCTCTTACACTGATGACACGCAGATTGTTCTAACTTGGGACGGGAACATCTCTACTGCTCAAAGTGCATTGGAAGTGTATCTGTTAGTAGTATTGCAGTGGATGTGCCGGAACACAATGTATGTCTTTACTACGCATGCAATACATTGCATGCCATTTCAACGCAGTCGTTACAATGACTGCGTTGTTACATCGCAAAACATTACATCGCATGTGATCACAACAATTGCTGTGGGGGCGCTCTGGACTTAGTAATAGTATAATTTACTATTCCTACTCCAGTTTGTGCAACAGCAGGGAAGGTGCTGGATTGTAAATCCAACACCTTCTCCCCCTACAGCAAGTCGTTGCAACGACTTGCAATGTTTTGTTTTGTGATGTAACATCACGGTCGTTGTAACGCATGCGATGTAAACCCTGTTTCCCGCCAGAACAACCTCCAGTTGACTACGAGTAAGTGAGGTTTGGCCTAGTTCTGCGCCATCTCCTCCGTCCCCCACTATAGTGGCTAAGAGCCTCAGAGGGAAGTTTGACAACAAATTGTCCTTCAAATCACAGGAGAGCATATTTGGGACTTGTTTTGGCCTTCTCCAGTTCTTGAGGAAGTTTTTGTTCCTCCTTCAACTACTTACCAGAATATAGTAGTCCATGCCTTTGTAGCATCTCAGCTGGACTATGCAATTGCACTATTCTGGGGTCTCCTTCGTTATTTAATTAAGAGACTCCTTTTGGTGCAGAATGCTTCAGCCCGGCTCCTGTTGATCATTCTGAGTAATACCGCATTTCAGGTTCATCTTAAGGAGATGCACTGGCTTCCAATTTGAGCAATAGTGAAGTTTACAGGACAAGTGCTAACCGTTTGAGATTTCTAAGGACTGGACCCAAATATCTAACTAAACCACTTCCTCACTATCATCCATCTAGAACTTTACGGTCTGCTGATGCACTGCTGGCAGTAGTGCCTAAGACGAAGAAATGGGAAGGTACCTCCTTTTCCGTTCAAGCTGCTGCGAGCGGCAATGCTCTAACCCGTACCTCCATGCCACTAAAGATCCAAGCTCTTTTAAGTGTAAACTAAAAATGTTACTTTATAATAGGGCCTTTTAGATTATTTCTTCTTCTGTCAGGAGCAGCCGTAAATGAACCTATAGCATCGCGACACTCTTAGAGTAGTCATGAGCTTTATAAGTCCCTTTGATTTCATTTGTCTCTGAATTGCCGGCTCCAAGGACCTGGACCCTTGTCTGGTGTCAAAGTGTAATCCTCCTAACATATCCTGAAACCAGGAACTTAGCTACTTTTTGGCTTCAATACCCTCCAGTTGACTGGGACTTATCTGCCAAACAGATCAAACAAAAATGCATTGACTTTGGGCCAAAGATTCAGGTTGCTTCCACTGGGATATTTTCCACAGCAACAAATCCGGTTCAACGGCACCTCATGGGGAATGTATCCATCCTCGTGGAGTCCTCTTCGGTCCCACTGGAAGAATCTCAGCTCTAAATAAAGTGATGAAGTCCGAAGGTAGAAATATTCACCAGCCCCAAAAGTATCTGGCTGGCAAGGGACCTTCTCTGCTGAGAAATTCAAATTTCTCCCACTCTGAGCTTTCATGACAAAATTCAGCGGGTTCACCAAGATTCTGTACTGCAACTATTCAGTGATTTAGAGCCCTCCTCTGCCACGGCCTGTTCCATTGCCTTCTTTGGATTTCTGATTTCCATTTCTGAAAGTAAGACCGAAGGTAAACCATCTTACCATATTGAACCTGGTTTCTGTATCCAACTAGAGCTCAGTTGCAACAAGGTTCCAGTCAAGTGCAACAAGATGACTGTGGGAGGTGCTTACACTTTTTGGCACAATTTTCACATTTAAAATTTTAGAATGAATAACTTTGGTTTCCCTTATTGCCGGTGTCATTTTATTTATTAAAATGTTACCCTATTTCTCTAAATTGGTTTGGCATTTTTCTTGTGTTGTGTTTTGAGTTTATTACTGTTTGACGATGGATAAATACTTTATACATTGCATCTACATTAAGCCTACCTGCTCTGTGCTATATGTAACAGGGGATAGAGCTTAGATTTATTTAGTGACTTTAGTGGTTCAGCCTGGCGAGTATTGTGACTGTTATTTGAGGTTGGTACTCACACCCCTGAATTAATACTCCAATTACCTACTCTGCAGTACCACAATAAATAAATAATAACACCCCCGGAGAAAATATGACCCTATATAACAGTCATCGAAAAAGGCTACCCTACTAATTAATTAGCACCTAGGACATGAGGGAGTGCACAGTTAGAATACCTCATGGTTCCATGTGTTTGAGAAAAGCTGTGAGTAGCAAAGAGTGCATGATGGGAGGCTAGCACCTGGAGTCACTCAGGGATACTCGATACTAGATGAAGTTGAAGGTCCAGTTCTTCTCCCCGAGGCAAGAGCGCAGTAGGCATCAAAGCAGGGCAGCAGTTCCTTTACAGCAACAGTCCAGCAACGTGCCAGTCCTTGCAGCAGCGCAGCAGTCCTTCTTCTTGGCAGAGTATTCACAGGGTCAGAAGTGTACTGAGAATTTGGTATCTGAGGTCCTACTTTTATACCCTTGTGCCCTTGTTCTGGAAGATCAGAGAAGCTTCTAGACAGTGGTTTTGAAGTACACGCAGTTTCCTGGCTCTCCTGCCCACGCTCCAAGCTGATTGAAGTGACAATGTAAGCTTGTTAGGCCCTTTGTGTGAAGACAGAGCACAGGCTATTCAGATGTCAGTGGTACTGTGCTCAGCACCTCCCATCCTTCCAGTTGATGGCACAGGCAGGCACACCTAATCCCTCTATTCTGTAACTGTCTGGCGGGAACTCACAAAGTCTAACTGTCAGCTAAACCCTGTCAGGTGACCCAAGACTGATGAGAGTCCACCAGACTTTAAAAACCTCACAATTCTTGGTTTTACTTGGTACATTTTCCTGGCTTGGTGAATATACCGAAAGGAGGCTGATTACTGCACCCTGCTGGCCTAAGAACAGAGGGTTTATTAAACCCCTCTGACCCGACTGAGGGAAGGGAGAAATCATACCTCCTCCACCCAGCCCAAATTTTGTTCTTGCCACCATGCCAAAGCATGTGGCGAGAAGGAAGACAAAGGGGTAGAAAGAATGAAGGCTTGGAAAGAATAATTGAAGGTAGGAAGTAATTAATAAAACAATAAAGGAAAAAGGAAGGACAGTTGAGAAGGAAGGAACTAAGTAAAGGAATCAAGAAAACAAAAATGGAATGAAGGAAAGAAAGAAAGAAAGGACGGAGGAAAAAGGAAGGAAGAAAGGAAGAGAGTGAGGGAGTAAGGAAAGAAAGAGAGAGAAAGAGTAGGATATGAATGGCAAAATGAAGGAGGACAAGAAGGAAAGAAAAGAAAAAGGAAGGTGGCTTTTACATATACAAATAAAATCTCCAAGGCAAATATCTGCATTTATTTCCCAAACCTGTGTATCATCCTTAGAGTGGGCTTTCAAGGGTTTGAACATAATTTAAATCCAGCACTACATGCACCAGCATATTTGTCTACACATATTTCTTGGTTCACTTATCTTAATCAAGAACTAGGTTGAAAGTCATTTATCTCCCTGCTTAGTGGGGGCATATAGATTTGTCAGCGCTGGACTGCAGTCCCTGCCTGATGAGACTCCTGCCTCACTTGCAGCAATTTATCTGCTCATGTGAACATCCATCTCCAACACCTGATCACTTCTCGTTATCCATTATCCTGCGTGTCTCCGGCAGTTCATCTTGCCTCCTGTCTCTCCCCGGCACACTCTGGCTTTTTCTTTTGACTTCTGTCTTTCTTGCTATCATCTGAGGGCTAAGACTTGCTTGAAATAGGCAAATAGTCGAATTTCATTTTTGTTTGAGTTTTCATCACATTCTAAGTCAAAATATGTTACCAGTGTCAAAAACAAACCCAATTGTGATATAGGGGGATGGTTTGTGTTAGAAATGGGGTCTCTAGTTGGCAGTGGTATGCACCCTGTCCAAGTAGACACCCTTCATTCTAGTCAGGGTAAGGGAGTTACACACCCGAGATAACCCCTGCTTACCTGCTTGGTAGTTTAGCACTAGCAGTCAGGCCTATCTCAGATGCGATGTGCAATGCTTTTGTACATAAAACACAAAATAACAAAGTGAAAACACTACCAATCAACACCACACTAGTTTAGAACAATAACAAATCTTTATCTAAACCAAATAACACCAAAACAACAAAATCAAAAATACATAAGCAAAAATATCTGTTTTGACAAAGGTTTAAGTAATTCAATCCATAGAACTCTATGGATGCATTGATTTTTGCACAGAGAATCTTTGATGCGTCAAAATCCGATATGAACAACAGCCACAAAGGAAGGAAGCATCAGAAAACAAAGCGATACATCGATTCTTGAGTCCCGGGGAAATGGAGGTGTTACTTCTGCTGCACACAGAAGAAGTATTGTATCAATTCCTTTCTGTGAGAAGAAGTGATGCATCGAATTCCTAAAGCAGCTCCATGCTGTGAGGTGATGCGCTAGAAACTTGGCGACCAGGTGTGTTACATGGAAAGTCCGGACGCGCTGTGATGAGCCAGCAGCAAAAAAGGTGTTGTGTCAATTCTTCCAGCCACTAACAGGTGATGTGTCATTTATTTCAGCTGAACAGCAAGTCCTGCGTTAGAGAATGGGGTTTGGGACATCGGAGACAAGGTGCTCTGGATTCAGGCTGCTCTGCTTCTTGCAGCTACTAACAGGAGCTTCATCGATTTTTCGTCTGCAATGCTGCAATGCATTGATTTTTCAACCGCACGGCAAGCTTGCGGTATGAAAAACAGTGCTGAAGGGTGATGAGAGGATTTTCAGATTTTGAAGCAGCAAAACCATCTGTTAGGACCCAGAACTGGAGTTGGCACCACTTGGCAGGTCAGAACACCCAGGAAAGAAGGTCAGGGGAGCTGCAGACGGAGTTTTTGATGGCCCTGAGAATTCCACCTGGAGGCAAGCATATACAAGCCCTGGAGAACCTTCATAAGCAGGATAAGACAGTGCAATCCAGTCCTTCCCCTGCCCAAGACATAAGCAGCCAGCAGCAGGCCAGCACAGCACAGCAACTACAGAGTTGCAGTTCTCCTCATACTGCTTCTCAACTCTTCTTCTTGGCAGAAGTACAATGCTCTTAATCCAGAAGTGTTAAAAAAATGTGGGGTTAGAGATTCAATAGTTATACCTAATAGCAATACCATAAATAGGTATGTGTAATCAGACGCGCAGCGGATGCGCGCAGCGGGCGCGCCGTAGACGCGCCGGAGGTGCGCCAGAGGTAAGCCCGTTTGCGCCCGTTCGCGTCTCGGACGCGTCCGGTGCAGAGCATAGGGCTGCCTCTGGCACTTCGAGCTTTCCGATGCACCCGCCGGTAGTTTCTTCCGAGAGCAGGGGAGGAGCACAACCTCAGGTTTTTTCCTGTGGACTTCTGAATGTACGCTCCCTAGTTAAGCATTATGCGGAAATTGCCCTGGTAATTGAATCCTCCCATCTGGATATTCTGTTTGTGACCGAGACTTGGATCACATCCGACTGCGAGGTAGAGCTCGGGTGGGCGTGCCCACCTGGATACCTCGTGAGGCACGTTCCTCGTGCCTCTGGTAGAGGAGGAGGAATCGGTTGTATTTTTAGAGACTCAATCTCCCTCCAACCGCTTGTGCTAAAGGAAATTCTGGGCTTTGAGCTCATGGGTTTTTCTATCGGGACCCTAGGTGGTACGTGGATGGCTGGACTATTGTGTTATAGACCACCCTCGTCAACGACAGCGGCCCTCCAATCACTGGTCGATTTGATATATGATCTTTCAAATTCCCACTCCAAGTTCCTTGTCTTGGGCGACTTTAATTTGTGGCCCTCTGGACCCCATGATCTTGCCTTTCGAGAACTCTGTCAAGCATGTGGGAACATTCAACTTGAACAACTTGTCCTCTCCCCCACTCACACGAAGGGGCATACACTGGACTTGGTGTTTGCGGATAATGAACTAATCTCAGTGAAGGACATTCTAACTCAATGTTGGACCGACCACTCACTGATCCTTTTTACTATAGCTCAGCCGGCCCTATCTAAACCAGTTAGTTCGGGGAGTACTACATTCAATCGATCATGGACTCGCCTGCTAAAGGAGATTAAGCAACCTTTGTTCCTGGCCCGAACATTTGAGTTAAAGAACAGTGTAGGGGAAAGCTATGATGCCCTCTGCCAGCAAATCTTAACAACCTTGGACGAGGTAGCACCCCTACGGAAACTGAAGGATAGATCCAGAGGGACCAATGGTTGGTTCACCGAGGAACTCGGCCAGGCAAAGCTGCGCTGCAAACAAGCAGAACGCACATGGAGGAAAGGGTATCTAGAGCAAGACAGGGCCGCCTACAAAGGTATCTTACTAGAATATAAGCTCCAGTTAAGAAATGCCAAAGCCAAATTCTTGGAAGAGACATTGGCAAAGGCATCGAACAAATCTCAGACCCTGTTCAAATTGGTAAAGAGCTTAGCCAATCCTACATGTGCCACACCATCTCCTCCGGTGTCACAGGAGCTTTGTGACTCTTTAGCCACAGCTTTTGATGACAAAATTAGGAACATTCTGAAGGGCCTTGAGGGCTCTACGCAACCGATGCCACCTGGTTCTTGTCCCTCTGTGTTCCCAGGTCACCTGGCTTCGGAGTCAAATATGAACAAGGAGCTTGCCTGTCAGCTGCCGAGCTTTCCAATACCCTCGTTGGAGGAGTTTTGTGCTCTGGCTAACTGTGTATCATCTGGCTCTCCTCTTGATCCCATGCCACACAAGATCTGGAAGGCCTTCCAGGACGAGCTGTTCCCCCCGCTCCACTCCATCTGTTGCCAATCATTAGCTACTGCATCTGTACCAGACTGCTGGAAATTGGCTATTGTAACACCTTTGCTAAAAAAGGCTACCTTGGACCCCCTCTGCCCAGCCAATTATAGGCCTATTTCGCTGTTACCATTCGCGATAAAGATCTTAGAGAAGTGGGTTACGAGAGCCTTGGCCAATTTCCTGGAATCCAACTCCAGTCTGGATGTAGCTCAGTTTGGCTTCAGACCGGGCCATGGTACTGAGACTGCTCTGGTTACCGTGTTGAATGATCTGCGAACGCGTGTCGACAGGGACAAGTCAGCATTTTTAGTACTGCTTGACATGTCGGCCGCGTTCGACACGGTAAACCATGAGGTCCTTCTGGACCGTCTCGGTAATGCGGGAATAACGGGCTCAGCACTAGCTTGGTTATCATCATATCTGGATAACAGACAACAGGCAGTAACATTACCACCGTTCCGCTCTGCTACACGTCAGGTGAACCAGGGTGTCCCCCAGGGTTCGGCGATAAGTCCAATTCTTTTTAATCTGTACCTCCGCCCCCTGATACAACTTATAAGATCTTCCGGCATTCAAGTCATCAACTACGCCGATGATACCCAATTGATTTTTTCTTTTGAGGGTTCAGAGGCAGTGTCGAGGGACACCTTCCATCAGTGTATGTCGGCCACAGCAAAGTGGTTGCAAGCCAATTCACTTCAATTCAATGGCACAAAAACGGAGATATTGCACTGCTCTGCTGACCGACTACCTCGCCCATTGCCGGAAGATTTTTGGCCTAGCTCAATTCCAGGCTCGGTGGAGGCAGCAGACTCGGCCCGCAATCTGGGAGTTATGTTCGAGTCGAACCTACAATTGGATGCCTCGGTGAACAGGACTGTTGGGACATGTATGGGCCTGCTCCGTGCTTTACGGAGGATACTGCCGCTTCTCCCGCGGGATGCCAGAGTAGAAGTAGTGCGTAGTACCATCCTCAGTAGGTTAGACTACTGTAACGCACTACTTCTAGGAGCCCCAAAAGTTTTGATCCACAAATTACAGAGGGTTCAAAATATGGCGGCTAAACTAGCCCTATCCCTACCTCGCTCGGCGTCTTCTGCGGGAGCTCTGGCATTTTTGCACTGGCTGCCGGTCCAGCAGAGGATCTCCTACAAAGCTATGTGCCTGGTTTTTGGGGCACTGCATAGTCAAGGACCAATACCATTGCAAAATCTTTTTTCGTGGTATCAGGCTGCCAGACCTCTGAGATCCGCCTCAGCTTTCCTAGTGAATGTCCCTAGAATAAACAGAGTGAGAATGGGTGGCCGCGCCTTTAGTTTTACGGCCGCCACAATGTGGAACACTCTACCTCTAAAACTGAGGAGCAGTCCGAATTTGATTTTATTTAAAAAGGACCTTAAAACTTTTCTTTTCCCTAGAGCAGAATAATTTGTAGAATTGATGGTGGAACTGATCTCAGCGCCAGGATACCCGCTGGGTGACAGCTGCGCTTAACAAGCATTAAAATACATACATACATACATACTCCATTTTGCCATTGAAGTAGGCATACTTCAACGGATAGTTTTGTAGTGCACAGGTCCTGCCTTGCCCAGTCCTGGCTCCAGCCACACTACATGGTGGTGGGGACAGCATTGTGAGAGGACAGGCTAAGCCCTATTTAGGTGTCAGTGATAACTTTTCCCACCATCTAGTCAGGAAGGCCTAATGGCCTGGTGATGGGCAATCAGGAAATGCAGGGCACGCCTCATCTCCCTTTGTGTGATTGCCGAGAGTGAACGCACAAACAGCCCAAAGGTCAGTCCAAACCAGATGTGGATTACACAGGTAGGCAGAGGTACAGAATGATAAAGCAAGGAAATGCACATTTTCCAAAAGTAAACACAGTGAGATGATGGAGGGAGTAGACACACACCAGCAGTCACAGATCTGGGTTGAATCCATCATTGTTCTTTAGCTCACTTCGCAATCCCAGTTCAGACCCAGCTATAGGCAAATCAGTCTTGACCCCGTATCAAATTGAAACAGTCCAGCCAGAACTGCCAAGCCAGGTCTTCCCTCAATCAATCAATCAATCAATCAGGGAATTGTAAGCACGCTACTCACCCTTGAGGGTCTCAAGGCACTGAGGGGGGGTCCGCAGATCTGTTTAGCCGAAGAGCCAGGTCTTGAGGGTCTTCCTGAAAGTGTTCAGGGAGAGGGCGTGTCTGATGTCTGCCGGTAGTTCGTTCCAGATCTTGGCTGCAATGTGAGAGAAGGATCTTCCTCCTGCACTGGCTCTGTGGATGCACGGGGTTCTGGCTAGTGCGAGGTTGGAAGGTCAGAGGTTTCTTTTGGGTACGTAGAAGTTGATTCTGTAGTTGAGGTATTTGGGTTCGTTGTTGTGTAGGCATTTGTAGGCATGAGTGAGGATTTTGAAAGTGACTCTTTTCTCCATGGGGAGCCAGTGGAGACTTTGTAGGTGTTGGCTGCTGTGTTTGTGTCAGGGGATGCCGAGGACGAGTCTGACGGCGGTGTTCTGTATTGTCTGGAGTTTGCGGTGTAGGGACTTATTGATGCCGGCGTAGAGTGCGTTTCCCTATTCCAGTCTGCTGGTGATGAGTGTGTGGAAGACTGTCTTCCTTGACACAGGGAGGATCCACTTGAAGGTCTTACAGAGGACGTTGAAGCAGCTGGAGGTGACAGCATTGACCTGTTGGTTCATGGTGAGTGATGAGTGAAGTACAATGCTGAGGTTCTTGGCGTGGTCTGAGGGCGTAGGTGGGCTTCCGAGGGTGGCCAGTCACCAGGTGCTGTCCCATGCAGAAGGGGTGGTACTGAGGACTAGGACTTCTGTCTTCTTGGCGTTGAGCTTCAGGCAGCTGTTAGTCATCCAGACTGCGACGTCTTGCATTTGTTTCAGGAAGCTGACTTTCGCAGTGGTGGGCTCTTTGGTGGGGGAGAGGATGAGCTGGGTGACGTCGGCATAGGATACGATGTTGAGGCCATGTTGTCGGACGTTGGCAGCAAGGGGGGCTATGTTGATGTTGACGAGGGTGGGGCTCAGTGATGAACCATGGGGTCGGAGAGGAAGGGTGGGAGTGTGATCCTTTGGCTTCTTCTGGTGAGGAATGACCGGATCCAGACCAGGGATGTTCCTTGTATGCCTGCGTCGTATAGTCTGGTGACTAGTGTGTGGTGGAAATGGTGTCAAAGGCCGCTGATAGGTCAAGTAGGATGAGGGCTGTGGAGTGACCTTGGTCCAGGAGGGTGCCGATGTCATGTGTGGCAGCGAGTAGGGCGGTCTCTGTGCTGTGGATGCTTAGGAATCCAGATTGGGATGGGCCGAGGACAGTGTTCTGTTCAATGAATCATGTCAGTTTAGTGTTGACTGTTTTCTCTGCAACTTTGGCTGCGATGGGGAGGAGCGAGATGGGCCGATAGTGCTTGAGGTCGGTGGGGTCAGCTGTGGGCTTCTTGAGCAAGGGTTTGACTTCTGCGCACTTCCAGTCATCTGGGAAGGTACTTGTTTTGAAGGTGGTGTTGATGGTGCGATGTAGTTTGGGTGCAATGGCGGCCACAGTTCTGTGGTAGATGTGAGCGGGCAGGGGTCGGTGGGGGCCCCTGAGTGGATGCTTTTCATGGTCGAGGTGGTGTCTTAGGCTATGATCTGTGTCCAGTTGGAGATGGTGGGCTGGCTGGTGTTTCTGGGGGGCCATCTGTGGCCCCTGGTGGAAGGTCCATGAAGTTGTCGTAGAGGTTTTTGATATTGAGGTGGAAAATGGTTCCAAGCTTGTTGCAGAGGTCTTGGGATGGGGTGATGTCTGTGGCTTTGCTGCGTGGATTAGTCAATTCTTGAAGGACACTGAAAAATTCCTTGGAGTTGGTGAAGTTGGCAAGGATAATGTTGTGGATGAAGTTCCTCTTGGTGGCTCTGATCTGCTGGCGTCCTTGTAGGGGGTATGATTTTCGGTTGTCTTGGTGTTTCTCCAGGCATCTGCAGGTGCGTCGGGCTTCTTGGAGAGTGGTATTGAACCAGGCAGCTTTCCTGGGGCATTGTCTGTTGGGGTTGCGTAGTGGGGCGAGCTCGTCTGCGCAGTAGGAGATCCAGGTGTGGAATCCTCTGGCTGTGTCATTTGCGTTGTTTGCATCAGGTGCCCAAGTGTGGTTGTCTCTGGTGAGGGTGGAGTTAAATTGCTTGTGGGTAATCTTGCTCCAGTTCCTTTGTGGTGAGCGTGGGGCTGGTTTGTGTGTCTTTGGTCTATTGATGGCGAAGTGCACGCAGTGGTGGTCGGTCCATGGCAGCTGTGTTGGATGGCTGAATTGGACGCTGTTTCCTGCTGCGAAGATAGGGCCGAGGGTGTGTCCTGCTCTGTGTGTTGGTGTGTTGACGAGTTGTTTAATTCCGATGCTGGCGAGGTTGTCACAAAGCATAGTGGAGTTGGGGTCGCTGGGGTTGTTGAGGTGGAAGTTCAGGTCTCCAATGAGTATTTAGTTTGTTGAGGCAATGGCGTAGGGTGCGATGAAGTCGGTGATAGTGGTGGCGAAGGGTGTTCGGGGGCCGGGGGGGTCTGTAGATGACGGTTACTTGGAGTGTGGCTTTGAGGGTGGTCTGGATCTGGTAGTGCAGGTGTACGGCAGAGGGGAAGGTTTTGTTGGAGGTAGTGAGGCGGAGGGTGCTCTTGTGGGCAATGGTGAGGTTCCCTCCTGGGTGGTTGGGGAAGTCTTTCCTCAGAATCTTGTATCCATCCGGAATGGCGGTGCTAATGTTGGGGGCGGAGGATGCGTAGGTCCAGGTCTCTGTGAAGAAGGCGATGTTGGGCGAGAGAGAGTCGAGTGGGTTCCAGATTTCCATGGCATGTTTGTGTACGGAGCGTATGTTGAGGAGGATACATTTTAGGGTGCCGGCTGTGTTGGAGGCCAGGGTGGCGGTGAGGGTCTGGCGGCAGTGGAGGCAGGTGAACTGACCGTGGGCCGTGTACAGTGAGGCATGTTGGCATTCTCTAAGTCTTCCAAGGGTAAACAAAGCAAACACAAGGAGATGCTGAACAGAGTGTTGACATTTTTCAGAAACTCACCCCCAGTCACAGATCTGGGTTAAATCCATTGTCATTCTTTAGCTCACTCTGCCACCCCAGTTCAGACCCATCTTTATGCAAATCGGTCTTGACCCTGTGTCCCATGGGAACAGCCCAGCCCGAACTGCCAAGCCAGGTCACCCCATGACCATAAACAAGCATCCTAGGACTGGTTTTGGTGTAACACCCCCCAACACCCAGCCTATTGTGCATCCAGAGGCAAAGTGAGCAAGGGACCCATGTCTGGGCAGACCCTGCCAAATTAGGGAGAACACAAGGAGATGATGGACGGAGTGCTGAAACTGTTCAGATACTCACCACAGTCAGAGATCTGGGTTAAATCTATCAACGTTCTTTAGCTCACTTTGACACCTGACTTCAGACCCAGCTATATGCAAATGAGTCTTGACCCTGTGCGACTTAGGAACAGTCCAGACCGAACTGCCAAGACAGGTGTTCCCTGGACTGGAAACAAGCATTCGGGACCCAGTTTTGGGGTAATACCCCTCATCAGCCAGGCTAGCTTGAATCAAGTGGCAAAGTGAGCAAGGGACCCAGGTTTCGGCACACCCTGACAACTTAGGGTGAACAATGCGAACACAAGGAGATGATGGATGGAGTGCTGAAACTTTTCAGATACTCACCCCCAGTCACAGACCTGGGTTGAATCCATCATTGTTCTTAGCTCACTTTGCCACCCCAGTTCCGACCCAGCTATATGCAAACCTGTCTTGACCCTGTACCACATGGGAGCAGTCCAGTCCGAACGGCCAAACAAGGTCTCCCCTGGACCGGAAACAAGCATTCTGAAACCGGTTTTGGGGTAACACCAGTCATCAGCCAGGCTAGCTTGAATCTAGTGGCAAAGTGAGCAATGGACCCACGTTTCGGCATACCCTGCCAACTTAGGGTGTGCAAAGCAAACCCAAGGAGATGATGGCTGGAGAGCTGAAACTTTTCAGACACTCAGCCCCAGAGACAGATCTGGGTTAAATCCATCATCATTCTTTAGCTCACTTTGCCACCTGAGTTCAGACCCAGCTATATGAATATCACTCTTGACCCTGTGCCTCATGGGAAAAGTGCAGCCTGAGCTGCCAAGTTAAGTCTTCCCTGGACTAGAAATAAGCATACTGGGACTGGTTTTGAGGTAACACCCCTCAACAGCCAGGCTAGCTAGAATCCAGTGGCAAAGTGAGCAGGGGACCCACGTCCAGGCATACCTTGCCACCTTAGCACAAACAAAGCAAACACAAGGAGATGACAGACAGAGTGCTGACATTTTTCAGACACTCACCCCAGTCACAGATCTGGGTTAAATCCATCATCATTCTTTAGTTCACTTTTCCACCCCACTTCAG
This sequence comes from Lissotriton helveticus, assembly GCF_964261635.1. Lineage (NCBI taxonomy): Eukaryota > Metazoa > Chordata > Amphibia > Caudata > Salamandridae > Lissotriton > Lissotriton helveticus. The sequence continues at coordinate 1,708,193,972 of NC_136063.1, read as the reverse complement.
AACCAGCTACATGCAAATCACACTTGACCCTGAGCCACATGGGAACAGTCCAGCCTGAACTGCCAAGCCAGGTCTTCCCTGGACCGGAAATAAGCATCCTAGGTCTGTCTTGGGTATAACACCCCTCATCAGCCAAGCCATCTTGAATTCAGCGGCAACATGAGCAAGAGACCCATGTCTGGGCATACCCTGCCAACTTAGGGAGAACAAAGCAAACACAAGGAGATGATGGATGGAGTGCTGAAACCTTTCAGACACTCATCCCCAGTCAGATATCTGGGTTAAATCCATCACTGTTCTTTAGCTCACTTTACCACCTCAGTTCAGACCCAGCTATATGCAAATGAGGCTTGACCCTGTGCCACATAGGAACAGTCCAGACCGAACTGACAAGACAGATGTTCCCTGGACTGGAAACAAGCATCCTGGGACCGGTGTTGGGGTAACACCCCTCATCAGCCAGGCTAGCTTGAATCAATTAGCAAAGTGAGCAAGGGATTCACGTTTTGGCATATCCTGCCAACTTAGGGTGAACAATGCAAACACAAGGAGATGATGGATGGAGTGCTGAAACTTTTCAGATACTCACCCCCAGTCACAGATCTGGGTTGAATCCATCATTGTTCTTTAGCTCACTTGGCCACCCCAGTTCAGACCCAGCTATATGCAAAACAGTCTTGGCCCTGTTCCACACGGGAGCAGTCCAGTCCGAACGGCCAACGAGGTCTTCCCTGGACCGGAAACAAGCATCTTGAGACCGGTATTTGGGTAACACCCCTCATCAGCCAGGCTAGCTTGAATCCAGTGGCAAAGTGAGAAAGGGACCCATGTCTGGGCATATCCTGCCATCTTAGGGTAAACAAAGCAAACACAAGGAGATGCTGAACAGACTGTTGGCATTTTTCAGACACTCACTCCCAGTCACAGATCTGGGTTAAATCCATTGTCATTCTTTACCTCACTCTGCCGCCCCAGTTCAGACCCAGCTATATGCAAACCAGTCTTGACAATGTTCCACATGGGAACAGTCCAGCCCAAAAAGTCAAGCCAGCATTTGTTACCCTGAGTTGGACGGATATGCCCAGATGTGGGTCCCGTGCTCTCAATGCCCCTGGAGTCAAGCTTTCCTGGCTGATGAGGGGTGAAACCCCGAAGACGGTCCTAGGATGCTTGTTTTCAGTCCAGGGAGGACCTAGCCTGGTTGGGCGCAGTGTCAAGACTGATTTGCATATGGCTGGGCTCAAACTGGAAGGAATGGGGAGCAAAAAATCTATGGATTTAGGTCCAGACCTCTGTACTAGGGTGAATGTATGACATTGTTCTGCATTCTGTCGATCAATTGTATTTTTTGCAATTTCTAAAAGTGTCATTTTGAAACACAATTTAAAAACCACCTTCACAGAATGATGTGTTTTTAAATCCTGAGTTTAGGGAACCCAAACTCCAAATCGCCATCTCTTCCCAATTGAAAGTTACACTTGTAAGATGTTACAAGGCAGTACCAATGAAAACCTATGGGATAGATAGTCCTTGCAATAGTGAAAAGCAAAATTAGCAGTAATTCACTATCAGGAGATGCAAAACACTCCAGCAGATGTCCTACTTTCACTTACACTGCACCCTCTCAATGGATCAACATTGGCTACTTGAGGTGTGCCTTACAAGTAATAAAAGGTAAGGGTGGGCCTGGCAAGTGGATGCACTTGCCAAGTCGACATGTCAGTTTAAAATTGCACATGCAGACACTGCTGTGGCAGACCTGAGACATGTTTGCTGGGCTACTCATGTGAGTGGCACAAATAGCACTGCAGGCCCACTAGTAGCATTTTACAGGCCCTTGACACACACAGTGCACTTTACTAGGGACTTACCAGTAAAGCAAATAGACCAATCATGGATAAACGAATCACCATTATGATTTACAAAGAGAGCATATGCACTTTAGCACTGATTTGCAGTGGTAAAGAGCCCAGAGTCCTAAAGCTAACAAAAACAGGTCAGAAAAAAAGGTCGGAGAAGGCAAAACGTTTGAGGATAAGCCTGTTAAAAGGGTCAAGTCAATAAGGCTGAGTAAGTTATGGTATACCTTGCACTCTACTTTGGCTATTTGATCTTATATTTGCCAATCTCATAAATAAGTAATACCTTGGAAAAAAACGGCCTGCCTGTGGCATGACTGCAAAAGTAAAAATGTTGCTATCTAATGGTGATGTCCATATGTTCGCGAACATATGCATGATTAAATATGTAAGTAAAAAATGGCTCTTCGCAAACATTAATAACATTATTTTAAAAACAATTAAAGGAAAGCAGAAATGAAAGACAGTTTGCCTTAAATGCACCTTAGCACTGAAGCAAACTACTTTTCAGGCAGATGTGCACAAGAAAAATGCTTCACTCACATGGAAGAGAAACCAGTGTCGAAGTGGACTCACCCACCGCCCCCTCCTGTATGGGGTGGAGGGAGGCAAAATGCAAATGACAGTTAAACAGATCAAGGGATGACATGGTTTGTCCAAAACGCAGCTATATGTAAGTATTTGTATTGAATGTTTTGGGAAAAACATGAAGGTGGTGAAGTCGGACATAAGAAATGAGTATGCAGCGTAGTTTCCATTATGAGATTGTTTGCTAAACACACCATCATTAAATAAACACATTTGTATCTTTAATGTTAGTGGACACTATTACTACTTCCTGTAGACATCAGGGAAGTGTTAGGAGAACAGGCTGCATTTAAAAAAAATGTTTTATTTTTAAAAGCAATCACAGACTGCAGCAGGCGACCATGCCTGTGATCTGAGCCAATTTTAGTGGGTCACAATTTGCAACATACCTCATTAAAATGTATGAGGTAGGTCCATTTGCAACCCATTCTGTATTTTGTGAATCAACCTACTAATACATAGGCCGTTTCGCTCACTAAAAATGTATTCAGTAAAAGACAGTGTGCAAATTGCAACTCCTTTTACTTACATTCTTCGTATGTGAAGCCGTAAATTACTTCATGGAGCCTTCAATAGGTCACATTGCAATACTCTTCAGTATTCGATTTAAATATAGTGTTTTGCTCCTTCATGATATAAATTAGGACACTATATTAAATGGGCCTCATTTATGAGAAATGACGCATCGCTGCGTGAAAGCAGCGATGCGTCACTTCTCAGTGCGCACTCCTTGCGACATTCCTGATGCGTCATATTTAATGTATGACGCATCATGTCGCAAGGAGTTACAGATACGTCAGTATTTCTGACGTATCTGTAAGCGCAAAAGTGACGCATTGCTGGAGTGTGTCACAAAAGTGATGCAACTCCAGCAATGCGTCCTTTCACATATGACAAGCCCCATGTGAAAGGGCCTGCGTCAGTCTTACGCCTGCTGTGAGGCAGGCGCAAGATTTTGACGCAAGGGAGTCCTGAATGTGACGCAGTGAAATCTCATAGATTTCACTGCGTCACTTCTACGACCCTACCTTGCGTCAATACGCCCCCCTTGCATACATTATACCTGGCGCAGGGGTTTACAAAGTGACGCATCTACCTAGATGCGTCACTTTGTAAATATGGTGCAACAAGGTGCATTTTTTACGCCACTGGTGCGTCACAAAAAGTGACGCACCGGCGGCGTAAAAGTGACGCACAGCCTCATAAATGAGGCCCAATAAATATAAATATTACGTTAAATCAGTCTTAAATTGTATAAATAAAAAAGTAATTCTATTGAAAGGTATGGTGTTAAGCGTCAATGCAAAAAGATATAAACATGATCCCACCCTGAAGAGGATGATACATATTGACTACCAAATATTTATTCATATATTTCAAACAAACCCCCTGGAAGGGAAATCTGGGGGTGAATCATACAGAACTAAGTCATGAATACCTTCTTGATCGGTTAGCCTCCAGCACCACAGCATCCTTCCATACACGTGCAGTTACTTGCTATGTAGAAGACCCGTATAAATTTGGAAGCTGGTCCCCTTCAGCTAGACACCATTCCCAAACGAGCAAGCAGAATAATGAATGAAGTGAGAGGATTCGACAGACAAAGGCATAGTTTTAAGATGCAATTATTCACATGATCCTGCTGATTGACAGTTGTGCTTATTGAGTATTTAGAGATAAAGTAAATGTATCTCTGAATTATTTAGTAGCATCAATAATTTACCGCAGAAGGTTGTAAAATCAGGACATGGTGTGAATGGAAATCACTTTTGTTTAATCAGAGACTCGCTTGTTTTAACATTAAAGAAGAACATTCCGAAGTCATATTTTTACAATGATGTATTCTTCTTGCCCGAATGCATAGGTTGTCGCCGAAACATGCGCCAGACATTGAGGAAAATGAAGTTAACAACATCACCATCTTTACTCGCATTCTTGACCGACTCCTGGATGGATACGACAACCGGCTGCGGCCTGGCTTAGGAGGTCAGATGGGATTTCTTGGCTCCAGTTGTTTTTTATGGAGAATTGAATGCATGTTGTGGGGTGTTTTGAATTATGCTTTTTTGCGTTGCATTGTATGTCTTTCATCTGATAGATCACGGCAGATATAGGGAAGTGCTCAGATCATTCTGCACTTTTTTTGTTTTTGTAACAACAGATTTTATTGATTTTCCATAGCACCAAGTAGGCAGAACCCTATAAGCGGCATATAGGCACAAGATGGATTGTAAAAACTGTAGGTACTGGAAATAGCCCCTCCAGGAGGTCTGCAGAACAATGCATTCATTCTGTTGGCTAGAGGGGAAAGAGCCAGAAGAAGACAATGCTTGCTCCCCATTGGGGAAAGATGACTGGATTTTCACAGGCTGTGATATAAATCAGCCATATTTTAATGTTTGTGTAAAAATAAACATCACTTCAAAGGTCGAAATAGCAGTCTGAATCCTGAAGATGTTTTTCAAAAGGGTATTGTGCCCAATTCGATTTAAATTTCCCACTTTAAAGGGTTAATAGCGTTATATTTCATCTATATAACATTATATAGCGTGCATGGAGACTACGTGTGGCATCAGCTGCCTGAGACTCTGCAGTTGTGCTCTACCCCGCAACGTATTCTGTAACAGGCGGGTCCCAAGCTGTACTTAGTTGGGTAGTGGGCACAGGATTCTGAACAGCAAAGATTGCCCTTTGGAGGATATTCGACCTTCAAGAGAAAAACCTATAAAGTAGCCACACCTAGGAAGAATGTCATATATATATTTATAATAATTGATCTGCATTCTGCTCTCCATAAGTAAAAACAATAGGTATTCAAGAAGAAGCCACATTCACAGTGCCTGTTTCTGGTGTGACTGCTTCTCCCTTACCTTCTTCACTGCCCTGTTCCTTAACAATCTTCAGAAATAAAATCACCAATGATGTTCTTTAATAATGTAAACACGTTAGTAGTTTATGTCTATGAAGTCACTCCTATCATTAGGAAATAAAATGTTAACTCAACCATATTATCGATATATGAACCATTCCTAATCTACCTTTAAAATGTAAAATGTGATAATGTGGTCATACTTGTTAAATTCAAGATCATTTGAACATGTCAAACATACTAGGGATATACTTATTGCAGTGGCAGCTGATTTCCTTTTGGCATGTATCCTCATAGCAAGCAAAAATGACGAATAAGTACACCCTCTTGGAAAGCATGGCTGACTTCCGCTCCCTTTGAAAGCATGGTTGACTTCTGCTCCCTGCTGACTTCCGCTGTCTTTGAAAGCATGGCTGACTTCCGCTGCCTTTGACAGCATGGCTGACTTCCGCTCCCTTGGTTAGCATGACTGACTTCCGCTCCCTTTGAAAGCATGGGTCAAGTTGCAAAAGTCAGATCACAAATAAAATGTGTGACCTGATAGTAAATTTGAGATGCAACCCACTTACTTATAGGACGTTTCGCAAAATGTCTTTTCTCAGGATTTTTGCAGAATAATGTTCCGAATGAATATTAATGAGGCAGGTCGCTATTTGTGCCCTTCTTCAATAGGATATGAGTTCAGGGATGGTGGCATGCAAAGGACAGCAGACATCCATCTCTGTGTTCCTGCTCCAAAGCGGGAAACATTGTTTTAAAGCATCTCACAAGTCTGTAGAGGGGGCTGTATTCTGTTTAGCCCCTCTAAGCGACCTTTACGACAGGCGGGCCTGGCCCACTGTTCTTTTCTGCTGCTCCACTTGTATCAAAACATCAAGCATGTAAAAATAAACACAGCGTGCAAGCTAAAGTGAAAGACAAACTCTGTGGAATAAGCATTTCATGAGAGCAGACATTTCCTTATCAAAAAGAAAGGGCAGCTAAAAGTGTACTTGTACAAGTAAAATAAAGGCATCTCAACATTATAAAGTAATAGTACGGTGGCATAGGACAAATTAACCAACAGGTAAAAGGCTAGGGCAGCCGGTGCTGATCCAGGAACTCAAAGCAACCCTAGGATTTTTTTTTAAGTCTTCCCAAATAGCAATGAGCTAATTTAACATTCTGCGGCACGCAAAGGATTCTGCCCCTAAGAAAATATATTGGCACCATTCCTTTTAAGGCACAAGTTTCACTTTGGCTAAAAGGTTCTGGGTTTTATGCTCCATTCGGAAGAGACATATTTCCAGTAGCGGCTGGCAGGCAATGAGGGTGGAGGGCGGGGTAGGGCCTTGGGGGGAGGGTTTCAGGGGCGGGGGAGCAATGGACAAAATAAAATAAGGGGACTAAACACTCACCTCTAATGCCGTCCGCATTTTTCCTCTGCTTCTCTGGAAGTCCTGGAACCAGGAAGCACCCAGGCTTCCTACAGTCAATCACAATGCTACAATGCAGCGCTGTGGTTGGTCTGAGCGCCGTGGATCGATGCTCAGATGGGGACTGGGGGCCTTTGCATGTTCCCCAGCAGGCTGTGTAATGCAGCCTGGTGGGGAAGATACAAAGTGTGCATGACTGTTTGGCCGGGCTAATACGGCCGGCCAAACAGTCATGCACACTTGAAGTGTGCAAACCACTCCTCCTCCCCCTGTGCCTCAAGCCCCACCTTAACCGAGCCCCGAACCTGAGAAAAATAAAACAATAATAACTATGTTATTATCGTTTCATTTTTCCTGCTCAAAGAGCGGTGGGGCAATGCTCCTCCGCCATAGCGGAGGAGCCCCCCCTACATATTTCAGTACTTCAGAACCTGGAAGCAGAAACAGCACCCAGAAGTGTTGCGTGCAGCATCAGTATATGTGCTGCTCCCACTTGACTTATTACTGGGATGAATAGGATGAAGAGCCACAGCCCATCCACCTGGAGTTCAGTACCCCTGTTTCCAGCCTACAGTCGGTTATGCCTTTATCACATACAGTCCATCCAACAATGTCTGCTCAGTTAAAAAGGCGTATGTTTGGTTTTCACCTGGCAGAGAATTCTATCATGGGAGCTTTACATTGAACACACAAATATTCTTGCAGTTAGATTGGCAGTCCAATAGATACATTGTATTCACATAGCCAGGGACAGTTGAGGTGTCCTTGGAATACAGCAGAGAGGTCCCTGAGAACGGTTTTTAGTGTGCGTCTTGCAATTCTGTACATGTACCAGAGTGAACAATAACACAGGACACTTGATTGTGATGATGTTGAAACAAGATGGAGGACATTGTACACATAACTTGAGTTAGCATAAGCCAAAACTGCGATGCATGTAAATGAAAGAAAACCAGCTCTCACATTAGTAAGGCTCTCACTTTTGTAGCCAAGAAGTTTAAGAGCATCTCTATAAAAGAAAAAAAGACATAAGGTTGCTGAACTCACACCATCGACCCTTGTTTTTCAACAACATCCAGCCACAAGTGGCAACCGGCAACTTACATGGACATTTTCCAACTGGCCTCATGCTGTGAGGCTTAAATTGAACCAGCTCATTTATTGTAGCTTACAGCACTTTGTGTGATATGACCTGTTGACCCAAAATGAACATGATCAGCAAACCTGCACCTTCAGGAACCAAAATGCTGTTGGCTAAAATATATGACTGGCCTACAGTAGTACTCCTGATCAGTGTTCCAGTTTAAAGCTTTCTCCACCCTCTAAGAGAGCCTTGCATTGAATGTAATTTCTGTTAAGTATAGCAGCTGCTGATAAGTACTGGCACTGTCCAATACATGTATGTCATCCTTGCTGCGAAGTGTCGGTCTTGTTCGACAACATAAAAAGCAGACCTGCTGAGAAATGTTGGCCTTGGGAGATGATATATGGTGGCCTTGCTGAGAAATGTTGGCACCATTCAATGAGCATATGGCAGCTCAGATAAAAACCTTTGAATCAGTCTCATTAAAGTAACTGCAGTCCTGCTGAGAAGTGATGGTGCTATCCATGAAAACTACAGCTGCCCTGCTGAGATGGATTGGTCCAGAACTACATATGCAACTTTGGAAAGAGAGTGCACACAAAAACATCTGGTGTATGGTCTCGCAGTCTGTGCCAAAAGGTATTGCAAGAGAATCATGTCCCAGTGGTTTGAATCGAGGATGCTTTCTGCAGAGGTCTGGTGACAGGATATACCGATCAAACTAGCACTGCACAACCAGGCCACAAGGGTTCAACTACTCACCCAATGAACCATGCCTTCTCTTCCTCTGGTGATGCTGATTGTAGCACTAGTGGCTCCCTACCAGAACCAGATATAGTCACTAAGGATCTCACAAATTAATAGGAAGAGGGGGTGTATATTGTTGTGTGTTCTGTCTTTGTGCTATGCCTCTCTGTCTGTTTATGCATGTGCACTTTACTTCTATGTAATGATCGTAGCTCATGTCTAAAGAGCAGCTTTTAAAAACTATTCCAGTTCCCACTGATGATTTCGCTCAATGATGCTTAAAAATGAACCATTTGCTACAATCCAAAGATCCTGAATTGAAAGTCATCATTCACCATTCATTTTCTTTCTAATTCATTAATGGAGTACTACCACAGTTCCCAGTAAGCTATATTTAAATGCTATTCAGTTTTCACCAATATTCGTAATATAATCTGGTTGAAAACACACTGCACACCACTCATTTACAACAGAATCTTTGGGAGAGAGTCCAAAAATTGTAATTGTAATTGTAATTATATAGCGATTACTACTGCTGGTTAGGTGTTAAAGCACTTTTCGGCGAGTAGCACGCTACCCCGAAACCTAAAAAGGATTAGTGGTAGATTAATATAGGGAAATATAGGTTCTTAACGTTTTGCGGTGGACATGTCAATCAGTTAGTTTCATTGAATGGGATAAAGGAGGTATAGACTAGGGAAAAGTCAAGAAAGTTTTAGGGAGATCATAACAGTAAAATGACGTTTGGGATGAATCAAAGGAGGATAGATGAGGGAAGAGTCTAGAATATGCTATTTGTGTATCAAAGTAGTAAATTGAGGTTTGAAGTGAGCCAAGGAGGGACAGAGGAGAGACGAGTCTAGAAATAGTTATTTGGGAGATCGTAGAAGTGGAATGAGGATTGGGATGAGTCAGAGAATGAATGTAAAGCTATCTTTAAATCCCATCCGATCTTCACCAAAGTTATTCCTCTGGTGCGTATTACAATGTACTGTTTGACACAACTTTCTCAGTATGAGTGCAACAATCGCTACAACTTCTGGAATTCTATCAAGTTTTTGGAACTTTTCTTGGTTCTTTAGACTTAAAATTGAACCACGTTCTAACAATTTCAACAAAAGATCCTCCATGAAAATAATAAGAATTATGTACAAAATTTAGAGAAAAGTTAAATTTTTTTGAGCTTTGCCACAAAGCACTATTATTTAAAAAACAATTCAGAAATTAGAATCTCTCCCCCTAGTCCTGCTTTTCAGGTGTTCTCTACATAGCTGTTGATTCTCAATAGACCTCTGCGAGACCATACTGAAATTTACAGGCATTTTAGAGACAGCCCATTTTTTACCATTGGTTGGCCTTCTTGTCCTTGTCATCTGTTTGCTTCCTTTAGGATGTCTTTCCTTCCTCTTGCACATGTTTTTCTCCTGGAGAACAGCTTATTTACCATACTTTTGATTCAAAGACATGTATCTTTCCACTGTTCACATTAGGGAACTACTTTTTACTTTTTACTTCAGCATTCCACAAGAATTTTTAAGCCCTCTCCCACTTCTGCTATTTCACCTCTTCTAATACCCCTGGTGCCTCCTAAAATCCCCCCTTGTTATCTATAGCACCTCCATTTCTACTCTCCCTTCATCCCTGTTGCTTTCTCCCTGTGAACTAATCCTATCAAGCACTTCTACCCCTTCCAACCCATTTGCTGCATTGCTTGAAAAAAGTTACTTTTTATATGTTTTGTAGGGTGTGGCAGCTACCATCTGCCGAAGCCCACTCCATTTTTTATTGTGGTTTTATGCACCTTTAAATTGATATTGTATCATGTTCCCCTTCATGATTGGCTTGTGCTATCTTGAAGTGCTAAATTAAAAAACAAAAAAATAAAATGGTGGCCGTATCATGGTGCATGCGCACTTGCTTGGTGACACACACATGTGAATAGCATTGATACATTTGCATGCATATATTATCATGCTGCTGAGCCGTAGCATCAGGACACATAGGCGCGCAAGCGCCATGCATGCAAGTCATCGCCCTTGTTTCACTCCAGTGCTGCACACCATCGCCAAAAAGCTTTTCTCTCGGCTGATGTTGAACTGCTGCAGCAAATAACATTGGCAAAACAACAAGTCAAATAAGCAATACCTTTTGGCTGTGCCATTGCTAGTTATATGTTGTTGTCATTAGTGTAAGAATCGTACCCCTGTAAAAATAAACTTCTAGCTACTTGCCTGGCAGTTCATGTTCCTTAAAGGAACAGGTAATGCTATTAAAAATAATATATTTCCCATTTAAGAAGATATCAGGGAAGCAGGAAATGGTGCCAAATTTGGTGCCAGGATTCAATCACTGGGTTATGACTCTACTTGTGATTATGAATACAAATTAGGAGGGGTCCCCCTATATGCCCCTCCGAACTGAAATTCAAAGTACGTCCCAAAAACTCATCTGAGATTTGGAAAAACATTTCTGACTCACAATAGGATTTACTGGCTATTAAAGACCCCTCTGCAGTCACAAACCCTGGGATTTTGGGAGCTGGTGGAGTGCAACCATAAAAATGGTGTTGTACATCAGACACCAAGGGGCATATTACCAACGATGAGCGATATTTATCGCTAACGATGCTTAGCAACAAATTTTTTAACGCTAAGCATCGCCGGAAATTACCGCAGAGATAACTTGCTATTAGCAAGGTTTTTCTCAGAAGTGATAAAAATTGCGATTCTCCTATTAACATGACGAGAGAATCTGGATTTCATTAAAGACACGGAGGCTAACATTATGCATTAATCCTTTAATGCAGCTCACAAACACAGCCGCTACATCACAAAGGTAAGAATAAGAATTAGGTGACATCACAGTATCCATAAAGGCCAGGTGGCAAGGGAGATCAGCCTCTTTTAAATGCCTCGAGTGACAGGAGAAGTTGAAACACAGGAGTAAAACTTGAACTTGAATGAAGGATTGGAGACCATCTCGAATTCCATGTAGATTCATCAATTAGAATTATCTGAAATGGAAAAGGAGTAAATCAACGAGAAGGACAGAGAGGGTCTTCATAAGAAGCACGAACAGGAACATCAGAGTAAGAAAGCGTGAAAAAGATTGTAAACCAGATAAAATAATTGTAAACCACATTAAATAACAATTCAGAATTACCCTCAGGGAGGGAAGGGAGGGATAATGTTAGCCTCCGTGTCTTTAATGAAATCCAGATTCTCTCGTCATGTTAATAGGAGAATCGCAATTTCATTACAAGACAGGAGGCTACATTATGCATGTTGGTAGCCTTGAATAACTGCATCAGAAACATGTTCAATTGGTTTACAATAATGATGAGCAAAAGTATAGGCATTAGACCAATCAGCGGACTTAAGGATAGCATCCAACTTACCACCAGACCAGAATGACTTGCTGGCCATAGCACTCCTGAGAGAATGAGCTTGGAACTTAGACAGGTCAATACCAGCAAGATTCATAGCAATCTTAACCCACCTAGCGATAGAGCAGGATGAGATGGGTTTAAAGGGACTAACATAAGAAACTAAAAGTTGATTTGCACCAGGAGGACAAAGGTTAGACATTCTGGAATCGTATTCCTTCATGCAATCAACAACACATAGTTTTGGATGGGGAATCAAAACGAGGGTAAAAGATAGAGTCAGACATGGTTTTGGTTCTTCTAAATATTTCAAACTTAACACCAAACATGACATAAGATCTATTAGAGATGTCCAGAGCTTTGACATCAGAAACTCTGCGACAAGAAACTAGACATAAAAGAGAGGCAAGCTTAATTGAGAGACATTTCCTGTTAAGGAGAGAATTGATAGGCCATGTACAAAAAAGATCAAGTAAAAGTTTAACATCCCAAACGGATTGATATCTAGGACGAGGGGGTCTCTTAAGACGAATACTTTTAAGAACTCTACAGATAATAACGTTTTTACCTACAGTTTTCCCATTGACGAGAGCATGGCCGGCTGAAATTGCAGATCTAAAACAATTAATTGATCTATAGGAGAGACCATTGTCATAGAATTCAACAAGGAAATTAACAATACATACTATAGGAGCCTCCACGGGATCCAAGTTCCTCTCCAAGCACCAACTAGACCATTTCTTCCAGATGTTATTGTATCTGTAATGGGTTCCAGGTGCCCATGACTCTCCGAGGAGAGTGAGAGCAGACAACGAAAGTCCAGACAATTGGTGAGATTGCCTGACACTTTCCAGGCAAGAAGGTTCAAACTCCCTGAAGAACCAGGTGATGATCCTCTCCGTCTGCGTTTAGGAGGAGGCCCTGAATTGCGGGAATCAAGAAAGGAACGTCGCAAGAAAGTTCCAGAGCTGTGGGGAACCAGGCTTGAGATGGCCAAAAAGGAGTTATCAGGACAAGGGAGCATTGTTCCTGTCTCACTTTCTGAAGAACCCTCTGAATCATTGCAAAGGGGGGAAAGGCGTAAGGGCGAAGGGGAGCCCAAGGCTGGAGGAAAGCGTTCACAGCTAGAGCACCCGGGTCTGGCATCCAGCTGAAATACTGGGGAAGTTGGAAGGTCAATCTGCTTGCGAAAAGGTCCACGTCGAAGGGACCCCAACGAGTGTTCAGGGAATTGAAGATCGTCGCATCGAGTTTCCAGTCGCTGAAATCTTGAAGGAACCTCGAATTCCAATCCGCTGGAAGATTGGATTTCCCTGGAAGGTATTCTGCTCTCAATGAAATTTTGTGTTCTAGACAGAACATCCATAATTTCTTGGCCAGATCCGAAAGGTCTGCGGACCTCGTGCCACCGAGACGGTTGATGTAAGAGACCGCAGAAACGTTGTCCATTTTTAGAAGGACAGATCTGCCTTGAAGAGAGTGTCTGAAACTCATCAAGGCATAGAGTCCAGCGGTCAGCTCTAGAAGATTTATATGGTGGGAGGACTCCGAAAGGGTCCAAACTCCACCGGTGTCTTGGTCGAGGAGGCGAGCACCCCAGCCGTGCAGACTGGCGTCTGATTCCAGGACGAAGTCTGGGGTGGAACCGAAGATAGCCCTTCCATTCCATGCATCCAAATTGTCCAGCCACCAAGAGAGTTCCAGTCTCGCTGGTTGGTCCAGAGAGATCATGTCCCCATACCAGAGACCGGACCGAAGGGCTTGGGCTTTCACCCTCTGGAGAGCACGATAGTTTAGGGGACCCGGAAAGATAGCTTGGATCGAAGAAGAAAGAAGACCCAAGAGTCTGGCTAATTCTCGAAGGGAGAGAGATTGATGCTTCAGGACAAACCTGCTTTCTTTTCGAATTTTTGCAATCTTCTTTTTCGGCAGTGAGAGAAGACAGCTTGAGGTGTTCACGGTGAATCCTAAGAATTCGAGGGATTTTGAGGGCGTCAGGATGGATTTTTCTCTGTTTATAACAAAACCAAGATTCTCTATCAACTCCATGGAGACCCTGAGGTCTTCCAAAATTTGTTCTTGGGTTTGAGACATGATGAGGATGTCGTCTAAGTAGATAATTAAACGAACCCCTTTTGCTCTCAGAATCGAAACAATGGCTCTCATGACCTTGGTGAAACACCAGGGGGCAGATGAGAGACCGAAGGGGAGAGCCTGAAACTGGTAGAGGTGTCCGTCCCAAATAAATTGGAGGAAGGATTGATGTTCCTTTGCCATGGGGATAATAAAGTAGGCATCCTTTAGGTCTAGCTTGACTAACCAATCTCCTTGAAGGAGAAGGTCCCTGAGAAGATGGATGCCCTCCATCTTGAAGTGACGATAAACCAGGTATTTGTTTACTTCCCGTAAGTTTATCACTGGCCTCCAGCCTTTGTCCTTTTTCTCTACCAAGAAGAGGGTACTTACAAAATTCTTTTGTGACCAAGGAACCTCGATAATAGCTCCCTTTTTTAGCATAGATGAGACCTCCTCCTTGGCGATAACTAGATGTTCCGGGGGAAGGTCCAAGGGTCTTGGAGTCGTGGATTGGTAAGGGATGTCCACGAAATCCATCCTGAACCCGCGGACAGTTTGGAGGACCCACGGGTCCTGAGTATAACATTCCCAAACATGGTAAAACAATTTGAGCCTTCCCCCGACCTTGGGAGGGGAAGGGGAAAGGAGGGCACTTACTTGAGGTGTTGGTATTAGGTGCTCCACGGGAGGGGACGCCTCTGCCTCGGGAACCACAACCTCCTCGTTGGGGGTAGAACTGTTTGTTAGAGGGTAGTATCCTCTTCCTGCACCACCTCTTCCTCTGCCGGAGTTATAGGGCCGGAAGTTGGCACGGCCGGAAGAACGGCCCCTTCTTCCGGCCTGACCAAAAACATTAGAAGGGAAGACTTTTTTTAGGTTGCTTTGGGACCTATAAAGAGCCGTAACAGTCGCAACATATCTGCCAATTGACTTAATCATGTCTTGTCCGAAAAGTAGGCCTTGGGGCTCGGAAGAAGGCTCCTTGTCAGCAAGGTCCCCAAGTTTGGGGTTAATTCTGTTTAGGACAGTTTTCCTCCTTTCCATATTCAGGCTTGAATGCGCGTTCCCTAAGAGAACGATAGCTCTCTGGCTCCAACCCCTGATGAGCGCAGTGTCAAGGGGAGTATCTGAAATATAGGATTCCTCAGCAAGATCAAGGATCTTGGTGAGAGGTCCTAGCATGTCTAGAAGACGGTCCTGGCAGGATTTAAATGCTCTTTCGAGCCCTTTTCTTGGGTCCTTTCCCAGTTTGAAAAGGAATTTAATGAGGTCTGGGTCAAGGTTGGGGGTCTGGCAGACCTTATCCCCAATAGATGGTCTCGGGCACTCAGCTCACATAATGTTCCTTGCATCAGTTTCCAAGGAGTTTCTTAGCCATTTGGTTATGAACTTGCCAACATGTTCCTGGGGGGACCATTTAGAGCTATTAGGGTGTGAGATGTTCACAGGAGAAAACATCTCTCCCCCTAGGGGGTCAAGGATGGCATCCTTGGAGGAGGGAGAGGGGTCCAGCTCGGAAAAAGAGTTGGGGTCAGAGTCATGGTAATCGTTAGGGTCGAAAACAAACTCGTCGTAGGGTTCCCCGAAAGTCTCCTCTACGTCAGAGTAGGTATCAGAACGAGCACTAGCACCATCACCACTTGTGCCGCTTAGGACACCTTCCAAAGTTGTACCGCCAGGGGTACCCAACCTAGTTGTGCCGCGAGGGGCACCAATGCCTCTTGGAGCGCTAAGGCTTCCCAAATCCAGAGAGGTGCTTGGACCTCCAAAGTTCCCCGCACAACTATCCGTAGTGTGCTTGGTTTTCCTAGGTGCTTTAAGTTTTGTAGGGTTGTTAGGGTGTTGCCCAGGGTCACAAAGAGTCCTTTTACGAGACATTACCTCGTTAAAAGTATTGAGCATGCATGCTCTCATTTCTTTTTTTAGAAAGTTTTTGAAAGCGTCACTATTGTGAGAAGGGGAAGAAGCTGTAGCGTCTTCACTCTCCATATCAGACATGGGGTAAAGCAGGGTGATAATATAGGATACACAAAGTTAACTTTCTTCTTTTCCCCTTTTTTTTTTTTTTAATGTATATAGGAGGAGTCCAAAGTAAAAATAAAGCTAATAATGCCCCGTTTGTCACTCAATGGTGTTAAGGGTCTAAAGATGCCCTGTTTGCCACTCAATGGTGTTGAGCGTCTAGTAACAGCTGATCCCCGTGTTGTGGAGAGAGCAACAGGGAAACCGACGCGCTCGAGCTACAGAGGGCTCGATGGAAAGAGGAAAGGCCCTTAGGAGGCGGGGCGCGTTGCGCTACCGCTGCCGAGGGTCATTCCTCAGTGTCTAGGCGTTCGTCGCGTTCGTCGCTTGAGAGCGAGTGCCTGAGCGCGAGCGCGAGGAGTCAGCAAAAGCGGGCATTTTCAGAAGAAATTAGGTTAAAAATAGCAATAATAGGTTGCGTATCTTGCGGGAACAGCGGGAGAAAGCGTGAGAGTGCCTTAAAGGCGGACATGGTCGGACAGCAGGAGAAAGGGAGAGAGTGTCCTAAAGAGGGACATGGCAGCGCAAGAGGTGAGAAGAGACAACCATAGATTGGAAGTCTTTAGGGAGGGGGACACGGCGGAAGGTAACCGAGAGGCATGGGAACCGAGTAGGGATAAAAGCGTTCACACAATCTCCAAGTATATTAGACAGCTTATCTCTAAGATAGCAGTATATTACAGAGCTTATCATGTAGCTTATCATGTATATTACACAGCTTAAGATCTAAATATGCTATAATAGCTTGACAATGTAAAGTCTAAAAAGAGTAGTTGGTAAGGAAGACAACTTATCTGTTTGAGAGCCGCATTTAAAAGAGGCTGATCTCCCTTGGCACCTGGCCTTTATGGATACTGTGATGTCACCTAATTCTTATTCTTACCTTTGTGATGTAGCGGCTGTGTTTGTGAGCTGCATTAAAGGATTAATGCATAATGTAGCCTCCTGTCTTGTAATGAAATCCTCGCGCTAACTGCCAAATGAGAGATTATCGCTGGAAAACCAACGATAATCTCTCGAAGTTTGGTGTTAGCTTGATGATAGGGGCTCACAAACTTAGCCATGATATCCACCTTCCATAGGATATCATGGCTAAGTCAGGAAAATACCAGGTGTAAAAAAAGCAGTGCTAACCGTGGTTAGCGCTGCTTTTTTTTATCACTAACAGGGTTAGCGAAATCCTTGATAATAGGAGAAATGTCGCTTAACAACATTTCTCCTATTATTTTTCTCTGGAACGCCCCGTTTGCATCTCATTAGAGATGCAAGGGGAAGCGTAGAGAAAAAGGGTCCTAACATGCGAATTTGCGTGTTAGCACCCTGTTGCTGATAGGGAGATCATTTTTTCTCCGCTTTCTTGGCTTTTAAAGCCAAACAAGCGGAGATAAATCCCTTGATAATATTCCCCCAAGTTCTTCTTCTACGTGCCAATCAAATTCCTATTCAGGAAAAAAATTGATTTTGCGCTCGCATGGATTAACTGAGTTTTGTCATAATTACCGCACAACTACAATTTACTCCAGTAACAATGATAACATTTGTCCTAGGAATAATAGCTGGAAAGAGTACAAAAATATGGTTAACAAGTGTGCAAGCTCCCGTACTTCATGGTACGTTCGACCTGTGGATCTGAGAATGAGTGAGTAGTAAGTACTGCAACTGGTGTATTCTGCAACCATTGGTGTCAGTATTTACCAGGTCTGGTAGCAGCTCCCAAAAGGCCAGGATGTTTAAAATGAGAGGCCCATTGTGCCATTTGCACTGATTATTTTGGTGTCATGACAGTCAAGAGACAGTGGTCATCATATCACTGTTATTCCAAACCTTATTTTTCTTAATTCCTAATTTTATTTGTCTGCGCACTTTGTCTCAGAAGTTCCTCTTTTACATCTTGTGATTCCCAAGATTTCCATTCTATTTGCTCTTATCAGAGTTTCCTAATCAGAGCAATGTCCTCACCAAACTCAGGCTCATGTCCTGTCTTCCTTCCTTACCTTCTTCTCGATTACCTAAGATTCTTTAGCTCACACAAAATCTGTCCATTTTCTTTAGTCCTCATTTGCTTTCCACTCGTCCACATTTTCGCACCTTATTAACCCATTCTTAATCTGTACACCTGGGCATTTTGTTCTTCATTTTCGGCCTTCCTGTGAAACTACCGCATTAAAATTTCAATTCCACAGTATAGCCTTCAAGAAGTACCCTGCATTCTCCTCTGGTGTCATTCTAAAGAGGCAGAGTTCCTTATTACCATATTGCTCCGCCCATGTTGGGACTCGCAATTGCAGAATTGCTTTATGGGTCAGGTAGTCCTACTAATTTTCAAACACTAAAATGTCATTCGCAAGTTGGTGCCAAAAAAAGAAAAAACACACTGTGCCTGCCAGTGTTCATTACTGCAAAAATCGGCACTACATTCCCCTCAAAGCGCCTGTGTTTTCAGGCGCTGCAGGCCCGCTGGATATGCTGGGGGGGAAGTTCCAACATGGGCGGAGCTATTTGGTAATAAGTTCACACAGCTGCCGGGACTTTCAACATACGCCAGTGAACCAGGGCATGGAGCCTGAAACGTTTGGCGTCTTGCTGGAAATGTTTCTTGCATTTATCCTACTGCCTGCAAATAAAGAAGGTGATGATCACCTCCGTGTTGGCGTCTCTATGCATGGAAATTTGTGATGTTTGGATATATATATATATATGTGTATATATATATATATATATATATATATATTCACTGAAAAAAACATAGGTTATACACCATATATAGTTAGGAATTAGCATTTAAAAAACCTTATTTTACTCACACAAAACCATTGAAATTTCATATATAGTTAGTTGCACTAACTATATATCGCGCACCCGCAATCCACTGCTGATGATGTCACATATTATATCATTCATGACATGGTCAGTGACATCACTGATGACATCACTGATGACATCTCAAATGACATCACTGATGACATCTCATTTGACATCTCAAATGACATCACTGATAACATCATCCAGTGACTGTGTGTTTCTGTAAAGTTTAAATATGTTTGATATATTGAAGAATGAGTGGATGTATAAGTGTCTGGATGAAGGATTTAGTAGGTGCGTGACTGACTGTATGAGTGAGTGAATAAATGTGTCGTACTAAATGCATGGGTTAGTGACTAAACTGTCTGAATGTGTGCATCAGTATGTCTGTTGTGATGTAAACTGCTGCATGTGTTGATCATTAGCTATACGAGAGGCTATATGTGTTATTGATTGGTTGCCCAAGTATTTGTATGGGAGATTGAGTTTATGTGGGGGTGGCTGGGAGGTGTGTGACTCTGTGCATAGATGTGTGAGCAGTTGATTCACTAGGTGTATGAGTTCAAGAGTGCATGTGGAAACACCTGTATGGGCGGTTGACTGTGTGCATGAGTGTATTGGTGAGTGAATGGATATCTCAGTGCTACATGTCAAAGTAAGTACATATGTAAAACAAAGTACATTTGAGAGTTGGCATATATAAATAACTGTGCATGAGAGCTAGTGAATGTGTGAGTGGCTGTATGGATCATTGTGAACTTGTATCAGGGATTGTATAAGAGAGTAAATATGTGTTAGTATATGTTTGAATACGTAAGGTGTGTATAAATGTATAGTTGAGGAAATGAAGGTGAGATTGTTTCTTTGCATGACTGACTAGGTGTGTGAGTAACTCCATGGATGAGTGACAGTGTGTGAGTGTCTGTATACACTGAGTGTATCTAAGGTTATATTAGAGTCTGAAGAGGTTTATCGTATTAGCACAAGAATGATGTCAAATGAGATGTCATCAGTGATGTCATCAGTGATGTCATTTGAGATGTCATCAGTGATGTCATCAGTGATGTCACTGACCATGTCATGAATGATGTAATATGTGACATCATCAGCAGTGGATTGCAGGTGCGCGATATATAGTTAGTGCAACTAACTATATATGGAATTTCAATGGTTTTGTGTGAGTAAAATAAGGTTTTTTAAATGCTAATTCCTAACTATATATGGTGTATAACCTATGGTTTTTTCAGTGAATTTTCAAGGTTTTTTAAATGCTAATTCCTAACTATATATGGTCTCTAACCTATGGTTTTTTCAGTGAATTTCAATGGTTTTTTAATAGCAAATATCATAAGCTGTCGAATGTCAAGTACGTGGTAAGTAAAAACATTTTCGTGTTTATGCACACTGATCTGCTTTGAATGCTGCCCCCCCTCATTTCTATTAGGAGTACTCTCTCTTTGCAGATAGTGAAGGGTAGTTAACGCAGGCCTCTGCCCCCGTTGTAATCCGTCGTGCCTGCTTCTCTCTCCATTTGATTGATTGTTATCCAAGCATTTACTGTTTTAGAATTGGTTCTCTTTGGTTCATTCTCTATTTACAAACAAGCACAGAGTCGCAATACTCTGTTTAGTCTTTGCAGATAGTGAAAAAACGTGTAAAAAAACAAAAGGGATCGAGCAAAATCAGTAGGCCACTAATGGGATCTCTTTTTGACCTCGCTAAAATAGAAACATTAGGAACAACCCCTCATGACAAACACGAAACTATTGAGATGAACTGAACTCCACACCATGATGGCTGCAATACACCTCGGCTCCGCCACCCACCCCGCCCAAAAAAAAGATAAACTCTATGCAAATATTACAAATATATACAACACACCAGCAAAGTAACAGGGTAAAACATTTTATTAAACAACTATTTACATAACTATTTTATACTTTTTGTTGCCCGATCCGGCTAGCTCAATCGATCGAGCATGAAACTCATGCACTCTGATGGTTCAAAGTTTTGAGGAGTGCTTGTAACACTGTCTGAAGCCTATTTGCACTTGCTTCAGCTTCACTATTGTCAAAGTAAAGTGGGGGCTGTTTGAGGACGTGACTGCATTTGTGAACAATGTAATGCGGTGCCACCCTGAACCGCTTGACGGAGGCCCCCGAGGGACGGTGTGATGGCGCGGACTCGGAGGGGGCGCTTGGCTCCGGCTCCCTCCCCAAGTCGTGTTCTCCTGGTGTAGCCTGAGATCGCCCCCGACATAGGTGGCCGGCTCCCGGGATCAAGCGGAACTTTTTGCCTTTTGGTAACTCTTCCATTCTTGACCTTGTCCCACAATCCGTTTCACCTAAAGACACGCTGTAGTGGTGCGCCCCTTTACCATTTCAGTTGCCATTCCGCCCGCTTTTGCTACACTGTGCCTCTTCCGCTATTCAGCTGTTTACCGCCCGCTCTTTCGACTACAGCGTCTCGCTCACCATGTAGTTGAGTTGCTCCCGCTCTTGCGGTGCAGCGATAGCCGGCTGCCACAGTACTCTCAAAATGGCGGCCGGCTCTTCAGATTTGGGCGTGGTCCACTAAAATTGCCCTGCGACACCTTGGAACTCGGACGCTTGTCTGCTAGAGATTGGGCTCCATTCTCGAAAGCGTCCCCTCAGCCTTGAAGATTCTACAAAAGTCTTGGGGGCCCCCGACTCCCGCAGGCTTCTGGTGGAGAGCGGCTAGCATTATTGCTCGTCGAATGGCCACGACGGAGCTACGAAATGGTGGTGCTCTCATGCTAACGCCAGCTTCAGTCTGAAACATCCAGAAACACTGTAGACTACCAATTCAATCAGTTCCAGTAGCGCCCCAACGTGACCCGGTAGAGAAGAACTAGCCCTCCCCTCTTTGACTGATGGTTCTTGTTGCCTGTCCCTTCTGTTGTCATTTAACAGAACTATTTAGCCTGCTGAAAGGGGTTGTGTTCCGACCGCTGGTTGGTGGAGACATTTTGACTATATTCTAGACCTGCGTTGTCGCGTAATGCGTCATATGACGCGCCGCGATAGCGCATCCGGAAGTGATCCGGGGCGCGACGCGCAGCGCGTAACGTAAGCATAACAGGTCATATGACTTGTTAATAAAACTTTTCATTGGTTCATTTTACTTTTCTTATTCTAATGATGCTTTCGAACATTATTTTTTCTTAAATATATGTTATAATGTTCCAGGCTAATGAACTTTCCCGGAAAATTTACAACTGTCCTGCAAGTAAAATATATTCCTTTTTCGAGAAAAAGGGCGTTTCTTCGTCCCATGACGGAGCCGTTGAGCAAAAGAGGGTCGGCCTGCTGTCTTAGTCGCCGGTACGCCTGAATATCAGATTCTTATCGATCACTTTATGTTGCAGGAGTAGAAAACACAACAGCCCTTGACCATTTATCTTTACTGCGTTCCTGCGTATTATACCTTTTACCCTTCATGTAATTGGACTGCTTTATTTCACTTGCCTTTTACTGATTCGAAAACAGTGACTATTATTAAAAACTTTACCAATGTATATACTACTACCATGTTTTCTTTTAAAAACCTTTATTGTGAAAATGTCATTATACAAATACGGGCCTATAACCACGTGGGCCGGCCACGGAGCAAACTGTAATCGTATATGATGAGTAGACATTTACACTGTAGAGGAACGTAACGGGCGGGCCATTAGGTTGCAAGAACTAAAGTGTCCAACAGTTGCGGAATCGGTGGACGTACATTTTATAATTAAAATACGACAGGGCCACTTACAATAAAATTATCTAGATATACATTTGCGGGCAAGTACCATGGGTGACGTTAATTCGAACTTTCAATAGTACAGTAATCAATAACACATCAGAACTTAATATCAATAGGGATATCGAAATATTCAATCTATTCTCGTCCCCGCCCGCCATGTGCTTCAAAACTGCATACGTATCTCGTGATATCAAGGTTTTGCAACCAGTACACAACAAGGAGTTACGAGTCCCATTTATTCCGGCGCCATTTTGGGCGAGGACGGGCAGGTCCAGGATATAGTCAAAATGTCTCTACCAACCATCGACTATGATGATGTTCATATGCTGTATTTATTAGAGTAACACTCATCTGTCCACATAAAATTAATTTGCCACAATCTAAACATGTCATTTTAATCTTTCCAAAGTTCTTCTAAATATTTGGGACCGTTTCCCTTGCCTCTGATGCTGTCAGTGCCACTTCTTTGATGAATGTACTGGCAGGTCGGGGGTTCTCCTCCAAATCTCTCTTTTATGCAGCACTATAATTAATCGGTGCCACCTCTCCATATGACGATGCATGGTATAGTTACCATAACTATATTTTTTTTCGGTTCCTCTGGAGAGTACATCGTGGCAGATGAAGCGTGTAACGTACCGGGCATTTACCTTTTTTTGCATGTAGAGGAAAGGAAAAGAAATTCGAGCGTCCGAGTTCTAAGGTGTCCCAGGGCCATTTTAGTGGACCAGGCCCAAATCCAAAGAACAGGCCGCCATTTTGAGAGTCCTCTTGCAGCCGCCTGTCGCTGTAATAATAATAATAATAATAAAGGGGTTTGTAAAGCGCCTGGTGACGCCATCCCGGCGTATCCCCGCGCTATGGAGAGAAGTAGCAGGAACAGGAGCAGCCGACCTAGAGGGTGAACTAATGTGTTTTTAAAAGTTTCCTGAAAATTGTTTCAGTCTTGGCTAACCTAATTTCAATAGGAAGGGTGTTCCATTGGTTGGCTGCCAACACGCGAAAGGAGCGACCTCCCATTCTGGCCTTTTTTACACGAGGAACTTTAAGAAGACCCATACCCATAGAGCGAAGTGCTCTGTGGGGCAGATAAGGGATGGCTAGATCCTTCAAGTATTCAGGGGCTTTCACAGATGTTATCCTATAACAAATTAAAAGTGCTTTAAATAGGATCCTTTTCTTTATAGGAAGCCAGTGAAGGGCAGCCAAAGCAGGCTTGGATGCCGTTCTTTTGGGGAGTCTAAGAACTAACCGTGCTGCCGTGTTTTGAAGCACCTGGAGCCTTCTTAGGTTCTTCTCAGTTGTCCCTAGCAACAACACGTTAGCGTAGTCAATGCGGGATGTAACTAACGCTTGGGTCATGATGCGTCTAGCCTCTAGAGGCAGAAGGTCCAAAGTGCGGTTTAGGGTCTTCATTACCCCAAAGCATTTCCCTACTAGTTTGTCAACGTGACTCTCAAAAGAGAGTTTGGGATCAACCCAGACCCCCAGGTTCTTAGCCTCCTTGCAAGGGATAGGCAGAGGGCCTAGACAAGGAGGCCACCATTCCTGAGTCCAGCTCGCACCATTACCCCCTATCACTAGAACCTCAGTTTTAGAGCCATTGAGCTTCAGGCAATGTTGATTCATCCAGCCTGCAAGCTCTTGCTGTAGCATCAAGAGCGGCCGAAACTCAGCTGAATGGCAACTGAAACGGTAAAGGGGCGCCCCACTACAGCAGACGAGCCTCCACCTAGGAAGGCCCGTTCACGCCGCCTCCCCCCCCCCCTTCGGGCACCCCACGCCGTTATTCGGAGCAGGATTGTAGGATGGCCACACCAGTACGGCAACTTGCTAGACACCACCTCGGTGCCTACCGAATCTCAGCGCCTTGTGGTGTCTTCTATTCAGAAAACATTGTTGTGCTGCCTTCGACCTATTCGCCGCAAGTGCGCACGCAACTCAGCTGCATAGCTTGCTAGACATCACCTCGGTGCTAACCGAATCTCAGCGCCTTGTGGTGTCTTCTATTCAGAAAATATTGTTGCGCTGCCTTTGGCCCCATTCGCACATCGGTCCGCTACTGACGCCATCTCACAGGCCAACGGGGCGCCCCACGCCGACTTTCAGCATTGTAGGATGGCCACACCAGTGCGACAACTTACTAGACACCACCTCGGTGCCATCCGGATCTTGGCATCTCAGCGCCTTGTGGTGTCTTCTATTCAGAAAATATTGTTGCGCTGCCTTTGGCCCCATTCGCACATCGGTCCGCTACTGACGCCATCTCACAGGCCAACGGGGCGCCCCACGCCGACTTTCAGCATTGTAGGATGGCCACACCAATGCAACTTACTAGACACCACCTCGGTGCCATCCGGATCTTGGCATCTCAGCGCCTTGTGGTGTCTTCTATTCAGAAAATATTGTTGCGCTGCCTTTGGCCCCATTCGCACATCGGTCCGCTACTGACGCCATCTCACAGGCCAACGGGGCGCCCCACGCCGACTTTCAGCATTGTAGGATGGCCACACCAGTGCACCTTACTAGACACCACCTCGGTGCCATCCGGATCTTGGCATCTCAGCGCCTTGTGGTGTCTTCTATTCAGAAAATATTGTTGCGCTGCCTTTGGCCCCATTCGCACATCGGTCCGCTACTGCCGCCATCTCACAGGCCAACGGGGCGCCCCACGCCGACTTTCAGCATTGTAGGATGGCCACACCAGTGCGACAACTTGCTGGACACCACCTCGGTGCCATCCGGATCTTGGCATCTCACCGCCTTGTGGTGTCTTCTATTCAGAAAATATTGTTGCGCTGCCTTTGGCCCCATTCGCACATCGGTCCGCTACTGCCGCCATCTCACAGGCCAACGGGGCGCCCCACGCCGACTTTCAGCATTGTAGGATGGCCACACCAGTGCGACAACTTGCTGGACACCACCTCGGTGCCATCCGGATCTTGGCGCGTTGTGCTGCCTTCGGCCTATTCGCACATCGGTCCGCTACTGACGCCGCCTCACGGGGCGCCCCACGCCGACTTTCAGCATTGTAGGATGGCCACACCAGTGCGACAACTTGCTGGACACCACCTCGGTGCCATCCGGATCTTGGCGCGTTGTGCTGCCTTCGGCCTATTCGCACATCGGACCGCTACTGACGCTGCCTCACGTGCCAACGGATTTTCTACGCTTTTTATACCCTATGCCGCATAACAGGTCATGTGACTTGTTTATAAAACTTTTCATTGGTTCATGTTACTTTTGGTTTCCTAATGATGAAAGGCTTGATCATATGACCTAAAAATAACACTTTTCATTGGATGAAAACTATTTTTTTTTCCCAAACGATGAAAGCCCCACCTTGTTTCTGGATGTTTCAGACTGAAGCTGGCGTCAGCATGAAAGCACCACCATCTCGTGGCTCCGTCGTGGTCATTCCGCGAGCAATCATGGCAGCCGCTCCCCACCGGAAGCCTACAGGAGTCGGGGGCCCCCAAGACTTTTGTAGAATCCTCAAGGCGGAGGGGACGCTTTCGAGAATGGGGTCCAAGACCTAGCAGACAAGCGTCCGATTTCCAAGGTGTCCCAGGGCCATTTCAGTGGACCAGGCCCAAAAAGGAAAGAGCCTGCCGCCATTTTGAGAGTCCTGTGACAGCCGCCTATCGCTGCACCGCAAGAGTGGGCGCAACTCAGCTGAATGGCGGATTTTGACACAGTGGACCAAAAGCGGACGGAATGGCAACTGAAACGGTAAAGGGGCGCCCCACTACAGCAGACGAGGCTCCACCTGGGGAGGCCCGTTCACGCCGCCTCCCCCCCCCCCGGGGCGCCCCACGCCGTTATTTGGAGGGCGGCAACTCACCTGAATTGCGGATTTTGACACAGTGGACCAAAAGCGGACGGAATGGCAACTGAAACGGTAAAGGGGCGCCCCACTACAGCAGACGAGGCTCCACCTGGGGAGGCCCGTTCACGCCGCCTCCACCCCCCCGGGGCGCCCCACGCCGTTATTACGAGGGCGGCAACTTACTGGACATCACCTTGGTGCCATCGTTCTGCTGCCTTGCAACTATTCGCACAACAGACCGCTACTGATGACCCACCCCCCGCGACGCCCCACGCCGGATACCGAAATCAGTGCGGCACCCAGGCAACATCACCTGGGTGCCGTCCAGAAATCTGGACGTTGTGCTGCCTTGGGACTATTCGCACAACCGACCGCTACTTCCTTCTTTTTCCCTAAAAATGTTTAAATGTTTTTACTGTTTTTGTTTTGTTGTATATATTTATAAGTTATTAAAGTTTTATAATCCTACTACTTTGTTGGAGTGCTATATATTTTTAATGTGACACATAATTGTAAAAACTTTGATGTACAAAGAGTCATCCCTGGAATATTCCGCTTCAGGCTCGGTCCCCTCCCCAATCACAATACAGGATGGTTTTCAGATAGTAGGAACGCGTGTGGTGTGACGGATCTCATCGGGTGTGGGCCTTGATCTACTATAACTCCTTTGAAGAGGGGTGATTCTTTACAGCTGGGGCCATAAACTACATCTGCAGGGCTAGCTGATAGCCTGGGACCGGCCTGGACAATCGGACACAGAGGAAGAGGAGTGTCAGAGGGTGCGGTAGTGAATAGGGCGAAAGGGAGGTGTCGGGCGGGCACAGGGTGTGATTCTCAGGGAAGAGCAGCGCAGATGGGGGGAGGTTTATTGCCCATGCATAAGACAGAGAGCGGGGGTGACCAGTGCCAGGGGGAGATGCTTGCGAGGGTGGGGAGCCATGCTAAGGATCGACAGCGTGCAGAGAGTGGGTCTGTCAAGTCATCTAAAATGGCTGCCGTGCACGACAAAAGTGTGGCATTTGAAAAAAGGCAAGATGGCGCAGACAATGTTTTTCAACACTTCCTGATTTCCTTCGAATCGAACGTTAACAGACGTTGGGGCATATTACCAAAGTTAAGCGATATTTACCCTAACGATGCTTAGCATTGAATTTTTTACCGCTAAGCATCGTCAGAAATTATCGCAGATAAACCTTGCTATTATCAAGGTTTATCGCAAATGCGATAAAAAACGGCCGCAATGCATTAATATCGCTGAAAAGTCAGCGATATTCATGCATTACCGAGCTAATGCTCTTAGCCATGTTATCCACCTCCCATTGGATAACATGGCTAAGAACTGCTCAGGGCAGGTGTTACTTTTTGGAGATATTCGCGCTTAGCGCGAATATCTCCACAAGTTGGTAATAGGAGATAGCGATGTTAGCGACTGTTTCCAGTCGCTAACATCTTGGCATGCCCACTTTGCATGTCATTAGTGATAAATATCACTGACATGCAAAGTGGGGCCCAAGATAGTCGCTATCTCCTACTAGCGGTCGCTAACTGGTGTTAGCGACAGCTAGGTAATACGGAGATAATTTTATCTCCGCTTTCTTGGCTTTTAAAGCCAAAAAAGCGGAGATAAACCCCCTTGATAATATGCCCCGTTATCTCTCCCACACTACCGGTCCCCCTGGGCTTAAACGCCGAGATGGTAGGGACTGCATCCCGTGAAGATAGGCCGAGACGTCACTCAGCAGAAAAAAAAGTTACAAAAAAGTCTATAAACATACAATAAGTTAAAAGTCAATCATTCTTCATTCCTTGTAGTACGCTCCCCAGTCCGCTTCCCGTTATGCTAACCGGGCGCACCCCCCGCGGAGCCCTTTTAAAGCCTCCACATCAAACCTATGGGGTCAGGGAGGATCTACTATGCCCCCTTATGGTCATTTGCCCCTTCGCTTTGGCCTCCTCTTGTCTCTCGATCCTACCGAGAGACAAGATGGCGGCCGCTACGGACTGTTTGGAATGTTTACAGACGCCGGAGAACTAATCAGCTTCGCTTCACAAAGCTCCGTAACGCGAAAAGTACGCGAACTGGAGCGCTGCCCGTTCCGCTGTTACAGATATATATCTTTTTTTGAACGTTAATTTCTCAAAATCCACTGGAGCACATATATTGAGACCTAGCAAAGGCACATCGGGCTACCAGTCCCTACAATTTTGCCAAGTTTCGTGCAAATCCATTCAGCCGTTCGATTATTATTATTTATTTATTTTTTTGCCCCGCGGGGCCCTTTTAAAACCTCCACATCAAACCTAGGGGGTCAGGGAGGATCTACTATGCCCCCTTATGGTCATTTTCCCCTTCGCTTTGGCCTCCTCTTGTCTCTCGATCCTACCGAGAGACAAGATGGCGGCCGCTACGGACTGTTTGGAATCTTTACAGACGCCGGAGAACCAATCAGCTTCGCTTCACAAAGCTCCGTAACGCGAAAAGTACGCGAACTGGAGCGCTGCCCGTTCCGCTGTTACAGATATATATCTTTTTTTGAACGTTAATTTCTCAAAATCCACTGGAGCACATATATTGAGACCTAGCAGAGGCACATCGGGCTACCAGTCCCTACAATTTTGCCAAGTTTCGTGCAAATCCATTCAGCCGTTCGATTATTATTATTTATTTTTTTTTTTGCCCCGCGGGGCCCTTTTAAAACCTCCACATCAAACCTAGGGGGTCAGGGAGGATCTACTATGCCCCCTTATGGTCATTTTCCCCTTCGCTTTGGCCTCCTCTTGTCTCTCGATCCTACCGAGAGACAAGATGGCGGCCGCTACGGACTGTTTGGAATCTTTACAGACGCCGGAGAACCAATCAGCTTCGCTTCACAAAGCTCCGTAACGCGAAAAGTACGCGAACTGGAGCGCTGCCCGTTCCGCTGTTACAGATATATATCTTTTTTTGAACGTTAATTTCTCAAAATCCACTGGAGCACATATATTGAGACCTAGCAAAGGCACATCGGGCTACCAGTCCCTACAATTTTGCCAAGTTTCGTGCAAATCCATTCAGCCGTTCGATTATTATTATTATTTTTTTTTTTTGCCCCGCGGGGCCCTTTTAAAACCTCCACATCAAACCTAGGGGGTCAGGGAGGATCTACTATGCCCCCTTATGGTCATTTTCCCCTTCGCTTTGGTCTCCTCTTGTCTCTCGATCCTACCGAGAGACAAGATGGCGGCCGCTACGGACTGTTTGGAATGTTTACAGACGCCGGAGAACCAATCAGCTTCGCTTCACAAAGCTCCATAACGCGAAAAGTACGCGAACTGGAGCGCTGCCCGGTCCGCTGTTACAGATATATATCTTTTTTTGAACGTTAATTTCTCAAAATCCACTGGAGCACATATATTGAGACCTAGCAAAGGCACATCGGGCTACCAGTCCCTACAATTTTGCCAAGTTTCGTGCAAATCCATTCAGCCGTTCGGGCTAAAAGTGAGGCCAACCGCCCTATGGAAAACTCAATGTTAAAAACACGTTTTGGGACCCCCCTTTTTTCTCGGCCCCCCCTTGACGAAACCCCCCCCAATTTTCAGGGGCTACTCAGAAACAAAATGTTCCATTTTCCTGAAAATTTCAGCCAATTCCGTCCACAAACGCCAAAGTTATTAGACATAGAATTTTCAAAAATCCCATAGAGAAAAAATCCTAACTATATATACCTACTGGCGACCGCCAGTAGGTAATATATATATATATATATATATATATATATATATATATATATATATATATATATATATATATATATATATATATATATATATATATCACTATGTTTACTAAACTGTGACCCAATGAAATGGTAGCACTTGCACTTTAAAAGCACACTCGTTTCTATGACACGCTGTCATGTGAGCCGAAACGTTATGGCAACAGCAATAAAGTAATTCCTGCATCCAGTGGTCCGTGCCTGGTTCCTGTTCGTGGCTGAGTGTGAGACGGCAGCGCGAGGTAGACGGAGGTTTTGGCATATATATATATATATATATATACGTGACGTGTGATCAAGGCTGTTCTAGCCGAAACACATTGTGTAATTTAACTTGGATAAACAGACTGGTGTCCTGTCCTTCTGTCCTGAGAGCTTTTGTGAAATAAACTCTGTTTTTTTTTCTGAGCGCGAGTGCTTCTTTGAAGAAGATTGCTGTGCGACATAAAATTGCCGGGAGACCTGCCCGGCATACACTCGCCAACTGTCTATGGGCCACGGACTTCAGAAAGTTAGTTTATTTCGGCCTGACTCGAACGCGTTTCAGCTGTCCTTGCAGCCTTGCTCACCGATATTTACACAAGTCAGAAGCAGCCATTTTAAAGTCATTTTAGTGAGTGTCACATGTTAACTACAAAACTATCAAGAGTATAGACAGACTCGTAGTTTTACAGCGCATGCTATCACAATTTTGCCTCCTTAGTTTTGAAAGCAGAACGCGCGCCTATCCTGTTGAATTACATAATTACATCTTTCAAGCCCAAGTGGTCAAAAAATGACCAAATCGGCAGTGTAATATAAAACATAACAAATTCATTATTCATTGTAGACGAGCTGCGCATTTCAAATTCGTTTAGTTCTCATGCAAAATTGCGATAGCATGCGCTGTATAAAATCGAAACATATGAAGAATGCGGTTAATAGCTGGTTTGAGCATTTGATTCATGTAATGAAAATGAGTTCAAAGTTTGTCATTATAACTTTATTGTCAGACGATGAATTGCACCATTGTGTAGTAACATTGGAAAACTACGAGTATGTCTACACTCTTGATTGTTTTGTAGTTAACATGTGACACGCACCAAAATTAGTTTAAAATGGCTGCGTCTGACCTGGGTAAATATCGGTGAGCAAGGCTGCAAGGACAGCTGAAACGTCATGGCGAAATAAACTAATTTTCAGCCAGCTACACAAGGCGTTGTCGTTATCTTTTTGGCAAAACAAAGATAGCTTGGAGTGTATATTACGGACCTGCTCCTGTAGGGTCCGGGTGACGACGCAACCCTCGAGGGAGGCAGCGGTTTATGCGCAGGAGAGCGTTGTGGAGTATATATATACATATATACACACAAGTATACATTATTTTAATGTAAACTAATTTCATTTAATTATTATTAGCCTCTAACTATAAAAGCTAAATCAATTTAATTCAACAAATTTGAGGATTGATAAATAAGTACATAAAATGTATTAATTACATTTAGAGTTATTATTTAAAATCATATTTTTTTAAAACCCACCCTGTCTTCAATATTTATATTTAATTATTGCTTGAAAAAGTGTATTTAAAATTATTTGTTCGAATACTTTAAATATTTTACTTAAAGTTGAATAGCTTTACTTAATTAACAAAGTTGTAAATAAAACGTATCTAATATAAAAATATTTAAATTGGATTTAACGTTTAACACTCAAAAATACACATAAATGTGATTTAAAATTCGAAATATCTTTTTTTAACATTATTTCCAATAGGATGCTATTTTAAGTCCTTATCTCCATTATTTTCAATAGGAGTGTGTTCCAGTACCTATGAATTGCCATGTGTTGAATTGGGTTCACTGCAACCGTTGGTTGGAATACATTTTTGACTATTTTGCATCCTTTGTCGCTGTAGCAAGTTTAGAAGTGCAATTTGTCAATAGCAATGATTAAATGTTTTGTGGATGGGTGATTATACTTCCATGTCCTTACCAAACCCTTCTTTACTCCTCCCTAAAACGCTCTATGCTCCTCCCTAATCCACAGAGACCTCCACAACTAGGATGGAGAACTCTTCATAGGAAAATGATAGGAGATGAGGATGCCACTGGCAACTGCTCGAACCACATTCCAAGTGATCTAGCTTTATAGACCTCCATTGGGGCTAAAGGCCAGCTCCAGCGTTAAACAAGGGCCTTTAACAAGGGAGCTGGCCTTTAAGAGCCAGTATAGCCCAGCTATAGTGGCTAAAAAGGTATTAGAAAATTCTCCCCCATCGAGACTGACTGTTCTAGTTAGTGAAACAAAGGTCTCACGGACCTCGAGTGGGTTGAAATACCCTTGGGCTTCTAGAGGCCTTTGTTTACAGCTGTTGGTGTGAATGTTCTACAGCTAACTGCCATTTGCAGTAGCACGGGGATGTATGATGTTACAACATGATCATTTAGATTGTGATACATTACATCGCTGTTTTTACAACACAAGTTGTTATAATGACTTGCGCTGTAGGGCACTGGACTTAGGAATAGTATGATTTACTATTCCAACTCCAGCCTACATTCAGTAGGGAAGGTGTTGGAATAGTAAATCACACTATACCTTAGTCTAGAGTGCCCTCCAGTGCAAGTCGTGGTAATGACTTGCGTTGTAAAAGCAGCGATCTAAATGTACTGCAGGGTTTTGACAGCGTTGTTAAGGTCATTTCCCGTAGCACGATTGTTAGCATTTGAAAAAAGGGTCTGAAGTCAGGCCCTAGTTCTCCTTGGCTTGCCTGAACCGCATTTTCTAGTTCACCCAAGCCAGGGAGACCCAGGACGCTGAGCAGCATTCCTCTTCCTTCCTTCTGATGCTCAAGTGACTCTGAGCTAGTGAGGAGGGAAAGGGAAGGCTCC
Organism: Lissotriton helveticus; assembly: GCF_964261635.1. Taxonomy (NCBI): domain Eukaryota; kingdom Metazoa; phylum Chordata; class Amphibia; order Caudata; family Salamandridae; genus Lissotriton; species Lissotriton helveticus. The sequence continues at coordinate 1,708,160,897 of NC_136063.1, read as the reverse complement.
GGTGTGCCCTGCAGCACATCCTCTGTGTTTTACTTTGCCCTGCCCACTCCATGTATTTTAAAGAGGCAGGGAAAGAGAAAGGCGGAGACTGTTTATTAGAACTTTGAAATGTTGAGTGCAGCAGGCCTATACCAGTTCATATAGGCCGGTGCTGCTCCATTGTCTTCAATGGAGCCCTCAACATTCCAATGTTCTAATGGGCTTTCAGTACTGCGTACCCTTTTCCCTCATTGTAGTGCAGATCACTGGCGTAGTAGATTTACTAAGTAATTTAGTTGTACTTTTACTTATGAATGATTTAGAAATTCATCTGTTTAGTAAAATTCAGCTCCTAATATAAAGGAGCTAAGTAAGTCAGGGGCATATTATCAAGCATGGAGTTAAAATTATCGCCGCTTTAGCAGCAGAAAACTGCAGCTAAAGCGGCAATAATGGGTTTGATAACATGCCGTTGGAAATTCCAATAGAAGCCCATGTTGACACCAGAACATGGGCTTCTATTGGAATTCTCAAAGGCATATTATCAAGCCCATTATCGCCGCTTTATTAGCAGTTTCCTGCCGCTAAAGCGGCAATAATTTTAACTATGTTTCTTGATAATATGCCCCTAAGTAAGTAAATTTATTGTATATAGTTAATTAAAACCTTTGCAATTTTTGTGCTAAAATCATCCATATAACGTTAAAAAGTAAAAAGGATGCACAGGTAGTAGTATATGCTATCATGTTTACAAAATTAACATTGAATTGGTATACAACCTTTACAACGAAACTTTTACAACAAACTACCATTACAACGCAACTTTTACAACGCAAACTATTACAACGCATTGCTCTGGGGGGCGCTCTAGGATAGGGAATAGGTTAATTTACTATCCAATAACCTTCCCTACTATCCACGGGGACTGGAGTTGGAATAGTAAATTAAACTATTCACTATCCAGCACCCCAAAGCGCTATGCGTTGTAATGGTATGCGTTGTAAAAACCGTGTTGTAAAGGTAGGCGATGTAAAAGTATGCGTTGTAACGTCATACATCCCATTGAATTAGATGCTGTGTAGTGATTTGCTCCTCAATCCATAAATTGTAAACATTTGATTTCATACTCTGAAATGTACCACGGTGTGCAGACCCTTAAATGACAATATAATGTTTAGCTCATAAAAAAATATAAAATCAATACTGAGAGAAAAGAGAACTGTAAATTCGGCATCCTTCTTTTCACATGCCCAGAGATTCTAAGATGCTATTTTTCAGATTTCTGTAGTTAGGAACTGACATTCTGTAGGAATCTGGTGGCCCTACATGCTACCTGTAACAATTGACTATTCAGTGCAAACATTACTGCAGGCCGACATGATCTAATTTGATATGTACGAAATGCTTGTAATAAATAATAACGTCTCAAATTGTTCACAGTTGGACAAATGCACAGTAAATGAATCAGAGTTTCTTCCACTTGGCCACAGAGTCGGCAGAGTTTTGTTGGCCATGTTTGTTTCCATACTGGAACCTGATCTTTTGAGTTGAAAGCCCCAAACCGAATTCGAAGTAGCAATTGTTGTCCTAATATAAAGGAGCTAGCTCAAGGGAGCATAGATTGTGCATGCTATTAGCATTGTTGATCATGCAAGAAATGTTTTCTTTTATTTTTGATCTTCCAGTCACATTGTACATGGTGATATTATAAGTAAAAGACAACCAAGGGCTTTGATTCGTCAATTCCTAAGTTAATTATATTTAACTGAAGCGTAATTCATTTATTCATTGTCAAACATGACTTACATTAATCTGAATGTGTTAGTCTTAATAAAACATTATGCCAGGCTTTAATCTTCTGATAAAAGTCAGCATCTTCACTCCTTGACTAGAAAGGAGTCAGAGTGAGTGAGCTTTGAATGCATTTTCTAAAACGGGATGGATAATTGAAAGAGGATTGCTAACAGCCTTTCTTACAATGTTAACGTGTCTCTTTTTCGGTACCCTTATAGTCCTTTACTTGATGCATAATGAGCAACACTGCTCCATCTTCAACCAGCATTTCAAGGCCAAGGTACACGCCTTCTCTAAAACCTTTGTCCTATGATCTTTTCTCTGACTTCTTCATAATCCAATGTTAGCACGCTCACCAGTCTGGAAGGATTTCTTCACATGCACCGGAGCATTGTAACAGCTAAATCTCAGGCCCTAGACAAGAACAGATAGTTATTCTTAAACAAAACGCCCACTTATGGTTCAAAAGAACTGCTGTGTTGAAGAGGCATCGACCAAAATTACTAAAATCATATGAAGAAAATATACCTGAACAATGTGCATTATGCATGCTGTGTGCAACAGCAACTTGAACAAAGAGAATGCTTCAATTAATCTCAGCCACTGCCAATCAAATGTTTTTCTCTCTCCATGCCACTTTAGACTGTGACCAGCGAATGTAAATCCGTTTTGGTTTGTGCTTTACTACCATACATAGATGCATCCTTACATGTGGAAGCCTATAAAATCACAGGGGCATATTACCAACAACTAGCAATAATTATCGCTATGTTGGCTTAGCGGCAATATTTTTATCGCCGAGCTGCGGCGATTTTTATCGCTTAGGAACCTTGCTATTATCAAGGTTTATCTCCTAAGCGATAAAAATCGGCCGAAATGCATGAATATCGCTGAAAAGTCCGCGATATTCATGCATTACCGAGCTAATGCTCTTAGCCATGTTATCCACCTGGAGAAGTGTGGCTCAATGGTTAGAGCGGCAGACCCTGATGCAGCGGTCTAGCCCAGGACCAGGGTTCAATTCCTGCCTCGGCGGGTCTTGGGCTCATAATTCCACGGACCTGATAATTCTCGCCTCGGTGCCTATTCCAATCATGGCGTCCCACTCTGCAACTCTGGGCAATAGCTTGCTTAATCTCCACAACGGCCCCCACAATGCTAAGGATGCCTGGCCTCCACCTTGGGGGTGCCCAGGAGTGGACACCTCACAGGGAAAGCCAGGATGGGTTCCAGAGCGGTATTCGTACAAGCGCCTTGAGACCCTTGCGGGTGAGTAGTGCGCTATACAAGTATCAATTTACATTTACATTTACCTACCATTGGATAACATGGCTAAGAACTGCTCAGGGGCAGGTGTTAGCTTTTGGAGATATTCGCGCTTAGCGCGAATATCTCCAAAAGTTGGTAATAGGAGATTGCGATATTAGCGACTGTTTCCAGTCGCTAACATCTTGGCAAGCCCACTTTGCATGTCATTAGTGATAAATTTCACTGACATGCAAAGCGGGGCCCAAGATGGTGGCTATCTCCTACTAGCTGTCGCTAACTGGTGTTAGCGACAGCTTGGTAATAGTGAGATAATTTTATCTCCGCTTTCTTGGCTTTTAAAGCCAAAAAAGCGGAGATAAACCCCCTTGATAATATGCCCCACAGTGCCTTCTTAAATGCCTTTTTACTGCTTAAAAGAAGCCTGTGGTGCTACTACTAACAGGGGAAATCTGCTTTCAAACGTCAGGGACTGTTAGACAAGTGATTCAAACATATGCTGAAATTACTAACTTTAAAATGTGTTGTTTCGAAACTCAAGATTAGATGCACCTTTGCCTCATTCACAGTGCCTTCAACCAGTGGGTTGGCCAACGAAGCTCCTGAGGATAACGTACATTTTTATTAACTAGACTTGGCAAAACTCAGAAAATCAACCATCTAATGTAAAAGGATGAGGTGAATTACAGATTTCTTAGGGCAGTGGGGCAAAACATGCGCTGTGACACCATCCCAAAACCACCCACTCTCCTAGGATGGCTAGATGAATCGATGCCACTTGGGTACCTCGGTTTAACAGGAATGCGAAGTTATGAATCATGTGGTCCTAGCACATTAGCAGTCTGCTCAATGGCTCACGTACAGCGTGCATGGTCCTGCCTCCTTGCACCCACCTGCTGCTACCATTACCCACCCCAGGGGCAAGGAGCGACAGACGGGAATAGGCAGCATGTTTTAACTGCACCTCACCTAGTACTTATAATCAGGACATTTCAGCTCCTGACCCTGGACTGGAATTTTCAAATGTTTGCTTGACTATAGGAGAGCGAGAGAGAGAGAGATAGAGATAGAGCAAGAGAGAGATAGAGAGAGAGAGGGAAAGAGAGAGAGAGAGAGAGAGAGAGAGAGAGAGAGAGAGAGAGAGAGAGAGAGAGAGAGAGAGAGAGAGGGAGGCAGTCCATGAATCTCCTGAAAACATGAGTTCATGGGCTCGGTCTAATTAGTCCCTCAATGGGTAAGTAGATCAACCCACCGGCGCGGGACAAAGTACAGCCAATCATGGCTAATATTTTAGGACTGTACACGCCATACACTTGATACAGGAATACAGCATGCACTGGATAATGGTAGTCAGTCATAATATGTATTTAATGTAGTCCACCTGTAACAAGACGATAGTGGCATGCAGGCATATGATCTCACAAGTTTATCAGAATTCTAACATTGCATTGTATTGCCATGAAATTTATGTAATTCCAGATATGTTTAGATGCTTCTAGAGTCCTTCAAGGGCAACAAGGACAGACTGATGTGGTTAACCAAGAAGAAACTGAGAAACAACTCAAGAAAGTCCTTCAGTCTATATGAACTCTGTATTCATGCCCACCTGGAAGCAAGAGAGCAGCAGGCAAAAGACTGTTCCCAACAGCTGGAAGTAGTATCCTATGTGTCCCACATTTGTATATCTGAGGTGCTAAGATGTCTGAAAATGCTGAGAGTGAATGATGATGTAATTGAATGTTGGGGTGGGGTGGGATGTTGAGTGGAGTGGAAGCTAGAAGATAGGAGCAGGTGGAGGAAGAAAGGAGCCCTAACAAAACGTACCTAATGTTGCTGTAACCAAAAGACCTAACATTTATTAAGGAGCATATCTCATACTTAATTGTATCTAGACTCTTGTATAGCTGTACGTTAATGCTTTTCCTCAAGACTGCCACACACACTGGAAGGGTGGGTGTGATAGAGAACACATCTGCATTCATCTACATTCTGATAGCTCGTCCTAGGAAGAAAGAGGGGAAGGGAGCTGACACTTACATCTGACTAGGCAGTGTCTGGAGTCCTACATAAAGGGCAGATCCCCCACCCAGACAGAGCTGGGATAAAAGGGGACCTGTGCCCTTCAAGGGCTTGCTTTATAGTCACCCCCACTTCAAAGGCTCATTTGGATATAAGTACTGGGGCTCTGACCCTACCAAAACAGGACACCACTGGACCTGTGAAGAACTATGTCAGGGGTAAAGACTGATGAGCTACAAGGATTGCCACTCTGCTTGACTGACATGAAATTGTTTCTCTACTTTGCTGAGCTGTCCTCTGTTTGCTGATCTCTGCCATGCTGAGGACAAGGACAGGATCCATCTCACTTTAATGCAATGTGTCTCTTCGGGCGTGATGGCTTGCCTCCTGTTTCTGAAATCTCAGGGTCATCAAAGACTTCCTACAAACTCTGATTCTGCTGCTGGACTCTGCCATCTGTGAGTCCTCCCTTGCCTGAGGTGTCAATCCAGCCTATTCGGCCTGGTAGGAATCAGTGCCAGTCTTACATGTACATGATCCATTTTCCTAAAATAGCCTTCTCTTTCCCACATCAAAGTTTGACACACATTAGCATTTGTGATGCTTGGACTAGTTTCGTGGCAACACTGACATTGCTGACAGTGAACACTTCATGAGAATACTGTCACATTGCCTTGTCCTTAGGTATGAAGCCTCTCATGTGCCTACTACAAATATGTTTATTATTACATGCATATGGCGACACAGCTATCTGTGGAAAACAATAGTTGCCTGGTCACAATCTCGGTCCAAGGCAAGGATGCCAATTTCTATATATAGCTTTTGTTTCCTAGCATAATCAGAGGAGACACTTCTACTGCTCTCAAAGGAATCCTGTATGCTGAAGCTTTCATCTCCATGAGGGTAGTCCATTTCTTTACCAAGACACGGTCATACACTCTTATCCACCAGGTAGGAATCTTCCAAATGAGTTTTTACTTGGCAGATCATACATACACACCCTAGACACGTAGGTTAGGGTTAGCTTCGTAGGGTAAGCTTGATTGTTGTAATCTCTTATATGTATGCAAACATAACTTGTCTCAACAAGATGGTAGAACTATTCATTTTATTCACTGTGTCGACACTCATTATGACTTATTTTATCTGCTTCTGTCTATTAATCATCACAGCCCATATTTTCTATATTAGAATCTCTATGGTTCAATAAATGTTGAATACACCCCTTCGTATATTCTTTGTATATTTCTCTGAGGAAAAGAAAGCACAAGTGACTAAGTGAAAGTTTCAAGTCTGTCACCACAGTTCCTTAGGGAACAGAGTTGTCATGCTCAGTAGTTGCCAGATCTGTTCGCTCCCTGTTCAGATTTAGGGGGTGCTAACGGCGGCACTGCAAGCTAGCTGGTCTATTGTCACCCTACCCTATGGGGATGCATAAAATGAGTATGTCACCATCCTAAGTCTGTGATGTCCACAAAAGCAGTTCCTACTGATTAATGGAAACTACATGCCACTGCAGCTATTTTTGCATCAAAATCAACATAGTGATGTATTTGCACCAATCAGAACTGATGGATTGTCCTTCGACGCTGATGCAGGACCCAATCAGCAACATCACCTCGAAGGACTGCACTGCTCAATGTCCTTGGACAGCACAGCTCAACATCGACAGTGCGGATCGGCACCGATGCTTCGCCTCCGTCCACGGGACCAGCGATGATGCTTCGTCTCCTCAACTCCTCTCATCAAGTCCTTCATGTTGACGCTTGCTTCATCCAAGTTACTTTGTCAGCAGGACCTGTCTGAGTCTGTACTCAGCCTGCCCTCCATCGCAGTGGACCTGAACTTTAGATTTACCCCATTCTAGCGCAACCTCAAGTAACCCCTCAGCACTATTGATTTGAATTTTGTCATTTTGGTCTTGTTTTATTCTTAAAATTATTCTCTCTTTTTCTAAACCTGTGTGGAGTATTTTTGTGATATTTTCATTGTGTCACTGTGTGTGTTGTGCAAATACATTACACATTGCCTCTTTAGATAAGCCTGACTGCTCTGTGCCAAGCTACCAGAGGGTGAGCACAGGTTATCTATCACTGTGTATCTAGCCTACACTGACTAGAATGGTAGTTCTGGCTTGCACAGAGTGCATACCTCTGCCAACCAGGCACTCCAGTTCTAACAGTGAGTGATGAGATTTACGTCACATTATCTTGGACTTTAATGTCTGACAAAAATATTGAATCCACTTTATTGTAAAGGTAGCCTTATATAGTGAAGCTTACATTTACTATTCATAATTTCAGATATACTTGCCTTGATGTCAAAGTTATCATCAAATGTGTGGACATCATATCTTTGTAGGTCAATATTTCGAAATAGTATATAGTGACACCCCCATGAGTGGGGTGTGTCAGAGACCAAATCGAAGGTCACATGTTTGGAAAATTGACTACTGACTAGTGGGTGATGGGCTCTGTAACATTGTCTTATGAATTCTCACGGATCCAGAGTCACACTCAAGTCATACTCTCCACTTTCCGTCTACGTTATAGTCACCACTATAATGTTGAACAGTCAGTATGTCAATCTGAACCTGCAATCCTGAAACTTAATGGTTACTTGCTACTGGGCTAAGTATCTTGCAATGTCCATCAAAAAGCATAATTTGTTTTGAAAAAGTGATGTCTTTATTCTTCCTGCATTTCAGATGGTATTGAAAATTGTTGGGAAGGGGCTCTGTAGTTTTCCTTCTTGTATATTGAAAGAGATGTCACCAATTGATTTCCATAACAATGAGTACCATTTAGTTGGGTATCAATAAACATCCATTTTCTGTCAATACAGCCAGGCGATCTCACAGAGCTCAGAATGTACTCCTGTTATGTCGTGCTGTGTTAAGTTTAAGATTCTCTTGTTTTTATAGGAGTGCACATATATGTCAGATGCTATTTAACAGTGAAGAGCTCTGTTCTATCAGTATGTTAAAATTAGATTAGATGAACAAATAGCTTTTGGCCCTGGATATCCCTGTAGACAAGGGGAGGTCAGAGTCCCTAATGACTCACCAGATTTCTTACTTCCATTGAGGAATTTGGTTCCTCGGAGAAACTGTTTATTGTTGAGTGGGTAGATGAAGGTATGGCAGAGGGGATTTGTTACCATCTACATGATCCTTTGGTACAATTTACGCTTTGTAACTTTGTCGCAAACTAAACATTTTATCTGCAAACTAACTGCTCGAACTAAATTGAGATTTACTGTTGCTTAGCCTATTTTCTGAATATTAAAAAGCACATCAATATTTTATATTTCAGGACATATAGAACTGGTAAACAAATGAGAAAATAGTCTCTTATTTCCATGTATTATTCTTTTTCTCCCGTGACTATGGAAGCGGATTTAATTTAGTAGCAATACATGGTGGCGCGGGAAAGCTTCCATGCATTGATCCCGTCACCCTTTGATGTAAAACTGTAGTGCCCAGGTAACAGTACTGAATATCACGTTATGAACCACGGCCGTGCAGAAAAAGATTGAGAGACCACAGCTAGCAAAATAAATGAATCATATAGAACAGCCATTTTCATTTTTTTTGCCACTCCTTTTGGCTTTAAAAAATTCCTACAATTCCATTTTGGAATCAAGCAAATAATGTGCATACTTTAGATGTAACACTAAAATATGCAATAAGCAGCCTCCAGCAAAGTGAACAGCAACATGGCATAGTGTAACAAATGGACGCCCATACACGATCTGCATGCTGGAGGGCCGAAGCCTACTTAGGGACTCGTCGGAATGCATGAATATGTAAAAGGAGAACGTGAAAAAAAAAGCTTTTCTTAGTACTTACTTTCAAATCATGGCTACATTAGGCATGCTAAGTTGGACAAATGAAAGCAAGTAACTGCCGACAGAAGAGGTAGAAAAAAACACAGTAATCCATTTGGAATCTTCTTTTGTGCGATGATCACAAATGGACAGAGCATCCATGGTTAGGTTTTAACACACACACACTGTATGGAAAGCAGTCATTTTTATAGTGGTCTCTTGCTTGATGGAATTTCAAGCAGTCCTATCAGGAAGATGACCTGCCCTGGCCCGCACCTCTGCCCAGGTGCAAACGTGGCGAATGCACCCTTTAAACAAAGAAATAGGGTTGGCTGCAGGAGGTGCACTCTTCCGAAACACTGCAAGGAAGGGAAAGCTCTGCAGGCAGCACAGGGTGGAAATGTGGAGGGCCTGATTCACAAAGGTCCACTTACACTTTGTGTAAATTTACTCTTTCTCGGTATTCACATACTGCGACTTAATAGTAACTTTACGACTGCGAGGGGTTTGCATTTGGTGCGGGGAACTCCACACATAAAAAGAGAGGGCCGGCCTATTTTTTTATGTGCGGAGTATGTGCAGAGTTCTCCGCCCGAATGTGGAGTCTCCACAGTCATCATCATCATCATCATACAACTTTATTCTATTCGAAAAGAATCATAAAAGTATACATTTGGAACATACAAATTAACAAATGGTATTTCATATCAAAAAGGTTCAGACGCACAGCATACAGAAAGTCATAAGCACATTATCAGTAAACATTATATTCTATAAAAACACAGAGTTCAATAAAACATCTAAAAAGCACAATCTAACATGTATAAAGTGCACTGTGCATTTTTAAGGTACAATATCACATATATAAGTTGGTTAGCCTCTCACACTATCCAACCTAATTTTACAAACTTTTAGTTGCATATTTGAATATTCTGTCAACTAAAGAGACCGAAATAAAAATTTGCTATACATTGTCAAACTACAGCATCGTATGTATCAGTGTGTTAACCTCTCACGCCAACCCACTTGGTTTTTGCGAGATAGCTGCTAAGCGAAGAGCAGATAAACAAAAAATATATTCATATAAATTATAAATTTCATGATTTTCAATTTCTTTCAATTTAAAACACAAGGTGTCAAAACAAGAATCATATTATCAATAACGATTCCTAATTAAAAGTGCCAGTCTAATGAAGCTAAGCATAGCGCTACATATAGCAGCAGTGTGTAATGATCTTAAATGCTCAAAACCTTCTTTAAAATTACAAGGTCTGATTTCCCTTAGAATGGGTTTAATAAATCGGTCTCTTGAAGTCTTATAGAGAGTGCAAAAAAGTACAATTATCATTATCACATGGGCATGGAGGTAGCCTCTCACACCAACCTTCTTGCTTCGGGAAGGCAACTAGAAAGTGCAGTGTATTTAATCGAAATCTTGTAAGATAAAAACGCCATTGTGTTTGTATAGTAAATGATGGATAAAATTGGTGCTGTAGTTTACCTGCCAGGTGTAATGGTAGTTCATAATTTTTTGACGAACACAAATTATTACGGTATGCATTCTTAATTACTATCTTTGTATCTAATTTAATAGAATCTGGGTCATCATAAAAATTTCCAAGGCCAATTTTATAAAAAGTATCCTTCACATAACACAACCATGGGATCTGCATGGCATGATCCAAATTTACACAATCTTTTAGGATTTCTTTTGAAAGCTGCAAATCCTCTGAGGACCAGTTTTTTCCCCATAGGAGCGATGGGGACACATGGATTTTATCGCTCACAAATTCTAAACCCAACTCATTATGACAAAAAATATTTGGAGAACTAATCGGAACTGATAAAAGACGTTTTAAAAACTTGTTCTCCATAACTTGTAGTTGGGCGCATTTATGGTATCCCCATACCCCCTCTCCATAGGTCGCGACAGGCAAGCATTTAGATTTATACAATATCTTCAATTCAGCATTAGGTTTTTGGCCTAATTTACTTGTAAAACGAAAGAAGGCCTCTCTTGATCTCGTGGTATTTTGTACTCGTGTCGTTATTAACGGGTCCCAGCTCAGAGTTTTGTTAAAAGATTTCCCAAGTAGTTCAAATTTGGGACCTTTTCAATGATCAAATTATCTACAACAAACCTACGCGTTTTTGTTCCGCTTGGAACGCAGACCATTGTGAAAGATTTTGTAAAATTGACCTTAAGATTTAAACCCAGCATAAATTCAGTAAAAGCATTCAAACATGTTTACATACTGTTTGCAGTTAAGGTCATTGACACTGTATCGTCAGCGTAGGACAATAAAGGTATTTGTTTGCCGTTTATTTTAGGGAAGTCTGAACATTTTTCCAATAAAATTTTTTTCTAAATCATTTGTGTAAACTAAAAACAAAAAGGGATCCAAAATACAGCCCTGACGGACACCTTCGGTTGATGGGATAGGCCTTGTCTTTTCGCCCCGAGGGCCATATGTGATGACCACTGAAGTAGCAGCATGTAATCTGCGCAGCAGGGTGACTAAGGATTCCTCAAACCCCATAGCCTCCATTAACTATCACAATTTCTCCCTGCACACAGTATTGAAGGCACTGGATAAGTCCATGAAGGCCAGGTGTATAGAAACGCCCCTGGCCTACATGTACTTACCCATGATCAGGGCCAAATTGAGACATTGCTCCGTTGTCCCCCTACCCTTTCTAAACCCATGCTGTGGTCCACAATAAGGCCAAAGGAATCTGCCCATGTCTCCAGACGGGCCAAAATTACTCTCCCCATTAACTTGCAGGAGGCGTCTATTAAAGAAATTGGCCTGTAACAGCAGGGGTTGCTTTTTTCACCTTTTTAACAAAATTGGCACAACTACTGCTTTTTTCCAGGATGACGGGATATGCCCAACAATAATTGCTTTAAAGACATTAAGGATCAATGGCGCCCATACATCAACATTATGTTTAAAAAGATCCAATGGTACAGCATCAGGACCTGGTGCCTTGAGGGGAATTCCTTTTCTTAATGCCTCCTCAAATTCACTCAAAGAAAGTGAGAGGCTGAGTTGTTGTGCAGTTTCAGTATTAAAGCCAATTTCGTCCTCACCTTCATTTGTCAAAACGGCACCCTTCGGGATAAAAATTCTAGAATAATGGGTCTCCAAAGTCTCCCCGGTTATATGGGCAATCATACTTCTTTTTTCATTACTGAGGAAAGGGCAATTTATTACCTCCCAAAACAGTCTACTGTCCCTCTAATCAAATGCTTTTAAAGGTCATCCCAGGCTTGCTTTTTCAATTCCAGTTTTCGTTTGTCGATGGTAACCTTATAATTTCTCCTTCTCTTTTTTTACCATTTCCTTATCCCGAGGAACTTGATGTAGTGCCTTCTTCAATAATGTTTGTACTGCGGAGCATTCAGCATCAAACCATTTATACTCCCGGGTATCGCCCTTCCCAGCAGGTTTAAGAAGGTATGTGGCTACACTCCCACAAAGAGCTTCAAAATTCTGGATTATCAGTTCAGGCTCACAGGTACTCGTTAGGCAAGTATCTACTTGAAGATAATTGGCTCCATAAATCGTTTCCTCCAACTTTTTAGAATCTACCCTATCCCACTTTAACCTAAGACCTTGATTTTGACTGTATTTCATTGGTTGTTCAGAGGACTGCTTCCTATCAACAACAGTACTCAACAGGCAAGCAAGAGAATTATGATCACTAGCAGGATTTACTTCTATTCTAAAATCATCAATAAGATGAACATACCTACTAGAGACCAATACAAAGTCAATTACACTCATTTGACCCCTAGTCCCTTGGAAGGTTGGTATCGGCACCAATGAGCTATTAGTTGACATTTCTAGCATACAGATATCGTTTATCATAATAATATTATTCAATGCATCTCCCTGTGTGGTGTACTTAAAATGTGCCAGTGGTAGCTCGTTTGTATCAAGTAAACCGCAAACCTTGGTCCCATTTTGATGGCATGAGGTACAGTTTAAATCCCCTAACCACATGATACACAGAAGTGAAAAACTTTCAGTCACTTTAGCTATTTCAACCTGTAAACCGTCAATAACAGATGTAACTTGAGTGTCAAAGATGTTATGATACCAGTTAATTAAAAGCAGGGGGACAGAAAACAAATTTGTGATCAAGATCAGTTGATACCAAGGGGAGACCACTATTTTATGTGTTTTCAGTGAATTATATTTCACCGAAATAGATGTCATTAGGCCACGCTTAGCCCTCCCTGACAAAGAAGGTTCAGCATGAACAGTAAGTGAATGGTATCCATCCAAATTTTGGTTTGTACTGCACCGGGTTTCTTGGAGACAGATGATGTCAAAAGTTTTTATGTATTTCATCCTTGCCTCATCCCGCAATCTTCATGAGATCCCTGCTACATTCCACGAGATTATGCGGCAGGCACGTCTGTCCGATCGATTACTTATTATTTCTGGATGTTTACTTTGTTTACTTATGCTAATCCCTTCCACCATTTGATCAGCATCTACCATATCATGATTGTCCTCAGGATCCATAATCAATACCCGCATGTTTTCTGCATTTTCGGACAACTGTGGATCTCCATCTTCCCCCATAGAGTCAATAAATAATATGCATTCGTTAATATCCTCGGGAGGGAACAATCGTATCTTTAACATCATTTCTTATTGAGGTCCCTGCTTGTAGTCAGTCGACCTCAGCTAATGTGCTCAGGGGGCCAAGACAATTTGCATGATACCATGGTGGGCACTATGGTTGCTGATTTACTTTATATTGGCACTCTGTTCTTGCTAGATTGGATTGCCATATGGGGGGGTGATAAAAGAATCCCAACAGTAAAATCATGACTTTTGATTTCTCCATGATTTGACCAAACATCCGGTCAATTATGGCTCTTGCAAGCCCTGGGTTCCTAAAAGTTAGGACTATGCAATCTCCCTCCAATGATTTCTTACTTGGTCAAACCCATCTGACCCTTCGAGCCATAATGAGTTCAGAAAATAAGACATTACTATCTATTCCTGTCTTAGAATTAATGAGGTGCAATGATTTATTTCTCAGAGACAACCAGTCTTCCCCTTCCCCTGATGTTAATGGACATACGTTTGCTAAACCAACAATATATGGTGTAGCTTGGGGTGGCAAATTTAGGATGGAGTCTGGTCTGTCTACATGCAAATGACGTGGGGGACCTTCAATGGCCGCTGTTATTTCCTGTCTATGCTCTTTTTGGGTATTTCCTAACCCCAATAGTTTGTTCTTAGGCATCCCAAGCTGTGTCGTACTTTGCCCTGAGCAGTCCACTGTGGCAATTTCCCCACTTCTGTTTGTAACCATTTGTTTATTTAACCCAGACCTCGGTTCAGCTTGTGGTGTACTAATATTTAGTTGTTGACTCTCCATATAAGATAGCCGGTTTTCGATGTCAACTAATTTAGTTAAAATGGGTTCTAAATTGACATTCATCAATACTTTCATCTTAGACCAGAATTGTTCCTCCGTACTCTGATGCATAATGAGTGGAATCTGTGTAGGTGTAATATTTGTCATTGGAGAATCATGGTTTTCAGTAGTTAAATCTAGTCTTGGCTCAGTGATCACTTGCGTGCCTTTCTTAGCCTGAGGTTTAGGTATGTATTGTTTACGAGGCTTCTTAGTTATCTGGCCCTTTTGTTTTTTACCCATAACAGCAGGGCTACTTCCACTTGTCTGATTGTTTTTTTGTGCCCTTGTAACAGTTGATTTGTTTCTTGTTATCGGGGATTCTGAAATCTCTTGAATACACGGAGACTCTAGCAACGATGAGGGGCACTCGTTAGATTCTGGACCTTCTTCCACATGTCCCTCCTCTAAATTTAGGCTGGTGATGCTAGGGGTACCATGACGACTCTGATGCAGTTGCGAATCTAATGACAACCTGCGTTCTGTCAACTTGATTTCATTTATAATTACCGAAGTAGCTTTTACTAGGAAGGCATCCAGGATGCCTACTACCCCTTTCCCTTTGCCTTCTTTCAGGTTATTCATTTTCGCCAAATACAAAATACTGTTTAAATTAATCAACAATAAAGACGCCTACATAAATAAGCAACATACAGAGGTCATAAAACATACAGTGGCTGCTGCCCAACACAGTTTTGGTAAAATATGATTTCCAAACCTATACACACAATTTACACCAAAGTCTTACTTCATTTTGTGAGAATAATGTTAATAACGTAGCCCGGCCCGGCCTCTTTTGGCCCCTGATGGCCACAGACGGCCCACCCTTTGCCCGGGCTTAGCCCGGTGCCGGGATGCGCGCGCTCCCCTCGATTTTGAAGCGCCTCCGGGCGCGGAATAGGCGTGGGCGGCTTCCAGCCGCAAGGGTCCCTGGGTAATGTAGTCCCCCCTCTCTGCGGCCGCGCCGGGTTGTCAGGAGGCTGCGGCGGCGGGGGGAGACCAGCGCCAGGAGCAGGGAGCCAGGAGCTGCGAGCGGGGAGTCAAGGGGAGTCCAGGTCAGACCCCAGAGTTTAAAATGAAGCACCCGCTCCACCGGGGCTGTCCTCGATTTTGAAGCGCCTCCGGGCACGGAATAGGCGTGGGCGGCTTCCTGCCGCAAGGGTCCCTGGGTAATGTAGTTCCACCCTCTCTGCGGCCACGCCGGGATGTCAGGAGGCTGCGGCAGCGGGGGGAGACCAGCGCCAGGAGTAGGGAGCCAGGATCTGCGAGCGGGGAGTCAAGAGGAGTCCAGGTCAGTCCCCAAAGTTTAAAATGAAGCACCTCAGTCATAAAGTTACTATTTATTAACCAGTAATGGATCACCAGCTGCTCCATATTTCTGGGGCCAGCGTTGCAGAAGCACAGCGAGGGCGATGGACCATAACTCTTTGTTTCCATGCAGCGCAGTCTACAGTGCAGACATTCCCTTCCACAGCTTGTGAGTGAATTCATGTGCTGCTGAAAATGCAGCGTGGAATCAAAAAGTGGTGGTGCATTCCAAACTCCATGTTTTTCTGGTCATCTGCACAGAAATGCAGAGTGGCGGTGCAGCCAATGCCCTGTATCTCGCTGATGGGCTGCCCGCAGAGCATTCACTCACTCACAGACTTTGCGAGTGAATGTATGCCCTTCAGAAAATGCAGCACAGGAACACAGATCAGTGGATTGTCCTCTACTGCATATTTATGCAACAACCTGCATTGAGTTGTTTTACATGTGTTGAACCTACCTTCTGTGTTGCTGTGGTGCATTGTCTGCAGTATTATGTCACACTTTGAGGGTTTAGAAGTAAGTGCATGTGCAGCAGCAATGTAATGACTGTTTGAGAGACACAAAGCCTTACTCTGAAACTTGTTCCACTGCTCCAGACTCTTAAGACTTTAGCAAAGGCTTAGAGAGATGCGTACAGTTCTTTAGTTAGAAAATTAACTAGAGTCTTAGTAGATGTATGTAATAATCAGGACAAAGCTGGTGTGATGAAGCCAATGTAGGTTTATTCCAGTAGTAGATAAACATGTACGAATCCTCACCAACAGGTATATCAGCAGTCCTATGTATCCATCAACAGTCCCAACGGGAGCAGCCTGCTAGCTGCTCAGCCCCATCCATCCAACTGTCACACTGCTCCACTCATCCAAGCATTCCACACTCAGCCCTCATACCAACATTCCACACAGAACATTCACACAGGCTGAGCAGCTAGAAGCAAGTTAACATAAGAGATACATAGAAATAGGAGAATACTACAATGTAACAACAGAGTTACAGTCTCTGTCATAACATTTGCCTGTGTGATTTGCAAATCAATGTAAAGGCTACCAGACCTCTTTATTTAAACCGAGTAAAGTGTTTTACTTATAAGCAAAACAGACATTTGAGTGATGTGCCACACTTCAAGGAACACGGATGTGGCCTGGAGATGATAACTTTGCCATATGGTTGGTGTTTACCTTAAATATAAATCTGCAGACAATTTGTATTGAATAGAATTAGAATAGTTTTTTTTGTAACACTGGTAACTTCAATCTGAAGCATGCCTTTGTGCAGTGGAACCTAACAGTGACCTCTGCTGTGTTTGCCCATAGTATTGTCAATTAGAAGGTGTCAGAGACAGCTTTGCTTCTGTACAATGGCATAACAATTGCCCCGCAGCCCCCAGGGTGTGGAGGGGAGGGTGCGAGCTCCAGGGGGCCCCTTGCTGCAATTTGCACAGGCGGTGTCTGAGAGCTCCAGGCTGTGTCGGGAACATGGGGGCCCCCTCCATGTACTTTTCAGGGGGGCTCCCTCAGATTTCTTTAGCCCCTGCTTCTTTGTGGTTAAGATCAAATGGGAGTGTGCCCATTGGAAGAAGGGAAACTCCACAGCTCAGTCCTTAAGCGCCCCCGCTTCGATCCTTCTCCACGATTTGAAAGGTGGATGCTAGCTCCCGTGGTGAAGTGTCTGTTAAATACTATGGGACACAATTTCGCTATTTCTTTTTATTGTCATTTATTTAGTGTGCAGCTATCCATTAAGGGCTTCCCAGCACTAAAGGCAGAAAGATGGTTCATATGAGATGTGCCAACGCAGGTTTTGAGAGTCTTCATGATGCTGAGCTCATCTGGGGATCTGCAAAGTTTTAGGGGGAGGAAATTCCAAAGTTTGTCTTCCAGATACATAAAAGTTCACAATCGCTTCTGTTTTTATGAATTTGTGGGATCCTCTCTTGCAGTGCATTAGAAGATCATTGAGCACCTATTGGCGCACAAGGCTGAACAAGATGGCATCATTGGGAAGGGCCTGTGTTAATTAAAGCACAATATGTAACACACAGTGCCTTGAATTATACAATTGTTTTGATTGGAAGCCAATGACGTTTGGCCAGTGACTTGGAGGTGAAGTGATGTTTAGGTGCCTTCATCAGCAGATAAGCTGCCATGCTGTGGCTAAACTTTTATTTTCTAAGTGATGTTTGGGAAGTTCTTAGGTGAAGTACATTGCTGTAATCAAGATGCAAATTCACTAAAGTTTGAACCACAGTTCTTTGAGAGGTAGTATGTGAAATTTCCAGTAACTCTCTGATGATTCTCAAGATTCTAAAATAGCCTGCCACTAGATTCTTGACCTGGACTTTGAAAGACAACTTGTCATCCATCCAGATCCCTAAGTTCTTACCCGTTTATGTAGGCTATGGCTGATGTCCAAAGCTGTCAGGCCAGAAGTTCAGTGCTCAACAACTAGGGTTATTGCCTAAAATCAGCACCTCTGTTTTTCCACTATTCAGTTTTAGACAGCAGCTGCCAATCCAGTTATCCACTGCCAACAGGCATGGCTTGAGGCATGCCACTTTAGAATGATGTTCAGGGTCTTGCCAGATGACCAATTGGGTGTCATCTGCCTATACGCCCAGTGAGAGTCCATGCAACTGGACTATGTCTGTGACAGGGGAAACATAAATGCTAAATAATGTGGGGCTCAACAATGAGCCCCGGGGAACTCCATATTAAAAGGATAGGAGATCTGAATAAAAAGACTTATCAAAAAACTTGAAAGCTTCAAGAAAATACAACAGCTATTTCAAAGCCTGATATTCCACTCAAACATTATATAATCTCTGCAAAAAGATAATATGGGAGACCATATTGAAGGTTGCACTGAGATTTAGTAAGATAAGGACTGTAATGCCACCCAGACCCATGTCAATTTATGGTCCTTAATTACAGTCAATAGCACTGATTCAGTGCAATGGCTAGGACGAAAACCCATCTGGGACTGGTGGCACAGATGGTTCTTTTCTAAGAAAGTTGAGTATTTACATGCTTCTCCAACACCTTTACTATAAAGGGAAGGAGTGAGATCTGCCTTTAATTCTCCAAAAGTGAGGGATCTAAGACTGGCTTCCTTAATGAATGTGTAGCATCTTGAGATCCTGAGATTCCATACCTGTTGCCACGTGATGAAGAATGTTATGATGTAAGTGGAGTTACACAGCAGCAGAAGCCAGGATCAGATGCTTGTAACTGGCTGTTTGTGGATGGGATCCTTTTACCTAGAATATACCAAACCTTATCTTCCAAAGCTGTGTACTTGGATTCTTACATTTGGCGACGAGGATGGCTCTACTTTTCTAGGAGGATTTATGAAGGATCTCAACACTACTTTTTTATATTCCCAAGGAAAGTGATTTCTTCGACCTACTCATCAAAGGTACTATATTTCCCTTATTAAACTATCTGCGTGGTTTTGATGGAAGAGGAAACTCTCCCAGCGTGTAGATTCTACTATTTTACAACTAAAGATCTCCATCTCTTTTTGTATTCATGGGGTTTTGCGCTGCATGTGTTTGTCTTGTGACTGAGCTTCAGTTGTTGTATGTCTTTCAAGCGGCACGGACTGAAGGCTTATTTCAGGCGGCAGGCACTTAGTGGTTCGGAACTTGTCTTGACAGCCAGCGGCTTCAGCATTATTAGAACTGAAGGAGACTGAGAGAGCGCATCATTTAAAATTGGACTTCGTACGTCCTACCTCATTATTCAGCGTGGCTCGCGTACAAGCACCTTCAGTCAACCAGAGCACGCTCCTCCATTGTTTCCAATGCACATCACCTCGCCTCCTTGCACCCGCTGACGTAACAACGCTTTTCACGCCCAGTGCGTTACGTGGACGCTATTTTTCATCACCTGGCAACAAGGTGTAAGAGTATATCAGGATGACATCTTGGTTTTTGGGTCAATTGACAAAGAACATGAGTTGAGACTCATGAGTGTGTTAGGCAGGCTCGATGAATTCAAACTAACTGTCAAAATGGAGAAGTGCAAGTTCAAAAGAGATTCAATTGATTATCTGAGTCATACGATCTCTGAGGGAGGTGTCTCGCCGAAGGAAAATTTAGTCATATCAATATATAAAATGCCTTCTCCTACCAACAAGGAAGAGCTGATGAGTTTTTTAGGAATGACTGAATATTATAGTAAATTCATTCAAGGTTTTGCCTCGTTATGTGTCTCCATGAGAGCTTTGTTGTGTAAAGGGTGTGAGTTCATCTGGGATGATAAGTGTGAACAAGAATGTTGTGTTCTTAAAGAAAAGTTAAGCTTGGCATTAAGCAGTTATGATTCTGACAAGAAATCTGTTTTAATAACTGATGCCAGCATAAAAGGTCTAGGAGCCGTTCTCCTACAAAAAAGCAATGGAAATGATAAAGTGATACTATTTTTGTCTAGGAGTTTAAGAGAGCTGAAATGCAATATTCAGTGGTTGAGAAAGAAGCTCTTGCTGTCTATTGGTCGATAAAGAAATTGAAAAATCTGTTGTGGGGAGGTGTAAAAAGGTGCATTGATGCTGTCTCCAGTGGAATCACAAAGTGGGTTGTGGCGCTACAAGATTACGACTTTGAGATAAAATATTTACCAGGTGTAGAAAATAAGGTGGCAGATGCGTTATCCTGTCTTGTTGTTAGAGACAATGTTGGTCCTGATGATGACTGTGAACAGGATGGAGAAATGGTATGCCTCATTGAAGGAGGCATCATTGAGAGAGAATGATGGTTAAAAGCCTTAAGTGATGATAATGATCTATTAAAAGTACTAGACTGTATGAAAACAGGTTGGAAAATAAAACCTAAAGGTGATGAAATTGTGGGGAAATGTTGACATGTAAGAGATCAGTTATCAGATTGAAATGGCTTACTTGTCAGAGGGATAAGGCTTATTCCACCCACTTCTCTCAGGGGAGAACTTATTTCCTTAGCACATGATGGTCATCTGGGAATTTCCAAGACTAAGGAAAGGTTAAGATTGTCATACTGGTGGCCAGGAATGGACTTACATGTGGAATGAAAGATTAGGGATTGCAAGCAGTGTGCTTTGAGTGAGAGAGTAGCAAAACCTAAAGAACAACCCATAATTATAAGAGACCACCCTGATGGTCTATGGAAGGAAGTTGGCCTAGACATTGTTGGCCCAATCCGTTCTTCTGGCACTGAATGGTATATTCTTGTGCTTGTTGATTTCTTTTCAAGATGGCCTGAAATAGCTATAACACGAGGAATTGAAACAAAGCATATTAAAGTTTTTTTTGAGAAACTCTTTGCTAGAGAGGGCATACCTAATGCCATTCTTACAGACAATGGTGTGCAATTGGTCTCCAGGGAGATGGAAGAGTTTTTATCAGCACATGGTATTAAGCATAAGAAGTCTTCATTATATCACCCAGAGACAAATGGACTGCTTGAGCGGCTTAATCGGGTGTTCAAAGAAACAATTGAAATGGCAAAGTCTACGAATTTGGATTGCCATCCAGAGATGTTTTTAAAAATAAAGGTTTATAGATTTCTCCTCATGCTGTTACCAAAAGAACTCCATTTGAATTGTTTAGAGGCAGGTGTGCAAACACTCTTGTTACACCGAGTTGAGTGAATGACATACAACCAGATCGATTTATCGAGAATGAAAGGAGTGATTGGAGGTTAGCGGATTCTAAGAGAATTGATGCTAGGAAAAAGCTTCATGATACTAGGCAATGTGTAAAGAAAACGGTTGTTAAAGTGGGGAACTGGGTATTGATAACAAATCCCTCCAAAAGTAAGTAATCTGAAGCATTTTGAAACCTATTTGTGTTATTAAGATCAAAAACAATGCCATCAAGACTGCTGAGCACTGCATTTGGAATTTGAACAGAGTAGTTGTCATTAGAAAGGATTTTGTTTGTGACTCTAAGGAAATGTCTGAAGAGTTTGAGTCTGAAAAGTTGGATCACACTTCTCACACTTCTAGTGTTCCACATGGCATCCGGAAGTCTCCCAGAGTTTCATCTCCTCCAAGCCAATTAAAAGACTTTTTCAAGTAAATTTATTTATTGTATTTCATGTTTGATTTCTCATCTACATTGTTTGTTTTCACTTCATTGTAATTTAATTGTAATTTGTATTTTACTTTTTATTTTTTTATTTATTTTATTTTTATTTTGAAAGTTTTATATAGCGCGAACAAGATCTTTGAAGATATCAGAGCGCTTTACAAAAACAAGGGGTAAGGAAAACAAGAGAGTGCTTAAACAGACTTTTGAGTACAAAATAGTTGTAGGTAATAAGTGAGTAGCAAAAGAGGGTAGGTACATGAAGGAGCATAGTCAATCAGATAAACAAAATAGTACAAATAGACAATCAGATAAACAAATAGTACAAAATAGGTGCATATTCTTCGATAAAACTAAAGTAAGAGTTCAAGTGAATTTAGCCATGAGGATAGCTTTTACTTCTTTCTTAAAAAATGCAGTGGAGGAGATAAGCCTGGTTTCGGGAGGTGGTGCATTCCAGATCCTGGGTGCCATTCCTGAAAAGGAGCGTTTATACGTTTTTTCCTTCCGGAATCTTCGAGGTTTCAGAAGGACATTTTTTGTGCTTCTAGTGGTTCTTGAGCCCCCTGATATTGTCAGCTTTTGAGTGAGGTAGCTGGGTGAGTTGTGGTGTACAGCCATGTGTGTCATGCAGGCAATTTTCAGCTGTATTCTGGCTTCAAAAGGCAGCCAGTTCAGTGATTTTAAGTCAGGGGAAATGTGCGAGTGTTTTTTTGATCCAGTGGTAAGTCTCGCTGCAGCGTTCAAATAGGCTCTTAGGGGTGCGGTTGTTGATAGGGGGAGTCCGCAGAGAGCGACGCTTCCATAGTCTATGCGAGGGATGACTAGGGCTTGTACTGCAGTTTGGAAGTCCTTAGCAGGGAAGAAGGGTTTAAGTTTCCTCAAAGTATTGATTTGGAAATTAGCTCCCTTAGTTGCCTTGCTGATATGCTGCTGCATGTTGAGATAGGCGTCAAGTGTTATGCCTAAGGATTTCGCGGAGTCCACGATGGTGGGTTGGACATTGAGTGCAGTTAGGTGCTTAAGCCAAGTTTGAGTGGTGGAGATTTTCGCAGGAGGTGAGATCAGAAGGAACTCAGTTTTCAGAGCATTCAGTTTGAGGTGGTTATCGGCCAGCCATGATTGGGTGTTTCTGAGCGTCGAGATCAGAAGTTTGATGTCTTCAGGGGATTGTAATTTGAGATAGAGTTGGGTGTCGTCGGCGTACATGTGAAAGTGTACATTAAATGCTTGTCACAAGGTGGTGAGTGGCTCCATGACTAGGTTAAACAATGTTGGGGATAGGGAAGATCCTTTTGGGACGCCTAATGTTACAGGCACAGGTGGGGACATCACGTTGTTGCTCTTGAACTTCTGAGACCGGTTATGCATAAAGGAAGTGAACCACTTGAGAACAGTCCCAGATAGACCCATTCTGGTGTTTAACAGCTCAAGTAGGTTCTCGTGTTTGACGGTGTCGAATGCTGAGGAGAGATCAAGTAGGATGAGGAGGCAGGTTTCGTTTTGATCTAGGATTTGGAGGGTGTCATCAACTATGTGTGTCATAGCAGTTTCCGTACTGTGTCCTGCTCGGAAGCCTGATTGATGAGGGTTCAGGAGGTCAAACTGATCAATGTGTTTTTTCAATTGGAGTTGTACGCATTTTTCCAACAGTTTGGCCAGGGTGGGGATATTGGTAATAGGACGGTAACTGTTTAGGTCAGTAGGGTCAGCTGTTGGTTTCTTGAGTATAGGCGTGACTTGTCCCACTTTGAGGGAGTCGAGGATGAGTCCTTGTTGAAGTGAACTGTTTATGATTTTGGTCCAAAGTGGGAGGAGCAGTGGGATGAAGTCTTTTACAGCGTTGGCAGGAAGGGGGTCTGTGAGGTGATTAGAGGGTTTCAAGGTGCCGAGCAGTTTGTCAATTGTTTCTTCTGAGTAGGTGTCAAAGGACGACCATGCAGCATTGTTTTTTGGTTCAGTGGGTGTTATGCTGTGGGGGCTGGAGTAGAGGCTTACGTCATTGAAGAGATCACTTCTTATGTTATCAGTCTTTAGATTAAAGAAAGCAGAGAAGTCTTCACAGGATGGTATATCGCCTATTATGCTATGTGATTGTTGGGGTTGTTCCTTGGATTGTGTTTTGATTAGTTCAAACAGTTTTCTTGGTCGGTTTTTTGCTTGGTCTAGCTGGAGGCTGAAGAAATCTCTTTTTGACCGCTTGATTTTCCTAAAGTAGGCGTTTCTCTTTTTCTTAAGGGTTTTAAGGTGCAGTGCCGAAGGGGCTGATCTTCAGGTGCGTTCTGCCATTCGCATGTCATGTCTTTCTTCATTGAGTCTACCATCGTACCATGGGTTAGAGTTCTTAAAGGAGACTCTCTTCAGTTGAAGGGGGGCGGCCTCATTGATTATTGAGGTCATAGAGTTGAGGTAGTGGTCGGTCAGAGATTGAACGTCAGAGGCGCCGGTAGGGGGAAGGAGGAGATTGCAGCTGTGGGAAGGTAAAGAGTTGGGGTTGAGTTTCTTCAGGTCCCTTTTCCAGACCTTGGATCTGGTGGACTGAACCGGGTTAAATTTAACTTTCTCATTGATGAAGAATGTGATAATGTGGTGGTCTGACCAGTCACAGGGTTGGATTGACCAAAGTTGGGTAGAGACCTCTTTGGAGATGATAAGGTCGAGGATAGAGCCTTTGTCATGGGTCGGGCTGTTGCCGATTTGGGTGAGGTCAAGAGCGTTGAGGGAATTTTTGACACTATTTACCACCGCGTCATTGTGATCATTCCAATGGAGATTGAAATCACCGAGGAAGATTTGAGTGCTCTGCCGTCCGGAATTGGTTGAGATCGTGTCCATGAGTTGTTGGGTGAAGATGAGGTTGTCCCCAGGTGGGTGGTAGACGACGTGTAGAGAGCATACAGGTTTGCACTCACTGATGACATCGAGGCAGATATATTCACAGGAGGTAAGAGAGGGGGAAGTGACTCTAGTAACTGAGAGGTTGCTCCTATAAATGCATGCGATTGCGCCTGTCTTGCCTGACCTGTCAAGTCCAATGATGTGGTAGTTGGGGGGAACTAGAATGTCCATTATAGGTGTAGAAGATTCAGTTAACTAGTTTTCAGTCAGAATGGTAGGTCAAGGTCCAGTGTTATGATGAGATCAGCGATGTCGGAGGAGTGCCTAGGGGCCGATCTGCAGTTGAGTAGTGTGCACTTGAGCCGGGGGTTGAAAAGGGTGGTAGAGGGTTCTAGAGTGAGGGGGACTTTTTTAAGGTTAGTAGGGACGGAGCCTCTGCTGTTTTGTGTGGGGGGCCTAAGGGGGTTTGAGGGAATCGTGGGGATGGAAAGGTGTGTGGTGGCTACGTGGTTTTGGGGAACTGTGTCATATGAACTGAGGAGGGTGTGTATGTCGTGGTATGAAAGTGGATTGATGGTGCGTCGGGAGCGGTTGGTGGGCTTGCGAGCGGGGATTGAGGTCCAGTGTGGTGAGTATTGAGTTAGAGGGTGAGTAGAATGGGTGGGGGACTTGTTAGGAGGGGAAGTGGTGGTGGGTAGGGGGTGTCTGGGGTGTATGAAGAGTAGCATTTTGATGGTGTGAAGATCTTCTTTGACTTGGAGGAGGGTGGACATAATCTTGTCCAACGTGGGAATGAGAATGGTGTTGGGGTTGGGCACTGAGGGTAAGTGTCCCTCCCCCCCACTTCCCCCAGGGAGTGGGGGGGAGGGGTGTGGTGGTGTTAGTGCAGGGAATGGTGTTGGGGATGGGCACTGAGGGTGAGTAAGTGTCCAGGGTACTGGAGTGGGGGGGAAGGGTGTGGTGGTGTTAGTGCGGGGGTGGGTGGTATTGGTGAGTGGGTTGGTATTCGGAAGGGGAGGGAGGTTGGGGGAGGGGTGTGATTGAAATAGGGAGGAGGTTGGTGGTATAAGTGAGGGTGTTGGTGGTAGGAGGGGTAGGAAAGTTGGGGGATGAGTGTAGGCTAGGGGTGGGGGGTGCAGGTGAGGTAGTGGGGACTGAGAATGGGGGGAGATGGGATGGGAGATGGTCCTGTTTTGGGGAGGGGGAGTGAAGTTAAGGGAGGTGGGGTATTCTGAGATTCTAGTTGGAATTGTGAGAGGAGGGTTATGATGGGGGTAGAGGGGTGGGGGTGGGGGTGGGGAGGATGTATGAAGGGGAGTGATCTACGCCTGGGATTGAGGTGTGTGAGGTAACTACAGCGGGTGGGGGATTGACTAGAGTACTGGGGGAGGGAGGAGGTGCGTGTCGTTCTGATGCTGTGCTAGGTTAGAAGGGGTGAGGGTGGGGGCAGATAGGCGATTAGTGGTAGGAGGTGCTGTGTAGTCAGGGGTGCTAGGATTGGAGGTCTGAGGGTTGGAGATATATTCTTTGAAAGTGGGGAACAAGTTGTCGAATAGGTCAAGGTTCCTGTCTGTGGATTCAATTAAGATAATTCCGTTGTTGTAGATAGTGATGGTTGCTCTAGCTAGGAAGAGTTGGGATGGTGCGGTGGAAAGTGTTAGGCCATGAGCGGATTTCCTAGTGGCGGAGATAGTGAGTAAGGTGAGGAACGCTTTTCTCCATTGTGTTCTACGTATAGTGTAGAAGATGATATCGGTGCTCTTGGCTCCATTGTTTCGTGAGAAGTAGGTGTCCACAAAGGGGGTTTCAGGGTGGGACTTAAGGAAGTTGTATTTAAAACGTTTGGCTTTTTTTTGGGGAGCTCGGTGGGTAATTAATTTTATATGTGTGCTTGCCCGTGGGTTCCATGTTGGGAGTGGAGGAGTAGGTAGGTGAAGGAGGGTGTGTGGGTAGGTGTAGATACAGAGCTATAGTAAGTGCGACTAAGGTGTGGGTGGTTAAGCTAAAAAGTGAGCATGAAGGAATAGAGAATGTGACTAGTCTAAAATGGCCGATTCCTTAGGCATGGTTAAAAGGGGCGAAATGTGTGTATGAGGCTCGTAGGGGGGTCAGTGCAATGCGGTGTGATGGGATTGGGGAGGAGGGTGGATATGGGAGGAGGAAGGAGCAACTGTGGTGGTGGCTAGATTCAGGGCTGGGGGAAAGGAGGCTAGTTATAGTACAATAATGATTGCACCTCGGGCGTCAAGTGAGCGGTAGGGTGTGGGGCAGGCTGGGTACAAAATAAGACATAGAGGCATAGAGATAGATTGAATTAATAGAAGTTTACATTGAAATTCTGCCCTGAAGTAAGTAGGTAGGAAGGTCGGTGGTCGTAAACTATGGGCTGTTACCCTTTGGGGGAGTCAGTCTAATATTTTCGCCTCTTTTGGCAAGAACCTCAAAGACAGCCATGCAGTCCTATGTATTGACAGTGGATAACCTGGTGTAGTCCTGTTTCACTTTCCATCAAACTGTTGACGATTTTTTTGTTTTTTTTTTAAAGTTTTATATAGCGCGAACAAGATCTTTGCAGATATCAGAGCGCTTTACATATGGGGGGTACGAGCATGTGAGTGAATAACCATTGGGGTGGGGGTGGTATACGAGGGAGCATAGACAGACAGATACATCAATAATGATAAAAATACAAATAAGTGGTAACATAAACAATCAGGTAAGTCAATATCACAAGTCATAAAAAAATGCAAAAGGTTTGAACAAGTAGTACAGCTCAAAATCGAGTCTTTGAAGTTAATCCCCAGTAATAATTCAAGTGCATTTAGCCATGAGGATAGCTTTTACTTCTTTCTTAAAAAGTATGGTAGAGGGGATGAGCCTGGTTTCAGGAGGGAGTGAGTTCCAAATGCTGGGTGCCATTCCTGAGAAGGAGCGTTTATAGGTTTTTTCCTTGCGGAATCTTCTGGGCTTTTGCAAAAGATTGTTTGTGCCTCTAGTGTTTCTGGAGCCTCCAGAAATCGTCAGCTTCTGAGCGAGGTATCTAGGTGAGCTCAGGTGGCCAGCCTTGTGTGTCAAGCAAGCGATTTTCAGTTGTATTCTGGCTTCAAAAGGCAGCCAGTTCAGGGATTTGAAGTCAGGGGAAATGTGTGAGTGTTTTTTTGATCCAGTGATGAGTCTCGCTGCGGCGTTTAGAGAAGCTCTTATGGGTGCCGTAGTAGCTAGGGGGAGACCGCAGAGGGCGATGCTGCCGTATTCTATTCGAGGTATGACTAGTGATTGTACCGCAGTTTGGAAGTCTTTGGCTGGAAGGAAGGGTTTAAGTTTCCTTAGGGTGTTGATTTGGTAGTTTGCTCCCTTAGTTGCTTTGTTGATGTGTTCCTGCATGCTGAGATTTGTGTCAAGTGTTATGCCTAAAGATTTTGCTGAGTCCACGATGGTGGGTTGAACATTGAGTGCCGTTAGGTGTTTAAGCCAAATTTGTGCGGTTGTGATCTTCGCAGGAGGTGAGATCAGAAGGAACTCTGTTTTAAGAGCATTGAGTTTGAGATGATTAGCGGCCAGCCAGGATTGGGTGCTTCTGATCGTAGAATTCAAGAGCATGATGTCTTTGGGTGATTGTAGTTTGAGATAAAGTTGGGTGTCATCAGCGTACATGTGGAAGTGCACATTGGAATCTTGTAGCAAGGTGGTGAGAGGTTCCATAACTAGGTTGAACAAAGTTGGGGATAGGGAGGATCCTTGTGGTACGCCTAGCGATACAGGTATTGGCGAGGACATCAAGTTGTTACTCTTGAATTTCTGCGACCTGTTGTGTAGAAAGGACGTGAACCACTTGAGCACAGTTCCAGATAGACCCACTCTTGTGTTTAACAGTTCGAGTAAATTCTCATGTTTGACGGTGTCAAATGCAGAGGAGAGATCAAGAAGGATGAGGAGGCAGGTATCGTTTTGATCTAGGATTTGAAGGGCGTCATCAATTATGTGAGTCATAGCAGTTTCTGTACTGTGATTTGCTCGGAAGCCTGATTGATGCGAGTTGAGGAGATCAAACTGATTAATGTGTTTAGTTAATTGTATTTGTGCGCATTTTTCCAACAGTTTGGCAAGAGTCGGAATATTGGTAATGGGACGGTAATTGTTTAGGTCAGAGGGGTCGGCTGTAGGTTTCTTTAGTAAAGGTGTGACTTGTCCAACTTTGAGGGAGTCTGGAATGGTCCCTTGTTGAAGTGAGCTGTTAATGATTTTAGTCCAGAGTGGAAGGAGCGAAGGGGTAAGGTCTTTGACAGCGTTAGCCGGAAGGGGGTCTGTGAGGTGATTGGATGGTTTCAGAGTACTGAGCAGTCTGCCAATTTCTTCTTCCGAGTAGGTGACAAAGGATGACCATGTAGCATTGTTTTTTGGTTTAGTGGGTGCTATGCAGTGGGGTTTGGAGTAGATGCTTGCGTCAATGAGGAGGTAATTCTTTATGTTGTCAGTTTTTTGGATAAAGAAAGAGGCGAAGTCTTCGCAGGAGGGTGCTTCGCGCATAGTGCTGAGAGGTCGGGGTTGTTCCTTGGATTGTGTTCTGATAAGCTCAAACAGCTTTCTCGGACGATTTTTGGCTTGGTCGAGCTGAAGACTGAAGAAGTCTGATTTTGAGCGTTTTATTTTCTTGAAGTAGGCATTTCTCTTTTTCTTCAGGATTTTTAGGTTCAGTGCAGAGGGAGCTGATCTCCAGGTGCGTTCTGCCATTCGCATGGCACGTCTATCGTCATTGAGACTCCCGTCGTACCAAGGATTGGAAATTTTTGCGGAGGCTTTTTTAGCTGCAATGGTGCGGCTTCATTAATTATTGAGGTCATAGTGTTGAGATAGTGATCAGTCAAGGATTGGACGTCCGTAACACCAGTAGGAGGAAGTAATAGGTTGCAGCTGTTGGGGGGTAGAGAGTTTGAGTTTAGTTTTTTCATGTCTCTTTTCCAGACTTTGGGCCTGGAGGATTGAACAGGGTTAAATTTAACTTTTTCATTAATGAAGAATGTGATAATATGATGATCTGACCAGTCACAGGGTTGGATAGAATCGAGTTGGATAGAGGCCTCTTTGGAGATGATAAGGTCGAGGAGGGAGCCTTTCTTGTGAGTCGGACTGTTGCATATTTGAGTGAGGTCAAGGGCGTTGAGGACATTTTTCAGACCTTTTACCACCGCATCATTGTGATCGTTCCAGTGGAGGTTGAAGTCACCAAGGTATATTTGTGTGAGTTGTCGCCCAGAGTTGGTTGAGATCATATCCATGATTTGTTGGGAGAAGGTAAGGTTGTCGCCGGGTGGGTGGTAAATGCCGTGAAGAGAGCATATTGGTTTGCCCTCACTGATAATATCGAGGCAGATGTATTCACAAGAGGTTGGGGAGGGTAGGAAGGGGGAGGTTACTTTCAAGACAGAGAGGTTGCTCCTGTATATACATGCGATTCCACCACCTTTTTTTTTGCCAGACCTGTCAAGTCTAGTGATGTGGTAGTTGGGGGGAACCAGAATGTCCATTATAGGTGTAGAAGATTCTGTTAGCCACGTTTCAGTCATGATGATTAAGTCAAGATCCAATGTTAAAATGAGATCAGCGATTGCGGAGGAGTGTCTAGAGGCTGATCTGCAGTTGATGAGGGTGCATTTGAGACGGGGTGTGTCGAGGGAGGGAGGGGGTTTTAGAGCGAGGGGGACTTTACTCAGGTTACTATGGATAGCGATTCTGTTGTTCAGTGTGGGGGGTCTAAGGGGATTTGAGTGAATCGTAGGAATGGCGAGGAGAGTGTCGGGTGTGTTGC
This sequence comes from Lissotriton helveticus, assembly GCF_964261635.1. Taxonomy (NCBI): domain Eukaryota; kingdom Metazoa; phylum Chordata; class Amphibia; order Caudata; family Salamandridae; genus Lissotriton; species Lissotriton helveticus. The sequence continues at coordinate 1,708,130,548 of NC_136063.1, read as the reverse complement.
TATGGGGAGCTGGGTCGTAGGAGCGGAGGAGGGTGATTGTGTCGAGGTCCGAGAGAGGGTTGCGGAAGCGATGGGGGCGGTTTTCGCGATTGTGAACAGGGATTGAGGTCCAGTGCGGGGGGAGTTGAGTGCGAGAGTTAGCCGCCCAGGTGGAGGACCAGTTGGGAGGGGTGGTGATGTTGGAGGCGCGTGAGGGGTGTCTGGGGTGTGTGCCGAGTAATTGTTTGATGATGTGAATGTCTTGTTTGATCTGGAGGAGGGTGTTGGGTGGGGGGTGACTGGAGTGTGTGCAGAGTAGTTGTTGTTTGATGATGTGAATGTCTTCTTTGAGCTGGTGGAGGGAGGCCGTAATGTAGTCCAGAGTGGGATTTGTGTTGGAGGTGGGGATGGGAGGATTGGGCGTGGATGACATAGGGGGGAGGTTGGTGGTATGGATGAGAGTATTGGTGGTAGGCGGAGAGAGCAGGGTGGAGGGCGTATGTTAGTGGTGATGGGGGTGCAAGTTGGGTAGTGGGGGGTGAGAATGGGGGGGGAGTGGGATTGTAGATGGTTCTTTTTTGAGGGGGTGGAGTTAAGTTAATGTAGGTGGTGTGTTCTGTGTGATTAGTTAATGGGTGGAAGTAGGGGCTGAGGATGGGGGGGATAAAGGGTGGGGTTTGTCTTTGTGCGTGTCGGTTTGGTGCTGATCTAGGTTAGGCGGGTTGCTGGTGGGAGCTGTGGTGTCAGGAGTAAAAGGAATGGGAATGAGGGCTGGTGTATGAGGGGGAGGGGTGAGGTGGTTGGTGTATGAGGGGGAGAGATCTATGTCTGTGCTTGAGGGGTGTGGGGTAACTACAGTAGGTGGGTGAATGACTAAGGTACCGGGGGTAGAGGAGAGGTTCACGTCGTTTTGGGGCTGGGGTAGGTTAGAATGTTTGTGGTTTGAGTCTGTGGTGTCAGGCGTGACAGGAATGGGAGTGGTATGAGTGGAGGTCAAGGTGAGGTTGGTGGGGGGGGGAGGGGGTGCCGCTGGAGTATGTGGGCGAGGGATCTAAGACTGTGATTGAGGAGTGTGAGGTAGCTACATTAGGTGGGTGAATGTCTAAGGTGCCGGGGGTGGAGGAAGGGTGCGTGTCGTTTTGGGGTTGAGCTAGGTTAGAAGGGTTGTGGTTGGGGGCTGTGAAGTCAAGGGTGATAGGACTGAAGGTGCTATGAGCGGGGGTCCGATGATTGGAGAGGTGTTGTTTGAACGTGGGGAACAGGTTGTCTAGTAGTTCCAGGTTCCTGTATGTGGATTGAATTAGGATAATCCCGTTATTGTAGATAGTGATGGTGCTTCTGCCCGGGAAGAGTTGGGATGGTGTGATGGCGAGTTTTAGGCCATGCGCGAATTTCCTGGAGGTGGAGACGGTGAGTAAGGTGAGGAACGATTTTCTCCATTGGACTCTGCGTGTGGTATGGAAGATGATATCACTGTTCAGTGAACCATTGACTGGTGAGAAGTAGGTGTCTGCAAAGGGAGTTTCAGGGTGGGACCTCAGGAAGTTGTGTTTAAAGCGTTTAGCGGCTTTTTTGGTGAGTGCGGGTGGGTAGTTGATTCTATATGTGTGCTTGCCGATGGGTTCCATGTTGGGATGAGAGCGTAGGTAGGTGTGGGAGGGTGCACATTCATAGCCAGTAGCAAGGACCAAACAGTGACACTAGTGAGCAGCCAAAGTATATGAGGTAGTAATCGGTGCTTACAGGAATAAGGTTTGAAGTGGGTGCAGGTTGCACAAGTGTAGGGTGCATAAAAATGCTATACTGGAGCCAAATACAGATGCAGACAATAATAGCCAGTTGCATGGAACAGAAGTGACACTAGTGAGCGGCCAAGGTGTATGAGGTAGTAATCAGTGCATACAGGACTAAGACTTGAGATGGGTGTCAGTTGCACAAATGTAAGGTGCACAATAATGATATATATGTGAGCAGAATACAAATGCAGACAGTAAGTTACATGGAGCAGGGGTGACACCAATGGGCAACTAAAATATATGAGGTAGTAATCCGTGTATACGGGAAAGAACAGTGTAATGGGTGCAGGTTACATCATGTGCCAAGTCTATATGAGATATTCGTCGGTACATTACAGGAATAAAAGTGTATTCGATGTGGGTTACAACCAAGTGCAGAATAAAATAGAAATATTATACTGACCATTTACTGGAATAAAATAACTGTGTAGACAGTAAAATACCTAAGTCGAAAGTGACAATAGTAAATAGTCAAAAATATGTGAGGTACATGAGTCAGTAGCAAAATACAATTGCAAACAAAGATTACATGAAACAAGTGACATTAGTGAGCAGCAAACAATATGAGGTAGCAATCGGTGCATTACAGGTGACGAAAAAGTGGGACGTGCAAGATACAATTAGGGATATAAAAATAAAAATAAAATATAATGCCATTGTAAAAGGCAAAAATATATGAGGTAGCAATAGGTGCAGAAAAGTGAAATGTGCTGGATACACCTAGGAATATAGTAATATAATACCACTGTAAAAAAGGCAGACACTCTATCATAGTCCGACGTGAGAACATCAAGCTGTGTAAATTGTGCAGCCGATAAGAATAATCTAAAAGGCCTTTGGTCCGATGGTAGAAATGACTAGTCCATGATGGTCGCCCAAAAATAGGCAGACTAAGATGGCCGAACCGATGGGGAAGATAGAAGTATTAGTCCTCTGTCTGCTGCTATTACTTTGAGCCCAGGGAAGGACAGATTCACTTTCTATTTGAGCCAGCACTGCTCATAGCTTGCTGGGAGGGAGTCTAATCTCTATTTCTGGTGGTCTTGTGTGGGGGAGTTAGGCTGAGGAGCCTCGTGGACATCAAAGGTACCGGAGGGGGCTTTATTTCTACAGATTTATGGCCCGGCCATTTTGCACAAAGGAGGTAGTTTAAAAAATGTGAGCAGTTTTATGGCCCCAGCCATTTTGCACAAAGGAGGTAGTCTAAAAATGTGAGCAGGCGGGTGGGGTGAAATAAATACCTTATGCCTCCGTAAGCGTGTTGGGCTTGCCAGCAGAATATTTGAGGCTGCAATGTTTTAATCCAGGTGTGACGCATATCCTTCCGAAAGCAGCTATATGTGCGCTGTGTGTTTGCCTCAGGGCTCCAGATCTTCCAGGCGACGTGAGCTCAAAAGTTTACCATAGGGGTTCCAAACCTTCAGATCCCTGAGCTGTGGGGAAACTTATTACCGAGTATCCACTCCCGGTGCCGGTGGGGGCAGGCTCCTGTCGGCTCTCTAGCTCTCGTTGGTCCCAGGGCTCACTTCAGCAGCTCCTCTGGGCAGCGGTGCCACACCTCCCGTCGCATCCATCCTCCGGTGCCGCCAGGGGCCGGCTCCACTCAGCCGGCGTCCCTCCCGGTCCCGCATCCAGCCTCCAGTGCTGTGGAGCGGGCGGGAGGGTCCGCCGTCGTGGCCTCGTCCTGGCCAGTTCAGGCACCTTGGCGTTGTCACCTTGGCCAGTCCAGGCAGAACAATCAGTGACCTGCGCCTATGAGCAGGCGGGAGGGGGGGCCACTCTCAGCCCTCCGACGCCGCTGGGACTCCTCTGCTGTGACCAGTGCAGGCAGGCTCCCGGAACCTCAGCCGCTCAGTCCCGCGGCGCGTTGGGAGGGGCTTGCCGTGTTCAGCCGCAGCGATGATCCGCGGGGTAGGAGCCAGTGCAGGCAGGCTCTCGGAAACCTCATCCGCTCAGCCCAGTCTCAGACCGCATGTGCTCCGGTGCAGTGGAGCGGGCGGGCGGATCCGTTGTCGTAGTCTCGTCCCTTTGTAGTCCCGGCATAGCAACCAGCATCTTCTGCCATGGAACGGACGGGGGGGGGCCTCTCTCAGCCCTCCGATGCCACAGGGACTCCTCTGCTGCAGCGATGATCCGTGGGGAAGTGTAGGCTCAGCAGGCTCCTGGAGTTTCAGCCTCACAGTCCCGCCGCACGATGGGGGTGCCTGAAGGCGAGTGTTCAGTAGCCGATCTCTGGGCTTTGCAGGTTCAAACCTCCGTCGATCAAGTAAGCGGGCAATCCGGGCAATCCAGTTACTTTTGTTGTTTTCCAGTTACTTTTGTTATTTTTCCAGTTACTTTTAGTGAGGACTGATGGGTGCTAACAGGGATAAAGCCCTAAATAGGATCCCGAGCACTGGGAGCTCTTAACGGGAGCTCCTACCAGGCGGCCATCTTGTCGGACGATTATAGTCCTTTTTCAATTATTATGTTTTGGTTCCCCAGAGGTCGATGTTTCTTCCTGCTTAGAGAGACCACCGGCTGAAGGTGGACCCCTCGCCCTTGTTGCTTATGTGACTACTTTAGTTTTCTTGTTTGTAAAGGAAGAAGATGTGTAGCATCTTGAGATTCTGAGATTCCATACCTGTTGCCAGGTGATGGAGAATTTTATGATGTAACTGGAGTTACACTGCAGTTGAAGCCAGGATCAGATGCTTGTAACAGGCTGTTTGTGGATGGGATCCTTTTACCTAGAATAAACCCAGCATTATAAGCCGTGTACTTGGATTCTTACAGGATGCTTAGCTACTGTACTCTAGATAATACCCAGATAGAAAGGCTCAACCTAAAAACCCCAAATTCCAGCATACTATCTTTCAAATCTGGAATCCAGATTGCCTTGCTTAGATTTGGAAATTGACTTTGGTCCTTATGTATCAACCCATTTCTTTATTGCTAAGTAATGGAGACAGCCCTTTGATACATCACACCCATTGTTCCTATGGTATTTTGGGGAAAGGAAATGAAGATTTCTGTGGCTGCAAAGAGAATGCACATCTGGTCTGCAGTTCTTTGGTATGTACCATTGTTCACGTTACTCAGAGTGATATATTTATTGCTTCATTACCTGACAACAGATATTTATTAGTATTGGAGTGAGAGTTCCTTGTCTTGCTTTCAAACATGTGCATCTTAAAAAGAGACTAGGCTAAATAATTCAACAAACTTCATGAGTCACTCCTCACTAAAGAAATGTACACTCTGTTAGAGTGGAAGCGCTATGGCCTACACATTTTGATTATGTATCCTTGAAATATCCCCTGATTTAAATGAATACAGCTATTGAAAGTCAGAAAGAAGTTACATATAGATGAATGAGACAACTTGCCAAGTGCATTATAAGTAGATGTAACTCCATATTGACTTGCAATCTCCTTCTAAATGTAGAGGTAGAAGGATTGTAATGCCCGTATTGTGTCGTTGTAAGAAATTGGGTTACTATTTGAGAAGGGTGAGCTCCCACTCAAACTACTATCACAATTATTGTCACTGTCAGGGTAAACCACAAAGCAACAGAATAAAATAGTTCTTAACCCTCTGGCAGCTTGCCGCATAAGCAGTCAGGCTTAACTTAGAAGTAATTTTTTTAAGTATTTTGCAGGACTCAGTAATAAAGTGAAAACACAATACAATAAAAAAAGCAAATCAGTTTAGAAAACGAGAGTAAATTTCAATAAATAAGATGACACCAAAATAACAAAAAATCCAATAAGTAGAACTCAAAGAAATATATTTTTATGATTTTAGGTGAAAATAGCACAGAGATGCAGAAAGCACCAATCATACCTATCTGGTCACGCTGAAAGAGTCAAAGTCAAAACTTAAGGCTGACCACGATGGAGCGCAGTTTGGATACAGGGACTAGGTTCACCCTGGTAGGAATTTTACCTTCTGACTTAGTCCAGTTTTCACACAAGAAGCACTCATTGATAATGTTGTCTGTGATTGGGCTGGAGGCTGGATTTGTAGACAAGCTCATTGACGGTGGGTTGCTGAAGTCCTAGGCCCTGATCAGATCCTCATGTTGGTGATGTGATCATCATCCATGCAAATTGCTGGACAATGATCGCTACTTTGCCTTGGTGAGAAATGCAGGGTGGTTGATGTCGACAGGAATATCTCCAGGCAGTGTATTCTGGGGTCTATGTCTTGGAAGGTCATATCGACAAGTGGATGCAGGTCCTGTGTTGGCCTCAGTGAAGTCTGTTTACATTTATGAAGAGACAGGCTACCACTAGTTTTTCCATTGGAGTCTGGTTCTTGCAGTTTTATGGTTGGAAGAGTATACTTTAACAGTAGCCAAGGGTCCAAGACCTGGGGGACACCTCTTGGGCATAAGGACTCACTCTAGCAGTGGACAGCAGCAGAATTCAGGTTGGTCTGGTTGGTACATGTCAGCTGAACCTCTTTTGTAGAGGGATTTGGAAGCATGGTGTGCCGCTGTAGCTGAAACAGGAGGTCAGCCAACTAACCCCCGGAGTCACTTGTGAGGTCCTGTTTTCAAAGCAAGCAGGTCCAGATTTTGTTCAGGCTTCTGACAGCTGGACAGTCCTTCTTCTGACTCTCTACAGTTCCAAGAGTCTTCTGATGAGAGGTTCTGAGAGTGCCACTTGTATACCCAGTGCCATCTTTTGTTTGGGGGGGGTCACCCCCTTTGCTAACTCCTAAACTGACTCTGGTCAGTTATCCCTTCAACCTTGGTTTGATTGGTTTGGCTACAAACATTCTAGAGACACAAAGGGCAGGCATTAGCCAGTGACAGTGAAGATATATTCAGAAGTCAGGAAGGGTCTGGGTACAGCTGTTGAGCTAAACTTTGAAGCCACATAAGGGCTGAGTATAATCCCTGAGGTCATCCTTCTCAGGAGAGGAACTCGCTTCCCAACAACCAAGGTCCCATATCTCGGAGTGATACACATTGAACCGCAGGAGACCTATTAACATACATATGACCTTGAACACTAGCAAAAAGGCAAATTTGGTTTAGGGAGAAAAATGCCAACTTTTCAAATGTGCTATTTCCAGAATAGTAAATTAAATATGACTTGCCATTAGAAAGGATTTCAAATTACAATTCAAATAAGTGGAAGCAGTATTCTCCTTCTTCTTCCAAACTTAAGTTATCATTTTTTAAGTGTAATAAGGTAACCAAGTGTTACTCTATGGGAAAGCTAGCCTTGTCACAGTGAAAAATGACTTCAGGGAAATTTTACTGCCAGGACATATAAAATGTTAGTACATATCTCCACACTTTGAAATATCTTGCAGCATGCCCTATGAGCTTTCAGAGATAACATTAGGATGATTTATAAGTATTAAAACAGAAGGTTTAGGCATGGCAAAAGGATTTTTTTGCCAGGTCGATATCGCAATTTTAAAACTTCTCTACAGACTGCAGTGGCAAACCTCAGAAAGGTTTTGCAGGGCTACTTTAGAGGGTGGCACAATGAGTACTGCAGTCCAATTGTAGCATTTACTTTACGGGCTCTGGATACATGTGGTACCATTTACTAGAGACTTTAAGTAAATTACATGTACCAATCAGGTGTGTACACGTTTTAATATGTTGGAAGGAAGAGCACAAGTATCTTACCACTGGTTAGCAGGAGTAAAGAATGCAGAATCCTAATGCCAACAAAAGCTATTTTAGTAAAAATAGGGTATTGAAGGCTACAATCTCGGGAAATACCACACAAACGATGGTCATTTCCAACACTGGGTCTCCCATCTTTTGAAATAACATTTTATAGTCCCTGAACTGAATTCCATAGGTTTTAACATTTCCAAAGCTACCAAATCTCCAAACTACTCTTGATATCTCCAGATAGCTTTTTAAAATTAATTATGACACATGTTGAGTATTTTTTGCAGTTTGAGAACTTGATCACTTGACTCCTTGTAGTGTTTGGGACCCTGCTTTTGCATCTCTCTTTCCTGTCTTTCCTCAGTCTCCCTCCACTCTCACCCCCCACAAAATACCCTCTTGTTGTGCTCCAAATACCAATGCTGAGTGCAAGCTGTATATGAAAACTCAGAGGGGCCTAAGTACCACCTTAGCAGCTCTGGAAATATAAACAATGGAGCCTATTCACACACTTTATTTTGTAGTACATTTAGTAGTGCTACAATGGTACTACTTGTGTACTATAACACGATGGCAACTGTCCTATGTGTGGAGGTCTATGCCTTTGCCTTTCCTATCTTTTAACTGCAGAGCTCTCATCCATTACGGCACAGATCTCTGCACACCTAAGTCTTTGTTTTACTAGTAAAAGTGGCATGGAACGGAGGAGTGGCTTGTAAATTGGTAATAACTACTAAATTAGAAGGGCATAAGGGGGATAAAGACAGGGGTTAAGGGAGGATTTGGTAGGGGTTTAGGAAAGGGCATGTGCCCAACCACAAAAGAGTGGGGTCCTAATGTATAATGCCATTTATTATGCCACTTTCCAACCACAAAATGGCATTTTAAAATTCACCAAACCCAATTAGTGATTCGGTAGTATGTTTCCGATTCTTACCAAATAGCTTATTGGGTTTGGGAATAAATAGCGAATCAGTATTTGGAATGGACATGATAAAGGCGTCCCTTCCAAATACTGATTCCTTTAGGGATTTATTAATGTTTTGCGACCAAAATCTGCTTGCAAAACATTCATATTTCACCACCTCATTAAAGGCAGAGGAAAGCCATTCGCAAATGAGAAGGAGTCCTGAGAGGACTCGTTCTCCTTTGTGAATGTTCACAAAAACATTTTTCATGAGTAGGCAGTGGTCCAGGATACCACTGTCTGCTCATAAAAAAAGGGTTGTCATTTTTCTTCTTCTTATTTAAATGTAGCCCATTTTCCATCAGGGAAAACGAGCTGAATAAAAATAAATAAAAAGATTGCTGTATTTAAAAGCAGTCACAGACATGGTGGTCCCCGCAGTACACCATGCCTGTCATTGCAGCCAATCATAGTGGGTTTCAATGTATGACCTACGTCATGCATATGAATGAGGACGGCTGAATTGTGATCCACTACAAATCGATATTTTGACAACCAGCCTACTAATACAAAGGCCTTCTCTCAAAATAACTATGGATTCAGTAGTAGTTGGTGCACATATTGTGACCATTTCTAATAAATCCATTTTGTACATTCCATTTAAGGAATGGTAAAATGTGACTTGTTATTTGTCACTCTTTAGTATTCCTTATATGGAATCTTGGTACCTGAGAGCCTAAGCCACATCCTATTCCCAAATTGCACTTCTAAAGTTACCAAAGCCAAAAAAAAAAAAAAAAAACGTTGTAAAGGTACCCCAGCTCCACCAATGGCCACTTACAGGTACTACACCACCAATAGAAAACAATAGATTTAGGAATTTAAATGAAAAATTAATAGGAAATAAATGTATTTAAACTTTTTTTTAAAAAAAATATTTATTTTAATATAAAATAGACAATCTAAATTCTAAATGCATTTTAGTTTCTTAGGAATATTTTAAATACGATTTTCAATTAAAAATAAATGTAACATTTAAAAAAATACATTGAATTAATTGAAATGATAGCTTTGCACAGCTTTTAGTAACTTTGAACTCATGTTATGGTATTTAAAATTATTAAGTGCAGGAATCAGCCCCAGAGGGGTATCTCGGCGCGAAACCAAGACTCATACTATTCGATGTAAAAATTTAAATTTAGGTGATTGTTATTTTTTTAAATACATCTTTTAACAGATTTCTTTAGTTTAATTGAACTTAGCTAATTTAATTACATTTGTACCTATAATTTAGTTTTAAAAAGTGCTGTAGTATTATTTAAAAAATATTCTTCATTTAAAATACAGATATAAAATTACATCACCTTTAATTTACACATATTTTAAATATCTTTTAAAAAAATATAATCAACTTTTCAAACTTTTCCGATACTTTACCACATGGAGATTTCAGCCTTGATTGCAGAGGTCTCTGCCAAGTGTGAAAAACATCAAATACAGTCATAAATGATGCACTGCTGGTAGTACCTTTTGTGGTTGTATATGATTTTTTTGCCCACTCCACCATCTGATTCAAGGTGTGGGGACAAGAAATTCCACACTTTTGAGTAATTTTAAAATCTTAAATCTTAAATGGTGAATAGCTACAAGTAGTACAGTTACTCAAAAGTCTAAGAGGTCTAAGAGTAAACTTAGACATCTAGATATTCTCATGTGTAATCTCACCTTTTTGAGTATTCCCTCATTTGTTTAGAAATTTCTCTTAGTGTATAGACACTGTTTGAGTAACCCCATTTTTTATTCTAATGGTTCTTAAATGATCTCTGAGTGTAGGTGGCCGCTCCTTGCTATTGCAAATGAATGAAGCATGTAGAGGGCACTAATTGTCTAATATATATTATTATATGTGATTAGGTGGCTTTTAGTTGGAAATTGTATGCACTCTATTACTGTTCAAACTCTATAATATCAAAGGAAGCTTCACATGCAATATATTTCCACTAACTCATATAACACATTTGAGCATGACATCAGAGTGATGTTGTAAAAATCTAGCATTACATTCAGAAGAGGGATGTGGACCAAGAATGCACAAAGATATGGCACACGTCCCCCTTACTTTCTCATTCATTGCTCTTGTGGTCCTGCATGTGAGTTGGAACTCATTTCCTTACTTATTGCTGTCTTTTCTAAAGGATGTACTTCTCAAGTGTATCCCATTGACCACTCATTTGCACTGCTCTCGTTTTAGAAGGATGATCATATATTCAGTTCCTGTGGGAAAGACTTTGCTGCTTAATCTCCCCCCAAAAAGTTCTGACCACATTGTTCTTTTTATGAACGCTAGTGAGAGTCAAGTTATTTACATCACATGATGCTTATTTCCAACAGGGTGCCTGAGACATGAACTATTCCTCTTTGCTTTTTTGTAGCTTCTATTGTCTTCCCAAAGGATATTGTGCCTCAATTAACTTCATGTATATGACTAAGCATTACTCTCTTTCCCTTTAAACTTGTTGTTATAGTTATAATTGTGGAATTCTCTTCCACTAGAGATCAGGAGTGCCAATTCACTTGTTGGTTTCAGGAGAAGCCTAAAAACATGGCTTTTCCAGGTCTAGGCGCACAGCAGGCTATTTGTGTCCTTAGCGCCAAGACACCATTTGGTATTCGTGCGCTCTTATAAATCTCATTAACATTAACATAACACATTGATTTAGAATGTTTTCTGTGTCTGTTCTGTAGTGTCTACAGGCTCCAAATAGCTTGTTACTTCCTATTTGAGGTCTGTCTTGCCTGATAATTTCCTTATGTTTTTACTTTTCACATTCAGAACACACCACTGAGCTTTTGGGGCCAGATGTACAAAGCAATTTTTCTCCAGCAAACTGTGCAATTTGCAGAATCAGTCTGTTTGTGACTGGAAAAAATGCTTTTTAAAATGTACAAAATGCAATTATGTAACTTGTGACCAAACTGCAATTTGCATTTACGATTCGGTATTTGCAAGGGGCATAGTTTGAGAATCCTTTCCAAATACCAAATTCGTATTACTGTTATGTGACCAAAATCCAGTTGCAAAACAGTAATCATTTACCACATTTTAAAAGTGGGGGTAACTCATTCGCTAATAGGAAGAGGTCCCCATCTGACCTTTTTCCCTTTGAGAATGTTGAAATATGTAAAAACTATTTTTTAAGGGCAGGCATTGCCTACTCTTAAAAATGGCACTTCAAATTTTTTTTTCTCTTTTAATTTTTTTAATGCATCCCATTTTCCTATAAGGAAAACGGACTGCACATTAAAAAAAAGATTGCTTTATAAAAAGCAATCACAGACACAGTGATCTGCTGGCCTCAGCAGCCCACCATTCCTATGATGTTTCAGATTCCTAATGAGTCACAAATTGTGACCTACCTCATTATTATTTATGGGGTAGGTTGATTTGCATCCTACCAGGAATCGCTATCTAGGAATACGAAAATTCATACATTAGGAGTGCCAATTTCCTAATTGCGATTCGGAGATAATCGCAATTAGGAAATTGGTATTCCTAATTTCTTTACATCTGGCCTTTGGTTACATGGCTCTATGGCAGTCTTCCTCCTTGCACATGTGTAGAACAGGAATGCATTTTGATGCTAATTTGTCTCTAAGACTATATAAGTGTGGCTTTCCAAAAATAATTAATGTACTTGTATAAACCCTCCCGATTTCCACATTGCACAGTCAATCAATTAGATTGAATCTATGTTTCCTTCTTTTTCTGTCTCCTTTTTGGTCACGCGTTTGGAAGCTGGGTTAAATCTCTAATGAAATTTTGCCCTGCTTTAGATAAAAGACTTGGCATCGGATCACATAAAGCAAGCCTTGCTATTGAAGCAACAGTTATGAGCTGATCTGTGTTAAATAAACATGTAAAGCGTAAGCAATGGCATTTCAACATACTTGGCTGTGGTATTGTTTCCTTTGCACTTGAACGGTAGTGCCATATCTTGCTTTTAGCTCTAAATATAAAAACACTAGATATACTCCATCAATTGAAGCTCCATAACAAAATAATAACAGCACACAATAAAACAAAATAAAGTACAGCAAAAACAGTACAAGAACAGAACACAAAAACCCAATAAATCAATCACAGACGTGTTTAAGGTGGCAAAATACCACTTACCACATGCACAAACAAAAAAATGCAGAATCAACACAATACAACAGAGCGCAGCACATCACTACAAAAAACACACAACATAATCACAAAGCAACTCTTCACAATTAACATGGCAAATCAACATCAAAACCAAGAGTACAACACAATGTAACAATAATGCGGCAATCTAAGATATATATTGAACACTGTTGCATCGTTTTGTGCTGTCACTTTGTTGTCTTATGTGAACTAGTTATTGTTTTGTGTTGTTTCTTCACATTGGCTATTTTGGTGAGCTTCTGGGCTGTGATGTTGGTATGTTAAGTTGTGTTCAGGTTTATTTGCATGGTTGTCGTGTGCTGTTATGCTGTTATTAGGTTGCTATGTTCTTATTGTTAATAATTATGTCATTGTGTTGTTGCGTTTTTGCATTGTATTGCTCTTGGATTTTGTTTTGTTATTGCAAGGTTGTGTAGTGTGTTGTTACAGTCTTGCCTCAGCAGCTGCCTGCATGCTGAAACATGCACAGTCCTGCCGGACAATTCTACTGCCACAAATCAATATTTCTGATACAGTGGGGAAAAGCATTTGAATCAAGCACTGCTCTTTTTACCACCACTGACATGAAATAGTACTGACAACTTTATTGTTGTTGTTGTGTGATCCTGTTCTTGACCTCCTGACATAATGAGAAGCTCTGCACTTGATGCTTGAGTTGAATATAGATTCCTACAATGCACATTTACTATGCAACCGCTCACATTCCATTCTTTCCATCGCTGGAGGCATCAATAACCCACTGGAATCTAACACTAGACGTTTTGAATCTTAATAGTTGCAGAATAAGAACGCTTCAGATGTATCTCGAAGTATGGTAGTTTATCAGATATAAAAACACAATAGAAGGGTGATGTTCTACACAAGCTAATAGTTCGCTGGATCTGGCGCCTTTGGAAGCTTTTAGGACAAAAACGATTCCTAGGTGTTTCTGGTGTCCACTGCGTTCTTGTACTGTAGAACGCACATGTAAGCAGATCGCACACATTAAGCATTCCAAAGGGTGCAAAGTCGAAAACATGTCCATCTCCGCCATCTTACTGCTCGTTTTCACTAACCTGACCGGTGCCTGGTTATTGCTGCATTCTTGGACACCTCCATTTCTTCCCAGCCCCCTTTGCAGTTACAGATGTATCCAAGTGTAGGTAAATTGCGTGAAATATGCAGCATGCGTGTGTATTGATTATGACAATCTCTGCACAATTTCATTAAGCTAATTACAGTGTTTGCAACCACATAAGGTAGTTTTTGTGGATACATATCTATCATGTGTTTTAAGCAGTAATTGAATATATCACACCCATAATCAATACACTTGTTGGAAAAGGGGTGAAAGAACTCTAGTTTTTTTGTAAATTTTAAGTGGAGGCGTTTGCATAATGTAGTAAATCAATATTATTCATGTGTTATAGAAACACAAGGGCATACTTACAAAAAAGTGGCAGAGCATGGCGTTAGCCTCCTTGGCTTAACGCCACGCTCCGCCACTTCAGAAACACAGAATTGCACCATATTTGCAAGAATATGGTGCAGCCCTGCGTTTCCCCCTGCTCTGGCACTAAATTTAGCAGCGTAGTGCCAACACAGGTTGTCTACTTTGAGGAGAACCTTCCTGCACATAAACAATCTTTAAATGGTGGTTTGTCACTTCTATGTGTGCCGCTTAATGTGGCACACCTAAAAGTTACAAACTTTCTATTTTTTAAAAGATTGTTTATGTGCAGGAAGGGTCACCTTCCTGCACCTAAATAATCAATGGCCTTTTGCTGTTTCTATGTGTGCTGTACTATGCAGAGCACATGGAAGCAACAAAAACAAGGAGAAATAAAGCATTTCTCCTCGTTTCGCCTGTTTAAGACCAGATTTTTCCTGGTCTTAATTTTGGTGCTGGTTCCTACTTACGGTGCCCTTGTATATAGGGGACAGCAATCAAATCAATGGATGTTGCAGTGGAATACCCACCGCAACACCCATACCCTTCCCTTAAACGCTAAGTATAGCGTGAAAGGGCACTTTTTTTTTGCAAGGCAGCCTTAAGCCACGTTAAGTAGCTTAACGCTGCCTTGTAAATAAGGCAAGGCCACTATCGCCATCACAACGTTACTGAAAGTGACGTTGTGGTGTGATAGAGTCTTGTAAATATGACCCCCCAGTGTTTTCAAATGTCCCGATGCTTTGCTTCTAGGCGGTCTTTCCCCTTCAGTGCTGTGCTCTTTCGGAACACTGTTCCCTATAAATATATGCAAAGCTTGTGCATTGAAGAGCCCCTGTTAGATTAATGTAATTCCCCATCTCCTGCACTGCGTCTCGCTCATCTCAGGGCCTTTTCAGCCAGACGACAACATGACACATTCACTATTTCCTAAAGCTACAAAAGTTGTCTTCAATTTCAGTGTCACAATCTACTCCATGCTGAATATCTTCCCTTATATTTATAAAAAAAGTCATCTGGTTTCACTTTTATCATAATTTTAGTCTTGTAAAATCACAGCAAATATTTCTGAATTTGATTTATTTGAGGTAGGAAATAAGCCATGTGCCTTCTAGTTCAAGACTAATAATACACAGCTCTAATATAGTTTTAAGTTCTAATCATTATTAGTTGCAGGTGTATGCGACCAAAGACATACCAACCCTCCAGTAGGTCATAAAGCCAATGAAACTAAGCATTATCAAAGGCATACATCTAGCCTTGGCTTTCAGCCTTTTTGCTTTATTAATGCTAGCTTTGTTTTGTCGTGGATATGGTTTTTGCAGAACTACATGGTTGGGGAAAGATGCCAGATCATTGTCTATCTAAAAAATATCCCCAAAAAATCGAAGTAGTCTCAAAAAGTTTACAATGCCATAGCAGCCCCAGGCACTACAGGGAATTACTTTGTGTGAGGAAGTGTTCCTTGCAAAAGGGCAGAATGCCGGTGCTCACAGTGAATTTAGCCAATGGCTGAAGTGGGCTGACCTATTCCCCTATATTGTGGAGAAGCGTGGCTCAATGGTTAGAGCGGCAGACCCTGATGCAGAGGTCTAGCCCAGAACCAGGGTTCAATTCCCCGCCTCGGCGCGTCTTGGCCTCAAAAATTCCACGGACCTGATAATCGTCGCCTCGGTGCCTATTCCAATCATGGATTTCCACTCTGCAACTTTGGGCAATCGCTTGCTTAATCTCCACAAAGGCCCCCACAACGCTAAGGATGCCTGGACTCCACCATGGGGGTGTCCAGGAGAGGACACCTCACAGGTAAAGCCAGGATGGGTTACACAGCGGTATTCGTACAAGCGCCTTGAGACCCTTGCGGGTGAGTAATGCGCTATACAAGTATCAATTTATATTGTGTGCCGTAGTAGGAAGAAGAAAAATGTGAATGACAGACCAAAGGATGAAGAGGTCTATATAAAAAGGGAAGTTCAAATCATGCAGCAGGCCTGATTAAATTATGTAGAAAGGAAAGGAAAATTATGATGAACAATGCAGCACATTTTGTGATAGTATTACCTCATTATTTTGCATTTTTACACATGTTAACACTATCTAGGCAAAGGCATTTCCCCAGTAGTACCAATTTGACACCAAAATGCAGCAATACATATCAAAAAGATGACAAGTCGAACTTCACGAAAAGCCTTACACTGCACAGCAACATATTATAGTTCGGAGCTAGTAGCAATGTTTGTGTTAAAACCTGAAGATTATGGACTATTTAGCAAATGCAGTTAATCCATTAGTGTGTGGAATATGCTATGGAAAAATAAATTGAAAAATTCCAGTGGACCTCCTTTTAAGGGGCCGATTACTATGTAGTTTGAAAACGCTTCTGACCGATTACGATGCTTGCCAACATCGATCGATCAGACTCACAATGACTGAAAATAGGAGTGGTTGGGGAAAACTTTGCACCCAGTGGCATCCACTCCTTGGTGCCTGTCACATTCTGCATGGTGTAACAGGGGGGTCCCTTGGGTATTCCCATGCGACCCACCGGAGACTTCAGGGTGAAGGGGGGCCTGTTACCAGCCCCCAAAGTCAGATCCCGACAGCCGTTTAGTGTCAGGCAGACTGAACATGAATGGCTGTCAGCTAAGTCATCGTAATCGCTAACTCAGAAACTGTGTTCATAGAGCTGTACGAATTGGCTCCGAAAGACTCGGGCTGTACGAATGTCTTTCAGGACCGATTCAGACAGCCTGAATGGTTTCCGGGCATCGTAATTGGTCGGTTGGAAATGTGTACGATTCGGTCGGAAACATAGGTTCCGAATCTGATTCTGAGATTCTGAATCCCATTCAGAGCCTTTCTGAATGACATCGTAATCGACCCCTGATTATGTATATTATGGACATAATGTTAGTAAAGTCTGAAGGCCTTCTTTAATGTCAGACCTAAAATGTCTAGGTCACTGATTCAGACATTCATCCACTGCTTAGGCAGTTTTGAGTTTGTGTAAAGTGAGAGGTACAAAAAGCACTTTATATTGAGATGGGCATGCTGCATCCCAGCAACCCAGGAATGGAGCAATGCAGGCTTCAATGGGCTATACAAGGGTCCACTTCCCAGTCACTCCAAATATTTATAATGCTTCCTTAGTAAAAAAAAAATATTGTAGTTAGTCCAGGGAGCAGAGAGCGGCTAAGGGCATAAATTAATGAATGCACTTGAAGTCTGGAGTGGGGAAGCTTTTTCACAGAGATTTGTGCCATTCAAATTGAGTCAGTCACCCATAAAAAAATTCTAAACTAAGTGTCTGCACTTTGGGGGGCATATTTATTGGAAAATGAAGCAGTGCAGCAAGTCATCTTGCTGCACTGCACTGCATAATAGGGAAAGGGCAGGAATGTGCTGTATCTAACATTATACAGCATATTCCTGTCTTTTCCCTGCACTGGTGCACAATGTTCTACCCAGCGCCAATGCAGGCACCCTTGCACCATGGTGCCAGGGTACCTGTGTAAGTAAGTAAGTAAGTAAGTAATGAGTTCTTGTATAGCGCAGACTACACTCCAGGGAGCATCTTGGCGCTTTTAGAGAGGAACCAAAACGGTGGCCTAATTCGTGTAATAGGAATAGGTTGGTGAGGTTAGACTAGGTTTTTACATTGTGCTTCGGATAGGGTATAGATCCAAGTTTTAAGGGTCTTTCTAAAGATGGATTCTGTGGGAATATGACGGAAATGTGGTTGGAGTGTGTTCCAGGCTTTGGAACCCAGGACTGCCAGGGCTTTTCCTCCTGTCGTTTTGTATCTAAAATTGGGAATGGTGAGGAGGTTGGCACTTTGGGATCTAAGACACCGCGAGGGGTTGTAGTGTTGGAACATATTCTGTATGTAGCTGGGTCCGTTTCCATTGAAGGCCCTAAATGTTATTAGGAGGATCTTAAAAAGCACCCGTTTGTGGATAGGTAGCCAATGTAGGGTGTCCATTGCTGCAGTGCCTGAAGTTCTCCTTTTCCATCCTAACACCAGTCTAGCTGCCGCTTGTTGAACCATTTGTCGTTTGTGGCAGATTTCTTTGTTTGTCCCTGCATATAGACTGTTGCAGTAGTCGATGCGGGAGGTTATGATGGCTACTGTGACCAATTTCCTAGCTGAGAAGGGAATCAAGTCGAAGAATTTTCTGAGCCCTTTTATTATGCCAAAGCATGTCCCTGCTACGGTCACTGCTTGTTGTTTGAAACTCAGGGAGGGATCGAATTTGATCGAATTTGATCCCTAAGTTTCGGACTGAGAGGGCGGTATTAGGGGGGACAATGGCATCCTCTGGCCACCAGGATGTGGGGTTGAAAGTATTCCCTTTCCCAAAGGGTAGGAGTTACATTTGAGATGGTTCCTGTTCATCCATTGGAATGTAGCTTTAAGGCAGTTTTTAAGCTTCGTTTCAGCTTCACAGGTTTCATCCTCCATTACCAAAATGAGCTGTGTATCATCTGCGTATGAGATGGTATCTATGCCAAAGGATGAGCTGAGGGCAATCAGGGGGGACCATATATACATTGAAGAGCGTCGGGCTCAGACAGGAGCCCTGGGGCACTCCTGATCCTAGTAGTTTTTCTTCTGACCTGAACTGGCCTAAGATGACCACTTGTCGCCTGTTTGCCAGGAAACTTTTCAGCCAGCTCAGCACACTTCCGGCAATTCCTACCGTGGCTAGACGGTCTATCAGGATGGTATGAGACACCGTATCAAAAGCCGTGGACTGGTCTAACAGTACCAGTGTTGTAAGCAGGATTGTTTTTATGCATGAATTTGTTATTTGGTAATACTGCAAATGTGGTTCTATAGGTAACACGTTGTTGTGGTTTTTTAAACTATGTCGATCCTATAGGGTAATATTCTCTGAATAGTTTGCAGGTTTGTATTCTTATGTTTTAAAATCAAATGGCGTGTACTGTTTCAAGACAGGTATACCTGTAAGAATTGACAAGCAATGCCTTCATTCGCAGTCAATAAAGTATTTTGTTTGTAGCACATTAAATGCAGTAGCTTACTTGAGTTACATCACTCTATCGTCACTCTATGAAAAAAAGAGCACCAAGGGCCCTATTATATATGCTGCATACTTTCCCTGTATGCACCATGACACACCTTTTAAAAGATGCGTCGGGTGCAAGCAGGGAAAGTAAGCCCTATTATGCAGAATGCTCTGCCCCTAGCGCAGCCACAAACTTGTACTGCCCTGACGGCAGTGCATTCAAGTGAAATATAGAGCGGCTGCTTCAAAACCACTCTATGTTCCACACTTTCAAGAGGGCAGAGAGATCGCCTAGCAGGTGGGAGCAATGAGGGACTGCACATACCTGCAAGGGGATTTCTGCGGGTTGTTCTCTCTAGAGGAATGCCTTTAGGAGGCGCAATAAACGTGTACCACATTTTTGTTGCACAATTTCAGTGCACCTCCTAAAGGCATTTTTGCTTCTGCTCCCGCATACAAAGTCTGCATTGATTGCTGGGGAAAATGATTCTTTCAGCCTTTCTGTGCCTTTACTTGGGATTGCTTTAGCAGCGGAGCGTGAAATTTCGTCTCTTCCAGCCACTTCGCCATGCCTAGCGGCACCAGCTTCACGGGCGCCGCTCGTGGCTATGGGACTTTGCCGTGGCCATTGCCTCTGGGTCCCGCTTGGCCGTCTGAGGAACTGTGGACTTTCCGGTGACCATCTGCCCACACGCACACGGACAGAGGCGGGACTGCGAGGACCAGCCTGCTCAGCGGCGCTGACCGGCCGCAGCTGGTCCTTTTCCCGCCCCCTCCGGCACCTCCCCCTTTTTAGAGGGTAACTGCCTCGCGCACGTGGGACGCGCGCGGGACTAAGGCCGGGGCGAAGCCCCGGCAAAGGGCGGGCCCTCTGTGGCCCTCCGAGGCCTGCAGAGTCTGGTCTGGGCCTGAACTCTTGATTTTGCTGTAAGCCATTTCTTATTTTTCTTTTTATTTATTATTGCCTAGTCACTGTGGCCCGCTACTCTTGTGAGTGTTCTGCTTGCTTCTAAAGTATTTGTTTTGTCCTCTGTAGGGTTGTGTTTTGCTAGTTAGGCCTAAATCTTTACTATAGGAATGTGTACCCGTGAAACGCGAAGTACGACTGCAGCTGGTGTTTCAAAACTAACAGGCACTCTAGATAATGTTATTGTGCGCACTAATTCACTAATTGACGAAGGTATTGCCCTTATGGAACGAAGGGTGTCCCAGGACCTCGCACAAGCGAGAAGATCGTCTTTAGGCATTATAGCCTCTGCACGCACGCCACTAAAAGCTCATCAAACCCCAAATTCAATTGTGTCCTCTCCTATATCCCATTCCTCCAATAGTAGCCAGCCAGCCCCATTGGACTCCCTCGTATTGATTCCCCCACCCTTAGCCCTTACTATCCCCTCCGTGACCCCCCAGTCAGTTACTGACCGTCAGGAAGAGACACTCAATCATAGGGGCATACGGGAGGGCGCTATCCCTAAACGACCTAAACCAACTAGTAAGGAAAGTAGTGATTGTATGGAGGTTGCTGAAGGGGTAGGGGGACTTACTGAGACCGCCAGTATCAATAGTGGCCACATCGAGGGAAGGGCTAGTATGGTTAATTTGGGCAACAGTGCAGTGAGAGCAGAGGTGAACCATGTATCCAACCCCCTCCCGTTGGGTATTCCTGACGATTCAGTCTCAAACACCAGCCTTGCGAGTCTCCTCGAGACAAGCAGCCTGGATGAAACAACGGAGGGATTGGAAGATAGAAATGGTTTATTTATGAGTTCCTTATCCAACCTCATCAAATCTCTACTTACGCCTTTGGAGATTAGATTGCAGGGGATTGAACAGCAGCTCCAGGCCTTACACCTGGAGCTAAAAACTCAACCAAAAGTCCCTGTTCAAAAAGCACCGGGTGCTCCAGTTTTGTCTAACACTAAACCACCTGTACCTCCTAAGCAGCCAGTAGGGAAAAACTCGACAAATAAATCACATCCACCTACACCACCCACTCCCCTGATCATTAATAACGGTGCAGCCAAGTTGACGTCTAACGCCCCTAGTAAACCCCAGAATTCTGATGGACCCCCCATCCCGGCACTTAATTTGCCAACACCCCCACCTGAGAACCTTAAGATACGTCGCAATATCAGTTTACCACCTGACGCCTGCCCATATGTAATAGTGTTAACAGGCATCCCTGAGCTTGCCCCCTCAACAACAGAATCTTTTTAGGCTCTCAAAAATAAAGTCTGCCATTGGTTAGATAAAAACTATCCATTAACACCAAATATCCATAGTAATCTGCTTATGGTAGAGAGAGCCCCGTGGGTGGGTGAGAATAAAAAAAATATCCAAGGGGACTGTGTTGTTGTGACATTTGAGGACTCGCGTTCGGTGGAACATATATGTGCAGGGCCCCCATGCAACATTAACTCCATAATTTCAGCTAAACCACTATCCTATTTCTATATGCTTACAGATCATCGTAGTAATAGGTGGAGTTGGTTGAGAGCCTCTAATCAAACGGGAGGAGGAACAAGAGGGGGGCCTTGGCTGGACCACAACTTAAATCAATGGGATGGTAGTAACATCGGAGGGTGGACTTCAGTGCAAAGAACAACGGGTAGGTGTCCTCCTGGCGTCAACCAGCAAAATGGGGCATGGTCTGGTCAACATTATAATAACATCAGCAAGTGGGATGGTGGCGTTAATGGAGGGTGGAGCACCGTCCCCAGAAGAATTGATAGGCCCATGTATGGGGATAACCCCCTCAATGGGGCATGGTCAGGTCCACAGCACAATCCTCCTCCTATACCTTGTTTTAATCGCTATAGTGGGTTGGAAGCAGTTGACTGACTCCCAGTTCTTTTACCGGGTAAAGTAGCTCAGAGGGAAGTGTTAGATTGCTCAGGGAATCTCGCGCTTCACTGGCAGCAGCGCCCTCATCTGTAGCGCTTGCTATTTTAATATACCCGTTTTTATCTTTTCTTTGGTAAAATTATTTTTGGCACTTATCCCCTGATTTTAAATATTTGGCCACGCACACCCCCACCTCTGACAGCTTACCTGCAACATAATTGAAAACTCACCGCATTTCGCGGGTCCTTGGCCACAGTCTCGACGGTGGCCATACTGGTGAGGGGCAGATTTTGCGCGTCCCAGTCCGCTTTCTGTGTCTAAAGGCGAGTACATAGGCAGGCAAATTGCATGGCTCGCTCTTAGTTGCTCTCGCGCTTCACTGGCAGCAGCGCCCTCATTTGTAGCGCTTGTTATTTTAATATACCCGTTTTTGTCTTTTATTTGGTAAAATTATTTTTGGCACTTATCCCCTGATTTTAAATATTTGGCCACGCACACCCCCACCTCTGACAGCTTACCTGCAACATAATTGAAAACTCACCGCATTTCGCGGGTCCTTGGCCACAGTCTTGACGGCGGCCATACTGGTGAGGGGCAGATTTTGCGCGTCCCAGTCCGCTTTCTGTGTCTAAAGGCGAGTACATAGGCAGCCATGTCTGCGCGCAGCGGTAACGCGCAGCGGGGACGCCGTACTGACGCCGGAGTTATGCCAGAGTTCAGCCCGTCTGCGCCCGTCCGCGCTGAGTACGGGCTGCAGGTCGGGCTGGACTCTGTTCTTACTCCTTCCCCTTTTGACAGGATAACCAGGCTATATTCAAGATCGGAAATCCTTGCATTTAGACCTGCATCCCAGCCCTGTCTACATCGTTATTCGCCTGAGGGGATCCTGCACTATTATAGGTGCAGGGCCTGCACGGCCCCTTTTGATTTTTCCTGTAATGGATGTGTAACATCTTCTCTCCCGCCCAAGCAACCTGATGCGCCCTCCAGATCGGGTTTTCTGATTAATGCCCGTTCGCTTATTAAGCACAACGTCGCCTTTCACGATTTCGTGGACGAGCGACAGCCGGATTGGGTGTTTATTACGGAGACTTGGGCCTCCGATACCTCAGGACATGACCTGATTTTGGCCATTCCTGATGGTTATTCTCTTTATAGACAGGACAGATCCCTGCGCAGAGGAGGAGGCATTGCCATTCTTCTTAAATCCTCCCTTTCTTGTTTTACTAAATCTCTATCGATGCCGTCAGATAGGTTCGAAGCGCTATACTTTTGTATTACCCTCTCTCCATCAGCCTCTTTTACTGGGATTTTGATTTATAGGCCCCCCGGTCCCAGAGCTAGTTTCCCTTCAGAACTACTGACACTCTTGGAACCCTACTTTGGGAAAGCGGCCTTTACTATTTTGGGTGATTTTAATTTTCACTTGGATGAGGTCAACTCAAAGGATACAATATCGCTGGTTGATTCACTAGGCGCATGCGACCTCGCCCAACTTGTGAGTAGTCCCACCCATAAGGCCGGGCACATACTCAACGGAGTATTTTCTAACGACGTCAGGATTTCTACTGGCCCTCCGTTACCACTGGTTTGGTCTGATCATTGTGCCGTGCCAGTGGAACTTTTTCTTCCTGCTCTAGGGATTACTAATATGGGAACTTCCCCATTTATCCTTAGGAGAAATTTTAGGAAGATATCGGATGAGGCCCTTATCCCGCTTGTCTCCACCCCCGAATCTCTATCATCTAAAGACGTAGCTGTGGCAGCTCAACACCTGATGGACTCTATATCGATGGCAGTGGAACAACTTGCCCCTCCGTCTCTGCGCTATGTCGCACGTCGAAAGCCTACGTCACCTTGGTTTTCTGATCAGCTGCGACTCCTGAGGCAGAGAGTCAGGAGTAGTGAGAAAAACTGGAGGAAATCTTGGGACGCCAATGATCGGGAGGCTCACAAGTCCGCACTGCGGGAATATAAATGGAGAGTAGTGATAGTGAAGCAGGACTATTTCTCCAATCTCACCAGCTCACTCTCCTCCTCCAGGGAGCTTTTTAAAATTGCTGACACCTTATGCTCCCTGCAACTCCCAGATCCCGTAGTCAGTTCGCAAGAACTTTGCGACAACATCTCCGACTTCTTCCACAATAAAATTCTTGGCATTCACGTATCCTTGGAAGCTCACTGTCATGCCTTGGATCAAAGCGTACGTTCTGCTATTTCTAGCCTTGATTCCTTAGGTACAGTTCCCTCCTGTTCTCTTATGGAATTTCCATCTTTATCCCTGGAAGGACTGAACCTGTTGCTTGACAGGACTAAATCTGCTTCCCCCCTGGACCCCCTACCTCTGAAAAAACTTAAAGAGTGTAGGAATAGCCTTCTTCCTCCTATGCTTGAGGTAATGAACATGGCTATTACCCAGGGTTCCTTTCCTGCTGTGTGGAAGAAGGCGATTGTAAAACCTCTCCTCAAGAAGTCGTCCCTAGATCCGGCCTTATTGAAGAACTTTAGGCCTATCTCCCTCCTCCCTGCCCCTGCCAAGATGCTTGAGGCGCATCTGAATTTTCATCTGTCCTCCTTCCTTGAATCATCTGAATACCTTGACAACACGCAACACGGCTTCAGAAAGCACCACAGCACTGAGTCCGCTCTCACTTGTGTGGTCAATAACATCCGACTCAAAGTGGACTCAGGCCAAACCACGGTCCTGGTTTTGTTGGACCTCACGGCCGCGTTCGACACCCTCTCCCCGGCCATTCTTACATCTCGGCTTAGGGAAGCTGGTGTCAGTGGACCGGCCTTGAGTCTCCTCAACTCCTTTTTGTTGGAAAGGGAGCAGAGAGTGATGCTGGGGAACCACCTCTCCCCTGCCAAGTCATTGCAGTGTGGGGTGCCACAAGGGTCGGCTTTAAGTCCGACCCTGTTCAACATCTATGTGGCTCCCCTGGCAAGACTAGTAAGATCGCAGGGGATGGAGGTGGTGTCCTATGCAGATGACACCCAGATCATGGTGTCACTGGCTCACTCTTCTGTTAGGACATCTGCCGCTTGTTTCAGGGTATGCATGCAGTATGTGGCAGACTGGATGACTATAAATTCCCTGAAACTGAACGGCGAAAAGACGGAGGTGTTGATCTTTGGGAAGGACCAAGATGCTTGGTCAAGTGAGTGGTGGCCATCTTCTCTTGGCATCTGCCCCACCCCCTCCCAATCTGCCAGAAACCTTGGCGTAATTTTCGACACCTCGCTTTCCCTTTCCCTCCAAGTCAACAGGACCGTGGCCACTTGCTGGGGTGTGATTAGGATACTCAATAAAATACGTGGGTATCTTTCCTTTCAGGCTCGTAAGCAGGTTGCAGTTGCCTTGGTAGGATCGAGATTAGATTATTGTAATTCCCTTTATACGGAAGTCAATAAAAGCCTTTTGCATCGACTGCAGGTTGTGCAGAATGCTGCAGCTCGTTTTGTCTTGGCCCTTCCTAAAACCTTCTCTGCTACTGCAGCTAGGAAAGAACTCCACTGGCTACCTGTGCAGCGTAGAATCTCTTTTAAAATTCTGTGCTTAGCTTACAGAGCGGTGACAGAAGGTTCCTCCAGTGCCATTGGCTCTCTTCTTATGCGCTACGCTACTACAAGAGGCCTTCGTTCTGCGGGACTCTGTCAATTGGTTGTTCCGCGTTTCAAACTAGCCAGATGGGGAGCCAGAGCGTTTTCCGTGGTTGCCCCTCAGTTCTGGAATTCTACCCCTCTTGATATAAAAACCCTTCCCACAATTGAGCTATTTAAAAAATCTCTCAAAACCTTCTTCTTTAAGAGGGCCTATCAATGAGAGTATGCTGCTGAGTGTATTGTAGGGGGCTTAGCTGTTATATTTGATTTAGGCGCCTTGACGCCCTTTGGGCTAAGTTTTGCGCAAGATAAGATCCGTTTCATTCATTCATTCATGTGGGAAGTGTTAGGAAGGGCCCAGTATACGTGGAAACCTGTAGCCCCAGTCTAAGTGAAGTCGAAGATGACCTTACACACGCAACCTCACCGGGTAAAGAAGTTTTGAGGGACGCGGTAGACCCTCCAGGGGCTGAAGTTGGTAGTGCTAGGGAGGGCGAAGTACACTTGGAACCCTGCGGCTCTAGTCTCAGTGAAGAGGAAGCGGGTGCCACATACCTAATTACTGTACCGACTCTAGCTATGGCCCCCATAAATATTCTTTCCTGGAACATAGCAGGGCTTAGGAAAAACCTTACTATTCCAGATTGGAACGATTTTATTGACCCCTTCCACATCTGCATGTTTCAGGAAACCTGGTGTTTGTCCCCGCAATACAAAAATGGGTACTCCACCTATTATGTTCCGGCAGTCTCCTCAGGGAAAGGTCGCCCGTCTGGTGGCCTTCTCATATGGGTGAAAGTAAATTTAAATTATGTGGTCACTATGCATAGTGTCCCTTCCAATTTTATTTTGCATATCTCCCTGAAAAGCCCCCATGGGGGTAATATACACATTTTCTGTGTCTATGCAAGAGGGGCACAGGGTGGCCAAACTTCGCAAACAATTGAGCTGTTAGGTACTAAGATATCAGAACTGCCTCCTGGGTCAAAAATCCTGGTGGGGGGCGACTTTAACTGCACATTTGAACCCGTGGATGATGAGGACATATTGGGTTGGAGCTCGGAGGACTGGAGACATTCTATACCCCCTAGAAATGGTCCGCCAGAGCAATCCAGCTGAATGCTCTGGCCTTGGATCACAACTTACGGGCTCTCAATGGGCGGACCATTTCTGATCGCAATGGGGCGATGACCTACAACAGGATAGGTTCCCCATCGCGAATTGATTACATCTTTTTAGACATCCAATCCTGGGCCAACCTTGTAGATATGGAGGTCAGGCAGTCCTCAGACAGTGATCATAACCCTTTGTGTATGGGAATCAATTGGACCAATGGGTTATGTGAGAGTGTGGGGCCGAAGTTGATTACCAAGGAGGTCTTTCCCTCTAACTGCAACAGGAAACTAAGATGGGATGTGGTTAAGTGTGAAGAGGGGAAACTTAACTGTATCAAGGAGCTAGTTATAGCTGAAACTTCCCGTCTTGCAGTGGTGGATTTGGCCAATCTAAATTTTACAGGGTTAGAATTATCAGCTCAATATCAGAATTTCACAGTAGAAATAGGAAAGTGTTTCCTTAAAAACTCCAAGGGTAACACACCGGCTGATCCTAGACCCCCAAATACTAATCCTTGGTACACAGCAATTTGTAGAAATAAAAGGAAGGCTATTGCTTTAGCTATAAAACTGAAAGACCCCATAGCAGTGAGACTGGCCAGGAGGGATTACCGCAACACTATTTGACTAGCAAAAAAAAACTGGGAGGAGGACCATTGGCAGCAGCTTAAAATCGCGGCCTGTGGAAAGAATTCAGTCATTTTTTGGAGACTAATTAATATTTTAGACTGTAGAGGAGTTGATCCCATTTTAAATCACATTAATGGACAGCAATGGCATGCCCATTTTTCAAAATTATATTGTGATGATGATGCTCAAGCTAACCCAATACCATTGCCCTTGTCCCACCTAAGAACAGACTCTTTTACCGAGGCTATCCCACTCTCCCCGCGAGAGATCCGAGATGCTATTTTTAATATCCTCCCTGGCAAAGCAGCCGGTCCAGATGGCTTGCCTGGAGATTTATTTTCTTATGACCCCCTAATTTGGGCAGACTTTATAGCATGCCTAATGAATTTAATCCAGTTAGGCCATCCCGTCCCGGAATCTTGGAAAGGGGCGAGGTGATCACGATTTATAAAAAAGGTGATAGAGAGGACCCTGCCAACTACAGACCAATTAGTTTAATTGATACCATCCAAAAGGTAGTTGGCAGGGTCATTATAAGCAGAGTAGAGACATGGCTTATGGATGAAGGTGTACTAACACATTTTTTAGGCTGGGTTTAGGCGGAATGTTGGTGCCATGGACCAGGTGTTTCGGTTTTGTGCGGTTTATTGGAAGTCAGTATCTATTAATAAGGGCAGCCTCTATTTGGCTTTCATTGATCTTAAAACCGCATTTGATGTTATTCCACGAGCTAAACTATGGGAGGTATTATTGTCCATGGGGTTTCCAAGCTATTTGCTGCAATTTGTTATCAAGCTCCATGAGGACAATTTTGCAAGGATACGGTGGGGGTGTCAGGGGCAATTGTCAGGGAGGGTATCAGTCAGCAGAGGGGTGCGGCAGGGTTGCGTGATGGCCCCAACGCTGTTCTCCCTCTTTATAAATGGGGTGGTGGACCATTTGAGGGAGGATCCTGCGGACGCGCCTGTCCTTGCCGGAGAGAAGACCCCTACACTCCTCTTTGCGGACGATACCCTCCTGATGTCTAATACCCCAAAGGGCCTGCAACAACTGCTTGACCGTTTTGCTCTCTTTTGTAAAGAGCGCGGTCTATCGATAAACACCTTGAAAACAAAGTTAATGGTTTTATCTGCAAATAGAAAGGTTAGGAAGGTACACATCACATTGTTTGGGTCCCATCTGGAGGTGGTGAACGAATTTGACTACCTGGGGGTTAGGCTATCCAACAAAATGTCCTGGGGCTCTCATATATCTAAAATGGTACTTAATCTCAAAAGGGTTTCAGGAGTGATACTAAAGAACCAGCGCCTCTCCATTAGCAGACCGGTTGCTCCAGCCTTGGCATTTTATGAAGGGAAGGCTGTAGCCTCGGCAGTTTACGGTTCTGAACTATGGGGTACCGAAAATATCAAGGCCCTGGCATCTGCAGAGAATAAGTTCATTAGAGATTTGGTATCACTCCCAGTGTCAACTCCTTTGTTACCATTATTTTTTGACATGGGCAAAAAACCAATTTCTGATAAAGTCCATCTTAGGCCACTGTTATTTTGGGTACGCCTCAGAAGGACTCAAGAATTAACAGAATATGCTCGAGTGCTGGACGAATTAATATCCCTAAATGTCAACAACAAGATAAAGTGGCTTAACAACCTTAAGTTGTTGGCAACATCTATAGGCTTGGGAGAGTCTTGGGCCTCGCAATGTCCACCTGCTAAACAAATTGTCAAAAAGTTATATTGGGATTGGGTTGAGGCCAAGGTTTATGCCAAACCCAAATTGGGAACCCTGACAACCAACTTCCTTGATCACAAACCAACTTGTAAGCTGGAACCCTTCCTGGATTTTATCCAGCTACCCAGAGACAGGACTTTGTTTTTGAAGCTGAGATACGGTACTCTGCCCCTCAAGAAATTTATGGAAGGATCGAAATGCAAGGGGGTGCATGACTTAAATTGCCCAGGCTGTAGTTGCCCGGAGGAAACTCTGGGCCACTTTCTATTCGCATGTACAGCCTATAAGCATGTTAGGAATAAATGGTTGAAACCAGTGTGTAGGGTTCTGGGTGTGAAGGATCATAGATCAGCCCTGCGTATCATGTTAACAAACACTGCCTCTATGTATATTGTCTGTGGGGGTCGCAAAATACCTCGCGGGTGCCTGGATAATCCGCTCTAGGTTGCTGGGCAATGTATAAAAGCTATTTAGGATGATTGTATTGTTTTAAAACCCTTTTTTTTCTTCTTTTAATTGTTCTGTGCTGTTCTGCTGGAAATGTAATACTATTGGGTAGATGGTTTTTATGTATTTTGTATGTTTGTACTTTTATGATAAATATATATCGAATAAAAGTATTACAACAACGATTCTTTCAGTGGCGTAGCTAGCCATTTGGCCGCCTGTGGCGGTCCCTGCATTTGCCACCCTGTGGAAACCACATTGAAGAATGGGAGGGGTGCTGGGGAGATTTCTCTGTTTACGGCGACATTGAGGATTGCTGCCTGAAATGGCAAGTAAAAGTGGGGGAGACCACCCGCCCATCCGGCCCCCCTTGCTTTGTCACTGGATTCTTTTAGTTGCACGGGGCCATGCCACCATGAAAATTGGGTAGCACCCTACCATGATAGCACTATTGCTACATGTGTGCCAACACTAGCAGTGTCACAGAAATTGATGCATAAGCGTCTGCGGCTTCTTCTGTAATGTCATTGTGCCCTAGGGGCTTACAAAGCAGGCACATACCGCCTTTTGCTTCCCTGGGGTACAATGTATAATAAAGCCTAGGTGTCTTTGCCTACCTTCCTATCCTGGAAGCTGGTTTGCTTTCATAATCGTTGAAATTATTCATTCACCTGGTATAGTTATCTAAATATAGTGGAGGATTAAAATCTAGTACATTTCGCGAGTTTTCTAACGGTTTCCTCTCTGTCGCTCCTCGGTTATCTTTAGGTATATCCACCAAAAGATGAGTTTGAAATTATGCCCAGAAATGAATATAGCAATTAGATTAAACAAAAGATTCCATAACGGAATCAAACCGTGACAGCTCACAATACACTCGGTATAAATCCCACACACTGTTTTAATGAGTGAAGCTAACCTTTAATCAAATATATGAAAATCGAGACTGTGTTGATCAATATGTAATATTTGTTAATTTGTTTACACCTTTTAGCCGTCATCTCATAAATAATAAAGACACTAATGTATCTAGCTAATGTTTTTGCTTGCTATCTAAACTCAATAGATGAAGGCATAGAATTGTACAAGTGGTCATTTTCAATACTTTATATATTATAAAATGATTATATTCAATAAAAGTTCGCAGAATCTCATCTTATCAGGTAAAATATAATTTTTATGATTAAGACCACTGCTCATTGCCAGAATAATATAATATGTACCTGATTCGCTAATAAAGCTGGCAACGCCCACGGCCTCCTGGTCGTGCACGAACCACCTGGCTTTGCAAACACTTAAATGATAGTCTCCAAACACTTGTATCTAAGGGGCGAGCTCTGTACAGTGCTTCATTGCATCCCATCACTGAGGTTAAACATGCTGGCGCACTAACGATCAACGTGCCTCTTAGTCAAAAGTACTTCTTCCGGGTGACGAGGCAATCAGACTTGTTCAAATATATAAACATTTAGGCACATTTATCTTCAGGGGTTGAAGACAAAAGTTTCAATAAACAACCTGCGATAATGCGAGTATGTCCTGGTAGATCTCCTTTACACGACAAATATAAATAAACTGTTGAGGTTTTCAGCGTGGTGCCCTTTGATTCTACTTGTAAGGAGTTAGTCTGGCCTTGCAACTTTTAGGGGTCAGACCTGCATCACGAACTGGAGATGCTGATCCCTATGAACATTTTGAAACAAAAGAGAACAGCAAAGGAATTTGGCAATGTTTTATAGGAGCTTTTCTCAAAATAACTTGCAGCCTAATCCTGTAACTTTTTAGAGAACCTAGGGGCATATTATCAAGGGGGTTTATCTCCGATTTTTTGGCTTTAAAAGCCAAGAAAGCGGAGATAAAATTATCTTCCTATTACCTAGCTGTGGCTAACACCAGTTAGCGACAGCTAGTAGGAGATAGCGACCATCTTGGGCCCCACTTTGCATGTCAGAGAAATTTATCACTTATGACATGCAAAGTGGGCGTGCCAAGATATTAGCGACTGGAAACAGTCGCTGACATCGCTATCTCCTATTACCAACTTTTGGAGATATTCGCGGTAAGCGCGAATATCTCCAAAAGCTAACACCTGCCCTGAGCAGTTCTTAGCCATGTTATCCAATGGGAGGTGGATAACATGGCTAAGAGCATTAGCTCGGTAATGCATGAACATCGCTGACTTTACAGTCAATACCAAGGTTTATCTGCGATAAAAATCGCCGCAGGTCAGCGATAAATGTTTGTCTCTAACCAAGCAATAGCGATAATTATCGCTATTGCTTGGTAATATGCCCCCTAGAGCAGTATTTCCCCATGGACGGTTTTTGTATTTATTCCTCACATTTTTAAAGACCCATCAGCCTCATTCAGCCGAGTTGGCTGACAGCCCCGTCGCATTAGTCTGACACATTGTGAAAGAGCTCAGAAAAGATTTTATTGATCAGGTTCATGAAAGAAATTGTCTCGTCCAAACAGGAGGAGAAATGCACATTACTCCGGCCATAGATGGAATTTATGCTGTCCTCTTTGAGCTCTTTTTGACATAGTCAGGGCTTTTGTCCTGATCGATTCGTGATTAGCGACTTAACTGTACACCACATAAGGGTTTTATTGCACTTCAGTGCTGATGTCAAAATATTTGACCTAATCAGGGAGCTCAATTGAGCCACACACAGTGCACATAATATTGAGAAAGAAGAAGGGCCACTATTATGTACCTTAAGCAGTAAAATAAAAAGTGGTGGGTAAGTGACAACTGTTCTTCAAATCTATTGAAAGTGATGGTGAGCAAAGTAAGCTTCATTTAAAACAAATTGAATCTAACATGTTCTGTGAAGGGCTGGGGAACTATTGCATAATATTGGTCCCTTTCTTTGAGTCGATCATTTCATTGGTGTCGGAGAAAGAAATATATCCTTCTGGTTTCTGACCTTTGCCTGCGAGTACAATAAGGACAGAGAAGCAACAAACAAGGACAATACAGCAGAGATTGCATCAGGTTTTGCTGTCACAATGATGTTTTCCCAAATGGGTCCCTCTTTTGTCTTGAAATAATTGCCTGTATAATTGACAATCCCATGCCCAGCTGTCATTAGTCTGAATGTAGAACAAGGAAAGATTTTAGGGAACAATGTAAAAGAGGAATTTTGTTTGACAGGATCTTATTCAAAAGCTACTGGAATCTATGTACGAAACTCTGAAAAAATGAAGAATTGGTGGGGGAATCAGGACCAGATAATGGATTCTCCCAATTTCCCTCATTTCTTAGTTGATCTCTTGTGGTATGTGAAGAAGGGGCATATGTTTTAACGTTCATCCTGATGTGTGTATTTGTAACGTAGGTGGTGTTGTAGGACTCTAGAATGTAGGAGTGAGTAAAATGTTATGAATTGAGGCAGTGAGGGTTGGAGGTTTCTGGGACTAAAGATGGCTGCTTAGACAAGCGGCTACTTCAGCTGAATTCATAATCCTTCATAATATGCCACCCCCTGGTTAACCTGTCAACCAACAATCAAGAACAATCAAGAACGGCAACACACTCAGGATGAGGCTGCTGGCAGGCAAGAACCTGGAGTTTTATCTTACACAAAAAGTGACACAGGGCTCTGGCTGAGTGGTGCAGTTCCCCTGTGTCTCCAACAGTGAGTGCATATGCCCAGGGAGCAGCAGTGTGCTGTGAGCAGATGGAAACAGACATGCAAACCTGGCCTAACCACCAGGGCAGCAGTCGGTCCTGTGTATCTAGGCCCTAGTTGTGCACATGTTGGGATTGCATGGAGGAGTGAACCGACTGGCTGGTCACAGAAATCAAGCCTGGCGATCAAGCTATTACTTCGTATTTACTAAACCATGCAAAGTGACATTACACGTCTTAGTAAATGCAAAAAAACATTTTGCGTCAGGGCTGCACCACAAAAGTGACACAAACTCTAAATCGAAATCTCATTAATTTTCTCCTGAGAAGCTTGAGGTTTCTAGACTTATAAGAAGGAACTTTCCCAGCAGTTGGAGAAAAGTGGGACTTAGTCATGTATTTTTTATTTCAAGGAAAAACAGACAAGATTCTGAGATTTCCCCAAGAAGGCTGCACCTTGTCCAGGAAGGTTGAGCTCGTTTTGGGAAAGGAAACAAGGCTCATCCTGCTCAGAACCTTTTGCCAGGTTGAAAACATGTTCAGGATGGATCTTGTGGTAAAACTAGCATGCTACGTGGAGATTCAAGGTCGACCGCCCTTGCCGTTAGGCCAACTCCTCTCTCCATTCATACTTATTTCACACTTAATTTTCAAAATACTATTTAATTGTAACATCACATAATGGATAGTGAACATGAACCTTATAAAAAGTTACTTTAAGAAGCCAGAACTGGCTTAAAACCAATTCTTTGTGGTCTGCCAAGATCCAAGTTGGCACTACTAAGGGAATCCATCAACTCTGCTGAGGGGCTCATCACTGGATCCAAAAGAAACAACCCCATCACTCCTGATCTGAAGTCGCTGAACTGGCTCCCATATGAGGCAAGGATACAGCTAAAAATAGCTTGCATGACCCATAAAGCCTTACTCTTGAACAAACCAAAATACTTAGCTGAACAACTAGAGGTGTCTGCTGGCTTTAGATCATCTAGAAGCTCCAACAACCTATTGTTGAAACCTCAGAAATTTCTGGGGAAAAAACCTACAACCGAGCTGTCCCAGGAATGGCCCCAAGAATCTGGAACTCCTTGCCCCCTGATATCAGAATGAACCCTTCAACTGCATCATTCAAAAAAAAGTTGAAATGCTGCTGATGAACCAATTTCTACTCCAGGACCTACTTACTTATTTACAGGTCCTGAGAGACTGCATTGTCTAGTTTTTACGTGTGTGCTTTGTCCTTCCTTATTAGTTTATCTCCTTGCCTGTTTTACTCCGTACACTGTCAGCATATATGTTTGTTGGTTGTTTTACGTGCATTTTCTTGCCCAACCATTTGTAATGCCCTCTGATACCCTCTAGGGTCAAGTTCACGCTATATAAAACTTCATAAATAAAATAAAAAAACAGTCCTACATAGCTGTAATACACATCCTTGACTGGGAGGGTTAATGACCATGGATCAGAAGACAGTTCCCTACCTCTGAGTCCTGAAAGAACAGTGTGATGTGAACTGCTGACTGCTTAGAAGGAACGATCAACCTGGTAATGGACAGGAAAAGGTAGCCGAATAAAGGAGAGCCTTAGCACTAGCTCATTTCACTAGAGATGTCATGGATTGCTTTCTATAATCCTCTATGGAGGACGGAGGGTGGTATGGTGATATGTGAAGATTGGGAGTATAGTGTATGGTGGTTCATATGCATGATTATTGGCATTTGAACTTGGAAATCTAGAATGTGAACGTTAGCAGAATGTTAGGGTTTGAGAGGATGGCCAGTTAGTAGAAAGGGAGTGTCATGTTTATTCCATAGGATTCCATATGTCCTTGTTGTTTGTTAGAAGAAGAAATAACACCTAAAAAGCATCACTGGGTATGCCTGCCTACCGAGTAATAACCTAAGTAACTGGGCCTGTTGGAAATGGGCATTTTTGCAGGGTTACCCCAAACGTTATGTCTATCGCCTTCTCTTTTTTTAACCTTGTTTTTGTTGGCATTAGTATATTTATGCTCTGAACTTCAAACATGGCAACATTGATTTATAGACAATTGGCATATCTGAGTTACTTACAGGTCCCTAGTAAAGTACACTGCATGTGCCTAGGGACTAGGATTCAAATGCTACTAATGGGCCTGTAGCACTGATTGTGCTACCCATCTAAGTTGCCCTTTAGACATGTCTCAGGTCTGCATCAGCAGAGCCTGTGTCTGCAGTTTTAAACTGCTTTGTCGACAGGGCAAGTTAGCCTACTTGCCAGGCCCAAACCTTCCATTTTCTTACATTTAGGTCAACCCTAAGGAAGGTCCTGGGCAGCCCATGGGCGTGGTGTAGTGTATTTATAAAGAAAGACATGTACTTTTAAGTTTTACATGCATGTCCTAGTAGTGAAATATTCTTAAATTTATTTTTTCACAATTACAAGGCCTATCCTTCCAATAGGATAATATTGGGATTGCGTTACTGCATTTTATAAGAGTTATTTCCAATTAGGAGGAGATGGAACCTCCCCCCCCCCGAATTTGATGTCTCTGGACTCACAATTTAGAAGCACAACTGATGGTAAGCTGGTTTTTAAATTGCAGTTCTGAAAATGCCACTTTAGAAAGTTAGAATTTTCTTACTTAAACCATTTGGTGCCTTCTGCCTTTCTCTAAAATAAACATCTGGGGTGTGTGACAGCTGACTTCCTGCATTCCTTCTAGACAGCCACACACAAAGGAAGGGTAGGTGTGACTGAGAAGCCATCTGTATGTTGATGAATATTCCTGAGCAGGATGGGAGGGAGGAGCTTACACTTTACACCTGAAAGGGTTGTGTCCTGTACCCACACAAAGGATTGCATACCCTCCTTAAGTGAGTCTGCAACCAGGGCAAGAAAGGCAGGGTCTTGTGCACTTCCAAGCATCTCTTTTGAAGTCTCCCTACTTCAAACACCCAAATGGTTATAAGTACTGGACCTCTGACACCACCAAATCAGAACACTGCTGGAACTGAGAACATTCTGCAGGGAAGACGGTTGCTGAACTGCTTTGCTCAGTTGGCCTGCTGCTTCTCGCCTGGGAGTGAGAAGACTGGACCTGCATCTCTACATCCCAGAACCGAATTATTTCCAAGGACTTGTTGGCTTGCCTCTTGCTGAAGTCTTAGGGATATCAAAGACTTCACTTCCATCTTTACACTGCAGCTTGACTTTGCTTGCTGTACCTACTGCTCTCCCAAGTGGTGCCAACCCAGTCTAGAGCCTTTTGAAGTGAGTATAAATGCGCTACATCTGCCAGAGCCTAGCATAGATGCCATTGCACCAATCTGAACCGATGCAGCCCCTGCTGCAATATCAGGATCAACATATCACAGCTGTTGCAGGGCCCGGACTGGTGCATCGCCCTCAGAACCAGAGGATCACCTCCACTGCATGGAGAAGATCAACGCATCACCCTCGAGTGTGGATTAAATAGGCTCATCACATTCAAAGCTGCCGCACTCTGAACCCACACTTCGCTCAATGGAACCAAAGCATCGCTGCAGTTGTGTGGAGGAATCCGGAGCAGCACACCAAATGCATGGGGATCCTCAACGCATATCGTGCTGCGAAAAGGATTAAGGTACTTTTGCTCAGCGCGTCCATCATGGGTCCTGTAGCTGGCCTGCGCTCTATCAAGGGTGGCCTGAACTCTTGACTTTGTCTCGGTCCAAAGCAACCAATTAACTCTTTGATCGCTATTTGCTTCTAAGTGCTATTTTTGCATTTAGTCAATAAGAATTCATATCTCGACTTCTACTGATTGGATTGTTGTTTTGGTCTTGTTTTATTTATAAAATTATTCTATATTTTCCTAAACTGAAGTGGAGCCTTTTTGTGCTGTTTTGACTGTGTTTCTGTGTGTTTTTTGTTTACATATTACCTCTTAAGTTAAGCCTGACTGCTCTGTGCCAAGCAACCAGAGGGTGAGCACAGGTTAATTTGAAGTGTGTTTCTGACTTACACTGAATAGGACTGTGGTCCCTGCTTGTACAGGGTGCATACCTCTGCCAACCAGAAACTCAATTTCGAACAATGCCCTATCTAGTTGCCGCAAACTTTCAAGGTACCAGTAGGATTCCCGTTGCCCTTTGTAATGAGAGCCTAAGTTGACACCTTGCAGTGAGGAAGCCTTTATCTGGCCTTGTTAGAATTGGGGGTCACTAGTTGGCAGAGGTAGGTACCACTGCCCAAATAGGGACCCTAGCTTCTAGTCAGGGTAAGGAGGAAACCCTCTTAGATAAACTCTGCTCACCCCCTGGGTAGCTTGGCACGAGCAGGCAAGGCTTATCGAAGGCAATGTGTAAAGTATTTGTACCAACACTCACAGTAACACAGTGAAAAGTGAAAACACCACAAACTGACTCCACAACAGTTTAGAAAAATAAAGGTATTTTTCATCTAAACTACACAAGATCAAAACAACAAAAATCCTACATACACATTTCAAGAATATGGTTTCAAAGGAGTTCTTAAGGTTGCGTTAAAATAATCCACAGTTGCGTCACTTTTAGCCAACAGTACCTTTAGATGAGACAAAGTTCCAAGTGAAAAGCTGCAGCGGTGAAAAGCAAGCGATGCGTCACTCCTGAGACACTGGGGAGGCGAAGCAACAACCCCGCTCAATGTAGCGGGCGTGTTGCGGTGACTCCGGTCTGTACAGGTAAAGATGTGAATACCGTGCGTGGATTCCAGTGCTCAGGTTTTCGTGTAAGCGGCTCGTAAAAGGGACGATGCGACGATCTTCGGGGCAGCAACGATCTCCAGTGCGGTGACGATGCGTGGCTCAGCGACGATCTTCTACGCTCGTGGCCCCTCGTGCGATGGCTCTTCGACGACTCTCGCAGCGACGTGATGCGGTCCACAAGCAAGCGGTGCAACGATCTCACCCAGTGACAACAGGCTCTGCGACGATGCTCGCAGCGATGGTAATCTTCCCGCACCGGTCTGGTGTGTCCCGCAAACGAAGGATGAGACAGCTCTGGCAGCAGCAACAGGCGCTGCGACAATCTTGGCCTTCGGAGCGGCTGGAATTTCCTCGCACTGACAGGGATGCGCTCCGCAAGCGAGCGATGCGATAAACTTTGCAGTAAGTTCTTTAAAGCTTGGTTTCCAGATTCCCAACACAGGTGCAACTTCCAGAGGCACCACACATGGGCCAAGCACTCCAGGAAGGACAGAACTCTCTCAGCAGAGTTCAGGGAAGCTAGGGGTGAAGTCCTTTTGTTCCTGGGACTTCTTAACAGGGAGCCAGCTCTTCTCAGGCCCTTGGAGATTCTTTCAAGCAAGGGGACAAAGCACAAGCAAAGTCCTTCCCCTCTCCTTGACAGCAAAGCAACAGCAGGACAGTCCAGCAGAGCAACAGCCGGACAGTCTTCCTTCTCAAGTTTCAGATTTCTCCTTGGCAGAGGTTCCTTCTTGAATCCAGGATAATCAAATTTTCTGTAGTCAGGGGTCCTGTACTTATACCCCTAAAAGTCTTTGTTCCCTTTGTGCAGGAGGGCTCTGAGCCCCGTCTGAACCAGTTCCGGGTGTTCCTTGAGCACTTTGTTTTCCTGGCCACTCCTTTTCTTTCAGATAGAGGGGCAGGATCGTCAGCCGCCCAGCAGGAGGTGGAGCCAGCATTGTGGAAGGCAGGCACAGCCCTGTTCAGGCACAGGTGCTACTCCCTCCCACCACTCTAGGTGCAGCTGGAGCTATTCAGCCCAGGAATGGCCCACTCAGCCTCTGGGAGCCACCCAGCCCCTGTCACTCACAATGCAGACACTCAATTCACAAACAGGCCAAGGCACACAGAAAGGTCAGACACGAGAACAGCAACTTTCCAAAAGTGCTGCTCTCAAATACAGGATTTAAAAACAACCTTTCCTAAAAGATGTGTTATTAAATTCTGAGTTCTGGGATACCAGACTTTTATGTCCTATCTTGCTCCTATGGGAAGATATGCGGGTAGCCACTGTAGCCAGCATTCCCCATGATAGCCTATAGGGCAAGATAGCCTTACAATAGTAAAAAACGAAAATGGCTATAATTCACTACCAGAGCATGTCACCTACACTAGTGCATGCTCTACCTTTCACCTACACTGCGCCCTGCCCAAGAGGGTACCTTGGGCCTTCCATAGGGGTGACCAATGTGTACAGAAAGGGAAGGGTTAGGCTGACCAGGAGGACATGGCAGTTCACAGACTGCACGCAGGCACCGCGGTGGCAGGCCTGAGACACCATTTTAGGGCTACTCATGTGGGTGGCACAATCAGTGCTGCAGGCCCACTAGTAGCATTTGTTATCACCCGCCCTGGCACACTCAGTGCACTTTACTAGGGACTTCTTGCTGACACAAATATGCCAATCATGGATAACCAATCACAATAAGAATTTACACAGGGAGCACTTGCACTTTGACACTGATCGGCAGTGGCAAAGTGCCCAAAGCATCTATACCAGCAAAAACGAAATCCAGCACAGCATCAAAAATACAGGAGGTAGAGGCAAAAAAAAAGGGGGAAACCATACCAAAGATGCCAGGTCTAACAGGCCTGATGAAAACAGGTAAGCAGATAGAACAAAACCAATTCAGGCACGGATTCTAAGTGGGGCAGAATACAGCTGGACCGTGTATTAACACCCAGTGGTGTGTCTTTTGCCATGTTTTGCAAATACTTTATATTAGGAGTTTGGCATCTCCGATTGAGGCATAACATGTGGACACAGCATTTATTGCACCAATATCTGCATTTGAGCTGTTTTTGTACCCTATTGCTTGGATTTTTTTTTTTGCCTGGTTTTACCTGGCTAAATCTGTCACGGAAATACTGTTGGGCACCAGTCCTTACCACCAACATCAGAATTTATATTCATGAGCTAACACAGTTTATGCAGAGATTGAGATTTGAGCCCAGATTTCAGAATCAGACCCTTGGCCTACACAGTGTTCTGTTGAAATTGAATTGAGGAATCAGGATGTAAGGTGGGGAGAACACCTCTGGTATATGGCTCCATGGTGTGATTTTCACTATTTGCAAGGCGATGACGTTGAGTCGCTCAGCATGTTCAACTGATGGCCGAGCAAAGTCCAAAGAGTCACAAACATGCTATGCATTGGTGCATTGTGTCTTGTTTAGGCGGGCCAGACATGTCCATTTAGTGGTGCTAACCAAGGCGAGGTGTGGTAGGAAGTGACTTTTCCTGTGCTATTAGCCAACTTGCATACCCCTCAAGATTTGTCGAGTGCCCGTGGAGGAGGTGCAGTTAGTGTGTACCTACAGAGAACGTCACAACGTCACATATGCAATCATGAAGTTAAACAAAAAAAATAGCCCTTAAAAATGAAAGCGTCGTAGAGACTTAAAATGTGCCCAGGATTCACACCGAGCATATTCCTCACTGGGTGCCTTCGAGTTTAGTTTCCATGACAACAGCAGTGACGCTCAAGCGGTCAGATGTCATCATATCCAGGATGCCTCTGTGGTCGCGGACACTAATGAACTGGCCAACTTGAAGTAATCAAACCTGATGACTAATATCTATCAGGTTATGAACACTGTTCCCGAAGAATGTTTGTGACACGGTTCTAGCGGTAGCGCCGTGACCCCTTGTTAGTTATTATGTCTAATGGCGTGTCCGCTTCAGTGTTTAAACATTACTCACTTGAGATCTCATTTTGCTTTAAGCCGCTTTCACTCCCTCCATTTTTTGTATTCAATATTCACTGTGTGGCTTGGCTTTTAATACATCTCCAATAGCTTCTCCTTTGTGATATGTGATGGAACTAAAACGTGTAAAAAAGGATCTCCCATTGCATGCCTCGCTTGGACAGTGCCATTTTGATGCTCTCCGCTGCAAACCCCAGCACAGCAGGCGCTGCATGTCCTCGCTGTATGATTGAGCTAGCATAAGTACACACAACTGCTGCCTGTGCTGTCGCCTGAACCCTCCTCTGTTTTTATTAAAGTGCATGAAGGTGAGAAAGGAGAAGAGAAAAAAGAAAACAGAAAAGGAAAGAGAGCAAGAAATGGTAAGAAGAGGGACTGTGCCATCCTGGGAGGAGCGTCAGTGGGAGCGAGAATGATCTTGAGACGGGGACAATTGTAAATTGACACCCCAGCCCCTCAAAGCACCACATTGAATCACAGCTCATAGCGCAGTTCAAGCCACCAGCGTATGAACAGTTTGCTACAGAGGCTACGCAGTCTTTTCTTGAGTAGCACCACTTTACCATGGAGGCAAATGCTGCTTGAGCAATCTATGCATGGTGCTTCCAGTGTACATTAGCATTGC
Source organism: Lissotriton helveticus (assembly GCF_964261635.1). NCBI lineage: Eukaryota > Metazoa > Chordata > Amphibia > Caudata > Salamandridae > Lissotriton > Lissotriton helveticus. The sequence continues at coordinate 1,708,089,267 of NC_136063.1, read as the reverse complement.
TTAGTAAACATATTCTGCAAGGGGCAAACGTCATGATTAGAATGTGCATGTGTGGGTCATGAAAGTATGTGGGAAGTGTTTGAAATATAAAAAGGGATCCCAATTGTGTAGTGTTTATGGTGTTTATGTTTTTAACATTTCCTTTTCTATTTATTCATATTTTATCAGTATTTAACAGCATTTCGTTTTTTCATGTTGAGAAAAGAAAAGGCTGCAATTGGTATTTTTCTACATTTTAAAAGAAAAGAAAATATCTAGGCACTCAGTTGAATTAAGATTTGTGTAGGCTTGTTTGATTTCATGCAAACTTCCCACATTTTAACATTTTGTCTCATCCTCACAGAGGACAAGCATGAACACGTTCAGCTCACAACATAAATATTGTGACATTCTGTCTCTGGGTGCATCCAGGTGTTCTAATAGCCTATCAAAAAAAAGTAAATAAGGGTATATTTCTCACTAGTGGCAGGACGTATGTGAAACTATGGGTTTGATTTACAAAAAAAGCTTGCAACTTAGAGGAAGTTTACAGTTTGGAGTGAGTTTGCTACTTTTGTTATTCATAAACCCCAAGTGCAAACGTACTGCACAAGTGTAAGTTACATTTCTGCACTCCTAGAGTAATGCAATTGGTGGTCTATTGTGTGGGTGAGTGATGTCTTTCCTTAAAAATGTCTGTGACCCCCCTAAACCCCTCTCACTCATCCCTAATCCCAACCCCTTAAGTCTGTCCCTTCCCCCACTCCCTCAAGTCCCACCCATATTTACTACTTAAACATATATTTAAGTGTGCGAAGACTCCTCACTTGTGGCGGATAAATTTGCACACATAAGTATAGGTAATGTGAAGTCATAAAACTCCCCACATAGTTTGTGAATTGTAATTAGTAGTACGTTTTGTAGTACTAAAAACCATACCAGGAAATGGAGATTGTGAATCTGGCACAGAATATTTGAGTGTAAAAGGCTTATATGCATGAGAATCCTCAGGGGTCAGTGTGTCAAAGACATATCCAATACCTTAAAACATCAGAGTGGAACATAGTCTTCCTAGGACAGTGGAATACAAAGGTAGCAATTTAATCTGGCAAAGGCCCGATGGTTCTCTTGCAGAGAAGCTTTTCATATTAAAAAACAGTGCTTCACAGCCTTTATTCCAGTTTTCACTTGTTTCTTTTTTAATGAGCTAGATGAAGACTTGGAAAAGACAGAGATAACATGTCACAATATGTTTGCTAGTGTTACATTCATGTTACACCACATATATAACATAAGAAACAGAGGGGCATATTAACAAGAGCTTTATCTCCGCCTTTTTGGCTTTAAAAGCCAAAGAAGCGGAGATAAAAATATCGACCTGTCAACAACAGGGTGCTAACATGCAAAATTGCATGTTAGCACCTTTATTCACTATGCTCCCCTTTGCATCTCTAATGAGATGCAAAGTGGGTGTCGTTCCAGAGCAAAATAATAGGAGAAATGTCTCTAAGCGACATTTCTATTATCAAGCTTCACGCTAACCCTGTTAGAGACAAAAAAAAGCTGCGCAAACCACGGTTAATGCTGCTTTTTTACGTCTGCTAATTTTCAGATTTAGCCATGTAATCCAATGGGAGGTGGATTACATGGCTAAATCCACCGGGCTATCAACAAGGATATCCCTATCCATGTAGTTTTATCGCTGCATTACCAGCGATAACCTACCAAAAAGCCGTTATCGCTGGATTTTGTATCTCCTAGGCATTTAGCGTTGTTAATAACGTGATAACCAGGCGATATTATCCAGCGATAGTGGGTGTTGAAAAAATTTATGCTAAGCGCCCTTAGCGTTAATTTTCCCTGTTCCTTGCTAATATGCCCCACAATTTTGACCTGATCCAAACACACGCATATTTTTGTGGTAAATTAATTATCCAGCTAAGCTGCTTTTCTAGCCCTTGCACAATTTGCATGAAGGTTACACACAGATCATTACAGCATAATTCTGCATTCCTCAGTTGACTGTTTCTGTGGGAAGTGTTCAACTTCACTAACCGATTTCTGAAGCTGTTGCCTTTTCACAGGCATACCTTAAAAGATGGAGAGATATTACTGGCTTGAGAAATGTTGTCACTCTCCTCCCCCCCAGGCACGATTATTCCAAAAGCCTTCACCTCTACAACCCCCCCCACACACACACAGACACTGAAAATGAAATCCTGCTTTTTGGTATTTTCTCTATGTTCATATTTATATAAATACATGTAGGTAAAAAACATCTATATACAGCCATAAAGGTGGGAAATCAGGAGCGTTAAATATATATCAACCCTCCTCTTGACAGACAAGACTGATAAGCAGTCTGTGAGCATCAGTGGGACTCCTCAAACGCATATGAGTTAGAGTTATTCAAAGTTTAAAAATAAAGCTTAATTCTAATGGCAAAGTAAACGTGGGCACGGAATTGGGAAATCTCTTCAAGAAATGTGATGTCCATTAGTGTCAAGCGGCTGTGTTCATAATGCCACAGTCCTGAAAGATGCCAGTTGTGGAAGTAAGTCAAATTCCAAATAAAACTACAAATAACGCCCAAATTATTCTGCCTTTAAATTGCAATCTACCTAATCTGAAATGATTTTCTAATTGACAATAAATGTGAGACAACTTTCTATACATTTATTTTTCTTTCTCCTCTAAAATGTTTTTAGGCAGAATTATTTTTTTTCTTTTTGGCAAAACCGTATCACTTACCCTTAAACCACGTCCGAAGTCATTGCATTAACGGCGAGGGAGTCGATATAAGGTGAAGGTATAGCGACCCCTTCATATCACGCTTCCTAAACTGTGACATGGAATTAGATTGGAATGAATTAGGTCCTTGTTTCCCAGGGAACAATTAAACCCGCCCAAGGGGCCTTGAAATGCATTTGGTCTCTTAGCGATATGTGTGTGATTGATGACATGACAAAGTTCATCAGACCGTACTCGCGCATTATTGCAAAGAAGAAAAGACAAGTGCTAGAAAACATAACAACATGATAAGCAAAGATGTGTTGTATGAGTGTACGCAACGCTCTATGCACGTATGTGCTCATTGAGAATCGAATCCTAATATTGCAAATTCGAATAAGTATAACTGTATTTCTGGGATACTGTTCTTTGTCCATTTAGAATTCATGTGTGAACATTATTAAAGAAACAAAACTGAACACTATTTTTCCACTGCAATTCAAAGCCAGGAATATTAGTCGTAATTTGGAGTTAAACCCATTTCTTGTGTATTTTGGAAAATGTAATGAAATCTGCTCATTTTTTGTTCAAATACATATATAGATGAACGAAAAAGGGACAATGTGTAGACCATTACCAATCCAATGAGGCCAATTCTATTCATTTTGACATACTTCACAGACCACAAAATCATTTAATATGTTGCCAGAGACACCACGTTAATTACATGTATTGATAAACTAAATGTCACTGAGTGAAAAATCCATTTGCACCAGAGCTTTTGTTGGAAATGAATAACTTATTGTATAATTTGTCATGGTGAACAATATTAAGACATCATTTGAAAAAAACTGCATGTCATGACCAATTGTATGCCTGCATTAATCGTGAACTGAAGTTAATGTGCAAAATCACCTTTGGCCAGTTTTGCAAGATATACATTGTAAATGAGGTCCTGTAGTCTGAGGGGGCTGGGGATGATGGGCTGCAGAAGATTGGCATATGATGGGTTAAAGTAGGTGAGACAGGTCTTTAATATATTTTTTGAAGAGAAGAATGTTGATTTGTGGTAGATGTTTGTGTAAAAATGTTCTAGGGTGCTGGGGTGTGATGATGAATGACTGGGTACCTTTGCCAATCAGTGAACTTCTGCTACTTTTATAAGAAAGATGTACTACTTACGACCTTTTATATTACATCACTCATGGAATGTCAAATGACATCAATGATGACATCATCCAAGATAATGCTCCTCAAAATACTCTATAAAACTTTAGATCATTTTAGAAAATAAAGTAGATAGAAAAGGGACCACTAAAATTTACAACACAGACTATGTGTTCATGTGTGCGTGTCCGAAATAGAAGTAGTGTAATACTTGAGAAGTCTGATTCACTGTGGTAAAAGATGTTTTGCGCACTGTTTAACTACGAGTAACCTTTTAAGTGCAAACAGTACATTAATTTAAACAAGATAGAGACTGAGCACACTTACTGTGAGATGCAGACGTACATTAAAAATCTATTGCAGCTTAAATCAAATTCCAGTTGCCACAATATATCAGAAAAACTAAAGCTTATCCTTACCATACGTCATTTACCTGTGGATTTCTGTGCACATTCTGACGGTAAAAAGTTGTCATCAAATGCTAGCAATGATTTATATATAAACTGAAAATGTATAAGCCGCAGATATTTATTTCCAGAAGTTCTGTGAAAATTACTAGACATTACACATTTTTTAAAAGTATATGTTCTATGGGGGACTGACTTGCCAAGGGTTCAACTCACAGTATGACTGTAAGCGCTGTCCTAAAGGTGTACACCATTGTGCTAATTTCAAGAATATGGGTAAACTGTTTTTACACATTACAGATGGTAATGCAAAGGACCTGGCTATGCAGGCTGTTGGACCTGGCCCTTTTGGCAGGTTTCACCCCGAAACTTTTTGCTTTTGCCCAGCCTGTTTCTGTAACCTGGTGTTGGTGATTTTAGGCTTCTGCGCACTTTTTCACTGTGGTACAGTGTTAAGTGCGTGAGCTCTCTGTGGATGTGTGGTGAGTGACCTGCCCTCCCATAGGAATGCATGGGGAATATGTGTGACCATGGTAGTTCCTGATGTGTGGGGAGTGCAGGGTCGAGTTTGGTATGTGTGCGAGCACGTGAGATTGAATGCTGCGTAATGATGTATGCGGCATGAATGTGTCTAGTGGGGAAGTGCCACTTCTAGACATGGATGTGCGTATGTAGTGAGTGTGCTGACACGTGATTGGCTGGAGCCTGGCTTTAGGATGTCTGGATGGGTCTGCCCAGTGGTGAGTGTTGAGATTAGCATGCTGATGTGAGGGGAGGAGTGCACTTGGGTCCTGAATGGAGCTGGGTTTTCCCCACACAATGCTGGCTCCGCCCCCTGTGGTGCGACTGATGACCCTGTCCTACCTAGTGAATGGGAGGGGTGGCTGGGGAAAACAAAGTACTCCCAAAACCAGCTGCGACTGGTTTCTCCCCCACCCTGCACCTTTACACAAAGGTTTTCAATGTATAAAAGGAGGCTGTGACCTCTTGTCAAATGTTCTTGTTTGCCAACTTGAATCCTGCCAGGGGCGTGCTGCTGCTTGGGCCCAGGGGAAGGCTTGCCTCCCTGGGCCCTGCCCAGCCCCTGGTTTCCTGAAGGACTTTTGTGGCTTTCTGCTGCCCTGGCACCTGGGAGAGCTTTCCTTTGGTCCCCAGCGCTTAATAGCGCTTTGCTCTGCTTCTAGCGCCTGGAAGCACTTTGGTTACTGTCGTAGCGCTGGGGAGCGCTTCATCTGCCTTTGGCGCTTATGAGCGCTTCATTCATGCTAGCGAGTGCCTACCTCGCATTAATATTGATTTTGGAGAGGGAGCCTACCCCTCGTTTGCCCCGGAGATCACCGCCGCAGCCCGGGACAATCGATCATCGCCGCCCGGCCCGCGACCAGGAAGTCAGGCAGGCCGGGGGCGGGCCTCCAGGACAACAGGAACCAGAATTAGGAGGGCAGGAGCCTACCCCACCTCCCACGGAAGAGTCGCGGCTGTTCTGAGCACCGGATCAGGCAGAAGCCTACTCTGCGCCCCGGTGCACTCGCGCTGCCCAAAGGAGAGCCCCGACGGAAAGGGAGAACGGCAGAGAGCAGCTGAGAGTGCAGGCGGGGCTCCGTGGTGGAAGAGGAGTCCCGCGCTGCCCAAAAGAAGAGCCAGCCTTCCCCCGCCGAGAGCCGGTAAGTCAAGACGGCCGGGCGGGGGGAAGGCTACACGAGACCCAGGGGCTGCAGTGGCAGTGCTCGAGCGGCCCCGTTTGGCAGTGGGCCGCTCCTCACAATTTTCTGTTTTCCGAGTCCTCGAAGGACTCCAACAACGCCCGCATTTTTGTGATTGGAGCCCCGAGGCTCCTGGGGGCAATTTGAGATTTACGAGCCCCGAGAGGCTCCCGCCCATAGTTGTTGCAGAGCCCCGAGGCTCTGAGGTGCCTTTCCGTTTTCGAGCCCACAAGGCTCCACGCCCGCAGTTGGTTTTGCGAGCCCAGAGAAGGCTCGAGGGGGCACCTTGATTTCTGCTTTAGAGCCCGAGAGGCTCAGGGTGCCATTTTGCTTTACGAGCCCAGAGAGGCTCGAGTGCCAGTCTTTGTGCTAGAGCCCTGAGAGAGGCTCATCGCCCACATTTGTTTTAGAGCCCCGAAGAGGCTCTTGAGTGCCATCCTGTGTTCTTGAGCCCACGAGGCTCCAACATTGGCATCAGCATTGTTTACAACTGCCCAGCACTTTGTGGGCAGTTGCCACGTTTAGGCTGATGTTCTTTGCTGCCTGCGCAGCCTGCCTGACAATTGGGACACAGGGCGTCCTAGCCCCAACAAGGCCAGAGGGCCTAGGGACTGCCACAGGTTGTGGCTCATGTGAGTTTTGCGCAATTGCTTGTGCTTACACCTCTGAATGTGTTTTGATGCATCATGTGTTTTCTTTCCCTACACCGCTGAATGTTAATGCATCATGTGTAATGTTCCTATGCTTATACCCCTAAATGTTGGTGATACTTAGGTGGTTGTTTCTCTCCTAGTACAGGTGTTGCTAGTGAGGTTTTGGTTCCCTGCGCAATATTTTCCTAAGGTGGTTAGGGTTGCGTAGGAGGTACTTACCCTTTACCAGTAATTACTGGTTGTGTGCTAACTTGTTCTAAAGGTATTCTATGTGCTAATTACTATTCCTAAAAAGTGATGATTCTTGACAGTGGTCCAGGTGGCCCTGTCTTGTACATATCCCCTGTTAATTCTGCCCGTGCCTATTGGCACATTGTAAAATGTGTGTTCTTATCTAATGTGTTTTGGTATAATACAAAGGCTATTTTTATATAACCTTGTGTGGTGTTTCCTTTGTGGTGGGCCTTGGGTGTTGTTGCAGGGTGCGCGCGCAAACACTTAACCTACATAGCCTCCAAGTTTAGCCTGGCTGCTCGCGTCACGTTACCTAGAGGGTGAGCAGGGGTTATCTTGGTGTGTGACTCCCTTGCCCTGACGTGGAAGTGGTGGTCTCTGACTGACTCTGGCGCAAGCCTTGGCCAGCCAGAGATCCCGTTTCCAACACAGGCCTTATTGGTGACTAATACATAGATGTAAAGCAGTGACTTATAATTCTATGTCAGGTGACAAGTGCACCTTATTAAGGTAAATAATCAACAAAAACTCTTTTTAAAGGTGTTCAATGTTCACTAAATTGCAGATTGCATTAATGTCTACAGACACATTACTGGGGCAGTTCAAAAAGGTAGCTTACACTTGTGAGTAAATTACACATGTAAGTTTACTCTTACATAAATTGCGGATCACAATAATATCTACAGACATTATGTTTCTTAGGTACCTGAATATTGGTTAAAAGCCTCCATATCTACTAAATGTGGGTGATTTCACAGAAGTGCTTCTTGGCCTGCATGTTGTGAAAGGTGACACCCTTTAACACTACAGAGGTTTTTGAAAATTGTGTCTGGATGTTCCCCACCAAATACCTTTCAGTAAGAAAAGCAGATAGCAAACTATCAAATTCATTGGATGATGTCATCAGAGATGTCATTCACAATGTAATGTGAGACAACATCATTGATGTCATCAATGATTTCCTTTAGCTTGTCAAGAGTGATGTCTTATGTGAGGTCATAAGTAGTGCATGGTAGGGCAGAAGTTATAGTTAGTTCACTGAACTGTAACTGACAAATTACAGTGATTTTTTTATTTCAAAATGTTAGTTTTTAGCTCATTTCAACACCTAACTGTAAGCCACTCTATCCTTTGATTTTCTTGGTGAATTTCTGAGTTTTGTTAATGAAAGGGATGATTGTATTATCATACCTAACTATAACAATTTATAAACTTTTAATTTTTTCAGTGTATCATTGGGATTTATTGATCATATTCAGCCAGCACCATAAGTGCACACAGCCTTTGGTTATGTGCAGTTGGCCAACCAACAGCAGCCTGCCCTCCATGGTCAGCTTGCTGCTCCTGTCCACTCCATCCTGCCCTCTGCTCTCCATCTGTGTGGCCCTGGAACCTCTATCCCGGCCGCTGTGGCCAGCTTCCTGCCTCTGTCTATGACAGCCTGCCCTGAATAGTCAGCTTGCTGCCCCCAAACCTTCTGTCATCTGTGTGCATGCCCCTGCACTCTCATTCCCGCCCTCTGTGAATCATATTGAAGTTGTGTCCAGCAAATCAGGATTGACTAGTTGCTTTTAAAGTGGCCAGTCAGGGCATATCTGGACACCAACACTCCACATATACCTATTTCTTAACCCCTTCATGTTCACCCAAAGTAACTTCTAAAATGCAAATTTTTCAGACACGGGCAGATTTAAACAAAACAACAAAAAGTAACCTGTTCTTTGGGTGGGCACCCTGGGACATTGCAGGAGGCTGTCTGGAGGGTGGCGGTACCCAAGGCCATCTACGGCTCCATGAAGGGGGGCTGTGCAGCCCCCTTCTTTTCAGGATTTAGCCCCAGTGAGGCGGTGGTCCCCAGGGGTCCACAACGGACATCCTTAATCCTTAATTATTCAGTTTGTGGTTCCCAGGACTAGGGGGGGGGGGATAGTGGGCCCCCGCATTTGAATAGTACAGTGCTCCAAAGTTTCCATAAGAAAAGGTATTTTTTGTTCTGACAATAACTTCATGACATTTAAAAAAAAAAATCCTCTTTTTGGTTCAGCTGCTGTATTGAAAGTTTCGGGGTGATCCATTAAGTGGCAGCCTAGAAAAAAGGGGGGTCCAAAACGCATTTGCCCCATAATATGTCTATTGGAAGTTTTTATTTTTTGTGCATGACTACAGCCCGAACGGCTGAACAGAATTTCACCAACTTTGGCAAAAACCTAGATGGTAGTCCAGAAAGCATGCTTTTTGTGATTTTGTGTCAGTTTATTCAGTAGTCTCAGAGATATTTAGGATAAAAAAAATATAGATATCTGGAGATGCAAGTCCTTGTAGCGGACTTGCGGATTGTACTAAAATGGTATTGGCTGCCAACACTTCAACCAGGAAGTGTTGCCAGCCATCTTGGGACTCGACTTGAAGCTGAGTTAAAAATAAAGAAAAGAAGTCAGGGTAGGAATACCATGAGCCCCCGATATGATGGGGGGCACCACAGGGATGCTGCCGGGGGTTAAAAGTGTTTTTTTGTTATTTAATTTTGCTGCCATTTCACAGATGCACTTGCAGATCTGTATCAAAATAAAAAATAGCCTTCATGTCTTTTTTATGTAGCCCCTGGGTAGGCAAAATCCCGCGGGCATTGTTTACTAATTACCTCCCTGAGGGAAAAAAATAAAATTATTGGGGTGCCAGCATGGCGCCAGCATCCACGTGTACTGCCACTTCCCCAGGGCTATGTGTACAATGAGTGTGGGGGAGGCCTGTATATCCTCCCCTGCAGCCCCGATGACTGCCACCTCCCAGTGGTATTTCTTACAATTTATGAGGAGGCTGCCCTGAGCAACCCCTATGCCCTTGGGACCCGACATCCCCAGAACAAATATATTAAGGCATGGGGCCCCCAAGGACCCCCCACAGCTCTGGCGACAAACACCTTCCTGTGGCTAAATGTAATTGTAACACCGAGGCTCCGGCCTTGCCACAGCTCTGATTACCGTCACCTCCCCGGGGCTAAATAATCAATAAATCAATCAATCATTTGCAAAACCAAATTGTTTTGACTTAATTATGTGTTCAGTTCTACAGCGTGAGATTTTTGGGACAATATTGCATGGAAATTGTGACAGACATTTTCAAGTTTGCAGGACATTGTGGATAAAACAATAACTTGGAATTCACAAGAGAGACATTACCATGTACTCCCATGGGTTAACAATAATATCCTCATTTAGTAGGTTATTCTAAGATGGAATGTACACCTTAACAGAGACACTCGAAAGACACACATTCCAGCACAGCTATCTATTCCTCAAACACACACACATACTGGCTGGATTTGGCATGAGGTCGAGTGATGGTTCAGTACATAAAATGTTATTAACAAGAGATTTCACACAAATGAAATGCTCTGTCAATAATTAAATGCATAAAAAACAAACCAGTGACTCGCAACTCGTGAGCTGTAAAGCCACGAGAAGGCATCAACCGTTTTACAGGCCATTCACGCACCTTTCATACATATACACACCAGACCATTCACACTAGCCGGGAGCAAAAGCAACACATTACAACATTCACAAGAAGGGACAAGGTACACCCTGCTTCAGAAAGAGAAAAAAGACAAATATTACTGCACAGCCATCTAATCCTCAAGCACACACACATACTGGTTAGATTTGGCACGAGGGTGAGTGATGATTCAGTATATACCATTGTATTAGCAAGTTATTTCACAAAAATGAAATGCACTGTTAATAATTGAAAGGATGAAAAACTGAACCATTGACTCACAGCTCGTGAGCTGTAAAGCCACGTCAAGGCACCAACCTCTTTACAGGCCATTCATACACCTATCTTACGTGTGACACATACAAAACATTCACACCGCCAGCCATGGACCTATCACATTACAACACTCACACCAGCAGACAGCGCCATTCAAAGGCCCATCACTTTCACACGCCCACATTCCTGACACAGCAACTAAACAAAGTGATGGACTGCGTAGAGTGGCGCTCAGCTAGCGGTGTGTGTAGTGACCAACAGAAAGTAACTACTCACACACTGCCAGCCGAGCGTCAGTCCACCCACACCACCATCCAAGCACCAGGCCATGCACATCGTCAGCCTAGCGCCAATCCACGCACTCCGCCAGCCAAGCGTCAGTCCACGTACACCACCAGCCAAGCACCACTCCACGCACACCGCCAGCGAAGTGCCACTCCACCACACCGCCAGCTAAGCGCCACTCCACGCACAGCGCCAGCCAAGCACCACTCCACGCACAGCGCCAGCCAAGCACCAATCCACGCACACCACCAGCCAAGCACCATTCCACACACACCGCCAGCCAAGCGCCACTCCATGCACACCGCCAGCCAAACACCAATCCTCGCAAACCTCCAGCCAAGCACCAATCCACGCACACCACCAGCCAAGTGCCAATCTACGCACACCGCCAGCCAAGCGCCAATCTACGCACAGCGCCAGCCAAGCGCCAGTCCACGCACACTGCCAGCCAAGCACCAGCCTACACACACCGCCATCACATTTTTAATTTTTTTTACAAAACAAACACAAACAAATTGCAAATAGATACAAATCTACTAACACAACATCTGAAACTAAATACATTGCACTAATGTCAACCTTAAAACAGAATTCAAATTTTAAACAATACAGACCAGGCAGTTCATTTTACCACTCATGGATACTACCAAAAATTATTTCGTGTGTGGTAAGCTCTATAACAAGCAGGCACACACAGCCCAGTGTTAGAAGGACACCCAGGGCAGAAAAGACGAGTCTCCTTCCGCAAACCTCTTCGCCAACAGATTATACATCTCCTAGTGGGAAAGTCTTTTGTAGATGTGGGAGGAATATAATCAGGAAAGTGGCAATCTTTCAATCGAGCCACATCCTCCACCACTCCAAATCTAGGAACACTTACCTGTTCCACAACAACAAGGCTAGTTATCACAGAGTGCTGAAACTGAAGAAATGTCAACTTTGACACAGGAGAACACTCCTTGAACACAATAAAAGCATTGAAAGTTGCTAAGTTGAAAAAATGGATGGCCAACTACTTATTCCAAACATAAGCCTTCTAAACAGCAGTGTAAGGTTCCAACCTCTGATCTACTCTGTCAACACCACCCAAGTGCTTATTGTAGTCCTGAATGCACACAGGTTTGTGCACTTCAGCAACCTGACCCCAAACAGGCACAGGTGAAGTACTCTCATCATGGATGGTACTCAGCATGTACACATCCCTCCTGTCCACAAATTTCACAGCTAGTAGTTCTTCACTACGCAAGGAACTGCACTGACCCCTCTGAAGTTTTTTTAAAACAAGCTCTTTCGGAAAACCTTTGCGATTAGACTGGATTGCGCCACATGCAAAAGTGTCCACTTTAAACAATTCCTTAAACAAATGCACAGCAGTGTAAAAGTTATCAAGGTACAAATGGTGGCCTCTGTTGAACAGTATTCTAGCAAGATCCCACACAATTTTCTCGGAAACTCTAAAAATGGACGGACAACCAGGGGGTCAATAGTGGAATCTCTACCAGTGTACACACGAAAATTAAAAACATATCCTGTCTTACTCTCAGACAACATATTCAGTTTAATTCCATAGCATGCCCTCTTGCTAGGGATGTACTACCTAAAAACCTTGAACAAAACCAAAGACTCATCAATAGATATTTCTTTCCCTGGAATGTAAATCTCTGAAAATCGATCAACAAGTGGTCCAGAACAGGCTGAATCTTAAAAAGACGGTCACAGTCAGGGTGACTACATGGCAACGTCAAAGAATTATCCACAAAGTTCAGCATGCGTAGCAAAAGTAAATACCGATCATGAGTCATAACTGCTGGAAATATGGCTGTTGCCATCAAGGGACTGGAATACCAATATGAAGCCAGGTTCGGCTTCCATACCAAGCCCATCAATAAAGTCAAACCCAAAAACTTCTTCAGCTCTTCCAGATTTGTGGGACTCCACTGGGTAGCTCTAGAGTGGGGCCTAAGTTTGTCACTGTTGTCCCTCAAAAACTGTTCAGCATACAAATTAGTCTGCTCAACAATCTCACCCAAAAATACATCATCCATAAATAACTGAAAATACTGTATAGGCAAAAATGTTCACAATCCACTCTACACCCTGCATCACCCCTAAAGGCAGGCGACACGTCTGCACCATGGTTGGATCAACCCTGAGTCTAGCATTTGCAGTAGGAAGACTAGCAGCCTCAGGCTGCAATCCAGATGCCTCGTGCACCATCGGCACAGCAGTATCCTCCTCTAAAACAGGCACTTCATCCGCACTGAGAGAACCTTCATCATCCGATGATTCCATGTGGAGAGAAAACTCACTGCCAGAATCTTCCCCTCCCTCCTCTCCCTCAGACACACTGTCAGTGTCATAATCAGGCTCAGAGGAAGATTCAAGAATACCAACCACCTGCTGAGCAGTCATTCTTCAGCTAGCCATATAATTACTAATAATGGTAACTTGTCACATAAGTCAACAACAACAAACACTATGTAAAATAAGCAATGAACAAAATTCACCTTTATCAAAAATACCTATACACTCCAAACCGATACCACTCACTTGCCAGTAGCAGTTACACCACGTACTCTGCACAGACACAGTATGGATCAACAATATCCCACTAAAAAAAGAGAAAAGAAAATTACACATTAGACAATGCAAAACACATCACAAAGATTTTCTTGCTCAAAACACTAACTAAATATGCTGCCACTATGAGACCACTTACAAAAAAATTAATTCCTACATTACAATATCACTCATTTGGAGCAAATACAACACAAACATGTTACTTACCAAAAAACTGCAAGTACGCAAAACTGCACAACTACCACTGTTGAAACCACAAACAGGAATCAAAAGATTTACACTAGAATAAAAAGGAGAAAAAACATTACAATCACATATGCAAACAATGCACCAAACCACCATCCAAGCTAAGGGGTAGGTGGGCCTAAGAGTATAAATTAAATATTCACCCCCGTAAAAGGGGAGCAACCCTTGTCCTTGAGGCTAGCCCCCAAAACTAAAATTTAAAAAAACTCTGGTGTCTAATGGCTTTTCCCCCCCTTGGGAGCAGATGAGCCTAAAAACATACTGATTCTCTGCCACCCAAAGAGGGCAGAAATTTCACAATCATCCTTCCATAAAGAGGAGTAACCCATGTCCAAAGGTGGCACCCCACCATTAAAAAAAAAACTTAGTGGGGTGATATCATAAGGGATTATGGACGGAGCACTTCAGCAAATCTAACTCTCACCCCCATCAACTAATCTGGGTTTAATCCATCAACATTCTTTAGCTCACTCCACCACCCGAGTTCAATACATTTAAATCAGCCCCCCCTGGGGGCAAACAAAGAAAAATTATAGGCCCCCAAAATGGGAGCGACACTTGAATAAGGGGTCGCTCCCCAAAACTACATTTTATAAACTAGGCTCCCTAAAATGGCCCCCATGGTAGTGACCCTTGCCCAAGGGGCCACTCCCCAGCACATTGACCCAATTACATTATTTTTTTTAAATTGTGCCCACCCCTCTAGGGGGCAGACAAAACATGTTATAATGCCCCCAAGACTAAATTATAAAATATAGGCACCCTAAAATGGCCCCCACGGGAGTGACCCTTGTCCAAGGGCCCACTCCCCAGCACAATGGCACAATTAAAAAAATTAAATTAAAATTCTGCCCCCCCAGTGGGGTAGACAAAGCGATCAACATTGCCCCCAAAAGGGGAGTGACCCTTGCCTAAGGGGTCGCTCCCCAAGACTGAATATTTTTAGAGGCCTTCCTAAAATGGCCCCCATGGGAGTGGCCCTTGCCCAAGGGGCCACTTCCCAAAACAATGCCCGATTTTGCGCCGATTTGTTTATAAAATAATTATTATTCTGACCCCTCCCGGGTGGCAGACAACGCGAATATTTGTGCCCCCTAAAGGGGAGCGACCCTTGCCCAAGGGGCTGCTCCCCAATCTAACAAACACTGCCAAAAAGTTAAAAAAAAATCCCTGCCATCTAGTGGGCATGCCTGCTGCACAATCGCATGATCGTGCAGCAGGAATGCTCAAAAGAGGCATAAAGGGAAAGGAAATCCCTTTCCTTTCCCCCGATGCCTCTTTCGTTCTCATCTCCCCCTCCCCAGCCCTAAATCTTACCTGCTTCTCCTCCGACGCGCAGGAAGCAAATGGCTTCCATGCACGTCGGGAGAGAAAGGGAACCTCCAATGACGTCAGCGCGTCTCATGTGCTGACGTCATTGATAATGGGGGGAGCGGGGGGATGCAGGGGAAGGTCTTCCCCTGCCTTCCCCGTAAAAACTATTAGGATCACGCACCCACGGGGGGAGCGCCAGCGCTCCCCCCGTGGGTGGGTCTCATGATGAGCTGAGCTCGTCATGAGCACAGCTCGACTGTATGCCATGACAAGCTCAGCTCGTCATGAGCATACAAGGGGCTAAGGCCAAACCCTGTTATAAAAAATAAATCTGTACGAAAGCCCAAATATTCTGTCACCACTGGGTATCTGGATATTGTGCCCGTTTTAAATAGCTGTAATAAAGTCTTATAGACAAATTCTTTATAGTGAGGATTTTGATAAGGTGTTGATATTTACGCCAGGAACTTTGCTTTGACGCATTGCAGGTTGTTGAATAATGTAGAATGTAGGGGTGTGCCACTTAGAAGTGGTTTATCCCACAATGGTGTTGTAAGCATGACTCCAAGCTTGTATGTAGTTATACTCATCTCAGGAATATCTGTATTGTATTTTATCAAACTACAGAGGGTTGTTCACTTGGCCTGGAAGATGGTGTCTTTTCAGTGGCAAATGCATCCTTGTCAAGATCTTGACTTAAAATTGTGGATCATGTGGCGTCTTTCGGAGAGGGATTCCATTAAGATGAATGGAAAATTGTCACAGGTGTAGCATGTTAAGTTATTTCAAGTTCAAAACCCCTATAGGACTGTTTTATAAAGATTGTAACTATTTAATAGTTATGTCATAAATGATTTCATCTAACATGTCATGGGTGATGTAACTTGTGAGTTCATAAGCAGTATTGGCTTGGCACTTCTTTGTTAGGCAACGTTTAAGTTAGTTGAATTGATTTTAGAATGTATACTGTCATAGGTTGTTCACACTTTAACACTAATGTAATTCTGGTGCCCACCTGCTGGCCGTGAAGGGTCTCCAATCCATTAGCAGAATTATGTTATTTCCTGTGTCCTGGAATTTCATGTGCTCCTATTTTTTCTTTAGGCTTTTTGTTGATATGTACATTTCGTTTGTTATCCTGGGTACATGATGATTACAAAGTGCTCTGTAGTTCATTCGGATTTCCTTTTCAAATCTGGTTGAATGTGTTTAATAACCACCTTTGAAATGCACTTCGAAAATGGCAACGATTTGTCATCTTCCTTTCAAATATTACCTTGAGGTTTCTGACTACAGTAACAGACATTCATGGTAATTAAAAAACGGCACAAAAATATCTAAGAAGCCGTAAGTGCCACATAATTTTGGAGGACCAAACTCAATGCCATCTGTCATCTTGGGTAAACAACGGTTACCACAAATTTTTTACTACGCGGTACCTTTACCACGCGGCCGTTACAACGCAAGTCGTTACCACGACTTGCGCTGGAGGGCGCTGTGGGATAAGGAATTTTATAAATTTATATTCCAACACCTTCCCTAGTATCCACGGGGACTGGTGTTGGAATATAAAATTATAAAAATCCTAAATCCGCGCCCTCCAACGCAAGTCGTGGTAACGACTTGCGTTGTAGCGGCCGCGTGGTAAAGGTATGCGTTGTTACAACCTGCGTTGTAACAACGTACATCCGTCATCTTGGCACTAAGATTCCTAATATGTAAAGGCTTGAAAACGGCCCGAATTTCCTTTCCCACCAGGGAATTACCAATGCCACAGCCATCGTTCACTCTGGGTGGGGTGGAATTCCCCCCCCCCCCCTAAATAATCTTGACGAAATAACATGTGAAAATTAGAGTTTCTGCAATGCTCTACTGTATGATTCTACCCAGTATGTCACCCATTCCCTTAGCTACAGACTTGTTCAGGGTAAAAATTCTCAATTTGTGGTTTTCCGCAGAATTTGAAATCAGATTGGGAAAGTCTACTACTTTTATCAGGATTACCATTCCATATGTAATTAGGGTCCACACGTAATTAGGATCTAGGTTGTGTACTACTGTTATCTCTGGATTGTGTTACTGTTGAAGTATTTTTTAATGGAGATATATAAACTTGAGTCTCCTCGGTTCAAAATTAGGAGTGATAGTTTAACCTCACGCCCTCAGTAGTGAGTTCTGACTGATGTTGACATGCCACTTCGTTCCTGTACGAAGAACTTAAACCCCTCCATACAGATGTTGACAACTGTGCCATTGTCGGTAATCTTTACAAAAAAACTACCATGGCCAGCTGTTGAAAATAGCACTTCATTCACATAGTAATCAGAACGTATTATGAAACATATTTATTATAAACTCATAAATGCATTTGCATCCACTTCAATGAGAAAGACGACAGAGAGTATAGAAATTGTGTACATCGAGGGAACTGTGACATTCATGTTTCAAAATGCCATCATTTTTGCTCCCATTTTCAGACAATGTTGTTTCACTTTCGTTACAATAAAGGGTCAAACGACGGAGAGAGGCACATATAAACATTTCTGAAATTGTCGTTAGATGAGAAGAGTTGAACCCACTGACTGGCAGGAGGCTAGGCAACAGTAGAAGTTGACAAGACCATGAAATATTTACAAGGGAGTTTGAAATATTTAAAGACTCATCGAAAAACACTTAAGCGAGACATCAAACACACGGACGTCACAAACAGTCTATGCCACCTGAAATGTGCTTAATGCTAGCCTTAGGGAAGAGTGCCTCTGTGACACGGTACTGAATGGTTCTGAGTGATGCCATGGAGACCGCACTGGCATGTCGATCCTCTTCCACACATCAATATTTTACTAAATTGAGAGAGTTGCTTTAGATCAACATATTCATGCGGTGATTCAGCTATCATGAAAGTCCTGATTTATTTATTCACATCTCTTGCCCGGGTCTCGCCACCTGTGCCTGTCTGCCCCAGTCACCACAGCTGTACCTCTAGTCTGGATGCCATGGATTACTGGCCATCCTCCAAGTGGTACAGATGCCTCATGAGCAGAAGACGCCAACAGTTTGAAAGTGAAAATTGGCACATACAGTGTTGTAGAAGATGGTGAAAGCTAGTTCCTGTTTGCTGCCCATTAATATGTCTTTTCCTACCACCACAGGCTACACACCATATCAATGAAGGTCTTGTGTCGCACTAACGCCTCGCAAGGTAGGGCAGGGCGACACAAAACCTAAGTCGGATTTATCAAGCCACGCAAGGCCACCGTGCTTGGCCCTGCATGACTTGATAAATTCAGAGTAACGCAACAAAGCTCAAATTGCTGCCTTGCGTTACTGTGGTCCCGGGAGGCGTTCCGTTGGTGGAGTGTGGGTGTTCCTATGCATCCACCTATGGATTTTGGTACATTTCCAGATTTATCAACACTTGTAAAACTGGGAATGCATTAACATGCTATTCCTTCCCAGAAGAGAGGTAGCAAGGAGAAATATGTTTATTTCTCCTTGTTTTTTCCTCTTTCTATTCTGCTGTATTCTGCAGCACATGTAGAATGAGGAAAATGCCTCAAGGGATTGTTCTTACCGCAGGAAGCTGCCTCTTCCTGTACAAAAACAATTCTGCTTACAACAAAGGCACCCCTGCATTGGCACTAGGCAGTCAAAGTGGGCACAAGCGCAAGGAAAGGACAGCAATGCTTCGTAGTTTGTTAAATACAGCTCATTCCTGCCCTTTTATGCAGGACTGCACAGTGACTTTCTGCGCTGCACAGTGTGAAAGCTATGTAAGTATGCCCCCTGAATTGTAGCCTTGTCCCAGCCGTCTATACAAAATGCCTTATCTCTGAACCCATTTTTCATTTCTCTGAATGCACTATTTGGTATTTTCATTCTTTCACTGATGTTGATATTGAAGCACTCTATCCCATAATACCTCTGACTAACTCCTCTGATCTTCATGCTGGTATTTTTCAAATTGATTCCCATTCATGAACTACTCTTCCTCAAACTATTGAAATATTTGTTTCTCATACTGTGTGACTCCAAAAAGGAAGCTGACCTCTGGGGAAAACTAGGCGTTTTCATGTTTCAAATTCCATTTGGCTTTTCAAATCACTGACATCTAATATGCTAAAGCTTTAGGTCAGCAGATATACCTAATTTCCTAAGTTGTTTCTGTGTAAAGGATGCGCCACTGTAGTTTCATAACTTAACATAAATGAATGTACCCTTTTAGCTCAATTTCAAATGATCAGTAGATCAGTCCATTATTGTAATTTTCTGTCCAGTTGAATTAAAAGGTTGGCACAAACCATTAATTACAGGTATATACCAACAGCAATGGGACCTTGTCCATCCCGTTCGAGAGAATGGAGGAAAAAATGACTGCAGCCTTCAAATACATTTGTAAGTCTCTGTAGTAGTCTCTGATACACATTTAATATGTAAAAAAGTGCACACAGTGCTACCCTATCTGACAGCCTAAAGAGCTCTATACTCGATTACTGCAATGCTTTTTATGTCGGGATTCCAAAGATCTCACTAAGTCACCTTCATGTTCTTTAAAAAAAGCTGTCAACTTGTTGTATGCGTATTGTATGCCACATTGGATGCTATTTCTGACATTCAGCAAGGCTAAAAGTTCTTCTTTCAAGAAGGCATGTTTAGGTGGCTTTTCCTTATCGATTGTTGTATGACTAATTGGAATGGTCCTACTACTGACCTGAGATTAGATTAGATTAGCAGTTTATAGAGCACCTTGCAACTCCAATGGAGTGTCCCCGTACTAAGAATTCTTCCTCCTTGTCAGAAGCAAACCCCTGCCTGCTGCCTCAACACCAATCGGCTTAGGATGACTTAAAAAACCAAGTTTTTAATTTCCTACATAACAGCACTTATGAAGGCTACATCCTAAAATCCTAACATCCAGCGGCAGTTGGTTCCATATTTTTGCTGCTAAAAAACCAAACGATCTACCTCCCAAGTGGGATCTTTGCACTTTTGGAATAGTCAGCCTAGCGGTACCCGCAGACCTAAGATTCCTGATAGGTCTATAAGGGGGAATTAAGGGAACTAGATAACTAAGAACTTTCTCATTTGACATTCTATGAATGCACTCTGTCCTGCACCGCAAGCCATTGTAGTTCTACGAGATCTGCCCCAAAAGGGTCTTGTCTTGAGATGTTCAATAACAAACAGGCTGCTGCATTCTGTACTCTCTGCAGCATTCTCATTCTGCCTTTAGTAACCATTAAATATAGAATATTGCAGTAATCCCAGGGGGAGATAATCACTGACTGGATGATGATTTGTTTTGCTGCCAGAGGTAACAGATCTAAGATTTTATGTAACATTCTCAGTAGGCCAAAACACGCTCCGGCCAAGCCTGATATATGTTCCTTAAATGATAGTGTGGTATCAAATCACACCGATACATTTTTGATCTTGGGTTTAGGGACTGGGTCGTACCTAATTCAGACGGCCACCAGACATGAGAACAGATGGAGGGTTGTGTACCAACTACCACAATGTTGGTTTTATCTGCAGACAATTGAATTTCATCCAGTTGCCCAGAACAAGTAGACAAGCTCTAAGCTTAGAAGTGGCCAGAGCTTCATTCTGTTCCAGCATGATAATCAGCTGAGTGTCATCAGCATGAGACACTAGTTTCACCCCAAGATTTGCTTCTACATCAGCTAAAGGGCACATGTAAACATTGAACAAAGTTGGGCTTAAAGCTGAGCTCTGTGGAACCCCTTGCAGCAGAAATCGGGTCTCAGAGTTGAAAGGCTGCTGAAAAACTTGGAAGAATCTTGAAGAAAATTATTATTCCAATCCAAAGTACCACGCCTGACTCCAATATCCCACCGTTGTTCCAAAAGAAGGCTGTGGGATACAGTGTCAAAATGAGCACTCAGCTCCAGCAGGATCAAGGCTGCCGTCTTACTTCACTGGAGAGGTGTGGTGCAGTGGCGAGGGTAGCTGACTTCAAAGCACAGGGCTCATGGTTCGATCTCCGGCTCCGGCGGCAGATCAGCCCAGCACCATGCGTCTCTGGGCAATAGCTCACTTAATTTCCATGACGGCCCCCAGCGCCTTGAGAATCGTAAGGGTGAGTAGTTTGTGCTTTACAAATACCAGATTTAACTTTGTCTGCGGCCATTTTCAATGATTCAGAGTCTAGAAGTAATGCAGATTCAGTGCTAAGCAAGGCTCTAAAACCAGGATTGAGTCTTGTGTAGCACATGGTTTTCTTCAATGAATTTGATCAGTTGAAGATTGAGACATTTTTCTGCTATTTTAGCAAAAGAAGGGGAGCAAGGATACAGGGCTCAAATATTTTGGAAATGCAGGATCCAGTGAGAGTTCTTTCACCAAAGGGATTACCATCGCATGATTCCAGTGACTGAGACTTGCCCTAAGTGAAAAGAGGAATTCATCAGGTTCATAAGCACCGGAGTGATAGCTTCCTTCCCTCGTAACAGCATGTTGGGGGGAATAATATCTGTGGGAGAACCAGATTTTACTGTAGAAAGAAGCTGAAGAGTAGGTGCTTGGAAATTAAATAGCATTTCATGTGGTAATTCATCCTTAGGGGGAAAGTATTAAAGGTTTCTACTGGCCTCTGGGAAAGTGCATACATTTTAACAATTTTTTTGGCAAAAAAACTAGCCATTTGATTACAATATTCTGGGGAAGAAGGCATCAGTGATGTGACAACCCTCGAGGGAAATGATCTCTTTCACAATACAGAATATGTCTTTACGAGCACCCTTAGAAGGTTCAATTCTATGCACATAAAATTCCCGGCATGTTCTAATCTGCTTGTGATAGTTTTTTAAAGCTCCTAGGTAACTTAATTTGTCCTCATACTGATAGTTCCTCCTCCAGAGACATTCAAGACATTTACAGTCTTTTAAAAAAAGTATAATTCCTCCATAAACCATTCCACTGAAGAATTTTTATGAGAACTATTACAGGGTTTCAAGGGCGCTAAGGAGTCAAATACTTCAGTAATCCAGGAAGTTATTTGTTTGCCAGCTGTTTGGTGGACAAGTATCAAGCATAGGAGTACTTGATGTCAATTTGGCTGTAAATGCATCTGGAGATAGTTGCAACCAATTCCCTGGTCATTTTAGGTAAGGTAGGTTCTTTCAACGGGTCTGAGTCCTTCCAAGATTCCATAATCTGAGAAGGAAGGATAGAGTGGTCAGACCACGAAAAGGAACAGGAGGAAGGGCTT
The DNA here is from genome assembly GCF_964261635.1 of Lissotriton helveticus. Taxonomy (NCBI): domain Eukaryota; kingdom Metazoa; phylum Chordata; class Amphibia; order Caudata; family Salamandridae; genus Lissotriton; species Lissotriton helveticus. The sequence continues at coordinate 1,708,066,967 of NC_136063.1, read as the reverse complement.
TTGTCCGAGCACTATTTGAAAAGATATTATCCTGGGTGTGTACCTTAATGTGCGTAGGGGAGAGTACTGACTGAATCAATCCTAAAGCCTCTAATTCTGTGATAAGCACGGATGCTTCTTGGCTGAGCTTGTCCATAAAATGCAAATTCAAGTCCCCTAGGACAACAAGGGTCGAGTATCTAATGGCATAAGGAGGTAGGACCTACACCAATGCATTAACAAACACCCTGGCAGGGCCAGGCGGCCTATAAATTCAGAAATCTGAAACCGACCAAGAACTATTAAAAGATATAGAGAAAGATGCCGGTTCACACCCAGAAATCGATATTTCTGTTACTCTATATTGAAAGTCCTTCTTGAAAATAACTGCTAACTCACCCACCTCTCTGTATGGGTTTAACAAATCTTAAAATGGCGTAGCTCTCTGGTAAGGCCTCCAGCACATCAGGTGCTGACTATGCATGAAGACAGGTTTCCACCAGGAACAACACAAGTGGTTCTTGGTTAGTTTGTATCTCTAAAATGTCAAACTTATGCTTACTAAGGGATCTACAGTTCAACAACAAACATAATAGAGAACTGGTTTCATGCCCTATATCATTTACACTCCTAGGCAAGATGTTAAAGGAAAAATGACACCTACCACAGCTCCTAAACCCAGCATTGGCATCTATAGAATGGAGACAGTCCTCGGCCACTGCTGTTCTGAGTGATAAGATCTCCGGAGTCAAACAGCAGTCTAGATCCCTACCTGAACAGGTAGGTGTACTGGACACTGGCGCCGTCCAGGCATGTCCGGACGCAGACAGGCTTGCCTTTGGTGCACCTTCAGCAGGCCAGTGGCGCAGCTGGCATGACTTTGTAGCTCACATCTAAGGGCATGGGTAGGCTCCAACTACAGGGATCTAGGAGGCAGCCAACTGCAAGCCCATTGCCACCCTCACAAGAGAAGAATTGGCAGGTAGGCAAGGTATGCAGCAATTAAAAACTGAAAAGCTGAAATAAGTATCAAACACATATTGATAAAAGCATTGATCACTTTAAAAAAAGACAGGGGAGCCAGGCACCTCCCAGCACCTAGTGCACTACTAGGAAAGAAAAACCTGGGTCAGTGTATATCTCGGGAGCCAGGTGACTCCCATCACCTAGAGCGCTACAAGGAAACCAAACATACAAGTTGAAAAACCAGGCTACCAAGGCTCGGTTAGGCACAGCCGCGGCCGCTGTAGTTAAGAGCGGTGGGGCGGTTCAGCCGGGTGGGGGGCATTTCGAGAGATGACCACAAAATGAATCTCTCAAAATCTCCCAACCCAGCCCCAACGCCTTAACACTCTTACCTGCACCTGGTGGGGCTAGTTAGGCAATACGCATTCGTACTAGGGAGAAAGAATCCACTGGGGCTGTGCACCTGGCATGATTTTGAAGCCCGCCTATAAGGGCATTACAAGGCTTTGACTACAGAGATCGAGAAGGCAGCCAACTGCATATCCTTTGCCACCCACACGGGAGAAGAATCGGCAGGTAGGCAAAGAATGCAGCAATTAAAAACTGAAAAGTCTGAAATAAATAATAAAGAGAAATAGATAACAGCAATGAGCACTTTAAAAAAAGACAGGTGAGCCAGGCACCTCCCTGCGCCTAGTGCGATACAAGGAAAGAAAAATTGGGAATCAGGCAACTCCCATCGCCTAGAGTGCTAAAAGGCAACCAAACATACAAGTTGAAAAACCGGGCTACCAAGGCTCGATTAGGCAACACCAATTCTTACCATGAGAAAGAATTAGCTGGGGCTGGCAACTGCCATGATTTTGTAGCCCGCCTCTAAGGGCGTGGCTAAGCTCCACCTACAGAGATCGAGTAGGCAGCCAACTGCAAGTCTTCTTGCCTCCCACACAGGAGAAGAATCAGCAAGTAGGCACGGTATGCAGAAATTAAAAACTGAAAAGGCTGAAATAAGTAATAAACAGATATAGATAAAAGCAATGGGCACTTTAAAAAATACAGGGGCGCTACAAGGAAAGTAAACATACAAGTTGAAGAAACGGGCTACCAAGGCTCTTTGAGAAAAGTTTCTCTCTACTTCTTCCATTTAGAAAAAAAAGTCAAAACTCATCTTTTCACCATCAGTCAAACTGCTTTGCTATCTGTTTTAGGTCTGACAGTCTCTAATTTCCTAGTTTAGAGACAGTATGTTGAACCAGTGCTTTTCAAGTTTTATAAAACATACCACAGCAAAGTGAAATACTAGGAGGACGATTTACTAAAGACTCATGCAACACAGTGCAACAACCAATGATGTACACCATGTACACACTTTTGCACCAAAGTGCTATGCGGACTATGTCATATCTAGCAAGGGTCTGTATTGGAAATGTAGCCTACAAATACAAAATATTATGACTAGACAAACTTTAAAAGTTTTCCAAAATTGGATGAGTGCTGCACAGTGCTGCACACTCTCAAAATCAGATATATTAGAAGAATTAAAAGCAGTTCTTCAAATTAACGCCAATCTCAAACTAACCGGAATCTCAAAAGGCATTATTGTGTTTGTGCAAAACCCTGTCTACTTGTTAATAGATAGGGCTTTGCACCAAAATCTATGGGTGCCTGCATGTGACGTCCATGTCCTACCAATGGAATTCCCTGGACTCAAAGTCATGCCAAGCAGCACAATCACTGCTTTTTGTACTTTCAGGCACATTTCCAGTGCAAAACAAATTTTGTGCTAAAAAGAAAAATTCCCCAAAAACAATTTGCACCTTTTTACATCCCCTTTTTTGTTGCAGAAGCCCAGCTCAAAATGTGGGTAAATCTGCCGCCTATTCTTTAACCCATTAACCGCGGCGGCGCAGCGGTGCGGGCGTTTCCTTGCGCGGGCGGGGCCGCGGCAGCCGTTAAACGTGCCCAACACTAGGAAGGTAGTGCGCGTGACGTTCAACGGCCGACGGCAGCACGCAAGGAGTTAATATGAAACAGGGTTCTCCAAAGTCAGTCCTGGAAGGCCAGGTCCATGCCAGATTTTTAAGATATCCCCTTTTAGATAAATATGGTTATCATAAAAAACTGGCATTGATCGAGGCCTCCAGGACTGACTTTGGAGAACCCTGATAGAAAACATAAGATTCTGCTTGCTTATGAAGGCTGAAATCCCAACCAATGCTAAAATAGTGGTCACACAAAAGCCGAACATATTGGGGGTTATCAGATGACAGATACATTTGCTACACTGATGAAGAAAACACCAACTAATGATTCTATTGTAAATCATCATGATGGCTTGAATTATTTTATCTTGTTTCTGACGGTGGGCCCGGGTACCATTTCCCGACAATCAAGCATAGGGATCTAGATCAGTACATTCTGTTAAGAAAAGTTGCGATTTCAGCAGAGGATCCAACATGACATCCTTATGATTCCAGATGAATAGTTGTCCATAGCCAGAGCTTCATGCTAATCAGGTAATTAGCAGGTGCCCTAGCACTCAATGAATAAGTCAAGAGGGTGAATGGGTTCAATTAAAATCATTTATTCTACTAAGGATTTCTCTAATATAGAGAGAGCACATTTAAATTAAATTCCTAAAGGGAGATAATTAGAGTAAACGTTAAACCCATGTCAGCATCTTTAAAATGTTCAAGGTATCTATATTGTTGATTGAAAATCAATTGTAATTTCAAGAGCAGGTATTATTCATTTGATATGTTCTCTGAAATGCAGTTAACATATTTTTTGCAACATAAAATGTTTATGCTCTTTTCATTAAACGATGTCCTATTTCCAATATATTGTTGCATACTAAACCGCAGTATTTCTCACTTACATTTTATTTTACCTGTCTTCTATGCCATGCTCTAGCTTGTACTAGCAGATTTGTGAATTTTTGAACTGCAGAAATGTTACTTCTTCCTTCAACTTGCAGAAGTACTCAACATATCTGTAACATACTCTTTGGTAGCGTATGTATCTTCGAGATATGAATATTCAAACCCTGACCTGTGATACATTGGCAGTTTTGCACGGACACATTTGGGAATAGCAAGATTTAAATTTATTGTAATCTGTAAAGTCCTCTGCAATCATAATCACCACATCACTAGTCATTGGGGACAACACACTAAAAGCTGGCATGGACTATTTGCTATATTACACTTAATGCTTCAGTGGGACATGGCTACTTGGTTTGTTGCAAAGGTTTCATTGGCAGCTTCAATTGATTATTTGCTATATTGAACAGAATGCTTCACTGGGACATGGCTACTTGGATTAATAACATGTTTACTTTGGAAGCTGCCTTTGACTATTTGCTATGTTATACTGAAAGCTTCACTAGGACATGGGTGCTTGGGATTATTACAAAGTTTACTTTGGAAGCTGATATTGACTATTTGCTATATTATACTGAATGCTTCAGTGGGACATGGCTACTTGGATTAATAAAATGTTTACTTTGGAAGCTGCCATTGACTATTTGCTATGTTATACTGACAGCTTCACTAGGACATGGCTGCTTGGGATTAATACAATGTTTACTTTGGAAGCTGCTATTGACTATTTGCTATATTATACTGAAGGCTTCAGTGGGACATTCTCTACTTGGATTATTACAATGTTTACTTTGGAAGCTGTCATTGACTATTTGCCATATTATACTGAAAGCTTCAATGGGACATGGCTACTTGGATTATTACAATGTTTACATTGGAAGCTGTCATTGACTATTTGCTATATTATACTAAAAGCTTCAGTGGGACAAGGCTACTTGGGTTATTACAATGTTTACTTAGGACGCTTTCATTGACTAGTTGCTATATTATACCGAATGCTTCAGTGGGACATGGCTACTTGGATTATTACAATGTTTACTTTGGAAGCTGTCATTGACTATTTACTATATTATACCGAATGCTTCACTAGGGACATGGCTACTTGGATTATTACAATATTTACCCAAGACGCTTTCATTGGCTATTTGCTATATTATACCAAATGCTTCAGTGGGACAAGGCTACTTGGATTATTACAATGTTTACTTAGGACGCTTTCATTGGCTATTTGCTATATTATACTGAATGCTTCAGTGGGACAAGGCTACTTGGATTATTACAATGTTTACTTTGGTAGCTGTCATTGACTATTTACTATATTATACCGAATGCTTCACTAGGGACATGGCTACTTGGATTATTACAATCTTTACCCAAGACGCTTTCATTGGCTATTTGCTATATTATACGGAATGCTTCACTAGGGACATGGTTACTTGGATAATTACAATGTTTACTTTGGAAGCTGTCATTGGCTCTTTGCTATATTATACTGAATGCTTCAGTGGGACATGGCTACTTGGATTATTGCAATGTTTACTTTGGAGGCTATCATTGACTATATCCTGTATTTTTCTGACTGTTTCACTGGGACATCGCTACTTGAATTATTGCAATGTTTACCTTGGAAGCTAGCACTGACTATTTCCTATATTATGCTGAATGTTTCAGTGGGGCATTACTACTTGGATTATTGCAATTTTTACTTTGGAAGCTGGCACTGACTATTTCCTATATTATGCTGAATGCTTCGGTGGAACACGGCTACTTGGTCTGTAGCAAAGATTAGATTTCAGCACCTCCCGAAGGAGAACACAAACCATTCACAATATGCAACTAGCCCTCTGCGCATCATTTGCAAACAGCAAGCTGAAGAAAGTTGCTCCCCAAAAACCTATTTAGGAGCTTGCATATTACTACAGTGTCGAAAGAGTCCCAACACGGTGATATAGAAAACTTCAATGTTGGGCACTGATTACTTCACATAAATATATATATATATATATATATATATATATATATATATATATGTAGTCTTACTGAGCAGTACGTTGTCTTATATTAGAATCGTGTTTCTCTGTACACTAGGAGGTCTACTGTCTGCTCAGCTCACAGCATTTAAATACCATACACTGGACGTCTTTTTCATGTTGACTTCTACATAACACAAACCAGCCTTCATGTTAATTTTATTGTGCAGGTCGGTCCAATATTGAAGTAATTACAGATTGAGGAGCTGGCCTCTCCCACAGGGCTTTTATAAGTAAAGGTATGCTTGAGGCCCGCGGATTTACCGACCTAGGATGGAAAAATACAAGATAAAATCCATTGTATTTGTCTTCCATTCCAAAGCTCCAATCACCTATAAATTGTGGTGGCTATAGGGAATCCAACTCACCTAAAATACCATGTGATAAAAATACATACACACATTTTCATTACAGGCTGTGTCTTGTTTGGAATACTTAACTAAGAAGATCCCGTTAATCAAGAACAAAGCGTTCTCATAATATAGGCAGATGATAATTAAAAACATGAACAGTGCGGTTTGACATATACTGGGTATTGTTATTGAATAGTAGATGAATTGCAATCTCAATGTTTCTTTCAAACAGTAGATAGGTTTTAAATATACTCAAAGGCTAAAATATACATTAAAATAATTTTGCATTGCATGCTTTTTTAATTGCCCTGCCATTTCAGGTGAATCAGATTTGTTTTGCTTTACCTGCTACCAACCAGTGAGCGTGTGTAACAAGCCCTTGTTACCTCTATGAATTGAATAAATTAGCCTGGTTTGACAGGAGTATCGTTGAACACTCTTTAGAAATGTACAACCTCTTTTAGACAGAATCACTTGTAATGTAGAGTGTGTGATTACAGGGAATGCTATGATCACAGTAATGCTTTTAAGGCACCTTACTCAGGGCCTGATTTAGAGTTTTGCAAGTGGGTTCTCCATTGCAAACATAACAGATTTCCTGTCTGACTTATTACAAGTGCATTTTATCCTAATGTATATTGGTCACATTAGTGATGGAGTACCCATCCGCCACATTACATCAGACCCTCAGTCTTCTGAAAACGTGCATGGATCTTTTACTGAGGTGTCAGTTGACTTCCTTGAGGCTAGGAGAACACTACATTTCACTGTATAAAATAGGAGTACATTTCAAATCACACCTGGTTAACCTAGGGGGTACATTTCTTACCCAAGAAAGGACTCTAGTCTTGGGTAGTGGTAAATTTCCCCCAACTGCAACTGCAGTATTTCTCTGCATCGCTTTGTGACACAAGTTATGAGATCTACGGGAAAGCCCGGCAGCCTTTAGTGCAGCCTACACTCACAAAATGATTAACATCAACAATGAATGAAGATCACATATGCAGGATTCTGTGGCTGTTACAAAGAGACCAGTGTTGCAGAACAAGAGGGGAGGCTAGACATTCACAAAGATTTTGAACTGCCTTACTCTTGTGGTAATCCTGACATATTCCTGAATTAGAAGAGAAAATCAAGAGTGAGCCACATCTACCAACAACAAACGGCCTGATTCATAAATATAAACTTACACTTTTGTGTAAATTTACTAAATTTTGTATTCACAAACTGCAAGTCAATTTTGACTACTATTAATGTTATGACTGCAGAGACTCTGCAGTCATAGGAGAGAACTCCCCACATAAATATATATATTTTATCTTTTTTTTATGAGAGATGTTCTCCTCCCCGACTGTGGAGTCTCTCCAGTCATAAAGTTATCAGTAGTAAAAAATAAACTTGCAGTTAGTGAATGAAAAACCCTCCCACAAAAGTGTAAGTTTACATTTGTGAATCAGGCCCAAAATGTTTGTGATTTAGGCCCTGGTAAGTAAATCTATTTTCACAAATTGCTGCTCTAACCAGAGGTAGGGCTCGAGCAAGATAGAGTTTCGAACAAAGTGAGCTACACAAAAGCAAGGAACTCAGATGAAGATATCATAGCCGTGTAGCCTCATCACAAGCGTCTACACAGAGTTAGAGCTCTTTTCTGTGCTTCCATGCTGATAGGCCCTGAGTACTTATATGTTTAACACAAACACGTGCATACAGGCCATGGGGAAACAGAGACAACGGACCAGAAAAGGAAAAATTCTGGAATACATGCTACTCTCGGTTAAGTTCATTACCTCTGATCAAAAGGCATTTGACAATCATAATGTAATATGTTCTAAAAAAAATTGAAATTTAGATATGTTTTCATTATTAAGCATTCAGTCGTCATATTGCAACTTTCGATCTGGAGGCTACGGTTAAGCTTTGCCCACAGGGTGAATCCAAGGATTCCAAAATAATTCTTGCCTAGTGCACACCACCCGCAGAAATACGAGAAAACAACAAAAGTGAGATGGAGGGGATGGTGGATGAAAACTATAGCAAAGAGTGAGGAAGTCCACTGGCTTTAGTGGAAAACATGACCAATTGTTCCTTCCTGCCTACAGTGGATTGGGAAAGCAACCCTATCAGTGGCGGCCAGCATGGCTCGCGGGTGGTGAGGCAGGGGGGATGACGCAGGGGGGCAGTCACGTGGGGGTGCGCAATATTTTGAAAAATGAACTTACCTTGCTGTCGGGTCCCGTGTCTCCGCTCCTGCGCTCCTCATCTTGGAACAAAGAAGCACAGCCAAGCCCCACTGACCAATCACTGCACTGCAATGCAGCGTTGTGAATGGTAAGCACCCAGGCTCCCCTGAACAATCACAACGCTGCAATACAGCATTGTGATTGGTCTCAGTGCTGTGACACAGCGCACAGCCAGGGGTTGGAGGGGTGGGCATTTTCTCCATGCAGGTTGTAATGCAGCCTGCATGGAGAACAGGGAAAGTGAACATGACTGGTTTGGGAGACCCAGGAGGGCACTTAGGAGTGGGCAAACTACTCCTCCCCTGCCCTGCTCTGAGAGTAGGGCAGACCTCCCACCCTCCAGGCCCGCCCGCAAAGCAGCACGAAATATAAAATGATAGTAACTCAGTTATCATTCAATGTTTCATACTTTGCACTGCTTAAAAACAGTGGGACAACGCTCCCCTGCCATAGTGGAGGAGCTGCCACTGAACCCTATTCACAATGCAGTGAACTATGGCCAACTTAAAGTGGTTAGAACTCTGAAACTTCCATAATCTCCATCTCACCTTAGCCGTAGCACTCATATCCCAGTAGAGTTCAAAGCAGGTCACACAGAGTCTGTTCTGATGTATTTCTCACAGTTATGGCCCAGGCCTGAGTCAAAAAATGGTTTTAATTGCCCACCATTCATTGTGGACCTGAAGTGAAGGCGAGGGTGCATAAAGACAGGTTAGTCAATAATGGTATTAGCAACCCACCTTCAGCAAAATCTGTTATGATTGCTATTTGAGTTCCACCCCTTCAAAACATACACAGTCTCTTGGATCCACCTTTCCACAGAGCTCAAGTTCTTCGCCTGGAGAATTCATGTAATTGTCTCCCTCTTGCCAGTTGCCCGACACCTACCTTTAAATCAATACTTGGTGAGTTTTTAGAACTAAGGCCTAGTGTACACGTGCATGCATATGATATGCAATACTAATTTGGTACATGACCTACCAATGTGCAATTCTAACTTTCTCAATCACTATCTCAAACTGCAAACATGGTTATGTGCAGTACCAACACTATTGTTCCCACTTAATGTTTATCATGTTTCTACTCATTAGCACTTTCTTTCTATTCTCACTGCACACTCCTCGTCGATTCTGTTAGAGGGGCTTCTGCTGCAATACAAATGTTCGATGCACAGTGCACTGCTGCTGTTTTCAGCTAGGCCTGCCTGATATCAAATATAAGAAATGAAACAATTTAATGAGAAGAATAGCTTACAAGCCACTGTTGTATGTATCAACTTCCTATGAATATTTTGAACTGCAGGGATAGGTTTTCAGAATAGGTGATTTTTCACTGTGCCTATGTGTTCTTACTCGGTCAAATACTATAACAAACAAATCAGTGAGAATCATGGTTTCTACTCAAAGAACAACCTGCTGCTGACCTGCTACCTGCGTGCGTGCCTTCACTGTCAAGGAAACTTTGGGGCATATTACCAACCAATAGAGATAATTTTTGTCTCTAACTTGTTTAGAGACAAAAATTATCGCCGCAAATCGGCGATTTTTATCGCAGATAAACCTTGCTATTAGCAAGGTTTATCGCAAATGCGATAAAAAACCGCCGCAATGCATGAATATCGCTGAAAAGTCAGCGATATTCATGCATTATCGAGCAAATGCTCTTAGCCATGTTATCCACCTCCCATTGGATAACATGGCTAAGAACTGCTCCTGGGCAAGTGTTAGCTTTTGGAGATATTCGCGCTTAGCGCGAATATCTCCAAAAGTTGGTAATAGGAGATAGCGATGTTAGCGACTGTTTTCAGTCGCTAACATCTTGGCACGCCCACTTTGCATGTCATTAGTGATAAATATCACTGACATGCAAAGCGGGGCCCAAGATGGTCACTATCTCCTATTAGCTGTCGCTAACTGGTGTTAGCGACAGCTTGGTAATAGGGAGATAATTTTATCTCCGCTTTCTTGGCTTTTAAAGCCAAAAAAGCGGAGATAAAGCCCCTTGATAATATGCCCCTTTGAGCCTCTGTGACAATGCGCCAGCGTTTTCAATTTTAGGAACTCCGTAGGAATGGGTATTTGGGCCTTGGCTTCGTCATCCCTTTTCTTGGAAATAAAGATTAGGTTATCTTTTCTTCTCTGCACTTACTGAGAGAGCTATTAGGAAGACATAAGGGCTTATTTACAAGCCCCTTGCGGCGCTGGTGCATCCATTTTGCCTATATTAAAAGTGACACACTGTTGGGGTAAGGGCCTTGTAAATAAGCCACATAGTCTCCTGCATAGGCAATGCTGAATATGGACGATGGGATGTCATACACATCACTAGCAGTCGTAACAAGAAGTTAGCTCATGTACTGAAGCAAGTTTGTGAAAACGTAGGTGTTGTACTACATATACGATGACAGGAGAAATTGTGTTCCAGTCATTGGTAGAAGAACATTAAAAAAAAGTCTGGGAACTCTGATGCTGCATGCAATGGGGGAGGGTTAAAGGATTGTCTTAAAAACACGAAAATATTCTGTAACTTTTTTCGGACTTTTCACCTTCAGGTAACTACATTTAAAATAACTCAGAGCTTAAATAAATATTAAATGGACATTATGGGGCAGATTTATGACGGGAATGCGCCACGTTTGCGTCACGCAACTGCGGCGTAAACGTGGCGCATCCCTACGACCCATTTACAACGTGACGCATCTAGGCAGATGCGTCACGTTGTAAAGCCCTGCGCCACTTGTGGGCGTTCCGGCGCAGGGTGGGCGTTCCGGGGCAGGTGCGCCTCGCAAAAGTGGCTGAGTGAAATCTATAAGATTTCACTCAGTCACTTTCAGGCCAATGCTGCGTCAAAACCCTGCGCCTGCTTGAAGCAGGCGTAGGTCTTGACGCTGCATTGTAAAGATGGGGTACACCCGAGCCTTGCTGGAGCTGCATCGCGCTTGCGACGCAACTCCAGCAATGCGCCACCTTTACGGCACAGATGCGGCACGCATCTGTGCCGTTTTTGCCCCATGGTGCGCCGCATTGTAAATGCGGCGCACCATGGGTGGCGGAGCAGCGGCGCAAAATAACTGGCGCATCCCTGGGGATGCGCCAGTTATCATAAATCTGCCCCTATGTTTATCAGTGGGAAATACCCCATCGTACATTATGAAAACTCTATTAGTTAATGACTGCGCCAGAGAGTCACAGAATTGAATCCTGGTTGGTGTGGTTGAGAACACTGACTTGTGTATGTTTAGTGCTACACGGTCCCAGTCTGTGACAGAAAGCACTGTGAACATTTAATTAATTTTTTTATCTTGCATTCCACAACACAGTCTAGGATGGGCTGCTATAAAATACGTAAAAAAGTTTTACGATTAAAAAAAAAGTGCTTTCAAAATGTAGGCTTTAATAATACCCAGAATGTGAGTAGTGCAAATCTTTTTTATAACCGTTCTTTGAAAGCATTCACTTCACAGCTTAGCTGGGAGGTCCTGTAAAATACCTCTCAAATAGAATAAATCTGTGTCATCAAGTAGACGTTTTTTATAGCTGCATTTTAAAAGCACACACTTTACTGTTTAGCTCGTTAGCTTGCTCCCTTACAATACTACTCAAAAAGAATAAATGTGTGTCACCAGGAAGATTCAAGGGATTCCATCACTAAAGCCAATACCGGCTTCCAACCAACCTTTACATTTGCAGATTGACCAGTTGCTCACATTTACATTTCTTTCAGAGAAGCAGGCATCCTGGCAGGAAGGCTTATTTAGCTGTCGGTCCCTCCTCGGATTTACAGCACAGGAGACTTCTCTCCTTAAACGTTAGTTGAAGCTTTTCAACTGTCAGAATTAACTGTCCTAGGATGGGTATCTTTTCATAAAAAGTAGGGTAAATGTTTTACTAAAATTAAAAAAGTAAGGCTATGTCGTGAGCCTCAGATCCCCTCACACTTCTACCACTGGTTTCAGCACATAGTGCTGTTAGAATTATATGCCAGAATCTTACATATTATAACTGTAATACACCATAAATGTTTCCCAATAAAATCGGTATACTGAATCGTCGTTTATCATACATATAGCAGACAGCACACTACACACTAGCACACTACAATAAACATGCTTGTCAAGTACATGGTTTGAGGTGCAATCATTAAGAGATGATTATAGCTTATCACACCTTTTTGGGGAGTAACATGCAGATTTTGTGCTTATCACACCAAATTCTTCTTGTTCCTTTATGTACTGGATATTTTTGCTCAATACATTTCAGCAGGTTTAACCTAGAGGCAATGTACAAAGTATTTATGCAGCACGCAAACAACAACAAAAATGAAAATACAACATAGGAAACATCCGATATATAAGACATACAATAAGGATAATAGTACTCCAAGTTAGCCAACTGCGGCGAGGATGGATCCCCCTCCCTGCCGCTGGGGGGCCAAGCATGGGAACAACCACTTACCTCTGCTGTGTACACCCACATGGCTAACACTGAGGGACGCCATGAGTATTAGGTTGTCAAATATCTCAATCTTGACTGTAATGGACATGCTCTGCCGTCACCGGTGACAAGAGCTCACTTCCTTGCATTAGTGAGCTATACTCATACACAAGCGCTCATTTCATAGTGTCTTCACACGCATAGCGTCTTCAATCCCTCGGTAACGTATCCACACCATACCTCGCATTCACTTCTGTCGCTACACACTCGTTGTGGATATAGGCTGTTGCCCAGATAACACAAATGTCGTAGACGCGCTGACGTGCCTACATGACTGATTGTAGAAAATGGGAAAATCGATGGACCTGCTTAATACTCGTGCTAGATGTTATATTATGTGTGCGTGCTCTACTTAACCTACGCCGCCGGACCCCCGGGTTGTCGGCTGAATGGCTGTGTCATCTTGCCCAATACTCCATGTTTACCAACCAACGCAGCCGGCCCCAGTGGGTTGTAGGCTACATACTGTGTGAATGTAACACGGATTGTCTGGAACAATAAAGGTCTTTAATAAAAATAATAAAAAAATAGTACTCCAAGTTAGCTGTAATCTTTTAGTGAAGTTGGTTTTTAAACTTTGTGTTTGAAAATGCCACATTTAGAAAATGGGTATTTTCTAGCTTTACCAATATATGTCTCTGCCTACTAGTAGACTCAATGCCTGGTGTAGACAGACAGGAGTTGTTTGTGCATTCACTCTAGATAGTTTCACAAAGGGAGCTGAGGTGTGCCCTGCCTAACCTGATGGGCCATCACCAGGCTGATGTGTCTTCCTGAGCTAGAGTGGAGGAAGGAATTGTCACTGACAATTAAAAATGGCTGTGCCCGTCCACTCACAATGCCACCTCAAACCCTCCCCCCCGAGTGTGTCTGGAGCCTAGGCCAGGCAAGGCAGGGACTTGTAAACTACAAAGCCTTTCTTTTGAAGTAGGCTTAATTCAAAGGCTAAAAGGGTGTATGCGTATTGGGCCTAAAACCCTAGACTTTTAGAACTCTTCTTGATCAAGAGGAACCTCTGTCAAGGAGAAGAGCTGAAGAGCTGTGAGGAGGAGTACTGCCCCCTTGCTGCGTGTTGCTTTGTTGGGTTGAACTGCAGTTGGTGCTTGTGCTTTGGAGAGAAAAAGGATTGAACGTTTCTGTGTATCCTGCTTGTGAAGTTTCACCAAGGGTCTGTGTGTGCTTGCCTCCTATTAAGAAGTCTTAGGGCCATCAAAGACTTTATTTGCAGCACTGCTGAACTCCATTTCTGGGAGTTCTGACCTGCCTTGTGGTGCCAATTCCCGTTCTGGGGTCTTGGAGGTTGGTTCGATCCATCGCCCTTCCAGCGCCTGTTTTTCCGATGCTGCACTGCTGTTTTGGAGCAATTTCCATTCACCGCTGCCGTGCAGTCGAAGAAATCGATGCAGCGCCTGCCCATGGCCAAAGAAATTGCCACAGCCTGAGTTTGAGAATCGGGTGTCCTTGACCGTTACAACCCCTGAACTGACTCCAGTAAGGTGGTCTGCCCCTACTCTCCTGTCCTGAAGAAGACCCCGTTGCAAGGATACAACAATACCTGCCTATACGAGAGGGTCGAAACGTCGACAACTATCTGTTTTTAAACATCAACTCCACGTCCCAACCGTTCATATATTGTACTGTGTGGAGTATGACATGTCTTGATTTAAAATTTAAGTTCTCCAGTTGTGTATTGTACATAGTATGTAACCATTAGAACTAGTTGGTTCAAAGTACTGATTATTCTGTCACCTGTTACTCTTCCCTATCACTGTATCCTCACAATATCACGCACTTTCTTTTTTCCCCCCTTCCCGGGGCATTGCTCCACCTTTCACTAAATACTTGACTATTGATGTTATTGAATACGCATTCCCATTGTGATTAAAACAATGTGGTTTGATTTATTGTCCACGTGATTATTGTCTTTATCAAGTTTCACTTTGTGTTCTCAATCCCACTGGGACCCCTTCCTCATAATACAGAATCAACCTAGGTCCCAGTGACTCCGTTTGGGTAAACCCCCCCAACTGTATACAGCCTGAGTTTAGCACACCATGTCTCCGAAGTCCAAGACAACCACAGTGACTCTATACACAGGCCCTGTCGTGAGGCTCATAGAATCGATGCATTGTGAGACCGCTATTTATGAAATCAATACACGCCTGTTTGCCGCCACCACATCGGCCTCCAGCGCTTCTGCATTTCCACACATCACACCTGTGCGCCAAGATTTTCCAACACATGACCCACAGACCAAAAACGTCTTTGAATTCCATGCTTTGTTTCTCTTTAAATTCAAGATTCGTTTAAACACTTCTCTTGAATGCAGCAGAAAGGATGCATCGCCTCAGCAGGGAGTCAGGAATCTACACATCCCTGTGATTTCCAACCCTTCACTCCTCTGTGACTGTTTTCCTTTGTGGATTCTGATGGATCTGAAGTTAATTTGTGTAAAATCCCCATATCCATAGAGTTCAATCAATCATTCAATCAGGCATTTGTTAAGAGTGACTACTCACCCATGAGGGTCTCAAGGCGCTGGAGCTAGGGCAGGGTGCAGGTTCCACTCCATCAAGGAGGGGGTCTGTCGAAGAGCCAGGTTTTGAGTTTTCTAGCGAAGATGGGGAGCGATGTTGACTGTCTGAGGTGGAGCGGAAGGGCTATTCCAGGCTCTGTCCATGAGGAAGGAGAAGGTGAAGCCTCCCAATCTGGTATTTCTGGTGCGTGGGACCACAGCAAAGGCAAGCTAGGCCGATCGTAGGGACCTTTTGGGTACGTGGAATTTGAGTTGGCTGTTCAGGTAAGCTGGTCCGATGTCATGGAGGGCCTTGTGTGCATGGGTGAGCATCTTGAAGGTGACTCTAGCCTCAATGCGGAGCCAGTGGAGTGTGCGTAGGTGCTGGGAGTTGTGACAGTGTCTTGGCAGGTTGAGGACCAGTCTTGTGGCGGCGTTCTGGATGTTCTGTAGCTTACGCGTGAGGTTTTTGTTTATTCCGGCATAGAGTGTGTTGCTGTAGTTGAGTCTGCTGGTGACCAGGGTGTAAGTGACTGTCTTTCTGTGTTTGACTAGGATCCATTTGAAGGTCTTACATAGGAGGCAGAGGGTGTGGAAGCAGGAGGACGAGACAGAGTTGATCTTGAGGTACATTTTGAGCTCAGAGTCCAAGATTATTTCAAGGTTGCGTGTGTGGTCCGTGGGGGTGGGTGGGCTTCCGAGTGTGGGGGGCCACCAGGTGTCATTCCAGGTGTCGGGGTTTGGGCCCATGATGAGTACTTCTGTTTTGTTGGTGTTTAGTTGTAGGCAGCTGTTTTTCATCCATTTGGGGATGGCCTCCATGCCTTCTTGAAAGTTGTGTTTGGCAGTGTTGGGTTTGTTGGATAGGTAGAGGATGAGTTGGGTGTCGTCTGCGTATGACACAATGTTGAATCCATAGGTTCTGATGATGGGGCGAGTCGAGCCATGTAGATGTTGAGAGTGTAGGGTTGAGGGAGGACCCCTGGGAGTCCGTGAGGATAGGGGTGAGTCTGATCCACTGCATTCTGCCGGGGAGGAAGCAGTGGATCCAGTTGGGGGCATTGTCCTGGATCCCTACTTCATGGAGTCTGCATATTAGGGTGCAGTGAGAGACTGTTTTGAACGCCGCTGAGAGGTCGAGGAGGATGTGGGCTACTGTTTCTCCTTTGTCCAGTAGGGTGTGGATGATGTCTGTTGCTGTGAGGAGGCCGGCTTCTGTACTGTGGATTTTTCTGAAGCCGGATTGGGAGGAGTCGAGGATGTTGTGCTCTTCGATGAATGTAGCGAGTTGGCTGTTGATGGTTTTCTTGATGACTTTCGCTGGGAACGGGAGCAGGGCGATGGGTCTGTAGTTTTTGAGGTCAGTGTGGTCTGCCGAGGGTTTCTTCAGGATTGGGTTGATCTCATCGTGTTTCCAGTTGTCAAGGAATGAGGCAGTCACCATGGTGAAGTTGATTGTGTGGTGGAGCATGGGTGTGATGATGTCAGTGGCTCTGTTGAAGATGTGGTGGGGGCAGGGGTCCGTGGGGGCCCCGGAGTGTATTGCTTCATTGCCTTCAGTGAGTCTTCAGTGGGGAGGTCTGTCCAGTAGTCAGTCCCGGGCTTCAGGATGTCGGGCGTGGTTGATGAGGGTTCAGTGTGTTTGTTGTCTTCATCGAAGTTGTCATTGATGCTCCTGAATTTGTGGTGGAAAAAGGTGCTGAATTTGTCACAGAGGTCTTGTGAGGGAGGGATGTCAGTAGACTCACTGGTGGGTTGGGCGAACTGTTGTGTGCATGGATGGAGATTCTGTCTTCAATCACATTTTCCTCATTTTTCTGATGAGTTGCTGGTGGGCGTTGGTGGCGGCTCTGAAGTTGTTGTGGGCTTCTGTGGATCTGGTGTTCCTCCAGGCCTTTTCGAGGTGGCGGCAAGTGCATCTGGACTCTCGAAGTTCAGTAGTAAACCATCTGGCTTTCTTGGTGTGGGTGTTGTTGTTTTTCCTGAGGGGGGCTATGGTGTTGGCGATGTCGGAAATCTATCTGTGCGGGGTTCGTGCTGCGGTGTTGGGGTCGTTGTTTTCCACGATGGTTGGGGTGGAGTTGCTGAGTGAGGAGATGAGCCAGTCATCAGTTATTTTGGTCCAGTTTCTTCGTGGGAGCAGGTGCTGGTGCCTGGGGATGGTGGGTGTTCTGAAGGTGAAGTGAATACATCAATGGTCAGTCCACAGGCATTCGTGGTGTGGCTGAAGGTGATGGAGTTTCCTGTTGTGAAGAAGGGGTTGAGGGTGTGTCCTACTAAGTGTGTGGGATCGGTCACGATCTGGCAGAGTCCAATATTGTGGAGGTCTTCCAGGAGGGATCTGGTGTTGGGGTCCAGTTGGTTGTCGAGGCGGAAGTTGAGGTCTCCCAGCAGGGTGTAGTTCGTGGATGCGACGGCATGCGTGGAGATGATGTCCATGACAAAATTGCAAAAACCTTTTAAAAGTTATATTTTGAGTTGAGTATATTGCATTTTTTTGTCGTTTTGGTCTTGTTTGGTTTAGATAAAGATAAGTTATTTTTTAAACTGGTTTGCTGTCCATTTGTAGTGCTTGCATTGTGTTACTGTGTGTGGTATGTATACATATTTTACACATTGCCTCTGAGATAAGCCTGACTGCTTCTGCCAAGCTACCAAGGGGGTGAGCAGGGGTTATCTTGGGTTTGTAATCCCTAACCCTGACTAGAAGGAAGGGTCCCTACTTGGACAGGGTACAAGACCCTGCCAACTAGAGACCCCCATGTCTAATAGTGCATGAGTGAGTGGTTGCATAAGTCTCTGAGTGGGTGTGTGAGTGCATATGTGAGTCTCTGAGTGGGTGTGTATTAGACCTGGCATCATTGGCGTGTGTCTCCCTTCCATTCTTGATGGATTGCCTCCTCTGTTTTGATATGTTTTTGCTGGTTATATGCTTTGGGCACTGTGCCACTGCTATTCAGTGCCACAGTGCAAGAGCTCCCTACATTAAATTAATGTACTAATTGGTGATTCCATGATTGGGTTATTTGATTTACCTGTCAGCCCCTAGTACAGTGCACCATGTGTGCCCAGGGCTTGTAAATCAAATTCTGCTGGTGGGCTTGCAGCACTGGTTGTGCCACCTACAGAAGCAGCTTGTAAAGTGTGTCTCCGGCTTGTCATTGCAAGGCCTGTGTGCAGTCTAGTACTGCCATGTCTACTTGGCAAGTGCACCCATTTGCCAGTCCCTAAACCTTCCCTTTGCTTATGTTGGACACCCCTATGGTAGACCCAAGGGCAGGGTGCATTGTAAGTGTAAGGTAGGACATACTCTGATGTGTGTAGCATGTCCTTATAGGGAATGACAGCCATTTTCGTTTTTCACTTTTGCAAGGCTACCTGTTCTCCATAGGCTAGAATGGGCAGTTAGATTATTACATTTTTATAATCCTAACTGACTCAGGGAACATGGTAGAAATTCGAATTTAGAATGCCTGAACTCTGAATAATAAAAGAAATCTTTTAATAAAGTTGGTTTTATTATTTTGTGTTTGAAAATACCACTTTTAGACAGTAGGTACTTTCTTGCTTAACTGTCAAGGCCTGCCTTTGCTAGGTTGTGTATTCCTTGTCTGGGTTTGTGAGTGACAGGGCTGGGGGATTCCAGGAGACAGGCTGGGGCAGCCCAGTGGTGAATTGACAGATCTGCATCTAGATCGGAGGGAGGAGTTGCCCCTGGGACCTGAATAGGGCTGATCCTTCTATCTACAGTGCTGGCTCCACCTCCTGTGGCTTGTCTGATGTCTCTGCCCCGCACTGTGAAAAGAGAGAAGGAATCTTGTCAACAACGTGCTCCATAGCTGTATCTTTCCTCCCCTGTGCTGGCTCCACCTCCTGTGTGGTGGCTGATGTCTCTGCCCTGCACAGTGAAAGGAAGAAGAGAGCCATGTAAACATAGTGCTCAGGAACTGGTTTGGACTAGGCAGAGGCCTCTCTGCCTTCAGAGAACAAAGGATTTTGGGGTATAAATATTGGGACCCTGATCCGAAGAAAGTAGATCACTTCTGGAACAAGAAACCTTTGTGACGCCATCGAGAGAGTCCCCATCCCCTCACCGAAGAAGTGTGTCACAGGGCCTGTCGCGGCTTCAATATACAGAGTTGTCGCAAGTCTGCCAGGGCGTCTAAGCATCGTCATTGCATCGCCGCATCAAGGGCACCATCTTCTCGCATCGCAACCAGATCATCGCATCACATCACATCAAGGCGCCATTTGCGCACCGCAACAGGCCCACAGGCCGAGAATCTACGCATTATCTCTGAACCGGTAAGGATCACGACGCATCCCCTACTCTGCGCAAGCATTGAGCCACGACGCATCATTTCCCCCGGATCACGGAGCCGACGCATCTCCCCTTTTGCAAGCCTTTTGTTTACTTTGCGCTACACATCCAGGTACTTTGTTGAGAACTTTGTCGCATCTATCATCAACTTGAACTAAGTAACTTTTATCATCTTTAAAGCAATCTTAAGTGTAGTATTGTGGATTTGTGTTGTTGTGGTCTTGTGTTTAAGTCAATATAAAGAATACTTATTTTTGTAAAACCTGTGCAGTGTCCATCTGAAGTGTTTTCACTGTATTACTGTGTATATTCACAAATGCTTAACACACTGCCTCTGAGATGAGTCTGCTCGTGCCAAGCTACCAAGGGGGGGAGCAGGGGTTATTAAGGAGTGTAATCCCTTATCCTGACTTAGTGTGTCACTGAGTGCATATGTCTCAGAATAGGTATGTGAGTGGCTGCCTGAAGATCTGAGTGGATGTGTGAGTGGCTGCATGAATATCTGGGTTAGTCTGTGAGTGGGTACCTGACTGTCAGTGTGGTTCTGAGGGAGAGTGCATGAGTGTCTCAGTGGGATTATGAGTGGGTTTGTGAACATCTGAGAGGGCATGTTTGTGGGTGCATGAGTGCCAGAGAGGGTTGCGAGTTGCTGCATTACTCTCTGAGCAGGTCTGTGAGTGCATGTATCAGTGTCTGAGTGGATGTGTGAGTGGGTGCATGAGTCTCTAAGTGGATGATTGAGTGGTTGATCAACTGTCTGAGTGGGTCTGTGTATAGGTACATGAATATCTAAGTAGGTCTGTTAGTGGGTGCATGAGTATCTCAGTGGGACTGTGAGTGAGTACGTGAGGGTCTGACTGGGTGTGTGAGTGGGTGTGTGAGTGTCTCAATGTGTTTCTGAGTGGGCATGAGAGAATTTGAGTGCATGTATGATTGGGTGAATGATTATATTATCTCAGTGGGTCAGTGAGTGGGTGCATGAGTCTCTGAGTGGGTCTGTTAGTAAGTGCATGAGTGTCTTAGTGGGTGTGTGAGTGGGTGTGTGAGTGGGTACATGAGGTTCTGACTGGGAGTGTGATTGGGTGCATGAGTGAGTGAGTGGGTCTGTGAGTGGGTGCATAGGTCTCTGCATATGTGTGAGAGTGCATGTGTGATTGGCTGAGTGGGAGTGCCACTGGGTGCATACGTCCCTGACTAGGTTTGTGAATGAATATCTGAGTGGGTGAGTAAATATCCTAGTGGGAATGTGAGTGGGTTAATGATGGTCAGATTGGGCCTGTGAGTGGGTGTGTGAGTGGGTGCATGAATATCTAAGTGGGTCTGTGAATGGGTGCATTAGTGTCTGAGTGGAACTATGATTGAGTACACAAGTGTCTGAGTGGGACGGTGAGTGGGTGCATAATTCTCTGAGTGAGACAGTGAAAGGGTCGATGAGTCTCTGAGTGGGTCTATAAGTGGATGGATAACTGTCTGAATGGAAGTTTAAGTTGGTGCATGAGTTTCTGAGTGGATGAGTAAGTGGGTGTGTAAGTCTCTAAGCAGATATGTGAGTAGGTCCATGAGTCTCTGAGTGGGTGAGTGAGTGGGTGCATAGGTCTCTGAGGGAGTGGGTGTAGGAGTGTCAGAGTGGGTTTGTGAGTAGATGGGTAAGTTTTAACATTCCATATTTTATTGCGCTGCTGAGGACTGTTCCCCGGAGTAATGTCTGCAATATTCTACTCAGGTTGTGGCTAACTTATCACAGATGTTCCTGTTGTCCAGTGAAGTCGCGAAACATTTGTGAAAGAATTGTGAAGGATTTGTGCCTCTAGATATTCAAATGTGCTTTTCTGTAATTACCTAAGACACTACTGAACAGATTTACACCAAATAACCAAAATTGTGATCTGTAGACCGAATTCTAACTTCCTGTCAAATTTGGTGCAATTCCATCCAGCAGTGTGGACTGTAGATTTGTCTAAAAGTCCTATGGGAATTAAAGTAGGAAACTCATTTTTTTACCCTCCCCTTTTTTTACGCCCCTACTTTACAATTCACCCTGAAACTTTCCATGCTGAATTAGAATGACTGGCACACTTTTGGGGAAAAATGTCATAAGGAGTCGTCAAACAGCGCCAAGGGAGATTAAAAATGCTTTTCCTATGGAAACATGATCCTAACTATTACTATCTACTGGATATATATATATATATATTCACTGAAAAAACCATAGGTTATAGACCATATATAGTTAGGAATTAGCATTTAAAAAACCTTATTTTACTCACACAAAACCATTGAAATTCCATATATAGTTAGTTGTACTAACTATATATCGCGCACCCGCAATCCACTGCTGATCATGTCACATATTACATCATTCATGACATGGTCAGTGACATCACTGATGACATCACTGATGACATCTCAAATGACATCACTGATGACATCACTGATGACGTCATCCAGTGACTGTATAATTCTGTAAAGTTAAAATATGTCTTACATATTTAAGAATGAGTGGATGTATAAATGTCTGGATGAAGGATTTAGTAGGTGCATGACTGACTGTATGAGTGAGTGGTTAAATGTGTCTCACTGAGTGCATGGGTTAGTGACTAAACTGTCTCAATTTGTGCATCATTATGTCTGTTGTTCTATAAACTGCTGCATGTGTTGATCATTAGCTATATGATTAACTATATGCGTTATTGATTGGTTGCCTACGTATTTGTATGGGAGACTGAGAGTGTGTATGGGTGGCTGGGAGGTGTATGACTCTGTGCATAGATGTGTGAGCAGTTGATTCACTAGATGTATGGGTTCAAAAGTGCATGTGGAAACAGCTGTATGGGCGGTTGACTGTGTGCATGAGTGTATTGCTGAGTGAATGGATATCTCAGTGCTACATGTAAAAGTAAGTACATATGTAAAACACAGTACATGTGAGAGTTGACATATATAAATAACTGTGCATAAGAGCCAGTGAATGTGTGAGTGGCTGTATGGATCATTGTGAACTTGTATCAGGGATTGTATAAGAGAGTAAATATGTGTTAGTATATGTTTGAATAAGTAAGGTGTGTATAACTGTATGGTTGAGTAAATGGATGTGTGATTGATTCTTTGCATGACTGACTAGGTGTGTGTGTAACTCTATGGATGAGTGACAGTCTGTGAGTGTCTGTTTACACTTACTGTATCTAAGGTTATATTAGAGTCTGAAGAGCTTCATCGTATTATCACATGAATGATGTCATCAGTGATGTCATCAGTAATGTCAAATGAGATGTCATCAGTGATGTCATCAGTGATGTCATTTGAGATGTCATCAGTGATGTCATCAGTGATGTCATTTGAGATGTCATCAGTGATGTCATCAGTGATGTCACTGACCATGTCATGAATGATGTAATATGTGACATGATCAGCAGTGGATTGCGGGTGCGCGATATATAGTTAGTACAACTAACTATATATGGAATTTCAATGGTTTTGTGTGAGTAAAATAAGGTTTTTTAAATGCTAATTCCTAACTATATATGGTCTATAACCTATGTTTTTTTCAGTGAATTTTCAAGGTTTTGTAAATGCTAATTCCTAACTATATATGGTCTATAACCTATGGTTTTTTCAGTGAATTTCATTGGTTTTTTAAAAGCTAATATCTATAGCTGTAAAATGTATTCTTCTTTAAATCCAAAAATATATTTTATATGTTTATTAATCATTTTTTTAAAATATTTTTTTTGTTTCGCTCCCGGTCCGCGAACCGGGAAGCTTCCCGTTAGCTCAATTTGATTCCGCGATCCGGTCCGCGAACCGGTAAGAAATCAACATAGTGACGGTATCGCGTTGCCGCGTAATGCGTCTTATGACGTACTGCGTTAGCGCACCCGGAAGTGCCCCGGGGCGCGGACCGAGGCGCGAAACGCAGCTCCCCGGAAGCGATCCGCGGCGCGAAAGCGCGACGTATCGCGTTGCCGCGAAATGCGTCTTGTGACGTATCGCGTTAGCGCACCCGGAAGTGTCCCGGGGCGCGGACCGGGGCGCGAAGCTTAGCGACCCGGAAGCTAACCGGGGAGCGTTCCGCAGCGCGTAACATGAGCGTGAGAGGTCATGTGACTTGTTAATAAAACTTTTCATTGGTTCATTTCACTTTTAGTTTCATAATTATGGAAGGCTAGGTCATGTGACCTAAAAATAACACTTTTCATTGGTTGAGAAGTATTGTTTTTTCCAAATGATGAAAACCACTCCTTCTTTCCTCACTCTGACTTTCATTATTGTGAGAGGAAGACCTATTTTGCTTCTTGGAAGACCTATTTTGATTGTATGAAAATGGCTTCACTGATTGCTTCAGCTGGTGCACCCCCACCACCACCTCCACCTCCTCATGGGAAGAGAGGACCACCTCCCCAGGTGGTTACCAACACTGAGGAGGAAGATGAAGAGATGGATGAGGAGGGAGAACAACCACAATTCCTGGAAGAGTTGCCCCGGGTTTCAAGAAAGAAACCCAGTTTCATCTGGCAGTTTTTTTCCATCCCTCGTGGCCAAAAAAAGGTCAATGCCAGGTACGCAACATGCCTCATATGCAAGGAACAATTGTCCAGAGGGACGGACAAAAAATACAGCTATGGTAATCATACCATGCATAGGCACATGACGAGGAAACATCCCCTAAATTACAGCCGGGCGGAATTAAGGGATATGATGGACAATCCCCGACCAACTCCTGTGGCGAGACCAACAACATCGGTTTCTTTATCACCAGAGGAGGCACGGGAAACTGTGCCAAATATCCAACCAAATTTTGGGCACATGATTCACTTATGTATGCACTGTCGTGCATTAATAGCTTGTGGCAACATGAGCATCAATGCACTGAACCTGGCGTATGAACACCATGATTGCCCTAACCGCCCCCAGTAAATTTTTTTTTGCTCCTGTTGAGCCCTTTTCAACGCCTGTTTTTTGTTGTTTCCCCCCCCACAAAAAAAACAAAAAAAATTATAAAATCGTTCAAAAAATACAAAAAAACAAAAAATGTTCAAAAAAAAAAATATATATAAAACAACAAAAATATAAAAAAAAAAGTTCTTTTCAGAACTACCTTCCCTTTCCAAAAAAATTGCTACAATGTTTAGCACTCTGGCAAGCTCTATTTCTTTTGGTTCGCTCCCGGGTTAGCTTCCCGGTACGCGGACCGGGAGCTAACCAAAAAAAAAATTTTTTTTAAAAAAAAAGTGTAAGTATAAGGAAAGTAAACAGAGAGTGATGTTTCAAGAAAGACAGCTATAGGGAGTAAAGAAGAGATACTGTTTAATAGATCTATTTACCAAAGAACAGACAGAAGAGGGTATAATTGTGAAAAACAAAATAGATAACGAAGTGAAAGAAAAACAAGCATTGGCATAGCCAATAGGTATCGACTTTGGGACCTTCTAAGTATTTAGTTATGCAGCATAATATCCTTGGTGCAGCAACATCAACTGTTGCATGGCTAAACACGTATAAGGTCCCAAAGGCGAGACCTATTGTGTATGCCAATGCTTGTTTCTTAAGTAGAATTGCAATACGTCTGGCTCTTCCATGTGAAAAGATCTTATCTTGTGCTCTAAAGATTGCTAAAGTCTCGACAGAGAACAGGCTAGGCTGTAAGTAGGGTAAATTGCGCTTGGTGATCTGTTTGAGGGAGCGTCTGCTTTGCCTGGTGTCTTTGGAGAGCAATTTTGATTGTTATACTGGACAATATAGCCCTAATGTAAATAACATAGGGGCATATTATCAACATAGGCAATAAAAGTTTTGCAGCTTTTATCGGCAGAAATGTGTCGCTAAAGCTGCTTTTGCGGCAGAAAACTGCCGCTAAAGCCGCTTTTGCACCAGTTTTCTGCCAATAAAAAGAGCAATAATTTTATTGGCTGCATTCATAATATGCCCCTTAGTGTGCTTCAACTACACAGAGAAAGCATTATGAACAAATAGTGATACAGTGATCAGTCAAAGACACTAAGAGTAATAGAGACGGAGTGAGTGAACAAGAGTGAGGAACTATGAGAAGAAAGGGACTGAGAAAAAGAGTGGAAGGAGTTGAGTAAGTAGGTAATAGAGAAAGGAATGAGGGAAGTAGCAAAGGCAGGAAACTGAGGATTAAAGAAATGAAGCAGTGGAACTAATAGTAGTTCAATGTGATAGAAATGTAACGAAAAGAGTACAAAATATTTACCTTATAATTGTCGTTAAATTACTCATTTTTTATTTTTATACTTTCAATCTGTGAAAGAGAGAACAAACATTTGAAAAATATAAAAACATGTATTAAAAAATTACAAAAGACAAGGGCAAAGATTGAAGGACAAACAGTTTTTCAATAACTTTGACACTTACAGAAGCTACACAGTCCTAAAGATATACATTTTAAACTAACACTATCTTGATGCAGATGAAGTGAGGCCTATCTTAAAACATGGTGCATCTTTTGCATTGCTGTTGTCTCAGAAAAGTGTCGCAAGACACTAAAATTTAAAATAATTGCTTCAGGATGCCAATAAGATGTCTACTATCCAGAGTTTTGTTTCAGGTGAGGCCTACTCAGGGTTGCAGATGAAATTTCGAGTTGTTGAAGAGAATAGAGGACATAATACATGTGAAGGTCTACCAATGAAGTGAGTCATGTCCACTGCAATCTTCAACAAAGTCCAAACCTCCTATGTTTCCCTGGACAGACCTAAACTTGATCTGCACAATGTGATTCGTAATGATAGGAAACACAGGTGATGTAATTGAAATACATGCAATTTATTTTGCTCATTTCACAATCACATCACTTGTGTTTCCTTTGCTTAGGTATCTCATTGTGCAGATGTAGTCTAGCATATGAAAGAATACGCAGAAGTGCAGCACTGCATGCAACAACTTTGACACTTACAGAAGCCTCACCTTCTCCATGCCTCCTACACAGTTCTACATATACATCATAAATGCAAACAGTACAGAATTAATTATACATGTTAAATGGTTTATTTTTGCTGTTCTCAGAATGTATCAAAATTCACTAAAAACAGTGACTTGAAGGTATTCATCATGTAACAGCGGGGAAAAAAAACCACAATCAAAATGATTGTGTTTAAAAAACCCATACAACATCAGAAATCAAAAATCAGAACTCCTTAAAGTTAACTTACTTTCCATGACGTCCAAGGATGTCCTATGAATAGCTTACACTCTTTTGTGCTGTTATTACTTTCAGCCCGCCACTTTCTGAAAGAAAATCTCCATCGTTTTTAAAAACATGTTACATACAATAAATGACTTCTTGCTCTCTACCACAAGATTCCACAAGGCCAAATCTTGTCAGAGCCATGTATAACTCTTGGATTTCTTGTTAGCCAATCCCATCATTTGGCATTTCCGCAACTTTCAGAATTAAAATGTTGAAGATCATTTTCACAATCCTGGAATAGTAATATCTTCCCCTTCTTGCTCAGTCATGTTCTACATTTCCTATGACACTGATACTGCTTAATATGAAGCAGACTTACACTACCTCTATGACTACAACAATTATTTAATTCTCTACATCACTTTTAATCACAAAGCAATGAAAAACAGTAGACAGCATTGCAGACTTACATTCCCTCTACTCCATGTTTTGATTGGCTGCTTCAATTAGCTTATAAAAAGAAACAGTTTTTCTGAACTCATTCAAAGTGCACATATATCTCCATGATGTCCAGTCCTATGATTAGAAGTTATGTCTCTGAACTACACTTATCCTCAAGGCCAAATTGTGTAGGAGCCATTAGAACTTCTTGAAATTCCACAGAGCACATCCCGAGATTATTTCCCTAAAATTTTGGTTTTAAAAACACCAGGTAAGAGTTTTTAAGGTCATACGGCAAATTGTTTTTGAAAATTAAAACAGAATCATTGCAGAATGACCAGCCATTTCTAGACTTTAAATAAGCTGTGTAATGTCCTGATGATATTGAAGGGCCGTCATGATATATAATTGCTGTAGTTACAAAAGTCCTTCCTGATATTGACAACTGCGAAGCTACAAAATTTTTTATTAAAGTTGTCAATTTTGTTCCATCAGGCCTACATCGTTGGAACATTAAAATGACGTACTGGCCATATGT
Source organism: Lissotriton helveticus (assembly GCF_964261635.1). Classification (NCBI taxonomy): domain Eukaryota; kingdom Metazoa; phylum Chordata; class Amphibia; order Caudata; family Salamandridae; genus Lissotriton; species Lissotriton helveticus. The sequence goes on along the minus strand of NC_136063.1, from coordinate 1,708,039,062 downwards.
TCGTATAAATAATGTGGACATCATTTCATATTTACATTGGCTACACTCCATGTTGTGATTAGCAGCTTTTACTAGCTTATTAAAGGAGACTGATTTACTGTCTGGCAAAGTTAAATATATAAATCTTTCTGAGTCTACACTAGTAGTACTTGATATCATACAGTTCTCACAGTCATGCTGCCATTGATAAGAAAGCCCAAACAGCTGATCTACATCTACACCTTCAGCATGTAATACATCAAGCATATACATTAAAAACTCCTGACAATCTTGCTGAATATTTTGAGAGAATTGTGTTTGGCCTGAACATCTGTCTAACAGATTTCGAATTTCAGACACACTTTCTATGTTTCTTCTATCAGTGGTACATTTCTCTAACACAGAATTTAACAAACCGCAAAATCTTTGATCAGAATTGACCACAATCTCTTCTTTTACATTTTTTAGAGAAAACAAAACATTAATTACTACATTAGCATAGCAGTTGACACCAGAACTGTTTTCAAACTGAAAACCAACAACATCTTCAACAGAATCCTTTTTGTTTCTGCTTGTAATTTTAGGTTCATTCACTTTTTGTCTTTTTGCTATAACCTCCCCAGTATTGTTCTCATTTCTTCGTTTCCGGCCTACCAGACGTTTCTCAAACAAAGGAAACTGAGGCAAATGTGGCGCATACTCTCTTCTTAACCTATTGTATTCCTTAACACAATCTAGATCTGCACAAATGTTTGTGACATCACACTCAATCAAGTACAATCCCGATAAAGTTCTAACTCGTGACAATGCCACATATGCCATACCCTCCTTGAACACAGAACTGCCAATATTCACCAATGCACTGTCTACACTTAAACCTTGCGATTTATGGATTGTCACCGCATATGCCAAGCAAACAGGAAACTGCTTACGGCGAACATATAAGTCTTTTACAAGCAAAAATCTAGCAGAACAACGAGCAATTAGCTGTACTTCCTCAATGCCATCAAATTTAATTTTTAAAAATTCAATTCCATCTCTATTTCTGTATTTCACAAAATCAACAACATTACCCATTGATCCATTTACCAGACCTCTTTCAACATGTAAATTCCTTCTTAAAATTATACGGCAGTTCAAGCACACATTCAGAGTCTTTTCAAAACCTGCAGTTTTAGATATACTCTTCTCTAATGAATCCAATTTTGTTTTCAGATTCTCAGACAAAATAATTGTTGATCCCATATGCTCTACTCTATCAATAGCTTCCAGTTTCACAATCTCTTGCTTTTCTAAATGCAACATTTTGTTGTTAAATTTGGCACATTCTGCAAGAGTTGGCATCAAACATATTCCAGATTTCTTTTCAGTAATTTTCTGAAAAATATTCTCAGGCACAACATCTTGTTCTGGATATAAATTTGACAGTAATCGTGCATGTAAAGCTTCTTTCCCATGCTCGGTCACTTTTCCAATTCTAACATCTTGTAGAATAGTCTTGTAAACTTCATCCTTTGCCTGACGCATATTTTCATGCAGTTCAGCATAATTGAAGTTTAACCATATATTGACGTTGCCAATGCTGCCTAGGCACTTCCTGGTATCTTCATGCGTGAGCATTTTGAACACAGGTTGCCCTTTCACTGGTGTCAGCTGCAAAAGATCTCCGAAAACAATGATGTGTTTGCCACCAAATAACACATCATACTCTGTTTTGAGAACTTCTTGCATCCTCAAATGCACAAAGGCAAGCATGACATTGGAAACCATGCTTACTTCGTCAATGATAAGAAGTTTCATTTTCCTCAAGATTCTTGAAACTTCAAAACAAGCATCTCCAGATAGCTTGTGATATTCTAATTTGTTGTCATGCTCCACTGGCAGCATCAGTAAACGATGTAAAGTAATCACTTTAATATTATGTGCTGCCAGTCCAGTTGGAGCAGTGACAACACAAGACAGCGATGACTCTGTCCTTTCCTGCAAATAGCATGAAATTGCTTTAATGAGGAAACTTTTTCCAGTTCCCGCTTCTCCACTCACGTACAGTCGGACAGGCTTCAACGACGTACATGAGCACTCTTTCTTATCATGACTTAATCCATGATCAATTTGCATGGTAACTTCGTCATATATTTTCCTCTGCTCAACGTTGAGTTGCCTTTCCAACTCTTCTAAGTTAACCGCATCCTCTTGAGCATGTGCCATGGCTCTTTCCACTTCATTCATAGCAGTGGCAGCTTCATTTTCGATAAGAGGTCCTCCTAGTGGATCCTGACTCAATGAAGCAGAACTCTGACTGTCCTGAGAACTGTCTCTGGCAATCTCGGCTGCAATCGTTGCTTCCTGCTCAATTTCCGCATTCAACATTTCTACATATTTGGGAAAAGCAGGACATTCTATGGTCTCCTTGGCGGCATTGAAAGAGTCTTCGTAACAGAGGAAATCTCCAAGCAGTTCCTCTTCTGCACGCCAAGGCTTGAAAAGTTGCAAAAGTGCTAAATAGAAAAACTCCTTTTTTTCAGGAGATTCGCCACTCAATTTTCGATGGTTTACCAAGTGGCATTTTCTTTGCTTGACCAGACATCCCTCACTTCCTATTACAGCATACACTCCTTTCTCAGTATCTTCTTTGATGTTCCTCTTGAATATGTAATTTTGCAGAACCTCATACAGACAAACATTCTCGAGGTGACTGCTTCGATTTGGATAATATGTATCCAACATGTTTGTCTTCAAAATGTCGGTACTGTTTGGCTCCTTTTCCGCCAAATACTCAATTTCCCGCACAGGTTTGAGAACTCGATTACGCGTTGCAGCAAGACCAAGACTCGCCCAAACGATACTCCTGGACTTGGCATAGAGACTTGCTGAAGACAACCGGTCAGAACATTCGTACGCTCCGATTTCTCGATGCGACAACATCTTCAGACTGAAACTGTACAACTTCTTGCTGAGGCTCTTTTCATGGGAAATGTCCTCCCACATATCCTTCAATTCTGTCTTCTCTTTTTTGGTGATGTAAGACGTCACATACCGAGCCACAGCCATACAGTTATCAGCCACAAACTGTATATCCATGTTAGCATTCCACATGGACAAAATCACCGGGTTGTAGTCGTTGATGTACTTGGACTCTTCGTTCCTCTTCAAATTGTATGTGTTTTTAGGTGATTTCTTCATCACATTATGTCGCAGCGAAGACATCAAACTGTTTACTCTTCCTTTAGAAATCACCGGTCGTGGAAAGCCGAAACGACATTTGGTGTAGAACTTGTCTTTGTTTCGGAATTTACGACGGCAGTACTTTCCACATCGATGGCTTTGGAAACGCAGAACTTTTTCTCTTAGGCTTTTCTTCTCCTTTGCGTTTGGAACAGCACACGTAGAATACTGTTGGATGAAACTCATCACTGAGTCTTCTGGATCCGTTCCAAATTTAGGTGCATCCTTGATCCACAGCAACATATGTATATGAGGAGCACCTCTTGCTTGGTACTCCTTTCTCCAGAAGAAATCCAACACCTCTCCAAGAGGTGGATTCTTCTTATTCATGATGAAAGACATCATAGCTTCAAATCTATGATTGAAGTACCTACATACATTGACTGGATCCAAAGAGCACAGTTCTCCGGGTGTCTTGAATTCGATGTTATCTACGTTAGCATTTGCCTCTCGTAGAAATTGAAGTAAGTCTTCCCAGCCATACTCGGCACAACTCAGAGTGAGGAACCATGTGGGAGTACCTAAGTTCCTCAGCATACATTTTAAATCACCATGACGACGGTACCAGTACTCATTAGTACCACGCTGACACGCCATGAGATTAATCAGGTGAGAATCCAAAATACTATCTTGGACATTCAGTTTATCCATAAAATCACTTGCCGAGATGTTTTGCATGTGTATACCACTTTTCAAGATGTGGTTCACTGCATATGACAGTCCAGACAGATCGCTTTCAAACAGGAGATGAAACAAATAAGGAATGCATTGTCGAAACCTAGCATCTCCTGCATACAATCGCAAAGTCCGGTATTCAGAAGCAGGAATTTGATGAGGTCGCTCATCATATCTTCCTCCCTGACCTGTTGGAAAAAGCTGTGGGAAACACCGAGCTTCCAAACTTTCCTCCCAAACACTAATGGGACTCCCTTTGGCTTGTTTCATTTGAAACAACTCAATAGCATTCCCCATGACTTCCTTGGAATGCAAAGGATGAACACTATAATGTTCATATATTTCTTCACTAGTAGAGGGTTCTACTTTCTCAATTTGACCTGCACACAAATCGCTATCCTCTTCCTCACTTACTTCCTCTTCTGCAACATATACATTCTTATAGTATTTATTATTTTTTTTCAAATACAATGTTGCCTTTTTAACTTTCCTAACATCTACTAAATCTTGCCATATTTTCTTATTCTTTGTCGGAACCCCATTAACTAAGATAACCAGAGGTTCCTCTTCCACTTTTTCTACTCCAATTGTGTTAATGTTTTTCTTGAAATCTAGAGGCAAATAAACAACTCTTCCCTTTAATCCTCTCTGTAAATCGGATGGAGGCAATTTCCCTGTCTTTGGCTCCATTCTTACAATAGCCTGAAAGGGATGGATACTTTGAATCAAAATAGATTCATAAGTATTTAAGTCCTTCAATTCAGAAGGAATCTCAACCAATTCCAGATTATTATGAACTGCTCTAGCAGGCATCTGGTTTTGTTTTAATTTGTTACAACAATAAGTACACACACGTTGATCCAATCCCAAATCAAAACAATTTTCTACCATCAAGTATGTTGCAAAATCCTTCCATTCACTATTATTTTCCCTTTCACTTTTTGCATATAAATCCACTAACTTAGTCTGATTCTTATAATAAGTGCGTCTACAACACACACAAGTGAAATTAGGCCTCTCACTTGATTTCACGCCAAACGTCGCAATTTCCCTCTGGAAATTATCTGTACTGGAAACCTGTACACTATCTTCCACATGACCCTCTACTTCTTGCTCAATTTCAACATTCTCCTCTTTACTTCCAAAGTAACAAAACTCAATTTCTTCACATATATTCTTCACATCTATTTCAGAACCATGCAAAAGAGCAGCGCATAATTGTTTCAGCATAATTGCTGGACTCTTAGCATAATACAACATTCTAACTAATTTCCTCACTTTGTTATGATGCACTGCTAGCATCCTGAAATGATGAAAAACACTCTGGCATACTCTCCTGGAAAGACAAGCCAGTGAATGACCATGCAAACCTGTCACTTCTCTTACTCTGCAAGAATCTAATTCTTGCAACAACATCATTTTCTGCTTCAAACTTTTTTTGTTAAATGACCGTACAAAATCACAAAGCAAATTGATGGAATCCTGTCGCACACTGCAAATACTACTACACTTCCAGGTGTACACAGGACCCTTAGCACGTCTTCCTAAAACCTCATTACCTAACAACTCTTCTGCCTCTGTTGTCACAAGTTTTTCTTTTTCAACTGGACAACCATCTTTCACTTCATAAGCACGACCACTGGTGTCAACTGCATGCACCAAATCATTATCCTGGAAATAACTCTCCTCATTAAAAAATGCCTCACAGCTTGAACTATGCATCCATTCTCCAGAAAAAACTTCACAAAAATTACTACGATTAACTATTCTCTTCCATCTACTATTTCTTTTGAAATCAAAAATTGCCTTGTTTAGCTTCCTAATTCTATTGATTATCAAAATAAATAACTTACGTTTAATTTCAAATGCCTGATCAATAACTTTCTCAACTTTTTTTTTTCTCTTATAAAAAACTAGTTTCTGTTGACCTTTCTTAATATTTTTTAACAAATTGCCAATTATCCTGTTGCGGAACATTCGTTTACGAATCTCCCTAAACTGTTGTTTCCTTCTACTATCATGCACAGATTTATCTCTTGCTCTAGCAGTAACATTTTTCATTGTCCTTTTCTTTCCATTTGATTTCCTTCTCGTTTTATGGACTGAAACATTTTCTGTAGTAATATTTTTTTTATTACAAATATTTCTTATGAAATATTTAGAGCTCTTACCCGGTGCTTTCTTCGTGGCTTGAGAAATCTTTTTGTTAGAGGACTGCTGCGTTTTTTTTTTCACCTGCTGTCTTTGACGTTTTGCAGCCTTTATCTGTCTTTGTATTGTAGGCATGGTGAAATCTTGAAATGATCTGCAGTTGAATCTGTGGAAAAATATAATAAAAAATGTTAATAAACATTATTATCAAACAGTAAATCAGTAATAGTGATCAAAAACATAACACACTACTTGACATTTTAATTTGAAGATTTTTTAGTCATTGGCAATTTTACAATACAGAAATACCAGAAAAGAAATGACATTTATATTTATGTTACCTATGCTATTTTATATGTGAATCTGATCTAATTTTATGAGCATATTTTAATATTTTATTGAAGACACTACACATAACCTGTTTTTGAAGGTGTCTTTATTTTTAAATTAAACGGTTTACCTTTTTACTTTTTATTGATTATAAATTTTAAAAATAAATGTTTATATTTCCAAAGGCTCAAGCAGGTCAGCTTCCCATCCTATATCATATAATTCGGACAAATCTGCATCCTCATCACGCTCTTCTTCATCCTCAGGATTTAAATCATCCAAAGGATCAACATCCACTGATGTTTCAATTACAAGTTCAATGATGAGGTCAAAATCAACTGATTGCAGATTGTCGCTCATGTTGAGGTTGTCTTTATCTTTAAAGAAAGATAACAACAATGAGATGTTGCAGAGTAAGAAACAAATCTCAGAGATTATAATAGTAAAATTGTTTAACAAGATTAACATTTTGCAGCTATTATTTAGCCATGTCCAGCAATGCTGAGCAGGTGAAGCCTATGTCTAATTTTTCACTGAACAGGACTCATCTCTTCTTAACCTTGGATAAGCCTCACCGACTCTGTGTCCCCTGCACATACTTAAATGTTAAAGGGCAGATTTATATTAAATGGCACATCCCCAGGCATGCACCAGTTAATGTGCACCACTGCTTTACCACCCATGGTGTGCCGCATTTACAATCAGATAGGAGAAAGCTGCGTCAAAACCCTGCGCCTGCTTGAAGCTGGCATAGGTCTTGACGCAGCATTGTGGAGATGGGGCACCCCTGAGCCTTGCTGGAGCTGCATCGCACTTGCGATACAACTCCAGCAATGCGCCACCTTTACGGCACAGATGCGTCACGCATCTGTGCCGTTTTTGCCCCATGCTGCGCCGCATTGTAAATGCAGCACAACATGGGTGGCGGAACAGTGGCGCAGGATGACTGTCACATCCCTGGTGATGCGCCAGTCATCATAAATCTATCCCTAAGCTTCTTATCTTGTTACAGATGAACTGCCATATGTATCATCAAAATATTTTACATTTTCTAAATATCGAATTTTAAGGAATAAATAGCGATTCTTTACCATTCCTAATTTGCGATGAGCAAATTGCTAATTGCAAGTTACCCATTCATTTCCATGGCCTAGGAGGCTCATATGAATGAAGTTTTAATTTGCGATTAGCAATTTGCTCATCACAAATTAGGAATTTTTCCAAGGGTGCAGGGGTGTCTCAAGAACACCCTGCTGCACCCCTGAAAAACAAATTTGGGGGCATATGGCACACATACATGCCCTAAGGGCATGTGTTGGCGTCATATGCCACCTTTTGTTTTTTTGAAAAAAAGCTTTTTGAAAAGAATTCACAAATTACCACCAATTTACCACAATAGTTTCCAAATCCTTAATGTCATTTTTTACATAGTTTTTGTTTGATACATTGCATTTAAGTAGTCACAAAATTTGCAAATGCTTCAGTGCAATCGCAAAATAAGGAATAGCAAATTTTGCTACTCCTTATTTTGCATCAAACTTGTTTGATACATACCATTTGTCTAATTAACATTCGCAAAGGCCGAAATTCATAGAATTTTGATCTTTGCAAATGCTAATTAGCTTGATACATATGGCCCCAAGTGAGGCCTGTCTTGCGACATGGTGCATCTTTTGCATCACTGCTGCTTGGGTTTTATGTGGTACGTTTTTTTTACACCATGACATATCTGCCTAAATGCATCAATTTGTAATGTTGTCGCCTCATAGCAAATCTTTTGCACCACCGCTGCATCATAAAAGTGACGCACAGTGGCACAAAAAAGGCATACACCTATCATAAATCTGTCCCTAGCATTTTAAATGATTAATCCAGGATGACAATAAAGTGTGTCCTATCCAGAGGTTTGTTTAAGGTGAGGCCTACTCAGGATTGCAGATTAAAGTTACGCTTGATGAAGAATACAGAGGAGATAATACATATAAAGGACTACCAATGAAGTAAGTAATGTGCACTTTATTGCGCCAGTCATCATAAATGTATCCCTAAGCTTCTTATCTTGTTACAGATGAACCACCATATGTACCATCAAACTATTTTGCATTTCCTAAATAGCAAATTTTAAGGAATAAATAGCAATTCTTTACTATTCCTAATTTGCAATGAGCAAATTGCTAATTGCAAATTACCCATTCATTTCCATGGGCTAGGAGGCTCATAGGAATGAAGGTTGCAATTTGTGATTAGCAATTAGCTCATCACAAAATAGGATTTTTTTCAAGCGTGCAGGGGTATCTCAAGAACACCCTGCTGCACCCCTGAAAAAGAAATTTGGGAGCATATGGCACACCTACATGCCCTAAGGGCATGTATGGGCGTCATATGGGACCTTTTTTTTTTGTTGAAAAAAATGCTTTTTGAAAAGAATTCGCAAATTACCACAAACTAGAAGATGGTGGTAGTTTCCAAATCCTTAATATCATTTTTTACATATTTTTTTTTTGATACATTGCATTTAAGGAATCGCAAATTTTGAATTATTGACATTTTAAGTCATTTCCACATGTGCAGTGTTTTCAAAATATAATTTGAAAATCGTTTTTGGGGAAAAGTAATGGTTTGCAAATTTATGACAAGGACATAATGGTGTATGCTTCTCTATAAGGCATTTCAGTGTCTCTGATGTCATTTTTCCCATATTACATTATAAGACCTTTCCCCATGAAGCACATTCCTTGTAAATATGCTCCCACCTGTGCATTGCGAATTTAGATTTTGACTGTTTCAGTCACATAGCCATGTTGAAAGTGACCCAAAAAAATTGCAAACGTTTTAAAATAACACATTCATGTGTCTTAAGGACATTTTAAGTCATTTCCCCATGGACAATGTTTTCTAAGTGGCGCAAAAGAGGTATACACCTATCATAAATCTGTCCCTAGCATTTTAAATGATTAATACAAGATAACAATAAGATGTAGCCTATCCAGAGGTTTGTTTAAAGTGAGGCCTACTCAGGATTGCAGATTAAATTTACGCTTGATGAAGAATACAGAGGAGATAATACATGTAAAGCTCTACCAATGAAGTAAGTGATGTCTACTTCATTGCGCCAGTCACCATAAATGAATCCATAAGCTTCTTATCTTGTTAGACATCAACCGCCATATGTATCATATAACTATTTTGCATTTCCAAAAAAGCAAATTTTAAGGAATAATTAGCGATTCTTTACCATTCCTAATTTGCGATGAGAAAATTGCTAATTGCTATTTTACCCATTCATTTCCATGGGCTAGGAGGCTCATATAAATGAAGGTGCAATTTGCGATTAACAATTTGCTCATCACAAATTAGGAATTTATTCCAAAGGTGCAGGGGTGTCTCAAGAACACCCTGCTGCAACCCTAAAAAAGAAATTTGGGGGCATATGGCGCACATAAATTTTAACAACATTCCTTTACCTCAACAACGATTTTCAAATCATAACTTCAAAACACTACACATGGGAAAATTACTTAAATTGTCCTTAAGACACATAAAAGCGTTTTTTGATTGGCTTTCCTGCATGGTAGGGTCACTTTTAACATGGCTATGTAACACAAACATTCAAAATCAAAATTTTCCATGCACATGTGGGAGCATATTTACAAGCAATTTGCGCCACAGAGAAATGTCTTACACTAAAATGAGAAAAATAACATCAGGGACAGTCAATTGCCTTATAAAGAACCATACACCATTATGTCCTTGTCATGAATTTAAAAACAATTCCTTTTCCCCAAAAACGATTTTCAAATCATAATTTCAAAACACTGCACATGAGAAAATGACTTAAAATGTCATTAAAACACATGAAAGCGTTTTTTGATTGCCTTTCGAGCATGGTTGGGTCACTTTTAACATGGCTATGTAACACAAACATTCAAAATCTAAATTTTCCATGCACATGTGAGAGCATATTTACAAGCAATTTGCGCCACAGAGAAAGGTCTTACACTAAAATGAGAAAAATAACATCAGGGACAGTCAATTGCCTTATAAAGAAGCATACACCATTATGTCCTTGTCATGAATTTAAAAACAATTCCTTTTCCCCAAAAACGATTTTCAAATCATAATTTCTAAACACTGCACATGGGAAAATGACTTAAAATGTCATTAAAACACATGAAAGCATTTTTTGATTGGCTTTCCAGCATGGTTGGGTCACTTTTAACATGGCTATGTAACACAAACATTCAAAATCAAAATTTTCCATACACATGTGAGAGCATATTTACAAGCAATTTGCGCCACATAAATCATAATTTTCTCCTTAAAGTACACTATTCTCTATCTAAATTAAAGAAATATTTTCTCACCTTAGCAAATACTTTGAGTTTGAAAACAGTCTAAGAAACACACCAATTTGTCTTCAGCAGAGCAAAAGGTATGCACTCCAGAGTCTGCAGCTATCAAAAGCACAGAAATGCTGTAATTCTTCACACATATTTCTCATGTCACCCAATCAAAACTCTTCCCTCACTTTTTTTCAAATGAAAACCCTTCCCCCTCTGCCCTTTCTGCCTATTTTCCATAGCAACCACCTCTTGGAAAAACTCTGGTGTTTGCAAGTTCACACAACAATGTTGCAATTGAACTCTGAACTCTCAGTGCACCTGCATATCCAGTGCATTCTTTCATTTAATGATTTTTTATTGACCACTCAAAATACATCTTTCAAAGAACACATCTGTGCACCCTAACTTTCTGTTTTCAGCAATCAAAATCCACCAATCACTGTTACTGCTTCATGAACACAGAAACTCCACAGTTTTTTTTTCATTTTACACTCTCATTTTTTCAACTGCCATTTCATTGCCACACTTCATCTGACTGCAGGAGAACCTTCTCTCACCATGTTTTCTGTCTGGATTGTTGGTCATAGTTATATTCACTGGGCTCAAAGGTACGTTGAAAGCAGGAATTTACCTAACCTCAATTTACAAGATGTGGAAATTAAGTGGTTTGGCCACAGAGGATTAAAATGTCACCAATTGATACCATTGGTGAAAACCTTTATGCATTTGCCAAAACCTGACCTGTTAATTGTGCACTGTGGAGGTAATGACTTGGGCACTTTGACTGGTGTAGGTCTGGAAATGCTTTTAAAGGACACCTTTGAGCAATTAATGGCACTTTTTCCTCAGACTGCCTTGGTATATTCAAATATATGCCAAAGACAGAAATGGAGGTGGTCAAACCAATTTTGTCCACAAATTGAGAAGTCGAGGAAGCATGTAAACAAATCTGTTTCAGCTTACATGAGAGACCATGGAATGGGCTCCCTGTACAACAATAACTTGCGTTACTACATGCAAGATATCTACAGAGGAGATGGAGTTCACTTCTCAGATGAGGGCAACAGAGTTTTCACTCTGAATTTAAGAATGTGCATTGGTACCTACTTATAAGTACCTAAATGTACCATAAACCCAAAAGCTCTTCTCAGAGCTACCCAACATCTGATCACTCACAATTATTATTTAACTCTAACATTTTTCACTAATTTTCAACAAAGTACGCTACCGGGGCCGCTACCCGGTACGCGAACCGGGAGCTAACCTCGCGAAATTTTTTTTAAAAATGTTTTTTTTTCGCACATATAAGCCTCCTCAGCCACCCTCAGAAAACCTAGGGGGTCAAGATAACTCTACCGTGCCCCCTTCTACCCATTCTGAACATTATTTGCCCTCCATCTTGTATCTTAATTCGACCGAAACACAAAATGGTGGACTCCCGGAACGCTTAAGGTCCGCGAACCGAGGCGCTCAACGGTTAGCGTACCGGGTCGCTCCCTGGGAAGATAAAGGAAATAAAAAATAATCAAAAAATCCAACCATCAATTAACATACAGCATTTGAAAAGACTATCATTCATTTTTCATTGTAGTACGCTCCCCAGAACGCTTCCCGGTTCGCGGACCGGGCGCTAACCACGAAAAAAAACAAAAAAAAATTTATTTTTTTTTTGCCCCGCGGGGCCCCTTTAAAACCTCCACATTAAACCTAGGGGGTCAGCGAGGATCTACTATGCCCCCTTATAGTTATTTCCCCCTTTGTTTTGGCCTCCTCTTGTCTCTCGATCCTACCGAGAGACAAGATGGCGGCCGCTCCGGACTGTTTAGAATGTTGACAGACACCGGAGAGCCAATCAGCTTCGCTACGCGAAGTTTTGGTACGCTTAAGGTCCGCGAACCGGGGCGCTGCCCGGTCCGCGCTTACAGATATATATCTTTTTTTGAACGTTAATTTCTCAAAATCCACTGCAGCACATATATTGAGACCTACAAAAGGCACATCGGGCTACCAGTCCCTACAATTTAGCCAAGTTTCGTGCAAATCCATTCAGCCGTTCGGGCTAAAAGTGAGGCTAACCGCCCTATGGAAAACTCAATGTTAAAAACACGTTTTGGGACCCCCCTTTTTTCTCGGCCCCCCCTGGACGAACCCCCCCCAAATTTTCAGGGGCTCCTCAGAAACAAAATGTTCCATTTTCCAGAAAATTTCAGCCAATTCCGTCCACAAACGCCAAAGTTATTAGACATAGAATTTTCAAAAATCCCATAGGGAAAAAATCCTAACTATATATACCTACTGGCGACCGCCAGTAGGTAATATATATATATATTGTTAGACCTGGCCCTTTTTGCAGAGTTATCCCCAAACTTTTTGCCTTCCTCCTCCTAATTTTTCTGACTGCTTTTGTTAGCTTTAGGACTCCAGGTACTTTACCACTGCTAACCAGTGCTAAACTGTAGATGCCCTCTGTCTATAATGTATTTGATCGGTTTACCCATGATTGGCATATTTGATTTAATAAGAAGTCCCTACTAAAGTGTACCTAGTGTGTCCTAATAGTGATATACTGCTAATTTCATTTTTCATTATTGCAAGGACCATCTCTCCCATAGGTAACATTGGGATTGTCTTGAAATGTCTTTTAACTGTTATTAACCATTGGGAACAGATAAGGATTTGAAGTTTGGAGTCACTGAAAACAATTTAAAAATACATCCTTTTGTGAAGTTGGTTTTTAAACTTTTAGAAAGTGCAAACCACCATTAAAATGGCCAATACTGACTCTATAACTAAATACCTTCTTTTATTCATGATCACTATACTAATAACAGTGATCACCATTTATTTTATATTTTTTTCATACATCAGTCATAGCAAAAAATGTATTTATATTTTACACATTGTAGTACACAGAACACAAAATATGAACATTTCATAAATATGCATTACAAAGCATATCGCCAAACCTACACACAACAAAATCAATTGCAAACAAAAACATTACAAGCCATCATTTACATTCTCACAAACAAATGAGACAGTTCTGAATTTAAATGCCCAAGAGTAAATACTCCTGATCGCCATCTACAACATGAATGTGCATTCCTCTTTACTGGGCTTTCCAGCCCCACAGTCTCGAGCTGATTGGGAAGCAAGGAGTGACTCTGTTGCTATTCAATGCCATCTGCCATAGGTCCCAACACTCCTTAGTATTGTACACTCATTGGCTGAAGAAGTGTCAACGTGGTTTGAACCATTATATTTTCAAGGTTCTCGTCAGGACTCAGAACTGACGCCAACTCTCATTCATTCCATCAATGGACAGGATCGAACTTCGGACTCAAGCCTCCCAACTTATTGGACCACTACTGCAGTTAACAACTTATATTCTTTTCAAGACCATACTCAATGTCTTTGATAATGGAATCCTTAATAGGTTTTGCATTCACCAATTAAAATATTCCTCCTTGATGGAAATTCTCCAGCCTCTGAGCACAGCGGGATGCTGACCTTGATCCGGGGGTCCGAGATTTGCCACTCTGCCTGTTGCTTTGTTGTGTGGGCTTGCTGCTTGCTGCTTGCTGCTTGCTGCTTCTGTCCTGTGAGTGAAAGGACTGAACTTTGCTTTCTGTGTTCTGCTTCCAAGGTTCTCCAAGGGTTTGTGCTTGCTTGCCTCCTGTTAAGAAGTCTAAGGCTCATCAAAGACTTCACCTACCAGTGCTTTGGCTCCTCTGCTGAGAGTCCTGACGTGTGAAATAGTGCCAAATCTAGTTCCTGGGCCCTTGGAAGTGTAACTTGGTGATCCTAAGGAGAAAAGCCACACATTGACTCTCAATGCCTGTTTTCTCGACATATCGCTGCAAAAGATCGACGCATCGCCGCTTCCTGCGCAGAAACATGGTTTCCACAGGAAGCATCGACCACATCTTTCAATGCAGGCACCAGCTCACTATTGAAGCGTGTCAGAGAAATTGCTGCAGCATGAGCACCAAGCACCAAGTCACCGCTGTCTGTGGCACAAGTTCTAACTCCGATCCACCTCCTGATCATGCTGAAGAATCGATGCAGCACCTGCTTCGCGGCTGCAAAATCGAAGCAGTGCCTGCATTGCCACCACATCATCAACAGCGCTTCTGGATTTTTGCATCATTGTCCCTCGACCGTGACTCTTCAACACCACACTACAGTAAGAAACCGAGGTTGCATGCCTGGAAAATGCATGTCACCTACCCTGCCTGTAATGAACAGAAACATCACCTCTCCTGCCAGTTAGAAACCAGCACATCACATACCCCATGTAGCAAGGTACCAAAGTATTGCTTTGCTTTTCTGGCGCCTCACCTTCTCTGCGCCTTGCACTTTGATTTTTGACAAAACTAAGGAATTTTGTGCTTAAACAAATGCATCCATCGACTTCTAGGGACTAAAGTTGCTTAATCTCTGAAAAGTGAAATTTTGACTTGCGTATGTTGGATGTTTGTCATTTTGGTCTTGTTTTATTCAGATAAATGACTGCACATTGCCTCTGAGATAACCCTTAATGCTTGTGTCAAGCTACCAAGAGGGTGAGCAGGGGTTATCTTAGCTGTGTAACTCCCTTACCTTGACTAGAGTGTGGGTCTTTACTTGGACATGTTGCTAACGACTGCCAACTAGAGACCCTATTTCTAACTAACACACACACAGACACGCACACACACAGACAAACACACACAAACACATACATAACTTTTTTCACTGGAAAAAGCCCAAAGGTTAAAGTGACTTTAGAGTTAGGATTTGAATGCAATAAAATCAAACTCTTAAAAAACAAAAACACTAATCTCACAAGTTATAGTTGACTGAGCTAACTGTAGATTGTGCCCTACCATGCACTGCTTATGACCTCACATATTCAGTATTTCAATCTTTATTTCGGCCGTTGGCCATCAAAGATATACAATAAAACATGTATAGTCACTGTAAAATCAACATACATAATCAATAACAGTATAAAACCTTAAAATTACATGCTAATAAAACTACTTTAAAAACTGTGAACCTTAAGATTAAGAGGGAGCTTGCATCTTCAAAATGCGAGTGCGAGTGTGCCAAACATTAGTGAGGAACTTTGCTAGTGCAAATACAGTTAAACTGGAAAATCGGTTTTTAGGATTCTATACATTGGGAGGTACTCCCTACCACCCAGATTTCTGATCAATGGTAGGAGCCAGTATTTCCTCGCTGCCTTATAAGCTGGGCAAAACAGAACCACGTGTAAATCACTTTCCTCTGCCGCAGTGCAAGCCGGGCACTGCTTGGTGGAGGGAGGCGATGACCAGGAACTAGTAAAGGATCGTAAAGGCAGTGTGCCGTATCTCCATTGGAGAAACAGTTTCCTGGCCTGCCTGTACAAATCCTTGCTTTGCACAAAGACAGAAGTTAGTGACCCTTCAGACTGACTATCTAAGGCCGTGGCTAATTTATGTTCATGATAAGCGCTAGCCAGACCTTTCCTTGAGATATTTAATGAGGCATTGGCAGGGTTAGACCAAAGGTCGGGGAACCCCAGTACCGTACAAGAATTTTGAATGTATTTTATCCAGGGGATCAATAGCGCTTTCGGATGGGTCAATAGCTCCATTAGTTCCGCCCTATAGGCGAGAAGTTCATTGCTACTCCACAGCCTTCGCCAGAAGGCTATAGGTCTCAAGCCTAGTTCGTCAGCTATGGGGCGCAAGCCCAGATCTAGCCTCAGAGGGAGGAGCGGGGTGCTGAGTGGAAGTGCGACTATCTGTCTGATGAATTTGTTCTCTGTCAAAGACAGACTACGACATGATGTGTGTCCCCACAATTCCGCCCCATACATAGTAGCACCCCTGGCTTGCGCTTTGTAGATCTGGATAAGCGACCCCAGTGGTCGGTATGTGGAACCATTTAACATCCGCGTGATACCCCCTGTGGTCTGTATCAATTTTAGATTGGCCCTGCTCTGGTGTGATCCCCAAGACATAGTTTCATTGAGAGTTACACCAAGATAGTCAAAAGTGGAAACTCTCTCGAGCCGTGAGGCTCCCAATAGCGGATTTGGGCGCAATTTGTGACTTGGGTTCAAAACCATAAACTTAGTTTTGGCCGCATTAATTTCTAAGCCTCTGTCAGTGCAAAAGGCCACAAATGAATCGAGGATCCTCTGTATCCCCATTGGAGTTTTGGACAGCAGCGGGGTGTCATCTGCAAACATAATTGCAGGCACCCTACTGCCGTTTAGTTTAGGGGCGTCAGTGTATTCAGTTGCATTTAGGTGGGCGATCACCCCGTTGACAAAGAGGCAGAACAGGGTCGGTGCCAGCACACAACCCTGTCTAACCCCTCGGTCAACGGGGAATCTATCTGTCAGAGCCCCAGACCTCCCGCACCTCACTCGAGCATAATTATTTTCATGCAATCTCTGCAAGATTATCAGGATGTCCGGGGGAACCCCCATCTCAGCCAAGACGCTCCACAGTTTCCCTCTGGGCACCAAGTCGAACGCGGCCCGCAGATCCACAAAAATTGTGTATAGGCTGCCGCCCTCGAATACCGCTGCCCTCCAGTAAATAATATTCAGTCGAAAAACCTGGTCCACCGTGGAAACACCCTTTCTAAATCCCGCCTGATACGGGCTAAGGACACCCAACTCTTCTGCCCAATCTTGGAGCCGATTCAACAATACCCTGCCAAACAGCTTCTGCGCCACATCAATTAAACTGATTGGTCTGTAGTTGGCTGGGAGAAGAGGCGAGCCCTTTTTAAAAATGGGGACCACCTCCGCCCCCAGCCAAGTACTAGGGATTTCCATACCGCTGAGGACTCCATTGAACAACGTAGTAAGGTAGGGCGCCCAAACATTGGGCTCCTGCTTGAACAGGTCCCCGGGTATGCCGTCCAATCCTGGCGCCTTTCCCGAGGTAAGTCCTGCTATTGCAGCCCTAACCTCGCCCAGTGTTATTGGATCTCCCTCATAATCAGGCCAACCAACACCGGTGTCAGTAGTGGGTTCTCCCGGTTCAGAGCTGTAAAGGGATTGAAAGTGTGTCTGCCACACCTCTGGTGCAATATTCGGCTCAATTGCCGAGTGTAGATTCCCCGACCCCCCGCTTACAATTCTCCAAAACATTCGGTGGTCCTGTGTCGCTAGGGACTTAGTGAGCTCTTCCCACTGGCTCTCTTCCCATTCAGTTTTGGCGTGGGCAATAAGTTTTTTGTACGCCCATCTGCGTTCTCTTAGCTGTTCCCCACCTAGACCCTCCTTGATCGCTCTAAGGAGTTCCCCCTTTGCTCTTCTACAGGCTGCGTTGTACCATGAGGATTTACATGGCTGCCCCCTCCTTGAGTTCGGCAGGTTACTGAAGAGGACGGGAGCCACAGCCTTTATGAGATCCTCATGGGCCTGATGTAATTTGGCCTGTGAGTCCTTAATTCCCACCTCGGTAGCCAAGCCTCCCACAGTTTCCAAAATGGGTATTATCCCTGCGTAAAGCCTCGGGAGTTGTTCCTCACTTGAGGCCAGTTGTTCCCACCTGATCCTTCTCCTGTTGTTTTCCAGGAGAAGTTCAGGTTGGATCCCCTCCCCTGATGCCGCATAAGTTCGGCGCCCGGGGTGGGTGAGGTCAAGTTCAAGGGCATTGTGATCACTGTCTAGCCTTTCCCTAACCCTAAAGTCCCGGATAGCCGGCCAGTTCGCTATCTGTACCAAGACATAATCCAAGCGAGATTCTCTTCCCACTCTATTATAGGTGGTTCTGCTGGGTATGTCAGATGTAATACGCCCATTACAGGCTCTAATTCCAAACTTCAGGGCAAGGGCTCACATATTACTTTGGCTGTGTGCAGAGGGGGCTTGGTTAAAAGACCTGGCCTTTGAGCAGACCCTGCTCACAACACTGCCCCAGAAGGCAATCTCCCCTGCTGCGCACAGGTTTTGGTAGTGTACAGTGGAGGAATAGCAGCAGGTCATGGCTTTTGGCCACTCCCTGCACTCAACCATAGGTGTAGCCATGGGCGTGGAAATGAGTTGCTAACCCCCACTGTACACAGCCTTCAACATATTCTTCAGAGCGATTTCCCACACTACTGAAGTTAATGATGGGAGAAAAAAAGTCTCTCTGCCAATCAGAAGGCGCTATTTTTGGAATTTTCTGTACTGCGGGACTCCTACTGAACCAACTGTCCAGATATACCTAACGTTTAACCCCTTCATTTCCACCCAATCACCTCTTTAAATGCTACTTTTTTTAACAGGGCTAAATGGATTCACACCAATTCACAAAAGCCATGTTTTCTGCATACACATCTGACATTCTCCCAAATTGGGTGCTATTCGGTTCACCTTTTTCCTAGAATGTAGAGCAAAGTTTCCTATGTGAATTAACATGGAAAATAAAGTTTTTGGACCACCACTTTTTCTTGGCCCCTGCTTGATGATTTAGCAGCGAAACCTTTTATTGAGAAGCTGAGGAGAATCAACTTTTCATTTAAAAAGCTTTGTGCAGATTTGACATTTGGCAACTAAGTTATTAGCGAAACTACAAATGCACTTCCTATGAAAACTCTGACCTAACTATAACAGCACCGTGGTGCCTTCCACTGCATTATTTATATACATCTAAATATATTTACTCAAATCAACAGATTTTGCTTTACTCCCCGAGGTCAAGATGTCAAGGCAAGAACAGGGATGCAAATTCCATACAGACGGATACCTCTTTGTATTACCCGATGGGATCACTTCAGAAGCTCGCTCTCCTTAATTAATCAATTTCCGATTTCTTAGATATATTTTAATGCGCACACCCAATCTACAGCATATTGCATGAAAGCAGTGGATTTGGGTAATCGAATAATCTTTAAAACATGCGTTTTCAAAAGTCTAGAAGTAATGTATTTATAGGATTTGATTTTTATGAAACAAGACTTAACGAAGAAAAATTCTTGCAGTGATATGTGTTTAACCTGGAGGGATACATTAAGCCACTTGTCTGTAAAATCAGAAGCGCAGAAGTGGGCCCGGAGGGAAAGAAAACATCTGCTTTGGGGGACGAGGCTCTGCTCCCGGAACCTCGCAGAATCTCTTTTTTTTCTAGGGCATGCATCCCCCAAAGGAGACTCAAGGGAATCCCTTGAACAAATATATTTTAACAGCAAAACGTTGAGCCGCATTCACAAAAGTATTGAGTTTACAAGCGGCGTTTACTTGGTTTGATCGGAAGAGGAGTCGGCTGTGTGCTGCTCGCGCTCCTCTAGGTTTCAGTGACCTCTAATTGCAGCATGGCCGTTCCTTGATGAGCTCAGAGAAGCAGCCTCCAGGCGGTCCGAGGTTAGCTGACGTGTAGGAGAGGCAGTGGGGGAGACTTTTTTGTGCAACATAAGTCATTTATTGTGTGCATCACAATGTATATAATACTTTATGTGTATGCATGCAAGTATTATTATTGTTATTTTTTATTAATATTATTATAATTAGTAATAGTAGTGGTGTTCGTATTCCCAGTGCTTAATTTGTAAAACGCTAAGTGCCAGGGGCTTTCTTGGAAGACCCCCCTGCAACCTGCTCCACCCATACCATGCCAGCGCTGTCAATGGCAGTACCAGCATAACACCTAACCTTTACACTCCTACCAGTGTGACAATTCAGGCGATTTCAGGCAACACAAAGCTATAATAATGGCATGAGAGGCTGGTATTATTCATTTTCAATGTATATTGACTTAGTATGCATGGTTTTTGTGCTAATCTCAAAATTAAAAAGATAGCATCATCATGTGGTGGACTGTCACTAGAGCTATGCTGACAAATAAGTTCCGGTGCTGAACACCGGAAACCCCCGGCACAAATTAAGCACTTTCCCTAAGCTATATTATGCATGCCATTAAAAATAATAATACAGTAATTAATTCATAGAAGTGTGGAGCTAATACTGCAAGTGCATTTTAAACAGCACAAAGTCTAGTTTTCCTCACAATTTTCGTAAATTGTGCATTCCTTGTCTGGATCAGAAGTTGATTGTCCTTTGCAGTCAGCATTTGTAAAATGTAATAAATAGACTCTTTTGCTGGGATCTGTCTTTGCTCTAGAGCCACATCACAAGTCATTGCGGTTTGGCGATTCTCAGGGTATTATTACAAGACCTAGGGGCATATTACCAAGCAATAGCGATAATTATCGCTATTGCTTGGTTAGAGACAAAATTTTACCGCTGAGCTGTGGCGATTTTTATTGCAGATAAACCTTGGTATTACCAAGGTTTATCGCAAATGCGATAAAAAACGGCCGCAATGCATGAATATCGCTGAAAAGTCAGGAATATTCATGCATTATCGAGCTAATGCTCTTAGCCATGTTATCCACCTCCCATTGGATAATATGGCTAAGAACTGCTCAGGGCAGGTGTTAGCTTTTGGAGATATTCGCGCTTAATTCGCTAGTAATAGGAGATAGCGATGTTAGCGACTGTTTCCAGTCGCTAACATCTTGGCACGCCCACTTTGCATGTCATTAGTGATAAATATCACTGAAATGCAGAGTGGGGTCCAAGATGGTTGCTATCTCCTACTAGCTGTTGCTAACTGGTGTTAGCGACAGCTAGGTAATAGGGAGATAATTTTATCTCCGCTTTCTTGGCTTTTAAAGCCAAAAAAGCGGAGATAAACCCCCTTGATAATATGCCCCCTGGTTCTCCTGCTTAGTGTTTGGTGTTGGAAAATCTCTTTAGATAACCATAGTTCTCTCTACATATGAGCAGTGTGGGCAGTTCACCGTATAACCAGCACATAGCGTATACTTCACAAGTGGTGTATGCTCTGTTGAGAGCAAATCCAATGTAAATTTGAACAGACCTTCGTTTAGAAAAACGCTAATAATAAAGCAAATCTTCTCTTACATAGTCCAAGATACGTGGAACTATTTTCCAGAATTTTCCCCTCTTTCTCTCTCAATAGACCATCCCTGAGAAACTTGATAAATGGTCTGTTCAAAGCCCACCTAAACGGCGATCATCGAAGCATTCTTCCAGCGGTACTGACTGAAAACTCAGACATCAAAGGTGCTCTGCACACAACTGAATACTGACTAGAATGATAATAAACTCCGTTGGTGAAATGTAAAGTCCTGCCATTCCCTTGTAGCTAGGTAAGAACTAGAAAAAACACTTCTATAAATAAACAACTGAGGTGGCCTCTACTAAGGCCACTACTCAGTTTCCAAAACCTGCATCAAGGAGAAAGTAGTATATATTTAAATGACGAGGATCAAATCAGAAGCTGACCCCTCAATCTTACACAGGGCCGGCTTTAGGGCAGTGCGACCGGTGCGTTCGCACTGGGCGTCGACCTGTGGAGGAGGCACTGACCTCAGGGGGCAGAGGGCTGTGTTTGGCAATAACGTATGATTGGAGAGATGAGGGGCCCTTTTGCCCAGTGAGAGAATCCGAGGAGGCGTTCATGGGGCGTAGGGGTGCCAAAAATGATTGTCGCACCAGGCACACCCAGCACTAAAGCCGGCCATGATTTTACATTCAAAAATCACTAAAAGAATAATGTCAAAAGACAGGACCTGGGTAGGTCGGGCGTGCAGGACTCAGCATGATCAATGCTCTAAATTAACTCTCAATAGCTCAATCAATCAACCTCTGCGTCAGGAAAGAGCAACTAAGGAATGCTGAGTGATTGGACCTCAGCTGCACGTGGTTACCATGGATCAGTCACCCCTCTCAAACTGGTTTTTCCCCCCCACCATTACCCTTAATAGTAACAGGGCATCAATAAAATCCTTGTCTAAATAATTGCCAAAGTAAATATGCGTTAACAGATTAACCAACACTCCGCAATATGTATGTAGCATAGCATTTTCTGTGGTGCACCCACTTCCACAACAGCACTATGACAGACATGCATTTGGCTTTGCAATAAACATGCCACCGAAATTTGGAAACAGATGAGTTGTTCACAACACATTATGGGCTCAAGCTTTAATTATGTTTCTATTGAGGCAGCACAAGAATGCATCTAAAAGATGCATGGTGTTGAGCATTTGCAGCCTGGCAGTGGGAAATCTCGTCAAGCTGTGATACAGGAGAGGTGAGAAGAGCTGAATAATTTTGGTAAACATCCTTAAAATCCAAATATGCTACTTTAGTGGCTACTATGGATCTATATTCCCTCTGAAGATTACTGTGAGCCCTTATTACCTGCTACCGTCGTTGAGGTACACTTGAAATGCAAAGAGCACCACTCGGGCGCCACATTGATTCCATCGCTCTCAAGATGGAGGGCAAATGCTGTGCACCTTGCCAAGAAGGTCACATTTTGGACTAGAATTGAGGAAGTGGTCTGATTCAGTGAAAGGTCTCCCGGTGAGCACTGGTATTGAGGAGGGAATCGGTGCTAAAATAAAAAAATATTGACATTGAAACCGTCTATCATATATTTACACAAAATTTGGCAAGCACATTTCAGACTACAAATGGATTCTCTTTGGAGCATATAATTTGCAAAGATGCAAAAGACCCACTAAACACGAGAGGTCTGGAACATGGTTCTCATTCTCAGCATCTGACAAAGCTTTGATACAGAAAGAAGACCTCTCTTCACCCATCATTAAGAGTACTGTTTCACAATATATTGTTACCTCCGCTCCATCACGAATGACATACAGAATACGCGGACTCTGTAGCAAAATACACAGGAGTTCACTACAGAAGAGTATGAATATGAAGGTAGTGGCAACCAGGGTGAGGGCTTCAAAATTGACCAGAAGGTTATACAATAGATCTGCTAATTGAAGTACAATGAAACCGGTGAATTATTAAGTCGACATCTGCAGGTAACAGCCAATCTGGGAACCGCACATCATCGAGGGATGCAGAGGCAGATAGAAGAAGACAAAGAAGACTTTTCAGTAAGACTTTGACCTGAACTGAAAATATCGTTCATTTATTGGCAATTCTCGTTAGTGTTAAATATGGGGATTTAAAATCTGACCATGAAAACCTGAAAGGACCTATTAGGACGTTCTCTGACATCGAATTCAGGTGCAAGGCATCTGACCCCGGTCATCACTTTATTAAGAGTTATCTTTACTGGGTAGATAGCTTTCAGGGGTCACTCCAGCCTTCCTCAGCAGATGGCCCATTTCCGGACAAGGACAGCTGGAGCCTTAAGAGTGCTAATGAATTGATGCATTGCTAATTCATAGGCATCACATTGCAGATAAGACAGCTGCTAGTAAGAGATGTTAAATCACATCTGGTTCAGGGAAGACTAAATAGTGCAGAAAAATAGAGGAGCCATTCACAAGACCCTGGCAAAGGCTGGACGCGATACTTTATCTGCCTTTTTATGCACGTGGCCATGGTTCCGTTGTTGCAGAGACACTAACTCTCCCATTTGAGGATGTCCATCAGGCACACCTCCTCAGGTGACCGGTAAACCGCCTTTTAATTCTTTATATGTGCTACTCGGACAAGACAAAAACAGTGGCCACCGCTGGGCTACTAAAGAACTTTCTTACATGGCATCACCTGCTCACAGCACAGGTACCCAGGGAAGGAGTGGCATTGCAGCCACACAATGGAGGAATCACAGTAACCCCAAGTACAAGACTCCTGTCAGAGGAAGACGATGGCCATTTCTAAACCAGTGATAATCTAAGAAAAGATTTGCTAAAGGGCAACATCAGTTGCGCATGGTGTCACTACTAGTAAGGGGAAGAGATTACTACAAATTGTGGCAATAAGAAAGGCTCCTGAAGGAGGGAATGGTCAGGTGTTTATTTAATAATTTTGCTGATCCCATAACTTGGCACACTTAGCCTGTCTCTGGACTATGACCTCTAAATTGTTGCCCAGGAACTACATGGCAAGAATGAGCAGTTTCTTGGTTTCCATTGGTTTCATATGTGTAACTCCAATCCCTACAGAACATAGACACAGGCAATTGTGTGATGGGTTGATAAAGAGGGATTAATCTCATAAATTTCAGAAGCATACAAAGTAATCTGTGCAGTGGCTGTGCTACCTTGTCTCCACCGTGTACACATAGAGAAATCCCATTTTATCCCAATGAGATTCACGTATATGTGGGTGCTACCCCTGTGCTTTATCGACCAAAAGCCTATCTATAGCACGAGTAAAGGTTGGTATTTCCAAACATGATTCCTGCATGGCACGCAACTCCTTCTTTGACAATAATGATGGTTGTGTGTCTTTTAGGATTTAACAGATCTTGCTTTCTCTTAGTTTCGAACACAAGTTTTGAAAATGTGGTTTCAGGTTATTTCTTTGCATGAATGTTTATTAATCACTAGTCACAGGCTTACTAGAGTTAAGTATGACTAATGTTGGTTATGGTACAAGTACAAGGACTTCCAGAATGATGGACCACCCTCATTTTAATGAGGCAGGCCTTTTGAAGACCGACAGACTCAGGCAACCCTAAGGATTAGTGTAGCCTTGGTGGGGTAGGTATTCATATGATGTGCAAGATCATCCTTGAATGACTGTGTGAGCCGCTTCTTGCAATAGATCAATTTATTTGATCTCAAACTAGTAAACATGACTCTCATGGGCTTACAAGTAAACATACAGAACAAGAAGGACAGAAAATATCGCTTAAATGTATTTTTTGCATTTGCACTTACACCAAATAGCTGATCTCATTCAGGATTAAAGGCATATTTCCATGAATGAAGCATCCCATACTTAGATCTGTTTCTGTCATGAGAAACCAGAAATTACACTCTCTTTTCAACAACCACAAATCATGGAAAGTGCACCAAAGATGAGGTGACTAACAGTGCTTGTTTACGCTTTTCCTTCCTCACCCTAATTTCATAGGTGATCTGTAAATTGAAGCAGGCATCAATGACCATGATTCTCATTGTTACAACATGGGTAAGAGTCGTGGATTTCTCACTGCATAAGGGTACCCCCATCCACTTGCAAGAAGTTGCTATTTCAACAGTACCTTATTAGTATCCATCAAGGAAAAATAGTACGGCCACGTCAAAAAACACTGGACTTGACAGGCTGTCTCCTTGGGACTTAAACTTCAATTACTTACATAATTTACAGAGCTATAAGCAGATTCAAAAGGAGATGTTCGTTCCCATTCAATATAGCAATTATATGCTACATACCAGCAACAAAATGCTGCACATTGTTCCTTTATAAGCATCAGTCCAAGAAATGCTGCATCCCTTGTAATTATCAAACAATTATGGCTTAGATGTCAAGTCCAGTCACTTATATAGAACTGGAGTAAATACATACCCCAATATCTGGGGAAATCTGTATTTCTAACTTCCAAGCCTTTAATCCATTTATCAACGGTCTTAAAAGAATGATTCCACAACAAGCTCTTCTGTTTTTTAGGATTTAAATGTGGCATTAACTAGATTGAAAAGACATAGGTCGTTTTAAGTAGAACATGCTTCAGGGTCAATTTTACTTCTACAGGCCAGACAGACATAAGAATGTGTACAGCCCCTTTCGACCTACTGCTAAAGTTGAGATTCTGCTTTTTTTTGTAGCATTTTATCATTGTGCCACAAGTACATTTGTAAGCGTATATTATATTGTCAGGTAATCTGTAGAAGTGCCATGCCTCAAAAGAGAGGCTAAGGGTAAAGCAAATGTCAGAATTGATTTAAGAAATTAGGAGCCTCACACAGGTTGTCCACAGTTTTAATGTAAATTGACAATGGATGCTATTTTGTAGTATGGAAGCAGGAAGGAATTTACATTTTACTATCTGACAGCAGAAAGGTAATAGAAAATTGCAGGGTGGCATTGAGCAAAGTGTGTTGCTTAGCTGTGTGTTAAGAGGGATTGGATTTCTATGTGTTATCAGCAAGGAAATGTCACTTTTCTCTGTCAGATCAGGCAAAATATGTTGTTGTATGTCAGCTAGAGATCAGTGCACTTGCTGTGAATCAGCAGTCAGGGAACATCATTTCTCTGTGAAGCTTATGGGAATTACGGGGTTATTTAGGGTTTGCAGATGAGGGACAGTGTTACATAGAGACTTCGGGAGCCAAGCAGAGATAAGTACTGCATTTATTTAGTGAAGTACAAGGTAATAAATAAGGAGCCCACATGCAGCCTGTCCTCATGCATCAGACACCCAATGAAGACTGAGCAACCAATGCGGGACAGCAGCACGGGCCATGGAGGAGTAGCGTAAAAGGAAAAATAGCAACTGGAATGCATTTACTTTTGACAAGTGAGCTTGCTCAGCATAGCAGGGGCTTGCCTCATAGTAGAACAGACAGCTGTCAAGAAGCACTAAACAGGGCAGGCAGGACATACCAGGGTAATTTCTGTAAATAGGGTGAGAAGATGGACCTCATCCCTCGAATACAAAATAAACCCATAAATATATATTTTAAAATATGGTAAAGACCTCTTCACAGCACACAACACTTGTGGAAAACCCACAACACGCATTAAGAGGCCATGGGTAACCCTGCTTCTGTGACTGGCTCATTTTGGTGAGCCCTCTTCAGGCAGTCACTCAAAGGGCTGCCCATCACTTTTCGGTTTCCTCTACAGCATATTGCAGATGTTTACATGAACTCAAAGTAATCCTCTGCTATATTGATCTTCCTGGTGCTGGCAAGCCTGTCCATGCCCACCTGTGTGTTTACACATTAGAGGCCAGAGAGCCTTTACTGAGCTTTGAGGCTCCATAGTGGAGAGTGTGGTGGAAGCCATAATTCAGGTGAAATTACAGCACATAGACATGGATTTACAGCTCATATAATTAGTGATGAGCGACACCTGCAGCACTATAAACTGCTATGATCAACTCTGCCTTTATGCATGTCATGAGGATGTAATTCTCTCTGCGGATTACAGTCATAGGGAATAGTATGATGTGTACAGCTAGACTACTGGGAGCTGTTGCCATTGTATTTTCTAATGGTGCCAGCCCCAAGACACATAGTACATGACCTTCTGATGTACAGCCTGGAGCTACAGATAGGTCCTCACATGCACTCTATTAGACTTGTGATCTTTACGGTGGTATTCCCCCAACTTTTTGCCTGCTTACCTCCACTTTGGGAGGTATCCTTTTGTTGACCAAAGGACCCTGAGCACTTTACCACTGCTAACCAGTGCTAAAGTACATGTGCTTCTCTCCTAACATGGTGACACATTGATGGACACCTGATTGACATATTTAGTTTACTTATAACTCTTTTGTAAAGTGGTATACAATATACCCAGGGCCTGTAATCTGAATGCCCTTTTGGGCCTGCAAAACTGATTGTGCTACTCGCGAAAGAAGCCTCTCAAGCCTTTCTGATGCCTGCCATTGCAAGGCATGTGTGTGCAGCATACTGTTACTTCAGTTTGGCATTTACAACCACTTGCCAAGCCTTAAACGTCCCTTCTATTACACATAGGTCACCACTAAGTAAGGCCCTAGGTAGCCCTAAGGGCAGGATGCAGTGTAAGTAAAAGGTAGGAAATGTACTTTTACGTTTTACATGTCCTGGTTGTGACAAACAGCTAAGTTCATTTTTCACTACTGTGAGGCTTGCTCCTCTCTGCACTAGCATTGGGAATTCCTTAAAACACTCCTTTAAAGTTGTAATGCCTGATTAGAAAGGAGTAGCTAAATCATGTTTCATATCTTTGGAATGGTAATGATTAATCCTCTTTAGTGGTAAAGCCGACACATACCTGAATAGGCTGTGTCCTATCCAAACACAAAGGACTAATAATCCCCCACTGACAGAATGGCAAACAGGATTGTGATGAAAGGGGACCTGTGCATTTTAAGAAGCTGCTTTAAGGTCACCACCACTTCAAAGGCAGATTTAGGTATAGGTATAGGGCTCCGATTCTACTAAATCAGTATACTATTCGTCTTGTGAAGGACAAGAACTAGACTGGACCCATCTCACTTGAACCCAGACTGACTGCAAGGGCATGCTGGCTTGCCTCCTGTTTTCTGAAGTCTCAGGATCACAAAATGCTTCCTACAAACTGCTGGTGCTGCTGGGTTCTGCCATCTGTGAGTCCTATCGTTGCCTGAGGTGCCCCTCCAGTCCTGGGCCTCAGAAGTGGGTTCTTGCAGCGATGTCAATGCAGTAGTGGATTTGCACCGATCGTAACTGATGCAACGCCTTTAACGCTGAGTCTACAATGTTGATGCTGTGCTCCACCCACAGTACTGTATCAGCTGGAGCTGAGATTTATAGCCTACCTGCCCTCCATCACAGTTGGCCAAACTTTTGATCTACTCTGGTCTAGTGTGACCTCATGTAACCTTTTAGTGCTGTAGACTTCAAGCACTATTTTTGGTTTATTCTTTAAAAATTCATAACTCCGGTTCTACTACTTGCAGTTTAGTTGTTTTGGT
The DNA here is from genome assembly GCF_964261635.1 of Lissotriton helveticus. NCBI lineage: Eukaryota > Metazoa > Chordata > Amphibia > Caudata > Salamandridae > Lissotriton > Lissotriton helveticus. Next base: position 1,708,009,973 of record NC_136063.1, on the reverse strand, counting down.
TTTACTTTACTCAGAAAAAGGATCTCTATTTTTCTAAACCTCTTTAGAATTTTTTTGTGGTGTATTGGTATATTCATTGGGTTTTTATGTGTGTGTGTTGGACAAATACTTTACACGTTGTCTCTTAAATTAAGCCTACCTGCTCTGTGCCAAGCTACTAGCTAGTGAGCATAGCTTAATTTAGATTGTGTATTCTAGCTTACCCTGAATATGATGGTGGTCCCAACGTAGACAGGGTATGTACCTCTGCCAACTAGAGACCCGATTTCCAACACACTCCATCTGCATCCTCACTATCTTTGGATGGGTTGCTTTCAGCTGTATGGTGCACTGGTGTGAGAGCAGGAAAGAGCAGGCCGCTGTGCTGGTGAACAATCTCCAGCAACCGTGAGTCTACACTGGAGTGGCCCTTCAGCTATGCGAGGCCTCCATGCTCAGGGTTCTCTAGCGCTGCTTGACCAACTGGTGAGACCACAATGCATCTCCTGTCCCACCTATGGCAGGCTCCGGAGGCATCTCCATCCCATGCCCTCCCCTACGACATGGTGAGGTTGCTGGGGACAAGGTAAGATGGGCTGCATCTGTCCTTCCTCGGCAGAGGCTTTAGGATGGTGGAAAGCGTGTTGTTCACTCAGTGTGTGAAGCTGTCCCAAATAAATGAATAAGAGGCTTTTAGTCAACTCCACCCACCCACTATTGCCAGCCCCAGACTCCTTAGTGCTGCATGGATTAAGTCAGTGATACAAAGACTCCTGTTTACCACAGCTTTCTTCACTCATTCTGGTATTTCTTCTCAAACCCACATATGTTTTGCTCTTTCCTTGAATCTCATCATAGTCCTCTGTTACAGCATGCACTCGCACCCGCCCTCCCAGCTCTCCTCAAGTGCCACGTTGCTGTTCAGACCAGGGAGAAGAATATGTATGAAGTTCTTTCTGTTTTTATTCTTGCACCACTCAAGGAAGCATCATATCTCGCAAGGAAATCTGTTGGTTTACTATTACATTGGTGTTTGCACATCCGTGAAAAGGGACTGCAAGTGGGCTGCAAGATGCATTTTTTATGACTTTTTATGTTTATGTTATTTTTTCATGTAGTGCTTGCTGCTTCATTACAGATTCGAAGCGTTGTAAGTGACAGCTAATGAGATTACCTAACTAAATGGTACTAGTTTGATCAATATTGGAATGATGATAGTTTGAGTCGGCCAGTTGGTTAAACACTGTTTGTAAAAGCAGACCTAATAGCCTGTAGAGCCAACCTGCTGTCTCAGTGAATCATTAGTTCATATTCTAGGCTGCTGTGTGGCTGGGGTTTCCACATTTTCTTCTAGCTATAACATTACATTTGTTTGGTCATTTTGAGAAATTTGATTTTCCCAGGATCATTTTCGTATTTCAGTGCCTCGAAAGGATGTCTTGGGCTCTAAGGCAGCCAAGCGAAATAGCTAGCCTGTACTCGGGTGTGGCTAGCAAGCCGTGATAGGATAGCAGTGTTCTGCTCAGTATTTGACAGTCTGCAGGCAGGATTCTATCTGAAAAGTTACTTCAAGGCAGTGCCTTGGATGAAGGGCAGTTGGCACATGGCAAACCCAGGCTATACAACAAGACACGAGGGGGCATATTACCAAGCAGGGCGATTATCGCCGTTTTAGCTGTTGTTTTCGGCCGCTAAGCGGCGATAATTCTATTGCTCTATTAGCAAGCTGTCGCTAACAGCAGTTAGCGACAGCTTTAGGCGATATCGAGCAGTTTGGTCCCGCTTTGCATGTCAGCGATATTTATCACTAATGACATGCAAAGTGGGCGTACCCAACCTGTTTGCGACTGAATGCAGTCGCTAACGTCGCTATCGCCTATTAGCAAGGCAGGCGTAGCGATGGAAATAATCCCGCTATCGCCAAAAACTAACGACTGCTCCCACCAGCTCTTAGCCATGTTATCCAATGGGAGGTGGATAACATGGCTAAGAGCATTTTGTCGCTAATGCGTGAATATCACTGTATTCTCAGCGATATTCACGCTATCGCCGGAAAATGTATCACTTTGGAGATAAACGTTGCTAATAGCACGTTATCTCAGCGATAATTTCCGGCGATGCTTAGCGATAAAAAATTAGTTGCTAAGCCTAGTTAGCAATAAATATCGCTAATCGTTAATAATATGCCCCGAGGTGTCCTGAGATGGCCACGCTGGGCTGCCCGAGTGCTTGCAACACTGGTTGCTTCAGTGACTAATTTACTAGCCCTACTGCTAATGTCTTTTGTAGTGAGCCCGCAGCCAGGTTCCTGATGCTGCCTGCTGAGGGCCAGGGCTGAGACCTTGGAAGAATGTGCCAGAGAAATGATTCATGAGCTCGTTGCAGTCCAGGACTCATGTGTGTCTCTAGTAACAGACTGGCCTGCATTGGGAACGCACCAATTGCTCGTTTTGAAGGGCATACGAAGGGCAAACAAATGTGAGCGCCAATTATTCTTTTAATAAGGTGACACCTATTGGCCACCTCAATGCATGTTATCATGGGCCAGTAATCAAAGGATGCTTGAACGACCTTTTATGAGGCTAAATGAAAGCCGTGTCGATACATACACAAATAACCAATAATTGCATTGAAAACAGGTGTAGAATTCTTTTTTAAAATGTTAGTAAAACTGCAGAACTGTTTTGCAGGAATGCAGAAATACCTTGTTGTGTGACATGAGGGTTTAATGTTGTCCTGTATATTCAAAACCATACAATAGAAAGCCAATACTGATGAATTATTTTCAGGAAAGTCACCTAGACCTAAACAGACGTGACCTTTTAATCTTTTTGCAAGGTCACGTCTGTTTAGTTCTAGGTGACTTTCCTGAAAATAATGGAAATTATTCATCAGTATTGGCTTTCTATTGTTTGGTTTTGAGTGTGGCTCTGCCTTACTGATTATGAGTCCAAACCCTGGTTGTCTTTCATCGTCCTGTATATTCACAGCAGACAGTGAAAGTAAATGTATATTCTTTAGGCAATAAATGCTGTTTTGCTGTGTGACATTAATTTGGCCACCTGGATGTATGTGTGTCATCTGTTAAGGGATGCAAAGTGCCTTGGGATTCCATGATGTTGTGCTGTAGCAGGAAGGAAATGAAACTTAACTTTGTGATAATAGACAGGTAATGCTGATATGTTGCTTCATTGAAGGCGGAGGATAAGCACTTCAGTGTGTGACAGAAGGCAGGGATTACATGATGCAGAACTCCAGCAGGCACGAGATGTCTCTGTGCTCTATCATCAGTCAGGCATGCCATTTTACTTTGTTTTTGCTGAAATTCTTTGCAGAGTAGCAAGCAGGGAAAATCTCATTGCTATGAGGTAGTAGTAAGTGATGCTGATTTTAAGTGCAACTGTAGGTAGCAGGTAGTCTTTGGTGTATAATGACGCACAGGGTGACCATATTATATTGACTAATAAGATATCTCTATTCCTTTTTCGGATCTTATCATAAATTTTGCATTGAATAATTGAGAAACCCATGCACTTCTACAATAGGCACAGCGCACACCTTCACCACAACACAGTCTTACCCTGAACATTTATGTTAATACTTTTCCGGGTCTGATGGCTTAGTGGACTAATGAGTCCACTGTAAGGGCATGTGTTTGACTTTATGGTCACAGATTTGAATCCCAGTCGGTCCACTCAGCCTTTCATCCTTCTGATGTCGATAAAATTAGTATCATTGAGTTGGGTAACAATAAACATCTCTTATTCAGCACCAAGGTACCCGTTGTGGTGATCGTGCAGTTTACAAATACACGTTATGTTACCCCACTTCACCTCACTCCTTTTCTATACAAGTATTTTTTAGAGCGCTAGCACACTTCACAGCCTTATGAATGACCAACTCAGCAGCTCTGGAAAACTGTAGTTCATATGGACCTAGTATCAACTATGATGAGCACCTCAGTAACCTCACAGGTGATAAGTATGCTCGCCCTTACTTTGTTCAGCATTTACATAAACGGACTGGTAATTGTGATGAAAGATTGTAAGGATATAGACGCTCCTAAATTAGCGCAAAAGTAAGTCCCGGCCATGATGTTCGCAGACAATACCCTACTCCTCTCTAAGTGTCCCATGGGTATTCAGAGAATCTTAGATGGGTTCTGTGAGTTTTGTAGTTCTAGGGGGTTGGAGATCAACATTTAAAAAACAAAATTTATGGCCTTCAACCCCAGTAAATCAACCCACCCCAATCCATGTATGAATGGCATTCCCCTGGAGCAGGTGTCTGAATTTGACTACTTGGGACTTACACTCACGGAAAACATGATTTGGGGGGCCTCAAATAGACAAGGCAAATCTTAAATTGATCCAGACCACAGGTGGCATGGCCAAGTTCATTAGAAAGTCATTCCACAAACCGGTGAGGCCAGTTATGGAGATTTACAAAACCCAGGCTAGGAGTACTGCCCTGTACGGGGCTGAACTTTGGGGGCACTCTAACCTTGGACCCACTGTTAAAACTGAGAATAACTTTCTCAGGCAACTATTTGGTTTACCGATAAGTTCCCCTTTGATTCCACTGCATATGGACCTACGGGTGAGATCCATTGCAGAGGAAATTGGCTGCAAGCCTTTACTCCTTTGGCGGCGCCTCTGGGTGACACCGGAACTCACATAGTACAGATCTGAGCTCTTAGAAATTTTGAGACTACCCGGCATAGGAAAGTTGCCATGGCTTGCACATATTAAGGAAGGCCTTGTGCAATTGGGTGTAACGACCTTTGGGATAACCCTGACACAGAATGTTTGAGAACAGCTAAGTTCTAGCTACTGGGGAGGAAAACTTGCCAAACTCCACAAAGAATCTGCACTTGGTTCTCTTACATTTCATGTTTTGGATGTGAAGGACACGTATAAATTGGAGCCATGCCTCGACAACATCTGTCCGGCACTATCCAGGAAACTGTATGTGCAGTTTCAGCATGGCTGCCTCCCCTTGCGTGCCTTCACCCATAAATGGTCTTTTGACACTCCAGTGGGGTGCCAGCATGTAATATGAGAGAGGAGACTGAACTCCATGTTTTTTTTTCTGCCAGGGATACCATTTAATAAGGCACAGATGGCTGGTCCAGTTGTGTTGACGCCTTGGCACAATACATTGTATGGAAGTATTCAGACTCCTAAAATATAGCACCGAACTCGATATTGTTCATGCGGTCTCAACTTTCTGAGCACAATGTGGTGGGCAAGGACACATTTTCTTAAAGTACAAATTTAAGGTTTTGGAAATGTGATTGACCATCTCATTATTTTTAACTTAAGTATCATCTTAAAAATGAACTGTTTTAATCTGTTTTAATCCTTTTTATTGTTTTAACTTGTTTTGCACATACCAGTGTCTGTTCTTTTATGGTTCCTAACCGAAATAAAGAAATATTTGATGATGATGATGATAAGTGTGTTGTAAAAATACCGATTACATAACATATTGTCAATGGGTGAACAGACCGTGAGTTGAAATTATTTCAGATATGTCTTTTTTGACGTACTAGAGTCAGTGCTTTAGCTCCTTTAATGGAGAACAATGTTCTCTTCTTATTTTCTTATACATTAGGAAGATTTCAATCCAGATTGGTTCTTGGTACTTTAATTCTCTTGCTTTCATATTTCAGGTTGTCATATGCCTTAGGTAAGGAAATATGGGATGTTGGATGAATGGTAGTATGGACTATTGAGGCAGATAAGACCTTTGTGCGTGTCCCAAATTCACTACAACTGAACTCTGTTTTAACCTATCTTTACTACATTATTTCCTTAGAGCTAGTCTCGAGGCTACCACTTACCAATGAATAAGGGTGAGCAGAATTGTTTATTCTGCTGGTGGAATTGGCGTAATTTAGTAATTCCATGTTACTCTTCTAATGTGGAATTACTCATAAACTTCGCCGCTCCGCCTCCAGAATTAATCAGGACTATATGGGGGAATGACTGTGAATGCTTTCCTGTGGGGAAATACCACTCTGAAATCGCTGTTGAGATCGTGCTTTTTCTTGCACTCATCGGCAGCATGGCTTACAGGTGCCAGTGCTTGTGGAGCACTCTCGGCTGCCCTCCCTTGTATTAGAGTCTCCACCTCTTGTATTCCTTAAGCCATGTGACCCTGCCGGGGGTTGACGCGCATCGTGGGTGGCAGGGTGTGCTGGACCGAGCATATACCGGGGACGGGCTGCCCATCTTGAGGCTCTGGCTGCCAGCAGTGTTTGTGCTCTACTGCAGAGACGTTTCTTGCTGATTTAGTTTATAGCTCACCAGCTATAAAACGGGGACCATAGAGGTGGTGAGTGGTCACTTTCCCTCTCTGCTCTGCGCTCTTCCAGCTGATCTAGCCCCACACAACAGTGTCCTCAACCTTGCCATATTTATTTGACCACGATCAGAAATTGGTTTGCAGCACAGCAAGTTACATTTCAGGGCCAATTGGGGAATTCTTCGATTGTTCAGGAGGGAACGAAGTGTTGCAAGAGTTGTTGGTATGTCAAGCATTTGAATGTTTGTAGCTGAGGACTGAATGGGTGGATGTATGTGTGTGTGCTTGGAGGCACAAGTATTTCTTGTCCTCCTTGGGCACTTCTTTGTGGTCAACGGCTTCCTGTGTTTTCTATGGGGAGATCATTGGGCTGAGGTTGGGCCTCCACTCGGTCGGATGATGCCTCCAGGTTGTGTGTTGTCTGGGGACACCGGTTTGAGCTGGTGTCTTTGTGTGCCACTTGGGCGCAACAAGCGCTTGGTAGTGCGTCAAATGCTTGGTCTTCAAGTACAAATGGATGCCATCTGTGTGCCTGCCCAGCTGTGCTCAGGGGCCTGGTAGTCATGTGCGCTGGAGTATATAGCATGAGCTTTCTGCAGGGTTCGAGGACACCCTATGCTGCGAGTGAGCATTGCACAGGCTATTTATTTGAACTGGGACACACACTCCACTCTCCATTGTTCAGGTTCTGGAGATGGAACCTACTGGGGCATGTGTATAATGGTACCCAACCTTTGTCTCTTGTTCTGTTTTGTTGTGTATGCTGGGGTAATTTTGCAGCAGCTAAGGGTCAGATTTATATTGTCACTGCTGGTGGGTGGAATTACGTTGTATTTCTTAGAGTTTTTGTGTAACTCCATGGAATTCTGTCTAGTACAACTTTGTGAGTTCTGCCTGCCCCTACCTATTACATGGTTAACGCTCTTTAAACCTGAACAGACTCTAGGAAATAAAGCATGAACTTTTTGTAGATTCTGCAAATGTTTCTTGCGTAGGCCCGTGTAAGCAATGGTACAGTGGTTCTCCTGTACAGGCACACCATTTTTGGTGGTTTCCGCTCAGTCGTCCACATCTAGGAGTGAAAACATGTCCTGAGAATGTTGAGTTTCAAAGAAAATGGCATACGTTAAATTGCTAAAAGTAAAATTGTGTGGATACATGTATCAATAACTTTTATAACTATTTCACAAAGAATTCTGCACTTTAGGTACCACTCTTTACCTTAATTTCTTTCTTGCCCTCTTTGTCTTTCTCTCTCTCGCTCTCATTTTCCCCACTCCCAGCCTTTCTTTGTTTCTTATTCCCTTTCGATCTAGCTCTCTTTCTTTGGCATTTTACATATCATGGACAAAATGTGAGCACCAAAACAATGTGAAGATAAGGATATATAAGTGCGTATAGGTTTCCTTTACTTCAGTCTACATATGTCCCTGGCAATATTTATATCTTCAAGGTACGTATGTGTGGAGTGAGGAATAATAAATGTATTCCTTCCTATATGCGGTTATATTCTCGGGCCTCATTTATGATGCCCCTTGCGCCGCAGGAACGTCAGTTTTTGAGACGTTCCGAGGCGCAGCAGCCAGCTCCATATTGACGAGTCAGTACTAAACCACTTTTTTTGGCTTAATGCTCCCTCGTAAAAATCATTCACTTTAATGCCGGTTTCTACATTAAAGGGGCATGCAGGGGCATGCAGTGGGTGTTGCTTAGGGGGTTCCCAGCAACAGCTATGGCTTTTGGACACTGCTCCAGATTTACAAGAAATCGTAACTCAGAGGCAGTAACAAAAACTTACACCTCCCCAGGAGAGGCGTGAAGGAGGTACAACGACGAGAAATCTCTTTATTTCTCATTTTTCTTTTTCTATCCTGCAGCACACACAGAAAGAGGAAAAAGTCGCTTGTGATTGTTTTTGTGCACAAAAATAATCATCCCTTCAATGTAGGCACCCTTGCACCACGGTGCAAAGGTGCCTGAGTTGGCGCATGGCAGCCCATTGTGCGTTGGCGCAGGGGTAAAGGACAGGAATATGTGGTATCTAATAGATACAGCGCATTCCTGCCCTTTTCCTTTGCCACGATTTTGGCCATGATATTTTGTTAGCACAATGTTTCTGTAGTCGATATTTCGGCATACAATCCTTGTTTTACCTTACTTCCATTCTATACCTTTCTCAGTGTTTCCAGTGAGGATTTAAATTGAAATAAAATGAATAAGAAAGTGCCTGGAATAATGCCTATTAGGTGATCTACTTATATGAAGTCAATATTTGTGTATGAAACATGAAAGCTATAGTGGACTATAAGTGAAATGCATACATGAGTAATGCCTATTGCACCAACACAACTCAGTAACCAAGGGGCAAATCAGCAGAGATGCGCCAGGAAAGATACGGCACGCAAGTTTATCCTTGCGCCACCCATGATGCGCCGCATTTACAATGCGGCGCACCATGATGCAGGAATAAACAGATGCGTGTCGTATCTTAGGTGTAAAGTTGGCGCAGTGCTGAAGTTGTGTTGTGAGCGGCACGCAATTCCAGCACTGTTCCAACGTGCCCTATTTCTAACATGGTGCGTCAAGTCTTACGCCTGCTTCAAGCACGCGCAGGGTTTTGACGCATCAGCGTTGGGAAAGTAATTCAGTGAAATCTTGTAGATTTCACTGAGTCACTTTTCACGGGCGTTCCTGCGACGGAACCCCCCCCCCCTGTGTGGAAACGCCCACATGAAAACTGACGCAGGTTTCATGTGGCGCAGGGCCTTACACCGTGACGCATCTCCATAGATGCGTCACGTTGTAAATGCCTCGCAGGGATGCGCCACGTTTACGCCGCCTTGCGTGACGCAACAGCAGCGTAAACGTGGCGCAAGGGGCTTGTAAATATGCCCCCAAATGTTTAGAATGTGCCTGCTACTTGCTTTCATCAACTTCTTTTTTTTAAAATTTTTTTATTATTGGCAAATTCGAATCATAAAACATACATATACAGGATAGGCGAAATGAAATAATGTGGAATATATGGATAACGAGGTACATACACAGATATCTGTAAACAAAACTCTACCACAGGGAAAAATATGACAATTAAGAGAAAAAGAGTACTGAAAAGAGACAAAAAAGAAAAAAAAAAAAAAATAGAATCAGAATCAATCAGGGGTCCTATGTCTGGTTTCCCCTTACTTCATTATACCACCTAGTAATAGGTTCCCATATCTGTGTACCGATTGCTCTCATTTTCCTACCTCTTGTGGCGTATATTGAGATTTCTTGTTTATAGATAGCTATAAAGCGGCTAAGCCACATATTAAAGGTAGGGGGCTCTGTATCTTTCCACCTAGCTGCTAGAATTATCCGTAGCACGGCATAGCCCAGAAATAATACCGCCTGTTCTTCTCTATTGTGATTCAAAGAGTCATCGTGACCCAAAAGGAGCAACGTTATAGAATCATATATTTGGTGCCCAAGAATTTGGGTCCAAAATTCCAACATCATAGTTTTAATTGTAACCAATGTGGGGCATTCAGCAAACATGTGTAGGAGATTTGCAAGTGGTTGTTTGCATCTGGGACATTTGTCATCCAACCTAAGGCCCCATGCAAACAATTTAGCTGGCGTAAAATATAAATTATAAATGATTCTATAATATTGAGCCTTTAAGTTAGAGGCTATAAAATATTTTGTTGAGAGGGCTAATGAGAGATCTAGATCTACATTTGGATTTGCCAATTTTAAGGCCCAAGATTGTTCCGTGCGCTCTAGATCATCTGGGGTGTCGGCCAAAAGTAACTGATATAGGGCCCCAATTCTAGTAGATTTTCTGCCTATAATATCGAATAGTGGGATATTATCTGATAGAATTTTTGGTTTGGTATTGTTGATACTAGCTAATATTTGATAAAATTTTAGGAAATCATTTGTAGGGACGTTATATCTTGATTGAAAAAGCTCAAAAGAAAGTGGGAGATTGTTACCAAAAAAATCTCCGATTGTTTTAATACCTAGAAGTTCCCACCTCTGGGATCTGCTATCATTAGGGATATTAGAAAAAATTTTACATTGCCATAAAGGTGTATATTTTGTATATGTAGGAAGCCCTAGATGTTTACCGATGGCTTTCCAGACTGAAAGAGCATCTAAAACAGTCTTTAATGTAATTTTTTTATAATAAGATGTTTCAGCCTGCCTTAGAAAAAGTCCCTTATGTTTTTTTCCTAGACTGAGCTCATATATTGATGGTATACGAGGGATTACAGAGGTTGGGCCTCTAAGTTTAGAAGTCAAAAGAGGATCCATGTTTTGCAATAAAGATGCCCAAAAATATAATCTTAAATTTGGTAGGGCTAAGCCACCTCTACTTTGAGGGAGTGCTAGAAGGGGAAGAGCCCGCCTTATTTTTCCGTAGCTCCACATAAACTTTGCTATGAGGGAATCTATAGTCTTTATAACGTGCTTTGCCGGTAAAAGGGGGATTGCTCTAAACAGATATAGAACCCGCGGGAATACATTCATTTTTACGTAATTGGCCCTACCTATAATAGAAAGGTTTAGGCTATCTACCCTTCTTAGATCGCTTTTAATTTTATCAATGAGGGGGGAATAGTTAATATCGCTGATGTTGCTTATCTCTGCCGAGAGCACTATACCTAAATAAGTGGCCTGTTTAACCCTGAGAGTGCTTACATATTGAGTATTGCTAGTGGCTAATACCATAGTTTTATCTCTATTCGAGGAATACCCTGAGTATTTCCCAAATGCTTGGGTAATTGTCTCGATTTCATAAACTGCTTCGGATGGTTTAGTGGTTATTACGGCAATGTCATCCGCGTATGCCATGACTTTGGTGGAAAAGGACCCTGTAGAAACTGGATATATGGAAGTTGAAGTTAATAGCTTTTGAATAAGGGGATCTATATAGAGCGCAAATAAAACCGGGGAGCATGGGCAACCCTGCCTTGTGCCTCTTTGCACCGTGATGGCGTCCGACTCATTCCCTGCAATACAGATTTTTGCCGTGGGGTTGGTATAAATAGCTTTAATCGCGTTAATAAAAGTATTTCCGAAATTTTTACTTTCCAGGATGTTCCAGAGAAACTGCCATTGTACTCGGTCGAATGCCTTTTCGGCATCGAGGAAGATCATCGACATCTCGCCCCCCGTGGCGCCCATGATGTCAAACAGGGTTATGGCTCTACGAGTATGGTCTGTAGTGCCTTTGCCGGGTATAAACCCGTGTTGCCACGGGGATACAAGGCGTTCGATGACCCCGCTCAGACGATTGCAAATATTTTAGCGTATAACTTCGAATCGGCGTTGATCAGGGATATAGGCCTATATGAGGAAGGCAGGTGGGGTGGTTTACCTTTCTTATGGAAAATTATTATGTTTGTTTGTTTCCAAGACTCAGGGGGAATTGCATGGTATTGGACTCCAAGAAACAGATCAAACAGAAAGGGAGTTATCTGATTTCTAAGGATTTTATATAGATCCATTGGGATTTTGTCCGGTCCGGCCGCCTTACCGTTGGCCATCTCAGCTAATGCAATCTCTACCTCAGTGACCGTAATCTCTCTGTCAAGGTAAATCTTATTTTCCGCATTGATGTTTTTATGATTAGTATGGTCTGGGAGCCAATTATTTAAGAATGTTGTAATTTCATTATCAGGATATGAAATATCACTACTATATAATTTTTGGTAATATTTTTGAAATACTTTAACAATGTCTTTGGGGGTAGTATATTCATTTCCCTCAAATTCTATCTTTTTAATGTTGCTCAGTGATTGCTTTTGTCGTGTGCGTAGTGCTAACTGCTTCCCCACATTTTCCCCTGATTCGTACAGCCTATCCTTATTAACCTGATAGGTTTCCGCGGCTTTTTGAATTAACGTACTATTAATCTCATTTTTTAAGATCATTATTTTATTTAAGATTTTCCCCGGATCTAAGATAAGACCAGCTTGCCCACTACGAGACAGATTTAACTGGGTGGCATGATATGCCTCAAGATTGGACAACTCCTGCATCATTTCCATATTGAATTGTTTTTCTAGCTTTCGTTTATTAGCAACAAAGGAAATGGTCTCTCCTCTCAATGCTGCTTTAAAACAGTCCCATACTATTATGCGGGGTGCACTAAACTGGTTACAGTCAAAAAAGGACTGGGTCCACGATTTCATATGCGCTATATATTCTGGATTAACCAGTAGCCTTCTATCAAAAGTCCACTGTATTGTTGGTTTAACTAAATTAGCCGTGTCAAAGGTAAAGGTCAGTGCATTGTGGTCAGATAGGGTCTTCGGGGATTTAATTATTTCAATGATATCTTTCTGATTTATACTTGACATAATATAGTCGATTCTAACATATTTGCTGTGGGGGAAAGAAAAATATGTATAACCATCCACATTTGGCCCCCGGAGTAAGCCCCAGACGTCAGCCTAGTTATGACTTTTCATCATCTGACCCAATGCTGTATATGACTTTGGTTTTCGCCCTTTATAATTTTGAGATAAGAGACTTCCAGAGGATTGCCCTATGTCGATATTAAAGTCTCCACAAAAGACCAGGGGACTTGACCAAGAGGCCAATTCGATTTCGAGCTCTCGAAAAACAGCGGGGTCATCTAAATTTGAGCCATAGATTGCACAGATAGTGATATCTTGTTGAAGCTGAATTATGACCCATCTGCCATATTTGTCGGCTAATTTACGAATTGGGAGGCCTATTATAGGTTTCGCGAAAATGGCTACCCCTCTGGTTTTAGTTGTTTGGGATGTAGCCGCCATTAGGTTATAACCTGGTAGTTTAAGTAAGTTCCTGTCGGAGTATGCGATATGTGTCTCTTGGAGACATAATATATCAACCGGACTTTGTTGTATTGATTGGGATAACTGGGCCCTTTTATCTTTATGATTAAGGCCTGCCACGTTCCAAGTACAGAGGCTTATCCTCCCCATGGATTAACATGAAAGACTAGCCTGATAAGCTTTAGACACCCATTCTCACCAAAACAAATAAAGCGGTTCTGCTTTTCTTTAACATTTCTGTGGCTTTTACTCCTAATACTTTTAATACAACATAGTCTGTGACCGAATTTGCCAGTTTTTCTTTTTTGATTTTCCCCCTCCCCCGCCCTCCTCAGCCCCCTCCCCAAGGCCTTCCCCGAGACCTTCCCCCCCCCACCACCCCCCGTACTCCACCCTATGAGGCATGAAGACTCTCACTAGAGTCTATGATGATGGAGAGACACCCTGTGGCCATGCCTTAGTCAATAATTCTATATGCTTCAGATAACACATGTGTAGGCTAGTGAAAGGATATGCAAAAAATAAAAGGAAACATGCAAAACTATGAAAGAATAAACATCCTAGAACCAAACGGGACCCAATAAGACATGCGAAATAAACCATACATATTGAGAGAGAAAATTAACTTTAGCTCTAATAGATTATACAGCATATACTAGTCCTATTCTGAGTGATTTAGCCCAAAAAAAAAACACATTAGAGTTGGTGTTAAGCTTAGGACTTTGGAATATGCATTATTCTTACGATGAGCTTATTCTTCCCAAATTGTGAAACAGAGCCCGCCAACCGGGGGCTATACTGTGATCAGGATGACCTTAGCCAATTTAGGGCGCATAAAGAAACATATTGACTCAGAAAAATTAGGTCAGGCTATCTAAAAAGGCCTTAGCTTTGATCTCGGATGAAAAGAATTTTACCTGACCATTATACAACACCTTGAGTATGGCAGGGTTATTCAAGTAAACCTTTGCTTTTTTGTCCAAAAAAGGTTTGATTAGTTGACGGAGACGCCATCTCCGCTCCACTGTTGTGTGGCAGAAGTCCGGCCTGACAAAGTATGAAATGTCGCCACGGATCCGATGGGCCTCCGGCCTCGCCTTCTCTGCAACACTTTGACGAAGCAAAAAGTTACCAAAATAAACGAGTATTGCCCTAGGATATTTACTTTGCGAGTTGGTAGGCCGCAATGTAGCAGGAGTTCTGTGGACCCGTTGAACTTCCAGATCCCAGTTCCATGAAGACAGCTCAGGAAAAGTGTCTTTAAAGAGTTGGATCATAAAGATGCGTATATCGTCTCCTTCACTTTTTTCGGGTACACCCAGTACTCGGAGATTATTGCGACGCATACGATTTTCCATCTGCTCAAGCTTCCATCTTACGTCAGTCATTTCAGCATCGTGGGCATCGACCTGCTCTTTCACCACAGTTGCTTCCGCCTCAATACCCACAATACGATCTTCCATATCTGTCATTCTTGCATTAGATGCAGCTACTGTTTTTGAAAGTTTTCGCACCACCCCCTGTACCTTTTGTAGGGCTTGTTGAGCTTTCCGACCATCCTTAGACGTTTGCTCTCTGTGTGATGCGATTGCCTGCAACACTGTGTCCATTACTGCAGTTAAGGTTGTGTCTTGTTCCTTTGAAGAGAAGGAGGCTCCATGGGCACTAGGGACTAATGCGGGAGTGTCTTCCCGATGAGGACCTGCTGAGGTATGGCGGCTTCTCTTTTTTTTTATCACTGTGTGTCTTCCGGCTGTGGCTTCTCCCAATAGTTCGTCTGTATTGCTATCTTGATTACTGGAACTGGAGCCGGTATGCAGGTCAGATAAAGAGTCTAAGTCAGAGTCTAAGTCTAGGTCCTGGTGCCAGCCTGGGTCCTCACGGCCCTCAGAGATAGTGTAGAATTCAAGAGGTTCCAAGTCTGTATCAGACGTGATTCCTGCTCCGTCCTCGTCGGTTACTGGCCCAGGAAGTGTTGGCTCTTCAACCTTTCTTTCCTCTATTGGTGCAGAGGTGCCTTCGATATGAGCAAAAGTATGCGTTGGAGAGTGTGATATTGATTTATCCTCCGCACTGACAGAGCTTGGCAATGTTGAATGTGTTTCTGGCAGAGGAACAGCGGGTGTATTTGTTGTACTTCTTGTACTATTTACGTATGTGACTATCTCAGATGTAGTTGTTATACACTCTTCAGTCACACGTATTTCCTCTTGTGCTTGTGGTTGTAATTGCAGTTGTGGTTGCGCAATAGTTACTGTGGCGCTCCCTGGTGAGTCTTCTGTAACAGTTAGGTCCTGCGGCGGTAATGCCGGTAGCGGTGATAATAGCGGGTCAGTTGTAGGTACGAGAGCAATTGACTGTGTAGCACTTACCAAGGAGTTTAGGTCCGCTAGTAATGCAGACGCTGCTGACACAGACACTGCTGCCGCCGCTGACGAATCCGACCTGGGGAGCGCAGTTGGAGTGGCTGGCGGGGCAGCAATCAGCGTCCCGCTTCTTGCGTGGTGATTAGGAGAGGAGGGAGCAGCTCCGGCCGGCGTTTTACGAAGCAGGTCTACAACCGAGGGACCCGGCCCCGGTCCCGGTGCTGGAGTGTTAGTATTCCTCGTAGTTCTCTGTTGCTTCGGCTGGGGTTGGTGCTGGGCATGGCCCCCATCTGATCCGGCAGCCTCATCCGTTACTGACCCAGCGCGCCTGGCAGCGAGCTTCTGATCGCGAAGCGCTTGTTTGGCGGCTCGAGTCTTCAAGGCGGCTGCGGCCGCTGCAGCATTTTTAGGAGCCATCTGCGTCTTCGTATGGGGGCAGACGATACCAGAAGCACAGCAAGACTGTTGACAGAGCTGTAATAAGAGTCTGAGCACCGTGAGGCCGATTGCTGATGCGATGAGATGAAGTCTTGAGCGTGGCTGCTCAGGTAAGAGCAATACTTCCCCAGATGGTTTGAGACAGGCGCCACTCATTCTTCATTCTGCTAAATATTATTAGTGGCTTTGTACTTTTCTGCGCCAGTTGTTCACCTTTCTCACGGTGTCTTCATGGGTAACTCGGGATCCTTGCCTTCCACTAACCCATTCGGTTGACTAAGGCACAGGAGAGTGTCTCACAGCGGACTAGTGAGCCGCCGCCATCTTGCCTGTTCGTAATATTTCGCTTTCATCAACTTCTAAAGAAATCTTTAAATCCGCCAGGTTATTTTATGATGGAAAGATTCTTTGATAAGCCCTTTGATTGCATTTAAGCATACCTTTAACAACTTTTGCCAAGACTGCTCCAACAAATAAACATGGATTAACCGAAGCTCAAAGAAATAATGCTTACATAAAACAATTATTAGATTAAATAATTATAATAAAAGCAGAAACTACCGATGAAGACTTTGAGATGGACAGATCTGTTTTTTTTCCGGCGCCCTTTTTACATTAGTCAGTCATTGTACCATACAGTTTAGGACTGTGGAAAATGAATGAAGTTGGTTTAAAAAAAAATCATGTGAAGTTTACATATTGTCCCGTAAAAACTGAGAACATGTTGTGCAAGTTTACACGTGTCATATTGCACATCCAAAACAGGTATGTACATTGAGTCACTCAGCAGTTGATCATTGCTGGGACTAGTCATGTGCGGACAGGTTCTCCCTTTATCAGGTGCAAGTAATTGCTTGAAGATATGTTTAAAAGTAAAAAGGCAGGTACCAATCTTCTCCACTCGATGCCCCTTATATAATTTGCCCCTATCATGAAATTGTGGCCTCCCCAAAGGGGCTAGGTTTCAGAAAAACAGCACGTAGTGGAAGTGAATGCAACAATGGAGGTCTTCCAGGTCTCAAGGTGCAGTTGAGCGTCCTGAAACATACTACCTAATAACACCCCATTATTATTAGTGACAAGAGACATGTGTGCCATATTGCACAAAAAATATTTTCTCTGTGCTGCAAAAGAGCCCTATTGGTGCAGGCACAAGACTTATTCACATATGGCAAGTCTGCCCAGAGTGTCATAGTAGGCAAAAAACAGTAAGGGGAATTAGGTCAGAGTGATTGGCATTGGCTGAGGTTAATTAAAGTTTTCTTTCAATCACCTTGCTTGTTGCAGTAGATCCTCTAAATGTCACAGGTATTCCCAGACGTGGGTCCCATGCTCCCTGTGCCACAGAATGCAAGCAAAACATCAATGTTGAGATGTAAGTAGGTCATAACCAACCCTGGGTTGTTTGTGTTCCACCTGGAGGAGACCATACATGGCCTGATAGTCTGCTCTGGACTGGACCTATAGGAAGATTGATTTCCTTATGGCAATTTTCTGTCTAGAGTGATGTGATGGGTAAAAAAACAATGGTCTGGGATAGGGCCAAAGTGATTTCCAGTGGCTGAAATTAATCCAAATATTACATTAGGCTTTTTGGCTAAAAACTGGACTCATTGCAGCAGTGCGCCTGTACGTTAATGGAATGCTATGAGATGGACATTCGGTAGATAAGCCCTGTTTGCTCAAGAAGCATTTACATGATAATTATTCTTTACTACTTTTCCCTGGTCTACATTTTTAATTTCTCCATACATTAAACACAGGTTGGGAGTTAGTTGAAAGCGCAGACATTAGCTGGTAAGTAACCAAAGGCCCACAAAACACACTAAATCGGGAGCCCCCTTGGAACCTAGACTGCAAACTATTGTACAGGATAAAGCTGAGATGGTAGAAGCCCCTCTCACTACATTAATGAACAGTATTGCTATATTTTGACAATTCCCTGCTGAATGGATCACTTTGCTAGCATGGGGATTTTTGGAACAGCTCTGGATTTTCTTCAATCTTTCTTCTCTGACAGAGAGCAGTTGGTCTCCCTGAGAGAGTTCAAGTCCAAATTCTTTTCACAGCATTTGTGGCGTCCCTCAGGGGTCGTCATTGAGCCCCACCCTTTTTAACATGTATCTGGCTCCCCTAGTCAAACTGATTCAATCTTTTGGCTTCTCTACAATTGCCTATGTTGATGACACTCAAATGATAGTGCCCATTTCTCACCGTTTCAACAGTTGCATGTGTGAGGTCTTCAGCTGGGTGAGATGTAACAGCCTCAAGCTAAACTCAGAAAAAACGTAGGTTCTCCTCTTCAGAAAGAATACCTCATTCTGGAACCCATCTTGGTGGCCTCAATCCCTTGGCCCCTTCCTACCCTGGTCTCAAAAGTCAGGAACCTGGGGGAGATCTTCAACGCTAATCTTACTTTTGGAGTTCAGATCAATAAACTCACTTCTTCCTGCTTTTTTATCCTAAGAACCCTGAGAAAAAGTTTTCCTTTTATTCCTTGCAATCTTCAGATGTCAGTGGTCATTGTGCTGGTACTGTCCAGGTTGGATTATTGTAATGTCCATTATCAGGGCATGCATCAACACTCCTTAAACAAACTTCAGATTTTGCAGAATGCAGTGCCCGGCTCCTTAAAAAATGTCTACATTTCAATCAGTTTCCCAAGTCTTAGTGGAGCTCCACTGACTCCTGTTAAGAAATGAGTGGCCCAGGGTATTCGAGGAAGAAATGTACATGATACATACCAGGGCAGTTATATTACCCAAATGCAATACAGTATCTTGGGTTGGTGAGAGCTTTGTTTACTCCGCCTGTAAGCTGTGAAATAAACTTCCCGGGATCTTAAATATATTCGGGAAACAACTTCTGGCGCTTTAAACCTGTCTGATGCCAGCGACAAGACGTCTTCAGGCATTTGCACGCTAAATGAATATCAATAAGTACAAAGATTACATTTTCATAAAGTGGTCGCAAATTGCGAACTGACTTTTTGAGAATGCAATCTGATTTTGCAAGATGAACTATGCACAAATAAGTCAGATCACAGCATATCATGTTGTGACATGGTCACGCAAGAACTGCTCTATCAATAATATTTAGGCAGGATGTCATTTGCAACCCCCCTGCAGGATGTACTAAAAGGAACGAACAGCACACCACCAACCCTCTGATTTATTTCCAAAACAGAAAACGCTTTTATAAGTGGCCGAAGTTCCTTGATGCATCCCAGGCTGGAATAAAAAGTGAAAAGGATTTCCATTTTGGAATACTTCACAGAAAACAGGCAGCGGTTCACTGTACCACTGGCTACCCCCCATGAAGTTCCCATACTAATTCCCAAATGGGAAAGGGTCCAAAGGGAATCCACTCCCCTTTACGAATCAGTTATCACCACGACTTGGGAGTCGGTAATAAATCCATGTATTTGGTGTGGAATTGTGATCTCAAAACATTGATATGTAACCGTATTAACTTGCAATTTGGAGTTATTCCCTTAACATGCCCTTTCCAAATTACAATTCGATATGGGTATCTTACCCCATTTATGCAATCCCGAAAATGATTTCCGAATTGCAAAATGTGTTTGAAGCATCAGAAAAAGCGATTTAATGGTCATGACTGCTGAATCACTTTGTACATTAGGCCCCAAATGTTTATGGTTCACGTTATATGCATTTTGTTTTACGTTTATCTTACTTAAAGCACTAGTGTAACGAATCTTGAGAGGGGCTCCCCTGCAAGGTAGGTGGAGGGGCCCCCTCCGGACTCAATCAGGAGCTCGCCAGCCATAGTATTGTGCTAAGGGGCACACTGGCGCTTGCCGCCACCCCCGCACCGCAGGCAGAGCCGGACTGGCCGTAGCAGGCACTGGGCATTTCCCCAGTGGGCCGTCAGGGTTGGGGGCAGGTTCTGGGCTCCCTAGGGGCTGTTTTTGTTACAGGACCATTTTTGCAGCATAGTTGCAATATCGGCCCCTGTAACAAAATCGCCCAAATCCCAGCCCTGACAAACATCTCGGCCGCACCTCCAACCATCCCTCCCCCCCGGGGGGCCGGCCGAGCACCTTGCGAGGGCCGGTTTTAGTTACCAGTCCAGGGGCTGTGAGGGCCTGTATTACGCCACTGTTTAAAGTTCAATTGTTGACTTTTTGAGGTCGCCTGACCTTGAGCTAGTTTTTCCTGCTAAAAGTAGTGAAGTTTTAAAAACAAAATCACCATCTACATGCAGCAGTTCTCACCAATACTATAAGTTTGCGCTAGACAGGGCAGACAACTTCACAGAGTACTGCAAAGATCTACTTGGTGTGAGTTACAATCTGTCATTTCAGCACGAATTTAAAGCAGCTTAGATGTCCTTGTTCATAAAATCTCCATTTCCATTTTTCAAGTCTTTGACAGGAGACATTTGTCTGCGCACTCGGAGTAGAAGCTGTGATTCATGCCATGGCCCTTCTCTGGACAGGTGAAGAGGACACTCTGAAAAGTGCAATGATGGATGAGAAGCCAGACAGGAAGCTGACTAGGTTTAAGGCAATCTTTGAGAACAAGCAGGGCCGGGTTTACGGCAGTGCGAGTGGTGCGGCCGCACTGGGTGCTGACCTAGGGAGGGGGCGCTGTGTTTAGTAATAAGTTATGATTTAAAAACGCCCTCAGCAGAGTTCCTTGTGTGTCCAGTTTTCAGGCAGCATTACAAATGTCAAGATAACTCTTGTGATTAATGTTCCTGCTAGAGGGTGGAGTGGTGTGGCTCACTGGTTAGAGGCGGCAAACCCGTAAGCAGAGGACGGCCCGGGACCAGGGTTCGATACCCGACGCGGCAGGGTCGTGGACCAGGGTCAGCGGGCTCGATAATTCTCGCCTCAGTGCCCACTCCAGTCAGGGACCACACTCGGCAACTCTGGGCATTAGCTTGCCTCATCTTCACAACGGCCCCCCAGACCGCCGGGGATGCTTGGTCGCACCTTAGAGATACCCATTAGGGACCATCTCTCAGGGTGAGCCAGGACGGGTTCCCCAGCGGTCGAAGCGCGGAGATACTCCTCCGGGAATTGATTCTAGCGCTATATAAACCCACAATTAATTAAATTAATTAATTAAGAGGGAGGGGTCAGAGTTTTTTTCTAGGGGCAGTTTTGACTGGTCATAAAGTAGTGCAGAGGGTTAATATGCCTGCTGAAAAGAACACATACAATGCAGATCACAGATCTGTTATGTATGTGTCAGCTGAGTGGATTAAGGTTTTTGTCACGGATATGTCACCACAGTTCATAAGATATATCCCTCAGTTAGACCAGTGACTGTTACAAACTGTCATCAAAGAGCTGCATGCAAAGTGCATAAAATAGGCTGGGACATTCTGTTTTCCCCCCAGTCTTTCATGTATGTGAGAGAGTGTCTATGGAGAAGTGAGGGGCACTTTTGCCTGGTGTGGGAATCCGAGGAGTTTGTCACAGGGAGGGCAAAAATGATTGTCGCACCGGGCGCCAACCGCTCTAAAGCCGGCCCTGAGAACAAGGGCCATATTACAGACGGTTTAGAGTGGAGCCAGTGCCTCTTCCAAGAGTCTGCACTGCTTGAAGCATTGACTAAGAGAAATTTCAATAAATGCAACCGCGGTCGGTAGTAGGAGTTTCTGCAGGGCGGTGACGTGGGGAGAGGGAAGGGCAGTGTGGGGGGTAGTAATGTATGGATTACGGAGTTTAACAGGTAAGTAAATATATAAATAAATAAAACGAATTTAGTTGCGTGCACTGCATCACCAAATGCGATGCAGTGCGCGCAACAAAATTCGTTTTATTTATTTATATGTTTACTTACCTGTTAAACTCCGTAATCCATACATTACTAACCCCCACCCTGCCCCTCTCCCTCCCCACATCACTGCCCTGCAGAAACTCCTACTACCGACCGCGGCTGAATACATGTATATGCTTTAGTCAGTGCAAATGCATAATGCTCAGCCCTAAGCCAACCCAACCGTTCATGATAAGGTGCCAGACGGAACAGAGACCATTAGGGGTCAGAGTAGTTTGAATTTTCATTGGTGCAAAAATGAAGCACATTTTTCTTTAATATGTTTTGTGTGAACAGTGGAGAATAAACATTTTGCACAAGCAAAAATGCATTACGCAACTCAATTTTCTCCTTTTTTGCAGTGTATACATGTCAAGGCAAGGAAAAATACATTGTCACATTTTAAATATGAAAATACACCTACGCTTGTTACAAAGTCAGTGTTAGTAGCACATCTTACACAGAGCAAAATCAGTTCACTTCCTTTCTATGCGTCTGATTTCTTCATTTGACTTTCTTTTTTAATATGTTGGGTATACTTAGGCCAAAAATATCTTCTAGGTACTGCATACCATAGAAATGGCAACAGACCAGAACAGAGTTTAATGTTTTCCTAAAGGCAGCGTCGGGGTCTCTTTGCAAGAAACCTACAGATACGTCACCACCCTTGAACACACGGGGTGATGGAAGAAGTAGTCCCTCGAAAGGGACAGTGCTCATGGGTGTACATTCTACAACACTCAAGCACGCGGCCCCTGTCCAATGAGGAGGACTCTACTTTCCATCAATGAAGGCCTCTACGTTCACTAGAAATATCGGGGCAGATTTACAAGCCCACTTCGCAACCAATATGTCACTTTTCGTGACGTACTGGTGGCGCAGGGGGCTCCACTATATTTACAAGGAGATTTAAAGCCACCCTACGTGACTTTTTCTTTCCTTGTAAATACGGCCCCTTCACACGCTGCACTTTGCGTTGAAGGCGCGTTCCTTCCATGGGTGTTGCTGTGGGTGATCACCCATGGAACAAGACACATCTCCAGATCTACGAGAAATTGTAAATCTGGAGATGCATCTGAATGCAACTCCACCCTAAAGGTGGCGCAGCGAGGCACAAGGAGGAGAAATGTTTTCATTTCTCCTCGTTTTTTCCTCTTTTAATGCGTGCTGCATTCTAAAGTATTCATTGAAAGAGGAAAATGCCTGATGTGATTGTTTTTGTGCCCCTTCCTGCACAAAAAAATCTCACCACGACGCAGGCATCCTTGCACCATGGTGCAAGGGTGCCTGAGCCAGCGCATGGCTGCAGATTGTGCGCCAGTGCAGGGTGAAGCACAGAGATGCAACATATTCTTGTAAATATGCTGCATCCCTGTGCTTCGGAAGTGCCGCAGCGTGGCGCAGCCAAAGGGCTTGCGGTGCCACGCTGTGGCACTACCTTGTTGATCTGCCCCAAAATTCTATCTAAATGGATTCATGATGATTCTGACTACAAAATGTGGACTAGCAGAGGCAGCATGAGTCATCTCACAGACCTCTGATGCTTTATGGAGAGAAGGCTCTTCATCTGACCCCTCTCCACTTCGACGTTAGTTCTAATAAGTATCAATCGAATACAGAGACTGATAGGAAAAGCAATGCATGAAGAACGGAGTTTTGCTTTTATTCTGGCATGTGAGCATTTCATTGGTGTAGCTGTGAGATGAGTCACTGCAAGAAGCAGTGGCGTCCTATTTTTGTTTTGTGCGGGCAGCTTTAGTTTCTGTAAAGATTTAGAAAAACATTTCCAGCATTTGATGTTAATAGAGACAGTGGATTGTTTTAGGAATCGACTAGGTTTTTCTTCGATTGGCATGAGGACAAGCTGTGTTTACAAATTCCCGTTTCCATTATTACAAAGAAATGCACAAAAACACCAGCCTGTTTCAAAATCTTGGATTTAGCACTATATAAATCTTAATATCTAGCAAAGTACCATTCACAGAAGTACTTAAAGATCAGAAAAGAGTTTGGGAGACAAATCTTGAAGGATGAAGTTGTGGTATCTGCGAAGTTGGACAGTATCTGACAGACCAGTGTCCTGTGGCGGCTGGCGGAATCTGTAAGTGGTGAGGTGTAAAAGCAAGGGCAAAATCATAGCGAAGAGAGTGAGCTCAATGTTTTTGAGGTGGTTTGGGGTGGGGGGGGGGGTTGTCCACCGAGAACTTAAAAAAAAATGGTTGTATTTCGGTGCAATTTTCAGCACTATTTCTTTAATAAATGGATGAAAAATATAATCCTTAAACTGGCTTCAGTCTGCTAACCTCCCTCTACTCACATTATTGTGTTAAGGTCAGAGCTGCTGACTTTGGAACTGGGGAGCCAGGTTCAGTACTTGGCTTTGGCTGAATATCCTGTGATTTTGGTGAAGTCACTTAAAAGATGAATGTGACCTTGTGTAATGTAATTGGTGCCCATGTAAAGTTCTTCAGTGCCTTTGGGTTGAGTTTGAGCTATAAAAACTGCACAAAGAGGTTCAAAACAAACCCTTAACATATAGATACAAATTTAGTGGCTACTTTTTACAAAATGAAACCATACAATCTGGATGAATGACAGCTTCCCCACTTAAATTGTGTGATCTAAGGCAATTATTTTATTTCACCACAACTCAATTTTCTTCACTATCATGCATGAGAGCAATTTCAAATGTGAGTTCAGAATTTCTGTTGTACAAAAACCATTTTTTGTATTGTCAGTGGATCAAAAAGCTGTTTGACTACGCTGTCCTCCTGTTCTGGGCCTCTCAGAACAGCGCACAGTGCAGATCTCAGTAGCGGACAGAATTCTAAATTCTGCCCAACTGAGAAGCAGACAAGACTAATGTTTCTGATCTAGCACATACTTCTGTATCTAGAAAGCAAGTTGTCCAATTAAATTGGAAGCTAGCTTTCTAGACATCAAACATATGTCTGAGCAGGATAAATTACACCTCAGAAAATAAGCATTCTACGTCTAGAAAACAAGTTGGTAAATGATGTAACTTGATTTATAGACACAGTACATATGCCGTGATTCAGTACATGCACTCGACCTCTGAGCTGTGCAAAACGGATATGCTCTTTGGGATACAACTTGTTAAACTCGTCAATTACGTATAAGTGCTGCACACTTCTTGGATTGCTATGTTTGAAACGTTACACCAAACTAACCAAAAGTTACACATGGAAAGCACTTAGCTGACCTCATTGGTTTTGAGCAAACAATGCATTCACAGAACATCACACATTTTGGGATATATCTTCCCATGACACTTATGAGGATTACTAACTAAGGATGAACAGAAGCTAGTTACAATGCTACTGCTAATAGAGAATGAAAGACAGAGAGAGAGAGCAAATAGTGGAAAAAGAAGGGGGCGAACATACAAGGGCAGTGGGGGAACGGAAGGAGAAGGAAGAGAGCAAAGGGGAAAAGGGAGGGAAAGTGAATCTGACCATTAACGAGAGACAAGGGAGGTCCCGACTACTTACCCTGTAGTTCTGTATTGCGTCAGTGTCACAGATGGAGGCACCGCATACCAAACAGTCTATGTTGCTCTCTTCCCATGAGGCCAAGCTAGCAGCTCCTGAAATCCTCAGCACGTGACCTGACCTGACCCCACAGAGCCATGAGTTCCGTAACATAAGCCTGTGATGCCAGGCCCTTGTCCACAGGATGCAACCCCTCCCATTTGCAACGCGTCACCCTGTGACGACTTGGAAAGGGAGGTGGGGAGGTGGTGAGGCAGGTGTACAGTGCTGCTACTGTGCACGGCCGGGCTGCTTCTGAATGTGATGCTTATTGCGTCATTAATGGGTGGTCTTAGAGGAACTCCAAGTATTGCAGAACCTGGCTGGCAACATGCCAGCTCGTACACCTCCTATTATTCACTGCTGTCAACTGGCACATTCGCTCTAGCGTATGTGTCCAATTGAAACTACCTGACATGCACTTTAGAAAACGGACTGGGAAGTCGGGGAAAAGTGCAGTGCCAGTGATTGCTTTTATAATAATGCAATTGCTTTTGGTATTTACCATCCATATTGCACATAATTGGAAAGGCATAGCTACCTGCGCCCATCCACAGAAAATGCCTATGCCGGTGTTTATCTGAAAAGCTAATGGGCTGTGTTAGAATAGGTCGTGAAGCCAAAACCAAGGGATAATTGTGGGGTAGAGAAAAGAATGTGAAATACAAGAGGACACAGAAAAGGGATGCTGAGTGGCAAAAAGCTGGCTACTATGTTGGAATGACCCAGGCAGCAAGCGGAGAAGCACCTCTGCAGCTCACCAGTGGCAAGCAGAATGGTGGCAAGCTCAGCCCTTCCCCAGGCACAATGTATGCAGTGTCACAGACACCTAGCAGCACAGAGGCACGAGAGGAGGGGCAGCAGGGTAAAATATTTGCCATCCAGTGGATGGGTGTGAGAAGATGGGAGAAGAAGGAGTGTAAGACCCAGGGTAGCCATGACAATCTGCAACAATGGATGCTGTGGCCACGCAGAGAAAATGGCCCAGCATTAATCCAAATTGTGACTGACTCTGTCCCAGGCCAATCTGCTTTCCAAAAGTAGACTTGTGACAGACATGTCCCCAGCCCTACCGATGTGCACGTCTGAGTCAAAAAGTATACTTTATTGTATGATTAATTAAAATCTTTACAATCTAAAAAACTTTGCAGTATTTGACAAATAAAACACTAATACATATAATCAGAGAGACCGCAATTCATTAAGACATAGGTGAACATGTGCCAAACGGTTCATTAATACAAAGAAAGTACTTAAGTGCAATGTTAAAATCTGTAGCCAGAAGATAAAGGAAGGATATAGCAGCATCGAGTTAAGTGCAAACAGAGCAAAAAGTGCATATTCAACAGTGGGGCACTGGCTATGGTAGTCCATTACTCTCAAGACTGTGCTGGTGTAATTGTCTGCTATGGTACAGGGTCTACAATGGGGTAGACCTCCATGTTTAGCAGCGTAGAGTATTCTGCATACCTGGGAAATAAAGTGCTTGAAGTGCTTGTTCTCAGACTGGGAACTGGCTACAGTGATGTAACGTTCAACTCAAATGGCAGCCATAAATAGGTAATTTAATTCACTGGGTACTATGGTACATGCAAGCGATGATGGACAATCAAGTTGTCAAAGTCTTAGCAGGCCTGTATGTAGACAGTTTTTACCAACCTGGGGACTTTTTAAAATAAGATGGTATACTGATTTGCAGCTGACTGGCTAGCCAATTCCAGAGTTGTGTATTTCTGCAGATGGTTTATAGCCTTTATTTGCCTCTTTTATGCATGATTGCATGAGGATGATGTATTTGCCAAATTTAGCCAATTCCATCTGCTCCGTGAGAGTGAACACCAAGTTTGTGGCCTTGTTGTACGTTCATATGCCATAGGTGAGAAAGAGTGGTTTTAGCAGTGTACAGCGTGAGCATAAAAGTGCTGGGCAACGGCATAATAAATTATTAAAAGTCTCATACTTGTAGGCGCAGTGTCTACAATTCACTGTTTTGGTTAGTGACTGCCAAATGGGCTTTACTTCTTTGGATTGCAGCCTATTACCCTAGCATACATTATTTGTTGAAGGGAGTCTTTGCAAAGAGCGCAGGAGTGATAAGTTTGGGGTCTAAGACATTCCAGCTGGTTGGTGGCATACAATTTCCCCATTGTTTGTAGTATTTCTTTTATTTCCTGAAAGTTATCTGTTAGAAATGAGGGTCTCTAGTTCGCAATGGTTTGCACTTTTCTCCAAGTAGGGACCCTTCTTCCTAGTGAGGGTAAGTGGGATAGGCATCTAAAATTACCCTTGCTTACCCACTTGTAGCTTGACATGAGCAAACAGGTGTATCTCAGAGGCAGTGTGTAAAGCATTTGTGCACACAAACAGTAATACAGTGAAAACACTACAAATACACACCACACCAGTTTGGAAAAATAAGTAATCTTTATCTAAACCACACAAGATGAAAAACGACAAAAATCCACAAAATGAACTTCTAGATGGCAAAAAAAGTTCTGTCTGTAGCAAACTATAGATGCAATACTTTCAACAAGGTAACATTACCAGCACTATACCGGCGCTGCTGCGCTAGCGTTTAGAATTTTAAATCTCCTGTTTCGTATTTACTTTAATATTCTTTCTATTTTGCCCTGCTTTTAATCGTGTGCTCGCGCTTCTCCCCGCCCACTTACCTGCATTATAATTTTGGTGAAATCACCGCCGTTTGAGCGGGTCCGGTTCCGGGAGATTGTCATTTTCGCTCGCCATCTTGGGAGAGAGGAGGTCATTCTTGGGGGCCAGTTTTCGAGCGGTCTAGCGCTCTGGCGATGCTGGATACGCCTACTTAAGTCGCACTACTCAGAGCGCAGCGGTGACATGCAGCGGGAGCGCCTTCCCTGCGCCTGAGTCGTGCCAGAGTCCTGCCCGTCTACGCCCATCAGCGCTTAGGAGGCGTGGGTCGCGGCAGGACTCTAGGCCCTAGTCTTCCTGCCATGTCGTCACCGATTATTACCTACTTAAGGGAGGATCTCTTACGTATCCGAGGTCGGTCTACTAACTGCGACCATCCACCAGTAGGCCCGCTATGTGGTCCGTATCATTGTATATGCGGAGGTTGGTCTTTGGACACTCCTGCCCTCATTCGATCTCAGGAACGGCCAGCTTCACAAAGAAGAACGGCAGGACGGCGCGATCTTAGCGTCTGGAATCTAAATGTCAGATCACTGGTCAAACATCACTTGGAGGTTTATGATCTCATTAAGGACGAGTCTCCTGACGTGTTCTTCCTGACTGAAACTTGGCTGCAGGACACGGATACCTCCATCCTTAACTTGGCCTTTCCCCCTGAATATTCCATCTTCATGCTTAACCGTGCTACTAGGGGGGGAGGTATTGCGATGGCAGTTAAGTCATGCTATCCGTGTGAGTGGAAGGTTTTAAAACTCCCAGGATGTGAGAGTGCTCTTTTTAAAATCTCAATCAGCCACCATTTTACCTTCTCTGGTATGCTGATATATCGCCCACCAGGCTCTGATTCTGTGTTCAGGGCAGCTCTCCTGGACGTAATCAGCACTGAGGCACTGGGGTGTGCTAATTTTCACATTCTTGGAGACCTAAATCTCCATTTTGACTGCCCGACTTCCCCTTCTATTAGCAGTATTCTGGCTGATTTAGAGGCCTTGCAACTTACCCAGCTGGTCACATCTCCTACACATAGGGGGGGGCACACTATCGATCCTTTTTTTACCAACTTGGAGGGAGCTAGAGCCCTATCCCCTAGTCAGATTGCTTGGACAGACCATATGCTGGTAAAAATACTATGCCCCATACACGATACTCCTTTTGTTCCTAAGGATAGAATGGTACCTAGGCGACACTGGAACAAACTGAGACTCGAGGAATTTTACCATCTTTTGGAGGAGGCTCCGTTGGACCCTTTCACTGATGTTGAACGTGGATACGATCTTTTCTGCGAGTGGATTACTCATGCTCTGGGTTCTTTGATTCCCTTGGTACGGTCCAAGTGTCGCACGAAAGAGCCTAGTCCTTGGTATGACAGCTCTTTAGCGCTTCTGAAAAAAGCTTGTAGACAGGCTGAGAGGGTGTGGCGAAAATCGTTTGATCCCAGAATGAAGGCCTCCTATCTTGCTAAAATTAAAATTTACCATAGGGCGGTCGGCAGAACTAGAGCAGCATTTTATGCCCAAGAATTTCAGAACAGCGCAAACCCTTCGAAACTTATCTTTAAAGTGTTAAAGGACTTGACGGCTAAGAGGGCAACGATGGCGGAGATCTGTTCGAACGCCCATTGTGAGGATTTGGCCTCTTTCTTTCTTGAGAAAGTTCAAGCCATTTATCGCTCATTTCCGAAGGGCTCCTCTGGCCCGGAGCAGGTTAGTGGTAGCTTGGGAGGATGTGAGCCTCTTACCACTTTGTCTCCTTTATCCACAGAGGCCTTTGACACCCTGAGCCTCAAAATTAAATCAGGATCTCCTGCAGACCCGATGAAACCGGCTCAGCTCAGGTATATGCCACCGTTATGTCGTACTCCGGTGCTTTCCTTGATTAACCTGTCTCTATCTTCAGGTGTAGTCCCTATTAGGTGGAAACAGGCTGTAGTCACACCTATCTTGAAGAAGGCTACCCTTGATCCCCTCAAACCTGAGAACTACCGCCCTGTCTCGCTACTTCCTTGGGCAGCGAAAGTTGCCGAGGCCCATGTTAACGGAATCCTTTCTAACCATCTCACTAGGGCTAACATCCTTGACCCCACTCAGAACGGTTTCTGTGCGGGCCACAGCACGGAGACGGCCCTACTTTCTATGGTCGAACATCTGCGTTCTGTGCTTGATATGGGTCGGACGGCGGCACTGCTGCTACTAGATCTTAGTGCCGCCTTCGACACTGTCTCGCACAGGATTTTGCTCCAACGCCTAGAAGAAGTGGGTGTCACGGACTCTGCCCTATGCTGGTTCCGTTCTTTTCTTGCCGAACGGTCTTTTAAGGTGGCGATCCCTCCCGGTCAATCTATCTCCCATCCTTTGGATCTGGGGGTCCCACAAGGCTCCTCGTTAAGTCCCACTCTATTCAATCTGTATGTGTAGCCGCTGGCTGCGGTCGTCAAGCAATGGGGCTTGACGATGGTATCATACGCGGACGATACGCAGCTGGCGGTCTCGCTAAGTGGGGACTCGGATGTGGAGGCCCCCAGGTTCCGAGACCGGCTACGGGCAGTGGCCAACTGGATGAATTCCAACTGTCTCCAGTTGAACGCCAAAAAGACCGAGGTGATGGTGGTCGGCAAGCAGGCGGAGTTATGGGGTGACCGGTGGTGGCCTCCTGAATTGGGTGTGACCCCTTCTCCGGCAGCGGAGATAAAAAACCTAGGGGTTTGGCTTGATCCGAACCTTAGTTTCATCTGCCACACTAAGAAGGTTGCGGCCTCCTGTTACGGTATTATCAGAGGGTTAAGACCTATCCTGAAATTTTTCGACGCACCCACCAGGCAACTGGTGGTTCAAGCGTCAGTGTTGTCCCAGCTGGATTATGCTAGTTCGCTTTTGGCGGGTATTAATCAGTTGGAACTCACCCTGCGAGTTCAAAATGCTGCAGTCAGAGTGGTGATAGGTCTGCCAAGGCAGTGCTCGGTTTCCAACACACTGCGTTCTCTTCACTGGCTCCCTGTGAGCCAGAGGATCAAATTTAAGGTCCTATGCCTTGCCTTTAAAATTCTTAAGGGCTCAGCCCCTCAAATATTGGAGAACTTGTTGGTACCATATGTACCCTTGCGAACCCTCAGATCTCTGGGCCAAAACCTGGCAGCTGTTCCGCTCTTCAGGTTGAGTAGAGTCGGTGGCCGCTCCTTTCGGGTGTTAGCGGCAAAATGGTGGAATTCTCTTCCCCCCCACCTACGGGCTCTGGAAGATTTTTTGCAGTATAGACGTGCCATAAAGACTATTCTATTTGTCTAGCCTTTAGCTTTTGTATCCTGCTTTTCTCTGTTTTAACTGTGTTGTGTTTTGTGTACCTTGTTAAGCGCCAGGACGCCCCTTTGCTGCGGCAGCTGCGCGCGGTATAAGTGTGAATAACATAACATAACATAACAGAGTACCTTGGGTGCGTCAAAATCATAAACAAGAACAGCCGCAAGGAAGGTGGTGCATCAGTTCCTTACACGCAGGGAAGGTGATGTGTCAGTTCCTTACTCCAGGGGAGGTGATGCATCGGTTCCTTACTGCGACGCAGGGGAGGTGATGCATTGCTTCCTTATTGAAGGGGAGGTGATGCGTCATTTTCTTAATGCGCTGGGAGGTGACGTATTGATTTTTTACTGCTGCCTCGGTATCCTAGTAGACTTGGTGCCCCGGTGCGATGCGGGGGGTCGGGATGCATTGGTTCTCGATGCGGCGGCAGCAACAGCACTGCATCCCATGATGCATTGGTACTTGTAGCTGCACAGCAGGGCCTGTGTCGGAATCGGTGCAGTGATCTCGGACTCCGTAGATTGGTGCACTCGATGAGGCGTGCAGCGATTTCTGCAGCCAGGGGCAGGCAATGCGTCGGATTCTTCAGCAACATAATGACAATGCGTGGAAATTCTCTTGGCTGCTTTGCTTTTCCAGTTCCCAATAGCAGGAACAACCTCCAGAGGCCCAGAACAGCAGCAAACATCCCTTAGCAGGTCAGAACTCCAAGCAAGGAAGTTAGAGGAGCTGGGGGTGAAGTATTTGTGTTCCTGAGACTTCAGAACAACAGGCAAGCTCTACTTCAAGCACTTGGGGATCTTCCTCAAGCAGGGGACACAGCACACAACAAAGTCCTTGTCCTATTTCTTGGCAGAAACAGCCATTGCAGGCCAACCCCAGACAAAAAACAGCAAAGTGGCAGTACTTCTCCTTCAGTTTCTCCTTGGCAAAGGTTCCTCTTGAATTCCAGAAGAAATCTAATCTTCAGGGGTCTGGGCCCTAACTTTTATAGTCCATTTCGTATTGTTCTCTGGTGTCAGAGGCTCTGTACTTAGTCAAGACCAGTCTGTACTCTCTGGTGCAGCTTCCCTGCAGGATGTGAAGACAGCATTGTTGGCTTACCAGGCCTATTCAGTCAGATGCAAGGAAACCCCCTCCCCCTACTTTAAATGCAGCCCAGGTCTATTCAGCCCAGCCCTCATTCAGGAAAGGCAGGACACACATCAACCCCCTCCCAGTGGCTGTCTGAGAGAATGAACAGCCCCTGTCACTCCAAGGCCGGATAGTAAATATGCAAACCTAGCAAAGGCACACCGTATGGCTAAGCAAGAAAATACTCAGAATATAAAAATCATCCTTACTAAAAGATGCATCTTTATATCCTGAGTTCAGGCATACTAAACTTAATCTTTCCACCTTATCCCAATGGGAAGTTATATATATAAGATGTTATAAATAAACTCCTGTTCTATCCTATGGGCGAGATAGCCTTTTGATAGTGAAAAACTAAATACACTGTATTTCACTATCAGGGCATGTCACCCACCTCAGTGCATGTCCTACATTTCAAATACACTGCACCTTGCCCATGCGGCTACATTGGGCCTACCTTAAGGGTGTTTTATTTATAAGAAAAGGGAAGGTTAGGGCCTGGCAAGTGGGTGCACTTACCAGGTCAACATGGGGGTACCAACTGCGCACAGACACTGGAATGGCAGGTCTGAGTTACGTTTACAGGCTGCTCATATGGGTGGCACAATCAGTGCTGCAGGCCCAAAAGCAGCATTTGATTTGCATGCCCTGAACACATAAAGTGCACTGTACTAGGGACTTAACAGCAGATCAAAAATGTCAATCATGGAATCACCAATCCATAAATACAATTTACAGGGAGAGCTTATACACGTTAGCACTGATCAGCAAGGGTAAAGTGCGCAGAGTCATAAAACCCAAACAACAGGGTCCAAACAGGAGGCCAAAAAACAAAATATCTGGGGATAAACCCGCTGGAAAATTCCAAGAATAACACTATCCATATCATTTTCCTTTGACAGAATTATTGTTTGATTTTTCAGTGTGGTTTTAAAATTGACGCATGAAAGCTGTGGGTTGTTCAATACTGTTTGATCAATTTGGAGAGTGGTGATTCATCTTTGGAGGTATTGCCTTCTAGAGTAAAGATATTCTGGAGGACAGCTTTCATGGTGTTGGGTGGCACTTTTGCAATCCTATAGTAGTAGTTTACAAAGGACGGCATGCTTGTCCATGTTTGGCCCTCCAGCCTGAATTCCAGGCTTATTAGGGGTTTCCGAGGTATGATAGTAGGCTGAAGACCATTTTGTATGCCTTGTGCAGGTATTTGTGTATGATGTTAACTAATTGTCCCCGGTAGGCTTCATTTCTAGTAGGACGGTTTTGGCTAGTACTTGTCTTATTGTGATGGTAGGTGGGCTTTCCAGGGAATTATTTAGTGTCCACACTATACATATTATTGATTCTGCCTTTGTTGCAGTGTGCCTCAAGTGCTTTTTTGCTCCTCCCTTTGCTGTTATCCAAACACCCAGCAGTTTCGATCTTTAACCGCATCGCTGCGGCGGCTATTCCACCGCAGCGCTATGGGGCGGGGCGGCGGCGCGGCGGCCGCATGCTTGTGACGGAACCGCTCCGTCACGACCCTCGGTTGAGCTGTGCTGATTACGGAGCGGTTCAGTCATGGCCCCGCCCGCTCAATAGAACGCCCAGCCCAGCGCAGGCGCGGAATCCGCGCCGCGCAGGCGCGGCGGCCGGGCCATGACGGAACTGCTCCGTCATCAGCACAGCGTCATCAGCACAGCGCCACCGCCGAAGACTAGCACTCTAGTCCTAGTGCCATTTGCCACCATCATAGGCACATGCCTGAGTCTTCTCCAAACTACTGATCTTCACCGGTGTGACATGTGACTCCCTCAGAAAGAACTCAACTGCATGCATAAGAGCATCTGACACATGATTTGGATCATATCCAGCCCTGGAGGTGGTAAGAGGTACACCAGATGTGGGAGTAATTCCCTTTCCCTCCTGACTCGTTAGAGATGTAACTAACATATGATTAACTCATCCTAAGAACTATCTGCCTGATTGTGTCGCTCTTCCAACCCAGACAGTAAACAAGAGAGTAACACCTCAAGACAAAGGAGACAGGATATCTCAGACCAATGGATAATCAAATGTCCCTTTGTTATGAATTTGAACCTTAAATTGTGAATACAAGGTTACCTTTGTACCCTCCTCAAAGCAGGAATATTTCTATTTTGAGGAATGTGTAAAGGCAATTTATACTAGGAATGGTCCTACTCTGAGGAAAGTGTAGGAGTAATTTGTGTACACAATTTAAGGTCCTAATTTATGTCCAAGGGGGTCTCTTCCAGCCCTACCAGCCTTCCACTAGGTGCCTGCCATGAGCCAAACTCTGCTGAAGACCTAGAGGCCCCTAAAGAGCATGCCTGGCAAAGTGACTGATGCCGCATCAGACCTGCTGACATTTCAGAGCTGTGCTTGATATATTGCTGACTTTGCGTCTGCTCTACTGGTCCTTCTGAGATGTGTCTGGCGTGACTGATGCTGACCCATTTATACCGGAATTTCATAAGAGCACATTCCTTTTAACTGGCATCATATAAACTCTACCAACTTTTCAGTTGTGCTCCTTGCATGAGACTAACTGATCTCCACTCTAACTGTCCTCCGTGAATTGCATCTGAGTGATGCTGACCCGTCCCCACTGGACTACACACAGGCGCATCTGGATGCACTTCTGCGAGTGACTCTGCTCCTCCCCTATTGGAGTTAGAGTCCCGGCTATGCTGGCCAGACCGCCACCTCTCTCACTCAAACAGGGATTTGAATGTCCAGTCACCTCTTCTGCAAAAACACTCTAGAGGAAAGGCCTACTGATATCTTCAACGCATGTATAGATTGCAAAGAGGGGTATATTTTTAGCCGCCTCATATTGTACTGCAACCTTGCACCAGTGCATCTAAAAACAACATAAGGCATCCCAGTCACGAGTTTTGTCTGTGCTTAGTCAAAGTGCCTCGAGGAGAAACGACATCAGTGAAGCATTGCAATGAGAAAATGGCAGCAGGAGAAGGAGTGCATCCATGGCGTACCTAGAAACCAAGTAGGGCTTCTGGGTGATGCCGCAGGCTTGTTGTATGTCGACTGAAAGGAAAGGCAGGCTTTTTTCAACCATCACCTTCTTAAAATCTGTTCAAAGCATTCAATGTCTGGATACTTTACTGACAATATTTACAGAAGGTGTTTGGCTAGAGGACTAACGGCCTGATTCATGAAGCAAAATTGCGCCCGCAATAGCTGCGAAAATGCTATTGCGGGCGCAATTTCCCTAATCGGCATTCATCAAGAAAATAGCGAAAACGCAATCAAGAAATAGCGAATTCGCTAATAGATTCTCAGATTCCCGGCAGGAGTGCGACAAACCAAGGAATCTGAGAAAAAAATTGCGAATTCGCAATTCAAGCGCAATCGGTATTCATGAAAATTCTCAAATTGCGAAAACCCCCAAAATCGCTGTTTGCGAGGCGCAAATTAAGGACAACCCAAAGCAGGTGGTAACCATAAAAGCCATTGGAAAAAATCTTTTGAAAAACCGTTGGCCAATCAGGAACAGGTGCAGGCCTCACGAAACACACATAAGGAGATTCAGCAGCAGCAGTTGGAGTCTCACAATGCCAGGAATGTACATGGTGGTCAGGCGGCGAAAGCTACAGCGAGCAGCACGGAGGAGACGCCGAATCCAGGACAGGATATTCCGCCAGCGGGTCACCCTGCTGGGCCAAACCAGAGAGCAGATATATGCAAAGTACCGCCTGAATGGGGAAATGATAATGCAGCTAATACAGGACCTTGACCCCCTGATGCAGCACCCAACAAGGCGGACCAATGCCGTGCCTACACATGTTCAGGTATTGTGTAGCCTGCACCTCCTGGCCTCCGGGAGCTTCCAGGGGATAGTAGCGGTTGCTGGGGGGATATCCTAGCCCACCATGTCACGCTGCCTCAGGAGTTTCGTTGACGCAATGCTGACCCAGCTACACCGACACATCAAATTTCCCACCAGCCAACAGGATCTGGACTTGACCAAGCTACAATTCTACAATGTGGCCCATTT
Source organism: Lissotriton helveticus (assembly GCF_964261635.1). Lineage (NCBI taxonomy): Eukaryota > Metazoa > Chordata > Amphibia > Caudata > Salamandridae > Lissotriton > Lissotriton helveticus. The sequence goes on along the minus strand of NC_136063.1, from coordinate 1,707,973,611 downwards.
CCCACATGTGATAGGATGCATAGACTGTACCCACATCGCCATCTGCCCACCAGCTGCAACGGAGTACATGTACCGCAATCGCAAGTCCTACCACTCCCTTAACATACAGATGGTCTGCAATGCTAAGACATATATCACGGACATTGTGGCCCAGTACCCAGGGAGTACCCATGACTCATTCATATTCCGGCACAGCGGCCTCCACACACGACTGGCCAGGGGAGAATTTGGGGAAGGACACCTACTTGGTAAGTACACTTTGTCAACAATGTCACATTGCTATGAAGTAGCTGCGCAGCACAGGCACTCACCCTCTGCTCCTTTCATTCAGATTCAGGTGACAGTGGCTAGGCCCTCCGTGAATACCTCCTCACCCCATACCTCAACCCTGCTACACCACAGCAACGGCGTTACAATGTTGCACACATACGGACAAGGAATTTCATAGAACGGACTTTTGGGCTACTGAAGAGCCGTTTCCGCATACTGCACAAGACAGGTGGGGCCATGTACTACAGTCCTGAATTGTGCTGCCGCATTGTGGCTGTCTGCGCAATACTACATAACATTGCTACCAAGCGCAGGATACCTGTTGACATATCTGGCAGTGAGTCGGAAGGGGACGACCGGCCACCTGCACATGGGCGTCATGCACACAGGGAGAACCCAGCTGAAGGCCACAGACGCCGCAACCACATCACCATGAACTGTTTCTAGTACACCCTCTCCCCTCACCCAACAAATCACAATTGCATGCAAAATATAATAATGACACTACGCCAATGTGTGATGCCAAATAAAATCTTATTGTTTGAATCACAATAATGTATCCAGTTGACATCCTTTCATTGCAAACAGTATTTCAGCATACTGCTGCGTCCAATACACAGGGCAGGCTTATGTTCAGCCTGTGCCTGTACAAGTACTATTCAGTCATGTGCGCCTCCGGCGCGAAGCACCCAAGCGCCTCTCCGGCTCCTCCTCATCCACCGCACGTGTCCCTGCATTGGGCCTGGTGCTGCGTCTCAGCACCCCTACGAGTGAGGCAGAGTGGCTGCTCACACTTGATGTCCCCTCACTGGCATCGTCACCCCCGACAGTGGCAGGTAGAGCAGGGTGAAGTGCCATCACGGCAGTGGTCAGGCCCTCAAGTACCCTGGCAACATCCTCGCAGCATTGAATGAGCTGCTGCTGCTGCGCCAGGCACCGGCGCGATAGCTGCGAGGTGGCATTGCCAATAACATAGTTTGACCGGGTGTAAGCCGTCAGCCGGGTCAGTAGCTGAAGGTGGCGGCGGCGGTCCGTGTTGCGCTGTCTAATCATTGCAGCTGTGTTCGCCTCCATGGCTGCAGTCATGCGGGTCATCCCCTCCCCCACACCTGCCATGGCTGCCGTCATGCGGTCCATCCGGTCCCCCACACCTGCCACATTGCGGCCAATGTTATGCAGCTGCAGCTGTATGGCCCCTTGCCGGCGTGCCTGCAGCTGGTGAATCCGGAGCATGCGACGTTCGACACTGATGCTCGGCAGCCGCTGTCCATTCCCACTCCCGGTGCTGGGAGCATTGGTCTGCAGCCGAGCCCTGCCACGCATGCTCCGCTGGCCTGCCACAGTGGGTTGCCGCTGTGTCGCCGCTGTCGCGGGACCTGATGTTGATGCGCCAGCTGCTGGTGGAGTCAAGCTAGGCATTGCTGGTGCAGCAGAGGCTGGAGGCACAGTGGCAGTGTGCCGGGATGCAGGTGTTGGTGCTGCAGCAGAGGCTGGAGGCACAGTGGCAGTGTGCCGGGATGCAGGTGTTGGTGCTGCAGCAGAGGCTGGAGGCACAGTGGCAGTGTGCCGGGATGCAGGTGTTGGTGCTGCAGCAGAGGCTGGAGGCACAGTGGCAGTGTGCCGGGATGCAGGTGTAGTTGCTGCGGCAGACGCAGGAGGCTGTGTGTATGACGGCACCTCATCGTAATCCTGTGCATCCTCATCTATGTTCAGCCTCTCGCTGTCGCTGCTGTCAGCGCCACCTGTGAGGGGAAGTGGACGTACATTAGTTGCATGTATCTGTCACACGTGCAGTTGCTACATGCATGCTGGGTGACATTCCCTGACTGCCTATAGAATTGCGTACTTTTGGACTTGTCTGGCTGCATTGGGGTACTTCTACATTGTGGCCACACTACATGTCCCACAATGCTTTAGGGCATTAACTGATGTGCACCGATGGCATGACTTTGGAACATTATGGGAGGCTATAGGGTCATGGCCATTCATAGGGGACAGGGTCGCAGTTGCATGCCACTTACCTTGGCTCTCTTGGGTGGGGCGGGATGAGTCCATTCGGGTGACTCCAATACACGCCTCTTCCTCCAGCGTGTCTTCAACGCGATCCTCCAGGCGGGTGTTTGGAGGGACTGTAGGTCCTCCCCCTCCAGTGCCCGGGGACTCTCCCAGCCTCTCGGCGACCCTCTCCTTGGCACGACCTCGGAGGTCGTACCACCTTTTCTTCAGGTCATCCAGTGACCTGTCGGCCACACCCACAGAGTTCACTGCGGCCGCTATCCTGAGCCAGATCCTGCGCCTCTCCTGCTCGGGCACCCTCCTTGATTCTTTCCCGAAAAGTTTGGAGTGGTTCTCCACCACCCCTTCTATTAGGTGCTCCAACTCTTGTTCCGAAAACTTGAGTTTCCTCTTACGCCCGGGGTTGCTGGGCCCAGGTACTGCCTCTTCAGCCATTGCTGCAGTGGTATTGGAGGTGGTAGTCCAACTTAGCAGGTGTCCTTCCAGGAGCTGTCTCTGTTGCTGCCTCGAGGTCTGCCTCACTGTGATGAATGGGGGTGGGAACTGGCTGCTTCCTGGTTGTGATGTCATCACTGTGCTCGAAATGCGACTTCCCGTTTTCCCGATCTCGCGCTTTTTGCGGTCCCGCTATTGACGATCTCGCTATTAGCGATATCGCTATTACGACACGGATGTTGCCGGAAATAGCGGTTTTCATGCGATTTTCGATGATCGGAAACGGTATTTGCGGCCGCGTGCGATTCGCTTTTTTTTCTCGCTATCCATCATGAATACCGTTTTGCGAGTCCTTAATAGCGATTCGCTATGAATCGCTATTGGGGGCTCGCAAAACGGCCCGTTGATGAATAAGGCTGTAAGTGGCATATCAACAAGGCGGCGTTAAAAAATTATTGCCACTTTTGTAGCCGTTTTCGGCCGAAAGGTGGCGATAATTTTATCGCAATATTAGCAAGGTCACGCTACTGCGTGAATCCTTGCGTTAGCACCCTTTCCTGTAACGCCCACTTTTGCATCTCTAATGAGATGCAAAGTGGGCGTTCCAGCTCAAAATACTTTCCTGCTATCTGTTCCTCGTACCAGAACTTCAACTTGGGGAGACAGACGTTTTCTTGTGGCGACCCCCAAACTCTGGAACTCTCTACCCCTGTCGATTAAAATCAGTCCCACGCTCATTTCCTTTCGAAGAGCCTTAAAGACCTGGTTATTCGATCAATGATCCCATCCGCTGGTCCTGTCCTTTAAAGATCATAAGCGCCGAGACACCCCAGGGTATTTGTTACGCTATACAAATCACGTAAACATAAACATAAACATAACTGGAGAAATGTCGCTAACCGATATTTCTCCAATTATCAATGGGCACGCTAACAAGCATAGCGATAAGAAAAGTAGCGCTAACCTTGGTTAACACTACTTTCCTTATGCCTGCTTTTCCTTTGACTAAACAATGTTAGTCAATGGGTGGTGGAATATAGGGCTGAGACCAACCAACCCTCAGCCCTATCAACAAGGATATCGCCTTTTTCCATTGAACATCGCTGGAAAACCAGCGATGTTCCATGGAAAACATCGCTATCTCAGGAATAATTATCTCCATTGCGCTATGTGTTGGTAATACAGCGCTAGCATGGCGATAATTATCTGAGATAGCAGGCGATAAAATTCCTCACGCTAAGGGCTGCCAGCGATAATTATCGCTGCTGCTTGTTGATATGCCCCTAAAGTCCCTTTTAAACATAGAAATATTCTTCGCTATTTGTAGCAGTTGAAACAGTGGATTTTCCATGAAATTGCTTATCCACACAATCATCCGTCCATGTATTCAACTATTCACCCATCCATGCACTAACTCACCTCTTCATCCATCCATGCAATCACTCACCCATTCCCCCACCCATGCCTTAACTCTGTTATCGATTCATATATCCAACCATGCACATATATTCTCAATCCCACATTCACAAAGTCTAATGCAAATACCAACAAAAAAACTCGCCAAGAAGCACTTTCACTTAACAAAACGTCACACCTGGTATTGGCTTTGTCAGGCGAAGAATTCATAATGTATATTCACGGATTGGACATTTTGCACATATACCATAATACATACAGGGTTGGACTGGGACAAGAAATAGGCCCAGCCACCAAAATAAAAGAGGCCCTCCTCAGTAAATCACATAGATAAAAAAGTGGTTCGGATTTGCAAGTTAAGCCAGTTTTAACTTGTAAAGACAAACTGCGCGGGTATTTTTCAAAGTATGGCAGAGCTATGTGTTTGTGTTTTCTGCAGGCAGTGATTGTGGTAATATCAGGGAAATCAACAGTAGAAACCATCCCACCAGGCCAAAAAACAAGTCCACATACTGCTAAAACAAAACGGGCCACACACTGATCTGTCTGATCAGCATATCGGGCACTGCCTGATTGCCATATTGGCCAGTCCGATTCTAATGATGTACAGTGCAGTTTTCACATTTTTCTAATTATTTTACTGATGTTGTCTCAGGTGTGCACTGTGTGCAACAGGTATTCAAACTGGATTTAACACCAAGCATCTGCCTGCTTCTTTTCTTAAATTGCAAGTAGCAAAAAAACGTCACTTATGGTTTTGATGTATTTTAGTAAAAATGTATTTAATCTGCACCACCCACGACACCAAACCCCCCAACCCCCCACACACACACACAGCTGTCTGCAGCAGTGGCAATGCGATTCTGATTTAAGGGTAAAGAACAGTAGATGAATTGTCTCACGATGAATGTCTGCAAACCAGAACTGAAGGATAAACTGCCTTAGCGAATACGTGAGTTACCTATTAGTGTAGATTGTATCTGTGCGGGGCAAACATGGCAGCGCTTCAGAGTACTTGGCAATGCATGAGAAGGCAGGCAGAGGCGGTGAAAGAAGTCACGAGTTCGTGTGTTGCATAATTAGAAGGGTTAGAGCTTACACACCGATGATTTGCACAGTCTGGCGTGAGATGATAAAACTTCTAGTGTGTAGCCAACACAGAGGAATCTCTCCCAGAGATAAACAGCTTTTATGACCTGTGTGCTATCAGAATTTTTTTGTATGCATAAATCAACACCATCACCATTCCAGTTTATCAGCCAGTAACAGAGTTCTGTAATAAAAAAATATGTCTGGGTGTTGCTTTCTGTGGAAGGTGATATTAAAGTCCGTTGCATTTGAGAAGCTTTGCTCGGATCAGTCTGCAATAAGACTACTACTTGGAATCCTATTTTTCGTCCGTACAAATAAATGTTTAAAACAGTGATAATGCAAAGTAGAGGTTATCCCAAGTGTTAGACTTTACAGTCTTAGGGTGCTCTATCCCCAAATGTTTTGCCTGCTTTCCTCATGCTTTTTCTGGGTTTTGTTCGGTGGCCTTAGGACTCCACACCCTTTACCACTGCCAGCGAGTGCTAAAGTGCATCTGCTTCTCCCCTAAAAAATGGTAGGATTGACTTATCCACAATTGGCACATTTAATTTACCTTTAAGTCCCTAGTACAATGCACCACATGTCCCCAGGTTCTGTAAATTAGATGCTACTAGTGGGAGTGCATTACTGGTTGTGCCACCGACTCAATTTGCCCTCAGGCCTCCCACTGCAGAGCCTGTGTGTGCAGCTTACACTGCCATGTCTATTTGCCATTTAAAACACCTGCCTTAAACTTACCTTTTAGTACATATAAGTCCCAACCTAAGGTAGGCCCTAGTTAGCCTATAGGGCATGGTACTATGTAACAAAAAGGAAGGATATGTACTTTAAAGATTTAGGGGCAGATTTACAAGCCCCTTGCGCCACGTTTACGCCGCCTTGCGTCACGCAACAGCAGCGTAAACGTGGCGCTTCCCTGCGAGGCATTTACAACGTGACGCATCTAGGGAGATGCGTCACGTTATAAAGCCCAGCGCCACAATGGGGGCGTTCCCACACAGGGTGGGTGTTCCCGCACCTGTGCGCCTCGCAAAAGTGCCTGCGTGAAATCTACAAGATTTCACGCAGGCACTTCCACGACGCTGCTACGTCAATTCCTTACGCCTGCTTGAAGCAGGCGTAAGGACTTACGCAGCATGTTTTGTATTGGGCGGCCCTGAGCATTGCTGGAGTTGCGTCGTACTTGTGACACGACCCCAGCGATGCGCCGCCCTTACGTCACGAGATGCTTCACGCATCTGCCTACCCTTGCGCCACGGCCCGCCGCATTGCTCCATCAGGATTCAAGCAAGCCGGGCCGACGACGGCCTGAAATGGCAGAAACCGGTCCCCGGAAGCTTGTCTCCTTCGTGGTGAAGAATTGGCTTGGTAGTTTGGTCTGCCCTGTTCCCATGATGCACTGGGCCAGGGACAGACTAATTTGCATATAGCCAGGTTCTGAGCTGGGATGGGGCAGTGAGCTAAATAACGGTGATGGATCAAGCCCTGATCTTTGGACTGGGTAAGAGTGGTCTGCTTAATTCAGACACTCTGTTCATCACCACCCCCCTTTTCTGAAGCATTGTAAATGCAGCGCATCTGCCGTGACGCAAGGGTAGTTTTGCGTGATCCATTTGTTCTGGCGCATCTCTGCTGATATGCAGAGATGCGCCAGAACTCGTAAATATGCCCCTTAGAATGTCTTAGTAGTGAAACCCCAAAACTAATTTTTCACTACTGAGAGTCCTACCACTCTCATAGGTTAACATTGGAGATTCCTTATTACATTTAATAAGGTGTAATTGCTAATTGAGAGAAGTTAGAGTTATCATGTTTTGTACCTCTGGAATGATAATGACAAACCCTCTTTGATTGGTAAAATTGGATTTGTTGTTACCTTTCTGAAAATTCCACTTTTATAAAGTTGGACATTTTCCTGCTCATAGCAAGTGTCTCTGATCACTGGCTGGGCTGGGTGACATTTCAGTTTGTGAATTCCCTTTAGACAGCTGCACCCAAAGGAAGGCTGGATTTGACTTCATGTATCTTCCTTAGAGAAAGGAAAGGAGGAGCTGGGCACAGCCTCACACTTAAACTTAAATAGGCTGGACCCAGGCCACACACAAAAGGGCTGCATACCCACCATGTAGTAAGTCTGGAGCTAGGGTAGGAAGAAAAGGTCTTTGTGCACTTCAAATACCCTTCTTCAAAGCCCCCCCACTTCAAATATACAACTGTGACTAAGTACTGAACATCTGACCCCATGAACTGAGTACACATCTGGACCTGAAATCATCTTGCCAAGAAGGAGAACAGCTGTGCTAAGGACTGACACTGTGCTGGACTGCTGTTCTCACTGACTGCTGCCTTGCTGTGCTGCCCTGCTGCATGCTGCTCTCTCTGACTGGATCTTCATCACTTAACCCAGAGCAACTCCAAGGGCTAGCTGACTAGCTTCCAGTTCTTAGAACACTCAGCGACATCAAAGTCTTCCATCTGATACTCTGCCTGGTTCATTGGAAGTGGACCCAGGTGCTTGCTCCAGTGGAACTGAGGCATCCTCTGCTGTGAGAGTGGAATTGACTCATTGCTGCTGTTGCAGGAACAGAACCAGCACATCACACTCAGAACCAGAGCATCGGCATAAGAACCGTTGCATCAGAACCACCTCATCGCTGCCTCTTAAGAAGGACAATTGACGCATCCCTGCAACTGTGTGCAGAAACCTGGTGCATAAACTTTCGAAAACACAACATATCGAAACTGGAGCATTGTCTTCAGAACAGCAGCATCGCCATTGTTTCATAGAGAAAAACAATGCATCTTCTTTCTTGTGGGATTGACACCAATGCATTGCGTAAACTGCATCCCACATCTTGCAGTTTGTGACCAGGATTAAGGTAATTTTGCTCAACAGGGCCTGCATGGTTCTTGTATAGGGCCCAAGCTCCATCATGGTGGGCCTGTGCTCTTGATTTTGTCCTGGTCCAGTGCAACCAAATAACTCTTTAGATACTTACTGCCTGTATGTAAGCGCTATCTTTGCATTTCTTTAAAAAATAATATATCTTGGTTTCTACTTATTGGATTTTTCTTGTTGTGGCTTTGTTTTAGTTATAACATCATAATCTATTTGTCTAAACTGGTGTGGGGACTTTTAGTGGTGTTGTCATTTTGTTACTGATTGAAGTGGTGCACAAAAATGTTACACATTGCCTCTTATGTTAATCCTGCCTGCTCTATGCCAAGCTACCAGAGGGTGAGCACAGGTTCATTTGTGGTGTTTATATGATGCACCCTGACTAATATCGTGATTCTTGCTTAGACAGGGTGCATACCTTTGCCAATGATAAACCCAATATCTAACACAGATCAAAGCCCACGTCTGTTGAAATTATATGTTGAAGTAATGTAGTGCCCAAAGCATCTTTTTGAATTCTGCTAGAAGTTGAATACCCGCCTTTGCAATTACCCAACCTACTATAAACAGGGCTAGGCACAGACCTGCTCATCACCAGGATACCCTCACCGGTAATAACATTTACAAATACATATAAAAAAACTTAAAACAGGAGAAGACACTATTGGCCTGATTCACAAAGGTAAACTTACACTTTTGTATAAGTTTACTTTTTTTTGGTATTCACAAAGTACAGGTGTACGATGCTGGAGTCTCCGCATTACTAGATTTCTTGTATTCTCATTCTTAGAAGAAGGCCCATATGCCAATTGAAACTTTGGGCTCTTCCCACATCATCCTAAAGTTTGTGTCTTCCTCTAATGAACAGTGTTCTCTCCCAAGAGCCCTGTACTGGACTTAGGCCAAAAACCCTTCCCACACTCTCCAAAGACAGTGATGTACTTCAATCTGAAGTGTGTGGCTGTGGTGTAAATAAGTGACAAACAGGAAAAGTCTTATCCTCCAAAAACATGGGTGGTTGAGAGCAAGCTAGAGCATTCCTAGATACTGGATGAGAGGCTGAAAGCCTTAACATTGATGAACTATTTTACCTTCATAGCTAGGGTTCAATTTTGTGAAGTAAAGCAAAATATAAATATAGTGAGCATGCAAGAGACACAGTTATTTATGGTCTCTCCTGCATTATTTAGTTGGTGATGGGTAACAACTCCTTCAACATAATAGTCTCAACATAGTGGTGCACTCTGCCAAAATTATGAAATAGAAGCAGGAACGTCAGTGGATAGAGAGAGGTGGAGCATCTGCTAGAAGAGAAATTAAATTTGCTGGAAGGATAATGGACATCTGACACATTTTCTGGAATTTGTGTGATGGGAATTATTGATTCTTCTATTCCCAGGGATGCCCACAAATGGGGGGTGCTATTTTTCAGCAGCTCACGCACAATATCTCACTCCTGTGAAATGATAGGATTGCTGCATTATTATAAGAGGTAATTCTGCACACATGTAGACAGGTTGTTGTAATAGCTTAAAATCTATTAAATATGTTTAAGAGGGACATTAGAGTGGTTGCTTGGGTAGCAAGTAAAAGAGACTAAACTCAGCCATCATTGTAGCACGAAACTGGAGAAGGAAGCAGCAAATCAAGCTACAACAGGGGACAGATCCAGAGATGCCAGGGTTTACATTCAATGGGAACAGTGACAGCGATGAAAATTAATAGAGTAAAAGGATAAAGAAGCAGAGAGAGTGTCCTGAGGAGCAGCAAAGAGGAAGACAGTCTCTGTAATAAGTGTATCAATGGATAAAAGTAGAAGTGCAGGATCTGGAATCTGTGCATCAGGAGAACGTAGCACAGAGGCCAGTATTTTCAATCAGAGTACTTTGACCTACTCAGAGAAGCCAAGCTGTAGACGTTGTGTGACAGGGAAGAGGAGAACATTGAGGGTCTAGATGCAGTGCAACAGTATAAATAAGCAGAGCAGAGATTAGTGCCATCATTTAATGGTGAATGCAGGAGAAAAACCGGATCATGAACATACTTTGACAGGGTATAATGGAGGAGAGAAACAGATTGTCCATAAGTCTGGTTTAAGGAGCAGCAATACATGGTCCACAACTGCAGTGCAGATAGTTGGGGTTAGTAGATTGCAAATGTAGTTGCCAAATGTAAAAATGTTAATTTGCAAAAAGTGGGTGCAAATCACACACAATTTTGTTGCACATACAAAAGAATGTTGTGAACAGATAGGGTTGGTGTGAAATCTGATACACCCCATCAATATTTACAAGGTAGGTTACAAACTGTGACTCACTATGACTTTGGGGAATACTGGGCGGGTGGAGGTTTGTGGATCCATGCAGATTCCAGAACTTTCCATCACAGAAATGTGGTGGAAATGTGTTTATTTTTACATAGTTTGGGGTTTGCAAGAGATTCTGGGTAACCGAACCTAGTGAGAGTCACATAAGTCACCCCATCCTGGATTCCCCTGGGTGTCTAGTTTTTACAAATGTACAGGTTCGCTAGGTTTCCGTCAGTGCCGGCTGAACTAGGGTCCAAAATCCACAGCTAGGCACATTGCAAAAAAAGGGTCAGGTTTCACTGGATAAATGTGATGTGTTCATGTTGTGTTTTGGAACGTTTCCGCTCACCGGAACTAGGCCTACCCACACAGGTGAGGTGCCATTTTTATCGGGTGACTTGGGGAAACACAGAATGGTAGAACAAGTGTTATTACCAATTGACAAATGTAAGACAATTTTTAAAAAAGAAGTAATTTTGAAAAATGTCCTCTAATTCACATGTTTCTATGGGTATCCTCAATTTCGTAGATGTACAAATAAGCACTGCTTATAAACTTTATATTTTGTTCCCATTTCGGATATATATGGGTTTCCTCTGTACCCATTTTTCATTCTTTATATTTACTTAATGAATAGCTATATACCTAGGGGCAGATTTACGAGCCCCATGCGCCACTTTTGCATCACTTTTCCTATGTTAAAAATGACGCAAACGTGGCGCAAGGGCCTTGTAAATAAGCCCCCTAGTACACAACGAATTTCCATTGCAAGACCCAACTCAGTTGTTGACTCTGGGTACCTCAGGTTCTTGGCAAACCTACAAGTCCTATATGTACACCCAGCAACCAGAAGGGTCCAACAGACGTAACAGTATATTGCTTTCAAAAATTTGCCATACTTACAAGAAGTTACAGGTAAAAATGTTGGCGCAAACAGCTGTTTTTCCCAACTCAATTCAATATTCAATTGTTAGTTTCTATCGAAAAACCTTGAAGGATCTACACAAATGACCCCTTGCTGAAATCAGAATTGTGTCTACTTTCAGATATGTATAGTTCTCTAGGATAAATTATTGGTTTCACACCCATTTCTACCACTAACTCTAAGGAGAATGAAAGCACAAAAAATACGAAAAATAGGCTATGCCCCAGTAAAAAGCCCGGACTGTGTAGAAAATTGTATTTTTCTGACAAACCTCTGCCTGTTCCTAAAAGCTGGGAAGATGGTGATTTTAGCACCACAAACCCTTTGTTGATACCTTTTGCAGGGAAAAAAACAGATGCTTACTTCTGCAGCACTATTTCATTACAAAACACCTAACATTTCTTGGTCCCCTCCTGGGCAATCCACAAACCCTGGGTACCTTTAGAATCCTCAAGATGTTGGAAGAAAAGGATGCACATTTGGCATGGATACCTTATATGGAGAAAAGGTTACAGGGGCCTAAGTGCAAACTACCCCAATATAAAAAAAAAGGTTTAGCACAGGTGGAGAAAGGCCTAGGAGCTACGGGGTTAAACTATACTGGGTATAGCGTGTGGGATCCCCGAGGCACCTGTGATCTTGCTGGCTCCCCACACTCCATGGGAGCTGGCATCTCCTGTGTTCTCATGCCACAGGCTGGGAGCAAGTGATCTGTTGGCTCCTGCTTGCGAGCAGACACTTTGCACCATCCTTCACCACTCATAGGCAGGGGAAGCTAGAGGCTGGTGCATCCCCTGTCCTACCATACATGGGTATGGGGGCATGACTGGTGTACAGCTCCTTGTGGTCCTGGGGGATGGGGTCTCTGGTTCTTCATTGCTACGCTGGCCATGGATGAATGTCTTGTTCTTTGCATCAGCCTCAGGAAGATGGGAGCCTCCAGGGACAACAGCCATTTGTAATAGGGGGTCCCACCCATGCCAGGTCCCCCAGCAGAAATAATTAAATAAGACTGCACATACTCCCAGAGGCTTGGCCCTCCCAGAGGAAATTTAAAGAAGTTGTGGGAGAGCCCCAAGAGATCAGCGTTCTTCAGACTCAGTCAAAGGTCATGTTAGAAATGGGGGTCTCTAATTGGCCGAGGTAGGTACCTTTGTCTAAATAGGGACCCTTCCTTATTAAAAGTTATATTTTCAAACACCGAATCACCCTCGCTAAAAGATGCATATTATCATTCTAAGTTCAGGCATACTAAACGTTATTTTCCTACCTTGTTACCAGGGGTAGTTATGTTTATAAGATGTTACAAACAAACTCCCCATTCTATCCCATGGGAACAGGTAGCCTTGCAATAGGGAAAAACAAAATTGGCAGTAATTCACTATAAGGACATGCCACACACACCAGGGCATGTCCTACCTTACACATACACTGCACCCTGCCCACGGGAGTACCTTGGGCCTACCTTAAGAGTGATTAACATGTAAGAAAAGGGAACGTGAGGGCCTGGCAAGTGGGTACACTTGCCAAGTCGACATGGCGGTACTAGACTGCACACAGGCTCTGCAATGGCAGGCCAGAGTTACATTTACAGTCTCTTATGAGGGTGGCACAATCAGTGCTGCAGGCCACTAGCAGCATTTGCTTTATAGGTCCTGGCCACACACAGTGCACTGTACTAGGGAATGACTAGTAAATCAAATCAGCCAATCATGGAAACAGCAATCCAGATCAACAATTTACAAAAGGGAGCACTTGCAATTTGGTACTGAACAGCAGTGACAAAGTGCCCAAAGCATCTAGACCAGCAAACCGGAGTCCAACACACAGCAAAAACACAGGAGGCAAAGGCAAAAAATACAAGGGAAACCCACGCCAATGGTGCCAGGTCTAACAGGTCACAAGCTTTAACAGCGAATATCTGCGGATCCAATGGCCACGTTTCAACAATATTGTCTTTTTACACCTGGTGGCCAGCCATAGCCACCAGGTGCATTTTCAGAAGACCATCTGGCCTGTAAAGGAGCTCATGATGAGTGAGCTGGTTTCACTGACACACTGCCCCAGCTTTCTCTTGTGCCTGACTCCTGTTGCCCCTTCCTCCTGCTGGGGCACAGAAGTCTAGATCTTGTCCCATCTGGTCCTCGGGGGGAGTAAGGGGGCCAGCATTGCTCACCCTGGAGGGACCCACTAGTCCTGGGGTCAGCTACAGACAAAGTCCTTATTTCATCAGGGCATCAGGGGACTTGTCCTTCAACCTCTAAATGGTGTCTCCTCTATTGAAGTCTAGGTCCAGGGCGTTGCTCTCCTTCATTTTCTTAGGATGCTACTTTTATGCCCAGGGCCAGCCTGTGGGTGGGAGACACCCGTTTTCTAACCTTAAAACTGGTTATATTCAGTTATTTTCCATTCCCAGGATTTGGCTCCAGCCTGGCTAGTGAAACAAAAGGGAGGTGTATGATCACTTTGTGTGTACTGGGGCAAGTGTCTTTGGAGTGAAATCAGGGCAGGTCAGAACTCATCCCCAGCCATCCTGTCAGAAATACCCATTTCTTATACACCCAGGCCCCTTTTGTTCACTGCCTAATGTGCAGTTTAATACTGCCACAGACAGATCACCTGTGTGGAGCTACAAGGCTGCGCACAACTGTAGTCTCCCACATGTAGAATGCAATCACGCACACATACGTTTGGATGTATTTTCACATCTATAACCAGCCTGTACCCCTTATCCTAATTACATCACAGCAGCCTTATCTTAAAAGGTGGACACCAGTGCTAAATGAGCACAGTCTAATTTACCATGCAATTTGTGGGAGTAAGATTAGGGTAGGGATACTCATCCACAATAAAGCTTAACAAGCATTTGCAATGCAGTAGGTCACGCATTACCCAAAGTTTGAGCTATTGGCGTTGCAAATAATAGTGCAATACCAATAGCTCAAACTTTCAGTAATGTGAGACCTACCGCATTGCAGATTATTTATTATTATTATTATTTTTAGCTATGCTGCTATACAGCATGGCTACAAATTTTGCCAAATTCGGTAATGACCATATTGTACAGCATGAACAAAAGGCAATGCCACAGTCAATAGTATCAAAAGCGATCACTATTAGATTTGCCAATCCTTGTTTTTTCTCGGCAGAACACTTATGTGATTGTGTAAAAAACAAATCTTCCCATGCCTGAAAATAGAAAAAAAATGACATTTGGTCAAAATCCTATCACATAAAGAAAGCAATTGTGCCTATCTCCATGTTTAAGAAAAAATACCTTTGGAAGAAGATAAAATCTGTTTTCACAATAAACACACATGTGGCATAGTAAAACGTAGCTACAATTGGCAAGAGGTTCAACAAGGACAACAGGAAAGAAGCAAAAAATAAAAGTAGCACTTCAATCACATGGCAATCAGTGAAAGGACAGCAATCAAGCTGAAGCAACCAGTACTTTGTCCATGTTCCAGCCGAAAGCAGAGGACGTCAAGCCAGTATACACTGGCCTAGGAGAAGTGAGCAAATAAAAGTAATAGTGAAGCCAATGAATGTTAAGAAAAGGGCAAGCTGCTGTATAAAATATCTCTCATAAGCAAGAGCACATGCTAGGACAGGCACATGCCCAACAAGACCTGATGCACAACAGACAAGCATTAGTAAAGCAGGGTGTGAACTGTAGTTTGAGACCTCACTAAAACTTAAAATAAATAATCCTGTTGTCGTGAAAAAAAAAATCTTTTTTTGTACAAAACGCACCCATAAAATAAAGAACTTAATGTGTGATAATTCAAAACAATTTTGAGACATGAAATAGCCACTTGCGTTTTGCAATTTAAGCACTCCAGAGGAGGTGGAATGATGCACTAAACAGCCAATAGCAAAAAAGTGGAAAAGTGGTGCGCCTCGGGGTGGAACCATTGCATAATTGAAAGAATTGGTAACAAAAGGGCTCATAGCAGAGCTAAATAAACTATGAAGCCAGACCTAAGTAGCGTGCACTCTTTAGTGACTGAGGCGTAGCGGGTGGCTCATTGTTATTTTCTATAACCTCATGCGTTCCTACAGTTGCTTCATCTGGAAATACAAACGGATTGAATGTGAAGTCTGTGGCCCGCATCTCGGCGGTGATTCCCTTGAATTTGCGAAGGCCCTTGGTCATCTGTCTCCCTGTGCGGGGAAATCAATACAAGCACTCTGACAACTGAGCCTGCCAATTACGGGGCAAGGTGCTGAGGCAAGCATCTGAACACAAAGCGCGCCCGGGAGCTGGTGCGACGAGCAGGTGTCTTTGGGGCCAGGCCGGTGCACAGCAAGCGTCAACGAAACCAAGGGCGAACCCCATCTGTCATGGAAAAAAAGAGCCGAGCTGGCAAATCCAGCAACAGGTCTAATTAAAATAAATACAAGTGAGTCCTCAAATTTAAGGCACCAAAAGATAACTGTGGGATACAAAATCGGTGGCCAAACACTCGAAAAATTCCCTACAGGAATTTTGTGACTTTTAAACAACATATCACAGTATGTGATCTGTGCATAGCAAATTACTGTCACCAGAGGACAATAATTGCAAGACGAGGATGGACGTCAATCAGTTGTAGCCAGTGGTTGCAGACACTACCCCGACGCTGCAATTGCTTTCTTAAGCACCAAACACTATTGAATAGCACGGACGGCTCGCTAGAACCCCGTTCAAAGCACCCGCCCTGGAATGTCCGGCTTCGAGATCTCATATGGGGTAATTTACTGTACGCTGAGCTGACAGAGGGAGGGAAAACGTAAGCACGCGATGCGCGATGTGAATGCGTACAGAGTGTACATCTCCTGTCTGAGCGTGCCACCTCCTGTCTCCCTTCCAGCACCAAAGCGGCAAAAATAGTCTCGCTAGCGAAACAGCGCATGCGCTGTTTTCGCACGCGAGACCTAACAAAAACAAACATACAGTAGGAACTCCGGTGTCAGTTCAATGAGTCATTATCATTACTTCTTATACTGAGGTATGAAATAGTTACGAGCTACGCTCTCCAGCACTACCTTTAGACGCCAAGAGCACAGCGGGTACAATAGCCCTGATTCTAGCATTCAGGTGCTTCCGTGGCCGTGGAATGTCCGGGTGCTTGAAGGGGAGGGAGGGAAAGTGAAAGTGCGCGATAGGTGTGCTGTGCCGCCGATTTCTCTGCTGAAGGGAGACGGGAGGCGGCACGCGCGGACAGGAGATGTGCACGCATACGGAGTGCACATCTCCTGTCCGCGCGTGCCACCTCCTGTCTCCCTTCGCTAAGGAAAGCGACGACTATAGAGTCTCTCTAGCGAAGCAGCTGCGCTACATTCGCACGCGAGACCTAACAAATCAGATGATCAAAAAGCAAAAGAGTATGGAGTACTAATTGGGTGTCTCTCATTTGCAGCATAATTGAACAACAATGTCTCAACCAGATTCAATGAGGAAGGCAGATACATAGGTATGTACACAACATTACTAGGTATCGAAAAAAAGAGAGACTCCCAGTGTTTTTTCAAAAGTGCTCAAGGCATCGTATATATTAAATTCACAATTTATACAGGACTGTTATAGCAGCACTGTGGGCATAAAATGCTAAGGCAACCGAAGTGCTTGTGATATAAAGTGTGACGCGCGAGTGACAAGTGGAAACACAGCGAAGGACGCAAGGTGAAGAAAAATTATATACAAAAACAATTGATTCCTCTTTAATGATGGGAAGATGCATAACTGTTTATGAACCAAGGTTGAGAATGCGCCGTGAGTTGTGCTGTATGATCGGTCATATATATCCCATTTGCAACAGGCAGGATATATGATTGTAGATGTTTGACATTGTAATCAGTAGTAGGCCAATTAATGTTTTTAGAGTAGAAGCCACTCGAGATCACAGGAATCAGGACAACAGCAATTATTTGAAGCAACAGGAATCAACCGAGGTCGAGAAAGTAGTAAAACATGTTTTAGAGATATTTTTACCTGTGGTTTCGATCAATCCCCTAAGAAAACCCACCATTGGAAATTCCCTCACCCAGTAAACCACGTCAACCATACTAATTTGGGCTAAGAGAAGGTTGAACTTCCCCACATACATCAAATAAACCAGAAAGCACAGAACCACAGACATCAATCAGTCTGCCCACGAACACCAAAGGCATAAACTGGCAGATGCATCAAAGTAAATACCGGGAGCAACTGGGCAGATTCTCAGAATCTGCACCTTTGCTCCCAGTATTTTTGCATTTGGGATGCATCATCCCAAATGCAAAAATCGCAATTTAAGGAATCTCTAAATTGAGATTCCTTAAATTGCGATTGCATTTAAGGAATCCCAAATTGAGATTCCTTAAATGCAATGCATGAAAGTAAAAAAAACAGCGAATTCGCTAATAGGGGGAGCAAATTACCATGAAGTTGGACTTCATGGTAATTTGCTAAAACTTTGATAAAAGCACTTTTGTGCATTTTTCAAAGCTTCATGTTGCGCACACACATGCCCTTAGGGCATGTGTGTGTGCAACATATGTGCACAGATCAATTTCTGGGGTGCAACAGGGTGTCATTTTGACACCCTTGTACCCTGGAAATTGCATGAGCAATTTGCGAGTACCTACTGGTACTCGCTAATTGCTCATGTAATCTCCAATACATTCCTATGGGCCTGTAGGCCCATTGAATGAATGGGACAGCATTCCTTAATTGCGACTAGCAATTTGCGAGTAGCAATTAAGGAATATTAAGGAGTCGGTATTTTAATAGCGATTCCTACATGCATAGGCTTTTGCTATTCCTAAATAGCGATTCCCTAAAAATCGCTATTTAGGAATAGCAAAAGGCTACGTTGATGCATCTGCCAGTATGAAACAAAGATTAGCGAATGCTGCACTACACAAAACTCATGTAACAAACATTTTGCCGGATGTCACTTTCTGGTTCCGGTATTGGACGAAACTGCCCAATAAATGTATCGGAAAGCTGGGAATCAAGGAGTGGAATGTTTAGAACAATTTTATATTTTCAGACCCGAGTCTGGTATGTAGGAGTTTGTCGGCAGTATGTGTTCACTGTACATACAGCCCGGGTGAATGTTTCACTGCCCGTTAGAAGAATGTGAGGAACATTACAACATATAAACAATAGGCCCGAATTTTCTGAACGCCTGACATTATACATTCCAGTGGCTTCTTCAGTTACTACCTCTCTAATTGGTTGTTTTCACAATCTGAAGACGGTGCTTAATGAGTCATGTCATTGGTACAGCCTGACCCGTGGTTGCTGATGAAGCAGACATGTCTTTTATTGCTGTATCAAATGGGCTCAGAATGATGTGCAGATGTTCGAGTTAATTCTATTTAGATTGGATTAAAGCCCCTCCTTCCTAAACGTGCATGCGCAATAAACAGCGGTCTTTGTAGTGCAGCTTTTGTGAACTCGAGCAAAGCAACATGCGCTTTGAGGTCTGTGAATAGTGCCACTTGGCCAAATATCGGTATGATTATGTGATGGGAAAAAACAAAATGATGCGGTCTGTACCCAATAAAACAGCTCCCTTTTATTTCAGGCCATTTCCAGAGCCGATCTAAGAATGCCTTGAGTGCCTCTATAGATCTGCTTTTGCAGGCTTGATTGCGTTTATTCCAGTCTAGGACATGTTTACACACAAACACTGAAAGTCTTCATGATATAGGAATATTGAGAATGAATATATGCGTTGTGAATTTAAATAAAACTAAGGTTAATATTTGCATAAATGTTGTTTACTTCTGAAAACGAGTCTAGATTTTACTATTTGGTGTTCGTACAAGCCCAACCCCATACTTGAGGAGTTACACTGTTACTCGCCTCATTCCAAGGGCAGTCTTACCTAGTTCTGCCTCCATATCAGAGGCTCCCTGAATTTGAAATTCTCTGCCACTATCCAGTAGCGGTCAGTGGTGGGAGGGCTGTTGGACGGTGACCTGGGGCAGAGGAGGGGCAGGGTGGGGTGTAGTAAACTACGGAAAATGGCCCAAAGCAGGTAAGTAAACATATAAATAAATAAAACGAATTTCGTTGCGCGCACTGCATCGCCAAATTCAATGCAGTGTGCGCAACGAAATTCATTTTATTTATTTATATGTTTACTTACCTGCATTTGGCCGTATTCTGTAGTTTACTACCCCCACCGTACCCCTCCACCGGCCCATGTCACCACCCGGCAGCACTCCCACCACTGACCACTACTGCCACTATCCGAAATTGACATTGCGTTTATATAGCGCTCACTACCCCTGACAAGGCTTTTGTCACGCCTGTTCTTGATTTTCTGGCCTCCAGGAGGTCACTCAGTGCTCGCTTTCCTCTTAGCCTTTCCTTATGTCATTTATGGCATGTATTTATTTATTGAGGTCACTACTTGCTGAAAGGCTTCCTGGCATTATAATGAGAAAGAAGGGTGGCAAAAAGTCAGTAAAGGAAAAAGGGGAAGAGCTTAACAAAAAAGAAGAATGTAAGCGTTTTACAGAACTGGTGGTCTTTTTCTATTTTCCAGCTCTTGGCAGGCTCTTTTACAATTTAGGAATCACATACCATGACAAGCAGGCACAACTTTGCTCTTTCTTTATCTGGGGACCATTGGAAATGTGCTGAATTGCCAATTGCAGAGCTTCGATGGGAACATACTTTTCAACACCAAGGCAAGTTCGGACTTCTAAGAGACTTTGACCACCCTACGAGAAAAGCAGAGAGATTTAAAGTCCACACGTTGTCCTTGAGGCAACCAACGTAGAATCCTTCATGCCATCAATACGCGATCACAGATATATGCCCCAAACACAGTCCAGACTGGGATGATCTGAATAATTTAAAGTATTGCCAGGGTGTAAGAAGGGAGGCTCAAATAAAGGTTACTAGAGAAGTAAAATTTAGATTAATAAACAACGACTATAGTAGAACACTTCAATCTAGGAAAGAAAGAAGAATTTTTTTCAGGCAATGGAGGCTGAGGAAGATGCTCCAAGCCATCACTTGACATAGTCCCACACGGAGACGTTCTTATCTATTACAACTCCAAGGGACTTTGCTTTGGTACCAGCGGATGTGGGATACGCAAACAAAATTGCAAAAGATTATTGGTTTAGTGAGAGATACTCAGTTTTATTGTCATTCAGTTTTAGGTAAGTATTGCTCAATCGTGGATGGATGGCTGGGAGTTAAAGCTTGAACTTGGCCACTGTAGTTGGTGCACCATCATCATCTTTAAAGACCAGTTGAGTATTTTAGGTTTAGAAGATAGCATTGCAAACTAAAGATCTTACTTATGTGTGTGTTCGACATTTTTTGCACGTTACTGTTATTATCTGTCTAATTTCAGAATGTGTCTATTTTTGTATTCCTTTGTATTTATTACTTATAAAGCTCTAACAATCATTCAGAGTAGGATATCACGGCCCTGTAACAGCTATGATGCGTGGAGGAAATTAGGGTAGGTAGAGCTAATTTAGTCCGGTTTAGGGAAGAGGAAGGTTTTGAGATGTTTCCTAAATGCCATGTGGCAGTCTGTGAGTCTGAGAGCCGCGGGCAATTCGTTCCATTTGATTGCGGCTAAGTGGGAGAAGGCACGCTCTCCCATCCTAGCTCTCTTCACCTGAGTCGTTCTTGCTCTTGCCGTGAATTGAGAGCGAAGATTTCGGGTTGGGGCATAGAACTGAATCCTGTTTCTAAGAATGAGTGGACCTGTGTTGTGCAGTGCTCTATGCGTTATACACATCATTTTGAAAGTTGCTCTCTGCTTCATTGGCAACCAATGAAGTTCCTTTAGGCAGCTTTTGGCTGAGTCGAACTTTCTTTTGTTGCAGACGGCCTTAGCCGCTGCATTCTGCACAATTTGTAATTTGGTCAAGAGATATTCTGCCATGCCTACGAACAAGGAGTTTCCGTAGTCCAGCCTGCTCATTAATAGTGACTGAACCAGAATCCTTCTGCACTCTATGGGAATCCAAGGGAAGACTCTTTTCAGCATCTTTAATACAGCAAATCCTTTGCCGCATATAGAGGATACATGAGATTTCATAGACAGAGTAGTGTCCATCATTATGCCTAGATTTCTTGCTGTTAATGTCGGGGTTGATGGAGTGCCCAGGGATTCAGGCCACCAACTGTCATTCGACAGTTGAGTGTGTCCACCAAACAGCAATATTTCTGATTTGTCTGCGTTCAATTTGAGACAATGATTGTGCATCCAGTCAGACAGTCCTGAAAGACAATTTAGTAGCCTATCCTTGGGGTTATCCCTCTCGTCGAAGATTACAGTTAGTTGGGTGTCATCTGTGTACGAGCAGATTTAGACACCCCACTTTCTGCCTATTGCTGCCAAAGAAGACACAAAAACGTTAAACAACGTTGGGCTTAATGAAGCCCCCTGTGGGACCCCGTATTTGATGTTCCGGTGCGGGGATGAAAAGTTGCCCATGCGCACAGATTGCGTTCTGTCCGATAGGAAAGATTGCAACCACCCCAGTGCTTTATCTCGAATGCCTTTTGCTGCCAAAGTTCTTAATAGCAGTTTGTGTGGAACGGTATCAAAAGCCGCCGAGAGATCCAATAGTATCAAGGCGACTGTTTTTCCCTGATCCAAATGCATTCTGATGTTGTCCAGCACAGACAGTAGTGTGGTTTCGGTGCTGTTGTTGGTCCTGAAACCTGTGTGTGAGATATCTAGTAAGTTGTTTGTTTCAAGGAAACTGGCCAATTGCTTATTAACCAGTTTTTCAAGTACCTTAGATAAATAAGGTAGTTGAGATATGGGTCTGTAATTGGCTGGAATATTGATGTCTAAACCTGCTTTTTTTAGGAGAGGGGTAACTGTGGCTTTCTTCCAGATGATAGGAAATTCCGCGGTTTCTAGTGAATGGTTCAGCAATTGAGTCACTGCTGGGCAAATGATTGGGGTGAGTTGCAAAAAGATATGGTGGGGACAAGGGTCCAGAGGGGAGCCTGATTTAGTTTCGAGCATGACTTTGCCCACTTCTTCTTCGGAAAATGGGCCAAAGCTAGAACAGCAAACCTGGGGGGGGGGGGCTCATGGTCCTCTGAGCCATCCATATTGAGGTTGGAAAATGAAGAATAAATCGTGTCAATTTTCTCACAGAAAAAGTTGTTCATTTTATTGCAGCCTACTTGTGAAGGAGTCAGATTTGGTGAGAGGCTGGTAGGATAGCATAGTTCTTTGACTATTTTGTAAAGTTCTTTCGACGAGTCTTTATTTTCTGATATTCTGCGAGAGAAGTATTCCTTCTTTGCTTTCCTAATGGCTTTGGTATAGTGTGTGAGTTCTTTCTTATATGCCCCTCTGGTGTCTTGAGTTTTTGTTAATCTCCAGTTGTGTTCAAGCAATGTGCATTTTCTTTTTAGTGCCTTTAATTCTGGCCCATACCATTTTTCAGACGTGGTACGCCTGGGTTTAGTATTAGAGCGAAGCACTGAGCAATGTTCAAGTGCCTTCGTGATGTGGTCCTGAAACATATCTATTTCTTTGTTAATGTTAGCTTTTCCTGCATTGGAATAGGTGAAGTGTTGCTGAAACGTTTCTATATTGAAATTTTTCCAACTCCTTCTATGGGTCACTGCTGGAGTTGAAAGTCTGTTATTTTTAACTGGTAGATGGATGTTGAACACAATCAGTGAGTGATCCGTCCATGCCATAGGCTCTATCCCTTTGATGAAGAATGGATTTATATTGGAGAACACCAAATCTAGGATATGTCCGGCTTTGTGTGTTGGTTGATCAATTCTCTGAGATAGCTGTAGGATTTCCATATTCTCTACTAACTGTTTGGCAAGAGGGTTGTTGCTATCATCATAGTGAATGTTAAAATCCCCTAGGAGCAGTATATTTTTGTTGTGAAGACAGACTTGCGCTAGGAGTTGAGTATTAAAATCAGACATGCAGCCTCGTGGGTTGTAGATAATGACCCCCCCCCCGAGTAGAATATTGGTGTTAATGGACACTGAGAATGCCATAGCTTCGTGACTGCTAGCCTGAGTAATCACCTCTTGCCTGCAAGTGAGGAAGTCTTTATACAGCAGTGCTACCCCACCTCCTTTTTTTCCTCCCTATTCATGTTAAGGATTTTATAGTTATCAGGGAGGGCCGTGGCAATATCCGGGGTGCTGTGGTTGTCAAGCCACGTCTCAGTGATGAAAGCAAGGTCTGGTTTGTCGGCAGGGATACTTTGTAGGACTAACGTAGAATGTTGAAAATCTTCCATGTTGTTTTCAGGCCTTGTAGCTCGCAATGAAACTCTTCATTTAAATGTCATTCACTTTGTGATAATTTTGGGATTGATAATGTATTTATTTTTTATTTATTTATTTGAAAGGCCTTATGTAGCGCTGGCTACACCCCGGGTATCAGAGGGCTTTACATGTGCGAAAAACAAGATTACAGAAGTTGCTCAAAAGAGTACAGTATGAAACAATTAATAAAAACCAATGTAATGATAAGATCATCACCTCTACCAACCAATAGAACTATGTGAATACCATTGTTTGAGGGATGTGCATCATACAATGTGGTCAGAGGAGTCACTGTATTGATATCAGAGCTTATCGACCAAGGATTGCGAGAGCCAATAGGTCTAGCTTTATTGTGATAATGAATGCAAACACAGGCCTGAAAAATGTGTACTGAGTATTTGGGCAGCGTCTGCATGCCACCTCTCATGTTCTGAGATGTTGGAGTAGAGCCCATATTGTAGACAGGGAAGGTGCAATGTTGTAGTAGCCTATTGACTAAGCTGTAGGGTCTGATGAGGGAGATATTGATTTCTTCATCCTTTTCCCAGTAGAGGTTGAAATCTCCTCAGAGAACCTTAGACATAGAGGTGAGTTGTTCTTAGCTATAGTTAAGGACATCAATGAAAATATTGTATGAAATGACAGTTTGAATTTTGGATTTAGTTTTATAATTTCTCCCGTTTCCCTTCCCTCTCTTCCCAATGCCATGCATTTTATGTATTTTTCCTACTCACTATTATTCATAATTGTATTCATAACAACGGTGATAATGTACTTTTTTAGTTCTCCTTAATATTTATTATCTTTTAGCATAATGTCAATACATTTTCTTTAAATGAAAAACAACTCTTTATTGTTGCTTGGTGGATGGTAATTTCGGGTTAATCTTAGTGGTTTAGGTATGTTTGTAATCGTCACAGTGAGGCACTAGAGCTAGGAATTTATTTAATTAATCAGTTTACATTTAAATGACTTCTTATGACTAAAAGCACCCCACCGTTTGTTCCTGCTATTTCCAGGTGGATGGTTTTGTACCTTAGTGGCATTAAATATGACTAGTAGTGGAAAGATCACTGTCTAGAATGAAGGTATATAAAAAATTACGGGGCATATTATCAAGCAGGGCATTAAAATTATCACTGTTTTAACGGCAGAAAACGGCCGCTAAAGCGGCGATATTGGGCTTGATAATATGCCCTGGCGAATTCCAATAGAAGCCCATGTTCACACCAGAACATGGGTTTCTATTGGAATTCACAAGTCCTTATTATCAAGCCCATTACCGCGGCTTTAGCGGCAGTTTTCTGCCGCAAAAACTGCGATAATTTTTAACGTGATGCTTGATAATATGCCCCTACATTCGCATCTGCAGACCTAATATTCCAGTGGGCAGTTTTCGTGTGATGTGTCGGAGACAGGTCACAGGCATTTGCGGTTCAGCTCACCTCCTCTTTTTTGCACAGCCAATAATCCAGTGAATTTCTTGCTTCCCATTAACTGTTGCACCTCTGATGTAGGTTGTCCTGTCTAGCTCTGACAGCAAGCCCTAGGCCCACTCTCGCTGGATCCGTAAGCCGCTTCTGACCCCCTCACTCGCTGCTACTCGATTCAGGGTCAAAGGAGAAGCACGAGAAGTCAGTGCTGAAATAAGGCAGGGCCCCTTCAGACCAGGCACACTCCCCCATGAGGTCATGGCTGAGTCCGCCAGTCAAGCAGGCCTCATTGTCACCACCTCAAGGGCCCGGGTTCCATGCAGATGCCCCAGACTATGTTGTTTTCATGTTCCAGGACATCAAAAGGTTGACAGAGCCCCTCGATCACCTTCTCCACTGCGTCAAGGTCACCTGTAACGGATTAATGGTGGTAGATGTTTAATTTCTCACCGGATGATGTACGAGTATGTTGGGCGGTTAGACCATCCGACCGCCCCCACACGCCGCTTCATGAATATACATTACTAAGCGGATAAATTGACAATTCTTCTACCTCTGTCACATAAATGGTGCAGTCTGGACTGCCAGCCCCCGCAGAGGGTACAGAACTAACCAATTCAACGATTCTGATCAAAACTTTGTAGCTGAGTTGCAAGAGGATGAGGATATTCAGAAATAGTTTTAGAGCATTTGTGAATTCTGCCCTATGTACCATTTATATGACACATGTTTTGCCTTGTTTGTGTCACAAAAGTGACACAAACCAGTCTAACATATTTTTTTTCTGATTTACTTTTTAGCGCTAATCTTGTTTAGCGCTGGAAATAAGGTGAAAATACATAAAGCAGCATATATCGCTGCTTTGCATTATTTAGCGTTAAGGGGACATACCATGGGTAGAGCATGGGCATTCCCATGCAACCACCCAACGTTTTTGACATTAAACCCGATTTAATAAATAGCGTAGACAGGGTTTAGCGTTAGAAAACTGTGCCTTTTAGAAATAGGCGCAAGGAAGGAGAAATGCTTTCATTTCTCCTTCCTTTTACACCTTTATATATGTTCTACAGTGTACAGCACACATACAAAGTGCAAAAATGGTTTAAGTCAGTCGATGCATAGTATTTTGTACTGGAAGAGTTAACTTCCAGTACAAAACCTATGCTAGACTCATGGACCCTTGCATCAAGGCGCAAAGGTGTCACTTTGGCGCATGGCAACCTATTTCAGCGCTGGCGCTAGGAAAAGTGTAGGAGAGTGAAATATTCCAGTAAATATGGCACTATCCTTCTCTCTCCTTTTCACACAGTGCAGCATTTGCGGCTGCTGCACTGTGCTGTATGGTAAATCTGCCCCTTCGCTTTCAATTTGTGTACAAGGTTTCCAAAATACAACTGTTTTCGTGTTTCAAAATATTGACAAATCCTGCGTAAAAGAAGTCATGTGTTGTGAGACAAAAGGGAGTGGTGATGCACGGAGCATCTGAACCAATCAAACACTTACACCCAGTCAACAGATCTGGGTTTAATCCATCACCATTCTTTAGCCCACTCTGCCACCCCAGTTCAGACATGGCCACATGCAAATCAGTCTGACCCTGTGCTTCATTGGAACAGTCCAGCCCAAACTGCCAAGCCATGCATTCCCTGGACCAGATTCAAGCTTCCTAGGACCGGTTTCCGTCCATCACCACCCCCTTTTGCACCGCTTTGTTCGCCATAAGTTGGCAGGGTATGCTCAGACGTGAGTCCCTTGCTCACTTTGCCACTGGATTCAAGCAAGCCTGGCTGAAGACGGCTGTAATGCCAGAAACCGGTCCTCGGAAGCTTGTTTCCGGTCCAGGGAAGGCATGGCTTGGCAGTTCGGGCTGGACTGTTCCCATGAGGCACAGGGTCAGACTGATTTGCATATGGCCATGTCTGAACTGGGGTGGCAGAGTGGGCTAAAGAACGGTGATGGATTAAACCCAGATCTGTTGACTGGGTGTGAGTGTTTGATTGGTTCAGATGCTCCGTCCATCACCACCCCCTTTTGTACTGATGTGCTGTGAGAGGCACGTCATAAAATGCAGGGGTTCATTAAATATATGGGTCCTTTAATTGTTGGGTCATACAGAGCTATTGTCTAAATTTGCGACCATGGAAATGTGCACTATACAGCTTCCATTACAGGTGAGCAAGGAAGAAATCACTGTCACCGTCAATATCTAAGTGGACAACAAGACCATCTGTAGAAATGCAAGCTTTGTCAAGGTCTGCCTGCGCTCCAGCAGCCTTTTCCAGGTGTGCAAAAAATGAAACAAACTCACATGATATGATGTGATTTGAGCGGCGATGCCAGGCAGAATGCCATGAAAGAACCAACTAGCAAGTTACCATGACAACTGATGTACAAAGGTTGAGCTGCACTCCAAAGTGTGTGTCAAATAACATAAAAAGATTATGCCCGTCTAAACACGGAAGCATTACATCTGCCAGCATTTACAATGCTTACAAAACGTTTTTTGTTTTGATATTGAGCAAGATTTTGCTAGGAGTGCTCTAAAAATAGCTCCTGTACCGTCGCTTGAAATTTCTCAGTGATGTTTCTTTTGTATGTAAAAGGCATTAGCAAATATTTAACTTTGCATAACTGCTATAATGTGTTGTGCTCAATACTGTGCACAAGAACATTGGCACACCTTCTTGCATGCATTCTTTGAAGGCAAATACCGACTTTGTTTCGCAGCTGTGGGTGATGCCTGTGGTGGTTGTTGGGGTTGTTCATTGAACTGAAGGTTTGACAGCATGATCGGAGCTCTGTCAATGCTCGCTTCTATCCAACCTCTTCTTTTCGTCCAATTAGTGCTAGATCTGAAAGATGCCTTGAGGTGTCTCTGGTAGGAAATAGAGCTGTACCCTTTATCATTGGTCCTCAATCTGCTCAGTAAAAAAAAATTATATCAGAGCGAGAGGAAATCTGCTCCTACAGCGTTCTGAAGATGTTCAGCCTATTTTGCCCAAAGATTATGGAAAATACAGCCATCTCTCTAAAAGTGTTTTGAGGCACAGCAGGCAGTGTATAGCACTTTGCAAATGTTTTAGATTAACAGATATGCATCAGGGTGACCTCATGTGGTTAATGCAATGTCACTGTTGGTGCAACACATAGAAAACGTTTAGGAAAATATAGCACATATTGGTGCAAAATTCCAATAAGATGTAAATAAATGTTTTAGGGTCAAATTCACATTTAGGTACAATAACACATTTTGGTGCAACGTTGCTTTTAATTATAGTGCCACGTTTGCATGCAAAATCACTCAGTGCACCTAAACAGTGGGTTGGAAACAATTTCAGGCACAATATACTATTGGTTTCTCTTTCTAGATGTATAGATAAACACAGTAAAACGTAATTATCACCCAGAACCCTAATCTTCATTAAAAGCATATATATCAAGATCAGGTTTTAACTGTTCAAAGAGTCTACGTCTAAAATCTTGATTTTAGAGGAGACTGTTTAATCCTTAGATAAACAGAATCTTAACACACATAGGGCCGGCTTACAAAGCAGTTTGCACATGTAAATCTAATTTTAAACATAAAAATGGCTCACTCTACCAGGTCAAAGTCACGTTTTCAAAATGTAAAATTCAACCTATAAACAACTTTACTAGTGCACAGTAGTTCTAGTAAAACATCACCCACAATGATAATTCAGTGCAGGATGCCCTCTACTGGTTCGGAGTGGGAAGAGGACACTCACAAATGGACAGAGCTTTGGGGTAAGGTTCCTCCATGGAAATAAAAGATATCCCCTGTTGACAAAGGTTAAAGAAATTGCAATTGCATTCCTCCAAAGGCATCTTCCTATGTGTTAGACCTGTCAGCCTTAGAGTGGTCTTTCCTTAAACTTTTTAAATTACTCCTCTATCATTTCTGATATGAGTTCTGTTATCCTTAGGACTCGGTGCACTTTCCTACTGCTAACCAGTGCTAAAGTGTGGGTGCATACTCCTTTAAACATGGTAATATTGTCCCAACCCCAGTCGGCATACTTAATTTACTTAAATGTCCCTAGTAAGTGGTACTATATATACCCAGGGCCTGAAACTTAAATGCTACTAGTGGTACTGCAGCACATATTGTGCTACCCACTTATATAGCCTTGCAAACTTGCATCAGGACTGCCATTGCAGAGCCTGTGTGTACTGTTTAAACTGCATTTCGACCTGGCAAAATCAACCTTTGAAAGTCCTAAACCTTCCTTTTTAATACACGTGTCACCTCTAGGGTAGGTCCTACACAGCCAATATGGCAGGGTGCAATGTATTTAAAAAGTAAGGCATGTACATGTTTTATATGTCCTAATAGTGAAAAACGATTAAATTAATGGTTCACTATTACAAAGCCTGCCTCTCTCACAGGATAACATTGGGGTTACCTTTTTACGATTAAGAAGGATAACTTCCAGATGGGAACAGGGAAACAGTGCATGTTTAGTATCTTTGGAATTGTAATGAAAAATCCTCTTTAATGGTAAAGTTGAATTTCACATTAACATGTTGACAATGCCACTTTGAGAAAGTTAGCATTTTCCTGCCAAAGCCATTTTGTGCCTGCAGCCTGTCTCAGGGTCATTTCACTAGGTGTAATTCGCAGTTTGTCTTTATGTGTTCCTCCCATGCAGCCACAGACCATAGAGTGCTTAGG
This sequence comes from Lissotriton helveticus, assembly GCF_964261635.1. Taxonomy (NCBI): domain Eukaryota; kingdom Metazoa; phylum Chordata; class Amphibia; order Caudata; family Salamandridae; genus Lissotriton; species Lissotriton helveticus. The sequence continues at coordinate 1,707,943,850 of NC_136063.1, read as the reverse complement.
TATGACTGAATGGGCCATCACTGTCAGGATGAAGGTGCGGAGCTGAGCACAGCTCCACTTACATCTGAATAGACATCTTCACACAAAAGATTGCATCCCCCTGTAATTAGTCTGGATCCAGGAGAGGCAGTAAACCAGAACACTTAAAAGGGAATTCCTTAGAAGCGTCTCCCACTTCAAAAAAGGCACCTGGTACAAATATTGAACCTTGGACACCAAATCTGTAGTACACTTCTCGACCTGTGGAAGACTCTGCCAGGAAGGTGGACCGCTGTGCAAATGAAAGGACCAACACTCTTCTGAACTGCTGCCCTGAAGGACTGCTGCACTGCAGTGCTGACTTGCTTCTCTGCTGCCATCTTACCTGGGGAAAAATTACCCCTGCAATTTTATGCCTTTTTAAGGGTTCCAGGAAGACTCTTGGAAACATTTGAGGATTCCTAAAATTCGGAAATCTGCATCCATATATTATATACTGAATCTGATCCTGCATGGCAAACTACACTCACAACTATATTAACATTTGGAAGCGGGAGCCATGTAGTTTTTCAATATGGCCTTATAGCCCTTCGTAGTTGGGCTATACCGGCTATTAAAGGCCCGCTCCAGTGTTAAAAGTCTGAACCTTCGGCTTGGACCTTTAACAAGGGGGCGGGACTTTAATAGCCGGTATAGTCCACCTACGAAGGGCTTTAAGTCTATTAGAACATTCTGCCACTAGAGTGCAGAATGTTCTAACAAATAAAACAAAGATCTTGCAGAGCCCGAGGGGGTTTAAATCCCATAGGGCTCAGAGAGGCCTTTGTGAAAACATTGGAATGTTGCTTTGCGGTCTTTTACTGGCCTGTAGAAGCATGGAGCACTCCATTGTCTTAATGGAATGCTCCACATTCCAATGTTCTAATAGTTTTTATATTTCTAGTGTGGTTTCCAATTTGGTAATGTGCTGCCTGCTCCCTTCGTTTAAGCTGTTTAAATATACTCTTAATTTACTTAAAGCATAATCTGTCCTTTACAGTTGTGTTATTGGCTGTTGTAGGGCTGCATTTAAAATAAAGCATCAGCTTTAGGAAATGGCCTGCAACAGGTGTAGGTTCTACCGATTACTGCATAATCTCAGGAAGCCTAAAGAGACCCTCAAAAGGGTATTCTCTTCATACCTACACACACTAAAATCCCCTAAAATTAAACATTGATTTTCTAATCCTAATACGTTAATATAAAACTAATTGGACTCACAGGGCAGGATGCATGGTATTTAAGACTCCTCACCCACACACACAAGGCTCTCCACGACATGGGCCTGAAGTACCTCAACAGCCGCCTCACTTTCTACACACCCACCCGCCAGCTACGATCGGCCAGCCTCGCCCTCGCCGCCGTACCACGCATTCGCAGAGCCACCGCTGGAGGAAGATCCTTCTCCTAGCTGGCGGCCAAGACATGGAACTCCCTCCCCATCCACCTACGGCTGACCCAGGACCACCTCTCCTTCAGGAAACAACTCAAGACCTGGCTTTTCGAGCAGTAACGAACCCCTCCCCCCAGAGCCTTGAGACCCTACTGGGTGAGTAGCGCGCTATACAAATTGTTGATTGATTGATTGATTGATTGGACTCCGACAACAGCATTGTATGCGATTAGGCACACTATCACAGAAGCAATACAGGAAACGTCTGCTCCTCTCATGCATTTATAGTTAAGTGATCAAAAATAATATTGCATCTTGGAGTTGCACACATTTCAGTCCCTATACATAGAAAATGGCAACTTGGCCAGCCTTGCTATTCTTACAGTTACTACACTTTGCATGACATGTTAATGGTAATAATGGGCTTAGGTGAACCTGAAAATACTCAAAAAGCAATGTTTCTGTTCTGCTATTACCTGTACGCTTTGATCCTCCAATACGACTTGACAGCATTTTCCTAGCAGATGTTTCAATAAATATTGTATAGTGAAATAAACCATTACTAGACATAATTTCCTTTTTCTCATATGTATATAGTCACTCAAAGTAATTATTTTGAGCACCTAACGTGTTAAATGCTCAGAGGGGTGGATGGCTCATCAACAATCCTGCCATTACAAGATCCTCGACAATGCAAGGTATGAAGAAAGGGTTCAGTATGACCTGACTGTTCATGTTTCTCTTCCATACTATCTTTATTATGTTTCATCAAATAGCTACTGCACCCAGGTCCCACACAAATGTTAATTTCTTCCAAGCCTCTGTCCAATTGATCACTGTCATCCCATACCAAAACGGGATCCTGAAACATTAAGGACATTGTTTCCCTGTTAAGTTACAAAAATATAAAACTTGCTAAACCATAGATTATCTGGACCGTCAAAAATTAAGAAAAACACTAATATTAGTTGTTTAGGTCACTGCCTTTTTTTCGTGCTGAACCAGTGCTTCGGTGGAAAAATAAATAATGCTCAGAAACCTGAACATATCATTTCGAATGCTCTGTTTTTCAGCCCACGTTTGCCTTTTAGGTATTCTATTTCATTTTTACTTCATACCATTTTGCAACCTATTGATTTATGTTAGACATGACATCCTTTTTAACATTTAGTGTTATTGAGGTTAACATAATAGCTAACATTACATAGTAGGAGCCACAATCAAGAGGCAGCATAAAGTACAGTTATATGGTCAGTAAACAGGATGCTAAAGTAACTACTGGGTGGAAAACGTGCTGCAGGTCGAAAGTTAGTGAATCTTTGTTTAAGTATTGGGTGTTACGGTTATGGAAGAACTATTAAACATCAACTCAGGCTGAGAGAATGGGGGATGTTGGCGAATAGGGTCGACTGCAGTGGGGTGTTTATCGGGCAAATGAGGGAGGGAGTCTGCTTGTGTGGGCTCAATGTGGAATGGAAGCAGAGGGGAATTAGCAGAAATTCCGATAGGGAAAGCAGCGAAGGATGTAGGGTAGGCTGTACCATGCCGTCTTATGGGGCGGTCCCCCAGTGAGGTCCACAATCTATCCCAGCTCTCTGCTATTGGATCTTGCCAGAGGCCACTTTGGCCCAATGCAGCAATGTATGCGCCATGTGAAGTGGAAAGAGAGGGGCGGCGTGTAATGACTTCCACTGACAGGTAATCACTCTCTTAGTCAAAAGAAAATACCGAGGTCGTCGAAATGATTAGTAGCTTTGCCCAGGTGCAGGTTTGGACTGGCCGTTGCGGGCACCAGGCAATCCACCGGAGCACCGCAAGGGTGGGGGACAGTTTTGGGCCCCTGGGGGCCGTTTTTGTTACAGGACCGTTTTTGCAGCAAAGCTGCAAAATCGGACCTGTAACAAAATCGGCCGAAAACCGGCCCCGGCAAAAAGCTCGGTCGCACCCCCAACGGCCCCCCCACCCGTCAAGGGGGGCGGCCGAGCACTTTGCCAGGGCCGGTTTTTGTTCCCAGTCCGGCCCTGCCCAGGTGCCCTGGGAATAGATTCCCAGGGCACCTATTTCCTAGGTAGCTTGAAGGGACATACCAGGGCAGGAGGACCGCGCCTGAGGGAAGGGTAAGTCAAACAATGTGTTAAAAATTTGTGTCTGAGGTAGCACAGCAGGGGCAAGAGGCAGTTGTGTTTGGGAAAATATTGCTGAGTTTGACGAAGGAGTGGTAAGTCCAGTTAAGATAAAAATTGAATTTGTTTGAATTTGGCATTTTGAGAAATAATATTTGGATTGGCCACTCTTTTCTATGCAGTGCTCTCCCAAATTCTGCCTCCCAGGTCTCTCACAGCCATTGATGAGGCATCAGGAGTGAGCTGATCTGTGAATTATAGAGCAATTGCACCTGAAATCCTTGGCATGGTATTTCTCCTAAACCTTGTGCCTACACCCTACCTGTTCTGCTGAATTTGCATGTGTTGGCTTTAGGGCTGTGTGCAATTCACCACTGCTAACATATGCTAACGTGCCTGTGCTTTCTCCCTAAAACGAGTCAAAGTGGCCTACACTTTATTGGCACATTTAAATTACTTGTAAGTCCCAGGTAAATCGGACTCTCTGTACCCAGGGCCTGTAACTTAAATGCTATTAGTGGGCCTGCAGAACTCATGCCAATCACAAAAGTAGCACTTTAAAAAAGTCTCAGACCTGCAACTGCAACTTGTAGTGCAGTTTAAACTGACATTTTGACCTTGCAAAATAAACCTTTTGCAGGCCTAAACCTTCCTTTTTAAACCCTATAAGTTACCCCTAATGTCGGCTATAACTACTCACACGGCAGGATGCATGGTATTTAAAAAGTAAGAAATGTGTATGTTTTACATGTCCTGGTAGTGAAACATTGCTAAAGTCATTTCCCACTACTGTAAGGGCCATCTCTCCCATAGGCTGGGTTACCTTATTCCAATTAATAAGTGATAACTTTAGATTTTGAGAGATATGGTGTTTACACTCAAATAATTGTATTTTAACATTGTCTTCAATGGTAAAGATGGATTTTTTATTGCAATTCTGAAAATGCCACTTTCAGAAAGTAACCCCCTACACCATAGATTTGTATTTCACTTTGGTAGACGTGTAAAACATGCACATACCCTAGGGCCATTAAGAACTTTCATCTGGACACATATGTTTAATTCTTATGTCTGCATAGCCATTGTAAACAAAATTGATTTGCATAACAATGTGGATGTCAAAAGAAAGTAGATGTTGAAATATTTGTATGTCTAAACTGAGTATGTCCATTCTGTATAAATGTTATAATACTAAATGTTTTCACAAGTTCTATGAGACCATACGAAGAGTTATCTGGTAAAAAAAAACGTAATGACAAATTAGTGCTTGTTTTATGTCATAGTTTGTCTATTGTCTGAGATTGTAGAGATGCCAGTTTGGAGTAAGCGATATACATGCATATGTTATTGAAACATAAGGAATACTGCAGAGTGAGATCTGGTAGAGAGCACAAAAAGAAAGAAATCAGAGGCCTAAATTGCCCTAGGGTACGTTTTACACATCTACCAAAGTGAAATACAAATCTATTGTGTATGGAATACTTTCCAAATACTTGACTACTCTACCCGAACAGGATCACCCCCCCTGTATGTTGGACACTTTTAGAAAGTAGGCATTTTGCTGCCCAAATGCATCAGAGGCCCTTTAGGAGTTTCCAGCTGCTTGGGCCTGTTAATGGCTCCCACATTAAGAATGCATATTGGAGGGGGCATGGCTTGGGAGCAGGCAATGGCGGACCCTTTGTGAGAGAGATCCACCACATTATGCACATGATCAGTATGCATCCGCTGATACCTGGGGTGATCCCATCCGGGTTGATATCCTTGTAGCGGCAAAACAAAACAACAACTTCCATCTGGTGCCCTTGAAACCTGATGCGAGAGCAGAGTGGTCTGCCCATTGGAGGTCGCCAGAGGTGCCAGACTGCAGCTAAAAGGAGCAGTCGGTAAGCCTGGGAACAAGCCTCGGAGGCCTTGTTCCTTTGCCCAAGTTAGGCAGGAGCACCAACACCACCCTCCTACCTGTGCCTTATACATGGTAGGTGTCCAGGCTCTTGAGAATCATGTTTGGAGCCGCAAGACCCGATTGCATGTCTGTGACTGTACTGATAGGCATGGGGCCCTCCTTATCTACTGTCTTGTTGTGGGCCTAGACAAGGTGAGCACAAGGCCATGGCCCTGTGTGGTGAGTAGGGGCTGGGGGTGGTCTCGATTGCACCCTCTGCCTTGATGCTGCGAAGTGAATGCTGTCATGGAGCGGGTGACAAGGGCCTGGGGACTTGGTGCCTGCAATTTCTTCCCATACTGACTGCGGCCCTGTACCCCCTTCTCAAAGTGAGTTCTGGGGGACTGACTTTGCCACAGCTCACCTTAATCATATAAGCAGGTTTTGAAAACTACAGCTGAGTCTGAAAAGTCTTGAATGATGAGTGATCTTTCTTCTTTCTACTCACTCACCCCTGAGAACTTTGGCATCGGCCTGCCTGTCCCGGGGCTGGGGTTAGGCAGCCCACTCCTGGGCCTCAGCACCACCGTGAATTGGGTGCTCCTGCAAAGATGCCTTCACTCGGCTGCACCATCAGGCTATGTGGCACTTGCCGACTGACCCTCCCCTGACAGTGCCCGGGGAGATACATGTGACTGCTGGAAGCACCATTAAGGTGAGTCCCAGTAACGTAAGGTGGGACTTGCTGCGCCTGACCCCTAGACCCCAGTTGTTTGTCTACTTACCCAGCCACTGACCTCCACCATGGTGAAAGACAAGCTCAGCGGCACAGCAAAAGATCAACAAATACACAAAACAGGTGGTGCTGGCAGATATTGCTCGCACTGTGGGCAGAGGGGACACCTGTCAAGAGGGACTTCAAACGTTTCCCATCCTGCAGGCAATGGAGGACTTTATGAAAGCCATGGAAGTCAAAATACGGGAACTTAAATTTGACCTAGCCTTGATCTGACAGGACCTATGGAACACAGTGGCTAGGTTCACAGAGATAGAAAGCAGAGTTTTGACACACCTGAGGACACTTAATTTTCACAGGCTAAAGTGGAGATTTCTGAGGGTCGCTTGCGGTTCAGCAATTTGTGCATCATGGATATCCTTGAGTGGCTGGAGAAAGCTGTCATCCTGCTTTATTTTGGAGAAGACACACAGAGTCCTAATTGCAAAGCCTCCTATGGGCTCCCGCCTCACCCCTTCAAAGATCAAATTCACAATTATACAGACCAGGTTGCCGTCCTTTGGGTGGCATGCAGGACTGGGTCTCTGATGTTTCAGTCCTCCTCAGTGCAAATCTTTCCAGGCTACACAATTAAGGTCCAGCAACAAAGGAGATCCTTTCAATAAGTGAAGCAGAAACTGTGAGCAATCAACGCCCAATACATGCTATTTTTTCCAGCTGTTCGAATGTTTTCTTCAGAGATAAGACTTTATTCTTCGAGACTCCAGAGGCGCCTGGCAGTGGGCAGAGGAACAGCCCAACTTAAGCAGTGCAGGCTTCTCTTGGGCAGGGGTTAGGCGAGGTGACAGAGGCGGCGGAGGCAGTGTCCCTCTGGTAGAATGGCACATGGCTCCCTGATGCAGAATCCACCATCGAGAAGGCAGGGTTCACTGTCTTGATCCAGAGAGATCGCTCATAGGGAGTGCATCTTTGGAAGTGGACAAGGAACTTTCATGGAAGGTGGTGGACTCAGCCTTGCAATCACACTCACAGGAACCTCTGGCTTGATTAGGCCTGATTTGGCCTGGCAATTGTCTGAATACTGACCCGAAATGGCGTGGGGGGGGGGCTCGGGGATGGCTGGTAATCCAAGCCTTAAGCAGTTCTAACGTATATGGTCTTATGTTTGTTGGGATTGGTAAAGGACAGACAGGGGATGGTTTGTGAGGGGGTGGCATGACAGGGGAGACAGACATCCCAGCTTATCCCAGTTGGCTGCTGTCCCTATTTGCTTCATAACAAGTACTTAGAGTTGGCGAAGTATGGGGTGGAAGTTGGGGAGAGGGAGGGTTTCTTTGTTTTTAGAAAGGGGAGTGCGCTTCATCACATTCATTCCACCCCAGCATAGATGCCATACCCCCAGAACACAACCATTATCACTTGTGTCGCTACTGCTTTGGACAGATGACGACGTTCTCACAAAGACACACCATTCTGGGAAATATTAGACCTGGGCAGTGAACTCCGCTCTGTTCTCAGAGTTTTCTGCACTCCGCTCTCTGCTTGTCTCGTGGAGTGCAGAAAACTCTGTTCCGCATAGTGCAGTGGAGTTTTTTCCCCCGCTCATGCTTGAGAACCGTAAGTTCGTGAGCTCGAGTGGCCGCTCAGGAAGAATTTCTACCCAAGCGGCAGAAAGTACAGCTCGAATGGCAGTTCACACTGCCCTCCACCACTTGCGGAACTCCGCAGAGTTTTTTTGTCACTTCATGGTGTTCCACATAGCAACACTCTGCAAACTATGCCCAGGCCTGGGAAAGATTAGCATCCTCTTGTGGAATGTCAATGGCCTTCTAGATAAACGTAAGCATTGGGCTGTTCTTAATGTAGCACACAAAATTAACCCCAATATCTTGATGCCCCAGGAGATGCCTCTTATGGGCAACCATTGTCCCTTCCTTACATTCAGGGGGTTCTTGAGGGTGTTCCATTTAGGGTTCCACCACAGTTTGAGGGGAGTCACAATCCTGGCGCATAGGCACATTGCCCTGGTGGTGTACCGAGTGTGGCTTTACACCAAGGGACAATATTTGGCAGCATATGGATCTCCACAGGGGTCCTCTATTTGCTGTGTCTGCATTTATGCTCCTGCGCCTCTCACATTGAAGTTTGTGGGAGCACTAAGTTGCCTTCTTACGAAACTCCCCACTGCCCTGTGGATCCTGGGTGGGAATCTCAATGGGCTTTGCAATCTTGGTTTAGACCGCTCCTCTACTTCGACTATGCCAGGGGCTAGACCAACACTCCTCTTCACCTTTATGCATAATATGTCCCTCAGTGACATGTGGTGAGCACACCATCCTGTCGAATGCTGTTACACCTTCTATTGGGGTGCACATAGATCATTTTCCTCACTCGCCTACTTCCTTCTTCGTGTACAGGAGGGGCATCAAGTTCTCACTGTCAAGATCTTAGCAAGAGAGTTGTGAAGCCACTCAGTTATACTTCTCAACCACGCCTGGGGGTTTGTCTAGTTGATCGGCTCCTGAGTGGTGCATTAGCCACTGGTGCATCCAGAATGAGGAATCTAGAGAGGCTTGTTATCATATGAATCAGCATTTCTTGAAGGATAATTGTGGGTATGTACCATCCCAGTTTGTCTTTTGGGAGGCCCTTGAGGCCACCTTGGGAGGTGAGATTATTAGCTACAATAGGGGGAAACAGGGACGAGCACAACAAATGTGGCTGACCTGTAGTTCCACAGTCTCAAGCTCAAACAGCACTATATCGCCATAGTGGAAGACTCAATTCTGCATGAATCCCTACACACTCAGACATTCCAGCAGCAAGAGCATATGCAGGAGGCCCACATGGATGGCTATGCACAATCAGATTTACTAATGGGGGAACAAAGCTAGCAAACAAACTGCACTGGCTGAGCACTCCCCCAACGTCTGGCTATCCAATAGCTCATATTAACAAACATGAGGTCTCGCACATAACTGTCAGCAAGGCCATGGTGGGAGCATTTGCAGAGTACTACCAATAGCTCTACAGCATGCACCAGGTAGAACAGCATACCAACCTGCACCAGTTTGCGGCAGACCTTCTGGCAACCCATCCGGCTGTGCAGGATTGAGACCTATTGGAGGTGACTGTCACAGACGGGAAGTTGGGGGAGGCCTTCACACAGCTTGAGCAAGGTGCAAGGGTCTAAGGGCTTCCCAGTGGAATTCGGGAAACGTATTTGGCCCCAGGCAGGCCACTCCTATTACAGACGTTTTGTGAGGCCCTGGACAATGCTGAGCTCCCCAGAGACCTCAGGTAGGCAGACATAGTGGTGATTCTGAAGCCAGGTGTGCAAGAGACCAGATGCTAGGAGTATGCACTGATATCTCTGCTGAATATTGAGGTAAAGGTCTGGGTTAAAGTGTTGGCTAACAGGCTGTTGGCTGCGATTTGACACCTCGTCCAACTTGATTAATCTGGGTTCAAGCTCCATCGTGCTACCAGGCACAATATGAAGAGAGTCAAGAACATCATTGAGTTGAGCACCACTTGACTAGGCTAACTTTGCCTTATTGACTCCTCTGCACTTTGGGCCCAAATGTATTAGCAATGTCATACTGTTATAAAGGGGCATCCAGGTGAAGATACGTGTTGGCGGTGCAGTGTCCAATTAGTTTGACACAGAAAGGGGCACCTGCCAGCGCTGCTCGCTTTACCCCTTGCTTTTCACTTTACCGATAGAGCCATTTGCGGTCTGGGTGAGAGTGGACGAGTTGTTTTGTGGTTTCATAAAGTTCCCAATAGTTAGCGACAGGGTTTCCTTCTGTGATGATGATGTCTTGTTGTTCAAAGATGATCCCAGTGAAATGGGCCCTCGAGCCCTGCCCATGCTCCACATTTTTGTGATCTAGTCTGGTCGTCACATGAATAGGGCCAAATCTTCCATCTACCCTGTCATCCACTGTCCGACGGTCATGCTATGGGCACCAGAGTTGTGGGTTCTCATATCATGGTTCAAATGCTTTGGGGTGTTCATTAATGAGGACAAAGCCCTTTTGTACAAGGCCAACCTTCAATCCCAACTGGTAGGCCTGACATGGGTGTGAAATTCTGGTCTTCCCTCCCACTGTCTCTGTTCGGGCATTCCCCCATCTTCAAAAAATCTGTTACCCTCCAACGATTTTCATTCCAGCTTCAAAACTACACCTTCAATGGTGGGGCGTAGTTTCTTTACGAGGGCCAATGCTTTGCTGTGGGATCTCCTAATGGGTGGGTGGGTTGCCGGATTGCCCTTGAGAATTGCTGCTGGACTACCTTTGAGGGTGTCAAAGCCACTCCGGATCTGCTGTTATATTACAGGGCGGATCACCTCTAAGTGCTTAATGACTGGTGGCTTGAGGTCTTTTGAGACCCTGCCTATGTGTCAGAAGTGTGGGTTACGGTCCAGGGTGACCTCACACATCTATTGTACAACAGCGACATTCCATGATCCCTACCTGCTTCTCCTCGAGTAGTACTGTCCTTCTGGATAGCCTGAGCGAGGGACATGGGGTGGGCGGGCAGACTCACGTTGGAGACCCCATTGTGGAGAGGGAACCAGACTCCCCCAGGTTTCTGCTCATCCTGGCCTTGCTGGGTGGTACCCTGTCAGTATAACAGCCCTGTGAGGTGCGTTCCACAGTGGATATCTTAAATCCTTTTGAAGTTGCAGGTGGAGAACCACATTCACTACAATCAGTTTTTCCATTACCTCCAGCTGCAATACGCTCCTATGCCATACTTACCAACCAACATGTAATTCTGGAATGTTCTCCTCTGGAGGTGAAATTGCTTCTCACTAACATTAAGGAACCCACCTGGATGTCCTTTCTGAGAGGTTGCTCAGTTCTATTGTAAGGGTAAAGGAGGCATTGGGCCAGGATTTCGGGCCGTTGGAGGCGAGGCAGTAGTCACCCACTGGGAGCCTTTGGTTGCCTATCAGTTCTGCATGATACAACTCAAATTGCTACTCTGCACGTATCTCATGAGAATGTATGTGTGGAGATTTGGGCTGGTTGGTTCAGAGCGCTGTCTGCGCTGCGGGATCACATGGGGGACCTACTGCATCCGTTCTGCCACTGCCAACCTTTATAACACTTCTGGTAGGGGGATGGTGTTGGGTTGGCCGATTCCCAGAGATCCAAAATTGATCCTACTCCACATAGTGGAAGACATAGAGGGTGACAGATTCCAGAGGGTGCTGCTCTGGTTGGGTCTGCTGATAATCAAGCAGGAGATTGCAGTGGCATGGAAATATCCAACAGCCCCCTCTCTGGACAAATGGTATCAGGTTTTCACTATTGCATGGACTTGGAACGCCCAGTAAATCAAGCCTGGGGTGGCCACAAAACATTATAATATTTGGAAGGACTGGGTTGTGCATTGTGGGAGTCACTGCAAACTGTATCCACCTCAGTCATGGTCCCTAGAGGGTGAGATATGGTCCTTTAAGACCACTTATTTTATTTATGGGGTAATGTTTGACATTCTCTGCTTAGGCTCACAATGCAGAGTGTCTATAAGGATTAATCTGCAACAATATAATGTAATTATGGAAACTCAATCGTATTGTACTGTTAGTTCTGTGCCATAGCCTAGTGTGGTAAAAGGTCAAAACTCAATAAAAATGTTAATTTTTTATTTAAAAGAATGCATATTGGGCTTAGACAGTGAAATATATGACCTGGGTGTAGCTGGGAGGGCCTTTCTGGGAGGATGACTGGGACGGAGCTGCCTCCTGTCTCACTTACACTTCAAAGGATTTAGCATCCAAGACACACAAAGCAACAGTAGCTTTGCTGTTACCTAATTTACTGCCTTTGTGCCTGAAGGACTGCCTTGCTCTCTGAAGAAGGACATGACCAGTGCCTTCTTCTCAGGCTACCCAGAGTGACTCCAAGGGCCAGATAGCTGACCTTCGGTAGAGAAGCGGTGCGTCCATTGGGGCGTAGGGGCGTAGCCCCACCAGCCACCATGGACGCATCGCGGCCGCCGGACGCAATAAAATACATTGAATACTAGCAATCAACCACCGGCGGGAATTGTGTAGGGGGGTGGCCTGCTGCAGCTTGAGTGACAGTCCACACTCAGGCTGCAGCTGACCGTAGGGCACGGTTTCGTTGGGGAACTTATAGTGCGCATGCTTGGGAAAGTTGAAAACTTTCACAAGCATGCACACTGTAAGTTCCCCAGCGGGACCCAGGGGTGCTTGTTTGGTGCCACAGCCCGGGTTTTCTAAGGGCGACAGAGCGAGCAGCAAATGTGCCTCGCTAGCCAATCTTGGTACTGCATGCAGCGCCAGGATTGGCTGGTGGCACACTGGCTCAGGCTCAGCACTGCATGGCCAATCACTGTGTGACTTCACTGTGAAGCCATGCAGTGATTGGTCATTCTGGACGTGCGCTGTGACGTTTGCCTGGCTGGTTGTTGCACAGCACTCACGGGATCTCGCCAGACCTGACTGCGGGGATAAGTGTGGTGAGAAGCAATTGTCCTACGGGTTCCAACATTAATGTGGCCTCTACAAACATAGATTGTGTGATTTGGCTTGAGCTATTGTTGAATATAACTAGAGATAAGCGCACTGCATCTTGATAAATATTTGTTTTATGGGCGCTAACAGTGTGGCTTCTCCTAAGTTGTGATGACGTCGTTTGGCTCGGGCCTTTGGGGATTATGCACGGAATGGGTGGATGTTGCCGAATTTACCAGGACAGTACCTTGAAAAACATAATTGGAGTGTATGCCATGACGGGCGGCAGCTTCCTTTTTCATTGCCGGCCTGCCGCCTGTCAAGTATAGTCGAGTCCTGAGAGGTAGCTGTGCAGGTCAGTGTGCCAACTGATTTATTTTAGCTAGGCTGTTTGTATGCCTGTTTGGTCTGGAGCTCCGGTTTTTGCTGGTGATGTACACATAAAACAAAAACCGTGCCTGAAGTAATTCTTAATAAATGCTGTCGCCTGTACCTTGCTAAACACAGTATAGTGCAGTGCCCGAGGCGAGGTGGAGTGACCCCTCACAGTGTACTGCGTGGAGGTGGTCGAGCAGGCCGCATGGTGTCGGATACTTTTATGGCGCACAACTGGGAGAGCTTTCACATGGCTCTCCCCTCCCAGCAGCTGTAAGGAAGGCAGTGGGGGTGGTGCCCAAGTGAGACAGTCGGGATCACAAACTCAGCTTATATATTAGCGAAAAAGGCAGGAGCAGAAGACTCAAAGGGGAGCAGTCATTAAAAGAAGGAACACCAGGAAAGGAGCATTCACCTCATGGGAGCACTGTTTTCTATCTGCATGACGTGTTTTCTACTGACTGTTTGCTGAGAGGTAAGTCAGTTCTCACATGTAATCTATAGGCAAACTAGATTCCCGTTATAGTCCATTAAATTAAACACGAAACATGGCAGAGCATGTGGTGTTTCCGTCAGAGCTGCAGACTTTGGAACTCGGGAACCAGGTTCAAGTCTGGGCATTGGCTCAATATCCTGTGAATATGGGCAAATTACTTAATCTTACTGTTCCTAAAAAACAAATCTGACCATCTATAATATAACTGGTACTCATGTAAAGTGCTCCAAAGCACACTATAAAACTGCAACAAAAAGCAATGAACAGGATTCCAATTTGCACCTCTCAAACCAACTGATGACATCTTTGTTGTGCAGAGGTCATTTACTTGCAGCATTTTAGCAATGGTGTTATTTAGAAAATATTTAGTAACCCCAGAAGGCATGCCTTCCTCTGATTCAGTTGTACAATATCTGTGGCGTATTATACATGTGCAGAGTACAGTTAAACTCTAAGATATGAAGGAATTTTTTTCACAATTAGTTGGTACCATTACGATTTACACAAACATGTTTTAATTTGTATGACACGCATATTTGAAGGCACTCTCATATGTAATAATGAACATAAAGAAGGCTCTGTGAAATAAACACTTTGTCTAGGATAACACAATTTAGTGATGCAGAGAAGCTGGGATTTGTCACAGCTTTACCAGGTTCTCACTGAACAATTTGATCACTAGATGGGTATCTCATTCTGATATTGCATATTAATGCTTTGTCTTTAATTCACGGAGGATGAGATTAGAGCATAGGTAATACTGCCTGCTGCTCAACCATGCTCAATGCTACTTTGGGTGTATGAAGCTTTCCCACACACCCCTGATTCCCTCACAATCCCTGAATCTGGGGCCTGGCTGCAGGGACACACAGCGTCCAGGCAGCACCCTCATGTATGTAGCTTTCTCACGCCCCCGCTTCCATTAAAAAAAACCTAAACCTGGGGCTTGACTGCAGTGACACACTGCTTCCAGGCAACACGTTTATTTAAGGGCAGTAGGTTAGTTTTGCAGCAGTTTTGAGATCTTCTTAGAGTTTCTAGTTGCTCAAAGGGGTGTAATATCTGATATTTATATATGTTTCCCTCTTCTTTATTGCTTGATTTTGCAAGCAAGAAAGTGTCACTCATAGTTGTTGAATGTCACTCATTATAACATTGAAATTCTGAAAATGTCACACATAAGCAATCTTAAACCTTGGCAGTTATGAATTCTATTTTCTGCGTCTGCCCACTTCTCCAGCTCTCCTTGAGAGCTGGAGAAGTGGGCAGCTCTCTTCTGGTCCTCCGTGCTCCCACTCTTCTCTGGTGTGGTCCATCGGCAGCTGTTGGGTCAGCATTTCATCGTGTCTTGTGTGGTCCTCCGTGCTCCCACTCTTCTCTGAATTGGTTCATTGACCGCTGTTGGGTAGGGTGTGTTGATTGAAAGACGGTGCAGGGCTCACTGGACTTTAAGGGCAGACACTGTACCCTCATTTTGCACTCGCAAGCGTTTTTCTGCACATAGCGGCCACCCACATACAGCCACCCACCCATACACAGAGCCACCTACACACACACAGAGCCACCTACACACACACAGGGCCACCCACACAACCACAGAGCCACCCACACACACACACGCAGAGCCCCACACACACAGAGAGCCACACACAGGGAACAGGGGGCAGGAAAGCAAGCACAACGAGGAAACAGGGGGCAGGAAAGCAAGCACACCGAGGGAACAGGGGGCAGGAAAGCAAGCACAACAAGGGGGCCGTATTTTTGGGACAATGCCACGACATATGAAGTAGATCACCTATGTTAACTTATCACAATCTCGCCAGCGCAGCGAGGTGCACTAGCACTAGGGTATTATTTGTGGAGTTTCGCCAGATGTATATACCAGTCTTACAGTAATTTAAAATGTGTTTCTTTGCCAGAAAAGTGTGGAGTGCCTTGTTTGCTCCCACCTTAGGTGTGAATATTGTTGATCTGAGATTTTCATGAAAGTCTTATAGTCTGAATTCAGCACCTGAGCGTAATAGGACAGAATGTATGAAGCTCTGTGGTTATACTAAATAAGCAGCTACCTATGTTATGCCATCTATTAATTGTGGAACTGCACTTCCACAATTGCGTTATTAACCGTCCTGCTTTCTCAAATTTGCTTGAAAATGCACGATTTTTCTTTTTTTTCAAAATTTTCTTGGGGGGGGGTTACCCCTCCAAACCCCCCTTTTGGGGTTCGAGCTCGCGCGCTGCGCGCGCTCGCTACGGTGCTGTATGCAAATCACATTGCGCCCACCACTTTCAAATGTCACCCACCGCCCCTGCTTCTGTATGAGCTACAGGGACACAACAAGCTTCCAGAAGCCTCCCTACAACTGTCCAGCTGACCATCTGCACCTGAACATGCCTGGACCTGCCTGAGACCTGCTGATGGCATCTGCTAATCCCCAGGAGGTGCTTCACAGGTACAAGACCATGAACAGAACTCTTCATGCTGGACTTGAGAAGGTAAATCTTGAGGGGACTAACCCAGTCCATGCATCCGGGCTTCTCTCCACCACGGTTGGCTCCGAACTTCTGGCTTTCCCTCAGTGTTGCTTCTGGCGACCAGAAGACCGTTATTGCCGCTTTGTGCTTTTAGGCACTATTTTCATTAAACACTGTAAAACTGAATATCTCCGGCTCAACTGATTGGGTTATTATTCATTGTTGTCCTGGTATAATTTTATTTACTAAATGTATCTAAATTGGTTTGGGATTTTCCTGTGTTGTATTTTTACTTTATTACTGTTTATGCACTACATGAATACTTTACACATTGCCTCTAAGTTTAGACTGACTGTTTTTGTGACAAGCTCCCAGAGATTTAATTCCAGGTTAATATTGTGACTTGTAGTTTCCACTCACAAGGATTGTGATTGTTGCTTGAATGGGCCTCCCACTTCCCTCAACCATTAACCCTGTTTCTTACAATTTGTAAAGAACAGGAATGCAATAACTGCTTTGCAATGTGCAGTTGACACACGACTGAGAAATGTTCTAATGTGTCTCAAACAATTGATACATCTTGCCACTAGCTCACGAATGACTTTCACCACTACACTATAAATACTTCGCTTAAGTACAGCTTCTTCACTGAGTTGAGTTTGATTGGTGCAAGTAGATCCATGTCACTGACCTAGGATCTCGGGATGATCCAATCCATATTATAATGTTCAATTAATATGTATATATATATATTTGTTTTAATTGGTTTGCATACAGCAGTGCACACTTAACACACTACTCTTAAACAAATGCCACTACCCTTTAAATAGCACTGAAAACAAAGATGCATAGACTTTGTGGCATAAGCACCAAATATGGCCTCTATTAATGATAAAAAAGTGCATGCAGGATCTGGGTAGTAACTTAGCCTATATTTACACAATTGTGATTATATTGAATATGCTCTCTATTGGTTTTTCCACTGATCAGTCACAATAAAACAAAGTACACTGCTAGACACCCAAAAGCACCATCACAGATTAGCACTCTTTACATTGACCATGTGGAGATGTCATCCAGAAAGTAAACAGGCTAAAGAACCCAGCACATGAAGCAGAGGAACAGATGTGGGTCCAAGAGATATTATTTGTAGATCATATTCAGAGCTCATCTCGAAACTGCCATCTGATCAGAGTCGGCCTTCAGTGTAAGGCCATAAAAAGCATGAGAAAAGTTTGGAACAGTATCGAGAGGCTTAAAATGATGGTTATTGGTTAAATTTGACAACAGATCTACTTATTTGCCAAAGAATGCAAAAAAATATCCTATACAGTTTAGATTAGTTATTTCTAAGGGTCTCATAAGTACTGTTAATATTAGCTATTCTAATTAAATAGTTAAGACTTTCAAATATTCATCCGTACAACAAGAAGTAATAAATCACATAAAACTAGTTAGAGAACAAATATTGAGGATACACGAGTCATTAGTTTCCAAAGGAACACACTGAACATCTAACCTGGGGATGAAGCA
Organism: Lissotriton helveticus; assembly: GCF_964261635.1. Taxonomy (NCBI): domain Eukaryota; kingdom Metazoa; phylum Chordata; class Amphibia; order Caudata; family Salamandridae; genus Lissotriton; species Lissotriton helveticus. The sequence goes on along the minus strand of NC_136063.1, from coordinate 1,707,926,320 downwards.
GTAAAACTCTTTATGCAGAGACCCCGCAATGAAGCTGAACATTAAGCTCAACCCCTCAGACAGCTCACCGCCATTTTCTAATTCAATTGGATATAATAGTGATGACTGATTGCATCGAGCTCGAAGCAAAACTTGTTGCTACTCTGAAGGCTTACATGCAAGACTCATACAACTGCACAAACACTTGCCTTTAAAGTGTATCCTTCAAAGCCTTGTTATAGTTACCATTAGAACAGCAGGTGCAGTGGCACCGGAGCATAAATCAATCAATCAATCAGTGTTCCTATAAAGCGTGACTACTCACACGTGAGGGTCTCAAGGCACTGAGGGTGGGATGGGGGAGTTGTGGTTCAGTGGTAGAGCCAGGTCTTTAGGTCCTTCCTGAATTGCTACAGTGATGGTGATTGCCTGAGGTGCACAGGCAGGGAATTCCAGGTCTTTGCAGCAAGGTGGAAGAAGGATCTTCCTCCACTCATGGTCTTGTGGCTCAGTGGGGTGGTGGCAAGGGCCAATTGGGTGGAGGGGAGATATCTGGTGGGAATGTGGAAGTCAGAGGCGGTGTTCATGGTATGAAGGTCAAGTGTTGTGGAGGGCTTTATAGGCTTGTGTGAGGAACTTGAAAGTGATTCTTTAGTTGATAGGTAAACAATACGGGTCTCGCAGGTGGCCAGTGATGTGGCTGCAGCGTGACATGTTCAGAATGAGTCAGGCAGAGGCGTTCTGTTGTTTCTTTTGGAGTTTTTGGGTAGTTCTAGCATAGAGTGTGTTGCTATAGATGAGTCTGCTGTTGAAAGCATGTAGGTGACCATTTTCCTGGACTTGTGGGGATCCACTTAAAGATCTTATGAAGCAGGCAGAGCGTGTGGAAGCAGGAGGACAACACAGTATTGATTTGGTGGTTCAATGAGCGAGAGGAGTTTTGTGCATGGTCAGTGGGTGTGGGGGTTTCAGAGCACTGAGGGCCACCAGAAGTCATCCCGGGTGGAGGGGGTGGAGCCCAGGATGAGGACTTCACTCTTGTCTGAGTTAAGCTTGAGGCAGATGTCCTTCATCCAGGTGGCGACTGCCTGAATCACGGACGTTGCTCCTGACAACTGTGGGTTTATCAGTGAGGAAGAGAATCAGCTGTGTGTTTTCAGCGTAAGAGACAATGTTGGGTCTGTGGCTTCTGCCGATGGCTGCAAGCAGGGCCATGTAGATGTTGAAGAGGGTGGAAAAAAAAAAAAAAGGAGGATCCCTGAGGCACCACGTAGCTGATTTCTGTTGGTCTGAGTTCAACAGTGGAAATCTGACTCTCTGAGTTCGGCCGGTGAGCAAAGAGTGGATCCATTTTAGGCCTTTGCTATGGATGCCTTAGTCAAAGAGTCTGGCACAGAGGTTGTGGTGGGAGATTGTGTTGAAGGCAGCTGATTGGTCCAGGAGGATGAGGGCAGCATGAAATAAACTGCAAAGTGAAACAGTGATGTAGCAAGGTCTTAAGGCCCACAATAACACTATAAATTGAAGGTATTAATGGTCCACTGTACCCCAAATATTGTGATATTTTGCGACCTAACGTGTGTGTTTGTGGGGGATGTTCCTTTGTTGCGCATAATCCAAGTCCACCTTGCTACGTCACTGCTTCACTTTTCAGTCTATTTCATGAATAGCACTTAACACATTTTAGAAGTATTATGCATATGTTCAAAGCTGCAGCTGAAACGTTGTCGCAAATGCATTTGAAATGGAGGGGAAGCAGCCGATGAAATTTAGGGAAAGCTGACGAGAAATGAGAAGTCCCACACAGTTATATCTCCAAAATTAGTTTCCCACAGACGATCTGAACTGGAAAGGGCAGCCATCATATAATTCAATTTAACTTTGTTGACTGATTTTGGTAATACAATCTTGTTCACTTAAGTCACATTAGCTCATTTGGCTTCGTGGCCAGTCTCGGTTTAATACTTTGTAATAATAGTCTGTTCTTTTTTTTTACTGAACGTTGAAGTTTGCCGGTTAATTAAGGATTCAGCGAGAGCTGCTGAATTTGAGTGACCTGGGATCTCTCGCTGTTACCCGGGGCCAGTTGAATAAGGACATTATGCAGATTGAATTAAATAAATGAACACCTGTGGGAGACTTTAATCCCATTACAACTCCTTATCTGCGCAGTGGAGATGCTTCCAAAATGTGAACACTGAAAGTCCGCTTCCCTCATTCCCGGAGCCATGAACCGGTGTTCACTTCACCTCCGCCGAGCTCCATGTACCGGAAAATTAGCAATCCTTGTCCGACACTGTGCCACCTCCGTCGATTCCGAACGAATCCGCTCCTCTGCTGCCCTTCTCGGTATGCTGCTCAAACACATAATCCCTTTTAAACGTTTTACAATTTAATTAGGTAATACAATTCGAGCATGCCAGTGCTTACTTTCTTAAAATGTAAGTGCCAGAGCAGGAGGCCACTGCAGTCTGCACTGCCCAATGATCCTGCCTGCCCTGCCTAATGCCGATGCCACTAACCATCCCAGTACAGCAAATGTAACAATGGGTATTATTCCATGTTATCCAAAGCAGTAAGAAAGGCCTGGAACAAGTATTATTAAGGTTATTTTAATTTATATAGAATTTATAAAATACTCAGTAGATGCGTTCGGTTAAAAAACCGACGGATAGCACCGCCTTGTGGTGGACCGTCAGAAATAGGTGCCGGCGTTTTGCAATACGTGCCAGTGTGGAGCACCAGCAAACACTGGCACAAATTAGGCGCTATATTCAAGACACACAACATTGAGCATAATGGCAGGGCTGCTGGCTACCAAGGAAAATCGCCCTCTTTGCAGACTGGTAGAAAAAAAAAACATAATTGGAGTCCAATGGTAACCCCCCCACTTCACTGAATGCCTCTGAACTTGCTGCCCTACTGAAAACTATGCTCTTGATTGAGGTATTTGCATTATTAATAGCTAAAAATCGGGAGGCATATTCAAGAGCCCCAGTGTGTCACTCCTGCACCACCCAAAATGGAAGATCGATGTAACTAAGAAAATAGATTTATGAAGCCACTCACACAAGGCCAACTTGCCTGTCCATGAGTGGCTTTATAAATCTCGATTTAAGCAATGCAGTGCAAATCCCGGCGCTTTTCTCTGCGCCAAGGAGGAATTCCATGGGTACTGAGTGGGTGTTCCCACACACCTCCCATGTTTTCTGACACAGTTGCAGATTTACCAGAAATGGTAAATCTAAGAATGCGCCTAAAAGATATGCCTCCCTTGGTGAGGCGGAACGAAAAGAAATATCTTTATTTCTCCTCGTTTCTTCCTCTTTCTATGTGTGCTGCATTCTACAGCACACGTAGAAAGAGGAATTTGCCTCTCAGGATTGTTTTTGTGCAGGAAGGTGTCCCTTCCTGCACAAAAATAATCTTGTCTGCAACACAGGCACCCATGCATCATGGTGCAAGGGTGCCTGCGTTGTCGCTAGGCAGCCAAAACGGCAGCAGCGCCGGGACAAGGACAGGAAAACACTATGGGGCATATTGTCAAGGGAAACATCGCCACTTTAAGCAGCAATCTTTTGATCACCCTATTCACAAGGACACGCTAACAAGCGTTAGCGCGTGTTTCCTTGTGACTGCATGTCAGCATTTATTATCGCTAATGACATGCAAAGTAGGCGTTCCTGAGCACAACAACATGGGAATCCTCGCTAACATGGCTTTGCGATATTTACAAGCCATGCAGCAGACCCGCAAAGCGATAAAATAACCGCGCTAACCGCTGTTATCGCAGGAATGTAACGCCTGCTTTTAAATTGACTTATGTTACAGCAAGCAAATGATGGATGGATTGATGACAATGCAAACATTCTGCCCCAGTCAAAAGATCTGGGTTAAATCCATTGTTCTTTTGCCCACTGCACCACCCCAGTTTGGACCCAGCCATACGCAAATCAGTCTTGACCCTGTGCCTCATGGGAACAGTCCAGACCGAACTGCCAGGCCAAGTCCTCCCTGGACCGGAAACAAGCATCCTGGGACCGGTTTCAGGGTATGTCACCCTTCTTCAGCCAGGCTAGCTTGAATCCAGTGGCACAGTGAGCAAGGGACCCAGGTCTGGTGCTCTCCATGCCACTGGAGTCAAGCTATCCTGGCTGATGAGGGCTGAAAGCCCGAAACTGGTCCTAGGATGATTGTTTCCAGTCCAGGGAGGGCCTAGCCTGCAAGTTCGGGCTGGACTGTTCCCATTGGGCGCAGAGTCAAGACTGATTTGCATATGGCGGGGTCCAAACTGGAATGGCATGCAGGGGCGTAACACAGGCACCCGCAGCCCCCGCGTTGCGGGGGGGGCCCCGGCGCTGCGGGGGGGCCTCGCGCTCCAGGTGCCCCCTCACTCTCAGCGGAGCAAGCCACCCTAAATGGAGCATGTTCGGCACACCACGACATTTCTTAATTGATTAAAGGTGTGCACGCCCGCCCCCGGCCTCTTAATTAATCATTCGTTGCCAGGCCTGGCCCGGGCCTTGAAGCTTCAGCCGGTTGGGCCTCTCGGCACTTCATTTAATTAAATGTTGGGTGAGTACGTGGCGCGCAGTTGTCTGCACAGACTTCAGGGTGGGGCATAGAGGGAGAGGCTGTTAATGCCATTGTCATGCACATTGCAATTAAATGTGCGCATGACCAGTGAGGCATCCCAAGACCCAGCCACTCCAGAGACTGTTGGGAAGGACAGTTTTTCACAGTGTGGCCACCGGGCATAATTTTATTTTTTGCCGTGCTTCAAGTAATGGTGACGTAGCCCTAGGGGCCCTGTGCAAGTGTGCCATAAAGTGATGATACAGAGAAGGGGGCAATACTTTTTGAGCTGAGTGTGCGGGGCGGGCACAGTGTCTTAGATAGTCCCTCTGCCGGCTGATTGCGTTGGCCTTGGTTGTTACTGCGCTGTGAACACCGAACTGCTGCCGAGAGTACTGGCCTTAAAAAGTATTTACTACATGAGGAGCAAGGACTTTAGGGACTATCTTATGAGGTATGTGTCACTGTCTGGGTGTCCAGGCAGCTCAAGGTTGTGTGTCAAAATGAAAGGCCAGTATACAGCTGAGTAGGCTGCAGTGCCTGATAGCGTGAAGGTCAAAGGACGACCATGCAAGCCCTTCCCCCAAATGACATATATGTGATCTAAAACTGTGGATAAATAAGGCCTGGGGAAGAGGTGTCTATGTGTCTACACATGAAAGGCAGGGTATGTATTCAGTGAGTAAACTCCATCTCCAAACTCAGCTCAAGTCCTTTCCTACGTTTGTAGTTCCCAATATGTCATAGTGGTGAAGATGACCCTCTGAAAATAAAATGCCCTGTACTTACTTATGCAGCAGAAAACTGGTCATTTTTGAGTAAAATGCGTGGCCACATACCTCACTCACGTGACTGCTCCTCGAACTGCAGCGCGTTAATAATAACTACCTGGTTTTGTTTCTTTTATGTAGTCACTTTTGGGTGGTTCAGATGGGAGCTCCGTACACTCCTATTTTTCATAGTTTATAAGTTGGCGACGCAAATGTTTATGAATTACGAAATAGCAGCGAGATTGATTGAATTGATTGATTGAATAAAATTTATAATGCGCATACAGTAACCCGAAGGTATCAAGGCGCCTAACAAAAAATATCATAAACATGGGCATGTCACCATTACAGATAGGCCTGCACAAATAAATAGGTCTTCAGGGCACTTCTGAAGGCCTGAAGAGTGGGTAGAGATCTTAAATCCAAAGGGAGGGAGTTCCACCATTTAGGTGCAAGGGTGGAAAAAGCCCTACCCCCCCCATTTAGCCCTCCTAAAACGAGGGACTGACAGAAGAAGTTTGCTCAAAGAGCGCAGGTTCCTGACCGGAATATGGCGGTATAGGATGGATCCTTCACCCGTGGTACTGTTTTTAGCCAATGCCCTGTAGGTCATACACAGGATCTTATAATGGATACGGTGTTCCACTGGAAGCCAGTGCAGCAGCTATCTTGCTGCTGTAGCTGAGGCACATTTGGGGAGATCCAGGACAAACCTGGCAGCGGCGTTCTGGACTACTTGCAAGCGCTGCAGTAGACTTTTATTCAGTCCAACATACAGCGCATCGCAGTAGTCCAGTCGTGAGCCAATAAGGGCCACTGCCAGCTGTTTCCTTGCCTGTAGTGACAGGTAGTGCCTGATCCTCCTAAGGATGTGAATGATGCCCCAGCAGGTGGAAATGGTTCTATTGACCTGTTTTTCCAGATTTAGGGAGGGATCGATCATAACCCCTAAATTTTTTGCAGTGGAGGTGGGAATAGGGCAGGCTCCTAATGAGTCTGGCCACCAAACAGATGACCACACATCCTCTTTCCCTCCGAACACCATCACCTCCGTATTCTCTCCATTCAGTTTTAATGAATTGTAAATCATCCATTTCCCGACTGCCTCCATACAAGATCTAAAATTGGAGGCAGTCAGGATGTCTGACTGAGAGAGAGAGACGAGGATCTGGGTGTCATCTGCATAGGATACTATCTCCATCCCGTAAGATCTAATTAGCCTGGCAAGTGGGGTCACATAGATGTTAAATAGGGTCGGACTTAAAGCCAACCCCTGGGGGACCCCACATTGCACAGGCAGGGATGGAGATAGGAACTCCCCCAACTTCACTCTTTGCACTCGATGGTTGAGGAAAGAAGTAAGTAAATCTAAGGCTGCTCCCCGAATCCCAATCTCCCCCAGCCGAGCTGTTAATACTGAGGGAGACAGGGTATCGAAGGCCGCCGTCAGATCGAGGAGGATCAGGAGGGAGGTTTGGCCCCCAACCACACGTGTGCGGATGTTATCCAACACGATGGTGAGGGCCGACTCCGTACTGTGTTCCCTCCTGAATCCATGTTGGGAAGAGTCGAGGCAACTCGAGTTCTCTATAAATGCAGCCAGATGCTTATTAAGATGTATTTCTAGCATCTTTGCAGGGGCTGGCAGGAGAGAGATGGGCCGGAAGTTTTTCAGAACTGCTGGATCCAAGGAGGACTTTTTTAGTAAAGGTTTTACCACCGCATTTTTCCATTGGGTGGGAAAATGGCCATCCCTAATGGCTCTATTCATAATGTCAGCCAGCAGAGGCAGAAAAATGTCTCTGCACTGTTTGAGGATCCTAAGAGGACATACATCCAAGGGGGAGCCAGATTTAATTTTATTTAGAAGGCTATCTAGGTCCTCCAAAGAAAGAGGGGGAAAAGAATCTAAGGTGTTTAAACAGGGTGGTTCAGCCGGGGCATGGCCCAAAGCTCCCAGGGCAGGGGGCCCGATTGTGAGAGAGGTTTGTGTCTCCAAAGCGGAGTGTATATCTGAGATTTTCTCCTGGAAAAAGGAGGCAATGTTATTACAAAGCTCTTGGGAAGCTACTACTGGATCTGGAATTTGAAGCGTTATGAGGGAGTCCACTACTCTGAAGAGCTCTTTAGGGGAGGTCAAAGAAGTTGTCAAGGCCGTAAAATGTTCTTGTTTGGCCTTTATGATTTTCCTTTTATAACTCCTCAGCAGGATCTTATGGGCTGCCCTATCCTTCAAGTCCCAACCAGAATGCCATAGTCGCTCCCGTCTCCCTACTTCTTGTCTAAGAAGTCTAAGTTGTTCAGAGAACCAGGGGGCTGAGGGCCTTTTCCTGGCTCTATTGCATAGTTTAATAGGGGCTAGTTCGTCCAGTGCCTCAGTCACAGTCCTTTCAAACTGTGAAACTGCCATAGAGACATTTTCCTCATGGGGAGCGAACAACTTGGGTGCCCACGGGGTAAGAGAGCTATTTGTAATATTTTTGAAATTCCTGCGAATTTCCTTATGACTTGAGGTAGTTTTAAACATAGGAAAAGAAGGACAGGATAGCTCAAATGGAACTGCCAAATGGTCGGAGCATGATAGAGCAATAGAATCCTTAATTGTCAACCTCTCGTCATTAGTGAAGACCCCATCGAACGTATGACCTGCTCTATGAGTGGCCCCTCTAACCAGTTGGACAAATCCACAGGCTGACATGGCATCAAGCAGGGAGACCGTCTCCTTAGCATCCTGCCTCTCCAAATGGAAATTAAAATCACCCAATACCGTGAGGTCTTTCCGACCAAAATAGGGTTCTAAAACATGAAGAAACCGTTGTCCAAAGTCGGAACGAGGCCCCGGAGGGCGATAGACTAAAATTCCACAGAGAAGGGCTCTATGGCCACTTTTTATAGTGAAAAATAGTGCTTGGAAACTGTCCGAGGGGTCAAAAATAGGGACAGTGTGACAGTGGAAATGATCCTTATAAAGAATTGCTAGTCCTCCTCCCACCCGATTCAGTCTGTCTTGAGGGACAGCTTCCATGAGGTCAGGACTAGATGAGTCCTTTGCCCACGTTTCGGTAATAAATACCAGGGAGGGCTTCCTATCTAGTACAAAGTCCCTGAACATGATATTATTTTTGATAAGTGAGCGGGCATTTAGAAGAATACACTCTTCTTTCGGCGTCATACGGCTTGGGCGAGCGGGTTGGCTAGGCATATGACTAGAGGGAGGGGAGGTAAAATTTACCTTGCCAGATATTTGGCACCCACACGAAAGCGAACCCTCAATATCCTCATGCAGAGAAGAGTGGAAACATGGGAGCCCGAGTGGTTTAAGCGCCCGCAAGGTGTGGGTGGAATATCTAAAACGTGGGGGGTCAGAGGCGACAGAGTCAGAGCCAGACGTCCAGCCGTCCAGCCCGTCCTTAGCACGGACGGGCACAGACGGGCTGGACTCTGGCGTGACTCCGGCATCACCTCGGCGCACTCGCAGCGCGCACACGCTGCGCGCCATAGTGGCCCGTTAAAATAGGGCTCTAGACAGTCAAGCTGACTGCTAGAGCGCTGGTCAACACAGCGCTTACTCAGCACACACCCAAAATGGCGCTCACCTAACCCAGGAGCGTGAGGGGCCGGCCCGCCAAAGTAGCGGTGGGGGCACTTTAATATGCTGCAATGCGACCAGGGATTAAGACCAGGGGAGACAGAGTGCAAATAAACAAAATAAAATACAAAAACGAGAAATTTTAAAAATGCTGGTAGCGTCCTAACGCAGGCAAAGCTGCAGTAATACGAGCCCAAGTAAAGAGATAATGAAATATAATACAAAAATACTCCCTTCAGAAATTAACTGTGTGTTTCAGAAGTGGTGACCACCGGAGTTATGCGGCAGGGAATGGTCGTACTATCCAGCAGGGTTGAGCTAAATTATGTGGCAAGTAAAGGCAACTAATGTGGCATAACGCGGAATGGAAAGGTGACTAATCAAGCATTACAGAGGACCTCCCAATCTGCAGATAACCAACTAGATGAATGTACAGAACAACCAAACAAAGGTTTCATTTAAATATATTTTAAGATGATTGTATCCCACTTGAATTGTCCACAGAGCATTTTGGTGAATCTTGGAAGGAATCTATTTCTACAGTTTGAAAGTTCCACCAGTAGTGTCATATTTGTTGTATAGCTCTTATGAGTGATACTAACCAGCTCCAGGTCCAGTGTAGCACATCTTGGACATCTTGGGGACCGATGTGGTAGACAAACTCATTTCTCACAGATGGACATCTTAGCAGCTTGAACTCTTATGACATTTTTGCATTCAGTATTTCACTCTCAGACAATAGCAAGCTGACAGCTTTCATCTTGAGTGATTATTTTAATATGTCTATCGTTTATTTGTGAAACTACTTCCTATGTGTCCCACAGCATTGGCCATTGAATTAGCACACACTATTCTGCAATCAGCATAAAAAAACAGGTAACTCCCAAATAAACATAAGTAGTCACTCTTTCCAAATCATAGGAGTTTGGTTTTCTTAGTATTTCTTTTTCTAGAACACCATGATATTACTTTGGCTATGTTTATTCTTAAATGATTTTCTTTGTAATCAATGGTGAAAGTATCCGGTAACCGCTGTAAGCCTATAGGCATGAGATCCAAAATGACGGAGTAATCTGCATAAAATATGCTTTGGATTACAGATGTATCTTATTGAGGAGGTAAAGGCTGTGGTCCTTGTAAAGCTTTAGGTGCATCCAAGACATGAAGAGAGAACACAGCAGGGCCAGAACACAGCCTGGTCCCTTGGTGTCTCAATCCTCTTTGTTACAGACCCATTTTCACTTTTCTGTGCTCTGGTCCAAGACCCAGTGTGTAATTATCAGTTTCAGCAATGCTGAAGGTACCCCACAGTCTGCCATGTTTCACATAGTGGGCTGTGCATTCTAGGGTCATGCACCTTATAGGTACCATATAGTGAAGAGTACTGGCTAGTGCATTGTGTAGATTGATATTGTGTGATTTGAGTACTGTGTGTAACTTACTACACCATGCTGTCTAGTACTGCATGAACTTTAGTCTGTGCTTCAGCTCTACAAGTTATGTTTTCATACCCACCGGTAACAGAAGTTAACTTAGTCCAATGCACCAACGCTTGAATATGAAAGACAGGTTTTTAGTAGCCCTGCAGGACCCCACCCAATACATAGTTGCAGGGGCGTAACAAAGGCCCCTGCAGCCCCCTGGCTTACCCATACTAGAGGGTGCCCCCCTCATCCCCTACAGATGTGAGTGTGAGGGGCCCCTTTGGCACATCTTGCAGGAAGCCCTCACGTTTTGTTAGGCCACTGGCAGCATCTGGGGGACTGAGTATTTTAAAGTAGTCCTACCACCAGGACTCTACAGCCCTCACAAGGCTTGGTTTAAACATTACCTCTGCACGCCCACCTCGTCACTTAGATGAGAAATTCAATTTCATGGCAGAACATGAACATGTTGCCTCTAATAAGGTAGACTCCCTCGTTACCTCAGAGTAATGAAAATGCAAGCTTAACAGTGACCAATTAACTGTGTCAGTGTGCATGACTAGCACTTGGGTGTTTTCTACTTTCTCTGCACAAGCACCAAGTTGCTCCAGTGTTCTGTAATGTCACCCTCCAAGTAAACTGTTCACCCTCTTTGCAGACGTGCATGCCCTTTGTGTCGTAAGTGCCGAATGTGCAGAAAGTGAAAGAGAAAGAAAGTGCCAGTCCCAAGAATGCTTCCATCTGAGCAGCTATCTGGGCAGCAACTGTCTCAAAGGCGGCGCTGTCTGTTGAAATCCCAGGCTATGAATCCTATTAGGGGCTACTTCCCTTCCACCAAACCCAGTTGCTCCGAGCCTCGCTCCGCGTGGAAAGTCAAACCTCTGCCAACAATCCAAACCCTTTCTTCCACCTGGCCGAAGAGCGTCTGTGGAGGCATGCATGCACACATGAGCACTCGGAGAGATGTGACTGTGAGTGCAGGGTGAGAAGTGTGACTGCGAGTGCAGATTGAGATATGTGGCGCTGTGATGTACGGTGAGAGCTGCAGTTGTGACTCCAGCGTGAAAGGTGAGCCCGTCTTAGCAGAGGGTGAATGATGTTCCTGTCTCAGCGCCGAGTGAAGTTTGACTTTGAGCACATGTGAGTGCAGAGTGACAGCTGAGCTGTGTGAATGCAGTGTGAAAGGGGGGCCTCGTGAATGCACTTCAGACCTTGTGAATGCAGGGTTTGCCTCTGCGAGTGCCTGTTGAGACGTGAGCTGATGTTCTTGCAGGGTGAGTGGTATGTATATGTGAGTCTGTGTGGATTAAGGGAGAGAGGCGTACCTATGTTAGTGCATGGTGAAAGGAGAGTATGTGGCAGTGCATGGTGAGAGGTGATCCTATGTGAGGGCATGGTGAGATCTGAGCTTTTGTAAATGCATGGGCGCCAAGGAGAATGTAAGTGGATATTTGAGCCCTTGTAAATGCATGATGAGAGATAAACCTTGGTGAATACACAGGGGAGGATGTGCCCATGTGAGTGCACAAGGAGGGGCGTGCCTCTGTGAGTGAGTAGCGGTCTACCCATGTGAGTGCAGGGTGATATTGGTGCCTATGTGAGCAGAGAGTGAGTGATATCGGTGTGTGTGTGTAGGGTGAGTGGTGTGCCTGTATGAGTACTGGGTGAGTGGTGTGCCCAGGTGAGTGCAAAGTGGGAGGTGTGCTTGCTTAAGTAGAGGGTGAGTCATGTAAGTTCAGGGGGAGTGTGTGACTGTATGAATGCAGGGTGAGAGGCACATCTGTCTGAATGCATGAAAAGAGGGGGGACTGGGTGAATGCAGAGTGAGACATGCCTGTGTGTAACAGATTAGCCAGAAAATTAGAATATCCTACCCCTTCAAACCAAAGCTCTGATGGCACCAAGCAAGCATAGCAAGTGAGTCCAAAACCCCCTAGAAGTGCTCCTCTGTCTCTCCCATCCAAGCATCTATTCATTCATCCTTTCACTCTCCCATCCACTTTCTTCTATCAATCATTTCACCTTTATATTCTGTCATCCATTCAATATTTCATCCAACTTTCAATCTTTTACCATTCCTTCCATTGGCCATTTTATCCATCCATCCTCTGAGATTTTCATTTACTCTACCATCAATTCACCCTTCCTCAGATTTCCATTTACTCTGCCATCCATCCATCCTCTGAAATGTCCCTTTACTCTGTCATCCTTTCATCCATCCATGTATCTAGCCTCTCACATAATATAACATAACATATGTATTTGTACAGCACACGTATCATGGCGTTGAATAACAGATGTTTATTGTTACCCAACTCAATGGTATACATTTTATCGACCCCAGAAGGATTAAAGGCTGAGATTTGAATCTGTGACAATGAGGTCAAACACAAGCCCCTACAGTCGACTCATTAGTCCACTGAGCCACCAGACCCACTCATTCACCTATCCTCTCACTGGTGACATAACAACAGCCCCCGCACACCCAGCGGTGTGGGGGGCCCAAGCTCCAGAGGGCCCCCTCCAGCACTGTGCAGTAGTGGCTGGCCGCGCCCCGAGAGCTCCTGAATGGGTCCAGAGCGTGGGGGACCGCCTCCATGTACTTTGCAGGGGGGCCCCCTCAAGTTTCGTTACGCCACTGCTGGCATGGTGAGCAAAGTAAAGATGGATTTAGGCCCAGATCTCTGTATTGGGGTTGAATGTATTAACATTATTCTGTATTCTGTCCATCAATTGTTCTTTTTGCATTTGGATTCATTTAGGCATACTGATAATGGGAGGTGGATTGCCAGGTTAGGTCCACACTCCCCTATCAGCAAGCTTCTCCTTAGCGCTGTGAAATCATTGCTGGATTTCACGTGCTATTCCTGATAATCGGCCTCTATCGCTGGAATTACATCGCCTGTTAGCAAAACGTGATAATACGTCGCTAACACGGCGATGTAATCCACCGATGAAGTAAATCGCGCTAAGCACGATTTGCAATAATTATCGGATAGCCTGGATAATATGCCCCCAAATTCTTTTAAATATTGCTCATTCCGGCCCTTACCCTGTTACACAATGCGTTGCATTGCTTTGCCATATATATGACCTCAAGCATATTTACCAAGGAACGCACAAATATAACTGGTGTGTGGGAAATTGTGGCTATTGTCACACTTTTAAACAAACACATGCAAAAAAAGACAATAAGGCAAACCAAAAGTGAAGTTGCACACTTGAAGGAAATTTTAAATATTGTCGAAGATTCCCCCTTCTATCCTTAATATCAATTTAGAAATCAAACGACATAAGTATTAATATTGCAAAGAGTATGGTCCTAAAGCTGTTGCACCTACCCGGATTCTGTTTGTCTGTCTGTAAATGTAGATATTAGGCGAACCAAGGTTTATGCCTCAAAAGGTCCACATCTCACATTAAATGTATTCCTAAAGTATGTTGGAATGCTATAGTTTTCCGCCCCCCTGAATAACTAAGGCTGCGTGACTTTTTTGTTTATTAAATAGTGATGCAAATTAACGAGGGACTGGAAAGGGGGATAATCAAGCAATGATTGCTGCTGCCCGGCGTCAAGAGCAACAATTAAATGCCTCGTACACATCCTTTCTCTCTTTAATGGCCACTTCTTATTAATAATTTACGACAGTCCGTCTTTTACAAGTAAGATTCCAAGTGTCAATTATTCGTCTGTGTTTTGCAGTGCTAAATACATGCAAGTTTCAAAGCAACGCGCTAATTGTGAATGTCACTGTCTCCAAAGTGCAAAAATGATTTTATAATTTACATGTGTTCAATTTAATCTGTAAATATGCCGTATGGGTTTGTACGGTGTCTGCATTTAAGGGCGGGTTGGATGTGGCCTGTCCCTGCTTGAGTGGATTTCAAATACTACAAGTGATAAACATACTCACTTACACATAACAATTGTGAGTCTTACTTTTTTCAGAATATCTTTAAGGAATGCAATTAGTTACATATATTTCCTTTGTTTTTTCTGGACGAAAGTGTAATTTTGCTAGAGATGTAAAGGCGTTATTTGAGACCAAGAATCTATACTTTATTTCTGCCTGTGTACCCGAGTAAAGATATAACATTTCTCCCTTCTAAATTTGTTTGTTCATCAGCTTCTACTTTTTTCCCCTGTTTAAAATAACTATTCTCTCACTTTAAACACTCTCGGAAATATATGTTAAAAGTCTTTGCTTATTCTTAGGCATAACCACATGTTGTAGGTGAGGCTTACACTTTTCACTAGGAGCATATGATACCTGCGTTACATGCAGGATAGTTTTTGTCCTGGCTGTTACACCTTCCTGCACAAAAATAATCCTTTGAGGCACTTTCCTCTTTCTATGTATGCTGCCGAATGCAGCACATGTAGAAAGAAAATCACAAAGAGAAATGAAGATTTTGCTCCTTGTTATGCCGCTGTTGGGAAGGCATACCATTATGACACATTCACATCTTTACAAGTAAATGTGGGAATTCACCAAAATCCATGGGTGGATCCACGAGAGCACAGATGCTCCGCCCATGAAATGCCTTCCCAGTGCAGATTAATGCAAGGCAGCAATGAGCGCTGCCGTACGTTACTCTGGATTTACTATGCGACTCAGAGTCAAGCAAGTAGGCTTTGCGTGGCTTAATAAATCTCACTTAAGCCCTTGGGGTGCCTTGCATGATACAAGGGCAATGCAAGGGCTTAGTAAATCTGGCCCTCAATGTCATTGGGATTATGGACTTCCGGAATTTGCTATGCCAAAATAGTGATTTTAAAAAGTCAAATTAATTGCAATTGTAATTAATTTTTTTTCTGGGTCTGGATCTATTCAAATGTCATCTATTTTATTATTTCTTTTATTTGGTAGAAATAATGATCAGTTCACCAATACAAAATGCATTGAATCATTTTCACTTGTTTATTGTTTCCTACATACATCATAATACATTTTCTAAAAGTCGTGTTGCAATATATCATTTTGTCTGATATATAGGCAACTCAACTACCTGATAGTGTGTATTGGGCATTTATGATGGGTGTTTAATGTGCTTTTTCTAGGCTCCCCGAAATCCAGATTCTCAGAGAGAGATAAATCACGTTTTAAATACCTACCCCATTTTCCCTGTTTTATAAGTTTGACTGAAATCTGCACTATTGTCAATTGAGCATCAGGTCTATGCTTAATCTTTCACCGATCGAGGTTGCTCAATATAACTTTTGAAATTGATATTGGCTCTTCATGGCCCTGGAAGGAATATGCAATTCTGCAAGATCCGAGGCTTAGATGAACATGTTCTTCTGCTCCTCTTTGGCACCAGCTATCATATGTTTAATTTCGGAGAATTAAATTAGAAACTTTGACTGTTTACTTACTTATGGAATTCCAACATGCACAGAAATAGCTTGGGAGAAGTGATCCATAAATATCCATCGAAATGGAAGAATTTCTGAGTGTATTTGGTGGATATCTAAAAATGAATATCCAACCAGAACTTGAGGAAGTCAATGGCTAAATATACATTTTAGACAGACACTGTTGGCAGAGAAGAAACCTGATATCTGTTACTGGTGAGCAGCCTAACCTTTGAGAGGCATGTAAGATCGGAGACAACGAGGGCATAGTCTGAACAGAAGGACGGGAACCAGGATAACACTACCACATCTAGGTCAATTGTCTACCACAACGAGAAAATTAACATGGCTGACATCAGAGGCAATCCTGAAATCACCCAAAACTGAAAGCAGCTTTTGACTCTATGAAGTAGTGAAGTCAGAAGACTACTTCGTAATTATTGAACAGACCTTTTGGGTGTAAGAAAAACTTTAGTCAGAAGCCTCATCAGCTTTGAGGTTCCCCTTGGCTTTGTCCCTCGAAATCCCAACCAATGCGTCTCCACTACCCCACCGCTGTTACCTGCATGGACCGCAGCTGATTTTAGAGTAACTTTCCACATTCAAAGGTATGAAATTCTGGCTCTGGATTGGCCATAAGCTGAACCCCACTTCAGAGACAAAAGAGAGTATAACAATAGCTTATTTTCTATGGTAAATATTACCTTTATATTTCTTTCTTAAGTCCGAATAATAACAGATGCTACTATTGCACAAACTAATTGTAATCAATTCACCTACCTTTTAAGAATAGAGGTCTGAGCTGGACTTAGAGAAATTTGTACTTATAACTTTCAGATCAATCCATTTGTCAGCAGGAAACCCTAAACTTTCTGAGCCTCCTTGCCATCACTGAAATAAATCCACTTGAACAGTCAAGTCACACTAGGAATCAGGTGCCTCCAGGACTTGAGATCAACAGCATGCTAAAATGTCACATTGATGCTACCTCTAATGTTGTGAACATTGTAGTAAAGGAAATGTGTGGCTTTTCACAAAGGCCTTCTGAAGGAATCCCCATTGAAAAGGAGGTGGAGAGGAGGGTAAGTTTGTTTTTTAAATGCTTGAGATATTTTCTGTTGGTCACTCTTTGCATCAAGACACAGGGTCAAAACTTGTTTTGAAACCTCTAAATAGTGGAAATAACCTTTGTGAGTTTGATTAGAATACAAATCAAACCATTTCTGATAAGTTTTCAATATCTGAGATCCCTCACTAAGCCAGGCTAAGGTAAAATTAGACTGAAAAACTCTCACTTCAGCTGCTTCCGTAAAAAGCATACTTGCCCAACAAAAATATTGTCCAGTTGGCAATCACATCATAGGCATTTGTATAGAGGAAGGCAGTTTACATTGAAATAGAGGCTTAGAATACATTGAAGTTTAAAAACGAGGAGTTAAAGAAAATGATATCCTAATTAATTGGCGCTTGATTAATTGTTCTTATTTTGATGGCATCAAGTTAGTAACATAATTCATTTTAGGAGAGGAAGACATGAAAGTTTGTCTATGAGCAGGACTTTATTCCTAGAGAAGAGTAATTGTAGAGAGTATTAAGCCATCTGATACCCCAAAAAGACTCTGACAACTGGGAGAGAAACAGGGAAAGAATTATATCTCTTTGTCATTTACACAAATGTGGACGTAAAAACCCAAATGGAGTCAAATATAGAGCTATTGGGATGATGCCATATGAAAGGTACAGTTTCCAAAGCCTGAGTGTTTGACAACCACCTCCATAGAATAGAGGGTGCCTGTAGGATGATTTGAAGAAAACCAGTTATTAATTCCAGGGAATCCGAGAGAAGGGAAAAATGACAATAAGTAGAAATGTACAGGTCTGAGGCAACAAACCAATCTCTTGAATATCCGAATTAAGGATTGATTGAGTACTAGGTGTTTAGATAGTAAAAGGAAAAATTGTCTCTTATCAGAGACTTGTACAAATGCCAGAGGTGTATATGTACATGCAGAAGATAATGACATTTGAGATTCATACATTTATGTAGAACTGATTTGTGTCTAGCCCATGTATCATACAGTAATGTCAATTCTTATATAACCATCCTGGGCAAGACAAATACCATAACATCTATTGGTCGAGCAGATTGCAGATCAAATAGGCTGCATAATAAGTCTCTTGTACTGCTTGAACCCTCTTACATACAAATAAGACAGAACCCCAATGAATAATGTCCCTCTCCCAGTATTGTGCCAATCCACAGCAAAAAACAACCATCATCAATTGGACGGGCATTGGCTAACCGAAGAAGTCTGCAATACCCTACTGGCCAATGGATGACTCTAGTCCACAAATGGAGGTCCCAAATGATTGAATTCTATGACCACTTCTTGACATCTCACAATATGGGACACTAATAACAAAGTTCATCGAAGAAGATCTTCCCACCATATTTGTCTCTAACCCAGAGGTCTTCATTGTTTCTGATGCCGACCCCTCTCAAAAAATGTAAGCATTAGGGCCCCCTCCTGTCAATCATTTCTAGAACCTGGTACTCCTCATCATCGACAACTGTCTACAACCAGAAAACACCCCCAATTTCCACACCAATTCATGTTTACGGAGGGCAAATAATATTAAACGTCGTTTAGCAAACCAAAGGACAGTGACCGTGGGGGTGTGGTCAAAGGTGTGGCTAAAAACAAAGGGCCTCATTTATGATGAATTGGCATAGGGCAGAGCCACAAGTCTTCTTTCTGCGCTGCCCTATGCCAATGTAAAAGGGCAGGAAAGAACCGTATTTCTGAAATATGGTGCATTCCTGTCCTTTCCCCCTGCGTTGGCGCTCAAATTGCTGCCTAGTGCCAACATAGGCAGGATAGTTTTTGTGAAGGAAGGGGCACCTTCCAGGACACAAACAATTCCAAGAGGTTTTTCCCTCTTTCTATGTGTGCTACAGAATACAGCACACATTGAAAGATGAAAAACCAAAGAGAAAAGAAAACGTTTCTCCTCGATATGCATGCTGTGGGAAGGCATAAGGTTTTGGTGCTGCCCTATTAGCTGATTTTGTAAATCTGGGTCAGAGTCATAATCTATGGGTGTTGCGTGCAATGCCCATGTAGCGCCTCTTCAGAGTTAGGCAGTGCAGCGACTTGCGCTGCTATATCTTATCCCATATCTATGAAGCCATGCAAAGCAACACAGGGTGACTTTGTGTCACTCCATAGATATAATTGAGATGCTTGTGCTGGATCTTAAAAAAAAGTGACACCCCAGCTGCGCAAGCCTCTCATAAATAAGCCCCAAAATATTTTGTTAGTTTTTTAGGTCCTTTACCATTTGGTAGCTACATATAAAATAATGGGTAGCTTAACTGAAAAATTACATTTTAAAAGTTGTTACTCAGTGGGAAATGCACTGCAGTACATTATGAAACCTCTATTAGTTAATGCACTGTAGAGGTCTGTGTGTAAACAAAGAGGCACAGCCTTAAATTTGAATGATGCAATGGAGAATAGTGACTTGTGTATTTTTAGTGCTAAGAGGTCACAGCCTGTGACAGAAAGCACTGTGATTGTGTGAGTCTTTATTTTATACTTGCATTACACACAGAATAAGATAGACTGCTGCAAAATATCAGATAAAATGGTGCTTCCAAAATGTAGATTTTAGTAATACCAGACCCTAAGTAACGCAAATACTTTTTTACATAACTGTCCCTTCAACACCTCCTCATGGGTACTAAGCACTTTATAAATACAATTAAGATTGAAAGCATGCACTTCACAGCCCAGTTGATAACTCTTTGCACTAGCACAAAAAAATTATCTTTGCCATCAGAATGCTTGGAATGATTCAAGCAATTAAAGCCAGAACCGCTCGCAAGCATCCTTTACATTTGCAGACTAACTCAGCGCATATTTGCATTTCATTCAGGAAATCAGGCAGACTGGCACGAAGGGTTGTCTGCCCGGCTTCATTTTACAGTACAGTAGACTCAATGAATGAAACTTCAGCCGAAGCATTTTAATGTTTGGAATTAACCATCCTGGGACCGTTGTTGAATGTTTTGGATTCCAGGCAGAAGTGAGGCTTGGGAATGCATGCTCCCCTTTCCAGTACCCCACCGCTCCCCTGGAGGTCGTGCTCCACAGACTGCAGACCTGCACTCTAACCTATGCCTGTTCAAGGCCATAAATGTGACGATGTGCTGTATCGGCCAGAGTTGCCGACTTTGGAGATGATAAACTGGGTTTGAGACTTGGTGTCGGCTCTACATCCTGCTATTTTGGGAAGAGTACCCTTATCTACCTTTGTCTACAAAAAATGAATGAGTACCTGTGTAATGTGACTGATGCTTATGTAAGGTGCTCCAATAACTTTGGGTCGAGTATGCACTGTATAAACACCCCAAGAAAACCTTTTGCATGACAGAGGGTTGGCCACGAGGCCAGGCCTTGCAGCCAACACCCACATGCAGTCAACCCCACACTGTGCACAGTGCGGAGCATGTGCTGGGTCATGCCCTTGGCTGTAATGAGAACCAAAGTACAGGGATCATTCATTTGTGGCGTTTCATAGACGATGTGTTTTTAATCTGGCATGGGTCTAGAGAAACCGCAGAAGAATTTGTGGCTAACATTAATGACAATATGCTCAATTTAAAATTCACAGCTACCATCAGCAATGAGAGAGTTGAGTTTTGGATGTTGAAGTTTATATTGCTGATAACACCATCCAGACCAAGCTACATAGGAAAACAACAGCTGATAACTCAATTCTCCATGCCTCTACTGCCCATCCCCGCATCTTATTAAAAGTATCCTCTGAATTTTTAAGAACTCAACGAATATGCAGCAATGAGAGTGATCTTGAATTGTGTTTGAATTAATCATTCTAAAGATTATTGGGACGTGGTTACAAAGAGATTGTCCTTAGAAATGCACTGAAAAGAATGTTTTATACTACTAAAGAATCCTCTCAGGCGTCCAATACTGAGATAGCGACTCCCATTTGAGACAATTTGTCTAAGAAAGAGGACACAGTAGTTAGACTGATTATGACTTACACTTGTTATGAAAAGAAGATTCATAATATTTTGAAATCTAACTGGCAGATTTTGAGAACTGACATTACTCTGGCACGACTACTCAGTGAGGTCCCTTCTATTACTTTCAGGAGGGTTCCCTTTATGAAGGACCCCTTGGTTAAGACCAGCCCAGAAGTAGTTAAATCATCTAATTGGCTTTCCAATTGAACAGGTTTTTTTAAATGCAGTTCCTGCCGAGCCTGTAAATTTGGGGTCAACACTCAGGAAAATCATGATGCCTTTAGCCAGGATTTTTGCAAGATTGGAGGTTTGTTTACCTGTAAAACTGACTACGCAGTGTATAATTTTCATCTAAATATTTAATATCCCTTTTAAGTATTTATATGATGTATTTGAACTGTTTGATCCCTTTATGGGGCAGGCTTGTCCTTAACACTCCTTCTATGTGTAACCCGACCCCTGAAACATTCAATTTTGCTGCTATATATAATGAATATTAAGCTCTTTTTTTAACTAATTAATTTTATCTGTGTCCTTTTATGCCTGTTTTTTTATCGGATTTTTACTGGTTTTACTAGTTTTTCTATTTTTACTGGATTTAGTTCGGTGGAGATGAGGTGTAGGGTCCGGGTAGCTATTTATTGGGCAAATGTTGGGATATGGCACTTCATTTGAATACTTGATGATTTGATTGAGCCCTTTTTAAGATTTTATTTTGGGCTCACCATAATAATATGAATTCTTTGTTCTGTTGCATTGGAAAGCTAGTATAGACATAATCTATGTTATATATTTTTCCGGGGATTCGTTTTTTAGTTCACTTATGATGAACTTTTTATTGATTTTTTGCACTATGCACTTGCACTTTTTTGCACTTGGGCATCCGCATTCATGAAATCTGAATGAATCCCCTATGTATTAATAGGTGACATGCACTGCACTTTTGCACTTTTTATGATGCTGATGTTTGTTCACATTATACATGAACTTCTGCCTTATTGGTGATTGTTATACTCTTTTTTTGCTATTATTATGGTACCACTTCGGGGATTGCAGTTTATAAGCACTTGCCCTGATTGGATCATCTCTGCTTATGACTCAAATATTGCTATTTATTATGTATGAATATTCATGTATATTTTGGTATATGCAGTATGACCCCGTTATCTTATTTTGCTACACTGTTAGCTTGAATATTATTGAAGTGGATACTAATGTTATTGTATATGTGAGTATTTTTTCACTGTTAATGCTAAAATGGTGGAGTATATGTGAATATTTTAGCTTTTAAACTTGCTGGTTTTTGGCTATGTCATGTGATTAAACGTGTCATGCTGCCACCAATGGAGGAATAAAGCACTTTCACTCTTTATCTCACTCGAGTGGTCTGTGGCTGATTTTTGCATGATTGCATCTCGTCAGGATTATATATATCCTGACGAGATGCAATCACCAGTAGTTAATTATAGTTAGGACCTATTATTCATAGGAAAACCGCAATATTCTATTGCCAATACCTTTGGCGTCGATTGATGAATCTTCTTGAAATTGTCCAAACTTTTGGCCAGCTCAGTTCCTCTCCTTCCCTGAAAGTTTTGGGGTGATTGGTGAAGCAGGGGCCGAGAGAAAAGGGGTCCCAAAACGTGTTTTCCCCATGCAATTTCTCATAGGACCTTGAGTCCTGGCTACAGCTCGAACGGCTGAACGGAATTGCACCAAATTTGGCAGAGAGGTTGTCCTAAGTTCCGACTTGTGCCTTTAGCATATCTGGTGTCAATCTGTTCAGTAGTTTCTTTGAAAATTACGGTTAAAGTCATTTATATATCTATGGGCGCGGAGGATCCGTGGATTGTGCGAGAATTGGCCTCGTAGAATAAGCGCACCTTTCCGATCACGCGCTCAATTCTAATTGGCTGTCAAGCGGTTGTAAACATTCGAAACCAGGAACTGTTGGCAGCCATTTTGTGCCTTGGTAGAAGCAAGGGTGAAGAAGTCTGTGAAATATGTTGGCAAAACGTGAACAGGGGCAGGTTAGACACACCCTGACCCCCTAGGCCTGCTCAGGGAGTGACATAGGGACCCGTAGGGCAAACAAAGTAAGAACATTTTTTTATAAAAAAAGTTGCGAGATGCACGTAGGATCCGCGCATTTGGTCTCTGAAAAAACTAAGCATGTATCTTTGAGATATATATCAAGCTTATGTATATAGATGGTTCTACAAATAGCCCTTGCGTTTATTGAGAGATTTTAGTAATTACATATAAGTACCGATGCAGAGTCTAAAGTTCATGAGGAAGACTCGGTTTCCTTCATCTGTAAAATGTACACTATCTCTTTAATAGATTCCATGCATATTGAAACACAGATTGTTGTGGTATATGGACAATATTCTATAGTCTCGTAGAAAAGTAGAAAGATGTATTCACATGTTTATTCACTTATCTGCGCAGATCAGGTGTTCCAGTCTTCCCCTATCTCGACGACTGGTTGTTGAAGGTGGGCTCGCCCCAGACAGTCGTCTCTCACCTCCAGATTACAGTCGACCTCTTGCACCTGCTGGGGTTGTCCATCAACGTGCAGAAGTCGCACCTGTGGCCCTCTCTGAAGCTTCTCTTCATCGGAGCAGTTCTGGACTCGGTGCAGTTTCGGGTTTTTCACTCCGAACAGTGGGTTCAGGATATTTAGGCTCTGATTCTGATCTTTCAGCTTTTATGCCGGGTCTCGGTCAGGTTGACGCTGTGGCTCCTGGGGCTGAAGGCCTCCTGCATCCTAGTGGTACATCACGCAAGGTGGCATGTGAATAAATATAAACATAGCAAAACCAACAGTTGATGGACAGAATGCAGAACAATGTCATACATTCACCCCAGTACAGAGATCTGGGCCTAAATCCATAGTTTTTTTGCAATCCACACCACCCCAGTTCAGACATGGCCAGATGCAAATCAGCCTTGACCCTGTGCCTCATGGGAACAGTCCAGCCCGAATTGCCAAGCCATGTCTTTCCTGGACCGGAATCAAGCATCCTAGGACCGGTTTCTGGCTATCAGCCGTCTTCAGCCAGGATAGCTTGACTCCAGTGGTGTGGAGAGCATGGGAATCACATCTAAGCATACCCATCCCACTCGGGGTGACAAATGCAAAACCAACAGTTGATGGACAGAATGCAGAACAATGTCATACATTCACCCCTGTACAGAGATCTGGGCCTAAATCCATTGTTTTTTTGCACTCCACACTACCCCAGTTCAGACATGGCCATATGCAAATAAGCCTTGCCCCTGTGCCTCATGGGAACAGTCCAGCCCGAATTGCCAAGCCATGTCTTTCCTGGACCGGAATCAAGCATCCTAGGACCGGTTTCTGGCTATCAGCCATCTTCAGCCAGGATAGCTTGACTCCAGTGGCGTGGAGAGCATGGGACTCACGTCTGAGCATGCCCATCCCACTCGGGGTGACAAATGCAAAACCAACAGTTGATGGACAGAATGCAAAACAATGTCATACATTCACCCCAGTATAGAGATCTGGGCCTAAATCCATCATTTGTTTGCACTCCACACCACCCCAGTTCAGACATGGCCATATGCAAATCAGCCTTGACCCTGTGCCTCATGGAAACAGTCCAGCCCGAATTGCCAAGCCATGTCTTTCCTGGACCGGAATCAAGCATCTTAGGACCGGTTTCTGGCTATCAGCCGTCTTCAGCCAGGATAGCTTGACTCCAGTGGTGTGGAGAGCATGGGACTCCTTTTTCCTTTTTCTTTTTTCTTTGTTCTCTCTAAATATAAACATAGGCCACGCAGTTTGCCTCCCGTAATACACAAATTTCAGGGGGTGGTGGTTCCCGGGGCTTGAGGGGGGTCGTTGAAACCCACATGATTGTAATGTTGTAGGGGGGAATGGACGCGAAAGTAGTGCAAGGGGGTTGTAAATCTGGTACACAGTGTTTTGTTTTACTTTGCTTTCCTTTCTGTGATGTAGAAGATCCTGGGTAAATATAACTGTTTTTGTACAGCCAGTAACTTTTAACCCTACCCCCAAACGGCTTTCTGCCTGTTACCATAGTAACAGTTCATGGAACTCTATGGAAAGTTCACTACACTATGTTGCTAATGAGTTAGCCTCAGAATTATACTTCAAATTATAAATATCATTTCTATTGATGACTGCTATCCCCACAAAAAAAACAGACGTATGCACTTTTTTAATTAACTTTTATTAAAACAATAACTGGAACTATAACTAAAAGATACCAATACAATAAATAACTATAACTATAACTAACAAAACAATATAATAAACAACATATAATATGGACTCCAAAAGAAGTATTGTAGTTAATCTGGAAAACAAAAAAGAAAATTAGTGTTTAAAATTAGATTGATGTGACTAAATGAGGTCAAACATTACAAGTTAAAGTAACACTTGAAGATATTTATATTTTTTTTAATGTTTGCAGTGTGCCTGAAATGCTTCCACTGGCATCGTACATGCAGACTTTGGTCCACCCTTTTTATCAATTTTTGCAGTTTCAGATATAACGTCCTACCTCCGTTATTCATCTCCTACTTTCTCCTTTCAAATTCTCTTGTAAAGGCCTTAACAACAATTAAAGGGAACATTTTCTGCATATTTTGAATAAAGCATTTGACACAATGCATAGTGACACCGTATTTATTGTATGTTTTGAAATTAATTTTCACAAGTCTTAAAAAAGGTGATTGCAAGAAAAGCTACTTGCCGCATATGCAAGACTGCTTTCAAGAGGAGACCCCAATAAAGAGGACTGGTGTGGAACTGTAAGTATGCGGAAGCACTTGCAGACTAAGAATCAAGTCAACTTTGCAAGGGAAGAGTTAAAGAGATTGAGAGAGGCTTCTCTTGCTTCATGAGGAGGCCCAAGTACCAGTGGAGCAACACTGCCGACCTCTACTGCACAGCCTAATATTCGTCCCCAATTTGGAACCCCTTTAAGAAAAAAATTAAGAAGATTGGGAGCTCTGTATGCCATCCTAATACCTAATCATCCTTCAGTTATACAGAGATTACCCTGTATCAGACCTATCCATACAAGTGTGAATTTGAGATTATCTGCCACTGAAAACCCCTCAAGTACTTATATCCCTTACTTTTTAACTTCGCCGAGTAGTCGTATTGGGAGCTTTTACCTTAAAGTTGTCTGTTAAAAATTTGTGAATCTCTCTGACTTCATACAACTAGTTCATGCAATATTTGAGACATCAGTGAAATGAACTGAAACAGGAGGATATACTTTCTTCAAAGTTGGTAACTTGCTGCTGTCTTATGTAACATTGTGGAAACTGAAAAAAAAGAGTTAAAATGTATATGTTGTACATGTGTCCAAGCTTAATTTTAATGTTCATAAAAACAATTGTTCGCAATAGGATTGGGGATGAAAAGTAGTCATCAGAGGTTATATTTGGACAGCAAAATAGGAAATAGTATTGCATTATACAAATTGTAGGCCAAGATTGGTCACTCACTTCATTCACAAACTCCTGGGCTTGATCTGATAGAACGATTTTTGGACTTCCATGATCTATAAATTCAGAAATAAATAGCAAGGAAAATTAAAAGACACATTTTCAAAAAAAAAAACCCAGAAAAACGACATTTTTACTTTGTATCTGAAGTACAGGCTGAAAACGTGTAAGGAGCATTCAAATGAGAAATGGGTTTCAGAAAAAAACGTCTATAAGACTATCACAATGCAGATTTATATTTTATAAAAATATTTAGAGAAGCAAGAAAAATCATAACTCATACATTCTTCAATTTTAAATCATATATTTAGGCAATAAAATCGTGAGGACATGCTTTTTTTACGTTTGGTTGATTTCAGAATGCCTACGAATTCTAGTAAAACATGACAATAATACAGTTATCCGTCTGCAAACACATGAAGTACACAAATGCTTATCTCAGAATGGTTTTCTATCATGAAATGTTGAAGACAATCCTGATAACTCCATTAGGTCCATTGCAATTTTCGGCTGATAACATATGGATAGCAGTCAGTGGATCTAGTGTGTTGAGTTGTTCACCACCACGTGGTATAGTATATGGGCAGGACAGCTTGTGGCGACCAGTACATCTTATGGTTGAGATATGTGTATAATGAAATAGAACAGGGGGCAAATGAAGTTTAAGGTTATTAAAAAACATGGAGAGCGTGCTAAAATACAACATTGACCAATCAATTACATGTGCAGTGAATGGGGAGGAAGCAGCATGTGGCGCACTACTTAAAAAATTATATGCGGCAGGATTAAGTGATTTGCCCAGAAACATCGCCTATCAAGGCAAAATATTTAGGTTATAAGAGCTGGAAACCGTGCTAAAATACACTTTTGCCGAAAACATTACTTTTGCAATGCATGGGGCACGTGACGCACTACTTACACGAGAAAAACTACATTGCATTCACTTGAACAACACGTAGCACACTGCTGTAGGAGCGATTACGTGGCGCTTGGCAAATTAAACAAACGCACCAGGATTAAGTGATTCGCACAGAAACAAAAGTTACAAAGTCAACTTTAACGATATAAAAAAGCAGGAAAGCGTGCTTAAAAACAGCATTGCCAAATCGAACATAAATTTGCATTCACGCGGTATTTAAAGATTGTTCAGAATAATTAATTTAATTACTCTTAAAAAAAGTGCTCACCTACGAAGAAGTGGATACAAACACTCTCAATGGCTGTGACTGCGGAATAGGAAATGTTCAAGTAGGTTGGCAGCTTATAAATGCTTTGCTGAAGGATGATTGGTTGAGCATGATGTCACTGGGTGTGAGAGCTGTGATTGGGCATGTTGTAATTGAGCATTAGCAAATAAAATGAAATACGTTAGGGGTACATAGCCAGATGGTGGGACGTATTGTGCGCATGCGTAACATTTACAACCATGCGCTACCACAAATGTGCATGCGCAAAGTGAAGGCAACTCCTACGGGGTATATACATAGATGGAGTTTGGATGTCCTCGTGGTCTTAAAGTGGCTTCAGAGGGGGGTTTTTGCAGCCCTCCTCCATAAAATAATAATACACGGCCTACTTTCAATAAAAAAATTGAATGAGTATACTCTGCTTATTGTTATCGTACCAAAAGCGCACCCTTCCGATCACGCGCTGAAAGCTAATCGGCTTTCAAGTGGTTGTCAACATTTGAAACTAGAAACTGTTGGCAGCCATTTTATGTCTCGGTACAAGGGAGGCTGAAGAAGCATGTGAAATGTGTGTTTAAAACGTGAAAAGGGGGAGGGTAGACACACCCTGATCCTCTAGGTCTCCTCAGGGGGTCCCACAAGGTCTCCCAGGGCCCCTATTTTATTTTATTTTTTTGGGAATAATCATGGGGTGCGCATATGATCCACGCATTCTAGCTATATATTTTTTTTTAAAAAGACTTGGGCTTCCGCATGTCTTTGGTAATTTGCATTCTTGCAACTATTTAGAGGAGATGCAGCAGTGCTGTATCCAGGATCCACCACTGAGTAAGAAAAGGTAACGATAACACTATTTACCTGCTAAGTGAATTTCTACCCATAGGTTACAGTGATGTACTTTTTAAGAAAGTTAAAGAAAATTATTAAAATAATAACCTCAGATAATCTCTTGTCTTAATATTTATATTGAATATATATAAATAAGTTTTTCAACATTGAAAAAATCGCGGACATCTGATTTGTATATGATGTCACGTGCTACCGCGTATTTGTCATGTCGCGTTATACGTATATCTCGCGTATGCGCAAGGCGTCGCGCACAAGTCGCATAGCAATGGCGTGGGAAAAGTTGTACCCTTCGCGAATACTAGACAGCGACCCTAAAATGGCGGACACGTTTCGTGCAGTAAATGAGTAGGGTGTAGGGTGTTTGTAGGGTGAGCAACAGCAAAAAAAGAAAAAAATAATAAAAATAATTTAAATATATTATAAACAATATAAAATAATGAAAAACATATATTTTTATGTAAAAAAATGTAATAAAAAGTGTAATGTAATTTAAAAAGTAACATCTAAAAATAAAAAGATAATAAAAGTAGCAAAAAATATTTTTTTTAAAACAATAATAATATTTACAGATTAGCATTTAAAAAATCTTTGAAATTCACTGGAAAAACCATTGGTTTTAGACATGTCATAGTTAGGAATTAGCATTTAGAAAACCTTTTAAATTCACTGAAAAAACCCTAGGTTTCAGATAAGTTATAGTTAGGAATTAGCATTTAAAAAATCTTAGAAATTCACTGAAAAAATTATAGTTAGTATAAAACCATTGAAATTCCCCCATTATAGTTAGTTGTACTAACTATAACTCACGCGCCCGCAATCCACTGCTGATGATGTCACATATTAAATCATTCATGACATGGTCAGTGACATCAATGAACTGGACAAACATGAACAATAGGTGAAACACAATTGCATACAATATATATTAGAACAGGAATAGATCAAAAACAATATATATGTAGACAGGTGATTCAAGTGGCTACTCAGTTGATCAACTCCTGTTCTAATATATATATTGTATGCAATTTTGTTTCTCCTATTGTTCATGTTTGTCCAGTTCATTGTGTATTTTTGTGAAATCATGTTGAGATATTGCTTCATGTATGAAACTAGGAGACAGACGACATGTTTCAGAATGTTTTATAATGATTTTTGTTTTAAAGAAATGAATTTTTAAATAGATCTAACTCTGGACATGTCAGCTCAGCACAAAAGACTGTTAACGTATTTTCAATTAAACCACTTCTTAATGGGATTATATAAACCATCAGATCGCCCTTTTTGCACATGTGTTTTGACAACTGCACTGGGCACTTACACATTTGTCCTAACTGATCAGCTATAAGGCAAAAGTATGTTCATCCTCTCTTTGTGCCTTTGAATTTCAAACAAGTGAGGCCAGCCTTAATGTACCTGCAGTTATTAATCACGCCTAAAGTCTACTACTTTTTATCTCGGTTTCTTGCAGGGGTGTATTTTGTTTCTTTGTGGAAATATCATTAATACTGTGTTGTAGCGTTATTTTATTAATACATTTTCTTAATAATGTGCTTTTTGTAAATGGAAATTGTGTAGAGACATTTAGGATAATGATATTTAGATTAATGGTATTAGGTGGCCCGATTATTTCCTTCTATACATAGCGGACCCTAAAATTGAGGTATTTGTTTGTTAGGTTTTATTAGGATGAGCCCCTGCACTGTTTATTTACAACCATTTCTTCCATATTCTTAAATGGCTCTAATTTTTTGCCTTTACATTTTCAATAAGCTAGACAAGCATTACCTTTTAGATGCTTGTACTTTATGTCGCAATTTATCTAGATTTTTATGGAAGGTGTTTCATGTTTACATAGGAATTTGTAGCTTCTGGATAGCTCTTATATTTACTGAAGACTTTTAACAGTTTGTACTGCCTTTTATGATTGCTACTGCAAATCGAATAAAGAAAATATGATTCATTGGAAATTAAGACCCAGGTCACCATAGAAAAAACATGAAAACTACTTATTCAGAAACTTAGTAAAGTAATTGTAGCAGTGATTTCATGCATATAGAATTAAAAAGCAGCCTGTTTCCTGAAAACAATGTAGACCTTCATTCAAAACAAAACATCCGTTTGTTTTAAATCTATGTGAAAAGCATTTTTTTTACTGGTATGCTGAAGTTGTGGTTTCACTATTCTCTGCCGGATGTTACATCATTGCCTCCAAGTTGATAAACTTGTCCATTCTGAAAAAATAGAAAATGAGTATATTTTTAATAGTAGCTTTGTACCTACTGCCTGCTAGCAAGGGTTTGCATTTCTGAAGCACTGGAAACGGCTGGCTGTTAGACTTATCAATATCACTTGTCCTAATTTTAATAAGTTCGGATAAACCAAATGATAGATCGAACTTTCCAGAATCGTAGTTTGCTTTAGGTAGCATAAAGGTCTGTTAACTCATGTGCTGTGCAGTTTTTCGAAGAGATCTCTCCATGGATCCTAGCTTCTTAGATGGCATAATGATGCAACTCTAAGAAAGACAAACTACTAAGTACTGAACAAAGAGGAAACATTTTGGCTATGTTCCTGTTTATTCATCTAACAGTTGGTACAGCAATAATCTTTCTAGAATAAGCCTGTGCTATGGATAACCTATCTCGCGTTCTCATAAGTATTACACTAAATTCTGTTCATGTTTATAGTGTGCTAGTCATAGATTTTTAAAAACTCTACCTCTTAAGCACATGTATGTGGCTTTTATAATACTGTTCAGAACAATTTATCCTCTTTAAAACCACCCTGTGCCACACAAATCTAAACACTTTGTAAATTGCGCAAAACCTGAGAAGCATACACTTTCATGAGTTGCATGGCCCCTCAAGCAATGGGGAAAATTGTCTTCTATTATTATGGTGCTGATCTTTCCATGCACTGTGATTTCATCTCTGGATCACGCTGCCCCTAAAAAAGACAATCTGATTCCGAGGGGATAATATTTAGTAAACGATATTCAAACTAAAATATCACACGTTATTTTTGCTAACTATGGGGCATATTAGCAACAACTTGCGCAAATTATCGCAAACCTCGCTTAGCACAATTTTTTTTATCGCCTCCTATCACTGGATTTTATTGCGGAGATAACGCAGTATTACCAACGTTTATCTCCACAGCGATAAGAAATCCAGCGATAGCGGCAAATCCCATTAACAACGTGAGATTTCCAGCGATAAAAATCCTATCGCTAAGGAAAATCTCACTAATAGACAGGTGGGGACTTAGCCATTGAATCCACCTCCCATTGACTATAATGGCTAAGTCAGGTTTTTACCAGGTGTAAAATCCTGGTGTTAATCGCGGTAAGCGCATGTTTTTTTATTGCGTTGCGGGTATTGCTATAGGCGATAGCCGTGTTAGCGACTTCTTTCAGTCGCTACCAGTTTGGGTACACCCACTTTGCATGTCATTAGCGATAAATATCGCTGACATGCAATGCGGGCCCCTAACCGGACGCTATTGCCTGGAAGCTGTCGCTAACTGCTGGTAGCGACAGCTTGGTAATTGGGCGATAGAAAAATGGATGCTTTCTCTGCAAAAAGTGCAGCTAAAGCAGCGATAACGCCCTTACTAATATGCCCCTATATTCACACATTTAGCCAAAGCAACCAGTGAAAATATTGAGACATGCAGGTCCCCTCATTGACATAAACCGGAAACCACCAAGCATCCTTTCGATCTATAAATCTACCCCAGTCCTCACCCACAGTACAATCCAGGACTCCAAATTTCACCTGAGGCCCCTGTGGCCACGGCCTGCACGAGGGCCTCCAAATCCACTCAGCTGAGCAACTTATTTTCCACCACTCAAGTGTGACAGCAATTGTGGTGCTGATATGTGACAGCAGAACGTCATCACTTGTCCACGCAATCTAACACAGGATCCATGAAGTACACTAACCCTGTAAAACGGTGTAGTTGGCATTGGACACACCACCATGTAAACATTGTCATGAATTTTTATTATGGCACCAGTTTTTTTGCGGCAAAGAATTATCTATGCTCACTGCTCACCAAAAGTCGTGACATGATGCAATCTAACTCCAACCCCACTTTTACTGTGGCACCATTTGTGATTATCTAACTGTGTCACAGTGGCATGTACAAAGCAGATTCTAAAGACATGGGATAAGCCTAATGTATGTTTTTTTAAGTGATTAAGTGCACAATTTCCATTTTCGTAATGCTGTTTTTCCTTCCATTTAAAAGTGTAGAGCTCTAATAAATTAAGATCATACATTTTTGATTTCCTCTCAAATGAAAATATTAGAACGTACACTCCATCCCGAAATCGGTAGAAGTAATGTAACTTTCAACCCAAAAGCCTTTTAATTCTGCATCCAAACATAACATTTTTTCGGATATCTAAATATCTTCTGTCTTTGAAGTAATATACGCTTGAAAATGTAATAATCTTTGAATTTGCTCTTGCGGATGAAAACACGGTACTCTACTTTCTTCCGAAATTAAAAATTAATTGCAAGCAAAAACATGCAAGGTATTAATTGAATGTTGCTTTAGATACATGTGCTGCTGAGTGGAAAGAGTCCTCAAAGTGTTTTTTCTTAATTCTTGAGAGATTTGAAGTTATGTACGAAAAGCGAATGGGAGAAAAAAACACACGCCGGAGAATTACAGAAGTTGGAGAAAAGCACATTTGCAAGACGTCTGCAAATTGCAACTTTTCCGTTTAAAGCTTAATGTGCTGGCCTCATGAAAAGAGTGTTGATACACTCCTACGCTTTGGTCTGATTCTTGAAACAGGGAAGAGCAGGAGTTCAGTATTTCTTCATAAGTGTTCTACATGGTGGCCATGCCAAGCGTTATCTACGACCTTTTTTATGGTCCTTCTTAGACGGCCTACAAATCATGAAATATGTGGTTAGACAGCCGTAAACTAAATAACAACATAAACATGCATGTGTTGACGTTCTGGGGTACTTCCTTATTGGGTTCCCAAACATTATTGGGGTGGTACCCACTAGATGCCCTGAGCCCTAAAGTAAACAGTGACATTTTTAGAGAAAAGAACAACTGACATGCGCCTCTCAACCCTCCCTCTGAGTTCTGTTCGTGTGGGAAAGGGTAGGAGGAATCAGAGAATCTCTCATCTGCAGGTGAAATGTCTAACAGCCTGATTCATCAAGGTACCGTTTTGCGAGTCTCTAATAGAGATTCATAAGGAATCGCTATTAGAGACTCGCAAAACGGTATTCATGTAGGAATTGCTAAATAAATAGCGATTCCTACACATTCCTTATTTGCGAGTAGCAAATTGCTACTCGCAAATAAGGAATAACTCCCCATTCATTCCTATGGGCCAAAAGGCCCATAGGAATGAATGGGGAGTATTCCTTATTTGCGAGTAGCAATTTGCTTCTCGCAAATAAGATAGCGATTTAAAGGGTGCCAGGGGTGTCCAAAGGACACCCTGTAGCACCCCTTAAATGCAAATTGGAACAGGTGTTGCGCACACACATGTCCATGTGTGCAACATGCAACTTAGAAAAATGCTTTTAAAAGCATTTTTCTAAGTTTTTGCTATTTACCGAGAGGTCTGACCTCTCGGTAAATAGCGGCCCGAAATTGCGAATTAGCAATTTAAAATTGGTTGATGAATTGCATTTAAGGAATCTCTAATAGAGATTCCTTAAATGCAATTCCTCGCACAATAGCAAATTCTGTAATAGCGATTATTGCATTTGGGATGATGAATCCCAAATGCAATAATTGCGCTCGCAAAGGGCCAGATTCTCAGAATCTGGCCCTTTGCGAGCAGATTTTCGTTTCATGAATCAGGCTGATAGCGATTTAAAGGGTCACAGGGGTGTCCAAAGGACACCCTGTAGCACCCCTTAAATGCAAATTGGAACAGGTGTTGCGCACACACATGTCCAAAGGACATGTGTGTGTGCAACATGCAACTTAGAAAAATGCTTTTAAAAGCATTTTTCTAAGTTTTTGCTATTTACAGAGAGGTCTGACCTCTTGGTAAATAGCGGCCCGAAATTGCGAATTAGCAATTTAAAATTGGTTGATGAATTGCATTTAAGGAATCTCTAATAGAGATTCCTTAAATGCAATTCCTCGCACAATAGCGAATTCTGTAATAGCGATTATTGCATTTGGGATGATGAATCCCAAATGCAATAATTGCGCTCGCAAAGGGCCAGATTCTCAGAATCTGGCCCTTTGCGAGCAGATTTTCGTTTCATGAATCAGGCTGTAAGTCCCGTAGGTAACCCAAAATCACTACGTACACTCAAGTATCAATATTTCATAACACAATTTACACTGTGTTATTCTACTACCAATAATATGAGTCAGAATCACCGCCATAATTATTAATAACTCCGCGTACAGAAGGGACAGACGTGTGAATGCTTTATACCTCCAGCTGTATATCATTAAACTTCGTTAACAAATCAGTCAAAATTCCACCTATGTTACGATTAGTTAATTTACAGCTTACTTCTCTCTGAATATTCTATAAGGCATGTACAGACCCAGTATACCTTTATACTACTAGGGGGCTTATGTACAATAAAGTGGCGAAGTGTGTCGTTAAGCCAGAAGGCTAGCGGCACACTTCATCAGTCTAGAAACACAGGACAGCACCATATTTACTAGAATATGGTGCAGCCCTGCATATCCCCCTGCACTGGCGCTATCTTCATCTGCCTAGCATCAAAGCAGGCACCCTTGCACCATAGTGCAAGAGTGCCTGTGTTGAGGGGAAGATTGTTTATGTGCAGGAAGGTATACCTTCCTGCACATAAACAATCTTTAACTGCCGTTTTGTAACTTCTATGTGTGCTGCTTAATGCAGCACACATAGAAGTTACAAAACAGTATTTTTTTTAAATGATTGTTTATGTGCAGGAAGGGGGACTTTCCTGCACATAAACAATCATTGGCAATTTTCAGTTTCTATGTTTGCTGCACAAGGCAGCACACATGGAAACAGCAAAAACTTGTTTCGCCTGTTTAGGACAAGGTTTTTCCTGATCTTAATGTTGGTGATGACTCCTATTTATGCTGCCCTTGTAAATTGGAGGCAGTGTAAAAATCAATGGATGTTGCGGTCGAATGCCCACCCCAACATCTATTGCCCTCTCCTTTAACGCTAAATACAGTGTGAAAAGGCACCTTATTTACAAGGCAGCTTTAAGCCATGTTAAGTAAGGCAAGGCCCCTATCGCCATCACAAAGTGACATTGTGGTGGTGATAGGGGCACGCAAATATACCCCCTGGTGTGAAGTTGGAGACCTATCTCTCAGCATCTCTCTAGCAAACGGTTCATCTGCCTTGCTACAGTCCAATCACGAGCATCTTTTATACCTTTTTCTTCTATGGCGGTCTGTGTTTATTACACAGGATAATAAAAAATGCCTCTGTTCAGATTTGTGGCAGCACATAGAAGCTGCTGCCATTATATCTCTCCAGTTCCTATGACAAAGAACCATACATGGGGGAATACATTTCCTGAGCAAGTCCCCTGTTACCACAAAGTGGAGAAAGCAGCAGTGAGTGGAAAAGTAATTTCTTCTGCTTGAAACCCGAGCAACGGAAAAATATGTAACAATCAAGCACATACAATTTGTACGTCTACTTAAGGTAGAGTGGAACATTTGAGAAATAAATGGGCCTCTTCTAGGCCTATTGTCATGCATTTCAATGCATGAAATCTATTTATTTATTTATTTATTTATGCGTTTTTATATAGAGCGGACTTTACCCGAAGGCGTCAGAGCGCTTCACAATAGGAACAGTAATGATACACGAGGAGAAAATTACAAGTGAACAAATTACAAAATCAGACGTTAAGTTACATGAGGTAAAAGTGACAATTGTGAGCAAACAAAATACATGAGGTAGCAAACAGTGCATTACAGGAGGAAAAAGTGACAAGTGTGCAGGTTACAAGAGAAAACAAAGTACAATTAGAGGTATAATACTGCAATATACGTTAGACACTCAGGCACAAGAACAAACGTTACGTAGGCAATGGTGGCACTTGTGCAAGTATCAAAAGCAAACAAAATGTGAGAGGTGCAAACAGTGTGTTACAAGAGAAAAGTGGCGTGTGCATGTTACAAAAGAGTACCAAACACAGGTACAAGGATAATACTGCAATAAATGGCAAACACTCCAACCACAAGAACACACTGGGAAGGCACTTCCATAGTCATGGAGAATAGAACTTTCAGTAATGGGAGGTCTTCCTTCAGATAATAGAGAGGGCGTGAATTACTTTTGGAGGTGTCTTTGGATGAGAACTTTGAGGTCCGTTTTGAAGGCCTGGGAGGAGGTGGTGGTCCGGAACTGAGGCGGAAGGGATTCTCACCGCGTTGCCTGAAAAGGATTGGGCCATCGATCTTTCCTTCTTGAAAGTGGGCGGTTCTAGCAGTAGATTTTCCACATTACATGATGGTCTAGAGCCTCCAGAGAGTTTCCGTTTATTCGCCAGGTAGCGAGGAGAGGGGGAGTGCAAGGCTTTGTGGGTGATACAGGCAGTCTTGTAGATAGCTCTAGCCTCAATGAGAAACCAGCGAAAGGTGGATAACATCGATGTGATGTGGTCGCTTCTTTTGTCCCCATAAATGTAACGAGCTGCTGAATGGAGAACAGATTTAAGGGGGCAAAGTGGGATTTGGGTAGGCCAGAAAGAAGAGAATTGCAGAAGTCCAGTCTGGAGAGGACCAGCGATTGCACCAGGGTTTTAAGGTCCTGCTCCGGGAAGAAGTGACAAATTCCCTAAAGAAGGCGCAGTTGGTATCGAGCAGACTTTTCAATGGAATTGATGTTGGAGATGAGATTGAGTTTTTTGTCGAGTATGACACCAAGGGATTTTGCGCTGTCGACAATGATGGGTTTATTGTTAAGTAGATTCATCTGAGTCATCCATGATTGAACCGGGGGAGGAGAGAGTGAGGAGGAGAGGAGGAGGAATTCAGTTTTGGAGGGATTCAGAATCAGTTGATGAGTTGACATCCAGTTTTGAATGGAGTCGAGAGTAGAGCTTAGGATGGAGAGATCGTGAGTGGAGGCAACCTTGAGGTAGATTTGAGTGTCATCTGCATAGAGATGATAGCGGATCCCAGATTTACTTAGGAGATTTCCCAGTGGTTCTAAATAGAGATTGAACAATGTGGGTGCAAGTATAGAGCCTTGAGGAACACCTTGACCTACCGCCACAGGAGATGAAAGACTGTTCGCTATTTTGATCATTTGGGATCTATCAGAGAGGAAGGAAGCAAACCATTTAAGCACAGTGCCCTCCATGCCCATTCTCTGTTGAAGAGTTTTGAGGAGGGTGTTGTGATTGACAGTGTCAAAGGCTGCAGAAAGGTCAAGGAGAATTAGAAGACCGGACCACCCCAAATCAAGTATCCTCAGCGCGTCATCAAGCACTTGCAGTAGGGCTGTTTCAGTGCTGCAGTTTTGGATGAAACCGGACTGACAATTGTCAAGAAGATCATTGTCCTTGATATGACGAGAAAGTTGTTTCGCTACACATCTTTCTGTGATCTTCGCAAGAAAGGGTAGGTTGGTGATGGGGCGGAAGTTGTTGAGGTCATTCGCATCAGCAGTGGGTTTTTAAGCAGAGGGGTGACCTGCCCAGTTTTGAAGGAGACAGGAAGGGAGCCTTGACAGAGGGAGAGGTTGACCAGAGTGGTCCAATAGGAAACGGATAGGGTATAGAAGTCAATGGCAATGGCATTGGCACTGGGGATGGGGCCCAGAGAATGGTTGGAGGGCTTTGTTTCGAGGATGCACTTGAGAAGGTCATCTTCAGGTATGGGGTCAATGTTCTGACAAATGGCTGAGGATTTGCGCTCCTCTGGAGGGGTAGTGTGAGCGACCTGATCCACAAGTGATTTCACTTTTTCATCGAAGAATATAGCGAAATCCGCTGCCTTCTTTGTAGAAGCCTCCAACTTGGAGGTTGGGGGAGAGCAGTTAGGAATCTTAATGAGATCGAATAGTTTTTTGGGTCTATTATTGGCTTTGTCAAGGAGGGTTTTGAAGTGCGACGCTTTCCCAAGGAAGATGGGCTTGTGGTACTTGGATCTCGCTGAACGAAGCGTGGCCAAATTATCGGTGGAGGGCACTTGCCTCCATTGTTTCTCCAGGAATCTTAGCTGCTTCCTTTCTTCATAGAGGGATTTGTTGAACCAAGGTGCTGATGGAGTGGGCCTTATCTTTTTGCTTTTGAGTGGAGCGATATTTTTGATTTCGGCTGCAAGGGCTGTGAGGCATTGGGAGGTGAGTTCGTCAACATCTAGGTTAAGGTCTAGCCTTGGAAGTGACAACAAAGCTGATTCACAGAGGGGACCAACATCAATATTTTTAGCATCACGGAACCAGGAGGTAGCCCTCTTAGGTTGGCCAAGGGTTATAGAGTGTGATAGGTGAAGAGAGAATGGGATGAGGAGGTGGTCAGACCAATCTACATGAATAGGGGTAGTGATAGAAAGCATGCCTGCTTTAGAAATAACAAGGTCCAGGATTGAACCCTTAGAGTGTGTTGATTCTGTGCAGGGTTGGATAAGATCGTTTGCAGAGAGGAAGGTGGCCAGCGAGTTCACAGACGAGTCTTGCGGTAAGCCCCAGTGGAGATTGAAGTGACCCACGAAGATCTGATTGTCACTTTGCGAGTATTGGTCACTGATGAAGTCAGTGAGATCCTCCATAAACGAAGGGCCACTACCAGGTGGGCGGTAAATGACATGGAATCTGAGGGGTGAGCGGTGGTGCAATTGAAGCTCAAGGGAAAGGCATTCAAAGGTGTGGGAGGAGCTGATAGGAGAAGCATTAAGTTGAAGGGAGTTTCTAAAGATAACTGCAACACCTCCCCCAATGTTGTCAGTTCTGTCATTCCTAAATATAGAATAGCCTGTGGGTAATGGGAGATCAAACATAGAGTGAGAGGTATCATAGAACCAGGTCTCTGTGAGGAAGAGCATGTCAATATTGTGATGGGTGATGGTATCGGAGATTTCAAGTTTGTGTTGTACTGCAGACCTGCAGTTGTGGAGCAGACAGCGCAGCTCTGTCAGGACTGTTTTGGTGACGGGGGCACTTGGGCTCTGAAGGGTGAATAGTATATTGTACTTATGCGGGGGTGCTCGGGAGGGTTTAGGTGGATGCCTGGTCTGACAGAGGAGATGGTCGGAATAGTGTAGATAGTAGGGTTACTAGGGGATGCAGGTTGAAGAAGGGTGGCGTTCAAGGGCTTGTGTGAGTTAACGAAGTTTGCAGACGACAGGTTGAGCTTGGATGTATTGGGGTGAGAGGGAAATGCACGAACAACTACTATGTTAGCATACAGCAAGGCCTGTACTGTGTTTGATAATTTAAACATACAGAAAATGGGCCACATAAGGGGCCTAAATACTCTTTTCACATAGTTTTGAAGAACAGGATGCAGAAATTGGTGCTTTGTGCACCAATTCCTACCTTTCCCCCCATTTTGGCCTGGTGTTTTTACCCAGACATTTTGCCTGATTGCAGCAGTCCTGTGGTAATCTAAAATCAGTTGCAATAATGTTTGAGCCCTAACCAGGGGGCATATGTTCAAGTGGATTGCGCCACCGGAGCATTCATTTTTACCACACTCTGGTGGCACAATACCCTGCTCCATATTTACCAAGGGGAGTTGATCCACAGTGCATGGTTTAATGTGCTTTGTAAATATCATACCCTGTCATGCAGGTACCTGTGTGAAAGGGGTGTGCAATGAGTGTTGCTGTGGGCATTTCACCACAACACCCATTGCTTTTTGACGCTGCCCCAGATTCACAAGGATGTGTAAATCTGAAGCAACACCAAAAACTAACGCCACTGAAAAGCAGGCGTTAGAGTGCCACAACAAGAAGAAAATCTTTTATTTCTCCTAGTTTTTGCTCCTTCTGTGTGCTGAATTCATTCAGAAACACACACAGAAGGAGCAAAATGCCTGTAATGATTGTTTATGTGCAGGAAGATGTCCCTTCCTGCACAGAAATAATCATCCCTGCAACACAGACACCCTTGCACCATTGCTCATGGGTGTCTGTATTGGTGCTTGAAAGCATTTTTCAGCGCCGGCACAAGGAAAAACACAGGTGTGCACCATATTCTTGTGAATACAACGCACCCCTGAATTTTTTTAATGATGCAGCGCAGCTCTGCCAAATTGCTTGCAGCACCGCGCTATGCCATATCTTTGTGAATATGCCCCCTGGAGTCTAAAAAGAATGCAAATTAAGCTTGGATGCCCAATTTTTCCCCACTCCAATTCCTCCACATATTGCCTTGTAGTACGTGTGCACAGGAATTAGTCCAGAAAGTGGACAAACCTGTATGTTATCCGGCCTTTCCAGCCTTTAAAGTCGAAATTAGGTGCAAAAAATGTCTGCTGTAAAACAGAAACAGTGGGGTAATTTTATTTCCCAAAGTATTTCTATCCATACAAAAAGCTAAAATCTGAATGTGTGCATTTGT
Source organism: Lissotriton helveticus (assembly GCF_964261635.1). Classification (NCBI taxonomy): domain Eukaryota; kingdom Metazoa; phylum Chordata; class Amphibia; order Caudata; family Salamandridae; genus Lissotriton; species Lissotriton helveticus. Next base: position 1,707,885,498 of record NC_136063.1, on the reverse strand, counting down.
ATTCTGAGATGTTCCTTGCTTCATCACTATAGTACATTCATTTTGTGTGACCACTTGATTCAGTCTTGAGAGTGCATTCACAATTTCAGATACCACTTGCTTCAATCCTCTTAGGCCTTGGTTGTATGCATCATGTTAAGCTTCAGCACCAGTGCAAACTCTTACAAGTGGCAAAGAGATTTCCAAATATTCAAAGTTTTCAGCAAGTAAATATCACCAGGCCAAACCTGCTGATGTTTGCAGGGGGAACCAGAAAATACCAAGATATACATATTTTGCTTCAGTAATCACAAAGCTCTGCGAGTTATTCCCCATTATCTTGGCAAAACTCAAAATTGCTGCTATTTATTGCATCTTACAAACATTGATCCCCAGGGTACCATTTTATATTGGGTGTGATAAATAACACGCTAATTGGGGCCATTACAATTAATTCCTTGGAGTGCATTCACATTCTAAGATATTTCTTGTGTCACTCCCCTAAAACCCTTATTGCAAGTTCGCTGTTAATTCTTATTTGGCAAATAATAGAATTTAATGGCCAAATGCAAATTATGGTTGATTCTAGACCACTATAGCTCTGATTACAAGTTTAGGTGCTATTCATCTCACCTGATCAATAACGATACCACAAGATATGTTATTTTTCAAGTGTGATAAATAACATCTATTATGAGTTGCTGTGGATTAACATGAGGATTTTGGTATTATTTGCACCAAAATCCGCATTGCACAATAAATACAGTATGCTTTACCCATGTTTAATTTCGCCAGGTTTGACCTGTGATGAGGTATTTCAATGCAATCGATAATTATCAGATGTTATAAATACCTACCAACTCGTAATTCCAACCTGTGCGTAAACTGGAGTTTATACTCTAATCGGAATATAACGACCAATGCATAATCAGGGAATGTATGTCTGATATTGTCAACCCCAGATTAAAGCAAGTGAAATATGTGATATGAGAAAAGGACGCGCAATGATGAAGAACCAGCAGCAATCAGTGCAGACGCACTGACTCACACAAGATATTGCACATTACCCAATATTCCCGTAACTATTGATTCCCTTCTTTTCAGTATTTCTGGGTGCAGGAATTCCACATCAGAAACAGTTGGGCTCTAAATGTACACATAAATTCCTTGGAGCATACTGCTTAATTATGCTACTGACCGCCTGAGCTATGGGCCACATCGTTCTTTCAGATAAAAACCAAAGTTTCAGATGTAAACAAGTGATGATTTCTATCTGAAGAAAGTGCACTCAACACCCAAAGGTACACTACATGTGCTTAAGTGTATTCTACATTAAATCTGACAGGTCCCATAAAATAAAACGGCTTTTATAATATCCAGTGGTCACTCAGCTCTATACGGCGTGGCGACTTCTGGGAATGCCCCTCTGGAGCTTGTATTCCTTCGAAGGAATCACTGAAAAAGCTCTATTGGGTAAAAACAGTGCATGATACACTCCACAAAGTGGCAAATGCCCACTTCAGAAACGATTTCCTGGATTTTAAATCATTTGGTGATTACGAACAGTTTTGGGATTATGATATCACAGTACCACTGGATAGAAAACTGTGGAGCAATATAGCAAGAACCTCGTTAAAATTATCGCCGTTTTAGCGACAGGAAACTGCAGCTAAAACTGCGATAATGTGCTTGCTAATATGCGTTATAGAATTTCAATAGAAGCCCAGGTTAGATGTCCGGCACATCTAACCTGGACTTCTATTGGAATTCTATAACGCATATTAGCAAGCCCATTATCGCCGTTTCCTGCCACTAAAACAGTGATCACTTTAACGAGGTTCTTGCTAATATGCCCCTATATTTCAAGTTTCGAGTAGGCACCTTAACTGTTAAAGCTTTCACTTATAAATGGCCACTATCTAACTCCCCGGCTTGTGTTGCATGAAATTACTCGGGAAATTGTAGCCCTTGTGTTCTATGCTTGTGCCGCCTATGCCCGATCCCATTCCTTCTGGCTGTCACCCCTATGTAAAGAACTAGGCACAAGTAGCCACAGCACTGGTCTCTGTATGCTTAGATCGGACGTCATGTGCTGTAGCCAAGTTTTTGGATGCCTCGTGGTTGGCCCGCAGGAGGGCCCTTTCTTTGTGTATGTGAATAATTGTTTTTTAATTGTTTTTAGTTTTTAATGAAACATATTTTATCTTTTTGTCAACTTTTAGATTTTTGTGGAAATGCAAGGAATGTGTGGAATAATCTAAAAATGTGTTCTTTGGTGTGTATCTCTTCACTTAGCACTCTTTTGCAACTCCCTTGGCACTCACAGCTTTATGGCTATTCCTCAATGTTATTGACACACCGATTAGAAATTCGCACTTTTCACTCCCAGCAAAGATTCATGCCTTTGGAAAATACAGAGACCAAGTATTAGTAAGGAAAAGTACACTTCCTTTGGAACTAGCAACATTTTCCCTTTGTCAATAACAGAAATGCATAGAATGCATATGTCCCACATATGTGTTTTGCAGGTATTCACACCAATTAAAGCTTTTATGAACGTATCCCACAAAAAGCTCGAATTCCATTGATATATTTTAATTTTGTCCAGCAAGCAGACAGTTGTACACTATCCACCAATAGGGCTATGCGTCTCAGATGTTGAGTGGGAGTGTAGCTGTCAGCATGGATGTTTTGCTCTTTGGTTCAGTAAAATGTACAATCTAAACATTCTGACAGCGCCTCCGAGGAGCCTCGGGGAAATTGGATTGCTGCATCTCTGTTAACACAGTATGCAGCGCCTGTGGAAAACTCTTGATTAGTTACTGAATGTTGATCCAGGTAATGTGGGGACCTGTGAGGATTTGTGCTTTCCAGGACAAGCTTAGGAGATATCCAGCCATCATTTACGGGGGAGCATTGGACTAACTTGCCCCAACTTTTCCCATTTCGTACCGTTATGTGACAGGAATTATCTAATTGAGATATTCAATTTCACTCTAAGAGCAGTGCACTGCACACATACTGCGCTGGAGTCAGAGGAACGTTTATAGAGAGAAAGAAGAGCAGGGAGAAGAAAAGATTCAATTTGCCATCACTCCATAATACGGGTTTTATGAGAATGGCAATGAATGCGGTTTCCGTTGAAGATTGAATGCAGAATACATTTCAGAGTGTGTCTATGTGGTGGTCAACATCCATTGTTTTTTTTTGTCGAGGTCAACTTTCTTCATGGTTTTCATAGAGCTTTGTTTTGACAGAGTATAGCCATAATATTGACCATATGTCCACTGCTTAATTTGTGAAAAAATATGTATAAAAGCTGCAAGATTTTTTCCCCTGGAAGCCTGCCCTATGTACTACCTGATGCCAGAGTTTAGGAATGTTTAAAACAAAAAACGTTTTATATAGCACAAACTCGACCAAAGGTATCAGAGCTCTTTACATGAGCACCAGTTCCATTACAGATGGACGCATTCAGTTTTCTTTTATTAGGCATGAGGAATTTAAGTGATTTTCCCAGAATCACAGGATGTTGAGCATTTTTGCCAAGACTAAAACCCGGTTCCCCAGCTTCGAGGTCGACCGCTCTAGCCGTTAGGCCACATCCTCTCCCCTAATATCAAAGCAGTTTTGTCTTGATGCCACCTCATGCCTCTTTCCTCCACCACCCCATGCTTCCTGCCTTGTTATCTCTTGCAGACTCTTTTAAAATCATGCCTTCTACCCTTGTTGAAATATTAGTATATTTCCCTTCTTCCTTTTCTCCTGTTTACTGTTCTTTGTCTCCTCTAGAACAAAGTTGCATAATAAAAGATAGTTCCACAAACCACCAACATGATTTCTGGTACCTTCCACCTGAAACCATGTGCCCAAATTAAGATCTTCATATTCTTAGAATGTTAGCAGTATTCTCCGTATTGGTGCATGATGAATGAATGTTTCATGGTTAGAGGCTAAGGAATCAAACAAGAGCATACATTATGGCACATTCCTTGTATTATATGGATAAGCTAAGCGTGTCATGTGTATCACAGGTGTGGAAAAGTGTAATGTATGTCAGTGTATGGGAGCCTGTACGCATTGTTATTTCTGTAATACTCATATGGATATTGTCCCACCTACCTGACATCCAAAATAAATGGTTACTGCGAGAAAGTGGATTATTACTTGGGGTGGATGGTAGTGCATGACAAGTAACAATGTCACTATTATAGTTAGGTTCTGTATAGGTTTAATTAATTTAAACATAAGTATATCCTTTGGTAGCTATGGCATTGAGCAGAGAGCCTTAACTTAAGAACGTGTGTAAAGCATTTAGAAGTACCATAACAGTTACAAAGTGGAAAGCACAACACAAAATAAATCCCATTCCAGTTTATTAAAAACGGAAAATATTTTAATGAACAAAATGACACCACAATGAACAAAATCCAACCTCTGTGAACCAGAGACATGAATTTTAAAAAAGACAAAGTTATGTTTTAAAGCCAACCGTGATAGAGCATGGGTCGGATACAAAGACCAGATTGATACCAGTCAAAGAGTTCCTTCAGATGTAGAAACGTTTATGGAGAAAATATTGTTGTTAATGAGTCGGTGGCAGGGCAAGATGCAAGTTAGATCTGAAGGGGGGCTCAACAACAGTGTGTTGCTGAAGTACAGGGTCCCAGTGTATCAACAAAGGTGGAAAGCTCAGAGTGGTCGAAGTCGGAGGTCCGTGCCACAGAAGCGCTCAAAGTTGACTGGAAGGTGCACAGCATTGCTCCAGGCATAGAAGCCCTCTGTGTATGTACTTATCTGGAAGGCAGATTTCCTTCAGCAGGGTGAACCAGCAAGCTGAGGCATACCAGCAATTTGATGGCGACAGGTGCAGTATACACAGCAACCTTGGTCTCCATATATTCTCCAGGAAGAAACTTGGCAAAAAGTTTCTATATCCCAGCATTAGCAGTTTGGGCAGGAATAATGTATTCTAACACCAGCCAAGGGTTCCAGGACCTCAGAAACAGTAGTTGGAGGTTAGGACTCACTCTAACTGAAGTCAGCAGCCGGATCCAGGACAGGATCAGTTGAAACTGGTCAACTAGACTCTTTCAGGAAAGTGGGCTTCTTACAGCATTTGTTTAACTATAGCTTAACAGGAGGTAGGTCAACTGACGGTTGGAGTCCACTTCTTTATCCTGAGTACAAGTAGAGCAGGTTCAGCACTTAGGGTTCTCCTCACAGGCCTCAAAAGATGGTTCAGTCCTTCCTCTGTCTTCCACTGTTTCAGTACTGCTCTGGACAGGGGTGTCACTTGTATGCCTGGCACTAACCTGTGGGTTGGGCTGATTCCTGGTTCCTCCTTGGTCAATAGGAAAATGTTTCCCGGGGTAACTCTACTCCACATTTGTATCAGTTCATGTGTGCCCTACAGCAGAAAATCACACAGTGCTCCTCTCTACCTAAATACAAGATGGCAGAATCAGTCAGTCAGTCAGATACTTTTATTCGATAACTTAAGATCATAAAAAGACACAGGTACAATTATTACATATTAGTAAAAATCCAGCATACGTTATGTTAGATTTTTTTATTTTACACATTCGGGTTCATTAACATTTCATTATAAATCCATCTCAGTATGGTTATTACACAAGCAAAATTCCATACATATATGTACTTTAAAATTACCTTATAGATCCTTCTTAATAATGTGTATAAAAGTAGCTTAACAGTTCAATATATATTAAAGTTAAAATGATCCACACTATATTCATAAACAGTGTACAGCCCCCGTATAACCTACTCTTTTCTTGATCTTGTTAATCCGCTCTGCTGCCACTAGAAAATTTGCAACGTGAAATGTAATCCGTGCACTACTCACCAGTTGTAAATAAAGAAGTGCCAGCCTAACCTGCTCAAACCCTGCTTCCCTTAACACAGGTAGCAAGTACTTTTTCCTAATGTCTGCGTAATACTCGCAAAACATAACAAAATGTAACGTATCTTGTATGGAAAAATTGTCGCACTTACAGGGGTCGGCGTTATCTGGTGTTCCCCATTTAGGGAAATCTCCCAGGGTGAGGTGAATTATATTAAATCGGAATCTTGTTAGCAAATACCGGTGTAAAGGGCGTGTTACTAACTTTAGATAAGGCTCAATACCAGGTGAGCTCACTAAACCAAAGTTCACTCTCACCATAGGTTTTCTCAGCTCGAGTTCCTCCCTTTCGGTTGTAAGAAGGTTTACCATAACGGTTTTAATCAGGTCTACATCTTCTTTCTTTACAGTTTCAGGGGCCAAAAAAAGCCCAGATCGTCCAAGTTTTTTTAATGTAGTTTCAATGTATGCCAGCCACGGAATTTTATCAGCATTATCTAGCGCTAGACAATCTTTTAGGATCATATGGTTCAGTGAGATCTCCTGGTTAAGCCATGTCTTGAGCCAACATGTCAGCGGGGCTATTTTCAATGTGTCAGAGACATAACCCAGAATCTTTTCTCCCTTGTGCTGAGCTAATATGCGAACCCTGGAAGTGTGGCCTAGTAAATGAGCACACTCTCCCCTAGACTCACTCAGAACCAGTTCTGAGGACAGCTCATCTCTCTGTAGGATTGGTGCCTGAATGGCTAGTTAGACAAAAGAGAGGTAGGCTCAGTTTTGAGCTACATCTGCCAATGAAATGGTCGGCCTCCTCTGAAGATATTTAAGGCCCCATGCCATCCTGTCAGCGGATGGTCAACTTCTCCCCACACCGAAGGCCTTTGCCTTAGCCCTGGGAGCCAAGTCACAACAAATCAAGGAGTTATTGAGCTCCTGGGTGACATTTAGCAGTTTTGGCACTTGGTCTTCTAGAGGCTTTAGGCATACTAAAGGTAATTTTCTTAAAGTACCTTTTGAAAAATATCTCTTACAATTCTGACTGTACCAATTAATTGGATTTGTAACAAATATTTAAAAAATTCCAGGAAGTAACTTTTTAACTGGTTCCTAGGTGGAGATAAAAAAATATTTGACTTTTAAGTTCACCCTCAATGCTTTCCTATAGCTAACCCTGCTACCATGAAAATCGCTTTTTAGGCCTTTGCATTGTAAGGACATGTTATACTTGAAACCTTTACATGTCCTGCTCTTGAAATAAATGCATCCAGCCTTATGGGCACTTTTGTCTAAGGGGTGATTTATTAATATTTAAAAGGAGGGTTTAAGCCTGTCAAAACAGGTTCTTTTGACTCAAATTTGCAGTTCAAGCCTGCACAGCTAGGCCACTGGTGGCAGGTCAATAGTCATGTTTTGCATTGTCACTTTTGTGATGGCACAATATGTGCTACAGTGCACTAGTAACATTTAACTTATAGGCCCTAGATACACTTGGTATCATATATAGGAAATTATAGTTTAGTTAAATATGCCAAATCAGAGTGTAGCCAAATGTGAGATGTTTTAGGGTTCTGAACCCATTCACTGAGGCCAGGTTAGCAGTTTCCTAGTGTACAGAACCCAAAAAAAACCTAGCAGCACCAGTCCAAAATAAGGGGGTGATTATGTCAAAAAGAGGCATTTCCTTACAGTTACAAAACAAGGAGTGTTTTTTCTGTTAACAATGGATGTATTGGTCTAGGAGTTGTAGGCCTTTCAAATGTCCAATTCAAGAAGCCATCCATTGTCTTTGAGCACTATCATTTATCTTTGGAAGTTACTGGAATCCCAAGATGAAAAGGGAGACTCTTATCAACTTAGTCATTTTTCCAAAGGGGTAAAACGAGCATGAGTCACTCCAAGTGTACACGTGTTGTGGAAGGACAATAGGCACTGTATTTCCTAGCTGGCCAAGTTATATTTCCATCTCTTAGTTCTTGTATGCTTCTTTTATAAATTGGTATCATATGGTCTATTAGAACAGGACATCGTTCTATGGAAGCCCTTTATCTTTCACATGCTCTTGCTTGTGGGATAGTGTATCTTTGTTGGTGGACTGTATACAAATCTGCTCCTCAAAGGTATTGCAGATTTCACTATAAACCCTCAAAGGGTTCATACAAGGTGACTGTGGAGTTGTCCAAAATATGTAATCTCTTATTGATTTTTCAATAATGTAGAAGACTTTAAATTGTCAATCTAGAAATAATGAAGGAGTATTAAGGAATTTAACTTAACATTTTTTATAAAACACCTGCAAAGTTTTTCAGTCAACACTATATTATAAATGAGTATGAATGAAGCCATATGCAACTGTTTATTCGAATGGGAGACAATGTAAAAATATTAATGCTGAGTAATGTCTAAAGCAAATTAATAATCTTCTTCTGCTGAAGAACTGTGCTCCTTGCTTAGGATCTCATATCTTTGTTACCCTGCTCCACAAATTCTTGCCTGATATTTGCCAATGTCACTTGGAGCTTGCAAAATTCTGATTTACATTTTCCTGTTTTCTTCAGCCACTATGCAGGATATATTACCAAATGTTTAACATGGATTAAACATATGGTCCTCATTTAGCATAACAACCTCCACTGCCCAGATGGACTACCTCCCACATTATTTAGATACAGCCGCGGGCCGTGGAGGGAGTTACAGTGGGGCAGGGAGGCGGGGAGGGGGAGGGGCGGAAAAAGCAATGCTGTGCGCGCTACGAATTTCGTTTTAATAATTAAATTGTGTACTTACCTGCAATGATCCATATGCCTGTTTTTGGCACCCTCCACCCCGCTCAGCACAATCGAGCAAAGGCAGCGCCATTTTCGAATGTGTGGGGTAGGAGACCGAAATTGGTTTTTACCAGACGGAATACACTAGGGAAATTAACCGGATCATGCTGAAGTAAAATCGGAGAAGAGTAAGACACAACGTTTTAGTTCTATTGCTAATAGCTGGCTACGTTTACCCTTAAAAATTCGTTACTTCGCCCACCCCAAGGTGAGAAACGCTTCGAACAGAATAAGGTAAATATCGAGCTTTTAGTATGAATCTCTGGGATCAGAGCTGTCTCGTGTTTTACTGGCACTAACCTCCAGCAGATGTAACTTGGCCCTAGGCTGTCACAATCCTTCCAGAATAATATGCACAATCGCTATCACTAAATCCCTGGATCCGCCATCCTGTGCTTAGAGTGTGCAACATGTCATATAGAAGAGAAAGCTGTTGCCTGCCTGGAAGACGCCCAGTGGACCAACCATCACAACTGGACACCTTGGGCCTTATTTATGAAGGCCTTGCGCCGCCAGTGTGTCACTTTTTCCCATTTTAAAAGTGGCGCACAGGCGGCGCAAGACCTTCATAAATAAGGCCCCTTGTTCCTTCTCGAGGGTGAAAGTATCGGACGGTCCTGTGGACAGAGTACACCATTGCAACCCCAGAGAAGCCCTCAGGATCAGTTTTAAGTGGATATAATCCGGGAGTTGTGTGACTCGCATTGCAAATGGAATGTGGTGATTTGACACCATGATCTGCATACTTTTACTCTTTGTAGTAATACCACCACACACATTTTGTAACAGTTAAGACTTCTCTGGTGGACCACAAAATATACCAAAACTATACTTACAAACATGACCTTGTAAACCTCGAGGCAACCCCACAGGGTATTGGAATTTGAGGAGTCATTTCCAGATAAAAATTTCAACCTTGATCTGTTGATTATCCATGCTTCTGAACGGTGTCTCTGTCCGAAGTGTGAATTGGAGAAAACATCAACGTTTACAAGGCTAAATTTACTATGAATCACCTACAAACTGTTTGATCGTCACACCTGATTTTCCTCAGTTTCGGGGCATTTTGCTCAATGCTTTTTAACTTGACTCAAATCTTTAAAGCGCTTTATTTCATAACTCCAGATTTCCTTCGATTAGGTATTACATAAATATTGCATGCAGTTTTCTAAGGACAGCTTTGCTGCTTGTGCTAAATTACCACAGATTCCTCATAGACACCGTTTGAACTTTTGGAGTCAGATTGTGGCTGATGAGTGTTTAGTCTCAGCACTCATCAAGTCCACGGTGTCTCATCCCAACAGTTTACTTATCCAGTTCCATGGAGTATCATTCAGATTGAAATAAAAATAATCCCGATTGATACGACCTTTGTAGGACATCGGGGAATGTTTGCCACATGTTGTTTCACTTGCACATATCGAGCAGGCCCCCTGTGTGAACTCCATCGGTCCTGTTGAACCCAGTAAGCCATGTTCCTCTATTTGCACCCATTTCTTTTTACAAATTCTTAGACAGGATTGTCCCTAGTCTTTAGTCCCTACAAGTCACAGTGATGTGCTACAGTGCACTCTAGAGGCCGCAGGCACAAAAACAGTATACATTAATCACCCAGAAGTGGCAGCCAGCCTGGCTGGCTGCATTCCAGGTCACTGCAGAACCAGAGGCGACATAAGGCCTGCTTTATTTTTCTGCCATGGCAACGTCTTTATGCAAATGTTTGTGTACAACTCCAATCTTCATAAGGTGAAGTTGCTCTTTGCCTTAAGGCCTTGAATAATGTTGCCTAGCCTGGGAAATTTTGCAGCTTAACCCTAGACCTGGATCTGCGGCAGCATGACTTATTCAGGAGCTTGTGCTGCTGCACCTCTCCTTTTCTCTTTATGAGATGGAACAGACATATAACTTCATCTAAAGTTGACAGCAGGTTGCCCACTATGTTTGCTTTTCCAAATATATGTGCAATGATATTTTAATGATTATTATCAGGGTTTATTTAAAGCGTTTTTGTAAAATGTCAAGGCCACGTTTTAGTCTTATGAAGCAGAATTTGTTTAATGCAGCTTAATGTGTATTAGCATATATGTGAAAATATCGAGGACAAAATGTTGACCCTTCTATCAATTGTGGCCACTATTACGTCAACTGTCAGAATATTTTCCAATTTCTTTCTTTCTTTCTATCTATCTATCTATCTATCTATCTATCTATCTATCTATCTATCTATCTATCTATCTATCTATCTATCTATCTATCTATCTATCTATCTATCTATCTATCTATCTATCTTTCATATGTGTGTGTATTCATATATATTCACAGATATATGTATATATTATGCAGTAGTAGTCACCACTGAGTAGTTGTTAGAAATGAGAGTCTCTAGTTGGCAGTGGCTTGCATCCTGTCCAAGTAGGAATCATTCCTTCTAGTCAGGGTATGGGAATTACACAGCAAAGATAGCCCCTGCTCACCCCCTTGGTAGCTTGGCAGGAGCAGTCAGGCTTAAATCAGAGGCAATGTGTAATGCACTGTGTACATAAACACAGAGTAACACAGTGAAAACACTACAAATGGACACCACGGTAGTTCAGAAAAATAACCAATCTTTATCTAAATCAAACAACACTAAATTGAGAATATTCAACATACATACATCAAGATATCACTTTTAAAAGTTTGAACAGTTTAGCCCATATAAAACTATGGATGCAGCACTTTTAGCACAAAGTACCTGGGATGCATCAAAATCAACGACGAAAACAGACGCAGGGGAGGTGCTGGAAAGCAAAGCAATGCACCAATTCCTTACAATCAGGGAAGGGGATGTGTCAATTCCTTATGCCTCCAGGGAAGTGGTGCATTAATTCCTTACTGCTATGCAGGGGAGGTGATGTGTTGGTTTCTTACTGTGAGAGGAGGTGATAAGTCAGTTTCGGGGGTTGGAGGTTGGTGATGCATCGTTTCTACAGACATACAAGTTTGGCTCCTTACTGAAGCCCAGCGTCAATGCAGACTTGGCACACAGGTGCAATGCGTGGAAAATTTGGATGCGCTGGAGTCGATGCTGTGAAACAGGCACTGCTTTGATTCTTCCAGCGGTGAACTGGTGCTCTTGACTTGGGGTGCAGTGGTTCTTTCAGCTATGGACAATCTTTTCTGCCGCACTGCAGTGATGCATTGGATTTTCAACTGCACCGCAAGCTTGAGGTTGGAAAAAATGGCGCTGAAGGGTGATGCATGGATTTTCAGCTCTTCTTGCAGCAGAAGCCACCTCCAAAGGCCCATAACTGGAATTGGCACCACTTGGCAGAACAGAGCTCCCATCAGAGAAGGTTATGGGAAGCAGGTACATTATGTGATGGCCCTGCAAAAGTCCAATACTTAGTTCTTCCAGGGCAGAATCAGCAGCTGCAGGCCAACCCAGCAAATAAAGCCAGCAAAGGGGCTGTACTCCTCCTGACAGTTTTCCTGCTCTTCCTCTTTGTCAGAGACTCCTCTTGATCCAAAAGTGTTCTAAAAAATGTGGATTTACAGGTCCAATACTTATACATTTTTTGCCCTATGAACTAGACATACTTCAAAGGAAAGTCTTTGTTGTCCGCAAGATCCTACTTTGCCCTGCCTTGCCTCTAGATAAACTACTTGTTGGTAGAGACAGCACTGTGAAAGGGCAGACACAGTCCTATTTAAGTGTCAATGACAACTCCTCCCATCACTCTAGCTCAGGATGGCCCATCAGCCTAGTGATGACCCATCAGGATATGCAGGACACTCCTCAGCTCTCTTTGTGTGACTGTCTAGAGTGAATGCCCAAACAAACCAACTGTCAGTCTAAACCAGATGTTGATTCCACAGGCAAGCAGAGGCACAGGATGGCAAAGAAAGAAAATGCCCACTTTCTAAAAGTGGCATTTTCAAACACACAATTTAAAAACCACCTGCACAGAAAGATGTATTTTTAAGTCCTGAGTTCAGAGATCCCAAACTCCAAATCTCTTCTTTTTCCAATTGAAAGTTACACGTGTAAGATGTTACAAAACAGCTCCAATGATAACCTATGAGAGAGATTGTCTATACCATAGTGAAAATGAAATTGGAAGTATTTCACCATAAGGACATGTAGAACACACTATTACATGTCCTACCTTTCATATTCACTGCACCCTGCCCATGGGACTACCTTGGACCTACCTTAGGGGCACCTTACATGTAAGAAAAGAGAAGGTTTGGGCCTGGAAAGTGGGTGCACCTGACAGGTGGATATGGCAGTTTAAAACTGCACATGCAGATATTGCAGTGCCAGGCCTGAGACATGTTTGCTGGTCTACTCGTGGGTGGCACAATCAGTGCTGCAGGCTCACTAGTAGATTTTGATTTACAGGCCCTGGGCAAACACAGTCCCTTTTTTAAACAACTGAAATTGGGCCATATGTGTTTAATTCCCTTTACTAGGTAGAGCCCCACAGCCTCTAGAGAATTATTTCAATGCGCCCCAGCTGATACAAGTTTTATTATTGACATTCGTGTCTCCCAGGTTGGTTTGTACAATGCCTTGTGCCTCCAACTGTGAGGGCACTGCCAATTTATCATTTCCAGAAACATAATAATATCACATACATTGATCTCAGTACTAAAACAACAGAGCAGACTCTATTCCACTAATGAAAATATATAGTCATGCTTTCTACATCTTCCTGAATAGTAATTCCTTTTCAATCTTGCGTATACTAATAGATAAGGCGTTTGAAAGTTCAGGGGTCAGATAGGCGAAAAAGCAGCCTCCACTTCTCTCCTTCAGGACCTTTGTGATCACCATACACACTGAAGATGCATATCCCAAAGTCCTTGTAGGAATATAGGTTTGCAACAAAGGCTGAACCAGTTAAGGTTTTTTTTGGTACACCTTATGTGCAATAGAAAGGGCCTTAAATTGAATCCTTTGCTTAATGGGTAGCCCGCTGAATTAGGCCAATGAACTAAAGACTGGATGATGCCTTGGAACCTTTAAAATGAGAAGGGCAGCAGCATTTTGTACTACCTGTAATCTTGTAGCTACGTATAATGGACAACAAGGTAAAAAGAGTTCCCGTAGTTGAGACATGACAGAACAAGTACCTGTAAAATGGACCTTCGAGAGCAGAAGGATGAGAGATCCAGTATCTTTCAAAGCATTCTCAGCATACCATAGCAGTTTGTTGCAACGTTCCTAGCTTGAGTCTCAAAAGACAGTTTGCTATACAACCAGATACCAAGGTTCGTTACCACAGTTTTAGGTGCAGCTAGACATCCTAGGGAATCTTGCCAGCAGGCTGAAGGCTATCAGTAATAGTAATTGCCGACCACAATACCTTTGTTTTTTCCCCATTAAGTTTTAGGCAACAATTTCCAATCCAGATAGCTACCTCCTTCATGCAAGGTCCTAGTTGGTGCGCTTTCGAGCAGTTCCCTGGTGTAAGAGACATTACTATTTGAGTGTCATCGGTATTAGACACTATTGAGAGACCGTAAGATTTCACAATCTCTGCCAAAGAGCACAAATAAAGATTTAGTAATGCTGGGCTTAATGAAGACCCCTGAGGTACTTCACATTTCAGGGAACATATCTGCAAATAGCATGATCTGTTGAATACATAAAAATCCTGCACTCAAGAAATGATGAAAGCCAATTTAGTGCTAAATCACTTACACCCACACTCTCAAGTCTTTGGACCAAGACTGAGTGGATTACAGTATCAAATGACACAGTTAGGTCTAATAGAATAACCTCTGCTGGGCCCACATGGTCAAGGATCATTTTAAACTCCCCCGTGACTGCAAGAAGTGCAGTCTCTTTACTGTGGCCCAGTCTAAAAACCTTTTGTGTAGGATGCAGGATGTCATCATTTTCCAGGATTGATGATAAATTCTTATTGACATGTTTTTCCAGCATTTTCCCAATTCCTTATAGTAAGGATATCGGCCTATAAAATTCAGCTGATAGCAGGTCCATCGTCTATTTTTTTAACAATGTTTTTAGCACCATGTGGCTACTCCACACCTTAAAGAGCGATTAAGCAACTCTTGTAGTACTGGATAAATTACGTGGTTAAAGCCAGTCATCCTACTTTGCTATAAAAGTATGGGTATGGTAGAGTCAACTCTCCAGTTCATCTTTTATTTCCATCTCTAGTAAACAATATGAGGTAGGCACCCATGGGTCTAGTGGCACACACTGCTACTTCAGCTGTCCCAGGCCCTGCTTTCATTGTGTTGCTGCATTGCTATTGCTCCTGCCATCTCCCTGCTTTTCTGACATTTTTTTAGTGCCTTCTCCTTGCTTTTCCTTTGTTTCCACTGCTTTCTCCTTGCTGTTCCCACTTTTTATGTGAGCCCTCTTCTTGCTTTTCACTAATTTTTACTGTTTTCTCCTTGCCTTTCCCCGTTTGTTTGTGTGCCTTCTCTGTGATTTTCCCTTGTTTTCACTACTTTCTGATTGCTTTTCTCTCTGTTTTTTGAGTGCTTTCTACTCCTTTTCTATAATTTTCGCTGCTTTCTCCTTGCTTTCCTAACAAAACCTGGCTGTCTGAGTGAACCCCTGGGACCTGCAAGTGCCTGAATACCCTGTTGTGTGATTGGTCGCACTTTTCAAATCCATATTGATTTATACGTCGGAATGAAAATGAAGACCCATCCACCCTGGGTATATAGAAGTACAAGTGATTATAAAGTTAATCCTTCCTGCATGCAATGTTAATATTCTTTTAAATTCAAAACATGAGAAGTAAAGTGTCGCCTTCCACTGCTTCCTATGAGGCTGGGCAGGAATCCAGTCAGGTGCTCTGAAAGTAGATTGAAATTTTTACAACATTGACCGCACACAAGCAGTTCAGATTCTCCTTCCACGAAATGCCCATTTAGAACAGATCTGAAACAACTGGTGATTACTCATGGTTTCATTACAAAAACTAGGAGGACCGTGGGAGCAGCACAGTTCCATATTTGTTTGTGGCTACAGAACAAATTAGGGAAATGATTAATATACCAACAGCAGACCTGTATGCTAAATAAAGAACCCAATAGAAATGTATTTTCTAAAGAACTTTTATTGAAAGGGAATCAACAGTGGAGTTATGCCTCAATTTACATTTAAACTAAATAGTCGGGTATAATGTATGCAGGGTGGGCATTCCCACGCAGGAAAGCCACGTAGAAGTGACGCAGTGAAATCTACAAGATTTCCCTGCGCCACTTCTATGACGCCACGCGTCAAAACCTTATGCCTGCTTGAAGCTATCATAAGGAGTGGCGCAGTATAATAAGTATAGGCATCAAAATGAATTGATGGAGTTGTGTTGTGCTTGTGAAACAACTCCAGCAATGCGTGACTTTTGAGCCAACAGTTGCATCAGAATTTCTGACGCATTTGTCAATCCTTGCGCCATGGTGCACCGTATTGTAAATACGGCGCATACATGGTGGCGCAAGGGTATCGCAGGCTGGCGCAGAGAAACTAGCGCATCTCTACAGATGCGTCAGTTTCTTGAAAACCTGCCCCATTGAATTTAAACATTTGACGTAGCAAATCCTTCCTGAAACTGCTAACACTGCCTACGTATGGGCAAAATGTCGACAGATGTCCTGCTGAGCAAGGAATTTGCATTGCAGGGTTTTTCGAACCATGTGTATATACATTGTTTGGAAGACCTCTATAGGTGGCTTTGAATGACAAAACATACACACAACGTACAAAGATTAATAAAATATGACATGCTCCTATCAGTCATTGTAA
This sequence comes from Lissotriton helveticus, assembly GCF_964261635.1. Lineage (NCBI taxonomy): Eukaryota > Metazoa > Chordata > Amphibia > Caudata > Salamandridae > Lissotriton > Lissotriton helveticus. Next base: position 1,707,869,057 of record NC_136063.1, on the reverse strand, counting down.
GAACAGCGATTCACACAATTGGAAAAGTAAAAGCAATTTGAAATATTGCCAGAATATTCTCACATGAGGTAACAGTGAATACATTTATTAGTGAATGCGACATTGTGGAACATTTTGCAGTAATACATCCACCAAGATGAATGGGCTGGCAGTGTTGAGCAGTCTACCTGTAATTTATGCAGAAATAGTTATGCGAGACTGTTGGACCTGGCCATTTTTTGCAGGATTATCTAAAAACTTTTTGCCTTCCTTCTATATTTTTCTGACCTGTTTCTGTTGGTTTTATGACTCTGGGCTCTTTTCCACCACCAAACAATGCTAAAGTGCATGTCATCTCTCCTATAAACTTGTTAAGATTGGTCTACACATGTTTGGCATATTTAATTTACCTGTAAGTCCCTTGTACAGTGGTATCCTATATACCCAGAGCCTGTAAATTAAATGCTAATAGTGGGCCTGCAGCGCTGCTTGCGCCACGCACAGAAGTAGCCTTTCATACCTGTCTCAGGTGTCTATCACTTTAGGGCTTGCATGTGCAGTTTACTGTCACAGGGAATTGGCATTTAAAGTACTTGCCAAGTCTGAAACTCCCCTTTTACTAAATATAGGCCACCCCTAAAGTAGACCTCAGGTGGCCCTATGGCAGGGTGCTGTGTAGATAAAAAGTAGGACATGTGCCTTTTTTGTGTGGCATGTTCTGGTAGTGACAAACAGCCTATTTGGTTTCTCTCCTGTAAAGCTGCTCCTATCATAGTTTTTCATTGGGAATTCCCTGATATGTGTTTCAGTGGTAATTCCTAATCTAGAAGGAGTTGAGTTGCCATTTATTTTGGTATGCTTGGAATAGTGGTAATACATCCTGCTTATGGGTAAAAGTGTACTTTTTATTACTATTTTAGAAATGTCACTTTTAGAAGTGGATATTTCTGAGTTCTCATGACTCTTTGTGTTTTGCAGCCTGACTCCAATCAATGTCTGGTTTAGATTGACAGGGGCCTGATTTGCGCATTCACTCTGGAGAGTCACAAAGGCAACTGAGGTGTGCCCTGCATATCCTGATGAGTATTTCTGGGTTAGAGCAGGGGGTGGAGTTGTCACCTGCACCTGAAAAGGGCTGTGCCTGCCTTTCACAATGCTGTCTCTGCCCTCCTGTAGTGTGTCTGGAGCCAAGGCTGGGATTGAATGGGAGTGTTGTGCATTTTTAAAGTTGTTTGAAGTTACCTCCATAACAAAGGCATTTGGAATATAAGCACAGTGGCTCTGACCACATGATTTGAGGCACTGTGTGGACTTATAACTAGGACCTGCTGGCTCTTCAGACTGCACATTATCAGGAGGAATTGGTATGCTGCCAGGAGGAACCACCAATAGACTTCCTTGCTTGCTGTGCTGACCTATGCAAAAAGGACTGTCACTTGGCCTCAAGGGCCCTAATGTGCTGGTCTGCTGCTCATTCCCTGCTCTTTTGCTCCACAGTTGTTCTCCAGTGATCGGGTGGCTTGGCCCCCCATTGCTCTCTAGGGAATTTTAAGGATACACCTCAGCCAGTGCACGCTGAGCACCTTTGACCCTTGCTGCAAGAACTGTTTGTCAAGCGTGTGCTGAGCCCTCTCAGTGTTGCTCTTACAAGAACTGAGAGCTTTTATTGTGGCTTTAGCTGGCATAAGGGAAGCGCTCCATGCCAAGGCGGGTGTTCGTGGTGGGCATAGCCTTGCTGGGTCCATGTGAAGACTGAGCGTGGCCGGAGACATGCCCTGGTCTGTGAAGGAGGAAGTTCGCTGGAACTGAGATAACCAGCACTGCCTGAATGTCAACAGGGCACAGCGCATCCACCTTCTTGCATCCATGGGCAGTCACAGATCTCGCTAGCTTGGCTGATGAGGGGCGTTACCCTGAAACCGGTCCCAGGATGCTTGTTTGTGGTCCAAGGAAGTCCTAGCATGGCAGTTTGGGCTGGACTGTTCCCATGAGGGATAGGGTCAAGAATGATTTGCAGGGTCTGAACTAGGGTGGCGAAGTGACCTAAAGAGCGATGATGGATTCAACCCAGACCTGTGACTGGGGGAGAGTGCCTTAAAAGTTTCAGTGCTCTGTCTATCATCTCCTTGTGTTTGCTTTGTTTGCCTTATGTTTGCAGGGTATGCCCTGAAGTGGGTTCCTTGCTTCCGTTCATCATTTCCTTGTGTTTGCTATGTTATGACTACTGCCTAGTTGGCAAAGTTATTTTTGGTTTATGTGATTGTGGTATTTGTCTTATATACAAGATATGAGATATTTTTATATACTACTGTGTGGAGTCTCTTTTGTGGTGTATTTATTGTGTCACTGATGTGTTTGTGTGTTGTGAAAATTCTTTACACATTGCCTCTGAGATAAGCTTGGCTGCGCATGCCAAGCTACCAAGGGGGTGAGCAGGGGTTATCTTGGGGGTGTAAGTCCCTTACCCTGACTAGAGTGGTGGGTTCTGCCTGGCTTAGGTGCATACCCTAGCCAAGCAGAAACCCCATTTCAAACAGAGACGTTTGTACGTAAAGGGAAGTATTTCCTGCACCAAATGCTGAGTGTTTGAGGCTGGTAATAAGAGGAGCAAGGACACTTGTCCCCAGATTTACTAATATTTGGCACACACAGCAAGACAACGTGTGATGCTGCGTAAAATGCAGAGAGCAGGAATGCACCATATTTATCTAGATACAGTGCATATCTGCTTCCTGTGTATGGTGGTGCACTGAGCGCTGTTTAGCCTGAACGCAGGCTCCCTTGAACCATCGTGCAAGGGAACCTGCAATACAGGTAGGATTGTTCTGCTGCAGGAAAGGACTCCTTTCTGCTCAAAAACAATCCTCAGAGGCGGTTGGACCTGTCATTCTTCCCCCAAACATTTTGCCTGCTTGGGTAGGTCCTCGACCAAACTTTTTGCCTGCTTGCCTCCTCTTTTTGTTGTATCATTTTGTTGGTCTTAGGGCTCTGATCACTTTACCACTGCTATCCAGTGTAAAGTGCATGTGCTTATCCCTTAAACATGGTGACATTGGTGTATACTTGATTGGCATATTTAGTTTACTTATAACTCCCTTCTAAAGTGTTAAGTCATATAACCAGGACTTGTAATCTAAATGTTACTAATGGGCCTGCAGCACTGGTTGTGAGACCCACACAGGTAGCCTTCAAACCTGTCTCGGGCCTGCCATATCAAGGCCTGTGTGTGCAGTTTCTTGACACTTTTACATGGCATTTAAAACTACTTGCCAAACCCCAAACTCCCCTTTTATTACACATATGTCACCCCTAAGGAAAGCCCTAGGTGGGCCTAGGAGCAGGGTGCTGCGTTAGTAAAAGGTAGGACATGTATTTTTAAGTTTTACGTGCCTGGTAGTGACAAACAGCTACATTCGTTTTTCACTGCTGCGAGGCCTATCCCTCTCATAGGCTAGCATTTGAATACGCTGTAATTCCTGACTAGAAAGGAGTAGCTAGATCACGTTTCATATCTTTGGAACGGTAATGATAAATCCTCTTTACTGTCAAAGGTTGATTTAACAGCACTATTTTCGAAACACAACTTTTAGAAAGTGGACATTTCTCTGCTCATACTGGTCTGTGTGCCTTGGAGTCAGTCTTCAATACACGTCTGGGGTGGATGACAGCTAAACTTTGTGCTTTTCAGTGGGTGTGACAGAGAACTCTTTTGCATTCGTCTACATTCTGATAGCTCTTTCTGGGAAGGAAGAGGAAGGGGGAGCTGACACTAACACCTGAATAGGTAGTGTCTCAAACAAAGGGTTGATTATCCCTGCTGATAGTCTGGAGCCGGAGCTGGGATGAAGGAGGATCTGTGCACTTCATGGGCTTGCTTTGAAGTCACCCCACTTAAAAGATACATTTGGGTACAAGTACTGGGGCTCTGACCCTACCACAAGAGTATACTACTGCCAGGAGGAGGGGTTGCTGTGCTGCATGGATTGCCACTCTCCCTTACTTCTGCTCTGAAGGAACTGCTTTCTGCTTTGCTAAGCTGCCCTGCTGCCGGCTTATCTCTGCCCTTCTGAGAAAAGGGACTGAACCCATCTCGCTTGAACCCAGAGTGACTCCAAGCGCTTGCTGGCTTGCCCCCTGTTCGGAAGTCTCTGGGCCATCAAGGACTTCCTGCAACTCTGCAACAGCACCTGGACTCTGCCTTCTGTGAGCCCTGCCAAATGGTGGTAATCCAGTCCTGTGTCATTGAAATGTGATTTCTGCTGTCCAGAACCATCAACATCGACACAGTGATGACCTTGTGCCAATCAGAACTGATGCATTGCCCTTTGATGTGGAAGCAGGAGACAATAGACGGCTCCACAGTGACTGACAGCGCGGCTCAACAATGACACAGTGCTTGCATTGTAAAGGGGTTCTAAAGTGCCTGGACAGATTGGCACTGACGCATCGAGATTTCGACGTTTTGCTCCATCCAAAGTACTTTCTCAGCAAGACCTGCGTGTGTCCTGTAGCTGGCCAGCCCTCCTTTCCATTCGGCCTCAACTTTGGATTTGCCCCAGTCCTGCACAACCTTAATTAATGCCTTATCACTATTGATTTCTAAGCACAATTTTTTTGATTTATTCTTTTAAAAAACGGTTCTATTTATTGGATTTTTGTTGCTTTGGTCTTGTTTTACTCATAAAATTATTCACTAATTTTCTAACCCTGTATAGAGTAGTTTTGTGGTGTTTTCATTGTGTTACTGTGTGTGTGTGTGTATACTTTACACATTGCCTCTTTAGATGAATCTGACTGCTCTAGGCCAGGCTACCAGAGGGTGATCATAGATGTTCTTTTAGTGTGATTCCAGATTACCCTGAATAGGCCTGTGGTCACTTCTTGGACAGGGTGCATACCACTGCCAACTAGAGACCCAATTTCTAACAGAGGCATTTTCATCTTTCAATTTGTGCTGCAGAATATAGCATGTGTAGAAAGAGAAAATAATTAGGAGAAATAAACGTATTTCTCCTCGTTATGCCTTTGTTGGGATGGTGGAGCATTTTTTAAATACTCCCATGTTTACTACCCTCAGTAAACTGGAAATGTGCTAAAATTAATGGGTGGATGTGCAGGAATGTCCACACTACACCCGTGGAATACCATTCCAATACAAAATAACACAAGGCAGCGATTTGTGCTGCCTTGGTTACTGTGGATTTACTAACCCATGTAGCGCCATGAAAGGTGGGTTTGCATGGCTTAGTAAATATTACTTAAGTCTTTGCGTTGCTTTGCATCTCTTTGCATTAATCAATGACAATGCAAGGGATTAATAAATATGGAACTTAGTATAATCTTATGGGCAATGGTTATGTAACCTGATCTTTTTTTTTTTGCAAAAAAGCAGTGCTACCAGAGAGTGATGTAGTCAAAGTTACTACCGAAAATTCTGGTGCAAAGCAGTAGGAGACATCTGGTGGTTACACACTGGAGGCCTAGAGAAAAATGGAGACATTCCGACATATACCCAAACTGTGAAACCTTATTCTGACCTAACTAAGCTAAACTTGTGATAGAAAGAAGACTGCAAAAATCACATCTAGGAGAATCTAAGGACACCAAATTTGCTGGATTGAGTTTGACAAATAGACTCTACTGTGTGCATAACAGAGCAATTCAGGACCTGTTTACAGATCGGTGACGGCATCCGTCCTATAGAAGGATATGCCACCTCTGAGAAATCGCTTTACTTGGTCAGTTGAAAATCATTGCAAAACAGTGCAGTAACTATAGATTTGATGAAGGACATTTGACAGAATTATCTCTTCTAATGGTATGGTGTATATGTTCCCCTCTTATTGTGTCCACTTTTCTTGTAGTCATACCTACATTGATGAGCTTATAAGCATACTATTTCAGCATTCAAAGTTAAAATATTCTATGTGATCCAGGTTCATTCATTATTAGTAGGTTCAAAGTTTTCTAAACGAGCATGAAATTGAATGCCCACTTAAGAGGTACTGGATTAAGACTCAAATCAGACAGTCAAGTATGTTGAGGTGCTTATTATAAAGGGGTACCTAAAGATTCATGCAGGCTCTTACATCAGGCGTCAATTATATTTCTTGTGGCATTTCAATGTGTAATGCAGTGAGAGGTCATTAGTTGTAGACACTAATGCCAGTGCTCTTGCAAGATGTCTGAAGAAGAAAACCCCTGTTTGTTCACCATAATCATTTAATTGCCCTGAGGATAACGTTTTTTTTCCAAAGTCACTTGGGAGAAGTATATTTAATAATCCTGGTTCTTGCATCCATAGTAATAGCAGCAAAACTGGACTTTTGTTAAATGAAGAAAAATATTAGGGTTTAAAATTGTGAGCATTAATCTGATTTTAAAGAGCTGAAATCCATTGTGAAATATGTCTTCTGCCCTGACGAGGAATGTCTGCAACAGGTCTCTGTTCTCAAGATTTTATTAGCATGGTATAATTCCAGCTGAATTGAGATAAGTTGAACATTCACGAAAGGTGTGCTAGTGGGATGGATCCTAAGGTATTGAAATGTTAATGTGCAAAATTACAGATGACCGAACTTCAAAAATCTATAGACTTTATTCGTTATTAGCATTTAATGATAAATTAACACCATTTGCATCATTGTTAAAACTTAAACTGCACTTTTTATGACAAGGAAATAGAGATTTTTCAAAATGTGTCTAAGTGTGAACTGTGTATTATTCACTCCAAAGGCCTCTGAGGTTTTAAAGCCAAGCTACTCACTTTTTAAAAATAAAATATACATTATAAGCTTCACAGTGTGTAATTCTCAATTTTTTTTAAAGGGATAGCTTGGAAGACTTCTTATGCTGCTGTGAAAGGCAGAGTGTAGATTAATACCACATGGTATCCACCGCCTGTGACAGTCCTCACCATGGCACAAACCCACCTCGGCCTCCTCATCTTATTCATTCCATCATAGCCTTTGCTCAAGCACCAGTCTCTTTGGCTCGAGTTCCTGGACAGCTCAGCTCATGTTCCAATCTCCTTTTCCATTTCCTACCTAATCAACTTTACACAGGGTCCTGTTTCCCAAACATATTTGAAAACACCCTACCTGCAAGTGTGTTGCTGAGCTGGTGTGTGCGTCTAGCCCAGTCGAGGGTTGGTTGATAAATTGAAAAGCCTGGTCTTCAACTTCTTGTGGAATTCGAGGAGGTTCTGATGTGGATTGGGCGGTTGTTCCATGCTTTAGGGGTGATGTAACAGAGCAGTCACCCACCTGATCTGTCTCTGTATCTGTATGGAATGCATGTGACTAGGAGTTTTGTGGAGCAGAGCTGTCTGGGTAGTTGGCAGAAAAAGATTCAACTGTTCAGATAGGTGGGGCTTAAGTTGTGTAGTTGCTTGAATGGGCGTGTAAGAAACTTGAAATGAGCACCTTTATGTATCAGGAGTCAGTGGAGTTCCACGAGGTATGGAGTGATATGATGTAATAAAGAAGAAATAAATCCAAGTAGAAAATCCAGGGTTTATTGAATTGCAGCACAGTACTTCCACTCTCCAGGTTACATCCAGTTTATCTAACACCAGTACATTTCATATCAACACAATTCCAAATCGAATTACTCCACAGTGTGCATGTGCAACAACCAAGATACATTCTATTAAAAGGGACATATGCAGATAGATAGAATATAATGTTAAAAAATATTTACAAATAAGAATACAACACATTTCCCCTAAAAGAAATAAGTAACAGCTCAAATTATCTAAACAAACTTACACAGTAGAATACACAATTGAACATTTTAAAATAGTTGCCCACATTATTTAGATCCACTATTAGTGCACCAAGATACACATTTGGATACTCTTCTAACATTCCACCTCTTACCATCTTGTGTAACAATGCTATTGTGATAAACCTTCACAACTTTCATAGGTTTGCCGAACTTTGTCTCACCTTTGGTAACATAGCCAGGTTTACGAATTCTAACAACGTCACCCACCATAAATGCAGGTTGTTTGACTTTCATTCGAGAATCATAATCACATTTGCATTTGCTTTGCTTAAGCTCCACTTTCTCAGCAACATCCTTGACATTCACATCAACCATGCGATAACCAACACTCTTCTTAAACCACCAAGGACACAAAATAGATACAGGATCTCTACACTTTAACAAACGGAAAGGTGAAACCTCCGTTGTGGCATGAGGCGTTATTCGGTACAACCATAACTTTTCCCTCAATTTTTCTTTCCACATTCCCCCAAACTTCTGTGCCCATAAGATATCTTGTTTGAGAACCCTGTTGTATCTCTCAACTTGTCCATTTCCTTGCGGTTCATACAAAGCAGTAGTACAATGTTTTATGCCATATGAACGTAAGAATTCTGACATCTCCAAAGATTTAAACTGTACCCCGTTATCAGATACAACACTTTCTGGGAAACCTTCTCTTGAAAAAATCTCTCTCAAAAAAGAATAACACTTTCAGTGTTAGGATGAGGTACAAGTTTGACCTCAGGCCACTTGGAGTGATAATCTACAGCAACAATTGCAAATCTACACTCCTGCGGCAAAAAATTAAATGGACCAGCAATATCAATCCCTAATTTCTGCCACGGATGATCTGGCCACTTCACAGGAGTCAAAGGTGCGAGATCACAGTTGCACATCTTATCACTTTCAATACACTCAGGACACTCTCTAACAAACCTATTTCAAACTTATCAACTCGTGGCCAACAAAAATTTGACCTAATTAATCTTTTCATAGACGACATTCCCATGTGGCATTCATGACTCATTTGCAAAATAATATTCGTTACAGAGAGAGGTGGAATACATTTTCCAGCTCTGAATAACAAATCTCCCTCGATGGCCAATTCCTCTGCAACATTGAAGAAAGGCATAACATCAGCAGGAATCAGATCCTTAGCAGGCCAACCCAAATTGACAAATTCTCTCACCTTACATAAGACAGCATCCTCACTCATGCTTTTCATCCACAAATCTTCTGAAATAACACTGAACTTCTCAGACAACATTTCAGTTATACTGACCACAACTTCTTCATCACCATCACCATCGACACTGGGACACGGTAACCTTGACAAACAATCTGCAGTCACATTAAGTTTACCCGGCACATATTCTATGTCAAAATTGTATTCCTGCAGTCGCGACATCAATCTAGCGATCCGAGCAGTTGCTCTTAAACCTCCACCTGGTGAGAGAATACCCACCAAAGGTTTGTGATCTGTACGTATCAAAAATCTTGCACCCCAAATATAATTCTGGAAATGCTCTAGTTCAACATCCTTAAATCTAACTACACATTTAGGAGAGTCTAAAACATCCTCCTCAAGTGACCCTAAACTCACTAACGATACAATCATTCCTCTTTCCTTAAGGGATTCGTCAGACACAACATGCTCACACCTGGATAAAGTAGACCCAAAATCTGTGCTTTCTCTCACACAAGAAACCTCCCCCTTTTTAAAATAACTACTTTCGTCCCCAACTTTCTTCTTGTCTTCTCTGCAAGCTTTTGAAAAATGACCAATTCTGCCACACTTATTGCACTCTTTTCCCAATGCAGGACAAAACTTGAAAGAAGCTACGTGATTGTAACTCCCACATCTAAAACATACAACACGATTCCGCGATACATTTCTATAAGTTTGAAAACTTTTCGTAACATTGTTCATGGCACACACCTCTTCACTCAGTTTATCATTCTTTCCACCTTTATTACTCGTTTCTTCAATAGTTTTCATCCATTTGTTAGACTGCTCAAAAGCTTTAGCAGTGGAAATGCTTTCTAACAAAGTAGGATTACCCAAAATCCACAACTGTTCTTGGGTTTTCTTGTTTTTAACATTAACGATGATCTGATCCCTAATCATCTCGTCTGTCATTGCCCCGAAATTACACGATACCAATAAAGCTCTCAAACCTGTTAAAAAATCATCAAAGGATTCGTTTTCCTTCTGTGCTCTCGTATGAAATTTATATTGATTCAGAGCAATACTCGTTGTGGGTTTAAAACGCGTTTCTACACGAAGCATAGCTTCATCAAACACACCAGAGTCACCAGGCACAGGTGGTAAATTTCTAAATATAGCTTGCCCCTCGGATCCCAAACAGTGAAGAAAAATATTTTTCTTTCTTTCATTTCCCATTCTTTCTCCATCAATAGCCTTTAAATATGTTAAGAACTCCTCTTTATATCTGTTCCAAGGAATGGGAGGATCACCCTTGCTTTGCAAAAATTTTGAAGGAGGATCAAACTGCATAGTGTAAAATTGCAACGTTAAGAAATTATATATTGAAGTTAAATGAAAAACAATTTAAATACAGAACAAAATAGTGCACCATAAGTATCAAAATTCAATTAATGACAGTTGCAATGAAAACGAATCTTGAGTACACAAGCTGTGTACATCAGCGATGTTATACCGTTGAAACCATGAACCAAAAATCCACTAATGATGAGAAACGATCGTTAATGTTCCAAATAAGATGAAAAACGATCGTAGAATAGTATTTAAACAGATCATTGTGCCATGTCTTCCTACAAAATTAGGTTTTATATGTGCAGTACAAAAAGTACGAAAAACAGTACCTTTCACTCAAAATCGCATCCAAATTCCAGACGCGGTTGAAAAGAAAGTGCTGGTGCTTCCCAACGTGATACAAACCAAATATGGCCGCCCTCACGTTACACGATGTGACGTTTTATGCGTGCAATATCATCACGCTCGGCAAAGACAACAGCAACCATGGCAACTCCACGCTCCGATCAGGCGCATGGAAACTCTTCGTTCGTCGCGTGTGTGTTGAATACGTAGAAACGGCAATCAAAGGGAAACATTTGCCAAAATACATGAAATATCATAAATCCTTTTTTGAAAAAATCAGGAAATTTGTAGTTCCAGTAAACACACAGCACCCTCTCAACACAGTCTTCTTGTCAAAAGCGCCACCGATCCAGCGTAGTTTGCAGTGAACTTTCAGCCTTTGGTACTTCAGCAGAATAATTAAATATTACAAACTTCTCCTTACATCGAAAGTTTGTAAAAGAATATGTTCTTTCCTTGTAGAGATATTGAATCTTCAATCTTCAAAATTGTAAAAACTTCAAAAACGAATTCAAAATCAATAAATAATCCAAATCTTTTCCAAATTGGGTGTACCACACCTGTGCTGCTGTAGTAGTAGGTACCAGACACCCTCGTCGCCAAAATTTGTAATAAAGAAGAAATAAATCCAAGTAGAAAATCCAGGGTTTATTGAATTGCAGCACAGTACTTCCACTCTCCAGGTTACATCCAGTTTATCTAACTCCAGTACATTTCATATCAACACAATTCCAAATGGAATTACTCCACAGTGTGCATGTGCAACAACAAAGATACATTCTATTAAAAGGGAAATATGCAGATAGATAGAATATAATGTTAAAAGGGAAATATTTACAAATAAGAATACAACATATGACCTTTGTGTGGGAGGTTGAGGATGGGTGTGGCTATCAAGTTCTGAGTTGTTTGTAGTCTTTTGGTGAGCTGATTGGTTATCCTGGTGTACATGTACCTGTAGTCCAACTTCTTGGTGACTAGGCCGTGAGTGACAGTCTTTCTGGTATTCCCTAGGAGCCATTTGCTGATTGTCCTCAGCATCTTCAGGGTGTGAAAGCAGGATGAAGTGACGGTGTTGGCTTGTGAGGTCATGTCCAGTTGAATATTGATGATGATTCTGAGGTTCTTGGCCTGGGTGCTGGGTGCTGGGCCTTGGTTTGGGTTTGTTTTGAAAGGCCACCAGTTGGATTCCCATGGCAGGCTGTTCTTGATGAAAATCACTACTCATATCCTATTGGTGTTGAGCTTGAGACGATTGGCTTTCATCCAGTAAGCTACTTTAGTTAGGCAGGCAGTGAACTTGTTTCTTGTGTTGAGGATCCTGTCTTAGAGGGAGAGTTTGAATTGTGTATCATCTGTGGTGGAGGGAATTTGGTGTTGTGTGCATGGATGCCAATAGCTAGAGAGATCATCTAAGCGTTGAAGACGGTGGAGCTGAGCCTTGTGACACTCTGCATATGAGTTTGCAGGCTTCCGAGGAGGAAGGTGACAGGTTGACAGCTTGTGTTCTATCTGTTAAGGAGGAGCAGTTCCAGCAGACAGCAGGTCATTGGATACCATGGATTCTAATCTCATGTAGGCGCCTTATGAGGAGCGACCTTGCTCTGCACCTCAGAGCCTCCTCCTCTCGTTTTGATTTCCGTAAGAAGCTAAAGACCTGGCATTTTTATTAGCCAACTTACCATAGATACGACTAAGCACACACATCCACTCAGCACCAGGATACCGTCACAGATGATAGTGCACTTTACAAATACACATAACATAACAAAAATTTAGGCTGGGAAATGAGACAGTCAAAATGCTGCAGAGAAGTCCAGGAAAATAAGGACTGGTATGTCTCCTCCTTCAAGGACCAAGCAGAGGTCGTTTGTGGCGGCAATGAGTGCTGTTTATGTACTGTGGTTAAGGATGGTTGATGCTGCTTCACTTATCCGTAAGAGTCATTTAGTGGAGGCATGGTGGGGCCAATGAGTGGATTGTGTTCATGGTAGTGAGCATTCCACAGGTAGTGATGGTGGGCCATGAGGTCAGGGTTGAGTTGCTAAGGTGATGAGTTTCGGTTGACAGTTGACATTTCTGGAGTTGGTTTTGTTGCAGAAGAATTCCCAAAGCTTATTGCAAAGGTCTTGCAATGGGTGATGTTTCTGGAGGCAGCAGAAGGCACAATGAAATCTCCTTTCCTTGCTGCTGTTTGTTCCAGCTTCAACGTGGTCTGCAAGAGGTTTGTGCTTGGTGTTCTGTATCTACCGGTGGTAGCTTCTTAGGATGGATTTCAAGATGCCCTTATTTGTGGTGTCTTCACTTGTTCTCCAATGCGCTACAGTTGCTTGCTCAGTAAAGACAAAAAACGTAACCTGGCTTTGCTGATGCAAACTTTCTATTTTCATCAGACTTTGAGGCAAAGGAAAAATCTGCACCTGCCGTAATTTATTTGCTTATGTTCTAAAAAACAAGAAAACTTTATGATGCCAGATGACCCAAATAAAGTTGCTAAAATCTACAATTTACTTACAATCATGGAAATATTTGAACAAGAAAAGTAAATTAAATGATTACAATAAAACATTAGACTTAACAACATTTCCACATGTGGCTGTGGGTCAGTCGTAAAATACATATATTGGTTAACAGATGACCTGCCACAAAGGCAGCCACGGTAAGTCTGCCTTTTGGTACATATTTATTGTAAATTTAAAACCACGTTTCTCAACGTAGGTTTTTTTAAGTGGATGGGTGGATCTCAATTGCCAATGATATTAATATGGCCAAATCAGTTGGCTCTGTGACATATAATGACCCAAGCCATGAGGCCCCCAATTATATGCTACAGACACAAAACTGTTTATCACTGAAAGCATACTGAAACACAACTTTAGCCAGGATTGGCTTCCTGCGTTAGGAAATTGGTTTGCGCGTTTTTGAAATCCCTCTTTAAAATTGAACCTCAGATTCGTGGTTTTACATGGATCGCTATTTAAAAAGAGGTTTGCAACCACGTTAGCTGTGTGTTTTGTTGCTGCAGATTTCGGAACTGACTATTTTGGAATACCAAACCGTTGGATTTTCTCAAAGCCAAATATTTCTTTAAAAAAAGAATATTCCGAGTATTCTTAAGTGCAAACACTTTTGTGGGTCTCACAGAATTCCCTACATTGAAAATCCCACGAGCTGCAGATTAACACATACAAGTATTTTTTTTGACAGCCCAAACATTACTGAAAATCGCTCTGACACTTCATTTATGGCAAACTAGTTCAGAGAAGTTCAAATCAAATGCATAATGGCTGCCTGCGTCTTCTGTTGTGTTCTCCTATAGATGATGCGTTGCATATACCAAGGTATTGGTATTCATGAAGTGCCAGGACACCTTTAAAGTAATCTTTTGCTATGCAAAAAAATCTTACATGCATACATACATACCTAGGATTGTCTGAGAGACTATTTGCCATCCCTCTAATAGGTATGCCTTATTTTTAGATCTAGGAGCTATGCAGTGTTCAATTGAAAGACGTTTAATTTTGTAATGTATTTGAAAGGTAACCTTTTTCTACTGCCAACAATAGTGTATCTATTTTAAGAATTTGGATGGGACCAATATATTGTCTGATTGAGGCAGATCACTTCGTCTGCTACATTCCTTATGGTTTAGTTCTCCAGCTCCATTTTGTCATGAGAAACTATGATTCCACAGGAGAAACAGGTAGGATGTGTGTGTGCATGTGCGTGTGTCTGTTTGGGGGTCTTATGAGTGTGTTTGGGTGTTTGGTATCATGTATTTCAAGTGACAATGCACTAATCTGTTCATGCGGAGCTACAACTGCCTTTCCAGTTAATCTATGACTCTGATAGATCTGCTGTCAACTTCTCAGCTGTGAATCAATGACAGAATGTTGTGGCCTTCTTCCTATCCAACAAGTGCAACATATGGCCACTTTGGATGAGTGCGTTCTGCCCAATTGAAAAAAGAAACAATCCTTGGTGGTTTGTGAGACAACGTAAAACAGGGTATATAGCACTTTGGAAACTTAGCTGCAGGTAAGGCTTTATTACAAATGAAAAGATTGCCCTCATAAAACCTGAGGCCTGATTTAGATCTTGGCAGACGGGTTACTCGTCACAGCAGTCACGGATATCCCATTCACCAAAAGGAAAATCCCACTATATCCTATGGGATTTATATTTCAGCGGACGGGATATCTTGTGATGGAGTTACCCATCTGCTAAAATCTAAATCAGGCCCTTACTTCCTTCTGAGCTCCCCTCGAAGCAGAACACTCCTAGCACATGCTTGGCAAAATATGTATCTTGTGGTGAAATGCCACCCAATCATTGTTGCACATGCCAAATCACTAAGCTTCTTTTGGAACAAAAACCTGAATCTTAAAATACATTCAAATTCTGTGATGAAAGGAAGATAGCATGAAATCAGGCTCCTATGAGACTTTAAACACCCCTTGTTCAGAAAATGACTTAAAAAAAGTGGTTCAAGCTCTGGTATAATTGTCTCTAATCTACAGAAACTCACTTGTAGTAGAAATCCCCTAAATACACCTGGCTCCTCTCAAGGAGCATTAGTGCAATCCCTAGGCATGTGACTGGTGTGAGACAGCTGCTTCATATTTCTTTATTTCTATCCAAGAGATGTCTTTTCTCTTGAGATAATCTCACCATTCTTAGGGATTTCAAGCTCCATCTGGAAGAAGTGATCAACTGTGACACCAGGGCTTTCATGGATCTCGTGAACAGTTTCGGTTTTAGCCAACGGGTCAATGTCTTTATGCACAAAGCCAGACACACACTGAAGGGTATCTTTTCTAATCAAGGTGCTAAAGTACTTGGTTCACCTCTGAGTAACCAACCTCTGTGTAGATAGTATAGTATTCCTGGTCCTGACAAATCGCCATATGATTTCCTACACTTCAGGTTAGAAACATGTTGACCATTCACACATAGTTACCTCTGACCATTACATCAGCGGTGACACTTTATATGTTTTTAATTGAGACCAGTGGGTTCGCCAAATAAATTTGTTTTGGAGTACTGATGTACCTCATTTTATCCTCCAAAATACCACTATACTGTATACTTGGTCCACATCTACACCATGAGGCCCCAAACCCGTGCTTCACCTATCGGCTTGCTAAACAACTCTCCGCTAAAGAGACTCTCATAGGGTGCCGGTCAGGCTTTACATCGCCGGCTTGATGAGGAGCAAGCCCTATGATGAAGCATGACACCCAGCCAGGTTTGTGAGGGTCCCACTTCCAAAATTGGGAAATACCCTAGTCTACACCTTTGGGTACAGGTGTTGACCAACCAAACCTCCTCCTCCTTTCCCTCCATAGGAACTGCATACTCCTCCTCTTATATGTGTTCCTCCAGAACTGTCTAACTCCAGATGTTTAGTCGGTACCACCTCGGGCTCACCGGACAACGCCTGCCTGCCCAGTTGGTCCCTGACCTTATTGCAGAGGCCTTGAAGATGGTCTATTCTCAGGTTTTGGAATCCAGGGTGTACCTACTGGACTGGAAGGAGGCAGTTGCCATTTCTCTGAAGAAACAGCTGGATTGGGATTCTAGAGATTTAAAAAATCTGCACCCAATCTCTTATTTGACTTCCTCTGCTAAAATCTTGGTGAAGCATAGCAACCAGGAATTGCCCCAGTATCTCTGGGATCAAGAGCTCCTAGACCTTTCTCAAAACTGATTCAGGAGGAACCACAGCACTGAATCGGCCCTTATAGCGACTGATGATTCCATTCGCAGGCAAGTAGACCAGTGTAAATCAGCTATTCTGGTACTGCTAGACTTGTCTGCAGCTTTTGACACCATATCTTCATCTCTGTTGGTAAAGTCTGCGTCAGGCCGTGGTGAAGGACGGGGCTCTTAACTTTTTTGAAGTCCTTCCTGTTAGACAGGACTCTTACAGTCAGCTGTGGGGATTTCAGAGCCAAACCTTTCCAGCTCTCTTGTGGGATTCCTACAGGGTCCACCATTATCCCTAGCGTATTTAATTTGTATTTCACCTCTTGGGTGAAGCTGGTGAATTTTTCTGTTTCCAGGTGTCCTCCTATGCGGATGACACCCAGATCATTGTTTCCAAATCCAATGGGTGGGAAGAGGTGGCTGATAGATTTAGGGCTTGCATGACAGAGATTAGCAAGTGGATGAGGGAGAACTGGCTCAAAATGAATGTGAATAAAACTGAGGTTGTGGTTTTCAGAATGGATTGCTCAAAGTGAACCACACGATGGTGGCTGGAAACTTATAGTACTGTACCTGATCCTATGGCTGCAGCCAAAAACCTGAGTGTGATTTTCAAGATCACCTTGACTTTCGATGCCCAGGTTAATAGAATAGTGAGTTCCTTCTTCTGGATAATTAAGATCTTGAAGAAATCCGGATGTTTCTCCCAAAAAAGCGCAGGGTGTCTATGGTCATTGTGCTTATTAAATCTCGCTTGGACTATTTCAATGCCCATTATCTAAATGTCAACCAGTACTCACTCAATAAGCTCCATATCAACATAATGCAGCAGCACGTCTGTGCTTGGGATTGGTGAAACAGTTCTAAGTCAAGGAGGGATTGAGATCCCTTCATTGGGTGCAAGTGCAGAAAAGGGTGTTTTTTAAAGCCCTTTGCTTGGCTCAACAGACTCTCCATTTGCAGGGGTTGACTTACCTTAGGAAGGCCTTTAATTGGTTTGTACCTATGAGGCCTCTGAGATCAGCTTGACAAAGTAAGGTGGTTGTTACTAGGTACAGGAAAGTCAGGTGGGGGAACCTCCCAGAACACGTCAGGAGTTTAAACTTTAAGTTACCTGATCTTTCATAGGGAGGCTGGGACATGGTTATATTCAAATTAGTCCTCCCTTAGACTTGCTTGATTGTTGAGGTTTTCTCTGCTTCGGGTCTTCAACTTTCACACAGGCTTTTATGCCTGCTGGTTTAACATACTCAATAAATGCTACAATTACATTTACAATTCTATTAATTTGCCTGTATTACCCACGCAGAAATTCTTCTTGAATCCCCATTCTAACAGAAGTTGATTGTCTAAAGAGCCAATCGCAACTCTGGAACTCAAACTCCCTGCTTCTGTCTTCTCAGACGCTCTAAAGCAGTCTCTCTCCTGAACTGTCTGTATGGTCTGAAGCGCCTTCTTTCTAAGATAATTTTATAAAAGAATTTCAATAACTGCTCTTTCAAAGCCTAAATTCTTCATGTTCAGCAATTCGGTGCATTACACTCGTTATTTTGCAAAGTTGTAAATATGACTGGTAAAGGCTCACTCTATGGTTTTATGCTGTAATGTTATGTATAACAGGCTTCGCTGTCTTTGCATTAGCATTTTCATCTCAAATATAGCCAGTTTGATTACTCACTACTGTGATCTGTATTTAACCTTGTTATGTGATTTTAAGATATCCTTATTTTGTACATATTTGCTCTCGTACTGTCCATAACCTCAGCCTTGTAAGCCTAAACTGATAAAATGATCATACTAGTATTCTGTCATCCACTGGATCTTGGCCGTGCTATAGAATTGATGAATGAAAAAAAAATGAAAAATAGGGATCCCAAGATGCTTGCTTCAGATCGTATACAGAATGTGTGAAAACAGTGCAAAGATGACTTCATCTGTATTTGAACAGTCTGTATTCAGTACAAGCGCCTCGCTCTTCTTTCCCTACTACCTTGCTTCCTACATTCTTTTTCACCATCTTTTACTTCTGAATTCCTTCACTTCTTTCATTCGAATTGCCTTCCTTCTTTCCTCCCTCACTTCTTTCCTCTTGTACCTTCCTTTCTTCGTTTATTGCTACCATCCTTCCTATCTTCCTTCTTTTCATCTTATTAGTTGTTGTTTTCCGTTTTTATTTCCTTTCTCTCCCAACTCTTAATTTTTTCTTATCTCGTTCATTTTTTATATTTCCCACTGTTCTCCTCCCTTCTTCTTTCCTTATTTCATAAGTCCCCTGCTTTACTCCTTCCTATCTTGCATTCTCTTTTCCCTCCTGTCCCTGCCATCGTTCCTTCGTTTTGTTCATCCACTCATTAACAATATTTTGTTTCTTCTTAGCTTCTTTCCTTCCTCCCTTTTTAATTTCGTTTCTCTCTGCCTTTCACCACTACTCCCTTCCTGTCCTTTTCTTCCTGATCTCTACACCCTCCCCGTCTTACTTCATTCCCTACTCCCCCTACGTGTCTTAATTGCATTATGCGCACTCTGACACAGTTCTTGTACAACCTATTTTATTCTCTCTCATAATTTCTTGCAAAATACACATACTTTCCATTCCTGGTTAAGGGCCATAAAAGATACCGCCGAGGTTTTAATGCCATTCCATTTGAGCCTGTCACTTCCCCTTTACTTCAGCGAGGCTGAAACATTAAATACTTGTAATTGGGGAGCTTGTTGAACTCTTGTACTGTGTAGTTGACATGCCTTGGCGGCTGCAGTGACACCACCTGACTCTAATGAATCGGCCTCTTTTATGCCGCACTCCCCGGCCTTCTCATTCAGGGGAAGGAATGCGGTGTATCAGTGATGCCGCCACGCTCCAGTCTCCGGCGTTAGCACTGCAGCGCACATCTTTATAACTGTCACATTGTCATGCAGGAGTTCAGGAGTCGGCTCCGCCGGCGGCCATTTTCCTCAAGTGCTGAGAGAGCGACGATAAAGTTAGCGCGGTGTGATGAGAACGGCGCGAGAATGCTGGGGTCACTTAATGTCGTGGTTGGAAAAGACGTCCGCATCCCTTGGGAAAATGCAGTTGTCTGTATGAATAAAGGACCTCAGCTGATGAGGGGACACTCAATGCTTAGCTTAAAATGCCACCTGAAAATATATAAACTTAGAAAAATCTATTAAATCGTAATATTCCGCTGTACTCTCGTATTACATTTTTAAATAAGTTTGACTGCCATTAAAAATGTCCTAAGCAGCATCATTTGTAAATAAAATGTAGTCTCCTTAATAAACACAGAATGTGATAAATAAAATGTTTCGGTATTTAAAATAGTAGTTCAGCGCGTGACACAGAAACCCCTTTCATAAAAAAAAGGTACTATGATGCAAAACCTAAAACTGGTTAAATTCACTAGTTATGGTGAGTGATGCAACCAAGCCCACACCCACCTTCAGAGTGTATCTATGCTCATTTAAAACACTCAATTAAAGTACCCTTATGGCTACAAACTAAAACAAAAAAAACCCAGAAATTTGCCAGTTTGGATTGCTCCACAAATCATAACTTGCACGCCAAATGCAATGACTAGGACCCTACCCTTCAATTGACAAATTGAGCTCACATGCAATATACGTTTTCACTGGTGCCATTGACATTCCACTTACAATCATTATTAATCAATGGATCTGTTTGATTTCTTTGCTTGGGTGTGTGTTGTTATTTAATGGTTTTGTGCAGTCAAGTGTTCTTACTTATTTGTATACATTTGGTGAGCTGATAAGCATTGTACTTGGTGTGTAAGTTATGCTGTGCATGTCGGTTTTACGAGTTATGATTTGTGGAGCTTACCGTACTGCTGCATTTCATGGAGATTTCAGTTTTGTTTTGTAAGAATAATTGTACTTCATTTGTGTTCATCAAGTGAATTCCACATGTTTTAACATATGTTTATGTGTTATGGGGAAACCTAATCATAGATTTATTTTAACTCTGTTTTTTACGTGAATTTATATGGTGTTTTGATGGTTTATCACATTCAAATGTCTTTCGTTCCAACTCCTGCAGACGGTTGGTAGCAAGACCTGTTTATGGTGTTTTGATGGTTTATCACATTCAAATGTCTTTCGTTCCAACTGCTGCAGACGGTTGGTAGCAAGACCTGTTTATGTTGTTTTGATGGTTCATCACATTAAAACATCTTTCTTTCCAACTGCTGCAGACGGTTGGTAGCAAGACCTGTTTATTTTGTTTTGATCGTTTATCGCATTCAAATGTCTTGCGTTCCCACTGCTGCAGACGGTTGGTAGCAAGACCGGTTTATGTCCTTTTGATGGTTTATCGCATTCAAATGTCTTGCATTCCGACTGCTGCAGATGGTTGGTAGCAAGACCTGATCATGGTGTTTTGATGGTTTATCACTTTCAAATGCCTTGCGTTTCGACTGCTGCAGACGGTTGGTAGCAAGACCTGTTCATGGTGTTTTGATGGTTTATCACTTTCAAATGTCTTGTGTGCTCACTGCTGCTAATGGTTGGTAGCAAGGCCTGTTTATGGTGTTTTGATGGTTTATCACATGCATATGTCTTGCATGCTCAATGCTACAGACGGTTGGTAGCAAGACATGTTCATGGTGTTTTGATGGTTTATCACATTCAAATGTCTTTCGTTCCCACTGCTGCAGACGGTTGGTAGCAAGACCTGTTTAGGGTATTTTGATGGTTTATCACATTCAAATGTCTTTCGTTCCCACTGCTGCAGACGGTTGGTAGCAAGACCTATTCATGGTGTTGTGATGGTTTATCACATTCAAATGTCTTTTGTTCCCACTGCTGCAGATGGTTGGTAGCAAGACCTGTTCATGGTGTTTTGATGGTTTATCACATTCAAATGTCTTGCGTGTTCACTGTTGCAGACGGTTGGTAGCAAGACCTGCTCATGGTGTTTTGATGGTTCATCACATTCAAATGTCCTGCGTGCTCACTGCTACAGACGATTGGTAGCAAGACCTGGGAGCATGTTGAACTCTTGTACTGTGTAGTTGACATGCCTTGGTTTATCACATTGAGATGTCGTGCGTTCTCACTGCTGTAGACGGCTGGTAGCAAAACCTGACTTCTTCCAGTCCCTGCTTTTAACCCACCTCAGAATATCGAAAGCAGCACTGAGGAGGGAGTTTGGCACAGGGAATGGATGTCCATCAGTCCCTTCACTAACTCACTACAGGGGACCTCGCAGGGGTATGAGTGAATGGATACAATCTCTTTTATTGAGTTTAGGAAGTGGTTCTCCAAAGAACAATTTGTTTGATTAGCAAGCTTTTAATTTTTGTTTTGTTTTTAGTTTTTATGTTTCTTATGTTTTCAGTTAACTATGGTGCAACGGCGGTGGCACTGTAAACAAAGAATATATATTTTATTGCTGGTATTTTAGTGATGGTCTTCCATCTTCTCTTTCTCAATCTTGGGATTTTGTTTTTTGTAACACATTTGTTTAGCGCGATCTGTAGCACAGTGTAAAGATAATAAGGTGACAATTGTTCACTTCTTCGCTCTGCGGCACCACCTATCCAGAAACATTTTGTACTGTTCATGTGTCTTGCCATGCAGATGTTTTAGTGGTTTGTATTTATTTACCATTCTTTACCCTGAGATTTTTCATACTCCTTATTGTGCTTCACTTCAAGGCACCTTCTCTTCCAAAAGGAAGAAAGCTCCACAGGAGTGCAGACCTCTCTGTCTCATACTCTACGTTTTTTGCACCGGTTTTGCAGATTACTTTCTATTATTTTTTTCTTTCAGGACAGATGACTGAAAAATTCCATTCTGGAGTTCTTCCGTTTATTTTTTCTTCATCCAAAGTCTCTCCTGTGCAAATGACTTCTTCCTGGGAAACAGAAGATCATCTAGGAAACCCCTTCTCATCTCTGTCAGACATGATGAACTAGGAAATACCCCAGTGACTCTCAGTCACAACAGCTAAGAGCACTTGCTCTTTGTAAATGATGGATGGGACTGCTTATTGTTATGATACAGGCACTTTCTTTTGTGATAGATGGAAGAATAATATTTCAACCACTAAAACACCAGAATGTTTTTAAAGTTTCAGGATAGTCTGTGGACCATGGCAGTTGTCTGCTGACTTTAATGGAAACCCTGAACTCCGAACTAGGGGTGTTAGGCACAAGAATTCAAGAATAAACAAAAGAAGTTTATTAGGCAATTAAAACCTTAAATATTGCAAGAATCATACATTGTTGGATGTGTAGCTAAAAATGTCTAAAAACAATAATCTTTATACCTCAAGGCAATCGTTTCACATCTTATTAAAAAACAGTTTCCTTATTTGCTGCCTTTCATGTTTATACAAATAAAAAAACATGTAGCAATAGTTAATAGAGATTGGATAAGGCAAACCAATTAGAACACCGACCGACAGATCTAAAAGTAATTACTCATGCCTGAATCGCAAGAATATATATATATATATATATATATATATATATATATATATATATATATTACAGCTCCAGTCCTTTTTTACCCATACCCAGCCGGGCCAGGAACAAAGACACAGCACTCCCGGGCTCAAATTTTACAGCGGAGGTTTTTTATTCAAGCAAACGCGTTTCGGGACAGCGTCCCTTCGTCAGTGGTTGAACAGTGAACAATGCAGTTCCTTGTTTTAAAATGACGCCAGAATTGGTCATAGACATAGAGGACAGACTTATGTGCCCACAGTAACGTGGCGCCATCTTAGAGTGGCTTCGATGCCTATAATTCAATGTGCATTTTCAACACAATACATTACAATGTGTAGTTACATTAAACATTTCGCCGTGTATCGGCCAGTGCAACTATAATTTTCATCGCAAACAAGCTTCCTCATATGTTTTTGTATATCTATAGTGGAGTCTGTTCTCATGATGGGGCTTTGTAGTGTGTATTCGATATATTGTTGTCATAATGACATATATATATATGGATTCCACAATCCTGCAGTGCAAGCAACCAAGCAACGGCTCCAACACAAAACCAGGTACAGACCACAACGAGGGTTTTTGTAGTCAAAATTAAGTGCTTTTTATTCCAACTATGGGAGTGGCCACATGACGCGTTTCGTCCGGGGAACCCGGACTTGATCACTTGACAATCCCAGAGAAACATGTGGTTAAATACTGGCAGTCCCTTCATTTGACTCCTCCCACACAAGCAAGAACATAGTAAAAATACTATTTACAATACGATCAGTTGGCTAAAAAGTCTTTCACAACTTAAAAAAAAAAAAACATGAATGTATGTTCATAACATCATTGTTACAGAGAAAATTCACAGTAAAGGAAAAAAGTTTAAAACCATAATAATTCCTAAACAGCCTCCATATATACAATGATGAAAATGATGAACAGAATGAAAATCAAGGGCGAGTGCCCAAAGTCATAGCCAGCAAATACAATAGTAACAGAATATTAGTTAATGCTTTTAGTCCCAGGAGGTCAAACGGACAAAATCCAGAAAAATCGCTTAAAAACCACATAAATGATGAAAAAGTGCAAAAACTAGTGTAAAAAATTAAGACCATAAAATGGGCCAGAGCATGATAATTTCTAAACATTACAAATTATCAACAGCCAAACAAAATTTATTAGTGAAAAGTGCAAAGTGCAATAAAGTGCAAAAAACCGGCTGATATGTCAAATTAGCGGAAAATACATATAGTATAAAAACATGTGCAAAATTGCATGAATTTCAAAAGAGATTTGAAAAAGAAGAATTTTAGAATACATTAAATCTGCTGATCTAGAAAAGGTAACACTGCATCAAAAATATCAAGATTAATTTCAACAATCATATATATATATCTCACTAGAATAGTCCATAAACTAGCCCAATAAGTTAGCAATAAATCATCCTCAGCACAATATAAAAATAGGTAAAACCATAAATATAGGTAAAACCATTAAGACACTGTGCAAAATAATGAAACAAGCTAAAATATTTACAAAAAAGTATGAAGATCTTCTCCCATATTTAACCCATTAGGAATCTTGGTATTGAGGACTATGTAATGGCTTTCCAATTGTCTCAGTTTCTTTTCCCTGTCACCCCCTCTCTTGGACAAAGGGACAGCGTCAATTACAAAATATTGTAAATCATTCAAGTTGTTATTATGAACTAATTTAAAATGACGCGCCACCGGGTAATTGGGGTCAGAATTGACTATGGCCCGAAGATGCTGTAAAATGCGGTTATACACTTGTAATTTAGTGCTACCAACATATAGCGGCCTCGCAAGTGCACTTTAAAACATAAACCGCATGATCAGTTTTGCAGGTGTAAAGACTGTGGATCTTAATAACAGTATTAGTGAGTCCTTCAGAGTATTCAATAGCGTTAACTCCAAATTTACATGCCCTGCATGAGCTGCATTTACGGAACCCAGTTCTATTCGATAGCCAATCAGGTTTGGTACTGATCTCCGGACTAGTTTTTACCAGAGCATCCCTCATAGAGGGTGCCCTGCGAATAGTAATACCCGGCATGTCCTCCAAAAGGGGAGCTAATGTTATGTCCGTTTTTAAAATGGGCCAATTGGATTTTAGTATTTGTCTGATCTTCCTTTCTTGATTATTGAAAGTGGTGATTAACCGAATAGTAGATTTATCAGTTTTAGTGGGTACCGACTCAAGTGTCTCAGTAATAGTAACCACAGAATCAAGACTAAAATCCGTCTGATTCGACATCACTTTCTTAAGGGAACTAGTAAGTGCATCTTTATCATATCCCCTACGTAAAAACCTTTGAAAGGAACCATCAAGACATATTGCAAGATCAATCTCATTATTGCATATACCCTTAATCCTTAAAAATTCCCCATAGGCAATACTCTTGATAAGATGGCGAGGATGATTACTTTGGGCATGTGAAATAGAGTTTCCAGCCGTGGATTTTCTATGCATCCTAGTCATAATGTTATTGTCCTTAATGTAAACTCACATTGTGCACATTAGCTGTGAATTCCAGATTCAAAGAGTTGATATTAATATTACTCACAAATTCTTCAGCAGAAGATTTACACCCTTGCCAAATTATAAACACGTCGTCTATATGACACCACATTTTAACAATGCCAGTCTCACAGTCCCCCAAACAATCACGGAGCCCACCAAGAACATGCTACACACGTAGCTGGGGGAGAAGCATGCCCCCATCGCCACACCCCGTAATTGCTGGTAGACTTCATTGTTAAACAAAAAGAAATTGTTTTTGAGACATAAATCAATCATAGTAATCAACATTTTGCTGTGTTCAAAATACTTAATGTCCCTTTTAGACAAAAAATATTCAATAGCTGTTAAACCATCACTATGATTAATCGAGGTGTAAAGAGAGGTAATATCCATTACCAAAAACATATAATTCGGTTTCCAAACAATATCTTTCAATTTGGTCAAAAATTCACCAGTGTCTCTTAAATAGGTGGGAAGAGCCTCCATAAAATCATGAAGAAAATAATCCACATATTTGGATAAAGGTTCCAAAAGTCCATTTTGGGCCGAAATAATGGGACGCCCAGGTATGGGTGAAGTACCCTCATGAATTTTAGGTAATAAGTATAACGTAGGAGTTATAGGAAAATCCTTCTTCAAAAACTCAAACTCTTTTTTACTTATCAAACCTTCCCTTTTCCATTGTGCTAGGTTTGTGTGCACTAATTGTTTTACTTTATTCAATTCATTAAAAGAGGCTTTTCTGTAGCAAGCTGGATCACTCAATTGTCTCTCAGCTTCCTTGACATACATATCACGTGGCCATAAGACGACGTTGCCGCCTTTGTCTGCTTTGTTAACAATAACGTTACCCTGAGAATTGATTTTCCGGATAAGGGTAGAGTACTGTTTGTCTCTATGACTTCTATGTTTGTCCTTCCTAGCAACAGTCCGATTCAATTCCTTTAAATCGTCATTTACACGATCATTAAAAATGTCAATAGCGTCCCTAGGCATAACCGGGACAAACGTGGATTTAGGACAAAAGGGACGGTTACCAGCACTGCCACTGATAATTCCCATAGACCTGAAAACTTCCTGAGTATTGGCTATGGAATCAGTCTCATCATTAGCAAGCGAGTGAGCAGTTTTCAAAGCCGTGGTATCTGCAATGAAAAAAGTCTTGCTCACTTGAGATTCTTTCAAAATAGTCGCAGCTAACTTACTCTTTTTATTAAGTGTGTGTTATTTTAGAAGTTTCAATTTCCGGATAAAATTAAAAGTGTCAATTCTCGTTTGTACATATTTAAATCCATTCTTAGGGCAAAAAGAAAGTCCCAGAGCAAGAAGCTGGGTTTCAGCAGCATTTAAATATAAATCTCTATATATATATATCTATATATATATATATATATATATTTATATATATATATATATATATAGATATATATATATATTTATATATATATATATATATCTATATATATATATATATATATATATATATATGTTCATTTCAAAGGCTCTGCAGCAAAAAGGATCACTCGGCAGCAGGCAGGTAAAAAGAACCTTAATTTATTGCATGTTCAGGGTAGTACAGTTCCCGTTACTTCCCTTATCATCCCGACGCGTTTCAGTGCTGTCTGCACTTTCTTCTAGGGGAATATGGTAATGCGGCATTATGAGGCAGTTTCTGCTGTCTTTAGTAGGTGCAGCTTCAAGCGCTTCGTAGCACGTGATCCCTCATGGTGTATTCTGGGTGTCTTCAGCAACCGGGGCACACTGCAGTGCCTGAATATCGCGGTGGCTTGACAATTCGCCACAACGAACTTAAACAATTATTATGCACCGTGCGGAACCCACTGTGGGTCATGACTTAAGGCAGAAAGGACTTTAAATCCCAGAATAAAAATAGGCTGGTCTGTTTGCTTCTTGGCATATGCCCTGATGTTTACACTTGAGGGGATATTTCACTATTGGATTTGACATGGTAACTGTTGGATGTGATTCGATAACTTCCTATGTTCAACCCAGATTTCACAACTGGACCTACGTGCTGTAGAGTCTTAATCCCCTGTTGGCATAGTCTGCAGCTCATGTCATTGCCTACGGCGCCTTTCCTTCATTTTGACAGGAAGTCTAATGTGGGTATCTCACCAAGTGAGAGGGCCAAGAATAACTGTTTGACCTTTCAGTAGTAAGGGGCTGCAAGGAGTGATGATTCTCTTAGGGATGAGTATGATTTCAACACCAGCCACCCATGTAGATGCCTGGTCAACCTTTCTTTATCTAAGTCCAACTTTGCAGTTTAATCAACTTCTTCTTGAAGGCTTGCCCAGGTAATTTAGAGTTCCATAGTTCATCCAATTCTTGCATCCTAATACTATTCTCGAGATATTTCATATAGGCACCATTCCCCTGTTGTAAGTTAATTTCAGACCAAACTCGATTAGGCAGCATATCGTTGGCAACCTACGCAGGTGAAGCTGATTTTGGTAGCTATATGGTTTGTTTGTAAGATCTTATCACTACTTTGTTGAGTAGTGTAGTCTCAGTGCCTAACACTATACTATGTCTGATCCATACGGAAGGGTTGGTATCAATTTGGCCTTCATTACTGCTCCCAGAGGTTTCAGGTTGTGACCTTGGATGGATTTTGTCAATGATTAGAATGCATGGTTGATTGTCTGCTCTTTCCTCTTAATCTCCTTTTTCCGGGGTGCAAAAGTGCCACTTGTGTCTATTTTCACCCCTAAATAAACATAAGTGGCTGTCTCATCAATTTTGTTTCCACCGAGAGAATTTAAGAATGAGCCTGCAGACCCTGTGTTTAAAAAAATGTTTTAGCTCACCATTTAACCTTGGTTAACTTCAAAATTTGACCACAGTCATCACCTGAAATCTATATTTAAATAGGTAATTATGACGTTGTACAAATTGAAGTGTTGTTTAAATGTGTCTCGTCTTCACAGATTCTAGTGTGAGTCTGTGAACACTGTGTTAGGGTAAGGGTGTTTGCAAACTTGTCATCAGACTGAAAAGAGAGGAAACTGAGTCCATGAACCCTTGAACTCAAGAGCCAGGTCTGCAGACTGAAAAAGAAGCCCAAATTGGTCCACACATTCTCAGTTGAGGTTCATAAACCCCAGAGCCTAGTTTGTGAGATCTCTAAATGTGCACATGTTCATATGTCTAGTCTTGAGGAAATGAACCCTGCAGGAAAACCTGTATGTTATTTTTGTTTTGGTTTCATGGAGGTAGCTAAGAGTTCAAATTGAAAACATACATTTTTGGTAACCCCACTTTTTTGCACCCAACACAAAGAGGCAGCATGAATCTTGTAAAAAAATAGCCACGTTTGCTATTTGATTGGAATATTATCACCCCAGCATGGATCCTCATGAAACTTGTCGATACATAGCCATTTTTGCTATTTGATTAAAATGTTTTCCTCAGATTTATCAAACGGCACCTAAATTAATCATCTTTTCAATGTTAAGTCAGACGTAATCATAGCTTAAATGTGGCTCTATCACCAACCGTATAATATGCAATGTGAGTGAAAATAAAAGTGGCCTAATAACAGGTAATTTTTTGAATTGTTTAATAGAAGTACATTTAATAAGGCATTGCTACAGTGCAAAGGTCACATTTCATGAACAATGTTACATGATGTGAAAAAACACAATTATTGTCACACTGTCTCCATGTTATAGTGCCTTTACACAAAGAAAAACAATTCTGCAAATAGTTCAGAGACCTCTTCAATGTGATTTAACCGGCTGAATTAATAAACTGCTTGCATCATGGTTTTAGATAAATAGCTTTTTTAAAGCAAATTAATACCAACAACACAAAGTATAATCCACAAATATAGCTCTGCAAAGTGTATTTTGCTACATATTACAATTGATGACAATGGGCGGGGCATCATGATCAAATACTGAGGTTTCAAAGAATATATATATATATTTTCTTTTCTTTTCTTCCGTATATATATATATATATATATATATATATATATATATATATATATATATATATATATATATATATATATTCACTGAAAAAAAACATAGGTTTTACAGACGTTATAATTAGGAATTAGCATTGAAAAAAACTTAGAAATTCACTGAAAAAAACATAGGTTTCAGGGACGTTATAGTTAGTTGGACATTTGACTCATATAAAATCAGAGAAATTCGCCAGTTATAGTTAGTTGAGCTAACTATAACTCGTGCGCAAGCAATGCACTGCTGATGACGTCACATATTACATCACTCATGACATGACTCATTCATCAATTGGTATCCTCAGGCTAAAGTGTTCAGGTTCAAAATAGACTATAGCTCAGAGAGATCAAGCAAGGCACAATTTAAGTGAGAGCTATACTTTTCTAAGCCTTACAATTTGGAATAATGAGCTAGACTAGACGATCTATTACCACTTTTACCAAAATATGGCCTCAGCAAAGTCAAGCTTATTTGCCCTATTCTCTGTATACTAAAACTAAAGGGAAATTCACATTTTTCATAAAAGTACTAGAATGCTTTGTTTCTGTGTGTACAGGAGATCTAAAGAATCACCTGTGGCAAAAATGGCCAGAAGGAGAGGTCAACATACTAGGTTTTGTGACAGCAATTTTGGGTACTTCTATGTATGCATAAAACAGTCAGTTCAAACCACCTGAATGAGTGTAAATTACCCTTTTGAGCTAATGGCCCAAGGTTTGAATTGAACTTGGGTTTCTAGTAGGAATATCAGCATGTACTGCACTTTATCTGGCCCACTCTGAGAAGCCTCAGTGCTCCAAAACGTATGTTTGTATATTACATGGGAGGCTGTATAAAAGCCCATCTCTAATTGCTGTATTGCAGTTGACTTGTGACATCCCTAGACTTCTGTAATAAAGTATTTGACGTAGTCGCTCATCTGCAATAACGTATCTAACATCGCAATATCTGCTGGCAGAGCCAGCATCCAAAGGGAAAGTCAGATCCCAATTAAAGCTTAAAGCTACACTTTAAAAAATGAAATGCAGCTTATCCTTCTTCTGCTCTATTTTTCTACATAAACAGAAGGGAGACATTTATGGCAACAACAAAAAAATCACCCTATAGATAATTATAGGATAGAGAATCTATCTGCATGTTTCTATAGATTCTAAGCTACAGCATTTTGATTTTTTTATCTGACTTTTAAACTGATTCTAATATCTTTTTGAAATAAATATCTAACTGTTTTTTGGTGTGTTTAAATTTCCAATAGAGATTCACATTTTATTCTTTATTTCTACAAACATTCTATTTCTTTCATATGAAAGAGCATCACATCAATAATATACATAGCTTGTAGGAATAGTTGTGGTGTGGCTATGTATTTTAATGAGTAAAGTACCCTCAGCAGTACATTATAAGGATATTGCAAGTCAACTCCTAGCGCCATTACTTCACAGAGAAACTCGGACTTCAGCTCATTCCTCTACATCGTCATGGAACTCCTTGGTGACTTGCAATATCACCTTTACAGGGGCGAACATTCCACCGTGGTGGCGGCGTTCGACCGTGTAGGCTGGGCTGCATTAGCCAACGGTCATGCGCAGCACCCAGCAGGTAGTGCTCACGTCGGCCGTTGGCTGACGCAGCACGGAAGGGGTTAAAGTGTACATCAGGGGGTACTTTATCCCAGGTATTTTAGAGTTTGGGACAGAGATTGTTTAATTGCATGTTATGATACTTTATAAAAAGATGAACAAAAATATCAACCTCAAAAAAATATTAATAGATCCATAGTATTACACATTACTAATTAGTGTCAGTGCCTAACAATCTACACTTGATTGAAGACTTTGGAATGAAACACATTAAGATCTAAGCCTTGGTAGAAGTTCCAGACTTCAGTAGAGTTAAACAAAACAGGAGTACAGAGAAGGAAGAATGTTTAGGGCTTGCAGCATGACAGAAGTAAATCCCTGAAGGGTAAAAGAATTATAAAAAAATAGGAAAGATATTAAGTTCTGGGTCCAAAAACGTTTTATTTACACAGAGATAGTTATTCCTAGATTTACGGGGCAGAAATATAAAATCTGCAGCTGCGACAGAGATAATGTGAGAAGATGGATTCCTGTGGTAGCACTTTAAACCGAACGGAGTCTGGGCTTGATTCCAAAGATGTCAAGCAGCTTATAAGAGTGACAATAATCAATTAAAAGAGCGCTGTACCATAGAAAATGAACAGAGTAAACAGAAAACAGCATCTTGTAGTGTGGCTGGATGCAGGGAGTTGCTTAATTAGAATGGGGGTGGGGGAATAATAGTGCAGTGTACTTAAAAAATAATTTCAACAATGACAAAGTTTCCAGAAAAAGAACATATTGTTCCTCCTTCAGATTAGTTCTTGTACATTTACACAATATGGTCCTCGATGTTGTTGACTCACTAAAATTTGTATAGACAAATACACAAAAAGTAATGCTAATGTGAAATGGGCGGATGCACATATTATTTTTGCAAAAAATTACACTTTGCATGATTTGCATGAAACATTTTGTAAGGGCAAATTTCACATTGAGCAAATCTGAAAAGCCCGTAAAGTGCATCAATCTGCTCTCTCTCTCCCTTAACTCACCTACAGCAATATCAGCCAATCTAGAAAGTCTGCTAAAATACACATTCCTTTCTAAAAAAAAAAATGTAAAACTTGTTTTATTCAACAGGATTACATTGCGGGAAATCTCCAGGTGCGATATCCCAATAAAAAAATCTTGCATGAAATATCGACCTTTAAATAAACTTACTTTTTCTCTTGATTATTTATTTTGAATGACCCTCTCCTCCCCTTTCCCCTTATGCACGTCTCTTTTCTGTATAGTCCGCTATAAATCTTATGTCTGTCTTAATCTCTTTTTAAAATCATGTACCTGCCACCTAATAATATTTATTAATTCCAGCAAGCATTGCTTCTCGCATAGCTCCCACTAAAGGTGGCACTCAAGTCATTAACGTACAGAAAAGAACCTGGAGTAAATGCATGGAATGATATCCTTTAGCATGTACAACTAACACCAATAAACCACCTCTGTCTTACCCAAGACCACCTCTCCTTCAGGAAGCAACTCAAGACCTGGCTGTTCGAGCAGTAGCGGACCCCCCCCCCCCCCCCAAGCACCTTGAGACCATCCGGGTGAGTAGCGCGCTATACAAATTTATTGATTGATTGATTGATTGAATAATCGATGGACTGACCAGTAACTCTGCTCCTGAGTAGCTTGCTTCTTCTTGTAAAGCATTTCAATGCCTTATCAGTGGTTCGAGCTCGCAGTATCGCAATACTCAACAGTTGATCTGCAGTGGTAACGTGTCACTATATATACATACATTTTTCAGATTATGTTGCCTTAATTTTTCAAGAACTACCGAATTTATATTAATAAAAAATGTGCCAATCGCCCACACAAAAGACCTCACGCTCCGTAGTGTTTCAAGAATATAGTGGGCAACGCGTTTCAACTAGACAGTCTACCTCACATCCTAGAAAGCACTGTGCACCACCACCTTTTATCAGAAATAACAAACAATGGACAACGAAAACATGTATGCATGTTTGTGCTCATTATAATAAAAAATACATAGTCATATAGTTGTCATGAAATGCTGAAAACAGACTTGTTTGTCGTCTTGTCACCATTACACCATAGCAGTTTTTACATTAGCTGTGGGGACACATCTGAGGCAAATGTGTACTCATTGTGTGGCATGTTTATGAAGAAAAATAATTCATATATAGCACAGTTAACAGCTCGGGCCAAAGCATGCAGCAGTGATATGGGCAGCGGGGAGAGAAAATGAATGGCAAAGCTGTCAAGTACAAGTGTGAAATGCAATGCATCATTCAACATAAATTTTGAGAAATGCAGGCTCACATTGTACATTTCATGGCATGTTTTATAAAAGATATAACACAGTTTACAGCAAAAGCAAAAGCGTAAGTAAGTGAAATCTGATGCAGGGAGAGAAGATGATAGGCAAAGTCATCAGGCACAAGTGTGCGATACAATGTATCTTTCAGTGTTGAAACCCTGAGTTGTGTGTGCAATATCTGAACAGTACCGAAAACAATTAGTGATAAAACACCTAAATGTGGAACATTTGGGATTTTGGTTTGACATCTACAAACACAAGGAGTCAAACTAGACATCTAAAAACACAAGGAGTCAAAATAGAAAATGGGAAGAAGATCTGCCAATTGGACTTTACATGCAGAAGACAGAACATTGTAGCTATCCCCGGCCCAAGAAATGTGTACAAAAAACTGCAATGGTGTGCCAGTGTTAGTTGTGCCACACAAATAAGAAATAATGGCCCAGTGGCTCTGAACCTTGAACACTATCTAAACTCTCCACCCCTTGCTGCTAAACAAAACAAGATAGGCCAAATCAGGTGAATCTAATGGAAATTAAGACGTTTCCCGTTACTTAAAAAGCTTGTCAAAGTGAAAGTAGATGCAAACTTCTGTCAATAAAGCAAAAGTATATGGCAAATATCACATAACTAGAAAAGAAACAAAAACGTGAAAAACCTAATACACTAACCCCATGTGAACATAGATAAATTACGTGCCCCTTGAAATGCCAAAAAACATAAAACATCAGAATCCTTTGTGCCAGTCCATTACGAGTCACTTGACATAAAGGACATTTCTAACACTGGGCCAACAGCCACAGAGAAACAACCAAAACTATAATTGAAAAAACTCCAAGGGTTTCTCAAAAATAATAATATTAGTAAGGAAAAAATGTAAGGTACAGATACTAGTAGTTGCATGTCGCATTGTCATAGATGAAACATATCTCAACATATAATTTCAACAAAGCAGTGGAAAGTCCTAGCTATAAAAGTTTACATCAGCCGATGTGCCCATACAGCTCCACATCCTCGTTCAGGCCTTTGGGGGACTTGTTACCAAGCAGATATACTCTGACTCTAGTTACCTGAATTTTTTTTATCTGTCTCCACCATGTGGGCTCCTGGTGAACCTGTCAATGATAAAAAGAAACAGGTGGTCAGTGTTTTCCTTGTGTTCTTTTGACCAGTGTCTAGCTACAGGATAATTTAAATCACAGTTCTTAATTGCCTTATAATGCTCCAAGATCCTCTTCTTGACTGGAAAAATTGTGCTGGCTACATATCGGTAGCCGCATGGGAACACTAAAACATACACACAATAGGCGCTGCTGTATGTAATGAATTTCCTAATGTTGGCTGTGTCCTACCTGTGGGTAACTTGTATGTTTTCTGGTTTTTGCTCCACTTGCACACTTAATGTTTCCCACTTTTGAAGAAACCTGTTTGTTCTTTAAGCCAACCATCCTTCTTTCCCTGCTGGCCTGAGTGTCTGTGCACTATGAAGAACTGATTTATTTGGACTTGAGGTATATTACCAGGGGGTGAATGGGTGTCTTTCTCTCTGTTACTGGGTTGGACTTTACCAGATGCCAGTGTTTGGAAAGCAATTGCATGATGTTAATGGACTTATCATTAAAAGTGGTAATGAGCTTAACTTTGTTGGGGTCTTCCTTGCCTTTTTGTCTCTTGTCTACGACACTATCTGTGTCAAACTCCTGGCTTTATCGCTGGCTGCTTTGAATACCTTGAGGGGGTAACCCCTGGCCCTGAACCTATTAGTCATCCTGCTTTCTTCCTCTGGGTAGGCCTGATTGGAGCTGTAATTGTGCTTGGCCCTGAGGAATTCTCCAAAAAGGATACTCCACTTGAGGTTTTTTTAGGGTGATGGCTATGTGCATGCAGTATGTTGTTGCCTGCTGTGCACTTGAGGAAGAGGTTGTTATGCACCGCCCCATCTATGTTCTTGACAGACACTTCAAGGAAATCATCTCCTTGTCATGAACAGGTTAAGATTGATATATACATATATATAAAAGAAATCACTGAAAAAAACAAAGGTTACAGGGACATTATAGCTAGGTTCAGAGCTCAAATTTTACATGTACAAATCCATTAAAATGCAGAAGTTATAGTTGCCTGCACCACCTATAACTTATGCCCATGCAATGCACTGCTTATAACTTTACGTATTTCATCACTCATGACATGGTCTGTGACATCACTGATGACATCATCCACAGAACAACTCACACTCCTATACAACCTCTCACACACCCACTGAAACACCCACACTACCATTTACAATCCCATTCATAGACCCGTAAAAGTACTCACACAACCACTCACTTCACCATAGAGCCACTCACACACCCATGCACTCATGCATACAGCCACTCACACACAACCATTTTCTCAGGTACATTTGCAGAATGGTGGAGAAAAGGGCAAGGTCCTCCTACGAGCTCTCAGCAATCCTGCTGTGTCAGACTTACTGAAGGTA
The DNA here is from genome assembly GCF_964261635.1 of Lissotriton helveticus. NCBI lineage: Eukaryota > Metazoa > Chordata > Amphibia > Caudata > Salamandridae > Lissotriton > Lissotriton helveticus. The sequence goes on along the minus strand of NC_136063.1, from coordinate 1,707,833,360 downwards.
ACAGGAGGGGTTCTTGGCCACCAAGGACCCTCAGGATCCAAGGGGACTTCATCCCCCAAGAAGTAGTGCACCAGGTGGTGCTTTGGAAAGAGTGGTAGAGAATGGGGGTGGGGCCTTTGATGAGCTACATCAGGATTCACAGTTCCACACAGGACAGGGATCACACTGAGCAATGCAGGGCATCCACAGATTCCGCACGTTAAGAAAAAAACATTAAAATGGAATTTATTGGCATTTATATGTCCCTCTGGGACCCCTCTAATACACCCATGTGGTCTTGGTACCTGTACCCTGACTCCTTTATTTACTTTGCACAAAAATATTTAGCCACGGGGACCGTTCTTCAACAAAACAAATGGCAGCTGCAACTTTCTGTGAAGGTACAGCCAGCCAATCAGGACTTTGCTGTGGGGTGTTGAGTTGCGGACCCACAGCAGGTGGATCCATGGAGGGTCCGCGTCGCTATATATACAAATTTGTTTTTCTGGTTAATATTTCTAAAATAACTGAATAGATTTACACTAAATCACAAAAACGTCATCTGTGGACCAAAAGCTACCTTTCTGCAAAATTCAGAGTTATTCAATCCAGAGGTTTGGCCATGCACTGTGGGGTTTCGGCCTGGCCCAGTGGCCAACACCCCGAAGGAAGCCAACCTGTGGGCCCTCTCCAGGGCCCACATTTGGCCCCAGAGATCCCATTTTCCAAGGCACCGCATATTTTTTAGGGGTAGGAGGGCATTGGGCCCACCTGTCTGAGCCACATTTGGCAGGGGGACCCCTATGTCCCCTGGGCCCTCCATTTTATTAATGGGAAAGTGGGGCATGCAGCCCTCCTCCTGGGCAAATTTTGGCCCCAGGGGCCAAATCTTCTGGGGACTGGCCATATTCACAAGGGGATGGGGGCACTCAGCAATCCTCACCAGGCCATTTTCGGTCTAAGGGTCTCATTCCACGGGACCCGGCATATTTTGGCGGTGGGGGAGACGGGCTAGTGTCTCCCTCCATTGGCCGAGTTTGGCCCCAGAGATCCCATTTTCCAGAGACTAGTGCATTTTTTTTAGGGGTTATGGGGAGGGTACGTGTGTCCCCTGCCCAGGCCATTTTTAGCCACAGAGACCCCCATCTCCTGGGGCTGACCAGTGTATTTATGGGAAAGGAGGGCAAGCAGACCCCCTCCCTAGGCTGATTTTCACCTGGGGTTACCAGGGCCAGTCCAATTAAGGGTGGGTGCCCTGATGTTCCCGCAACCCCATGGCACCCACCATATTCTGCTTTGGTGCCATGGCAGGAGCTCCAATGCCCCCACAGCCCCAGCTCCTCTCATCCTGTGGGAGCTGGTATTTCTCCCGCCCACAGGGAGCAGCTGAAAATGCTGCTCCCTGTGGGCATGAGCACTATTCAGATATGTTTTCCTGCCCGCATCACTGTGGACAGGGAAACAGATCTAAAGTGTGCTCCCAGCTGGCAGGAACATTTTTAATGCTCTCTCCAGCTGGGAGTGGACTTTGTGTTTGCTCTTGTTTGGCAGAAGCTTTGAAATTGCTCCCGCCAAGCATGAGGAGACACACGTTTCCCAGGCTGTGTCAGTACAGGCATGGAAACAGCTATGTCACAGGGGTGTGCACCCCAGGACATGCAGGAGCCGTCCCTCAAGAATGTGGCCCCCAAGGCCAATAATGGCTCTGGGAGTAGGGCCTTGTGGCCCCCCTCTCTTTACTAATTATGGGCAGACCCCGGTTATGGGGTCCTCAGGGCTGAAATCAGCCAGGGGAAGGGGGGACATTCACCTCCCTTATTAAGAATGGCCAAGAGGAGGGGGGCTGCTTGGGTCCCCATATTAATATTATGAATTCCCTCTTGGGACCTAGCCCACCTGGGGGCAAAAAAAATCAAGTTCGGGAGACAAGCTTTTTTTAAAAAAAATTGCTCTAGAGCTGCAGATCCTCTGTGAATTTGCACAAACAAAATTAAGTCCCCAGATTGCTGTCACCACTTCCTGGTTGAAGTGAAGGCAGCCATTCAGATCTCACTGTGCGATCTGTTAGATCCACGGCCCTTCCGCTTCCCTAGATATAAATGTTTCTTAATTTTTCACAGTAAACAGTAATGGCCACTATTCCATTTCTTAATAATAAAGTGTATTGAGAACTCATCTTTTCTTTTTTACTATTCACAATCGTGTGAGAGTCCCATGAGAACGCAAAAATTAGTTAAAAAGAATATGCATTTATTTACATTACTGTAGTTATCCCTTAGACACCTCCTCTCTAAATCTAGGAGGACAGAATGTCTTTCTGCTGCCCTCCTAGACAGCTTTTTACTTCATTTTCACAGCACCTCCATTTTTTCACAGTAAACAGTAATGGCCACTATTTCATTTCTAACTTTCCAACAATCAGTCAATCCGAGTGCTTGCAAAACTCGCGGGAGCCTCTTGCATGAGCATGATGGCTCACAGGAAAAATTGCCTTTTCAACCAATCAAGGGCCTCCATTAAAAAATTGGCACTATTGCATAAAGGCTTGTGAGACTCTTGTGACCCCAACCATCCACATATAGAATTATTTGTTAACCTTAAATTTCTCAAAAACTACTGAACAGATTTATACCAAAAGCACAATCTCTAGACCTAGATCTAGCTTACTTCCGACTTTGGTGTAAGTCCATTCAGCAGTTTCTGCTGTAGCCATGTCTAAAGAAGTCTATAGAAAATGCATTGAGATTTGCATTATGCAAATCTTCACAAAGCATTTCACAAAAAAGGTTAAGTAAATTCAGTTCCTTCATGAAACGTTTCTGGTTAGTCCATTCGTCAAGCAGGGGCCAATAAAAGTTTTCCCCATGAAATTTCGCAAAGGGAAGCACTACATCCAAAACAGCTGAACGAAGGGCCTCATTTGGATAGTGGTCGGTCGAAAGCCTGCATTAGGATATGACCGCCGTCATGGCAGTCTGAAAGTGCTCTAAAACGGCCGCTTGTGTTGCGACCACAGTACAAGCTGCAGTGTAAAGTGCACATCCATGCGCCATGCACCATGTGGTGCATGGTACACAGTGCATGGAGGTGTGTGAGGGACCTACATGGGCTCCCAGTGCCACTTTGTAGTGGCCCACGAGGGATAGGGGCCTTTTTGGTGCCCCCAAAGTCCCTCTCCAGCAGCATTCTCATGGAGGTTGGACCACCATGAAAAGGCTGTCGGAAAGAGACATCGAAATCCCGACAGTGGTGCCTGCCTCAACACCGCCTCCATTCAGGGTAACAATTCTGACCGCCACATCTTCAATAACACTGATCCTGGCGGAGGCGGCATCCATTCCCAGAGAGGCAAGGGTGCAACCACCTTCATTGTAAGGCGTCAGTTGGACCAAAGTGCTGTCGGTGGTGGCACCATCACCGACATGTTGTCAATGACAGTCCCACTGCCATCATAATCAGGCCCTTAATTACAACAAATGTGGCAGAAAGTCCAATCTATACTTGAAACGTGCACTTTTTGTGATTTGATGTAAATCCATTTAGTAGTTTTTGAAAAATGAAGATAAAAAAATATATGTATCTATAGTGATCAAACTACCAAGGAGTACCATGGTACTGTGAGCTCAAACTGTGTGCTTTGATTGACAGGTGCAGTACTCTCTCAATACAACTATGGTACCATAGGGTAGAAAATTGTGCTCTTATTGCGTTCCGCTACATAAAAAGAAATTAGCAGCCACTATTTTATGACTTGGGAACTGTCCATGTGTTATTAAAAGCTAATAATAATAAGTAATAAGGAAGCATGGTAACCCATAAACCTTGCGGGTTACAGCGATACTAACGTGAAGCTCAGCACAGCCCCCATGTCATTTCTTAATAGTTCTGCAGTACAGTGAAATACAATGGTGGACCTTGCGGAGCAGAAGGACCATGGGCGTGGGAAGCAAAGAGGTCATGGCTGCCTGTGGTGTGTTGGGTGGAGAGCCTGATCACAGGCCAGTCCCTTTGGCCAACCCCATGCTTCTGAAAGCTGAAGGTAATGCGAAGCGGAGTGTTGACTATCTGTGGGAGGTTGGGTGTAGGGCCTGGCCACAGAGTAGGCCCTCCAGTCAACCCTAAACTGTACACTCCTGAAGGCCATGTGTGGTGAAGGGTTGGCCGCCTACAGGAAGTTTGTATCTACAGCCTACCCCACACTGTGCACCGGGATAGAAAGACATATAGATGTTTATATAAATAGATAAATAATATCTGTCTACCAAAATGTGACTATTTTAAAATGATGGTACTGTGAAGCGAATCAAAAGATGAGCAGGCTCAGTAAACAGATGAGGAAAGGGGATCCATTTAACTATTTTTTTTAAAATATTTTTTAAAGTACATTATGCTTCAAATTACTAAAAACCTACACCTCCCCTCAAATTTGTAACCCTCTGCTTCCATGTCTCAATTAACATCTCAATGCTCATTTACTTCTGTCTGCTCTACAGGAAAGGATTAAAATTCAACAGCTCCTATTCCAACAAAACAGCATTCAGGAGTGCCTCACTTTGTGCAAAGTTTTAGCACTCTGGTTGTTCATTAGAACTTTATGGTGAAGCTGCCTCTGCTTTCAAGGGAGTTAACTGATACATTATGGCTGGTGCTGGAAGTATGTGTTTAACTTTGTATGTCAGAATGTTTTACTGAAATGGAAGAGGAAGAAATTTGAGAACTCATAGAAAATGTGACCTCCTTTTAGCTTTCTGCAGCATGTTGCATACTTTCCCATGACCAAAAGGCCACTCCCCATTTCTTCATTTACTACAGTATCCGCTGTTGGAATTGCGTTCAGTTTTGCAATTTTGGTTCCATCATTCAGGTATGTCAAACTTTTGTCATTAATTCAGAATGTTGTCTCTCTGATTGTTCATTAGAACACTACGGAAAGCTGCAGTAGAGCAATAAGTATTTTGCATTTTGCTGACAGACTGCTGCTGGAGTTAAAAGAGCATGCTTCAGTCACTATGTCAGAATGTTTTACTGTCCTGGATGAGAAAGATATTTGCATACTCACATAATATGTGCCATCTTTTTAGCATTGTAGAGCACTAACCATACATTTTATGACACAATGAACCACCTCTTTTTGTTACCTTCAAAAGAAATGCCTTTAAGTTTACAGCTGACAGGCTGCTGTTGGAAGTACATGTTTTACTCAGAATATCAGACTTTATTCTCTCATGGTGGAAGAAGATAATGTAAACTGACAGAGAACGTGCTCTTGTTTTAGCTTCTGAAGGACCTTCTATAACCTCTATGAGAAAATCATGAGGCAAAACAGTTTGCTTTTAAACATGGTTCAACAAATCCCAGCAGAATATCATATTTTTTTACAGGGTGAAATCACCTTACAACACACCAGAATTCCTAAAGTTAGTATGGTACGAACAACACAGTACTTATTTTGTGACTAAAATCACCATTTATATGTGAGCCTTAAAACCAGGCATTTCAGTAGCAGCATGCCACTGAGTGCTGTAATGGCTGCCAGTACGTATTGTCCATATTGTGGCCAGCCAGCCAATGTTGAGTTCCCTTTGAGTCCCCACACAGGCCCATTGGGGTCATTGTGTACTCACCTTGCACCCTTATATTTCTTTTTATTTCATAACATAACCCTGAGGGGCATATGTACAAGCCCCTAATCCCGCTGGAATTTACTTTTTGTGACGTTTTGGTGGCGATTGTGGCTTTGCCTTATTTACAAGGCAGCGCTAACGTGACTTAACACTGCCTTGTAAATATGGTCTCCTTTAACGCTATATTTAGCATGAAAGGGGTGGGCGTTGGGTGTTGCGGTGTGCATTCCACTGCAACACCCATTGATTTTGACGCTGCCCCCTATTTACAAGTGCAGCTTAAATAGGACATAGCACCAAAGTTAAGAACAGGGAAAACCTGGTCTTAACTTGGTGAAATGAGGAGAAATGCTATATTTCTCCTCGCTTTTTGCTTTTTCCATGTGTGTTGCTTTGTGTAGCACACATGGAAAAAGCAAAATGCCTTGGATTGTTTATGTGTAGGAAGGTGACCCTTCCTGCACATAAACAATCATTAAAAAATGACATTTTGTAACTTCCATGTGTGCTGCATTAAGCAGCACACATAGAAGTGACAAAACGGCATTTAAAGATTGTTATGTGCAGGAAGGGACACATTCCTACACATAAACAATCTTCCCCTGCACGCAGACACCCTTACACTTTGATGCAAGGGTGCTTGCTTTGGAGCTACACTGGTAAGTGTAGCGCACAGCTCAGGGGTAAAGACAAGGCTGCACCATATCCTTGTAAATATGGTGCAGCCTTGTGTTTCTGAATAGACGGAGTGAGGCGTTAAGCCATGATGGCTAATGCCTCACTCTGCCACTTCTTTGTAAATATACCCCTGAATACTATAATTGCTGCCACAACATATTTCTTAGTTAGTGGCCGGCCAATCAGAATTGACTAGTCCCCTTTAAAGCAGCTAATCAGAGCATATTTGGAAACCCGCAGTCCAGTTAAACATACATTTTGAACTGCTTCTTGCCCAACCTGAGCGCCCCTTTAAATGCTAATTTCTCAAAAATGGATAATGGATATACACCAAATTACAAAAACATGCTTCCTGGGTAAAATTCTAACTTTTTGCCAAGTTTGCTGTAATTCTCTACGGCTGTTAATAACGTTTCCTATTTGACACCCCACAACCTCACCCCGTTTTCTAGGTCTTTGTTTGATGGATCGGCGCCAGAATTTCCAGAAAGGAGCTGAGGTGCATGAACTTTTCTTTTGGAAAGGTTTGCAAAGATTTGGCAAATTTGGCCAAAGTTAATAATGAAACAAAAATGCTCTTCCTATATCCTACAGTGGCAACTGAAGGGTTACACCGGGAAAATTCAAGTATGTGAGATCATTTGCAGATTGATTCATTAAGCGTGAAATGGTGCTTAGGTTAAATAACGGGAAAACAAAATGCAATGAATATATAGTACAATGAAATAAACAAACAAGGACTCCAAACCATTTATAAAGATTAAATATTTACAACTTTTTGGGAAATTATACAGTAATAAAAGTGGTGTTGTAAGTGGATGGTGTGGTAAGGTGACAGGCCTTACAAGCTTAATACGATCTGCATTTAGGGTGAGGTTTCACCAGACATAGGTAGGTACTTATAGAAACTCATGCAAGTTGATGATTTCAGTGAGGCATTCTATACAATACAGATGGCAGGCATGGGATGTTAATCTTACAGCCTGTATTGCCCAACATTTCACAGGTTGTGTTGTGCATTTGACTTGAAACCTTTTCGTGGGTCTTCCTTTAATGGTTACCAAAAGGCAATTGTGCAAGCCTCCGTAACTCTTTTTCAGCCCATTTAGCTATTCTTAAGGGGAAGCAAAGAAGCAGAGAGGAAGAGCGCGTGGAATGGGATAAGAAACCATTGATCCATACTCCCCACGCTACTAATGCTCCTCCTCATCACAAATTATATACTCACCCTCTTGCTTCCCAATTTTCTCTGCGTCCAGTCACGGCTTCTTATTCTAAAAATAAAAAAGGCCCCCAACTCCCTCCAGGCTTCCCACGGCAGGCACTGTGATGTCAAACAAGAGTACCATTGCTTTGACTTTAATTGGAGTGATGTAAGACAAGATGATAAGTTTAACAATGCAGGCTGGCACGCTGTGTTTTGTAATTTCTTTTAAAATTTTATGGCAAAAAGAATGACCAAAATGCAAAGCACCAACTAAACCTAATATGTGCAGAAACTGGGTTCTCAGCGTGACTGGAAACCGATGAAGGGTGGTTGGGTAGGCCTTGCCGGCCATACCAGTCAAAGGATTTGCCTTAGGACTTTTCTACTCTTCTAGTTCTCAACTTCTATCACCGAGGTGCTTCTAAAGCATTTAGGGGCCGATTATGATGGCGGACGAACCTGAGTCCGTCCGCCACCATAGAGTAGGAGGGACCGTCCGCATAGGCTGCGGCAGTCTCTCCGTGCAGATTAGGATGTGACCGCCAGGGTGGCTTTGTACTCCATCCTAATATGGATGGCGGTGTCTGATAGACACCGCCAGCCATGTTAATGCTTTTCCTCCGCGGTCGGAAGGCGACCGCGGCGGGAGAGCGGAGGACAGATTGTAAGACCCACCAGCCATCCTAATTTGGCGGTGGGTCTTTCAAGCCTCCGCGGCGGATTTCCCGCATCCTCCGGGCTGGCGGTGGCTTACGCCGGCCCGGTGGATGCGGGAAATCCGCCATCGTAATAGGCCCCTTAATTTGGACATTAAAAGTTCGGACTGTGACATAATTGGGTTTAACGGCTGATATTGATTTGTTGGAATGAATTTGTTATAAGGCCTCGCCACAGCCCTAAGTACCAGTGTTACTAAATGAGGGAATGAATGAGAAATCTTCAAAATGCACACTCTACCAACAATAGGTTTGTTATCATGGATCATAAATTTTCCCAGAATAAATAGGATTTAATTGCTTTTCTAGAGTCGACCTACAAGATCATACATCTGATTTTACTTTGTGTTTCTTTCAAGTGAATTTCCAAGTAAATAGGGAAAAAGGATTTTGTGTCGATTTGAGTCACTTTTGTGATACAAACAATGCGCAAAATCTTAGTAAATAAATTGCTTTATGTCTATATGAGAGTTACGGTATAATGAGCTTCAGCATGGTTCGGTGGTGATAACAGCTGCTCACCACAGCTATTATCTGGTAATCCAATGTCATTTTTGGGTCAAACCAGAAAAAACGATTTTTAACTTTGTGAGGAGGTACTAAGTGTCGACCAAGCAACTCCAGGAAAGGCATTAAAGATTAGCCCAATCTTTTCTTTGTTCTAAAAATAATTACTTCTGGATTACTGCTATTGAGCTAGACGTAGTTATTTTGCAACCAGCTCTCAATCTTTGCAAAATACTTTTTATAACTCTGAAACTGTTGACGTATTTCGAGGAAACGTATTGCATAACTAGGTGTGATCTGAAGAAGATTTCTTTCCGACTTTATTGTCTTTTATAATGTTTAAAACCAATACCGGATATAATTTGAAGAGTGCAGGAGGCTTGTGAAACCCTGCAAGTTAAAAAGTTTTTCTGGGAAAAGAAAGGACCTAGGGAAGTTTTCTGGGATCACTATGACATAAAATATAAAAAACATTTAATTGAGCCATTATCAGCATGAGCTACTGAGGACAAACCCTCCAAAAAAGAGCATGATGCCTCGTTTAGAGTGCCACCGGAGAACAACAAACAACTAAAAGACAGCCTGCATCCTCATCAGTAAAGAGCAGAATAGTGTCCCAGAAGACGCGTAAAGCATTCTCTGTCCCAAGGCCGAATCGAAACCCAGCTGCAACTTAAACTTGCATTTATGTTTATGATGTTGTTATTCAAGATGTACAAAGTGTTCCCTAACTGGCTTGGACAAGACTATCTGATTGATAATGGGATAGCAAAGACAAAAGCATCAAGCATAATTTTTTTTTTTTAAATGTATGTGCTGGGAATAAACATTTTTTAGAGATGAAAAGACAACGCTATGATAGAACAGCAGGTTTACCTTATGTGAAAATGACAAGCCAATCTTGGCTGTTTATTCCTTAAACAGCTAGGCAGGATCAGGGTCCACATGGACGTCTGTTTCTTTTAATGAGCTGAACGAGGGGGACGCTGTCAACGATGTTATGGATTGCAATGAGAAGCATGGAGGAGAAACAGCCTTTCAATATATCACAGCATTTGGCATTTAACACGATGTCCAAGTCTTCTTAGTTTGTCCAGGAAGAAGGTGTTAACATCTTCACAAAGTTCCAGAGTAGGTTGTGGGCCTGTAGGGTGGCAGAGTCTAGCTTGTAAAGATGTTTTGAGAGGCTTTCAGCTTTTGAGACAGAGTCCTCCCAAACAGTTTTTAGGAGGAGTAATAGTGATGTTATATTGTTTAATCATTGGGAGGTAGGTAACCTTTTCCTTCTGGCGTTAGTGTTTATGCTGTTTGGATTCTTTCCTCGATTTGGCCTGCTTCAAATGTTTTAGCTGGAGGTTTGAACAGGGAGCACTGCAAGATTGGGGCGTAACCTTAGTGGAGGAGCAGAGGTTTCCAGGACGTGAGGCATAACAAATAATTTGACAGTGCTATTGGAAGGGCCCACAGAATTGGCTAGAGTTTTGTCTATGCAGGAGTCAAGGTGGTTATTAGTAATAGCATTCTCAATCGCCCCAACAATTACTGGAGTTCAGGGCAACCTTACAGGATGAGTTTTATCTTACACAAGATTTACATAGGATCAAGTGTAGTCCAGTCCCAACTGAGTAGCTGGTTTGTCCATAAAGGATGTAGCCTTTCTTTAGAATTTTGTGTATAGGAGGGCCTGATTAGGAGGCGAGCTGACCATTGGAGAGCAGCTCCAATCTCTAGGGGCAGGTGGAGGTCAAGTACCTTCAGGCTTTGTTTCACTGCCCTGAGATTTCTTCCAGACCTTAAAATCTTTTTGGGGAACAGGTGTTCAGGTACCATATTTAGGTAGTAAAGTAGCGAGTTATTGGAAACTTGCCAGTTATTGGCAACATTTCCACCAAAACTCAACCCTCTTTTTACCCATTTACTGTATCATCTTGTTGTTAACCTTGATGGCGAAGCTCCCCTCCAAGAACTCTGAAAACCTCTCTGGGTAGAAGGTTTCTGTCATTTGAGCGTCACTCTGGCACCTTCACGTGAAAAGTGGGGCTGTTGTTGTAGTCCATTGTGAAACTCTCTGTTTCTGCCCCCCAACCCAAATGGCTCATCCCTTGTAAGTGTTCAGTGTTTGCACTACAAAAGGTTTCCTGGCCCTCAGAATTGGGGGGCATATTTATCAAGGACTTGCATTGTGTTGGTACAACATGACGTGGTATATACGTCACTCAAACCGAAAATGCGACATCTATTACCACACAAAGCCACTGTGCGTGGCCCTGAGTAGCTTGATAAATCAGGAGTAAACCAGCAAAGTACAAATCACTGTGTTGCGATACTCTGCCCCAAGGAGGCGTTTCATGAGCGTTCCGTGGGTGCTTCCTTGCAACAAACATGGATTTTGATGCATTCCCAGATTTACCATGACTGGCAGACATGGGAACATGCCAAACTGCTACGCCTTTCCAAGGAGGCATAGCGATGAAAAATATGTTTATTTCTCCTTGTTACTTCCTCTTTTTATGAGTGCTGCATTGTGCAATACACATAGAAAGAAAAATATGCCTCAGGGTATTGGTTTATTGCAGGAAGGGGTCCCTTCCTTCACAAGGACAATCTGTATACAATGGAGGCACCCTTGCACCATGGTGCAAGGGTGCCGGCATTTTTGCTAGGCAGCTCACTGTTCGCCAGCGCTGGGGAAAGGGCAGGAATCTACCATATTGGGATAAGCACGGCACATTCCTGCCCTTTGCCTGTAACGCAGTGCAGCAAGGCGACTTGCTGCGCAGCTTCACTTTTTAATACATATTCCCCTGGGTGTATTTTTGTTGTGGTAGAACAACACTGTTCACCTTGTAATGCTGAGTACAGTCTCTTCAGGTGGAAGGCTAACAGAACTGGTTTCAATCTGCTTTCATATCTGAATTACCATCGCGTTCAGTCAAAACAAAGTTTAAAAAAATATATATTTTCCACAACAGATGTCAAACATCGATTTTCACAATTGAATCAGGCTTTTGATAAAGCAGTCAAACAACATTCACATATTTTTTTTTCTCAGTAGAAATTGTACAACAAACTTTCAATCACATTTACTCTATATCATAAGAAAACAAACTTTGCCTATACAATTGAAAACAGCTTTTATTAACCGTTCACTATGGGGACATACTTTTCTTTCATATTTAGCATGTCTCACATTTATACACCAAGCACTCGCCCTCTAAAGTTACAAGATACATAGACACAATGGTACCATCCGTACGGGCCCATTGGGGGTTGAAGTCCGTGATCCTGAGGGCCAAAAGGCGAAAGTACAAAATTTTCTTTCTCGCGTGAGTAGATATTGGGTCTTGCAGGTAAGGTTGGGGTTTACCTGGAATATATGAATTGTCCAGGGCCTGAGTTAGTGGATTTTTCCGAAGAGATGCAAGATCAAGTCCAAAGGAAATGATCCGGACTTGGCGCTTAACGGCTTGGGCCCAGGCTGAGAATGGAATTTCGTGCAGAGGCAAACTCCTTCTTTTGATTTTCAATGCTGCAATGGCTTGTCCTACCTTTGAGTGCCAGGGAGAGCCCACCTCCTCAAAGATTGATTTTACGGAGTGCTTTAGGGAATGTTCTGGCGCTTTCAATACTCTAATATAGAGTTTTAAAAGGTCCCCCAGTAATGCCAGCTCAGGTCGCTTGAGGCCTATTTCAAGCCTTAATCTGTTGTTCCTTGCGTATCTAGGGATCTGTAGCACCATCTTATAGGCTTTCGCCTGGGCCGCGTTGACCACTTTGTCGAATGCACCTGGGTAGGCTATGTGCCCATATGCAATGGCAGGGATCAGTTTTGCCCTAAGCACTGTCAGCATTGGTTCTGCTGAGGGACTATCCAATCGATGGCTTAGGCGTCTTAGCGACAGAATGGTTTTGTCAATTTTGGGTTTAAGCTCCTTCAGATGTTTAACTGCAGAGGCACTCTCAGAGACCCAGGTGCCCAGATAGTTATAGGATGGAGCAGTGACGATACGGTGCTCTCCCAGCGACCATGAGGCTTCTTTTTTGTGGGGGTATTTGCCAAAAATGACGATTTTGGTCTTGCCCACGTTGATCCATAAGTCATTTGACTTATTGTATAAGTCCAAACTGCTTAAGGCTCTTTGGAGCCCCACCCTAGTGAGGTCCAAGATCACTGTGTCGTCTGCATACTGGAGTGTTCCCAAGACGAGCTTCCCCAGTTTTGGAGGTGCTAAGTTGGCATCTTTCAGAGCTGAACCCATGTCCGCAATATACAAGATGAAGAGCATGGGGGCCAAGACGCACCCCTGCTTGAGGCCCGAGTTGGTGTCAATTCTTGCAGTTGTTATTGTGGGGCTTAGCTTCACCTTAACCCAGGTGCCCTCATAGAGCGCTTTTATAGCTTTTAGCAGAGCCTATGGTAGCCCCCAGGAATCAAGTTTTGCCCAGAGCCGGCCCCTGTTCACTCGGTCAAAGGCTGTGGAGTAGTCTATGAAACAGCAGAACAGGGGCGGCTTGTTCCTCTTATTGGCCTTCTTCACGAGGTAGGAAAGGGCTAAGATGTTGTCGAGAGTGGAGCTATGAGCCCTGAAGCCGGTCTGTGTGGGCGGAAGAATGTAGTTCTTGGCCACCCAGTCCTCCAAGTCCCTGAGAAGAAGGCGGGCATATAACTTTGCTTCTATGTCGAGGAGGGCTATGAGCCTGTAATTGGCCGGGTTTGTGTGGTCCCCCTTTTTATGGATAGGGAATAGAATGGAACCTTTCCAGGAGGATGGCAAAATTGCAGTGGCAAAAGAATGGTTAAATAAAGGGGTGAGTCTAGATGCAAAAAAGGCGGAGGCAGTTTTCAGAACCTGGGCCGGAATCCCATTTGGGCCTGGAGCGCCATCAGTTCTAATGGCCGTGAGGCACTTTAGTACCTCCATCTCTGTGAACGATCCGGTGGAGGTCAAGTTTACACCTACTGTCGAGGCACTTTCGGGTTCGATAATTTCCGCCGCCACCTTGGACCACACAAGGCTTCCTGCAGTGGGCTGGTTTGTCTCGCAGGTGTACAGTCCCTTAGCATACTGTTCCCACACTTTCCCTGCAACGCTGTTTTCCTTTTGCGCTCCTCTGGGGGTCAGACTGTTAATGAAACGCCAAAGCTTGCTGTTGTCATTTCCTTCAGTTCTGTTCGGTCTGCAGTTTTTTGTGGGCCCAGACTGTCTTTTTATAGTCAGTTCGCAGAGCAGCTATGGAGTATCTCCCTAACAAATGAGTGCCTTTCTTTTGTGCCCTGATTGCCTTATTAAGAGCACGCTTACTCTGTGACAGGCTCCACGAATTTGCACGGTGAGGCTCAGAGTGAAATTGGCGACTTCTTGAATGGTGGTTATTGCCTAGACAATCCAATAAGTCTGAGGTCAGAGTTTCCCAGAGGTAGATGACGTTCTTAGTTTGAACTGGGTTAAGTTCGTCCTCCCTTCTAGCTACATAATCTAGCAGGCTATGACTAAGATTGGTTGACCATTTTATTCTTTTAAGCACTTTGTGATGTTCCTCCCCCGTAGCCTCAGAGGATAGTTTATGTGCAGGAATGGTTCCGTCCTTTACCCAGAGCTAATTAACTTATTGATTGGGAAGGTGCAATCACATTCTTCAGTACTTTTAAATTAACATCATGGTACTGGCAGTTTCTCCTAACCTAGGGTGCAAAGGAAAGTTTCAGTTTTCAGAACCAGAGGGCCACTTCTAATTTAAAGTGACTTTGATGTGAAGCATGTGCCTGCAATATTCCAGATGTTTGGTCATCAGAACCCTTTTCTGTGTTAGAAAACGACTGTGCTGCCTCTTTACATGACATTTTATTCTCTAACTACAATTAAAAAGATCACCAGATTAATCTCAGTAAAGACCTACAGGCTCTGAAGCAGACAGAATAGTAATGGTGAGTTTTAGCCCACCTAACCATGCACTGTTCACGTGGTGCTCCGCACCTTAATAAAATAAAATAGTTTAAACAAACTCTTTGTTGTTCGTTGTTAGCAATTATTTTTGCATTTATTATACACTTCTTTTCAATTGATTGCTTTTGTTATTTTATATTCATAACATTTGTTTTAAACATTTGTAAACATATTAGCATCAAAACTTATGTACATAACGTTATTTTTCAGACAATCATGAATAAGCACACATTTGCGAAATAGGCCCAATGCATTTCGGCACCCGAGGTGGTGCCTTCATCAGGGGCAATGCTGTAAGAAATGAAAAAATATTCAATGTAATGATGTACTCCATTCGGTTGAGCATGGGGGTATGTATTTGCAAGGAAATAACAGCGTACCTGGTTTCAAGTTGGGTTGTTGAGGACAATGTGCTTAAATATTAAGCTGTGTGCCTGGAGCGCTGTGTGAATAAATAACAAGAAGCTAGTAGTGTAAAGCTGGGGGATGATATTATCCCAATCATATCATGCGTTAAGCCTGTTACCCTATTTACAACATACCTGCTTGTTTGGTGCTTGTATAACTGTAACGACAAGCAATATTTAAATGAAAATCCAAGTCATGTGTTTGAAACCGCAGTATTAGCGTGTTTCAGTGAAATCAATAAAAAATGAAGAATGAAATGCCCTACCTTATCTTCATAAACCGAAGTTCTAAATCTATGGGAGCGAAAAAGTAGTGACGTTGTTAATACCTATAAACGGCTCCAGTTACTCGATACTCGTTCTGTACATTATTCAATGGTAAATACCTGATTCAAGGAGAAACGCGTTCTGTATAAATATTGCCGCTGCTCGTCGCTTGTTCGTTCGATATAGACTCAAGAGCACAAAGTTTGTAAACTCAACTCTCCCCTACGCGTGTTGGAGAAGTTGAAAGAAAAAACGGACTTCAAGCGACATAGTCGCTTGGTGGAGAGATTGTTGTAGGCGCCATTTTAGGGTTGCGTTTATACTCATAAGACTGACTTGATTCCGTGACTTATTCATAGTTGGGCAAGTTTAAGGCGCCCATACATCAATAGAAATAACAATGTTGATGTTCCTGAATATTAGTGTGAGGTAATGGGGTAATTAAAGTGTAAGTCTGTATCTTGAGATTGATGATAATGTACATGCTCACGTGTACTACTTGCTCGCGACGATCGGGGCTAAATGCTGAAGTATGGATCGGTTGATGTGTTTGTCTTGTGCAATCAATACATATTGATATCAAGTAAACAATGATACAGGAAGTATTGAAAAATGTGAAACATGCAAAACTCAAAATATACATGCAATGCATATTGACTGATACAATTTGTGAATTCCTGCATTAACAGTGCTACAACTGAAATTTTATGTAGACCGTTTTACCATAAACAATAACAGAGCTCTAAATTAAACAAATTTAATAATTATTTGAACGTTATGGGAACACTATGACACAGATTAGGGCAAACGTTATCATATAGGCAGTCTGAATTGATCTGCTTGTTATTATGACCTGTAATGTTGTTATTAACGGCTTAACATAGTCCTGATATCAAGTGGAGCTTCCTATAGGAAGCACGCCAGATCATATTTGTCATTAAGACCTGTTGGTGTTAGGGTTTTTAAGAACTTAATCCAAAACAATTCTCGCTGCAGTAACCTTTGATGGTTATCTCGATCATTGTGGATTTGTACGTGTTCAATGATGAAAAATCTCAGTTGAGCTATAGTGTGTCGTGCTTCTCTCCAGTGTGTTACCAATGGTGAGGTCATGTTATCATTACGGATACGACTCTTATGTTCCGAAATCCTCACTTTGATTTTGCGTTCCGTTTTCCCTATATACAGTTTGCCGCATGGACATTTAATGGCGTATACCACATTTTTAGCGTTACAATCGCATGAGTGTTTCAAGTTGATGGTTTTGCCCGTGGTGGGGTGTCTACATGTGTTGCCAGTGATTACGTTGTTGCAATTGATGCAATTTAAACATCTGATAGTGCCTTTGTGGTTGATTGGTTCTGTAGCTTGATGTTTCCATTTTAGTCTTTCTCTCAGGTTTGGACCGCGTGTATATGCATGTAACGGTGCATCTTTGAAAATTCCATGAAAATCAGGTTCCGTAGAAAGAAGTTCCCATCTTTTATTCACAATTTTTTTAATCTTGGTAGACAAGGTTGTATATTTCGTGACAAATACCAACCTATTTTGAGATGATTTTGGCCGTTGTTTTAGCAAGTCCAATCTATCCATTCCTTGTACTTTAGCCAGTTGTACTGCTAGTTCATCTGGGGCATATCCCCTTGCTTGGTATTTTTGTGCTTGTCGTTCCAGTGTAGTCAGACAAGTTTGTTCGTTGGAACAAATACGTTTGATGTGGATGAACTGTGATGTTGGTAGATTCCGAATTAGATTTTTTGGGTGGAAACTTGTATGTTCAAGTGCACTGTTGCGGTCTGTGGACTTGGTGTACAGCGATGTTTCAAATCCATGCGTTGTTTTAGAAATCCTCACATCCAAGTAATCAATAGTGTTGCTGCTTATTTTGTGAGTGAATTGAATCCTGGTGTCCACCTGGTTTAATTGGTGAATTAATTGTTCAAGTGATGCTGAAGTGTCATCCCAAATTAAAAAAATATCGTCAATGAAACGACTGTACATTTTCACATGACTCCATTCAGTGGATGACATGATGTTGTCTGCTTCATACTGAGCCATAAATGTATTTGCGTACGCAGGAGCCTCTGCAAAACCCATGGCTGTACCATTCAATTGTGCGTAAAACTCTCCCTTCCATAGGAAATAACTGTTGTGTAAACAAAATTTCAAAAGTTGTAACAAAAATTTTTTGGGGTGGTGGGTGAGTCTTCCATTTTGAGCAAAGCCCATTCGGTCGCTTCTAATCCAGCTTGGTGTGGTATAGAGGTGTAAAGTGCCACCACGTCTATGGTGCACATGATCCAATGATCTTGATATCCTTCCTCTGTCCATTTCAATTTGTTTAAAAAATCTGTCGTGTCCCGTATATAGGATCCCCATTGTTGTACAAATTTTTGCAGATGGTGGTCAATGTATTTGCCAAGGGGGTCAAAAATTGACCCGCACCCTGACACTATCGGTCTGAACGGTGGATTTGTGGGGTGTTTATGAATTTTTGGGATCATATACAAGGTAGGTCGTCTGGGATTCTTTTGTGTGAGGTACATTTCTGTTTGCTGGTCTATCCATTCATTCTGTTTGGCTGTGTGCAGTATGGTCTTCAGCATTACTTGTAATGTTGTGGTTGGGTCTGCTGGTAATTTGAAATAAACATCCTGATCGGCCACGTGTTCATTAACTTTGTATTCGTAGAATGTTGTATCCATCAGGACAAGGGCTCCGCCCTTGTCTGCCGGTTGTATCATGATTGTGTCGTTGTTCGCCAGGTTGTTTAAGGTGTGTAATTCAGCTTTAGTTAAATTGTTGTAGTGAGTTTTTTTGTAGGTTAATGCTTGTAAATCCTTTCTGACCATTGCCTCAAATGTATCAAGCATTTTATGAGATACTGGCGCTTGAAACAAGCTTTTTGGTTTGAATATTCTCTCGGTAGTATGTTCACTTGATTCTGTAGGTTCCACCACATTCTCAAAATAATGTCTTAGTTTTAATGTGCGCATGAATCTAAAGAACGCACCTTCAGTCTCTAGTTCATTAGTTGCCACTGTGGGTACGAATGTTAAACCTTTGTTTAATACTTTCATTTGTACTTTTGTGAGTGTCAATGACGAGATGTTGATGATCAGACTACTGTCCGTCCGCTCCTCAATTCTTTTCCGGCCGTTTCCTCGCCTTGTTTTCCTTTTGTTACTGATGTTTCTGTTTGAAGCGTTGGTGGTTGTCCTTGAGTTTGAGCCTGTGATAAAAAAGCCGGGTCTCTGCTAGTGGTTGCTTGTATGGTGGCCTCGGTGGGTAATATGACACCCTCTTGTGTAGCTGATATTGGTCCCCTACGTATTGATGTTTCTCTATCTGTGACCAGACTTTCTTCCGACGAGCGATTTGATGGTGGTGTTTTCTTGGGAATGTATTGACGTCGGGCATAGATGTCGGCCCATGTATATACTTCGTTGAGTTTATAGTCTATAGTGTCACGTTTATATTTACGTAATTTGCCCTCCTGTAATTCTTTCTCATATTTGTCCAGTTTGATGTTGATATTATCCAAGCTGATCTTCCACGTGTCTGTTTCCATTCTCGCCTCAAGTTCTGACTTCAAAACGTAAATCTCTTCTTCCAATTCACTGATCGTTTTTGCTAATTCCTCGATGATAAGCAGAATCAAATCTAAAGAGCATTTATTCAGTATGCTAAACCATTTGTCCATGAACTTAGAATTGAGATTGAAGCGGAATAACATCGGTTTTATTGAAAGTCGCAAACCTCTGGGTATCCGTTTGGCACGGTGATATTGGATGAGGGTGGAAGCATGCATCCTCTGATTCAGTTGGCGTCTTGTTAGATACTCCAATTGTTTTAATTGCTGGCTAATGGATCCCCCATGAACATCCATATTTTTCACTTCTTTGATGAGAGCATAGATCTGGTCCGCCTGATCATTCGTATAGGCCAAGGTGCTGGCCCTGTTATCTGTTATGCCAGTGATTGTATCGAATTGCATCTTTGTTTGGTCAATGGGTGCCTCCTCACTGTGTGACTGGTTGAGAACTACTAGTTATTGGGGTTGTGAGGAGCACTCCAATTTAAACACAAATTTTTTGAAATTTTTCCAATGGTGCACTGATTAATCAGGAGAGTCACTCCTGGTCTGTATAATGAATAGTAATGGTGAGTTTTAGCCCACCTAACCATGCACTGTTCACGTGGTGCTCCGCACCTTAATAAAATAAAATAGTTTAAACAAACTCTTTGTTGTTCGTTGTTAGCAATTATTTTTGCATTTATTATACACTTCTTTTCAATTGATTGCTTTTGTTATTTTATATTCATAACATTTGTTTTAAACATTTGTAAACATATTAGCATCAAAACTTATGTACATAACGTTATTTTTCAGACAATCATGAATAAGCACACATTTGCGAAATAGGCCCAATGCATTTCGGCACCCGAGGTGGTGCCTTCATCAGGGGCAATGCTGTAAGAAATGAAAAAATATTCAATGTAATGATGTACTCCATTCGGTTGAGCATGGGGGTATGTATTTGCAAGGAAATAACAGCGTACCTGGTTTCAAGTTGGGTTGTTGAGGACAATGTGCTTAAATATTAAGCTGTGTGCCTGGAGCGCTGTGTGAATAAATAACAAGAAGCTAGTAGTGTAAAGCTGGGGGATGATATTATCCCAATCATATCATGCGTTAAGCCTGTTACCCTATTTACAACATACCTGCTTGTTTGGTGCTTGTATAACTGTAACAACAAGCAATATTTAAATGAAAATCCAAGTCATGTGTTTGAAACCGCAGTATTAGCGTGTTTCAGTGAAATCAATAAAAAATGAAGAATGAAATGCCCTACCTTATCTTCATAAACCGAAGTTCTAAATCTATGGGAGCGAAAAAGTAGTGACGTCGTTAATAACTATAAACGGCTCCAGTTACTCGATACTCGTTCTGTACATTATTCAATGGTAAATACCTGATTCAAGGAGAAACGCGTTCTGTATAAATATTGCCGCTGCTCGTCGCTTGTTCCTTCGATATAGACTCAAGAGCACAAAGTTTGTAAACTCAACTCTCCCCTACGCGTGTTGGAGAAGTTGAAAGAAAAAACGGACTTCAAGCGACATAGTCGCTTGGTGGAGAGATTGTTGTAGGCGCCATCTTAGGGTTGCGTTTATACTCATACGACTTACTTGATTCCGTGACTTATTCATAGTTGGGCAAGTTTAAGGCGCCCATACATCAATAGAAATAACAATGTTGATGTTCCTGAATATTAGTGTGAGGTAATGGGGTAATTAAAGTGTAAGTCTGTATCTTGAGATTGATGATAATGTACATGCTCACGTGTACTACTTGCTCGCGACGATCGGGGCTAAATGCTGAAGTATGGATCGGTTGATGTGTTTGTCTTGTGCAATCAATACATATTGATATCAAGTAAACAATGATACAGGAAGTATTGAAAAATGTGAAACATGCAAAACTCAAAATATACATGCAATGCATATTGACTGATACAATTTGTGAATTCCTGCATTAACAGTGCTACAACTGAAATTTTATGTAGACCGTTTTACCATAAACAATAACAGAGCTCTAAATTAAACAAATTTAATAATTATTTGAACGTTATGGGAACACTATGACACAGATTAGGGCAAACGTTATCATAAAGGCAGTCTGAATTGATCTGCTTGTTATTATGACCTGTAATGTTGTTATTAACGGCTTAACATAGTCCTGATATCAAGTGGAGCTTCCTATAGGAAGCACGCCAGATCATATTTGTCATTAAGACCTGTTGGTGTTAGGGTTTTTAAGAACTTAATCCAAAACAATTCTCGCTGCAGTAACCTTTGATGGTTATCTCGATCATTGTGGATTTGTACGTGTTCAATGATGAAAAATCTCAGTTGAGCTATAGTGTGTCGTGCTTCTCTCCAGTGTGTTACCAATGGTGAGGTCATGTTATCATTACGGATACGACTCTTATGTTCCGAAATCACTGGCAACACATGTAGACACCCCACCACGGGCAAAACCATCAACTTGAAACACTCATGCGATTGTAACGCTAAAAATGTGGTATACGCCATTAAATGTCCATGCGGCAAACTGTATATAGGGAAAACGGAACGCAAAATCAAAGTGAGGATTTCGGAACATAAGAGTCGTATCCGTAATGATAACATGACCTCACCATTGGTAACACACTGGAGAGAAGCACGACACACTATAGCTCAACTGAGATTTTTCATCATTGAACACGTACAAATCCACAATGATCGAGATAACCATCAAAGGTTACTGCAGCGAGAATTGTTTTGGATTAAGTTCTTAAAAACCCTAACACCAACAGGTCTTAATGACAAATATGATCTGGCGTGCTTCCTATAGGAAGCTCCACTTGATATCAGGACTATGTTAAGCCGTTAATAACAACATTACAGGTCATAATAACAAGCAGATCAATTCAGACTGCCTATATGATAACGTTTGCCCTAATCTGTGTCATAGTGTTCCCATAACGTTCAAATAATTATTAAATTTGTTTAATTTAGAGCTCTGTTATTGTTTATGGTAAAACGGTCTACATAAAATTTCAGTTGTAGCACTGTTAATGCAGGAATTCACAAATTGTATCAGTCAATATGCATTGCATGTATATTTTGAGTTTTGCATGTTTCACATTTTTCAATACTTCCTGTATCATTGTTTACTTGATATCAATATGTATTGATTGCACAAGACAAACACATCAACCGATCCATACTTCAGCATTTAGCCCCGATCGTCGCGAGCAAGTAGTACACGTGAGCATGTACATTATCATCAATCTCAAGATACAGACTTACACTTTAATTACCCCATTACCTCACACTAATATTCAGGAACATCAACATTGTTATTTCTATTGATGTATGGGCGCCTTAAACTTGCCCAACTATGAATAAGTCACGGAATCAAGTCAGTCTTATGAGTATAAACGCAACCCTAAGATGGCGCCTACAACAATCTCTCCACCAAGCGACTATGTCGCTTGAAGTCCGTTTTTTCTTTCAACTTCTCCAACACGCGTAGGGGAGAGTTGAGTTTACAAACTTTGTGCTCTTGAGTCTATATCGAAGGAACAAGCGACGAGCAGCGGCAATATTTATACAGAACGCGTTTCTCCTTGAATCAGGTATTTACCATTGAATAATGTACAGAACGAGTATCGAGTAACTGGAGCCGTTTATAGTTATTAACGACGTCACAACTTTTTCGCTCCCATAGATTTAGAACTTCGGTTTATGAAGATAAGGTAGGGCATTTCATTCTTCATTTTTTATTGATTTCACTGAAACACGCTAATACTGCGGTTTCAAACACATGACTTGGATTTTCATTTAAATATTGCTTGTCGTTACAGTTATACAAGCACCAAACAAGCAGGTATGTTGTAAATAGGGTAACAGGCTTAACGCATGATATGATTGGGATAATATCATCCCCCAGCTTTACACTACTAGCTTCTTGTTATTTATTCACACAGCGCTCCAGGCACACAGCTTAATATTTAAGCACATTGTCCTCAACAACCCAACTTGAAACCAGGTACGCTGTTATTTCCTTGCAAATACATACCCCCATGCTCAACCGAATGGAGTACATCATTACATTGAATATTTTTTCATTTCTTACAGCATTGCCCCTGATGAAGGCACCACCTCGGGTGCCGAAATGCATTGGGCCTATTTCGCAAATGTGTGCTTATTCATGATTGTCTGAAAAATAACGTTATGTACATAAGTTTTGATGCTAATATGTTTACAAATGTTTAAAACAAATGTTATGAATATAAAATAACAAAAGCAATCAATTGAAAAGAAGTGTATAATAAATGCAAAAATAATTGCTAACAACGAACAACAAAGAGTTTGTTTAAACTATTTTATTTTATTAAGGTGCGGAGCACCACGTGAACAGTGCATGGTTAGGTGGGCTAAAACTCACCATTACTATTCATTATACAGACCAGGAGTGACTCTCCTGATTAATCAGTGCACCATTGGAAAAATTTCAAAAAAATTGTGTTTAAATTGGAGTGCTCCTCACAACCCCAATAACTAGTAGTTCTGAAGCAGACAGGCCACTTATGGATAGTAACTACCAAACAGGCAGACCCTCCAGGATTTCACGATTTCGCTGTTTGCCGCAAAATCGGCACTTTTGTAAAAATGCTGTGATTTTTACAAAAGTGCCAGCGAAATCAAGCACTTTTGTAAAAATGCCGTGATTTTTAAAAAAGTGCCAGCGAAATCGGAAGGTGATGTGTGCCTGCCTGAGGTCAGACTTAGATTGGTAAATGTCAGTATACAGGGGAGAGACCAGTTGAAAATCTCCTCAGCATCATGTGCAGTGGTGTAGTCTTTCTGGGGCATTTCAATAACGTCAGAGGAAGGTTACATTAATAGGAAATTCCTTAACCCGCCAACAGGATTTCTGAGGTCAAACGTAACACTTATTAAAGTGAGAGAGGCAGTTTTAATTCCAACTGAAGCAAATCTGGGAGGGGATTGGGAGCCGTTCTACATCTAAACGCAGGAAATAACTGGAATGCATGTATTTAATTATCCATGAATGCGCATACGATAGGCTTTGAAATTAGTTTTTTAAAAACAGCGGTTAGCAGGCACGTGTAAACGTTTGCAAACAATTTAGAATGCTTTCCCCACCTCCCCAAGTATACTTAAGATGGGTATGTGCCACTCAGAACAGGGCACTATAATAGCAAATGTACTGGCAGAGCGTGTAGTCACCGCCTCTTGTCATCATTGACAAATACCTATGTTTAGTAGTGGCACACATTTTATTGACCTCGAAAGTGTGAGACCTACAACCTTGAGATCAACCCAAATTACTGGAGTAGAATTAATTTGCCCCACAAGCCTTCAGATCCGTCCATGACTTTGGTTACCTCTCAACTTTTCTATACCTCTCAACTTTTTGAGTTTCACGGAGGGTAGCACTGTGTGTTTATGGCAAGAGAATTCATGGAAATCAATAGAGGTGAAATATTCATGCCACAAAACCTACCTTGTTGCGTCATGAAGGGCGGAGGTAGCAAAACAGGCGCGAGCCCGTGGGGGTGCAATGATCTTCAAAGACAAACAGTAACAGATCAGTAAACCCTGCAAGCTGGAATCACAAAGGTCGCACTGCAAGGGCGGTCAGCGGGGCTCTCACTGCATACCAGGGCCCCTGGTCCCACACCAAAGGGGGCACTGACTCTCACTGCCCGGGGGCGTCTCACCGTACTACAGAGTGAAACCATAAAATCCTAATAAAATCGTGGCTTCCATGCTGCAATTGTGTGATCTTAGGCAAAAATGTAATTTCACTAAGGTAGGTTCTGAAATACCATTTCCCATGGGATGCTACCAGCCCATCTTTTACGGGCTTCTCAGAACCTATACTAAAGGAAATGGAGGATTGCATGTCCAAGGCATAACAGCCTTCACCTATGGGCTGCTTCCTCTGTTCCATATCCCTGGTTTCCAATTACAAAGCAGAATACTCTTCTAAAACAGTTTCCATTGATTTAAGGCTGAGAATGAATGATTAGGAGTAAAATAAAGTGCAGCAAAAATGCCACTAAATTTCCATATTTGTGCCGCTAAATTTCCATATTTGTGCTGCTAAATTTTCGAATCCATGCCGCTATATCCTGGGGGGTCTGAACAGGGAATAGTTCTGTGGTCTGCCATGCCATGCCATATTCATGTGGAGTGAACTTTTTTATCCTCACTGGTAACTACATGGGGTTCATTACTGAGTATGGTGTTCAACTGTTAGACCTCTCATACTTAGGGTGGTCTTTCTGCAGACATTTTGCTTTTTTATCTAATGTTGTTGTTGATTCTTTTTGTTGGCCTTAGGTCTCCAAGCACTCTACGACTGCTAAACAGTACTAAAGTGCAGGCACTTCTCCCCTAAACATGATGGCATTGGTATATATCTGATTAGCGTATCAGATGTACTGGTAAGTCCCTTGTAAGCTTGTAAGCTAGTATACCATATACCCAGGACCTGTATTTCAAATGCTACTAGTGGGACTGCAGCACTAACTGGGCAACCAAATAAGTAGCCTTTCAATCCTGTCTCAGGCCTGCCACTGCAGTGCCTATTTGTACAGTTTACTGCCACTTCGACTTGGTATTTAAAACTACTTGCCAAGTCTCAAACTTCCCTTTTATTACATATACTTCACCCCTAAGGTAGGGTCTAAGTAACCCAAAAGGCAGCGTGCTATGTAGGTAAAGATTAGGACATGTACCTTTATGTTTTACATGTCCTGGTACTGACAAACAACTTATTTCATTTTTCTCTACTGTGAGACATCATAGGCTAGCTTTGGGAATTCCTTAGTACACTTTTGAGCTGCAATTCTTGTTCAGAGAGGAGTAGCTTTTTCACGTTTCATATGTTTGGAATTGTAATGATAAATCCTTGTTACTGGTGAATTTGAATTGAACATTACTGTTTTAGAAATATCCATTTTAGAAAGTGGACATTTCTCTGCATTTACTACTCTGTGTGCCTGACCGTCTGTCTCCAATACACATCTTCGGTGGGTTGCAGTTACACTTTGGGCATTTCCACTAGACAGCCCCGACACAGGAAGGATAGGTGTGTCTGAGTACCCATCTACATACATCTGCATTCTAATGGCCCTGCCTGGGCAGGATGGAAGGTAGGGGTGAACACTTCACTTGAATTGGCAGTGCCCTGTCCCACACAAAGGACTGATTACACGCTACAGATAGCCTAGCAGACAGGACTGGGTTAAAAGGGACATTTGTGCACTTCAGTGAGCTTCTTTGTTGTCACCCTCAACAAAGGCACTTTTGGGTATAAGTACTGGGTCTCTGACCCCTCTAAAATCAGACACTACTGGACTTGTAACTGAAACTCTGCCACAAGAACTGCTGTGCTACTTAATTGACTCAACTGGACTGCTGATCTTGAAGGCCTGCTTTTCTGTATGTTGTCCATGCTGCCTGCTGCTCTCTTACTATGCTGAAGAAGAGCTGGACTCTGCCTTCACTCCCAGGGATCTCCAAAGACTTGTTGGCCTGCCTCCTGTTGCTTGAGACTCAGTGATATCAAAGTCACTACCCTTGCTCCTGTGACTGTCTCACTGGAAGTGGCCCAGATACTTGCAACATGGATTGCGATGCATCGCCTGTCTGCGTGCAGTAGAATCAGCACATCTCATTGCAACCAGTGCTTTGCCTTCAGAGATCAATGTGTTGGAGAGTGTATAGCCACTGCTGTAGCTTGATAAGATCGTCGCATCCCCTCTACTGCATGGCAGAATCCGATGCATCGCTTGAAACCTCTCAACTCCAGCACCTGTCTTTGGAACTGATGTATTGCCTTCACCGTGTGGAGAAGATCATTGCATCCTTCACCTGCAGGCTTTAACATCGACACATCTCTCTGTTTGCATCCGGGAAAGGCACTTTTTTAATTGGGGCCTGCAAGAGGCCTGTACCCGACCAGCACTCCATCGCATTCGACCTGAACTTTGACAGTGTCCTGGTCCATCGCGACCCATGTTATGTTATGTTATTGTAATTGTAATTTATTATGAGCTCGAATCAGCCCTGAAGGTATATCTCGGCGCAAGACCAGGGCAGAAGGACAGGCTGGAATATAAACATAAAATAGGTAGGTTTTAAGCGTCTTCTAAACGGGGGGCATGGAAAGAGAAATATCTGCAGCCTGCCCTGGCCTTCTTAAACCTGGAGACAATAAGCAGGGCTTTATCGTGAGATCTAAGAAGTCTCAATGGGGTGTAGGGCAGAAGCTTAGCTGCTAGGAAAGAAGGTCTTTGCCTGTGAACAGCACAGTGGGTTAGACAGCATAATTTGAAAATAATTCTCTTTCCCACCGGAAGCCAGTGTAGAGACTGCAAGAATGGGGCTGTGGGTAAGCTTGGGGGAGGTTGCAAACAAGGCGCTACAGTGTTTTAGACAACCTGAAGTTTAGAGAGTAAGTTCACATTGATAGAGGCCAGGAGTGAGTTGCCGTAATCAAGGCAACTGATTACCATGGCTTGGACCAAGGCATCTCTTGAGTAAAGTGGTAAGAGAGGGATGACTCTGCTCAGCAGACGTCGCATATGGAAGCAGGACCTGGTGGTGGCTGATGTGTGTTCTTTCATATAAAGATATTGGTCTAAGCGAACTCCAAGGTTTTTTTACTACCAATTTGGGTGAAGGGCCAGTGCCCAGCTCAGCTGGCCACCAATCTGGAGCCCAAAGAAGTTGAACTTGTCCATATAGCATTATTTCTGTTTTCATAAGGCTGAGCTGCAATCGGTTTCCCAGCATCCAGGTGGCTATGGCCTTCATCCCAGAGGAGAATAAGGCTTTAGATTTGGACAGGTTGGAGCCAAAAGAGAAAAGTAGCTGTGTGTCACCAGAGTATGAAATAATCTCAAACCCAAAACCTCTAGCGATCTTAGCAAGGGGGGCCATATAAATATTAGAGCATAGGGCTCAGACAGGAGCCCTGTGGTACTCCATAGTCCCGTAGCAACGTTCTAGGCTTGTAGGAGCCAAGGACGATCGTTTGGATTTCTGTGACAGGAAATCCGCTAACCATTTAAGAGCCATTCCTTGGATCGCTAGATCGCTGAGTCTGTGAAGTCGGTAGTGATAAACCGTATCAAATGCCGCTGACAAGTCTAAAAAAAATCAGTATTGTCTGGATATTAGCATCAAGCGAGCATTCAATATGGGCTGTGACTGCAAGCATGGCTGTCTCGGTATTGTGGAGAAGTCTAAAGCCAGACTGAGAGCTGTCTAACTACCTGTTAGCCTTGTGGTAAGTTTCCTAAAGTAACCTTGTTAGCGTCACTTGCTTCTAAGTGCTTTTTTGCACTTATTTTTCTAAAATTCAATATCTCAACTTCTATACATTGAAGTTTTGTCTTTTTGGTATTGTTTTGCTCAGAATATAGTAATCTATTTTTCTAAACCTGTGTGGAGTTTTTTGTGGTGTATGCATTGTGTTACTGTGTGTGTGTGTGTGTGTGTGTGTGTTGTACAAATACTTTTACATTGCCTCTTTAGAAAAGCCTGTCTGCTTTTTGCCAAGCTACCAGAGGGTGAGCATATGTTATTTTTGGGTGTATATCTAGCTTACCCTGACTAGAGAGGTGGTTCCTGCCTGGCCTGGGTGCATACCTCAGCCAGCCAGCAACACTATTTATAACAGAAACCTCTAGGTATTCTGACTTCCAAGCATCAATCAAAGGAAGTCATCTTCACAGCAGAATGTAAAAAAGTGTTTAACACCCTAAAGGAGGCAATGCACACTATACTGGTACTTAAGGCAACTGACTTCAGTAAAGAATTTGTTGAACTGACAGAAACTTCAGAGCATAATTTAGAGGTAGTAGTTTAATAGTTCAAGTGGAAACAGGCCCAGCATTTTAGGTCAGTATTTACTAGAAATCCAACTTTACCAATGATTTGGGCCTGTACTAAATATTTTGAAAAGTTCCATCATTAACTTGGTAACTGCTTCCTAGGGGGTGGTAACATTATTCAATGCTAATATCATATCCTAATATGTTATGGAACCGTAAACCCTGTTACAGCGAAAATAGCTTTTAGGGACTTGTCAATGTAACTGCATGTTTTACATTAATCTTTTATAAGTCCTACTTTTAACATATCCTAGTTTTAAATCCCATGCACCCTGCCTAATTGGGAATCAAGGCTGGCTAGGGATGAATTATTAATATTTAAAATGCTGGTTTAGGTCTGTCAAAGGGGTTATCTTGATAAGTCGAAATTGTAGTTTTAAAACTGCACAGTCAGGCTACAGTGGTAGGCCTACTGTCATATATTTGATTGTCACTCCAGTAGTGGCACAATGTGTGCTGCAATCCAATAGTGACAATAAACCTAGGGTACTCGTTGTACCATTTTCTAGGGACTTTATAGGGAAGTTAGGTATGCTACTTAGGAGTATACCCATTCAACATGTTTTAAGGGCCAGAGCACATGCACTGGGCATTAGACACAAAATCATAGTGTGTTGAATCCATAAACCAGAAACAGAATCTAGCAAAAAGTAGGAATGACCACCCAAAAAATAAAACATTTTCCTACTGTAGTATTATAGTAGTATTACTCACAAACCACAAAATGCAATCCACAAATTAGGCTATGTGCCACATTGGCTTGGCTGCATGGCCTGGTCTGCACTCAAGCACTACAGCCAACCTTCCACAGGTGGCGAGACCTCATTGCTGGCCAACCCCTGTGGTCTTGCAGCACCTTAAAGCTCTTCTACATTTATTTCACAGTGCAGCGGTAACACTGTACTCCCACAAACTTACAAAGGAGGCCGTACTACACCCTGTGGTACTACCATGGTACCACTGTGCAGCAAACGTAATTTTAATTTGACACCAGGGGGTGTCCCTCACATGGGCAAGGGGTCAGGGACCCATTACCCTTTATTCCGAATTGTTTTCTATGACAAAGCGGCTCAGTCTTGGAGACAGCAAATTTCACTTCATGTTGTGATCATCCAATCAGATCACATGTTTTGACCTGTGGTACCATGGTAGTAACAAGGGAGTTCTGCCCCAGCCAATCAGATTGCATGTTTTCAGGATTGCGAAGGTACTATGCTGCTGGATATCTATAAACTTTGAACCTTAATTTCTCAAAAACTACAGAACAGATTTACACCAAATCCTATGGGAAACTGTATTTGGAAAAATGCATTTTGTGATCCCCCTTTTTCTCTGTCCCCCACTTGACAGATCTTCTCGAAACTTTCCATGAAGGAGTTGAGTTTGAAGGCTTTTAATTTGGAACATTTTGTGAAGATTCATCAAATGGAACCAAACTTATTAGCAAACCAATATATGCATTTCCGTTGGAAACCTGGTCCTAACTATAACTACAAAGTGCTGACTGCCACTGTGTAATATACACATGTATGTGGTGCATGTGTGCGAGTATGTTACTAGTAAAATTGCAAAACATTAAAAAATATATTTTTTAATTATTAGTACTTTTTTTCAACCCTAAACGAAACTTTTAATAAATAAAATAAAACATGTAGGTCAAAAAATGTTTAAGGTGTGCGTTATGCATATTATTTTTAAATTAAATAAATGTATTTTAAATAATGTATTGCTTATTTACAAACTTATTAAATTCATGTGCTGTAACATTTTATTTTGGCAACTCTAGCTTTAAAAATAATATATACAATTATTTGAATTAATATTTTCTCATAAAATATGCTTATTTTAAAGTTTAATAAACTTTACACTCAGAAATCGTGTTCTAGGATGGTCTACCAGGAGGTGAAGAGATGTAAGTCTCTACTTAGGAGTAACTTTACATTTTGAAATGGTGAATAGCAAAAAAAGCATAAAGTTAATCCAAGGTTCAGGAGTAGCTCTACATGTGAGTAAATCTTTATGCCTAAATTTACATTCAAGAATAGGGCTACGTCCTTGAAATTTGTCCCTTTCACCTAAATTAGACAAAAACATATTACCTTAATTTAAGAACCAGACTCCTACATAACATATATGTGATTATGTTGTGTTTATTTCTGATGATTAAAAACATTTGATAAATTGTAGTGTTAAAATTCTTAAATTTTCAATGTTATAGTATATCGGCCTCAAGTAGTGTTAGTGAGATCTCCTCAGATCGGAAAACCTTTTCCTAATCTGCCACTTGAGAATAGTGCTCCTTGGCAGCTCGTGTTATTGCCTAGATTTCCTAACAAGTGGTTCTCCAAACTGACACAAAGGGGTTCATTTACTGGCATTTTGAGCTGGCAAAGAAAAAACCAAAGCTTATGATGGGACCACAGCAACACTAGCATTGGTTTTCCTTTGCATATATACAGTAAAGCTTTTAAAAGTTTTTACATTTACAAACCTAAACAAAATCTATCCGAATAGACACCGCAGTACTCAATTTGAGCCGGTGGTTTCGGATACTCGGTACCAGCACTTAATTGTTAACACTGGCACTTATGACAGTCAGCCACATAGTGGAGCTGTTTGCCTAATCTAGAGATGAGGACAGCAACAGTTATTTATTAATTCAATATACATTAAAAATTACTAATACCTGCGTCCCAAGCCATACATTTGGCTTTGGGGGTCTATAATAGTCTTAACCGTCACAGTTCTAGGAGTGTGATGGTTAGTATTTATGTTGGTTCTGTCATTGGCAGCGCTGGCAGGGACATGGGTAGCGCAAGCACCAGTGAGCTCCTGAAGAAGACCCTGACACTTATTTTGCTACAAATTAGGCACTGGACTCCCGAATTGTTTAAAGTGTGTTGCCTTTTACAGACAACATCAAAACATTTGTAGAGATGATTAAACAGTGTACTTGGAAGTGAAAGTGCTGATCCAATTTAATTTATTTTATAGTTAGCAAACGAAAACAGTGTTTGTTCTTCCTACATATTTTAACAAATGTCTGCAAGCTACAAAGTCACTATGCAAGGAAGAATACTTTTGTTTAGGAGTCACTGTAGCTACTAGTAAAAATCGTGATAAAAAGCTGGAAGTATTTCTGAGATATGGGGGATGGAGCCAAAGGGTGTGCCTTGAGAAGTACACAGTGTATAATGTAGGCTTGTGATTGTATCGGGATGACTGGAATTGTGCCTTTTATGTTTGTCGTCAACAACGCTGATTTTGGAGTACATGTAATAGAGTTATAATTACTCACCCAGTGTTTCCCAATCTATCTACATCAGAAGGACTCAAATCTGTCTTGGCCCCGCCAAGTATCAATCCTGTCAACTACTGCTCAAAATTTTAAACAACGTAGTGGACAGAGGAATGTGGAGGTGATTGCTGGAAAAAAAGTGATTACTGTAAAAAAGACAAAGACAGAGCACAGAAGGCAATCAAGGAGAGTGTAAATTTCAGAAAATTACATTCTCAGGTATAGAGTTATAAATAAGTAGGACCCTATAAGCTATTGTAGTGTATATTTGTGTTGGGCGGTGCTTCTCACTTTGATATCTAACACTGTAATATGGCCCGGCGTGCACCGATCGGCTCACGCTACATGCTCACTCGCAACCATATTCCACTGCACATTTATACACAGACCATGTAAGTTTATATGAAGGGCAGAACACTGTAAACATAGGCGCGGCCAGCACAGGTAAGAGCGGTGGCATGGGTGGGGGGGGGGGGAGTCGGCAGACAATGAGATAGGTAAAATAGAAAAATAAAAAAGAATAATAGCTCTTACCTTGCGCTCGGGATGTGAGGAGTGCAAGAAGTGTCATTTTGCATAGGTTTTGCATCTCTTTTATGGTGAATTCCGGACAAAATAATTTAGGATGTGAAAAGTCACTCAAAACACAATTTGCATGGCTTTGTGCTACCTTGCATCAGATAAGCATTAGATGGGTGCAGCATAGGCATTCGCACGCACCCTCCCATGTATTTTGATGTAAAGCCCTATTTACCAACCCTTGTAAAAAAGAGTTTACGCAAAAATGGTGCACCTACCAGAGACTGGTGCAAAGAAGAGAAATGTCTCCTTGTTACTTCCTATTTGCATGTACTCTGTATTGTGCAGAACACATACAAAGTGAATTAAGCCTCCCCAAAAAATTTTGGGCAGGAAGGTGCACAGAAACTATCCTGACCACAATGCAGGCACCCCTGCACAATGGGCCAAGAGTGACTGCTTTAGCATTAGGATGCCTAAAGTGTGCCAAGACTACGTGAGAGCAGAACTCTACCATATCTTTGTAAATATGGCGCAGGTCTGCTCTCTCCTGTTGACTCAAAGTAGTGTAGCAACTTCCTTGCTACGCTAAACTGTGAAAAATATTGGAAATCTGCCTCTAAGTTTCTCATGCTAAATTATGCTTCGAAGGGTATCTATCGTATAATATCCAGCACTTCCTGGATGAAAACAGCCTGGCCATCGTTTTTATACAAGCATTCACACCTGCAAAGGTGATAAATTAATTTACTTGTGTGTAATCCCCAATGCAAATGAGGCAAGGCTTGCATGTGAATGCAAGCCATGCCTCATACACACAAGTAAATGAATGGATATCATGTACATGTGTACATATAGTCAGGCATACACCCTCTGTTAAAAAATCCTCTTTGAATGTTGCACGTGCATGGGATTGAGTTTTTTGTAATCTGGCTCCTGATTGTCACTGGGCAAAAGCACTGTGCATTGCACAACACAGAGACTAATGCTCTTGTAGACATAACGCACTAGAGAAGCTGCCTAAAACAACATAAAAAGCAAGTCAATTTCCCACAGCCATCTGCTGCTTAGCATATCTAAATATATTCATTGACTTCTGATTAACATGTGATGCCGATTCCAATTGAGGTTCTTGCATTATTGGGGCCCTGGTTACTTCTGTAAATTATATCAGTCATTGTGTAGACTAACATCCTTTCACAAATACCGCCCCCTTTAATACCCTCTCAAAAAGAAATTGGATCAGTGGTGGATTCTCCACTAAGGTGGATGAGAGTTGCCCCACTGCTTTCAGCAGTGGAAATAAAGGAAAAATAAAATGATTGTAATTTGTTGTTACTATCAT
Organism: Lissotriton helveticus; assembly: GCF_964261635.1. Taxonomy (NCBI): domain Eukaryota; kingdom Metazoa; phylum Chordata; class Amphibia; order Caudata; family Salamandridae; genus Lissotriton; species Lissotriton helveticus. The sequence goes on along the minus strand of NC_136063.1, from coordinate 1,707,799,381 downwards.
TTTATTTTTTTCTGCTGTGGCAGCTCGGCGGGGTGGGCTGCTCTGCTCTCAGAGCAGGGGGAGGAGTGGCGGGCACTCTGTAAGGGTGCATGGTTCTTGAGCTGGCCAAACAGAAATTTGCGCATTTTACATGTTCTTCACCCAAGCTGCATTACAGCCTGGGTGGAGAACTTGCCCAGTCTCATACCCTGGCGGAGCACCAAACCACAGTGCTCAGACCAATCCCAACGCTGTATTGCAGCGTTGTGATTGGCTTAAGGGAGCATGGGTGCTTCCTGATCCGGCTGGAGCAGAGGAACATTGACAAGGAGAGAAGCGGCAAGGAGGTACGTTTTCTTTTTTTTTCTTTACCCGAGTCCTGCCCCATCCCGCCCCATCCTGCTCTGCAACCCCGCCCTCCGCCCTGCCACCTCTGATCCATTTCAGCTGCACTGGATTGGATGACACCATCTCAGATTGGCAGTACTTCACAGTCTCCCACCAGAGCAGTTCTCTCCCTGTCCCTCTATCCTCTCTCCAACATTTATTAGGAAACGGATCCCTTCATGAAAGAAAATAATATAAAAGGGAAATCACGGTTTCTTCAGCTGTGCTTAGCTGGGGGGAGTTGAGAGGAAAGACTCGACCTCGGCATGCTGTCCACGCAGCAGCAATTTCCATGGCTGGGGCTTTATTGCAAGCTGGAACTTTTGTGCTTGCCGAAGAGGTTTGCTTGACTTTTAATATTACATCCTTCTGTGCGTATTGAAAAGGGTGATAATAAGGTCCTTTCGGGTCAGGGTCACCTTCCTACTCCCTGACTCCTTAAAATCAAATGACTTTGAAAGTTACTGCAGCTCCTTGGCAGCAGCCCAGTTTCCACCGTGTTGCTACTTCGATGAATGTAATGTATCAAAGCTGACAGGAAAGGAAGTCTGTTAAAAGAATATTTTTTATAATCTTTTACTCTGCTTGCATTGCAGCATTTCAAAAGTACAGCAGAATACGTGGACTACAACCCATCTCTGTGAACGCTTTATTTCATTTCCAATATATTTAAGGAACTATTTCACTTGGGGACACATTTTAGGGTGCCCTTTAATTGATATTGAACCAGTTAAAGGGGCTTACCTTCCCCATCCGCAATAATTCTAGCTAAGAACAGATGGAGACTCCAGGTGAAACACCAGGGAAATGAGGAATAACCAGAGAAATCAAGATCTGAATTACCAATTATCTTGGTATTTCGGCATCTCCCACGTGACCTATTTATGCCTGGCGTGTGCTAGTAAATGTGAATAACCCCTGGGCATACCAAGGTTCCCTAAGATAACCCTACCCACTTTGGACATTTTCAAAATGGTGAAAGTCCTCAGTCACACTAAACTTGTGGAGTAGTGTGGCTCATTGGTAGTGGAGTAGTGTGGCTCACTGGTTAGAGGCGGCAGGCCCGAGAGCGGAAGTCGGCCCGGGACCAGGGTTCAATTCCTGACGCGGCAGGGTCGTGGACCTTGGTCAGCGTACTCGATAATTCTTGCTTCGGTGCTTACTCTAATCAGGGGTTCCACTCGGCAACTCTAGGCATTAGCTTGCCTAATCTCCACAACGGCCCCACCAATTCCGGGGATGCCTGGCTCCACCTTGGGGACTCCCAGCAAGGGACCATCCCACAGGGAAAGCCAGGACGGGTTCCCCAGAGTGATACAGCGCCAGGAGACCTATGGACGGGTAGCAGTGAGCTTTACAAGCTCAAAAACATTTACATTTTACATTTAACTTGGGCTTTTGGAGCTGTGGGGAGAGTCCTATGGTAAACCTAATGTCCTTCCACAGCTAACACTAAGTAGAGGTGTGGTGCAGCGGCCAGGGCAGCTGACTTCGGAGCACAGGGTTCACGGCTCGATCCCTTGCTGCGGCAGCTGCTCAGCTCAGCACCATGTGACTCTGGGCAATAGCTCACTTAATTTCCACGATGGCCCCCAGTGTCTTGAGACCCTTAAGGGTCAGTGGTTCCCGCTTTACAAATGCGGATTTACCGTTTTTTTAACACTACAATCCAGTTTGACACAGGCCCTTTGCCCACAACAAACTGAGAGACAAAATTCTGAAGACAAAAGCGGAGGTTTTCAGCAACATGACCATGATGCACAAGAATTGTTTTTTCATTTGGTTCATGCTCTTTGAAGGGTGCCTTAAGTGTTATACCGAAACCTAGCTGGCCTGTTAAACAGATTTTGACACTGTAATTTCAAAAAGAGGCACCCTGTGATTGGGCCTGCTTGGGTAGGGGGACGAAAGAAGGTTCCTTCCCAAGTATCAGCTATCATTTGCCTCTGACATGAGAGGCATCTTTGAAGTGTGCCCCAAGTGTTTTATGGATAGTCCCAGCAGATCTGCCAACCAGGATGTGGCATTCAAGCTGGATCTGACACTTTAATGTAAAAAAAGATCCTCACAGCTTGGCCCTGCATATTGTCAAGTTAAGAGGGGTCATCTCTGCCTATTGAGGTCAGCCTATTATTTGCTCCTGGGGTGCATTTCATACAATTCACACATATTAAAACGGTATTTAGTGGCTGGCAGCAGTAAAAGAACAAATGCAAATGGGCCTCCAAAAGCTCTAGGGAGGAAAAGGGTACCTTTCTAAAAATATGTTCTCCCAAATATTCAGTAAAAATCCAGCTTCACTATTGAATTGGTTTTCTAATAACTTTTAAAACAATGTTTAATTATGTTACTACCTAGTATCATTCCCAAGAAACACTATTAGTGTTTAATATTGCATCCCAGTATTTTCCTGTGTAACGGACATTTTCACTACAGTGAAAGTAGTTTTTGGGGCCTTTTCACTGTAACACCATATGTAACATAAAACTTCTATATATCTTACTTTTAAATGCAACACACCCTGTTTTATGGGCAATGTGAACTAGTTAGGGGTGTTTTATAAATATTTAAAAGCAAGGTTTAGGCCTGTCAAAAAGGGGTTACTTTGACAGGTCAAATTTTGCAGTTTAAAATTTCACAGCCAGACTTCAAATTGCAGGCCTGCAGTCATGGCTGCACTTTCACTGTAGTGGGAGGCACAATAGGTGAAGCAATCCACCTGTGACATTCACATTGCAGGCCCTTGGTACACTTTGTACTGTATGCTAGGGAATCATAGGTAAGTTAATTATGTCAATTTGGCGTCTCGCAATTTTACCACTTTGAAAGGAGGAGCAAACACAATTCATCAGTGGCTAGCAGGGGTAAAGTGTACAGAGTTCTACAGCCAGCCCAAATTTGGGTCCAGAAAAAAGCGACAAATTTGGAGTGAGCAAACAGAAGAGGTGGTTTTCCTACATGGATGTACTATGAAGCAAGGAACAAATGAAGCAGTGGCACAAAGCTTGCAGATATCTTTCAATCTCTTCAAGCTTCTAGCCAGGCTTCAAGAGTTATACCTTCTTTTATGGAACCTTAAGTATATCAAAGGCTCTTCATGTAGGCTGCTGCTGCAGCTTCTGATGACACATGTGAGAATGCCATGCGGTGAATCACACCAAGTGTATGTTATGTCTCTCAAGCAAGAGGCATCAACCGCGTCATACAAAAACAAAATGTGATTTTAAACTTCGGACTTGAACTTGGAGGGCCTTTTTAGACCAATCTTGATAGCACAGTTGTCTACAGACCTCTTGGCATGCAATTTGTGGGCTTTGCCTCCACCCACAGAATATTTCACTCTCATCTCATGTTTGCCTGTTTGGTATATCATTTGACTTTCTGTTGAGTGCTTGCATTTCGGTTGTTTTACATCTCTGAAGAATACTGACTCATAACACAGAGCATTTGTTATCTAAAAATGCATTGTATGCAGAAAGCAATTCCTTTTTATTTTTTGAATTTCAATTCAGCAGTCGGTTTTTAATATTTAAATAGGTCTCAAAGTGAAGGCAAACCTTTTGGCATTCCGAATTCTTCTCCACAGTGCTATCCTAAGCTAATTGATAATCAGAATCGCTGACAATAGTCCAACCTCTACATTACATTAGTACTAAAAGTGTAAAATAAATGTACCAAAAATCATAAAATCAAACATAGCAATAACATTTGTTTTCATTTTGGGTATACAAGAATAGACTCCACGGATCCCATCTACCAGAAAGTACCCACTCGCTTTTTGACATCATACTATTTTTCCTCTGCTTGAGAAGACATTTTTGTTCCATCTCCTTTCATGCTTCTGTTTACATGGAACCAACCTTTCGAACCTCTACGGCCAAACTGATTATATGAATATGCGGCCGGTAGCGTTTTTTTGCATAATAATAGATTTGCCACTTTTGCCACACAATCCATCATCTGCTGCATATTCTGCATATATTAACAAAAAAATTATTCTCTAGTTCAAATGGTTCAAATGTTACTGAATACGCAGTGATGTGCGTGTGTGCAGTGGAAGGCCTTTTGGAAAGGTTGACTGGTTAACCTTATGCTTATTGCTATATTTGGGTATTAAGCTGGTACTAATGAGGTGCAACCAATGCACATACAGTGTTAAAAAGGGTAAACATGACAAAATAATGAGGTAATGCTACCATAAAATGCGCCACATTGCGCTGCATAATAATAAATACTTACTGAGCCTTGGTGGAGACTCTGGGGGGAAAAGCAGAGATGCCTCAGTGGTTCCTGGAGGCTTAAGGGAAAGAAAGGATCGATGGAAGATCCATCCACCTCTTCTCATTGGCTCACCTTGCCATCTGTCAGTCAGTGAGAGGAGGACCTTCCCTAACTCATCACAGAATGGGATGGGGTGAGTGAGATTTGCTGACCCCCTTGCCACTCTGTGATGAAACATCACTGATAGACAGGTTTAAGTATATCAGAAACGCTCCCCCTCAACAGGCTTTGCCAGGCTCATGAGGTCACTCTCATCTCAAATCTTCAGCCTATCAAAGCTTGGCTAATGTTGCCAGGGTCCTACAAATTAGGGTATTTAAAGCACCTGTCTGCCTAACCAGCGTATTATGACCTTTGCTTTGCCTGACAGACACTCTTCATGCTTAGAAAAGGGTAGAAGGGAAGAACACATTTGGTATTCTCTACAGTGGACTCTCTGAGAGTGGTGTTCCATATCTTATAGAGATTAGGACTTGCTGGCCAGGAAAGGTCACTTTTTCTATTACATATTGGCAGTGGCATCAGTCAGGATCAGACACTGCATAAAATGATTTTGCCATTTTATACTCATCTACTGCCATCACGCACCCAACTGCCAATGCTTGTACAAAATAGATTTCAAGTGCTATGTATGACCTTTCACATACTAACAATATATTACACTTATGACCTTCATGTATGGAGTATAACCATCCTATATGTAAATATGAATATCAAATCACCCAATGCAATATTTTGCCAAAGTAAGATCTTCATATTCCCATGAATGTTTTTCTTTTTCAAAGTTACCGTCACCATAGGTCATGGAACAAATACAACCTGAATTTACGTAAATTATGCTCAACTACTAATAAAATATATCGTTGTGGTGATCACATGCCACAATATTGCAACTTCGTTTCAAAGGACTGCACATGCCAGGCACCTTTACTTACCATCGTGCAGATGGTAAGTAAAGTACTAGTAGCGGAATGGACAATTCATCCTTTGGAATGCTTAAAAAGCACACTGAAGTGGATAAACACAAACTCTCAAGCACGCTCATAATCTAACCCTGCCTTTCTCTTACATGTCCATATTCACTTATACTTGTCACTAAACCCCCATAACCCACTTAACGCCATGCTCCCAACATTTTTGGGTGTTTGCCTTCATTAATAGGTTTATGCCAATGCATACATGTTCTCTTTGTATTAAAAAAACACTGAACGAAACCCCACTAAACCTGCAACATGCACCAAATGAAGACCAGAGTTGCCTGTCCTCTAATTCTAGTCAATTTAAGGGACTCCACTAGAAATCCCCACTCCCTTCACAAATCTACACAACACTTAGTAGAGCATATGTATGGTACACACCCGATATTTTCATAGAAATATTAAATACGGCTGTTTTTCACTTCAATACCAAACATCATATTCTGTCAAAAAGTGCTCACGTACTGTAATTGTGCAACACTTTATGACAGCAAACCAGTGGCTGAAAGATCACATCTAAGTCAAATTAATGGAATAAAACCCCTCCAGCATCAAACACAAAGGTTGCAGAGAAGTCAAAAGACATTTAATTCCCCCTTGTTCTCTAGATGAAAAACGGGGAGCAGATGTAATCCCGCAGAGAATAATATCAAGAAAGTGCTGACTTTGCATTGTTGATGCTTCATACTTGTAGATGGAAGTAAGAAATTTCGCACAGCCTGGCAACTGCAACCTGTAATTAAATTGTTTCAGAATTTTCAGCAGCCACATGAATTTCATTTTTATAAAGTCTTGTTTTCTTCTTATTGTTCTCAAGGGAGGAGACATTTGTGCTGATCAGTTTTGCAATGTGTACTGTGAAGGAAATTCTCTTGGCCACATTTTCATAAAGTTATAGTGCTACAGTTCTAAGACACAGCAACAACAGGATACCTTTCAAACTTGTAATCTTAATGCTCCATTTCTGAGTGATGTATTAACCCTCAGCTCAGACACAAAAGAAGTAAGCATGGGCGGATTTTGCGGATTCGCAATCCGCGAATTTGCGGATTTGCGTATTCGCGGATTGCGAAAATACGCGAAATCCGCGAATTCTCGCGGATTTGCGGATTTTTTGGGGGTGTGTGTGTTCGCACGGGTTTCTGCAAGTTCGCGAGGGTTTTGTACAATTTCGCAAATTGCGAACTTACTTGTCGGGTCGCCAGTTTTGCGAACTTGTTGTTTCTACGTGCCCAGCCTGTTTGCTAAGATTTCTTCATCACTGCCACCCTCTGTCACCACTGGCACTCTCTTTGGTCACCCATGCCACCCTCTGGCTCACCCATGTCACCCTCTGTGTCATCACATCACCCTCTAGTTCACCAGTGTACATTATTGGGGCAAAACAAAGCACTGCCATCCTCTGTCAACACTGGCACTCTGGTTCACCCATGCCACCCTCTGGCTGGCACACCCATGCCACCCTCAGTGTCATCACAACACCCTCTGATTGACCACTGAGTGAACAAACACCTGCTAAGTGTTTTAAGTTTTGCAAACAACAACACCTGCCCTGCCCCAACTGACATTAATGAAGGTTGGCACCTGCTTGTCTGCTCCCTTTCCTTTTTGTTGCAAATGCAATGTAAATATTTTTTTTTTAACAGGATGCAATGGCATACTTGTAACTATTCTGTGACTGTCAGAGCAGGGTCACACAATAGTTGCAAGTAGGCAACCGGATTCTGGAGGGCCCCTTCAGGAAGCACTACAGCCTGGTAAATGGTTACAAATGATGAGCTCGAACTTTTGCACCTGCTCGTTCGTTTTGCTTTTGCAAAACTCGTTTTTCGGTAATTTCGCCCTATTCGCGGGGCGCGTCGTAGTGCGAACTGGCCCGTGGAGGCCGCGAACTCGTGCGAGTTACCTCAAGGTTGAGTATGGGCGCCGCCATTTTGTTTGCGTGACGTATTTCCGTTTCCGCCCGCTATGTGTAATCTCGCGCGACTCGCGCCTTGCGAATACAAGTTCGCACGAGTTCGCGAGAGACATCGCGTGCGAAATTACTTACGCGCACGTGATCGGGCCGCCATCTTGTTTTTCATTCATTCCTATGTGTCTGGGTATGGTGTTTCTATCCTTTGTATATCTCTGCCATCCTTTGCTTGTTTTAATATTTTGTTGATCTATTTAACTTATTTTCTATCCCTCTATTTTTCTAGATCTATATTTTTGTGTTTTAGGCTACTTTTGTTTACTTTTGAACTACTTTTTTAAACTTTTATTTCCTTCTTCCCTACTCTTATTCTTTTTCATTTTTTCTCTTCTTTACTGCTAACACCTGCCCAGAACATGGTCAAGACAGCTGTCAAGCTGCCCAAGACGGGCACCGCAGCCCGTGCCCGGCTCCCGTGTGGTCGCTTGAGGGCGGAAATGGTGGTGCCCCGGGAGATCTTCAGCCCTGAGGAGGTGGGCGCACTTGTTTTTTATGTGCAGCGCCGTCTCCCCAGGACCATCGCGGCAGGCGGCAGGATCGCTGCTGGTTACACCAACAGCCAGGAGCGACGGAAGCGGTGGGGGCAGGTGTGCCGGGCCCTTTTTAAGATCACGGGGGTCCAGCGCACCTACAATCAGGTGACCCACCGCTGGACCGACATCCTGGACCGAGAGCGTGACCTGCTAGACGTGCTGGGAGTGGAGGTCCCCGGGCTTGGTGAGTAGTAGTAGCAATTTTTTCATTACTCACTACTCTGTTTTTTCTCCTGCTCTATGTGGCTGTGTTATATTGCAAATGTTTGCTTTAACTTTTTTACAAAGAGCAATAATGCTGCTGGTGATTACATTGATAGGAGAGGTAAATTACTATTTCAAAATCTTCTGTGCATTTCAGGTGCACTGTTCTCCTTCTCTGTGCCGGTGCCACTGCTTATTTGTTTTCTATTTTGTGTTCATTTAATTGGGCTAAGTTATGTATTTTACAGAACTGCGTAATGCTAGACACAAAGGGGCAGATTTACAAGCCCCTTGTTCCACGTTTACACTGCCTTACCTGACGCACAGCGACGTAAACGTGGCGCATCCCTGCGAGTCATGTACAACGTGATGCATCTAAGGAGATGCGCCACGTGAAGGCCTGGGCCTGCGCCACAATGGGTGCGTTCCCACGCAGGGTGGGGGGGTGGGGGGGGGGGTGCCGGTCAGGCAGATATGTGCCTCGCAAAAGTGCCTGCGTGAAATCTACAAGATTTAACGCAGGCACTTCCGCGACGCTGCTATGTCAATTCTTTATGCCTGCTTGCTTGAAGCAGGCGTAAGGACTGATGCGGTATGTTGAGTATTATTGGGCAGCCCTGAGCACTGCTATAGTTGCATCGCGCCCGCGACGCGACTCTAGAGATGCGCCCCTATTTCGTCACGAGATGCGTCACGCATCTGCCTACCCTTGCGCCAGGGTTTGCCGCATTGTAATAGCGGCGCATCTGCCGTGACGCAAGGTTAGTTTTGCGTTACGCATTTGTTCTGGTGCACATCTGGAGGTGTCCAGCTCAGAACTCGTAAGTATGCCCCTAAGTGTCAGATTAGCAATTACCTGCGCATCCCTGCAAAGTGTGCGGCACGCCAGCACCACCCATGGTGCGCCGTATTTACAATGCGGCACACCATGGTCCCAAAACGTCACCGAAGCGTTACGCATCGGTGCCGTAAAGGCGGCTCATTGATGGAGTTGCGTTGCAACGATGGCGCAGCTCCAGCAATGCTGCGTCAAGCCGTTAGTCTGCTTCATGCAGGCGCAGGGTTTCAGTGACGCATCATTGTCCTAAATGACTGATTGAAATTTTATATATTCCCCATAACCACTTTTAGCATGCGTTCCTGCGCAGGAACGCCCTCCCTTGCGATGGAATGCTCCCTAATGGCGCAGGGTTTTAGAATGGGATGCATCTCCCATATGCGTCACGTTGTTAATATACGCCACACCATGGCGCCTCTCTTGTTGTGGCGCTGCGTCACAAAATTGACGCAAGAATGGAGCAAAAGAGCTGCAAGGGGCTTGTAAATCTGCCCCTAGAGTAGAGGCTCAGGTGCAGTCCTTCCTTTGTAGCCCTCTTTTTGGATGAAATAGTAGGTTCTTGTTCTTTCTAAATGTTTGATTTGGTTGACAAGGACATCGGCAAGCAGCAATCATCAATGTTTTCTGTTATTTCTTTCATGTTGTACATCAGGTCCGCCCAGGGGCAAGCGGACCGAAAAATCTGATGCAGCAGTGGCTCCAAAGGAGGAGGATGCAGGCCAGGGCGGCGAGTGCTCCTTTGCTGGCCCCAGTAAGTTTTCATTTAAATATAGAGGACCTATTGTTGTCCAAGCATTCCTAATTTAATTGTTTCGAAATAGTGTTTAGATAGGAGCAAAATCAATAATCCTACTGTTGCAGGGACAATTCTCCACAAACCGAACTATGGACACCAAAGACCAGAGTAATAATATTTCAGAGTGGCGTGTTTGGCACACTTTATAAATAAAGTAAACCTGGTAGTGTCAGCAGCACAGATACCTCCTTGCAAAAATTGCAAAACTTTTCGCTCAGTCACTCTAGTCTGGACTCTCTGGAGGACTAAAAACCACAGAGTCAATTCAAGTTTAAAAGCTTTATTAAAAGTTTAAGTAAACACATATATTAAAATAAAGTTAGTTGGAAATGGAAAAGTGCTTGGTGCTGAGTTGATGAGTACTGGATTGGTACACATTTCTTGTGGTCGAGCCGAGCTTTCACCTGGTTTCAAGTTGATGTTCCTCTTGTCCTTAGAAGTCCAGTTTCTGTCTGTTCAGAGAAAAATAGTGTGTGTTAAAATTAAGCAAGCATTCAACAATTGTGACAAAAAAATGAAGCAAGACAACAGCTTTCCCTGGAAGGAGGGACATTTTTACTTTAGACTAGAGTAGACAGTCAATTAATTTTTCTGTTGTTTTCACATTTTTTCATTCATAGACCAAATACTAGTGGAGTGGTGTAATCTAACATTCTTAAATCTACTTTGTAGGTGGAACATCTGGTGGCGGGGCCAGCTCGGATGTGGTGGTCATCATTGACTCGGAGTCCGAGGGTCAATCTGGGGAGGAGGCGGCGCTAGAGGAGTCGGACCAAGAGCAAGAAGTACAGACTGTGAGGAAGGAGACGGTGGCGGTGGCGAGTACAGGTAAGCTGGATCATGGAGGTACTATCTGACTCTTAGATAGGATATGATGTGTATTCAGTGGTGGCCCAGTGACAAATTACAATATGGTAATTACAGCAGGCTGGGACCGACAGACAGATAGAGGCAGAGACAGAGAGAGAGGAAGACAGAAGGAGAGAGAGAGAGGGAGGGAGCCAGAGGGAGGGTGAGGGAGGGAGACAGAGAGAGAGAGACAGCGAGGTAGAGGGAGACAAAGGGAGACAGAAAGAGGGAGACAGAGAGAGAGAGAGAGAGAGAGAGAGAGGGAGGGAAACAGACATATCGCCTGGGCCTGGTGCAGATGATACGGTTGCTGGTGTGGTTAACGGCTCAGAGGAAAAATCACTCACTTCTGCCAGATCTCTTTCATATGAAAGAGCACCAAACCAAGGATACAAGTGAGTTGTGGGAAGGGAAATGGTGATTCAAGCGCCCCTCCCTGCGGACGCCCATGATACTGGCCTGAATAGTTTTGTACTGCCCTGGCTAGTTGCTAGTTGTACTGTGACACAACTTCCTGCTGAATCATTTTGTGTTAATCATATTCTTAAAGAGCATTGGTTACAGATTATGTCTTTCTTTCTTCATATAGTTGGCAATACTAAAACCTCCAAACCAACGAGGAGTATGCTGGCTGTACTGGCCCGGCAACGGAGGCTGGAAGCAACTGTTGCCGAATATCGGCGACTGGTGGAACTGGAGGGGGATGACACGCACTCCAGTGCATCAAACCTAACATCATCTACATCCTCCTCTGTTACCCCACGTTCTGCCGGTAAGCACAGTGCTCCAGCGAACCGGAGCCGTGCCGGAAGACGCCACCGCCGAGCAGCAAAAGCTGCACCTCGCAGCACTGTTAAAGGTCGCTTGCGCCGTGCACTCCGCAGAGTGTCCGACCTAGAGGCGGAGGTCCAGAAATGGCACAAATATCAGAATGTGGTGGAGGGCCTCCGCCTAGATCAAGCCATCCTCCAAGAAAAGTATGATGCCCTGGCCCTAAAGCATGATGCCCTGGAGGCCAAACTTAACAGCTTGCATCCCTAGAGTGTCCCTTGCCCCTTTTTTTGAGACTTTTGGGGGGTGGGAATTGGGAGTTGGGTTTTTTGGGGACTTTTGAGGACTATTTATTTGTTGGGGTTAGGGAGGGTCTTGCGGGAGATTATTTTGTTAGGGATATAAATATACTTTTTCAAACTTTATCTGAGCATACCTGTTTTTTTACTACTTTTGAGCTGGGTGGGTGGTGGTTTTGCAGTAATTTCATTTAACTGAACACTGTCATCGTGTTGGTTCACGTGCAATAGGCCAAATGTTTTCCTAAGTAAATGCCTGTCACAGAGTTTGATAATTCTTGAGCCCTAGGACTTTGCTGCTAGTACCACTGTCACTCTCTCGCCTCTCCGAATACTCCATTATACTACCTCCCATCCAAACGCTTATCTTACCTGTAATTTGTGTTTGAGGGCTGGCTCCACCTGGAATTCACAGAGTCCCACTCCTAAAGCGTTCTGCAGCAGGGCCACAACTGGAGTTTCCCGGCGTGGATTTTCTGCAAATCAAAAGCAATCAACATTAGAAATGTGGCAGCGGTGCTCACACAACCCTAAAACCTAGAAGCCCCACAGACAGCACCCCTGAGACAGGCAAGCGAGCAATAATAACGCCTACACGTTCACGTGCAATAGGCCAAATGTTTTCCTAAGTAAATGCCTGTCACAGAGTTTGTTAATTCAAGAGCCCTAGGACTTTGCTGCCAGTACCACTGTCACTCTCTCGCCTCTCCGAACACTCCATTATACTACCTCCCATCCAAACGCTTATCTTACCTGTAATTTGTGTTTGAGGGCTGGCTCCACCTGGAATTCACAGAGTCCTAAAGCGTTCTGCAGCAGGGCCACAACTGGAGTTTCCCGGCGTGGATTTTCTGCAAAACAAAAGCAATCAACATTAGAAATGTGGCAGCGGTGCTCACACACCACAAAAACCTAGAAGCCCCACAGACAGCACCCCTAAGACAGGCAAGCGAGCAATGATAACGCCTAAACGTTCACGTGCAATAGGCCAAATGTTTTCCAAAGTAAATGCCTGTCACAGAGTTTGTTAATTCAAGAGCCCTAGGACTTTACTACCAGTACCACTGTCACTCTCTCGCCTCTCCGAACACTCCATTATACTACCTCCCATCCAAACGCTTATCTTACCTGTAATTTGTGTTTGAGGGCTGGCTCCACCTGGAATTCACAGTGTCCTAAGGCGTTAGGGGACTCGTCAACGTAAGTTTCTTCATTGTGCAGAATCCAGGCATCAGCATTATGGGTAATGGATAGGGTGAGTCTGGAGGAGGAGGACTCAGGATAGACGACCAGGACTGAGTTCTTGTCAACTAACTGTTGTGAACCTGAGGAATGCTGCGGCATCAAAATCAAGACAGTTCTGTTGATGGGCTTGTTGTTTTATTGGTTGATTACAGTTTTGTTGGGAATGTGATGAAGCACTTGCTAAAGAAAGACAGACACACAGGAATAAAAGTGAATAAGGAGGACTATTTACAATTAATGAATGATTGAGTCATTTTCAGAACTCGCTGTCAGGGAAGCAGAACTCGTCCTCATACTCTGCTAAATCATCAGTCGGGGTTACTTCTGGTAACTGAGGAGAACTTTCCTCAGGTAGGGCGGTGTCCTCTTCTTCCTGCGTGCATTCTCGTACTCTGTAATCTGGTGGTATGAAGTGCTGGTTCATCTTTATCAAGGTGAGCCGCTCCACATTTGCGGGCAAGAGGCGGGACCTTTTGGAAGTCACAATGCCACCAGCAGAACTAAAAACACGTTCTGAGGACACGCTTGCGAGTGGGCAAGACAAGTAATTGATAGCCAGGTTGGTGAGCTCTCGCCATATTTTTCTTTTCCCATGCCAATACGCCAATGGGTCCTCAGTAATATTGACCTCTGTTGAGTCATCCAGATAGGCCTGCACCATTGAAAGAATGTCCTCCCGGATTCCTGTACTTTGCACTTCTGTGTCTTTTCTAGGACCAGGAAACCCTAGCTGAGTTAGCCAACTCGCTTCTGACATATCGCATGCGCCTGGTGCAGATGATACGGTTGCTGGTGTGGTTAACGGCTCAGAGGGAAAGTCACTCACTTCTGCCACAGGCACAGATGCAGAAGGGCTTTTTTGGGACGCCTGATGGCCTGCTGATTCACTAGTAGTACTGTCTTCTCCTACAGTTTCCTTCCGCTCTCTTTCAAAACGAATGGCTGACTGAGCTAGCCAACCTTTGTACTCTGTAACATCCGATGTTTCAAAAGGAATTATTACTTTGCCAAACAATGGTTTTTTGTAACGTGGATCCAGAATAGTAGCACAAATGTAGTGCTGTTGTTTCTTGATATTTACAAGCCGTTCATTGCTAACTAGGCGTTGTAATAATCTCTGCGCCAACTCATGTGCTTCGTTCTTTCCAACGTCCTCTAATTGTGAAGACACCACCTTGACTTGGTGCTCGAGCTTCAGCAACAGTGGGATAGCTTTGCTCAAAGAACAGTCCTCCCTGCTGACGTCACGCGTGAAGACCTCAAAAGGCCGAAGCATGTCTGTCAGGCTTTTAACTAGCTGCCATTGCTCCACCGCTAGCATCATTTCTGTCGTATCACCACCCAGGTTGTAGAAATACTCATTGACTACTGGAAACAGCTCATGCAGACGCTCAAGCATGTAGAAGGTTGAGTTCCAACGTGTTGCCACCTCCTGGATAAGTGCTTTCACTGGCATTCTACGTTCATTTTGCTTGCGCCTCAGCTCCTTCCGGGCCTTAAAAGAATGGTTGAAATGTGTGCATATTCTTCTGCAGATGGTCAGTGTTTTGTCGACTGCAAGTTCTTTTTTCAAAAAATTTTGCACAACAAGGTTGATACAGTGCGCCAAACACGGCACTCTGAAATAGAAACCGTCCGACATGGCCTAACCTACATTACTGCCATTATCTGTAGAAACATAACCAACCTTGCAATGTCTTGGGCGCAGCCATTGCAAGACCTTTTTGTTAAAGTCAGCCAAAATGTTGACTGCAGTATGACTTTTCTCCATGCCAAACATGGCTAATGTTGCATGTTTACGAGCACCCTTAAAAATCTCGATCAAGTCACCACCTGCATTTATCTGTTTTATAACCCCTGAAAAAGAGACCCAGTGTGCAGTGATGCACATGTAATCAAGGGCTTGGCAACTGGTCCACATGTCTGTTGTCAGGTGTATAGTGTGAACAGCACTCTTCTGCAAAGCTGCCCCCACCAACTCAAGCACCTCTTTGTGTAGTGCTGGAACAGCAACCCTGGCAAAATAGTACCGGCTAGGAACCTTCCATTTAGGGGCCAATGTTGCCACGAGTTCAAGGAAACCCACACCTTCGACAAACGAAAAAGGGAGAAGGTCCACCGCTAGCATTTTTGCCAGCTTAGTGTTATAGAGGCGTACAGTTGGGTGGTTGCGTTGAAATTGCGCATCTGAGGAGAACATGGCTGAAATGGTGCGCTGGACAAATTTACGGGATGATGCTGATGCCTTCTTCGACCCACTTCTGATCAGTGTTGACATTTTCCGCATTGGTGTGTCTCCCAGACTCTCAGTGTGCCTGCTATGTGTTACGGAGGGTGTGGTGCTGCCAGGGGTACTGGGTGCAACCGGACACATGTCTGACGCTTCTTCTACCTCCCCATCATCTTCAGATGAAACACCTACTATGGGTATATTTTGGCCACTTGCCCTTTGGGATCGCTTTCCCTTGACGTTTGCTAGGTGCGGAAACCATTCGACAGCGTGCTTTCTTTCAAGATGACCTATCTGGCCTCCGGTTCCATAGTTGGTACCAGTCTTACCACGGCTAACGCTAGTCTTACAAATGCAACAAACGGCTATGTTATCATATTTTTCATGGACACTAAAAAAGTTCCAAACTGGGGACTGGAAACTTCTGGTTTTGCCGCACGAGGTGATACTGCTGCCAATGCCAGATGAAGCAGTGGTGCTTGAGCCTTGCAGACATCTACTGGGTTGTGCAATTATTGCAGCAACCTTACTTGAGGGAGTCGAGCTGGATGGAGTCCCCCTCTGGGGAGAAAATATGGGAGCTGTAGGTTTTGTTGAACTTGTGGTACTACTTGACTGCGTTGGTGGTGCTACCAGTGGCACGTCGCCAGGGTCACGCTCAGCATGACGTCGGGATAGGGTGTAAATGTCTGTCTGCTGCATGGCCGGTGTGGCTGGACTGACATGTGTGATGAATAGATCATTGCTGTCATCCTCTTCAACAACATCAGAATGCACCACTTCATCAAGTCGGACGTTCGGATCCATAAGTATGAGCTTTCCGGGGCCCTTCCTTTTAACATGTGATACCTTTCGCAGCTCATGGTGTGCCTCCCTCTCAGACGTCAGAGATGGTTGCCAATCTAGATCCAGATCATCATCTGATGGAGCGGGGCTTGAAGAGGAACTTCTACACACCCTCCTTGATCTTTTCCTTGCTGGGGAGCTGGGAGAAAATGAATCATCAGGAGGAGTGGCTTCGTCTTCCTGACATGATACCCCGGCTCCAAAGTCAATTTCCTCCTGTGCCCCTACTTCTGGAAGAACAACCATTGTGGGCACTTGCACCGCTCCATGCGCCGCTACATGGGCATCTTCTCTGACCTCTACTTGCAAGTCTCCATGGACCTCTCCTTCTCGGCCTTCTCCTTCTCGGCCTTCTCCTTCTCGGTCTTCTCCTTCTCGGCCTTCTCCTTCTCGGCCTTCTCCTTCTCGGCCTTCTCCTTCTCGGCCTTCTCCTTCTCGGCCTTCTCCTTCTCGGACAGCTCCTTCTCGGACAGCTCCTTCTCGGACAGCTCCTTCTCGGACAGCTCCTTCTCGGACAGCTCCTTCTCGGACAGCTCCTTCTTGGACAGCTCCTTGCGCATGTACTTCTGCTTTTACTAGTAGCCCATGCAGTTGTTGTTGCGGCTTTGGTTGTTGAATAGTACTTGTGAGATGAGTTACAACCTGTGTTGATGGTGTGCTGCTACTTTCTTGCGAGGAACCAACATCACTGGTCGTTGGTGATTCAACAACTAAACAGGCTACCTGTGCAGCACTCATGGTGGGCCTTTCTTTTTTTTGTTGTTGTTGCCCAAAAAATGTATTGGTTGAGCCACCAGTCTCCTTGGTAAGTGGTGCCACTTGCTTCTTCTTCTCCTTAGTAGAGACATCTTTATTGCAAGAGGACCTACGGGCACCTCTTTTTGGAGCCATCTTCTTCAGATGTCGGAACAACAGGCCGCAGCAGCACTTCTTCCTGGCACTGATGCTCAACGATGATGCGGAGTTTTGTGCACCTAAACGCAAACGAAGACAGAGGAACATCAGTAAATATAAATGTTGCATATGTAGCGCTTGAATAAACAGTTTGCAAGTAGGCATTTATGAATACACACGTGCACACTGCACACCACCACACAATATGGAAATTTCAAAATTAGGATTTGCTAAATTTTTGGGAAACAGGAATTTAACATTGATCCAAGAGAGCAAACACACAGAGGGTTGTACTTTCATGTACCCCTGACTCCGCCTGGGCATAATGGGTGAAAGCAAGGCACAATGGGTGCAGGCCTATGTCACAAAGCTCACTGCCTGCCTTCAAAATGGCCGCTTGACCCCCCCATCCACATGGCCAGGACCATGCCTCAAAATGGCCACCACCAACATAGCCAGCACCCAACCCCTACTCCAAAAAGTCAAAAAACACAACACAAATCAAATCACCACAATCCAATGCCATCCATCCATTTTCAGAAGGCTTATGCTGCCTGCTGGTGGTTTTCCGGTGCAAAATTGCAATTTTTACAATTTCGCGAGTGCGAGATTGTTGCTTCACGGTGCGAACGTGGCAAAAACCCGCAAAAACCGCGAACAGACCGATTCTGGGCCCCCCTGGGCATAATGGATGACATCAGAGCACAGTGGGTGCAGGCCTATGGCACAAAGCACACAAACTGGCATACAAATGGCCCCTAGACCCCCACCCACACGGGACCAGACAATAAAATGGCCCCCACCCACATAGCAAGCCCCCAACACCACCCCAAAAAGTCCTAAAACACTCAAAAATCAGCACAATCCAATGCCATCCATGCCCTGGCCAGAATCATGTTAAAAAAAAAATCAACAAAACAGTTGTATCATGCATGCACCCATAAATAAGCCTGGTGGTTTTCTATTCATGTGCAGCAGAATTGTAATTTTTACAATTTCGCGAGTGCGAGATTGTTGCTGCGCGGGACACGAGCAGTGCGAACACAAGCAAAAAACATCCTCAGCTCGCGAACTTGCAGATTTTCCCCCCAAAAAGTCGAAAAAAAAGCAACACACACAAAAATCACCACAAACAAACAACATCAACTTACTTCTTTGTGAAATCAAATTTCAAATCCAAAAGTAATCCAAAAGGCCTCAAATCCAAATATCCAGCAGCAACCACAAAAAGTAATCCTTCCCAGTCAAGATCGAAATCAAAGTGGCCAGGAAATTGGGGAGCTTACTGGACAGGAACAGGAAGTTGGAGACTGGGGCACTTCCTTCACCCCACCCCTATGGGAGGAGCTTGCTGGACAGGAACAGGAAGTTGGAGACTGGGCCACTTCCTTTACTAATTTTTGTACTTTCGCTAGTGCGAGATTGTTCCTGCCCGCGCCGCGGACCGCGAGCAGCGCGAGCAGTGCGAACACAAACAAAAAATCCGCTTCGCGCGGATTTTGCGTATTCTCGCCGCATCCGCGAGAGTTCGCGGATTGCGGATTCTCCGAAAATACGAAAAATCCGCGAGCGTAACGGATTTTACGCCCATGCTTAAAAAGAAGGATTTGAAGACCTGTAGTATCAGTGTAGCTGTATGGAACAGTTTCATTCTATGAACTGTTTATATAAGCTATGTAGTTATTGATTAATGTAACATTCTATGTATTGTGTAAAGAAGCCATGGTATTATTGGACCATTTAGTGTTCTGTATTGGAATGTACTTTGTTGATAATAAATAATCAGAGCAGTTGGAGGAATCTCTGGGCCTTTTTACATCTGTACTAATGATACTCCTTTTACTTCAATAAACTACTCTTTCTGGATATCTCTGTTGTATTACTGTGTGTACCTGACATCTCATATTTGGCGAAGAGAAGTCTACTGGAATTTTGTTGCAGATTTTAAAGTTACTGTGCCCATTCGCTTAGCTGTTGATGTCGAGTAAGGCCACTATGGCAACTAAGGCCGAGGAGATTTGCGTGTGTATGTTTACCACATTAGGCTGTGTGGACCATCACTGGCAATCATCGGATGACACCTGGTAAAACAGGTGGGCCCGCAACTGCGCTTTTGCTACTGCTCGAGTGCATGTAATTGTGGGCGACAGACTTTGAGAGTTCCCTCACACTCTCATCAGTGCTTGAGGAGTGGCTGTGCTGCCTCCCTCTTTGCCTTCCGGCCCTGGTAGATACGTTTACGCTTCACGGACTGCCTCGCAGTTTCAGCCTTGCTCTACCCCTATGTTGGATCTTTTATTCAGCCGGTGTGGAGTAGTCAGTTTGGTGAGGAAGAAGCCTCTAATGCACTGGGATAATTAATGACGTCAGAGCGCCGTAAGCTTAACAATGTCCAGTTGGAGACGTGCTGCTGCATTTTCATTTTTACTGCGCCACCTTTGTTGAAGTATATTATCATCAGTTATTGGCACGAATAAATAGTGTACATGGATTCGAAGTTGACAGGACTTCGCACATTGGTGTTAATTTTGGTGCCAACAGCGATTGGCACGCTATGTGAAAAGTACAATGTGTTCTTTAAAGTTCATGGCTACAGCATTAGGCATATTTTGTTGCATTGATTTCGGAACCTTGCATATATGTGGATCATTCAATAGTATAAACTGTTTATTTTTTTAGATTCATTATTGCTTCATTTTTGTGATTTTTTTGTTTTTGTTAGGTTTGTTCAGTTTCAGTATGATGCAGACAGTAATCCCTCCTGCACCATTTCTTGAGGATCCTGGAGAACCTCCTCTGAAGTGACATGTTTGTGTCAGTTGTTCAAGACATATTTGGGGCCTATCGATAGGCTCACATTTAATCCTGATCGTAAAATTAATTTACTCTTATATTCCTTAGGTGTAGAGAGTCAAAATGTGTTTCAGCTTTACCAGATGATACCCCCCTGAAGATGAAATTATTGATGAATATCAAATCGCTATTAAGCAATTGGAGAATCCTTTGAGGGGAAAGTCAATTTGGTGGTATGCAGACATACGTTTTTCACTAGAGTACAAGCACCATCCGAATCTATCAAAACATATGTTACTACCCTGAAGGCTTTAACATCTTACTGCACATTTGAGAGTTTTGCATCTCAGTTGATTTGCAACCAAATTGTAGCCAGATGTTATTTACAGAAAATTCAAGAGATGTTATTAGCTTGCAAAAACCTTACTTTAGATAAAGTATTGATATAGCTAAAAGTTTTGAGTCTTTGAGAGAACATTTCAAACAATTAGAAAAGGCAGTGAATTATGTGTCCATGTTGAACAGCATTAACAATACAAGTCAGCCAGGGCCATCCTCTTCAATTTGTCTGGCAATAAAGGATAAAGAAACACAAGGAGATGATGGACGGTGTGCTGAAACCTTTCAGAAACTCATCCCCAGTCCCAGATCTGGGTTGAATCAGTCATCGTTCTTTAGCTCACTTCACCATCGCAGTTCCGACACAGCTAGATGCAAATCAGTCTTGACTCTGTTCCTTATGGGAACAGTCCAGCCCGAACTGTCAAGCCAGGTCTTCCCTGGACCGGACACAAGCATCCTGAGACCGGGTTTGGGGTAACACCCCTCATCAGCCAGGCTAGCTTGAATCCAGTGGCAAAGTGAGCAAGGGACCCATGCCTGGGCATACCCTGCCAACTTAGGGCGAACAAAGCACACACAAGGATCATTTTCAAGTTTCAAGACAGAGTGTTTCAGATGTGGGTCACTTATGTGTGTGTCAAATTTTAAAAACTGATGGCACCTTTCAGTTTTGTAGCATGCCATTTGGCCTCGCCTCAGCTACCTCCATTTTTTCAAAGTCATGACAGGGGTTTTGCACTGCTTTAAAAATGTCATATATTTCGAGGATTATATGATAGTATTTCCTGACACATTGAAGTTCAATGATATGATTTTGAAACAAGTTTTGAATGTGTTATCTGACAATGGTGTAACACTCAAGAAGGAATCTGACTTTTCGCTGTGAATAAAGTGGAATATCTTGGGCATGTATTGTCTGCCGATGATGTGAAACATAAATGTGAAGTGGTTGATGGGATTTTGAAAGCGCCTCATCCAATGGACAAAGAACAATTAAGGTCTTTAGGTATGTGCACATTTTATTCAAAATTCATGAAAATATATTCTGATTTGACTGATTGTATTAGAAATCTTCTAAATAAGAATACTGATTTTATTTGGTCCCCAGTAAGGTTGACCTTATTAAACAGAGCAGTATAACTGCCACCTGCTTTTTTCAGTACAACAGAATTTATTTGCTACGGTTAATGCAGGTGCTTATGGAGTGGGTGCAGTGCTAACAAAGTGGGATAGTTCCAAGTAGGTTACTGTTGTTTTTTTAGATGAATGGCTGCTGCAAAGCGGGCACAATGCGCCACTGGTGCACCAAAGGCAAGCTGGTCTGCGCCTGTCTGTGCCTGTCTGTGGCTGCCTGTGCCTGAACGGGACCAGGGTCCAGTACCCCTGGCCTAATCACCCAAAAAAGAAATGAAAAGATGGCCACCGAAGGAGAGCTCTGAATGGAATCTCCTGGGGATCAATTTTCTTTGAATATCCCTATCTATACTGTGCCATCCAACACCCAAGGATAGGTCTTGGGAACGGGGAAATTAGGGGAACTAATTTAAATAAATCAGGGAACTCTCACCTATCTTCACAGCTGCAGAGAGACCCGATCTTCATCTGCCCTAGATGCCTGTTACGGATGACCACTCAATCTACTCACTGATCAACCAGAACCTACAGCACCCATCCCTACTCTGATACTCCAAACAAGGTTTGTGTGGTACCGTTGCAGGCGCCCAGAAATCAGGTTGTCGACTCTGACCCCTGCAATCACCCCAGCTTAAGGACCAGTGAAGGGGCCGGCCGGTTGTGGACCGTGATGCCCGACTTGGATCATTGAGACACCAGACATCACTCGGCGGCCCTGCAGTGGGAGATGTTCTTCCTGTCTTTCCTCATCTTGTCAGGCAGAGAGTGGATTCAAACAGGGAGGGAATTCGGGAGGGTAGAAGACAAATGAAGTACGCTGAAGGATTGTAGACGTCTCGGCTCAGTGCAAGAGCTTGTCTTTCTTTGTATCTCAGGACTCTGTTTCTGCTCTTGATCAGAGGCCTTCAAAAGTGAACCTGGCCTCCATGTTGGAGGTCCATCTCTCTCATCAGTCCCTATTCTGCATTTCACACAAAATGGATGCCATCTCCATAGAATTGAAACAGAAACAGATATTATGGCTGAATGCCTGTTTAGTAATAGAAAGGAAGGAAGGACTATGAACCACTGACAATCAACATGGAAATAGATATGACTGGAATCCTAAGGCCCATGAAATCACTGAAAATAGAAAAGGACTTCCAGCCCCCTTGTTTATTAATATAAAGGAAGGAAGAACTATAAACCATTGACAATTAACATGGAGACAGACATAAGACTCGAATCCTAAGGCCCATGGAATCACTGAAAGTACAACAGAACCACAAACCCACTCAATAAGACCTCCCTGGCCTCTAGGAATGGCCATCTTGTAACGGTAATGGGTGTTATACTTGTACAAAGAGTGTTATTGTTTCTAGAAAGAAAAAATCATAATAAACAGCTTTTGAGACCAAAATGTTAACAGGAAATAATGGTAATAAACAATTCTTATCATAGGAACTGATTGCAACTAGTCAATTAAAATGACAATTTCTGCATACACACCAATTTGTAGTGAGGCGCCCATATCAAGTAATTTTCTCTTACCTTAACATATATGACAATTTTTGGGTACCGGGCTGTTGCCTACTCTACAGTGAAGAATTCCGTTTGGCAAACATCGTAAACTCTCCCCCTGTGATGAGATTACATAATGCAAATACCCCACAAGAACATAGGGGCAATCCCAGAGAAATCACACTAGGTTTCTTCTGAAACTACCACTTCTCAGGGAGACAGAAGTACCCATACCTCAATGCAACACTACAAAAACTCACAGGATCAACCAATCACTACCTGCAAGATGGCACAAGATCAATGCCCTATATAGTTGCTTCTCAGAATCCGGTCCCAACTCCCTCAAAATAAATTACCCACTGAAACTTACCAAGAATGCAGAAAAACAGTTCAAACACAGACTCTTAAAAGCCAACCCTGAAACACTCATCTCTGACTCATATTTTAACCAAAGAAAGGATCAATAAAATCAGAACCTATCTTGTTAACACAATGCATAGCAAGGTGGAGAAAATCTATACAGGCAGCCCTACAGATATTAAAATCCACCCAAACTCCACATGCTCTCAAACTGTCAAATTCCTCCTCCCACCTAATCGACGCAGAAGTGGCAATATCAATCTACAAGAATGGCATCTTACTGGTACAAGCATCTGACCCCAATCTCGAAATCTTTGATCAATGGTTCACCAAACTAGGAATACACACGATAACTAACTCATACCAGAGCATACCCAAGATGCGCAGAAATATCAACAACCTCACAGAACTGTAAGCTCACCAGAACAAGAGCCAAACCCTACAGAAATTGATTGTTCCACACCCCAAGACTCTATGACTACATTCCAACGAAATCAGCTCCAGAATACAAACAACCAAGACCCTAAACCAGCTGTCTTCAATAGTCTTACCTACCACATCCCAAGGAACTGTAACAGTCCTACAACAACAAATACATGGATAAGGATCCCAATCAAACTCCAGTTGCTCACAATCCAAATGCTACTTCTCTGGCACCACACCCGATGACTACAACAACCAATAGAGAATGACCAAGAGTCAAAGAGACCCACACATACAAGTATGACATGAATGAAAGGTGCATCAAACCACACCCCTTCAGGACAAAGACATTCACGGCCCCCAATAGAGATTAACCATTATAGAACAAGACCCTCACATCGCTACCTGCAGTAAGTCCATCAGTTGCACACCACACACAAGGAATGAGAAGAATCTAAGAAGCATACTCTTCTTAATTTAAATCACGATAAAAAAAAACTATAGTGACTGCAACCATCAATTGACCCGTCACCAAAAGTCACATGTAATAAGAAGATCACTATTTCCAGACAACACAAAATATAAAGATCACTCAACAAGATCAATCTATAGAGGTGATCAACAGACTGAGGCACATGTTACAAAACCCATGTAATATGACATGCTCGGCAGACACCATCTGGCTACTTAGTGGAATACCCAGCTGAGCAAGCTGGAACACAAAACTGAAAATCTGATTAAGGGAGTAAATATAGAAAATTCGATCATCAAAGAAACTTCACTAGCCTGCCAAGAGATTACAACACATTAACCCCTAAAGTTAATAACATCTCTCATCCTGCTACCTTGGCCATCCATTTTTCAGCCCAAGAAAGCACAGAAACATCTATCCTCAAAAGATCTCAAAACCTTGCTTCTGTGCTACAACTATTGATCACCACCATCTAATACTCCAGATTTGAGCACACCATTCGCTGTCTTCAAGAAAAGGCAAAAGCCTAAGGAAAAAAGACAGAACACAAACCATGAGAACCTAATTGCAATCCCATTAGCACTAAACTCCTACCCCTTGCCCCTCCCAAAACCGACCTCAAAATGCATGTTACTCAACTGCAGATCAGCGACTAAACATGCCACAGACATCGCCAAAACTATTCTACACCATGAATGGGGCATTCTTTTCCTGACAGAAACCTGGCTAAATCAGTGGTCCACTCCCATGCTCGATTTACTCGTTCCTCCAAACGACCCAATCCAACAACTCGACCAACAGTATCTTCAGGGAGGAGGGACTGCAATCATTAATGAGAGCGCCCTTATAGTCAAAACTTTCCCCGTAGACAGTCTCACATCCTGCGAATACATGGGAGCAGAAATCGTCACTGCAGAGAAATCACTAGCCAAAGTACAGCAATTTTATCACCCTCCAGGAGACAACCAGGTGTTCATTGAATATATAATAAAAACAATCACAATACACCAAAATGCGATTTTCCTTGGTGACTTTAACATTCATTGAAATACCGATACACATGTAGCTACTCGAAAACAATTCCTCATTGATCAAAACCCGATCCAATCTTGCACAAGCCCAACACACAACAAAGGCTCAATGCTTGACCTAATCATATCCAGAGATGGTGCATTGACAATAGACCCAAAGACACCCAATGACAGATTACAAAAGGACAAGTAACCAAACAAAAATACTGGGTCAAAGACACGAAAAAGATGGACAAGGTGAAACTGACATAATTGTGCAAAAAAAGCTTCACTCCTTGATCAACATCCCAGAATCTACTCGAATTAACCTAACAGTAAAACCGAACAATATCAAATATAATTGAGGCAGTAGCTCCTCTGCAACTCAAGAAACAAAGAATCAAACCCGCCCAACCTTGGAATAATTAAAGCCTAAATGAGAAGAGAAGTCTTAGACATATTGAACGAAGGTGGAGACAGGAACCCTCAATGTTGCTTCTAATCAAACTACATGAACTATGAATCAGCAACAAAAAACACATCTGGGAAGCCAAAGCATTGTACTTCAGAACCCAACTAGACAATGCAAGGAATTGCCCAAGATGACTGTTTGAAATTGTCAACTAACAAACTGGGAAAAACGATGAAACCAAGCTCAGTAATAACACACCGGAAAAATGTGAAGCGTTCTCTTCATTTTTCAATGAAAAGATTCTAGAAATCTAAAAGGAAATTGCAACCTACAAACATAGTTCGCAAGCCACTATAGTCAATCACCACCATATCATTGTTGACCCTAAATTCCAAGTGGTGGACCCAATGATGACCAAAGACCAAGACCAAACATCAAGCTGTCTTGAGTGAGTTCAAACCACTAAACTGAGGAAGAAGTCCACAAAATTTTACTATCTATGAAACCAACTTCACATTTCAACAACACCTTCCTCTCCACAACACTAAAGAAACTCAGTCACCTTTTCTCATCTATATTAACGAAGATAGTAAACTCATTGCTAAAACAAGGCAGTATCACAGATTGCCTGAAGACGGGGCAAGTGACGCCCCTCTTGAAAAAGATTATTGCTGACCCTATAATCCTGAGGAACTTTCATCTGGTGCCGATCATCCCCTCTCTAGCAAAGCAGCTGGAAAAATGTGTGCACAACCAAGCAACCAGCCAGCACATGGACTAATTCAACCTTCTCAACAAATTTCAATCAGGATTTAGAACAAGAATCAGCCATTGTTCACTTAATGGAGAACACCCTTAAGATACTAGACAACAACAATGCTTGCCTACTCATACCCTTGGACCTCACATCAATCAATCAATCAATCATGGACATTTATATAGCGCACTACTTACCCGGAGGGTCTCAAGGCGCTTGGGGGGGGGGGTGCTGCTACTGCTCGAACAGCCAGGTCTTGAGCTTCTTCCTGAAGGAAAGGTGGTCTTGGGTCAGGCGCAGGTCGGTCGGGAGGGAGTTCCAGGTCTTGGCGGCCAGGTGGGAGAAGGACCTTCCTCCTGTTGTCGATCTTCGGATGCGGGGTACGGCGGCGAGGGCGTGACTGGCTGATCGGAGGTGGCGTTTGGGAGCGTAGAAGTTGATGCAGTTGTTGAGGTAGCTCGGGCCTTGGTCGTGTAGGGCTTTGTGTGCGTGGGTGAGGAGACGGAAGGTGATTCTTTTGTTGACGGGGAGCCAGTGCAGGTCTCTCAGATGTCCGGAGATGTGGCTGCGTCGGGGGATGTCGAGGATGAGTCTGGCTGAGGCATTCTGGATCCGCTGGAGTCTCTTCTGGAGCTTGGCGGTGGTTCCGGCGTAGAGGGCGTTGCCGTAGTCCAGTCGGCTGGTGACGAGGGCCTGGGTGACCGTCTTCCTGGTCTCGGTGGGGATCCACCGGAAGATCTTTCGTAGCATGCGCAGGATGTTGAAGCATGACGAGGAGACGGCGTTGACTTGCCTGGTCATGGAGAGGGAGGAGTCCAGGATGAAGCCCAGGTTGCGTGCGTGGTCTGTCGGTGTGGGTGCGGAGCCCAGGGCGGGGGGCCACCAGGAGTCGTCCCAGGCGGAGGGCGAGGAGCCCAGGATGAGGACTTCCGTCTTGTCTGAGTTCAGTTTCAGGCGGCTGGTCGTCATCCATTCGGCTACAGCTTTCATCCCTTCGTGAAGGTTGGCTCTGGAAGCGGCGGGGTCGTTGGTCAGTGAGAGGATCAGCTGGGTGTCGTCGGCGTAGGAGATGATGTTCAGGTTGTGTTGGCGTGCGATGGGCGCGAGGGGGCTCATGTAGACGTTGAAGAGGGTGGGGCTCAGCGAGGATCCTTGAGGGACGCCGCAGATGACTTCGGTGGCCTCTGACTTGTACGGTGGTAGACAGACTCTCTGTGTTCTTCCGTCGAGGAAGGAGACGATCCATTCCAGTGCCTTCTCTTGAATTCCGACGTTGCTGAGGCGTTGCACTAGGGTGCGGTGGCAGACCGTGTCGAATTTTTGCCGGGGTTTGCCAAGGTCAATCACAACACCCTACTAAAAGTACTAGAAGACAGAATGGGGTTGTCTGGGAAGGTGCTCTCATGTTTTGCATCTTTCCTGCAGATTCGCTCACAATGTATTAAACTAGGCAACTTATTCTCTGACACCTCACCAGTAAGGTGCAGAGTCCCTCAAGGTTTGACGATTTCCTCCACACTCTTTAACCTATATATGGAACCACTAACGGAAATCCTCAAACAATTGAACATTGCATACCACATGTACACAGACGACACACAACTATACTTAAAGATATCCTTCCTAGATTATGTCATTCAACTGAATTAAACTCTAATCAAAACTCAGTCCTGGCAATCTCAAAACAGCCTCAAGCTGAACTCTCTGAAAACAGAATTACTTTTTTTCTCCCCTCAAAACGGGAAACATCCTTTACAATGCGGTGTTTACACCGCGCAACCTTTACGACGCAGCCATTACAAGGCAAGTCATTACTACGACTTGCGCTGGATGGCTCTCTTGCTTAAGGAATAGTTTGATTTTCTATTCCAACACCTTCCCTACTGTTACGTGGGCTGGAGTTGGAATAGAAAATTAAATTAATCCACAATCCAGCGCCCTACAACGCAAGTCGTTGTTAAATGGCAACAAAAAACACAAACAACTGCTCTGCATACTGAAGTCTATCCAGCACATCACCGCCACACTTGGCATTGTGTACATTCTTATTCATGGGTGACTTGCCTCCTTCACACACACTTGGTTCCCAACACTCCCCACATTCTGCAATTGTGTGGCTGAGGGGCCATGCCATTTTCGGAAGGTCAGCTATCTTGTTCTGAGCTGTCTCTGTAGTTGTCCGGGGGGGAAGGTCCGGGGGGCCAGGGGGAGAACATGGGGATGGTGGCAGTGGGTGTTGTGGCCCTCTTGGGTCTCCGAGCTGCATGATCAGTAGTTCCACGACACGTGTCGGTCTTCAGATGTGGGGGGCTGGGCTTCCTTTCATACTGCAGGTTGTCGTCCTGCTTAACACCAGTTAAAGGGAAGTGTTAAATCCCTGCTGCTAACGGGCCTTATCGCCTGTTTTTGGATCGCATCGCAGATTTGGCTGCTCGTTGAGAATATCGCGAAGTGGTGTTTTCATGTGTTTTTCCAAGGGAATGCCTACTCTACATATCATTAGCATTAGTTGTCGCTCTCATCCGTGGCAATGTTTTTTTTGCAGCAGCTATCGCTGGAAAACTGGTGATATCTGCAGTTTGAACCAGCTTGAGAATATGCCCCTATATGTGAGTGGAGGTAACTATGATAAATCTATACTTACCTGACTAATATTTGGTTGTCTATATTTTGGCATCAATATTAAGTTATTACGGTATTCAGTACTCACTCAACATTACGGTATCATACCACTGAATTACAGGAAGGGCTAAATTATGTACCTCAAAACACTTTTGGGAACATGTCCCAGTATGTGCAGTGCCAACTCTCACAACATCCTTGAATACAGCTGAGTTAGTGGCTTAGATATATAAAGTCCCCTAAGTCATCATACTTTACTACTTTGTTTGATCTTTTTGGATCAGTACTTACAATGTTGTATGTGATGAGAATAGCAGTATTCCGCATGGAACAATCAAAGATATGTAAAATTAAGTAAAAAAAAAATGAATATTGTTTTGAATGACACTACTCTTGGCAAAATAAAGCACAATTATCGCAAATAGGATTCAAAATGAAAAATAAAAAGTTGTTGGAGAGCGACAAACTCCTAAATGAAAAGTCTACTTCAGTCATTTATAGTAAAAGACACACTTTACAGGGTTTTTTTCTAAAAAAAAAACAAAAAATGCTGAGTTGATTAGAAAGCTTGGTTCTCTCTGCATTCCTTTCTCCTGAAAGTGCTACTATCATATTGGCAGGAATACTTTCACCAGAAATAAACCACTGCTGTAGCAGTATGTGAGGCAGACAGGTTGAGCCTCTGCTACATCATTGTTCTTGGCGAGCAGCCTACGGGAGTGTAAATGTCCTGGCCGAGTTCGTCATCTGCATTCGTAAATAAAGCATATCACATTAGTTCTAGGTTAAAGAGCTCCACTCGCCAGAAATGTATGCTGATAACAAATTGAATGCAATTTGTTTACTTTGCTCAGAAATCTGCCGTGTAGGATTACAACTTTGTACAAGATTTAAAGCTGGTACACACACGCAAGAAGGCAAAAGTGATGAATGCAGGGCTCTAATCGAGAACTGGTTAAAAAAAAAATCAGCCTTCTTTTTTCGAGGATAACGTTTTTTGCCACAGACGTCTGCTCTACTTAGTAAAAAGGAAATTGATGGAGTCAAGCTGACCTTATTCACTTCGGGAAACAGCCACTACAACGAAGCCGTTTCCACGAATGCAGTAACCACGCATGCTTTACAACGCATGCGTGGTTACCACTATAACCTTTACCACGCATTCCTATACTGCGAAATACGTAGTAAAGGAATGTGAGTTAGAGGTTAAAAAAAAGGGGGGGCTGGGGGAGGTCTCCCCCCCCAAAAAAATACGAAAACGAGAGGGTTTAAAAAAAAAGAAAGAAAGAAAGAAAACGTACCTTAAACACGCTCTTCTCAGCCTCTGTCCTTCATGGAAAGAGCCTCCCTAACAGACGTGATTACGTACGTGCGTCTACCTACTGCATCAAAAATAGACAAAGGACCATTTAACCGCATCCGTGCGGCGCCGATTCCGCCCCTGTGCTGGACATTCCAGAACAGGGCGCGGTCGTGACGGAACCGTTCCGTCAGCAGCACAGCTCAGCCGTGACTGATGACGGAACGGTTCCGTCACCAGCATCGAAGAGGTTAAGGAGTTAGAAGAAGGAGAATACCGTCGAAAGAAAATGTAAGTATATTTCTTAATTATAATATTTTATTAGGTTAGGCATAATTAAAAAAACATATATAGATTTGAATATTCAATCATGCAGTCGGTTTAACATGAAAATGCAAATATCATGCATAGTTAAACAACGAAAAACGTTGTTAAACTACGCGTGGTAAAGGCATTTTCGTGGTAAACCATATGCGTGGTAAAGGCATTCCGTTGTAACGCATGCGTGGAAAAGGCATGCGTTGCAACGGAATGCGTTGTAACATCATATATTCACTCACTTCTTCCCAACCTCTGGCATGTTTTTTAAGCTTTAGAAGAATTTGCACTGCCTTCAGTGTATACCTTAGCTGAATAACCATGCACGTTAGTGAATCAGCACCAGGCAGGGGAGCTCAGAAAAATGGGATGTCACCCACCACCCTGCCTGTCTGTGCTTTGCTGTCTGCAGCTGATGCACCTTTGCAGTTACAAGGTTTGTTTGTACCCTATAAGCAGAACTTTTTCATTAAAAAAAAGGAACATTGCTACCTTCGGTGCTTGCGAGCACTTAATTACAGGGCCTTGTGGGAGTAATTTTTGTAAAACTTCCCAAATTGTAAAAAGCCTGCAAGAGACCCCACCGAGTCAAATGTTGAGCACTGGAATCTGCTGTGACCTGCTGACTATGAGCTCGAATCCTGACAAGACCAGCTTAGACTTTCATCGGATCGTACATTTAAATTAGATAATTAGATGAGCTGCTGCAGCCCATCATTATTGGCCAAGGGAAGTGCCTCCCCTCCCTTTTGCAAGCGTGAGGAGTGTCTGTCAAGCTTAGCCAAGGTCAGTCTGACAGACACTCATCATGTTCAAGAGGAAGCAAGGTGCTTTGAATGAGCGAATACCAAAGGCACCTGGCAGCATATGTCAAACTTTGTTGGGCTGAACATTTTAAGCTCTGTGGCTTTGACCTCACCAGTCCAACAAAGTCCCCATAATCACAAGATGAAGCATCACTGATAGACTCAAAAGTCTGTGCTTCAGTTTTAAGCAATGTAGCGCCGAGGATTGACTATCACTTTCTACCAGTGACTCCTCGTCACAGAGTGGGGCGGGGTCCACAACTCTCATTGACCTAATCACACTCTGTGACAAGTTAGAGGAGGTCTTGACTGACCCATGACAAGATCAGCCAATAAGAGGAGGCGGCAGGATCTTCTGTCAGTCCCTTCCCTCCCTGAAGCCTCCAGGAACCTGAGAGTCCTTTCTGCTTCTCCATCTCATTGCCACTGCCGTGGCCCAGTATGTGTTTGGAGAATGTTGGTTGCTTGTGTATGTTTACATTTGTATGTGGGTGCGCTTATGAAGGGATGGGTGTTAGTGAGTGTGCATGAGGATGGTAGGGGTGTGAGAGTATGTGGTCACTTGTAAATAGATGGGTGAAGTGGGCGTGCACGTGTGCCCACCTCACTGCTCAGCTACATTACGGCCTGCCCCTGTAGATGAGTACCTTAAAAGTAGGTCAATAGAATACCTGTAATTTATTGCACCTACAGAGAGGAAAACTGTGGTACGAAGAGTTTGATTTAAAAAATGCATAATGCTTTGAATTTGCAGGGTGCAACTATTCATTCTTGTCTCCATACACCGGTATAAAACGTGAAGCGTAAATGTACTCCATAAAATACTCCATTCATTAATTGAAGAGTAGAAAATGGAAACTCAGGCGAATTTTTAATTCAGGTATATTTTAGAAATATTCTGGCGAAAAAATTAAGGAAATTATGAGCATGCTGACTTAATAGGAATTAGAAATGTAATCTACATTTTGAGATAGGAGAAGGATACAGTAAACTCATGAAGCTAAAAGAAAAACGTTGTTTACCAAATCCGTTAGCCTGCACTCGGTTGATCATCAAGAAAAGCATTTAGGGCCTCATTACAAGAAGCTTGTAAAGTAACCTCACTTCCTCCTTCTAATTTAGAGGGGGTTCTGTGGTGTTTTCTTTGGCACCCTGCTGGCGCCCTTATAAACTGGGAGTTACTGGGGGATTCGCAAATGCTCCACCCACTTTCCCCAATACTTCCCCAAATTCTCACAGAGTTTCACCAGGTATGTCAGCTACTTTCAGCAGCCGACGTCTTAATTAAACACTACAGACCAGATTAGTAATCCCGATGTGGCTGATAGCTCCCACTACAGACCCCTGAGGGTGAGGGCAAATAGAAGGGCACTTTGAGACCTAATTCAGTGACGTGAGAAGCAAATGCATGCGGAAGTAACCATCTGCCATACTAGATAAAAATCACGTAGTGTAAAAGCATAGATTGCTGACATCACTGGTAACTACTTCATAAAAAAAACTATCAACAGAAAAATGTCTTTCTTGTTTTTTGGTGCCTCGACTAAATGCAACTTATTACATGAAAGATCCCAACAGAGTTCCACTTTATAGAGGAACACTCAGAATATATCAACAAACGAATCTACTCTGACCCACTGATTATTTGGGTTTAAGAGCAAACATTATTCCTAGCCATCATTGTTTCTTTTACAGTAGATTCTGTTTCACCATTTAATCTGAATAAAAAATATGTTCAGCTTCCATGTGAAGTATTAAGCTCTGTAACCCCCTCCACCTCACCTCATACACCGCCGATGTCTACTAAACACTTTAGTCTTAGAGGAGTTAAACAATGCGGTTTGTTCTTCTGAATATTTCTTAAATCGTGTAATCTCAACACCACATGTTAAAGGGAATTTCATCAGCCACCCAGCCATTAGCATCCAAGTAAGTGTGTGCAGTCTCAGTTCCACATACATTATTAACTACATTATGTTCTTCACCTACGCTAATGGTGATTTAGAATGACACAGCAGCTGCACAGATACAGCCAGGCGTTTCCTAGTTGCAAACCTCAAGCTAGAGCATTTGGAAAATCACAGCGGTTTTAAATTCAAGCATGTTTTGCTTTCCAACTGCGTGTGTACAGAAACACATACATTGATTGATTGCTACAGAAACACAATGGTACATTAAGAAACGTTATTGTTTTGCAGTAAACAGTTTCTGAGATGAAATATGAAGATGCGTGCAGTAAGATATTTGTCCGTACTGCTATCCTGTTATTGAGAGCTGCACACATGTATTTTAAGAAAACTGTGTGCACTGTAATAATACAGGAGCAGATTTATGAAGGCCTTGCGCCGCCGGTGCGTCACTTTTTCCCATGTTATAAATGACGCACCGGCGGCGCAAGGCCTTCATAAATCTGCCCCACAGTGTGTATGTACCATTATTGAGTAAACAGTGACATAAGTGTTAAAGTGATTTTGGTGGAAAACCAAATGACAGTTGGAAATCAGACACATTTTAGAAAAATGATGGAGGTGTTATGCTCCTCTGATAGAATGACCTTATGAGAAATGCCCAGAGATTTAATTAACTTTAAAGAGGCCTACCCTGAAACAGGTAGCTTTAGCTAACTCCTGCACCTGCCCATTCCTTTGTCCCTCTACCCAGCCAGGCACCAATCGCTGTGGGAGAGGAGCTGCCTCCAAAACGGGTTTTGAGTGATCACAGAAAAGGAGTGACCTTATTCTCTGGCCATAAGTCTAGGATGGGCCTGAGAGGTTTGCATAGGGGAAGAACATTTCTGCCATATTGTATTTAGGTAGAGAGGGGCACTGTCTCATTGTTTAAAGCAGGGAACACAGGAACCGCTGAAAAAATGGGTTGAGTTACCCCTGGTAACTTCGGCTGTATTAGTTAGGAAGGGGTCTAGAGTCACCCCCGCCCAACATCAGGGTCTCCACCAGCTGTGTATGTAATTGTAAAGTAATACAATGTTGATTTTGCTTAGATACTCAACAAAGTAATTGCTAGAATTTTGCATACTTTTGTCTCTATAAACTGCATCCATGTTTCCTAAAGTTAATTCTAATTATTCATTGCAGAAGAGCCATGTGGGTATTCTGTTGCCATAAATGAAGGTTGTGAGTGGTAGCGGGTAAACTGTCACTAAACTGGTGACATGTAGTAGCCATGCTTTCCATTTACTCATAGCTGAACATCTCTCCAAGGACCAGGACCTCTGGTGGCAGGAAATAATGAGTACACTATGTATTCAGTACATATTTACCTACCCAGCACCTGAGCATTAGAGTCTAAAGCACTACCACTCAGCAACCAGATGGTCCCCTTATGCACTAACATGCTGACATCAGACTGTTTCTCCCACAGAAAGTCCTTCCCTACCTGGATTTGGATATCGAGAAGTTAGGAATCATTTGGTGCATGGCCATAGAACCCACCTCAGAAACCTCTGGCAAGCTAGGTGTGCTTGTTTCACCTAAAACAACGTCAGGCAGAGTAAGGCCTTCCATTTGTGTAACGTAACAGGAGTTACTGGGCCCATCTGGTTTATGAGTTCAGAGGGAACAGTACTTCAAGCAAACATTTTTTTCAAGTGTAACGCTTGGGAAAGCATGTGGAAAACGGCACATTAAGGCAGATTTCTGCATGTTTCTTCAGTTAGTGTGCTGGGATGGCAGAACTATCAGGAACACCGCTGCAAACCTAAGCATGGAATACCATTCCTTTAGTTACTGGTGCTCTCAGCACCTCATTCTTCTGAAATAATATGTGACAAGTCAGTGTGTGCTTTGTCACTGCACCGCCATACCAGAACTCAGTCTACGGAGATTTGCCACTTTTTTATGCAGCGCAGTACAGTAGCTGCAAATGCTGCACTGCATAAAAAGGAGAGAGGAGGACAGCGCCAAATTTATTGAAATATGGCTCTCTCCTCTTTCCCTAGAACCGGCACTGAAAGCAACTGCCATGCGCCATGGAGACACCTTTGCTCCATGGTGCAAGGGTGTCTCCGTGAGTCTAGCATAGATTTTGTAATGGAAGAGTACCCTTCCGGTACAAAATGCTATGCATAGACTGACTTAAACCTTTTTCCCTCGTGTATATGTGCTGTTCAGTTCAATACACATACAAAGTCGGAAATGGAAGAAGAAATGCTTGCGCTTAGTGCAAAAAAGCACCGTTTTCTGATGCTAAATCCTGTCCACTTTATTTAGTAATTTGGGTTTAGCGTCAGAAACCTTGGGTGGTTGCATGGGAATGCCCATGCTACCCCATGGTATGCCCCCTTGGCGCTAAGTAATGCAAAGCAGCTCTATGTGCTGCTTTGTGTTACTTTTATGTTATTACCAGCGCTAAACAAGTTTAGTGTTGGAAAGTAAATTGGGAAAGTAAGATTACTTGCAGTCTCATACCACTGCAACGCATTTCAAAGTACAGGGAGCTTTCCTCTCTCAACCTATTATACAAATATTCTTCAAGACCTCTGTGCTCCCTGTCTTATTACCAATACATGGTCTTGTCTCTATAAGCTGTTTTGCTGCATAATTCACTTTCCACTTTTGCTTTCTTGTTTCCTAGTCATTGCTGCTGCTTTACCCTGTTTGAGTAATGCAAGAGATGCTAACTCTGCTGCCAAGAGGCATGCTTGCTCTGCGCCCAAGATTGTCACTGGCACTGCCATTTTCCTGGATTCGCCAATTCTTCTACTGACAAATCTGCCCTGTAATGCCCTTTTATGCCAGTAAATAGGCCCTAATTGCTTCTCTACTATGCTGGAAATGTGTGAGGACTCACCACAACACCTCATACATTGATAGTTTGGCATTATCCATAGAGGTAATAGAAAATTCCTCTATTTTAAAATGGACATGGCTCTTTCGCTCATAAATTTAGACTGACTCGCAGACTTTCCCCCAAATCAGACTTGAACCTGCATGACCCAACAACTAAATATTAAAAAGTTACCTATCTTTCTCTTGAAAATTAACTAAGTAGCCAGGCAAGCCAGTTTTAAACTTCTCATATACTAATAGGTTCTGCCCTCTCACAGTACTGCTGGTCTGATCAACTGTTGTGCAGGTTGCACAACCACTGATATAATCTCATAACAAGTGGCACATAAGTGCTTCTTGAGCTCTTTACACCTTGCTATCCAACACAACTATTTCAATACAGGGACCAACTTAATTCTGCTAAAAAAGTTACCTTCTCAGAGTCTGGCGCAAGGGTCCAGTTTGCGGTGGAGAAAGTTGCAAGGAGAGTGTCATGGATAGTCATCGCGGAAGTGCAGAAAGCAGGCCTGGCAATGCGGACTCCTATCACTATAGTACAAACATCCTGTCGGGCATCGCAAACGATTGCTGCTGGAGCTTTGGATTGGCAGTCACCCTGGTCTGTCGTCACTGTAGAATAAAGAGTTGGAATCATGGTAGCTTTGCATTGGCAGTTGACGCAGCCGGCAAGATCTCTGTGCAAACATGCCAGTTCATGGTTGCAAAGAGCTTAAAACTTTTGGGATTTCTTCCTTTTCTTCAGAGGAGTGCACTCTAATGCCAGCCAAGGGGGCACCTCATGGTGTTGAGGGACTCCCTCTAAAAGAGGCCACTGCAGCTCAAGCAAGTCCATTTACAGGTCCAGGCAGGCACAGTTGCTGCAGATCAGCTGGGCATTTGCAGGAAGGCCTCTAGAGTTTGTTGTGTCTCTCTAGCTCAAAACAGAAGGTCAGCCAACTGACCCTTGAAGTCAATCATGTTAGGCTGGCAGGAAGGAAGCAGGTCCAGTCTTCCTTCTCAGAGAGCAGGACAGGCCTCAGGCATTAAGGCAGTCCTCTGGCAGCAGGGCAGTCCTTCTTCTGTAATGTCCATAGGATTAACAGTGTACTGACGGGTTGGCCGGAGGGTCCTATTTTAATACCTAGTGCCAGCTTTGAAGTGGAGGAAACTTCTAGAGTTGTACCCCCATAGACGCTTCTGGGATTTCCTTCCTCCTTGACCAGGCTCCAGAGGGTCTGGGGTAACAAAAGACTAGTGTCAAGTCCTTTGTGAATGTGCTGAGGCAGCACTTTTGAAATGTAAGTAGGGCAGGGAACAGCTTCGCCCCTCCCATCCTGGCAAGGTGGCTCATCCTTCCAACACCTAGCCCCCCTTTGTCTCACTGTCTGGAAGGAGTACACAAAGGCCAACTGCCAGCTACACTTAGTCATGTGGCCCAGGGCACAGGCTGCAGGCATCAAATGGTTAGAACAAGAAAATGCCAACTTTCTTAAAGTAACAAAAAGAGCGTGGGGCTTGACCCAGTTAAGGAGAATGAAAGTCGGGGTACTTAAATATAATGAACAAAACACGACTGTCACAAATCATAGATTATTATAATTCAATTTGAAACATGCCAACCTTCTTCATCATATCTGTAGAATGTATTGCATATTCATTAAATATTTTTAAAATCTCATTTGCTTTGAAATACTTTCTCAACATAAATTCAGTATACCATTTGTAAAAATTCACAAAAAGCATGTTTCAATCTGAATTATAATGATCTATGGTGTGTGAAGATCTTGTCTTGTTAATTAACTTTCAAAGGATGGCATTTTCAGAATTGTGCCTTCAAATCCTACTTTCCCAAAAACAGAATATTAAATTGCAAATCTTGTGAATGCAAACATGACATTCTTATCTGCTCCCACTCAAAAGATATCACTTATTAAATGTAATAAAGTAATCCAATGTTACTCTATAGGAAAGGTAGGTCTCACAGTAGTGAAAAGCAAATTTGAGATTTTTTTTCTACCAGGCCAGGTAAAACTTAAAGGACATGTCCATCATTTTAAATACACTGCACTCAGCCCTATAGGTTCTTTATGGTTTGCCTTAGAGGTGACATTTATATTAAAAAAGGAAGTTTAGGTCTGACAAAAGGTCTATTTTTCCAGGTAAAACTACACACAGCCCACAGTGACAGGCCTGAGGCATGCTTTAAAGGCCTACTTAAGTGGGTGGCACAATAAGTTCAGCAGGCCCACTAGTATATCTCCTAAAGTGGGGAGTGATTCATTTGAGGGCCGTGGAGGCTGCAATCAGTACACATGGAATAAAAGAAGAAATGCCTCCCAGACCATGAATTGACACTTATTTATATCATTAGGGAGCCTAAATAGTGTTCCCTTAAAATCTATGCTTTCACTTACTTTTCTTAAATTGTTTAAAGAAAAACATGCACCCCTAAAATCAATCAATCAATCAAGCATTTGTAAAGTGCACTGTTCACTCGTGAGGGTCTCACGGCGCTGGGGGGGAGGAAGGATGGGGGCGCTGCTACTGTTTGAACAACCAGATCTTGAGGCATCTCCTGAAGGTCAGTAGGTCCTGGGTCTGCCGTAGGTCGATGGGGAGGGTGTTCCAGGTCTTGGCGGCGAGGTGGGAGAATGTTCTGCCGCCGGCGGTCATTATTCGGATGCATGGGATGGTGGCGAGAGTGAGGTCAGCAGAGCGGAGCTAGCATTCAGGGTGTAGAAGGTGAGTCGTGTGTTGAGGTATGCTAGGCCAGTGTTGTGGAGTGCTTTGTGAGCGTGGGTGAGGAGCTCGTAGGTGATCCTCTTGTTGATGGGGAGCCAGCGGAGGTCTCTCAAGTGTTCTGTGATGTGGCTGTGGTGAGGGATGTTGTGAATGTGGTGTGCGGAGGTGTTTTGTATGTGTTGGAGTCGCTTCTGGAGTTTGCCTGTGGTTCCCGCATAGAGGGCATTGCCGTAGTCCAGTCTGCTGCTGACGAGGGCCTGCGTAACCATCCTTCTGGTTTTGGTGGGGATCCATCTGTTAATCTTGCGAAGCATGTGGAGGGTGTTGAAGCAGGAGGATGAGACGGTGTTGACTTGCTGGGTCATTGATAGCAAAGAGTCTAGGATAAATCCCAGGTTGCGTGCGTGCTTGGTGGGTGTGTGTGCAGGTCCCAGAGTGGCCGGCCACCAGGAGTCGTCCCGGGCAGAGGGGGTGGGTCCAAGGATGTGGCCCTCCATCTCCTGTTGTGAATTAAAAAAATATGAGAATATCTTTGTCGATTGTGACTTATTTTTGTTGTGCTTATCATTCTATTTAAAGAAAAGTATTCAAAACAATCAGTCTGTACACTTGGAAACATGAACATCCACATACTTACATAGAAGACACTTTGTGTATAGACGTTACATGAT
The DNA here is from genome assembly GCF_964261635.1 of Lissotriton helveticus. Lineage (NCBI taxonomy): Eukaryota > Metazoa > Chordata > Amphibia > Caudata > Salamandridae > Lissotriton > Lissotriton helveticus. Next base: position 1,707,759,828 of record NC_136063.1, on the reverse strand, counting down.
CATTAATCAACACTTAAATCAACATGTGGAGACATCTAAAGAATCATAACTGGCATTACACCGGCGAGTCAATACATATAAAACCTATTTGCAATTCAAACAATGACAATATTAGTGCAGCACCTATACTTCAATTACGACATAAAACATGAATAGATTGACTTTGTCTGTAAAGTGTCCAAAAAAGTTTGTTTTGTGAACCTTAGATACTTACGTCCTCCCTGCTGGTAAGGGATCCCACTGTTAGTTGTTAGTTTGCCCTAGTGGTGGTCAGCGCTTAAATAATGTGACAAAAGGAACAAGGGTACTTTGTTATGATTTTTGTTCTTGAGCCTGTTTGCTTCTCAGTTAAGGCCGAATGCCGAACATTTTGCAACAAGATTTGGCCGTGCTTCTAGCTTCATTCAATGCTGATCTCTGCATCCCGCCTTGTTCCTTTACAAGAGTTTTCCTTCCAAGCCAGCTCCTTCACTGTGATTCGCCAATGAAACAGTCCAGACATCTGGATCTTTGCTAGGCAGACCCTATCTTGATTGGAATACGTGTTGTTTCGAATTCTTCTCCCTGAAGAAGACCTTCCCCAAAATTTCATTACAGGCCCGCTTCTGAAGGTCAAAATGCGTCTGCACAAATGTCACTGGGGCCAAGAGGGATCATACACTAATATATCAAGTGCAAAGTGGCAGTGCACTATATGTGATGGAACTTGTTCTCCCATCCTGTCACATTATTTTAGCTCTGAGCCCCACTAGGGACAACTAACAGTGGGATCACTTACCAGCAGGGAGTACCTAAGTATCTAAGGTTCACATAACAAACTGTTTTGGACACTATACAGACAAAGCCAATCTATTCATGTTTTGTGTTGTAATTGAAGTATAGGTTTTGCACCAATATTGTCATTGTTTGAATTGGAAATATGTTTTATATGTCTTGACTCGCCGGTGTAATGCCATTTATGATTCTTTAGGTGTCTCCATGTGTTGATTCAAGTGTTGATTGATGACCATGTAACGACTATACACAACGTGTCTTCTATGTAAGTATATGGATGTTCATGTTTCCAATTGTACAGACTGATTGTTGTGAATAATTTTCTTCAAATACAATAATAAGCAAAAAAAGAAAATAAGCCACAATCGACAAAAAGATTCTCGTTTTCTTTTTTTTTTATTAACAACAGGATTCTTTTAGGGGTACATGTTTTTCTTTAAACATTTTAAGAAAAGTAAGTGAAAGTATAGATTTCAAGGGGAACACTATTTAGGCTCCCTTTTGATATAAATAAGTGGCAATTCATGGTCTGGGAGACATTTCTTCTTTTGATGCAGGCCCACTTGTAGCATTTATTTTACAGGCCCTGGGTACATGCTGCACCACTTTACTCGGTAATCATAACTAAGTCAAATGTGACAATCAGGTGTAGGCCAGGTTTACCATATTTTAAGGAGTGAACACAAGCACATTAGCACTGGTTAGCAGTGCTCAGAGTACTTACGCTGATTAAAACAAATTTCAGCAACTCAAGGTCAACAGGCAAAATGTTTGAGGGGAGACCACACTAAGGGCTGTCAGGTGTACCACTCTATGTTGAAGTATAAAGAATAAGTTCTGCAGGCATTTGTGCATGACTGCATAATCACTCATGAACTGTATGAAACAACCAGGCACGCCCTAAAACTAAGAAATGCAACAATGTTATCTTTCAACAATAATAGTATCTGGGAATCAATAGACATGAAAGAGTAATGCTGTGTCAAGGGTCTAAGAGGAGCTGGGCTAGAGATTGAACGAATTGAGAACTACTAAATCGGGGCAGTGCTTCTGTACTAGCCAAAACAGTGGAAGCCGTGTATGTCTCCTTTCTCCCCATTGTCTCTTTTTTACACTGAATTGTCATTCACAGCTAATCATGAAAGGGCCATTTGTTCTGGGATGAAATTCTAGAAGTGCAGGAAAAAGCCTCCTCACGTAAACAAGAAAGAACAAGGGTTTTGTGATCTAAGAAAAGTATTGGGCCCTCAGGGAAGAGTGCGAACAGTAGAGTATCAGTAGTCAGACCAATTTGCTCTTGCACTATCAGGGAAGCAGCCTAAAAACATTTCCTTTATCATCCTCACAGTTGCATGGTGCAAGTCTGGCTGTGGTCTGAGTCACAACCTGAACAAGATTCCTCGATTGGGGCTCATTGGCCATTATGAGCTTTCGGGTGCTTGAGAAGGACAAAGTGCTTAATCTCATGCTCAAAATGTTTGTATAGGGCCTGTTCAGGTTGCTAGCCATGGTAGTACTTCCGTTTCTTTCCTGCTTATTGTGACACATTTATTCCCCAGTAGACAGTAATCTTGCCTTTAAAAATAAATACTTTAAAAAATTAAAAAATAAAATGGTTCATGACTACTCGTTATTTCACAAACTCTCATTCTTGCCCTTGTGGTATCCTTCAACTCATATAATGCCATCTCTGCCTGGCACGACACTATATGGATTACTGAGCCGTTTCTGATTACCCCCATTTTTTGGTATTTATTTATTTATTTATACATTTTATATAGCGCGAACAAGATCCCGAAGGACCGGCACAGGGCATCCTGCTATCCCTGTGACTAAGATGGTTAGTCCTTATGGCAATTATAATTTGAGCATCTGTCTCTCACGAACCCTCACACATCACACTGCCAGGCGCTAAATCCCACAGCACGATAAGTGCATCTCAGTGGTCATCACGCACACCATGAAAGCCCTCTCCAAATAAGCATGAAACGAATCAAGACCCCTCCCACCGGACACACTAAATGGTGTTGCTTGATACCCGTGTGGGTAAGCACCTTCAGCCCCCACCTGGGAGTAGGGAAGCAGTATGAATGCTACACAAACAAAGCAGGGCACAAAGACCCTGGCAAGAGCGCATCATGTTTGCGCCTGTCGCCTCCCATTGTGTTCCATCCAGCCTAGATGTACTGTTGCATCACCCCCTGCCGCACCCATTGCATTAAAACACCCACTGCAACAATGGGGGTCAAATCCATTATGTTTGCTAAATTAACTCCCTCGTATAATAGCATGTGATTATACTAGTTTTTATTAACACAAAGTCTGCAGTTTTTCTGAATTTCCCAGCAGCTGCTTCCGAGGGACAGAGAATGAATGGGAAAGCGAGACGAGCCCCGCCGAGTCTGTAATTTGTATCCGCCTTAGCTCCTGTTTGTGCTCCCGAGGACCGAACAGAAATAGCATTCGATCATTTTCGAAATATTATCCACCCACTCGCTTTCAGGGGGAGCCGCGAGTCCTTAAAATGGATATTCAGGGGGAGAGCGGGTGTTGCGTGGGAGGCCCGGGCCGGCTCCAGCTATCGCAGAACGACAAAGGGAGGTGATGGGCAGCCGAAGCTGTCACACTCCTCGCAGCTTTCATTGAGGCGCTGCAAGGCAGGCACAGACACATTGACCTGTCCGCCAATTAGAGCCCATCTCTCTGCTCGTCTCCTCAGGCCCGTGTACCAGTGATCATGTTCCTGCCAGCTCAGACACGTGGCCATTACCTCTCAACAGACCGAGGCTCAACTCCAGCAATCACCTGCAGCAAAGGAGGAGAATAGCAGGACAGACTGACTGCCAGACGAGACCGCAGGGCTCTCTGGCTGGCCAGATTGCCAGGCCCGTGATTAGTGAACAATTCTGCTTCGTGCACTGCCTGTGATGAGATGTCAAAAATTAGCTTTCTTGAGGCAGTCTTTATAGCGTGACATCATTTTCGCATTTTCACACTCTCTGCATGGCATGAAATTGAATCATGCTAATGCATGCATTTGTGATCCGTGCACCCCGTGCACTTGTATAGCTAGGGAAACGACATAACTTTGTGTTGCTTTCTAGGTGATGGAAAGCAGACAGGTGCTGTAGGGCAGGCCTTTGGAATCTTGGGGGAAAGATATTTGCAAGATTATTTGTTGTTTAGGAATAAGATGATAGATCTGTTGCTCATTCAAAGGTCAACATAAACTACTGAAATGTATCTAATATTATCTAAAATTAGATAACCACCCTGCCCTAAAACCAACTATGTTCACGAAGGCCATCTAATCAGTGTCGATATATGATATCGCGTAATGGAGAGTGAGCACAAAAATATTCTAGCTACCCATTTAAGCTGCCAGATTCACTACCTGCTGAAATAGTGCTACTCTTCTGGATCTACTCGTTCTGCACTTGCACTCTTACTGTGCTTCCTGACTTCCCTAGAGACTGACCTGCGCCAGAAGCAGAATTTTGCTATAGGTCTATTCTACAGGGGGGCAAATGTAGGGAGGAGCATCAAATAAAAATCGACATGCTGATGCAAAGAATGAATGGGTTAATTAAGAGCGGTCCAAGGAAGTTGATTTGCTACTGGGGCTAAAGGGCTGGGCTGCACAAAGTGGCCTTTAAAGCTGTCCTCCTTTTGGAAGCAGGGAAGGATGCATGGATATTGCACTGCACAGCCCTACTTCAAGGGGGGCATCAGCAAAGGGTAGTTACTCGCCACCTGCATTTACCTCATTTGATTTTTGGATATGCATTTTCTTTGTATTTGCATCTTCCTCTATTCTTTTTGTTTAATTCATTTATAATTGTATTTGTGGAGCAAAGATATTGTCATACAAACAGCATACATCCACAATTAAAACATATCTAAATACGTGCACATCTTTTCACAAGATAGATGTATCTGCCAAAACAGGTCTGTGATGTATGATGACATAGGCCCGTCTGCTAGCAGCAAAACAGTTTCTAACTGAAACCTTTTTTTGTTAGTGGGGAAAACAAAAAAAAGTAACGGGTATCAGGCTTGGATTATAATCAGCCCTGCTAATTTCTCTTTGCTGCATTTCAAGCCATTTATTTATGCCTATCATGTCATGTTAGACAGAAATCAGTCACTGGAAAATTAACCATGTTACAGCTCTATAAAGAACAAATCAGCCCAAACTGCAAGGCCGTCTCCTCTGGACTGGAGCATAAGCGACCCCAGACCAGTTTCAGCCTCGTTATGCCTCGTCGGTGACGTGTACCTCAGCCATAGTGCACAGTGAGAACAGAACGCACATCTAGCCATGCCTGTTACACTAAGTGATGGGCTGGGATATGACTCCAAGCAATTTGCCGTGTCTGAATTCATCTTTCCACAATTCCCTTTTTTTCCTCAGTGAAACACACTTTTTTCTTGTCAAACAGGAAGGGCTGATTCACAAAGGTAAACTTACTAGTTTGTGTAAATGTACACTTTTTCAGTATCTCAAATTACATTTAAATAGAAAATTTAAGAGTACCGGGACTCCGCAGTTTTTTACTATCTTGTTCATGTGGGGAGTTCTCCTCCCTGACTGAGGAGTCTCCACACTCGTAAACTTACTATGAAAATGCATTTTTGTAAATACCGAAAAAGCGTCAATTGACACAAAAGAGTAAGTTTGCCTTTATGAATCAGGAGCCCGGGTATCCTTAAAATTACTGTCACGCACAATTCTTGTTGTTTCTGTAGAACCACTCTGACCGATAGCTTCTTCATGTATATGAGATTCATACATATGCTGTAAAATTCTTTCTAAGGCAAAAAAGCACCGTACATAGACCACGTTTAAATAGGTAAAACAGTGCAAAGCATACAAGTAGACATGGGTTGCAAGAAGCAGTAAAACAAAGGACTGAGACTAGTCAAAGTAAAGAATAATGATAGTCAAAGTAAAGAATAATGATACAAACACTATGGGGCAGATTTATGAGGCCCTTGCGCCACGTTTACGCCGCTGTTGCGACACGCAAGGCGGCGTAAACGTGGCGCATCCCTACGAACGATTTACAACGTGACGCATCTAGGCAGATGCGTCACGTTGTAAAGCTCTGCGCCGCTTTTGGGCGTTCCGGCGCAGGGTGGGCGTTCCAGGGCAGGTGCGCCTCGCAAAAGTGGCTGAGTGAAATCTATAAGATTTCACTCAGTCACTTTCAGGCCAATGCTGCGTCAAAAGCCTGCGCCTGCTTGAAGCAGGCGTAGGTCTTGATGCAGCATTGGTCAGATAGGGCACCCCCCGAGCCTTGCTGGAGCTGCATCGCGCTTGTGACGCAACTCCAGCAATGCGCCGCCTTTACGGCACAGATGCGTGACGCATCTGTGCCGTTTTTGCCCCATGGTGCGCCGCATTGTAAATGCGGCGCACCATGGGTGGCGGAGCTGTGGCGCACTGTTGCGCACATTAACTGGCGCGTCCCTGGGGATGCGCCAGTTAACATAAATCTGCCCCATTATGTACCTGGGGCCTCATTTATGAGGCCTTGCGTGAGTTTTGCGCTTCCGATGCGTCACTTTTTGTGACGCATCGGCGGCGTAAAACATGCCTCCTGATGCGCACTATTTACAAAGTGACGCATCTAAGCAGATGCGTCACTTTGTAAACCCCTGCGCTACATTATACCTGCGTCAGGTATAATGTATACAGAGGGGGCGTTCACCCGCAAAAAGCCTCGTAATTGTGACGCAGTGAAATCTATGAGATTTCACTGCGTCACTTTTAGGACGCCATTGCGTCAAAATCTTGCGCCTGCCTCACAGCAGGCGTAAGACTGACGCAAGCCCTTTCACATGGGGCTTTCCCCATGTGAAAGGAAGCATTGCTGGAGTTGCGTCACTTTTGTGACACACTCCAGCAATGCGTCACTTTTGCGCCTACAGATACGTCAGAAAGACTGACGTATCTGTAACTCCTTGCGGCATGATGCGTCATATTATAAATATGATGCATCAATCATGTCGCAGGGAGAGCGCAGTGAAAAGTGACGCATCGCTGTTTTCACGCAGCGATGCGTCACTTTTCATAAATGAGGCCCCTGGCGCCTGGCAATGGACAGATGTCCTCCGGAGTCTGGAAATAATATTATATGGCTAATGCTTTGACGTAGACGATTATGGAAGGGTCTAAAATCAGGGTTGAAACAAATTCAAAGACAGCAGACTGGGCTCATTAAATGAGAAGTTTGTTAACAAGGAGGGAAGAGGAATGCTAACATAAAGGGAAGTCTATCAGTATGGCGAGGATCCAAAATGAACGGGACCAGGGCACGAGCACAGGCTACACGCGGGTGGACGGCTTACACCCACTATTTTAACAGAGTTGGCGCCCTCCATCGGGTCAAGAAGTTAAGCCACACTGAAAAATATGCTGAATTCATCCCGGTGTAATTTTCAAACACCGGGACACATTTAGCAGCGGCTGCATTTTGTTGTCCGCTTTCGATACACAATAACGTGCAGGTGGGGGGGGGCTTTCTTAGTTCAGAATCCTTTTGGGCTCATAATAAGGGCAAAATCTGAGGGGTCATTAGGCCTCCTTTTGTTCAAGTCTCCTGGCTGAGAGCAGTCAGGAGCCTCGTTTCTAGATGCAAATGCAGCAAGGGGAAATGTAAATGTAAATCCGTATTTGTAAAGCACAAACTACTCACCCTTATGGGTCTCAAGGCACTGGGGGAGCAACGTGGAAATATGGGGCCAGATGTAGGTACCCCTTTGCCGGTCGGAAACGGACGAAAATACCGATTTTCGGCCGTTTCCGAACGGTAAAGGGCTATGGAGATGTAGGGGCTAAAAAAACGTACATTTTCGGTAATTTTACCGAATCGGTAAAATTACAGAATCAGTAAATTTACCGATTCTGTAAATTTTACCGATTCGGTAGATTTACCATTCAGTAAAAGTACCGAAAATGTATTTTGTGATGTAGGTAGCACTTCTAACAGTGCTACAGGGCCTTTAGAATTTGGTATTTACCATGCAATACAATTGCATGGTAAATTACGAATTCTTGTGTACATGCACATCTGTGCATGTACACCTGTGCCATGTGGCACACAGACGTGCCCTAAGGGCATGTCTGTGTGCCACATGGCGCAAACGCCAGTTACAGGGGTGCAACAGGGTTTCAAAGTGACACCCTGTCCCCCTTAGCACTTCTGTATTTTTACCGATTCTGTAAATACCGAATCGGTATTTGCTATTGAATACTATGGGCTTCAAGGCCCATAGGATTCAATAGCAAATACCGATTCGGTATTTACTGAATCGGTAAATACCGAATCTTACCGATTCGGTAAAAAATACCGAATTTTTAACTACATCTCATTTACAGATTCATAAATACCGAATCGGTAAAATTCGGTATTTATGAATCGGTAAATGAGATTTACCTACATCTGGCCCTAAGTGAGCTATTGTCCAGAGTCACATGTTGCTGAGCTGCCTCTGGAACCAGGGATCGAACCATGAACCCTATGCTTCAAGGTCAGCTGCACTGGCGGCTGCACCACACCTCTCCACTAAAACAAATGCTCACACCTTGTGAGAACTTCACACATACTTAAGAGTGGCACATTTTTGTTTTGTTCAGTCCCTGTTTACAAGATATGAATGTGCCATAAGAATTTCAGATGTGTTGGTCTTTCCGAGTATTTACACAAAAGAACATTCTTTTATATTGTGCTTACTACCCCTGAGGAGGCGTTGAAGTCATTTAAGTACCACTATTTTTTCTTTTAAACCACTATGGGTAGAGGAAGTTTACGTCGACAGTAGGCAACATTGTTCTATGTGTGGTTTACAAAAGTGTGAATCTTCTTCCTAAATCAGGAAGGTTTGCATGTATACTCGAAATATTCTCCAATGTACTCATGATAGACCTGCTAAATATATGTGAGGGCTTAAGATCTGATGTCACATAAACCTTCCTTTTCAACACTAGGGAGTCAGTCCTAAGGTAAGCACTAAAGACTCATAGGCAAGGTACATAGTTTTTAAATAGTATGAGGTGTACCTAATTTGTATATGTCCTTGTAGTAAAACACCCTCAAAGTCGTTTTTCACTTCAGCTATGCTGGCTCTCCAATGGACTAACACTTGATTACATTATTACATGTGAAAAGTGATAAAATCAGTTCCACTCATTTGAATTCTAAATTAAAAGCATCTTAATAGTAAAGTCAGATTTTAAATTACTATTATGAAAATATCACTTTTAGTAAGTCAACATTTTCCAGTCAAAGCCAAATGTTCCTTTCTGCCAGTGTCCCCAGTCTAATGCCTCTCTTATGGTGTGATTTGTATTACCACCAGACAAGAGAAAAGTGCCTTGGGTGTGGGGAAGAGTGTTCCACTCTTGAGCACGTTGGTCCTTCCTGATCTTCAAAGGATAGCCTGAAGCTGTCCCCAGCCCCTTCCTGACATTTGAAGAAGCCTGCCCTGCACTGGCAAAGTTAGCCCACACCAAGCCTACCTGCCCTTCGTTTTCCCAGACAGAATGGATCGAAACCCAGGGGAAAGGAGAAGAACTGACCAGAAACAGTATGGGTTTAGACTAAGGCAGTGTCATCCACCCACATGCAGGCACTGGATATGAGAGTGGCAATCTCAGAACCTCTCATGACAATGCTCTAAGACCTGTGGAGACTCAGAAGAAGGCCTGTCCTGCTGCCTGAAGCCTGAAGAGGGACTGGACATGCTTATCTTTAATCCAGGACCCCATAAGTGAATCCAAGTGTCAGTTGGCTAACCTCCTTTTAGAGCTACAGGGACACAGCAAGCTTCCAGAGCTCTTTCTCTGCTACATTCCAGCTTACCAATATCAACTAGATCTGACTGACACCTGCTCATGGCCATTCCTGCAGTGAGTCCTAATCCTCAAGAGCTTTCCCCCAGGTCAAGGACTCCTGACTGGTGTTAGTGTACTCCTCCAACCCTATAGATTTAAGAACTAGACAGCAGTTCTGGACTCCTTGCATCGAAAAGAACAGCACCTGGTCTGTTTGTGAATATGAGCGAACTTCATCGAGTCCAAGATGGGACCTGCATCAGACTGCCGACTGACCCTCTGGGACACAGGCCCCAGACTTTACCACCTGGATCTTTTTGTATCAAGAACACCTGCCTTGCTTTTTCTGTCAATTTGAATTTCCAATCGTCAACCTAATTTTTGCACTGACAATGACGGCACCACCAATGCAAGTTCCCAACCAAGGTGTAGTACTTCAGCAACCTGCCATTTATGAGCCCCTCTTTGGATCCAGCCCACAGCCTCTCTGCCAATGAAATAATTGACGAGTACTTCTCACATTTAAACTGAACTAAGTTATAAGATAAACTTTTCACCTGGACAAACTTGGTCTCTATACCCGGCACGCGCTCCATCGTAGTGGGCCTTAACTTTTGATTTCGACCAAGCCTGTGTGACCAGATAAATGCAACTGGAGCTTTGTGCTTTTTAGTGCTATTTCTATTGAAAACGTTAAAAATTCAAATGCCTGGTTGTACTTATTGCACTTTTTTTGTTTTGAAGTCATTTTGTTTATTAAAATGTACTATATTTTTCTAAATGTATTACTCTTTTAGTACTCCATAAAAACTTCACAAATTGGCTCTAAGTTACACCTGTTGTGCTAAGCTCCCAGAGCGTTAAGTAAAGGTTTATTTAGTGGCTTATGTGGTTCACCCTGACAAGGATTGTGTTTATTTTTAGAGTGGGACTCTCACCTCTCTCCAATAATAATTCAGTTTCTAACAAATATGTCCTGCAAGACAGGAGGAGTAGGTCTTCTGAATTTGGCAATTTAGCTGCATCATTCATACAGAATGGGCAAGTGTCTACCAATAATAATATTATAAAACGTTGATAATATTTTTATGTAAACATTTGAATTTATTTATGATAATTAGCTCCACATTATATGCATAGTTCAAACTACTCACAATCGCATACAAATCCCTACACAAATTATGAACCACCTGCCTGAACAATTGCATCAATTTCCACACCGCCACCAGAAACCTCCAATGTGCAGACATTCTGCTCACCCATGGCCCGACATCCAAAAAGCCATGCAGTTTACAATTCATTGTCCTTTCCACAAAGATATTTCTGTTCCACTTCTTTAATCATTGATATCCAGTTTGCAAGTAATCTTCAGGCTGACACATATTTTTATGTGCCAGTACATGTTTCATGAATATAATGTGCTTCATCCAGGCAATACTATATATTTGTATAGCCAGTTTCAGATATTTGTAGGCTCAACTATCAGTCCAATGAAAGTCAGATGGCAGGAGCATTTCAAAGCACTGGATAAAGAGGATAAGAAACACCCTAGGTTGGTACACTTTACATCAGAGCATAGCAAGATAGATATTATTCAGTACAAATTTGCAGCTAATGCCCATATCCCCAAATATAGGTGAAAGGGGGATTTGAAACTGAGCACATACAAAACACTTTGGCTAAACAAACTGATTGTAGTAGAACATAATGTGAATAAAGGAAAATAATGTAAAGTGTTTCCAAAATATTGATATTAACTGCACACGAAAATACTAGAAGGTAATGTAGATGGATATATTTAAACTTAGTTGTACACACAATTATAAGTAAATGAAAACACAGCATCCCAAAAATAGTTAATAAGTTGGGATTAATAATTTAGGAATGTATACAGTAAGAGAGCGGGTGTGAGTATAGGCATTGCTGCTTCACCATGAAAGAAACACACTTATGCATATTGTAAATTAGTGCATACAAGTAGGGGTAACTCTTTGTCGTGGAAATTATATGTGAGAGAAGTACTAAGAATAAGATGAAACTGTTTTTCTTTATTCTTGATCTCAGTGTATATACTATTGTGAAGCATATGTATGCAATTATGATGGCTAATTGGTAGCCATCTTTTTGAGATGCCTACATATCACAAGTTAAAATGTTCACAGAGTTAATTATTGTTGTGCTCAGGGAAAGGGTCTTAATTTTGTTTTCACAGTAAGATTTGGTAACCAAGAATTTCAACTATTGAGTTCAGCATCTTAAATGCCTGCCCAACGAAAGTAACTGTCCATAAATAGTGGTATGGTAGCTATATGAGGATGGATCTCTGTTCACATGTGGTTGCAATCATTTCACTGTTTTTTTATTCAAAGAGTGAAAGTACTTACACACGGTTGCTGCTGGACAGTTTATAGTAACTGTGTAAAGAAATTAATTTCCACATATGTACGATTTTCGTGCAGATGTTAATTGGGATCTCTGCTGAGCGAATAAATGTAAGTATACAGAATGAAATAATAATCATTGCTGGTCCTTACTACTTATGGATAGTTCCTCACACAGATAATCAATTGAGAAATCAGTGACATATGCAACCAGTTAACTCATATTTGAATGGTACGCACGCTGTATGCTACATATTGATGTGAGATTCAAGTATAAGAAAAGGAGTGCATATAATGTGGAATGCTATGTAACAGTGAAATGGCTGTCAAGGGTGTACTGCTATTAGAAACTGCATAAATGTCGGGATAGCCATCCAGCACATATCCCAAAATGATAGCCATTTTCTTAAATAAATTTCGATTATAACAACTACAGTTGTCAAGAATATACATAATGTTAGATATATGAGTAGACTATGGAAATAAGAATATTATACATTTTGTAACTGTACATTTTCAACTTATATGTTAAGAATTGATAGAACTCAAACATCAATGATACATTGATGAATAGTATTGTAAATATCATTATAACAGTTCTTAACTCATCAGTGCATACCTAACATGATGAGGAATGTAAAGATATACATTTGAAGCAAATTCGGTCACTTCATCCATCTAGCAAAGTCCTGTTTGATGTATAATTGACTAAATACGATGTACAATTTTTTGTTCATGAATCATAGTGTACTGGATATTTAAACGTATATGTAAGCTAATTATTTTAGTTCTGTAGAATCCTGTATTAAATACATTTTTCTTTCAATAGGAAATTAAGGATTTGTAGTTCAAATATATGTCATTGTCGATGATGAAGCAAATTCAATTTGCAAAACATGTATTGGCACAGAAACATTTATGTGGGCATGAATATGTATTGTGAAACTCATATCAGCCATAAATTAACTAGAACAGAAATATCTTTGTGAGAAGGATGATGGATTGTGACCTGCATACTTATGATAAATAGATTAAATAGTTCACATGCAAACATCACAAAGGTTTTTTAATATTATTAATGGTAAACATTTGCCCAAATTGTATTTGTATGAATCTAAAAAGAGGTGTGGTGATTATCAATCACCCAAGGCACAGTTCTGGCAAATAAACAGGCCTTGTACAATGTTGGTAAAAGTTTGTATTACCCACAACATTCTCTTTCCCTATTTCCTCACTAGCTAGGCTTTGAACTTGTAACAGTCCATATGAGCCACTTGACGTTTACATTTCTTTTTTCTTGTTGTCTGTTGTGTCCACTTTATGCTCAACACATTTATTAATTACCTTTTTGGTGTAAATTGAGTGAATTTTACACAAAAAGCACTGTGATTGGAATAGACCATGGACCATTGTAAGGTAGAAGCAGTAATAACAAAATAAGTATTGGCAAAGCCGATAGATTGCACCTCCAGAAGATGATTGCCAGCCTATCTATTTGTGCATGAATCATAACACATAAGCATACATTGGTTGTGACACTTTGCGTGCTTGTGTTTACATGATGCACATCTTGTGAATAATTCCAACAGGGCTGCCATGTGCACACTTGTAACTACCAAAAACAATTGCCAATACTGCTACTGTTTATTGAACCTAATCCAAGAAGATATAAGAACTACTCATCACTATATCCTCAAGCTCTGAATTGTTTTTTATTTTGTCGCTTTATTTCATTTTTTAGAAAACGCTTTTTTGTATATACAAAATACATTTCATGACAACCCACAAATTAACTGTACATAATACCACAAAGTACAACACAATCACATCCACCATTCTTCTCCAAACATACTGCATTCATACTCATACCCAATAATCCTTCATACACAATAAACCAAACAAGAAATTACAAGTACAAAGGAACTTTTTCCCACGAAATACAAATATATACATTTATATACATTTCTAGCATTCAAATGAACTTTGTCAGGTTTGTACTAATCCTTCTATTGAATAAAGCTAGTCCGTTTTGAACAAAAAATTGGGTTTGGTTTATCCTAAGGACTATGCGTTTCAAACCCCTCTGATTCTGGGGGTTCTCATCAGGACCAAACATTCACTCTATGTGAAGTCAACACACAGTGTTCCCACTAGTGACACAAGTTTGTGGGTGATGGTTTGCAAAAGCGCCGGATCAGGCGGCTGAGCTGGTGCAAGTGAACTCTCTTCACTCTCGTCGCCGCGTGCTCAGTCTCCGCGGGGCAACGAAATTGCATATCTTCTAATTTGTTATTAATCGCCAGGAACTGGGAGAGAGTCTTGCTGACCAGACGCTCCATTGTCTTCATTGGATAGGGAAAAGAGAAATGGGTCTGTAGCTTTTCTGACATGCTGGATCAAGCGTGGCTTTTTTCAAGAGAGGTATTATTATCGCTTGTTTCCAGCAGGTTTGTCCCAGCCCACTACTCAATGGTTGACTGCAGATCATACAAAGTGCAAGGAAGAGTTCAGATCCTAGTTCTTTCCATATTTTATGAGGTATTGGATTCATACGAGAGCCTGAAGAAACACTTTGGGATGCATTATTAAAGACCTCCACGGTTGGTGTCTCAAAGTAATCTAAACAGATCACCTGATCTAAGGGCTTAGCCCCACCTGCACACCCCTCCTTTTGGTTTGGAAATGGCCACTTGGCCACACCGCTAGTGTCTTCATTGTGGGCAGTGTTTTGCCGTTTCAGCCCACCAATGATTTTATTAATCTTGCCCTCAAAATAGGTCGCTAACCTATCGCAGAGATTTTGTGTAGGAAGAATCTTATTTTTTCTACAGTCTGGATTCGCAATATCATTCACAATTCTAAAACCACTCCTAGTACTGTTGGGTAGCTTCAAAATGATATCTGCAAAATACTCTGCTTTAGCAGTGGAGATCTCCTTTTTATACTCAGCTATTTTCATCTTCCAAGCAATCCTACCCATAACTTCATATACCTTTCTCCACTTCAGTTCAGCCTGCTTACAGCCAATTTTCAATATCCTTAATTAGTCATTATACCAAGGGGCTGAAGGTCTACCTGTTTTTTTGAGATTTTTTAAGGGGGCTATCTTATCAAGCTTATTGCTCTTTTCATTTGGTATGCTTTTTCTACCTTTTTTGTAATCATTATTTATATTTATTTTAATTTTTGATTTTTATATCTCACTTTTTTAGGGGCGAACATCATCTAATGCATAAAATTGATTTTTGGCCCTCTGTGATGTTGATATTGATAGAAATTGATTCTCTGATTTTTGATACCCTTGTACATATCTATTGCAGAATTCTATGTTGGATGCTCAATCAATTAATGTGTTGTCCTGATGATGCCCATTTAATTTATATTTGGTAGAAAAGCAGTCGACGCTTACCTTTGGCACCTATTCAAGAGGATGCATTAATTGCCATCTCTGGTTTTGCGTCTTATCCAATCAGTGTTTTTGCCTCTGCCATTGCCTTTCTGTTTACACTTGTTATTGTATGAACTGATTTTGGTTTTGTGTAAATGTGAGACACCGTCAGTTAAAATGTGTATTCTATTTTATTGTCTTATAGTCTGTGTTCTTAGTAAAAAGTGTATATATAATGTGTATGGGTATCATTGTTTTTTTTTGTTTTCTGTGAAAACAAATCTTTTCTCTTGTGTTGCATTATATTTATGTGCTGTATAAATATGTACTTGAACCACTGTTAGTATTATAGCAAACAGTAGCAGCTCCCGAGTGTTGCCAGGAATCCTTGAACAGCAGTCCGTGAAGAGCTGATCTGAGGGAGAGCAGTGAAAAGGAAAAAAACAGCTACCACACAACTATGCCAGGAGGTGTGAATTTAACTCTCCTGTTGGCTACAGTATGAAAAAGGGATAGTTTATTTACAGGAAGGAAGCACCCTTGGGGAAACTCAAGGAAGATCACCATGCTTCATTTTAGTAGCAAAGCCCTTGGAACATTACTGGGTGCTTCCCGCTTGTCTGATGCCTGTGTTTGTTGGGAGCAGTGCATGGGAAGAACCCAGCACAAAGGACCACACTCACACTGACACTGATAGCACAGGAAAGAAGGAAGCTGGCTTCTGTGCTGATTCATAAGAGCTGTACAGGCATGGAAAACAGCAGGGACCTTGAGGGCTATGGACTCCCTAGTTGACCCTACCGTAAGCGTTGCTGATGTCCCTCCTGGTCTTAGGCCAAACAGATGAATGAAGAAGAGACACATGCGCCTAAGCTTGCATTTTTATACCAAATGGAGCCCTAAATCATGACCTGTCACTGCATCGGACATAGAGCCACGGACTTTGAAAAATAGTTACACCTCATAAAGGATGGGGCTCCAGGAGGAATAGTAGGAGCTTTGCTGTCTTATCAGAGGCCACCCAGGGTCCGTGGTGAACCCCCTATTTCCTACAAATTCCTTGCCTTATGATTTTGGTGGTCAGTGGCCTGGGGAGTTTTTGACAGGATAATAAGCACTGATGGAGTTCAGGACATTGTATTTATGGCTCTGAAGTGTGTGTACATATGTTTGTCTTGAGGCTCTGTCTGTTTTGCAGTAAGCGTACAGGTAGACAACAGGCTCATGCACAACTTATTATTTTCATCAGCTGAAACGTTATTGGCTGTTGGAACTCGTATGTTCTGGTTGGCTGCAGTTGTGCCTAAGCCAGGAGGAACCTACCACTCCTGTCAGAGTTAGGTGATTACAATCACTGTATAACCTGCTCTCACTGTTGGGTAGCTTGGCACTGGGCAGTAAGTATTATCAGAGAGGCAATGTGTAAAGCCTTGGCACAGTACTCTGAGACAATAAATACACTGAACATCACAAAAGTGACTACATACATGGTGTATGTAAATAAAGATTGTACTGAACTCACACATTAATTAACACAACAGGAATATCATGTATTTCTGGGCATAAATCACACCTGTAAAAATTACTAACATCCTAGGCCAACAGTGTTAAAATAATATCAGTAATATGCAACCTGGGAAAAATCCTATTTTACCCCAGCACACTTATGCAGTGCAGTACGTTGTCAGAACTGTGCCCACCCTGGTGAATAACACAATTCAAATCCACCATTTCTATGATGCATCCCAGGTCACAATGATACCAGGAATGTGTACACACAGGAATTTTATAACACTTTCCTGCAGCACCGCAGACCAAGGCCATACTGGTAAAGCCAATGTCAAAATGGAGTATTCTTTAGGTAAGGAAACAAACAAGTAAAACAACGCCGCTGCGTGGTGCAAATATTAGCAGGCTGTTCTCATGCAGCATACTGTCCCACACTCACACAGCACTGTAACGCCATTGCAAAGTAAATCTACAAATCTATATGAAGCACACTTGCACACAAATGCACTCAGCACCTTAATGTGGTGCAAAGGATATCCGGCAAGTCAGTTGATAATATGAATGTGAACCCCATGGCACAATCCCTCCCACACCTCTCGTGTGGGAGGGATTGTGCTCACAGGTTAGAGTCAGAAATCCCTACCACTTACTATACCAGTTTAAGGCCAGAGTCACACTTAGTCAGGGGCCTGGGGGAGAAGGTTGGAGTAACTATCAGAGTAAACAAGCAGCAGTCAACAAATGGGGGTTGGACATCACTTGGGAAGTTCAGCCACTTTATGCGGTGGAGAAATGGGCTTGTTCCAGTTCAACCGAGAGGTCCTTTAATTCACCTTCCGGCACCAGCCCAGTTCTGTGAAGCAAAAGGGGGGGGAGGGTCATCCAGTCTCTTGACCCACTTCCGATCGCTCTTGGATGTGTTCTCAGCCCAGTCACTTACTCTCAACCGTGGCCCGTGGAGGGAGTTGCGGTGGGGCGAAAGACGGGGCAGGGGAGGGTCAGGGTGGGGATGCTAAAAACCGGAGTATTGATAATTGGAGGTAAGTAAGCAACTTAATTAATAAAAAAAAAATCGTAAGGCGGGCTGCATCGCATTTTGCGATGCAGGGCGCGCAAACACGACTTTTTCGACCTTCTTAAAATCAGTTATAGCTGCTACAATCCCTTATCTCACCTCTTAGCGCCAATACGCCTCGCATTTGAGCGCTCTATAAAACTACATCATATAATATCATAACGTCTATGAGGTGATGATTCGAGACGCACCAGATAATTCTGTTACAAATAACCCATGGTCAATATCCCCATACCTCCCTGGAATCAGGCACAACATTTGGTGCGCGATGATACGAGTTGCAACAGACAATCTGGTCACAATCAAACCACAGTCAGGTTTGTCGTACCACCATGGAATGAGGCACAATGGCTGGTGCATGATAATACGAGTCGCAACAGACAATTGGGTCTCACACACAAAGTCACAAGTTCAGTAGTACTGCAAAAGGTAGAATGATGCCCTACTATGGATGCACCCTCCTTCTGAGGGTCGCAACCTCTGAATCGGACACCTCATGCAATGAGCATGCAGTCGGCATGTCACACGTGACATATGCAGCATCAATGACGATGCGGTCCACACTGAGCCCCGCAAATGGCGAATCCTTCACAACCAAGGGGATGCTTGTGCATGCTGAGGCCCCACAATGCACAGGCCACACTCTTTTGATGCAGGCATGGTTTAGGGGCTCCACAGAAGGCAATCTGGACTCCTGGCACAATACGTAGTTCCACCTTCAACCCACGCTGGAGTCAGGATCCAGCAGACTAAGTAGTCACTTGAAAGAGCACTGCTCTCCTCGTGAAACACATAAAAGGTGTACGTCCCTCACGGAAGGTCTTTGATATCCCTAAGACATCCACGAAGAACAGGGAAAGTCAACAGGCCCTTTGAGAGCACACTTCAGGGCACCACACTGCAGCAGGTAGTCACACAAGGCCAGCCACTTTTCAGGCAGGGTGCATGGTCCCAGTGCTGCGGCCCTCTAGCAGTCAATGTAGTACCTGCCCTGGGTATGTGGTATACCTCTTTATGGGGTACTCATAGGTACAGCACTTAAACTAATCAGGTAAACACCAATTTCTAGCATGAGCAGGAATGGCACATGCTCTTTCACACTGCATTCCAATGGGAAAGTGCCAGAGTCCTAAGACCACAAAATGAGAATCAGATAAAACCAGGAGGAACAAAGCAGAAGGTTTTTGACAAATCCTCTATGAAGGGTCATGTTCAACAGGCACTAACTGTAAGATATTGCATATTTAGTTGAATCTTACTGAAAGATATTACATTTATGTGAGGTTTTCAATGGTGATTGAATCAATTGTTAGGTTTATTTTCTTACCCTAATTAATGAACTGACACCTCAAAAAAGGCAGTAGCCTAGCGCTGGGAGGCCTCCTGGCAGCCATGCCTCCTGGTAGCCATGCACTCTACAAATGCTCCTTTCATTTCATTATAGTAGGCCCTGACTTTTATTATTGCTACCCATTATATTGTGTTAGGCAATAGTGGATTGCGATTTTATGGTTCAGGATGTGCTGGCGTGCAGACCGTTGGAGGCACCTCCAATGTAGTGGTTATAGGGTATGTTTAAGGTTTACATGATTTGTGGGGCCATTTTTAGTGTGTAGATAGTTCCATTGGTTGCGAGGTTTTGATGCTGTCACCATGTGTATTTGCACCTGACATTTTTGTAAATATTTGTTATGTGTGCACACTATGGGGCCGATTTTGATGCTGTCGGAAATGGCTGTAGGAATATGACTTTGCCCCCCCCTGCAGGGCCCCCATGGGTGCAAGGCCTTCAGATGGTGTCCTAGGGGGCACCTATGGTGCCCCTCAGTTGATCCCTGCACCCGGTGGTAGGCACCTTGAGGTGCTTGCCACCGGGTGCAGGAATGAACTGCACCTCCACTCTTTACAATGAGAGCATTAATTCTGGAATGTGACTGAACAGTGGGAGTGGCTGGGTTGGGACCAACGCAGGAGGTCATTCAGGCCCTGTTCCCTAACAATGTCGGATGGACTCAGGTCCGTCGGCCCTATATGTAAGAAAGCACTTTTCCTTTATATCAGAAAAGGTACTGACTGGCCAGCAAATGTTGTTGTGTTGCTGAGTTTCTAGCCCACATCACCTCCCCCGAGAAAACCTTGGACTAGTCTGCCTTACTACCCTGACAATCAAGTATTATTAGACAGAAGTGCTTGGTTCCACTTAGGGGTTCTGCAGTACGGAGGCCCTGACACGAGTTGTAAAAATCCCCATTACATTTGGGACTCAGTTCCGCATGTCTTCTGTAGCACCCTCCGACCCAGATTCCTGACATCAGTCTATAATAATTGCTGTTTATTGTTGTCAATAATTTTCACCACAAACTTGTATTGTAATAGAAAATATACATGAGTAATTGAACACAGACATATACTCATTGTAGTTTAAAAGTTTAAAAATTAAAGACACATATAGACTTTCATGCGGTCAAGCAAAATGTAATTTAGGTAAGTAACCACGGAATGTATGTAAAAGTAAATGAACCATAGGTTTCAAATAAAACACAGAAAAAATATCACTTTGTAGGAAGCACATATTTACACGTCTCCATGCACTGAACTTCAGGAGTACTGCATGAAGTATTTATTCATTTATGCTTGTCTTCCCATGATTGTTGATTCCTCCAAATGTCAGTGGAGGTGATGTCCAGCTCCACTCCTGTCTACTTGAGAAAACACTTTACTTACACCCCATCCATTTTTGTGTGTGTTCTCTACCCTTTTAAGTGCAGGCAAGGGATTTACTGGAGTTTCCCATTATCTTTTGGGAGGGTTGTATTTGATACAGAATTGAACCTAAAGCCCATCTTACATATTGCCCCACAATCACAAATTCTGTTGTGCCGTTTGATTTGATTCTCTTTGATCCAGGGGATTACAGTACTAGGCGTAACTGTTTAAGGAAAAAGTGTGTGAGCATATGGGTGCCTTGGACACAAACATAGATCACTATCATGTAGACCTCCTCTACATTTGGTTGTTATATTGTTTTTTGGGATTTGTATAAATGTATAATGCTACGGTTCACATGAAGAAATCTATGTGCCTATCCAACAAAAGACTGTCACATCCAACATGTGGGTCCATATATGAAAAAACTGAAGATCTGAACTTGTGCAGATGTGTAAACCTAGGTGTGTTTTTTTTTACACTTTTTATGTTTTGATTGCCACTTTGAATTTGTATGGGTGTATACAGCATATGTGAAGCAGGGGGATGTTAAGCTACCCACCGCACCTTGAGACCAAACCCATGGAGTTTGCATATGTCAGTGCGCATATCGCTTAGTCTTCCATTTTATTCCTATGTTGAACTAAATGTGTCTATTTCACAAGAGTATGACACCACTTCTTGCCCACATAGCAGCTTGCTTCTGTAATATATTATGTATCACAGCTGTGCTTTACAAATAGCTCACTGGCACATCATCACACAGTTGCAGAAATATAGATGGACATTACTAACTGCAATCAATAGAAATGTTACAGTTCCAATATTTTGTCCTAGGCAACATGCTTCATCAGTGAAGAATAAGATGAGAGATCGTCTTTCAAAGGTCATAGTAACATCATAGAGAAGGGCAGGTAGGAGAACCTCATCAGGTATATGTACATCATATGTTATACATATCCAGAGTGGATCTTAATGTCTCCCTAATGAGGGTATTTACCTTTCATATGTAAAGGCTATTGCCTATGAAATAATGTATATATACAGCCCAGAACTTAATACATATGGATCAGACGGGATTTATTCCCAACAGAATGATGTAATTGAATACAACTGTTTTAATACAAGCCCTTAATTCATATAACATTACCCAGACATCTGCAGTCATAATGATGGTAGACGCTGAAAAGACATTTGACCTAGTCAATTGGGATGGTCTTTTTTATGCCATTACTGAGTTTGGCTTCCCATCACAGTTTACCAACATGCTTTATAGAGTATACCATGGTGCACAGGCAAAGATTCTTATTAATCCAAACTTAGCAGGAGCGGTTAAAATAAATAGAGGGACCTGGCAGGGATGCACTCTTTCACCAGTGTGCTTTACTTTTTTTTATTGAACATTTAGCTATCAGTATTAGGGCTAATGGTGATATAGAGCCACCGATTTTGGGAATGTCTAAATTAAAGCTATTTACATAAAATATAGTACTTTATCTTAGGCCAGAAAAACAAAATCTTGATGAACAAATTTCAGAATTTGATAGTTTTCAAGCAATAGGGGGAATACAAAATCAACCACCGCAAGACCGAAATGCTTGTTTTTAATGCCCTGCATAGCACATTCTCTTTAAATCCCCAGCAACAGGTGACTCACAACCAACCAATTGTTATCTAGGGGTAAGAGTTGCAAATCAATATGAAGAACTTTTTAGACTGAATTACGAACCAATGTTGAGCAAAAGCAAGAAATCATTGGATAGATGGACATTTCTCCCTCTTACATTGAGAGCACGAGTTGCGTTGATCAAGATGTCTATTTTACCTTTGTTGATTTTTCTTTTTTCTAATATCTCGATTAAAATTAACAGGGCATATTTTAAGGAGCTAGAAACAATTCTCAGGTATTATATTTGGAATAAAAAGGCTCCTAGAGTTGCATTTTCAATACGCCTATTGTATATAAGCAAGGATGGATTGGCGCTACCCAACTTGTATTCCTAATATGAAGTAGTCATTTTAGATAGAACAGTGTGGATCTTTGATGCTGTAGGGACGCATGAAAAATATTTTCATTGAAAAAATGGTGCAGGAGGAGGGGTTTCAGATATTGGTATTTTTGAAGACTGCAAATTCTCAAAAAAGACAAGGTACAAGGCTCTTCAGGAATACTCTACCCGCCTTCAAACACTCTATGCCGCGAGGGGACAATCTGTGAGCTATAGATATTTGCAGTTAGATGAATGCCAGGCCCTGGGGTTACAAATTCCTAAAAATCATACAAGTTACTGGTATATGAATGGATTTAAAGAATTAGGACTTTTTTTGGAAGGATGCTGTATTATCTCCTGGCAGATTATCCAAGAAAGATGCGGCGATCATTGTAAACTATTCTATTTTGGATATCTTCAGATCATGCAATTTATAAAAATAATCAACGTGGTCCATCTATTTACAAACAATGACGGCACATTTTAAGACAAGAATGAGGGGGTTGAGAAATTGGTATAGGTCACTAAGGAGTCAACGGAATATATCTCGATGAACAGTTTTATAGGGAGGATATCCTTAACAACCCAGTGTACTTTTTCAGAAACAGAATGGCAGCCTATTTCTAATTAGGGAACACGGCTCTAAGAGCTGCAAACTTCAAGAGAATTTCTTCTTTAGCTCGCTGCATGGCTTACTTTATCCCTAGAGCCCTGTCAAAGATGTTTCCTGAGATGGAAGACCATTGTCTTCGATGTAACGAGGTTGGAAGTGGAGATTGGTGGAATATTTTTTATTACTTGTCCTGGGATAAAATTGTTTTGGGAACAAGTGCTTGATGCCTTTAGCAGAGTGCTAAACATTCAGATACATCTCGATGTAGGTGTAGCACTCTTTGGGCTTAGTACTAAAAGGCAATCTCAACTTTTGGTTAAAGATGCTGTTGTGTTTATAACTATTACGCCTTCAGGTGCTCACTCCATGATCCTCCAGAATTTTGGGTCTTACAGAGCACCAAGTTACCAGGAATGGTATCATAAAATGATTCAAACTCAAAAATTTGAGAAAGCATATGCTAGTATGGTCAGGGGTCTTAAAAGATTCACTGCTTCCTGGCAATTTATGACAAAGATCTAGAAATTTACGATAAGACTTTCTCATCTACATACAAGCACTTTATGGGACATATTCGTATGGAAACTACAACTGCTAAATTCCTCATTTTTGCACTTTAAATATTACATATCCAATGTTTCAACTCATGCACTCTAGCAGTTTCTAGATATACCTAGGATTAGCTGTAGTATTGAAATTACGGATGTAAAAGTTTGTTTTGGGGTGCAATAGGACTCTCTCCTTTACATACAAGCACTTTATAGGACATAATCGGAAGGAATTGATGGCTGCTAAATACCTCATCTTTGCATTTTAAGTATCACATATCCAATGTCTGCACTCATGCACTCTCACACTTTCTAGACATACCTACGATTAGCTGCACTATTGAAATTATAATGATCTAAAAGAATTTATTGGATTGTGGAACTTAAAAATATGTTCCTATACCGCTTAATAGGGGTGAAGCCACCAAGATACTAAGCATAAGGAAGAATTATTGATTAATTGAATACAAACATTTACTTCATTCTAAACCCAACTGGTTTATGTTATTGTGTATATGATTCTGCTATTTTTATAGAAATATCGGGATAAGTCTCTCGTTTAAGCTGAAACAACCCTGACAAATTTGATATATCTGGTTTATATGCTTATTTAAAAAATTGAAAAAAGAAAAGTATTTGGATCGTTAACTTCTGTCATTTCTGTGGGGTTCTAGAACTACAGTGTAACTAATTACAATAGGCTCTGAAAATAAATAGGTTTATACTTATAATTGTTGCACATTTATTTATTTATTTTATTTTAAGGTTTTATAGAGCGCGTAGTAACCCTAGAGCATCCCAGCGCTAGAACCAGAACTCAGGAGAGGTCAGAATCGAAGGGGGGGGATTTAAGGAAAGAGAAAGGTTTTCAAGGCCTTCCTGAATTGGAGAAGATTAGGTTCAGTTCTCAGTCTCCGAGGAAGGTTGTTCCAGTGTTTGGCCGTGTGGACCGAGAAGAGGCGTCCTCCGGACCGGGCCTTTTTGACTCTGGGAACAGTGATGAAGTTCTCTCCGCCTGAGCGGAGGACCCTACTCGCATTGTAAGGAATGATGAAATCCTTGAGGATGGGTGGGCCTTTGTCATGGAGGGTCTTATGGGCCAGACAGAGGGCCTTGAAAGCCACCCTTTCTCTGACTGGGAGCCAATGCAGGAGCTTCAAGGCTGGCTTTGCCGAGGATCTGGCGGGGGTGTCGGTAAGTAGGCGGGCCGCGGCGTTTTCGACTTTCTGCAGGGTATTGAGGGTGGCTTCGGGGGCACCCAGGTAGATTGCGTTGCAGTAGTCCAGCCTCGCCATAATGAGGCCCTGAATCAGGAGTTTCTTGGAGGTAGCGGGGAGCAGGGGGAAGACCTTTCTGCAGGCCCTGAGGAGTCCGAAGCAGATTCCTGCAGTTTTTTTGGCCTGTGATCTGAAGCTCAGGTCCTTTTCGAGCCATACGCCCAGGCTCTTGACCTCTTCCTTCGGTGTAGGGGGGTCACCTAGACAGACGGGCCAGATGTCAGGTGGCAGGGAGGGCTCTTTATGTCCGAGCAGCAGGATCTCGGTCTTGGACCCGTTCAGTTTCAGTGCCGAGGAGTTCATCCAGTTATGAATTTCCGAGAGACAGCTGTGAAGGTCGGGTGGGGATTGGTGCGGGTGTGAGAGGGTTACCACCAGCTGGGTGTCGTCGGCGTAGTTGATAATCGAGACGCCGAACGGGTTGACCAGTTTCTCCAGCGGGGACATATACACGTTAAATAACGTAGGGCTAAGGGATGAGCCCTGCGGTACTCCACAACGGAGGGGGATTGCGGGGGAGTGGCTGTCATTCTCCCAGACTTGGAAGGAGCGTCCGTCTAGGAAAGATTTTAGCCACTTCAAGGCCGTGCCCCTTACTCCGATGTCTCCCAGTCGTTGGATTAGGGTGTGGTGGCTCACAGTGTCGAAGGCCGCACTGAGGTCCAGGAGGATCACTGCCACTGATCCTCCCGTGTCCAGAATGCTTCTGGCCTTCTCCACTGCTGCCAGGAGCGCGGTGTCAGTGCCCTGTCCTGGACGAAACCCTGTCTGGGAGGTCCCGAGTAGGTTGTTGCTCTCAAGGAATAATGATAGTTTTTTATTCACTAGCTTCTCCGTGATCTTGCTATTTCCTGGGAGGAGGGAGATAGGTCTGTAGTTGGCTAGGTCCAGGGGGTCTAGAGAGGGTTTCTTTAAAAGGCCTTTGACCACTGCCGCCTTCCAGCTAGGAGGGACTAGACCCTGCGAGAGGGAGGAATTAATGAGGGACGTGAGGGGGGGAGGATGGTGCTGGACACTTTTTTCAGAAACCGGAGGGGGGCGGGATCGCGAGGAGAGCCACTTTTAATTGTAGCCAATGTCGCGGCTACCTCTTCCGTAGACACTGGGCCAAAGGTGTCCAGAAAGGGTAGGTTGCCATCAGGGGAGTGAGGGCAGTAAATGGGGGATTTAGAAGGATCCCCGCCCAGGTTGTCAGCCGTGATTGGGGGTAGGTCCGCGAGAATTTTGGGGATTTTCTCGTCGAAGAAGGTGGCAAGTTTAATGCATTTGCTTTCCGCTGCTTTGGGGTCCAGAGGTTTTACTGGGGGGTCTGGGGCCTGGAGGAGTTCCTTAAGGACGGCAAAGGTTTCATGTGCCGAGCAGGAGGCGTTTTTAATTCTATCTTCGTAGAAGGCGCTTTTAGTATTGAGGAGTTCCGTTTTATAGGATTTTAAAGAGGCCCGAAATATATCTTTTTTGTCTGCCTTTTTATCTTTCCTCCATAAGCGTTCGTTCCTCTTACATTCCTTCCGTAGTAAGTTTAATTCGGGGGTGTACCAGGGGGAAGGGGTGACTCTCTTGGTACGTTTGAGGGTGCTGGATTTCGGGAGGATGTCGTCCAGAGATTGGGAGATCCATGTGTTAAATTTGGTGTCAGCAGTGATAGTGTCTTGAGAGGGGGGAGGGGTATCTTCACTTAGTTTAGCTGCCCATTCCTCTGGGACCAGTTTATGCCAGCGTCTAATAAGGGTTCTGAATTGAGGAGGTTGAGGTGGAGGGATGTTAATGTGCCATTCGAAGGGGACCAGGAAGTGGTCGGTCCAAGGGAGGGGGACGTGGGGGCGAGTGCTCAGATCTTGGATGTTAGTGAATATGGGATCGAGTAGCTGTCCTTTGTCGTGAGTCGCCTGTGCGTTTTTTAGGCCGAGGCCCATAGAGGAAAGATCTTGGAGGAGTTCTACAGCCTGTTTGTCGACCGGGTCCAGGAAGTGGATATTGAGGTCCCCCAGTAGGAGATAGTTGGAGGAAGTCGTGCAATCCATGGTGATGTGGTCAGTGAGTTTGCTAGGAAAATCGGTGAGTTGGCCAGGGGGGCGATATACAAGCATTCCCGACAGGGATGTTACTGGGGAGATTTGGATGGAGAAGTGGCAGCTTTCACAACCTTTGATGTTACCATCCGAGATTCTACAGGAGAACACGTCCTTAGATATTATGGCTAGGCCGCCTCCTCTACCAACTGGTCTATTCAATGAGCAGATTTGATAGCCCGGAGGGAGTGCTAGGACTATATCAGGGCCATTGTTGTGAGTGAGCCATGTTTCAGTGAGAAACAGAATGTCCATAGCGTGGTTTAGAATCAAGAGGTTAATTTCATGCGCATGTTTAGCGAGCGATCTGCAGTTAAGGAGGCCTAGTTGTAGTCCGCCTGGTGCCGAGTCTGTGCCAGGAGGGTTGCAGAAACTGCAGCCGGTAAAAGGATTGTCGCCCGAATAGGTGTAATTGCAGAGGGGGGGTTTTTGTGTGTTCAGGGCCAGGAGCCTGTCCCGGGTGTAGTTCGGGCATTTCGTGACAGAAATGGGCAGAGTAACTGGGCCCGGGTCCGGCTGGGCCCGGACGGGCCCAGACGGGCTTGCCTTTGGCACGCCTTTGGCGCGCTGACGGCACGCCCGCTGCGCCCGTCCGCTGCGCGTCCGAATGCGGCACATGATTTTATACCGACAGGGGGGGCGTGGCCAAAAGTAGTGGGCGTGGCCTGTAATCAGGCTCACTCGCTAATGGCGGTGAAGGAGACTTTTCTTCCCCGTGGCAGCGTTTAGGTCGGCTGCACGGGTGTTTTCAGAGTCTAGGTGAGTGCCCCTGACAGGTTAGTGGGAGGTGTACAAATTCTAAAATCAATTTACACACACTTTAAAAAAAACATACAATTTTTCAAACAATTTTTCAGCAGAGCTCCCGGCTGTGCCTCAGGAGTATAGGTTCTGAGAGAGACTGGGCGTCGGTGCTTTAAGTAGTCAAGGGGGCGTGACCAAAAGTAGTGGGCGTGGCCTGTAATCAGGCTCACTCGCTAATGGCGGTGAAGGAGACTTTTCTTCCCCGTGGCAGCGTTTAGGTCGGCTGCACTGGTGTTTTCAGAGTCTAGGTGAGTGCCCCTGACAGGTTAGTGGGAGGTGTACAAATTCTAAAATCAAATTACACACACTTTAAAAAAAACATACAGAAACCATGAGGCCTCAATCTTACAGCATATATGACGGTTGCAGAAAGTGTGGTTCAAGCTTCTTTAATATTTTAGGTTCATATATACAGAGTATCAGACGTATTTTACAATATTTGCAGTTGATAGGACAAGTATGCACCATCAGATGTCAAAGTGCTGATGTTAAGCAATAACCAGGACCCTAGACATTCAGTCTGTGACTGCAAGTTAGCCTCCCAATAACCCATAGAATTGCTAGTACGCATGACTGAGCAGTGAAACCCTACCTCATGGGGGGCTAGGGGGTGATAATTATGAACCTGGGTAAAGAGCAGCACAATTATTAACAGTTGGGATGAATAAACAGCTTGCCTGTTGGGTTGCATTTAAAATATATATTTTTTAATAATAACTCAAAAAGAAATGTTTTACAGAGTGGAGTCCCCTTAACAGGCAGAGTCACGACTCATCTCACTTGCACTCCCAGCAAAGCATTCATGAGATAGAACTCCTCTGATCTTGTTGAAGAAAGTCTCTAGACTTTGTGTCCATGTCTTTCGACTGCTTGCACTCAATAGGGGCTTACATGCATTCAAGGTTAGTAGTAATGGTATCACAAGGGAGCAGACATTCAGTGGGGGTTTGAGGCTTGTACCCATGCAAGAGGAAACAGACATACCTCAACTCCTTCTGGAAGTACAACAGTAGTAGGGTTCA
The DNA here is from genome assembly GCF_964261635.1 of Lissotriton helveticus. Lineage (NCBI taxonomy): Eukaryota > Metazoa > Chordata > Amphibia > Caudata > Salamandridae > Lissotriton > Lissotriton helveticus. Next base: position 1,707,730,832 of record NC_136063.1, on the reverse strand, counting down.
TGCAGATCTGGCTCAAAGACATTGGTCAATAAGCTGAAGGGAAGTTCCAGGTTATAATTCCACAGTCTTGGTAGTTGTCCAGCAGGGAATCAGAGTTGGTACATTATTTACAGACTCGAAATCCAACAAACTAAGGGCCGTAATTATAAAAGAGTTGCATTGCCCTAAAGCCATGCAATGAGGAGCAAGAGCTACGCAACTCTTAAGTTTGATTTTTTAATCCAAGCAAGGCCACCTTGCATGACTTGGTGAATCTAGAGTAACGTGACTCAGTGCAAATCGTTACTCCGCCCCAGGGAGACATTCCATGGGTGCAGCTTGGGTGTTCCCACGCATCGACCCATGAATTTTGGTGCATTCCCAGAATTACCATTACAGGTTGACCTGGGAATGCGTCAAAATGCTACGCCTCCTCAGGTGAAGCTTAGCAAGGAGAAATATCTTTATATCTCCTTGTTAATTCCTCTTTCTATGTGTGCTGAATTCTGTGTCACAGGATTGTTATTGTGCAGGAAAGTATTATTTCCTGCACAAAACAATCCTGCTTTCAATCACAGACACCCTTGCCCCATGGTGCAAGGGTTCTTGCAATGGTGCTATGCAGCACATTGTGTGCTAGTGCTGGGAAATGACAGGAAGGCACCTTTCATTGTTGAGAATGGCACATTCCTGCTCTTCCCCTATCAGGAGACTTGCTGTGTGGCATGAATAATTGTTAATACCAATTACAAAAAACAGGTTTCTGGAAGGGCAAACCCTTGATCTCATCCCAGAATGCACTTTAGTGTCACTACATATATGCAGCTTCTATATACAAACTTTAGTGCACTGCTCTGATGTGAACTCTTGTACATTTCCCTGGTTACCCAAAGGGAAGGAGAAGAAGAAGAGTGTGTGATGGAACTGTCCTTCTTCACCACTATGTACTGCACCAATCCTACACCTTACAACTGTCATTGTCACAAATGGCTAAGAGCAACCCTAATTACAGGTCTGCAGCTAGTGATCCTTAACAGCCTCCTGTTTGCACCTGCTTTTATGGTCACCTTTAATATTCCAAATACCTTGCACAGAATTGTTGCAAACAATTTCAAACATGTAAAAATTAAACACAAACAAGGTAATGTCTGTCCTTTGGCCACTGGACATAATGAACATGTGCCATTAGGCATCATTCCTGAGTGCAGCAGTCAGACATGGGCTGTACAGATTACAGATGTGATTGAGAAAGGGATTTGAGGTGGAGGCTAAATGGATGGTTCCTGCCATTCAGGGTACCCCAGTGTGGCCCTGAATATGCACCAAATATGTAATTGAAGGGTTCATTAGAAGCAGGAGCTACAACCCTCTGCCAAAAAGAAAAACAGTAGGGGAGTCCGTGCTCAAAAAGAGAACAAGCTTGCAGGGAGTGCAGATGCTCAAATAGCCTTGGACATTACTTCCTACATCAAGAAAAGAATATAATCTTCAAATTGCAGTGTTTGATTCCTATCATCCTTATGCATATCTAGTCATGATGATTAAAGGCAGATATGCTGTGTGGAACCTGCCAATCATGTATACGTTGTACTGTGTAGCACTCAATGTAAATCCAAACATAACATAGTCACTCTATGGATGTAATGGGTATAATGAATTTTCATCCATATAAATATATTGTGTTTTCTACAATCTAGAATGCCATCATTGGTGTATAATTTCAGCCGGTGGTTTCTGGTGCTTGGCCCCAGCACTTAGTTGTCAATACGAGCAATTCTGATAGCTGCCACATAGTGGTGAAAGGAAGAGAACAACAGTTGTTTATTAATTTATTATACATTAAAAACAACTTATAGCTGCCACCAAGCGATTCTTCTGGCTTTGGGGGCGTGGAACAGTCTGAATTGTCACACTTGTAGCAGTGTGATGGTTAGTAGTTGTGTAGGTACTGTCGTTGGCAGCACTAGCAGTGGCACTGGATAGGGTAAGCTGTGGTGACCTCCTGAAGAGGGCCCTGGCCCTTTTTTTAATTAATTTTTTTACGAATTAAGCACTGCATCAAGTGTATAATAAAATACGGTATAGCATGCATATGGTCACTTTGCTCCTTCGAAGTTAATCATTAAGTCCTAAATATGTCAAAGGCAGCTTAGTCACTGCTCTCTATAAAACACAGACTTTGAGCAAGATTAGACAGCGTCTTTAAACGCACCAGTGTTGTTGTCGGCTGATATCCATGCTTAATGTGTTACAGTGTATTTGATTGCTTTCTTTAGCAAATAGTGTTACAGCGGATTTGTTTCTTTTCATTAGCAGATAGTGTTACAGCGGATTTGTTTATTTTTTATCAGATAGTGTTACAGTGGATTTGTTTCTTTTCTTTCCAGATACAGTAACAGAAGTGAAGACTGATATATATGTGACGAGCTTCGGTCCTGTTTCAGACACAGACATGGTAAGTACAGTCTGGGACAAGGTCAGGAACATTTAGTGGTGGCGCTGGCGGGATTGGGAAAGATGAACATTTCTGATGTCAGTGGAATTCAAAACTTTGACACTTTAAGCCGCTCTTGAAATCTGATACTAGACACACGAGAAAGGCTAGTGTATTTACTTTCTAATATATGGCTTGTGATTAAAAACATCCTTTAATTTTTTGACAAAAATGTACTGTACTATGCTACAATTTATTCAAATATGAAAAAATGTTTAGCATATGTTAACATATGTTTGTTGAAAATAAAATAAAAACATACTTGTGTTCTTAACTATTTTTAATTAATTAGGATTTTGCTGAAAGGCTACTGTGCAGTATATGGTCAAAGTAAGAGTTAGAGTAAAGTGTTGGAGTTAAAAGTGTTAGTGTTAAAGTGAGGGTTAGTATAAGTGGTGGACCTTGATATTTTTGCATTCTTCCTGCTATTTTGTTGACCTGTTTTGTGGGCTTCGGGACGCTGGTCACTTTACTACTGCTAAACAGTGCTAAAGTGCATATGCCCCATCCCAAACATGTCATGTAAATTAGTTTCTCCATGATTGGCATATTTGATTTACCAGTAAGTCCCTAGTACAGTGCACCATGTGTGCCCAGGTATTGTAAATCAAATGCTACCTGTGAGCTTGCAGCACTGATTGTGCCACCCACCCTACAAACATGTCTCAGGCCCGCCACTGCAGTGTCTGTGTGTGCAGTTTTAAACAGCCAATTCGACCTGGCAAGTACACCCTTTTGCCAGGCCCAAGGGCAGAGTGCAGTGTATTTAAAAGGTAGGACATGCACAGTTGAGCTTTACATGTTATGGTAGTGAAAAACTGCAAATTGTGTGTTTCACTACAGCAAGGCCTATCACTCCCATAACATCTTACAAGTGTATCTTCCACTTGGGAGCTGATACAGACTTGGAGTTTAGTGTCTCTGGAATCTCAGTTTTAAAAATACATCTTTTAGTGAAGTTGGTTTTTAAATTGAAGGTCTGAAAATGCCTCTTTTAGAAAGTGAGCATTTTCTTACTTTAAACATTTCATGCCTTTGCCTGTCTCTGAATACACTGCTGGGTCAGGATGACAGTCGCTCTGTTTGTGCATTCACTCTAGATAATCACACAAAGAGAGCTAAGTTGTGCCCTGCTTAGCCTGATGTCCCATCACCAGCCTGATGGGTCTTCCTGAGCTAGAGTGGTGGGAGGAGTTGACACTGACACCTGAATGGGGCTGTGCCTGTCCTCACATAACGCTGTCTACACCACTCTGGAGTGTGTCTGGAGTCCGGGCAGGGAAAGGCAGGGTCCTGTGCACTACAAAGAAGTGCCAGCTGGTGACATTTTCAAGTGGTAAGTAATAGAAGTTTTGGAGGAGTGCCCCGTGGCGAGCAAGCGCACAGAGCGAATCAGACTGCCATAGGGGGGGGGTCTCAGGGGATTCTCTCCATGGGAACTTTGAAAAATAAAGTGAGCGAATGGTGCATTTTCAAGCAAATTTGAGAAAGCTAGACGGTTAATAAAGCAATTGTGAAAGTGTAATCATAACATCAATAAAGAGATTTCATATGATATCATATTGCAACTCTTGTCCTGTGTGCACTGCTATGTGGTACCATTGTATTTTCCAAAATCTCTAAGACTTCAGCCAGGCACCCAACATTGAAGACAGCACCTCCATTCTGAAAATTGTTTCAGCACCACTAGAACAGAGTACAGCCCAAGACAACTTGTTGATGCCGTCTATGGAATCTGTCACAAGGCAGGCCCTATGTTGTTAGTTTATGTCCAGACAAATGACTTGAATTTCACTGCTTGCATTTGAAAGAGCCTGCTTTCAATAAACCAGTGTGTTTATTATGTAGACTGCATGCGACCCATTTGTCAATCCATAAAGACAGCACACAGCAGGGTGGAATTTAGCGCTAATAGCACCCTGTGCAACAATGTTTATTGGCACAACCAATGACCACCTCCACCATGCATCCCCTCACTACCACCCTTTAACAGTGCCCCTTAAGTCTCCATAACCACTCTCTCTCAGATGCACTTAATTAGCTTTATAGCTCCACTCATACCATTGTAGGGAACCAGATCACTTTACATCTCACACACATTACAGAGATAATCAATCATATGTGTGTAAATCAGTGCATAGTAAACGTTACATAAGACAGAGGACTACAAGATGTCACATGTTATCCACACTGGTAGTCTGTATATTTTAATAGTGCTTGGTCTGGTAGAGTACAAACTCCGAATTTAAAATTTAACAACATGGTAGGGGGTTCGTTTTAATGAGAAGAACTGATTTCTATGCAAATGAACCCTTTTTGCAACTTCAGGATAATGAAAGGCTGGGAAATAATCATATTACTCTAATATATACCTTGATGACAGTTAATGGCTCACTGCTCTATATTAGAATTTTAACTTAAAAACTGCAACAAGTAACAAAAGGGTCTCTCTGACAAAAGCAGTAATCCATTCATCTATTTACATTATACGCACTGTGTGATCTGCAGGGTACACACTCTTTGCTGCAGGCATATTAACTCTCTGTGCTACCTTATGCTGGCAAAACTACAATCTCAGTCCAGGAAGAGCATTAATCACCCAAATTATTTTTACAATTTTTCTGTTACCTACAACTGAGAGAGGCAAGGAATGCACACAGGGCTGAGGTCAATAAAATTGGTGAAGGACATGACACAACATGGCAGCCCTTATGAATTAAAGAAAAAAATGCTTGCAGTTTAAAAATTGCCTACCCGGGCTGTAGGGGCAAGACTCAAGGCATGTTTTACAGTGCTACTTTAGAGGGTGGAACAATGAGTGCTGCAGCCCACAGGTAGCATTTCATTTACAGGGCATGGGTACATGTCGTACCATATACTAGGGATATAAAAGTATATTAAATGGGCAAATTAGGTACAAGCAAGTTGTACCAGGTTTAAACGAGAGAGCACAGGCTCTCTACTACTGGTTAATAGGAGTAAAGTGTGGAAAGTCTTGTGGCCAGCAAAAATAGGCCCATCTATAGAAGGTAAAAATATGGTGGTATACCAAACAAAGGATGGGTTTTTCCAACAGAATGGGGCGGCACTCCTTTGATTTTGAGGAATCACAGAGAACTCCTTTGGACACTGTGGGCATGGCAGATTTGTGGCACATTGCACAGCCCGCTCCTGGCGACACACTATTGGTGTCTAGAACATAGTGATTCATTTAGCTGCCTGGTCCACTCTGAATGCACAATAGAAACTGCTGAGAAGTACGTGGCAGAAATGGGCATAGTTATTGACAAATATGCATTATTAAGAATTAATGCATTGAGCTTCCAGAGGTGTACGCCATCCATCGATTTGCTCAAAACCTGTGTCTTCCAGCCACCTGGTATGCCAGATTCTGTTCTCTGAAGCCCTTGTGGGTACCTGTGATTGATTAAAACAGGACTGTGTGAAGATGTCTGACACCACACTGGAGACAACCCTAACAAAATCCTAGACATAGGTTGCGCTGGATACTGCGCTACATGATGTGGGCAGAAGTGATGCCCAAATGCACAGATCTGGCATCCTTTAACAGCCATCTCAACACAGCCAAAAGTAGATTAGACAAACTGGAAGGCAGACATGATAACAACCCTGAAGTCATTGTATTTGAAGACTGCACCAAATGAGATGATGTTCTCCTCAATGAATGCCCTGAAAATGCAGAGGGCAGACATATGATCAGATTAATATCAGATCTCCTGCCAAGGCTGCTTGGTTTCTGCGTCCCAAAAGTAGTAGAGTTCCATAGGGTACATGAAACAAGGCTCAGGATAAAATATAACAAACTATCCTCACTATATTATTGAATCTTGATCAGGCACCAGCCCTTATCATTCAAATAGTGAAAAAGATCAAATTATTTCCACTGTGGGGGGATCCCATACACTTCTCAGTGAACTTTTTGAGAAAAATATTAAAAGTTAAAAAGTTCTGGGTGATGCAACTCATGCTTTGAGATAAAATAAATACAGATTGTTTGACCCGTCGATCGTGAAATACAACATGTTGCGAAGCCTAAAGTCGAACAGTGTTTAATGCAAAATGGTAAGTAATTATAGACAACTGTCATCTCAGCTGAGGGGATCTCACTATAAAAGACTAGTTGGAGCATAATGCAAAAATATATAAAATTTGAACCAGCATATATGCTTCCTCTTAATGGAAGCTTATGGAGCCTATTCATGTGACAGAACCTTGTTGCTTTCAACAAAAATGTATCTAATCAGCAGGTGGAAGGATCTTTTCCCCTGGAATTGCAAGACGTCATTGAGGATGAGACATCATTCATAAGTACAATACTAGCCTCACAATTTTCCTAAAACCTAATTTCCATTTGCCAGGTTTGAAAGCGAATGTTGCACCTATTTAAAATGTGCAAATCTAAACCATAAATAACATGACTTCTGGGCATACTTGAACTATGAAAGCTGGCAAGCACTCTCAGAGCTTTTGGATGATTTGAGCCAATACAAAAGAATATCCATATTTGGTTATATTAATGTATAGGAATATATGAGTGTGACACAAATAGACATACGTGAAACACATAATTATGTTTCCACAATAATGCACATAGATTGAAAGATTTCTGAATACTCTTAGCCTTATGATTTAGAAGCATCCCGTACAGAACTAGACACTAAAGCTAAGGAAACCACTGGTACTTCTGAGTCTGGGTAGTCGGAAATGGCCAAGGACTTTCATACATGTGATTGTTAGACCTGTCATTCAACAGACAAACCAAAGGCAAACTTTCAAAAAGATCTGGCTTTAATCAGGTGGAAGAGATACTAACAAAAGACAGAGATAATCCCAGAGTATTCTTGAAAGGAGGTCGCTAAATTCCCTTTTTGTTGTTACTACCAGATTCTTGAGGTCTCCTTTAGTTGTCATTTAATTTCAGTATGCACGTTTTAGCCTGTTGCCCCTTCTAGAGTTTATGGCATACAGGCGTTCACTCAGGGTAGGAGGCTGCGACTTCTTGTGAATGCCTGAACTCATGCTGAGTCCCAGGAGATGAAGATTCCCCCACCAGATACTCTAGAACGCTTCATGTGATCCAGGTTACTGGTCTGTTCTCAATCTGTGGCTCTCAGTGTACTCTTTGGAAGTGCTAGACAAGACGTCTGTTTTGCTACATATGTCTCACTCATCTGGAGTGGTATCATAAAATAGTCTGCCAAAGGCCTCTTCACCATTCTGTGTGCCCTCCTCAATCTCACTGTCCTACCATTCTGGATCTCAGCTCTCCTTTTTTCTTTCCCTCACCCCAATTCCACCCCAAGACAATGCAGTGCAACAGTTTTAAAATCTAGCCTTCTCTTCTGATAATTATCCTACTCTGGAGGTCTGAAGCGTGTTGCTCAGTGTAGCAGGAGCTCGCTCCAAGTCACAAGCAGGTTTGCTTTTGATCCTATTGTTCAGTCACAATTGGCAACTCATTTACCCATGCTTCAAAATATCCCATCTTCGTTCTATCCAGTTAGGGACACACATCCTACTACCTGATATAATTGACTGTCTACATTTCTGAATTTCATTGATATTGTTCCTCCTTCTTGTTGTTGCCGCATGTTTCAGAAGTTTATTGTTACCTAGTTTCAGCCTATCTGAACATTTTCAACAAATGACTCCATGATCTCCAGCCCCTCACCTTACTGTGATATGCCCTATTGTGAATTATTATAAAGTGCAGTATCCCATGCTGCCCACAGACCACCCATTGAAAGTTCTGGCCATCCATTCTCAATGTTAATAACCTTTGCTATTCCATTATGTCAGGTGCGAAAACGAACTGCATTATTTCAACACCAATCATATAAATGTAACACTTTTACAAGCAACACACTTGTCAGAAATCGAATCCCTAAATATAAAGCATGACAGGGTGGGAACAGTAGGGAGAAGTAGCCACAACAATAGAACCGAGGAGACCACCCGTGACTCCTGTAACAATACTAGGAAATGCAGGGTGGTCCTCTTAACTGAAAATAAACCAGCCCACAAGAATATTAGGACATGGACTGTGGGCAGATATGCCTTTTCTGAAACTCAGACCACTGAATAAGTACAGTGTTAGTGGGGACCATATATGTGTCAGACACACACAAACAACAGATTATTTCTATTTCATCAAGACCTTTCACTCCATTTGAAAAACGCCTACTGCCTATAGTGATGGAGGGGGGGAGGAACACAAACCTAGGACCATAAGCACTTCTAGACAAATCAGGACACCTGACACATGCAATGGGAATGACAAAGGCATGCTTTTTGATTTGGTAGCAGGCCATACTCTGACAGATATATGGAGATTGATTGACCTTATGTATAAGGAATATCATTTCCTCTCTTGTCTCCATGGTACCTTTTCTCCAATGTATTATTTTCTACTACACGGCTCACTCTTATCTGGTGTTTAGTGCTGGTTAGGGGTAATGGGTGGTAGGGATAATGTTAGGGTTTAGGGGTCGGTAAGAGTGTATGGGGTTAGGATATTTTTTGTTTTTAGGAATGGGTAGGGGTATAAGGTTGTATGGGTATTTTATGGGATTAGAGGTAGGTAGAAGTATGGGGTGGTTAGGGTATTTTTAGGTTTTAGGGGTGAGTAGGGTAGCAAGGTTAATTTAAGGGTTTAGGGGTGGGTAAGTTTATAGGGTAAGGGTATAGGGTGCTAAGGGTATTTTTAGGGTTTAGAGGTTGGTAGGGGTGTAGGGTGGTAAGGCTTTTTAGGGTTTAGGGGACTAGGATTGGGTAGAAGTAAAGTGTGTTAAGTGTAATTAATAAATAGGTGGGTTTGGGATTTCCTTCAATAAAGAAGAAAAAATTATAATTGGTGTTTAAAAAAATAGCGTTACAAGAGTTTAGGGTGCCTTCGTAAAAAAACATTTTTAAAATAAAGGTAAATGCATGAGTGGTAAAGGCATATTTGTGGTAAAGGCATGCATTGTAAAGGATGCGTGGTAATGGAATGCGTGGTAAAGGTAGGCACGGTAAAGACATACCTTTTGCTTTGATTCAATTATCTTTTGAATCGGGGCATGCTAGTCCTCCATTTACTATATGGCACAAGAGGCCACTTCACACAGGGGTTTCTGTGATAGAAAAATCTAAAGTAGGATATTAGTAACCACATGTTGCACAATGTAGATTAAAACACTTCTACACAGATGACATTGGCAGCAGACAAAGCCACCTGATGAGGATACATGCTGCAGAATTCTTCAGTTGCCAAATGAAAGTCAAAGACTGTATAAACGAGGCTTAAGGCCTGACTCAACGACTCAACATAATGCCATATTATTGATTCCTCAAATGTCAGTTTGAATAGGGCAATATTGAGCATGACGCCCTTTCTATGGAAAGGAGAACGAGCCCTAGGGAAAATTCAACAAAGATATTATGAGTGCAGGGAGAAGGCAGGTAAACATCTAGCAGGGAAAGCATATATAGATAATTAGAGGTAGAGGGGAAACACTTAAACCCGTCCTCCTTTCCAACAAAGACTTTCACTACTAGTGCTCAAGTGAACTACACCAAGACTCCAACTTTTCTATTATATTGAGCCTTTCTGGACTAACACAGGTACATTTAAAAATGTATATCTCAACTTCTACTTATTGTATTTTTGTTGTTTTGGTCTCGTTTTATTTGTAAAAATCGTTAGCTAATTTTCTACAATGGTGTTAGGGTTTTAGTGGTGTTTTTCAGTGTGTTACAGTGTTGCACAAATATGTTGCACATTTTCTCTTAAGTTAAGAAAGCCTGCCAGTGGATTAGCACAGGTTAATTTATGGTGCGTATCTGACCTACCCTGACCAGTTTTGTGGTTCCTGCTTGGAAAGGGTGCATACATCTGCTAACCAGAAACCCAATTGCTAACAAATGGTAACACAAGAATTCAAATACTTGGGCATTTGTCCAATCAGAAGCTTCAAATAAATAGTGGAGGATAATTAAATGTTGTTCCCTGGTTTATCTCAATCTCTCAACGTGGGGCAGGACTGTGAGTGAGACATCCTTAGGTGCCCAAGATATGACCTCACCACCTTCATGCACTAATCACTACCTCTGAATATTGATATCCCATTGCTACACCCCATGTTTGAAGCCTGGAAACTGACACATAGATGGCAAAAAATATACCCCCAGTACAGTGCAAAATCTGGCACAATGTGGGACTACGAGTGGTAGGAAAGTCTCTAAAGTGGATAATTTAGTTATCAAAGGGGATACTATGGTAAAGCTGTACGAGGATGTTTTACCCAAGCTATTCCATGACCTCTGTTTGCAGTTGAGCTATGAATTCTCCTGTCATTGGCAATATTGTCATCTTTCACATTATTAAAGTGCTGCCTTGGTTCTCGTGCACGTAAAGCAACAACTCAATAAATCAGACAGTGCTGGCTCTCTTGGGGTTTGGTTTCCAGCATATACAAATCCTTATTATAGAATTGTTATCAATATCGGTTCTGAATCACACCTGCATCATTTAGCAATTGCAGTTCAGTTTACACCCCAGAAGATTGGTCATCTATTCTATTGGCTCATGATAGGACTTTGACATTTCTGTACTGAAGACCTTTACATTTTCGGTGAGCCTCTTTATGACCCCATTCAAGTGCTGGTGTTGTGACTGGGGAAACTGTGACCTGCATGTGCTTTGGAAATGCCGGAAAGTATAACCATAGTGACCATAGTATGGAATCGACTGCATTGGTCATTGGATTTAGGCTTCCACACTCTGCACACCTGGCCATACTGCATGATCATACTAATGTGGATGGGTTGTTGGCAATTAGTTACCAGTGGATCGCTTAACTCACTTGGGTGGTGAAAATGTGTATTCTGAGCCACTGGCGTAAGCTTTCTTTACTCACTGTAGATGAGTGTCTTCTGGAACTCCTATGGGTTCCTTCATACTAACACATTGACTATAATTAAAACAGGAGTCAACTGGAGATCATTGAGGGTATATTGACCCCGTTTATTAGGAACATTCAGAGATTGAGAAAGTCATGCCTAATAGTTGGGTTAGGTATTTTAAACTTATATACTGGGTTGAAATTTGACGTGATGTTTGATGGTATCCTATAATGAAAGGCTCATTTCAATACTGTATTCTACTGTATGCTCACAGCGAACGCAAGTCTATATTGCATATGGAGATTGTGGGTATTTCCAGTGGGCGCTGGTGTTTGATCTGCCCTGTGGAAATCTTATTTGATGACTTTCTACCACTCTCTGACTGGGTTGACCACTCAACGATAGGCTCTGTGCCCCGATTGCACATGTTCTCACTGAGGTTCACTGTTGACAAATTGATTATCGGAATGGAACTTTAAAACCTCAATATATAGAGCTTGCAAAGAAACCTGACCCAGCAACATACAAAATACCACAGGAATGGTAGCTGTTGGTGTGTGGCACAAGAAAGAGCTAAAAGAATTCCCCTTATGAGGTGATGGGAGTTCCCAGGCTCTTTCCTGTTGTGAAGGTTAGTTGCTCCGGTAGAAAGAGTTTAAATAAATGTTTACATAAATATGCCATTACTCTATGCCTCACCATTGGAGTTTTGTATTTCGTACCTTGTCCAGTGAATGATGGATCCTCCTGATGACAGATTGTTCTTTAACATCTAGTAACAGGGAACCTGCTTTTCCCAGTGTATCAGACTATCATTCAGAGGAAATGCTCTGTATGCCATATGAAAACTGAGACGCAGAAGACCAAATTTGACTACATATGTTATATTATGATAACTGGTATGAGGTATTTTAACAGCACAGGGTTTGGCATTTTCTTGGCCTTCTTGTGCAGACATTGGCCAGTAATACTGGTTCATCAATCAATCATTCCTGAGTCCACTGGTGGGGATGTGTGGTTTGAAGGGATATTTTATTCTCACAGAAATTTTCTTTTTTAAAGGGTTTTGCGACCTTCTAACCTAACCCATGTGAAATGTGCTTCTGCGGTGTGTTGTTTCTGCATGGTGATTCAAAGCGGGGTCCCCCAGCCTAACATGTATCAGCTGTGAGACATAATAAAACGAAAATCCAAGGGAAACGTCTTAAGGCACTATTTTGGTAACAAAAACAGCAATCTAAGACATGAAAACAATACCGACTTTGAAATGCATAGTGCTTGGTCCTAGAAACGCTTTAATTATTCTTGTTTCATTCGCCAAACATGCCAGTTCATCTGTTTACAGAATCACAGTTAGCGATCCAATTCTTTTGTTTTACTGTGCTGGATGCATTTTATCTGAATTCTCTCTTTCTCTCTAGATAATACAGTTGAGCCAATTATTGAACACATGTTGTCTATAAAACAGTATTGGCAGTACTTTATTTAAAGCAGACCATCTACAGTAAAACACAATACTAATTAAACCAGAATAATTATATTTTCAAAGTTAGTAAAAACTAACAATTAAAAAAGACGATTAAACAACAGAGTTAATGCTAACAGCAATTTATTTACTAATTAGAGGGCCCTATAGTTTAATTTTCCTGTTGTTGGCTAATTAAAAGATTTTGAGTGTTTAAAGCTGTGTTTGGGTTGAGGGTGTTGAACTGAAGTTGGGAGGACTGATCATGTATATTCTGCAATAGTGGCATGGTTATTGCCTGTAAGAAAATAGGTTATTAGTTGAACTGGCGGTGGTTCGACCTCAAGTAATAAGTACTACATTCTACACAGGTTAAAAAAAGGTTTGAATAAATTCAATCCCTGGTAGATATGACAAAGAGCAGACAGGCTTAATTCAGGCAAAAGTGTAAAACAATTAGCCGTAACCAAACAAGTCAAAAGCAAAAACACAACACAATAAAATCCCACAACCCTTTTCTAAACGTCAAGAAAAAGTAATAAGTATATCAACTCCAAAATAATTAAAATCGATTAAAGAGAGCCTGGGATGTGTATTGTTATAGGTTTAGGGCAAAAGCACCACGTAAAAGAAATGTGGCAATCAAAATTCACTGTTCATAGTTGACTGTGGCCTAGGCAACATTTTAAGGCCTACTTAGATGGAACAGAGGTCAGCTACACCAAGCTTGCAAACCTAGGAAATGTTTGTTACTTTCTAACTTAGAAGCTGATTTAATCTTGGAGGGAAGGATACTCCATCGCAACGGCAGTGCCTACTGCCAACATAATAGTCTGCCCAACCGATTTGTATGTAGGCAGACATTTGAGGTAACCACAGAAGAGACTACTCCGTCTCCACCACGACCACACTCTTCCGAAAGGCCAAAGGAGAATGGGTCATCAGAGTTTGGCATCTATGTCCTTACACCTAATTTTGATGGGTGGACATATATGTTAGTTTTCTCCGATCACCACAGTCAGGAAAAAACCTGGCCAAACTCTAATGGCAGAGCAGTATTGTTTTTTTAGTTTGTTAAAAAAAAAGTCAGATAAAAGGATGTTCTTTTTGACAATAAAAATAAAGTTTGATTGTTGGTTCTGTCAGGCTGACCAAGCCAGGAGTCAAATTTAAAAAAATGTTGACAGAAACCGCTGTGACTGCAGTTCCTGCTAGTGCTTCAGAAATTACCACTACATTGGTACTCATTTCTAAATTTGATTGGTGGGGACTCCGTCAGGGTAAAGGGGTAACATACTCCATTGCCTGACGAACATTCCTCTACCTGCCAATGTATAAATCACTTCATAGAGCTGGACCAGGTTGTAGTCTGTATCCAGCGAAGCCTTCTCAAATTCAGGAAGTGGTTGGATGATGTTCAAGCTGCTAGTTTTGTAGGAAACTCTCTGAGTGGGACAACTTACATGCATTCACTCAGTCAAAATTCCTACGTTGGGATGTAGGCCTTATTTAGAATTGTCGGAGAGGATAACCCATTTAAACATGGCAGATATGCCATTCTCAGTATTACAATGGCTGTAGGGAATAATGGACTTGTATTGAAATTGACGGGACATATGTCATGTTTGTAATGGAGTACCCCCTAAACTCTAATTAAGGCCTTAGTTACCAGCAGAAAACCTAGGAATCAGTAGGATGCACCTCAGGAGTTAGCATCGCACCTTGCCCAGATATCCATGAGGGGAACCCTTTTCTTTTTGGAGCAGTTTCAATTGGTCACTTTGAATTCTCCCTGGACCTTATTGGCAACACTTATAGTCCAGGACCAACTCCAGCAGAGGCCACCAGCACAGTCCAGTCAGGGTCCACTTGCCACTGGTCAACTAGTCATTCATCAAATAATCCTCTTGCAGCTGTTGAGATCCATTTAGCCATACACGAGGTTAAGTGACCTTTGGAATACACTTTTCAGTCCTGGGCACGGAAGGAAGCAGGTCCAGTGAGTTCAGTCTCCACACAGGTCAAAAACAGCATGTCCAGTGCTCTTTCATTCTTCTACAAGTGAAATGAAATGAAATACCAGCATTTGTAAAGCGCACAGCTACCTCCGGAGAGGTGTCCGGCGCTGGGGGCCGTCAGGAAGACTAAGCAAGCTATTGCCCAGAGTCACATGGTGCTGGGCTAACCTGCCGCCGGTGATCGAACCATGAACCCCATGGTCCAGAGTCAGGCACCCTGGCCGCTGCGCCACACCTCTTCCAAGTCCAGATGTGTTATGAAGTTCTGTGTGTGAGATGCTATTTTTGATCAATTCTCCCACAAGTGATTGAGGGCCACTCCGGGTCACTCTGCAACCAATGGGTATAAGTCCCCAAGGGTAAGATTTTTTTCTCTTCCAGCACATACTGTTTTTTTACTGTAAACTATTGCAAAGTGCACCAATCTTAGTAAAATCCAAAATTGCAGAACCTTTTTGATCCTGGACACCGAGGAGTATGTCTAAGGTAATGAACTTATTCTCAATTACACCAAACTGGACCTGGCTCGTTCCACTGAGCCAGCAGGGCTAAAGTGTATCATGCAATCAAAATCCCCCTTTCCTTTAGGCTTCCCTTAGCTCTCAAGCATAAAAGAATAGGCCTCCACCTGTGCCCTTTCAAGTTAGTGAAGTTCTTGGACCCTCTTCAACTGCCCTTCTTGGGTTGAGCTGGATCACATACATCATGTAGTCCATCCTGCCAGACCCAAGATATTTCACACCTCATCAAAGGGACATACTGACAGCGGTGCCCGTTGACAGAAATGCCAATTAGCCTACTTAAGGTTTAGGTAAGCAAATTATAACTCTCTAAGAGTTACTGTTCCTGTATATTTAGAATCTAAAATCTAATTTCACCATTGAGAGGGATTTTTTAAATAAATAGAAAAGAAGTGTTTCAATGCATGTTGTAGTATGTGCTTCGGCAAAGCTTCAAAAATAGTATTTTAATTGTAATTTAACTTTCCTAACGGAATAAGCCACAACCCAAAAGAAATTAATATAGCTTTTGGGCACAATAGAAATTTTGAAAGCCTATTGTATGCATGTTCTATATTTAAATGCAGTGCACCCTATTATGTGGGCTTCAGCTGTTAATTTGTGTGGCTTATTCAATGTTTGAAAGTAGGATTCCCCCCTGTCAAAAGGGTTATTTTGACAGGTCTGTATGCAGGCTAAAAAGCTACAGCAGAAAGGCCATGCTAGTAGTCTTGAAGCCATGTTTACCTGCCAGGCCTGTCGATGGAACAGAAAAAAGGTCCGGCTGTCCCTGCTGTCCACAGTTGTTATTTAACTTCCTTGCCCTTAGTGCATTTTCTGCATGACATACACTAGACTTTAAAGGAAAGTTAAATGTGCCATTTAGGCATTTGGTCATTTTGTCCTGCTTAAGGGATCAGAGCCCATGTGCTAGATACTGGAAAGAAGTGCCCTAGAACTCAGTTTTCAAGAACCAGCAACACTAGTCCACAAAAAAATAAGGGGGACTAGGCCAAAAGAGGCCTTTTTCACATTACCTCATTTAGTTTTGTTCTTGGTAAATAATTAAAATAATTAAAACTGTGACCATAATTGTATTTTCCTGTGATATTTTGGAGCTTGTATAGAGTACAATCATTTGACACTATGAGGAGAAAAAATAATATGTTTACAATACACAAACAGTCCCCATTTGGGAGAACTAGTATTGAAAAGTTCCGCCCTTTCGCTCATTTAGCACACTCCTTTGACAAGAGATGCAGTGATCCATCTGATACATATTTGGTGGAGTAAGTAGCGTGGGCTACTTGGGATATGCTTTGTGGTGTAAGTTGTGATCCTACTTGGGGTATGCTTTGTGGTGTAGGTGGTAGCATGTCCCCATGAACTCAACTCTCTTTTTGGGGATCTTTGTTTAACATCCTCAAGTGTAGGTTTCTGTAGCCAATCGAGGCATAGTTTCCCTACACTGTATGTTGTTACTATACCAGGATGCTGTCTTTGAACATATCTTGGGTCTGGCCTGTTGATAGTGAAACCCTGTGTTTTGTTCAGGAATCAATCTTGACGGTTATTTGTGTCTGTGTGCCAGAGCAACCATTTTTTCTATTCTGGATCTGATCTTTTGTGATTCAAAATATTATGTACGTCGACCTCCCCACTCGTAGTGCTATTACTAGTAGGTACAGGTATGGTCAGTGTGCTCATGTCCTTAATCTTGGTTAACCCAAGGCAAGACGTTTGTTGGACAGTGTCATTCAAAAACATAATTTGCTCAGGGATGACACATGCTCTAAACAAAGCTTCTACCTCCTGCACTTGCCAATCTTTTGTACCCCAGACAGTTTTTGTCTAAATGTTGTCTTTCCAAAAGTCGAAACCCTGTCTAGACAGTTGGGCAATAAAGGTTGCAGAATAAATCTGTTTCGTATTGGTTAACATATTTTTCGTTCCTGTTTTGTTAACATTTTAAAGTAAAACGATTCAGCATTTCATAAATTGAACACTGAAAATATGGAAATTCCATTACAAAAGTTTTTGAGCTATCCTTTGGAGGTGTAGGACAATGTTCCCATTGGTTATACATATATACATTTCTAGGCAGTGCAGATTTGTGCAAGAAATACTGACCATAGTGGTTATAACAATAAATTTGTTCATAATCTGATGAACCCTCAAAATAATCACGATTTGTGAATACCGCAGAGATTTCTAGATCTGACATCATATTATTAACAGTCTCGAAGTCCCAATCATCAGAAAAGATACTAGAGGTAATAAAGTCACTTAATGAAATCTTGAATAATTGTGCAATCTTCTACAGTTCCGGCGGGCCATACATGTCATATTCAGTTCTGTCCCAAACTATACCATCTGTTAAAGGAACGGCTGTGATGTTTACTGCTGACAAGTCTCTTTGTTCACAATGGGATGATTTGTGTGGCTGGAGAAGTAAGTTCACTCTTTTACTTGCTGTGTCCATTTGAATATAACTTCCATTTATCAGCATACCCAGAGTTATTACCAGAGCTAAACAAAGTAGAAAGAAGAATATTCCCAAAACAAGCCATAGTTCAATCCATGGTGAAACCAGATAAGTCTTTTTCAGGAGTTGAAAAAAGTCTGTTGCTTGTTCTTTGAAAGTTCTTTTTGCTGGCGTTGTTTCAGGTTCGCTGGTATCCTCAGAAAATGTATCAGAGTTAATGAAACAGCCATAGGCAGTTCTGTCAATGGTTGGAATTGCATCCTGATTTGTTGAAATCACTGGAACCACTTTATCACTTGTTACTTCATTGTAGACGGGTGAATCAGGACGCACTGTTATTTGGGTCTCAAGAGGAACAAGTTCCATAGCTTTGTTGCTTAGTCCTTCATTTCCTACTGTAGAATCTTCAAAGGTGATGAGTCTCTCAGTTTGAACCTCTTGGATTGTAGCTAGAGAGAGTGCGTCTGCTACATTGGTGGAGTCCACTTGGCCTACTGCTTAGTATTGGCCACATAGTGTGGTTTGATCAGGTCGATGGACACAAATCGGTTCTCCTTTTTATCAGCAGTGAGCGGCAGTATCACTGCTCTTGTTCAGTGGATTGCTAAGACAGGTACTGGTTGTCTGTAAGAAGGCCCAATATTCCTTCTTGTCCGCGATCTTCTTTCTTTGGGATCCAGATAGGCCTTGCTGGGACGGTTGGTTTTTTCCCAGTGGTGGTTGGCCTCAGGAACATGTTGATTTGTTTCGATCTTAGTTCAATTAAGTCCTTTAAAACAGACAAACGATCTTTGATATCAAGTTTCTTATGTTCCACCACTGTTCCATGACAATCAAGGTCTGGTACCAAAATTCTTGTCCCAAATAGGACCTCCTATGGAGTGATACCCCCTAGAGAACTTCTTGACAAATTGTTAAGACTACGTAGGACCCCATGAAGATGTTTGACCCACCCATCACCCGAACCTAATTCTCTAGCTGTTATAGACTGCTTTATGTCCCGTTTTTTTCTTTCCACAACAGAATTTCCCTCAGGATGGAATGGAGAAGAGTACCGCAATGCAACGCCCAAACTGGCCATGGCTTCTTTGTAAGATCGAGAGCTAAATGCAGGGCCCTGGTCAGTGTAGTGTGCCTATTGCATATGTGCTGATAAAGACTTGCAAATCTTTTATAACGGTTCGAGCGTCAGTCGAGCGCTGAGGCCACATCCAAAGGAACATTGACTTAGTGTTTGTGGGACTGCATTCGTCCATTAGGACGCCTGCATGTAGATAGTCTAATGCTGTCTAACAATGTTGTCTGTACTTGGTTGGCTATGCTATAGTCAGGTATCTGGGAGCGTTCTGTGCTGCGATCTCTATTGCAGTTTATGCGGTTAATGACAAAGATGTGTATATGTGCATTCATCCCCGCCACCAGTACATCTCTTTTAAAGCTAATATTGTTTTAGAGACCCCCTGATATATCAGACCCTCTCCCAGATGTGCTTCAAAAATCAAAGCTGTCCTATGTTCCATGTTTGGAATTACCCTATCCCCCACTCCAGGAATTCGAACAAAAGGAACGCTGTTTGCATCAATTATATATGAGTATTTGAGTGGAAACGCTTTAGGTAACGCTGCACCGCTGCCTTTGCTTGCATCATTGACAGCCGGTATTATTTTTGTTTTTGAACGAGTGATTGCAGCTACGAAAGCCGCACCGCCCACTTCGCGGCTTCATCAGCCAATGAATTCCCTTCAACGTGAACGCCATCACGGTGATGACTCAGCGTGTGTATCACGTGATTGTGTGGTAGTCTATTTCGCAACTGGACTTCTTGTTCCCAAAGTGTTTTATGCCTGATTGTGCCACCTTTTGCATCTTTAAAACCATTTTGAAGCCAATTCTGTAAATATTCATTGTAAGATTGTACACAGTAGAAGGAATTGCACACTATGATTGTGGGGAAATTGCGATCCATATTTTCAAGTGCCATGATGAATGCTTTTAGATCAACTCGCTGAGCTGTACAATCTCCTAGAGATTGCGCTTTTGTGACCATAGGTCTAAATTTGCCATCGTGCATACGACCTTTAACGATCGCGCATGCAGCACTATAAGCTTGTTTACCTCCGTAGCGGGTTGTGCTGATCTGTCAGTATTAATTATACATTCATTCTCTTTTAGAAGTAGAATTTCAGCAGGCACAGGACATTCTTGTTCGTATTGCAGGAATGCTTGTGCTTTCAAGTAAGGATCAAAAACGTATTCAACATCAGTTGCAGCAAGAGAATTAACCCATTGTATCCATCCTAGTTTTTCAGCGTTTTTGGAGGTTGGAGCAATGCACACTTTACTAAAAAATGTGGCTGCCTGGCTTTTGCCTTCACTTGATAATTCATATTCTAGAAAAAGGACGCTGAGATGAGCAATTCTTGATTTTTTAAAATTGAATTTATACCCTTCAGAGGTGAAACCCAATATAATGGTGTTCACCCTGTTCAAGTGCCTTTTCAGGTCATCGTCTGTCCGATAGATATCATCGACATATGACAATACCTCATCATCATGAGTTTGTAGGAACTCTGTTACCCTTGCTGAAAATAATCCTGGACTATTCTTGAATCCTTGAGGGAGACAACAGAAGTGACGCTGTGTCCCCTTTATTGAGAAAGCAGTCAAATACCTACTTTCAGGTGCAATGTTTTGACAAAAGAAAGATATTTTATACGCACAATGTTATTCATTAATGCTGTACTGTGTGCATTTTTCACTGCAATTGTTTTGCAACAAGAGGTTAGGTGTCTGTAATCCAAAACTAGACGATATGTATTGTCTGGTTTGGAAACAGAAAGCAAAGGATTGTTCATTGATGAAGTGCATGTTTCAAACACCCCTTGGTATTCAAGTTGATCTAAAATCTCTCTGACCTGTTTTTTAGCTTCTTGCTTAATTGGAAACTGCCTTTGTGCAGTTGGTTGATTTTTTAACTGGATTTTATGGTGAGGTGAGTCCTCATCCCATCCTACATGATTTTTGTATAATGCTGGGGCTTGGGCAACTGCCCATTTCCTGGCATAAGTATATTTTGAATGTACTGGACTATGGTTAGAGCAGCTGGCATAATGATGTCATCGCCATGTGGGCACTCCCTGCCAAATTCTGCTGACCAGTCTTGTTCAGCTAGAAGTATCTCATAACCGTTTGAAAGTCGCTCCCAAAAGAGTCCTTTCACTTTCCTTGGTATGTCTCCCTCCATCCGGAGTGTTATTTCATATAACCTATGTGGAGAACTGACCCTGGTATCTGCAGTTTCAACTTCAATGGCTTCATTCAAGTCCACTGTCTCCAGAAGTCCCTTTAGGTTCTGGGGAGCTATTGATACTTCTTCTGCACTATCCAACATTGTCTGAGCCCATTCTCCGTTCTTGAGTTGCGTTCTCAAGATCCTCGGCATGTCTGATTTTTAGACCTACTACCTTCTTTTTGGTGAATTTAGGTTTTGGTTTGCTTTTCTGAACGTGTTGATTGTCTTTGGACTTCACACATTCTTCTTTGTTTTCCGACTGTCCTCTTCTTTCGGATGTCTGTGACGATATCAGAAAGGTACGAGAGGAACGTGTATCAGTAACTTGATACCTGTCAGGTTTTCTCAAATTATCCCTAATCCTGAGGTTGCACCTCCTTTCAGAGGGCTCCTTTTGAGGAGACCTACCTCGGGATTGAGAATCTTTCTCTTTTGAAAGTTGTGTATTATTTTCTCACTTCTTTTTAGAAGAGGTAGGAGTGTTTTTAGTGAAGACCTTTTCAGGGCTTTCAGACAGTTGTGGTTTAACTTTTTTCCCACCCAAACTGTCTCTGCCTAATTCTTCATATGATTTTTCAATCATTCTGGCTAGTTCTTGTGGTTGATCTGTTACATCAAATTCCCTTAATTTCTTTTGGATTGCCACTGCAGCTGCTTCTCCTTTAATATTAGATAATATTATTGTTGAGACCTGGGTGAAATTTTTCAGTAACTTCCTACCTAGGTTCAGAGCAGGCTCTGTCCCGTATTTGTTTTGAATCTGGTTCATGATGTCAGGTATTACCGCCATAGACGGAACAGCATGTGTTTTAGTGTAGATTGCAGCGAAGGCTGTGCCCCAAGTGGTGCAGTCTTCCAGATGTGGTATTATCCCCATTGGTAAACATATTGTTAGAATTCTATGTTTGTCATAGGGACTGGTATTGGGAAATACCGCTTTGATTTGAGTAGTTTTCTGAGCTATCCAGAATGGAATTTGTTCACGTTTTGAGGGTAGTTTACCCATGACTGCATGTAAAGTCTGTGGTGTAATTTTTAGTGTATTACCCTGGTGAGAGGTTTGTTGTGTAATAACTATTGGAGGTTAGACTGTGAACGTCCACATGACATATTGGACCAATTGTCTGTAGATTTTAATTAACTCTTTGAGTTAGGTAAGTATTTCTACATCTGTCATGTCTTCGATTTCAGGATGAGATGTATAACCTGCTAAAACCGGCCATGTTGCTCCTGGTCTACCTAGTGAACCGAGCCTGGTAATGTGATTTAAATGTTTTAAGGCACCTTTAAACCAGAACTCATGCTCCTGGTATGTGAGTGAAATTTCAATATCCTCGAAAGGAATATATTCCTCTGGTGGTTCATCTTCTTTGTAGAAGTGAAACAAATGTGTTACTGGATTTGATTCTGGGAATACTATCCATGAATAGAATAACTCTGTCTGGTGATATTCGTGTGCCTCTATCACAAAAACTGCTCTACCACCTCTTGATGTTAGGCCATGTTATATATGTTTTAGAGTGATGGCTCTCCTTAAATTTGGAGGAATGATTATAGCATTCTCATCGGTTTCATTAAAACCTGTTAAGTTAAAAGCTGGTACGGCGTTGTCGCCTTCAGCTCCACCGGTTTCGGTGTTGTTGCCGTTTTCGGTCATTGTGAAATGGAAATTGCAGAGCATGTTTCAAGGGAACAAAGATAAGGTGCACAATATTGTTGGAACACTTCAACGTTGAACAAACCAAAAAGCTAATACATAGGATTTCTCATCCTACTAAGCTATGGTGGATATTACCTCTACCCACTCCAGATGTCCATTGGAGTATTATGAGTAGCGGGTCTCTCAGAAAAGCACAAGTTACTTCAGCGTTAAAATAGTACCTTACCAAACCGTTGGGCGCCATGTAGTGTAGTTCCTATATCCCTGATAGGCTCTTCGCATTGGAATAATATAAACTATAGTTTTGACATAGGACTAAGGTCAGTATGTCTCTATCGAGTACATTAAACTTAATTACTTGTGTGTGCCAACTAACTCAGAGGTCAATAGAATCTTTCTCGAATTTACAAGAAGGGATTCGTTTCTGACAACTGCATAAACATGACAACTTTGTTTCCCTTAGAGTCGGAACAATATCTTCAGAGTCGTGGAAACAATAGATAACAGTTTCACTCAGTCAATCGTGCATGCTTTGTTTCTACAGAGTCTTGCAAAGAAATAGGGAGACAGACGTTTCAATAAAAAAGTGTTTATTGAACAGTCTTATTTCTCATGCAAATGATATAAACTGCTATAATCGTAAGACAGAATGTGAAGTATAAAATGTACAGCATTAGCAGTAAGATGAAATAAAACTGTAATAGCATGTCTTGTAGTTATGACATTTATTCATTAAAATACATACATAAATAACACAGGCTAAAATACTCAATTGGTGCTTCTAAAATAATCCTACCCCAGCGTACCTAACCTAAGTCTAGTACGAGGGAAGAAGTAGGTGCTGTTTTAGTTATAGTCTAGTTTAGTTGTGCCAAGAATTGCCAAACGATTCTCCAAGTTGTAATCAGCTCCATACCTTAGAATGAGAGAGGTTGGTATCTCTTTTCCGGGACTCGATCTCTAACACTTTGCAAGGGGAGTCAGAAACACTGGAGCTGGATTCTCGTTGAGGAGGATGACAGCGTTTGGTCAGTACGTCAGTTGGGGACTTGACATCCTTCGGGACTTGCTGTGGCGGGCCATGTCGTGCAAGTAGGTAGCTGAACCGCACTGTGCCATGCCATAGCATGTGAAGGTATATTTATACCTTGAAAGTGTTTGGGAATGCCAGTATTGACGTAAAAGTCGGGCATAAGAACATCATGAATGAACCCCTAAGGAATAGATATTCATGCATAATAAATGAGTTCTTGGAGAAATCAATCTCCGAGCAAGGGGAAGTCTTAAAGGCTTAAGAGTCTGGTTTTCCAAGAACTCGTTGTGATGTAGATGAACGGTTGTAAGTACCCATGCCTGCATTTGGTTAGCATGAGCAATGCCTAAATAAGGGCTGGATTTCTAATTCTAAATAGGAGCAATGTGAATTGTACCTATATCAGGGCATGAATCAGGAAATTCATACAGAATCTAAATCAATACACAACATAACACTCAAATGTTCTTTACATATTTTAATTTGCGATGATATCTAAAGTATTGTCTTTGTTTAGCACTCACAAAGAAAGGCAGTTTTTTTGGGTTGGAGCAGTGCAGTTTAGGCTGTATATGTCATGAATATACATTTACCTGCTCATACACAACACATGTTCAATGTGTGACATCCTCATTAACTTGTGTGTTATATTTCAACAAATTAATATTTTGTACACAGTGGAAATGCACATAAGTGTATTAAATTTATCAAATGTATTTTATTTATTTTTTATGTTAAAGGTTTTATATAGCGCTGGCTAGACCCAGAGGTATCAGAGCGCTTTACATGAGCATAAGATCATAGTTACAGGTTACATCGTTACAAAGGTTAGACAGTTATTAGAGCATGGAAACATAGTTACTTGTAAGGTCAAGATAAACAATAAGCACAAATACGAAAGGGAAAAAGCAGGCAAGGGGAAAGATTCAGGGGAGGGAGGAAGGAGCTGGGGAAGTAGACAGGTAATGAAGGTGGGAAAGAGGGGGGAGGGGGAATGACATCACATGGAAAGAGGAGGGGAAGGGCGACTGGTTCGAAAATGTATAGTAGGTAGGTATAGTTAAGACCTAGTTTTCAAAGGAAAAGTTTTTTTTGTTTTGCCAATAACATTAGCGTTGCTTGAAGAATGTTCATGAAATTTTCAAGATTAGTACGACAGTTGGTTCAGCTGTTGTGTGAAACATTTCAGGGTCATTAGTTAAGCGGAGCAGAGAAAAGGGGGGCTTCCAAAACACGTTGACCCATGCAAATTCACATAGGGATTTTAGACACGACTACACCCCGAACTGCTGAACGTAATGACAACACATTTTACAGAAAGGTAGCTTTGGTCCAGAAAGTGACCACTTTGTGAATTGGCGTCAATTAATTTGATAGTTTTGAGCTATTAAAAGAAATACAACTTTGCATATCTAGGGACAGCGAACACTTGTGTCACCAATGTGGAGCTTTGGGAACCCACGCGCCAGGAGAAGTGCTATGATTGGTTGGCTGCAACCTGTGTAGTAAGTTCCCAAAGTCATTTTGTAAACCGGTACTGTGTCAAATGGGATGAAAAGTATGATTGGAAACTAAAGAAGGGGTCAGGATTGAGGTACCATGACCCCGTGGGTACATTGTAGGGATGTCTGATGTACCCCTTATGAGTAAAATATTGGCCTGGATTGTTTTTTTTTTTTACACCACTAGGTTGGAGTCACGGACCCATCACAACACTTAAAAAAAATTAACACACTCACACACTAATTCATGCAAGGACCCACTCAGAGACTTAACCACCAAGTAACAGACCCATTATGACATTCATGCACCTGCTCACAGACCCACTCAGACATGTGCGTACCCACTTACAGACCCAATCAGGCCCTCACACACCCACTTACAGACACAAACAGGCCCTCACACACTCACTCACAGACCCAGTCAGACTCTTACACACCCATTCACAGAACCACTCAAAGACTCATGAACCAACTTCCAGAACCACTTCGACACTTATATCACCCACTCACAGACCCACACAAGCCCTCACACACCCACTCAGAGACCAACTGGGGCACTCGTGCAGTAATTCTCAGACCCACTCACAGACTCAGGCACCCACTCAAAGACCCAATCAGAGACTCATGCACCCACTCATAGATCCACTCAGAGACTCATACGCCCACTCACAGACCTATTTAGAGATTCATGTACCCACTCCCCAACCCACTCAGACATGGCCTGTTCACATTAGTGCTATGGAAAGGGCTAACTGCATTTTGCTGGGAACATAAGTATGTTACAAAAAAAGAACCCGCACTTTTCCCATCGATTTTAGACATGCATTTAAATACTGAACAATATAAGGACATCTCCAGGAAACAAAGATACACTTACTTTACATACTTGAAAGAAACAAAGATAAACTTACTTTACATACTTAAACTAACTAACTATGCACTAGACACTCATGCACCCAGTCACAGACCCAATCAGGCACTCACACACCCACTCACAGGCCCACTCAGGCAGTGATGCACTCACTCAAAGATCCACTCAGACACTCATGAACCCACGCAGAGATTCAGACACAGATACACACTCAGAGACCAACTCAGATACTTCCACACCCAGACACAGACCCAGTCAGACACTAATGCAACCACTCAAAGACCCACTCAGAGACTCATGCATCCACTTGCAGACCGACACAGACACTCACGCACCCTCTCGCAGATGCACTCTCACACCCACTCACAGACCCACTCACAGACACATGCACCCACTCACAGATCCAGACAGACATTTACTTATCCACTCAGAGATCCACTTATACTCTGACAAACCCACTGACAAACCCGCTCAGAGACTTATGCGTCTACTCACACACCCACTCAGAGTCACACACTCACTCACAGATCCATACACCACTTGCACACCAACTCACTCACCCATACAGACACTCACACAGCCACTTACCCATACAACTACTCACATACCTACTTATTCACCCATACAGCCAGACACATACCCATTTGCACACAGAGATACACAGTGACACAGAAACTCACATAATCTATATTTTAAAATAGAATCACTCATTAGAAATACACAAAGTAAACTAATTTAACTTTAACATCCCTGTAACCTTTGATGTTTTCAATGAATTTCTACTTTTTTAAATGTTATTTCGTAACTGTAACCTGTAACCTCTGAGAGTGAGTGTATGAGTGAGTGCTTGAGTTTCTCACTGGGTGCTTGAGTGGCTGCATGAGTGTCTGAGTGGGTCTGTGAGTGGGTGCAAGAGTGTATGAGTGGGTTCTGCTTGTTTTCTGCCTTTTTCTGCTCATTTATGATCTTTATTTTGCCTCTTTCTGCTGACCTTTATTTTTCCTCTTTCTGTTCATTTCTGACCTCAATTGTGTCTCTTTCTGCTTGTTTCTGACCTTTATTTTGCCTCTTTCTGCTAGTTACTGACCTCTATTTTGCCTCTTTCTGCTAATTTCTAATCTCTATTTCTCCTCTTTCTGTTTTTTTCTTATCTTTATTTTGCAACTTTCTGCTCACTGGTGACCTTTATTTTTCCTCTCTCTGTTAAGTTCTGACCTCTATTTTGCCTTTTTCTGCTTGTTTCTGACCTTTGTTTTGCCTCTTTCTGCTAGTTACTGACCTTCATTTTTGCCTCTTTCTGCTCATTTCTCATCTCTATTTTTCCTCTTTCTGCTCTTTTCAGATCTTTATATTGCATCTTTATGCTCATTTCTGATCTCTGCTCTCCTCTTTCTGCACGTTGCTGACCTTTATTTTTCCTCATTCTGTGCACTACTGACCTTTGTTTTGCCTTGTTCTGCTCGGTTTTGATCTCTATTTTGCCTCTTCCTGATTGTTGCTGATCTCTATTTTGCCTCTTCTGCTCATTGTTTACCTTTATTCTGCCTCTTTCTTCTCATTTCTGATCTCTATTATGGCTCTCATTGCTAATTTTCTTGACTCTGTGTGCTTGTTTCTGATTTCTATTCTGCCTTTCTGCTTGATTCTGACCTATACTTTGCCTTTTCTGCTAAAGTCTGATCTCTATTTTGCTTCTTTGTGCTTGTTGAGGACCTTTAGTTTGCCTCTTTCTCACTTCTTTCTGAACTTTATTTTGCCTTTCTGCTTGTTTCTGGTTTATATTATGCCTCTTTCTGCGCATTTCTGAACTGTATTTTGCCTCTCTCGGTTCACTTCTGACCATTTTTTCGCTTTTTCTGCTTGTTTCTGGGCTATATTTGAACTCTTTCTGCTCCTTTCCCATTTTATCTAGCCCCTATGTGTTAGTTTCTCACCTTTATTGTGCCTCTTTTTGCTCATTGTTGACCTTTATTCTGCCCATTTCTGCTAGTTCCTGACCTTTATTTAACCTCTTTCTGCTCATTGCTCTCTTTTACCTTGCCTCTTTCTCCTCATTTCAAACCATTATCTTTCCTCTTTCTGCTGATTACTGACCTTTATTCTGCCTCTTTCTGCTCGTAGCTGACCTTTATTCTGTCTCTTTCTGACCTTTATTCTACCTGTATCTACTCGTTATTCACCTTTATCTTGCCTCTGTCTGCTTGTTTCTCACCTTTATCTTGCATCTTCCTGCTCGTTGGTGACCTTTATTCTGCCTCTTTCTGCTCGTTTCTGACCTTAATTCTGCCTCTTTCTGCTCATTGCTCTCCTTTGTCTTGTCTGTTTCTGCTTGCTTCACACCTTTATCATTCAAATTCCGCTCATTGCTGACCTTTATTCTGCTTATTTCTAACCTTTATTCTGACTCTTTCACACCTTTATTCTGCCTCTTTCTGCTCGTTTTTCACCTTTATCTTGCCTCTTTCTGCTCATTTCTCATCTTTATTTTGTTCCTTTCTCCTAGTTTCTTCTGTCTTTTTCTGCTAATTTCTGACCCTTATTTTGTCTCTTTCTTCTCTATTCCGTGGTACTGTGGGGGTAGTTTCTAGCCCCTGCAGTCCCACCAACCTCCCTGCCTCCTGCAGGAGCTGGCATTGCTGCTGCACATAGGTAGCTGCTGGACAAGCTGCTCACTATGTGCAGGAACAACAGTTTCAAATCTGGGCCTGCACGCATGCCTACGGGCATAGAAAGAGTTGAAACTTCTGCTTCCAGATGACGGGACTTTGACAGCTCCTGCCCACTGGAACCAGATTGCTTGCTTTAGATTGAAGGGAGCTGTCAAAAGATAAGGCTGTGTCCCGGGGCCAGGGGTGGGCACCCTGGAACATAGTAGGAGCTGTCTTCCATGCTTCATTATTATTTCGCCCCCGGGTGGTCAAAGTCCTGGGGCAGTGTATAAATAAAGGAGGGGGTGCATGAGCTTCCCCTCCTTATTATGCCCCAGGACCACCACCTCCCTGGGGCTTCATTTAAATAATAGTGTGGTGGTTTCCTATTCTGCAACGCCCTTGCCCTGGGGACTTCTACCTCCCCAAGGCAAAATGTGAATTTTAATGCAGGAGGCGCCCTACCCACCACAGCCCAGAGAACTGCCACCTCCCCAGGGCAAAATAAACCATTAATCCATTAATGCAGGCGCTGCATGCAGCCCCAGGGACCACTCCCTTTTTCTGGGGCAAATTTGAACAAAGGAGTGGTGCTGGACAGCCACCCCCCTGGAGCGCTAGATGGCCCTGGGACAGCCACCCCTAGGACAGGCTCTAGCAATGTACCAGGTTGCCCAGCCCCTGGACATAGCGGTTTGCTATGGCTTGCTGGGGGCACCTCTTCTGCCAAGCCATAGCATATTCTGCTTTGCTTCTAGTAAGTCGGATCAGAAAATGCTCTTGCTTACTAGAAGCGGAGCAGAATTGCTTTTACAGACGGGAAGCGGCATGTTATCAGCTCCCTGTGTGTAAAAGCAATGCTGGATCCCGCAGGAGAAGGGGAGCCAGCTGGGACCGTGGGGGCCTTGAAGCTCCAGCTGCTGTTTCTAACCTTTAAAAAGTGGGTGACCTGAGTGGGACCAGAGCACCCTCACTATAAGGCTGGGCCCCAGGGGATGGAGATTAGAAAGGGGGTAGCACAGCACCCTCCCTTCAAATTTAAAAAAAATGGAAGGCTAGGCCCCGGGGGATTTGGTCTACGGGGCTGAAATCCCGCTGCCTTCAGAGGGTTCTTGAAGACAAACAACTCCTCCTGTTACCGCCAGTATGTCCCACACAGTGGGATTACTAAGAGGTTGTCAGAGGCCACTCCCCCTTTCTCCATCACTTTGCAAATCGCCTCCTGGCATACTGCTAATTGGGGGATGAAGTCCCCTTGGCTCTTGAAGGCCTCATTACTAGAGTGGACTTATTTCCCCAACAAGTAGCACACCAGGAGGCCTTGGAGCTCAAGTTATGCTTTTCTCAGTGACTAAGTGGTTATAGTTTGGTCTAATTTTCCATAGAAAGAGTATTTTTTGGCTTGCTAGTAACTATGGCCCCAAATTGACGAATCTTCACAAAACATTTTCCAAAACTAAGCTACATTCACCTGATCTACTTCCTTGAAAGTTTCTGAATGATCCATAAGAGGGCGGTGAAAGAATAGGCATTCCAAAACCAAAATACTCATGTATTTTCCATTGACTTATTTAGGTAGGAAAACAGCAAAACAATTACATCAAATTCATCAGGAAGCTAGATCTTAGTCTGCAGATTGTGCTTTTTGTGATTTGGTGTAAATCCGTTCAGAGGTCTTTCAGAAATGAAGGAAAAAAAATATTAGGTACCTTAAAAGTTGGGACCGCCAATTTAAAAATAGAGAATTCTAATTGGCAAAGGAAACTTTGTTTTTTTTGGCCACCTTGCTCCTATGGGAGATTGACTTTGATGGACAAATGTTGCTGGCAGATATTACTGACTTGGGGACTTAATCCCTTGTCCTGATGTTAAAATATATATATATATATATATATATATATATATATATATATATATATATATATATATATATATATATATATATATATATATATATATATATATATATATATATATATATATATATATATATATATATATATATATTTACCTACTGGCGGTCGCCAGTAGGTATATATAGTTAGGATTTTTTCCCTATGGGATTTTTGAAAATTCTATGTCTAATAACTTTGGCGTTTGTGGACGGAATTGGCTGAAATTTTCTGGAAAATGGAACATTTTGTTTCTGAGCAGCCCCTGAAAATTTGGGGGGGGTTCGTCCAGGGGGGGCCGAGAAAAAAGGGGGGTCCCAAAACGTGTTTTTAACATTGAGTTTTCCATAGGGCGGTTAGCCTCACTTTTAGCCCGAACGGCTGAATGGATTTGCACGAAACTTGGCAAAATTGTAGGGACTGGTAGCCCGATGTGCCTTTTGTAGGTCTCAATATATGTGCTGCAGTGGATTTTGAGAAAATAACGTTCAAAAAAAGATATATATCTGTAAGCGCGGACCAGGCAGCGCCCCGGTACGCGTACTTGACGCGTAACGGAACTTCGCGTAGCGAAGTTGATTGGCTCTCCGGTGTCTGTCAACATTCTAAACAGTCCGGAGCGGCCGCCATCTTGTCTCTCGGTAGGATCGAGAGACAAGAGGAGGCAAAAGCGAAGGGGCAAATGACCATAAGGGGGCATAGTAGATCCTCCCTGACCCCCTAGGTTTGATGTGGAGGCTTTAAAGGGGCCCCGCTAAGCAAAAAAAAAAAAAATTTTTTTTTGTTTTTTTTCGTGGTTAGCGCCCGGTACGCGAACCGGGAAGCGTTCTGGGGAGCGTATCACAATGAAAAATGAATGATAGACTTTTCAAATGCTGTATGTTAATTGATTGTTGGTTTTGTTGATTATTTTTTTTTTTTTTTAAGCTTTTTTTATTGTGTTTCATAATTTATTAAACTTTCTAACATTTCATTGTCAGAAATTTCATAATCATGGAATATAGATTGTAGTCTCTGAGGTTGTAAAATGTCCTCATTTGCAAGGAGGTTATCTACTGCTTGTACACATTGCAGTAGTTCTTGGTCCCAAGTTTCATCCATAAATTCAATCTCATTTGGATCAATGATTTCTGTGTTGGACTCTGGAAGGACAATTTCAAATGAAATGTTTTGTTCACTTTCCATTTTTCCTGAAATTTGCATAAAAAAAATATATATTAGTAGAGGTAGGGCACTGTTGGGATTAATTTTAGATAGGCAGTTTTTAACAGAGAATTTATCTTTGGGCAGTGTATAGTATCAGAGTGGAAGTAGGAATATAAAAAAGTGTATCTAAATTTATAAGTACTACAGAGGGATAGTATATAACTAACAGAAAAAGTTTGCCATATTAACTTAAAGTGCACAATATACTTCAGTTTTAAAAATAACAACTTACCTTTAAAAAGAAGTTGAAGTTATTAATGAAAATCCTATTGAAATGTACACCAGGAAGTAGTAGTCAAAATGGCTGTGTTTCCTTCTCTTCCTTTATATATATTTGGGTACATAACCAATCAAATGTGAGGTAAAAAAAGTAGAAAATGAAAGTAACATTTTAATTGGTTGTCAATTCCAACACTTCAGATGTGTTTTGTGAAGTAATTTACCTCACGGTATTTAGAGAGGTCTACAGGCTAAATGGCTAAATGGAATTCCAATCAAATTTGTGAAAATGGTAAAGATTGGTATGTAGTATGAGCTAATCTATATTTGGTGAAATTGTCTCAAGTGGCTTTTGTGTGAACTACTTTCCCACCTTTTTTGATGGTGCGCTTCCCAGGAAGCGACCCGGTACGCGAACCGGTGAGCGCCCTGGTACGCGAACCTTAAGCGTAACGGGAGTCCACCATTTTGTGTTTCGGTCGAATTATGATACAAGATGGAGGGCAAATAATGTTCAGAATAGGTAGAAGGGGGCACGGTAGACTTATCTTGACCCCCTAGGTTTTGTGAGGGTGGCTGATGAGGCCCATATGTGCGAAAAAATAACATTTTTTTTTTTAATTTCGCGAGGTTAGCTCCCGGTACGCGTACCGGGTAGCGCCCCAGGGAGTGTACTTTGTTGAAAATTAGTGAAAAAAGTTAGAGTAAAATAATAATTGTGAGTGATTAGATGTAGGGTAGCTCTGAGAAGAGCTTTTGGGTTTATGGTACATTTAGGTACTTATAAGTAGGTACCAATGCACATTCTTAAATTCAGAGTGAAAATTCTGTTGCCCTCATCTGAGAAGTGAACTCCATCTCCTCTGTAGATATCTTGCATGTAGTAACGCAAGTTATTGTTGTACAGGGAGCCCATTCCATGGTCTCTCATGTAAGCTGAAACAGATTTGTTTACATGCTTCCTCGACTTCTCAATTTGTGGACAAAATTGGTTTGACCACCTCCATTTCTGTCTTTGGCATATATTTGAATATACCAAGGCAGTCTGAGGAAAAAGTGCCATTAATTGCTCAAAGGTGTCCTTTAAAAGCATTTCCAGACCTACACCAGTCAAAGTGCCCAAGTCATTACCTCCACAGTGCACAATTAACAGGTCAGGTTTTGGCAAATGCATAAAGGTTTTCACCAATGGTATCAATTGGTGACATTTTAATCCTCTGTGGCCAAACCACTTAATTTCCACATCTTGTAAATTGAGGTTAGGTAAATTCCTGCTTTCAACGTACCTTTGAGCCCAGTGAATATAACTATGACCAACAATCCAGACAGAAAACATGGTGAGAGAAGGTTCTCCTGCAGTCAGATGAAGTGTGGCAATGAAATGGTAGTTGAAAAAATGTGAGTTTGAAATGAAAAAAACTGTGGAGTTTCTGTGTTCATGAAGTAGTAACAGTGATTGGTGGATTTTGATTGATGAAAACAGAAAGTTAGGGTGTACAGATGTGTTGTTTGAAAGATGTATTTTGAGTGGTCAATAAAAAATCATTAAATGAAAGAAAGCACTGGATATGCAGGTGCACTGAGAGTTCAGAGTTCAATTGCAACATTGTTGTGTGAATTTGCAAACACCAGAGTTTCTCCAAGAGCTGGTTGCTATGGAAAATAGGCAGAAAGGGCAGAGGGGGAAGGGTTTTCATTTGAAAAAAAGTGAGGGAAGAGTTTTGATTGGGTGACATGAGAAATATGTGTGAAGAATTACACCATTTCTGTGCTTTTGATAGCTGCAGACTCTGGAGTGCATACCTTTTGCTCTGCTGAAGACAAATTGGTGTGTTTCTGAGACTGTTTTCAAACTCAAAGTATTTGCTAAGGTGAGAAAATATTTCTTTACTTTAGATAGAGAATAGTGTGCTTTAAGGAGAAAATTATGATTTATGTGGCGCAAATTGCTTGT
Organism: Lissotriton helveticus; assembly: GCF_964261635.1. Taxonomy (NCBI): domain Eukaryota; kingdom Metazoa; phylum Chordata; class Amphibia; order Caudata; family Salamandridae; genus Lissotriton; species Lissotriton helveticus. The sequence continues at coordinate 1,707,696,710 of NC_136063.1, read as the reverse complement.
AAATATGCTCTCACATGTGCATGGAAAATTTTGATTTTGAATGTTAGTGTTATATAGCCATGTTAAAAGTGACGCAACCATGCTGGAAAGCCAATCAAAAAATGATTTCATGTGTTTTAATGACATTTTAAGTCATTTTCTGATGTGCAGTGTTTAGAAATTATGATTTGAAAATCGTTTTTGTGGAAAAGGAATTGTTTTTAAATTCATGACAAGGATATAATGGTGTATGGTTCTTTATAAGGCAATTGACTGTTCCTGATGTTATTTTTCTCATTTTAGTGTAAGACCTTTCTCTGTGGCGCAAATTGCTTGTAAATATGCTCTTACATGTGCATGAAAAATTTAATTATCAATGTTTGTGTTACATAGCCATGATAAAAGTGAACCAACCATGCAGGAAAGCCAATCAAAAAACGTTTTCATGTGTTTTAATGACATTTTAAGTCATTTTCCCATGTGCAGTGTTTAGAAATTATGATTTTAAAATCGTTTTTGGGGAAAAGGAATTGTTTTTAAATTCATGAGAAGGACATAATGGTGTATGGTTCTTTATAAGGCAATTGACTGTCCCTGATGTTATTTTTCCCATTTTAATGTCAGACCTTTCTTTGTGGCGCAAATTGCTTGTAAATATGCTCCCACCTGTACATGGAAAATTTTGATTTTGAATGTTTATAGCCATGTTAAAAGTGACCCTACCATGCAGGAAAGCCAATCAAAAAACGCTTTTATGTGTCTTAAGGACAATTTAAGTAATTTTCCCATGTGTAGTGTTTTGAAGTTATGATTTGAAAATCGTTTTTGAGGTAAAGGAATGTTGTTAAAATTTATGTTCGCCATATGCCCCCAAATTTCTTTTTCAGGGTTGCAGCAGGGTGTTCTTGAGACACCCCTGCACCTTTGGAATAAATTCCTAATTTGTGATGAGCAAATTGTTAATCGCAAATTGCACCTTCATTTATATGAGCCTCCTAGCCCATGGAAATGAATGGGTAATTTGCAATTAGCAATTTTCTCAAACAAATTTGGAATGGTAAAGAATCGCTATTTATTCCTTAAAATTCGCTTTTTTGGAAATGCAAAATAGTTATATGATACATATGGCGGTTGATGTCTAACAAGATAAGAAGCTTATGGATACATTTATGATGACTGGTGCAATGAAGTAGAAATCACTTACTTCATTGGTAGGCCTTTACAATAAATTATCTCCTCTGTATTCTTCATCAAGCGTAACTTTAATCTGCAATCCTGAGTAGGCCTCACCTTAAACAAACCTCTGGATAGGCCACATCTTATTGTCATCCTGATTTAATCATTTATAATGCTAGGGACAGATTTATGATAGGTGTATACCTCTTTTGTGCCACTTAGAAAACATTGTCCATGGGGAAATGACTTAAAATGTCATTAAGACACATGAATGTTTTTTTTTAAAACGTTTGCAAATTTTTTGGGTCACTTTCAACATGGCTATGTGTCTGAAACAGTCAAAATCTAAATTTGCAATGCACAAGTGGGAGTATATTTACAAGGAATGTGCTTCATGGGGAAAGGTCTTATAATGTAATATGGGAAAAATGACATTAGAGATACTGAAATGCCTTATAGAGAAGCATACACCATTATGTCCTTGTCATAAATTTGCAAACCATTACTTTTCCCCAAAAACGATTTTCAAATTATATTTTGAAAACACTGCACATGTGGAAATTACTTAAAATGTCAATAATTCAAAATTTGTGATTCCTTAAATGCAATGTATCAAAAAAAAATATGTAAAAAATGATATTAAGGATTTGGAAACTACCACCAACTTCTAGTTTGTGGTAATTTGCGAATTCTTTTCAAAAAGCATTTTAAAAAAAAAAAAAAAAAAAGGTCCCATATGACGCCCATACATGCCATTAGGGCATGTAGGTGTGCCATGTGCTCCCAAATTTCTTTTTCAGGGGTGCAGCAGGGTGTTCTTGAGATACCCCTGCACGCTTGAAAAAAATCCTATTTTGTGATGAGCTAATTGCTAATCACAACTTGCAACATTAATTCCTATGAGCCTCCTAGCCTATGGAAATGAATGGGTAATTTGCAATTAGCAATTTGCTCATTGCAAATTAGGAATAGTAAAGAATCGCTATTTATTCCTTAAAATTTGCTATTTATAATATGTAAAATATTTTGATGATACATATGGCAGTTCATCTGTAACAAGATAAGAAGCTTAGGGATAGATTTATGATGAGTGGCGCATCACCAGGGATGTGACAGTCATCCTGCGCCACTGTTCCGCCACCCATGTTGTGCTGCATTTACAATGCGGCGCAGCATGGGGCAAAAACGGCACAGATGCGTGACGCATCTGTGCCGTAAAGGTTGCTGGAGTTGTATCGTAAGTGCGATGCAGCTCCAGCAAGGCTCAGGGGTGCCCCATCTCCACAATGTTGCGTCAAGACCTATGCCAGCTTCAAGCAGGCGCAGGGTTTTGAAGCAGCTTTCTCCTATCTGATTGTAAATGCGGCACACCATGGGTGGTAAAGCAGTGGTGCACATTAACTGGTGCATGCCTGGGGATGTGCCATTTAATATAAATCTGCACTTTAACATTTGAGTATGTGCAGGGGACACAGAGTCGTTGAGGCTTATCCAAGGTTAAGAACAGATGAGTCCTGTTCAGTGAAAAATTAGACATAGGCTTCACCTGCTCAGCATCGCTGGACATGGCTAAATAATAGCTGCAAAATGTTACTCTTGTTAAATAATTTTACTATTATAATCTGTGAGATTTGTCTCTTACTCTATAACATCTCATTGTTGTTATCTTTATTTAAAGATAAAGACAACCTCAACATGAGCGACAATCTGCAATCAGTTGATTTTGACCTCATCATTGAACTTGTAATTGAAACATCAGTGGATGTTGATCCATTGGATGATTTAAATCCTGAGGATGAAGAAGAGCGTGATGAGGATGCAGATTTGTCCGAATTATATGATATAGGATGGGAAGCTGACCTGCTTGAGCCTTTGGAATTATAAACATTTATTTTTAAAATTTATAATCAATAAAAAGTAAAAAGGTAAACCGTTTAATTTAAAAATAAAGACACCTTTAAAAACAGGTTATGTGTAGTGTCTTCAATAAAATATTAAAATATGCTCATAAAATTAGATCAGATTCACATATAAAATAGCATAGGTAACATAAATATAAATGTCATTTCTTTTCTGGTATTTCTGTATTGTAAAAATGGCAATGACTAAAAAATCTTCAAATTAAAATGACAAGTAGTGTGTTATGTTTTTGATCACTATTACTGATTTACTGTTTGATAATAATGTTTAATAACATTTTTTATTATATTTTTCCTCAGATTCAACTGCAGATCATTTCAAGATTACAATATGCCTACAAAAATAAGAGAGATGAAGGCTGCAAAACGTCAAAGACAGCAGGAGAAAAAAAAAATGCAGCAGTCCTCTAACAAAAAGATTTCTCAAGCCATGAAGAAAGCACCGGGTAAGAGCTCTAAATATTTCATAAGAAATATTTCTAATAAAAAAAATATTAGTACAGAAAATGTTTCAATCCATAACATGACAAGTAAATCAAATGGAAAGAAAAGGACAAATGAAAATGTTACTGCTAGAGCAAGAGATAAATCTGTGCATGATAGTAGAAGGAAACAACAGTTTACGGAGATTCGTAAACGAATGTTCCGTAACAGGATAATTGGCAATTTGTTAAAAAATATTAAGAAAGGTCAACAGAAATTAGTTTTTTATAGGAGAAAAAAAAAAGTTGAGAAAGTTATTGATCAGGCTTTTGAAATTAAACGTAAGTTATTTATTTTGATAATCAATAGAATTAGGAAGCTAAACAAGGCAATTTTTGATTTCAAAAGAAATAGTAGATGGAAGAGAATAGTTAATCGTAGTAATTTTTGTGAAGTTTTTTCTGGAGAATGGATACATAGTTCAAGCTGTGAGGCATTTTTTAATGAAGAGAGTTATTTCCAGGATAATGATTTGGTGCATGCAGTTGACATCAGTGGTCGTGCTTATGAAGTGAAAGATGGTTGTCCAGTTGAAAAAGAAAAACTTGTGACAACAGAGGCAGAAGAGTTGTTAGGTAATGAGGTTTTAGGAAGACGTGCTAAGGGTCCTGTGTACACCTGGAAGTGTAGTAGTATTTGCAGTGTGCGACAGGATTCCATCAATTTGCTTTGTGATTTTGTACGGACATTTAACAAGAAAAGTTTGAAGCAGAAAATAAGGTTGTTGCAAGAATTAGATCCTTGCAGAGTGAGAGAAGTGACAGGTTTGCATGGTCATTCACTGGCTTGTCTTTCCAGGAGAGTATGCCAGAGTGTTTTTCATCATTTCAGGATGCTAGCAGTGCATCATAACAAAGTGAGGAAGTTAGTTAGACTGTTGTATTATGCTAAGAGTCCAGCAATTATGCTGAAACAATTATGCGCTGCTCTTTTGCATGGTTCTGAAATAGATGTGAAGAATATATGTGAAGAAATTGAGTTTTGTTACTTTGGAAGTAAAGAGGAGAATGTTGAAATTGAGCAAGAAGTAGAGGGTCATTTGGAAGATAGTGTACAGGTTTCCAGTACAGATAATTTCCAGAGGGAAATTGCGACGTTTGACATGAAATCAAGTGAGAGGCCTAATTTCACTTGTGTGTGTTGTAGACGCACTTATTATAAGAATCAGACTAAGTTAGTGGATTTATATGCAAAAAGTGAAAGGGAAAATAATAGTGAATGGAAGGATTTTGCAACATACTTGATGGTAGAAAATTGTTTTGATTTGGGATTGGATCAACGTGTGTGTACTTATTGTTGTAACAAATTAAAACAAAACCAGATGCCTGCTAGAGCAGTTCATAATAATCTGGAATTGGTTGAGATTCCTTCTGAATTGAAGGACTTAAATACTTATGAATCTATTTTGATTCAAAGTATCCATCCCTTTCAGGCTATTGTAAGAATGGAGCCAAAGACAGGGAAATTGCCTCCATCAGATTTACAGAGAGGATTAAAGGGAAGAGTTGTTTATTTGCCTCTAGATTTCAAGAAAAACATTAACACAATTGGAGTAGAAAAAGTGGAAGAGGAACCTCTGGTTATCTTAGTTAATGGGGTTCCGACAAAGAATAAGAAAATATGGCAAGATTTAGTAGATGTTAGGAAAGTTAAAAAGGCAACATTGTATTTGAAAAAAAATAATAAATACTATAAGAATGTATATGTTGCAGAAGAGGAAGTAAGTGAGGAAGAGGATAGCGATTTGTGTGCTGGTCAAATTGAGAAAGTAGAACCCTCTACTAGTGAGGAAATATATGAACATTATAGTGTTCATCCTTTGCATTCAAAGGAAGTCATGGGGAATGCTATTGAGTTGTTTCAAATGAAACAAGCCAAAGGGAGTCCCATTAGTGTTTGGGAGGAAAGTTTGGAAGCTCGGTGTTTCCCACAGCTTTTTCCAACAGGTCAGGGAGGAAGATATGATGAGCGACCTCATCAAATTCCTGCTTCTGAATACCGGACTTTGCGATTGTATGCAGAAGATGCTAGGTTTCGACAATGCATTCCTTATTTGTTTCATCTCCTGTTTGAAAGCGATCTGTCTGGACTGTCATATGCAGTGAACCACATCTTGAAAAGTGGTATACACATGCAAAACATCTCGGCAAGTGACTTTATGGATAAAGTCAATGTCCAAGATAGTATTTTGGATTCTCACCTGATTAATCTCATGGCGTGTCAGCGTGGTACTAATGAGTACTGGTACCGTCGTCATGGTGATTTAAAATGTATGCTGAGGAACTTAGGTACTCCCACATGGTTCCTCACTCTGAGCTGTGCCGAGTATGGCTGGGAAGACTTACTTGAATTTCTACGAGAGGCAAATGCTAACGTAGAAAACATCGAATTCAAGACACCCGGAGAACTGTGCTCTTTGGATCCAGTCAATGTATGTAGGTACTTCAATCATAGATTTGAAGCTATGATGTCTTTCATCATGAATAAGAAGAATCCACCTCTTGGAGAGGTGTTGGATTTCTTCTGGAGAAAGGAGTACCAAGCAAGAGGTGCTCCTCATATACATATGTTGCTGTGGATCAAGGATGCACCTAAATTTGGAACGGATCCAGAAGACTCAGTGATGAGTTTCATCCAACAGTATTCTACGTGTGCTGTTCCAAACGCAAAGGAGAAGAAAAGCCTAAGAGAAAAAGTTCTGCGTTTCCAAAGCCATCGATGTGGAAAGTACTGCCGTCGTAAATTCCGAAAGAAAGACAAGTTCTACACCAAATGTCGTTTCGGCTTTCCACGACCGGTGATTTCTAAAGGAAGAGTAAACAGTTTGATGTCTTCGCTGCGACATAATGTGATGAAGAAATCACCTAAAAACACTTACAATTTGAAGAGGAACGAAGAGTCCAAGTACATCAACGACTACAACCCGGTGATTTTGTCCATGTGGAATGCTAACATGGATATACAGTTTGTGGCTGATAACTGTATGGCTGTGGCTCGGTATGTGACGTCTTACATCACCAAAAAAGAGAAGACAGAATTGAAGGATATGTGGGAGGACATTTCCCATGAAAAGAGCCTCAGCAAGAAGTTGTACAGTTTCAGTCTGAAGATGTTGTCGCATCGAGAAATCGGAGCGTACGAATGTTCTGACCGGTTGTCTTCAGCAAGTCTCTATGCCAAGTCCAGGAGTATCGTTTGGGCGAGTCTTGGTCTTGCTGCAACGCGTAATCGAGTTCTCAAACCTGTGCGGGAAATTGAGTATTTGGCGGAAAAGGAGCCAAACAGTACCGACATTTTGAAGACAAACATGTTGGATACATATTATCCAAATCGAAGCAGTCACCTAGAGAATGTTTGTCTGTATGAGGTTCTGCAAAATTACATGTTCAAGAGGAACATCAAAGAAGATACTGAGAAAGGAGTGTATGCTGTAATAGGAAGTGAGGGATGTCTGGTCAAGCAAAGAAAATGCCACTTGATAAACCATCGAAAATTGAGTGGCGAATCTCCTGAAAAAAAGGAGTTTTTCTATTTAGCACTTTTGCAACTTTTCAAGCCTTGGCGTGCAGAAGAGGAACTGCTTGGAGATTTCCTCTGTTATGAAGACTCTTTCAATGCCGCCAAGGAGACCATAGAATGTCCTGCTTTTCCCAAATATGTAGAAATGTTGAATGCGGAAATTGAGCAGGAAGCAACGATTGCAGCCGAGATTGCCAGAGACAGTTCTCAGGACAGTCAGAGTTCTGCTTCATTGAGTCAGGATCCACTAGGAGGACCTCTTATTGAAAATGAAGCTGCCACTGCTATGAATGAGGTGGAAAGAGCCATGGCACATGCTCAAGAGGATGCGGTTAACTTAGAAGAGTTGGAAAGGCAACTCAACGTTGAGCAGAGGAAAATATATGACAAAGTTACCATGCAAATTGATCATGGATTAAGTCATGATAAGAAAGAGTGCTCATGTATGTCGTTGAAGCCTGTCCGACTGTACGTGAGTGGAGAAGCGGGAACTGGAAAAAGTTTCCTCATTAAAGCAATTTCATGCTATTTGCAGGAAAGGACAGAGTCATCGCTGTCTTGTGTTGTCACTGCTCCAACTGGACTGGCAGCACATAATATTAAAGGGATTACTTTACATCGTTTACTGATGCTGCCAGTGGAGCATGACAACAAATTAGAATATCACAAGCTATCTGGAGATGCTTGTTTTGAAGTTTCAAGAATCTTGAGGAAAATGAAACTTCTTATCATTGACGAAGTAAGCATGGTTTCCAATGTCATGCTTGCCTTTGTGCATTTGAGGATGCAAGAAGTTCTCAAAACAGAGTATGATGTGTTATTTGGTGGCAAACACATCATTGTTTTCGGAGATCTTCTGCAGCTGACACCAGTGAAAGGGCAACCTGTGTTCAAAATGCTCACGCATGAAGATACCAGGAAGTGCCTAGGCAGCATTGGCAACGTCAATATATGGTTAAACTTCAATTATGCTGAACTGCATGAAAATATGCGTCAGGCAAAGGATGAAGTTTACAAGACTATTCTACAAGATGTTAGAATTGGAAAAGTGACCGAGCATGGGAAAGAAGCTTTACATGCACGATTACTGTCAAATTTATATCCAGAACAAGATGTTGTGCCTGAGAATATTTTTCAGAAAATTACTGATAAGAAATCTGGAATATGTTTGATGCCAACTCTTGCAGAATGTGCCAAATTTAACAACAAAATGTTGCATTTAGAAAAGCAAGAGATTGTGAAAGTGGAAGCTATTGATAGAGTAGAGCATATGGGATCAACAATTATTTTGTCTGAGAATCTGAAAACAAAATTGGATTCATTAGAGAAGAGTATATCTAAAACTGCAGGTTTTGAAAAGACTCTGAATGTGTGCTTGAACTGCCGTATAATTTTAAGAAGGAATTTACATGTTGAAAGAGGTCTGGTAAATGGATCAATGGGTAATGTTGTTGATTTTGTGAAATACAGAAATAGAGATGGAATTGAATTTTTAAAAATTAAATTTGATGGCATTGAGGAAGTACAGCTAATTGCTCGTTGTTCTGCTAGATTTTTGCTTGTAAAAGACTTATATGTTCGCCGTAAGCAGTTCCCTGTTTGCTTGGCATATGCGGTGACAATTCATAAATCGCAAGGTTTAAGTGTAGACACTGCATTGGTGAATATTGGCAGTTCTGTGTTCAAGGAGGGTATGGCATATGTGGCATTGTCACGAGTTAGAACTTTATCGGGATTGTACTTGATTGAGTGTGATGTCAGAAACATTTGTGCAGATCTAGATTGTGTTAAGGAATACAATAGGTTAAGAAGAGAGTATGCGCCACATTTGCCTCAGTTTCCTTTGTTTGAGAAACGTCTGGTAGGCCGGAAACGAAGAAATGAGAACAATACTGGGGAGGTTGTAGCAAAAAGACAAAAAGTGAATGAACCTAAAATTACAAGCAGAAACAAAGAGGATTCTGTTGAAGATGTTGTTGGTTTTCAGTTTGAAAACAGTTCTGGTGTCAACTGCTATGCTAATGTAGTAATTAATGTTTTGTTTTCTCTAAAAAATGTAAAAGAAGAGATTGTGGTCAATTCTGATCAAAGATTTTGCAGTTTGTTAAATTCTGTGTTAGAGAAATGTACCACTGATAGAAGAAACATAGAAAGTGTGTCTGAAATTAGAAATCTGTTAGATAGATGTTCAGGCCAAACACAATTCTCTCAAAATATTCAGCAAGATTGTCAGGAGTTTTTAATGTATATGCTTGATGTATTACATGCTGAAGGTGTAGATGTAGATCAGCTGTTTGGGCTTTCTTATCAATGGCAGCATGACTGCGAGAACTGTATGGTATCAAGTACTACTAGTGTAGACTCAGAAAGATTTATATATTTAACTTTGCCAGACAGTAAATCAGTCTCCTTTAATAAGCTAGTAAAAGCTGCTAATCACAACATGGAGTGTAGCCAATGTAAATCTGAAATGATGTCCACTTTATTTATACGAACATATGGCCAGTACGTCATTTTAATGTTCCAACGATGTAGGCCTGATGGAACAAAATTGACAACTTTAATAAAAAAATTTGTAGCTTCGCAGTTGTCAATATCAGGAAGGACTTTTGTAACTACAGCAATTATATATCATGACGGCCCTTCAATATCATCAGGACATTACACAGCTTATTTAAAGTCTAGAAATGGCTGGTCATTCTGCAATGATTCTGTTTTAATTTTCAAAAAAAAATTGCCGTATGACCTTAAAAACTCTTACCTGGTGTTTTTAAAACCAAAATTTTAGGAAAATAATCTCGGGATATGATCTGTGGAATTTCAAGAAGTTCTAATGGCTCCTACACAATTTGGCCTTGAGGATAAGTGTAGTTCAGAGACATAACTTCTAATCATAGGATTGGACATCATGGAGATGTATGTGCACTTTAAATGAGTTCAGAAAAACTGTTTCTTTTCATAAGCTAATTGAAGCAGCCAATCAAAACATGGAGTAGAGGGAATGTAAGTCTGCAATGCTGTCTACTGTTTTACATTGCTTTGTGATTAAAAGTGATGTAGAGAATTAAATAATTGTAGTACTCATAGAGGTAGTGTAAGTCTGCTTCATATTAAGCAGTATCAGTGTCATAGGAAATGTAGAACATGACTGAGCAAGAAGGGGAAGATATTATTATTCCAGGATTGTGAAAATGATCTTCAACATTTTAATTCTGAAAGTTGCGGAAATGCCAAATGATGGGATTGGCTTACAAGAAATCCAAGAGTTATAAATATCTCTGACTAGATTTGGCCTTGTGGAAAATAGTGGTAGAGAGCAAGAAGTCATTTATTGCATGTAACGTGTTTTTAAAAACGATGGAGGTTTTCTTTCAGAAAGTGGCGGGCTGAAAGTAATAACAGCACAAAAGAGTGTAAGCTGTTCATAGGACATCCTTGGACGTCATGGAAAGTAAGTTAACTTTAAGGAGTTCTGAATTTTAATTTCTGATGTTGTATGGGTTTTTTAAACACAATCATTTTGATTGTGTTTTTTTTTCCCCGCTGTTACATGATGAATACCTTCAAGTCACTGTTTTTAGTGAATTTTGATACATTCTGAGAACAGCAAAAATAAACCATTTAACATGTATAATTAATTCTGTACTGTTTGCATTTATGATGTATATGTAGAACTGTGTAGGAGGCATGGAGAAGGTGAGTTTTCTGTAAGTGTTAAATTTATTGTATGCAGTGCTGCACTTCTACGTATTCTTTCATATGCTGGACTACATCTGCACAATGAGATACCTAAGCAAAGGAAACACAAGTGATGTGATTGTGAAATGAGCAAAATAAATTGCACATATTTCAATTACATCACCTGTGTTTCCTATCATTACGAATCACATTGTGCAGATCAAGTTTAGGTCTGTCCAGGGAAACATAGGAGGTTTCTACTTTGTTGAAGAGTGCAGTGGACATGACTCACTTCATTAGTAGACTTTCACAGATATTATCTCCTCTGTACACTTCAACAAGTGTAAATCTCATCTTGAACTCTGAGTAGGCCTCACCTCAAACAAATCTCTGGATAGGAGACATGTTATTGGCATACTGAAGCGACACTTTTCTGAAACAAGAGCAATGCAAAAGATGCACCATGTTTTAAGATAGGCCTCACTTCATCTGCATCAAGATACTGTTAGTTTAAAATGTATATCTTTAGGATTGTGTAGAGGACCTGGAGAAGCAGAAGCTTCTGTCAGTGTCAAAGTTGTTGAAAAACTATTTGTCCTTCAATATTTTCCCTTGTCTTTTGTAATTTTTAAATACATATTTTAATTTTTTTCAAATGTTGGTTCTCTCTTTCACAGATTGAAAGTATAGAAATAAAATGTGATTAATTTAACGGCAATTACAAGGTAAATAGTTGTACTCTTTTCGTTACATTTCTATCACATTCACCTACTATTAGATCCACTGCTTCACTTCTTTAATCCTCAGTTTCCTGCCTTTGCTACTTTCCTCATTCCTTTCTCTATTACCTATTTACTCAACTCCTTCCACTCTTTTTCTCAGTCCCTCTGTTCTCATAGTTCCTCAGTCTTGTTCACTCACTCCATCTCTATTACTCTTAGTGTCTGTGAATTACTTTCCCAACTTTTTTTTTTTTGGACCGCTTCCCGGGAAGTTGCCCGGTTCGCAAACCAGCAGCGTTATGGCAGTCCACCATTTTGTGTTTCGGTCGAATCAAGATACAAGATGGAGGGCAAATAATGTTCAGAATGGGTAGAAGGGGGCATGGTAGATGTATCTTGACCCCCTTGGTTTTCTGAGGGTGGCTGAGGAGGACCATAGTTCTTCACTCTTGTTCACTCTCTCTGTTTCTATTAATGTCACTGTTTATGACTGATCAAAAAAATGTTTTTTAAAAAAGAACAGTAACTATAAGGGAAGGAAATAGACAGTTATGTTAAAAGAAAGACAGCTATAGGGAGTAAACTAAGGATACTGTTACCCACAATCCACTGCTGTTGATGTTACTGACCATGTCATGAATGATGTAATATGTGACATCATCAGCAGTGGATTGTAGGTAACAGTATCCTTAGTTTACTCCCTAGAGCTGTCTTTCTTTTAACATAACTGTCTGTTTGCTTACCTTATACTTACTGTTCTTTTTTTTAAAAAATATTTTTTTTGGTTAGCTTCCGGTACGCGTACCGGGTAGCGCTCCGGGAGCGAACTAAGAGAAATAGAGGTTGGCAGAGTTCCAAATATTCTACCAATTTTTTTATAATGGGGAGTTAGTTCTGAAAAGAACTTTTTTTTTAATGTTTTTGTTGTTTTATATTTTTTTTAGTATTTTTTGAACATTTTTTTACTTTTTTTGTATTTTCTGAACGTTTTTAAAATTTTTTTGGTTTTTTTTTGGGGGGGGGGAAACAAAAACGATCCATTATAAAGGGCTCAACAGGAGCAAAAAAAAAAAAAAAGAATTTATTTTTTGGTGCGTCTCGTACAAACATTAATATGATTTTGAATTGCTCGCAAAATCAAAGTGATGCTACTTTCTCTGTAGCAGATGAAAGTGCCACATTCCACGCACACTTGCTTTACGTGCCCAAACAACATTTGGATGTTTGCAATCGTCTCCCTCGCCTCTGGTCCCGACACCTCTGGAACCACCGATCTTCTTGCCATTGGGAGGGGATTTTGTTGTTCGTCACGTAGCTGGGCAGCACTATAATTATTTGGGTGCCACCTACTCATATGCCGATGCATAGTATGATTGCCATAACTGTATTTTTTATCAGTGCCCCTAGACAATCTATCACCGCATATGCGGCAAAACACGTAACGTGCATTGACTTTCTTTTGCCCCTCAGGAATTCTGTAGAATTGCCAGATATAATTCTCCTTTCTGTTGTACCTCCTGGGCTCCTCTGGCAGAAACTCATGCTGTTCCTCCTCTTCCTCCTCTTCCTGTTCTTCCTCTTCTTGCAAAATTACTTCTGCAGGTGGTCCTCTCTTTCTTGGATTTGGTGGAGGTGGTGGGCTAGCACCAGCTGAAGCTACTAATGAAGCCATCACAAAGTATCAATAAAGGGTCTTTCTCTCACCAAGATGAAAGTCAGAGTGATGAAAGAAGGAGGGGTTTTCATCATTTGGGAAAAACAAAAGTTCTAAACCAATGAAAAGTGTCCATTTTAGATCACATGACCTTGTATTACATCATTAGGAAACCAAAAGTGAAATGAACCAATGAAAAGTGTTATTACCGAGTCACATGACCTGCTATGTTTACGTTACGCGGTCGGCGCCGCGCCGCGGATCGCTTCCGGTTCGCGTACCGCTACGCTTCCGGGTACGCGAACGTAGCACGTAATATGACGTATTACGCGAGAACGCGAAACGTCATGCTGACGCGAAGCGTCGCGATGTTGTTTTGTAACGCGAGAGGTGCGCAAAAGGAACGTTTACCAGTTCGCGTACCGGGTCGCGCCTCCGGATTGAGCTAACGGGAAGCTAACCGGTACGCGTACTGGGAGCGAAACAAAAAAAATAAAAAAAAAATTGTATAAAAAACATGTAAAAAATATTTTTCTTTTTAAAGAATAATACATTGTAAAGGTTTTGATATTAGCTATTAAAAAACCAATGAAATTCACTGAAAAAACCATAGGTTATACACCATATATAGTTAGGAATTAGCATTTAAAAAACCTTATTTTACTCACACAAAACCAATGAAATTCCATATATAGTTAGTTGTACTAACTATATATCACGCACCCGCAATCCACTGCTGATGATGTCACATATTACATCATTCATGACATGGTCAGTGACATCACTGATGACATCACTGATGACATCTCAAATGACATCACTGATGACATCACTGATGACATCTCAAATGACATCACTGATGACATCACTGATGACAACATCCAGTGACTGTATTTTTCTGTAAAGTTAAAATATGTCTTACATATTTATGAATGAGTCGATGTATAAGTGTCTGGACGAAGGATTTAGTAGGTGCATGACTGAATGTATGAGTGAGTGATTAAATGTGTCTCACTGAGTGCATGGGTTAGTGACTAAACTGTCTTAATTTGTGCATCATTATGTCTGTTGTTCTGTAAACTGCTGCATGTGTTGATCAGTAGCTATATGAGTAACTATATAGGTTATTGATTGGTTGCACAAGCATTTGTATGGGAGACTGAGTGTGTGTGTGGGTGGCTGGGAAGTGTATGACTCTGTGCATAGATGTATGGATTCAAAAGTGCATGTTGGAAACAGCTGTATGGGCGGTTGACTGTGTGCATGACTGTATTGGTGAGTGAATAGATATCTCAGTGCTACATGTCAAATTAAGTACATATGTAAAATACAGTACATGTGAGAGTTGACATATATAAATAACTGTGCATAAGAGCCAGTGAATGTGTGAGTGGCTGTATGGATCATTGTGAACTTGTATCCAGGATTGTATAAGTGAGTAAATATGTTTTAGTATATGTTTGAATAAGTAAGGTGTGTTTAACTGTATAGTTAAGGAAACGGAGGTGTGATTGATTGTTTGCATGACTGTCTAGGTGTGTGTGTAACTTCATGGATGAGTGACAATCTGTGAGTCTGTGTTTACACTGAGTGTATCTAAGGTTATATTACAGTCTGAAGAGGTTCATCGTATTATCACATGAATGATTTCATCAGTGATGTCATCAGTGATGTCATTTGAGATGTCATCAGTGATGTCATCAGTGATGTCATTTGAGATGTCATCAGTGATGTCATCAGTGATGTCACTGACCATGTCATGAATGATGTAATATGTGACATCATCAGCAGTGGATTGCGGGTGCGTGATATATAGTTAGTACAACTAACTATATATGGAATTTCATTGGTTTTGTGTGAGTAAAATAAGGTTTTTTAAATGCTAATTCCTAACTATATATGGTGTATAACCTATGGTTTTTTCAGTGAATATATATATATATATATATATATATATATATATATATGTGGAAAGGGTAGGGATCCCCTGACTCCTTAGGCCTCATTGGCGGAGACCCATAGGGACTCCCCCTGGTGCCAAAAAGAAAAATACATGGCAATAAAATTGAGTGATCCTGTAGAACGCCAGCAGGATCAGAAATAAACTTATCCCTTGGGGAACACACCCCCAGGCTGTATTCATAAAGAGGAGGGAGGGCTGCATGGCACCCTCCCCCATCACACAGTGGCCCAGGGGAGGCCATTGGAGAGGTGTGGCGCCGCGGCCAGGGCGACTGACGCTGGAATCTGGGGATCAGGGTTCGATTCCCGGCTCCGGCGGCAGGGTTAGCCCAGCACCATGTGACTCTGGGCAATAGCTCGCTTAATCTTCCCGACGGCCCCCAGCGCCTAGAGACCCTTACGGGTGATTGTGCGCTTTACAAATGTGGATTATTATTATTATTGCTGGTGTCAAAATGTGTCTATATGGGGCGGGGGCTGCGTGGTCTGCGTTCCCAAGAGCCTGAGGATCCCACCACGGGCCCAGAATTTGACAAAATAGGGAGGGAGCCACACACCTCCCTCCGAGAGCCATTAAAGGGACCCTATAGCCGGGACGGCTCAGTAGCTATGTCCCAAGGATCCCATCACCGGGATATAGTAGTTTCCCTGCCCACAGCAGCATTGACAAGGAAACCTGTGTATACTCTCAGTTGGCAGGAGCATTTTTTAATTTCCAAGTTACCAAGTTCGTTCACAGCAGGCCGGAGCTTTGAAAATGCTCCTGCTTGCTGGAAGCGGACTTTTGAACTGTTTCCTTGCCGGTACTAAAGTGAGTAGGAAATGGATAAAAATGTTACTCCCACATGGAGGGAGCGGCCTTAGTAGCTGTTCCTTTCAGGTGGGATCACTGACAGCTCCTGCTGCATGTGGGTAGCCAGCTGTGGGCAATGGGGTCTTGGGGTTCCACCCTTGGCCCGCAACAAGAGTATGGTGTGTGCCCTGGGTGGGCAACAGTGCATCACCCTTTAAGTGTAAGGGCCCTGAAGAATGGGGTTCCTGGGCCGATAACAGCTAAAGGAAGGGGACCCATATGCCCCCCTACCCTGAAAATCACACCAGACCCCATGGGATGGGGCCCCTAGGGCCATAATTAACCTGGGGAGGGGTCCATGTGCCCCCCTTAAAATCATAGCGGGCACTGAAGGATGGGGTACCGGGTGGCCAAACTTGGTCCAGGAAGTGGGGCCATGTGCCCCCTCCCCCTGAAAATATCACAACAGGCCCCATGGGATGGCGTCCCTGGGGCCAAATATGACCCAGGAAGACGGGTGGTGTGCCCCCTACCCCTGAAAATCACAGCAGGCCCCAGAGAATGAGGTCCCCAGGGGAGGGTGGCCATACACGAACTCCTCCTCTTTACTTGAAGGAGTTCCTGTGGGGATGGGGTCCCCATCCCTAATAATGCTTAAGGAGGAGGGCCATGTGGCCTCCCTCCACTTTAATGAAAGCATGGCCCTGGGGGATACAGTTCCCAGGGCCTAACGATGGGCTTTGAATGGCACTCCTCCCTTTTCTTTAAGTAGTGGCCCTGGGGGATGGGTTTCCAGGGCCTAATGAGGATCAGGTAGGGGGGCCACAAGGTCCACTCACCTTTGAACAATGGCCCTGGGGGATGTGGTTGCCAAGGGCTACTAAGGGGTTGGGGCACGCAGCCCCCTCTCCTTTTATAAAAAAAATAGCCCTGGGGGTTGGGGTCCCCAGGCCCTTTTAAGGCTCTGGGAGTGGGGCCATGCAGCCCCCCTCTCCTTTCATACATAAAAGGCCCAGGTGATTGGGGTTACCAGGGTCTAATATGGCTTGGGGAGGGGTGCCACATAGCCCCCTTTCCCCTTAATCAATAGAAAAAGCCCCTAGGGATATGGTCCCCAGGACCTACTAAGGCTCGGAGAGTGGGGCAATGTGCCCCCCTTAATTAAAAAATAAAGCTGCAGGTGGCTGGATGGAGGCAGCAGTGGTTGGATTACGTATTGTGATTAAATACAAATTTACATTTAAAATACACAGAAATCCCCTTGAAAAGGTAAAGGTTAAGGTAACATTATAGTTAAGTGTGATAAAAATAACTTTTTTATTTAAACAAAAAAATCCTTTAAAATTCACTGATAAAACAAAGGTTTAAGTGATGTTATAGTTGAAGATGAATTTGTAAGTGACAACATTAATATTGTGAACAACAAAAAACTAAACAGAAATTCACCAGAAGTAGTTAGCCATGTACTTCTTATGACCTCACATATGACATCACTCATGACTTGTTCTATGACATCATTTATGACATCACAGCACTTGAGTCTGGTCATCTGCTCAGAATTTCACGTTGATGCAACTACATACATGTTCTGGGTCAGGGTGACAGAAATAAATTGGTCTGCCTGGCTCCCTTCCGCATATACCTATAGGCTTGTTCAGCCACCTGAGCCCCAGTGAGTGAGGTGCCTGCTTTAGTGAAATATTGAGAAATGATAGGATGGGGACAGGGGAAGACGTCATTACTATCAATGGTAGTACGTCCCTCCTTTCACTTCCCTGTCCAGTGGTACAGGGATTGTTACCTCCTCCCACCATACCTCTGATATATTGATCTACAGTATGTAGAGCCAATAATAATTGTTAGAAATGGGGGTACATTGTTGTTCAACAATCAATGTCTGAATAAATAGATAATGTAGCAATAATCCGTCATTACTACAGTGCTAATTAATTCTACCATTCTACCCTCAAGACTTTAAGAAACTGAAGAAATGTATTTTTAAATTATTTAGATGAAATATACTTATACTGATTTATTACTTCAAACACCATGGGGTATATCCACAAGAACCTGTGATATCTACAGCAAGAGTAGTGTAACGCAACTTTCAACATTGCAGCTCATAGCGGGAAAATTACCTAGTGTCAACCGGGAATTCACAACACGGCGGTAGCATGCGATAGACACCAGATAACGCGGAAAATGTCCATGTGAAAATCAACGCCACGATGCAAAAATGCGATATGCGAACACAAAAAAACAGGCGATGATGCCAACCACGGTACACAAAGTAGCGAAAAACAGCCACAGCCCTGCAGACGCCACACGTCTCGCAGGACAATGCACCATAAAAACCACAGAAACCCAAAAACCAGAAACAAGCCAAAGCTCGTAGCAAAATGGAAGCACCCTGACCCTGCACAGAGGCCAACTCGACCCACACAACCCCCACAGACTACCAGCAAGGAGGGCTGGGGAAGTACAAGGAGGAGAGGGAGAGGAAGACAGGGTGCAGACCGCAGGAAAACAAGACCAGCGTCAAGTAAGTGACAGAACACTACCAGCAACTGACCCACAAGCAGACCACCTGGAATGCATTCGGAGTGCAAAGGAGGCCAATCCAGAAGGCCAATAGGTGCCGGCATGATGTAACTACCAAAACCAGGCACCAACCCGCTGCCAACAGGAAGGCAGCAATGGCGACGGGAGGTGGCAGTCCCGCGCCACCGAAGGACCTGGAGGAAAACCAGGCCACAGTCATCAGTGTGGAGACGGTGCAAGGAGTAGGGAGTACTGACACAGGTTTAGAGGACCTGACACAACATCAACAGGGAGTGCAATGAACAAGGACTGGGGTGACGGGGGAGATGGGCACAATGGCATACATGCACACCGAGGTGTAGCACACTGCACACCCAAATCACCCACGATCATGTCTCAGATCCCCTTCGCACACTGCAGCACACACACTTACCACGAACAGCACACTCACATTGACGACAACATGGAACAATGCACATAGCCAACACTGCAGAACAGAGGACATTAATGGCTCTGCACATGCACAGAAACATACCGACTACAACTGATAGAGCCGGAAACTGTGAAATAGAAATGTACGCCTACTACCTCACATCCGTCATGTAGTCCAAATGGACACTGTCCCCGTAGAAGAATCCAGCACCGCTCAAACAGTAAGAATGTTATTTGCTATTCAGTCTGCATGCAAACCAGCACAATGCGCAAACATACATGACAACACAAAGTCAACATGCACCTCCCCCTCACATCATAGAGGGGCACAGCAGTGATGCTGGAGAGGACCACCACACCGTCAACACCGATGCCCTACAACAGCTCATGGATATCTCATGCAACCCCCACCAGGACCCAGCCAGCCAAGCGCTCAGGGGGGAACACCGAGCCTGCAACAGAACACACAGCAGGAGGCACCCGCAAGCACAGCTGGCTCACAACACTTCACCCACCTACACATGACACCCCAATGCCATGTGTCAGCATGCCAAAAGGAGGTGGCCCAATAGGTGTGGGTAGGGGCCCAGCCCATGGAATGCAAACCAGGACACATGCGTAGATGTCTATCACCCTTCAGGGCACACCCACACTCCACTAAGGAGACCCACGCCGCCATAGAGGCACAAGCAGATGCACATTCACAGTACAGAACCACGCCCAGGTGCGCCCAAATAGCAGTCACATACCCATGTTGGCTCTGCGTACGACAGCCCTGGCCACTCCCCTTACGAATTGAGTGGCTGACGACAAAGCTACAAGTCCAAGCTCAAACCCGCTTCCTGCGGTGACATGTCTGCATCCGTTGTACACAGCACAAAGTAATGCCGCAGGGCCCAGGGACCCCATGCATACAACAAGACCACAGGGACACACGTAGATATTATGTTGAACTGGCTACGGGCACATTCGCCCGACCCCATTATTGGCAGGGCCACATGTACAGTGACACCTGTGCTGGATGTGTGTGGGGTAAGTGTAAGCCAGTCCGCACCGATTGCCTGGTGCTGGCAACCACCTGAACATTGGACACTAGTGCAACAGAAACAAAAACACATGCATAACAAAGTCAACTGCTAAGCAACATGGAGTTAGCCGGAGAAAGTCCAAAGGACAGCCAACATGCAAACAGAAGTGTCAGTGAGTTACAGTGCACTGGGGTTGGGACACTAGAGATGAGCCCTCTCATGTGAAGAAAAAGTCTCGGAAAGTGTCCCTTCGATATATTCATGATGCGATGCAGTGTGGTGTGTGAGACTTGCATCATCTTCCCCATCAATGTCTCAGGGCCCCCACACTGTTTGAGGTGGCATGGCTGCGCAACTGCTCCACAGCACAAAACACAATCAGCAACGAGCAATGGCTTGCTGTGCACTGAGTCACTGGCACCTGGAGTGCTGAGCAGGGTATTAGACTGATGATGACATCCACGACAGGTCTGAGCAACTCCTTAAGTCTGTCAGGACCACCGTCAGATGGTGCTTGGAGGTGGTCCTTGCAGTGGTGACTTGTGCCTCCTGCAATGATGCAACGTCCGGGCCGGCCTGGAATCGCTGGTGGGACGCATGTGGGCCCGGAGGCTGCATACAGCGCAAGGCCAGAGAAATGGTGTTGATGACCCCAAGGCCTACACTTCCTGGGCCATCCAATGTTCCTGGAGAAGGGGTCCTGGACCTGACCATCACAGAGTAAGTGGCCCTGGATGCACAACGGCCGGCAGAGGCACCTAGACACGGGACGGTGACTTGCGGTGCGGTCAGATGGGCCATGCGACTTGAGCGGGTCACCATCAATGTCCGAGGTGTATGTTGCAGAGGGTTGCGGGGGACAGTGGAATATGTCCTCCAGTGCAAGACCCAGAATGGTTTGATTTTATCAGGAAGCAGCAGATGGAGGATTGGAATACGACAGCCTCGTTGCCACCACCAATTCGGTATCAGCTACATGAGGATGAAAACTGCCCCCTGTCCATAGGCTCAGACACCACCAAAGTTCGAGCAGAGAGTGTCCATGAATGTCGGGGAACAGACTTAGTGGCACCGGGGCGAAGAGGGGATGCAGTCTGCGATGATGCCAGTACACTGATATGAACTCAGCCTTTGCTAAATCATGACTCTGTGACCTACTGGACCGCAGTATAGGCCGGAGGCATCCGTCAGCAGTGGCCAACAGCCACGTGCCGTTGGCTCACGATGCACAGCACTAGTGACACCAGGGCAGTTGTCGGTAGTTTACGAACACCTCCATAATGATGATCCTTTCCACTTAACCAAGATGCAAGGCGTCATCCACTTACGCCTCTCCTTGTGTTCAATGATGTGTAATCTGCCTGTGCAAACTCGATGTTCAGTTCCAAATATGTGACCTATTCGAGTACAGACTAGGCCTTGAGCACCGTAGGCCAGAGGGAGCGGTCAGCACGGGCCATTTACCGAGTCTCGCTGGCATAGGTTGGTGGCCCCACCGGCCTGTGTAGTTCGGGTTCAGTGGCACCACGTGTTCGGTCACCTCTGTGACTGTGACCTGGCATTCGTCTGGACTGAGCTGCACCATCCTCTTACTCCTCTCTGTGCAACCACTGGTGTGGACTTTTCCATTCGTGATTCACGACTAGCTGCTTGATGTGAGACCTACTGGTCCACAGGGTAGTCCTGGTCCCTCATCCACGTGTCGCCGGCTGGCGTTGAACAGGGTTTGTGCCATCATGTGCCGCCAGCTGGCATTGAACAGGGTTTGTGGCACCACATGCCACCGACTGGCTTGAAACAGGGTTTGTGGCACCACGTGTTGCAAGTAGCCCATATGGAACTATGCCTCACTGATCGGGGGGTCTGGTGCTGTGACCGCCTGCCCCGTTTTGGGGTCACTGACATACATGAGCCAGGACACAGTTTCAAATATTGGGCCTATTGGGCATCAGAGGACGCTTGTGGAATATGTAAATGAGGAAGGAGTAATGCAGGCCAGCATCGGGGGGCCGGTGATGGTCTGAGAGGCTGGCAGGGTCGTGGACCTCGGGCTTGGAGCTTACACAGGCACGTGGTGGGCCTTCCTTGATACACGCTGGTGTCGGCTGGTGATCAGTGTGGCCTGCTTGCGCAGGGTCGAGCCTGATGGGTTTGTGGTCCTACGGGCCGGGGTACAGCGGGCAACTCTGCTAACTAGAATGGTGTTGGCCTCATGGCGGGGTGGAAGGTGCCGCCCTGACAGAGACTTTGAGCTTTCCAGAAGAGGACCACGCCCAGGGCTAAGTGCTTTTTATTTACATCCCTATGCTGGCCTGGCGTACGCTGGGCCATCCCACTCTGCTCACGCTTTTGAGGGAAGGCGTAACAGGCAACCTTTCCATGAGGACTGACATGGTTGCGTCCACTGTCCACTACACTCCATACACCAGAGGTGTATGTCGCCGTGGATCTGCATGTGTTCTGCATACTTCAGTCTGACCAGCACATCGCCGCCACTCTTGGCATTGTGTACTTTCCCAATCATGGTTCTACTGCATCCTTCACACATGCCTGGTTGCCACCTCTCCCCACAGTCGGCTATTATGTAGCTGAGGTGCCATGCCGTTGATTGGTCATGTTCACGGCTTGCCCAGGTTACCATTGTAAGTTGTTCTATCATGTCTGATGGGCATGTTGTTGTGCACATTGGTTGTGATTTTGTGACTTGTGCATTGCCAGAGTTGTGGATTGCATGGTTGTGGAGTTGAGGTGAGTGGGGTGTTCATTCAGCATTTGCCAAGGGGCTGTGCAGTTCGCTTGGTGCCATCCTGGGAATGCTGTTTGCCGATGGACTGTCGGAGGGTGAAGGGATCATGCACACTGGCTGTGTATTTGAAGGCGACATTTGTGAAGGACCCACGGTGTTCTGATGTTGCCTGTACATTGATGTGTGACGTGTGCTTCCTGTTGCGCTGATTGTGTGCAGTGTCACCAGGGGGCACAGGTCGAACATGTATGCAGTGGATTGCCCCAACACGTGCGGCATGCATCCTGCTATGGTGTATGGTCCTCGCTTGGTCTCCAGCACATTGTGTTGGATGTATGGGGACTGGGGTGCCATGGTGATGGTGATATCCAGGACAGGTGTGGGGGACTTCGATGTGGAAGGCTGCGAGACTCTGCCGACTCTGGCGGGTGTTGATTGGGGTGTGCCAGGGACCAACATGTGCAGCACAGCCAGCAGCTTGGTGTGGGATGGGATGTTGCTTGTCCGATGTGTTGATGCTGTAGGCCTGTTAGGCGATGATGGGCAGGATGCATAGGACGGGTGTCCCTTTCAGACTGTAGTAGACAGTGAAATTGTCAGGTGTTGGGCCTGTGAGTCAGGTGCGTTTCCTGGGAGGCCGCTGTCTTTGTCTGCACTGCCTCTGTGGTGGTCCTGGGTAGGGTGGGGGGTGCCGGGTGGGTGTTGTGGCCCTCTTGGGTGTCCGGGCTGCGTGATGAGTGGCTCCATGGCATCTGTTGCCCTTCAGATGATGCACTGAGCAGGTCTCTCTTTTGTGGTGCACGCTACCGTCCGACTTTACACCAGGTCAGAGCAGGTATTCATTTCCTGCAGCTAACGCGCCTTATCGCGTGTTTTGTGTTCTTATCACAGTTCTGGCTGGTTATTGTGAATGTTGAGGTGTCATGTTTTTGCCGATTTTTGCACAGGAACGCCTACTCTGCATCTCATTAGAGATAGTTGCGGTGGTCCTCTGTAGCGATGTTTTTGTGGCTTCTATCACAGGTAAACTGGTGCTGTGGACTGTTAGCACCAGCATGTGAATGGGGTTGTAAATTTATCATGACTTTGGCTGCAATAAAGTGCCGTTAATTCGACAATGACTCCTTGTGAATATGCCCCCATGTGTTCTGGTATACTTGAGTTTGCAAAGTTAATTGCCTTCACACACCTTTACCGGTACAAAACGTTTTTCAGGTTTTTTCTCCTTCACAAAAAGATATTGTTTGGTGGATTCTTCAGGCACTATGGGTCTGATTTCAAAGTTGGCCGTGGGAATACTCTGTCACAAATATGATGGCCATCCCGGCCACCATATTACAACCCCCATAGGATAGAAAGTGTTCATAATATGGAGGATGGGATATCCGTCTTGTTTGTGATGGAGTATGCCTCTCCACCAGCTTCTAAATCAGACCAAATGTCTTATATAAAAACACTTTAG
The DNA here is from genome assembly GCF_964261635.1 of Lissotriton helveticus. Classification (NCBI taxonomy): domain Eukaryota; kingdom Metazoa; phylum Chordata; class Amphibia; order Caudata; family Salamandridae; genus Lissotriton; species Lissotriton helveticus. The sequence goes on along the minus strand of NC_136063.1, from coordinate 1,707,672,616 downwards.
AACATTGTTGAAGCACTTCTTCACCAACCTAGAATTACCCTTTACTTGTTTCAACCCTCTAACTCTTAATGTCCACTTTGTCTTGGTGCATCAAAACACTTATGTTATGTTTTATAAGCTATTACTGGTCTCTACAAAAGAACTTAAAGCTGCCTATTCTCTAAACTGGCTTAGTACTATTTCAAACACTGCTTCCAAGCACAGGTGTTGCTTCAGGACTCACAAACCTTCCCTGGGTTTCAATACCTGGAAAACGTTCTCACTGCTCCCTGGGATGTCATGGACACAAGAGTTTCGAAGGTTCTGGAATGGATTCACAGAGCAAGAAAACTCTGTAACTTGGCAGAGATGTACGTTGCCACATAGATGTTTAAAGCGATGTTCTTCAGGTTCACATTAAAAAAAATCTATACTCTCATTTGCTAACAGTTTCATGTCCTCGCCTTATGCAAAGAGGGGATGACGTCCACATAGTTTCTAAAATAGTGTGGTTTATGATCCTGAAAATTGATTTCATGCCTTTCCAATTTAAAGTCACAAATTCTACGATTCCCGGATTACTACAGACACTCTTCTTAGTAATGTGAGGTTATTGTAGGATCTGTTGTCCAACTTCAAAATAATTTGACTGGTGAGCCAGCAGATGCAGGGTGATTACCCCTGGGGAATAATGATGATTTAATGTATTTGTCTATTGGACAAAGGCTAACATTCCTCTAACATTTAGTAAGAGGTGAAGTGGCCTTTATCTGTTAGATCAAGAGTAATCATCAGGGCAAGCTTCCCAAGTGCATTATCTGCTTTATTTTCGCTACAATTCATGACACACTTGAACTAGACAAAGATTCATATCTTACGTATATTAACCCTTGCATTCAGAACTAGGTTAAAACAACTAAATTTAGAATTATCAGTTTCAGCTACTTCTTTACCTCTTTCCAATTGCTTTAAACTTGCTCTAAATTGTCACTATGAGTTTATAAAACATACGTTTATAAATTTGTATGTGGAGATAAAGATTTTATATTGGTATCGTACTGAATGCTGTTGTCAGAATATGTCTGACAAAAATATTTACTTCTAAATATCGTTTACAATATCACTGAATCAGTTTTAACAATAGAAAACCTACAACTTACCAGAAAACATTTTAGTAAACGTTATTTAGGACCGAATATTTATGTCAGACAATATGTCTGGCAATTTATTTCTGAAGCACAACCATTTTCATGTTATGCTGCTATTGTTATCATATGGTGTGTTGTGGTATGGTAAGTTTTGTTACCTTACTTTTTCTATAATTACTTTTTGACACTTGCCGATTTTTATGTTTTACTCTTATCTTTTCATGGTCAATATGCATTTATTTATTGGAATCGTATAGTTTACACTGCATATGATGTTCTCTCTTTGTTTTGTAAATCTATCTGTAAAATGAAAAAGAAATTTGGAATGTAAACTAAGCTAGCTGCAGAAATTCATAAATTAGTTGTTTCATAATGAAAATAGATGTGAGGTGTAGTGGTAAGGTAGTCCAGGCTTGAGGAGCCAGCGATGTGAAGAACTACTCTTCCTTACTGTTAGGAGCATCAGTGCGTGCAGACACGAGCATGACATTATGTGTCACAGCTCGTGGCTGCCTCGCGTCGTCTTGGGAATATAGGGGCATATTACCAAGCAATAGCGATAATTATCGCTATTGCTTGGTTAGAGACAAAAATTTACCGCTGTGCTGCGGCGATTTTTATCGCAAATAAACCTTGGTATTACCAAGGTTTATCGCAAATGCGATAAAAATCGGCCGCAATGCATGAATATCGCTGAAAAGTCAGCGATATTCATGCATTACCGAGCTAATGCTCTTAGCCATGTTATCCACCTCCCATTGGATAACATGGCTAAGAACTGCTCAGGGCAGGTGTTAGCTTTTGGAGATATTCGCGCTTAGCGCGAATATCTCCATAAGTTGGTAATAGGAGATAGCGATGTTAGCGACTGTTTTCAGTCGCTAACATCTTGGCACGCCCACTTTGCATGTCATTAGTGATAAATATCACTGACATGCAAAGTGGGGCCCAAGATGGTCGCTATCTTCTACTAGCTGTCGCTAACTGGTGTTAGCGACAGCTAGGTAATAGGGAGATAATTTTATCTCCACTTTCTTGGCTTTTAAAGCCAAAAAAGCGGAGATAAACCACCTTGATAATATGCCCCATAATGTTTTGAATATGTTGGAAGGTTGGGAGGTGGGGGTGAACAGTGGTTGAGGCATTTGTTATGTATACCTGCTACCTACAGGATGTGTCTTAAGGAATAAACCACGTCAAGAGAACAACCGTCTCTGCTTCTTCATTTCCTGCATACTGGACTTTCTTACACTAGCGACGAGCGGGATAGGACATACCATCAGTGGAATAGGCATCATACCTAAACCTAACCACATTGAAAGTATTATAAATTCACCCATTCCCACTTCCAAAGAACAATTGGTGGCTTTTCTGGGCCTTATTGAATTCTACGCAAAATGTATACCCAATGTTGCCTCTAAAGTAGAACCATTTAGATGTCTCCTAAAAAAACAATTCAAAATTTGTTTGGACCAATGACATGTCTAGGGTGTTTGAGAATTTGAAAGAGTTTATTGTGAATGCCCCATGTCTTAAGCCATTTGTATATGGAAAAAAGTGTATTATTATGGTGGATGCTAGTAGCACCGGTTTGGGTTGTGTCCTTTTACAAAGGGACAATGAGGAAGAGTGGATTGTAGCGTATGCCTCCAAAGCACTGAGAGACACAGAAAAGCAGTATTCGGTTATAGAGAGAGTTATTGGCTTGTGCCTAGGGGCAGGACTTTCCTATGGGTATCAAATTCGCTATAAAAACTGACCATAAACCTCTTGTTATCTTGATGGCTCCAGTAAGAGGGCGGACGATGCACACTTTGCGAGACTTGCTTCCAGGTTACAGTTTTCCAGTTCCAGATAGAATATGTTCAAGGTAGGGCTAACATACACGCTGACTGCTTGTCTAGATTACCCTCTTCTGTGGAATGTCCAGTAAAGATTCAATGTGAAGTAGCGTTCACCACGCGTGATGTTAACCTAGTGTATGGTGAACAAGCTATTCTACGGGAAGATGTTTGGCTCCTGGAAATGGAGAAAGATGTTGAGTTGAGTAATGTCAAGAAGTGCATAGTACAAGGTTGGCCTGAACAGAGGAAGTGGTTGGGCGATATGATGAGTTATTTCAAAGTACATGACTAGTTGGCTGTAGAAAATGGCTTAGTTATGATAGGTGATAAAGTTACCCCTCCCCACTCTCTTAGAAATACAATTCTTGAAATTGTCATGAGGTATTTAGGGATTTCCTTTACCAGGAAACGTGTTAGAGAGCTATTTTGGTGGCCAGGCATTGACATTTGTGTTGACCATTTTGTACGTTTGTGCATTCAATGTTCAAATAGTGACAAGTCAGCTGTTGATCTACGCCCTGAGCCTCACCGTATAGATTTTCCCCATGGTCCATGGCGCAAACATGGTTTGGATCTTTTTGGTCCATGTAGTACTTTACCCAAGCGTAAAGCGTTTGGCATTGTTCTTATTGACTACAATTCTAAATGACCTGAGGTTAAAATGGTTAAGGAGGTCCCATCACAAAATGTTATTGAGTTTCTAGACAGGATTTTTTGTAGGAAAGGGATCCCTAAAGGAATTGTCACTGATACTGGGCCCCAATTTGTTAGTAAGGGAATGGAAGGTTTTCTGGAAAAATGTGTAATTACTCATAGGAAAATTGCTGTTTTCCATCCCGAGGCCAATGGCCAGGTTGAGCGTTTCAACCGTGTAGTGAAGGAAGCTATTCAACTTTCAATAAAAGGTGGTCTAAATTGGCGTAACTCTCTTAAATTCATGTTGCTTGCGTGTAGGACTTCTCCCAATTCCGTCACCTTGGTCAGTCCATTTGAATATTTTGAGAGGGCGCAAACCTAGTACCAAATTGACCCCTTGGTGGTTGAAGAAAAACCTAGGTGAAACCAATGATTTCTTCAAGGTGGACTATGAAGCAGTCCAAAGCAGAGTTGAGATGTACAAAAACAAAATTAAACATTCCATGAAAAAAAAAATGGGTACTCTAAGCAAACATGAGATAATGGTTGGCAATTTAATTTACATAAAAAAGGAGGGTGTTGCCAAGGGTCTTCCTGTTTGGTCAGTCCCAAGAAAAGTCATTGAAGTCTTCAAAAATGCCGTTAGAATTGAAGGTGGCTCTGTTTGGAACCTAAACAGAGTCTCTCTGTTTAAAGGATAAACTAATCTACAGGAAGACCATAACAGCAATGTGTTTCTAGATGTTTGGCAACATAGTGACCAAGGGAACCATCCTCCTCCCTTCTGCAATTTTGAGAATCCCCCTGCTAGGGTGGTGCGTAACCATCGCCTTCCTGAAAGGTTCAAAGATTTTGTCATTAATTAAATTCGTATTTATTATTCATTATTTTCTTATTTTAATTTGGTTTTGTTAAGGGGAAGGTGAGTTGGGAGCATCGGTGCGTGCAGACACGAGCATGACATTCTGTGTCACAGCTCGTGGCTGCCTCATGTTGTCTTGGGAATGTAATGTTTTGAATATGTTGGAAGGTTGGGAGGTGGGGTGAACGGTGGTTGGGGCCTTCTTTATGTATACCTGCTACCCACAGGACGTGCCTTAAGGAATAAACCATGTCAAGAGAACAACAGTTTCTGCGTCTTCATTTCCTGCATTACACGTACATATTTGAAACTTTCTCTGAACTATCAAAAGAAGTGATGATGGAGATATTCTTGCCAGGGTCCTGGACAAAGAAGCTGAATTAAGGTATGTGAAAATGCCTTCAAGTGTGTACGATTAGATTGAGAAGTATATTTAAGACTAAACACAAAGTTGGTGATGGTAGAAGTTAGATAAATGGTCCTAAATTTGCAATTTAAAGGTCACAGTCTGACCAAGACAAGTTTCACTTCAGAGAGTAGGGGTCTGATTATTGACACTGGTACTGTATGTTACTGTGGGGTATTACTGCTTCAGTACCATGCAATTATGAGTTGAACCCCATGGAATGATAAATAACTGTGGGACCGGATTTATAGGGCAGAAAACCACATTGAGTTGTCAATTCCATTGGGTTAGTTGTGTATCCTTACCACCTGAAATTGAGTCTGCAACTTGGCATAAGAGTAGTGTATATGTAGGGGAGAATTTGGTGATGGCACATAGTCTAAAATAAAGTGAGTTATTTTGCCTTTGTCCTTACTTATCAGTGGTGGCTCGCATAGGGTGTGCTGCGGGGCAGTGGGGCGGGCGGGGGAGGGGCAGAGGGGGGCGGTAGTAAACGCAGACATACGACGAAACAGAGGAAAGCAATAATTACTTTTCTCTGTTCTGTCGTATGTTCGAGTTTACTACCCGCCACCATGCCACTCCCCCGCCCCACCCTGCCCTGCCCTGCCACCCACACCACGCCCTATGCGAACCACCACTGATATTGATTCACAAAATAGACAAGCTCTCCACCCTTTTTTCTGGACTCACTAAACCCTGGGGTTAACTCCATTGCCATAGAGCGTTACTTTTCTAGAGCTCTACTTCTTACCTGAAACAGGCGCTTCTTAACTAGTCCGTTTAGGAGATCATGTCAAATTTGTTTCCCTTTAAATATTTAGCAAATCAATCGGCCTTATTTCAATACTACATTTTCAGAATTTTAAACAGTGTTCTACTAAAGCCCCTGCACTGAAAGGCCGCAGTTTCATTTGGAAACTAATTCAGTTTCCATATTAATTCCGTCCTAGGCATTGACGCCACAATGTGCTCTTACCATGACCTGTCAAAGCCCAAGCTTGAAGGAAAACATGAAATAATTTAGGGCTCGTTGAGAGCATTAATCTCTTCTAAGCTCTCCCTCTCTCTCTTTCCATTTCACATGATAGCAAATGCCTCTAATATATTCAGGAATGGCACCCCTTAGGGAGGTCTCTCATAATTACTTCCAAGGTGGAGCATATTTGAGTGTGTATAATGAACTGTGAAGTAAAAATATGTGGTTTTGAAAGGGAGATATTCTCTGCAGTGCGATACAGCAGAAAGGTCGTAAAATTAGAAAGATAGCTTAAGAATAATACGCTATTTCCTTGCCTGGCTTAGCATCCTATATTCCATCCATGCATATCAAATGTCCTGTTACACGGAGTTCTGGCGGGTAACACATTTAGCAATGTTTTATGAATCAAAGACAAGATTCTGAAATCTATCCTTTGGGATGGTGAAAGGGAAAAATCTGGAGTGGATTTCTATTTTAGATTCAGTGCTCCTTGTTCTTTCTCAGTCGAGACCACGTTGTTGACAGCAGGCTACGGTAAAAAAAGAAGGATGTGCGCTCCACTTTTCAACCTTTACAGAAATACACAAATGTAGAGCTCTAGAACTATTTTCTGAACCTTCTAGTGAGGAAGCAATTTGGAAGGTGGAGGAACCCACAGCAGCTCACCTCAAATTTTTAAACAGGTATTATTTATTGCAGACAGTGAGCATAACTCATTGGAAACTGACATGGCATTATCAATTCCTGGTGATACAAAGTTCTAGTATTACTCGGGGATCATAAATTGACCTCCAAAACGTCACTTTTTGTGAAGTTCTGTAGAGCCACTTTTTTAGCATAATGCTGCCTCGTACATATCGTTCTCTTTAACACAGTTTTCTGCATTAAATGGGCATACAATGGGTGTTGCTGGGATAGTTCCCAGCAACCTCCATGACTTTTTAACATTGCCCCAGATTTACGAGAAATCCTAACTTTGAGGCAGTGCCAACAACGTACACCTCCCCAGGGGATGCATTATGGAGGCACAATGAGGAGAAATATCTTTATTTCACCTTGGTATTTCTTTTGAAAAAGCCTCATGTGATTCTTTTTGTGCAGGAAGGTTTCCCTTCCTGCAAAAAAATAATCATCCCTGCAACGCAGGCACCTTTACCCATAGTGCAAAAGGTGCCTGCGTTGGCAAGCGGCAGCCCATTGTGCACCGGTACAGGAGAAAAGGACAGGACTGCATCATAGCTGATAGATAAGGCGCATTCCTTCCTTTTCTTTTGTTGTAGGGCAAGGGCAGAGGAAGTCCCGCAGAGCTGCCCTACAGCAAAACCTCATAAATGAGGCCCTCTGTGGGTAATTGCACAAATAAAGCCACTGTATCGTTTTTCACTTTTAACTCTCAATCACATTGCTTTTACTAGGACAGAGACATCAGTGGAACAAGCAGTATTGCCACACCTAGGAATATTGACAGCACAAATACATGCACCACTTGTGTTTTAGGAAGGGGCCAGAAACTTCTGCGACGGTTCCCATCAGGTATTATGGGCCACATGTAACGAGGGCAGCAGTGTGGAAAATGGCAACTTGTGGCTTAACAAGGAGATGGAATTCAAGAGAGAATTCATAATTATCGTTCTCACCATGAATTATTTCTCAGGCTGGTGTTTGGAAGGAATTGTAGGTGTTTAGTAGCAGTCTACTATTAACAACAGTAGGCATTCACTAGACAGGAAGCGAGATTGTGATTGGAATATTGCAGAGCATGTTTATTGGCCAAACCATTATTAGAACATGACATGGAAAAATTGCAATTACAAATAAGTGCATAGTCAGTTCACATCCTTGATCCTTGTGCTTGTGTCAGTCTGGGTTTAATACTGGCAATAATGGATACATTATTTTTGTGTTTCACAGCCACTAATGTGGCGTCCCGCAAGGATCTTCACTCAGGCCCACCCTCTTCAACATCTACATGAAACCTCTCGCAGCCATCGCACGCCAGCACAACCTCAACATCATCTCTTACGCCGACGACACCCAGCTGATCCTCTCCCTCACCAGAGACCCCGACACCGCCAGAACCTGCCTACACGAAGGGATGAAAGAAGTCGCCGAGTGGATGAAGGACAGCCGCCTGAAACTGAACTCGGACAAGACGGAAGTCCTCATCCTGGGATCTTCGCCCTCCGCCTGGGACGACTCCTGGTGGCCCCCAGCCCTGGGCACCGCACCCAAGCCAACCGACCACGCACGCAACCTGGGCTTCATCCTGGACCCCTCCCTCGAGATGAACAGACAAGTCAACGCCGTCTCCTCATCGTGCTTCAACACCCTGCGTATGCTTCACAAGATCTTCCGCTGGATCCCGACCGAGACCAGGAAGACTGTCACCCAGGCACTCGTCACCAGCCGACTGGACTACGGAAACGCCCTCTACGCCGGAACCACAGCCAAGCTACAGAAAAGACTCCAGCACATCCAGAACGCCTCCGCCCGACTCATCCTGGATGTCCCCCGACGCAGCCACATCTCCAGCCACCTGAGGAACCTGCACTGGCTCCCCGTCGACAAGAGGATCACCTTCTGGCTCCTCACCCACGCACACAAGTCTCTCCACGACCTGGGCCCCAAGTACCTCAACGACCGCCTGACCTTCTACACGCCCACCCGCCAGCTACGGTCCACCAGCCTCGCCCTCGCAGCCGTACCACGCATCCGAAGAGCCACCGCCGGAGGAAGATCCTTCTCTTACCTGGCTGCCAAGACTTGGAACTCCCTCCCCATCCACCTTCGGCTGACCCAGGACCATCTCGCCTTCAGGAAACAACTCAAGACCTGGCTGTTCGAGCAGTAGCATACCCCTCCCCCCAAGCGCCTTGAGACCCTCCCGGGTGAGTAGTGCGCTATACAAATGGCATGATTGATTGATTAATGTTGCCACAGTCCTCTAACTATACAGTGGAAGCTGGTAATTTTAGGAGGGAGGGGTGCGGACAGGACACACATGCACACATACACACGCACTCACACCCATACATTCACACACACACACACACACACACATGTGCACACACAAACACATATCCATTCACAACACTCATTACTAAATATTCAAACACACACCACACACCAAACATTAAAAAAAATTTTTTAAATCACACTAACTTGCAGCTTTGCCTCAGAAGTCCCAGGAGTGTTGGGACTGCTGCCTTCCCTCATTGGCTGACCCGACTATATGTCAGCCAATGAGGGAAGGCAGCAGTCCCAATACTCCTGGGACTTCCAAGGTTTGGGATTGCTGCCTTCCCTCATGGGGACGGCAGCAGCTCTAAACTCATCACAGCGTGAGATGAGGTCAGTGAGACTGTTAACCCCACCTCACTCTGTGATGAAGTATCACTGATTGACCCTTGGCCCAGGTGCTTCAGCCCCACAAAGTTCAGTTCAGGAAGCCAGGAGCCTGCACATTTAGCACATGTCTAACCCCTGGCTGCCTGACCTGAAAATGAAGAGTGTCTGTCAGGCTGACCTTTGTTCAGTCTAACAGAGACTCTTCTTGAGGGGCATAAGGTGAGGGGCGAAGCCCCTCAGCCCCCATTGAATGGCTGCAGCTGTAACTATATGTGATTTGTCATATAGGAATCATGACAGAGGCTCATGGCGGTGTGACGGGCTTGATCAATTAGGATCTGCTGCCTGTTGCGGGAACTCTCACTCGTGCCATCCGGTTGGTTGCTTCAGGGAGAGTGGAGTGTCAGATGTTGCTTGGATCTGGATTGTTTCTCATTTCACCAACAGAGCCAGACAGTATCAATGCTAGCTTATACTTGCCACCAACCTGTCTGTAAAGTATGGGGTTTCATGAAGAATTATATCTTTCCATGTTTTTTATGACATTTATCATGAACCACTGCTTAATCTCACCCTGGTACTTTTTAGAGTGTTTTTATTACACAGTTGCGATCACCACTGAGTAATTATAGTTAACACCATGATTTCATAGGAAATTCCGCTTTTGTGTTGCTAATTACTTCGAGCCGTTTGAAGAATATCCACAAACCTTTCCCCCAAAAAGGTACTTTTTGACTAGTTTATACATGGAATGTTTGGGAATAATCCTCCAAGCAGGGGTAAGAAAAAGGGGGGCCCCAAAACCTACTTTCATCATTTATTTTTTCATAGGAAATGTAGACACATTTACAGCCCAAACTGCTGAAGAGATTTACAACACTTTTGCTGAAAGCTAGATGTTGGACTAGAAACAAGCGCTTTTTGTGTTTTGGTGTAAATCCTTACAGTAATTTTAGAGTACTTAAGGTTAAAAAATTAGAGGATCCAAGGAACTGACAGATCTCCTGCTAAGATTTGAGTGGGTGCCACCACATCAACCACAAAGTGATGGCAGCCATCTCAGTACTCGAGACTCAGACCGAGTTCTTAAAAAAATGCACACAAAAGACATAGGTGCTTATTTACAAGTCACTTGCGCTGCCCGTGCGTCACTTTTAATATCGGAAAACATGGCATTCCAGCAGCGCAAGGGACTTATAAATAAGTCCCACAGGAGCAAGATAAGGGTAACCTGGAATCCTAGGCCTGGCGGTAGGGTACCAGAGCAAAAACATTTTTTTTTTCAATTCTGCCACAAATTCACAGATGGTTTATAAATTAATGGCAAAAAAGGTACGGACTCTTCACTTTTTAAAATGTTTAAGCAGCCCCCCACCCGGGGTGAGGAAGGGCCTCTGGGATGGTGCAATTTTATTTTGGAGAGCGGGCTGCAGGCCCCCCCCCTGAGCCTCTCAGTGATCCTGGGGCCCCCATCCTCCAGGGCAAGGAAAAAATTAAAGAAACGACACAACCACCCTCTAAGGGACTAATTAGGCCCTGGGGTCCTCATTCATGGGAGCAGGCAGGGAAACAGAACACATAAGGCTCCTGCCAAGGGGGAGCATAGAGAAAACAGCTTCTCCCACCGACTGGGAGCAATGCTGGCTCCTGTAATATGCGGGGAGCTTGCTGTGGGAGAGCCAATTTAAAAATAGAATGTTCTGATTGGCCCTGGGAGCATTTTTTCTCCTTGGGCCACTTCACTCCTGCGGTAGTCAGACTCCTAATTGAGTGAGCGCTTTGATTGTCTGCCACCAACTACAGACTTAGTCCCTTGTCCTGAAGTTTGAGGGAAAAAAGATATAGGGGGCAGGGTAGGGATAACCTCCCCCCTAAGCTCCATGGGCCTCCCAGAGGGACTGCTCCAGTGGCAAAATTGAATGAAAACTGCAAATGTTTGTCTCAATCTCAGGGGATTCATTCAGGATCGTAAAAAACAAATAAACAGAAAGCCAGTTCAGAGAACGCATTGGTAAATTAAGTGCAAGGGACATGCGACCCCCCTCCCTAAGCCATCATAAGCTCTGAGTAGCCCAGGTGTTCACATTTCATAAGGGGAGGGGGATGCGGGGTCCTCTCCTGGAAACATTGTAGGCCCCTGGGAGCTTACCCTCAGGGCCAAAACTACCAAAAAGGGGGAGTGTCTGTGCAGTCACCATGACCCCATGCCTGAGCTATTATTGGCTTTGACGACCCCCATCCCCCAGGGCCGCCTCACTTGGAGTGTCCCAAGGAGCCCATTCCTGGGACACAGCAGTTTCCCTGTCAACACCAGCATGGGCAGAGAAACTTGTGTTTGCTTCCACTTGGCGGGAGAATTTTCAAAGATTCCGCCAAACAGGAGCAAACACAAAGTCTGCTGCTAACTGGTGGGAGCTTTAAAAATGCTCTGGTCAGCTGGGAGCAGACGTTTGATCTGTTTTTCTGGTCGTACTGATGTGGGCAGGGAAACAGATCAATATATTTATTTTGCTCAGAGGGAGCAGCATAAATAGCTGCTCCATCTGGGTGGGAGTAATGCCAGCTCCTGCAGCACAAAGGGAGCTGGCTGGGGCAATGTGGCACTGGGGCTTTCCCTGCGGCCTCCAACATGGTGCATGATAGGTGCTCGGGTGGGCACCAGAGTATCCACCTATATTAATAGTAGTCCCCGAGGAATAGGGTCCCTTGGGTCAAAATGGGCTGCGGGAAGTTGACAACATGTGTCTAATATGTTGCACACATGTTTTTTGGGTCTTCTAAGTATTCTAAATAGCCGTGGGTTATTAGATAGAATCATCACAGCATAATCAATTCTACATAACATAGAAGACTGTGTGCATCAGGTAGTAACCTATGTACATAAGCTTCTTTTACTTTAGAAGGTGGGCTATCTCTAAAGTTTTCCCCACAGTGTGAACGCCTCAGGCAGTATAATCTTTGGAACCGCCAGACCTTGGTTATTTTAAGCAAATAGTGTTGACGCCAGAACCCCTGCTGGCTTCAGATAGAAAGCAACGTAAACATTTTCTATTCGAGGGACACACTACTATCACTAAGCAGCTGCTCAGCACATAAACCAGTATCATAACGGGGAAGCCTGGGCAGACTGAAGGCATGTTTTTATGCTGAAACTGTAAATAGGAAGGCTGGCCAGACAAAGAGCCTCCCACTAGTTCATCTAGCTTAACAAGTAACCCAGTAGAACCCACCCAAACAAACATCTTTGTATTTTAACACCAGATCCCTACCTAAACACTGTATAGAGATCTAGGACATTATCACAGACTCCAACCCAGATGTAGTTTTTATCACAGAAACATGGCACACCTAATATGCCCTAACAGAAATTCGATCATACTGCCCATATGCTATAAGATTTCGAAATGTGACAGATCAGGCCACCAGAGAGGAGACACTGCCATTATTGTTAAGGATTCATATAACGACTCCTCTGAATACAGCTCGTCCTCTGCCAAGTGTGAAATGCTAGCCTTCCAGCTGTCCTACAAACAGTAGAGGCTACTTTGGGACATGATTCTCTACAACCCCCTGGCTACAACTCCCAGAGGGTCACCAACCCTCTTTCATGGCATGCCCCACTTATTTCAAAATACGACCACTACATAGTAATAGGAGACTTCAATCTACATTTTGAAAACCTGGAAGACCCTCTATGTAGACAATTAGAGAGCGACATGTAAATCCTTCAGCTAAAACAGAGGACCACTGGGCCCACCCTCATAGCAGGTCACACACTAGACGTTCTCTAACATCAAAAACATTGATACTAACCCTTTAGTATGGTTGGACCATTCCATTCTTAAATGCTCGCTCATGCCTTACTCAACCCAAAAACCTATCTCTATATCCCTCATCATTCCGAAAAAAAATGAGGCAACACTAGCACTAAGGGGCAGATTTATGTTAACTGGCGCATCCCCAGGGATGCGCCAGTTAACATGCGCCACAGTGCGCCACAGCTCCGCCACCCATGGTGCGCCGCATTTATGATGCGGCGCACCATGGGGCAAAAACGGCACAGATGCGTGACGCATCTGTGCCGTAAAGGTGACGCATTGCTGGAGTTGCGTCGCAAGCGCGACGCAGCTCCAGCAAGGCTCGGGGGTGCCCCATCTCCACAATGCTGCGTCAAGACCTACGCCTGCTTCAAGCAGGCGCAGGCTTTTGACGCAGCATTGGCCTGAAAGTGACTGAGTGAAATCTTATAGATTTCACTCAGCCACTTTTGCGAGGCGCACCTGCCCCGGAACGCCCACCCTGCGCCGGAACGCCCACAAGCGCCGCAGGGCTTTACAACGTGACGCATCTGCCTAGATGCGTCACGTTGTAAATCGTTCGTAGGGATGCGCCACGTTTACGCCGCCTTGCGTGACGCAACAGCGGCGTAAACGTGGCGCAAGTGCCTCATAAATCTGCCCCTAAATCCTTTATAGATCATTTCACCCCCTGGAGTATGATAGACATGTCCTTTGATAGGTAACTGGAAAATGTTAATGCTGCCATATCCAAGTCCCTACATAATTGCGCCCTCTGGAAAATTAATAAATCCCTCAAATGTTGTGCATCAGAAAAGTTTTATCCTCCTTAGTTGAGACTAGAAAAGAGGAAATGTAAATCTCTCAAGAGAACCTGGAAACTCTCAATGAGTCCATATGACTGTCAAGCTTTTAAAGATCCACTGAATAACTATTAAAGAGTGCTCAAGAGAGCCAAGAAAGATTACTTCATTAGAAGACTACAAAGAAGCAGCAGCTACTCTAGAGAACTATTTAAAATGGTAAAAGAACTCTCACAGGCCACCTGCATATTTCCTTTTCAGTCCCCCATTTGCAAAGCAATAGCTAACTACTTCACAGCTAAATGATTTAACAAATCAACTCTATTTTAGACACTAAACCCTCTTTAGCAGAGCTCCACTCGGATCATGTAGGGCCACACCTAGAGGTGAGGGCTCACTTGGGAGGTCTTGCAAATATGTCAAGGGAACAGGCCAAGTGGCTGATGTCAGATGTCAAGTCAAGCTCCCCGCTCGACCCCTGCCACCACTTTAAATTCTCCCTGTTAGCACCCACACTAAGTCATTATTTGACTCAAATTTTCAACTGTTCCTTGAAAAATGCTGAGTATCCGGACACCTGGAAGTAAGCACTAATTCCTCAGCAGGTCAAAAAAGCAGGACTAGATGTTTCCACTCTTCAACTACTGCCCTATGTCACAGCCCTATATCCTCCTGGAAATACATGTCAAAAGTCAGATGACAGCCTTTCAGGAGGACAACAATCTGTTGGATCCTTCTCAGGCGTGATTTAGAGCCAAGAACAACAAATAATCCACCCTTCTTGCTGATTTGGACAACATTAAATTAGAAGTAGATCAGGCAAGGCTGGTGCTCTGATCTCGCTTGATGTATCTGAGGCATTCAACACCTTCTCACACAACCTAATGAGAAAAAAGTCACAAGTTAGGGCTCCACTCCACAGCCCAACAATGATTTGGATATGTCCTAATCAAAAGGACCCAGTCCTTTCTTCTGAATATTTTTTGACTTTTTCTCCAGAGCTCCAAATGTGGGGTCCCACGGGGCTTCTTCCTGAGCCCAACACTTTTTACCATGTACGTCCCATTCCTCGCCAAGATGGTCTGCAATTAAGATTTGTCCATACACATATGGCACCCAATTGATTATCTTGATAGGGGAGAAGCGTGAAGAGACCAAGAATAACTTCTCCAACTGTCTCTCTGAGGTAGCTAGTTGGATGATGGCTCATTGGCTAAAACTAAATGATGAAAAAACAGTAATTCCACTATTAGGAGGTGCCCATCAGATTTGGTATTCATCTTGATGGCCAGCTTCCCTGGGTCATTGCATCAGAGCAAAAAAAACAGCAAAAAACCTAGGAGTTCTTATTGACGAGTCTTTATGCATGCAGGAGTAACTCAATGATACTTGTGGGACAAGCTTTGACCTACTTAAGCTCCTAAGTAAACTTTTTCTTTAGATTCCAGTCCATTAGCGCAGAATTGTAGTCCAAGCCCTAATCGCAAGTAGGCTGAACTACCGAAATGCCCTATATGTGTGTATGGCTGACTATCTTTGTATTCACTTGCAGGTGATACAAAATGCAGCAGTGACATTCAACTGCAACAAAGATAGATACAGCTCTGTTTCGACATGCCTAAAAACACTCCACCGGCTGCCTATTCAGAAAAGAACAAAATTCAAACTTCTCTGCCATACACTCAAGGTACTCCACATTCCGGGCCTATAACCCTTCGATCAAGGGTGGAATTATGCAAACTAACAAGAGGTTGAAATCCCTAACCTAGCCTTAGCCAAAACCAAGGGTGTAACCCCCCACAAAAAAAAACAGATCTGTGGCCGCATTACAAAGAGTGTCCTGGAGGCGCTATGGGCATTTGGGCCCACTTTGCATGCCACTGGGGCACTTTGGTATTACAGAAGGAGTTGCAGACACTTGTGCAGCCCCTTCTGTCATACCAAATGTGCAATCATGCAATCTGCTGGGGGCATTCCCTCATTTGCATGGGGGCGTGCCCCATGCAATTGAGGAACCTCTTTGCCTCGGCGACCTGTGTCGTATGACAGATGTGGATGCAGAGGCAAAGAAGCTGACAGTGCGCCATCTAAAAGGTGGCACACTGTCAGTGCACCCCTGAGAACAGCCCTCTGCAGGGGGTAAAGGGGGTCCTATGGACCCCTGGACCACTGCTTGACTGCAACCACCTTCAAGGGGATCTCTAATCCCCCTTTAAAGTGCAGGTGGGTTGCTGCCTGCACAATGCAACATGGAGTGGCTGCTTCAAGCCATTCCATATTTCACTTAAATGCCCTGCCCCAAGTCAGCACCAGTTCGCGGATGCACTGGAGGCAGTGCTTTCTATACAATAGGGTGCCCGTTCTCTGTTTGCGCATGGCACACCTGTTTTAAGGCGCACCAGGTGCAAACAGGGAAAGTGCACCTTCATACATTATATAGCCCCTGAAGGCCACTCCTTTACTCCTCTGGCAGTGGCCCAGTGGAACCTACTACCACTGGACAGCCGCCTTACCACCGACCATGTCAGGTTCAGAAACAAGCTAAAAACATGGCTCTTCCCAGAGTAACTGACCCCCTCTGAATGAATATTTCCAATCTCCCAAAGTAGCTTAGTTGGCAGATCATGTGGCAGTTTTAGCACTGTGTTATCCCTTTAGGGATGCGTCTTTGCGTTGTACAAACACTGCAAATAAATGGATAAATAAATAAATACATTTGACAAGTGTTGCATAGAGTGCACTCTCTTCTTCATGGAAACTTTTTAATACCCTGTGGTGCATTTCTCATGAGAGTTTTACTGCCTGCAAAGTGTGTGGTACAGCCTAAATACTCCTTAGAGCAAACATTGTTTACAGTACACACTTTTCTACTCATAACAGCTAAATTTCTCAGTGTAGGTATGGTGACTGTGAGGGGTTTAATACAGATAAAAGCTGTCCATAGCAGGGTATTATTGTGGAACAGATGTTGAGTATCTTGAGTAACTAGGCTTTCTCTGAACAGTTGTATACATATTCAACACAATGTAATGTAATGTAAAAAATATTTTTAAAGCGCAACTAACACCTAGCGGTTTCTTGGCGCTCAATGTGCAATGTGCAATGTGCAATGAGGGTTTACCATATTTCTGTTGTTGATTGTTAATGTGAACTAGGCTACCTGTGAAGTATATGGTCAATGCTGCAGGTAACACATGCTTGCTCCACCGAAGGGAGTTGTCGTCTCTGTTGTGGCATTAATGATGTTTCATATTATTATGAGCTACTTTGTACTTACTTTCAGGGCTTGAATTTCATACTAGTTTATAGAGTAATGAGTACAAAAGAGGTTTGGATGATGTCTTCAGTGATATCATTGGTGATGTCATTAATGATGTCATAGTACATGTCAGGTGTGATTTAATATGTGAGGTCATAAGCAGTGCATGACAGGGCTCAAGTTATAGTTAGCTCTGCTATCTATAACTGGTGAATTTCTGTTTTTTATTTAGTTCAAAACATTAATGTTGTCACTGACAAATTCACATAACTATGTAGCAGGACAGGTTTCTCTTAAGAAACTATGGGCCTGATTGTAAGTTGCTTTGCACTGGTGTGGTGATAAATCTCTAGTGAAATGTATGTTACTGTGTGGTTCCACTGCCCCAGTACAAGGTAATTATGATTAAAAACCCAATGGGATTTTGAATTGTGTGGGACCGGATTTATCAACCATAAAACCACATCATTTATGATTCCATAGGGTTTAATGCATATATTTACCACCTGCTCTGAGCAGGTAGTAATTAAATGCACGCAGGGGCTCTGCATGAAGTGGCGGTGGAGGTTGGAGCTGTGGGGAATATGAGAGGGAAGGGAAGGGTCAATTAAGGTTTTATGGGCAGAGCAATGAATGCTCCTCCACCAAAAAAAAAAATAGGGACCGAGGCTTTGCTGTAGTTGCAGCCGAAGCCTGATTTGATTTTTCCAGGTGTAATAAACGCCTGTTAAAATCAGATCCAACTGGGAAAAAATGGGAAAGGGAATACCAGCCCTCTCTTAATTAGTTGGAATGAAATCCTGCACAGTGAGTCAGCTCCTCCTGCCTCACAATTAAACGTTTTATCTATTACCTTAGGTGAAAGGCAACTTTAACTTGCTTTTATTCCTTATGAAGTTTGAGTAAATGTCCTGTGACACATACAAAGGGTAAAAATATTGTGGCAACCTCCGTAACCTTGGCCTATAGGGGGTAACGAATAACTGTTAGAAATGTCCTCTATCTCAGACTACTAGCATATCTCAACAACTCCACCTGATTCAAAAGGCAGCGGCCCTGTGTCTATTATCACCCAGGAGCACTGTAATGTCTAACATCACATAATAACACTGTACTACTGGCCCATCGGCTGTCAGTTTGAATCCAGGCACTATGCCATAATAAACAGATGCTCTTTTGCACCAGTCTGCAGTGTTTGTAGGAGAAACTAAACGAAACCAACCAAAACACATTGATCATCTGGCATTAATTCTGATCTCTGCCAAATTTTAGTCATCAGCGTATGGGAGGAAGATTCTTCTCTGTGCATGTTACCTAGATAGAGTAATCAAAGTCAATTACACTTTTATATTGAGGTTAATTATGTCAATTATCACAAATCTGCAACAACCTTCTTGTTTTCTTATAAAGTTAGGTGCATCACGAGCCTGTCCAGGCATTTGACCTACAAACGTATGGGTAAACCTAGCACTCTTACTTCATTCGTTTTTAGAACTTTCATACAGACAACGTTTAGCTGTCGGTTGTCGAAAGATTAATGTGTACATTGCCAATGCTTAGAGTGGGATTTCGGTCAGCTTACTGCTTAACCTCAGTTGGCATTCTTATCAATCTCATTTCATTCTTATTTGATAATTTTCCTTTCTCTTATTGTCTTTGTCCCTGTCATTGCACGTAGCTTCTTTAACTCCTTTTGATTCATTGAGTTGCATCCTTCTACAGCTAACAGAGAACAACTTTTTTTCTTTTTCTTTGAGCACTTGGTTGCACATGTTTTCTCCAAAGTGATGTTTCCAAATTACACATTACTGTCTCTGTATTGCTTCCACCCCTCATAACTCGTCCAAAAACACAGCTATATGTATATTTTTTCTGCTGGGTTTGGCAAAATTTGACTAAAGAGCAGACTTGATTTGGATAGCTCTGTTGACCTACTGCATTCCACACGGCGCATGAAAAACCAGGCCTTAGCAGCATTTACAGCAGTGGGGAATGGGTGAGCTGCTGCACTCATTCAGCTGGTATTTAAGACAGAAGGGGGCATATTTACAAGGCAATATTGGCTCCAGAATGTCACTTTTAGTGACGTTCTGGCGATGATATCCTCTTCTCCTTATTTACAAAGTGGCATTAAAGCGTGAAAGGGGCATGCAATGAGTGTTGCAATGGGCTTTTTGATGCTGCCCTATAATTACAAGTCTGGGGCAGTGCCAAAAACTAAAACTAGGGAATTCCTGGTATTAGACTGATGATACAAGGAAAAAATATTAAATACTCCCCGTTTCTTGCTCTTTCCAAGTGTGTTGCATTCTGCAGCACACATAGAAAGAGCAAATCGCCTTTTAAGGTTGTTTATGTGCAGAATGGTGTCTCTACCTGCACATAAACATTCACCCCGGAAGCACAGGCACCCTTACAACATGGCTCGGGGTGCCTGTGCTAAACAGCTTTATTAACACCAGCGTTAGGCTATTTTTAAAAAAGCCAGAGCGCAGTGTTAACAATTTTGGCATAAAACTGCATTCTGATATTTTTTTGTAAATGTCCCCCTAGGTGTTCTCAGCATTACTGAAAAGAGATGTTTCTTATTGTGAGGCTCATACATATGCTCCATGGGTTGCTGCATTGTTTCAAATGGCTGGATAATTTGTTTGAACTTCAGGTACTGTAGAAAGTAAATTAGGCCTTGACAAGCATTTCCTTTAAATTCGGACCTTTCTTGTTCAAGGCCTCAGAAAGCTGTTATGATCTTATAAGTACCTGCATCTAGTCCTCTCTGTTATTTTTAAGCTGAATTGCACGCAACACGCTTTCCAAATTTCTGTTTAAAGTTTCTGACGGGAAATGTATTTGACAAATAAACCATGCCATTTATAAAACTGGAGAATGTGAAATTCACTGTACAGTTTTATTACACCAACCATAAGGAATGTGTTTGCCTTTCTTGGGGTATTTTGAAATGTTTCTTTCTTTCACTTTTTTTTTTTAACAATGCTTTACAGGTAAGAATGGCAGAGCCCATAGATTGGTACTTGCATGACATAGTTGAGACCTATTAGCTTTGCCAATGTTTGTTAAAGTAATACTTTGCTGATTAGCTGTAGTGACATTAGGCTAGCAGGTTTTACCAGTTCGGAAGCAATCAGGATCGCGATAAACAGATTGGTGATGTACTGCATGCGAAATAGGGGGCATATTATCAAGAATGGCGATAAAATGATCACCGCTTTAGCGGCAGGAAACTGCTGCTAAAGCGGCAATAATGGGCTTGATAATATGCCCTTGTGAATAGAAGCCCAGGTTAACACCAGAACCTGGGCTGCTATGGGAATTCACAAGAGCATATTATCAAGCCCATTATCGCCTCTTTAGCGGCAGTTTCCTGCCGCTAAAGCGGCAATAATTTTATCGCCGTTCTTGATAATATACCCCTCTGTTTGGCAACAGAGAGCTGTACTTCCGAGAGTGAAAGAAACTGCTGCAGGATATTAAAAGTGAATGGAATGTGTCAGTGTCTCCCTATGGTATAAACTTGCATCCTACCTATTTTGAAAGCTACTTTCAAAATGTCAGTGTTTGCACACTTTTACTTGCTCTGTTTATTCATAAAACCAACATGTATTTACGACACCACCCCAAGAGTGACTAATTTCACATTGGAACAGCTGTATGATGTTGAAGAGGCTTGCCAGTGACTTTAAATTAAACTATAATATTTTATTAGTCTTTATGATGAACAAACTACTGACTCGTTCGTGCACAAATGTTGGTCTGATATTATATTTTGGTGCACTTCAAACTCTCCTTCTCTATATACATATAACTAGAACTGAACAGCACTGGTATGAAATGACAGTATCTCTTATAATTTTGATTTGGGCCCATTAACCACACAAATAGATACGTTCTGTGGCAATTGCCAGGAAAGCTCATAATATGCAGGTTTTCTGCACCGAAATTCCTTAAATGTAGCCGTTTACACGGATATTCGTTATGGTACTGTTGAAATACTGACTGTAGTTCACTACCCAGTTGCTCATGGAGCGAAGACCTGATATATACTATATAAATGAGGGGCATGCATATGGAAAAAAGCACTCAGAAGGTCCTAAACAGAAGATTTATTTGGAAATGCAGAGCAAAAAGACCAGAAACATGTTGAAAGCAAGCAGATTTATGAGTGAGAAATACGTACTCTGGCCCTTAGTACAAATGGGCTAGAATAATACCCTCCATTCGTGGCCCCTCCCCTGTTCTACCCCTATCTGATATCTGGGGTTTAATTGGTATTTCAAGATTTTGGGGAATAACATGAAGCGATAGGAGCTACTGTGCTGATTCCCCTGTGTTTCGACCAAGTAATTCACCTGGAGAATCCATGTGATTGCAGAAACTGAAACCTCAGAATGCCGACAGTGTTAACTCATGGTAATAGCCCCAATAGAATTCCTGGGCCACTCATAAGGAAAGGTGGTATTATACTGAGACAGTGCGTAACAGATCATGCAAATATATAATATCTCACACAATCTATTAGCTACTTTACAATTGCATTTGGTACCTGTTGTGTAATTCATAGAAATAAATTGCTGCATTAAAGACCAGTAGCACATCATAAATATTTAACCACCAGAAATTACTAACTCAATTCATTTGGTACACAGCCATTCATAAGCACACTTGCAATAGTTTCTGTAGATGAATTTGCCCGCCCCTAGGACATGAAATTGCAGATTCACTAAGTGTTGATGACGGGACTTTCCTTTGTGGCTGGCAAGGATGTGAGGGGACAAGTGACAGTCATGAGGGCATCTCACACCACTGTGAGCCAAACATCAGTGGTGCTTGTGAAATTCTGGTCAAAGGTTCATGGGCTCGATACATCAAAATACCAGATACACGGCAATTGACAGTTTGCACCCTTTTTCCTCCTCTGTCAAGAAAGTGAGTGATTGCTCTGATGCAAAGGCTTGAAGAGACATGACATAACCAATGAAAATCATCTGGTGATTGATGGTTTCTTGAGTACAGGCAATTTCTTTCATATTTGTAAATAGACACATTGAAGGATTTCGTGTTTTCCTTATGACATAATTCAATTATGAGTACTCACTGTCTCTACATGTGAGCCTAGTTTATGTTCGAGCTCTTGTGAAAATAGTTCTGAGACAGAGGTTCAGGCTTTTCTTTGGGATGCCCCAAGAATCGCTCTTAGGACAGTGGCACGCTGTCTGGAGAATGGGGACATTCGCCTTCCGGATTTGCAGTTGTATTAGTGGGATGCCAGCTTGTTCCTGGTCAATGACTGGCTGGTTGCAGATCGGGGGAGCCGGCACAGAAGGGCGATCATCAGGTTCTGGAGCCGTAGGGGCATCTAAGGGCTGGGAGAGTGTTGTCCCTCCAGGACACAACTGACACGTTGGTGCACACCTGGCAGTGTGTGATATGCCAGTTGGGCTTGGCGGGTCGGTTGACTCTCAAGACACCATTATGGAGCTCAGGGGTGCTGGCAGAGCTCTGCAAGGTGTCAGGTCACAGGTGCTAAGATCTGATTGGCATCTCTAAAGTGGGGGACCTTAGAGGTGGTGAGAATTGTCTGACTTTTAAAGACCCGCAGGACCAAGACAAGATGCAAGGGGCAGTTTCTGTGTTCCCTGCAGATTGGGACTATCTTGAGGTGGAGGATCCCCTTTCTGCAGGAATTAGAAGATGGCAGCCTATTGGAGTACCAGGCATTGCCTGTTATAAGCTGTTTTGTAACGCGCTCAATTACTACCGGAGTATCCTGGTGCGGTATACCGCTGGGGAACCCGTCCTGACTTTCCCTGTGGGATGGTCCCTACTGGGAGTCCCCAAGGTGAAGCCAGGCATCCCCGGCGTTAATGGGGCCGTTGTGGAGATGAGGCAAGCTAATGCCCAGAGTTGCCGAGTGGGACCCCTGGTTAGAGTAGGCACCGAGGCGAGAATTATCGAGTCCGCTGACCCTGGTCCACGACCCTGCCGCGTGGGGAATTGAACCCTGGTCCCGGGCCGACTAACCAGTGAGCCACACCACTCCACTAGCTTTGCCGGCATTCTGTCATGCAGTTCTATTCTACACTGCTTAGCAATAGGCGTACCACACTGCAGCGGATATGTGAGTACTGGGAGGGTGATTTGGTGCGCCTGAAGGATGACTAGTGGGGAGGCAGACTTTAGGTATCCTTGGAGGTGGCTATTTGTGTGGGGTTCTGGCTTATTCAGTTAAAGCTGCTGCAAAGGTCACATTACACGTGCATGCGGTTCCTAGTGATGAGGAACTGTGATTCGGTTTGTTGCCTGAGGGGCTGTGGGCAGCAGGGTACACTGATACACATGCTTTCGGAGTGCCCGCAGTCTGCTGGGCATCTGGGGTGGGGTGAAACTGGATAGGATACACTTCTGCTCTGCAATATGGTGGTGGCCTATCTGGACGTGGCGTGGTATTGAGGCTGTGCAAAGCTGCAGATGATGCTGATTTGGTAAGCTCAAATGGAGTGGTGCAAGTGGGTGGAGGTGTGGGGTTGCCCGCAAAGATATGGGCTCATTGGATTTCTGAGGAAGAGGATTGACTGGGGTGTATTCGGGAGGAGCAGTGAGTTCCAAGACAGTTTGGAAGATAAGTACCTCACTAGGACTTCATGGACAGAGTGTTCTTTTTTATTTGTTATTTACAGCCTGAATCTGGTGGGCATTGCCACACGATAATCTGTTTGCAAACATGTGCGACAGAATCCTGAGGAGTTTGGTATTGGTTAACATGTTGTGGTTTGTGATAAACTTCAATGCAAATGTTTTTAAAATGAAATTGTTCAAGAGCAGTAAAAAAATACTGTAAGATTTAAAATAATTACTTCTCTGAAAATGGTAGGACACGTAGGACTATCCACGACTGTTTCATAAATGGAGAACATATAAAACAGGAGAACTCTTTCATGAGGAAAAGGGATAGATCAGTACAAATAATGTTACCAACAAGTATTACTTTACCTTGCATGCCTGTAATTTCACTACATGTTTATGAACATACTGATCATTCCTAAAACAAAGTGAATTTTCTGATTAAACAATTCACTCACCTACAGCGCCTAGGTAGAAATTTTGATTTGGTTATTTATTTCTTTAATAGCATTAGGCGTAGTTTTTGATACACTGGTGTCATTTTAATCAATGTAATTTCACACATCAAAAATTACGTGTAAATCAGAGATTGCGCCTCTATGCTGAGAATTTAATACATGAAAAATCTTAGTGTGAGAAGCACAGAAACAATCTAATCAGTTTGAACACAAGCATTCTTCAATATTTTAATACTGGTAGTCAAAATACATTTCATGTGCATTTTTTTCCTGAGCGGAATGTCCAGGGAATTTTTATGTGAACTACAGCTCCAAAAGTGACAGGAGGTTTTACAGGGACAATCAACTTGAACATATATTTTTCAGTTGATTCCTTCCCTGAGCAGAACATTCAGACCATTATTTTAGCACAAAATGCATGTAACTTTTTTTTTACAGAATGAAAGTGCCAAAGAGACTTGGAGGCTACTGTATATACAGTAGCAACTTCCTCTTTCTGTCTTGAAGACACCTCCCTTTACTCTATTTTGCCCTTGGACATTTTGGATTTGGATTTCGGATGCAAAGCATTACTTTCTTTTTGTCTGCGATCTGTGCTACATCCACAAAGGTGGAAACATTTACTTTTTGGGATACATCAAGTAAGTTCAATGTAGTAGTTTGCAGAAATTAGTAAAACATTTGTTGTTGAGCGAAAGCAGGCATAACTATTTTTATTTATTTTCTTTTTGTTTGATCATTGGTTGATGCCAATGCATAGTGGCCCATGTGGGAATGCGTTTTTTATTAAGTAATGCTTACACATTATTGGGAATGTGGGTTTCCTGACATTATATATACATTTTCTCCATTTCCTCGTGTTTTTTTGTGTGCATTTTGTACAGCCTTGTTAATCAGTCTAGTTTGTTATTTTACTCTTTGGGAAGTAGTCTGCCCTACAGTAGGTCTTGCATGGCTAGCCATTTTGTCTTTATTTTCTATGCCTCCATCTTTACTACTCATGTGGTGATTTCTATTTTGTGGAGCTTGTTTGTGTGTGTCATAATTAACCATTTAGCCTTTGTTCTTTCAGCCTCCTTACTTGCAGGCCCATTCCATGTGGTGGGTGACCACCATTTGGTTGAGCCTGTGGGTGTTTCTGATTATTTATCATGTCATTCCATTTCCTAAGCATATTGATATTACATGAAGCCATGCCATTGTAGCTCCATTTGTTTGGTTTGTTCTAATATATTTTTCCCATTATATTTTTTTGTGCCTGTGACTGATTGTAGCAGTCTGTAGTACACAGTTGTTTTTTTTTTAATTCGTTAATTTTGCCTTCCTCCCCTGCATCCCATAGGGATCGCATGGGCCATGGAAGGGGGGCATCAGCTCTCATTTAATTAATGTGATTCTCCAAGTAAAATGTTCCTGTATAATGTGTAGCAAACAATATTTAGTTTATGCATGGGTCCGCTATTGTTAAGCATTTTAGACGATGACAGTGGTGAATTGTATTACAATAACTAGGTTGCCTAAGTCTCACTGACTTCCTGTATATTTCTGTTGTTGCCTGTCGGTGCAGAAGACATCACGCATGATACTTAAATGGAAAGAAGTCTGTGAATTAGCCTCTGCATGTGCTGCATTCTAACCCATTCAAGAAATAAAGAATATGGCCCCAAAGGAGGAGGTTGCTGCCAAGAAAGTGCCTAGTGAGGAGAAGGAGAAGTTGATTGTCAGTCCTACCTCTGACATTATGCCCTCATCTTTTCCCAGAAAAGAGACTTGGCGGAAGATAACCTGTGAAACAACTGCAACACCACTGATACCAAAGCCCATGTCTCTCAGCGATGGGGTGATTGCAGTCATGGACAGCAGTGAGTCTAAATTCGAGTTGTTCCAACAGAAAACCAAATGTTCACAGGCAAGTCAACCACATGAATCACAGTCTGCAACATCTGATGTTCCATTGTAGGAGCAGAGCTGGACGTTGAGCTTGCTGCAGAGCACATTGTTGTTGTGACTTCTCTTTCATCAGCTTTTCGTTCTCCGGCAAGGAAAAAACGAGCATTCCTCTGTCTTCTCCTAATCTACCTTCTGATGAATATGCCATGGATTGGAACCCAACCGAGACCACCATGAGAAACGATAGACAACGAAGCTTGTTTAGATCTTTTTAGGACCCACAGACGTACAGCAACCGCAGTCACCACCCCTGCCACTGTCACAGGGCACCATAGCAAAAGGCAAACCAAAAACATAGCTCTAGCTCTACCTCTACATGTTCTTGAGGATTTGACCAAGAAGAAAGCTCTCCTCTCCAGTTTGGGACTTCTTTACACTCATGCTGCAAGGGGAGCACATAGCAGATTGCTCAATTTACAGCTAAAAGTTCATTAGGGTTAAGCTAGTTGGATATTACTACATCGGGGACAAAAGGTCATCTGAAAAATCAACATGGAATTATGTGGGAAGATCATCTCAAAAGGAAAGCTACTGGTGACAGATGGTATTATTGTATTTTGCACATGCAAAATTCTGCACTTTAACAACGGTCCTATGTTTAAATACTTAGTCCATCAAAATAGCAATTTGCTATTTGGTCAACATAATTAACGATTTGGCATTTTTTGTTGTAAAAATAAGAAATTGCAAATCGTGCAGTATGGTTTGCCATTTTAAGAGCTACACAGTTAGAGATTCTTTATACAAAAACAACACCCTATTCGTGATCGCAAATCAGTTTAGATTGGTTTGCATCTCACTATTTGTTAATGTGTCAGTCCCTAACAGCCATAGTTAATAAACAAGATCCAAAATAAAACTCTGTCCTTAATATTGACTGCAGAGTTAGCAAACGGTGTCAGCTACAAAAAAACATGCACTCAGTTATATCAATAATGTGAAACAACGCATTGCAAATGTAACAGCTTTCTATATGAACCGTAGGTAACAACAAACATGATCTTGTTAGTCTTATTATTTAAATTAAAGGCAGATCATTCTGAATATTTACAAAAGGAAGCATACACATACATTGATTTGGGCAATTGCCAAATGTTTACCCTAATTGATAATAATGTGCAGTCCTTAACGAAGAAAATAAATACAATATCCATCTATTTTCTCTTATACACGAGCAGTTGCAGACGAGTACTCTAAATGAATTGCAACGGGTGTTGCAAAACATTGTTATCTCCTATAGTTTCTTTTGTGCTTCTTGATGAGTCCGACTATTTACCCAATATGACCTGAATGAAAACAACATGTGTTAGTTCATAAGGACACTTCCAATTGTTAGTGATCAATTTCTCATCTAAAATTGGTCTAATATTCGCAGGTTCCAACTTTGGAATAATAGCCCTAAATTCCTGAAAAAATATCGGTTACCTGCATTTGGGTGCACCTATCTGGCATAATGCAGAACTCATGGTGGACAGAGCGCCTCAGACCCGGACCTAATGGAGGAAGAAATGAATTATCTCATTGGTCAGATAATACAAGACACAACAATTGCACCTTCCCAGGAGATGCAAATTGAATTCCACTTAAACTCAGCACATTTTCTGGAAAACCACCAAATGATCACCCAGATCACTTGGGAGATTACCTGTTTCATAAATATTTGACCAAAAGGGAAGTCTACAAAAAAATAATCTCTGGTCTCTATGAAACTCTAATTTAGTCACATTACTGGAAATCCACTCTGGCCTACCTGTACCCGGATGTGGTCACCACTAAGCCTGGGAGTAATTTTAATTACACCAGAGTAATCAGAGTAATTTCGGCTATTTCGCGTTACTCTTTGACATGGAATTACCAATAATAATGTGATAACACCTGCACTCATAATTATTAGTAATTAGGGGGGGATCCAACTGCTAGACCACATTTAGAGAACGCAAGTGGGTGCTCACGCTGCTATTCATGTCCTCTTGCATTTAGTACTATTTATTTGCACAAAATTCATCCCTGTGTCCATTTTTGACATGAGGAGGCATTTTTGCTCTGAGAAAATTGCTCTATATGCAGAAGCATTCTTCTGTTTTTTTGTGTGAATAGGATTTGGTTCACAGATACTGAAGATACTGCAAAACAGACGCATTCTTTTCAGATCAATATATATTGTTCCATACTCTAGATTGTTGTTATTGGTTACTATCAGATGAACACCACAACTGTACAAAACCAACTCACTGTATTTGTAAATCTAGTTGTATGTTGCAAACATTTATTAAGTGTATTTATAAAAAGAAATACTCCACACAGCACAAAGTCATTATAAATGGGTTCTAATGGAATTTGAGCTACATTATTACATTCCTTTCCTTCCGAACCCAACGCCCCGTAGCTGACGTCCATGTTTCCATTGTTCTCCAGGTTGGCCATTCCTTTCAAACGTATAGTGCATTTTACCAGGCTCTTGGCTATTTCACCCTTACCTAATATATTTTGTTATATCCTTTATAACTTCATCTAATATCCATTTATTTTTTGTGGGTTTCCTGAGGGGATGAAGGAGCTTCTCTGGTGACTCAACAATAGCCTGGCATAGAATATGAAGCCCATATTTGACCCGGCATCAATGATCATTATAAGCGGAAGGGCAAACTTGAGTATAATTTTGCCTTGAAAAGGTATCACAATCTCAAAAGGAAGGTGAAATGTCAATTTTCACTTCTCAAATTTAGATTGCTAATAATGACCCTGAGAAGATGTTTCAGATCAGTAAGTTGTTTCTGCAACCCAAAGCCTCTGAAAGAGATATACCATTTCAAACACTGTGCGACAATCGCCTAAATTTCTTTGAGGGCGAAAACCATTAATCAGAGGGCGTTCAGTAGTAACTCTGATAGAATGGATGGCTCTAAATGCCCTTTACAGGACGTTTCCCCTTTTAAGCCCCCCCCCCCCAACCAGTACTGCACCAGGAGGTGCATTTGTAGAGGGTGGAGGAAGGGGGGGTGGCCTTCGAAGACCTCTTAGCAATCCCACTGTCTGGGATTTACTGAAAGTAACAGGAGGGGTAGATGGTCCACAAGGACATCCTTTTTTCTATCTGCATGACATGGTCAAAACTGACTGACTTTTAAAAATTCAAGTGGAATCCTTGTGTTTAAAGAAGCTTAGTTGTAAGCTCACCATGCTGCTTTGTCTAATCTTCTACCGCTAAGTCGGCAATGGTCCAGCCTTGAGTTTCTCTGTAACTAACCAAAAAGGAGTTTGTTTATTTCTGGTTAAGCTTACAACGTGCCTGTCCTCTTATGTCATCTACCAGCCTTTTCCAGACAATAATTTGCTTTGTGCAGCTTCAAGCATTTGCAACTACCAGAAGTAGTAATCAATCTCTGTCAAGATTTTATTTTCATTCTTTTGCCCCTTCAGTTTAGTCTTGGCAAACACCTACCCATTACGAGTGCTCTGTATTGTATTCAGCTGGCATTGAAACTCTTCTCGGTAAACCTCTGATTGGTGGCAGTAATTCACATGAATAGCCTGTTTTAGTGGACATGTCACACGCTTCCACCTTTAAAACGTTTCACCTCAGATGCATCAAAAGAGGTGTTGCATTGATTCCTGCAAGGCCTCAAACTTACATGTTGTTATCCACCTTGACTTACCATTCCATGTAGCTATCTCAAAATATCTCTGGGAAATTATTCATTATTTCATCAAAGTAAGAAAGGCTGATATTATTCCTTCTGTGTGGCATACCTAGGCTATCTGTTGTTCTTGTGCCTTTTCTGTTGTTCGCGTCTGGCTGAGCCTAGCTTTCTTATTCTTTGGTAGTTCGAGTGTCTGTTCTACTGAAGTCTATATATTGTGAATGGTGATGTAGCCTGAAAATGCTGACTGGTTTTCAAGCGCATTTATTCTTGTTTTGCCTTTGTAGTATCATCTATAATTCTTGATTTATGTTTGTGGCTTAATCAGTGTTTCTATTGATGGACGTCACAGGGTAAGGTATGTCCTGTATTTATTTTCAGTGTATTAGAAACAGTTCCTCTGGGGCATATCTATAAACAAGTCATGTAGAGCAGCTTTGCAAAGCACATCACAAGACAACAAGTCACCTAGCTACGCTGCACTGTACTGAATTTCAGTTAAAGGGCAGGAATGTGTAGAATTCAACATTATACAGTACATTTCTGTCTTTCCCAGTGCAGATGCACAATGTGCTGCTTAGTTAAATCTGAGAATGCACCAAAGTCCATGGGTGTTACATGCAAACTCTCACATGCCACCCGCCCATGGAAAGTCTCCCTCAGGCAGGGTAAAGCAGCACAGCGATTTGCGATGTGTTTTGTACCTCCAGGGTATCATGTCACTCAGGGCCATGCAAGGTGGCCTTGCGCGGCTTGATAAATCGCACTTAAGAGTTGCGTTGCTTATACGACCTGCGTTCAGGGCTCAAAAGTGACACAACCCTAGTATAAATATGGTTTTCTGATGAGTGCTCAAGATCACCTCACTAGTACTGTTTATGGTATCCTGGTTGTTAAGTTGGCGCTGATCTGAATAGCATTAAATACCAGGAGCCATATATATCAGGCAGGTGTCTCACAATTACGCCATGCAATGGGACGCTAGGGTGACACAACTACTAAGTAAGATTTAATAAGCCACGCAAGGCTACCTTGCATGGCCCTGAGTGGCTGATAAATCTACAGTAAAGCAACGCAGCACAAATTGCTATGTTGGGTTACTCAGCCCCAGGAAGGCATTTCATGGGTGTTGCGTGAGTGTTCCCATGCAACACCCATGGATTTTGGTGCATTTCTGAATTTGCCATTACTGGTAGACCTGGAAATACACCGAAAAGCTATGCATCTCCAGCGAGGAGAGAGATATTTATTTCTCCTTGTTTTTCCCCTTTCTATGTGTGCTGCATTTTGCCTCAGAGGATTGCTTTTGTGGAGGAAGGTCTCCCTGCCTGTATAAAAACAATCCTGCTTACAATGCATGCACCCTTGCACCACAGTGCATGGGTGCCTGCTTTGGCGCTAGGCATCGCAATGTGTGCCAGCGCTCATAAAAGACAGGTATGCACACTATAATGTTATATACGTCACATTCCTTCCCTTTTCCTGTCACACAATGCAGCAAGATGCATTGCTGCACTGTGCTTTGTGACCTGTTGATAAATATGCCCCAAAGTGCATAATATTTGCCTCTGTTTCTTCAATAAAATCATGATTTCATGTCCGCATTGGTAGTGTTAGCACTCAAAATTGGGGGGGGGGGCAATTGATGACCAGTGCAAACCCAAAGCACCTACAACAAAGGTGTTAGAAATGGGGGTCTCTAGGTGCCAGATGTAGGTACCTTTGTCCAAATAGGGACCCTTGCTTCTAGTCAGGGTGAGGGGAATCCACACTTTAGATAACCCCTGCTCACCTCCTGGTTACTTTGGCATGAGCAAACAGACTCATCTCAAAGGCAATATGTAAAGTATTTGTACTCAAACCACACATTAATACAGTGATCACAGCACAAATCACAGCACAAATGGACACCACACCAGTTTAGAAAAACAAAGTATCTTTATAAAAACTCAACAAGACCAAAATGACAAAAATCCAACATTCAAGTAATAGGAAAATAACTTTAAAAAGGTTTCAAACAACTTAGTGCATAGAAAACTATGGATGCATGATTTCTCTCAAAGTACCTGTAGTTGTGACAAAATTCACAAAGCCAAACAGCCGCCGAGATGGAAAGCTTTGAGAAACGAAGAGATGCATCAATTCCTGAGACCTGGGGAGGCCATATGATAGTTCTGCCACACAAAGGAGAAGTGATGCATCGAATCCGGTCTATAGGAGGAAGTGATGAGTCGACTACAAGACAATTCTGGTCCCCGGGTGATGCGTCGTGAAAACTTGCCCCACAGGTACGATGCATGGAAATCCGGGTTGTGTCGGGGATCAATGAGGCAGCATCAAGCGGTGCTGCATCTGTTTCTTCAGCCGCGATCTCTCAATGTGTTGGTTCTTGCAGCGGCGACAGGTGCTGCATCGGTTTCGGAAGCGGTGCAGCGATGCATGGCCATTCTTCTCGCACAGTGGTGCTGCATCAGAAAAACATCTGCAAGATGAGTGATGCATCAATTTCTTCAGTTGTTCTTCTTTTCCAGCTCCCAGAGAGCAGGAACAACCTCCAAAGGCCGAAAACTCGAATTGGCACCTCCTGGCAGGTAAGAACCCTCAGCAGCAGAGTTCAGGGGAGCTAAGGATGAAGTCTTTGTGGCCCTGAGACGTCAGAACAGGAGGCCAGCACACACAGGCCATTGGAGATCTTCTTCAAGCAGGTTTACAGCAAAGTTCCAGTCTTTGTCCTCTCTTTGGCAGAAACAGCAACTGCAGGCCAACCCCACAGAGCACACAGCAAAGGGGCAATACTCCTCCTCAGAGCTCTTCAGCTTTTCTCCTTGGCAGAGGTTCCTCTTGGTTCCAGTAGTTGTCTACATTTTTGGGGTTTTAGGTGTAATACTTATGCCCCAACATGTATTTGTTCTATTTGTGCAAGTGTCTCTGAGCCCTGTCCAAACCAGTTTTTTTCTCACTGATGCAGTATGACCACAGGGAGTAGAGACAGCATTGTGCAAGGGAGACAGGCCTCATTCAGGTGCAAGGAAATGCACTCCCACTACTCGAATTTCAGCCAGGGTCTATTCAGCCCAACTGTGGGTCACCCAGAGGGGGCCAGGCACACCTCAACCCCCAGTGGCTGTCTACAGTGAATGCACATCCCCAGCATATGTCCCTCCAAAACCAGACAGTCAATACAGAAACTGGCAGAGGCACACAGAATAGATAGACAAGAAAATGCCTATTTTTTAAAAGTAGTAATGTGTGAAGGTGCCTTAAAGGATTTCATTAGATATTCTCAGTGAAATTTGATACAGAATAGTCACCTGTGCTTAAGCTCCAATTGGTGGGTTAACATTGTATAATCAAAACCACAATGAAGATATTCACAATGCAAATATTCAACAGAAAACTTATAAACATGGGTATATCTTTTTCTAAAGTATACAATTTTTAATGTAAACAGAATTAAAAAGGGTACATTTGAATACAACAAAACACCATGATAGAGGATATACAAAAAAACTGCAAATCACAGGTGTAAACATCTATTCTAAATGAATAGAGAAAAGGAAATGAATCTAAAACCACAGAAAACAGTTCCTTAAGAGCAACAAATGCTAAGGAAATAGATATGTCAGTCGACGTTTCGGTCTGTTGTGTCAGATTCGTCTATCAGACCATCTTCAGGACATAAAGTTGATTGTTAAAGGAGTCCCTTCAATCCAGTTCGCTGTTCAATTCAAACCAGATGAGTCAACGTTTAAAAACACCGTAAGGGCCTTGCACAAAGGCTCCTATTGCGGTAGAGCAGTAGTCTCTATCTAATTTAAATGACTGTGCCAATCAGTATAAACTATATCAGAAGAGCAGTAGTCTCTATCCGAGTAATGGAGTTAGAAGGTAAACTGGTTGGGACCGACAAGAGTGGACATAACAAATGAGCAAAATTCATGTAGTGCTGTTAAACCTAGAAATGCTGAGACACCAGTTTCCATCCAGAAAATGCCCATAAATGGTTTGCTAAAACTATGTCCCTTTTCAGTAATTTCTACATTGTCCTTACCAGACCCATCAGACTTAGGATTCGGGAACTGTGAGGAGTAATAACTTGTTTTTGAGTGTTGGCAATGTTTCGTACAAACTTCATTGATGAACGCCTTGTGGGGATAATAAAATATGAACTGTACATCTGCCCTCTTCTTGCCAAATGTGAACAGTCATATAGCAGGCAGTTATGAGGACTATGGTAAATATAAACATACAACTAGTATTTTGCCTATTTAACCATCATCTCATGATCAACGCAATGAAACAGCTCAAGAGCATGGTGAAATATGACGGCAAGAATCAAAAAATAGAATTAGACAACAAACAGAAGCTAGTAACTAAAAAAGAAATTAATTACTAATCATCTGTGGAGTAAGTTCCTTTTGTGCGTCATTCTGATGATGCTGTGGTGCAATGGAATATTGTGTTGTCTGATATTTTCTGTGTGTGAGCATAGACACCTGAGAAAAACCTTCCTGCATCATCCACTCTTGACGGAGTCACTTCAATTATTTGTATATTCTTGTTCACGTCAATTTTTACACAATACAATGACATGAAAGTCTCAGTGTGTGGGTCAGGCTCCAGTCTCTAATATATTCTTTTGTATGCTTGCTATATGAACAATGAGTTTGTAAGCACTAGTGATCCTTAATTATATTAAATGACTCACAAATTCGAAAATTATTATGTTTGAAACTCAATAGACATATGAGCATAAATCTATCTTATTTGATACTAATAGCTCTTTTGGATTTGGTACATGAGGATAGATATACTGGAAGACTAGGTGCTCCTCTGGACAAAATTTGAGATGCAGAAGATTAGGGGCCTCATTACAAATGCCCTCAGTAATCCCTAAAGAAGTGGTAATGGCATTTGCAGAAAACAGCTGAAATTGCAAAGTGAAACATAAGGTAAAATATTGAATGTTAGTGTATTTGCATTTATATAAGACTTACCACCTCTGACAAGGTGTTAAGGCACTTTACGGCTGATAGCACACTACTCCAGAACCCAGGATTAGCTGTTAATCCGGTAGTTATTAGGATTAATCTTGTGCTCGCTAGAAAACTATTACATGCATTACCTCTAGTGCCATTCCAATAAATTAAAAAGGAGTTATATGTGATCATTAGTGGTGGATATGTGAGTTCATGTAAATTTAGGGAAAGGTTGTCATATATGAGGTGAGGTGTAGGCAATTTGCAAAAATACACCAATTGAGATTACAAAAGATAGGTATGCTGCTTAGTTTATGTTACACTCTGAGAGATACTTATACAAAAATTCTGTCTGGCTATGCCTCGTGGTACAGTTGTGGGAGAGGTGACAGCCTATACTGCACCTAAGTTTTCATGAATTAGCCACTTGTTGTCCAAGCTTGCTTCAGTGCCAAAAGCCACAACAAGAAATATTTGCACTTGTGGCGTTGCTTATCCAAGCTTCACTGTAGATGTGAAGTGGTAGTTCTAAATTCCAATGTGCTAGCGGGTAGTATGCAATGTCAATGTGGTCATAGTAGGAGGCATGACTAAATTGTGCAGCAAGGCTTTAAGCGTTAAAATACTCTTGCTGTTGTCACTTAATCAGTGGAGTATAGGCTGTGCAAATCTGAGGGGTTGGTGGGGGGGGGTGGTTCACTTCAGCTTGCGGAATTGGTATGAAAAAACTGATTTTCACATCATTCCCCAAACACTTGTCATCCCTGATCATTCCTTGCCACTAGAATTGCTACATGTGTGATTGTATCACCAGGGATTCTTCTGATATGTAACTAGTTTTTCATTGTGCTTGAGCCATATTTACCTATACATTTCTTCACAATTTCTATAGTTAAAGCAGTGCAGACCAGAGGAGAGATGGTCTAGAATGTGGCATCCATTGTGCAGAAATACTAACTGTAGTGAGAAGATGGATGTATATAGACTTCCTGAAAAAGTAGGGCAAATATTTGACAAAGAGGATGGAGAGGTTCTTCTGGAGGCTTGTCATAAACATTATCAACTAGTATTCTCAAAAATGTTCATTTAACCAAACACTGTTAATCATTTTCACATATGGAATACATAGGTGGGTTAAGCATGGCTATATGCTGGTTTATTCTGCTGCTTTTGAATTTGAGGATCACCTAGTACACTCCCACAAGTGAAAACATGGGCAATTAGACCTATCTAGCTGGTTCACATCCACCAAAATCATCTTGAAATCAAGACAAGGGGATTAAACATAAAAGCATACTAGTGTTTGGTTTATGTACAAAACATACATAAAAAAGATCCTCAACAGTTAGTTAGCATAAGAAACAACATACCCCAATAAAGTCAGTATACAAACATAGGTGACATCTTGCGTTATGGTGATCTCTTCCCAGACAATCATGGGTAATTGCTGAACATACCATATCTTACTCTCCAATTCATAGTCAGTCCAAGTAAATGCATGTAACACTATGGCACAAGGTGCCATTCCATCACAGAAAAATTCTTCAATGATATGAACGTGTTCATCTACATCTACATCTACAAAGGCTCCACTGGTTCCCTTTGGAGAAAAGAGTCACCTTCAAAATTCTCACCCATGCCTACAAATGCCTACACAACACTGGACCCAAATACCTCAATGACAGAATCAACTTCCACATACCCAAAAGAAACCTCCGATCCTCCAACCTCGCACTAGTCGAAATAGCAAGCATCCACACAGCCAGGACAGGCAGAAGATCCTTCTCTCACATTGCAGCCAAGACCTGGAACGAGCTCCCGGTGGACATCAGATGCGCCCCCTCCCTGAGCACCTTCAGGAAGACCCACAAGACCTGGCTCATCGACTAAGCAGATCTGCGGACCCCCACCCCCAGCACCTTGAGACCCTCTCGGGTGAGTAGTGTGCTTACAATCCCCTGATTGATTCATTCATTAATGTCATAGCAAAAACCTCAAAAGGAAGAAGTTCGCTGAAGATGCCATATTTGTAGGTATGATAGGAGGCAGGCTTTAGCTTATATAATCACTAAGCAAACTCACTTCCCTCAATCCACAACATAAACATATGCAAGATGCACATAATTATACAGAAAGGGGATTTGGGTCAGTACACTTCAGCCATTAGTTTATTTGTTCAAACCCTCTTGACATATTATTTTAGTGTGTTATTCATGATGTTAGTTACTAGCCACCGACATATTGCAGATGTTGACATCTAGCTAACGGTGATGCTTAAATTTGTGCACACAAGACCTGTATACCTGCATCCGCGCTGACAAATACGTGTAAATATGTATAGCATGTCAATATAATTTGAATGAGCTGCATTGTTCTGTCTAAATAACACCACTACTAATTTCAATCACAGGCTAATTTCTATGTAACCATTCCCCTGGCAGGTGAAGTTATACATTGATCCTGGTACTGTATAAACCACTTCTGATTGAAGAGCTTCCAGCTTCAATAAATGCAGACTATTTTAAACAAATGCAAACTGCAACTGTAAATAGAAGGGGATACTATCTTGCAGCTGTTGTGTTAACTGACAACAAGAAAGCACTATGTCTGAAAGAGGTCTGGAAAATGACCGTTTTTCCACAATTACATGCAAATCACTCACCACTTTGTATATGCACAGCACAGCATCTCATACATACTTTATTTGTATTCCTCTTCCTAAAAATTGTTGTCACTCACTATCTAAATTAACAGTAAAGTATAAAAAATGCATTTGAATATGGCCTTCACTGTATTAGGGTGCTTGTGTGTAAATGTACGCATACGCCCTAGGCACCGGGTAAGGGTTCCGAGGGGTATGCACTGCAGAGCAGTAGATATTTTTTATCACTATTTCTGAGCACAAAATTATCCTTGCATCCATTTTTGGAAGCGAGGGTACATTTTGCACTAAGTAAATTGCATCAAATGCCAAAGTCACCCCGTCATGGAATTGCAGAAT
Organism: Lissotriton helveticus; assembly: GCF_964261635.1. Lineage (NCBI taxonomy): Eukaryota > Metazoa > Chordata > Amphibia > Caudata > Salamandridae > Lissotriton > Lissotriton helveticus. The sequence goes on along the minus strand of NC_136063.1, from coordinate 1,707,634,884 downwards.
GGAGAAGCACATGGAATTTTAATGTAATACTGCAGAATTTCATGGTATAAAATTCCCCCAATTCCACCAACCCCTGACAAGTAGCTTGTCAAGTATTTCTCAGGCCTGCCATTGTACCCTCTGTGTGCAGTTTTAAACTGACATTTCCCCCTGGCAAAATCAACCTTTTACAAGACATTAGCCCTTTGTTTTAATATATGCCAGTAATCCCCAGGGTAGGCTCTAAATAGCCCGTAAGGCAGATTGCAGTTTGTTTAAAAAGTTGGACAGGTACTTTTAACTTTTATATGTCCTGGTAGCGAAAAAATCTTACATTCATTTTTCCCAACTGCAAGGCCTGCCTCTCCCATAGAAAAACATTAGGTCACCTTATTACATTTAATAGGTGATAACTTATAAATGAGAGCAGGTAGGAATGTAGAGTCTAAAGAATTGTAATTTAAAACCCTCTATAATGGTAAAGTCACTTTTTAAATCACAATCCTGAAAATTCCACTTTTAGAAAGTTGGTATTTTCTCGTCCCAACCCTTTGGGGTCTGCAGCCTGTGTCATGGGTCAGCCTGTGTCCTGGTATAGCTTGCAGTTGATCTTTGTGCATTGCTCTGAGACAGTGAGACAAAGGGAGAACATGAATTGGCAGGATGGGCCCTCTCTGACTTGATAGGGAGTGGAACTATTATGTAGGACACTTGTATATCACAAAGACTCTGCCTCAGCACACTCACAAATGGTTTCACAATTTTCTTTTGTTCCCTCAGACTAGATAGGGCCAGGACAGGGGGCAGAAAATTCCAAAATCTTCTGGGGTTGGAAACCTCCAGAACCTTCTCCTATTTCATTTCAAAGGTATCATAAAGTATAAATATTGGACATTCAGACCTCAGACCCAACTCTTGAATACACATCTTGATGTGTGGAAGACTCATAAGAAGGAATGCTGTGATGCTCTGATGCCAGAAGAACTGCTACTCTGTTGCTCTGATACCTTAGTAAAAATTATTGGACGTGCATCTTGAATGCTGGACCATCAGAGTGACTCCAGGGCTAGTTGGCTGGCCTCCTGATTAGAGTCTGTGGGACATAAAAAGCTTCAACCAACTTGAACCCAGCATCTGGTCTCTTTCTGCTGCTTGAAAGACTGTCTTGCTGTATGAGAAGGAAGACCAGACCTGCTTGCCTTTATCCCAGGCTAACCAGAGGAACATCAAGGGTCATATGACTGATCTCTCATGTGAACTAAAGGAACCTGCTGCAACTGAACCTGCCTGGACCTGCGACTTAACCCGGTGGCCTCTGCTGGAATGGAGCCTTCACTTCCAAGAGGTACCTTCTCAGGTCCTGGACCATTGGCGGGCATCAGAGTGTACTCATCCTAATGAAAAGGTAGACATCCTGAGGTTTGGGCTTCTTGTGACCCCATACAAGCCCGGTCAGGCCATGAGTTTATCGCCTGTGATCACGGCAATGTGAAGCTCTAGTGAAATCTTCTCGCACTGACAACAACTGTCCAAGGCAACCAGCAATGCAAAACCTTCACTTCACGTTACAGCAGCGACAGCCTGCGATGAATTCCGGTGCAACGCTACAACATTGACTGTCTACGACGCCTAACTGGTTCTTCATGCTACAGCAACGACGGTCCACCACACCTTCATACAGCGACAACCATTGCGACGCTCAGCCACGGTCTTGTGTCCTCCCCCAACGCAAACAGAACTCTTTGTACATGTTAGAACTGGGGTCACCAATTCCACCACGGTAGCTTGGCGCGAGGCAGGAAGGCACCCGAAGGCAATGTGTAAAGCAGTAGTGCAGCACACACTCATACTGAGACAGGAACACACATGCAATATAATGACACCAAACCAGATTGTTGTTTAAAACAAGACTCTTTATCTAGACTTTTTAGTGCAGGTAAGTAACTCTTCTTATCAGGCAAAAGGGGTCAACATCTTTCAAATACTCCTTCAAGGCAATCCGCATTTCTCATAAGCAGGATCATTGAGTGTAAACATCAACACATCTCTCGTGCATGAGGATCATTGAAATAGCTCAACATATGCATAAATGGCACAACAGAAACATGTATAGCATCTCCTAAGTAGAGTCAGGCTAAAATGATCAGTCCCCTGGCAAGGGGTTAACTCAGGCACAGTACAACAATGATCAGAGCAGTTCTTGTGCCTAGTTTAGAAGGCTCTCAACACCATCTCCCTCTTACTTTAGGCCTCCAGGGCCCACAGGGTTACCTAGGGCCTACAGGGCCCAGCTGCATGCTTCTGCAGGGGGGGCAGACATGGGGCTGCCACTCAAATATTGCCAGGCTCCTCAGCATCCCCGCTATCCCTGGAGACTTCCACCCTCCCCTGGGGGGTGTTACCTCCGTTTTATAGCCTCCGTGACGCCCTCGCTGCGTCGTCCAGGTCTGGGGCAGGTCGGGGGGCTCTCGCCCTCCTGGGAGCCCCCTCGCCGGTGTTCCGAACCGGTCCGGGCCTTCCGATGCTTTCTCTGGCCCGCGGAACAATGGGGGCGTGGCCTGAGGGAGGTGCAGCAGCCTCAGCCAATGGCTGCACAGCTCCCGAGGGGCCAGGCACCAGAGTCAATCAGGGGGCGGCTTCTGGTAGGCTCAGCCTGAAGAACCAATGGGGCCGCGCCTGCCACCAGACATGGCCGATGACATCGGCCTTGGAGAACGCTCCGGGGCCTAGTGCGGCCTTTCTCCTACCGCGGCGGCCCTGCACAAGCTCCGGGGCCACAGCGGGAATCTTCAGCAGCGCCTCCTCTCCCACGGCGATCAGCGCTTCTTATTCTAGCGACCCCGAGGTCGCGGCGGCGATGTCGGCAGGTGGCGCTTCTCACAACCCTGTGCCAGGCTGCGATGGTGATTGGGAGTAGATAGCGCTTTCCTGGCACAGAGCTATATCGCAAATACCGGGGCTAGTAACACGAGCTACCTCAGCGCTTAGCGAGACCCAGCAGGCAGGGCCCCGCAGCAGTGCAACCAGGTCCCGGGCTGCAGCGGTGACTGGCAAATGAGCGCTTTTAAGGGCACAGTGCTTAAGTACTACAGCACTGGGGGCACAGTCTTGCAGCAGCAGTCTCTAGAAGTCCTGGCAAAGTAGCGCTTGGGGCACTGCTTAAGGCGCACAGCACTTCAGGAATACAGAGCCAGCAGCACAGTTCTATCAGTAAAGCGCCTAGGGGGTACAGCGCTGGTTACCTGGTTGATCCCCCAGCAGTGCTCACAGCAGGCAGTCCACTTCTTCCTTGCAGCGCTTGATGGGCACAGCGCATCTTTTGGGGGGATGGATGGCAGGTCTCAGTTGCAGGTTCTTGGGGGGAAAAGGGGGTTGAGTTGGCAGGCTTCAGAGGCAGGATGGTTTCCTGAAGCACACTGGAGATGGTTCCCTGGGTTCCCCCTCACTGGGCAAGATCAGCAGGCTGGCAGAGTCCCTCATCTAACTTTGGTACAGCAGAGCCTAAGGTCAGTCAGTCCCAGTAGTGTAGGTTCCTCCCCTAGGCCCAGCTGCCTATACTCCGGCAGAGGTTCCCCCAGGTCCAGTGGTGCCCCAACTGACAGTCAGGTTTCCCTCCTTTCCTCTTATACCCCATGGTCAGGTGACCCTCCTGTAAAGGCGGCAAAGCATAACCCCTCCCAGGGCTGGAAGGTTCCAGGACTGTCCACATATTAGGCTATGGAACAAAAAGGCGGGACGGCAGAGATACTGTATCAGGATGTCCCAGCCTGCTCCTAACTACTAGTGCATGTATTCCATGGCCACTCCGCAGTAGCAGGGGCCTGACGCAGCCATGTTGTTGGGAGAGAGCACCTACACCTCAGCACTGTTTGGCAGTGGTAAGGCGCCCAGAGACCTAGGTCCAACAAAAGACGGCGAAAAAATAAGGCAAAAGGGGAAAAAAAAAAAAAGGGTAGGACCACCCTAGGGCTAACAGGTCTAACAGTGCAAGACTTGGAAAGTAACTTTTCAGCGGGACAAATCTTGTCCCTATATTCGACTGGTGCTCCATTCGTGGTCAGTTGGCTTGAACTTGTGACTTTCCATAGCCTTAGCATGACCGCATGACCACAAGTGACCTTTGTGCTTTTAGGCACTAGTCTAACTAAAAAAGTTAAAATTGCATATTGCCACGTCCATAGATTGGATTTTTGTTGCTCTGGTATCATTTTATTTATGAAAATCTTTTCTATATTTCTAAAATAATTTAGATTTTTTTGTGTTGTGTTTCACTAATGTTGTGTGCCATAAATACTTTACATATTGCTTCTAAGTCAGTGGCGCAACTAGAACCAAATTTCGGGGGGGCTAATAAAAATTTGAGGTGGGCGGGCTAATTCTTCCAGCAATAGGCAGAGTTGTAAAGCAGGGGCTCTGAATCCCTTTGAGCCCAATAAGCGTTGCGCGCCTGCTCTAAGTTAAGACTGATTGCTTTGTTCCAAGCTACCTGGGGGTTAAGCACAGGTTAATTTAGTAACTACTCTGATTCACCCTTTCAAAGATTGTGGTTTTTGCATAAGTGGGGCTTTCACCCCCCTCATCCAATAACCCAATTTCTTACAGCAACACAGCACAGTTTAAGAACCACATAAATACACTCATATGCACTGAAATTCACCAGCGTTTAAGAAGCTCACAGCATGATGTCGGATAACAATAGGAACACAATTTAAGGTTCATATCATCCAAAGGTCTGTGTTTGACGTACCCACTTAAGTTATCACTGGCTAAAATAAATCCTTATTTGGTGATTTTGTTGAACCAAACATTTTGCAATCAAAATTGTGATCTTTGCTCTTGCTTAAATGTTCGCTCATCATTAGGTTTTCTATTTCAGATCAGGTCAAAATATGATCATGTAAAAAATGTCTGCTACAACAAGCCTTTTACTGCGAAAGAGCAGAATTCAAAAAGTAGAGTCTTCAATCCCAAATTAAAGTTGGATCGCATCTATTTTTTTTTTAGTTTGGGTCACAGGAGTTAAATGTAAATCAAACTACCTACCTTATCTGTGAGCTAAATGTGCATTAATCTCTAATGGACACCATTAACTGCCTTTACTCGTGATCCTCTTCCTCGTCCTTAGATGAATACGATTAGGTATTTTTTTAAATATTTTTTGTGCGCGTTGGATAACGATTTATTTTGATGGAAAAAAATAATGTGAAAATCTCGGCTGGTTAGATGTGTTGTATAATTAAAATAATCCAGCCTCTCCGAAGGTCCCCAGGTTTCCACGGTTACCACGGCTTGGGGAAAGGAGGTGCTTTGTCTCGAGCTCCTGTTCCAGTGTTTGAGTCTCCATGGTAATGAGTCATACAGGGGACTTTATAGACAGCTGCTGCTCTCGCCCATCAAAGCTTTCTGTTTATGAGGCTGGGAGTCAACAGGGCCATGGGCAAACTGCACAATGGGTTTTTAAAGCACACAGTGGTGACAGTCCCAGTAGGCTCCCGGCTTTAAATTTTTGAAGAAAACTCACATCTTGGTTTAAATTCATTTTGAAAACAAAATAATAATCCAGCAATGTGAAACGCAACTGCATTCTCAAAGCAAAGGTAAAATGACATTTTTGATTTCACACCCGGTTTTAAGTAGTAAAGCAGCCGCCAACACGTTTACAGCAAAAAATAATTACAGAAATTGGTCCATTTCAAAATGAGGGGGAGGGGAGTGAAGATTATCCTGGGTCAATGACTAAATTGCATTAAAATCAGCAGTGCTGAGGAAAACGACTCTGACAATTGAGCTGTGTAATTCCTTTCTTACAGGCCTTCTTATCTTGAGTAAATATGTCAATGCCTGTGAAAGAGATGACAACAGGTAATAAAAGCAAGACAACCAAAATACAAAACAACCATATACCTATACATTGTGGGATTATTTGAGAGAGGGTTAACCCAACCAAGTTTGCACCACACAACGCAAACCTCAAAATCAAATTCATGAAGTCACGCAAAGCCACTTTGCATGGCTTAAAAAATCTGGAGTAACGCAATCTAGCAGAGCACAAATCACTGCGTTGTGTTACTCTGCCCTGTGAAGGCGTTCCATGTCCGTTGCGTGGGTGTCAACTCCAAAATATGTAAAAAAAATCTCAGATTTATAAAAACGTGAAAACCTGGAGATGCATCAAATCTTACACCTTCCCAGGGGAGGCTTAGCGAGGGAAATATCTAATTGTTATTATTATTATTATTAATATCTCAATTCTCCTTGTTAGTTCCTTTTTCTCTGTGAGCTGCAGCAGCGCACAACGAAAGAGGATTAAGCCTCCAAGGATTGTTTTTGTGCAGGAAGGTCTTCCTTCCTGCACAAATTCAATCCTGCATGCAAAACATGCCCCTTTGCACCATTGTGCATGGGTGCCTCTGCTGGTGCTAGGTTGCCTAAAGGGTGCCAGCGCAAGGGAAAGGACAGAAAACGTCATTAACACAGTGCATTCCTGCCCTTTCCATGATCAGCTGCGCTGCACTGCATCATAAGCTCATAAATGAGCTGTTGGTATTCACTGTCAGGTGGTTTACTATTGCTGTTAGTTTCCAGGTATACCACAGTAACTTGCAGTCAGATGCAGCATCCCTTTGGCGAGTGATTCGAGCAGCACTGTGAAAAGTGATCGCCTTTTCCCATCACAAAAGGAGCATTTGATATGTCAATGCACCTGAGAGAAGGTTGGCTGTTGCTAAGTAACATGTTGACCCATAACTTATGCTTCTGATTATAATATTGTGTTTTGTATGTAGGTCTTACTACTACATGCTTGCAGTTGTTTAGTTCTGAAATTCAATGTGTTCCTTTTACCCGCATATGGTGCCGGATGTGTAGACTTTGGAATGAGTAAAGAAAATGTCACAGTTTCATGTAATTAAGACAAGAAAGGACTATAGAAAAACTGCGAAGGCAAAGTAGAAAAATACCCACAATGATGCCGGCTCAGAACAAATGAAAAGTATTCACAAGGAAAAAATTGTGCTTGTATGGCCACCTACTAAATAATAGACCATAGGGAGTGGACAACCTGGACTGCAGGCCTAGACGTGCTGGCCACTGCGGGCGCTTGTTCACACTCCTTGGCCTGGCAATGGCAGGGAGGTCAAAGCCACCAGATCCCACACATCTCTCACATTTAACCATTTAGAAGGGTCTTCAGTGTAAAATGACCTCTGACAGAAGTGACTCCTGTCTGTAAAATGTAACTTCATGCCCACAAAAGTAGCAGTAGATTGACAATCCTCTGTAACTTGATGAGTGAGTGAGCCCTTGTTGCTGTCCTTTCTTGGGGGGTACAGGCAAAAAGAGGACCGAGGCCTAAATTATGAGTGGATCAGAAGCAGCTGATAAAATCCACCTGTTCGGTATTTAGAATGTATTAGATGTGATAAAGGGCACCGATTCCAAGTTTTTGAGGAATAACATACAGATTTTGGTGTTTACAGCACCAAAATGGGAATCTTGTGGTAAATACTGTGCTCTTTTTCCTTTTTAAATTCGGGCAGTTTTGACGAGCTAAAATGTAAAGAAGGGTAAGGACTTTGTTGCACCTGATAGTTACTATGTGGGAAAGATGCTGTGCAACTCGCAATTCCGACCCCTGTGCAAATAGGGCTTTGGGCAGGGTTCAGAAAACTCTGCCTCACTCACAATCAGGGACTAACTGTCTTGAGCCTAGGGAATTAGAACTGAATATGACATGATTGTTAAAGAATGGTGTTCCTAAATAAATAAGTGTGCCTAGACCAGTGGCTACAAATTTCACTGACAGATGGGAGGGGGAAGCTGGGTAGGACTCCGGAGGGAGACCAGCAAGAGATAAGACAACACCTGGCCCTCATACATGATGTAATAATTAAGGGAATACATGTAATTCCTGAAAAGAAACCAATTATTTTTTATTTGCATTTATTATTTTACCGTCTAGAAAAAAGACGTATGCATTGGTTTTACATGTCAGAAAGTAAGAAGCATTGACCAAACAGCCGAGTAACTGAAGAAGTCCCGATTCCACCTTCAGAAGGCACTCTGAAAAATATTGAAAAGAATTAGCCCTCTTCCGGTTGAACTCACTCTCTGTAGCAAAAGACTGTATGGGATTACGGAGTAGAAATAGTTAAGTGAGGATTGTGATTTCTGCACAATACTGGAGTATGCAAGCAGATGGTTTCATCACACAATAGAGAAAAAGGTGGGCCAGTTCTCTACTCTGATGGAAAAAGCCTTCAGTAGTAGAAAAATAGTATTGCGGAAATAACCTCAACAAGTTACCCCTCCCCCCTCCCCCCCCAGCAATGATGAGACAGCGGTTCGGGCAAGCTGAGTGATTCGACAGCATGATGCAGCGGTTTAGAAATAGTTTCTTGACTAAACTTATGACTTGAATTAATACATTTGAGAAAATAAGAACAGGAGCACACATCACTCTAGGCAGAAACATAAGCAAAATCATTTGATTTCAAGAGGTGGACTGGATTACAGCAAATGTGAATACGTATTACTAGAATGCCACGGCTTTGCTTATTCTCCACTTTGTGCTCACATATCCTGGGAGACCCAACTAGTTTTCAATTATTTCCCACAGTCAGGCTTTCAATATTTTCTTTCATTTAGTTTCATCCTTTTATTCATCTGCATCCCAGCAGCATAATGCTGGTTGGGTTAGGTTGGAGCATTCTCAGGTGGGCGCAAGCGCTCCTTCCGTTTGTTCACGTTCTTGCTCCATAGCTGTCTCATATAGCCTGCTGGGAGGGCTAGTTGTGAACCAAGGTGTCCATTGTATTTCTGTTAAATAGTATCGGGAAGTGGTGCGGTGTGTCCACAGAACGAAGAATAGACCGTGGCCTGAAGATAGAGGAATACATTGTTTTTGCCTGTGCCATGATTCATCAGTGAGTTGTTCAGTATCTTGGGACTCCAACACCACGCAGAAGGAAGGATAACTTATGATTGGTGGAATGGTACTCCGTCCTCTAGTGCTACGCCAAAGGAATGCTGTGGGGCACTAAGCCACCCGAGCCCCTACAGAAGTTATCAGGCTGAAGACCTACATAGTTGTATGTCGGAGGGGTTGGGGAACAGACAAGAGTAGCACCATGGTATAACTTGCAACGCAAAGCTGTCTTAAGTGATATTCTAGTATTTGATGTGTTTCTATATTATACATGATGGTAGCACATTTGTGGAAGATGGTAACATTGGTTGTATGATGTTACAACGCAATCTTTTAGATCGCGGTACATCACAACGCTTCTTTTACAACGCAAGTCGTTCCCACGACTTGTGCTATAGGGTGCCGGACTTAGGAATAGTAAGATTTATTATTCCAACTCCAGCCTACGTACAGTAGGGAAGGTGTTGGAATAGTAAATGTACTATTCCTTAGTCTAGAGCGCCCTCCAGCGCAAGTCGTGGTAACCACTTGCGTTGTAAAAAACGCATGGTAATGGCAGCGTGGTGTTTTGACCGCGTTGTCATGGATGTTCCCCGTAACATCACCCTTGCCATTTGATGCCAGCACATTCTTGGTATAGATTGGCATCACACTCCTGACATATGATGGTAGCACACACCTCAGAGTGTTATGAATGATTTTAACTGAGCATCGATAAGAACATTATAAGCTTCTGTAGAGGTCTGCAAGCCGAATTTAAGATGTCTCTATGGATGGACTCTAATGGGCATTGATAGCCACTATTGGACTTTGTTATTTCAGTTTTAGTAGTGGAGTTGTGCCCCTGGCATAGGGCATGCCAGTGGTATTGGGTCTACTGCTTCACATAAGGAACAAATTTATGAAGGTCTGCCCACAGGTTTTGGAAGAAAGGCTGTTTATTTCAGTACAATCTACAGTCGTGGCTGGACTCTGGAGAATCGCTCTCTGTATGGTCACGTCATAGCTATATATTAGTAATCATTGAGCCCCTGGCTTCATGTAGAAATGAAAAGAAAGCTATATCTCAGGAAATGACTGAGCATGAACAGAGGTAATAGATTGAATGCATGATGCCTCTTTATGGTTTCTGAGGTCGAGTGGTTCAAATTATGATGGACTCTTCAGAGACCATTGAGAAGATTGTAGAAAATTGAAACTTACCAAACCTGGGGGCCGATTATGATGGCGGACGGACCTGAGTCCATCCGCCACCATAGAGTAGGAGGGACCGTCCGCAGGGGCGGTCCCTCCGTGCAAATTAGGATGTGACCGCCACCCTGGCAGTCACATCCTATATTTTTAACATTGCGGCGGGTGCTGTTTGAAGCAGCACCCGCCGCAATGTTAAAAATGAAAGTTGTGCATGCACAGAGCGGCAGGCACTGCGCGGTGCCTGCTGCTTTGTTCATGCAAATGCAGGGGTACCTACCCCCATGTGCATCCCCCACCCCCCCTTCTTCCAGGGGGACCGCAACGGGCCCCCGAAGTGAAGGTCCGTATGCTTTTCCACAGCGGAAAAACCGCCAGGGAAAAACATACATCTTACGCCATCCTAATATGGCTGGCGGTGTCTGATAGACACCGCCAGCCAGGTTAAAGCTTTTCTGCTGCGGTCGGAAGGCGACCGCGGCGGAAAAGCTGCGGACAGATTTCAAGACCCACCGCCATCCTAATATGGCAGTGGGTCTTTTGAGGCTCTGCAGAGGATTTTCCGCATCCTCAGGGCCAGCGGTGGCTTCCGCCGGCCCGGAGGATGCAGAAAATCCTCCATCATAATCTGCCCCTATGTGTGGGAGCCCATGTGTGGTGCAAAGTGCGGCTAACATTTGATATACATGCCCTTAGAGATAAGCAGGACCCTGTCAGATATCCCTCGAATACAGAATTGAAATAAGATCCTTTAGTATTTCTCTGAGGGTTAACTCCTGGAGGGGAGGCCTCTCATTGTGGAATTTCAACTTGCCTCTGCCCCCTCATTGACTGGAGAATACGGACCATCAGATTTGCCAACTGATGGTGCAGGTCTGTGCACTCGTGCTCCATTATTACTGGCCTTCTGCTATCATGTCAAGTAAAACTATTCACAAAGACTCCACAGAGAGCTCAAAATGATCTCCTTGTCAATTTTGTTTCATATGTCAAGCTACGGATACAAGAGCACACTCACATTTCTTTATGTCAGCTGGCCTCAGATCCTATGTGATCCCCTTGAGGGGGTGGATCCTACTTGAAAACTAAAGTCAGAATTTAACCATTTCCATTTCTGAACATTTTTGAAGGTGGAACTTTGAAAAGAGCAGTAGTAGTGCAACAGGAGACAAAGTTCTTATCAGGGCATTGATTTGGGCTCTACCGACTATCTTCATGCTGATTTGGACTTGTTACTTTTCTCTTCCTGTGCTCTGGTGACAATAAGGTGATATCTTCAGTGCTTTAGAAAACACCCTAATAAATACAATAAAAAAACTCCGATAAACACATTATTCATGAGTTTTAATTTCTAAAATCTCAGTTTTTATTGATATTCACCTCCTCATTTTTCACGGATCCTAAGACACACGCTGACCTCTAAGATATGCTACAATATCATCCAATGATTCATTATGCAAGAAAGGTCCCCAGCAAGTGTAAGTCAATGACTTAACACCACTGATCACTGGGATTGCGATCTTAGGAGTGGACTCATGCAGCAATTTAGTTTATGATTGTCACTGTCAAATAGATGCCAATATTTGGTCTGTTGATTATTCCTTCCCCTTTTAGGATGAATATCAGTTCATGCATTGTGCTGGTTGCTGAGATTGGTTGTTCATATTTGTTAAGAATTGTACACTGTATATGACCTTGTATATCCGACACAAGGGTCTAGGAGCCTGAACAAAATTCCCCTGAGGCACTAAACGTTATCACCTCTCACATTATCCCAGAACATGCTCAGCAGGAGGTACATCCCTGGCTCTTGTGTTTACACCCAGGAAAAAAGAAGGCAGATGTTCATATTTACCTAAGGGGAACACAGAATAGTAGAACACAGAATCGTAGAACAAGTGTTATTACGAGTTGGCTTTCCATGCATTTCTGCTTTCCAAATGTAAGACAAAGTCAGAGGTGTGTAAATAACCATATTTTGCTCCCATTTCGGAAATACATAGGTTTCCTTTAAATCTATTTTTCACTGTTTATATTTCACTAAATTAATTGCTGGATACCCGGTAAACAATAAAAAACCATTGCAAGGTGCAGTTCATTTATTGGCTCTAGGTACCTCAGGTTCTTGGTGAACCTACAAGCCCGATATATCCTGACAACCAGAAGGTCCTGCGATGCAACAGTATATTGCTTAAAAATATCAAGCATAGTTAGAAGTTACAGGTGAAAATGTAGACACATATGGCTGTTTTTCTCAGCTCAATTTCCATATCTTTTTTATTTGAACTGCTACTTTCTATAGGAAAACCTTGAAGGATCTACACAAATGGCCCCTTGCTGAATTCAGAATGTTATCTTCGGTTGTATGACAGTACAACGCATGTAAATACATTGTTTGCCTTTGCCAAGCATTTTTTTGCACGCATGTTTTTACCACGAATATGCATGTACAATGCATGCCAATACCATACATGGTTTATAGATTTAAAAACAATGTATTTGTAGGGGGAGACCCCCCACCCTCCCAACTTACCTTAAATGCGTGGTATTAGCATGCCTTGTAAATGCATATTGGTGGTAAAAATATGGGTGCTAAAAAATGCGTGGTAAACGCACAACGAGGTGAAAACCTTATTATAAAGGCTGTTTCCTGTTATCTTCTTTTCAGAAATGTATAGCTTTCCAGCATCCATTATTGGTTTCACACCCATTGCTACCACTAACTGAAAGGAGGTTGAAAGCACAAATATAGGAAAAATAGACTATGTCCAAGTAGAATGCCAAAACGGTGTAGAAAATCTTAGTTTTCTGACAAACGTCTGTCTGTTCCTGAAAGTTGGGATGATGGTGATTTTAGCACCACAACCCTTCACTGATACCATTTGCAGGAAAAAACAGATGCTGTCTTCAGCACTTTTTTCCCATTTTTCCCCAAAACCTCAAAATGTAGCTGTGTTTCACCTAATTTCTCAGTCCCCTTTATGGGAATCCACAAACTCTGGGTACCTTTAGAATCCTCAGGATGTTAAAAAAAAGGATGCAAATTTGGGATCGATACCTTATGTGTCCACCCCAAATAGCCAAAAAAGGCAAATAGCCAAAAAAGGCTGTGGCACAGTGGGGGGAAAGGCCTGACAGCAAATGAGTTAAATAGATGGCACAATCAATGCTACAGAATCACTAGTAGCATTTAATTTACAGGCCCTGGGCATATTTGGTGGACTTTACTGGGGACTTATAAATACACAAAATATTCCAATTGGGCATGAACTAATGCTACCATGTTCTGAGCAGAGAGCACAAGCACTTTAGGACTGGCTAGCAGTGGTAAAGTGTGCAGAGTCCTAAGGCCAACAAAAATTAAGTCAAACAGAAGGTTGGAAGGAAAAGCGTTAGGGGGCGACCAAGCAAAGGAATCCAGGTCTACAACTACATACGTGTTTCTAGCCTGGAAATCACTTTGCAAAATGTTCATTTTTACTGACAAAGTCATGGATTTGAAGGAGCTTTTTTTCATTTTGCTGCATCACCACTCCTTAGAGAACACTCAGCCATACCGTCCTCAACGCTAAACCTGTGAATTCCTCAATTCTGCCACAGTGGAATTTGTAAGTTCTCTTTTTGAAAGCACAATTCGACCTGCCCTGATTCTGTAAATCGAAGGATGTATTTTTTTTGTAGTGTTGTTTTTTTAGCATTTACGTGATGTTTGTTGAATAATAATAGTCTGTCAAAGTTAAGCTGTTGTTTTTTTGGTATCAAAACGTTCACGTGAGCCAAGAGACTTCACAGAGGCATTGCAGTCTGTCTCTATTTGTATGAAGTATTAAGGTGCTCTGAAGCTAAACCACACTGGGCTGCAATGGGAGTCTCTCTCTCATTTCCGTTGTGCCTTTGGTACATATTTTGACTCCCAGGGAACACAGAGTAGTGACTCTCGTTCATCAGATTGGCTAGGTTCTTGAAAAATGGAAACCATTTCTCGTGATTAACTGTGCATTTGACTAATTAACAAGTGATACTGAATTATACAGCAAAGATAGTGAAGTCCTTTTGTTTCTCTTCCTAACTTTCTCCATCCTTTCTTTTCAGGAGTACACAATTGATGTCTTCTTTCGGCAAAGTTGGTGGGATGAGCGTCTGAAATTTGATGGGCCAATGAAGATTCTTCCTCTTAATAACTTGCTGGCCAGTAAAATATGGACACCGGACACATTCTTTCACAACGGGAAGAAATCTGTGGCTCATAACATGACCACCCCAAATAAGCTGCTTCGACTGGTAGACAATGGGACCCTTCTGTACACCATGAGGTAGGTGCACTGCAGCCTACACATGGCTGCCCACACGATACCAACTTTTGGGGTATATTACCAACAACTAGCGATAGTTTTTGTCTCTAACTTGTTTAGAGACAAAAATTATCGCCGCAAACCGGCGATTTTTATCGCAGATAAACCTTGCTATTAGCAAGGTTTATCGCAAATGCGATAAAAAACGGCCGCAATGCATGAATATCGCTGAAAAGTCAGCGATATTCATGCATTATCGAGCAAATGCTCTTAGCCATGTTATCCACCTCCCATTGGATAACATGGCTAAGAACTGCTCAGGGCAGGTGTTAGCTTTTGGAGATATTCGCGCTTAGCGCGAATATCTCCAAAAGTTGGTAATAGGAGATAGCGATCTTAGCGACTGTTTCCAGTCGCTAACATCTTGGCACGCCCACTTTGCATGTCATTAGTGATAAATATCACTGACATGCAAAGTGGGGCCCATGATGGTCGCTATCTCCTATTAGCTGTCGCTAACTGGTGTTAGCGACAGCTTGGTAATAGGGAGATAATTTTATCTCCGCTTTCTTGGCTTTTAAAGCCAAAAAAGCAGAGATAAAACCCCTTGATAATATACCCCTTTATTCCTCAGTTAGTTTCATATTTGAGAAACGTCATGAAATCAAGCTACATTTTTTAAGCAAATAAAAAAGCAGAAAACTCTTCAGCTGGTTGGAAATGTAAAAGAAAGCATACCAGTATACAAAACAAGAAAGGGCAGTTCATGTTTTATTTAAGCGCCTCCGTATACCGCGTTGGTATCATAAAAGATAATACTGAAATTGATTTTTTAGTTTAAAATAAGAAAAAAGGAAAAACATGACATTAGAAACAAGAGGTTTGGATAATGTATTTGAACGATGGGAGGAAATTTGCCTTTAACCATTTGGCACCACATCTGCGTTGGCAATTTATTTTGTTTGTTCTTTCCAGGCAGCATTCAGAAAAGCTGCTACTTGTCACATGAAAACATTGAACGGGTATGCCAAAAGCAAAGTCATTGCTATTAAAATCATCTCAACTCAGATTCCCTTATCAGGAAAAGTAATGTAGAGTTGTCCCGACATTCCAGTTGTGTTCAGATTAATGGTGGTATCTGATTGCATAATGGAGCCAACCCTGTGTTTTTTCCCCGAAACTTCACAAACGCCATGTTGATCTCCAGGATAGCAATCAACTTACTTTTCAAAAGCATGAGAAATTATTTCACAACTTGACTTTTCTTCCTTTCCAAACGAATGGTTGTCTTCTCCTCTCTCTAGGGTTCTGTCCCATATGAGAGGGCTACCTTAATTTTAACTCAGTAGATCTATTGACATCACATGATATAGAACACTTTATGTGCCTTTGTTCGCTGTAATCACATTTTCATTATATTCTTGGTCCGTATCTTTGTTGTAAGTTTCTAGCATTAGTTGTGGATAAGTCTTTACTAAGTCTTTTGTTTGTTGTTTGTGAGGCACGTGATATTTTGTTTTTCTCCTATTTTGGCTTAAAATATGCACTCTCACGTCTTTGATTGAGTTTTCCTGTCTTTGCAGTGTTTTTGTTAGTTGCCAACACTTGCACTTGCCCAGTACCATAAAAACATTAAAACTGCTTGCAGAACCCACATAGCGCAGAAACTCGAACAGGCAGGGAATGCCCCTAAAACCCTCTATCAGATTTTAAAAACTTTCACCAATCCCACATCATCTGATAAAGAAGAAACTCCCTCTCAAGCCCTATGCAACAAGATACCCTCTCCCCCTCAGTTCTTACTTTTCGTCTGAGGGACGTGGGGGTGAAGGAAGGAGCTTACGTTCCTCAGGGAAATCGCTCCTGACAGTTCCCCGCACACGAAAGGCCAAGTGGGGCGGCAGGGCCTTTTCTACCCTAGTTCCCAAATGGTGGAATGATCTTCCTCTCGATCTTAGGTCCCTGCCTTCCCTACAGAAATTTCGAACTGCTCTTAAAACTCGCATCTTCCTGCAAGCCTATATGTAAGGATGTATGTTACAACTTTCTGATGGTATTGTTAGGCGCCTTGATACCTCCGGGTTATTTTTCTGCGCATTATACATTTTTTATCAATCAATCATAGCAATACACTTTACCCAGAAAACTGAATTGATTTATAACAAAATCCCCTCAGCCGGAAGTACTCAGACCAACTCTATGGCAAACCATCCTGTGGGTACAGACAATGCACAGAGGTTAGATACATTCATGGCACTCAAATCCGAGGATGTAAAGGTGCTACTTAAAACTATAAAATCAGGTTCCCCGCTGGACATCATCCCAGCCAAGACCACCTAACTGCTTGCCAAACAACTTGCTGCTCGTATTTGCTCAATCTTGAATTGTTCTATAGAAAAAGGTCTCCTCCCCTACGCATGGAAAGCGGGACAAAAGATTCCCATCTGCAAAAATCTTAAAGCCCCAATGGAGGACTAATCCAATTATCGACCAATCTCATTGCCACCTCTCCTGAGCAAAGTACTAAAAAGCATATCAATAGACATCTGTCTGATTTTGTTGAAGCCTCGAACTGCCTCCATTCATCTCATTCAGGATTCTGACTCAGACATAGTATGGAGACTGCTCTGATTGAAGTTACAGACAACATCAGAATGTCCCTGGACAACTGACAAGCGGTGCTTCTGATGTTGCTCGATTTATTGGCAGCCTTCAACACTATCTCTCATCAGTCTCTGCTCAGGAGGCTTAGGGAAATTGGCCTCCAAGGGAGAGCTCTAAAATGGATGATGAGTTTTCTGACTGACAGAACACAAACTATAAATCTCAGCCCTTTCCATTCAAAAACTACTAAACTGAGCCCACCTTATTTAAAATATATGTTGCTGCTTTAGGAGGATTACTAAGGAATCGTTCCTATGTCTTATGCTGATGATACTCAGATCCTACTTTCCTTTGATAAGAACAATCCTAACACTCAGTCTACCTTCTCGGAGGGTATGCGTACCATTGGATGTTGGTTGCGAACCAACTTTCTCCAGCTTAATGCAGGGAAAATGGAGATTATGCAGTTTGGCGAGGCACCGGTGAGGTGGTCCCCTGGGTGGTGGCCTGAGGAAATGGGCACTGCACCGACTCCCAAACTAGTGGTAAAAAATATTTGTGCCCGTCTGGACCAGAAGTTGACACTGAAAGAGCACGCTACATTACATCTACTGTTGGGTCATGCTTTCATGTGCTTGGTCTCCTAAGGAAAGTATTCCCCTTTTTGCCTCTAAACACGCAGAAAACACTTATCCAGGCACTATTGTGAAGCCGACTGGACTATTGTAATTCCTTGCTGATTTCAGCAAATGAAGCATCTTTAAATAGGCTGCAAGTAGTCCAGAACACTGCAGCGCACCTGGTAGCTAATCTTCCCCCTCAAACTGCCTCCCTCCCTCTTCTGTGACAGCTACATTGGCTGCCAGTGCGGATGCGGATTAGGTTTAAGATCTGTTGCACTGTGCATAAATCTCTGAAGGGCAAAGTCCCTAGTTATTTAGGAAACTTTCCAACTACTTGCTGCCCAGGGTCCAAATCTCTTCTTGTTGCTACTCTGAATAAAAAAGAGTGCTTGGGGGGTAATGCTTTTTCCCACCTGGCTCCAACTTTCTGGAACGCACTCCCTGTACACCTGCGACAATGCTCACATCATGTACAGTTTAAAAGACTTCTCAAAACCCTACTATTCTAATCCGTTTCTTTTTGTGGCTGGCAGTAGTATTACGACATCGCAGTGATACCCCTTGGGGGGTGATTCAGGTGCTTTAAACATAAATAAATCAAATCAAATCAATCAGAAGGCTAAAGCCCTGCTTTGGCGGCTAAGTCATTCATGTAGAGACGATTCAGAATACACATGCCTCTTCTTTAGTGTTATCCTTGGCAACTTTTCTTGGATATCAATTGAATACCAATTCTGAAGAGATTAAAAATATGATGATTACTATGCAGCCATGCTTTCTTCATCTGTTGGATACCATTGTATTTCTTTAAAATGTCCATGGTAATGGTGCGGCTCAGCTCATTACCAATGACCAATATTGCTAGTGGTCTTCACAGTTTTTGTAGTTTTGGCACATTATTGAATTAGTGGTGGTGTCAAATAATTGCCTACAGTTTGGAAAACTTTTTTGTTACACCTGTATTTTCCACAATGAGGTTCAATCCAAATGCTTAATCCAGGGGAGAAAGGCATTTGCTAAAAAGACCACTTTTACTTACTACAGGATTTGGTTTTGTAATCTCCAATCCAGTTTTTGATTTTCAGTAGTATAACTCCGGAGAATATAATTTGATCTATGTTCAAAATGCTAAGAGTTATAGTGAATAAGATAATATTGTGTTGTCACATTAAAGCCAGATCTATTGGGGTTTCCAGCACTTCTTATGAAAAAAGCCCCTGTCTCCTTGAGGGAAACAGTCTTCTTGAAAACAATGGTCACCTTTAAGGAATGCAAACATTGAAATCAAGGTCTGCTATCCCTCGCACACAGGTACTTTGAAGCAAACCACAAAACTTCAACTTTAACCCCTCCCCTGCTTATGACGTAACCGCTCCGTCATCAGCTGCGGTGGCGCTATGCTGATGACGGAGCGATTCCGCGCCTGCACTGAGCGTTCCATTGAGCGGGCGGGGTCACGACGGAACCGCTCCGTCATGAGCACAGTGCAACCGCGGCTGGTGACGGAGCGAATCCGTCACCAGCATGCGCCCGCCGCGCGGCCGCCCCGCCCCTATGCACTGCGGCAGAATAGCCGCCGCAGTGAAGTGGTTAATAAAGCCGGAGGTGTAATGTCGTCCTGCACATATATATTTTCGAATGCGGCTGATTAGTATAACAGATGCATCAAAAATTAAGCCCAGTTCGCAAACCAGTCACTATTACTATTACAACATCAGACGCCAAGTTCTTAAAATAGGGTACATTTAGTATGTAATCGATTTGTACGCACAAGCTATCAAAGTCAAGGACTGCAGAACCCATAAAAGGTGGATTTATGACAAATGCAGCCGTCATCCATTTGATTTAGAGAATTGATTCAAATCTAATGTGTTGATTTCATGCACAGAAATGTCGTTTCAGTCCTTGACTTCTTGTCTGCGGTACCCCATGGCTGCCCATCTCATAACGGGGGCCTCGCTTTGGTTCTTCTTTGATGCCTGCACCTTTGGCGATACAGTCACCCGAACGATACAGGCGGTCAGCAAGCAGAGTCTGTGAGGGGAGATGCACTTTATGAAGTATGCTGATGTAAATGCCACTGGAGTGCCCTTAAAGTGCATGGTTGGTCAAGAATCCAGAGAGACGGATGTTTTAGGACGCCCAGGGATGCACCATGTCACTGTTATGACAAAAGTGACCTTCGGTTCTATAGCGTGAATTGCATACTTCAGTTATCTCAACGATTTTGGTTTGTGATGCTACACAAAAACTGAAAAAAACACTCATACATAACTATATGCACAACGCTCGCTCCAGAAATTGAAATATCCTTCTCTGTAGTGTGAATGTCAGGTGTCCTCAATACCTTGAAACAAGCAAAGCTGACAGCTATGGAGCAATGACTTTATGCTCGAATACTGCTTTTCGAATTTTAGAAATGTGATGTTTTGTTTCCAAGATTAATTAAATACCCCTCTCAGTTAAAGTGCTACATGGAGAATGAAATGAGAATTATTCCCTAACGTGCAAGTTATTCATCTTTTTCCCTAACGTGCATGCATTAGATTTGTATCATTTAATGGAGAACGGGTCTTGGCAAATGAAGGTTGTTTTTCACAGCAAGTTAGCGTGCCCACAGTATAATGAATGTAAGACCACAGGTAAATTCACGTGATGCAAAGTCAGGTGCCTCAGTGAGCTGAAATTTCACAGCTGACAAATGCGGTGGTCTGAGGACATGAGCTTGAAACACAGCAAGGAAATTGAGCCTTCCATTTTTCCAAGGTGGGAAACCTGAGCATCACATCTTGTCAGATTTTTAGAATGCGTAGAAATGTCAGAAGCATTGTATTTACAGCAAGGTAAAACAAGTTAATATAATAACATGGGTTATAGAAGTAACATATGCCATTTAGAATGCTAAGGTATTATAACTTTATATTTTTTGCTTTATAAAAAGTTATTTCTATTACAATGTTCAAGAGACTTATTATGCAACTTCCAGTGGCAGCTGCTTTTATCTGAAAGTGGTAGGGCGAATATTTTGACTCACAGGCATTTGTGAAACCAGCAACCCCAAAGCTCTCAATCATAGTCCAATATAGACAACGTGTTAGAAATGGGGGTCTCTAGTTGGCAGTGGTAGGTACCCTTGTCTAAGTAGCGACCCTTCATCCGAGTCAGGGTAAGGGGGATACACTTCTAAAAAAACTGCTCACCCCCTTAGTAGCTTGGCACGAGCAGACAGGCTTATCTCAGAGGCAGTGCGTAAAAGCATTTGTGAATACATTCTGTAATACAATAAAAACAGTACAAATGTTCACCACACTAGTTTAGAAAAATAAGTAACCTTTATCTAAACCAAACAAGACCAAGACCAAAACGACACAAATTCATACTACAGTAATAAAAATAAAAATATGACTTTCAAATCATAGAAATAGTTCAGTGCAAAGCAAATTGCAGATGCAACACTTTTCACACAAAGTACCTTGGATGCATCATGGACACAAACAAAAAGGGCCTCAGGGAAGATGATGCGTCGGTTCTTCACACTCAGGGAAGGTGATGCGTTGGTTCCTTGCTCCAGGGCAGGTGATGCGTCGGTTTCTTCCTGAGTGGGGAGGTGATGTATCTGTTTCTTACTGCGTCCCCCAACAATGCGACAGACCTGGCGACGAGCAGGGCTTGCATCGGAATCGGTGCAGTGGTCCAGACTTCGGAGACCAGAGCACTCGATGCGGAGTGTAGTGCTTTCTCGAGCCGCAGGCAGGCGCTGCATCGGTTTCTTCAGTGATGCGTCGGAAACAGGCATGGATGCATCACGCTTCTTGTTGTTGCGTTGCTTTTCCAGCTCCCAACAGCCAGAACAACCTCCAGAGGCCCAGAACAGCTACAGGCACATCTTGGCAGGTCAGAACTCCCAGCAGGGAAGTTCAGGGGAGCTGGGGGTGAAGTCTTTGTGTCCCTGAGACTTCAGCACAGTAGGCAAGCTCTTTTTCAAGCCCTTGGAGATCTTCCTCAAGCAGGGGACACAGCAAACAGCAAAGTCCTTTTCCCTTCTCTTGGCAGAAAGTAGCTACTGCAGGCCAACCCCAGACAATAAACAGCACAGAGGCAGAATTCCTCCTCAGTTTCTCCAGCTCTTACCTTTGGCAAGGGTTCCTCTTGATTTGCAAGAAGTGATCTAAAATTGTGGGGTCTGGGCCCCTCTTTTCATGCAGTAAATCTCTTTGTTCTCTCCTGACCAAGGGCTCTGAGCCCAGTCCAAACCAGTTCTGGGGGCACTTTGCAAGTGCACAACAACCTCCGTTGTCAGTGTAAGCCCTGGCTCCAAACACATCATAGGAAGGCGAAGCCATCAATGTAGTAGGCAGGCACAGCCCTGTTCAGGTGCAGGTCCTACTCCCCCCACCACTCCAAATGCCGACCAGGCCTATTCAGCCTAGGGCTGACTCATACAGACTCTCTAGAGCCACTGTACATGCCCAGTCACTGTCACTCCAAAGCCAGAGTCAATACACATCCTAGCAGAGGCACACTGGATGGCTAACCAAGAAAATACCAACTTTCTAAAGGTGGTATCTTCAAACACAGAATGTAAATATCACCCCCAAGAAAAGACGCATTATAACATTTTAAGTTCAGGCATACTAAACGTTATTTTCCCATCTGGTTCTCAGGCGCAGTTATGCTTATAAGATTTTTTAAACAAACTCCCCAATCTACCCTATGGGAACAGATAGCCTTACAATAGTGAAAAACGAAATTGGCAGTATTTCACTATCACGACATGCCACAAACATCAAGGCATATCCTACCTTTCACATACATTAAACCCTGCCCACCATGGGCCTGCCTTAGGGATGACTAACATGTAAGAAAAGGGAAGGTTAGGGCCTAGCAAGTGGGTGCACTTGCCAGGTCAACATGGCAGTACAAGATTGCACACAGGCTCTGCAATGTCAGGCCTGAGCTACATTTACAGGCTGCTTATGTGGGTGGTACAATCAGTGCTGCAGGCCCACTAGTAGCATTTGATTACAGTGCACTGTTCTAGGGAATGGCTAGTAAATCATATGCCAATCACGGAATCACCAATCCATAACAACAATTTACAAAGAGAGCACTTGCACTTTGGCACTGAACAGCAGTGGCAAAGTGCCCAAAGCACCTAGACCAGCAAAATGAAGTCCAACACACAGCAAAAACACAGGAGGCAAAGGCAAAAATAAAGGGGAAACGCACGCCAATGATGCCAGGTCTAACACCTCCAGCTGACAGACCCTCAGCATTGGTGTGTTCTGTACCAAGGCGGTGTTCCAACCTGAAGTCCATCCCCTGTAGGGAAATGGACCACCTCAACAACTTCGGATTCTTACCCCTCATCTGCATCAACCATCTGAGGGGCCTGTGGTCGGTCTGAACCTGAAATTTAGTCCCAAACAAGTAGGGCCTCAGCTTCTTCAGTCCCCGGACCACTGCAAAGGCCTCACGCTCAATCACGCTCCACCCCTGTTCCAGTGGAAGTAACCTCCTACTAATGAAGGCTACTGGTAGGTCTAGGCCTTCCTCATTTAGCTGTGAGAGCACAGCACCCACACCATGCTCTGAAGTATCTTTCTGCACCACAAATTCCTGTGAGAAGTTGGGTGCCTTGAGAACGGGTGCCGTGCACATGGCAGATTTCACGGCATCAAAATCTTTTTTGCAGGCGTCAGTCCTGTTCACCTTCCTCGGCTGCTTCCTGGAAGTCAGCTGTGTTAAGAGGACAACAATGGTGCCATATCCCTTGACAAATATACTGTAATACCCAGTGAGTACTAAGAATGCTCTCACCTCTGTCTGGGTCTTGAGGGTTCCCAAGCCAGAATGGTAACAATCTTGGGCTGTTGGGGCGCCACATGGCCGCTCCCTACCTGGTGTCTCAAGTACACCACTGAACCCTGCCCAATCTGGCACTTGCTTGCCTTGATCATGAGGACTACCCTCTGGAGAGCCTTCAACACTTCCCAGAGGTGGTGCAGATGTTCCTCCCAAGTGGCACTGAACACAGCAAAATCATCCAGGTAGGTGGCACTGAAATCTTCCAGTCCTGCAAACATCTGGTTGACCAACCTCTGAAAGGCGGCAGGGGCATTATTTGACCCAGAGGGCTTCACCCAGAATTGGTAGTGCCCCTCTGGCATTGAGAATGGATGGGTGTGCATCAGTCCTGGTGACCAAATTGTGCCCTTGGCAGTCCACACAGAACTGGAGTTCTGGCGTGGCACTGGGAGGGGCAGCCTTTGAGACCAAGATCGGTGGGCTGGCTCAAGTGCTGTTTGAGGGCTCAATCACCCCAGCGCTAACATCTTGGAGACCTCTTCCTTGATGCAAGCCTTGACCCTGTCAGTCGCCAACAGTTGGCGGCAGTCACTCTGCTGTTCAGGAGTCAGGGCGGGGAGAGAGCTCTCTGAGGCAAGGATTCAGACTTGCTTATCAGCTGTGGATTACACACATGGTTCGCCGTTGCTGGGGTTAAGCCAACTGAGCTGGAATACTGCAGACTTATCTCTGATCAGCTGGTGCAAGCACATTAGAATCCATGACATAACTTACTAGGACTGGAAATAGGAACTCTACGTTATGTACACATCTCTCTAGCAGAAACAGGTATCTTAACAAACTGAGAATTCTCTCTGAGGTTGAAACCAGCGACCTGATTGTCAAATTCAGATCTCTGCTACCAGCATATTATCCAGCTGTGCTATGCAATCTTACTGGTTTAAAAAATGTGAATTTACTTCTCCAATAGCTGGTCATAAATGGTTCTCTTCCCTTCACAGTTTGGCCATAGCACCCTTTACAATGCCCCTCTTGTGATATTTCCGATGCCCCATGAGATGGTTACATGAATGGACCTGTATTAAGATACCCAGCTTTCTGTGCTCTTACCTACCTGGAGCCTCCTAACCTGCATGTTGCTCAAAGATTTCCATAGTGCTCCAGAGTTTGAAGTAAAAAAAGCAGCAGTGCTGGACGAAGGAAAGTCAGTCCTGACCAATTGGCTCAATTGATTTCGACTCCTTTATAGATCAGCAATAGAGCGAAGCAGAGAGATGGATATGGCCTACCTGAATTACAGTAAATCCGTTCATACACTTCCATATAAAAGCCTCAGAAGAAAGTCACCAGCCGTGGTGGGCACTAATGTGGTGATCTGGACAAGGTATTGGCTGCGAGGTGGACAGGGGAGATAGCTGGTGCAGACACTGCTCTCATATTAACCTGCATGAGAGAAGTGACAAGATTGAATCAAGTAGGTTGGAGGCCTGTGCCTGCTCACTATCAAGCTCTCTAAAACAGTTTGGGGTAGAGAGGTTTAAAGTGTGCATGTCAGTCTGGCCATCGCAAGACCGCCAGCCAAAGTGACATGTGCACTTTAATCCGGAGTAGTCACCACTACTCCCTGCTGCCAATCAGCAGCAATGACCATTCCCCATACTGGCACTCAGCTCACGTTGACTGCACCAAAAAATCAAATGTTAGTAACATTATTTAATCAGCATTTTATTTTTCATGTTTGCTGAGCTGGCAGTAGTGGGTGGGGGACAACACTCTTCCGCCTTAATGAAGGAACCGCCAATAGCCTCTTCTGTGTTTAGAAGTTCACAGCACATATGTTTATTTGGCTACCCGGAAAGGCATACAACAGTGGACAGTGACAGTGAACTGACTAGAGGGCTGCGTTATGGATTTAACACTCAGAACAAGTCTGCTCTCCATGTTCTGTGATCAAGACTTCGTGTATTATTAGATTAATGCCTTGAATGCCATTCGACTGTAGATGAAGTAACTGTAGCTGGTATAACTACACGGAGCATTCTAGTTCTGTGTGGATTAAATCATACTGCATGAAACTATGTTTATCAGCACAATGGATCCTTTTATTTCAGTGCTCTGTTGCACATACACATTAAAAACAAGGATTGGCAAAGGCAATAGGTCTTGCTTTGGCTGCCTGGGGTTTGTTTGACTTTCCCGTGTTTGTTTCCCCTCATTGTGTTGTAATATTGCTATTTTCAAATGTCTTTTGTTATACTTTTACTAAAAAAAAAGCTCAAAGATAGCCGCATGCACATGCTCAGATGACCAGCTTGAAATAGTTTTAGAAAACCGCAACCAAAATCATTCTCCATCACTATGCTTAGAGACATGTACAGGTCTGTGGAGCCATTTTCTAATGTTTTTGAACAACAATCAATATTCATAAGCTCTAGCAACCCAGTAGCAGTGTTGAGATATTTTGGTGGAACAGAATTCCTAGATAAGACAATGATAAAGCAAAGACTGTCAGGGAGCATTGACATTAAAATGCACTATTTTCTGCATAGACAATGACATTGTTCCTTCGGAAGAATGCTGCCACTTACTCAGAAGTTAACAAATGTCTTATTGAACCCTGCAATGTGCTGTGGTAGCAAAAAGCAAAATGTGAATGTCGCTATGGCAGGACAACAGATAAAGAGTGATTAATAAAAGCTGCTGTATGTTTGTAAGTATGAATATGTGTACATTTCTTAAGGATTTCTTTAAAAACACACCTGGCTTCCACTCTACAAAGCATACACCATGGGATAATGGGTCAGCCCACTTCAGCCATTAGCTCTCTTGTACTGTGAGCAACGCCATTTTTCATGATCTCATATGGACACCCGCCGAAAGTTAAATGCACTTCAGTGGCAAGACAGGTATGCCTGTATTTACTTTGCCAGTGCTTTTATCTTTCCATTCTTAGGGCCATATGTAGGTAAAAGTGACAGTCCGAATTCTTAATACCGAATTTTACCGCTTCGATATTAAAAATTCGGAATTTCCGATGTAGGTAAAAATTCGGTATTTTTTACGGAATCTGTATAAATCGGAATAAACATTACCGATTCCTTAATACCGATCGGTATTACCGAATCTGTATTACCAAATAGGTAAATACAGAATCGGTAATTCAAATCATCAGCAATTGAGGAATCAGCCAATCCTGTGCATCCACCCCACCTCCCAACCAGGAAGCGGCCACACCCATGCAGGTGCACTGAATCAGAACCTTCTGGAGAGGCTGAGAGTACAGAGGAGAACGCAGGAGCTACTAGGAGAACTTTTCATTTAAAACCTGCACAATGGCTAACAAGGAGACAGAAAAAGAAGGTGCTGAAAGGAAGAGAAAGTTAAAATTCAAGGAAAGGGAGCTTCAGGTCCTGAAAAGGAAAATCTGGTTGGGAATACAGGCACAAGTGAATGCAATTGGAGTAACTCCGGTAAATTGAAGTACTAAAGAAAAGGTGGTACGATGTCAAAAGCCTCACAAAGAAGAAGATGGCAGAGAGGAAAAAACAAGCCAGCCAGACAGGAGGACGAAGTAGCAGGGCACCTGCACTGACTGCACTTGAATAGCTGGTGGAGTTCACCATAGAGCCTGACAGCGTCTGCGGAATCGGGGATGCAGACAGCTCAGCCAGAGCTGCCAACAAACATGGTAAGAAGCATGCACACCAATCTGCGTCCCCCACTCCCTATCCCCATTCCCCAATGAGGCTGTGTGAATCCCACTCCAGTACAGGTTTTACTAAACACCAGCAATCCATTATGGGAGATGTAGTCAGTGTAACACGTATCATGACAGTCATCCCACTGAACACAAAGGCATGTGACACACATCAGTGATAAGCAAGCAGAGGACAGAAAGATAGTGTGCCAGAAATTAAAATATTATTATTGCTACGTAGTGCTGCCAGACTAGTGAGCTAATGTACAATTTGTATCCACAGGCGAGACATCGCGCAGGTCTGCACAAGACAAGACAAGAAGGGCACCCCAGAAGGAAAGATCGGAGGAGGCCAGTGGAAGTGCAGGGCACACCACACCACCACCACAGGCATCACCACCACTGCCAGCATCACCACCACTGCCAGCATCACCAGCAGCGACACCACCGGCAGTGACAAGACCCAGGAGGCATGCAGTTGCCAGACTCCAAGAGATAGAGTTGTCCTTGGAAGAAACCAGCAGTGGAGAAATCTCGACTGTGCCAGTGGATGGCAGTAATGCTGGATCGCAGTCCACCACAGAGGGAACACACACAGGTGCCAGACGCCGCAGGGCTAGGGAACCCAGTCCACCTTTGCAGGGTGAGGAGCATGGTGTGTTTGCAGGGCTGGAGGCAAACATGGTAAAGGTTCAGTGCCTGCAGGGGAAGGCAATACAATCTGTACAGTGGCAAATGAGACACCTGAATACAAACATGCAGAACATTGAGAAGGGCATCAGCTCTATGACCTCCAAAGTGGCTGAGGGCATGAAGGAGATGGCTGAGGTCATGAAGGACATGTCCCAGTCAGTGATGCTGCTGTGCATCAAAATTGATGAGGACAGGATGGCACGGCGCAGGGAGAGGCAGAAGATGGAGAACCATACATAGGCAGTGAACCACCTCTCAACTGCCACTTCTCTGCTCTGCAGGCGCTCCGTGGCCATGCAGGAAGGGATGGCACACTGCAGCCGTTATGTTTCTAGGGGGCTTGTTAAAGTCACAACTGCACTTGAAGTACTACTAACTACTCAGGTTGCCAATACTGGTGCAGGTGATGTGGGGGACAGTGAGGAGACGACCAGTCGCAGCGGCATAACACCCCCTGCAACTGAGACCAGGAGGAGCAGCAGACATCATGGGGCTGGCACTGGATCGATTTCCAGTGAAGACAGTCTTCTAAGGGAATCCAGCAGTGTTGTGCATGGCTGCAGGCGTTAATGCAAGCCACACTTTCTGTACTTAACTTGGTGACTTACCCCATGGCATCCTCGTAGGGTGGTTACAAGTAGGACTGGCAAGTTGACCCCTTCGTGTAGTGCTGTAGTGCCAAAATATTAAACTACGTCATTCAAATGCAACAACTGGCGGTGTCTCCTTACTCACTCAAAAATAGTTGTGTGTGATCTCTGCCCGTCTTTGTCTCCCTTCTGGTGCTGGCGACACTTCTGCTGCGTTGGGCTTGGCTGTGCAAATTCATCATAATCATCCTCGGAGTCCGTTAATTCAACTTCTGTACCTTTCTTAGTGGCAAGGTTGTGCAGCATAGCACAAGTTGCGATGATTTTGCAGCAGATGATGGGTGTGTACTGACGTGGGCCACCGCTTTTGTGGAGGCAGTGGAACCTGCTTTTCAATAGTCCAAACGTGCTCTCCACAACGTTGTGTGTTGATTTGTGTGCCACATTGTATCGTCTCTCACTTGGGGTTGATGGGTTTAGGTAAGGAGTGAGGATGAATGACCGCACAGCATGAGCGCTATTACCTAGGTGAGAAAGAGAATGCCATTAACTACAAACACCAACACATTCATCTGCAGTCTCCATCAGGGTGTGTCACAGTGATTTACCTAGCAGATATCCTTCTCCAAATTCTCCCGCAGCCAAGCGTGTGTAGATCCCTCTGTTCTGGAAAATGTATGAGTCGTGGGTGCTCCCTGGAAATTTGGCCCAAATGTCGGTGATTATGTTGGCTGCATCGCAGATTATCTACACATTTATGGAGTGGGTGGATTTTCGGTTTCTGTAGACATACTCAGTGGCTGCAGGTGGGCAGATTGGAATGTGTGTCCCATCAATGCACCCTATGACATGCGGGAACTGTGCCATTTGGTAAAAGTCTGTCTTGGTTTTCAGCAGTTCCACGGGTGTGTTTGGGAAGCCTATGTAGTGATGCATACTCTGCATCATGGCATCCAGGAACTTCTTGAAGAAACAGGACAGGCAACTCTGTGACACCCCACCTACTGAAGCTATCACTCCCTGGCAACTGCCAGATGCAAGTAGGTGTAGGCTACAGAGCACCTGCACATGTGGTGGTATGACATGCACCCTTGGTGTTGGATGCTCCAGGTCCCTTATCAGGTCCAGGATGGTGTGGGGGTGTAGCCTGTACCTTTCATGGATCTCAGCCTCAGTCAGTTGGAAGAGTGTGATGCGCTTCCTGTAAGCACGCTCCTCCCGTCTCCAGATCCTCACTCCTGCTGCCTGTAGCTGTAGCAGCCTTGCAATTACATAGTAGGTCGCCATAGTGTTCACACTGTTGCATTTTGGGACTGCTTATATACATTGCACCTGATTACCACCTGCTTTCAGTCAGTGTTAATTACTGACTCCTAAATACCGAATTTTAGTTTCCTACATCTCTTTCTTGTTTTTACCGTTTTTACCGTTTCTTATTTTCCGATTCGGTATTTGGGTGTTTGGTAAATCCGATTCGGTAAATTAGAAATCGGTAATAAGGAATCAGTATTTACCGATTCCTTATTACCGATTCCTTCCCTACATCGTGCATGCCTATATACTGGTCGGTAACAGTGAAATGTACTGATTTTCACCGTTACGGACCGGTATTTGGGCCACCTACATATGGCCCCTAGTCCTTTATTATTTTTAGCCATTCTTTTGTTTTTAAAGTATGTCTTCAGGTTACAGTAAATCAAAGGTAACTTCTCCTTGCTCTTTGTGCCTAAAAGAGCCTTATTTTCATGTGATGTGAATTTAACATAACAAAGGCGTGTATGGGTTTTATTTTTGTGACATGCTTCAAATAAAGATAAATAAATAACCATTGCACCAGTTTGCCAAGGCAGATGTATTAGCTTTACTAATGCATGTGATAATTGAATTAAATAGGAACTGGCAGAAATTAAAATTATTTTTATTGAATGTTTAAAATTGAGAAATTAGGCAAAACAATGATTGGTAGCTGACAGACCTATGTGCAGAACTGACTACAAAATAAGGTATTTTGTTATCACCTTGTCCTAAGAAGGGTGTTTTTGTGTTGGAATATGCATGTAATATCCTGCTTGTCCCTTTCAAAATGGCTTCCAAGCTACACAAATATTGTTGGTTAGTAATAACTATTATTTTGTACAGTGCTACAAACCATACTGTTTCTAGGCAGTGTTCATAAGAGGTATTATGAAATGTAATGCAACTTTACCAACCTAATAAGCAGACACTGAGCCTTGCTGCTAGCAGGAACTACTGGTAAACTGGAACTACTGGAAAACTGACATTAATAATTAGGTTGCTGTTACATTTTGCTTCTTGTAATTGAGTGGATTACATACCAAACATTGGATCATGCATGCGGTATAGTGCTTGTGCCTGTTGGTAGTTTGATCCTTCTCAGTCTTTTTGTGTTATTGTGCTGACAATATGGCAGAAGATTGCCTGTTTCTTTAGATAAGAATGAGTCATGGGATATTGCTATTTGCTTAAATGTATAAAGAATGAGGAATGAGAGATACAGGCCATAGCGTTATCATGGAATTTGTTTACAAGCATTGATCATTGTATATTCAATTATTTTGCCTTTACTATTTGAAAACACTGCATGCCTCTAAGGTATGTATGTGGCTCAATCAAAATTCATCAGTATTCTACAAAGCCTGGGAGTACTCACTACCAGCAGAAGCTTAATGATTTTCACAGTTCTTTAAGGCCCACTGGGCATTTGTTTTACAGACTAAGCTACTGGAATGGCAAGATCAGAGGAAAATCCTAATTTTCAGAAGTGCTTTACTGGGACAAGGGAGTGAGGTTGGCGATGATGCTAAATGTGTAAACACACATGAATTAGCATGGCATCAGCGGTGGAGGCAATGGTAGAGGTGGCATGAAAAGTAAATCGAAGTGCCTGTCATAAAACAAATTGAAGCTGTGAAGAAGCATAATTTAGCATAATTTAAAAAGTTAATACAGTAAGTCGCCAAAAAAACACATGGACCATTTCCAAACATAAATCATATTGTCATATACAAGCCTTAACGAACGGGAAAAAGTAGTTCGGCTACTCCTGCACAAAATATAATTTACTGCACAATCTCAAGAACACATGCTTGTCCAGCTGTGCCTCAGTTGGCTAAAACATGATTAAGCACTAGTTGCTCTCTGTACTCGTTGGGCACTCAGGCACATACGTTGGATTCCAATATTATATATAAAAGAGGTGATAATGAACATGAGTTGTCCTCCATTCTCCTATGAGCAACGATCTTTGATTTCGGTTTCCTTGAACTGTGTCATCAAGAGTTCAAACCTATTTTTCCGGTGTCCTCGCTCCAAAACGCTGGTGATTTACGCAACCGGACTAGTTGGCAGCAAGCTATGACAGGCTTCTGTACTGTAGTTTATACAAGGGGCAGAAGATATAAGGACTTAGAGGGAAGATTGGTGGTGGGGTGCCTTCATTATATTCAGGGCCACTGCAATTATGCGATTGTGCTGTCATGGCGATTTTCTCACAATTATAAAAATAACGCCTTTGCCACATAATCCATCATCTACTGCATAATCTGCAGATTTTCACAAAAAACTATGCAGCAACCCTTTTTAAAAGTTGACTGGTCGCCTTTCTGTAGCTTATATCTGTGTTTCTGTGTTAAACTGATGCTAATTAGTTGCAACTAATGCCCAGAGTGTTAATAAGTTTAACAAGCATTGGCATAGCCAATAGGTTTCGCTTTTAGGACCTTATAAGTGTTTAGCCGTGCAGCACATTATCCTGGGTGCTGTGCCGCCAGGGATTGAAGTGCTATACAATTACTATACACTGGGTCATGCAGTCTGATTCAGGAATACATGCTTGATCTGTTGACGCTGATCCCCTGGGCATAGTTTTTACTGCATTCAGTTTGTCTGTCCTTCCAGTTTTTGACCTTCATACACCAACTCACTTAACAGCAGATATAACCACATTGCTATTTATAATTCACTCCATCCATCTATTGTCTACTCCCAAGCATCCGTACCAGACAGCAGACTTAAAAATAAAAGTTAATAGGCAGCTGGGTTGTTTCATAATTATAACCACGAACCCAGCACTGCCTTCTCAAGACCCCACCCATCAATCGATAAGAGCAGGATATCCAGGTGCTGAACTGTTCAGTGGGTATTAAACAGTCCACTTACATTTTTTTTTGCTTATTTCATAGTGCATTTTTAAGTGCTTGTGTAGCGCATGGGCACCAATAATTTGCTTCCACAGAGTACATTTTGTCTTTTTTATTTGTGCACTAAATATAGAATACCACATTTACATACATTGCAGTATTGATTAATTTAGTTCATTTCAGTAATGGTTTTTGTGGTTGGTAAAGCTGTGCTTGCCAGCGAGACTATTCCTGAGCGTTCAAGTGACCTGGCACCAGTTACGGAGAGCACACCACTTACACAAGGTAGTATTCCATGATGCAATACTACCTGGTAGGCATGCGTCTTTTGGTGCACACAGTTTAAATTCTTAAGATGTATTTGACTGTGCCTAGAAGTACTTCCAGAGCTCTGAGTACATGAACCGGCTTTGGAGAAGTACACTTGCCTGCTAACCCTGAACGAGTTATAATAACTACTGGGTCAGTGCAATGCCCACAGCAAACAGCGTGTGCTGGTGTGATGCAGCGGTAGGCATTCTTGGCAGAGTGGTGCAGTGGAAGGTCACCACGAGCGCAGTGTGACAGGCAAGAGAGTATGTCACGAGTACAGCACCCACCATGGAATTAAAAGCCTCTGGACACAGACTGGGCGAAGAAGCAGTGACGTTTTCAGCTGTGCATGCGGGTGCTAGGGGTGGGTTGGGCTGAAGTCTGCCACCTTCCTTACTTGACTTTATCATGTGATCTTGACCCTTTTCTGGCATCAGTTTGCCTCTCAAGTGAGCATGGGAGTGCAACATGGCACTGTTGATCCATTGATTGCACGGGCAAGGCTCGGCTCACAGGTCACACAGGCTATTCTTGGCAGAGGCCTGCACACATGAAACCGCAACCCTCTGACGTCAGCATGGTCTCCCGACCACGTGGAGTAAAGTATGTCCACCACACAGGAGGTTTCCTGGAAAGCTCGCAGGAAAGCTGAGCCGCCCCCACGGAGATATCCGAAGACAAGGATGCAGGGGGAGCGGAGAAGGTTAATCCTTCCAATGACTACAACAAGACCCTCCAAGTACCCATGTTTGACAAATGAAGCCAAAATCTCTGAAAATATCGCAAGACGCAATGAAACTACAAATAAAATATGCCCAAGAACCCATGCTGAGTTGGAGCATATTCGCAAAGTACTATTTTTTTGTAAACCTAACATTTTTGGAACTCTACAACTACAGTGCGTCTAGTGAAAACAAAGCTCCAAATCATCAAAACAAAGCACTTACCTCGGAAGAAATATGACATGCAAGGGATAGCTGTCGCACTGGCCACATGGGCCTGCTGGCCGCGGGCGGGGTTCCTCTCCTCCTGGGCTCTCCTAGATGCAGCAGGGCTCCCTCGCATCACGGGAGCCCTGCAAACCGGCCGCCATGCTTCTTCTTTCTTCCCCCCGGGCTGCGGGGGCGGGCACTTCCGGCCGGCCGCGCTGGGATTGGCCGGCCGGCCAACCACTTCCGGGTCGCTGCGGGCAGCGCAGCGGCCCTTCTCCTTAGGTAGGCAGGCGGGGGCTGATTTTTACGGGCAAATGCCGGGTGGGCACCGGCTTTAGATAACCATTAATCGGGGCGGGAGTGGACACGGACGGCGGGAGGGGGCGGGAGTGGACACGGACGGCGGGAGGGGGCGGGAGTGGACACGGACGGCGGGAGGGGGCAGGAGGGGGCGGGAGAGGACACGGACGGCGGGAGGGGGCGGGAGAGGACACGGACGGCGGGAAACGTGCACAGGACAGAGAGGGGGGGGCGGAAATGGACAGCGCATCAGTGAAAGGGGAGGGAACGGGAAAAAACGTAACTCCGCCCTGGGAAAAAATCTCGGGAACGCCCCCGAATCTGGTCCGGCCTTGACGGACAGATGTCTGTTCCAATGGCTAGCCTCCATTTATGGAGCTAGCCAATGGGACAGGGGGGCGTTTTCCATTTTCCTTACTGGAATCAAGAGATTTCTCTGGAGGCGGAGCTAAGAGCTCCGCCCTCCAGCGAAACCTAAAAATGACAAAATGATGAAGTTACACTATCCCAAAATGTGCCGTATAACTCCAGTGGCCCTGATTATATTGTGATGGAGGAAATGTTATATGTGCTTCATACGTTTGTAACACAGATCTCTCAGAAAAGGTAGGCAGGGGTCTGGGCAGGTAACTCTCAGAAATTATTTAAGAGCATAGAGAATACAATTCAGAAAAAAGTAACTTTTCTTGCAAATTTGAGGCGGCTTTTCAAGTGAAGTGCGTGAACAGATCTTTCACAAAAGAACAGTCAGCAAAGTCAAGACAAGGAGGTTTTCCAAGGCTTCAATGGCAAGGAAGTAAGGGCTCGGACAGGAATGGAAGAATCCAATTCCACCATCGCTCAGAATGTCAATACAGTGGAGACAGTCTATAGGAACAAAAAAAAATCATGAAAGGCAGACAGTCTTTGTTTCTTGCTCGACTCAAACAAATATAGCATTTTCACTCCTTTAGGCACAGAGAAATGAACTGATTTACCAATTATCGCAAGATGTTGAGCCAATGCCAGATATGAACCTGGTACCCCAGGTTCTGAGTTGGCAGCTGTTGCTATTAGACCACATTGTCACCCAGAAAGTTAAAATTATATATATATATATATATATATATATATATATATATATATATATATATATATATATATATATATAATATATATATCACTCGTGAGCAAGGGAAACTTCCCGAAACGCGTCGAGTTATTTTTCTGTTGCCAGTTACGTAAATAAATCTTTGGATGCAACTTTGGGCTCGTGCTTTTCATACAAGGAGGAGTATTATGTGCATCTGAGAATTGATAAAAGGGCTCACCACCCAGCACGAGCCCCTGTCGTAAAGAGGTCGAGTCAAGGCGGCGTTCGGCGTCTGCAGAACTTAATGAATGAATATATATATATATATATATATATATATATATATATATATATATATATATATATCCAATTAGCAACTCCAACCACTTTCAACCCGCGACGCTGGTGGCAAATAAGGAGACTCGGACCCCACAGCTCTTCAGGCAAAGAAGTTCTTTATTGCATCACAGCCTGCGAACGACGCGTTTCGGGCTATTGAAGCCCTTGATCACATTCAGCTAACGTACTGCGCCAATATTATTTTTATATGCATATTTGGTGAACACCCACTTTCACTTGTTCCGGTCACATGACCTTAGACTGAGACAACAGACTTCTTTCTGATTCCATCGCAAGTATCCTATAGGAAATAATGTGTGTAATGCTATTATAAAAACAGTGCATTTCAACTGAATATAAACAAATCAAGAATGATAATATTTAATGTATACATACATTAATAGTCCATTTGTAAACCAGATTAATCCACAGGAGGATAAAGAAAACCTAATATTGTTTTCCCATCTGTTTTCTGTCAAAAGTGCATAGTTTAGGGTCATAACTATCTCTTAGGATAAATCCAGGACATGATTCCAAAAAAGTACAAAAGTAGATCAATATCTCTAAAGTGGAAACATGTTACTAAAGTGCAATCTAGTGCTTAATTGTGCAACAAACCAGCAAATATAAATATATAGTGCAGTACTATTTACAATAAGACCAATATTAATATAATTATATAGCAAACACGCATTAATATTATCAACAGTAAAATTCCCATCCCGGAAAAATTACTATTAAAATTCATATTAAATAATTGATCATTTGCTAAAAAACTCATTATAAAAACCGGTATTCTCATAAATAGCAGCAGGTCCATTACAATCACTTAGTTTGTTGTCCTCATACAGTGAGCCATCCTACCACATTGGATATCAAAGGAAATTATACATATCTTCTGCGTTGTTCAAACCCAGCGGCCATTTGCTGTCTAACTCAAGGATACATTTTATTTCTAATTGTCTTAACTGTCGCTCCCTATTGCCACCTCTTTTAGATTTTGGTACAGCGCTAATCACAAAATAGGAAAGACAATTATTATCCTTGTTATGACATGTGTTGAAATGTCGTGCCACAGGGTATGTGGGATCATTGTGGAGGATGGCTCTAATATGCTGCAATATTCTGACGTGCACCTGCAGCTTCGTACTACCAACGTAGATAAGGCCAAAGGTGCACGACAGAACATACACAGCATATTCTGTTTTGCAGTTATAACTGCCTTTAATGGGAACCAGAGAAACATCAAAAGGGGTACAATACGTTGTTTTATTACAGCCAAACGTGCATGCTCTACAAACTGAGCACCTTCTGAATCCCTTGGTAGGTTGTAACCAAGATGTAGTTTTTCTTGTTTCAGGGGAGTTTTTGTCAAGATCTATTCCCATAGACCTCCCTTTTCTGAATGTGATGTTAGGTGACAAAGCCAACTGGTCAAGCAATATGTTATCAGTCAAAACTATTGGCCAGTGTTTCAGGATAATAGCTCTAATTTTCCTTTCTTGTTTGGAGAAAGTTATGATTAATCTTGGGGTATCATTATTGCTATTAGTGGCCACCATTACTGTGCTTTCTTTCTGGAAGAGGGTCTGTCTGGGGTGCTTGCTAGCTTTCTTCATAGCCTCCCCAATGATTTTGTCGCTATAGCCTCTTGCTATGAGCCTCTTCCTCATTTCTTCTTGGCACCTATTGAAATCTTCTTTGTTGCTGCAGATACGTTTCAATCTTAAGATTTCTCCATTATGCTCGCTATCAAATGCCTAGGGTGGGAACTGTTGGCATGTAACGTGATGTTCCCAGATGTAGGCTTTCTATAAAGCGTACTTTCTTACTTACCATCTTTGACATGAAGCCTCACGTTGAGAAATTCTATTTGTGTTTTGTGTATGTGGGAAGTAAAAGTTAAATTCATAGAATTAACATTAATATCGGCTATAAATTCTTCAGCTTCAGATATATTCCCTCGCCATAACAAACACATCATCGATGTATCTAAAATATGCAGCAACATGTTTAGTGAATGGTGCCCTGTGCCTGTTTCGGAGGACATGTTCCTCCCACCAGCCTACATGTAAACATGCATAGCTGGGGGAGAAACAGGCCCCCATAGCTACACCCCGTTGTTGTTTGAAGATCTCATTATTGAAGAGAAAAAAGTTATTGTTGAAACACCAATCAAAGAGTTCAAAAATAACTTTATTATGCTCATAGTACTCACTAGTTCTACGGGCCAGGAAGTGTTTAACAGCTCTCAGTCCCTGAGCATGATCAATGCTTGTGTATAGTGATTCTATGTCAAGCGTTATTAAATATACATCATCAGTCCAAACCATGTCATTAATTTTCACGAGGAAGTCTCCTGTATCCTTAATGTAGCTAGGGAGAGATTTAACTAGACTCTGCAGGAAGAAGTCAATATATTGACCTATTTTTTCACCTGCACTGTTAATGGCCGACATGATTGGCCTGCCTGGGACCGGTGTCATCCCCTTATGAATTTTAGGTTTAAGGTATAGGACAGGCAATACCGGGAACTCTTTGTACATGAATTTGTTCTCCTCACTTGAAATGAGGCCCTCTCTTCTCCATTGGGCCAATAGTTTGTATAACACCTCTTTGGCTTGTCATATTCTTTGATGTTAGATTTTCTATAACAAACATCATCATTCAATTGTCTGTATGCTTCCACAATATATTCTTTTTTGGGCCATAACACTAGGTTACCCCCTTTGTCTGATTTTTGATGACAATTTCACAATTCTCTCCTAGTTTTTAATCAACTTCTCGTAGGCTAATCTCCAAAAGAACATGCTATGTGGTTTCTTATTCTTGCTGGTACTGTGATTCAATTTTTTTAAGTCACTAGTCACCATATAACGAAACGTATCTACAGCGTCTTTAGGCATGACAGGTACAAAACTGGATTTCGGTTTGAAAGGGCTGATCCCAGCCCCTTTCAGAGTGATTGATTTTCTTTAACCTTTCCTGAGCAGATAAGTCTATTTCATCATTAAACCTTTGCGAATCATCTTGATTATTTAAATAATGTAACGTGAGCAAGCTGGATACATCAGAGGCTAACAACAATGGAACCGATTCTTCTTCATGACTTATAGTTTTGTCCAATTGCTGTTTACAAGACTTAAGAGAAAAGAATTTTTTAAGTTTTAATTTCCTAATGAAACAACATACATCTATTGGAGTACATGCGTAATTGAAATCTTCACCTGGAGAAAAGTTCAATCCCAGAGCTAAAAGTTGCTGTTCTGCTTTAGTTAGCTCAACGGGTGTTAAATTGATAATACTATTATCTGTTTTCGTTGTTTCTTCTGCCAGAATGTTTTCTTTTTTGTGGGTTGCTTTCCACCTTTTACGCATGTCTTGTCTTCTTTTGTTTTTTCGTTTTCTTCTGGCTTTTTATGCTGCCTCGGTCGTAATGTTTTCAGTCTTTCCTCCACTAAAAAATCAAGTTCTTGGTTTACACTTAATGTTGTTTTTGTCATGGTTATACATTCTGTATCTGTGCTTGATTCACTGGTTAAAGATACAGTATCTGCATTGGAGGAATCATCATTCAGACTAGCAGATGTCGGTAGTAGTGTCCAAAAATGGAAAAGTCAGCAACATTCAAAGAGAAACATGTTTCATCATATCACTAAGTAGATGCGTATTGTAAATAAACATAATCACAATATACAATGGGTGCTCAAGAAACTGAAAGTACCTACTACCTAAAGGTACTATATTGGTGCACACAGATGTGCAACCAAAACAATGCTTAGGAGGTGAGGTTCTAATTACAGCACACCAAAAAGTGTTTAACTTATATTACCCTTCATGTACATTTCGGACAAATGAAAGATTTGACAATTATCACCAGTGAAATCCATAGATTAATATAAAAAACAGTATACGGGTGAACAATAATCCAATGTTGAGTCAAGAAAAAGGTCCTCTTCATATAGTTTATTTTTGTTATTCTTCTTTATTCAAAGATCATAAAAAACAGGTTTTTCCAGCATACATATCACCAACACGTGTTTCGTCTCCCACAGAGACTTCATCAAGGCATAAATAATAGTTGGAAGATGTATAATAATCTGTTCTTGAGATAAGGACACAGCGTTGCTTGATAATATTAGAATACCCAAAACAAACAGAGGGTGTATTCGTAACTGGATTTACTTCAATTAGAGCGTCAGCATGATCATCTTGATAATCATATCACAATAGTTTAAGACGACGAAAATATCATAGGCGAAAAGAAGAGTACAAATATATGTTGCCAGAATCCCAAATTTATATGGAGGTTCCCATGGTGCAAGTCACACAATATATTTTAACGAACTCAGCTCAAGGTTAAAAAAGTCCGCATTCGCAACCCTGATAAGTTGCAATCTACCAAGTGGCAGCAGCACCGATAACCCGCCTCGTCGCCTACAATAGGGCTATTGCAGGCGACGAGGCGGGTTATCACCATGGGATCCTCCATATAAATTTGGGATTCTGGCAACATATATTTGTACTCTTCTTTTCGCCTATGATATTTTCGTCGTCTTAAACACGTGTTGGCGATATGTATGCTGGGAAAACCTGTTTTTTATGAACTTTGAATAAAGAAGAATAACAAAAATAAACTATATGAAGAGGACCTTTTTCTTGACTCAACATGGGATTATTGTTCACCCGTATACTGTTTTTTATATTATTCTATGGATTTCACTGGTGATAATTGTCAAATCTTTCATTTGTCCGAAATGTTCATGAAGGCTGAAATAAGTTAAACACTTTTTGGTGTGCTGTAATTAGAACCTCACCTCCTAAGCACAGACTAGCAGATGTGTTGGTATTATTGCCTCTTGTCTTTTCACTGTATTGTTTCCTTTTAGCTGTATCAAACTTGCGGGCAAATGTAAATATTTGGCCATTTTCATAATCAGCCAGGTCCCTGGCAAATTTATGTGCTTTCCTTGGTTTTATTTTTTCTTCATGTTTTTTAGGTATATATATATATATATATACATATATCACCGCTTCTAACTTCTAAAATTTCAAAAGAAGAAACAGCACTCTCGGGAGGAGGATCAAGGTTTTATTTCAGACCCTCTGAGCACCAGACGCGTTTCGGCTACTGCCTTTGTCAGTGGTATATATATATATATATATTACCTACTGGCGGTCGCCAGTAGGTATATATAGTTAGGATTTTTTCTCTATGGGTTTTTTGAAAATTCTATGTCTAATAACTTTGGCGTTTGTGGACGGAATTGGCTGAAATTTTCAGGAAAATGGCACATTTTGTTTCTGAGCAGCCCTTGAAAATTTGGGGGGGTTCGTCCAGTGGGGGCCGAGAAAAAAGGGGGGTCCCAAAACGTGTTTTTAACATTGAGTTTTCCATAGGGCGGTTGGCCTCACTTTTAGCCCGAACGGCTGAATGGATTTGCACGAAACTTGGCAAAATTGTAGGGACTGGTAGCCCGATGTGCCTTTTGTAGGTCTCAATATATGTGCTCCAGTGGATTTTGAGAAATTAACGTTTAAAAAAAGATATATATCTGTAACAGCGGACCGGGCAGCGCTCTGGTTCGCGGACTTTTCGCGCAACGGAGCTTTGTGAAGCGAAGCTGATTGGTTCTCCGGCGTCTGTCAACATTCCAAACAGTCCGTAGCGGCCGCCATCTTGTCTCTCGG
This sequence comes from Lissotriton helveticus, assembly GCF_964261635.1. Classification (NCBI taxonomy): domain Eukaryota; kingdom Metazoa; phylum Chordata; class Amphibia; order Caudata; family Salamandridae; genus Lissotriton; species Lissotriton helveticus. Next base: position 1,707,593,675 of record NC_136063.1, on the reverse strand, counting down.
TAGGATCGAGAGACAAGAGGAGGTCAAAACAAAGGGGGAAATAACTATAAGGGGGCATAGTAGATCCTCGCTGACCCCCTAGGTTTGATGTGGAGGTTTTAAAAGGGCCCCGCGGGGCAAAAAAAAAAAATAATAATAATAATCGAACGGCTGAATGGATTTGCACGAAACTTGGCAAAATTGTAGGGACTGGTAGCCCGATGTGCCTTTGCTAGGTCTCAATATATGTGCTTCAGTGGATTTTGAGAAATTAACGTTCAAAAAAAGATATATATCTGTAACAGCGCACCGCTTCGCGTACTTTTCGCGTTACGGAGCTTTGCGAAGCGAAGCTGATTGGCTCTCCGGTGTCTGTAAACATTCCAAACAGTACGTAGCGGCCGCCATCTTGTCTCTCGGTAGGATCGAGAGACAAGAGGAGGCCAAAGCGAAGGGGCAAATGACCATAAGGGGGCATAGTAGATCCTCGCTGACCCCCTAGGTTTGATGTGGAGGTTTTAAAAGGGCCCCGCGGGGCAAAAAAAAAAAATAATAATAATAATCGAACGGCTGAATGGATTTGCACGAAACTTGGTAAAATATTAGGGACTGGTAGCCCGATGTGCCTTTGCTATGTCTCAATATATGTGCTTCAGTGCATTTTGAGAAATTAACGTTCAAAAACAAGATATATATTTGTAACAGCGCTCCGCTTCGCGGAGATAAAATTATATCTGTATTACCTAGCTGTTGCTAACACCAGTTAGCGACGGCTAGTAGGAGATAGCGACCATCTTGGGTCCCACTTTGCATGTGAGTGATATTTATCACTAATGACATGCAAAGTGGGCATGCCAAGATGTTAGCGACTGGAAACAGTCGCTAACATCGCTATCTCCTATTATCAACTTTTGGAAATATTCGAGATAAGCGCGAATATCTCCAAAAAGTAACAGCTGCCCTGAGCAGTTCTTAGCCATGTTATCCAATGGGAGGTGGATAACATGGCTAAGAGCATTAGCTCGGTAATGCATGAATATCGCGGAGTTTTCAGCGATATTAATGCATTGCGCTCGTTTTTTATCGTATTTGCGATAAACCTTGATAATAGCAAGGTTTATCTGCGATAATTTCTGACGGTAAAAAAATCTTTGCAATGCATCGTTAGGGATAAATATCGCTTAACTTTGGTAATATGCCCCAACGTCTGTTAACGTTCGATTCGAAGGAAATCAGGAATTGTTGAAAAACATTGTGTGCGCCATCTTGTCTTTTTTCAAATGCCACACTTTTGTCGTGCACGGCAGCCATTTTAGATGCCTTGACCAGACCCACTCTGTGCACGCTGTCGATCCTTAGCATGGCTCCCCACCCTCGCAAGCATCTCACCCAGGCAGTGGTCACCCCCGCTCTCTGTCTTATGCATGGGTAATAAACCTCCCCCCATCTGCGCTGCTCTTCCCTGAGAATCACACCCTGTGCCCGCCCGACACCTCCCTTTCGCCCTATTCACTACCGCACCCTCTGACACTCCTTTTCCTCTGTGTCCGATTGTCCAGGCCGGTCCTAGGCTATCAGCTAGCCCTGCAGATGTAGTTTATGGCCACAGCTGTAAAGAATCACCCCTCTTCAAAGGAGTTATAGTAGATCAAGGCCCACACTCGATGAGATCCGTCACAGCAGAAGCGTTGCTATTATCTGAAAACCATCCTGTATTGTGATTGGGGAGGGGACCGAGCGTGAAGCGGAAGATTCCAGGGATGACTCTTTGTACATCAAAGTTTTTACAATTATGTGTCACATAAAAAATATATAGCACTCCGACAAAGTAGTAAGATTATAAAACTTTAATAATTTATAAATATATTCAAGAAAACAAAAATAGTAATAACATATAAACATTTTTAGAGAAAAACAACGAAGTAGCGATCGGCTGTGCGAATAGTCCCAACGCAGCACAACGTCCAGATTTCCGGCGTGGGGCGTCGCGGGGGGTGGGTCATCAGTAGCAAACTGTTGTGCGAATAGTTCCAAGGCAGCAGAACGCGCCGAAATCTAGATGACACGAAAGTGATGTCTAGTAAGTTGCCACCCAGCAAATAACGGCGTGGGGCGTCGCGGGGGGTGGGTCATCAGTAGCAAACTGTTGTGCGAATAGTTCCAAGGCAGCAGAACGATGGCACCAAGGTGATGTCCAGTAAGTTGCCGCACTGGTTTTGGTATCCTACAATGCTGCTCCGAATAACGGCGTGGAGCGCCCCGGGGGAGGCGGCGTGAACGGGCCTCTCCAGGTGGAGTCTCATCTGTTTTAGTGGGGCGCCCCTTTACCGTTTCAGTTGCCATTCCGTCCGCTTTTGGTCCACTGTGTCAAAATCCGCCATTCAGCTGAGTTGCGCCCACTCTTGCGGTGCAGCGATAGGCGGCTGCCACAGGACTCTCAAAATGGCGGCAGGCTCTTTCCTTTTTGGGCGTGGTCCACTGAAATGGCCCTGGGACACCTTGGAAATCGGACGCTTGTCTGCTAGGTCTTGGACCCCATTCTCGAAAGCGTCCCCTCCGCCTTGAGAATTCATCAAAAGTTTTGGGGGCCCCGACTCCTGCAGGCTTCTGGTGGGGAGCGGCTGCCATGATTGCTCGCGGAATGACCACGACGGAGCTACGAGATGGTGGTGCTCTCATGCTGACGCCAGTTTAGTCTGAAACATCCAGAAACAAGGTGGGGCTTTCATCGTTTGGGGGAAAAAAAAAGTTTTCATCCAATGAAAAGTGTTGTTTTTAGGTCATATGATCAAGCCTTCCATCATTCGGAAACCAAAAGTAAAATGAACCAATGAAAAGTTTTATAAACAAGTCACATGATCTGTTATGCGGCATAGGGTATAAAATGCGGAGAAAATACGTTGGCACGTGAGGCGGCGTCAGTAGCGGACCGATGTGCGAATAGGCCGAAGGCAATACAACGCGCCAAGATCCGGATGGCACCGAGGTGGTGTCATAGTTGAGAGTTCTGAGCAGCGGTTGTAACACTGTCTGAAGCTTATTTGCAGCTGCTGCAGCTTCACTACGCGCCAAGATCCGGATGGCACCGAGGTGGTGTGTAGCAAGTTGCCGCACTGGTGTGGCCATCCTACAATGCTGAAAGTCGGCGTGGGGCGCCCCGTTGGCCTGTGAGTTTGCGTCAGTAGCGGACCGATGTGCGAATAGGCCGAAGGCAGCACAACGCGCCAAGATCCGGATGGCACCGAGGTGGTGTCTAGTAAGTTGTCGCACTTCTGTGGCCATCCTACAATGTTGAAAGTTGGCGTGGGGCGCCCCGTTGGCCTGTGAGATGGCGTCAGTAGCGGACCGATGTGCGAATAGGCCGAAGGCAGCACAACAATATTTTCTGACTGACACCACAAGGCGCTGAGATGCCAAGATCCGGATGGCACCGAGGTGATGTCTAAGTTGCGGACTGATGTGCGAATGGGGCCAAAGGCAGCGTAACAATATTTTTTGTATGGAAGATACCACTAGGCGTTGAGATGACAAGATTCGGATGGCACTGAGGTGATGTCTAGCAAGTTGGTGTGGTCATCCTACAATGCTGAAACTCGGCGTGGGTCGCCCCATTAGCCTGTGAGATGGCGTCAGTAGCGGACCGATGTGCGAATAGGCCGAAGGCAGCACAACGCGCCAAGATCCGGATGTCACCGTGGTGGTTTCATAGTTGAGAGGCACTTCATCTGCAGTGGGGCGCCGAGATCCGGATGGCACCGAGGTGATGTCTAGCAAGTTGCTGTACTGGTGTGGTCATCCTACAATGCTGAAACTCGGCGTGGGTCGCCCCATTAGCCTGTGAGATGGCGTCAGTAGCGGACCGATGTGCGAATAGGCCGAAGGCAGCACAACGCGCCAAGATCCGGATGTCACCGTGGTGGTTTCATAGTTGAGAGGCACTTCATCTGCAGTGGGGCGCCGAGATCCGGATGGCACCGAGGTGATGTCTAGCAAGTTGCTGTACTGGTGTGGTCATCCTACAATGCTGAAACTCGGCGTGGGTCGCCCCATTAGCCTGTGAGATGGCGTCAGTAGCGGACCGATGTGCGAATAGGCCGAAGGCAGCACAACGCGCCAAGATCCGGATGTCACCGTGGTGGTTTCATAGTTGAGAGGCACTTCATCTGCAGTGGGGCGCCGAGATCCGGATGGCACCGAGGTGATGTCTAGCAAGTTGCTGTACTTGTGTGGTCATCCTACAATGCTGAAACTCGGCGTGGGTCGCCCCATTAGCCTGTGAGATGGCTGTTCTTTGGATTTGGGCCTGGTCCACCAAAATGGCCCTGGGACACCTTAGAACTCGGACGCTCGATTTTTTTTCCCTTTCCTGTACATGCAAAAAAAGGTAAATGCCCGGTACGTTACACGCTTCATCTGCCACGATGAACTCTCCAGAGGAACCGAAAAAAAATATAGTTGTGGTAACTATACCATGCATCGTCATATGGAGAGGTGGCACCAATTAATTATAGTGCTGCATAAAAGAGAGATTTGGAGGAGAACCCCTGACCTGCTAGTACATTCATCAAAGAAGTGGCACTGAGAGCTTCAGAGGCAAGGGAAACGGTCCCAAATATTTAGAAGAACTTTGGAAAGATTAAAATGACATGTTTAGATTGTGGCAAATTAATTTCATGTGGACAGATGAGTGTTACTCTAATAAATACAGCATATGAACATCATCATAGTCGATGGTTGGTAGAGACATTTTGACTATATCCTGGACCTGCCCGTCCTCGCCCAAAATGGCGCCGGAATAAATGGGACTCGTAACTCCTTGTTGTGTACGGGTTGCAGAACCTTGAAATCACGAGATACGTATGCAGTTTTGAAGCACATGGCGGGCGGGGACGAGAATTGATTGAATATTTCGACATCCCTATTGATATTAAGTTCTGATGTGTTATTGATTACTGTACTGTTGAAAGTTCGAATTAACGTCACCCATGGTACTTGCCCGCAAATGTATATCTAGATAATTTTATTGTAACTGGCCCTGTCGTATTTTAATTATAAAATGTACGTCCACCGATTCCGTAACTGTTAGACACCTTAGTTCTTGCAACCTAATGGCCCGCCCGTTACGTTCCTCTACAGTGTAAATGTCTATTCATCATATACGACTACAGTTTGCTCTGTGGCAGGCCCACGTGGTTATAGGCTCGTATTTGTATAATGAAATTTTCACAATAAAGGTTTTTAAAAGAAAACATGGTAGTAGTATATACATTGGTAAAGTTTTTAATAATAGTGACTGTTTTAGAATCATTAAAAGGCAAGTGAAATAAAGCAGACCAATTACATGAAGGGTAAAAGGTATAATACGAAGGAACGCAGTAAAGATAAATGGTCAAGGGCTGTTGTGTTTTCTATTCCTGCAACATAAAGTGATCGATAAGAATCTCATATTCAGGCGTATCGGCGACTAAGACAGCAGGTCGACCCTCTTTTGCTCAACGGCTCCGTCATGGGACGAAGAAACGCTCTTTTTCTCGAAAAAAGAATATATTTTACTTGCAGGACAGTTGTAAAATTTCCGGGAAAGTACATTAGCCTGGAACATTATAACATATATTTAAGAAAAAATAATGTTCGGAAGTAATGAAAAGCGTAATTTTTAGGTCATATGACCAAGCCTTTCATCATTACAATAAGAAAAGTAAAATGAACCAATGAAAAGTTTTATTAACAAGTCACATGACTTGTTATGCTTACGTTACGTGCTGCGCGCCCCGGATGACTTCCGGATGCGCTAACGCGGCGCGTCATATGACGCATTACGCGACAACGCAGGTACAGAATATAGTCAAAATGTCTCCACCAACCAGCGGTCGGAACACAACCCCTTTCAGCAGGCTAAATAGTTCTGTTAAATGACAACAGAAGGGACAGGCAACAAGAACCATCAGTCAAAGAGGGGAGAGCTAGTTCTTCTCTACCGGGTTACATTGGGGCGCTACCGGAACTGATCGAATTGGTAGTCTACAGTGTTTCTGGATGTTTCAGACTGAAGCTGGGGTTAGCATGAGAGCAGCACCATTTCGTAGCTCCGTCGTGGTCATTCCGCAACCAATCATGGCAGCCGTTCTTTATCGTTATTTTGGGCGGGGTGGGTGGCGGAGCCGAGCTGTTTTGCAGCCATCATTGTGTGGAGTTCAGTTCATCTCACTAGTTTTGTATTTGTCATGAGGGGTTGTTCCTAATGTTTCTATTTTAGCGAGGTCAAAAAGAGATCCCATTAGTGGCCTACTGATTTTGCTCGATTCCTTTTCTTTTTTTTTTACACGATTTTTCGTTATCTGCAAAGACTAAACAGAGTATTGCGACTCTGTGTTTGTTTGTAAATAGAGAATGAACCAAAGAGAACTAATTCTAAAACAGTAAATACTTGGATAACAATCAATCAAATGGAGAGAGAAGCAGGCACGACGGATTACAATGGGGGCAAAGACCTGCGTTAACTACCTTTCACTATCTGCAAAGAGAGAGTACTCCTAATAGAAATGAGGGGGGGGGGGCACCATTCAAAGCAGATCAGTGTGCATAAACACGAAAATGTTTTCACTTACCACGTACTTGACATTCGACAGCTTATGATATTTGCTATTAAAAAAACATTGAAATTCACTGAAAAAACCATAGGTTATAGACCATATATAGTTAGGAATTAGCATTTACAAAACCTTGAAAATTCACTGAAAAAACCATAGGTTATAGACCATATATAGTTAGGAATTAGCATTTAAAAAACCTTATTTTACTCACACAAAACCATTGAAATTCCATATATAGTTAGTTGCACTAACTATATATCGCGCACCTGCAATCCACTGCTGATCATGTCACATATTACATAATTCATGACATGGTCAGTGACATCACTGATGACATCACTGATGACATCTCAAATGACATCACTGATGACATCACTGATGACATCTCAAATGACATCACTGATGAGATCACTGATGACATCTCATTTGACATCAATGACCACATCACTGATGATATCATTCGTGTGACAATACAATGCATCTCCTCACATTTTAATATAACCTCTGTTTCACCCAGTGTTAAATACAGAGTATAATTTTTGAAACCATTGACACACCAATACTAGTTACTACATACGTACTCACTGATTCCTACGTCTACACACACATTCACTCATTCACCCATACAATCATTCATACATACAATCACTCATCTTTACAACACTATCATATGCACTCATACACCTATACAGACACTCACACTCTGCCACTCATCCATGGAGTTACTCACACACCTAGTCAGTCCTGTAAAGAATCAATCACACTTCCATTTTTTTTGTCTATACAGTTAAACATAGAGCACCTTACATTTTCAAACATATACTAACACATACTTACTTTCTTATACAATCATTGATACAAGTACACATTGATCTGCACAGAGTCACACACCTCCCAGCCAGCCACACACACACTCAGTCTCCCATACAAATACTTAGACAATCAATCAATAACCCATATAGTTAATCATATAGCTACTGATCAACACATGCAGCAGTTTACAGAACAACAGACATAATCATGCACAAATTAAGACAGTTTAGTCACTAACCCATGCACTCAGTGAGACACATTTAATCACTCACTCATACATTCAGTCATGCACCTACTAAATCCTTCGTCCAGACACTTATACATCTACTCATTCTTCAATATGTAAAACATATTTAAACTTTACAGAAACACACAGTCACTGGATGATGTCATCAGTGATCTCATCAGTGATGTCATTTGAGATGTCATCAGTGATGTCATCAGTGATGTCACTGACCATGTCATGAATGATGTAATATGTGACATGATCAGCAGTGGATTGCAGGTGCGCGATATATAGTTAGTGCAACTAACTATATATGGAATTTCAATGGTTTTGTGTGAGTAAAATAAGGTTTTTTAAATGCTAATTCCTAACCTAACTATATATGGTCTATAACCTATGGTTTTTTCAGTGAATATATATATATATATATATATATGCTATTCTTTCACTTAATTATTAATGCTATTACAATGTATTGCATTAAAAAAAATCCTACCTTGTAAAGTATTTATACAGAGTTAAATGTATTTATACAATTGTAACTTTGTAAGTATGCTAGAAAAACACCAGTATTTTTTCTATGACAATGGTCAGGTGACCTAATCACATGGTGTGAGTAGGTGTGCACTTATCAAAAAAAGCACTTTAAAAAGGTAGATTCTCCGTGTATCCAATGTGTGATCAAGGGCTGCAAAGCCCGAAACGCGTCACTGCTGGAGAACAGACTGAAATAAAATAAGAACTTGCCTCAAAGTTAGTGGTCCTTCCTCCTTCTTCACCGGCACTGCTGGAAGTGGTTTGGAGATGTGTACTGGATATATATATATACATATATATATAGTTGATAGAAATTACCATCTTTTGTGTGATATTTCCTCAGAGTTTTGCTGTCTTTTGATAAACCCATTTTTGCTGGTCATAGGACTCTGTGCAACTTACTCCTGCAAACCAATGGTAAATGGCTTGTTCTCACATACCTCCAATCTGCATATTTAATTTATTTATAAGTCCCTGATAGTTGTACCATATGTACTAAGGACCTGTAAATTGCAAGCTATTATTGGGATGCAGCGCTCATTTTGCCACCCACTAAAACATAGTTCCAGGCCTGTCACTGTGTTTCACCTCTTAAATTAAATGTTTTACAAGGCCTAAACCTTCCTTTTTAATACTTATAGGTCACCCGTAATATAGGCCTTAAAAGCCCAAACAACAGGGTGCATGGTTTTTAAAAAGTAGGACATGTATATTTAATGTCTAATGTTTTATATATCTTTGTAGTAAGAAATGTCCAAAGCTTCCAGAGGCCTCTCTCCATCCAGCTCCACAGCTGACCAGTTCCAACTGAACCTGTCCTGGACCCTGCTCCCGCAAAATGCAAGAATAGGACTTATAACCTTTTTGCTAACTTTTTGTCTGGATAACCAGTTGAGACTGAAATTGCAGTTGAAGCTGCAGCTGTTGACGTTGAATTTCTGGTCAGCCTCAACTTGCTGGTATGTCACACTGAAGCATATCAGACTTCCAGAAAAGTTTCTAATTATGAACATAGTGGGCTTTACGACACCAACCAAAGCTGATCAACGTGGAGGCCTTCCCGAGCATGAACTCCAGACTTTTGCCACTCTGAGCTTCCCCGCCTTCCAGCTTGAAGCTTACCACCTCCATTTTTTTTATTTTAATATGTTTATTGAGTTTGTAATTAACAATACAGTCATAAATAGTATATATCTCATTTTTATATCCGCCATACAGGTTAGTTGTTTAATAAACAGTTTATAGTAGTACAGGTGCATTAAGGATGTGTTTGTGTCTCTAAAAGTGACATACCCATGCTCTTCTGCAGACACACAGTATCTAAGTACCTCATGCCTGTCCACCCAGTGAGTGCCTGCGGTGTTGTTGTCTACTACAATGCGGGGGGTTGGGCAATAACAAAACAGGAAAATGTAAAACATGGCAGGTGAATATGTGTTGAACTGGAGGTCTTCCTGGTCCCCTTTATCTATGTATCCCCTTTGCATTAGCTTGTATGGGGTGTCTGATGCGTGCCCTAAGATTCGCGGTAGATAGTGTGCGGTTGTGTCTGCCAACCAGTGACCATAAATTACATCTTCATTAAAGTTTATCCTCCTCCCCAGGCGCACACCCCGAAGTGCTGTTATCTGTTGAGAGCTACGTGTCTATCCCAGCAATGTGAATGTTTTGTAGCTTGACCAATGCCATATCCCAGCTTGTAGCGATTGGAGTCTTATGAATGCCCAGTGTGTCCTCAAGGTTCCGCGAATGTAGCTTGCCACCTCCATGACTCATTGATGAGCAATTTTCGCCATAAAAGTTTTTGAACTCTGACCCTGTCTTGAGTGACCAGATGACAGAGGTTGGTGCTTTGTGCTTTTAGGCAGTATTTTAAGTCAAACTTTAAAATTTATATCTGCAGTTCTACTTATTGGATTAGAAAATGTGATCAAGCTACAATGGTAGGTAACGTTTACAACGCAATTTTTACAACGCACTACCATTACAACGAAACTTTTACAACGCAAAATCCATTACAACGCATACATTTACAACGCAGTCATTACAAAGCATGACACTACAACGCACACCACTACAACGCATACCATTACAATGCAGTCATTACAACGCATACCATTACAACGCATAACTTACCATCCAACACTTACCCTACTGTTGCACCCCCTGGAGTTAGAATAGTAATTTTAACCCCTACACTATCCAACACTTACCCTATTGTTACACCCCCTGGAGTTAGAATAGTAATTTTAACCCCTACACTATCCAACACTTACCTTATATGCAAAGTAGTGTAATGCGTTGTAATGGTATGCGTTGTAAATGTACTATGCGTTGTAGTGGAATGCGTTGTAAAGGTAGTTTTAAAGTATGCGTTGTAATGGTATGCGTTGTAATGGTATGCTTTGTAATGGATGTTGCGTTGTAAAAAATGCGTTGTAATGGTATGCGTTGTAAAAATGTGCGTTGTAACGTCATACATCTGCTACAATTGCATATACAAAAAAGGGGTTTTCAATGTGAATAATTTGGATTTTGCAATCCACCACATAAGTTCTCCTGGGGTTTGGGTCTTGCTAATATTCTAGTGAGGAATGTTGGGATCTTTTGAGGATTGTACTGTAGAATATCCACACCAACAATAACGTGGCATACTAATATCGAGGACAGAATATCGAGGGGGAAAATACCGTAAGGTAAGTGCATATAGAAAGTATAGAAGTATTATTTCTAGATCCAGATCTATGTGCCTTGAAAATATATATACTGCTATAGGTATATATTTGTGGAATAAGATATATAAAATCTGGATTTACTTACCTGTCGATATTTTATTTCCAATATTTTATTCTCAATGTTCTGTCCCATCAATATTGTTGAATTGCTATTCAGGTGGCAAACTTCTTTTCTGTGTGAGTGGAAAATGTACTCTATATATATGAATAAAGCTAGAGAAAAACTATTTCCAGCTAAACTTTATTAATCAGGCCCATTGTGGTCTGATGTTCCAGGATAAGAGTATTCCCGAGACAATTCAAGAGAATCTATGGAAACTTTATGTCCTAATGAATACAATTCCTAGTACATACTCCATCCAATAAGTTGTCTTCTTCTCACACAGTACGCTGGAGGACACCAGGCTGAAATGCCAATCTTTAAAAGCCTTTATTTAAAAAAATTCTCTACAGCAAAAATACTTTGCCTCTAGAGTAACGGTTTCTGTCCACCCTTTTGGAATGAGGGAAAACATTCTTCCCTTTTTCATCCTGAAAGCATTTACTTCTGCATTTTAAGGGATTTATTAGCATGTCAAAAATGAGCTGCAATAGGCTTATGAATACCCTAAAATTACACCATTCTGCATGGTCACCCCACTGTTAGCATCCCTCATATGGATAATGTGTCGCAGTAAAAGATTGTCGGAAATAAAAACGTTCCATCTTCCAGCTAAATACCCAAAGGTCCTGATTCTGGAAATTCACAGAATTGCTTTGTGGAATTTGGCCCACTATTTATTTTCTTTCCACACTTTAGTTCTGTTTAGCTGCACCATACAGTGGTGAATGAAGACTAGAGTGTTTGCAAATGTGGCATCGTGATTTTCCTTCTGTTTATCCAAATATCCCGCAGATCAGTAAAAACATCTACTGCACACGGAGTAATGCAAGAAGATTTACATTTGTTTCCAAGAAACTAAATCCAGTCTCCAAGTTTCCTTAATAATGCAGTCCTTTGAAACCTCTGCTATCACAGAGACAAAGCTCTGGCATGTCGAGCAGTTATCAGATTGTTCAGTCCCCACGCACAGCGTACAGAGGGCTGCGAGGCTGTGTGTGGTGTGTGAATGATCGCGGAGAAGGCTTGCTTTTATGCTTCATCTGAAATTGAATATACCCTCGAGCAGCACAGCCAAACCTCGGCTCTTATCTTGTCAGAATACATTTCTTTCCAAAGATCAAGTTTAATCAGGGTAATGTTGACTTTTCGATTTGAGCAAAAGAATGGGCCACTCACTCAAAGACTGCACAGATCCTTCTACTATCTTCATCATATTAGCAGCTTTCTAAAAAAAAAAAAAACTCTGGAAATAGCAATGTGTATAGTACATGCAACAGTTAGAAGCAGGTGTACTTATTTGTTTACTTAAAAGTTGCCTCTCAAAATGAGATTATTCCGATTATTCAGGAAAATAAACTCACCTCAGGGGCTGAAATCGAGTAAAAACGATGTGGAACCTCCATCTATTCTCTTTCTTGCAGCAATCTGACATTTTTGATTTAAATTACGGGGTGATATTCCCAGATATTTGTCAAAGTCTTCCCTTATTTGGGAGCACTATTCTAAAGTTCGTTTCTTAAAAATACATATTTTAAAAAGAAAGTAAAATATTAATGTCTGCCTTCCTTTACTGAGAGTGGGCTCCCATCTCTAGGGTGATTTTACTTGAACTTTTACACACTATACCTTTAATGCTGAATTATAAATCCTTAGATGGATTTCAAGTTTATACCTTGGTAAAAGTTCAGACAGTTAATGTAAAAGATGGCCGTTTGGGATATTTTGAACAATATTTCACTTAATTGTATTTGGTGTATTAAGAGAGCACTAAGAGCAGCAGAGCATGTTACATTCAACTAGGATATATATGAAATAAAGGACCCCCTTCCATACATGATAACAATATTGCAAGTCACAGAGGAGTTCCTTGACCATTTAAAGGAATGAGACTGATTGCTGAGTTGTTTCATAAGATCCTAAATCTCTGATATGACTTGCAATATTCTAATAATGTATGTTGGGGTAGTTTATTGCATATAATGCATGGTCACACCATCACCTTTCTGACAAACTGCTTAAATAAACGTGGGTTCATTTTTCATATGAAAGAGATAGAAGGTTTGCAAACAAGAATCATAAAAGCAAAATCTGTAGTGCAAAATTAAACATATAAAAAAAACAGTTAGATTTGTTGATGCAATTTGATAATAGAATCTGTTTCAACAAGTCAGATTTAAAAAAAAGTGCTGTCCCTTAGAATGTGTAGGAATACTCAGAGAGAATTTGCGTTTCTTATAATTAACTGAAGCATGCAGAAAATAAACGTGTTGCATACATTTCTCCTTTCTGCTCATCACTGTTCATCCATAAAATCAGGACAGAAGATGGGAAAACCAGGCTCTGTTTTCATGTTTTCAAAGACAGCTTTAATTATGCTTGTTTCATTTTAGCTACTAGCTCTGACTGAGGGCAATGTGATGTTATAACTTAAATGTAATAAAATATTACAGTTGAGCAGCTCAGTCATTTCTTTATTTCAGGTGAGACGAATGGTCTCAAGCTGTCTTTAATATGAAAATTAGTAACAGGATTTCACACAGATAGGGAGTTGCAATGTATTTTATCATCATCATTGTGAATTCCGGATGCACAATCAAATATGTACAAAGTACCTTGGCCTATTTACGTAAGCACAGGTCAAACACTCACATATTTATGGACAGAGAGGGTGACAGGGTGGGAGAGCGGTATCATGGAATGGGAGGAAAGTGACTATGGAAGAGGAGAGTTTCAGATTCTTTGTCAGGTGTGGGCCAATACTAAAAGAGTTAAGGATGTGGGAAATTGAAATATTATTATGACAAATTTGACGAAATTTCATGAAACTTACAGGAAAGTATTTGTGGTGAGAAATTGGTAGGAGACAGATTTGCGCAGAAAAAAAATGTCTCTGCAAGATACCTTCTGCTTGAACAAATCAACAAAAATGATGAAAAACTGCACAACATTAAATTTTGGGTATTTTACACAACCTGTACAGTGTTCTGATGCATTTTTGGCTAGATTTGTGCTACAGAAATATGACCTACATACTTATATATAGATGCAAAATTCCCAAACTTTATCAGAGTACCTACATTTTCGACTAAACCAAAAAATATTCAGACCATTATGGAGGTTAGGAACTAAGTAGAAGCATGACTGTTTGTTTTCTCTTAGCTTTGTCTTGCAGCGCTTGAGTTTCATCAGAATCATTCTGAAAATGATGGTAAAAAGAAAAAGATTTGCAGCTAGGTAATTTGGTGTACATGTGTGTAAGGACTTGCATATGCTTCAAAGTGATTTGTACACAATCCCTGTCAATGAGATCAAAAGATTCTGTGGGTTTGGATCCTATGGTTTTGTACACTCTGGCCATTGTGGAAGTATTCAGCATATAGCTGCGTCAAATGTAGAGAGCAGGAATGAGACGTATCTGCTAAGATATGATGCACTCCTTCTGTCTCTCTACGCTGGCGCACACAGTGCTGCCTAGAGCCACAGTAGGTATCCTTGCGTCATCATGCAAAAGCGCCTGCGTTACAGCCAGGATTGCTTCTGTGCAAGAAGGGACAAAACAAATCCTCTGAGAATGCAGCACACATAGAAAGCAGAAAAGGAAGGATAAATAAAGATATTTTTCCTTGTTATGCCTCCCCTGGGAAGATGTGCCCTTTTGACGCATTCCCTTGTTTACTTTTGTTAGTAAATTTGGGGATGCACGGAAAATCATCAGTGGATATGTGGGAACACCCTTGCACAACCCCTGGAAGTCCTTCATTGCACAGAGTAATGCAAAGCAGCAACTTGTGGCTCCCTGTTGCACCGTAAATCCGATTTAAGGGCTTGTGTTGCCCTTATGTCACCTTGCATAACTCAAGGGCAATGCACACCCTTGATGAATCTGGCCTGTAGTATTCTAGGTTCTCTTCTTTATGTGCTTTAAGACAGAGCTGCAGGGATCTATGTTGAAGGATTGGAAGATTAGTACCTGACATGACTGGACATAGGCATCAGAAGAAACCAGATAAGTGCATATCCTGGAAACATAATTCCGTTTGGAGCTGGAGCTTGCCACCGTTAATTAGAATGAACCCCATTTTGATTTTGTCAATGATCTTTATAGGTAGGCTGGAATGAGTTACAGCCGGGTGCAGATTAGTTTAATGGCTAATGGTCTAAGAACAGGATTGAATCCGGATAACTTCGGCGGGGGCGGATGGAAGGAGCGAGGTCTCATCCATCGGCTGCAGAAATGCAGCCGATGGATGAGACCTTGCTCCTTTCTTCCTTTGAGCTAATCTGCACCCGGCTGTAACTCATTCCAGCCTACCTATACAGATCATTGGGCCATTGGGCCTCAATGCCACAGGCTCTGACTCTTCCAGCCTGCCAGGACTATGTACATACAATCCCCATATCCTTGTCTTGAGGAAGACCCGCCGTGACCACCAATTGGGGCACCAAAGGGTCAAAACGTCAACGCATTATTTAGGTCCAGATTCACTGGGTTTCTGTACTAAGAAAGAAACTCCTGGATTAGAATCAAGCTCTGGCCTTTTCCAAAGAAACGATTGTATATAGCAATTTGTTGACACTGTATATATTGTTCACCATTGTATCACCATGCACAACTGTCACCCATAGACACTATAAGAATTCTTTGTACACAATTATATTTCACAGTCTTTTTACTGTAAGAATTGTGTTGCTTATCATGGAATGAAGTAATTCTGATAAACACTTGATCAAATCTTGTCTAGTGCAGAACTGATTCATTGAGTACTGTCTTTGAAGATTTGTGTGTTAAGAGAGCATACCATTTCTGATTACATTTACTGTACTCCTAATTAATGTCAGCTCTACCCGACAGAACCATTTTTCTTTAATCGTCTTTTATAGATGTAGCTCATTTTTCTAAAAGAACAACACGATGCATTTAATAAAACAAAAATCAGAATCAAAATGTTTACAAGGTTCTTTTAAAATTAGGAAAAGGTTTGGACAACTGCCTACCCTTCAAACTTTTTTTTTCTCCATGTAAAATATAGATTTCACTGAAATCCGGTCACATATCATTGACACAGACTTTAAGGACTTGCAATTTTAAAAGAAAGTGTCTCAACGCCCCTTCTAAATAGCGGTGCCTTAATGTTTACCAGAACCATTTAACAATTCAGATTTTTTTTCCAAACAGTTAAATTGAATAAGTACATTTAAAAAAAAGTGTTTTAGTGGTTGCCAATCCCCAGATATACGAAATCTGAGGTCTTCAACCAATAAAACACGTTGGGGCATATGTACAAGCCCCTATCGCCACGGGATCATCACTTTTTGTGATGTTCCCGTGGTGATAGGGGCCTTGCCTTATGTACAAGGCAGCTTTGAGCCACTTAACGTGTTTTAACGCTGCCTTGTACATAAGGCACCCATTCACGCTATGTTTAGCGTGAAAGGGGCGTGCAGTGGGCGTTCCACCACAACACCCATTGTATTTGACGCTGCCTCCTATGTACAAGGGAGGTGTACATAGTAGGCAGTCACAAATTTAAGACCAGGAAAACCCTGGTCTTAAGGTGGCGAAATGAGGAGAAAAAGCAAAATGCCATGGTTTGTTTATGTGCAGGAAGGTGTCCCTTCCTGTACATAAACAGACCTTTTTTTAAAATGCCATTTTGAAACCTTCATGTGTGCTGCATGAAGCAGCAGACATGAAAGTTACAAAATGGCATTTTAGAATTGGTTATGTGCCCTTCCTACACGTAACCAATACTTCCCTGCACACAGACACCTTTGCACTCTGGTGCAAGAGTGCCTGCGTTGGTGTTAAGTGGTTAAACTTAGCACCATAGCAGGGGGATATGCAGGGCTGCCCCACATCCTTGTAAATATAGTGCAGCCATGCATTTCCGAAGTGGCGGAGCGTGTCGTTAAGCCCAGGAGGCTAACGACACACTCCGCCACTTCGTCGTACATATGGCCCTTTGTCTCAAGAGGCTCGCAGCATCTTAAACATAAGGGTACTAAGGATCTGGCGCACGCCCTTTAGAGTTCACAGAGGAGTCCCTTTGCTGAGTCCTGGGAGAGAAATGGATAAGGCGAAGACTCACAGAACACATACATAACCGATCGTAGGTCAGTCAACACCCCCACAAGATCAGATCACAAACACAAACGTAGTACAATTCTTGTATACTATCGCTTCTCTCTCCCCTTACTCTCTATCCTTTCCCTTTTTCACCCATTCTTATTCTCTCTGGGACAGTGGATAGGGGGACAGCCTAACACATCTACTATGGAACTGTAACCTCTACAAACACAGCCAGTTTGGGCTGCCACCCTGTAACGACAAAGCGTTGTTGACTATATGTGAAAAATCAATAAAAAATTATATATAATAAAATGTGGTGATGGTGAAGTCTGTGCGCTTGTCAGGGGCTCTCTTTTGACCTCTCATTAATGACAGTGCTGGGGGATCCTCGAGGAAAAGTTAGCATCTTTGAAAAGAAAGATACCATGCACAAAAGCGGGGTTAAGATACAGAGCCACAATTGTAAGTGGCAAAGGGAGTGTTGAAATAGAGGGGCATATTACCAACCAATAGAGATAATTTTTGTCTCTAACTTGTTTAGAGACAAATATTATCGCCGCAAATCGGCGATTTTTATCGCAGATAAACCTTGCTATTAGCAAGGTTTATCGCAAATGCGATAAAAAACGGCCGCAATGCATGAATATCGCTGAAAAGTCAGCGATATTCATGCATTCTCGAGCAAATGCTCTTAGCCATGTTATCCACCTCCCATTGGATAACATGGCTAAGAACTGCTCCTGGGCAAGTGTTAGCTTTTGGAGATATTCGCGCTTAGCACGAATATCTCCAAAAGTTGGTAATAGGAGATAGCGATGTTAGCGACTGTTTCCAGTCGCTAACATCTTGGCACACCCACTTTGCATGTCATTAGTGATAAATATCAGTGACATGCAAAGTGGGGCCCAAGATGGTCGCTATCTCCTATTAGCTGTCGCTAACTGGTGTTAGCGACAGCTTGGTAATAGGGAGATAATTTTATCTCCGCTTTCTTGGCTTTTAAAGCCAAAAAAGCAGAGATAAACCCCCTTGATAATATGCCCCCCAACCTTTTAAAACCACGAACACGGGAGGGCTTTTAGCCTTGCGGATGCGATTGCTTGATCCTGTTATTCAAACGAACATGAACAGAAAGCATCCGACAACTTCAGTGTTAACATTTATTTGTACTGCACTATTTCAGCAGGTCTCTCAAACTGCAGCACATTTCGTTGAAAGTCCCACACCTGCGCCTGTCGACCGCGTGTGTTTTTCTGCTAGGTTGTATTACCAAATACTTCAACAATTATGCCTCAATTTCAGTCCAGTGGCCTTTACAAGCAAGGGGTTCTGCCATTGAATTAGGTTGATTAAACCTATTTTACATTTGATGAGGAACAATTTGCAGTGAATCTCTTTATCTACCTGCCCTGTGAGAGACTCGTTCATTAGATTCACAGCCGTCATCGTGTTCTCATGGCAGACTTTAATATGGTATCTAAAGACTCGATGAGTTTAACTGAATGAAGTATTTGGTTAAGTATAAATCGTGCAACGTTTATTCTACATGCACACTGCAAGTCATTTAATTGGAACACCTGGGTGTCTGCTGAATCACTCCAATTATGCAAAGAAACTCGATTGAACACATCGCCGCTCGGTTCCCTGCGTGATTCAAAGATGGGGAGTTTTTGCACTGCATTCCTAATAAGGCAGATCTGCACAACATGCACGAGCTCTCACATTTGGAAAAAACACTACAACTCCCATTGCCAGGAATGAAGCATTAGGACAGCGCCCCTAGCATCATTATTTCTAATTTAGGGCCAGGGTGTGCAAAAATGTTACTTGTTATGTCGTGGGCAGACCGACTAAAAGAAGCAGAGGTAAAAGAACGTGACCAAAGAGTGTCATGTCATTCAAGCACATATTTTTACTTTTATGTGGGCGCAGTGGAGCTGAAAAGAAATTCAGCAGAGCCAGTGTCATGAAATAAAAAGCTGGAGGAAACGAACAATTGTAGGTTGCTCAGGACGTTGCAGAATAGCATATTTAAGCAATTGGAGTACAACTGGCTGGTAGCAGGCATGGAAAAAGTTACATTGTGAGCAGGTTGACAAAGCAGCAGACAACAGCAGCTGCTGGTGTGTGGCATTACAAAAGACCACGAGAATAACTATTGATTTGAGCCAGCATCAGTTATCTTTGACTTGCTAGTTAGTACAATTCCTTCCCCTGATCTCAGAGGTCATGAATGTAGAACTAGCAACAAAATAAGCAGGGCTCTTGAGTCCTGTTTCGTGCAAAAAACTCTACGGCGCACCCGCCCCCTAGCAGTTCAGCAGCAAATTGGAAACAATAAGTCAATCAGTCATTTGTTAAGCACACTACATACCCGTGAGGGTTTCAAGGCGCTGGGGGTAGGTGGGGGCCGCTACTGATCAAACAGCCAGGTCTTTAGTGTCCTCCTGAAGGTCTGAAGGTCTTGGGTCTGTCGTAGGCTCAGTGGGAGGGTGTTCCATGTCTTGGCGGCGAGGTGGGAGAAGGATCTCCTGCCGGTGGTTGTTCTTGGGATGCGTGGGACAGTGGCGAGTGAGAGGTCGGCGGAGCGTAGCTGGCGGTTGGGGGTGAAGAAGGAGAGCCGTCTGTTGAGGAAGGCTGGGCCGGTCTTGTGGAGTGCCTTGTGTGCGTGGATGAGGAACTTGAAGGATATCCTCTTGTTGACGGGGAGCCAGTGCAGGTTTCTCAGGTGGGGGGTGAAGTGGCTGTGTCGTGGTACATCGAGTATCAGTCGTACCGAGGCGTTTTGGATGTGTTGTAGTCGATTAATGAGCTTGGTCGGGGCTCCCGCGTAGAGGGCGTTTCTGTAGTCGAGTCTGCTGCTGACGAGGGCCTGGGTGACTGTCTTCCTTGTATCTGTCGAGATCCATCTGTAGATCTTGTGGAGCATGCGAAGGGTGTTGAAGCAGGAGGAGGAGACGGCGTTGACTTGCTTGGTCATTGAGAGCGCTGAGTCGGGGATGATTCCCAGGTTGCGTGCGTGGTCGGTGGGGGTCGGGGCTGCCCCCAAGGCTGTTGGCCACCAGGAGTCGTCCCAGGCTGACGGGTTGGAGCCGAGGATGAGGACCTCCGTCTTGTCGAGTTCAGCTTCATACGGCTGATCTTCATCCAGTCGGCGACGGCCTTCATTCCTTCATGGAGGTTGTCTTTGGCGGTGATGGGGTCCTTAGTGAGGGAGAGGATCAGCTGAGTGTCGTCGGCGTAGGAGAATATGTTGAGGTCGTGCTGTTGGGCGACGTGTGCAAGTGGGGTCATGTAAAAGTTGAACAGTGTCGGGCTGAGGGAGGACCCTTGGGGTACGCTGCAGATGGTCTCGGAGGCTTTGGAACGGAACGGGGGGGAGGCGGATGCTCTGGGTTCTGCCGGAGAGGAAGGAGGGGGTCCATTCCAGAGCTTTTGTATTGGGTTAGATGTCTGTGAACGATTTTCTCAATGACCTTGGCCGGGAAGGGGAGCAGAGATATGGGTCAGAAGTTCTTGAGGTCTCTTGGGTCTGCCTTGTTTTTTTTTAGTAGGGCGTTGATCTCGGCGTGTTTCCAGCTCTCTGGGAAGGTCGCGGTCTCAAGGGAGAGATTGATGACGTTGCGTAGGTGGGGTGCGATAGAGCTGCTTGCTTTGTTGAAGACGTGTTGTGGGAATGGGTTTGACGGAGAGCCGGAGTGGATTGTGCTCTTGGTCTTGATGGTGTCAAAGACGCTCACGCCGGTCCAGGCTAGTTAGGGGACGTGGTCAATGGTGTTCGTAGGGTCTGTTGTGTTGCTGTCTGTTGGGGCTGTCTAGGTGTTGAAGCTGTCATGGATGTCTTCTATCTTGCGGTGGAAGAAGGTGGCGAGGGAGTCGCACAGGGCTTGCGACGGCAGGATGTCGTTGGTTTTGGAGCTGGGGTTAGAGAGTTCCTTCAAGATGTTGAAGAGTTCCTTGCAGTCATGTGTGTTGTTGTCGAGGCAGTCTTTGAAGGAGGTCTTCTTGGCAGCCCTGATGAGTTAGTGGTGAATACAGACGGCGTCCTTGTGTGCTGCGTGGCTGTCCGGAGTTTGTTCACTGTGCCATTTCTTCTCTAGTTTCCGGCAGGCTTGCTTGGAATCTAGGAATTCTGCTGTGAACCAGCTGGCCCTCTTCCTGGTGTCTCTGTGGGGGGTTTCTTCAGCGGGGTGAGGAATCTGCTAAGAGGCTAATTATGGACCAAGTGGTCAGACTTGTAATGTCGTTGAGGTCAAAGGGCATGCGCTGTGACTTCTGCTCCCCCTGAATTGGCGTACATGACCAACAAAATGCTTCAGGACATTTATTAGTGGCCTAGAGAAGGAAGCTAGTGAGAGAACCCGGGGATTGTACCCAGGCACAGCAGAACTAGAATGTTATGGACAAGGAAATTGTCAGTAATTGCCTTAATGCAACGTACCACTGTCGGAAAATTTGTTTTTTATGTGACTTGAAACAAGCTAAATACATAAAACCTAGACATGCCTAATCTTTGCATCCATATAGAAAATCTAAGGCTTTGATGGATTAAAAGTCCTTCCAACAGAACTCTTTCATGTAACTATTGACTGAATTGTGTCCTAGAGGCACAGGACAAACTACCAAAATGATTATTATCTTTTTTTATTTGAGATGTTATATTTAACTTTAATCGTCACTAGAAAACCACACAGAAGTGCATTTCTAAGCTTAGCTGAGAGAGGGGCAATGTATAGGGTAGTAATAGTTAACTGGCTGACTATTACTCAGCTCAGCTGCAAAAACTCTGGGACTTTGCAGATGAGCTGAATTCCGTGTGGCCCAATTCATGGTGGGTGTGTAGAGTGAAGGAAGTGGCCCGATTCGGGTCACCGAGATCACTCAAGACCACCTCTCTGCCTTCTACGAAATGAAGAGTCGGTCAGACAGTAGAGAATACAAACCAATACTAGTTTATTCAAAGTTCGCTCAGAGCGGAGCCCTGTCTGCCCAGTCCCTAAGAGTACTGCAGAGAGAGTCTGACTTCAACTAGTATAACAATACATTTTGTACATTTCATAATCAATGAAACACGCCCACAATGGAATTTTCCAGAAATCTGCAGCTGGACAGTAAATTACAAAGGAGTATGTTTCAGTTCTGAAGCCAGGCACACATTATCTATCAATCAAGGCCATCATGCCTGTGCCCGCCACTAGACAAGTGGGAGAGGGCTTACATCTAAAAGAAAGGTATGCGCTATTAAGAACAGTGCATTCATTAGTGAAGCAAAACTCAGTTCCTAAGAAACATAACCTAGAGAATGCCATTTCTTGGAAATGGCAAATAATTGGTTTCAATCATTATACAAAATTGTGTTTGTACACGAAAATGGGCAGCGAATGTTAACTTACTAAGAATAATACAAACACATCATTTTTATTCTAACTAGAGGAAGGAAATTCCTGAGTTGTGACTATAGTCAGTGAAGGGTTCTCCCACCAAAGCACTTCTACCTCACCTTATTAAGGTGCAATAGCTTTAGCAATGCGGGACTTAGCTATAGAAGGGATAACACTTTATTAAAGTAATTTAATGTAATTGCCATTATGGTCTTGTAAGCTAGGAAGAGTGCTTCAAATTTTGAAGTCCTAGCAACTTGCAAAAATTAGAAGGAACAATTGTTACACTGCAGTGTAATGGTAATTTAGAGTGAACATACACACACATTTAAAGCAAGGTCTGTAAAGTTAAGCAACAGACACACACAGCAAAGATGAGGAAAATAAAGTGGAAGGTGGCAGACAAAACAACGCAAAAGAATGATTATGAAAATTGTTCAACTGAAATTCGTTTTGTGTTTCTTGTCCTAGTAAATTATTAAATGGCGAAACTAACAATGCACATACTGCTGAGTAACTGTAGGTCTGAACAAAGAGTGTGAAAGCAAGTCTAACCACTGACCTGGAAACTGTTCAAGATACTTCTTCAAGTGAAAAAGTACCCATCAGTCATCTCTCGCTTCCACCCTAGTCATCATTTGGGACTCCTTTCACCAAGGAGAAAGCTCTTGCAGCAGTTGTAAATGCACTGTATGCACAAGGGTGACCCAATGTGACTATATGGAAGGGTGGTGTAACCTACTGCAGGTGACTGAAAAGCAGTGCGTGAAAAAGTGAGTCAAAAAGGTGAAATGAGTGAGGAATATAAAAATTGGATAAATAGAGAGCAAAATAACATTATTAGGTGTCTCTCATATTTCCAAGTCTAAAAAACCAGTGCGGGATTATAGCAGTTTTGAACAAATATCTGATATATTGATGTAAAAGGTCCTTTTACATCAATACAACAGATATTATAGTCACATTGGGTCACTCTTGTGCATACAGTGCATTCATAACTGATGCAAGAGCTTTCTCCTTGGTGAAAGGAGTCCCAAATGATGACTAGGGCGGAACCGAGAGATGACTGATGGGTACTTTTTCACTTGAAGAAGTACCTTGCACAGTTTCCCGGTCAGTGGTTAGACTTGCTTTCTCACTCTTTGTTCAGACCTACAGTTACTCAGCAGTATGTGTATAGTATATTAGGGAATGTAACTGTCTCAGATCTCTAAAGATTTTCCCTAGGACCCTCTTCTTATCGGTTTGTTTTTTGAAACTAACAATGCTCTTTCTCAGATAAAAGATAGCTGTGGTAGGGTGTTTAGAGGGATGGACCTCCAAAAATTCAGAGGCTTGTTTAATGGCTTTATAAGAGAGAATATGATGCCAATATAAGTAGGTGCAATTGTAAACTTTAGTCACCTTCATGAGGTCCATTGTTAAAAGATGGACAGGTCTTCACGTACATATTCTTTGAGAGTCAAGGCTAATCATTATTCTCTGAGCATGACCAAACCTGAAGTGGCACACAGTACTACTCCACTGTAGATACTCAACATTAGACTAGGGTGCACTTTATTTTCAGTTGACTATTCTCCAGCTATGAGTCAGGTGCAGGTCCATTTATTCTCTGGTCATTAGTGCATTGCATTTCTTGTTTACTTGGATCCCCTACAGTGCACAGAATGGAATAGCAATCACAAGTGTAATACTAAGAGAATGTACACTTCAGCCTCTTTATCAAAATACACGGTGGTCACAAGCATATGGCATGGCTAGAAGGAGGCAAACATGATGAATAAAAGATGAACAGGCAACACCCCCACATGCACTCTGAACATGCACAGTACCTCCATGCATCAATCACAGGTGTAATACTAAGAGAACGTACATCTCAGCCTCTTTATCAAAATGCACGGTGGTCACCAGCATATGGCATGGCTAGAAGGAGGCAAACATGATAAATAAAAGATGAACAGACAACAGCCACACATGCACTCTGAACATGCACATTATCTCCATGCATCAAATCAGTCCAATAGTATAAAAAACCAACATCAGTCTAGAAACATGTTATCGGCATTGTCTCATATTTCCTGCATTTTAAAACAGGTGAAATCTATGGCTTGAAGGGAGTATTATTCAAAATAACAAGGGGGTTCCTTTATAACTACCTATAAAGTATTTTTTTTAACAGTAGGGCCATGCAACCAATACCCACCTCGAAGCACTTTACTTCATGAATTCAGATGAAAGCTCTATGGATGAGTGATACTCCATCATTAAAACAATTAAAGTTCCTATCACTGGTCTTAAACCCTCTCTTTTCTGTGCCACATATTCAGCCACTGTCCAACTGTATCCCTTTAGGCAACGAAGCTGGAATTATTATTTGACACCTCTTTCCCCTTCACTCTTGGGTAGTCACAGTGACAACAAAGGAAGATTTATTTACTTGTGGTCATTACAACAGCTGTGTTCTGCTCGCAAAGCCTGAGTAATACTGTTGTCCAAACTTGATTATACAAATGTGGCTTGCATAGGTTTGTCAAACTTGCCTTCATCCTCCTTGATGACTGACAAATGTGGTAAGCTACGGATTTGCATAAGGATCTTTCACAATCTCTCTGCACCCACCATGAGTCACATTGCTAGTTCGGTGAATATGAGAATAGGTTGGATAGTACACCAGGACTTTTTATTGCAGAGGTCTACTCTTTAACTACAATAATATTATTTACTTTCTTCCCTCAAGGGCACAATATATGTTTACTTATATTTATTTCACTGTTTAGACACGATCTGACAGATATATTACCTTATGAGAAAACTATCATTCTTGTAGAGCACAGTTGGACATCCTTCCAAGTTATCACCCCTCGTCTATGGAACATTTCTGTCCAACAATTTCTGATTCATCTAAAAGCGAGCAGATTTCAAGAAGTTACTGCAGACGTGGCAGTTCCATTCCAGTCAGCTACTGCCAACTCGCCATAGAGTGGGATGATCTTGCTTATCCCAACAGACTCTGTGATAAGTTGGGAAATGGAGGTGTGAGGCGTCAGTGATTGCCAGTGATTGCCAATGATCCCTAGGCACTTTGGGGCTTAAACCTAAAGCAGCAGGAGCTGAATATATCTGTGACACCCCCCTGGTCACCAGGGGGAAGACGTTCCTACGGTTTTGCAGGGCTGATATTTCCATTGCCTTCAGGAATGTGGGATCTTCAGTCCTGCTAAACATGGCTGCATGGCTCCTGCGCTTCAAGGCATGTTAAAGCGCCTATCTGCCTGATTTTGGCATGATGAGTGTCTGTCAGGCTAACCTTCTTCCCTCGTAACAGATCTCCTATCAGCGGGTCTACAACATCTAGTTACAAAACCTACTCACAGGGCGGGCCACATACTTGATGAACTCTTCACTAACAATAGCAACACCTCCCTATCTTCTGTTATGCTCCTGACCTGGACTGACCACTCTGCAGTAATTTTTACTATTCAGATTAGAAAAACTAACCGCATGTGCACGGGTTCCCGCACTCCTGAACAGCTTCGGGCATGGAGGAACATTGACGCGCATCTTCTACATACAACTCTGTCTTCCACCCAACATAACTTTTCTTCAGACCCCAACCTAGCGTCTAACAATTACTCACACTGGCTACATAATGCCTTTAGCACTCTAGTACCACCTAAGAAAGTATCCACCAATCGAAGTGCCCCCTCAGCCCCTTGGTTCTCAGAGGCGCTTAGACTTGAGAAACAACACTGCAGAAACCTAGAAAGGCGTTGGCGCAAACACTATGACAACAATGATAAAGCACTATATAAGGATGCGATGACCAAATATAAACATCTCATCGTCTCAGAGAAAAGCAAATATTACCTTACACAAATAGAGTCGGCTCAAAATTCCACCAAACAGCTATTCCAGGTGGTAACTAAATTATCTATTCCACCGACGAGCTCATCCATAGATCCCTCCCCGGTCCTTTGTATTTCCATCGCTATTTGCTTGAAGACAAGGTCAATCAAATTTACTCAAACTTCTCAATTCAGGTCAATTGAGGCCATCCCAATTCAAACACTTTAACTAATGCCCTAGCCACTATGTTCTCAGAATTCTGTCAGGTTCTACCAGAGCAGATAATAGAGCTTATCTTCTCCATCAAATCAGGATCCCCCTAAACCCGTGCCCACCCTCCATTTTAAAACTCATCCCTGACGCCATAGGCCCTATCCTCACCACTATCTACAATTCAATGTTCCACTCAGGCTCCTACCCTTCAGTTTGGAATAAGGCCATCATCAAACCCCTACTCAAAAAATCTAATCTCGATCCTTCAGAACCAAATAATTACAGACCCATCGCATACCTCCCTTTTCCATCAAAAATTTTTGAAAAAATAATGAACACTGAATTAGCTCAATTCATTGACCACAATAATCTTCTGGATGACACCCAATTTGGGTTTAGGAAGGGTCATGGTACCAAGACGGCCCTCATTAAGGCATCTGACGAGATCAGGATGATCCTAGACCAAGGTGGTGCAGCAGTCCTGATCCTATTGGATCTCTCCGCTGCCTTTGACAAATTTGGTCGCTCCATCTTGATCAACCGTGTCTCCTCTATCGGCATTCAGCATAAGGCCAGAGCCCTCTTAACCTCATTTCTTGCCAACCGTACCCAGTCAGTTAAACTTGGTGACTTCTACTCCCCTGTATTTACTCTTCCCTGTGGTGTGCCCCAAGGATCCTCCCTACGTCCGACCTTATTTAACATCTATGTGTCAGACTTGGCCAGGGTCATTAAAGCTCATGGGATGAGGTTAACCTCTTACGCCGACGACACCCAACTGGTGCTGGCAGTACACAAGATGGAGTAGAGGTTGCTACCAGTTTCCAGGAGGGAATGCTAGCTATTAGCTTCTGGATGACACTCAACTGCCTAAAGTTGAACTCCGAAAAAATGGAGGTAATGATTTTTGGCAGCCTATCCCCTGGTTGGTCCCCCCTTGGTGGCCAACCGATCTGGTTCCTGCCCTTAGTGACAGGTCGTGGAGGACCTGTCCACGACCTGTCACTAAGGGCAGGAACCAGGGCGTAATGTTGGATGACAAGCTCTCAT
Organism: Lissotriton helveticus; assembly: GCF_964261635.1. NCBI lineage: Eukaryota > Metazoa > Chordata > Amphibia > Caudata > Salamandridae > Lissotriton > Lissotriton helveticus. The sequence continues at coordinate 1,707,566,129 of NC_136063.1, read as the reverse complement.
TCATTCACCACACAAACTTGGTTGTTTCCTCATCCATCTACACCTTTAAAATGATAAGGAAACTCCTTCCATTCCTCCCCCCAGTGCTGCCAAAGCCCTCATGTGCACATTGGTTATGTCGAAGATCGACTATTGTAACGGACTCCTCCTAAATGCTCAGGAGAAAGTCCTGAACAAATTGCAACTAGTTCAGAACTCGGCAGCCAGATTACTGTCTGGCACTCCCAAGTTTAAATTAATCTCCCCAGTCATACGTCAACTTCACTGGCTGCCAATCAGAAGCCGAACTAAATTTAAAGCACTTTGCATTGTATACAAAACGATTAACAACTTTGGACCTGAGTTCCTAAAAAAAGTACTTTACCAGTACACCCCCAACAGACCCTCGCGCTCCACCTCAGCTCACCTTGTCACCATTTCTCAAAGAATTCATCATGGGGAGATAGACGTTTTACAGTTGCTACAGCAAGACTATGGAACACCCTCCGTCTTCACATCAAGGACAGTCCCACCCTCATGATGTTGAGGAAGATAGTAAAAACATGGCTCTTCAACCAGTTACCACTCTTCTTCACTGCTTTTCTATCATTTCCAGCGCTGAGACACCCCAGGGTATTTGCGCGCTATATAAATTGCATAAATAAATAAATAAAATAGATAGGTCTGACAGATGCTCATCATGCTCTGGAAAATGGGGGTGGGGGTTGGAGCACTAACGTACACACTCACTCTTGTCTACGAAGCACAGAAACTTCTGTATTCAAAGCCTTCGGTGGGGTAGGATCCTATTCGTAATGATTTACAGAGACATAAAAAAATTAGCATGCAAATGATACAGCAAACGCTTTGTAAAATATGATAGGCTTTGAGATATAAAACAAGTTGTTTCTTGAAAGCTTGTATTGCACTTTATTTACTAAGTTACATTACATCACTGCGGTCACAACTGTTAGCACCTCAATGATGGACATTATATTGATTAAAAGGGGACTCTGGCGTTCCAGAGGTCTTCAATGAGGCTCATAAAATATTGTACCTCAGCACTGCTATCTACATGCGCAGAGGAGAAAAGCATCTTTGCTGATGTGTGTGCACTCAGTTGTCATGCAAGTAATGGGTTGTGTCATCAAAATCTGCAGCAGGGTGGTAAAGGGAAGTGCCTTGGATGCTTAGCTAAGTTCTATTTTGGCTTACAGGTCCGGATAAGAAAAGGGCTGAGCAAGAGCCAGTCGTTCAGCCTGAGCCAGCTGAGTTCTGCGTGCCTTGCCCACCTGCAAGTATCATTTCTGTCCATCACTTTCCTTCTGTGTCTCACAGAGTGAAAGTAAATGCGACCCTAGGGACACATTTGTCATTCTGTGTGGCAGACTTGGCCTGATTTCGTGAGAGATTTGAAATAGCATGCTTCAAAAATCAATGCCAGCCCTCCCAGAAACCGAGAGCTTGCCAGGAAATTGATATATTGTGAACGGGTTTTGCATGTTTTTTTTGTACTTCCCTATTTGTGTAACTTTGTCAATAATTTGTGAATAGACCAGCAAATTAGAAATTCAAGCAGACTGTTAAGTTTTGAAAACTAGTAAAATGTTATTTTAATTATACTAATCAATAAAACAGTTCAGGTGTTATATTGATAGAATCCAATCTTGCAGCTTCTAGGCTGCCTGTGGTATAGTATCAAAAGAGTTGCTAAGAAGTGGCCCGCTTGGGTTTCGAATCAGTGGGATTGGAAATAGTAGTTCCTTCCCTCCCTCGTATACTTTGTTATAGAGGTCAAAACGTAAGAGCCATGTTTCCTGGGAGGGCACAGGAGAGTCTCATTTTCAGTATTCTCTTCAGCATGTTTGTACTTATTGACCTTCTTGACATGCGTGTTACTTTTCACATCTTCCACCATACGAACGTTTCATATTTTGCGAGGCTTGCCATTCAGAGTATGTCATTTCCCTGACGACCATGTAGATGGCTTTCCTCCAGTTGTCAGTCAGCACTGAAGCTTCTCAGTTTAGATCATAGTTAGTTTGCACGGTCCCTGCTTGGTAGAGAGTCGGAATTACGACAGACGTTTTATTTAGCACACCCAGGAATCACTGGGGGGCATATTATCAAGCCTGTGCGATAAAATTATCGCCGCTTTATCGGCCGAAAACGGCCGATAAAGCGGCGATAATGGGCTTGATAATATGCTCTATGGAATTCCAATCGAAGCCCATGTTAGATGTCTTCACATCTAACATGGGCTGCGATTGGAATTCCATAGAGCATATTATCAAGCCCATTATCGCCGATTTATCGGCCGTTTTCGGCCGATAAAGCTGCGATAATTTTATCGCACAGGCTTGATAATATGCCCCTGGATGCGTTAAATATCTCACCCGTAATTACATTTTGGCAGCTCAAAGTTGCTGGAATAGAACTGGGGGACAGTATATGGTATTTATTGTACCATGCCGATGTTTGTGCTGTAAACTCCAAAATCCACATTATTCCCCAAAAACTTGTTATAGGTAGTATTATTTATCGCATCTGATAAATGGCTCCCCTTTGGGATCAGTATTTATGTGGTGTGATAAATAGAACCTTGATTACAATTAAATCAAAACCAGGGCCTTGGTGTGTGGAATAGAAGTGAGTAAGTATCACAAGTGAGGCATGCGAAAGACACTAGCACACTAGTGACCTGTACATCTCAGTTATGGATGTCTTTTACTGCCCAAGCAAGGGCCCAATGTTCCTTACTTTCATTAAGGCCATGGCACCCTTGCTATGCAACTGTTACACTGTGAGCCAGGGGATTCCAGTTGCTATTGCTTGGCCCTGTCTGACTCTGCCATTCAAAGACTACTTACAGCAGTCCCTAAGTAGGACACCACCACTTTTTGGTGGGTGCAAGGCATGGAAGAACCCTGTGTTTCTCAAGAATGTGAGATGGGAAACATTAGGAGGTCATGCACGGCAATGACTGGTGGAAATTCCAATGAGCCACTAAATTGAGCACCTGCTTATACTTCAGGCTGCGCATCATGTCTCATGCTTCATGCTACTCTTCATTCATTTGTTGGATTCCCTTGCCAGTTTGATGGTTTGCCTGCTACAAGCTGCGGCCATTATCCAAAGTTTGCTTGATGCTTGTTTGAAGATAGCCTACAGTAGTTGTCAATTGCAACTGAGATGTTCACTTCCATAGCAGGTTGCCGGGAGTGAGATGATCGGCCTCTAGTGTAGCAATTTAGCTATTTAGGTCCGGCGTGATAAAGTGAGGTACAGCCAGGGATGAGGTGTAGAGAGTCGGTGGCAACAGTGAGGCTAGCAGCCCGTGGCATTTCTGCTACTTATATGGAATTGCAGGGGAATGAGTAAAGTGTACTAGCCGTTTTTTATTGAGGGACATAGAATGCACCACAGCAGCATTTTCCCGACACAGGAGGTTACATTACAACTGAGAACGGAATTCTTCATTTGTGCCCATGTTGAGACATAATGAGCCTCTTTGAGTCCAGGAGTCCTAGAGTGCTGGAAATTGGGTTCCTGTTTGAGACGGGTAAAACCCTGCTCAAGCAGAAACCATAATCCCTCTCATGGTGCAACACTATCAAACATCACATTTTGTGCTCAACCCTCTGGCAGATCGGAACAAAGCAGTGAGGCTTAACTTAGAGGCAATGTGTTAAGTTTTTTTGTAGCACTTCAAAAAGTAATAAAGTGAAAACACAACACAAGAAAAATCCCAGGGTACTTTGGAAAATACAAGTATAATTAAATATTTGAGACCAAAAATCCAATCAGTAGAACCGAAGATGAGCAAGATCTAAGTGAAAATAGTGCATAAAAACACAAAGCGCTAAATGTGGTTGCGCCACACCAGACAAAGTTACAAGTTTAGGTCGACCATGATCGAGTATGGGTCAGCTACAGGAACCCATTTAGGTCCGTGAACAAAGTACCTAACATTCTTGGTGCACACCGTTGCTTTGTGAGACTTTGCATTGTCTGGTGTCGGTTCCAAAGAAGCTGTGCTGTGAGGATTTGTGGGGCTTTGCGTTGTTCTGCGTCAATTATGATCCTCCTATTACCATGACTAGAGAATCTGGATTTCATTAAAGACACAGAGGCTGACATTATGCTTCGGATGTGGATACAAACAATTCAACACCCCTACATTCTACCCCCAGCGTGGGAGAGGAACACATTTGGGAGGATTTAGATTGGAAGTTGAGGTTATAGCATTATGAGGTTTAAGGAAAGAAATGAGAAGTTGTTTCTCATCTATGGGGCGTAGAGTAGACATTCTCCGATCATATACATACATGCACTCACCTACACAGAGTTTTTGGCAAGGTTCGATACGTGGATAGAAGATTGAATCAGACATGGTTTTGGTTCTTCTGTAAATTTTGAATTTGACCCCAGAGATGTTATAAGATCTGTTAGAGATTTCCAGGGCTTTGACGTCAGAGACTCTATGACAGGCGATAAGACATAGAAGAGTAGCAAGCTTGATGGAGAGGAATTTCCTATTCAGAAGGGAATTATCTGGCCCTGAATTGAAAAGGTCCAGGATTAAGTTTACATCCCAGAGGGTTTCATATGTGGGTTTTGGAGGCCTTCTTAGCCAAATGCTTTTCATTACTCTGCAAACAATGGCATTTTTACCTACCGTTTTCCCGTTGACAAGTATATGACCAGCGGAGATGGCTGATCTATAGCAATTGATATACCTATAGCTTAACCCCTTATCAAATTGTTCTACTAGAAAGTTCACTATGTCAACCATAGGTGCCTGTAGGGAATCCAAGTTCCTTTCCAGGCACCAACGAACCCAGAATTTCCAAATGTTGTTATATCTGGAGTGAGTGCCTGGGGCCCAAGACACTCGAAGGAGAGTTGCAGCTGATGACGAAAGCCCTGAGATGTCATTGGATCTCCTGACACTCTCCAAGCAAGAAGGTTCAAACTCCCTGTTTGGATTAGGGGGTGAAAAACTCTGTTTACCCCTGTTAGGAGATTCTCTTGTGAAGGGATTATGAAGGGGGGGTTGCATGCAAGTTCCAGAGTGGTGGGGAACCATGCCTGAGAGGGCCAGAACGGAATTATCAGGACAAGGGACCACTGGTCTTGTCTAACGTTCTGCAAGACCCTTTGGATCATGGCAAAGGGAGGAAATGCGTATGCATTGATTCCTGACCAGGGTTGGAGAAAAGCGTTCACTGCTAGGGCACCAGGATCGAGCATCCAGCTGAAATATTTCTCGAGTTGTGACGTTAGTCTTCTCGCAAAAAGGTATATCCCTAGTACGCCCCAGATCTTGTTCAGGGTTCTGAAAATGAAAACATTGAGTTTCCAATCACTGTGATCTAACAGGAATCTGGAATTCCAGTTGAAAGAGATGTTCGACTTCCCGGGAAGGTATTCTGCTTTGAGCGCAATTTTATGCTCCAGACAGAGCATTCAAAGTTTTCTGGCTAGATTGGAGAGGTCGGCAGATTTGATTCCTCCCAGTCGATTGATGTAAGCAAACACGGACATGTTGTCCATCTTCAAGATGACTGACCTCACTTGCAGAGAATGTTTGAAGCTCATTAGGGCATAAAGGCCAGCTGTTAGCTCCAAATAATTTATGTGGTGAGAAGATTCCTCTGGGGACCAGATCCCACCCCTGTTCTGATTCAGAAGGCATGCACCCCAACCATGGAGGGAAACATCTGATTCTAAAACAAAATCTGGCTCTGATCCAAAGATTGCTTTGCCATTCCATGCCTCTAGGTTGTCCAGCCACCAGGTTAGTTCCGATTGGAATTCTGGTTGCCGGTGGAGGAACATGGCGGCGGCAGGCTAGCGGCTGCTGCGAGGCTCTGCTCCAACATGCCCTAAAACGAGTCTAAAGTCGGTCTATTGGATTAGGGCTGCAAACTGAACGGTGAGATGGAAGGTATTACCTGTTGAAGATGTTTATTTTCGCCTTTTGAGAACTTCTCTCTCTCCGCTTTTCATCCCGAGTTCTGCAGCGACACGGACGCGGACCAAACACAGAGGCACTAGGACCCTCGCGTAGTACAGGGCGGGACCTGGAGATGCGAGAGTGCGAGCGGAGGTACACGGAGGAGCGGCTCACTAGGCAGCTGTATCGGATCCCGAGTAAGGAAATCAGCCGGCATGCGAGGCCGGTTGAGAGAGGCTTCGTTGCAGACTCCTATCAAGCGGTAAAGATAACAGAAGCCTCCAGGTTGCGGGTAAGCTGCCATAGTATATGGCTTCGTTCAAGGGCTGCTTTTTGGTATCGAGTAAGCGTTCTTTCAAGGCAGGCTCACCCTGGGATAAACTCTACTAACCAGGATCTTGCAGGTTGTATGGAGCCAGAAAGAGCTTTTTCTTTGGTACAAAAAACAACCCTAATATCAGGCAGCACGTCCAGCACAGGGGCATCAATTTGGAGCCCTGTATTGGACAGTGTTCCGGCTTCAAAGGGGGTTATTGTTGACTCTGTTGACTCTGAGAAAGGAGGTCTAGTAAAGAACCGCTATCAGCTACGTTCCAAGCAAGAACTTAAGAAGAAAGGGGTTCTTAACCCTTTGGATTTAGTGGAGGGTGCAAGAAGTGGGCCAATCCCTATTTCACCACTAAAGACAAACAAGAAGGGGGGTACAAAAAGGGGGAGATCTAAGCAACCATTAATGCCTAGAGGGACTCCCTCTTTAACAAGTTTTTTTAAGATCATGGAACAAGCAGTGGCCCCTAAAACAGTCAATCTCAGGGATGATATAAACGACGGGGAAGCGGATAAAGGGCTACATGGAACGGAGAAGCCCACAAGAGAAACGGTCAATAAGTTAAACGTTATAGTTGACTCCCCTCTTCTTGCTACTTTCCCCCTGAGTAATAAGTATGCGATTCTGGGGACAGCTAACCCTCAGGATACTACAGGAGAGGCAGCAAAGCATCTTCCTAATCAAATTCTTGAACAAAGTGGGATAATTTCATCGGATGGCATGCAGGATAATCAGATTGCCGTATCCTCATCCAAGAATTTTCTAGCATCCCCACAATTTGGTCTGGAAAACGACACCTTTTCAACACAATTGAGTGGGGCAGCGGGAGACACTGGGGAGAATGGTTTAACAGAGGATAGACTGGGCTCCTTACTGCATTCGCTCAGGGCTGACTTACTAGCCGGATTTGAGATTTCCGAAAAAAATCAGAGGGGTCTGCATGACAGATTCGACCTGCTGGAGGCTAAAATTGAAGGTATCAGCGCTAGGACTAGTGATCTAGAAGTGAAAGTAACATCTCTCACAGAGTCTTCCAAAGAGAATTCTAAAGGCATAGATGCCCTGAAAGCCCAGAATCGAACTCTAACTATGGACTTAGAAAGGTTGGAAACTCAGTGTCGACGCAACAACTTGAGGATCCTTAAAATTCCGGAAGGCGCAGAAGTAGAAGATATAAAAGGCTTTGTATGCAGACTCCTCCGGGAGGATATCCTAAAGGATCGCCCAGACATCAATTTGGAAGCGGAGATTCAGCGGGTCCATAGGGACCCGTTCAGGCTACACCCAGAACGGAAGGCGCCTAGGAAAATCCTTGTCTATTTTCAAACCTACAGTGTTAAGGAGCTTATTCTTACTAGATGTCTTTCGCGTACTTCTCTGCATTTTCAAGCCAACCCCTACCAAGTCAGATCGGATATAGGTGGTAAAACAGCCCAAAGACAGTGGGAGCTCGGCTCCAGAATGCCAGAACTGCGTTCAATGGGGGCACAAGTTCAAATGAAATTTCCAGCCATCCTCAAAATAATGTGGAATAATAAAATGTTTACTTGTCATTTCCCGGAGGAAGCGGATGCGGTGTTAACTAAGATGAAGGAGAGGAAGGAGTAGATAAGGCAACTGAACTGAGATCCAACTGTCATCCTAGTTTAATTTAGTATAGAATACCGTGGGAGTGGTGTTGGTAAAGGGGAGTGTGTTTGTGTTTATGCTCGGGAGGTAAGGAAAAAAATAATAATAATAATAATAAATAAATAAAGGGGAATCAAAAATTGGTCTGGGAAAAAAAAATACAAAAAAAATAAAAAAGGGAGGAAAAAAAAAATAAAAAAAAATATATATATATATATATACACATAGCTTATAAGGGAAACTTGAGACTGACATTTTTTCTACATATAGAGGTAGGGCAGAGGAGGTTCAGGGCCTTCTAGGGCGTAATCTCGCCAATCAGGAGGGAAGGGTTCCTCGGAGGGAGGGGGGGAAGGGTTCAGAGGGATGGGGGAGAAAATCAGAAAAAAAAAGTCCTCATTTGTCACAAATCTTTATTTCTTTCGAAAATTAAACGTTATAGCAGGCTACTATTCTTTTTCAGTTATCAACAGAAGGACAGTAAGATTATATGATGGCCCAACCAAGATCTACTAAAATTCTTTCATGGAACCTGAACGGGCTAGGGAGTCGTAAGAAACAATTAAACATTTCTCATTATTTAAAAAATACTGGAGCTTCCATAATCCTATTACAAGAAACACATTTGGTAGTGGATGAATGTAGGAAAATATTCACTAAACTTAACTGGGTACAGGAGATTCTCTGTTCAAAACAAACGGGTACAACGAGAGGGGTTGCAATAATACTTTGTGTCAATAAGGGTATTATACTGCATGATTGGGCCACAGATCAGTCAGGGAGGTGGTTGGCCGCAGTGGTTTCAATAAGTTCAGTTAAGTTCCTATGCGGGGTTTATTATGGTCCGAATGAGGATAATCCTGTTTTCCTTCAGAGATTAGAAAAATATATGATCCAGTATACAATCCCTATTGTGCTAGGGGGGGATTTTAATTTGTTATTAGATCCTACATTAGATCGTACCTCTAAATCTAGATATAATTGCCCAAAAAAATCTTTTTTGATCCTGAAGAACATTATGAAAGACTATACATTGTCAGACGTCTGGAGAGTTAAATATGGCACAAAAAAACAATATTCTTTTTACAGCAAAAAATACCACCAGTTCTCCAGAATAGATTTTTTTCTATTAGATCAATCGCTCTTAGCAACCACGGATACTATCTCTTATATTCCGATCGGCCTGTCTGACCATTCAGTGGTTGAATTAAATATCAATATTCAGAAGAATTTTCCCGAATATAGGTGGACACTGGATAGGACTATCCTTTTAAATGAAGTATTTAATATCAAAGTCAAAGAAAAGTCCACAGAATTCTTTGAATTTAATGATGAAACTGCTCCTGAGAATATTGTTTGGGATGCATTTAAATCTTACCTAAGAGGAATATACAGCTCCCAAATGATCATAAATAGGAAGCTTAATAAGGAAATGGATATTAAAGAGCTTAGGCTAATTAAAATAAAAGAAGAACAGCTTCTCTCCGCTACTCTGGATGACAGAATTAACGTACCAAGATTGGAAAAAGAATTAGTAGACTTACAATTGAATTTTAGATCAAGAACCGAAAAATTACTCAAGGATAAATGGGAAGTCAGTAAATTACGCAATTTTGAATATGGAGAGAAGTGTGGGTCCCTGCTTGCGTGGAAAGCTAGGTCGGAGAGAACTAGAAACAACATCAAAACTCTGATACAACGAGGGAATGGAGTTGTTTTGTCGGAAGATGACGAAATCAGGCAAGAAGCTAGAACATTCTATCAAGAACTATATACGGATAAAACTAACTGCTCAATGGACGAGCTGGATACTCTGCCGCTCTGGGATGATTTACCACAATTAAAAGACTCAGACATAGCTCTTTTGGCAAAGGACATATCAGAAGGGGAGATTAGACTCCAACTAAAGAAGATGGCAAGGAATAAAGCTGCAGGTCCCGATGGCCTCCCAATAGAGACTTATAAAGAAAATATTGAAGAAATTCTAGTTCCAATTCAGAAACTATTCAATAGAATTTTCATTCAGGGAGACCAAATACCATCTTCATGGTTGGACGCTACAATCTCATTAATAGCTAAACCGAATAAAGACCCGGAAAAGATAGAATCTTATCGCCCCATCTCACTTCTGAACTCTGATCTAAAAATATATTCTGGAATTTTAGCGACCAGACTGGCTAATGTCATAAAATCTATTATCCATCCCGACCAGAGGGGATTCATTCCTGGCCGTCAATTAAACAAGCTTACATTCCAAGTAATCGCTGCCATAGACTACGCCACAGAGAAAAAGAAGCCTCTTGCTATCGTCGCAATAGACGCAGCCAAAGCGTTCGACCAAGTGAATTGGCTTTTTCTTTGGAAAGCGATGAGGAAGTTCGGTTTTCCAGAGACTTTCATCAATGGAATTAGAACTTTATATGGGGGCCCGAGAGCCAGGATCCTGGTGAATGGCGGACTGTCAGACTGGTTAAATATTCATAGAGGGACAAGGCAAGGATGTCCTTTATCTACATTATTATTTGATATATATATTGAGCCTTTTGTATGTTTTTTAAGACAGGATCCTATAATTCACCCTTTCAAAATTGGAGATTTAACAATTAAGACAGCTCTATACGCAGATGATCTCCTTTTGTATACTTCAAATCCATTAGATGCAATTCCAAGATTATTCCAACTTGCCGAGGAGTTTGGTATCGTTTCTGGGTATGGCATTAATAAGGAAAAAACTGATATTATGTGTTGGAATATCTCAGTCCCTATCCCAGAAGCTAAAACTAAGATGAGATATCTGGGCATTCAGCTCAATCATAAACTGGTAGAAATTCCCAAAACTAGTTGGGATGTAGTGATAAAAGAGGTTAGGAAACTTTTAACCAGATGGAACTCTCTGCCTTTAAATATTTACGGTAGAGTAAATTTGGTTAAAATGATCATCTTGCCAAAAGTAACCTTCCTTTTTAATTCCATTCCCTTAACATTTAATAAGAAAGACATTCTTAACTTACAGGGTAGGATAGGTTCCTTTATTTGGGCGACAAAATCTCCCAGGATAGCCTGGAGGAAGTTGAGGAGAGGATTAAAAATAGGCGGCCTTGCTCTCCCAGATTTACTTTTATACTGCTATGCTTTTCAATTTAAAAATTTTAGACTTCTAGCGAACAAATTAGATTCCACTTCTAATGGAATACTCTTCCGAGCCATGTTGTCTGATCTTCCATACGGGGCTGACTTCTTCACGTTTAAATTTGGAGACCAAAAATTCTTTAAAAAGGTCCGACTGAAGCTCTTGAAGGCTGTTTTACATAACTGGCTACAAATAAGAGGGATGTTAGGCATACATTATTATCATACACATGCCCCGATATGGGATTCCCCTGGTACTCCGGAATGTTTGACAGATCAGTTAGCACTTCCGTTAAAGAGGGCGGGTCTCTCCAAATGGGGGGACTTTTTTGATACATCAAGAGCACTAAAATGGGAAACGCTGGCGGGCTTAACTGGGGGAACTCTCACGAGATTTAAGTTCTATCAATTATCGGCCTGGTGGGGAAGTCAAGCTTGGGATTCTGACGATGAGAGCCCCCTTCTAGACCTAATTAGTAATAATACGATAAGAAAGGGGGAGACTGCCCAATGGTACAAAATCTTCATAAACAATAAGGACAATCAAGAGGCAGAGATTACTAAGTTATGGGACCCCGCTATCCTTCAGATTTCGGATAACCCTGTTAAATTATGGGCAGATTCTTTCTCTATGTCCCAAAAAATAATTAAACCTTCTAACTTAAGAAGAAATCATCTATATACATTGTACAGGGTTTACTGGTCTCCTGCGAAACTTTCCAAGATGTCCTCAGTTCAATATTCTTGTCCCAGATGTAAGTCACAAGAAGCAGATGATATACATATGTTTTTTGAATGTCCAAGTATAAACAACTTTTGGGGACAAGTTTGTGGGTTTTTGGAGGAGGTACTTTCATTTTCACTTACATACACTTTAAGTTTTTTTTTTTTTGGTCTCCCACTTGATTATGATATTAATAGCAACATATCACAGTTTATTTTTTATGTAATAGTGATCGCCCGAAGAGAGATCTGTAAAGAGTGGAAGTCTGCGCTTCCCCCGACATTCGCAGATTTCCTTAAAAACATCATGGCGGTGAGTAAATTGGATATTTTATGTGGTGGAGAGGAGTCTGCTAAATTATGGTCAGCCTTGAATGCCTGGTGTGAGAAATAGTCCAATGATTATGCCAGAGGTTTTGTGGACTTGTCCTTCCTTTGTAGCAAGTACCAACACGAGAGGAAGTTGGACGGGTAACAACCTTACCTCTGGGCAATCTTCATTGGCTATCCACAAACAAGAGGGCTGGTAACGTTAGTTTGTGTCAGTGGCCTGAAGAGCGCCTATTTAGAGCAACTATCTACTGGTGGCATATATGAGGACAAAAAAAAAAAAAAAAAAAGGTTAGTTCCGATTGGGCTTCCCGGTCCAGGGTAATCCGATCTTCATATCAGAGACCAGATCTTAGGGCTCTTCCTTTTATCCTTTGTAGGGCCTGATAATTCAGAGGCCCTGAAAAAATCGCTTGAATAGAGGAGGAGAGAAGGCCGAGAAGTCTGGATAGTTCCCTCAGGGGAAGGTCTTGTTGTCTCAAGACATGTCTTATCTCTTTCTTGATCTTTGTTATTTTGGCGGAAGGGAGAAGAAGGAGGTACTTGGAGGTATCCACGGTTAAGAGTAGGGCCTTTGTTTATAATGAATCCTAGACTCTCTAGGAGATCCACTACGTTTTTCATGTCTTGGAGTATTTGTGGAAGGTCCTGTGACATTATCAAAATGTTGTCGAGATATATGATAAGGCAGATACCTCTTTCTCTTAGGAAAGAGGCAATCGTTCTCATGACCTTGGTAAAGCACCTAGGGGCAGAAGAAAGCCCGAAAAAGAGGGCCTGGAATTGATAAAGATGATTTTTCCACATAAATTGGAGGAAAGGTTGGTGGATTAGGGCCATAGAAATGGTGAAATAGATGTCGTTAAAATCCAGTTTAGCCAACCAGTTACCTTCCAAGAGGAGGTCTCTCAGGAGGTGGATACCCTCCATCTTGAAATGTCTGTAGACTAGATATTTGTTGAGTTGTCTTTAAATTTATTACGGGTCTACAACCTTTCCCTTTTTTCTATAGGAGGAATAACGTACTTATAAATGTTAAAGTATTCAATGGGACCTCTATTATTGTGCCTTTTTGGAGCATGGAAGATATCTCCTCTTCTACTATCTCTTGTTTGTCTTGAGAGAGAGGCATGTCTCTTGGGAAAGAGGTTTGTGTGGGTATTTGGACACAATCTATCACAAAGCCCTTGACAGTGTTTAGGACTCATGGATCCTGAGTTATCAATTACCAATTTTGGAAAACATTTTTGAGTCTGCCTCCCACCTGTAAGGGAAAAGAAAGGGAAGGAGGGAGGGGAGAGACACTTACTTGGTGGGTTGGAGCTGAAGGAGCCACGAGATCTATATCCTCTCAAACGTGTTCCTCTCCCACGCTGGGGGTAGAAGGTAGGGGTGTTGAATTGTTGGTATCCGCGTACAAAGCATAATGTAGCCTCCGTTCTTGTAATGAAATTCGGATGCTGCTCACAGTTGTGCAGAAAGTCTTTGCAGGGCTTTGTGTCATCGGTTCTGATGGGGACTACAGATGGGCTGACAGAGCATTTTCAAGCCCACTTCCAAGGGTCCAGGACTGGGGTTACACCACTTGGGGGAACAGGACTCACAGCAGGTAGAGTCCAGTTGCAGCGTTCAATGTGGTTGGAACCTTTTCTGTCACTGATACCCTGACCAGGAGGCCTGCCAACTAGCCCTTGGAGTCACTCTGTTGCTCCTGTGTTGAAGATGCAGGTCTAGTCCTTTCAGAGCAGGGCACCAGGGCAACCGAGTAGCAGAAATCGGAGTCATTCACAGGTCCTGAGGTGTAGTGAAGAGTTGGGTCTGAGGGTCCAATATTTATATCTGGTGCCCACTTTGAAGTGGGAGAAGGTTCTAGAGAATTCCCTTTGAAGTCCTTGACGCTCCCTTACTCCCCTGTCCTGGCTCCAAGCTGGCTGAATGAACAATGCAGTGATGACAAGTCCTTTGTGTGAAAACAGGACACAACCTATTCAGTTTCAAGTGGGGCTGTGCCCACCTCCACCTCCCATCCTGCCAGTTTATGGCCAATTTCAGGTTAACACCTACTTTCCCTGTCTTACTGTCTGGGAGAAATAAACGAAGACCAACTACCATACACAAAGATAAAAACTAAAACAATGGCTGCAGCAGTGTGGTAGATTGCACAGGAAAATTAATCAAGATATTGGAAGGATGACCATTAGATGGTCTTTAGTTGGCTTAGGTGTGCACCCTGTCCAATAAGGGGCCACCCCTATTGTCAGAGTAAGTCAGATACACTCCCTCAATTAATTTGTGCTCATTCTCTGGTGGCATGGCAAAGAGAAGTCAGGAATAACTTAAGAGGCAATGCACTTAAATCACAGTAACTCACTGACAGCACCACAAACAATTCTTCACATAGGTTTAGAAAAATAGATAAATATATTACAAACAAAACAAGACCAAAACAATAAAAATCAATTTGTTAGAAGTCAAGACATCGAATTTTAAAGGAATAAATGCAGTAAAGCGCTTAGAAGCAAGTAACGCTAAAATGGTTATTTTAGGTTGAGTTGGACCAGGGCAAAGTCAAAGTTTGGGTTGACCACAAAGGAGCGCCAGCTGGCTACAAGACACACACAGACCCCAGTGAACAATGTAGCTTTCCTGAATACAAGCAGCAAGATGTTTCAATGTCCAGTCCTGCAGGTGCAGGATGTGATAAGTTGGCCTGGTATATGTTGTCCACTATTCTAGTGGGCACCTTGCACCAGTCGAAATGACCCTTATTGATGGTAGGTTTAAAGATAACCTTTATAGAAAGCTATCTTAGTGGTAGCTGTGGAGAGCAGCCTTCAGGCTGAGTCTTGGAGGAATGTAAAGCAGTTTGTTTTACCAGTATATAATCTAATGAATGACCAAACGAAAGGAGAACCACACCAGGTATATATATAAAATATATGTATTTATTTTAAACACATCACTCTAGTCTCTTTATGAGGATAGAGGCAAAAGTACATTCAGTAAACTTAATTAGCACACAGAACATTAGCACAATATACGTTGAGCCCTAGGGGCATACCAAACCATATATTAAGAAAGTGGTATAAGAACCACGACTGACATAGATACAAGACCTAGAGCCTTTAGAACTGCTTGGGCCACCAGGAACCACCCAAGGTAGTGACACAAAATCTAAACACAGCCGTGAATCACCATTAACTTCTATGGGGAAAGTCGTGGTTGGAAATTTAAAGATTAAGGACACTTACATGAGGACTTGGAGCAAACTCTTTTAGAACTAGGAGGTTCTAGAGTCAACACCCACGGGAGCACCACCGGGTACATAGGTGTCTTTTCGTGTCTGTTTTCGTCGTCGATTTCAATTGCGAGCTGCTGTAAAGTGCTGCTGGCGACCAAGTGGAAAGTGTCCGGGTGGATCCAAGGGTGGATTGGAGATGTGAAGAACCTGAAAGCAGAGGGGACAGAGTATGGGTCACTTGCCAGTGAGCAGGAAGGCGATGAGCAGATGCTCACAGATGTTGGGTGATTTCAGGTGAAGAAGGTGAAGCTTGACTCTTCAGCCACCAGCACCAGGAGGCGTCAACGACAACCAGGTGCTGGATTCAAACTGTCCCACAAAGGATGTAGAGAGCTGCACTGTCGGTGTTTGGATTGGACCCAACAAGCCTTGGCAACAGCAACCCACGCAGAAAGCAGAGTCTGGCTTTGGTGCAGACCCGCAGGGTCTGATGCACTCACCCATTGGTGGAGAGTCACGGCACATCTAGAGCAACCAGGAAAGCCCAAGAAAAAAGAAGAGTTACCTTCGTGGGAACCCACCAGTTGATGGACCAGGGATCGCAAAGGGGCCTCAAGCAGAAATGCAAGAAGCGGGCTCACAGAACACTCGTGGAGTGTATACCCACAATCTTCAATGCAGATGGTGCTCGGGGTTCAGACTACAAGTAGCCCAATGCACAACTTCAGGAAAGCTTGGGAAGTGGATGCACTAGCAAATGTGCACGGTGTCAAGGAGTTCTGGTCCCACGTCACTCGTGAGGGCTGTGGGTCTCAGCTTTGCTGAGATCTTGTGTTGACCTCTGAAAAGTCCAGAAGTCATTGTCCTGATTCGCAAATACTTCGGGGTCCGGCGGGAGCCTTGGAAATGCAGACTGGCAAGATGCTTCTTTGGTCCCTATTTGAACAGGGGAGTCACTCCTTGACCCCAAGGGAGATTCTTCCGTCTTCTAATCGTGTAGAATGTCAAAGTTCCAAGATATATGTTGCAGAGTTTCGTCCAGGTGTAATCTGAAGTCCTAAGGACTGAGGTCCCATACTTATACTAAGAAAGGGGGTTGGACATACTCTGGGGACCCACCTATGGGAGTGTCTGATGAAAGCAGTGGTTACACCCATTCCCTTTGTCCAGTTTCTCACCAGAGCAGGGGCTGAGTGCCCCTGCAGCCGGTTTGAACTGGAATATGCACAGGGACAACAATTGTGCCACCAGCCCTGTCTGACAAGCATTCTCTGAATGCACTCACCCAGCCCCAATACACTAAAGCCTGTCTAGGAGGTGATTACACCTCCCTGTGACAGGAAACCTATTGTCCAAGCCTCCCCTGCCGGAGTTTCATCCAGCAGCAGGAGGTCCGACTTGTGTCTGTGCCTGCAGCATCCATTTCGTGATGCTGGGGCTCTTTTAAACAACTACCGGTTAGGTCAGTGTGAACATGTCTCTCCCTCTAGAAGGGTGGAATTCTACCCCCACCGCCAGGACTGGCAGAGGGGTAGGATACCAAAGTGTTTGACACCAAACACAACATGTTTCCATGCACCCATCCCAAAGTTAGCATTAGCCGCAAGGTTATATTGCACTTAAGAGTATATTGTCTGGCTGCATCACAGAACAGCTACAGAGAATAGATTCTGAAAACTGCAGAGGGGTACTGCTCATGCATGGGCACCCTCTCACACAAAACCAAGCACTCTGCCTTCAGGATTGATAGGGCCTGCCATAGGAGTGACTTATAGGTTTATATGTGTCAGTGATTAAAGGTAGATATAGGTAACCTATATCCCAGTACGGGTTGCATGCACCACCTTACCCAGGCTGCAGTAGCAGACCTGTGGTGCCATTTTGGAAGGCTTCCCAGGGGTTGCATAATACATGCTTAAGCCCCTGGTAGGCCTCTGAGGTACCTATGCCCTAAGTACCTAAGGTACCATATACAAGGGACTCACAAGGGTAACCCAGTAACCAATCTGGAGTGTACCTAATGTACATGCAACCATTTTAGAGAGGAAAGGAGATAGACTGCGGCCCTGATTAGCAGGATCCCAGCCAAAGTAAGTCAAAAACCTTCAGAACACCAGGAAAAAAGTGGGGGCAACCATGCAGTCTGATTCCACCATCCTACATAACCCCCCCAAATGAAAGGAGATGAGGCTAACCTTGTCCAGGTGAGCCTTTATTGACTAAGTGGCCATATAAGGAAGTACCTGTACTAGCATGGTTAACCCCTGTATTATGGTCCACTAAGCAATCACTCACCCTAAGGGTATGAGAGGGTCTCCACCATGGTGAATTACTACATGTGGTGTGTTTTGGTAAAGTAAAAGGCTGGTGAGAGGTCTGAGTGGGGAAGTGAGGCCCTAATAGGTTTGGTCTCAGCTTCCTCAGATCACTGGTCACCATGGATGCCTTTCTTTCCATGACTGAGTAATACTTTGCTCTAAAGGTCAACCTTTGGCTGCCTATAGCTTGAGGTTGGGTCCCTTTGTTTGGGCTACTGAAGGGTCATGGTAGGTTGGGGACCACTGGGTCCCAGGTTTGCCTTTGCCCAACAGATCCCATCTGGGGGATCACTATTCAATGTCAAAAGGGATCCCTCAGGAGGTTGAGGAATTTTCACCTGGCTAGGGCTACTTGACTGGGTGCCCCTAATTCCCTGGGGGTCCCTCTGGACAGGGAGCCCTATGGGGTCCACTGACCTCCCTGACCTCTTCATCCCTGAGCTGACTGAGGCAGGGTAGAGAGGGGCAGGTTACCTGCTCCAGACTGGGTACCACCTTGGAAGGGTCCTCTGCCATCAGAGGCGTTGCAAGGACAGCCTGACTACCTCAGGTCAGTTCCTTCACTAGGGGTAGGATCAGTTCCCTGAGGAGGCTGACCCGTACCTATAGTCTGGGGAAAGAAGACTGTTCTTCATCCCTTGTGCTCTCTTGTGGAGGAGAGTGGGCCATTTTTTCAGGCTCTATCACTTCAAATTTCCCTGGGGTTGGGTTGTGACCATCACAGCCCCACTAACTTTCTCAGGGATGCCCAGCATTCTCAGATGGGCTTGGTGTTTAACTTCGGCACAAGCTGAGATTTCCGGATAATTGCCCATAAGGGCATCTACAGGCAAGTTTGGTGACACTGCCACTCTCTTTGGGCCTGTGACCCCTCCCCAGCTAAGATTGACTTTGGCCATGGGGTGATCTGTGCTGACACCATCTATGTTGGTCACATTGTAACTAAACTCAGGTAAAAGCTGCTGAGGGAACTAGTTTCCCTGTCACCATGGTGACACTAACTCCTGTGTCCCTATAGGCCACAGCTTTCTGACCATTGATTATGGGCTCCAGTCTGTACCTGCCTAAAGCATTGGGACCTATGGTAGAAGTGGCAAATCCCATGTCACCATCACAGACTAAGGAGGCTTGTGAGGGGGGCCTGTCTAAACTAGGGCCCACCTCCGTTCCCCATGAGAATGCACCTAACTTTTTGGGTACAATACTACCACCTGGGAGTACCAGGAGGAATGGTAGTATTTGTTGGAGGGACATTTTCTTTATTGCCAATCCTGGGACAACTGGGATTTGCCTGTGGCCAGGCTTTTTACAGACATGGCAATATAGTTTCATTTCAGGAGAGGAAGGAGTTTGGGACCCACCCCCAGAAGTAGGTTTTCAGGGCCCTGTAGGGGACTTGTATTTGGATTTATCCCCACCTTTCTCTTGGGACTTGGGAGAATCTTTCTTCTGGTCACTACCTTGATTCTTAGGCCTCACCCTGGTTCTGACCCATTTGTCTGCCTTCTATCCCAATTCTTGTGGAAAGGTCAAATCAGAGTCCACCAGGTACCGGTGTAAAGCTGGGTTTGACATTTATTAAGGATCTGCTCCCTCATAATCAAATTGTACAATCCGTCAAAGTCATGCACCTTGCTGCCCAGTAGCCAGCCCTCCAGAGCCTTAGTAGCACAATTTACAAAGTCAACCCATTCCTGAGTGTGTGTCTTCTGGGTATCTCTGAACTGTTTTCTATACTACTCAGTGGTTAGGCCAAACAAATCTATGAGAGCACTCTTCAGGACTTTGTAATCATCAGCATCTTCTTCTCTTACAGTGAGGAGCTTGTCTCTACCTTTGTATGCAAAGGAGAGACACAAGATTGCTGCCCACTGCTCCTGGGGGACCTTCTGTACTTTGCAGGCCCTTTCCAGTGCAGTTATCCATTTGTGGATGTCATCCCCACTCTGGTAGGGAGGAAAAATCTTGCTCAAGTTTCTATGGTCATAAGACCTATCCCTACCACTAGGGATTTTACTGCCACCAGTCCCATCTTTTTTCTTGCTCTTTCAAGCTCTTGGGACTCCCTTTCTAAGGCTACTCTTTGTCTCCTTATTTCCAGTTGGGCTACTTCAAACCTCAACTGATTCCCCAGTCAATTGAGGAGTTTTGCCTGACTTGGGAGGCCTTTGTCCCACAGATACTGACGGTATTTCAAGACTACACACAGTGGTTAAAGATTTGGATTTAAATCATATTGGGCAAGATGACAAGCCATAATCATATTCAATTTTAACTATTATTAGAGCAATAACTAATATGTTAAGTAAAATATATGATGCACTTGCTCGCCATTTTATGTTAATGACTGAACAAATAACAACCTTGACTACTATTTTCACCAATTTAACATATGTAAATGAGGCATCAAAACATCTTTAATTGTTGACTTAAAATCTGAAGACTTCTGCTTCGACATATTGCAACCCAATGTGGGTCGATGATATACTTGATTCGATTAAAATACTTCCTGTTAAAATTGGAAATGATTTAATTAAATCCATCACTGAAAATCTATTATCTACTACCTTTAGCAATCAAGTTGCAATATTTGGTGAGCACAAGGCCACTGATACAATGGTTGTTTCAAGCACTGCAGTCAATGTTATCTTCACAACACACTACTTAAAATCCCTTTAAACTAATGAGTCTACCCGTTGTTTCAGTTACCTCAGTTTCAAATAAATAAGTGTCTGTTTCTATTTGTCGGTCATCCAGTGACTTTACTGTTCGGACATTTGGTAATGCTAATGTCATATTTAGTGAAACCACTCAAACCACAATCTCACCTGCTCTTACTACAGTTGCAAAACCCTGTTTGAACTCCAAAGATACTTAAGAGTTCTTCCCTTTAAGTAAATATTGGTTGAAACACTAAAAGTAAACAAAAACATACAGAATGACAAATTCATTTACATGAGACATTCTTTCCAGTTGTTAATAAAAATTATATCCCAGATTACAAAAGTCTTGCAGGGTACCAATATGACTGACTGATTTTTAACATTGAGTCTGCAGTTACCAATTCAATACCCATTAAGAGAAACCTCATGTCATTAGTGGCATTGCCTCTTCTTTGTTAGCTCTACCAGAAATCATTGACACTGTTAAATCTGAGATTAGCATTAGTATTCCTTAGTCAGCTTTCTTGGATACACAGAATGTCAAAGTACAGTAAACCAAGTTTACTTCTATTGGGAATGATGATGACAAGTCACTACAGTGCCTCCTTGAGGGCATTGTTATTCTAGTGTCTGTGCTTTTAGAGCCAAATCATAAAACATGAAAATTGCCTCAACCACTCTTACTTGAACCAAAAAACGTTTTCAGGTTAGAAAAATATTTATTACATCCCAACCAGGCATGCTTATTCAATGCCAATTATTTTTAAATTTTCGAAATATATTTTAACATCAATAGACAGAAATAAGGACCTTATTTCTGTCTATTGATGTTAAAATATATTTGAATAAGCATGCCTGGTTGGGATGTAATAAATATTTTTCTAACCTGAAAACGTTTTTTAGTTCAAGTAAGAGTGGTTGAGGCAATTTTCATGTTGTATGCATTAATAAGGGTCTAGCCTTAACCACATTTTCATAGACCTATCTCCTTTGGGTTCCAACTTTAGAGCCAAATCAGCAACCCCAATTTTCTGTACAGATACTTAAAGTGGTAAAACATCTGGCTGAATTTTCCTACACCGAGAAAATCTAGGGAAATAACACTAAATTCAGAAGCTCAATTGACCATTCCTGAGCTGCTCCGGGCTGAAACCTGAATACACCCAACTTGAAGAAATGTATTGAAACCTTTGAAATCTTTCCCAAAATTTGAAAATGTTAATACATTTGACTGTACAAGAGTTCAATTTATTCTGGACATGTCAACTAACAAGGAAGATACCAGAACATTTTGGTCAACCATACTTGGGCTGGAAATATTCTGATATGATTTAGGAACATGCTGCATTCTTTAAAATCAGAACCTGAACGCAATTGCCCTGGCACTCTAAGAAAAAGACAGTCAAATCATATTCTGCAACACCTTAGTCATTGTGCAACTGCAGCATCAAAAACTAGAAATTGGAGCATTAAAAGTCCAGAGTTACATATTTCAAATGAGATCGACATTTTAAGAATTACATTTAAATGTAGGGGGCACCAAAAAGCTACATTAAACCCTGAAGTTCTGAAGAAAACCCGACAAAATACATGGTTTGAAGATGATACCAGGGTAATCAATTGAATTCTATCTTGAAGGGTATCTGATTTCCGACCTGGTGATCAATAGTTAACCTGTAGAGTCTTAAAATGTGTCAATCTGTCAATGGAACATTGCTTGTATTGATAAGCTCATAAAGTTAAAAGCTAAGGATCTATTGCATTTTCTAAAGTATTACTTTGCATCCAGGTGTCTGACTGATACAAAAAAGATAACTTGTAAAAGACAAATCAAAAGACCAATAGGTGGTTTACCTATTTTGGTCAGATCTAAATTTTGCTTCCATGTGGAAACACATTGTTAAATTCATAGGGCCTGATTCACAAAGGTAAACTTACTCTTATGTATAATTTTATGCTTTTTCAGTATTTACAATTTTAATAGTAAGTTTACGAGTGTGGAGGCACATAAAAAGATGGGAGAGGCCTATTAGTGGTTAGTAGAAATCAGGTTGCTCGTTGACTGGGGTGTGTGCCCTTGTCAAGTAGTAACCACAGTCCTATTCAGGGTAGGGTACAAGCAAACCCCAATTTAACCTGTGCTCACCATCTGGCAACTTGGCACAGAGCATTAAAGCATATCTTAGAGGCTATATGTAAACTATTCGTGTAACACTTAGGATAGTAAAACAGTGAAAACACCACACAAAAAGATCCCAAGCCAAGTTAGAAACATTGATCTAAATTAAGCAAATAAACAAGACCAAAACAACAAAAATCCAATTAGGAGAAGTATATAGTAAAAAGCAGCAGCAAAAAGCACAAAGTGCTATGGGAGATATCTAGTCACATTGGACTGGTACAAAGTCACAAGTTCAGACTAACCACGATGAAGCACAGCTCAGCTACAGGGACCCAGAATTGGCCCGCTGAACAGAGTATCTACAATCCAGGCTGTGAAGCTTTCCACAAATCTGTATTGAAGATGTGTTGCACAGCTGCGGCGATACCTCTGTTGCGAGATGCGGTGGGGCTGCAGTGAATCGACATTCAGGGTCCCAATCGACTTGTGATGCGAAGTATAGTGTCGGGGATGGATGCGCAGTTGAGGCGAAGCATCCATTCTTTTGAGTGGTGTACCTGCGATATGGAGTTTGGCGTTGTGATCAAGGCTGCCGTCAACAAGAGATGCAAGGAGTTGGGTTAAGTACAGCATCATGCATTGGCGGTTCTGAAGGCGAGGTGTCAGTCTCAAGATGCGAGGTTGAGGGAGCAATGATAGTCTTTTGCAGATGGTCGAATCCACGCAGCAGCGATGCATTGGTTCTGCTCAGGGATGATCTGCTCAGCCAGGGAGATGCATTGGTTCTGCTTGAGAATGCATCGCTCTGCAGAGAAGATGCATCAATTCCGCTGGCAAGCACCTTAGGCCCACTTCCAAGGGTATAGGACTGTCATTGAACCCCTTGGCAGGGTAAACTCATATATGGCAAAGTCCAGGTGCAGGGGTTGGAAGCCTGTTATGTCACTGAGGCTTTAGATCAGAGGCTATCCTTCTAGCCCTTGAAGTCATTCTGGGTCCAAGGGTCAAGAGATGCAGGTATAGAACTTCTGACTGAGGCAAGAGGGCAGCAGTTCAGCAGAGCAAAGCAGGAGCCCAGCAGAGTGCAGTTCAGCAGAGTGGCAGTCCTTCTGCAGCACAGCAGTTCTTCCTAGCCGAGTATCCACAGGTTTAGAATTGAAATGAAGTGGTGGTGTTTGGGGTCCAGTATTAATACCTAGTGTGCCTTTGGAGGAGAAGAGACTTCAAACCCATCCATTTGAAGTGCACAGAAACCTGCCTGCTCTGCTGTGGATCCAGCCTAACTAGAGGAAGTATGCAACCCTGTGTGGGGACAGGGCACATCCTATTCAGGTATAAGTGAGGCCGTAGCCAGCTCTTCCCTCTTATTCTGCCAGTGATGGCCTATTGAGGCACACCTGAGCTCCCATTGTTTGTGGCTGTCTAGGAGGGAGACACAAAGACCACTGACACTGAACTACACCCAGTCATGTGACCAGAGATAGGCTGCAGCAACCAAATGACTAGGGCACGAAAATGTCAACTGTCTAAAAGTAGCTATTTTCAGAATTGTAATTTAAATCTGACTTCACCGTAAGCTAGGAATTTAAATTAGGAGACCAGGCACGCCAAACTTGAATCCGTTATATCTTCCAATTTGGGAATTACTCATACAATGTAAGAAGGTAAGCTCAATGTTGTCCTATGGGAGAAATAGGCCTTTCAATAGTGAAAAATAATTTTTCACTACCAGGTCATGGAAAACATAAAAGTACACGTCCTGCTTTTTAATTTCATTGAAACTTGTCCATGGGCTGTCCAGGGCCTACCCTAATGGTGACTTATATGTAGTAAAGAGGAAGGTTTGGGCCTGACAATGTGTTTATTTTGGCAGGTCTTAATGGCAGTTTAAACTGCACACACAGGCTCTGCAATGACAAATCTAGGAAATGTTTAAATTGCCACTTAAGTGGGTAGCACAACAAATGCTGCAGACGCACTAGTAACATTTAATTTACAGGTCAGGGGTACATGAAGTACTACTTTACTAGGAACATATAAGTACATTAAATATGCCAATTGAGGATAAGCTGATATTACCATGTTTAGAGGAGAGAGCACAAGCATTTAAGCCTAGTTAGCAGTGGTAACTTGTTAGGAGTCCTAACACTTGCAAAAACAAGGGCTTAAAAATGTAGAGGAGGACGAAAAAAGGTTAGGGAGGACCCCGTAAGGCTTTCAGTTCTAACACTGGTGATTTCAATGTAAATTTGCTTCACTATATAGATAGACTGTTCCATTATATTCTCATATTTGCTGTTAGAATTAATGCAATAGGGCCTCCGACAATGTTATCTATTGTTTCTTTATGAATAGGTTTTCCAGTGTTTTAATAGAATCCTGGTCGTTCAGTGTACTGCACTCAGTTTTTTCTGGTTTACGTACCATACTTGATTACTCTATTGTACATGTTTCAGAGTTTTGTCCCTGTGAAGAATTATAATAATAATACACAAGATTAAAATGATCAGTATCTTCAATATATCAAAACAACATGGGAACACGCATTGCTTCAGAATACTACCCATCCAAAATGTAAGTCAGAATAATTTATTCTAAAACAAATCGTTTAGACTTCATAACTTCTAAACAATTGGATCATGTCTTGTATCAAAACTTCAAGACATAGACATAACAGTTGCCAACACTCAATTATACAGAGTATTTTTTCAGAATGTGTTAGTACTTTTCTGTCTGTAGCAAGTTTTATAATAAATTTGACACTATGGTTCTCACTGAGAAAGGGTTGCTCAGGAAATCACTTCATCGATTGCAAAAGTTAAAATATACTAACTCTTGAGATCTGGCAACTAAGCAACAGAAAACATTCTATAAACAGATGTGTGAATTGACTTGGTGAAAACTTGAATTCATCTGGCATGAACTAAGTGAAGAAATTAAATCTAGAGATACAGGCAGAGGTATTTGGAACTATAATAGAAATTCAGTAGACTACAACATTTCTTATAGAGCTTAGTAATCACTTATGGAGCTATATGCAGCATGGCAATATCATCTTTTCAAAGATTTAAAATGGGAATCCACCGATTTTAATACTTATAAACATGAGGTAATGAGGTTTCCAATATCCACTTTATTTGGCATGTAAACAAACAACCTTGAAATCATAAATAAACAAAACAAAGAAACAACAACTGACAACTGATACAGTCATAATATGCTAGTGGCACATATAAAACAAATACAGCAAATAGTAGCCGATGTGTGCAAGCTAAAAAACTTTACATTGATTATGGGAAGATAATATTAAAATAGTTCAAAGTGATTACAATAGAATTGGAGGAAAGACAACTATAAGTTCATTATTGCACAACAAACACTGGAACAAAAACCAAAAAGGTCCCATATACGCCGAAGCAACTATCAAACCTATTCACTGAAACTTTCAGACTGACATGGACACAAAAGGCGCCTAAACGGGGTAACAAGTCTACACAAGTACAACATTTCAGTTCTGAAGTTGATCAAGAAATCCTGTTGATTGAGTTCTCCAGGCCCATGTAAATTGCATTTAAACGTCCCTTACAGCATCCCTGGCCGCATACAAATCACATCACAATGAAAGGATCTTAACTTTGAGCTAATGTATGCATATATTTTTAGAACAGCAATCATTCATTCATCTTGGAAACTGTAGATACCCTTAAGTGGTAGTCCCCCAGATATATTACCGTCGTCCCTCTTGTTTTGCTGAATTTGTTTTTGTTGGGTTTGGGACTCAGTGCCCTTTACCACTGCTTTCCTGTGCTAAAGTGCATGTGGCATACTTAGTGAACTACAGTGATATAACAAGCATACCTGTCCTGCATCTGCCAGCTGACCAGACTCAACTGGACCTGCCTGTGCCCTGCTGCTGGTCTCTGCTGGAGCTATGCCTGATTCCCAAGAGGTGTCCCCTCCCCAGGTCCTGGAACCTGGGTGGATATTGAGTGTACTCCTTCTGGCTCAACTGACTGTTCTCCCAAAATTGGCGCAGAGCGATCCAGCTTGACGCAGGACCGCACATTGCAGCGCCTCGCAACATTGGATCAGCTGCCTCATTAGAACCAACACAGCGCAATGAAAAGTGACACATGACTAACATTTCAGCACCTCAAAGCTGAAAGCTTCATTGTAACTGATGCCAAGGGATGCAGAGCCCCGCAAAGCCTCAACACAGAGGTATAAGCTTTATCAGACCCAACATTGAGCAAAACAAAGCCCCCTCAAGGCCTCACTGCACAGTTGAAAGGTTCATCAGAACTGATGCTGAGTGATGGAAAGCCTTGCCACAAACCTAATAGCTTCATCAGAACAGAAATCAAGTGAGGTAGGGATTCATGTTGCAGCATTCTGTATAACCTGCAATTTCTTTGTAACAGAGAGTGCACTACCCAGATAGAATTCCTATACTCAAGGCAGGATAGTTTTAGACTGTGAACCACCATTCTCCAGCCAGTAACTGATAGACAGTTGAGAGTTTTCCTGAGGGCTCCTCAAAGGCTGAAACTGCTTCTTAGCCTTAGCTCCCATAGTGAGTTCACTGTCCACCTGGATCATTTTATTTATTAAAATGTACTCTATTTGTCTAAATTGGTTTGGATTTTTTCCGGTGTTGTATTTAATTTTTTTATTGCTTGAGTGATTCATGTATACCTCACTCATTGCCTCTAACTTAAGCCTGACTGCTTTTGTGCCAAACTACCCAAGGGTTAAGCCAGGTTGATTTTGTGACTTTTTGTGGTTCACCCTGAAGACGATTGAGGTAAATGCTTGAGAAGGGTTTCAACCCCCCCACCCCAAGCAATAACCCACTTTCTCACAAATAGGCTCTTATTTTCCAACCTGTTTATGAATTAAACACATAGTCTGATCCCAGAAGATACCTCTCAATTGCTTGGATGGAAAGGTATTTGCTAAATAGTCTCTGCTGTGATTGCTGGACATGGGTCCAGATCGGATACATACACTGATCGAAACAGTACATTTACAAAATACACTGGTGGCGTTTTATTGCCATTTTGAGTTACTTCTCTGCCATTGGAGGCCACATATACTACATTTGAACTGAAGAAACATAGGTACTTCAGGCCTCTTCTCTGCAGCCATGTCCATATGAGGGATGTTTTTCATGGATTACATACTACTGAGTTTAATCCATTGACAAAGATACCTCATTAACCTTTCTTTGCCCTGAAGAAGCCCTTTTTAGGGTGAAACTCGTTGGCTGTTTGTACAGTTGTACAAGGAGTTTGTGAACAATAAAGACTTGCAACAAAACCTACAACAACTGCTGAATGAACTTTGCTTTGAGTACTCTGTAATTTGTTGATCGTCTGTATTGCCTCTCATCTACCTTCTTTGTTTAGTCTCCACAAAACATTTATCATTTATTGTGGGTATTAGGCAGGAAACTACTAAACTTTTCCCAAACTGGCTTCGGACAAGACCTACAACATTAGATAATATCATGTTCCTGAATATGTTAGCAATGAAAACTCTGGAATTAAATAATTACAAGAGTTTTGTGATAATGTAATATTCGGGCTAATCTGTACACTTAGGGAAGTAATCGCACTCTACTTCATTTGTTAACTGCATTCTACTCAAGATAATTGGGTGCAAACAAAATTATCAAATGGATGTGGCCATAGACCGAGAAAAAAACGCAGCAGATGGTGTAATCCACAGATGCACGTTGGCTCCCTTGTTATTCTCTGAATACTTTGCGGATCTTACGGATTGCCTAGACAACTCTTATGGTCTAGTAAGAAACTTAGCTCTGAGAGAATTATTAATCTAGCATGTGCTGTAGACCTGACTATATTATATAGGAACTAAATCGACATTCATAGAAAATTAATCCTGGTGCAAATTTCAGTATTCTGATTTGTCTTCAGATATATTTATCAACAACTAATATTATGTCCATTGAGCACCATAAACTGGCATTCAAATCTGTAATTGGTTATTCCCCATTCAACAGGTTGCCAATTATGTACATTTTTAGGAGTTTTAGTAAACTGCAAACTAAAATGGCGTGCCCATATTTCTAAATTAACAACAACATGTTTTAGGTGTCAGTAATGCTATTAAGCACTTCTGCAACAAGTGGGGATTTGGCAATTGGACTCTCTAGAAAGGCTGCAAATTCTAAATGAGTTCTCATATTGTTTTGCCCTCAACATGACATATTCCTCTTCTCACTGCGGGCACAATAGGATGTTTTCTGCTTTACTCTGACGTGTTTTTCTTGGCTTTCATCAGGCATTGTGTCGCTGTCTTTGCATGACGCTGCTGTTAGGATGGCTGTTTTAATCAAGTGTTTTGTTCCGATTACACATTCCAATGCTTTCCCCTGTAATCTCGATTTGGTTGGTCCCACAAACCAATGTCCAAAGGAAAGGTGATCTCAATCGTCGCTAGACGCTGGCACTACAATTATATTTAAGGTCATTACTTTCTTTGCTTTCATGTCACAACTTTTGTTTTTTAAATATAGCGGTTCGATTGAGGGTTGCCGTGATCTCTGTGATACAAATTCAGGTGTAAGCTCTAACTACTTAGTCACTTCGCCATTGTCCTGCTCGATTTCTGGCAAGTGCATTTCATGATGCATTCATCTGTTCATCCGTGTATGGTAGGTCTGGGTTCTGCACCAGGCATCAGACTGGATGCAGCTTCCAGGCCTCCGCTGCTGCAGTGCGCAAGGGCCATGTCTTCAAGTGTGTTATAAAAAGCATCACATAACCTGACCCCACCAATTACCTTCATGTTCTTTAACTCGACCTGTCCTCTTCCTCGCTCTCTTTCTCACACACATGCACTTTCACTCTACTTCTCTACCCATTCACTATCTGTTAGTCTTGCTCTCTGTGCTTTCCTGTCTTCCTTTCCCTTCCCACTCCCTTCCATATATTTCTTGTGTAGCCTCTGCTTCTTCACTCTCTTTCCCTCTGGCGCTTACAACCTCTCTCTATCTCTTTTCTCCCCTAACAACCCCGTTCTCTTGTTCTTCCTCTCTGCTTCGTTCTCTTCCTTCTCACTGTCTCCCTCTCCCACTGCCTTTGTTGAACTCTGTCTTTCTTCTTGTTCCTCTGCCTCTCTCCTCTCTTTTCAGTCCCCCCGTTTCTTGCCCTTTCTGTTTCCCTGCTACTCTCTCTCTATACCTACTTTTTGTCCCTTTTCTCTGTCTTTTGCTCCCCTCTTCTCTCTACCACTCACTTCATCACCTTTACTCTTTTTCCTTCTCTTCTTCCTCTCACCACTATATTTCCTCCATTCTATACTCTCCTTCTCCCACACCCATGCTCTCTCTCCGATTCGCCATCTCGCTCTCTCTTTCTCGTCTTCTTTCTCCCCTCACTCCTAGTGTTCCTTTCTTCTTTCCCTCTTCACACCCGTTCTTCCCTGTGTGTACCTAGGTGCTAATGTGCACCATCTCTCGTGGTAAGGGGCTTCTCGCCCCAGTTCCCAGGGGTTTTCACTCGGGATCTGAGGATGCTGCACAGGGTCCAGATACGGGAGCCGGGTTGATGTGTTCTCAGAGCTGAAGTTTATATTTATTCAGTCGCTCAATGTAGTGTTGGTATGCACATATGTATGTAATGTGTGTGTAGTGCACAAATGCCAACAAAGACGTCCTCAGGGCACTTGATCCGTTTACAGTTTTATATTGCTTCTATTTATTGCGAACTCCACCCAAAGATGTACATGAGTACCAGTTAGTATTATCTACTCTCCTTCCTTCCTTCCACCTAGGCTTCCCAAGAAGTCTCAGATCACAGGGAGATAAAGTGCCTTAGAACAGGCTGAATATGTTATAATTAAAATTTAAATCAATTATAAGGCCAAAGCTTCACTTATACGTGGTTAAAAAATTGGCCAGCGCAGCTACCACTGTTAAACAAAATGTGACTGGTTGCTCTGCCTTCTTTTTGATGTTTATAAACTCGCAGCTTATGAGCTCCATGGCTAACCACTTATATGGTCCTAAAGGCGAGACCTATTGGCTATGCCAATGCATTTTTATTATTATTCTTGCTGTTATAGCCTGTTGTTGTGTGTATGTCTGATGCGATTTCCTGAGCTGTGATTAACAATTTTTAATTTTTCCAAGCAGGGTTAGCTCATAATTATATGTAAGTTGAATTTTATGTTGTTTTGTACAGATTTATAAATCTATACAATAAACTTTATACATAAATACAAATAGTTACTATGTGATCAACATGGAAGCCTATGTTGTTTCGAAAAATACTCATATACAGTATTTTTGTGGCAACATGTGGCCAGGGTAGCCTTGGAGCTCTGTACACAAATTAAAACAATTAATAAAACACACAACAATGACAACTCCAAGAAAGTAAAACACTTCTTTGTCACCCCAAAAGTAAGATCCATCATTTCATTGTTGCTATCTGATGTTGGTTTCTCTGCAGTCCTCTATAAACTTTTGCAACTCAGTGACAATCATACTTTGCTTATCTGCTAGTGACGGAGGTCTGGGAATATCCCATGTCTCAGGGAACCATAAAGTATTGTGTACAGTTCCAGGTTTCTACGTGCTTTTCCAGGTTGTTGAAAATGATGTAAGTGTTACCATATTTGCGGATCACATTTTTTGTCATTCCATCGATTTTTGGTACCCATCGCTTGGGTTGGTTTGCACAAGAAAAAAACATTTGTGCAACATGGTAGTCTGAACTTGCAAAAGGAGGCAACAACTACTTTTATGACTATTTTTATCAAGGAAGACTGAGCATAGGCACACATCAAGTTGAGCCCAAGCCAGTGAAACTTTGTATTATTCGTTTTTTTTCTATTGCACTTACCAATTATTGAATTAAGCCCAGTACGTCAGTTGGACAGGATATGGTAAATGAAGCACAGCTAGAGGTAGTTGTGAAACTTGGATGTTGGGATTAGTTATTATTATACCCAGTGGATTCTGGCTGGCTGGGACACATCTAAGCCAGACAGAATCCACCATCATAGAGAGGATGAGTACCATACACTTGTCCGACAACCTGTGGGCACCATTGGGTAGTTTGGCACAGAGCAGTCAGGCCTATCCTAAGGGTTAAAATGTAAAGTATTTGCACAACACCACCCTCACAACACACTACGTATGCTACAAAAGCACTACATACCATTTGCATAGAACACATTGAAATTAACACAATATACACATTGGATAAATATTTTATAGTTACATACAACTATAGAACTCACCTATTTGAAGCGGAATGGCATGAACATATATGCACTATTCATAGGTATTCATAAAACACGACAATCCCAATATCGCATACCCTATACAGTTGCAATGGTCAAGAAATCACAAGTTTCCACTACGCCTTATGACCAAGCTCCTTAGTCACTTAAACAACACCAGCCAATGATCCACATTGCCCCTGTTGACGAAATTTTGAATAGATTATTGAGACTACCTAAAGCAGTAGGAAAGTTACTGGGTTTAGTCCATCCAGATTAGGCCTTCAGGCACCAAGCGGCACCTTCATGAGTGCGGGTTCACTATCCCTCCATAGGCAAAATACTGTCACACCGGAAGCTAGCACCATTCCCAATTGGAGAAATGTTCCCCTCCAGCAGAGGTGCAAGCGGCAGTTGCTCCAGGTGGCCAGCCATGGGTGTCCACATGGCACAACAAAACCTTACGACATTCTGTACAACAGAGTACATTGTGGTGTGGGTCCAGCAGAGGTGGCCAATGGTAGAGACCACAATGCCATGCACTGTCACCCTCCTGATCTGGAGGTCAGAGACAGTCTATGATTCCAGCTCAGGTCCCGCGACCTTGACAAAAGTACTCCAACACTCCTCAGACACAACACCCTATGGAGAGCAAGCTAGTACAGATATCTGGTTGCAGTCATGGATTCCTCAAACTCAGCAAACCTCCTTTTCATTCCCCACATTCTGACAACCCAGGTGGGCCATTGAGCATTACGGGCACACTCCCCTGCACAGTGTGAATATGGTGTATGTCAGGATGGTCCTTTTCCCAACCAATGATCACTTCCCCCCATTTCTGCCTCATGCTGTGCGGTCTTTACAATCTCTTGGAAATGGGAAGATCCTTTCTGTCCCTGGGATCTCGTGGATAGGAGGCCTGCCAACCGGCCTTGGAGACTGCTGAGGGACACAGGCCATAAAAGACCATTAATGTATTATGTGGAGTATGATTTTGATCAACTGATGTATTGAACCTATGGTCTTTTGTTGGTTTATATTTAAATTAACATACAAATGCGTCTGCGCCATTTGGTTGATTTTACTGTCACTATTCCCTATCCACACTATCCTCACCTTAACACTTCCCTTCTCCCCTGGGGCACTGTACAGCCTTTTGAATGTTTATTTCAAGATACGATATTCAATATACACCTACATTGTGAATAAAAACAGTGTAGTTTCATTTAATGTTTTTTTATCTTGATTAATTTGTGTCAATTGATGATTATACGCTGGGACCCCTCTCTCTCAGTACCGATATTACCCAGGTCCCAGTGCCTATGTTTGGGTGAACCCGTTTGCTGCATTCATTTTTGTTAAGCAAGGGGAGATTAAGTGATTTGCCCAGAATCACAGGGTGTTGAGCATCATTGCAGAGACTCGAACCCGGTTCCCCAGATTTGATATCAACTGCCCTAGCTCTTAGGCTACATCCTCTTGAATCCACTCACACCACAGGAGATGATTTGCCATTACTAACTCATCGATATCAAGCACTATACTGCAAATCTTCTGAACATAGGAAATACAGCACAATAGCCTTTCCATCGATCCATCATATCAATCCAATGAGAGAAGCCAGCCCTATTGCACTGAACACACCATCCGGACCCATTCACTACCAGTGCATGTAGCGCATCTGCACACATTTCCTACCTCTAGCAGACACCCAACCCTACTCCCAGAGAGTACTCTGATGTAACTAGTGACATACAGAACATTGGCAAATAGCTTTTTACATGTCAAGCTGGGTAAAAGCAACCTCAACACACAGGCCCAGCCATAGCAAACCTGTGGCATGTTTGAAGAGCTACCTCAGTGGGTGGCACAAGCAGTGCTTCAGGCCCATGGAAGAGCATTTGAGTTACATTTCCTAGGCACATGTCTGATTCCTAGACAACAGACTTACAGCTAACTCAAATCATCTAATCATGTATTCACCAGTTACCAGAATGTATATGACAAGCACAGTAATTTGGCACTGAATGTCAGTGTCGAAATGCACTCAATGTCCTAAGGCTAGCACATCGATCAACAGAGAACCAGGAGGGAAAAAAGCAAAAGGTCGAGGGAAAGCACCCTAGGAAGGGCCATATACAACAGTTATGTTAAGGGCTGATGCTCTAAGCGTTAAATGTGGCAGTGTTGGGGCTGTTTCCAGTTTTATATTGTGAACTGCAAGGTCTACTTAGGGATGCATTATTTTATATCAGAAACTAGGGTTCCCTCCTGCCAAAATAGGTTATTTTGACATGTATGTCTGCAATTTTAAAGGATGAGGTATTCAGGCTGCACATGCAGGCCTGAAGCCATGTTATAGGGGTCAGCCTGGTAGATGGCATAATGGATGTGACAATCCACAGTGATATTTAACTTCCATGCCATTGGTGCCTTTCCTGCACCATACGGTATTGATTTACAGGAAAGTTGAATATGTCAGTTTAGGGTTAGCCAGTTCTGTCATGTTTTAGAGGAAAGAGCAAATATACTGGTGACTGCACAGCAGTGCATAAGTGTGCAGAGTTCAAAATCCAGCAGCAGAAGCTTTAAAAAACAGGGGTGACTAAGCAAAAATAATCATTTTCTCACAGCATATATCCTAGGTAAGTTGGTTTGTATCCTTCTGGCTGGTCATTTTGGTGGGGATTTAGTCTCTGACAGTCAGAGAGTTCTCAATAACCTACCATATCAGTTGCTTACCTAAATTAAGGGTTAGTGTAGGAAGCTAGCTCTTTATATGATATATCAAAATGAGATACATAGTGCAAAGAGTTCAGGGGTTCCCTCATAAGTGGACAGGGGCTTTCTCTAGCGATCCCAAGGTGCTCTTCTAGGGAGTAGTGTTGCTGAGCAAACTCAGGCTTATCAGAGGTGAGTGTTAGACATTCACAACTACTCACAATAGTCAGTAAGTGAGACGCATGACTCAATCAGGAGATCTACTGCAATTTATATAAATAACACATATATTTATATATATTTAGGCAATAAAAGCAATTCATTCAGGTAAGGATGTTTTTCAAAATAAATATTTTTGTATTTAAAATGTTGACACAGTGCATTTGTCAAAAGCTGCAATGTTATCCTATAGGAGGAAATGCAAGTGCAGCAACTTACAGGATCAGTCTCCAGGAGTTAAGGTGAGTGGTGGGCAAGGTCCAAGGCAGCACCAGCAGAACACTACCAGTAACACTAGGGCGGCCGGGTGCAGGGATGCAAAACAGTGTTGGGGGCCGAATGCTACTCTGTGGGGATCAGTCTACACATAAAGAGGCTGCAAGCCAGTCAGCCAAGACACCAGAGGCTGGTAGGTTTTGAGGGAGCACCTTTAAGGTGCCCTCTGTGTGTATGTAATCAGAAATCTACCATTGAATTCAGTGTGGGTTTGTGAATGCAAAATATTTGGTACCAAACATCCCTATTTTCAGTAAAGCCATTGTGTACCTGAGGAACTTGTTTTCACCAGTGTCATGCACATGGGTTCAAATGTCTTCCCTGATCACTTCTACTGGCAGCAATGTCACTGATCAGCACAGGGGCATATCTGCTCAGGCAGGTATGTCCTCACATGTAATATAAGAGCACCATACCTTAGGGCTGTAAGGCCTGCTGTAGGGTTGGCTTACAAATATTACATGCAGTGTTAGAGGACATGGCATATAGAGATGTGTGTCATATCGTGTTTTACTTCGGTTTGCACCACAACACAAATCCTGTGATGGCAGCCCTGTATGAGTATAGTGAGGGGTCCCTTAGGGTGGCACAATTTGTGCTGCAGCCCTTGGGAACCCACTTTAGCATGTCAGACCCTAGGTGCCAGGGGTACCATTTACTATGGACTTACAGAAGGGGCTAAAGGTATTGCCAATTGGGACACAATTGTACAGATTTGGGGAAAGAGATCTGGCACTGGGAACCTGGTTAGCAGGAATCCAGTGTCCTTCCAGTTAGAATCACATCCTGTACCCGGTAAAACATAGAGGTGACAATGTCAAAAGAGGCACTTTCCTACAGTGAGTCTACAAGACACAGTGTGTAGAGCTGGGCTGTTCTGACCACATCATATTACATGATGACTCATATGTATGGCTCTCGGTTTTGCTGTAGTTCATTTTTTAACATTTCCGTCTGTATTTGTCCATATTTATTTTTTGCCCATTTTATCTGTATTGATCCATATTTATTTAGTGCTTTCTGGATAAATGAAGTTGTAAAACTGTACATTTCCATATTTATTTAACTGATAGTCCACTGGTAAATATTAGCATTGTACCACAAACGTATGTTGACATATACCATTATTTAAAGAAATGTCATCCTGTTTTATAAATTCTCACGCTGTCCATTGGTTCAGCTGTTGGGCTATAATTTGTGCTACATTATGTGCACCGTGCTTCACCACATCAGCAAACAAGATGTAATGTGTGTTTCTACATATGAGATACATCAGTGCATGTTCAGAATCTGAAGCACAATCGTCGAGGTGTAACATAGTCCCTAAGATCTGGAGTTTGTGGTCTCTGAATGTCACAATTTAAAAAAATACATCTTTTGCTGAAGTTGGTTTTTAAATTGTGTCTATGAAAATGCCACTTTTACAAAGTGGACCTTTTCTTGCTTAACCATTCTGTGCCTCTGAGTACCTGTAGAATTCACATCTGAGTTAGGATGACAGTTGGGCTCTTGTGCATACACTCTAGACAGTCAGGAGGGACCACTACTTTGCTGTTTTCTTTGCAGTGTAGGCCTGCTGCTTGATGCTTCTGTCTTGAGTAGTGAGGGACTGGACTTTGCTTTCTAAATCCTGCTTTCCAAGTTTGTCCTAGTGCTTGAGTTGAGCTTGCCACCTGTTGGAAGACTCAGGGATATCAAAGACTTCATCCACATCTTGTTACCAGCACTAGGACTCTTCTGCTGTGAGGCCTGTGTTGCCAAGGGGTGACAAAACCAGTACTGGGCCATTTTAACTGAGTGGTTGTGCTGCAACCTCCAGAAAATCAAACCCAATGCCATCCCTGACACCGCTGCCTGCACCACAGCTGTGGTCATTGCTCGTGAGGAGCATGACGCATCCACCGCGACATCACAGCACCAGCCTCACCAACGACATTGCTTCACGTTGTCATTGACACCGCTGCCTGCATCATATCTGAGAGCACCGTTTATGAAGAGCACGGTGCATTGTCTTGACTACATCATAGTCCTTTGGTGTATTGATGACACCACAATCAACTTCGACCTCATCCCAGATGCAGGTGCCTGCACTGTGGCTGAAGGCACTGCTCGTGAAGAATAAGACGCACCACACCATCTCAAATCACAGACCTAGGTCTGCCGACGACCAGGATACACCAACGCCACTCCACTGCCTGCACTGAAGCCCTGGTCACTGCTCTTAAAGAGCACAACACTTTGACTGGGATGACATTGCAGTCCTTGCCTTGCCAATGCCAGCAGTCCAACCCCAACAGGTCTGACTCCAAAGCCTCAAAGACTTCTGCCTGACTTTCGTAACCTTCGCCTGCCGACACCGGTGACACCTCTTCTTCAAATTTCATTGTAAAGTCCCTGAGGTCTCTTCACTTCAAAAGGAACTGTTTTGCAGATACATCCAATGCCATATCACTGAACTGTTGGATATGTGATGTTCACGACACGTCAATAGCCCCGGTTGGAGCTATTGACTTCAAGAAACTGTATTTTTAAGTTTATTATTGCAAAATTCATCTATTTACTTGTGTATGTTAGATTTTTTTATATAGTTTTGGTCTTGTTTTGCGCACATTGATATTGTCTATTTTTCTAAACTGGTGTGGAGTCCTTTTGTAGAGTTGTCATTGTTTTACTGTGTGAATGTGTGTGTACAAATACTCTACAAATTGCCTCTTAGATAAGCCTAACTCCTCACGCCAAGCTACCAAGGTGGTGAGCAGGTTTTATCTTAGCTGTGTAACATATTTAACTTGACTAGAATGAGAGTCTGTTAAAATAGGGTTCTCTAGTTGCCAGAGGTATGTACCTTTTCCCAAGAAGGAACCTGTGCTTCTATTCAGGGCTAGGGGGATACACATGTCAGAAAACCCCTGCACACCACCTTGGTAGCTTGGAACAAGCAGACAGGCTTATCCCAAAGACAATGTGTAAAGTATTTGTACACAAAACACACAGTAATAAAGTGAAAACACCACAAATGGACAAATGGACACCACACCAGTTTAGAAACATAAAGTATCTTTAACTAAAATTAACAAGACTACAACAAAAATCCAACTTATATGTACCCAAATGTATAGGCATTTATATAGCGCACTACTTACCCGTAGGGTCCCAAGGCGCTTCGACCGCTGCGAAACCCTTCCTGGCTTCCCTGAGAGATGGTCCCTTAATGGGTATCTCCAGGGTGAGACCAGGCATCCCCAGCGGTCTGGTGGGGCCGTTAGTGAAGATGAGGCAAGCTAATGCCCAGAGTTGCAGAGTGTGAACGCTGATCAGAGTGGGCACCGAGGCGAGAGAATTATCGAGTCCGCTGACCCTGGTCCAGAAACCTGCCGCGCCGGGAATCGAACCCTGGTCCCGGGCCGTCCTCTGCTCTCGGGTCTGCCGCCTCTAACCAGTGAGCCACACTACTTCACTCACAAATCTCACTTTAGAACAGTTATTGCATAAATTGAACTTGT
This sequence comes from Lissotriton helveticus, assembly GCF_964261635.1. Taxonomy (NCBI): domain Eukaryota; kingdom Metazoa; phylum Chordata; class Amphibia; order Caudata; family Salamandridae; genus Lissotriton; species Lissotriton helveticus. The sequence goes on along the minus strand of NC_136063.1, from coordinate 1,707,527,734 downwards.
AAAAACAAAATAGCTCCACTTGGGGCTATTATGACATTGTGACAGGCATAAATCCAAAGTACTGTTCTGACCTTGAGGTGCGCGGCGTCGGGCACGGAGTCACACAAGACCCCAAACAGCAGTACCTTGGAAAATGAAGTCTATGGTAGATACATGGTGTCGTGGAGATGAGGCATCGGTGCCGACATCGAGGCCGGTTCCCTGGTTGCCACGAGGGAGGTGAGGCATTGTCTCCTCGTGGAGCTGATGCGTTGAGTACAGGACAGGGGAAGTCAGTGGCATCAGTGGTGATGCATCAGTTCCGGTGTGGCAATGTAAAGTCGAAAAGTTTATGAAGTTACCCATGTCGGTTATCAAGTCTGCTATAATGAGATGTAGGTGCTGGCGGTGATGGCGTTGGCGCGAGCGCTGCCATTGGGAAGGCCAATAATTGTAGGCATCAGCAGGAGTCAAGGTATTTTGGAGCTGCGGTGCAGGTGGGCGGTGTGTCATGCACTTCAAGAGCGGTGCCCCCGGCCCCAATGCAGGTTGCGTCATCACAAGCGGCATCACTGACAGGTTGAAAGATGTTTTTCTTGCTTTGCAGCAACAACCACAACATTTTCTGGACCCAGGAACTGGAATTGGCACCCTTTTGAATGCAGGAGTCCACTCAGGAGTCCAGGTGCAAGTCAGTGGGTTGCAGGTGTAGTCTTCAGAACAGGAGGCCAACACACACAGGCCCTTGGCCCTTGGAGATTCTTCTCCAAGCAGGTTCACATCAAAGTTCCAGTCTTTTTTCCATTCCTTGGCAGAAGCAGTAACTATAGGCCAACTAAGCAAAGCACACACAGCAGAGCGGCAGTATTCCTCCTAACAGCTCTCCAGCTCTTCTCCTTGGCAAAGGTTCCTCTTTAGTCCAGATGTGATCTAATTCTCTCGAGTTTAAGGTCCACTACTTATACCCCATTTTGTCTGCCAACTAGAGACCCCATTTCTAACTACAGCACATACATTTAGTCGTACAATCTATGAGTTAATGCATGGAAGTAGCAAACACAGCTCAGAAACACAGAGAAGGAATTACTGCTGGGTGTTGCTGAGCTGTGCTTTGTGCAGCTTACGCCCTAACTTGGAGAATTTAAGAGTTAACGAAAGTGCTGTAGAAATGGAAATTTGTATTAAAATAAACTCATAGGGCCATATCATGATGCTGTTTTTTGCACTGTACTGACGCAAATGGGGCATGTGCATTTCTTTTTCATTTATTCAGCACTTCTATTAACTTGAAAAATCGCTGAGTTAGGGCATCTTTTGATGACAGCAGAGTTTGGTAACTCAAAGAGACAAATACTACTTGGATCTATATCATGATGCCGTTTTCTGTGCTGCGCCCATGCAGAAGGAATTTATGCACTTCTTTTTGGCATCTTGAGTGTATAAATTAACTTTGAATATCTCCAAGTTAATGTATATTTTGCTGCATCAGAGCTAAAAAACAGATCAGTAATTGTCTCTTTGCATTTGCTATCTCTGCTGTCAGAAAAACATGCATTAACTCAGACGAATGTTAAGGTAATGTATGCAGTCACAGTGCCAAAGCGAAGGGCACAGTTCCTTTCTGCGCTGTAGCAGAGAAAACAGCATCTTGATACAGCCCAGTGTGTTTCCAAGCTCTCTATCTGCAGCCCACGCACTAACTCAGATATTTTTAGTTGTGTGTTGTAGATGCGAAAAAGAAATAAACAAACGAAAATAGCATCATGAAATAGCTCACAGACGCGTCTGTGCTCTGTGCCAAAAGACACCATGATACAGCCCATGTTCAGAACATGTTTGTGATATCAGCCGTCGACTTTTTAAAACCATTAATGTAACCCTTTATTCATCTTTGCTTCTGTTTAAAGTCAAAGGTTAATTTGAGCTGGTAGTTTATGGTGTTCAGCCCAGCACTTAATTGCCAACACAAGCACTTATGATACTCTGCCTCGTGGTGGTGGTGCTGTTTGTCTAATTTAGAGATAAGCACAACAATATGTATTGATCTAATATTCACTAAAAGTACTAATACCTTCCTTCCAGCCATTCGTATAGCTTTGGGGACGTGGAGCAGTCCGAATTGTCAAACTTTTAGGAGTGTGATAGGAGTTCTGTCCTTGGCAGCCCTGGTAGGGCAATGGGTGGTGCAAGCTGTAGTTGCCTCCTAAAGAGGTCCCTAGCACTTATTGATGTCTTTTTTTATTTCTTTTTTTTAATTAAGCATTGACTGTGAAGCTAACACGTAATGCCAGTCTGTATAGCGGGTACAGGCACCACTGGAAAAGGCTAGTCTAATATGTATATAGTAATATAGCTCGTCATTGTTGACAGTCCTGCATGCTCTCATATCTCAGAGACCCAAAGGGCCCTATAAATTGCAGGGCACGATTCTCAATTCTATTTGCGCAACTAACTTTCACGGAGGTGTGCCTTAGGCGCTGTCTGTCAGCGTAAGGGTGAGATAGTCACAGAAATGGGACATTCGACTTTGAAATGGCACCTAAAGTTAAGGGAAATACAACTAATGTGTTAGCTTTCTTCAATTATACATTCGCGGCGTGAGGGGAGGTACGAGATGGCAGACATTTCTATGGCATTTGTCTTCCAGAATGCATACTTTGGGGCATATTATCAAGGGATTTATCTCCGCTTTTTTGGCTTTAAAAGCCAAGAAAGCGGAGATAAAATTATCTCCCTATTACCTAGCTGTCGCTAACCCCAGTTAGCGACAGCTAGTAGGAGATAGCGACCATCTTGGGCCCCGCTTTGCATGTCAGAGATATTCATCAATCACACAAAAGAGGGGGGGACCTAGGAGCTAATAAAGGTCCAGTGTCCATGCTCCTAATGCATACGTGTATACCAATGAAAGGACACAGTTCCTAAAGTAGGGTGCAAAAAGTCACCCAAACTTAAGGGTGCAAGAAAAGTCACCCATACATTTAAAAAGAAAAAAGAAAAAAGTACAAAGGAAAGAAAGGTAAATCTTAGGTAAGGATACCCACTGGTGAGGGGAAAGAAACCTTTGTCCTCTGTTGCCCTCACACACCCCAAGGGATGTCATGCTTCATCATCGGGCAGTTGCTCCTCGTAGGGCCGGCGCTGCAATTCCCTACGGGCCCCCGAAGGGACACTTTGTCGGAGATCTTTTATAGGACTGCCGGATGGTGCATGGGGGTGTGCGGGGAGTGGGTTCAATGAGGGTAAAGAATAAAAGGAAGTGCGTGCAAAAATGAGATAAAAAGGGTCAACATGCAGCGGTATTGTAACTGTTGTACCCTAGGCAGTCCGAAAACCGCAGAAATAAAATTGCCCCAAAGGCACACTATGCCCGGGTGACAAAAGGTCATAGGTCGACATGTTTCGCGCTTGTCTCGCCCATATAGGGTCGTTTGCTCTTCTTCAGGACCAAAGTGATTCAAATAAGTGAAGTGCACGTGAATAATGTCTATAAAATAAAATAAAATACCCTCTGTCTCAATCAGGGTGGAACAGCAATATGTTTACCCTCAATGTGGCAACGGCTGTATGTTGGAGACCACTCGTGATTGAATACCTAGAAAAGAAAAAACAAGATGAACCACAAAATTGGACACCAGTTCAACTTGATGCCACAAAATATGCCACAACTATGTGCATATTGGTTAAGTAACAAAGGAAAGAAGTAACCAAGCACACGAGCCCTGTCCATCACATTAATGGGGTCCTATCTTTTATTGGCGTGCTACTCTGTAGTTAACAGCCCCCTGCTGCCTGCTTGGATTCCCACCATGATGAAGGCTGGAAACGCACACGATTAGTAAAGCCCGGGGTTTGCTTACCTAGCCATGCTGAGGCAGTTCATAAAGATGCAAGCGTAATGTACGCCCGCCGGTGGCCGGAGAGTTAATGCATGGACTGCCACCGCCGTGTATCACCCTTCAAAGCGTGTACCGGTAAATGATCTGCCGGCATTAGTTCAAGTAGGATAGAAGGGAACAGGGCGGCGTCCTTTTCCGGCTCCCGGTTCCCCGCCTGCCCATCGGATGTCTGAGCCACAGCGCATGCGCTGTAACAGTGGCGAAGTGCGCACGTGCAGGCATCGGGACCACTAATCCCCTTGCCATGCGCGTTTAACATTCCGGATCGCTTAGCGCCAATAATGAATATTTATCTATAGTTATCTCCTCCACACCTCTCCCATCACTTGAAAAGTTGGTCAAAAAAGGGGGGGAGCGTGTTTACACACTGTAATACTAGTGTGGGGGGTGCCAAATATAAATACAAGGTGCTAACGTTCAGCACTAGTAAATTATACATATGCAACTGTTCAGAATTGAGGACTCCCTGTGTCGATGTGACTGGTGCTCGTGTGCCTGGGAGGAAATTAAGGGAAATTATAGAATAGTAAGGTCCCTCGGCTGAACCGCCGTACAATATCTATCACACAAAAGAGGGGGGGACCTAGGAGCTAATAAAGGTCCAGTGTCCATGCTCCTAATGCAGACGTGTATACCAATGAAAGGACACAGTTCCTAAAGTAGGGTGCAAAAAGTCACCCAAACTTAAGGGTGCAAGAAAAGTCACCCATACATTTAAAAAGAAAAAAGAAAAAAGTACAAAGGAAAGAAAGGTAAATCTTAGGTAAGGATACCCACTGGTGAGGGGAAAGAAACCTTTGTCCTCTGTTGCCCTCACACACCCCAAGGGATGTCATGCTTCATCATCGGGCAGTTGCTCCTCGTAGGGCCGGCGCTGCAATTCCCTACGGGCCCCCGAAGGGACACTTTGTCGGAGATCTTTTATAGGACTGCCGGATGGTGCATGGGGGTGTGCGGGGAGTGGGTTCAATGAGGGTAAAGAATAAAAGGAAGTGCGTGCAAAAATGAGATAAAAAGGGTCAACATGCAGCGGCATTGTAACTGTTGTACCCTAGGCAGTCCGAAAACCGCAGAAATAAAATTGCCCCAAAGGCACACTATGCCCGGGTGACAAAAGGTCATAGGTCGACATGTTTCGCGCTTGTCTCGCCCATATAGGGTCGTTTGCGCTTCTTCAGGACCAAAGTGATTCAAATAAGTGAAGTGCACGTGAATAATGTCTATAAAATAAAATAAAATACCCTCTGTCTCAATCAGGGTGGAACAGCAATATGTTTACCCTCAATGTGGCAACGGCTGTATGTTGGAGACCACTCGTGATTGAATACCTAGAAAAGAAAAAACAAGATGAACCACAAAATTGGACACCAGTTCAACTTGATGCCACAAAATATGCCACAACTATGTGCATATTGGTTAAGTAACAAAGGAAAGAAGTAACCAAGCACACGAGCCCTGTCCATCACATTAATGGGGTCCTATCTTTTATTGGCGTGCTACTCTGTAGTTAACAGCCCCCTGCTGCCTGCTTGGATTCCCACCATGATGAAGGCTGGAAACGCACACGATTAGTAAAGCCCGGGGTTTGCTTACCTAGCCATGCTGAGGCAGTTCATAAAGATGCAAGCGTAATGTACGCCCGCCGGTGGCCGGAGAGTTAATGCATGGACTGCCACCGCCGTGTATCACCCTTCAAAGCGTGTACCGGTAAATGATCTGCCGGCATTAGTTCAAGTAGGATAGAAGGGAACAGGGCGGCGGCCTTTTCCGGCTCCCGGTTCCCCGCCTGCCCATCGGATGTCTGAGCCACAGCGCATGCGCTGTAACAGTGGCGAAGTGCGCACGTGCAGGCATCGGGACCACTAATCCCCTTGCCATGCGCGTTTAACATTCCGGATCGCTTAGCGCCAATAATGAATAATTATCTATAGTTATCTCCTCCACACCTCTCCCATCACTTGAAAAGTTGGTCAAAAAAGGGGGGGGAGCGTGTTTACACACTGTAATACTAGTGTGGGGGGTGCCAAATATAAATACAAGGTGCTAACGTTCAGCACTAGTAAATTATACATATGCAACTGTTCAGAATTGAGGACTCCCTGTGTCGATGTGACTGGTGCTCGTGTGCCTGGGAGGAAATTAAGGGAAATTATAGAATAGTAAGGTCCCTCGGCTGAACCGCCGTACAATATCTATCACACAAAAGAGGGGGGGACCTAGGAGCTAATAAAGGTCCAGTGTCCATGCTCCTAATGCATACGTGTATACCAATGAAAGGACACAGTTCCTAAAGTAGGGTGCAAAAAGTCACCCAAACTTAAGGGTGCAAGAAAAGTCACCCATACATTTAAAAAGAAAAAAGAAAAAAGTACAAAGGAAAGAAAGGTAGATCTTAGGTAAGGATACCCACTGGTGAGGGGAAAGAAACCTTTGTCCTCTGTTGCCCTCACACACCCCAAGGGATGTCATGCTTCATCATCGGGCAGTTGCTCCTCGTAGGGCCGGCGCTGCAATTCCCTACGGGCCCCCGAAGGGACACTTTGTCGGAGATCTTTTATAGGACTGCCGGATGGTGCATGGGGGTGTGCGGGGAGTGGGTTCAATGAGGGTAAAGAATAAAAGGAAGTGCGTGCAAAAATGAGATAAAAAGGGTCAACATGCAGCGGCATTGTAACTGTTGTACCCTAGGCAGTCCGAAAACCGCAGAAATAAAATTGCCCCAAAGGCACACTATGCCCGGGTGACAAAAGGTCATAGGTCGACATGTTTCGCGCGTGTCTCGCCCATATAGGGTCGTTTGCGCTTCTTCAGGACCAAAGTGATTCAAATAAGTGAAGTGCACGTGAATAATGTCTATAAAATAAAATAAAATACCCTCTGTCTCAATCAGGGTGGAACAGCAATATGTTTACCCTCAATGTGGCAACGGCTGTATGTTGGAGACCACTCGTGATTGAATACCTACAAAAGAAAAAACAAGATGAACCACAAAATTGGACACCAGTTCAACTTGATGCCACAAAATATGCCACAACTATGTGCATATTGGTTAAGTAACAAAGGAAAGAAGTAACCAAGCACACGAGCCCTGTCCATCACATTAATGGGGTCCTATCTTTTATTGGCGTGCTACTCTGTAGTTAACAGCCCCCTGCTGCCTGCTTGGATTCCCACCATGATGAAGGCTGGAAACGCACACGATTAGTAAAGCCCGGGGTTTGCTTACCTAGCCATGCTGAGGCAGTTCATAAAGATGCAAGCGTAATGTACGCCCGCCGGTGGCCGGAGAGTTAATGCATGGACTGCCACCGCCGTGTATCACCCTTCAAAGCGTGTACCGGTAAATGATCTGCCGGCATTAGTTCAAGTAGGATAGAAGGGAACAGGGCGGCGTCCTTTTCCGGCTCCCGGTTCCCCGCCTGCCCATCGGATGTCTGAGCCACAGCGCATGCGCTGTAACAGTGGCGAAGTGCGCACGTGCAGGCATCGGGACCACTAATCCCCTTGCCATGCGCGTTTAACATTCCGGATCGCTTAGCGCCAATAATGAATAATTATCTATAGTTATCTCCTCCACACCTCTCCCATCACTTGAAAAGTTGGTCAAAAAAGGGGGGTGACTTTTTGCACCCTACTTTAGGAACTGTGTCCTTTCATTGGTATAGAGATATTCATCACTAATGACATGCAAAGTGGGCGTGCCAAGATGTTAGCGACTGAGTCGCTAACATCGCTATCTCCTATTACCAACTTTTGGAGATATTCGCGCTAAGCGTGAATATGTCCAAAAGCTAACACATGCCCTGAGCAGTTCTTAGCCATGTTATCCAATGGGAGGTGGATAACATGGCTAAGAGCATTAGCTCGGTAATGCATGAATATCGCTGACTTTACAACGATATTCATGCATTTCGGCCGATTTTTATCGCTTAGGAGATAAACCTTGATAATAGCAAGGCTCCTAAGCGATAAAAATCGCCGCAACACGGCGATAAAATTATTGCCGCTAAGCCAACATAGCGATATTTATCGCTAGTTGTTGGTAATATGCCCTTATTCCAAAAATGTGCATTTACGAGAGTTGAAGAAGAAAAGACATTTCCATACGGAAGAATAATTGCCATTTAGAGAAAAAAAACTTGATGGGAAATATTCCATTGCATATTTCCTAAAACAATAAATATGTTTCCAATATGTAGTACATTTAAATAATGACTCATTTTTGTAAGCCTACGACTTAGTTTTAGGATCCAGACTGGATATATTAAGTGCGCTTCCGTAGCTCTTCTATTCCTAGACAGTCGTATCAATTCTGATTCAGCAAAGTTGCTTGAATGACAGTCCAGCCACATTCCTCTGATTGGGTTACGGTAGAATTAAACATCACATTCAGTATTTGGGCTTCTCTGTTGGCGATGATGAAATCCACACAGGCGGCCTAAATAAATGAACAGCGGGAATTAACGGTTGTAATTCCATAATGACATATGATGCTCATATGCCCCATCTGGAAACAGCTGGCTGGCGAGGAGAGACCTGGGCACTTTTTTCCCTCCTCCACGGCTCACAGCATACAGAGTGGGAATTTGGGAATAGACATGCGGCGATTACAATATTTCCTGAGATACACCGGTAATTTATAAAAGTCAATTTTGATTTTGTTAATTGGGCTGTAATGATTGAGTGGAGAGAGGACCCTGCCAGATGACCAGCAGATGGGAGTGAGCACTTGGCAGCAACGCTGGGGGTCTAAAACTCTGCACATCCGAACAGACGTGCCCGCTGCCTGTGCTAGACGATACCTTGTCTGCTGTTTGTTGTACACATTCCTAAACCAGCGCATTTGAACCAGAGGCAAAGTCACATTAATTGCTTTGCGACGTTTAAACCCTAATCTGTAATAATGCAACCGTTGTTGCATATATGGGGCAGATTTACAACCCCCTGCGCCACCAGTACTGCACTTTTCGTGACTTACTGGTGGCGCAAGGGTCCTCTTCCATATTTACAAGGAGAGGTAAAGCCATCCTGAGTGACTTTCATCTCCTTGTAAATACGGCCCATTTACACGCAGCACTTTGCGTTGAAGGGGTGTCTAATGGGTGTTGCTGTAGGTGTTCCCACGCAATGCCCATTTAACAAGACGCAGCTCCAGATTTACGAGAAATCGTACATCTGGAGATGCGTCTGAATGCTTCACCACCGTAGAGGGGGCATAGCGAGACGCAACAAGGGGAAATATTTTCATTTCTCCCAGTTTTTTTCTCTTTCAATGAGGCGCTGCATTCTACAGAACATATTGAAAGAGGAAAATGTCTGTAGTGATTGTTTTTGTGCAGGAAGGTGCCCCTTCCGGCACAAAAACAATCTCCCCAGGACGCTGGCATCCTTGCACCATAGTGCAAGGGTGCCTGCGCCAGCGCATGGCTGCAGTTAATTCACCAACACAGGGGGAGGCACAGAGATGCAACATATTCTTATTAATATGTCGCATCCATGTGTTTTTGAAGTGCCGCAGCATGGCGCAGCCAAAGGGCTTGCGGTGCCATGCTGGGGTACTTCCTTGTAGATAAGCCCCAAGGTATTTTAAAGCTTTCACAGACAACGAACCACAACTGCAAAGAGTCCTGGACCTCTTTACAGATTACATATATGGCCTAGAAATGTGGACGCGTGAACAGCTGGAATCCCAGCTTCAGAACTAGGTCTAGAAGTGTGTGATTCTGGGCCGAGAATTGTGTGATTTTGAGCAAATTGATTCCATCTTGTTGAGCCTAAAATATAAGCCGAATACCACCGCTTTTGCGGCCTTTTTTTTAAGCCGAAAAGCAGCGATTTTTATAACGCAAAATTATCAAGGACACCCTAACGTGTGTTTCCTTGAGTAAGGAGCCCTTTTAACTCCACTTTGCATGTTAGCGATGAATATCGCTAATGACATGCAAGGTAGGCGTTCCTTTCCATTTCTCCATGGAAATCTGCGCTGACACGGCAGCGTAATATTAGCAAGCCTCGTGCAAAACTGTGATGCGGTCAAATAAACCACGCTAACCGCGGTTATCGCCGGTTTGTAATACCTGTCTTGTAACTGACTTAGAAAAACCAAAGGTGGTGATGGACGGAGTGTTGACAATACAAACACTCACCCCCAGTCAACTGATCTGGGTTTAATCCATCACCGTTCTTTAGCTCACTCCGCCACCCCAGTTCAGACATGGCCATATGCAAATCAGTCTGACCCTGTGCCTGTTTTGCTTTCTTCGCCATAAGTTGGCAGGGTATGCTCAGACGTGAGTCCCTTGCTCACTTTGCCACTGGATGCAAGCAAGCCGGGCTGAAGACGGCTGTAATACCAGAAACTGGTCCTCAGAAGCTTGTTTCCGGCCCAGGGAAGGCATGGCTTGGCAGTTCGGGCTGGACTGTTCCCATGAGGCACAGGGTCAGACTGATTTGCATATGGCCATGTCTGAACTGGGGTGGTAGAGTGGGCTAAAAAACGGTGATGGATTAAACCCAGATCAGTTGACTGGGGGTGAGTGCTTGTATTGTCAACGCTCCGTCCATCACCACCTTTGGTTTTGCTTTGTTCGCCATAAGTTGGCAGGGTATGCTCAGATGTGAGTCCCTTGCTCACTTCGCCACTGGATGCAAGCAAGCCGGGCTGAAGACGGCTGTAATGCCAGAAACCGGTCCTCGGAAGCTTGTTTCCGGTCCAGGGAAGGCATGGCTTGGCAGTTCGGGCTGGACTGTTCCCATGAGGCACAGGGTCAGACTGATTTGCATATGGCCATGTCTGAACTGGGGTGGCAGAGTGGGCTAAAGAACGGTGATGGATTAAACCCAGATCAGTTGACTGGGGCTGAGTGCTTGTATTGTCAATGCTCCGTCCATCACCACCTTTGGTTTTGCTTTGTAACTGACTTAGCCATACTTATTAGGGCAGGTGGATTGTATGACTGAGGCAACGGGGCATATCATCAAGGAAACTCGATAAATACCGCATTTCTTGCTTTGTGTGATTCTGCCTCACGCCACTATCGCAGGATTTTATCACAGTGGAGATATGGGTTGATAATAACGCAATACCTCGGCGATTAAATCCTGCGATAAGCGGCGTTAAACAGATTCACGCAAAGCGGGAAAGCGATATTTATCGTGTTTCCTTGATAATATGCCCCCTATATTTGATAAAATGCAGATGTCCACTACAAACAATGCCTGAATTGTAAAAATACAACGATGTTCTTTCTTGTTTCCCAACTGCATGAATGACGCCCCTTCCACCTCACTCATCACATCCTGCTGTCTGTGATCGAGCCTGAGGCTGATAGCAGTGACCCCTCTGCTCTAAGGGCAGCACGCCACCTTTTAAGAGGCGTGCTACAATGCACCTGCACCTGTCCTATTCGATTCTCTTCCGAGCTCTGTCCGTGCGGTTTTATCGGACACCGAGCGCTTCCTCTTCGCAGGATGCAGACACTGCGCCCTCTCTCCGCATTTCATACCCGGACTCTGCTGTTTTCGCTGCACGATGTATCGCTGTCTCTAATAGAACAGTTGGAGTCAAGTGATCTAGGCTGACTGAAAATGTTCAGAGTTAATCATGATTAGAAAATATATTCGAGCAATTTTGGAAACCAATGGGACCTGAAAGAAACCGTCCACATTTGCATACACGTGGAGGAATGCAACGTTTGGCCATTTGCTGAAGAAATCTGGAACGTGTCCTTCCTTCCCTGCCCTCAGAAAGAGGGAAGCAACAGAGACAGAACGGTCTGTTACCGCCACTGCCTCTGCTCTGGTGTATTGTTTACGGGGAGGCACAGTACGTATCTGGCAGCTTCTGCTTCGCTGCGCCACAAGGAGGCGCTCCGCAGCTGCCGCTAACAGGGTTAAAACATACATTTTTCTTTCATCTGCAATGCCACTAGTTCCATAGAAGGAATGTAATGTAACTTTACCAGCGTTCTTATAAAATGAAACAAACTTGTGTTTTCCTTACCTAAAAATAACGTTTCTAAGTACCTATCGAGTTGTACTTCTGTATTTCAGACAGTGTCCAGCCCTGACAATATCGGTTGCTCGTGTGTTGTCTTATGTCAATTTATATTGATTAATGTGTTCAATGTGACATAGATATATTTGCAGTGCACAGAGCGCTTCGAAAGTGAAAGCATGAGTAGCAGACCGGTCTGTGGAAGCCCGATGCCAAGCATCCCACACATTGGGGTTGGTGTTTGAAATAAAGCCGCCATGAACAGAGATGACGTCCTCGTTTTTCTTCAATCAACCCAGATTAGTGAATTCTTTATTATAGTCCAATTTTTTATTTTTTTCAAACTACCATACTCTAAGGGTTTATGTACTCTATCGGATACTCGTGTACTCATCAGCGAAACAATTACTACCAACATCAAAGCACATTTACATCTAGAGTCTACACAATAAGTGCCTCTTTTTTACAAATGAAATACATGTTGGAAAATTCGCAACAAAACAGTATGACGTGGATGGAACAAACATTCGGGATCCATTCTGCATGGACCTACTAGAGAGATCTACGACATAGCTGCACGACATGCCTCGAGCTGTATGATGTATTGCTTGGGATAGTAGAATAGATATATCACACATATTTGGACAATATAAGGCCTAATCTCAGCATCTTTTTAACTCAGAACAAGCAATGGCATAGCCAATAGGTCTTGCCTTTGGGACCTTATAAGCGTTTAGGTATGCAGTACATTATCCTATATATTGCGTTGCTAGGTATTGATTAGCCGTACAATTGTTATATATTGTGTTATGCAGTCTGATTTATGACAAAATGCTTGCCTCTTTCGCATGCTTCTTATTGCTGTGCAAAATGCTCCTTTTCATATTTGCATGCATGTAAACTGTAAGTGTATGTGGATGCTGGGTGTGAGCAGAGTAACCAGAGTACTTTGGCTTATTGTATCCCTCCTGTCCCGTCACTAGGGCATGAGTCGGGGGTCCACGTGGGTGGACGGCGTCCCCCCACTATTTTCACAGGGTGGATGCCGTCCACTCTGCCAAGAAGTTGAGCCCCACTAAAAAATATGCTGAATTCGTCCCGGTGTAATGCCTGCACGTCGTTGTCTGCTTTTGACCACAACAACGTGCAGGCGGGGACGGAGCTTACTCATTTAAGACTCCTGCTGGGCCCATAACAAAGGCCAAATCTGAGGGGTCATCAGGCCTCCTTTTGTTTGAGTCTCCTGCCTGGCAGCAGTCAGGAACCTCACACCTGATGCAAATACAGCAGAGGAAAATAAAGGCTCACACCATGTTAGCACTTCACACATATACTTAAGAGGGGCAGCTTTTCACTTTGTTAAGGCTCTGTTTAGGAGATATGCATGCACTGTAAGAATGTCAGATATGTTGATCTTTCCCAGTATTTGCCCAAAATAAATTGCATTTATATATGCTTATTACCCTTGAGGATGCGTTGTAATAATTTAAATATCACTATTTCTTTTAAAGCACTATGGCTACAGAAAGCTTAATGCTGACAATAGGTAACATTGTTTTATATGTAGCGTACAAAAATCAGGAGGGTTTGCAAGTATTCTTGAAATGAGCTCAAATGTACTCATGAAAGACCTGCTAAACATATATGTGAGGGCTTAAGACCTGATATCACATCTTGTGATGCCAGTTCCTGTGGTGTCACGCGCTGTGATGTCACGCGCTGTGATGTCACACGCTGTGATGCCACTTGCATACTGATTAACTAGGTTAGTCCCCCCACTTCTTGTTTTAGGACTTGTGCTCTCCCCACCACTCTCACTACTTTCCCACAGTCACTTGGCCCCCACAGTCTCGAAGAGCTGGGTCCACATATCTGGGGTGAATAACTCTGTGGTAAAGCCGGGTGCAAAACCAGCGTACATGGCACCTTGGGCACAGCATTATGTTTGAGCCCAGACTCATTCCATTTTAATATTACTATTCTCCTCACATCAATCGGAAACAATATTCACAACATAACTGCGAGAGACCGAGGCTCCCATTTTTACCTCTGAATTCACTTGCAGCTTGACCCCAAAAAAAGCAATAAAAGATAAAACGATGATGGTCCACTGGTGCAACGCACTAAGTATGCAGTCAGCTCTCCTAAATGACCACGCAAGGAAACGCGGGTAAAACAGTACAACTCAAACAACGGGATAGCTACAGGAATAGGTATGATAATCGTACGCTCTCCAGTCACCTACCAGTATGGACGTTGCTATTTTGAATCAAACATTTGACCAGCCAAATACTAGAGCGCTCACTCAGCTATATCTCGGAGCTGTATGGGTCTATCTTCCGCCTCCAAAATGTGAAGTAAAAAGGGAAGAAAGACTACAACATTGTTCATTAGCACAGGATGCTCTCGTTATATAAACATGCTAATTCTTACACGTGTAGTTGAAGTCTCGTATAATTAACTTTAAAAAACTGCATATTACAAAATGGTTGTTTTGCTTTTTTTCATTTTTTATAATGTATGCTGTTAGATCTGGGGGTCTCTAGTTGGCAGAGGTAGGTACCAATGTCCAAATAGGGACCCTTGCCTCTAGTCAGGGTAAGGGGGAGACACTCTTTAGGTAACCCCTGCTCACCCCTTGGTAGCTTGGCACGAGCAGACAGGTTTATCAAAGGCAATGTGTAAAGTATTTGTAGCAACACTCACAGTAATACAGTGAAAACACCACAAATGGACTCCACGCCAGTTTAGAAAAATAAAGTATCTTTATCTAAACTACACAAGACCAAAATGACAAAAATCCAACATACGCAGTTCAAGAATGTGATTGTAAAAGAGTTCTAGGATTTGCGTCAAAATAAGCCACAGTTGTGTCACGTTTAGCCCAACGTACCTGTAGATGCAACGAAAGTTCCAAATGGAAGCTTTAGGGTAGAAAAACAAGCGATGCGTTACTCCTGAGACCCTGGGGAGGCGATGCAACAGCCCCGCTCGATGCAGTGGGTGTGTTGCCAGGAATCCGGTCTGTATGGGAAGGGATGTGATACCTTGTATGGATTCCGGTGTGCAGGTTCGGTAGGAAGCGTCTCGCACAGGCACGATGCGACGATCTTCGGGATGGCAATGATCTCAGGTGCGGCGGCGATGCGCAGCGCAGTGTCGATCTTCTCCTCTCACGGCCCCTCGATGCAATGACTCTGCACAGATGTTCGCAGCGACGTGATGTGGTCTGCAAGCAAGCGGTGTGGCAATCTCACCCAGCAACGACAGGCTCTGCACCGATATTCGCAGCAACGGCAATCTTCCTGCACCATGGCGGAGGCGTTCCACAAACGAAGGATGCGTCGGCTCTTGCAGCGGCAACAGGCGCTGCGACGATCTCAATCTTCGCGGCTGCAGGAATTTCCTCGTATGTTGGGGATGCGCTCCGCAAGCGAGTGATGCGTGAAAGTTTCAGATTGTCTTAGTTTATCCTTGTCCAGCTTCCCAAATAGCAGGCACAACTTCCAGAGGTCCGATAATTGGATCAAGCACTCTAGGAAGGGCAGAACTTATGCAGCAGAGTTCAAGGGGAAGCAGGGGGTGAAGTCCTTTTGTTCCTGGGACTTCTTAACAGGGAGACAGCTCTTCTCAGGCCCTTGGAGATCTCTTCAAGCAAGGGGACACAGCATACAGCAAAGTCCTTCCCCTCTCCTTGGCAGCAAAGCAACTGCAGGTCAGCCCACAAACAAACAGCAGGACAGTCCTTCTTCTTCAGTCTTCCAGCTTTCTCCTTGGCAGAGGTTCCTTCTTGATTCCAGGATGATCTTGTTTTTTTTAGTCTGGGTAGCCCTTTTATACCAGTATTTCCTTTGTTCTCTAGAGGCAGAGAGGCATTGGCATGGTCAGAACCAGTTCAGGTCAGTTCCTGAGCACTTTTCTTTCTCTCTTCTCCTTTCCTTTCAGAGAGAAGGGGAGGGTTGTCAGCCACTCAGCAGGAGGTGGAGCCAGCATTGTGGAAGGCAGGCACAGCCCTATTCAGGCCCAGGTGATTTCCCCTTCCACCACTCAAGATGCAGATGCATTCATTCAGCCTAGGGCTGACTCATCCAACCTCCTGGGGGCTCCCCAGCCCCTGTCACTCACACACCAGACAGTCAATTCACAAACAGGCCAAGGCACACAGAAAGGTCAGACAAGAGAACAGCCACTTTATAAAAGTGCTGTTCAAAAACACAGGATTTAAAAAACATCTGTCCTAAAAGATGTGTTAATAAAGTCTGAGTTGAGGGATACCAGACTTTAATTATCTATCTTGCTCCTATGAGAAGATATGCAGGTAAACATTATACTCTGCATTCCCCAGTATAGCCTATGGGCAAGATAGCCCTCTCAATAGTCAAAAACGAAAATGGCTGTAATTCACTAACAGAGCATGTCTCACACACACGAGTACATGCTTTACCTTTCAAATAAACTGCACCCTGCCCAGGGGGGTACCTAGGGCCTTCTATAGGGGTGTCCAATGTGTACAGAAAGGGAAGGGTGAGGCCTGGCCAGTGTGGACACTGGCCAAGGCAACATGGCAGTTAGCAACTGCACCCAGGCACCGTGGTGGCAGGCCTGAGACACCATTTTAGGGCTACTTATGTGGGTGGCACAATCAGTGCTGCAGGCCCACTAGTAGCATTTGAATCACCAGCCCTGGCACACTCAGTGCACTTTACTAGGGACTTCATGGTAAAACAAATATGCCAATCATGGATAACAAATTACAATGACAATTTACTCAGGGAGCACTTGCACTTTGACACTGATCAGCAGTGGCAAAGTGCCCAAGGCTTCTAAACCAGCAAAAACGAAATCCAGCACAGCGTCAAAAATACAGGAGGTAGAGGCAAAAAAGTCAGGGGAAACCACACCAAAGATGCCAGGTCTAACATATACAAATTGAATTATTTTTAATTTGTATTACAATAACAAAAGTTTAAGATTTGGTTTTGTAATTATAAGTATTGCTCTCAAAATGGGAGATTAACCGTATATGTTGGTGCTTATCCCAAGTAAAGGTACTGTTATTTAGGTCAGGGATGCCTTCGAGGTGGCAGACAGGGTAGAAAAATTAACAAGAGGGAGTGGTGCAGATGGGAAAAGATGGCACAGGGACGCAAAGAGGAGTGGTGGGGGCAGGCACACGGAGACAAGGAGGCACTGCAGCTGCCGCCCTGCGCACCGCTGCTCGCTCATGCGGCAAAACGCTGTGGGAGTAAACCTTTCAGAAGAGGTGGGACATGGACCCATCTTTAGCCATTTGCAGGCTTTGATTCTGAAAAGACACACACAAAAGCCAATCTAATGCGTAGGAGAAGTCAGATCCACACAGAGTAGATACAAGAAGCCTCACAGAGCAGCGCATGCGCGCTGCACTAGGCCCGACCTAAGAAGTATTGGCAGCAAGGGAACTTAGTCGCTGTACCACCTAAAGTAATCACAAATGTAAGATTGCATGATCATTGCCTACCTCAAATGCCCAGCTACCAAATGCCTCTTATTTTGTGTGTTTCAAAATCTTTTCAACTCACAAGCCGAGGAAGCTTTAATATTGTTATAATGTGGTGGAATCTTGTACATGTAATGGGTTATGGAATGAGTGCGGGTAGAATCTTGTGCATGCCTTTAGCACTGCCTGGGGTTCTGGGTGGTGACACCGCGGGATTTCATTACAGTTTATGAACGTTGTTGGTGGAGGTATCTGGTGTTAAAGACACATGGTTATTCGCTGCTATTAAACTTGAAGAAGATTATCTAAAAGCAATGCTTAATTTGAGCCTGTGATTTTTGGTGCCCAGCACCAGCACTTAATTGTCAGCACCAGTACTTAATTGTCACCACAAGCACTCAAACAGCACCACCTTGTGGCAGAATTCCCTAATTTAGAGATCAGCACAACAACATTTGTTTATTCATCCGGAATACATTCAAAATGATTAATGCCTGTGACATTAGAGATTCTTGTAACTATGAGGACCGAGAATAGTCTGAATTCTCACACTGCTAGGTGTGTGGTGGTTAGTAGTTGTGTTAGTACTGTTATTGGCAGCGATGGTAAGAGTCATGGGTGGTGCAAACTGCAGTGGCCTCCTTAAAAGTGCCCTGGAACTTATTCTTTCACAAATTAAGCACTGTCTAAAAGTATTG
This sequence comes from Lissotriton helveticus, assembly GCF_964261635.1. NCBI lineage: Eukaryota > Metazoa > Chordata > Amphibia > Caudata > Salamandridae > Lissotriton > Lissotriton helveticus. The sequence goes on along the minus strand of NC_136063.1, from coordinate 1,707,509,683 downwards.
TGTTGTCTTTACAACAATTTTTCTGGCAGCAAGGGTGGGATCTGCCAGGCATCTGTCTGAGATTAGGCGCACTGAGGCAGAACAAATTGTGTCACTCATTTTGTGGTGGTTATTGGAGCTGTCTCTTTCATACTTCTGCCTTTCCAGTGGGTAAAGCAGCACGGCCAGCATGGTGAATTCTGAAGAGCGTCTCCTTATTATTCTGCGTTGGCCAAAGCACAAGAGGAGGGCGCCCGCCTGGAGGGAGCACATGATGAGAATGCTTGCCCGTAAAGAGCGGCATGCTGTGAAGAGACTGCTTGCTCTTCTTTCTGATCAGGGCATTTCTAGAGGATCGCAGCAGCATGTAAGAATCCACGGTGTGAGGAGCACCCTGTGCCACCTTGTGTTGAATACAGGATTGTTTTTGTTCAAAAAAGGGGACCTTCCTGCAAAAAAAACAATCATAGGAAGCATATTGCACTTTCTACGTGTGCTGCAGCACACATAGAAAGATGAAGAAACAAGACGAACTAGAGATATTTCTCCTCATTATCCCTCCCCTGGGAAGGTGTAACTGTGGCTTATTTTCAGGTTTGCCAGTACTGGTAAATCTGCGAATGTGTCAAAAACCATGGGAGTTGTATGGAAACACCCACCCAACGCCCATGCAATGCCTTCCCATGGCAGAGAAATGCAACCCAGAGATTTGCGTTACTCCATATTTATGAAGCCACTCAGGGCCACGCAAAGTGGGTTTGTGTGGCTTCATAATCATACTTGAGTTTTGTGCTGTGCATGTACCACCTTGTGCGGTGCACACAGGATAAAAATACCCTCATAAATAGACCTCTAGGTTTGTGCAAAATGGCACAAGATCATCAAACTACATATATGAGGTGTTAATATTACTATTTCTGTAGCTTAGTGTCTTTACTCGACTTCCACCTGATGTTCTGAAAAAAACATCTGTTGTGGTGCCTTTTCCTGTGGAATCTTGTACATGCAATGGGTTTATGTAATGAGTGCGGGTAGAATCTTGTGCATGCCCTTCGCACTGCCTGGGGTTCTGGGTGGTGACATCGCGGGATTTCATTACAGTTTATGAACGGTGTTGGCGGAGGTATCTGGTGTTAAAGACACATGGTTATTCGCTGCTATTAAACTTGCAGAAGATTATCTAAAAGCAGTGTTTAATTTGAGCTTGTGATTTTTGGTGCTCAGCACCGGCACTTAATTGTCAGCACCAGTACTTAATGGTCACCACGAGCACTCAAACAGCACCACCTTGTGGCAGAATTCCCTAATTTAGAGATCAGCACAACAACATTTGTTTATTCATTCGGAATACATTAAAAATGACTAATGCCTGTGGCATTAGAGATTCTTATAGATATGAGGACCTAGAATAGTCTGAATTCTCACACTGCTAGGTGTGTGGTGGTTAGTAGTTGTGTTAGTACTGTTATTGGCAGCGATGGTAAGAGTCATGGGTGGTACAAACTGCAGTGGCCTCCTTAAAAGAGCCCTGGAACGTATTCTTTTACAAATTAAGCACTGTCTAAAAGTATTGTGTTGTCTTTACAACAATTTTTCTGGCAGCATGGGTGGGATCTGTCAGGCATCTGTCTGAGATTAAGTGCACTGAGGCAGAACGATTTGTGTCATTCATTTTGTGGTGGGTATTGGAGCTGTCTCTTTCATACTACTGCCTTTCCAGTGGGTGAAGGAGCACGGCCAGCATGGATAATTTTGAAGAGCGTCTCCTTATTATTCTGCGTTGGGCAAAGCACATGAGGAGGGCGCCCTCCTGGAGGGAGCACATGATGAGAATGCTTGCCCGAAAAGAGCGGCATGCTGTGAAGAGACTGCTTGCTCTTCTTTCTGATCAGGGCATTTCTAGAGGATCGCAGCAGCATGTAAGAATCCACTGTGTGAGGAGCACCCTGTGCCACCTTGTGTTGAATACAGGATGGTTTTTGTTCAAAAAGGGGCACCTTCCTGCATAAAAACAATCATAGGAAGCATATTGCATTTTCTATGTGTGCTGCAGCACACATAGAAAGATGAAGAAACAAGACGAACTAGAGATATTTCTCCTCATTATCCCTCCCCTGGAAAGGTGTAACTGCGGCTTATTCTCAGGTTTGCCAGTACTGGTAAATCTGCGAATGTGTCAAAAACCATGGGAGTTGTATGGAAACAGAGAAATGCAACCCAGAGATTTACGTTACTCCATATTTATGAAGCCACTCAGGGCCACGCAAAGTGGGTTTGTGTGGCTTCATAATCATACTTAAGTTTTGTGCTGTGCATGTACCACCTTGTGCGGTGCACACAGGATTCAAATACCCTCATAAATAGACCTCTAGGTTTGTGCAAAATGGCACAAGATCATCAAAGTACATATATGAGGTGTTAATATTATTATTTCTGTAGCATAGTGTCTTTACTCGACTTCCACCTGATGTTCTGACAAAAAAACATCTGTTGTGGTGCCTTTTCCTCTAGAAGATTGTCTGCTCCGGTGAGTGTCCTTAAAAGTCCGCCTCTCAGTGTCTACTATGCAGACCCTAGGAGCAGGTAATTCAGGCTCAGAATGTTCTTCAAACCCCTAAGTATCCTCACCTGGGCACATAAATGGGTTGAAATTGATTGCTTATATGTATTTTTGTCATAAAGATGTAGGCAACACAATAGGAAGGGATAATAAAGGTTCCTTGTGTGAGCCCTCTTTAAATTGCAGAGACACATCTGTCGTATTAATCATCGTCTGCTCTATCAGCACTACTTTTTCCCCAGAAATGGCTATCTCTGTAACGAGGAGAGCTACATCGGGGAAAAAAACCATGGAGAGAATCTCATAATGGACGTGGAATTTCTGCTGGCAAATGTGGTCATTGGGAGCTGTCTCGAGCCACATTCCCAACCTGCTTAGGATAGGGGGTTCCCAGCATGTAATGTACCTGGGCTAACACCTTCTGCTCAGCAGCACTCCACTACTTCTTAGCTAAGTTTGAAGGATGTATGACGGTACAAGGCGTACTGTCACAACGCATCCCTTACAACGCAAGTCGTTACCACGACTTGCGTTGGGGGGGCGCGGATTTTGAATAGTATAATTTACTATTCTAACACCAGTCCCCGTGGACCCTAGGGAAGGTGTTTGGATAGTAAATTTACTATTTTTAATCCTTTAGCGCCCTCCAGCGCAAGTCGTGGTAACGACTTGCGTTGTAAGGGATGCGTGCTAAAGGTACCGCGTTGTAAAAACTTTGTGGTAAACGATGTTTACCAAGTTTGAACTATATAAAGTTCCAACAGACACATGTTAGGGGTGGTGCCCCCCCTTCTGTGAAAGATCGTAATAATGTGTATTGTCTTCCTAAAGACAATATCACTAAACATAGTAGTGGACTGGTCATTCTAAACCGAGTGGCTAATAACCCACCATTTATACAACCAAACATGAAATGTGACAGGCATTTTCTAAACATCTCCTTCCTTGGAAAATAATACCGTTCCTCATGTGTTTTTTCTTATTTATATTAGAAATACATCTTATGTTTCCACGAACGAAGGGTAACGTGAGATCAAGATTAGATTTCATGGATTATGTCAGTGCTCATCTTTAATTGGGCACAACATATTTTAATGTAATTTCCATTTTAGTAAATTGCACCGATTTAGATCGCATATCAGCCCATTGCAACCTGATTTTGGTTTCATACATTTTGTTGAGCCCAGTGAACTTTAATTCATGTAATGCTACTAACATTATGCAAAAGCGCACATTATGTTATGTATTACCATTGATGAGGGAGGGTTGGGGCATCACGACTCACCATGACCTACGGCAAAAGTAGACATTCCTTACGTACATTCAAAGTTTAATGTAAAAAATATGTGTTTCTCCATTTATTTTAAAACACATATCAAACATTTGTATTAAACATAACACAAGGAGTGGACATCATTCAAGTAAACATGTCATACCGATAAGAGGGAATAATTTGGTCCTTATTATGAAAGGTGGGAGTAAGGGTTGCAATGTTAGCCACACACAGTAAATGCAAATATCCCTAGGGGAAGTATTTTCTAGTTATGCTAAATACCTCACATTACAAGTTCATTTTCCTCTGGCGAAATTAATAATTACATGCTTAATCAGTATTTCCCCACACTTCGTTACAAATGCATAACATTTTAACATACCATTTACTACAGTACATTTCAAAGGTTCGACCTACCAAAATTTGCAAGCTGAAAAATTTGGGAGCACAGTAATTTCCACATTAATCTGATGCTTATCTTAAATTCTGTCTCAGTACATGATTCATATTTTATCCCTACCTTGTAATCATAGCTTTAGACATTAATTGCAAGTGGGCCATTTCAGTGTAAGGTTTTACTACACACAAAATATACTAATACCTTTGTGTGAGGTACCAGTGCGGTCATTGTCTCTATTACAATATATCTTCCCATCTAAATGAAGCATATTGTGCAATTGACATTTAACACAAGACCTGATGTAGGAATTTTTCATTCACAAAAAGCGGTTGAAAATTGTGCACCAAATTTTTGTAGATGAAAAGGAATTTTGTGAACAGACCCATATACTAATCAGTTGACAGGAATATAAATCTTAGCCTGCCGCAAATTGACCTACCTCATTTACATGCATGAATCAGTTTGCAAATTTAGACTCACTATGATTCGCTAGTGTCACAGTCATGTTGGTCTACTGGGTAAACAACGTTTACCCCGAAACTTCTACAACGCAGGGAATCACAAAGCGGTGGTTACAACTACCGCACTGTGATTCTGCATACCATTACTCCGCAAGTCAGAAAAGCGACTTGTGGAGGGGGGGGGGGTTGTTGGATTTAAAAAACAACACCTTCCCTAGTGTCCGCACAGACTGGAGTTGGAATAGTTAATTATACTAATCCAACATCCAGCGCCCCCACTCAGCAAGGTAGTGTTCCGACTTTGCGGAGTAATGGTATGCGGAATCACAACGCGGTCGTTGTAACGACCATGTTGTGATTCCCTGCGGTGGAAAAGCCAGCGGAATAACGTCATAGATTCAGCCTACTGGGGTCAGCAGACCTCCATGTCTGTGATTGGTTTTAGATAAAGCAATTTCTTTAAATACGGCCTGTTTCCCTTCAAGGAATATGGGATGGGATTTTAAAAAATGAAAATGTAAACAATTAGGGCATAGTTATGGTCAAGACACGCAGTGCAGTGCAGCAAGTTATCATGCTGCGCTGCTGCACTGCATGATAGGGAAAGGGCAGGAATGAGCAGTATTTCAGTCAATATGGTGCATTCCTGCCTTTACCCCATGCTTGCGCCCTTTTGGAAACCTAGCGCCAAAGCAAACACCCTTGCACCATGGTTCAATGTTGCCTGCATTCTAAGGAGAAGTGTTTTTGTGCAGGAAGGGGCACCTTCCCTCACAAAAACAATAACCTGAGGCTTTTTCCTCTTGTTATTTGTGCTGCAGAATACATAATGCAGCACATATGGAAAGAGGAAACAACAAGGCTTTTGGCACATTCCCAGGTCTACCACTTGCGGTAAATCTGGAAATGCATCAAAATGCATGGATGTTGGATGGGACCGCCCATGCAATGCGCATGGAAATGCCTTTCTGGCGCAGAGTAATGCAACACAGTGATTTGCAATGCATTGCATTACTCGAGATTTATGAAGCTACTCAGGGACATGCTAGGTGCTTTGCGGGGCTTCATACATTTCATTTTTAATTTGCATTGCTTTTGCATCATGTTGTGTGGTGCAAGAGCGATGCAAACGTGCTTGTAAATATACCCCATTTTTTTTTAAAGTAGAAAGCAGTGGTCCAGAGGACCACGGTCTCTTTTTAAAAAATCTTGTTGTTAATATTCTCAAAGGGGAAGGGGGTCCCCCATGTGATCCCTTTCCTTTTGAGTATGGTTTAGCATAATTTTTTAAGTGGAGGCAAAATATTAATGTTTTGTGATCGGATTTCAGTTGCAAACCCTTAAAAAATATCTTAAGAAATCGGCATTTGGAAGGGACACCTTTAACATACCCCTTAATATTTACTTAATCCATTTAACGATTTTGAAACGTCTTCTGAATGGTTATTTAAGTTTAGTACATGGCAAAAAATGTTTTAGCGCTCACAAGCACTCATATTTACTGAACCCCCAATACATTTAGTCAAACATGGCCCACACAATTTGTTTTACAGCACTAATTATCAAATACATTGCTTAAAAAGCAATAGATTAAATGGACAGTTCTGACAGGCAAATAATGATATACTCCAGAACCACCAGTAGGGAAACTACCATATTAACCAGTCCAGTGTTGCCTGAAAATAGTAAGCCCCTTATCCATGGCAGTTTCTACCATGCTCCAACACATAGTGAGATATCCCAATGCAAGTATCCACATTTCCTGAATCACTTTGCGTGGGTCAGTGTCCGCAACGTCACAGTATGTAGAACATATCCTTGACCAGTATCCAAAATGTAAAGCAGGTTTATGCTGGAGTCTTTTATGGTGCTACACTATCTGTAAGGGGTATTCGGTTTGCATATGTAAAGTACTATTCATGTACACTGGCAGAATAAAGGGAAAGGACACAAAAGGCAGATACAACGGATAGCCCTGTGCTTGGATTACGAAATAAAATGAATAACAGATTTATAAAGTACTTTAATACCCTGAGGTATCAAGGCACATGTAATAGAAGCAGGCTTCATGGTGGTCAGAATCCGAACTGTCTTTTTGTGCAACATTAATTAATTTTAGGAACAAATGTTTCAATGTAATAGTTTCTTAATTTCTTGTTTTTTATCGTTGGTATCCTAGACATAGAGCTGACACTGTCAGTGCAAAGACATCTCACTAGGAATGGAAGCTGCTTTGTACGGTTTATACACATGGCACTGACTCAATATAACCTAACTCCAACATTTATGTAATCGGTGCATTAGCACATGGAACTTTTTAGTAATATGGTTACAGTTTGTGAACTGCCGAATAAACATAAAACTCTGGAGCAGGTGCACATGCAGACAATGTTCTGACTGGGATTAGAGTCTGTTACCTGAGGGATGCACAGATTTTTGCTTTCACTATTTTAGCTCAATGTACTATTTAAAAACGGTTAGAAACAGTGTCTGTCGTCTGATTGTACACATGACTCCGCCATAGGTACATTACTCATGTGTAATATCACAGTGTCCTTTTAGCCTTCAATATAACGAATATCCCTATATGTCAGGTATTTTCCTTTTTCTCTTGACTTTCCTCTATCACACTCATCAAGCTCTGGTTTATTCTGCTCCGCAGTCTCTCCATCTAGCTTATGTACCCTTATTGATATTGGCTGGTTTCTATATCCCAGCGACTTTTCTTACCAGTGAAGTGATGAGAGCAGAAGATTGATCTTTATGGAGAAGCTGACATTGAACAAATAACACTTCTCTGCACAATGTGCACAGAAATCAGCAGTGTACAAGAGGCCATGCCGAGCAAAGGCAAGAATGCAGTCTTTTACAATGGTATTCCACCCTTTTCCCTAGAGTGCCTCTTTCCCAATAACCTTAGAGCTCCAGCTTTGGGACAGGCTTGGTTTCCTCTGTTCCCTGACTACGGATCCAGAGACAGATTTATGAAGGGCTTGTGTTGCAAGGTGACACAAGGCAACACAAGCAATTAATTGGAATATATTAAGGATGTAAAGCCACCTTGGGTGGCTCTGCAGGGTTTAGTAATTCCAAGGTAACGAGAGGCTGTGCATTGTGAAATGTGCTGACTTGTGTTACTGTGAAGCATGGAGCTGGTCCATTGGTGGCTTGTGAACATTCCCATGTGCCTACACATGGAACTTGGCGCTTTTCCAAATTTACATGGAGTTGTAAACCTGGGAATGTGTTAAAATAGAATGCTTCCCTGACCCAGGAGTAGCAAGGCTTAACGAGAAATATCTTTATTTACATCACACATAGAAAAAGGAAAATGCCTTTAAGGATTGTTTTCGTACAGGAAAGTGTACCTTCATGCACAGAAGCAATCCTCTCACAATGCAGGCACCCTTGCACACAGGCGCCCTTTCACTGTTGTGCAAGGGTGCCTGTTTTGGCACTAGGTAACACACAGTGTGCCAGTCCAAGGAGATAGGAGTAATGTGCAATATCTTTGTAAATATGGCACACTTCTGATGTCTCCCTTACAGGCAATGCATCTCAGCAAGTTGCTAAGCTGCGTTGCTTCAAATGTCAGTAAACCTGCCCCTCGATGAGTGAAGTGTGTCAGTGGATGGGCATTTATACAGGGGACACATGGAGGAACGCTTTCAGGCTGAAAAGGTATACCTTTGAACATCCACTAGCATGCAGGCAAGTCCACTAGCATTCCTTGGCCAAGGTCTTTAAGCAGAAATTGATTAGAAGTAAGTAAACTGGCACTCTTCAGCCCAACGGTACCAAAACTCCTGGATACACATGGAAAAGATCAATAAAGCTGAGGAAAAGAAATCAGTGGTTTGTACTTATTTTCTGCTGCGGCATATTTATTTTAAACTAAGTTCTTTGTTGGCTTCCAAACGATGAAGTCACAGTGAGAGTCTGAATTAATGACGTGGATTAATTTCTACTTTTAATAAAATTAATTCAAACACAAAAAACATCAATTTAAATATTAAAGCTTTCTCCACCGGAAGTAGAAACTAAGGGGCAGATTTATGATGGGAATGCGCCACGTTTGCGTCACGCAACTGCGGCGTAAACGTGGCGCATCCCTACGACCCATTTACAACGTGACGCATCTAGGCAGATGCGTCACGTTGTAAAGCCCTGCGCCACTTGTGGGCGTTCCGGCGCAGGGTGGGCGTTCCGCGGCAGGTGCGCCTCGCAAAAGTGGCTGAGTGAAATCTATAAGATTTCACTCAGTCACTTTCAGGCCAATGCTGCGTCAAAACCCTGCGCCTGCTTGAAGCAGGCATAGGTCTTGACGCAGCATTGTATAAATGGGGCACCCCCGAGCCTTGCTGGAGCTGCGTCGCGCTTGCGACGCAACTCCAGCAATGCGCCACCTTTATGGCAAGGATGCGTCACACATCTGTGCCGTTTTTGCCCCATGGTGCGCCGCATCGTAAATGCGGCGCACCATGGGTGGCGGAGCAGCGGCGCAAAATAACTGGCGCATCCCTGGGGATGCGCCAGTTATCATAAATCTGCCCCAAAGTTTTAGGGCATGGCTTTTCTAAACCATCAACAAGAAGGAATACCTGACCACCTCTACGAGGACTGGCACACAGACAATCTTACATATAACCAGAAAGCAAGAAAGGAGCGATACAGTTACAGGTGCCATGTTTCTAAATAATGGCACACAGTACACACAGTGGGATTGTACTACTGACTATCAACATGAAGAATATCAACATGCAAAGCTACTGAGGACAGACTATTTAGGGAAAAAATATCGAAAGGTATGTTCATATAGAGAAGTCTAGATTTTACCATTCAGAGCTTTACATTTACATACTTTGAATATATATGTACAGTGCAGGTGCCTACATTTGGAGATAGGTATTCAAAATCTTGACTTTCCTGTTGGTATTTTATTTTTGGTATTTTGTTCTCGATATTTAGTACCATCTACATTGTGACTTTGATATTTAGTATGCACACCGACAGTGGACAGCTGATTTTAGAGTGCAAAATGTAATACTTACTAGCTCACCTAGTTAGTTATATCTTTTTACAGATTTATGATTGGAGTGGTTTCTAACAAGAAATGATGAAGTAAACTGACAATTCTGTTCCACTGGCATTGCCCTAGTGGACTAGGTGGTTGCTTTCAGTGCCAGATTGACGGCAGTGACCAAACCATTCTCCCTCAGCCTTTTTCTACTTGAGGCTTCAAGCAGGGTAGGCTGGTTTAATCATTTTTGCCACAGCTGATTTCAGGTTCCACTTGGCCCTGATGTGTTGCTACATAAGCCATAAAATGGACATACAGATGTTCAATGCTTTCAGATATAGGTCCCTGCTGGTACGAACTGTTCACAGAAGGCTTCTGGATAAAAATAATTTCCAACAGCAACAAACAAGCAAAACGACAGCGGACTATAAAAGCCGCACTTCAGTATTTCTTTTCTTTTCTTCAGTGTATCATACAGATGTGCACAACAATTCCTGCACCTGCCGTCGTTTGGCGCAACTGTAATGCAGAATAGAAACCTTGGGGCAGATTTATGATAACTGGCGCATCCCCAGGGATGCGCCAGTTATCTTGCGCCGCTGCTCCGCCACCCATGGTGCGCTGCATTTACAATGCGGCGCCCCATGGGGCAAAAAAGGCACAGATGCGTGACGCATCTGTGCCGTTAAGGTGGCGCATTGCTGGAGTTGCGTCGCAAGCGTGACGCAGCTCCAGCAAGGCTCGGGGGTGCCCTATCTTTGCAATGCTGCATCAAGACCTACGCCTGCTTCAAGCAGGCGCAGGGTTTTGACGCAGCATTGGCCTGAAAGTGACTGAGTGAAATCTTATAGATTTCACTCAGCCACTTTTGCGAGGCGCACCTGCCCCGGAACGCCCACCCTGCGCCGGAACGCCCACAAGCGGCGCAGGGCTTTACAACGTGACGCATCTGCCTAGATGCGTCACGTTGTAAATCGGTCGTAGGGGTGCGCCACGTTTACGCCGCCTTGCGTGACGCAACAGCGGCATAAACGTGGCGCAAGGGCCTCATAAATCTGCCCCCTTGAGTCTTTTGAATGGTGCACCGCAAAGCTTCTTTTCCAAAAGTTAATAAGGAAACGTGTATGGACAAATGTTCCTTTTTAGTTTCTCCTATATTTTGACAAATCAAAGTCTCTGCATCAACGATCAACATCCAGCCAACACATTTCATTCAATTTCCCTTGAACTTTATCAGGGCTCTTTTGATAATTAACTAATCGAAAGTCCAGTTTAGGTCCCGAGAGATTATAATATAGCAAGTGTAACACCCAGAGCTGGCCTACTTCAAAGAAAACTTGCCCCACATTAGGGCCCCAGGTTTGATAGCCTGTCAAAAATACCACGAAATCTCAGCGACACATCAAGTCTCCAGCCGGGTAGGAATGAAACAGCATTTGTTTTCTTTTAGGTCTGGAAACCGAAATAACTTAGCATACTAAAAGAAAACGTTCAAAGATAATATTCCTACAAAAATAAAGATTTGTTTTCTTTTTTGTTAACACCTAATTTTAATCGTTGCCTGTCACACCATCCCTGGCCATGAAAGTTCCAGAGACAAGAGGGCCAATTCAAAAAGGCAAATTAGTTGTTAATGTAATTTTTCATCCGGATTTATTTCCTGCCGGATAGCCACAGTGTGATTCCTGGTAGTTGTATAGGTATTTACAACTGCGTATTTCTCCACCACACTCTGCACTTCTAAATTCCACCGAATAAGCAGAATATGGATGTACCAATACATGCATTACCTTAGAAGTGTAATAGCGCCCACAAACCCGCATGTTTATGTCCATTCTCATACTCCTCTGCATCCTCTTTCCACCTAGGAAATGGTCGAACGGTAGGTAACTCCAGTCAAGTGCTGGAGTAACTCCCCTCCCATGGTGAGAAGAGGAACAGACCACATCCACATTTGATGGGGTGTATGGAAAGTGCCTTTTCCATAGAGAAAAATGGTTTTCCTCAAGGAAAAAAAGAAAGAATTAGGTAAGTTTGCACATGGGGCTCCATTCCTCCTGAGAAAATGTTTCTGCTATGTAGAACTCTGAGAAGCTGGAATAGGAGAAGTGTGCCTGGAATCTTATTTCTGGCATAGCATTCCAGGTATACCCTGGCACAAAGTGGGTAACACGCAGGTACACGGCGTCCACATATTTGTTTCACAGGGTGGATGCCATTGGGCTCCACAGAAATATGCTGAACTTGTCCCTGTGTAAGTTTCATACAACAGGACATGCTCAGCAGCACCTGCACATTGTCTGCTTTCAATTCCCAGCAGCAACCTGCAGGCAGGTGGATGTTTCATTTTCACCTTCCCTGAGGCCTCCTTTTGATTGAGTATCTTGACTGGACGCAGCCTGGAAACTCATACTTAAATGAAAATGCTGCAGAGGGAAAACAAGAGTACACAGCTTGTTATCTGTTCACAGGTACCTAAGTACGGCATGCTTTTGACTTTGTTCAATCCCTGTACATAAGTGCATGCAGTGTTAGAAATCCAGATGTGTTAGTCTGTCCCAATATTTACACAAATAATTGAAATAGCACTAATTAACTACTTTTATAGCGCTACTCATCGCAAATCAGGGTGTCAGAGAGCTTTACGTAACATACACATTCAGGCGCGCAACGCCCATTGGGCTTACCGGGCTTCAGCCCCCCCATCATCTTCTACACCCCGGGTTAAGATTACATGCACTGAAATAATGAAATAAGGCTGCCCATCGGATGAATGCTAAGCATCCGAGGATGTGATTTTTATGACCCCTTCTGAGAGGCCCAGACCAGCCAGAGCGAGCCTGCCTCTGTACCGTTTCAGTGACCCTCCCTGCCCTCATCTATTGTTTTCTTTTAGACTGGTGCCACCGAGGTAATACCCTCGCCTGAAGGCAGGGATTTCACCTAAGCCCTCAAAGTGTTGTGAGCATGGGGTGGGAGTGGAAAGATGTGCACAGCAGGGGGAAAGGGATGGCCAGTGCAGGTGACTCTTTCCTTTGTAAAGGAATTTCTGCTGGCGTCATAGCCCAGGGTGTGCTGTCTGTGCACTTGTTTGGAAGTGTATTCCATGCAAGTGCACAGACAGCAAACCCTGGGTTATGACGCCAGCAGGAATTACTTTACAAAGGAAAAGCGTCACATGCACTTGCGATCCCTTTCCCCCTGCTGTCTGTGCACTTGTATGGAATACACATCCACAGCGCTGCTCACCAGATAAATGGTGAACAGTGCCATGGATCTGTCTCTTTTTGCATCCAGGTGCGCGGACAAAGAAGCAGAGGAGTCCCAGGCAAGGAAACACCAGGAGACATCTGACTCACATCTAGCCACACAGTGAGACCTTCGGGAGGGGCTAGATGCCAGGAAAACAGTGCTGCTGATCAGCCCAACTGCAGAGAATAGTATCAGAAGAGCAGGCAGCAGATTTTAAGTAAGTTCCTGTAGAAAATGATTATTTTTCGTAGTTTATGTCCCATCATACACCCTTTCAGCCACGTCCCCGAGCCCATCATGCCGGAACACGAGCATACGAGCACGAACCGATCACGCGCCCACAAAGTTGCACACGCACTCTCCTTCCCCAAAAATTCAAACGTACATCCTTATGGTGAAAGCAATTCCGAGAACCAGCTGCCTCACTCAAATCGTGCATTTCTATGGTTAAGCCGATGCCGAGAACAAAACCCCCCCATTCGTAACCATTTCCCTATAATCGGGCCGATTCCGAGGAATGGGCCCCCCTTTCTGTTAAACCACGACAACCAATTCCGAGAAGAAGAGCCCCCGAATGCTGAAACACGACAAACAGACATCCTGTCATGACCCCCTCTCCCTTATCTAAGGAACCAGCCTAGTGTTATTTCTCCACACCTTTGCCTCTCTTGTGCTTCCTCATTCTAAATCATGACTCAGCCTTATCTCCTCTGCCATGTTTCTACTTTTTCATGACGCTGCCTCCATTTATGGTCATGACTTCTGTTTTATTGCAACATATCATCCGGGCCTACATGACTTCTGTTTTACTTCAACATATAATCCGGGCATGCATTGAAGGGAAGCTCCTTCCTCTTTTCTTGTTATAAATACTGTGTGTTCAGATAATAAAGTTAGTGATTCTTCCGTTCCTCCTCAGGCGACGGAGCTCTCCCTTAACTCGAGTTACTGAATAAAGACCCTGAATTCGAACCACCACGGAGTCTGCTCTTCATACTTGACTTTATTGATATAGAAATTATGATCAAGGTAAATTACTAAAATATTTACCACAGCAAATTGGTGCCCGAACAGGTACTTCCCTTTCTCCCCACACGCCGGTGATGCGGACCTAAACCGGTCTCTTCAAGACATCGACGGACTTCCAAGTGCATACTGCAGGGTGTTCCTGCATGAACTCCTTCATGTCGAAGAGGGACCGAGCCACGGCCTAGCCATCCATACGAGGCGGTGAGGACGACAGCGGAAGTCTCGACCCAGAGCCCGAAACCTGTGAAGATTGCCGAGTCGGAGGTCTTCTGAAACCCGACCAGTCCCTGTCCACGAGCGCTGCGCAATCAAGTATCCAGATCTTCAAGATCTTCAAGTTCTCTGCACCTCGGTGAGTACTGCTGGGGGTGTATCAAGACGGGTTCTGATTTTCAGAGCACGGTCAAGACGGGTTCTGACCTTTTCAGAGCACGGTAAAGACGGGTTCTAGGTTTTCTAGAAAATGGTATGTTTGTACTCTGATACTCAGAGTATATCGAGTTTTTTTCAAGTGTAAGTTTTTATTTGTATCTAATACGATGCCTTTGTTCTCTAAACTGTGTAAACTGGGTACCCGGAAGGGGTTACTGGAACAATCTGTACCAGTCCCCCGAAGGATACTCCTGGTTACTTTATGTACACAAAGTATGGGATTGGTGCCATCTTGTATTTGGATCTTTGGGAAGGTTATACTAAAGATTTAGACATTGCGATCAGATGGCCAAAGAGTGGCACATGGGATTTGAATTGTATTATGGCGGTTGAGAAAAGGTGTTGGGAAAAGAAAGCAGGACCCTCGATGTTAGAGAGCGTTGATATATGGCGAAAAGAAGCACATCGAAGGGAACAGAAAGAGCAAGGGAAAGTTGAGAAAGCAAAGAGAATGTCAGAAGAAAGTAAGATGAAAAAGTTACAGAATCAGAATGATGATATTTGTTTTGAACAAAAGAAAAGAGAGGTCTCGGCCTCAGTAACGGGTATATATCCTGTCCTCTCACCAGATACAGGGTCGGAGATTAACTCAGACTCTAGCACCCCTACGGCACCTCCATGTCCTAAGGTTCCTTCTGTACCCGACGATTTTATTACCACCTATTTAATGGAACCTCCTCCTGCTTACACTAATCATATAACAGCCAGAAGAATAATCGCCCAGACTGAACCCATCCCTGACGCCTCAAGTAGTGTTCTGCCTATGTTAGAATGCGATTATGACCCAACCCCAGGGGAAGGTTCACAAGCAGATATTTCCCTTCGCCTACGAGAAGCTCTAGAAGGTATACGGGAGGTACCGAATGTCACAAATTGCCTAAACAAAATTTATGAGGCACTTCGAACAGGAGAAAATTTAGAAACACTACAGGAAGCTATCAAAAATAGACCCATAGCACATAGAAAATGTCTCTCACGATTCATGATCACTTGTTTTATCAGAATGATAGCTAGTACAGGAAAAAGCGTTCCTGAATATTTACTACAACTAGATCAAGCAGTAGTTGCAGGGAATTACAATATGATAAAAGAAATAGATCTCTTTATTCCACTCTTCACTAGCAAGGTTTCTGATTCCCATCGAAAAGATGCCCCTACCCAGGAAACTGAGAATAAGAGTACAAGCGAAGACAGAGAAGAAGGAACTGTTTTTCACGGTGCAGTACGCCCCCGTATCCCTCGTTCTCAGAATAATGGACAATTCAAACTTAAAACTAAGAAATTGTCAGTCCCTATAGATAGGTTGTTCCAACGAACACAAGAAGCTCTAGATGATTGGATGGACGACGAGCCTCCACTCACCACACAAGAAAAAGAACTCGCTAGATCAAGCACCCATTGGGTATCTCAATACTCTATATATGGCCCTGATATAGTTGCTCAAATGTTTTTATCGATCCCTCTGGCATCTCAAAGGCTAGCTAGCATCTATATGGTTCAACACCTCATTACAATGTACGAAGATACTGGTTGCCCACCAAAAAGATTATATCCTCTCTTACGAGACTGTTTAGAAGGGAGGTGGATGGCCAGGGGACAAGAATTCCTTAATATCTTCCTTGACCTACGACAGCGATATATTCAATGCTTTACAGACAGTTATGATGCAAACCCCCATCACTATGACCAAGGACAGTTCCCCCTCCGAGAAGTACACCCCGTTGTAGATTCCGCAGGAAAGTTACAACAAACGTTTGTTTACACTCCCTTGACAAAACTAGTAATACTAGAGATGAAGAAAATGGTCCCCTCCCATGAAAAGGACCCTTCGGGTTTCCATAGGGAACTCAAGGATATCCTTCAAATGGGCTATTTCACTTATAACAACCTCAACATTCTCCTCAAGGTCCTGTTACCTCAAGGAACGTATGACAAACTAAAGGGAAAGGATTGGGAGGTTGAAGGGAAAAAGGTAACATGGGCAGATTTAGAGAAAGAAGACACTACTCGTAATCCTGGACAAGGGTTGGGACCTCTAGTTCAGGAGCTCCCCCGCTGTCTCCCTAAAATACTATCCCAGTTGCTGACCACTAAGAAAGAAGACTGGGATGCTATCTCTGCATGCAAACAGAAACCAGATGAGGATATAGGGGACTATTGTACAAGATTAGAGAAATGTTTTCTCATCAACAGCGGCCTCTCCTCCGGTGGAGACGCCTATAGTCGATTATTTGTCTCCAAATTCGTAGAAAATGCCTTACCCACGATCAAAAATAGAGTACTGAAGGTAGAGAGTACTTGGCAAGCAAGCTCCCACTCACAAGCACTTCAGATGCTCCAATATCACCAAAATAGAATTAGGGACGAACAAGAACAAGAAAAGAAAAGAAGGAAAGATACTAAAATGAAGGTATTAGTAGCACAAACTAATACGATCCAACAGACCCCTAAACAACCCCAAGTGTCACAAGAAAAAGTTACTTGTAATTATTGTAAAAAGCCAGGTCATTTTGTGTGTGACTGTCCAGTATTACAACATAATATTGCCACTGGGAAGACACAACCCGTAACTACCCCCTCGACCTTCTGTTCCCATATCAGCTCCTCCAACTGATGCTAAACCTGCCACACAACTCTATCAGTACCCAGTGTCATCCTATCCTGAATTCCCCACAATCTCATGAGACAGCTGGGAGGAACACGATAGTCGTCCACTGATCCCGGTACCGGTCGACCAAGATGGTCCCTATGTACATGCTAAACTCCTAGGTAAAGAAGCAAAATTTCTGATCGACACCCGGGCTAGTAGGACGACAGTGCAGCACAACGAAGTTCCCGAGGTACCCCTCTCTGGCTCAAATAGTATTTCCTTGGGTTTTTCTGGTATACCTGTCATCAACAAAGTTTCTGAACCAATATCACTTAAAGTTGGTCCTCTTACAACTTCCAACGATCTAGTGCTTACAAAGTCCTGTCCCGAAAATCTGCTTGGCATCCAGACACTAAAAGAACTAGGTGCTATAATATGTTGTTCCCCGGAAGGAGTCCGACTATTCCTCCGAGATTTCAAAGGTCATTTCACCACACGAGAATTAGATGTCAGACTAAGAGACATTCCTGTTACACTATGGGCTACTGATCCAACAGATGTAGGATTCATGGATATTACACCACACCTAGTGACACTGAAAGAAGGCGTTGTACTACCTCGTATCTGTCAATACAAATTACCTCCAGATGCAGAACAAGCCCTTATTCAGATTATCGATGATTTAATAACAAAAGGAGTAGTCAGAGAAGTACCTTCCAACACATGTAACTCGCCAGTTCTGCCAGTCCGAAAGAAAACTGATGATGGTGCGCCACCAGTCTACAGACTCGTGGTTGACTTATGTGAACTCAATAAATGTGTAGTACCACAATACCCAGTGGTCTCGGACATCAGTACTCTGTTAACAGCTATAGACCCCGAGGCCACTCATTTTACAGTAATTGACCTTAAAAATGCCTTTTTCAGTATACCCATTCACCCAGACAGTCAGTACCTATTCGGATTCTCCCTACAAGGTCGCAGTTTCTGTTTCACAAGAGCTCCCCAAGGGTATACAGAGAGTCCCAGTATCTACAGTCAGGCACTTAAAAGACAGTTGGACGACATTGTTCTGCCCACCAATACGACATTGTTACAATATGTTGATGACTTGCTGATCACCGCACGCTCCGAACAAGAATGTGAGCAAGCCTCATGAATTGTCCTAATGTTCCTTGCACAACATGGCCACAAGGTGTCACCCTCGAAACTACAATTGTGTTTACAGCAGGTGGCCTACTTAGGACACCTGCTGTCAAAGGAGGGTAGGGCACTCACACCTGAAATAATTCAACTTATTTTTAACATTCCTGTCCCCAAAGAGGTCCGTGCCTTTATTGGCCTCACGTCCTACTGTAGACAATGGATTCCCCAGTTTGCGTACTTGGCCAAACCCCTGATACAGCTAACGACCACAACCTCTTCCCCATTGCCATGGACACCAGATCATACTC
This sequence comes from Lissotriton helveticus, assembly GCF_964261635.1. Taxonomy (NCBI): domain Eukaryota; kingdom Metazoa; phylum Chordata; class Amphibia; order Caudata; family Salamandridae; genus Lissotriton; species Lissotriton helveticus. The sequence continues at coordinate 1,707,491,233 of NC_136063.1, read as the reverse complement.
TTGCTTTTGATACCCTCAAACAAGCATTATGCTCTGCACCTGTCCTAGCCACACCTGATTATGCCAAACCTTTTGTCCTCTTTGTCACAGAACGGGAAGGTACAGCCCTGTCAGTACTCACACAAACACAAGCCAACAAACATCGTCCCTGTGCTTATTTTTCGAGCACTCTTGACCCTGTTGCACAAGGTTTGCCTGCCTGTCTGAAATCTGTTGCAGCTACAGCTCTAGCAATACGACAAAGTGATTCCATAGTACTAGGACACTCTCTTGAAGTACAAGTCCCACATGCAGTGGAACTACTCTTGAATAGGACACAGACACAACACTTGACCATAGCTCGCCTCACAGGTTATGTAGTCACATTGTTCCAACCTCATATCATCAAAAGGTGCAATATCCTCAACCCAGCTACGCTACTGCCTACTGTTCCAGTTGACAATCAGATTCATGACTGCTTAGAGGTAGTCGAACTAGTCACAAAACCCCGGTCTGATCTTACAGATGTCCCTCTAAGTACACCAGAACACACACTGTTTGTAGACGGTTCCTGTATGCGTCTCCAATCAGGCGAACTTTCAGCAGCCTATGCTGTCACTACAGAAAACACCGTCCTTCTAGCAGCCAGAATATCTGTACATTCAGCACAAGCAGCAGAACTAATAGCTCTTAGCCAAGCATGAGAATGGTCCAGAGGAAAACGAGTCAACATCTACACCGATTCGCAGTACGCATTCGGGGTAGTCCATAACTTTGGCATCCTTTGGAAAAAGAGAGGTTTCCTAACCTCTCATGGTACCAAAATCCAACATGGAAATCTTATCCTCCAGCTACTAGATTCGATTCACAGACCCAAGAAGTAGCCATACTAAAATGCAAAGGACACACCAAGGTCACAGACTCTATCACCAGAGGTAATGCTCTGCTCTGGCAGACGCCACAGCTAAACATGCTGCTCAGACAGAAACACTAAACACCGAAACCACCATGAGAACTATCTGTCCAGTTATCGATCCCACCAAAGATGTAGTAGACATCCAAAACCAAGCCACAGAGACCGAAAAGAGAAAATGGGAGGAGGCGGGAGGTTCACACACAGATCAAGGTTGGGTAACAAAAGACAAGTCCAAATGGTTCCTCCCTGACATAATGGTTCCCGTAATGATAGAAACTGCCCATGGTCCCGCACATCTAGGAGAAAAAGGAATGTTAGACAGTCTGAATCTGATATGGTACAACAAGCATCTACGTGCAGCGGCTAAACAAAAAGTACGAACCTGTATGATTTGCTGTCAGTTCAATCCAGGGAAGAGTGTCTCAATTGAACAAGGAGGGTTCCATCCTCCAGATCACCCCTTTGAAGTCCTCCAAATGGACTACATACAGATGGAGAGATGTCGGGGACATAAGTATGTCCTCGTAGTAGTCTGTACCTTAACTCGATGGACTGAAGCATTCCCGGTCCCAGACTATGGTGCCCAGATGACTGCCAAGCAATTGGTAAGGGAATTCTTCCCTCGCTATGGGTTGCCAAGAGTCATATACTCTGACAACGGACAACCATTCTCCTCTAAATTGATGGAGGCTGTCTCCTTACTGTTAGGATACACCTGGAAATTTCACTGTGTCCGACACCCCCAAGCTGCAGGTCTAGTCGAACGACATAATCAGACCCTAAAAACCAAACTAGCCAAGATCTGCGCTGACAAGCAAATAGACTGGGTTACAGCCCTCCCGGTTGCCCTGTTCTACATGAGAATGGTGGCACATTCCCAGACGGGTCTATCCCCATATGAGGTCACATTTGGGAGGCCTCCGAATATCTGGGGTGTCCCATCTCCTCAAAAGCTAATTGACATTGATGCAAATGTACTGACAGATTACTTGGCTTCTTTGATGTCTGCACTACGTTCTTGCCGTTCACAGGTGGCTGCAGCTTTTCCAGACAAGACCACGCCCGACGAGCACGCCCTTCAGCCTGGTCGATGGGTGCTCGTCAGAAATTTTGACCGAACCAGCCCTCTGGAAAGAAGGTGGATGTCTCCCAAGCTGGTGCTGCTGACGACGAGGACCGCCGTCAAAGTCGAAGGACTGAAAGGGTGGCTCCACGTGAGCCACTGTAAACCCTTCTACAGACCAACTCCTTCGGACGCTGTTGCTGATCCTGAAACCAGAGACACTAAAACCTCAGACTTTAAAGACACTGAAACGACAGACTTTATTTCACCCCTTCCAGAACTTTTACCCAGAGAAGAGTACAAATCGCGGCTGCGATCTTATCTAAAACAGACTTGAGACATTGCACCTGACCTCGGCCTACCAGTGGCTATTTAAGCCCAAGACGGACGCTTGGTTAAGCGGTTGCTGGGAAGTGTCCGGTCACTGGTGCATATTTTACTCAGACTAAGCAGCCGAAATCATGAAGATAAAGACTCATTGTGCAAAACTGTTACAGAACAAAGTCCCCTTTTCCTTTCTATCATGATTCTTATTTTCTGCATCATGGCTTGTCTAGGTTGGTTCCTTCATCTAACTTTCCCACCATCTTCCCCCACGCCTTTGAACAACACCGTTATGCATTCCCATGTAGATCTTCCTCCACATCTCACGAACAGAAGAAAAGAGTTCTTCAACAACACGTTCATCTGTTATGTTATGTTATGTTATGTTAGGGCTATTTGTATTGCGCACGGCTGCTCCAGCGAAGGAGCGTCCCGGCGCACCGACAAGGTGGCGAACACAACACAACAGAAAACAGAAAATATTATTTAAAAATGGGGGTATGGATTTTAACATAACTCAGAGAACAGAAGGGTTTTAGCGGCCTTGCGGAAGGAAAGCAAGTCGCCAAGGGTCCGGAGTTTCAAGGGGAGAGCGTTCCAGAGCGCGGCTGCCCGCACCCTAAAAGAGCGACCCCCCGCCCGACTGAGTTTGAACCGAGGGGCTGCCGCTAGTTCTTGGTCCAACGAACGCAAAGTGCGGCCCGGGATGTAAGAGCACAAAAGTTGGCACAGTAAGGGAGGCGGTAGGCCCTTCAGAATCTTGAAAGATATGCACAGTACTTTAAAATGGATCCGCTGCCTAACGGGTAACCAATGCAAGGCTCGCAAGGTTGGACCGGCCGAGCAAAACCTAGGAAGACCTACGATTGCTCTGGCCGCTGCGTTCTGCACTCTTTGAAGTCGGGTTAGCTCGGCCTGGTTTAACCCTATGAAAAGGGAGCTGGCATAGTCCAGCCGAGCCAAAACCGTTGCTTGTACCACAAGTTGACGGGTTGCGGCATCAAAATATTTAAGGGCAGGTCGCAGATTGCGCAAGATGCCAAAGCAGCACGCCGCCGTCCTTTTAGTGTGACCAACAAAGTTGAGGGAAGGGTCCAGCCAGACACCAAGATTTTTGATCTCCGCAACCGGAGTGGGGGTGGGACCCAACTCAGGGGGCCACCAGGTATCTCCCCAAAGGTCCGTCCGCTTCCCAAAGACCATCACCTCCGTTTTTTTGGCGTTAAGTTGGCGTTATCTCCACACTCCACCAACATCAATTGGTGATTAACAGGACCAATTGTTGAGTCTGTGGTTTAAGTGGAGTGGAGTGGTGTGGCTCACTGGTTAGAGGCGGCAGACCCGTAAGCAGAGAACGGCCCGGGACCAGGGTTCAATTCCCGACGCGGCAGGGTTGTGGACCAGGGTCAAAACGGACTCGATAATTCTCGCCTCGGTGCCTACTCTAACCAGGGAACACACTTGGCAACTCTGGGCATTAAGCTTGCCTCATTTCTACAACGGCACCCCACAGATGCCGGGGATGCCTGGTTTCACCTTGGAGATACCCAGAAAGGGACCATCTCACAGGGAAAACCAGGACGGGTTCCCCAGCGGTCTTCAGCGCCAGGATACTCCATGGAGTCGCAGTGCGCTTTACAAGTACACCACATTTACATTTAATGCCACATTCCGTGCACGGAGGAATGCCTTTTATTCCTCTCCCTTTTGGCTACGCTGGATCTACCTATGCCCTCTCTATGATATTTTCCGCCTCTGTCAGAAACATTCCTGAGACCCAAATCAAGAATGCTAGTACCTGGAACGAGATAAAAACAAAAACCATACGAGCCGTCGAAAAGATGGTAACTTTTACAGCCACATGGGGACAAGCAGACAAAAGTGAAAACACCAGTTACTCCCTCTTTAATGACACCACCTCCTTTAGGGAGACATTCTCAGTCCAGAAGAGACAGACAGACCAGGGAGGATGGGCCGTGCCCCATAAGGGCCTATTCTGCGTAAGAGGAAAGGGCAAGGGTCAGAAAATGGGAAATAGCGAATGTAACAAGACGTACACCCTACCTGATCCAAATTTCCCAACGATGACCACTGCCCCCAACACCTACTTTATCTGTGGACCGCACGCACGCACTTGGCTGCCTCAAGGCTGGTCCGGAAAATGCTACATTGCATTTCTCCTTCCCCCCACCTACACCGCTCCAGCGGATTACCATCTCAGTGACCCTCCAACCGTAATTAACAGACGGCGAAGGGGGGCCATAGACGCTGAAGATACAGCAGGCCAAGAGGCCGGCGACTTCTTTAAAGGAGTCGTCCCATTCTGGGGGCCTTTGATCAACAGCCGCCACATAAGACAACTGACCCGTGTAGTCCAGGGAGCCATAAATGAAACAGCTGGTGCATTGAGTAACATCACCGCTGAGATGGCTGCTGACAGACTCATGACGTTACAGAACCGTATGGTCCTAGACATCATACTGGCCGACCGTGGTGGCGTATGTGAACTGATCGGGTCCAGCTGCTGTATATTTATCCCAGATAATGCACCCTCGGTGTATTCCGCTATTTCCCGCCTTCATATACTTTCCAGAAAACTAGATGCAGACACTGATGCCTAGTCCCTGACAGGTTGGCTCTGGGGCCTCCTGTCCTCATGGGGATGGAAGGCGCTTATAGTTATAGGTCTTGCTCTAGCCTTCCTCTTCACCTGCTGCCTCTGTATTAAGTGCAGTCCAGCACTCTGTAGTTTCTGTATCACTACCTGCATTCCCAAAACCCAGTCCAGAAAGAAAGAAAAGGAAAGAATCATGTTACAGGAACAAGTGAACGACCTAATGAGTATAGAAATAGACTAGAAAAGAAAAAGAATTTTAAAAGGGTATATTATGGGACAAGGAGGGAATGTGGAAAATTATTATTTTTCGTAGTTTATGTCCCATCATACACCCTTTCAGCCACGTTCCCGAGCCCATCATGCCGGAACACGAGCACACGAGCACACGAGCACGAACCGATCACGCGCTCACAAAGTTGCACACGCACTCTCCTTCCCCAAAAATTCAAACGTACATCCTTATGGTCAAAGCAATTCCGAGAACCAGCTGCCTCACTCAAATCGTGCATTTCTATGGTTAAGCTGATGCCGAGAACAAAACCCCCCCATTCGTAATCATTTCCCTATAATCGGGCCGATTCCGAGAAATGGGCCCCCCTTTCTGTTAGACCACGACAACCAATTCCGAGAAGAAGAGCCCCCGAATGCTGAAACACGACAAACAGACATCCTGTCACGACCCCCTCTCTCTTATCTAAGGAACCAGCCTAGTGTTTTTTCTCCACACCTTTGCCTCTCTTGTGCTTCCTCATTCTAAATCATGACTCAGCCTTATCTCCTCTGCCATGTTTCTACTTTTTCATGACGCTGCCTCCTTTTATGGTCATGACTTCTGTTTTATTGCAACATATGATCCGGGCCTACATGACTTCTGTTTTACTTCAACATATACTCCGGGCATGCATTGAAGGGAAGCTCCTTCCTCTTTTCTTGTTATAAATACTGTGTGTTCAGATAATAAAGTTAGAGATTCTTCCGATCCTCCTCAGGTGACGGAGCTCTCCCTTAACTCGAGTTACTGAATAAAGACCCTGAATTCGAACCACCACGGACTCTGCTCTTCATACTTGACTTTATTGATATAGAAATTATGATCAAGGTAAATTACTAAAATATTTACCACATTCCAGTAACTTTAATGCACTCTACAGCATCAGCATTACATACTGGCTGCAAATCTTATATCAATTCAATTACAATACAATACAATATCTAGGTTACTCTAAATGAACGGTTTTCTAGACATACATACATGGAAACGTCAAGGAGGCCAGTCCCCTCCGAATATGCAAATGTAATGTAAGCTTGTAGTGTTCAGCTTTTGGGGTGCCAGGGGGTCAATTTTGGGTTCAGGGTGGGTATGGTTTTTAGGATGCAAGGGAGTAATTTTAGGGTTCAGGGTGGGTATGGGTTTTGGGGTGCCAGAGGGTAATTTTAGGGTTCTGGGTGGGTATGGATTTTAGGGTGCCAGGGGGTAATTTTAGGGTGTTGTGTGGGTATGGATTTTGGGGTGCCAGGGGGTAATTTTAGGGTGCAGGGTGGGTATGGGTTGTGGTGTGCCTGGGGTAATTATAGGGTTCAGGGCAACTATGGGTTTTGGGGTGCCAGGGGGATCATTTTAGGGTTCAGGGCGGGTATTGGTATTGGGGGACCAGGGGGGAATTTTACGGTTCAGGGCAGGTATGGGTTTTGAGGTGCCAGGGGGATAATTTTAGGGTTTCGGCCATGTATGGGTTTTGGGGTGTCAGGGGGGTAATTTTAGGGTTCAGGGTGGGTTTGGGTTTTAGGGTGTCAGTGAGTAATTTTAGAGTTCCGGGTAGGTATGTGTTTTGGGGTACCAGGGAGCAATTTTAGGGTTCAGGGTGGGTATGGGCTTTCGGGTGGCAGGGGGGGGGAACTTTTTTGGGTTCGAGGCGGGTATGGGTTTTGGGGTGTCAGGTGATAGTTTTAGGATTCAGAGTGGGTATGGGTTTTGAAGGCCAGGGGGTATTTGTAAGGTTCAGGGTGGATATGGGTGTTGGGGTGCCAGGGGGATAATTTTAGGGTTATGGGGTGGTATGTGTTTTGTGGGGTAAGGTGGTAATTTTAGGATTTAGGACGGGTATGGGTTTTGGGGTGCCAGGTGTAATTTTAGGGATCAAGGTGGGTATGGGTTTTGGGGTGCCAGGGGGTAATTTCAGGGTTCAGGGTGAGAATGGGGTTTAGGGTGCCAGGGGGTAATTTTAGGGTTCAGGGCAGGTATGGGTTTTGGGGTGACAAGGGGGTAATTTTAGGGATCAGGGTGGGTATGGGTTTTGGGTTGCCAGGGGTCATTTTAGGGATCAGGATGGGTATGGGTTTTGGGGTGCCAGGGGCTAATTTTAGTGTTCAGGGTGGGTTTGGGTTTTGGGGTGCCAAGGGGTACTTTTAGGGTTCAGGGCGGGTATGGGTTTTGGGGTACCAGGGGGGTATTTTTATCCACACCCCTATTGATTAACATTAGCCATGCCCCTTCATTTGCCATGTTAGTCCCCCAAAACTAAGACCTAGTTGCGCCTCTGTACACATTATACATTGATATTAAATCATGTAAGAGCGTGAAGCAATGTACATGATGTGTTACATTAGACAATGTGGCCTAATGGCTAGAGCGGTCAACATCTAAGCTGGGGAACTGGGTTCTAGTGTCAGTAGGGACGCTCAAGATCCTGTGATTCTGGGCAAATCACTTAATCTCCCTGTACCTAAAAAACTGAGAGGGATATTCTCAAGATCGAGCTATAATCATCGCCAAAATAGGTTTACGCAATGTTTTATATCTCTGTCTATCGCGGGAAAATCACGCTGTGTTAACATCCTCTTCACAACACGGCGGTAACATGCAATAGTTTCCCGATAACACATCAAATGTTTGCGATAGAATCACCGGGATGGAGATACAAATCTAAACCCGAACGTGAAAAAAGTTGCAATGAGCTCCACCGCGATGAAAAAATTCTGCGATAATCTGCACCAGGCCTTCAATTAACACACGTCAGGCGGGAAAAATCCCTATAAGAGTAGAAAAAAAACAAGCAAAACTAAAACAATTGCGAAGCACAATGGAGGTAGCCGGAGCAAGTACAGAGGACAACCAGAACCCCACAAGACCCACGAAGGACCAGCCTGAGACCTCGGGTCAGGGAAGGGCAAGGAGAAGAAGAAGAGGAAGACGTGGTTCAGTCTGCAGAAAAACAGGATCCTGATAACAGAAGTGATAAAACACCATCAACTACTGTTCATCCCCTCAACTGTGTCATTGGCAACAAAAAATGGAACATGGCAGTCCATCGTGGACAAGGTGAATGCAGTCGGAGTGCTAAGGAGGTCTATGCACGAGGTCAAGAGGCGCTGCAATGATGTGAAATGCAAAACCAAGCAGAAACTTGGCAACAACCAGCAATGCAGGCTGTAGGTGGGAGTCCGGCCCCACCGGGGAAGCTGGATGAGAAGGAGGAAATGGTGTCCACAGTCATCAGTGTGGAGACGGTGGCTGGAGTTGGGAGTCTGGACACTGCTCAACATTACCTGACACAACAGCAACAGGGTGAGTAACGACCAGGGACTGGGGGAATGGGGGAGATGGGCACAATGGCACACGTGCACAATTAAGTATAGCACAGTGCACACCCACAATGACTCTGGATCATGTCCCTGACCCCTTGGCACACTGCAGCGCACCTAGAAACAGCAAGTAGGCCCAGTTGACTATGTGCCCAGAGGGGGCCCTTCCCACACACCACCAATCTCACAACCAACTCATGCACATGTGCTAAACCCAGCAAAGCAGTGTGTCTGTGAGCAACACTGACAATGCAAGTGACACTGCATGATTAGTAGCATTGCTGCCGTTAATATATCGTGAAATGTTGCACGCCACGACACCGAGGTGGCTGAGTGTGGACCACATCCGTAAAGGAGCAGGTCGCACTCTGACACATCTACATGCACAAACAACCCCTGACGTCATCAACACATCTGCGGCCAAACCATGCCCCAGACTCCCAACTCCCACCAAGAGCACAATGTACCCAAGTATGCACATCTCAGCACTGTAAAAGCATAGAAGTCAAAGGCACACCACATGGAAGGGATAAGGGGCAGCAAAATCAGAGCTACAGGGGCGTCTCTCCCAAAATGTAGCACACACACATAACATTCAGAGCACATCAACATTGACAACAAAGTGGTACAAACTGCAACACGTTCACAACAGAACAGAGGACACAACTGGTGCTGCTTGTGGCTAACCACATTTGGCATAGCAGGGGAATGTGAGTTGATAATGGAGAAGTACAAACACATCCGGGATGTTGTCGAAATGTCCACTGTCCCGCATCAAATAGGCAGCTCCTCCCAAACAGTCACCTTCGACATGGATGCCCTCCAAGAGCTCATGGACAGCTTTAGCACCCCACCTCCAGGAGCAGGGCAGCCCGGCTGCATCAAAGAGACCCCACCCCCTGCACAGACCACACAGCAGGAAGAGCCCACCACCACAGCTGTCTCCCAGGACCCCCAAGAACAATGCATGGCCTTCCAACGCCATGTGATGGGGTGCCAGGAGAAGATGGCTGAATAGGTGCGGGTAGGGTTCGACCTCAGGCATACAAACTAGATGCCATACGTGGGTGCCTAAGTCCCGTTCAGGGACTACTCACAGTCCCTAACGGACACCCACAGTCCGCTCCATGCTCTCCAACGATCCATGGCTGACATCGCTGGAGTCCTGACTCGGAGACAAGATCAACTGTCTAGTCAGAGTGGCTCCAGTGATGTCAGCTGGGAGTTGGAAGACATGCAGGAGACCATGGAGAACCTGGACCGGGCACAGGCGGAAAGAACGGATGCCATGGCTACATTCCAGCGAACTGTAGCTGGGTTCTTCCATGTCCTGCAGACCCTCATCATGGCATTGCTGCCACATGGCCGGGTGTGGACAAATGCTCCTGCTACCACTCCATCCACATCTCCGCCCCCTGAAGTGTCAGTGTCACACAGTGCAGCAGACATTCCACCTCTGGCCCCTGGTGTGTCACTGCCACACAGTGATATAGACAAAACAACACCATCCACATGTGAGGCACATGATACATCAGAGGACGAAGATGCGGAAGATTCTGCCTCAGTGGTAAGAAGGACGCAGTAGCATTCATCTCTGTCATATGGCCTATTTCTGCTTGGTTCTGCCCTCTGCTTCATCACCTTCCACTGTCCCCCAATACACTCTGCAAAATAAACCTTGGACCTCGACATGGACTGCCATATTCTGTTGGTTACCAATGACACAGCCATCAGACTGCGGACTGAACTCTTTCTCTTCCGATTAACTTGTCATTCCCTAAAGGACTCTGGCAATGTAAAGTGGGGTTGCACTTTGCATGGCCCTGTACTGAACCAGCTAAAACACTCCTCTGAATGTGCATTAGACATTCAAATTCACACAAGACGGTGACTTGCAGTGCACAGAGCTGGTGGCAGCCGAGGCACTTTGGCCGGCACAGGCCTCCTGCCACGTGGCGATGCCTTGCGATGCACAGAGTTAGTGGCACCAGAGCTGAGCAGGTATGCAGCCTGCGATGATGAGTAGGCCTCGATACGCCATCCTGCCACTCAAGATTTGATTTGAATTGTGGGCCTGGCTGGACTGCAGTGTACGCCAAAAGCAGTAGGCTGCACAGACATGAGTCCGCGGCACCCTAGTGGCTGGGTGGGGGGAGAGAAGGTGCATGGGTATCAAGCTGATACAAACCGTGATGCTTACAGGTATGAGAAATCCTACATCATGAGACTGTAACAGAAGTTTGTGTGACCATAACCTTCCTTTTCTTTCCTACGAAGGTTACGACCACACGTACTTCTGGTACGGTCTTTTTCAGCAGGATTTGTCTTTCCTGTAAGCATTCCGGTTTGTCCAAGTGCTATAAACTGTACCAGATTGGGTTTGTGACTATACGGATGTGTGAACATTGTCACCAATTGTTCAACAGGTTTCTGAATACTGACTTCCAGAGTATGGAATTGTATTGGGGAGTTCCTGCAGCATATGCAGTTACTTGAATCCACACGTTGCCCTGATGAAGTTCCCTGTTGGGCATTGGCTGTGCTTTTCGTATTGTTTATTTGTGTATTTTTAATTAGGGACTGTTTTTGCACTACTGTTGACTACTGTACTTCATGACCGTACACACCTCCATTTCAGTTACTACAATCTTGGATCTGGGGCACAAAGGCATCTGGCAACGACTGGCATTGGGGTTAGTTGCGCAGGAACACTACAAATTGGAACTGTCGTGTGGTGCAGATATAGGGGTCTGCCTTTGCTATTGTGGACATGCATCCAAGGCATGTGTGAGGAAGTTTGATAGGGTTGGCCAAGGGACTCGTCCGACTCAGGCAGTTGTTGGTTGGGAGGTACCAGGGGCCCACAGCTGCAGCAAAAGCCACCAGCTTTGTCTGCCGAGGGATGTTGGTTGTCTGCTGTGTTGGTACCGTCAGCCTGTTGGCAATGTGGGTCGGGATGCGGAGGATGGTTGTCCTTTTGTGCCTGTAGTGGGCAATGACTTCCTCTGGCGTTGAGTCTCTGAGGTTGGTGCGTGTTAGGAACATCCGCTGTCCTGTTCTGCACTGCCTCGGTGGTAGTCTGGGGGGGTTTGTGGGGGGGCATGGGGGTGGTGGCGGTGGGTGTTGTGGACCTCTTGGGTCTCCGAGCTGCATGATCAGTGTCTCCATGGCATCTGTTGGTCTTCAGATGTGGCTCTGGGCTGGGCTCCCTTTTATACTACAGGTAAAAATACTGCTTCACACCAGTAAAAGGCAGGTGTTAAATCCCTGCCGCTAGCGCGCCTTATCACCTGTTTTTGGATCGCAGATCTGGCAGGTCGTTGAGAATATCGCAAAGTGGTGTTTTTGTGTGTTTTTGCATGGGAATGCCTACTCTTCATATCATTAGCATAAGTTGTCGCTCTCATCCGTGGCGATGATTTTTGCGAAAGCTATCGCTGGAAAAATGGCAATATAGGCAGTTTGCACCAGCTTGAGAATAGGGCGATAATTCTTTTACCACTTTTGCTGCGCTAAAGTGCGGATAACTCGGCAATAAATCCTTGAGAATATGTCCCTGAAAGTGTCCATCTATAATGCAACTGATGCTTATGTAAAGTGCTCTGATACCTTTGGGTCGAGGTTGCGCTTTGTAAAACTAAAGAAAAAACTGTAGGAGTAACATGTCCTCCACAGTTCACTGTGCTATATTAGGAGGATTTAATTTTATGAACTGCAAGTCACAAAATGATCTCTGTGTTCGAAGCGGTAACCTACTTACCTAGCTATATAAAATAAAAATCTGTCATCTGCATGTTAAATGATGTGCTTTGCAGGAGTCACATTAACATTCCATACTACTTTGACTCAAATCTGGGACTACACAAATCACAGATCTCTCCAACAACTGCGTTAACCTCCAGAGTTATCCCACCCTTATTATTATTTCATGAGATTTACTGGGTACCTCTGCAGCAGATGCAAAATCTCATGTGGTAAATCTCATAATGCGCTTAAATGTACTCATGATATTTCTAATAAATGTGTGAGGTCTTAATAGTTGATGTTATTTCTTGTGATATCATTTCTTGTGATGTCACTTCCACTGAGGTCACTGCCGGTGATGCCATGTGTAATGTCACACTTCGTGACATCACGTGCTGTGATGGCACATGCCATGATGTTACTTGCATACTGCCTAACTTGGTAAGTCCCCCCACTTCTTTTTATAGGACTTGTGGCCTGGTTTTACCTTTGGAAATGTTTCTGCATCCGGATAAATTTGTGAATCTGCACCCGCATGTAGACTGAGATTTAATCCTTTTTTGAGAATTGGACCACAATAAATTAGAGTAGCTGCAGATAACTTTGTCCCATTTAATCACATTGTTGCCTGTATGCCCATTCCATTGTACCCCATGAATCTCTGCTATGTCCATCTGTAGCAGTGACGTAACAGGTGCATCTTTTTCTAACACGCTTTGCATTTTGCACTGTAATACCACCACGAGTACACCCGGGATCAGCGATAGCTGAAACGTACAGAATTTGTATGCAATCTCTGAAAGCAAGGCAGAAGCTGCTATTCATCTGCAAAGCTGCTTGGGGACAGTTTCATTTGTCTGAAGCACAGTGGTGGCTGCCACAAATGTAAAGTGGTAGGACAGAGTGGGAGTTGGGGAATAGAAATAAAATAAAAAGTCTTACCTGCCGCTCCCGCTGCCAGCCACCTCTGTGCTCCTCTGGTCCTGACAGTACATGGGCCACAAAGCAGACGCTCCCCATCCAATCCAGATGCTGTTCTCATGCTCTAACTGGCATGAGGGAAGCACCGGGATTATCCCGAGTCGGCTGGTCTGACGCTCGCTCAGGCACAGGGAGCCTGTGCCTTTTCTCCACCCAGCTGTGCAGCACAAACCAGACATGCACACTTACATTGCCCACCTCTCCTCCTCCTTGCCATGGCCCGCTCCATCCTCCCCTAGACTCCATCTTTTGTCTCAGTCAGAAAGTGATAAATAAAATGATAATAACAATGTTTTATTATCATCACCTGCTGGCTCTGAGCAGTGAGGCCGCCACTGTTGAAGCAGGTATGGTAACAGACTGTACTGGAGGCCTAACTAATGCATCAAGCATTGGCTGTGCCCTGCTGGCTTTATGACTCAGGCACTGCTATTTTTGCTTATGCTGAAGTAGTTTCTATTTTCAAGACTTTATTAGGGTTATGACAGGGGAAGTACTTCCGGGCAGCAGATACTGTGAGTCATTTTGATGAAGTTGAATCAGACGTTGCTGGTAAAATTCCGAAAGTTCCACATGTTTTTGAGTGCAAATGTGCAAGCTGCAGGAATGAAAGCAGGCATGGCGTAGGCCGTGACGTTTTGTTGTAGATTGGTAACATTTTCCCTGTTGAACTGATAAAATAATGGTTTGCAAAAAAAATAGTAATGCCGTTCATAATGTAAGGGCTCTTGGGTCAGAGCATGCACTGCTCATTGTGATCACCATGATGTCAGTTCTTATACGCATGGTAAAGACTATAATGTGATAAATGTAATGAAAACAGTCACTACTGGGTCCTGTCACTAAATGGAGCATCTAATCTACTCTTTTTGTAAGGACAGTGATACTTTGTAAATATTTTGTATTATCCTTATAATACATTTGTCATAATTGTAAAAAATGTTTTTTCTTTTATTTAAGCTAAATGTCTTTAACTAGCAAAATCAATAGAACAGTGTGCATTTTTTCTCCCAGCATTTTTTTCTAGTGGCTCGGCTGTACAGGTCGTGCCCACCTCGCTTCCAATACCTGTCCATGTGGAGGTGCTCTCCCAGCAGACTGAAGAAGTCCCGGTGCATCACACCCAGAGAAATAACAAGGGCAGATGTGCCACCTGACGCAGAAACCTAGTGGGATAACTAGACCATATATTCCCTTCCGTAGTGTAATTACACCCAGTGAAATAACTGGAACACATATTCCGTTCACTGTTGCATTTACACCCAGTGAATCTGATCAGTATTAAAGGGACATTCTACCTGTTTACATATTTTATGCACAAGCCCCAGTAAGTATTATTTGGGGTCGGAAAAGCCTTTGTATAATAAGGAACGTATCCTATCTCATCTGGCCAGGGAGAAAGATAGTTGATTATTATCCTGCTAAGTTCCCTGTAACTGGGTCTGCCACGTAGACATGCCGCCTCGCAGTTAAAGTCGAATGCTTGCATTGTTGTATTGTTATTGAAAGAGAGACCTTGAGGTGTGTTGCAGTGGGTAAGTGAAAGACGATCTGTTTACAGAACATAATTTAAAGTGAGGATTTTCATATTTGTAGGCACAGTAGGGAACGTATTGTGAAGTGAGGCAGCATTATCATTTGAAGGGCTAGCGGCACAGTCTGCTAGACTTGACTTGTCATGCGTACTCACTTGTCACTGAAGACCGGCTTCCACTTGCTTAGAATGTCTGCTGCCATCTTTTTTTCAGGTGTTAAAGGCAGTATTAAATGGGAATGCTCAGTGTTTTTAGATCACGGTGCAATCTGCGGACTCAGGAACACTCCATTAAACGTATCTGCTTCACCTGAGACCTTATGCTAGCTTTATCTTTCCTCTCAAATTGTTTTGGAGCCCCAAACCTGAGAAGATTTTCTTCAAAAGTGCTTTTTCTATGTCATTTATTGGACTCTCTGTTCAATGAGCATTTATGCAAATCCTCCAGTAATGTATCAAATTCTGAATGGGTATCAGTGAATTATGGAAATGTGTTTCACCCGTGGGTTCTAAGTGACATCACATTGACAGCGAGAGCACAGCTCAAGTTGTCAATGATGTCACTCCGCACCCTAGAGGTGTAAACAGCCCCGTAATTCCACAGCATTATAAACATAATAGGAAGAACTATTTTCTACAGCTCAAAAGAGAGTACTTATGTTATATGTAGCACGCTAGAAGCCGGGCCCTGGTAGCTGCGATTGGAGTTGCCAGTAAAGTGAATCGCCAAGAGTAGGGAAGGGAAGATCTTCTTTAGCCTTGTTGGGGCTGCCCTTCCCTGCAGGGTAAAATGTTTTAATATCACTGACTTGGGAGGGCCTTTCGAATTTTGGTAAATCAAATACGTGTCCACAGATTTTCACAGGAAAGTCATCTGAATATAGGGGCTGATTCACAAATATTAGGGAATGAGCAGTACTTCTGGTTCACTGATAAATTGCAGGAGTGAGCCTGGAGTACCTCTAGCTTACCACTGGTTTATCCCTGAATTGAGGAATACTACAAGAGTAAGCCGCAACAAAATGATCGTGAAATGAATGAACAGAGGCTATGAGCTTGATTCACGAAGAGTTTGTAGTACTCCTGGCTTATTCCTGGGATCCATGGGTAATCCAGAAGTGTTAAAAGAGTGAGCCACAGCCAGATGTTTATGAATCTTTCCCACTGGAATCTCTACCAAAGTCTCGTACCTTGTCATTTTGATGGAGCACACATAATTGCATCATTCTCTCTCCCATAACGGTGATTGGTTAAAAGAAATAAATCATTGTTTCTGCAGTCACTGCATTGATTGCCTTAAATATGTCTTTATCCTGTGGAGATGAGATCGATTTTGATCATGCAGTTGTTACTTTTACATTCTTTACTTTATTCAATCTTTATTTCGGCCAATGACCATCAAAGATATACAGTAAAACACATGTAGTACAGTATAAAACCATCAGACATATACAATAGAACACATATTGTACAATGTAAAACAATTCCTCCCTAGAAAAATAGGTGCTTCTTGAGTAAAAAACAGATAAAAGGCCTTGCTTAAAATTCATATTTCTTATAATTAAATGGTCGACTGCGACTTTAAAATGCGGGTGCGAGTATGCCAGACATTTGTAGGGAACTTGGCCAACGCAAACACCAATGGTCCCGAAACATCAGTTTTTAAAATTCTATACATCGGGAGGTATTCCCTGCAACCATAGTTTCTGATGAGTGGTAAAAGCCAATAATTCCTAGCTGCCTTGTAAGTTGGACAAAACAAGACCACATGGAGGTCGCTTTCCTCAGCACATGTACATGCCGGGCACTGCTTGGTGGAAGGCGGTGTTGTCCAGGAACTAGTGTATGACCGCAAGGGCAATGTGCCATATCTCCATTGGAGAAATAGCTTCCTGGCCAGCACAGGAGTCATCCCATCCAAAACCCTCTCCAGCCTGTAGGAATCTTTGCATTGTATAAAGGCAGATGTTAATGACCCCTCTCCCTGGCAATCTAAAACCATAGCCAATTTTCGCTCATAATAAGCATTGGCCAAGGCTCTTCGTGGGATCCTAAGAGATGCATTAGCTGGATCGGACCATAGATCTGGGAACCCCATTCTCTCACAAGACTTTTTTATGTATTTTATCCAGGGAATCTGTAAGGCTTTGGGGTGGGTTAAAAACTCCCTCAGTTCTGCCCTGTAGGTGAAAAGTTCCTCACTGCTCCATATCCTTCGCCAGAAGGCTATGGGCCTGAGGCCCAATTCGTCTGCTATTGGTCTCAGGCCCAAGTCCATCCTCAAAGGAAGGAGCGGTGTGCTAGGCGGGAGTGCCACTATCTGTCTGATGAATTTGTTCTCTGTTATAGTCAGATTGTGGACAGGTACATGGCCCCACAATTCCGCCCCATATGTGACGGCACCCCTGGCCTGTGCCTTGTAGATCTGGATAAGCGGCCCCAGTGGTCGATATGTTGAACCTTTCAACATCCGTGCGATGCCACCTGTGGTCTGCACTAGTTTGAGGTTTGCCCTAATCTGGTGTGTTCCCCAGGACATGGTTTCGTTCAGCATTACACCCAAATATTCGAAGGTGGAGACTCTCTCTAAACGTGATGATCCCAGCAAGGGGTTCGGGCGTGATCTTTTGGTTGAGTTCAAGACCATAAACTTAGTTTTTATAGCATTGATCTCCAACCCCCTTTCCGTGCAGAAAACCACAAAAGAATCTAATATCCTCTGTATCCCCATAGGGGTTTTGGACAGCAGCAGGGTATCATCTGCAAACATAATTGCAGGTACCCTGCTGCCGTTCAATTTTGGAGCATCAGTATATTCAATGCCATTGAGATGGGCGATTACCCCGTTGACAAAGAGGCAGAACAGGGTCGGTGCCAGTACACAACCCTGCCTCACCCCTCTGTCAACGGGGAATCTGTCCGTTAATTCTCCAAGCTTCCCGCACCTGACCCGGGCATAGTTGTTTTGATGCAATCTCTGTAAAATTACCAGAATGTCCGGGGGGACCCCCATCTCGGCCAGGACACTCCAGAGTTTCCCTCTGGGCACCAAGTCGAAGGCGGCCCGCAAGTCCACAAATATGGTATACAAGCTGCCGCCTTCGACTATCGCTGTCCTCCAGTAGATAATGTTTAAACGAAAAACCTGGTCCACTGTGGAAACTCCCTTCCTAAAGCCCGCCTGGTATGGACTAAGGGCGTTGGTTTCCTCCACCCAGTCCTGAAGGCGATTCAACAGTATCCTACCAAAAAGCTTCTGTGGCACGTCAATCAAACTGATTGGTCTGTAGTTAGCTGGGAGCAGAGGCGAGCCCTTCTTAAATATTGGAACCACCTCTGCCCCCAGCCAAGTACTCGGGATTTCCATGCCATGCAGGACTGCATTAAATATAGCAGCAAGGTAGGGGCCCAGACATCCGGCTCCTGCTTGAACAGGTCCCCGGGGAGGCCGTCCAATCCTGGGGCCTTTTCCGATGCCAGACCTGCAATTGCTGCCACAACCTCCCCCACTGTGATCAGGTCCCCACCATACTCAGCCCATCCATCACCGATTGTAATCATAGTTTCTCCCGGTTCTGAACTATAGAGTGACTGGAAGTGTACCTGCCACACCCCTGCCGCAATATTTGGCTCTATTGCCGAATGGAGGCTCCCCGATCCCCCATTTACCACTCGCCAAAACATTCGGTGGTCTCTTGTTGCGAGGGAGCTAGTAAGCTCCTCCCATTGGCTCTCCTCCCATTCAGTTTTTGCATGACCAACTAGTTTTTTGTAAGCCCGTCTACTTTCGCGTAGCTTCTCCCCACCTATTCCCTCTTTGATGCTTCTGAGGAGTTCACCCTTTGCCATCCTGCAGGCTTTGTTGTACCAGGAGGATTTGTGATGTTGCCCCCTCCTAGAATTCTGTACCTTACTAAAGAGCTCAGATGCCGCTCCCTTTATAAGGTCCTCATGAGCCTGATATAATTTATTGTGGGAATCTTTATTGCCCACATCCTTGGCTAAATCTCCCACTTTTTCCAAAATTGGAATTAATCCTGCGTAGAGCCTCGGGAGTTTCCCTTGACTCATGACTAATTTTTCCCACCTGATTCTTCTCCTGTTGTTACCCAGTAGAAGTTCAGGTATGTTCTCCTCCTTGGTTGTAGTAGAGGCTTCTGTGCCAGGGTGGATGAGATCTAGTTCTAGGGCATTATGGTCACTATCTAGTCTATCGGTAACCCTAAAGTCCAGAATAGAAGACCAATTCGCTAGCTGTACAAGGGCGTAATCCAAGCGGGACTCTCTTCCCACTCTATTATACGTGGGTTTGCTTGGTATGTCAGACTTAATACGCCCATTGCAAGCTCTGATTCCATGCTTTAAGGTTAGGGCGGTAATCTGCAGTGCTACAGGCGTCCATGCCTTTGGGGAAGGTGTTACCACCGAAGGTACTGACCACCTGAGCTCTTCTTCCATGGGAAATCCCTCTAGAAGACCGGCCAGTGGCTCGAAGTGAGAATTTAAATCCCCTCCAACTACATAGGGGGTACCCCTTGGAATTTCACACAAATAAGCTGAAAGCTCGTCTATGGTGGGAGATTCTCGCGAAACTCCCACTGGCCTAGAGTATATATTTATCAAGGCTAATTTCGCTAGATTTGGCCAAGCCAGCAGGACCACTAAAATGTCATCCAATGGCACCGGTAGACGTGAGGCCTGGCACCCAAGATGGGATGCCACCCAAGTTGTAAGTCCACCTGAGGGGCGGCCCTTACCCTCCCATCTAGCCGGAATAAAAAATGACAGGTAGCCCTGCTGAGTGTATTCTTCCCTTGCCCAGGTCTCCTGGAACATACAAACATCCCCAGTTTCAATATAGGTAGCCCAGTCTTGTGTGTCCAGCTTGTTAGCTAGGCCGGCCACATTCCACCAGATTAGCCTCAGATGCACCGAAGCAGCAGCAGAGGGGATAACAACGGTGGGAGTAAGAGGAGAGCTAGTACCAGGTGTTCCATTGCTTATTTTGTAGAGTGTTACATGTGTTTTCTAAAGAGATGCACTCGGTTAATATGAGGAAACACATTGGCATAAGAAAATAAATTACAAAACTAAAACAATGCGTAGGATGCAGGCAGCGCTTTGATTAGCGATGTCTCTCTACATAGGGGTGAGAACGCAGCTCTGTGACCAAAGCGCAGATTTCCCACCAAAGCAGAATGTCTCTTTATTTATTTATTTTATTTAGAAAGTTTTATATAGTGCGAACATGACCACCAAAAGTATCCGAGCGCTTTACACAGTAGCAGCCTGTGGTGGGAGTGCTGCTGGGCGCTGATGTGGGGGGAGGGGATAGTAAACTATGGATTATGGCCAATTAGAGGTAAGTAAACATATAGATAAATAAAACTAATTTTGTTGCGCGCACTGCATCGCCAAATGCGATGCAGCACACACAACAAAATTTGTTTCATTTATTTATGTGTTTACTTACCTCCAATAGGCCGTTTATTAGAGGTAAGTTAACATATAAATAAATAAAACGAATTTCGTTGCGCACACTGCATCGCCAAATACAATGCAGCGTGCGCAACAAAATTTGTTTAATTTATTTATGTTTACTTACCTCTAGTCGGCCGTACTCTGTAGTTTGCTACCCCCCACCCTGCCCCTCCCCGCCCCACGTCAGCGCCCAGCAGCACTCCCACCACGGGCAGGTACTGGCTTTACAGTATATGCATCAAGAGGGAACACGTAAAACAAAACAGACTAAACAAGGTGAACAATTCACAGTCATAAAATGTCAAAACAGAATAAACAAAGCAAAATAGTCACAGACATAAAATGCCCAAAACATTCTCGTGAGCCAGGCAACTGGGCCACAAATCTGCGGTTGTGGCACCAGCATCAGATGGAGAGGCCAAACTGAGCCAAACATTTCTTCATTAGGAGCCCTTTGGCTTCTTTCTTGAAGAGGAACGTGGAAGGGTTTGTCTTGACTTCAGGGGGAAGGGAGTTCCAGTTCCTAGGAGCCATACCTGAGAAGGCATGATTTTAGGACTCTTTTTTCTTGATTTGTTGTGGTTTAAGCAACAGGGTGCTGGCACTTCTCTTGTCACCTTACTGATTCACAGTGCTTGACGTTTCATGTCATGAATGACTGAATTACGACTATGATATTCAGACCTGTGGCCATCAGATGGGAAGTAAATGTTAACAGTAGGCTCCAGACACAATGACTTATTTCCCAGCCTGTGAGACACATGTCACCATCATTGGGCAAACTGCAACAAACCGAGGCATCACTTGGTCACCTTCTGCTGTGTCTGGGACTTGTTCATGCTTTCCATATTGAAGAAAATTAAAGAAAAATATGTTTCAGTCATTTTTCACTTAACATAAAGCCTGCACTTGCTCTTTCTTCACACAGCTCACTGAAAGGCAGATGGCAACGACTTCTGTTCACAAATTCTTATGGCCAAATTCTAACAACTATGATTTAACAGAAGGGACTATCTAATCCAGCTCTAGCAATAGACTCAAACAACCTCGGGATTCAATGTTAACAGGGTGCCTGTTACATCATGTTCGCTTCAGTTTCTTCTCCTTCCGGCCAGTACGTGTGTGTTTTATAAATAGTTGCACACTTTTCTAGCCACCCGGAGAGCGAAAGCTAGCAGCGTAGCCGCACTGCATTTTTAAACATGGCCTGTTGTTTATTTTGTGTTGCCCATTGACCAAAATCTGTGTTCTTTCCCTTCGCCCCTCCCTGGTCTATTCTCTATATATGGCAGCGTTCTCAGCCACTATCTAGGTGCAGCCTTAATTAGTTTCCGCGTCCTTCATTTTATATGAGGTGTGGTATCATGTCTACTTACACTGTGGTCAATGAAACTGCATACATTCAGGGATGTGCTCTGCTTACAAACATTAATCTTCCTTGTGCTTACAGAACCCTGGCTCTCAGAAAATGATTGAGTGGGCTTTGTGACTTTCATGCATAATCATGTTACAAGATCTCACGCCCCCTGTCCCTAGGGACAAGCAAGGTAGTGTTGTTCCAAATTCAATTTTTCATTTTTTGCTGTAGTTTCATATTTCCATTTCAACGTTCCACCGTTAGGTCACCTGAATTCTGTCTTACAAATCTCTGCTATTTGTTGATGCATTTCATGTTTCTCACAGAAAACACATTCACTTGCAACTGTTTATATTTTCTTTCCATTTCGCATCCTTTCTCCTGATTGCTCGTTAGTATTCGTGTTGCACTGCCTTGACACATATGAATCACTTGCTTCTTGATAATTAAATTTTCGCCCTGTTTGGTTATTGTGCTGACATTTAGTACGATCTTTTATAGACCCAATTGTTTGTGAACGAGTATCTAAATATGAGAAGTCCTCGAATTTCCAAAACTGTAGTTTGTTCACTACAGTTTTGGAAATTCGAGCATTTCTCCTACAGCAGGCGAAAGAGAGGACATCTTGGGGGGCCCTTGCAGGCAGCTGAAATTATTTTTGTAAGGATATTGCGTAGACTGAGTCATTGATCCCATTCAAATCAGGGGAGCTAGGAGGATGAGGCGCAGGTCATGGGAGATGTCCTCAAGGAGCACATTGCAGATGATCTTTGCAAGTATTTTCTATAGGTTGACTTAGATGAGCATACGTAGTTCCCCCTTGTCGCATATTGAAGATTGTTTCTCATGATTGTTATGCATTGCCATGTTGTAGGTGTAATAGACTGTAAAGTGTCTCACTTGTTATATCATAGAAACTACCACATGATTATTGCCATTGGTGGCACTTCAGTCCCATGAATGCCAAATATCATGGGGTAGTTTCTTAGCATGGTGGGATCTGTGACCGTTTCTTTAAAGAAGCCAGACAGCTTAATCCAAAGTGTTGCCGAATAGCCTGGAAGGGATGACCCGCTTTCCTTTACTTCAGTTTGGCACAGACTATATTTTTTTACTCATTCCACTAGGAAGGGTCCGGCATCCATTGAAACATTACTTTTCTTCATAAATGTGACTGGAGCTGTGCCAGTTGCCCAGAAAATTGTTCTTTTGACATGTTGAAAAGGTAATGCCCAAGGTTTATAGTGGGAGGTGCTTCCACAAATCCAATGTTCTGACTTTTGACCATGGCACCTATGAATTAGTGATCACTGAATGAATTGAGTATTGATTATTGACTACTTCCTCAAATAACAAGGACTACCTGTATTCTAATATGTTGTTGTTAGAAAGATCATATCTCTACAGTGGAAAGTAGCAGATTCCTTTAGACAACCCATGAATAAACTCACATAGGTTTGCTTCAGAGATTTACATATGGTGGAGCCATTCTAACTCACTTGTTTCTGAGGTTTGTTTCATCCATTGTTGATATATAATGTATAGGGATTTTCCCACTAAACCTCCTTCATGTTACTCAATAGGCCCAGGTGTTTCCTTTCTGGAAATGTTTCCTTTTGAGGAAGAATGCATTTGCTTTTATGGAACCTCAAAATTAAGTGATCATAGAACACTGATCCCATCATAAAAAGTGTCATATTTTCTTCCTGATTTACAGATGTTAACCCTGCTTATCGCAAAATTGTGTCCATTTTCTTTGCCATCGCTTGTGTTTGTATTGATTAAAGGATTCTCAAGCTTCAATTGGTTATCCCACATTTGGAACATGTCCAACCCTTGCCTTTGGTCGCACATAGATTCAAAACTGCATATCAGCATTATTGCCTCTGCCTTGTCACTAGTTTGAAATATATGAGAAGGATTAACGATTGGCCACAACATTGGAAGCCAAAATATTGATGAGGTAAGTGCATATAGGGAGGTATAGATTTACTATTCTTAACTCCACATCTATGTACCTTGAAGATATATATCATCAAAGTACGTAAATGTGAAGCTAAATATAGAAAATCTACATGGTCATGATACTGTGACTACCC
The DNA here is from genome assembly GCF_964261635.1 of Lissotriton helveticus. Lineage (NCBI taxonomy): Eukaryota > Metazoa > Chordata > Amphibia > Caudata > Salamandridae > Lissotriton > Lissotriton helveticus. The sequence continues at coordinate 1,707,467,556 of NC_136063.1, read as the reverse complement.
TATATTCATTCCACGATATTCTGTACTAAAACCCCTTTCACCTAATTATTTAGCTTCTTCTAAAGGCCTAGTTAAGAGTCTGGCATCCTCGGACCGCCAGACTCATGGTGGGGTGTCGCTCTTCTAACCACCACATTACGATCTTGGTAGTAATGATGCCCTGGGACCACGGACTCTGTCACAGAACCGCTAATCCCTGGCATGGCAGTCAAGAGGCATGAGAATGCTTGGTGGGAGGGACGCTGCGGTAACGCCAAGTATAATATGAATTTCCTTATTGCTACTGATTTCATGGACGTCTTTCCTCCATGAAAACAGTGGCAGAGAGAAAAAAGGCCTTACTCCATGTGGATGCACACAGGGAGGCACAAAGTGTGCCTCCTGTGTGAATGCATCCACAGTTCCAGCACGACATGGACTTCACATTCTATGCCGTGCTGGAACTTCCTTTAATGTTCCCATTACGGAGCCTATTTTATTGGTACTGCCTTAGGAACATGAAAGAATCTCTCACCAATGACAAAAAAAAGTCATAACACAGCAGGCGGTTCTCACTCTGGTTTAGCGGTGCGGCGGCAGGGCCGTCCCGCTGCCCCATCATCAAACTTGTAATCGGGCCATATAATATGCCAAACCTATAAACACTGGTAATTTCACACTACGGCACAACAATGTCTATCGTTAACATTTAAGGAGATATTGAAACCTGGTATATTTGAAAGAAAGTTAGCTGAATTGTTATAAAACTAATTGCTACCTAATGAGATCTGTCCGTCTGATCTTCAGTTAGCAAGAGAGGATTGGTTAAAGAGATGTTTGGAACCTCAGAAATCAGAACTTTTGTAAGTGGAAAATTAGTCAGTGCTTGTAGAAGGAGATGGCTCTAGTCTTTGGGTTCCCACAAATAGTTGTTTTTTCACCAATGAAAGAAATCAAGTCCACAAAGTACTTTTCCAATTTTGGGTGAAGGTCGGATATTCCCTTGCACAGTGAACTCTAAAATAGCAGTTTATGAGAATGAGGGAAAATAGAGCCAGGGTCATTCTGATGCTTCATTCTTTAGCAACAAAAAAAAAGTGTTTATGTTATTGGTTTCTAGATTCAAGATTCTTCATTTTCACGATTTTTCTGTCCAAGTCCTGCGAAGGATCGAACATCCTTATAAACATGATCTCACCTGATGGACATAGTTCTTTGAATTACTGTTTTAGCATTTGGACAACAGCGTTGATGGAATAGGTAACTGGATAACCTTTTTTCCATTAGAGATAATATTATTCTCAAACACTTTTTCCTTAGACAATACACGTCTTTAATGAAGCTTATGTAACGTATACATTGCCTACAGTGGTTTATATGGAGAACATTCTGTTTACCCAGTGCTAGTCATCTGTCTAAAAATAATTAAAATTCCCCTGTTTCTGATCATTGCAACACCACGTATTGATTGATACATAGCACACACGAACGTAACATGTATGGAACATACCCAGTACAACAGAGAATATGGGACAAATTAATGCTGCTTCTAGACCACACTAGGGGCTTTGCCACAATTATTTTTTATTTGAAAACTTAAAATAGAAGGGTTATTAGTAAAAATGGGACTAGAGTTTGAGATGCTTTCTGGGATAAATGCATTATGAATTAAAGAAGAGGAAACAAAAAAGTGCATATAGCGTCTAAAAAGATGAACACCATTTACAGCATTGATCTGTTTAAATAGTTTTTTAGAAATTAATTTCTGCTGTCAGATTAGGCTGCGTGTTTCAGTGGAGTCTATCAAAATGTGCCTCATGTTAGGTTAGTGGTAATATGTAATAAGAAAGTTTATGCACAAGTAGACAGCTGGACCACAGCTGAGGTACAGTGTCACAACAACAACTCAAAACCACTTTACAACAACAATAAATACAAAAACACAATGACAATACAGCACAACACACCAAAATAACAAGAAGACAGAATACATCACACCACCAAAATTCAACACACAGAGCAATAGATCACAACACAATGGCACTAGTCTAGAACACACCAATACAGCACAATGGCACTCCAGCACAACACCCGAATAAAACAACTCACTAATAACTCAACAATCAGAATAGGTAACCTCGCAACAACACAACAGCAAAGGAGCACACATTGTTGCCAAACAACGCAATATCATAAATTACATAACAACATAACAATAGTTTGATACAAAATAATAATATAACAGAAAACAAAAGCAAAGTACAGTCACAAAACAATTATTCAGCATTGCAATAATGTTTTTGTTGCTTTCCTGTGTTATGTTATGTGTTGGTATTGCCTTCTAATGTGGTAGTTAGTTCCTATATTGTGTTTTAATTTGAGTTGTGTTATTTACAGGCATATCCATCAACCATTTTTGCGAGGTGTGATTCACAAAAATCGGCCGTTTACTCCAGCCAAAAGGGCATTTGAGATGCATCAAGGTTCAAGGCACACGCAGTTTGAGAATTCGCTATTAATTGCGATTTCTCAAATTGCAATTACATTTAAGGAATCGCAATTTGCGATTCCTTAAATGCAATGCAATGCAAGAACCAATTGAAAAAAAGTGATTTCAATACTAGGGGGTGCAAATTTGTAGGTTACACACAGACATTCCCTTGGGGCATGTGTGTGCGCAACATGTGTGCACAGAGCAATTTCAGGGTTGCAACACGGTGTCCTTAAGACACCCTTGCACCCTTGAAATTGCATGGGAATTTGCGACTACCAATTGGTACTTGCAAACTGCGCATGCAAACTCCCATTCATTCCTATGGGCCCATAGGCCCATAGGAATGAAGGCATTCCTTAATTGCTACTCGCAATTTGCGAGTTGCAGTTAAGGAATGTTTAGGAATTGCTATTTTAATAGTGATTCCTACATGCATAGGCTTTTGAGAGTCCTTAATTGCGATTCCTTAATAATCGCAATTAAGGACTCGTAAAAGTATTTCTTGATGCATGTGCCTGTTAGTTCTTTGCAGAGTTCACCAAATGCAGTTGCAATTCCTACTAACAGCAGTAAACTCTTTTACAGATACATTGCAAAAAAATAAAAATAGTCAAGACATAATGCTGATGCAACTCTACATTTTCCTTCCTTACCAATTAGTCTAAAACCATTTAGCCAGATCACATAAAGTGAGCAAGGGAAGTGTCAACTCAAGGCATGTTCTCTGCCACAATTTTGCGATTACAAGTGCCTTAAATTTAAAACTGGAACAGCACTATGTTGTCACCGAAGACAGTGTTAAATGGTTGTTTTTCCCTAAAACGTTTGAGTAACATGCTGTTTTTGAATGGGGGTGTGGCATCGCTTCTACTGGTCTCCAATTTAACATAACAAGGCACAACACAGCACATCTAAACAATCAAAAAAGAACACATAACAACAGTCACAGTACAACACAATAATAAAGTGCAATAATGCAACACTAAAACACGCAACATATAGCCAACAAATCAAAATTCAAAACAACACAACTACACTGCAGAATAACCTAAAACACAACACACAAATCTGGTTCTACAATGCAGAACAAAGTAGCAAAAGCACCCAATACTATCCATCATACTAACACAGTAACAATCTTTTATAACAGAAAAACATTCTGAAAATTAACAGAGTTTGGCACTTGCATTGTTCATTTTATCTGATAGAGTTCAAAATGTCCTACTCATTCCGTTGCAACAACTGTAAAATACAGCTGTCCTGTCCTCTACCCATTGATTGCGCCTGCAGAAGGAGTAGCATTCATGCATGATGCACAATATTTACAAAATATGGTTCCATGTTAGCAGCCAGGATGACCTCTGTACACTAGTTCCCCACTCTTCCTGTGTCTTAATTCATGAAACCCTTCAAAGAAGTAAAAATAACACCCTTCTGGTCTTACTCCACAGTTCAGTATTGGGCTTCAATTTCATGTTTATTGTACAATTGTCCAGTTAAAGTTTAGAACAATGTCTAATGCATCTTTTTTTTATCTGAGCTTTCTGAAGTAACTATTTAGATTATGTTCCTTTCTTTTCTGCCTCTCTTTCGTCCTAGATATTGATATTTCAGTATAAGCTCAGCAGACTTTCACCGTCGATCTACTAGTGTCATACTTGTGCCCTGTTCATTTATTTATTCATTCATTCTTGGGCGAAGGGAGGAACTGTGGATCAATATTTTGTGCACATCCTTCCTCAAAGTTTCATTTCTAAAACCCAGTTTTCCACATTCCCTCAAACGAATTTTTTCACATATTATTCTTCCTCAGTCCAGAAGTCTATGTTCACAGTTTGAGTCTCCTCCTTCCGACACCCCCCCTAACACTAAACCATTTAACTCCAACAATCTCTTGTCGCAAAGAGTCCTAGAGGGAAAGACCTTTTTTTCGGAATCATAGCATAGGCTAAGTTGGGTTAGTGTGAAAGTGTCATTAGCGTTCACGTGAAGCTAGGGGGCTGTAGGGGTTTTCATTGTCCTAACTCTCTGCATCTAAAGCGCAGCGTCCTTCACTCGCAATCCTTTACATGCGCCCATGCAGTTGATCCGATATATGTCCGATATAATTCTCTCCATGAAAAGAAAACACACAGTAGTACCCACTGACCCGTCCCCACTCCACACAGGATTATTGTGCCTTCAAGTAAAGGCATCACAGACAGCCTACTACAAATAATCTGTTTACCCTCGCAGCCTCAAGAGTTGATTTAACTCTTGCCTTTGGTTTGCTCTTCCCTGGAGATTTCCCTGTTTTGAGTACTTTTGTTAGGATCGCCAATATGTATAAACATCAAAACTACATAAAAAATTATTTGAACATAACTTGGATTTAGATATCAGAAATGTACACTTTAAATTCAGATAAAAATTAATTGAACTAGTGTTCATGCTATATTCAGAATCTATAGTTGATGTCAATAATGTAGAAGAGAAAGCATGACTTGAATAAAAACATGTTGATTTTCACCACCCAGTGTCTCAATTTCAGTTTATAGTTTTGCTAAATTATGCATTAGGCATCTCAACACCATACAAGCATTCTCTCTGTCCTGAAATAGACAACATGCACTATAGACATTGCTATAGTTATAAAATACAATGTCACCTTGATATTCAGTAAATTCAGTTGCAGGGCACATTCAGTGACTTCTGATATTGCCTTTTTTCGTCTTTTCATATGCCGAAGCTGTTACAGCATCTTGCTGACATCAATCTTGGATCAAACATGCAGCAGGATCTTAATAATATTTCAATGTTACCACTCAAGATGTAATTAATACAAATTGAAAAATGTGTTCATAAGCAGTGTGCAATATCTGAAAAGCCTGAAGGTAAAAACTGACATTAAGTTGACAGGATAAGTGCTTGAGATGTGCTTGAGAAGGCTGATTCACTTCCCTCTTATCAGTCAGATGAAAAAAGGCAATCAGTGGACCGACATGAGCAAATGCTTGCAAGCACTAATGCAGAGAAATGGGAGGTGTCTCAAGTACATACTTTTGTTTATGATACAGAGAAGAACACAGATGCGGCCTTCCATTGGAAGCCATTTGAGAGGACACCTGGTTCGATTCCAGGTTATTTAGTGTCCTAGTACCAGAGCAGTGAAAAAAGTGCCAATAAGCCGGTGCTCTAGCATTCGTTGTTTCACAACCTCACCCGCTCCTCTAGAAACCAGCTAAAAAGGCGAGAAATTGGGGTTGTTGGTCTGCCATTTCTCCTGGATTATTGCATTTCTTCACTAACCCAAAGAAGGTGGCAGAATGTGGGTAGCAAACTCACCATCTTCTATATCAGCCACCGGTCAGCACAGTAGCGCACTGATAGAGGATTGTTTTCCATGCTGATGAGCGCACTTCACAGAGCCACTGTCAGTAAATTGCTGGTAATGTGCTGTGTAGTATAGTAGCATATACACATGATGAGCACACCTCAAAAAGACCATGTTTATCATAGTTTTCTGATGACTTCTGCTCCTAAGCAGGGGAAAAGTATTTTGGCGTGGCATACACAATATGCAAAGTGGAAACTCCATGTCAGAGGTTTAAAAGACATGATAGATGTTGGACTTGGCTTTTTCTGCAGGGTCATACCCAAAGTTTTTGCCATCATGCTTCTGTTCTCTTAACCCATTTTTGGTGGCTTTTAGGGCACTGCACACTTTACCACTGCTAATCAATGCTAGAGTGCTTGTGGTCACTCCTTAAAAATGTGATGGAATTGCATATACTCAATCGACCTATTTAATTTACTTGTAAACCCCAATTAAAGTGGTACTGGCTGTGCCCAGGGCCTGTAAATTAATTGCTACTAGTGGGCCTGCATTAATAATTGTGTCACCAACTAATGTAGCCATTTAAACATGCCTTAGGTCTGCCATTATAGTTTGTGGGTGCAATTTTAAACTTCCATTGCTATCTGACAAAAAAGAAATTATGACAGGCCCAAACCGTCCATTGTAAGACATATGAGTGACCTTTGGGGCAGGCCCTGGATAACTCAGAGGGCAGAGTGCAATACATTTAAAAAGTAGGGCAGGTACTTTAAAAATGTTCTTGTCCTGGTAGTGAAAAACTCTTACATTCGCTTTTCATTTCTGCAAGGCCTACCTCTCCCAAAGGATAACATTTGAGTTATCTTACTACCTTTAACAAGCTGTAACTCCCAAATGGGAACAGGTAACCAGTTCATGCTTGGTGTCTTTGGAACTGTAATGAAAATTCCTCTTGTATGATGAAGTTGTATTTTATATTACAATTTTGAAAATCCCACTTTTTGAAAGTTAGCAATTTCCTGTCTCAACCATTTAGTGCCTGCAGCCTGTCTCTGGGTCCCTAGAGCTAAAAAATTGGCTTTTTGTATTCCTCCTAGACTGCCATACACAATAGGGAGCTTTAGTATGCCTGGATGGGACATCACTGACAGGATGGGAGGTCAGAGCTCGGCACAACCCTACCTACAGTTGAATAGGCTCTGTCATTCCTTTTCACAAAGGATTGCATACCCTGTGTAGTTTGCCTGGAGCCAAGGCAGTGGATGCAGAAAACCTGTAAACTTTGAAGACAAACCTCTAGAAGCTTCTTCCACTTCAAAGGAAGCACCTGGTATAAACATTGGACCACAGGCATTACACTTCTGGACCTGTGGAGACTCTGTCAGGAGGAACGACTGATGTGCTGCTGAAAAGACTGACACTCAACTGAACTGCTGCCTTGCTGGACTACTGCCTTGCTGGATTGCTGCCTTGCTAGATTGCTGCCTGGCTGCCTGCTGTCCTCTTGCCTGAGTCAGAAGGATTTGGACCTGCATCGAAACCCAGGATTCCCAGAGTGACTCCAAGTGCTACTCCGCTAGCCTCTTATTCAGAGCTACAGGGACATAACAGTATTCCAACAACTTGAACTAACACCCAGATCCAGCAGAGCAAGCACTTGACCCCCAAGTGGTGCCCCTCCGGACCTGGACCCTTGGTGTGGCCTTAGATAGGCTGAATTAAAGATTTTGGGCTCTTTGTGACTGCAAAGTGGCCCATTTACACCAAACCCTTGCCACTTGCACAGCTTACCAACTGAAAGTTCCATCAACTTGTCTCTTATCGCTACAGCATCGACGGCTCACCAGGAGTGCCACTCTACGCTCTAGCCCACCCGCTCATGATGAAAATAGGATCTTCACACTACAGTAATGACCATCTGTGATGCCTGGCCTGCTCTTCACACTGCAACGAACACCATCCACAATGCTTCCCTGTTCCTCATGGCCCCTCTCCACAGCAAATGAGGTTCTTTAAAATGGACTGAGAAGTCAACTTTTCAAAACTATACTGGTCACAAACAATATCCAACCCATGCTTCTTTGCGGTTGGCCTAAACTCGTGACCTTCCAATCTCACTTGACCTGATAGCCACGAGTGACACCTTGAACTTTTTGGCACTATTTTCACCTTAATATTTAAAAATTCATATCTCCGGTTCTACTGATTGTTATATTTGTTGTTTTGGTTTTATTTTATTCGTTACAATCTACTCTATTTTTCTAAATTAGCATGGGATCTTTTTTTGTGTAGGGTTTTCATTTTAGTATTATTATAATTGCTGCCTAAATACTTTACACAGTGCCTCTATGTTATGCCAGACTGTTCGGTGCCAAGCTACAAGAGGGTTGAACACAGGTTAATTGGGGGTTTGTTTGTACCACTTCTTGTCAAGGATTGTGGCTTCTGCTTGAGTAGTGTTTCACTCACCTCAACCAGTAACCCAATTTCTCACAATAGACAATTCAAGATTCACTTTCATTGCCTTTACAAATTCCAAAAATCCAACAAAGGGAACTGGGCATGTGAATTTTTAAAATTGTAATTAATTTTTAGCACCAATATGCACAAAGTACCAAGTCAAACTAGACCAGCTCAAAGTCAAAAGTTAAGGCCAACCGCAGTGGAATACCAGTCAGATACAGATACCAGATTCATCCTGGATGGAAATGTTGCCTTCTGACTTGGCCAAGATGGGTTTCACAAGGCTGGAGAGCCATTGGATGCAGGCCTGGTGAAGCCGTTGACTTTTGGCAAGAAAGTTCAGGGTGAGAGTAATTCAAAATTCATGCCAGGTACTTTTGGTTCTGTCGCCCAGTGAACATTTCTACCTTCTGACTTAGTTTTTTAGAGCCCAGATTACTCCAGTGAAGCGAGGCTGAGAGCAATAGCTGAACAGATCTCTCCAAGGGCAGGTACCTTCTCTGTGATTTCCCACTGAAACAGATTTAGTGCTGTGGATAAGCTCTCATCGATATCAACATGAATCTTTGGCCCAGCATTAACACCACTTTCATCCGATTGACTTTGCTAGTTGGTCCCGATCTTCTGGTTGTTCTCCATGCAAAAATCCTTGAAAGGCTATAGGTTCTGGCTGTAAGGGGTAGGCAGGAGTAAGGGATCAGTACTCACTCCAGGGGAAGCTACCAACAGAGTCAATGACAGATCCACTTCATTAAGGTAGGTTTCTTGCATCTTTTGTGTTCCTATAGCTTAAAAGGGGGTCAGCCAACTGAACTTTGGAGTCCATGTCTCAGTCTGGGTACAAGTGGGAGCAGGCCCACCTATTGGGGTCTCTCTCCACAGGTCCAACAGCAGGTGAATTCTTCTTTCTTCCACAGGTTCAGAAGTGTCCTGAAGGGTGTGCTGAGGGTGCCACATTTATGCCCAGTGCCAGCCTGTGAGTGGGAGAAACTGCTGACCACTCCGTAACCAATGAGTTAAAAGTTCCTGGGTGGAGGGTACTGAGCAATTCTGCAGCACTTTCTAGGTATTGTACTGTAAACTATCCCACAGTAGCCCTCTGCACCTACAGCCAAAATGGCAGAACTTTTATTCCCTTGTCTAGAACTCTCTGGAGCCACCCAGAGGTGTGGCTATGATAATGGGCAAACTCTTCCTTGTGGTCTCTCAAAACCAATTCTGGGGCTAGCCCCTCTCCCACTTGGATGCCTATTTGGCCAGCCGTAAAACGAGGGAGCCAGGACTAGGTGTGAGTTTCATTTGCTCATGACAGGATAGTCACCTTTTTAGGTGTAATTAAGCAAATCAAACATTCACCCCGAGTCAAGAGATCTGGGTTAAATCCAATGCTCTTTTGCTCACCATGCCATTTCAGTTTAGAATCAGCCATATGCAACTCAGTCTTGACCCTGCTCCTCCAGGGAACAGCCCATCCCCAACCGGTAAGCCAGGTCTTTCCTGGACCAGAAACAAGCATCCTGGGATCAGTTTCAGGGTATTACCCCTCATCATCCAGGCGAGCTTGAATCCAGTAGTACAGTGAACCCGGGATCTACTTCTGGGCATACCCGGCGCACTTTGAGGGAATCCAACAAACAGTGGCTACACATAGACAGGGAGATAACAGGAAGAACAATTTGGGATGTCCTGTGGAAACCTATTCCAGATCTCCCGCCCAATGCTTATTTAAGAATCCTGACTAGAACCACTTTGAAGGACTGGGATGGGGCAACCTGCTTGATGACGTTTCCATCACCCTAAATCCCTATCCACTATAATAAGGTTTTTGACCTGTGGCAGAAGGGGGGGGGGCTGCTTTACCATCTCTGACCTTTTCCATGGATGGGAAATTCTCACATTTAACAACTGCCGGTGTGACTTTAATCTACCAGCCACAGAGTTCTACCATTACACCCAACTAAAACACTGAGCAATGAAACCTGAGGTTCGGCAAGCAGCAACAAGGGATCTACTCCCCATAGATAAATGTAAACGCCACCCAGAGGGTCAATGGTCCTGGGGCTGTTTTACTTTTCTCTACTAACTCCTAGCCTCCACGGTGTACTTCACTGTCCCTAGACACAAGGATCTATGTAACCTGATCTTACAGATGTAAAACCCTCTGGAACAGTGGAGGAAGCTCAGGAGCGACATACCCAGATTCAATCAATTGATGGGTCCTTGAGACGCCCATTATAAAATACTTTATGATTGATTCTTAGACCTGTTAAACTAGCGTAGCCTGCAAGAAACCTACAGCCCCCTCTCTGTCACAGTGGCACCCTTTCCTCTTGCAGGGCCTCACCATGGAACGCATGACAAATATTCTCACGACAACTGGAAAAGCTTTGACTATACATGGGGTCCCTTGGTGAGGTGTCTTTCTGTCAGTCTCCCTCTATTTTCCTGTCCCACACACACAAGGGTGCTCCACCTCTTTCAGACCCGAGCCCTCGCAATCTCTGAGGCACCCATTATCCAGGCCCCCTTGGCAGTTCATTGGAGACCTCCCGACATGCCCACTTTCACTTCCCACAAGATAGCCATCAATTTAACCACTCTGTACATGCAGGTAGTTATGTTTCGCTGATCTCTCTGATTAAGGGTTATTGAAGGAGAAGGGGTTATATTGGGTACTTATGTTGTCTATTGTGGTATGATATTACTGTAAACAGGTATCTATTTAGCATATTTGTACATTGGCAGACCCCTATGAATAACACTGTACTGTACTTTGGCATCTATGCTCTGAATGTGGTCTCTTGCCTTGTCATTCCGCAATGCATAATTCCTGTGCTCAGAAATTCAATAATGGAAGTTTGAGGGAAACACAATTAATTGAAATATTTTTTAATGCCAGGATATGTAAAACTTAAGTACAAATGTCCTACTTTTTAAATGCACCCTACCATTTTTGGATTTAGGGCCTAATTCAGGGTTGGCCTATAAGTGTTGAAAAAGAAGGTTTAGACCTAGCAGACGGGTATTTTTTCCTGGTTGAATGATAGTTTCAAGACTGGTCAGCTAGGCTGCTGTGGCATTCCTAGAGCCATGTTTTACTTGGCCATATTAGTGGTGGTATACCAAGTGCTGCATTTCACTTGTGACATTTTACTTACAAACCCTGGGCGCCCGAGGTACTATATACTAGGGACTTAGAGGTACATTAAATGTGCCATATGGGTATTTAACAAAATCAACAAGTTTATAGTATAGGGGTCAGATCACATGTTCTAGAGCCTGAATAGCAGGGTCCCAGAGTACAAAATAAAAAAAAAAACAACAGCATCAGTCCAAAATAGTTGGGGGTGACCATGCAAAAAGCATTTTCTTGCAGTATGCTCTACCCGTATACAGTTAAACAGCAGTAATTAGATGATCACTGTTTGGCCCAGCATACTTAGTGTGGTTTCCCCTGACTTTTTGCCTCCTGTGTTGCTGACTTAATTTTTGGTCACTTTACCACTGCTAACCAAGAGATTGGTAGGGAGGAGCTGACACTTTCACCTGAATAGGACTGTGCCCGTCCCTACCCAAAGAGCTCCTTCCCCTCCTGTAGTGTGTCTGGAGCCAAGGCAGGAAAGGCAGGGACTTGTGACATTCAAATGCCTCTCTGAAGTCTCCCCCAGTTCAAAGGCACATTTGGGTAGAAGTACTGGACCCCTGACAACACCAAATCAGAACACTGCTGGAACCAAGGATATTCTGCGTGGAAGAAGAGCTGTTGTGCTGAAGGAGGAACTGCCACTTTGATGCTTGCTCTGTAGTGTTGGTCTGCTGCCTTCTAATTGCTGTGCGAGGGATTGCCACTTTGCAACTTGATCTGCTGTGGTGGCCTGCTTTCAGCTACTTCTTGCCTGGAAGTGAGAGAGACAGGACCTGCTCTCTACATCTTTGAACCCAAGATTCTCCAAGGGATAGCTGGAGTGCCTCCTGTTTTCTGTAATCTCAGGGATACAAAAGACTTCCTGCAACTTTCCTGCTGCCTCTGGTCTCTACAATCTGTGCATTCTACCCTTACCTGTCATGCCTCCTCCAGTCCTTGGCCTCAGAAGTTTGTTCCGGTAGCTATTTTCTACATCAATGTCCATGCAGAAGCAGCTTTGCACTGATCCAAACCAACGCATCGCTCTTCTATGCTGATGCAGCGTCTGCTCAACAGCCGGCACAGCTCAATGATGACAGACAACGTGGCTCGATGATGACTCAGTGCCTGCTCCATACATGTGTTCTTCGACGAAACATCCATCATCGGCACGAATCGGCACAGACAGTCATCTCCATCCATGGATCGACAACGCTGTGCCTCCTCGCCCTGAGCCCTCGACATCGATGCTTTGCCCCATCCAAGGTACTTTGTCAGCAGGACCTGTCTGTGTCCTGTAGCTGGCCTGCCATTGATCGCGGTCGGCTTGAACTTTGGATTTGCACCTTTGACCGCTAGTGACTTTTAAGCACTGTTTTACTACTTAATCTTTACAAATTCATATCTCAAGTTCTGCTTAATGGATTTTTGTTGTTCTGATCTTGTTTTAATCAGATACATATTCTCTATTTTGCAGAGTCTTTTGTGGTGTTTTCAGTATGTTACTATAATTAAAGTGTGCACAAATACTTTACACATTGCCTCTTAAGTTAAGCCTGACTGCTCTTTGCCAAGCTACTAGAAGGTGAGCACAGGTTAATTTAAGTTGAGTGTCTGAGTTACTAGGTCCAGGACTGACTAAGATTGTGACTCCTGCTTGGTGTGGTGTGTATCACTTACAACGCAACTTTTACGTCGTAATGCTGTTACAACGCAGCTATTACAATGCAGGATCCATTACAACGCATGGCATTACAACGCATGGCATTACATCGCAGATGCTATTACAACGCATACCATTACATCGTAAGTATTGGTAAGTATATAATTTATTTTAATTTTATTTAATATTATATAAATGATTTAATTAATATTAATTATAAATAAAAATAAATAAAAATATTTATTTATGTTTTTAAATATTATAAATTAAATTTATTATTTTAAGTAATTTTTTAAATAAATATGAGTATAGGAGTATATGTATAGGTGTTTGGGGGTACAGGGTGTTTTTAGGTTGCAGGGTAGTGTTTGGGTTTTGGGGTACAGGGGTGTTTTTAGGTTTCAGGGTAGGGTTTGGTTTTTGGGGTACAGGGGTGTTTTTAGGTTTCAGGGTAGGGTTTGGGTTTTGGGGTACAGGGGTGTTTTTAGGTTTCAGGGTAGGGTTTGGGTTTTGGGGTACAGGGGTGTTTTTAGGTTTCAGGGTAGGGTTTGGGTTTTGGGGTACAGGGGTGTTTTTAGGTTTCAGGGTAGGGTTTGGGTTTTGGGGTACAGGGGTGTTTTTAGGTTTCAGGGTAGGGTTTGGTTTTTGGGGTACAGGGGTGTTTTTAGGTTTCAGGGCAGGGTTTTGTTTTTGGGGTACAGGGGTGTTTTTAGGTTTCAGGGCAGGGTTTGGGTTTTGGGGTACAGGGGTGTTTTTAGGTTTCAGGGCAGGGTTTGGGTTTTGGGGTACAGGGGTGTTTTTAGGTTTCAGGGTAGGGTTTGGGTTTTGGGGTACAGGGGTGTTTTTAGGTTTCAGGGTAGGGTTTGGGTTTTGGGGTACAGGGGTGTTTTTAGGTTTCAGGGTAGGGTTTGGGTTTTGGGGTACAGGGGTGTTTTTAGGTTTCAGGGTAGGGTTTGGTTTTTGGGGTACAGGGGTGTTTTTAGGTTTCAGGGCAGGGTTTGGTTTTTGGGGTACAGGGGTGTTTTTAGGTTTCAGGGCAGGGTTTGGGTTTTGGGGTACAAGGGTGTTTTTAGGTTTCAGGGCAGGGTTTGGTTTTTGGGGTACAGGGGTGTTTTTAGGTTTCAGGGCAGGGTTTGGGTTTTGGGGTACAGGGGTGTTTTTAGGTTTCAGGGCAGGGTTTGGGTTTTGGGGTACAGGGGTGTTTTTAGGTTTCAGGGCAGGGTTTGGGTTTTGGGGTACAGGGGTGTTTTTAGGTTTCAGGGCAGGGTTTGGGTTTTGGGGTACAGGGGTGTTTTTAGGTTTTAGGGCAGGGTTTGGCTTTAGGGATAATTAAATTATATTTACCATTTTAAAATTAATTGAAATATATTTAATAAATTAAATTAATTATTTTACATTAATTACATTTTTTAATTAAATTAATTAAATTAAATAATTTAATATTATTAATTTAATTTAATTTCATTATAAAAAATATGTACATTAAACTAATTACTTTTTTTAATTAAATTAAATTAATTACAATTTTTATTATATTTACATTTATTAAATAGATATTATTTTATTAAATTAAATTAATGACAATTTTTAAATGTCTTTTAATTAAATTATTTAAAAAAATTTAATTACAATAAACTAAATAACATTTAAAAAAAAAAGTCAACTTACCTATACTTACGATGTAATGCCATGCGTTGTAATAGCATCTGCGATGTAATGCCATGCATTGTAATGACATCCGTTGTAATGGATCCCGCGTTGTAAAATCTGCGTTGTAACGGAATGCGTTGTAATACAACGCGTTGTACTGACACCAATCCCTTGGTGTATACCGTGCCAACAGAAACTTCAATTTCTAACACTCACTTTATGGAAATCATTTTCATCTTACTTGATTTTCACTAGCTACCAATTGTTTTCTGAGTAAGTCTATCCTGCCCTACAACAAATTTCATCACAGAGTTGCATAATATAACCTTTGGTCCTTTCAGGAGATTTTTCACTGCAGTTCCAAGATATCACTTAAAATAATAGCTGAAAGAAGAATTATAATCTCCTAACCTTAGGTGCCATCAAATCTCTCATTCACCCCATTGGCACCTGGTCCTTCAATACCCAATTCCCATCATTGTGTTTTTATATGCTTCCCTAAATGCTATGAATGTTAGGTTCTCTATTTCCCACACTCACAGGTACCTATTTCTACTTTGGAATGGCATTTAAAATCAAAACATTTATTTTTTTGGGTGGTAAACAGGAAACAGAACGATACTCAATCCTCTAGAAAGAGCACTCTGCAGATGCCTGCATCTGTGATTAGGCTTTTCCATTTTGCCAATTTGTTTTTTTAGGTCGCGCCTGGTATTAGCAGCACGCATGCGCTGCCCTCGCCATGCAAGGGCTTCATGGAATCGATACCGTTCCAGAAGTCGAGTCGCTGCTCCGCCTGCAATTTTGATTGGTGCGCGTCGTTTTGCGTCATGGATTATGCAAAACACAGTGTAATGATTGCACTGGAGGCAATCATTATACTGAGGGTTGCCATCCTGTCTGCTTTTGGCCCCGCCCACCAGGATTGGATAGTTTACTTGCGGAGGGACACTGCCTCCTTCAATTACTGAGTAAGCACTATATTTGTTCTCTTTTTTTTGTAAGTTACAAGCACGGTCCGCTTTCATTTTCGGGACTGCGAGCACATTCACATGCACCCTGCCAAGAAGTGCTAATACTGCTCCCAGCTGAGAAGTACTGGCACCCTCCTATTAAAAGTATAGCATCCTGCGCAGAGTTGATAGTACTTTCACATTATAAGTACTTCACCCTGCTGAGAAGTCCTGATAATGTCCCGTTCAAAGTAGTTCTCCCTGCTAAGAAATGCTGGTACTTTCACTTTAAAAGTCTTGCACACTGCCTTGAAGTGCTGGTACTTTAGCATTAAACGTACTGCACCCAGCTGAGAAGTGCTGATACTCTCCCATTCAAACTAGCGCAGCGCAAGTCATCGGTACCTGTCCAACTAAAACACTGATCCCGTACCTGTGGCGTTCCTCCTGTCCGGGGTGCTTGCTGTCGCCCGACAATCATTACCTCTGGACACAAAACAGCTATTCAGAGGGCGGCCAGCGGAAGGCGGCCTCCCGGCCTGTCCATTCTCAGCCCCCCTTCTGCACACAGCGTCGAATAAATGCTATTTACTTCTCTCTCCAAAGCTGAACCCGTTAAAGTACGCCACATGTGTTCCTTAAGCATAAATTCCAGCGCTCGCACGCCCCTTTCCCATTCAATAGTGCTGCTGCTGGCAAACAATATTCCATAATATTGGGGTAGACACTTCTCCGATATGACAAGTCAAGATAAAGAGGAAAGTGCTTACTGTAAGGTGCAGTTAACAAAAATATTTTCCTCATGAAGATCTACTCGCCGACTTTACAAAGCTTTAAAATTTTTTTTGCTGCATACTCAGCAAAACATGTGGGTATGTGTGCATATTCACTCTTAGGAACTCCCCCTTAATCCGTTCGGCGATTCCAAGTAAAATGTACAAATAAAGTCTCTCACAATTTACATTTGAAAGTTTTTTGTTTTTTAATCAAAGGAAAAAAGTATGCCACTTAGTTGGCTGATCAGAAAACCGAGTGTGTTCTGGGCAAAGGTGGAACCGCGGGCCAACCCTCGTGATGAGGAACAATTGTGTGAAGGAGGTGGACGCGAAGGCTTGATTTTGGGTGGGGCATTTTTGCACTGTGATCTCCCATCTGAATGTTTGCGCATGTGCGTCCCTGGCAGAAACAGACACCCATCTGGAAATGTGAGGGCCTGTGCCACGCGTTCTGCCCAAGCAAACCTCCCCATCACATCCCTCCACCTTCAAATACATCATATCCTGTCTGCAGTGGGGCTTGGTCAGTGCTCAATTTGTAAAATATGAAGTGCAGGTGCTCAGAGTTTTTAAAGAGGCCACACCCCCTTCCCCAGCCCCACCCACTTCCTCCAGTGACTCCATCATTTCCTTTATAGACTCCAACCACATCCACAATCCTCAACACATCAGAGCTACCTACTCACTTCTTGAATTCCGCAAGTAGCTTAAGGCCCGGCTCTTCACAAAAGCGCCTCACACTTAAACACCTGCCCAAGCCCCTGGATACCCTCCTGGGTGATTAGTGCTCTATACCAATCAATATAACATAACATAATAGACCATATAGGAAGCCTATGACAAACACTTAAAAGTGAACTCAAATTAGATAATGTGTGTAAATCTTAAAATGCAGCTTTAGAAAAGGTCATTTGAGGACTTGAGGCAGCTTTACCAACAAAAGAAAATGTGCTTGCACTGTGCTGTTTAAAAGAAAGGAAAGGATGAAGGAAGGAATACATTAAAGAAGGCAGCAACAAATGCAGACAGGAAGAGGTGCACTGGAGTAAGGAAATAAATAAGTAGAGAAAGGAGGAAATAAGAAATTAATGTGAAAGGAAGGAATGAAGGGATAGAGGGAGAAACATACCATTTCTGTTTGTAAAGCATATATTGACTAAGATGGGCCTTGCCACCATATTGAAAATGTTGTTATCCAGCTCATTTGCATTAATTTTATCTAAAGATGAAAAACTGAGTGGCCACACCAAGATTTCAATGTATGACCCTGATAAAAATTAAAAGGAAGTGTGAGGGAGGAGGAGAGGTCCGAAGGCAAAGATCGATACGGTACCCAAAGAATGTGAAGAGAAATATGGAAATCAGAGATTGGGATTGCAAGATTGGAGTGGAACATGATAAGAAGGAAAAGTGAAAAGAGGAGAAAGGCAAGGGAAGAAGAGCGGACAGCAGGGAGCGTTTGTGAGTAGAGTGGAAGTGAAACATGGAGAGGTGAACAATGTAAAGCATTTAATGAGCCGAGGTGGCAATTAAGAGAAAACGCAGATGTTGGGCAGAAAGTGATGGAAGATTGGAGAGAAGGGAAGGAGTGATGTGTGAAGGGGAGGAAGAAAATCAGATACTGAGGGAGAGCAAGAAAAGAGTACACCTCTGCTTTATTAAATATACAGTAATTAATTATGTAAAGTTGAGGGGTGACAGGAGTGTATCATTCTTGTCTTGTATCATCAATGCATTGCAGTGATGTCCAAGACACACAATCGCAATTCTTTAACTGTGTTAAGTATTGTGCTATCAAAAGATGTTTTGTGACATCATAGATATTCCTTATAAACATAATAAAGTGTCAGTTATACCATTGGAATTACACTTTGATGGAGAACCACGCTCACATGCTTCAAACAATTTGTTCTATTACATGATCAGGCTATAATTTGTGAAATCCCACTGTCAACAATTTTCAAATGAAGTCAAACATTCAACTCCATTCAGAGAGGCTTCCACATACACTTTTTAACTAATAAAGCACAAAATTCAACTGAGCCTGCCGCCAGTGCTATATTAGGATTGTATTTTATGATCAGCAAGTAACAAAAGGATGTCTGTGACAAAAAACAGAAACCCACTGAGCTA
This sequence comes from Lissotriton helveticus, assembly GCF_964261635.1. Classification (NCBI taxonomy): domain Eukaryota; kingdom Metazoa; phylum Chordata; class Amphibia; order Caudata; family Salamandridae; genus Lissotriton; species Lissotriton helveticus. The sequence goes on along the minus strand of NC_136063.1, from coordinate 1,707,449,005 downwards.
TCCACATGAATATAGTTCGGTCATCTCCATGGTACATTTTCTACATTACCCCTCTGTGCTACAGTCAGAACTATAAATAGACAAAACTCTGATCTCCCTCCAACAGGCACATACGGCTGTACGTATGTAGCAGAGGTCTACGGGACATGGGTCTTTGGAGGTGAAGAGACGGTGCGTGGCGATAGAGCTCAGCAGGTTTGTGGAGGTGGGGGGAGGTACAGAACGCTCAACACAGCCTAGATCCTCTGATAGCACATTTTGAATCAATGCTATTTTTCTCCAGGTCAAAGCGGAAAAGTTCTCCTTATATCCTTTCACTGGTTGGGAAAGCCTCCTGGTTTGAGTGGCCAAGACTGAGAATGGATTCGTGGTCTCACGTGCAAACTTTTAAAAGTATGGATATTCAGGGCACAGTGCAGTCTTCAATATAAAGCGATAATGGGGAGGGGTGCTGTGAGAGAGAGGGCGGGAGCCAAGGGGCACTTTAACAGGAGTGAGCGAGTGCTGTGGCAAGGAGGGGCATTGTAATACAGAGTGGAAGGGGACTGTAAGCAGAGGGGCACTGAGATATAGGTGAGAAAGGCACTCTGGAAAGAGGAGCACTGTGATAGTGGGTGAAGGCCACTGTGGAGAGAGGGGCACTGTCAGAGGTAGCAGTAGGGCACAGTCACAGTGGCAGGGATGGGAGGTATTCTTCAAGTGCAGTCTTCAATATAAAGCGATAATGGGGAGGGGTGCTGTGAGAGAGAGGGCGGGAGCCAAGGGGCACTTTAACAGGAGTGAGCGAGTGCTGTGGCAAGGAGGGGCATTGTAATACAGAGTGGAAGGGGACTGTAAGCAGAGGGGCACTGAGATATAGGTGAGAAAGGCACTCTGGAAAGAGGAGCACTGTGATAGTGGGTGAAGGCCACTGTGGAGAGAGGGGCACTGTCAGAGGTAGCAGTAGGGCACAGTCACAGTGGCAGGGATGGGAGGTATTCTTCAAGGCGCTTGTGGCTGCAATAGTGCCCATCGCAGAAGGGAGAAGACCGGTGTGATAGGGACCATATGGTACTGGGACAGGTAGGAGTGAGTATGAGTATACAAACACTTTCCCCACAAGCCTATGCTTTCTGTGTCTTTGAAACTCTGGAAGCTGCATACGCCCTGCCAGCATCAGAAAATCCTTTGCCTGCGCACAACTCATTTCACTGTCCCTTTGAAAGAATGCTTTATTAATCGCTAAGTGACATGCAATGTACTGTTCGCAAACTTCCTGCCTATCATGATTTATTTAAAATAAAGCTTTCTCAGTATCAGACAATTCTCAGTGAAATCAAATTCCACTCTAGTGCATATTGAAATGCCATCAATAGCGTATAATCTAGGTATTAATACACTGACTGGTAGGAAGAAATGTTTTCTCTTTTGGACCACCCTCAGCTCCTTCTCGTATTTTGTTATTACGCTGCAAGGCCTTGTCTGCGCTACTGGGGCAGGCAGTTACTGGGCAGTTTGCTGCAGGTGCAGCTGTGCTGGAATCCATCTATGGTGTCCAACAGCCGAGCACTATTCCGTCACTCTGTTACCTGTAGGATGTCAGTTGTGTGCAAAATAATGCACACATAACTAACTAGCCTTGCAGCTACAGCTTCACTGGAAAGCGCAGACCGCTGACTGGCACAGCTGAAATTATGCTCCCAGTTCATTGTGAGTACATTTTATACTGCACATGACACAGCACACCTGCCCTTCCTCCACCCTGAAGACCAGGCACTGGCGCACACCAAAGCAAGCACACTAGCTGCATGCACCAAATCTGAACGTGCAGCTGCACAAACCTCACTCCGAGGCTGGGGAGTTTTAATGGCCTGAGCACAGTGCTGGCAGTGCATGGGAGAAAAATTCAATAGACCCGGCCCTGAGAAATAGGGGCAGGTGCTCTGCACTGGAAAGCATCTGCACAAATTAAGCACTGGGCTTGGTAGGTTTTAACCCTCGCCTCTAAAACATATGTGATGTGCAGGGCTGGGACTTCAGTCTAGGCATGGCCAACTCTCTCTTTCCAAGCGTTAGTAAATTAAGCAACATAAATTGGAGGGTGTATTTGAAAGCCAAAGCAGAGGTTGAGGGTGTATTTTAGTGCCAAAGTGGAGGTTGAGGATGTTTTTGAGTGCCAAAGCAGAGGTTGGGTGTGCATTTGAGTGCCAAAGCGGAGGTTGAGGATGCTTTTGAGTGCCAAAGCAGAGGTTAGGGGTGTATTTGAGTGCTAAAGCGGAGGTTGAGGATGCTTTGGGTGCCAAGGCAGAGGTTGGGGGTGCATTTGAGTGCCAAGGCGGAGGTTGAGGATGCTTTTGAGTGCCAAAGCAGAGGTTGAGGGTGTATTTGAGTGCAAAAGCAGAGTTTGAGGATGCTTTTGATTGCTAAAGCAGAGATTGGGGGTGCATTTGAGTGCAAAAGCAGAGGTTGAGGATGCTTTTGCATGCCAACGCAGAAGTTGAGGGTGTATTTGAGTGCCAAAGCTGAGGTTGAGTATGCTTTTGAGTGCCAAAGCAGAGGTTAGGGGTGCATTTGAGTGCCAAAGCAGAGGTTGAGAATGCATTTGACTGCCAAAGCTAAGGTTGGGGGTGCATTTAAGTGCCAAAGCGGAGGTTGGGGGTGCCAAGATGGTGGTAGAGGGTGCATTTAAATGCTGATGGTGCATTCCAGTGGAAAAGCTGATGGTGAATTCTAGTGTCAAAGCTAAGGCTGAGTGTGCATTTAAATTCTGAGGCTGCTTTCGAGTGCCAAAGTTGAAGCTGAGGGTGCATATGAGTGCCGAAGGTGAGGGTGCATTTAAATGCTGAGGGCGCATTCCAGTGTCAAAGCTAAGGCTGAGAGTGCATTTACTTGCTGAAGGTAAATTCAAGTGCCAACGCTGCTCCACTTCAGGAAGGACCTCAAGACCTGGCTCTTCGGATGACCCCAGCACTCGAAGGAGCCACCCACCCCTAGCGCCTTGAGACCCTTGCAGGTGAGTATCTCCTCTTTACCAACCCTGATTGATTGATTGAACAAGGGAGCATTTGAGTTCCATTTCATGGGAAGATGCAAGTGTTATTTTGAACTTTGATCGGATTCAGAAGAGCTCCAAGGTTCTTTAGTTGGCTTTTAGCTGATCTCTGGGGTCCAACAATGTGCTTCAAGTTAACCTGGGTGCACCCTTCAGCCACGCCTGAGGGCTCATTAGCGTGATTTTAGGGTACCTGCCTTTAGCAGTTAAACATTCAGAGTTCTCAAGTTGCCCAGACCCATGCTTCAGTGCCTCAATATGGCAAGGGTGCATTATGGAACTGGTAGTTCTGGTTAACACTTTGTAAAGTTATGAATACAAATCCCAGAACACTAAACGAAAAGCTAGACTGCATCAGTTGCTCACGCATGAACATAGCAAACTTGAGAACCCAGTGTTATATTCAGGGCCACTGGAATTATGTGACAATGCGGCTGCAGTGTTTTTTCGCATAACTATAGATTTGTCATATTGGACATATAATCTATCCTCTGCTGCATAACTTACAGATTTTAACAACAAAAAAAAATTCTCAAATGATTAAAAGTTACTCAAAAGTTACTAAAAATACAGAGATATGTGCTTCACGGAGTGGAAGATCCTTTGCAAAGGTTGACTGGTCATGCTTTCCATTGCTTATTGCTATATGTGGTTGTTAAACTGGTACTAATGAGGTGCAACTAATGGCCAGACAGTGTTAAACAAGTGTGCCCTTATAAGTATTTAATTGTGCAGCACAATATCCTTGGTGCAACATCAACTGTTGCATGGCTAAACACTTATAATGTCCCAAAGGCGAGACCTATTGCCTATGCCATTGCTTGTTCTACATTGCAGGTATAATGATGCATGGATCAATGTAGTGGTCATCGAAATTGCATAATGCAAAGTCTTCCACGCCATCACATTCTTGCACACGCAATAACGAAAACCTCAGGATAAAATAATGAACGCTTACATTTGAGACACTCAACAGCACTTTACCACTACCATGACTGGTATCATTTGAATACAATTCATGGACAAAGTATGTTTACATTTGAATCTCTTCATTTATCTAAAATGCAAGTCACAGGTATCTAGTTTCAGGCAGGACCTATCAGGATGCTTATCAGAATGAAAAGATTTTCCAGCTCTTATTAATGACAGGGTAATCCACAGTGCCAACTGCATGTCGTCTCCCATTCTTTGAAAAACAATGTCAAAATGGTACAGGGGTTGAGTGACTTCTGTGTTCAATGAGGTTAATTCATGAGGAGGAGCGAGACACATTTCTAGGCACTGAGTTTAATGGCGCTGGGGCCTCTGAATCTTAATCCATGGGTATAATCATCATTTAAACGCTGCCACTGGTCATATGGACCTTTTTTCATCGACGAGTAGGGAGGCCTAAGAGCAATAATTTAGATTCATTTTCATAAACAGCGGAGACTTATGAGGTTCCACAGGAATTGATGAAGAGAATTGAACTGAATTGAAAAGGGATTCATTAACAAATTAGTTTAATCCAAATTATTAGTTCAATAAGTATTCATATTTCAGTCATCATTATTACAAATTTAAATGGTCTAGGAGTAAATGTTTCAAAATATAGGTAATAGAAAATTTGAAGAATTACAAATATGATACAGAATATTCAACAAGTGTGTTCCATAAAGAAAACTTCTAATCTAAATTAAAAAGGATAAGTCATGAAAGGCCATTTGGTTAGGCAAAAAAAGCAATGTTTCAGTTTCAGAAAACCAATTAAGTTCTCTGATTAAAGAATAAGAATGTTTAGGCATAAAACCTTTGCACTCAGGAAGTGGAGATCAGCAGAGGTGAGAGGGTCTTCTCCGCTTGAAGTTAGCGAACATCTCTCTAGCGCACAAGAGTGTGAGAGAGCAGGTGAGCAGGAGAGTATTCAAGTAAGGAACTCAGGGGCATATTACTAAGCAATAGCGATAATTATCGCTATTGCTTGGTTAGAGATAAAATTTTACCGCTGAGCTGCGGCGATTTTTATCGCAGATAAACCTTGGGATTACCAAGGTTTATCGCAAATGCGATAAAAAACGGCCGCAATGCATGAATATCGCTGAAAAGTCAGCGATATTCATGCATTACCGAGCTAATGCTCTTAGCCATGTTATCCACCTCCCATTCGATAACATGGCTAAGAACTGCTCAGGGCAGGTGTTAGCTTTTGGAGATATTCGCGCTTAGCGCGAATATCTCCAAAAGTTGTTAATAGGAGATAGCGATGTTAGCGACTGTTTCCAGTCGCTAACATCTTGGCACGCCCACTTTGCATGTCATTAGTGATAAATATCACTGACATGCAAAGTGGGGCCCAAGATGGTCGCTATCTCCTACTAGCTGTCGCTAACTGGTGTTAGCGACAGCTAGGTAATAGGGAGATAATTTTATCTCCGCTTTCTTGGCTTTTAAAGCCAAAAAAGCAGAGATAAACCCCCTTGATAATATGCCCCTCACACTATTATATTACAACAAAATCACGAATTTTTCTACTTCACATTGTTTCCACTCTCAGGAACTGATCAGTTCTCTCCAGACTCTGTGAGCAGGTATACTCCCTGCTTTTTCATGTCCAACCAATGATCCATCCATGCTATGTGATTGAATTGTTACACCGGAAAAACCGTTAACTAGTCAGCCCTTCAAATGAGTCTTCCATCCTGGCATCTTCTCCTCCTCCTTATGGGAACCTCACTATCAGTCTTCTAATACATTACAAACAACTATTCATTAGCTAACGAAAGACCTCTTAAAAAACACAGCATCCGCAGTGGAATAAAAAAAACTGAATGTGCAAAGCACCCACTAAGAATATGTGTGCAGGCCTCTTCACCTAAATTGTGTAAAGGTTGACATTCAAAATATCATCAACATTATTTTAACTCATTTGAGTATACTAGCTTGTGCTTTCCTTTTAATGTCAAAGTATGGTTACCTATTACAAATGATATGATTAATATGCACATGCTGTATAATCTTTCAGATCACACTGTGTTAACGAATGCGCTTAAATATGAAATGCAAAATTATGCTCTCTTAAGGTCATCCCATTAGAGAGGGCCATTGACACATTCTCAGCCCTTCTGGACAGGGTACACCCAGGGATTTTTATCTAACTTTCAGCTATTTATTTTTTTCTTGGGGATAATGCATTCATTAAACCCTTGAGTTTCTCCTTTCAAAAACGAATGGATTGAGAGAGAGCTGAGTCCAATTAGAACTAATTTAGGCTGTGGAAAACAGGCAGCTGTACTGTTGAGTATAACATGGTAGTGGGAAGATGTAATTAGGACTCATTTTCATTATCTTATATATTTATCAGCAGTGAATTTTAAAGATTAATTGATGCACAGTTTTGCCACATTAAATTCCCCAGATTCTTTACTAAGTACAATGTAACTGAATACATATGGAATGGTTGATAAACTGCTACCATCCCCTGGGAATAAAGCAATTAATGTATGTTAAGACGTTCTGAAAAACATCAATATAATGTATCATCATCTTATTATCTAAAGTGGGCCCTGGCGATAACTCTAGTAATGACCAAATGAAAAGTACAGACTAATTTGATTTTAATAGATTTTTCACTTTGCAGGAATAACAGAGCTTGGGATTTGGAAGTGGAACAGAAAAGTGTGGAATTCATAAAATAGGCACAATCACAGCCATGTATACTTGCTGCACTGAATGAAATTATATTTTGCCACTCTCCCCACCTGTCAATGAGTTGCCATTTGCGGAATGCCTCTCCTAACGTGTGGTATCGGACCTGCGTTTTCTGTGAGGTTAGACCTCATACTGATTGAACAGGAAGCAAGTTCTATTTTGCACAATTTGATATTGTGTCAATAGAGCTGAGTGCCTGAAATGATTTTACTATTTTTAACTGGAAGGTTGCAGTAGAGAGAGTATGTTGCATAGTGGTCTCAATGAAAAAGAATGGTTAAATTTGCACAAATGTATTGGACTTTAGTGTTAGAAATTGGCAGGTGTTGGACTTGACCCCCTGTGCAGGTCCCCCCCCCCCCCAAACGTTTTTACCTTCTCCCCTCCTGTTTTTCTGAATTCGTTTTTGTTGGCCTTAGGACTGCTAACCAGTACTAAAGTGCTTCTATTCACACCTTCCCAAATTCCATTAAAAGTTTGCTAAATTACATGAAATGTTTCTTTCAGATTAAATTGTGATTTGCTGAGTGAATATTTTTACGTACGCAGTCTCATTGTTGAAAAAGGTTGTGCAAGATATTTCAATAGGAGCCTGTTGTCTGGAAAATTTGGCTCTCAGCAAGTCAGTTTCTGTGTGAATCAGTCTCCTGCTGGAGTCTCACGTGACATTTTTACTTGAGTTGTAGTCTGTTAAAAAGCACAAGATTGTGTAATGTTTACAATGAAATTCAAGAGTTTTGCATATTTCCTCAGCATTATTAAAATGTTACCATGCCTAGTAACCTTAACCATTACCGTATATCTGTATGTGTACATCCTCAGTCATAGCCATTCACCTTTCCATGGTCACAACATTATGGCCCACCTACCACTTTGTGTCTGAGAACACTATGCGAGCAGGTAGCCATGCCTGCCATTCATCAGGCATCTATGTCTGTTGACTCAGGCCAGGGCCTCCATTGCAACATTTTCATACATGCATTCAATACCGTTTGTACTGCACCAGTTAACACTTACATGATTTTTTTCAAGATTTGGATGCAACCTACATCTATCTGTCAGAACGCATGCAATGATAGAAATGTCAGATTTCAAACCTTGCTGTGTGTCTTTCTAATTTTCTACGCCAGCTGTTCCATCCACATCTGCTTGCCACAAACCCTCTGCCCACACCATCTGGTATTAGCTGACATCATTGGATACAGTCACCTAGAGCATGCTTGTGGTACTGGCAAGTACTTTGGCTGCCTGCTGTCATTAGGCCCATTACATTCACCATGAAACCAACAACTATGATGTCAGTTGAAAAATCCATAATAAAGATATGTTATTTGTATAATTATGTCACACCACATCATATATGTCATAATCGCTTGTTCAAAACCCACACTAGGACAAGGCCACAGGCCAACAACTCTCACATTCCCACTCTCCATCATTTTCATTTGCAGTACCTTGGGAGCTAGCACCAGACATGATGTTCCATCCATGAACTCTGGAACAGAACCCCTGCTCCAGGAGGTCACCACCCCAAAGGCATAGACTATCTCAGACAGCAATTAGTTTATTAGCCCTTCACTGGAAGACCCACCTACCACCATCAATTTCCCTTGTCAGGCAAACTTTGGATTGCAAGTTCCCAGATGCAAGTCTTCATACCCGAATGGAAGTACAGTGTTGTCTCCAGCACTTGCACAGCAAGTGATCTCCCTGTTGAACAGTGGGCATATCCTTTATATTCATTTGAGACAAGCTATTCCACATGAGAGTACCCAGTTATCTGCATCCTATACAAGCAGGAGGCTGAGTGACATGGCCAACTTGCATTGTGGGTTGGCTTCGGAAAGGGCAGACTGTAGAGAGCAGAGCGTCTTTGAGAAGCAGAACATTATGCTCTGGCATCATCAATACGGAGGAACTTTTGTGATCCATGAACATTTACATGGAGATTCTCAAACTGCAAGCTCTCATCCACTCCTTGAAGAGATTAGGGGTGGGGGTAAAATTCCACAGGCAGAGTTTGCTGAGTTTTGCCCACTCCGCATAATGCTTGCAATAGAGAGTTGCAGCAAAAACTCAGCCAACCGCTGTGTGACAGAGTTTTTTCTCATACACAACTGGCCAACATTAAGTAGGCAAGCACGAACAAGAATTGGCATCTCCTAGAATAATTTTTGGGTGCTAGCTTGGCACCCAATGAGATTTCCTCAAGGCGGGTGGTCATGGGCTGTAACAACTGTCAGTGGTAAGAAAGCTGCCGCTCGAGTAGAAAATATACTTCAGTGGTAGCAAAGAAGCAGCGCCAATTGGCACGCTGCATGGTGCAGTTTGTGCTTCTTTTGCAGTACGGAATAAGCTCCTGACGCTAAAAATCAGAATGATGTGCTGATTCAGCTCGCTCGAGTTTTTATGTATCACTGCAGAGTTTTTATGTATCACAAAGGAGATTGGTCTTTGCCGGAAAATGACAGGATCATTACGCTCCCGGATACCTATGCTAAACTATTTGCTGGTGTACTGTTATCTAACCTAACAGATCGGTAAGAGAAAAGCAGATAATACCTCCTAATCAAACTGGATTTTCACAAGGTTTAGGTACTACAACAAATATCCTTGTGTTATCAGTTCTAATGGGGACATACATTACTAAGAAACAATCAATATACTTGTGCTTTGTAGGTTGTAAGGCTGCTTTTGACAGTGTTCATAGAGATCTTTTTTGGCAGAACTTAATAGATCAAGGTATACCACTGTCCGTTTTAAAATTTATCCAACTTCTTTACACTGACACATGGGTAAGCGTTTGGATGGGAGATGGCCTAACAGTAATAGAAAAAATACCAACAGCATCAGGTTTAAAACAAGGATGTGTACTGTCCCCGTTGCTTTTTAATTTATTTTTAGTGGACCTAACGCGAGCCCTGGATGAGGTGAATGCTTGCCCACCTAAATTAGCCAATACTCTGATATCAAACTTGCTATATGCAGAAGACGTTATCCTATTTAGCCAAATGAAGGTTGGACTACAACGCCTGTTAAATAGGATATCTACCTACTCCAAAGAAAATAGAATGGTGATAAACAAATCAAAGACAAAAATTATGGAGATTAACAAATACTGAAGGTCAAAACATAAGTATAAATGGTTTCTGGATAACTCGCAACTTGAGCAAGTGAATACGTATAGATATTTAGGAGGTCTATTTCATGAACGAGGATCATATCAACCGCACAAGATTGATATACAACGGAGAGCTAAAATATTGTTAGTGGCATTCAGAATTATACAGAAATCCATAGGAGGGCAGAGTTATGGACCATGGTTGAAAGTACTATCAGCAAAACTTTTCCCAACTTTGACATATGGAAGTGAAGTATTGTGTGGAAAAGACTCAGTCATAATCAACAATGCAGTCACGAAAATCTGTAAAAAAGCCCTCTTCTTAATTCCACATAATGCATCACCCGCGCAGATACGAATGGAATTTGGGATGATTAACCAGGTACTTGCACGAAAAGTGTGGAAAAGGATAAAAATGGATACTGTAAATCAATTGTCCAAACTATTGTGGCAGGAAATACATTTAAACTGGAAAGCCCAGGTGTGGAAATATCTATTTACATCATTAGAGGAATATTCAGTAAACTCAGTTTGGGAAATGCCAATTACTTTGAACTCTTTTAAAAAGTAATTAATAGTACAACAAAGCATTTATCACTACTCCTGGATAAAGAAATATTCTCAAAAAGAAAACATTCGTGGCCTCTCTTGAATGGTTATACCAAGGTAAAAATGCAGCCGTACCTCGAAAGTCCTTGGTCAGTGAAATTCAAACAAATTTTTATAAAAGCTTGCTTTGAAGCATTTCCGGGCACATGTCTACTAATGCCATGGTTGAGTACAGAGGTACCAATGACTTGTAACTTATGCAAACTTGGCGAAGAGAACATTATGCACCTCCTTTGTGTTTGTCCAGAACTGAAAGTTGAAAGAATATCTCTTCTTAAGAGACATTTTAATGTTCGTGGAATAAGGAGTTGCAGACAAGCAGTGATAATATGCCTCCATACTGATGATATCATTTTAAACTCAGCTTTTGTAAGGTTTCTAACGCGACTGAGAATTAAGTAAGAACATCAAAAACTGAAAGAATGTAATGTAGGAAGTACATAATATGTAAATAGTGTAACAAACTTGAAGATTTAATGTTTTTTTATAACTGATTTTATAACTGATTTCAAAATCAAGAATTATTGCACGTATATTGTAAGGTTTTAACTAATCAAACAATAAACTCTCATACTATACAACTTCAGTGTTAGCAAAGAAGCAGCGCCCATTGGCACGCTGCATAGTGCAGTTTATGCTGCATTTGCAGCTCGGAATAAGCTCCTGATTCTAAAAATCAGAATGATGTGCTGATTCAGCTTGCTCGAGGTTTTATGTATCACTGCGTAGTTCCACCTACCCTGGAAGAGACAGAGCAATTCCTGCAGTCCCAGCGCTTGACCTTGTTAAAGGCACTTGAGGTGTACCAAGAGAACTTTCTATTGTTGAGGAAGGGTAAAATGATAAGGTCTTCCAGCTCATTTCAGCATGAACCAACATGCCACCTGTCAATGCAGCAGGACCAACTCATTCTACTGGTTCATCTGGTTTATAAAATCTACCTGCAGGGCTAGCAACTGCTCCTGCCCACCTATTCCTAATACAGAACCTGATGCAAATTAAAACCTAGGTCTGTAGCCAGGGAACTGGGAGACCCCTGTAGATATCAACACAGATACCAACTCCCACCATTTGACCGCTTGTCACTACTCACTTTTGGGCAGAATATACCCTTCTTTTATGTTCACATTTTTACCACACAAAACCTATTTTGTAGGCCTCATACTCATGGTAAATAATTTCAGCAAAAAACGGTATGCCATCCCTCAACAGTTGTGTACAGTTTCACATATATGAAAGATGTGAACAATGTGTTCTGCTGTTTTTAAAATGTATGCGTACATCCAAATGTCATGCAATAATAAATGTCACTACAAAAACATGCAGTCTGATGCAACATGCACATAAGGAATAGTCACACATGTTTAACTTAAAATGCTAGACATTTTTATTTGCAAAGTTTGATGTCTAGGCTGGAGCTAGGTGTAATGATGATGGGATTCTCCTAGGTATTTGCAAAAAATGACCCAAATATAGCTTGAGTTTTGGCAAAGAACATTCAGCATGGAAGGTGTTGCTGATTAGAAACAAAGTATCAAAAGAAACATGATCCAAATTACAAAAGTCAAACATTAAAGTTTGTAAGATTCTACTAAAATGTACAACACAAAAAAGGGCCAAATGAAAAGAAGGTATTCATTAAACAAAGGATATTCCCGTAGGCCATATTCCTAGCTGGTTGGGAAATAGAGTTTCTGCTCCTCTAACACTCCCTCAGTAGCAGAAACTTCCACAGAGCAGTATTCCCATCTCGATCTCGCAGATTTCACACACTAGACAGCTGGTGGGAACAGATGTTGTTTCAAGAGAAGCAGTCAGTCCAAGAAGAGAGGAGGCAGAACACCACACTGTGGGCCCGATTCACAAAGGTAAACTTAGTTTACTACTTTTTGGTACTCGCAGAGGTAAACTTAGACTAAAAGTCTAACTTTACTACTTTTCGGTATTCATAAATGTAAACTTTGACAGAAAGTCTAACTTTACTAGTAGTAGCTTACCTTTGTGACTACCGAAAAGTAGTAAAGTTAGTCTTTTGGTCTAACTTTATCTTCGTGAGTCAGACCCTGAAAACCTTCTCCATTACTGGAAAACTCTTTTCTAGGGCCCACATTATGACATTCTGCTCACCTACCTCAACAGCACCAGGATGTAGGACTTGGACCTCTCTGCATGGTGAACCCCCAAATCATTTACCTTCATTGCTCTGGTTTTCTGACTGATTTCTTTGGCTCTAGGACGCTGCTTACTTTACCAGTGCTTTCCAGTTCTCAGAAATGGGGGTCTCTAGTTAGCATGGTAGGTACCTTTGTCCAAGTAAGGACCCTTGCTGCTAGTCAGGGTAAGGGGGATACACACTCTTGATAACCCATGCTCACCCCCTTGGTAGCTTGGCAAAAGCAAACAGGCTTATCCCAAAGGCAATGTACAAATTGTTTGTGCTCAAAACACACAGTAATACAGTGATAACACCACAAATGGACATCACACCAGTTTAGGAAAATAAAATATCGTCATCTAAACTCAACAAAACCAAAATGACAAGAATCCAACATACAGGTAGTGCAAAAGCACTTAAAAACAGTGTCTTTCAAAATAAAGCTTGTAGAAGACAAATAATTCCACCTGGGGCTACGTCGTGACAGCAATAAATCCAAAGTACGGCACCGACCGCGAGGTGGGCAGCTTCGGGCATGGAGTCATATGGATCCCCAAACAAACAGTACCTGCATGATGTCGTGGAGGTGAGGCATCGGTGCCAAGGTTGAGGCCGACTCCCTAGCTGGCAGAGGGGAGGCGAGACATAGTTTCCACTAGGAGGCGAGGTCTCGAATCCAAGACAGGGGAAGTCGGTTGTGTCAGCGGTGAGGCTTCGCTGACGGTGCGAAGTCTGCGAGTTCCTAGGCGTCACCATCGGAGATTATCAGTGCTGGGATAACAGGATGCAGACGCTGGTGATGATGAAGTCGGTGTGAACGCTGGCATCAGGAATTGCCAATAACTGCTGGCGTCGAAGGGCGTCGAAGGGCGTTGGAGCTGTAGTGCAGACCGGGCGGTGCATCATGCATTTCATGAGCGGTGCCCCTAGCCTCGGTGCAGTTTGCGGCATTGCAGCGGCGCTTCTGATGGCGTCAGAGACAGGTTTTCTTGCTTCTTTCAAGTTGCTTCCTGCTCCCAACAGCAGGAACAACCTCCAGAGGCCCAAAACTGGAATAGACACCTCGTGGCAGGTCAGCACTCTCTGCAATAAAGTTCATGACAGGTGGGGAGAAGTCTTTGCGTACCTGAGATGTCAGAACAGGAGCCAGCACACATAGGCCTTTGGAGATTCTGCAGGCCAACCCCACACATTAAAGGGGCAGTTCTTCTCCCCACAGCTCCCCAGCTCTTTTCATTGGTAAAGGCTCCTCTTGATTCCAGAAGTGATCTAAAATTCTGGGGTTTAAGGTCCACTACTTATACCCCATTTTGTTTGGGTTTTTCTTTGTGGAAGGGTCTCTGAGCCCGGTCCAAACCTGTTCTGTCCTCACTGGTGCAGTATGATCACAGGGGCCGGAGACAGCATTGTGCAAGGGAGATAGGCCCTCTTCAGGTACAAAGAAAAATCTTCCCACTACTCTAAATGCAGCCAACGTCTATTCAGCTCAGCTCTGAGTCTTCCAGGAAGGGCCAGGCACATCCCACCCCATGACTGTCTACAGTGAATGCACATCTCTCGCGCCTGTCACTCCAAAACCAGACAGTCAATCCACAAACAGGCAGAGGCACACAGAATGGTTAAATAAGACAATGCCTACTTTGTAAAAGTGGCATTTTCAAACACATAATTTAAAAACAATCTTTACTTAAAGATGTATTATTAAATTCTGAGTTCAAAGAGCCTAATATGTATTCTTCTGTCTAGTCCCAATGAGAAGGTATACTTGTACGATGTTCCAAAGTTTCTCCCATTCTACCCTAAGGGACAGATACCCTTTCAATAGTAAAAACAAAATACACTGTATTTCTCTATCAGGATATGTCACACACACCAGTACATGTCCTAACTTCCATATACTCTGCACCCTGCCCCTTGGCCCTACCTTCCATGTGGAAAAGGGAAGGTTCGGGCCTGGCAAGTGGGTGCAATTGCCAGGTCGCCATGGCAGTTTAAAGCTGCACACAAACAATGCAGTTGCATGTCTGAGATACCATTTCAGGGCTACTCATGTTGGAGGCGCAGTCAGTGCTGCACTCACACTAGTAGCAATTGATTTACAGGCCCTGGCACAGCAAAAGGCATACTCATAAGTCCCTAGCATATGTGTACCCTAGGCCTGTCCATTACATCATACTAGTGGTCCTGCAGCTCTGTTTGTACCACAAACAAAGTAGTCTTGTAAAATTTGTTGGTTTAAACTGCCATTTTGACCTGGCAAGATACACCTTTTAAGGAAATCAAAAGGGGGAGTGAAGAGGTGGTGCCGGTGGGCACCGAGGTGGGCACGTCCTCCTCTTATCAGGGTTGTAGGTTAATCAAAAAAGGGCCACCTCACATTGGGTGGATGTGTATCCAGATGTCATTGGAATACACCATCTTTGTTAAAATACCCCTCACACACCAAAAGGGCCCTTGGTGTCATGCTTCATCATCGGGGTCTTCCCGTCCCGCTGCGGGGCGGGGCAGTGCTGCGACAAGCGGATACGCCGGAGCACCTTTAGATGGAGGTGCTATGTGTTGGGAGTGAGTGTCAGTGGGGTCAGGAGTGATATAAGTGTGAGTTAAAAAATACCTGGCCTAGTGGAAAAAAGAATTTTATTAAACACTGGCTGGTATTATTAAAAGAAAAGTGAAGCGGAGAGATGGAGCAGGTTAATGGGCTCTCTCTCCTAAGTGGGTCAACATGTTTCGAGGCGCGGGGCCTCTTCGTCAGGACCTAGGGGAGATCCCCCTGTCACTCACTAGTGTTTCTCCACATAGGTAGAAAAGTGTATGTACAAAAAGTGAACAAAAAAGGACTATGTGAGTAACTACAATTAATAATTACAACACATATGCTACCACACTAATAATGTAGTTTGCCTGCAAGGTAAGAACAGTAGATTAAAAATGCGCCGATCCCAAGGTGCGCTTAACTCTAATTCACCTGTAATGGAAAATGAGAAACACACAAAAATATACAAGATAGGGGTATGGGATCAAGCGTAAACAGTGAAGATTGTTGAAGCATTTCATCAGAAAACACAAGGTCAGTCACACACAGAATAAGTAACACAAGGAGGTTGAGAATAGCCAGGGGTAAAGGTATTCAAATGCATACTTATCAGTGGGGGGGTCAATGCCTCATGAGCCAGCTTAAGACAGAAGGGTATGGTGGGGTCCCAACTGCAAAGAGGGAGAAGAGGGAGTATAATGTAATTCTGTCCCAAAAAGTTATATAGTACAGCTCAACCCGGTAAGGTTGGGATACAGGCTTCATCCCAGTGGAGACGGCTATGCCGTACTTACTGTGCCCCTAGCACGCTTGTGCTTCCTCCTTCGTCCGCGGCTTCCGTGGATATGAGGGAGGGAGAGGGCGGCGTGTTTATATACTGGATAGTAATTGGTTAATTGCTCAATTAAGTACTGCGAAAGCCCGCCGAATATATAAGGGCCAGAAAGAGAAATAAAGCGGGCGGCCATGTTAAAGTGTTAGGTAGTGCCTATGGATGTAGTCAGGATCTTCGGTTCTCAGATCGGGTACCCGGTTAATACCGGGTGATGACACTATTCTTATGTCTACGGCAAATCTTAGGTTACTGGTTTAACGGGCTCAGAAGATCAGCCGGTAACAGCGCACAGTGCAGTCCGCTATGTCCCCGCGCATGCGCCGTAGCATTTGCACAGTGCGCATGCGCGTCGGACAGTCACTGAGGCCGGCGCGCATGCGCGCAGTTACCCTAGTCCGGTGTCTCTAGCTGACACGCGCGACTCGGGAAGGATTGACAATACTATTAGGTTAGACATATTATGGCTGTAGAAACGCTGATACAGATAGAAATAAATCTTGTCCATATTAATATTACTCTATTACATCAATGAGTCACTGAAACTGCAATGTCCGATATAAGAGGACCAGTGGGGTTAGAATTTTAAGGTGCTCAGATGTTTAAGCAGGAGTGTGCCAATTGTTATGATATGTTCATATATATAAACACAATTAAGTTCCGGGGGGGGGCTGGAAGGGGTGGAACCTAAGGGGAACTTTTACTGTAGTACCTTTATGCTACAGTGGCTATTTTTTCAAAAGGAAATTTCTTTTTTGGATATAGAGGTGTCTGCAGTAATAACACATAGCGAGCTCTAAGTGTTCAATTGAGCCCACGGGATGTCATCGTTCAAGCCAGTGCGATGTGTCCCTAAGCGGAACACCCAACGTTGTTCTTTCGATAGAAGGTCTCTATCGTTGGGAAAGGCCTCAATGACAGTCCACTTCAGGTCATGGACACTGTGTCCTACAGTGGCAAAATGTGCAGACATTTTCGTAGTAGACCTGTTGCAGCGTACATTGCTGCGGTGTTCACCCATTCGAATTTTCACGGGTCTGCTGGTCATATCTACATACTCCTTGTTGCAGGGACAGGTGATTAGGTACACCACATTGCGACTATTGCAATTAGTGAAGGCTCGCTGCTCCCATGTAGTCTGGTTAGAAAAAGTGATGCTCCTGCTCTTCCTTGTGTATTGGCAAGATACACAGGTCCCACAAGGGTGGTGTCCACTGACCCCTACGACTCTAGAGGGTTCAATTGCACCCGTTGCTTTTGGTCTGGTGTGGACCAGGAGATCCTTGAGGTTCATTCCTCTCCTATGTGCAAACATGGGTTTGGGAAAGTCCAGTTGGCCACATGATAACACCCTCCAATGTTTGTTCACGATCTTCGTGATCTGGTTGGAGTTGGTGTTGTAGGTGGTTACGCAGATTGGGCGTAGGTCTGGTTCTTTCGCTTCCATGTCATCCAAGAGGGCTTCCCTGTTGTTATTGCGTGCACGCTTAAGGCCTTTACGAACAATGTTCGCCGGGTACTGTCTGTTCAGGAGTTTGCACTCCAGGTCTGCTGCTTGTGTCTTAGAATCCTCTATGTTGCTACAATTGCGCCGTAGGCGGAGAAATTGTCCGTACGGAAAGTTCTCACGTAAGTGGCGCGGATGGAAACTACTGTACAAAAGCAGACTGTTCTTGGCTGTGGGTTTGAAGTGAGTGCTAGTTGCAAGTTTACCTCCTTTGGGGAAGATGTTTAGATCTAGAAACACCAGATTTTCGTTAGAAGCAGTGTGAGTAAATTTTAGGAACCGATCTTGTTGGTTCAGCCAGTTCATGAAGCAGGTAACGGAGTCTAGATCGCCCCTCCAGATGACAAATATGTCATCTATGTACCTCTTCCATGTAAGTACATGATGCCTATGGGGATTGCTCTGATCCAGAATTTTGGTGGATTCCAGGTGGTGTACGTAAAGACCTGCCAGACTGGGGGCACAAGTGCTCCCCATACTGGTTCCGTGTCTTTGGAGGTAGTAGGTGTCCTCATACTGAAAAAAGTTATTTGTGAGGGGCAAAGAGATGCATTCGAGGACCACTTGTCTGGGGGTGTGGTAATCCCAAGGTGTGGAAAATAGTACTTCCTCTATTATCTCCAAGGTATTTTAACAAAGATGGTGTATTCCAATGACATCTGGATACACATCCACCCAATGTGAGGTGGCCTTTTTTGATTAAGATACACCTTTTGCCAGGACTAAATGTCCCTTTATAATACACATGTCACCCCTATGCTAGGCCCTAAAGGCCCATAGGTCAGGGTGCATTGTATTTAAAAAGTAGAACATTTGTTTTTTAATTTTTCATGTCCTGATGGTGAAATACTCCTAAATTCATGCTTCACTACCCTAAGTCCTATATGTCTTCACTAGATAATATTGGGTTACCTTATCACATTAATAAGTGCTAACTTTGGATTGGGATCAGGTAGAAGTGCCACGTTTTGACTCAAATTATTTGTAATTTATACTCATCTTTAATGATATAGCCGAATTGTAGATTAGAATTTTGAAAATGCAACTTTTAGAAAGTTGACATTTGCCTACCCAAAAGGTTCTAATGCCTTCTAGGAGTTTCCAGCTGTTGTGGTTCCCCATTAAGACGTGTATTGGACCCTGATAGCAAACAATAAGGAATTAGGTAATCAGGATGGTTGAGGTTGGAGCTGCTTCCTGCCCCACCTACATTTCAAATGACTTACCTCCAAGACACAGAAAGGAATCTGAGACTAGGCTTTTGTCACGCTAGACTTCTTGGAACCTTGACAGTGTTGTGATGTATTCCTATAGGTTCTGTATCGATCCCCCTATTCCTGACCCTATTCTGGTTAACAAGTTAACTAGCAGCCATCCCATGAGGCAGAAAACCCCCATGATGCAGGAACCGTTATCTGATAAAGCCACACTACGGCACAGGAACGTGTTATCTGATTAGGTCATAACGCTTGCCATCTAATTAGACAAGCGATATTCCTCCAGCCCCTGATAAGGCATACGGAGTTCTCAAAACAAATCAAACCTATGACAGACCTGGGAAAAACCCTGCGGCCATTGTTTTGATTTCACCGAGAACTTCAGCAAAAGAATGTGCTAACGACCAGGTCGTATGACATCCTTATTGACGTATCTATGTCCATCCTTACGTCAATCTCGGCACCTTAAAGGTATAAATATTACCGATATTGCCCTATGCAAACACACGCGGTGGTGACGAGATCGGAGCAGCCAGACTTGCCGAAGCCCAGAGCAGAGCAGACCCCGCTGGCGCAGCCCCGCCTTCCTGACGCGCTGAGAACGAGACGCTGCTTTCTCCTGCCGAGAAATCCAGCTCCGGCGCTTCCGGGTAGCCCTCGCAGGCAGCCTGGAATATCGAGACCAGAGACGAGAGATACCATCCCTCATTCATCCTAGATTCCAGGGACAGAACTGAATAACCCCTTGCAGAGAATTCTTTAGTCAGTCACTTGGCAAAACAAACTTAACTTAAACTGTAACTTTCTACTCCCGCCCACGTATTAGGCTTAGGTCAGGTACACGGGGTAGGCGTAGTTAGAAACACCAGTTGAGTACGATTAGTCAAATGTAAATGTGTATGTATTCATTTTATTCATTTTAAACCTTCATATGGCTTAGAAACCATATCAATGTTTTTACAGTATTATTTTATACTTCTGCTTTTATTGTATGCACTTTACTTAACCATAAGTATTGCAATAATATCGATCCATTTCTCTTGTATGAGAAAAGAGACTGATCAATAAATAACATCTTTTATTGAACACGCCCGTCTCTTCCTTTTCTCTACAATCTGGTGAGACTAAGAATGCACGTACTGACTGAGTAAAATAAGTCGTCTTTTGTTTTCACACGACTCTAGAGATACACTCTTGATTAGGGGAGAGCAAAGTTGTCATGTTCTATGGTTGTCGGAAACTAAATCCCTTCTTGTCTATCCAGGGAGGTTCAACTCCTCCTTGCCTATTCGAGAAAGTTTCTAGTGAACTCTGAGCTAGCTGGCAAAACCCAAAACTTTAAGTCTAATATCGACAGTAGTAGACCTAGTTAACGTCTGGTCTAGGCCTATACTATTGAAGGTATTATTCCAATGCGCAGAGCCTATTGGGATAATAGGAACTACACTACATGGCGCCCAACGTGTTTGGAAGGGCGAAAAAACTAACGTAAGACATTTAGAGTAACTCAGTCGTGCTTTTTCACTCAGACCCCTTTTTTCCCATAATACTCCAAAGACGTCTGGAGTGGGTAAAAGGTAATATCCGCCAGACCTCGCAGGAGGAAACTCCTATGTATGGTCCTTGGTTTAGTCAACGTTGAAGGATACACTGTTCCAAAATATTGTGCATCTAATCTTTGTTTCCATAAGAAACCTGATCTGCAAACAAACTAAATAACCTTCCTGTCGGTAAAATGGTAGACAGTGATGAAGAAAGAGAGACAGTTAGGATAGCAACTGAACTCGCAGCAGCTGATAATGCACTGCTAGACACAGACCCGGATATAATACTCATCCCGGTCATCAAGAGGAAATCTATAACTTTAAAACTTATAGAAAATGGACTGACACCTAGAGGTGGCACAGTCATATTCGTGATTGAGGCACACGAATATCGGCAGACAGAGGTATATTATTCATGGATACATTTTCCAGCAGCAAATGCTGTAACAAAGTACTTCCACTATTACAAAACAGAGGACCCTCCTAATGAGTACACTCCTTTCGAGGAGGTGGAAGTACCACTTAAATTTCAAGAGCATCTGCTCTTATTTAATGGCGCCCTAAAACATAATAATCACATCACCAGGCTCGGTCCACTAGGTAGACCAGGAGCAACGTGGCCGGTTCTAGCCGGATACACACCACATCCAGACATCGATGGGATGTCTGCAGCAAACCTTTTAACACAGCTAAAACAATTAATAAAACTACATACACAATTAGTCCAATATGTGATGCGGACTTCAACAATTCAACCAGCAATTAAAATTCCACAGCTGACCCCTCATCAGGGGAACACAAATAAAATTACACCACAGAACATACAATCCTGCCTAGGTAAGGTACCAGCTAAACGGGAACAAATACCATTCTGGTTAGCACAAAAAATCACCCAAATAGAGGCGGTGTTTCCAGACACCACCCCGTTAGAAAAACACAGGATTCTGACTATCTGTCTTCCAATGGGAATCGCACCACACGTGGAGGACTGTGACACTTGGGGTACAGTCTTTGCTTCCATCTACACAAAAACGCACGGTGTTCCATCCATTTCGGTAATACCAGATGTGCTAAAACAAATTCAAGACGAATACGGTCCAGAACCCGCTTTAACTCTTGGTATGAAATTACTAAAAGACTTCAAGCAGGTCTCGGCTATATTATTAGCCAACATAAAGGGAGAAGCAGCAAATGTGGCGATCCGCCAGAGGTTAAAGGAGACAGATATTATTATTATTATTATATGAAACTTGTAACGCGCTCAGCTTACCCGGGGGCATCCATATAGCAGACCAACCAGCTGAAATTGCCAGAATTATAGAAAAATCCTATGAGGAACTAGGTAGAGATAGTTTAGGTGGAATACCAGTAAAACCACAACTGATTGAAAGTCCCGAAAAAATATTTTTTAATAATAATTCAACATCACAAAAAAAGAGCTGGGATGGAAACAAACAATCCAATCCTAAAGAAAAGAAATTCCAGTCCAGAGGAAGGTCTCCTAGGCGGAGAGAAAAATCTTCAAACCAAAGACACAGGTCACCCCAAAGTGACCCCTCTGGGAAAAGATATAACCTTAGAAATAGGGATAATATAAAGAAGCCTGATAGATATCAAGACATTGATACACGTCCCTCTCAATCTTTTCAGACTTCCTCGCAGAAATCGGAAAGGAGAGGACGATCAGAACAAAGAGAAGAGCACGCCAAGTCCAAAGACAAGGAACCTGCTCATCTAAAAAAGAAATTACAATTTCCAAAAAAGAAGGTAGCCAGTATCAAGGTAGTTAACAATGCCGAGAATACTGAGGACACAACTGAAAAACGGAGAATGGGCTCAGACAATGCTAGACAGCGCAGCATAAGTGAGCATAGCTCGCAAAGTCCTTATGAATCTTCTGGAGACAGTGGACACGAATGAATATCTTCAAGTGGAAACTGCAGACACCAGAGTTAGCAAACCTCACAAAATATATGAAATAACTTTACGTATAGAAGGGGATAAGACTAGAAAAATAAGGGGACTATTTTGGGATAATCTCTCCAAGGGCTATGACATCCTTCTAGCTGAAAAAGACTGGCCACCAGAGTTTGTCAGGGAGTGCCCTCATGGCGAAGAAATAATTATGCCTGCCTTCTCAAATCATATCCCAATTCATAAAAAATACACACTTGCCAGAAAGTGGGCAGTAGCTCAAGCTCCTGCTTTATATAAAAATCATGTAGGATGGGATGAGGACTCTCCTCCTCACAAAATCCAGTTAAAATCACAACCTACTGCACAAAGACAGTACCCAATTAAGCAAGAAGCTAAAAAACAGGTAAAAGAAATCCTAGATCAACTAGAATACCAGGGGGTGATTGAAACTTGCACCTCACAAATGAACAACCCTTTGTTTCCGGTCTCCAAACCAGACAATTCATATCGTCTAGTTTTGGATTACCGACACCTTAACTCATGTTGCAAAACTTTTGCAGTGCAAAACTCGCATAGTGCTGCACTAATGAATAACATAGTGCGCAAAAAATACAAAACAACATTAGACATCTCTAATGGATTCTTTTGTCAAAACATAGCACCAGAGAGCAGATATTTGTCTGCATTCTCAATAAATGGCACTCAAAAACAATTCTGTCGGTTAGCCCAGGGGTACAAGAATAGCCCAGGGGTATTCTCAGCGAGAGTAACAGAATTACTACAAACATATGGTGACGAAGCATTATCTTATGTCGACGACATATACTTAACAGATGATGACTTGGATACTCACTTGAAGAGAGTGAACACCATAATACTTGGGTTCGCAGCAGAGGGTTACAAATTCAACTTTAAAAAATCCAGAATTGCCCATCTAACAGTCCTGTTCTTAGGATACGAATTATCAAGTGAAGGCAAAAGCCTGGCTGACAATTTCCTAGAGAAATGTGCCGTACTCCAAGCACCTAGAACACTAAAAAACCTACAGTCAATTCTAGGCTTCCTAAATTTCGGAAGAACATACATTGCAAATTACGCAGAAAGGGTCAAACCCCTTTATGATCTAATAAAACCAGATTTTAAAAGAACCAATTGGACTCAAATACACACAGAAATTTTGAGATCCTTACAAACAGACATGTTAATTAAAACAAAATTAGAAACACGTGATAACACACGCAATCTTGTGATTCGAGTCATCCCAGGAAGATGCGGATTCACATACCTGACCTCTAATGAGGGAGAAAAGGTACCAATTGCATTCAAATCACACTTGTACACAGAAGCTGAAAAGAAATTCAGCATTAAAGAAAACATTGTTCATGCAGTTCAAACCGCAATAGCTAGAGAAAAAGATCAAGCGGACGGTAGACGTATCATAGTCAGAACAGCAGAATCAGCCTTTGAGGCATTAACAACACCTTGTAATTTACCAACAACAACATTGAATCCGGAATGGATACAATGGGGGAATTCAATTACAACGGACAAAGTATACTACTACTTTGATCCAGAACTAAAGGAATTGAAAAATCTAGAATATGAAAGAACATTCCCTCTGCCTATCGACATTCTGCCCTTACGACAATACGCTTGTGTAATCTATACAGACGGACATGCTCAACCCTCCGTTTGGGGAGAACAAGCATACAACCCAACATGTGAGATTACAAAAGAAGTGTGGCGCGGAGGTAAACTAAGACCTCTATTAACAAAAACACACTCAGTAGAAACTAATTCAGAACAACAGACTGAAATAATAGCATTGAAAATGGCGCTAGATAAAGCGGATCGCGAATTCCCGACACTTATAGTGTCCGATTCATACAACAACGATTTGCAGACATGGATTCAAAACGGTTACAAAGATGACACAGGTGCGACAATAAAGCAAAAACTGCTTTGGGAACAAATAGCTCTTTTACAAAAAGAACTACCAAAGACTCACGTGACACACTCACTGAGTCATCAGCGTGATGGCGTTCACGTTGCAGGGAATTCATTGGCTGAGACAGCCACAGCGGTAGCAACTAAATCGGCTTCCGTAGCTCGAAAAAAGCGTACAGTGAAGTATATTGACGGTGAAACAGTGCTGGCGGTGAAAACGTCATCAAAAGGCGACTGCTCAGCGCTACCGATCAACTATCCACTCAATTATACATGCATAATCGATGCAAACTCCGTCCCTTTTGCTCGAATCCCTGGAGTGGGGGATAGAGTGATTCCAAACATGGACAGGAGAAACTTGTTAATAGCAGACGCATATATGGGCGAGGGTCTAAGACACCTCAAACTAAAAGATTCTCTGGAAGAATTACAATCAAGGTACTGGTGGCCAGGCATGAGCCTGCATCATACCATTTTTGTAAAGAACTGCCCAAACTGTAACAGAAATCGCAGTGGTGAGAGAAACGGTGTAATACCGTGTCGTTTCACTCCAGAAAAGATCAACAGTAAAAAGCAAAGCGTCCGATTAACATATACAGGCTAGTTTCCACTTATAATGTAGATCATCAGCACTCGGCTGACGTCTGGACTGTTATACAAAGATTTGCGAGTCTAAATGGCATATACGCTAAGAGCATGCTACGTTTGACCATTGTTTTCAATCTGGCCCTCCAGCCTGAGGGGAAAAGTGGCCAAGTGAGCATAGCACAGCGGGACTCTTCTCACTTCCTTCCTGAGGGATACGGGATGGTGTAAAGAAAAAACCAAGGCATACAGCTATCTATAACAGAAAGGATATTAGGTTCGGGAGCTGGGTGGGTCAAACATCTAATAAGTGTCCAACGTAGTCTAAATAACTTGCCAAGAAATTCTCTGAGGGGATTCAGTCCGTACGAATTATTATTTGGAACTAGGATGTTAGTCTTAGACCTCGACAGTCAGACTTCAGTGGTGAAGGAAAAAAGCTTTGATATCAAAGATCATTTGGCTGTTTTGCAGGACTTAAACGAAACAAGAAAAGACCTGAGCAACATAAAGTTGAAACAGCAGCCAACAACCACTGAAGAACCACCACCTGTCCCAGCAAGACCTGTCTGGATTCCAAAAGTCGGGGATCTAGTCAGAGAAAAGACCGCGGTAAAGAAGGAATTTGGGCCTTCTTACAGAAAAGCAGTTCCTGTCTTGTCTGTCAACGGGACAAGATCAGTTGTACTACCGCCGCTTGCTGGTAAAAAGGAGAACCGAGTTGTATCCATCGACCTAGTAAAACCACAACATGTGGCCGATAACAAATAGTAGGCCAAGTGGACTCCCGAGAAGTAGTAGAACACCAAGATTTGCTACTAACACAGAGGTTCAATCTAAGAGGCTAATCACATTCGAAACGCCTACAGAACTACAACAAGGACTATGCAACAATGCAATGGAACTTAGACCTCTGAAAACCCAAATAAAAACATTTAGCAGAGACACACCAACCTATAATGAAGTAACAAACGACTATGCAAGAAACAGTAATCCTGAAGCAATTGGAACAATTGACAGAACTGCATCCGGCTACTTCATAAACTTCGATGATTCCTCTGAAGGCTTCACTGAATCAAAAAACACAGCCATCAACAAAAACCTTTAAAGATAAAGTTAAAGTCATTTTGAAACAACTGAAAGAAACATATCTAATTTCTCCATGGATTGAATTTTGGGTGGGTTTTGGTGCATTTATCCTCATACTTTGGCTCATCATGGTACTAACTTTGGGACGCTTCATTGAGGGAAAATATGCTAAAATGGACACAGCAAGTCAGAAAATCAACTTGATCCTCAAACCACACACATCTTCACACGTCGAGAAAAGAGAACTTTCTTCAGTCAACTTCACAGCCAATCCTATACCGGGTGGGGTAGCATGGGACAAAACTGACTACGAAATGTATGGGCCGGTTGAAATCCTGAAATATCCACACCAAATTAAGATCTCGTTGAGTGACTTTGTAAAACCAAGCTCATTTGCTGATGATTGGGACTTTGAAAGTATAAATAATATGATGTCTGACTTAGTGATGTCTGCTAAATTTACCAAACATGATTATTTGCAGGGTTCGACAAATTATGATAGTATGTACTGTTATAACCACTATGGTAACCATTTTCTACATAGATCTGCACAACCTAGAAATGTTTTAAATTATAATCAATGGGAACATTGTGCAACCCCTCCAAAAGGAAGCTCAAGAACCGTTTATGACAAATACTCATACTTTTCAGGTTTTAACACAAGTAATGCCGAAACATTTTATTTCAAATTGTCAAATAAGACAGGGACAAAGACCATGATAACAAACACGAAATTGATATATTCAGACTCATTCTTTGAACAAATGAATACTTTTGGTTTTGATTATTGGGACAAAAATGTTGAAGTAAAAAGTGTTTGGGGTACAAAAGAATGGCAAGTACAGGGTATAGAATCTTTGTTTAGAGCCTGCATGATCCCAGAACAAATTATATTTTTAAATGACACTGTTCAACAAACTACCTGTCTTGGCTTAGCCAAAATCAAAGACTTAAATAAACCGTCTATTCCAAAACCAACAATGAACAGCAATAGCTCCACAGATGAAGAGATAGACATAAATTATGTATTAAACCAAAACAGAACACATTCTGATTGGAAAAAGTGGTTGATCTGGCCCACAGATACTAATAACTGTCAAGACAGATTCCTGAACAAAACACAGGGGTTCCAAATGACCAGGCCAGACCCTAGATATTCCCAAAGACAACACCCAGGAATAATAACCACCTACAGTGTGGGAAAATTATGCCTTCAGTGGCTACAGACTTCCACACTGGCAGAAATTAAGCAACACCTAACTTTACTTACTGATGGTGCTGACTTGCGTGATTTCATTATGGGACCGCGCAAACAGCGTCAGAAACGTTTCATAGCAGCCTCTGTATATGCAGCATACAACGAGGCCTGGAAGGTGACTCAAATTGAGACAGCAGAAAGAATACGGGAAATTGACCGTATTAATTTGGAAAAATCACTTTCTGTAGTGGACAATGGGTTAATGACTCTGTCCTCCAGAATTTTTTCTCTGGACAGCATTGTGTCTTCAGCAATCGACATAATATCGCAAGACTTGCTGTTGTTACAACACGGTCAGTCTCAATTGCGTTCTATTGCACAGCTTGGCTGGACGTTACAAAATCTGCGTTCAGGCTATGTGCCTTGGCGTTTAATCAACACAACGTCACTATTCAATATCTTTAACCTTACTGATAAACAAATCAGTATGGCACAAAAGGGTGCTGATTATACAATCCTGAGCATTGAGAAACTCGAGAGATTACCAGTGACAATGTCAGAACGACCTGTCAGTGAATGGATAATACATGGGATAATTAATATTCCAATATCAACCTTCAGGTTTCAATACTGCCAAAAATATATACAGGCTGGCATGTACGAAAAATTGGGAAAGGGGTACATTAAAACAACATGGAACTTGCCCTATTCACATGCATGTGTCAGTAATAAAGGACAGAAAGTGTTTCTTAGTGGCAATAATTGTGCAATGTCACTGAGCGGTACACTTCTGTGTAATGGAATTAGTTTGCATGGAGCCTGTGAAGGGAACTCAAATAACCTTTCATGTCACCAGCTAGGCGCACCTGCAACAGAGATAGAACCATTCTTTCAAAGACTCTATAATGGGAGTTACATTCTAATTGTAGTCTTATGCCCAGGACTCCTTATCTCGTAACTACGACTGCGAAGGTCAAGTGCTGTGGACGCTTATTGTTCCCCAGCTCCCTTCCAGACAGGGAGGCAAGGGCATGGCCCAACTTGAAAATTACTTCTATTCGAATAGATACTTTAAGCAGAATGAAAACAGTGCTTCTTCAGACGCCGACCAGACTCACGTCATCAAAAGAAACGTATGATCTCCTAGTCGCAAGGACGACTGCAGAGATTCACTCCTTATTATCAACTAATTCCCCCATACATTTCGCAGAAATCCTGAATGAAATCTTAAATATTTCTGATACCAGTGGAGTCTCAAAAGTATTTAAGACAGTATTTTCGATGGCATTAACACCATTCAAAGCCATACTGGGTATTTTTCCAGATTTCGTCCATTCGATTTTTGGCGGACTTCCCCTCATCTTAGGACTAATTGCAGGAATCCTATTCCTAGTCCTTATATTTCGTTATGGCAAACCATGTCACAGACAAAACACCTGCGACAAGGGAAGAAACAATCCTAGCCATTGGATACCGGGACCGGATATCAAAAATCCTGGGACTATCCCGGCTTAGAGACCTGAACATGACTTGGTTTCTTTCATTTCGACCAATGTGGCATTGATGTGTTTTACCTGTATTAAGGTGCTTGCTATGCGGAGAAGAATGCGTGTTAGACACCTGTCTGACTCTACAATCAGATGCGCCAATGGATGCAGAAACATTGTTGAGTCCAATAAAGGCTCATGCTTTGTGCTGCCCTCAACGGCTACCAATCCTGATGACGGCATTCGTGGAAGCTTCACCACTATGATTAAGGGGTAGTGAAGTTCAAGATGAAAGCAGCATTGATCAGGTACGACCTTCTGTCAGCAATACTAATCTAAACGTCAATGGAAATAATCATGCGCACGAATGCATGGTTACATCTTTTTCCGAGTTGGTGGAACTCTCCCAGGAAGCTGTTGACAGCTTTTTTGACAGTCTAAATGATATGATGTTCTCACCAGAGCAGAAATAGAGACTTTTGAGCAAGCTCGCACACGGCGTTCCCTGAATTTGGCCTTCAACTAGAATAGCAAAATACCATGAACAATTTTCCCTCCAGTTCACGGACAGCAATTTTTTTTCAGCAGCCCCAAAATATTTTTACGAATTTTTCGGGACACTTATTTTCTGCTTAAAGTAAGAACTATTCTTAGAGAACTAAATTTTCTATTTTTAGATACTTTATAGACATTAGCTGCCCGCTGGAATGTTCATAATTATTTTATTCTGTGATGGAATGGTCTCGACCCTTTTTTCTGTATTAAGAGCCATTTCATGTGTAAATTCTCATATACAAATTAGTGATAATGTATAGATATGCGTGATTACTTTAGCGTTATTCTACAGCTTGAGTGCATATTTTACATGTGACTGTTTTTTCCGTATATTTGATAATTTCAAAATGCATTTATGTATTTTGGGGTGGTAAGGTATACACGATACTCTACAGTATGTTTTACTATGCATAGATTCGTAAATATGTCCATAGTTAGCGTGGAGTGGGTGTGATGTATTCCTATAGGTTCTGTATCGATCCCCCTATTCCTGACCCTATTCTGGTTAACAAGTTAACTAGCAGCCATCCCATGAGGCAGAAAACCCCCATGATGCAGGAACCGTTATCTGATAAAGCCACACTACGGCACAGGAACGTGTTATATGATTAGGTCATAACGCTTGCCATCTAATTAGACAAGCGATATTCCTCCCGCCCCTGATAAGGCATACGGAGTTCTCAAAACAAATCAAACCTATGACAGACCTGGGAAAAACCCTGCGGCCATTGTTTTGATTTCACCGAGAACTTCAGCAAAAGAATGTGCTAACGACCAGGTCGTATGACATCCTTATTGACGTATCTATGTCCATCCTTACGTCAATCTCGGCACCTTAAAGGTATAAATATTACCGATATTGCCCTATGCAAACACACGCGGTGGTGACGAGATCGGAGCAGCCAGACTTGCCGAAGCCCAGAGCAGAGCAGACCCCGCTGGCGCAGCCCCGCCTTCCTGACACGCTGAGAACGAGACGCTGCTTTCTCCTGCCGAGAAATCCAGCTCCGGCGCTTCCGGGTAGCTCTCGCAGGCAGCCTGGAATATCGAGACCAGAGACCAGAGATACCATCCCTCATTCATCCTAGATTCCAGGTACAGAACTGAATAACCCCTTGCAGAGAATTCTTTAGTCAGTCACTTGGCAAAACAAACTTAACTTAAACTGTAACTTTCTACTCCCGCCCACGTATTAGGCTTAGGTCAGGTACACGGGGTAGGCGTAGTTAGAAACACCAGTTGAGTACGATTAGTCAAATGTAAATGTGTATGTATTCATTTTATTCATTTTAAACCTTCATATGACTTAGAAACCATATCAATGTTTTTACAGTATTATTTTATACTTCTGCTTTTATTGTATGCACTTTACTTAACCATACGTATTGCAATAATATCGATCCATTTCTCTTGTATGAGAAAAGAGACTGATCAATAAATAACATCTTTTATTGAACACGCCCGTCTCTTCCTTTTCTCTACAATCTGGTGAGACTAAGAATGCACGTACTGACTGAGTAAAATAAGTCGTCTTTTGTTTTCACACGACTCTAGAGATACACTCTTGATTAGGGGAGAGCAAAGTTGTCATGTTCTATGGTTGTCAGAAACTAAATCCCTTCTTGTCTATCCAGGGAGGTTCAACTCCTCCTTGCCTATTCGAGAAAGTTTCTAGTGAACTCTGAGCTAGCTGGCAAAACCCAAAACTTTAAGTCTAATATCGACAGTAGTAGACCTAGTTAATGTCTGGTCTAGGCCTATACTATTGAAGGTATTATTCCAATGCGCAGAGCCTATTGGGATAATAGGAACTACACTACAGTGTAAGGAAGGAACTTTCCAGAAGCCAGATGTGGGGTTGCATAGAAAATTCCCTCACTTGAAAGTATGGCACCAGGTATAAGTACTGGACGTCCTGTGCCACTCTTAATTATACTCCTGGACATGCACAGATTACAGAAGAAGGCATTCCTTGCTCCCCAGATGACTGCCCTGCTGCTTAAAGCCTGTCTTGCTTTCTCAGGGGACTGCTCTGCTACTGCTACTGCTACTGCTACAGGACTGCCCTGCTGCTTAAGGCTGGCGTTGTTCACCAGAAAAAATTAACTGCTGCTTGAGCCTGCCTTGTTCACCAGAGGACTACCCTGTTGCTTGAGGGGTGCCCTGCTCTCTGCAAAGGAAGACCAGACATGCTCCCTTGATCCCAAGCTGCCTGAATGACTCCAAGGGTCAGCTGGCTGACCTGTTCTGAATTACAGGGATGCAACACGCTCCAGAGTCCTTCCTGCAACTGCTCAGCAGACCTGAGGAAACTGGACCTGCTCTTCTGACCTCTGCTACAGTGTATCCTTGTTTCTCCAAGAGGTGCCTCCCAGGGTCCTGCATATCTGGCTGGCAGCACAGTGCACTCCTCTTCAAGAAAAGGAGAAATCTTGAACTTCTGGACTCTTAGTGCCGTACTTTGAGTTGTTACATTTTTTAGTAGGACTCCCTGCCACACTCTTTCCTGGTCTGCCTGAACTTGTGACTTTTCCACGGTCTAGCATGGCCAGATGAGTGCAATTGGTATTTTGTGCTTTTAGATCCTATGCCTACCAAAAACTGAAAAATTGCATATCTCTGGTTCTACCGATTGGGTTTTGGCTGTTTTTGTCTCATTTTCTTTATGAAAAGTTACTTTATTCTTTAATTGGTTTAGAATGTTTCTTGTGTTGTGTTTTCACTTTATTACTGCGTGTGTGCTGCATAATTTCTTACCCGTGTGCCTCTAAGTTAAGACTGACTGTCTATGTATCACTCGGTTATGCAGAGACTAATTTAGTTACTTTTGTAGTTCACCCTGATGAGGATAGAGGTTGTTGCTTCAGTAAGGTTTACACCCCCTCAACCGGTAGCCGAATTTCTTTCACTGGATTTCACTGAGGCATATGTCTGAAATGGGATTGGGGGAAAAGGATGGCCCATGTGTGCCTGGGGGGGAAATGTTCTTTCAAGTGCGCAGCTCCGATTCTGGGCAGATATAGAACAAGAAATGTAGACTCAGGCTGTGGTGTTACATCACCCTGATCCTCATTCATCACTGGTTGTTCCTTGTTAAGAAGAAAATGTTTCCTATTAGCCTATTGGTGGTGTCCAGGTTGACTATCTCCTCTCATTCTTTATGCCTGTCTCATGGGTTGTTTGGAAGATGAAAATATTTATCGCCTGGGGATATGTTCTCTCCTCCAGAGAGTGAATAATTCTCCTCATCCACCCACTTGTGTTCATGAAGCAGGCTTAGAAGGACTACTTATAATTTACTGTGTGTGTTCCATGTGGGAGGAAGTGGTATTTTGAAGCCTTTTTTACGCTGTGTACCTTTCAGCGTAAGAAAGGTTGGCAGTCATCATGGAGTGATGGTGCTGTCTGTATTCAGTCTATGTGCACACAGAGGATGCTGTGTGTGTCACTGTGCTGACATTGAACTATGATTGATTGCAGGCCACCAATATTTACATGTCTAGGGAGAAAGAGACCATCTTGAATCCTTTGGTGTACCTTCCTCGTGGATGAAAGCATCCTTTTCTACGTAATCATGCTTCAACATTGCTGCATCAGAAGCACTCTATATGGATCTTGGATTTCAGCTGCAAAGACTGATTGCTTCCTTAAAGATTGTTCTCTAGACCTTTTGGATTACAGAGAAATATTCTGAATATGTGTGTTTTTGAAAACAAACATTTGAAATAATTTCTAACCATTCATCTGAACTCTTAAGACTGAGTTACATAATTATCTAAAACCCACTGCAGCCAGAGAACCTCCTTGTCACCCAGAAGTGAAGAGACAAAAGCCAGGAGTCCCGTGTCTCTGTTTTCTCTCCTATCCCATCCCCACTCCTACCTCTGGCCTTCAAATCCTTGTGCATTGGATCATTGGTGGAGACGGAAAAAGCATCTCTCTCATTGAAACCTGCACAGAAGCTTGATGCAACCTACACATGTATGTGGTAGGTGCCCACCTAGCAATCAACATTCCTAATCCTTGCCCTGCTGTTCTTTCCCTGCCTCAGTGCCCTGAGATCTAGGGAAAGAAAGAAAGAATGAGCGAAAAGTAAATTTCTGTCTGTTATCACGTGAAACAAATGAGATACCAATAAAGCTAGTTTGATGTATCTTTTCTACAAATTACTCTGCACCAGGAGCAGTTAATTGTAAATTACAAGGTGGCTGTTTCATATGCCTTACTGTCATAGACCTCAAGGAGTGGACTAGACTTCCCACTTTACCATGAAAATATATTTTCCCAATGAGTAAACAGCTTACAAGAATTATGAGGTGAGGGAATGATGACGATGACACTTTACCAAGCCATGTGTTCAACACGTATGATAGTCTAAGCCTAAAATAGTGATCAAACACACCAGCTATGAGAAAGTATATGGTTGTATCATGACCAACTGACTTTTCAGTCATAAAAAACAAGACATAATGGACATGTTATAGGACAAAATGTCAACACTGTTCTTGGCATGTGTACAGCAGTGCTTGGAACATGAGATCAAGCATCCTGCCATGCTGACTGTCTTTGCCTCCAGAAATGAAATGGTGTCTATCTAGGCCTTCTCCAGCACCCCTCTCTGCAGCCAAGTGAACTTGGATGGACCTTTCCACCATGCACAGGATCTTGCAACTAGACCAACTTGGAAGAGCCTCCCAATCTTTTCATATTTTGAGTCTTTTCTGGTGGAAATCTCCTTCCCAACAGTGCACTTCCTGGCAATACTTTGTCGGATCACCTGGCTTGCACTCTGGGGATGCTGCATTTCATCCCCTCTCCTCAGCAATTGCAAAGGGAACCTTTAGAGGACTCTGATCTGATGATCTTAACACCCTGAACAAAGTCGTGGAAGTACTGGTTCCTCTCCTCAGCCAATTTTAAGGTCTTCAAACAAGACCAGCATATGGACATATGTTGATTTAGTGGTGCCTGTTGGAGGGGTCAGGAATAGTGCTTATTCCCTTAATGCTTTATTAAATTATGGGTATGCACTGTTGGTGGAGTAATACACCCACATTGTATTTACTAGTTCTACTTATGTTCTGTCAGCGAGCAAAAACAGGTGACAGCTGGATAGGAGATGGTGCCTCAAACCCTGATACATAGAGGGAGCCATACAGCAAATCTGTCCAAAGCATCTGCTTGTTTCACAAGGAGCAATAGCTAAGCATCTTAA
Source organism: Lissotriton helveticus (assembly GCF_964261635.1). Classification (NCBI taxonomy): domain Eukaryota; kingdom Metazoa; phylum Chordata; class Amphibia; order Caudata; family Salamandridae; genus Lissotriton; species Lissotriton helveticus. The sequence goes on along the minus strand of NC_136063.1, from coordinate 1,707,414,773 downwards.
TCCATGTCGATGTATGTATACAAGCAGGTGTATTACTTCACAGAAAACCAATACGCCAAAAGATGCTCTCCTACTTATTGCTGTTATATTTGTTGCAGATACTTGAAACATAGAATATTAAGCATGACAGAAATATGATCCATATAGTGCACACTGCCCTATCACTGTGATCCAGGAACCAGATATGAAGGTGCAGGTGAGAGAGGTGGGGCGGTGGGCAGGGCCGGACTGACGGTAGCAGGCACTGGGTGTTTACCCAGTGGGCCAGAAAGGTGGGGGCTCGTTTTTGACCGGTGGGGGCCATTTCTGTTACTCGAGACCAGTTTTGCAGCAGTGCTGCAAAATCAGCCTGTTGTAACAAAAGCGTAGCAGCAGTGGTCCTACCAGCATCCTCCAATTACCACCCGCCCCTTCCCGGGCCCGATCAGACATAAATGCTAGGGCTGGTTTGCTATCCCAGTCCGGCCCTGGCGGTGGTGTGGGGCGATTCTACATATGACACCCAGGGAAACGTAAAAAAAAAAGAAAGCCATGCCTGTTTTCTTATGGGACAGAACGTTATGTGATTTAGTTTTTGTTAGAATACATTATGCTGTAGATCGGTGTGGTGCAATTGTTTTTATTGAATTTGGATAGACTAATTTGAGATTGAGGTAGTTTTTTTAAATATGTCCTTTTAGATGTTCTGTAATTGTATGTGTTATGCATTTAATCTGTTAATGTGGACACCTACGTTTGTATATATGTAATTGCTGATCCATGATATATGTTGCCAGTGGCAAATGTCTTCGTCTGTCTGCTTATTTTATGTTTGTGTGTGTGTGTTGAAACATAGAATCTTTACCATGGCAGAAATATGATCCATCGTGTATCATAGAGTGCCCACTGCTCTAGTACTGTGATACAGGAACCAGATTTGCAGGTGTGGCCCGTGCAGGTTAGAGAGGGGGGCGGTGGGCAGTGCCGGACTGGCCGTAGCGGGCACTAGGTGTTTACCTGGTGGGCCAGAAAGGTGGGGGCCGTTTCTATTACTGGAGGCCAGCTTTGCAGCAGTGCTGCAAAATCGGCCCCACAAAAGCGTGGCAGCAGTCGTCCTGCCAGCACCCTCCAACCCCCACCTCCCCCTTCGCGGGGGAGAACTGTATGTGAACTGTTGCTCCATTACCTTTTATACCACTTTTTTTTCCTTCATCCTACTTCGTTGGGATGTCCGATTTAATAAAATTGGTTGGGATTGGCGTAGCTTGTGCCTGCTTTTACGCTTCATTGGGGTAAATTCAAGTTTTTGAATGGACTGTGCTATTTCTGTGTTTAGCATTATTGGACATGGGTTACACTTTTTAGGGTGTGTCAGTTGATCTGCATGCTCTTTGTTGAGTTTTTCCCAGACCTACCTACGTGTAGTAAATGTTCCCCATTTTAGATCACTGACCTCTCCAATCCCAATGCTTAATTGAGTTGGTGGTTGCAGGTGGCACCCACTGTCACTCATTTTTGGGGATCGGCACTTATTTTTCATCAACAGACTTTGATGCAGAGCAAGAGAGAGAAAAACACAAAAGGATTAAAAAAGGATTAAGAGACAGATGGAAAAACAGTGAGGAATGGAGAGAGCAGTGATTAAAAAAAACTTGCAAGAGTGAGATGAAGAGGCAAGGGGTGTATGATGGTGGATTAAAGAGGCAGGAGGTGGAAACAAGACTAAGCAGCCTTTGGCACCCGGCCTTCAATAGCACTGGCCACAGGTTTCTGATTAAAAGGTTGAGCCCCGGCACGCATTCTTTTACAAATGAAGCACTCTACTCACCCACATTACCACTTAAAATGGAACATGGTGCACGTGGGAGCCAGTCTTCTGCTCTGCGTACATTTTACAATGTACCTCTGAGAATTGAAATTACAAGAACACTGTGTTCATCTGCTTAGCGCATTATTGTAAAAATATGTACATTCATATGTGAAAACGGAAAGATGTGTTGACGGCTGAGTACGCCAGGTCTGAATCTTTATTTTGAACCCCAGGGACAGTATCATGAACAATCTGCAACTGTATAAAAACTGTTTCGTTGAATCCTTTGTTTCCACTTTTGGATTTGTGGTGCTGCGTTTCGATTATATACTCTCCTTGCCATAGGTGGACGGCTGGGAGGAGGCACGTAATAAAGCATGGGAAAGAGGCTTTAACGTGTAATCGTTTTCATATAACGGCGGGAGAATGAAACAACTCACTTATCATTTAACTAAAAGTGTACATAAATGTCAACAAAGGCGCTGCGCATCTTGATTGACTTGGCATCTTCAATTTAATTTATTTATCAACTTGGTAAGGCAAAGTAGGACAGCGTCCAGTGTGTGATGAGGACGCACGGACGGTGACAGTGCCGAGGATCTGTTTTGGAGAGGTGCCAGAGAGAGCAAAGATTAACCTCTGCTGTGATTCACCTCCCGGGTCCCTGCAGTGGTGGAACAAATGTGTCAGAAAGAGGACAATTGATGACTGCGGTGGCCGGCAGAACCCAGCGTGAATGCAGGCTGCAGTGAATGAAAAGGGGGGGCCCTCGGCCCCCCCGCACGCATGGCGGCGCGGCGACCGCCTCACCCCTTCTCTCCTCAGGTCCTTCGACGGTGGGGGCGTGCCCTGGGGGCGCGGCCCACCGCCGATTGGCCGGCGCCCCTCTTGACCCGGAATCAATGGACTGGTTCCGGGTCGGTGGGGGCGGGCGTGAGGAGGGGCCACCCGGCCCCTCGGGAATAAGAGGTAGGGAGCGCCCAGGAGACTCCCTTGTCCCTGGACGCTCCCTCGCTGAACGTTGTGCCCCGCGTTCGGGGCTTCTTTGTTTTATAATCCTTTGTGCTTTATTTTTCAGGATTTCCGGAGCTGTGTGGAGGGTGACGTCGAGTGGACAGAGAGCGCCTTCGTTTGTCTTTCTTTTTCAGGCATTTATTCAGTCGGCGTTCCGGAGCAGCAGGAACTCGCTGGGCCAAGCCTTTTTTGCGAGCGAGGAGGAACATTGCCGGAACGTGGTGACTCTGTTTTTCTGTTCACAGGCTTTGGACGTTCGGGTTCCGGAGCCGCGCTGCCCCAGCCACGTGGGACACCGCCGAAACAGCTTCGGGGGAGCGGAGAGCCGGAGGCTGCATCGCCTTTGCCCGGGAGCACCGCCTCGCCTTGTTCGGATCAGCGAAGGGCGGAGAGCCGTAGGGAGCACAAGGGCGCGGAGTCGACGGGGAGAGCGTGGTACGGGTCGCCTGAGGCCCGGTAAGGTAGCGTGGGGGGCAGGGGACTTCAGTAGCGGGCACCTATTGAAGAACGGGGTGCGAGCACGTTGCTGAGACACGCCGGGAGCGGCTGTAGAATACCGGTGATTGTGTGCTTTACGATAGTGGAGTAATTTAGGATCGTCCTTTTAAAACGGTTGTGAGCGCACTCACTTAAACGGCAAATAGGGCCGGCGGGAGCTACTTACATAAGCCTAGCGGGAGTGTGGAGCTAATTTAGCACGTTTTGTCACGCGCTTGTGGTCGCAGGGCTGTTTTTTGAGCTACTCTGCAGGGAAGTGAAGCAGGGTCGACCAGGGCTGCACCTGGATGGGAGACCCCTAGGTTAACGTGCAATCGCAAGGATAAAGCCAGGTGTCAGGGGATAACTGTTTTGTAGGAATGTTGTGAAAGAAAAGGCGAAGTAATATTCAGTATCTAATTGTATGAGTGTTGTGCATTGCCTAACCTGATAATTGTCTATCTCTGCCGAGGGAGCATCAAACGGGGTTAATAGTGCACATTCCAACTGCAGGGTGGGTTGGGAATTGCAAGCTCCAGTGTTTCTACGAGGGGTGTTTTTCCAATAAATCTGTCCCCTTTTTGGGTATCACTTGGTTGTAATTCATATCTCTATTTCAGAAATTAACCATAATACTGGTACAATCCATTCAGAGGCGGACATATGAACGGTAAAAACGCACGGATATCGCCAACGGACGCGCAGGACTGATCGGTAAGAGGGGTACGGGGGGCTAGCATTTCATCGCTCCTGGTGGCCGCCGGGTGGGTCTACATTAGGTTTACTCACCCCTTACATAAGCGGACAAGCCGCTAGTGTTGCGGTCGCCGTTGCATGGTGCTGAACGCCCCCTGGTGACCCTCCATCTAAAGGTACACACAGTTGACCGGTGGGGAACTAAGTAGGCAGCGGGTGTTTTTTGGGGTAAGCATCATGCCAGGTCCAAGGGGTGGAAAGAGGGGGTCCAACATGGAGGCTATGATGCGGGCTATGATGCGGGAGATGAGCGACATTAAACAACAGCTAGGACAAATTAAGGAGCGGGAAGCTCGGTCGGAGGACAGAGAGGGCGAGGCACCGGGCCCGTCCGGGAGACCGATCCGCAAGAGGGTGGCACCAGTGCCAAGAGGGGAATTTGTCACCCCGCAAGGGAAACCTAGGTCCAAGAGACCCAAGGAGGCGGTCCCCGCCCCAGGCCCAGTGGATCCGTTACCCGCCGCACCGCCCGCGGTGGTCCCACCCCCGCATGTGCCTACACCCATTGCCCCTGTGGTGCCGGTGCCGGCAGGTCAACCAGTAGACGCTGGGTCTGCTCCCGCACCGGTGCCCACAATCCCGGGTACAGCCGGGCCGCACCCGGCGCCCGCCCTGCCAGCCGTGCCAGGACCACTGGGCATAACCCCAGTGGTACCTGTTGTCCCGGGGGGTAATATAGGTTCAATGCCACCCGAATTGTTGTCTCAGTTAACGGCCATGATGCCATGGCTCCAAAAAGGGGGAGCCTTCCCGAATTCTGCAGACCATGCAGCAGAGGCGGCAAGGTTCGTAGAAAAAATCAGATCGGCACCGATCGCCGACAGTGTTGCATTGCCAATTTCTTCTCCCCTTGCAGGTCCAAGTGTTCCCCAGCTAGACGGAGTACAAGGGCAGCCGCCCCCGGTGCCCGCACTTGGTAAGGAAGTGGCATTGCCGCTCTTGGGGGACGGTGCAGTACCTTCCAGGAGCGAAAATCTAGCTCAACATGTGTCTTTAGCTGTGAAAGAAATGATTTGGGCTGATAAATACGTGTACATTTATTCTTTATTGTTGGATAATAGGGAAATGGAGCAGGCAAAAGCACTGAAGGAATGGATGCTCCCAAGTGAATGGAGGGCGCAATGTACTAGATTCAGGGTTGAGGAAAATCTCAATAATTGGATGCAAGCATGGGCGGTTTTCACTGCAGTTAAGGCTGAGCGTCCTCCAGATCTGCAGGCTGCATTGGCTTGCTACTCAAGCAGGATTGTGGGGTGGAGTCAACAGTATTCTGGGGAAGCATGGAAGGGCTATGATGTCAACTTTAGGAAGGCATTGGAATTCAATAGATCATTGCCCTGGGACTCTGTAGATTCCTTGGCTTGGCACAAACAGTTCTCTGACACGGCACCTCCCCCTCAGTTCGGTGCGGGCAAGGTGTTCCCTAGACCGCAGCAGCCCTTTCGGCCCTCCCAAACGAGTGAAATACCTGGGAAATTTAGGGCAGGCGGGCCGGAGAAGAAAGGGGTGTGCTGGGATTTTAATAAGCGTACCTGCACAAGGGCCGCGTGTAAGTTTAGGCATGCATGTGCCTCTTGTGGGCACCCCTCTCACCCAGAATCTACCTGTAGGTCCAAGCAAGGTAACACGGGACAGAGGGGTAGGGGAAGGCCACTATAAGTCAGACAGGGCACGCCCCCCCACCCCAGTGGATGTGGTGGCAATGATTCCATTGTTGAACAGATACCCGGACCACAAAGCGGCCACCCTACTCCAGGAAGGTTTTTCTAAAGGTTTTAGGATCCCGGCCGAGGGATACACAGGCAGTGCGCACTGTAGAAATCAACTATCAGTCACACACAATCCGGCTGTTGTGGCCGCCAAAATTGACAAGGAGCTTTCCTTAGGCAGGATATCTGGCCCTTTTTCTGCAGTACCAGTACACAATTTTGTGTGTTCCCCACTGGGAGTTGTCCCCAAGAAAGAGAAGGGGCAATTCAGATTGATTCATAACCTATCAGCGCCAAAGGGGGCCTCACTGAATGATGCCATTGACGAAGGTATCTGTAGTGTCAAGTACGCCTCTTTTGACCAGGCTGTGACCTTATTACAGGCCACTGGACCCGGGGCGCTGATGGCGAAATCAGACATAGAGTCCGCCTTCCGCCTCCTCCCAGTCCACCCGGCGGATCAACATCTTTTAGGTTTCACCTTTAGGGATAGGTTCTACATGGACAAATGCATGCCTATGGGTTGTTCTATTTCTTGTGCCTACTTTGAGATGTTTAGTTCATTTCTAGAATGGGCCATGAGACAGGTGACAGGCCATCAAAGGGTCATGCATTACTTAGATGATTTCCTCTTCCTCGGTACAGCGGGTTCTCAGGAGTGCGCACTAGCATTGCAGGAATTTTGCGTGCTCATGCGGGCTTTTGGGGTCCCGCTTGCGCCTGGGAAGACGGTGGGCCCGACCACCTGCTTGGAATTCCTGGGCATCGAGATTGACTCAATAGAGAAATGTTTCAGACTACCTAAGGATAAGGTGCGCAAATTCAAGACGTCGCTACAGTTATGCCTCCGGAAGGAGAAGGTCACTTTGCAGCAATTACAGGAGGTCGTAGGGCAACTGAATTTCGCACTAAGAATCATCCCAATGGCCCGCCCCTTCTCTCGCTCCATCGCGCACGCGATGAAGGGGCTGAGGGAAAAGCATCACCGCACGCGCCTATCGTCTGAAATTCGCCAGGATATGCTTATTTGGATGGCATTCCTGGAGGATTTTAACGGTAGGGTGGTCTGGCCCGGCCCGCTCACTACATCAGCGGAGTTAGGACTATGGACTGATGCGGCCGGTAGTGTGGGCTTTGGTGCCATCCTAGGGAATAGGTGGGTCGCTCAACAATGGCCAGAAGAATGGAACACATGGGGTTTGCTCGGCAATATTGGCTTCCTGGAACTTTTTCCAATATGGGTGGCACTGATGGTCTGGCCCGAACACCTATGTAATCAATCAGTGGTGTTTTGGTCAGATAACATGACGGTGGTGGAATGTATCAATCAGCAGGGGGCGCGGTGTCCTTTCATACTTCGCCTGATCAAAGAGATTGTTCTGCGGTGCCTTAAACTGAATGCTAATTTTAGAGCCAAACATGTCCCTGGTGTTTTAAACAATGCTGCTGACTCCCTTTCTCGCTTCAAAATGCAGGTTTTCAGGGAACATCTCCCCACAGCAGACCCCTCGCCGGCACACTTCCCAGCGGTACTTTGGCAGATTGGTGCCCCAGATTACAAGACCTCGTGGTCGCTAGCTTAGCCCCCAGGACCAAGACGGCGTACGAAGGGGCGTTTCTGTCTTATTGTTCTTTCTTGGGGCCGCAGTGGGAAGTGCTTTGGGCGAAGGAGGATGGGTTTGCAGCCTACTTAGAATGGATGCACAAAGAGGGGCGCTCAGTGGCAGCGGCAACCAGACATAGGGCAGCTGTGTCATTCTTCGCGCAAGCTAGGGGCTTTCGGGATCCCACCAATACCTTTATGATACGCAAGGCTTTAAGGGGATGGCGCCGTATTCAGGGACACCAGAAGGATAAGAGGAAGCCCATGGGGTTGGCCCGGCTAACAGCCTTACTGGGCACGCTGGAGATTGTTTGTAACTCGGAGTGGGAAGTGCTTCTTTTTAGGGCGGCATTCTCCCTGGCATTTTATGGGGCACTGAGAATTAGTGAACTTGTGGCAGGATCTAAAACTGACATACTTGGTGGCTTGCAGAAGGCTGGGGTGACGATAAGGGGTGACACCATGTGGGTAATTATCCAGAAATCAAAGACCGATCAAGAAGCTAGGGGTCACACCATAGTTCTGCAACGGGCCCCCGCCAACCCGTGCTGCCCGGTGAGGCACGTGGAGTCACTCATGGGACTATTGGTCGGTTCAGCACGCAGGGCGTTGCTCTGTCACGCCGACGGGAGCCCCTTGACCAGGTATCAATTCAGGAGAGTGTTCGAAATAGGGGTCACAAAAGCTGGTCTTGATCCTAGAGATTTTGGGTCTCATTCCTTCAGGATTGGGGCAGCAACTGAGGCGGTGGCGGGGGGCCTCCCAGTGGAAAGAGTGAAGACAATTGGGAGGTGGTCGTCAGACTGCTATAAACGTTATGTTCGGATTGACATGCTATGATTACCTGTCACTCACGCTTGGTCTCTTTTCCGCTCTCTTACAGTTTCTCAGACCTGTTACGCAGGGGAGGAATTTGTCGTCGGGCATCGCCAATATTCATCAGCACGGAGCAGCAACCAGGAAACAACTAAGAACAATGTCTGGATTGTTGGTCATTCATATGTGAAGCGAGCGGAATGTGTCTTCCTGTCAGGTGACAAGAAGGAAAGGGCGGCGCATCTAGGCTTGAATATCACGTTCTTTGGCAGGGGAGGGTTGTGTCTTCACGAGTTTAGGGGATTCTTCCGGGGGCTGTTAGCGCGCCAGCGGGCTCCACCGTCAGTGGTGATACTTCACCTTGGGGAGAACGATTTGGCAACACTGGGCAGGCGCATCTTGATTGAGGAGATTATCTCGACGGCGGGTTGGATAGCTAGGACCTGCCCCGGGTGCACACTAGTATGGTCACAACTAATACCTCGGCTTCAGTGGCGGGGGGGCGATTCAGTCAGGGCGTTGAATCACTCGGTAAAGAGGATCAACACACGGTTGGATAGGTTGTTCCGAACCCCCTTGTTACAGTCAATACCTCATGGGTGCATTTGGGGTCAAAAGTTTTACTTGAAGGACGGGGTTCACCTAACAGAAGAGGGTAATGTCCTATGGGCTGACAATATCTGGGCTTGGCTAGAGGGCTGGGGTAGGAGGATATGTCCTTAGATAAGGGGCTAGTAGGGGGAGGCCAGATCGTCGGTTAACAATACTGGCCTGTGGCGGTAAGGTCATTATCGGTGAGCACATATTTGAGGTCTGAGGGGGCGGGCATCATCCTATGGAGGTTCCCGCCCAGGGGGAGGAGCCTGCGGGCCACTCCCAGTACTCCAGGGGCAAGGTAATATGCAAAGGAGCGCGGGTAGGAGTAGTTCACGCTTTCCTTAGGCTGGTAGCCACCCCGCGCGCGTGGACTCATGACGCCACCGGCGCAGAGTAAGGGCCCTCCTTTAGTGGGTAAATGGAGTTTGGGGCGTAGACCGGGCAATTCCCGGGGTAACACTGCGCATGCGCACTTCTAAGGGGAAGGCGCCGCTTGTAGGACCTGACACCGGTAGTGACCCTGCCATATGGCCAGAAATGTACAAAAATCAAGATAGGATGTTTAGTTAAGCTAGTAACAACTTGTATTAGAGTTTTGTTAAGGTCAGGCTCTCAAACTTGTTGATAACGATTGTATAATTGAATGTCCTGCTGATTTTTGTATTTCATTGTTGATTATGCAATTAAAACCCTTTTTAATTTCATACTTTAATAAATACGGCCGGGCGACTAGCGCCCGCCTTCCAAAGAGTAAACACGTCTCGTGTCCACGTTCCTTGGTGTTGGGTGCCAGATTGGGGGGGGGGGCGGCAGCTAGTCGCTGACCATGTGAAAAGGGGGGGCCCTCGGCCCCCCCGCACGCATGGCGGCGCGGCGACCGCCTCACCCCTTCTCTCCTCAGGTCCTTCGACGGTGGGGGCGTGCCCTGGGGGCGCGGCCCACCGCCGATTGGCCGGCGCCCCTCTTGACCCGGAATCAATGGACTGGTTCCGGGTCGGTGGGGGCGGGCGTGAGGAGGGGCCACCCGGCCCCTCGGGAATAAGAGGTAGGGAGCGCCCAGGAGACTCCCTTGTCCCTGGACGCTCCCTCGCTGAACGTTGTGCCCCGCGTTCGGGGCTTCTTTGTTTCCCACCCACCATCCCTTGGTACAAAGTTTAAGCAGCGTTATGTCCGGTCTAATGGTAAGTTTCATAGGTATAGACTGCGGGTGAGAGTAGGTTGTTGTGGTATTTGGTGATCTGTTGTCAGGCCTTTTTTCCCTTTGTAGAAGATGAGGTGTGAAGTGAACTATATCTGAAGATGTGTGTCTTTAGGCCTTTTTTCCTTTGTAGATATACGTAGTTATTATGATTATGAGCAATATGCGTGAACCGAATTGTAATTTTATGCCATGTGTCGTTAGGCCTTTTTTCCCTTTTAGCTATGCGTGAATACTGTTCTTTATTAGCCAGTGTAGTTGTCCTTTAGCCTTTTTTCCATAGGTCGTCGTATTTATTAGGTATGGGGCATGCGGTAAGGTCATTATCGGTGAGCACATATTTGAGGTCTGAGGGGGCGGGCATCATCCTATGGAGGTTCCCGCCCAGGGGGAGGAGCCTGCGGGCCACTCCCAGTACTCCAGGGGCAAGGTAATATGCAAAGGAGCGCGGGTAGGAGTAGTTCACGCTTTCCTTAGGCTGGTAGCCACCCCGCGCGCGTGGACTCATGACGCCACCGGCGCAGAGTAAGGGCCCTCCTTTAGTGGGTAAATGGAGTTTGGGGCGTAGACCGGGCAATTCCCGGGGTAACACTGCGCATGCGCACTTCTAAGGGGAAGGCGCCGCTTGTAGGACCTGACACCGGTAGTGACCCTGCCATATGGCCAGAAATGTACAAAAATCAAGATAGGATGTTTAGTTAAGCTAGTAACAACTTGTATTAGAGTTTTGTTAAGGTCAGGCTCTCAAACTTGTTGATAACGATTGTATAATTGAATGTCCTGCTGATTTTTGTATTTCATTGTTGATTATGCAATTAAAACCCTTTTTAATTTCATACTTTAATAAATACGGCCGGGCGACTAGCGCCCGCCTTCCAAAGAGTAAACACGTCTCGTGTCCACGTTCCTTGGTGTTGGGTGCCAGATTGGGGGGGGGGGCGGCAGCTAGTCGCTGACCATGTGCTGGACACCTTCCTAGTCCTTTTTAAAAAAAATCCTCATTGAAAGGTTTTTCTTTGTATTAGACTGGATTCTTGTTTTTCTCCTGTATGTTAAGGCGACTTTTATTTTGTTCAGTCTAAACTTCGAGCACAGCAATTTCTTGCTGGCCCCTTGTCGCTCTACTGAAGTGCTCATTGACTAGATCCAAGCTAGTGTGGGGGAAACAACACAGTCATTACAACGCACTATATTTACAACACAGTCTTTACAACGCATCTGCCTTTACATCGCATTCCATTACAGCGCAGCCATTACAACGCATGTCACTACAACGCATGCCATTGCAACGCATGTCATTACAAAGCATGCCATTACAACATATTATAAGGTATGTAATGAGGAATAGTAATTTGTAACCCTACACTATCCAACACTTACCCTACTGTTGCACTCCCTGGGAATAGCAATTATTACCCCTACACTATCCAACGCTTACCACACTGTTGCTCTCACTGGAGTGTGAATAGTAATTTTTACCCCTACACTATCCAATGCTTACCCTACTATTGCACTCACTGGAGTGGGAATAGTAATTTTTAACCCTACACTATCTAACACTTACCCTACTGTTGCCCTAAAAGTATTATGTGTTGTAATGGTACGCGTTGTAATAGTATTCGTTGCAATGAAATGCGTTATAAATGTAGTTTCTAAAAATGCGTTGTGATGGCATGCGTTGTAAAATCATGCATTGTAATGGATGTTGTGATGTAAAAACCGCGTTGTAAAGGCATACATTGTAAATGTTTGCATTGTAACGTGTCCTGTTCTAATGGGGACACCCTAAAATCTCTCCACTGGTGCCAGCATGTCCGCCCCACATGAACAGGTCAATGCGTGTCATAGTTCTTATGAACTACATCGCAATGGCAAGTGCATGGTTTTTATCATGTGTAAAAAGCCCTGGTGAAAACCCCTTAATATCCTTTTGGGAACATTTTGTGAAATTCCCCAAAGTACCGCAAAATTACTCTGTAATATGTGAAATGCCTTTCTCGCACTTCATATGTAAAATGGACGTAAGGAGCCATTTAAAGCAAAAAAACTGTATGAAAAGTGCATATGTCCTGAACACAAGTCGCTTCACTTTGGTTAATTAGCATTGTTTTTTATCAATCTAAGAATAGGGTTACTGTTCCTAATAAGACACAAATAGTGTCCAGAAAGAGTAGATAGAGAATTAGGTTCCTAGGTTCTTTTTTTCTCAACATGAGACAGTCACAGGTTATGACTCTTGTAGCCCTCACACACCCCAAGGGATGTCATGTTTCATCATAGGGCAGTGCTCCTCGTTGGGCCGGCGCCTCAATGCCCTATGGGTCCCCTGAAGGGTCTCTTTGGCAGAGATATTTTTATTTCACCGTATGATAAGTGAGGGTGTGAGCTTTCAGTGGGGTCGTGAAGAGGGAGAGTGTGAATAAATATTAAAACTGGCTAGGGTATACCATAAATGTTTTTTAATATGTAGGTTCCCTTGTCAGAGTAAAAAGAAACCTGTAGGTCATTGTTAATTGTGGGGTAATAATGTCCCCATGTAACTAAAAGATCAACATGTTTTGCACCTTATCGTGGTCAAAAAGATCCTTGGCGCTTCATCAGGACCACAACATTTTTTTTAAGTGTGACATTCTGATTTACTTACCCCAATTATGATAAGTGGTAGAGCGGTCCCCCTTATGTTGTGTTGAGGGAGGCACCAGCTCATGATAACCACCCTTGAATCATGCGTGCCTGGATGTTGACTGGGCAACATGAATGAATGAATGAATGAATGAATGAATACTTTATTGTTTGGTTACTCAAAACCATTACATTAAAAACCGGAATACAAAATTACAAAAGTTAAAATCGAGAGAGTATCAGCTAGCAAGTTTGTATGGTGGTTCCTTAGACGCTGGTGAGTACAGTGAGAAAGGGGATCATGGTAAGACAACCCGACATGCGTCTGCAAGGTCTCTATTCGTGTGTGCTCTGGGTGGCCATCAGCTTGGACCGTGTCTCATGTATAAACTTGCCAAAAGAGGCCATCTGTTTTACCATAGTTAGTGTGTATAGTTGGTAGATCACCTCCTTTGCGGTCCGTGACGCCACTTGTCTTAGGATAGGCCTAAGGTAAAGGCTGCGAGCTGTGCACAGAGCCGGGCAGCAAAATAGAAGGTGGGCCAATGACTCTCGTTTATACCTGCAGAGCCTGCATTCCCGTGCACCTGAGCCAGCCTGTTCAGAGGCGTATAGTTCTTTTAGGGGCAGGGGGTGTTGTCTGTAGGCTAAAATCTTGTGACGAGCTGCACGGCCCACGGCCTGCGTAAGATGGTATTTAGGGTTGTGCACCGTGTGTGGCAGACATAGGGACTCGTGACAATCTCTTTTTGGCAGTGACTCCAGGTCCAGTTCACGCGAACACGCCGTACTTGTTTTTTTATCGTGTTTTTAATGGCAGTGTAATTAACGTGTTCGGGGTTCCAAGACTCTGTGGCAAGGTTGAGAAGGGCCTTTGCCGCATCAAGAGTGTCCGACCAGGGGTTCCCGGGTTCCATGAAGATATGTTTCAAGACTGCCTTGAGTGTGTTCTTGTGTGCCGCTGTTGTGAGGAAGTAATATTTACTTAAGGCGGCCATCTCTTCCAGATTTTGCTGGTTGAGCGAGAACTCTAGACAGACGAGGGTGTTTCTGGTGCACCTTGGTAAGTGGAACAGTTTCTTGTAAGCTCTGCAGTGGATTTTTTCTAGGACCTTGTTGAGTTTGCCCGGGAATGCTTGTTGAGCATAGTTGAGGGCCGGCATTAGCTTAGCTTTTAGTACTCTTTGAATAGCCGTTGTAGATGGGCTGTGTAAAGAGGCTTGTAACTTGCAGAGGGCATAGGTGATGGTTTTGGATGTATGACATTACAATGCATGATTTTACCACGCATGCCTTTACAACGCGGTATTTACAACGAATACCTTTACAACGCATAGTGCTTTGGGGCGCTGGATAGTGAATAGTTTAATTTACTATTCCAACTCCAGTCCCCGTGGATAGTAGGGAAGGTGTTGGATAGTAAATTAAATCTATTTCCTATCCTAGAGCGCCCCCCAGCGCAATGCGTTGTAATTGTTTGCATTGTAAATACCGCGTTGTACATGCATTGCGTGGTAAAAGTTGCGTTGTAAAGGATGTTTCCCGATGGTTTTGCCTTTGCCTTGAATTTTCTTTTAGTGGGCGCTTGAAAGCCCCGACTCTTGGTAGCAAATGCCCAAGTAGATGTATCACTGTGTGCTTTCCAAGGAGAGGTGACCAAGCCTCCATCTTACTGACTTTTTCTTTGGATAATGTCCGAAGATGATTACTATTGACTTGGAAGGATTTGCTACCAGCCTGTTTTTGTTGTTATATGCTGTAAGTGCCGTCAGCGCCTTTTGTACCCCGATTTTAGTGTGGTCCAGGAGTACCAAGTCAACCGCATATTGCATGAATTGGATTTTGGTCCCTCCGATCTTTGGGGTTGCTAAGGCTGCCCCAGGCAAGGCCCTCGCCATATCTGCTGTGTATAGATTGAACAACAGTGGGGCCAAAACGCACCCTTGTTTAAGGCCTCGATCTGAGTCAATCTTCGCGGATGCGGAGTCCCTCGAGATATTGATTCTCACCCACGTTTTTTGGTACAAAGACTGGATCGCTCTTAGCAGGGATGGGTTGATGTTCCATTGGGCCAGCTTTCTCCACAGGATGGCGCGATCTACCCCATCAAACGCTGCCGAATAGTCAATGAAGCAAGCGAATGGGGGGAGACTTTTGCGCGACCGCGCTTGATGGACCAAAAAAGAAAGTGCGGTGATGTTATCTACTGTGGAAGACCCAGGTCTAAATCCTGTTTGGCAAAATGGGAGGAGGCCTTCTTCGCTTGTCCAATCTGCAAGGTCCCTCAAGATGGCACTAGCGTAGGCTTTTCCCTCGATGTCCAGGAGGGCAATCATGCGGTAGTTTGATGGATCTGTTTTGAGGCCTTTCTTGTGGATTGGATGTAAGAGCGAGCCTCTCCATGAGTCTGGCACCTCCCCCAAAAGCCAGCATTCAGAGTACAGATGGGTCAAAGTTTCGGACCAGAATTCAATGTTCGCTTTAAATAGGTGGCAGGAAGGCCATTAGGACCCGGCGCGCCATTTTGCCTGATGTTTTTTAGGATTTTAGACACTAGCAATTTTCCGGGCGGGGCCTTCTTTTCAGTGACCGAATCTGGCTCATCACCTGCTATGGGTGCGTCATTTTGCTGGTTGACAGGTCCGTCTTCGTTGTAAAGTGCTTTTACGTGGGCAACCCTGATGGATGCTTCGAGGGAGTTTTCTCTATGGTTTATACCTCGCCCAAGGTTACTTAGATAACTCCAGAACTCTTGCGATTTACCGGGACTCAGCAGTACAAAGAATTTTAGCCATTGGGCTTCACAGTGATGGGCAACATCCAGGCACACAGGGTCGAGGGTAGGTATAGCAGACTCGCGCACCCGGGAGTAACCCATGTTACAGTGCGGGCAGCCATGCAATAGATTTTGAAGCCTATTGACTATAAATAATAGCTCTCTAGGTTGGAATAACATTGGTTATCATGAGCTGGTGCCACCCTGTATTTTGTTTATATAAATATGTATAAAAATGGGAAACAGCCTTAACAACACTGGCTGAGCCATGCGTGCCATTTCCCCGCAAGCCGTACCACGCTTGCCTTAACCATGCATGTGCCTTAACCACGCATATGTGTGGTTAAGGCAATGCACTGTCTAGTTGCTGGGTGGAGGCACAGGAAGGGGAATACAAGAAGAGGAACACTCGGACTCGGAAGACACGGGACTCGGGAGAGGACACGTTAAGGTAAGTGGTGCTGGGGCTTGGTCTTGGGGGGTGGAGGGGGTAGTTTTTCAAGGACTGGGGTAGGTTTTAGGACTAAGGAGGGGGTTGGGGTAGTTATTAGGGTGGGGAAAGTTTTTAGGGCTAAGAGTGAGGAAAAAGGACAGTTACAGGGCTGGTAGCAGTTTAGGGGTAGTTTAGGGATGTTAGAGATAGATTTTAGGACTCAGGGCAGGAGGGGCTGGGGTCGGGGTAGTTTTTGGGGCATGTGCTTAGTTTTTAGGGCTCAGGGCAGGGGGAGAAGGGACAGTTTTCAGGGCAGGGTCGGGTTAGTTTAGGGATGTAGGGGATTGTTTAGGGCTCAGGGCAGGGGGGCTGGTGTTGGGGTCGTTTTTGGGGTGTGGGTTTATATTTTAGGGGTCAGGGCAGGTAGAAAAGGGTTAGTTTACAGGACAGGGAGCAGGGTCGGATAGCTTAGGGATGTAGGGGATAGTTTTGAGGGCTCAGAGCAGGGGGGCTGGGTCATTTAGTTTTAAGGGCATGGCATAATTTGGTGGGTTCAGGGCAGGGGGAGAAGAGACAGTTTACAGGGCAGGGTCGGGGTAGTTTTCGGATGTTGGGGAAAGTTTATGACGCAGGGTGGGGGTTCGGGTCAGGGTAGTTTTTGGAGTGTGGGTTTAATTTTTAGGGGGCTGGACAGAGAGAAAAGGGAATGTTTACAGTGCAGGGGGCAGCGGTATGATCTTTAGCCCACATGCCCCTCTACCCATCATTTTTTTACCATGAAATTGCTTGGAACAGGCATGAGTGCTAAAGACGCAGTTGGGGTAGAAACTGCATGGTACAGGCATGCATGGTTCAGGCATGCGTACCATCATTCAACAGGTAACAATAAGCAATATGTACTTATTTATCTATATATTTATAATTTTACTCCTATTGTAAAAAAACACTTTGACACTCTCAAGTGCCCTACTCTATATTTCACACTTTATATTTCTCAAAATATCATCTGTCTCCACTCTCTGACTCACCCCACACCTCATTTTACTACCATGAAATTTAAAATAACCATTTTTTGGCTCTTTCCTCCTCTATGCCTCCTTGGATCACCCCACATCTCATTTTAATACTATAATTTCAAGATCAACCTTTTTAAATTCTTCCCCCTCCATCTCTCCTTATAGGCATCCCAAACCTCAGCTTACTACTATGATCTCCCAATAAATACTTTCTAGACTTTTCCTCTTCTATCCCCCATTATCCTTTTCACTCCAAACAGTCTTGCATGTCCACCACTCAAATGAACTATAATTTCACTATACTAATCCAACACTAATTCTTTTTGGTTTCCAGAGTGTTGCAGGGTTTCTGTACTCACACAGAACTGTGCACAGAGGAGTGGAACCTCGGCAAATTAGGGTGTCCCAAAACCTACCTTAGCAACCAACTCACCCCTTACCGAGCTAGCTACAGTGTCTCATTGGACATATCAAACTCCCAATGTTTAGACAAACCAGAACATGAACTTACAGTACCTCAGGGTACGTGGGACTCATGAACACTCTTTCGTTATATTATCATTACAAACCAGAACATGGAGTAAAGAAGACACATGTGCATTTGAAATGTTTATTTACTAATGCCGTCTTCTCAGGCGCAGTATCTTAGATAATACAAGTATACTTATTATCAGTAGCAAAATTATCAGCATAGTTACTAAGACATAAAAAGCGAATGGTGACAGCATGTTAACATGCTGTAATGAATAAGAGTTAACAACACTTATATCTCACCCTCCCTAACACATATATTATATTATTAGCTAAGAAGGTCTCTTTGGGTTGTTTTAGGGCGGGCCCATACCTTAGTGTCCTAGCATGAAGGAATCACATCAGCATACACCAGCTCTCTCTGCATGTGCACCGCATCAAGTGTGTTAACAATTCTCGTGTAAAGCAATATCAATCCCGCCTCAAGCCCAAGTTGGCAAAGGCTGCACTTGTGTTATGACTATGAAGGCGTGGAGATCAGACCTCATAACAATACCATATCGTGTTGCTCCTGAAACTTCAGCACTCTCCGTGCAGACATGGTTTATTAAACAAAACTGATATCAGAGCAATAACATATTATTCTCACATACACCACGGCAAACCACTAGGTTGAATGCTAAGTCAACAATTAAGGGTCGTGTGCAGAAGTTGCAAGAAAGGAAAAATGGCGTTTAAATCTCAAATGTACCTATGCTAACTTAACACGATATAAGGATATATAGGAGCTATACAACACCCCCCCATGATCCGAGAACGGACTAAATAAGATAACAGAAGTGCCATCACATGAGAGCAGAATCCAACAATAAACGAGCATGAATAAAAATTCAATTATAAAAACTAATGCTAAAAAATAGCCCACAAGTATAATGTGGCTCAAGCCAATAGGCAAGCAAAATAAAATGTCTTGACCAAAAGTCAATAAAATCAAGAAAATGCTATCAATCAGCATGTCCATTTGAGGCAGTGTCTATGATAAGACTGTATATGAAAAGTAAGCTGCAACAGCCTCCAGGAGGAAGTCACTGTCCCCATCCGCAAACAGTTCAGCCATCCAATTTAAAAGATGAAAGGAACATACGTGATCTTCCAGCACCGGATCCTCTATAACCATCAGAGGACAGCTCGGTGGGTTTTCAAGAAAACTTTGTTCCAAGAAATTTTGCGCTGCCGACAACACATCCCAGGGACCCATTAGTCCATGTGCCACCGCCAAGGCCATAATCCTTTCGTCAGAACAAACCAACTCGTGAGCAATGATAGGACTCATCAGTTGATCAAAATCGACGTCAGAAGATATTGGTCCGCAGAGACACAAATCAATGGCCCAAAGGAAATCACAGGTCAGGCAGCGAAATACAGGCTGGACACAGGTGAAATAGGAGAACCGAAAAGATAATCCAAACGCCGTGCTTAGAGTCGCCAACGGCAGTGTGCCATAATAATCAAGCATGCGGTTGCGAAACCGCGTCAGTAGCAGCTGAGCGTGGTCTCGCACAGGAAGGGCATCCATATTTAAAAAAGCAGAAAACCACCAATGCGCCAGCCGCTAATGCAAGTAAAAACGGGAACCCTCCAAATAAGGATGAAAAAATAGAATGGAAGAAGGCAGGGATGACTCCAAAAATCTTCTCAAAGGAAGTCACGAGACCACCGCTAACAACTTTAAAAAAATGCGCTAGGCCCGTTGTGGAGGATGCGTTAAAGATAGAACGGACCATGGCTCCGAAATGCAAAGGCAAATCAGTGTTTAAAAGAGCCTGAACCTCCGTACGGGTGTTAGCAATGTGAAGCACGAAAGTTTCACGGGCCGAGCTCAAGGCCACCTCTTTCTGGGACAATAGAGCTCTTATTCTAGCCATGCCGCTGAATTCTGCTCCCAAGGTCGGTATCTGTGGCCAAATGGAAGACTCCCTATGTTCACGTGTGGGAGGATAAAGAACATTTCTGCAGCAAATAACTCGCTCACTAACTGTTACTATGAAAGCTATACCTTTAATTAAACCACAACAGTTTTCATTATTGAGCATTAAATAACTACCATTCTCTAACAATTTAAACGTGGGGATGATAGCAGGAACTGGCGTGCCTTGTAAAACGCAAGCCATATTCGGTCGGTCCTTGTTACATGAACCGTGTAACTGTATGTGTCTGCACATTAAAGAATGATCTGGCGTCTCAGTACACTCATCCCCTGTTAGATAAACTTCTTGTTCATCCTTGAAACATCTGTATGTGTATGGGAGTGACCAGACCTCATGAAGAAAACCGCTACCTAAGGGTTCAAAACGACCTATTGGCACATATTTCATACAATTAGAAAACTTATATAAAGCAAAAGGCAGTGTTATTAAACCGTGGATAAGCCACGTAGCAGCAGTGGCTTCTGCCACAGAAAAAGGTAAAGATTCCAACCTTTCAATATGTAGCATAGAAAAGGAAGCATCACGCATGGAAAGCAAGCGTTGTTTGTCTGTCAAATTAAACGGTGCAAATAAAGAGGAAACGTTCATGTATCCCCAGGGAACTTTACCCATTTTCAGAGTCTGAAGTGTCCATGCAAACTGCATGATTGACCGTAATTGATTTTGACCATGGTATAATACTGACACTTCATCATGCACAATATCAACAACAGACGACACAATATTATCTAATGTGTAAATTCTAGAGGAAAGCACGTTAATGCTATTGTCAACAACTGCAAGCACTTTCTCAAGATTCGCCTGATCAATAGCCCTAAGGCGTGAAGCAGCCTCAATCTGTGAGAGTTTCCAAATTTCATTGTAAACCCCATATAACCACCTTTTCGACCTGCCACTAGCTGGGCCTTTAATGAAATCATTCAAATCCACGTCTGCATTCAGTTTGGAAAGGTGATACTTAACCGCAGGTAAAGTGGAATGTTTCAGCCAAGCTTGACACAACTTGCCCACAGAGTAAGAGGTGACAGTATGACTCAAATCAAACCGGGGATCAGATCTAACAGTCTTAAAACCGTCAGTTACATTTAAAAACCTTTTTTGGCAAGAATCAGCACTACGGTGCCAAAGCAGCCAACCCTTGGGATTCATACTGGAAATGTTAAAGGAGGAATTAAGAAGCAGAGCCTGTATATCTTTAATAGACAATTGAGTAAAATTACTCCAATCCTCATATTCCTCCAACTCCGGGAAAGACGGGGCGTTTAACCTTTTAGATGTAGCCAATCCAAAGCATGTGGTCTGGGAAATGGTTTCATTTAAAAACAACATATGATTCGGGATGAGACATGCTCGGTGCAAAGCCTCAGTGCCTCGTACCTGCCAGGCCCTTGAACCCCAAACCGATTTAAGGTCTATTGTTTCCTTCCATAACTCATAGCCCCCAGTAACTAATTGATCTAGGAAGGCCTTCGAGTACAACAATTTTGTATCGGTAAGTCTAACCTTGGACAGTGGCTGTTTGTGAAATTTAAAATAAAAGGCCTCGGGATTGGACTGGTTAAAGTCAGTGAAATAAGTATACTTTTTAAGAAACGTTTCTGAACTCCCTTGTGTAGGTGCCGGGCAATGTTCCCACTGTGTAAAATTAACAGCATCCCTTCGGGAAGATGTCTTGTGTAAGAAGTGATTGCCATAATGTTGGTAACAGAACAATTCACCATAATTAGCAGATTCTAAATATAAATCCTCAGCATCAAAAGCAGCATAGTACTTCAAATCAGAAAACAAACTTTCCACAGCATTAACATCCCAATCATCAGAACGAATGTTTTGTTTCACCACATCCCCCATATTCACTCTAAGCACATTAGGAACATTAACGACTTCCGTTGGGCCATGAATCTGAAAACGAACTGCATCCCACGCGATTCCATCCAGAACAGGCCATGCTGTGATGTTAACCAAAGTCAAGTCTCTTTTTAATCTGTGTGTAGAATGTGAAGAGGAAAGTGGGGCCAAAGTTCCATTTAAATGAGTAATGCAAGTTCTCTCCTCGACATAGTGTCCATTCATAATCCGAAAAAAATAAAACACAAAACCAATTGACATAAAAAGGTAAACCGAAAAAAGGACCAGCCAAATGTATATCCAAGGAGGTATCAAAAAATGTTTTTTAAACAGGCTAGCATATACTGCAATTTGAGAGGGTTTTTTCGAGGCAAGGGAAGCAGAGTCAAATGAAAATCTGGATTCCGTGGCTAAACGAGCTTGCAGGTCAGGCATGGACAAATCAGTGGGGTATGTATAGTCCAATTCATCAACGTTAGTTCCGGGCAAATTATTTAATAATGGACTGGAAACAGCAGGTAATTCGATGGCCACTTCAGGTTCAATATTCGAAGCAGTGGGCATAATTGAATTTCTCACAATGGAAGGACAGGAAACAGCTGGTGTCATGCTAAGAAGAATCGGCCACTCTGTGTATCTTGACATTGTCAATAGAAATAAACCTGTTTTCCTTACGACCTGGAAGTGGTGGTAAAATGACTGTTCTCGTGCCCTTCACTCCAAGCACTGGGACCGGAGCTCGATAGGAGGGACCAAACTCTTTCTTGTTGTCGATCTTCTCTCGAACCAGTTCTCCAACTTGGGGTAGCCAGCCAACTACCGGGATCTGCAACGCATCATCTGATGTGGAGGGCAAATGTTCCTTTGCAAGACTGTCTCTGGTCTTTTGTAGATTCTGTAAAACATTGCAATGTTCATCTGCGTCAAAGGAAGTGGCGCGAACCACAGAGTCTAGACCGTCAAGGTCAGGGACGTACATCTTGATGCCAAAGAGCATTTCGTATGGGGTCCGCCCACCCAGAGACCTTCTAGGGAGATTATTAAGAGCACGCTGCACGCCATAGAGGTGAGCCAGCCAGTTTCTGCCAGTGCCTATAACTCGGGCTGTCAAAGATTGCTTTAAATCACGGTTCATTCGTTCAACTACACTATTACCCTCAGGTCTGTAGGGTGACGAAAACTTGACTTGGACCCCCATCGAAGTCATGGCATCCTTATACGCCTTAGAGGCGAAAGCCGGACCCTGATCCGAATGGAAGGTACCACAGGCAAAAATCCCTATAAAGATACGCAAATCTCTAATGACAGTCCGTGAATCAGCGCTGCGATGTGGCCATACCCACACAAAGCGTGTGCATGAGTCAACTGCTACTAAGATGTACTTATACGCAGTATCAGATGAAAAAGGACCGCAGTGATCTAAATAAACACAGCCTAGTGGTTTACTAGAAATGTACAACTGAGTCTGTGGCGGACGCGTAGCAGTTGAAGGTTTAATCTGCTGGCATATGTCACAAAGAAGGACATAATCACGCGTCTGTTTGTACAGTCCCCGCCACCAGAAACGTAGTTGTAATTGAGTTACAGTGGCCGAGACGCCCGCATGCGCAGACGCCACACCTTCATGAGCCGCTGTAATCAAGTCTGCTCTGCGATCCGAGTTGGGAATCAGCCGTTCCCCAACCTCAGGAATTGTCACAAAAGGAACCTGTTCGGGACTTAAGTGGTATTTATACTTCGAAGGGAATCCCGCAGGATGTTTACTTCCCTTCTCAGAGGCAGCAATCGCTGCCAAGATGTCGCTATCAATCTTGGTTTTAGACCTAGTAACTGCTGCAACTAAGTATGTAGATACTGCAGATTTCGCCGCTTCATCAGCAAGCGAGTTGCCAACAGCGTGAACTCCTACGCGCTGATGACCGAGAGTATGAATCACATAAACGAGTGGCAACATAGCCTTAAGCTCTGCCACTCGAACCCAGATCATTTTATGTTTTATTGTGCTACCCTTGGAATCATGAAAATCATTTTGAATCCAAAAGAACAAGTTTTCATTGTAAGACTGGACACAGTAGTAAGAATCACTTACAATTAGAGTAGTAACACTTGGATCTGCGTACTCCAAAGCTAGTAAGAGAGCACGAAGCTCCGCCAATTGTGCGGTGCAATCGCCCAGGGGCAACGTGTGCACTTCCCTGGAAACGAACTCATCATTCAACATAGCACCGACCACAATGGCGCATGCGGAAACGTAGGCATGTTTAGAGCCATGCGCAACCTGCGCCGACCCATCAGTGTAAATGATGCAATGGAAGTCCTCCAAAGGTCGCATAGCCAGAGGAGCAGGATGAACGAATTCATACTGCAAGTACTCTTGCGACCGTAAGGAGGCGTCAAAAATAAACATGACATCCGTGGATGACAATGACGCAGCCCACTGAATCCACCAAGGGTGCAAAGCCTTCGAATTTGGTACACTGGCTTTCGTGACCGCCTCCAAGTGAGGACAGGGTGTTACCACTAGCATGCGTTTCCCCTGAGACAGTGCTCGTTCTTTTAGAATTGCCATCTGTTCAGCAGTTAAAACCTTTTCCACTGTGGGAAACCGCATCTCAGCCGAAGTGTACAAGTGTGACTTGTAAGCAATAGGTACTGTGTCACCTTCATTAAAAGTGAGGTATGTGAAACCCACCGTCCCAGGAATTATTCTTATTACCAGGTTGGTGTGGTTATCACGAGTCAGTAAATATTTAGAAGCGAGCAGATCAGCCTGCAAGGATTGCAAAATGGCTGAATGCTCAGGCAGCCAGCATGATTTTGAGAAAGTTGGTTGTATCAAAGCATACAAAGGCTTGATACGCTGGGCATAATCCGGAATGTAAGTTCTGCCGAAATTCAAAAAGCCCAGTAAAGATTGTAATTTTTTCAGTGTTGTTGGAGCGCGCAATTGTGCGCACTTCTCTAAGAAGTGAGGAGCCAAACCTCTACCTTCATTGTTGAGCTCATAGCCCAAAAACAACACTGTGTGTTCTGCAATGTGCGATTTTGCAAAATTAAATTTGTAACCCATGTCTGCAAAGGTACAAATTATGGAATTCACTCGACACAGATGCATCCAAATTTCGTCGTCTGTGAGATAAATATCATCCACATAAGAACATGCATCCGGATCGATTCCCTCCAATAGTGTGACTAGTCTGGAGGTGAAGACCCCTGGACTATTTTTGTAGCCCATTGGGAGTCGCCGGAAGCATTTTTGCACACCAGCGGACGTAAAACTTGTCCATTGGGAGCTAAAGCCATCCAGTCTGTGGGCATAAAAACCATTGGAAATGTCAAGCGTTGTCTTGAAACGCTTACGCACTAGACTATCCACTAGGGCAGAGCCGTGAGTATTCTGTACTGCACAGTTACGGCAATGCGAGTTCAAATGCCGGTAATCCAATACCAAACGATATGATCCGTCAGGTTTGGTCACAGTAAAAAGGGGATTATTCATTGGTGACACACACGTTTCAATAACTCCCTGATATTCCAATTGTTCAAGGATTTCTGCGACGGCCGCTTTAGCTTCACGCCGTATGGGATATTGAGGCTGAGGCTGCGGCTCAGACCGCAAAGGAATTTCGTGGCATGGGGACAATTTGTCCCAACCACATTGGTTGCGGTAGAGAGCCGGTGCAAGAGCACGAGCCCACTCTTCTGCAAAATGCTGCGCATGCTCAGTTGAGACAGTGTGCGCGAAACTGGGAAGGATTACCTCCTCCCCTCGCGGCGCTGCGAGCACAAAAGGTGGGGGCCAGTCAGCCTCGGAAAGCAAAATGTCGTACGTAGACGAAAGGTTCTCCCAAAATACCCCTCTGACAGTACGCTGTATGTCACCTTCAATTAACAGGACAATTTCAAAAAGTCTTTCAGGGGGAGCCAATCTCGTATCGGCTGTTTCTATAACAACAAAAACTTCAGTCGCTGTCACCCTCAGTAGTGGACGGAGCGCCTCTCTGACTATGGTAATCTCCGCCGCGCTGTCCAGCAAGGTCAGAGCCCACGTCAGATTCCGAAGCCGCGTTCTCACTATCTGTGGCATATCTATGCGCTGTTAAGGCCGCGACTTTCTTCTTCGCAAACTGCGGACGCTTAGGCGTAGAATCCTCCTGCTTCACTGCGCCGTCTGTCTGGCGGGACTGACCACGTCCTTGCTGGCCACCACGTCCACGTCCACCCCCTCCTCCACCACCGGTCTTCTGGGCCGATGTTTCCTGAAAGGAACGAGGAGAGCGTTGATCAGAACCCTGAAAACGATCAGGTGATTTAATCATCGCGCGATCGCGCAAATCATAAACTTTGTCTGCCGGTGCAGGAGCTTGTATTGCAGGAACAGAATCCTGAGTTTGCCTAGTCTGCTTCCCCTGTGTCTGTTTTTTAGGCCAATTCTGTTTTTTGAACTTGGGCTGGGCATCTGACACTGCAGATTGCCCCTGAGGTTGTTTTTTCTCCTTCACCGGAAAATATTTCAGACCTCTACTCGTGCGGCCAATTGTCTTATAAGCGGCCACCACAATCTTTGCTAACTGGCGGGGTTTGTCGGCATCGGGCAGAGCAGCCAAAGCATTCGACACCTGAAAGTTAACTGCATCTCCTTTAACATTGGAGAGAATGAGATCACTTACAATCTCAAATGAACCACACAGGCGCATACCCAATTCAACCGCTGCCTCTGGACCGTGATCATTCTGAACACGTCTAATGATTTCAGGCAGGGCATTCATAGACGGGGTGCCGAAGCACCTCGTATAAACTGCCGCAAAAGTTTTTCCCCAGCTTTCACAGTCAGCAAGTTCAGGAGTAATATCCTTTGGTAGAGTAATCGTTAACATTCTATGTTTATCAGCAGGAGTAGAATTCGGAAAAACCGCCTCCAGTTGATCAAACTTCTCCGCTAGCCAGAATGGGAAGTCATCGTTGTCAACTGGACGCGCACCAAAAACCGAATCAACCATCACAGGATTGAGACGCATTCCGCCTCGTTCCATGGGAGCGGCCGCACCCCCCTGGGGACCACCAGGAAGATGTCGACCGATGTATTGCACTAAAGCACGAATCACGGAAATGGAAACAACATGTAGCCTGCGTATTTCTGCTAGGGTGCAAGCCCCGTGATTCGGGTGCGGGGTAAAGCCACCCAACGCAGGCCAATTTGTACCTGGAATTGAGAGTGGACCTAACCTCGCAGCGGACAAAGAGTGGGGGAGGGCGCCATCAAACCAAACTCGATGCTGCCAATGATCAATAGGTATTTCCAATGCCCTGTACGGCGTATATACAGCCGGGACATCCGAGGCGGTGTAGGAGTGGAACAAACCAGAATTAGCGTCCACAGCCGGAAACGTAACCCAAGAGTAAAACAACTCGTAAGGAAACGCCGGATCTGCACACACCACGAAAATCACAGCCATCCCATCTACTGGGACCTGGTACGTCTGAAGATGGTTGCGTACCGCTACGCGACTATGCTGCGCAATAGCCACCGCCGCCATGACAACACTGGAAACAAGAACACACAAAGAATACTTTGTAGCACAACTGGGTAGTAATTCAAAGAAACCGTTTAAGAAAGAATCAAGCTTGAATAAAGACCTATTTCAAAAAATAGGTAGGTTTCACCGACACCCCGTTTTCCGGAAACGGATGTGAAGGGGTTAAGGCATGAACGATAAACTACTCGAGTGTCATGATATAAGACCACCGAAACCGTTGGGCGCCATGTTGCAGGGTTTCTGTACTCACACAGAACTGTGCACAGAGGAGTGGAACCTCGGCAAATTAGGGTGTCCCAAAACTTACCTTAGCAACCAACTCACCCCTTACCGAGCTAGCTACAGTGTCTCATTGGACATATCAAACTCCCAATGTTTAGACAAACCAGAACATGAACTTACAGTACCTCAGGGTACGTGGGACTCATGAACACTCTTTCGTTATATTATCATTACAAACCAGAACATGGAGTAAAGAAGACACATGTGCATTTGAAATGTTTATTTACTAATGCCGTCTTCTCAGGCGCAGTATCTTAGATAATACAAGTATACTTATTATCAGTAGCAAAATTATCAGCATAGTTACTAAGACATAAAAAGCGAATGGTGACAGCATGTTAACATGCTGTAATGAATAAGAGTTAACAACACTTATATCTCACCCTCCCTAACACATATATTATATTATTAGCTAAGAAGGTCTCTTTGGGTTGTTTTAGGGCGGGCCCATACCTTAGTGTCCTAGCATGAAGGAATCACATCAGCATACACCAGCTCTCTCTGCATGTGCACCGTATCAAGTGTGTTAACAATTCTCGTGTAAAGCAATATCAATCCCGCCTCAAGCCCAAGTTGGCAAAGGCTGCACTTGTGTTATGACTATGAAGGCGTGGAGATCAGACCTCATAACAATACCATATCGTGTTGCTCCTGAAACTTCAGCACTCTCCGTGCAGACATGGTTTATTAAACAAAACTGATATCAGAGCAATAACATATTATTCTCACATACACCACGGCAAACCACTAGGTTGAATGCTAAGTCAACAATTAAGGGTCGTGTGCAGAAGTTGCAAGAAAGGAAAAATGGCGTTTAAATCTCAAATGTACCTATGCTAACTTAACACGATATAAGGATATATAGGAGCCATACAACAAGAGTAGTGCGCTACTCGCTGAAAAGTGATTCAACGCCTTGGCAGGGGTAGTAAGCACTATATAAATACAATTTCAATTACAATATAATGATTTTGCCTGCATCTTTGTCAGCATTACTAAAATTCTTTGGAAAGTATGATGTTCTCAACTCTGCTAACTGGCCAACAACTTTAAACAAAAGTCAGCTACATACTTGTCCCACCTCTGACAGTATGACATCTGCATCAGTGCTGAAAGCATTTCCTCCACACCGCAGACAGTGTGTAAGTCTATAGTAGTACTGAAATTTCGATACTTATAACACAATTGAGAAATGTATATCTATGTTAGTGCTCACTGCCTGATATCAGCCATACCTATTCTGACAACCAGACTTCATATTCCTTACTTCCGAATAGTTCTTTTTGCAGACTCTGTTGGGGGCAACTTTCTCCTTGCCAAAAACACCTGGTGGGACACCAGTCCCAGGGTGCAACCACTGCTGCTCTCGCTCCTAGCCCTCAGAACACCCTGGTGGGACTTCAAGTCTCAGGGTACAACTCGCCTCATTCCTGCTGCCGCGGACGAGGGGGGGTGTCTACGTCATGCTCAAAGCGCTACCTCAGCCCCCACAGTGCGGGGCATTCTTTTTGCTGACTCTGTTTGGGGCACCTTTCTCCTTGCCAAAAACACCCTAGTGGAACATCAGTCCCAGTGTGCAACCACTGCTGCTCTCACGATTAGCCCACAGAACACCCTGGTGGGACCTCAAGTACCAGCGTGCAACTTCCCTCATTTCCGCTGCTGCTGGCATGGAGGAGGAGTCTACATCACGGTAAAATCGCTGCCTCATCACCCGTGGCGCGGGCCATTCTTTTTGCTGACTCTGTCGGGGGCCCTTTCTCCTTGACAAAAACACCCTGGTGGGACCTCAAATCCCAGGGTGCAACGATGATGATGGACGGAGTGTTGAACATTGCAAGCACTCACCCCCAGTCAACTGATCTAAGTTCAATCCATCATCATTCTTTAGCTCACTCCGCCACTCCAGTTCAGACATGGCCATGGGCAAATCAGTCTGAACCTGTGCCTCATGGGAACAGTCCAGCCCGAACTGCCATGCCATGTCTTCCCTGGACCAGGAACAAGCATCCTGAGACCGGTTTCTGGCTAATCAGCTGCCATCAACCAGGCTGGCTTGAATCCAGTGGCAAAGTGAGCAAGGGACCCACGTCTGGGCATACTCTGCCAAATTAGTGCAAACAAAGCAAAACCAAAGGGGATAATGGACGGGGCATTGAACATTGCAAGTACTCACCTCCAGTCAACTGATCTGGGTTTAATCCATGATCATTCTTTAGCTCACTTCGCCACCCCAGTTCAGACATATGCAAATCAGTCTGACCCTGTGCCTCATGGGAACAGTCCAGCCTGAACTACCAAGCCATGTCTTCCCTGGACCAGAAACAAGCATCCTGGGACCGGTGTCTAGCTAATTAGCCAGGCTAGCTTGAATCCAGTAGCAAAGTGAGCAAGGGACCCACATCTGGGCATACCCTGCCAACTTAGGGCGAACAAAGCAAAACCAAAGGGGATGATGGACGGGGTGTTGAACATTGCAAGCACTCACCCTCAGTCAACTGATCTGGTTTTAATCCATCATCATTCTTTAGCTCACTCTGCCACCCCAGTTCAGACATGGTCATATGCAGATCAGTCTGACCCTGTGCCTCAAGGGAACAGTCCAGCCCGAACTGCCAAGCCATGTTTTCCCCGGACTGGAAACAAGCATCTTGGGGCCGGTTTATGGCTAATCAGCCGTCATCAGCTAGGCTAGCTTGAATCGCTAAGTGAACAAGGGACACACGTCTGGGCATACCTTTCCAACTTAGGGCAAACAAAGCAAAACCAAAGGTGATGATGGACGGAGTGTTGAACATTGCAAGCACTCATCCCCAGTCAACTGATCTGGGTTTCATCCATCATCATTCTTTAGCTCACTCAGCGACTCCAGTTCAGACATGGCCATATGCAAATTAGTCTGACCCTGTGCCTCAAGGGATCAGCCCAGCCCAAACTGCCAAGCCACGTTTTCCCCGGACTGGAAACAAGCATCTTGGGACCGGTTTCTGGCTAATCAGCCGTCATCAGCCAGACTAGCTTGAATCGCAAAGTGAGCAAGTAACCCACGTCTGGGCATACCCTGCCAACTTAGGGCGAACAAAGCAAAACCAAAGGGGATGATGGACGGAGTGTTCAACATTGTAAGCACTCACCCCCAGTCAACTGATCTGGGATTAATCCATCATCATTCTTTAGCTCAATCAGGGAGCCCAGTTCAGACATGGCCATACGCAAATTAGTCTGACCCTGTGCCTCATTGGAACAGTCCAGCCCGAACTGCCAAACCATGTCTTCCCCGGACTGGAAACAAGAATCCTGGGACCGGTTTCTGGCTAATCAGCCGTCATCAGCCAGGCTAGCTTGAATCGCAATGTGAGCAAGGGATCCACATCTGGGCATACCCTGCCAACTTAGGGCGAACAAAGCAAAACCAAAGGGGATGATGGACGGAGTGTTGAACATTGCAAGCACTCACCCCCAGTCAACTTATCTGGATTTAATCCATCATCATTCATTAGCTCACTCCACCACCACAGTTTAGACATGGCCATATCCAAATCAGTCTGACCCTGTGCCTCATGGGAACAGTCCAGCCGGAACTGCCAAGCCATGTCTTCCCCGGACTGGAAACTAGCATCCTGGGACTGGTTTCTGGCTAATCAGCCGTCATCAGCCAGGATAGCTTGAATCGCAAAGTGAGCAAGGAACTAACTTCTGGGCATACCCTGCCAAAGTAGGGCGAACAAAGCAAACCAAAGGGGATGATGGACGGAGTGTTGAACATTGCAATCACTCACCCCCAGTCAACTGATCTGGGTTAGGTTTAATCCATCATCATTCTTTAGCTCACTCTGCCACCCCAGTTCAGACTTGGCCATATGCAAATCAGTCCGACCCTGTCCCTCATGGGAACATTCTTGCCCGAATTGCCAAGCTATGGCTTCCCTGGACTGGAAACATGATCTGATAGATCGCGATGCTAAAACTAGCTCTTCCACTCCCTCGGGCATTCAATTCAAGTACATACCTCTCCAGCTTCCATCACCAATCACTGCATCGGGGTTGTAACTTGGGCTTAGGCTCACCTCTTGCAAACATTGATTGACGTGCCCATTCTGCTATCCCTGATGTAACGAACACACATGCGGGGGCCCAAGCAGACAGTACAATGCAGACATGATCAGGGATTGCACCTGTGCAGCAAAGTTTCAAGTAACCCCCATGCTGATTGACACAGAAAGGATCTTTATGCCCCCAAACTAATTAGCTGGGCTTAAGGAGGGAGCCCATTCTGTGTTAATTTCTCAACCAAAAGTATACAAGGATTGTAATGCAGTGGATACCCATTTACCAGCAATTCCCAGCTGAAAAACATTTAATAGACTGAAGTTGGTGTCGTGGAATGTGGCAGGGCTGAGATCGAATGTGTCTCTTCTTCACTGGGTTCGATTTGTTGAGTACTTTGACATATGCAATCTCCAGGAAACTTGGAGCACCAGCCCTATTCACATACCTGGCTACCTCACTTTCCATCGCCCAGCTACCTCTAGCAAATCAGGCCGACCTGCAGGGGGACTGATGATTTGGGTAAGAATTGCGTTAGCATGCACCATCTTTGAGCACCATTCTAATAGTCCCAACATTCTAGCAGTCCAAATTATGGGCAGAAAGGGTATATCGCTAGATATCTACAACATTTACGCCCAAGGACCCACTGCAGGAAGATGATTACCAGCTATACAAAAGTTGGAAGATTTACTTGACACTAGAGATATTGAGTCCTTATTAATTTTAGCTGGTGACTTTAATGTCACCTTTGAGCCACTAGCTAGGTAGGACATATGTGGGACCAAGGAGGAGGACGAGCTGTGGCAAATTCCCCCTCTTGACCTACCTCCCATCAAATAATGGACACAACTAGGACTACAGCTTAATGCTTTAACTCCCAAGCATGGTTTGAGGGCAACCAATTGCCACACTCGGGCAGATACAAGTGGGGCTAACACTTTTAATAGAACCACCAATATAAGGTGTATCAACTATTTTTTGCTAGATCTGAGATTGTGGCCGACGATGGATGATATGGTTGTGGGGACTACCACAGATAGCGATCATATTCCTCTAGAGCTCTCCCTGGTATCACTCTTGGATAGGTGTATGGATTCAATCAACCGACAACGAGGGAGGTATGTCCTTCCAATGATAACAGACAACTTAATTGGGCATGGACATCTCTTGACGAAGAGAAACTTGGAGTAATTAAATCCAATGTCCTTGACAGCACTACTAATATATCTTGCTGCATACAGGGGAATCAGGGCTAAGTCACGAGATGCCATAGCCACCTCTTTAGTCTGTTGGCCACCCTCTTTAGAGAAATGTCACAGTTTACCTGGTACAACAAAGAGTGCAGGAGCCTTAGATGCAAACTAGTAATTTCTATTAGGTCAAATAACGTTACATAGCTGAGAGAAGTAAGAAATGCTTATAAGGCAGCTCAGGCCAGAGCAAAGATGGAATTGGAGGAGAACAGATGGTTGTCAATCAAGGATTCCTGTAATAGACCTGACTAAAAAAATGTTGGCTTTTAGTCACTAGGGGGGATGCCATCAGGCCCCGCCTCCGACCATTAACATCTCCATTGTAGCCTGGCAAGATCATTTTTCTGCATTATACGCCAAGCCTCATAATCCTGATAGTATAGCCTGTACCCTTGACCATCCCCATGTATACTATGATGACTTCTTTATCGGAGTTGAAATCAGGTTCAGCATAAATTCCATCACAAGGGCCAGGGCCGTGGGACCAGATGGCATTCCGGGAGATGATTTCCTTAATGATGTTGAGAATTGGGCTACCTATATTCTAGCGCTTGCAAATGGTATTACAGCGGGTGCCCCTATTCCACCTTCCTGGAAGGGAGTGGAGGTAATCCCAATCTACAAGAAGGGCGATCGATCTTCACCTTCTAACTACAGGCCTATCAGTTTGATAGACTGTGTTCAGAAGGTATTTGCTCAAGCTCTTCTTATGAAAATACATACCTTAACATCCTGTCCCCCTCCAGGCTGGGTTTAGGCAAAAGATCAGTACTACTGATCAGGTATTTTGCTTCCTTTTATTGGTATGGAAGACGGTGGTCATAGGCCAGGGAAGCGTTTATGTTGTTTTTATCGATATTTGGTCTGCCTTTGAACTGGTCCCACGACATAAGCTTTGGTCTGTTTTAAACAAGATGAGACTTCCATCTGACATCTTATCACTAGTCATTCGTCTCCATGAGACTAATTATGCAAAGATGAGGCGTTATCATGATGCCATTTTCTGAACTGTGCCAGAGCTAAAGGAGTCTGTGTGCTTCTTTTGGGCGTTTTGAGCGCATACATTTTTCCAAGTTAATGCATGTTTTCTTGACAGCAGAGCTCAGGCACACCTAGCAGTAATTGCATCTTTGTGTGAGGATGGACTGGCTGTACTGGGAACCAGGCATTTCCTCAGTAGCTGGAAAGTCAGGGGGCCAGTTTTATTATGGTGGGGGGCTTTATGTAGCAGTGCAGCAGTTTTGAAAGCACATGCTGCAAAGTTCCTTGTATATCCAGTAGTTTTCAGGCACCACTAAAAGTGTCAAAATGAGGATTAATGTACAGGCTGGAGAGAGATGGAGTTCTGTCTAGTGGTAGTTTTGACTCATCCGAAGATAGCACAGCAGTTTAATGTGCCTGCTGCAAAGGAGGTGTATCATGCAGATCATAGAGCAGTATTTTAAGTGCATAGCTTAGTGGGTTACTGCTTTTGTCACAGAGACACTTTTGCTACTGTGCAGTTTATAAGTTGCAATCATAATCTAGCACAGTGAGCAATGAAGTGTCATCAAAGAGCTACATGCAGTCTGCATGATACAGTTTAGAAAGTAATTTCTTTCCAACGCTTTCATTATCCTAATGTTGCCAAACAGGGTTTGTTTGTCTACAAATAAAATCTTGTTAGTAAACCAACTCTAACCACTGTGTTATGTTCTGAATCCTGGGTTTGCTCTTCTCCACAGAGAACGCCTGAAAATGCCTACTAGTATGGATGACATGAGCCCTACACCTTGTATATCCCTTTGTAATATTTTCTATACACTGATTTAAACATGTATTATTCACTGTCTCTATAAGTGCTCTGACAACCTACACTGGTGTAAGAGGCACATGAAACAAATGAAATATATGCGAGAGAGGCTATGGAGAGGTGAGGGGCACTGTTGGCGTGATAGTGAGGGAATCATTGGAGAGCTCCCAACAAACATTGTTGAATCTTGGTGCACTCGAAGGTCATCATTTACTGCGCTATAAAGGCTAATACAATTGAATATATAATGAAAAATGTGCTTAGAATGCACTATTTTTGCCCAGTTTTCCTTGGGTAGGGAACCTACAAACGCTCCTTCCTGTGGTCAGGCTCACTCACTGCACTCAATGTGCATCCTATAGGGACTAGTCAGACAAAATTTGTCATGGCTGCTTTGGGTTCCCAGCACGGCCCTGTGTTTGTGTTTTGTCGGTGGGAACATCTTATTACGGTAAATATTGAATATTTCCTCTGCATTACTCACTGTTCCTTCCCCTCAAAAGATGCCACAGCAAATATTTCTGTTTAAAGATGCTCTGTTCTCATATCCACAACAATTACTCTGAATATGAGATAGATTCCTTTTCCATGTTGTAGAACCCAAGAATAATACCTCCTATTATCTCCAATTTAAAAGAATGTCATAAATGAATTACAGTATGTTTATTAATGGAGCAAGGTTTTAGAACACTGAAAGCGTCAGAGGTAATTGCATGGGAAAAGCAACATATTTTTCAAGCCCTGACATGTTGATGTTTCATTAGGCAACACATATGGTTTGTGTGCCCCCCGGGCACTTTGGTATTACAGAAGGAGCCACAGATGCTTGTGCTGCTCTTTCTGAAATACAAGTAGCATTGGCGCACATGTAGCTTCAGTGCTGTCTTGAGAGGCCAGTCCCTCATTTGGATGCACTTGGTCCCATCCAAATGAGAGATTCTCACCCAAGCTGTATTATAGACACAGAGGTAGAGGTAAACATGCCTTTAGCAGCCGCAGCCGGCAGTGGGAGTACCTGCAGGGCGGTGACCTGGGGAGGTGGAGGGGCAGGGTGGGGGGTAGTAATGTATGGATTACGGAGCTTCCCAGGTAAGTAAACATTTAAATGAATAAAACAAATTTCGTTGAGTGCACTGCACCCCACATGCGATGCAGTGGGCGCAACGAAATTTGTTTTATTTATTTAAATGTTTACTTACCTGTAAAACTCCATAATCCATACATTACTAACCCCCACCCTGCACCTCCCCCTCCCCACGTCACTGCCCTGCAGGTACTCCCATTGCCGGCCATGGCTGGCCTTTAGTAAGTGAACTGAAAGTGCACCACAAAAAGGTGAAACACTTTCAGTGCACCTCCTGAAGGCAGTTCTCTGGCGGGGAAGTAAGGGGGACCCATGCACCCAGCAGATATCCCATTGTGGGCAGATGCAGTGACTCACTGCATTTGCCTGCAAGTGGGATCTCTCCCTTTTTAAAAGTTCAGGCTGGGTTGTTGCCTGCATAGTGAAACACTGAGTGGCTTTGAAGCACCTGCTTTGTATTTCACTTGAATGCACAGCTCCAGGGAGCATTAATTCGCATCTGCCCCTAGGTTAGCACATTCACTGTAATATGACGCACTTTCCCTGTTAGTGCACGGTGCACCTCTAAGAGTATGCCGTGGTAAAAACAGGAAAATTGTGCTGGATATGTAATACGGACAGAGGTGTTTCTTTATTGAACCCAGAGAATGACTATTAAGCCACAGATATATCATACTTTTTTAGTTATTTTACAACCTGTTTTTTTCCTTTTGCCTTGGTGCAAAAATCTATGTCCTGCATTCCATTTTAAAAAAGCTGTAAAAATGGTGCACAAGAGTGTTAGATTTGGGGGTCTCTAGTTGGCACAGGTAGGTACTTGTGACAAATAGGGTCCCTTGCCTCTAGTCGGATAAGGGGATTACACTCCTAAAATAACCCCTACTCACCCCCTTGGTAGCTTGGCACGAGCAGACAGGCTTATCTCAGAGGCAGAGTGTAAAGCATTTGTCACCACATACAGTAACCCAGTGACAACACTACAGATGGACACCACACAAGGTTATATATCAAAAATAAGTATACTTTATATAGATTTATTACAAGACCATAAACAACAAAAATAAACAAAACTGTTACTTTAAGATGGTAGATTAAGCTTAGTTAAGTTCAGTTCTTAAGATGCGACACTTTGCGTCAATGTACCTTATGATGGGTTGCGCTTCCACGACAAGCAATGTCAGGTGCAAAGAAATAAAGACGTGAAGATCTTCCATATGCAGCACGCTTCTCCAGGGATGCAAGAAGTTCTCGGTTCGAAGCTTGGACTGCAGCAGCGACACCCTTGTTCAGCGATGCAACGGCTACAGGTTCGGCTGCGACACTCTTCTCCCACAATGCGTGAAGCTTCCGCTCAATGTGACAACTACAGCGTCGACATTCATGATGCGACAGCAGCACTTCTGACGGCGGCGCACTTCTCGAGGATGCGAGGCGTTTTCTTCAATGCAGTGCAGTGAGACAGTTCCAGCTGCGACACCCTTGCTCAGAAGTGCGACGGAAGGCACAGCGATGGCGTCACGCTCTGACCTCGTTGCGAGACTCTTCCCTCGATGCGGTGCAGTGCGACAACTCCAGCGGCGACCCCCTTGTTCAGAAGTGCAACGGCAGACAGCAGCGACAGCGACACACTTCCTCTTTGTTGCGGCACACTTCTCTCGATGCGGTGCAGTGCGACAACTCCAGCAGTGACACCTTTGTTTAGAAGTCTGACGGCAGCAGCAGCGACGATCTTGTTGTGTCGCGTTTCCAGCTCCTTGAGACACGAAGTTCCTCAGAAGGCCCAAAACAACAGCAGGCACTTCCAAAAGAACTCTGGGGAGATGGGGTTGAAGTCTGTTGTCCCTGAGACTTCACTCCACATTCGCACTCAATTCTCTTTGTCTTCATGTAATCAATAAAGTTCATTGATGGTTGAATCACTTTTGTATTTATTTCATTGTCATTTCGATCATAAATTTTCCTTCGTGAGTTTACATTTATGTAATCAATGTTATGCCCGATGCATTTTGAGCAGAGCTCTTCCTCAGGGGACTTTCAATCTACAAACAATATGATATATATCCTTAATAACTGAAACATAAGCATGTTATTTCACATTAGGTCTATCTGCCTCCCCATCATGTGTGTTTATCTCATACTGCCACCATGATTGTGCGCACCTTATATCCCTATGTGCAATCTTCCTAAGTAAATGTGCACGAACTAACCTTCAATCTCCTCTGAGTGCGTTCATAACTCGAATATATAATGGAACATCACACGTGTATCTGTAGATTATAAAACGCTAATGAGTATCCGTTCACTGCGACGATCTGTCAACCTTAAACTACATGTTAAATTAGGTACACTAAATATATGCGTTTCATCGTATCTTACCCGTGTGTAAGTATGTATCTTCATTTCTTTCGCGAAGATCGGCGTGTGGCGCTCTAGCTGTGCTCACTCTATGGTATGTATCTATGTACGCTCTTAGCGTGAGCCGGTCACATGGTAGTTCCGCGTAAACACTAAAGGCGGACTACCCATTCTATGTGAGTTCACTCGTGCAAAGATATTTAATAACTATTACAACTAGATTTTACTACTAGGTAGATTATCTGAATTTGTCCTCATCTCATATATTTAGGAAAATACTAATTAAATCGCACTCTGCAAAAAAACGGAATTCTAAAAAATCGAAGGTAATAACAACATTATTAACAAATGTGTATAATGCATGTTATGGATGGAGGTGAACATTCGAGATGGGGTATCTCATGTAGGCTGCAAACATAGCCCAGGTACCATATGTCAACACCAACGTAGGCACTACTGCCTTTTGACCAGATAGTAACAACTCATTCATGTTCGAGAGTACATGTTATGTACAAACTCATATAGTCCAAAATAGTAACCTCAATGGATTACAAGTAACAACTGAGATCTAAACGTTCATTGAGCCCCTTCGGCTGTAATGTACATAAAAAGTTCATCCAGAAGATTTCCCGTTTCAATAGGTTTGTGTGATTGTCTCTTCCTGGTAATATATTCACCACTTCCAAAATACAGTATTTTAACTGGGATACATTGTGACTTGCTTCTGCGAAATGTGTAGCAATGGTAGACTTCAGGTTTTTCAACCTGATGTTGCTCTTATGTTCTATAAGTCTGGTTTTCACCTTTCTCTGTGTTTTACCCACATAAGAGAGTCCAGAGGGCTGGCCGAGATGGCCGACCAAACAGTCATGCACACTACAGTG
Source organism: Lissotriton helveticus (assembly GCF_964261635.1). Classification (NCBI taxonomy): domain Eukaryota; kingdom Metazoa; phylum Chordata; class Amphibia; order Caudata; family Salamandridae; genus Lissotriton; species Lissotriton helveticus. The sequence continues at coordinate 1,707,376,423 of NC_136063.1, read as the reverse complement.
TGCCCACCACTCCTCCCCTGCTCTTTGAGCCGAGCAGCCCCGCCCACCAAGCTGCCACAGCAGTAACAAATAAATGATCATAACATCAAGTTATTATTATTTTTATTTTAATCTTTATTTTACTGCTGCAAAGCCATGGGGGGTGATACTCCTCCACCTTAGTGGATGAGTTGCCACTGCCTTGGGTATTGGTGGAGGTTGTCCTTGTTTTTTTTCAATGTTTATAAGTTGGTCTAAATAGAACTTTTGGGCAAGGACGAGATAGTAGTTCCCGTCCAATGTGGAACCATAAGTTTATTGTATGTGCCACTAATTGTGTATGTGCATGAACCAATCGTTCAAAACCCAATGTGAAACTGTGGGTAGTAAGATGTTACGCTAGTTTGTTTAGTACATTGCCAGTCCATAAATGTAAGCCTCCTAAAACCTGATTTACATCGATTATATATGCAAGATTATGTTTAATAATATATGTGGTGAAAGGACTTGTATCCACTGTGCATTTCATAACTATTAGCTCAAATGTAAAAAAGTTATTTTCAGGCAGAATAGTTTATTTTGATACAACTATTTCTATTTGCTCCACCAAAACGTTTCTTGGAAGATACTTTAATCTCAAGCACAACGTCCACTGAGTGAACCGCATCTCGGTTAGCTTAAGACCCTGAGATTGGGAATCTTCATGTTATCAAATGTTGCTTTTTAACCCAATATAGGGCCCGATTGTGTTGCAGTTAAGAAAGCATTCCCACCTAGGGCCTGGTTCTGATGCGGTTAGGAAGGCCTCCTAACAGCATTTGCTCCTTCCAAATCGGATCGGGAACGTGTCTTCCCAACCGAGGGCCCAATTATGATGCGGTTAGGAACATATGCTCCCATTGAAGTCATTGGGAGTCCAAGCAAATCGTATCCGGAAGCACCCGGATGCATCATCGGAAACCATTTCCAAACCGATTTTGTCGGGAAGCTTTCCAACCCGCATCAGTATCGGGCCCTTAATGTTATACTAATAAATGAGTCAGACCTGTGACCAAAAGGAAACACATATTTCAGAAGGGAGCACTTATCTCACTGAGCTATCCCTCCCACGTATTAACATATCAGACCTGAAATGGACATGAAGAATAACTACAATGCAATGCAGATTTTGAGAAGATCCTCACTTGCATTTTTAATGGATTTCTTTGCTCATTTTGTGTCTGTGTGCTTGTACTTGTATAAAACTAGAGAAAGAAACATTGTGTTAAAAAACATATTTTTGGGGGCAATAGAAAGAAATAGAATCACATAGGTAGTGGTAGTGAAATATCATGTGTATGGCACAAAAGAAAAACTGTACTAAAGTTAAGACAAGATACTTCATTTCTTATATAATATTAGATTAGAAATGCAGTTGTTTTCCTGTATTGACAATTATGAGTGTCAGAGGATATGATGCACTTGTAATATGGCAGATGGGATATCCATCATATTTCTGACGAGTAAGCCATCTGCCAAACTCTAAATCAAGCCCTTAATGATGGGTTTGTCAGCATCATGAAATATCCAGACATTATTCTAAAGTGATATATCAGTTGAACGTTTTATGTGTGTATATGCATTGTAATGAACATTTTTATAAAGGTTACTGTTTGTAGATATAAAATGCTAAAATCATCTTTAGAATCAAGCTGGCACGAGGGGCAGTTTGAGCCATGTATGCACTAAAATATGTTTGAAACAATGCATTATTCTAAATTGTTAGAAACGAGTGGTGCTCTCCACAAAATAAAATTGCAGTATATCCCAAATATTCCCTCTGCTAGATGAAAGCATAACATTAAAACTAGTTGCCCATTTATGGCAATTAAGTTTGTCTATAAATTATCATCACATCTAACCCTAAAATTCACAGGAAGAGAATTACAAGCTAACAACTTTGTACACATTTGGTCCTGCACCCCACACCATTGTTTTTCTGAGCTATCTAAGCTTACTCACTTATGCATTTGTGCTACTTGCACCACCTTCCTCAGATCAATTACATTTGTAGCTTCTCCCATCATGTTTGTAGGAGGCGTACAACATTTCACAATACTCTCTAAGGCTACTTTTTTACATGGAATAGACCATGTTCAAAAAGTATTATGTCACACACAATCCATGGGGGCAGGGGGGGTCATTGTAACGCCTCTATTGCACAGATAGAATTTGGTGAAAATGTACAAACCCAATTCCCTGCCTCATTGCCACAAAGTCCCCTCTAAAATGTGTTGTAAATTAGTACTAATATCACTAATTCTACGATGTGCAAACACCATGGCATTACGAATAATCAAACATAGGTTCCCTAAGGATAGCTACTCAACACGCAGTCATTCATGTTACTGCACTTATTTTCATATATGATTCCCAACTTCTGGGCCTCCTTGCCCAGACAAATCCCACCAGGTTTGATCTGATGGATTTTTTCCAAAGAATACATATGGTAATGTCACGTGTCGTAGTGACGTAGTGTAGGAAAAAGGGGGAAAAATGTGTTGAAGGTGGCAATCCAGACAGATGAACATCTACAAAGACAGAATTATCTTGGCATTTATAAACGTTTCCATAGGGTTTTCAACACTGGAACCACACAGAAAAGTGTTCCTTATAAAGGCAATAGTAAGTATTCTTTCCAGAGAGGAAAGTAGAATACAATGCTCCTGTTTCTAATATGGCTGCAGGTAAAGGTGTTTCTACACATGGAACTTAGTTTCCTATTGAGGTAAAAAAAAAGTAGGACAGCCAATGCCATATTCTAGTCTATTTAGGGAGAATCTTCAGCATCCCTGGATAGCCACTTATCTGGTATTCAAACCACTCAGAGGAGAGAAGAATCTAGCACAAATCTTAAAAACATATTGACCCTCATGTATGAAGCTATTTTATGGTCATTAAGGCTCCAATTCATACAATCTGCTTGTTTGTCCACAAAAATTGCTTTTTAAAATTCTCCAAAATGAAAAAGCAACTCTGTAGCAGATTACTGAATCTTACCAAATCGCTAATTTGATTTGGGAATAAATAAAGACTTGGAATTTGGAAAGGGCGTGTTAAGGGCGTCCCTTCAAGATATCAAATCTTTAAGCTTTAAGCTATCCGGTCTCAAAACATTAATATCTTACCACCTCTTCAAAGGAGGTGGTAAGTTATTAGCAAATGGGAAGGGGGCCCAATGAGACTCCTTCCCCTTTGTGAATGTTCACAAAAACGTTTTTTATGAGCAGGCAGCAGTTCGTATGACAACTTTCCGCTCAATAAAAATGTTTCTATAATTCTCAGTTTTTAAATGCATCCCATTTTCTTTTGGGGAAAATGGGATGCATTTTAAAAAAAAGATTGCTTTATTTAAGAGCAATCACTGACATGATGGCCTGCTGTCCCCTGTAGGCCACCATGCCTCTGCATGTAGCCAATCATACTGGGTCACAATGTACTCCCTACCTGAAGTATATTAATGAAGCAGGTCGAATTGCAACCCACTATGAATCGGTATTTAGAGAGCCAATTTACTAATACGAAGGTCGGTTCACAAAATACCAATGGACACATTAGAAGTCGCTACACAAATATCCACAATTTCTAACAAATTGATTTTATACATTCTATTTATTAAATCGCAGATTTTGCATCATTATTGTATCCAATGTAACATTCCTTAAATTGAATCTTTGTACATGAGGGCCGTTGCCTTGGGCAAGTAGTGGGGAGCCGAGAATCCATATTTGGCTGGATATTTCTGCTGCATTTGGTGCAGGTAACATCAGTCAATGACTGGCATGAGCACAAAGTGGATGCAGTTAAATTGCCAAATAGATAACAATGTGTGCAGCTGGACACAAAGAGCTCTACCCTGAAGTGGTCATGCATGAGTTCCACATGTTACTTTTCGGTTTCCTTTCTTTTTTTAACATTGATCTGCTTCTCCTGGTGGGATCCCCAAAAAATCAAGAACTAATCTTTGAACTCTGTGCGGATGCCGCTCCAAGTAAAGGTGAACTTTAAAAGAGAAGAAACAGATCTGCCCTGTGCTTATCCTCTATGAAGACAGGAGAATTGGAACCAAACTAGTAATGAATGGGTTAAATGCTGGCATTTTGCTAGTAGGTTGTGGTCCAGCTAGTATATTTTTCCATTCCATACGACAATTGACTATGCTACAATCTGTTGCATCAAGAAACTCCTTTGGTGCTTGATTGCCTGTAGGTAAATCCATTAACTCCCACATCTCCAAAGTGATTAATACCTGTATTTCCTATTTTTTGTTGGCAATGAAATGTCTATATTTTTCGGACCTTAGCTGCTTAGGAATCCCTGTTTAGATTATCAATATTTCTTCTATCTACGTCGTTCTACATATGCACAGGATTGGCTCAATAGGCTTCAAGTTCATGCTTTCCAAATATTTTGAAAGTGTAACCTTGTAGCACAACAAATGAACAGGCATCTGGCAAAGGCCCAGGTTACATGTTAGGTTGTCATAACGTTGCATAGAGCTCTTTTGGATAAGTGCCCTAGTTCTCCTAAGTAATACCCAACAACTTGCGAACATTCACCCACCAGGGCCTATTTTCAGCGAAAGGTAGGCAGATGAAACTTCAGTAATATATTTAGCAAGAGAGATGAAGGAAGTTTGCAAGCAAGTCAACAGAAGGGAAAGCTAGAAGGAAGACTCAGTTGCCTAAATGAGACTGTTCCCTTCAAAAAAATGACTTTAATATCTTTTTGATGAAGCAGATTTTCAAAGCTTTTTTAAAGAGGTTAAGGTAGCTTTGCATATCCAGTGGGGATTCAGTGAGTTCCTGAGATGGGTACTGATGACATTTGTGCCATATCTTTTTCACTTTGTCTGTGAGTACAAATACATTTGGAATTAGTGGATCTGAAGTCAAGGCCCAGACTACAGAGATGGTTCACGGATTAGAAAAGCAACACAAAAAGGCACATTTGCACCCTACTTATTAATTCAGCTGATGCACTATTATGCTAAATCATGGTGTGATACATTAGGAGCTTAAAGAAAATTTGAAATTGTGTAGATTTCTGCTTTTTTAAAAGATGGCTAAGAACTGGGCTCAAATGCTTTTGGAACAAAGCTGAGTTAACTAACTGTGATGCCATGCACTTTATTCATGGGATATTGAATAAAGCCAGTTATGTCCATTTGGCAAATGTGCCTAAATTCACCTTCAGCAGTGCTATCGAAATATGCTAATTTTTTAACACTTAAAACCAGAATCATCAGGGTGTAAACAGAATCCATCTTGTGGCTTACAACTTTAAACAAAATGTATGCAATATGACCATCAAGCTATTTACAGGTTAATATTGTTTAATCTTACAAGTAGAATTTATGTCATCGTTCAGAAATCCTTATTTCAGCCCTATGTTTATAATGTTCATGCTCAGCGGACCGTTTATGAATGAATAATGCATCTGCCCAGAGAGCATAATCATTCAAAGGGCCGTGCCTGCTCCGAAACTTATGTTTTCTAATGCTTACATTGTAAGGTCTTTTTTACATTGTGTTTGGCTAAAAAATGGATCTCTTAATAATATTTTTGCTGCAAGATACATAAGACCTTTACATCTTTAAAAATGACTTGTTAGCTACCTCACTCGGATTTTAAGGCCCCTGATGAACATCATATCGCTGCCGAGAAATGAAAGTCCTGAATCATTCAACAATCGAACCTCACTTTAGAACATTTCCACAAATAAACTTTGCCGAATTTGGCATCGTAATTCAAAGATATATAAAGAATGATAAACATGAAACATCCAAGCAAACTGCTGACCTCAAAGTATACCGAACATTAAGGCATCTATATAATGATTTTTATTAAAAACCTTACATGGTTACATTTATGTAGACATTTTTTATGCTGTTTGGCAGTATAATTTGTGTCAGTCGACTTCTTGTTTTGGTTATTTTTAACATAGGATTTGCGATACTTTTCCTTCTCCTATGGTTTGTTACCTGGACTTCTGCGGGAAGAAATATCGAGTGGTCATGATATTGCAACCAAAATATAGAAAACCAAAATTTCGAGGAGATTAGTGCACAGAGGTAGGTATACATTAATGCCTAGATGCATCAAACAGAATTGCATTCGCAAACGGTGCAAATTGCAAAATTCGGCCGTTTGCGAATGCAATTCTCTAATTTTGGATGTATCATGCTTTTCGCAATTTTAGGAATCGCAACCATGTTGCGATTTCTAAAATTGCGATTGCATTTAAGAAATCGCAATTTGAGATTTCTTAAATGCAATGCATGATTATTTTTAAATTGCGAATTCGCAATTTGGAAGGGGTAAATTAGCATGAAGTTGAACTTCATGCTAATTTCCCAAAAACTTTCAAACATGCACAATTTACATATTTGAAACTTTTAATTTACACACACACATGTCCTTGGGGCATGTGTGTGTGTAAATGGATCTTAAAGTTAAATTTCAGGGGTGCAGGAAGGGGGTTCTTTGGACCACCCCTGCACCCTTGAAATTGCATTCACATTTTGCGATTCGCAAAATGAAATTCGCAAAATGTGAATGCCTTCCCATTCATTCCTATGGGCCTTTTGGCCCATAGGAATCAATGGGAAGGGTTTCTTAATTGCGATTCGCAAATTGTGAATCGCAATTAAGGAAAAATACCGAATCGCAAAAAAAAATTTGATTTTTTCATGCATTGCCATTTGCGATTTCTAAATTGCGATTCCTTAATTTTCGCAATTTAGGAATCGCAAACGACAACAATGATGCATCTACCCATTGGAGCCTTATTTATAAAGGACTGCGTCACATTTACGCTGCTGTTGCGTCACTTTTAGTGACACTGCGACGGTGTAAATAATGCACCATGTTGCGCTATATTTATGAAGTGACGCATATTGGCAGATGGTTCACTTTGTACATTATACCTGTGTCACTTATAATGTATGCAGGGTGAGTGTTCCCCCACAAGAAAGGGTCATAGGAGTGGCAGGGTGAAATTGTCAAAACCTTACGCCTGACTCATGGCAGGCGTAATGTAAAAGAACACATTGCAGGATTTGTGTCTGTTTTCAGACACACCACAGGAATGTGCCACTTTTGATATGAGGAATACGATAGTAATACTGACGTATCTGTAATTCCTTGCGACATACAGTTAATATGACGCATCCATATTGTCGCAAGAAGGGCGCACTGAAATGTGTTGCATCGCTGCTTTCACGCAGAGAGGTGCGGGCAGTCTCCTGTTCTGTCTGTGCCCACAAACATAGTGCTTTCATTCATTTGTTCTGGTAAGATGAATGATGTAAGAGTGTGCATATGTGCCCTTGTGTATACTTGAGTTTGTATGTGTTCTCATTTTAAAACAAGACTTATTGGCATTGCTAATGCTTGTTGTTTTTAGTGAAGTACGAAGTATCTCAGAGTGTTTGGATTTGTAGATGGGTACAGATTTTACCCTACGAACACTGTTTAAAACAGAAATTCTATTTAATATGCTATTCGCCTCTAACTGCTCCAATTATGACTTTTAGTTTAAGCCTTAATTTCGAATGTCACTTTGCTTCTAGGTCCATACACCTATCCCACAAATAAAATCTAATTTATGGATTTCAGCACAGTGTTGTACTTGCTTTGTGTTTTTCACAGCTGTAATTCCTACCCAATTAACAGCCAGAAAGACAAACAACACTTACTGGACATTAGGGCACTGATCCTTTTTGAAAGACTTTATGTTGTTGCTTTTCGTTGTTAGACAATACAACAAACACGCTCAGGCATTCATGATGGGCTCAGTTGGTTATCCGCTTAAATCTTTACAGAGGGAGCAGCATTGGAATCCTCCCAATAAAGGAACAACAGAAACAATAATACGTTTGAGCATTGAGCAGCGGTCTAGGCAATCTTGTAGCAGGTGCGAGTATCAATAATGACATGTTCGACGCAGTAATAACAATGGACAACTTTAAACATCGTTATCATTGTCAGCTTTCGATGCAAGGTATAGCCTAGAGGCTTCACAAATGTCTCGTAGATGGGCTTGAGAATATTGCAGCTCTGCATTGTCTGCACCCTAGAAAAGCAGCGTTTGTCAGCCAGTCGGGTAACGGTGGGGGGGGAGAGGGCGGGGTTAACCTCATCCAGCAACAGGCCAGATTTTATTAGTAGTCAGCACTCCCACCAGTCTCCCTACCGGCTTCGAAACATGCTTAGTGTAGTGAAGTAGTGCCGTCAGTGGGACACAGGCAACTGCAGTCTCCAGTGTTTCTGTTATGGCATGGAATATTTCTTCTCAGTAATGTCAAAATGGCGGGTAGTGCCAAGCAAGGTGAAGGAAGCCAGCGGGGGTCACCGAGAGCAGTGCTCAGACTTTTCAGGGTTTATTCAAGGTAAGTACAGTGGTGCATAATAACATCTATTTATCAACTCGAAATGGATCAATTGATGGCAATATTATTAATAGATATGAGTTTAATTTGTGAATATCAGTATTTCAATAAATCCAAACCTATATCTTGAGCTAGTTCTATCTTGCATTTCTCCAGGGCTCTAAGGACTGTACTTGTCACTGTATGACATGTACAACTTGTAGACCCAGCCCCTTTGGTCTGTGTTTTTCAACTAGTGGGTTAGGCTGGAGGAGATTAGGCGATTCATAGGGCAAGGTAGACCAAGAGGAAGATGTCGCAAGTGCATATAGTCAAAAACTTGGAGTGGTGTGGTGTCTCTATCAGCACGATAATGATCAAGGGTAAGGTATGCACCATTTCCAAATAGTCGTCCCACCTTAAGCCCACCAGCTTCTCTCAACCTACGCTTCATTCCTTTATCCACCATTGGAGAGAAGCATGGATTATTTAGGAGAAGATTGTGAGGTAAGTATAAGTTCCCATGTCCGGCCTCTGCTGCAATGTGCCACATATACCTGATGGAGCATCAGACAGTCTGTAGATTCTGGTAAGGCTTTGACTATGGTAGCCATGACAGAAGAGAGTACGCCTAGAAGCACCTGATCATTTTCTATAGAGAAAGGAACAGCATTATGATTCTGGCAATACCAGGATGCCATAGAATATGTTTGTGTTGCATGGTCATATCTTTCCATATCCAGTACTGTGAACCCTGCTTGATCATAAGGTAGTGTGAGTGTCTCCCAGTGCAGCCCCAGGTTGTAACTGGCCCACATCAACCTGGTGAAAGCTATTTTTAATTTGGAAAAAAAGGTTTGGTTCAGTCGTATTGTTTTTTTAAAGTAAACATAAAAATTAGGAGAGCACTAGCATTTTAATAAGTGCAATTCACACTGCCATTGACAGTTGAAGTGATATTCATCTCTCGATTTATTCAGTTAGTTTAGCAAGCACAGGGCCCTAGTTTTCCAGTATTATTTTGGGTCTGTCACTGTGGAGTGTGACCGCTAAATATCAAACTGAGCTGTTGCACCTTCACTATGCCACAGCAGTTAATGGAAACATTTCAGGTTTTGACCAATTAATAAGTATACCGATGTGTTAGAAATTGGGTTGCTGGTTGACCGGATGAAGAACCGGTTTTTAGAACCCAGCGGCACCAGGGGCACGCCCAAAGTCTTCGGATTCACCTGTCTTGGTATACAGAGACACGGAATACTTCTAGGTGGCGTCAGAGATCAAATTTATTAGCTGCAGCTAGTAACAGTAATCCCAGCAATACAACACGGTGTACAACTCAGGAAACTGCTCAATTTCGTAGAGCAAGACATCACCTTTTATCCACATTTTACTCATTATAAATGCACATCCACTGCGACAAATACTGACAAATGAAATACATTTTCCCACAGATTATCACATTGAAAAAGCTCGATTTACATTGTACCAACCCACAAGTTAATTATTAGGAATGTCCCAAATTCAATTTCCACAAGCCGGACAAACCCATAATTGAAAGCACTACCCATGTAATGAAAAGTCGTAAGAAAAGAGACAATTCAGATGCTGAATAGGATAAGATATGTGCAAGGAAACTAAAGTTAATGATCCCCTGAACATTGATTGGCAATCTCAGACAATGATCAGCTAGAGAAATTGGCCTCGCAAAAGGGTCAGTTTCAGGTGACGGGGTCAGCGTCCTGCAGTTCACTCACAAGTCAGAAAAGGCCTAGTTAATGCGTACATGAACAATGAAGACCATGCAACTTTGTTCGTTCGGTTACCTCCACGGCCTACGTGAGGGCAACACAAAATGGCGTCACGAACAACTTAAACAAAATGGAGTCTGGTCCCGAGAATCACGGAACCTCACGGTTTCCGGGTAAGACCCCTCTTCAGGCAGGCTACCTTGAATCCAGTGGTGAAGTGAGCAAGGGAGACACGTTTGGGCATACCCCACCAATTTAGGGTGAACAAAGCAAACACAAAGAGTGGATGGGCATACTCGACTGGGGGTGAGTGTCTGAAAAGTTTCAGCACTCCATCCATCATCTCCTTGTGTTTGCTTGGTTCACCCTAAGATGGCAGGGTATGCCCAGCTGTGGGTCCCTTGCTCACTTTACCACTGGATTCAAGCTAGCCTGGCTGATGAAGGGTGTTACACAGAAACCGGTCCTAGGATGCTTCTTTCCAGTTCAGGGAAGACCTGGCTTGGCAGTTTGGGCTTGTGTTTGGGCCTTATAATAGGTTTAACTTGCCATGTCGACATTTCAGTTTACAACAGCATATACAGGCTCTGCAATGATAGGCTTGAAGCATGTTTAAAGGGCTACTTAAGTGGGTGGTACAATCAGTTCTGTAGCATTTAATTTACAGGGCCTGGACACATGTAGTGCACTCTATTAGGGACTTATAGGTAAATTAAATATGCCAATTATGGGTATGCCAATCAAATCGTGTTTAGGGGAGTGAGCCCAAGCAGTTTAGCACTGGTTAGCAGTGGTAAAGTACACAGAGTCCTTAGGCAAACAGAAGCAAAAATCCAGGAAAATTGAAGGCAAGCAGGCAAAAAGTTTGGCGGAAGCCCACCGTAAAGCTGTCAGGTCTAACATGAGCACCTCTGCGTGCCACACTATTTCATCAATGAGCAATGCAGAATTTCTATCTGGGTCTCTTTCGAAGAGCAATATGTCATCAGCATATAGTTACAATAATATAAGCGTATATGAGAATATGAGTCCCTGGGGGTGTGTAGGACTCATCCAGGTAGCCAGATGCTCCATGGCAAGAGCAAATAAGATGGGCAAGAGGGAGCATCCCTGCCTCATGTTCTTGCCTATGGGGAATGGGTCAGAATGGCAGTCAGTAATGGGGATCCTAGCAATGGGGTTGGTGCATAGCAGTTTGATTATATTCAATATTTTGTAGACAATAAATCGTTGAGCAGCACAGGTAGCAGAAAAGGCTATTCAAGTGAATCAAATGCCTTCTCAGCATCATGGAGTGGGAATTGACTTCTGGTCTAGTCTGCAGTATGACTACAAAAAGGTTTGCATGTTTATGAGCGTGGCCCTGCCTGGGATGAATTCTGATTGCTCTGGCATTGCAAAGCCGGACCTCAGTGGAACCTGTCTGTGCTCAATGAAACATGCAAGTGTCTTATTATCTAGATTTTAGTGGGGATAGTTGTCTGTAGGACTGGCATAGATGTCCATCCTTGCTGGGTTTCAGTATTGCCGTATTTACCAACTCACTAGTAGTGGGGGACAGCTCAACTGTTTCCACTGCCTCTTGATAGAATGTTGTAAGATGAGGCTCTAGTATCCATTTAAACGTTCTGTAAATCTCAGCCATGACTCCTGCCTGTCAAAGAGCTTGAGTAAGAACTCGCTGGTACCCCCTTGAATACAAACAAGCTCAATGCCATCTAAGTATTGTTGTATGTCAGAGTCTGTCACCGATGTCCAGTTTGTGTATAAGGATAATATTAGGATTGAAATTCACAGACTATAACTGTCCTGTCCCACATTATTTTCCCAGGGTGAGCTTGAGGGAATGTGTAGTGCTCTATGTATGCACTCCCTTTAGCAGCTATTAGACGGTTTTAATTGTCCATATTAGCAGGTCTCAGTGTCTTTAGGCATACACCTTATTTCCCTGTGCATTAACTCCCTGATCTCCTGAGTGGTCTTGTTCAAGTCTGATGATGTTTGTGGTCCCTGGATCAGGTCATAACTTTTTTCCAGTTGTCATAGTCTGGCCTCTTCATGTTCCAATTGTGTCCGACAGTAAGACTCCTATGTATTTGCCCAAAGTGAAACCCCTTACATATTTGAATGTTTCCTGCAGTGTGGTAAAGCCACTAAGGAGCCTTTGTTTTTCTCAAACAACTCCATAATTACTGCAAAAAGGTACAACAAAAAGAACATGTTTCAAAGGGTCCCCTTGGGAATGCCAAGTGCGGTATATTGAAATGTCCCCAGGAAGCCAAAGCAAAGTACAATTGGGGTGTGGTAAGACAGGTTATAGGGCTAGTGTGTTATATTTAGGATCCAAGTTAGCACCTCTGCGGAGGAAAGTCAAAAGTCAATGCAAAAGTGTATCATGGACCTCGGAGTACTCTTTCCTCTCCATATTTTTCTCTCCACATGTTTCTCAGCCCCTCCATGACAATCATCAGCCAAAATAGTCTGGCAACTTTTAGGTGATTCATAAAATTAGAGTTCTATTGTCGATTTCGCAGCATAGGGTTAGGTTAATATCTACCCACCATATTATATTATGTCATATGCTGCCTGCACAGTCACATCGCAGCCTCACAGAACTCAGGGCTGTCCACAGTAGGGGCCTAGGCGTCAATCTGTGTTGAAATAGCAGGTTATTTCTCAAGATGATTTTAATGAGTATGGCTACACACATAGTGTAACTTCTGTATGAGACGTTATTCTGCCTCCAATGTGCGTGTGAACATATTAACATTTGTTGACTCCAAGTGTATCCCTTGAAGCAACCTTTAAGAAATCTAAGAAGATTTGGCCAAATTGCTATTTAAAACTAAACAGCCCAACTTATCAATTTCGCCCTCTAGAAATCCGATTACACTTTACATGTCAATGGACCTTTGCCATCATTTAGGAATGGTGCTGAAACAAAATTACAAATCACGCATAAATCATCAACTGGGAGATCTTAATGTTCAGTCAATAATGGGACATTGATGAAGTTTTCAAAACCTTTATTTATCTCAAAGGATTAGTATGTTTTTGTCACCTTTATTCAGATTAGTTCAGCTTTGACAAATATCAAATAAAAAGATTGATTAGTGACATCATAAATCAATACAAAGTGTTCCATAAAGGAAAATGTCATAAACTAGCTAAGTGCCTAATTTGCCCTGAGATAGAACCCATCAAGAGTTCCTTTTTGGAAAAGAGCAAGCTTGTAGATAGAGTCATTCTGGAAACTCAGCTGAGTTCTCTACAGCTGATGTAGCAACTGTCAGAACATCAGTAAAAGGGAAATTAACTTTACATAAGCATTGATCAGAAAAAGGTTTGGATAAGGAAAATAATAAAGTCACCTTCAGAATATCTGTAACAAGGTTAAACTCTCCTCCAAGCAAGTTTCAGAGGCAGCATGAATGGGGTCTCTCCTAACTAGCTAGGAACAGTCACTAATATAAAATCACACTATAATGTAGCAAAACGTAGTAGGTGTTAATATTTCTTCTCCAATGGAAACTGCTCATCCTATGATGCCATCAACTTCCTTTGCTTCCCCTCTTGATTCCCGCAGTAAACATCCACACCAGCGCGTATGAAAACAATGTTGCATCTACTAGTAACATGGAGGAAATCTCTGAAGTTAAAAGATGCGCTCTATGTTCATTGTGGATACAAAAGTGAGTTGGATATGCTGAGACAAAACTAGCAATAATTGTATGGTGATGCATACATAAAATATATCTAAATCATTATTTATTCTAACAGTCACAGCAAAGTCCATTGTTTAGTAAAAGAATCTAATGTGGCATGAGAAGGCTAAGAAAAAATAAGTTTGAAGTCAGCACATTCTTGAGTAAGATGCTAGTGCTGGGCAAAAATGTTCTAAATGAATGTCTATTAATCTTTGAGCAAGAATTGAAAGGCAAGACTTTTGGGTCCAACTAAAGGGGTACATTTAAGAATGATAGATTAGTATTTATATTTATTTAAGCAAGCACATTTTCACTACCTGTGATTTACTTATGAATTGTTTTTCAACACAAATAATGCATACTAAAAGGGATTCTTTCAGGTTATAAAGCAGACACATTTTTTCAACGTGTCATTTTCTATGTGAAAACATTACTGCAGTAGTTTTAAATGCATTTTAAGGTGCAATTCCAAAGTGGTTTGAAGTCGACATTTGACTTTTAAAGTTATCTCCCACAAACCCAATCTCCACGCCGTGCCTATCTATATATGTCAGAATCTGATGTTTCTTCTTGGGGTTCCCCCTATGGCGCATACTCCATGTGATCACTTTGACCCTACCTATTTAGGTCCCAGAAGTGCAAGTCATATTGGGATCTATTAATGCCTTCTGTAACATGGGTGAGAATTGCAGTGTACACACCTCTATGAAAAACAATAAACAAAGCCCTCATTCCCATCCACCCCACTTACACTAAATACCCCAACTTTAACTGCATACCTATACATTTCACAAACATACCAAAAATATGAAAGCAAGCAAATTGCTCGGGGGGAGGGAGCTGGTGCTGACCAACCACAACACCATATCAGACGGCTGCCATTTCTCCTGTTACAGGATCAATGTAAACAAGGCGATCAGATCTAGTGCCATATATGTTATTGAAAACCTAGGGCCTCATTTATGAGGCCTTGCGTCAATTTTGCATTTCCGATGCGTCACTTTTTGTGACGTATCAGCGGCGTAAAACATGCCTCCTGTTGCGCACTATTTACAAAGTGACGCATCTAAGCAGATGCGTCACTTTGTAAACCCCTGCGCTACATTATACCTGCGTCAGGTATAATGTATGCAGAGGGGGCGTTCCCCCGCAAAAAGCCTCGTAATAGTGACGCAGTGAAATCTATGAGATTTCACTGCGTCACTTTTAGGACGCTGTTGCGTCAAAATCTTGCGCCTGCCTCACAGCAGGCGTAAGACTGACGCAAGCCCTTTCACATGGGGCTTTCCTCATGTGAAAGGACGCATAGCTGGAGTTGCGTCACTTTTGTGACACATTCCAGCAATGCGTGACTTTTGCGCTTACAGATACGTCAGAAATACTGACGTATCTGTAACTCCTTGCGCCATGATGCGTCATACTGTAAATATGACGCATCATTGGTCTCGCAAGGAGGGCGCAGTGAAAAGTGTCGCATCTCTGTTTTCACGCAGCGATGCGTCACTTTTCATAAATGAGGCCCCAAGCATAGGTCGCTCAAGGTCTCAAAGTATTTCTGCGCCTCTCCATCAAGGAGCAATCACATTAAATGCTAGTTAGGGTGTTATAAGTCAAAGGTCATGTGACCATAATGTTGAATCGCTGTCCCCAGTGTTGCGACCTGTGTACAGACTCATGGCTGTTGATCGAAGCGCTCTCTGTGTAGTTTGACTGGTCATCTGCCCAGAGTCAGGTCTGCTCTCTTTGTTAGCAAATGTGCAATTTATCATCCACATAGATGTAGAGGTGGTCTGGATAAAGCTTAACAAACTGGATGATTTTTGCTTGCAGAATCTTCCTCTTTGCAATAATTACCTTACATTTTCCCTGCACAACTACAATAAAATCTTGATAGATCGAGCTGTTCAAACATTGATATGTCAATTTGTCCTTCGCTTTAGCCTGGAGGTTTGGGACTTAGGGAGTTGTGAGGCCTCTCTACCACCTGGAGTACTGAGATATTCCCATGGCCAATAAGCTCTGGCAGTAAGGACTTAAACAACAGTTGAGGCTTGCCCATATTGGTGGTTTCTGGAAGTCCTACTATACAGATGTTGTGTCTTTGTGACCGTGACTCTAAGTCATATTTTTGGGCCATCACTCTCATTACGTCCTTCTCAAGGTGGCACACCTTAGCTTTAGTTGTAGAGGTTTCATGTTCCAGGGTCGAAGTCCTGGTCTCTGATTCACTGACAAGATCCTAATGCTTAACCAATCTATCTTTCATGGGGTCTATTTTTGCATTTAAATAGTCGATTTTGCACCAATCTTATTAAGACTGAATTTCATCTCCAGTAGAATTATTTCTGATTCTGGTTGTGAGAATGCTTCTGTCAGAGGGGAGGGTACAGGAGAATGTGGCCTAGAGTGTGTGCCCATCGAGTGCTGATGTTCATGCAGGTGTTTGCTCTGCTCAGGGTCTATTTTCCCCATTGCTGCTGGCGCTCAATCAACTATATTTAGAGCCATGTCAGGAGATATTCATTGCAGTTCCACGCAGTTGCAGAGAACCGGGTGCAGCTGGGTGGTAAGACCGTTATGCTGGATGGACAAGGGTCAACTGAGACCTCGGCATGAGGCATGAATGTCACAGAGTGTAAGAAGCCAAAGTGGAGGCACAGGAAGGAGTAACTAAGGTCTAACCCAGGTCTTCTTCTTGATAGGATCAGGTCTCGTATACATTTCATATACTTGGCAGAGCACAGCAGAGTCCTCAAAGCTATCCAGTCCCGCACACTAGTTCTACCTGGAGAGGCACCAACAGAGGACTGTGCTCTGTCAGTGGAGGCATACTGAGTGCCAAGGTGTGAAAAATAAGGCCTAGAGCACATTGTTCTTAGGTCTGGCAAGCACTGGTATGATCTTGTTGGGATTGGGCTGCCTCTTGGCTCACCTCATCTGTTGCCCCGGGAGCATGTCGCTGTCTCACAAGATACCTTAGTGAGTTCTCTACTTAAGCATACCAATTTGCTTGCAATTATCCGCACACAACTTAAAATTCAAAATAGTTTCCATTCATTTTTTTCACTATGCCTCGACTTCTGAACATTATGCCAAAGAGGCTAAACAGTAAAGAAAGAATTAGTACTATAAGAGACAGGCACTGTGAGGTGACATGCACTGCTTCAATGAGAGGTGTGGGTCAATGCATTGGCCTCAGGAGACAGGAGTACTTGTGACATAGGGGATTGTGTCTTACCTGTTGTACAGGCTGTCACAGCCCATGAAGAGAGGAGGATGGGGGAAATACGTGCATCTGTGACCAAACAAAATATATGGATCAGATATGTCTAAAAAAAACAACGGAGTTAGTGTATTTGCTGTGTAGTTCTTGGCACAGACCTCTGTATCACTTGCTGGCAGCGTATGTGAAAGAATGCTCAATGGAATGATAGTTTGGTCCCCACTTAACAAAAATCTTAGGAGAGAACCTCACACCCCAAACCCTCCTGTAAATGTTCGGGCTAGCTTGTTTTACTGCTTGCTTATAGTCTCTCTGGATGTGCTTCAAGTGGGGAGATTTTTTTTCTGGCTTCTCCCGTGGTATGGTGTATTGTAACAAGTAATACAGTAACTCGTAGAATGGTACTGGTCCTATCCCACCTTTGCCTCTACCGGAATCAAACGAAAGGATAGTTTGTTGGGGTAGGTCTTTAAAAAAACACATTTTGTGAGGCACAGTTACACGTCAGTTCATTAAAGGACAAGCTGAAAACATGTAAAAAAGCAGATATAAGCTCAAAGAATAAAATGCATACATTTCCTATTTACATTCCCCCTTGAATGCTGGTAGACTAGAGACATCAGCCAAATTTGATTTCCAAAAAAAGAGGTTTTGCATACTGAAGTACATTGAAAAATAACAAATATATATTTACCGGGCAACCACCAAGGAACACCTTAGTGCATTTTACCTGCCAGGCCTCCTCGTGATATCCTTGTCATCATGCCCCAAATCACATCACGGGTACCTGAGGTAGGGCTGGAAGGATTTGATAAGAAGCAGGTCAATCCTATAACTAACCCCACACCCAAAAGAACCTCTCGAGAAGAGAGTTGAGGTATGTCACTCTAGTATACTAAAGGATAAGTGCATTATTCTTTCCAACATAATTAGTGTCAAAGGGGCTAAAAGGAGGCCTCGTGGCCTGCCCGCTTATAAATGTCCTGATCTCTTCTCTCCATTGCTTATGATCACTTCCGATCATTCTGACCATTGTGGGCTGTGATGCTTGTGACACAGAGGGTGAAGAGTGGAGACCCTTAACCCTTCTTAGTTGCTTGACTGTTGGAGCCCTTTGGCTAATTGCAAGGAGGCTCGTTCTAGGATCTGTTTTATATTCTCTGTTTTTTTCTAATTTAATTTTCAGTCAAATTGGCGCTCACAATTGCATCCACCCCCAAATTAGCCTCTCTGTATACTTCATTGGCACCACGTCCTGTGCATCATAAGCAATTGATTGTTTGTCTTACATTAATAGCAATATACACGCATATATTATGAGGGTAACTGCTCATCGTCGGAGATTGTCCATCATTCGTGTTGCGAATTTAGTTTCCGCTATCAAAGCTTACCAATGTTTAACTGCTCTGCTCATTCATCAAATAACCTGTCAATTCAGCACAAAATAGTAGCCTTGCATTACCCTGAGTGCATGGCGTACGGAAGCCTGCGGTTCCTCTTTGGAATTAAAACAATTGTTTCTCGTTGCAAATCATGGATGCTATTACACCGCAGCTGTAGCACCAGTCCCTTGAGGTTGCTGCTACCAATTGAAGGCAGCAACTAATTTGTCAAGCAGCTCAAAACACCAGAAGTCCATTTACCAGCGTTCTGACACGTGTCAGTCCGAGGACTGGCCCCAGACCTTTTCAACCCTGTTCTTTTTTTCCACTGTTTTGTAGAAAATCGATTGCACAACATGGCGTCTCTCCTTTCAGTTAAATATTTTCACAACAAAATGGCCAGCTTTGGCTTCTGCATTGTGATGTAGATTACCGTGCGTGATTTTAAATCTTCCTCTAAACCTATTAAGCTTCTTGCTTCCACCATTCGAAATAGTTATAATCCAGCCATTCGATCCGAATATACGAATTGTTTCCCAAATAAAATTTATTCTAGGATGCTGAGTTCTAAACAAGGCTTTAAATCAGGTTTTTTAGTATCTACAAAAGAGTTAATTTTTAAACATTTTGGGCCAGATGTAGGTCGCCCAATACCGGTCGGTAACGGCCGAAATTACCGAATTTTGGCCGTTACCGACCGGTATTGGGCTTTTTAGATGTAGGTGGCATTTTTGTAGGATTCGGTATTTTACCGAATCGGTAATTTAAGAATTCGGTAAAATACCGAATTCTTAACATAGCGATTCAGTAAATGACCGAATCCAGGATGTAGGGAGCACTCAAGTTAGGGCATTCATCAGTTAAGGATTCGTTATTTTCCACCATCTACAAGTTGGTGGTAAATAATGAAAACCTTTGAAAAAGCTTTTTTTTTTGCTTTTCCAACAGTGCCATGTTGCAGACATACATGCCCTTAGGGCATGAATGTCTGCAACATGTGCACCAATACACAATTGAGGGGTGCAACAGGGTGTCAAAGTGACAGCCTGTCACCCTTCAATGTTTTCCCCCTTTTACCGAATCAGTATTTACCGATTCGGTAATTGCCATTCATTCCTATGGGCCTCCAGGCCTCCAGGCCCATAGGAATGAATGGCAATTACCGAATCAGCAAATACCAAATTTTACACATTCAGTAAAATGACCGAAAAATTACCTACATACTATTTACCTATTTTTAAAAACCGAATCGGTATGATTCGGTATTTAAGAATAGGTAAATAGTATTTACCTACATCTGACCCTATGTCCCTTTTATATCACATTTCATGAAAGCTGCGGGATGTGTGATACTGTAACTTCAACCGCACAATATAACAACATTGCAAGCTACTGAGGAAGCCCATCTCCTTATAGAGCCAGGAGGCAGCAGGCCGAGTATTGTATAAGATCAAGAAACTCACAGGTGATTTAAAATATCCATGTCCAGGGAAATAAAAAGGAAGCACTCACCACACGCTGTTTGTGGGGACTGCGAGGGTCAGACTCAGGGTCCCACAGCTGATTCTGGGTAGCCCAGTCCCAGGAGAATGCTTCCTCAGTTAAGGATTCGTTATTTACCACCAACTGCAAGTTGGTGGTAAATAATGAAAACCTTTGAAAAAACATTTTATTTTTGCTTTTCCAACAGTGCCATGTTGCAGACATACATGCCCTTAGGGCATGTATGTCTGCAACATGTGCACCAATACACAATTGAGGGGTGCAACAGGGTGTCAAAGTGACAGCCTGCCACCCTTCAATGTTTTCCCCCTTTTACCGAATCGGTATTCTACTGATTCGGTAATTGACATTCATTCCTATGGGCCTCCAGGCCCATAGGAATGAATGGCAATTACTGAATCGGTAAATACCGATTCGGTAAATACCGAATTTTACACTTTCAGTAAAATGTACCGAAAAATTATCTACATACTATTTACCTATTTTTAAATACCGAATCGGTATGATTCGGTATTTAAGAATAGGTAAATAGTATTTACCTACATCTGGCCCTATGTCCCTTTTATATCACATTTCATGAAAGCTGCGGGATGTGTGATAATGTAACTTCAACCGCACAATATAACAACATTGCAAGCTACTGAGGAAGCCCATCTCCTTATAGAGCCAGGAGGCAGCAGGGCGAGTATTTTATGAGATCAAGAAACTCACAGGTGATTTAAAATATCCATGTCCAGGGAAATAAAAAGGAAGCACTCACCACACACTGTTTGTGGGGACTGCGAGGGTCAGACTCAGGGTCCCACAGCTGATTCTGGGTAGCCCAGTCCCAGGAGAATGTTTGGGGGCACCTAGGTTCAGGTAGACCAACACATAGAGGAAAATAATGGCGGTTCCTCCTGGCAGCCCAACAGTGCCTGGTGAAACCAAAGTCAGGGAGCAGTTGGCTGTAAACAGAAAAGCAATCCAATGAGTCTTTTAGGGCAACAGAAGAAGAGTAGTCCAGATGAGTCTTTTGGGCAGCACCGCAGTCTTTCTGATAGAGGTTCAGTCCGAGTTCCAAAAGTGCTCTAAAAATGCATGCTGTCAGAGACCCTGCACTTAAATTCCAAAATGTCTTTGTTCACGAGGTGACTTCAAAAGAAAACTTAGAAGTGGCATCAACCCTTTTCAACCCTGGGCGAGGCTCCAGACATCAGCACAGGGTAAATCAGCCCTTTATGTGAGGGCAGGACACAGCCTATACAAATGTAAGTTAACCCTTCTCTCGCTCTCTTTCAGCCCAGGAAGACCATCAGTATGCAGATGAATGTAGATGTAACCCTGCAACACCCAACCCTTCCTGTATGATGGTTGTTTGGAAAGTATGCACAAAGTGTAGCTGTCAACCAGGCTCAGTCGTGGATTGGAATCAGGCAGCAGTGCACAATGAGTCATAATTACAGAGGATTGTCTACTTTCGAAAGTGGCATTTCTAAAATAGTAATACAAATCCAACCATACCAGTAAGCAGGATTTATTATTACTATTCTAAACACACCAAACATGGCAATGCTACTCCTTTCAGATCAGGAATTACCACTTAAACACATATAGGGTAATTCCCAATGCTAGCCGATGAGAAGTGTTGTCCTCACAGTAGTGAGAAAGGAAATAGGCTGTTTGTCACTTGGCAAGTCATTTTTTAAAGCCAAGTCGATATAGCAGTAAACTGCATATGCAGGCACTGCAGTGGCAGGCCTGAAATAGATTTGAAAGGCTACTTCGGTGGGTGGCATAATCAGCGCTGCAGGCCCACTAGTAGCATTTAATTTACAGCCCCTGAGTATATTGTATACCACAGGGGCTTACATGCAAATTAAATATACCAAACAGGTGAAAACCAATCATACCATGTTTAAATGAGGGAACACATGCACCGTAACACTTATTAGCAGTGGTAAAGTGCCCAGAGTCCTAAAGCTAACAGAAAAAGGGTCAGAAAAATAAGAGGAAGAAGCTAAAACGTTTTGGGGATAAACCTGCAAAAAGAGCCAGGTTAAACACTTGCATTACCCTGAGTGTACAGCACAGTGAAGCCCAGAGTTCATGCCTGAAATTAAAACACTTCTCTGTAGTTGCAAACAATGGAATGGAAAATACATTGATACGAATATTGCAAGGTTTCACAATTTTGTTTTAATAGGGCCTTTTATGCATACAATACATTTCTTTCTAACAATCTATCCCCTCATCAACTTGAGAAACCATCTCTCATAGTAATTTAATGACAGAGGTCTTAATATTGCTACCTTCTCAGGTCTGCAGGATATTCGAAAATATCAATTATTATTTTCTGGTTGTTTGTCAAGTCTATCCAATTGCTCCAAATGGATCTGTCCTGAATCTTCAATACACTAGTAACTTGGGCATTTTCATAATGTTATTCTTGACCTGAATCAATTGTTCTTTTAATTATATAGTCCTTTGGGCCAAGTCATTCAGCTTCTTTTCTAAAGAGGTACAGGCCATCTGAATGCATTATTGATTGAGCTCTGAGATTCTGAACCAACTTATCACGTCTGTTTGGTGTAAGCAGCATTATTTTCACTGTCCTGGTCGGGGAGCCCTCAGGCCTACATGGGAAATATTTTTCCCACACTAACCCACCTTCGGAGCCCACGGTGGTGTAAGGCTCATTGCCAAGTGGCTGGTTAACCTCTACTGAGTCTGTGTTCAGGGGTGCATCCTTGTTTAGTAGGTTTTATGAGGGCAAGACTGAAAACCAATTTGAAACAGTAACTAGATTATATATACCCAATAAAGACACATTTTAAGGATCCTACTTGTTTTTGTCTTAGCTTATGACCGTGCTATTATTTATTTCTGGCTTCGGCCTGGGTCCAAGTTTGTCATAGGCTTCTACTGAATCAGCTTCTACCATCTTCATCCGATCTTAATTTGATTGTCTTTCCTCCAATACCCACGGTTCAGTCACCAAAGAGTGTTGAGAAGGCACCAGAGTATTAGTACTATTTGTCAAAATAGGAGTCAAGCATGATATAGGTTGGACTAAAGACGGAATTGGTGGCCTCATTTTGCACCACAGCAACCATTTTCAAAGCTGCCTTAGAAAAGGATGTCATGGGCTTTTTAGGTTCAGGATGCACTTGGTTAATTAGAGTGATTTTTTATTTGGGCAACATGCCAGGCAATTTTCTACAGTACATCTCCTCAGTGTAGTTTTACACCTGGTTGAGTAGCTTGTTCCTTGGTATTGCATAGTGTTTTCTTTAGCAGCAGGCTTCTCCTAAAACGATATTTTGTATACAGCCACCCCTGACTCCCTCTCTTGAGATTTCCTGTTATTACCTTCTTCAAAGCCTCAAAGATAATAACAATAATATTGTGGTCTAGGAAACATGGAGGCCAGCTAAACTGCCGGTGGGAGCACAGAAAATGCCTCCCCTTAAATATGTGTTTAATACAGAGCTCTACCCTCTTTTTTCACTCCAGCTTTTTGAAACTTTGGGGCAGATTTATGAGGCCCTTGCGCCACGTTTACGCCGCTGTTGCGTCACGCAAGGCGGCGTAAACGTGGCGCATCCCTACGAACGATTTACAACGTGACGCATTTAGGCAGATGCGTCACGTTGTAAAGCCCTGCGCCGCTTGTGGGCGTTCCGGTGCAGGGGGGGGCGTTCCGGGGCAGGTGCGTCTCGCAAAAGTGGCTGAGTGAAATCTATGAGATTTCACTCAGTCACTTTCAGGCCAATGCTACGTCAAAAGCCTGCGCCTGCTTGAAGCAGGCGTAAGGCTTGACGCAGCATTGTTAAGATGGGCACCCCCGAGCCTTGCTGGAGCTGCGTCGCGCTTGCGACGCAACTCCAGCATTGCGCCACCTTTACGGCACAGATGCGTCACGCATCTGTGCCGTTTTTGCCCCATGGTGCGCCGCATCATAAATGCGGCGCACCATGGGTGGCGGAGCAGTGGCGCACTGTGGCGCATGTTAACTGGCGCATCACTGGGGATGCGCCAGTTAACATAAATCTGCCCCTTTGTACATGCTCTCTCACAGGTAAAGTCCAAAGGTAAACTCACTGCTTTATCAATAGTAGCTCTTTTGGGGTTTGCTGGGTTCGCTCAACTAACCAGGGTGGTGGAAATTTGTGAATGTTCAGACCGTGATGCTTACC
This sequence comes from Lissotriton helveticus, assembly GCF_964261635.1. Taxonomy (NCBI): domain Eukaryota; kingdom Metazoa; phylum Chordata; class Amphibia; order Caudata; family Salamandridae; genus Lissotriton; species Lissotriton helveticus. Next base: position 1,707,352,290 of record NC_136063.1, on the reverse strand, counting down.
TTTTCTCGAATTAGAATATAGGTAAAATAATACATTTTATTCTGTGACTTTTTCACAAACATATTCTGTCAAAGGTTTTACAAACAACCAGAGGAAGGAAACTTGAGTTTAGCGTTTAGTATCATATGGTCAGACTAAGAAAAGGGAGTTCCTCTAAGTGGTTTGGTGCTAGATTTTCACAAAGAAAGAAATCCAGAGAGTGTGACTCATTGTGAGCTGGGTACTTTCGCTGAGTGTTTGACACATTTCAGCACCTCTGCGATTTTGTTTTGGAAAGAAGGGTCCGATTCTGCATTTCCAATAAAAAAGCATGTTCTCTTTCAAGCCCTAGTATTGGGTGTAAATTCGGCACCTTTTTGCTCACCTCAGGAGTGAGCTACCTTGACATTCTGCCAATATAAATCTGGTGACCGAGCATTATTGTAGGCACATTTAAACACATTCTGAACGTATAACTGATTTGATTATTTTCAGAACTATAGTTCGTAAATTAAACACTTAAGGATTCTGATTTGACCACAAAAACAATATCTGCTCACTGAAGTGTTTATTTAAGTGAACAAATAATTACATTTTGAAGGGAATACATCTAGTCCTGATTTTGGCAGGAATGGCATGATTAACCGTTGCATATTCATTTTCTTATGTTTAAAATTGTACGAGTATGGAGGAATTCTGTGTTAATAAATGTGGTCACTTTCGAATAAACAAGCTTTTGTGTATTCACATAAAAGTAAGAGGTCATTTTTCAATCTGTATTCAGGCTGAGTTGTGGTTGGAAAGGGGAGAGAATATACCCAAATTAGTGAGGTGAAAATGAAAGGTGTTTTGCCCAGTAAACAAAACAAACTTGACCAATTATAATGAACCTTGCCATGCCGAAATGTGTGTTTGCTATATGACAATATGTCTATTTGTGTAAATGTTCATGTATGTTATGCGTGTACATAAGTAGTCCAGAGTAGCTGAAACAGTCACCGCTTCCAAAGAGTGCCCCTGAAATTCTCTGAGAGCTCCTGCCTGGCTCAAAATGTATGCAAATCAGATGCGCAAGCCTGCAAGCACAAATGTAATTACAAGAACATGTAAGCAAGCAATAGATGGTTGATTCCGGGCAGGCAAAGGCATTTTCTGAATCAAATATTTTGAAGTACATGGTAATAAATTACACAACTGACAACCATTTTACTCAGACAGTCGAGAGTGTTTTACAAAGTGGCAATTTCTTAACTGGATCGTCGTTTTAAAAACTCGGGTTCATATCAATCAAAAGTCATCCATCGCAAAACCATGTTTTGTCCTCCTGAGTTCAAAAGAAAATGTGAGCATGAGGGCAAGGGGAAATTGTTAACAAGCTGTTTCTTCTGACATAAATGGTTTTGACTGTAACAATGTCAATCATATGTGAACCACATGTGAACCCTGACTTTCTTTCTTCAGAGATGAATTGAGTTTGGTAAATGTATAATGGAGATATCCTTTTATCTTTCTGTTACTTTGAAAAGATCTGTAGGACTGAGGCTAATGTTAGAGATGTATCAGCTGTGTGATTAACTCTGCCTCAACATTGAGGACTTTTCAATTTTGAATCACAATTCTCTAAAGGTAATTTTACTCCATAGGTTTAGTTTAATGCTCAGGCTAGCCAATCACTTGTAGTGCTGTATTAGTGTTCTCTCCTCACTACCCATCTCTCCTTCTAATTAATGTAAAATTAACCCCCTTAACTCATCCTCAAGCAAGAATACTGACATGTTTTTTCTGCAGGATCCTCAAGTCATGCACATCATGGAGAAGCTGCTTAGAAAGACTGCATACCTAACCAATGTATTTTGAGCAGTTGCCTATAAGTGATCGTGTATTCCCTAAACCCTAAATTCCCCTTTCCCTCTTTACCGTAACACATCCCTGAATGCTAAAAAATGCTTACCTCCCTTTTCCTCTACCTGCCCCTCAACACTATAAAACCTGCACCTTCTTGCATCTATACCCAACCCTAAACCCTAAGAAACCAATGCTTTATCCCTTAAATGCCTTTTTCTAAATGACATTAAAAAGGTTTCATTCACCTGCAGGAGAAAGTATTCTGCACCATCGGTGTCCAGCTGTCTGAGCTGGGCGTGGACCGTCTCCAACTGATGCAAAATGCTTCTCTCTCCCTTTTGTTTGTGTACCCGGTCCATTTTTTAACCTTACCTTTAATTTAGCCCACTTCTCTCTCCTCTCTATTGACTTTAGCCTCCATGAAGATAAAGTAGAACGGGATTTAGTATTGAGCGAATTACATAAAGCAGGTATTTTTTGCCTTTTGCCTCCTATTTTTCTGACCATGTTTTTGTTAGCTATAGAATTCTGGACACTGTACCACTTCTGATCAGTGCTAAAGTGTATATGCTCTCTGTGTAAATTATGACTAGGAGTGGTTATCTATTATTGGCATATTTGAATTACTGGTAAGTCTCTAGTAAATTGCACTGAGCGTGCTAGGGCCTGTACATCAAATGCCACTAGTCAGCTTGCAGCACTGGTTGTGCTACTCACATGAGAAGCCCTATAAAGGTGTCTTAGACCTACCACTTTAGTGTCTGTGCACACAGTTATTAACTGCCATGTTGAACTGGTAAGTACACCCACTTGCTAGGCCCTAACCTTTCCTCTTCTTACTTGTAATGTATCCCTAAGGTAAGCCCAAGGTACCCCATGGGCAGGGTGCATTGTATTTGAAAGGTAGGACCTGAACTGGTGTGCGTGGCATGTCCTGATGGTGATATACAGTGTATTTCGTTTTTTCACTGTTGAAAGGCTGTCTGTCCCATAGGCTCTCAATGGGAACCACTGTAACACCTTACATGTGTAACTTTCAATGGGGACACAATAGAAAAATGGAGTTTAGGCTCTCTTTTGGTAAAGGTGATTTTTAATTGTGTGTTTGAAAATGACATGTCTAGAAAGTGGGTATTTTCTTACTTTACTATTCTATGTGCCTCTGATTGTTTGTGTATTCAGTGACTAGTTTTGGAGTGGCAGGAGCTAGGGATGTGCATTCACTTTAGACAATCACGGGGGGGTTGACTTGTGGCTTGCCTTGCCTGGGTGACTCATCGCTTGGCTGAATAGACCTGGTCTGCATTTAGAGAGGTGGGAGGAGCTTTCCCAGCATTTGAGTAGGCTGTGTCTGCTTTGTAAAATGCTGTCTTCGCCCCTTCTGGTCATGCTGAAACATGGAAGGACATAACTGGTTTGGAAGGAGCTCAGAGGCTCGGCCGCACAGAGAACAAAGACAAAAAAGTGGTTTATAAGTAGGAAACCTAAAACCCCATGACGTTAGATTACTTCAAGAAACAGGAGGACACTGCCAAGAAGAAGAGTGGGAGAACTGTGTGAGGAATGCTGCCTTTTCTGTGTGAGGGGTGGGTTGTCCTGCAGCTGCTGCTTCTTTCTGTGGTGAAGGAAAATACTTTTTGCCTTGCTGGGGTATTCTGCATGTGAAAAACTCTCCAAGGGCCTGTGTTTGCTTGTCTCCTATTGTGGAAGACTCAGGGACATCAAGGTCTTCCTTCTGCTTGCTTTCCCTTTGCTTTTGCAAAGTTCTGTGGCGTGCACTCTATTTTGTAAGAGCCCTGGTGCTTCCACATTTATTTTACAAAGTCTGTCTGCTTTCAATTTACTTTGCACAGACCTGATGCTTATTTCTTGAAAAGCTTCCTTCAGCGTGCTTTTACTTTCATAAGAGAGGGTTCTAGTGCTTGCACTCTGAATAGCACCACCCTGGAGCTTTCACACTGTCCTTGGCAAATTAGCATGGTGCCCCCTTTCCTCTTGCTGCCTCTAGCCTGCTTCTAAAAACATGTGCTGGGATTCTCGTGAAGTAGAGTATCTGGTGCTTCACCCCTGCCTCAAAAAACAAGGGCCACGACCAAGGCTCCGCATGGCGTGCAGAGCCATGAGGTCTTTGACCTTGTGTAAGGGAAGTGCGGCTGCTCCCCAGCTGGGCGGGTGTACCAGGATCGACTGATGTTGCCTAGCAGCAGTAACGCTTTTCCAGGCTGCCCGAGGCAAATAGAGGGAGAAGCAGCCTCCACAGCAGCACCGCCAAGCTCCAGCGCCTGGCCCGCCAATCGGCAGATGGAGCTGCATAGGCTCAGGTGAGCTGGGGTCAACTGGGAGACAAGCAGAAAGACTGAGGAAGCATCCTACCACCTTTGCACCAGGCTGATGTGGCCTCTTTGTTTTTAGCCAAGGCCAAAGGTAAAGCAGTGATCTGGAAGGCCCTGGAGGGCTTGGAACGCACTACCCACCGAGTGAGGTCTCCCTGTAAAATCTGGGTGGCACTAGTGTGCCTGTCCTGGACGGTCACTCGACAGAGTAGAGGCTTGTTTACGGCTGCAGCAATCGAACGCGGGCAGCTGCCTCAATCCCTGGATTGCAGGGGGGCTTTGAGATCTCCCTGTATTCGGCTAATATACTGGGTGTCCTCCCTGTCACCGGCAGGAAGGCGCCAGGGGAGGTGCTCCAGTGGTTTGGAGGCATCTGTTCATGACGGTCTAAACCCTTGATGGAGGTCCTGATCCTGCTGATTCTTTAAAAACTACCATAACTCAGATAAAAGGCACGCAGGAATTCCAGTGCCCTATGGGTTCATGGGAGATTATCCTGTAAAGTGTTATAGGAGTGCAGGGAAGCTGTACCCTATAGGTACAATTATGTTTGGGGTGATTCATGTACAATGATATTTGGTAATTTAGGTGTGACCTAACTGCTGCATTTTCCCACCTTGAATTGACAGAATAACACACACTAATATGTTTAGACACTGCACAATATGTACAGTGATGGGTGGTGTTATGCATGAATGCTTTCATAATATTTTATTATAATTTATAAGCATTTACTTTAGTGCTCTAACTGTAATGTCATGACAGTCGCTTAGTAGGCAAAGTGATTTATGATCTATGTGAAGTCATGACAGTATGACTAGTTGGTCAACTGCTTCTGATTTATGTGATTGTGGTCTAATGTGTTTTGGGTATAATATAAAGGATATTTTTACATAACCTTGTTTCACTGGTGTGTGTGTTGCGCAAACGCTTTACACATTGCCTCTGGGAGAAGCGAGACTGTTCTGCCAAGCTACTATGGGGGTGAGCAGGAGTTATCTTTGGTGTGTAACTCCATTACCCCGACTCAAGTGGTGACTGAGGTGCATATCCTAACCAACCAAATACCCAATTTTTAACAGTAATGACCCCCACTTTTCCCTGTTGTTACTCATCAGGAACGTGCACAGGACCTTGTCGTTTGTTCGACATTTTGGGCATGATACAGCAGGGAGCCCCGCAGTATCGATCTCCCACCACGGTTCCTGCAGTCAGGGGGCCCTAAGCACAGGTACATATTAGCATGATCTGAGAGAGAATTAGGGACAGATTTAAAAATGTCATGCAATGCAGGAAGACAACTTGCTGTACTGCATGACAGGGAAAGAACAGGAATTTCCCACATCTACTAAGATATGCTGCATTCCTGCTCTCTCCCTGGGTGTTGCTCAGTGGCACCATGTCACCATGGTGCAAGGATGCCTGCATTACAGGCAGGACTGTTTTCATGCAGGAAGGGATACCTTCTGGCACAAAAACAATCCTTTGAGGCAATTTCCTCTTCGTGCGTGTGCTGCAAAATGCAGCACAAGCAGAAAGAGGGAATAACGAGGAGAAATGAAGATATTTCTCCTTGATATGCCTCTGTTGGGAAGGCGAACCATTTTAAAACAATCCCAGGTCTACTATCTTTAATAAATCTGGGATTGCATCAAACTCTATGGGAGGATGCATAGGGAAGGTCACGCTCCATCCATGGAACACATTCCCAATGCAGACTAATGCAAAAAAAGCAATTTGTGCTACTTTGTGTTACTCTGAATTTACTAATCTATGCAGAGCCAAGCAAGGTGACATTTCTTGGCTTAGTAAATTTCCCTTAAGCTCTTGTTTTGCCTTGTGTCACCTTGTGCAACAAGTGCAACACAAGGGCTTAGTAAATCTGGCCCGGAGTCCATCTGCAGGACTCCACCACTCTGTGCATAATATGGGATAGGACCAGGAAGCAGTTGACTCTAGCATACGTTTGATGTGCTGGGCAGAAAAACGTTAAAACACTCTCCAGGGGGTGCATAGCTCACACTATGTCACTTGGTTTAAGGTCTGCAAGCGCGTTCTAGTCTTCCTAGATAGCTACTACGATGGGGACGGTCAGACCTGTCAGTCTTAGGGTGTTCTTCCCCCAATGTATTTGCCTCACTCCTCCATATTTGTCTGATCTTGTTTTGTTGTCCCTTGAACAATGTGCACTAACCAGCCCAACATGGTTCTGCTATCTCCTCTAAACATGGTAGATCCGGCACACAACCACCTGGCATATTTATTTACTTATTAGTCCCTACTAAATGGTACTACATGTGCCCAGGGCCTGTACATTAAATGTTACTAGTGGGCCAGCCGCCCTGTGTGTGCAACCCACTTAAGTAGCCTTGCAAACCTTTCTCAGGCCTGCCATGGCAGCCTGTGTGTGCTATTTTAAACTGCCATTTTGACCTGGCAAAATAAACCTTTTGTAAGGTTCAAACCTGGCTTTTAATGCATAAAAGCCACCTCTAGGGTAGCCCCTAAACAACCCACAGGGCAAGGTGCAACATAGTTAAAAAGTAGGACATGGCTTTTAAAATGTTGCCGGTCCTAATAGTGGGAAAAACCTCTTACACTTGTTCTTTTTATATTGCAAAGTTTGCTTCTCCTGTAGGATAACAATGGATTTACCATATTACATTTAATAAGCTGTAATTTGCAAATTAGTACAGTTCATGTTTTGCTGTTGTAGAAATGGAATTCCTGGTTGGTTGAGGTATGCAACCAGGTCAGGCACGAACCACCACTCTAGTCAGGGTAAACTAGATACACACTGAAATATTTATTTATTTTGTTTATTTATTTTGGAGTTTTATATAGCGCTAGCCAGACCCAGAGGTATCGGAGCGCTTTACAACATTTGTCAATAACAGTCTAGTATACAAAGAGTGTCCGGGAAAAACACAGTGATTCCAAGGTTGTTCATTATTCAGTATACGTCTAGTCGCATTCAATGCAGAGTTGTAAAGTTGGTGGTAAAAGTAGGGGGGTTGGCTCAGAGCAGTCAGGCTTATCTAAAGAGGTAATGTGTAAAGTATTTGCGCAGCATAACACAATGAATGAACCACAGAAAATATTCCACATAGGTTTAGAACAATAGATTATTACATTCAAAACACTACAAGATCAAAATAACAAAAACCCAAGATATAGAAGTTGAGATATTGAATTTTAAAGGGATATATGCAGTAAATAGCTTAGTAGCAAGTAGGGCTAAAAAGGTTTCTTAAGGTTGCACTATATCAGGGCAAAGTCAAAGTTTGGGCCAGCAGCCAGGGAGTGCTGACCAGCTACAGGTCCCCTGCAGTGCCTGACTAACAAAGTACCTTTCTTATTCGCAAACAGCGAGATGCGTTGACCTTCTCCACACAGTGAAGGCAATCTGTCAGTTTCAAAGCAGGGTGCTGGAGTCGAGAGCCTTCGAGTGATGTGCCTGATTCTGCCACACAGTTGAGGGGATGTATTGATCTCACCAAGCTGCAGTGGAAGCGATATGCGCTTTGTTGCGTCAATCTCTGTATGCAAAGTGCTGGTTCTGTTGTGATGCAACCATTTTACTCTTGCAACCAGGTTGATACGCAGGTTAAGCTACATTCAGACAGGAGATGCATTGAAATCTGTGTTGCAAGTATCTGGGTCAATTCCAGTGAGCCAAGCACAGGAGCAGGGGTAGAGACTTTGATATCTTTGAGCCTCAAGCAACAAGAGGCAAGCCAACAAGTCCTCTGAGATCACTTGGAGGGAAGGCAGAGTCCATCCCTCTTTCAGCAGAGTCAGAGAGCAGAAGGCAGCAGGTCAACAAACAAAAAGGCAGGGCTTCTAGATCAGCAGACCATTTGAGTCCTTCAAGCAGCATAGCAGTGTTTCTGGCAGAGCTTCAGTTACATGTTCAGTAGTGTTTGATTATCACCTTGCACGCTCATGAGGAGCTCAGCTCGTCATGAGGCACGGTGCTCCTGTGCTCATGACGAGCTCGTCATGAGCCGTGGAATGCTCATACGCGGGGATAATTCCCCTGCTGTGCTGAACGTTCCACGAAAATGGATGCGGCCGTGACAAGCTCAGATCGTCATGAGCACAGGAGCACTGTGCCTCATGACGAGCTGAGCTTGTCATGAGCATGGGGGCGCTGTGTGCCGCTCCCCAGCACAGCGGAGGAATTACCCCCGGAGCGAAGGCGTTAAAGGAGGTCAGCGACTGAGTACTTATACCCAAAAGTGCCTTCGATGTGGGGAGTGATTTCAAAGCAGATCTCTGCAGTGCACAAGTTTCCCTTTCAATCCAGTCCTAAATGCCAGGCTATCTGTGTGTGTGTGGGGGAGTAATCCGTCCTTTGTGTGGGGATATTCAAGTGAAGTATTAGCCCCTCCCTTCCATCATGCCCAGGCAAGGCCATCAAAAGCAGATGTAGGTAGATGGGTAGTCAGACACACCTATCCTTCCTGTGTGGTGGCTGTTGAGAGCAAATTATACAAAGTGTAGCTGTTACCCAGCCAAGATGGGTATTGGAGACAGACTGCAAAGCCCTATGAGTTATAATCACAGAGAAATGCCCACTTTCTAAAGATGGCCTTTCTAAAACAATAATATTAAATCCAACTTCACCAGTAAGGAGCATTTGTCATTACCATTCCAAACATATGAAACAAGGAAAAGCTACTCTTCTCTGATCAGGAAATACATCTTAAAAGTGTATTAAAGAATTCTCAATGCTAGCTCGGTCTAAATATCGAGTTTTAAATATCGACCTACAAAAATATCGAGTTGGAAATATCGAAGGTACAGATTATCGAGGTCAAGAATATCGTTGGACAGAATATCGACCCTAAGGTAAGTAATATAGATTTTTTTATATTGATGTAAGTAATATCGAAGATAGTAATATCGATAGACTATATATCGATGTAACTAATCTTGATGATACTAATATCGATATTTGTATTATTGTTATATATTTTATTATGTATGTGTAATATGTTTTTTATTAAGTATTTTACTTGTTTTCAATTATATGAGTACTATTTTTATATATTAATAATGTTATTTTTAAGTCAATTTTTTGTTTTAGTACCAAAGCGGGTTGTGGGCTTATAGGGGAATACGGTGGGAAGTAATTTAAATATACTAAATTAATGATACATTTTTAGGAATAATAAATTAATTTTAAGTAACTTTTGTGCTTATTTCTGTAGGGGGTTGTGGGTTTATAGGGGAATTGGGTGGGAAGTAATTTAATTGTAATTAAGTAATGATTCATTTTTATTTATTGGTATGGATAATTATTTTATTTTTAAGTAATTATTAATTGGCAAATAATTATTTTAATTGATAATTAGTTTTTTAATTGGTAATTAATGTTTTTAATTGGTAAACATATATTTTTGGTAATTCATTTTTTAATTGGTAATTAATTGTGTTAATTGGCAAATAATATTTTAATTGGTAATTAATTCTTATTAATTGGAAATAATTTTTAATGAATTGGTAATCAATGTTTCATAAAAAGTATTTTTGGTATTACAAATAAGTTTATTGTTTAATATTTTTTAATTGTGAATTAATTTTAAATAAATAATTTTTTTTGTAATGGAAAAAATATTTTATTGTTCAATATTTATTATTTGGTGACTAATATTTATTAATTAATATTTATTGTTATTCATTGTTGATTTATAGCTCATTCATTATTTAATTGTAATTACGTTTTTAATAATTAATAATGGGTATTTGTAAATGATGTGGAGTTATTTAAAAATTAAATTACTTATTATTTTAAATACAAAAAATATTTATAAGTATGTTATATTTAAATTCTACGCTATCCAACGTTTTCCCTACTGTTTCACTCTCTGGAGTTGGAATAGTAATTTTTACCCCTACCTTATCCAACGCTTTCCCTACTGTTTCACTCTCTGGAGTTGGAATAGTAATTTTTACCCCTACGCTATCTAACGATTTCCCTACTGTTTCACCCTCTGGAGTTGGAATAGTAATTTTTGCCCATACGCTATCCAACGCTTTCCCTACTGTTTCACTCTCTGGAGTTGGAATAGTATTTTTTACCCCTACGCTATCCAACGCTTTCCCTGCTGTTGCCCCCTCTGGAGTTGGAATAGTAATTTTTACCCCTACGCTATCCAACTCTTTCCCTACTGCAGCACCCTCTGGAGTTGGAATAGTAATTTTTACCCCTACGCTATCCGACGCTTTCCCTACTGTTTCACTCTCTGGAGTTGGAATAGTAATGTTTACCCTTATGCTATCTAAATCTTTCCCTACTGTAGCCTGCTCTGGAGTTGGAATAGTAATTTTTACCCCTATGCTATCCAACGCTTTCCCTGCTGTAGCACCCTCTGGAGTTGGAATAGTAATTTATACCCCTACGCTATCCAAAGCTTTCCCTGCTGTTTCACTCTCTGGAGTTGGAATAGTAATTTTTACCCCTACGCTATCCAACGTTTTCCCTACTGTTGCACCCTCTGGAGTTGGAATAGTAATTTTAAGTGTTACGCTATCCAATGTTCTCATTACTGTTGTTATTTTTGGACTTTGAATAGTAGTTTTATTTATTTAGCTATTTAATATTTTTTTAATTATTTTTGATAATGTATATTATACATTTTATAAATATTGGAGGTATAAGTGTTTTTAATGTATTAAATATAAATATTCACTTTTTATTCATGGTATTGTTTTACGTGTGTAGATGAATTTGTAATTTATATTTTTTAATAATTTATAAGTTATTAAAATAATTATTAAAATGTATTATTAAGTAAGTATATATTATATATTTTATGTATATGCTTAATTAATGTTATATTTTTGTATATGTATTATTTATTAATTTTAAACATTATTAAATATTTTTAACTGTGTTTATTTAGTTTATAAGTATTATTTACTTTATTTTACACTTTTTTTATTACAAAAAAACCCGATATTTTTAACTACGATATTTTTAACATCAATATTTTGGTTTCAATATTTTTGTACTTACCATGTTGTAGATAGGATGTCGATATTCTTGCCTTCGGTTTTCCATGGTCGATTTTTCTGTAGGTCGATATTTTGTCCATCGATATTCTGTCAGTGATCCTGCTAGCCCATGAGAGGGGTAGGCCTCACAGCAGTGAAAAATGAATCTTGTAGTTTGTCACTGTCAGGACATGCAAACATATCAGTACATGTTCTACCTTTCATTTACAAATACACTACCCTTTGAACTACCAAGGGCCTACTTGAGGGGTGACTTATGTGTAATAAATAGGGAGAAGTTTCAAGCTTGACAAGTAGTTTTGAAAGCCAAGCGAAGTGGAAGTAAACTGCACACAGAGGCCCTGCAGTGGAAGGCCTGAGGTAGGTTCAAAAGGCTAACTCTGTGGGTGTTCCAATCAGTGCTGTAGGCCCACTGGTAGCATTTTATTTAAAAGCACTGCATATACAGGGTAGCCATTTACAAGGGACTTACAAGTAAATTAAATATGCCAAACAGGTGTGAATCAATTTTACACTGTTTAGAGGAGAGAGTGCATGCAGTTTAGCACTAGTCAGCAGTAGTGAAGTGCCCAGAGTCCTACATTCAACAAAACAAAGGTCAGAAAAATAGGAGAAGGAAGGCAAAAAGTTTGGGGTGACCATTCAAAGACGGTCATTTTTCAACAGGTGTCTTTTGAATTGTAATAAAAAATCATCTTTTACGATGTAGTCTGATTTTTTGTTACAAATTCGAAAGTGCCACTTTTAGAAAGTTAGTATTTTTCTGCCTCAGATATTTAGTGCCTGCAGCCTGTCTCTGGGTCTCATGACTGAGTGTAATTGGCACTTGGAATTTGTGTATGCTTACTAGAGAGCCACACACACTAACGATCACAGATGTGCCTTAATAGGCCATCACTGATAGAATGGGACGGAGGAGTTAGGCACAGCCCCACTTACATCTGAATATGCTGTCTCTTGCCTTCCAATAAAGGATTGTATACTCTTCCTCGTTAGTCTGGGGCCAGAGTAGGGGAGGCAGGTAACCTGTACACTTCAAAGAGAAACTAGCCTCTAGATGTTTCCCAAATTCAAAGGAGGTATAAGGTATAAATAGTAGACCTCAGACACCAACTCCTCAGTACACCTCTGGACCTGTGGAGGCTATGCAGGAAGAAACACTACTGTGCTGCTGAAAATACTGCCACACTGCTAGACTGCTGCCATGAAGGACTGCTGCCTGCTATTTCTACCTGCTGCCAGCTGACCTTTTGCCTGGGAGAGAAGGCCTGGACCTGTTACCTGTACATAGGACTGCCAGAGTGACTCCAGGACCTAATCTCTTGTAACCAGCTCCCAGATTCTGCAACTGTGAGTTCTATTCTTCCAAGTGGTGCTGCCCTATTCCTGGACCTTTGGATGTTGACCTAAAGGTAATCTGTATATGTATACCCAGCAGAACCAATGGATCTCCTCTGTTTCGCAGCTGGGTTTAAAGTCGCACACCTCTTTAGGGTAATGTGAGGGGCCAAAAATGTCAATTCATATCCTGTTAGGCGAGCACTAGTTAAGTGCTGCGTTTTAGTCTGATTCAAAAGCGCATCAACTGCATGGGGTACTAGCACTAACAGCTTATGTGACAAAACTATCGCTTCACTCTGACGTATGGACACAGCTGTTGCTGCAACTGAACGGAAGCATCCAGGCAACGCACGAGCAACAGGATCAAGAACTGCTGAAAAGTATGCACAGGGACGCTGCTTGTCACCTTGTGTATGTACTAAAACCGACAATGCACACCCATCTTTCTCATGTACATAGAGTGTGAAAGCCTTCGTGTAATCTGGAGTACCTAACACTGGTGCAGAACAAAGAGCTTGTCATAACTGTAGAAAAGCATTCTCACATTCATCTGTCCACGCAAGGGGCAATGGAGTGTCTTTAGTCAAAAGCACTAGCAGGGGTTTAATAATGTGGGAAAACCCTAATATCCATTGCCTACAAAAGGAAGTCAACCCAATGAATGTACAAACATCTTTTTGAGTGGAAGGCACTGGTGTGTCTAAAATTGCTTGAATGCGATCTGGTGTTAATGCACGGCCCTCCTTAGACACAAGGTGACCTAAATGGGTTACCTTCGGTCTACAATATTGCAATTTCTTCCTTGACACTTTATGGTTGTGTGTAGCAAGAAAAAAAGTAGAGACAAAGTACATTTTTCACACTGCTCAGGCGTATCTGCTGCCAACAAGATGTCATCGACATATTGTATGAGAGCCACTCATTCAGACAAAGTAAAGGAATCAAGTTGTCTTTTCAATGCTTGACTGTAAATACTAGGACTCTCAGTGTACCCTTGAGTAATTCTACAAAATCCTAATGATCGATTATTCAAAGTGAAGTCAAACAAATATCGGCTATCAGGATGAATAGGAATCAAAAAGAAAGCATTCTTCAGGTCAATCACAGAAAATGTAGTCGCTGTCGGGGGAACCAAAGTAAGAAGTGCTTTTATGTCACGAACCACAGGGTATTGGGATACTACAATCTTGTTAACTTCTCGCAAATCAATAATGAATCTGTAAATCCTAGTATCAGTTTCTTTTTCTAAAATGGGAATAGGACTGTTGCAAACATTATAGGGAACTTCTTCCACAACCCCCACTTTAACACCTTGGCTGCTAGAGGTTTTCCCCTCCTGTGCTGCATGCCCAGATTTACCATTGTTCATGACAAGGTCAGCTCGTCATTAGCACAGCTCCAGTGTGCCTCATGACGAGCTGAGCTCGTCATGAGCATGGAAAGGGTTAATCAAATCATGGACAGTGCGTATGAGTGCTTCTTCCCCTTCTTGAGAAATGTTGTATTGCGGCAATCGTGGCAATGAAGCGCCCTCCTTGACAATAATATGCACTAGTGGGATAACCATTTGCCCTACATCGGTGTCTGAAGTAGCCCAAAAAGTACTAGGGAGTGAAGCTAATGCAAATTCCTCTTTAACAAGACAAGATCTCTCAATCACAGGGTAGTTGTCATTCAAAATAACACGTACACCTTCAGGAGAACATCGTATCGTAGCCCTAAAATATTTGAGCATTACAAGACCCACAATATTGTCTGGTGTGTTTGGAGAGAGCAAAAATGGACATGGAGCAGTAAATTTATCAACATGGAATGCAAGTGGCTGTGATAGCGGGCTAAGGGAAGGTGTTCCTTCGAAACCTACCGATGTAATGGTTAAGCCAGACAGGGGAGCCATTGGAACCAATTGTTTAGATAAGGCGCTATGAGTAGCTCCTGTATCAACCAGAAACTGATCAGTAGAACCCAAAACATGTGCTGTAACATAGGAACCCTTTTGATCTACTGGAACTTTAACTGATTCCTTACCCCATCCTAGGCAATCCTATGTATAAGCAGAATCTTTAAAATCAGACGGCACATAGTCCGACATTTGATATTGGTTCCGTCTATCAAAAGTGTTAAACCCATCCTGTCCATGTGTATTAGCATCAAACCCAGCACGATTGTCCGTGCTTCCTCTAGGCCCTGAATAGTCTAAGCGATTTCTCATTTGTCCCCGTCCACGTGGATACTGCTGAGCACGCAAAGCTGGACAATCAGAAGCCCAATGCCCAAATTTCCTGCAGTACGCACACTGATCAATGGACAAATTTGAACGAGTATAAAAAGAAAAATACGAGCCATAAGATCCATGTCCACCTCTATCATTACTTCTATCATTTCCTCTAGAGTGAGTACAATAGGCCTGAGCTAACATAACCTTTGTTTTTAACTCCTTAGTCTTCTTATCCTCATTACCCGTTGCTTCTAGCTCCTCCCTTTCATAATACTGAGCCATAGTCAAAAGAGAAACTGGAGTAGAGGTAGTCCATGAGCTTTCACTGGCCTTAAGGTGACTAGCTATTCCTGGCAACAGGTTTGCAACATATTTATCGACGAACAGATGCCTGCCTGTGTCATCTGTCAATGACTGGCCACTAAAATCGTGGAATGCCTCCTCAAAGCGTGTAAAGAAGTCAGAAACTGATTCATCTGCCTTTTGCTTACAAGACGCTAATACAGTCCAATCTATCTTTTTAGGGGGAATAATCGTTTTTAACTTAACTAATATGGCTGCGGGAAGATCTAAAATTAACTGAAATGGTTTCTGTGCGGGTTCCCTATCTACATCCAGTCGTTCTAAATCTTTCCATAATACCCCAAAAGTCGCATGATCATCAACCATACGTACAGTTCTCCTCATATCAGAGGGTAATATCAATCTAAAAAACAGGTCAATATCAGGCAGAGTCATAGTACAAGAACTAATGGCACCCTCAACTTCCTCATAAAAATCGGCTGGATTTTTCCGCGGATCGGGCAATGCAGTTTTAAGAGCCATAACATCCACTCTATTTCAAGGAGTGTAAACCCAATTATAAATCAAATAAACCTTTGCATCAGAGGAAGCCTTATCATCACTCGTACCCGCTCTTTTAGAAGGAACATACAAAGGTGCGGCTTCCCGAATAGGTTTCGCATGAACTATCATAGTCTTATCTGTTCTGAAGATAGAAGCTTGTGCCACGCCGGTCTGAGGTGTTTGTGCAGCTGCATCTGCTGCCTTTTTCTCCTCTTGCAAACGGACTGTCTCAACACGTAATTTAACCAAACGCCTGATTGAGTCAGCCACCTGAGAAAAGACAAAAAGACCATCACGTATTTGCTTGCAATCATTGGCTATATCAACAGGCTCCAAATCGTCAGAATGTTTCCTAATCCGTTCAACAACTTTTGCGGCAAACACTTCTGTAAAATATACTTGCTCCCTTTCCTGCCAATCCTTCATGTCATCAAAAAGTTCAGATGCAGAAGCAGTACTACGGGCAGCTTTGCGAGCAGCAGATCCAAGCTCAGCAGAACGCGCAGTGGTCAACATAGAACAAATTGCTCGTGCTTTATCCTGATGTGTAGGAGAATCCTCATCTGACTCATAAGGAGCTGAAGAAAAAATATACGGAGGCGGAGAATGATCTAATAACAAAAAATCGTCTTGAGGTTTATTCAGAATAGGATAGAGTGGTCGCCGAACAGCGTATTGGCCAATTACCTGTAAATGGCGCTCCCTATTCTCTCTCTCTTTTAGTTCTTGTATTTCTTTATTTTTCATTTCGAATGCTTTCGCATGGATGTTCTTTCGCTGTTCTTTTTCAATCAAAGCTTGTTACCGCTTCATTCATTCACGCACTTCTTTCTCCCACATTCGTACACAGTCAAACATGTCTTGCCTAGCCTTTCGCTTAAACATTCGTTGCTCCACATACTGAATCTTTCGCAAATCAAATGACCCATGCATAGGCCAACGCAACTCAGGATCCTCACGAGTATATATACCATAACTTGCTGTACATTATAGAAGAAATACCATATTTATTATACACATCCCTATTAGGTGTCCCCTCCAGAGGGGGCGGTTGTACTTCATCGAGTCTCAAACTGGTACCACTACAAAAGCAACAGGTCCTACGATGTGTGCTAGAAACAGGCATCCCAAAAATAGTGCAAAATATGCAGTATTATAACCAACGTAGCACTTAAGGTACCTTTAGTACAATGTGCCATTCAAATCAATTCAAATAGAGAAAATTCTCCTCATTACCTGCCAATATAAATTGCAATTCATATATTATTCCCATACAAATCCAGGTTGGCCAACACAATTCCAAAATTCCAAAGCCACAGTAAGCATTACTAAACTACCTTACCAATCCCAGGCATCAAAACCAACAGCAAGTGCTGCATAACAACTCTTACCAATCACTTGGTGTCCAGGTTCCAACTGCAAAGTTCTCAAAATCGACCAAATAGTCACTGCGCGGCGAATCAACAGAAGAGATCTCAGTCGAGGACCGGCACCACCTGGAGAGTCAAATCAGAAAGAGAGGAAAAACGCCGTGGTTGCCAAGCCGCGGGTCTCCTCGGGCAGTGATCGTCCAAAGCGAGATTCCAATCCTTCGTTTCAACCACTCCTTCGGGCATCCGAGTCACCGATGAGCCCCACGTGTCGGGCGCCAATTTGTAGTGGTGGACCTCAGCAAGGCCTACCAGTGCTAAGGGTTCGCCCTTCTCTGCACAAGTCCTAAGACCAATAGGATAGAAGTTGGCACCGAAACTGGAATAGAAAACAAAGTATTTATTAACCTCATGATGTGGAACTACATTCACACAAGACCCTTCGGTAGTGTATGAAGTAGCACACTGAATGGAAGGAGCTTGGTCCTTTTACACCCACACAGGGTCTCATAAGAAGGCGGTACAAGTACAACAGGTTTCAGGTACATATAAGGTCATACAGATAATGCACATTCAACAAGTGGGAGGAGCTAACAGTTGCTAATTCTGGTGAACACATCCTGACAGTTACAGACTAGGGACAGCTGCAAGGACAGCTGCAAGCTCAACTGAGCATGTGTGAAGCAGAAGAGGCTAAATATAACCGTCTCTAGGCAGATTTCAAGAGCAGACAACAGCAAGGTAGGACAGAGCACATGGCACGCACGTGGTAGCACATGGCAAACAAGATGGCTGCTAGAAATAAAAAATGGATTCCACAAAACGGATAAGATAACCTCTAAATACAGGATGACTTCTGCTAATGCTAACCCAATTGCTTCCAATTTACAACACAAGCTTCCGTCATCCATAGCCTCCTCAACGATTATGCAGGATGATGTGTTGTTACTGTGCTACTATTTGAAGTGTTGCAAAAATATTTTCAAATTGCCACTGAGTTCAGCCTGACTGCTCTATGCCACGCTACCGAGGTTTGAGCACAGATTAAGTTAGGGTGTTCTTCTGACTTTATCCTGACAAGGATTGAGGTTCCTGCCTGAGCAGGATTTCACCCCCCTCAACCAATAACTCACTTTCTTATAGGCCTGCTCTCATCCTTGACTTAGCTGTCACATTATCTTGGAAGGCATTGAGGTCACTGCCAATTAGCATCTCCCTTTCTATGATCTGTAGCACTAGGGTTATGACCTATTTAAAGAGCATCTCCTGTTTATCTTTAGGGGTTTCATTAGAAGCCAAAGTGAAACAACATCCCCCCTGATAGCAGGAGTGCTAGAACACTCCATTCCAGGCTTACCTCTATTGTCAATGGGAGAGTATTGTTACGGAAACCAACACAAGTGCATGTGGAACCAATATGTATTAAGGAGATACATCTCCTGAATGAGACATCTCTGTGCCTCAGAGTCTCTCACGAAAAACAGGACAGCTGTTAATTTCAACAGGGTTCCCTTACATTAAGGGCTCAGAATCCAAAGTGTGGGGGATCATAGTTGAAATCATTTACAATAATGCCACTCATAGGTATACTAGCACCATCTAGAAAGGGAGGACAAGTGCACCTTTTATGCCCCAATGTCACTTCCAGGCAAGCCACTAAGGGAGATGGAAGCATTCTGGGAACCCACTCAAATCAAAACCTCAACCCTGAAAAACAAAACTTGCAACACACTTTGCAACATCCCACCCCAACTGGGACTAAGACACAAATGAGCCAAGTACATACTGTGTGAATCACACATACCTTCATCATACCAACAATCAACCCTACCCCCACCCTCCACTCCCATCACTGCTGGGCACTCTGGAACCTAACGAGGTAAAAGTAGGGGGGGCCCTCAACTATGGATGTACAGAGTTCCCAGTGCTTCCATCCCTTCCACACTAATGAACCCTCACACCATGCTCCAACAAGTTTCTGAGACGGGGTCAGGGACTAGGATCACTTAAGCTGTTAGAGGTCTGCCTTCCACTCAGAGGCATTAACCTAAGCCAATGGTTTGAATCGATCACACTTCTGATGCACCACAGAGTGTACCTGGTAATGACCTCCCTCTTATTGAAAAACAAGCCAAAAGGGATGACCCTCCTCAATATTTCACTTCCCTGGATCTCAGAAACAGTATTATCATTTAGAAGGGGCATTTCCTGTGCAAGGTGATCATGGAGAGGTCCTGGAATAAGTGAATAGTGTTCCTTTTAATCTTTATGGGGCCTTTTGACCGGGATGCTTCCATGATGGCCTCCTAATGCTTAAAGTGGTGCACACAGGTAAGAATGTCCAGAGGCCCTCAGAGTTTCATGTTGAGACTGCCACTCTGAATTTTCAAGCCAAAGCAATGTGGCCTCTGACAAAGCAGGCAGAAAATGAATAAAAAATCCATTTGATATAGAGCTTGATGTTGTCAGCTTCTCTCGATTGTGCAGATCCCCGATTACAGCTGTTGGCCTGCTTGGGGCTGTTCTCCAAGCTCCAAGTCTCCAAGGTATACGTTCCGCTCCCTCAACATGAATATCTGCAGGTCCAGGACCTCCAATTCCTACTCCCTAACACCCCCGGACTCCTTCAGCGTGCTCCAGGACGGTGACGTCTTGTTTGATACACTGTAGATCCTTGGAGACTTTGACTGTGAGCGCTATATCCTCACAAATGCCTTTGCACAGCTCCTCTGTGAAGGATCGGGTAATTGAAGCTCCATCTATCCCTCCATCACCAGTGGTCTCATCTCCCCTAGTCAATAAGATTGGTCCATATACTGAGATCAGGCCCTAGTGAGACAAATCCTTGATAATGGAGTCCTTCTTATTCTTTGCAGAGGACATCATGCCAGGTCACCAGAAAGGGGGATGGGGCTGGAATGACACAGATAGGTGCCTTAGTGAACTCCGGCAGATCCTGCACCAAGGCCATGGAGCTCTCTGCCCAGGGTGCACTCACCAGTCCAAACTAAGGCTCTGCAACCTAACACATTGAAGAGGCATCCACAACTGTAATGCCACTCAGGTCTTATCGGGAAGTGATGAGTTATTGCCCTTATATGCTCCTGGCTCTCAACATGCAAGCCAGATCTGCGGGTGTCACTCTTCAGAGGATCCCTATAGCAGCAATCTCATAACTCCTGGGCAGGCTCAACCATGAGACACTGTACCTTAGTCCCCCAGGCGGCCTCCAGGGTGTACTCCTACAGACATCACTGACTTCAAATACACGCCGCAGGGTCAAGGCTGACCCCTCTGCAGACACTTCACATAGAACTCTCAGCAGGGAACTTCCCGGCCCACCCCCACTATTTAGCATAAGGGGGTCTCCATGCCTGCTCCAGGCTGCTCTCATGATGGGGCCCCCATCAAGAGCTTGCAAGGGCCACCATCCTGCGGGACTCCAAGTGGGGAATTGCAGCTCTAGTCACGGAACAACTCCGCCACCAGCACGTCTTCTGCTGATGGCTGGGCTAGCTGTAACTAGGGGGGCAGCAGTAAATGCAGACCACACTCACTGCTGCTCTGCACATAGGGGAGACACACGCTATAGATTACTTGTTCTGAGGAGTGACCTTAAGCGGTCGCTTCTCCAATTATGTAAGCCCTCGGGATGCACAAGGTGCAACATAGGATTGTAGAGGTTGGGTGTCACTCTACACTACCCTCATGCTCTGGGTGATATTCGCTCCCAGTATCGCAAGAGGCAGTATGCGGTTTCACCTCCCTGCACTGCGGGAAGCCGCAGTCTGTGCAGGTAACTGTGGTGAGGCGGTGGGCCCGGGTAAAGGGGTTTTCGAGGGACGATGCAGAGGAACATTAAGTAAATAATCAATTTTCCATCTGCATCTTCACTCGAAATCACCCCTCACACGGCCCCATTGCCCCACCGCTCCTACCTGCACAGACCGTGGCTCTCTGTGGGTCCATCCTTGCACAAAGGCACTGGCAGACTCCCCACATTTCCTGGGCGAGCTCGCTCCTGCCATCGTGGGTTGGCGATTGGGAGACGAGTCTTGTACGGACACAGCTAGAACTCTTCTGTAGCTCCTTGCCTTCCTAGCATCCAAACACTAAGGACGTCCCTGCTAACAAGGGGCCCGTTCCATAGCCCTACAGGGCCAAATGGCCCCAGACCGTGCTGCTGCAGACCGGGCAGGGAGGAGCAAGAGGTAAGAGCATCTTTTCCTCAGCCATTTTGATGTCTTCTCTCTTTAAAGGTTTTGTTCAAATTACGATGGCGGAAGGCCCGTCACTGCCAGCCGTGCGGTGGCGGGCCGGCCGCCATCGGACAGCAGTTTTCCCCTACCAAATTAGGATGGCGGGGAAATCGGACCACGACCATGGCAGGTGCTATGATCGCCCACCACGGATCTGCCACAGGCAATCGTTCCGATTGCCTGGCGGAACGGCCAGCATCTGTAAAATGGTGGCGCTGCCTTGCAGGCACCGTCTGCCAAATTACAATGCTTGTCACAGCCAGCCTTTCCGTGGCGGGTAAACCACCATTGAAAGGCTGGCAGGAATAGGTTTTGGGGGCCTGTTGCAGGCCCTCCTTGTGTTGGGGGTAGGTGGTGGTGCTCTGGGGGGGTACCCTTGGCACCCCCCTACATTTCCCTGCACTAAGTGGCGGGCACTGCATAGTGCCTGCCAGGTAGTGCAGGGAAATGCACTACATGCATTTTTCACATTGCGGTGGGTGCTGCAGCCAGCAGCACCATCCGCAATGGTAAAGATGCAAGATGTGCCTGCCACGGTGGCAGTTGCATCGTGATTCTACGTGCGGGGCCACCGACATACTGGCAGCCGGTCCCAAGCACCACCACAATGGCGGGCAGACTCAAGTCCGCCCTTCATCGTAAGGATCCCCATGGTTCACAATTGACAAAATTTGAACACCTGTAATGTACTCCCATTTACTGAGCCAGTGCACATTTTTTACAGATTCCTTCACTATCTGGGAAGAAAGCCAAAAAATTAAGCATGAACATGTTCTCTATACGGGGTCAGAAATCATCCATATGGGTGCAGGTTCATTTTGGTTAAATTTTATCTCAAAATTTCAGATATGATGAAAACTTGCAGAGAGACCTAATGCACAGAGACCTAAAAAGGATAAAAAGGAATGCATTTCTATGAATATTTTAAAGGCCAAATTTGAAACAGTACATTTGATAGTAGCTATTCGGAAGGCTGTTAAAGATCTGAAATAAATAAAGCATAGACAATCCCTATCCATCGGTTACCTGTTCTCTTGAAAGATAATGTGAAGACATGCATAAAAATGTAAGAATCCTATAGACAGCTCTTCAGTATCACAGTTATTTCAAGATGTCCATGCTACAGGGGTGGACAAAGTGTGAAATATGGATTCATTTTAATGCTGAACATTATTGTGCTTGTGTTAAGATCTATCTACTTTTACACAGTCCTTGGGGTGCCTCGCGGTGGGTGAGAGGGCTCAGCTTCTTCCAGCTCACGGTTACTATATTCTGACTGTCGAGGCATGAAGGCCACCCCACGCCTACGCCTGCAGTTCATTTGCGAGCGGCACGTAGTCTCTTGTATTACACAAGGCGGCCCGTGCTCACACTGAGCGGAGACGAACAGAAGCCGCTTTCAGAGACAACAATGATTTATTTTTAAATCAGAAATTTTATTTGTAGCCCTACACTTCACCGTGTGCAGACGGTTGATAAAGTGCTGTGCGTGCGCAGCTCTCTCCTTGAGGTTGACACAGCACAGCCATGAACACCATTTAAAATATTGTGTTGGATAATTTACGTTCACTTGTACTGAAAATAAGTCTCCATTACAAGATGGATGCAATATTTTACTAGAATTTAGTTTTTGAAAAATATATATCTGTGCATGTTCTTATGTGAGAATACATTCTGTTTTGCTCACACATTTGGTCACCAGATGTATAAAAAACAGAGACATTAATTATTAATTTACTTATGAGATGTGTGCAGATATCATGTTCTAGTTTGATTTAGCTTTAGAGTTGTTTATGTGACCCTAGTATAGAGTTTGCTCATTGCAAACAGATGATTGGACCTATCTTTCTTTTCGAGGCATCTAGCTGTATCAAAGGTGAGCAGGGACAATGAACAGAAAATAATTGCCTTATCCAAATACACATTCCACATTAAAGGGAAAGTCATAGTAGTTGTATTCGAGGGAAAATAAATAGATTGGTGAACGTTGATGGATTATCAAATCTACTCAGTCACTTATAATATGATGCACTGTGACAGATGAAGGTGACGTGCCACTAGCAGGGATCAAATACTAAGAGGCTGACAAACATAGTCAGGTCTGCTTTCTGCAAAAATGTGTACACTTTTGTAGGGTAGTGTATACTTTTTTCCTAGCCATAAAAATATTACAAATTCCTAAGTGTCGATTGGCCTAAATGCCAGGCGTAATGGAAGCGAAATCACTTAGCGCATTCTATCTGAAAAGGTTCCTAATTGCTGCTCAACATTTACAAGAATAGCAAGGAGTGACCAATATGCAAGGTAAGTAGAGACCTTATTGATTAATTTACTTTTGTGTTGTTGACTTTGTAAGGCCTAGGATCAGGGGTTGCCTAGGCATTGCCAAGGTGCCATAGAATAAGGAAAGGAGTACAATTGCTACCAAAGATGCCCCAAATTAACTTCCCTGCGCACATAATACAGTATCTTCTTTTTAATGGTAGACGGTGTTGCATAATGTTGCAAAGGTGTGGTGAGTCAGCTTATAAAAATGCGGTAACAGATGGGCTTCAACACCTGTAAAGCAGTACATACAATGCCATGTGATGAAGCAAGATGACAAGTAGGGCACGGTAATATATTTCACTAGTGCACAAAGCCAAGACAGACCGCATTTAGAAGTCTGATTTCAAGTTCGAGCAGCGTGCATCCGTGCTCCTGACACTCACTAAAAAGAATTTAAATATTGACCTCCAGAATATGTGATTTAATATATCACTCGTGAATGGAGGCCTTTTTGGGGTAGTGTGAATACCTTTTGTAACTGTAAGTTTAGGTTATGTCACGAATTAGGTAGGAACGTTTACAAATGCTGATCACTGGAAAGATCACATCTGTACTAATCTCTCATTTCCGCACGATAATCTGAGATTTTGTGCTTTTACGTGAACTGCTGTTTGCTGATATTGTGAAGTTGGGCACTGTGACACTAAGGGGCCGATTATGATCGCGGACGGACGGACTTTCGTCCGTCCGCGAACACTGAGGAGGAGGGAACGTCCGCATGGGCTGCGGCATTCCCTCCTGTGCGATTAGGATGTGGCCGCCACCCTGGCGGTCACATCCTCTATTACTAAGATTGCGGCGGGTGCGGCTTCAAGCTGCACCCGCAGCAATGTCAAAAATGCAGGTGTTGCATTTGTATGCAGAAAGAGGCAGGCACCGCGCGGTGCCTGCCGCTTTCCTCATACAAATGCAGGGGGGTACCATAGGTACTCCTCATGTGCACCCCACCCCCCCTTCACCTAGGGGGCCCGCAACGGGCCCCCGCAGTGAAGTTACACATGCTTTTCCACGGCGGAAAAGCCGCCGCGGAAAAGCATGTTTCACATCCCATCCTAATCTGGCTGACGGTGTCTGAGAGACACTGTCACCATATTCGAGCTTTTCCGCCGCGGTTGTAAGCCAACCGCGGCGGAAAAGCAGCGGACGGAAACCAGGACCCACCAGCCATCCTAATGTGGCGGTGGGTCTTTGGTGGGTCCGCAGCGGATTTTCCCCATCCTCCGGGCCGGCGGTGGCTTCCGCCGGCCCAGAGGATGCGGAAAATCCGCTATCCTAATAAGCCCCTTAGTGTCATAACGTGTGGTCTGTCCATACAATAGGAGGAAGAATTTGCGACACCCAGTTGGCTTATTTAACATTAATTCGCTGTTTAAACGAGGCAATGCAGTCATTGCAAGGCACTGATTCATGGATTACTAAGGAATCCGCCGGTGAATTTAAAAAAACATCCTAAACAGAACCACCAGATTTCTTTCCATGCAAGAAGATAAAACGACTTTGGAAAAGCGAGCTTACGTCTGGCAAGGCTCTAACACTTACTTATACGTCTTTAAAACCACAGCCCCCCTTCTACTAGATTCCCATTCCACATCAAGGTCAAGTTTATGCTGCTCCACTTAGAAATCCAACCAACTTTAGTCCAACTACCACTTGGTTAAAATCCACCAAGACTACAGAATGTGGACTCTGTGGTGAGGAAAACGAAAATCCAATACATGCTTTCTACATCTGTTCGGCCATGTTACCTGGCCATAGAAGGATGGTGCGCTGCGCCGCCATTCGAACATGCCGGCAAGCCATCATACCTGTACTCAATCCAGGACAAACACACCTGAACATTGGGGCGGCAAAGTTTCTAAAAAGATCCAGAGGATGTCATGGGGAGCTAAAAGAAAAAAAATACAATGTCTCTATGTGATATTAAAAGCAATGCCAATTTAGCAATATGTGCGCAGCAGTGGTTCAGGCCCCACTTACCAAACACTAAAAACCCGAATATGGATAATTGGAGGTAAGTAAACAATTTAATTAATAAAATGAATTTGCGATGCAGGGCGCGCTACGAAATTCGTTTCATTTGATAAATTGTTTACTTACCTTCAATTATCCATATTCCGGTTTTTAGCACCCCTACCCTGCCCCTCCCCCGCCCCGCCTCTCTGCCTCACCAGAACTCCCTCCACGGGCCGTGGCTGGCTAGGTCTATGACCTACCGTTGCCATCAGAGGCGGACAGTGGCACTTCGAAAAGGAAAGGATGAAGCGGCCGAGCACTGATATTTCAATAAAGCGCTGCCTTGCCCTACTCTATGTCATGGAGGGTTCCGCGGTCATTTCTGTGGGTGTTTTTAACTCAACACCCATGGATTTTGACACTGCCCCAAATCTACATCATCACGTAAACCTGTGGTGTTCTAAAAACGTACACCTCCCCAGAGCAGGCGTAACAAGGTGAAATGTTGACAGTTCTCCTTGTTTTTTCCTCTTTTCACACGCGCTGCATTCTGCAGCATACATACAAATTAGAAAACTCCTCTCGTGATTGTTTTTCTGAAGGAAGGTGCCCCTTCCTGCACAAAAACATTCATGTCAACAACACAGACACCCTTGCACCATGGTGCAAGGGTGCCTACATTTGCCTTCAGCTGCAAATTGTGCACCAGCTCTGGTTGAAAGAACCGAAATTAACCTCATCTTGTGAATACGGTGAATTCCAGCTTTTTTAAATTGGCATAGGGAAGCCCGGCAAAATTACTTGCGACGCTGCCCTATGCCAATTCTTTGTAAATGAGGCACCTAATGTATATAATGTAGGGTATGTGAGATATTATGGAAAAATATGTCTTAACACTGAAAATCTACAAAATAATGTTCTCACTCAGTAGGGAAAGTGCCTTTACTAGCAAAAGGGTGTGTTTCCAATTTTGGCCAGGAAAATTCTCGATATTTACTGGAAAGTTGACATTTACAATTTATGATGAATCTAGTTCAGTCATGAAGTTAGATATTTGATACATATGGTGAAAAAGCAACATTTTTCGAAAATAAAACTTTTTGCAGCTTGGAAGCTTGGTAGCAATACACCAGATCGTTTGGTTCCCCTCCTCTCCAGAGGCAGTAATTACCACCCTGATGAAGTGTAAAAAGGTGAATTACAAGTAAATAGTAAGCCACATGAACCCAGGGACTTGAAGTACTCTCCAAGTGCCAGTTAGCTATTCCATTGTTCTTCCTCATGGACATATCTGGCTGAGGTCTCATTCTGCCTAAACAAAATGAGCCTAAGGTTGAAACTTTTTTTGGTAAACAATTTAATTGTTTGATAAGCTTATGTAACTTGATGCACACACACAAACATTACTGACTTTCCTTTGGATGAGTGGCTTGAGGAGTAAGACAAACTCCTGTGGGAATATGTGTGCGGAGATTTGTGTAAATAAATCAAAAAATACCAACAGTAAAAAACAATGGGCCATATTTATGTATGGGTTGTGTCGCTTTTGCACCACGCAACATGGGTGCATGCACAATACAACCCTAAATGTGATTTATCAAGCCATGCAAGGCCACCTTATGTGTCCCAGAGTGACTTGATAAATTCAGAGTAACTTAACACAGCACAAATCGCTGTGTTGTGTTCCTCTATCGCAGAGAGGCATTCCATGGGTGGTGCCGGGTGTTCCCATGCAACACCCATGGATTTTAATGCATTCCCAGAGTTACCATTATTGGTGGACCTGGAAATCTGCCAAATGCTGCACCTTCCCAGAGACATACATTAAAAGAGGAAAATGCCCCAAGTCCATTGGCAAGGTTAAAAACAGCTCAGTGTCATAGGGCAGTAGTGGTCCTATATCTCTGTACAAAAGTAGTAGGATCCAGCAGGTAATTTTAATTTCTTCCCACAATCCCTAAAATCACATAGCCAATGAACTCCACTTACAAATTTGTAGAGCCCATGCTAGGTGAGAGGGATGAGGGTCCATAGAGGAAGCAAGTTATAGGTGGTAACTGTGGGTGACGCCCCTTAAATACATCCCACAAGGACACAGTGAATATCACCAATTTACCTGGATGAACAATACTACACCCGAATGAGATAGTGGCAACATTCTGTCTTGAGGATTGTAATAGGATTTAACAAGATAAGGTAAACTGCCTCAAGTATTGCTGTATATGAAAAGGGAAGCTGAGGGTAAAGCCTTACATTAATGACCCAAGAGTTAATCCAGGGGATAAGTGATTCCTGATTAGGAATATCACCCACAATGATATTGCAAACGGTCCAAAGTTCAGGGGCTTGTGCTTTAGTAATTGCTTTTTGTAAACATGATTTCCAGTTCCTCAAGGCACCTAGAGAATTGGCGAGAACAACTACCAATTGCAATCGCAAAATCAATCTTGAATTAAAGAGCCCGTACCTAAGTATGGGTGAATTTTGCGAATTCGCAATCCGTGAATTTGCGGATTTGCAAATTCGCAATCCGCAAAATTCGCGAATTCGTGCGAATTTGCGGATTTTTTATTTTTGCGTGTTCGCGGGGCGGTTTGCGTGTTTGCGGGGCAATTTGCGTGTTCGCGGGGAGCTTTGCGTGTTCGCGGGGTTTTTTTTTGTGCGAGACCGCTCGTGTTTGTGCCCTTCTGCCCTCTGCCCCACTCGTTTTTGTGCCCTTCTGCCCTCTGACCCACTCGTTTTTGTGCCCTTCTGCCCTCTGCCCCACTCGTTTTTGTGCCATTCTACCCTCTGCCCCACTCGTTGTTGTGCCCTTCTGCCCTCTGCCCCACTCGTTGTTGTGCCATTCTGCCCTCTGCCCCACTTGTTGTTGTGCCCTTCTGCCCTCTGCCCCACTCATTGTTGTGCCATTCTGCCCTCTGCCCCACTTGTTGTTGTGCCCTTCTGCCCTCTGTCCCACTTGTTGTTGTGCCCTTCTGCCCTCTGCCCCTCTCCTGTTTTATTTTAGAATGGCGCCGGCAAGCTGCCAGCGCCATTCTAAAATAGTTACTAAGTTAACTTCATCAGGAAGCACTAATAGATAAAATAAAGCAGGTGCTCGAATTCAGTTAAACTCGAGCACCTGCTTCTATTAGTGCTTCCTGTTGAAGCTAACTTAGTAACTATTTTAAAATGGTGCTGGCAGCTTGCCGGCTCCATTCTAAAATAGTTACAAACTTGAAGCTTGAACTTTTGCCCCCAGATCCGTTCCGCTCGCGGATTTGCGGATTTTCGGATTTTCGGATTTTCGGCAAATTCGCGGGAATTCGCGGATTGCGTATTTGCCGAAAATCCGCACAATCCGCGAGCGGAACGGATTTTGCGCCCATGCTTACCCGTACCTCTGTAACATTAAGGGTGATAAAGGCTCTTTAAATGGATCTGTTGTCTGACTAGTTTGTCTACAAGATACTTTTCTCAACCTTCCTTTGAGCTGTATAGTGCATCTTCTCAGGCTTTTTCAAAGCATGGCGAAGGCAGCAGAGCAGCTGATATTAACTCATCAAGGCATTTGCATTCACTCTGACAAATACCAGAAAGGACCAACTATGGTCTTCAAGGTTGTTGAGCACAACACAGAAAGGGGCAAGAGGAGTTCAACAACTGCAATTAGCATTAATTGATTTAGCCGGGAGTAGATGGATGCTCTCAACTTCCACTTTGTATCATATGAATGTATGTTATAGCATTCAAAGTGAAACAGTGGAAAGGAACTCTACAGTTTGGCCAGAAGCTCAATATGGCCTCAATTGACAATATTTACTCTGCATATAGTGACCAAGATGCACATTGTGACTGAAACACGTGTCACACACTACTTGGTGCAACACATACTCTGCTAGAAATTGAGGAAGTTGCACTGCTTGTGCAAGGGAGTGTCAAATTGACTGTTTCCATAAACCCATCAGTCTTCTCACTGTCTATTATGTGAGGGCAGTAGCCACCAACGCCTTGGGTGCAAGAATAAGTTAGGTGCAAGTCTTCCTCAGCAAATCCAAAGCTTTGCTCTTAAATATCTCTTAAAAACATGCCAAACTGCTGAGGTAGTACATCTTTGACAGCAATGCACGGACTTTTGACCACACAAGTATCCCTGGAACCTTGTTTAGGTTATCCATTTATATAATATTTCAACAAGTGTTTTCAGGCAGAATTCCAATAAACAGGACAGCGGTTGTTGTATTTCCTCATGGTAGTAAGCACAGAATCTTGGTCTCCAGGCTGAAGCAGTTTTGCATCTTCACGATCACGTTTCCAAGACTGATCGCAAGAGCACTGGGTCACCTAGTGCTTTATATGGACATCCAGAAGTGCAGGTACTCACTCTTTAGAGTACTTGTTTGCTCCTGAGAAGTGCTGGCACTCTCAAATTAAATGTCTTGTAGCAGTGCTGAAAAGTGAAGGTACCCTCCACTTCAAATGAAAGAAGTACAGCTACTCAGTACCGGATAGTACCTGCCCATTGAAAGCACTGCCCAATTCTGCCCTGTGATGTCATTCCTGTGCGCTACGATTTTCCTTGTTCCCGAGAAACCATCACGTGAATTTGTTGTATAATCCAAAGTGTTGAAAGATTTTCTTGCAGGTGGCAATTGTACTGACACTGGTAACTCTCCCCACGAATATCACTGCAAGTCCCTGTTCAACCATTTAACACTTGCCTTAATGTAAGGCAATTTTTTGGGGAAACGGTGGTTAACTAT
Source organism: Lissotriton helveticus (assembly GCF_964261635.1). Taxonomy (NCBI): domain Eukaryota; kingdom Metazoa; phylum Chordata; class Amphibia; order Caudata; family Salamandridae; genus Lissotriton; species Lissotriton helveticus. Next base: position 1,707,322,053 of record NC_136063.1, on the reverse strand, counting down.
TGTAGTAAAAGGATTTTTTTTACACAGGATATAGTAGTCACGATACTACTGAGGAAAAGAGTATGCCAATCCAATTACGTAAGAAGACATAGTATTTCAACATATTTGATTGGGATCCCTGATCATGTTAATGGGTAGAGGGAGGTGCTGCGGGATCGAGTCAAAGGGGCATACTTACAAAGAAATGTCGGAGCCCAGAGCTGCACCAAATTTGGTAGCGCAGCACTCTGACATTACCAAAATGCAGAGATGTGCTGTCTTTGCAACAATATGGCACACCACTGTGTTTTCCTTAGCGCAGGCACTAAAATTAGCTGCCTAGCACCAACGCAGGCACCCTTGCACAATAGTGCAAGGGTGCCTCCGTTGCATGGGGTGATTGCTTATGTGCAGGAAGGTGTGCCTTACTGCACATAAACAATCAATAATGGTGATTTGTTACTTCTATGTGTTCTGCAGCACACATAGATGTAACAAATCACCATTATGTATTGTTTATGTGCAGGAAGGGACACCTTCCTGTACATAAACAATCATTAATGACATTTTGCATTTTCAATAGGGACACCTTCCTGTACATAAAAAATAATTAATTACATTTTGCTTTTTCTATTTGTGCTGCAAAATGCAGCAAACATAGAAAAAGCAAAAACAAGGAGAAATGAAAGTATTTCTCCTTGTTGTACCACATTAAAACCTGATATTGCATGGCTTTAGTTTTTGGTGCTACAGCAGATTTACACATCCTTGTAAATTCAAAACACCATCAAAAAGCAATGAATGTTGCGGTGAAACAGCCACAGTATTGCACACCCCTTTCATGCAGAAAACGATGTCAAAGGTTACCATATATACAAAGTGGCACTAAGCCACAAAAAGTGGCTTAACGCCACTTTTAAATATGGAGAAGGGCATAGTGCCACCAGAACGACGCTAAAAGTGACTTACTGGTGGCGCTACACCCTTGTAACTATACCTAAAGTATCTCATGTTTGTTTTTGAGGTGAACAAATCATATGTATGGTTGCGTCATTAATTATCATCTCAGGGCCACACAGATGAATCTTGGGACAGCTCTGGAGGGAAGGACTGGCACTGTGGTCGATGGGTAGATTTGTAAAAATCAACAATTAGACGTTTTAAACTTTGGAGTACAGAACATGTTATATGGTATACAATGTTAATGTCATAAACAATCCATATTTTGCTGTTGCAGTCTATACTGCCACACACTGCACGGTTGTCTAGCTAGACCTATTGCCACCTGGAGGCGGAGACCCTAAGTCTGCTGCCTGGTGCAGGTAGGAGAACCACAAAAGTCACAACGAGGGGGAAGCTCATGAGACCAATGGAATGAATTTTCTCCATATTTCATTTTAATCTAGGTTGATAATTTTTTAGTTATGCTTTAATCAGTAAACAGAGATTAACAAAATAGAAATAAAAACAATATTGGTGCAGCAAAATGGGGGAAATGTCATAATCACTTAAAACTTGATCACCAACAAAACAAAGGCAAAATTAAATACAAATATATTAGAAAAATGATATATTAGTAAATTAATGCAGACATTAAAATAGACAAAGAAAAACAAATACAAATACAACGACTATTATGAACCAGCTAAGGTTATAAATGTGATCTAATTGGGCAGTATTTTCCTTTAATTGTGTCCTTTCCATTACCGATCCCTATACTTAACTTGCAGTAATCTAAAAGAAACAAGAAATTATTTCCTGTAACATTTCTCAAAACGATCTATTTTCTTTGGAAATACATTACCAGTATACACACCTTGACTTAAAGCTTTGAGCTACATACCCTAAGTCTGCTGCCTGGTGCAGGTAGGAGCGAGGTGGGTGGCGGCCGATGGCCGACTTGTTCGAGGGGGGTCTGGCGACCGACGGATGACTTGTTCTCGGGGGCGGGGGATGGAGGTTAGTCAAAACACAGGACTTGCTCATCTCCACCTCCCCTAAAAACAGTGCCACCGGGGGCAGACTGCCCCCCAGTTTCGCCACTGACAATGCATCTTTCTTTCAGTACTGATGAAAAAGGTCCACTGAAAAATAACAGGGATGCTAATATGAGAATATTTCTCTCTGCAGTAGATGAAAGCATTCTTTATCTACATTTTTTAACTTCAATATGTCCTGCATTACATATTGTATGAAGATAAAATAAGCAAGCAACGGAAACATCTTTCGCCAACAGTAATACATGCACTGTATGCAAACGAACATACACACTGGCAGTAAACCTAAGTTAGAAAACCTCATGAAGCCAGAGAGTTCGTTTTTGGGGATTGAACATGTGCACGAAGTATCTTGAAATGAGTTTTAAAGTTGAATTTTTTCTTACATATGCATAGGTATAGGCACCACAAAACCATATGTATGAAATAGAAAAACAGGAGGTTTAAATTGTAGCACATTATGTTCTCGCCTCTGCCCAATATATCAAGGGGCAGATTTATGAGGCCCTTGCGCCTCTTTGCGCCGCAATTGCGTCACCTAATTTGACGCAACGGCGGCGCAAACAATGCGCCCTATTTACAACGTGACGCATCTAGGAGATGCGTCACGTTGGAAAGCCCTGCGCCATAAGGAGGCGTTCCTGCTCAGGGGGGGGGGCGTTCCTGCGCAGGAACGCCTCCTAAAATTGGCTGAGTGAAATCTATGAGATTTCACTCAGTCACTTTCTACGTCAATTCCTTACGCCTGCTTGAAGCAGGCGTAAGGGTGACGCACCATGCATTGAGGGGTGGCCCCTGTGCATTGCAGGAGTCATGTCCCACTTGCGACATGACTCCAGCAATGCGCCGCCAGTACGCCAGAAGATGCGTCACGCATCTTCCCTGCCTTGCACCATGGTGTGCGGCGCACCATGGGTGGCGGAGCTGTGGCGCACTGTGGCGCACATTAACTGGCGCATCCCTGGGGATGCGCCAGTTAACATAAATCTGCCCCCAAAACTTTTCTTTCTTCCTAATTGCCTCTCCTGTAGTTTTCCTTCTACCTACGAAGGTTTCAGTGTCGTAGCTTTTTTACATCAGCATGCAATATAATTCTCTGGTCAAAGGCGAGGCGCGCCCTTGTTGTCTCAATTTTGCAAACCTGCCAGACTGCACTTTGTGGCAACCCCTGCTAAGATGTTCAAAGGAGTGAGGTGATTGTTAGTTACACCCTCCAGATAGTGTGGTGCATGTCTGTGGTAGTCTTGTGCTTCTTTGAAGATAAATCCATACATTGCCTTCTAATCTTCAAAAAGACAGTTCTTTCACATGTACTTCTACATCTACAGTGCCCTGAAGAAAAGAACCATAAAAGTCACAACGAGGGGGAAGCTCATGAGACCAATGGAATGAATTTTCTCCATATTTCATTTTAATTTAGGTTGATAAGTTTTTAGTTATGCTTTAATCAGTAAACAGACATTAACAAAATAGAAATAAAAACAATATTGGTGCAGCAAAATGGTGGAAATGTCATAATCACTTAAAACTTGATCACCTACAAAACAAAGGCAAAATTAAATAAAAATATATTAGAAAAATGATATATTAGTAAATTAATGCAGACATTAAAATAGACAAAGATAAAACAAATACAAATACAAAGACTAATATGAACCAGCTAAGGTTATAAATGTGATCTAATTGGGCAGTATTTTCTTTTAATTGTGTCCTTTCCATTACCGATCCCTATACTTAACTTGCAGTAATCTAAAAGAAACAAGAAATTATATCCTGTAACATTTCTCAAAACTATCTATTTTTTTGGGAAATACATTACCAGTATAGACACCTTGACATTAAGCTTGGAGCTACATATATAGAGTTAATGATACAGCCACTATGCACAAGGTCAACAATTGAATGCCCAAGCCATTTCATAACCTCCTTCTTATCTGTGCCTTCCAAACCATAACTATCTTATAGTGATTGTATGTGAGGAAATTGTTCAAAAATATATTGAATGACATAACGGATATACCCAAAATGTTGTTTTAAAAAATATTGTTCCATTTGATGCACATTTTCTATGATTAACTCTAATGGAAATATATTCTATATACAATATTTAAGAAACAATATTTTGAACATGGCATTCTGGTATTATACCCTTACCACAATAGGTCTGCCAGGGGGGAATGACATTTACTGTCTTTTAAATGTTCTTACATCATTATTATTGCCTATTATTTTTGTGTGGGGTGTACATTCAAAGTCGTGGTTCATTTATTCAAATGATTTACAAAAAAGGGGGTAACCCGGTGTCCCTCAGAACCTGGGTATGTAATAGTTAAACAAAAAATTGGTTCTGTCTGGTAAGACAGATTATTTCAACAATGCTCATAGATGCAATTAGAAACAAATCAGCTCTCTTATACACAGACTCATGTTATTGAGAAATGAATACTCAAACACCAGAAAACAAAGTAGTAAGGTCAAAGCATTGTATAGTTCAAGTTCAAGTTTAACATTTGTATAGCGCACTACTCACCCAGAGGGTCTCAAGGCGCTTGAGGGAAGGGGGGTACTTTACTTATCGAATATCCAAGTTTTTAGTTGTTTTCTAAAGGAGAGGTGGTTCTGTGTAAGGCGAAGGTGGGTAGGGAGAGAATTCCAGGTTTTGGCCGCTAGGTAGGAGAAGGATCTTCCCCCCCATGGTGGATCTATGGATGCGTGGGATTGCGGCGAGGGCTTGATTGGATGATCGTAGTTGACGGGTGGGGGTGTAAAAGGACAGGCGCGTGTTGAGGCATTCGGGTCCTAGGTCGTAGAGGGCTTTGTGTGCGTGGGTGAGGAGACGGAACGTTATTCTCTTGTTGACGGGGAGCCAGTGGAGGTCTTTCAGGTGACTGGAGATGTGAGCTTGGCGGGGGATGTCTAGTATGAGTCTGGCTGAGGCGTTTTGGATGCGTTGGAGTTTTTTCTGTAGTTTGGCTGTGGTTCCGGCGTATAGGGTGTTTCCGTAGTCCAGTCGGCTTGTGACCAGTGCGTGGGTGACAGTCTTTCTTGTTTCGGTGGGGATCCAACGGAAGATTTTTTTGAGCATGCGTAAGATGTTGAAGCATGATGATGAGATGGCGTTGACTTGTCTGGTCATCGAGAGGGAGGAGTCCAGGATGAAGCCCAGGTTACGTGCGTGGTCCGTAGGTGTGGGTGCGTTTCCCAGGGCTGGTGGCCACCATGAGTCATCCCAGGCGGAGGGGGATGAACCTAAGATGAGGACTTCCGTTTTGTCCGAGTTCAGTTTTAAACGGCTGTTCTTCATCCACTCGGCTACTTCTTTCATCCCTTCATGTAGGTTGGTTTTGGCGGTGTTTGGGTCTTTGGTGAGGGAGAGAATCAGTTGGGTGTCGTCTGCGTAGGAGATGATGTTGAGGTTGTGTTGGTGTGCGATGGATGCGAGGGGACTCATGTATACGTTGAAGAGGGTGGGACTGAGTGATGATCCTTGAGGTACGCCGCAAATGACTTCGGTGGCCTCTGATCTAAAAGGGGGGAGGCGGACTCTCTGGGTTCTTCCGGCGAGGAACGAGATGATCCAGTCCAATGCTTTTCCTTGTATTCCGACGTTGCTGAGGCGTTGTATAAGGGTGCTATGACAGACTGTGTCGAAGGCTGCGGAGAGGTCAAGTAGGATGAGGGCAGCTGTTTCCTTGTGTCCAGTAGAGTTTGAATGTCGTCTGTTGCTGCGATGAGGGCGGTCTCGGTGCTGTGTTTGGCTCGGAAGCCGGACTGTGAAGGGTCGAGGGATTTGTTGGATTCGAGGAAGGCGGCGAGCTGACTGTTGACGGCTTTCTCAATGACTTTGGCAGGGAATGGGAGGAGCGAGATGGGGCGGTAGTTCTTGAGTTCAGTGGGGTCTGCTGTAGGTTTCTTCAGGAGGTCACTGAGTTCGGCATGTTTCCAGCTTTCCGGGAAGGTAGCGGAGTTGAGGGAGCAGTTAATGACGTCTCGGAGATGGGATGCGATAATGGAGTCTGCTTTGTTGAAAATGTGGTGGGGACATGGGTCGGTTGGCGATCCTGAGTGGATGGAGTTCATCAGGCGGATGGTGTCTTCAGTGGTGATTGAGTTCCAGGCGCAAAGGTTGTTAGAGGAGGGTTTTGGTTCTGAGGTGGGTGGAGTGGACTGGTCTCCGGACTGGTTTTCAAAGCTGTTATGTATGTCGGCGATTTTGTTGTGGAAGAATGAGGCTAGGGAGTCGCAGAGGTCTTGGGAGGGAGTGATGTCGTTGGTGCCGGCGGTGGGGTTGGTAAATTCTTTGACGATGTTGAATAGTTCCTTGCTGTTGTGAGCGTTGTTGTCAAGTCGATCCTTGAATGCTGATTTCTTGGTGGATCGGATCAGTTGGTGGTGTTTGCGGGTGGCGTTCTTGGAGGTGGTCAGGTTGTCAGTGGTTGTTTTTTTTCCAAGGCTTTCTCGAGGGTTCGACAGAACTTCTTGGATTTCTTAAGGTCATCGTTGAACCAGGGTGCTTTTTTGCTGCCTTGCTTGATTTGATGGTTTTTCAAGGGTGCTAATTCGTCGGCGCTGTGGGTGATCCATTGTGTGAGGTTGGTGGCTGCTAGGTTTGGGTCTGATGATTTGGTGGGAGGGTTTTGGTGAAGCGATGTGGAGAGCTGGTCGGTGGTAATTTTGTTCCAGTTTCTTCGGGGAATTGGTTGTGGTTTGTTGTGGGTCGTGGTCTTTTTGTAGTTGAAGTGAACGCAGCTGTGGTCCGTCCAATGGAGAGTTGTGGTGTGATTGAAGGAGATGTGCTTGCTGGAGGTGAAGATTGGGTCGAGCGTGTGCCCGGCATAGTGGGTGGGGGTGTCCACAAGTTGTTTGAGTCCGAGGTTTGCGAGGTTGTCCAGAAGGGTGGTGGTGTTGCTGTCGTTGTTCTTTTCCAGGTGGAAATTGAGGTCTCCCAGTAGAATGTAGTCCTCGGAGGAGATGGCGTGTGGGCTGATGAAGTCAGTGATGTCTTCGCTGAATTGTGTGCGGGGTCCTGGTGGCCTGTAGATGAGGGTGCCTCTGAGTGTGCTCTTGGGGTCGGTTCGGATCTGGAAGTGAAGGTGTTCGGCGGTAGCGAGGTTATTGTCGGAACTGGTCGTGATGCGGATGGTGTTCTTATGGACGATGGCGATGCCTCCTCCTGTTTGTTTGGTGCGGTCCTTTCGGATGATTTTGTACCCGTCTGGGATGGCTATGGCGATGTCGGGAGCTGATGAGGCGTTCATCCAGGTTTCTGTAAGGAAGGCGACGTCCGGTGATGTGGTGACGAGTAGGTTCCAAAGGTCAATGGCGTGTCTATGGACCGAGTGGGTGTTGAGCAGGATGCATTTTAGGTGGTTAGTGTCGGAGTTCTGTTTGGGGTTTGTGGATTTGGTATGGGTCCTGATGCAATTGAACTTGCAGGAGTGGCAGGTGAAGGGTCCATGGGTGTGTCCTGGGGCGGCTTGGAAGCAGTCTGGAAGTCGGCCGGGGTTGAGTGCTGAAAGGGTTGCGGCGTCGTACGTTATGCCGGCGGAGTGGATTTTGCGGGGTCCAGGGGGTCTGGCACTGGGCGCGGTCCAGGCGCGGACGGGCGTAGACGGGCTTACCTTTGGCACGCCTTCGGCGCGCATGGGGCGCGTCCGCTGCGCGTGAACGCTGCGAGCATTGGCATCTGTCATAAGTGGATAGCGGAGGGGGTGGGGCGAGGAGGGAGCAGCTGGGAGGCGGGAGCGGGGTGGAGAGGCTGGCTACGAGGCACAGCAATCAAAATGGCAGCGAAAGCAAAACCGAAACCAGGACGAGATTGGGGCACAAAGGCACCGGCACAATCAGGCAATAATTGTAAATTTTAAATTACGCAATGCGATAATAAACTAGCAGAGATTGACTTGGACTAACTTGCACCAATTAAATGCGAGCAGAGGGCACAATAATTCTTCTAGGCAGCAGTGAGCACTAGCAGGCAGCAATTCTTTACAATTAATGCAACAAAGCGCTACGATACCCAGGTATCAATTCTTAGGGGCAGTGCGAGCAGAGCGCTACGAGATCCAGGCAGGGAGCGTGGGGAGGGACCGCTTCACAGAGAGTCAGACGGTATTGTATTATATACATTAACACAAAATTGCTTCCCTATAAATCCGAATTACTTCATTCAGGGATAGATTTTGGAAACATGGTAAGACCGTCATACAAATATGCAAATTTGTGACTTTTCTGTGAAAAAGGTGCTCAGTGAACGTGATGGTAAATAAAGTGTGAGGAAATAAATCTTATACACATATATATACAAAGGTACAGTTCAAGGTGGCCAGAAGATGGATAGATCTGAACCAGGGAATCCGATGGTTTCTGTGGGGATCCTGGTGATTCTGAACCTATAGTTGCGTCGATGTTTTGACCCTAATGCGCCCCTGTAGGTGGTCGCGGAGGGTCTTTCTCAAGACAGGAAGGGGGTGACAGTTTGAAGATCAAGGCAGGGATTTCTCAGAATGATCTAGTATGGCTCAGTGGCCCATCGCGTCTATAATGTTAGTAAGTCAGCATGAACGGAGGTATGGAATCGCTCTCATCCGATGGAGCAATTTTGTGTTAATGTATATAATACAATGCTTTGACCTTACAACTTTGTTTTCTGGTGTTTGAATATTCATTTCTCAATAACGTGAGTCTGTGTATCAGAGAGCTGATTTGTTTCTAATTGCATCTATGAGCATTGTTGAAATAATCTGTCTTACCCGACAGAACCAATTTTTTGTTTAATCATTTATTCAAATGGTTACACCCTTAGACAAATATGATTATAGTAAGTACATGGATTGTTAGTTGGGGATGATGAATGTCCCAAGTAACATGTTTGTAATACTGCCAGATCCAACACACAAGTTCAATAAAGAAACCAGGTAGCTATGACACGGAGCAGAAATGCAAAACTTCAGTAAAAGTGTGTAAAGTATTTAGCAGTTCCAAAACAATTAACAAGTCAAGCACAATAAAGTAAAGAGAGAAGACCAAATTTCTAAAGGTACAGAAGAATGCAAAAAGCCAAACAACATAAAATTACTAATGTGTTACAGCATACAAATGATGGACGGAATGCTGACAGTGCAAATATTCTTGCCCAGTCAAAGGATCTGGGATAAATCCATCGTTCTTTTGCCCACTACGCCACCCCAGTTTGGACCCAGCCATATGCAAATCAGTCTTGCCCTGGGTCCGATGGGAACAGTTCAGACTGAACTGCCAGGCCAGGTCCTCCCTGTACCGGAAACAAGCATCCTGGGACCAGTTTCAGGGTATGTCACCCTTCTTCAGCGAGGCTAGCTTGAATCGAGTGGCACAGTGAGCAAGGGACCCACGTCTGGGCATACCAATACCACTAAGGGCGAAAAGTGTTACAGCACACAAACGATGGATGGAATGCTGACAGTGCATACATTCTACCCCAGTCAAAAGATCTGGGTCAAATCCATTAATCTTTTGTCAACTACGCCACCCCAGTTTAGACCCAGTCATATGCAAATCAGTCTTGACCCTGTGCCGCATTGGAGCAGTCCAGACTGAACGGCCAGGCCAGGTCCTCCCTGGACAGGAAACAAGCCTCCAGGGACCGGTTTCAGAGTATGTCACCCTTCCTCAGCCATGCTAGCTTGAATCCAGTAGCACAGTGAGCAAGGGGCCCACGTCTAGGCATACCCATCCCACTAAGGGTGAAAAGTGTTACAGCAAACAAGTGATGGACGGAATGCTGACAGTGCAAATATTCTCCCCCAGTCAAAAGATCTGGGTTAAATATATTGTTCTTTTTCCCACTACGCCACCCCAGTTTTGGACCCAGCCATGTGCAAATCAGTCTCGACCCTGTGCCCCATGGGAACAGTCCAGACTGAACTGACAGGCCAAGTCCTCCCTGGACTGGAAACAAGCCTCCTGGGGCCGATTTCAGTGTATTTCACCCTTCTTCAGCCAGGCTAGCTTGAATCCAGTGGCACAGTGAGCAAGGGACCCACATATGGGCATACCCATCCCACTAACGGCGAAAAGTGTTACAGCATACAAATGATGGATGGAATGCTGACAGTGCAAACATTCTCCTGCAGTCAAAACATCTGAATTAAGTCCATTGTTCTTCTGCCCCCTAGGCCACCCCAGTTTGGACCCAGCCATCTGCAAATCAGTCTTGACCCTGTGCCCCATGGGAACAGTCCAGACTGACCTGACAGGCCAAGTCCTCCCTGGACCGGAAACAAGCATCCTGGGGCTGATTTCAGGGTATTTCACCCTTCTTCACCCAGGCTAGCTTGAATCCAGTGGCACAGTGAGCAACGGGCCCACATATGGGCATACCCATCCCACTAAGGGCGAAAAGTGTTACAGCATACAAATGATGGACGGAATGCTGACAGTGCGAATATTCTCCCCCAGTCAAAAGTTCTGGGTTAAATCCATTGTTCTTCTGCCCACTACGCCACCCCAGTTTGGACCCAGCCATATGCAAATCAGTCTTGACCCTGTGCCCCATGGGAACAGTCCAGACTAAACGGCCTGGCCAGGTCGTCCCTGCACCGGAAACAAGCATCCTGGGACCAGTTTCAGGGTATGTCACCCTTCTTCAGCCAGGCTAGCTTGAATCCAGTGGCACAGCGAGCAAGGGACCCATATCTGGGCATAACTAATGTCCAATAGGAAGAACAAGAGCCATTTTTTAAAGTGTCTGTGAAAAAGTGCCAATCAGATGTTATTGTTAATGTTTGACGGGACCTAATGTTTATTTTAGGATTCCTCTAGCTCATAAACCTGGTCAAAGCTTTTACACTTGTTCTGTCTCTGAAATTGAAGTTGACATGCCTTAGTGGGCAAGACTGCAGGCTATATCTGGCAAAGTACACTCACAGTCAGATACCTATTGGATGAGGTCCCTGCTGAAAATTCAAATGTGTGTTTAGGGAAATGAGCAGTCCTTTCCTCCATGATCCCACCAAACTAGTTCTGGGACCAAATCCGCCTCTCGCTGGATGGGTGCCAAGATTTTGCTTCCCCTGTTCTCCCTTTACCCTTAGCTCTGAATGAACAGGCTTCACACTGCTCCCTTTCAAGTTAAAAACATTCCAAACTCCACCCTGGCTGCTCTTCCTGTGAGAGGTGTCACATACCTCACACATACCTCTTTTCAGGACTTCTGCTAGATCTAAGCCATTATTTTTGCTCTGTGAGCAGTTTTTACATTTCATCATGGAGAGGCACTAGCAGGGACCAGCTGCTGGCAGGCCGATGCCAATAAAAATGAGTCTACTGGTAGTTTAGGCAGACAAAGTCTACATTTTAAAACTTACTTTTCATGACTATTTATCAACATTTGAACATCACTAGTGCATTGACGTTTTCTTAAATATTACAATAGTAGTTGAACCATTCCTATAGATTATACAAAACCTGATTTAGCAGAACTACATCCTGAACTTTCATTTTTGCGTAGGAACAGCTACAGCCCTTTACAATGAAAATGGCTTCTGGGGCTAGTCACCTTAGGTATATGTCAAAACCTATTTGTTGCATGTACCGCTTTTGAATACGAGGCACCCTACTGTATGGAGCACATGTCTTAGTTGAGTGACTTTTTAAATATTTAAATGGAGGGTTTTTGTCTGTCAAAAATTTAGTTTTTAAAGGTTCACCTGCAGGTTTAAAAGCTGCTGCAATCAGGCTTCATGGGTGGGCCTGGATCCATATTTTCTAAAGCATCAGTTTTAAGGATGTGCTGCAGTCTAAGAGTGATATTTAACTCCCCATGCCATTTTTGTATTTTTCTACACCATACACTATGACCTGGCTGGAAAGTGAAATATACCAATTAGGAGGTAGCCAATTCTGTCAAGTTTTATTGGTCAGGCCACATGAATGAGACCTGGAAAATGGAGCCCATGTGTGTAGAGTTCAGAAATCCACAACATCAGTCCACAAAACAAGATCTGAAAATGCAAAAAGCGAAAGTTTCTCACAATTGCAATGACTTTTGCTACCCTGAAAACCTTCATGTAAATATTTTCATTGGTAATCATCCATTATTTTAGTACTCTTAGTGTTACTCTATGAGACAACAGTTGCTCGTTTTCTACAAATGAAAGTACTTGGAAGACCTCCTCTGATCTTTGCTGATGTTTAATGTTTTTGGGTGCGGATCCTTAATACCAATCACTGTACCTATAGATGATAAATTATTTAAATGTTTCTATTTCAATTAATGATTTAAGTGATATCATATAGGTCTACTTTAATAAGGAACCAACAGGACACTGTGTAACTGCATGTTTATTTTTGGCTTAACTGGTAATGAATAAAATCCACTACAGAGTAGCGTTTCTATGACCGATATGATTGCATCACAATTTTCCTTGCATTCAATTGGGATCAGTGTGTATCTTATATGATTTAAATGGTTTTTCAGACAGACTGTACTGAGTTTCTTTGATTTAGAGCGAATACTACTGGCATTCCTGCTCCACTCTCCTCCATCGATGTCACTAGTGACACCTACAACCATGTATAGAAAGCACTCTTTACCTTACTTGAAACATGTGTGATCAGCTTGTTATTTCTGTTTTTGTTGTAGGTTAACAATTCATGCAGAGTGTCCAATGCACTTGGAAGACTTCCCCATGGATGTGCATGCTTGTCCTCTGAAATTTGGAAGCTGTAAGTCTTTCTTTCCACAGCCCTAAGAATGATGATATTTAGCAATAATAATGTAAAGATTGGTCCTCACCTAAAAGTAGACGACTGCTATTTGAAACTATTAAAACAAGAAAACTAGCAAACATGTTAGAAGGTATAACATGCTTTTGTCCGCTTTAAGCCCAGCTGCTCTCATTATTTCTTTATACCACAATGTTATGATTGGGGATGAGATAGCAGTTCACAGCTGTAGAACAATATCTTGGGCGGTCCTGGATCATATGATTTATGGCTTGTGATGAGAAAATTATAAACTAACATAATGATGGTGAGATATATATACTTTCACCAAAAAGCCAATTCAAACTACTTCATTTATACATTGTGTGCACAGAGCTTTATTGTTATGTCATGCCACACACTATATTTCCCATGCTGATCTTCTGACATCTCATTGTATAAGGAAGGAAGTTCCCACTGCAGTACATTATAAGCACATTGTAAGTCACTGAGGAGTTCCTTTATAAGGTTATGCAACTCTGACTCACTTGCAATCTCCTTATCATTCACAGCATGGGGTACTTATCCTTTATAATACATGGTCACACCATCACCTTTCCAAGAAATCACTTAAAGCGTTGTTGTGTAGCTCTTTCACATAAAAGAGAGAGCATGGTTGCAAACATGAAGAATAAGAACAGAACATCTAGTTAAAAATTAAACACATCAAAAATCAGTTTAATTTGTAATTTTTCAAAAATAAAAATAAAAAAGGTGCAGTAGCTCAGAATATGTAGAAACAAGCAGAAAGATTCTAACTTTTCTATAAATATCTAAAGAGTGCAAAAAAGAAACATGTTTTGTGCTTGTCACTGTAAGTCAGAAAAACAGAGCAGAAGAAAGAAAAACAACTTTAATTTGTATTGCTTTGAACAGCTGCATGAATTATACTACCTGACCTGACCTGCCTTATCATATAAGGTGCTGTCGGCAGCAGCCATTGTGATGTCAGAACTCAACTGTAATAAGCTATTACAGTTGGTGCTGGCTTCTTTTCTTTATGATCGTTAACTGGGTGCATCACAAGTCACAGATTATAAAGAAATTAGAGATTTAAAGGGCATTTATACAGGGATTGAAGAATACTATGTATTACAGCATGCATAACGTAGTATTACTGCATGATTTACATCATGCTGTGCTGCAAAAATCATAATGTACACCCTATACAAATTCTGCCCAACATAACATGATGACATTTTTGCAGAAACTGTTGTTTGTTCCTGAATCCTGATGGCTGCCCTGGTTGAAATGCTTGTAAGCATGTCATAACTAATTCATGAGAACTGGTAATCAGAGGTAAAACTAAGAAAAGCATTAAAAATCCAGAATTTATGGTCATCAAAATTAGGAAAATGTAAACTTTATGGTAAGAAGTCAAAGGCGTTTCGATGCCTTAAAGATCTTAATGATTTTGGAGAATGGAAGAAGAATGGGGGTCTGCACATGGGGTTGTAAAATAGCTTGATCACAGCTATTGCACATCTAACAATGGCACAACCAACACCATAAAAGACTAAAAGTCTCCTCACTTGAAATGTAAGCCCTGTTATCATTGGAAAAATGATTGAGTTCACATGCTCAAGGAAAGAAATGATGGTCAAAGCTTTCAGTTTGGAAAAGAGAAAAGCATAGAGATAAGACATTAGGAACATATGTTGTTCAGAAAAGGGGTTAATCTACACTGAATGTAGGTAAAGAATATTTTAAATAGCATGCTGAAGTACTAGCAGAGATACTGATTCGAGTCCACACTCATACTAGTCAACCCCAGTCGCTACTTACCCCAAATTGTTATATTGCAGACACAGTAATAGTACTACATATCGCTAGTCATGATGGCCTACTTCTAGTAACGGGTATCCTAGAGCAAATATTGTCTTCTAGTGTTTACATGTTATCCACACAATGCACAATACACACCTGCTAAGAATGTCACCCTTGCAATTATAAAGGGCTTACATCCTCCGTACTAGACCCAGTTAAAGCCGCAGGACTACATAATTTACAATCAGGATATGAAAATATTTCTTGCTGATCAAATTCAGTGAAATAAATTCCCAATCACAAACAATCTTTAGAGACACAGTAACTGCCATACTCTCCATAGATTCGGTATTGAAAACCAGCATCTGTAACTCAACTATGTCATCCTTGTGATAAAATAAGAAACTCCTCACTCCCAACTCTCATGAGATTTGACATCTGTGGGCTGTCAAAGGGATAGCAATGATCTCTGACCTATACCACAACTCTGGCGCATTACCATTCTCGACCTTACAACATAAACATAACCCGTCTAACTTAGACTTTTATGATTTTCTCAAAATCAAGCCAGAAATCTCTAAATTGGGTCCTCTCTTTAACTCTCAACTCGTGCTAAAATTCTATTTGTTTCTTTTACAAGGCTACACTGCCTCAAAATTCTATGAACTGCTCATTATCTCAAAATGTTCACGTCATCCCCCTCTAGAACAGAAATGGTCCTCTTGTTTTTCCTCCAATAACCTTGTCCCACCAGATGCGGACACCTGGTCCAAGGTAGGCTCACAAATACTACAACACAATCTGATTCCATCTGTAACACAGACGAGACGTTTTGTGGCTCACCGTATGTATTGGACCCTGGCAAAACTGTTCCGGTTAAAATTGAAGGACGCTAATACAGGCTGTGCCTGCGACTCATCCCCTGGTGACAAGGTACACATGTCCATTTCCTGCATTCATCTACAAATTTACTCGTGAGAGGTGTCCTCACAGCTTAAAATAAAATGCTTAGAACACCTATCCCACTATCACTCCTGATCCTCCACCTAGAACTCCAGATGGCAGACACTCCAATTGACCTTTCTGCCATGGACCATTCACTACTTGATGTTTTGCTCACCATCGCTATTAAGAATATACTACTTGGCTTGAAATCCACCAATAAAGTATCCTATCATACCTGGTTGGCCTGCGTAACCTATATAAAAAGCACACACATAAACTATTCACATACAAGAGGTTGCTCATCCCCCTCCCAGGGTATTTGTAATACGCTTGACCTTTTATTCAGGACACACACCCTAAAATAGAAATTCCTCAACCACCTACTAACCATTAATCTTATTCTTACTTCCACACTTAAATCCCAGATTCCTCCCATACACAGTATCACATGACTCCCCCTCTCTTCCCTGCCCTCCTACCCCTCTTCTTCTTTGTTATCACATCAGAACATTAGTGAAAGGTATACACCTGGCAGTTCCACATGCTTCACTTCACCCAGTCCTATTTTCTGCCCATGGCTCAGTTCCAAATGTTTATGATCCATCTTGAGCACTGGACTTATTCATGTTGTTATTTCATGTATTTAATGATAATAATTGTATGTATCGCATTAATATACACATTATGCAACTGTCGGATGTTGACATTTTTCTTTTGCCTCCTCATTTCCTCTGTGTTACTTTTCATTATTAAAAAAACTAATAACGTTTCTGAAACAAAAAAAGTGGCTAGAAAAAGTAAACACCATTTAGGACCAACACCGAAATTGAGCACATATTTTATACTTTCATAATTGAGTATTCTCTGCTGCATAGTAATTGATAAAACAAAATCTACAATTTTTAAAGTTGTAATTAGCTATTCACATATCTTATTAATCAACTTCCTCATGATATATTAGCTATGCAGTATAGGTGGCATGTTTAGGCATTCTAGAAAAACAATAGTGTCACTTAAATTGAAAGCATCGTTTTGCAAGTGTGGAATTAAAGGGTAGGACCATACAGGGCATTCATTCATCTTCACGCTAGTAGAACTGAACAGTCGTAATTCAAGGTGAGAGAGACTATCTCAGAAATGGAGACTCACACATAATCATGAAAAAACATCACTGTACCTGGCAGAGACGTGCAGCTATGGAGAGCAGGGCCTTATATCCCAGACACCCCCCATGCCCTACCACAAGCTCATATGTGAAGCTGCAGATTTAGAGCCCAGAGGAGAGAATCCTGAGTAAATGTAAGTAGACCACACTGAAAAATAGGAAAGAGGAAGCAAATGGAGACCCTAGGAGGAATAGGGTAGTATGTTTGGAATAAGGAGATCTTAGAGCTCATTCATAGCATTGATGATCCAACCCGAAGGGTAACAAAGAGAAAATGCTACTTATATTTCACAGTGAAATGGCCTGGAGTATGGAAATCACGTGTGGACATTGGTGTAAGACCTCCAATGTACAATGTAATTTCCTATTCCATAGGGGACTATTTTAATCCAAAGGGATCAGTAATTCTGTATGTGAAATGATGTATGTGTTTAGAATTAGGGTTGCAGTCACAATGAAGGCTTACATGTATACACATAAGGCTAATAAAATGCATCTTGGATAATACATTCTTTCAAATAGTTCTGGACCCATTTTGTTAATCGTTACATTATTTATAATAACTCTAAGATAAATATTTTATGAAAGGTCAGAGAAAACAATGCTACAAAGAACAGGAATGCACAAGAATTATCTCAAATATTAATCCAAAGTGTGCAATTTAAGAAAATGCCTCTTTTTGAATAGCCACCCCAATGTTTTTGTGTGATACTATCATTTATTATTATCTCTGCGCACTGGGGCACTGCTAACGAGGTCCCAGTTCATGTGTTCTAACCCCCTCCATTATGTCAAACTTGTCTATAGTCCTGATTGGCATAGTTAACCTACTTCTAAGACCCTAGTATATGGTCTAAAAGTGTACACATGACATGTACATTAAATGTCACTAGTGAACTGTAGCACATATTTTGCCACCACTAAAGTGACAATATAACGCATGTCTCCAGACCTGCCCCTGCAGACTGTCAGTGTAGTTTTAAAACTGCTAATTCACCCTGCCAAATTATCCCTTTTAAAGAGGTAAACCTTCCTTTTTAATTTTTATATGTCACCCCTAAAATAGGTCCTAAATTCCAATAGGCTAAGGTGCATGGTATTTAAAAAGTAGGACATGTTTATTTTATGTTTTATTTGTGGTGGCAGGGAAAAGCCTCCAAAGCAGTTTTTCACTATGGGAAGACGTGCTTTCCCATAGGAAAGCATTGTGGTACATTATAACCCTTTATAAAGCTTACCTTTGATTCGAGAGCAGCTAGAAAAATGACTCAATGACTCATTTCATTAATCATTTAAAATCCAAATTAATGATCACATTGGATTTTATATTACTATTTTCAAAATGTCACTTTTAAAAAGTTGTGATGTTCCTACTTCGTCAAACATCCTTTTTTGCCAGTGTTCACTGTCATCCAGGTGCTGTATGGTTCCTTGATTAGGTCTGAAGTGACTCCCAGAGTTGAGACAAAAGGAGAGGATGTGGATCTGAGCTATGCTCAGGAACTTAATCAACTTAAAAGGATGCCTATCCTTTCAATAGCAAATGTAGCTCGCTTCTCGTATTTGCCCGCTCTATTGTTGTGCTAGCCAGCCAAGCACCATCACCAATGGGAAAGAAGCTGCACCTAGAATTGGGTTTGGGTAACCACCAAGAAGGGTTTGCTCATTTGCCTTCATGAATGTGACGGGTTGCACTCCGTTTCCTCAACAACAATGTTATCATTATTTCTTCTCAATTGTAATGGTGCGTGCTTTTTCACTGGGATGTGCCCAACCCTAACTGCACAAATTTCGAATTGCACAACATCTCTTTGGGGTGACCTTTCACCTTCCACATCCAGTGGCACAGCTTAGTTTAAAGTGCATTTGCAATATTCTTTTCACTCTTTCCGTTTTTATCCAATTTACTCCATTAAACTTAAACCAACAATTCACTTCCAGGTTTGTTCATGACTTCATGCAAGAAAAGCAACTTCCTGGGCTTCTCCTGTTCTAAATGGGCCATCCGAGCCTCTACTTTAAAGAACACGTACAAGTGCTTAATTCTTCAAGAGCAGTTTATTAAAATCCAATGCATTTCAGGCCTCTAGGGCCCTTCGTCAGGGGAAACTGAAAATAAGCACAAATTTCACATTATAATCTATTATACAGTTTGTAAACATTATAAAAAGCTCTTCACTGTTTCACAATTAAAACTCCGAATTCTTTGTTATGTTCCAATTAACCCCATCGACCCTCTGGTAACCTTTGATCTCATTACATTTCTAGGATGGCTGTTTCACTCATGCTTTACAGGTGCTCATGACTAACACTACTCCACCCTTCATCCCTCATCGCACCATTCCTTTTCATTCACCCCAGCTTCACTTTCTAAACCTCTACTTAACAACTTTCCACCACTCTCCTTCTACCAACATTCCCTCCCAACCTTCGATGTGACTCTAACAAACCCTGTCCTTCCCATCGCCAATCTTCATATCTCCCCACTTTACCCTACATCCTTTCTTTACCCTCCTTCTCTCATACCTGCTCTCTAAACTCGTTCTCGTAACTCCTTGTGCTTCCTTCACCAAAAGTCAAGCCTCTCCCTTTCATCCACCCAAATTTAAGCCCACGACTCCACTCCCACTTGGTCACATGGTTTCACCTACATTCCTTATTCGCAACCGCGTTTACCAGGACACTACAATACCCATAATGCACAAGTGTGCTTTCCGTACCGTTACAGATTGACTGAATCTTTTAATTACATTACTGAAAATGATCATTAGCACCCACCATGAACTGACGAAGGGCCCTAGAGGCCTGAAATGCATTGGGTTTTAATAAACTGCTCTTGAAGAATTAAGCACTGGTACGTGTTCTTTAAAGTAGAGGCTCGGAAGCCCAGGAAATTGCTTTTCTTGCATGAAGTCGTGAACAAACCTGGAAGTGAATTGTAGGTTTAAGTTTAATGGAGTAAATTGGATAAAAACGGGAAGCGTGAAAAGAATATTGCAAATGCACTTTAAACTAAACAGTGCCACTGTATTTAGAAGGTGAAAGGTCGCCCCAAGGAGATGTTGCTCATTTGCCTTGCCACACCTCTATTGTGGGAATGGGAGCTCTGCACAAGGCAATTTGCCATCTTGGTTTCAGGTAGAGGTGGGGATTGTGTGATAGCTTGCAGTAAAACACACAAAACGTGGTGCACAAGTGGTTAGGGTCACCCTTGGGAATTTTACCCCTGTGGTTAGGGATTAGACGGGAGCTTCCCCAACTCATACCTGACATGGGCATAAATGTTGCACCCCAAGTGTCCTCCTCAGAATACTGCTGGACATGTGGAAGACAGAAAAAGGACTTCACCTGCTGCTGTTACCAGTGAGGAGAACCCAAAGAACTGGACCCACTCCCACATGTACCCAAGACTAAGAACTGGACTCCCAAGGGTCAGTTGGCGAATCTCCTATTAAGCTACATGGACACAAAAACTGCAAGAAGCTCACTTTCCTGAAGAGCCCAGCTGATCAGTTACAACTTGACCTTCCTTGCTGGTGGCTCCTGTTGGAGTAAATCCCGACCCCCAATTGCTGTACCTGAGGTCCTTTAACCTTTGGCTGGAGTTAGAGCATACCCTTCCTGCCTAAAATGCAAATGCTGGGAGTTTGACACTTTTTGTCAACTTTTCTTCTGAAAAATCGGCGGGCATCAAGACCACTGTTAAGTTGATACTGTCTACATCAAATCCCTGGTCAGATCTAGCTTGCTGATCTGACTTCCAGAAAAGTTTCTAAATCCGAACATAGTGGGCCTCACCAAAAGCAACAATGTGCTAAAGCCAATCGCCATCATAAATGTCCTAGGGACAGAAACTAGACATTTTCCCATTCAGAGTTTTCCACCTTTGTCGACAACTGCATTGGAATCCCTCTTGTCAGCAATCTGTTATCATTGAACCGCGACTCAGATACAGCGTGACCTGCTGATAACTTTATGATGACCATATTTTTTACACAAATATTTCTATTACCTATCTAGGCCCACGCGGAATTTTAATTATGCTGGCGTAATTGGAGTGATTTCAGTAATTCCTTGTTCTCCTTGTGGAGAAATTAGAGATAATATTGTGATTTCACCTGGTCATGTAATTAAGAGTCATCTGGGGAAAAGCAATCCTACAGCGAGAGCACATCTAGCAACTGCTCGCTATTTTGTTATGCTGCATCTGTTTGTACACAAGAGTGTGTTTTGTGCTAAGAAAATAGTGCTAGATGCCAAGATTAAGTTGAGAGGGAAATTCTCCCCCATCAGCACATTTAGTGATGATTCTTAGTGCAAAATACCTTCTCGCTGCTATTTGGAGGCATTTTGCAATCAGAAAATATCACTAAATGCATAATTACTCTTTTTGCATATCTAAGTACTGTTAGGCTTGACAGCTTTAGGGTGGTCCTCTCCCCAGCTTTTTGCCTACTTTCTCCACTTTTCTGACCTTGTTTTGGCTGGTTTTTGGACTGTGAACTTTACCCCTGCTAACCTGTGCTCTTTACCCTAAGCATGGTAATATTGAGTCATCCTCAATTGGCATATTTAATTTACTTACAAACCCCTAGTAAAGTACACTAAATGTGCGCACAGTCTGTAAATAAAATGCTACTAGTGGGCCTGCAGCACTTGTTCTTCCACACTCTTAAGTATCCCTCTAAACCTCTTGCAGGCCGAAACCTTCCCTTTTTATACATATAACCAACCCCTGAAGTAGGTCCTGGAAAAACCGGGGTGGATGGGTGCAACATATTTAAAAGACAGGACATGTACTTGTACGTTTTAGATGTCCTGGTAGTGAAAACTCTCTAAGTTAATTTTTCACTGCAGCAAGGCATATCTCTTAAATAGGCTAACATCAATATTACCTTATTACATGTATTTAGAGTAATTCCAAATTGCAAAGAGATATACTATCCAAGTTAGGTGTCTCTAGAATCACAATTTAAATTCACAACTTGTGATAAAGTCTAATTTAAATTGCACTTTTGAAAATGACTCGTTTAGAAATTGGCATTTTCCTAAATTAGCCATTTGGTGCCTGCTGCCTATCTCTAATCTGTCTGGGGTGGGTGACAGCTGGGCTTTGTGTATTCCCCCTAGACAGCCAAACACAAAGGTAGTTTAGGTGTGACTTGATGGGCCATCCTGGGAGGATGGGAAGAAGGAGCTGGATCCAGCCACACTTACACCTGAATGGGCTGTGTCCAGTCCCCACATAAAGGGCTGCATGCCCCCGCGGAAGTGAGTCTGAAGCCATGGCAGGGAGGGAGGACCGCTGTGCACTTCAAAGACATATCTTTGAAGTCTCCCCAACCTCAAAGGCACAATTGGGTATCAGTACTCAGCCTCTGACACTACCACTTGATTACACTTTTGGGCCTGTGAAGACTCTTCCAGGTAGAAGGACTGCTGTGCTGCTAAAGGACTGCTACTCTGCTGGCCTCTGCTTTGCTGGACTTCTGCCTTGCAGTGCTGCCCTGCTGCCTGCTGTTCCCCTCCCAGCCTGGGTGAGAAGGTGAGAAGGCCTGTACTTGCATCAGAGTGACTCCATGGGCTAGCTGGCTGGCCTCCTGATCAGAGGTCTCAGGGACATAAAAGACGTCCAACTTACCTGCTTTGGCACCTGGACTCTGCTATCTGTGAGTCTGCCCTGCCAAGTGGTGCCACTCCAGACCTTGTCCCTAGGAAGTGAGACCTGAGGTGCTTGCTTTGGCAAAACCCATTCATCCTCTATCGAATCGGCACATCAGCGCCATTGTGTGGATCAGAACCGGTGAATCACCCCTGTTGTGTGGATCAGAACTGGCACATTGCTCCTTTTGCATGACCAGAACTACCACATTGCCCTCACTGCCTGAATCGTGTCTGATGCATCACCTTCAGAACCAAAGCGTCACAAGGTCATCCTATCTTCCTCGACAGCATCTTAAATGACGATGATGAATCTCCACATCATAGCTCTTTGCTCATTGGTGATCTTCGCTCATCGGAGCCGATGCATCACCACTGCTGCACATGACACATCACTTTGGCGGTGGCCCCCATCTTCGATGTTGACGCAGCCTGGATCAAGGTACTTTTGTTCAGCGGCCTCACTGGGTCCATGTGTATGGCCCACACTTTATTGTGGTTGTCCTCAACTTTTGACTTTGTCCCAGTTTAGTGCAACTACATATCCCCAGTAAGGGTTTATTGATTCTAAGCACTATTTTACAGTTTAAAACTTCATATCTCTAGTTATACCTATTGGATTGTTGTCATTTTGGTCTTGTTTAATTTATTAAATCAATCTCTATTATTCTAACCTGGTGTGGAACCTTTTTGTGTTTTCACTATTTGAAGTGTTGCACAAATACTTTATACATTGTCTCTAAGTTAAGCCTGACTGCTCTGTGTCAAGCTACCAGACAGTGAGCACAGGTTAATTTAGGGTTGTCTGCTTCCTACCCTGAATAGGATTGTGGCTGCAGCTTAACTATGACTCATACCCCAGTCAACCTATATCCCAATTTCTAACAAGTGTAACCTCGCGTAATTCTCAGGGTATTCTACATGATTGTGCTACATTGAATTATGCAAGTTACACCCACCGCTAGCCTACTGTGGTGGATATCTGGCCCATGATCCATCGCAGCTGCCTCAAAACTTTACCCATGTCCCAGTCTTGCACAACAAGTTTCCTGTGCACTTTTTGACACAATGTTTATTAAAGAATTTGTATAATTCAAAACTCTGGTTCCCCTTTTTGTAATTTTGTTGTTTGAGGACATTTTGTTCATTAAAATATTCTCTACTTTTTTATGAATTGGAGTGCAGATTTTATGTACTGTAACTTTTACCCGTTTTGGTACTTGTAATGCTTAAAACGTTGCTCTGGCAACAGTTACCAAGGGTTGAGCTTGGGGTTTAATTACTAAAACCTTACTGGACCTAACAAGAATAGTGGCATTATTGCTTGTGGTGGTCTACCATCCACCCCAAGTAATAATTCACCTCCTCACTTTGGTGTTCAGCAGTAGGATCCAGACCTTGTGTTTAGTAATGCCACTCAGCTAATAAGTTAGAAATTAAAAATCCCTAAATTAAAAATAAAACAATAATTGATCTTTGATTTTGAATTACCACCAAGTCTTTGATTGGGTTATTTGTGAGTTTTCTAAATTATTTTTTATTCCAATGTTTGTAACTTTTAAAAATCCAAGAAAACATGAGTTGGATCTGGCTACCTTGGTGACTCTCAATGTAGTGGAGATGAATGACTTATGCCAAAAAGAAAGTTGAAGCAAGGCCACAATGCACGAAGGTAAATTTTGAGCTGACTCCTACACTCACATGAAGGATGCTGCTATGCAGAAGTTTGATCTCACACTTAAAGAGTACCAGCAGAAGTTCCAGAACACACATAAGGAATCACCAAAACCCTGGGTTGACGTTTTAGGTATTTCTCTAAAGGCACTAGAGGGATGGGTGAAAAGCAGTATAGTCACAACTTATGATGGGCTATGTAATTGGATCATGAAAGAGCATATCTTGAGTAATTTCCAGTCAGAGTTATAGCTTTTAGCAGATTTCAAGTTGTCTAACCTCAGGCAACTTGGTAAGGCAGCTGATGTGTTGTTGTGCAGTAGGGTGTCAAAGAAGTCTCGGAGGGTGTGATCCCAAGAAAGTGGGTACAGTCCCTCCTAAGTGGAAAGATTGGAGCTGCTAATATAGGAATTGGGGTGCAAGCTTGCCCGGGGGACACAAGGGCTGGAGTAAAGCAACCACAGTCTCCATGGGTGGGATGAGTGTTGAACACCTGGCTGCCTTGCCTCTTAGTGTGGTGAAGTACAGGCAATGGGCAATCATTAATAAGACCAAGGTAGAAGCTCTGAGGGATATAAGAGCCAGCATGGCCACAATGGCTGACCAGCTGGTTTCCTCAGGGTAGTTTATTCCATATATTCTGCATAGGATAGTCAACTCAGACAATGAGGTGTACTTTCATCCCATGGTAATGGTTACCTTTGAGTGGGAAGGCGTTACTTGGCTGAAGAAGGTAGCAGTTAACCCTGTCATTCTAGAAATGTATCTGTTAGGATACAATCCTAAGACTTCTGCTTGGGTTGAGATGGAAAGGAAGACTCCTGTAGATATGCTGCGTCTGTCTGAGTCAGTGTCTGTGGCCAAAAGGGCCCAGATAGCTAGTCAGGGAAAGTAGTGGAGCCTGGACTCTGAAACAATGGTCCTGGTTCTCACAACTAAGAAGAAGGGAGAGAGGCATGAGAAACCAGCCTCAAAACCTCCCACGGCTAACACGTTGTCTGACCACCAGGTGGAGGTCTTTGAGCTTAAAGGGTTAGAAGAACCTCTAATGAGAGACCTGCCAGGGCTCTCTGAGTTGCGTGGGGAAAGTCAACACTCCAGGGAGGAATTAATTCAAGCACAGAGAACATGCTCCACCCTTAAAGGCCTTCAGAACCAGACTGAATGTAGGAGCAGGGGAATACCAGTGGAGTCCATAGAATATGCTAGGAGAAAGGTATCCTATGCAGAAATGCTATGAACCCAAGACCTGAGGTGACCAGGAGATTGGTGCCCCACCCCAGAAGTACAGGACCTCCCTCTTGAATTTGGCCCAAGAAATCCCCTTGGCTGGGTATTTTGGCCAGACCAAAATAGGGTAGAGGTTGATCAACTACTTCTACTGGCCCAAGATATCTGAAAAGATGAAGGAATTTGTTACTTATGCTTCATCTTTCAAGCCAGTGGCAAATCAGTAGGGCAACCCAAGCACCGCCTTCTGCCGAGTGTGCCCAGTGTACGCACACTGGGCAGAAGGCGGTGTTAGAGGTCGGAAAACTTGCCGAACCAACAATTGCGGGAATTCAACTTCCCGAGCTTGTGATTCTTCGTTGGACGCTCCCTACGCCAACTTTTAAATATATACACTCGACCTTCGGATACGAGAAAAATTGCGGTGTGAAAGTGACATATAGTCAACATCCAAAGAATATGACCACCTGATGGAGCTACGTGGTCTTGATGAGATTTCCCTCCAATTAAGGGATTTCGAAACGCGTAGACCCTGGTTTTCACAGCCTTAGGAGTACTTTTGTGACAACAAAAAGTGATAGAACTTGAAATTATCCCCAATGCTGTGTTGTTGTAATATGTTTGTAAATAATATTGTATAATAACTGTGAACATTTTTTATGTTTTGTACGTCGTGTATGGATGATTGAATGTGTGAAATGTGGGTGAACCTGTGATTTTGAGTAAGTTTGGAATGAAGTAAGCAATGTTCAAAAAATCATGTGAATTTTCCTAAATATGTGTTGTTGAAATATAAAATAAAAATAATTGATTGATTCAGGAAAACAAATTAGTCCTGTGACTCACTGTTTAGTTCAGTTAGCTACGAGGCAAAAAATAGTCCCTTGTTGAATAAGTTGACAATATTGGCGCTCGTATTGGTTTTTCTTGGAAGTGAGGCTTGTCCTTATTGCCTGTGAGCCCGGACCTAGTTTTGGTTTTGGTTATGTTACTCTGCAGCATGAGTGTTCCCATGCATCCACTAGTGGATTTTGGCTAATTCCCAGATTTACAATTAGTGGCAGACCTGGGAATGTATCAAAATGTGGTGCTTCCCAAAGGGAGGCTTAATGAGGAGAAATATCTTCATTTCTCCTCATTCTTTCCTCTTTCTATGTGTGCTGCATTATGCAGCACATGTAGAAAGAGGAAAGTGCCGCTCAGGATTATTATTGTGTAGGGAGGTGTTCCTTTCTGCACTAAACCCTTGCAACATGACGCGAGGGTGCCTGCATGGGTGCTAGGCAGCTCTATGTGTGCCAGTGGTAAGTAATGGTAAATATGGTGCAGTACTGCTCTTTCGTGCAGTACAGTGCAACAAGGTGGCTTACAGTGTTGCACTACGTGAAAGAATGACAAATCTGCCTCCAAGTCTGCAAAATGAAAGCTGTCTGTATCACGATGCAAAGTCAGATAGCCATTAGACATGGTTCCACAAAAGCTCAGAGCTTTTGTCTGCCCGCTGACATCCAACTGTGGTCTTGGAGACGTTTTGAACCCTTGCTAGTCAAGATTCTTTTTACTGGGACTTAATCTGTTTTACTCCAGTAGGGCAAGGCAGCAGGCTGTTTTTAATGAGGGCTCCAGAAGGTCAGATACCTATTTGCTGAGAGCCCACTGAATGTATCGGTTTCTGCAGAGGTGCTCCAAACAGGACTATCCTGATTCTGCAGCCCAGCAAAGTCGCACCTTCGGTGAATCACTTCTTGTGGCTAATCTCGGTCCTTTGATTGTTGGACGTCAGAATTTTACAAGTCCCAAAACCTAGCTGGGGTTAGCCCATTTGTCCTTATGTCTTCACATAAGGCTCCTAGACTGACATCAGAGGAGGTTTTTAGCCATTTAGAGCTAGATCCAACACAACACTTGACCAGGCTCCAGTACAGGTATATATGTGTATGTATATGTATGGTATTTCTTCTGTGCAAACCTAGACAAAAATAGAGCAGAAAACTATACATGATCAAAGTCAAGCATAAAGTCAACATGCAATAAACAAGAATGATTTGTTGTGGACATTTAGTGCATTATGATGTAGTGTTTTTTAGCTATTGGGACTGAGCTACTGGGAATCAAGGAAACAGTGGTTCATCAACTTTGTGTGTCTCTGTAACCATGCAGAAGGTCAGCTGACTGACCTTACAGTCTATCTATATATCCTAGGTACAAGAGAGAGAAAATCTAGTCCTTCAGATATCCTATCAGGATGCAGCAAGCAGGGGCCTTTCCTGATTTGATCTCCTGCAGCTCCAGAATGTGGTCTCAGGAGGGCTCCTTGAGGTTCTACTTGTATGAGTTGAACTAGTCAGTGGGTGGGCGAGATTCCTGGTTCATTTCTAACCAATAGAGTAGATATTCTAAGTGGTAACCCTATCCACTTTTCCAGCAGTTCCTGTTTGCCTGTCTACAATCTGACAGTGCATCTTACTCATAAAATCCCAAATCCCTTGTGCAGAGCTTTGTGTCTACCCCGAATTGTAGCAAGGGAAACTAGCAATCCGCTCCCACTGTGTCTGCTCCAAACTGGTTTTGGGGGCACCCTCTCCTCTGGGTTTGGAGCCAGACTGGATAGGGTGGGCATGGGGAAAAAACGACTTTCCTTTCTTCAGGTCCCCCATTAGCCCTTTACTAGTTAATGAAGTTTGTGGGCCCTCCCCAACTGTCCTTTTCGCAAGGGGAAGAAAAACACTATCTGACACCCAGATGTTTGTCAATGCTGTGTTTTAACACCTTATGATCAGGGAGGCACTGTCAGACCATGAGCTTTATTACGAGTTTGGCAGCCCATGGGACCACCGAACCCGTGGTGACAGTCCAACCACTGCCACAATGCGGGCCCGCCTGCAGTATGATGAGTTTGGCGGTCGGTTTGCCTCAGGACCACTGCAACCGATCGAGATAAAGGATCCTGCGGCCGTTAATTGGATTTTTAATAAATGTGAACAATAGATTTTGAGTAATAATTCTAGCGGTTTACTGTCAAAAGTTACAGATTACAGTGTACAACATGTTCTGTGACATTTTCCAGAATACAGATACAGTACTTCCAGTGAGTGGTTAGTCACTGGAAGAACATAACAAATGTAATTTTGCAGATGTTAAACTTTTAATAAGAGGTGACATTTTCAGAACTGTGACATAAAATCTGACGTTACCATTACTAGTGCTACGCAAGGCAAATGTTACACAGTATCGATTAACCATAGAAGTTTTGCCAGAACTCCACATGAAAGAGGTCTGGTATGCAATTCTACATTTTTTAAAGAAATCCATGGGTATTAGGAAAAGGTATGAATTATTATATTGATACCATTTTTACTTGTATTTCATAATATATAGGAAATAAATATGTTTTATAGCCTGTAATAGATTAGCTGGCATATACGTTTTTATTTAACTTATAACATTTGTATATAGAATCGTTGTATGCTTTTATGGCTTACTGCTGAATAAAGATGCTTTGACTGACTGACTTTACCATTAAAGAGAAACTTAAATTACAAATCTTTAGATACCAAGCTTGACATTTCTAATTGCCCCAATTGCAATTTGTCACTAATTAAATGTAATAAGGTTACCCAATTATCCTATGGTAGAGGTAGGTTTTGCAGTAGTGACACATGAATTTATGAGTTCTTTTAGTAACAGGACATGTACAAGTTTAAAGTACATGCAAACTTTTTTAATACACTGCACCCTGCCTTATGGGCTGGTTAGGGCCTATCTTAGGGTGACCTAAACTTATTAAAAAGAAAGGTTTAGGTGTAGCAAAGGGTAATGTTGCCAAGTTGAAATGGAAGTTTAAATCTGCGCACACAGGCTGAAATGGCGTTAGTGCTTCAGGCCCATTCACAGTGCTTAATTTACAGGCCCTGGGTAAACGTAGTACCACTCTACTAGAGTCGTAATGCCAATGAAAATGAATTCAGCAGATTGGAAGGAGTAAGGCAAAGATTTTAGAGAAAAACCACCCTGAGGCTGAGAGTTATAACATGCCCCTCACCAGCTGAAAGTGGGAAGAACTACCCAACCTCCTGGGAGTTCTCAACATTTAGGCAGAAGACCCTGGAGAGACCGTCAACACTGGCCTAGTCTGTACAGAGCCACATGCCACTATAAAGTCTGTTACCTGAAGGAAAATGGACCACCTCAACAGCTTGTGGTTTTCACCCCTCATTTACATGAGTCATCTGAAGGGCCGGCTGCCTGTCTGAACCCAGAAGTGAGTCAGAATCAGGTATGGTCACAGTTACATTAGGGCCCACACCACAAATCACCTTTTTGGGCAGCTTCTTGGACATCAGCTCATCTAAGGGAGCTACAATGGTTCCATACCCCTTAACAAACCTCCTTTAGTATCCTATGAGGAGCAGGAAGGCCCTAACTTCAGTATGGATTTTGGGGTTTGCCAGGCCAGGATGGTCTCTGTCTTGGCCTGGAGGGGCTGCACCTTGCCCCTGCCCACCAGGTGGCCCAGATACATCTCTTTTCCATACCCTATCTAGCACTTGCTGGCCTTAATAGTTAAGGGTGTTCCTCCAACTGGAAGTGAAGACAGCACTCTCATCTAGATAGGTGGCAGAGAATGCCTCTTTATCAGCCAGGCCCCTGTTGACCATATTTTGGAAGGTGGCAGGGGCATTCTTTAAACCACAGCGCATCACCCAAAACTGGAAGTGGCCTTTGGAGTTGAGAAAGCTGATCATTTGTTTTGCCCATTCAGTCAGACCAATTTGCCCATATCCTGATGTGAGATTGAAAGTACTTTGGAACTTGGTAGTGCCCAGCTTGCCTATGAGTTTATCTGCTCGGGGGGGGGGAGGGGATGGGGGGGTGAACATCAGTCTTAGTGATGGAATTGAGTCCTCGCTAGTTCACACAGATCCCAAGTTCTAGGGTGGCATCCAGTAGGAGATCATTGGATGCCAGCACAACTGGGCTGGACCATGGACTGTTGGAGGGCTAAATCCCCCTAATGCCAGCATCTTGGAGACCCCCTCCTTGATGTTAGCTCTCACATTGGTCAACAACCTGCAAATGTAGCTTTAACAGGCATGCTGTCTCCAGTATCTATGTTGTGGGTACACAATTGTGTAAGCCCAGAGTGAGTAAGAACAGAGAGACAAACTGCCTCAGTGAGAGATGATAGTCGCAATGCTTCTCACAAGGTAACAGTAGGGGAGGGGTTAACACCCTCTACTGACCCATCGTGACCCATCATTCTCCTTGAAAGACCCGAGGCATTCCATTTCTGAAACGCTGCCGAGCAACACATTTCCCAACACAGGGCTTCTCATTGTGAGCCTTAGTGGACGGTACACCTGAAGATGTAGGGCCTCACATCACAAGCCCCGTCGATGACTTAATTGGAACCGATGCTGCGCGATGCATCTCCTACGCAGGACAGCACATTACAGCCACAGCTTCTTCAGATCTACCACTGCATGACACATCCTCAACTCTGGATCTCGCAATGCTCTGAAACCTTAAGTTAAGGTACTTTGTTCAGTGGGTCAAAATTGACCACTGTGTCCGGCCCCACTCCTTTGACGTCAGTGGAACCAGATAACCGAGTTTGGCACTTTTTGCTTCTAGACACTATTTTCTCTTAAATCTTTAAAATAGCATATCAGTGGTACTACTGATTGGATGTTTGTAATTTTGGTCTCAAATAGGTTATTAAATTGTGCTTTTTTTTTATTAGAGAGAGATTTCTCTTTTTTTGGGTTATCACTTTAATACTGTTTGAAGTGCTGCATAAATATTTTACACATTGCCTGGTTGCTTTTGTGCCAAACTATCAGAGGATTAAGCATGGGTAAATTTGGGATTTGCTTGAGACTTCCACCTGGCAGGAATTGTGCTTGCTGCTTGAGTAACCTAACTATAACCTAATTTCTTGCACTTATTTTGTAATATTGTAAAATGCAACAACGCAGTGTGATGCACAACCCGATAGTATGTAAATGCAATTATCAAATGCCAGAATGAAATGATTTTGTATTCGTGGATGATAATTGAATGGTGTGCTATAAGTAAGTCAAGCTCAAACTTGTATTGATGTTTCAACCCTTATGACTGAAATGGAAACAATTTCCTAAATAGAACATTTTGACCTTCAATCCGAATTGACATATTTGGGTGTTTACATACTTTGGAGAAGATGTATGCCTGTCTGCTATTTGCTTACCATGACTAGACAACTTGGAATAAAGGCCTTTGTTAAAGGAGATAGGTAGGGAACAAATGCACAGACCATCCTATTTAGTTTAACCAGAAAAGTGGACCTATTAGCAAACTGCATTTTGTTGTACATCTGGCAATGCTACAATAATACTATGAATGTTGTACAAAATACTTCTCCTTAACTTATGTGCTGAGGTCTCTGCCTCAACATCTCCTATCTTTTCAGTTCTGAGATGTATCCTGCCCGCTAACTGCAGAGATTGTAGCACATGTATGCCTGCATTTTAGAAGTAAAGGTGCGAGGGACAGGAGCGAGTGGCTGGAAAATGGGGAATGCTTACTACTAACTGGGAGGGGTTTTAGGAGGAGTAGGCAGGGGTTAAGGAAGGGCTAAACGGTGGTTTAGGGAGGGGCATGCACCCACCCACAAAAGATTAAGCCTTTTGCTACTCAAAAATACCACTTCTAAAGTTTCCATAGTAAAAAAGGACACCAACAATAGTGAATTTACTCTAGGTCAGACCTGGAGTGACCAACACCTCACATGGCCAACCACTGGTGCTATAACACTTTCCCATAGAGGGATCTATTAACACCCAATAGCAAACAATGTTAAAAAAAGTTACTGTAGTTCAACTTCATAAAAATATACAAATGTAATGAAATATTAAAAATGTATACCTATTTGGAAAAGATTTATTATTTTATTTTAAGGTATTTTAACAACATTTGTTTTAAAGTAAAGATAAATGTAATTATATTTTTAAATAATTAAATGATTTACATTAACTCTATACATAACATTTAATGATTTTTAAATCCTAATAAATGAATATACACATTTTATTTTACATCTGATTGTTTTAAGTAAGTCTCTAAAATATTGAAATTTTACTTTAACATATTTAAATTGGATAAATATTTAATTGAAAGAAAGGAAAACATTGGCTTATTTCCTAAAATTGAATATAAACTTCCTAACATTTGTACTTTTTACTGAAACTTGAAATTAATGTCGAGTGTGATTAATTAATTCAGGGATTATTACCTACTTAAGAAAACCATTGAAAGAAATATGTAGCAATGTTGACTTCTTATCTTTTTGTAGCCTTATCTTGGAACAAGCATATACTTGTGTCTTTGTATCTTGACAGATGCTTACACAAAGGCAGAGGTAATCTATACTTGGACCAATGGATCCGATAAATCAGTGGCTGTGGCACCGGATGGATCCAGATTAAACCAATATGACCTTCTGGGCCTTGTTGTTGGAACGGAAACAATTCGATCCAGTACAGGTATGAGATTATTCTGGATGATTTGCAGCACTAAGGCATATTGTTTTGCATGTCACAACAGTAATGCAATGCCATTTTGAAAATGTGTTAAATTACATGAATGAGTGGATTAAAAAAGAAAGTATGTAGGCTTCTTTCTTTTGTATGAAAAATATTGTATTAACTGACAGATAGCAAAGTGTATAAAAACAAAATATAACAATCAACAAAAGGACAACATCATACAATGAAAAATAAGTAATTAATATATTAATCTTGTAGACATGTCCTCTATCTGCAGATACATTTATCAAATAACAAAAACTTAATATTGGATCAAAACACCGTAGGAAGAAAATACTGAAATAAAACTATAAAGAGGATGAGCTACTATGTGATAAAAAGTGTTTTGTCAATGGGGTAAGAAAATCAAATACATTTGCGACATATACATATACATAGTAGAGTGGTGTGGCTCACTGGTTAGAGGCGGCAGACCCGGAAGGAGAGAATGGCCCGGGAACAGGGTTCAATTTCCAACGTGGAAGGGTCGTGGACCAGGGTCAGCGGACTGGACAATTCTCGCCTCGGTGCCTACTCTAACCAGGGATCACACTTGGCAACTCTGGGCATTAAGCTTGCCTCTTCTCTACAACGGCCCCCCACAGATGCCGGGGATGCCTGATTTCACCTTGGAGATACCCAGAAGGAACCATCTCACAGGGAAAGCCAGGACGGGTTCCCCAGCGGTCTCCAGCGCCGGGACGCTTACGGGCAGCTGTGCGCTTTACAAGTCCAACACATTTACATTTACATTTACATACATGTGACATATGGTTTTGGGGAGAGAGCGGTAACAGAACTTGTCTAAAATAATCCATCTCTAACTTACTAAAATGAACAAGAAAGTTGGCTTGAGTAGTTCTTCCAAGTTGACACAACGATTGGTATATTTCTTCACAGAATTATTGAGATATAAAATCACTGGCACCACATTTAATAGCGAGTGAAACTGGTGATACATAAACACTGTAACATCAGGCTGTAAACAAAACTTTGGAAACATTTTTTAACACTTTAGTAATTGGCTGAAACACAATTGCCATCAAAACATCTGTCAAATGAGTATCGAAGGATTAAGAATTCCAAACAACTGGAAAACTACCTATAAATATACATGTAATACCTAAAGTATTTTTCATATCACAAATATTGTTTATTGAATTCCAATCTGTCCACAAATCTCTCAATTAATTGTATAAGTTGAAAGCATATGTTTAAGGGGAACAATGTCATGTTTACATGGTCATCAAGATTGATGTGAATCGCTATTCATTTATGACGAGTAAATCATGTTTACAAAGTTGTATTCTATATAAAAATAACATTTGCGCTATACTAGCTGTATGAGAGGATTTATGAATTGTATATGAAATGTGATTCCAAAAATTGATTCACCAATAAGAATCAAAATTATTTTCTCAAGCTAAGTCAGCTTTATATTTCAATAAAATTTTCTTGTCACCTTTAAGCACTTTGCAGATATAAGAAGCCTTGAGATGTGTACAGTATCACCATAGCTAGTATGTTGGAGGTCTCTATCAGGTAGTGATAAATAAGTATTTGATACTTCATTAGATAATAGCCCATATTCTCCCCCAGAAGAGTTTGGCAAAACAATAGTATTTTGTATTTTTGTAAAAGGAAATATTCAACAATTATAATATGATTGGTTGGCCCATATCAAGCTTATATTTCTCAAAGCATTCCAACATACTTTTCTATTTTTTAATTTCATTGATTTATTATGCCAAATAGTAGAGTTAGGAAAGTCCTTTTTCCATTTTTCATCTATACACTGCACTGCCAGTTGCAGTATGGGCACATTCTTCGTAATAGAAGTTGTTAAAAAATACTGGTCATTGAGAAAATGACAAACAATCCTTGAAAAAAAATGAGCTAATAAAGCTCTTTCAAGATCAACCCAGATAGGAAATAAGGGATTTAATCAATCTAGAAATGTTGAGTGTTTAAGCATTTTTTCAAATGAAGGTAATCTGAGAAATGTACTCCAACATCAGATTTGGTAAATGTAAGTATTTTTCCAATAAATAAAACCTAATTAAAAATGAATCAATCTCCTTAAAAAGAGGACTGGAATATTAACCAGAGGCATGGACAACATAAATAAAATTAACGGGGCCACCATCATTTTAATTGAATCTAATCGACCCGTCAAGTCACAAATAGAGGTTTCTATCTCGAAGTTCGGTCTGTACTCTTGTTTTTCTTTAATCAAATCTACCAAATTCAATTCAATTTCATTTTTAATGGAATAAATAAATCATAAGGCCAATATTTATTTTATTAGCATTCCCAGAGAAATATTACATTCATAAATGTCTTAGACAATATCTATTTTATGGAAGAATCTCACATTGTCTGCATATGTTTGGACCCTGAACTGCTGGAAGAGTATTGCACTTCATCTTGAAAGCTAGATTTGTGAATTCAGGGTTTGATTCACATAAGAGAATATCATCAGCACACACTGGCATTTTAAGATTTAATTACTCATTCACAAATTCACTGATCTCCATATTTTGTCGCATTATATATAGGAAGGGTTCCAATGCTGTAATAAATAACTGGAGTGATGGGCACATTTGTCCACTCCACTAGAAATTCAAATATGGGTAGAGTGACACCAATAAGACATATTGAAGCCTAGACTGGACAATAAAGCAATAAAATCAGATGTATAATCTTTGGGATGAATTTAAATCTTTGAAGAATATGAAAATAAAATTCCAATCCAGTCTGTCAAAATCATTTTCCGCATCTAATTCAATTGCTACAAAAGGATTTTTGCTGGTCACAGAATTACCAATAATTATATACATATGCTAGCATTATCAGATATTTGCCTTCCTTTGACAAAACTAGTTTGTCCTCTACCAATTTATGTAGTAGAACTGGTTCTAAAGGAGAAGGAATGATATTGGCAAAGAAAATTAAACTTATGATCTTTACCATCCTTTGCAATTCGGCAAATTAAGGCATCTTAAAGTTAACCATGAGAACACCCACTTTTAGAAATATATTTAGGAGTAAGTGGTTTAGGAAGTGAAGTTTGGATAATTTGGGATGGAATTCCAAGGGCAAGATGTATTACGTTTTCATAGACCAATCACTATAACAATCTCACCTATAGAGATATCTTCGTAAAATATATCAAAGTCAGTATCTGATGGGGAGAACTTTTAAACTATTCAAGATTTTCCATCTTATGTTATTGTTGAGGAAATTTTTCTAGGTTGTAAATATATTTGTAAAACTGAATAAAGTATCCAAAATATCACAATCTTTAAAGACTAAAGTATTAAAATTATCATAAACAGTTTCTATTTATGTATGCTCACTCGTTCCTTATTGTTAAATAATTGGACAGTAATTTTCCCCAGCTATTCCCTCCACCATAATAGTTTGAGCAGGATTTTTATAAATAAGTAGAAGCTAAATTGGTGGAACACGTATTAAATAAAAAAACTTTCAATTACACTTTTTTCACGTCTTGGGACTTAAAGACAAAGTATAAATTGTGTATTATCTTAAGGTTTGCCATCCTGTGATTTAAATAATTTCTTTTAATTCTATTTTTTGTAGACAATATTACTAATGCAACTCCTTGCTAAGGCCTTAAAAGCATCCCAGATTGTCTGGAAAGATATTCCACCAGTGGTATTAATAGCAAAGAGTACATCTAAACAATCTCAAAAGACTGTAAAAAATGACTAACACGCAAAAGGGCTATTTTAAATATCCATGTGCTAAATTCCTTTGTAAAGAGAAGCCAGGGGTTGTTGAAAGATATTAGGCATGATCTGATATTACAGTTGTTCTACTAATAATAATAATAATAATAATAATAATAATTATAATAATAATAATAATAACAATAACAATGCTAATACTACTACTACTACTACTACTACTTCTACTACTACTACTACTACTACTACTACTAATAATAATATTATAATAATAATAATAATAATAATAATAATATTAATGAATACCTTGTTGTAAAGATAATAGGCATGCCATGGTATTATAGTTGCTATAATAATGATAATAATAATAATAATGATGATGATCATCATCATCATAAATATATGAAGTAAAAGTTATGCACATGGGAAAATAATTATATTTTTAGTAGGTGGATTGCACGATGTCCACAAATCTATGAGAGATCTTCGCTTAATATCGCCTCTAAATTATTTCTTCATTTTAGATATGTATTTAGCTTTAGAATTGCCATCAATAAAGGGATCTAACAATTGATTACAATCACTTCCAGGAAACAAATAGTCATTAGGATAATTTATTAATATACTCGTAAGATTATTCTAGGAAATATATCAAGTTACCTTGCACAATAAACATTTAGGAATTTGACAGGAACTTTGCTAAAAATAAGCTTAGCAAGTATCCATGTGTCAACGCCATTCAAATCTTGAGAGATTGGCACAACATCTAGTTCATCACAAAAAAAGACATAATTTTGTTATTATGTGCAGCAGAAACAACAAATTTGACTAACCCCATACTTTTCAAATGTAATAGCCGTTTCCTCTGACAAATGATTTTCCTACAAAAGAGCAATATGGGAATTATATCTTGAGGGATGAGTAATAAACCTTTAATATTCCAAGATGTTACTTTGAAAAACATAACCAGTCAAAAATTCCATATGTAAAATAGTCTATACAGCCAGAAACAGTAAAGGTATAGCGATTGTAAAATTCAACATAAAGTCAAAAACTATACATGTGCCAGTATTGAAATCGGATACAGTTGGCCAGGCATTTAAATCACGCAGATGATAATATTTGGTGATAAACAGCTCACTCTCCAAAGAGAGAAAATGCAAAGCCAACAACACTATATTTAGCTTTGACATGGTACTTGCTAATTCATAAACTGCAATGTATTCATGTAATTTATGCTCTTATGAGCATGTGCTTTATTCTGTGAAGGAAACTTTCAGAATATCTGATTATATTTATAAATATGCCCAGTTACATACTTTATTTGATCTGATCAGTTTTTCAGAAAACTTTGAGATGTTATTTGGTAATATGGCCCATTTTGAGTTAATGTTTTGGGGGAAGTTCGTAATACCATGGCTGGTCGACTAACACTCACACTGCAACGTTAAGAATGGTGATGCGCCAGGAGATGCGGGGACAGTTTATACCTCAATATAATGTACCTGACCCCAATACGGGTTGTTCCACTTAGTGTTCACAGTTGGGACTTGATGTACTCTTGGCTGCCACTGGCCTGGGACATACTGTATGGTCCAAGGGGTCTTACTGCAAATGTGAATTTAAAATGATTTGCGTCTTTGTTGTACATTATAAAGGAAATGCACATATTTACAAATAACAACATTTAAAATAAATCACTGTATATGCGCTGTACACAATACATAAAGCATGCTGCAATTTTAAGCCTGATACTCCATCAGTCTCCTATTTCAAGGTCTATGAGTAGGATTTGCGGATCACATGTGGCATTTTGCTTCAGAGCCAGTAAAACAGCCATAGCATTTTGGTGGATTATTGTTTTAATGTGTTTTGTCAGCATTCATTTTGTTGCACTTAGAAATATTAATCGCCAGAACAATAGACAGGTGCATAAATAATCTGCAATGTGTTGGACAGCAGTACAATAGAAGACTCCTTAAGTGAAGAAAACCGAGACATATCAAGGCACATACTCTTTAATCTTTCATCACATCAAGAGATTCGGGTAATCATTTTAAAAGTTGTTGCTTTTATTCATTCATTCTCTTATCTTCCACCCCTTTCTATACTTCAACGTCTCACTTTATCTCTAACATTGCTTCATTGCTCCCAACCCTTCTCTTGATTCTTCTATCATGCCACTTTTCCTCTCTCCAGACGGTATTTTTCTCTACACCCTGAACACTTTTCTTCATTATTTTTCAAGGATGTGTCTCCCACTCTTGAATGTGCTCACTCAGCAGTCTCATTCTCTAACTCTCTCAAACATCACCAATCATGTTTGACACCATCCCTCAGTATTGCTCAAAATAATTAAATTGATACTTACCTTTCTTTTATCTTCTCCTTCAATGTCTCCTATAACTCTCCTCTTTTACTTGCTAAACAATACTAATGTCAGTAAAAGTATTCATTTCCCGCTTCCCCAACCAATGTTACCACATTCTTTATTTAATCCACTGCTCTCTACAGACCCACCCTACTCTGGCATGGCTGTGTCTGTCTCAGACTTTACTACATTCATTCTTGCATTTTGTCCCCACCTACTTCCTATTCACACAACAGGTGTCCTATCTTGAATACCTTCACATTTAATTCTGGTTTTCAAGTTGCACTTTCTACTGGAACTGCAGTTCTTTTAGTCACTAACTCTCACCTTTACCTTCAGCTACTCTCTGTTATTCTACATGACCCTTTAAACATATAGTAAACTGTGAATCCCATCCTATTCTGTTCTCTCCGATCCCTGCATATTTCTTGCGTATTACTCCAATGACAAACTTCCTACCTTATAAATCATAATTATGAAGTGTCCTGTTGTGGAAAAACCTCTCTGATTCTATGTTACTCTATTGTGGTGCTCCGGAGATTTGTCTTGGTTTCACTCCTTTTTTCCTACCTACACTTCACTTTTAGGACACACTAATCGCCTTTATTCTTTTTTGTCCTTTTTACGAGGAAGACTTACAAATTCTTCTTCCTTTTTTCAGTTTTGCCACGTATCTTGGTATCTCTGTCTGTTAGCAATATAGTTATGTCGACGAACTCCCCCCACCTCAACCCATCTTAAACAAATATCATTCTGCATGCCCATCCTTCTCCTTTCTCTGCACCTTTTCCACCCTCTTGTCTCTCTCTATCGCCCTCGTCTCATAAACGTTTTATTATTTTCAATTCCTCTCTCTCACAAAGAAAACCTCTTCTACTGCATTTTCCTTCTGCTGCCAAGATGCTAACAGTGCGTTCTCCAGAAACTATTCTGATTTTCAGCTTTCATGCCACTAACATTTCCATCTCTACCCTCATTCTCTTACCTACTGCTCTTCTCTCTCTGTTGGACATCAGTCCTATTCTCCTACTCCCTTCACTTAGTCTAAAATTCTGCTCTTTACAAATTCCTTTGGCTTCATAGTCAAGGGGTCTATCGTCTGCTCTCTTATGTTCTTCCTTTAGCTACTATTTCACTCTCATTTTTTATTTTATTATATTTTGCCTTAATAAATTCCCATGATTTATTTCCCTCATTCATGCACTGCAATTTCTCTTTATGCACCTGCCACATCCGTGCAATTTACTCTGCCTCTCAAATGTCCCTTGTTCTACCTGTATTCAAACCTACTTTCATGATGTCACCCCCAAAAACACTGATATTCACACTCACCTGACACATGGGGCTTCACAAATTCCCAAAGAAAGAAAGAAAAACATTGATGGTTCGGTGACTTTTAATGACAGCCTTAGGGGAGTGGACCAAATCTTATTCAGCAGAGGATTGGCTGTGCCCCATCTTTTGCATGGGTTGGTTGGTACTTCTTACGCATGGGCCCTACTTATGAGATCAGGCATTATTTATTGCACTTGATAAATAACTATACCATGAGTATGTTGTTTATTGGGTGCAAGAAATCAAAGCTATTGTGAGTTTATGGGGAATAACACAGGAATGTTGGTCTTTAACGCACCAAAATCTGCATGAAATGTTAAATTCTGTATATTTTTCCCTGTTAAATTTCAGCAGGTCTGACCAGCCGAAAATGAATGAAGGTTGAGTTTTTTAATACATGTGATAGTCATCAGTATCATACATGTTTTAGCACAATGGTGGAACATTTTGTTCTGTTCACTGTCATGACACTTGTTATAACTTTCAGCTGCTTCTGTCTATTGATCGCTGAAGCACGTCTTCTATACGACAATAACGTTGGTTCAATAAATATTGAAAATGTCCCTATTTATTTTTCGTACATTTCTCTACGCCAAAGTAAGTGTCAGTGTATGAGCAAATGGTTCTAGGTCTGTCACCATGGTTGCTGAGGGAACAGGGTTGCCATGTTCAGTGGTTACCAGAACTGTTCGCTCGCTGTTTAGGGGGCTTAAGGTGGCACTGTCTGCTAGTTGGTCTAAGGGACAACATATTGTGCGCAGGGTCAAGACTGATTTGCATATGGCTAGGTCCAAACTGGAATGGCATGGTGAGCAAAAAAACGATGGATTGAGACCCAGATCTCTGTACTGGGGTGAATGTATGACATTGTTCGGCATTCTGTCCATCAATTCTTCTTTTTGCTATTACGAGGATAGACAGAGGCATCATGGTGGCTGGCAATGCTGCTGGCAATGACACATGCCTTCCAAAAGGTTTTCCACTCAAGTACTTCTAAAAGTTAGATGTACAGAATACACCTTATGCTCAGAGTCCATGAGTGGCGGATAGAGTAATAACAAACAGTGATCCCAAACTGGAGTTAATTCTAGCTGCACACGAGGGTCTGGTTTCTGAAAATGCAGGGATGGCTGCTACATTTTCATTATTACAGCAAAGCTATTGGTGGCCAGGTCTTTACAAACAGATCAAGGACTTTGTCCTCAGATGTAACATCTGCCAGCAGATGAAGAGCTCCACCATGGCTCGCCCATCACAGACACCTCTATTGATTTCAAACAAGCCATTGGCTTGTATATATTTGGACCATTGTGGCATCCTATCATCATACGGGGCTTGGTGGCAGTGGATTCCTTTTTTCAATTCCAGTGAGTGTGACCACATCAACTGTCTGATGCCTGAACTGTTATAAAGGATCTGTGAGCCTGCTCAGTACCACAACAAATGATTTTCCTGAGAAAAGCTGTGCAACAGACAGCATGTCTTGACTTTGCCAGGAGTTTGGTGTTCTTTATGCTTTGGGTCGCCAAATAGAATGAGTGACTGTTTTTAGGTGCTTTTATTCCTATTATAACAGAGGATTTTTATTTTAACAGTATTATTTAGATATGCTGTTGCATTTTTAAAGCAGTAGGATTTCTAGCTTTTGATACCTTCTTAGTCGACTTATGTCCTAGGAGTGGGTGTCATGTGTCCAAGTTAAAGGCCTTGAATTAAATGTTGCCATTTTAGATGAAAAATTATGTTTCCTAAAGTTGGCTTCACTTTTTACATTGACTTTTGAAACACATGTATATTCATGTTTCTCCTCTATACCCTTAGCATT
The DNA here is from genome assembly GCF_964261635.1 of Lissotriton helveticus. Taxonomy (NCBI): domain Eukaryota; kingdom Metazoa; phylum Chordata; class Amphibia; order Caudata; family Salamandridae; genus Lissotriton; species Lissotriton helveticus. Next base: position 1,707,280,083 of record NC_136063.1, on the reverse strand, counting down.
TCATAACAAAAGTTTAATGAAGATTCAGAGTAAAATCGGGAGCTTCATTTGGGGTAATAAGGGAGTCCGTCTGGCGTGGAAAAAATTAAGACGCAGGTTAAAAAAAGGCGGGTTAGCCCTACCTGATGTTAGGCTATATGCTGCAGCATTTCATTTTAAAAGCATACGGACGCTTCTGGTTAAGCCGGGTGAGTCAGCCTGGGGGAGGCTGCTGGGTGAAATGGTGCGAGTAGTAGGGGGTGGAGACGGTGAGGCTTTTCTGTACAAATTTGGCTCGCCCAGATTCTTCAAGCGGGTGCGCCTGAAGGTATTGAGGGCAGCTTTGGAGCTATGGTATAGACTTAGAAGGTGCTGGGGCATTGGGTACTATTCTGACAATGCTCCGGTTTGGGATGCGCCGGGAACGCCAGACTGCCTACGGGACAGTTTGGCATTGCCGATAAGAAGGGCAGGCATCACAGTATGGTCTGAACTGTTAGACTCCGGGGGGATACATCCATGGGAGTACCTGAGGGCAAAGATCGGGCCAGGGCTCTCAAGATTTAAATATATACAGCTAACATCTTGGTATGAGGCAGCAAAGGGGGAGATCAGAGGGAATAGAGAGATCGAAGCCTTGTGAAAATCCACTCTCCCAATAAATAAAGAAATCTCTGTTTGGTATAAAAATATGTTGGAGATGGAGGACCACGAGATGCCCCCCTCAGCGTTGGTATGGGTGGGAACCCCCCTCGGACAGTCAATAGAGTCATTGTACGAGCCATCCCTATTGACCCTATACAAATACATTAAGCCTGCTTGTTTAAAGAAAAATCATTTCTTTGTGATTAATAGACTCTATTATACCCCAGCGAAAATCGCAAAATTCGCCCCAGATCCAGCTCCCAAATGCCCTAGATGTGGAACCCCTCTCGCAAATGACCTACACATTTTTTTTGAGTGTCCATCTCTTGAAAAATTTTGGAATGAGGTGGGGGATAACATTCGAGATATTTTTAACATCAACATTGTGATTAACATGACATTAGTGTTTTTCGGGGATGACGGCGGCCTTAGTCAAACCCTCCCCCAGAAGGCCAGAGGGCTATTACTTTACTTGATCCTGCTGGCCAGAAGGGAGATGTGCAGGAAGGGGAGGGACCCTCTACCGCCGCAAAGAGAGGATTGGCTCAAGGCTGCATTTTCTATGGCTCGCTTAGACTATGATGGTGTGGAGGACAAGACATTGAACATCTGGCACCCCTTTGTGAACTGGGGTAAGAATTTAAGTATAACTTAATATAAATGGTCCAATGATTACACCAGGGTCCCTTACAAATATGGGGACCGGTCGGACGACCCAAGCGAGTGCGGTAAGCCGTGGGGGCCACAGATTACAAAGGCGGCTTCATAAGACCCGCAGAGGCTTGAAAGGTGAGATGAGGACAAAAAAAAAACTAAAAAAACCACAAAAAAAACACATTTATATTTGAAATACTATGGGTTCGTTTCCAAGGAACATAGACCTTGCTTATATGAATCAACTTCTCAAGTGCAATATTATATTGCCTTGGCACTTTGTACAAGGCCTACACTTACGGTGTGTAAATGTGTTTGTTATTTTAGTCAATTAAGCGGCACAGCTACCTGTAACACTCAAACAATGGCAGGCTGATCCCAATCTCAGCCCCAGGCAAGGATGTCTTTTTCTATAAATAAACATCTGTGTCTGGGAATAGTCAGAGGGGGCACTTCTGCAGGTTTTGAGAGGTCTCTACATGCTGATGCTTTCTCCCAGCAGCTGACTGACATCTTTGTGAGGGTTGTCCAGCTAGTGACCAAGACAGAGTCGTACATTCTTACCCACCAGGTAATGGGGGTGGATAATCTGGTAAGGGGATTCTTGGCAGAACAAACATATACGCCCTCGACACGTAGGTTAGGGTCTGCATTGTAGGAGTACACCAGATTTCTATATTATTTCATATGATTGCATATATGCATTGTTTAATCACGATGGTGGAACTTTTTGTTCTGTTCACAGTCCTGACACTTGCTATAACTTTTATCTGCTTCTGTCTATTGATTATTGTAGCACATATCTCCTCTATATGAGTATATCATTGGTTCAATAAAAATTACAAACATCCCTCAGTGTATTCTTCATATATTTCTCAGAGCAAAGGAGAGCACAGGTGTATGAGTGAAAGGCTCTAGATCTCTCACCACGGTTCCTGAGGGAACGAGGTTGTCATGCTCAGTGGTTGCCAGAACTGTTTGCTCCCTATCTAAGTTAAGGGGGGCATATGGTGGCACTGTGAGCTAGCTGGTCTAAGGGACAACAAATCCTGTGTGGTTGAACATATTCAGTCTGGCACCCTCCCAAAGTTTATGTCATCCACAAACGTGCAGTTTATACTGATTAGTGGAAACTACAAGATACTCGTAATCAGACCCATGGTCTGCATATTTACCCTTGACTTTTTACCCTTGTAGCTATGTCCTTCCGCTTTCGTCATTTCCCAACTCCTCTTTATTGCCAAACCGTACATGGTATAAAGCTTCACCCTTGTTCAATCAGGCACTGGACTTACATAATGTACCACTGGCTTTATTTGCTGGTGACATTAAGAGTATAGTTGAGAGAAAAATAGGATGAAAACAAAATGGATAGAAAGGAAAATGGAGACAAAGTTGCTGTAGATTGAGAAAAGGGTGCTAAGGAGAAACAGAAGGTTAAAAGCAGGGCTGGACTGCCCATAGCGGGCACTGGGCATTTCCCCGGTAGGCCTCTAGGGTGGGGGCAGGTTTTGGGCCCCTGGGGGGCCGTTTTTTGTTACTGGGGGTCAGCAATATTGGCCCCCTGTGACAAAATCGGACGAAACCGGCCCTGGCAAACTGTTCAGCTGCTCTCCCCCGAACCTCAGGGGGGGTCAGCTGAGCAGTTTGCCAGGGCCAGTTTCTGTTCCCAGTCCAGCCCTGGTTAAAAGTAGAGAGGAAATGTACCAAGAAAAACAGAGAGAAAGAAAGGAGAAGGAAGGATGAGAAAGAAGTAAAAGTGGAAAGGATTATTTACGACAGAAAGTGAGGTGAGCAAGGAAAATTAGATGGATAAAGATAAACAGGAGGGAAAAAGGAAGACCAAGGTAAGATGTAGGGGGATGACGGATGGTGGTAGTAAGAAGAAGGCAGCAGAAGAAGGGATCAGTCAGATGGGAATCATAGAGCATCATGGTTGGAGTTAAGCAGGCAATCAATCAGAAGAACAGAAAAAAGGACAGAAGAAAGTACTAGGTGGGAAAAGGACGTGTGAAAATTGGTTGTATATGAAGAATTAGTGGCAAAAGCATCAAACCATTCTTGTAGTGGTCGGTCTTTCTCGATTCGCTCTATCGCTCTATGCAGGATTGGTATGACAACATTTGCCAGGGCTGCTTTTGATCTGTCTGGCACTTCCTGTCGGACCGTGAATCCGGAGAAAACTTTTAACATATCTGTTTCCCACCACTGAAGAAACCCAGAGAAACTTGGGGCCAGATCTACGTAGGTATACGTTTGTGATTACCAAATAGCGAATTGAGGTGATTTGCTATTAGGAAATCGCAAACACCCATGTACAAATGTGTGCTTTACACATTTTGCTATTCTCAGTGGGGCACAAATAGATCTACCTCATGAATAACAATGAGGTAGGTTTTAGTTTGCGACCCATTGGGAATCACAAAAATAACAGGAATAGGGGCTTGCTGGAGATCACCATGTCTAGGATTTCTTTTCAATAAACCTTTTTATTGTAAATCCAGCCCTTTTTCCTCCACCGAATGGGATGCTTTTGAAAAAGAGAAATGAAAAGTCAATGGGAACACTGCCTGCTCTTAAAAACATTTTTTTTACAAACTTTCACAAAGGGAAAGGGGGCCCCCATTTGCGTATTGGTTATCACCTGTTTGAAGTAGGCGGTAAAATACAAAAGATTTGCGACCGTCTTTTGGTCATAAAACATTCACACATACCACTGCGATTCGGTATTAGGAAATGATGCCCTAATCATACCCCTTCCTAATACTAAATCGCAAACACAAATTGCAATTTGGTAACAGCTTATTAAATCACAAATTGGGCCTTTGTACATTAAAAAATGCCTTTTTGCATTTACAAATGGCCCAATTCTGAGAATCGGTCCGTTTGATGAATGAAAATAAAAGATTTGTACATCTGGCTTAAAGTTTTCATCAAAGCTTGGATGTGATATATTGCAGAGAATTTCCATGTTTTGGGAAACAAAAGCTGCTAAAAATCTGACAATCAACACGGTAATGTGTTCTACTGTTACAGCCAGTGAGAGCAAGGGAGGTGTGGCTTACACCAATAGAATCATTAGGCCATGCAGAACTTGAAAATATATACAAATATATAGTTGTATACATTCCATAAAGTCCAGAATTTGATATCTATCTTCTGATGAACAGTGAACAATGAACAATACACATTGATTCTGCCACAATTTGTGATCTTCACTAATGTTACATAAAAGATTGTGCAGACTTCATTTACTAGGAAAGTATTGACAAACTCCAGACATTCAGGACAACATTTCCTTTGTTAGTGTTTGTGACTTATGTTTGTCCATTTGAGAGAAGCAACACAAATATTGTATTGAGCAACTTTGCCGAAAAAGTTAAAATATCTCCACTTTTTCATTATATCTTTAGGCTGCAATAACATACTGATGGCGGGGTTGCACCCCCGAATGTGGTGACAAAAAATAGGTTTAATGGGTGCACAAAGAGACAAAAGGGGTAGATGTGCTTAAACAAGCTAATTCTGATTAAACCACTGCACTGTAATGTTATTCTAAATGTCATTAAAAGTGTTAAGAATTATACAAAAATATTTAAAGTGCATTGAATTTTATATGATATGGCCATTCTAATTTGGTGAATTACATTTAGATTAGGCCCTCTTGTATTTTTGAAAATTGTGAAACAACTGTTATTTTTAATTATAGCAATTTATGTGTTTTACTATGTGTTACTTCAGCTTGTCATGCCGTACTGAATGGTGTGCCAAGTCTACATTATATATAGATTAGTATCAATTGAAGTAAGTAAATGAAATTGCGTATCATACATCACCCCCCTGCGAGTTTTATGAAAACAAGTTGAAAGATGTGATCTCAAGTGATGAAACACATTACACAGAAATACGAGTTTAATAGTCTCTTTGTCAATGGCATATTCTGCAACTGCAGCTAACTGCAATCCACTGTGCGGGAAGTGAGTAATTGTGTCATTTGTCTGATTAAGCACACTGTTTTATCTCTCAAGAAGCTAAGGTGGCTTCTAAATAAATCATGTTCCTCTTACCAGAAACAATTTCATATGTTTAATGTCTGCAAATGAATGGCCTGTAACCTAGCCTTGTATTTTATTATGAAACTATGTTAACTACATGCACAATGCACTTACAATCCCCGCTATAAAATGTTTCACAACCTATAAAATAATAGTAGTCGATTCTGTCCCTGTGTGCCACTGGCAGCTTCAATGGAGGGTTCTCTTCTGTGAAAAATAAAGGGTCTCAGGGGTAATCTATAATGTATCCCATTAAAAGGAAAGATAAACTGGCAAGGCAATATTGGACAGCTATTACACATAATAAATGAGCTGTAATTCAGTATTCTGCTAATTAAATTGTTCATTCGCTGTTCTATCCTTCTTTTCAGGGGAGTACATTGTCATGACCACCCACTTCCACCTCAAGAGGAAAATTGGTTATTTTGTGATCCAGACCTATCTGCCCTGCATCATGACAGTCATTCTCTCACAAGTTTCCTTCTGGCTCAATCGAGAGTCTGTACCCGCCCGCACTGTTTTTGGTGAGTTTTGGCACAATTTTGTGAATCTCCTATTTTGTATTCTAAATAATGGAGGCACTTATTGTATAGTAGCCTGAGAAAGAGCACTTTGTGGCATCATGGCAGGTTTTAAGTCGTAGGTGGTGAGAAGCGGAGATCTGAAACTCTCACTCTGTAAACGTGGTGAGGCTAACTCAGTCTCCTGCCCTTCTAAGAACGGTAACTTGAGTAACACTAAATTAGGTAATAGTAACTGTGTGTTATACAAAGCACTTAGAAATGGCAGAAGAAAGGTGTGTAGTGCTATATAAAAACAATGTATTAATCATTCTCAGGGCTCTCATGTTGTCCATTGTGATTTTTCTCCAAGACATGGTAGAGAAGATTTTACAGGAGACAGTGAGTGTGGTGGTCAGTGATTTGCTTTGTTAGATCCCCAGAGCAAGTAAGCTAGATTTGGTATTCTTGACTTTGCACGCTGGTATGAAGCATAGATGTGGATTGATTGTTTACTTTTGTTTATACCAGGAGTCATGTAAGGTTTAGAGTGAAATTTGCCAGTTTATTCTTTTTGCATTTGTAGTACAAAGTCGCACTTGGACTAGTGTTGGGACTAGTGTTGGGTGTATGATTTGTTTTCATGGATTAAGGACTACCAGAGCTGATTAGAGAGGTGGTGTGTGTTTTCCCACATTAAGGGGCCCATTAGGATGGCGGGCGGACTTTGCCCGCCCGCCATCCTTGCGGTAGTAGGGACCACCCGCCATAAGGGCGGGGGTCCCGTCGGCAGCATTAGGATGCGTCCCCCACAGTGGTTTGCGCATCCCGCATTCCTACCATTGTGGCGGGCGGTGCACTTAGCACCGCCCGCCACAATGCGAGGAAAGCATGCTGTGCACTTCCATGCACAGCATGGCAGGCACCGCGCGGTGCCTGCCATGCTGTGCATGGAACTGCGGGGGGTACCATAGGTACCCCCCATGTGCACCCCCCACCCCCCCCAGAGTCCCTGGGGGCCCGCAACGGGCCCCCGCAGGGATTCTCCGCATGCCTTTCCCGCCACGGAAAGGCATCCGCAATTGCCCATCATAATAAGGCTGGCGGTGTCTGATAGACACCGCCACCATATTATTCCTTTTCCACCCCGGCCGTAAGGCGACTGGGCGGAAAAGCGGCGGACGGTCTTTCCGTCTGCCGAGCTTCCCCCGCCATACTAATATGGCGGGGGAAAACAAATGCGGATGTCGGGCGGATTGCCCCCGCCAGGCTGGCGGTGGCTACCACCAGCCTGGCGGGGGCAATCCGCCCGACATCATAATGGGCCCCATAATGTTTAGTGTTAGCCAATACATTTTGATTATCTTCATAGTACACTGAGTTGTAAGGGCTTCCAGTGAACTCTCTTCATCTACTGGTCGGTTATTGCATAATTCACATTTTCTTCAGCCCACTACAGCATTCAGCATGGGGCAATGGGTTAGATCATTTTAGCCATTGGGTAACATTACTGTAAGTAATAGCATTCTGCCATTTAACAAAGAGAACATCCAAACATAAAGTAGTTCTATTAGGTCCCAAGGACTACAATAACTGCCAACTTTGAAATTACTTTCACAGTGTGAGTAGCGGGGTCTGAAGTGGAGAAAGAAACCTTCAGACCATCACTACCTGCCACAAAGGGAGAGACTGGGGGAAGAGGTAGATTTAGAGTCCAGGACTGTGTAAGGAGACCCTCACTCTCACAAAATAACAATGACTGACACTTCTGAGGCTTTATCTGACTTTCTGAGGAGGTTGTAAAGCACCTGATGGGCAGAGCCTCCACACATTAAGCTGGGAACCTGCTCTTTGCAACGGCTTTGAACTCAATATGCCCATATTGTGTGAAATCAGCTCTTCTACTGTAGACTGTGTGTAGAGATCAGATACTGTGTAACACAAGGTGGGGCTGTGTGAGTTGGCAGGTCTGGGCCACTATGTCAATGCATGCTTCTTACGATCAAAAATGTTTTGCTCCTAGACATATTTTTTTAGATTTTTGCTGATAGAGACATCAAGCCACAGATTCCTTACCCTTGAATTATGCTCAGGCGCCAGATTGGATCTGGAAATTTTTCTACAGCAGTAGCTCTCTGTGTCGGTAGAGGGTGTCGAGTGACTCCGTAGCAATGTTGTCCACCTGATGTGATGTTAACAGAGTCCATATAAGCCCTCCCCTGATGCGCTAAGTTCAGTTCCTTCCGTGCCACACTTCCAATGCGGATCTGTAGAGCGGTGCCTCTGGCTGTTTTATGGCCTATCTCAACATTTGTTTTCGATCGAACAGTGTGATTTTTTGGGGATGTCCTCAGGGTTTAAACCCTGTGCGTCCTGTGGACGGCATATGTCGTCACCAAACCCTCACAATATTTGTATGAGGTGTCTTGGCGTACACCATGACTCCAAGGAGCGCAACTCCTGTTGCTAACTTTGGATGAAGGCGTTAAGGGAACGCTGCATAAAGCACTTGATGGCACGGTTGTCACAGACTCCACTTTGTTCATGGTCACCTTCTCGTTCCAAGGAACCCTTGAGGGCCCACTCCAGAAGACCTTCCTGCGAGTGTCCCTCAACCTCGAAGTCCAAAGGTAAGTTGCGATGTACGTGGTCAAAGTGGCGGCATTCCCTGACTTTGTTAGGCATACGCAGTGTCTCTGATGCCCCTTCCTGTCCTCCAGTTAAGGAGCCAGAGAGAGAGTTTAACCCGCGCCTTCAGGCATTCCCTGGAGCCGGGGTGACTCTGAACCAGATGAGGGAATACTATCACTTCTTTCATGCCAACTTTGGATCTCCACCTCCATCTGGCATGTGTTTCAGCCTCAAGGAGGCCAGAGGAGCCTTGACTAAATCCATGTCAGCGGGATCTCCCTTGGTGTCAGTGAGGCCCTCTGGATCTGTATTCGGATATGTGTCAGCTCCCGTGCACAACCCTATGGGGTTACCAACTGTGGTACCAGTATCTGATCAGTGGGCTCTGATCTTGACTTCAACTGGGCAGATTGGCGCTACACCATCTCTCTTCTCTGATGCAGAGGTGTTTCCACATTGATACCAGAGAGCGTCAGGGGCAGCCTCCTGGCCTTGTTACTTTTTCGCTGAGCTTTTGAGGACCGAAGACTTGGTTCTGGAGCTGCAGTTCCCTTTTGTGGAGTTGGTCATTGACCCCTTAATTGGGGTGCTTAATCAGGCATAAAGAGGGGTTGTGCCTGTCCTCCCATCAATGAAGCATGATTTGATATTCTTTTTGGCTCTTGGGTTAAACCCATTGTGGGGCCCCAGTGGAACGGTCTATAGCTCAAAGACACTGTCCTGCACCTGGAGATCCAGCTTTCCCTCTCAGGCAGCCTACTCTGCGCAGTGTTGTGTTTTAGGCTGCTACATGGTTAGTGACTGGATGATTAGAGTACTGCAAAGAGAGTACATGGTGAATTTATAAGTACTAGGGTATTGGAGCTGTGATTGGATAAGTACACAGTGCTAACAAGGTGATTGGAAGAGTGCTCATGGAGTGACAGGGCGAATGCTGGAGGGCATAGGTACTGCTCTGGTGATTGTAGCATTGAATGTATTAGTGCCTGGGACATTGCATGAGTACATGTGTACTTACAAATTCACCATGTACTCTCCTTGCAGCACTCTAATCATCCAGTTACTACCCATGTACTCATGCAATGGCCCAGGCACTAACTCATGCAGTGCAACAATGCCAAGAGCACTACCCATGCAGTCCAGAAATCCCCCATCACTCCCTGTGCACTCTTTATGCAATGGCCTAGGCACTAATACATTCACTGCTACAATCACCAGAGCAGTACCTATGCACTCCAGCATTCCCCTTGTCACTGCGTGAGCACTATTCTAATCACCCTGTCAGCACCGTATACTTATCCAATCACTGTGCCAATACCAAAGCACTTTTAAATTCACCATGTAGTATCTTTGCAGCACTCAAATCATCTAGTAACTAACCTTGTGTTTATGCAATGACCCAGGCACTAACAGATGTAGTACTACAATCCCCTGAGGACCACCTATGCTGTCCAGTAGTCTGCCTGTCACTACCTATTCACTCCTCCAATCACCCAGCCAGCAAAATGTACGTATCCAATCAGTCAGCCAAAACCCAAGCACTTATACATTCTCCATGTAGTTCTGTAATCATCCAGTCACTTGCCAAGCACTGATGCAATTGCCCAGGCACTAACACATGCACTGCTACAACCCCATGAGCACTTCACATGCAGATCTCTAACCACCTACACACTACTGATTCATTCCTCCAATTACCCAGGTAGTACACAAGCACTCCAGAAATCCCTCTGTCACTAACCATGCACTCCTCCAATCACCCAGCCAGCACTATGTACTTATCCAATCACTCCGCCAAAACCCAAGCAGTTATAAAATCACAATGCACTGTCCTTGCAGCACTCTAATCATCCGGTCACTACCCATGTACTCATGCAATGACCCAGTCACTAACACATGCACTGCTTCAATCCCTTGAGGACTACCTACGCAGTGCAGTAATCTTCCTGGTACTACCTATGCAGTCCTCCAATCACCTAGCCAGTCCTATGTCCTTATCCAATCACTGTGCCAAAACCCAAGCACTTATAAATTCACCATGTACTCTTCTCGCTGTACTCTAATCATCCAGTCACTACCCATGTAGTCATACAATGATGGATGCACTAACACATGCACTGCTACAATCCCTGTGTAGTACCCATGCAGTCCTCTGACCACCTACGCACTTCTCATTTGCTCCTTCAATTCCCCTGGTAGTACCCATGCAGTCCAGCTAGCACCCTGTCACTTCCCAGACATTCCTCCAGTCACTCAGCCACTACTATGTACTAATCCAAACACTCTGCCAATACTGAGCATTTATAATTCCCTCAGGCACTTTCCTTGCAGTATTCTAATGTTTCTGTCAGTAGCTATGTACTCATGCAATGATCCAGGCACTAACTGATTACTGTTACAATCCCCTATGCACTACCCATACAGTACTCTAACCACTTACACACTTCTTATTTGCTCCTTCAATTTCCCAGGTAGTACCCATGCAGTCCTGCAATCAAACGGTCACTCCCTGTGCACTCCTCCAGTCACCCAGCCACTACCATGTACAAATCCAAACAATTATGACACCTATAGTGGTCAAAGACTGACAGGGCAATTGCTGGAGTGCATAAGTAGTCCTCAGGGGATTGTAGCACTACATCTGTTAGTGCCTGGGTCATTCCATAAGTACATGGTTAGTGACTGGATGATTAGAGTACTGCATAGAGAGTATATGGTGAATTTATAAGTGCTAGGGTATTGGAGCAGTGATTGGATAAGTGCACGTGCTGACAAGGTGATTGGAAGAGTGCTCATGGATGGACAGGGGGAATGCTGGAGTGCATAAGCACTGCTCTGGCTACTGTAGCAGTGAATGTATTCGTGCCTGGGACATTGCATGAGTACATGTGTACTTACAAATTCACCATGCACTCTCCTTGCAGCACTCTAATCATCCACTTACTACCCATGTACTCATGCAATGGCCCAGGCACTAACTCATGCAGTACTACAATCCCAAGAGCACTTCCCATGCAGTCCAGCAATTCCTCTGTCACTCCCTGTGCACTCTTCCAATCACTCTGCCAGCACCATATACTTATTTTATCGCTCAGCCAAAACCCCAGCACTTATAAATCACCCTGTCACTCCCTGTGCACTCTTTATGCAATGGCTTAGGCACTAATACATTCACTTCTACAATCCCCAGAGCAGCACCTATGCACACCAGCGTTCACCGTGTCACTCCGTGAGCACTCTTCTAATTACCCTGTCAGCACCGCATACTTATCCAATCACTGTGTCAATACCCAAGCACTTATAAATTCACCATGTAGTATCTTTGCAGCACTCTAATCATTCACTCACTAACCATGTGCTACAATCCCCTGAGGACTACTAATGCAGTCCAGTATTCTGCCTGTCACTGCCTATGCACTCCTCCAATCACCCAGACAGCACAATGTAATTTAGCATTTAATAAACATTTGAAATTCACTGAAAAAACATAGGTTTCAGGGACATTATAGTTAGAAATTAACATTTAAAAAAACCTTAGAATTTCACTGAAAAAACCACAGGTTTCAGGGACGTTATAGTTAGTTGGACATTTCACTCGTACAAAACCAGAGAAATTCAGCCGTTATAGTTAGGTCAGCTAACTATAACTCGTGCCCCCACAATGCACTGCTGATGTTGTCACATATTACATCATTCATGACATGGTCAGTGACATCACTGATGACATCACTGATGACATCTCAAATGACATCACTGATGACATCATCCATGTGATAATCTGATGCACCTCCTCATACCCTAATATAACCTTCGATACACACACTCTAAAATACCAACTACCATTTTTGAAGCCATAGGCCCACCAATACCAGTTAGTAGATACCCACTCACTAATTCCTAGGTCTACATACACAGCCACTCTTTCCCCCATACAGTCACTCATACATGCAGTCAACCATCAATACGGCACTATCAATTTGACTCATATATCTATACACTCACACACCTACACTCATCCATAGAGTTTCTCACACACCTAGTCAGTCATGCAAAGAATCAATCACACTCCATTTACTCACCTATACAGTTATACACACTCCACCTCCCGTATTCAAACATATACTAACTCATATCAATCAATCAATCAATCAATCATAACATTTGTTATGTTATGTTATGTTATATTGAGTTTATATAGCGCACGGCTACTCTGAAAGAGTGTCCCGGCGCTTTCCACAGGCAGCTCGGTGTAGAATAACACAACAAAAAACAACAGATGCAAAGGAAGAAAAGAAAAACCCACCAGAGAAAGCCTAAAGATTAAAAAGCCTAAAGATTAAAAAGCCAGGACTTCAGGCTCTTCCTGAACTGAAGCAGATTGGAGGTGCTGCGTAGCGCCAGCGGGAGCGAGTTCCACAACTGGGGAGCCTTGAAGCTGAAGGAGCGCCCCCCAGTGCGGGCCTTCCTCACACGCGGGACCACGGCATTAAAGAGAGATTCGGACCGCAGTGAGCGGGCTGGGCGAAATAAGGCCAATCTTCGCTGCAGGTATCCAGCACCTAAACCAAACAATGCTTTGTGCATCAGCGTCAGGGATTTAAACATGATCCGCTTCCGGATAGGCAGCCAGTGAAGCGTATGCAGCAAACCAGAAGCTCGTGCACGCCTATGCAGGCCAAAAATGGCACGGGCAGCAGAGTTTTGTGCCACCTGCAGGCGCTGGACCAAATAATCAGGAAGGCCAAGGAAAAGGGCATTGGCGTAATCCAACGTGGAACCAATGAGCGCTTGCACAGTAATGCGCCTATGCTCCACAGACAGCAGTGGTAAGAACTTGCGGAGCATCTTCAGACTGCCGAAACAGGTGCCGGCCAGCCCAAGGACATGAGCTCTCAATGAAAGCTTGTTGTCCAGCTTGACACCAAGGTTTTTGGCGACCTGTGATGACTGTGCGGGAGGACACATGTCAGACGGCCACCATTGCCGCCATTCAGGCTCGGTGACACAGCCAAAGAATAAGACCTCCGACTTACTGGAATTGGCCTTCAAACTGTTCCGCTGGAACCAGTCGAAGACCATTCCCAGACAGCCCTGAATACTCTCTCCATCAAATGCCTGGTCTTTACCGCATGTGAAGAGGAGTTGCGTGTCGTCGGCGTAGGACACGATCTGGGCCCCATAGGCCTCCACCGCAGCCGCCAAAGGGGACATGAAGATGTTAAACAACGACGGGCTCAACACAGAACCCTGTGGAACCCCGACTCCCAATGGTGGCATCTCGACGGAGCTCTGGGAAACCCAGATCGTCTGGCGGCGGCCTTCAAGAAAAGATGTAAACCATTTGAACACCGTCACCCTAATGCCGATGTCATAAAGCCTGGCGAGGAGCGCCTCATGGGGGACGGTGTCAAAGGCCGCCGACAGGTCCAACATGACTAACATGGCCTTGCCGCCCACATCCAAGGTCTCCCTGATGATCTCCGAGACCTCCAACAACGCCGTTTCCGTGCTGAAATTAGGACGGAATCCGGATTGGGATGGATGGAGCAGATTGTTGGCTTCCAAAAAGCTCGACAAGACGCCATGGACATGTTTCTCTGTGATCTTGGCCAGAGCCGGGAGAAGTGAAATTGGCCTATAATTGGCCAGAACCTCGGCATCAAGACCAGGCTTTTTCAGGAGGGGGATTACCATCGCCCTTTTCCAGGTGCGTGGGACACTCCCCTCCCTCAAGGAGGCATTGAGGATAGGGTTGACCAGGGGGTTCACCACCGCCGCCATCCTGGCCAAAAATTTGGCAGGGCAGGGGTCTAGTGGTGAGCCTGATTTAAGACTGGCCAACAGCACCCGGGACGCATCGCTGGAAACGGCTGGAAAGTCTGACAACACAGCGACAGGCATGGACGGTAACCCATGTCCCGCCCCGGGGCCGCAGCAACCCTCCTCCGAGCTCTCCAAGAAGGAGGCCTGAATCGCCTTGATCTTGTTGGTAAAAAAACTGGCAAGATCACACGCCCACGCATCCGATGATACTGGCAGGGGTGAGTGGGAGCTAGGGGTCGTGAACTCCTTCACAATGGTGAAGATCTCCTTACAGGAGTTCACCGACGCCTCAATCCTCCTAGCAAGATATTCTTTCTTAGCACCTAGGATATCCCGGTGATATGCCTTCACAACCGCCCTATAGGCAATTTTAGCCTCCCCGTCGTACTGAAGGCGCCAGGCCCGCTCAGCAACCTTACATTGGCTGCGAGCCACACGCAGCGCCTCCGTGAACCACGGCGCAGATTGCCGTATTACCGTGGAACGGGGGGCTGCCTTAGGGGCAAGATCCTCAAACCTTTCAGTCAACCACAGCTGCAAAGCCTCAGTGTCTCTTTCCAGATCCCCCGAGAGGTGGCAAGGATGTTCCGTGAGCGCCTGCTCCAACATATCAGGCGTCACTCTGTGCAACGCTCTCGAGGCTGGTCTAGGCAGCGTGGGGGCGCTGTTGTCTGGCCGCCCATTCTCCAGCACGGAGAACCTGATCAGCCTATGGTCCGTCCAGAGCACCGGCAGGGTTTCGATATCAGCAATTGGGACTGACGAAAACACTTGATCGAGGGTGTGCCCTTTCTCATGTGTAGGACCCGACACAAACGGTGCGAGGCCCAACGGGGATGTAATGTCCAGTAATTTAATAGCATCCGGGTCATCTATCACGTCATGGTGGACATTGAAGTCGCCTGCTACCACACAATGCTGTGTAGATAGCACCAACTCGGAGATAGCTATCTGCAAGTCCTCCAAGAAAGAGCCCATGGGGCCTGGTGGCCTGTAAACCAGCAGCCCCTTAAACGCTTGGCCCGGGGATAATCTAAGTTTAAAGGCAAGAGACTCAGAGCCCCCGATGGGATTCAAGGGGAGAACCGAGCAGGAGATGTTCTTCTTCACCACCACAGCTACTCCGCCACCCCTTCCCTTAGCTCTGTCCTGCCGGAAAATGTTATACGCCGGTGGAATGGCAGAGAAAATGTCCGGATTGGACGCCTCTCCCAACCAGGTTTCGGTCAGAAGAAGACATAAGGGATTTTCCCTAACAAGGAGATCATGTATGTGCTGGGCGTGGCTACCTACTGACCTCGTATTGAGCAGCAGGCATAGATGTTTAACACGAGCCTCAACTAGCCTATGGGCATTGGCTGGTGTCCAAGTAGGCGACCAGCCGCAGCCCGGGCAGCGCCGTTTGACCTTGAAGCGCCCCGGAAAGACCACGCGACAGGAGCAGGGATAGGTCTGCATTGCGCGCAGCGTCGCCGAGGTGTAACAAATCATCCTCACCCACGCCTGACCGGACCGTAGTCTGCCGCCACCCCGACGCCTCCGGAACGCTGACTCGGGCGCGAGTCAGGCGCTTCCGCTGCGCGTCAACCGCTGCGCGTCAACCGCTGCGCGGGTATTGTGAGCTATAAATAGAGGCTCACCTGATGTGGAAACCGAGCACTAAAGCGCTCAGGAAAGTAACAAGATCAAAATCTCAATCACCCCCAAGATGGCGACGGGGCGCCTCGAGTGGCTGAAAGATAGGGAAGTAATCCGCTCTACAAGCGGTGGGGGGCACAATTAAAATGCAAGTATGAGGGCGCGATGGTAAATATTAAAATCAGGGGCTAACAAACGTAAATATAACAGAGATGCCAAAAACAGGATTAAAAAGTGCGATAGCGCTGCACACCTAGTTACACACTAGTGCTGACGCACGATTTAAAACATCATACACCTTTCCCCAAGAACAAGCAGCTCAAGGTGCTTGCCTTAAGTAGAGGCTCACCTGATGTGGAAACCGAGCACTAGAGCGCTCAGGCAAGTAACAGGATCAAAATCTCAATCACCCCCAAGATGGCGGCGAGGCGCCTCGAGTGGCTGAATGATAGGGAAGTAATCCGCTCTACAAGCGGTGGGGGGCACAATTAAAATGCAAGTATGAGCAAAGGGCGTCCGGCCGCCATCCACCGGAGGTCCGGCCCAAAGACGGACGGGACATTTCTTCTTTCTTTTATAATGGCTGCGACAACACTGGGGGGGATGTCTTGCACATGCCTCCGACCCCCCCCCCCCCCTCGTCCTCATCGCCTGGTCCGGCCATAACAAATGTCAAGCGAGACGCCGTGGGGTGCACTGGATGGGAGAGACGGTGCGAACAGGCCTCTCCCGCCTCCCCAGGTGGAAGCTTCCCAGCTGCACCCTCAGAGCTCCAGGCGCCCGGAAAAAGGTTCTTCCACTGTGGCGATGCTGCAACGTCTCGCCCGGCAGGGTGGAGCCCGTCCGCTCATTTGACCCCGCGATCGCCGGTAGCTACCGAACTCTCAAAATGGCGGTCGACCTGGCAAGAGCGGGCCCAACATAAAGAAATGGCCCGGTCACTGGTTGACTCCACCACCGTAGTCCTCCACGACCTTGAAGATTCTAGAGGAGCCGCGGGAGTCCCCGACCCCCGCAGACACCCCCGATGGGGAATGACTGCCATGATCGCCCGTGGAGTGACGAAACTGTAGCCGCGGGACGTCGGCGCTCCCATGCTGGCGCCAGCCTCAGTTTGAATGACTAGAATCCTGCAGACCACAGTTCGGATCAGTTCCGGTGAAAGCACAGTGTGACCCGGTAGGAAAAATTGTTGCACCCCCTCCCCTTTTTGACTGATGGTTCAAACCACCGATCCTTTCCTTTGCCCTTTTAACGGAACTTTGGACTGCCTCCCCCCCCCCCCGGGGCGCCCCACGCCGTTATTCGGAGGGCGGCAACTTACTGGACATCACCTTGGTGCCATCGTTCTGCTGCCTTGGAACTATTCGCACAACAGACCGCTACTGACGACCCACCCCCCGGGACGCCCCACGCCGGATACCCAAATCAGTGCGGCACCCAGGCAACATCACCTGGGTGCCGTCCAGAAATCTGGACGTTGTGCTGCCTTGGGACTATTCGCACAACCAACCGCTACTGACCATTGTTCCTTCTTTTTCCCTAAAAATGTTTAAATGTTTTTACTGTTTTTGTTTTGTTGTATATATTTATAAGTTATTAAAGTTTTATATTCCTACTACTTTGTTGGAGTGCTATATATTTTTAATGTGACACATAATTGTAAAAACTTTGATGTACAAAGAGTCATCCCTGCAATCTTCCGCTTCAGGCTCGGTCCCCTCCCCAATCACAATACAGGATGGTTTTCAGATAGTATGAACGCGTGTGGTGTGACGGATCTCATCGGGTGTGGGCCTTGATCTACTATAACTCCTTTGAAGAGGGGTGATTCTTTACAGCTGGGGCCATAAACTACATCTGCAGGGCTAGCTGATAGCCTGGGACCGGCCTGGACAATCGGACACAGAGGAAGAGGAGTGTCAGAGGGTGCGGTAGTGAATAGGGCGAAAGGGAGGTGTCGGGCGGGCACAGGGTGTGATTCTCAGGGAAGAGCAGCGCAGATGGGGGGAGGTTTATTGCCCATGCATAAGACAGAGAGCGGGGGTGACCAGTGCCTGGGGGAGATGCTTGCGAGGGTGGGGAGCCATGCTAAGGATCGACAGCGTGCAGAGAGTGGGTCTGGTCAAGGCATCTAAAATGGCTGCCGTGCACGACAAAAGTGTGGCATTTGAAAAAAGGCAAGATGGCGCAGACAATGTTTTTCAACACTTCCTGATTTCCTTCGAATCGAACGTTAACAGACGTTGGGGCATATTACCAAAGTTAAGCGATATTTATCCCTAACGATGCTTAGCAACGATTTTTTTACCGTCAGAAATTATCGCAGATAAACCTTGCTATTATCAAGGTTTATCGGAAATACGATAAAAAACGACCGCAATGCATTAATATCGCTGAAAACTCAGCGATATTCATGCATTACCGAGCTAATGCTCTTAGCCATGTTATCCACCTCCCATTGGATAACATGGCTAAGAACTGCTCAGGGCAGGTGGTAGCTTTTGGAGATATTCGCGCTTATCTCGAATATTTCCAAAAGTTGATAATAGGAGATAGCGATGTTAGCGACTGTTTCCAGTCGCTAACATCTTGGCATGCCCACTTTCCATGTCATTAGTGATAAATATCACTCACATGCAAAGTGGGGCCCAAGATGGTCGCTATCTTCTACTAGCCGTCGCTAACTGGTGTTAGCAACAGCTAGGTAATACACATATAATTTTATCTCCGCGAAGCGGAGCGCTGTTACAGATATATATCTTGTTTTTGAATGTTAATTTCTCAAAATGCACTGAAGCACATATATTGAGACCTAGCAAAGGCACATCGGGCTACCAGTCCCTACAATTTTGCCAAGTTTCGTGCAAATCCATTCAGCTGTTCGATCCTACCGAGAGACAAGATGGCCGCCGCTACGGACTGTTTGGAATGTTTACAGACACCGGAGAGCCAATCAGCTTCGCTTCGCAAAGCTCCGTAACGCGAAAAGTACGCGAAGCGGTGCGGTGTTACAGATATATATCTTTTTTTGAACGTTAATTTCTCAAAATCCACTGGAGCACATATATTGAGACCTAGCAAAGGCACATCGGGCTACCAGTCCCTAATATTTTACCAAGTTTCGTGCAAATCCATTCAGCCGTTCGATTATTATTATTATTTTTTTTTTTTGCCCCGCGGGGCCCTTTTAAAACCTCCACATCAAACCTAGGGGGTCAGCGAGGATCTACTATTCCCCCTTATGGTCATTTGCCCCTTCGCTTTCGCCTCCTCTTGTCTCTCGATCCTACCGAGAGACAAGATGGCGGCCGCTACGGACTGTTTGGAATGTTGACAGACGCCGGAGAACCAATCAGCTTCGCTTCACAAAGCTCCGTTGCGCGAAAAGTACGCGTCCTGGGCCGCTGCCCAGTCCGCTGTTACAGATATATATCTTTTTTTAAACGTTAATTTCTCAAAATCCACTGGAGCACATATATTGAGACCTACAAAAGGCACATCGGGCTACCAGTCCCTACAATTTTGCCAAGTTTCGTGCAAATCCATTCAGCCGTTCGCGCTAAAAGTGAGGCCAACCGCCCTATGGAAATTAACATGGGAAAAACGCGTTTTGGGACCCCCCTTTTTTCTCGGCCCCCCCTTGACGAACCCCCCCAAAATTTTCAGGGGCTGCTCAGAAACAAAATGTTCCATTTTCCTGAAAATTTCAGCCAATTCCGTCCACAAACGCCAAAGTTATTAGACATAGAATTTTCAAAAAACCCATAGAGAAAAAATCCTAACTATATATACCTACTGGCGACCGCCAGTAGGTAATATATATATATATATATATATATATATATATATATATATATATATATATATATATGCATTTTTTTCACTGAAAAAACGTAGGTTTCAGGGACATTATAGTTAGAAATTAGCATTTAAAAAAAGCTTAGAAATTCACATTAAAACCACAGGTTTCAGGGACGTTATAGTTGGTTGGACATTTTACTTGTACAAAACTAGAGAAATGTTGACGTTATAGTTAATTCAGCTAACTATAACTTGCGCCCCCGCAATGCCCTGCTGATGACATCACATATTACATTATTCGTGACATGGTCAGTGACATCACTGATGACATCACTGATGACATATCAAATGACATTACTGATGTCATCATCAAGTGACTGTGTGTTTCTGTAAAGTTTAAATACATTATATATATATATATATATATATATATATATATATATATATATATATATATATATATATATATATACATATATATATGCCAAGGTGTATTGAAGAATGAGTGGCTGTATAAGTGTCTAAATGGATGATTAAGTTGATGTGTGACTGACTGTATAAGTGAGTGATTAAATATGTCTTACTGAATGTATAGGTTAGTGACTGATACAGACATTCACACAGTTTAGTTTGTCAGTTGGTGTGTAAGCGGTTGTATGGGTTTGTGAGTAGCTAAATGAGTGTCTTTATGGGTTATTGATTTCTTGTCTGAGTGTCTCTATGGGTGCCTGAGTGTGTGAGGGTGGATGGTGGGTGAGTGACTATGTGCATAGAGGTGTGAGTGGGTGATTCACTGGGTGTATGAGTTCAAGAGTACATCATTGAAGGGCTGTATGGGTGGGCGAGTGTATATATGGGTATCTTAGTGAGTGTTTATATGTCTCAGTGGTACATGTGTGAGTAACTACATATGTGAAAGGCAGTATATGTGAGTGTTGGAGTATATAAATAACTATATTTGAGAGTGAGTGATTGTGAGAGTGGCTGCATGGATGAGTGTGTGCTTGTATTAGTTATTGTATAGGACTGTAAGTATGTGTTGGTATATGTTTGAATAATTGAGGTGGTGTGTGTATAACTGTACAGGTGAGTAAATGGGAGTGTGATTGATTTTTGCATGACTGGCTAGGTGTGTGAGTAACTCTATGGATGAGTGGCAGTGTGTGAGTATCTGTATAGGTATGTGAGTGCATATGATAGTGCCGCATTGATGTTTGAGTGCATGTATGAGTCACTGCATGGGTGAATGAGTGTATGTGTGTAGAGCTAAGAATCAATGAGTGGGTATGTACTAACTGGTATTGGTGTGTCTATGGTTTCGAAAATGGTAGTCTGTATATTAGAGTGGGTGTATCAAAGGTTATATTAGGGTATGAGGAGGTGCATCAGATTATCACGTGGATGAAGTAATCAGGGATATCATTTGAGATGTCAACAGTGATATCATCAGTGATGTCACTGACCATGTCATGAATGATGTAATATGTGACGTAATCAGCAGTTAATTGCGGGGGCTTGAGTCACAGTTAGCTGAACCAACTATGACGGCAACATTTCTCTGGTTTCGTACGAGTGAAATGTCCAACACGTCTCTGAAACCAGTTTTTTTTTGTGAATTTCTAATTTTTTCAATTGCTAATTTCTAACTATAACGTCCCTGAAATCTGTGGTTTTTTTCAGTGAATTTCAAAGGTTTTTTAAATGCTAATTCCTAACTATGTCTAGAGAAGTAGGACATGTGAAGAAAGAGGAAGAAAGGCACAGAAAGAAGCAAAAGAAATGCATAAAGAGGCAACAGAAGTCCAGAAAGACGAAGAAAAGTGTAGGAAGAAGCAAGAGATATGCAGAAAGAACTAACAGAGGTACAGAAAAAGGCATTGTTGCAAAGTCACTGACTGCTATGGTTGGTAACTGACTCTGCCTAACCACGCCGAAGCCAGTGCTATGCTGAAAGATACTTAGAATACAGTGAAAACACCTACATACACTAGGGTACACTATGGGGTGGAGAACTACTGTGATTGGCATGACCTCCCCTGTAAGGCGTAAGTATGTAATAGGGCAGGGGGATTAAAACTACCTCTAACTCAGAGGTGCACATAAGTGCATAAACAGGCAGGAAAGGTGCAGAAACAGGGAACAGGGGTGCAGGAAAAAGCAAGTGAGGTGCAGACATAAGTAAGAGGAATACAGAAAGAACCAACAGAGGTGCAAAAAGAGGCAAGAGGGGTACAGAAAGACGGAAGAGAAGTGCAGAAAGAGGCAAGATAACTGCAGAAAGAGGCAACTGAGGTGCAGAAAGAAGCAAGAGCTGTGCAGAAAGAACCAATATAGGTGCAAAAAGAGGCAAGAGGGGTAAAGAAAGAGGAAGGAAATGTGCACATAGAGGCAAGAGAGGTACAGAAAGAGGCATGAGGGGTGCACAAAAAGGAAGAGAAGTACAGATAGAGGCAAGAAAATTGCTGAAAGAAGCAACAGATGTGTAAAAAGAAACAAAAGAAGTGCATAAAGAGGCATGTGAGGTACAGAAAGAAGCTAGAGCAGTGCAGAGAAAACAACGGAGGTGCTGAAAGAGGCAAAGAAGGAGGCAAAAGAGGTGCAGAAAAATGGAATAGGAGTACAGAAAGAAGCAGCAGAGGTGCTGAAAGAGGAACAAGGGGTGCTGAAAGAAGGAAGAAAAGTGCAGAAAGAAGCAACAGAGGTGCTGAAAGAGGCACAAAGGGTGCAGAAAGATGCAAGAGAAGTACAGAAAGAAGCAACAGAGGTACAGAAAGAGCCAAGAGTGGTACAGAAAGAGGAAAGAGAGGTGTAGAAAGAGGCATGAGATTTGCAAAAATAGGGAAAAGTGCAGAAAGAAGCAACCAAGGTATTAAAAAAAAGACACTCAAGTGGTGCAGAAAGAGGGAAGAGAGTTGTAGAAAGAGGTCAGGGAGTTGTACAACCAGGGAAGATGAGTGCAGAAAGAGGCAAGATGGGTGACGAAAGAAGCAACAGAGGTATAGAAAGAAGCAAGAAAAGTACAGAAACAGGCAACTGAGATGTAGAAAAAGGCAAGAAAACTACAGAAACATGGAAGATGAGTACAGGAAGAGGCAACAGAGGTGCAGAAAAAAGCAAGACAGGTGTAAAAAGAAGCATGGATAGTGCAAAATGAAGCAACAGGGGTATAGAAAGAGGCAAGAGTAGTGCAGAAAAAAGCAACAGAGGAGCAGAAGGAGGCAAGAGAACTCCAGACAGAGGCATGGGAGTTGCAGAAAAGGCAAAAGAGGTACAGAAAGAGGTAACAGAGGTGCAGACAGAGGCAAGAGAGGTGCAGAAAGAGGGAAGAGGGGTACAGAAAAATGGAAGAGGGATGAAGAAATGTGGAACAGAGGTGCCGGAAGAAGCCAGGGCAGTGCAGAATAACCAACCACAGCGCAGAAAGAGGCAAGTGGGGTACAGGAAGGGTTAGGAGAGGTACACAAAGAGGCACGAGTGGTACAGAAAGAGACAGGAGGGGTCAAGAAAGAGGATGAGAACTGTGAAAAGAAGCAACAGAGGTGCTGAAAGAGGCGCGAAGGGTGCAGAAAGAGACAAGACAGGTTTAGAAAGAAGGAACAGAGGTACAGAAAGAGGCAAGAGTGGTGCAGAAAGAGGGAAGAGGGGTGCAGAACCAGGCAAAAGGGGTGCAGAAAGAAGCAAGTGAGGTGCAGAAGGAGGCCAGAGAATTACAGAAGGAGGCAAGTGAAGTACAGAAAGAGGCAAGTAAAGTGCAGAAGGAGGCAAGAGAACTGTAGAAAGTGGCAAGAGAGTTGCAGAAACAGGCAAAGAAGGTACAGAAAGAGGGAACAGGTGGGCAGACTGAGGCAAGAGAGGTGCAGAAAGGGGGAAGAGGGGTGCAGAAAAATGCAAGAGGGATGAAGAAATTTGGAACAGAGGTGCAGGAAGAAGCCAGAGCAGTGCAGAAAAACTAACAGAGGTGCAGAAAAAGGCAAGAGGGGTATAGAAAGAGGCAAGTGGAGTGCAGAACAAAGCAAAGGAGGTGAAGAAAAACCAACAGAGGTAGAAAAAGAGGCAAGAGAGGTGCAGAAAGGGGCAGGAGAGGTGCACAAAGAGAAAATAGTGGTACAGAAAGAGAAAGGAGGGGTAAAGAAAGAGGAAGAGAATTATAGAAAGAAGCAACAGAGGTGTTGAAAGAGGCATGAAGGGTGTAGAAAGAGGGAAGAGAGGTGTAGAAAGAAGCAAGAGAGTTGCGCAAAGAGGGAAGAGGGGTGCAGAACCAGGCAAAAGGGGTGCAGAAAGAAGCAAGTGAGGTGCAGAAAGAGGCAAGAGAGTTACAGAAGGAGGTAAGTGATGTGCAGAAAGAGGCAAGTGAAGTGCAGAAGGGGGCAAGAGAACTGCAGAAAGAAGCAACAGAAGTGCAGAAAGAGGGAAGAGGGGTGGAGAGAGAGGCAAGAGGGGTGCAAAAAGAAGCAATGCAGGTGCAGAAAGAGGTAGAAAGGGTGCAGAAAGACATAAGAGTGGTGCAGAAAGAAGCAACAGACGTGCAGAAAGAGGGAAGAGCGGTGCAGAAAGTACAAGAGATTTGCAGAATGAGGTCAAGAGAAGTGCAGAAAAAGAAAGATATGTGCAGAAAGAAGCAAAAGAAATGCAGAAAGAGGTAAGAGAGGCACAGAGGGAAGCAAGAGTGGCTTGCACACCATTAGTACCAGTCTAACACCCACATTTAGCAATAAGTAACAGGTGACCATTCTCAGTTTGCAAAGGGCCTTCCACCATGCTGTACAACTTTTTGCTGCACTTTTGGTAACGTTTTAACGTTTTTTACTCAAATCTGCAGATTAGGGTGCAGATGATGAATTATGTGGATAATGCAGAAAATGTATAATTGTGCGAAAGTCGGTGGAGCCAAACAGTCACACAATTCCAGTGACCCTGCTCATACCTCTGACTAGGTACACAAGTGCTCCTCAGTGATTCCATCTTTTTTTGTCTCACTGAGTACATAGTTGAGCTTTTATGGAAATGAGGAAGACTAAACCTGAGGTTACCACTCCACAACACAGACTACCATACTACATAATTACTCTCCATAACACATAATCCCACTCTACACAATTCATATACACTAAATACCACATATTTTCATCCACTCCAAACACATTTGTAATAAACTTTTGTATATTCAACACCAATAGCTCTAATTCTCACAAACGGGAAACCTATTACATTGCAAACACTTCTTTAACTAGTAGTTGCATTTGCAGAGTGGTGGAGAAAGGGTGCTGGGCTCCGACCATTGCTCAGGAATTCCAGTGTGTAGGACATACAGTAGGTACCAGTAGGGCTTCTTGGCCCCCAAGGTCCCTCAGGAGTAAATTAGACTTTATCCACCATCCCCTAGTCTGCCAGGAGGCGCATTTGCAGAATGGTGGAGAAAGGGGGGCATGGCCTCCGAAGACGTCTTAGCAATCCCACTGTGCGGAACTTACTGGAGGTAACAAGATGGGTAGTTGGCCCCCAAGGACATCCTTGGGGGCCAACTACCCCTCATATTACCTCCAGTAAGTCCCACACAGCAGGATTGCTAAGTTCGAATAGCAGGCCATGCCCCCTTTACCCACCACTTTACAAACGCGCTCCCTGGCGAGCTCTTGGATGGGGATTGAAGTCCCCTCCTCTACTGGGGTCCTTTAGTGGCCAACTAGCCTACCTCTTAGCTCCAGCAAGCCCCACACAGTGGGATTGCTGAGAGGTGGACAAAGGCCACCTGCTTAGGGAATTGAGTCCACGTGTGTCCTGAGGACACAAGAGGACCTCATCAACCCACCTCCAGTGCACCAAGAGGCACATTTGCAGAGTGATGTTAAAAGGGGCATGGCCTCAGACCACCTCTCTGCAATTCAGCTCTGTGGTGCATACTGGAGGTACCTGGTGGGCTATCTGCCCCCCCGGGACCCTCTAGTATTCAAGGGCAATTAATTCCACAATTTACAACGCACCATGGGGCACATTTGCAGAGTGGTGCAGGGAGGGGGCGGGGCCTCAGGCGAGATGCCAGCTTTTTTTTTTAGAAGGGGGGCTGTGTGGCCCCCCATATTTTACTATTTTTTGTGCCCTGGGGACCCGATCCCCCAGGGCCTGACCCTTATTTATCTGTTTTTTTTTTAAACAGGAAGGGGGCCGTGTGGCCACCCTACCGAGACTAATTTCGGCCCCTGAGACCCCATCCCCCGGGTATTGGCCAGTCTCTTTAAAACAAATTGAATTAAATTATTTGGAGGAAGCTGCCTGGCCCCCCTCCTCAGGCCAATCATGGCTAGGGAACCCCATCCCCCGGGGCCTGGCCTCATCATTGGGGACTCTGGGGGAGCACCAATCCTCCCACGGTCCCACCAGGTCCCTGCCTCCTGCGGGAACCGGCATTGCTTTTGAGCAAGGGGAGCTGCTGACATGCAGCTCCCCTTGCTTGAAAGCAATGCCGGTTCCTGCCGGTTCCTGCTTTGCTTGATTGAAGCGAGAACAGGTTTTCCTGCTCTCACTTCAATCGAGCAAAGCAGAGTTTGCTATGGCAGGTCGGGAGCCGTGCTCCTGCCCGGCCATTGTAAACAGGATTGTCCCGGGGTGAGCACCCCGGGACATTGCAGGAGCCGACCCTGGGGGGTGGTAGTCCCCAGGGCCATCAAGGCCCCCACTTAATTCCTACCCTGCCACCTTTTCTTGTTTTTTAATGTTTTTTTCACTACCTGACAAGGTAACCGAGTCACAAGATGGCTGACAACACTCCCTGGTTTGGAGTGTAGGCAGCCAATCAGAAGTTAGCTAGTGCTCGGGGGGAGTTGCTACTCCTCCTCGGTGCTCAGATATGTGAATGTCTGCATCACTGTTCTTGTTGTTATATAACATGCTGCATCATTTGGTCACTAAGTACATGAGTGTGTATATTAGTTAATGATTAGTTGGGTGAGTATTTGTATTGGACACTGAGTTTGTGTGTGGTTGGATGGGGTGTGTGTAACTCTATGCTTAGATGTGTGAATAGGTTTAAGAGTGCATGTGGAAACAGCTGTTTGGGTGACTGTATTTATTTGGGTGTTGTAAGCAAATATATGTTTTAGTTGTACATCTTCAACAACATAAAAATATAAAAGGCATTGTATGTGAGAATTGGTGTATATAAATAAGTATATGTAAGAGTCAGTGATTGTGAGAGTAACTATATGAATGAGTGTAAAATTGTAATGGTGATTTTTTAACATATTAACTATGAGTTACTATGTGTTTGACTAAATGAGGTGGTGTGTGTATAATTGTGTAAGTGAGTAAATATAAGTGTGATTAATTTTTTTCCATGAGTGAGTAGGATGACTGCATAACTGACTAAGATGACTGCTGATGTGTCAATGTCTATATATGTGTATAAGTGTATTTGATAGTGTTCTATTAATTAGTGACTGCATGTATAAGTGATTCTGTTGTTGAATGGGTAGATGTGTGTGTAGACTTACTAATCAGTGAATGGGTATGTAGTAACTGTTATTGGTGTGTCAATGTTTTCAAATATAGTACTCTGTATTTTACAGTGAGTGATGAAAGGTTATACTAGTGCATGATGAGGTGTATCAGATTGTCACGTGGATGATGTAATCAGTGATGTCATCAGTGATGTCATTTAAGATGTCACCAGTGATGTCACTGACCATGTCATGAATGATGTAATATGTGACACCATCAGCAGTGCATTGCGGGTGCGTGAGTTATAGTTAGCAGAACTAACTATAACGGAGGAATTTCTATGGTTTTGTACGAGTGAAATGACCAGCTAACTATAACACCTCTGAAACCTATGTTTTGTTCTGTGATTTCTAAGGATTTTTACATGCTAATTTTTAGCTATAACGTCTCTGAAACCTATGGTTTTTTCAGTGAATTTCAAAGCTTTTTTAAATGCTAATTTTTAAGTGTAATAGTAGTTATACTGTTTTTTGTACTGATTTTCTACAGTTTTTTAACTGTTTATTTATAAATATTTTATTCATTAAATACCATTATACATTTATCTGAAAATTGCAAAAAAAATGTTTTAAAAATAAATTCATACTGAATTATTGTTTCATTTTTTCGTTTTTTTAAATTTTAATATATTTATAATATTTTCTTTTTTCCCCCAAAAATTTTCGGAGTCGCGCACCCAAAGCGTACATATCATGGTGGGTGTGCGGATTCTAGCTGCCATTTTAGAAAAGTCGAGAAGGATCTGCGTATGGTGTGTGACGGCTGCGTGTTTTTCAGTTAGATCATATACGTTTAATATTACGTGATGTGCGCGATTGGTATGCGACCAGTCCGCGACTCCTGCTTCCGGGCATTCGCGACACATGCGCATTACGGACAGGACACTTGCGCGGTGCCAGGTCCCGCGTGACGTCATATACGTACTGGGGCACGCTGTACTAAAATGATATGTATGTGTCTTTAATATACATATTAGGGCAAGAGATTATCTAAGATATTCATAAAAATAATGTATTTGTATTTATAATAAACTTGTATTATTTTAAAATATATTTTTCCGAATTTGCGTCAAGTGTGTGCTTTATGAGCACAGAGTGCGCGGATCCCATGTGACCTAAACAAAAAAAGATTTCATTGGTTCATAACATTTCCAACTGTCACTATTGAAAGACCCAACCCATCTAATCATTCTTGTTGGAGCATCTTTAGAGAGACATCTCTTTTCCTACAAGAACCCTTTTTGCTTGTTTTTTTGGTGTTTTTCAAAAAAAATGTTTAAAAAATGGCATCTGGACATCAGCAGGAGGAAGTATCTACTGAAGAAGAATTCTTGCAGGAGGCACCACGTCCACAAAGGCCGTAATCTGTTGTGTGGAAATTCTTCACTTTTCCACTTGGAGAGAGGAAATTAAATGCTAAAAAGGTGACATGCAAAATTTGTGACAGAGTCCTGTCAAGAGGGAGTGAAAAAAAAGACTCTTGTGGCACTGCTTCTATGTACAAGCATCTCCGGACCACACATCCTCTCAATCTTGCTCGGGAGGAAATGAGGCAAGCTACTTTGAACCCTTCACCTGCTGTGGCAAGTATGTCTGAAGCGTCCTCAGGAACACCTGCAATGGACATTAGGCCATAATTCGCCTTTCTCGAGCAACACTGCATGAAGTGTAAGAAACTTATATGCTTTGGTGAGCAGTCGGTGGATGCAGTTTGTGCTGCGCAACGCAACCATCGTTGTTAATTTTTTTTGGGGGTGGAGGGTTTGGAATGATAAGTAATTCCAAAGTTTCCTGTTTTATTCGTTCTTTTTTTGAAAAAACACCAAAAAAATACAAAATTGTTAAAAAAATTAAAAAAATACAAACGGGAAAAGAAATAAAAGATTTTTATCAGAACTTCCTTAGGTGGTTAAAGAAATAACTATAATTGCAAGGCAATGTGGGAAAGTTTGGTTGAATATATGAATACAGCATGATTGACTGAAAGAATGCGTTAGTAGTGTATGGTGAATTTATAGGTGAAGATTTATGAGGTAGTACTGCAGCTTGACACTGCAAGCTCTTTAGCTGCACTGCACCCTGGCACTTCCGAAGCACATGGATGTGACATATGTAGATGAATATGTTGCAACTCTGTGCTTCCCTCTGCACTGCTGCACAACCTGCAGCCATGCAGTGACACAGGCACCCTTGCACCATGGTGCAAGAATGTCTGTGTTGTGTGGAGATTGTTTTTGTGCAGGAAGGGACACCTTCCTGCACAAAAACAATCAGTAAATGCATTTTTCTCTTTCAATGTATGATGTGGAATGCAGCATGCATTGAAAGAGGAAAAAATTAGGAGAAATGAAAACAATTCTCCTCGTTGCGCCTTGCTACACCAACTCTAGGATGGCGCAGCATTAATACACATCTCCAGATTTACGATTTCTCATAAATCTGGAGATGTGTCTTGTTCTATGGGTGTTGCGTGGGAACACCCAGAGCAACACCTGTGGAACGTCCCTTCAACGCAAAGTTCTGTGTATGAAGGGGTCGTATTTCCTAGGAGAGGAAAATCCATGCAGGGTGGCTTTTCCGCTCCTTGTGAATATGAAGGAGTGCCTGGCGCCATAACTACATTAAAAAAGTCACCTACTGGTGGCGCAGGGTGCATGTAAAGCTCCCCCATAAGTGCTTAGGTATTGACAGACTGATACAATAAGAACATAGTGCTGGATGGGTGATTGAAGAATTGCATGAGACTCACAGGAGGTATCCTACGCCGCATGGGTACTACTTCAGTATTTAATGGAGTGGACCAATAGTATGTATCTGCTTAGAGATTTGTAGGGATTATGCACAGAATATTTTATGTGTACTTGTGTTGGTGCCTAGGTCATTTTATAAGAATACCACTAGTAACTGGAATGATGACAGTGCTGAAAACAGAGTGAACACTTAATTTATAAGTGCTTACGTATTGGTGGAGTGATAGGATAAGTAGATAGTGGTAGATAAGTGATTAAAGTAGTGCATGGGATAAACTGGGTGATTCCTACACTGCATGAGTACTAACTGGGTATTTAGAAGAGTATATTAATATTATGTCACTATTTAGAGGTCTGCTTGGATAGTGCACAAAATATTATAGCTGTACTTGTGTTAGTAGCCAGGCCATTCCATAAGTTCATGACTAGTGACTAGAATAATTACAGTATTACAAACAGAGTGTATAGTGAATTTATAAGTTCTTAGGTATTGGTGGAGTAATAGGATTAGTAGATAGTGCAGGACGGGTGAGTGGAGAAATGCATGGGACAGACAGGAGGATTCCTACACTGCATAGGTACTAACTGGGCATTTGAAAAGCTTATCAATAGTTTGTAGCTGGTTAGAGGTGTGCATGCATAGTGTACAAAATATTGTACCTGCACTTGTGTTAGTGACTACACCATTCCTTAAGTATACGACTAATAACTGGAGTAATTTCAGTGTTGCAAAGAAAGTGTGTGCTAACTTTATAAGTGCTTAGGTATTGGTGGAGTGATAGGATACGTAGATAGTGCTTGATGGGTGAATAGAGAAGTGCATGGGACAGACAGAAGGATTCATAGACTGCATAGGTGCTACCTGGGTATTTAGAAGAGTATATCAATAGTATGTAGCTGGTTAGAGGTCTGCATGCATAGTGAACAGAATATTGTAGCTGTATTAGTATTGGTATGTCTATGGTTTTGAGAATGGGAGTCTGTATTTTAGGGTGTGGAGAAAGGAGCATCAGATGGTCACATGGATGATGTCATTTGAGATGTCATCAGTGATGTCATCAGTGATGTCACTGACCATGTCATGAGTGAAGTAATATGTGACATCATCAGCAGTGCATTGTGGGGGCGCGAGTTATAGTTAGCACAACTAACTATAACAGCCGAATTTCTCTTGTTTTGTATGAGTGAAATGTCCAACTAACTATGATGTCCATGAATCCTGTGGTTTTTTCAGTGAATTTCTGAGGTTTTTTAAATGCTAATTTCTAACTATAATGTCCCTGAAACTTGTGGTTTTTTCAGTGAATTTTATATATATGTATTTAATCTCCTCTCACTCTTACAAGGAAGGAATGAGCACTCAGGTTGTAGTTTGGAAGTATTTAATCTGCAAAGGACGTGATCCACGCGTTTCGGCGCGTCCCAACCTTGATAACGATACAAGATGTCATTGTAGCATCCTTATTTAAATGTACAAATGCATAAAGTTGCCAACTTTTAACAAAGGACTACACATTACTTCAATCCAAAAAGCTGGCGGCCATATTGGCCTGGTCACAATGTGAAAATTCAGCAATTGATACAATAAAGAAAAGAAAACAAGTGCTAATATGCACACAATGTCATTTCAGCATATCTTGTACCGTGACCTCCATACCTGTATGTTCATCAATGTGACTTATTCATATTAAACATACTTAGGATAGCAAACATCAACATAAACAATGGACTACACATTACTTTAAAGTGAAAGGCTATCAGCCATCTTAATCTGGGCATGTTGCGTATTATAATGGTGCTTACACAAAAGAAAAGAAAAAAAGGGGTGTTATTATACACACACTATACCTAAATAAAGCTCTAGCGAATATAGTTCCATTCAATTCACAGCTCATTTGAGATGGCATGAGTGATGTCATGAGTGATGTAACTGACCATGTCATGAATGATGTAATGTCTGAGGTCATTAGCGGTACTTTGCGGGGGCGTAAGTTATAGTTAGCTCAGGTACCTATAACTGCTGAATTTCACTGGTTGTGTAAGAGTGAAATCTGAGTCTAACTATACCGTCCCTGTAATCCTTGTCTTTGTCAGCAAATTTCTAGTTTTTTTTTAATGTAAAGTAAGATGCATATCGCAATGGATGATGGGGGATTGGAAGCAGGGCCTGGAATTGTGCTGCCCCCACCCAAGCTTGCTGCTCCTGCCTTCCCTGCTCCTAGCCATCTATTGTCCAAGTCCATGTCCCTGCTCCCTAACTACAGCCCTGTGAGGCCGTTGTTCTGCCACTGGCCTTCCCGCCTTCTCTGAACAGTTAGCTTGCTACCTCATCTACCTCCTCCCTATCCTCTGTTGTCTGAATCCATGGACTAGCCTCCTCCTTCCTGCCATGCATTGTCTGATGGGCTGCCGCTGCCCCCCATTTAGCATGATGTACCAGTCCACTCCTCCTGCCCTCCATTGCCCAATTCTATGCCCCATCATTGACCTCCGGCTTAGCCTCTGTGCTTAGCTTGCTGCCCCTATTCTCCTTCCGCCCTGCCCTCCGATGTCTGTGTGCATGCCCCAGCTCCATCTTTTTTGCCCACCATGTTCCATGGACCTGCCACTCCTATCTACTCTGAGTGTTCTGTTGAGCTGCCACTCCCCTCCCACCTGCCTACCAATGTCAGTTGACTGTAACCTGCCCCTGCCACCTCTACCCTGCCTGTCTACATTCCATGCCCCTATCCCCTTTCTCCTGTCCCCCATGGTCCATTTTACTGCCACACCCTTTCTGCCCTCCCTGGTCTGCGGTGCTGCAACTGCTCCTCCTGCCTGCCCCACATGGTCTGTTGTGAGGCCCCTTCCCCTGAACTCTCTTGTCTGTGCCCAGGTCCTGACCCTCCCTTCTATCCTCCATGGTCCTTTGTGCATGCCCCTGCACCCTCCTTCTTGCCCATCATAGCCATTGTGCTGCCACTAACCCTCCTGCTTGCCATGCATGGTCTTCTGTGCTGCCACGGCCCCTCCCACCTTCCCTGTGTGGTCAGCTAGCTGCACCTGATCCCCTCCCAATTTTCCCTCCATGGTCTGTGTGTATGCCATTATAGTCTCACTGTTGCTCTCCATGGTGTGTCTTGCTTCTAGTTCCCATCCAGCCTGACCTCCATGGTCATCTTGCTGCTCCTGTCCTGTCCCCTTTCCCCCAGCCCTCTGTTTCCATGTGCAGACCCCTATTCCCTCCCTCCTGGCTTGTCTATTCCATTGTAATGCCCCTGATCCGTCCCTACTGCCCTTTATGGTCCGTTATGCTGCAGCTTTCTCTCCTGTCTGTCCATTATGGTCAGCTAGCTACTATTGCCTCTTTCCCCTCTGTTCTCTGTTGTTCATGTGCATGGTCCTGTCCCCTCCCTATTGCTTTCTATGAATTGTTGTGCTGTACTCCCATCCCGCATGCCCTGTGTGGTGTATTGTTCTGCTGTAAACCCTGATGCATGCCCTGTATGGTCAGTTTGGTGTACCTCTCCATGTCCCTCCTGTCCTCTATTATCCGAGTCCATGTCCCTACCCCAATCCCTCCTGCCTTCCATGATCCAATGTACCATACTTGCTAACAATTTGAACTTGGTAAGAGGGAGATTTTGAAAAAAAAAACCTGGGGTATTGATTTTCCCCTTTGACTTACATTGAAAAAGAGGAGATTGTAGACAGGAGACAGATCAAATAGAGCTCATTTGGGCTTAAACACATTGTACGTTTCCTGGCTGAATTGGGTCTGTTGGCATATATTGTTGTACTACCACTGCCTCTTCGTTCTGCCCACAATGGTCTATTATATTGCCACAGCCTCTCTTGCCAGTCTTGTATTGTTGGTTTGTTACCCCTGCCACTCTTTCCACTGCCCTCCATAGTCTGTTGTTCTGCCACTGCCCTTCCTGCCTGCCCAGTGTGGTCAAATTGATGCCTCTGCACCCTCCTACCTGCCTTCAATTTTCAAATTTGAAGCCCATAGGATTCAATAGCAAATACCGATTCGGTAATTACCGAATCGGTAAAATTACCGAATTGACAAGGGAACAGTGTGTCACTTTGACACCCTGTTGCACCCCTGTTTCAGGCTTGTGTGCCATTTGACACACATACATGCCCTTAGGGCATGTCTGTGTGCCACATGGCACAGGTGTACATGCACAGATGTGCATGTACACAGGGATTCGTTATTTACCATTCAACTGGCGATTGTGGACGTGAGGTTAAGTACTGCAGCAGCGTCTTGCTGCTGGTTGTGCGCGCTGTTTTAGCGCTAC
Source organism: Lissotriton helveticus (assembly GCF_964261635.1). Classification (NCBI taxonomy): domain Eukaryota; kingdom Metazoa; phylum Chordata; class Amphibia; order Caudata; family Salamandridae; genus Lissotriton; species Lissotriton helveticus. The sequence goes on along the minus strand of NC_136063.1, from coordinate 1,707,245,822 downwards.
TTGTCATTTTTAAATGCCCGTTTTTTATTTTATTTAATATTTCTTTGCTTTTCCCCTGTTTTTAGTCACAGGGTCTCTGGCCACTCACCTGCACTTTAATTCTGTCACCTCACCGCTGTTTGGCGGGTCCGGTCTCCGGGGAGGCAGTGGGCAGGGAGCGCCATCTTTGTGCGGGACGGGAACTGTGGCCGCCATCTTTGAGCGTTCTTGCGCTCAGGCACAGTGGGAGCTGCCTACTTAAGGCGGAGTTTACACGGGGACAGTCTGGCGATTGTGGACGTGAGGTTAAGTACTGCAGCAGCGTCTTGCTGCTGGTTGTGCGCGCTGTCTTAGCGCTACTTGTCATTTTTAAATGCCCGTTTTTTATTTTATTTAATATTTCTTTGCTTTTCCCCTGTTTTTAGTCACAGGGTCTCTGGCCACTCACCTGCACTTTAATTCTGTCACCTCACCGCTGTTTGGCGGGTCCGGTCTCCGGGGAGGCAGTGGGCAGGGAGCGCCATCTTTGTGCGGGACGGGAACTGTGGCCGCCATCTTTGAGCGTTCTTGCGCTCAGGGACAGTGGGAGCTGCCTACTTAAAAGACTCCTCTGAACGCGCAGCAGTGACGCGCAGCGGGTGCGCCTTTCTCTGCGCCTGAGTCGCGCCAGAGTCCCGCCCGTCCCCGCTCATCCGCGTCTCGGAAGACGGCGAGGTAGGCTTGCAGTAATTCTGATGCCCTGATTTTTTTGGTGTTTGGCGGCTATACGTATTATCGGTCCCTATGCTCTCTTATTCTTCCGCGGAGTTACTAGCGCTACGAGGATCTATTTCCGCTTGCCACCATGTTTTTCCAGGCGGCCGTTCCCTTAGGAAGGGCTGCTCAGGCTGCGGCTGGATCGTGCCTTGTCGGGAAGACTTACTGCCAGCATCCACTCCACCCAGCGTTCTCTGTCACCTGCTTAACACCAGATCTCTCAGTAGACATGCCACTGACATCTGGAATTTTCTATCTGATTCTAAAACCTTGTGTCTGTTTCTTACTGAAACTTGGCTCACTGAGTGCTCTGGCCCTGATGTTGCCTCTGCTGTCCCTCCAGATTACACCATCTATAGGAAGGACAGAGTGGTAGGTCGGGGTGGTGGTGTGGCAATAATTGTTGACAAGAATCTTTCTTGTTCGACATTTCCCGTGGACAAAATCAAGTGCAGCGACGCCTTAGGCTTCACTCTTAAGTTATCACCCCGTCAAACTTGTACAGGGATTATCATCTATAGGGCACCTGGCCCTATAGGCTCCTTTTTCGAGGAGCTTCAGTCGGCACTTTCAGTACCTTGCCTGAGATCGGAGCATTGTATCCTACTGGGAGATCTTAATCTCCATATGGACAACACTGCTGACCCCGATACCATCAAGCTCCAGGGCATAGTTTGTCCATTAGGGCTGACTCCTTTCATTTTTAGCCCGACTCATCTCAAAGGCCATACGATCGATCAGATCTTTTCTACCAGGTCCATTGAGGCCTATCCACCGCTTCCTGTTCTTTGGTCGGACCACTTTTTAATTGAATTTCGCATCTTTGTTATAGCCACATCTAGTGCTAGAGGAGCGAAAGATACCAGAAGGATGTCTCGCCCCTTCTACCGAGTAACGGCAGAAATGCTCTCTGCCGCCCTTGGTCACTATCCCTGTCCCCTTTCAGGTGATTTGGAGCAAGATATCGAATTGGTTCAGAAGTGGCTTGAAACTAGATTTGAGGAGCTAGCCCCTGGTAAGACAGCTAAAACGGAGGGCAAACATACTTCGGCCCCCTGGTTTACTCCGCTTCTTGGTAGGATGCGTCAAGACTGCAAGAGGGCGGAAAGAGCTTGGAGGCGTTTGTATGACCCTGAAGATAAAACCAAATACAGGGAGCTAATCCGACTATACCACAAGCAGATTCTGGATGCAAAAAAAGTATATCTTGAGCATAGAATTGACTCAGCAGAAAGTATGAGTAAAGAAATTTTCAGAATTGTACAAGAGTTCATCTCTCCTGCCTCGAGTTCTCCCATTCCCTCGCACACCGAAGTTTGGATCAACCAACTTAGCGAGTTTTTTATTAATAAAATCAAACTTATTCAAGGTTCCTTCCCGAGGGTGGGCATTTGCCCAGTTGTCTGTCATTTCACACCTTCGCCCTCACTCTTGAAAGAGAAAGGACCTATGTTTTTGGATTTTCCTTCCATCTCTCATGCTTCCTCTCTCGACCTTCTGATGAGGCTTAAGTCGGGCTCGCCGCTCGATCCTTGTCCTGCTAAATGCCTTGGGAGAGTGGCGCTGGCAATTAACATCTTGCTTAACCCACTGCTTAATGCCTCCCTGACATCTGGAGAGGTTCTCTTGGCCTGGAAGCACGCCCTGATTCTGCCGCTGTTAAAAAGACCATCTTTAGATCCCCTTGTTCACGCGAATTATAGACCAATCTCCCATCTTCCCTCCCTGGCTAAGGTGATTGAGAAACACGTGCACCTCTCTATTTCCAGCTTCATAGAGAGCAACAACATCTTGCACGATTCCCAATCAGGTTTCCGTGCGAATTACAGCACAGAGACTGCTCTTTTAGAGGTTACGGATGCCATTCGAGAGACCTTGGATGAAGGAGGGAAAGTCATCTTGGTCAGGCTGGATCTGTCGGCGGCGTTCGACACCGTGCCCCACGACGGTCTCCTTTTAAGACTCTGGGAGATCGGCTTTCGTGGAACGGTGTGGAAATGGTTTAAGTCATTTCTAACCAACCACCGACAAGTGGTCTGGGCACCTCCGTTTTCTGCTGAAATGCCGCCGCTGGAGGTGGGGGTACCTCAGGGGTCTATCCTGAGCCCCACCCTTTTTAATATCTATATGGCCCCCCTGGCGGCGGTAGCAGAGTCTTTTGGTGCCCAGATCATATCCTATGCGGATGACACCCAGCTACTCTTTAAGTGTAACAAGGGTGAAGATTTTGACAGCGGACGGATCAGGGAATGCCTGGAAGCCGTGTTTGACTGGTTCCAGAGTCATAACTTGAAGTGTAATTCAGACAAGTCGGAGCTGCTCTTCTTTGGAAGTCCTCCGGACCCTGATTGGAAGACATGGTGGCCTCGTGACATGTCCCCGCCCGAGGATACCTCGCTGAAAGCTAAAAATCTAGGAGTCTTGTGCGATGTCGATCTCTCTTTCAAACCCCAGATTGTAGGGCTGACAGGAAAGTGCTTCGGCGTACTTAAAATGTTGCGGAAGTTCCTTCCCCTAATATCCCTTCATCACAAAAAAATTATTGTTCAGGCCTTGATAGGCTCGCGTCTTGATTACGCGAATGCGCTCTATCTAGGCCTGCCCAAGTATCTCCTAGCACGCCTACAGGTCGTGCAGAATTCAGCTGCTAGAGCCATTTTTGGATTACCGCGAAGGGCTCGAGCATCGGAGTTGCTTGAGAGACTTCATTGGCTTCCAATAGCCAAGAGAGTCACTTTTAAGATCTTGACTCTGGCTTTTAAAGCTCTCCACTCGACTGGCCCGTACTACCTCAGGAAACGGCTGGCCTTCTATGCTCCCAGAAGGTCATTAAGGTCTGCTTTACAGGCCAAAGCCGTTGCTCCTATCATCAGACGTGCTCGTACTGGAGGACGCTCCTTCCGGTACCTGGTACCTCGGTATTGGAACGAGCTTCCCTTTGCTCTAAGAACTACTTCCAACTTGCTTGTTTTTCGAAAGGAATTGAAGACTTGGCTCTTCTCCCAGTAATTCTGTGCCGCCGTGCAGAGGGCGCTGTGTTGTGTACTTTTCTTCTATCTCTCTTTGCCAAAGCGCCGGGACACTCAATCGAGTAGCCGTGCGCTATAGAAGAGCACTTTATAACATAACATAACAATTGTATTACATGGTAAATACCGAATCCTGAAAGGCCTGTAGCACTGTTAAAAGTGCTACCTACATCTGAAAATACAGATTCAGTAATTTTACCGATCGGTAAATTTACCGAATCGGTAACATTTACAGAATCGGTAAATTTACTGATTCTGTAATTTTACCGATTCGGTAAAATTACAGAATCTGTATGTTTTTAAGCCCCTACATCTCCATAGCCCAATACCGGTCGGAAACGGCCGAAAATCTGTTTTTTTGGCCGTTTCCGACCGGTATTGGGCTACCTACATCTGGCCCCAAATCTCCCCATGTCTAAAACCAAAATGAATTTGTTCATGTGTGATGTAACCAATGCTCATGTAAAGCACTCCAATACCTGACAAGTCTGCACTATATGAAACTGCAAAAAACACAAAAAATAAAAAGTGTTTTGCACACTTCAGTCATTGGGCTACTTGTGGGCTACATCTGGGTGATATGTGTGCTACATTTGGGCTCTTTTGTCTCTGGTGGCCATCTTGGAAGATTTATTTGGTATGACGTTTCCTAATTTCCTCATTTACTGCAGTCTCCTCAGTAGGAAATGCTTTCAGTTTTTTACTTTGATTCCATCAAGAAGGTATTCAGATATGTCACACATTTGTCATAAATTCTGAATGTTAGCACTCTAGTTGCTCATTAGATCACTGTAGTAAAGCTACTGCTCACCAGGGAAGTCTGCTGCTGATATTGAAAGTGCATGTTTCAGTCTGCATGTCAGAATTTTTTTATGAAATAGAAGTGCATTTGAGAAGTCACTCAAAATGTGCCCTAATTTTTCTTTCTGCAGCACTAATCATACTTTCCATGGCAAAATAAACCCCCTCATTTTGTTCCTTTTGAAATTACATGTTTTAAGAGTTACCACTTTATTCCAAGATGGCTATATATATATATATATATATATATATATATATATATATATATATATATATTACCTACTGGCGGTCGCCAGTAGGTATATATAGTTAGGATTTTTTCTCTATGGGATTTTTGAAAATTCTATGTCTAATAACTTTGGCGTTTGTGGACGGAATTGGCTGAAATTTTCAGGAAAATGGCACATTTTGTTTCTGAGCAGCCCCTGAAAATTTGGTTCGTCAAGGGGGAGCCGAGAAAAAAGGGGGGTCCCAAAACGCGTTTTTCCAATGTTAATTTCCATAGGGCGGTTGGCCTCACTTTTAGCCCGAACGGCTGAATGGATTTGCACGAAACTTGGCAAAATTGTAGGGACTGGTAGCCCGATGTGCCTTTGCTAGGTCTCAATATATGTGCTCCAGTGGATTTTGAGAAATTAACGTTCAAAAAAAGATATATATCTGTAACAGCGGACCGGGCAGCGCTCCAGTTCGCGTACTTTTCGCGTAACGGAGCTTTGTGAAGCGAAGCTGATTGGTTCTCCGGCATCTGTAAACATTCCAAACAGTCCGTAGCGGCCGCCATCTTGTCTCTCGGTAGGATCGAGAGACAAGAGGAGGCCAAAGCGAAGGGGCAAATGACCATAAGGGGGCATAGTAGATCCTCCCTGACCCCCTAGGTTTGATGTGGAGGTTTTAAAAGGGCCCCGCGGGGCAAAAAAAATAAAAATAATAATAATCGAACGGCTGAATGGATTTGCACGAAACTTGGCAAAATTGTAGGGACTGGTAGCCCGATGTGCCTTTGCTAGGTCTCAATATATGTGCTCCAGTGGATTTTGAGAAATTAACGTTCAAAAAAAGATATATATCTGTAACAGCGCTCCGGGCAGCGCTCCACTTCGCGTACTTTTCGCGTTACGGAGCTTTGTGAAGCGAAGCTGATTGGTTCTCCGGCGTCTGTAAACATTCCAAACAGTCCGTAGCGGCCGCCTTCTTGTCTCTCGGTAGGATCGAGAGACAAGAGGAGGCCAAAGCGAAGGGGCAAATGACCATAAGGGGGCATAGTAGATCCTCCCTGACCCCATAGGTTGGGAGTGCGCCCGGTTAGCGTAACGGGAAGCGGACTGGGGAGCGTACTACAAGGAAAGAAGAATGATTGACTTTTAACTTATTGTATGTTTATAGACTTTTTTTTTTACTTTTTTTTCTGCTGAGTGACGTCTCGGCCTATCTCCACGGGATGCAGTCCCTACCATCTCGCCGTTTAAGCCCAGGGGGACCGGTAGTGTGGGAGAGATAACGGGGCATATTATCAAGGGGGTTTATCTCCGCTTTAAAAGCCAAGAAAGCGGAGATAAAATTATCTCCGTATTACCTAGCTGTCGCTAACACCAGTTAGCGACCGCTAATAGGAGATAGCGACCATCTTGGGCCCCACTTTGCATGTCAGTGATATTTATCACTAATGACATGCAAAGTGGGCATGCCAAGATGTTAGCGACTGGAAACAGTCGCTAACATCGCTATCTCCTATTACCAACTTTTGGAGATATTCGCGCTAAGCGCGAATATCTCCAAAAAGTAACACCTGCCCTGAGCAGTTCTTAGCCATGTTATCCAATGGGAGGTGGATAACATGGCTAAGAGCATTAGGTCAGTAATGCATGAATATCGCTGACTTTTCAGCGATATTAATGCATTGCGGCCGTTTTTTATCGCATTTGCGATAAACCTTGATAATAGCAAGGTTTATCTGCGATAATTTCTGACGATGCTTAGCGGTAAAAAATTCGTTGCTAAGCATCGTTAGGGATAAATATCGCTTGACTTTGGTAATATGCCCCAACGTCTGTTAACGTTCGATTCGAAGGAAATCAGGAAGTGTTGAAAAACATTGTCTGCGCCATCTTGCCTTTTTTCAAATGCCACACTTTTGTCGTGCACGGCAGCCATTTTAGATGCCTTGACCAGACCCACTCTCTGCACGCTGTCGATCCTTAGCATGGCTCCCCACCCTCGCAAGCATCTCCCCCAGGCACTGGTCACCCCCGCTCTCTGTCTTATGCATGGGCAATAAACCTCCCCCCATCTGCGCTGCTCTTCCCTGAGAATCACACCCTGTGCCCGCCCGACACCTCCCTTTCGCCCTATTCACTACCGCACCCTCTGACACTCCTCTTCCTCTGTGTCCGATTGTCCAGGCCGGTCCCAGGCTATCAGCTAGCCTTGCAGATGTAGTTTATGGCCCCAGCTGTAAAGAATCACCCCTCTTCAAAGGAGTTATAGTAGATCAAGGCCCACACCCGATGAGATCCGTCACACCACACGCGTTCCTACTATCTGAAAACCATCCTGTATTGTGATTGGGGAGGGGACCGAGCCTGAAGCGGAAGATTCCAGGGATGACTCTTTGTACATCAAAGTTTTTACAATTATGTGTCACATTAAAAATATATAGCACTCCAACAAAGTAGTAGGAATATAAAACTTTAATAACTTATAAATATATACAACAAAACAAAAACAGTAAAAACATTTAAACAATGAAGAGACCGTGGTAATTTCAGTGATGTCATTTGAGATGTCATCAGTGATGTCATCAGTGATGTCACTGACCATGTCATGAATGATGTAATATGTGACATGATCAGCAGTGGATTGCGGGTGCGCGATATATAGTTAGTACTACTAACTATATATGGAATTTCAATGGTTTTGTGTGAGTAAAATAAGGTTTTTTAAATGCTAATTCCTAACTATATATGGTCTATAACCTATGGTTTTTTCAGTGAATATATATATAGATATATATATATATATATATATCTATATATATAAAAGAAAGGTTGCCCAGAAGGAGGAGTCACACGTGAAGAGGTTACAGCACACAGCCCCCTGGCAGTCACATCACAGCGCTCTCCTTAGTCACTTCGCTTGCAGTCTGCCAAACGCGTTTCGAGCACCAATCGCTCTTGATCACTGGCCTGCGTAGAAAAATGCGAGAACAGCATTGGTTAGCTGATTAGCCTTTTATTGCATCATAAGTCCCGCCCATCAGGGCGTAACCTCAGGGCATGCTGGTTGCGGTAGTCCACATAATAACGGACCAAAATACCAACCCTTGTGTGGGTAATGCTGTCATCACATAAAATCAATCCAAGTGGGGTAGATGTTAAAAAATATAAAAGTTCGGAAATGGCAGGTAGAAGTGCTGAAATGTCACCAATGTCACTCCAGGGGTTAGGCCCCCTCCACTCCAGTGTGCCCACGGTTGCGAGCACTGGATCCGCGATTCATGCGGCGGGACCCCTCCGTGGCCGACAAGCCGCTAAATACATGAAAGAAAGGTTGCCCAGAAGGAGGAGTCACAAGAGGTTACAGCACACAGCCCCCTGGCAGTCACATCACAGCGCTCTCCTTAGTCACTTCGCTTGCAGTCTGCCAACCGCGTTTCGAGCACCAATCGCTCTTGATCACTGGCCTGCGTAGAAAAATGCGAGAACAGCATTGTTTAGCTGATAGCCTTTTATTGCATCATAAGTCCCGCCCATCAGGGCGTAACCTCAGGGCATGCTGGTTGCGGTAGTCCACATAATAACGGACCAAAATACCAACCCTTGTGTGGGTAATGCTGTCATCACATAAAATCAATCCAAGTGGGGTAGATGTTAAAAAATATAAAAGTTCGGAAATGGCAGGTAGAAGTGCTGAAATTGGCAGAACTGGGAGCGGTCTTTGGTTTCTTCAAGCCCACTTGGGTTAGACATTTGTGAACTTTTCAATCAGGCAAGCGGTACCCAACTGGGTTTTGTATGGAACTACTATGTCCTAGCTGCGATGGGCTTCACTACAGATACCAGCATGCCTCGCTTAGCTGACGCCCATGTGGGCGGGACTATTACAACTGAATAAAGCTGATCCACTTAAACCCGCTGTCTGTGTCATATTGGAAAGAGCCAGTGATCAAAAGCTTACACGCTCGAAACGCGTTTGGCAGTCACGCATTGACGAGCGAAGGGCAGCTGAAAGGCTCTGCTGCCATCTGCTGTGTGCGTTACCCTTACAAGTGTGATCTCCTCTACCAGGGCAACTTGTTTCTTTCTTGTTTAGCGGCATGCCTAGCCGCGAGGAGGTCCCGCCGCGTCATAGCGGATCCCTGGAGTTCAGTACTTCCGAGCTCCGTTTGGATTGAAGGGGGCCTGACAGGCGGAACTATTGGCAGAACTGGGAGCGGTCCTTGGTTTCTTCAAGCCCACTTGGGTTAGACATTTGTGAACTTTTCAATCAGGCAAGCGGTACCCAACCGGGTTTTGTATGGAACTACTATGTCCTAGCTGCGATGGGCTTCACTACAGATACCAGCATGCCTCGCTTAGCTGACACCCATGTGGGCGGGACTATTACAACTGAATAAAGCTGATCCACTTAAACCCGCTGTCTGTGTCATATTGGAAAGAGCCAGTGATCAAGAGCTTACACGCTCGAAACGCGTTTGGCAGTCACGCATTGACAAGCGAAGGGCAGCTGAAAGGCTCTGCTGCCGCCTGCTGTGTGCGTTACCCCTACAAGTGTGATCTCCTCTGCCAGGGCAACTTGTTTCTTTCTTGTTTAGCGGCATGCCTAGCCGCGAGGAGGTCCCGCCGCGTCATAGCGGATCCCTGGAGTTCGGTACTTCCGAGCTCCGTTTGGATTGAAGGGGGCCTGACAGGCGGAACTATTGGCAGAACTGGGAGCGGTCCTTGGTTTCTTCAAGCCCACTTGGGTTAGACATTTGTGAACTTTTCAATCAAGCAAGCGGTACCCAACCGGGTTTTGTATGGAACTACTATGTCCTAGCTGCGATGGGCTTCACTACAGATACCAGCATGCCTCGCTTAGCTGACGCCAATGTGGGCGGGACTATTACAACTGAATAAAGCTGATCCACTTAAACCCGCTGTCTGTGTCATATTGGAAAGAGCCAGTGATCAAGAGCTTACACGCTCGAAACGCGTTTGGCAGTCACGCATTGACGAGCGAAGGGCAGATGAAAGGCTCTGCTGCCGCCTGCTGTGTGCGTTACCCCTACAAGTGTGATCTCCTCTGCCAGGGCAACTTGAGATATATATATATATATATATATATATATATATATATATATATTCCACACAATACTCCAAACCACCTCCAGCAGCGCCGGCGAAGAAGGAGGACGGACCACCCAGTTGAGGCAAGTTCGTTTTTATTTCAACTAGTTTCCAGCAGTGACGAGTTTCGGGCTGAGCACCCCTTGAACACAGTATATATATATATATACTAGTAGGTAGTTATAGTTAGGACCTAGTTCCCATATTTGCCAATATCTTTGCCACCGTTTGACAAATCTTCTGGAAATTTTCAAAACTAATGGGGCGCTGTGGTCAGATCCAGTATTGAAAATTTCGGAGTGATTTGTCAAGTGGGGGCCGAGAAAAAATGAGGGTTCCAAAACAGGTTTTCTCCAAATTAATTTTCATAGGAAACTTTAGACAAAACTACAGCCCAAACTGCTGACCAGAATTACACCAGATTTGGCAAAAAGGTAGCTCTTGGTTCAGAAAGAGTTCTTTTTGTTAATTGGTGTAAATATGTTCAGTAGTTTTTGAGGAGTTCTAAAATAAAAAGCAAACAAGAAGTGGCTGCCGCTGTGGATCCACAAACCCTCCTGAGCACAAGCTTTATTTTGATTGGCTGTCATCCCTCCAAACAAAAAAGTGTAGGCAGCCATCTTGTGACTCAGGTGAGTGAAGTACCGTTTATCGGGAGACCTGGTGGAGCGCTGGGTAGTAGGAAATGTGTTTTAACCCGGTAATCCCACATCTTTCCCACACAGCAATTTGAGAAAAATTAAATTTTTTTCTGCAAAATTTTGAGGTTTGCAGGGGATTCTTGGTAGGAAAACGTTGGGAGATACAAGCAAACCATACCTCCCTAGACTCCACCGGGTCTCTAGTTTACGGAAATGTGTGGGTTTAGTAGATTTCCCCAGATGGCCGCCAAGCCCGGGACCAAAACTCATGTGACCCCCTTGCAAAAGCGGATCGTTTTATGATGGGTAATTTTCAAGTCTACACAATACTTTTGGGCCCTTGTCCGTCACGGGTACTTGACCCACCCACATGAGTGAGGTACCATTTTTATTGGGAGACCTGGGGGAATGCTGGGTGGTAGTAAATTTGTGTAATCCCACATCTTTCCTACACAGAAATTTTAGAATCATTTCATTTTTTTCAGCAAAATTTGATGTTTGCACGGGATTCTGCATAGGGAAATTTTAGGGGATCCACACAAACCATACCTCCCTGGACTCCCATGGGTCTCTAGTTTTCAGAAATGTGTGGGTTTGGTGGATTTCCCTAGATAGCCACCAAGCCAGGACCAAAAACTCATGTGACCCCCCCTTGCAAAAGCACATCGTTTTGCGATAGGTAATTTTGATGTCTCCTCAATACGTTTAGAACCCTTGCCTGTCACTGGTACTTGACACACACATACGAGTGAGGTACAATTTTTTATCGGGAGACCTGGGGGAATGCTGGGTGGTAGGAAATTTGTGTCAGTCTGGTGATCCTACAACTTTCCCACAGAAATTTAAGAATGATGTGAATTTTTTAGCAACATTTGAATTGTGGAGGGGATTCTCGGTAGGGAAACCTTGGGGGATCCATGCAAGCCATACATCCCTGGACTCCCCTGAGTCTCTAGTTTTTATAAATGTGTGGGTTTGGTAGGTTTCCCTAGAAGGCCACCAAGCCTGGGAAAGAAATAGGCCCTTTCATCTGAAGCCCTTTTTTCACATTTTGCCCACATTTCTTTGCTGTATTTTGGCTAATTTCTTGGTCCCCTCCAGGGGAATCAACAAACCCTGGATACCTTTAAAATCCCAATGGTGTTGAAAGAAAAGGACGCAAATTTGCCGTGGATACCTTATGTGGTTAAAAGGTTACAGGGGCCTAAGCGCAAACTACCCCAAATCGCCAAAACAATTTGATGTTAAAAGGTGGATGACCATAAAAATATTGAGATTTTTCCTCTTGAAATTGAGGTCTATTATCATTGCATCTAGCCTTTAGATGGGAACCCTACATTTTGCCATGTAGATTTCAACATTTCCTTAATCCATCAATGGTCTTAAGGGACCTCCTTCCATTGATAGTTAATGTCTGCAACTAAAGACACGTTCTCCTTTCTTTTCTTGAAAAAGGCTTTCACTGTGTTTGGTGATTGCTTTGCATTTATTCCACCTGGATTTTGATAATGTAGTATATTTGTGTTCGGAACAATAACATCCTTTAGCATTTGCAATGATGGGAGAATAGGGCACATGCTTCCTGGCAGTTGCTTAGCATTTAAACATGTTTCCTTGGCTGTTGCTCTCTATTGACGGTCAAAAGGCTCCCTGTAAGTCATCCTGAGAAGTCTGTTCTGAGCAGAAAACTAGCTTATAATGCCTTGGTCGGATATTTTAGATCAGTCAGTTCTCCCTGCTCATAATTTCCAGGATCAGGAGGACCTCTTCAGTGCTTTATTTGTAAAACAAAATTTTTAAACATGTACGTGCCAGGGACCTTCTCAGGAGGTTACTGAGGTCTGCACCACTATTGTCCCTGTCAGTGCTACTGATAACAGTAGCATCACAACTATTAACCATTGGACTACTACAAGTATGATGATATAGACTATTCTAGGGCACTCAATTCTATAAGAATGGTGTAGAATAGTCTGAATTGTCATGTTCAATGTTCATTGAATTATTAAACACTGTTGTTGTGCTCATCTCAAAATTAGACAGGAAGCGCCGCCGTGTGGCAGACTGTCATTAGTGGCAGGGTTGAGAATGTAGTGCCAGAAACCACTGTCTCAAATTAAGCACTGAAAGAGGGTTCAGGTTTGACTCATTTCACAATCGACCCTGGTCCCTTCACATAGAAACATTGCTCTTCTCCCTTTCTTAAGATTTCGACATTAGCTGATTGAGTAAACAAATTAAAGAACTTGTGTTTTTGAACTAGGGAGCGACTGTTGTTGATGTTTTGGCTATAGTTTAAAGGATAAGGGAGAGGTTCTGGAGATATCACATTTTACAAGTTCTATAAAATAATATGACATGCCACAGTATATCACAACTTAACATGACATGAAACCACATAGCACAAATTATGATGGGTTAGATGTTTTTCTTTTGTGTTTCCTTGCGTTGTTGTTTTAATACCTTATGCAGTTCGAGGAGGCGGCTTCACTTCTCCATGACTCGCAATTTGGCTTCCGCCCCCGTCACTCGACGGAATCGGCACTCCTCGTGGCGGTTGAAGCGCTACGACAAGGTGTGGACGAGGGCCAAACCATGGCATTGATTTTACTCGACCTAAGCGCGGCATTCGACACTGTAGCACATTCCATCTTGCTACAGTGTCTGAATGAAGGCGGGGTCACAGGAGCAGCGCTTGGCTGGATCAGGTCCTTCCTGTCTGACAGGTGTTTTCAAGTCAGACTGGGTGAATGCTACTCGAAGGAGATTGAGTTGGGCCAGGGCGTGCCTCAGGGCTCGTCCCTGAGCCCAACCTTATTTAATATCTATGTCTCCCCCTTGGCGGCCATCGTGGAGGGATACGGGCTACGCCTGGTGTCCTACGCCGACGACACGCAGTTGGTCATCTCCCTGTCGCGTGCACCCGGCCTCGCAGCGGACATCTTCAGGAATTGCATGCAAGACCTTGCTGCCTGGATGTCCGCAAACTGCTTAAAACTAAACGGCAGTAAGACCGAGGTGCTCGTGGTGGGGGGAGGGCCGTCTGCCTGGTCGTCGGCGTGGTGGCCTCCCTGTCTGGGTGAAGTCCCTGCTCCTTGCCGTGAGGCCAGGAACCTTGGCGTGTGGCTGGACAAAGATCTTGCCTTTGGTCCCCAGGTCAGTCGGGTGGCGGGTGTATGCTTCGGTGTCCTGAGAGCTTTAAGGAAAGTGTTAGATCTTCTCCCGATTTCTGCTCGAAGGACGCTGGTGCATGCCCTCGTCACCTCACGACTTGACTATGGGAACCTGCTTTACCTCGGGGCCACAGGCAAGGCCATGGGTCGCCTGCAAGTCCTCCAAAATGCTGCAGCGCGGCTTGTACTCAGGCTCCCTAGGAGGTCATCCTCCAAACCAGCTCTGCGGGCCCTCCACTGGCTTCCCATTGAGAGGAGAGTGGAGTTCAAGGCCCTCACTACATGCCATCGCATTTTGAGCGGTAAAGCGCCTGCTCCGCTCAAGAGCCTGGTAACCCACTATGAGCCCACACGCAGTCTGCGGTCCTCGCAGACTGGGCTGCTTAAGGTCCCCAGAGTATCGAAGGCGCGTATGGGAGGCAGATCTTTTAGATACCTCGCTCCCAGGTGCTGGAATGCTCTTCCTTTGGAACTGCGACTAGAACGATCTGAGGTTCTGTTCAGGAAAAAACTTAAAACACACCTTTTCAGCAGGTAGCCTTCTGTGGGAGGGGGGGGGCAGCCATTTCACTTATCACAGCGCGGGGACACGCCAGTGGCGTAACCAGGCGCTTTACAAATGCCCAAATAAAATAAATAAAAAGTGTCCTTTTTTTATAAAGTGTATAGGTGCATAGGTGATGTCCTACACACAGCACTAAATCAAACCTCAGTGTTTTGTGAAATCTCACCTCAAAGTACTTTTTGCACTCTTTTGTACACTATTGCCTTGAGTCTCACATTTTTTAATTTATTACTTACTACCTAATTATTGCCACTGACTATGCACAAAGGAAAGCTGTGAATTCAGAGAGATGCATTTGCATGATATATAAAGGGGCTGATCACAATGCCGCTCGGAATGCATCCGACCGCTATTCAGAAGATTTCCTACTGCATTTGGAAGCCTTTCCGACCGGCATGATCGGTTTGCAGTATGACCACATGATGACGATGTCGGCGGTCAGAATGTAAACCGGCTGGTCATTCCAACTCAGTTCCAACCAGCTCTCAGAGTGCTCCAGCCAGTCGGAAACGCACCGCAACCCCCTATGGATGGCGTTTCTGCAGTCTGGATTACGATGTTGGTTTCCCACAGCCTTTGAGTGCTGGCCTTTCTGCAATGGAAAGGCTGTTGGACATCAACTTTTGGGGCCTTTTAGCAGGGCCCCCTTGCCTCCGTGGCCTATGGTTGGTGGTTGAGGGGGTAACTAGGGTACCAACCTGTAAAACCCCCCACAGGGTGCAAGCCTTTACCCACACCCCCATTTTTCTACAGGAGCCTGTATTACAAACGGTTTATGGCCGTAGTAATACAAGCTCCCATAGAGAAAAGTGAGTATGCGACCAAACAGTGTTCGGTTACATCATAATCGAGGGATCGGAACCACCGACCAGATGTCGGTCAGTACCGAGACGGTGTCGGTCGTAGGCAACTCTGTCCAACATTGTAATAAGCCCCACAATGTTTATTTCTCATAATGGGTTTCCTTACAGAAATAACCCCTAATGAAGTACAAATGCCTTAAGTTATTTTAAATAATATCAATTTCATTTGCAATGACCGCAAAATAAGAAATTAAATTGAAGATTGATGGATAAAGTCATTTAATTAAATATTGTTGCTTATGTAAAGGGAAAACGGGAAACATTAAAAGGCAATCCCAAGGAAAGATCATTTGAATAGAAAACTATCGATTGTCATATAACAACACATAGAACATAACATAATGTAACATTACATAAGATAGCATTTAACATAACAAGCTACTTACATCTACCGTAAATTAAAGCATAACGTATTGTAACATAGCACAGCATAAGATAACTTTATATTACATAACAGAACTGCCACAAAGAAGCTTTGCAATTGCATTTTAAAGGCAACAAGCTTGATGTGTTAATAGTGCTTGCAAACCATGGATGTTATAGAGGCATGTGTCATGTTGACTAGGTGGCATGACAGTTTTTCAGAAAATCATACAATATGGGTCTTATAGACAGGGAGCAAAGAAAGTTGCTTTTCAAATGCACATATTACATTTTCATAGGCCAATAGAGTGAAATAGCAAGTAGACAGCGGCGAGGCTGCCCCTAATCAGGAAAGCTGTCATACATCTACTCCAAGTACTGGATGAGTTTACCGATAAATGGTAAGAACAGTCTCCGAGAGACTAGGACAGCAAAGCTGTGGGAAAACAAATGTTTATTTAAGTGTGGAATTTGAATTTGCAAAGTTATGTTTTGTTATGGTATCACAGATTTGTAAAGAGCTGTTCTGCCAGTGGAAATGGAATCATTACCTGACCTAATATCTGTGCCTATGTTTTTTCTTCTGCTTCACAGGAGTCACCACCGTCCTCACCATGACCACACTAAGCATCAGCGCCAGAAACTCCTTGCCGAAAGTGGCATACGCGACGGCCATGGACTGGTTCATAGCCGTCTGTTATGCCTTTGTGTTTTCTGCGCTGATTGAATTTGCCACAGTCAACTACTTCACAAAGAGAAGCTGGGCATGGGAAGGAAAGAACACGGTAGACGGAACGGATTCGAAGGTGAGACCTCTCAGGAAGGCTGAGAGGAAAGGGAATGCAAGGTGAGAGAGCTGCATTGGGACCAGGAGTGAGCAGCATATAGCCAAACATACTTATGGAGGCTATATTTTACTTACTGGGGTCGTCAATGTAGGTCTTAACTGAAGCACCTCCCACAGGTTCATGCAATTTAATAAATACGCTGTCATCGATATTGCTAGTACTTGCATTTATTGTCACACAAGATAATTAAATCAGAATCTCAGCTATTATTTTGTAATCTCGAGGGCAAGTGTTCTGTGCTTAAATCGTGCCCTTCTACTGAGCAGCAAGACGTTAGAGCTCGCTGTGCCCTTTTCCCAATTCTAACTCAACCAGCCCTGTTTGGGTCCAGATCACTTGCGTTAAGAATTAAGGGCCAGATATTCGACCATTTGATTTTGCGAGCCTCTAATTGCAATTTTTTGTGACTTGTAATTAGATACTCACAAAATCAAATGTACTGATGTGTCTGGGACATATTTAGCGATTCCCAAATGAGTCACAAATGACCCGCCGCATTAATATTTATGAGGCAGGTCGCAATTTGCGCCCCATTGGGAATGGCTGGTACTCACAGGGATGGTGGCCTGCTAGGGTCAGCAGGCCATCACGGCTGTGACTGCTTTTTCAATAAAGCAGTTTTTTAAAAAAATGTAGTACGTTTTCCTTAAAGGAAACCAGAACGTATTTAAAAAAGAAGAAATCAAAAGTTTTGTTTTTATTTTTGCAGAGTGGGCAATGGTCTGTGGGACCACTGCCTACTCTGAAAACATTTTGGTGCCCCAATTCACAAAGGAAAAGAGGTCCCATGGGGAGCCCTTCCCATTTGCGAATGGCTTGCCACCAATTTGAAATTGGTGATAAACTGCTACTGTTTTGCGACCGCATTCACAGTTGCAAAACATTCCTAAAGTGGGATTTCTAAAGCACTAGTGCCCAAACCCCATATACCACTAGAGAGAATTCACCTCTACGATTCCAACTATACCAAACATTACATACTTATTAGGTCCTGGTCAGAAGTTATCCCATAAGGGGGGTTACCAATGTTAACCTATGGATGGGTAGGCCTCAATGCAGTAGCAGGGGCTGTGGCAGGTATGCCAGTGTCGCCATGTTTTTAGGGGAGAGCACCTGCACCTTAGCACTGTTTAGCAGTGGTAAGGTGCCCAGAGTTCTAAGTCCAACAAAAAGGGGTGGTCGAAGTGGGAGGCAAAGAGGCGAAAATGTAGGGGGAGACCGCCCTAAGGCTGACAGGTCCAACAGTGGGATTGTGTTGTTTCTGAGTCTTGGGGCTTTTAGCTGAGGTTTTAACTCAGCAATTAAATCAAGTATTTTCCTGACTACTCAGTCTGTACCTGAAAATAATATCCCTCTCTGTGTGTTCAAACAGGGTGATGCTTGCCCTAGATATCCTCTCCTGTCTCTGCCATCCTTCTCTGCCTTTCAGCCAAAATCCTCATCCTCCTCACTAGAATGTACAAAGCCGCCATTGCGAAAGAGCCTGATGCATGTTGGATGCCTTTTTATAGTTTGCATCTAGTTAATCCCTAATCCCAATCAATGGTAATTCCACTTCCTAAATGGGCATTTTGTAACTAGTCGCATTTAGGAAATCCTTTGTACATAAGGTTAGCAAATCGGTATTTGGAAATTTCCTATTTAGCAACTTCAAAAATGTGACTTCTACCTTGTAGAAATCACATTTTGCAGCACTGCAAATGCCTTTTGTCGATACCGAAATTTTACAGCTCCTAACAACCCGAAATAGCAATTCACACCGGTAAGAGATGCAAAATGCCTACATACATATGGCCCAAATTCCCTAAGGCCAAACTCCATCTTGAGCAGGCAGAGACTCCATTTTGTTTTATTTTTGCAGAGCCATTGACATGTTTAACTTTGACGCAGACGTTGTCTGTCCTTATCTTTCCAAGAAACTGTGAAATTGTCAAGTCCTTCAGACAATGACCTGAATGAGACTCTTAATGCAACAGCAGTCTGGAAGGAGGGCCTTGTTATCTCTATCTCAAGGTTAAATAATAAAAATCACATACACAGTGCAGTCTGAACCGATGTGCTTTTATTTAATCTATTAATAAGAATGTGTCTAGATACTCCCAGAAGACCTTCAGACTGCTTTGATGCTTCTGCACTGAAAGCTGATACTAAGCCAAATCTGGGAGGAGAATTGATTCTGATGCCTGTTTTAGTTTTAAGTGAACACTTTCTCCCAACTGCTGATAACTACAGCATTTTGCTATAAACAGGTAGGCAGTGTGTTGATTCTCCCTAAGAAACTTTAGATGCAAGTTTCATTGCTCCATGCTCTCTTACTATAGCACCTAGAAGCAGGTTTTAGGATATTGGTTGCTAAATGATATTGTAACTATGGTAGAAATGTTGATTACATTCTCACTGTTCGCAATTTGCATTTGCATTTGTGCAGTTTTAATAATATTTTGTCTGGTATTTTAGATGTGCTACTGCAGGATAAGACTGCTGATATGAACACCTTTTAGTTAAAGCATATTTTTATTAGTGCAGTTCTTGTGTGTGATATTTTAAAGAATGAAATTGGGCTTCCAGATTACCACTGCATCCCTGTTTAGGGACTGTTAGTAATCTAAAAACACCGCCACCACTTCAACTGCATATTAATTTGGGTTGTGTTGAGCTACAGCAAGCTGTTTTTTTCACATTCAATAGCTGGTGCATTGAACCAAGTACACTCGTGACACCTGTCAGTGTGAAAGCAAACCTTGTGGAGCTAAGCCAGAGTCGTAGTTTACCCAACAGAGCCCACTCACTTTTACCTAGCCTGCCCACTTTCCTCTCATCCCATCTTTTTTTCTCCACTCTGCCCACTTTATCCCAAGCTTGCTTGTTTTTCATTGTATGCCTTCTTTCCCGCAAAAGCTTGCTTACCCTTACCCCTAGTCTGCCTGTTCTGCCCAAATGTCTGTCCATTTTTAACCCAATCTGTCCACTTCTGTCCTAGGTCTACCACTTTGCCCAAAAATGCCTGCTTCCCCTGAGTCTACCCAGTCTCCCTTAAGTCTGTCAAATTTCACTTCAGCCTGCCTGCGTTCTTTCCCTCTGTATCTAATTTTCAGTGGTTTACACATTGTCCTCTCTAGCCTGTCAGATTCCTCTTAGCCCATCAGCTTTCTGTGAGGCTGCCTGCTCTCCTCCAAGTTGACTCAATTTTGCCCTAATTTAATTGTTCTCCAAGAAAATGTACCTGATTTCCTCTCAACCAGACTGCTATACCTGTCCCTCTCTGGTCTTCTCTAGTCTGCCTGTTTGCACCCAGTCTCCCCAGCTATCTGCTGCCCCCCATATCTGCAAGATTTCCCCCATGTGTATCAGTTCTTCCTCAGGTTGACCCAGTTTGCCTTGAGTCATCTTGCTTTTCCACCCCCAAGTGGACCTCCTTTCCACAGAGTATACCATTTCTCTCCACAGCCTGCTCAGACTGTCAGTTGTGGACTGAGCTTGTCTTATCTTTCTCCAGTCTTTCCTCACTGTCTTCCAGTCTGTTTACTCTACACTACACATCTGCTTTCCACCAGCCTCTCCATTCTCCCCCATTCACTAGCTTCCCCTTCCAATTGGTCATATCTCCTTGCCTTTATACAATCACCTTGGTGTGCATTACCTACCAACCTCACTGCCCTTCCTCTCTCTCTGCTATCTCTGTCAAGATTGTCCACTTCAGGTCCTAGTTTTTCGCCCTTTTAATCTCACCACTCTTCAAACCAGTATTTCTGCTCTTTCCAATCCCTCTATTGTGCACCAGACTCTCTGCTCTCCACATTCTGTCTGATTCCACCCACAGTCTATCCACGCTTGCCCTGAGACTGCTCTTTCCATCCTTAAAACAACTGGTTTCCCTCCCATCTCTTCTCAAGTCTGTCGGTTCTCCTTCGTCTAGATGCTTGCCCCAGTATACATGCTCTGCCTGCTATTCCCTCCATTATCCCCCAGTCTCTCAAAGTTCCTCAGTCTGTCTGCTCTTCCAACAAGCTGCTTTTATCAGGTGGTCTTCTCTCCTCACAAATCTCTCTACTCTTACTGCCAGCCCCTTACTCTACTATAATATTTCAAATCACCTCTAGGACGGTCAGGTCTTCCTTGCAGTCTCTCTACTCTCTAATGGTTGCTCTGCTGTCCATACCAATCTGTCTTCTATCTATCCCAATGTGTCAAATCTCTATTCCGTTGTGTCTTCTCTCTCTTACAGTCTCTGCTGTCCTGCAAGTTTCTTCATTCGTCCCATCCCTCTGGTCTCGTGTCCATTTTGTCTCCTTTCACTGTTAGTCTGCCTGATCTTCTCCAGGCTGCTTTCTCCTACCTTAGCTTTCCAGCAGCCCCAGTCCTTTCTACAATCTGTCCATGTCTCGCAAACTATGTACTCTCCCTGTCACTCTACTGTCCTCACTAGTCTCTCTGCTCTCCAATCAGTCTCTCCACTCTCCCTCTAAACTCTCTGCTCACCGCATTAATCTTCGTTCTAGACGATCTGCTCTCCCTTCCATTCCCTTCACTCTCCCTAGTAGGTCCTTTCTCAACCCCAGTCATTCTTCTCTTCCGAAGCTTGCCGAGTTTGTTTGCACTTCCTTCTAATCTGTCTGCTCTCCCCTTGCGTCTAGGCTACCTACGTCTCTTCACTATCCTGGAGATTATCGTGACTCCCCTATCTTTTCTCTGCTCACCCACACTATCCCCATTATCCAATTCGCTTCACTATCCCCCATCTGTCAGCTTTTTTACCCAATCTGTCATCTCTCCTTCCAATTTTAACCTTTGACTATTAATGTCTTCCTCAGCTTGCCCTCTCCTGCCTCAGCTTGTCCTCTCTTCCATCAGCCATGTTGCTTTTGGCTGTGCCCTCTCTGTCAGTATATTCAATCTCCCCACTCGTTTTCTTTTCTCATCTCTATGCTAAATTTTCTGCTCTTCCTCCCCCTTCGTCTCACTCATGATCTGTCCTCTCTCTGTCCCAATCCCTTTCAGTCTTCCCTCTTCAATCAGCTTGCCAATTTTTCCCTAGACACTTTCCTCACCAGACTGTCCCCTCTGTCTCCTATTATCCCCACTCTCCCCATCACTCACCTTTCTTCTAAATCTGCCCTTTCTTCCTCCCTGTCTGTCACCTTTTATTTCCCCTCTCTGCTCTCCTTATGTCTCCCAGCTCACACTCTATCTATAACAACCTAGCCTCAACTCTTACCCACCTATAAGTTCTTCATTTTGCTTTCTACAATCTATCTGTCAATTTTCTTTTTCCCCAGTCTCTCTGCTATCTCTGTGTCCCCCTTTCCTGGGTCTCATTCTCTAAAGAAGCCTCTTCAACATCCCCATCTGTCTGGTCTATCCCCACTCTCTCAATCTCTGTAATTTTCTGTCACCCCTGCCACCACCTGTCTGTTCTCGCTTTCTTAATTTTCTCGATCCCAGTCGTCTTGTCTCTCTGCGGTCCTTCCACCCTCAGTCTGTCTGCTCTGCTCTGCTCTGCTCTCACTGATAAGCTGGGTAAGGTGACATCACATGCTGGTTACTTGATTCTGCCTGGTTCTTCAGGACATTGAATGTTCATTCCTTTATTGGAACTGAAAGGGAGCTGAAGGTTTGGTGTTCTTAGTGTCATTCTTCCAGTGGCTTGTTGAGTAATAAAGATTCTCAGCTATTTAGCTGCATGGACTTCGCTTAGGGGTCACCAGGCTTGCCGCCTTGCGGCTCCTAACACTGCCTTTGTGACTCCTAGCCTCAGAGGTCATAAAATCTGCCAAGAACACAAGGCAGCTCTGCTTTTTTGTGTACCGTACATTTTTCTTTATACTAATAGTGCATAATATTCTAATAAGAAAATAAGAAAGACATAAGAAGATAGAGCACGCTTATCTGGAACGGTACCTTTGATGGCAGTTTTGGTAAGTAAAAATGTTTAAATGTGTTCTGTGTGCATGCTTTTGCGTGAGCGTGTGTTTATGTGAGATTAGTGTGTATATTTGTGAGCATGTGTCTGTAGGTGTAAACATGTGTGTCTAAGTAATAGTAAGTCAGAGTGATTGACAGGTACTGAGTGAGATTGTTTGATATTTAGACCCAAATGTATTATTCTTTGACGTAGGGCAACGCCACACCAAAGGTGCTGAGCTGCCTTGAGTGAACAAGAGAAAGAAAAAATGCACCAATCTCCTATGATATGGGACAATGTTTCTCTCCCTGTGCACTAGGGAAATTTAGGCAGCCACACTCATCCTTCTTGACCTCTCAGCAACTTTCGATATGGTATACCATAAGTCACTCTTCAGAAAGCTTCAACACTTGGGTATTTGTGGAGTTGCTCTCAAGTGGACAGCTTCCTTCCTCACGGACAGAAGTCAACGAGTTATACTCTGCCCCTACATCTCAGAACCCAGGTAACTCATCTGCGGAGTCCCTCAAGGATTGTCGCTCAGCCCAACACTCTTCAGCATCTACATGACCCCCCTCGCTGACTCAGTCAGAGCCCACTGCTTCCCCACACAGTGCCATACACCGACACACAGCTCATTCTCCCCATTACTGACTCAAGCAGCACCACCAAAGCAAACTACACTAACTACATGAGCAACATCACTGCTTGGCTAAAAAACAACTTCCTCCAGCTCAACACAACCAAAACCCGGGACCTCATCTTCAGCAACAACCACTCGCCCTGGGATGCCTCTTAGTGACCCTTCTAACGAGGCTCCCCACCCACTCTTACAGACCATGCCAAGAACCCCAGGATCATTCTGGGCATCAACCTCTCATTGAGCAGGCAGACCAAACCTATCTTCTCATCATGATTCTACATTATGCGAACGCTATGCAAGATTTTCAAGAGGATCCTACTGAACATCAAGCAGTCACCCATGCTCTTATCACACGTAGACTTGATTTTTCCGAAAATGCCAACATCAGAATCCCAGTCAATGTCCTACACCATCTATAACCCACACAAAACGCCGCCACCAGACTCTTTTTTTTAAAAATAATTTTTTATTGAGCAGAGCACAGGTAAGGTACAATACAGACAATGGAATTTTAAGCAAAGAAAATGAAATGCAAAAAAACCCTAAAAAAGCTTCTTCATATTAAGAACTGAGACGAGGTGAAGCTCTTCAGCTAAATTCAGTCCTTAAGCAGTCAAGTTACAGAGTATAAATACATTATCAATTTACAAGCAATGTGCAAAATACGCAAGTTCAAACCTAAAGTGCAAATGCAATTACAGTACACTCCAAACGAAGACAAAAAGTGCCAGTGCATTCAAATTTTCAAATAGTGCAAAATACGCCAATGAAAGTGCATTTAATAGCTTATCAATTGAACCTGTCAAAAACTAAGACTGCTACCGTGTATTTTAACTTAATATCAACATTATTCTGAGATATTTAGCTTATTTAGCTTAACCCCCTCGTAACCTCAAGGGTCTCCAGGTATTTCCAGTTATTTTCAAATCTCCTGACTGTACCCACCCTCATAGCGTAAGCTTTTTCAAAACTCCTTGACCTTCTCATTTTATTAAGCCATTTCAGATGTAAAGGAACTTCCTTGGTTTTCCAATTTTGGAGAATTAGGGAACGAGCAATGACACAAGAAATAAATACAAATGTTTCCTCAGCCTTTTTAAGGATCCCTCTGTCCCTACTAATCCCAAATAGGGCCAACTCTGGCATGGGAAGAAGTTTTTTACCACCCAGAGCCACCTCTAAATCTGCGAAAATGGCTTCCCAAAAAGATGTAAGCTGGGGACAAGTGAAAACAATATGAAGCCAACCAACCTGGCTCTCCGCTTGACATCTGAAGCACTTATTCACAACCTCAGGGAACCTTTTCCCAAGTGCCTCCGGAGTCCAATACGCCAACCAGAAGGACAAGAAAGCCATTCTCTTGAAATTGGCAGCACGCAAAGATTTACAGCCCAACACACTTACATTTTCCCAGTCTTTATGTGAAAAATTACATTGTGTTAGGGTGTCTATTTTGACTAGATGATGATCTATCATAGCGGCTTGCCCCTCATAGTGAAGCTTCTTGTACCAGTTTCCTATCCCGCTGATTTTAGACTCGTACAAAAGTATTGCCATCTCGTTCGTGGAATCTAGTAAGCCACCTATCTCTTTCCTTAGGAAGTGAACAATTTGTAAATATTCAAGAAACATAGGTCTGTCAGAATTACATACTCTAGCCAATACTTCTTGCCATGTGATAATGCTATTGTGGATGATGAAATGCCTTAACTCCCTAAATCCCAAATTCTCCCAATTTATTATATGGCTGTTTCTGAATTGCAGGCCTTAGCAAGTACACTCTCGCAAGCTCAAAAACTTAGAGGCAGGGGAGCCAAGGTTTTTCTTAAAAAAGGACTGCACTCTGAATAAGTAATCTTTCAGCGTCTTATATCGTGTCCTTTTTGGGAGCTTTGCAATTTTTAAAAATACCTGGACTTGCGAGTCAGCCTCCTGTAACATTTTTTCTAAGAAGAAGCAATCACGAATGTTTTTTGCACCTATCAGGCCTGCCAGTGTATCAATAAAGACCGCTTCATAATACGTTTTAACATGTGGCAGAGCCAGTCCCCCCTGTTCAATAGGAAGTTGAGTTACGGACAGCTTCACCCTAGGTGCTTTCCCACCCCAAACAAACCTTCTAAACATAATTTCCATGTCCCTGAAAAAAATACAATTCAATTTAATAGGAACATTAAAAAAACCAAGAATATTAGTAGGGGAAGGATCGACATCTTAATCAAGGATACCCTGCCAATCAGAGTGAGGGGAAGTAAAAGCCATTGAGCAAAAAGACCCTTATTTTATTAATCATTCTCCCATAGTTGAGAGAATACAACTGATTATATTCACAGGTCACATAAATATCTAGATATCTTATCGGGTCTCGGCTGGCAGCCTGAGCGCGTAGGCAAGATGGAAAGAGGCTGAGTTTAGTATTTAGCGCGAGAACTTCAGTTTTCTTTGGATTTATTTTGTAACCTCCTATTTGTTCATAGGCCTTAAATTCCCTCAAAATACAATCTATATTCTCTTTATTCGGCCTTAAATAGAGGATAATATCATCTGCGAAAAGCTTGAGCTTCACCATCCCATGGATAGAGGGGGAAATAGAAGGAGTATTTCTCATTTTGATCGCCAAGGGTTCAATAAAAAAAGTAAAATGCAGGGGACATAACGGGCAGCCCTGCCTGGTCCCACGATTGACTTTGATGGAACCGGAGTTGTTTGAGTTTATTATAACCTTCGCTGAAGCATCCTGATAGATATTTTGAAGCATCTTAATCACATGTTCTGGAACCCCAAACTGGCCCAGAGAATAAAATAAAGTTGACCAGTTTACTAGGTCGAATGCTTTTTCCGGATCGACCATTAAGATGCAAGCAGGGGTTGTATTAATGGGTAAAAAAATTCAGTGCCTGAATTAAAAATTCAGTATTTGAGGCCATTGAGCGGCCAGCTATAAATCCAGATTGGTCGAAATGTATAACTTCTTGTACAGCATATACAAAACGACGAGCCCAGATTTTCATTAGGATCTTATAGTCTGAATTTAAAAGGCTGATAGGCCGATAGGAGTTGACATCTTCTGGATTCTTATCTTTTTTAACAAATGATACTATTTTTGCTTCCTTAAAGGATGCAGGAACCAGTCCACCTTGTTTAATGTGATTAAATAAATTCTTAAGAGGTGTCGATAATTCCTTTATAGAGGTTTTAAAAAACTCAATTGGGAATCCATCCTGCCCAAAAGGTTTCGCCCCTGCTGTGACTTTTATAGAGTCTAATATTTCCCCTATACTAATTTCCAGCCCAAGTTCAAAAGCCCGATCGGCCGAGATGTTCGGGATTTCTATGTTAGAAAAATACTCCACTATTTGATCCTCCCCCACCAGATATTCTGTGGTATAAATACGACCAAAATGCTCCAAAAAAGCCTTTTGAATCAGATCCTTATTCACGAATTCTTGGCCGCTCATGGGATCCTTAATTTTAACTATCGAGGCGGACTCCTGTCTCTTCCTCGTGGAATTAGCCAGGAGCTTGCCCACCAACTGGCTATCCTCGTACACCCTCTGCTGGAAGGTTCTAGAACTATTAATTTCTTCCAGAATAAAAAAATCTCTTAGCTCTGCCTTTGCTTGTTCCAGTTGATTTGGGTGTAGACGGAGCTGAAGGGCGTATTCTTTATCTACAGTTTTTTGGAGCATAGATATTTTTAGTTTCCTCTCTTTCGCCAAGGCCGATGTAAAAGATATTATCTGACCGCGAGCCGCTGCCTTAAACCCCTCCCAAACCACAAATGGTTCAGCTGTATCATTATTGATTTTAAAATATTCCGTAATCCATACCCGGAACCCAGTTACCCACTCCTGATTCTGAAGCAGAGTGCGGTCAAGCTGCCACCTGGATTGGTCTCTGCTTCCTGCGCTAATGCTAACTTCCAGTTCTACCTTCCCATGATCAGAAAAGGGATTGCCCCCAATAGATGAAGCTAGGGTCTGAATGGATCTATATATAAAAAAAAGTCAATCCTGGACGCCGTCCTGAAGCGAGGAGAGTAACAAGTAAAGGACTCCCCATCTGGATTCAACAGGCGCCATGGGTCAATGAGTTGGTATTATGACATTAAGGCACCTAAAACTTTTTTGGTGTTAGGTTTTAATTGTTTCTTATTTTTATTGGAGGTATACTTTTTTAGGGCTTGTATAAAATTAAAATCTCCTTCCATAATAATCTGCCCGGGAGCCCCTCTCAGAAAATCAATGATTTCTAAGATACTGGAGACTTCATCGGATACCTGCCCATAATAATTGATAAAATTCATCACCTTTCCATGTAATCTGGCAACAACCCATATCCATCTCCCTTTAAGATCCCTTTGAATTTGCATAACTTCCCAAGGAAGTCTTCTGGAGAAGTAAATGGCAACACCTCAATGGACGACCCCTGCTGCTGATGCAAATACAGCATGGGAAAAGTATCTTGGAATAAATAGGTTAGGAATATTTGATTTTAAGTGGGTCTCTTGGAGAAATAACACATGGGGATTCTGGGAAACTGCCCATTTAATGAGATCGCCATATTTCTGTTTGTTTAAGATACCATTGGCGTTCACTGATAGGATACCACATTTATTCATTTCCAGAAAAAAAATTCCCCAATTTTACATTCTCGTACAAACCCTGCCTGCACCTTCTGCTCTTTTTAACTGCTTTCCCCCCAACCCCCCAAAGCCCCCAACCCCCCATGTATCCCCACCCCCCCTGAAATGTGAAGCCTTCCCCCCCCACGCTAACCACATTTCACCCTTTCCTCCTGACCTGGAACGCCGCCACCAGACTCATCCTGAACATCCCACGAAATAACCACATCTCTCCACACCTCAATAATCTCCACTGGCACCCAGTGCAGGAAAGGTGTAAGTTCAAGCTTCTCACTTCACCTTAAAAAGCTCTCCACAACCCAGGTCTAGATACCTCAACCACCATCTCAACTTCTACCAACTCACCAGACACCTCCGATCTGCATCCCAGGCAAGAGCACATCTCCCTTGCATCAATAAGACCAGAAGCAAAGGATGCTCATTCTCATACCCCATAGCCAAGGTCAGGGAACGACCTCCAGAAAATACCTAAGAACCTCAAGACATGACTTTTACAGACTTAACAGCAATGATTTCCTCCTCCTCCATCAGGCCTGCCCTGCTCAATGCCTGGATACCCTCACTGGTGATTAGCTGTGCTCTTAAAATTCACATAACATAACATAACATAAAATAACATGTAGTAATGCTACACACACCCCTATGCCATGGTGCAAAGGTGTGTGCATTCTCTGAAGCATATGTTTTGTACAGGAATAGGTACCTTCCAATACAAAAACTATGCTCCAAGTCTTTTCCCAATTTGTATGTGTGCTGTACCCACATGCAAAGTTGGAAAAACGAGGAGAAATGAAACCATTTCTCCTTGTTATGCCTGCCTAAAATTGTTATAAGATTGTGGTGCAAATTCCTCTCTGCCATTGTTTTTTAGATAGGGTATGCCTCAAACCCTATGGGTGATTGCATTAGACCACCCATGCACCACCCATGGAACACCCACTTGAAGCTAAATAACATAAAGCAGTGCATAGCACAATTTCGTGCTACTTTGGGATACTATCCAACACAAATAGGGATAGTGTACAATAGTACATCCCACTGCAACACTTTGCAACAGGTTTGCATCACAAAAGTGATAAAAACATGGTGCAAAGCATCATTAAACCTAGGCTTGAGTGTCAGTGAGTATTGCTTGAGCATGTGTGAGATTGAGCGCATATGCAAGTTAGTGAATGCGAGTTAATATGAATGGATGTAAGAGAGTGTGAGTGTGATGTTAGAGTCATGTGACATACCTTCATGAAACAAATCTAGTTCAAGTTTCATATGATGTCACTTCTTGTGATGTTGTTATGGTCAAATGATATGTGATGTCATTTCCGCTACCCCTGCCATTTGGTGAATTGACACCCATGGGCAGTTGACTAAATAGCAGACATTTTTACATATTAGAAAGGCTGCAGGGTGATTACACGCTCGCGTATTTAAAACATATAAACCAACGAAAATATTAAGAAATGCAATCATGTCGTTCAAACTGTGAAGTGCAGTTTAAAAAAGCTCAGTAAATCAGCCTCCAATACAGTCCTCCATTGGCCAGAGTCACAAAAGACAGATTCCAACATAAGACTACTGAAAAGAGCAGCAGCCATCTTGTAGAAAATAGAAACCTTCTCAGGGGTCTCACTGATACTTGGTCCTTTTAAAGCAACAAAGAAGAAATTGGCACAGAAGCTGAAATATAAAAAGAACATCTTTATTAACCTCAGACAGAAGCCTTAGCAACTGAATTAGACAGTCTGCGGAGTTCAGAAAACTGGGGCCTTATATATGCTTAGGGTTACATAGTCAGCATAAGAGCAAGGGACAGTCCTGGCTCATGTAAGCATGCAAAATGACTAATATGGGCATGCAAGATCTGCTTGCGCAACAAAGTGGGAGGAGCTAACAGTTGCTAATTCTGGTGAACACATCCTGACATTTACAGTCCAGAAACAGTTGCAAGGACATCTGCAAGCTCAACTGAGCATGTGTGAAGGTGGAAGATGCTAAATATAGTTTGTTTCTAGGTAGATTACAAGAGCAGTCAACACTGAGGGAGGACAGAGCACATGGCGAGCACGTGGCAGCACATGGCAAACAAGATGGCTGCCAGAAATACAAAATGGCTTTTAGCTCATGCTAACAAATCCCTCCAATATTTAACAGTCTTAGGCAGGGGAGATAATGCCGATAGCTGAAGGTCGAGGATTATAGCATAATAGTAACCCTGGGCGAAGCACTACGCTACGCTCGCGTAGTTTGCGAAGTTTGCGTAACTTCGCACTGCGCGAGCTGCACGTAGCACAGTGCGAACACGCGTAGCGCAGCGTAGCGTAGTGCAGCGGTCATTTTTTGCATGTTCACGGTCCTCAACGTCATGTTCCCGACCGCGAGCAAGCAAAATGACATCCCGGCGAGACTCTCAACGCGGGGAGGTCAGGTTTCAAATTGCGAGTGGTCGTGCATGCTCGCGACCACTCGTGATGAGAAACTACCAGTTCGCGTTGAGAAAGCTGCCGCTCGAGTAAAAATCTACTCGAGCGGCAGAAAACTACAGCTCGCATTGTGCAAGATGCCGTTTTCAATGATTGCACAGTGCCGGATGCTTGTTCGCACTGTGCAATCATTTAAAATGCATCTTGCACAGTGCGAACAAGCTACTACGCAGCTCGCGCAGTGCCACGTGAAGTTCACGTAGTGCGAAGTGCACTTCGCGTAGCTTCGCGTAACGCTACTTCGTGAACTACGCCCAGGGTTACACAATAGAGCAGCCCTCTTAAAAACAGGCTTTACCCGTAGGTCTGGACAAAACTATTACAAATGGTAAGGAGAAAAGAAACCAAACAATATGCTTTATATCTATAATATAAGTATGATAAACAATTGAATGTGTGATGATTTAGTCTACTTTATTGATGTAAAGCATGCATTGCAAGACCCCAAAATGTAATGATACACTTAACAGTCAGTACCATCATGAGGGAGATGAGGAGCTAAAGGCCAAGCAAGGTGTGTGTATATACTTAATCATCAGAAACAATACGTCCAACAAGCAGCAGTGCTGACAAGCCAATTTGAAAAATATATTATTAAGAGGAATACATCCAGGTCAGTGCTATTTTACTGCTCGACTTAATCACTACTTTAATGTAACTTCGAATCAGCTAAAGCAGAACCACCATTACTTTTTTTTACCTCATTGTGCTTTGATAATATTGCGGCACACAGCACAGTGGTATAATAGGGGTGCAGCTTTTCTAACCAGTATTTGTTTAATATATTCTTAAATTCCTCTATGTCAATCTGTATTGAGATGTTTAAACATTAACTTGAAACTTTTATGCTTCTTTAATTTTTCTGAAGTTAGCCCATCAGGTCGAATTTCACTCTCAAGATTCTGGTTTTGCCTGCCACATTAAATACCACCTTAAATATCTGAATTTGCTTTGTGTGTAAAATGCACAGAAAGAAGATCTCTGAAAGGGTTTAGAGAGTCTAATGGAATATCTATGTTTGAAACCCATGATATTGTTAAGTGTTGTATACTTCACTTGGTATATAATGTGCCTTCCCCACACACTACGCCGGCTTCACTATTGTCCCATTTGCTCTTGCACCTATGTAAATACAATGACTATAAGAGCAACAAAGAAATGTGAGAATATTGACTACTTTTTAATCAATTGAGTTAAAAAAATGTAATTTACCTTGGTTACCGTTGGCCTGAAGGACAAGGTTTCCCTAGTAAAAGAAAGAGTCCCAGGGTACCTCTGTTACTTTTCCAAGTGTGTGTAACCCGATCCTGGTGAGCATATGGGGTGGGTCTTTGTGCCACAAATGCACGGAGTCTCTGAGGTAAGTACTTTAGATAACTACAAAGTGAAGCTGTGATAATTGGTAACCTAAATATGATAACATTCTTATGTAAGAGATAGAAATTTGAAGTGAGGTGGAATCTGAATTTTTCTACCATCATCAAAGATGCTTTCGGATGTTTCAGGGATAAAACACTCTTAGACTCCTGATCTAATGGAGCAAAGAGTGAACTCATTGATGGGAGCACATTTTAAAAATCCAGGCTCCAGGGAGCTTGCTACAAGCTTCAAAGCTCTCTGAACAATTGATCTCCTTTGTCCAACTGACATGAAAGATGGGGCTCATATAGAATGTCAAATTACATTTCAATGCCCACACTGATCCATAACAAAATGATAACTGCTTATAGTTCTTGTTTGAATAGTGCCAATTTCTTGTTTTGGGGTTTCCATCAATATCAAATAGTCCAACTTCTGCAGTTTCAAAATGCCAGCACTTGGACATACCTGGCTACAGTCCTCCTCGAGTGATTTATATGTATGGTTTTGTGTGTGTGAGTTATTATTCAGAACTGGTGCACATCTTTTCTTGATTCTGTTATTAACTTTTTATCTTGTGCAGGGGTATGTGCATTTTGGTGTTGTGCTATGCTTTTAGTTCATAAACTATTGAGATGAGAGACCAATAATGCCATATTTAGTAGGGGACTTTTTCCAAAAGGTTGTCTTTTTTTCTGTTTTGAGTGCACAAATTTCATAGCAGACATGCAATGGCCAGAGAATCTGCTGGTTACTAGATGGGATCAGAAAGGCAAAGTTCCAGGGAGTGCCCTAGACTTTATTATATCATTTGGGCCTCATTTAAGGGGAGTTGGTGTAGGGTAGCGCAGCAAGTCACCTTGCTGCACTACCCAACGTCAAAGTGAAAGGGGCGTAATGCTCCGTATTTATCCCATTTGGTACATTCCTGTCCTTTCCGCCTGTACTGGCACCATTTTGGCAGCATAGTGCCAATGCAGGCACCCTTGCACCATGGAAAAGCATAAATTACGGGACCCCCTCTATTGATACTTTCAGGACCAGGGAAAAGAGAGGAAAATAGCAACACAACATATGAGAGATTCCCCCGTGGTCACTATTTACTTTATCATGTGATCAGTCTCATCAAATTATTTCATTAGCCTTCTAATCCATATAGGTACAACACAATCCATGATTTTCATTTTACACTTTTATTTGTTTTTATTTTTTTCTGTCGTGTATCAAAAATATATTTTTTTCTTTTTTTGGGATTTTAGATCATTTCTTCCATATATATCAGTGACATAATTGATAGTACAAAATTAATTTATAAAAAGTGCATTGCATCATATCAAAAAACTTAGTTTAGAGAGTTACATAATACAAAACATAACCCTGATATATACACATGAACTACCAGTCACACTTGCTCAATCATACCAATTCACACTCATACTACTATTAATCTTCTCCCAATCAAAACCAGATCCTACACATGAGGTAACACAGTTGTTGCTTGTGTGTGATTATACGCCAGGCCTACGCGCGTTTCGGTGGAGTGAGACCACCTTCCTCAGGACCAAGGTACAAAGTTCTATTTCTTCCTTTCTGTGTACATACAGGGTACCTAGTTTTTGTTGTATGGTGAGGGTATCTGCATATCTTTGTACCAATAAGGAAACTTTCCCACTGTTGTAAGCAGATTTAGAATTACTTCCTTAGGTTTATTAAAAAAGCCTCAATGCGAAATATTATTTGGCTCAGTTTATTTTGTCTGGCAAGACGTCTCCTGGCAGGCTCCTTATCGAGATAATCCCTGTAGTTTATAGGGGGATTTCCGAATACTTAAATCTTCTTTTGTATTACAGCGCGGAGCACACTTTGTCTTTCTTTTGAGCGTATCGATCTTTCAATCGTTCAACCTGGTTTCTCCGTCGCGGTGGAGGCATACGATCGTCTTGCCACGTCTCTAGATTACGGCAGAACTGCTTACAACAGTGGGAAAGTTTTCTTATTGGTACAAAGATATGCAGATACCCTCACCATACAACAAAAACTAGGTACCCTGTATGTACACAGAAAGGAAGAAATAGAACTTTGTACCTTGGTCCTGAGGAAGGTGGTCTCACTCCACCGAAACGCGCGTAGACCTGGCGTATAATCACACACAAGCAACAACTGTGTTACCTCATGTGTAGGATCTGGTTTTGATTGGGAGAAGATTAATAGTAGTATGAGTGTGAATTGGTATGATTGAGCAAGTGTGACTGGTAGTTCATGTGTATATATCAGGGTTATGTTTTGTATTATGTAACTCTCTAAACTAAGTTTTTTGATATGATGCAATGCACTTTTTATAAATTAATTTTGTACTATCAATTATGTCACTGATATATATGGAAAAAATGATCTAAAATCCAAAAAAATGAAAAAAATATATTTTTGATACACGACAGAAAAAAATAAAAATAAATAAAATTGTAAAATGAAAATCATGGATTGTGTTGTACCTATATGGATTAGAAGGCTAATGAAATAATTTGATGAGACTGACCCTTGCACCATGGTACAAGGGTACCTGTGGTGTAGGCAGGGTTGTTTAAGTGCATGGAGGGGCACCTTCTTGCACAAAAACAATACATTGAGGTGTCCTCCTCCTTCTAAGTGTACTGCAGAATGTAGCACACATAGAAAGAGGAATAAACGAGGAGAAAAGAAATATTTCTCCTTGTTTTACCGTATCTTGGAAGGTGGACGTTTTGGTGCATCCCCACATCTACATGGTCTTCTAAATCTGGGGAAGCATCAAAATCCATGGGTTTTGCGGCCACTGCAATCCCCATGGAACGCCTCTCTAGCGCAAAGTAAGCCAATGCAGTGATTTGTGCTGCCTTGCCTTACTCCTGATCGATGAGGCCATTCAAAGCCATACATAGTGGCTTTGCATGGCCTCATAGATATGATTTCAAGGTTTGCCTCTCTGACTTGTCAAAAAAAGTGGTGCTGTGGCGGCACAAGGGGTTCCTAAATATGCCCCTTGGTGCCTGTTTCTACATCCTCTGCAGATGCGAGATTAACAGGGACCCCGGGTTCATGACTCACAGTGTAGTTGGAGGTTTCCGGTTTGAATTTACGGTATTTTGTCCTGCACTTCTTCTGAATTTTTTAATGCTTTGGCATCCCAGATAAATTCCCAAGAGCTCCAACCAACAGCAGAGTGGTCCACAGCACATGGTTTCAGATTCAAATGACAACTTTGGGGTGACTGACATGTGAGTTGAGGCAAAAGTCTTGGCTATAGCCAAGGGGACCTCCGTCCAGGTTTAATATACCCTTGGTCTTGTTGTGGTAATTCCTGCTATGGAAATGGGATCCTTACATAATTTCATTGCAGGACGTGTATCCAAGATGGCACACCGGGGATTCCTTTTCTGGGTTACTGGTTCCATATTTATGGTTTCACGGAAGCAGCTAGGTGAGGGATAATCTGCTCTCCTTCTGACATCCAATGGGCCAAACATTGATCAGTGTGATCCATCATTGCCATGGTGTAGTGGTATTACATGCTCGTAATAAACAAATCAGCTCTAGCGTTCGGGTGAGATACAGAGGCCATCGATATGGAAACACACCCTTTGCATTAAAACATACCTATGTGCAAAGCCCACCATACTCACGGGCTTTACATTATAACAGCTGTAGAAATGGAATTTAATGTATGCACCGGTCTAATTATGTGATTGGTCATATTGTACGTGATCTTTAATGGTGTCTCTCCGTGTCTTACTGCAACGTGTTTGATACGGAACTTTGATACGGTCTCCCACTCTATCCTACTTAGGCGCCTTGAGGACATAGGAATTAAAGACCTTGCCTTAGAGTGGTTCCGATCGTTCCTGACGGACAGATCTTTTCGGGTCTCGGCCCCTCCATTCACCTCCCAGCCTCACCCCATAGAGCAAGGCGTCCCCCAGGGATCGGCGCTCAGCCCGTCCCTATTCAATCTTTATGTCCAGCCTCTTGCTGAAATAGCAAAAGAATGGGACCTGACGCTGGTATCGTACGCCGACGACACCCAGCTGGTCATCTCCTTGTCCGAAGGCCCCTCGATCTCAGCAGCGAGATTCAAGACCGGATTACAGGAAGTCGCACGTTGGATGTCACACAACTGTCTCCAGTTGAATGCTGGCAAAACGGAGGTGCTGCTCCTAGGTAAAAACCCCGACTACTGGACTGATCATTGGTGGCCATCTGCACTGGGCCCCATCCCCCCCTCTAAAACCGTGGTAAAAAACCTTGGCGTCTGGGTGGACGCAGCTCTTAACTTCCAGACCCACACTAAGAAACTTGCTGCCACCTGTGTGGGCCTGTTGAGGTGCCTTCACCCAATTCTTGGCTTTTTTGACCATCATACGCGCCAGCTGATTGTCCAGTCTACCATTCTGTCTCGACTGGACTACGCCAATGTCCTTTTCCTCCGCCTTAACAAAGCTGAGATGGCGTGGCTGCAACGCATACAAAACTCTGCTGCCAGGGCAGTTGTAGGCCTCCCTCGTAGGTGCTCTGCTAGAAATACCATCCAGAGACTACATTGGCTCCGTATGGAAGCCCGAGTTCAGTTCAAAACTCTCACTACTGTTTTTAAAATTCTTAAGACTGACTGCCCTGGTCTCTTGCGCCCTCTCTTAGAGCCTTACACCCCTCAGCGTGCCCTACGCTCCTCAGGGCAAAACTTGGTTGTTACCCCACGTATAAGGCTAAGCAGAATGGGCGGCCGCTCTTTCAGAGTCCTGGGGGCAAGGCTCTGGAACTCCCTGCCACCCCATATCCGCTCCATGACCAACTTACTGGTCTTCCGCAAGGCGATTAAAACCATTCTATTCTCCCCATCCTAATCCCTTTCTGTCCTCTCTCTCCCTCCTTCCCTCTGGTTATTGTTATGGGTCAGCGCCGGGACGCCTCGTTGCTGGGGCAGCTGTTCGCGCTTAATAATAATAAACTTAGTAACGTGCAATGCTCCATCGTTCCCATGCTAAAGATTATTGTGCAGAAATCTGTATTTGTGCAAATCTGAGGTTGGATTGTTGTCTGTTTCTCCGCGTCTGTTAGGCCAATTGATGCAATCTTTTATCTTTCAGTCGCATTCAGCAGCCCTAGCTACCGCATGTCTTGCTCGTTGTATCCTTAATATGTATCTTGGCAGTGTGACAATACTGATAATTACGACGTGCCGTATTTCTATGTTCTCAGCATAATGAATGCTGGATTGCAGCCTTGAATGGCAGAAGGTTAAGATCTCTGGAAATTCTGGGGCATATTACCAAGGGCAATATCGCCGTTTTAGCGGGAAGAATTCCTGCTAAAGCGGCGATAATTTTATTGCCCTATTACCTAGCTGTCGCTAACACCAGTTAGCGACAGCTAATAGGTGATAGCGGGCATTTAGGGGCCCACTCTGCATGTCAGCGATGATTATCGCTAATGACATGCAGAGTGGGCGTGCCAAGATGTTAGCGACTGGAAACAGTCGCTAACAACGCTATCCCCTATTAACAACTTTTGGAAATAATCGCGCTAAGTGCGATTATCTCCAAAAGCTAACGCCTGCCCAGAGCAGTTCTTAGCCATGTTATCCAATGGTAGGTGGATAACATGGCTAAGAGCATTTGCTCGCTAATGCATGAATATCGCTGACTTTTTAGCGATATTCATGCATTTCGGCCAATTTTTATCGCTTAGGAGATAAACCTTGATAATATCAAGGCTCCTAAGCGATAAAAATCGTCGGAGCGCGGCGATATTTAAATGCCCGCTAACCAAGCTTAGCGATAATTATCGCTATAGCTTGGTAATATGCCCCTGAGTGTCTTCGTTTTTGCAAAGCTAAAAAAAAGTTCCTAAATGGATACAGAGCGAGTAATGCAAAGATAAGCATCAGACAAAATGGTGTGCTATTCGTGTACAATTGACGAAAAACCGTCTCTAAGTAAAAGCAGCACTTTTTTCGACAGAAGTGGCACTAACAATAAAAACAGCGAAAAGTCCTTGAGAATGTAGGTCTTCTCAGGCATTGGAATCTGGACAAGGATTTTGTATGCACTTGTAGTTCCGGCCACCATTAAAACTGCTCTTATATTATCAGTGTCACTTTTATTTGTTTGACATTTACTGCTTTATATGCCCGAAAACTTTCTGAAATGCATTAAACTGACAGTTCATATGTAGGGCACTTTCATTTCCCGAGCATCCCCAACAGTAGCTGTTGTGTCTGGCGAGCATATTTCAAAATAGAGCAGGATAGAGGGCAAACTTTCTAATTTACCTCTCATAGGATGTGAGAGTTTCTTCCTGAGAAGCGTTTATTCCAGTATTCAGCGTCAATAATATATTCTAATTCAATGTCTAGGAAGCCCAGTAACTGGATGTGACTCGCAGCGGCTAGAGGGGCGGATTCGATCAGTTGTATTGCATGCAGTACTGGAGCTTCCAGATTTTTAGAGCCAGTCCTTCAAATGACACGCAAGCTTTTATTTAGAGGTCGGAGCAAAGGAAAGACACGAAACAGAACCAGTTTTATTGGACGTTAATGTCGACTTGAGTACAAATAGCGCTAGCTCCACATTTTAGCTGCTTCTTTTACCTCAAGGTTTTCTTCGATGCAGAAATAGCACAAACTTATCAAGAGAGAAAAATATATCTGAACCTTATTTCACATTGTGCCATGTCAAGAAAGTGCAAAAACATGGGGGCATATTGTCAAGGGGGTTTATCTCCGCTTTTTTGGCTTTAAAAGCCAAGAAAGCGGAGATAAAATGATCTCCCTATTACCTAGCTGTCGCTAACACCAGTTAGCGACAGCTAGTAGGAGATAGCGACCATCTTGGGCCCCACTTTGCATGTCAGTGATATTTATCACTAATGACATGCAAAGTGGGCGTGCCAAGATGTTAGCGACTGGAAACAGTCGCTAACATCGCTATCTCCTATTACCAACTTTTGGAGATATTCGCGCTTAGCGCAAATATCTCCAAAAGCTAACACCTGCCCCTGAGCAGTTCTTAGCCATGTTATCCAATGGGAGGTGGATAACATGGCTAAGAGCATTAGCTCGGTAATGCATGAATATCGCGGACTTTTCAGCGATATTCATGCATTGCGGCCGTTTTTTATCGCATTTGCGATAAACCTTGGTAATACCAAGGTTTATCTGCGATAAAAATCACCGCAGCTCAGCGGTAACATTTTGTCTCTAACCAAGCAATAGCGATAATTATCGCTATTGCTTGGTAATATGCCCCATGTAGACTAATATTATTTGAGGAGGGCGTTTTTGCACCCTGTTTTTTGCCAGGCTCTGAACGAAAAACGTATAAATTAAATTAAACAGATGCTAGTTTTATGTTCTAATCTTTTCTTAGTTCAATAATTTCCTTTTTCAGTTTGAGACTGGGATATGCTTTTCATGTAAGCAGTTTGTAGGACTGAAAGTCTCGAGCGCAGCATCCATGTGACATTTTGTCATTTCGATCTACCTTAGAGTACGTGTATATAGATTGAACCCGTCCACATGCAGGTAGTCTACGTACTTTTGAGCCAGATGCACAACCATTTTTTGCAGTCCAAAAAGGGAAATAGGTCCTGTTGGAACTGGGGGTCTCTAGTTGGCAGAGGTAGGTACCACTGTCCAAATAGGGACCCTTGCTTCTAGTCAGGGTAAGGAGGAAACACTCTTAGATAACCTCTGCTCACCCCCTGGGTAGGTTGGCACGAGCTGGCAAGGCTTATCGAAGGCAATGAGTAAAGTATTTGTGCCAACATTCACAGTAACACAGTGAAAACACCACAAACTGACTCCACAACAAAAAGTAAAGGTATTTTAATCTAAACTACAAAAGACCAAAATGACAAAAATCCAACATACACAGTTCAAGAATATGGTTTCAAAAGAGTTCTTAAGGTTGTGTTAAAATAGTCCACAGTTGCGTCATGTTTTAGCCAACAGTACCTTTAAAAGCGACAACGTTCCAAGTGAAAAGCAGTAGCGATGAAGAGCAAGCGATGCGTCACTCCTGAGACCTCCTGAGACCTCCTGAGACCTCCTGAGACCTCCTGAGACCCTGGGGAGGCAATGCGACAGCCCCGCTCGATGTAGCGGGCGTGTTGCAGTGACTCCTATCTGGTACAGGGAGGGATGCGATATCTTGCGTGGATTCAGGTGCACAGGTTTCGGTGGAAGCGGCTCGCAAAAGGGACGATGCGACGATCTTTGGGGCGGCGACGATCTCCGGTGCGGCGACGATGCGCAGCTCAGCGGTGATCTTCTACTCTCGTGGCCCCTCAATGCGATGGCTCTGCGACGTCTCTCGCAGCGCGTGATGCGGTCCGCAAGCAAGCGGTGTGATGATCTCACCCAGTGACGGCATGCTCTGCAAGGATACTCGCAACAATGGTAATCTTCCCGCACCGGTCTGGTGCGTCCCGCAAACAAAGGATGCAACGGCTCTGGCAGCGCCAACAGGCCCTGCGGCGATCTCAGCCTTGGTAGCGGCTAGAATTTCCTCGCACTGACGTGGATACGCTCCGCATGCGAGCGATGCGATAAACTTTGCAGAAAGTTCTTTAACGCTTGGTTTTCAGCTTCCCAACACAGGTACAACTTCCAGAGGCACCACACATGGGCCAAGCACTCCAGGAAGGACAGAACCCTCTCAGCAGAGTTCGGGGAAGCTGGGGGTGAAGTCCTTTTGGTCCTGGGACTTCTTAACAGGGAGCCAGCTCTTCTCAGGCCCATGGAGATTCCTTCAAGCGAGGGGACACAGCAAAAGAAAAGTCCTTCCCTCTCCTTGGCAGCAAAGCAACAGCAGGTCAATGCAGCAGAGCAACAGCAGGACAGTCTTCCTTCTTCAGTTTCAGCTTTCTCCTTGGCAGAGGTTCCTTCCTGATTCCAGGATGATCTAATCATCTGTAGTCAGGGGTCCTGTACTTATACCCCTAAAAGTCTTTGTTCCCTTTGTGCAGGAGGGCTCTGAGCCCGGTCTGAACCAGTTCTGGGTGTTCCTTGAGCACTTTGTTTTCCTGGCTTCTTCTTTCCTTTCATAGAGAGGGGCAGGGTCGTCAGCCGTCCAGCAGGAGGTGGAGCCAGCCTTGTGGAAGGCAGGCACAGGCCTATTCAGGCCCAGGTGCTATCCCCTCCCACCACTCAAAATGCAGATGCAGCCATTCAGCCTAGGGCTGACTCAGCCAGCCTCCTGGAGGCTCCCCAGCCCCTGTCACTCTCAAACCAAATAGTCAATTCACAAACAGGCCTAGGCACACAGAAAGGTCAGACAAGAGAACAGCAACTTTCTAAAAGTGCTGTTCTCAAACACAGGATTTAAAAATCACCTTTCCTAAAGATGTGTTATTAAATTCTGAGTTCAGGAATAGCAGACTGTTATGTTCTACCTTGCTCCTATGGGAAGATATGCTGGTAGCCACTGTAGCCACCTTTCCCAATGATAGCTTATGGGCAAGGTAGCCTTACAATAGTGAAAAACGAAACTGGCTGTCATTCGCCACCAGAGCATGTCACCTGCACTAGTACATGCTCTACCTTTCACATACACTGCAACCTACCCAAGGGGGTACCTTGGGCCTTCCATAGGGGTGACCAATGTGCGCAGAAAGGGAACGGTTAGGCCTGATCAGTGGGGGCACTGACCAGGAGGACATGGCAGTTCACAGACTGCAAACAGGCACTGCAGGGGCAGGCCTGAGACACAGTTTTAGGGCTACTCATGTGGGTGGCACAATCAGTGCTGCAGGCCCACTAGTAGCATTTGTATCACCAGCTCTGGCACACTGAGTGCACTTTACTAGGGACTTCTTGGTGATACAAATATGCCAATCATGGATAACCAATCACAATAACAATGTACACAGGGAGCACTTGCACTTTGACACTGATCAGCAGTGGCAAAGTGCCCAAAGCATATAAACCAGCAAAAACAAAATCCAGCACAGCATCAAAAAATACAGGAGGCAGAGGCACAAAGACAGGAGAAACCACGCCAAAGATACCAGGTCTAACAGGCCATTTTGTAACCGCAAAATAGGTCGGGCCCATGCACAAACTCATTACCGACTCGCAAAATAGGGTTTGCGACTCGCTGTTAGGAAGGGGCGTGCAAAGGGTTTCCCTTCCTAATAGCGAGTCCCAATGGTATGTACCATTGTTTTGCTGACCCCAGCAGGCCATGTTTCCTGAGAGTGCTAGCCATTCTCAATTGGGTCGCAAATTGCACCTGCTTTATGAATATTAATGGCTGGGTCCAAACTTGAATGGCATGGTGAGCAAAACAATGATGGATTTAGGCCCAGCTCTCTGTACTGGGGTGAATGTATGACATTGTTCTGCATTCTGTTCATCAATTGTTCTTTTTGTATTTGTCACCACGAGTGGGACTGGTATGCCCAGACGTGGGATCGTGCTCTCCATGTTACTGGAGTTAAGCTATCCTGGCTGATGAGGGGTGAAACCCCGAAACCGGTCCTAGGATGCTTGTTTCCAGTCCAGGGAGGACCTGCCCTGGCAGTTTGGGCTGGACTGTTCCCATTGGGCACAGGGTCAAGAATGATTTGCATATGACTGGTTCCAAACTGGAATGGCATGCTGAGCAAAAAACATGATGGATTTAGGCCCAGATCCCTGTACTGGGGTGAATGTATGACATTGTTCTGCAATCTGTCCATCAATTATTCTTTTTGCATTCGTCACCCCCGAGTGGGACGGGTATGCCCAGACGTGGGCCCCATGCTCTCCATGCCACTGGAGTCAAGCTATCCTGGCTGATGAGGGGTGAAACCCCAAAACTGGTCCTAGGATGTTTGTTTCCAGTCCACGGAGGACCTGCCCTGGCAGTTCCGGCTGGACTGTCCCCATTGGGCACAGGGTCTGGACTGATTTGCATATGACTGGGTCCAAACTGGAATGGCATGGTGAGCAAAAGAACGATGGATTTAGGCCCAGATCTCTGTACTAGGGTGAATGTATGACATTGTTCTGCATTCTGTCCATCAATTGTTATTTTTGCATTTGTCACCCCGAGTGGGAGGGGTATGCTCAAACGTGAGTCCCGTACTCTCCATGCCACTGGAACCAAGCTATCCTGGCTGATGAGAGCTGAATGCCCAAAACCGGTCCTAGGATGCTTGTTTCCAGGCCAGGGAGGACCTGGCTTGGCAGTTCGCCCTGGACACTTCCCATGGGGCACAGGGTCAAGACTGATTGGCTTTTGGCTGGATTCAAACTGGAATGGCATGGTGAGCAAAAAAACGATGGATTTAGGCCCAGATCCCTGTACTGGGGTGAATGTATGACATTGTTCTGCATTCTGTCCATCAACTGTTGTTTTTGCATCTGTCACCCCGAGTGGGACGGGCATGCTCAGACGTGAGTCCCGTGCTCTCCATGCCACTGGAATCAAGCTTTTTGCATCATGAATATTAATGACGCATGCAATTTGCGACCCCCTTTGGGAATCACAAACAGTGTCTGAGACACTGTTGTGAATGACTTATTGCGAGTCGCAAATTGTGAGTCACAAAATGACACAATTAGTGACTCGCAAATTGTAATGGTCGTACACCTGGCCCTTTGTCTTTTGCACAATATAATTCTAACCTGTTGGATAATTAGAGTCCATTCACAGTGTCAGTCCTCTTTAACACATGTGACTACTGTCTCCATAACATAACCTATGTATTTGTAAAGTGCAAGTTCACTCAGGGGTATCTTGGCGCTGAATAACAGATGATTATTGCTACCGAATTTAATGGTACCCGCTTCATCGACCTCGGAAAAATGAAAGGCTACGTGGAGCCACCACAATTAGAACATGTGACTATGAAGTTGAATACAGGCCCCTGCAGTGGAAGTGTTAGTCCAGTAAGCCACCAGACCTGGCCTTAGCTAGATTAAGCAATGTCACTAGTGGTCACTGCCAGTTGATTAATAGGCCTGGAGGGTAGGTTGCTTTACCTGCAGTTTAGTGTGAAACCTCTCTGTCAACAGTCTATATGTACATTTGTGTAGATTGTCATTACTGGGCTCCCTAAGTCATCTTTACTTTGTATAATGGCCATGCCTAGTGCTTGAGTAAATGAATGACCTACTGCCCATGTTTGGTTCCCTGGTATGTAGGCTGCAGAAAATGGTGGAGACTGCTCCTTAGGATTTAGCCGCAGATAAGCTCCTGTTTCCCAGTCTGTGGAGGGGATGAGCGTTGAACTCTGAGGCACTCCACAGATGAGTTTAAGGGCTTCAGAGGACTAAGGTCCCCGGCAGACAGTTTGTGTTATATCTGTTAAAAAACTCTCATGCAGGTGCCAAATAAGGATGGATGTGAGACCATAATAAATGTTGCAGAGAGGTCCAAATGAATAAAGGTTGCCTCATGTCCTCGATCAGGTATCATGCAGAGGCTGTCTGTGGCGGTGATGAGTGCTGTTTCTGTACTGTGGTTGGGCCTGAATGCGGACTGTGCTGAGGAGGTGGTTGTTGCTGAGATGATTGGTGAGATGTTGGTTGATTAGTTTCAATTAAAACTTTTCATCGTATGGTAGGAAGGAGATAAGTCTGTAGATGGAAAACATGGCTGGGTCAGCGTATAGTTTCTTGATCAGGGAAGTGACAGCAGTGGCATCTTTCCAGGTGTCTTGGAATGAGGGTGAGTCAATGGAGGCATTAAGGACCTCACTGATTGATAGGAGTCCTTTCGTAAAGGTTTGGTGGAGGCAAGGGTAAGGTGGGGCCCACAACTGGATAGTCTTCATGACAGCAGCAATCTTGATGGTGGTGATAGAGGGTCACATGGTCAGGGTTCGTTCATCAGCCATGGTAGGTCATGGTGGTGGTAGGTTGGTTGTCCAGGTCATATTTGTTGGCTTGTCCACTATGATGTTGCTGATTGAGGAGAAAAGTGGGTCAAATAGGTGTCCA
The DNA here is from genome assembly GCF_964261635.1 of Lissotriton helveticus. Lineage (NCBI taxonomy): Eukaryota > Metazoa > Chordata > Amphibia > Caudata > Salamandridae > Lissotriton > Lissotriton helveticus. Next base: position 1,707,201,490 of record NC_136063.1, on the reverse strand, counting down.
GCAGTGAGGGTGGGTTTAGTAACCTGCTGGGAAAGGGCAAGGCTTCCGAGGATTTCTATAAGGGCTGTAGAGTTTGGGTTGGTGAGTTTTCCAGGTGATTTGTAAGGTCTCTGGGAAGGATGTAGGCGCTGACATTGATGATGCAGGATATGATGAAGTCTTTAATGTATCTGGCTAAATAGGTGGTCTGTGTATAAGGGTTCTGCCCTGGGAGAAGTTGGTTGTGATGTGCATCTCAAATGTAACGTGTTTCATGTAGGTAGCCGGTGCGTCTGTGTAGGTGGTGCTGCTGATGGTATCTTTGAATATGATAGCCTCTCCACCTCACAGCTTTGTGCTGATGATCTTGCTTGCCAATCTTCTTGCCAGTGGGTATAGCTGTAGAGATGTCTGGTGCAGAGGTGGGGTTCAGCCATGCTTCCATGAGGAAGGCAGGTCCAGAGTATGGTCGTACAGTAGGTACCATATCTCATATCTCCAAGATGTGTTTGGTGAGCGAGCGGATATTGAGGAGATTACTTACAAATGTGGCATGTTGTGTGGTTAGTGTTTGTTCTGTGTGAGAATGTGTGGGTGGCTGCTTTCTATGAGTGTGTGTTCCTGGGGTGTTGGGTGTCGTTGGTGCAGGAGTGGTGAGAGTAGGGTGTGGATGAGTATTTGCAAAAGGTACATGGGAGTATGTGAGCACACTTTCCTTGTTGCATGGTGCAGTGTGGTCACAGTGTGGTAAGCATCCTCTGGGGTATGGGTAAGGAGGAGCGCTGGAGGGTCCTGGTGGTTAGAGGGAGAACCATGTTTCTTGGCAGTGTGGCACAGTCCAGGCACAAACAGTCTTGCCTTTGGCATGACTTTAGTGCACCTGCACACCTGCTGTGTGTGTTTGACCTGAAGCTGCTATCAAGTAGGTCCTGCGAGTGGGGAGGAGTGCAGGGTGCCATTGGTGGAAAACCAGTGATGTCAATTCCTGTGCAGATTGGTGATGGGAAATGTAGATTTCTTAACTGGATTATTTTGAAGACGGTTTTGGCAGGAAAGCAGAGATGTCTTGTACTGTACAGATAGATTATGGAAAATCCAGCGATGTCACTCTCTGTGCTCATGAGCCATAGAAACTGGGAGCTTCTCTCAGATAGGTGGCCGAACATATCTGATATCCGATAAATATTTGATTTGCTTATTTCACTCATAGTGGAAACAATGAAAACAAAAAAACCTTGAGAAAGGTAGATCTTCTCAGGTATTGGAATGTGAACAATGATTTTGTATGCACTGGCAGTGCCAACCACCATTTAAACTGTTCTTTATAGTATCAGTGTCACTTTTATTTGACATTTACTACTACATATGGCGGGAAAACTTTCTGAAATATATATGGTGCACTTTCATTTCAAGAGTCTCCTTCAAATTAGCTATTGTGTCCGGCGAGTATGTTTCAAAAAAGGGTGGGGCAGAGGGCACACTTTCTAATTTATCATATACAGGATTTGGGAGTGTTTTCCAGTGAAGAGTTTTATGGTCTGGGACTACCGACCACCCCCTCCCTGTCATGCAAACCACCACATCAATCCCGAAAGTAACTTAGCCATGCACGGAGTTTCTTTGGAAGGTGAGGGGTCTCATGACCCCCCGGCCGTATTTATTAAAATATGAAAACAAATTAAACATTTGTTAAAATAAACATTATTTACACAATCATTAATATGCAAAATTCTGACATTAGATTTCAGCAACGTAGACAGGTATGAAGGGCTAACCTTAACAAATGTCTAATACAGCGTGTTCCTAACCGAATCTAACATCCTACGTATGAATTTTGCATCCTAACAATTCTGGCCTACGGCAAGGTCGTTAACCGGTGTCAGATCCTTATTACCAGCTACGCCCTCACGTATGAGTGCGCATGCGCAACAGGGCCCGGTTAGCGGGAGAGTATGTCCCTCTCCTGGTTACCCCGTACGCTCCGTGAACTCCATTAAACCAAAAAGGAGGGCCCTTTCACTCGCGCCACTTTATGACATCATAGTGTATATGCGGGGTGGCTACCAGCCCAAGGAAAGCGTTACTCCCTCTCCCGCACCCTTCCGACCAAGCAGATATCCTGCCCCTTAAGTTCTAGGAGAGACCATTGGCCCCTCCCCCTGGGCGACCCCATTCGAGAATGGTGCTGCCCCCTAAGGCCCTTAAATTGCTGCTCACTGATCATGACCTTACCGCCACAGGCCAGCATAGTTGACCGACTATATGGCCCCCCAAATCTCCTACACTGAAAGGTCATACCTACCTCGCGAAACCTTCTAACCATGCCGATATGTTCCTTGTTAGTAAGTCATTGCCTGTGTCTGTCAGGTGGACCCCATCCTGCAAGTAGAAATTATCCCCCAGATGCACCCATGTGGAATACTCTGCAATTGAGGTGTTCTGAACAGCTTCTCTATCTTGTTGTTGACCCTCTTTACCGAGTGATTCAACGCCCTAACTGATTCTTCCCCCTCCACTGGAGTCTAGGTATTAACTGAGACCACACTATAGTGCAACCCGGGAGCAACTTCGCCAGCCAACCCGCCGCCGAGATAATCTCTTCTAACAGGACCCTTCTGCCCAGTGTCACCAAGTCGTTTCCCCCGAGTTGTAAGATAACAATTGAGGGTGGTGGGGTGTGTCTGTTGAGTAAGTCGGAAAGGAAGCCCCTAAGTTGATTAAGGCAGAGCCCCCCTCTACCATGAAAGGAAACCTGGAAACCCCCGCTCTCCGCCCTTCGTCTACAATCACCTGAAAGGAAAAATGGCTTAGCACGTTTCACATATGAATGACCAACGACCCATACTACATGTATCCTCCTCCTGTCTTTTTGCTTTTGCCGTGTTGCTGGTGATCGTATTTGATGACCCGGTACTAATTTCCGCCCTGCGTCACAGGCTCGAGAAACTGAAAGAAAACAGACAACAAGGCAGGTGTCAGGCTGGTTTGCAAGTACTTTACAGCATGTGCAGCCGCACATAACGCTTATAGGGGTTGGAAGACCATCTCCCAATCCTCTTTACACCGGTGGCATGCAACCCTCTCGCTGTTGCTTCAGTGGCCGCACCTATTCGGAAAGAATGTGTCCCAAATTCCTTGGGGTTCAAACCCGCATTGGTGATTGCCATTGCTAACCCTCTTTGGAACTGGAACCTGGTCAACGGGGTATCATCCACATATATTAACAATGCCCCCATTATCCCGGCCACCCGTTGCCTGATGAATGCCTCCACATGTGACAATGGGCAGCACGTGTTGGTCGGTGCCCGGTGTAGTACCAGGCTCTCCCTCCTGGCCGCCTGATCAGTTTTTGATTTCCGTATAGTTATCCAGATCGACTCACTCCTTATCGTGATGTCGTCCAGCTGAAGCCGACCCAACCTGTCCAGTTTGTTGTTGACCACCAGTTCACTTACCTGTAATGCCCCGTAAAAGGTCAAAGCAAACGAAGCTTTAAATAGGAGTACTTCCCCCGGGGAGCTACATGTGTCAGATAAGGCGTCCAATACTAAAGACAACTGTTCCAAACCTATTGGCCGTCTGTAATCAGCGGTGTTTGCCTGTAGGCGTCGCCACCCCTTCAATGCCTTCCACACTAAAAACTGTTTGTGGGATCCCTGACACCTTTTAACTGTGCAAAGAAAGAGACAGCCGCTTTGTGTCTGCAAGCTGTCACCGCTGAGCGCCCTTCTCCGTGCAGTGCGTCCATGTATGAGGTAAAATTCACCTCCTGCCCCACTTAACTTCCCATTCTTGCCCCAAAAAATTACAATAAGACATGAACGCCCCTTCGTAGGCTGTCCTGGTCCTGGGTACTAAGCTGGTTGCCACGAGGTTCTGTAGTTGGGGGCACCAATTTGCCAAAGTGTTGTTGGGAAGTGTGCTGGTGAAGCTTCTGCAGCAGGTAAGTGTTCCCTGAATACCTGCATCTTAAAGCGAGAGAGGGCGTTAGCCACGTTATTCAAGACCCCTGGGATATGTCTGGCCCTAAATTGCACATTCAACTTTAAGCATCTTAACACAATCTCCTTAATGAGGCGGAGTATAAACTTACATCGTGCTGCCTGTTAATTGATGCATTCCACTGCAGTCATGCTGTCTGACCAGAAAACCACAGATTGTTTGGACAATTGTTCAGGCCAGACCGTTAGTGCAACCCATATTGGGATGAGCTCTAGAAAACCAATGTTTGCCGTGGCCCTTCATGGCCTGCGCAATTGAGCGGGAAAATGGGCGTGCCATAGGTATCACTCTTAATGCAAAATTCAGCTGACCAATGGTCTGTTGCAGCTGCTGCAATGTGACCTTCTCTTTAACCAAACACTGCTGTAGGGCTGCTCTGAATTTCACAATATTTACCTTGGGTAACCAGAAACAACCCTCAACAGAGTCCAATTCAATGCCTAAGAATTCCAAACATGTCAACGGCCCCACCGTTTTCCTGGTGCCAGCGGGACCCCAAAAGCCCGCATGAGCATGCAAAATTCCTGCAATGCCCACGCACACTCCTGAGAGCACGCTACCCCTAGCAAAAGGAAGTCGTCCAGGTAATGCACCACATGTTGGTGCCCTGTTGTCTGTCTCATAACCCATTCTAGGAACGAACTGAATGTCTCAAAGTATGCACATGACACGGAGCAACCCATGGGCATACACATATCCATATAGTATTTGCCTTCAATGGAAAAACCCAGCAGGTGTTGGTCCAAAGGATGTACTGGCAGCAGTCGGAAAGCTGATTCAATATCTGATTTTGCCATCAATGCCCCGGGAGCCAAAACTCTCAACATCTCTACTACGTGGTCAAAAGACGCATACTTTACGCTGCAAATGCCCTCGTCGATTGCATCATTCAATGATGCGCCCCTAGGTGCTGAGAGGTTGTGTATGAGTCTGAATTCGCCCTTTTATTTCTTCGGGACCACACCAGGGGGATAGAAAACAAAGTTAGGTACTGGGATGTCATCGAAAGGACCCGCTACCCTACCTAGGCGTAGCTCTTTCACAATTTTGGACGCCACCCCCCCAGGGTTGTGTCTAACTGACAACTGATTTCTACACTCTGGCGTACCAATGTACCCCCCCGCTGGAATCCAAAAACCATCTGTGAAACCTTTTTGCAGCATCCTTGCGGAGGCATGATCTGGGTACCTGTTCAGCCAAGGAATCATAGCCAGGACATCTATGGGTGAGTGAGCAACTTTGAGGTATCCCCCCCTATTCCTGTTTCCTTCTCCCCCTGTTGCCTGAAGTACTACCTCTTGAACGGCATGCTGTTTCTGGGTGGGATGCGTGGCCGCATATGTAGCATGCATGTCTGAATTTGCAAGTGCCCGCTGCCCTGGTGCATGTGCGCCTGTTAGAGTCCCAACACACGCCTTTTCCACCTCCATTGCCTCTGGCCTTACTGGACACATCCCCCCCTTGCGCTGGCCGAAAGGGCTGCTTGGGCTTGGGCAAATATCCTTTGTTCTAGCTTGTGCCAACCCCTGCGGACTGACCACCTGATAACTGGCCATGCCAGGAAATGGAATCTACCTTGTCCCAGGCTAATGATCAGTCAAATTCTCTAGCTTTCCTGAAGGAAATGTCATATTCTTTCCATCCATCCCCCCCATGCTTCTCACTGAACATTGCAATTCTACTTTGGTAACAAGCCATCTCTGCCTGCGAGTTGGGTGAACGTTCAGCGGTGACTGCCATAAATACAGAAAAGGCTCTAATCCAATTTATCAGTGTCTCTTCCACCCTGAATTTAGACAACTGAGACCGCCATAAGCTCGGAAACATCAAATCTTTTGTGACTTGGCATACTCCAACTCCCTGTCATCAATCAACAATGAAAATATATTCACATATTTGTCTGCCCAAATCAGTTCTTTCACTCCTTACAAAACATGTTGAGCCAGGTTCTTCCCCCTGGAGGGTATTGCACCTTCGCCCAATAGCAGTAAAGCAACCTCCTTACCACTCACAGCGACTCACGTTGGTTCTAAGGTCTTGTCTTTCCCCGCATCGCTGGCCAAATCTGTTTGGGGAGAAATTGGTGTGCTTGGCACTCCACCATCACCCCTAGCCAACATGATCTTAGCCACCATTCTTGGCGCCTCTGCTGAGGGATCAGCTGAGGAGGGTAACATCCCCCCGATCCCCAACCAGGGGAGTACCGCCGCTATTTGCGCCACCAATTCATGGGGTACCTGACCAACACCAGGGGGTTCACTGACCGGGGAGGGTGACGCCGTGGAGGGCACCTGGTGTACCCCTGGAATTACTGGTGGAACCACTGGTGGCGCTAGGGTTTTGGGTACACTTATCGGGGTTGGCAGAGTTGGGGTGGTAGCCTCCGGTGATGCCGGTACTATGTCAGGGACCGCCCCAGGGGACCCCCTAACACCCGTGACTTGGGAGGCCGACTATAACTCCTCTTGGCTCTCACACGCTTAGGTAAAGCGTCTAGTTCCCCACTGGGCTTAGGGGGCACTATTACCCGTTTGGGTCTCCCTGATGGCCCTGCCTGAGCCTCAAGCCTCTCGCCCATTTCTGCCACGGACTTCCCCAACTGATCCACTTTCCCTAATCTCCTGTCCATTGCTGACATTCTGCGCATCATGTTCTGAAACATGAGCTCCATGCGGGAACTCCTTGCACCCCGCCTACTAGACATTCCTTCACAGTGAATCACCAACCTACACTGCACAAAACATCACTTATGGGCACTATGTGCCTTGTCCCTGCACCAAAGTTGGAGGCTCACAGGCTGGCCATATGCACCATGCAACTTTGACGGCAACACACCAGCTAGCCTGGGTGCTTGGGCGAGCGCACTCTAGCCCGGCGGCCCGACAGAAGCAGTGAACTGCAGGCCTGCACGCGTCCTCGGATCCCAACGTCCACCGTACACTCTCCGGCAGCTCCGTCCGCAGCGCCCTCTAAATGTATCCCTACGATGAGAGAAAAGTTAAAAACAATCCTGGCTCGAGGAGACAGTGACCATTGCGGTTGTAAACCTCCTGTAAATACCTATTGCACTTAATAAAATTCAGTAAAAAAACCCTTGACTAAAAAAGGTCAACATGCAACTGGGAGGCATTCAGCTATGGTCTCCCATACAAGTACTAACCAGGGCCGACCCTGCTTCGCACAACAATGTCACTCAAGTTCACCACACTTCCAATTGTATCCCTAAACAGTTGTTTCTTGAAAAATTCCTTCTTATAGCTTTAAATTGTGGGCTCAACACATCAGTAACACAGCTCACGTTGATGCAAAGTCCAGTGTTTACTCACATACAGGGGATGGAGTAGTGGTTAAAATTTCTCAGTACTGCTCAGCATGCCAATTAGGCTAAGTATGTCTTATGGCTCAAAAATTGCCACGGAGAAGGTGGTAAATTATAAGATTAACAACCAATATACCAGGGTGCTTCAGTGTGTCTAGATGCCTCTCACTATGACACAATGCCGATTAAAGTGCCAGACTAATGCCCAATATGCCTGGTTGACTCTTTATTTATCACAGTTCACAAGCCATGTTAGATCTTCAAGCTTCACGATTTAATCGCAGCATATATGCATTTGCCCGCGCTCCGACGCACTAGTAAGACCCTCAGCGTACCCAAAATACCTCCAGTGTTCGTGCGCTTTCCCCATTAGCCTTGCGTTTTTTGCCCGCTCCTTCACCGCTGCGCCAGCCTGCTTTCCGCGTGAGAGGCTGAAATGATCCCGCCAGATTGCGATGCCACTCCGAGGAAAAATGCCGTCGAGGAAAATTTCCGCTTTCCGTCTGATGGTGATCCCCCCTCGTACCGCTTTGCCAAGTTTCACCTAAAAGACAGAATAAAAGAAAATTATTTGGCCCCCAGCAGAGGGGCGAGGAGCGAGCCTGGGGAGCGCGGGTGAAGAGGGCGCCTCCCGCGCTCCCCAGGCCTTTTAAACACTCCCGGCCCCCCGCCTTGACCCGGAAGCACTTCCACCGCTTCCGGGTCAACGCCGGGGGCCCGCACCAATCGGTGGTGAGGCGCCCCCCCGATCGCGTCATCAAGGCGTGACCCACAAAGGGTGGGGGCACGCCCCACCATCGAAGATATGGAGGAGAGGGGGCTGGGCCCCGCCATACGTACGTGTAGGCCGAGCGGCCATCCCTTTCCTATTGTAGTATTCAGTATTAATAATATATTCTAATTCAATGTCTAGGAGGTTCTGTTACTGGATGTGACACTCAATGTGGAGGACGGCTCCAGGGCAGATTTGATCAGTTGTACTGCATGCAGGACTGCCTGGTGCTTTCAGATTTTTAGAGCCTATCATTCAAATGACACGCAGGCTTTCATTTCGATGTCGGGCAATGCCAAAAACAGAAACAGGTGTTTTTTTGCCTCCAGTTTTATTGTGGCTTTAATTTCGACTTGAGTAAAAATAGTGCTCGCTCCATGTTTTAGCTACTGCTCTTACTTCAAGGATTTAGTCAAGTTTGTGTGGGCATCCCGTTAGTTTATACAATTGATAGTGCCTGGTACATACGGCCCTGATTGTGCGATGTCTGACATCTCCCACCAGAAATGCCGGTGTGTGCAGGTTGCTTCTTGGACACTGCTCAAATGCCCTGTTCCCCTGTCCGAGAAAGGAAATTTTACGAACCAACTCCAGATAGGTCACAAAAGAGTCATGGAACGTGAGACGCCAATAGCACCGGAGTCTGTAAATGGAGAGAATGTGTGTGTGTGTGTGTGTGTGTGTGGAGCGTAGGGAGACCACCAGATATATGTGGAGTCAGTGAAGGAGTAACAAAAGTGAGCTAACTCTGGGTGTTGACATTGAGAGAAGGAGAAAGACGAGAGCTGCGTGTGGAAAGGATTTCATAAAAGGGGACACGAGTGGTGCTGAGGGGAAGAGGCAAATGTTGATTGACCCGAAAGGGAGGGTGCGCCTCTAAACACCAGCGGTAAGGAGGGGTGGAGTTCACCTCAAAAGTGAATTATGTTGTAAAAAAAAGAGATGTGCAAAGTGATTTTCTAGTAAGACGCCGTCATCCAAATACTAAATGAGGATGCTTTATATTTTAGACTTTGAAATCGCTTTTAGCTAAATTATATGTTACATGAATAATAAATCAGTAGTACTTAACGCAATAGACATAAAGAAATGTTCTTTATGCATACTGGGCAGTTTATCAGTTAATTCTTAATGATGTCATTTACTTTTGGTAGTTTCTTTTCTCATGTGTTCCTGGAAATTGTCATTTCTGTATTATTTACTTCTCTGTGATATGATTGAACCAAGGATGGAAGGTAAAGCGACATTTCAACTCTTACCATAAAATTCTATTTCCACGTGTCAAAATTGGCATATTACATTACTCAGTACAATTTTCTGCCGGAAACCTCGGCCTCTAAAAGTGAGAGTGGCGGAACTGAATGCTCATCTCTTTCTAAACTTTTAATGGAACATTAACTGTTGTGCGAGAATACGTCCTTTCACAAACCTTTTGGCTTTCATTACTATTGCATAAATACAATTTAAAAGCATTTTTGTCATAAAAGTAAAATGAAAATAATGGCTACATTGCACAAAGCCCATATAATAGAAGAGCTGAACAAAATCAAAATATTGGTATTTGCACAAAATATCGAGTTGTACACATCTGGATACGGAAATATCGGGGGGAAAAAATATTGAGAGACAAAAATATCGTGATGCAGAAATATCGCTGTCAAGATTATAGATTTTTTCCAGGTAAGTAATATCTTTGTGAAGAATTTCGGTGCATATTATCAAGGACTGCGTTAAAAATTATAGCCGCTTTAGCGGCAGAAAACTCCCGCTAAAGCTGCGATAATGGGCTTGATAATATGCCCTTGAGAATTCCAATTGAAGTCCATGTTCTGGTGTGAACATGGGCTTCCATTGGAATTCTCCAGGGCATATTATCAAGCCCATTATCGCCGCTTTAGCAGCAGTTTGCTGCCACAAAAGCGGCGATAATTTATTTCTGTTCTTGATAATATGCCCCTTCGTTTTTGTTGATATTGTTTTCAACAATACAGATGTAAACAATATAATTTTTTAAATTTTAGTTCATATACTAATTTTATGTGTTATCATTGTGTTATTATGGTGTCGTAAATTGTAAGTAATAATTTCAAATATAGTATGCAATTTTAAGTGATGTATAATTTTTTATTTAGTGTCAAAGTGGGTTGGTAGGTTAATCCTGAATTTATTATTCATTATTTAATTGATAATGAATTATGTAAATTGTTTATTATCTTTATATATTTGTTATATTTTAGGTGTGGGCTGTTGAGTTAATAGAAATATAGGCTGGTGAATTAAGCAAAAATTAATGATCAATTCTTTTTCATTAATTATGCAATTGATAATTAATGATGTACATTATGTAATATTGATTTATTTTAGATATATTTTAGTTGCCAGGTTTGAAGGGGTACAGGGTGGGATGCTAATTAAGCAATAATTAAGTAACAAATAATTATAATTTTTACTTAATTAATTATTTGTATATCAATTATTTTAAGTGTGGGTTGCTAGGTTTGTTGGACACAGTGTGTGAAGTTAATTAAGTAATAAATACATTACTATTTAGAAATTGATAATAATTAGATTGTTTAATAATCATGAACATTGTTTTATTGTTTTTTATGTGTTATTTGTTTATTTTTTGGATTAATTAGTAATGTTTATTTAAAGAGTTTTATACTTTTCTAAATTAATAGGGCTATTCAAATAAATAATGGGTTTTAAGCGGAGTACTTTCCCTACTGTTGCTCAGACTGGAGTGGGAATAGTAAATTTAACCCCTCTGATGTCCAACGCTTTCCATTCTATTGCACAGACTGGAGTGGAAATATTAAATCTTACCCTTCCAAAGTACATCGATTTCCCTACTGTTGTACAGAGTGGAGTAGCACCAGTAAATGTAACCCCTCCGAAGTCCAATGCTTTCTAGACTATTGCACAGACTGAAGTGGAAATAGTAAATCTTACCCCTCTGAAGGTCAACACTTTCTCTAATGCTGCACAGACTGGAGTGGGAATAGTAAATGTAATCCTTCTAATCCTTCTGAAGTCCAGGGCATTCCCTACTGTTGCACAGACTGGAGTGGGAATCGTAAATCTTAACCTCTAAAGTCCAATGCTCACAGACTGGAGTGGGAGTAGTAAATCTAACCAGTTTGAAGTCCAACTCCTTCCCTACTGTTACACAGACTTGAGGTGGAACAGGAAATCTTACCCGTCTGAAGTCCAATACGTTCCCTAATGTTGTCCTGTTTGAAGTGGGAATAGTAAATGTAACCCCTCTGAAAGCCTAAGCATTCACTACTGTCGCAGAAACTGGAGTGGGATTAGAATATCTTTTATTGCCAGGCTTTAATACCTTTCTTAGTATTGTTTGGTTTATTTTTTTATTTTATATTAATTTTTACTCACACACACACAGATATAAATATATACATATATTAATATAGATGTCAATACATATATTACCTACTGGCGGTCGCCAGTAGGTAGTTATAGTTAGGATCGTTTTCCATAGGAAATCCGCAACATTCTATTGGGAATAACTTTGGCGCCGAATGAGGGATCTGCCTGTAAATTTTCCTAACGTTGCCTCGCTGCGCTCCGCTCCTTCCCTGAAAGTTTCGGGGGGATCCGTCAAGCGGGGGCCGAGATAAAAGGGGGGTCCCAAAACATGTTTTCCCCATGTTAATTTCCATAGGGCGGTTGGACTCACTTTTAGCCCGAACGGCTGAATGGATTTCCACCAAACTTGGCAAAATTGTAGGGACTGGTACCCCGATGTGCCTTTGCTATGTCTCAAGATATATGCTCCAGTGGTTTTTACGAAAATGAACTTTGAAAAAATATATATTGGGCTACATTGGGCTATATATATGTTAGAGCCCAAATGTAGCCCAATGTAGCCCAAAGATGGCCACCAGAGACAAAAAAAACAAATGTAGCCCAAATATCAGCCAGATGTAGCCCAACTATAGCCCAATGACAGAATGTCCCAGAGTGTTCTAAAGAACAACTAGAGCGCTAACAGTCTTACTTATGACAAAAGTATGGCACACCTGAAGTCATCTTGATTGGAATAAAGTGTTAATACTTAAAACATTTAATTTGCAAAGGAACAAAATGAGGGGGTTCATTTTGCCATAGAAATTATGATTAGTGCTGAAGAAAGAAAAATTAGGGCACATTTCGAGTGACTTCTCAAATCCTCTTATATTTCATAAAAACAATTCTGATATGCAGTCTCCCAAGATGGCCACCTGAGACAAAAGAGCCCAAATGTAGCCCAAATATCAGCCAGATGTAGCCCAACTATAGCCCAATGACAGAATGTCCCAGAGTGTTCTAAAGAACAACTAGAACGCTAACACTTATGACAAAAGTATGGCACACCTGAAGTCATCTTGATTGGAATAAAGTGGTAACACTTAATACATTTAATTTGGAAAGGAACAAAATGAGGGGTTTCATTTTGCCATAGAAATTTTATATATATAAATATATATATATATATATATATATATATATATATATTGAGCTCCTCGTCCCTTTCCTTTTCAAAGAGACACAGCACTCACGGGGGGAAAGTCTTAGATTTTATTACGACTTTCAAACGCACCAGGCGCGTTTCGGCATCCGCCTTCCTCTGTGGTACAGGGGTATGTCGGAAGCGGACACATTTTATACAAACCACGTGATTATTTTCAAAACATATAACATAAAAACTAACAAAGGACAAATACCTTCACGCTACACCAATTCTGTGAGCGCCATCTTGTAATGGTATATTTCATGTCTGCATAATGACAGCACCTCATGACAAGTGATTCAATCACATATTGATTCTTTTATGTGGCCCTGTATGGGCTAACTGTTACTACTCCATCAGTATGTATTTGCCTTAAATTATATTCAAAGTAAAAAGTAAAAAACGTGCCTTCCCTAATCATAAAAAAAACCAAAAAAAAAACAGTACATACATAATAATAATTATATTCCATAGTATAAATCTTATATTCCATCACATAGTTTTCACTTTAGCGTTTGTAATTTTTCAGCAAATTCATTTCCTATAGACTACATAACAATTACTTTCAATTTTCTGTTTCAGAGTTTCTCATCTGGGGTAAAGAGCCCTTCACCCCAAGTGTACCGCTAATTCCTCATGACTATTAAGGTCGTACGGCGTCTTTGTACATAGATCTATTATGTATCTTGATTCTAATCTGCGTAATTTCATTATTCTATCCCCTCCTCTTACGCTCATGGGAACTTGATCTATTGCAAAATATGATAACAACTCATTATTACTTTTATGAAATCTCTGAAAGTGCCTTGCCACCGGGTAATTCTCATCCCCATTATTGATGGCCCTTAAGTGTTCCAATATGCGAATCTTGGTTTCATGGATGGTACTGCCTATATACCTCAGCCCGCATGGGCATATTAAGCAATAGACAGTATATGGGGTTGTGCACGTTAGAAACTTCCTTATTTGTATCTCCTTTTCTCCCACTTTGTATTTTAATGTTCTCTTGCTGTTCCTGCACGCTTTACACCTCCCACAAGGGAAGAAACCCGGTGGCCATTCCCCAAAAGGTTTAATTACTGGTTTCACTATATGACTTTTAGTGAGAGTGTCTTTTAGGGCTCTCGCTGTTCTGTAAGTTATCAAAGGGCGTGACGGTATATCTGTTCCAATCACTGGATCAGTTTTTAATAGATTCCAGTTTTTTCTCATGATCATACGGAGTCTATCTGCCCCTCTAGAATAAGTTGTTATCATTCTGAGTGCATTAGTATTTTCTTCCTTACTCGGATCCTTCTCCTTTAATAGATCTATTCTGGGTATGTTTTGTACTTTATGTAAGGCCATTTTTAGAGTTCTCTCCCCATAGCCCCTAGTCTTGAATCTAGCTACACTTGCTTGTGCATTGCTGTCAAAGTCTTCCTTGCTCGTACAATTTCTTTTAATCCTTAACAGTTTTCCGTAAGGGATACTTTGGACTAATCTTGGGGGGTGGCTGCTCGTGGAGTGCAAAATAGAGTTACCCGCTGTCTTTTTTCGGTACAATTTAGTGCTAATTTTCCCATTAATTGCCATCACTTCCAAATCAAGATAATTCACATTTGTGTAACTTATTTCTGCTGTAAATTTCAAGTTATAGTCATTTTCATTTAACTTTTTTACATAGTCTGTTGCTGTTTCAATTGACCCCCTCCAGACCAGGAAGAGATCATCAATATACCTATACCAGGCTACGATGTTCTGTGTCCATTCTCCATTTTTTTGGGCCCAGGCTACATGCTCCTCCCACCATCCAACAAAAAGATTTGCAAAACTCGGAGAGTAACATGTGCCCATGGCCACCCCAGTTAATTGCTGGTAGTATTGATCCTCATACAGGAAAATGTTATTTTTAAGGCTAAAAGATAACAGTTCTAGCAGCATTATGTTATGTTCTGTGAATTTGGCAGATCTTATTCCCAGAAAACTTTCTATAGCTATTAAGCCTTCTGCATGGCCTATGTTGGTATACAAACTAGCTATGTCCATGACTACCATGCAGTCACCCTCTTTCCACACTATGTTCTCTATATGTGTTAATAAGTCCTTAGTGTCTTTTATATAGCTGCGTAAGGTTTTCACAAAATCAATAAGAAAATAGTCAATGTAAACAGATAAGTGTTCCAATAGACTTCCCTGTGCACTCACGATTGGTCGTCCTGGTGGTATCTTGTTGTCCTTATGTACCTTGGGCAAGTGGTAGAAACTTGGTGTTACTGGGTTCATACACCTTAAATACAGATATTCTTCTGTTACCAATTGCCCTTTGTCATACCACTTGCGAAGCAATTGATGGCATTCCGTAATGCTGTTCAAATAAACCTCCTTACTGATCTTTTTGTAGCAGTTAACATCTGCTAATTGCTTCAGCGCCTCCTCATTGTACGCCTTGTAGGTTTGAAGAACAACATTCCCACCTTTATCCGATGGTTTTACAATTATATTTGTGTCCTGCTGGATATCTTTAACTGCCTCCCAATGTTGCCTAGACAAATTGTTTTCCTTTTTGTTAATTCTAAATCCATCTTTCTGTCGCCACTTTACCAGTTCTAAATCCATCCGTGATGGAGTAGTAACAGTTAGCCCATACAGGGCCACATAAAAGAATCAATATGTGATTGAATCACTCGTCATGAGGTGCTGTCATTATGCAGACATGATATATACCGTTACAAGATGGCGCTCACAGAATTGGTGTAGCGTGAAGGTATTTGTCCTTTGTTAGTTTTTATGTTATATGTTTTGAAAATAATCACGTGGTTTGTATAAAATGTGGCTACTTCCGACGCACCCCTGTACCACAGAGGAAGGCGGATGCCGAAACGCGTCTGGTGCGTTTGAAAGTCGTAATAAAATCCAAGACTTTCCCCCCGTGAGTGCTGTGTCTCTTTGAAAAGGAAAGGGGCGAGGAGCTCAATATTTTGCGGCAGCACTTTCCGCAAACACAGCACCCGTGCATGAGTGCGTGAACTAAGTGCAGGAGGAGCAAAGATATATATATATATATGTATATTCACTGAAAAAACCATAGGTTTCACACCAGTTATAGTTAGGAATTAGCATTTAAAAAACTTATTAAATTCACTGAAAAAACCATAGGTTTCACACCAGTTATAGTTAGGTGGAAATTTTACTCGCATAAAACCATTGAAATTCCCACGTTATAGTTAGTTGGACTCACTATAACTTGCGCGTGCAATGCACTGCTGATGACGTCACATATTACATCACTCATGACATGGTCAGTGACATCACTCATGACATCACTGATGACATCTCAAATGACATCACTGATGACATCATCCAGTGAATGTGTATCTTTCTGAAAAATAAATATTTTTTATATATGTATATCTAAAGGTTGATGGAAGAATAAATGGGTAAATAAATGTCTAAATGGATGTTTTTTTGTGTAAAATTGATTTATTAAATGTATCTTAGTGAATACATATATTAGCGAGTAATGTTTAAATATTTAAATATCTGTACACGTTTGTTTTTCTGCTTTCCTGTGCCTCAGTCTACCGAGGCACAAAATGGCTGCCAACAATTTCTGTTTTGGAGTGTTGACAGATAGTGGCAGCCAATCAGCATGCCTTCCCGAGAAAGCTGCATGCTCATTGGCTGTCAACACTTCAAACCAGGAAGTGTTGGCATCCATCTTCTACTCGGTAGACCGAGGCACAAGAAAGCAGAAAAACAAACGTGTAGAACACAAAAATGGGGCAGGGTAGATACACCCTGACCCCCTAGGCCTGCCCAGGTGGTCACACAAGGAACCCCAAGGCCCAACATTTTTTTTTTAAAAATCCGGTATGTTTTTTTTCAAATAACCCCCGGGGGGACTAAATCGCGGAGGCATAGTGATAAAGAAGTGTGGGGGTCTCAAATTCCCCCCCCCCCACTGCCTTGGGGACAGCCGCCCATCGGGGCAAAGCAACACACCCCCCTGGCGCATACTGGAGGCTCCTGGTGGGCTAGTTGGCCCCCAGGGACCCCCAGTATGCAAGGGGAATTAGTTCGCCCTCTGCAAACCCGCAAGGGGGCTGCGTTGCAGAGAGGTGTAAAAAGGGGCATAGCCTCATCACACCTCTCTGCAATGCAGCCCCCTGGCGCATACTGGAGGTTCCAGGTGGCCTAGTTGGCCCCCAGGGACCCCCAGTATGCAAGGGGAATTTGTTCCCCCTCTGCAAACGCGCCAGGGGGCTCCGTTGCAGAGAGGTGCGAAAACATTTTTTTTAAAATTTATAATAAAAATACGTAATGCAATTTAAAAAATAAAATACCTAAAAATATATAATTCAAAATAATGTAGTAAATCAGTATAAAAAATATAACAATTAATACATTTAAAAATTATCATTTACAAAACCATTGAAAAACTGAAAAAACCATAGGTTTCAGCCACGTTATAGTTAGGAATTACCATTTAAAAAACCTTTAAAATTCACTGAAAAAAACATAGGTTTCAGCCACGTTATAGTTAGGAATTAGCATTTAAAAAACCTTGCAAATTCACTGAAAAAACCATAAGTTTCACACACTTTATAGTTAGAAATTAGCATTTTAAAAACCTTTGAAATTCACTGAAAAAAACATAGGTTTCACTCCAGTTATAGTTAGCTGGTCATTTTACTCATACAAAACCTTTGAAATTCCCCCGTTATAGTTAGTTCAGCTAACTATAACTCGCGAGCCCGCAATGCACTGCTGATGACATCACATATTACATCACTCATGACATGGTCAGTGACATCACTCAAATGACATAACCCACTTGGGTGAAATTGTGTGTATCAACAGCAGAGCCCACTGGGGCATTTGGCAGCACTGCAAGTACATCATGCAATTCTTCTGGAAACCTGTGTAGGCGGACTTTAAAAATATAAATTGTGTCATGTGACTGCCATAACAGCTGATGACTACGGAGGCCTGTGAGCAAGGGTGCAATGCCCGAAACGCGTAAGGCCATTGATGTTTCCTTGCCTCATCCCTGTAACGCTGCAACCTTCAATAAAGATGTGACAACCTACCTGATGTGCGGCTCCATTCGAGGGCAACCTTTTCTTCCGATATATATATATATATATATATATATATCTCTGGAAGTGCGCCGTGTACCAAGGGGATAAAGAATTATGCTAATGGCAAATGAACAGGATGCATCTAATGAACTCTTACAGGAATGGGGAGAATACACCCTTAACTCATCTTTGGATCTAATCAAAATACTAACAAAACATATAGATATCGCTTTACAAAAAATTAAAGAGGAATTAAAAAAGGTAGAAAAAGACCTATCGATACAAAAATTAAATGAAGAAATGACCAAATTCAAAGAAGATTTGGAAGCACAAATAGAAAAACATGAGGAAGTGGTCAGGCAACGTAAACACAATAAATTTATCAGAGATGAAAAAGATTATGCCCAAGGCCACTTTTTCACTTCTGCTAGAAAGTTTGACCTTTTCAAAAAATCACCTTTTATGGGTAACTTGGGGAGTTCCTCAAGCAGTTTTTCCTCACTTGCCTCAACAAACCGAAGTAGCAATGACCAAGAAAATATAGCAGAAAACACAAGGCTCAATTTTTTAGGGGATATGCGACGTGTTCTGCAACAATGCCAGTGGGAACAAAGCAGAACGCCACAGTTTCAACAACGAGGCAAAGGGCGTGAAAGAAACTGGTACCGACAAAACGGAGAAGGAGAGGACAAAGGCGGAGATGGGTCGCCGGAAAGAGAAGGGGCTCAAACGAGAAGCATGAAACAGAAGAAAAATCGGAAATAGATGAGCTGCAAATTGTACATCTATCTAAACGAGAAATAACTGAGGCCGAAACAGCACTTTTAAAAAGAGGCATAAACTATTGCCCCAAAAAAGGAATGGACCTAGCCCAAACCAGAATTGATCTTTATCTTTATGTGCAGAAAATCAAATTAAAGAAGTACTTTTTAGAAAACAAGGATAAACCAAAACCAACAAAAATGACAAAGGAACCTACCTCGTCCCTACTTGCAAAAGAATCAGATGATTATTTCCTGTTGTTGAATCTAAATGCAGAGGAAGGACAGGAATTATCCTTAGATGCAGCATGCTCACAATTAGGAGTTGGCCTTTACATTCAAAATTCTATCCCCAATTCCCTCCAGGAAATAAAATAGATGTTTTCCAAGAGGCCGTTGTGCAAGATCTATACAACATATGGAGATCCAAATACAAAGACAATTTAACAAGAGATGAACGTGAAGCACTCACAAAATTAATAGATGACAAGGAAATCGACATAAAAGTTGCCGATAAATGCGGAAACATTGTAATTTGTCAGCTGGAGGATACACATTTCTGTGAGAAATTACAAAGAGATCCAACAATGGATATCAAAAGGCAAATTGATATATAAATCAGAACACGGTCATGACAAAACTTAGTAGATACTGAAGAAGCAAAATATCTAACAGTGGATTACCCTGTTACTGCAACCATATACTTCCTACCAAAGCTTCATAAAAACTCAAGAACACCTCCAGGACGCCCAATTCTATCGGCAAAAAATTCTCGCATTGAACCACTGGCAAACTACATTGACTATCTTCTAATCCCTTATGTCGCAAAGCAAAGTTCATACATAAAGGATACCAGTGATTTACTGAGAATAATACAGGAGATTCTGTGGTAGTCATACTTCCAACTCATCAAAATGGATGTCATTGAACTCTACACCAACACTATGGGTGAGAAAGCCAATTCATACTTTCTGAAAGAAAGAAATATACATTACAGTAAGCACGATATGATGATAATGGAAATGATCTCACTATGCCTGACCCAAAATTGTTTCATGTTTGGAAATGAATTTTTTTGGCAACGCAACAGTGCGATGGGGTGTTCCTTCAGTCCCAGTTACGCCTGCCTTGTAATGGGCTGGTGTGGGAAAGAGAGATGGCGTGGAACCCAATGTACAGCAAATTCGTGGACAAAATCATCAGATGGACACGGTTCATTGATGATTTATTCGCCGTGTGGAATGGAAGTGTGGGGGAATATGAGTAATATTTTGAGATTCTAAATTCAAGCGTGGATAACTTGAAATTTACTTACAACATCAGTAATGACAAAATAATATTCCTTGATACAGAGATCTACACAAAGAATATGAAAATGTAATCCACACTTCATAGAAAAACAACAGCCACCAATTCCACCCTAGAAGCGACAAGTTTTCACCAACCAGCTCTGATTGCCAGCATCCCTTATGGAGAATTCCTCCGTTTGAGGAGTATTTGTAGTGAGGAGGAGGAATGGAAATAGCATAGTGAGAAAACAAAGAACAGATTTCTGAACAGAAAATACAATGGGAAAACTGTGGATAAATGTTGGTTGAGGGCAAATGAACAATCAAGACAGGATTGCTTGGTACCGAAAACACCCAATGCAAAACCCTCAGCAGAAGAACCAATCCACCTGATTTTGGACTACACGCAAGAAGCAAAATAAATCTCGCAGATCATGAGCAAAAAATTGGAAGATTTTGAAGTTGGATCACACAATGGGCAAGCTAATGGGAAACCATCCAACCATCACATACCGCAGAGCCACTAACCTCAAAGACAAATGAGTGCATAGCCATCTAAAAACAAATTTAAAAAAAGGACTCGTGGCTGAAAACAACTGGCTTTGCCAAATGCCATAGTTGCAAGGTGTGCCAAATCGCCAACCCTACAAAGGCAATAACTATGGCAGATGGAAGAATTTGGTGGATCCAACAGCTCATCACCTGTAAAAGTAGCCAGTACACCGTGTACATAATTGAATGCCCATGCAAATTAAATAACGTGGGCAGCACAATTTGTGAACTCAAAAAAGAGTATTGGAACATGTAAGAGCGACAATAAAAAAGGATAAAAACAACGCTGTTGCAAAACATGTGGAAACATTCCATAAAGGGGATTGGAAATGTCTCAAGTTCAGTGGTATAGAGACTGTTCCTCAAAACGAACGAGGAGGAAACAGAGAACGAATATTGAGGCAGAAAGAGTCTCGCCATATACTGATTTTTGAAGTATGTCCCCTCACGGCATGAATTTTTCGGAAGAAATGTACATTCACTTGTAAAAAGCTCCCATGATGTCCAATGTGTCATTACAGAAGAGAAAATAAAGGTTCCCGCAAATAGGAGGTGGCTTTTGAAAATTGTACTGCATTGTACAGACATCTAAATTGATATTGTGCTGGAATAGCCATGACCGAAAAATAAAAAAGCAAAATTCACAAAAAAACATCCATAAAGAAACCCTTTGATCAACAAAGCTGTAACATAACACACCGAAAAAACTGCTAGTTATGGATTAAACATTAAAAAAAATGACTAAATAACAGACTGTAAATAGGAACCTGTAAATATGTATATAAGTATCCTCCTATCAGTTTATTTGCATTTGGAACCAATACCATATGTACTTTTGTAATGTCTTAAAGGTTTCATTTTAACTTTTTGGTAACTACATGTCCCAATATGATTGGTGTTACCTTGTGAGTTTGAATCAGGAAATGATGTAACTCATTTTGAAATTGCAAAAAACACAATGTTTAGAGAACTAACCAACCGTGGCCGAGGTATAGGAATACCGAAACGAAATGTGTAGGTTGTTTGCTTGTTGGAAAAATGACTGTAGAATAAAATAATAACTGTAATTCGCCTGCGAGAGTGCGCCCTACTTTTGTTTACACTGGGATCACTGAAAACGTCGAGAAAATATATATGTATATATATATATTCACTGAAAAAATATAGGTTCCACACACGTTATAGTTAGGAATTAGCATTTAAAAAACCTTGCAAATTCATTGAACAATTCATAGGTTTCACACACGTTATAGTTAGGAATGAGCATTTGAAAAACTATGCAAATTAATTGAAAAAACCATAGGTTTCACTCGTTATAGTTAGCTGAACATTTCTCTCATACAAAACCTTTGAAATTCCTCCGTTATAGTTAGCTCAGCTAACTATAACTTGCGCGCCCGCAAGGCACTACTGATGACGTCACATATTACATCACTCATGATAGGGTCAGTGACATCACTCATGACATCACTGATGACATCTCAAATGACATCCCTGATGACATCATCCAGTGAATGTGTGTCTTTCTGAAAAATAGTTTTTTTTATATATATGTATATCTAAAGGTCGATGAAAGAATAAATGGGTAAATAAGTGTCTAAATGGATGTTTTTTTGTAACATTGATTGTATAACTGACTTATTAAGTATATCTTAGTGAATAGGTGTACTAGCGAGTAATCTTTAAATATTTAAATATCTGTATCAGTGTCTTATTTTGTATATAAGTGGCTGCATGGGTTGGTGAGTAGCTACGTGAGCGTGTATATGGGTTATTAGTTGTTTTTTTGAGTACCAAAATGAGTGTTTGTACGGTTCGATGGGGAGTATTACTTAGCGCACAGATGCATGAATGACTGACTCACTGTTTGTATGTGTTTTGAAGACAGTATGTATGCAAGACTGTATGGGTGGATGAGTGTGTGTATGGGTGTGTTAGTGAGTGAATAACTGTCTCAATACTATCTTTATGAGTAACGGCATATGTTTTAAACTAGTATATGTGAGTATTGATGTATATATGTGAGTATATCTGAGAGTGAGAGACTTCCTGTATAAATAAGTATGTGTTTCTTTAAGTGATTGTTTAAGAAAGTAAGTATGTCTACGATTCTGTAGAAGTTAGTGTAGTGGGTGTATAGCTGTATATGCAAGTAAATGGATATTTGATAGTTTATTTGCATGTGTGAGTATGTGGCTGAGTAACTCTATAGATGAGTGTCGGTGTATAACAGGATATATAGGTGTATGAGTACATATGATGAGTGAGTACATCTATGAGTGACTATATAGAACTGTTGGTGAATGAGTGGATGTGTATGCAGATTTTTGGATTACTCAATAGGTTGTTCTGACTGGAATTGCTATCTCCATTTTTTTGAAAATTTTAGTTTCTATTTTTGATCCTGTGTATCAAAGGTTATATTACAATGAGAGGAGGTCTTGCCACAAGGTTGATGTCATCAGTGATGTCATCAGGGATGTCATTTGAGATGTGAGTGATCATGAGTGATGTCATGAGTGATGTCACTGACCATGTCATGAGTAATGTAAAAAGGGGGCGTGCCCTCTGAACACCTGCCTGCAAAAATGTAGTAAATCAGTATAAAAAAAATAACAATTAATACATTTAAAAATTGTCATTTAAAAATCCTTCGTAATTCAATGAAAAAAACATAGGTTTCAGGCCTGATATAGTTAGGAATTATCATTTAAAAAACCTTTGAAATTCACTGAAAAAAAACCATAGGTTTCAGGCCTTATATAGTTAGGAATTAGCATTTAAAAAACCTTGCAAATTCACTGTAAAAACCATAGGTTTCAGGCCTTATATAGGGTGCCGTTTAGGATGGCGGACGGACCTGAGTCCGTCAGCCACCATAGAGTAGGAGGGACCGTCCGCAGGGGCAGCGGCGGTCCCTCAGTGCAAATTAGGATGTGACCGCCACCCTGGCGGTCACATCCTGTATATTTAACATTGCGGCAGGTGCAGCTTCAAGCTGCACCCGCCGCAATGTTAAAAGTGCATGCACCGCATTTGCGTGCACAAAGCGGCAGGCACCGCGCGGTGCGTGCTGCTTTGTTCACACAAATGCTGGGGGGTACCACAGGTACCCCCCATGTGCACCCGCCACACCCCCTTTACCCAGGGGGCCCGCAACGGGCCCCCGAAGTGAAGGTCCGTATGCTTTTCCACTGAGGAAAAGCCGCCGTGGAAAAGCATACATTCTACTCCATCATAATATGGCTGGCGGTGTCTGATAGACACCGCCAGCCATGTTATAGCTTTTCCGCCGCGGTCGGAAGGCGACCGCGGCGGAAAAGCTGCGGACTGAGAAACGATCTCCCAGCCATCCTAATCTGGCGGGGTTTTTTTCAGTCCGCAGCGGTTTTCCCGCATCCTGCGGGCCGGCGGTGGCTTACGCCGCCCGGAGGATGCGGGAAAACCGCCATCATAATCGGCCCCTATGTTAGGAATTAGCATTTAAAAAACCTTTGAAATTCACTGAAAAAACCATAGGTTTAAAGCCTTATATAGTTAGGAATTAGCATTTAAAAAACCTTTGAAATTCACTCAAAAAACTATATGTTTTAGGGGTGTTATAGTTAGCTGGACATTTCACTCATACAAAACCATTGAAATTGCTCCTATATTGCTAGTTGTACTAACTATATTTCGCGCACCCGCAATCCACTGCTGATGATGCCACATATTACATCATTCATGACATCTCAAGTGACATCACTGATGACATCTCAAGTGACATCACTGATGACATCATCCAGTGAATGTGGTTTGCTTCGTTATTTAAATATGCATTATATATATAGCAATTTGCATTGAGAAATGAGTGGATATATAAAAATAAAGATTTGGATGGAGGATTTAGTAGCAGTGTAATTGACTGTATAGTGTCTCACTAAATATAGTGGATAGTGACTAAACTGTGTGAATATCTGTATTACTTTGTCAGTTGTTGTGTAAACTGGTTCTCCAGTTGGTTACTAGCTATGTGAAAGTCTATATTAGTTATTAATTAGTTAACTGAGTATTTGTATGGGAGAGTGAATGTGAATGACATAATAATCAATCATTAGTTTAAAATACATTCAACAATTGGAATCTGATTAATATTCGTAACATTCTCAGGGCTGCCTCACAGAAAATACAGCCTTGCTTGTCATTGGTATCGCTGCAGTTCTGAATCAATAAAATTATTTAAATCGCAAGTAGCAGCCATCAGTTTGCCACTGCGCTACCTGTGTATGTTGGTGCATAGTCATGAAGTTCATTCAAACTATGTATTTCGGCTAATGACATTTTAAGCCATGCTGGCAGATAGTACTACAATTAAGAATTTGCAGAGAAGCGCAGCCTACTCGTATTGGTAAACAGCAATAACATTACTTCATTTCGGTTTTGAATAATTGCATTGATCATTACAATTGTGAGCAAAATTCCTAAAGTCACGCAATACCACAGGTGTCCGTCCCACATCACCTTAAAATAGAAAGCCATAGCAGGCACGTAGCAGGCACCGATACCGTGGTAGGGAGAACTTTATATGCAAATCATTAACTCATTGAAATGTTTACAATAGAAAATATGGTAATTATGAATGTTATTTATAATGAATTGAGTGTCTCCATATGAATTGTAGATAAGTGTGACACTACAAAATGGCGCTCACGTTTACATAAGAAAGTTTGTCCCTTTTTGATTGTGATGCACAAACGTAATGCCTTTTAACATGGCCTCTTCCGGTGTGTCACTAACACCGAAGAAGGCAGATCACCAAAACGCGTTTGTTGCTGGCTGCTGTTAAAGTTTTTCAAGCGCCCTGTGAGTGCAGAGTTTCTTCTCCTTAAATCGAAGAAATAGAGCGTTAATAAATTGCGAAGTCCACGGCCGCATACTTGCACCTGCCCGAGAGTGCTTTATATGGAGATGGAGTTCAAGCGTGCATTTAATACGAAGGCACCACCGCAATTGCAGAGTACAGAATCAGCGACCCAGGTGTGGATGGTATCGACGACCCGCGTATTGGTAGAGGCACAGGAAATCGGGGAAACATTCACCGGTGAGCAGTACTTGTTTAATATAAACACGCAAGATTGGCTAAGTGGCAGGGCGAGGGGGCAGCTGTGAAGTAACACCTATAGCAGCATAGCGACCTAACGGAGGAGGCATGTTTTGCGAGACATGATGCCGAGAAGCGGCAAGAGATATGTTTAAGAAGCACTGGGGAGTAGCTCGCACTACTGTACCACATTCAAGACAACCAAAGAGCAAGCTAAATGAAACCATGTCCAAATTAGAGCATCTCTATGAACGTGAAACACGCAAATTGTGGGAGGCAACAAGTTTCCAAAATTACATTGATGAAAACAGGGTTCCAAGAGGATTACGGGTGCACAGGGCCCCTCTTATGAGAATCCGGATCCACAGTTACTGACTGATTGGACGGAACATACTGCACAGTATTGCCAGGGGACTCTGGGGATATTGGTGAAATATGCCTGAAGTAATCGTGAAAAAGCGCTAAGTGAAATCAAAGATTTGGAAGGAGAATTAGCAAAGGAAGAAGATAAAAACAAAATCGAATAACTGAGACGGCAAATGAAGAGAAGACTATCGAAATATGAACAGAAGATCAAGATGAGGAAACAGGAGAAATTTGAGCGGGATGAAAATTATTTTTTACAAGGAAGAACATTAACTTTCACCGGTAAATTTGATGGTCCCAGAAAAGAGCTAACTCAAAGATCCAAGCAAGTGATATCCCAAAGGGTGGAGACCTCTGAGTCTGATCTTACTGAAAATGAATCAGGTGATGACCAAGAGGGCATGTCAATGGAAGGGAGGAAAACCACGACTCCTTTTCATGACAAGTTCCAGATAATTCCTCAATCGTGACTAGGGGGGTCAAGAACAAACCACCAGAAGGAAGCATAGAAAAACGTGATGAGCAGGTGGGGGCAGGAAGAGGAAAGGTGCCCATATGGACAAATCGCAACATGAAGTCGAACAAACGGCAATAGATACCACAAATTTAACTGTGGTCAACCTCACAGCTAAACCACTAACAGAAATTGAGATCAAAGTACTGAGCTTGGGATTAACATTCTGCCCTAGTAGTCACCTGGAGTATACACAAACAAGAATCGACCTTTTCAGTTTCGTACGAAAGCTAAAACTACACAAATATTTCAAATTAAGATCTAACATGAAAGATACCAGAACAGTAGCGCAAAGAATAACAGCCACAGATGCGTTAACTGGGAAGGATGTGCCAGCAATTGAACTTTTGGAGAATCTTCAATTGGAACAAGAAGTTAATTCAGTCATTAACAACAACATGGCAGAGAGAGCCAAGAGAACTGGAATTGAGCAAGAAAGGGAAGAAAGCCCATTTAAACCCAAATCCCTTTTCAATCCGCAAATGCCGCTTGACGCGATTGATGTCTTTTCGGAAGCCATATTCAACGACCTGCTGAAATTCAGATCAAATACAACAAAAGGTCCTGTGAAGAGCAATGTAACAGTGGCGGAGGAGGCACTATTACAGAATCTAATGCAGGATATGTCAATAATAATAAAGCCGTCAGATAAAGGCGGTAACATGGTTCTTCAAACCAGGGAACAATACTGCAAGGAGGCACTACGGCAATTGTCAGATGACAAATATTATGAGAGAACAACGAGTGACATCTATCAAAAAAGTATAAAGAAATACGATGAATTAATCAAATCATGGAATGAAAAATATATGTTGGGAACTGAGGAACATCTATTTCTTCGCAGTGCGAATCCAGTAGTCCCGACTTTTTACCACTTCCCGAAATTGCACAAAGACAATGTGCATCCACCCAGCAGGCCAATTGTTTCATCACAGAACAGTCTTACTGAGCACTTATCTATGTTTATTGATCATGTTTTGTTTATGTTTGTGGTACAATTAAGATCCTACATTAAAGACACTAAAGATTTTCTGAATAAAATCACGGATGTGGTATGGGATCCCACGTATAAACTAATGGTACTGGACAATACCAGCTTGTATACTTGTATAGAGCACATGGATGGCTTGAAGGCTGCACAGTTCCTCTTGGACAAACACCAGTTATGGTATTCAGAACACAATCAAATGCTAATAGAGTTAATGGAGTTCTGTCTAATGAATAATATCTTTCTGTTTGAGGACAAATACTATAGACAGACCTCTGGCACGGCGATGGGCACCTGCTTTGCCCCCAGCTACGCAAATTTATTAGTTGGCTGGTGGGAGGAGCATGTGCTAAGGTCCTATGAAAGTGGGACAACGAGTGGCAGAGTGGTTGTGTATCATCGATATATCGATAATGTGTTCATTGCATGGCAAGGGACAACTGACTCAGCCTATGAGTACATCAATATTCTTAATATGAATTAACTAAACCTGCACTTCTCGGGGATGGTTAGCCCAGTGGGAGTGGACTACCTGGACCTGAGGGTTTTTGTGGAAGATGGAGGTATACATACAGCATTGTCCCGCAAGTCCACAGCTGGTAACTCGATATTGTTCGCAACCAGCAACCACCCACCTAAACTCATACACAGCATTCTGTATGGTGAGCTCCTCAGACTTAAAAGAAATAGTACTAGAGAGAAGGTCTTTGAGGTGGCTGCCAAATAGTGTATAGCCAGATTTGCTTTGAGAGGGTATGACCCAGTAGCATTGAAGAATACGTTTAACAGAGTAAAAGGGATACCCAGAGGGAAACTCCTGAAAGAAAAGAGTAAACACACGGATAATGATAATGAGGGTAAATTCCAGATGGTTACCCCTTATTCAGCAGAAGTCAATTATCTTAAGCGGATGCTCAAGAAAAATTGGCACATTTTAAAAATGGATAGCATTATCTGTGATGACATTCCAGCCTATCCCCTTGTGACCTTTAGGAAAGCTAGGTCACTACGAGACATGCTGGTCAGAAGTCATTTGGATAAATTCCCACAGCAAGCCAGTACTCTGAAGGATATGAAAGGGTTTTTCCCTTGCAGTAGGTGTAAAGCCTGTGCAAACAGCAAAAGGGTCCTGTCATACAAGATACCAGATACAGGGAGGAATAAGAAAATAACCAAGTTCATAACCTGTAGTACAACATACACCGTGTATTGCCTAATGTGCCCCTGCAGGTTACGTTATAAAGGTAGTACGATTCACCAACTCAAGATCAGAATACTGGAATACCATAGAGCCATAGACAAAAAAGATACAGCGTACCCTGAGGCACGTCACTTTGCTGAGAAACATGCAAGTGACAGAAATAAGTTGCAGTACTTTGGCCTAGATAACATCCGATAAATGCTCGGAGAGGAGACAGGGTACGTAAATTACTTAGATTAGAGTCACGTTACATCATAGACTTGCTCACCAAATTTGCAAGAGGACTGAATAGTGGGGAGGAATTAGCCTCACATTTAGGCTCATGAATTTTGAACATATCATGGGGTTATACACAATGTGAAGAACATGAGTCCTATGAATCCGAATGTGTGTCTTAATCATGTAAAAAGTATTGACCGGCTGACAAATAGTGCGTAGAAGCCCAAAGAATTAGAATGTGTTTCTTAATTTTGTATGGGTACTAAATGGCATTCTATAGAATAGTACATTAACAAGAAGTTTTAACACCTTGGCTGCTAGGGAGATTTTCCTGCTGTGCTGCAGGTGGATTATTTTCATTGTTCATGACGAGCTCAACTCGTCATGAGCACACGACCAGTGTACTGCATGACGAGTTGAGCTCGTCATGAGCATCGAAGGGGTTAAAGAAGGGACATGGGCCGATCCACGGCAAGATTAATAGAGACACCATGGGGATTACTTCATTCAGCCCGATACACGGCTGGATAGGATGTTTTGTAAACACTGATAGATTTATATGCAAATCATAAACTCATTGAAATGTTTACAACAGAAACAATGTTAATTATGAATGTCATTTATAATGATTCGCGTGTCTCCACATGAATTGAAGATAAGTGTGACACTAGTAGTAGTAAAATCAAAGTTTATTTAGACAATAGTCTATCAACCATACAGAAGACCATGGATCCACTTAGCAATAGAAATTTTTTACATCATAATTCATTTTAACACTCAATACACATTTAAAACCATAAAAGCACTAAATTAACATTTTCCATTTTTTAAAAATATTAATATCTTAAAATTTTCCAACTTCCTTGGTTGTCTCCATTACAGCTTCTCTTATTGCTTTCAAAAATTTCCCCAACGCAATTGTAATATCTAAAAACGACATTTCAGTAAGGAGAACAACAGCCTCTGATCGTGTATTCACCTTATACTTTAAAAATATTGGACGTAGAAACATTTTACGCACTGTTAAAATCCATGTACAGTCCAGTAGTATATGTAAAATATCATTCTTCACACCTAGGCCACATTTACAAATACCATCAGGTTGGATCAGGGCTACTTTTAATTTACTATCGATCTTCCATGGATTTAAGCCTACCCGAACCTTCATGATTCCGTACCTTAACCATTTACTGGGTGACACATCCAAATAAGGAAACCGGACCTCCTTTTCACATTCATTCCTTACCCAGTTCACAGATTTTTTCAACTTCAGGTACTCTAGATCTTGTGATCTAGAATATTCATTTCCTTTTTTATGCAGAGGCCTTATTATTGCACCCTTCCAGTTTGCAGGTATTACCCCATGCTCAAGTATTAAGGTAAACATTTTTGAGAAGAATTCCGCCCACCAGGGCTGGTTTGAGTTTAATATCAGGGCCGGCATATCATCCGGGCCTGCCGCTCTAGTTAAATTTAAAGTCCTAATTATCCTGAGGACGTTTATTAGTGAGCAATCATGTTTGAGATCCTCTACTAGATCTCTCCACTGCTGTGGTACCAAATTATCCGACAACCTCCCCGGGGCATACAATTTCTGAATATGCTCAGCCCATGCATCTTCCTCTACTACACAGGTCATTGGTATAATGAAGGGTTCCCTGGCTGACTGTATTAGCTTCCAGAATTGCCGTAGGTTCTTATTTTCAATGGTTTCCAATAATTTGCCCCAGCAAGATTCTTTATGAATCCTTTTTACATTGCGGATTAACATATTATATTCTCTCTTTATTTTTTATACGTTTTCCGCCTTTGCTCGTATAAATTTGTTGCGTAGGCTACGCTCTTCTCTCCTAATTTCTATTTTTTTCATTAAACAATCCTGATTAAACCATGTTCCTTTCTTACTTTGGGTATTTCCTTTCTTGTTCTGTTCTTTTGCAGGGGGCCTTAGTTCGATACTTATACTTTCTACTACTTCCCACACCTAGGCCACATTTACAAATACCATCAGGTTGGATCAGGGCTACTTTTAATTTACTATCGATCTTCCATGGATTTAAGCCTACCCGAACCTTCATGATTCCGTACCTTAACCATTTACTGGGTGACACATCCAAATAAGGAAACCGGACCTCCTTTTCACATTCATTCCTTACCCAGTTCACAGATTTTTTCAACTTCAGGTACTCTAGATCTTGTGATCTAGAATATTCATGCCCTCGGTCCCGGAGCATTTTCTTAGTAAAAACTAAGTCCAATAAAGGTTGTTCGAGGGTCAACTTTAATTGCGCAGTTACTTGCTGAAGGGTTTTCCTCACCTCCCGTGCCCAATGTAAACTGCTTGCTTGTATTTCCTTTCTGCACCAAATTTACACCTTCTGTTCACCACCGGGCGTCTGACGGTTCCAAAATCTTAGCAATGACATTTGTGCCTTTACCTCCCATGCCGTCAAGCCTACCTCCAATCTAATAGCTTGCAACATGGAACCGTTAGGTAGAGATAACAGCATTTTAATTATCTTCCCTTCCTCCCGGTCCCAACCCCTTTTACCACTCAGATAAAGCACTTCAGCGCCGTAGAGAACTTGTGGGGGTATCATAGCTTCAAATGCCTTTAGTAGCGGTCTGTGAGACATGTCACCATAGTCCTTATTGAATTTTTTCAATCCACAGACCGATGAGGACGCCTTTGAAGTTTGTGCCACCACGTGGGTATTCCACTTTAATGCACTGTCAAACCAAAGGCCTAGATATTTATATTCATTTACAACCTCTAATTTGTCTAAACCTAAAAACCATTAAAAATTTTTTACCCTCTTCCCAAAACATAGGATCTTTGTTTTCTCCATATTCACCGATAAAAACTTTTTCTCACAATATATTTTAAAGGCATTTAATTTCCTTTGGAGGCCCATTTCAGTTTGGTCCACTATCACTAAATCATCAGCATATAAAAGGCATGCAACTTTATTATTATTCATGATTGGGCTCGCACTCTTTTCAACTTCCAAAGCCACGGGAAGATCTGCTAGGAAGATTAAAAAGAGCAAGGGTGCCAAAACGCACCCTTGTCTCAAGCCATTCTTTACAGGGATTTTCTGCGTTAATGAGCCCGTTGAATCTCTAATGACCTGGGCCCAGTTGTCACTATGTAATTCTTTTAGAATATTTAATATGCCCTCCGGCAATGCATAATTTTCTAGCACTTCCCAAAGGCTGCTTCTATCTACTGAATCAAAGACCGCTCGGAAATCGACGAAACAGCAGCATAGTTTGCCGTTTTGTTCAATCGATTTCCTAGCTACGGCCCACAGGGCAAAACAATGATCAATTGTGGAGTGGCCTTTTTTAAACCCACCCTGTTCCACTGGTACGATTGACCGAAGATCCGCCCACTCTTTTAGCTTACTGAGTATCATCTTAGCAAAAATCTTTTCTCCTATATCTAATAGGTTAATTAGTCTGTAGTTTTTAGGGGCATGTACATTTCCTTTTTTATGCAGAGGCCTTATTATTGCACCCTTCCAGTTTGCAGGTATTACCCCATGCTCAAGTATTAAGGTAAACATTTTTGAGAAGAATTCCGCCCACCAGGGCTGGTTTGAGTTTAATATCAGGGCCGGCATATCATCCGGGCCTGCCGCTCTAGTTAAATTTAAAGTCCTAATTATCCTGAGGACGTTTATTAGTGAGCAATCATGTTTGAGATCCTCTACTAGATCTCTCCACTGCTTTGGTACCAAATTATCCGACAACCTCCCCGGGGCATACAATTTCTGAATATGCTCAGCCCATGCATCTTCCTCTACTACACAGGTCATTGGTATAATGAAGGGTTCCCTGGCTGACTGTATTAGCTTCCAGAATTGCCGTAGGTTCTTATTTTCAATGGTTTCCAATAATTTGCCCCAGCAAGATTCTTTATGAATCCTTTTTACATTGCGGATTAACATATTATATTCTCTCTTTATTTTTTATACGTTTTCCGCCTTTGCTCGTATAAATTTGTTGCGTAGGCTACGCTCTTCTCTCCTAATTTCTATTTTTTTCATTAAACAATCCTGATTAAACCATGTTCCTTTCTTACTTTGGGTATTTCCTTTCTTGTTCTGTTCTTTTGCAGGGGGCCTTAGTTCGATACTTATACTTTCTACTACTTGTTTTATTTTTTCCACAAACCAGAATAGGTCTTGGCCCTTCAGACAACCTAGCTGAATCTTATGTTGCAGGCTTACTAACTTCTCTATTGATTTTTCAGATAACCTAGTGGTCATCCGCTTCGGGTACTCTGTCTCTTGCCAGATAACTCTGTCGCAAACCATGTATTGTGCTATTTCCAATTCTAACTT
The DNA here is from genome assembly GCF_964261635.1 of Lissotriton helveticus. Classification (NCBI taxonomy): domain Eukaryota; kingdom Metazoa; phylum Chordata; class Amphibia; order Caudata; family Salamandridae; genus Lissotriton; species Lissotriton helveticus. The sequence continues at coordinate 1,707,168,523 of NC_136063.1, read as the reverse complement.
TATTAGATTGTGTTCACTACATTCCATGGGGTTGATGCTAAAATCTTTCACTAACTCGAAATTCCATGCCGGCAAAAACACATAGTCTATTGGGCAATTATGTGCCCCATACTTAAAAGTTTTCTTTGCCGGGCGGTCTTGGACTATCCTTCCGTTTAAACAAAAGAAACTTTTATTTGATAAATAGTTGCCCAATTCCACCGCATCTGTAGAGGTTTTTGTTTCCATAAACTCTGCATTTTTTATATCATATGCCTCTCGAATTTCCGAGTACCATTGATCTGACAATTTTGGATTTAGTTTATGGTTAAAATCTCCCGTTAACACAATCAGGTCATTTCCATACATATCACAAAGTGTATCCATATCATTCTTAAAATGTAACAATTCGACCCCATATTCCTTTGTTGAATTCCATTGCATATACACATTTAGGATCAGTATAAATTTATATTTCTTATCCGCAAATGTGGTTTGGATTCTGCAGGCAAGAAGCCACTTACACTTTACAGGTATCAAAATGGTTTTAGTTTTTAGAGTTGTTGATATCATTGTCAACAAGCCACCTGCGGGGCGCCCAAAGTTCGATTTTACAGCTGCACGGTGGACTTGTCGAAACCCTTCCACTATTTGGGGAGCACCACAGAGCCAGGTCTCTTGTATACAAATAATTTCGTTCTTTTTTGCAAGTTCTTTCACAATTTCACGTTTTAGAAGTGTTCCCAATCCATTTATGTTCCAAGAGACCAATTGTGTGCTCTGTGGCTGCTCCGTTGCCTATTCTACATCACTTAAAGGCCCATTCACTACTGAATCTTCCCTATAACTATATGAAGATCCTGCTAAGCTGGAGGTGTTACTCCAATTCTTCCATGCCTCCAACATATCTGTATTGTTTATTACTATATTAAAATTTTCTCTCCCTTCCTCTATTTCCTCCTCAGGGAGCCTCACCTGCCTCTTACTTAGCCCCGCATGATATCTTAAGAAAGGTTTCTGCTGGGGCACCTTAAACACTGGCGCTAACTGTTCTTTGGACACTAGACGAATCCCCTCTTTACGGATTTCTTGCTCTGCGTTTTCTATTGCGGACGTCACCAAGCCCGAATAAAGCTGTACTTTAGTGACTTCCTTGCCATCCCCAATTGTTTGGAATCCCACTATTCTTAGATCTCGAGAGCTTATTCCATTTAAATTTGGGCAATGGGCAAAAACCTTGAGTAGGTGTGCTCTATTTAAATACCCACTCTTTTTAGATTTTTTGCCACCCCTTCCCAATTTTACGTGTTCAAAATAAAGCCACTTATTCCTTCTGTCAACCACTTCTTCTGGCTTTGTAACACCTTGATAATGTAGTGTATTTAATCTAGGTATCACTTTAGGGCTACTTTCCCGGTTTGCATTACTTTTATTTTTGATGGGGGGCAACCGAGCCTGTGTCTTTGCTAATTTTGAGGTTACATGAATCTCCTTATCCTGTTGGGTTTGCTTCCTTATACTTCTCTTTTTGTACTGATAAGATGGACTCGTTCTCAAAATCAATACCTTTCTGAACCCTCATCGTTTTATTTGATAGAGACTTAAGCTTATGTGTTACCTCTTCTAATGGCTCCTTCCTCCCCTTTCCTTTTTTCGTCGCTCTTAAATTGAACTTTCTTTGTGCCTCCCTACCTGAATCTCTTATTCGTTTAGAGTGACCATAATGCCTATATTCACCTCTCCTTTTTACCAACATTGGCCATTTTGACACATAAACTTCATGGCCATCAACGTGAGCTTCATCAACTTGGCTTACAAATGGGATATCGGCTAATCTATCATCCCCCTCCCTCCCTTGACCCGTAGCCACCGGGTCTATGACAGGTCTCAACATTGAAGGCATGTGACCTCTAATGCCCTGTAATTCTCCCTCAATTTTAGAAAGGTAAGTTTTTTGACTTTTCAGGACATCGTGGTTTAGCATTGTTATTTCTAACAATCCTTGTAGCGATTTTTGCACCATTAACATCATTTCTAACATTGAAACTGCAAGGGATTCTGATACTTCCAAGTTTATATCCAGTGACCGGTTTTCCCCATTTGTGACACTGCTTTTGTCCAGATCTTCCTGGTCATTGACTTCCCCCAAGCCATTCTTTACAAATCCAACTGGGCAACCGTCTGGGTTATGGGCAGAATCATCACTATAGTTAAGGGCCTGACTATCTTCCTCTTTCTCTTGTGCCACCAGGTTGGTTAATCTTGGGGAGGAAGAAAGTCTCGGTGACATTATTATCCCCTTCTGCCCTGTCAAGGATAGGACTGACCGGTTCACCAAATCTATGGAGTCTACCAAATGCCCATCGAATATTAGGAAGGATCCTTCTTTCCATGTTTCTTCCATTTCTTCCGTTTCTATAGTCTTTGCAGGAGAAAAAACCTGTTTAAAATGCTTTCCCACGAACTCCTTAATTGTACTAGATGCTATGCTCCCCTTACTTCCTCCGTGTTGTACTTTCTTGGGAGCCTTGGGAGTTTTTCCTTTTAATTTTTGGGAGCGTTTTGATTTTTCCTTTACCCTCCGGGGAGAAGGACTCTCCTGGGTAACCTGTTGATTATCCCCATTAAGTTCTGCCTTCTTTGTATTCCCTAATGTGCTTTTGTTTTTCCGTGGCGCCATTTTACTCCCTTTGTTTTTTCTCTCAGCACTTCAATCAGAGTCGAATTTCTTAAATTATTAAATTAAAATAACTAATATTTCACTTCACTTACCTCTGTTGTGCCTACTTCTTGTGCTTGCGCTCTTGCCCGTGCCCTTTTCCGTTTTTCTTTTGTAGGGTTCTCACTTTTCACTCCATTCAAGGCTTTACTTATTTACGGTTATGTTTGAGGCTAAAAAGTCACTCAAAAGACTCACCCAAGCAAGCTCCTGCTTCCTTGCCCCTACTTCCTTGCTTCCTTGCCCCCCCTCTACCTTCCCGTAGTTCAAATGGGCTCAGGCAGAGGCGTGGGAGTTCTTGCTTGATTCTTAATTTTTAAACAAGATTCTGCCTGGCCGTGTCTGTGAATTCACTAGCAAGCCTCAGCAAATCCTTAGTGAAACAGCTGCGTGACTGGTGGAGAGTGTCTGGCGCCGATTCTATAGATCGTCACACTTCAACAAGTACCCGGGCTCCGAGCTCCTTTTTACCTCGGTGCTCGTCTCGCTCATTTACTCGCGCCCAGCCAAGCGCCTCAATTATTCTTAATGTTCGCGTTCCGCGCTCCGCTTCCTTAGATAGCCCGTTTACTTTCCGCTTTTCACTTTTTACGGAGCTCTGCTCCTGCTCCGGTTTTCCACCTCCAGCGTTCGGCGTTTGGCGTCCGTTGGGTTCACAGGGCACGCATGCGCAAACACACCTTCGGCAACAACAGAGATGGTGACACTACAAAATGGCGCTCACATTTAAATAATAATGTCCTTTTTTGATTGTGATGAACAAACGTAATACCTTTTAACATGGCCTCTTTCGGTGTGTCACTAACACCGAAGAAGGCAGATCGTCGAAACATGTTTGTTGCTGGTTGCTGAATAAAGTTTTTCAAGCGCCCCCGTGAGTGCAGAGTTTCTTCTCCGTAAACCGAAGAAATAGATCGTTAATAAATTGCGGAGTCCACGGCGCATACTCGCACCCACCCAAGAGTGCTTCATATGAAGGTGGAGTTCAAGCGTATATATATATATATATATATATATATATATATATATATATATATATATATATATATATATATATATATATATATATAAAAATATTTTATTATCTAGCATTAATACAATGTAAATAAAAAATATGGATATTATTTAATACTATATATAAACACATACATATGTGTTAATGTGTATATGTACATATAAATAATATAACACTATTATGAAAAATATATACTTTACATTATATTACATTTTTGGGGTTATTATTTTATGTTACTTACTATAAAAGTATATGTATACATAAGTATACATATATATATATGTGCACACTGGATGGTTCCTTTCTCCTCGCTCAGTCGGCGCTTCCTGGGAGGTGCATTGCATATGTGGATGAACCCCACCGCTGGCAATTACAAAACAACGACTTCAAGAAGACAATAAAGCGGCGGGAGGGACAGGAAGAAGGGAGGGGTGGGGGGTCTTTCATTAAAAGGCATGATCACCATTGAATGTAAAGCATTATGGAATTGACAAGTACAGATGCAATGTACTGGATGGTATTCCCTCTGTTTACAACTGACAACATTTTTTTTGAAAAAAAAAAAAAAAGTCGCAACTCCAGCCAAATTCTCCCTGAAAGTTAATTTATTTTTAAATCCATTTGAACACTAGCACAGGCTTGACCCATATGTTCCAGTAGCTCTGTCTACCTTGAACACGATAGACAGAGCTACCGGAACGCGTGGGTCAAGCCTGTGCTGGTGTTCAAATGGATTTAAAAATAAATTAACTTTCAGGAAGAATTTGGCTGAAGTTGCGGCTTTATTGTCTTCTTGAAGACGTTGTTTTGTAATATATATATATATATATATATATATATATATATATATATATATATATATATATATATATATATATATATATTACCTACTGGCGATAGCCAGTAGGTATATATAGTTAGGATTTTTTTCCTATGGGATTTTTGAAAATTCTATGTCGAATAACTTTGGCGTTTGAGGACAGAATTGGCTGAAATATTGAGGAAAATTGAACATTTTGTTTCTGAGCAGCCCCTGAAAATTTGGGGGAGTTTCGTCAAGGGGGGGCCGAGAAAAAAGGGGGGTCCCAAAACGTGTTTTTCCCATGCAATTTTCCATAGGGCGGTTGGCCTCACTTTTAGCCTGAACGGCTGAATGGATTTACACCAAACTTGGCAAAATTGTAGGGACTGGTAGCCCGATGTGCCTTTGCTATGTCTCAAGATATAGGCTCCAGTGGTTTTTACGAAAATTAACTTTGAAAAATATATATTGGGCTACATTGGGCTATATATATGTTGGAGCCCAAATGTAGCCCAATGTAGCCCAATGTAGCCCAATGTAGCCCAATGTAGCCCAAAGATGGCCACCAGAGACAAAAAAAAACAAATGTAGCCCAAATATCAGCCAGATGTAGCCCAACTATAGCCCAATGACAGAATGTCCCAGAGTGTTCTAAAGAACAACTAGAGTGCTAACAGTCCTACTTATTACAAAGGTATGGCACTCCTGAAGCCATCTTGATTGGAATAAAGTGGTAACTCTTAAAACATTTAATTTAAAAAGGAACAAAATGAGGGGGTTCATTTTGCCATAGAAAGTATGATTAGCGAATATATGACGAAATCCCGCATACCATCAGTCCGCAAAAAAAATCCCGCATGTACTATTAGGCCGCAAATTAAAATAACGAAAACCTTTAGAACGAATATGCCTTTAGCATACACTAAACAACTAAACTACCCTAAACCCTAAAACACTACCCCCAGCATGACCCTACACTACACAAACAGTACAACACTACCCTAAACCCTAAAACACTACCCCCAGCATGACCCTACACTACACAAACACTACAACACTACCCTAAACCCTAAAACACTACCCCCAGCATGACCCTACACTACGCAAACACTACAACACTACCCAAAACCCTAAAACACTACACCCCAGCATGACCCTACACTACGCAAACACTACAACACTACCCTAAACCCTAAAACACTACCCCCAGCATGACCCTACACTACGCAAACACTACAACACTACCCTAAACCCTAAAACACTACCCCCAGCATGACCCTACACTATGCGAACACTACAACACTACCCTAAACCCTAAAACACTACCCCCAGCATGACCCTACACTACGCAAACACTACAACACTACCCTAAACCCTAAAACACTACCCCCAGCATGACCCTACACTACGCAAACACTACAACACTACCCAAAACCCTAAAACACTACACCCCAGCATGACCCTACACTACGCAAACACTACAACACTACCCTAAACCCTAAAACACTACCCCCAGCATGACCCTACACTACGCAAACACTACAACACTACCCAAAACCCTAAAACACTACACCCCAGCATGACCCTACACTACGCAAACACTACAACACTACCCTAAACCCTAAAACACTACCCCCAGCATGGCCCTACACTACGCAAACACTACGACACTACCCTAAACCCTAAACCACTACCCCCAGCATGACCCTACACTACGCAAACACTACAACACTACCCTAAACCCTAAAACACTACCCCCAGCATGACCCTACACTACGCAAACACTACAACACTACCCTAAACCCTAAAACACTACCCCCAGCATGACCCTACACTACGCAAACACTACAACACTACCCTAAACCCTAAAGCACTACCCCCAGCATGACCCTACACTACGCAAACACTACAACACTACCCAAAACCCTAAAACACTACCCCCAGCATGACCCTACACTACGCAAACACTACAACACTACCCAAAACCCTAAAACACTACCCCCCAGCATGACCCTACACTACGCAAACACTACAACACTACCCAACACCCTAAAACACTACCCCCAGCATGACCCTACACTACGCAAACACTACAACACTACCCAAAACCCTAAAACACTACCCCCAGCATGACCCTACACTACGCAAACACTACAACACTACCCAAAACCCTAAAACACTACACCCCAGCATGACCCTACACTACGCAAACACTACAAACCTACCCAAAACCCTAAAACACTACCCCCAGCATGACCCTACACTACGCAAACACTACAACACTACAACACTACCCAAAACCCTAAAACACTACCCCCAGCATGACCCTACACTACGCAAACACTACAACACTACCCTAAACCCTAAAACACTACACCCCAGCATGACCCTACACTACGCAAACACTACAACACTACCCAAAACCCTAAAACACTACCCCCAGCATGACCCTACACTACGCAAACACTACAACACTACCCTAAACCCTAAAACACTACGCCCAGCATGACCCTACACTACGCAAACACTACAACACTACCCTAAACCCTAAAACACTAGCCCCAGCATGACCCTACACTACGCAAACACTACAACACTATCCTAAACCCTAAAACACTACGCCCAGCATGACCCTACACTACGCAAACACTACAACACTACCCTAAAACACTACCCCAGCATGACCCTACACTACGCAAACACTACAACACAACCCTAAACCCTAAAACACTACCCCCAGCATGACCCTACACTACGCAAACACTACAACACTACCCTAAACCCTAAAACACTACCCCCAGCATGACCCTACACTACGCAAACACTACAACACAACCCTAAACCCTAAAACACTACCCCCAGCATGACCCTACACTAAACAACCACCACAACTCTACACTACACTAACACAACACTACACTACACAACACTACACTACACTACACAATCACTAACCCACGAAAAAATTAACACAAACCCACTTACCTCTCTCGTCATCGTGGTTTTCACAACGCAAATGCATTTACCATACATGCCTTTAAAACGTAATTCTTTGTAAAGGCATGCGCGATAAATGCACATGCGTTTTGAAAAAATGCGGGATAATGGTATGCGAGGTCAATGACCTTGCGGGATAATGGTATGCGGACTGAAAGTCTGCGGGATAAAAAATGCGGGAAAATGGCTGCAAACCATGATTAGCAGCAGACTTCCCTGGTGAGCACTAGCTTTACTACAGTGATCTAATGAGCAACTAGAGTGCTAACATTCAGAATTTATGGAAAATGTGTGACACATCTGAATGCCTTCTTGATAGAACCAAAGTAAACAAGCATTGAAAATGCAATAGATTTCGCCCTCGTTTAAGTTAAAGCCATTCTGTTTGTAATGAGGTGGCTTTTTAGCTTTGCTTTTATTAGTGTTTTTAAAACTTTCATGTAAATAACATGCATATGTATGCATATATGTATATGTATGCATGCATTTATATTTATATAGATATGCAGATTATATATGTTTATATATGTATATTACCTACTGGCGATAGCCAGTGGGTATATATAGTTAGGATTTTTTCTCTATGGGATTTCTGACAATTCTATGTCTAATAACTTTGGCGTTTGTGGACGGAATTGGCTGAAAGTTTCAGGAAAATGGCACATTTTGTTTCTGAGCAGCCCCTGAAAATTTGGGGGGGTTTCGCCAAGGGGGGGCCGAGAAAAAAGGGGGGTCCCAAAACGCGTTTTTCCCATTCATTTTTCCATAGGGCGGTTGGACTCACTTTTAGCTCGAACGGCTGAATAGATTTACATGAAACTTGGCAAAATTGTAGATATGGTTTGCCCGACGTGCCTTTGCTACGTCTCAATATATGTGCTCCAGTGGATTTTGAGAAATGAACGTTTAAAAAAATATATATATCTGTGACAGCGCTCCGGTTAGCGCCCCGGTTCGCGTACCTGACGCGTAACGGAACTTCGCGAAGCGAAGCTGATTGGCTCTCCGGTGTCTGTCAACATTCTAAACAGTCCGGAGCGGCCGCCATCTTTTTTTTTTTGCGATTTTACGCCGTAGAGGCGCGTCCCGGTACGCGAACCGGGCAGCTCACCGGGCAGCTCACCGGGCAGCTAACCGGCAAGCTAACCGGCAGCGTAGCTGTCAACATTGTAAACAGTCCGGAGCGGCCGCCATCTTGTCTCTCGGTAGGTTCGAGAGACAAGATGTGGTGAAAAAAGAAGGGGGAAATGAAGGAAAGGGGGCAAGGTAAACCCCTCCTGACCCCCTAGGATTGATGAGGGGGATATTAAAGTCCCCCGTGATTTTTCGCGGTAGAGGCGCTTCCCGGTACGCGAACCGGGCAGCTAACCGGCAGCGTAACGGGAGTCCGCCATCTTGTGTTTTTGGAGCGTCCGGTTCGCGTACCGGGTAGCGTCCCGGTAAGCGTAACAAGGGGAAAACCAAGAGAAACAGTAAAAAAAAAATTAAGGGAATAGATTTCCAGCAAACTTGGCAAAATTGTAGGGACTGTTTGTTTGATGTGCCTTTGCAAGGCCTCAAGATATGTGCACGTGTGGATTTTGTCTAATTAAGGTTAAAAAAATATATATATCTGTAAGCGTGCTCCAGCACGCTTACGTTACGGGTTTTGTTTGCGCTGCAGAGCCGATACGTCACGGTTATGCGACGCGTCATGAGGCGTCTCACGTGGCTACGTGATACGTCACGTAATAAAGAATATATTTTACAGCTATAGATATTAGCTTTTAAAAAACCAATGAAATTCACTGAAAAAACCATAGGTTATAGACCATATATAGTTAGGAATTTGCATTTACAAAACCTTGAAAATTCACTGAAAAAACCATAGGTTAGAGACCATATATAGTTAGCTGGACATTTTATTGACATAAAACCAATGAAATTCCATATATAGTTAGTTGCACTAACTATATATCGCGCACCCGCAATCCACTGCTGATGATGTCACATATTACATCATTCATGACATGGTCAGTGACATCACTGATGACATCACTGATGACATCTCAAATGACATCACTGATGACATCACTGATGACATCTCAAATGACATCACTGATGACATCATGACACACCAATACCAGTTACTACATACGCACTCACTGATTCCTACGTCTACACACACATTCACTCATTCACCCATACAATCACTCATACATACAGTCACTCATTATTACAACACTATCATATGCACTCATACACCTATGCAGACACTCACACACTGCCACTCATCCATGGAGTTACTCACACACCTAGTCAGTCCTGTAAAGAATCAATCACACTTCCATTTCCTCATCTATACAGTTAAACACAGAACACCATACTTCAGTGACATCACTGATGACATCACTGATGACATCTCAAATGACATCACTGATGACATCTCAAATGACATCACTGATGACATCATGACACACCAATACCAGTTACTACATACGCACTCACTGATTCCTACGTCTACACACACATTCACTCATTCACCCATACAATCACTCATACATACAGTCACTCATTATTACAACACTATCATATGCACTCATACACCTAGTCAGTCCTGTGACGAATCAATCACACTTCGATTTTCTCATCTATACAGTTAAACACAGAACACCATACTTTTCACACATATACTAACACATACTTACTCTCTTATACAATCACTGATACAAGTACACATTGATATGCACAGAGTCACACACCTCCCAGCCAGCCACACACACACTCAGTCTTCCATACATCCACTCATTCTTCAATATGTAAAACATATTTAAACTTTACAAAAACACACAGACACTAGATGATGTCATCAGTGATGTCATTTGAGATGTCATCAGTGATGTCATCAGTGATGTCATTTGAGATGTCATCAGTGATGTCATCAGTGATGTCACTGACCATGTCATGAATGATGTAATATGTGACATCATCAGCAGTGGATTGCGGGTGCGCGATATATAGTTAGTGCAACTAACTATATATGGAATTTCATTGGTTTTATGTCAATAAAATGTCCAGCTAACTATATATGGTCTCTAACCTATGGTTTTTTCAGTGAATATATATATATATATATATACATACATATGTGTACATATACTTTTATAGTAAGTGACATAAAATAATAACCCCAAAGATGTAATATAATGTAAAGTATATATTTTTCATAATAGTGTTATATTATTTATATGTACATATACACATTAACACATATGTATGTGTTTATATATATATTACCTACTGGCGGTCGCCAGTAGGTATATATAGTTAGGATTTTTTCTCTATGGGATTTTTGAAAATTCTATGTCTAATAACTTTGGCGTTTGTGGACGGAATTGGCTGAAATTTTCAGGAAAATGGAACATTCTGTTTCTGAGCAGCCCCTGAATTTGGGGGGGTTTCGTCAAGGGGGGGCCGAGAAAAAAGGGGGGTCCCAAAATGTGTTTTTAACATTGAGTTTTCCATAGGGCGGTTGGCCTCACTTTTAGCCCGAACGGCTGAATGGATTTGCACGAAACTTGGCAAAATTGTAGGGACTGGTAGCCCGATGTGCCTTTGCTAGGTCTCAATATATGTGCTCCAGTGGATTTTGAGAAATTAACGTTCAAAAAAAGATATATATCTGTAACAGCGGACCAGGCAGCGCTCCAGTTTGCGTACTTTTCGCGTTACGGAGCTTTGTGAAGAGAAGCTGATTGGTTCTCCGGCGTCTGTAAACATTCCAAACAGTCCGTAGCGGCCGCCATCTTGTCTCTCGGTAGGATCGAGAGACAAGAGGAGGCCAAAGCGAAGGGGCAAATGACCATAAGGGGGCATAGTAGATCCTCCCTGACCCTCTAGGTTTGATGTGGAGGTTTTAAAAGGGCCCCGCGGGGCAAAAAAAAGAATAATAATAATAATCGTACGGCTGAATGGATTTGCACGAAACTTGGCAAAATTGTAGGGACTGGTAGCCCGATGTGCCTTTGCTAGGTCTCAATATATGTGCTCCAGTGGATTTTGAGAAATTAACGTTCCAAAAAAGATATATATCTGTAACAGCGGACCAGGCAGCGCTCCAGTTTGCGTACTTTTCGCGTTACGGAGCTTTGTGAAGAGAAGCTGATTGGTTCTCCGGCGTCTGTAAACATTCCAAACAGTCCGTAGCGGCCGCCATCTTGTCTCTCGGTAGGATCGAGAGACAAGAGGAGGCCAAAGCGAAGGGGCAAATGACCATAAGGGGGCATAGTAGATCCTCCCTGACCCTCTAGGTTTGATGTGGAGGTTTTAAAAGGGCCCCGCGGGGCAAAAAAAAAATAATAATAATAATCGTACGGCTGAATGGATTTGCACGAAACTTGGCAAAATTGTAGGGACTGGTAGCCCGATGTGCCTTTGCTAGGTCTCAATATATATGCTCCAGTGGATTTTGAGAAATTAACGTTCAAAAAAAGATATATATCTGTAACAGCGCTCCGCTTCGCGTACTTTTCGCGTAACGGAGCTTTGCGAAGCTGATTGGTTCTCCGGCGTCTGTAAACATTGCAAACAGTCCGTAGCGGCCGCCATCTTGTCTCTCGGTAGGATCGAGAGACAAGAGAAGGCCAAAGCGAAGGGGCAAATGACCATAAGGGGGCATAGTAGATCCTCCCTGACCTCTTAGGTTTGATGTACCATTTTGCCAAGTTTGGTGTAATTCCGTTCAGCCATTCAGGCTGTAGACGTATCTAAATGTCCTATGGAAAATTGCATGGGGAAAACACATTTGAAAGTGTTGAAATTTAGAACCAATTAAAATGTTACTTTGGTTTTGTATTTGTGTGTGATGAAAGTTAATTGGTTATGTATATATCTAAAATGAGAGGAAACCACAGCCATTTTTGATACTACTGTCTGAGGTACATTTGTGAGGAATTTTTGGTGCTCAATTTCTGGTGTTTGGTTTACACAGTACTAACACTTCTCCTACTTTTAAAAAGGTGAGTTGTTAATTTGTAAGGGGAACTATGTTGTACACTTTAAGATAATTTGAAAAATGTTTTCTGTTATTTATTTACAGTCCTTCTGTTATACTAAATACTTGATAAAGTTAGTTTTATATTATGTATTACTAAAAACGATAAATGAAAGTGATTATTTTTTTCTGCAATTTACAGCAAGCAATTTCAAAATAAAATGGCTCACAATGAAGAGACCGTGGCAATTTCTTTTGAATTATCCACTACATTTATTGAAATTGACAGCACCAATAATGAAGTATTCTCACAAGGAGGAGATGACTTGAATGATTTTTTGGATCAATCTCTTGATGGCGAATTTATCGAATGTTTGGAGACCATAGAGTTACAAGAATCATCATTGCAGACTTTTCATGAGGAGATTCCAGATGAGATGATTGAAGAGGAAATTCCTGATGAGGACATGTTACTAGTTCTTTCAAATTTTGAAAATTCAGAAGAATAAATTTATATTTAGAAATACAAAAATTGTTTGAGACATTATTCATTTTTATTTTTAATTTATGAGGTTGTAGCGAAGTGATTGTAGTATAAAATGAGACTTATAGTATAGAGTGGAACATTTTTATGTTACATGGTAAGTTTACTCATATTTACTTTCCTTCTTCCACTATATTATCTCCAATGTGTATTTGACATCTCTTCTTCATCTCCGGCCTCCTTTCTCTCACTGTCTGTCTCTGATGCATCTTATCGCTGCCATTTTGTGTAATTACAGAAGAGAGTAAAATAAAATAGTTCGGAACGTGAAAAGGGGGCAAAGTAGAGTACCCCTCACCCCCTAGGCCTTCTCAGGCGGTCCCAAAAGGATCAGTTTCTGCTTTCCTGAGAGATTATGGTATGAGTTCCATATACCACAATAACTTGCATTACAACATGCAAGATATCTATCTCCTATTACCAACTTTTGGAGATATTCGCGCTAAGCGCGAATATCTCCAAAAACTAACACCTGCCCTGAGCAGTTCTTAGCCATGTTATCCAATGGAAGGTGGATAACATGGCTAAGAGCATTAGCTCGGTAATGCATGAATATCGCTGACTTTTTAGCGATATTCATGCATTGCGGCCGTTTTTTATCGCATTTGCGATAAACCTTGATAATAGCAAGGTTTATCTTCGATAATTTCTGACGATGCTTAGCGGTAAAAAAATTAGTTGCTAAGCATCGTTAGCGATAAATATCGCTTAAATTTGGCAATATGCACCAACGTCTGTTAACGTTCGATTCGAAGGAAATGAGGAAGTGTTGAAAAACATTGTCTGCGCCATCTTGCCTTTTTTGAAATGCCACACTTTTGTTGTGCACGGCAGCCATTTTAGCTGCCTTGACCAGACCCACTCTCTGCACGCTGTCGATTCGTAGCATGGCTCCCCACCCTCGCAAGCATCTTCCCCAGGCACTGCTCACCCCCGCTCTCTGTCTTATGCATGGGCAATAAACCTTCCCCCATCTGCGCTGCTCTTCCCTGAGAATCACACTCTGTGCCCGCCCGACACCTCCCTTTCGCCCTATTCACTACCGCACCCTCTGACACTCCTCTTCTTCTGTGTCTGATTGTCCAGGCCGGTCCTAGGCTATCAGCTAGCCCTGCAGATGTAGTTTATGGCCCCAGCTGTAAAGAATCACCCCTCTTCAAAGGAGTTATAGTAGATCAAGGCCCACACCCGATGAGATCCGTCACACCACACGTGTTCATACTATCTGAAAACCATCCTGTATTGTGATTGGGGAGGGGACCGAGCCTGAAGCGGAAGATTCCAGGGATGACTCTTTGTACATCAAAGTTTTTACAATTATGTGTCACATTAAAAATATATAGCACTCCAACAAAGTAGTAGGAATATAAAACTTTAATAACTTATAAATATATACAACAAAACAAAAACAGTAAAAACATTTAAACAATGAAGAGACCGTGGCAATTTCTTTTGAATTATCCACTACATTTAATGAAATTGACAGCACCAATAATGAAATATTCTCTCAAGGAGGAGATGACTTGAATGATTTTTTTGATCAATCTCTTGATGGCGAATTTATCGAATGTTTGGAGACCATAGAGTTACAAGAATCATCATTGCAGACTTTTCATGAGGAGATTCCTGATGAGATGATTGAAGAGGAAATTCCTGATGAGGACATGTTACTAGTTCTTTCAAATTATGAAAATTCAGAAGATGTTGCCTGGGGGTGGGTCGTCAGTAGCAGTCTGTTGTGCGAATAGTTCCAAGGCCTGCAGAACGCGCTGAAATCTAGATGGCACGAAGGTGATGTCTAGTAAGTTGCCGCCCAGCAAATAACGGCGTGGGGCGCCGCGGGGGGGGGGAGGCAGTCCAAAGTTCCGTTAAAAGGGCAAAGGAAAGGATCGGTGGTTTGAACCATCAGTCAAAAAGGGGAGGGGGTGCAACAATTTTTCCTACCGGGTCACACTGTGCTTTCACCGGAACTGAGGTCTGTAGATTCTAGTCATTCAAACTGAGGCTGGCGCCAGCATGGGAGTGCTGACGTCCCGCGGCTACAGTTTCGTCACTCCACGGGCGATCATGGCAGTCATTCCCCATCGGGGGTGTCTGCGGGGGTCGGGGACTCCCGCGGCTCCTCTAGAATCTTCAAGGTCGTGGAGGACTACGGTGGTGGAGTCAACCAGTGACCGGGCCATTTCTTTATGCTGGGCCCGCTCTTGCCAGGTCGACCGCCATTTTGAGAGTTCGGTAGC
The DNA here is from genome assembly GCF_964261635.1 of Lissotriton helveticus. Taxonomy (NCBI): domain Eukaryota; kingdom Metazoa; phylum Chordata; class Amphibia; order Caudata; family Salamandridae; genus Lissotriton; species Lissotriton helveticus. Next base: position 1,707,153,255 of record NC_136063.1, on the reverse strand, counting down.
TACTAGCGATCGCGGGGTCAAATGAGCGGACGGGCTCCACCCTGCCGGGCGAGACGTTGCAGCATCGCCACAGTGGAAGAACCCTTTTCCGGGCGCCTGGAGCGCTGAGGGTGCAGGTGGGAAGCCTCCACCTGGGGAGGCGGGAGAGGCCTGTTCGCACCGTCTCTCCCTCCCAGTGCACCCCACGGCGTCTCGCTTGAGATTTGTTATGGCCGGACCAGGCGATGAGGACGAGAGGGGGGGGGGTCGGAGGCATGTGCAAGACATCCCCCCCCAGGGTTGTTGCAGCAATTATTCAAGAAAGAAGAAATGTCCCGTCCGTCTTTGGGCCGGACCTCCGGTGGATGGCGGCCGGACGCCCTTTGCTCTGGCCCCATGAACGGGTTCCTTGGCTCATCGGCTGCAGCCGGATCCCGTCGGCCCCAGCCCCCGGCCGTTGGTGGCCGGACCGGGAGAGAGTGTGGAGGGACAACCTGCAACTCTCAAGGGCCACCGCGGCCGGACTGGGAGAGAGAGGGGAGGGTCGAGGACACGGACATTCCCCCCCCCTAAAACTCTCCAGTGTTGTCAATCCCCCTGGCCGAGTCCCGCTGGCCTCGGCCTCTCCTCCGGCTACACCCTACGTGATGATCTCCTGGCCGAGGCGTGGCAGCAGGACCCGCCTTATATGTGTTGCTTCCGGCTGGGTGTAGCCGAAAACCTGTTGCCCTTTGGAAGTTTCTAGAATGGGGCGGATGTCTGCTGACTTCTATCTTTCCCAGTTTGCCGTTATTTGGCCGTGGCAGGCGGTGGGACAGACACGTTTTGGGGCAGTGAGGGGCGATGTTTTCAGGTTTCTTATTACGGGCTTACTTCTAACGTTTCTTGTTTCTAGGACAATAATAGGTTTTATCATTGCGTATTGTTATCGTTTCTTTGTTTGTTATTTAATAAAAAGTTCATCAGTGGCCTACTGATTTTCGTTTTCTTATTCTTTTCTTTCCAGGTTGTTTCATGCTAAAGTTTCTGTTAACAGGATACAGTGATCACTTCGTTATTATTGCATATGTCCTTTTCACTAGGGGTGCTCTCTTGTCGGGCCAGATGACCTATCTCTAGTAAATGGTCCGGGTGAAACAGGTGCATCAATCAGTGGGGAGTAGATAGGCATGACAGATTACAACGGGGGAGAAAGGTCCGCATTACGTACCCTTTCACTACTTGCAAAGATTTTCCTACGTTTATTTGCAAACAGGGAATACCTCCAAAAAGAACTAATTCCCAAACAGTCAATGTTCTGACAATCAATCAATCAATGAGGAATGAAATAGGTACGACGTGTTAAAGGCTTGCGTTACCTACCCTTCACTATCTGCAAAGGGAGAGAGAATATTCCTATTCTTCCTCGTTTGCAGGCAGAGAAGATCCTTAACACCTTGGCTGCTAGGGGGTTTTCCCGCTGGGCGCTGAATCCTCCGTTTTCCCATTGTTCATGACAAGGTCAACTCGTCATAAGCACAGGGCAGGTAAAACCCATGACGAGTTGACCTTGTCATTAGCACTGAAGGGGTTAAGAGAACCTACTTCGAACAATTCAATGCTCGATTCAAACAATCAACAAGGGGTACTGTGAACACAAATGAACGCCGCTTATGTACATACACATTGCTATTTTCAACAGGTTGTTCCTAATGTTTCTATTTTAGCGAGGTCAAAAAGAGATCCCATTAGTGGCCTACTGATTTTGCTCGATTTCTTTTGTTTTTTTACACGATTTTTCGCTATCTGCAAAGACTAAACAGAGTATTGCGACTCTGTGCTTGTTTGTAAATAGAGAATGAACCAAAGAGAACAATCAATCAAATGGAGAGAGAAGGAGGCACGACGGATTACAACGGGGGCAAAGGCCTGCGTTAACTACCCTTCACTATCTGCAAAGAGAGAGTACTCCTAATAGAAATGAGGGGTGGGGGGCAGCATTCAAAGCAGATCAGTGTGCATAAACACGAGAATGTTTTTACTTACCACGTACTTGACATTCGACAGCTTATGATATTTGCTATTAAAAAAACATTGAAATTCACTGAAAAAACCATAGGTTATAGACCATATATAGTTAGGAATTAGCATTTACAAAACCTTGAAAATTCACTGAAAAAACCATAGGTTATAGACCATATATAGTTAGGAATTAGCATTTACAAAACCTTGAAAATTCACTGAAAAAACCATAGGTTATAGACCATATATCGTTAGGAATTAGCATTTAAAAAACCTTATTTTACTCACACAAAACCATTGAAATTCCATATATAGTTAGTTGCACTAACTATATATCGCGCACCCGCAATCCACTGCTAATGATGTCACATATTACATCATTCATGACATGGTCAGTGACATCACTGATGACATCACTGATGACATCTCAAATTACATCACTGATGACATCACTGATGACATCTCATTTGACATCAATGACCACATCACTGATGATATCATTCATGTGACAATACAATGCATCTCCTCACATTTTAATATAACCTTTGTTACACCCAGTGTTAAATACAGAGTATAATTTTTGAAACCATTCACACACCAATACTAGTTACTACATACGCACTCACTGATTCCTACGTCTACACACACATTCACTTATTCACCCATACAATCATTCATACATACAATCACTCATCTTTACAACACTATCATATGCACTCATACACCTATACAGATACTCACACTCTGCCACTCATCCATGGAGTTACTCACACACCTAGTCAGTCCTGTAAAGAATCAATCACACTTCCATTTTCTTGTCTATACAGTTAAACATAGAGCACCTTACATTTTCAAACATATACTAACACATACTTACTCTCTTATACAATCATTGATACAAGTACACATTGATCTGCACAGAGTCACACACCTCCCAGCCAGCCACACACACACTCAGTCTCCCATACAAATACTTGGACAATCAATCAATAACCCATATAGTTAATCATATAGCTACTGATCAACACATGCAGCAGTTTACAGAACAACAGACATAATGATGCACAAATTAAGACAGTTTAGTCACTAACCCATGCACTCAGTGAGACACATTTAATCACTCACTCATACATTCAGTCATGCACCTACTAAATCCTTCATCCAGACACTTATACTTCCACTCATTCTTCAATATGTAAGACATATTTTAACTTTACAGAAACATACAGTCACTGGATGTTGTCATCAGTGATGTCATCAGTGATGTCATTTGAGATGTCATCAGTGATGTCATCAGTGATGTCACTGACCATGTCATGAATGATGTAATATGTGACATCATCAGCAGTGGATTGCGGGTGCGCGATATATAGTTAGTGCAACTAACTATATATGGAATTTCAATGGTTTTGTGTGAGTAAAATAAGGTTTTTTAAATGCTAATTCCTAACGATATATGGTCTATAACCTATGGTTTTTTCAGTGAATTTTCAAGGTTTTGTAAATGCTAATTCCTAACTATATATGGTCTATAACCTATGGTTTTTTCAGTGAATATATATATATATATGCATGAAATCTGATGCCATTTGTTGTCTGGAGGTGCATGTTGCAGCATCTCTATGTGATTGCCACCATATTTGTGCCTGTATATATATATATATATATATATATATATATATATATATATATATATATATATATATATATATATATATATATATATATATATATATATATATATGCATACATATGTGTACATATACTTTTATAGTAGGTAACACAAAATAATAACCCCAAAAATGTAATATAATGTAAAGTATATATTTTTCATAATAGTGTTATATTATTTATATGTACATATACACATTAACACATATGTATGTGTTTATATATAGTATTAAATAATATCCATATTTTTTATTTACATTATATTAATGCTAGATAATAAAATATTTACGATTTAGGGGCCGATTACAATGCAGTCAAAAAAGGCCCCAACCCTCGGTCGGAGCCTTTCCAACCGCATCGTAATATGCCTGTCAGATTTCTTTCTGACCGCCTCATTATGATGGAGGTGGTTGGAAAGGAATATGACTAGTCATTGTGGCTGGCTTGCAACAGAGAGCCCGTCGGCCATTTGGAATACAGCCAGTAATCCCAAGGGCATCTCTTTGTGCCCTAGGGATTACAATGTCAGGTTTTGGCAGCCTTTCCGTGCTGACCTTTCCAAAATGGCAAGGCTGTCAGAACTCACATTTGTGGGTTCCCAGCAAGGCCCCCAATGGTGACTGGAGAGCGAGGGGACATCTATGGTACCCCCCTATTGATCCTCGCACCCCGTGGCAGCACTCATTTAGGTGACTGCCATAGGGTGCAGGGTTGAACTGCAACTCCCATTTTACAATGGGAGCATGCATTCTAGCCAGTTTACTGACGGAATGCATGCTCCCGTTGTATAATGTAGGAGTGCGGCCGAACAGTGTTCGGTCGCATCTTAATGTGCCGGTTGGGACCGCCGACTGGGCGCATGACCGCAATGATGTCGGGCGGAGGAAACTCCGCCCAACATCATAATCATCCCCTTAGTATGAATATTGAAGAACAATATTTTTGTATGTGTTTTCAAAGATATTAGTGTGAAAAAATGTTCTTCCCAAAACTTTTGTACTTACCATTAGAAGTATAGAGACACAATATTTTTGTAATCGATATTTTTGACAAAGAATTTTTGTATCACAATGTTGTTTTCTATATTGTGTCAGTGATTCAAAATATTTTGGCTTCATCAATGTGAGATGCCACTTCTAGCATACCTACATATATTATTTTACTAATCTAAAATGCAGTTTACATTTTTGTCTAATAATGCAATGACCTAGACTGTGCAGTCAGGGACAAAACAACAATTGCTTAGAAAAAATGATGTTTGAATACAACTATCTGTAGCCAGTCAGAGGGAAAAGCAGTATATGTAGACAATGCACCCTTTGGAAATGGAAAGCATGCCATAATGGACACACTTGAATACACAATGAAAGGCGCAAACGAGGATTGAACATGATGACAAATGTGCTTGCAACCAAAATTAATCAAATGTCAGGCCCAAAAAACAAACCTTTATACACGCGCCTAAGAGGAATGGCTAACATTAGCACTGCAGAGGCAGTGTCCTCGAAGCCCAGGCTTATGATAGTCACTTTGGATTCACATTTGGCTGTTTTATTTTATTACAAAACACAAGGGGAATTAGGCCTTTTCCCTGCTTGCACTAGGGCATGTTGCACACTTGCTAAATAGCCATATTTCAAGCTGTTTTCTCTTGAGTGAGGGTGTTGGCAATGGCAGAGCCAGTCAACAGTCAAGCCACTGATACTGAAAGGTGTCCAACTAGCAAAAGTAATTTGTCTGCCTAACTTGTGCCTCTGAAAACCGCTTTGTGACAGGGCACAGCCAGTCACATGTCAAGTCATTGCAACTGAACTTATGGTGGCGATGGAGCAGAATCAGTCTCATGGTATCTCTGAGAGTCTCTTGAGGTTGCTGGTAAAGTAAGGGGCATATCAGGCTGATGGTGAAAACCGTCCTTATTTTGAGCATGTAGTTTGTCAGTTCAGGCAACAGAGATTTTTACAAAATTGTGGATTCAGCAACCACTTCTACATATTTATTGCCTGACTAAGGCTTTCAAAGGACACCCATTATCCTTCTAATAAAACCACTTCCACACCAATGTTGCAGCTGTTCTTTCACCTATGCAAAACCAAAGGGGATGACGGACGAAGTGTTAAACATTGCAAGTACTCACCCCCAGTCAACTGATCTGGGTTTAATCCATCATCAGTCATTAGCTCAATCCGCCACCCCAGTTCAGACATGGCCATATGCAAATCAGTCTGACCCTGAGGCTCATGCGAACAGTCCAGCCCGAACCGCAAAGCCATGTCTTCCCTGGACCGGAAACAAGCATCCTGGGACCGGTTTCTGACTAGTTAGCCAGGCTAGCTTGAACCCAGTGGCAAAGTGAGCAAGGGACCCACGTCTGGGCATACCCTGCCAACCTGGGGCAAACAAAGAAAAACCAAAGGGGATGATGGACGGAGTGTTGAACATTGCACGCACTCACCCCCAGTCAACTGATATGGGTTTAATCCATCATCATTCATTAGCTCACTCCGCCACCCCAGTTCAGATATGGCCATATGCAAATCAGTCTGACCCTGTGCCTCATGGGAACAGTCCAAATACAGTTATTTTAGCATGTCACGCCTCACCTCTGAAGGTGTAAGGTTTTGGCACATCCCCAGGTTTACATGGTTTTGTAAATCTGGGGTAGTCTCAAAATCCATGGCTGTTGCTTGGGAACATGGTAAACAGCTTTTAGTGCGGGGCTGCTACTGCGCACACCATTACTTCACAAGTATCACTACGTTTGCGATGTTACAATGCATACCATTAGAACGGAAGTTGTTACATCGCAAGCGTTGTTACAACGCATGCGTTTTAATGGTATGCGCTAAAGAACTTTTTTTAAAATGATCCATGTCGTTGTAAGGAAACTGAGGCTGTTTCCTCACAACAATATCGTGAAGAAGGTCCCAGGAGGAGAGAGGAACCACGAGGAGAGTGAGGTAAGGGGGATGTAGTGTGTTTTTGTAGTGTAGGGTGTCGTGCTCGGGGTACAGTGTAAGGGTTGAGTGTAGTGCTGTGGTGCTTGTGTAGTGTAGGGGGTCGTGCTGGGGCTAGTGGTTTAGGATTTTGGGTAGTGTTGTGGTGTATGTGTAGTGTTTAACGGTCGAGTGTAGTGTTGTGGTGTATGTGTAGTGTAGGGGTCCTGCTGGGGGTAGTCTTTTGGGGTTTAGTGTAGTGTTGTGGTGTATGTGTAGTGTAGGTTTGTGTTTTAGGGTTTAGGGTAGTGTAGGGGGTTCATGCTGGGTAGTGTTGGAGTGTAGGGACAGGAGAGGGGGTCGGGGGTCGTACTGGGGTGGATGTATGACATTACAACGCATGCTTTTACCACGCATGCCTTTACAACGCAGTTTTTACAACGCAAACCTTTACAATGCATAGCGCTTTGGGGTGCTGGATAGTGAATAGTTTAATTTACTATTCCAACTCCAGTCCCTGTGGACACTAGGGAAGGTGTTGGATAGTAAATTAAATGTATTCCCTATCCTAGAGCGCCCCCCAGTGCAATGCGTTGTAATGGTTTGCGTTGTAAAAGTTGCGTCGTAAAGGCACTGCGTGGTAAAAGTTGCGTTGTAAAGGATGTTTCCCACTGGGGTAGAGTATAAGGGTTTAGGGTAGTGTTTTGGTTTATATGTAGTGTAGGGGTCGTGCTGGGGGTAATGTTTTAGGGTTCAGGATAGTGTTGTGGTGTTTGTGTAGTGTAGGGAGTCCTGCTGGGGGTAGCGTTTTAGGGTTTAGGGCATTATTGTGGTGTTTGTGTAGTGTAGGGGGTCATGCTGGGGGTAGTGTATTAGGGTTTAGGGTAGTGTTGTGGTGCATGTGTAGTGTAGGGTAGTGATTTAGGGTTTAGGGAAGTGTAGGGGGTTGTGCTGGGTAGTAAATGAGTGTAGGGGCAGGAGTGATGTTCGGGGGGTCGTGCTGGGGGAAGTGATTTAGGGTTTAGGGTAGTGTTGTGGTGTTTGTGTAGTGTAGGGTGTCATGTTGGGGGTAGTGTGTTAGGGTTTAGGGTTAAGTTATTATGTGCATTACGTTACTCAGTGCTTGGAAGGCATTCAATGGGTGTTGCAATGGGTGTTCCCAAGCAACAAAATGAGTTTTGACGCTTCCCCAGATTTATAAACCATGCAAACCTGGAGATGTGCCAAAACCTTATGCCGCCCAAGGTGAGGCAAAAGGACGAGAAATAACTATTTTTTCACCTCATTTTCTCCTCTTTCTATGTGCGCTGCAAGAGGAATAAGCCTTACAGGATTGTTTTTGTGCAGGTAGGTGTCCCTTCCTGTACAAAAACAATCCTGCCGACAACTGTCAACACAGGCACTCTTGCACCATGCTGCAAGGGTGCTTGAATTGGTGCTAGGGTGTCGCAGGGGGAAAGGAAGGTAGTGCACGATATTGGATAAATACGGTGCATTCCTGCCCTTTTACTTTGACATAGGGCAGCACAGCAAACTGACTTGCTGCACTGCCCTACTCCAAATCCCCATGAATGAGGGCCTTTGTGTACATGATTGAGTGTCCATGTAAATTGTGATTGAGATGATACCTAGAAAAGTCAAGATAAGAATAAGTGAGCATCGAAGAAATATCCAACACCAGCGCAGTTCATGCAAGTTTAATGCACATTTCCTTGAGAAAGGACACTAACAAACATCTACATTTGACAGTTGTAGAACAAATAAATATAAGCACTAGCATGACCCAAACACTCCTGGAATGAGAGCAACAATGGGTCTGTTGGTTGGGTACCTTCTGTTCCAGATTGAGTGCTTGAATCCCATGGAACCAACTTAATTCTATGAAATTACTTGAGAATAAACTTACATGACTGAGCACATATATAGTGCACAATTTTCTCCATTCCTGCTTACTCCACTCTATTTTTGAACAGCCTTAAAAAAATAACGTGGTACAAAAGGGGGTGGTGATGGACAGAGTGGGCTAAAGAATGGTGATGGATTAAACCCAGATCCGTTGACTGGGTGTGAGTGTTTGAATGGTTCAGATGCTCCGTCCATCACCACCCCCTTTTGTACCACTTTGTTCGCCATAAGTTGGCAGGGTATGCTCAGATGTGAGTCCCTTGCTCACTTTGCCACCGGATTCAAGCAAGCCGGGCTGAAGACGGCTGAAATGCCAGAAACCGGTCCTCCGAAGCTTGTTTCCGGTCCAGGGAAGGCATGGCTTGGCAGTTCGGGCTGGACTGTTCCCATGAGGCACAGGGTCAGACTGATTTGCATATGGCCATGTCTGAACTGGGGTGGCAGAGTGGGCTAAAGAATGGTGATGGATTAAACCCAGATCTGTTGACTGGGTGTGAGTGTTTGATTGGTTCAGATGCTCCGTCCATCACCACCCCCTTTTGTACCACTTAAAAACATAACAGCAATCTGTGAGTAATGATGAACTGGGTAGTCTTCAGTTTATCTGTGCTATAACAATAAGCAGGGGTACATTTTATTTTTTAGTAATTTCAAAATACTTAATTAGTTTTAGACAAATGTACAATAAAGTCATACAAATGTTAGGAAACCTTGGAGTTCAACACATATGGATATTGGTATTACAGCTAGTTAAATAGAGCTAAAATCACATAGAAAGCTGAGGTACATTTTCTGTATTTAAGGAGCCTGAAATTCACCATCCTGGTTCCTCCACCTAGTAACATCTCAGAACTACGTACCTATATTAGAACAAGTTTACAATAGGGCTTTTGTCAAACATTATTGTGACACTATGCTTAATGAAAATAATTCATGATGAATTTTTATACGCTTTTTTCCCCAGGACCACATTGCAGCAGGGAAATAACACCTTTTTCCCAATGAGCCGACTCCAGTCTAGAAATTCCATTTCTCATGACCTTTTTTACCCAGGACACATTGCAGCAGGGAAATAACACCTTTTTCCCAATGAGCCCACTCCAGTCTAGAAATTCCATTTCTCATGACCGCTTTATCCATCGGTACAATCAGACATGATGACATCATTTTGGATGTGAAACATAGGGAAGTTCCGACTCACGCTATCCAGCTTGGTATATGGGGTCCCGACATGAAATCATATGAGGAATCAGAAGGAGAAAGGGATGCCAAAAGTTTCCAAAGGTGAAATGGCCCCTCGATGACATGAGTGTGGGGTCGACACAGAGGCATAGTTATCATAACTGGAACCGGCCCAGGGCATGTTCGCCTTTGAAGGGTCACCTGACCAGTGACACCTGTGATGGATGGCTGTGGAGTGAGTGTGGGAGCCAGCCCTCAGGGAGTGGCTGGTTATATGTCACATTTATTTGAACACTCTAACATCCCTCTCAAACTTCATTGAAAAGACACAAACAATTCTGACCTGTGGAAGATAAGAAACAACAAAACAAAAACCACTGAGGGGGATATTCACAAGGACTTATCTCCGATGTATCTCCACCTTAATGCATCAAAAGTGGAAATAGATTTAACACCCCATTCACAAGCTGGTGCAAAATGCAGACATGGCCAGTATTCCTGCGATAACTGCCCCAAAATTAATCTCCATGGTGGACACCACCAACTAACCCAAATGAGATGCAGAGTTGGCGTTCCTGTGCAAACACACACAAAAAAATCACAACACCACTTTCGCAACGAACTGCCAGGGTCTGCGATGCGCACCAAAAACAGGTGATAAGCCACGGTAGCAGCAGGGAAATAACACCTGCCTCAGGATGACTACCTGCAGCATAAAAGGGAGCCCAGCCAAGAGCCACACTGGAAGACCCACAGATGCCATGGAGACAATGATCATGCATCGCGGATATCCATGAGGGCCACAACACCCACCGCAACCACCCCAGGCCCATCACCCTCCCAGAACCCCCCCCCCCATAGGAACACCACAGAGGCAGCATACACAAAGACAGCGGACCCACCTGAAACGCACCTGCTGCCCAGATCCAACACCAGAGGAGGACATTGCCCACTACAGGCCCAAAAGGACAACCATCCCCTGTATCCTGAACCACATCCCTCACCTGCTGATGGTGCCAACCCAGTGGACAACCAACATCCCTCCGCAGACAAAGATGCCGGCTGCGCAGCACATGCCGGCCTCTGGTGCCATCCAACTCACAACTGCCTGAGTCGGAGGAGTCACACAGCCAGCCCCACCAAGGTCATCACAACTGTCCTGGATGCCAACATCAGCCTAGTACCCCAGCAACCCCACATCAACAACACTGCGCAGGAGCAGCTGGAGACCGAGCAAGGCCCCTATGCCATAGCTGGATTCCCTCACGTGTCAGGGACAATCAACTGCACACATGTACCCCTCATGCCCCCTGCCCACACCGCACACAACTACCACGACAAAAATCACATGCATAGCATGAATGTGCAGGCAATAGTGGACCGCCAGGACACTCCTCAACAATGTTGTGGCCAACTCCCCAGGCAGAGTGCATGAAGTCACATCTCCTGACAGTCCATCAGCACCCAGCACTCCCAGGATGGTACGCATGGAAAGTAAGTCCAAAATAAACACACCACACACCTCTAGCCCACAGTCATGCAACTCAAAACACTGCCAATGGGCACGCAGCACAACTACATTCAACATGACACACAATATGCCAACCGACCAGACACAACAACACACAACTCCATTAGGAATCCGGCATTGCCATGCCCACAAACCAGCCACGGCATGGCACCACAGACACACAATGGCAGGATGTGAGGAGAGGCATGAAGCAGGCCTGTGCGAGAGCAGCAAGTGACTAAGGAATGTGAACCTACCCAATGCCAGGTGTGGCGTCGAGGGGCCAGACAAACCGCAGAGTGCAAACCACGGCAATGGCCATGTGGAGATAAACTGCTGGTGCATGGAGTGTAGTAGACAGTGGACGCTACCATGTCCCCTCAGGCTGTGGGGCAGAACGCGTAAATGTCACATGTTACGTCCGCCCCTGCATGTGCGTGCGTAGTGGGTAGGACCTGCGTACGACAGACCTGCGTAGTAGTGTGAACAAAATGCCTGTCTCACTGGTCGTGGTTCTCATTTGGAATGAACAACATGCTTGCCAGGGCAGGGCCTCTCAGCCTGCAACGAGTCCTGCGCCAAGCGTGGCTGGGCCTGCGTCCCTGTGCGCCTGCTGCACCCCGGGCTGTTGGTCCCCAGACCCGTCATGCCTGCACCAGCGCCCCAATGAGGCTCCGCTCACCTGCCTACACTGGCGTGTGTCAAAGAGGGCCCACCACGTGCCGGTGCAGCTCCAAGCACCAGTCCTGCAACCTCTGCAGCCTCTGCAGACCAATGCTGGCCCCCGACACTGGTCCACATTACTCATTGACATACTCCACCAGCATCTCCTTTGGCCCACTAAGTCCCACATGTGGAACTGTGTCCGGAGTCCTGAATGGCAATGACCCAAGTCCATGGCAGAGGCCACAGCACCAGACTCCCTTCGATCAGTGAGGCATAATTCCATATCGCAGGCCTGCGACATGTGGTGCCACTACCCCTGTTCAATACAAGCCAGCGACATCTGGTGCCACTAACCCTGTTCAATGCAAGCCGACGACACGTGGTGCCACTAACCCTGCTCAACACAAGGAGGCAATACGTCGATGAGGGCTCAGGCCTACCCTGCAGACCAGTAGGTCCCACATCCAGCACATAGTCATGAATCTTGAATGGCAGAGTCCACACCAGTGAACGCATGGAGAGGAGTAAGTCCGGATGAAAGCTGGATCAGAGTCACGGAGGTGATCAAACACTATCCACAACTGACCTGGTGCCATCAACCCTGTTCCCCGCAAGTCCACGTCCCATGGTGCCACTGAACCTGAACTACTCAGGCCATCCGACCTAAGACGGCGACACTCGGTGAATGGCCTGTGCTGACCACTGCCTCAGGCCTACACTGAGGTCCAGTAGGTCACACGTGTGGAACTGTGTCTTGGGTAAGATGTGGAGGAGTACACACCATTGGACATGCCTCATCGCAGGTGGCATCCCCTAACTGCACCGGTGCCACTAACTCTGTGCGCAATGAGTCATGGGCACCATCTGGTTGGACTTTGGTAGCGTCTGAGTCCATGGCCTGGTGGTTTTCTGCATCTTCATCTGGCTGGAAGGGACTTGGTGTCCAACATGTGTCTGTTCCATTCACCTCCACCACAGTGACTGTTTCAGCGTGGTCCTGCCCTCTGCATCATGCCCTGGGGGTACACCTTCCACTGTCCACAGAGACACTCTGCGACAAGCCCCTTAGTCTTCTATGGAAACCTGCTCTGCACTCGTGACCCTGCCCCAGTGCCCGTTAAGTCAGTGGCCCGTGGCGGTAGGCCCATGCAGTACGCTGTGCATTCGGGGCCACTAACTCTGTACAGCACAAGTCATGGGTCCTTTATGGTTGAATGGTTGTGTCCTTTACGATATACACTGTTGTCAATTTCTGACTGCACCAGGCAGCTCTTGCCGGCTGCTGTACATGCACCCCACACACATCCAATAAAGGTGTCACTCAGTATGTGTGCCTGCTAAGAAATGTGGCCATGCACATGTGCCCGTAGTCATTCACACCATCTGAGAAGTGTGTCTGTGTGGTCATTGTGTCAGAATGATGGGCATGGGCCCAGGAACATCACAGCGTTGGCAGTGACCCTGGACATGTAGCTTCGCACACCCACCCCTGCATGCACAAGCGGTTTGTGCTAGTCCGGAGTATATCAGGTCAGCGCAGGGGTGTGTTGATTCAGCAGGGGGAGCAGGGCATGACTTGGACCTGGCCTTGGGCCAGAAGTGCAGTAAGTGTGTCTCTGTGTTGGGTTGTTATTGCCACCAGGGCCACAGTAGTCGATGTTGCAATGTGGCATGCACCAGGAGGGCGGGCCTGCATGTACGGGGACATGTAGGATCGCAAAACCGCTCGGGTCTTAGCACATGTGTCGAGTGTTATGTCCTGCGGATGCATGAGTCAGTTGTCTGGCCTCATTCACAGCGCGATCAAAGCCAGCCATGGGCTGTACGCCTGTGTCCGCCCTGTCCAAACCATTGCCTACACTTACGTGGCCGCACACCTCCAAAGGCAAGCATCACAGTGTTGTTGGCATGCCGCTGGACATGCGCGGACAGGCATTAAAATGGTGTGCCATAGGAGTGCACGTAATGCAACTGCACAGTGTACACAAGTGTGGGGGCTTGTGGGAGGGAGGAGCAGCTGTGTGGCAACGTAACACACAGTGAGGCCGCTCATGTGTCACGTGCTGGGCAAATCATCCATGATTCCTAGGGTCGAAGACATCCCACCACACCCACGACAGGCATCTGTACATCTCCTGTATGCATGCAGATAGTGAAGTTACTGTAGGGATGAAAGGTCCTTTGTCTGAACTATCAGGCGGTAGCACATCTGCAGCTCCGAGATGTCACTTACATATGGCCAGCACACCTGCCTGATACAATAGCATTTGCTTGTAACTTCCATACTGCGCACTGCCTGACGTGAGACCAACGTGTACACATCCCATATGCAGAAGTCCTTGGTCGTAGTAAGCGTGCGTGAAATAGCCTTCACACGTAGTCCCACCCCACCCCAGGCCTGCACCCGTTGCACACAGACACTGCTCATTGCACCGAGCTGGGCCATTTCATCCACAGGACTGGCGCAGGGCAAGCCAGTGCCGCTTCAAGCAGAGCCACTGACACAATGGCAGACCATCCCGGACACATGCTCGACTCCATTCACGTGGACCAGTACCATGCACGTCTGCTGCATGTACTGGTGGCACTGCTATTGGCTGTGCTGCTGATCAGTTACCGGCTGAGCTTCTGCCTTGCGGACATCACCTGCCTTCAGCCTGTGTTACATTGTCGCTCGTGCATATTCAAGTGGTCCATGGATGTCTGCCTCTCCAATGTAACGGTAGCTGACCTGGATTACGATGTGTTTGTGTGCGCCCCCTGTTGGCCCATGACCAGGAGAGTCACCGACATGCCCGTTTATGGCATACATGGAAGTTTGGCATGCAGGCTGGAAACTGGACCTGGGAGATTGCATGAGTCGTCATGTGCAGTGAGCACATTGAGCCACTACCCGATTGGGCTTTGATTCATATTGGGTCAAGTGGTTGGAGTCAGCACATCTGTTTGGGTCAGCTGATGGATTACATCGACGACATGTCAGTTGTGGTGGACAACAATCACTCATTGGAGATGTTGGCCTACGCAGCTGCCCTCGCGTTCATGGACGAGTGACAAGGTACCTGCAGCCACAACTGGATGTGACCCATTGCACGTGTCCTGATGCCCAGTATCATGTTGGGAATCTGGTCACATGTCCCAAAACGACAGTGAAAAAGGCTGCATTTGCCTGGACTCATGATCCAGGCACGGACAACCAACGCGGGTTGGTACTGACTTGTGTTGGTGATGGACTCCCCCGAGGTGGACATGGGTGCTTTCCTACGTTCCTCATTCAGACATGCTGCTGCATTGGTCTGCATATCGTGGCACTTCTCTTGGCCATACTGATATGCACTTGTTTATAACGTTTCTGCACTCTCACATGTCCCCAACTGTGTTGTGTCTTGATTTGTATGCCAATGTATGTGTGACGGACTCTCTAGCTCCCTGCCATATGTGCATTGCTACCCCATCAGGACTGCGGGGTTGTGCTTGTGCATTATCATGTTCCTGTTTCCTGCTTAGCCAGATGCATATGGCTGTTTAGCAGCCGCAGGCGGGTGCACTTATGCCCTGTGTTTTGGATGTTGGTGTTTGTATCACATTGTGTTCGATGGTGGGGTGCTCTGCTTCCTATATGTGTGGGCTGCATTGTGTGTGAGATGACTGATTTGGCTCACCCTTCTCCCTTTCGGGCAGTGTGGTTTTCACTTCTGTGCTTATTCAGTGGTGTGATATTGCCGGGTTGTGTGACTTGTGCTCCTGGTTGGTGTTGTTACTCTTGGGCATGGTTTTTCTGCAGTTGTGCTGTACTGAATTGTGCATGCGTGCCATTGCGCCCATCTCCCCCCGTACCCCATTCCCTGCTGGTTCCTCTCCCAGTTGCTGTTGTGTCTGTTGTTTTGGGCAGTTTCCGATCCCTGAGTCCTACCACCATCTCCAGACTGATGTGGTGGACCCTATTTCCTCCATGTCATCCAGCTCCTGGTGTGGCACTGGACTCCCACCTCCGGTGTGCATTGCTGCCTTCATCTTGTTGGCATGTTTCTGCTTGTTTGTGCCTATGCATCATTCTGGATGTTCTGGTTTTCTTCCATTATCCTCCTCGACTCTCAGGCTGCATTCACCTTTTCCAAGATGGCCTGCCATGTACAATGTTTTGTTGCCAATAGGGCTTATGAGGATGTCTGGAAGCTCGGATTTCCTCCATTGTGCTTGGCTGTTGTTTTCTGTTTGGTTTGTCTTTCTTTTTCAGGCTTTTGTTGTGCTTATTCCCGCATGCTGTGTGTGACTTGGGCCTGGCTGTGCTTATCCCTGCTACCCACATTGCGAATGGGCTGATTGCAAGTTTTTTGTGTTGTGGTTTGTGTTTTTATCTCCGTCGAGGTTGTTGTATTGCGGACATTGGCCGCGGTTTTGGCAGACTATCCCATGGTACCGTCTTGTTGTAAATTCCACGTTGACACAGGGTCATTTTCCTGTGATAGGCTGTGATGTGTAAAGTTGCGTTAGCATTTTTTGCTGATGTTTAGAACACGTTCTTGTGAATATTCCCCTGAGTCTCTTCAGGCAGTCCACTGGACAATACAGGATCAGCAAATAGGTGCATCTGGTTGCACCCGGCATTATGGCATACACCATTGATTTCACGATATGACTCGGGGCAAGAGTGCAAAGTGGATGAAAGATAGGCTTCTTTCAATCCCCTGTCCATTAGGTAACAGTCTCTCTGTGCGATGTTGTTGGATTCATCCTGCACGCATGGTGTTGAAGGGATTCAAAACAGTTCAAACTGGGGAATGCATCAGGAACGATGGAGGAGTCCACTGCAGAGAACTCTTTGAAAGCACCCTGGGTCCATGGATGTCAAACCCTTAAAGACGGAGGACGTCCTTGCAATGGATGGGCTTTGAGGGTTCCCAGCAGAGGTTGGTGGGGCAGCTTCAGACTTCTCTCTTGTGCCAGGACTCCCTTACATGGGAATTTCCTTGAGGTCCTTTTTTGCAGAGCTGCCACACGACTGTGTGGGCTGTGTGGGGTGGGAAACAGCATTTACAGCTCTGTCTCCACAATGCTGTACCTTTACAACGTGGTTGTTACAACGACCGAGTTGTTACCACGTGTACCATTACATCGCAAGTCATTTCAACGACTTGCTGTAGGGGGTGTGCTGGTGTTGGATTTACAATCCAACACCTTCCCTGCTGTTGCACAAACTGGAGTAGAATAAGTAAATAATACTATTCCTAAGTCCAGCACGCCCCTACAGCAAGTCGTCATAATGACTTGTGATGTACTGATTCATGTTGTAACAAAGCAGGCGTTGTAATGACTGCGTTGTAATGGCATGCGTTGTAAGGAGACATATTCTTGCAGGGTTTCTCATAGGTCACGCAAAGAGGTCACTCAGGAACCACAAATCCAACATATCCAACTCGCTTGTTTAGCCACAAAGGGTGGTTGCCTCATTGTCTGTGTGCTCTTGCCATCAGGACTCAGGTGCACAGGGATTTTCCAGATAGTCTTTGGATGACCAGTCTACCTCCACAACATCAGTGCTATCATGGAGTGGTTGCAGATGCTTCTCTCTTACAGGGATTCCCCTAGCACCAGAATTGCCTTGAGGCCCTTGCCCCTGGATTGCCACAAGACTGTGTGGGGTGTGCGGGGCATCACTTAAGCCAATCAGAGGGGTCACTGCAGAACTCCCAACAGGGCCAAGTCCAAGTCACTCCTGCAACCCCAAATGTGGATAGTACAATGGCTGAGTATGCTATCGTCAGCAGGTCTCAGGTACACTGGGTCTAACAGATGATTTCTGGGTGCCCAGCCTCCAACAGTGCCGGGGATGCCTTGTTACTCTCCGGGTGTTTCACAGGCATAGGGCTCTACTCGGGATGTACAGTGCTCCTTAGATGGGTCTAGTGATGCTCTTGACAACGATAACAATCAATGATGATGCTCAGTGATCTTCTGTGTAATGGGTCTATCACACACCTTTCTCTCCTCTTCTTTCATTTTCTTCTTTGAAATGTGGTACAGTGGCTTCGTGCCACATACTTCTGCTCATTACTGTTTAATGCGATATGGCATCATGCCCCTCTTCTCCTCTTCCATCTTTTTTTTGCGACGTGGCAATGTGACATCTTGCCACACTCTTCTCCTTGCCTCTTCCACCATGTGACATCATGCCACTCTCTATTCATCAACTCTTCTGACCAGGCCTCCCACTACGGTGCTCTCTTCACAGGGACCTCTCTGGGTATTTCCTGTTCATAGAACTGATTTTCAGTTGTGGCCTCTCACAGGCCCAGTCCTGACAATAGGGCTTAACTCTTTCACTTCTCCATGGACCTCTTATAGCTCCTGTGTCTCTCTCAGGGACCTCCTTGGTGCTCCACTTCAAGGGCGGAGAGTCACATATCTTCCTTTCTCTGGTTTTCACTCAAAGGCATAGTGCTTGTGTCTCAAGGCTACACTGTTGTGGCACTTGGTCCCGCCGGAGTGCCGGCATGCTTGGCTGGGTCAGTCGCTCCATGTGACTTGCGCAATGATGGGCCAACTGTGGCCCTTCAGAGCTGGGTGTGGCTGGCTGATGCAGCCTCTTGCTCTCAAAGGGCTCTCTCTTTCTCTCTCCAGGGCTTCTGCCTGTGCTGTCAGATTCTCAGGTGTGGCCCTCTGTGCTCATCTGATCTCGTTCTCTATCTTTCTTCATGGGTGTCCTCTGCTAGTGCCTAGCGTGCCTGCTCTTTTCACTTGCAGTGGTGTCTGTTCACCACTGGAGCTTTGTGATGCCTCTTCTCTCAGGTCAATGCACAATCAGCCTTCTCCGGGGACACAGAACTCAGGTAGTACTTACTGGCTGGTGAGTAGGGCCTTGCAGGGGTGGACTCCCTTCTGTTGCTAAACTTCCTTTTGTGGTGCGGGCAGATTTGGGCTTCTTATGGTTATCTCTCTACAGGGGTTAACAGTCTCTCTCCTTCAAAACACGTGGCCATCCACTGGGGGCATGTGGCACTCTCTCTGGGCAGTCCTTTACCGTAGCTGCTCAGAGTACAGGGCACTGCAAGCCGTCGTTTCCTTGCAATGCTTTACACTCAGTCACATGGCAGCCTCAAGTGCAGGTCTGTTAGACCTGGCACCTTGGCGTGGGTCTCCCTTCCATTTTTTGCAGTTGCCTTGTGTGTTTTTGCTGGTGTTAGATGCTTTAGGCACTGTGCCACTGCTGTCCAGTGCCACAGTGCAAGTGCTCCCTATTGTAAATGGATGTATGGATTAGTGACTCCATGATTGGCTGATTTGGTTTACTTGTCAGACCCAAGTACAGTGCACTGAGTGTGCCCAGGGCTTGTAAATCCAAATGCTGCTGGTGGGCTTGCAGCACTGGTTGGGCCACCCACAGAAGCAGCCTTGTAAAATGTGTCTCAGGTCTGCCAATGCAGAGCCTGTGTGCAGTCTGGTGCTGCCATGCTGACTGGGCAAGTGCACCCACTTGCCAGTCCCTAAACCTTCCCTTTTATTAATATCAGACACCACTATGGTAGGCGCAATGGCAGGCTGCATTGTAAGTATAAGGTAGGACAAGCCCTGATGTGTGTGACATGTCCTACACAGCTGCTGTTCACTGAACAAGGCTGTTGCCACTGCAGTCTTCCCATTGCATCTCTAGAGCGTTCCGCATCACCAGAGAAGCATGTCGCAGGGCCTGTCACGGCTCAGGAGAATCATTGAGTCACTGCATGGCCGTCGGGCGTGCATGCATCGTATTGCATCATGGAGAAGACACCATCTTTGTTTTCATCGCACCGGATTGTCATCGCATCACGGCGTTGCAAGCTGCATCGCCACGGAAAAGCAGTAAGAAACTGACGCATCCCCGTTCATGCGTGTCCGGGACCGATGCATCACCTTCCCTGCAACACTTTCGCTGTATAGCATTATGCATCCAAAGGTGCATTGAACTCAAAGTGTCTAAGGATAACTAAGCTAATTCTACCATTTTAAGTACAGTATTGTGGATTTTTGTTGTTTGTGGTTTTGTGTTAAGCCTATATAAAAATACTTATTTTTATACTACAACTTGTGTGGTGTCCATCTGTAATGTTGTCACTGGGTTACTGTATGTGATCACAAATGCTTTACACACTGCCTCTGAGATAAGCCAAGCTACCAAGGGGGTGAGCAGGGGTTATTTTAAGGAGTGTACCCGCTTAGCCTGACTAGACGCAAGGGTCCCTATTTGTCACAAGTACCTACCCATGCCAACTAGAGACCCCCAAATCTAACAAGGTTATTCTGTAAGGACGTCTTGCTACTCCTTTGTGGGCAGAGGGTGGCTGGTGTGGCCTGTTGCACACCACTTCCTCAGGGCTGCAATTGCAAGCAGGCGGTAACCAGGGGCACGCAAAACTTTCAGCACCCATCCTGGCTCCTTTTGGGCATTGTCTCATTGCTTGCTGCCTGGGGCAAAGGCCCTGCAGGTGTCTCTTTTTCCATCTTGTTAATGCCCAGGACCTTGCAGTGCTCATGTGTGGTTTATTTCATGGAAAGGCAAGGAGCTGCTTCTCCCTTTACTTTGGCTGTAGGCCATGCCAGACATTGCAGTGCGGTGGGACGATTCTTTGTAGACTGTTACCTTTTCACTGGCGCAGTTCCAGCATATGGTCATTAGGTGGCACTGCAGCACCATTCTTTCCAAGCTGCTGTAGGGTCTCCTCCAACTGCGGGCCTCGACAGTTGCACTTGACGCCGGTGCTAGGCCTCCCTCGCTGCTGATACTTCCACTCATGGCACCGCCTCGCTGCGTTGAGATGGCAGGCAGCCACCTCAGGGGGTATCAACAAAGCCTCACCCACATTCTGGGAGCAGTCCATATCGTCGGGAGGGTGGTCCTCTCCTGTCTTCTCTCAAGATAGATGGCAGCTGGCGGGGCAGTTGACAGGTGAATCTGCAAGTAGGTGCACTATGGGTGTAGGATATGTTGCTGGCAGCATGGGCGGCTTTCAATTTTCACGTGCCCACTCATTTTCACTTGCAGGCACTTCACCCGCTTCACTTTTGGTGCAGTCTTCTTTCTGCCCACCTGGGACTACTGGATTGAAGAGGCCTTCTGCCTCATGCAGGAGGGTCGGTATCACGGTGCTAGCTGCATTGCATTTCTCCACTGACCTCATGCTGCAGTCCCACTCAGCATTACAACTGCAGAGGCCTCACTGGAGAATGCCAGTGTGTGCACTGGGTGGTCTTCTCCTCGCCCTACAACAATTGACATCCAGCTGACAGTAGGTGCGTCGTGAGCCTTAGACTCTGGCCGCTCTTCCCCCCACAACAAGCGTAAGTGCTGCTCACACGCTGGGTCTGACTCGCTCTTCACCATTGTGGTGTTGTAGGCTCTAGGTCCTCGTGCAGCTATAATAATATTTTTTTTATTTGAAGAGTTTTATATAGCACTGGCTAGACCCGTAGGTATCAGAGCGCTTTACATGAGGTAAAACAGTGTTACAAAGTTACATCAGTTGCTGGAGCGTAGCATATCATAGAAAAGAAGACAGTGTTACATAATCACATGAGTTTCTAAAGCATAGCATAACATAGCAAAAAAGTCCTATGGGGCATAGAAGGTAGAGGGGGAATAGTAAAGGGCTTGGTATGCAGTCCGGGTCAGGCAGACTGGCAAGGGGTAAAGTACTTCAGAGAACACAAAAAGAGTCAGACTGCACAAGTCTACAAACCGGTTGGGGAAGGCGTCGCCGGATGCCAAGCAACCGTGGTCGAAAACCTGGAAGGTAGGTGACTGCCTGGGGGACAAACCCCAGTCCATCTCCTCAACAGCTACCTAGGCAGCTGAACCGGGCATCGGCCGTGTTGAAATGGATCCACAATTGGCAGATTATCGTCCTTCATCGGAGGCGCATGAAGACGGAGACGTAAAGGGGAGGTGAGTAACATTGCCAGTTTCCAGAGGGTATCTGATGGCCGAGGGGGTGATCCACAGCCAATCTCTTCAACAGCTACCTAGGTAGCTCCACCGGGTAATGGCCATGTTGCTGGGGCTCCACGGTAGGAAGATTCCAGTAGTTTCAGCAGTAACACAAATGTAGGAAACGGTGAACAAAAGGGAAGTTGGTATGGGGCATTAAGCTTGAAGTAGGTATTAAATCAAAAGTCCTGCATCTGAGCAGGTCCAGGCTTCAGACCCCTATCCGACTATGGAGGAGGAGGGTCCGAGGCACTGCCCGATAGTGCAGTCAATCGCTTGCTCCCCCTGGGCACAGAAGTCTAGCTGGCGGAACTTTATCAGGCAAGCAGAGGAGGGAGGGAGCGGGGAGATACCTGCTGCCCGACAAAGCAGTGGCCCACAATGGGGGCAAACGCTTGCGCCCCCTCTTACCTTGCCATGGAGTTGATGAGAGGGTCCAGAAGCAGGTCAATGCAGGGTGTGGAGGGCCCCAGGCTGGACCAACCAGTTTCACCCCTCGCACCATTGCCAGCAGGATAATCCTAGTCTGGTGTCCTGGGGGAGGTCGCAGAGACTCTTGAGGGCCGAGGAGGCCCCGGGCCACTGGTACTTCAATGCCGAGCAAACAAGCCTGGCCCGGGCCTCAGGGAGGGAGAGTGTAAGATAGGCTCCCCACGGGGCCATGCAGGGAGGCAGGTGGGGCCCCAGTCCAGCCCGCTCCGGGTCTCGATCAGCCCGCAAGGCCTCACTCCCTGCAAAATGAGGAGCCTCAGTCACCAGGCCGTCCGGCAGGCAGGTCTGGCTCAATGTCCAGGGCTCACAAGATGGTGCCGCTGGCCCCGAACTAGCAGGCCGCTATCAATTCCTGGCCAGGTGGTGAGCAGAAGGGCCAAAACCATCCCCCGGTCTGAGTTCATGTGTTAGCGACCTGAGGCAGTCGCTGGCAGGCTCAGATAAAGTGACCAGCCTTCTAAGGGCGAGTCGCTCCCTCCATGGCTGACTCCAAGATGGCCAATAAACACCCATTTAACACCCATGTAATGCCCCCTTGGCATTAAGTAATGCAAGGCAATGCTTCGCACTGCTATGTGTTACTTGTAGGTAGTAGCGGTCGGCAGTAGGTGTTTCTGTAGGGCGGTGACGTGGGCAGGGGGAGGGGCAGGGTGGGGGGTAGTAATGTATGGATTACGGAGTTTTACAGGTAAGTAAACATTTAAATAAATAAAACGAATTTCGTTGCACGCACTGCATCACCAAATGTGATGCACTGCGCGCAACGAAATTCGTTTTATTTTTTAAAATTTTTACTTACCTGTAAAACTCCGTAATCCATACATTACTACCCCCCACCCCGCCCCTCCCCCTGCTCACGTCACCGCCCTACAGAAACACCTACTGCTGACCGCTACTGCTTGTAGGGTACTTTCCAACGTACTTGTTTTGCGCTGGGAAGATAATTGGTAAAAAAAATAATTGAACTGGTTGCGTCACTTTTGTAACACTAACCCAGCGCAACATGTTTGAAAATATACCCCTTATTTTGAAAGTGATTTTTAACTGGAAGTCTCCAATAACAAACTGCTTTTGTACATTCTTCCTCCCCTCGGGGGCCTGAGTGAATTTCACCAACAAATACCCATTGTGTGCATTACGTTACTGTGTGACTACTGAAACATGTCGAGTGAAGAAAGTGGGTGTATGGTCATAGTATCTCCATCGGTACGCCGCCACCCACAGCCCCAGAACCAAAATAACACACAGACAAGTTATTGGAATAAAGAAGCTGCAGGTTTATTTGTTGGACAAATAAAAGGTGGATTAACTAACAGGCGACCCCGTCCGCCCCGCAACCCCTCTTTGCAGGGTACCTGAAGAGGAGCCAAAGAAACACCAGCGGCCATAGCCCGGTGTAGTACCTGGGAGAATAACTCCTCCCACCGGTAGACCTATTGTCCACCCACTCCGCCCTCTGAGCAAGGGAGAGTTAACTCACACCTTCCCCAGGCGGGCAGAGCGCTATATGGCAAGCCCCCGGTTGCTCAGGCTTACAACCGCCCTAAGGACTAACGGGGCGCCGTCGTACCCCAAGTCTCCAAGAAGGACCCCTTGCAGTATGTATGACTCTGCACGGTGCGCTTTGCACTGTAGGCTTCAGGTCCTGTTCCTGCACCTGTCTTGTATAGGGATCGCCCTATAACTCCTCCTGCAACAAGAGACAAACATTAATACATCAATACAGTCCCCCTCCCCACTTCCCCCCTTTTCAGCGGGTGAGCGGTAGGGAGGGGAGATGAAAACACGGGTCTACGATCCGGGAGGGGAAGGGGGGCAGCCTACGGCCAGACCACAAAGGGGAGCAGCCAGCGGAGCGACCTATCTAGGGAGGTGGGCAGCAGCAAAGAGGGCGCGTGGTAGGAGGGGCCACCCATATAAACCCTCCCTTGGTCCCAACCCTTTTCCCGCCCCTTAGCTCGCGGCTGCCCACGGACATACTACGGGGTCTACCCTCCTATGGGGTCCCCTGCAGGGACCATGGGTATCCTGCATAGTATCTCCATCGGTACGCCGCCACCCACAGCCCCAGAACCAAAATAACACACAAACAAGTTATTGGAATAAAGAAGCTGCAGGTTTATTTGTTGGACAAATAAAAGGTGGGTTAACTTACAGGCGACCCCGTCCGCCCCGCAACCCCTCATTGCAGGGTACCCGAAGATGAGCCAAAGAAACACCAGCGGCCATAGCCCGGTGTAGTACCTGGGAGAATAACTCCTCCCACCGGTAGACCTATTGACCACCCACTCCGCCCTCTGAACAAGGGAGAGTTAACTCACACCTTCCCCAGGCGGGCGGAGTGCTATATGGCAAGCCCCCGGTTGCTCAGGCTTACAACCGCCCTGAGGACTAACGGGGTGCCGTCGTACCCCAAGTCCCCAAGAAGGACCCCTTGGAGTATGTATGACTCTGCACGGTGCACTTTGCACTGGAGGCTTCAGGTCCTGTTCTTGTGCCTGTCTTGTATAGGGATCGCCCTGTAAATCCTCCACAGCCCTGGGAGTGGCGACCGCTGCGCCCAGAGCCCCCACCACTTAGCCCCCTAGTTCTCCTCTATTTGCACCCCGCTGTTTCAAGAGCTTCCCCTAAGTCTAGGAGGAACATCGCCCTGCCTACCTTGGACCAGTGCACCCCGTCTGATTCCCAGCAGCCAGTAGATTTCGCATGCAGCAAGCCTTGCCTTATAAAACCCAACCCACGCATCTCCTTGAATTTACGCATGGCTGCGTTTACGCACCTGCGAGTAACTTCCAGCGCCTCCTGGGATTTTGCCCCATGCCATATGGGTCTGGGAGTTATCTCTGACCACCATAAGCTACACGCTCCCAGCTAACTGCTCAGAATGCTTAGGTCCCCCCTCATGGCGTCCAGCAGACGTCTCTTGCCTACCGTTACCAAGTCATTCCCCCCCAGGTGCACCACTATGATGTCTGGCTGCCGTCTACTCTTCTTCAGTGTCCTACATAGCGTCCCTAATAGTTCAGCCCAATGCATTCCTGGAAAGCCAAACCAAGATATATTAGTGTTGCTGAAGCCATGCTTCCAAGTGACTGAATCCACCTATCTTGCCATTCTTGCGACATAAGAGTGCCCCATCACCCACACCTCTGTTCCTGTAATAAAACACAATGGTTGCAAGTCTTCAGTTTATTGCACACTTCAAACCACAGTACAGTCAAAATGGCCACCAAACAGTGGCACATGTATTTCCACACTTCAAACACTGTACAGTCAGAAAAGGCCACAAAAACCGTGGCATATGTACACTTCTCATCCCCTCCCTGCCTAATTGTTCCCTGCGTCACTTCTGATAGAAGGACGTATAGCACTCACTTGCCTCACATATGCTTTGTAGCAATTGGAGTCCCACCGCCCCACCCTTTTTATTGCCTCAGCCGACATGTCTTCCTTGTAAGCGGTGGTGGCAGCCCCGATCCGGAAAGAGTGAGAGCTGTATTTGGCCCCAACCTTTGTGTAACCCGCCAGGAACAGGCACCCCTGCATCACGTGCTCCACTTGGTATTTCGTGACGTGGGAGCCATCCAAGTGTATCAATAATAAACCGTCTGTGCGTGGGCGGCAGGACAGGAAGGCGGCAAGCAGGGTCACCGGGCAATAGCTGTTGTTACCCAAGCGGTGCAGGGAGATGCCCTTTCCCCTGCCTGACTGATCTGTTTTTGAGTATTGTAAGAGTATTTCAACTGATTCAGCTGTCAGGCGCACATCCCTCATCTGCAAGGCCCTGGAGTTTACCTCTTTCTTGGACCGTGCTACCAATTCTCCTATTCTAAGGGCCCCAAAGAACGCTATGCTGAATGTCGAAGCGAAGAGCGTTGCTTCGTATGCGGAATGGGTAACTGAAGGGAGGGCGTCCAGCATCCTTTGTAATGTTTCATAATCAATGGGGGCCCTTTGGTCTAGTGATTTGGGTACCACTCTCGCCCAGCCCTTGAGTGCCGCCCTAGTCGTGAACAATGCGGTGGGGTCATGTTGTCCAAGCAGCCTAGCGTGGTGCCCGATGGCTGCCAGGTGCCAAGCCATCCAAGAGTGGCTCTTCCCCCCATCTTTGGCCCATATCATAAATGCTTGAACCCTGTCCTCCCGTGAGTGAGCCTCCTGCTCCCATGGACCCATGATTTCACAGAAATTCTCCATGCATGCTTGGTATCTCCTCATCGTCCGGGGTGCCAGGGACAGTTCGCCTAGCTCTCTAATGCGCTGCGCCACCGCAGCAGGTGCCAGAGCCGAGCCGGGAAAGGTGTCATCTCCTCCCTCGCTCTGGGCCATGCCTCCCGGAAACGCTGCCAATGAAAACGTGAGAGAGCGTCAGCGGCTGTGTTTTGCGCCCCTGGGATGTGTCTAGCTCTACATTCTACATTGTTATACAAACATACCTTCACTAATTCCCTGAGCAAAGATAGTACAAGCGTGCAGCTGGCAGACTAAGTGTTGATCGCTTGGACCATGGCCAGGTTATTGGACCACAGGACTACCCTCTTTGCAGTTAACATGGCTGGCCAGAGGTGGAAAGCCAACACGATTGGGAACAGTTCTAGGACAGTAATGTTAGCTGTTATCCTTTTCTTCCTCCATGCGTTAGGCCATTTCCCTGCGCACCACTCTCTGTCCAGGCTTGCCCCAAAGCCATCCCTGCCTGACGCGTCAGTAAACAGCGTCAGTTCCTGGCTGCTAGTCCAGGGGGCTCTCCAGATTACAGAGCCATTGAACTGTTCCAGAAACTCACCCCACATACTCAAGTCTTCTTTTAACCCCATGCTCAGCCTCACCTCATGGTGTCTGCGTTTTATCTTGGCAGCTGTTTTGGCTAACCTACGCGCAAAAGCCCTACCCGCGGGGATCACTTTGGTAGCGAAGCTCAATCTGCCATGTAAGCTCTGCATGTCATCCAATGATACCTTTTCTTGTCCCAAGACCGTCCAGATCTGAGCTGCCAATTCGCTGACTTTATCTGCTGGAAGCCTGGCTTCACCTGCCTTGGTGTCGATCTCTACTCCTAGGAAGACTAAATCTTGTGCTGGCCCTATTGTCTTTCCCGGGGCCAGTGGCACGCCCAACTGCTCCGCCACTTTTTAAAATTTTGCTAAAGCCTCTGGGCAATCTGGCGTGTCCTCTCTACCCACAAACAGGAAATCATCTAAGTAATGGGTCACGTTTTCAACCCCCTCCGTAGCTTGCAGCACCCACTGGAGGAAGGTGCTAAATGCCTCAAAAAACGCGCATGAGATGGAGCACCCCATAGGCATGCACCTGTCCTAGTAGTATTCCTGACCTAACCTGAAACCCAGTAGATGCTTGCTGCTGGGGTGCACCGGCAAGAGGCGGAAGGCCGACTCTATATCGGCTTTAGCTAGCCAGGCACCCCTGCCCGCCCTTCTTACCAGGTCCATGGCCACATCAAATGAGCAGTAAGAAACTGAGCACACCCCTTCTTCCAAGTTGTGGTTGACCGACTCGCCTTCGGGATAAGACAGGTGGTGGATCAGTCTGAAGGCCCCAGGTTCTTTCTTAGGGACTATACCCAGGGGGGAGACTATGAAATTAGCCAGCGGTGGCCGCAGGAACGGCCCAGCCACTCTTCCCAACTTGATTTCTTTAAAAACTTTTGCTCTTACCACCTCAGGGTTGTCGTTAGCTGATTTCAGGTTCTCAGCATCCCGTGGCCGTGGAGTCCCTATGTAAGGTATGACAAAGCCTTCAGCAAAACCTCCCAGGAGCAGTCTCCCGTCCACTTTGTTAGGGTATTGATTCAACAGGGGTATCAATCGTACTAAGCTGACTGGTGAGGGCCCTTTCACTGCTCTAAACTGTGTGGATGGCTGTGTGGGAGAGGCAGGGGGACTCGGGGGGTTGCTGAGGCAGACTAGCGCTAGGGAGGGATTTCCAGGGGGGGTGGGGCTGGGTGCTACTTGCGTCTGTGCTACTTATTCTGCCAAGAGCCCCCTCTCCCTCTGTAATGTCCTCCCTGCTTCTGCCCTTTGTGTGTCCTACATGCTCCTGCCTGGTGTTGCCCTCCGCGATTGCTGCATGTGTGCGTGAACTTACAGGAATTCCCCCATTGGCAATGCCCGCTGTTGAACAATCTGCAAGACCCGGCCGGGGACTTCCCACCTCCTCTTCTCTGACCCCTCCCCCGATGCCACCCGAGGTAAGGGGGGCTGCTTTGGTCAGTATGTTGCTGAGTGTGGCTCTTTTCAGTAGTTGCTATCTGTGTATCCTGCCCTTTGCTGTCTGTAGCAACCCCTTGCAGTGCTCTGGACCCCATGTGGTCCATCCAAAGTTGTACTTCCTTGTGATCCCACCGCATGTTAGGGGATCAGGACATCTTCTTTCTGAACTCCCTGTCGTAGTTCAACCAACCTACGCCCCCCCATTTCTTCGCTTCATTATGGATTAGCCTGCTGTACTGTACCAGGGCTGGTCCCTGTTCTGAAAATTTTTCCATAATAACAGAAGACAATATAGCAAAGGCCTCCAACCATGTGTCAATAGATTTTTCAGGCCATGGCTGAAACTTCACTTTTTTCTCGTCCTCTTTTAGACCTGCCCTCCGCACGTCTGTACCTTGCTGCCCTAACATGAGTAATGAAAAAATATCGATGAACTCCCTCTTTCAGTTGAGTTCTTTTGCCGCCAATGGAACCTCCCAGGACAAAGAAGAGTGCCCTGACAATAAAGGGGCGTCCAGCACCACCTCCTCCTCACTAGGTGGCATCGCCGAGGAGAGTGCTGACACCAGCGTCACGGGGGGAATCGGTGCAGCCAGGAGGGGGGGCACCGTGCTCGGTGTGGTTGGCATAGATGGCGATGGTTGAGCCGGTAACTCAGGGGATATGGGTGATACTGCGGGTATTGGTACATCTGTTGCTAAGGGTGCTGGCGCAGGTGAGGATGGTGTGGCTGGGGCAGTTCCCACCGGCTCAAGGGAGACCACTTGTTCTGGTGGGGGGCCAGGAGGGCGGGTCCCTGTAACTGGACAGGCCGGTGCAGGTGGGCTAGGAGCTGAGCCCCCAGTGCCCCATACATTCGTTGGGCTTGCACCCCCACCAATGTTCGCTACACTTTCCTTCATTTTTGTCATAAACAATTGTAGGGTGGACATGATTTTAACAAGATCGCTCTTTGTGGCGTATTCCGCCGGAGGGTGTGCGGGGGCATGCATGCCCGAAGGACCGGGCGCTTCATGTACCATCGCGATTGCCGTTTTAGCGCCGCCCTTCTTTTTTGGCGGGAGGGGGAATTCTTTGCTCGTGGCAAGCCGCAGCCTCTTTGACACCCTAGAGTGTCCTGCCCCCACCGTGTCCTCGCCATCCAGGGCTATAATGTCATTGGTACAAAAAGGTTCAGTGTTGTTGGCATTGAGCAGATCATTGGCCCAGGCCAAGCCATTGGTCCTAACAAGCTGGAAAAAGGTCGCCGCTTGCGCGTCCGAAGCCGACCCTGTTCCCGATGATGCTGTTTGTCCAGACATCCTGCGCGGTCTTTTAACCCCTGCAAGAAAAAGGAACGGTGACCACCCAAGCTAGCGTTATGATGTGGGTCCAACAACCCTCCCTACCTCTTGTTGGCGCTGCTCCCCGCCCTTCATATACTTACTTCGTGCACTTGCGCGCTGACGGGCCTAACGAGTGTCGAACTGGACTTCTGATTGCGATGCATCCGCTAATCCGGATGTGAGACCCGCTCCTGTATCTATCGTAATAAAAATATAATTTAAATTATGCCCTTCCCTGCCTTAGGGAACCTAAGGAGGACCCAGGGAGACCGCCGGACCATGAACATCGATCCCCCAAGAGTTGCGACCCTGTCCCCCGAATAAAGCGGTGGGCCGACCCCCCGCACCCTCCCCGCCCCCTCTCTTGCGCTTACCTTCTTATTGTGCCTTGGCACCGTGCTCCCGCAGTCCTGTTGAAGCTTGCCTACACCTGCCTGTAATAAGGACCACCATATCTTGCCAGAACACTAATTGGGGAACATAAATACCTTGCTATAATTGAAATAAACAGGGTGGCGGGCCTACGCTATAGTGGACTTATCACTGTTCGGGGCTGCCAGTTCGGACGCATGCAGACAACAACATCTTTACCACTTTATGCTTGAATTTCTCATCACTGTGAAGAAAAACGGCTAAAAAACATGTATTTCTTTCCGCCCTGTCCAGATAACCCCATAGTACAGGGCCCCTGCTTGCTTAATCCCTCGGCGAGCGAACCCATCACTCTGCACCCTTGTGCGTTTCTATGCTATAACGTATACTGTGGAATGTCGGGGACGGGACCGGGTTTTTTCGGCGGGGCGAACCATGGTTGCGGTGGTGGCTATGAATGCCCGTGCGCATGCCAGCGTGCGCTACCCCCGATCTCAACGGCCGGGGGGGGGAAGGGCCAACAAAAGACAAGCAGTCAAAACTTAATGCCGTAATGTAGCTGCCCTCGCAGTTAACGTCCTTAACCCGGTTGCCTTGTATGCTGCACCTGAGCCATTCCGGCCTGCTTAGCAGTTTGCTCGCATAAATCTTTGTGGCTAGCACGAGGCTCGAACCATGTTCAACTAAAGACAAGCAGTCAAAACTTAATGAACTAATGTAGCTGCCCTCGCATTTAACGTCCTTAATCTGGTTGCCTTGTATGCTGCCCCGAGCCATTCCGGCATGCTTTGCCGTTTGCCCGCATAAATCTTTGTGGCTAGCCCGAGGCTCGAACCATGGCAGCACCGGGGTAGGCCGCGCTAGCTAACCGACCACAACAGAATGCATAGCCTATCCGCCAAACTGAGCATACACAGTAAATACAGGCAGTCCCGGACATGATCTCCGTGAGCCTTTAAGGGTATTACGACCCTCAACCCCGGCGCAAAATTGCTAAAAGGCGGGGCCCCCATGACGGAGAGCACAATGAAAGCTTACTTTAATTGTAACCGCTGCATGCCAGGGAAACGAACCCAGGTCCGTACACTTTCAGTAACTGCGGGGCTCTTAATCCCTTGTGATCCTTAATAATTTCCCACGCGTTTTAAACAGATTAAGTACACATTAGCGATTAAATGCGACCCCCGCCGACACCCTGCTCAGCCTCTACAAGCGAAGCGGGCGCTGTGCAGCCATCTTGTACTGCACGGCATGGCGAGCCTGCCTGCATGCCCCGCACCCAATCCATCACGCTGTGCCCACACTACTCAACTTCCGGCTGTTGCTGCCCTGGACTTGCTCGACAAGCCACACACGACCCGTAACCGACCTCGTGCCTCCCCGTGGTCGTAGCCACGGGGCCCTGTACAACTTGGGTTTTTACCCAAGGACGGGCCCGGGGGAAGCAATGGAGTGTCCGCTTACCTCATCAACGATGCTATAACACACAATGAAAACACGGGTCTACGATCCTGGAGGGGAAGGGGGGAAGCCTACGGCCGGACCGCAAGGTGGAGCAGCCAGCGGAGCGACCTATCTAGGGAGGTGAGCAGCAGCAAAGAGGGCGCGTGGTAGGAGGGCCACCCATATAAACCCTCCCTTGGTCCCACCCCTTATCCCGCCCCTTAGCTCGCGGCTGCCCACGGACATACTACGGGGTCTACCCTCCTATGGGGTCCCCTGCAGGGACCACGGGTATCCTGCATTATATTTCTCAACTAATCCCTTGTATCTGATTTTATC
Organism: Lissotriton helveticus; assembly: GCF_964261635.1. Lineage (NCBI taxonomy): Eukaryota > Metazoa > Chordata > Amphibia > Caudata > Salamandridae > Lissotriton > Lissotriton helveticus. The sequence continues at coordinate 1,707,121,243 of NC_136063.1, read as the reverse complement.
TATATCTGTACAAGTAATATTAAGGGGGTATCAGGATTGTTCAAGGTATTTTTAACCCCTATAAGACCCTGGCAGTGAAAAAATCCTAAGTGCTCCCTAGAATATGGTTGAATCCATCCTGGTTTTTTTTGGAACTAGGATAAGACCCAAAGATAAAGCATGCTACCAATAGAGTGGGTGAGGGTCTTACAAAAAAAGCTTAGAGTTTTGTGTTCTGGAGTGTGCATCTTTTTTCAAATTTTGGGTATGGGATACTCTTATTTGTTGTAGTCAATTAGGCTAAAACTTTTAAGGACACAGAACCTTTTTGTCCATTACTTCCCCATCCTTGTTACTCCGTTCCCTATGTCCATTAGTTCACCATGCCCATTGACTCTGGTCCCTGCCGCTGTCCCCTTAAGACCAACAGGCCAAATGTGGTTCCTGGAAATATTTTTGGGGCTACATTTCCAGAAATCTAATTTCCAATGTCGCTGATGCCCTGTAGTGCTGGGCAATTTTCAGTGCATGCTTGCATTGTTTTGATGATTGTTTCATACAGAAGGGGACATCGGGGGAAATGGCAGCTGACTGGGCTCCCAGATATAGAGACTGGGGGGCATATTATCAAGGGGCTTTATCTCCGCTTTTTTGGCTTTAAAAGCCAAGAAAGCGGAGATAAAATTATCTCCCTATTACCAAGCTGTCGCTAACACCAGTTAGCGACAGCTAATAGGAGATAGTGACCATCTTGGGCCCCGCTTTGCATGTCAGTGATATTTATCACTAATGACATGCAAAGTGGGCGTGCCAAGATGTTAGCGACTGAAAACAGTCGCTAACATCGCTATCTCCTATTACCAACTTTTGGAGATATTCGCGCTAAGCGCGAATATCTCCAAAAGCTAACACTTGCCCAGGAGCAGTTCTTAGCCATGTTATCCAATGGAAGGTGGATAACATGGCTAAGAGCATTTGCTCGATAATGCATGAATATCGCTGACTTTTCAGCGATATTCATGCATTGCGGCCGTTTTTTATCGCATTTGCGATAAACCTTGCTAATAGCAAGGTTTATCTGCGATAAAAATCGCCGATTTGCGGCGATAATTTTTGTCTCTAAACAAGTTAGAGACAAAAATTATCTCTATTGGCTGGTAATATGCCCCTGGGTCTTTTCAATCAGCATCATAGCCACAAAATATGTTTTACGTATGGTGGGTCTGATGGCTCCTGCCAAACAGGATTTGAAAAGCCCACTCTCTTACAGACATTGATCTGAATCACATAGTTTGTATTTGCAACTTTTAAAACATTCTGTATGTGACGTATTTTCTTGTCAGAAATGTCAAAGTCCTGTAGAAGGTAGATAGATTAACCTTATACCACCCACACTTTTCGATGATTCATTTGAGTGTCCACAAAAAAGTTTGCACTATACAAGATTAAATGTAATATAGACTCATAACTGTACAGTGACATTATTGGCTAGGTTGGATGTTCCTAAAGACTATTATTTTGTTTTTCTTTTGATTATGCTTGTATGTATTTCAATGTTTCTAGTTATATGTATAGTGTATGTATTAAGGAAAATAATTTTTTCATATATATTGATTTATTATCATCTGGTGCGTGATATATTTTGCAAAGCATTATGCAGAAGCATTGAGGGGTTCCGTATTTATGGACTGCATCTTTCTGATAGTTAATCCATTCATGCGCCCGCATGGTTATACAGAACTGTTATAACACATTTCAATTACTTATGTACGTGTAAACTCATGGAGCTTAGGCACTTGTCTCGCATGTGGCTGCTCGTTGTGTTAACCCTTTGTCGAGTATGAGCTGGAAAACCGAATTAAAAGAAGTGTATTTAAATTATTATTGAAGCCAAATGCAGTGTCAGCATTTAAGACTTTGCTGATATCCGTGAAACACCAAGTCTGTTGCATTTTCACCGAGGGAACCTTATCAGATTACTACACAGCCTCATGACTGCTTTCAAGAATACGATTGAGCTTGCTTTCTGTTAAACTAAATGCTTATTTTACTTGACTTGTTGGCCTAAATGTTCCCCAATGGACATTTATTCATTTACAGATGGGCCGTATGCGTGAGAGAAGAGGTTTTCATTGGTTTATCCTTCTCTAACAAGTTATACATGAATGTACTCTACCTTACAATGGGCCATTTATTTATGCAAACATCCTTTCTTCTAGATATATTTTTAGTCTTATTGGGATAACAATATTCAGAAAAGTGGAAAGTTATTCTTGACCATTAGCAGATCACTAAATTGTATTGGTTTTCATTCAAAATTCAGATGTAGGACATTTTCCAGTTCGCAAAAACTTTCCCATTGCAAGATAGCCTCTGTGAATAACTGATGCAAGGGCTTTTTTTGGTTTATTTGTCTTCTCGTTGTATGGCAGTGAAGTTCTGTAACTGGCTTTGACATTAATACAGGATCACTAGCAGAGGAAAGTGTTGGAAAGAGCACTGGCTGCAAACTAGGGACCAGATTTACAAAGAAGTTACTCAATGCAGCACAGCAAGTAAAGTTGCTCCTCTTTGGTGAGTGAAAGGATGAGAACAGAGCAGTGCCATATCTACTAAGATGTTACGTTGTTCTGCTCTCTCCCTTCACTGGCACATGTTTGGCTGACATGTGCCAACGCAGACAAGCTTCCACCATAGTACAAGGTTCTCTGTGTTGTTGTCCGCACAGTTTTTGAGCACGAAGGGTCCCTTCCAGTTTGAAAATTATACGATAAGGCATTTTCCTCTTTGCAGGTGCTGCACATTGCAGCACACATAAAAAGAGGACCAAATAAGGAGACATGAAAATGTTCCTTCTCTTTATGCCTGCCTCAGGGAGGTGCAGGGTTGTGGTACAAGTCCCTGTCTAAAACTCTTTGTTGCTAGGAAGTTGCATTAGAATGCACGTGTGGTTGCAAGGGAATGCCCATGTACCACCGATGACTCAAAGTAACCCAAGGTAGTGCATTATGCTGCATTGTGTTACTTTGGGTATTAGCTATGGAATGTAAATAAAAACGGAATACTTTGTATCAGATCTGTGTTAAAAAACAAATGCAACACCCAAAACAAAAGCTTTGATACTTACTAGCTTACAGGGAAATTTTGAGGAGCCTGATAGTAAGCATGTTGCAGTGTGGCAGGAGGCTAACACAGGTAACCAATGAAGAGCCACTATCACACAATGATGAGTAAAATAAGGTGGAAATCCTTGCACAGAAGGGTATTTGTTGCAAATATGAAGGTTTTGTGCTTTTTGGATTTTAATATCTCCAGCAACATGGAAGACGATGTCCGAGGAGCTGCCGAGTTGTGATGCGAGGTCCTGCACCATCATTGAGAATCCCAACGATGAGGGATTGTGATGCTAAGTATGGCCTTGAGAATGCGTCACACATTTGAGGTAATTCCTTGTTTCCCAAAAGCTGGGAGGCTGTGATGAGAGGCTGTCATTGATGCGAGATTTGCAATGCGAGGGCATACATCAGTGAAGCTTCACACTGTGGCACTTCTGATGGGGCTGCAAGGTCAATGCAGAGTCCTTGCACTGGAAGAACCCTCTGCTCAGGATTGCGGATCGTAGCAGAGGAGAAGTGTCAGTTCGACTGGATCCATAGATGGGCTGGTGAAGCACCTTCAGCCCCACTTTCAAGGGTCTAGGACTGTGTGGTGCTAGTTGTAAGGGCAGGACTCAAAAAGGGCAGGGTCCAGGAGGTATGTTAAAGTTTTCTGGCACCTTCTGCACCTGAGACTCCGTTAAAGAGACCAGCTAACTAGACCTTGGAGTCACTACGTGGTCTTGGGTTCAACAGATGCAGGCCCAGTCATTCTCACCCAGGCAAGAGGGCAGCAAGCAGCAGGTCAGCAGAGCAGGGTAGCAGTCCTTTAGAGCAGCAGTCCAACACTTTAGCAGTCCTTTCAGCAATGCACTAGCTCTTCTTCCTGGCAGAATATCCACAGGTCCAGAAGAGTACTGAAGAGTTGTGTCTGGGGTCGAATATTTATATCTGGGCATTTCTTTGATGTGGGAGAAGGTTCTAGAGGTTTTCCTTCAAAGTCCACAGGCATCCTGCCTTTCCTGCCTGAGGAGCTGCGAGTCTAACTACAGAGGGTACGGAGCCCTTTGGTGTGGAGGTAGTACATGGCCTAATAAAGTGTAAGTAGGGCTGGGCCCAGCTCCACCCTTCTATCCTGCCTGTGATGGCCCATCCAGGCATGCCTAAGCTCTATATTGTGAGTGGCCGTCTGAGAGAAAAACACAAAGCTGTACTGTCAGCTACCCCTACTCATGTGACCCACAGACAGACTCCAGGCACTTAGGGGTCTATTAGGATGGCGGTCAGAAAATCACTCCGACTACCATAGTAGCAGGAAAACACCACCTGCTAGGACCGCAGCATAACTGCTGGTCCAATTGGTATGCTGTCTAAGAGAAATACACAAAGCAGTACTGTCAGCTACCCCTACTCATGTGACCCACAGACAGACTCCAGGCACTTAGGGGTCTATTAGTATGGCGGTTGGAAATATACTCCGACTGCCATGGTAGAGGGAAAACACCGCCTGCTAGGACCACGGCATAACTGCTGGTCCAATCGGTATGCTCCACATTCAAAATCCGACGCAGCGGTTGGATCGCAGTAAGGCTGGCTAATGCCGGCATCATAATCTTGCCGGCGGAGCCTGTCTGCATGGCCCTATTTTAGCGGTCCTGCTCCGCCTGCCAGGCAAGCATGCTGACTCTACCGGCGGAAAAGTGGCGGGCGGAAAATCTCACCGCAGCGGTCGTCAATGCCATGCTAATGGGACTAGCGGGTTTTCTGGGTTGTGATCGCAGGCGGATGACCACAGCTGGCTTGGCAGTTCCCACCGGCAGCGGTCATCCGACCGCCATCCTAATAGACCCCTAAATGCCTAAAGTAGGAAAAGGCCAACTTTCTGAAAGTACCATTTCCAAAGTTCTAATTTAAAATCAGACGACCATGAGAGAGGATTTTTCATTATAGTTCCAAAGACACTAAACAGGAACTGGTTACCTGCAACCATTTGGAATTTATCACTTGTTAAATGTAAAAAGATAACTCCAATTTTATCCTACGGGATAGGCAGGCCTTGCTGTTGTGAAAAACAAATTTAACAGCTTTTCACTATCTAAACATCTAAAACTATAAATATTTTTTGAGATTAGCAAATTTACCCAAAAGAGTTTGCTATAAGAAATTGCTATTGGCATTAAAAAGAAAAGAACAACTGTTAAGGAGCTTTGTTTTTCTATATCTCAATGTAGCTACTCATCTCAAGGGAGCAAGTACATATCAATGGCCACTTTTGAGGAATATCTTGATTGAAAGATGAGAAAAAAATGGTTTGAGTACTCCATTAGAGTTTTTGGAAAATGATGTTTGGAAATCATGAGCTAATATAGAACCTTATATTGCAAGTTTTAAAGGTTCTATGCTTTGATCTTATAGTCAAATTGTCCATTTGTTATCTATGGTAGGCCGCAATGCCATACTTCTAAAAACTGTCCTGGTATATGATTTTATACAAAGCACCATATTCCCATCAGTAAATTTTGGGAAAAAGAGATTGGTGCAGCATCCGTGAAGGATATAGTTCATAAAGTAATGCTCAAGTGGTAATCAGGAGTGAATACGACCATAACAGTTGAGGCATGGCATATAACTAATCATTACAATTTTCAGTTCTTAGAGGAACAAACATTAATAGAATGCTGTTTTTAACTAAATGGGTATCATATAGCACTTCGGTGCTTTTAAACAAAAGAAACTCTCAAATTCCTTTAAAAAACTTTGGATGTGATTCACAGTTTTGGGTTAACAGGCTGCATATTATATGGTCTTGCCCAAAGTTGGCTAATTATTTTTGCAGAAAATAATACTATATTGTGAGACCAAATTGTGCGTCAATATTTCAGATGATGCTCAATTAATTTTGTCGGGCTATGCAACAAAAATTGGGGGCCAGATTTATCAAACACTTGCAATACCCTTGCATTGTGCAACTTGGCACTAGGGCAACACAATTTTTGAATCCAGTTTACCAAGCCATGCAAAGCCACTTTCTGTGACCCTGTGTGGCTTTGTAAATTTTGAGTAATGCAAGGCAGCCCAAGTCACTACCTTGCGTAACTCTGCCCTGGGAAGGCATTCCATGAGTAGACCGTAAGTGTTCTCCTGCATCCACCCATGGTTGTTGGTGAATTCCCAGATTTAGTAAGACCAGTAAGCCTGGGAATGCATCAAAATGCTAAGCCTTCCCAGGGGAACCATAGCAAGGAGAAATATATTACATTCTCCTATATTTTTTTCTGTTTCTATGTCTGCTGCAGAGGAAAAAGCCTCAGACAATAGATATAGTGCAGGAAGGTGTCCCTTCCGGCACAAAAACAATCCTGGCCTCAATGCAGATACCCTTGTACCATGGCACAAAGGTGCCTGCATTGGCGCTTAGTGTGCCAGTACAGAGGTATAACAGTAAATCGACTCCTCTGGGTAACTTTTCAATTAACCTGGCTGATGCACAGCTAAACAGTTGGTTACTGGCCGCCAGCGACAAGTTTGCTCCCCTTAGGAAGATTCATGCCCCTGCCGCCATGATTCCCAGAAATGTTTTTTCCACTGAGCTGAAACACCAAAAAGTAGCCTTAAGACAATTGGAAAGAAAGTGGCGAGGTAACTACAAACCCGAAGACAAACAGTCTTACTTAAACTCCTTGAAAACGTATACAAAATCTATTTTAACTGCTAAAGCTGTGCATTTTTCATCTAAAATGTTGCCAGCAACTAACCGCTCAAAGGAGATCTTTCATATTGTGAATGAGTTATCTAACCCCGACAGAATATCATGTAAGCCCTCCCACTCACAAACCTTTTGTACCGCATTGAATCTCTTCTTTAAAGACAAAATAAAAAAAAACAAGTCCAGTATCCTGGTCTGTCAAAATCTGGACATTAGTCCTTATCCCATTCTAAACAATAGCTCTTTTACGCATTTCCTCACAATATGTGCACGCATTTTCATAAATCTTCTTTCAAAAGTCAAAGCATTTTGAAGGACATTTTTACTATCCTTCCTAGTCCTGCTCTTAATCTCTTAAATGAGTCTTTATCCCAAGGCACTGTCCCTGCAACTTTTAAAGAGGAAATTGTTGTTCCTCTTTTAAAGAAGGTGGGATCTGATCCACTAATTCTGAAAAACTACCGCCCAATCTCCCTTCTTCCTTATCTAGCTAAGATCTTGGAAGCCTATGTTACAGGTTGTCTTACAGACTTCTTGGAGGAATATGAATTCCTTGATTCACATCGAGCTGGATTCTGCCCAGCGCATTCTACCGAGGCGGTAATCCTCACAGTATTAGATACTCTTCGTGGTGAGGTTGATAGCGGCTCCTCACAGGCCCTTGTCCTGCTTGATCTTTCCGCTGCCTTCGACACGGTCAACCACTCCCTCTTGGTCGTCCTTGTGAGAGACACAGGAATCTCAGGCCCTGCCTTAAGCTGGATCAGCTCCTTTCATGAAAACCACTCCCAGGCAGTTTGTACAGTCCCGTTTACTGCCACTAGAGTTAAAATTTCTTGTGGAGTCCCTCAGGGCTCCTCCCTCTCTCCCCTGTTGTTTAATCTCTACCTCCTCCCTCTTGTCCGAGCCCTGAAGGAGCGTAAAGTCTGCACCTTCAATTATGCAGATGATTTCCAGCTCATCTTCTCCACTAGTAACTCTTCGGAGTCGGTTCATGCTTTTCAATCTACCATGCTGTTCATCAGTCAATGGATGAACAAGAACCATCTAAAACTTAATCCGGACAAGACGTAGCTGGTCTTAACAGGTAACGTAACTGGTGCTATGTAAAGCGCTCTGATACCCGATTCGGGTCTAGTTCGCAGTATATAAAACTCCTCAGATCAGATCGAAGATCTCCACCTGCTTTTTTCAACTTCGCAAAACAAAAAAGATCTGTAGATTTCTCACTCACATCGCCCGGATTCAGGTGATCATTACCATGGTCATGTCCCATGTCGACTATGCCAATTCATTATACTTTGACATCCCTCTCTATCGTTCAAGATGTCTACAGATAGTACAAAACCAGGCTGCGTGTCTGATTGTTCACCAGCCTAGGCATCATCATATCACTCCTCTCTTGAAGCAATTACACTGGCATCTGGTTGTTCAGTGGTGTGCTTTTAAGATTGGATGTCTTATTTTTTAATCACTTAACGGAAGGAGCCCAAAATGTGTTAATAATATGGCTAACAAATACACTCCCACGCAAAATCTTTGTTCAGCTCACAAAAATCTACTACTTACCCCTCATTTTAGACTAAAGCGTACTGGGGATGCCAGGTTTTCCACCTTGGCCCCCATATTCTGGAATTACCTTCTTCCGAAATCCGCTTCTGCATCAATGTCCTTGGCTTCAGAAGTCTCTTAAAAACTTGACTTTTCCGACAGGCTTTCTGAACCTTTCTCTGGGACTTGGATCTCAACCGAATTAGCGCCATGAAACCTCCACAGTGTAGGTGCGCTCTATAAATTCATTTTAACATAACATTAACATAAATGCATCATATCTTGGTAAATATAGAGCATTCCTTCCCTCTCCATGGGACACAATGCAGCACAGTGCAGTGAGTTGTCTTGCTGCGTTGTGCTGCATCAAATATTGATGAAGCTAGCCCTGATTTTGGATTAGAAATCTATGAGCAGGTTTAGGTAGCAATGCCAGTAGCAAGCATTGTGAAAATGTATATGCACATATAATGGGTACAACTTGTAAATTCATGTCATCATGGGGAAACCGTGTGTGAAGATGTGTATTTTATGCCTGTGAAAAGATATGAATTTAAGTAATTCTGATAGTTCGTGGTTTACTAACTTAATATATCATCATACATGATGGAATTAAGAAGAAGTGTCTTAACATTAGTATTAATCTGTATTTATTGACCACTGTAAAATAGTAATTGGTATTAAATATTTTTGCTATTTTATTAATGACTTTGTTTAGGTTGAAATTTCTTCCTAAACTGCTCTACAAAAATCCAAAGCTGTTCCTACTTCGTCCCAGGATTTATTTCTAAAAAGTAGCTTACTTTCCTTAAAAGCATTTTAAAGCAACTCAACAAAAATAAACTTCAGCTGAGTCTTGAGAGAAATGCTTCTGGGCACGATACAAGTGTTCATTAAGCCATTTCCATGAAGCACCATTAAAGCATGTACACTGAGTGGCCTTAGAAATATCAAAAATGATAGCTGAGTTCACCTAAAAGGCTTCTAAAATTATATCGGCTTTAAAATTGTCATCTAATCAAAAATTAATGTAATGAAACTGTAACCACTTAGGGCTTTATCAAAGAAAGCTGAATCAATTTTCCTCTAACTGCAAATCTGACCTAAACACTAGGGGATGGAATACCATCAGTCCAGATGGTGGAGGACTTAACGTCCTCCATCATGATGGACCTTATTCCGTCTTACTTAGAGATGACTTGCCCCATCAGTCAACTCTTGTATGTTCAAATGAACTGGCATCAAGGCGGTTACCCTCAAAGTACAAAATGTTTGGTGGATGGCCACTGCCAATTTTGACAGCCATACCAACCTTTCACCTTATTTTTTGTTTAAAAATAAACTACAAAACCGGGAGTGTCCATATATATCCTAATAAATATACCTCTTTGAGTCTTGAGGTCACAATCTTGGATGATCTTTCTACTTCAAAGACCTATCTTCTTAATTCCTTTTTGAAAAGAATCTCAGACATTGTCTCAAATAATTGTCAGTATTCATCCTCAAGTGCTTACCCCAGTTATATGTTGGTGTTAATAATATTACACTGACTGACTTTAGAATTCTTCATCTTGACCTTAAGCTTAGGGATTACAATTTTTGACAAGGCAGCGGCGGTCCGTGCAGGAAAGCCCAGTGGGGTGGGATTGGCAGGAGGGGGTGAGGGGAGTCGACAGATGTCATATTAGGAAAAATTAAATAATTACATAATTCATATTCTGTTATCTGTTGACATCCCACACCCAATGCCCCGCCCCACACCCTTGCCTGCACGGACCGCTGCTGTGACAAGGTAGTGTTTCTGATTATGTTCCTGTTGAACTCTTGTTTCATTTGCCACAAATAGTAAATGTAGCTGTTATATTGTGGACATAGTGTCTACTTGGTATGGCTTTCACTAAGCTTTCAGGAGTATTGCCAATTCATTATCATTGTAACTTTGTAAAGGAGAACGTAATCAAGTTCTAAGAGAGCACATATGTGTAGCTAAATCCTGGAAGTCCATAGAAGCAGATGTAGATAAGTTGGAATCTGTTCTTGAAGTCGTCATGTGGTGTTGTGTTTCCTAGATCTGTCATTTTGTTCCATCTGCTTATATCACCAATGAACAGGAATCTTTGTGGTGAGGTTGGGTGTTCAATTAAGAGATCACCGTTAAATTGCACTGAGCAATGGAGAAGCCAGGGGTGAGAATGCACAGAAAATAAAGTCAAGCAGGAGGGGTAGGGAAGGACAGCCATCAAATAAGAAGCAAACAAATACGCTTTCCAAGATAGTCAACCAATGATATGCAATCTACTGATATACAGACTATTCAAAGTATTACTATTGTACACAATAGTTCTTCTGACAATCAGACAGAAAAAGCGGCATGCAAATGAGACATAAAATGTGTGTGATGGCTTATGAGTTTTATATATTATTTCCTGATCAATTTTCATATAAATTATGAATTATTAGATTGTGGGAACACCCTGTAATATCCTTTATCACATTCATTATTCTAATGTACACACTGTCAAACCATATCTTTTGTTCAATCTGCTAATCGCGGTATGTAACGTTTACAACGCAACTTTTACAACGCACTACCATTACAACGAAACTTTTACAACGCAAAAACTATTACAACGCATACATTTACAACGCATGTTTTTACAACGCAGATACTTTTACAACGCATACCATTACAACGTAAGTATTGGTAAGTATATAATTATATTTAAAATGTTATATGTTTGGTTTTTGGGTGAAGGGGTATTTTTAGGGTTCAGGGTCAGTTTTGGGTTTTTAGGTACAGGGGTATTTTTAGGGTTCAGGGTCAGTTTTGGGTTTTTGGGTAAAGGGGTATTTTTAGGGTTCAGGGTCAGTTTTGGGTTTTTGGGTAAAGGGGTATTTTTAGGGTTCAGGGTCAGTTTTGGGTTTTTGGGTAAAGGGGAACTTTTAGGGTTCAGGGTCAGTTTTGGGTTTTTGTGTAAAGGGGTATTTTTAGGGTTCAGGGTCAGTTTTGGGTTTATGGGTAAAGGGGTATTTTTAGGGTTCAGGATCAGTTTTGGATTTTTGGGTAAAAGGGTATTTTTAGGGTTCAGGATCAGTTTTGGGTTTTTGGTTAAAGGAGTATTTTTAGGATTCAGGGTCAGTTTTGGGTTTTTGGGTAAAGGGGTATTTTTAGGGTTCAGGGTCAGTTTTTGGTTTTTGGGTAAAGGGGTATTTTTAGGGTTCAGGGTCAGTTTTGGGTTTTTGGGTAAAGGGGTATTTTTAGGGTTCAGGGTCAGTTTTGGGTTTTTGGGTAAAAGGGTATTTTTAGGGTTCAGGGTCAGTTTTGGGTTTTTGGGTAAAGGGTATTTTTAGGGTTCGGGGTCAGTTTTGGGTTTTTAGGTAAAGGGGTATTTTTAGGGTTCAGGGTCAGTTTTGAGTTTTTGGGTAAAGGGGTATTTTTAGGGTTCAGGGTCAGTTTTGGGTTTTTGGGGTACAGGGGTACAGGGTAAAAAAAATAAATTAAAAAATAAATTAATTATATTAAATTAAATTAAATTATATTAATTTTACTTATATTACATTAAAAAAATTATTATATACTTACCAATACTTACGTTGTAATGGTATGCGTTTTAAAAGTATATGCGTTGTAAAAAATTGCGTTGTAAATGTATGCGTTGTAATAGTTTTTGGGTTGTAAAAATTTAGTTCTAAAGGTAGGCGTTGTAAAAGTATGCGTTATAACGTCATACATCCGTTAATCGCATGTGGTAAATTGTTTGAATAAGAGACTATTGGTGAAGGTAGTGGCAATCTACTTAGAGAAATATCTGTTTGCAGCAGATTTGGCAGAAGTAAATGAGATTTATGAGTGAGAAGTATCTTTTAGATGGAATAGATAACATTCAGGTGATCTGCAAAGTTTCACTAAGGCCCTTGGTATTTCCACATGCGTAGTTGGTGCTAAATAAGTCCTATAGGGAAATCAGAAAGCAGCAATGTTTCCTCTTTGCAGTGACTTAGTATATGCAAAGTTACCTAGTGTGTTCGTGTGTTTGGGACATGCAAAGTTCTATCTTGTGTCTTTAAGTGTATTAGAACAGCATTGATAGTGAGTTAAAACAGATGTTTTTTTAATAATTGATGAACAATGAACCCTACACCTACCGACATGAACTTATGGGATCAGGAGGCACACAATCAGCACCAACCTCCATGTTTTGATATATCATGCCTGTGCAACACCTCTTTTGTCTGTGAAGAAAGCTTGCATCACAAATAATGTTGCTGTTCTGTTTTGTGTTTGGAGCAAGCTTGCACTGCTGCTAACTATATTGTACCAGTTCTCTGACACAATATGGACTCCCATAACATCAACAAACACAAATATTGAGACATTAATATTGCAAAGCGATACCAAAGGGGATGATGGACGGAGCACTTGAGCAAATAAAACACTCACCCGCAGTCAACTGATCTGGGTTTAATCCATCATCATTCTTTAGCTCATTCCAGTACCCCAGTTTAGACATGGCCATATGCAAATCAGTCTGATCCTGTGCCTCATGGGAAAAGTCCAGCCCCAACTGCCAAGCCATGTCTTCCCTGGACCAGAAACAAGCATCTTGGGACCGGTTTCTGGCTAATCAGCCGTCATCAGCTAGGCTAGCTTGAATCCAGTGGCAAAGTGAGCATGGGACCCACGTCCAGGCATACCCGGCCAACTCAGGGCGAACAAAGCGATACTAAAGGGGATGATGGACGGAGCGCTTTAGCAAATCAAACACTTACCCCCAGTCAACTGATATGGGTTTAATCCATCATCATTCTTTAGCTCACTCCACCACTCCAGTTCAGATATGGCCATATGCAAATAAGTCTGACCCTGTGCCTCATGGGAACAGTCCAGCCCGAACTGCCAAGCCATGTCTTCCCTGGACCGGAAACAAGCAGCCTTGGACCGGTTTCTGGCTAATCAGCCGTCATCAGGCAGGCTAGCTTGAATCCGGTGGCAAAGTGAGCAAGGGACCCACGTCTGGGCATACCCTGCCAACTTAGGGTCAACAAAGCGATACCAAAGGGGATGATGGACGGAGCGCTTGAGTAAATCAAACACTCACCCCCAGTTAACTGATCTGGGTTTAATCCATCATCATTCTTTAGCTCACTCCACCACCCCAGTCCAAACATGACCCTATACAAATCAGTCTAACCCTGTGCCTCATGGGAACAGTCCAGCCCAAACTGACAAGCCATGTCTTCGCTGGACCAGAAACAAGCATCCTGGGACCGGCTTCTATCTAATCAGCCATCATCAGCCAGGCTAGCTTGTATCCATTGGCAAAGTGAGCAAGGGACCCACATCTTGGTATACCCTGCCAACTTAGGGCGAACAAAGTGATACCAAATGGGATGATGGACGGAGCGCCTAGGCAAATCAAACACTCACCCCCAGTCAACTGATCTGGGTTTAATCCATCATCATTCTTTAGCTCACTCCACCACCCCAGTTCAGACATGGCCATATGCAAATCAGTCTGACCCTGTGACTCATGGGAACAGTCCAGCCCAAACCGACAAGCCATGTCTTCCCTGGACCAGAAATAAGCATCCTGGGACCGGTTTCTGGCTAATCTGGCGATGCTGTGCGTGCTACGAATTTCGTTTTATTAATTAAATTGTGTACTTACCTGCAATCATTCATATGCCAGTTTTTAGGTCCCTCCACCCTGCCTATCCCCCTCCCCGCCTCCCTGCCCCACCGTAACTCCCTCCACGGGCCGCGGCTGCTGATGAGGGCTGAAAGCCTGAAACCGGTCCTAGGATGCTTGTTTCCAGTGCAGGGAGGACCCGGCTTGGCAGTTCGGGCTGGACTGTTTCCATGGGCACAGGGTCAAGACTGATTTGCATATGGCTGGGTTTAAACTGGAATGGCATGGTGAGCAAAAAAACAATTGATTTAGGCCGAGATCTCTGTACTGTGGTGAATGTATGACATTGTTCTGCATTCTGTCCATCAACTGTTGTTTTTGCATTTGTCACCCCGAGTGGGATGGGTATGCTCAGACGTTAGTCCCGTGCTCTCCATGTCACTGTAATCAAGCTATCCTGGCTGATGAGGGCTGAATGCCCGAAACCGGTCCTAGGATGCTTGTTTCCAATCCAGGGAGGACCTGGCTTGGCAGGTTGGGCTGGACTGCTCCCATGGGGCACAGGGTCAAGACTGATTTGCATATGGCTGGGTTCAAACTAGAATGGCATGGTGAGCAAATAAATTATGGATTTAGGCCCAGATCTCTGTACTGGGGTGAATGTATGACATTGTTCTGCATGCTGTCCATCAACTGTTGTTTTTTCATTTGTCACCCCGCGTGGGACGGGTATGCTCAGACGTGAGTCCCATCCTCCCCATGCCACTGGAATCAAGCTATCCTGGCTGATGAGGGCTGAAAGCCCGAAACCGGTCCTAGGATGCTTGTTTCCAGTCCAGGGAGTACCTGGCTTGGCAGTTCGGACTGGACTGTTCCCATGGGGCACAGGCTCAAGACTGATTTGCATATGGCTGTGTTCAAACTGGAATGGCATGGTGAGCAAAAAAAGATGGATTGAGGCCCAGATCTCTGTACTGGGGTGAATGTGTAACATTGTTCTGCATTCTGTCCATCAACTGTTGTTTTTGCATTTGTCACCCAGAGTGGGACCGGTTAGCTCAGACGTGAGTCCCGTGCTCTACATGCCACTGGAATCAAGCTATCCTGACTGATGAGGGCTGAAAGCCCAAACCCCAACCTAGGATGCTTGTTTCCAATCCACGGAGGACCTGGCTTGGCAGTATAGGCTGGACTGTTCCCTTGGGGCACAGGGTCAAGTCTGATTGGCATATGGCTGGGTTCAAACTAGAATGGCATGGTGAGCAAAAAAACGATGGATTTAGGCCCAGATCTCTGTACTGGTGTGAATGTATGACATTGATATGCATTCTGTCCATCAACTGTTGTTTTTGCATTTGTCACCCCGAGTGGGACGGGTATGCTCAGACGTTAGTCCTGTGCTCTCCATGCCACTGGAATCTAGCTATCCTGGCTGATGAGGGTTGAAAGCCGGAAACCGGTCCTAGGATGCATGTTTCCAGTCCAGGGAGGACCTGGCTTGGCAGTTTAAACTAGACTGTTCCCATGAGGCACAGGGTCAAGACTGATTTGCATATGGCTGGGTTCAAACTAGAATGGCATGGGGAGCAAAAAAACAATGGATTTAGGCCAAATCTCTGTACTGGGGTGGATGTATGACATTGTACTGCATTCTGTCCATCAACTGTTGTTTTTTGCATTAATATTGCATGCACAAATATTGACTACCTATACTTACAAAATTATCGGGAAAACAATTGTGTAAAAAATCGATGTAAAAAATATCGAGTACAAAAATATTGTGAACTTAAATATCATTAAAATTAAATAAACATGTAAAATAACAAAAATATTGGCATCCACAATATCGACAACTTAAACATTACTTAAATATAACTCAGTTTTAACCAAAATATTGAATTCACATTTAAAAATATATAAAAACTTATAAGTAAATACCACAAATAAAATAATACATTTCAGTCAAAAAAGAAATATATATAAATGTATATTAACATTATTAAAATATATATAATCAACAAATAACCAAATAACACCAATATTTAAATACATTATTAAAAATATATATAACAATGATCATTTATGATAATAAAAAATATCCAAACATGTATTAAATATAATTAAATACAATAAAACATATAAGAACAAATATTTTGATACATAAATATAATATTAAACAACATATAACAATAAATAAATGTAAACAATGTTTTCTAAATTAACATATGACTGCCAATATAATTAAACAGACACTATAATTAACAACCAATAAAATAAAGTCATAAACAACAAAAACCAATAGAAAGCGTCAACTATTGAAACAACACTATAAAAGAAGCCAATCAAATAACCAAGAATTTCCTCAGAATTTCCAGAGATTGGAGAAGGACAAAATTCTGCCAGATTGATGCCCCAACAAAGGACATTTAAAAGAGTCACATCAAACAACTCAAATTTAAATAGGCACAATACCTAAAAAAATGTACATATTCTCCTAACTAATTTTAAAATAATTAAAACATGTAAAAATGATGAATAAATGCATTTCCACTTTTTTTGCCTATTTTACAGACTAAACAGATTTACAAACCTTACCAAAAATCAAACCCTACAAAGAAATAAACTGTGCAGCATTCTACCGAAGAAAGATTAAGAATAAAGAAAATCGATCAAAAATACAAAACAAAGTAAGTATAACCATGAATAATTTTTAAACCTCAGCTAAATCAACTGATAAACAAAACTAAACAAAATAAAATGAATAAACATCTATACCTTTTTTTCCACTACAGGCAGCAACAATTCCAATAATAAAAACTACACTAAAGAAACCAATTACATTTACCTAAACTAGTAAGTATTTTTTTAAATATACTTAAAAATAACACCAATATTTAAATACATTATTACAAATATGTATAACAATTATCATGTATGATATTAAAAAATAACCAAACATGTATTAAATATAATTAAATTAAATAAAACATATAACAACAAATATTTTGTTACATAAATATAATATTAAACAACATATAACAATAAATAAATGTAAACAATGTTTTCTAAATTAACATATGACTGCCAATATAATCAAACAGACACTATCATTAACCACCAATAAAATAAAGGCATAAACAACAAAAACCAATAGAAAGCGTCAACTATTAAAACAACACTATAAAAGAAGCCAATTAAATACCCAACAATTTCCTCAGAACTGGCAGAGATTGAAGAAGGACAAAACTATTTCTATTTAGGGGGTTTTATAAAGCGCATGGTGACGCAACAACGGCGTGTCCCCGCGCTGAGGAGAATCTTTTATTACTGGAACCTACAGTAGCGACGTACCTACTGAGCGAATAGAGCAGTTTTGAGCTTGGCTCTAAAAATTGATTCTGATGGCTCTAGTCGCAATGGCATGGGTAACTTGTTCCATCTAGAGGCTGCAAGGTATCTAAAAGATCTTCCACCCATCCGTGCTCTAGACACCTTAGGGACAACCAGGAGTCCAGAGCCGGAGGATCTCAAGGATCGGGGAGGCTCGTAAGATGTCAAAAGTCCTTGCAGAGGGAGAGGAGATCTCTGCCAGATTGACGCCCCAACAAAGGACCTTTAAAAGAGTCACATCAAACAACTCAAATTTAAATTAAGCACAATACCTAAAAAAAATTACATATTCTTCTAACTAATTTAAAAATATTTAAAACATGTAAAAATAATGAATACATGCATATTCCATTTTTTTGCCTATTTTACAGACTAAACAGATTTACAAACCTTACCAAAAATAAACACTGCAAAGAAATAAACTGTGCAGCATTCTATCGATGAAAGATTAAGAATAAAGAAAATCGATCAAAAATACAAAACAAAGTAAGTATAACCATGAATAATTTTTAAACCTCAGCTAAATCAACTGGTAAACGAAACTAAACAAAATAAAACGAATAAACATCTATACCTTTTTTTCTACTACAGGCAGCAACAATTTCAATAAAAAAACTACACCAAAGAAACCAACTAATTCTACCTAAACTAGTAAGTATTGTTTTAAATATACTTAAAAATAAAGCCAACCTAAACACCAACTAACCTGAAAAAATGAAACCGTATTACATTTCCAACATAATAATATTGATAATTTGTTTACTCAACAGATAACAAAAACAACATTAAAGCACAAGAAAACAACAAAGTACTTCAAAGAAAAATCAACAACGACAAAAACATGTATGTCAGTATTGATAAAAAAGTAATATATCAGTAAACATTTTTACAATGCATTCATTAATAATTTATATATATATGATCAAGGCTTGTAAAAGCCGAAACGCGTCATGTCGGACTGGTGTTGGGTCAAACAATAAATTGAAAACCTGCACTATCTATGGGTCCTGCCTCGTCATTCAAGATACTAACTTGTTTCTGACGTCTGTGCTTACCGAATATATATATATATATTTATATATATATATATTTTTTTTTTAAATATTTTTTTTATAGTATAACTAAGAAAATGACAGAAGGGACTAAATTAATTTCTACACAATAAGGGAAACTTCTGCTCTGTTACATGGGCTACACTTATACCCAACAAAGAAGATTGACTAATCGCATACTTTGAATGCTTTTCTAATTCCTGGTATGAGAGGGCAACCACCAGCAAAACTACATTTCTAAATGTTAAAGAACATAACCACCCCCTCAATGTTACTGAAATTGAATTAAGAGATATTTTAGAAAACATTAAAGAGGCAAGCACTAACTCCCAGCAGCCAATCACTCCAATATTAAAAGATGTCTTGATCCATATCCCAGGGTACGTAACTGACCAGTTACCTGTCATCCCATCACTAAAACGCCCAATAGCGAGAACCAAAAAATCTACCACCCAAACGCCACAAGCCCCCAAACACAATTCAGAAGTAGAAATACTACCTGAATACACTACAACACACAAAGAGGAAGAGTTCCTTCTTCATGACAGTAAAAGTAATGAAAAAAGAATTATCATCTTTGCCACCCCTACTTCTGTCCAAAAACTAAAACAATGTGAAACCTGGATGATGGCTGGGACATAACAAATATGTCCCAAGCCATTCTACCACTTATACACTATCCATGGAAAATACCAAGAAACAAACATCCCTTTATTATATGCACTACTACCCAATAACAATCTACAACCTACATACAGAAATAAAACAAACAGAAAGTTACTTCACCAAAAAATAATCATTGACTTTGAAAAAGCAATGATAAAAGCAATTTTTAAAATGTACCCACGTACAGCAATATGTGAAGCATATTGGGATATTATTGAGAAGCCTCTAGACCGTAAGTTATATTTTCAATTTAGGGTTGGAACCCTAACGGTTAAAGCTTTTACCTATAAATGGGTACCATCATTTGATGACAAATGTCATAACTGTTTAGACATGGTAAAAACTATAGCTCACCTATTTTTTGTATGTCCCCTTTATGCTGCCCCACGACGCAAGTGGCTCAGACCGATTTCCTTAAATCTGGGCACGCGAAGACACATAGAAGCACTAAGAATTCTAGGATCTGACTGTTCTCCCTGTATAGCTGTTGCTGTAGCCAAATTCCTAAGGTGGGCTTGGATAATACGCACTCGCACTTTTTGCCTCCCGTTGCTAGTTAGCACAATATATGTTGCCACTATGCTGCCCCCATTTTATGAACCAATTTTACTGTATCTTATATGAATTTTAACCTGTTTTTTAAATCGACAGTAATCAATTGAATTTAATATCTTTTTAAATTGTGTATTGTTATGTACTATTTATTGTGTCTTGTGATTGATGTGTTGTTCGTGCTTTTATGACATACTGTCGAATAAAGCTCTTTTTGAATTGAATTGCAATACAAGGATGCTGTTATCACTTCAATCAGAGTATATAGAGGCATCTACAAAAATCTACATTAAGCGTAAAATAGGCAACAAAAAGTAACTTTGCATATCAAATGAAGAAATGAATAGGCCTAGCCTACATCCCAATAACTGAAGTCGCAAATTACAACAACCTACTAATAGAAAATGCCTTCTAGCAATCAAAATAAACAAAACTAACTCCCTTACTAGACTATTTCGAAGACACATGGGTACGGAGACTACACAGATAAGGACATAGAAGGTAGCCCAAAGTTCACATTCCCTGGCGGAATGTGTATGACAGTACTGTAGCCCAAAAAGCTAAAACCAAAAATGCAGTGGAAGAATGGCATAATGACTTCCAAGCTACATTAGGAAGAACTCAACCAAGTCTACACAAGGTATTAGAATCTATAAAAAAAGAACAAAGCTACCAAGAACGGAGTGGCTGATTACAAGTCTGGTGGTCTTGTGACTGCCAGACTCGCAGTGGCGCAGCAGTGATGGTTCACCGTCATGCCAATTATGACTTCTAAAGTTGTACCGGTGGTGGACTGCCGACTGTGCCAGGGAACAGTCATACACTGTGCCACAGCTCAATATGCTGAGCAGGGACTGGCGCAGTCCAGCTCAGCATATTACAAGTTATTGTACCACCAGCCTTTTCATGGCAATGCCCCACCATGATAGGGTTGGTGGTGCAAAATCAAAGGGGCACTCCTGGGCCCCCATGTTACCTCCGTCATGAGGATACATTCAGGGGCACAACATGTGCCCCCCTGTCTGTATTTCCACGACAGTGATATCTATGCTGCGCCACAACATTTTTGCTGTTCCCATTGTGGTGCCTGTTTTCCTGGCACCACCATGGGAAAAAGAAAGATCCGCTGGCAGTATTGAGAGTTACATATTTTTAACTCATAATACTGCCGGTGGGCTTTGTGCGGCTTTGGCGCTGCGGAGCCGGCGCTGAGCCGGCACCCTTGCCCCAAAGTCAAAATCAGGCCCATAAACAATACCGATGTATAACTAAAATAAGCCCTAAACTAAGTAAACAAACTAAAACAATGTACGAGCATCTACAACACAAAACTAAATTATACCCAAACACCCAAGGACTAGAATAACTTCAATATAATTGCAAAATCTACACTCTAAAAATAATAGCTAACCATACACCACCAACTTAGTATTCCAAATACACCAACCAAAAACTATACATTTTAAATAGAGTAAATGTTAGGGAGAGGATGTAGCTTACGGCTAGAGCGGTCAACCTCAAAGCTGGAGAACAGGGTTCAAGTCTCAGCAACGACGCTCAACATTCTGTGATTCCGGGCAAATCACATAACTTCCTGTGCTTAACATAAATGACTGTGTCTTTCCTGTGACTAACAACAAAAATGACTGTGTCCATCTCTAACAAAACTGGTGCTCATGTAAAGCGCTCTGATACCTGATATCTTTGAGTCTAGTTTGCGCTTTTCAAACACTAATATATGACATAATCAAATTATTAAAACAGCAAGATAAAAATAAACAATAAACATTTCCCACCCATAATAAAATAGTCAAAAATAACGTACAGTTTTCTTGCTGTAGATTATCCCCAAACAAGTAGATTTACCAAAGGAAGTCGAGGAGAAGCGTGGCTCAGTGGTTAGAGGCGGCAGACCCGGAAGCTGAGCTCGGCCGTGGACCAGGGTTCGATTCCCTGCCTCGGCGGGTCTCGGGCTCAAAATTCCACGGACTCGACAATTCTCACTCCGGTGCCTACTCGACTCATGGGGTCACACTCTGCGACTCTGGGCAATAGCTTGCTTAATCTCCACTACAGCCCCTCGCGGCGGGATGCCTGGCTTTCACCTTGTGGATACCCAGCCGGGGAATACCAGGACGGGTTCCCTAAGCAAGCGCCTTGATACCTTCGGGTGATACGTGCGCTATATAAGTCGCAATACATTTACATGCAAATCCATATAAAAAATAAATACTCCCCAAAAAAAGGAAAAAATACAACTTGAAAAAAATGGATCCAATGACCTAACCCTCTCTATAATTGAATGCTCCAAAACACAAAAAATTGTTTTAAAGAAAAGAAACTCTCCAATAAAAACCGAAAAATAAAAGGAAATGTATGTAAAATGAATAGTTTCAATAAAACTATATAACATTTTCTTTTAAGAAAATAAATGCATCTCTAACTCCACTGTTAATCTGGAATGGAAACCTGCAAACAGAAACTCAATACTCTCCCACAAAAACACAAAGAGCACCTCATACATTACATACAACAATCAATAAATCATAACACATAACCAAACACATCTAACAATCTAATAAACTAATCTAAACTTCCAAAGCATGACAAAAACACTATAAAACAAAACTATAATTAACACACTACTTACTCTACCTGCTAAGCTAAGATGCCCTTGGTTTGGAAACAAGCTAAAATTTGACCACTGCTGGGAAAACCACAGGCCGATCCAAATGATTGAATAAACTATCGACCCATCTCCCTTCTCCCAGCCCGAGCAAAAGTTCTTAAAAAAAATGTAAATCACCAGATCTCTGCACATTGAGAGGGCAATAATCTATTGCATTCAAGTCAATCTGTCTTTTGACCTGGCCATAGTACTTAGTCAATGCTACTGGTAGTATTTGATTCCATCCGCCTTTGTACTGACAGAGGTGATAGAGAGCTGCTGGTGTTACTTGGCCTATCAGCAGCGCTCAACACTATATCTCACTCCATCCACCTCGCTCGTATACAGGCTATGGGGATCACAGGGTCGGCATGGCAGTGGCTTATCTCTTTTGTGTAAGACAGTGGTCAAGAGGCTGGTGCAGCCCCTTTTTCTGCTACCGCTCACAAGCTTAAGGTTGGAGTGCCAAAGGGCTCAGCTCTGAGCCCAACGCTATTTAATATCTGCCTTTCTCCCTTAGCCCCCTTGGTGGAACTCTGGGGTGCAAAAATACTGTCATATGCTGATGACACCCAACTCCTTTCCTCCTGGAGAAGCGTGAGGCCATCCCGGGTGAAAAGATCCGCGAGTACCTGAATGCAACATTTATTGTAATGAGGGTAAGTCCGAGCTCCTTTACTTTGGCCCGGAGGCCAAGACATCTGAGGAAACCTTCTGGCTAAAGGATGCCCCCCCCTCCTCTATTAACAAGTAATTTGGTAAAAACCTGGGCTTTAAATTCGATGAGCAACTATCATTTCACACTCACATATTTCAAATTACACCTTTTAAAATAACTAAAATATAATTTTAAAAAATAAATACACCAATAATTAGATATTTAACCATACACAAATTACATATTTTAATGATTATTAAAATATAAACAGTACTAAACACATAAACCTATTAAAGTATTAACCTAAACAGATTAGTAAACCCTAAAAGCCTTGCTATTCTAACTCCAAAGTAACTAAATTCAGGGATAATACTTGACACCTAACCATAAAAAATTACTTTTCCTACTCCAAACTAAATTCAGAGGAAGTGCTGAACACTTACCCATAAAAAATTATTACTATTCCTACTCAAAATTAACTAATTTCAGGGAGTGTTGGACACTAAAACAAAAAAATTATATTACTTCTCCAAAGTAAGGGCCTGATTAGGATGTCGGTCGCACTAATGACCCACTTCCATCCCTTCGGAAACTAAACCGTCTGACTAGCTGGCCATGGTCCGCAACCGGTATCACAATGTGACCGCCTTCCAGGTGGTTGTAATGTGCATCTTTGATATTGCAGCATGTGCTCTAGGTTACAGCACATGCCACATTACAAAAGATACACTCTGTACATACCCCTGCACTATGTGGCAGGCAACATGCAGTTCCTGCCACATGGTCCAGGGATATGTAGGGGTGGCACCATGGGTGCCCCCCATGGCCCATGTCGAAGGGCCAAGGTGGAAGGGGGGGCTGCAATGGGCACCCAATGCCCCTTTCTGCCTGCCTTTTCATGGCAGGTAAACCGCCATGAAACGGCCAGCGGAAACTGACATTGTAATACCTACAACGGTGCCTGAGCAGGCACTGTCACCATTGTAGGCATTATACTCGATCCGATAGGCTCCTTGAGCCCGTCGGTTCCATGGAAGTCAGTTCCTCTGACCACAAAGCATACTCCCACCATCATAATGTGGGGGCGGTAATGCAGGGTTCAATGGCGGTGGGACCACAACCGACGGGCTGACGGTGGCGGTCCCACTGCCATAGTAATAAAGCCCCAAATTCAGGAAATGGTCTGAGCACTAAAACAAAACAAAGTCTATTCCTACTGCAAACTAACTAAATTCATGGAAAGTGCTGAACACTAATTACAAAACAAATTACAACTCCTAATCCTACCTAACTCAAATTAGGATGAATAGTAAACAATTATTATATATTATCAATCAATAGCAAAAACAAATACAATAAATCATTAACCCCCAAAACAAATCAACTATTTCATAGTGATTTCTAAATAAATAAAAACATTCTTATAAAATAAAATAATAAAAATATATACTATATCTCTGAAAAATGGTATAAACATTTTAAAACATTTAGAAATATTATTTACAAAATAAAAAAAAACTATTTTCCAATAATGTAAAATAAATATTACATTGTTTTTAAAATGGAAATTTTAAATTAATTAAATGTAAGCCCCAAATTAAAAGAAAATTACAAAAACAACACATACAACTACTAAACAGGTATAACCTGTACAACTAATACATTATTTTTTTAATAATTATAAATATTACTCTAAACCCATCAAAAAACTATAACGAAAAACTAAAAATCATATTCTAAAAAAGAATTATTAATTAAAATAAATCTTTAAACGATTATATTATTAAATAATAACATGTTATATAATTACTTCCCTCCCTTATTCCCTATAAACCCAACATCCCGCTACTGAAATGTACAACTTTCTAAACCTAATATCTAAAAAATTAACATTATGAAACATTTTATAAAATTATAACATATACATTTCAAATTACTCCCCACCCTTTTCCCCTGTAAACCCCTAATCAAACTACCAACAAAGTATAATATTAATTAAAATATTACATTTTTAAATGAAATTAAAAGTATAACTAAGCAAAAACATTGCACATAACATAAATTAAAAGAAATTAATAAATAACACTTAAAAAAAAGAAATTGATATCATATACAATTATATTTTTAACATCAATATTTTAAACATTGATATTTAAAACGAAACCAATTTTCAATATTTTTAACACCGAAATTACTTACCTCGATATATTGCTGTCACGATATTCTTGACTCAATATTCATGTCACTTGATATTTCCAACTAGATATTCTGTCTCTTCACATTTGCACCTGCTCTGTGTTTGAATAAATGTTACATAAAGGGTAAACCCAATGGTACTGGGACCTGGGTATTCAATAGTACAAGGAGAAATGGTCCCAGTAGAAACTATTAAACAACAACAATACTTGCACGATTATACACATAAAGAAATGCAGTTACTCAAAAGACAAGAGATGTTATTTAATCACACCCTCATTTCAAAACAAATATGAAAAAACATTTCATAAATTTGTAAACATTGTGCCCGGAAAAGGAAGGAGAAGTAAGTGGGGAAAGTATGTGATTGGTGAAGGATAAAATTAGTGTAAATGGTTCAAAAAAGGGTTCGTGTAGTCACACAATTCACAGTTGACATCCATAATGCTTATTATTAAGCCTCATAAGATGTTTGAACAGTTTCTAGCCATGCCCATATATTCAAACACATTATAAATAATCAGTTGTATATGGGCTGGGATTTTAGACACTGTCAATGTTTCGACCCCTGTTCAATGTAGGTGCATTCGGACCTTACTGTGGGGTTTTCCTCAGGACATGAAAAATGGGGCTGGGGAGTGAAGAGCACCTAGGGTGCAAGAAACTGCGTCAAATCAATGATTTGGATGATATTGAAGAAGAGTATGGGCTAAAAAGCTCCAAATAATTACCACAGGGGAGGCCCTACATATAGGGCAAGTGCATGGAAGTGTTGGGCTCGTGGACTATGGGGGAGAAGAGAACGTTCTACCTGCACCTGAAAGATTAAGGTGAGGGTAAGAATGACCCATATGTCCATACTGTGACATATGGGATGCTGGCCAAAAAGGTGTCAACATTCCGTGCTGTTTTTGCAACCAATTATACTTACAGTGTGGATTAACCAAATAAGCTCCCTCAAGGTCGGCGGTTCCATTAAATGCCTGGCCACTAAATTAAGATCTGGGGGAAAGGAGAGAGTATATTAGATACTTCGATACCAATGAGCGACTAGCGCTAAAGCAATCAATTGGTGTCCCGAATTACCTGCGTGTTAATGAAAGAATTAGGTAGCTGCACGAGGGCACTTAATCTGAGGAGAAAAAAAAAAGCAAAGGACCGTCACTTCCCATCCTAATATTATGGAAATTTAGAATTATATGCGCTGTGACCGATGTACAGAAAACACTCACCGCTCCTTGGCGATCCTGTTACAGAATCTGGCTGCCCCGTGTCTAAATCTGAAACAACTAAAATGCCCCAGGAGAATTCAGGTGAGGAGATCTTGAACACCAATGGTTACATAAGCGTTTTCAAAAGGAAAAACCGTAGCCTCTAAATGTATACGTCTTACCGCAAGGTCGAGCGCCTGTATGTCAATGAAAATCAGGGAACCGAAGTACAGTAACTCACTCCGTTTTAAAGCGCGAGCGTGTTTCCGTAAGCTCTCGCAGACGCTAAATGCTGCTGACAACTCGCCACTGCGGCCCGAGCGTCAGCATAGACAGAGAGGAAAGACCTCTGTCTATGGTACCTGCTCTGTTATTATTAGGAGCGTGAAAACAAACGCGGTTGCACAACGCGCTTACTTAATAATTTCATACTTGCAAAAATAAAGATCCGTTTTAACAAGACACCTATTATATACTTATTATACAATGAAACATTATACAAGATGTGAGTGTTGATTAAGGGCAAAAATGGTATACTTCACACATACGTCATCTACATTTTTGGCAAAGAAGTATTACACACAATGTGAGTGCCAATGAGAGGCACATCAAGGACAAATCTGCTCATATGTCATCATTGTTAAATCATGTTGTTTCAGAACCATTATCCACATGAAAGGTCAGCTTATTTTAGAAAAAATGGGAAAACAAACATGATGTAGATTAAACCACTAAGCATATCATGCAAAAGACCAACAGTCCGATTAGCCAATACATTAGGTCACATGGAAAAACTAGTGGTTGTTTATACATACACATAAAGAGTCCACGTTATACTTCTGTAAAGAACAAGGATATCTCCTGTATGTTACATAGGTAATATCAGGTGTCATAGACCATGGTCATACAGTCAAAGGGAATATGATATTTAAAATTATACCCCATATTTGTAGCGTATTTCAGAAAGGGAATGAGGCAAAACAAAGCTCAGAAACTTCTGACATAGCCCCCCAAGTAGGTGAGGCAGACTAGCTGGGCATAACTGGCATCCTGCTCATTGAGCCCATTACTGATGAAGTCAAAACTGCTCATCCATTTGCTTTCTCTGAGGGTCAGGATGGATCCTATGTTTCCTCCCCTTGGGCCCTGGGTCACTTTTTCAAGGAAAATCCATTCGAGATCCCCTGGTCCATGTCTGGCGTTCTTGAAATGTTCAACCAGGGGTTCACTTTGGACATCACATCTTATTCTACTGCAATGTTGCGGGATACGTGCCTTGATTTTTTACTGCGTCTGGCCCACATAAATCAGATCACAGGGGCAGGTGATGCCATAGATCACAATACTGGTGTTGCAGTTGGTCAATGCCTTTAAGTCAATTCCGTGATGTTTGTACACAAAATGCTTGGTCTGTACAGTCATCGTGCAGGCCTTACATTCGAAGTGTCCAATTATGGCCGGTAGGTTCCATAGGGATTGTAGAGTTGGTGGTTCTGGACTGTCCAGAAAAGAGCGTACAACATGATCCCTTATGCTCTTTGCTCTCTTAAATGAATGCATTGGTGGTGTTGGTTGTTCGATATCATCCAATATCAATCCCCAATGCTTGTTCATGAGTTTTCTGATGGTGCTGCTCTGGGAACTGGAGGTTGTTACGCAGATCATTCTTTGAGGATGGTCATTTTTCTTATCTTGTACAGTAAGTAGAACTTCACGGGGACTGTACCAGGTCCTCTTTTGGGCTTTTTTTTATCAAACATTTTGGGTATTCTCTTTCCAGAAGTCTCGTACTCAGATCATCCGATTCCTTTAAATAGTCATCCTTCTTGGTGCAATTCCTGCGGATCCGCAGGAATTGGCCCACAGGCAGATTGTCCCTTAGACCACGGGGGTATGGGCTGTTGTAGCGTAACAGGGAATTACGCTCTGCTGGTTTCCGATACAAGGTCGTGCATAGTTTGTTATCTTCATTGTAGATAGTGATGTCTAGGAAATCAATATATTGCTTGTCAGATTTCAATGTGAATTGAATGTCTTGGTTTTGCTGGTTAAGCCAAGCATAGAATATAGTCAGTTGTTTTTCGGTGTCTGACCACAACATCAACGTCTATATTGCGCCTCCACCATGTGACCTGGTTGAGGTATGGATTGGTCACATCCAGAACATGCCTGTGCTCAAAGTCATCCATGAAGATGATGGCCAGATCCGGTACGACGGCAGCCCCCATGGCGACACCCTTTGTCTGTAGATAGAAGCTGCCTTGAAAGACGAAATTCTTCATTATCGCGATGGAAAGTAGATCAATCAGGAAATTAGTCGGGACAGTCACAGGAGCTGTGCGTGAGTCGAGTGTTAGCCGGATGACTTCAAGAGCTGACATTTGCAGAATGCCTCTATGAAGTGATACAATATCACACGTGACTAGCAATTGTTTCTCAGGGTCAAAAGGAAGTTGGTCAACGAGGTTGATAGTAGGGAGTGTATCTCTAAGGTAGGTTTCGGTTGTCTCTGCAATGAATTTCAGGAAAATATCTATATATCTGCAGAGTGGCTCCAGGATTGAGCCACATCCAGACACTATAGGTCTCCCTGTTGGGCTTTGCATGTTTTGTGGATCTTGGGTAGCATATATATTGTGGAAAGAGGAAGGTTCTTCTCATTCAGGTATTGGAACTCATGCTCACTCAGGAAACCCTGCTCTTTTCGTTCACTTGTCAAGGTCAAGATCTCTAGTGCCAGATCTTTTGACGGGTCGGAGGGTAATTTCCGGTAACTCACTCCGTCACCCAATTGGCTGAGGATCTCCACTTTATGTTTCTCAGTTTCCTGTACCACCATAGCTCCGCCTTTATCCGTGGGCTTAATCACTATCCCTTTGTTGTTCTTCAGTGTCATGAGGGCTGCACTTTCTCTCCTTGTGACATTGATGTTGGTATATTTATGAACCTCTAATGCTTTGGATACATCCTTGAGCACAGTGTGTCCATATGCCAGAGTTTGATTGGTCATAGAATACAATGGCGGGACAAACGTAGAGGTTACTCGTAATACTGTCTGTGATGAGGTAGTTGAAGGAGGGCTGCTCCTGAAAA
This sequence comes from Lissotriton helveticus, assembly GCF_964261635.1. NCBI lineage: Eukaryota > Metazoa > Chordata > Amphibia > Caudata > Salamandridae > Lissotriton > Lissotriton helveticus. The sequence continues at coordinate 1,707,091,796 of NC_136063.1, read as the reverse complement.
AATATTTCAATCGGATCTTGCGAAAGAATTTCAACAGTTCCGTCTTGATAGCAAAGTGATTCGGTTGCGCAGTTGGCACAAACGACAAACCCTTGCTGAGAATACTTTCCTCGTCTTCCTTGAGGGAGTAAGAGGAGATATTGATCACTGGATTTGGCTGTCTTCTTACCACCTGTAGACTAAGAGTTTCTTTTGCTATGCTACACATGAGCAGATTTGTCCTTGATGTGCCTCTCATTGACACTCACATCGTGTGTAATAGTTCTTTGCAATAAATGTAGATGACATGTGTGTGAAGGATACCATTCTTGCCCTTCATCCACACTCGCATCCTGTATACTGTTTCATTGTATAACGAGTATATAATAGGTGTCTTATTGTCAAAAAGGACCTTTATTTGTGCAAGTATGTAATTATTAAGTATGCGCGTTGTGCAACCGCGTTTGTTTTCACGCTCCTCATAATAACAGAGCAGGTACCATAGAAAGAGGTCTATCCTCTCTGTCTATGCTGGCGCTTGGGTCGCAGTGGCGAGTTATCAGCAGCATCTAGCGTCTGCGAGAGCTTACACAGACACGCTCGCGCTTTAAAGGGGAGTGAGTTACTTGGACTTCGGTTCCTCGATTTTCATTGACATCCAGGCGCCCAACCTTGCGGTAAGACGTATACCTTTAGAGGCTGCGTTTTTTCCTTTTGAAAATGCTCATGTAACCGTTGGTGTTCAAGATCTCCTCACCTGAATTCTCCTGGGGATTTTTTGTTGTTTCAGATTTAGGCATGGGGCAGCCAGATTCAGTAACGGGACCGCCGAGGAGCAGTGAGTGTTTTCTGTGCATCGACCACAACGCATATAATTCTAAGGGGCATATTACCAACAACTAGTGATATTTATCGCTAAATGGGCTTAGCGAGTCATTTTTTAACGCCAAGCATCGCCGGGTATTATCGCAGAGATAACGTGCTATTAGCAACATTTATCTCTAAAGCGATAAAATATCCGGCGTTAGGGGCGAACTGTGTGAATATCGCTGGTAATCCAGCGATATTCACGCATTATCTCTAATGAGGACTTAGCCATAATATCCACCTCCCATTGGATATAATGGCTAACAACTGGTCTAAGCAGGCGTTAGTTTTTGGAGATATTCACGGTTAGCGTGAATATTTCCATCGCTACGCCTGCCTTGCTAATAGGCAATAACGACGTTAGTGACTGCTTTCAGTCGCTACCAGGTTGGGTACGCCCACTTTGCATGTCATTAGCGATAAATATCGCTGACATGCAAAGCGGGCCCTAAACTGCTCGCTATCGCCTACAAGCTGTCGCTAACTGCTGTTAGTGACCTCTTGCTAATAGGGCGATAGAATTATCGCCGCTTAGCGGCTGAAAATGGCCGCTAAAGTGCCGATAATCACATAATGCCCGCCTTGATAATATGCCCCTAAATTTCCATAATATTAGGATAGGAAGTGACAGTCCTTTCCTTTTTTCTCTCTCCTCAGATTAAGTGCCCTCGTGCAGCTCCCTAACTCTTTCATTAACACGCAGGTAATTCGGGACACCAATTTATTGCTTTAGCGCTAGACGCTCATTGGTATTGAGGTAATAGTATCTAATATACTCTCTTCGTTCCCCCAGATTTTAAATTAGTGGCCAGGCATTTAGGGAACTGCCGACCTTGAGGGAGATTATTAGGTTACTACACACTGTAAGTATAATTGGTTGTACAAACAGCACAGAAAGCTGACACCTTTTGGGCCAGCATCTCGTATGTCACAGTATGGACATATGGGTCATTCTTACCTCACCTTGGGGCATATTATCAAGAACGGGTGTTACATTATCGCCGCTTTTATCGGCAGGAAACTGCCGATAAAGCGGCGATAATGTGCTTGATAATATGCTCTATGAATTCCAATCGAAGCCCATGTTAGATGTGAAGACATCTAACATGGGCTTCGATTGGAATTCATAGAGCATATTATCAAGCACATTATCACCGCTTTATCAGCAGTTTCCTGCCGATAAAAGCGGCGATAATGTAACGCCCATTCTTGATAATATGTCCCCCTATTCTTTCAGGTGCGGGCAGAACGCTCTCTTCTCCCCCGGAGCCCACAAGCCCGACACTTCCATATACCGGCCCTAAATGTAGAACCTCCCCTATGGTAATTGTTTGGAGCTTTTTAGCCCATACTCTTCTTCAATGTCATCCAAATCGTGGTTTTGATGCAGTTTCTTGTACCCTAGGTGCCCTTCACTCCCCACCCCCATTTTTCATGTCCTGAGGAAGACCCCACAGTAAGTTCCGAATGCACCTACACTGAACGGGGGTCGAAACGTCGACAGTGTCTCAAATCCCAGCCCATATACAACTGATTATTTATACTGTGTTCGAGGGTATGGGCATGGCTAGCAATTGTTTAAACATCTTATGAGGCTTACTAATAAGCATTTTGGATGTCAACTGTGAATTGTGTGACTACACCAGCCCTTTTTTAACCATTTACACTACTTTTATCCTTCACCAATCACATACTTTCCCCACTTTCTTCTCCTTCCTTTTATGGGTACAATGTTTACAAGTTTATGAAACGTTTTTACATATGTGTTTTGTAATGAGGGTGTGGTTAAATAACATCTCTCGTCTTTTGAGTAACTGTATTTCTTTATGTGTACAATCGTGCAAGTATTGTTGTTGTTTAATAGTATCTCCTGGGACCATTTCTCCTTGTACCTGTGTTTGAATAAAAGCATACCCAGTAGCTGACATACTGTCGATGTGCTAGGGAAACTTGTAGTACTGTTGGACTGTACTGTATTCACTGTTAGGTTCAATTTAGGTGTAACATTTGGAGAGTGGGACTGGATATGCACTACTGAATACGCCGTTTAGTCTGCTATATTGAGTGCATCCCAAACATCCACCAATCTTCCAACGTGAAAAATTTGCACTATTCAACATACACAGATTTCATTTTAACTGGTTACGAAATTTCAACGATACAGGACAGAATATGTTTTCAGAAGGGTGAGGGTTAAAAGATCAATAAATATTACGACCACTGTTTTAGAGTATCCCAATCTACTTTGCTGATGTCAAGATATTTAAAAGCAAGAAAAAAATAGAAAAGTGGTAAGAATATTAACCAAGAAAAAAGATTGCCTTGTAGTTTTAGTGAAACAAGAAAGGATAGAGTTTCAATCTGAAGTGAGCGTGTAACGCATTTAAATTGGGCATGCTCCCAACTTCAGAGGTCTGATAGGGGTCTTACCTTTAGAGGGCCCATCACTGTAGCTATTAAAGCACAAGTCCTCTGAAGGTGACTGGAAAATTAGGTCTGGTCACCTGCAGAACTTTATATTTTTTAAATGGCAACAGTTTTTCTGATCTACACGTTGAGTGTCAACGGCAACTATTTATTTTCGGTTACAAAGTACATTTTGCGAGGATGACTCTTTGCTAGTCATGTCTCCTCAAAGCATTAACTGATTTTTATTCAACGTACTTTGTCCAAAGGAAAAGACATTGGGGGATATTCTCAAGAACTTGTGATAATTGTCGCAAAATTAGCTTAACGCAACTTTGCACATCGCATTCTATCACGGGAAAATTACGGTGTGTTAACGTTGTATTCTCAACACGGCTGTACCATGTGATTGTCTCATGCTAATGCATAAAATGACCGCAATAAAATTACTGTGACGGCAAAAAAAAGCAAAACACGAATGCGAAAAAAGTACAATGTGGCCAACCGCAATCAAAAAATCAGCGATAACCAGCGACAGGCCTGCAATTCCCACGCGTCATGCGGTAAAATGCAGTATAAAAGCAACAAAAAAATACACCAAAACTAAAATAAACTGTGTAGCCCCATGGATGCACCTGGACCGGATGCAGAGGACCACTTGAACCCCACTATCCCCATGGAGGACCCGCCTGGAGCCCCGTGGTCGGGGAAGGGCAAGTAGAAGAAGAAGAGGAAGACGGGGTTCAGTCCACAGGAAAACCGGATCATCGTCAGGGAGGTGTTGGAACACTACCAACAACTGTTCGTCACCTCCACTGTGTCATTGGCAACAGAAACAGAAATATGGCAGTCCATCATGAACAACGTGAATGTAGTCGGAGTGTTGAGGAGGTCATAGAGGAGGTCAAGAGGCGCTGGCATGATGTGAAAAGCCAAACCAAGCAAAAACTTGCTGCCAACCGGAAGGCAGTAACAGCAACTGGAGGTGGGAGTTGTGCACCACAGGAGGAGCTGGATGAGCTGGAGGAAATAGTTGCCATAGTCATCAATCTGGAGACGGTGCAAGGAGTTGTGGGTCCAGACATTGCTTAACATGACCTGACACAACAGCAACAGGGTAACGACCAGGGACTGGGGGGTGGGGGGAGATGGGCACAATGGCACACATGCACAATTATGTGTATCACCCACAATGATTGTGGAAGATGCCCCTGATACCCATGGCACATCGCAGCACACATAGAAACACCAAGTAGGCCCCCGTCCACTATGTGCACAAAGGGCCCCCCTCCTTATCACCAATTTCACAACCTACCCATTCACATGTGCTGAGTCCAGCAAAGCAGTGGCTCTGTGAACCACACTGACTATGCAATTGACACTGCATGACCAGTAGCATGGCTGCAGTCAAAATAAATGACATGGTGCATGACACAACACTGTGGTGGCCCAGTGTGGATCACATCCTCAAAGGAGCAGGTCACACTCTGACACATCCACGTGCAGATACAACCCCTGACGTCAACAACACATCTGCAGACAAACAATGCACAAGAGTTGAAAAACCGTCCAAGAGCACAAATGATCTAAGTCGCCAACATCTCAGCACCCTAAAAGCACACAAGTCAAAGGCACACCCCCTCAAAGGAATAAGGGGCAGCTAAATCAGAGCTGCAGGTGTGACTCTCCCAAAATGCAGAACACACACATAGCAATCATAACACGTCAACATTGAAGACAATGTGGTACAAAGTGCAACACTTTCACTACAGAACAGAGGACACAACTGGTGCCGCTAGTGCATAGAAACTGGCCAATCATATCTGGCATAGCAGGAAACTGTGAGATGATAATGTATGACTACAACTTCACGTCCGTCATGTAGTCGAAATGTCCACTGTCTCCCATTAAATAGCCAGCTCCTCCAAAACAGTCACAATGTACATTGTCATGCAGTCTGTATGTAAACATGTACAATGGTTCAACATTCATGGAAAACATTGTTAACCTGCATCTCCCCTTTACATTGCAGAGGGACAATCATCACCTCCTGCAGAGCAGACCAGACATCTCTTCAGTGATGATGAAGAGGACCCCCTAGCCATCAGCTCCGACACCCTCCAATGGCTTGTGGACACCTCCAGGGGCAGGGCAGCCCGGCTGCATCGAGTTGACCCCACCCCCTGCACAGACCACACAGCAGGAAGCACCCACCACCACAGCTAGCTCCCAGCACCTCACGAAAAAACACATGGCCTTCCAACGCCATGTGTTAGACTGCCAGAGGGGGCTGGCTGAACAGGTGCGGTGGGTTTTGACCTCATGGCAGCCAAACTAGATGCCATACGTGGGTGTATAAGTCCCATCAGGGACCATTTACAGTACCTAACAGACACCCACAGTCCATTCCATGCTCTATAACAATCCTTGGCTGACCTCGCTGGAGCCATTACTCGGATACAAGAACTGTCTAGCCAGACAGGGTCCAGCGATGACAGCACAGAGTTGGCACAGATGCATAGGACAATGGAGAACATGGAGCAGATGCAGGCTGGAAGCATGGCAGCCATGGCTGAACACCAGAGGGATGTAGCTGGGGTCTTCCATGACCTGCAGAGCCTCATCTTTCCATTGCTGCCACAGAGCCTGTCCTAGAAGACTGCTGCAGAAACTTTGACACACACATCTCTGGCCCCTGATGTGTCAGTAGCACACAGTGATGCAGCCTCCGGCCCTGATGTGTCAATGGCACAAGGTGATGCAGCCATACCACCTCAACCCCCTGATGTGTCAGTGGCACACAGTGATGCAGTAATACCACCTCCGCCCTCTGATGTGTCAGTGGCACACAGTGATGCAGCCATAACACCCCCGCCCACACCTGAGACACTTGACACAGAAGACATATCAGAGGACTAAGATGTGGATGGTAATGACTCCATGTGAGTAAGGAGGTTGCAGCATTCATCCCTGCCATATGGCCTGTTCCTGCTTGGTTCAGCCCTTTGCATCATGCCCTGGAACAACACCTTCCACTGTCTCCCGAAACACTCTGCGACATTCACCTGGATCCCCACATGGACTGCCATATCTGCTCTGGTTACCAATGACACAGCAATTAGACTGTGGACTGAACTCTTCCTCTTTCGATTAACTTGTCATTCCCCAAAGAACTCTGGTTGGCCCTTCACTGGGCAACTATGTAATGTGGAGTTTGCATGGCCATGTACTGCTCCAGGTCCGACACTCCACAGAATGTGAATAAAACATTCCAAATCACACAGATGTGTCATGTCTATGTTCAATATAGCCCCACGTCCATGTGTTAAATAGGGCTGTGTGTAAAAATTTCAAATTCGGTAGCAGGCCTAAAGTAGTGTCCGCCATCACCTGTGACAACAGAACATATCTTTGCATACCTACTCACAGCCTGTTTTGATGGATCACATTGATCCACATGGCAAGAAGTTGGACACCATACTCACATTTCTGAAGACACGTAAGAGCACAGGTCTACTAGCAACTATCCCAACGACAATGTCTGGCTCACAGTGGTGGAGCTGGCAATAGGGACTCACCCCTAAGTGAAATGAGTCAATCAATCCCTCCCTGTGTACGGACAATGCTCATTGAGGCACAGAATTTGTCATTCTAATCAACACTCATCACAGTTGAACACTAGTGAAGTTGCGTAGACTTTATTAGCATGTCAGTACGGGCAAGACAAGGGCCACAACATGCAGACAAATGCTTCAGACACTAACAGGAAGCATAGGAACATGTAGAGGTGCAAGAAATGGGGAGGCAAAATGCACACCAATCATTACAGATGACAAGGGTCTCAACCCACCTTGCCTGGTATGTAACGTTTACAACGCAACTTTTACAATGCACTACCATTACAACGAAACTTTTACAACGCAAAAACTCATACATTTACAACGCATGTTTTTACAACGCAGATACTTTTACAACGCATACTATTACAACGTAAGTATTGGTAAGTATATAATTATATTTAAAATGTTATATGTTTGGTTTTTGGGTAAAGGGGTATTTTTAGAGTTCAGGGTCAGTTTGGGGTTTTTGGGTAAAGGGGTATTTTTAGGGTTCAGGGTCAGTTTTGGGTTTTTGGGTAAAGGGGTATTTTTAGGGTTTATGGTCAGTTTTGGGTTTTTGGGTAAAGGGGTATTTTTAGGGTTCAGGGTCAGTTTTGGGTTTTTGGGTAAAGGGGTATTTTTAGGGTTCAGGGTCAGTTTTGGGTTTTTGGGTAAAGGGGAATTTTTAGGGTTCAGGGTCAGTTTTGGGTTTTTGGGTAAAGGGATATTTTTAGGGTTCAGGGTCAGTTTTGGGTTTTTGGGTAAAGGGGTATTTTTAGGGTTCAGGGTCAGTTTCGGATTTTTGGGTAAAAGGGTATTTTTAGGGTTCAGGATCAGTTTTGGGTTTTTGGGTAAAGGGGTATTTTTAGGGTTCAGGGTCAGTTTTGGTTTTTTGGGTAAAGGGGTATTTTTAGGGTTCAGGGTCAGTTTTGGGTTTTTGGGGTACAGGGGTACAGGGTAAAAAAAAAATTAAAATAAATTAATTATATTAAATTAAATTAAATTATATTAATTGTACTTATATTACATTAAAAAAATTATTATATACTTACCAATACTTACGTTGTAATGGTATGCGTTGTAAAAAATTGCGTTGTAAATGTATGCGTTGTAATAGTTTTTGCGTTGTAAAAATTTCGTTGTAAAGGTAGGCGTTGTAAAAGTATGCGTTATAACGTCATACATCCCCTTGCCTTGATGGATGAGTCATGTGATGTTTTACTTATGCTCATTGCCCCGTGTCAGGGGACACGACTCACAGCCCATGGAATCTGCATAGTGCTGTACCACCGGACTGCGCTGACTGTCTGCACTGCTGACAGTGAGCAGGTAAAAGGGTCCAATAAGGTCACATGTAGTTCTACATTGCCATGTGTGTACTCTCCCTCCGGCAGTCTGTCAGATTTAGGAACGTTGCCAAACGACACTGTGCAGGTACGCCTATGGGACTGTCTCAGCTTGCACAGGTGTGTGTCAACACGCTTAGGTGCACGCACATGCATTCTGAGTCCAGGCGAATGCAGACATGTCTACTGTTGTGGGGGAATATGTGACCATTTCTCCAAGATGCAACAAGCTGTTGGGACCTGTGCTCTGGGTTACAATCAGTTGTGGCTGCAGGAACGTAGTTATTCATCCATAAATGCGAGCGCAGCTTCCTGGGCAATCAGTTCCAAGAGTACGTCGTTGTCGACTTCAACGAACATGAGGGCGAACCAATCCATTAACTGGTCCCGACAGATGTGCTCCGTCCATGCCGTTTCACCAATCTGCAACACAGCCCAATAGGGGAGCGCTTCGATGTGGTGACTGCACACAAGGATTTGTGCAATCTCCCATGCCCAACTGCCAGTACATACGCCAAATATCAAGGCATCCCATGAACAGGTATCACAGTTACACTCCTGGTTGTGGGCCAACAGGGGGCGCACACACAAGTCACAATCCAGTTTAGCTACCGTTGTGTTGGATAGGCAGACATCGCATGTTTTGTGATCTTATTGCAGATCTGGCTGGTCGTTGAGAATGTTGCGAAGTGGTGTTGCGGCTATTTGCACGGGAACGCCTACTCTGCACCTCATTAGCGTTAGTAGCAGGTTTCATCCGTGGCGCAGGAAAACTGTTGATATCGGCTGTTAGCACCAGCTTGCGAATAGGGTGATAAATCTATCACCACTTTGGCTGCAATAAAGTGCTGCTAACTCTGCTAAGTCCTTTAGAATATGCCCCTTTGTACTCAGCAAGAAAAAGTCAAGTCTTGACTGTTGCAGCTACTCAAGTTCAAAATGTTCAAATAATCACCAACTTGTGACCTGACCTACATAGTGGAAACAACCTACTGTGAATGAACTTTTGTTCAGTTTCCAGGTGTTCAAAAGTTGGTCAGCGAACATTTTAGAGCATGTCTTATGCATTTTAATCCCACCAATTGTTGTTCAAGTTCTGTTTAAAATTAGGAAATCAAACTACCTGGATGTGTTTTAAAAAGTGCGTTGTCAGAGTCACATGAGATGTAAATTGAGTGAAAATAGGCCATTTAATGCGTGAACATGTTGCTAGCAAGGCTGCTTTAATACAGAAAACAGCACGACTGCTGCTTCGAGGTCAGAGAACACGACATCAAAGAGACATCATGAGCCATCACATTGATTTAAGAAGCTTAGATTTGAAACCCTGTATTACAAAGCTTTTCGAAAACCTGCTGAATTTTCAGGTAGATAACTCGCGTTGAACATCCTTATTTTTTTTAATCCACTATTCTGTTCTTTAATTATTGTGACACAAATACCTCTTTAATCAAGGTGGATTGTATTCACAATATAGGTATTTAAATCATGTATATTCGGAATGCATGAAGAATACATCACAGGAGTTAATTTTGGAACGAATGCAAAGTTTAAACCTTTGTTTATCTAACCTTTACAGTTCGTTCCATGCCAATTCAGTATAGCCTGCATAGTCTGTTGTTCAGAAAAGTTTAGTGCATGCATTTGTAATTATTTTGAATGTTTAGGGCAGAGTTAGATCCTGTCGGTAATGAGCTCCACCCATTTAAGCTCTCTGGAATGTTTGCTCTTATGCTACCCAGCTTTCAGCTTTTTCTGTGTGTAAGTCTCACCTATGGAGTCTCACTCACTGTAAATTCAGTCAAAATAGGCTAAGAGCGCTAACCGCCAGTGTACGCCTTCTAAGGTAAGGTACTCTGCTGTGCATCTAGCATAAGAGGCTCTCGGCTGGTTACACAGGAAAACGTGAACACACATGTGGGGATGGAATCTGCATGCGCTAATTACCTTTTCCCTGCACTTGGCCTGACAAGGCTCGCTCTCAAAGAAAAATATGAAGACAGCCGGACTCCTAGAGACAGGAAGGTCTTTTCTTTGAAGTTTTGGAGGGATAGAATCAAGCAGCAGTCACAGTTGGAGGAATGGCTAACATTCTCCGAGAAGGTCATCGAAAGACCACGTCAAGTTGTGATGTTAGAATGTCATAGAATGCTGTGCAGGAGGGCCAGTGTGTCATCCTAGGATTGGGCAGAGGTGCCTGCCTTCTAGAACTTTCCACTTCTGTTAAAAACCCCTGCACATGGGGGAGGCTTTTGAGAATACTTTCCGGACTTGCTGTAGACCAGAAGAGGACCGGACTCTGCATGCTATAAACTGAAGGAGCCCTAAAGAACTGGACCTGCTCTTCTTGCACCCAAGACAAAGAAGACGGGTTCGAAGGGTTAGTTAGCTGACCTTCCGTGTGGTTACAAGAGGCCTTTTCCCTGAAGTATCTAGTTGACAAATACATAGTGTAGCAGTACTGGACCCTTCTGGTGCCATCTGCAGTAATGAATCCTTGCCCCTAAGTGCTGTCTCTAAGATTCTAGGAGCTTTAGAAATGACCTAGGGGAGCAGCTCCATAAACTTTGGGACAATAGAAATTGTTTGCACTTACAAGACCTCCAGAGTGTAAAAGGACCTCACTGCAAGGTTGGCCGATTTCAATGCAACTTCATCAGTTACAACTTCAGATGTCACCGCTTGAGGATATTAAACCCCTAAAATAGACTAAGGGCATGATTTAGAGTTTGACGAATGGATACTCTGTCACAAACATGTTGACTATCTCATCCAGCCAGGTGGGAGACACCCATCAAAGTTTTTACCTTTGTGTAGAAAAGTGCCCATTTTTGACTTGGTCCCCCCCTTTTTGCCTGATATTTGATGCAAACAACTGCCCAAATGCTCCCCAATTGTAATAACATTTAGCACCCTATAAATCCCTAGTAAATGGTAACTTGGTTCCTAGTGCATAGAAACTAAAGAGGGTCCCTTAGGGCTACGCCATATATTGTACCACCCTACGGGACCCACCACCAAACTCATGCAGAGTGCTATTGCAGGCTGCATGACACGATGCAGACAAATGTTCATACACGACATGGCACACACCCTGTGTGCCATACCCTCAAAAGCTACATGCAAAATATGTAAGTCACCCCTACAGCAACCTAAGACCCCTCAGACAGGGTGCATTATATTACCTATGAGCACAAATCTGCATTAGCAGATATGCCCCTGTGCTGTCTAGTTCAATTGCTAGATAGTACAAGTGAACAGGGAAGCCATCCTAGGTATATGCACTGGTCATTACGAGTTCCCCAGATATATGATGGCTTCACTGGGACCTATGGTGTTTGGTATCCAATACCTTGTCTTAATAAAGCCATACTAATTCCAGTAGCAGATCTATTAGGATATGCACCTACAGGGCACCTTAGAGGTGCCCTCCAAAAACCTATCAGCCTCTTTGTGTGCTGTCTGACTGGTATCTTCCAGCCTGCCACTACAAACAAGTTTCTGACCCACTAGAGGTGAGAGTCCATGCTGACAGAGGTCAGAAACAATGCCTGCTCTGGCTGGAGGTGTGTACACCTCCTCCAGCATCGTGGCTAGTGAATATGCATACCAAGGGCAGAGGCTTCAAAGCCTCTACCACCTTTTATATGTAACCCAAGCTTCCACCAGGCCTGGATGATGCCACCTCCTACCCTGAGGCCCATTTGATACCTGGATAGGTGGGAAAGCTATGCAAGGAGGCATAGTGCACTACCAGGCCAGTCACACCCCTAACATGGGCTGCCTGAAAGAATAATTGCTTCATCTTGTTTTTGGTGGAATTAGGAACTTTGGGACAGGGTTTTGCCCACTCCCCACAGGAAGCGGTAATACAGGGAGTGTAGTGACCCCAAGGGTAAATAGCCCATTTGCTACCACCCTTCAATCCTATTAACACCCCTAAATTTAGTATTTAGGTACCCCTCTAACACTAGGAACTCAGATTCACCTGTCAAAAGAAGAAGAAGGAGGAACATGAACAGCTGAGGAAGCGAGAACTGTGGCCTACCAGTGGACTTTTAGTCCAAACCCTTCTGTTCCGACAATCACAACAGTCTGACTTGTCCTGCAGCTGTGTATCCTCCAAAAGCCTCAGAGGGCCACCAGCATTTTGCCAAGCCGCAGTATCTCCCTTGATGTGGAGGATCCACTTCCCTGCAACCTGAAGGCACCGACCACAATGTCTGGTTCACCGTTCTGCTGATTACCAGATTCACCAATGCAGCAGTCACCCCGGAGGAGGTTATGATGTTCTCAGAGGTCAGTTCCCTCTACCCACAAAGTGTTAAGGCACAGGACCCCCAGAAGCCACCCTGCACCACTACCCAGGCACTGGACCCTATGCAGCAGACAAAACTATCTGAACTCTGATGCAGCAAAGACCAACGAGCCAACCAGGGACATCAGCATCACAGAGGCCAGCACTTAGAGAGGCCCTACTATCCTATTTTGTCCCCCTTTTGCATATCTTTTCAAGAACCGTGATTACCTTTGACGCATAAGCTCAGCTCACCAAAACCTTCTGGACCTGAGCTCCTCGGCCCGGGTTCATGACAACTGACTCCAAGGACCGTCACAAACTGAGCCTCCCATTGGGAGCTCCCAAGCTTGTCCCCAAGTCCCCCTCTGCTGCTTGTTTCTAGGTGCCCCCTGCCAATGGTGTAGCAGGCAAGGTCCTTGGTGTACCCTGACCAGGTCAGAGAGCACACTGAGGTTACCTTAAAATCAGAGGGTGGGATGGATGTAGCTGCTCTGGCTGTCTGGGCCAGTAACCTGGAGAAATACAGACAACATCCACATATCACTGGGGTTAGAAAAGAAGCACTGAGGGATATAGGTGCAAGTGTCACCATGGTGGCTGAACGACTGGTATGCCCAAAACAGTACTTGGCAGGACAAAGTTATCCATTCACCAATGCTGATACCCATACTAAGGACCATTCCATGGCTATGCTGCCCTTAGAGTGGGTAGGGTTACTGGCCAATAAACAGTGGTTGTGTCCTCTGCAATTTCTGTTGAATGCCTGATATAGAATGATGTGGATACCCCAGCATGGCCTGAGGTAGAACTAAGATCCCATGCAAACAATGATGGGAATTTCTGAATGGGTGTGTGTAAAAACAAGAGCAAAAAGTAAACCTCAGAGTGACAAAGAGGTATTGGAGTCTAGAATAATGGCACAATCCTCCAAGAGAAAATGCAAGGAGGCTGGGAAAAGCACTTCTGGGTACCTAGAAGCACAACCCCCTCTCCTCAAGGAGAAGACCTGTCAGCCCCTGAAGGAACTGAAATGTAGGAGCTTGGGCCTTACACTGCAAAGCTCCTAGGCCCAGGGGAACCATCTAGAGAAGAGCCATGACACGGACAGACAACTTGTCCAACTCTTGGGAGCCTGAGACAGCAAGTTACTGCATTCGAAAAAGGTTATGACAGTCACCCCACAGGACCTATTGAGAGGAGTGGCTCCTGTATACTGATGCAAGAGATCCTAAACCTGGTTCCACTAGAAGAGTGGTAGTACCTCAGCAATACAGAAAGTTCCTATTCTCAGTGGCCTATGATATCCGCTAGCTGAAGACATAAAAATGATGGACGGAATGCAGAACAAATCAAACATTCACCCCCAGTCAAGAGATCTTAGGTAAATCCATCATTCTTTTTCTCACCAGGCCACCCTAGTTTTGATTCAGCCATATGCAATTCAGTCTTGCCCTGCTCCTCATTGGAGCAGTCCAGCCCAAACTGCCCAGCCAGTTCGGCCCTGAGCCAGAAAAAAGCATCATGAGACCAGTTTCTGGGTATCACCTCTCATCAGCCAGGCTAGCTTAAATCGACTTGCACAGTGAGCCCAGGACCCACGCCTGGGCATACCAAGCTCACTTTGGGCAAGAAAACAAAAGACACATAAATGATGGATGGAATTCAGAGCAAATCAAGCATTCACCTCCAGTCAAGAGATCCGGGGTACATCAATCATTTTTTTGTTTACCATGCCACCCCTTTTTAGACGCACCCATACGCAAATCAGTCTTGACACTACTCCTCATGGGAACAGATCATTCTGAACTGCCAAGCCAAGTCCTCCCTGGACCAGAAACCAGCATTCTGAAATCGCTTACGGAAAATCACCCCGCATCAGCCAGGCTAGCTTGAATCCAGTGGCACAGCGAGCCTGGGACCATCATCTGGGCATACCAAGCGTACTTAGGGTGAGAAAGCAAAAGACACACAAATTATGGATGGAATGTAGAACAAATCAAACATTCATCCCCAGTCAAGAGATCTGGGTTAAATCCATCATTCTTTTGCTCATCATGCCACTCCACCTTAGACCCAGCTATATGCAAATTAGCCTTAACCCTGCTGTTCATGGGGACAGTCCAGCCCAAAAGACCAAGCGAGGTCCTCCGTGGACCAGAAACAATCATTCTAGGACTGCTTTCAGAGTATCACCTCTGATCAGTCAGGTTAGCTTGAATCTAGTGGCACAGAGGGCCCGGGACCCACTTATGGGCATACCTGGCACACTTAGGATGAGAAAGCAAAAGACACACAAGTGATGGATGGAATGCAGAACAAATCAAACATTCAACCCCAGTCAAGAGATCTCGGTTAAATCCATTGTTCTTTTGCTCACCATGCCACCTCAGTTTAGAACCAACCATGTGCAAATCAGTCTTGATCCATCTCCTTGTGGGAACAGTTCAGCCCAAACTGTCAGGCCAGGACCTCCTTGGACCAGAAACAAGCATTCTGTGACCAGTTTTGGGGTATCACTCCTCATCAGCCAGGCTAGCTTGAAACCAGTGGCACAGTGAGCCCGGGACCCATGTATGGGCATACCCGGCGCACTTAGGGTGAGAAAGCAAAAGACACACAAATTATGGGCAGTATGCAAAACTTGGCTAGGCAAAAACTTGGAGTAGGCTAGTTGCTCACTTCAACTGGCCAAACATGTCCCAGAATGTGTAGAGTTGTTTTAATTCCTATGTTACCTGCCAAGACAGTGGCACAAAAGGCCCCCCTAATTCCACTCCTAGTGGTTGGGGTTCCCTTTAAAAGGTTAGGAATTGTCATAAACAGTCCCCTTTACCATCCAACAGCATCAGGAAACAGATTTTTACTGGTGATAGTGAATCATGTCACCATGTATGCTCAAGCAATTCCACTTAGGACTGTCACTGCTCCGGCATTTTCTAGGGCTCTCATCAGTATCTTTACAAGAGTGGACTTTCCTAAGAAGGTGTTGTCTGACAGAGGTACTAACTTCATGTCTGACTAGCTAAACCCCATGTGGGCTGAGTGTGGGTGACACATTTATACCACCTCATATCACCCACAAACCAATAGTCTAGTTAAGCATTTCAACAAGACCATGTAAGGTATGATCCTGGAGCTCCCTGAAAAACTCAGATGAAGATCGGATGTCCTTTTGCCATGCCTGCCTTTCGCCTACAGAAAAGTGTCACAGAAGGGAGTGGGCTTTAGTCCCGTTACACTTCTGTTTGGTCTTCCTGTGAGGGGTCCACTATGTCTTGTGAGGGAAGGCTGGGATAGGCCTCTCAAAGAGCCCAAGCTAGATATTACGAACTGTGTGATTGGCATACGTATAAGGATTGCTGAGTACATGGTTAAATCAACTAAAAACCTTTCGGCAAGCCAACAGCTCCTGAAGCTTTGCATGACCAAAATGTTTCACTGGTGGAGTTGCAGCCAAGGCAGAAGGTATGGGTGTTGGAGCTTGTGGCACCTAGGGCCCCCCAGGGAAAATTGAGTGGTCCCTACCCTATCCTTGAGAGGAAAGGTGGGGTCACATACTTGGTTGTATTAGGCACTAACAGGAGCCGTCGCAGGGTCATCGATTTAAACCACCAGAAACCTTGCTATGACAGGGCTGATGTGACAATACTGATAGGCACTGATGAGGATCAGGAAGAAGAGAGTGAACCTGAACTTCTCTCCAATAGTCCTAAAGATGGCTCAGTTGAAGGAATTGTCTTCTTAGACACCCTCACTGCCCAACAGCAAGCTCACTGTAGGAAAGTTCTGAGGCAGTATGCCAGGCTCATTTCCCTACCCTCTGGTCAGAGAACCTGGTGTACCCATGAAGTGGACTCTGGAAGCAGCACATCTGTCAAAAAACAAATGTACAGATTCTCTGACCAAGTGAAGGAAAGCATCAGAGCTGAAGTCAGCAAGATGCTGGAGTTAGGGGTAACTAAGCCCTCTGAAATTCCCAGGGCTAGCCCTGTGGTCTTAGTCTCCAAGCTTCACCCAATAGTGGTATACCAGAGCTGAGGTTTTGTGTAGAGTATTGAGGTCTCAATGGTGCCACCAAGACAGATGCACACCTATCCCATGAACTGATGAATTAATTGACAAGTTGGGGTATCCACATTTTCCCAAACTTTTGATTTGACATTAGGGTACTGGCAGATTGGCCTGACCCCAGTAGCAAAAGAAAATCATCATTCTCGACCGCAGGTGAATAGTAACAGTACACTGTAATACCATTTGAATCAAATAATGACTCTGCCTCCTTCCAAATTTTTGTGAACAAAGTCCTTGCTGAGTTGGAGTCTTTTAGTGCAACATATCTTGATGATGTTGCTGTCTATTGCTACACTTGGCAGGATCACCTAATCCACCTTTGCACGGTCCTTATGGTTCTGTTGAGTGCAGGCCTCACTATCAAGGCAAGCAAGTGCCAGATAGGGACGGATTCAATTGTATACTTGGGTCACCTTGTAGGTGGAGGCCAATGCTGACCCTTACAGCCCAGATCCAAACAATTGTGGACTGAGTAGCTCCAACAACCCAGGCTTAAGTCAGGGCATTCCTTGGCCTGACGGCATACTACATGAGGTTTGTGAAGGGGTATGTTACCATTGTGGCACCCCTTACTGAGTTGACTTCCAAGAAGCAACCCAAGAAGGTAAACTGGACAGTGAGCTGTCAAAAGGTTTGTGACACTCTGAAGGAAGCAATGTGCTCAGCACCCATTCTAAGTGGTCCAGATAATTACAATCAGTTCATAGTGCAGACAGGTGCTTCTGAACATGGGACAGGAGAGGGCTTATCCTAGGTGAACGACGATAGCCATGACCAGCCTGTTGCTTTCCTTAGCAGGATGTTACTCCCCAGAGAGCAGCGTTGGAGTGCCATTGAGAGGGAAGCCTTAGCTGTGGTTTGGTCCCTGAAGAAGCTGAGACCAAACTTGTTTGCTACTCACTTCCTTGCACATACTGATCACAGCCCTCTCCGATGGCTGATGTAAATGAATAGTGAATACCCCAACCTGTTGAAGTGGTCCATCTGCCCCAATGGGTTATGGACTTTACAGGTGAGCACAGACCTGGGACTAACAGTAACAATGCAGATGGCATTTCCAGGTTTCTCAACTGAGAAGATGAACACTCTCCTGGGAAAGGTTAATTTCCTTCTCTTTCGTTTGGGGGATTACGTGGGAAAGTGCCCATTTTTGACATGGTCACCCCCACTTTTTGCCCGGTGTTTGATGCAATCTTGACAAGTGCACTAGGTTCCTACTAACCAGGCTCTCAGTGCCAGTGCTATTTCCTGAAACCAAAACAACTGCTCAATAATTCCCCATTTGACAAGACTGTTAAAAGTCCTTTGTAAATGGTACCTTGGTCCCTAGGGCATGGGTCCTGAAAAGGGTCCCTAAGGGCCACAGACTGCATTGTGCCACCCTAAGTGACCCATCAACAAGCTAATGCAGACTGTCATTGCAGGCTGCAAGAAATGGTGCAGACAAATGTGAAAAACATGACATAGCACATACCCTGTGTGCTATGCCCAAAGACACTGCATGCAATATATGTAAGTTGCCCCTAGAGAAAGCCTTATACTCCTAAGGCAGGGCACACTATATTACAAGTCAGGACATATCCACATGAGTGGATATGCCCCCGTGCTGTCTAGGTAAATTTCTCAATCGTACAAAGAACTCTGTGACAAGGTTATGCCCACAGGAATTGGTCATATATGGGGTGTAGTGACCCCAAGGGTAAGTAACCAATTGACCACTACCCTGAACTCTGCACTTAACACCCCTAAATTCAGCCTTTAGGTGGCCCCCTGAAAACCATTATGAAAACATTATAAAACACTCTTCAAAATATAAATCAATGCAACGGATGCTCCCTGCATTATAGCGCCTTCTGTTCGGCTGTGAACGGAGGCGCTTTCTATATATAGACAGTGTGATAGGGCATGGCTCTCAAAGGAAATGGCTCAGATAGGAGGCGACATTAAAAAACATGCTTATTATTCTGTCATGGCCGACAACTCGTTGATATGTTGTGTAAATGACATTTGAATATCCCTCCAACATAACCAAAGTTAAACCAGAGCAACGGCACTTCAATTCTGCACTGTGGGACCTTTGAGAAAAGCAAAGGGAAATGGGCGTGTTAATGCAGCGTGCTGAAAGCTATGTAATAGGAAGAAAGTGACAGATTCCCCTTAAAAAATGTGCTTCCCTCTACTGCACTGTTCATAGTACAAAAACACGAGATGGATTACAGAAAAAGGGGAACAAACCGATTAATCGCAGGCTAAGGCAAAAATAAGAGATGGATTACAGCAAAAGGGAAACAAACCCATGAATCGTGGGCTAAGGCAAAAACAAGAGATGGATTACAGCAAAAGGGGAACAAACCCATTCATCGGGGGCTAGGGCGAAAAACAAGAGATGGATTACAGCAAAAGGGGAACAAACCCACTCTTCGCGGGCTGAGCCAGAAACAAGAGATGGATTACAGAAAAAGGGGAACAAACCCATTCATCGCGGGCTAAGGCAAAAAAAAGAGACGGATTACAGCAAATGGGGAACAAACGCATTTATCGCGGGCTAAGGCAATAACAAGATATGGATGACAGCAAAAGGGGAACAAACCCATTCATCGCGGGCTAAGGCAAAAAAAAGAGATGGATTACAGCAAATGGGGAACAAACGCATTTATTGCGGGCTAAGGCAATAACAAGATATGGATGACAGCAAAAGGGGAACAAACCCATTCATCGCGGGCTAAGGCTGTTAAGTCCTAGGAAATGGAACGTACATGGGGAGGTAAGACTGCGGGTCACGGCTGATTCACCAAAGCCATGTTCAACTAGGTAAGTGCTGTCTAGTAGGTAGGCAGGGTGAAGGCGGCGTGGCTGATTGATGACATATTTATCTATGAGAGATCATGGACAGAATATATTACAATGGTGAGGAAGTACAGTGACGAGTGGAACAAGAAGGAGACCATCACGGGTTCATAGGTGTGGTGAAGGAGGAGGCTGGAGGCTTTGCTGCTGACACATACCACAGCTGTTTCCTATAACCTTAGACACCAGCGTCACATGCTTTTTCCCAGGGGTGAAAAGCAATATCTCTGCAGCTTGCACCAGTCTACTTCCGTTACTGCGTGCACTCATGTTGATAGGAGCACCAACGGGAGGTGGTGATGGTGGGGCAGGACGAGATGAGATAGTGCCGAGCCGGAGCACGGCAGACACACAGATACAGGCATGTGATATGAGTAGCGTGGTCACACAGAGAGATTCGGTAGCAACGAGCCAGGGCACTGAAGACATGAACTAGGCTTGTACTGCAGGGAAGGGCAGCAGTAGAAAACAAGAAGATAAAGGCATGCAAGCAGCGTGTACATCCCTGCTGGCTCCCACAGCAATACTGAATTGGAGTGAACTTACAAGAAAAGGTGAGGCATGCCCTCACCATTAGCCATTTTCAGTCTACAAATTTTAATGGGCACTCACAAAAGCCTATCCAAAGCGTGTGAGGAGTCAGACTCCACAAAGTACAGACAACAGATCGCCTAACAGCGTAAGCACTGTTGAGGCACTAATAAGTAGGGACTACACACAAAAAGATATCAATTTCTACATCAGTTCTGATGCTTTTGCAATAGTTTTGTTACACAAAGGTGTGAGTGAAATTTTAAGGGTTCATTATTAGCATGTCCTCGTGACTAATTAAAGAATTATGATATGTGGAAAGTTGGCAGGTGAAACTTGAAAAATAAATTTGAGTAGCCTTAGCAGGATCTACAGAATGTAACTAGATGTGTGGATCAGGGCAAACTCATTGTCTGGCCCTGGCCGAACATGTTTGTTTATGGACGTCTGATGAGACTGCAATATAGAAAAAAAAATGTGGCGGCCTGTAAAGAGGCTGGGTAAGGATTCCCTTACATTAGGAAGGATGCGAGGGAGAAACAGAGAAACAGACAATGTCCTCAAACATGGAGCAACATTATATTTTTCTGTGGTATCTGTGGGTCTGCCCAAAGGGCCAGTGGGTACTGTAGCCATCATTGTACTACTCAGATGGTTTTGGGATACATATACAAATGTGATCTGCAGAGCGGAGGCCATGTGCAGTGAGATCTGTGGATGCTAATAATGCATGCAAAGCTTGGCAGAAGCCACTATAAGACCAAAAAGCATGGTTGAAAAGGATGTGGGCATAAGCAAGGCTCTATACCCAGAGTCAGTTGGACACAGTCAACGACTGGGCGTAGATGATTTGATGACATGGGCCCTCGTTTAGAGATGTGTCTGAAGGCTAAGACCTTGGCGTGGTCTGTACTGCTTACAATAGAAAACCATGCATGCATTCACAATGAACGTGTGCACAATTATGGCAGGTTCTTAGTCATCACCGTGAACAGTCAAATGCCTTTGACAGTGAAATGTGTGGTCACATGTTCTAGGTATAAAACCTGGCAAAAGGCCAAGACTTACCGCCCACAAGCCCACTATTATTGGCTGACGATAACACAAAACGTGTAGAGTGGTCATGGTTACTGGGTGTAAGATGAGGCCAACACATTTGCTTGCTTTGTCAAGGGGTTAAAATATATAATAAAAAAAATACTGATGACTCTTGCAAAGGTGAGCTTCTGTTTAGTACTCAGGAGTCGGATACGTTTTGTTTGTTAAAAACATACAGATGTCCTTGAATCATTCAGTTCAATGGACATTATGCTTATGATACAAACACGAAGTAATCATTGGCAATGCTACTAGATGTGGATTTAAAATGATAATAGTTATTATTAATTAATTATTAGTAGTTCTGGCGCATCTCTGCAAATCAGCAGGGATGCGCCAGAACTGATGCGTCACACAATTCCCTCCTTGCGGCACCACAGATGCGCCGCATTTACAATGCGGCGCACCATGGTGCAAGGAAGGGCAGATGTGTGACGCATATTGTGGTGTACGGGCGGCGCATTGCTGGAGTAGTGTCGCAAGTGCGACGCAACTCCTGCAATGTACAGAAGCCACCCATACATAACGTGGTGCGTCACTCCTTACGCCTGCTTCAAGCAGGCATATGGATTTGACCCAGCAGCGTCGTAAAACTGACTCAGTGAAATCTTGTAGATTTCACTGCGTCAGTTTTACGGGGCTTTCCTACGAGGGAACGCCCACCCTGCGACAGAACGCCCACATGAAACCTGACGCAGGTTTCATGTGGCGCAGGGCTTTACAACGTGACGCATCTGCCTAGATGCGTCACGTTGTAAAAAGGTCGCAGGGATGAGCCACGTTTCCGCGCCGTTGCGTGACGCAACGTCGGCGTAAACTTGGTGCAAGTCCGACATAAATCTGCCCCTAATTGTTTTGGAAGCATGGATGAGTCTGTGGAGGAGGCTCTACCTCACTTTGATACACCAAGGGGTGGGGCTTCAACATGAAGCACAGCCACGGCTAGATTGAAGGACTGACAGTGATGGCATCAAAGTAAATCTAGCATCAGGGTTTACTATTTAAGAGTAATAGTTATAATTATTTCAAATGTTGCTTTCTACCTTTGTCTTTACATTCTTTGCAATGTCTCAGGAGTAGATGTTGCTTAATTTGATGTCAGCTAATGTATTGACTCTGAAGGATGATTGACTGTGTTAGCTGTGCTTGGATTCCACATATGAACCTATAGATGACATACCAACAACTGCAATGATGCATGAGTCACTGAGCCATTGACTCAGAAGTAGGAAATACTGAGTGATATCTTGCCGTTTTTCGACACCTTACTGAAACAGAGGCAAGACATGCCGCTGCCCCTTGATGCAACTGACACATGTGTAGGGGAGTTGCAGATGCTGGGAAAGCAGGACGGAATTAGCAAGTTAGCCATGCAACTTGAGTTTGGATCACGCCTGTTTGAAAGGAGGGAACTGTGGGACCTATTTATGCATTGCTCTTGCACCACGAAATGGAGCTTGTCAGATACTCAGGTCTGGTGGCACTTACAGTAATTATTTACGTTGAGTCCTTGTACTTGGAGCCCTGATTGATATTGGAATAAATAAAACCACAAGCTCTACATTCCAAAGGGAAAATCATGAGAAGGATGAGTTACTCGTGCATGGCCATGATATATTCAAAGTTCAGAAGCAAGTTTGTAATTTGTAACAGTCGAACATAAAACACCATTCCTCTGGGTTGGGGGTATTTGTGTCTCTCTTCAGTTGATACCAAAGACTGCTGGCAGAATATCTGAGCATCAGCACATGCAACTCAAGGAACAGAAAGATAATTAATATTTGTGTACACATTGTTTAGAGGCTTTCACCTGGGGCTGCTTCAGGCTTCATAGCTTATGGCATCTTCCAACTTCAGTCACAAAAACTAAAGTGTACCTTTTCAAATAATGTTTCCTTGAGTCTTATGCCTCAGTAGCAAAGACACATTCCTCATTGACTGCAGTGTGCGTAGGAGTAGATTGTGCTATCTTTGTGCGGTCTATGTGAATGTGTACGTTTGTGATGCATTTAAGAAAATACTCCTTCCTGGTGGTATTTGGATGTGTATATGTATTTGTGTCCATAAGAAACGTATCAAAAAGCAGTGTCAGCCATCTAGCCTGGCACTATTGTGTATTTTGATTAGTGTTTGTAAGGGTCGGCTCAGCTTTTAATTGCCCCACTGCTTAGGAGTCACACTCTATTTCAATATTTACACAAAAGCTGAAAAAGGAGCGCATAACCTTACAATTTGAGTAATGAAAGTTTACAATTTATCAAACTTATCAAAAAGCAGTGTGGGCCACCTAGCGTGGCACTATTGTATATTCTGTTTAGTGTATGTAAGGGTCGGCTCAGCTTTTAATGTCCCCACTGCTTAGGAGTCACTCTATTTCAATATTTCCACAAAAGCTGAAAAAGGAGCGCATCACCTTACATTTTGAGTAATGAAAGTTCAAAGTCATTCACAAATCTCAAATAGCATCAGTTCGATCAAATTCAGTCCATCAGGAGTCTTGTATTCGTGTAAAATCCAATTTTATTGTTTTCTTTATCAAAAAAGCAAATCAGCGTAGCCAACGCATTTTGTCGATCAGCACTTGATCAGGGTTGGAATATCCATCAATCAAATGTCACAGCAGGTTTTGAAGCTTTCTCACATATCCAGCATCATGAGATCAAAAGACTTAATTTCAGGTGGTTTTAGTGCCCCCCCTTATTTAATCTTCAGAGTTTGTAAAACAGCACTGAACGTGGGCTGGCCCCCTAACATACCTGAGAACGAGCTGGGGAAATGCATGGCCTTCTGCATCCAGAAACCAGGCAGAAGGCTGGTGCAAACTTCTAGGGGGCTGCACCACTTTGGAGGAGCAAAAGTATGCTGCAACTGCACTTGGTGGCTAGAGCTGGCCACCAGGAGTAAAATGAGTCCAAACTCACCAATATCGGCCCAACTGGGCCTGAGATATGGCATTTTTAGTTTTGGGAACTTTTGACATTTAAGCTGACAGAGAGCGTTAGGCTTCGCTGATGTTTTCTGAATTTACCCCCAGGGTGGGCCAGGACGTGGGGGTCGGCTCAGGATTTATTTGATGGTTACATCAGGAAGGGGCCAGGCGTGGAGCGCCCTCCCTCGACTCTCTACTGGCCCTGGCCCCCAAAGCAATGGGGGAGCGCCATTGTGAGCCATCAATGACAGTGGCTTTGCCCCGCTCCCTGTGCTTGTGTCTGGGGGCTGGTCACCGCATAAGACTGCACCCTTCTCACAGACAGTGAGAGTGAAGGTGCCAGCTTCCTTGGCCACCCTTGGAGATGGGAGCTAGCCGGGCAAGGTGGTTTGGGCTCCGATGACTGCCCCAAAGAATGGATGCATGGGGGGGTGCAGGTGGGACCGGGCACCTTCCAAAAAAGAAGAAAAAAAGTCACAAATAAGGTATTGGAGGAGAGCCACTGTTAAAATATTCACTGCTTTTGGAGGACCACCTCATAATGCCCTGCAGGGCCTTTTTATTTACCTGATATTTCCTAACCTGTGGTGGCTTCAGGATGGAAGGGGCACCACATACAATGTACTGCAAGTGCGGGCGCTGCAGGAGGGAAGCATCTCTACTTTTAGGAATTTTTTAGGTTACTCTCTCTAAGTTTTGAGGGTTGCAGGAAACCTGGACTTCTCTGGAATTGTGCTTAATGTTTTCAAAGCAGTGCCTAGGCTGGATCTTTGCTCTATGGCTGGGAGGGCAGCACCCTACAGGGGCTTATTTTATTGTTGCAATTTCTGTGGCCTGAAAGTGTATAAAAGAGATAAATGTAATGAGTGCCCTCTGGGGGCAATGTTTATGGTTGCATGTAATGCAATCCAAATGTGAACCCCTATAGGAGCTGTTTTTATGATAGCATTTTCACAGGTAAAAAGATTATGAAAAATACATAGACACATTTTGCTCTTTTTAAATGCATTATTGAGATAATGATGACAGTGGATACTGATCAAAGTGGATACTGATCAAAGTGCATATGCTTTTACATTATAACGTGCATTTTAACATGGGTCTTATTATTGCGTTTACTTACAAAATTATGATTTTAACATGTTTTTTGCTAATCTTCAACCCTTGAACAAGCCAATAGACGTACTTTAAATGTGTTATAAACTGGGTTTCTGGTTGGCAGAGTATGCATGCTGTCCAATCAGGAATCACAATCCTAGTTAGTGTAAGTCAGATACACAGCAACAATTAACCTGTGCTCACCCTTTGGTAGCTTGGCACAGAGATGGCAGGCTTAATTTAAAAGGCAATATGTAAAGTATTTGTGCTCACAACACACACTAACACAGTGAAAACACCAATAAAGAATATGTTATAAATAAAACAAGACCAAAACAACAAAAATCAAATCAGTAGAAGAGATATGAATTTTTTAAGATTAAATGCAAAAATAGCGCTTAGATGCAAATAGTGATACAATCGTTAATTGGTCACGCTGGACCGGGAAATATCAAGTGTTCAAGCCACCCAGGACGGAGTGCTGGACAGTTACAGGACCCAGGCAGGGCCTGCTCAGCAAAAGTGCCCTAAACCTTGTTGCAGCACAAGATGTTTCAATGACCCCCTCGTAGTTGGGGTGTTGCACCAGATTTCCCCACACAACTGCAGCAATGCGTTGGTCGGTTCTGAATGTGATGTTAATACACGATAGAAGGACATATCACCTGCAATGCAGTGGTTGCAATAGCAATTTGCTGATCTGGTCCCTGTAACAGCGGTGATACATCAATGCCGATCTCGCAGCAGGAGATGCGGTATTTCAAATTAGCGCAACAGCGTCAATTCACAGGTTCTGGCAGATGCACCACTTAACGTTCACTTCCAAGGGCACTGAACTGGATTGGCACCACTTGGCAGAGCAACACCTACAGCAAGTAAAGTCCAGGTTCTGGGTTGAAGAGGAAGGTGTAAATCTTTCATATCTCTGAGTCTTCAGAAACAGGAGACAAGCCAACACACATTGGAGAGTACTTAATGCTGGGATGTGGAGATGAAGTTCCAGTCCTTCTCACTGCCAGGCAAACAGCAGCAAGAAGCAGGTCAAAACAGCAAAGCAGTTCAACAAAGTGACAGGCCTTCTTACAGCACAGCAGTCCTTCTTCCTGGCAGAATGTCCTGAGTTCCTGCAGTGTTCTTCTTTGATGGTGTTGGAGGTCCAGTACTTATACCCAGTTTGGCCTTTGAAGGGGAAAAACTTCATCAAGATGCTTTGAAGTGCCCAAGACCCTGTCTTTCCTGCCCTGGCTCTTGGCTCACTACAGGGGAGTATGCAGCCCTTTCTGTGTGGACAGGACACAGCCCTTTCAGGTGTGAAGTGTCAGCTTCTCCATCCCATCCTGCTCAGGATAATCCATCAACGTGCTGATGGCTACTCAGTCACACCTACCCTTCCTTTGTGTGTGGCTGTCTACAGGGAATGCAGGAAGCTAGCTGTCACCCACCCCAGAAGTGCATTCCAGAGACAGGCAGAAGGCACCAATGCCCAGATGCATCATTGAGAATTGCATTCGCAAACGGTGCGAATCGCAATTTTCGGCCGTTTGCAAATGCAATTCTCAAATTTTGGATGCATCATGCTTTTTGCAATTTTAGGAATCCCAACCATGTTGTGATTTCTAAAATTGCGTTTGCATTTAAGAAATCGCAATTTGAGATTTCTTAAATGCAATGCATGATAATTTTGAAATTGCGAATTCGCAAATTGGAAGGGGTAAATTAGCATGAAGTTGAACTTCATGCTAATTTACCGAAAACTTTCAAACATGCACAAGTTACATATTTGAAAGTTTTAATTTACACACACACATGTCCTTGGGGCATGTGTGTGTGTAAATTGCATTTAAAGTTAAATTTCAGGGGTGCAAGGAGGGGTTCTTTGGACCCCCCTGCACCCTTGAACTTGCATTCACATTTTGCGAATTCGCAAATTGAAAATCGCAAAATGTGAATGCCTTCCCATTCATTCCTATGTGCTTTTTGGCCCATAGGAATCAATGGGAAGCTTTTCCTTAATTGCGATTTGCAAATTGTTGAATCGCAATTAAGGAAAAATAAGGATTCGCAAAAATAGTTGCAATTTTTTCATGCATTGCCGTTTACGATTTCTAAATTGCGATTCCTTAATTTTCGCAATTTAGGAATCACAAACGGAAACGTTGATCCATCTACCCACAAATGTTTTAAGTAAGAAAATGACAACTTTCTAAAAGTACTAACAAGAAAATGGGCAACCCAATAGACCCTTGAATGGACTCAAAGAAAAACTAAAAGCCCAAAGCTATCCAGCCATATTACTTAAAAAATCCCTCAAACAAGCATGGTATAATAATCAAGAGTCTCTGTTAGAGGTAGGAAGACGGTCGTGATAACCACAATTAGTTGAGCACTTACTCTAACAATATCAAAATATCAAAAAAATACTTAAGAAACCCTGGACATTGCTAAAGAGCTTACCAGAAGTCAATCAAAAAAAAATTTTGTTTTCAAATGAGAGTCTAATTGAAAATATTGTCTAGTACATGCCTATGACGTTCCCAAAATTGTAACTGTTGACAATATGGTTCAAGTGATACCAGTGGTTGGAAACTATAAATGTAATATTGGTGCAGCATGCAACACCACAAATACCATAAAAACGTTTACCCTCAATGGCCAACAGGTCACACTCAAGTTCTTCTCGAATTACAATACAAGTAATGTAGTATACTGCATCGGATGCAGGTCAAGAATTTTTTTATTACAACGTCAGTCTAGGAAACTCTGTAAAGCGGAAAAGGCCCCCTTAGTCGAACACTAAACCTGGTTGAAACATTTTGAAAAAGATATGAGATGATGCGTGATTGAAGTAGTCAAGACCTGCAAAAAAAATCTCAATGTAGAACATGTTTTGACAATGAAAGAAAAATTCTGGATTTGTCGGACAGACAACATAACAAAAGGTCTGAATTCAGCTGTTGAATGGCATTCATTGGTATCTATTATAGAACAACTTATACTGCTGTCAATTACTGTATCAATATTTTCTATTCATCAGAACCAGTTTTGTGATCCAAATATTCGAACATACCATGGACCAACTGGCCTGTTCACTATAGTAATGTTGTTATATATAAGAGATATATTTAGAAGTAATATACTTGCAAATTATATACAGCACAAAAAGACATGGATTCTAAACCAAATAACTTATGATTAAAAATACTGTGTTTAACATCTTAATTGTTCCATCCTTTTCGATTAGAAACAATGTGGATAATAGCTATTGAGTTCAAGTTGTGTTGGGTATTCACAAGTCAAGATAAAATCTTAAATTACAGTTCAGGCATGTGATTCTGTCTGTAAGATCAAACTATATCAAGGAAGAAGATTTTTAACTGACTACATTGAGATATTTTCACTCAGACTTGGATATGGCACAATGTACTATGCTATTGCTAAGCACCCTGAGCAACAACTTTCACTTTTTCAACCTAACTTCACCTGTGGCTCATAATATGGAAGCCCGTTACTTTGCTACTGTTTTGAGGGGGAGCGGACCCAGGACTCCAAGTCCCAGGCACCCTTGTGGCTTGCTTACGTCACCACCGACGCCTGCATCCCGTGCCTGGAGGTGCGTTAAAAACACCAGTGGGCTCCCGCAGCGCGGGAAGCCTGTTATGTTGCTATTGTTGCGAGAGGGAGTGGACTCAGGACTCCAAGTCCCAGGCACTCTTGCGACTTGTTTACGCCACCACTGACGCCCACATCCCGCACCTGGAGGAGCGTTAAAAACACCAGCCGGCTCCGGCAGTGCTTTGCTACTGTGGCGAGGGGGAGTGGACTCCGGACTCCAAGTCCCAGGCACCCTTGTGGCTTGCTGACGCCACCACCTACGCCCACATCCCGCACCTAGAGGTGCATTAAAAACACCAGTGGGACCAGTGGGCTCCCGCAGCGCAGGACGCGCACGGGCGAAACCCAGGCCAAGGGCGGGACCGTCCTTGCCCGTCATTGACAGGAAGAGGCAGGGCAGGGCCACCTCTCTTTCACCTGCCACCCAGTCGTTGGATTGTCCTATGGACCCTTACTGGACATAGAGGTACTGATCATCTTTGCTTTCCCCAAATTACATCATAGGTGGAGTACCCGCGTAGAACTCTGAACTTTAAAGCATCTGGTACTGTTTCAATCTGTCGAGTGTTTATATGTCAAACCATATTCTGATTTTAACTTTGGTTCTGGGTTAGAGTTGAAAGTATTCGCAGCCAACTCAGTTTGGTTGTACAACCTAGCAGTATGGGGAAAAGAAAGGCCATGAAAGGATGCGGGGATGAAGGTGGTGGAACGGGATGGGTTAAAAAAAGGGAAAAAGGCCAGAAAGTTACACAAGCACGCAGGTAGTAACTGTTTCCTAGACTGTATTGACACCCTCTTTAGTGAGTGTGACGATATACTAGAGGCAGCGCCAAAGGCAAAATCTGCCAGTGATAAGTCCCCCCTAGACCTACTCAACCCACTAATGAAAGCCCAAATTGTCATCCTGCTATACCTGATATGTTTCTTAAACCATGCAAAAAAGAGCCAGCTATTCCTAATGTTGAGGGAAAGCGTGACACAACGAGGGCAGGACACTCGCCTACCAGTTCCTCCGGGACTAATTCTCAACAAATATACCCCACAATCAGGTTGGCTGAACAGAACATCCCCAATCTGCCATAGAATCTATATGGTGAATGTGCCTAAGTATGACATCAATAAAGGTACAGAGAATGTGGACTACCTGGCAAATAAAGCCATTCATTGGATACGGTATGTCAGGGGATGCCGCTTAGTGATAAGGGAGGATATTGTCAAGGCTCGTAGGCTCGCTTCCCCAGCCACGAGTCTGATTGTATCGAGCTTACCCTAACTAGGGCAGATCTTGCCAAAAATCTTTTTGCACTGGAGTTTTGAACTAGTTCTCCTTGATCATCATCTATCCATTTTAGACAATCTCCTCCTAGCAGCCAGACTAGACATCTCCTCAGGCAGACATTGAATAATAATGACTGACTCAAGGGTGTGCCTAAAATGCACCAAGGATCCCCCAAAGTCCCCACAAACACCAGGGTTAGTCCTCCCAGTACCGAGTACAGGCCCAGCTTGGCCTTTAAGGACCACATCTACAACTCCACCTGTGATAGAGGGCTTGAGGGAGGCCATTTGCATATCTCCTAAAAGAATAAATGTGCCACTGTCATCTTGCGATACCTCTCTAAGGGAATCTTTGTTGTCTTGGAATATCGCAGGATTGAGCTAGAAGACTTCATCTCCCGAATGGTATGCCTTCATTGAGTGCTATGACATCTGCCGTTTTCAGAAAACCTGGTCAGTTGCCCCCTCTATTGTTCAGCCTATTTAAACTATTATATTCCAGCTATCAGAGGAGCAAAAGGGCGTCCATCGGGGGGATTGACAATTTAGGTCAGTCAAAAATTAGGCTTTAATATCTAGATGCTCTCAACTCAGAGTAATGACATCCAGGCTTTAGGACTGAATATGGGTTTACAAGGGAACGTAGACATTTACAATGTTTAGGTGAGAGGAACTAGGGGGAATAAGTCGTAGGTTTTAGCAGCTCTCGACGATCTTCTTGACCTACATTCAGAAGAATCCAACGTCATAATTGCTCGCAATTTTAACTCGTCGTTTGAGCCCCTTGCCACTGTCGAGTGCTATCTCACAGAAGAGGAAGATGCCCAGTGGGGCATTCCAAAGCTAGAGCGGATGTGGCTATCCAAATTAATTCTATCTGCTTGGAAAAAGGCTTGGGGGCAGCAAATGGAAGATGTCCATCAGACAGATTTGGGGCGAATACACTTAATAACGGATTTAGTGCTAGTCGCATAGATTACTTATTAATTAGCTTGATATTGTGGCACACTCTTGGAGACATGATTGTTAGGGACCGGCTAGAGAGCGATCATAGCCCCTTGTGTGCGACCCTGGGACTAATGCAATATAAGGCATCCGCACCAATAGGTAGCTAATTGCTCTTTTGCAATGTTTTTCCCACTAATGATATGAGACGTTTAAAATGGGTGCAGACACTAGAGAAGCCCAAACTTATAGTTAGTATCACCAAGGACATTGACTGTGCTATAATAGAGTATGAAGCTAGTGAAGCTAACATAGTGGTTCCCGAGCTTCCCATCTATGCTCATAATAAATTCTTTGCACTTTTGCGCACACACTTTCTTAAGCAGGGCAAGCCCAAAAAGGCTACAAACCAGTTTGTCATTGGTATAATGAGGAATGCAGAGTGGCACATAAATCACTAGGCCAGCTATTAAAGCAGGTGATCCAATCGCAGTGCGAGCAGCTAGTCAAATAACTAGGAGTACCCAGAAAAAGGCCAAGAAAACCTGGGATGAAAAAAGATGTCAGGATCTTAAGGAGGCTTGTGCCTTGAGTAACACCAAGCACTTCTAGAACATAATAAAATGGGATAAGGAAGGACATCCACAACAGCCACAAAACAATGTAACACAGGAAGATTTGATTAATCATTTTAAACCCCAATACGCCTGCAGTCCATCTGAGATAGATTTGGATATGACTACTTATTCGTTTTCTCTAAATGAGGCCTTTTGCAGGGCTGACATCGATGCAGCACTTGGCTCAGTAATGGGTGGTAAAGCACCTGGCCCAGTCCGCATTACAGCGGAAAGATTCCTTTATGATAAGGCAAGATGGTGCAGGTACATTCTCCTGCTGGCTAACGCTATTGCCCATGGTGCGCCAGTCCCCGACTCGTGGACAGAGGCTGAAATTATCTCCGTTTTCAAAAAAGGGAATACATCTCACCCAGGAAACTACAGGCCCATTGGTTTAATAGACTCCTTCGAGAAGATAATGAGGCGGCTAGTTCTCAACAAAGTCGAAGAGTGGATAGATGGATATAGTATCCTATCCCCTCTGCAGGCCAGTTTTCAGGCTTACACTAGTACCATCGACCAGGTGTTCCGTTGTATTTTATTTTACTGGAAGACGGTGGCTCTGGGTGAGGGTAGCCTGTATGCTGCCTTCATTGACCTTAAGTCAGCGTTTGATCTTGTCCCCCGTACTAAACTATGGGTGGTTCTGCAAAAAATGGGAATACCTTCTGAACTGAAAACCCTCATTATCAGAATACAAGAGGATAATTATGCCAAAATATGATGGGGTTCGCAGGGTAATGTTACCAGTCCCTTTCCAATTGAGAGAGGCGTCTTCCAGGGCTGTGTCAAACTTCTGATAAATTAAGTGAAGCTTCTCTGCTAAACGAGGTTATGCATTCAGCGTGCCTTACTCAATTTAACCTTCATTTAATCTTACTTCACAGATTGAAATTGTCCCCATCCGGGCACCACCCTTAGGACTATAGAGGGGGTGTTCTTCTTAAGTGATTCCAGCTTTGTGGTGAGCAAGGGTAATTGGAAAACCATCACCACATATGTCTGGGTAAGCTAAATTAGACTAATATGTAATGACCTGATGCCTGCTGCCCTCTTGCCTGGGGAAGATGTACTGGACCTGCAATTTCTTTGTGAACCCAGCACTCATGATTGACTCGTAGTGCTAGTTTGCTGGTCTCCTGATCAGAGCCTCAGGGACACAACAGCTCCAGGACCAGTCTTCAGCGAGTTCCTGACCCTCAAGAGGGACCTTTCAGGTCTTGAAACCTTGATGTGGCTCTTGAGCTCTTAAATTCAAGCTTTTGGACCCTTTTCTCTACCACAAATGTGTCCATTCACACAGGAACCACCCTGCTCTTGAGGAAACCATCTGTCTCTGTATGTATTGACCGCTAGTCTACTCTTTCGTTGTTTTGAAACCACCAGTCCGTCTCCTTACATCATTCATTGCAGAGGAATGTCAACATGGAGCTGCAGCCCACATATCTGTAACACCCAACTTGGGAGCCCATTAGGATCGCGGACAGACTTGAGTCCGTCCGCGACCCTTGAGGATGAGGGAACGTTCGCATGGGCTGCGGCGTTCCCTCCTCTGCAATTAGGATGTGACCGCCACCCTGGCGGTCACATCCTCTATTTTTAACATTGCAGCGGGTGCGGCTTCAAGCTGCACCCGCCGCAATGGTAAAAAAGCACACATTGCATTTACATGCAGAAAGCTGCAGGCACTGCGCGGTGCCTGCCGCTGTCTGCATGTAAATGCAGGGGGGTACCATAGGTACCCCCCAGGTGCACCCCCACCCCCCCTTCACCCTGGGGGCCCGCAACGCGCCCCCCGAAGTGCACATCCGTATGCTTTTCAACGGCGGAGAACCCGCCGCGGAAAAGCATATCTGATACGCAATCCTAATATGGCTGGCGGTGTCTGAGCGACACCGCCACCATATAAGAGCTTTTCCGCCGTGGTTGTAAGCTGACCACGGCGGAAAAGCGGCGGACATAAAACAAGACCCACCAGCCATCCTAATTTGGCGGTGGGTCTTTGGAGGCTCCGCAGCGGTTTTCCCGCATCCTCCGGGCCAGCGGTGGCTTCCGCCAGCCTGTAGGATGCGGGAAAACCGCAACCGTAATGTGCCCCTCTGTCCTTGTGCAACCCGACCACCGCCAACGATGCTCTCTTTGCTCACTGCGCCCCTCTCCAATACGAACGGGACACTTGCCACGAAATTTGAGAAGGTAAAATTTCAGCAGTGCAAATCTGGGACTATGTCCAGTCCAACCAGAAAACTTTGGTTACCACTTTATGCTATTAGGCGTTATATTGCAGTTTATTCTTAAAAAAATCCTAACATCGTTTCTACTGGTTGTATTTTTGTCATTTTATCTTGTTTTATCCATTAAATTAAGCTCTATTTTCTTTTGCTTACCTGGTGCAGGATACGCTTTGAAGCATTGTACAAATACTTCACACATTGCCTCCACATTACACTAAGTGGTACAAAAGGGGGTGGTGATGGACGAGGCATCTGAACCAATCACTCACTCACACCCAGTCAAAAGATCTGGGTTTGATCCATCACCGTTCTTTAGCCCACTCTGCCACCCCAGTTCAGACATGGCTATGCATGAAGAGCCACGCCCACTTAGGGCAGCCCCGATTTAAATAAACGGCATTTAAATCGCAATGGTGAGTGTCATGTGCTCTTTGCCTGTGCATGAAGAAGGGGCGTGTTTGCCCCAAAACGCGTCGGACCTCTTTTTAAATCTTGTGGGGGACGGTTGTGAGGACGATTGGGGCAGCAGAAGACTGGAGGGTCAGATGTGCCGTGGGTAGCCCTCCCGAAGCGCCTGGCGTTTTTCTTTCTATATATATATATATATATATATATTTATATTCGCAATCCTTTCAGCTCACAAAGAGGAAGACAGCACTCACAGGACTTTAGCTTAGCGATGTTTTAATCTTTAAACAGACAGACGCGTTTCGTAGAAACTCCTTCCTCGGTGTAGTAAGAAGTTTCTCCGAAACACGTCTGTCTGTTTACAGATTAAAACACCGCTAAGTTAATGTCACGTGACTGCTGTCTTCCTTTTTGTGAGCTGAAAGGATTGCGAAGCTTGGATATATATGCGGGGCACCACCGGAGTACGGCACCCACCTTCTGAGTGACTCATGCTTTGGTGCAATTGGAGCTGGATATATATATATATATTTCGACCATGTTTTCCAGCAAGATGACGAGTTTCGGGCTCGAATGCCTTTGTTCACATGTGGACCATATATCTACTGATTATTTTTGAACACTGCTTAGTGCACACCCCCTATCACGTGTTACAAACCACATGTATTGTGAATGTATTGCGACTTATATAGCGCACATATCACCCGAAGGCATCAAGGCGCTTGCCTTGGGAACCCGTCCTGGCTTTTCCCTGTGAGATAACCCCTACTGGGTATCCCCAGGGTGAAAGCCTGGCATCCCGCAGCGGGGTGGGCCGCCGTAGTGGAGATTAAGCAACTATTGCCCAGAGTTGCAGCGTGGGACCCCATGATTAGAATAGGCACCGAGGCGAGAATTATCGAGTCCGTGGACATTTTGGGCTCAGGACCCTGCCGCGTCAGGAATTGAACCCTGGTCACGGGCCAGACCTCTGCATCAGGGTCTGCCGCTCTAATCAGTGAGCCACACTCCTCCACATGATTGCAGATCTAGACAGCAGACTTCATTTCGGCCAATAGCCCGCATTTTGCAATAACATATGAATCTGTGGATTGTGCCAAAACATCAAATAGTTTACCAAATGTATTATTCATAATTACAGGTTCTGCAAGATTTTTCTTTCTGTATAAATACATTTGTGCAACAAGAGCAGTTTGTAAAAAACAATACTATATTTTTTTAACAAATGATTTGCCAAGAAAATATTTAGATATATGTATGGCAGCCTCACACCTATAGCTAAGCTCACCTTAGACATATTATATAATATAATTCATCAATGTAGAACCACAAAATATAAGATTCACATATCTGAAACCTTCTATTCGATCTTTATATTATAACTGTCATCAACATATGTATTCTGTATAGGGCTCTTTTAATGTGCAAAAAGTGCATAGCAGCTAATAAATTTAATTGTGCAAAACCGTGCTAGTATAATCTCTAATGAGAATGAAGTGCATTAGTATGATAGATATCAATTTATAAATATTAATAACAATAGAAAACAACACAGATTTATATATTGTTAAAATCAAATAAATAACATTCATACATAACATCATACTTGATAAAAGGGCATGTGTTCTAAAACCATTTTTTTCTAATTAGATTTTCAAGCATAAGAGGTATTCGAATCAATCCATTACAGAATTATATCTTTAAGTTTATTACATAAAAGACACTAATAATGGAATATAGATGGCGGTAAAAAAAGAGGCAAAATCTGTACTAGTCGTCCAAGCACTGGTTCACAGCTCTGTAATTACAAAGCATACGGTAAATTGTGCATGGCCTCATCTTGTCCAAAACTTTACATAAGAGAGAGACAAACGTAGAGAAAGTTGTACATATCCTCCATATTGTTTAGCCCATTCGGGCATTTACTAGTGAATTCAAGTATCATCATTGTCTCTAGTTGTCTTAGTTGGAGTTCCCTGTTACCTCCTCTTTGTGGTTTAGGTACAGATGCTACCACAAAGTATTTGAGGTAGTTAACATTGTTGTTGCGTACCCTTTTAGAGTGGCCTGCCACTGGGTATGTGGGATCATTGTGCAAATTGGCTCTCAAATGATGCAAGATCCTCACGTGCACCTGTAGCTTAGTGCTGCCGATGTAATTCAAGCCACAGGTACACATCAGGACATATACAGCGCATTCTGTCCTGCAATTAAAACTCCCAACTATGGCCGTTTCACTGACGCTAAAGGGAGTGTGATAATGGGTCATGTTTTTGAGCATTTGCGAAAGCCAGGAGTAGGTTTCAGCCACATTTGGGTTTGTCTAGTCTTGGGGCTGCTTTTAGCCAAGATAGCTCCCATACTTTTGGCTCTCCTAAAGGTGATTGCAGGAGTAGCTGGTAGACTGGTCCGTAGCACTGGCTCAGTGAGTACTATAGACCAATTTCTTTTAACTATTGATCTGATTTTTCTTTCTTCACTGCTATAAGTGGTGATATGTCTGGGTCTTTCCTTTTTTACTAGCTCATCACAAGGGACTGACTCTCCTGTTGGTTCTAGATTTTCGGCAGCACTGTTTGTAAACAGGCTCTCTCTGGGTCTCATCCTGGCTTTGCTCATAGCTTCATTAAGCACAGTTTCTGAGTAACCTCGTGCTTTCAATCTCACCAATGTTTCTTTCACACATGTCTCAAAATCTGATTCCAAACTGAAAATTCTTTTGAGTCTTAAAATTTCACCGTAAGGGATACTTGCAATAAGGTGTTTGGGATGCGCACAGGATGCATGTAGTGTCACATTGCCGGTGGTGGGTTTTCTATACAGTGTCGTTTCAATTTTATCATTCTTTATATACACTCTGACATCTAAAAAATCTATACTCCTTTTATTAATATGGGATGTAAAGTGGAGGTTCAACTTGTTATTATTGATGGCTTTAACAAAGTCAAGGGCTTCTCTTTCCCCACCTTTCCACAAAATAAAGATGTCATCTATGTACCTAAGAAAGCAAATTACATTGTTGTTGAAACATTCACTGTGTTCCTTTTTAAGAACCTGTTCCTCCCACTGGCCACACATGCAAGCACACGTAGCTGGGGGGAAAACACGCTCCCATCGCTACTCCTCTGAGTTGTCTAAACAAATCCTTCCCAAATAGGAAGAAATTGTTATTTAGGCACCATTCAAATAGATTTAAAATTACTTTTTTGTGTTGGTAAAACTCACATGATCTCTGATCTAAAAAGTATTTGACTGCAGATAGTCCTATATTTTTGTCTATGCTTGTGTAAAGCGATTCAATGTCAAGAGCTATTAACAACATGTCTTCCGTCCATAACAAATCTTTAGTTTTTGCAAGAAAATCACCTGTATCCTTAAATAACTATGCAGATCTTTAACCAAATCCTGCAGAAAATAATCAACAGATTTACCAACTTGCTCTGCAACACTTTTAATGGCTGATATAATAGGTCTTCCTGGTATAGGAGAAATACCTTTATGAATTTTAGGAATTAAATACATCACTGGGAGGACAGGAATTTCATTATTCATAAATGTATATTTTTCTAAAGAAATTAGTCCTTCCCTTCGCCAATGTGCTGGTTGCTTTTTTTATGTCTCTTTGGCCTTGATGTAATTCTTCTGGGTAGATTTCTCATAGCAGATCGAGTCGTTCAATTGTCTATTAGCTTCTTTGACATAATTTTCTTTCGGCCGAATAACCAGGTTTATAAGATTCTTTTATAATATTCTCATTGTTATTTCCCAATATCTTCATGAGATTAGCATACTCTCGTTTTTTATATTGAATATGTTTCTTTTTTTTGGTTTTTACTTGGAGGTGCAATTTCTTAATGTCCTCAATGACACAGTTGTGAAACATGTCCACTGCATCCTTGGGCATCAGTGGTATAAAACAAGACTTGGCCTTGAAAGGGCTGATCCTAGCCCCCTTCTGCAGTAGATTGATTTTACGCAGCCTGGCTTGTGTGGCATTGTCAATATCTGGATCTAAAGGCTGTGATCCTGTAGCTTGATTCAGATCGTGTATTGTTAGTAAAGTGGGGATATCAGAAGCTACTAGTTTGGGCTCATCCTCAACAGTACCACTGTTTGGTTCGCTGCTAGTTTTGTCTTTGTCTGTTTTCATGGCAAAGAATTTCTTTAATTTCAATTTTCTAATAAAACGGAAGACAGCAATTCTTGTCATAGCATATTTGAAGTTTTGGCCAGGGCAGTAATTCAATCCTAATGAGAGTAGCTGTTTTTCGGCATTAGTGAGGACAACAGATGACAGGTTAATGATGGACTTATCAGAATCTAATTCTTCCGTTGCCTTGGTACTTTTTTCTTCTTTTGACCTTTGTTTGCACCTCTTTCTTCTGTCGTGTCTGTTTGTTTTTTCTCTTCCTGTTTGCCTGTTTTGTTGCCTCAGCCTCAAGTTTTGAAGTCTTTCTTCTACTAAAAAATCAAGTACTTGTTCTAGATTTAATTTGGTAAGTATTTGCTGTCTGCTATCAGCCTTCACACTTGAGTCACTTGTGAGTGAGATTGTATCCACACTTGAGATTTCTCATTTTGTTCAGGTACTGTGTTGAACACCCGAGAACCAGTCTCATCCCTGTTTTTGTTGCCGTATTTTTGTCGTTTAGCACTATTTTATTTTTTTTTGTTTTTTTTGTTTGTCCTCATTAGCCACATAGTCGATCCAGGGGCGCTCCAACCATGAGACCCAATCTCCACTGTGACACCTGAAGACCAATGAACGGTCTCCGAGTACCCAGAAAGGCAGACAAGATATCTCAGGCAATGAAGAACCCTGTACGGACAATCTCCAATCAGGCCACTTATTGGCAAGTAGTCCGACGGCGGAATGGCTTGGGGTGCCTCCCTTTGGACAAGGAGATTTAGGCCTAATCATCGGACCCGAAAAAAAAAAAAAAAAACCCGGGTTGACTAATTGTACCTTCTCCATTCAATCAGGAAGTCCCAGAATTTCACAGATCGAGGGCTACCTATTCTGGTTAGGTCTACTTTCGACGTCGCGTGTAATGAAGACAGCCACTCTGCATGTGTTGGAGGGTTCGTGCTGACCCAGTTCTTACAGATTTCTCTTCTTGCTAGTAGAATAGCATAATATAAGAATTCTCTTTCTAATCCCTTGATGTCCTCGTTTAGGCCGAAGATGATTAAAGACCATGTCAATGGGATAGGAATTCTGAGGATAGATTCGAGTGATATCTTAATTTCTTGCCAGTAGGTAGCGATATTCGGGCACTCACAAAACATGTGTAAATCTGAGGCTGCTGGGAGAGAGCATTTACTACAACATTTCCCGGGTTGGAATTTTGAGAGTCTCTTCGGGGAGTAGTAGGCCCGGTGTAGAGTGAAGAAATGATTACGCCTAAGTCATGCTGGCTTTATGATCTTGTAAAGGAGGGTAAAAGATTCCTCCCATATGTCTTCTACCTGGGGTTCTCCCTCTCCTCCCCGCAGTTTTATCGGAAGATTGAGGTCGCTCTCTCCTTCCTCTATGATATTCCAATAGTAGAGTGCGACTTCCTTCCTTCCCACGGGTTTCTCCACTAAGTTGTTTTCTAAGAGGCTGTTTTCGCCCATTATTGCTTTTTCTTCTGTTGAATTCGAAGCCAGCTGGCGAGTTGTATATATAATAGCCAGGAGATTGGTGGTGTTACTCTGAGCTTGAATGTTTACCATTTCATAAGGGATCCTTCTACCACTAATTCCCCCCACCGTGTTATACCAGCGTCCAGTAGGGCCATTTTAACTGTATTAGAGTGTTGTGATGAAAGCCCGGGTAGTTCCCAAATGGGTGCGTAATTAGAAAGATACCCTATCCCAGCCTTGGATTTGATCTGAGTCCATTCTCTTATGGTGCCCAGTAGTGTCTTTAGTCTGACTTTTTTAAAGAATTTCTGGTGGCCGAACTTGAATAGAAAGCCGTTCAGTGGAAGATCGGAGCCCAATAACATTGCC
Organism: Lissotriton helveticus; assembly: GCF_964261635.1. Lineage (NCBI taxonomy): Eukaryota > Metazoa > Chordata > Amphibia > Caudata > Salamandridae > Lissotriton > Lissotriton helveticus. The sequence goes on along the minus strand of NC_136063.1, from coordinate 1,707,051,631 downwards.
TTAAACATATTGCCATTTGCATTGTCCAAGGGGATCTTAAGTAGCTTCCTGGAGTGAGTCAGATGGAAAGCCCAAACGTAGCATTCCAAATCTGGCTAGGCAAGCCCCCCCATTTTCCCTTTTTCTTCTTAATTTCTTCCAGGCCAATCTGCTGGACTTATAGCCCCAAATAAATGAATTAATATTTTGTTGGCATTTTGCAAGTTGTTTAGTTTCAAAAGTTAGTGGGATGGTATTAAAAATGAAAGTATATTTGGGGAGAATACTCATTTTAACCAAGCTGGTTCTCCCGAAGATGGTAAGCGGGAGAAAGGACCAGGATTTCATCAGGGTTTTGGATTCACGGGAAATCCAGTCAAGGTTGTTTTGAGCCAGGTGATCCAAGTCTTTGGTTATTGTTATTCCCAAGTATCTCATTGAGGATTTTACCGGGAGTTGGAGGTTAGTGATATTCCAAGTCATTATTTCCGTCTTCCCAGCACTTATTTCATATCTGGAAAATTTCCCAAATTCCTCCGCCTTCTTTATAACCGTTGGAAATGCCAGGGCCGGGTCCGTTGTGTAAATGAGTATATCGTCGGCATATAGGCCGACTTTCTTCTCCCATCCGGAAAAAGAGAAGGGCGGGATATTAATATCCTCTCTAATGGACTGCGCAAATGACTCTATGTACAAATTAAAAAGGAGGGGGGAGAGGGGGCACCCCTGCCTTGTCCCTCTGCTGATTTTAAAGGGATTTGTTTGTGTGCCATTAACTAACAGACAGGCTCTGGGGTTATTATATAGTAGGCCTATGGCTCTGCGGAATTTAGGACCAAGTTGAAATTTATCCATTGTTATATTTAAATATGACCAGTTTACCCTGTCAAAAGCTTTTGTGGCATCAAGTGTCATAGTTGCCAGGGGTAAAGAAAAAGTTGAGGCAATGTCAGCAGCTCCCACTAAATCATATGTTAAGTCAGCCAGTTGTCGGCCTCTGATAAATCCCTTCTGATCATGATGGATGATTGATCCAATCTCGCTTCCCAATCGTGCAGCCAAAATTGACGCAAAGATTTTGTAGTCATTATTGAGAAGCGAGATTGGACGATATGATCCGCACTCAACTGGGTCCTTTGCTGCTTTTAGTATTAGAGCTATGTTTGCTTCCCCCCAGGAGCTAGGTGGTGTCTCGCCTCTGATTAGTATATTATTAAATAGGATCGTAAGGATCGGAGTGAGAATACAGTTAAGTACCCGAAATAATTCTCCTGGGAGGCCGTCTGGTCCTGCGGCCTTCCCCTGTTTTAGTTGTTTGATAACATTCTCTACTTCTATTTCTGTTATTTCTTTATCGAGGTTTTCTCTTTGGGAGCTGTTAAGCTTTGGGAGAGTTACTTTATCCAACCATTCAGAACTTTCCTCAAAATTTGCGTTAGTCTCATCTGTATAGATGTTTCGAAAAAAGTCGTTAAAAGCTTCCCCGATATCAAGATCCGTCGTCCTATTGACCATTTCCCCAGCCACTCTCACTTCTTTAATATGATTCCTAGTCTGGTCAGCTTTTATTTTCCAGGCTAGCAATTTCCCAGCGGATTTGCCGTATTCAAAGTGCGAGAGTTTGCCGGCCTGCCATCTTTTGTTCAATCTTTCTTGGAGTAACGCATCTAATTTACCTTTTAATTCTCTTTTCTCCTCTTGGTTATCTGAGGGAGCTTGATCTACCGATTCCAAACGAGTCAAATCTTGCTCGATTGTTAAGATCTCTGTATTTCTTTTTCCTGTAGGAAGCCCTATTAGTAATGCAGCCCCTAATATAAGCTTTCCAGGCCTCCCATACATTTACCAGAGAGGCAGAGCCTATGTTCCACTCTAAGAAGAACGCGGTTTCACGTATGAGATGATCTCTCTCCTCTTCCTCTAATAGTATTGTTCGGTCAAAATACCATGATGCATGAGTAGATTCCAGCTCTAGTTTTAGTGAGAAGAGAATAGCAGAGTGGTCTGAAAGATGCAAAGGCAAGTATGTTAAATTATTAATCTGATCTTTAAGAGAGAGGCTGAATAGGGCATAGTCTATTCGTGATTTATGCTTGTACCTATAATTATGAAAGGAGACTCCCATGGTTTTCCCAGCTCTTTGTCTCCAAAGATCGTTTAACCCAAGGTTTGACATGCAACTCCGGAGCGTAACCCTCATGTTACTTTGCACTACAGCTCTGGAGCTGGGAGATTTATCCAGTTTTGGATCTAGCACTAGATTGAAATCTCCCATCCATATTATGGGGTCCGAACAGGTAATGAGATGGTTCTGTAGAATGTTTAGGTAAGACGAATTGTCCTGATTAGGGCCATAATAGCTGACAATAGTAAGAGGCCTTGAGTACAGTTGGACGTTGGCTATCAGCCATCTACCGCTCGCGTCTGTTTTCCAATCTGTGATCTGAGCCCTTGCTCCTTTTTTAAAAATAATGGCAGTGCCACGGATATTGGCATTATGGTCAGTACTTACGAATTTATCCACCCATTTCAGTTTTTTTAGTATATCTGTAATCTCATGATTGTTTAGGTGTGTCTCCTGAATCGCCATGATCTGCGCGGATGAATCTCTAAGATACTGTATGATTTTATGTCTTCTCGCCCTTACTCGCAGACCATTGACGTTCCAGGATAGGAATTTAATATCTATCATCTATTTTATCTTCCCGCTGCTCTAGTGCTTTTTTGCCCGTTTTCTGCCTACCATTTCCTGTATTAACCAAGCAATGATTGTATCGCGCATTTGGATCCATGTTTTTTATGATTATAAGATTCAGCTTATGAGAACTTTTTTTTTTGTGCCTTTCCCCTCCTCCCACCCCTGGAAACCCCCCCCCAACTTACTCTGGCAGGATGTCTTGCCAGATTGTCGTCCCCGACGTGCTCCTGTTCTGATGCCCTCGTTTTCTTCTTTTATCGGTCGATATATTCAATATTTTATAGGTGATGATAAATGATAAGGATTTAGTTTTAATATATGTTATATATATATATGTTATATATTAACTGTGTTAAATATGTTGTTGCTTCTAATCGCCCTTGAGTTTCAAAGGTATAATGAGGCGTAAATCATAAAAGGAGTTGGTCTAGCCCGGGACTTCTTATCAAGATTAGTTCTGAGGATGGGGGTGATCTATAGTGAGATATTTTTTTTTTCCCCTTCCCTTCTTTCCTTTTCCCCCCTTTTTCCCTTTCCTCCCCTTTTTTTCACCTCATTCTTTTTTTTTCTTTTCCCTCTGATTAATTATTTCCCAATTTTTTTTCCAAATTTTTTTTCCCCTAGTGTTTTATTTCTTCCCCTTTTTTTTTTTTTTAAGCTTATTCGTGGTTCTGACTCTTATATATTTTCTTTTGTTGTTTGCTAGCTACTACTAAGTGTCAATAGGGCTTTTCGAATTCACTGATGGAAACTAATAGCTCATCCGCTTCGAAGGGAGACTTGATATTGTACATTTTGTTATTGTACATTATCCTTAAGAAGGCGGGAAATCGCATCTGTACGGTAGCTCCCAGTCCTCTAAACTTCTCCATCCGCTGGCCTAATTCCCATTGCCTATCCAATGTTGTCTTTGATAGGTCAGATCTTACTTCAAAAGGGAAGTCTGAAGTTTTCAGGGTCTTGATTTTAAGTGCTAAGTTCAGTATTTTTTCTTTCAATGAATATGTTAGGAAGTTTACCAGGATCTTCCTAGGTTTGGCTCTGCTTGGGTTGAGGCGGAAGGGGTCACGATGTACCCTCTGTATATCGGACTCCAATTCAGACACAGATTCTTCCAAATTGAGGGAGTCTTTGAGTATAGTTGCAACAAAGGTCTTTATCTCCCCTCCCTCTTTCCCCTCCGGGATTTTTAGCAGCCTCAGGTTGTTCCTTCTTGAAAAATGTTCAAGGGTCTCTACCCTTTCTTTAACAACCTCACCCTCTCTTCGTAGAGTCTGGATCTTAGTTTCAACATGCTCCAGTTTTGCTTTGAGCTCACCGACAGTATCCTCTAGGCTCCCAGTTCTCAAAAAGAGCCCATCTACTTTGGTCTCCAGGTTCTCACACATTGATCAGATCTCTGACTGATTTTGTCTCGATTCCTCAAAACATTTTTTGACTCCTCAAAGCCATTCCTGATCTCCTTCCTCATACTAAGGAGTATAAGTTGGAGGGTTTCATCGCCATCAGTTTCTTCATTCCCCGCAGCACATAGGTCTGGGTTCCTGGCCGCCCCTTCTATCTCGACTAGGTTAGCAGCTTGATGGTCAACAGGGGGCATCATGTTTGTAACCTGTTCTGCTGGATCTCCCATCTTTACGCCCTCAGCCTGCACCTCTGTCCCTGCTGCCTCCACTGCTATTTCCCCAAAGTTACTAAGTGCAAGTGTAGAGTCAAAAACTTCAGCTGGGGTAAGTGCGTTTTGCGTATTGTTCAGTCTTTGAGGCTCTTTATTTATGTTAAGAACCTGAGGCAAGACCTTGAAATAAGACTTCAATGGGTGTGATCCGGGAGGTTTTATTCGTTTTGGAGTTGCCCTTATTATGACTCTCCTTATGGGGTAGTTCCTTCGGGCCAGTGTATAGTAGCTTCTGCCTCTTGGCCCGCCTCGGCGGCCTTTGAGCCAGAGGTTGTGTTGATTCAAACACAGCTTCCGTCTCTGACTCTGTGACAGTTTGTTCCCCTGAGCTTCTTTCGGGTTATTGTGCCAGTCCTGTATCCCTAAGTCCCGCAGAGGTTCCTAATTCTTTGTCTTTGTTACTCCCTTTCCCTTTCCCCCTCACCTTCCGTTTCCCCAGGGTTCCAGCTGTCTTTGTTCCTGAAATCTCTACCAGAGGCAATGATTCACTGTTTACCTGGGCGGGAGCTACATAAAGGGGAACTTGCAGGTTTCCCTTGAAGCTAAACAATTTCGATGTAAGGGATGGGTTTTGCGAAGAGCTACAATCTTGTTTATCTATGGAGCCAGAGTTTAAAGTAGGTTGTATTTCTCCCTTCAGCAAGCTCCCTCCCTGCTGTCCCCCCTTACCGCACCGTGTGTTTGCTGCCAGCGAGGTTACTTTCCTCGAAGAAATGCTGTGTGCCGCAGCCCTTCAAATTTTTCGCAGCTCCACGGCTGCGTCTCTCCAGCGGTAGGGCGCAGGGAGGAGAGCCCGCCCCCAACACATCGGCAGCTCCGACCTTGGCCACAGCGCTCTGGCGTTCTGCTATGTGCCGGCGTCTCTGGGCCGTTGATCTCGAAGCTGCTCGGCTCGGTCTCTGCTCTGCTACCGATCCGTCTAGCCGCACAGGTCTGATTCAGATTCCGGATCCTTCTCTTGTCGTTTAGCACTATTGTATTTGCGTGCGAATGTAAAAATCTGGCCATTGCTGTAACACGTCTGGTTGTGTGCAAACGTATGTGCTTTTCTACTCTTGATTTTATCTTCATATTTGCGCAGCCTTACATTGATCTCTTCTCTTGTTTTTTTAATTAAATCAGTTTCTTCCGATTTACCCAACTCCTCATTAATCAGTTCGATTTCATGTAGAATTGCCTCATGATCAATGGCTGCATACTTGATCAAGATGTGTACTAAGTTCATGGAGGCTGCTAAATTGCTTTCTCCCCACTCTTTTAACATACAGGGATTGGGTTTGTCGAAGCTAGGAGCGAGTAGAATTCGCAACCCTCGAGGCACTCGACCCACCTCCGCATACTTTGTCAAAGATTTATGCTCCCACCATTTGGTGATTTCAAGTCTCATGTTTTTCTCCAAGTTTTTTAATAAAGTCTTTTCATTGGATTCCGCTTTATTAGTGCCACTGGAAGCATGTATTATACCAGTGGAAGTCGATGGCAGATTCCCGAATACCTCATCGGCTGCTGCCTCACGTTCTCGTACAGTCTCATCAGACATGCTGAAAAAGTGTTATATGGTCTTGTAGCTTGCACACTTCGCGGCAATCGACTGTTAAAGACAATTTTTGTATCTCCCCACCTCTGCCAAATGCCGTCTTCCTCACCGCTTGAAGTTAATCCTCCACGGGTCTCCCGACCCAGTCGTAGATCAATCTTCCATCTGCAAAAGTGCTTGAGGCTGCAGTAGTGGGCAGCCACCAAAGTTCCACTACGGATTCCAGTCAGGATTGGTTTGAGGGCGGCTGCCGCTTCCAGGGGAGAGGGTCCATCAACGAGAGCAAACCAACTTATGTAAAGACATTCAAAATGTAGAAACTCCCGCCACCTCCGGATGGTGAAGAAGGAGAAACAAACCACTTTAGATAATCAGGCAAGATGTTTTATTCAACCATGTTTTCCATCAAGATGACGTGTTTCGGACATGAAAGCCCTTGTTCACATATGGACCATAGATCTACTGATTATTTTTAAAGACTGCTTAGTGCACAGGCACTATCACGTGTTACAAATCACATGATTGTAGATCTAGACAACAGAGTTCATTGCGGCCAATGGCCCGCATTTTGCAATAACATATTAATCTGTGGATTGTGCAAAAATATCAAATAGTTTACCAATTATATTATTCAGAATTACAGGTTCTGCAAGATTTTTTCTTTCTGTATAAATACATTTGTGCAACAAGAGCAGTTTGTAAAAAACAATACTATATTTCTTTAACATAGGATTTGTCAAGAAAATATTTATATATATGTATGGCAGCTTCATGCCTTTAGCTAAGCTCATTTTAGACATATTATATAAAAAATATGTTTGTAAACAGTATATACTCGTGTGCAAATATTAGCGGATATATATATACATACACACACACACACACATAAAAGTGTCTCACTAAATACGTGGGTTACTGACTAAACTGTGTGTCTGTATCACTCTGTCTGTTGTTGTGTGAACTGCTGCATCAGTTGGTCACTAGCTAAAAGAGTGTCTATATTAGTTATTGTTTATTTGGCTGAGTATTTGTATGGGAGTGTGTGTGTGGTTGGGTGGGTGGTGTGTGACTGTGCAAAGATGTGTGAGTGGTTGATTGACTAGGTGTATGAGTTTAAGAGTGCATGTAGAAACAGTTGTTTGGGTGGGTGAGTGTGTTTATGGTTGTGTTGATGAGCGAATGGTCTCAGTCGTTCATCTCCAACGAAGTGGAAAAATAAAAAAGCAGAGTATGTGACAGTTGTTATATATAAACAACTATACGTAAGAGTCAGTGATTGTGTGAGTGACTGTATGGATGAGTGTATACTTGTAATAGTGATTTTATAAGACACTAAGGGCCTGATTCTGATGCAGGTTGGAAAGCTTCCCGACTGAATTGGTTTGGAAATGGTTTCCGACCCACTCAGATAGGGAGAGTCCCACCGACAGAGTACGATGCATCCGGATACTTCCCAATACGATTTGGTTGGACTCCAATTGACTTTATTTTTTTGTGTTGAAATTTTTTATTAAAATTTGCAGATGAAAATACGAATACAAATGCAGCAATAAATCAGAGTAATATAATGGTAAATACAGATGAGAAGAAAACTTACATAGGATATAACAAATATGAGGAAACAGAAATAGCATATATTCCATAATCCTATATGTGGTAACAATAGGAAGAATAATAGGTAAATCATACTATAGAAGGAAAAATAAAGAAAAGAAAAGAAAAAAGGGAAAAGAGAAGAAAAGAGAAAGAAAGAAAAGAAAAGAAAAGAAAAGAAAGGAAAAGAGTACCAGAGTAACAAGAGCAGATAGGAGGAGAATTGATACAAAGGAAGGGGAGATGGCATCAAGAGTAAAGTAACAGAGAAGGGACCATGGAAAGAATAGAGTTAAGCAGAAACAGTATGTGTAGAAGAAGAAGGAGTAGAAGCCGAGTCATCGTCCACAGTGGTTTCCAGGAAGGGGACCAAATTTGGAGAAAAATGGAAGCCTGATCTTGTAAATTATAAATTGTGCGTTCATGTAAAGCTGTTTGCATTATTGCCACCAACCACTCTTCCTGAGAAGTAGTTGAGGGGGATTTCCAGTGGCGCAGTATACAAATTTTGGCCGTAGCCAAAGCAGTATGAAGAAGACGAATTTGCGGTTTGGAAAGTTTCGGGAAACCTCAAAAGTCATGTAAAATAATGTTGGCAGGTGTAAAAGGTAAAGGTAATGACATTGTAGAAGCCAATGTCTTTCGTACAAAAAGCCAAAACGATCTAGTACGAGGACATTCGCAGATGATATGTGTAATATCACATCCGGAAGCTGAACATCTCCAGCAGGAAGTATGTGATAACAATTTAGCTTGGTGTAATGTAACAGGAGAGCATTGCCATTCATGGATAATTTTGAAAATACAGAATTTGAGACGAGCTTCCCGAACCCCCTTGTGTAGCCCTTCTAAAATTTGATCCCATTGAGTATTGGAATATGCAACTGATCAATGGGATTGCCATTTCAACTGAAGAGCTTGTGAGAGAGGTTGTGAAAATAGAGGATGCAGAAATGTCTTATAAAGAGCAGAAGTCACACTTTTAAGGTTTCACCATAACTGCAAATAAGACAAAATAGGCGATACTGAGAGTAATTCTGGTGGAGAACCTAAGTGCTTTGTGATAGCTTGTTGAAGTTGGGTATATTTATAGGATTGTGTAGGTGGTAAATGGAATTCCTTGCTAAGTTGGGAAAAGGGCTTAAAAGTTCCATCATGAAAAAGTTGATCTATAGAATTGATGCCAGCTTCTTGCCATAAAGGCCAGGACAAAGTGCGACCACCAATACGAATAGCTGAATTAAGCCATAAAGGAGCTTTAAAGTGAACTCGCGAAATAAATTTAAGTATACGATTACCTCTCTGCCAAGATTTATGCACTGCAGATAAGATAGGGTTTTTAGGATCGGAAGAACTGGTCCTCTTACCATATAGAAAGGGACAAACCTAAACCAGGAGCCAAAAGGTGACGTTCAAGTAGAACCCATTGGGGTATATCTTTAGATTTGGGCAGAAAAAAAGTGAGTTGTGAGATATGAAGGGCAAGTGAATAATGCTCGTGGAGGGAAGACCTAAACTCCCATGTAATTGATGAGCATTTAATTTGGCCAAAGCAAGGCGTGGTTTAACCGTACCCCAAATAAAGTTTTATTTTAGAGTCAATGGATCGAAGAGTAGTTAGGGGAATGTGAAGAGGGAGCCTACCTAGAACATAAAGAAACCGTGGTAGAGTAACCATCTTAACCGCCTGAACCCATCCCCAAAGAGATAATCCCAGAACTTTCCATTTATAAGTCTCTTTGCATTTGCGTGATTAAAGGAGTTAAATTATCCATGACCACATTATCCAAACCTCTATTAATTAATATTCCTAAGTACTTAAGCCGGGATGCTTGCCAATGAAAAGGAAAGCCAGAGATTGCTGCTTTTGTAGTACCAATGGACATGGGTAATGCTTCACTTTTATCCCAGTTTATCTTGTAACCCGAGAAAGAAGAGAAATCGTTGATAATTTGAAGGAGAGTGGGAAGAGAATGGGGAAGATCAGTAAGGGTAAGAAGAATGTCATCTGCATATAAATACATTTTAGAATGGCCAATTGGAAGAGGGAGGCCTACTACTTCAGCAGATTGTCGTATTGCTGCAGCAAAAGGTTCCATTGCTAGGAGGAAAAGGAGAGGCGAAAGTGGACAACCTTGACGAGTACCTCGTCGAATTGGAAATGGGGTAGACAGAAAACCCCCGCAGTTAACTTGAGCCAATGGGCTATCATAGAGCAGACGCACTTTATCTATAAATTGATTGCCTAAGCCGAACCTTTGCATCACTGTAAAGAGATAGTCCCATTCAATGCGATCAAATGCTTTTTCAGCATCAAGGGAAAGAAGTAATGCATCGTCTGCAAGATGTTTAGCTGACCATAAAGCATGAGATAAGGTACGGACATGATTTCGAGACGAACGACCTGGAACAAAACCTACTTGTGAATTATGAATTAAAGAAGGTAAAACTTTACAAATATGCGATGCAAGAATGCTACCTAGTATTTTAATATCAGAATTCAAGAGAGATATAGGCCGATAACTGCCACACAACAAGGGATCTTTACCAGGTTTTGGTAAAACGGCTATAATTGCTTTGTTGGAAAGAGAGCCGAAAGAGGATTCCTCAACGGCTTCTTTAAACGCGGCATGTAAGGTGTCAATCATGCTCTGGCCAGTCCATTTATAAAATTCAGGAGGAAAACCATCGTCTCCTGGAGCTTTATGGTATGGTAAGGCAGTTTCAGCTGAAGAAATCTCATCTTTTGTAATGATACCGTCAAGTAAAGCTCTACCGTCATCTGAAAGACGTGGAAGATGTATCGCATCTAAAAATTTGGACATTTTGAGTTTATCTATATGAGTGCTTGGAGAATAAAGAGATCTGTAAAAGAAAGCAAATTCTTCAACAATTTCTTGTGGTCTAGTAAGTACGTCGCCACAACTGGATTTAATAGCTGGAATTGCCATAGCGGCTTCCCTCTGGCTCAGTTGCGCAGCTAGTAACCAACCAGCTTTTTCCCCCTGCTCATAGTGTCGCCCTTTCATTTTTTGCAAGGCGTATTCAGCCTTAGAAGTAAAAAGACTATTAAGAGACATTCGTGCCTGTTCCAATAATTTACGATTCTGGAGGGTAGGATTTGAGATACAAGAGTGAGAAAGCCGTTGAATGTCTTGCTCAAGATCTGCTTGTTTGCCAGCGTTGCTCCTGTTAAGAAGAGCAGCATCACGCATTAGTTGACCTCTAATGGTCGCCTTAGCAGCTGCCCAGACCGTTCTCTTAGAGGAAATTTAATCCTCATTAATAGTGAGATAATCCTGGAGATGTGATTGTAAAAGAAGTTTACCTGCAGGTGTTTTATATTTGTTTATGCTCAATCTCCATGGTTTGCGTCCTGGACTAGAGAGACATAAATCGAGAGACAAAAGAACAGGAGAGTGATCGGATATTGCTGCTTCCAAAATCCTCTACTCTGTAACCAATTGAACTGCCTTTTGCGAAAGAAGGAAATGGTCGAGACGGGAAAATGTGCCATGGGTAGAAGAAAAGAACGTATATTCTTTATCCTGTGGGTGACTAAGCCTCCAATGGTCAACAAGACCATTGTCGGCGAGAATATCACGCAAAATGGCTCTATCTGAAGCATTAACAGTATCAAGGCAGCCTGTTTTGTCAAGGACAGCATCTGGAGCCAAATTCCAATCCCCTCCAATGAGAAATTGAGAGGCATTTAGTTCTGTGAGAAGGCGATTTATTCTAAGGAAAAATTGTTTTTTGGTACCAAGTGGAGCATATATAGAGCAGAGGCAAATGAAAGAGTTCCCAATTTTCAGTTTAACAAAAACATATCGACCCTCCGGATCAGACCATGTCTTGGAAATTGTGAAGGGGAGTGACTTCCGGAAAAGGATTGCTTCACCACATTTACGAACAGGATTGGGATTGGTGGGATCAGGTTTAGAAACACTACTATGAATAACTTTACCGACCCAATCTCTGTTGAGTTTACTAGATTCAACAGCATCCAAATGTGTTTCCTGCAGCAAAGCAATGTCCACATGTTTAGAGTGCAAATATGAAAGGACTTTCTTTTGTTTTATATAATGGGTGAGACCATGAACATTGCAGGAAATCACTGATAATGGATGAGTTGAAGACATAATAGAAGAAGTTGAGAATAAGATAAAGAAGAAGTAAAGAAACAAGTATACGAGGAGAAAGAAAGAAAGATGTTACTCTGGAGAACAAAAGACAAAGTGTGCAAAAGTCTGAGAAACTGATAAGAAATAGATAGAAAGAAAAAAAAGAAAAATAGAGAAAATAAAAGGGAAATGCGAAGAGGGTTAGAAAGGCAGAGTAAATATCCGAAACAGAAAAAGTAAAGAGAAATAAAAAAATAAGATATTAGAAGTGGAGAAAGAACAAAATAGAAAAATAAAGAAGGAACCAAGACTGTTAACCGCAGGTCTGGGCGCACTGAAGCAGCGCCGAGGGGGCGGGACTCCATCCGAGGAGAGAAGAATGGGGATCGAATGAACAAAGGATAGTATGGAATATATGAAACGCAATAGAGTTAAATAACATCATAACCGTAATAAACCGTAACATGGTATTGTAAAACACATATCCATGAAAAAGAAAAAGATATGCAAGAGGTGATTACCGTATACTGAACATGCAATAAGCAATACCTTAGAAGGGATAAATACGCTTCAAAAGCTGAAAACAGTGCAAACTTGAAATTATACAATAGTATTAATACAGATATCACAATATGAGACATGAAGCAAAAGTGACTATATTATACAATACAATAAAGCCTCAAAAGGGCAATTGAACAGTAAAAATGATATCAATCAATGACTGTAATGGTCATTAAAAGTAAGAACAAGAAATCACAAATGTATACAAGTGAACAGAAAAAAAGGATTCAATCAGCATCTGAGGGTTTTTTAAGAGGTGATCTAGATTTGTCTCTCTGCGGTGCATTAGTAAGGTTAGAGATGGAGTGCAGAACTGAAGCATTATCATCCTGAGAGCGATTCAGACGAGTGAAATAAGCATGGCGGATTTTGCGGATTCGCAATCCGCGAATTTGCGGATTTGCGGATTGCGAAAATCCGCAAAATCCGCGAATTCTCGCGGATTTGCGTATTTTTTTTGGGGGTGTGTGTTCGCACGGGTTTCTGCAAGTTCGCGAGGGTTTTGTACAATTTCGCAAATTGCGAACTTACTTGTCGGGTCGCCAGTTTTGCGAACTTGTTGTTCCTACGTGCCCAGCCTGTTTGCAAGGCTTTCTTCATCACTGCCACCCTCTGTCACCACTGGCAATCTCTTTGGTCACCCATGCCACCCTCTGGCTCACCCATGTCACCCTCTGTGTCATCACAGCACTCTCTGGTTCACCAGTGTACATTATTGGGGCAAAGCAAAGCACTGCCATCCTCTGTCAACACTGGCACTCTGGTTCACCCATGCCACCCTCTGGCTGGCACACCCATGCCACCCTCGGTGTCATCACAGCACCCTCTGATTGACTAGTGAGTGTACATTATTGTGGCAAAGCCAAGCACACCTGCACTAAGTTTTGCAAACAACAACACCTGCCCTGCCCCAACTGACATTAATGAAGGCTGGCACCTGCTTGTCTGCTCCCTTTCCTTTTTGTTGCAATAACAGGATGCAATGGCATACTTGTAACTATTCTGTGACTGTCAGAGCAGGGTCACACAATAGTTGCAAGTAGGCAACCGGATTCTGGAGGGCCCCTTCAGGAAGCACTACAGGTAAAATGGTTACAAATGATGAGCTCGAACTTTTGCACCTGCTCGTTGGTTTTGCTTTTGCAAAACTCGTTTTTCGGTAATTTCGCCCTATTCGCGAGGCGTGGCGTCGTGCGAACTCGACCGTGGAAGCCGCAAACTCGTGCGAGTTACCCCAAGGTTGAGTATGGGCGCCGCCATTTTGTTTGCGTGACGTATTTCCGTTTCCGCCCGCTATGTGTAATCTCGCGCAATGAGCGCATTGCGAATGCAAGTTCGCACGAGTTCGCGAGAGAAATCGCGTGCGAACTTACTTACGCGCACGTGATCGGGCCGCCATCTTGTTTTTCATTCATTCCTATGTGTCTGGGCATGGTGTTTCTATCCTCTGTATATCTCTGCCATCCTTTGCTTGTTTTAATATTTTTTTGATCTATTTAACTTATTTTCTATCCCTCTATTTTTCTAGGTCTATATTTTTGTGTTTTAGGCTACTTTTGTTTACTTTTCAACTACTTTTTTAAACTTTTATTTCCTTCTTCCCTACTCTTATTCTTTTTCATTTTGTCTCCTTACTACTAACACCTGCCCAGAACATGGTGAAGACAGCTGTCAAGCTGCCCAAGACGGGCACCGCAGCCCGTGCCCGGCTCCCGTGTGGCCGATTGAGGGCGGAAATGGTGGTGCCCCGGGAGATCTTCAGCCCTGAGGAGGTGGGCGCACTTGTTTTTTATGTGCAGCGCCGTCTCCCCAGGACCATCGCGGCAGGCGGCAGGATCGCTGCTGGTTACACCAACAGCCAGGAGCGACGGAAGCGGTGGGGGCAGGTGTGCCGGGCCCTTTTTAAGATCACGGGGGTCCAGCGCACCTACAATCAAGTAACCCACCGCTGGAACGATATCCTGGACCGAGAGCGCGACCTGCTAGACGTGCTGGGAGTGGAGGTCCCCGGGCTTGGTGAGTAGTAGTAGCAATTTTTTCATCACTCACTACTCTGTTTTTTCTCCTGCTCTGTGTGACTGTGTTATATTGCAAATGTTTGCTTTAACTTTTTTACAAAGAGCAATAATGCTGCTGATTACATTGATAACAGAGGTAAATTAATATTTCAAAATCTTCTGTGCACTGTTCTCCTTCTCTGTGGCGGTGCCACTGCTTATTTGTTTTCTATTTTGTGTTCATTTAATTGGGTTGAGTAATGTATGAGTGTATTTTACAGAACTGCGTAATGCTAGACACAAAGGGGCAGATTTACAAGCCCCTTGTGCCACGTTTACGTTGCCTTACCTGACGCACAGCGACGTAAACGTGGCGCATCCCTGCGAGTCATGTGCAACGTGATGCATCTAAGGAGATGCGCCACGTTAAGGACTGGGCCTGCGCCACAATGGGTGTGTTCCCACGCAGGGGGGGGTGTGGGGGGTGGGGGGTGGCGGTCAGGCAGCTGTGCGCCTCGCAAAAGTGCCTGCGTGAAATCTACAAGATTTAACGCAGGCACTTCCGCGACGCTGCTACGTCAATTCTTTATGCCTGCTTGCTTGAAGCAGGCGTAAGGACTGATGCGGTATGTTGAGTATTGGGCAGCCCTGAGCATTGCGACGCGACTCTAGAGATGCGCCTCTCTTTCGTCACGAGATGCGTCACGCATCTGCCTAACCTTGCGCCAGGGTTTGCCGCATTGTAATTGCGGTGCATCTGCCGTGACGCAAGGTTAGTTTTGCGTTACGCATTTGTTCTGGTGCACATCTGGAGGTGTCCAGCTCAGAACTCGTAAGTATGCCCCTAAGTGTCAGATTAGCAATTACCTGTGCATCCCTGCAAAGTGTGCGGCACGCCAGCACCACCCATGGTGCGCCGTATTTACAATGCGGCACACCATGGTCCCAAAACGTCACCGAAGCGTTACGCATCGGTGCCGTAAAGGCGGCTCATTGATGGAGTTGCGTTGCAACGATGGCGCAGCTCCAGCAATGCTGCGTCAAGCCGTAAGTCTGCTTCATGCAGGCGCAGGGTTTCAGTGATGCATCATTGTCCTAAATTACTGATTGAAATTTTATATATTCCCCATAGCCACTTTTAGCCTGCGCAGGAACGCCCTCCCTTGCGCTGGAACGCTCCCTAATGGCGCAGGGCTTTAGAATGGGATGCATCTCCCATATGCGTAACGTTGTTAATATACGCCACACCATGGCGCCTCTCTTGTTGTGGCGCTGCGTCACAAAATTGACGCAAGAATGGAGCAAAAGAGCTGCAAGGGGCTTGTAAATCTGCCCCTAGAGTAGAGGCTCAGGTGCAGTCCTTCCTTTGTAGCCCTCATTTTGGATGAAATAGTTGGTTTTTGTTCTTTCTAAATGTTTGATTTGGTTGACAAGGACATCGGCAAGCAGCAATCATCAATGTTTTCTGTTCATTCTTTCATGTTGTACGTCAGGTCCGCCCAGGGGCAAGCGGACAGAAAAATCGGATGCAGTGGCTCCAAAGGAGGAGGATGCAGGCCAGGGCGGCGAGTGCTCCTTTGCTGGCCCCAGTAAGTTTTCATTTAAATATAGAGGACCTATTGTTGTCCAAGCGTTCCTAATTTAATTGTTTCAAAATAGTGTTTAGATAGGAGCAAAATCAATAATCCTACTGTTGCAGGGACAATTCTCCACAAACCGAACTATGGACACCAAAGACCAGAGTAATAATATTTCAGAGTGGCGTGTTTGGCACACTGTATAAACCTGGTAGTGTCAGCGGCACGGACTCCTCCTTGCAAAAATTGCAAAACTTTTCGCTCAGTCACTCTAGTCTGGAGGACCAAAAACCACAGAGTCTATTCAAGTTTAAAAGCTTTATTAAAAGTTTAAGTAAACACATATATTAAAATAAAGTTAGTTGGAAATGGAAAAGTGCTTGGTGCTGAGTTGATGAGTAATGGAACACATTTCTTGTGGTCGAGCCGAGCTTTCACCTGGTTTGAAGTTGATGTTGCTCTTGTCCTTAGAAGTCCAGTTTCTGTCTGTTCAGAGAAAAATGGTGTGTGTTAAAATTAAGCAAGCATTCAACAATTGTGACAAAAAAGTGAAGCAAGACAACAGCCTTCCCTGGAAGGAGGGACATTTTTACTTTAGACTAGAGTAGACAGTCAATTAATTTTTCTGTTGTTTTCACATTTTTTCATTCATAGACCAAATACTAGTGAGTGGTGTAATCTAACATTCTTAAATCTACTTTGTAGGTGGAACATCTGGTGGCGGGGCCAGCTCGGATGTGGTGGTGATCATTGACTCTGAGTCCGAGGATCAATCTGGGGAGGAGGCTGCGCTAGAGGAGTCGGACCAAGAAGTACAGACTGTGAGGAAGGAGACAGTGGCGGTGGCGAGTACAGGTAAGCTGGATCATGGTACTATCTGACTCTTAGATAAGATATGATATGTATCCAGTGGTGGCCCAGTGACAAATTACAATATAGTAATTACAGCAGGCTGGGACCGACAGACAGATAGAGGCAGAGACAGAGAGAGAGGAAGACAGAAGGAGAGAGAGAGAGGGAGGGAGCCAGAGGGAGGGTGAGGGACGGAGACAGAGAGAGAGAGACAGAGAGGTAGAGGGAGACACAGGGAGACATAAAGAGGGAGACAGAGAGAGAGAGAGAGAGAGAGAGGGAAACAGACATATCGCCTGGGCTTCTGCCAGATCTCTTTCATATGAAAGAGCATCAAACCAAGGATACAAGTGAGTTGTGGGAAGGGAAATGGTGATTCAAGCGCCCCCCCTTGCCCCTCCCTGCGGACGCCCATGATACTGGCCTGAATAGGTTTGTACTGCGCTGGCTAGTTGCTAGTTGTACTGTGACACAACTTCCTGCTGAATTATTTTGTGTTAATCATATTCTTAAAGAGCATTGGTTACATATTATGTCTTTCTTTCTTCATATAGTTGGCAATACTAAAACCTCAAAACCGACGAGGAGTATGCTGGCTGTACTGGCCCGGCAACGGAAGCTGGAAGCAACTGTTGCCCAATATCGGCGGCTGGTGGAACTGGAGGGGGACGACACGCACTCCAGTGCATCAAATCTAACATCTGCATCCTCCTCCGTGACCCCATGTTCTGCCGGTAAGCGCAGTGCTCCAGCGAACCGGAGCCGTGCTGGAAGACGCCACCGCCGAGCAGCAAAGGCTGCACCTCACAGTACTGTTAAGGCTCGCTTGCGCCGTGCACTCCGCAGAGTGTCCGACCTAGAGGCGGAGGTCCAGAAATGGAACGAGTATCAGAATGTGGTGGAGGGCCTCCGCTTAGATCACGCCACCCTCCAGGAGAAGTATGATGCCCTGGCCCTAAGGCATGATGCCCTGGAGGCCAACACCTTGCATCCCTAGAGTGTCCCTTGCCCCTTTTTTAGAGACTTTTGGGGGATGGGAATTGGGAGTTGGGTTTTTTGGGGACTTTTGAAGGACTATTTATTTGTTGGGGTTAGGGAGGGTCTTGCGGGAGATTATTTTTTTAGGGATATAAATATACTTTTTCAAACTTTATCTGAGCATACCTGTTTTTTTACTACTTTTGAGCTTGGTGGGTGGTGGTTTTGCAGTAAGTTCATTTAACTGAACACTGTCATCGTGTTGGTTCACGTGCAATAGGCCAAATGTTTTCCAAAGTAAATGCCTGTCACAGAGTTTGTTAATTCAAGAGCCCTAGGACTTTACTACTAGTACCACTGTCACTCTCTCGCCTCTCCGAACGCTCCATTATACTACCTCCCATCCAAACGCTTATCTTACCTGTAATTTGTGTTTGAGGGCTGGCTCCACCTGGAATTCACAGAGTCCTAAAGCGTTCTGCAGCAGGGCCACAACTGGAGTTTCCCGGCGTGGATTTTCTGCAAAACAAAAGCAATCAACATTAGAAATGTGGCAGCGGTGCTCACACACCACAAAAACCTAGAAGCCCCACAGACACCACCCCTAAGACAGGCAAGCGAGCAATAATAACGCCTAAACGTTCACGTGCAATAGACCAAATGTTTTCCAAAGTAAATGCCTGTCACAGAGTTTGTTAATTCAAGAGCCCTAGGACTTTACTACTAGTACCACTGTCACTCTCTCGCCTCTCCGAACACTCCATTATACTACCTCCCATCCAAACGCTTATCTTACCTGTAATTTGTGTTTGAGGGCTGGCTCCACCTGGAATTCACAGAGTCCTAAAGCGTTCTGCAGCAGGGCCAAAACTGGCCAATTTGATCCCTTAATAGACCTTGCCAGCAATGGCCCAGCCAAGACCCGTAAACCCAAGCGCAAACAAGTTTGACACCCCCAAACAGCCAAAAATGCAAATCGGGGAAAAAAAGTCACACTTAGCAAAATGTATTTAAATGAGGACTCACTACTTCCAGTCCCTCTTTAGGGGACTCAACGTAAGTTTCTTCATTGTGCAGAATCCAGGCATCAGCATTACGGGAAATGGATAGGATGAGTGGAGGAGGAGGATAGACGACCAGGACTGAGTTCTTGTCAACTAACTGTTGTGAACATGAGGAATGCTGCGGCATCAAAAGCAAGACAGTTCTGCTGATGGGCTTGTTGTTGCTTGTGATGGGGTGATTACAGTTTTGTTGTGAATGTGATGAAGCACTTGCTAAACAAAGAAAGACAGACACACAGGAATAAAAGTGAATAAGGAGGACTACATTTACAGTTAATGAGTCATTGACTCATTTTCAGAACTCGCTGTCAGGGAAGCAGAACTCGTCCTCATACTCTGCTAATTCATCACTCGGTTGTACTTCTGGTAACTGAGGAGAACTTTCCTCAGGTAGGTCGGTGTCCTCTTCTTCCTGCGTGCATTCTCGTACTTTGTAATCTGGTGGTATGAAGTGCTGGTTCATCTTTATCACGGTGAGCCGCTCCACATTTGCGGGCAAGAGGCGGGACCTTTTGCAAGTCACAATGCCACCAGCAGAACTAAAAACACGTTCTGAAGACACGCTTGCGAGTGGGCAAGACAAGTAATTGATAGCCAGGTTGGTGAGCTCTCGCCATATTTTTCTTTTCCCATGCCAATACGCCAATGGGTCCTCAGTAATATTGACCGCTGTGGAGTCATCCAGATAGGCCTGCACCATTGAAAGAATGTCCTCCCGCATTCCTGTACTTTGCACTTCTGTGTCCTTTCTGGGACAAGGAAACCCTAGCTCACTTAGCCAATCCGCTTCAGACATATCGCCTGGGCCTGGTGCAGATGATACGGTTGCTGGTGTGGTTAACGGCTTAGTGGAAAAGTCACTCACTTCTGCCAGAGGCACAGATGCAGAAGTGCTTTTTTGGGACGCCTGATGGCCTGCTGATTCACTAGTAGTACTGTCTTCTCGTACAGTTTCCTTCCGCTCTCATTCAAAACGAATGGCTGACTGAGCTAGCCAACCTTTGTACTCTGTAACATCTGATGTTTCAAAAGGAATTATTACTTTGCCAAACAATGGCTTTTTGTAACGTGGATCCAGAATAGTAGCACAAATGTAGTGCTGTTGTTTCTTGATATTTACAAGCCGTTTATTGCTAACTAGGCGTTGTAATAATCTCTGCGCCAACTCATATGCTTCATTCTTTCCAGCATCTTTTAATTGTGAAGACACCACCTTGACTTGGTGCTCGAGCTTCAGCAACAATGGGATAGCTTTGCTCAAAGAACAGTCCTCCCTGCTGACGTCACGCATGAAGACCTCAAAAGGACGAAGCATGTCTGTCAGGCTTTTAACTAGCTGCCATTGCTCCACCGCTAGCATCATTTCTGTCGTATCACCACCCAGGTTGTAGAAATACTCATTGAGTACTGGAAACAGCTCATGCAGACGCTCAAGCATGTAGAAGGTTGAGTTCCAACGTGTTGCCACCTCCTGGATAAGTGCTTTCACTGGCATACTACGTTCATTTTGCTTGCGCCTCAGCTCCTTCCGGGCCTTAAACGAATGGTTAAAATGTGTGCATATTCTTCTGCAGATGGTCAGTATTTTGTCGACTGCAAGTTCTTTTTTCAAGAACTTTTGCACGACAAGGTTCATACAGTGCGCCAAACACGGCACTCTGAAATAGAAACCGTCCTCCATGGCCCTAACTACATTGCTGCCATTATCAGTAGAAACATAACCAACCTTGCATTTTCTTGGGGGCAGCCATTGCGAGACCTTTTTGTTAAAGTCATCCAAAATGTTGGCTGCAGTATGACTTTTCTCCATGCCAAACATGGCTAATGTTGCATGTTTACGAGCACCCTTAAAAATCTCGACAAAGTCACCACCTGCATTTATCTGTTTTGTAACCCCTGAAAAAGAGACCCAGTGTGCAGTGATGCACATGTAATCAAGGGCTTGGCAACTGGTCCACATGTCGGTTGTCAGGTGTATAGTGTGAACAGCACTCTTCTGCAAAGCAGCCCCAACCAACTCAAGCACCTCTTTATATAGTGCTGGAACAGCAACCCTGGCAAAATAGAACCGGCTAGGAACCTTCCATTTAGGGGCCAGTGTTGCCACGAGTTCAAGGAAACCCACACCTTCGACAAACGAAAAAGGGAGAAGGTCCACCGCTAGCATTTTAGCCAGCTTAGTGTTATACAGGCGTACAATTGGGTGGTTGCGTTGAAATTGCACATCTGAGGAGAACATGGCTGAAATGGTGTGCTGGACAAATTTACGGGATGATGCTGATGCCTTCTTCGACCCACTTCTGATCAGTGTTGACATTTTCCGCATTGGTGTGTCTCCCAGACTCTCAGTGTGCCTCCTATGTGTTCCGGAGGGTGTGGTGCTGCCAGGGGTACTGGGTGCAACCGGACACATGTCTGACGCTTCTTATACCTCCCCGTCATCTTCAGATGAAACACCTAGTATGGGTATATTTTAGCCACTTGTCCTTTGGGATTACTTTCCCTTGATGTTTGCTAGGTGCGCAAACCATTCGACAGCGTGCCTTCTTTCAAGATGACCTATCTGGCCTCCGTTCCATAGTTGGTACCAGTCTTACCACGGCTAACGCTAGTCTTACAAATGCAACAAACGGCTATGTTATCATACTTTGCATGGACACTAAAAAAGTTCCAAACTGGGGACTTGAAACCTCTGGTTTTGGCGCACGAGATGATACTGCCAATGCCAGATGAAGCAGTGGTGGATGAGCCTTGCAGACATCTACTTGGTTGTGCAATTATTTCAGCAACCCTACTTGAGGGAGTCGAGCTGGATGGAGTCCCCCTCTGGGGAGAAAATATGGGAGCTGTAGGTTTTGTTGAACTTGTTGTACTACTTGACTGCATTGGTGGTGCTACCAGTGGCACGTCACCAGGGTCACGCTCAGCCTGACGTTGGGATAGGGTATAAATGTCTGTCTGCTGCATGGCAGGTGTGGCTGGAATGACGTGTGTGATGACTAGGTCATTGCTGTCATCCTGTTCATCAACATCAGAATGAACCACTTCATCAAGTCCGACGTTCGGATCCATAAGTATGAGCTTTCCGGGGCCCTTCCTTTTAACATTTGATACCTTTCGCAGCTCATGGTGTGCCTCCCTCTCAGACGTCGGAGATGGGTGCCAATCTAGATCCAGATCATCATCTGATGGAGCGGGGCTTGAAGAGGAACTTCTACACACACTCCTTGATCTTTTCTTTGGTGGGGAGCTGGGAGAAAATGAATCATCAGGAGGAGTGCCTTCGTCTTCCTGACATGATACCCCGGCTCCAAAGTCAATTTCCTCCTGTGCCCCTACTTCTGGAAGAACAACCATTGTGGGCACTTGCACCGCTCCATGCGCCGCTACATGGGCCTCTTCACTGATCGCTACTTGCAACTCTCCATGGACCTCTCCTTCTCTGCCTTCTCCTTCTCGGCCTTCTCCTTCTCGGCCAGCTCCTTCTCGGCCAGCTCCTTCTCGGACAGCTCCTTCTCGGACAGCTCCTTCTGGGACAGCTCCTTCTCGGACAGCTCCTTCTCGGACAGCTCCTTGCGCATGTACTTGTGCTTGTACTAGTAACCCATACAGTTGTTGTTGCGGCTTTGGTTGTTGAATAGTACTTGTGAGATGAGTTACAACCTGTGTTGATGGTGTGCTGCTACTTTCTTGCGATGAGCCAACATCACTGGTCGTTGGTGATGTAACCACTAAACAGGCTACCTGTCCAGCACTCATGGTGGGCCTTTGTTTTCCCCACAAAAATTTTGTGGTGGTGCCACCAGTCTCCTTGGTAAGTGGTGCCACTTGCTTCTTCTTCTCCTTAGTAGAGACATCTTTCTTGCTAGAGGACCTACGGGCACCTCTTTTTGGAGCCATCTTCTTCAGATGTCGGAACAACAGGCCGTAGCAGGACTTCTTCCTGGCACTGATGCTCAACGATGATGCGGATTTATTGACTTTATGCACCTACAAGCAAACGAAGACAGAGGAACATCAGTAAATATATGTTGCATATGTAGCACTTCAATAAATAGTTTGCAAGTAGGCATTTATGAATACACTCGTGCACACCACTCAATATGGAAATTTCAAAATTAAGAATTGCTAAATTTTTGGGAAACAGGAATTTAACATTGATCCAAGAGAGCACACACAGAGAGGGTTATAGTTTCATGTACCACTGACTCCCCCTGGGCACAATGGGTGTAAGCAAGGCAAAATGGGTGCAGGCCTATGGCACAAAGCTCACTGCCTGCCTTCAAAATGGCCGCTTGACCCCCATCCACATGGCCAGGACCATGCCTCAAAATGGCCACCACCAACATAGCCAGCCCCCAACCCCTACTCCAAAAAGTCAAAAACACAACACAAATCAAATCACAACAATCCAATGCCATCCATGAAGTTTCAGAAGGCTTATGCTGCCTGCTGGTGGTTTTCTGGTGCAAAATTGCAATTTTTACAATTTCGCGAGTGCGAGATTGTTGCTTCACGGCGCGAACGTGCCGAAAAAACAAGTAAATCTGCGAACAGACCGATTCTGGGCCCCCTGGCCATAATGGATGAAATCAGAGCACACTGGGTGCAGGCCTATGGCACAAAGCACACAAACTGGCTTAAAAATGGCCCATAGACCCCCACCCACACGGGACCAGGCAATAAAATGGCCCCCACCCACATAACAAGCCCCCAACACCACCCCAAAAAGTCATAAAACACACAAAAATCACCACAATCCAATGTCATCCATGCCCTGGCCAGAATCATGTTAAAAATAAATTTCAACAAAACAGTTGTATCATGCATGCACCCATAACTAAGCCTGGTGGTTTTCAATTCATGTGCAGAATTGTAATTTTTACAATTTCGCGAGTGCGAGATTGTTGCTGCGCGGGACGCGAGCAGTGCGAACACAAGCAAAAAAATCCTCAGCTCGCGAACTTGCAGATTTCCCCCCCCCAAAAAGTCAAAAAACAAGCAACACACACAAAAATCACCATAAACAAACAACATCAACTTACTTCCTTGTGAAATAAAATTTTTAATCCAAAAGGCCTCAAATCCAAATATCCAGCAGCATCCACAAAAAGTAATCCTTCCCAGTCAAGATCGAAATCAAAGTGGCCAGGAAATGGACTAAGCAATGGGAGGAGCTTGCTGGACAGGAACAGGAAGTTGGAGACTGGGGAACTTCCTTCACCCCACCCCTATGGGAGGAGCTTGCTGGACAGGAACAGGAAGTTGGAGACTGGGCCACTTCCTTCACTCCTCCCCAATTGTAATTTTTGTACTTTCGCGAGTGCGAGATTGTTGCTGCCCGCGCCGCGGACCGCGAGCAGTGCGAACACAAGCAAAAAATCCGCTTCGCACGGATTTGCGTATTTTCGCCACATCCGCGAGAGTTCGCGGATTGCGGATTTGCCGAAAATCCGAAAAATCCGCGAGCGGAACGGATTTCGCGCCCATGCTTAGAGTGAAATCCCTACCACGTTGTCTAGAATCATTAAAGGTGTTTGAGTGTAGCGTCGGCAAATTTGGAGATGGAGAAGTGAAAGATGGAGGCTGATCACAAGAAGAAGATTGGGTTTCCATATCATTGGATTTGATGTCATCCAAAAATTGCTGGAGAAGTGCAGGATCATAGAAATCTTTGGATTCTCCATTTCTAGTGATAAGGAAACGTGCAGGCTCAAACAACCCATATTTGATGTCCATTTGACGCAACTGAGGCCGCATGGAGAGAAACGCCTTCCTTCGTTCGTTCATTTCTTTTGAAAAGTCTGCAGCCATATGAATGGTATGGCCTTGAAAGAGAATAGAACCATGTGAACGGGCCATTAACAAAATTTGTCGAGTTTGTTCATGTCGAAGAAAACAAGCAATAATTGGTCTGGGCCGTGCAGAAGCATTTGAACGCGGAGGACCAAGTCTGTGAGCAAGTTGAATCTCAAGAGGAGGAGCAAAGAAAATACCAGTCTGAATAGGAAGAGTCTCATAGAAAAATAACTTCATGTCCTGTTTTTCAATGTTTTCTGGAAAACCAAAAAAGCGGACATTATCCCTACGACTGCGGTCTTCCAAATTAATGAGTTTGCTATACAAAAAAGGAGGTCTTGATCTGAACTCTGAACAGTATCCAGTCGACTCTCCATATCCAATATTTTAAAATCAATGTTGTCAATCCTTGTATGAAAAGTGGTGAGTTCTGCTCTAATGGACTTAGTTTCTGCAGCCAATGATGTCATGGTGATGTCTAGCCCCTCTAATCGTCGATTGACCCCAGAAAGTTCCTGCAAGATGCGTTGCATAGTATCAGATAATGCCTTGTCACTCTGAGGTGGTACAGCTTGGGATGTAGGAGGCGATGTGGATACATTACTTTTCACTGGCAAAGTAGGAGTTTGCTTCACCACTTCAGTAAAAAGTGGTTGTTTAGGTGCCCTGCTACCATTCCTATTGCTAGACATTGTAGCACATAGCTGCACAGGTGGTCTACAAAAGCGGATTGATGGAATATAAGAATATGAAGCAATAATGAAACCAATGGGGCATCAAATAACAAAGTAGAAGGTGAAAAACAGGTTCTAGGCTAATAATAATGGAACATATGCAACAAATTAGTGACCTCTATATGTTGTATACTGATAATTCATCAAAATGAAAAAGCACTATAGTATTGTCACAGAAACAACGAATATTGTTATACAAAACAGGTGCAATACAAGAGTTGAAAACAGTGTGCGCCAAAAGAACACCATAAGCAAAGCAGTTTCATGATAATGATGAGAGCAGCAAAAGACTGGTAAAAATATGAAAACAATTTTCAAAGTACTAAGGCCTATACATGCTGAAAAAGTGTGTCTCTAGAAAATGTGAAGGCGTCACATGAGAGAACGGAAGCACATTCCACTCAGAACTGCACAGAACATTTCTGAATAAAAGCAATTATCATGAAATATGAGCATATAGCAATGGTATAGAAAATATTGACTTTAAGTAAGATTTGAACATACTCCAAAACTATATGTGGTACAGAGTCATCATGACGAGACAACCTGAGGTAACAAAAGTGTTGGAAAAACGATAAATAGGATGGAGTTAATATGTCCTGTATCAAATGTCATGTAAGGCAGCAAAATGAAGTGCGCAAAATTCAGATTGAAAAAGCCAAGGAGCAAAAATAAAGAAAAACATAAATTCCTGCAGAGAAAACTTCATGCGTCATTAAGGCAGTGAAAGTCCCTATTCCAGTGTATTCCTCAAAGGACTCCGCCAAAAACGCTGAAGAAAAATCTCTCCTTAGTGTATCTGGAGAGGGCGCCGTGTATTAGGAATGCACACAATGTCAGGCAAAGCTAATAACTCTTTCACAGAAGCGTGGCCTCGTTTCTTGAGGGGGTGCGGCCTAAAACATGAAGAAGCATGGCCCTGGATTAGGGAGAGGCGCGGCCTGCTCTGTGAGGAGGCGCGGCTTCAGTGACGTACGAATCCCGAGGCGCGAACAGAGGGAGCGGCCTATCTCACCGTCATGCCGGGAAATAGGAGGTGTTGCCGCTGGCCACCAAGGAAGACCACCAATGCGGGCTACATGGTCTTCGGCAGCAGCGGAGCACGAAGAGGAGGATCCAGGCATCCAGGTAAGTGAGGAGAGCTCGTTAGGGGTCTGTCCCTCAGCGGAGCTCAATCCTCAGGCGGCCATCTTCCTGCTTGGCCAGACCACGCCCCCTCCAATTGATTTTCATGGGAGCATATGTTCACTGAAATATTCACTGATAAAAACAAAGGTTTTAGTGGTGTTATAGTTAGCTGGAAAATGTAGGAATAACCGCTGCACTCCAAGGTAATACCAAAGCTTGGTGGTAACACAAAGTTAAATATTTCTTAGGTACTCTGAGAGATCACCTTCTGGTTCCATAAGGTGCGAAAGAACTAGCAACAAAAGGAAGTCTTACAGGGGTAAGAACTATCTCAGAGGACTCTTGGTGCACAAAAAGTGCGTAGAAACAAATTAATTGAAATGGACGTAATCGTGTCTCCAAATCTTTTCAATAAAGTTTAATTGTCAAAGTACTTCAAAAGTATCCCAGAAAACATATTGACTTCATATGTTGTTCATTTCGACTTTACACAAAGGAAAAGACGTATAGTCCATGTGACATTCTTCTCAAGGTAACTTAACGCGGCCTGCTCTGTGAGGAGGCGCGGCTTCAATGACGTACGAATCCCGAGGCGCGAACAGAGGGAGCGGCCTACCTCACCGTCATGCCGGGAAATAGGAGGTGTTGCCGCTGGCCGCCAAGGAAGACCACCAATGCGGGCTACATGGTCTTCGGCAGCAGCGGAGCACGAAGAGGAGGATCCAGGCATCCAGGTAAGTGAGGAGAGCTGGTTAGGGGTCTGTCCCTCAGCGGAGCTTAATCCTCAGGCCGCCATCCTCCTGCTTGGCCAGACCACGCCCCCTCCAATTGATTTTCATGGGAGCATATGTTCACTGAAATATTCACTGATAAAAACAAAGGTTTTAGTGGTGTTATAGTTAGCTGGACATTTCACTCGTACAAAACCATTGAAATTCCTCCGTTATAGGTAGTTGTACTAACTATACCTTGTGCAACATCACTGATGACATCACTGATGACATCTCAAATGACATCACTGATGAGATCACGGATGAGATCATCCACGTGACAATCTGTTACACCTTATCATACACTAGTATAACCTTTCATCACTCACTATAAAATAAGAGTAGCATCTTTAAAAGAATGACACAACAAAACAACTTCCTAAAAATAAACTCAATGATTTGTAGATCTACACCCACATCTAAACACTTACCTATAGATTCACTCATACATGCTGACAAACATCAATACAACACCGGGGGCTAGTTGGCCCCCAGGGACCCCCAGTATTCAAGGGAAATTTGTTACCCATCTGCCCCATCTGGGCACCCCGGGACACTGCAGGACCCGGCCCTGGAGGGTGGCAGTCCCCAGGGCCCTCGAGGGATCCAGAAGGGGGGCCGTGTGGCCCCCCTCCCACCCCTTCAGAGCCCCAGAGTGTGGTGGTCCCCGGAGCTGGGGGGGGGGTCTGTCATGGACCACCCTACATATTTAGAGCCCCGGTGAGGTGGCGTTCCGCGGGGCATGTGGGGGTGCTTGTGCCCCCACACAGGGTATTTTATAAAACAAAGCCCCAGGGTGGCCGTCCACGGGGCTTTTACAAAAGAATGGCGGGGGACCGCCACCCCCGGGGCCTGAGAGCCCCCTGCAACACATCTAAAGAAGCCCTGGGGTGTGGCAGTCCCCAGGGCTGGGGGGCCTGTGAGCCCCCACCTAATTTCAATTAGCCCCGGGGAGTGACGGTCCCTGGGGCTGGGGGGCCTGAGAGCCACCCACCTAATTTCAATTAGCCCAGAGGGTGGCAGGCCCTCGAGGCTAGGGGGCCTGAGAGCCCCCCACACAATTGAAAAAAGCCCCGGGGGTGGTAGTCCCCGGGGCTGGGGAGCCCCTCTGGGCCCCCTTACATATATACATATATATTACAGATTTGGCCCCCGGGGGTCAATTACCAAAGAAGCAAGGGAACCCATGATTCAGATTTTTTTTATCTGCAAGATCCGAGCCTCCTGCGTGGATTTTGCCAATTTTTTTTTAAAACAGTTTTTTGGGGCCTTGGGGGTCCTTATGGGAGGGTTTTTCTACCCTGCCCCCTTTCGCGTTTTGCACATTTTTAATTTAGGTTTCTTGTGCCTTGGTTCTACCAAGGCACAAGATGGCTGCCAACACTTCCTGATTTGGAGTCTTGACACCCAATTAGCATGCAGCTTATCCACGGCAGGGTGCACGGATCCTGCACGGCCATAGAGATATATGTACTTTTAAATGTAATTTTCTCAGAAACTACTGAATGGATTTACACCATTTAAGCAAAAGGCAAGAGTCTGAACTAAGCACTACCTCTTTGCCAAATTTGGTGTAATTCCGATCAGCAGTTCGGGCTGTAGCCACAATGAACGGTTCCTTTGGAAAACTGCATGGGAAAAACATGTTTTGGGACCCCTTTCTTCTCGGCCCCTGCTTCACGAATCACCCCAAGACTTTCAGGATAGAAGCAGACCGGAGCGCCCCACCAGTTTAGCAAATTTCCCAAATATTCGTCAACCAGCGCCAAAGTTATTCCAAATAGAATGTTGCAGATTTCCCATGGAAAATAGGTTGTAATTATAACTACCTACAGGCGACCGCCAGTAGGTCATATATATATATATATATATATATATATATATATATATATATATATATATATATATATATGACCTACTGGCGGTCGCCAGTAGGTATATATAGTTAGGATTTTTTCTCTATGGGTTTTTTGAAAATTCTATGTCTAATAACTTTGGCGTTTGTGGACGGAATTGGCTGAAATTTTCTGGAAAATGGCACATTTTGTTTCTGAGCAGCCCCTGAAAATTGGGGGGGGTTCGTCCAGGGGGGGTCGAGAAAAAAGGGGGGTCCCAAAACGTGTTTTTAACATAGAGTTTTCCATAGGGCGGTTGGCCTCACTTTTAGCCCGAACGGCTGAATGGATTTGCACGAAACTTGGCAAAATTGTAGGGACTGGTAGCCCGATGTGCCTTTTGTAGGTCTCAATATATGTGCTACAGTGGATTTTGAGAAATTAACGTTTAAAAAAAGATATATATCTGTAACAGCGGACCGGGCAGCGCTCCAGGACGCGTACTTTTCGCGCAACGGAGCTTTGTGAAGCGAAGCTGATTGGTTCTCCGGCGTCTGTCAACATTCCAAACAGTCCGTAGCGGCCGCCATCTTGTCTCTCGGTAGGATCGAGAGACAAGAGGAGGCCAAAGCGAAGGGGCAAATGACCATAAGGGGGAATAGTAGATCCTCGCTGACCCCCTAGGTTTGATGTGGAGGTTTTAAAAGGGCCCCGCGGGGCAAAAAAAAAATAATAATAATAATCGAACGGCTGAATGGATTTGCACGAAACTTGGCAAAATTGTAGGGACTGGTAGCCCGATGTGCCTTTGCTAGGTCTCAATATATGTGCTTCAGTGGATTTTGAGAAATTAACGTTCAAAAAAAGATATATATCTGTAACAGCGCACCGCTTCGCGTACTTTTCGCGTTACGGAGCTTTGCGAAGCGAAGCTGATTGGCTCTCCGGTGTCTGTAAACATTCCAAACAGTCCGTAGCGGCCGCCATCTTGTCTCTCGGTAGGATCGAGAGACAAGAGGAGGCCAAAGCGAAGGGGCAAATGACCATAAGGGGGCATAGTAGATCCTCGCTGACCCCCTAGGTTTGATGTGGAGGTTTTAAAAGGGCCCCGCGGGGCAAAAAAAAAAAATAATAATAATTATCGAACGGCTGAATGGATTTGCACGAAACTTGGTAAAATATTAGGGACTGGTAGCCCGATGTGCCTTTGCTAGGTCTCAATATATGTGCTTCAGTGCATTTTGAGAAATTAACGTTCAAAAACAAGATATATATCTGTAACAGCGCTCCGCTTCGCGGAGATAAAATTATATCTGTATTACCTAGCTGTTGCTAACACCAGTTAGCGACGGCTAGTAGGAGATAGCGACCATCTTGGGCCCCACTTTGCATGTGAGTGATATTTATCACTAATGACATGCAAAGTGGGCATGCCAAGATGTTAGCGACTGGAAACAGTCGCTAACATCGCTATCTCCTATTATCAACTTTTGGAAATATTCGAGATAAGCGCGAATATCTCCAAAAAGTAACAGCTGCCCTGAGCAGTTCTTAGCCATGTTATCCAATGGGAGGTGGATAACATGGCTAAGAGCATTAGCTCGGTAATGCATGAATATCGCTGAGTTTTCAGCGATATTAATGCATTGCGGTCGTTTTTTATCGTATTTGCGATAAACCTTGATAATAGCAAGGTTTATCTGCGATAATTTCTGACGGTAAAAAAATCTTTGCAATGCATCGTTAGGGATAAATATCGCTTAACTTTGGTAATATGCCCCAACGTCTGTTAACGTTCGATTCGAAGGAAATCAGGAAGTGTTGAAAAACATTGTCTGCGCCATCTTGTCTTTTTTCAAATGCCACACTTTTGTCGTGCACGGCAGCCATTTTAGATGCCTTGACCAGACCCACTCTGTGCACGCTGTCGATCCTTAGCATGGCTCCCCACCCTCGCAAGCATCTCACCCAGGCAGTGGTCACCCCCGCTCTCTGTCTTATGCATGGGTAATAAACCTCCCCCCATCTGCGCTGCTCTTCCCTGAGAATCACACCCTGTGCCCGCCCGACACCTCCCTTTCGCCCTATTCACTACCGCACCCTCTGACACTCCTTTTCCTCTGTGTCCGATTGTCCAGGCCGGTCCTAGGCTATTAGCTAGCCCTGCAGATGTAGTTTATGGCCACAGCTGTAAAGAATCACCCCTCTTCAAAGGAGTTATAGTAGATCAAGGCCCACACTCGATGAGATCCGTCACAGCAGAAGCGTTGCTATTATCTGAAAACCATCCTGTATTGTGATTGGGGAGGGGACCGAGCGTGAAGCGGAAGATTCCAGGGATGACTCTTTGTACATCAAAGTTTTTACAATTATGTGTCACATTAAAAATATATAGCACTCCGACAAAGTAGTAAGATTATAAAACTTTAATAATTTATAAATATATACAAGAAAACAAAAATAGTAATAACATATAAACATTTTTAGGGAAAAACAACGAAGCAGCGGTCGGCTGTGCGAATAGTCCCAACGCAGCACAACGTCCAGATTTCCGGCGTGGGGCGTCGCGCGGGGTGGGTCATCAGTAGCAAACTGTTGTGCGAATAGTTCCAAGGCAGCAGAACGCGCCGAAATCTAGATGACACGAAAGTGATGTCTAGTAAGTTGCCACCCAGCAAATAACGGCGTGGGGCGTCGCGGGGGGTGGGTCATCAGTAGCAAACTGTTGTGCGAATAGTTCCAAGGCAGCAGAACGATGGCACCAAGGTGATGTCCAGTAAGTTGCCGCACTGGTTTTGGTATCCTACAATGCTGCTCCGAATAACGGCGTGGGGCGCCCCGGGGGAGGCGGCGTGAACGGGCCTCTCCAGGTGGAGTGTCATCTGTTGTAGTGGGGCGCCCCTTTACCGTTTCAGTTGCCATTCCGTCCGTTTTTGGTCCACTGTGTCAAAAGCCGCAATTCAGCTGAGTTGCGCCCACTCTTGCGGTGCAGCGATAGGCGGCTGTCACAGGACTCTCAAAATGGCGGCAGGCTCTTTCCTTTTTGGGCCTGGTCCACTGAAATGGCCCTGGGACACCTTGGAAATCGGACGCTTGTCTGCTAGGTCTTGGACCCCATTCTCGAAAGCGTCCCCTCCGCCTTGAGAATTCATCAAAAGTTTTGGGGGCCCCGACTCCTGCAGGCTTCTGGTGGGGAGCGGCTGCCATGATTGCTCGCGGAATGACCACGACTGAGCTACGAGATGGTGGTGCTCTCATGCTGACGCCAGCTTCAGTCTGAAACATCCAGAAACAAGGTGGGGCTTTCATCGTTTGGGAAAAAAAAAAGTTTTCATCCAATGAAAAGTGTTGTTTTTAGGTCATATGATCAAGCCTTCCATCATTAGGAAACCAAAAGTAAAATGAACCAATGAAAAGTTTTATAAACAAGTCACATGACCTGTTATGCGGCATAGGGTATAAAATGCGGAGAAAATACGTTGGCACCGAGGTGGTGTCCAGCAAGTTGCAGCACTGGTGTGGCCATCCTACAATGCTGAAAGTCGGCGTGGGGCGCCCCGTTGGCCTGTGAGTTTGCGTCAGTAGCGGACCGATGTGCGAATAGGCCGAAGGCAGCACAACGCGCCAAGATCCGGATGGCACCGAGGTGGTGTCTAGTAAGTTGTCGCACTTCTGTGGCCATCCTACAATGTTGAAAGTCGGCGTGGGGCGCCCCGTTGGCCTGTGAGATGGCGTCAGTAGCGGACCGATGTGCGAATGGGGCCAAAGGCAGCGCAACAATATTTTCTGATTTGAAGACACCACAAGGCGCTGAGATGCCAAGATCCGGATGGCACCGAGGTGGTGTCTAGCAAGTTGTGGCACTGGTGTGGCCATCGTACAATGGTAAAAGTCGGCGTGGGGCGCCCTGTTGGCCTGTGAGATGGTGTCAGTAGCGGACTGATGTGCGAATGGGGCCAAAGGCAGCGCAACAATATTTTCTGACTGACACCACAAGGCGCTGAGATGCCAAGATCCGGATGGCACCGAGGTGATGTCTAAGTTGCGGACTGATGTGCGAATGGGGCCAAAGGCAGCGTAACAATATTTTTTGTATGGAAGATACCACTAGGCGTTGAGATGCCAAGATTCGGATGGCACCGAGGTGATGTCTAGCAAGTTGCTGTACTGGTGTGGTCATCCTACAATGCTGAAACTCGGCGTGGGTCGCCCCATTAGCCTGTGAGATGGCGTCAGTAGCGGACCGATGTGCGAATAGGCCGAAGGCAGCACAACGCGCCAAGATCCGGATGTCACCGTGGTGGTTTCATAGTTGAGAGGCACTTCATCTGCAGTGGGGCGCCGAGATCCGGATGGCACCGAGGTGATGTCTAGCAAGTTGCTGTACTGGTGTGGTCATTCTACAATGCTGAAAGTCGGCGTGGGGCGCCCCATTAGCCTGTGAGATGGCGTCAGTAGCGGACTGATGTGCGAATGGGGCCAAAGGCAGCGCAACAATATTTTCTGAAGAGAAGACACCAAAAGGTGCTGACATTCCAAGATCCGGATGGCACCGAGGTGGTGTCTAGCAAGCTATGCAGTTGAGTTGTGTGCGCACTTGCGGCGAATAGGTCGAAGGCAGCATAACAATGTTTTCTGAATAGAAGACACCACAAGGCGTTGAGATTCGGTTACCACCGAGGTGATGTCTAGCAAGTTGCCGCACTGGTGTGGCCATCCTACATTACTGCTCCGAATAACGGCGTGGGGTGCCCGAAGGGGGGGGGAGCCGGCGTGAATGGGCCTTCCTAGGTGGAGGCTCGTCTGCTGTAGTGGGGCGCCCCTTTACCGTTTCAGTTGCCATTCAGCTGAGTTTCGGCTGCTCTTGATGCTACAGCGACAGGCGGCTGCAAGAGGACTCTCAAAATGGCGGCCTGTTCTTTGGATTGGGGCCTGGTCCACTAAAATGGCCCTGGGACACCTTAGAACTCGGACGCTCGATTTTTTTTTCCTTTCCTGTACATGCAAAAAAAGGTAAATGCCCGGTACGTTACACGCTTCATCTGCCACGATGAACTCTCCAGAGGAACCGAAAAAAAATATAGTTGTGGTAACTATACCATGCATCGTCATATGGAGAGGTGGCACCAATTAATTATAGTGCTGCATAAAAGAGAGATTTGGAGGAGAACCCCTGACCTGCTAGTACATTCATCAAAGAAGTGGCACTGAGAGCTTCAGAGGCAAGGGAAACGGTCCCAAATATTTAGAAGAACTTTGGAAAGATTAAAATGACATGTTTAGATTGTGGCAAATTAATTTCATGTGGACAGATGAGTGTTACTCTAATAAATACAGCATATGAACATCATCATAGTCGATGGTTGGTAGAGACATTTTGACTATATCCTGGACCTGCCCGTCCTCGCCCAAAATGGCGCCGGAATAAATGGGACTCGTAACTCCTTGTTGTGTACTGGTTGCAGAACCTTGAAATCACGAGATACGTATGCAGTTTTGAAGCACATGGCGGGCGGGGACGAGAATTGATTGAATATTTCGACATCCCTATTGATATTAAGTTCTGATGTGTTATTGATTACTGTACTGTTGAAAGTTCGAATTAACGTCACCCATGGTACTTGCCCGCAAATATATATCTAGATAATTTTATTGTAAGTGGCCCTGTCGTATTTTAATTATAAAATGTACATCCACCGACTCCGTAACTGTTAGACACCTTAGTTCTTGCAACCTAATGGCCCGCCCGTTACGTTCCTCTACAGTGAAAATGTCTATTCATCATATACGATTACAGTTTGCTCCGTGGCAGGCCCACGTGGTTATAGGCTCGTATTTGTATAATGAAATTTTCACAATAAAGGTTTTTAAAAGAAAACATGGTAGTAGTATATACATTGGTAAAGTTTTTAATAATAGTGACTGTTTTAGAATCATTAAAAGGCAAGTGAAAGAAAGCAGACCAATTACATGAAGGGTAAAAGGTATAATACGAAGGAACGCAGTAAAGATAAATGGTCAAGGGCTGTTGTGTTTTCTATTCCTGCAACATAAAGTGATCGATAAGAATCTCATATTCAGGCGTATCGGCGACTAAGACAGCAGGTCGACCCTCTTTTGCTCAACGGCTCCGTCATGGGACGAAGAAACGCTCTTTTTCTCGAAAAAATAATATATTTTACTTGCAGGACAGTTGTAAAATTTCCGGGAAAGTACATTAGCCTGGAACATTATAACATATATTTAAGAAAAAATAATGTTCGGAAGTAATGAAAAGCGTAATTTTTAGGTCATATGACCAAGCCTTTCATCATTACAATAAGAAAAGTAAAATGAACCAATGAAAAGTTTTATTAACAAGTCACATGACTTGTTATGCTTACGTTACGCGCTGCGCGCCCCGGATGACTTCCGGATGCGCTAACGCGGCGCGTCATATGACGCATTACGCGACAACGCAGGTACAGAATATAGTCAAAATGTCTCCACCAACCAGCGGTCGGAACACAACCCCTTTCAGCAGGCTAAATAGTTCTGTTAAATGACAACAGAAGGGACAGGCAACAAGAACCATCAGTCAAAGAGGGGAGGGCTAGTTCTTCTCTACCGGGTTACATTGGGGCGCTACCGGAACTGATCGAATTGGTAGTCTACAGTGTTTCTGGATGTTTCAGACTGAAGCTGGGGTTAGCATGAGAGCAGCACCATTTCGTAGCTCCGTCGTGGCCATTCCGCAACCAATCATGGCAGCCGCTCTTTATCGTTGTTTTGGGCGGGGTGGGTGGCGGAGCCGAGCTGTTTTGCAGCCATCATTGTGTGGAGTTCAGTTCATCTCACTAGTTTTGTATTTGTCATGAGGGGTTGTTCCTAATGTTTCTATTTTAGCGAGGTCAAAAAGAGATCCCATTAGTGGCCTACTGATTTTGCTCGATTCCTTTTCTTTTTTTTTTACACGATTTTTCGTTATCTGCAAAGACTAAACAGAGTATTGCGACTCTGTGTTTGTTTGTAAATAGAGAATGAACCAAAGAGAACTAATTCTAAAACAGTAAATACTTGGATAACAATCAATCAAATGGAGAGAGAAGCAGGCACGACGGATTACAACGGGGGCAAAGGCCTGCGTTAACTACCTTTCACTATCTGCAAAGAGAGAGTACTCCTAATAGAAATGAGGGGGGGGGGGGGCACCATTCAAAGCAGATCAGTGTGCATAAACACGAAAATGTTTTCACTTACCACGTACTTGACATTCGACAGCTTATGATATTTGCTATTAAAAAACCATTGAAATTCACTGAAAAAACATAGGTTATAGACCATATATAGTTAGGAATTAGCATTTACAAAACCTTGAAAATTCACTGAAAAAACCATAGGTTATAGACCATATATAGTTAGGAATTAGCATTTAAAAAACCTTATTTTACTCACACAAAACCATTGAAATTCCATATATAGTTAGTTGCACTAACTATATATCGCGCACCCGCAATCCACTGCTGATCATGTCACATATTACATCATTCATGACATGGTCAGTGACATCACTGATGACATCACTGATGACATCTCAAATGACATCACTGATGACATCACTGATGACATCTCAAATGACATCACTGATGACATCACTGATGACATCTCAAATGACATCACTGATGACATCTCATTTGACATTACTGATCACATCACTGATGACATCATTCATGTGATAATACGATGAACCTCTTCAGACTCTAATATAACCTTAGATACACTCAGTGTAAACAGACACTCATAGACTGTCACTCATCCATGGAGTTACTCAGACACTTAGTCAGTCATGCAAAGAATCAATCACACCTCCATTTCCTCAACTATACAGTTATACACACCTTACTTATTCAAACATATACTAAAACATATTTACTCACTTATACAATCCTGGATACAAGTTCACAATGATCCATACAGCCACTCACACATTCACTGGCTCTTATGCACAGTTATTTATATATGTCAACTCTCACATGTACTGTGTTTTAGATATGTACTTACTTTGACATGTAGCACTGAGATATCCATTCACTCACCAATACACTCATGCACACAGTCAACCGCCCATACAGCTGTTTCCACATGCACTTTTGAACCCATACATCTAGTCAATCAACTGCTCACACATCTATGCAGAGAGTCATACACCTCCCAGCCACCCAGACACACACTCAGTCTCCCATACAAATGCTTGGGCAACCACCAATCAATAACCCATACAGTTAATCATATAGCTAATGATCAACACATGCAGCAGTTTACAGAACAACAGACATAATGATGCACAAATTAAGACAGTTTAGTCACTAACCAATGCACTCAGTGAGACACATTTAATCAGTCACTCATACAGTCAGCCATGCCCCTACTAAATCCTTCATCAAGACACTTATACATCCACTCATTCTTCAATATGTAAGACATATTTTAACTTTACAGAATTATACAGTCACTGGATGTAGTCATCAGTGATGTCATCAGTGATGTCATTTGAGATGTCATCAGTGATGTCATCAGTGATGTCACTGACCATGTCATGAATGATGTAATATGTGACATGATCAGCAGTGGATTGCGGGTGCGCGATATATAGTTAGTGCAACTAACTATATATGGAATTTCAATGGTTTTGTGTGAGTAAAATAAGGTTTTTTAAATGCTAATTCCTAACTATATATGGACTTTCACGTTTTGCGCGTTTATTTGGCACAAGATGGCTGCCAACACTTCCTGGTTTCGAGTGTTGACAGACAGTTGACAGCCAATCAGCATGCAGCTCGTGCTCGTATTGGTACACTTCACCGTACGCTTACAGTACGCGTATGGTATTTTTCGCGTTTCTTTTGCTGCTTTCTTGTGCCTTGGTTCTACCGAGGCACAAGATGGCTGCCAACACTTCCTGGTTTGGAGTGTTGACAGACCGTTGACAGCAAATGAGCATGCAGATCGTACGCGTACGCGTACGGTAAGCGCCTATAGATATATCTATGATTTTACTTTTGATTTTCTCAGGAACTACTGAGGGATTTACACCATTTAACAATAAAGGTATTCTGCGCACTGAACTCTACCTTTTTGCCAAATTTGGTGTAATTCCGTTCAGCTGTTCAGGCTGGAGCCCTGGCTAAAGTTCCTATGGAAAATTGCATGGGGAGAACACGTTATGGGACCCTGTTTTTCTCGGCCCCCGCTTGACGGATCAACTGTCAGGGAAGGAGCGGAGCAGGTCATCTTCTTGGAGAATTTCGCGAAGATTCGTCCACAGGCGCCAAAGTTATTCTAAATAGAATGTTGCAGATTCCCTATGGAAACTATGTCCGAACTATAACTACCTACTGGCGACCGCCAGTAGGTAATACATATTTAATCTTTATAGAAACAAACATTAACTGGATGATGTCATCAGTGATGACATTTGAGATGTCATCAGTGATGTCACTGACCATGTCATGAATGGTGTAATATGTGACATCATCAGCAGTGCATTGCGGGGGCACGAGTTAAAGTTAGCTGAACTAACAATAACAGGGGAATTTCTATGGTTTTGTGCGAGTGGTGAAATGTCCAACTAACTATAACATATCTGAAACTTATGTTTTTTTCAGTGAATTTCTAAGGTTTTTTAAATGCTAATTTCTAACTATAACATGCCTCAAACCTATGTTTTTTTCAGTGAATATATATATATATATATATATATATATATATATATATATATATATATATATATATTACCTACTGGCGGTCGCCAGTAGGTATATATAGTTAGGATTTTTTCTCTATGGGTTTTTTGAAAATTCTATGTCTAATAACTTTGGCGTTTGTGGACGGAATTGGCTGAAATTTTCAGGAAAATGGCACATTTTGTTACTGAGCAGCCCTTGAAAATTTGGGGGGGGTTCGTCAAGGGGGGGCTGAGAAAAAAGGGGGGTCCCAAAACGTGTTTTGAACATTGAGTTTTCCATAGGGCGGTTGGCCTCACTTTTAGCCCGAACGGCTGAATGGATTTGCACGAAACTTGGCAAAATTGTAGGGACTGGTAGCCCGATGTGCCTTTTGTAGGTCTCAATATATGTGCTACAGTGGATTTTGAGAAATTAACGTTTAAAAAAAGATATATATCTGTAACAGCGGACCGGACAGCGCTCCAGGACGCGTACTTTTCGCGCAACGGAGCTTTGTGAAGCGAAGCTGATTGGTTCTCCGGCGTCTGTCAACATTCCAAACAGTCCGTAGCGGCCGCCATCTTGTCTCTCGGTAGGATCGAGAGACAAGAGGAGGCCAAAGCGAAGGGGCAAATGACCATAAGGGGGAATAGTAGATCCTCGCTGACCCCCTACGTTTGATGTGGAGGTTTTAAAAGGGCCCCGCGGGGCAAAAAAATAAAAAATAATAATAATCGAACGGCTGAATGGATTTGCACGAAACTTGGCAAAATATTAGGGACTGGTAGCCCGATGTGCCTTTGCTAGGTCTCAATATATGTGCTCCAGTGGATTTTGAGAAATTAACGTTCAAAAAAAGATATATATCTGTAACAGCGCTCCGCTTCGCGTACTTTTTGCGTTACAGAGCTTTGCGAAGCTGATTGGTTCTCCGGCGTCTGTCAACATTCCAAACAGTCCGTAGCGGCCGCCATCTTGTCTCTCGGTAGGATTGAGAGACAAGAGGAGGCCAAAGCGAAGGGGGAAATGACCATAAGGGGGCATAGTAGATCCTTCCTGACCTCTTAGGTTTGATGTACCATTTTGCCAAGTTTGGTGTAATTCCGTTCAGCCATTCAGGCTGTAGACGTATGTAAATGTCCTATGGAAAATTGCATGGGGAAAACACATTTGAAAGTGTTGAAATTTAGAACCAATTAAAATGTTAGTTTGGTTTTGTATTTGTGTGTGATGAAAGTTAATTGGTTATGTATATATTTCAAATGAGAGGAAACCACAGCCATTTTGTGATACTACTGTCTGAGGTACATTTGTGAGGAATTTTTGGTGGTGAATTTCTGGTGTTTGATTTACACAGTACTAACACTTCTCCTACTTTTAAAAAGGTGAGTTGTTAATTTGTAAGGGGAACTATGTTGTACACTTGAAGATAATTTGAAAAATGTTTTCTGTTATTTATTTGCAGTCCTTCTGTTATACTAAATACTTGATAAAGTTAGTTTTATATTATGTATTACTAAAAACGATAAATGAAAGTGATTATTTTTTTCTGCAATTTACAGCAAGCAATTTCAAAATAAAATGGCTCACAATGAAGAGACCGTGGCAATTTCTTTTGAATTGTCCACTACATTGATTGAAATTGAGAGCACCAATAATGAAATATTGTCACAAGGAGGAGATGACTTGTATGATTCCATTAGATTGATTGAAATGGACAGCACCAGTAATGAAATATTGGCACAAGGAGATGACTTGAATGATTCCACTACATTGATTGAAATTGAGAGCACCAATAATGAAATATTGTCACAAGGAGGAGATGACTTGTATGATTCCATTAGATTGATTGAAATGGACAGCACCAATAATGAAATATTGTGACAAGGAGGAGATGACTTGAATGATTCCACTACATTGATTGAAATTGAGAGCACCAATAATGAAATATTGTCACGAGGAGATGACTTGAATGATTCCACTACATTGATTGAAATTGACAGCACCAATAATGAAATATTGTCACAAGGAGGAGATGACTTGAATGATTTTTTTGATCAATCTCTTGATGGCGAATTTATCGAATGTTTGGAGACCATAGAGTTACAAGAATCATCATTGCAGACTTTTCATGAGGACATTGCTGATGAGGACATGTTACTAGTTCTTTCAAATTTAGAAAATTCTGAAGAATAAATTTATATTTAGAAATCAAAAATTGTTTGAGACATTATTCATTTTTATTTTTAATTTATGAGGTTGTAGCGAAGTGATTGTAGTATAAAATGAGACTTATAGTATAGAGTGCAACATTTTTATGTTACATGGTAAGTTTACTCATATTTACTTCCCTTCTGCCACTATATTATCTCCAATGTGTATTTGACATCTCTTCTTCATCTCCGGCCTCCTTTCTCTCACTATGTCTCCGATGCATCTTATCGCTGCTATTTTGTGTAATTACAGAAGAGAGTAAAATAAAATAGTTCGGAACGTGAAAAGGGGGCAAAGTAGAGTACTCCTCACCCCCTAGGCCTTTTTAGGCGGTCCCAAAAGGATCAGTTTCTGCTTTCCTGAGAGATTATGGTATGAGTTCCATATACCACAATAACTTGCATTACAACATGCAAGATATCTATCTCCTTTTGGAGATATTCGCGCTAAGCGCGAATATCTCCAAAAAGTAACACCTGCCCTGAGCAGTTCTTAGCCATGCTATCCAATGGGAGGTGGATAACATGGCTAAGAGCATTAGCTCGGTAATGCATGAATATCGCTGAGTTTTTAGCGATATTGATGCATTGCGGCCGTTTATTATCGCATTTGCGATAAACCTTGATAATAGCAAGGTTTATCTTCGATAATTTCTGACGATGCTTAGCGGTAAAAAATTTGTTGGTAAGCATCGTTAGCGATAAATATCGCTTAACTTTGGTAATATGCCCCAACGTCTGTTAACGTTCGATTCGAAGGAAATGAGGAAGTGTTGAAAAACATTGTTTGCGCCATCTTGCCTTTTTTGAAATGCCACACTTTTGTGGTGCACGGCAGCCATTTTAGATGTCTTGACCAGACCCACTCTCTGC
The DNA here is from genome assembly GCF_964261635.1 of Lissotriton helveticus. NCBI lineage: Eukaryota > Metazoa > Chordata > Amphibia > Caudata > Salamandridae > Lissotriton > Lissotriton helveticus. Next base: position 1,707,009,937 of record NC_136063.1, on the reverse strand, counting down.
ACGCTGTCGATTCGTAGCATGGCTCCTCACCCTCGCAAGCATCTTCCCCAGGCACTGGTCACCCCCGCTCTCTGTCTTATGCATGGGCAATAAACCTCCCCCCATCTGCGCTGCTCTTCCCTGAAAATCACACTCTGTGCCCGCCCGACACCTCCCTTTCGCCCTATTCACTACCGCAGCCTCTGACACTCCTCTTCCTCTGTGTCCGATTGTCCAGGCTATCAGCTAGCCCTGCAGATGTAGTTTATGGCCCCAGCTGTAAAGAATCACCCCTCTTCAAAGGAGTTATAGTAGATCAAGGCCCACACCCGATGAGATCCGTCACACCACACGCGTTCCTACTATCTGAAAACCATCCTGTATTGTGATTGGGGAGGGGACTGAGCCTGAAGCGGAAGATTCCAGGAATGACTCTTGGTACATCAAAGTTTTTACAATTATGTGTCACATAAAAAATATGTAACACTCCAACAAAGTAGTAGGAATATAAAACTTTAATAACATATAAATATATACAACAAAACAAAAACAGTAAAAACATTTAAACAACGAAGAGACCGTGGCAATTTCTTTTGAATTATCCAATAGATTTATTGAAATTGACAGCACCAATAATGAAATATTCTTGTCAGTAGCGGTCTGTTGTGCGAATAGTTACAAGGCAGCAGAACGCGCTGAAATCTAGATGGCACGAAAGTGATGTCTAGTAAGTTGCCGCCCAGCAAATAACGGCGTGGGGCGCCGCGGGGGTGAGTGAGTCCAGTAGGCACCACAGCTATTCTTACCGGCATCGCAGAATTACTGCTGGGGACAATGCCTGTGCTGTAGCAGGGTCACAGCAGAAACAAAAAGGATTTTGTTGAAGATGTTGTTGGTTTTAAATTTGAAAACAGTTCTGGTGTCAACTGCTATGCTAATGTAGTGGTTAATGTTTTGTTTTCTCTAGAAAATGTAAAAGAGGGGGAGGCAGTCCAAAGTTCCGTTAAAAGGGCAAAGGAAAGGATCGGTGGTTTGAACTATCAGTGAAAAAGGGGAGGGGGTGCAACAATTTTTCCTACCGGGTCACACTGTGCTTTCACCGGAACTGAGGTCTGCAGGATTCTAGTAATTCAAAGTGAGGCTGGCGCCAGCATGGGAGCGCCGACGTCCCGCGGATACAGTTTCGTCACTCCACGGGCGATCATGGCAGTCATTCCCCATCGGGGGTCGGAGATTCCCGCGGCTCCTCTAGAATTTTCAAGGTCGTGGAGGACTACGGTGGTGGAGTCAAGCAGTGACCGGGCCATTTCTTTATGCTGGGCCCGCTCTTGCCAGGTCGACCGCCATTTTGAGAGTTCGGTAGCTACTGGCGATCGCGGGGTCAAATGAGCGGACGGCTCCACCCTGCCGGGCGAGACGTTGCAGCATGGCCACAGTGGAAGAACCCTTTTCCGGGCGCCTGGAGCGCTGAGGGTGCAGCTGGGAAGCCTCCACCTGGGGAGGCGGGAGAGGCCTGTTCACACCGTCTCTCCCTCCCAGTGCACCCCACGGCGTCTCGCTTGAGATTTGTTATGGCCGGACCAGGCGATGAGGACGAGGGGGGGGGGGGTCGGAGGCATGTGCAAGAAATCCCCCCCCAGTGTTGTCGCAGCCATTATTCAAGAAAGAAGAAGTGTCCCGTCCGTCTTTGGGCCGGGCTTCCGGTAGATGTCGGCCGGACGCCCCTGGCTCTGGCCCCATGAACGGGTTTCTTGGTTTATCGGCTGCAGCCGGATCCCGTCGTCCTCGGCCCCCCGACCGTTGGTGGCCGGACCGGAAGAGCATGTGGCGGGAGTACCTGCAACTCTCAAGGCCCACCGCGGCCGGACTGGGAGAGAGACGGGAGGGTCGAGGAGACATTCCCCCCCCCCCCCTGCAACTGTTCAGCGTTGTAAAGGCAATCCCCTGGCCGGGTCCCGCTGGCCTCGGCCTCTCCTCCGGCTACACCCTACGTTAGGATCTCCTGGCCGAGGCGTGGCAGCAGGACCTGCCTTATATGGGCTGCTCCCGGCTGGGCGTAGCCGCAACCCTGCCCCACCTTGGAAGTTTCCAGAGTGGGGGCGGATGTTCTACTGACTTGCATTTTCCCTAGTCTATCGATTTTTTTGGCGTGGCAGGCGGTGGGACAGCGAGGGGTGATTTGGTTTCTCTTACTGTTTTTCTGGTCTCTCACCACTGGCATATTTTAACGTTTTCTTGTTTCTAGGACATTAATAGGTTTTATCATTACGTTATGTTATCGTTTCTTTGTTCGTTGTTTAATAAAAGTTCATGTTCATCAGTGGCCTACTGATTTTCGTTTTCCTATTCTTTTCTTTCCAGGTTGTTTCATGCTAAAGTTTCTGTTAACAGGATACAGTGATCACTTCGTTATTATTGCATATGTCCTTTTCACTAGGGGTGCTCTCTGGTCGGGCCAGATAACGTATCTCTAGTAAATGGTCCGGGTGAAACAGGTGCATCAATCAGTGGGGAGTAGATAGGCATGACAGATTACAACGGGGGAGAAAGGTCCGCATTACGTACCCTTTCACTACTTGCAAAGATTTTCCTACGTTTATTTGCAAACAGGGAATACCTCCAAAAAGAACTAATTCCCAAACAGTCAATGTTCGGACAATCAATCAATCAATGAGGAATGAAATAAGTACGACGTGTTAAAGGCTTGCGTTACCTACCCTTCACTATCTGCAAAGGGAGAGAGAATATTCCTATTCTTCCTCGTTTGCAGGCAGAGAAGATCCTTAAGAGAACCAACTTCGAACAATTCAATGCTCGATTGAAACAATCAACAAGGGGTACTGTGAACACAAATGAACGCCGCTTATGTACATACGCATTGCTATTTTCAACAGGTTGTTCCTAATGTTTCTATTTTAGCGAGGTCAAAAAGAGATCCCATTAGTGGCCTACTGATTTTGTTCGATTCCTTTTGTTTTTTTACACGATTTTTCGCTATCTGCAAAGACTAAACAGAGTATTGCGACTCTGTGCTTGTTTGTAAATAGAGAATGAACCAAAGAGAACAATCAATCAAATGGAGAGAGAAGCAGGCACGACGGATGAAAAAGGGGGCAAAGGGCTGCGTTAACTACCCTTCACTATCTGCAAAGAGAGAGTACTCCTAATAGAAATGAGGGGTGGGGGGCAGCATTCAAAGCAGATCAGTGTGCATAAACATGAAAATGTTTTTACTTACCACGTACTTGACATTCGACAGCTTATGATATTTGCTATTAAAAAACCATTGAAATTCACTGAAAAACCATAGGTTATAGACCATATATAGTTAGGAATTAGCATTTACAAAACCTTGAAAATTCACTGAAAAAACCATAGGTTATAGACCAGATATAGTTAGGAATTAGCATTTACAAAACCTTGAAAATTCACTGCAAAAACCATAGGTTAGAGACCATATATAGTTAGCTGGACATTTTATTGACATAAAACCAATGAAACTCCATATATAGTTAGTTGCACTAACTATATATCGCGCACCCGCAATCCACTGCTGATGATGTCACATATTACATCATTCATGACATGGTCAGTGACATCACTGATGACATCACTGATGACATCTCAAATGACATCACTGATGACATCACTGATGACATCTCATTTGACATCAATGACCACATCACTGATGATATCATTCATGTGACAATACAATGCATCTCCTCACATTTTAATATAACCTCTGTTTCACCCAGTGTTAAAAAGAGTATAATTTTTGAAACCATTGACACACCAATACTAGTTACTACATACGCACTCACTGATTGCTACGTCTGCACACACCTTCACTCATTCACCCATACAATCATTCATACATACAATCACTCATCTTTACAACACTATCATATGCACTCATACACCTATACAGACACTCACAGTCTGCCACTCATCCATGGAGTTACTCACACACCTAGTCAGTCCTGTAAGGAATCAATGAGACTTCCATTTTCTTGTCTATACAGTTAAACATAGAGCACCTTACATTTTCAAACATATACTAACACATACTTACCTTCTTATACAATCATTGATACAAGTACAGATTGATCTGCACAGAGTCACACACCTCCCAGCTAGCCACACACACACTCAGTCTCCCATACAAATACTTGGGCAATCAATCAATAACCCATATAGTTACTCATATAGCTACTGATCAACACATGCAGCAGTTTACAGAACAACAGACATAATGATGCACAAATTAAGACAGTTTAGTCACTAACCCATGCACTCAGTGAGACACATTTAATCACTCAATCATACAGTCAGTCATGCACCTACTAAATCCTTCGTCCAGACACTTACACATCCACTCATTCTTCAATATGTAAGACATATTTAAACTTTATAGAAACAAAAAATCACTGGATGTTGTTATCAGTGATGTCATCAGTGATGTCATTTGAGATGTCATCAGTGATGTCATCAGTGATGTCACTGACCATGTCATGAATGATGTAATATGTGACATCATCAGCAGTGGATTGCGGGTGCGCGATATATAGTTAGTGCAACTAACTATATATGGAATTTCATTGGTTTTATGTCAATAAAATGTCCAGCTAACTATATATGGTCTCTAACCTATGGTTTTTGCAGTGAATTTTCAAGGTTTTGTAAATGCTAATTCCTAACTATATATGGTCTATAACCTATGGTTTTTTCAGTGAATATATATATATATTACCTACTGGCGGTCGCCAGTAGGTATATATAGTTAGGATTTTTTCTCTATGGGATTTTTGAAAATTCTATGTCTAATAACTTTGGCGTTTGTGGACGGAATTGGCTGAAATTTTCAGGAAAATTGAACATTTTGTTTCTGAGCAGCCACTGAAAATTTTGGGGGGGGTTCGTCAAGGGGGGGCCGAGAAAAAAGGGGGATCCCAAAACACGTTTTTCCCATGTTAATTTCCATAGGGCGGTTGGCCTCACTTTTAGCCCGAACGGCTGAATGGATTTGCACGAAACTTGGCAAAATTGTAGGGACTGTTATCCCGATGTGCCTTTGCTAGGTCTCAATATATGTGCTCCAGTGGATTTTGAGAAATTAACGTTCAAAAAAAGATATATATCTGTAAGCGCGCTCCGGGCAGCGCCCCGGTTCGCGTACTTGACGCGTAACGGAACTTCGCGAAGCGAAGCTGATTGGCTCTCCGGTGTCTGTCAACATTCTAAACAGTCCGGAGCGGCCGCCATCTTGTCTCTCGGTAGGATCGAGAGACAAGAGGAGGCCAAAGCGAAGGGGCAAATGACCATAAGGGGGCATAGTAGATCCTCCCTGACCCCCTAGGTTTGATGTGGAGGCTTTAAAAGGGCCCCGCGGGGCAAAAAAAAAAAAAAAAAAACCCGTAACGGAAAGCGGACTGGGGAGCGTACTACAAGGAAACAAGAATGATTGACTTTTAACTTATTTTATGTTTATAGACTTTTTTTTTCTTTTTTCTGCTGAGTGACGTCTCGGCCTATCTCCACGGGATGCAGTCCCTACCATCTCGGCGTTAAAGCCCAGGGGGACCAGTAGTGTGGGAGAGATAACGTCTGTTAACGTTCGATTCGAAGGAAATCAGGAAGTGTTGATAAACATTGTCTGCGCCATCTTGCCTTTTTTCAAATGCCACACTTTTGTCGTGCACGGCAGCCATTTTAGATGCCTTGACCAGACCCACTCTCTGCACGCTGTCGATCCTTAGCATGGCTCCCCACCCTCGCAAGCATCTCCCCCAGGCACTGGTCACCCCCGCTCTCTGTCTTATGCATGGGCAATAAACCTCCCCCCATCTGCGCTGCTCTTCCTTGAGAATCACACCCTGTGCCCGCCCGACACCTCCCTTTCGCCCTATTCACTACCGCACCCTCTGACACTCCTCTTCCTCTGTGTCCGATTGTCCAGGCCGGTCCCAGGCTATCACCTAGCCCTGCAGATGTAGTTTATGGCCCCAGCTGTAAAGAATCACCCCTCTTCAAAGGAGTTACAGTAGATCAAGGCCCCCACCCGATGAGATCCGTCACACCACACGCGTTCCTACTATCTGAAAACCATCCTGTATTGTGATTGGGGAGGGGACCGAGCCTGAAGCGTAAGATTCCAGGGATGCCTCTTTGTACATCAAAGTTTTTACAATTATGTGTCACATAAAAAATATATAGCACTCCAACAAAGTAGTAGGATTATAAAACTTTAATAACTTATAAATATATACAACGCAACAAAAACAGTAAATACATTTAAACATTTTTTTGAAAAAAGAAGCAACAATGGTCAGTAGCTGTGTTTTGTGCGAATAGTCCCAAGGCAGCACAACGTGCTGAGTTCTGGACGGCACCCAGGTGATGTTACCTGGGTGCCGCACTGGTTTTTGGTATCCTACAATGCAGCTCCGAAAAACGGCGTGGGGCGTCCCGGGGGGTGCGGGGGGAGGCCTCGTCAGTAGCGGTCTGTTGTGCGAATAGTCCCAAGGCAGCAGAACGCGCTGAGATGTGGATGGCACCCAGGTGATGTCCAGTAAGTTGCCGCACTGGTTTTGGTATCCTACAACGATGCTCCGAATAACGGCGTGGGGCGCCCCGGGGGGGGGGGTGAGGCGGCGTGAACGGGCCTCCCCAGGTGGAGGCTCGTCTGCTGTAGTGGGGCGCACCTTTACCGTTTCAGTTGCCATTCCGCCCGCTTTTGGTACACTGTGCCAAAATCCGCCATTCAGCTGAGTTGTGCCCACTCTTGCGGTGCAGCGATAGGCGGCTGCCACAGGACTCTCAAAATGGCGGCAGGCTCTTTCCTTTTTGGGCCTGGTCCACTGAAATGGCCCTGGGACACCTTGGAACTCGGACGCTTGTCTGCTAGGTCTTGGACCCCATTCTCGAAAGCGTCCCCTCAGCCTTGAAGATTCTACAAAAGTCTTGGGGGCCCCCGACTCCTGCAGGCTTCCGGTGGGGAGCGGCTGCCATGATTGCTCGCGGAATGACCACGACGGAGCCACGAGATGGTGGTGCTTTCATGCTGACGCCAGCTTCAGTCTGAAACATCCAGAAACAAGGTGGGGCTTTCATCGTTTGGGAAAAAAAATGTTTTAATCCAATGAAAAGTGTTATTTTTAGGTCATATGATCAAGCCTTCCATCATTAGGAAACCAAAAGTAAAATGAACCAATGAAAAGTTTTATAAACAAGTCACATGACCTGTTATGCGGCATAGGGCTATAAAAAGCGTAGAAAATCCGTTGGCACATGAGGCGGCGTCAGTAGCGGACCGATGTGCGAATAGGCCGAAGGCAGCACAACGCGCCAAGATCCGGATGGCACCGAGGTGGTGTCCAGCAAGTTGCCGCACTGGTGTGGCCATCCTACAATGCTGCGCCGAAAGTCGGCGTGGGGCGCCCCGTTGGCCTGTGAGTTTGCGTCAGTCAGTGGGGGCTGTTTGAGGATCTGACTGCATTGGAAAGCAATGTGATGCTGTGCGTCGCCCCCAAGATGGAGGTTCCTCGGCTGCAGTGGGGCGCCCCTTGGTGTTTCACTCGCTATGCAGCTGAGTTGCGTGCGCACTTGTGGCGAATAGGCCGAAGGCAGCACAACGCGCCGAGATCTGGATGGCACCGAGGTGGTGTCCAGCAAGTTGCCGCACTGGTGTGGCCATCCTACAATGCTGCGCCGAAAGTCGGCGTGGGGTGCCCGAAGGGGGGGGGGAGGCGGCGCAAACGAGCCTCTCCCGCCTCTCCCGCTTCTCCATGTGGAGGCACTTCATCTGCAGTGGGGCGCCGAGATCCGGATGGCACCGAGGTGGTGTCTAGCAAGTTGCCGCACTGGTGTGGCCATCCTACAATGCTGCGCCGAAAGACGGCGTGGGATGCCCGAAGGGGGGGGGGGGAGGCGGCGCAAACGAGCCTCTCCCGCCTCTCCAGGTTGAGGCACTTCATCTGCAGTGGAGCGCCGTCTAGCTGAGTTTCGCCCGCTCTTGCTGCTACAGCGACAGGCGGCTGCAACAGGACTCACAAAATGGCGGCCTGTTCTTTGGATTTGGGCCTGGTCCACTAAAATGGCCCTGGGACACCTTAGAACTCGGACGCTCGAATTTTTTTCCTTTCCTCTACATGCAAAAAAGGTAAATGCCCGGTACGTTACCTGCCTCATCTGCCACGATGTACTCTCCAGAGGAACCGAAAAAAAATATAGTTATGGTAATTATACCATGCATCGTCATATGGAGAGGTGGCACCGATTAATTATAGTGCTGCACAAAAGAGAGATTTGGAGGACAACCCCCGACCTGCCAGTACATTCACCAAAGAAGTGGCACTGACAGCATCAGAGGCAAGGGAAACGGTCCCAAATATTCAGAAGAACTTTGGAAAGATTAAAATGACATGTTTAGATTGTGGCAAATTAATTTCATGTGGACAGATGAGTGTTACTCTAATAAATACAGCATATGAACATCATCATAGTCGATGGTTGGTGGAGACATTTTGACTATATCCTGGACCTGCCCGTCCTCGCCCAAAATGGCGCCGGAATAAATGGGACTCGTAACTCCTTGTTGTGTACTGGTTGCACAACCTTGATATCACGAGATACGTATGCAGTTTTGAAGCACATGGCGGGCGGGGACGAGAATTGATTGAATATTTCGACATCCCTATTGATATTAAGTTCTGATGTGTTATTGATTACTGTACTATTGAAAGTTCAAATTAACGTCACCCATGGGACTTGCCCGCAAATGTATATCTAGATTATTTTATTGTAACTGGCCCTGTCGTATTTTAATTATAAAATGTACGTCCACCGATTCCGCAACTGTTAGACACCTTAGTTCTTGCAACCTAATGGCCCGCCCGTTACGTTCCTCTACAGTGTAAATGTCTCCTCATCATATACGATTACAGTTTGCTCCGTGGCCGGCCCACGTGGTTATAGGCCCGTATTTGTATACTGACATTTTCACAATAAAGGTTTTTAAAAGAAAACATGGTAGTAGTATTTACATTGGTAAAGTTTTTAATAATAGTCACTGTTTTCGAATCAGTAAAAGGCAAGTGAAATAAAGCAGTCCAATTACATGAAGGGTAAAAGGTATAATACGCAGGAACGCAGTAAAGATAAATGGTCAAGGGCTGTTGTGTTTTCTACTCCTGCAACATAAAGTGATTGATAAGAATCTGATATTCAGGCGTATCGGCGACTAAGACAGCAGGCCGAGCCTCTTTTGCTCAACGGCTCCATCATGGGACGAAGAAACGCCCTTTTTCTCGAAAAAGGAATATATTTTACTTGCAAGACAGTTGTAAATTTTCCGAGAAAGTACATTAGCCTGGAACATTATAACATATATGTTTAAGAAAAAATAATGTTCGAAAGTAATAAAAAGTGTAATTTTTAGGTCATATGACCAAGCCTTTCATCATTAGAATAAGAAAAGTAAAATGAACCAATCAAAAGTTTTATTAACAAGTCACATGACCTGTTATGCTTACGTTACGCGCTGCGCGCCGCGCCCCGGATCGCTTCCGGGAAGCTGCGCTTCGCGCACCGGAGCACTTCCGGATGCGCTAACGCGGCGCGTCATATGACGCATTACGCGACAACGCAGGTCCAGAATATAGTCAAAATGTCTCCACCAACCAGCGGTCGGAACACAACCCCTTTCAGCAGGCTAAATAGTTCTGTTAAATGACAACAGAAGGGACAGGCAACAAGAACCATCAGTCAAAGAGGGGAGGGCAAGGTCTTCTCTACCGGGTCACGTTGGGGCGCTACCGGAACTGATCGAATTGGTAGTCTACAGTGTTTCTGGATGTTTCAGACTGAAGCTGGCGTCAGCATGAGAGCACCACCATCTCGTAGCTCCGTCGTGGCCATTCCACGAGCAATCATGGCAGCCACTCCCCACCAGAAGCCTGCGGGAGTTGGGGGCCCCCAAGACTTTTGTAGAATCTTCAAGGCTGAGGGGACGCTTTCGAGAATGGAGCCCAAGCCCTAGCAGACAAGCGTCCGAGTTCCAAGGTGTCGCAGGGCCATTTTAGTGGACCACGCCCAAATCTGAAGAGCCGGCCGCCATTTTGAGAGTCCTGTGGCAGCCGCCTATCGCTGCACCGCAAGAGCGGGAGCAACTCAACTACATGGTGAGCGAGACGCTGTAGTCGCAAGAGCGGGCGGTAAACAGCTGAATAGCGGAAGAGGCACAGTGTAGCAAAAGCGGGCGGAATGGCAACTGAAACGGTAAAGGGGCGCCCCACTACAGCGTGTCTTTAGGTCAAACGGATTGTGGGACAAGGTCAAGAATGGAAGAGTCACCAAAAGGCAAAAAGTTCCGCTTGACCCCGGGAGCCGGCCACCTATGTCGGGGGCGATCTCAGGCCACACCAGGGCAACACGACTTGGGGAGGGGGCCGGAGCCAAGCGCCCCCTCCGAGTCCGCGCCATCACACCGTCCCTCGGGGGCCTCCGTCAAGCGGTTCAGGGAGGCACCGCATCACATTGTTTTCAAATGCAGTCACGTCCTCAAACAGCCCCCACTTACATTGAGAATAGTGAAGCTGTAGCAGGTGCAAATAAGCTTCAGACAGTCTAACAAGCACTCCTCAAAACTTTGAACTATCAGAGTGCATGAGTTTCATGCTCGATCGATTGAGCTAGCCGGATCGGGCCACAAAAAGTATAAAATAGTTATGTAAATAGTTATTTAATAAAATGTTTTACCCTGTTACTTTGCTGGTGTGTTGTATATATTTGTAATATTTGCATAGAGTTTATCGTTATTTTGGGCGGGGTGGGTGGCGGATCCGAGCTGTCTTGCAGCCATCATGGTGTGGAGCTCAGTTCATCTCACTAGTTTCGTATTTCTCATGAGGGGTTGTTCCTAATGTTTCTATTTTAGCGAGGTCAAAAAGAGATCCCATTAGTGGCCTACTGATTTTGCTTGATTCCTTTTGTTTTTTTACACGATTTTTCACTATCTGCAAAGACTAAACAGAGTATTGCGACTCTGTGCTTGTTTGTAAATAGAGAATGAACCAAAGAGAACCAATTCTAAAACAGTAAATGCTTGGATAACAATCAATCAAATTGAGAGAGAAGCAGGCACGACGGATTACAACGGGGGCAAAGGCCTGCGTTAACTACCCTTCACTATCTGCAAAGAGAGAGTACTCCTAATAGAAATGAGGGGGGGGGGGCAGCATTCAAAGCAGATCAGTGTGCATAAACACGAAAATGTTTTTACTTACCACGTACTTGACATTCGACAGCTTATGATATTTGCTATTAAAAAAACATTGAAATTCACTGAAAAAACCATAGGTTAGAGACCATATATAGTTAGGAATTAGCATTTACAAAACCTTGAAAATTCACTGAAAAAACCATAGGTTATAGACCATATATAGTTAGGGATTAGCATTTACAAAACCTTATTTTACTCGCACAAAACCATTGAAATTCGCATATATAGTTAGTTGCGCTAACTATATATCGCGCACTCGCAATCCACTGCTGATGATGTCACATATTACATCATTCATGACATGGTCAGTGACATCACTGATGACATCACTGATGACATCTCAAATGACATCACTGATGACATCACTGATGACATCTCATTTGACATCATTCTTGTGCTAATACGATGAACCTCTTCAGACTCTAATATAACCTTAGATACACTCAGTGTATACAGACACTCACACACTGTCACTCATCCATGGAGTTACTCACACACCTAGTCAGTCATGCAAAGAAACAATCTCACCTCCATTTCCTCAACTATACAGTTATACACACCTTACTTATTCAAACATATACTAACACATATTTACTCTCTTATACAATCCCTGATACAAGTTCACAATGATCCATACAGCCACTCACACATTCAGTGGCTCTCATGCACAGTTATTTATATATGCCAACTCTCACATGTACTGTGTTTTACATATGTACTTACTGTGACATGTAGCATTGAGATATCCATTCACTCATCAATACACTCATGCACACAGTCAACCGCCCATGTAGCTGTTTCCACATGCACTCTTGAACTCATACACCTAGTGAATCAACTGCTCACACATCTATGTACAGAGTCACACACCTCCCAGCCACCCCCACACAAACTCAATCTCCCATACAAATACTTGGGCAACCAATCAATAACACATATAGCCTCTCGTATAGCTAATGATCAACACATGCAGCAGTTTACATCACAACAGACATACTGATGCACACATTCAGACAGTTTAGTCACTAACCCATGCATTTAGTACAACACATTTATTCACTCACTCATACAGTCAGTCACGCACCTACTAAATCCTTCATCCAGACACTTATACATCCACTCATTCTTCAATATATCAAACATATTTAAACTTTACAGAAACACACAGTCACTGGATGATGTCATCAGTGATGTCATCAGTGATGTCATCAGTGATGTCATTTGAGATGTCATCAGTGATGTCATCAGTGATGTCACTGACCATGTCATGAATGATGTAATATGTGACATCATCAGCAGTGATTGCGGGTGCGCGATATATAGTTAGCGCAACTAACTATATATGCGAATTTCAATGGTTTTGTGCGAGTAAAATAAGGTTTTGTAAATGCTAATCCCTAACTATATATGGTCTATAACCTATGTTTTTTTCAGTGAATATATATATATATATATATATTCTCTCCCAAAATCGCCTCTGCTGCTTGAAGAAGCACTCGACAGTCAGGTAAGTGAATAAACACTTTATTGCAGATTTGAAGATGGTCTCTCCACCCATTATTACAGTCCTGAAGCCTACGAGTTTTGGAGCTGTGCGCTCCTTCTTCTTGGGATTGGTGATGAAATGCGGGATCAGCTGGCAATGATGAAGTTCGTTATTCGCTTTGCCTTTAGTAGTGAGCAAATCCATTTCCGCTTTAGTAGCGCAGTGTGCCGTGGTATTTGTAGTTCTCATCTGCCATATTCACACCCACAGTGGGTCCCGCACTCCATCAGCAATATAAAGGATTCAGAAGTTCTGTGCAAAACCTCTGACGAAGGCACTCCAGTGCGCCCCAGATTGGAGATGACCTCTTCATTAGTGAAATGCCCCTGCTGCGCCGGTTAAAACAAGGAATTTTCCTGTTTTCACGGCCCCATACTTCATTGGCTCCTGCCTTTTGTTTCTGGTGGTGCAACTTCCACGACCGAAGCCGTCGTGTTCACATTCTCTCCAAAAATCGCCTCTGCTGCTTGAAGAAGCACTCGACAGTCAGGTAAGTGAATAAACACTTTATTGCAGATTTGAAGATGGTCTCTCCACCCGTTATTACAGTCCTGAAGCCTACGCGTTTCGGAGCTGTGCGCTCCTTCTTCTTGGGCTTGGTGATGAAATGCGGGATCAGCTGGCAATGATGAAGTTCGTTATTCGCTTTGCCCTTAGTAGTGAGCAAATCCATTTCCACTTTAGTAGCGCAGTGTGCCGTGGTATTTGTAGTTCTCATCTGCCATATTCACACCCACAGTGGGTCCCGCACTCCATCAGCAATATAAAGGATTCAGAGGTTCAGTGCAAATCCTCTGACGAAGGCACTCCAGTGCGCCCCAGATTGGAGATGACCTCTTCATTAGTGAAATTCCCCTGCTGCGCCGGTTAAAACAAGGAATGTTCCTGTTTTCAAGGCCACATACTTCATTGCCTCCTGCCTTTTGTTTCTGGTGGTGCAACTTCCACGACCGAAGCCGTCGTGTTCACATTCTCTCCAAAAATCGCCTCTGCTGCTTGAAGAAGCACTCGGCAGTCAGGTAAGTGAATAAACACTTTATTGCAGATATGAAGATGGTCTCTCCACCCGTTATTACAGTCCTGAACCCTACGCGTTTCGGAGCTGTGCGCTCCTTCTTCTTGGGCTTGGTGATGAAATGCGGGATCAGCTGGCAATGATGAAGTTCGTTATTCGCTTTGCCTTGACTAGTGAGCAAATCCATTTCCGATTTAGTAGCGCAGTGTGCCGTGGTATTTGTAGTTCTCTGCTACAACTAAGTGTGCTTGTTCACAGATATTAGACCAATTTCACTATTGTAACGGATTACTGATCAAACAATTTGGGACAGGCTATATTGTTAAATTCTCTAAACAGTTTAACTTAATTAAGGGGGCCAACTAACTTAATAGGATGTAATTCTAATTGTGACATTAGATTCTATAACATAATCAAATATACAATATAAGGACTCTACAAATCTAAATATAATATAATATGTAATGTATATTGTCCACATAGGAACCTCTTCAACATACCACAGCCTACTTCTTCACAATGGTTCTTATCTAAAATATGTTTAAAAATTGTTTTAAAAAGATGAACATTTTAAAATACACTTGTTCGGGGGGAGGGGCAAAAGAAAATGTCGGGCCTCCTCGGCTGTGTCAATGTTATATTTTAAATACAATGGCCTCAACAAACAATGTGGTAATGGTTGTATTACGGAGCAGACAAATAAAACATGATTTAAATCCTGTACCCAGCTCCCACATAGGTGACAAAGTCTGTCCTGTCTGGCTAATCACTCCAACACCCTTTCACAATTCGTAGGAGTTGCAGATTCATTCTTAACAGCAGGGTAGTTCTGCGCACTCCGTGAGGTTGAGGCTGTTTATGAATACTGCTCCCAGCTATTGTATCATTGTCAGATTGTGTTAAGCACAAAGTGGTATCTCTTTTTCGACAGACTTCATAAATGGTGTTTGTAATTAGCATATTCAAAGCTTGGTTTGGTAAAGAGCCTACGCTGCTAAGCCCAATGCCAAATAAATCTGCAGCTCTCACATAATTCCTAAAAACAACGCTTTTCCCCGTCAGGCTTAAAAATATTTCCTGCCTTAGCGCTGCCCATAAAGGGTTTTCAGTGCTGTTCAACAAGGCATTTCTCCATCGCAAGCATGCAGCCATGGCAAACATATAGGTCGAGAGGAGCCCGAATTCAAGCCTTATCGTCGCTATGGGGGTTGCTCCATTCAAATAACGGATCTGGCGCCAAATACACCCTTCTGCCTGTTCAATAAAGGCCTACTGCTGTTTGTCCACTAGTTCGCAAGCGTAACTCAGTACTAGCGGGATTTTATTTTTGTATACTGATATAACATGTGCAAAGTGTCTTTGCCTGCAACATTTATATATTCTACAAATTGCGTATGCCTGAGATATTGCCTTACTTCGGCATTGGTCCATATGATCATTGATATAACATCTGTTTGTAAAGAAAATTAGCGTGGGTACGGGTACGACTTTACTACATCAATTTTAGCTGTCCCCAGGAACCAATGCATATTTTTCACAACTCTACACCCCGATATCTAAAAAATCCAAATTGTAGTTTTTGTAATATTTATTTTTAATAAATGATCATCCTCATAGCGTGCTATGAATGAATGAAGTACGATTTATATGGCGCTACTTAGCCCAATGGGCGTCAAGGCGCCTAATCCAAATACCTGTCTTATACCCGGTGCAAGCTTACTGATAGGCCCTAATAAAACACCATGTTTTTAGTGCTTTTTTAAAAAGGGACAGCGACGGTTGCGCCTTAATCTCCGCGGGGAGGGAATTCCACAATCGGGGGGCCACAGTGGCAAATGCCCTTCCTCCCCATCTGACCTTCCTGATACGAGGAATGCATAGAAGATTCATGTTGGAGGAACGAAGGCTCCTGCTGGGGATATAACAAGTTAGCAAGGAGCCTAAGGCATCCGAGGTACCCGCCAGCAGTGCTCCGAAAACCAGACATAGAATTTTAAACGAAACTCTAAACTGGATCGGAAGCCAATAAAGGTTCTTCCTGGCTAGCGTGGCAGAGAAAGAAATGGAAATATCCAAAACAAATCTAGCCGCCGCATTCTGCACACTGTGAAGGCGTTGAATAAGGCCCTTATTGATATCTGCATACAAAGCATTGCAGTAATCAAGCCGGGAGGAGACCAGCACGACCACGGTCTGCTTACGAGCCTGAGGGGAGAGGTAATGTGCGATTCTCCTAAGAATCCTAATAACTCCCCAGCAGGTAGCCACAGTTCTGTTTACCTTGAGGTTCATAGACAGCGAGGTGTCAAAAATAACGCCGAGATTCCTGGCTGAGTACGATGGAATAGGACACGCTCCCAGCGAAGGGGGCCACCACTCACTGGACCAGATATCCTGGTCCTTACCAAAGATCAGCACCTCAGTTTTATCACCATTCAGCTTTAATGAATTTTGAATCATCCATTCAGAAACTGCTTGCATGCAGTTCCTGAAGCTGAACGCAGAGGTACCGACCGAGTGGGCCAAGGACACCATGATCTAACCTAGCAAGTGGGGCCACATAGATGTTGAACAAGGTCGGACTCAACGCCGACCCTTGCGGAACCCCACATTGCACTGGTTTGGCAGGGGAGAGGTACTCTCCAAGCTTGACCCTCTGCTCTCTTAGAGCTCAAAAGGAGGATAGAAGGCCAAGCGCTGGGCCCTGTACCCCTATCTCCCTCAAACGAACTGTTAAAGTCGAGGGAGATAGGGTATCAAAGGCTGCCGTCAGATGCTAACTCATTAAGGCACCTTTGAAGTCTCATCGGGGTTAGATCCATTAGATTGCCATCATCCGCATAGAGCAGACAACTCAATTTCATTGTTCCTAATTTGGGGGAGTCCCTTTACACAGCCCCACCCTACTCAGCAGGTCATTAATGTAAAGAGAGGAAAGTAGAGGGGCTAACAGGCACCCTTGCTTCAAACCATTATGAGTCTCTACTTTATTCGACAGGCCCTGATTACCCCCCCATCAAATCCGGAGTCCAAGGTGAGGAGTGCAATGCTATAATCAGTCTCAGCAAATGCATGGGGATCCCCATTCCTCTCAATTTACTCCACCGTGTCCCCGGGTCTACCCGGTTGAAAGCTGTCGAGAAATCTATAAAGGCAGTGTACAGGGCCGTTCCCTTACCTATTGGGGGCCCTATTTATGAGACTCCTTGCGCCTCCGGACCTTCACTTTTTGTGACGTTCCATGGCGCAAAAGCCTGCGTGATATTTATCAGGCAGCAGTAAGCCACATTTTTTTGCCTAATGCTGCTTGATAAATATCAGTCCCTTTATCGCAGTGTTCTGAGTTGAAGGGGCGCGCAATGGGTGTTGCTGGGGGTGTTCCCAGCAACGTCCATGGTCTTTTGACACCGCCCCAGATTTATGAGAAATTGTAAATCTGAGGCAGCGCCAAAAGCTTACGCCTCCCCAGTGGAGGCATAAGGGAGGCACAACGAGGAGAAATTAATTTTCTTCTCCTCGTTTTTCCTTTTTCTATGTGTGTTGCCTTCTACTGCACACATAAAAAGAGGAAAAAGCCTCTTTTGGTTATTTTTGTACAGAAAGTTTCCCTTCCTGTACAAAAATATTCATCCCCGCAATGCAGGCACCCTTGCACCATGGTGCAAAGGGGCCTGCATTGGCGGACGGCAGCCCATTGTGCACCGGCGCAGGGGAGGACAGGAATGCATCGTATCTTATAGATCCGGCACATTCCTGCCCTTTTCTTTGGTGGTAGGGAAGCGCAGCAGGAAGGCCTGCTGCGCTGCCTATGGCAAAACCTCATGAATGAGGCCCTGAGTATTTTTCAAATAGGGTTTGCAAATACGGTAATAATATTTATTGTGCCGCTACGCTTACGGAACCCTGCTTGCTCTACCGGGACTAAGTATTTCCCAAAGCCCAATCTTGAAGATGGAGAAGGATGCTTTTAGTGAACAATTTTCCAATCGCATCTAACAGTGTGATTTGCCTAAAGCTATTTGGGGACATTCCGGGACCCTTTTTATGTAATGGAACCACAATACTTCCTTTTCAAGAATATGGGATAATCCCTTATGAATAGCAATAGGAGAATACCCGGCAAAGGAAATGTGGCCATGCATGGCTATCTTGTTTGATTACAGCTATTGGAAGATCATCAGGGCCCATCGCACCTGATATCCTGCCCCTTTAATGAAGCTCTCAATTTCTGTACAGGAACGCGGGCTGAAGTCAATACCCAGATGAGGCTCATTAAAAACCTCTAACTTAGACCTGGTCATTATATTAGGAGCATATAGCTGTGAGATGTATGGGGTCCATTCTGCATCAGATATTAGAATGACTTTTGCCTTAACTCTATAGTTACAATATTTAGCTATTAGAGCCCAATATTTGCGCAAGTCATCGGACTGTGCAACCTCCTTGATTCTCTTTCATATCTGCCTTAATCTACTAATTTCCTTTTGCCTAACCAAAGAAGATTGCTTAAATTGTTCCCTTACTAGAACATTTAGCTCCTGATTTAACTTTTTCACCGTCCCCGAACTAACCGCAGGTTGATTAGTGCATCTAACCTGTTTTTTCCTTTCCGCAAGGTCTAAATAGGAGAAGGTTTTTTTCAAACCAGGAAATGGGATTTTCCTGTATTGGACGGCAATTCATGTTTTTAACCAGCCTCCTTAAGCAAATAATGCTTTTATTAGACCAACATGTGCACCCATTTGTTTTATTATACCACATTGGTAAATCAGGGAATGCATAACAAATCATGGGATTTGCATGAGACACATAACACACCTAAACAGCTTCCAAGGGCAGAGTAACGCAACACAGTAATTTGCACTGTGTTGGCTTACTCCAGATTTATGAAGCCACTCAGTCTCATGCAAAGTGACCTTGCATGGCTTCATAAATCTTATTTTTTAGTTGTATCATGCATGCACCACGTTGTGTGGTCCACGTAGGGTGCAACTTGCCTCATAAATTTCGCCCTTAATCTTCCTATGCCTATAAACAATGAATACGAGCTAATGTAACTGGTGTTTCAAGTTCTCCACTAAATAACAACTGCAGAAAAAAAGCATAGCAGTAAAAACAAATCCTTAACGCATGGGGAAAGATAAGTCGATACCCATTTGTTGGCTGCTTTTTATAAAATGAAACCAGAAAACCTGGGTATGTCATCGCAAATATTGTATTTAACCAAATGTATTTTTACTTCATTATACTACGTGAAATCACTTTCAAATATGTGAGTTCAGAATAGCAGTTGTGCAAAAACCTTTTTGTAGTATTTTACAAATTAGAAATGATGACTCCAGATAGGTCTTGTAGAACTGTGATGTGACTGTTAAAGCGAAATGCTCTGAAGACTGGTTCATAATGCTGGATTCACAGTTCAACACAGAAGAATAAATAATAGCATTACTAAGCTATGTGTGTGGCATAGTCCTTAGCAGGTACCCAGGCTGGGGAGAATGCTACAACTGGTGACAAGTTAGGGGATAAGTGACCCGAAGATCAGTTCAGTCGAAGTGAGGAATCAACCCTTAATATATGTGGAGTCAAAGCGCGATTCTAGGCACCATAAAGAAATTAAAAATCATGGAAACAATGCAAAGATATATTTGTATCGATGACCGAGAACCTGCTGGTCAGATCATACAAAAACTTACCACGATGCTACACAATATACAGTCAAATATAAACCGGGGCATGAAAGCTAAAGGCAGATACAACCAGGTTTTCAAATAACAGCTTATGATAATCACAAAGTGCAAGATAAGATTACGATTAGAAAATGGTGAAGACATAGAGCATGTAAAGAGACGCATAAGAATAAAAAAATTATTTACTCACCAGAAACTGAGTAGAGTGAGCCAATACAACCACAGTGTCAGGTGTTGCAACCAAAGCCAAGCACATGTTGTGCTTACAATGCTGGTGAGTCCTGCAAAGCCGACTGAAGGGCTGTGAAGGCGGATGCAACAGGAACATAGCAATTCACGACGATCATACGATCACATATGGGGCCAGATGTACAAAAATTCATATTTGGAAGTCACAAATTGTGTCAAATTGCAACTCGCAAAAGTGAATGCACAACAGTGTCTCAGACACTGTTTGCAATTCCCCATGGGGTCGCAAATTGCCTCATTAATATTCATGAGGCAGCTGTAATATACAATGACATTTGGAATGGCTAGCACTCACAGGGATGGTGGTCTGTTGGCCTCAGCAGACCACCATGTCTGTGACTGCTTTTTTTTATAAAGCAGTTTTTTAAAGGCAGCCCGTTTTCCTTAAAGGAAAACGGGATGCATTAACAACAAAAAAAATGAAACTTTTCAGTGTGATTTTTTAAGGGCAGGCAGTGGTCCCTGGGACCGCAGCTTGCTCTTAAATTTTTTTTCGAACCCATTCACAAAGGGGAAGGGGTCCCCCGGGGACCCCTTCCCATTTGCATTGGCTTACCCCCCTTTTGAAAAGGGCGGTAAATTGCAAGTGTTTGGCAACTCAAATGCGGTCGCAAAACAATCATACATTGCTGTCAGACTGGCTATTAGGAAGGGACGCCCTTGGCATGCCCCTTCCTAGTAGTGAGTCGCAAACCATATTTTGCGAGTCGCTAATAGGTTAGCGAGTCGCAAAATATGGTTTGTACATGGGGCTGACCAATTATATGGTCACAACATGCTGAATTCCCGTTTGAGACCGCAAAAAACAGACGCACACCTGCCCCATAATCTTTAAAAAGTGAAACGTTGTTTTCATATGGAGGCAAAGACTCAGGCTGTTTTTCCAAAAGTCATCAAGGATGATCTAGAGGCCAGCACATCTGAATGCCTTAGACATGGCTCACATGAACAGGTTCAAGATTAAATGATGAGAGAGCCGGAGAGAGCTCCTCCTTCACTGCCGGCCAATTCCAGAAATGGCTACAATGATGCCACTTTCCTTTCCATTTGATATTGCCAAAAAGCAAAATATTGGGGATAGATGGACTGCTTGGATAGAGACATTTGATGATTTTGTTGATGCACTTGAAGAGACTATATCAAAAAGATTATGAAGTATCCCAAAAATCGTGCTGGTGATGTAAAAGAAATCATAAAGAGAAATTCACGAACCGATGACAATATTGTTGGAATAAAGAAGCGTTGAATCTCAAATTAAATCCAGTGCCAAATATTGATCACAAATTATACATCTTAAACCATGAATGTCAGAAAGTTGGTGAAACTACTGATGAATTTGTGGAAAGATTCCACACTCATTAGACATTGTAAGTTCAATTAATATAATGAAGAAGAAGCTATTAAACTGAGAGTTCTTGATGAATGCTTGCCTTATTCATTCAGAAGAAAAATGCTGAGAGAAACTCCAAGTTTAGAGCATCTGTTAATGGCTGCCAAAACTGAAGAGAGTGCTGATAGACGAGCTTCTGACATGGAGGCCAAAGGTGTCCAGAATTAATCTGTCATGAGTATGAAAAGTAAGCTAAAACAAAAGACTGTAGTACACAAAGTGACATCTACATGTAAAAAGAAGTTGTGTTTTAGATGAGGATTTTAATTTCGACACAATTGTAAATGTCCAGCTCCAGGGCAGATATGCAAAGGCTGTGGGAAGGAGAACTATTTTGTTATGGTTTGCAAAGTGAAGAAAAAAGTAAGTGAGTCATGGTTTGAAGAGAAAACAGCTGACAGAATGTTACAGAAACTGTTTTCGATGCACCACCATAATACTAATCTACGACATCATTTAAGGCAAATCTAAACAGCTGACAGAATGTTACAGAAACTGTTTTCGATGCACCACCATAATGCTAATCTACGACATCATTTAAGGCAAATCTACACTGAACGAAGTCAATCATTATCTAAACCATTGTCAAACAGTCCTTCTATATCAGTATCAGGTGGAAGTGAAGAAAATGATTGCGTCATGTCGATGTTTACTCCAGAAAACCATGAACAAGATGCTTTGGATGCTTGTGAAGAAAAATGTAATTCAAAGAAAGATCGACATGCCAAAGAACCAAAGTCATTCAAACATTGTCCGAAGATAACACTGAAAGTAAATGTTTGTTTGATACCTTTCATTATCGACAGTGGTGCATCAACAAACATCAAGCCTTAGGAGAAATACAATGACTTGGCCCCATTCCTACAACTTATGCTATTGAACACCAAAGTGTATACATGGGCTGCATCAACACCCTTAAAAAGTCAAGGGTCATTTGTAGCGACAGTAAGACACAAGAAAACTGAAGAACAAGCACCAATTCATATGCTTCAAGGGACAGTGTTCTGTGCCTCTCTACTCAGTTCAGCACATCTGCTGATATTGAACCGATTTTTGTTAATTACAACATTGATGCTCACCACAAAGTAGTAAGTCAGTTCCCTTTGCTATTTCATGCTTTGGGAAAACTTAAGACTATGAATGTGAAGATGCATATTAATGAGGACGTTGGTCCTGTTTCTTAAAGACATAGACAAATTGTTTTCCTTTTGCAAGAAGCTGTTGAGAAAGAACTTGAATCATGCGTTCTACTGGTCCAAATCCATTAGTTTCTCCCATAGTAGTAATGCTCAAAGAGGATACTGAAGAAGCTGTACACATATGCGTTGACATGCGTCAAGCCAACAAGGCAATTGCCCAAGAATGATATCCAGGTGCACACATTGCGGACAAGGTAACACAATTAAATGGTGCAAAGGTCTTCTCTCATCTTGATTTAAATAAAGGTTATCATCAGGTAGAACTTGAAGATGCTTACAGGCACATTTCAACCTTTTGTACACATTTTCGACTGTTTTGATGCAAAAGACTACGGTTTCGGTGTCTCATCCACTACAGAAATGTTTTAAGACGTCATTCAACGTACCAAACGGCCTGTCATGACTGTGTTCAATTAAAGTGATGACACTGTTTTTCAGAGCTACAAAAAATGAACACAATAAAGTTCTTGCACAAGTATGTAGTGTACTTGCAGAAATAGATTTGGCTTTGAATGCAGACAAGTTTGAGTTCCATAAGACAAAGTTCAAATTCTTTAGTCATATCTTTTCTGATGTGGGTATGACACGTAATGCTGCTAAAGTACAAGCCCTACCAAATGCTTATCCACACAAGGTGTTTTCATGGTGCGTTCATTTCTTGGCATGGTTAGTTACTGTTGGAGCACACAAGACTGGTGCTCCATTGAGAGGCTGGACGAGAAGGGATGTTTCATTCTATAGGTCTTATAAATGTGAGAAGAATGTCAAAAAAATCAAACAACCTCCTGAGAATGCTACTGAACAGCCATACTTCAATCTGAAGCTTCATACAGAGGTTGTTGTTAACAATAGCCCAGTCAACTTAGGTGCTATCCTTGCACAGCACAGTAGACACTCGAATAATCAAACACATATTGAACCATATGCAAGTAAAAGTGTGTCCCAAATAGAACATAATTACTTATAGCCTGAGAAAGAAAGCTTAGCTGTGGTATGGGCTTGGGAACATTTCCATGTATTCCTATATGGATAATCTTTTATGATGGTACCTGATCAAGCTTTACTGAGTATATTTAGAAATCCAAAGGCCAAGATGTTGCCTTGCATTTTAAGATGGGGACTATGGTTACAGGAGTATGATTATAACATTGTGCATCATCCAGGAAAGGAACTGAACTCTGCTGGCTACTTTTCCAGAGTGCCTGTACAAGATCATGGCCCTCCATCCAAGACGGCTGAGGCCTATATCAACTCTATTGTAAAATCCAACACACCACCATCCATTTCACTGCCACGAGTCATGATAGTGACATGTTAAAGCTGAAGGATATTATTACACATCAGTCATGGAACAATCCCAATCAACCGCTCACCAGTGATGGTGACTATAAAAAGTACACAAATGGCAAATATGAACTGTCCATAACTCAGGAAGGAGTTATATTACGATGGTAGAGAATCCTGATTCCAGAGAATCTGAGACAGAAAAAGAATGATGTAGCCCATGAACGACATGTTTGAATTGTTACCACAAAACAAGCTCTCCAAGACCAAGTTTGATTTCCTTATCTTCATGAGAGGGTTGAAAAAGAATAAAGGTCTATCATATATGCAACTGCCTTTCTACAAAAACTATTCAACAATCCTGTGAACAAGTCAGAACTCCTGAAGCATGCATGGGAGAGAATAGCCAGTGACTTTTTCGGTTCATTTGACAATAGACATCATCTATTGGTTATAATTGATGAATACTCGTAATTTACACTAATTGAAGATCTTTCATCTACAATTCAAGAAGGAGTAATTAAAAGACTAGATGGCATCTTTGCAACATGGGATGTTCCATACATAGTGAGGTCTGACAATGACCTGCCTTTTACCAGTCCAGAGATTTCTTGGAGCATCTGAAAATAAAGCATCAAAAGAGCACACCTCCATGGTCACAAGCCAACTGACATGTTGAACATTTTATGAATATGCTAAGAAAAGCAGTGTAGCAAGCTACTCTTGAGAAATTCAATTCGAAATCGGTATTGAATTCTACCTTGTGAGCTTATCGTTCAACACTCCACTCGACCACAGGTGAAAGTCCTGCGACTTCGATGTTCAGGAGGGCAATGAATACCAAGTTACCTCAATGGAGCAATCAGAGAAAGAAAGATGAGATGACAACTCATAAGAAGGATTTGGTTAAGAAACAAAAGGTGGCAGTGTATGCATTGCTGACAAAATACGACATGCAAAGAACATTGGCCCCTATTCACAAAGGTAAAGTGAGACGAAAGTCTACCTTTATGAATTTTGGTATTCATAAGGGGCATTTGCTACTCATAAATCTCCTTTTTGAATACCAAAAGTTGAACTTTATGACTTTCAGTTTTCACAAAGAGCATTTACAAGTAATAAATGATCTTTGTGAATTCTGAAACTTGTAAAATTAGACTTCCATCTCACTTTACCTTTGTGAGCTGGGCCCTCTGTCTTTAAGAGAGGAGATTCAGTGCTTGTACAAAAAATGCAGGAAAGTAAATCAGATACACCTTTTGGTGAGAACCTTTCTAAGTGGTGTCTACTAAGGAACACAAGGTTACTGCTCAGCACCCTGAGAAGCCTATTACCCAAGACTCTTCTCATTTCAGGCACTTTAACAATTGCTGAAAGAGAGAGACTGGGTCCTAGGCATCAGCAACCGCTGTTACTTTTACACTGATGATGCAAATCCTGGTCATCCGTGAGGACACCCCAATTTCTCAGAACAAGATCAAGTCAAACAAATGAAGCGCCAAGAAGATTGATTGAAGAGATTTGAATGTATATGTCTATCTATACAAATATTTTTTTAAATGTTACATATTTATTTAACAGAGGGGGAGATATAGTGTCGTGCGAATTAGAAAAGATGGAAGTCTTTTGGCTCCAGATTGACTCCATAGAACTGTGACATGTGTGTTAGAGCAGAATGCACTCAAGGCTGTTTTAGAATATTGGGTTCACAGTAACCTGCAGAAGAATAAAGACGTGCATTACTAAGCTCTGTGTGTGGCATATTCCTTTGTGGTACCCAGACCAAGGAGGATGTTACAATATTGTGTTTGAATTATTCGAAGTATGATGCTGCTCCTTAATATTCTGGGTCAGGTAAGGGTTTCATGACAATTGCCTTGTCTCTTAGTTCACTAACGGTTCATGCTTAAATAATATCACTTTTAATAGGTACTTCGCAGTGCTATGGTGTAAAGAAATAATGTTAAAACTTACCTATGGTAAAGCAATATACGTTTTTGAATTTTGAAGCAACTTCATCATATTTTATGTGATTGTTGTTGTATGATTTACATAACACACATGTTCAGGTCTTGTCTCATGCACAGGCTCTAAAATACAAGCCATATCCTTGGCTTGGCTGTTGCTCAGCTCTTCCTGACAATTTCTTGGCTCACCCATCTCTACAATAAAGTAATGAACTCTTTATTCTTGGCACAAACCCTGTTAATGTAACACTGGTGTCCTCTTGTGGCAGTTGATTAGACCGATACTGGGAGGTGTCAAATATTGTAATACATACACTCTAGTGTAGCTTTTCTGTATGCAACCAAATATTTCTGGTTAAATATATACTTATGTTATGTGGTCATGGAGTAAAAGTAGTTGCTGTGGCTGTCCAGAAACTTTAGAGCTTGTGCCTGTTAGATGCTATTAATTCGAATTTCAGAAAGCTTACATATTTTGATGAAAAATGTCTAAATCCAGAATCAGATTTCGCCTACTGACTTTGAGTAAAACTTTATAGAGAAAGAAGTTTTACATCGTGTGCCCATCTAAGGGATACAAATGGGCTTTTTTTCACAGAATATGTTTAATAAAAATAAGTTATTGGATGAACTTCAATGTTACATAGCATTTTGTCACGGTCTCAAAGAATTAACATAAGGGAACGCTGCTATAGGGGCCAAAGGTGTGCTGTTAATTTATCCACAGTTGTGCATGATTTCAGTTTTTCCATAAACTTATAGTGTTATGTTATTGTTATGTTATTTATTCTTCTATAGCGCTCGACTTGCCCGGGGGCATCTTGGCACTGACTAACAATGTTCCTGCAACTGAAAAGAGAGCAAATGAGATTAGAATAGGAAGGCTTTGAGCTGTTTCTAAATGTGCTGTAGATGTCCATTTTGTGCAGGGAATCTGGTAACTCGTTCCAGTACCTTGGAGCTAGGTACGAGAAAGATTGTCCTCCAGAGCGACATAGCCTTATGCGTGGTACTTGTAGGAGACCTCGCGCCCCTGACCTAAGGTTTCTGTGAGTCTCTTTTGGAGGTATTTGGGGCCTCTTCCTTTGAGTGCTGCATAAGTGAGACAACAGATCTTAAAATATGATCTTTTTCTCACTGGTAGCCAGTAGAGTTCGCGCAGTAAAGGAACTGATGTGGTGCCCGCTGGGTGATTCAATACCATTCTAGCTACAGTGTTTTGAATCACCTGCAGTTTGTTCAGCAGGGTCTCTCCAACCCCTGCCAACAAAGCATTGCCATAATCCAGTCGGCTAATGACCATAGCCTGGACCAAGGTTTTGTGATGGGTTGTCGGCATAAAGAGGAGGATTTCATGCAGCAGACGCAGGCTATAGTAGCCTGAGCTGATCGTTGCGACAATGTGGTCTTTCATTGATAAAGACTGATCTAGTTTTAGCCCTAGGTTTTTAACACATTGGGTCGGAACTGGGGTGCTCCCAATTGGGCGGGCCACCAGTCATCCGACCAACTAGCTGTGGCTTTGCCCATTAGCATTATCTCGTTCTTGCCTGGATTCAGCTGGAGACAATTCTGCGTCATCACAAGCATTCCTTTGGCAAACTGTGCTTTCTCTGCTACTGTATAAGTGCTGATCGGGAACATGAGCTGAGTATCATCAGCATAAGATATGATCTCAAAGCCCTGAAGTTCCGCTATCCCTGCCAAAGGAGACATATAAAAATTAAATAGGGTTGGGCTTAGGCAGGAGCCCTGAGGGACACATCTGTCCAAGCTAATTGGGTTTGAAAGATGAGAACCAAGCATGACTGTTTGTGTTCTACTGGACATAAAGTTTTGTAACCATTTTAGGGCTGTTCCCTGGATACCACAAGAGGCCAGTCTCTCCGCTAGCATTTTATGTGAGATGGTATCAAATGCTGCGGAGCGATCTAGTAGTAACAATATTGCCGATCCACTTTTATCTGTTTCTAATTTGAGCGAGTCAGTGACTGCTAAAGTGGCGGTTTTGGTGCTAAAACCCTGTTGGAATCCTGATTGTGAGGGGTCTAAAATTTCGTTTTGCTCCAAGTATTGACTCAGTTGTTTATTGATCATACTCTCCAGCACCTTGGCCAGTAAAGGTAGGAGGGAGTTCGGGTGGGTATTGCCGAGTTCTCGTGGGTCTGCCGTGGGTTTCTTCAGGATAGGATGCACAAAAGCTTCCATTCAAGTACTAGGAATAACCCCAGATAATATGGATGAATTGTACAGCTGGAGAATAGCTGGCACACTACTAGTGGCTAAAAGAGCCTTTATCTTACGTGGACAGAGATCGGTTGGTGAACCCGATTTAGCTGAGACCAGTGCTTTTAAGGCATCCTCTAGAGTGATTGGGTCAAAACAGCCCAAGGTGTGTCCTGTCCTTATATCCCGATCCACATGCCTGCTAGGGCTATCCGATGCATGGGCGATTTTAGCTGGAAAGTTATCATATATTCTGATGAGGACACACAAAATCATTTACAATGTTAAAGAGGACTTGAGGGGCATTGGCAGCACCTTTAATTTGGTTGAGGATGAATTGGCATCTTGCCATTTTTAAAATAGAGTGGGAGAAGGTCAAGCTTGTTCGTATTGCGTCCTATTAAGTATTGCTTTACTGGTGCGCCAGACTCTCTCCAGTCTTTTGCATTTGGACTTTTCGTCCTAAGCTCACTTGTGTACCAGGGGGCCGATGGGTGGCTTTGTAACTGGACCATATTTTTATTAGGGATCACTACATCCAATGCAATGCCAAACGCCTTGTTAAAGCCCTTCAACGTTAACTCATTTTCTCTCTCCCTTTTACCCACTTCTAATTGGAAGACCTCCTCAAAGGCTTCGACTGAGATATTGCGCCAGGGTCTGAGCATGAATTATTTCATGCCCGTATTTAATGGTGTGATTTTAGGACAGGGTAGTTTGATGGTAAAGCTGATCAGCGCGTGGTCAGACCATGTAAGAGGCTCTTTGGGGCTGCAGGTCAGATGGTCAATGTTAGAAAAGATGAGGTCTAATGTATGCTCCGCAATGTGGGTAGGACCCGTCACTCTTTGGGTCAAACCCAGCAGATCACGAGTGGACATGAGTTTGTTCACCTCAAGGCTCACTGGATTTTCACCATGGAAGTTAAAATCCCCCAATAGGAGGAATTTATTAGCAGCAAGCACATGTATAGCAATTAATTCTGTCATTTTATCTACACAATCTGTTTTCAAGCCCGGATAGCGATATAATAGGGCACCATTCCAGCTATCTATGGGTGAGGTTGTAATCTTGGAAATTCCTAATTCCATACTATCATTTCTTAGTGTGGTAATCCAGTTTATAGAAAGATGATTCTTAAATGCTATTGCTATCCCACCGCCTGCCTTTCCCTCCCTATCCAGGTGTAGTAAAGTGTACTTATCAGGCATAGCCGCTGCAATAAGTGGATAGTTGGTGGCGTTTAACCAGGTTTCGGTGAGAAAGCATATATCTGGTAATGCGATGAAATCATATCCCAGATTTCAAAAGGGTGCTTAGCCAGTTGTTTCTAATCTCAGGGCTGACAGACATCTGGACACTTTGAAATGGACAATGGCTACATGCCATCGGGCCCTCCAGTATTCTAGGAAATTTCTGCTGGCAATGGTTTTGGGGTTTGTCTGACTCCCTCCTTCTGAGCCTTCGTAGGGCATTGCCAGAATATGAAATTCGAGGGGTGAGAGATGTGTTTACCTTAAATCGGGCAGGGTTTATGGCCTCTGGGCACGGTCTGGCGCGGACAGGCACAGACGGTCTTGCCTTTGGCGTGCCTTTGGGGCATCCGCTGCGTGTGCACACAAACATGTTCTTTTATATCCTCCGTGCTGCTCCCACAACAAGCCCGCCACCCTTCTCTACCCACAAGATGGCAGCTCGCTCCACCAGCTGCCTCTGGGGTAGTCAGGCATCTCCACTGCCTAGCGCCTCGATCGGCTGAGTCAGGTAAGTGGGGGGAGTGTGAAAACAGCCTTGAGGTTCGTGCAGAATGGTTAAAAAAAGAAGATTTAAAAATTAGAGTGGCAATGCACCTTCGGTATTCAAACAACACTTCTCCAACCTTTCCGCCTCAGGAGATGCTAGGATGCTGTGGTTTTCTTACCACCTGTTTTGAAACAATGCTAAATGTCAGTTTAAAGGTCCATACGTTGATGCTTACTTTAAGTGTGCCTTATTTATTGTATATTTTAATTTTACAGTCGTAATGACTGTTGGTATTTCTACTGAATGTAGTGGACCATGGGCTTCCCTATGAATTACATATTGATATTGATACGCTTTCTGAAACGCGCAAATGCCAGTGGTGTTTTGCCACTAGCGTAACCTACTGACTAATGTAACCCTTCAGATGAGCTTGCCTCTTAGTTTAAGGACAGGAAAACAGCCAGGTTTTAAGACATTTTCTGAAAGTCAGAAAGGTAGATTGACTCCACAGTTGTTCCAGTAGGTTGTTATAGACATGGGCCTTGGTGTGAATGAAGCTTCTGCCCCCCAATTAGATCTGTTGAATGTCCGGACATTGATTGTTCTGGAATTGGATAATTTTAGTGTCCTGGTGGGAGTATACCATATGAGGTTTTTCCTTAAGTAGTCTGGGCAACTCCACATAGGGCCTTGTGGGCGAGATAGGGGGCCTTACATCCAACTCTCTTCTTCACTGGTAACCAGGGAAGTTCTCGTAGAGTACCAGACACTGATTGAAACCTGGGAATGTTTTTCAGAAATCGTGCTGCAGCATTCTTAAGACATTGCAGTTTTTGTAAAGACCGCTACTGGATAGGAACATACAATGCATTGCAATAATCATGTCTTGATAGTACAAGTGCTGTTACTACTTGTTGTTGTAATTCAAGGGTGTATACTTTGGCTCAGATTAACAACATTGTCACCTAATGCAGTGCAGAACCCAGATTTGCTGTGCTGTGTTGCTTGACAGAGAGAGAGAGAGCCGGAAACCACTACGTCTACAGAGGCATGCCAATGTCTCACTCTCTATCTAGAGCCATAATCCTATAAAAGCCAGGACACAATTAGGCTGTCAAGCGTAATGCATAGACCTTTTCACCATAGTGCAAAGGTGTCCGAGTGAATCTTGCATAGGTTTTGTAATGAAAGGGTACCCTTCCAGTATATTATACTGGGCCACATTTCTCTAAGTATTGATTGCCATTCCATCTCACATTCTGCAGCACACTTAGAAAGGAAGAAACGCTTCAGCAGAATGATTTTGTGTAGGCAGTTGTCACTTCCAGCACAAAAACAATTCTGCCTGCAACATAGGCACCCTTGCACCATGACACAAGGGTGCCGGCTTTGCTGCTAAGCAGCAGATTATGCACCAGCACAGGAATGAGCATACATTGGTAAATATGGCGCATTCCTGCTTTCTCCATTTCACCCAGCACAGCAAGTTGTCTTGCTGCATTTAATTGTGTGAAAGACTTATAAATATGGCCCACTGTGCCTAGACAAACTTTAAAACTTTAGCTACTTCAGATGTGTACTATACAGAGCAGTACATTTGCAAAGTTGGAAAAATTAGAAGAAATTAAGCATTTCTCCTATTTAACGCCTGCTCTCAAATGGCATAATTTGGTGGCACAAAACCCTTATTATAGTTCTTTGTAGACAGGGCTTTGGGCCAAAGGCAATTGATGGTTGCATGAGAACACTCATGTGATGCCCATTAAATGCCCACTAGACAGGTTTTGTGCTGGAAAATTAAAAAACAAATTGCACAGAGTTGCATCACTTCTATGACGCAAACCCAGAGCAAAATGTTTGTTAATCTGAACCACAATGTTTAAATAATCAGATGCAGTAACTCCTTCTGATAATTCTGCAAAAAAGTCTTATTCTGTGATACAACAAATGAGGGTGTAAATTATAAACTTAGAGTCAGAGCTAATTACAGTGTTATCTATTTTCAGAAAGTTAGATAATGGGCAGCAATACAAAAATAAAATGTTTTATAGGGCCAATATATTTGTTAATCTGCACCACAGGGTTTAAAAGACTCATATGCCGTTATTCCTTCTGATAATTGTGTAAAACGTCCTTATTCTGTCATACAACAAATGAGAATTTAAATTGTAAAATGATTATTTTCAAAGTCAGAGTTATCTATTTACAGAAAGGTAGATAATGGTCATCGTGAAGGAAAAACAATGTTTCAAAGGCCCATTTTGTGATATTTGGTGAACATGATTGCAAGAGCGATCTTGTTTGTATGTAGGTACATCCAAGTGGGCGTGCAATCCTGTTTTTGAGTAGAAACTTAAATTTTCGGCTAAAACAGATTTACACATATGCAAAAGCAAATCAAGTGGAAAATGCAAGCTCACTAAGAATTCATCTGCAGTACCAAAAACGCATGTTAGTTCCATACAGTGCTTAATTTCCAAAATATTAAGTGCCTGGGCCCTCACCAGAAGACCACTGCAGTTTGCAGCCCTGTCATCACTGTCAAAACGACTACTATCTCCCTCGCCTGCAAGTAGGACAGTTCAGATTATTCCAGGTCCCCAAAGCTAAAGGAATGGCTGGGGAGGATTGCATTCATAAACATCCGTTGTTCTGCTCATTTTTAAATTAGATGAGCAGCACCACCATGTGGCAGGCTGTCCTAAGTGTGGTGTTGACAATATGTTGCCTGGGCCAAGCACCAGGACCAATTAGGTGCAGGTGCTGGGGAAACCACCGGCTCAAATTAAGCACTGATTCCATAGCATCTCATGGAGTGTGTCGGCCAAGAAATGGCCTTGATCACATGAGAAACCTGGCAGAGCATTCACCCCATAAATAATAGAGACATAAAGAAAGGACAAAGTGACAAACATAGTGGTCAAAACCCTAAACAAACTGGAGCCATCTTGGAGTAATTAAACTTCCCATGTCTTAATAGGCAAGAACGTTAAATGAAAAAACAAAAACAATTTTCTTTAAATCTCAATTCTCTCAAATTAACAAACTAAAGAAGTGCAAATATGCTAAGACATGGCATCTTCTGGGAAGGTGCAGATACAAAAATGTATGCAATCTATCTTTATGTAGGAGTTCTTTTACCCTACTCCTAAATCCCCTCCCATGTAATAATAAACATCTTGTTATAGATCCTCTAACATAAACGAAGACAAAGAAAAAAGTAAATATATTGTCATGAAAAGAAAAACAAAAGGCTTATGCCAGAAAGAGAGAAATGGGGGAGGGAGGGTGAGAAATGCCTGGACTGGCAATAACTCAATAGTACAACGTGGCATAACATCCAAATAGATTGGTATAAGACAAAAGAATGCTATCCAGCTGGAAGCAATCAGCATGAACTACAGTAGGTGTACACTAATAGTTAGCAACTGTAGGAACAAATAATACATGAGTTCCAAGTACAAATGGGAATCCGCTACCCTTTCCGCTGTTTCATATTTGGGTATTCGCACAACACCTCAAAATATTTATTTTTCTTTTTTTCTTTTTCTCCATGTGTCTGATGGAACTTGGGGTATATGTTTGAATATTTCAAAGCTGTATGCAGTATGTTAGCTACTTATTAATCATCATGTACTAGCCTACAGGCACCATGTGTTCATGTATGGTTTTCCCACTTGGGCTTGACTGTTATGTATTTTTGTCAAGTCTGGCACCTATAGCTTATCTGATGTATTTGTTTGTACTTCGAATTCATGTATTATGTGTTCTTACAGTTTCCGACCATTAAATGGACACCATTGGTATCTCATTCCAATTATATACTATATCTATATATAGCTACTAGCAGCCCGTCCCGACCTTGTCCGGGTGCAACAGGCTTCCCCCACCCCCGCCCGCCCTGACATTGTGCAGCAGCCCGAGCCCCCGCCCGGCCTGTCCCCCGCCTGCCCCGACCCCCGCCTTCCCCGACCCCCGCCTGCCCCGACCCCCGCCAGCCCCGACATGGGTCCTCTTACCTGAGCCGCCGCTCCTCCGGCCTGTCCGCTGCTCGCACTGCCGCTGGCCTGTCCGCTGCTCCTCACGTCACCGCTCCTCCCCCGCACCATGTCCGCCGCTCCTCGTCACGCTCCTGGACGCCTCTCCTCCCCGCGCTCCTGATGTGAGCACGCACGTCGCGGCCGGCGCTACTTCGGAGGGACAACTTTTTTTTTAACTTTACATTTTTTAAATAACGTTTTCTTTTTTATTTATATAGCCTATAACCATCTACACACCCTGACGATTCCAACGGTGTATCGGGTGTGTGGATTGGCGCTGTGGTTCCCGAGTTTACCCGCCTCAAAGGCTCAAAGTTCTTCCTTTATTATAGTAGTGTAGATATATCTATATATATATATATATATATATATAGAACGGAAGGTGCAGGTATTTCGAATGTATCAACGAGTAATCTACAAATCCTATTCCAACAGCTAGAGAAAGCACAGGAACGAGAGGTTCGTAAGTGGTGGGAGGCCACCTCATTACAGCGTTATGTGGAGTGCGGTAGGGTCCCCAGAGGCCTACGCATATTCACAGTACCCTCCTACGAAAACCCAGACCCTCAACTCCAAAAAGACTGGGCGGCGTACACAGCAGACTCAAGCAAAGGAATGTTACTGATGCTTATTAAGTACGCGTGGAGTGATAGGGACAAAGCCATTAGTGAGATACAGAGACTAGAGAATGCCATTAGCAAAGAAAAGGATATTAAATCTGTTGAAGATATGCGTGGTCAATTACAAAAAAGATTGAAGGACTATGAGAGCGGAATAAAGAAAAGGAAACAAACAAAATTTCAAAGGGACAGGCAAGACTACCTGACAGGTCGAATACTCACTTTCGCAAAGAAATTCGATGCGACAAGGAAGAGGCTCGCCCAAGGCACTTACAACACTGGAGAGAGGGAAACTTCGGAATCTGACGCATCAATTTCAGAAGACGAGTCAACCAAGAGCAGGAAAGATATACAAAGGGACGCTGGAAACACATCTGCTGTCCCTTTTTTGGACGAATACCAAGTGATGAAAGAGACACAGCAACGGCCCCCACCCCAACAGCCACAGAAACCATCCCAAAAAAGAGGAGGAAAACAAGGCAGGGTAGGAGGGGGCGGGCAGGCGTCCACTCCAATAATGACTCGCAGCAGAGGCAGAAGAGGAAGATGGTAGAACCATAAAAAAACATAATAAATCTATCAGAAAGAAAACTCACGACACACGAGGAAACCGTACTGAAAAGAGGAATGACCTTCTGCCCTACTGCCAAATTAGATCCGGTTAAAACTAGAATAGATCTTTTTAAGTTCGCCGAAAATTAAAATTGCAAAAGATCTTTGCGCTAAAATCCCTACCAACAACAGCAACTACTCCAGAAGGATTAGAAGAAGCCGAGACACCTCTCACAGATAACGATATGTCACTCCTTATAACAACACATAACTTGGCAGGACCAGAGGAAGTCCCCAATTCAATTGAAGTACTAAGGAGAGAGGAGATCACGCAAACAAGAGATCCGAGCAATCTCAAACGGAAATCTAGAGTGCTCCCGCATGTTACACATGACGCAATAGACGTTTTCAATGATGCTATCCTCCAAGATCTCGCAAAAATGACAACCACAACTGAAAAATTGACAAAGAAGAACTCTAACATCTCACGAATGGAATGGGAAGCAATCCAATCTTTGAAAAAAGACACTACGATCGAAATAAAACCCTCTGACAAAGGGGGGAACATTGTGATCTTTAGCAAAGTAAAATATAAACAAGAGGCTTTAAGACAATTACAGGATAAGGACTGCTATGAAACCATCAATAGGAAAGATTATGTGAAATGTACCATGGAGTACCAAACATTACTTGAGGGTTGGAGGGATGAGGGGATGCTGAATAAAAATGAATTTGAATATTTATATTGTGAGCACCCAATAATTCCCACCTTTTACCACCTTCCCAAGGTACATAAGGACTTAAAAAATCCTCCGGGGAGACCAATTGTCTCCTCGATAGGCAGCCTCCTGGAAAATACATCCAGATTCATTGACACCTATCTGGCCCCTTTTGTAAAAGATCTGCCCTCCTATGTCAGGGACATCCAAGATTTTCTCAGACAGATTGACGGCATCAAGTGGGAGGCAGACATGCTTCTGATCACCCTTGATGTCGCCAGCTTGTATACCTGCATAAGGCACCAAGATGGTGTCTCTGCGTTTAAATGGTTTCTTGGCAAGAAACACATGAAATACCATCATCATAACCGCATGCTTCTGAAGATGACGGAGTTCTGTCTCCATAATAGCATTTTTCTGTTTGCAGGTACTATGTATCGGCAAACCAGAGGGACTGCGATGGGCATGTGCTTCGCCCCCAGCTATGCGAAACTGTTCGTGGGCTGGTGGGAGAAGCACGTAGCCTGGGGAGGGACCAACGAAAAATGGCTAGACCATATTATGATCTGGACAAGGTACATTGATGACCTTTTTGTCATATGGCGTGGTGACAGATCCTCGGCTGAGGAATATGTCACCGCACTAAATGACAATGATCTCAATTTAAAGTTTATGAGTAACATCAGTGACGAATCAGTGTGCTACCTCGACCTGGAAGTCTATGTAGCAGAGAACTCTCTACAGACAAAACTCTATCGAAAACCCACAGCGGGGAACACCGTGCTACACGCGGCAAGTCACCATCCCAAATGCATGATAAGAAACATTCCCTTTGGAGAATTGCTCCGCTTAAAAAGAAACTGTTAGGACCCTAATAACTTTTCAAAGGCACGGAATGAAGCTGTAAATAGGTTTCAAGATAGAGGGTATTCTAAAGCATTACTATTCAACACGTCTAGTAGAGTAGATCTCTTAGACAGAATAAAAGCAAGGAAAACGAATCTGAGGCAGTAACAAGGATGATCACAGGTTATAATATGAGATCAAGTGAGTTGGTCCAGATCTTTAACAAAAACTGGCATATCCTTAAAACGGATACAGTAATTAAGGACAGACTGCCCCCCAAACCCTCTATAACATATAGACGGTGTCAGTCCCTCAGCGACCATCTGGTTAGAAGTCATTATGAGGATCTCCCGAAACCTTCAAAGTCCAAACCCATTCAAGGTTTCTTCCCTTGCATGCACTGCAAGGCGTGTAAACATAGCAAGAAGAGGACAAAATATCAAGGGAAACCGTATGACTCACGACCCACTAGAGATATTGTCAAATTCCTAAACTGTAACTCGGAATTTGTAATTTACTGTTTAGAGTGCCCCTGCCAGAAGAGATACGTCGGGAGTACCATCAACCCAGCAAAAAAACGTATCTTGGAGCATATGCGTGCCATAACCAACAGAGACAAGAGTTACCCAGTGGCACGTCACTCCGAAACCCATCATAACAGTAATCGAGATCTACTGACCTTCTTTCTCATAGACCAACTAGACAAGAAGGAACGAGGGGGAGACAGGGTAAGAGCCCTGAGGGTATTAGAATCAAAATATATAATTGATCTCCAAAGCAAGCAACCGACAGGGCTAAATAATTATGAAGAATTGTGGGTACATCTTGAATGAACATAGTACAAATAGATTACATACAGAAGAAATAGACAGACAGATATGAGAACTAAATGTTCTTCTTTTTTCCTACACCCTTCCCCATCTGCAAAATTGATATATAAGCAACCCTGACACATAAGCCCATCCAGGGCGAAACCAAACTATGTACCAACATCCTATGGTCGAGCAAGCCCATTCAGGGCAGTATAGCAACGCTAGTACACATACAAACAAGGGAATACATCTGATATAATTGGGACAAAAACAAGCGGGTACCACAAAATCTACCAATAAGAGTAAAGTTCTAGGACACCTCATAAAGAGAAAAGAATGTGCGCCCTTGAAATGCAAACAAACAATACATACAATCTTGGGGCACAAAGGAATTATTCAAGGAAACCAGATCATTTAGAATGTGTGGTAACTCCGTCTGTTTTTCGCGATATATCTTATATGTGGAATGCGTTGAAGAGACATTTGAAAAATAATGTACTGTGGCTAAAACCACGTTGTTTTTAATGGCATGAGCACTTTATTGTCAAAATTTTTCTGTGTATATATATAATAATGAACTGTTGTTTATATGAAACACACTATAAGATGGCCGCTGATATGTAGTAATACGGCTAGTCCTCTTTCTATGTTCGGAGAAGGGCGGTAATAAAATGGTGCCTCTTACAATGCATTGGTTGACACTGAGGAAGCCAAATAGGTGAAACGCGTCTGTCGAGGGGGCAGGGGGTCTGCCAATAAAATCACTTTTGGAGAAACAACTTGGAGTGCCGTCTACGTTCGTTAAAAAAAACGAGTGTGTTGCAGTAATATATATACATATCTATACATATATACATATATACATATATATATATATATATATATATATATATATATATATATATATATATATATATATATATTACCTACTGGCGGTCGCCAGTAGGTATATATAGTTAGGATTTTTTCTCTATGGGATTTTTGAAAATTCTATGTCTAATAACTTTGGCGTTTGTGGACGGAATTGGCTGAAATTTTCAGGAAAATGGCACATTTTGTTTCTGAGCAGCCCCTGAAAATTGGGGGGGGGTTCGTCCAGGGGGGGTCGAGAAAAAAGGGGGGTCCCAAAACGTGTTTTTAACATTGAGTTTTCCATAGGGCGGTTGGCCTCACTTTTAGCCCGAACGGCTGAATGGATTTGCACGAAACTTGGCAAAATTGTAGGGACTGGTAGCCCGATGTGCCTTTTGTAGGTCTCAATATATGTGCTCCAGTGGATTTTGAGAAATTAACGTTTAAAAAAAGATATATATCTGTAACAGCGGACCGGGCAGCGCTCCAGTTCGCGTACTTTTCGCGCAACGGAGCTTTGTGAAGCGAAGCTGATTGGTTCTCCGGCGTCTGTAAACATTCCAAACAGTCCGTAGCCGCCGCCATCTTGTCTCTCGGTAGGATCGAGAGACAAGAGGAGGCCAAAGCGAAGGGGCAAATGACCATAAGGGGGCATAGTAGATTCTCGCTGACCCCCTAGGTTTGATGTACCATTTTGCCAAGTTTGGTGTAATTCCGTTCAGCCATTCAGGCTGTAGACGTATCTAAATGTCAATAATCGAACGGCTGAATGGATTTGCACGAAACTTGGCAAAATATTAGGGACTGGTAGCCCGATGTGCCTTTGCTAGGTCTCAATATATGTGCTCCAGTGGATTTTGAGAAATTAACGTTCAAAAAAAGATATATATCTGTAACAGCGCTCCGCTTCGCGTACTTTTCGCGTTACGGAGCTTTGCGAAGCTGATTGGTTCTCCGGCGTCTGTCAACATTACAAACAGTCCGTAGCGGCCGCCATCTTGTCTCTCGGTAGGATCGAGAGACAAGAGGAGGCCAAAGCGAAGGGGCAAATGACCATAAGGGGGCATAGTAGATCCTTCCTGACCTCTTAGGTTTGATGTACCATTTTGCCAAGTTTGGTGTAATTCCGTTCAGCCATTCAGGCTGTAGACGTATGTAAATGTCCTATGGAAAATTGCATGGGGAAAACACATTTGAAAGTGTTGAAATTTAGAACCAATTAAAATGTTACTTTGGTTTTGTATTTGTGTGTGATGAAAGTTAATTGGTTATGTATATATCTCAAATGAGAGGAAACCACAGCCATTTTGTGATACTACTGTCTGAGGTACATTTGTGAGGAATTTTT
The DNA here is from genome assembly GCF_964261635.1 of Lissotriton helveticus. NCBI lineage: Eukaryota > Metazoa > Chordata > Amphibia > Caudata > Salamandridae > Lissotriton > Lissotriton helveticus. Next base: position 1,706,970,582 of record NC_136063.1, on the reverse strand, counting down.
GGTGGTGAATTTCTGGTGTTTGATTTACACAGTACTAACACTTCTCCTACTTTTAAAAAGGTGAGTTGTTAAGTTGTAAGGGGAACTATGTTGTACACTTGAAGATAATTTGAAAAATGTTTTCTGTTATTTATTTGCAGTCCTTCTGTTATACTAAATACTTGATAAAGTTAGTTTTATATTATGTATTACTAAAAACGATAAATGAAAGTGATTATTTTTTTCTGCAATTTACAGCAAGCAATTTCAAAATAAAATGGCTCACAATGAAGAGACCGTGGCAATTTCTTTTGCATTGTCCACTACATTGATTGAAATTGAGAGCACCAATAATGAAATATTGTCACAAGGAGGAGATGACTTGTATGATTTCATTAGATTGATTGAAATTGACAGCACCAATAATGAAATATTGTCACAAGGAGGAGATGACTTGAATGATTCCACTACATTGATTGAAATTGAGAGCACCAATAATGAAATATTGTCACGAGGAGATGACTTGAATGATTCCACTACATTGATTGAAATTGACAGCACCAATAATGAAATATTGTCACAAGGAGGAGATGACTTGAATGATTCCACTACATTGATTGAAATTGACAGCACCAATAATGAAATATTGTCACAAGGAGGAGATGACTTGAATGATTTTTTTGATCAATCTGTTGATGGCGAATTTATCGAATGTTTGGAGACCATAGAGTTACAAGAATCATCATTGCAGACTTTTAATGAGGAGATTCCAGATGAGATGATTGAAGAGGAAATTGCTGATGAGGACATGTTACTAGTTCTTTCAAATTTAGAAAATTCTGAAGAATAAATTTATATTTAGAAATCAAAAATTGTTTGAGACATTATTCATTTTTATTTTTAATTTATGAGGTTGTAGCGAAGTGATTGTAGTATAAAATGAGACTTATAGTATAGAGTGCAACATTTTTATGTTACATGGTAAGTTTACTCATATTTACTTCCCTTCTCCCACTATATTATCTCCAATGTGTATTTGACATCTCTTCTTCATCTCCGGCCTCCTTTCTCTCACTGTGTGTCTCTGATGCATCTTATCGCTGCTATTTTGTGTAATTACAGAAGAGAGTAAAATAAAATAGTTCGGAACGTGAAAAGGGGGCAAAGTAGAGTACCCCTCACCCCCTAGGCCTTCTCAGGCGGTCCCAAAAGGATCAGTTTCTGCTTTCCTGAGAGATTATGGTATGAGTTCCATATACCACAATAATTTGCATTACAACATGCAAGATATATATCTCCTATTACCAACTTTTGGAGATATTCGCGCTAAGCGCGAATATCTCCAAAAAGTAACACCTGCCCTGAGCAGTTCTTAGCCATGTTATCCAATGGGAGGTGGATAACATGGCTAAGAGCATTAGCTCGGTAATGCATGAATATCGCGGACTTTTTAGCGATATTCATGCATTGCGGCCGTTTTTTATCGCATTTGCGATAAACCTTGATAATAGCAAGGTTTATCTTCGATAATTTCTGACGATGCTTAGCGGTAAAAAATTCGTTGGTAAGCATCGTTAGCGATAAATATCGCTTAACTTTGGTAATATGCACCAACGTCTGTTAACGTTCGATTCGAAGGAAATGAGGAAGTGTTGAAAAACATTGTTTGCGCCATCTTGCCTTTTTTGAAATGCCACACTTTTGTCGTGCACGGCAGCCATTTTAGATGCCTTGACCAGACCCACTCTCTGCACGCTGTCGATTCGTAGCATGGCTCCCCACCCTCGCAAGCATCTTCCCCAGGCACTGGTCACCCCCGCTCTCTGTCTTATGCATGGGCAATAAACCTCCCCCCATCTGCGCTGCCCTTCCCTGAGAATCACACTCTGTGCCCGCCCGACACCTCCCTTTCGCCCTATTCACTACCGCACCCTCTGACACTCCTCTTCCTCTGTGTCTGATTGTCCAGGCTATCAGCTAGCCCTGCAGATGTAGTTTATGGCTCCAGCTGTAAAGAATCACCCCTCTTCAAAGGAGTTATAGTAGATCAAGGCCCACACCCGATGAGATCCGTCACACCACACGTGTTCCTACTATCTGAAAACCATCCTGTATTGTGATTGGGGAGGGGACCGAGCCTGAAGCGGAAGATTCTAGGAATGACTCCTTGTACATCAAAGTTTTTACAATTATGTGTCACATTAAAAATATATAGCACTCCAACAAAGTAGTAGGAATATAAAACTTTAATAACATATAAATATATACAACAAAACAAAAACAGTAAAAACATTTAAACAACGAAGAGACCGTGGCAATTTCTTTTGAATTCCTGATGAGGACATGTTACTAGTTCTTTCAAATTATGAAAATTCAGAAGATGTTGCCTGGGGGTGGGTCGTCAGTAGCAGTCTGTTGTGCGAATAGTTCCAAGGCAGCAGAACGCGCTGAAATCTAGATGGCACGAAAGTGATGTCTAGTAAGTTGCCGCCCAGCAAATAACGGCGTGGGGCGCCGCGGGGGTGAGTGAGTCCAGTAGGCACCACAGCTATTCTTACCGGCATAGCAGAATTACTGCTGGGGACAATGCCTGTGCTGTAGCAGGGTCACAGCAGAAACAAAAAGGATTCTGTTGAAGATGTTGTTGGTTTTCAATTTGAAAACAGTTCTGGTGTCAACTGCTATGGTAATGTAGTGGTTAATGTTTTGTTTTCTCTAGAAAATGTAAAAGAGGGGGAGGCAGTCCAAAGTTCCGTTAAAAGGGCAAAGGAAAGGATCGGTGGTTTGAACTATCACTTCAAAAGGGGAGGGGGTGCAACAATTTTTCCTACCGTGTCACACTGTGCTTTCACCGGAACTGAGGCCTGCAGGATTCTAGTAATTCAAAGTGAGGCTGGCGCCAGCATGGGATCGCCGACGTCCCGCGGATACAGTTTCGTCACTCCACGGGCGATCATGGCAGTCATTCCCCATCGGGGGTCGGAGACTCTCGCGGCTCCTGTAGAATCTTCAAGGTCGTGGAGGACTACGGTGGTGGAGTCAACCAGTGACCGGTCCATTTCTTCATGCTGGGCCCGCTCTTGCCAGGTCGATCGCCATTTTGAGAGTTCGGCAGCTACCGGCGATCGCGGGGTCACATGAGCGGACGGGCTCCATCCTGCCGGGCGAGACGTTGCAGCATCGCCACAGTGGACGAACCCTTTTCGGGGCGCCTGGAGCGCTGAGGGTGCAGCTGGGAAGCCTTCACCTGAGGAGGCGGGAGAGGCCTGTTCGCACCGTCTCTCCCTCCCAGTGCACCCCACGGCGCCCCGCTTGACATTTGTTATGGCCGGTGGCGATGAGGACGGGGGGGGGTCGGATGCATGTGCAAGACATCCCCCCCAGTGTTGTCAAAGCCATTTTTGAAGAAAGAAGTGGTGCCTGGCGTGTTGCCGCTGCTATTACGAAGGAGAAAAGAAAAAATGTCCCGTCCGTCTTTGGGCCGGGCTTCCGGTGAATGTCGGCCGGACGCCCCTGGCTCTGGCCCCATGAACGGGTTCCTTGGTTTATCGGCTGCAGCCGGATCCCGTCGGCCTCGGCCCCCCGACCGTTGGTGGCCGGACCGGAAGAGCATGTGGCGGGACTACCTGAAACTCTCAAGGGCCACCGCGGCCGGACTGGGAGAGAGAGGGGAGGGTCGAGGAGACATTCCCCCCCCTGCAACTCTTCAGCGTTGTAAAGGCAATCCCCTGGCCGGGTCCCGCTGGCCTCGGCCTCTCCTCCGGCTACACCCTATGTTAGGATCTCCTGGCCGAGGCGTGGCAGCAGGACCCGCCTTATATGGGCTGCTCCCGGCTGGCCGTAGCCGCAACCCTGCCCCACCTTGGAAGTTTCCAGAGTGGGGGCGGATGTTCTACTGACTTGCATTTTCCCTAGTCTATCGATTTTTTTGGCGTGGCAGGCGGTGGGACAGCGAGGGGTGATTTGGTTTCTCTTACTGTTTTTCTGGTCTCTCACCACTGGCATATTTCTAACGTTTTCTTGTTTCTAGGACATTAATAGGTTTTATCATTACGTTATGTTATCGTTTCTTTGTTCGTTGTTTAATAAAAGTTCATGTTCATCAGTGGCCTACTGATTTTCGTTTTCCTATTCTTTTCTTTCCAGGTTGTTTCATGCTAAAGTTTCTGTTAACAGGATACAGTGATCACTTCGTTATTATTGCATATGTCCTTTTCACTAGGGGTGCTCTCTGGTCGGGCCAGATGACGTATCTCTAGTAAATGGTCCAGGTTAAACAGGTGCATCAATCAGTGGGGAGTAGATAGGCATGACAGATTACAACGGGGGAGAAAGGTCCGCATTACGTACCCTTTCACTATTTGCAAAGATTTTCCTACGTATATTTGCAAACAGGGAATACCTCCAAAAAGAACCAATTCCCAAACAGTCAATGTTTGGGGAAACAATCAATCAATGAGGAACGAAATAGGCACGACGTGTTAAAGGTTTGCGTTACCTACCCTTCACTATCTGCAATGGGAGAGAGAATATTCCTATTCTTCCTCGTTTGAGAAGATTCTTAAGAGAACCAACTTCGAACAATTCAATGGTCGATTCAAACAATCAACAAGGGGTACTGTGAACACAAATGAACGCCGCTTATGAACATACACATTGGTATTATCAACAGGTTGTTCCTAATGTTTCTATTTTAGGGAGGTCAAAAAGAGATCCCATTAGTGGCCTACTGATTTTGCTCGATTCCTTTTGTTTTTTTACACGATTTTTCGCTATCTGCAAAGACTAAACAGAGTATTGCGACTCTGTGCTTGTTTGTAAATAGAGAATGAACCAAAGAGAACAATCAATCAAATGGAGAGAGAAGCAGGCACGACGGATTACAACGGGGGCAAAGGCCTGCGTTAACTACCCTTCACTATCTGCAAAGAGAGAGTACTCCTAATAGAAATGAGGGGTGGGGGGCAGCATTCAAAGCAGATCAGTGTGCATAAACACGAAAATGTTTTTACTTACCACGTACTTGACATTCGACAGCTTATGATATTTGCTATTAAAAAACCATTGAAATTCACTGAAAAAACCATAGGTTATAGACCATATATAGTTAGGAATTAGCATTTACAAAACCTTGAAAATTCACTGAAAAAACCATAGGTTATAGACCATATATAGTTAGGAATTAGCATTTAAAAAACCTTATTTTACTCACACAAAACCATTGAAATTCCATATATAGTTAGTTGCACTAACTATATATCGCGCACCCGCAATCCACTGCTGATCATGTCACATATTACATCATTCATGACATGGTCAGTGACATCACTGATGACATCACTGATGACATCTCAAATGACATCACTGATGACATCACTGATGACGTCTCATTTGACATCATTCTTGTGCTAATACGATAAACCTCTTCAGACTCTAATATAACCTTAGATACACTCAGTGTATACAGACACTCACACACTGCCACTCATCCATGGAGTTACTCACACACCCAGTCAGTCATGCAAAGAAACAATCTCACCTCCATTTCTTCAACTATACAGTTATACACACCTTACTTATTGAAACATATACTAACACATATTTACTCTCTTATACAATCCCTGATACAAGTTCACAATGATCGATACAACCACTCACTCATTCAGTGGCTCTCATGCACAGTTATTTATATATGCCAACTCTCACATGTACTGTGTTTTACATATGTACTTACTATGACATGTAGCATTGAGATATCCATTCACTCATCAATACACTCATGCACACAGTCAACTGCCCATGTAGCTGTTTCCACATGCACTCTTGAACTCATACACCTAGTGAATAAACTGCTCACACATCTATGCACAGAGTCACACACCTTCCAGCCACCCCCACACAAACTCAATCTCCCATAGAAATACTTGGGCAACCAATTAATAACACATATAGCCTCTCGTATAGCTAATGATCAACACATGCAGCAGTTTACATCACAACAGACATAATGATGCACAAATTAAGACAGTTTAGTCACTAACCCATGCATTCAGTGAGACACATTTAATCACTCACTCATACAGTCAGTCACGCACCTACTAAATCCTTCATCCAGACACTTATACATCCACTCATTCTTCAATATGTAAGACATATTTTAACTTTACAGAAACATACAGTCACTGGATGTTGTCATCAGTGATGTCATCAGTGATGTCATTTGAGATGTCATCAGTGATGTCATCAGTGATGTCACTGACCATGTCATGAATGATGTAATATGTGACATGATCAGCAGTGGATTGCGGGTGCGCGATATATAGTTAGTGCAACTAACTATATATGGAATTTCAATGGTTTTGTGTGAGTAAAATAAGGTTTTTTAAATGCTAATTCCTAACTATATATGGTCTATAACCTATGGTTTTTTCAGTGAATATATATATATATATATATATATATATATATAAACACCAAATTGCCCAAAGCATTGAGAAGGCACACTACAATGCTCTGCCCTCCAGCCTATTCGTGCTGCCTGCTTACGTTCTCTGTCATCCGGTTAATTATGCCAACGCGTTTCAGGGCCCACAGCCACTTCTTCCTGGGCACGAAAAAGCACACCTGAGACCAGCATTGATTGTTTCCAGCTTTATTTCACATCATCCGCGACTCCCGTGGCTATGTGATTGGTACACTGTCTCTCGGTGCATTCTGGGGGATGAAGTTTTGCATGCAGGTTGTCATTCTCCTTTGAGTAAGTTCGAGCGTGCTATTTCCAATTGAAATTATATTATATCCTCTAAGTGAGTCACAGTGAATGATAGGCAGGCTTCATGTGCATATTCGAGCATTGTGCTGATAAAAGTCCGGAAAGGTTCTGAACCCCAGCCTCGTCCAGCCAGTGATTTGCATGTTCCTTGGCTGCCGATGGTGCTCTTCTCCACGGCCGGGCCGCCGTGCGCAGTAATGTAAACACCAAATTGCCAAAAGCATTGAGAAGGCACACTACAATGCTCTGCCCTCCAGCCTCTTCGTGCTGCCTGCTTACGTTCTCTGTCATCTCTGTCTATCATTATGCATTGGACTGGCTCACATTGGGGCATAAAGCGATTGAAGAATTAAACATAAATACAGCAAGTATAAATTATTTTTGGTAAAATAAAGAGAAAATGTCAATATACTAATGTATGCTCACTAAAGATCAGGAAATAATGTTGGATTGATATTTATGTTTGAACCCTCTAGTAGCAATCTGGTAATCATATATATAGTAAATGTTTTTTTATTAAAAATTGTCAATGAGTGATTACAATGGCCAAAAGAAATTAGATTAACAAGCAAAAAAATAAATCGGAAAATGGACCTCATGAATACATATACAATGCAAAATGAAACATCAAAAACATTTTATGACAAAGACTGGCCACAACGTGAAAACGAATGAGAGTGTAATAGAATTAATCAGTTTGCTCACTCAAGGGCTGTCTTTCCATAAAGAAAAAGTTTTTAAGGTCGAGTCTGAGACATTGCAAATGCGCTGCTCTGGTGATCTGCAGTGGTGGAGTATTGGAAGAGAAGCCCGCCCACACTCTGCCCATATTTGTCATTGGCTTCTGTCTTTGTCCTTCGTAAAATACTGACTTCTGATTCAGTAATCGTGTTAGTCCCTCCTTAGTATTTCCTTTTCCTCATTTGTAACCTCCCATGGCTACCGGCCCCTTTACTTCTGTTGTTACACGGTAATGTTTATTAGTCTCTAAGCACTATTTTCTTATTTCCTACTGCAGGCAGGACGACGCGCGCAGCCGGGACAACAGTGCATGTGTTTTTCTTGTTCTCTCCCTTGTTGCTCGACACAGCACAAAGGTGGATCTGAGGCAGGTGTTTTATTTATGTTTTGGTTTATAAAACATAAATAAAACGCATTGTCATTTACAATGATTTTAGCTTAAACTTGTGTAAATGCGAGACCTATTGCATTGCAGATGCTCTTCTTCGCCATCACACTACTTGTACTGAATAATACAGCTGCCCAATCGTATCAGCTTGCAAGCAGCGTAGCCCCAGCCCTTCCCGGGCCTTTGTGTGCATCCTGCAAGCATGAAGAGGTATATGCCCTGGTGTGCTGTAGTGCAACAAAAGAAAGCAGGAACCTGTTTTGCCGGTTATGTCTGAAGCGGCTCAGACCAAATATCACTTTCAGCAACCACGATACCCATGTCAGTCCCACAGAGTAAACACGACTCCGTTCATGTGTTGTGAAGAGAGGTGAAGAAAAGGTTAGCTCGAGGGACAACCACATGATACTAGTAAGGCCTGGAGAAAGGCGGCACTCACTCAGAAACTTTTCTTTCAGTGCAGCCGCTGGTTATTTACAACACATCGGAAATCTGCTACATTTTTGAAGTTAGGAAACTGGCCAGTAATCACGAGTGACATGCCAAATTTACACGTCATTTGTTAGTATGCGATGTGAGAGGCGTGCAATCGCTGAAGTGCACTGAGGATTTGGCTAGTTCTGCTGTAACTGCAAACAGGTGCACAAGGCCACTTTATATCAGATGTCAGAGAAAGAAGAGAATGTGAGTAATGTTTTTGTTTTCGCATGAGGCAAGTGCACTTTACATTAGCTCAGATAAATTTCTCTGCACATTATTATTCTTTAGTAAGCAAGATGCGTTTTTTCAAATGCCTCCTTAAACAGGATGTGATTGCTCACTTTTACACGTTAATACACGAACATAATTATGAACTTTCAATTCACACAAAGCAGAGGGCACACATTTCAACTGTGTACTACTCTACTACGGACATTCTATCCAAGAAGTACCAGATACACTTTCTCAGTCACTCTAACCTCAAAAACTGCAAACAAAAGATTAGGCACTTGAAAGACTCAGGTGGTGCTATTACAGATAATAATAATAATATTAATAATGATAATAATACTACTACTACTAATAATAATACTAATATTAATACTAATACTAATTCTAATAATAATACAGGTGGTCCGCTTGCTAGCAGTATATCGCATGTCAAAGTCCCTCTCCCGAGTTAGGGTCTTGAAGATAAATATTACAATAGGCATCTGGAATATAACATTTATAATTAGAACATGCTGCACAACATGGCTTAAAGTCAATGAAAACAAGCATTTGCAATGCAATAGGTCTCGCATTTATGCAAGTTTAAGTATTGGCATTGTAAATGACAATGCTTTTTTAATGTTTTAAAAACGACAACAAAAATAAAAGTCATTGTCGTTTACAATGTCAATGGATCAAACTTGCGTAAATACGAGACGTATTGCATTGTAAATGCTTGTTTAAACCTTGGCTTTAGCTCAATAATGGCAGGACCAATTATTAAAATCCGGCATTTTTAGAGCGCCGACTAGTCACCCCTAAGGGTCTTAAGGCGGGGGGGCCAGTCGGGGAGATTAAGTGAGCTATTGTCCAGAGTTCCATTGTTCTGAGCAGAGCTGCCGCCAGCGATAGAACCGTGAGCCCTGCTCTCCGGAGTCAGCTGTCCTGGCCCCTACGCCACACCTCTCCCATTAATAAGTTGTGTACTCTCAATAAACCTGCTCACCTCCTTTCTTTGGAATATATGGGTGTATACCCATGAATGTGGACATATATCTGAATAGAAATATATATATACTCAAGGGGGTACCTGACATTGGGACAGCTGGACATTGGGGCTCAAACGCAAAATTGCTCCACTCCGCGCATTTCCTGCCAGCATAGTATGGTGCATGCATGCTGGAACCTGTAGGCGCTGTCCATGATGTGTCTACATGGAGGTCAAGGCGTGGTGGAACTTTCCCATGGGGCGGAGCAATTTCTCTAAAGCAGGAAGGGGCGTGATATTTGAATCTGGAATACTCACCTGCTTCATGAACGCTACACCCACGGCGCTGAAGAAGGCACAAAACGCCGAAATGCATTCGCCACAGCGGGTGTTTTTGAACTTCATGTCATGAGTGATGTAATATGTGACGTCATCAGCAGTGCATTGCACGCGCAAGTTATAGTGAGTCCAACTAACTATAACGTGGGAATTTCAATGGTTTTATGCGAGTAAAATTTCCAGCTAACTATAACTGGTGTGAAACCTATGGTTTTTTCAGTGAATGTAATAGTTTTTTTTAATGTTAATTCCTAACTATAACTGATGTGAAACCTATGGTTTTTTCAGTGAATTTCAATGGTTTTGTAATAGCAAATCTCTATAGGTATGAAAAGTAATATTTTTTATAACGAAATTTATATTGTATAAATATGTAATTTTTTTTATTTATTTTTTTTAATTTGTTTTTATATTTTTTGCCCAGAGCGCTCCCGGGGCGCGTACCGGTGAACGCACGGGTAAGCGCAATGTTACGGCGCGCCGCGGGGCGCGTACCGGGGAGCATCACGTTAGCGCTATTCCCGTGAACGAAAACAACATTGTGACGTTTTGCGCAGTCGCGTGATGCGTCATATGACGCACTGTGTAAGCGCACCCGGAAGCACGCGATCGCATGCGATCGCGCAATGTCTCGACGCGCTTTTGCCACGCGCCCCGGGGCGCGTAGCGTAAGCGCGTCGGGTCATGTGATCTGAAAATAACACTTTTCATTAATGCAAATCAGTTTTGGTTTCCAAATGATTAAAGCCTGGATCATGTGACTTGAAAATAACACTTTTCATTGGTTCAGAACAGTTTTGTTTTCCAAATAATGAAAGCCCCACCTTTTTTCTTTATTCTGACTTTGTCTTTTGACTGAGGAAGACCTGTTTGGAGTTCTATCTGTACTCTTTACTTGAATAACATGGCTACAGTAGCAGCAACAGCTGGAGCATCTGCCCCACCACCACCACCACCACCACGTTCTAAAAGACCGCGAGAAGATTACCTTGGTGGTCAAGAGGAAGAGGAGGAGGATGATGAAGAGGAGGCACAAAGAAGGCAGTACTTGCCTGAAGATAAACAGCCCTACAAACCGAAAGAACACTTTGTATGGGAGTTCTATAAAATCCCAAGGGGTTTTAAGAAAGTCAACGCGGCAAAGGTAACTTGCTTGATTTGTGGTGCTGAATTGTCTAGGGGGAACCCTAACAAAAAGTATTCCTTCGGGAATCACACCATGATTCGCCACATGATGCGTTGGCATCCAAATAATTATTCTAATGCAGAGTTAAGGGACCTCTGCAGTAAGCTACCCCCATCAACGTCTAGACCCTCAACATCAAAACAACCCACTCCATCGGGTTCGGGGGCAAGAGACACATTGGATACTATCTAACCTAAGTTTGGCAATTACAAAATTTTATGCACATTTTGTAACAAGACACTTTGCTACGGTGAGCAAAGCATCAAACTTATTATGGTTGCTGGTGATAACCACAAGTGTACAAAAAAGACCCTAATTTTTCCTGTTTTTTTTATGCTCCAGTTGAGCCATTTACAATTCCCTGTTTTTTGTTTCTCCCCATAAAAAATACAAAAAAAATATAAAAGTGTTCAGAAGAGCCAAAAAAAGTACAAAATGTTCAAAAAAACATTAAAAAAATATAAAACAACAAAAAGAAGAAAAAAAACAGTTCTTTTTAGAACTACCTTTACTTTATAAAAAATAAACCTATATTTTTAAAGAGTCTCTGTCAATTTTTTTTCCTCAGGGTACGCGCACCGGGGCGCGTACCCAAAAAAAAAATTTAAAAACAATTATGAAGGAGTTAGCATGAGGGAAGAACACAAAGAGAGTAATGTTAAGAGAAAGAGAGCTAGAGGGAGAAACACAGAGGGATTGTTTATCACATAGTAAAAAACAGAAAAGGTGTAATAGGGTGAAAGTGAGAAAAGGAAAATGAATAAGGAAGCGAAAGAAGGGAAGAGAGAGGAAGAAGACTAAAGTAGACATAGTGAGAGAATGTGAATAGTTGTTGAAAGACAAATAAAGAACAGTAATTAATGGGGAATGAAGAGTAGTGAGGGATCCAGGATAAATGAACAACGGTGAGAGAGGTTAAGGAAAGAGCAGTGAGTATAAGTAAAGAGAGGTGAAAGAGGGTGAAAAATTGAATTAGGATTACACATGGGGAGTGATAAAAAGAAAGGACAGAGACAGTAAAGGAAAGACTGTCTGAATGGGTCTGAGTGACACGGCAAAGAAAGGTAAGTAATGCAGTATGTGTGACTTATAGGGAGTCAGTGGGTGTAGGTCGGGGTCTGGGTGTGTAAGGTGTGTCTATGGGTGTGGGTGTGTGAGGTATTTCAGTGTGAGTGGAGGTGAGGGTGTGTGAGATATGTGTGAGAGGTGTATGGGTGTGGGGGGTATGTGTGTGGGATGTGTGTGTGTGTATGGAGTGTGTGTGTGTGTGAGAGTAGTGTATGTGGGGGAGGTGTGTGTATGTATGAGGTGTGTCTGGGGTGTATATGTGGGGTGTATGTCAAAGGTGAGTGTATGTGTTGGGAGGGGGATGAGGTGTGTATGTAGGAGTGAAGTAAATAATTAAGAAAAACAGAATGAGTGAAGAAACAAAGGAAGGGAACAGAGGGTAAGTGAAATAAAGAATAGGGACTGAAAGAAGTTGAATATGAGAGGGGAAATAGGGAAAGGGGAGTAAACAAGGAGAATAAGAATAAGTGAGGGAAGCAGAGTAAAGAAACATGAGTGAGGTTGGTTGAGAAAATATTAGTGAGCTTAAAGCAAAGGGTGATGACAAACTACATTTTTGTAGTGACACTTACCATATATTAAATGTAACTGTAATTACATTTTTTTACTAAACTTTGTATCTGTGAAAGAGAGAAGAAAACATAAGTTATATTTAGTAAAATATGTATTTTAAATTAAAAGCTACAAATGAAGAGGTTAAAAATCATAACAGTGTATTTAGAAATAAAGTAAGAGTGAAGGACATAGAAAGGGAAATAAAGTAAGGTAGAATGAAAACAAGAGAGAAAAAGAAATAGAAGCAGAGCAAATTACTAAGCGTAAGGCATATAGATTCACTGACAGAGAGGAAGACAAGAACAGAGAAATGAACTGAAGTTAAGAAAGATACTAAAACAATGTGAGTTAGTAAAACTAAGTCAGGAAACAGTAGTAAGTAAAAAGATAATGACAGAGATGGAAAAGAGTCTAATTAAGAATGCATTGAGAAGAATGAGGAATAGAAGATAACTGAGAGTAAGTGAAGAACAGTCATAGAGTGAAGGGATGAAGAGAGAGAGAATAATATACAATGATTGAGGGAAATGGAGTAAGGAAGTTAGTAAAGAGACACACTAAGAGAAATACCGAGTGAGGTGGAGTACAATGAGTGAGCAAAGGAAATGAGTAAGGGAACAAAAAAAGAAAACAGAGATGAAAACGACTAAAACAGTGGTAATGAGAGAAACTAATTTGGTGATGAAAGTAAAGAGAAGGACATTAAAAGAAAGGAAATGAGGGGTAGTAATGGAGCCGGACAAAAAGAAATAGGTTGAAGAACGATGAGAGAGGAGCAGTGAAGTTGTTGTAAGAGAAATGATAGAAGGTAGATAAACACAAGTGAACATAACACAAGGAGAGTGAGGGACTGAGTACATAGAGGGAAAGAACAGAAAATAGAGAGAAGAGGTCAAAAGAAAGGAGGAAACAAAGATAAGCGAGGGAGAGTGGATGATTTATAGTGATAGAGTGCGACAATACTGGTGAGTGAGTAAAGAGGAATTACTAAAAGAGCAAAGGAGGAAAACAAGGAAAAGGAAAGTAAAGCAGACAGACTGAAAGCTGAATAGTTATGCAAGGGAGAGCGTGGATGCAGACAGTTGAAATGAGAATGAGGGGTTGTGAAAGAAGTTGATTAAACAAATGGGTGTGAAACAGAGTGAGAGAAAGGCAGTGTGAGTGAGTAAAGAGAGCTGAAAGAGAGAGGAAAAAGGAAAGTGAGTGTCAGAGAATGGGAATACAATTTAATTTACACAATCCAAAGTATAGGTTAACTTGTACAACATGTTACATAGTTTATTTTTGCTGTTCTCAGAATATATTGAATTTCACTTAAAACAGTGAGTTCAAATTACTCATCATATGACAGCGGGAAAAAAAACCACAATCTAAAAGATTGTGTTTTAAAAAAAACTTAGATACTGACAAATGACAAATGTACAATAATCTTTGATTGACTTACTTTTCCTTTAGGCCAAATAGTATATCAGATAATAGTATATTATATATAAAATTCGGCCTTTCACTTGATTTCACCTTAAACCTGGTAATTTCCTGCTCAAACTTTTCTGTACTTGAAATCTGTACATTGTCTTCCACATTACCTTGAATTGCTGTGTCAATTTCTACTGTCCTCTTTTTCACCAAAATAACAAATCTCAATTTCTTCACAAATTTTCTTCACAACTAATTCAGTTCCTTGCAAAAGAGCACTGTTTAATTGTTTAAGCTTAAGTGCTGGACTTTTTGCATAATACAACATTCTCACTAATTTCCTCATTTTGGTATGATGCACTGCTAACATCCTAAAATGATGAAAAACACTCTGACAGACTTTTCTAGAAAGACAAGCCAGTGAATGGCCTTGCAAACCTGTGTTTTCTCTCACTCTGCAAGGATCTAAGTCTTGCAACAACGTCACTTTCTGCTTTAGACTTTTCTTATTATATGTACGTAAGAAATTACAAAACAAATCAATTGATTCCTGTCGCACACTACAAATACGACTACACTTCCAAGTGTACACTGGACCCTTAGTACGTCTCCCTAAAACTTCATCAGTTACCACCTCTTCTGGTTCTCTAGGCACAATTTTCTCTTTTTCAATCGGACAACCGTCTTTCACTTCATACGCTCGACCACTGGTGTCAACTGCATGCACTAAATCATTCTCCTGGAAGTAACTCTCCTCATTAAAAAAATGGCTCACAACCTGAACTGTGCATCCATTCTCCTGAAAAAACTTTACAAAAATTAGTCCGATTAATTACTCTTTTCCATCTACTGTTTGATTTGAAAACATCAATTGTCTTGTTAAGTGTCCTATTTCTATTGATTATTAAAATAAATAATTTTTTCTTAACTTTAAAAGCCTGATCAACAATCTTCTCTACACTTTTCTTTTTCTTATAAAAAGCAGCTCTCTGTTTACCTTTCCTAATGTTTTTTAACAAATTTAAAACCACCCTATTGCGAAACATTCGTTTACGAATGTCTCTAAACTGATTCTGTCTTCTATTCCTATACATATTATTCTCTCCTGCTCCAGTTGTAGGATTCTTTGAGGTTCTCTCCTTCCTTTTCAAATTTACTCTCTCATTCTCTTTTTCTACATGCTGTCCAACATTTTTTTTAGAAGTACATATGTTGCGTATGAAAGACTTAGTTGTCTTACCAGGAGCTTGATTCCTGTTTTTTGAAGTATTTGTTGTGGAAGAGTGCTGTAATTCCGTTGTTGTTTTTGTTTTTTGGCGGTTATGTTGTTTTCTTCTCCTTTCCCTTGAGGGCATATTTGCTTACTCTTCAAATCTTGATTTCAATCTGTGTTATACAAAAAAATAGCACATTATAGACCACTATTACCAAACAACTAAGCAATGACAAAAAGCAAACAATCTATTCAGGGTTACAGATCAGGTGAGAATTCTCCAGGGGTGCACAAAAGGTGAGGCCTGTATTGAAGAGTATAGTGGAAGACAGCTCTGTCCACAGGTACAAAGAAGATGAGACCTGTGTCTAAGAGTCCAGTAGGGGATAGACTTCATGAAGTCTAGTCCACTGCACTCTTATACACAGGCTTCACCACCTATGCTTCCCGGGAAAGGCCTCTCTCCCACTACAGTCTTGATCATAAACCTCATATGACGCATTGGCGGCATAAAACATGTGCCTTGTTGCACCATATTTAAAAAATGACGCATGTAGGTAGATGCGTCATTTTTTAAACCTTTTGCGCCACATTATACCTCTGTCAAGTGTAATGTACAGAGAGGGGTCGTTTCTCCGCAAAAAGCCTCGTAATAATGACACAGTGAAATCTATGACATTTCACTGCGTCACTTTTAGGACACTGTTACGTTAAAATCTTGCACCTGCCTCACAGCAGGGATAAGACTGAGGCAAACACTTTCACATGGGGCTTTCCCCGTGTGATACGATTCTCACACCTAAGCAAGAGTGCAGATGAGATGAAGACTGTCCAGGGGAGCACAAAACGTGAGGCTTGTGTCCAAGAGTGCAGTGGACAGGACAAAACTGGAGTAGTGTGCAAGAAAAAGTTGAGCCTCATTTATAAAGCCATGCGTCAGTTTTGCGCTACTGATGCGTCACTTTTTGTGACGCATTGGCGGCATAAAACATGTGCCTTGTTGCACCATATTTAAAAAGTGACTCATGTAGGTAGATGCTTCATTTTTTAAACCTTTTGCGCCACATTATACCTCTGTCAAGTGTAATGTACAGAGAGGGGTCGTTTCTCCGCAAAAAGCCTCGTAATAATGACACAGTGAAATCTATGACATTTCACTGCGTCACTTTTAGGACACTGTTACGTCAAAATTTTGCACCTGCCTTACAGCAGGGATAAGACTGAGGCAAACGCTTTCACATGGGGCTTTCCCCATGTGATACGATTCTCACACCTATGCAGGAGTGCAGATGAGATGAAGACTGTCCAGGGGAGCACAAAAGGTGAGTAGTGTGCAAAAAAAAAAGAACCTCATTTATGAGGCCCTGCGTCAGTTTTGCACTGCTGATGCGTCACTTTTTGTGACGCATCGGCGGCATAAAACATGTACCTTTTTGCGCCATATTTAAAAAGTGACGCATGTGATAGATGCGTCACTTTTTAAACCTCTGCACGACATTATACTCAAAAATGTAAAATCCATTCATTTTCCCCAAAATCGTTTTTGACATCACATTTAGGAAACACAGCACAGGTCCTATGTACAAGCATTCCATGTCATTACTGAAACTTCACTATTTTACAAAATACAATTCCTCTATGCAAACAAACTCAATATGCTTCCTACACTGAGTTAACACAGGTAACATCATTGTAAAGAGTCAAATTGACGCCTGTGTCTAAGAGTGCAGTCGGGGATAGGCTTCATGAAGCCTAGTCCACTGCACTCTTAGACACAAGCCTCACCACCTACGCTCCCCAAGAAAGCCCAAACATGTACCTTTTTGAGCCATATTTAAAAAAGTGACGCATGTAGGTAGATGCGTCACTTTTTAAACCTCTGCGCCACATTATACTCAGCACAGGTCCTATGTACAAGCATTCCATGTCATTACTGAAACCTCACTATTTTACGAAATACAATTCCTCTATGCAAACAAACTCAATATGCTAACACAGGTAACATCATTGTAAAGAGTCAAATTTATTTCTTTAAACATGCACACATTCTTTATTCCTTCTAAAAAAATGTAAAAGCCATTCATTTTTCCCAAAATCGTTTTTGACATCACATTTAAGAAACACAGCACAGGTCCTATGTACAAGCATTCCATGTCACTACTAAAACTTCACAATTTTACAAAATACAATTCCTCTATGCAGTAAAAACTTTTTACCAAGCATTATCAAAAAGCATGACACAAAGCAACATTAAAAAACCACAATTTGCTTCCAAATCTTCTCCATAGAGTATACAAGTCTCTATGTATATTAAATGAATCATAACTCACCTTTACAAATTCTCTAGGAGATTCACAACAGTGTCAGATACACACACCAATATTTCTTTAGCAGAGCAAAAGGTATGTTCTTCAGGCACTGCAACCATTAATGGCACAGAAAACCTCTGTCTCTACACACATATTGCTCATGGTAACCAATCAAAACTTTTCCCTCTGTATTTTCAAACCAACACCCTTCCCCCCCTCAGCCCTTTCTACCTGTTACCATAGCAACTCCCTCCTCAATGAGCTCCAAGGTTTAAAAGTTTATTTTACAATGTTGCAAATCACCTCAGCAAGGATGTTTGACCTGCGAATACACCAGCTTATCTGGTGCAATGTTTCTTTAAATGACTTTTTTTTTAACCATTCAAATTACTTCTTACACAGAACACAATAATGCACCCTAACATACAGTTTTCAATATCTCAATCTACCAATCATTGCTTGTGATTCAAGAGCACTGAAACTCCACAGGTTTTTTTTTTGCAAACTCCTACTGTTCCACTGCCATTTTATTCCTACACTTCATCTGACTGCACCAGAACCTCCTCTACCATGTATTCTGTCTGGATATTTGGACATAGCTATATCCACTGGGCTCAAAGGTATGCAGCTACCAGAAATTTTCACAACCTTGATTTACCAAATGTGAACATTAAATGGATTGGCCAGAGAGGATTGAGATGTCACCAATTGATACCATTGGTGAAAACCTTTTTGCTTTGCCACACCCTAACCTCATAATTCTGCACTGTGGTGGAAATGACTTAGGCAATTTGACTGGGGTAGGTCTGGAAATGCTTTTAAAAGACACCTTTGAACAATTGATGGCACTTTTTCCTCAAACTGCCTTGGTATTTTCCAATATATGCCAAAGACAGAAATGGAACTGGTCCAACCAATTTTGTCCACAATTTGAGAAAGCACGGAAACATGTGAATAAATCTGTTTCTGCTTACATGAGAGACTATGGAATGGGTTCAATATACAACAACAACTTGCATTACAACATGCAAGATATCTACAGAGGAGATGGTGTGCACTTCTCAGATGAGGGGAATAGAATATTCCTCCTGAATTTAAGACTGTGCATTGGTACCTACTTGTAGGTACCTAAATCAGCCACAGAACCTAAAAGCCCTTTTCAGGGCTACCCTATCTCTGATCACTCCAAATGATTATCTTTTTCTAACTTTTTTCACTGTTTTTCACTAAAGTACGCTCCCCGGTACGCTCCCCAGTGCGCGTACCGGGCGCTGCCCCCTCGAAAAATAATGTATTTATTTTTTTCGCCTATTTGGGCCTCCTAAGACCCCCTCAGAAAACCTAGAGGGTCAGGGAGTGCCTACGATGCCCCCTTACACCCATTCCCAACATTGTTTGTCCTCCATTTTCTGTCTTAAATCTACCGAAAACAAAATGGAGGACTCCCGTAGCGCTGCCAGTACGCGTACCGGGGCGCTCACCGGAAAGCGCTCCCCAAAAATTTTAAAAGTTAATTTACATAAAAACCATTGGAGACACTTTCACCACATATAGAATAGGCCATACTACATACCAGTCCCTACCATTTTCCCAAATTTGGTGGAATTCCATTGAGCCATTTGAGCTGTAGCACTGTCTAAATATCCTGAGGTAAATTACATGACAAAAACACATCTGAAGTGTTAGAATTTACAACCAATTAAAATGTTACTTTCATTTTCTACTTTTTTTTCATGACATTTGATTGGTTATGTACATGAATATAAATGAAAAATGAGAGGGAAACACGGCCATTTTGACTACAACTACCTGAGGTACATCTTGAAAGGATTTTCGCATTTTTTCTTCTTCACCTCTCTGTAAAGTAAGTTGATAATTTGTAAGGGGCACTTTAAGTTAATTTGTAAAAACGTTTTCTAATAATTATTTACTGTTCCTCTGCTATAGTTATAGATAGAGATAGGCTCCTCTGTTATATTTATGGATTGACTTAGGCTTCTCTGCTATAATTAGGAATTTACTTACGCTTCTTCACAGGCACTTTTTTATATTTCTACTTTCTGCCTGTTACCATACACTGCCCAAAGTTAACTTCACTGTTAAAAAATCTGAACTACCTGTCTGAACTTAAACCCACCAGTGCCCTAACTCTACTGATATAGTTATTTTTTATGCAATTTACAGCAAAAAAATGGAAGGGGAGCAAGAAAATATCAATATTTCCTTCGAGATGACATCTGAGGATAATCTAAATGAAGATTTTTTTGATGAAGAATATATGGATCAGTCTTTGGATCAACAATTTGTTCAATGTTTACAAGATATAGAAACATGCATGTTTGAGGAGATTCCAGATGATGTAATGCTGGAAGTTTTATTGAACTATGAAAATTCAAACCAATAAATTTGTATTTAATAATTAAAAATTCTTTGAGACATTATTCATTTTTATATCTAATTCATTAAGTACTACCAAAATCATTATGTTTATATTATAGTATAAAGTAAAACTTACAGTATGCTGTGCAATTTTAAAACATCATAAGGGAGCAGAGTAGACTATCCATGATCCCCTAGGTCTTCTCAGGGACTACTTAAAGGATCTGTTTCTGCTTTCCTGACAGACTATGGTATGCATTCCATATACCACAATAACTTCTATAACAACATGCTAGATATCTACATAAAAAAGGTGTACATTGAATTTAAAACTCTACATTGGTACCTTCATGCTGGTACTTAAATCACCCACACAACACAACAATTCAATTCGAACCTACCCTACCTCTAAGCACTTTAAATTATCATTTTACTGTTTCACTGAGTTTTCCCCATGTGTGGGGGGGTGTGGGTGTGTAAGGTGAGTGTGTGGCTGTGGGTGTGTGGGGTGTTTGGGTGTAGGTGGGGGTGTGGGTGTGTGAGCTGTGTGTGGGGTGTGTGTGGGTGTGGGGGTATGTGTGTAGGATGTGTGTGTATGTGTGGGATGTGTGAGTGTGTCTGCGAGGTGTGTGTGTGTGTGGGGGTGGGGGTGGGGGAGGTGTGTGTGTTGGGTGTGTGGGGTGTGTCTGTAAGGTATCTGTGTGTGTGTGTGTGTGTGTGTGTTGGGGAGGTGAGGTGTGTGTGTGAGTGTGGGTGTGTGGGATGTGTGGGTGTGGGTGTGGATGTGTAAGGTGTCGGTGTGGGGGTGTGGGGTGTTTGGGTGTGGCTGGAGGTGTGCGTGTGTGAGGTGTGTGTGGGGAGTGTGTGGGTGTGGGGGTGTGGGGTTGTGTGCGTGTGGGTGTGTGTGTGATGTACTTGTAGGTACCTAAAACAGCCACAGAACCCAAAAGCTCTTTTCAGAGCTACCCTACCTGTAATCACTAAAAATGATTATTTTACACTATTATTTTCACTATTTTTCCCCATTGTACGCTCCCCGGTGCGCGTACCGTGCGCTCCCC
Organism: Lissotriton helveticus; assembly: GCF_964261635.1. NCBI lineage: Eukaryota > Metazoa > Chordata > Amphibia > Caudata > Salamandridae > Lissotriton > Lissotriton helveticus. The sequence goes on along the minus strand of NC_136063.1, from coordinate 1,706,949,498 downwards.
CCGTGAAAATCGAAAAAGAAAAAATAATAATTTCACCCGCGGGACCCTTTTATGGCCCCCACATCAAACCTAGGGGGTCAGGGGGGGTCTACCCTGCCCCCTTTTGGTTATTTCCCCCTTTGTTTTTACCACCTCTTGTGTCTCGATCCTACCGAGACACAAGATGGAGGCTGCTCAGGACTGTTTCGAATGTTTACAGACACCCGAGAGCCAATCAGCTTTCCGTGCGCAAGTCGCGTAGCGTGCCCGGTGCGCTCCCCGGTGCGCGTACCAGGGCGTGGCTATAGATATATACATTTTTTTTACCTAAATTACTCAAAATCTTCTGGAGCACATATCTTGAGACATAGCAAAGGCACATCGGGCTACCAGTCCCTACAATTTTGCCAAGTTTGGTGAAAATCCATTCAGCCGTTCGAGCTAAAAGTGCGACAGACCGCCCTATGGAAATTAACATGGGGAAAACACATTTTGGGACCCCCCTTTTATCTCGGCCCCTGCTTGACGAATCCCCCCCAAACTTTCAGGGAAGGACCGGAGCGCCGCGAGGCAAAGTTGCTGAATGATTCAGGTAGAAAAAAAGTTATTCCTAATAGAATGTTGCGATTTCCCTATGGAAATCAATCCTAACTATAACTACCTACTGGCGACCGCCAGTAGGTAATATATATATATATATTACCTACTGGCGATAGCCAGTAGGTATATATAGTTAGGATTTTTTTCCTATGGGATTTTTGAAAATTCTATGTCGAATAACTTTGGCGTTTGAGGACAGAATTGGCTGAAATTTTCAGGACAATGGAACATTTTGTTTCTGAGCAGCCCCTGAAAATTTGGGGGGGTTTCGTCAAGGGGGGGCCGAGAAAAAAGGGGGGTCCCAAAACGTATTTTTCCCATGCAATTTTCCATAGGGCGGTTGGCCTCACTTTTAGCCTGAACGGCTGAATGGATTTACACCAAACTTGGCAAAATTGTAGGGACTGGTAGCCCGATGTGCCTTTGCTATGTCTCAAGATATAGGCTCCAGTGGTTTTTACGAAAATTAACTTTGAAAAATATATATTGGGCTACATTGGGCTATATATATGTTGGAGCCCAAATGTAGCCCAATGTAGCCCAATGTAGCCCAATGTAGCCCAAAGATGGCCACCAGAGACAAAAAAAAACAAATGTAGCCCAAATATCAGCCAGATGTAGCCCAACCATAGCCCAATGACAGAATGTCCCAGAGTGTTCTAAAGAACAACTAGAGTGCTAACAGTCCTACTTATTACAAAGGTATGGCACACCTGAAGCCATCTTGATTGGAATAAAGTGGTAACTCTTAAAACATTTAATTTAAAAAGGAACAAAATGAGGGGGTTCATTTTGCCATAGAAAGTATGATTAGCGAATATATGACGAATTCCCGCATACCATCAGTCCGCAAAAAAAATCCCGCATGTACTATTAGGCCGCAAATTAAAATAACGAAAACTTTTAGAACGAATATGCCTTTAGCATACACTAAACAACTAAACTACCCTAAACCCTAAAACACTACCCCCAGCATGACCCTACACTACACAAACAGTACAACACTACCCTAAACCCTAAAACACTACCCCCAGCATGACCCTACACTACACAAACACTACAACACTACCCTAAACCCTAAAAAACTACCCCCAGCATGACCCTACACTACGCAAACACTACAACACTACCCAAAACCCTAAAACACCTCACCCCAGCATGACCCTACACTACGCAAACACTACAACACTACCCTAAACCCTAAAACACTACCCCCAGCATGACCCTACACTACACAAACACTACAACACAACCCTAAACCCTAAAACACTACCCCCAGCATGACCCTACACTACGCAAACACTACAACACAACCCTAAACCCTAAAACACTACCCCCAGCATGACCCTACACTACGCAAACACTACAACACTACCCTAAACCCTAAAACACTACCCCCAGCATGACCCTACACTACGCAAACACTACAACACTGCCCAAAACCCTAAAACACTACACCCCAGCATGACCTTACACTACGCAAACACTACAACACTACCCTAAACCCTAAAACACTACCCCCAACATGACCCTACACTACGCAAACACTACAACACTACCCAAAACCCTAAAACACTACACCCCAGCATGACCCTACACTACGCAAACACTACAACACTACCCTAAACCCTAAAACACTACCCCCAGCATGACCCTACACTACGCAAACACTACAACACTACCCTAAACCCTAAAACACTACCCCCAGCATGACCCTACACTACGCAAACACTACAACACTACCCTAAACCCTAAAACACTACCCCCAGCATGACCCTACACTACGCAAACACTACAACACTACCCTAAACCCTAAAACACTACCCCCAGCATGACCCTACACTACGCAAACACTACAACACTACCCAAAACCCTAAAACACTAACCCCAGCATGACCCTACACTACGCAAACACTACAACACTACCCAAAACCCTAAAACACTACCCCCCAGCATGACCCTACACTACGCAAACACTACAACACTACCCAAAACCCTAAAACACTACCCCCAGCATGACCCTACACTACGCAAACACTACAACACTACCCAAAACCCTAAAACACTACCCCCAGCATGACCCTACACTACGCAAACACTACAACATTACCCAAAACCCTAAAACACTACACCCCAGCATGACCCTACACTACGCAAACACTACAACACTACCCAAAACCCTAAAACACTACACCCCAGCATGACCCTACACTACGCAAACACTACAACACTACCCAAAACCCTAAAACACTACCCCCAGCATGACCCTACACTACGCAAACACTACAACACTACCCAAAACCCCAAAACACTACCCCCAGCATGACCCTACACTACGCAAACACTACAACACTACCCTAAACCCTAAAATACTACACCCCAGCATGACCCTACACTACACAAACACTACAACACTACCCAAAACCCTAAAACACTACCCCCAGCATGACCCTACACTACGCAAACACTACAACACTTTCCTAAACCCTAAAACACTACGCCCAGCATGACCCTACACTACGCAAAGACTACAACACTACCCTAAACCCTAAAACACTAGCCCCAGCATGACCCTACACTACGGAAACACTACAACACAACCCTAAACCCTAAAACACTACCCCCAGCATGACCCTACACTACGCAAACACTACAACACTACCCTAAACCCTAAAACACTACCCCAGCATGACCCTACACTACGCAAACACTACAACACAACCCTAAACCCTAAACCCTAAAACACTACCCCCAGCATGACCCTACACTAAACAACCACCACAACTCTACACTACACTAACACAACACTACACTACACAACACTACACTACACTACACAATCACTAACCCACGAAAAAATTAACACAAACCCACTTACCTCTCTCGTCATCGTGGTTTTCACAACGCAAATGCATTTACCATACATGCCTTTAAAACGTAATTCTTTGTAAAGGCATGCGCGATAAATGCACATGCGTTTTGAAAAAATGCGGGATAATGGTATGCGAGGTCAATGACCTTGCGGGATAATGGTATGCGGACTGAAAGTCTGCGGGATAAAAAATGCGGGAAAATGGCTGCAAACCATGATTAGCAGCAGACTTCCCTGGTGAGCACTAGCTTTACTACAGTGATCTAATGAGCAACTAGAGTGCTAACATTCAGAATTTATGGCAAATGTGTGACACATCTGAATGCCTTCTTGATAGAACCAAAGTAAACAAGCATTGAAAATGCAATAGATCTCGCCCTCGTTTAAGTTAAAGCCATTCTGTTTGTAATGAGGTGGCTTTTTAGCTTTGCTTTTATTAGTGTTTTTAAAACTTTCATGTAAATAACATGCATATGTATGCATATATGTATATGTATGCATGCATTTATATTTATATAGATATGCAGATTATATATGTTTATATATGTATATTACCTACTGGCGATAGCCAGTGGGTATATATAGTTAGGATTTTTTCTCTATGGGATTTCTGAAAATTCTATGTCTAATAACTTTGGTGTTTGTGGACGGAATTGGCTGAAATTTTCAGGGAAATGGCACATTTTGTTTCTGAGCAGCCCCTGAAAATTTGGGGGTTTCGTCAAGGGGGGGCCGAGAAAAAAGGGGGGTCCCAAAACGCGTTTTTCCCATTCATTTTTCCATAGGGCGGTTGGACTCACTTTTAGCTCGAACGGCTGAATAGATTTACATGAAACTTGGCAAAATTGTAGATATGGTTTGCCCGACGTGCCTTTGCTATGTCTCAATATATGTGCTCCAGTGGATTTTGAGAAATTAACGTTTAAAAAAATATATATATCTGTGACAGCGCTCCGGTTAGCGCCCCGGTTCGCGTACCTGACGCGTGTTCGGAACTTCGCGAAGCGAAGCTGATTGGCTCTCCGGTGTCTGTCAACATTCTAAACAGTCCGGAGCGGCCGCCATCTTGTCTCTCGGTACGATCAAGAGACAAGATGTGGTGAAAAACGAAGGGGGAAATGAAGGAAAGGGGGCAAGGTAGACCACTCCTGACCCCCTAGGATTGATGAGGGGGATATTAAAGTGCCCCGCGGGGCAAAAAATGTAAAAAAAAAAATGTTGCGATTTTACGCCGTAGAGGCGCGTCCCGGTACGCGAACCAGGCAGCTCACCGGGCAGCTAACCGGGCAGCTAACCGGCAGCGTAGCTGTCAACATTGTAAACAGTCCGGAGCGGCCGCCATCTTGTCTCTCGGTAGGTTCGAGAGACAAGATGTGGTGAAAAAAGAAGGGGGAAATGAAGGAAAGGGGGCAAGGTAAACCCCTCCTGACCCCCTAGGATTGATGAGGGGGATATTAAAGTCCCCCGCGATTTTTCGCGGTAGAGGCGCTTCCCGGTACGCGAACCGGGCAGCTAACCGGCAGCGTAACGGGAGTCCGCCATCTTGTGTTTTTGGAGCGTCCGGTTCGCGTACCGAGTAGCGTCCCGGTAAGCGTAACAAGGGGAAAACCAAGAGAAACAGTAAAAAAAAAATTAAGGGAATAGATTTCCAGCAAACTTGGCAAAATTGTAGGGACTGTTTGTTTGATGTGCCTTTGCAAGGCCTCAAGATATGTGCACGTGTGGATTTTGTCTAATTAAGGTTAAAAAAATATATATATATCTGTAAGCGTGCTCCGGCACACTTACGTTACGGGTTTTGTTTGCGCTGCAGAGCCGATACGTCACGGTTATGCGACGCGTCATGAGGCGTCTCACTTGGCTACGTGATACGTCACGTAATAAAGAATATATTTTACAGCTATAGATATTAGCTTTTAAAAAACCAATGAAATTCACTGAAAAAACCATAGGTTATAGACCATATATAGTTAGGAATTTGCATTTACAAAACCTTGAAAATTCACTGAAAAAACCATAGGTTAGAGACCATATATAGTTAGCTGGACATTTTATTGACATAAAACCAATGAAATTCCATATATAGTTAGTTGCACTAACTATATATCGCGCACCCGCAATCCACTGCTGATGATGTCACATATTACATCATTCATGACATGGTCAGTGACATCACTGATGACATCACTGATGACATCTCAAATGACATCACTGATGACATCACTGATGACATCTCAAATGACATCACTGATGACATCATGACACACCAATACCAGTTACTACATACGCACTCACTGATTCCTACGTCTACACACACATTCACTCATTCACCCATACAATCACTCATACATACAGTCACTCATTATTACAACACTATCATATGCACTCATACACCTATGCAGACACTCACACACTGCCACTCATCCATGGAGTTACTCACACACCTAGTCAGTCCTGTAAAGAATCAATCACACTTCCATTTCCTCATCTATACAGTTAAACACAGAACACCATACTTCAGTGACATCACTGATGACATCACTGATGACATCTCAAATGACATCACTGATGACATTTCAAATGACATCACTGATGACATCATGACACACCAATACCAGTTACTACATACGCACTCACTGATTCCTATGTCTACACACACATTCACTCATTCACCCATACAATCACTCATACATACAGTCACTCATTATTACAAAACTATCATATGCACTCATACACCTAGTCAGTCCTGTGAAGAATCAATCACACTTCGATTTCCTCATCTATACAGTTAAACACAGAACACCATACTTTTCACACATATACTAACACATACTTACTCTCTTATACAATCACTGATACAAGTACACATTGATATGCACAGAGTCACACACCTCCCAGCCAGCCACACACACACTCAGTCTTCCATACATCCACTCATTCTTCAATATGTAAAACATATTTAAACTTTACAAAAACACACAGACACTAGATGATGTCATCAGTGATGTCATTTGAGATGTCATCAGTGATGTCATCAGTGATGTCATTTGAGATGTCATCAGTGATGTCATCAGTGATGTCACTGACCATGTCATGAATGATGTAATATGTGACATCATCAGCAGTGGATTGCGGGCGCGCGATATATAGTTTGTGCAACTAACTATATATGGAATTTCATTGGTTTTATGTCAATAAAATGTCCAGCTAACTATATATGGTCTCTAACCTATGGTTTTTTCAGTGAATATATATATATATATATATATATATATATATATATATATTACCTACTGGCGGTCGCCAGTAGGTATATATAGTTAGGATTTTTTCTCAATGGGATTTTTGAAAATTCTATGTCTAATAACTTTGGCGTTTGTGGACGGAATTGGCTGAAATTTTCAGGAAAATGGCACATTTTGTTTCTGAGCAGCCCTTAAAAATTTGGGGGGGGTTCGTCAAGGGGGGGCCGAGAAAAAAGGGGGGTCCCAAAACGTGTTTTTAACATTGAGTTTTCCATAGGGCGGTTGGCCTCACTTTTAGCCCGAACGGCTGAATGGATTTGCACGAAACTTGGCAAAATTGTAGGGACTGGTAGCCCGATGTGTCTTTGCTAGGTCTCAATATATGTGCTCCAGTGGATTTTGAGAAATTAACGTTCAAAAAAAGATATATATCTGTAACAGCGGACCGGGCAGCGCTCCGGTTCGCGGACTTTACGCGTAACGGAACTTCGCGTAGCGAAGCTGATTGGCTCTCCGGCATCTGTGAACATTCCAAACAGTCCGTAGTGGCCGCCATCTTGTCTCTCGGTAGGATCGAGAGACAAGAGGAGGCCAAAGCGAAGGGGCAAATGACCATAAGGGGGCATAGTAGATCCTCGCTGACCCCCTAGGTTTGATGTGGAGGTTTTAAAAGGGTCCCGCGGGGCAAAAAAAAATAATAATAATAATAATCGAACGGCTGAATGGATTTGCACGAAACTTGGTAAAATATTAGGGACTGGTAGCCCGATGTGCCTTTGCTAGGTCTCAATATATGTGCTCCAGTGGATTTTGAGAAATAAACGTTCAAAAAAAGATATATATCTGTAACAGCGCTCCGCTTCGCGTAACGGAGGTTTGCGAAGCTGATTGGTTCTCCGGCGTCTGTAAACATTGCAAACAGTCCGTAGCGGCCGCCATCTTGTCTCTCGGTAGGATCGAGAGACAAGAGGAGGCCAAAGCGAAGGGGCAAATGACCATAAGGGGGCATAGTAGATCCTCCTTGACCTCTTAGGTTTGATGTGGAGGTTTTAAAAGGGCCCCGCGGGGCAAAAAAATAATAATAATAATAATCGAACGGCTGAATGGATTTGCACGAAACTTGGCAAAATTGTAGGGACTGGTAGCTCGATGTGCCTTTGCTAGGTCTCAATATATGTGCTTCAGTGGATTTTGAGAAATTAACGTTCAAAAACAAGATATATATCTGTAACAGCGCTCCGCTTCGCGGAGATAAAATTATATCTGTATTACCTAGCTGTTGCTAACACCAGTTAGCGACGGCTAGTAGGAGATAGCGACCATCTTGGGCCCCACTTTGCATGTGAGTGATATTTATCACTAATGACATGCAAAGTGGGCATGCCAAGATGTTAGCGACTGGAAACAGTCGCTAACATCGCTATCTCCTATTATCAACTTTTGGAAATATTCGAGATAAGCGCGAATATCTCCAAAAGCTAGCACCTGCCCTGAGCAGTTCTTAGCCATGTTATCCAATGGGAGGTGGATAACATGGCTAAGAGCATTAGCTCGGTAATGCATGAATATCGCTGAGTTTTCAGCGATATTAATGCATTGCGGTCGTTTATTATCGTATTTGCGATAAACCTTGATAATAGCAAGGTTTATCTGCGATAATTTCTGACGATGCTTGGCGGTAAATAAATCGTTGCTAAGCATCGTTAGGGATAAATATCGCTTAACTTTGGTAATATGCCCCAACGTCTGTTAACGTTCGATTCGAAGGAAATCAGGAAGTGTTGAAAAACATTGTCTGCGCCATCTTGTCTTTTTTCAAATGCCACACTTTTGTCGTGCACGGCAGCCATTTTAGATGCCTTGACCAGACCCACTCTGTGCACGCTGTCGATCCTTAGCATGGCTCCCCACCCTCGCAAGCATCTCCCCCAGGCAGTGGTCACCCCCGCTCTCTGTCTTATGCATGGGTAATAAACCTCCCCCCATCTGCGCTGCTCTTCCCTGAGAATCACACCCTGTGCCCGCCCGACACCTCCCTTTCGCCCTATTCACTACCGCACCCTCTGACACTCCTTTTCCTCTGTGTCCGATTGTCCAGGCTGGTCCTAGGGTATCAGCTAGCCCTGCAGATGTAGTTTATGGCCCCAGCTGTAAAGAATCACCCCTCTTCAAAGGAGTTATAGTAGATCAAGGCCCACACTCGATGAGATCCGTCACAGCAGACGCGTTCCTATTATCTGAAAACCATCCTGTATTGTGATTGGGGAGGGGACCGAGCCTGACGCGGAAGATTCCAGGGATGACTCTTTGTACATCAAAGTTTTTACAATTATGTGTCACATTAAAAATATATAGCACTCCGACAAAGTAGTAAGATTATAAAACTTTAATAACTTATAAATATATACAAGAAAACAAAAATAGTAATAACATATAAAATTTTTTAGGGAAAAACAACGAAGTAGCGGTCGGCTGTGCGAATAGTCCCAACGCAGCACAACGTCCAGATTTCCGGCATGGGGCGTCGCGGGGGGTGGGTCATCAGTAGCAAACTGTTGTGCGAATAGTTCCAAGGCAGCAGAACGATGGCACCAAGGTGATGTCCAGTAAGTTGCCGCACTGGTTTTGGTATCCTACAATGCTGCTCCGAATAACGGCGTGGGGCGCCCCGGGGGAGGCGGCGTGAACGGGCCTCTCCAGGTGGAGTGTCATCTGTTGTAGTGGGGCGCCCCTTTACCGTTTCAGTTGCCATTCCGTCCATTTTTGGTCCACTGTGTCAAAAGCCGCAATTCAGCTGAGTTGCGCCCACTCTTGCGGTGCAGCGATAGGCGGCTGTCACAGGACTCTCAAAATGGCGGCAGGCTCTTTCCTTTTTGGGCCTGGTCCACTGAAATGGCCCTGGGACACCTTGGAAATCGGACGCTTGTCTGCTAGGTCTTGGACCCCATTCTCGAAAGCGTCCCCTCCGCCTTGAGGATTCATCAAAAGTTTTGGGGGCCCCCGACTCCTGTAGGCTTCTGGTGGGGAGCGGTTGCCATGATTGCTCGCGGAATGACCACGACGGAGCTACGAGATGGTGGTGCTCTCATGCTGACGCCAGCTTCAGTCTGAAACATCCAGAAACAAGGTGGGGCTTTCATCGTTTGGGAAAAAAAAAAAGTTTTCATCCAATGAAAAGTGTTGTTTTTAGGTCATATGATCAAGCCTTCCATCATTAGGAAACCAAAAGTAAAATGAACCAATGAAAAGTTTTATAAACAAGTCACATGACCTGTTATGCGGCATAGGGTAAAAAATGCGGAGAAAATACGTTGGCACGTGAGGCGGCGTCAGTAGCGGACCGATGTGCGAATAGGCCGAAGGCAATACAACGTGCCAAGATCCGGATGGCACCGAGGTGGTGTCCAGCAAGTTGCAGCACTGGTGTGGCCATCCTACAATGCTGAAAGTCGGCGTGGGGCGCCCCGTTGGCCTGTGAGTTTGCGTCAGTAGCGGACCGATGTGCGAATAGGCCGAAGGCAGCACAACGCGCCAAGATCCGGATGGCACCGAGGTGGTGTCTAGTAAGTTGCCGCACTGGTGTGGCCATCCTACAATGTTGAAAGTCGGCGTGGGGCGCCCCGTTGGCCTGTGAGATGGCGGCAGTAGCGGACCGATGTGCGAATGGGGCCAAAGGCAGCGCAACAATATTTTCGGAATAGAAGACACCACAAGGCGCTGAGATGCCAAGATCCGGATGGCACCGAGGTGGTGTCTAGCAAGTTGTGGCACTGGTGTGGCCATCCTACAATGGTAAAAGTCGGCATGGGGCGCCCTGTTGGCCTGTGAGATGGTGTCAGTAGCGGACTGATGTGCGAATGGGGCCAAAGGCAGCCCAACAATATTTTCTGACTGACACCACAAGGCGCTGAGATGCCAAGATCCGGATGGCACCGAGGTGATGTCTAAGTTGCGGACCGATGTGCGAATGGGGCCTAAGGCAGCGCAACAATATTTTCTGTATGGAAGATACCACTAGGCGTTGAGATGCCAAGATCCGGATGGCACCGAGGTGATGTCTAGCAAGTTGCTGTACTGGTGTGGTCATCCTACAATGCTGAAACTCGGCGTGGGGCGCCCTATTAGCCTGTGAGATGGCGTCAGTAGCGGACCGATGTGTGAATGGGGCAAAGGTAGCGCAAGAATATTTTCTGAATAGAAGACACCACAAGGCGCTGAGATGCCAAGATCCGGATGGCACCGAGGTGGTGTCTAGTAAGGTGCACTGGTGTGGTCATCCTACAATGCTGAAACTCGGCGTGGGGCGCCCCATTAGTCTGTGAGATGGCGTCAGTAGCGGACCGATGTGCGAATAGGCCGAAGGCAGCACAACGCGCCAAGATCCGGATGTCACCGTGGTGGTTTCATAGTTGAGAGGCACTTCATCTGCAGTGGGGCGCCGAGATCCGGATGGCACCGAGGTGATGTCTAGCAAGTTGCTGTACTGGTGTGGTCATCCTACAATGCTGAAAGTCGGCGTGGGGCGCCCCATTAGCCTGTGAGATGGCGTCAGTAGCGGACCGATGTGCGAATGGGGCCAAAGGCAGCGCAACAATATTTTCTGAAGAGAAGACACCAAAAGGCGCTGAGATTCCAAGATCATGATGGCATCGAGGTGGTGTCTAGCAAGCTATGCAGTTGAGTTGTGTGCGCACTTGCGGCAAATAGGTCGAAGGCAGCATAACAATGTTTCTGAATAGAAGACACCACAAGGCGTTGAGATTCGGTTACCACCGAGGTGATGTCTAGCAAGTTGCCGCACTGGTGTGGCCATCCTACAATACTGCTCCGAATAACGGCGTGGGGTGCCTGAAGTGGGGGGGGGGGAGGCGGCGTGAACGGGCCTTCCTAGGTGGAGGCTCGTCTGCTGTAGTGGGGCGCCCCTTTACCGTTTCAGTTGCCATTCAGCTGAGTTTCGGCTGCTCTTGATGCTACAGCGACAGGCGGCTGCAACAGGACTCTCAAAATGGCGGCCTGTTCTTTGGATTTGGGCCTGGTCCACTAAAATGGCCCTGGGACACCTTAGAACTCGGACGCTCGATTTTTTTTTCCTTTCCTGTACATGCAAAAAAAGGTAAATGCCCGGTACGTTACACGCTTCATCTGCCACGATGAACTCTCCAGAGGAACCGAAAAAAATATAGTTATGGTAACTATACCATGCATCGTCATATGGAGAGGTGGCACCAATTAATTATAGTGCTGCATAAAAGAGAGATTTGGAGGAGAACCCCTGACCTGCTAGTACATTCATCAAAGAAGTGGCACTGACAGCATCAGAGGCAAGGGAAACGGTCCCAAATATTTAGAAGAACTTTGGAAAGATTAAAATGACATGTTTAGATTGTGGCAAATTAATTTCATGTGGACAGATGAGTGTTACTCTAATAAATACAGCATATGAACATCATCATAGTCGATGGTTGGTAGAGACATTTTGACTATATCCTGGACCTGCCCGTCCTCGCCCAAAATGGCGCCGGAATAAATGGGACTCGTAACTCCTTGTTGTGTACTGGTTGCAGAACCTTGAAATCACGAGATACGTATGCAGTTTTGAAGCACATGGCGGGCGGGGACGAGAATTGATTGAATATTTCGACATCCCTATTGATATTAAGTTCTGATGTGTTATTAATTACTGTACTATTGAAAGTTCGAATTAACGTCACCCATGGTACTTGCCCGCAAATGTATATCTAGATAATTTTATTGTAACTGGCCCTGTCGTATTTTAATTATAAAATGTACGTCCACCGATTCCGTAACTGTTAGACACCTTAGTTCTTGCAACCTAATGGCCTGCCCGTTACGTTCCTCTACAGTGTAAATGTCTACTCATCATATACGATTACAGTTTGCTCCGTGGCAGGCCCACGTGGTTATAGGCTCGTATTTGTATAATGAAATTTTCACAATAAAGGTTTTTAAAAGAAAACATGGTAGTAGTATATACATTGGTAAAGTTTTTAATAATAGTCACTGTTTTAGAATCATTAAAAGGCAAGTGAAATAAAGCAGACCAATTACATGAAGGGTAAAAGGTATAATACAAAGGAACGCAGTAAAGATAAATGGTCAAGGGCTGTTGTGTTTTCTATTCCTGCAACATAAAGTGATCGATAAGAATCTCATATTCAGGCGTATCGGCGACTAAGACAGCAGGTCGACCCTCTTTTGCTCAACGGCTCCGTCATGGGACGAAGAAACGCTCTTTTTTTCGAAAAAAGAATATATTTTACTTGCAGGACAGTTGTAAATTTTCCGGGAAAGTACATTAGCCTGGAACATTATAACATATATTTAAGAAAAAATAATGTTCGGAAGTAATAAAAAGCGTAATTTTTAGGTCATATGACCAAGCCTTTCATCATTAGAATAAGAAAAGTAAAATGAACCAATGAAAAGTTTTATTAACAAGTCACATGACTTGTTATGCTTACGTTACGCACTGCGCGCCCCGGATGACTTCCGGATGCGCTAACGCGGCGCGTCATATGACGCATTACGCGACAACGCAGGTCCAGAATATAGTCAAAATGTCTCCACCAACCAGCGGTCGGAACACAACCCCTTTCAGCAGGCTAAATAGTTCTGTTAAATGACAACAGAAGGGACAGGCAACAAGAACCATCAGTCAAAGAGGGGAGGGCTAGTTCTTCTCTACCGGGTTACATTGGGGCGCTACCGGAACTGATCGAATTGGTAGTCTACAGTGTTTCTGGATGTTTCAGACTGAAGCTGGGGTTAGCATGAGAGCAGTACCATTTCGTAGCTCCGTCGTGGCCATTCCGCAACCAATCATGGCAGACGCTCTTTATCGTTATTTTGGGCGGGGTGGGTGGCGGAGCCGAGCTGTTTTGCAGCCATCATTGTGTGGAGTTCAGTTCATTTCACTAGTTTTGTATTTGTCATGAGGGGTTGTTCCTAATGTTTCTATTTTAGCGAGGTCAAAAAGAGATCCCGTTAGTGGCCTACTGATTTTGCTCGATTCCTTTTCTTTTTTTTTTTACACGATTTTTCGTTATCTGCAAAGACTAAACAGAGTATTGCGACTCTGTGTTTGTTTGTAAATAGAGAATGAATCAAAGAGAACCAATTCTAAAACAGTAAATACTTGGATAACAATCAATCAAATGGAGAGAGAAGCAGGCACGACGTATTACAACGGGGGCAAAGGCCTGCGTTAACTACCCTTCACTATGTGCAAAGAGAGAGTACTCCTAATAGAAATGAGGGGGGGGCACCATTCAAAGCAGATCAGTGTGCATAAACACGAAAATGTTTTCACTTACCACGTACTTGACATTCGACAGCTTATGATATTTGCTATTAAAAAACCATTGAAATTCACTGAAAAAACCATAGGTTATAGATCATATATAGTTAGGAATTAGCATTTACAAAACCTTGAAAATTCACTGAAAAAACCATAGGTTATAGGCCATATATAGTTAGGAATTAGCATTTAAAAAACCTTATTTTACTCACACAAAACCATTGAAATTCCATATATAGTTAGTTGCACTAACTATATATCGCGCACCCGCAATCCACTGCTGATGATGTCACATATTACATCATTCATGACATGGTCAGTGACATCACTGATGACATCACTGATGACATCTCAAATGACATCACTGATGACATCACTGATGACATCTGAAATGACATCACTGATAACATCTCAAATGACATCACTGATGACATCTCAAATGACATCACTGATGACATCACTGATGACATCTCATTTGACATCAATGACCACATCACTGATGATATCATTCATGTGACAATACAATGCATCTCCTCACACTTTAATATAACCTCTGTTACACCCAGTGTTAAATACAGAGTATAATTTTTGAAACCATTGACACACCAATACTAGTTACTACATACGCACTCAGTGATTCCTATGTTTACACACACATTCACTCATTTACCCATACAATCATTCATACATACAATCACTCATCTTTACAACACTATCATATGCACTCATACACCTATACAGACTCTCACACTCTGTCACTCATCCATGGAGTTACTCACACACCTAGTCAGTCCTGTAAATAATCAATCACACTTCCATTTTCTAATCTCTACAGTTAAACATAGAGCACCTTACATTTTGAAACATATACTAACACATACTTACTCTCTTATACAATCATTGATACAAGTACTCATTGATCTGCACAGAGTCACACACCTCCCAGCCAGCCACACACACACTCAGTCTCCCATACAAATACTTGGGCAATCAATCAATAACCCATATAGTTACTCATATAGCTACTGACCAACACATGCAGCAGTTTACAGAACAACAGACATAATGATGCACAAATTAAGACAGTTTAGTCACTAACCCATGCACTCAGTGAGACACATTTAATCACTCACTCATACAGTCAGTCACGCACCTACTAAATCCTTCATCCAGACACTTCTACATCTACTCATTCTTCAATATGTAAAACATATTTAAACTTTACAGAAACACACAGTCACTGGATGATGTCATCAGTGATGTCATTTGAGATGTCATCAGTGATGTCATCAGTGATGTCACTGACCATGTCATGAATGATGTAATATGTGACATCATCAGCAGTGGATTGCGGGTGCGCGATATATAGTTAGTGCAACTATATATGGAATTTCAATGGTTTTGTGTGAGTAAAATAAGGTTTTTTAAATGCTAATTCCTAACTATATATGGTCTATAACCTATGGTTTTTTCAGTGAATATATATATATATATATAGATATATATATATATATATATATAAACACCAAATTGCCCAAAGCATTGAGAAGGCACACTACAATGCTCTGCCCTCCAGCCTCTTCGTGCTGCCTGCTTACGTTCTCTGCCTTCCGGATAATTATGCCAACGCATTTCAGGGCCCATAGCCCCTTCTTCCTGGGCACGAAAAAGCACACCTGAGACCAGCATTGATTGTTTCCAGCTTTATTTCCCATCATCCCCGCCTCCCGTGGCCATGTGATTGATACACTGTCCCTCGGTGCATTCTGGGGGATGAAGTTTTGCATGCAGGTTGTCATTCTCCTTTGAGTAAGTTTGAGCGTGCTATTTCCAATTGAAATTATATTATATCCTCTAAGTGAGTCACAGTGAATGATAGGCAGGATTCATGTGCATATTCGAGCATTGTGCTGATAAAAGTCCGGAAAGGTTCTGAACCCCAGCCTCGTCCAGCCAGTGATTTGCATATTCCTTGGCTGCCGATGGTGCTCTTCTCCACGGCCGGGTCGCCGTGCGCAGTAATGTAAACACCAAATTGCCCAAAGCATGGAGAAGGCACACTACAATGCTCTGCCCTCCAGCCTATTCGTGCTGCCTGCTTACGTTCTCTGTCATCCGGTTAATTATGCCAATGCGGTTTCAGGGCCCAAAGCCCCTTCTTCCTGGGCACGAAAAAGCCCACCTGAGAAAAGCATTGATTGTTTCCAGCTTTATTTCACATCATCCCCGCCTCCCGTGGCCATGTGATTGGTACACTGTCCCTCGGTGCATTCTGGGGGATGAAGTTTTGCATGCAGGATGTCATTCTCCTTTGAGTAAGTTCGAGCGTGCTATTTCCAATTGAAATTATATTATATCCTCTAAGTGAGTCACAGTGAATGATAGGCAGGCTTCATGTGCATATTCGAGCATTGTGGTGATAAAAGTCCAGAAAGGTTCTGAACCCCAGCCTCGTCCAGCCAGTGATTTGCATGTTCCTTGGCTGCCGATGGTGTTCTTCTCCATGGCCGGCCCGCCGTGCGCAGTAATGTAAACACCAAATTGCCCAAAGCATTGAGAAGGCACACTACAATGCTCTGCCCTCCAGCCTCTTCGTGCTGCCTGCTTACGTTCTCTGTCATCCGGTTATTTATGCCAACGCGTTTCAGGACCCACAGCCCCTTCTTCCTGGGCACGAAAAAGCACACCTGAGACCAGCATTGATTGTTTCCAGCTTTATTTCACATCATCCCCGCCTCCCGTGGCCATGTGATTGGTACGCTGTCCCTCGGTGCATTCTGGGGGATGAAGTTTTGCATGCAGGTTGTCATTCTCCTTTGAGTAAGTTCGAGCGTGCTATTACCAATTGAAATTATATTATATCCTCTAAGTGAGTCACAGTGAATGATAGGCAGGCTTCATGTGCATATTCGAGCATTGTGCTGATAAAAGTTCGGAAAGGTTCTGAACCCCAGCCTCGTCCAGCCAGTGATTTGCATGTTCCTTGGCTGCCGATGATGCTCTTCATCGCGGCCGGGCCGCCGTGCGCAGTGATGTAAACACCATCGGCTCCTTTTCAAGTGGAATCTATGTCAATCTTTGTGAGGTCTGATTTGTGTAAGTCAACTATAGACTAGAGATGGCAGCCTTGTCAGCTCATGGACTCATTTAAGTCTGTTTGCTCTCAGGTTTTTCTGCAGGAGCCGGCCCGGCTTAAAGTTATCAAGGATGGTCGCTCATGCTTCTTTTTAAGTGAGCAAGAGGCTAAAAAGGCACTGGCTAATTGGCATACCACCCCAATCCTTGATCAATATTACATCCTGGCTTGATTTTTCTTTTTTATGTGCATGTGGGTGTTGGAAATGTAATTCGGGATGTAATAATGAAAGACGGTCTCTCTTCGCTGTTTAGCAAAAGCTTTTTTTCTGTTTTTTGGCGGTTTATGTACTGGGTGGGTGTGGGCGGAGGGGGCATGGTGTGGGGGCTTGGTGGGGGTCTCTGGGGGGGTGGTTGTGGCTTCTTTCCTTTGCTGTTGCGTCAGGACAGCTTCAAGGGGGGTGATTTCTTCTCCAAGAAACGGGATGTGGGGGGTGGCTTTTGGGGATTGGGGTGTAGGGTGGGGTTAAATAGTCACGGCATCATCAAAATAGTGCAGAAAATGTTTAAAAATACCAATGAGCATCGGTTGGGGTAGAAATTATTCTTGTGGTTACGGATAGAGTACGGTTCGGCATTTCAGAATCTTGGTAATGTCTAGGGTCAAATTTATGAGCTGGAACGTCTGTGGGCTGAACTTGGCTAGTAAAAGGCGATTGGTCGCTGAAGAGCTTAAAGGATTTAAGCCCTAAATAGTTGGATTGGCTGAAACGCATCTGGCCTATAAAGATAGAAGCTTTTTCAAACAACTTGGCTATGATTTGATTGTCTGTACTTCACAGACCGCATCCATACGGGGGCTCGCTCTAATGAAGGACAAATACTCCAAAATAGCTGTATGGCGAACACATGCTGATGGTCGGGGTAGGTAGGCAATCGCCCAGCTTTTAATTCTCGGATGAAAGGTTACAGTAGGTATGGTTTACGGTCCTAGTGTTGACTGTCCTGAGGTTTTCTCTTACTTAAATTCGGAACTCTTAGAATGGGCTGGGTTTCTTATTGTAATGGGAGACTTCAATTGCATCTTATATAAAAAAAATTGATACAACAAATACGCTTGCAAGAGCTAGAATGGTTCAGGTAAGGGCTGCATACGAGATCTATTACATATCCATCAACTGAATGATGCGTGGCAGACATTGTTCCCTACAACATTCGGGTTCACTTTTTTTTCTCACCGCCATAAACATTACTGTAGGATCAACATGATTTTTACTAATCATGGGCTATTGGCCAATGCATCAATGGTCGTATGTCCAAAGGTAACCTCGGACCATAATCCTATTATGCTCACTGTATAATTTGGTTCGTTTAGACAAGATCAAGTTAGGGAATTCTCGTTCCCTTGGCACCTTTTAAGCAATTCTTTTTTCTTAACGTATATGCAAGAGGTTTTAAGGAATACATTGTTAACAATCTCTATACCACATCTCTCGCTTTGGTATGGGACTGCTTAAAAGCATGTGTGAGAGGGGCTAATCTTCAGTATATAGTCAAGCAGAACCGACTTAATAGTAACCAGTTAGGTAATGAACATAGGCAATATATCGAGTTAGAACAGCAACATGCCCGTGCAATAGCTTCAAAAGACATGAGTGAACAACATATATATGCCAAGATTATTGATGTTAGAGCAAAACTTAGCAGAAGGTTGAAGGATAAAGTTGCAAAAAAATTCCTTAAATTTAGAATGAGGCAGTATGAGTATGGAGAGAGGGTGGGAAGGGTACTGGCTTACCAACTTGCTGACCAGAGGGCTAAATCACACATTAAGAAAATCATTGGTGTGGATGGTGCTACCTACACGAAATCCGAAGACATAGCCGAGCAATTTTTTTTTATACTAGCATATACAAGAATCCAGAAGCTATAACCAACAAGTGGCTACAAATTATTTACAAGAGAGCGCCTTACCTTCTTTGGATGTGTCTCAAGCCTTGGACTTAGAGAGCAATGCTGACATTGAGGAACTGAACGTAGCAATCGGTGCTCTGCCCAGCCACAAGGCAGTGGGTGAGGACACCATCCAGCTTGAGTTTTATAAAACTTTCATGGTTGTATTGATGCCAGTTCTCCATGAGTTGATTAACGACATACTGCAGGGAGGGGAGGCGCCCCCTTCGTGGAATAGAACTAATACTGTGATCTTCCCCCAAAAGGGCAAACTTGTAGAGGATTTAGGGTCTTATAGACCGGTATCCCTTATTAATGCGGATGCAAAAAGAAAATCCAAGCTTCTTGCTTCATGCCTTGCCCCACTTACACATTTATTTGTTTCAGAAGAACAGCATTGTTTTGTTACAGGTAGGGACACGGTAGCACTTACAAATACTGCATTTGCAGCTTTTGATGTTGCTGGTCAGTTGGGTCAGCGGATTGGGATGCTGATGTTGGACGCCGAGAAGGCCTTCGACCGAGTCGCTTGGGGGTTTCTATGGTGTACTACGTTATCTCTAGGCCTCGGTTGGAGGTTTGTCTCGGCGGTTCAGTGACTCTATTGCAACTCTACTGCTGTTTTCAAACTTAACGGTTTTACATCTAGTGCTGTTAGTATACAGCGGGGCATGCGCCAGGGGTGTCCGCTTCCTCCTTACTATTTGCTCTCTACATTGAGCCATTTATTAGCCATCTACTTCAGAATGTTTTTATCTCGCCAGTGTCCTTCAACGGTATGATGTTAAAAGTTACTGCCTACGCAGATGACATCGTTGTATTCACTACTGGGCCGATTGAGGCTATAGCCGTACTAACACATGAGGCACAACTTTTTGGTTCCTTTTTTAGCTATAAACTTAATCTAAATAAAACGCAGTCAATCCTTAATTATGTACCAGTACCTGCTTTACCTCAGCTAGGTATTACTGCCTCTGCTATCTATCTTGTGATGTGTCTCAGCGGTTGTACTGAGGATTTTATGGCCTTGAACTACGAACCATTGCTTAAAAAAATCACTGCTGATCTGCTTAGGTGGCACAGGTTGCCCTTGACTATTACTGGGAGATGCAACATAGTGAAAATGAACATCTTGCCTAAATTTCTTTACTTGTTTCGCTCTATTCCTTTAAGAGTTCCAATGTCTTTTTTCAAACGGCTTCACAGTGTTATCAGAAGTTTTATTTGGGGCTATGGTAGAGTCAAGAGAGCTCTCAGATATATAGAGTGACATTCGAGCAAGGCGGGTTTCAACACCCCGATTTTAAAACGTATTTTTGGGCAGCCTTTTTTAATCGTATCCAGAGTCTACTTTTGGGACCCAATGTGGTTAAAATATGGTTCGCGTATCAGCTCGCATTTGGTCGAAACACTGGGTTTCTTTTACAGTCATGTCAGACCCAAATTGCTTCAAGAGAGTCCACTTTAATATAGTTCGACACATTTATCGTATCTGGCAAGATATCTGTAAAGCTTTTGTTGTGCCAGATCTACATGAATGAATTTTTTTATGGGACAATCCTAGGCTCCCAGGCATCTTCTCGGACTCGGTGTGTAGAATGTGGCAACAGTGTGGTATAACATGGTTAGGGCAGCTGTATGATGAATGTGGTTTTAGGTTATTTTCCTCTTTACAAGAGGAATTTGGTCTATCCCACAATTCATTTTTTAAGTACCTGCAAGTCAGGGACTATTTCTTACAAGGGAAGAGCTTGTCAGCCCTCCCTCATACCTCAGAGGTGTTGCGGGCTATTTTTAAGACCTTAGGTCAGGGTCAGATTGGGAAAGATTATCAGAGCTTCCTGTCTGTAATGGGAAATGACGGATTGCAGATCTTAGTTAAACTTAATCATATGTTTGCAATAGGAATGAATATAGAAGTGGTTGCTGACTCAATGTCTATGATCAACTCTGCTGTTACCTCAATTAATTTAAAGCTGCAGCAACATTGCACATGTTTATGCTATATTACACCTAGTAGGTCATTTCGAAATGGGCTTCTTCGCAGGTCTCATCAAAGTCATACTGCCCTAAATGTAATGAGTATGCTCCTGATCTCTGACATATGTTTACCACGTGTCCTCGATTAACTATGTTCTGGTATGATATTACACTTGTGCTGAGCAGGTTAGCCTGCAAGAAAACTCAATTAACTGCAAAAGAAATAGTATTGGGGTAAGTATCAGATCCTAGCTATTTATCCAATTCTTTAGTCGTGGTCATTATTATCTCTGCTCGGCTGTGCATCACTAGGGCTTGGATCAATGTATCCAGTACCAAAATCACAGATTTTTGGTTATTATTGAGGGGGGGTCGATTAAATGGAGCTGTTGTTAGCTAAAGCTTGGGGTTTACGGTAAAGGGTGACATTTGGGAGGGTGTGGTCAAGTCTGCAGTGGCACTAACTGTTTCATTATTTTTGGTTTTGTTTTTATTTTTGTCATGGATTGTCTGTATGCACATTTTCAATTATTCTCAATTAGGCTCGAACAACTATTATGTTGATGATATGCTCTCTCTCGTTGTTTTGATGCTCGGTACTCTCTTTCTTTTTCTTTTCTTTTGCTTTCTGTGCTATGTATGGTTCTTTGTTTTTGTTTATACTTGTGACTAAAAATAAAAAAAGACCTTGGGGGAAAAAAAGAGTTTCCCAACTAACACCCACAGAGTACTATATCGGAGGAGGTGTTCCAAGACTACTGAGAATTAATCAATTTGACATAATAAGGGCTGTCTAGAAAAAGCCCCCACCTCTAAAATTCAGGCAAAGTACCCCAGCTGTCCTTCGCATAGGTGAATAAGTTGCAAACGTGTCTACAACATGTCTGATAAAGGTTGTTATGTTAATATCATATGTAGGTTAAGAATAAAGCAATAAACATAGTGAAAGCGGAGACCAAGTTGACTTACATACAGAAAGAAGACATCAAGTGAAGGAATGAATACTGGAAGGCAGCTCTCTGTGTGTACTTGTTTATTGCAATGATAGCGAGTGTTCCTATGTGTGTCTAGTAGTATTTCACTGTCAATTGTGTAGAGAAGAATAAAAGAACTATGTAGAGCTAAATTGGAGCTATAATCGTTACCAAAATTGCTCTGTACTCTTCTTTCGAAAGAAAAGAAAAAGAGACAGCCAATGCACTTCGTGTGCAGCCCACATAAAAAAAAGTGTTAAAGTATGGCTATGATCCAGTGAAAGACCAGGATGAACAGTTCACAATCAACACATTTTCAAAATGGGTCCACATACACATTCAAGTTTCTGACTGTTTTGCTGGTGGTCAAATTTTATATCCACTTTGATCTTGATTAATCAATGCCTAACTTATCTTTACAGATCAACATTCTTCCTTTGGTCAATGGACCATTAGTCGAGAAGTTGATGGTGATATTAACAAATTATCTAACTTACAAATCTTAATGAAATAACCACTGACTTTTGTGTAAGATTTAAAGTATTTTCAAACAGAAGTGAACGCTCATTTGTACAAATTCACAGTGCAAACTCCATCAACTTTCATGGGAGAGAAAATACAGTTATCAAATATATTCAATTCACAAACTCATTTGACAGTTCAATTCATTGAGAGTGATAGATGATAGATGAAGAAACAAAAGACATAAGAAATCATGCATATGCAACAGATATGCAAATTTTAAGACAGAATATTAATTACCAAATGTTGAAACGGGAAAACCCAACCCTCTGGCCAAATGACTGGTGGAGGTCTCCTGACTTAAGAACCAGGTGACAAAGACTATAGGACAGGAGCAGGATAGGATAATATTTACTAAAACTTCTCCAGAACCCCGATGCACTGGATCCCTCTCTTACACTCTCTCCCTCCTCAATATTCTTGTGGAATCTTCAGTCTAATAGGGCTGTATTCCAAGGGTGAATCTTCTCAGTCTGTTCTCTCATTTCACTCCCTCACGTCTCTCGCATAATCTCTAGTAATCTCCAGCAGCAGTAACAACACCAAAAGCACTAACAGCACTAACCTTTAATCTTTCGGACACCTCAATTATAGTCTTCATTTCTGCATGCCCCACCCTTAAAGTTGCAAATGTTGGTAAAATATGGAATATGATTGGTCGAGACAGGGGAGTTCACATCATACAATTTGAATTTGAATTTAAAAGTATTTGTGCAGCGCACTTCTACCTAGCGGTTTCATGGCGCTATTGCGTTACGGAGGGTAGCAGCAGTAGGGGGGGGTTAGACAGAGTAGGCTTTAGTGAACAGGAAGGTTTTAAGATCCTTCCGGAACTGGGTATAGGAGGGCGAGGTGCGGAGGGCAACGGGAAGGGAGTTCCAGAAAGTTGGGGCCAGGGCAGCGAACCTCGCACCACCAGCCCTCTGTTTCTTAAATCGGGGGATGGCTAAGAGGGCCGCATGGGAGGAGCGAAGCTCTCTGCCAGGGAGATAAGGGGTAACGGCAGAGCATAGAAATTTAGGGGCAGTCCCTGATCTGGCCTGGAAAGTAAGGCAGCCGAGTTTGAAGAGGGCACGCTCCCGCACCGGCAGCCAGTGCAGAGCTTTTAGTAGTGGGCTGGCCCGGTGGTATTTGGGAAGGCCGTGGATCAGGCGCGCAGCCTGGTTCTGCACCAGCTGCAGGCGGTGGATCGCGTAAGCGGGAGCCCCGTTGTAAATTACGTTGCCGTAATCAATACGGGACAATACCAGGGCTAGCACAATAATTTTTAAGGCGGGAAGAGAAAAGAAGCGGGAAACTTTCCTAATTATTCTCAAAGAAAAAAAACAAGAGGAGACCACTGAACTGATGTGTGAATGAATAGAAAGTTGTGAGTCCAGAAAGATCCCAAGGGTTTTGACTTTAGGTACAGGAGAAGGGGGGACACCAAGTGAGGGGGGCCAAAAGGAAGGGGACCATGGACTGCAACCACCTCCAGTCAAAACCAACTCAGTTTTGTCTGGATTGAGTTTGAGGTGATTGCAGTTCATCCAGTCCTGGATGAATCTCATCACTGACTGGACGTTCTGGGCAGATGAGGGGGAATGAGAGAGGTTAAAAATTAGTTGGAGGTCATCGGCGTAATTGAACACCGTGACCTCCAGCTGCTGTAACATAAAAATGAGGGGGAAGATGTATAAATTAAATAAAAGGGGGGAAAGTGACGAGCCCTGGGGGACCCCGCACTCAACCTTACGGGAGGCCGCAGCAAAACCGGTTAGGTGAACCGCCTGGGTTCTCCCGGCTAGGAATGACTCAAGCCACAATGCTGACACGTCCAAGTTATTAAGATCCCTTTGTTTTGTAAACCCTTCCCCTGTAGCTCATCGATGTCTTCCTCTCCCATACATATTTTGTTGCGAATAAAATATCATTTTATTCAGGCTCTATTGACAAATATCACACGTTCCCATGTTGACACAGCTGCTGTTCTTGGTCTTTGGCAGTTATTCAACTTTAAGGGAAAAAGGTCACATTACGTCTCTTTCCGGACACGCGCAATACAAATGTTCTTCCAGTGCCATTTTATTTTGTTGCCAAGGTTTACCCGCCCAAATGTACACTATTAATAAAATGATCAAAAGCATTAGCAGAACCAGCTTCTTTTAAAGTTCAGGAAAGCATATGCCAGGCACGAGGTGCCTCAAGACCTACAGATAGTAACTCTTGCTCATACGTGAGAGTTTTCCCTCTCAAACGGGTTAGTCACATGGTTGTTTATGTGGTTCTGATTTGCACATGCGCAAAAGCATTTTTCGGTTTCAAGCGCGATTTAGTCGCGTAGCAAATTATTCCTTTTTATGCAAGCATGCATAAAGCTCTTTTCCCCATATGTGAATGTCATCTGCATGTTAATGGTCTCTTATTCACAATTTATAATTATTAATACCTATCAATGAGAGATTGATCTGAGCAAGTTTCTTTTCCTTGAATCCTTGCTCCATAAGCTATATAAACCAAGTTTCAAGTGCTGAGCCAAGCATGTGATTATTACTATGGAGAGTTCATCCAAACAGTACAGTGAGGAAGACTGTTTTGAAAAACACTCATAAAATTATTGCCGTAATACTCTGGCAAAGGGTGCAGCCATAAACTCAAGAAACAGCAATCATAATCTCAAGAACGTGTGCTAACCATCGCAAAAGTATCTTAACGCAACTGTGCATATCGCAGTCTATCATGAGAAAATAACACCGCCCTAACATCCAATTCCCAACCCGGCGGCACAATGCGATAGTGCATGACAGTGGACTGCAAAAAATCCAACGCGACAGTGGACTGCAAAAAATCCAACGCGACCAACAAAAAATGCGAAACACGAATTAAAAAAAGTTGCGATGCCCCAATGCGCAATACCAAAATCAATGATAACCAGCAACAGCCCGGCAAAACCCACGCGTAATGTGAAAAAAAAAACACTATAAAAGCCCAAAAAAACGTGCCAAAACCAATTCAAACTGCATAGCACCATGGATGCACCCAGGTCGAGTTCAGAGGAGAAGCCCAACCCCACAAGCCCCACAGAGTACCAGCCAAGATCTCCTTGGTCAGGCAATGGCAAAGAGTAGAGAAAGAGGAAGACAGGCTTCAGTCCGCAGGAAGACTGGATCATCGTCACGGAGGTCATAGGACACTACCAACAACTGTTCGTCACCTCCATTGGAAACCCAACCGGGAATATGGCAGACCATCGTCACCAATGTCAATGCAGTCGGAGTGGTGAGGAGGTCCATGGAGGAGGTCAAGAGGTGCTGGCATGATGTGCAAAGGCAGACCAAACAGAAACTCGCCGCCAACAGGAAGGCAGCAACGGTGACTGGAGGTGGAAGGCCTGCGCTACAGGACGAGCTGGATGAGCTGGAGGAAATGGTGGCCACAGTCACCAGTGTGGAGACGGTGGCAGTAGTCGGGGCCTGGACACAGCACAATATGACCCGACCCAACAGCATCAGGGTAAGTGACAACCAGGTACTTGGGGGACAGGGGAGATGGGCACAATAGCATACATGCACAATCATGTGAAGCACACTGCACACCCACACCCACAATGACAGTGGAACATGTCCCTGATACCCTTGACACAGTGCAGCACACATAGAAACACCAACATATGCCCCCCTCTGAATAACCAACAACACTACCAATCCATGGAAATGTGATGACACCAGAGCAGCAGCAGCTGTGTGAGCTACGATGACTAAGCAAGTGACACTGCCTGACCGATAGCATGGCAGCAGCCCAAATAAATGAACTTGTGCACAAATACACATGGAGGCGGCCCAGTGTGGATCACATTCTTAAATTACTACAACGGCTGGCGGAGATAGGGCTAAAAGATCAGGCACTGGGCTGGGTTCGCTCGTACTTATCGCAGAGAACACAGAAGGTGGCTCTGGGGGAGTTTGTTTCTAAATCCACCAAGATAAAATACGGCGTCCCCCAGGGCTCGGCTTTGAGCCCGCTTCTATTTAATGTTTACCTGGCCCCCCTTTTTACGCTTATCGCCAACTGGGGGATCAAAGCGATCTCCTACGCCGATGATACCCAGTTGGTGTTCCCATACTCGGAGGTATCTGAAAGTGCCTTTGCGAGTTTCAAGGGTTGCCTCCAAGATGTCGCTAGATGGATGAACACAAATAAATTAAAATTGAATGCCGGGAAGACAGAGGTGATCTTCTTCGGCAAAGGCTCGCCTCCTCCTGCAGAGCTGTGGTGGCCGGTGGAAATGGGTTCCCCCCCCTCGCCTAGCCATAGTGCCAAAAACTTGGGGATCAGATGGGATAGCAGCCTATCCTTTGCCTCGCATATTCAACAAACTGCAGGCTGCTGTTTCTCTAAACTGAGGAACCTGAACAAGATATTGCGGCTACTGCCGGAGGAGTGTCGCAAGACGGTTGTTCATGCAACTGTAACTTCTAGGCTGGACTACGCCAATGGCTTATACCTGGGCCTTCCTGCCTATCTGATCCAACGGCTTCAGATGGTCCAGAATGCGGCTGCGAGACTGCTAAGGCAAATTCCCTTCAAACACTCAGTCTCTCCGCACCTGCAAGCCCTGCACTGGCTCCCAGTGGCCAGCAGGATAAAGTTCAAAACCTTGACTCTGGCATATAGAGCCCTACATGGTACTTGCCCTAATTACCTGAGATCTAGGCTACCCCGACACCACCAATCTAGAACTCTCCGTTCCAACGGGCGGGTGCAGCTTGTGGTCCCTCGGGTAAAAAGAGCACGCCTAGGGGGAAGAACCTTGACGGCTAACGTAGCCTCGTTATGGAACTCTCTTCCCCCACAGCTACAACAGGCTCCCTCTAAAGCCGTCTTCAAACAAAGACTTAAGACCTGGCTCTTCCACAAAATACACTAACTTCCTGTATGTGGCTTGCGCTTTGGGGCTCCGCTGCTTTCACAGCGCCGGGACACCTCCTTGTGAGGTAGCTGTTCGCGCTCAATAAATCGCATTATTATTATTATTATTATTCGTAAAGGAGCAGGTCACACTCTGATACATCCATGTGCACCTACAACCCATGCCGTCCAATACACGCAGCAGACATACAATGCACATGGCTACAAAATTGGTGCAAGAGGACAAATGACCCAAGTTGCAAACAACCCTGCACACAATTCAAAGGCACACCACCTCAAAGGGACAATGGTCCACAAAATTAGAGCTGCAGGGCCAACTCCCCACTAATGCAGCACACACACATAGCAACCACAGAACATCACCAATGACGGCAATGTGGGATAAAGTGCAACACCTACAACACAGGACAGAGGACACGACAGGTGCCGCTTGTGCATAGGGACTGGCGACTCACATCTAGCATTGCCTGACACTGTGTGATGACAATGAATGGGTACCACCACACACCCGTCATGTACTTGGAAAACCTACTGTCTGCCCTAAAATAGTCAGCCCCACTAAAACAGTCACAGTGTGCATTGTCATGCAGTCTGCATGTAAACATCTGCAAAGCGGCAACATACATGAGAACATCTGTTAACATGCATCCCCCTGAACATTGCAGGGGGACAAACAACACTTACTGCAGAGCAGACCATTAATCCCATCAGTGACGATGAAGAGGACAACCTGCACATCTGTTCAGACACCATCCAATGGATAATGGACAACCTCCGCACCCCACCCCCAGGGGCAGGGCAGCCCAGCTGCCTCGAGGTGACCCCATCACCTGCACAGACCACACAGCAGGAAACACACACCATCACAGCTGTCTCCCAGGACCCTCATGAACAACACGTAGAATTCCAACACCATGTGTTGGGTTGCCATGTGGAATTGGCTGATCAGCTGCGGGTGGATTTTGAGCTTGTGGCAGCCAAATTTGATGCCATACGTGGGTGTCTGTGTCTCGTCAGGGACCACTTACAGTCCATCACGGACACACACTGTCTGCAGCATGCTCCACGAGAATCCCTGACTGACATCGCTGGGTCGATCTCTCGGATACAAGAACAGGCACCAGTGATGACAGCACAGAGTTGGCACAGATGCGCAGGACAATTGAGACCATGGAGCAGAGGAAGGCTGGAAGTATGGCTGCCATGGCTGAACACCAGCGAGATGTAGCTGGGATCTTCCATGCCTTTCAGTTCATTCTCCTGCCATTGCTACCACTGAGCTGATTCCAGATGACTGCAGCAGGAACTACGACACACACCTCTACGAACCCTGATCTGTCAGTGGCACACAGTGATGCTAATTATCCAGAAACCCGTCCCAGGATGCTTGTTTCCGGTCCAGGGAGGACATAGCTTGGCAGTTCGGCTGGACTGTTCCCATGAGGCACAGGGTCAGACTGATTTGCATATGGCCATGCCTGTCCTGGGGGTGGCGGAGTGAGCTAAAGAATGATGATGGATTAAACCCAGATCAGTTGACTGGGGTGAGTGCTTGCAATGTTGAACACTGCGTCCATCATCCCCTTTGGTTTTGCTTTGCTCGTCCTACATTGGCAGGGTATGCCCAGATGTGGGTTCCTTGCTCACTTTGCCACTGGATTCAAGCTAGCCTGGCTAATGACGGCTGATTAACCAGAAACCGGTCCCAGAAGGATTGTTTCCGGTCCAGGGAAGACATGGCTTGGCAGTTCGAGCTGGACTGTTCCCATGAGGCACAGAGACAGACTGAATTGCATAGGGCCATGTCTGAACTGGGGTGGCGGAGTGAGCTAAAGAATGATGACGGATTAAACCCAGATCAGTTGACTGGGGGTGAGTGCTTGCAAGGTTCACCACTCCGTCCTTCATCCCCTTTGGTGTTGCTTTGTTCGTCCTAAGTTGGCAGGGTATGCCCAGATGTGGGTCCCTTGCTCACTTTGCCACAGGATTCAAGCTAGCCTGACTGATGACGGCTAATTAGCCAGAGACCGGTCCCAGGATGCTTTTTTCCGGTCCAAGGAAGACATGTCTTGGCAGTTCGGGCTGGACTGTTCCCATGAGGCACAGGGTCAGACTGATGTGCATATGGCCATGTCTGAACTGGGGTGGCAGACTGAGTTAAAGAATAAGTATGGGCGCACAATCCGTTCTGCTCGCGGAATTTGCTGATTTTCGGCAATTTCGCGATCCGCAAATCTCGTGAAATTGCCGAAAAATCCGCAAATCCGCTTGCGGGTGCCTTTTTTTTTTTTTTTTGCACATGCCCGAGTTGAAGCTCAAATTCAGTAACGTTTTAATCAGCCCAAAAAATTAGTGAGCACGGTCGAGGCTAGGCAGGTGTGCTTCCTCCCTATATCTACCGTCTACAATTAGACGTAATCCTTGATGGAGGTCTTTGCATCCAAGAGTTTCTCGAGCCCAATCACTGTGTACTTCCTGTGACCAGGGGGCTGCTTCCTTCTCATTTGATCTGCTGCTCTGATCGGTCTCTGATCCTTTATAAACAAGAGGCATGTGAACTCGCATGGAAGCCCCACCCGTTTGGCCCGTTTGGCCCCGCCCCACACACACTAGGGTATGCAACGTCTTCCCGCCCTTTCCCCCACTGTGATGGACAGGTCACTCGAGGGATCTCGGCGCCTATGGACGTGGTGACACTCCAGTGGCACTCCAGTGACACGCTTTGTCACTGGAGACAAATCTTCTGGCCCTTTACGCAACTGTAGTGTAGGAAAAGCACTATACATTTACCCAACGAGTAGAGGTATGGCACAACACGGTGGAATCTTCGTGGATAAATATGCAGGCAGGATTCATTCTGGCACGATGCTCCTGTCACAAAAATTAAAACTCAACAGGAAGCACTTAAAGATATAAATAAAGCAGGTGCCCGAGTTGAAGCTCAAATTCAGTGACGCATTATAATCAGCCCAAACAACTAGTGAGCACAGTCTAGGCTAGGCAGGTGTGCTTCCTCCCTATATCTACCGCCTACAATTAGATGTTATCCTTGATGGAGGTCTTTGCAGCCACAAGTTTCTCGAGCGCAATCCCTGTGTACTTCCTGTGACCAGGAGGCTGCTTTCTTCTCATCTGCTGCTCTGATCAGTCTCTGACCCTTTATAAACAAGAGGCATGTGAACTCGCATGGAAGCCCCACCCGTTTGGCCCCGCCCCACACACACTAGGGTATGCAATGTCTTCCCGCCCTTTCCCCCACTGTGATGGACAGGTCACTCGAGGGATCTCGGCGCCTATGGGCGTGGTGGCACTCCAGTGGCACTCCAGTGGACAGCTCACTCGAGGGACCTCGGTGCCTTTCGGTGCGGTGGCAAAATTACAGACACACGTGGTCACTGGAGACAACTCTTCTGGCCCTTTACGCAGCTGTATTGTAGCAAAAGCACTATACATTTACCCAACGAGGTAGCACTTACTGATTAGCCAGTAGAAAGTACTCCATAAGAGTAGAGGTATGGCACAACACGGTGGCATCTTCGTGGATATATATGCAGGCAGGATTCATTCTGGCACGATGCTCCTGTCACAAAAAGTAAACCTCAACAGGAAGCACTTACAGATATAAATAAAGCAGGTGCCCGAGTTGAAGCTCAAATTCAGTAACGCATTATAAGCAGCCATAACAACTAGTGAGCATGGTCGAGACTAGACAGGTGTGCGTCCTCCCCATATCTACCGCCTACAATTAGATGTAATCCTTGATGGAGGTCTTTGCATCCACGAGTTTCTCGAGCGTAATCCCAGTGTACTTCCTGTGACCAGGAGGCTGGTTTCTTCTCATCCGCTGCTCTGATCGGTCTCTGACCCTTTATAAACAAGAGGCATGTGAACTCGCAAGGAAGCCCGGCCCGTTTGGCCCGGCCCTAAACACACTAGGGTATGCAACGTCTTTGCGCCCTTTCCTCACTATGATGGACAGCTCACTCGAGGAGCCTCGGCGCCTTTCGGCATGGTGGCAAAGGCACAGACACACGTGGTCACTGGAGACAACTCTTCTGGCCCTTTATGCAGCTGTAGTGTAGCAAAAGCACTATACATTTACCCAACGAGGTTGCACTTACTGATTAGCCAGTAGAAACAGAACTCTAGTATATATTTGTGCAAATCCGCAAGTTCGCGGTTTTTCCCGCGAACTCGCGAATTAATTTTTCCATTTTGCGAGATTTTGAGGACCGCAAATCCACAAAAATTCGCCCATACTTACAAAAGAATGATCATGGATTAAACCCAGATCGGTTGCCTTGGGGTGACTGCTTGCAATGTTCAACACTCCGTCCATCATCCCCTTTAGTTTTGCTTTGTTCGCCCTAAGTTGGCAGGGTATGCCCAGACGTGGGTCCCTTGCTCACTTTGCGACTGGATTCAAGCTAGCCTGGCTGATGACGGATGATTAGCCAAAAACCGGTCCCAGGATGCTTGTTTCCGGTACTGGGAAGACATGGCTTGGCAGTTTGGGATGTGCTGTTCCCATGAGGCACAGGGTCAGGCTGATTTGCATATGGCCATGTCTGAACTGGGGTGGCGGAGTGAGCTAAAGAATGATGATGGAGTAAACCCAGATCAATTGAAGGGGGTGAGGGCTTGCAATGTTCAACACTCCGTCCATAAATCCCCATTGGTTTTGTTTTGTTCGCCCTACGTTGGCAGGGTATGCCCAGACGTGGGTCCCTTGCTCACTTTGCCCCTGTATTCAAGCTAGCCTGGCTGATGACAGCTGATTAGCCAGAAATCGTTCCCAGGATGATTGTTTCGGGTCCAGGGAAGACATGGCTTGGCAGTTTGGGCTGCACTGTTCCCATGAGGCACAGGGTCAGACTGATTTGCATAGAGCCATGTCTGAACTGGGGTGGCGGAGTGAGCTAAAGAATGATTATGGATTAAACTCAGATCAGTTGACTGGGGGTGAGTGCTTGTAATGTTCAACACTCTGTCCATCACCCCCTTTGGTTTTGCTTTGTTCGCCCTAAGTTGGCAGGTATCCCCAGACGGGGTCCCTTGCTCACTTTGCCACTGGATTCAAGCTAGCCTGGATGATGATGGCTGATTAGCCAGAAACCGGACCCAGGATGCTTGTTTCTGGTCCAGGGAAGACATGGCTTGGCAGTTCGGGCTGGACTGCTCCCATGAGGCACAGGGTCAGACTGATTTGCATAGAGCCATGTCTGAACTGGGGTGGCGGAGTGAGCTAAAGAATGATTATGGATTAAACCCAGATCAGTTGACTGGGGTGAGTGTGTGCAATGTTCACCACTCCGTCCATCATCCCCTTTGGTTTTGCTTTGTTTGCCCTAAGTTGGCAGGGTATGCCCAGACGTGGGTCCCTTGCTCACTTTCCCATTGATTCAAGCTAACCTGGCTGGTGACGGGTGAAGAGCCAGAAATTGGTCCCATGAGGCTTGTTTCCGGTCCAGGGAAGACATGGCTTGGCAGCTCGGGCCGGACTGTTCCCACGTGTCACAGAGTCAGACTGATTTGCATATGGCCATGTCTGTCCTGGGGTGGCGGAGTGAGCTAAAAAATGATGATGGATTAACCCCAGATCAGTTGACTGGGGGTGAGTGCTTGCAATGTTCACCACTCCGTCCATCATCCCCTTTGGTTTTGCTTTGTTTGCCCTACATTGGCAGGGTATGCCCAGACGTGGATTCCTTGCTCACTTTGCCACTGGATTCAAGCTCACCTGGATAATGACGGCTGATTAACCAGAAACTGGTCCCAGGAGGCATGTTTCCGGTCCAGGGAAGACATAGCTTGGCAGTTCGGGCTGTACTGTTCCCATGAGGCACTGGGACAGGTTGATTTGCATAGGGCCAGGTCTGAACTGGGGTGGCGGAGTGAGCTAAAGAATGATGATGGATTAAACTCAGATCAGTTGACTGGGGGTGTGTGCTTGCAACGTTCAACACTCCGTCCATCATCCCCTTTGTTTTTGCTTTTTTCGCCCTAAGTCAGACGTGGGTCCCTTGCTCCCTTTGTTATGTTATGTTATATTATATGCTGTTTTGTTACGCGCTCAATTACTGCTGGAGTATCCTGGCGCGGCAGGATTCAAGCTAGCCAGACTGATGGCGGCTAATTAGCCAGAAACCGGTTCCAGGATGCTTGTTTCCGGTCCAGGGAAGACTTGGCTTGGCAGATCGGGCTGGACTGTTCCCATCAGGCACAGGGTCAGACTGATTTTCATATGGCCATGTCTGTACTGGGGTGGCGGAGTGAGCTAAAGAATGATGATGGATTAAACCCAGATCAGTTGACTGGGTGTGAGTGCTTGCAATGTTCACCACTCCGTCCATCATCCCCTTTGGTTTTGCTTTGTTCGGCCTAAGTTGGCAGGATATGCCCAGGCGTGGGTCCCTTGCTCACTTTGCCACTGGATTAAAGCTAGCCTGGCTTATGACGGCTGATTAGCCAGAAACTGGTCCCAGGAGGCTTGTTTCCGGTCCAAGGAAGACATGGCTTGGCAGGTCGGGCTGGACTGTTCCCGCGTGGCACAGGGTCAGACTGATTTGCATATGGCCATGTCTGTCCTGGGGTGGCGGAGTAAGCTAAAGAATGATGATGGATTCATCCCAGACCAGTTGACTGGGGGTGAGTGCTTGCAATGCTCAACACTCCGTTCATCATCCCCTTTGGTTTTGCTTTGTTCGGCCTACGTTGGCAGGGTATGCCTAGACGTGGGTCCCTTGCTCACTTTGCCACTGGATTCAAGCTAGCCTGACTGATGACGGCTGAATAACCAGAAACCGGTCGCAGGAGGCTTTTTTTCCAGTCCAGGGAAGACATGGCTTGGCAGTTTGGGCTGGACTGTTCCCATGAGGCACAGGGACAGACTCATTTGCGTAGGGCCATGTCTGAACTTGGGTGGCTGGGTTAGCTAAAGAATGATGATGGATTAAAACCAGATCAGTTGACTGGGGGTGAGTGCTTGCAATGTTCAACACTCCGTCCATCATCCCCTTTGGTTTTGCTTTGTTCGCCCTGAGTTGGCAGGGAATGCCCAGACGTGGGTCCCTTGCTCACTTTGCCACTGGCTTCAAGCTACCCTGACTGATGATGGCTAATTAGCCAGAACCCGGTTCCAGGATACTTGTTTCTGGTCCAGGGAGGACATGGCTTGATAGTTCTGGCTGGACTGTTCCCATGAGGCACATGGTCAGACTGATTTGCATAGGGCCATGTCTGAACTGGGGTGGCGGAGTGAGCTAAAGAATGATGATAAATTAAACCCAGATCAGTTGACTGGGGGTGAGTGCTTGCAATGTTCAACACTCCATTCATCATCCCCTTTGGTTTTGCTTTGTTCGCCCTAAGTTGGCAGGGTATGCCCAGACGTGGGTCCCTTGCTCACTTTTCCACTGGATTCAAGCTAACCTGGCTGAAGATGGCTGATTAGCCTGAAACCGGTCACAGAATGCTTGTTTCCGGGTCCAGGAAAGACATGGCTTGGCAGTTCGGGCTAGACTGTTCCCATGAGGCACAGGGTCAGATGGATTTGCATATAGCCATGTCTGAACTGGGGTGGCTGAGTGACCTGAAGAACGATGATGAATTAATCCCAGATCAGTTGACTGGGGGTGAATGCATACAATGTTCAACACTCCGTCCATCATCCACTTTGGATATCTTTACTGGTGGACAATAACACAGCACTCCTGCAGTGGACTGCACTCTCCCTCTTCCAAATCACTTTTAAATCCCCCAAAAGACTCTGGTTGGCCCACCACTGGGTTGCCAAGTAATGTGGGCTTGGCATGGCCATGTACAGCTCCAGCTCTGAAATGCACCAGAATGTGACTTAACATTTGAAATCACACAGATGTGTCATGACTATGTTCACTTAAGTGTGAAAGTATGTATGGACAATGATTGCACAAGAAGGTACACCTGTGTAAGTGACATCAATGCGCATGTTGAACCCTGAGCCACATGGCCAGTTGGATGTCTGTGAAGGTGAGTACTAGCTGTGACTCGTTGCACATTAATGAAAATCTTGCAACCCCCCAATGTAGGCACACACCCATGTATTGAATAGGGCTGTGTGTAGGAATAACCAAATCGGTAGCAGGCCAGAAGTGGTATCCTACATCACATGCGTCACCAGAACTTCTCATTGCATACCAACTCTCACACATCTGTGTGGACACAATCTGTTTAGATTAATAGCATTGCTCCACATAGTCAGAGTTTGGACACCACACTGCTGCAGACACGCACATGCACAGGCCTGCCAGCAACAATTCTGGACACATTGTTTGGCTCACAGAGGTGGAGCAGGCAAAAGGGACCCACCCCCACTGTACAGGCATCACTCAGTCTCTTCCTGTGTAGGGACAATGCTCATTGTGGCACACGATCAGTACATCTAAACCACTCTCATCACATTTGGACATTTGTGAAGTTGTGGGGACTATATTGACATGTGTGTGTGTCAGTATTGACTAGGCAAGGGCCACAACACAGGCTTGAGACACGTACACGCTGCATTGGAACATGTCGAGGTGCAAGACATGGCGGTGAAAAAATGTACACAAATCATTACGGATGGTAACGGTCCCAGCCCACCCTGCCTTGCTGGACAAGTCACGTGATGTTTGGCGTCTGCCCACCGCCCCATGTCAGGGGACACGACTTACAGCCCATAGGGTCTGCATAGTGCTGTGCCACCGGACTGTGCAGACTGTCTGCTCTGCTGACAGTGATCAGGTGGGAGGGTTCTACAAGGTCACATGTTGTGCTACATTGCCATATGTGTACTCCCCCCAGCAGTATGTTCGATTTGTGAATGTTGCCGAACGACACTTTGCTGCTCAGACCATGGAAGTGCCTCACCTTACACAGGTGTGTGTACACATGCGTAGTTCCTCGCAACTGCATTCTGATTTCAGACAAAGGCAGCCATGTCCACTGTTGTGGTGGGATAACATTCCCCACGAAGCAACAAGGTGTTGGGTCCTGTGCTGTGGGTGACAATCAGATATGGCTGCAGGAACATAGTTACTCGTCCATGAATGCCAGCGCAGCTTCGTGGGCAATATTTTCCAATAGTACCTTGTTGTTGGGTTCAAGGAACACCAACGTGATCCAATCCATTAACTGGTCTGGGCAAATGTGCTCAGTCTATGATGTTTCACTATCCGCAGCACAGACCAATAGGGTAGCGCCTTCATGTGGTCACTGCACAAGAAGAGTTGTGCAATCTCCCATGCACAACTGCCGACACATACGCCAAAGATCCGTGCATCCCATGCTCAGGTATTCCGGTGACACTCCTGTTCGAGGGCCAACAGGGGATGCACTGTCAAGTCATAATCCAATTCAGCTACTGTTGCATTCAATAAGCAAACCTCCATGGGGCACTCTAATGTGCATGATCGGCAGTGGAACCAGGGCTGGACGCAGGTGACGTAGGCAAGACGGAAACTCAGATGGTAACTGATTCACAACACTGCCATTGGCAGAGCTCCCAACAGGTGCAGCATTTGTGCACAGTACAGTTCCAGAAGACAGGGGTTGTGCATGTGCCTGGGAATTCCTGCCATTGCGTTTGTTGGTCTCACAGCAGCGGCACTCCTCAGACCTGCCGCAGTTCTGTGGACGATATGCCACAGCTCAGGGCAAAGAGTTGTATGTGTGTGCAACGTTTACACGTATTGATAATTATTAACCCATGTGTCATGGGCATCCCTTGCAGGTGTAGGTTGTGCAGGGACAAGTGTGTGTGGGCAGGTTGGTTTCTCATTAGCACAGTTCTTGGTGTGGGAGACATCGGAGGCTGGTTTGGTAACTCAAACAGGGTGTGCCAGCCGCATTCAGGACCAAGGTCGGTTGGCCTTCCGACTTGTGTGTATGAACAATGGAGCTTTCATTCCTGGTTTTGGTCTGACTACTGCTTGCATTTCGGAGATGTGATGTAGCCTTTGCGCTGACTTTGATGCCAAAAACGATTCAGAAAAGGGGGTGGTGATGAACAGAGTGTCTGAATTAAGCAGACCACTCTTACCCAGTCCAAAGATCAGGGCTTGATCCATCACCGTTATTTAGCTCACTGCCCCATCCCAGCTCAGAACCTGGCTATATTCAAATTAGTCTGTCCCTGGCCCAGTGCATCATGGGAACAGGGCAGACCAAACTACCAAGCCAATTCTTCACCAGAAAGGAGACAAGCTACCGGGGACCGGTTTCTGGCATTTCAGCCTCGTCGGCCCGGCTTGCTTGAATCCTGATGGAGCAGTGAGCAAGGGACTCATGTCTGAGTATACCCTGCCACACCTATAGTGGCCAATAACGATTCAGAAAAGCTTGTTTCCTTCCCAGTGTAAGAATTGGCTTGGTAGTTTGGTTTGCCCTGTTCCCATCATGCACTGGGACAGGAACAGACTAATTTGCATATAGCCAGGTTCTGAACTGGGATGGTGCAGTGAGCTAAAAAACGGTGTTGGATCTAGCCCTGATCTCTTGACTGGGTGACGGTATTCTGCTTAATTCAGAAACTCTGTCCATCACCTCCCCTTGTTGTTAAATATTTTGTCCACCCTAAGCATGGAAGGGTATACTCAGATGTGAGTCCCTTGCTCATTGCACCATCAGGATTCAAGCAAGCCGGGCCAACGAAGGCTGAAATGCCAGAAACCGGTCCCCGGAAGCTTGTTTCCTTCCCAGTGTAAGAATTGGCTTGGTAGTTTGGTTTGCCCTGTTCCCATCATGCACTGGGACAGGAACAGACTAATTTGCATATAGCCAGGTTCTGAACTGGGATGGTGCAGTGAGCTAAAAAACAGAGTTGGATCTAGCCCTGATCTCTTGACTGGGTGAGAGTATTCTGCTTAATTCAGAAACTCTGTCCATCACCACCCCTTGTTGTTAAATATTTTGTCCACCCTAAGCGTGGAAGGGTATACTCAGATGTGAGTCCCTTGCTCATTGCACCATCAGGATTCAAGCAAGCCGGGCC
Organism: Lissotriton helveticus; assembly: GCF_964261635.1. Taxonomy (NCBI): domain Eukaryota; kingdom Metazoa; phylum Chordata; class Amphibia; order Caudata; family Salamandridae; genus Lissotriton; species Lissotriton helveticus. Next base: position 1,706,911,061 of record NC_136063.1, on the reverse strand, counting down.
GACGAAGGCTGAAATGCCAGAAACCGGTCCCCGGAAGCTTGTTTCCTTCCCAGTGTAAGATTTGGCTTGGTAGTTTCGTTTGCACTGTTCCCATCATGCACTGGGACAGGAACAGACTAATTTGCATATAGCCAGGTTCTGAACTGGGATGGTGCAGTGAGCTAAAAAACGGTGTTGGATCTAGCCCTGATCTCTTGACTGGGTGAGAGTATTCTGCTTAATTCAGAAACTCTGTCCATCACCACCCCTTGTTGTTAAAGACTTTGATGCCAGGCCTGTGATTTGGGGTGCACGAAATTTGAGACACACGCAGCAGTTTGCATGTTTTCATGGGCCAAGGGCACGTTTGGCATTGCGCTTCTTGTTCAGTCTCTCTCTTACTCTCTCTTTCTCTCCTTCCCTGTCCTTTGCTGAGTGCCTGACACACCTTCTCATCTTGGATATTGTCTTGCAGGTTGGGTTGTGACTCACAGATTGTACAGGGATGCCCCGCCATGACTCTTCACAATAGTTGTTTTGAGGCAAATTAGTATGTGGCATTTTGCTTGGTCTTTCAATGGTGCACTCAGGATTTCTGTACTCACATGTGTGTTGATTGCTGCAACTGTGTGACATCATGTGGGTGTTTTTTTCATGTTTTCTGGCCATTATGCAGTGTCTTAGTCCGGTGGTGGTGGGATGTGCCCGGGGTGAGTGCCCGGGGGGGGGTGGTCCTGGGGGTGGTGGCGGTGGGTGTTGTGGCCCTCTTGGGTGTCCGGACATCATGTTCAGTGGCTCCATGGCATCTGTTGTGCTTCAGGTGTGGCTCTGGGCTGGGCTCCCTTTTGTGGTGCAGGCTGTCATCCAAATTTGCACCAGGTCAGAGCAGGTGTTAGTTTCCTGCTGCTAAACAACCTTATCACATGTTTTGTGTTCTTATCGCGAATCTGGCTGGTCGTTGAGATTGTTGGGGAGTGGTGTTGTCGCGGCTTTTGCCACGGGAACGCCTACTCTGCATCTCATTAGCGATAGTTGCGGGGGTCATCCTTGGCAATGTTTTTTGCGGCTGCTATTGCAGGTAAACTGGTGCTATGGGCTGTTAGCACCAGCTTGTGAATGGGGTGATCAATTTATCGTGACTTTGGCTGCGATAAAGTGCCGTTCACTCGGTGATAGCTCCTTGAGAATATGCCCCAGCGTGTATCGTGCGCCGTTATATGTGGGTTACACCTTTATAACAGTGAACATATATTCATACAATGCCAGTTCTAGCAGGATGAGTATTGTTAATAAAAACATCATTATTATATAACAAAGGCAGTTTAAAGAAAACAACATTGCCTACCAGTCCGCTGTGCAAAAATATGAACAGCTCACTGGGTGCAGCCATGGACAGAGAAAGCATGTTTGCTGTCATGTAATTTACTCACCTCTACAAATCTGGAGGGCATATTGAAGGCTTTGCCGGGGGATTGGAATATCAATCGATTGTTGGAACCTGCCAGCTGCTTGTACTGCAGGTTAACTGAGTTCCTGATTGCTTCCTGTTGAGAACACAAATACTGCCGGGAATGGTTGTCTTTCGGTCTCGAATAGTAGTTACCTGGAGACCCAAAGAGACGGTGGTTGCCTCCCGAGTCGTAAACTGGGAGTTGTAGTGTACAGATAGAATTTTACTTTATGGCAATTTTGCCCTCACAAAAGTCAAATTAAAATAATAATGAGTAAGTAAAGCGGTGTTTAGTGTGCTTAATAGTGTTATTCCTATGCACCATGCAAATGTAAAACTTGGAGTAAGGACATGGACCCATGAAAATATATAGAATTCCAAGCCCATTTCATTATAGTAATGTATACCCTGGCAGAAGATATGTGTATTATGTGAGAGGCAGCCGAGGCACATCATCATTAATTAAGACCTCTTTCTGCAGTGCCCAGCCCAAACACCCATCTTTGCTCGATTCCCAGTAAAGTTTTATTTAAACTGGGTCTTGTAGATGACAGATTGGGCTTGTCCAGACTGTCCATTTCAAGTCCTCTGGTTTATGGTTTTTCTCCAAGGAGTGTTTTATAAGCTTGGTAGCTTGTTTCTCTCACCTGATGGTGCTTTTTGTGTTCCAATATTTGAGTTTTGACTTTACGCATTGTCATACCCACATACATCAGGCTGCAAAGGCACATAATAGTCTCTCGCTTTTACAATTGGTGTGCTGTCTTAACACCAAGGGCTTGTCAGTTCCAATGTCAATCGTTTGAGAGACAGAATTATGTGCACATTCCCCACATGAGCCACATGGATAATGTCTTTGTACATGTGGCAGACCCCAGAGAGTGTTTTGCCTGGTGATCTGAGTTGGTCTAGTATGGATCAAACTGTCATTTAGGTTGTGACTCCTTTTAAAAGCAAATAAGGGTTTCTGTAGAAATTGTTTGCCCTTGTTCAAGATGTGCCAGTTCTTATGTGCCACTTTATTAACCTGGTTCGACAGAGACCAAAAAGTGTGTATGCTAACCAATCTGTTGGTAGGTTCTTTATCTGGTAGATTGTCTAATAGAGCATCCCAGTTGTTTTCTGTGCTCTTTTAGCAGATTTCTTGACCAGGGGCAGTGGGTAATGTCTATCCAGAAGGTTCCACAGCAAATGCGTTGCATGCTCTTTGTACTTCTCTGTGCTAGTGCAGTTCCATCTGAGTCTAAAGAACTGACCGAACAGCAAGTTGTCACGTACAGACTTAGGGTGGTAGTTATCATATTGTAAAAGAGTGTTGTGGTCCATGGGCTTTCGCTATAATTCAGTTTCTAAATGACCAGCTCAGTGAGAAAATCGAGGAAGGGTATGCGTTCTTTGCTGTACTCGCAGGTGACCATAAGAATGCATTCCAAATGTTGATCCAGTATGAATTTTCTCAATAGAAACGGGCATTACTGTGCCAGATCGCCAACATATCACCAATATAACACTTCCATAACATAATATGGGAATGGTATGGATTCTGTTCTGTCAAGACCTCATTTTCATATGCGTGCATATAAAGATTAACCAGGCTCGAGACAAAGGTGCTGCCCATTGAAGTCCCTGATATTTGGAGGTACATGCATTCTTCCAATAGAAAACAGTTGTCTTTCAAGGCTAAGGTTGTGCATTTCATGATGAAAGAGATGGGGGTGATGGTATCCAGAATGTTGGCATGAAGAAGGCCCTCCACAGTAGTCAGGGTTTGATCATGTGTGATGCAGGTATTAAGTGATTGAACATCAAATGATATAAAAAAAATCTGTTTCCTTATCAAATGTGGCATCCCTCAGTGTGCGGATAACATCCTTAGTGTCTTTTAGGTATGTCGGCATCTGGTTGACCAGAGGTCCCAGAAAGTAATTCACAAATTGAGACAATGGTTCCAGGACTGAACCAATCCCTAAGATGATAGGCCTCCCTCGCGCAGGTCTTTGTGTCTTGTGATTTTTTGGGCGGACATTGAAATTTGGAGTAATGAGTTTATTTATTTTTTTAAACTCAGCCTCTTTGGATGTTATCCGCTCATTATCTAATGCCTCGTCCACCATGGATGTTATGGTTGTGGATAATCTGTAAATAAGGTCACTTTGTAAGAGGCAGTAAGATGTAGGCACCCCAAGTTGTCGCAGACATTCAATTCTGTATGAAGTGGTGTCCGTTAATACCGTGGCTCCTCCTTTATCAACAGGTTTTATTACAATGGATTTGTCTTCACTTGCCAGGTCGACATGGCAGTTTACAATTGCAAAATGACAGGGGAAAACAGACCAAAAATGCCAGGTCTAACACTAGTCAAAGATTTTACTTTTTGACGTTAGTTCTTGAAGTCCCAAACCACAACTACAGGGCACTTGTAAAGCTCCCTAGGACCTCAGTGTAGGCACTTAGAGACTCACAAGGTGACAGGCAAAGGCCAAACAGCAGGCCCAAGTCCAGGGCCGCTGGTTCGTTGGCCACATGCAAGAAATGCCTCTTAGAGCTTTTTGTGTCCCTGTAGCTCCAACAGTAGGTTATCCCTATGATGCTTGGACTCCATGTCCTTGTCCTGGGGGAGAGGCAGTGCATTTCATTCTTCTAGTCTCTTCTCAGGTCTCAGACAGCAGGTTCAGGCTTCTACTGTTTTTCCACAGGTCCTGGAATGTTTGTATGTGGGGCCTAGAGATGTCTCATTTATGTCTGGCTTACGCTAGTGGGTGGAAATGACTCATTGGCATGTCCTAACCACAGGCTAAAAATTCACAAGACATCCATACCCACTTTGGACACCTTCAAGATGTCTGAAGTCTTTGGTCACACTAAACATGTGCTTTGAGGACTGGTGATGTGTGTGGGAAGTGTACTATGGTAATCCTAGTGTCCTTCTGAATCTGCCACTCAAACCCAGTTTGGAGTACCCACTGTACCCACAATGAATTTAGAGAGAGACGTCGGTAGTACAAAGCAGGGTTTATGAGACACAAGACAGTGTGTACACAAACACTGTCCTGCATTTTGATAGAGCCCCTTGAGGTCAGCCTCAAATGTTATTTGTAAAACAGAGTTTGATACTTAAGAAGGATTTGACACTGTGATGTCAAAAAGATGCCCACAGTGACTGGAGCTTGGAAATTGGAGCCTGCATGGCTGAGTGACAAAGGAGGGAACTGCACAGGTGTCAGCTAACATTTTCCTGTGACAGTGAAGGGCTTTTTGAATTGAACCCAATGAGTAATATGTAAGAAAACCCCAGTAGACCTGCAAATCAAGATTTGACATTCAAGTAGGATTTCAGACTATTATGACAGCAATGACAACCCCACCCTTGATATTCTGTCATTTTTAGAGGGATCATCTCTGCCTATTCAGGTCTGGCCATTACTTTCTCTTGGGAGCCCTTTCACACCAATTCAGACCTATACAAATACTAATTAATGGTTTGCAGAAGACAGAGAGCAAATGCAAATGAGCAGATACAAATATGTCCCCAGCTGCTTTAGGTCGGGAAAAGATCACTTTCTAAAAGCGCATTTTCCTTAATACGCATCAACAATCTAACTTCACCAGTGAATTAGATTTTTAGTAACTATTAAAATAGTTTTTCATTATTTTTCCAGGTGTTACCTAACTGAAATTAGCATTATTAAATTTAATAATGTAACCCAATTCTCTGCTATGGAACGGCCAGCTTTGCTATTGTGAAAATAGCTTTTGGGGCTTGTTAGTGAAGGACATGTTTAACCTTAAATTCCTACATGTCCTACTTTTAAATATCAGGCACGCTGCATTATGGGTAATAAGGCCTACATTGGGGTTACATATAGATATTCATAGGGAAGGTTTGACCTGTCAAAAGGGGTTACTTACAGAACAGATTTGCAGTGTAAACCTTTAACAGCCAGGTTTCAAACCGGAGGCCTGCATTCATTTTTGCACTGTCACTGTAGCCGGTGCCACAAAGTGTATTGGAATGCACTCATCACATTTAACTTACAGGACCTGGGTAAACTTTGTACCATATACTTATACCCCTAAATAAACTAATTAGCGGTAGGACAAATTTTTCACGAAGAAAGGGAGAGCACACATACTTTATCACGTTATCAAAACTGGGACATCGAAAACTTCAGGGGAGTAGAAATACTCTAGAATATTATGAATATCTAGCTGGAATGATTGATTCCAGCATGTTTGCTCCAGTTTTCTTGCCCACAAATTCCAGAAGTTCTATGAGACCAAAATCTTTGGGTAGTGTAAGACTGGACATTCTACTACTCTGACCTTTTCCAGGTGGTCTCCAAGAGCTGGAAGTCACAGTCCTTCAGCAGTGCAAAGCAGCAGGCTATATCCAAAGAGTGCTCCATGACGTTGGATAGGTGTTGGACCAAGTCCAGTCAAGCTATTGGTTTTGGTGGGAAAAGATCCAAGCTGGAGCTAATCAGATTTTGTATAGTGGGACGTCCTATGCTCATCAGGATACTTTCGACATTTTCGTGCCATCAAGATTTTTCATCTTTAGCGTCAGTCTCTTTTTCGCAGCTCAACATTCACCAGTGAACATTCACTAGTGAGGCAAGGTGTGGGCTGTATCCAAAAGGGCTCCACGAGGCCATATACCTTTTCTGCGAGGTCCCTCTGAATGAGATTGCTGCTGCAGAAAAGCTCCTTGCAGGGAAACCTGTTTCTTCTGCCCAGCGGCAAAGCACCTCAGATGGATTGGCTTGGTAGTTTTATCACGGTCCTCTGGATGTATTTCATCCTAAATTGTTCTATATCCCAGGTTTTTCAGGGATGTTAGGAAGGGTGCACTTTGACACAGCCAATCCAGAGCACCTCAGGATTAGCAAATGGGGTTCAACAAGAGTCTCTCCTGCAGAGACGACCAGCATGGTCCATGGCAGGCCTGGTTGGTATTTGTTAACGTGGCTTGTAACAGCCAATTGACCTTTGGAGTCCACTTCTTTTGTTCTAGGTACAAGTGAAAGCGGGGACAGCCCTTCAGTTTTCCTTACAGATCTCAAACAGCAGAAGCAGTCCTTCTTCGGTTCTTTCACAAGTCCAAATTGTTCTGAGGACGGTGCCTGGGATGCCACAATTATGCCTGGCACGCAGTTGGTGGGTTGATTCCAGGTCTCTCCCTAGACAGTAGGGAAAAGTTCCAGGGTATCCCTACGCACTTTTGCAGAGGTTCCTGTGTGCCCTAATGCAAACAATCTCACAGGGATCTTATCTACCTAATTCCAAGATGGAGAAAACCTTCTCCCCTAATGAAGAGCTGGTATGCCCACCCAGAGTTGTGGCCAGTGTAATATGCTGTTCCCCTATTACGTGGTCACTACAAACTATTTCTGGAGGCAGATTTCCCCCTACTGGGATTGGTGCCTGCCTGATTGTGAGGACAAAAGAGAGGGTCTGTCCATCATTGAGCTAAATCTGTGTATGACAGGGGAAGCCCTGTTGAAGTAAATTAAGTGTCTCACCACTGATAGACTGGTCTTTCTGCCAGCAGAACAAAATACCTCTCAGGGAGAAGTTTTCATACTTTAACTGGGCTATTTAGCAGCTGGGTGATAGTTGGAGACAAATGAAGATCAGCTTCAGAAGCTTCAGCAAGGTATAAGATAACAGTCCAATAGTCCATTTTCCTTCATATTTATAAAAAATCCAACTTCAACACTGAGTTGGCCTTTTAATGACTATCAAAAATAATCATGATCCTTTTTTTGTTTTTGTTTAGAGTTTTATATAGCGCGAACTAGACCCGAACCGAATCGGGTATCAGAGCGCTTTACATAGCACCAGTTACGTTACATGATTATGTTTCTAGTATGTCCCTAACCTGTGATAGCAAAATAATTATTTAATATTGCTTCCCAGGGCTCATCTATGGGCCAGCCTTCCTGCAATGAAAATAGCTTTTTTTGGTGCTAGTCACTAAAAGAACATGTTAACTTTACATTAATTCATGTTGTGCTTTTACAAATCATAGTGTCTGCCTTGTGGATAACAAGTATTACATAGAAGTCACATATGATTATTTAAAAGGGGAGTTTTCGCGGCCCAAAATGTGTTTATTTTAATAAGTCAGGTTGCAGTGTCAAACTGCAGCTGCCAGGATGCTATTGCAAGCCTGGAGTCATGTTTAGCACACTAATGTAGTCCATAGGTGATATTTAACTTTCTATGCAGTGGCTGTACTTTAGACATCATATACTCTGGACCTATAGGAAAGTTAAATATTCTAATTAGGTGTTAGCCAATTGAACATATTTAGGGATCGGAGTACATGGGGAGTACATGGGGAAAAAACCTTTAAAACGCAACTTTTACATCGCACTACCATTACAACGCAGTCATTACATCGCAATATCCCTTACATCGCATGCGATTACAACGCAAACATTACATCGCATGACACTACAACGCATACCATTACAAAGCATGTCATTACAACGCAGTCATTGTAACGCATAACATTACAACGCATACCATTACAAAGCATAGTACCCTTACACTATCCAACACTTACACTACTGTTGTACCCTCCGGCAGTTAGAATAGTAAATTTTACCCCTACACTATCCAACACTTACCCTATTGTTGCACCCCCTGGAGTTTGAATAGTAATTTGTACCGCTACACCATCCAACACTTACCCTACTGTTTCACCCCCTGGAGTAAGAATAGTAATTTGTACTCCTATACTATCCACTACTTACCATAAATGCAATGTAATGGTATGGGTTGTAATGGTATGCGTTGTAAAGGAAGCATGCGATGTAATGGAATGCGTTGTTAAGGTAGTTTCTTAAAATGCGATGTCGTGACATGCGATTTAATGGAATGCGTTGTAAAGGATGTTGCGATGTGAAAAATGCTTGGTAAAGGCATGTGTTGTAAAAGTATGCGTTGTAACGTCATACAATCGAATACATGCATTGTGGCCTGGTTAGTGGTGTCCCAGTGCACATAGTCAAAACACCAAAAAACACAGTTGATGGACAGAATGTAGAACAATGTCATACATTCACCCCAGTACAAGGATCTGGGCCTAAATCCATCGTTTTTTTGCACTCCACACCACCCTGGGTTAGACACTGGCTATATGCAAATCAGCTCTGACCCTGTGCCTCATGGGAACAGTCCAGTCCGAACTACCAAGCCATGTCTTTCCCAGACCGGAATCAAGCATCCAAGGACCGGTTTCTGGCTATCAGCCTTCATCAGCCTGGATAGCTTGACTCCAGTGGTGTGGAGAGCCTGGGACTCACGTCTGAGCATCCCCAGCACACTCAGGGTGAAATTGCAAAAAACACAGTTGATGGACAGAATGTAGAACAATGTCATACATTCACCCCAGTACAAGGATCTGGGCCTAAATCCATCGTTTTTTTGCACTCCACACCACCCTGGGATAGACACTGGCTATATGCAAATCAGCTCTGACCCTGTGCCTCATGGGAACAGTCCAGTCCGAACTACCAAGCCATGTCTTTCCCAGACCGGAATCAAGCATCCAAGGACCGGTTTCTGGCTATCAGCCTTCATCAGCCTGGATAGCTTGACTCCAGTGGTGTGGAGAGCCTGGGACTCACGTCTGAGCATCCGCAGCACACTCAGGGTGAAATTGCAAAAAACACAGTTGATGGACAGAATGTAGAACAATGTCATACATTCACCCCAGTACAAGGATCTGGGCCTAAATCCATCGTTTTTTTGCACTCCACACCACCCTGGGTTAGACACTGGCTATATGCAAATCAGCTCTGACCCTGTACCTCATGGGAACAGTCCAGTCCGAACTACCAAGCCATGTCTTTCCCAGACCGGAATCAAGCATCCAAGGACCGGTTTCTGGCTACCAGCCTTCATCAGCCTGGATAGCTTGACTCCAGTGGTGTGGAGAGCCTGGGACTCACGTCTGAGCATCCCCAGCACACTCAGGGTGAAATTGCAAAAAACACAGTTGATGGACAGAATGTAGAACAATGTCATACATTCACCCCAGTACAAGGATCTGGGCCTAAATCCATCGTTTTTTTGCACTCCACACCACCCTGGGTTAGACACTGGCTATATGCAAATCAGCTCTGACCCTGTGCCTCATGGGAACAGTCCAGTCCGAACTACCAAGCCATGTCTTTCCCAGACCGGAATCAAGCATCCAAGGACCGGTTTCTGGCTATCAGCCTTCATCAGCCTGGATAGCTTGACTCCAGTGGTGTGGAGAGCCTGGGACTCACGTCTGAGCATCCCCAGCACACTCAGGGTGAAATTGCAAAAAACACAGTTGATGGACAGAATGTAGAACAATGTCATACATTCACCCCAGTACAAGGATCTGGGCCTAAATCCATCGTTTTTTTGCACTCCACACCACCCTGGGTTAGACACTGGCTATATGCAAATCAGCTCTGACCCTGTGCCTCATGGGAACAGTCCAGTCCGCACTACCAAGCCATGTCTTTCCCAGACCGGAATCAAGCATCCAAGGACCGGTTTCTGGCTATCAGCCTTCATCAGCCTGGATAGCTTGACTCCAGTGGTGTGGAGAGCCTGGGACTCACGTCTGAGCATCCCCAGCACACTCAGGGTGAAATTGCAAAAAACACAGTTGATGGACAGAATGTAGAACAATGTCATACATTCACCCCAGTACAAGGATCTGGGCCTAAATCCATAGTTTTTTTGCACTCCACACCACCCTGGGTTAGACACTGGCTATATGCAAATCAGCTCTGACCCTGTGCCTCATGGGAACAGTCCAGTCCGAACTACCAAGCCATGTCTTTCCCAGACCGGAATCAAGCATCCAAGGACCGGTTTCTGGCTATCAGCCTTCATCAGCCTGGATAGCTTGACTCCAGTGGTGTGGAGAGCCTGGGACTCACGTCTGAGCATCCCCAGCACACTCAGGGTGAAATTGCAAAAAACACAGTTGATGGACAGAATGTAGAACAATGTCATACATTCACCCCAGTACAAGGATCTGGGCCTAAATCCATCGTTTTTCTGCACTCCACACCACCCTGGGTTAGACACTGGCTATATGCAAACCAGCTCTGACCCTGTGCCTCATGGGAACAGTCCAGTCCGAACTACCAAGCCATGTCTTTCCCAGACCGGAATCAAGCATCCAAGGACCAGTTTCTGGCTATCAGCCTTCATCAGCCTGGACAGCTTGACTCCAGTGGTGTGGAGAGCCTCGGACTCACGTCTGAGCATCCCCAGCACACTCAGGGTGCAATTGCAAAAAACACAGTTGATGGACAGAATGTAGAACAAAGCATACATTCACCCCAGTACAAGGATCTGGGCCTAAATCCATCGTTTTTTTGCACTCCACACCACCCTGGGTTAGACACTGGCTATATGCAAATCAGCTCTGACCCTGTGCCTCATGGGAACAGTCCAGTCCGAACTACCAAGCCATGTCTTTCCCAGACCGGAATCAAGCATCCAAGGACCGGTTTCTGGCTATCAGCCTTCATCAGCCTGGATAGCTTGACTCCAGTGGTGTGGAGAGCCTGGGACTCACGTCTGAGCATCCCCAGCACACTCAGGGTGAAATTGCAAAAAACACAGTTGATGGACAGAATGTAGAACAATGTCATACATTCACCCCAGTACAAGGATCTGGGCCTAAATCCATCGTTTTTCTGCACTCCACACCACCCTGGGTTAGACACTGGCTATATGCAAACCAGCTCTGACCCTGTGCCTCATGGGAACAGTCGAGTCCGAACTACCAAGCCATGTCTTTCCCAGACCGGAATCAAGCATCCAAGGACCAGTTTCTGGCTATCAGCCTTCATCAGCCTGGATAGCTTGACTCCAGTGGTGTGGAGAGCCTCGGACTCACGTCTGAGCATCCCCAGCACACTCAGGGTGCAATTGCAAAAAACACAGTTGATGGACAGTATGTAGAACAAAGCATACATTCACCCCAGTACAAGGATCTGGGCCTAAATCCATCGTTTTTTTGCACTCCACACCACCCTGGGTTAGACACTGGCTATATGCAAATCAGCTCTGACCCTGTGCCTCATGGGAACAGTCGAGTCCGAACTACCAAGCCATGTCTTTCCCAGACCGGAATCAAGCATCCAAGGACCGGTTTCTGGCTATCAGCCTTCATCAGCCTGGATAGCTTGACTCCAGTGGTGTGGAGAGCCTGGGACTCACGTCTGAGCATCCCCAGCACACTCAGGGTGAAATTGCAAAAAAAACACAGTTGATGGACAGAATGTAGAACAATGTCATACATTCACCCCAGTACAAGGATCTGGGCCTAAATCCATCGTTTTTTTGCACTCCACACCACCCTGGGTTAGACACTGGCTATATGCAAATCAGCTCTGACCCTGTGCCTCATGGGAACAGTCCAGTCCGAACTACCAAGCCATGTCTTTCCCAGACCGGAATCAAGCATCCAAGGACCGGTCTCTGGCTATCAGCCTTCATCAGCCTGGATAGCTTGACTCCAGTGGTGTGGAGAGCCTGGGACTCACGTCTGAGCATCCCCAGCACACTCAGGGTGAAATTGCAAAAAACACAGTTGATGGACAGAATGTAGAACAATGTCATACATTCACCCCAGTACAAGGATCTGGGCCTAAATCCATCGTTTTTTTGCACTCCACACCACCCTGGGTTAGACACTGGCTATATGCAAATCAGCTCTGACCCTGTGCCTCATGGGAACAGTCCAGTCCGAACTACCAAGCCATGTCTTTCCCAGACCGGAATCAAGCATCCAAGGACCGGTTTCTGGCTATCAGCCTTCATCAGCCTGGATAGCTTGACTCCAGTGGTGTGGAGAGCCTGGGACTCACGTCTGAGCATCCCCAGCACACTCAGGGTGAAATTGCAAAAAACACAGTTGATGGACAGAATGTAGAACAATGTCATACATTCACCCCAGTACAAGGATCTGGGCCTAAATCCATCGTTTTTCTGCACTCCACACCACCCTGGGTTAGACACTGGCTATATGCAAACCAGCTCTGACCCTGTGCCTCATGGGAACAGTCCAGTCCGAACTACCAAGCCATGTCTTTCCCAGACCGGAATCAAGCATCCAAGGACCAGTTTCTGGCTATCAGCCTTCATCAGCCTGGATAGCTTGACTCCAGTGGTGTGGAGAGCCTCGGACTCACGTCTGAGCATCCCCAGCACACTTAGGGTGCAATTGCAAAAAACACAGTTGATGGACAGAATGTAGAACAAAGCATACATTCACCCCAGTACAAGGATCTGGGCCTAAATCCATCGTTTTTTTGCACTCCACACCACCCTGGGTTAGACACTGGCTATATGCAAATCAGCTCTGACCCTGTGCCTCATGGGAACAGTCCAGTCCGAACTACCAAGCCATGTCTTTCCCAGACCGGAATCAAGCATCCAAGGACCGGTTTCTGGCTATCAGCCTTCATCAGCCTGGATAGCTTGACTCCAGTGGTGTGGAGAGCCTGGGACTCACGTCTGAGCATCCCCAGCACACTCAGGGTGAAATTGCAAAAAACACAGATGATGGACAGAATGTAGAACAGACGTGAGTCCCAGGCTCTCCACACCACTGGAGTCAAGCTATCCAGGCTGATGAAGGCTGATAGCCAGAAACCGGTCCTTGGATGCTTGATTCCGGTCTGGGAAAGACATGGCTTGGTAGTTCGGACTGGACTGTTCCCATGAGGCACAGGGTCAAAGCTGATTTGCATATAGCCAGTGTCTAACCCAGGGTGGTGTGGAGTGCAAAAAAACGATGGATTTAGGCCCAGATCCTTGTACTGGGGTGAATGTATGACATTGTTCTACATTCTGTCCATCAACTGTGTTTTTTGCAATTTTCACCCCGAGTGGGCTGGGTATGCTCAGACGTGAGTCCCAGGCTCTCCACACCACTGGAGTCAAGCTATCCAGGCTGATGAAGGCTGATAGCCAGAAACCGGTCCTTGGATGCTTGATTCCGGTCTGGGAAAGACATGGCTTGGTAGTTCGGACTGGACTGTTCCCATGAGGCACAGGGTCAGAGCTGATTTGCATATAGCCAGTGTCTAACCCAGGGTGGTGTGGAGTGCCAAAAAACGATGGATTTAGGCCCAGATCCTTGTACTGGGGTGAATGTATGACATTGTTCTACATTCTGTCCATCAACTGTGTTTTTTGCAATTTTCACCCCGAGTGGGCTGGGTATGCTCAGACGTGAGTCCCAGGCTCTCCACACCACTGGAGTCAAGCTATCCAGGCTGATGAAGGCTGATAGCCAGAAACCGGTCCTTGGATGCTTGATTCCGGTCTGGGAAAGACATGGCTTGGTAGTTCGGACTGGACTGTTCCCATGAGGCACAGGGTCAGAGTTGATTTGCATATAACCAGTGTCTAACCCAGGGTGGTATGGAGTGCAAAAAAATGATGGATATTGGCCCAGATCCTTGTACTGGGGTGAATGTATGACATTGTTCTACATTCTGTCCATCAACTGTGTTTTTTGCAATTTTCACCCCGAGTGGGCTGGGGATGCTCAGACGTGAGTCCCAGGCTCTCCACACCACTGGAGTCAAGCTATCCAGGCTGATGAAGGCTGATAGCCAGAAACCGGTCCTTGGATGCTTGATTCCGGTCTGGGAAAGACATGGCTTGGTAGTTCGGACTGGACTGTTCCCATGAGGCACAGGGTCAGAGCTGATTTGCATATAGCCAGTGTCTAACCCAGGGTGGTGTGGAGTGCAAAAAAACGATGGATTTAGGCCCAGATCCTTGTACTGGGGTGAATGTATGACATTGTTCTACATTCTGTCCATCAACTGTGTTTTTTGCAATTTTCACCCGAGTGGGCTGGGTATGCTCAGACGTGAGTCCCAGGCTCTCCACACCACTGGAGTCAAGCTATCCAGGCTGATGAAGGCTGATAGCCAGAAACCGGTCCTTGGATGCTTGATTCCGGTCTGGGAAAGACATGGCTTGGTAGTTCGGACTGGACTGTTCCCATGAGGCACAGGGTCAGAGCTGATTTGCATATAGCCAGTGTCTAACCCAGGGTGGTGTCGAGTGCAAAAAAATGATGGATTTAGGCCCAGATCCTTGTACTGGGGTGAATGTATGACATTGTTCTACATTCTGTCCATCAACTGTGTTTTTTGCAATTTTCACCCAGAGTGGGCTGGGTATGCTCAGACGTGAGTCCCAGGCTCTCCACACCACTGGAGTCAAGCTATCCAGGCTGATGAAGGCTGATAGCCAGAAACCGGTCCTTGGATGCTTGATTCCGGTCTGGGAAAGACATGGCTTGGTAGTTCGGACTGGACTGTTCCCATGAGGCACAGGGTCAGAGCGGATTTGCATATAGCCAGTGTCTAACCCAGGGTGGTGTGGAGTGCAAAAAAACGATGGATTTAGGCCCAGATCCTTGTACTGGGGTGAATGTATGACATTGTTCTACATTCTGTCCATCAACTGTGTTTTTTGCAATTTTCACCCCGAGTTGGCTGGGTATGCTCAGACGTGAGTCCCAGGCTCTCCACACCACTGGAGTCATGCTATCCAGGCTGATGAAGGCTGATAGCCAGAAACCGGTCCTTGGATGCTTGATTCCGGTCTGGGAAAGACATGGCTTGGTAGTTCGGACTGGACTGTTCCCATGAGGCACAGGGTCAGAGCTGATTTGCATATAGCCAGTGTCTAACCCAGGGTGGTGTGGAGTGCAAAAAAACGATGGATTTAGGCCCAGATCCTTGTACTGGGGTGAATGTATGACATTGTTCTACATTCTGTCCATCAACTGTGTTTTTTGCAATTTTCACCCCGAGTGGGCTGGGTATGCTCAGACGTGAGTCCCAGGCTCTCCACACCACTGGAGTCAAGCTATCCAGGCTGATGAAGGCTGATAGCCAGAAACCGGTCCTTGGATGCTTGATTCCGGTCTGGGAAAGACATGGCTTGGTAGTTCGGACTGGACTGTTCCCATGAGGCACAGGGTCAGAGCTGATTTGCATATAGCCAGTGTCTAACCCAGGGTGGTGTGGAGTGCAAAAAAACGATGGATTTAGGCCCAGATCCTTGTACTGGGGTGAATGTATGACATTGTTCTACATTCTGTCCATCAACTGTGTTTTTTGCAATTTTCACCCCGAGTGGGCTGGGTATGCTCAGACGTGAGTCCCAGGCTCTGCACACCACTGGTGTCAAGCTATCCAGGCCTATGAAGGCTGATAGCCAGAAACCGGTCCTTGGATGCTTGATTCCGGTCTGGGAAAGACATGGCTTGGTAGTTCGGACTGGACTGTTCCCATGAGGCACAGGGTCAGAGCTGATTTGCATATAGCCAGTGTCTAACCCAGGGTGGTGTGGAGTGCAAAAAAACGATGGATTTAGGCCCAGATCCTTGTACTGGGGTGAATGTATGACATTGTTCTACATTCTGTCCATCAACTGTGTTTTTTGCAATTTTCACCCCGAGTGGGCTGGGTATGCTCAGACGTGAGTCCCAGGCTCTCCACACCACTGGAGTCAAGCTATCCAGGCTGATGAAGGCTGATAGCCAGAAACCGGTCCTTGGATGCTTGATTCCGGTCTGGGAAAGACATGGCTTGGTAGTTCGGACTGGACTGTTCCCATGAGGCACAGGGTCAGAGCTAATTTGCATATAGCCAGTGTCTAACCCAGGGTGGTGTGGAGTGCAAAAAAACGATGGATTTAGGCCCAGATCCTTGTACTGGGGTGAATGTATGACATTGTTCTACATTCTGTCCATCAACTGTGTTTTTTGCAATTTTCACCCCGAGTGGGCTGGGTATGCTCAGACGTGAGTCCCAGGCTCTCCACACCACTGGAGTCAAGCTATCCAGGCTGATGAAGGCTGATAGCCGGAAACCGGTCCTTGGATGCTTGATTCCGGTCTGGGAAAGACATGGCTTGGTAGTTCGGACTGGACTGTTCCCATGAGGCACAGGGTCAGAGCGGATTTGCATATAGCCAGTGTCTAACCCAGGGTGGTGTGGAGTGCAAAAAAACAATGGATTTAGGCCCAGATCCTTGTACTGGGGTGAATGTATGACATTGTTCTACATTCTGTCCATCAACTGTGTTTTTTGCAATTTTCACCCCGAGTGGGCTGGGTATGCTCAGACGTGAGTCCCAGGCTCTGCACACCACTGGTGTCAAGCTATCCAGGCCTATGAAGGCTGATAGCCAGAAACCGGTCCTTGGATGCTTGATTCCGGTCTGGGAAAGACATGGCTTGGTAGTTCGGACTGGACTGTTCCCATGAGGCACAGGGTCAGAGCTGATTTGCATATAGCCAGTGTCTAACCCAGGGTGGTGTGGAGTGCAAAAAAACGATGGATTTAGGCCCAGATCCTTGTACTGGGGTGAATGTATGACATTGTTCTAAATTCTGTCCATCAACTGTGTTTTTTGCAATTTTCACCCCGAGTGGGCTGGGTATGCTCAGACGTGAGTCCCAGGCTCTCCACACCACTGGAGTCATGCTATCCAGGCTGATGAAGGCTGATAGCCAGAAACCGGTCCTTGGATGCTTGATTCCGGTCTGGGAAAGACATGGCTTGGTAGTTCGGACTGGACTGTTCCCATGAGGCACAGGGTCAGAGCTGATTTGCATATAGCCAGTGTCTAACCCAGGGTGGTGTGGAGTGCAAAAAAACGATGGATTTAGGCCCAGATCCTTGTACTGGGGTGAATGTATGACATTGTTCTACATTCTGTCCATCAACTGTGTTTTTTGCAATTTTCACCCCGAGTGGGCTGGGTATGCTCAGACGTGAGTCCCAGGCTCTCCACACCACTGGAGTCAAGCTATCCAGGCTG
Source organism: Lissotriton helveticus (assembly GCF_964261635.1). Classification (NCBI taxonomy): domain Eukaryota; kingdom Metazoa; phylum Chordata; class Amphibia; order Caudata; family Salamandridae; genus Lissotriton; species Lissotriton helveticus. Next base: position 1,706,893,765 of record NC_136063.1, on the reverse strand, counting down.
ATGAAGGCTGATAGCCAGAAACCGGTCCTTGGATGCTTGATTCCGGTCTGGGAAAGACATGGCTTGGTAGTTCGGACTGGACTGTTCCCATGAGGCACAGGGTCAGAGCTGATTTGCATATAGCCAGTGTCTAACCCAGGGTGGTGTGGAGTGCAAAAAAACGATGGATTTAGGCCCAGATCCTTGTACTGGGGTGAATGTATGACATTGTTCTACATTCTGTCCATCAACTGTGTTTTTTGCAATTTTCACCCCGAGTGGGCTGGGTATGCTCAGACGTGAGTCCCAGGCTCTCCACACCACTGGAGTCAAGCTATCCAGGCTGATGAAGGCTGATAGCCAGAAACCGGTCCTTGGATGCTTGATTCCGGTCTGGGAAGGACATGGCTTGGTAGTTCGGACTGGACTGTTCCCATGAGGCACAGGGTCAGAGCTGATTTGCATATAGCCAGTGTCTAACCCAGGGTGGTGTGGAGTGCAAAAAAACGATGGATTTAGGCCCAGATCCTTGTACTGGGGTGAATGTATGACATTGTTCTACATTCTGTCCATCAACTTTGTTTTTTGCAATTTTCACCCCGAGTGGGCTGGGTATGCTCAGACGTGAGTCCCAGGCTCTCCACACCACTGGAGTCAAGCTATCCAGGCTGATGAAGGCTGATAGCCAGAAACCGGTCCTTGAATGCTTGATTCCGGTCTGGGAAAGACATGGCTTGGTAGTTCGGACTGGACTGTTCCCATGAGGCACAGGGTCAGAGCTGATTTGCATATAGCCAGTGTCTAACCCAGGGTGGTGTGGAGTGCAAAAAAACGATGGATTTAGGCCCAGATCCTTGTACTGGGGTGAATGTATGACATTGTTCTACATTCTGTCCATCAACTGTGTTTTTTGCAATTTTCACCCCGAGTGGGCTGGGTATGCTCAGACGTGAGTCCCAGGCTCTCCACACCACTGGAGTCAAGCTATCCAGGCTGATGAAGGCTGATAGCCAGAAACCGGTCCTTGGATGCTTGATTCCGGTCTGGGAAAGACATGGCTTGGTAGTTCGGACTGGACTGTTCCCATGAGGCACAGGGTCAGAGCGGATTTGCATATAGCCAGTGTCTAACCCAGGGTGGTGTGGAGTGCAAAAAAACAATGGATTTAGGCCCAGATCCTTGTACTGGGGTGAATGTATGACATTGTTCTACATTCTGTCCATCAACTTTGTTTTTTGCAATTTTCACCCCGAGTGGGCTGGGTATGCTCAGACGTGAGTCCCAGGCTCTCCACACCACTGGAGTCATGCTATCCAGGCTGATGAAGGCTGATAGCCAGAAACCGGTCCTTGGATGCTTGATTCCAGTCTGGGAAAGACATGGCTTTGTAGTTCGGACTGGACTGTTCCCATGAGGCACAGGGTCAGAGCTGATTTGCATATAGCCAGTGTCTAACCCAGGGTGGTGTGGAGTGCAAAAAAACGATGGATTTAGGCCCAGATCCTTGTACTGGGGTGAATGTATGACATTATTCTACATTCTGTCCATCAACTGTGTTTTTTGCAATTTTCACCCCGAGTGGGCAGGGTATGCTCAGACGTGAGTCCCAGGCTCTCCACACCACTGGAGTCAAGCTATCCAGGCTGATGAAGGCTGATAGCCAGAAACCGGTCCTTGGATGCTTGATTCCGGTCTGGGAAAGACATGGCTTGGTAGTTCGGACTGGACTGTTCCCATGAGGCACAGGGTCAGAGCTGATTTGCATATAGCCAGTGTCTAACCCAGGGTGGTGTGGAGTGCAAAAAAACGATGGATTTAGGCCCAGATCCTTGTACTGGGGTGAATGTATGACATTGTTCTACATTCTGTCCATCAACTGTGTTTTTTGCAATTTTCACCCCGAGTGGGCTGGGTATGCTCAGACGTGAGTCCCAGGCTCTCCACACCACTGGAGTCAAGCTATCCAGGCTGATGAAGGCTGATAGCCAGAAACAGGTCCTTGGATGCTTGATTCCGGTCTGGGAAAGACATGGTTTGGTAGTTCGGACTGGACTGTTCCCATGAGGCACAGGGTCAGAGCGGATTTGCATATAGCCAGTGTCTAACCCAGGGTGGTGTGGAGTGCAAAAAACCGATGGATTTAGGCCCAGATCCTTGTACTGGGGTGAATGTATGACATTGTTCTACATTCTGTCCATCAACTGTGTTTTTTGCAATTTTCACCCCGAGTGGGCTGGGTATGCTCAGACGTGAGTCCCAGGCTCTCCACACCACTGGAGTCAAGCTATCCAGGCTGATGAAGGCTGATAGCCAGAAACCGGTCCTTGGATGCTTGATTCCGGTCTGGGAAAGACATGGCTTGGTAGTTCGGACTGGACTGTTCCCATGAGGCACAGGGTCAGAGCTGATTTGCATATAGCCAGTGTCTAACCCAGGGTGGTGTGGAGTGCAAAAAAACGATGGATTTAGGCCCAGATCCTTGTACTGGGGTGAATGTATGACATTGTTCTACATTCTGTCCATCAACTGTGTTTTTTGCAATTTTCACCCCGAGTGGGCTGGGTATGCTCAGACGTGAGTCCCAGGCTCTCCACACCACTGGAGTCAAGCTATCCAGGCTGATGAAGGCTGATAGCCAGAAACCGGTCCTTGGATGCTTGATTCCGGTCTGGGAAAGACATGGCTTGGTAGTTCGGACTGGACTGTTCCCATGAGGCACAGGGTCAGAGCTGATTTGCATATAGCCAGTGTCTAACCCAGGGTGGTGTGGAGTGCAAAAAAACGATGGATTTAGGCCCAGATCCTTGTACTGGGGTGAATGTATGACATTGTTCTACATTCTGTCCATCAACTGTGTTTTTTGCAATTTTCACCCCGAGTGGGCTGGGTATGCTCAGACGTGAGTCCCAGGCTCTCCACACCACTGGAGTCAAGCTATCCAGGCTGATGAAGGCTGATAGCCAGAAACCGGTCCTTGGATGCTTGATTCCGGTCTGGGAAAGACATGGTTTGGTAGTTCGGACTGGACTGTTCCCATGAGGCACAGGGTCAGAGCGGATTTGCATATAGCCAGTGTCTAACCCAGGGTGGTGTGGAGTGCAAAAAACCGATGGATTTAGGCCCAGATCCTTGTACTGGGGTGAATGTATGACATTGTTCTACATTCTGTCCATCAACTGTGTTTTTTGCAATTTTCACCCCGAGTGGGCTGGGTATGCTCAGACGTGAGTCCCAGGCTCTCCACACCACTGGAGTCATGCTATCCAGGCTGATGAAGGCTGATAGCCAGAAACCGGTCCTTGGATGCTTGATTCCGGTCTGGGAAAGACATGGCTTTGTAGTTCGGACTGGACTGTTCCCATGAGGCACAGGGTCAGAGCGGATTTGCATATAGCCAGTGTCTAACCCAGGGTGGTGTGGAGTGCAAAAAAACGATGGATTTAGGCCCAGATCCTTGTACTGGGGTGAATGTATGACATTGTTCTACATTCTGTCCATCAACTGTGTTTTTTGCAATTTTCACCCCGAGTGGGCTGGGTATGCTCAGACGTGAGTCCCAGGCTCTCCACACCACTGGAGTCAAGCTATCCAGGCTGATGAAGGCTGATAGCCAGAAACCGGTCCTTGGATGCTTGATTCCGGTCTGGGAAAGACATGGCTTGGTAGTTCGGACTGGACTGTTCCCATGAGGCACAGGGTCAGAGCTGATTTGCATATAGCCAGTGTCTAACCCAGGGTGATGTGGAGTGCAAAAAAACGATGGATTTAGGTCCAGATCCTTGTACTGGGGCGAATGTATGACATTGTTCTACATTCTGTCCATCAACTGTGTTTTTTGCAATTTTCACCCCGAGTGGGCTGGGTATGCTCAGACGTGAGTCCCAGGCTCTCCACACCACTGGAGTCATGCTATCCAGGCTGATGAAGGCTGATAGCCAGAAACCGGTCCTTGGATGCTTGATTCCGGTCTGGGAAAGACATGGCTTTGTAGTTCGGACTGGACTGTTCCCATGAGGCACAGGGTCAGAGCGGATTTGCATATAGCCAGTGTCTAACCCAGGGTGGTGTGGAGTGCAAAAAAACGATGGATTTAGGCCCAGATCCTTGTACTGGGGTGAATGTATGACATTGTTCTACATTCTGTCCATCAACTGTGTTTTTTGCAATTTTCACCCCGAGTGGGCTGGGTATGCTCAGACGTGAGTCCCAGGCTCTCCACACCACTGGAGTCAAGCTATCCAGGCTGATGAAGGCTGATAGCCAGAAACCGGTCCTTGGATGCTTGATTCCGGTCTGGGAAAGACATGGCTTGGTAGTTCGGACTGGACTGTTCCCATGAGGCACAGGGTCAGAGCTGATTTGCATATAGCCAGTGTCTAACCCAGGGTGGTGTGGAGTGCAAAAAAACGATGGATTTAGGCCCAGATCCTTGTACTGGGGTGAATGTATGACATTGTTCTACATTCTGTCCATCAACTGTGTTTTTTGCAATTTTCACCCCGAGTGGGCTGGGTATGCTCAGACGTGAGTCCCAGGCTCTCCACACCACTGGAGTCAAGCTATCCAGGCTGATGAAGGCTGATAGCCAGAAACCGGTCCTTGGATGCTTGATTCCGGTCTGGGAAAGACATGGTTTGGTAGTTCGGACTGGACTGTTCCCATGAGGCACAGGGTCAGAGCGGATTTGCATATAGCCAGTGTCTAACCCAGGGTGGTGTGGAGTGCAAAAAACCGATGGATTTAGGCCCAGATCCTTGTACTGGGGTGAATGTATGACATTGTTCTACATTCTGTCCATCAACTGTGTTTTTTGCAATTTTCACCCCGAGTGGGCTGGGTATGCTCAGACGTGAGTCCCAGGCTCTCCACACCACTGGAGTCATGCTATCCAGGCTGATGAAGGCTGATAGCCAGAAACCGGTCCTTGGATGCTTGATTCCGGTCTGGGAAAGACATGGCTTGGTAGTTCGGACTGGACTGTTCCCATGAGGCACAGGGTCAGAGCTGATTTGCATATAGCCAGTGTCTAACCCAGGGTGTTGTGGAGTGCAAAAAACGATGGATTTAGGCCCAGATCCTTGTACTGGGGTGAATGTATGACATTGTTCTACATTCTGTCCATCAACTGTGTTTTTTGCAATTTTCACCCCGAGTGGGCTGGGTATGCTCAGACGTGAGTCCCAGGCTCTGCACACCACTGGAGTCAAGCTATCCAGGCCTATGAAGGCTGATAGCCAGAAACCGGTCCTTGGATGCTTGATTCCGGTCTGGGAAAGACATGGCTTGGTAGTTCGGACTGGACTGTTCCCATGAGGCACAGGGTCAGAGCTGATTTGCATATAGCCAGTGTCTAACCCAGGGTGGTGTGGAGTGCAAAAAAACGATGGATTTAGGCCCAGATCCTTGTACTGGGGTGAATGTATGACATTGTTCTACATTCTGTCCATCAACTGTGTTTTTTGCAATTATCACCCCGAGTGGGCTGGGTATGCTCAGACGTGAGTCCCAGGCTCTCCACACCACTGGAGTCAAGCTATCCAGGCTGATGAAGGCTGATAGCCAGAAACCGGTCCTTGGATGCTTGATTCCGGTCTGGGAAAGACATGGCTTGGTAGTTCGGACTGGACTGTTCCCATGAGGCACAGGGTCAGAGCTGATTTGCATATAGCCAGTGTCTAACCCAGGGTGGTGTGGAGTGCAAAAAAACGATGGATTTAGGCCCAGATCCTTGTACTGGGGTGAATGTATGACATTGTTCTACATTCTGTCCATCAACTGTGTTTTTTGCAATTTTCACCCCGAGTGGGCTGGGTATGCTCAGACGTGAGTCCCAGGCTCTCCACACCACTGGAGTCAAGCTATCCAGGCTGATGAAGGCTGATAGCCAGAAACCGGTCCTTGGATGCTTGATTCCGGTCTGGGAAAGACATGGCTTGGTAGTTCGGACTGGACTGTTCCCATGAGGCACAGGGTCAGAGCGGATTTGCATATAGCCAGTGTCTAACCCAGGGTGGTGTGGAGTGCAAAAAAACAATGGATTTAGGCCCAGATCCTTGTACTGGGGTGAATGTATGACATTGTTCTACATTCTGTCCATCAACTTTATTTTTTGCAATTTTCACCCCGAGTGGGCTGGGTATGCTCAGACGTGAGTCCCCGGCTCTCCACACCACTGGAGTCATGCTATCCAGGCTGATGAAGGCTGATAGCCAGAAACCGGTCCTTGGATGCTTGATTCCGGTCTGGGAAAGACATGGCTTTGTAGTTCGGACTGGACTGTTCCCATGAGGCACAGGGTCAGAGCTGATTTGCATATAGCCAGTGTCTAACCCAGGGTGGTGTGGAGTGCAAAAAAACGATGGATTTAGGCCCAGATCCTTGTACTGGGGTGAATGTATGACATTGTTCTACATTCTGTCCATCAACTGTGTTTTTTGCAATTTTCACCCCGAGTGGGCTGGGTATGCTCAGACGTGAGTCCCAGGCTCTCCACACCACTGGAGTCAAGCTATCCAGGCTGATGAAGGCTGATAGCCGGAAACCGGTCCTTGGATGCTTGATTCCGGTCTGGGAAAGACATGGCTTGGTAGTTCGGACTGGACTGTTCCCATGAGGCACAGGGTCAGAGCTGATTTGCATATAGCCAGTGTCTAACCCAGGGTGGTGTGGAGTGCAAAAAACCGATGGATTTAGGCCCAGATCCTTGTACTGGGGTGAATGTATGACATTGTTCTACATTCTGTCCATCAACTGTGTTTTTTGCAATTTTCACCCCGAGTGGGCTGGGTATGCTCAGACGTGAGTCCCAGGCTCTCCACACCACTGGAGTCATGCTATCCAGGCTGATGAAGGCTGATAGCCAGAAACCGGTCCTTGGATGCATGATTCCGGTCTGGGAAAGACATGGCTTGGTAGTTCGGACTGGACTGTTCCCATGAGGCACAGGGTCAGAGCTGATTTGCATATAGCCAGTGTCTAACCCAGGGTGTTGTGGAGTGCAAAAAAACGATGGATTTAGGCCCAGATCCTTGTACTGGGGTGAATGTATGACATTGTTCTACATTCTGTCCATCAACTGTGTTTTTTGCAATTTTCACCCCGAGTGGGCTGGGTATGCTCAGACGTGAGTCCCAGGCTCTGCACACCACTGGAGTCAAGCTATCCAGGCCTATGAAGGCTGATAGCCAGAAACCGGTCCTTGGATGCTTGATTCCGGTCTGGGAAAGACATGGCTTGGTAGTTCGGACTGGACTGTTCCCATGAGGCACAGGGTCAGAGCTGATTTGCATATAGCCAGTGTCTAACCCAGGGTGGTGTGGAGTGCAAAAAAACGATGGATTTAGGCCCAGATCCTTGTACTGGGGTGAATGTATGACATTGTTCTACATTCTGTCCATCAACTGTGTTTTTTGCAATTTTCACCCCGAGTGGGCTGGGTATGCTCAGACGTGAGTCCCAGGCTCTCCACACCACTGGAGTCAAGCTATCCAGGCTGATGAAGGCTGATAGCCAGAAACCGGTCCTTGGATGCTTGATTCCGGTCTGGGAAAGACATGGCTTGGTAGTTCGGACTGGACTGTTCCCATGAGGCACAGGGTCAGAGCTGATTTGCATATAGCCAGTGTCTAACCCAGGGTGGTGTGGAGTGCAAAAAAACGATGGATTTAGGCCCAGATCCTTGTACTGGGGTGAATGTATGACATTGTTCTACATTCTGTCCATCAACTGTGTTTTTTGCAATTTTCACCCCGAGTGGGCTGGGTATGCTCAGACGTGAGTCCCAGGCTCTCCACACCACTGGAGTCAAGCTATCCAGGCTGATGAAGGCTGATAGCCAGAAACCGGTCCTTGGAAGCTTGATTCCGGTCTGGGAAAGACATGGCTTGGTAGTTCGGACTGGACTGTTCCCATGAGGCACAGGGTCAGAGCTGATTTGCATATAGCCAGTGTCTAACCCAGGGTGGTGTGGAGTGCAAAAAAACGATGGATTTAGGCCCAGATCCTTGTACTGGGGTGAATGTATGACATTGTTCTACATTCTGTCCATCAACTGTGTTTTTTGCCATAGTCAAAACACCAGCAGCATCAATCAACAAAAAATCGGGCTAACTACAAAAAAGAGGTACTTTCTTGCAGTGGGACTGCAAGTGAATCCAAGCTTTAAAATGTTCAAATTGAGATTTGTTTATTTTTTTATAGTATTTGTTTGAAAACGGTCCATCTGTGTAGAAAGACTCACATTGATTGTGTAAAATGTCTAAGGGCCCGATGTAGGTAAAACGCATTTACCGATTTTAAAATACCGATTCGTACCGAATCGGTATTTCAAAATCGGAAAATGATATGTAGATAAAAAAAATCGGAAAATTACCGAATCGGTAGCAATCGGTATCGTGAGTCGATACGTACCGATTCGGCAAATACCGATTCGGTATAGACCGATTCGGCCACAACCGAATCGGTAAATACCGAATCGGTAATAGCAATACACCCCATGGGCCAAAAGGCCAATAGGAACGCATTATAAATACCGAATCGGTATTTACCGATTCGGTAGTAGCCGATTCGGTATAATCCGAATCGGTATTTACCGAATCGGTAAATGCCGATTCGTCGAGCAAGGAAACTGAAACTAAAGACATCAGCCAATGAGGTGGAAGCACCCTCCCCCACCCTAGCAGGGTGTGGCAACCCAGGCAGGTGCAACTCATCAGAACTTTCTGGAGAGGCAGCCTGAGCTGAGCATCCACAGTGAGCAGCAGTGGTAGCAGTATCCAGATCCCTGTGAAATATGGCAAGCAGCTCTGAGAGGCAGAAGGCAGAGCACAAGCGGAAGACCAAATTCAGCACCATGGAGCTGCAAGTGTTGGTGGAGGAGGTGGTGAGGGTACACAAGCAGCTGTATGGAAGGCTGTCCCTCACTGTTCCAGAGAGCACTAAGAGGAAGCTGTGGATTGAAATTGGGGAAAGAGTAAACGCTGTTGGTGTCACCCACAGGAGCCAGGACGACCTCAAAAAGAGGTTCTACGACATCCGCAGCCTCACAAAGAGGAAACTGGCCAAGCTGCACAAGCAGGCTGGACTAACTGTTGGAGGCAAGAACCGGGCGCCACCCCTCACTGACCTGGAGGAACTTGTGGCGACTACCATTGAGAGCGAGAGTGTCGTGGGAATTGGGGACCTGGATAGCTCATCCAGAGCTACAGCTACAGGTAAGAAGCATGCGCAACTTGACACACCCTACCAGACACCTCCCCTTTAGACCCAATGCACAGCCAAACCCCACCCCAGTACTGCTAGCAACAGACATGAGCAATGCATCATGCTAAATGTAGTCAGCAAAAGTACCCGAAAATGCCACTGCAGAAGCATAATAAAAAGAACTGTAATACTGCATCAAAGTATTTGTAATGAAATGTGCAATGCTTTCATAGTAGTGACTGTAATACATTAGCACTCAGTTGACAAATGCTTCTTTATACCTAGGGGCACCATCAGGCGGGGGAGCAGCAGCTACTCAAGCACCAGCTCCAGCACCATCAGCCAGTGCGGTGGCAGTGCCAAGCACCAGTGTACATACACAGGAGGAGGACAACAGCAGTGCCCTGGGCAATGAGGAAGACACTGGACATTCCCTCACATTTCCACACTCCCCCCGACTGTCTCTGTCTCAGACGCCCCCATTGCAGTTCTCCCCGGAGCACTCACCACCACAGAGCCACCCTGCACCTGCCACATCTCCTGCCAGGAGGATAATTGTTGCTCCATTAAACCTCATGGAGGGAGCAGCGGGTCAGGCTCCAGCACAAAACCCTGTAACACCTGTGGCACCCCAGCAGACACAGCAGGGCAGCAGCAATCCCCGGAGGCCACGTGCATCCAGCAGTGCACTTCCAGCACATGAGGGCAGCGTGTTACTAGGGCTGGAGGGCAGTATGGTCAGTATCCAGAGGATGCAGGCAAAATCAATCTTGGCCTGCCATCGCCAGTTGCGGCTGCACAACCTGCAGATGGGGGAGATGGCACAGGGATTCAAAACATTTGTTGATAGCAACAAGGACATTGCAACAGGTCTTGGGCGAATGACCACTGCCATCACCCAGCTCTGCAATAAAATGGATGAACACGAGCACTGTCGCCGCAGGGATGCCCGCGTGCAGAATAGGTCTATCAACCACCTTGCTGCTGCAACCGCCCAGCTATGCCAACGTGGGGCAAACATGGAGGCCTGCCTCACCCAGAACATGGCAGAGGTGACTAGGGGCATGACCCGCATTACCACCGCCATGGAGACACTACTCATATCGAACACAGTTGTTAATCCCGCCCTGGGCCTGGGCGAGGCTGGGGACAGCAGCAGCCGCAGCAGCCCGGCCAGCGCAGTGTCTGAGCCGCGCCGGAGCAGCAGGCGCTCAGCTGAGGCTGCTGGTCATACAGAAGGGGGTGAGCCACATCCTAGTGGGGCTGCTAAGCGCAGCAAGAAATAAGACTGCCAGGGCGGGTGAGGCAACCCGGACAATTGACATTTAACCACATCTTGTTTACCTTTTCTTTTGTTGCACATCAGTGCAGTAACGTTGTTGCAACATTATTAAATTTCTTTTTTGAAAACAAACATTGACCTGTCTGTGCATCTGTACTCACTCAGAAATAGTTGTCTGTTATCTCCTCACGCCTGTATCTGCCGTCACTTGGTGCAGACACTCCAGCAGGTTGTGGTAGTGGCACAGCATTGTCATCGTCAGGGTCCTCGTAGTCGGACAACTCAACCTCAGTGCCTTTCCTGACTGCAAAGTTGTGCAACATTGCACAGACAGCAATTATCTTGCAGCAGGTGATGGGGGTATATTGCCTAGCACCTCCGCTCTTGTGCAGGCATCTGAACCTGCTCTTCCAGATGCCAAAGGTCCTTTCCACTACATTCCTCGTGCTTTTGTGGGCACGGTTATACCTCCTTTGGCTGGGTGTTGAGGGGTTCAGGTAGGGGGTGAGAATGAACGAGCGGAGGGCATATGCACTGTCGCCTAGAAGGAAAAGGGGTAACATTACTCACATGCATACATGTACTTCACACTGCTATTTAGGTTATGGGGGTCTGACACTGTGTCTTACCTAGGAGGTATCCTTCACCGAATTCCCCTGCCATCAGCCGTGCATAAATTCCGCTACTCTGGAAGATATAGGAGTCGTGGGTACTCCCCGGAAACTTCGCAACCAGGTCAGTGATGACACACTTGGCATTGCAAATCACCTGCACATTTATGGTGTGCCGTGACTTCCGATTGCGGTATACGTATTCCGTGTCAGCAGGGGGGCAAATCGGAATGTGTGTGCCGTCTATGCAGCCAATGATGTGGGGTAATCTTGCCATCTGATAGAAGTCTGCTTTAGTCTGTACCAGTTCTGTATGGGTTGCAGGGAAGGAAATGTACTGGTCCATCCTCTGGATCATGGCGTCAAGGAACTTGTGGAAGAACCTTGACAGGCTGCTCTGGGTCACCCCTCCTGCCACAGCAACTACACTTTGATAGCTGCCAGACGCCAGCAGGTGTAGGCAGCATAGCACCTGCACATGCACAGGGATTGCGTGTGCCCTTGGGGTGAGGTGCTGCAACAGGGGTTGGAGATCCCTAATGAGGTCTGAGATGGTCTCAGTGTCCAGCCTGTACCTCTGTAGGATCTCTGCATCTCAAAGCATGCTCAAGGTGATCCTCTGTCTGTACACCTGCTCCTGTCTCTGCCATTCCCTCTCTCCTTCCTGCTGTAGCCGTAGCCGTCTTGCTATGACATAGAAAGCTGCCATGTTGCAAGAAGAACTGCATTTTGGGTCCATTTTTATAGGTTGCACCTGGTTACCACCTGATTCCAATCCATGGTAATTAACGAATCTGAAATACCGAATTTGAAGCAAATTCGGTATTTCAGTGCTTACCTACATCTCAATCTTCAGTTTTCCACAACGATTCGGATTATCACCGAATCGGTAATTATACCGAATCGCTGCCTTTACGGAATCGGTATTTTTACCGATTCGGTACGTTATCGATTCTGTAAAATCACCGATTCTGTATTTGTACCGATTCGGTATTCTACCGATTCGGAGAATTTTCAGATTCCTTATTTTTTCCGATTCGGAATTCTACCGAATCGGTAACTTTACCGATTCGGTAATATCACCGATTTTGTCGGATTTCGGGCTCCTACATCCCGATGGCTCAATTCCGATCGGTAACGGCCGAAAATACCGATTTTCGGCCGTTACCGACCGACCTACATCGGGCCCTAGATGCCTTCAATACAGCTCATCCAAAAATTGCGTGCAGCTTAACATTTTAGTACGTTTTCCTTTGAATGTCTTTCTTTGTTGATTGTAAATTGTGTGAATTAAATACAGATGCCGATTACCACAGGCAGGATATGTGGATTTCCACACGTGTAGGTGTAATGTTGAAGTCATAAGTAAGGCCTAAGAGTGAGAAAGTGCTCTTTAACATGGAAACTCCAGAAGAAAGACTATGGTAATTCTTTAAAGGCCTTCTCAGTTACTACTTTTGGATTTTATTAAAAATGATTAATACTTTTCCCATATGTAACCATTCATCCATACTTCTAAACATACACTCAAATACCAGGCATAAGTCATGCAGAAAGGTAAGAGGAGAGTATGCAACACCGCTTTTTCCCACGCTTTAGAAGGAAAGGCAATTCCAAGTGAAGAAATATTAATGAACATATTAAATAACATGTAATTGGAACCGTAGCCCCAAAACGGCAGATATTATGCATTATAAGCTAGCCACGCAAGTAGAAGTTTCGCAAGCAGGAATATTCCAGGGAAACCGGGCTAAGCTTTTTTGCGTAAGCCTCAGGATTTAGTGCACTGTGAAAATCAGAAATATTTTCCAATTTGGGGTATATCAGTACGCCTCAAGAAATCAAAAATGTTTGCGGACTTAGACCAATATTTATGATGCTAGAATCTGGGTCACATTTTATAATCAATTTATACGTAGACTTCCCACGGGTGAGACAACATATCAGTATATGCTAGCACTGCTCACATATTGTTTTATTCCTATTTAGATGAAAGGCATGGACGTCAATTCACCAAAATGACAGAGGTAGTGGAAGTGACTTCACATGCCCTTTGACCTTCGCTTTCACTCACACATACATATGCTTATACATATACACACATTCACACACACACACACGCGCACGCACACACACACACACACACACACACACACACACACACACACACACACTCTATCTCTTTTATAAACACACTCAAACCTGCAAGCATGCACACAACACACATACATTTAAAAGCATTTTTCTTACTTACATCAGCTACCAATAATGTAATATTATTCACCATTAGTATAATAAAAAATTGACCTAAACAGAGTTGAGTGAAGGCCATAAGGATGAGCTGCTTCTGTTCCTGCCACTAATGTTGCCACTGTTTACGCTAGGGAGTCACAAAGACAGTGCCAGGGGTCACAAGGAGCATGCCAGGGGTCACAAAGGCCATGCCATGTGGTCACAAGAAGTGTGCCAGGGATTGCAACAACGACGCCTTGCAACCCCTAAATGACATACATGATGAAAGGAGCAGGAATACTGTGCTAAATTGAATTCAGCATTTAATGGTGACTATGTTAGCAGTTATATTTCTGTGCAAGGTTAAGTGACAGGGCCATATAGCTCTTAGCTGTTAGCACTTAGTAGCACATTTTCCAGGGTAATTGGTAGGTAAGTGAAGCAAGAGCTATGTATAGAGAATGTATAAAATCACTCTGTAAAGTTCTGTTTATCCACTGAGTTAAAGTAAGTGGGGAACAGGGATCCTGAAGCATTTGTTTAATATATGGATGTTAGATAATAAGTGGAATCTATGGCTAAACTACATACTACATGCATACTACAATTATTTAAGGAGGCACACATGGCATGATGGTGTAAGAATTAACGAGGAAATGTTTTACGAAAGCTCAGATGTGGATGCAGACATAAAAAAATGACGGCCTACTCTGAACCAAGTTGCTGAAGGGAAACCTCAAAAAGGTTTTAAAAAACACTTTATTAGCGTAACCCTCGCCCACCAGGGTTCCTCCTAGGTGGCATGCTTCATAATAGTGTGTCTCCCGTTCTTTTCAGTAACGGGGCATGCTGCTACTAGTGGAGATGCAAGAGCGCTTAAATGGCAAATACCCAATGATAGATGGCATAGAAGTAGGAGGGGAAGGAGGTGTAGGATCTAAAATACCTGCCTGTTAGGAAAACACTATGTTTCATTCCACCCTTCAAGCGGTATGGTTGATAAGGGAAGAAACAACAAGACCCAAGATTATAGTGCACCTGTTTTTTGTATGGTCAACATGTTTCAAGCCACTCTACCCATGGCTATCTTCAGAATCAAGGAACTAAACTCCCTGAATAAGCTCCTGAGTTAATAATTGGCAGGATGAAAACAACACATACAGTACGAATGCTTAAATAAGCATAAGTACCTATTTAGTAAGATATAGCATAGGTTTCTGGAATGTGTAATGAAAGAGGCTAGCCAACAGCAGAACTTTAAGGGTCCCACTGCAATATCAGTGTATGACATTTAGTACACGTGTCAAATGGAACATCAACTAGATGTGCTTCTGACCTGTCTCATTTATACAAGTACACATAAAAGGTGAGGACAATTGAACACGTCTAATAAACACATTAGAGATCTGTCCTGGTAGTGATATAAAACGTGATCACACACACAAAAACACAACATACTGATATGAGGGACAATCGGAACAAATAATAGTCAGATACATACAAAAATAGGACATATCTAATGCCTCATAGGTCCGACAGTGGCAAGACAAACCTGTCATCACACTATGCAAGAAAGAATAAAATAAACATCCAAGTGTGGCAGGGGAATGACTCATGCTCAAACATAATTGCTCTCTACACCGGCTACGTCGTACGTGCTAATCCAAGGTCATAACCTGGCTTACTAGCATAGAGAAGTCTTCCGGGATCTGAATGTATTTTTCTGGTCTCATACTAACATCCTAAAAGAGCTTATAGATGTGCCTCCCACATCAAGAGACACTTTACATCATTGAGGAAGTACTTTCTGAGGACAATTGGGAGCATCAGACACTCAGGAATGTGGTAATGAAATGCTGTAGAATCACCCTTCGTAAGGATTTTTTTAAGTAATCTCTTTACCGGCAAAACCACATGACCAGCATGGGTAGGACCTTTGCTGGCCTATTTGTTCATCACTTAGAGACACCCACTACATTAGGTGCCCATAACCGCTTCTGAATAGGATCTCCCTTTGGAAAAGATACATGTCCTGGTAATTTGGATAGGGAATGAAGAGTCTGTCACTTCTTTCATCCAGTGGCTAAACACACAAAACAATTTTCTGAAATTCACAGATAGAATGAGCAGGGAGGAATTGGTGTTGCTTGACTTGAATATCATTGCTGATCAGGGTGATCTGAAGACCACCACTAAGAGAAACCCACAGCCAAGAACTGCCTATTTTTATTTGATAGCTTTCATCTTCATCATCTTAGGGAGAATCTTCAATTAGGCCAATTCTTGAGACTAGGCTCAATTGCTCTGAAACACATGACTTTAAGAAACAGGAATCCAACCAATTCAAGTAATTAAAATCCAGAAATCATCCCACCAAGATTGTTGACAGAGCAATGAAGAGAGCCAGGAACCACAACCCAGAGGCCCTTTTAGAAGTCATTCCAGCAAAAGAAAAAGTTGACAAATTGATCTGTGTTACCACGTTCAATGTGGCATCTGATCAAGTAAGTAAGATTATTAATAGACACTGGCGGATCCTTAATAGTGGTCCTTTGGAGTTACCTAAACTCATGTTCTCGCATATATGAGGCAGGAACCTGAGAGACAACCTGGTCCACACATGTCTACAAAAACTACCAATGAAGGTACAGCAAATGGACAGCAAACTACCTCCTCTATTAGGCCACTATCCATGTGGCATTTGTAGTGAAAGCCATCTCTAAAAGTCCAGCAAAATTGTGACTTTTGAGCATAAGACACAATGTGAACTGAGACATTTTTCCAACTGCAATACTATTATGGTAGTTTATATGATCACCTGCGCTTGCAATATGCATTACATAGGTATGACAACTCATAAGGTGAATACCCGGATTGGGGAACACCATAGTAATTTGAGATGCGTCAGAGCTACTACAAACATTTCTATGCATTTCATAAAGCAAAACACACAGTATCTTACTACAAATGTATTCTTGAACACCTATATGATGAGGCAAACTGTCAAAGGAAACTTTTTGATAAGTATCAGAAATGGGTGTTTAAGCTAGACACACGTAACACGGGTTTAAACAACTATATCCCATGGAGACAGTTCACACTCGAATATTATTATCATACTCAGACGGGAATTCTGCTACATTTCCTGAATATTGTTTTGGTCACTGTCCTGTTCCTTTTTAGGTTTTTATCAACCTCGAATGGACAGCACAATGTTATACATCAATTACCATTGAGGTGGTATTTATTTTGTAACTGGAGATCTCTATAGGGTGTTTTCTCATCAGTGACAACTACACCCAGGCTTTGACTGTTTTTTAAACAGTTTATTCAATGGATAGATCACCTGCATAAGCAATTTCTTTTGCCCCCTTCCGTGAATAAATCATAATACCACTCTATTCTTAATTCACACGGTGCATGTCACAAATGAGATTTAGGCCGTTCCAGTTATCAAAGGCTGGATGGCATGGGCTCTAAATCCCCCATGGCTTGATTGCAGATTGAGTCCGGGCACCAGGAAGTAGCCCCATGCACTGAGCTATTATGGGAATGCTGCGGTCTAGTCTTTCTCAACCGTGCGCACTCAGTAACACCCTGTACGTGCTCTGGACTAGGTTTCCTGGATTATATCTAGCCGGTCTGAGACCAGGAAGGTAACATTCAGAGCCTGGGGACCTATCCAGTCTAGTAAACCAGGATGTGACCTTTGAGTAGTAAGTACGACATAGCCCGCAGAGAGAGCAATTACATTTGAGTGTGAGTCTTTACCCTATCATGCCCGGATGTTTATTTTATTCTTTCTTGCAGAGTGTGATGACAGGTTCATCTTGCCACCACTGGACCTATGGGGCATTAGTTATGTCTATTATTTGTTCCTTTTGTCCATCATACCAGTATGTTTATGTGTGTGATCACTGTATCACTACCACGGCTGATCACTAATGTGTTTATTAGAAGTGTTCACTTATCGCCACCTTTGGAGTGTACTTGTATAAATGACACAGGACATAGACACATCTAGGTGGCCCATTTGGCATGAGTACTCAATGTTATATGCTTACATTAATGTGGGACCCTTGAGGTTCTGTTGTTGGCTAAACTCTTTCATTATATATTCCATAAACCTACACTATATCTTACCAAGTAGGTACTTAGGCTTATTTAAGCATGAAGAGTGTATGTATTGTTCACACCCTGCCAGTTTAACTCAGAAGTGAAGTCTGGAAGTTCAGTTCCTTGGTGCTGAAGATAGCCACTGGAGGGCAGAATATAACATAGGGGCATATTAGCAAGAACCTTGTTAAAATTATCGACGTTTTAGCGGCAGGAAACTGCCACTAAAATAGCGATATTGGGCTTGCTAATATGCGTTATATAATTCCAATAGAAGCCCAGGTTAGATGTCCTGCACATCTAACCTGGGCTTCTATTGGATTTCTATAACGCATATTAGCAATCCCATTATCGCCGTTTTAGCGGCAGTTTCCTGCAGCTAAAATGACGATAATTTTAACGAGGTTCTTGCTAATATGCCCCATAGTTTTTCCCAATCGGGCAGGTATTTTTAGATTCTACACCTCCTACCCTTCCTATTCCATCTACCATTGGGTATTTACCATTTAAGTGCTCCTGTATCTCCAATAGTAGCAGCAAGTCCTGTTCATCAGTGGAACAGTACGAACTGTATGGTGATGAATGCCACCTAGGGAAAACCCTGGTGGGTGAGGGTTACACCAACAAAAGCAAAGTGCTTTTTACAACCTTTGTGAGGTTTCCATTCTGCTATCTAGTTCATAGTAGGCCCTAATTGTTTCGTTTTTGCATATGTCAGGAGGATGGGTCCCTTTAGGAATTCCTCTACTCTAACTCTTTATTTTGATGCACATGTACACTTGGATTTCTAAGAAAATGTAATTAGGAACAATAACGAATCTGTAAGAGACTGTATAGGTAATCAGTGAGCATATAGGAAACTGCGCAGAGGACAGTGTGACATTGCCAGGTGCCAATTGGCAGAGCAGACAGTTTTTTTTAGAGGGCCATGCTTGCAGCATAGGACGTCATGCTGCTAAAGATCGTCAAAATAGAGAGAGGGTAAAAGAGACTTGCCTTTTAAACAGTTTTTCTTGTATTGGTACCAAAATAAATAAAGGTACATATAGGTACATAAATGGGCAAAGACAGGAGGTATAATTGTTTTGGGGAATTGCTGTTGCATGTAAAACTGAACCAAAGAAAAAAAGTGTGGCAGGGTATGCTCAGACGTCAGTCCCTCGCTCACTTTGCCACTGGATTCAAGCAAGCCGGGCTTGTATTGGTACCAAAATAAATAAAGGTACATATAGGTACATAAATGGGCAAAGACAGGAGGTATAATTGTTTTGGGGAATTGCTGTTGCATGTAAAACTGAACCAAAGAAAAAAAGTGTGGCAGGGTATGCTCAGACGTCAGTCCCTCGCTCACTTTGCCACTGGATTCAAGCAAGCCGGGCTGAAGTCGGCTGTAATGCCAGAAACCGGTCCTCGGAAGCTTGTTTCCGGTCCACAGAAGGCATGGCTTGGCAGTTCGGGCTGGACTGTTCCCATGAGGCACAGGGTCAGACTGATTTGCATATGGCCATGTCTGAACTGGGGTGGCAGAGTGGGCTAAAGAATGGTGATTGATTAAACCCAGATCTTTTGACTGGGTGTGTTTGATTAGTTCAGATGCTTCGTCCATCACCACCCCCTTTTGTACCGCTTTGGCACCATAAGTGTGGCAGGGTATGCTCAGACGTGAGTCCCTTGCTCACTTTGCCACTGGATTCAAGCAAGCTGGGCTGAAAACGGCTGTAATGCCAGAAACCGGTCCTCGGAAGCTTGTTTCCGGTCCAGGGAAGGCATGGCTTGGCTGTTCGGGCTGGACTGTTCCCATGAGGCACAGGGTCAGACTGATTTGCATATGGCCATGTGTGAACTGGGGTGGCAGAGTGGGCTAAAGAACGGTGATGGATTAAACCCAGATCTTTTGACTGGATGTGAGTGTTTGATTGGTTCAGATGCTCCGTCCATCACCACCCCGTTTTGTACCGCTTTGGCCGCCATTAGTGTGGCAGGGTATGCTCAGACGTGAGTCCCATGCTCACTTTGCCACTGGATTCAAGCAAGCCGGGCTGAAGACGGCTGTAATGCCAGAAACTGGTCCTCGGAAGCTTGTTTCCGGTCCAGAGAAGGCATGGCTTGCAGTTCGGGCTGGACTGTTCCCATGAGGCACAGGGTCAGACTGATTTGCATATGGTCATGTCTGAACTGGGGTGGCAGAGTGGGCAAAAGAACGGTGATGGATTAAACCCAGATCTTTTGACTGGGTGTGAGTGTTTGATTAGTTCAGATGCTCCGTCCATCACCACCCCCTTTTGTACTGCTTTGGCGCCATAAGTGTGGCAGGGTATGCTCAGTCGTGAGTCCCTTGCTCACTTTGCCACTGGATTCAAGCAAGCCGGGCTGAAGACGGCTGTAATGCCAGAAACCGGTCCTCGGAAGCTTGTTTCCGGTCCAGGGAAGGCATGGCTTGGCAGTTCGGCTGGACTGTTCCCATGAGGCACAGGGTCAGACTGATTTGCATATGGCCATGTCTGAACTGGGGTGGCAGAGTGGGCTAAAGAACGGTGATGGATTAAACCCAGATCTTTTGACTGGGTGTGAGTGTTTGATTGGTTCAGATGCTCCGTCCATCACCACCCCCTTTTGCAAAGCTCCCCCATAGTCACAGGTTCAAAACTGTTTACAAATAGGGATTAGCCATTTTCTTCCAGGACCAGAATATGCAGGGCAGACAAAAAGAGCATGGCCAAGTGATTTGATTGGGGCAGAACAACAAGGTCAGCCTTTGGTCTGAGCAACATTGCCTGTCCAAGAATTTGTAAATGAATTAAGGGGTAGAGAGCCGTGCCTGAATTGCATATAAAGCTATCTGTCGGCCAGCACCTAGATAAAGTCAAGGTATGCTTCCAGGGTACATGCTAATTTAAAATCCATAAATTCCTCAGTTAGTCTACCCCGCCTGCTGCCCCTGATTTCATTCTGTGATACCCAATCCAAGTACATTATTTTGATTTGTTTCTTGGTGGGTAGTTCTGGACAATTTGTGCTACTCCCTGATACCCCAATATCATTAAGGAGGTTTCTAATATTTCTGATAAAGCCTATTTTTTTTATGTACTTAGTGAACAAGCTAGGGCAAATGGGGACAACTCGGGGTGAATGATAACCTTTGACAAATTAGTAGCGGGCGGAGTTTTATTAGATCTTTAACAGATTTAATGCCCATGTCCAATTTGAGAAGGCAAAGTGGTGTACTTGGAGGGAGAGATACTAAGTTCCTAAGGAACTTATTCTCAAACACTGTTAAATCGTTAACTTTTTCAAAACCCCACAGCTCAGCCCCATAGAGGGCACTACTGACAGCCTTGCCTTTATATATATCTAGGGCTGGTGCAACAGGTTTTGTGTAGGAGCAGCAGTGTTCCTTCCATAGGGCCCGGTTACCTGTGTGAACTTGAGGTAGGCCTTGTTTCCGTGTTGTTTCCAGGACATGCCTTCTGACAGTTTGATGGCTAAAAATTCAAAGCAACTCACTCTCTCTAAAGGGGTGTTATTTAGAGTCAAGTGCCCTTTGAATGATTACTGAGGATTCTGCATCATGGGTTTTGTTTTGGAGGTATTTATTTAGAGACCCCTCTTGTTACAAAAGGTCTTAAATCAACGTAGTTGATTTTGAAGTCCCATGGGTGTTTTAGAGACAAAAAGAGTGTTGTCTGCACAGAAAAGAGATGCAATTTTCTCATGCCCTAGGGATGGAACATCCGCTCGTATTACAACTAAGTAGTCATCCATTAGGTTGATGTATAAAGAAAATATTGGTGGGGCCAAAGCACAACTCTAACAACACCCCCGCCTGATTTTAACAGGATCAGTGACTTGGCCCTGGCCACCCCATCTCACCCTAGCATAGTTATCTGAGTGAAGGTGTTCGACTAATGACAAGATTTCTAGGGGCATACCCATATCCTTCATCACCAACTATAGCTTGTTCCTTACTTTTCCCTACTTTGTATGCAGATGTGGACCTAACTCAAACTTTTATTATCCTTTGATGAGTCCTTTTTTCTGATTTTTTCCAATGTGCAAGAGAACATGTCCCTTCCTAAAACAACAGTGTTTAAACCTTGTAGGGACTTTCCCAAACAAATATCTTTGAGTGACCCACACAGTGTAGTTCTCTGATGCTTGGGGTCAGGCCACAATTCTGAGTCACAAGAGCAGTGTGCCATGATGCCCTCGAAAGGGTTTCAGGGATGTGAAGCCAAGCTCTGTCTAACTGAACACCTTTAGAAGTCGCATACAGGCCACTCCTGCTCAAAGTCAAGGACATAGTACTGGTCTTGGGGCTGGTCATGTGGCAGGTCTTTGTTGCGGTCCAAGTCGCCAGGTAGGTAAAAATTCAATAAAAAACACAAGAAGTCCAAGCAGGCCTTATCCCATCCTCATTACTTTCCACCTGAGAAGTTGCAAGGACATCAACGTGCCCAAGCAAGGATATGATTTCACTGCTGATCCTAATGCACCTTATATTTTTAGATTTATCATCAACACTGCAAATGGTTGAGGTGTTTAAGGAGGCCATGCTTCACATCTCTGGCACCCTACTCGTTCCCTCTGACAAACCTTCAGGCCACATTGATCAGTGGAGACCACCAGTCAGATTACTGTCTGCCATCAGAGCCTTCCTGGCCTTCTGAATCCACTTTGGGTTCAGCTCAGGCACCAGAGATAGCTTCTTGACTGGCGCCATGTTCTGCAACCGTCTCTGCATGATGATGCCACTACCAACACTGACGGTGGCTAAGGACTCTGATAGAACAGGACCCTTATTTAGAAGCCACAACCCCAGTGCTTCAACACTTTTTTAGAGAAGAGTCTGACCAGATCCAACCAGGTTTTGAAGGTGATGATGATGACAGGGATGGTGGAGAAAAGTTCACCCCAAAATATGATGATGACAACCTTTATATGGACCAGCAAGAGGACTGTGGATTGGACACTACTCCTGTTACGGGGCTGGTTTTGACCTGTGGTCCTTCCATGGAATAGAGTGCCACATTTGCCAAGGTAATTAGATGGGTACCATCTTCTTAGATTTACAGTTGCCTTTTGTGGAGGTAATGGCAAAACTAACTCACAGTGAAGCTTCCAATTGCAGCAGTTCTTCTCTGAACCACCTCTGCCCTTCATTATGTCCCTGACTGAAACTCTCATGGGCAATTGGGCCAAACCCTGTTCTATCGTTTATGAGCACAGCATCCCTCTCCTGAGAGCCTGGTGATAGAAGCCTCCACTAGTGTACTTAACCCTAATTATTTTGCAACTACTATCCCAGACATGGAGCCAAAGAGAATGGAAGCATTTGGTAGGAGGTAGTTCTGTTAGCCTCACCCTCAAATCGGTCAATGCAATCTGCTTGCTGAGTAGATACTCTCAATCATTATGGAACATGGCCTCAGAAATCTTACCAGCATTCCCAGGGGACTTCTGTACCAATTTGGCAAACCATTCATGATGGCCAAATATGTTATACGGTTAGGACTGGACACATTCTACTGCTTTTGGGGCGTGGTCAGAACTATCGCAGTACTCTGGCACCACTGTGTAGTATTTTTCACTATGGTCTTGTGTTCAGAATTTATATTTTTTTATTGGGTATTGTAAACACAACTTAGTAACTGATAGGCACCAGAATAATGTGCTATTACTCACCAACTCAGCACTCCTGCAGAATATGTTGCAAGGGTTCCCTTCACAGGATTAGCTATAATTACTTTGCACTTCTCTTCTGACCTTCCTAGATCTGAAGGGTATCTCAAAATGCCCACATTCCCTTTGCTTATCACTGCCCTTTTGGCAATGTTGAGAATTAACAAAAGACTTGACTTCTTCATCTGGTTTCTGAAAGAAGACTGCTTACACATGCTTTTCCATGACGAGCTCCACTTTTCATAATGTTGCAGTTAAGTGATCAGTGTAGAAAAATAGGAATGGAGAAGTAAATAAGTAGGCCAACCAGTGGTGCTGAAAATGGCATGTGCAAATGGTTTAATGGTCAACAGTGAATTACAGAACCATTTTGTGGTTTTGATGACAAAATGTAATTACATGTTACCATTCATTAATAATTAGTGAGTATTACTAAGTGCCACATAGTTAACATATTGTTTCTATTGAGACACACAGATGTAACTGACCAGTATGATATTTTATCTCAATTGCCATTTAGTGCCTGGAACCGCCTAGTTTAATTATGAACTGAATCCATCTGAAAATGTAACTGTTGTTATGTTGAACTCTTGCTCCTCCACTGATTCCCCGGGGCACAATGCTTTATTGGGGGAGGGGGCATGGGACTCCCATCTGACCCATAGAAGGGCCCCAAGCAGCCCATTCCACATGTCCTGAGCATAGAAAGCTCCTGAACCCTATCGTTTGGGGCCCGAAGTATGCAATGTTGTGGGGGTCCCATCCACGGAACACTGTCTTGTTCTCTGCTTGGGAGTGTGCCGACGGGGAACAGAATCCTACCTCTCTGCTCACGCTCTCCTGAGTAGGGAACATAACTTTGCTCCTGCCTTGCGGGAACAGAAATAAAAGTTGCTCCCACAAGGTGAGAGCAAAGCAATAGAGCTGGCTCCCCCGACACTCAGAATTGGTGTTTGCAGGGATGTCGGTGGGGCCCTGAGACTCATTGGTCTCCCCAAGGGCTTGAATTTTTGTGGGTGGCCCAGATGCAGCCAGAGCATCCACTACAAAACAAACAAAAGATTGCTATCTCCTACCAGCACCCTAGATATGTGCTGGATGGGGAGCCAGCGGGCCGTGGGGTCCTTGAGCCTCCCCTGTGGCCCTCATAATTTTGTTAAAGGTTTTGGGTGCACTAAATTGGACCAGGCAACCCCCCACACCCCACTAAAAAGGAAAATTTAAAAAGGGCACTAATATGAAATTAGCATAATAGCCGCTCATTTATATTCAGTGCTCATGCCAGGGAGCATTCCATAATGCCTTGCAAGGGCTGGCTATTTATAGACAATAATAAATCATTGTGCATATCAGGGTCTCCTCCTCACTTCTTGCATTCCGCAAGAGGCTGAAGACGAGGAGCATGATTTAGATCTTGACGGGACCACTGTTGTCCTGTTGAGGTGGTGGTTTCAAGTACTCCATCAAGTTAACGATGTTCTGCCTGCCCGCTGCATTTAGATGTTGTGACAATAGACAGTAGCCCACTGTGGTGGCAGTTTGCTCTGCTGGCTAACAGTTCTCCATGGCCATCAAGCCTGGTGGGTTTGCGCCAAGCCAATTTATATGTTTCCTTTGTGCTGCCGATATATTTCATCAGTGGTTTGCTGACGGAGATAGTTCCTGGTGGAGTTGAGACTGGGAAGTACAACTTATTAATGTGTCAATACACGTATGTGTCATGTTTGAATGAAAAACATATGTAGGCAATGTGTTATTTTCTTTTTTGTTCAACATTGTATGCCACTCATACAACATACATACACTACTGAATGCCCACCCAAAGGCAAACCTAGCACAACACCCCTAAGCACCAAAACAACAAGTATGCAGGCATCTTCAATTTACCTTGATTACCTTGATTAGTAGGAAAAATTACACTACTACATTACAGTAAAACAGACTGTATTTTGAGGTCTTTCAGTTTCAAGATTGATACACTGTAGTTGAATCTTGAATAGATTATATCTATTATTCTTAGTTCAGGAGTTATCCAAAGGCCAACACCTGTTACACGAGAACATGTCGCTTCATCAGGGCCAAAATATATATTTTTCACTATTAATGTAATTTAACAGAGCATAGTGGTGACAATTAAAATGCCAAAACAGAATGACAGAGAAAACAGAAAGAAATGAGCTTGAAAAAATAAAAGTAAGAAAGCAGCAGAAACGCTGATTTAGTTGATTTAGCATAATCCTCATTCAACAACAAACTTAGTTCTTCAAAATTATTTAATAAAACGATATTCAAATGACAGAAGTCTGTCCCACACAAAGAGAGTAATTGAGTCAAACCAAAATCCTACAAAAAGAAAGGGAGTAAAAAATCTTGAAAAGCGAAGGAGAGCGAATAACAGAAGCAGATAAAAATAGATCAGCCTGTTGAAGAACACAAATAGGTTATCAAAATATAAGGGAGTGATCCCAAAAAGAGGGTACAACTGAACAAGAAAAAAGGGAGATTCAGGTGAGTATATTGCACACAGATGTAAATCACAAAATAGAAAGCACACAGAGATACATTGTGAACCCAAGGGGGTACTAGAGGAGGAGCATTTAAGTGTAGTTAAATGTAGAAACACCCTAATGTAGCGATCGTAGACACTTTTCAGTTTAAGGCAACACGCAATAATAGGTTTGATCATAAAATACATTTGGAAAACAACAGTCACTTTAGATCCAAATTACATATCAAAAGTTGATGACCACAGTCAAATACAAACAGAAAGACAACTTGGTGGAGTAACATAGGATCATTAGGTTTGACCAAAGCACAATACTTAGGGGCAGATTTATGTTAACTGGCGCATCCCCAGGGATGCGCCAGTTAATGTGCGCCACAGTGCGCCACAGCTCCGCCACCCATGGTGCGCCGCATTTACAATGCGGCGCACCATGGGGCAAAAACGGCACAGATGCGTGACGCATCTGTGCCGTAAAGGCGGCGCATTGCTAGAGTTGCGTCGCAAGCGCGACGCAGCTCCAGCAAGGCTCGGGGGTGCCCTATCTGACCAATGCTGCATCAAGACCTACGCCTGCTTCAAGCAGGCGCAGGCTTTTGACGCAGCATTGGCCTGAAAGTGACTGAGTGAAATCTTATAGATTTCACTCAGCCACTTTTGCGAGGCGCACCTGCCCCGGAACGCCCACCCTGCGCCGGAACGCCCACAAGCGGCGCAGGGCTTTACAACGTGACGCATCTGCCTAGATGCGTCACGTTGTAAATCATTCGTAGGGATGCGCCACGTTTACGCCGCCTTGCGTGACGCAACAGCGGCGTAAACGTGGCGCAAGGCCTTCATAAATCTGCCCCTTACTACATATGCAAAAAACATTTAACACATTCAAGAAGCTGTGAGTGTGGGATGATAATTCACTCCAAAGTTTCTGCAAAAATAAAACGTTCCAAAGGGGGGGAAATATATTTTTCTATTAGGAATCCAAATTAAAAAATACATTGCATAGAAAAAATGTATCCTATTAATGTGACAAAAGGTTTCCTTTGACAAATAGTGGAAATAGGCTGCTCTTATGAGTTAAATAATGTGATTTTCAAAATGTATTGGTGAGAGTCAAAAGTATCTATTTTAATTGAAACGAACCATGAGAACGCGGCAGAAACTGTGTGATGCACCAGCATCAAGATACAACACCAATGATTGCTTCATAACCAATAGAAATTAAAGGTGCGTGTTTTAAAATAAAAAAAATGATGAATTCATTGAATGTTACTGATGTCCAAATAAATAGATGTATCTGTATTAAATCACAAAGTTAAGAGACTGAATCCAGTATGATGTCCTCAAGTCAGAAATTACTGAGAAAATGACCGCGTTTCTTCGGACACACAATATCATCATTTAAACTAGTCAAACCTTGATTAACGCTCAACTCATGCTTTTACGGTTTTAAGCTTGATACAGTATCTAAACGATTTCCACAATTACAATAAAGGCAACGTTATCTAACTGGAATACCTTGGGCCTCATTTATGAGAAATGACGCATCAGCTGCGTGAAAGTAGCGATGCGTCACTTCTCAGTGTGCACTCCTTGTGACATGATTGATGTGTCATATTTACAGTATGACGCATCATGTCGCAAGGAGTTACAGATACGTCAGTATTTCTGACGTATCTGTAAGCGCAAAAGTCACGCATTGCTGGAATGTGTCCCAAAAGTGACGCAACTCCAGCAATGCGTCCTTTCACATGGGGAAAGCCCCATGTGAAAGGGCCTGCGTCAGTCTTACGCCTGCTGTGAGGCAGGCGCAAGATTTTGACGCAACGGCGTCCTAAAAGTGACGCAGTGAAATCTCATAGATTTCACTGCATCACTATTACGAGGCTTTTTGCGGGGGAACGCCCCCTCTGCATACATTATACCTGACGCAGGTATAATGTAGCGCAGGGGTTTACAAAGTGACGCATCTGCTTAGATGCGTCACTTTGTAAATAGTGCGCAACAGGAGGCATGTTTTATGCCGCCGATGCGTCACAAAAAGTGATGCATCGGAAGCGCAAAACTGACGCAAGGCCTCATAAATGAGGCCGCAGGGGCCTCATTTATGAGAAATGACGCATCGCTGCTTAAAAGCAGTGATGCGTCACTTCTCAGTGCGCACTCCTTGCGACATACCTGATGCGTCATATTTAATGTATGACGCATCATGTTGCAAGGAGTTACAGATACGTCAGTATTTCTGACGTATCTGTAAGCGCAAAAGTGACGCATTGCTGGAGTGTGAAACAAAAGTGACGCAACACCAGCAATGCTTCCTTTCACATGGGGCAAGCCCCATGTGAAAGGGCTTGCGTCAGTCTTACGCCTGCTGTGAGGCAGGCGCAAGATTTTGACGCAATGGTGTCCTAGAAGTGACGCAGTGAAGTCTCATAGATTACACTGCATCACTTCTACGACCCTTTCTTGCGTCAATACGCCCCCTTTGTATACATTATACCTGGCGCAGGTATAACGTGGCGCAGGTGTTTACAAAGTGATGCATCTACCTAGATGCGTCACTTTGTAAATATGGCGCAACTAGGCGCATTGTTTACGCCACTGGTGCGTCACAAAAAGTGACGCACCGGCGGCGTAAAAGTGACGCAAGGGCTCATAAATGAGGCCCCAGGTATCTAACTCTTACCTGTTGGAGGGGCGACTTCATATTATCGGTAGAGGTGTCTGCAAACGCTGATTCTCTATGTGGACCCGAGGCTTCGAATTATGCTTTACGCTTTCTTCACTGTTTATCGACATACTTTCACAACAGCCAGCCAATTAGAATACAAAACATGTAAAAACTGTGGGGTATATTACCAACAACTAGCGATAATTTTTGTCTCTAACTTGCTTAGAGACAAAAATTATCGCCGCACATCGGCGATTTTTATCGCAGATAAACCTTGCTATTAGCAAGGTTTATCGCAAATGCGATAAAAAACGGCCGCAATGCATGAATATCGCTGAAAAGTCAGCGATATTCATGCATTATCGAGCAAATGCTCTTAGCCATGTTATCCACCTCCCATTGGATAACATGGTGAAGAACTGCTCAGGGCAGGTGTTAGCTTTTGGAGATATTCGCGCTTAGCGCGAATATCTCCAAAAGTTGGTAATAGGAGATAGCGATGTTAGAGACTGTTTCCAGTCGCTAACATCTTGGCACGCCCACTTTGCATGTCATTAGTGATAAATATCACTGACATGCAAAGCGGGGCCCAAGATGGTCGCTATCTCCTATTAGCTGTCACTAACTGGTGTTAGCGACAGCTTGGTAATAGGGAGATAATTTTATCTCCGCTTTCTTGGCTTTTAAAGCCAAAAAAGCGGAGATAAACCCCTTGATAATATACCCCTGTATTTCCCAACATTTCTAACATGACATCATCTTCTATACAGGCCATGCCTCTGCTGATATAATGACAAGACACGATATCAACTCCTCTTTCTTTTCTGCTCCGCCAGATAAATAGACTTCGATTTTACCTCATATTCTGCATAGTCTTAATATTGGTTTTAGTTTGCAAATTTGGTAACTTCTTAGCCTGTATTTCATTGCACCCGAAGTGGGAGCCCGGGAGCAGGAGGCAGTATTGACAGCTTTCTGTCCTGTTTTATCCTCACTCCCACTCACCTGTGCTCATGTAGTGGGTGTCCTGGCTGTATTGGACTTGTGAGAACACGCTAGAGAGAGCAATCCTCCCACTTCAATGTGTCCGGGCAGTAACAATTGCTTCCCTATGCCGGCACGCCAGAGCAAGTGTTTTGGGTAAACAGGTTTTGCTGAGGGGTTCAAGACATTGCCAACTCAGGCACCGTCTTCCCCCAGCTTTGCCCCCGTTCACGACTGTTTTGCAGGGTTACCCCCCATGAAGCCTGTCCGGATGTGCTCTCGCCCTTTTTCAGTTTTGCTCTGTATCCTTGAGGAGATGACTCAACATACCCTGCGGGTATGGTGTTGTGCCGTGATGCTTCACATGGGTCCCATGATCCTGAGGAAGAGCGTATGTGAGCAGCCGGCCTGGCGGAGGCCCGGTCCTGATTTGCTCCTATCTGATTCAGACGATGCTCTCACGCCTTGTCACAAAAAACAATCTTTGAGTATCCAGAACACTTCTCTTCTAAGGCACCTTTCCCCCCTTCTGCTCATGGAACCTTCCCAGACTCCGACTCTGACGTGACCATGCACCCCTTCTCTGTGGACAGGAAGCGCCCTCCAAGGGTCATCGATCCAGTCCACGTCCATCCTACAACGATCTTCAACAGGAATGTAAGTTTCAGACACTATTCCAATAACTCTCGACCGAAGGCCATCGATAAAGGTGCGCGCAACCCCAATTTTGCTATCATTTTCAAGCCCCGCTCTGGCAGATTTTGGAGATGGCTGTCCTCCTCACAAACACAGATAATCCAAAGGATCCTTATGTCCTCCGAGTATGGGCCCATGGTACCTTGAGCTTACTAGGCAGCGAACAGTCTGCTCAAGTGCTAGGGAAGAGTTGGTCCGCAGCGTGGGGTTTATCACCAAAGAGAGAGGCCTTCTGGCAATTGAGATGTTGTCTGACAACACATTCGTCTTGGACTTGGTCTTCCCTGACCACATATTAAAGGCCTATGACTTGAATCGGGTGCTCTGTTTACACATACCTCAAGACTGGATAGTTGGGATCTCGAAAGGGAGCCTCACTTGGGTCCTGTTGCTTCAGAGAGATTTTGCAATAGCTTAGTTCTATTTTCCCTAAAGGGTTCATTGACAAAATATCGAAGCTTTAACTATTGTCCTATGTAAATATTGCAACAGAAATATCAATGCCAAAAATATTGTCATCCTCTACTTATAATGTAGAAGGCAAAAACATTGAAATAAAAATATCATTTTCACTAATATCTTTGTACAAAATATTGTTTAAAAAAATATATATTACTATTAAAACTAAACATATGAAAAGTAAAAGTAATATATTACAAGTAAAATGGACTTAAGTCATTTTCAATTAAATATAACTATTATACTTATTCACAAAAATAATACACATATATATTAATATATATTTACTTATATATAATTGAAAAATATTATCAAACTAATATATATATATATATATATATATATATATATGTATTTATATATATATATATATATATATATTCACTAAAAAAACCATAGGTTTCACACACGTTATAGTAAGGAATTAGCATTTAAAAAACCTGGCAAATTCATTGAAAAAACCATAGGTTTCACACATGTTATAGTTAGCTGGACATTTCACTCATACAAAACCATTGAAATTCACCCGTTATAGTTAGTTCAGCTAACTCTAACTCGCGGGCCCGCAATGCACTGCTGAAGACGTCACATATTACATCACTCATGACATGGTCAGTGACATCTCTCATGACATCATGACATCACTGATGACATCTCAAATGATTGGTGTGTCAATGGTTTCAAATATGGAACTCTGTATTTTACAGTGAGTGATGAAAGGTTATACTTGTGTATGATGAGGTGTATCAGATTGTCACGTGGATGATGTCATCAGTGATGTCATTTGAGATGTCATCAGTG
This sequence comes from Lissotriton helveticus, assembly GCF_964261635.1. Lineage (NCBI taxonomy): Eukaryota > Metazoa > Chordata > Amphibia > Caudata > Salamandridae > Lissotriton > Lissotriton helveticus. The sequence goes on along the minus strand of NC_136063.1, from coordinate 1,706,862,554 downwards.
ATGTCACTGACCATGTCATGAATGATGCAATATGGGACATCATCAGCAGTGCATTGCGGGCGCACAAGTAATAGTTAGCAGAACTAACTATAACGGAGGAATTTCTATGGTTTTGTACGAATGAAATGGCCAAATAACTATAACACCCGTGAAACCTATGTTTTTTTCTGTGAATTTCAAAGGTTTTTTAAATGCTAATTTTTAAGTGTGATAGTAGTTATACCTATTTTTTGTACTGATTTTCTACAGTTTTTTAGCTGTTTATTTATAAATATTTTATTCATTAAATAACATTATATATTTTTCTGAAACTTGCAAAAAAATATTTTAAAAAAATTCAAACTGAAATATTGATTAATTGTTTATTTTAATATATTTATATTGTTTTCTTTAAAAACAAAAAAGGTCCCAATTTTACGCGTACGGTGTGCGAAGGAAACGTGTTTTTCAGTTACATCATATATATTTAATATGACGTGATGTGCGTGATTGGTATGCGACCAGCTGCGACTCCTGCTCCCGCGCATTCGCGACACATGCGCATTACGGTACGAGACGCTTGGACGGTGGCGGGTCCCGCGTGACGTCATATACGTGCTTGAACACGCTGGGTGCGCAACACCCGCAAAAAAAAAATTATGTTCCAAAATTATATGTATGTGTCTTTAATATACATATTAGGGCAAGAGATTATCTAAGATATTCATAAAAATAATATATTTGTACTTAAAATAAAATATTATTTTAAAATATATTTTCGAGAAGTCGGGTGCGTGCATCGTGAACGCAGAGAACCAGGTCAGCAGAGCTGCTGTAGAGCCAGAGAAACCAGGTCAGCAGACCCGCTGTAGAGCCAGAGAAACAGGTCAGCAGAGCTTCTCTAGAGCCTAAGAAGCAGGTCAGCAGAGCTGCTCTAGAATCAGAGACCCAGGTTAGCAGAGCTGATCTAGAGCCAGAGACCCAGGTCAGCAGAGCTGCTCTAGAGGCCGAGAACCAGGTCAGCAGAGCTGCTGTAGAGCCAGAGAAACCAGGTCAGCAGACCCGCTGTAGAGCCAGAGAAACAGGTCAGCAGAGCTTCTCTAGAGCCTAAGAAGCAGGTCAGCAGAGCTGCTCTAGAATCAGAGACCCAGGTTAGCAGAGCTGATCTAGAGCCAGAGACCCAGGTCAGCAGAGCTGCTCTAGAGGCCGAGAACCAGGTCAGCAGAGCTGCTGTAGAGCCAGAGAAACCAGGTCAGCAGAGCTGCTTAAGAGGGAGAGAACCAGGTCAGCAAAACTGCTTCAGAGCCAGAGAACCAGGTCAGCAGAACTGCTCTAGAGCCAGAGAACCATGTCAGCAGAGCTGCTTTTAGAGCCTTAGAACCAGGTCACCAGAGCTGCTCTAGAGGCAGAGAACCAGGTCAGCAGAACTGCTTTAGAGCCAGAGAACCAGGTCAGCAGAGCTCTTTAGAGGGAGAGAACTAGGTCAGCAGAGCTGCTTTAGAGCCAGAGAACCAGGTCAGCAGAGCTGCTCTGGAGCCAGAGAACCAGGTCAGCAGAGCTGCTTTTAGAGCCATAGAACCAGGTCAGCAGAGCTGCTTTAGAGGCAGAGAACCAGGTCAGCAGAACTGCTTTAGAGCCAGACAACCAGGTCAGCAGAGCTCTTTAGAGGGAGAGAACTAGGTCAGCAGAGCTGCTTTAGAGCCAGAGAACCAGGTCAGCAGAGCTGCTCTGGAGCCAGAGACCCAGGTCAGGAGAGCTGCTTTAGAGCCATAGAACCAGGTCAGCAGAGCTGCTTTAGAGCCAGAGAACCAGGTCAGCAGAGCTGCTCTAGCGGCACAGAACCACGTCACCAGACCTGCTTTAGGGGGAGAGAATCAGCTCAGTAGAGCTGCTTTAGAGCAAGAGAACCAGGTCAGCAGAGCAGCTCTAGAGCCAGAGAAACCAGGTCAGCAGAGCTGCTTTAGAGGGAGAGAAACAGGTCAGCAGAGCTGCTTTAGAGCCAGAAAACCAGGTCAGCAGAGCTGCTCTAGAGCCAGAGAACCAGGTCAGCAGAGCTCCTTTAGAGCCATAGACAAAAGCCAGCAGAGCTGCTCTAGAGGCAGAGAACCAGGTCAGCAGAGCGGATTTAGAGGGAGAGAACCAGGTCAGCAGAGCTGCTCTAGAGCCAGAGAATCAGGTCAGCAGAGCTGCTCGAGAGCCATAGAACCAGGTCAGCGGAGCTGCTTTTGAGCCAGAGAACCAGGTCAGCAAAGCTGCTCTAGAGCCTAAGAATCAGGTCAGCAGAGCTGCTCTAGTGCCAGAGAACCAGGTCAGCAGAGCTGCTGTAGAGCCAGAGAATCCAGGGCAGTAGAGCTGCTTTAGAGCCAGAGAACCAGGTCAGCAGAGCTGCTTTAGAGGGAGAGAACCGGGTCAGCAGAGCTGCTTTAGAGCCAGAGATCTTGGCCAGCTAAGCTGGTAAAGAAGCAGAGAACCAGGTCAGTAGAGCTGCTTTAGAGCCAGAGAACCAGGTCAGAAGAGCTGCTCTAGAGCCAAAGAACCAAGTCAGCAGAGCTGCTTTAGAGCCAGAGAACCAGGTCAGCAGAGCTGCTTTAGAGCCAGAGAACTAGGTCAGCAGAGCCGCTTTAGAGCCAGAGAACCAGGTCAGCAGAGCTGCTCTAGAGCCTAAGAACCAGGCCAGCAGAGCTGCTCTAGAGCCAGAGAACCAGGTCAGCAGAGCTGCTATAGAGCCAGAGAAACCAGGTCAATAGAGCTGCTTTAGCGGGAGAGAATCAGCTCAGTAGAGCTGCTTTAGAGCCAGAGAACCAGGTCAGCAGAGCAGCTCTAGAGCCAGAGAAACCAGGTCAGCAGAGCTGCTTTAGAGGGAGAGAACCAGGTCAGCAGAGCTGCTTTAGAGCCAGAAAACCAGGTCAGCAGAGCTGCTCTAGAGCCAGAGAACCAGGTCAGCAGAGCTCCTTTAGAGCCATAAACAAAGGCCAGCAGAGCTGCTCTAGAGGCAGAGACCCAGGTCAGCAGAGCTGATTTAGAGGGAGAGAACCAGGTCAGCAGAGCTGCTTTTGAGCCAGAGAACCAGGTCAGCAAAGCTGCTCTAGAGCCTAAGAACCAGGTCAGCAGAGCCGCTCTAGAGCCAGAGAACCAGGTCAGCAGAGCTGCTGTAGAGCCAGAGAATCCAGGTCAGTAGAGCTGCTTTAGAGCCAGAGAACCAGGTCAGCAGAGCTGCTTTAGAGGGAGAGAACCAGGTCAGCAGAGCTGCTTTAGAGCCAGAGAACCTGGCCAGCTAACCTGCTAAAGAGGCAGAGAACCAGGTCAGTAGAGCTGCTTTAGACCCAGAGAACCAGGTCAGAAGAGCTGCTCTAGAGCCAAAGAACCAAGTCAGCAGAGCTGCTCTAGAGCCAGAGAACCAGGTCAGCAGAGCTGCTGTAGAGCCAGAGAACCAGGTCAGTAGAGCTGCTTTAGAGGGAGAGAACCAGGTCAGCAGAGCTGCTCTAGAGGGAAAGAACCAGGTCAGCAGAGCTGCTCTAGAGCCAGAGAACCATGTCAGCTTAAGAGCCATAGAACCGGGTCAGCAGAGCTGCTTTAGAGCCAGAGAACCAGATCATCAGAGCTGCTCTGTAGCCTAAGAACTGGGTCTGCTGAGCTGCTCTAGAGCCAGAGAACCAGGTCAGCAGACCTGCTGTAGAGCCAGAGAAACCATGTCAGCAGAGCTGCTTCAGAGGGAGAGAACCAGGTCAGCAGAGCTGCTTTAGAGGGAGAGAACCAGGTCAGCAGAGCTGCTTTAGAGCCAGAGAACCAGGTCAGCAGAGCTGCTCTAGCTGACTCTGACTGACTGACTGACACTGACTGACTGACACTGACACTGACACCGACTGACACTGACTGACTGACACTGACTGACTACTCTCTACTACTCTACTACTCACTCTCTACTACTCTCTACTACTCTCTCTCCACTACTCACTCTCTACTACTCACTCTCTACTACTCACTCTCTACTACTCACTCTTTACTACTTTCTACTACTCACTCTCTACTACTCACTCTCTACTGCTCACTCTCTACTACTCACTCTCTACTACTCTCCAGTACTCTCTCTCTACTACTCACTGCCTACTACTCTACTACTCACTATCTACTACTCTACTACTCACTCTCTACTACTCTACTACTCACTCTCTACTACTCACTCTCTACTATTCACTCTCTACTACTCACTCTTTACTACTCTCTACTACTCACTCGCTACTACTCTCTACTACTCACTCTCTACTAATTTCTACTACTACTCTATACTACTCACTCTCTACTACTCTCTACTACTCACTACTACTCTCTACTATTCTCTACCACACCCCCTCTACTACTCTGCTACTCACTCTCTACTACTCTCTCTCTACTACTTACTCTCTATTACTCTCTGTACCACTCTCTACTACTCACTCTCTACCATTCACTCTCTACTACTCACTCTCTACTACTCACTCTCCACTACTCAATCTCTACTACTCGCTCTCTACTACTCACTCTCTACTACTCTACTGCTCTATAATACTCTCTCTACTACTCGCTCTCTACTACTAGCTCTCTACTACTCACTCTCTACTACTCTTTACTACTCTCTACCACTCAGTGTCTACTACTCTACTACTCACTCTCTACTACTCTCTCTCTACTACTCACTCTACTACTCTCTACTACTCACTCTCCACTACTCTCTCTCTACTACTCACTCTCTACTACTCATTCTCTACTACTCGCTCTCTACTACTCTCTACTACTCACTCTCCACCACTCATGCTCTACTACTCGCTCTCTACTACTCACTCTCTACTACTCTCTCTACTTCTCACTCTCTACTACTCACTCTACTACTCTCTCTCTACTACTCTCTACCACTCACTCTCTACTACGCACTCTACTACTTGTATGTGTCTTTAATATACATATTAGGGCAAGAGATTATCTAAGATATTCATAAAAGTAATATATTTGTACTTAAAATAAAATATTATTTTAAAATATATTTTCGAGAAGTCGGGTGCGTGCATCGTGAGCGCAGAGAACCAGGTCAGCAGAGCTGCTGTAGAGCCAGAGAAACCAGGTCAGCAGAGCCGCTGTAGAGCCAGAGAACCAGGTCAGCAGAGCTTCTCTAGAGCCTAAGAAGCAGGTCAGCAGAGCTGCTCTAGAATCAGAGACCCAGGTCAGCAGAGCTGATCTAGAGCCAGAGACCCAGGTCAGCAGAGCTGCTCTAGAGGCCGAGAACCAGGTCAGCAGAGCTGCTGTAGAGCCAGAGAAACCAGGTCAGCAGAGCTCTTTAGAGGGAGAGAACTAGGTCAGCAGAGCTGCTTTAGAGCCAGAGAACCAGGTCAGCAGAGCTGCTCTGGAGCCAGAGAACCAGGTCAGCAGAGCTGCTTTAGAGCCATAGAACCAGGTCAGCAGAGCTGCTTTAGAGCCAGAGAACCAGGTCAGCAGAGCTGCTCTAAAGGCAGAGAACCACGTCAGCAGACCTGCTTTAGGGGGAGAGAATCAGCTCAGTAGAGCTGCTTTAGAGCCAGAGAACCAGGTCAGCAGAGCAGCTCTAGAGCCAGAGAAACCAGGTCAGCAGAGTTGCTTTAGAGGGAGAGAACCAGGTCAGCAGAGCTGCTTTAGAGCCAGAAAACCAGGTCAGCAGAGCTGCTCTAGAGCCAGAGAAACAGGTCAGCAGAGCTCCTTTAGAGCCAGAGAACCAGGTCAGCAGAGCTGCTTTAGAGCCAGAAAACCAGGTCAGCAGAGCTGCTTTTGAGCCAGAGAACCAGGTCAGCAAAGCTGCTCTAGAGCCTAAGAACCAGGTCAGCAGAGCTGCTCTAGAGCCAGAGAACCAGGTCAGCAGAGCTGCTGTAGAGCCAGAGAATCCAGGTCAGTAGAGCTGCTTTAGAGCCAGAGAACCAGGTCAGCAGAGCTGCTTTAGAGGGAGAGAACCAGGTCAGCAGAGCTGCTTTAGAGCCAGAGAACCTGGCCAGCTAACCTGCTAAAGAGGCAGAGAACCAGGTCAGTAGAGCTGCTTTAGACCCAGAGAACCAGGTCAGAAGAGCTGCTCTAGAGCCAAAGAACCAAGTCAGCAGAGCTGCTCTAGAGCCAGAGAACCAGGTCAGCAGAGCTGCTGTAGAGCCAGAGAACCAGGTCAGTAGAGCTGCTTTAGAGGGAGAGAACCAGGTCAGCAGAGCTGCTCTAGAGGGAAAGAACCAGGTCAGCAGAGCTGCTCTAGAGCCAGAGAACCATGTCAGCTTAAGAGCCATAGAACCGGGTCAGCAGAGCTGCTTTAGAGCCAGAGAACCAGATCATCAGAGCTGCTCTGTAGCCTAAGAACTGGGTCTGCTGAGCTGCTCTAGAGCCAGAGAACCAGGTCAGCAGACCTGCTTTAGAGCCAGAGAAACCATGTCAGCAGAGCTGCTTCAGAGGGAGAGAACCAGGTCAGCAGAGCTGCTTTAGAGGGAGAGAACCAGGTCAGCAGAGCTGCTTTAGAGCCAGAGAACCAGGTCAGCAGAGCTGCTCTAGCTGACTCTGACTGACTGACTGACACTGACTGACTGACACTGACACCGACTGACACTGACTGACTGACACTGACTGACTACTCTCTACTACTCTACTACTCACTCTCTACTACTCTCTACTACTCTCTCTCCACTACTCACTCTCTACTACTCACTCTCTACTACTCACTCTCTACTACTCACTCTTTACTACTTTCTACTACTCACTCTCTACTACTCACTCTCTACTGCTCACTCTCTACTACTCTCTCTCTATTCCTCTCTACTATTCACTCTCTACTACTCACTCTCTACTACTCTCCAGTACTCTCTCTCTACTACTCACTCCCTACTACTCTACTACTCACTATCTACTACTCTACTACTCACTCTCTACTACTCTACTACTCACTCTCTACTACTCACTCTCTACTATTCACTCTCTACTACTCACTCTTTACTACTCTCTACTACTCACTCGCTACTACTCTCTACTACTCACTCTCTACTAATTTCTACTACTACTCTATACTACTCACTCTCTACTACTCTCTACTACTCACTACTACTCTCTACTATTCTCTACCACACCCCCTCTACTACTCTGCTACTCACTCTCTACTACTCTCTCGTTACTACTTACTCTCTATTACTCTCTGTACCACTCTCTACTACTCACTCTCTACCATTCACTCTCTACTACTCACTCTCTACTACTCACTCTCCACTACTCAATCTCTACTACTCGCTCTCTACTACTCTACTGCTCTATAATACTCTCTCTACTACTCGCTCTCTACTACTAGCTCTCTACTACTCACTCTCTACTACTCTTTACTACCCTCTACCACTCAGTGTCTACTACTCTACTACTCACTCTCTACTACTCTCTCTCTACTACTCACTCTACTACTCTCTACTACTCACTCTCCACTACTCTCTCTCTACTACTCACTCTCTACTACTCATTCTCTACTACTCGCTCTCTACTACTCTCTACTACTCACTCTCCACCACTCATGCTCTACTACTCGCTCTCTACTACTCACTCTCTACTACTCTCTCTACTTCTCACTCTCTACTACTCACTCTACTACTCTCTCTCTACTACTCTCTACCACTCACTCTCTACTACGCACTCTACTACTTGTATGTGTCTTTAATATACATATTAGGGCAAGAGATTATCTAAGATATTCATAAAAGTAATATATTTGTACTTAAAATAAAATATTATTTTAAAATATATTTTCGAGAAGTCGGGTGCGTGCATCGTGAGCGCAGAGAACCAGGTCAGCAGAGCTGCTGTAGAGCCAGAGAAACCAGGTCAGCAGAGCCGCTGTAGAGCCAGAGAACCAGGTCAGCAGAGCTTCTCTAGAGCCTAAGAAGCAGGTCAGCAGAGCTGCTCTAGAATCAGAGACCCAGGTCAGCAGAGCTGATCTAGAGCCAGAGACCCAGGTCAGCAGAGCTGCTCTAGAGGCCGAGAACCAGGTCAGCAGAGCTGCTGTAGAGCCAGAGAAACCAGGTCAGCAGAGCTCTTTAGAGGGAGAGAACTAGGTCAGCAGAGCTGCTTTAGAGCCAGAGAACCAGGTCAGCAGAGCTGCTCTGGAGCCAGAGAACCAGGTCAGCAGAGCTGCTTTAGAGCCATAGAACCAGGTCAGCAGAGCTGCTTTAGAGCCAGAGAACCAGGTCAGCAGAGCTGCTCTAGAGGCAGAGAACCACGTCAGCAGACCTGCTTTAGGGGGAGAGAATCAGCTCAGTAGAGCTGCTTTAGAGCCAGAGAACCAGGTCAGCAGAGCAGCTCTAGAGCCAGAGAAACCAGGTCAGCAGAGCTGCTTTAGAGGGAGAGAACCAGGTCAGCAGAGCTGCTTTAGAGCCAGAAAACCAGGTCAGCAGAGCTGCTCTAGAGCCAGAGAAACAGGTCAGCAGAGCTCCTTTAGAGCCAGAGAACCAGGTCAGCAGAGCTGCTTTAGAGCCAGAAAACCAGGTCAGCAGAGCTGCTCTAGAGCCAGAGAGACAGGTCAGCAGAGCTCCTTTAGAGCCATAGACAAAGGCCAGCAGAGCTGCTCTAGAGGCAGAGAACCAGGTCAGCAGAGCTGATTTAGAGGGAGAGAACCAGGTCAGCAGAGCTGCTCTAGAGCCAGAGAATCAGGTCAGCAGAGCTGCTCGAGAGCCATAGAACCAGGTCAGCAGAGCTGCTTTTGAGCCAGAGAACCAGGTCAGCAGAGCTGCTCTAGAGCCGTAAAACCAGGTCAGCAGAGCTGCTCTAGAGCCAGAGAACCAGGTCAGCAGAGCTGCTGTAGAGCCAGAGAATCCAGGTCAGTAGAGCTGCTTTAGAGCCAGAGAACCAGGTCAGCAGAGCTGCTTTAGAGGGAGAGAACCAGGTCAACAGAGCTGCTTTAGAGCCAGAGAACCTGGCCAGCTAAGCTGCTAAAGAGGCAGAGAACCAGGTCAGTAGAGCTGCTTTAGAGCCAGAGAACCAGGTCAGAAGAGCTGCTCTAGATACAAAGAACCAAGTCAGCAGAGCTGCTTTAGAGCCAGAGAACCAGGACAGCAGAGCTGCTTTAGAGCCAGAGAACTAGGTCAGCAGAGCTGCTTTAGAGCCAGAGAACCAGGTCAGCAGAGCTGCTCTACAGCCTAAGAACCAGGCCAGCAGAGCTGCTCTAGAGCCAGAGAACCAGGTCAGCAGAGCTGCTATAGAGCCAGAGAAACCAGGTCAGTAGAGCTGCTCTAGAGGGAGAGAACCAGGTCAGCAGAGCTGCTCTAGAGCCAGAGAACCATGTCAGCTTTAGAGCCATAGAACCGGGTCAGCAGAGCTGCTTTAGAGCCAGAGAACCAGATCAGCAGAGCTGCTCTGTAGCCTAAGAACTGGGTCTGCTGAGCTGCTCTAGAGCCAGAGAACCAGGTCAGCAGACCTGCTGTAGAGCCAGAGAAACCAGGTCAGCAGAGCTGCTTTAGAGAGAGAGAACCAGGTCAGCAGAGCTGCTCTAGAGCCAGAGAACCAGGTCAGCAGAGCTGCTTTAGAGCCAGAGAAACAGGTCAGCAGAGCTGCTCTAGCTGACTCTGACTGACTGACTGACACTGACTGACTGACACTGACACCGACTGACACTGACTGACTGACACTGACTGACTACTCTCTACTACTCGACTACTCACTCTCTACTATTCTCTACTACTCTCTCTCCACTACTCACTCTCTACTACTCACTCTCTAGTCTACTACTCACTCTTTACTACTTTCTACCACTCACTCTCTACTACTCACTCTCTCCTGCTCACTCTCTACTACTCTCTCTCTATTACTCTCTACTATTCACTCTCTACTACTCACTCTCTACTACTCTCCAGTACTCTCTCTCTACTACTCACTCTCTACTACTCTACTACTCACTCTCTACTACTCTACTACTCACTCTCTACTACTCTCTACTACTCTCTCACTAGTACTCACTCTCTACTATTCACTCTCTACTACTCACTCTTTACTACTCTCTACTACTCACTCTCTAGTACTCTCTACTACTCACTACTACTCTCTACTACTCTCTACCACACCCCCTCTACTACTCTGTTACTCACTCTCTACTACTCTCTACTACTCTCTCTACTACTCACTCTCTATTACTCTCTTTACCACTCTCTACTACTCACACTCTACCATTCACTCTCTACTACTCACTCTCTACTACTCACTCTCCACTACTCAATCTCTACTACTCGCTCTCTACTACTCACTCTCTACTACTCTACTGCTCTATACTACTCTCTCTACTACTCGCTCTCTACTACTAGCTCTCTACTACTCACTCTCTACTACTCTTTACTATTCTCTACCACTCAGTCTCTACTACTCTACTACTCACTCTCTACTACTCTCTCTCTACTACTCACTCTACTACTCTCTACTACTCACTCTCTACTACTCTCTCTCTATGACTCACTCTCTACTACTCACTCTCTACTACTCGCTCTCTACTACTCTCTACTACTCACTCTCCACCACTCATGCTCTACCACTCGCTCTCTACTACTCACTCTCTACTACTCTCTCTACTTCTCACTCTCTACTACTCACTCTACTACTCTCTCTCTACTACTCTCTACCACTCACTCTACTACACACTCTACTACTTGCTCTGTACTACTTTCTACTACTCACTCTACTACTTACTCTCTACTACTCCCTACTACTCACTCTACTACTCACTTTCTACTACTCACTCTCTACTCCTCCACTACACTCTACTACTCATTCTCTAATACTCTACTACTCTCTCTACTACTCACTCTCTACTACTCTCTACTACTCACTCTCTACTACTCTCTACTACTCTCTACTACTCACTCTCTACTACTCACTCTACTACTCATTCTACTACTCACTCTCTACTACTCACTCTCTACTACTCTCTTCTACTACTCTCTACTACTCACTCTAATACTCACTCTCTACTACTCTACTACTCACTCTCTACTACTCACTCTACTCATCTCTACTACTCACTCTCTGCTACTCTCTCTACTACTCTCTACTACTCACTCTCTACTCTCTAATACTCACTCTCTACTCTCTACCTCTCTCTCTACTACTCTCCACCTCTACCTCTCCACCTCTCCACCTCCACCTCTACACCTCTACCACTCTAGCTCTACCTCTCTACCTCTCTCTACCTCTCTCTACACGCACACATATGCACATATATATATGCATATGCATTTATATAGATGTATGTGTGTATATATATATATTACCTACTGGCTAAAGCCAGTAGGTATATATAGTTAGGATTGTTTTCCATAGGGAAATCGCAACATTCTATTGGGAATAACTTTGGCGCCGGTTGAGGAATCTTCCTGAAATTTTCCTTAACTTTGCCTCACGGCGCTCCGCTCCTTCCCTGAAAGATTGGGGGGGATTCGTCAAGCGGGGGCCGAGATAAAAGGGGGGTCCCAAAACGTGTTTTCCCCATGTTAATTTCCATAGGGCGGTTGGCCTCACTTTTAGCCCGAACAGCTGAATGGTTTTCCACCAAACTTGGCAAAATTGTAGGTACTGGTAGCCCGATGTGCCTTTGCTATGTCTCAAGATATGTGCTCCAGTGGTTTTTATGAAAATTAACTTTGAAAAAATATATATTGGGCTACATTGGGCTATATATATGTTAGAGCCCAAATGTAGCCCAATGTAGCCCAATGGAGCCCAATGTAGCCCAAAGATGGCCACCAGAGACAAAAAAAACAAATGTAGCCCAAATATCAGCCAGATGTAGCCCAACTATAGCCCAATGACAGAATGTCCCAGAGTGTTCTAAAGAACAACTAGAGCGCTAACAGTCTTACTTATGACAAAAGTATGGCACACCTGAAGTCATCTTGATTGGAATAAAGTGTTAACACTTAAAACATTTAATTTGCAAAGGAACAACATGAGGGGGTTCATTTTGCCATAGCAATTATGATTAGTGCTGAAGAAAGAAAAATTAGGGCACATTTTGAGTGACTTCTCAAATCCTCTTATATTTCATTAAAAAAAGTCTGATATGCAGTCTCCCAAGATGGCCACCAGAGACAAAAGAGCCCAAATGTAGCCCAAATAACAGCCAGATGTAGCCCAACTATAGCCCAATGACAGAATGTCCCAGAGTGTTCTAAAGAACAACTAGAACGCTAACAGTCTTACTTATGACAAACGTATGGCACACCTGAAGTCATCTTGATTGGAATAAAGTGGTAACACCTAATACATTTAATTTGAAAAGGAACACCATGAGGGGTTTCATTTTGCCATAGAAATTTTATATATATATATATTCACTGAAAAAACCATAGGTTACACACCAGTTATAGTTAGGAATTAGCATTTAAAAAACCTTTGAAATTCACTGAGAAAAACCATAGGTTTCACACCAGTTATAGTTAGCTGGAAATTTTACTCGCATAAAACCATTGAAATTCCCACGTTATAGTTAGTTGGACTCACTATAACTTGCACGTCTGCAATGCACTGCTGATGACGTCACATATTACATCACTCATGCATATATTTAAATATTTAAACATTACTCGCTAATATATGTATTCACTAAGATACACTTAATAAGCCAGTTAACCAATCAAGTTTTTTTTTTTTAAAACACTGAAAAAACCATAGGTTTCAGGCCTTATATAGTTAGGAATTAGCATTTAAAAAACCTTTGAAATTCACTGAAAAAACTATAGGTTTCAGGCCTTATATAGTTAGGAATTAGCATTTAAAAAACCTTTGAAATTCACTGAAAAAACCATAGGTTTCAGGCCTTATATAGTTAGGAATCAGCATTTAAAAAACCTTTGAAATTCACTGAAAAAAACCATAGGTTTCAGGCCTCATATAGTTAGGAATTAGCATTTAAAAAAAACTTTGAAATTCACTGAAAAAACCATAGGTTTCAGGAGTTATATAGTTAGGAATTAGTTTTTAAAAAACCTTTGAAATTCACTTAAAAAACTATAAGTTTTAGTGGTGTTATAGTTAGCTGGACATTTTACTCATACAAAACCAATTAAATTGCTCCTAAATAGTTAGTTGTACTAACTATATTTCGCGCACCCGCAATCCACTGCTGATGATGTCACATATTAGATCATTCATGACATGGTCAGTGACATCACTGATGACATCTCAAATGACATCACTGATGACATCATCCACGTGACAATCACATACACCTTTTCATACACTATTACAATTTTTCATCACTGTTTGTAAAATACAGAGTATCATATTTAAATCCATTGTCACAGCAATACAAGTATCTAAAAATCCACTCAGTGATTCATAGATGTATACACACATCTAATCACTTACCTATGGATTCACTCATACATGCTGTCAATGAACAATAGAACACTATCAAAAATACTTATACATCTATATCGACATTAAACAACAGCACGCATCCTATTCACATATGAAGTCATCCTACTCACTTATGCAAACAATGGATCATAGTTACATATTTACTTAGCAAAACACTTATACAAACACCACTTCTTCTATTCATTTAGATAGTAAGTCATACTTAGTGAATTATAAAATCATTATTAAAAGTATACAGTTATCCATACAGTCACTCACACAATCATTGTGTCTTATGTATACTTATTTATATACAACTGACACATACACTGCCTTTTATTTTTCTAGTTTGTTGGACCTGTACCTTTGAGAAATATATTTGCTCATCACCACACCCATAAAGAGATTCCCTCACCCAAACTGTTAGAACATGTAGTTTTAACTTCATATATCTACTGAATGAACTATTCACACATCTTTGGACAGTCACACACCCCCCATCGAACCACACACACTTTCACACTCCCATACAAATACTCAGTTAACTAATCAATAACTAATATAGACTTTCACATAGCTAGTAACCAACTGTAGAATCAGTTTACACAACAACTGACAAAGTGATATAGATATTCACACAGTTTAGTCACTATCCACTATATTTAGTGAGACATTATAAATTGGTCAAGTAAACAGTCAATTACACTGCTACTAAATCCTCCATCCAAATATTTATTTATATATATCCACTCATTCTTTAATGTAAATTGCTATATATATAATGCATATTTAAATAACGAAGCAAACCACATTCACTGGATGATGTCATCAGTGATGTCATCAGTGATGTCATTTGAGATGTCATCAGTGATGTCTCTGACCATGTCATGAATGATCTAATATGTGACATCATCAGCAGTGGATTGCGGGTGCGCGAAATATAGTTAGTACAACTAACTATATAGGAGCAATTTCATTGGTTTTGTATGAGTAAAATGTCCAGCTAAATATAACACCACTAAAACTTATAGTTTTTTGATTGAATTTCAAAGGTTTTTTAAAAACGAATTCCTAACTATATAACTCCTGAAACCTATGGTTTTTTCAGTGAATATATATATACATACATATATAAACAGATATATAAAGTGCATATCTATATAAATACAAATATAAATGCATGCATACATATACATATACGCATACAAATGTATGTCATGTACATGAACGTTTGAAAAACACTAATACAAGCAAAGCTAAAAAGCCACGTAATTACAAACAGAATTGCTTTAACTTAAACGATGGCGAAACCTATTGCATTTTCAATGCTTTCTTACTTTGGTACCATCAAGAAGGCATTCAGATGTGTCACACATTTGCCATAAATTCGAAATGTTAGCACTCTAGTTGCTCATTAGATCACTGTAGTAAAGATACTGCTCACCAGGGAAGTCAGCTGATGGTATTCAAAGTGCATGTTTCAGTCTGCATGTCACATTTTTTTAATGAAATAGAAGAGGATTTGAGAAGTCAAAATGTGCCCTAATTGTTCTTTCTGTAGCACTAATCATAATTTCTGTGGCAAAATGAACCCCCTCATTTTGTTCCTTTGCAAATTACATGTTTTAAGTGTTACCACTTTATTCCAATCAAAATGGCTTCAGGTGTGCCATACTTTTGTCATAAGTAAGACTGTTAGCGTTCTAGTTGTTCTTTAGAACACTCTGGGACATTCTGTCATTGAGCTATATTTGGGCTACATCTGGGTGATATTTGTGCTACATTTGGGCTCTTTTGTCTCTGGTGGCCATCTTGGGAGACGTATTTGTTATGAAGTTTCCTAATTTCCTCATTTACTACGGTCTCCTCAGTAGGAAATACTTTCAGTTTTTTACTTTGATTCCATCTAGGAGGCATTCAGATGTGTCACACATTTGCCATAAATTCAGAATGTTAGCACTCAAGTTATGTTATGTTATGTTATGTTACTTTATTTCTTTTATAGCGCACGGCAACTCCAGAGGAGCATCCCGGCGCTTTGGCAAAGAAAGACAGCATAGAAAGCAACCACACAACAGAAAAGAGCAGAAAAAGAGACTATTTCCTAAAAAGCCATGTCTTCAGATCCTTTCTAAAAGTCAGAAGACAGGAAGCCGATCTCAGGGACAATGGTAATTCGTTCCATGCCTTGGGCGTCAGATAGCGGAAAGATCGACCTCCCAATCGTGCACGACGAATTACAGGAACAGTAAGCAAAGACAGACCAGATGACCTGAGATTCCTGCTTGGCACATACCGGGAGATACGTTTCCCAATATATTTGGGGCCAATACCATGTAAGGCCTTAAAGGCCACAGTCAGGCATTTAAAAAGGACTCGCTTGGAGATAGGTAGCCAATGAAGAGTGTTCAATAAGGCAGTGGCGCCAGCTCTCCTCGGGAGTCCAAAGATGGCACGGGCTGCCGAATTCTGGACTACTTGCAAACGGGTCATGAGATATTTTGGTAGACCCAAAAAAAGAGCGTTTGCATAGTCCAGTCGCGACCCGATTAACGCCTGAACGACTGTTTTCCTGTGGTTGAGTGATAGTAGAGGGAGAAATTTCCTCAGCATCCGTAAGATGCCGAAGCATTTCCCAACAATGGACAAGATGTGGGGTCCAAAGGATAAATCACAGTCCACTACCACTCCCAAATTCTTGGCCTTCACAGCAACCTTGTCAGGAGGAAACATATCCTGTGGCCACCAAGATTTCCAGTCATGTTCCGGTGCGCAACCGAAAAAAAGCAACTCTGACTTGTCAGAGTTGCATTTTAAGCCATGACCTCTGAACCACTCAAACACCGCACCAAGGCAATCCCTGATCTTTATGCCATCAAATGACCCACCCCTGTCACATGTGAACAGGAGTTGGGTGTCATCAGCATAAGACACGATCCGGGCGCCAAAAGATTCCGCGACTTCCGCCAGAGGGGCCATAAAGATGTTAAACAGCATAGGGCTAAGAATGGAGCCCTGCGGGACTCCCACCTCTAGCGGAGCCATATCAGCGGAAAAAGGAGGCGCCCAGATCGTTTGTCAGCGGTCGGCCAGAAATGATTTTAGCCAGTTCCACACCGTTCCTCGAAGGCCACACTCCCAGAGTCTTACAAGGAGGGCATCATGAGGAACGGTGTCGAAAGCCGCCGCCAAGTCAAGCATGACTAACACGGCCTTTCCCCCCAAGTCGAGTACTTCCCTGATGGCATCAGTGACCTCCAGCAGAGCCGACTCCGTGCTAAAATTAGCACGGAAGCCGGACTGCGAGGTGTGCAATAGGTCGTTTTCTTCGATGAAACTGGAAATTGTCCTATGCACATAACGCTCGGCCACTTTTGCCAGAGCAGGGAGAAGGGAGATTGGCCTGTAGTTGGCATGTATCAGGGGGTCCAAGGTGGGTTTTTTGAGCAGTGGTAAAATCATGGCTCGCTTCCAGGCCTGAGGCACCTCCCCTGTCGACAAAGATGTGTTCAGCAGGGGGTTCACCAAGATGTTAATGGCGGAAGCCACTTTCCCCAAGCATTTAGCCGGACATGGATCTAGAGGAGAGCCGGATTTCAAGCCGGACAACAACTCTAAAGATGTACTAAGATCCATAGGAGGAAATGCAGAGAGGAAAGGGCCATGGTCTTCCACAGAACAAGGTAGCGGTAGATGGCTCACATCCGATTGCGCACTAGAGAGAGAGGCCTGGATGGCTGTGATCTTACTGACAAAGAAGGTGGCAAGTTGTTGTATCCACGCATCCGTATGAGTGTGGCTGGGGGTACAAACCGCAGGAGAGATAAAATCCTGGACCACTTTGAAAATTTCTTTGCAGACATTGTCAGCCTCATCAATGCGATGCTCAAAATAGGCCCATTTTCCGTCCCAAATAGAATGATGATAGGCTTTAATGGCTGCCCGAAATTTCAATTTCTCAGTTGGGTCGTAAGTCCGCCTCCAGGCCCTCTCCGCCCTTTTACACTCCTGACGTTGAATCCTCAACTGAGGAGAGAACCATGGGGCAGACGCCCTACGCTCTCCTAGTTTAGATCTTTTTTTGGGGATTAGGGTCTCAAATCTTGCTAAAAGCCATTTATGCAAGAGGACAAGATTCTCCTCCAGACTTCCCAAAAAAGGGCAAGGTGAGGAGATGAGAGCCTCGGACAGCATGTCCCCAGAGAGCAGATGAAACGGGCGTGAAGTTCTCGTGGCCGCAATTTCTCTCTCCCGAACAAAGGCAGTAACAGGCAAAGAAAAGGAGATTAAGAAGTGATCCGACCAAAGTACTGGCTGTATGGCACAGACCGAAATGGGTCTTGTTGAAAATACCTGATCTAAGGTGTGGCCTTTATTATGTGTAGGGCCTTTCACAAAGGGAAATAACCCTAATGAAGCCGTGATATCGTTGAGTTTTGTAGTGTCGGGGTCACAGCTATTGTCCATGTGGACATTGAGGTCTCCAAGAAGAATACAGTGATCTGACCTGAGACAAGAGACTGCTAGTGCTTCTTGCAGTTCATCAAAGAAAGGCCCTATTGATCCAGGGGTTCTATATACTAGTATCCCAGTACAGGCTGGAGGGGGGAAAGGTGTAAGGTGAAACCAAGTGCTTCACATCCCTGAATATTCTCCACCGAAAAGGTAGAGCAGGGAGTACTCTTTTCCACAATAAGAGCAACTCCACCACCTCTGCCCGATGTTCTATCCCTCCTAAAGATGGTATAATTCGGAGGGATGGCATTTGCCAGGTCTGGTGCGGAGAAATCGCCCAACCAGGTCTCGGTCAAAAACAAACACGTGATGTTTGAATTATACAACAAATTCCAAATGTCACTAGAGTGACGGTTCACGGACCTGGTATTGAGGAGGAGGCATTGAAAGGGGACAGGAGTATTGTCGAACCCGGTATCGGCCAGTGCCGGGAAACGCCATGCACATGACGGACAACCTTTCCTTAATTTCCTACCACCAGGGAAAATATGGGAGCATTTTCCTCGAGGGAGACGTAGAGCGAAAAGCTCAGCTGAAGAATAAATCAGCATATTAAAAAAGTTAAAAACAACAATGGCCAATATGAAACAGACCACGAGACCGGCCCCGAGAAGCCGTCCAGCCCCGTCCGCATCCGGGACGCTGACGGGCGCAGACGGGCTGGACTCAGGCGTGACTCCGGCGCTGCGTAGGCGCACCCGCTGCGCGATCCCGCTGCGCTCGCAAGGGAGCTTTATGTAGGCGAACATCCACCCCCACAGAGCGCTAGTCCGCTCGTGGTCACCGCCCCCCTCCCGGCTAAACACCACTCCAAGATGGCGGGCGCTGTTTTTTTTCCACCCCGGGACCCGGACCCGCTACAACAGCGGTGGTAGCACGATTATAGTGCAAGTGTGAGGGAAGAAAAGCCCCGCTGTAAAATCAGGGGATAAGAACCAAACAGAAAAGCAAATATTTAACAGGTAAGAATTAAAAGTATAGCGCGATGTTAAGCGCGAAGTGCAGAGCGCTATGCAGGGCAGCCTTTACCTGATTAGATCACTGTAGTAAAGCTACTGCTCACCAGGGAAGTCTGCTGCTGGTATTGAAAGTGCATGTTTCAGTCTGCATGTCAGAATTTCTTAATGAAATAGAAGAAGATTTGAGAAGTCACTCAAAATGTGCCCTCATTTTTCTTTCTGCAGCACTAATCATACTTTCTATGGCAAAATGAACTCCCTCATGTTGTTCCTATTTAAATTAAATGTATTAAGAGTGACCACGTTATTCCAATCAAGATGGCTTCAGGTGTGCCATTTGTTTGTCATAAGTAGGACTGTTAGCGCTCTAGTTGTTCTTTAGAACACTCTGGGAAGCTGCAGAAGAACACAAAGGAATCAACTGACAGTCTCTGCTCTTGTTGGATGTACATGTTTTACTGAGAATGTCAGACCTCATTCTCACATGACTGAGAAAGATAATGTGAATTTACTGAAAATATGCTCTCAGTTTAGCTTATAGATCACCTTCCAAACCTCTGTGGGAAAAGCATGAGAAAATAGTTTTCTCTAAAACATGATTCATGATATCCCAGCAGAAGGCTTTTTTCACATGGTAAAATCACCTTAGAACACACCACAATTCCTAAAATTAGTATGGTACTATGAACAAATGATTTATATTGTAACTAAAGTCTTAAAACCTTCTATTAACTGCAATGCTTTTTAATGAGGTGCTATCATGTATATTGGTCCCAAGATGGCTGCCAACCATTTCTGGTTTGGAGTGTTGACAGACAGTTGACAGCCAATCAGCATGCAGCTCGTGCTCGCAATGCTAGATATATATTGTTTTCCTTTTGATTTTTTCAGGAACTACTGGAGGGATTTACACCATTTAAGCAAAAGCGTAATCTGCGAATCAGACTCTACCATTTTGCCAAATTTCTTGTAATTCCGTTCAGCAGTTCGGGCTGTAGCTGTGTCTAATCGTCCTATGAAAAATAACATGGGGAAAACACGTTTTGGGACCCCCCTTTTTTCTCAGCCCCCACTTGACAAATCCCCCCAAAACTTTCAGGGAGGGAGCGGAGCGGGCCATCTTCTTTGAGAAATGCGCGAAGATTCGTCCACGGCGCCAAAGTTATTCCAAATAGAATGTTGTGGATTTCCTATGGAAACTAGGTCCTAACTATAACTACCTACTGGTGACTGCCAGTAGGTAATATATATATATATATATATATATATATATATATATATATATATATACATTGTCGCTCCAAGGTTGTCCACCTTTGAGTAGCACACGAGCAGCAGCTTGATTTATGTGTAGGTGAGGACGGGGTTCCGCTTGTAGATGCCGCTCCGTAATGGATCTTCCCGACGCGTTTCGAAGCTCCATATGCTTCTCTTCATTCCTATTATGGGAAGTGTGGTGCGGAAAGCGGAGTATGCACCACCCCGTCATCCTTGGGGGTCACGGAAGTGAAACAGCAGCCGTACACGGGTAGAAGACGGGCCCACTTGCGGGGTCCATACAGGACTTGATTATGTGCTTTCCGCACCACACTTCCCATAATACACAGTCTCATTTGAGCCTCCCATTGGTGGGTGTGTCATATGGAAAATGGAGAAGTGGGTTAGCGGTAGCGCACACCGCTTCCATTAAAGCCCCTGAAGAGAAGCATATGGAGCTTCGAAACGCGTCGGGCAGATCCATTACGGAGCAGCATCTACAAGGGGATCCCCGTCCTCACCTACACTTAAATGAAGCTGCTGCTCGTGTGCTACTCAAAGGTGGACAACCATGGAGCGACAATTTCTACGTGGCCGTCCAGCTGCGGAGTATGCACCACCCCATCCTCACCTACACATAAAACAAGCTGCTGCTCGTGTGCTACTCAAAGGTGGACAACCTTGGAGCGACAATATATATATATATATATATATTACCTACAGGCAGTCGCCAGTAGGTAGTTATAGTTAGGATTGTTTTCCATAGGGAAATCGCAACATTCTATTGGGAATAACTTTGGCGCCGGTTGAGGAATCTGCCTGAAATTTTCCTCAACTTTGGCGAGAGCCGAAACGCGTCGTGGCAAACTGGTGTTGGGCAAAATAAATCTCTGAGAAAACACCAAGAATTGGGTCTCGTCTCGTCTCGTCTGTTACTGAAATTGGCTGTTGGCGCTACATTCTATTGGGAATAACTTTGGCGCCGGTTGAGGAATCTGCCTGAAATTTTCCTCAACTTTGCCTCGCGGCGCTCCGCTCCTTCCCTTAAAGTTTGGGGGGCATTCGTCAAGCGGGGGCCGAGATAAAAGGGGGTCCCAAAACGTGTTTTCCCCATGTTAATTTCCATAGGGCGGTCGAACTTACTTTCAGCTCGAACGGCTGAATGGATTTTCACCAAACTTGGCAAAATTGTAGGGACTTGTAGCCCGATGTGCCTTTGCTATGTATCAAGATATGTGCTCCAGAGGATTTTGAGTAATTTGAGTTTAAAAAAATATATATATCTATAAGCGCGCCTCGGTACGCGTACCGGGGAGCGCACCGGGCGCGCTACGCGACTTGCGCACGGAAAGCTGATTGGCTCTCGAGTGTCTGTAAACATTCGAAACAGTCCGCAGTGGCCGCCATCTTGTATCTCGGTAGGACCGAGATACAAGAGGTGGCAAAAAACAAAGGGGGAAATGACCTAAAGGGGGCAGGGTACACCCCCCTGACCCGCTAGGTTTGATGTGGGGGCCATACATTTTTTTTTTTTCGATTTACGCGGGGGGAGCGCCCAGTACGCGCACCGGGGTGCGTACCGGGGAGCGTACCATGGAGAAAAAAGAATGACAGAGTTTCCCAAAAATGTAGCATTTTTTTTATAAATCGGAGGTAGTTTTTTATTGTTTTTGTTGTTTTATTTTTTTTATTGTTTTTTTTTATTTTTTTTTACTTTTTTTTACTTTTCTGAACAGTTTTATATTTTTTTGTATTTTTTAAGGGGAGAAACAAAAAACAGGGAATTCTAAAGGGCTCAACAGGAGCAAAAAAAAAGGCAGAAAAAATTAATGTTTTCTTGGGCACTTGTGGTTATCCCAAGCACGGTTAATAAGTGTGATGCTTTGCTCTCCATAGCATATCGTTTGTCCACAAAAAATACAAACCATTTCTCCCTAACTTCCGGTCCTGATGGGGTGGGAACATTAGTTTGGGAGGTGCGGGCAGAAGATTGGACAGGGTTTCTGGCCAGTTCCCTGAGCTCTGCCCTTGCATAGTTATTTGGATGCCTCCGTCGCATATGCCTGATCATCGTGTGGTTGCCAAAGGAGTATTTTTTGTTGGGATTCTCCCTTGACAGCTCCTGATGACATATTAAGCAGGTTGCCTTAGGCGCATTTACTTTTTTCTTGTCCTTGGGGATTGAAAAAAACTGCCAGATGATGTGCTCTTTAGGTTTGTATATAATATTGTCCTCTTGGACGAATCTCCTCTCCTCCTCCTCCTCATCTTCCTCCTCTTCTTCATCTCCACCACTGTGAAGTTGTGGTGGTCCTTGTGGTGGTGGTGGTGGTGGTGGTCCAGAAGCTCCAGCAGCTGCAGCTAATGTAGCCATGTTCTACTGAAATAACTGCAGGTCTACCTCTCTCAAAGCACAAAAGTAGAATGAGGAAAAAAGGTGGGGTCTTTCATCATTTAGAAAAGAAAACTGTTCTGAACCAATGAAAAGTGTTATTTTTAGGTCACATGACCTGGCCTTACATCGTTAGGACACCGAAAGTGAAATGAACCAATCAAAAGTTTTATTTTCAGGTCACATGACCCGACGCGTTTACGCTACGCGCCCCGGGGCGCGCTCCAGGGTGCGCCCATAGTCGCGCCCCGGGGCGCGCCCGGGGGCGCGTAGCGTAAGCACGTCAGGACGTTGCGTGATCGTATGCGCTCGCGTGCTTCCAGGTGCGCTTACGCAGTGCGTCATATGACGCATCACGCGTTTACGCAAAACGTCACGATGTTGTTTTCGTTCGCGAGAATAGCGCTAACGGGACGCTCACCGGTACGCGCCCCGGGGTGCGCCGCAACATTGCGCTTACCCGTACGTTCACCGGTACGCGCCCCGTGAGCGCTCCAGGGCAATAAAAATAAAAAAAATTATTACATAATTAAACAATATAAAATTCATTATAAAATGTTTTACTTTTTATACCTATAGAGATTTGCTATTAAAAAAACCTATGAAATTCACTGAAAAAAACCATAGGTTTCACACCAGTTATAGTTAGGAATTTGCATTTAAAAAACCTATGAAATTCACTGAAAAACCAAAGGTTTCACACCAGTTATAGTTAGGAATTAGCATTTAAAAAACCTATTAAATTCACTGAAAAAAACATAGGTTTCACACCAGTTATAGTTAGCTGGAAGTTTTACTCGCATAAAACCATTGAAATTCCCACGTTATAGTTAGTTGGACTCACTATAACTTGCGCGTGCAATGCACTGCTGATGACGTCAAATATTACATCACACATGACATGGTCAGTGACATCACTCATGACATCACTGATGACACCATCCAGTGAATGTGTGTCTTTTAAAAAAATAAATATGTGTTATATATGTATATGCAAAAGTTGATGGAAGAATAAATGTTTAAATAAGTGTTTACATGGATGTTTTTTTTTTTAAAGTTGATTGGTTAACTGGTTTATTAAGTGTATCTTAGTGAATACATATATTAGAGAGTAATGTTTAAATATTTAAATATATGTATTAGTGTTTCACTTTGTGTATAAGTGGCTGCATGGGTTGGTGAGTAGCTACATGTGTATGTATATGGGTTATTAGATGTTTTTCTTAGTATCAGTATGAGTGTTTGTATGGTTTGGTGGGGGTATTACTAAGCACATAGATGCATGAATGACTGACTCTCTCTTTGTATGTGTTTTGAAGACAGCATATGTGCAGGACTGTATGGGTGGATGAGTATGTATATGTGTGTGTTAGTGAGTGAATGACTGTCTCACTAGTGTCTTTATCAGTAACTACATATGTTTTAATGTAGTATATGTGAATATTGATGTATATAAGTGAGTATATGTGAGAGTGAGGGATTGTAAGAGTTCCTGTTTAAATTAGTATGTGTTTCTATAAGTGATTGTTTAAGAGAGTAAGTATGTGTAAGTTTCCTTAGAAGTAAAGTGGTAGTGTGTGTATAGCTGTATATGCAAATAAATGGATGTTCAATAGTTTATTTGTAATAATAAATAACTTTTAATTATTTATAGTTAATTTACTTACCACCCTACAGCCCTACAAAATCCAAAACCTGCATGTAAAAATTAACTTAAAAAACGTAACTTAAAAATATTAATTATAGAATTAAAATAATTAATCATCAAATAATTATTAATTATTAAGTAAAAATTCATTATAATTAATTTACTTCCCATCCTGTGCCCCTATAAACCCCCAACCTACTACCTTCCAAAATCTTGTTTAAAAGTATAACATAAATAAAAAATACCCAAAATTCACAAACTATATTAAAAAAGCATTTATTTATTTATTTATAAACAGTTTTCTATAGCGCGAACTAGACCCTTGGGTATCAGAGCGCTTAACATCACGCGGCATAGTACAAATAATAAAGGAGGAAAAGGTACAGGATAAACATCAATGTAGTTAGGTAATAACAGAGGATAAGGTACAGGACTGCTACAACGTTCCAAGATATGAATAATACTGTTCTGAGGTAGTAGTTGAAAGATTTCTCTCCTCCCCTGGATTGTCTCTTGCCTTCCGACCAGTGTTCTCTTATGGAGTGTCCTTTTCTATAAATATCTCGCTTTGCTATCTAAAATATCCTGGTTACAATGGCAGTTTGCCTACCTATGGGAGGAATTTGTTCATGAGAAAGATCTTAATTTCTTTCTTAAATGTTGCAGTGTTCGAAATGTTTCTGATGTTCGCAGGGAGAGAATTACAGATTCTAGGGGCTGCACCAGAGAACGCTCTCTCATAGGTTTTTTTCTTCTTGAAAATAGGTGGTCTCAGCAGCAGAGAATTGGCACTCCGGGTAGGTCTGTTTCTTCCTGATATTTCTATTTTCTTGGCAAGATATCTGGGAGTGTTGTGATGAATCGCTTTATGGGTGATACATGCCAATTTTAGCTGTATCCTAGCTTCGTAAGGTAGCCAGTTTAGAGCTTTCAAGTGGGGGGATATGTGGTCAAATTTCCTCGTCCCTGTGATAAGTCTTGCCGCTGCATTGAGGCATGCTTTTAGAGGAGCTATGGAAATTTTTGGGAGACCTGCTAGTGTTGTGCACCCATATTTAATTCTTGAGATAACCAGAGATTGCACCGCTAGTTTTAGGTCATTCTCCGATAGAAATGACTTCATTTTTCTTAAATAGTTCAGGTGGAAGCGTGCGTTTTTTGCCATTATTTTAATGTGGGTTTTCATATCAAGTTGTTCATCCAGTGTGATTCCTAGCGATTTCGCTGACTCAACTAGAGTCGGGGTGCAGTTTAGTGCTGTGATCATTTTGGACCATTCCTTTGCTACTGCTTGTTTCTTTTGAGGTGCTATCAGTAAGAATTCGGTTTTATTCGCGTTTAGCTTGAGATGATTGTTAGTTAGCCAATTTAGTGTCATTTTGAGGGCCTCATTCGTGATAGTAGTGTCTTCCATTGATGCAATCTTGATGTAAAGTTGCGTGTCGTCTGCGTACATATGGTGAGATATTTTGGAATTTCGCAGGGTTTCTGTGAGGGGTTCAATATATAGATTAAACAAAGACGGGGATAGAATTGATCCTTGGGGAACTCCAATTGCGTTAGGGCAAGAAGGAGAGAGAGATTGATTTACTAGGAATCTCTGAGTTCTATTCTGTAAGAATGATTTGAACCAATCCAATACAGTGCCGGAAATTCCCATCCTGTCCTGCAATCTGTTGAGAAGTTTTTCATGGTTGACTGTGTCAAACGCTGATGACAAGTCAAGGAGGATGAGTAGACAAGCTTGGTTGTGATCTAAAGCTTGAAGTGCATCATCGACTATGTGGAGGATTGCTGTTTCCGTGCTGTGGCCAGCTCTGAATCCCGATTGGCAATCATCCAGTAGAGAGACGTTGTCGATATGTTGGCTTAACTGATTTTGTACACACCTCTCTATTAGTTTGGCAAGAAGAGGGATATTGGTCACTGGGCGGTAGTTATTTGGATCTTCCGGGTCTGCTGTGGGTTTTTTAGGATCGGGACTACTTGACCTGTCTTGAGGCATTCTGGGAGGACCCCCCGGGAGAGTGAGGCGTTTATGATTTCCGTCCATATTGGAATCATAATATGGCTGATTTTTTCCAGGCATTTTGATGGCAGGGGGTCGTTAAAGTGATTGTTAGGTTTATTGGCGGCGAGCGTTTTAGTGATCTCAATCTGGCTTAAAGGTTTGAAGGTGTCCCAATGTGCCTTGTTTTTAGTCTTATTGTTCGCATAGTTTGTTGCAGATTGTGATGCCGTGTTGTCGCTGGGGTTATCTGTAGCGATCCTGAGTTCTTTTTCCAGATCCTTGGCTTTGTTATAGAAAAAGGTTGAGAATTCTTCGCAACTTGGTTGTGTTTTGGTAACTTCTTGGGCCGATTTTGCCAGCTTATTTGATTGTAATTTTATAATCTCAAACAGTTTCCGAGGTCTGTTTTTGGCGTTGTCCAGTTCAGATTTGATAAATTCCTTTTTCGAGTTGATGATCTTTTTGTTATATTCCTTTCTGATCTTTCTGAGTGATTTCAGCTCAGGGGATGATGGGTGTTGTCTCCATTTTCTTTCTGCACGTCTCAGTTTTCGCCTATCTTCGTTCAATATTCCGTTAAACCAAGGGTTTTTAATCTTGTCCGTGACTCTTTTTAATTTGAGTGGTAAGGTGGAGTTGACTATTTGCGATATTGTGGCCGTGTAATGGTTCGTTAGATCAGTCACATTCTGCATGTTTTCTGGTAGGATTAGATCTCTTTTGCAGCTTTCCAATAGAAGATCTATATTTGAGTCTCTGGTTTCTCTTATCCATCTCTTCCTTTTGCTCGATTGAGTGGTTTTTATCTTCTCCTGAGATGATATTAGGAAGGTTATGGCGTGGTGATCTGACCAGTCGCATGGTTCTATTGAGAGGATTGAGATGATGTTATCCTTAGAGATGATCCAGTCTAATGTTGCTCCTTTTTCATGAGTAGGTTGTAGACAGGCTTGTGATAAGTTTAGTTCAACAACATTAACATTAATTACTAGCATTAACTAGCATTAACAATATATAAACAAACAATATATAACATATATGTAAAAATACACAAAATTAATGAAAAATCGATATAATTGACAACTATATTTTTAAAATTGATACTAACAACCTATATATTTTTGTAATCGATATTAACACTTTCTATATTTTTATCATCAATATTACATTACTTAAAAAATTGATGTTCTTGCTGACAATATTTGTGTAGCACAATATTTGCAACTTGATATTTAAGTAGGTTGATATTAAAATCTAGATATTTTGCCTTTTAGTTATGTGTTTACAAAACATGCTAATGGTGTGTACACGCCACTTGCAGGTATTGTAAACACATAAATTAAAGTCAATATAATTTACAATACCAACAATTCAAACTCTCGCAAATGCGAGACCTACTGCATTGCAAATGCTTATTCTACTTGAAAGGATGGAATTCCTAGTCTCTTGTGACCAACTGCAGTGTGTGCCCAACCTGCTGTGCTATTAAAATGCAAGCTTACCATTGGTCCGTATGATGTTGGAGCAACCTTGCATTCTTTGACTAAACCTGCCTATTTATGCCTTCCATCCCAATGACTTCGTGACTTTTTTTTTAAACTAGTAATGGTGGATTGTGATAAATGGTTGTAGCTTTAGAGTACAGCATATTTTGGGGGTGCATAATCGAAATTAACCCCTTCCCTGCTGCCATCAGCCATCGCAAGCACTACCTCGCTGGTGCTGCGGACGTCCAACGGCCAACGCGGGCCCACCCACTCCGTGGAACGGCTGCGAAATAACGGCCGCGGCTAAGGTGTTTAGACGTACCCGTCATCAAGCACTTATTGACAGTCCTATGCAATAACAGATGTTACTGTTACCAGAATTTAAAACAGACTACTGACCTAGTAAGGATGAAAGGTAGTTTTGCACATGGCTAGCTTTCGCACACATACTTGGCAGGCTTGATAGATGTCTGCAACTTGTGCATTAACAACTAAGCCATACTATCACCTAAACTGCTGAGAGCTGGTATCGCATAAATATATTCTACTCAATATTTAGGAATGTCTTCAAACAATGCAGGGTATTTAGTAAGCACGTCCGGGGTGGGTAGTGGTGTTGGGAGGTAAGGGAGTTGGGAATGTGAAGTGGAAGCAGAGCTCTGGTATGGAAAGGGTGGAAAGGAAATAAACATGTAGCAAAACAGTCACTTACTTTAGCATGTAGCTGCCGCCCTTTGCATTTGACACACAGTGTGTGTCTTTGTCCTGCGTTTGAATGCTGATGTGCAGCAGGGAGTGTTAGTTCTTTCTTCTACACTTATGAAATGCTTAGGACCCGAAGTTAGCCCTCAGGCCGCTAAGTCAGCCTGGGGTTTGTGTGGAGTGATAAGCTGCAATGGACCTGCAGCCTGTTGTCCTGAGCAGTGGGGGGGGCCTCTCCTTGCTGCAGGCAAGAGAGAACAGTTGTGTTGAAAATGAAACTGAGTGTATGAGGGGGGTAGAATTAAAGTTTTTACATGTGTGCCTACTCGTCCCCCACTTTATTTCTCTTTCCTTTCCTGTGCCTTTCCTTCCAAATTTTTTTTCTCACTTTCAGTACTTTTATTTTTTACACTTGACATTTATGTGAGATTCATTAATGCGCGGCATGGTGTTGAGGTTTTCCCGACCGTGCAAATCAACCGCTATGACTAAACAGTCCACATCCCCTGGAGTTCTGTCTGACTCCCTCATACCTGCTGCCTGGATACAGCTGCTTGCATATCGATCAAGAGACCGCCGCCCTCCTTTCAGCCGGCAGCATCGTTGCGGGCCTCAACACAGTAGGCCATTCAGGAGTCCTTTCATGCCTCGCTCTGCCTCTGGCAGTGGTTAACAGTGCACTCAGTTCCTCCCATGGTGGGGATTTATAGCCACAGGTACACCTCAGGATTTGTAGGGCCCTTTAGTCGTACAGCCTCCCGATGCAGCAAATCACTTGGCCGCCAACTTCTTTGTAACTGGGTGAATGAAGGTGGAAAAGTAAAAAACAAAATATTTGCAATGTCATAGGTCTCGCATTTAAATGCGAGACCAATAGCATTGCAAACGAGGGGCCAGATTGTCCCAGCTTCTTTGAAAGTGGAAGCGTGCATGGTGCGCTGAAAGTAAGCAAAGTACGTCTTCGTTTCTAAAGTAGGAGAAACCCAATAAATAAAAGAGTGCTTACAAGACTAAATAACATGTACAGTGTAACAACCGAAGTAAAAGGGCTAGTAGCCATGGGAGGTTACAGATGAAGACATAGAGTACTAAAGAAGGACTATCAAGCCTCTTTACGAATCCGATGCCAGCATTTACGAAGGACAAAGTTACAAGCCAATGAAAAGTATGGGTGGAGAGTGGGTGGGGCTTCTGTTCCATACGCTACTACAGCAGATCACCAGAGCAGCGCATGCGCGCTGGCTCAGGCACAACCTAAAAAGGAATCACTCACTAGTAGTCAACAAAGTATACTAAGTTAACTTTTGTGGTGCATTAGTATATACCTTTAACACACAAAAACCTTTTGAAAACACTCACAATTACTGGATGTTGTCATCAGTGATGTAATTTGAGAAATCACCAATGATGCCATCAGTGATGTCGCTTACAATGTCTTGAGTGATGTAATATGTGAGGTCATAAGCAGTGCATTGCAGGGGTGTACGTTTTTTTTTTAACAGTTTTATATAGAGCAAAATTTACCCAGTATTGGGTATCAGAGCGCTTTACATAGCACCAGTTGCGTTAGATGAGGACACATTCATATTTGTTAGGCACAGGGAGATTTAGTGATTTGCCCTGAATCACAGGATATTCAGTGTCATTGCTGAGACTCGTACCCGGTTCTCCAGATTCGAGGTTGACCGCCCGAGCCATTGGAGAAGTTGGCCTAATGGCTAGTGTGGTCGACCTGGAATCTGGAGAACTGGGTTCGAGTTTGGTATAATTCTGTCCAGTGCTTCAAGCTGTAGATGTGTTCAAAGATCCTATAGGAATTAACATGGGAAAATGCACTTATTTTGACTCTTTTTCTAAGCTCCCACTTCACGAATCACCCCGAAACTTTCAGTGCGCAAAAAGGAGTACCACCACAATTTTGGGGAAAATTTTGTGAAGATTTATCGAATGGCGCTAAAGATATAGGCAATTAAAAAAAAGAATTCTATGGAAACATGGTCCTAACTATAACTTCCTTCTGGCAAGCACCAGTAGAGAAAGCATATATCTATACTGCTATTATAAAGGAAGAACTTTGAACCTTTGTGGCGGGTAAACTCGGGAACCACAGCACCAATCCACATACCCGATACATCTTTGTAATTGTCAGGGTGTGCAGATGGATATAGGCTATATAAATTAAAAAAATATAAGTTATTTAAAAAATGTGCGAAAAAAAAAGTAGTGCCATGGAAGTAGAGCCGGCCGCGACGTGCGTGCTGACATCAGGAGCGCGGGGAGGAGCGGCGTGCAGGATCGCGAGGAGGAGCGGCGGACATGAGTGCGGGGAGGAGCGGCGAACAGGCGGGGAGGAGCTGTGAGGAGCTGCGGACAGGCTGGGAGGAGCGGAGAGGAGCGGTTGACAGGCGGGGAGGAGCGGCAAGGAGCGGCGAGGAGCGGCAGGCCGGTGAACTCAGGAGTGTGGGGAGGTGCGGCGGATGAGGTAAGGCTCTGGGGGACCCACGGACAATGTCGGGGCGGGCGGGGGCCCTGAAGCCAAGGTCGGGATGGGCTGCTACTCCGGGGGACCAACGGACAATGTCAGGGCGGGCGGGGGCCCTGAAGCCTGATTGCTAGCAGCGGACCAGTGAACTCAGGAGCGCGGGGAGGTGCGGCGGAAGAGGTAAGGCTCTGGGGGACCCACGGACAATGTCAGGGCGGGCGGGGGCCCTGAAGCCAAGGTCGGGATGGGCTGCTACTCCGGGGGACCCACGGACAATGTCGGGGCGGGCGGGGGCCAGGGCAGGTGGGGGCCCTGAAGCCTGATTGCCCCTGGACAAGGTCGGGACAGGCTGCTAGTATATATATATATTCACTGAAAAAACCATAGGTTTCAGCCACGTTATAGTTGGGAATTAGCATTTACCCAGTTTAGATAAGGAGGAATTAAAGAATTATAGACCCATAGCAAGCCTCCCTTTCCTAGCTAAAGTGGCGGAAAAAGCCATGAACCAGCAGCTATCAGAGTATATAGAGAAACATCTTTTATTGGATGACACACAGTTTGGTTTCCGTAAGTATCACGGTATGGAAACCGCCCTTATTAAAGCAGCAGACGACATCAGAATAATACGTGACCAGGGAGGGACAGCATTACTTGTATTGTTAGATCTCTTGGCAGCTTTCGACATGGTCGACCACAAGACCTTGGTCGACCGTGTCGGAAGGATGGGCATCCACCATACTGCGAGAGACTTGCTCTCCTCCTTCCTGGCCGATAGAACGCAGGCGGTCACACTGAGGCCATACCAATCGGCCAAGTTGTCACTACCGTGTGGGGTTCCTCAAGGCTCATCCCTTAGTCCGACACTATTTCACATTTATGTGTCGGACCTTGCGTGTGTGATCAAAGCATACGGGATGAGCCTAACCTCATACGCCGATGACACGCAACTGGTGTTGGCCATTAAAGGTGATGGGATGGAGGTGGCAGAGCGCTTCCAAAATGGAATGATGGCTATTGGAGAGTGGATGGCAGGTAACTGCCTGAAGCTCAACTCCGATAAAATGGAGGTGGTCATCTTCGGACCCCTCTCCCCGATTTGGTCTGCATCCTGGTGGCCACCAGCCTTTGGCACCCCTCCTAGCCCGACCCCTAAGGTTAGGAATTTGGGAGTAACTTTTGATGATCATCTCAACTTTATGTCATTTGCAAACAAGGTAGCGCCCACAGTCCATCACAAACTCAGAATGATAAGGAAAATCATCCCTTTTCTACCGGATGCTGCTGCTAAAACACTGGTCAGTTCCTTAGTACTTTCATCCTTAGACTATTGTAATGCACTTTTTCTAAATGCCCAAGCCAGAGTAACTAAAAAATTGCAGACAATACAGAATGCAGCAGCACGTCTGCTGTCTAGAACACCCAAGTTTGCACCCATCTCTGATACTATAAGGACATACCACTGGTTGACGATCCAAAATAGGATCAAGTTTAAATCACTCTGCATAGTCTACAAGGCACTTCATGATCAAGGACCACGCCCCCTCAAGGACCAGCTTATACCCTACAAACCGGTCAGACAGCTTCGATCCATATCTCTCAACCAATTAGTGGTCCCACGTTCCAAAACTGTCTCCTGGGGTGACCGCCGCTTTTCAGTTGCGGCCCCTAAGATATGGAATACCCTGCCACAACATATCAGAACCAGCCCCTCACTTTTGCAGTTTTCGGAAGAGATTAAAAACCTGGCTGTTCAACCAGTGACACTGCCCAATGATCCTCCGAAGTTATTAACATCCTGGGGAAAGATAGCTGTACAGTCTAGCGCCGAGACGCCTGCGGGTATTCGTTCGCGCTCAATAAATGTCAGAAATAAATAAATTTAAAAAAACCTTAGAAATTCACTGAAAAAAGCTAGCCCACCAGGAACCTCCAGTATGCACCAGGGGACAGCATTGCAGAGAGGTGTAATGAGGCCACGCCCCTCTTTACACCTCTCTGCAACGCAGCCCCCTGACGCGTTTGCAGAGAGGGAACTAATTCCCCTTGAATACTGGGGTACCTGGGGGCCAACTAGCCCACCAGGAACCTCCAGTATGTGCCAGGGAGTTTTGTTGCAGAGAGGTGTAAAAAGGGGCATGACCTCATACACCTCTCTGCAACACAGCCCCTTGGCGTGTTTGCAGAGGGGGAACTAATTCCCCTTGCATACTGGGGGTCCCTGGAGGCCCACTAGCCCACCAGGAGCCTCCAGTATGCGCCAGGGGGCTGCGTGGCAGAGAGGTGTAATGAGGCCACGCCCCTTTTATACCTCTCTGCAACGCAGCCCCCTGACGCATACTGGAGGTTCCTGGTGGGCTACTTGGCCCCCAGGGACCCCCAGTATTCAAGGGGAATTACTTCCCCCTCTGTTTTCTGAGTGGTGCTGGGAGGGGGCGTGGCCTCCTCCTCGATCCCATTTTTTTGTATTTTTTTGTTTTTAAGAAGGGGGGCTGTGTAGCCGTGAACCCCCCGCATACTTCATAATAAAGCCCCGGGGGGGTGGCGGTGGGGGCCGTATGCCCCCCACTATAATACGTACTTTGTCCCGGGGGTGGCTGTCCACGGGGCAGTGTGGGGGGAATTGGGCCCCCCCACACTTTATTTGTATAAAGCCCCCCGGGGGCTAATTTACATTAAAGCGAGGGAGCCACGCTTGGTTTTTTTGGGGATCGGCAGGGTACGCGTACCCTATGCCTATCCCGCGATTTTTGAAAAACAAAAATGTTTGCGCCTTAGGGGTCCTTGTGGGACCCCCTAAGCAGGTCTAAGGGGTCAGGGTGTTTCTACCCTGCCCCCTTTTCTCATTTTTCACATTTCTTCATCTGTTTTCTTGTGCCTCTGTACTACCGAGGCGATACAAAAGGGCCACTCAGCCACCCCATTTCAGACATGGCCATATGCAAATCAGTCTGACCCTGTGCCCCATGGGAACAGTCCAGCCCGAACTGCCAAGCCATGTCTTCCATGGACCGGAAACAAGCATCCTGGGACCGGTTTCGGATTCATAATCCTCATCAGCCAGGCTATCTTGAATCCAGTGGCCAAGTGAGCAAGGGACTCACGTCTGAGCATACCCTGCCACACTTAGGGCGAACAAAGCGATACAAAAGGGGATGATGGACGGAGCGTTTGAGCAAATCAAACACTCACCCCCAGTCAACTGATCTGGGTTTAATCCATCACCATTCTTTAGCCCACTCAGCCACCCCATTTCAGACATGGCCATATGCAAATCAGTCTGACCCTGTGCCCCATGGGAACAGTCCAGCCCGAACTGCCAAGCCATGTCTTCCATGGACCGGAAACAAGCATCCTGGGACCGGTTTCGGATTCATAATCCTCATCAGCCAGGCTATCTTGAATCCAGTGGCCAAGTGAGCAAGGGACTCACGTCTGAGCATACCCTGCCACACTTAGGGCGAACAAAGCGATACAAAAGGGGATGATGGACAGGGTCAGACTGATTTGCATATGGCCATGTCTGAAATGGGGTGGCTGAGTGGGCTAAAGAATGGTGATGGATTAAACCCAGATCAGTTGACTGGGGGTGAGTGTTTGATTTGCTCAAACGCTCCGTCCATCATCCCCTTTTGTATCGCTCTGTACTACCGAGGCACAAGATGGCTGCCAACACTTCCTGGTTTTGACAGCCAATTAGCATAAAGCTTGTGCTCAGGAGTACGCGTACGGTACTTCGTCTATAGATATGTCTGTGATTTTATTTTTGATTTTCTCAGAAACTACTGATCGGATTTAAACCATTTAAAAAAAAACATAATCTGCGAACCAAACTCTACCTTTTTGCCTTTTGCCAAATTTGGTGTAATTCCGTACAGCAGTTCAGGCTGTAGCCGTGTCTGAATGTCCCTATGGAAAATTGCATGGGGAAAACACGTTCTGGGACCCCCCTTTTTTTCTCAGCCCCCACTTGACAAATCACCCCGAAACTTTCAGGATAGGAGCGGAGCGGAGTGCTCCATCTTATTGGAGAATTTCGCAAAGATTCATTGTCTTCCTGGAGAATTTCCTGAAGATTCGTTGACCGGCGCCTAAGTTATTCCAAATAGAATGTTGTTTATTTCCTATATATATATATATATGTATATATATATTATATATATATATATATATATATATATATATATATATATATATATATATATATATATATATATATATCCAACGAAGAGAGCACCCATTTGAAGCACCACACACAGCGGGTTAACACCTTTATTTCGTCAGGAGGGCATGGTCATCAGCTACATCTTCCAACATAAAGTAACACCAAACATGTTTCGGGCTTCGTCAGCCCTTGCTCACTGGCACGCTGAAGGGAGCAGCAATCATGATTCACACCGCACTGGCAGTGATTAAGGTAAGTTCCGCCTTAAGTAAAAGTTCGCAAGAAAATGTACAGCCGGGAACCTGCAGTTTATCCTCTAGCTGTCGGGTCACGCTGTTCCTCTCTGCCGAGACCAAACAATTCTCATCGGCACAGGAGCCGCTCATCCGCAGTGGGGTTGCTTCACGACCGGGTC
Organism: Lissotriton helveticus; assembly: GCF_964261635.1. NCBI lineage: Eukaryota > Metazoa > Chordata > Amphibia > Caudata > Salamandridae > Lissotriton > Lissotriton helveticus. Next base: position 1,706,827,195 of record NC_136063.1, on the reverse strand, counting down.
GGCCGCCAATAAATCCAACGAAGAGAGCACCCATGTGAAGCACTACACACAGCGTGTTAACACCTTTATTTCGGCAGGAGGGCAGGGTAATCAACTACATCTTCCAGCATAAAGTAACGCCAAACATGTTTCGGGCTTCGTCAGCTCTTGCTCACTGGCACTTTGAAGGGAGCAGCAAACATGATTCACACCGCACTGGCAGTGATTAAGGTAAGTCCCGCCTTAAGTAGGCGTATTCTTGGGCATTATGGTCTCTGTAGTTTTTCAAATGCTGCAGTACCCCATTTGTAGTTTTAAAAGTACACAAGAAAATGTACAGCCGGGAACCTGCTGTTTATTCTCTAGCTGTCGGGTCACGCTGTTCCTCTCTGCCGAGACCAAACAATTCTCATCAGCCCAGGAGCCGCTCATCCGCAGCGGGGTTGCTTCGCGACCGGGTCGGCCACCAATAAATCCAACGAAGAGAGCACCCATGTGAAGCACCACAAGATACAACACAAACTTTGGCGAATAGTTCGTAGTGACCCAGTTATTGGTCCTACCTGCGCAAGAGCACCACCAATATTGTTCAGAAGAACCAAATCGGTGTACATGTGCTAAACAATATGTGGAAAGTATTATCCACCCTGTTCATGCCCTTATATCACAGCACTTCAGGGCCATCGCCAATGATGACCCTAGCTACCCAGTCACCCGACACATACATTTGTGTCATGGGGGCAATGCTAAAGATCTCTCCTTCTTTGTGATCGACAAAGTCCCCAATGACCTTAGAGGAGGGAACACGCAGTTGACACTTAGAAGACTAGAATCGAGATATATCATCGTACTCAATTCTAAAATCCCTTACGGGATGAATGCAGATGAAGCACTCAATGTACATCTGGTAATTTTTGGCTGCTTCTCCCAGCACCAGGTCCCACTCATGTGCTTTAGGCCCATATCTTCATTTAACTTAGGTTTTCCTTATTTCTATTCACTTCTTAGACGTGATAGTCTTACACAGTACATGACTGTGGGCACTGTGTGGCGTTAAAATATGATATGACATCTTGTGTGGTAGATTGGCCCACTTGGGCTTATTTGCTTCCATTTAATTGCTTTTCATTTCATTTTAGCTTGCAATTGGTTAATATAAGTTGCAACCAGGTATATATGGAGCCAGATGTACAGACTGTGCATAGTACTATGTATATATGCTTGCACCTTAGACCGCATAAGTGGCGCAATTGTGCCCAAGACACACACACACTTGGGAATCTCCAATATTCATATAAAACTGTTTATATCTTAATATGCGTGTGTGGTAGAGAAATGAGGTACCCTAGAGGTCAGAAGAGAATGTGAACTATAACAAGTCTTTCTTCACACTATGCTTTACAGAGCCCAAGCGTACTACACTGTTACAGTGACTACTTTGCAGTATTTTATTTTAAATCAGTTTTTATAAATTTCCTTCATTCACATTGTTGTGCTGATATAGATTTAATATATAAGAAATATAATAGTAGTTTGATTAACTGCACTGTCATTTCTATTATTGTGTGTAGAAACTTCTATGTTCATTAACAAGAATGGTTGTTGTGACAACCAACTAAGAGTGCTCACCATATATTGATGAATTTCAATGGTGCCTGACGTAGTGAACAAGGCGGTTCGCCGTCGAAATGCATCAAGGTCATCCTTTGAAATATAACTTTCTGTGCTATATCCCCAAGAAGTCAGCACCTGTCTTTGTTGTTGCCAGGACATATATATATATATATATATATATATATAAATAAATACAAATGTGGTTGGCGTTTTGAACAATATTCAAAAAGATTGGAAGATTGACCACACTAAAAGCAATTTTTCACCAAGGGATTGGAAAGACATCAATGAGTTAAAAAATGATCCTGCACTCATTGTCAAGCCCTCTGACAAAGGGGGAAACATCGTCCTTATGGGCCAAACCACATATGTAAAGGAAGCACAAGGACAATTGAACAACCTACAGCACTACACCTGTTTAAAAACAAACCCCACTGCCAAATTGGAAGTGGAATACCATCAGAAATTGAAGGGTTGGTTTGAGAGAGTCTTATTGGACTGGGAGGAATTGAAATATCTCCGCACAGAGAATGCAAAAATGGTAACTTTTTACCTATTTGCCCAAAATTCATACATTGAACCCGACTGGAAGGCCAAAGTATGCTCTCTTGGATCCTATTAGAGAACAGCTCCAGATTTCTTGACTTATTCTTACAGGAATATGTGATCAAGCTCCCCTCTTACATAAAGGACAGCACTGATTAAAAAAATTAGACGACATCCCTTGGAAAAAAGAGTACATCATGGTAACAATGGATGTCGTTTCATTGTATATTTCAATTAGGCATGAAATGGGAATACAGGGCTGCAAGAGCTTCATGAAAGATCGGCCAGTGGAGTGCTTAGAACACACGCAGATGTTATTGGGCATGCTGGAATACTGCCTTACACACAATGTATTTACATTTGACGGGAAATTCTACCTGCAAGAACAAGGAACGGCAATGGGCACCTCCTTCGCCCCCACCTATGCAAATCTTTTCATGGGGTGGTGGGATAAGGAGGTTGCCTGGGCAACGAGAACAACATGTTCATGAAACAGGTGTTTATATGGACCATGTTTATTGATGACCAGTTTTTTTGTTGGGAGGGCAGTGAGAAACATCTGGGGCTCTTCATGAATAAACTGAATACCAACCAGTGCCACCACAGTTCACCTGTACTTGGAACCAACAGCACTGTAACTTCATATATATATTATTGAAAGTCGAAGAGGAGATCTTAACCACCAGGATCCACAGAAAACCCACTGCAACCAACTCAATTTTACATGCTAACTGTGGTCACCCAGGTGCATTGAAAGGGAGCATCCCGTACAGCCAGATGTTGAGAGCGAGAAGAATTTGCTAGACAGAAGCACTAAACAATGAAGAGGTGGACAGGCTGTTTAGAATGTTTAGACAGAGGGGATATCCAAGAAATGTTCTTGAAGATGCAAGACGTAGATCTCAGGAAAAGTCAAGAAAGTAGTCCCTTTATCCTCAAATGTCCCAGGAAGAGGAAGGTAGTGACACCAAATGGATCTTTCTTAAATATAACTTGGCACAATCAACCGTTGCGTCAGTCCTCAAAAAACACTGGTGTGTGCTGAGAAATGATAGAACATTTATCAAAAATCTTTGATACTTGCCCGAAATTACATCACAGAAGGTACGTTCCCTAGGTGGCATTTTAACCTCCAGTCACTTTGGTCCCAGAGAGAACCAGCAAGAAATGGGCACATGGTTTTCAAAGAATCAGGAAGGCTTTGCGAAATGCACCTCATGCAAGGCTTGCGAGTATGGGACTAACAGTAAGAACTATCGCACGATTGATGGTGGCACTGTAGCAATAAGAGAAAGAATAACCTGCCACATGGATTTTGTGATTTATGTATTAAAATGTGGCTGTAACAAACTATATGTAGGCAGTACAAAAAAAAAGCTGAAATTAAGGATTTTATAGCATATAAAAGCAATTTGAAATGGGGATAAGACCTACCCAGTAGCCTGCCACTTCCACCAGATGCACAATCGATCCTTGTTCACTTTCTCTTATTGGGGCATCAAGCACATCAAAGCCAATTCGAAAGGGGGAAATCGAGAAAGTGAGCTGCGGAAACAGGAATCCCGACGGATACCATTGATGGGAACAGAGGCACCTTGGGGCCATAACAAGGATACAGAACTATTTGTGCACTTATAAAGCGCTATGGACATGTGAACTATGTTATGATTGAGTGATATTAGATTGTGAAGTTTCAAAAGGTGCTGGCTCACCCACTCTATATGCACGGACACTAAAATATTGAGCTGTTTTAAGTGTATCTTACATCAAGGAGTAAGAAATAAGGAAAATACACAGATATGCATGATACTTACGTTTTAATTGAAATGGAGAAAATGTGAATTATGAGAGAACAAGGGCTATTTTCAATTAATGAACATTACATCATAGATAGTATTCTTTGCAGGAATAATACTCTATTCTAAAAAGAGATATTGCACTAGAACCTTTTTTAAACAATTTGTAATTTAAGATGACCAAATGAAATGGGACTATCAAAAACAAAACAAAGAGGGGCTGAGTATATATACTGTATGGTAATATTATATCCTAGAAGACAGAAATACGGCAACCTTCAATAAAGGGGGATTGAATAACAGCATTGTTGCACTTATGAACATGCCCATGAGTATCTCAATAGAGCACTTGTCAGTATAAAAGAATAATATTTAGCATTTAAATGAACAAGAATCCCAGAGTGGGGCTAAGTAATTGCACTTGACACTTTATTGAGAAGCCCTGTAGTAGGAAACTATCATTGAGAAACACATGGCACCTTAAAATACTTTTAATCTCATGTGCCTTTTTGTGCTCTTTTTAGGAATTTATATTTTTAGGATTTATTATTTATATACTCACACTCAGATCAGTTTCCGTTCCTGAGCGGGTATTGGTGGTAAATTTTAATCAATGGGAAGTGCAATAGGGAGAAACATTATTTTTTTGTGCAGTAATTGATTTGTGATTTATTGTCTTTTATTCATTTTAGCCCTTACATGGTCATAAAATGTAATACAAAAACATGTGTGCTGTGGGTAAAAAACTAAAATTCATCACATAAAGGGGAACAAGAATGGAATAAAAAGAAAAAAGTAAAAAGAAAGCAGAAAGGAGAAAAAAATGTATTTAATTGTTTGAGAACATGATAACACAAATGTTAAAAGATTTTCTTTTGGCAAATGTGAGGAAGTGAATCACTAATGGCGGGGATGTTTTGACAAAGCAAAACTAAGAAAGGCATTGTTCTAGTTACAATCAGGGGTTATGGACATGGAAGAAGGACATGTAATATAATGTGTGCAATGTCGAATCCACAGTGACCCAGTAGAAGGCAATTTGCCGAAACGCGTTGGTCGGATTTGTATAGCAAAGGCCTGTTTTATTGCCTATTGTTTGTGCCTAAAATAAATATATAATTTTTGTAAAAAAACTGACCTAGAAGTCGGAGTTTCAACTTGTGGCGGTTGGATGTGTACCGCCTTAGGATCGGGTGTCCAGGAGAACATCCAACAGAGACATATACGGAGTATGCACCACCCCGGTACCCTGGGGGTCACGAAAGTGAAGCAGCAGTCGTACTTGGAATAGAGGACGGGCCCACTTGTGGAGTCCATACAGGACTTGATTGTGTGCTTCCCGGACCACACTTCCCAGAATGCACAGTCTCATTTGAGCCTCCCATCGGTGGGTGTGTTGCATATAAAATGGAGAAGTGGGTCAGTGGTTGCGCACACCGCTTCCGTTAAAGCCCCTGAAGAGAAGCATATGGAGCTTCGAAACGCGTCGGGCAGATTCCGTACGGAGCGGCGTCTATGAGTGGATCCCCGTCCTCACCTATACTTAAACCAAGCTGCTGTTCGCGTGCTACTCAAAGGTGGACACCTTCCAGCTTTGATGTTTATATATATATGCTTTCTGACAAACTATGCAGTGGCACTTTGATAATCTGCACTAAATAAAGAAGAATTTTTCTCCACATCCGTGGTCTGTACATGCTTTTTGGATCAGGACTGTGATCACACCAATCCCGCTTTCACAGCTCCTGGCAGGCGCGTTTTGGCGGATGCCTTCATCAGTGTCGGTTTCTAGCGGGATGGTTCAATCATGAGGATTTTAGCAGGGTGATGTTTAAATGTCCATGGGGAGGCATCTCATTGGCTGACAGATGTAGCTATTGAGAGAGGACAGCAAAAGTTCACCAAAGTTAGAACTTTTCCTCCCCCAATGTGTCACTCAAGATACCTCTGATAAGCCCAGTGCAAAGATCTTACCAAAAAGAACAAACAGGTCCAAAATTGCAAGTGCGGTATAATAAGCCACCCATGCACACAATCGTGCCGTGGCTAAGGCAGCCTTTATTGTGCTCGTTCCTTCAACACTGGCATGGTCGATGGCAGACCTCATAACTGCCGAGCACCTCTATCAGCAGACCGGCAGCTGCTCTTTCCCCAGTGCCTACACCACAATCGAGGCTGGAGGGGCGCTGCACTGTGCAGTTCATGCACTCAAACCGCAGAGTTTATCAGCAATGCACAGAGCTCCAGATCAAGAGGCGTGCCTGAAAGCAGAGCCGACCTCCACCATATGTACCACACCTATACCACTTTCACCTTCAAAAACGGGTCAGACAAATGCTGGAGATGCTTTGCAGTAAGTTTAATGCCACCCTTAGCACTGTGAAACAGCGCGTTGTCCTCTCATTACATCTCCTGGCAGACGCGTTTCGGAGGATGCCTTCATCAGTGCCGGTTTCTAGCTGGATAGTTCAATCATGTGGATTTTAGCGGGGTGATGTTTAAATGTCCACGGGGAGGCATCTCATTGGCTGAAAGATGTAGCTATCGAGAGAGGACAGCGAAAGCTCACCAAAGTTAGTACTTTTCCCCTCCTAATGTGTCACTCAAGATACCTCCGATAAGCCCAGTGTGAAGATCTTGCCAAAAGGAACAAACAGGTCTAAAATTGCGAGCGCGGTATAAAAACCCGCCCGTGCATACAATTGTGCCCTGACTAAGTCAGCCTTTTGTTGTGCTCGTTCCTTCAACACTGGCGTGGTCGATGACAGACTTCATCACTGTCGAGCACCTCTATCAGCAGACCGGCTGCTGCTCTTTCCCCAGTACCTACACCACAATCCAGGCTGGGGAGAGCGCCGTGCTGTGCAGTTCATGCACTCAAACCACAGAGTTTGTCGGCAGTGCGCCGAGCTCCAGATCAAGAGGCATGCCTGAAAGCGGAGCTGACCTCCGCCATATGTACCACACCAATCCCGCTTTCACCTTCAAAAACGGGTCAGACACATACTGGAGATGCTTTGCAGTAAGTTTAATGCCACCATTAGTACTGTGAAACAGCGCGTTATCCTCTCATTACATCTCCTGCCAGACGCGTTTCGGTGGATGCCTTCATCAGTGCCGGTTTCTGGCTGGATAGTTCAATCATGTGGATTTTAGCGGGGTAATGTTTAAATGTCCATGGGGAGGATATCTCATTGGCTGACAGATGTAGCTATCGAGAGAGGACAGTGAAAGTTCACCAAAGTTAGTACTTTCCCCCTCCCAATATGTCACTCAAGATACCTCCGATAGGCCCAGTACGAAGATCTTGCCATAAGGAACAAACAGGTCAAAAATTGCGAGCGCGGTATATTAACCCGCCCGTTCATACAATTGTGCCCTGACTAAGTCAGCCTTTTGTTGTGCTCATTCCTTCAACACTGGCGTGGTCGATGGCGGACTTCATCACTGCCAAGCACCTCTATCAGCAGACCGGCTGCTGCTCTTTCCCCAGTACCTACACCACAATCCAGGCTGGGGGCGCCACGCTGTGCAGTTAATGCACTCAAACCATAGAGTTTGTCGGCAATGCGCGGAGCTCCAGATCTAGAGGCGTGCCTGAAAGTGGATCCGACCTCCGCCAAATGTACCACACCAATCCTGCTTTCACCTTCAAAAATGGGTCAGACACATGCTGGAGATGCTTTGGAGTAAGTTTAATGCCACCATTAGCACTTTGAAATAGCACGTTGTCCTCTCATTACATCTCCTGTCAGACGCGTTTCAGCGGATGCCTTCATCAGTGCCGGTTTCTAGCTGGCATCAGTGGGAAGAGGTGTGGCGCCGCGGCCAGGGCGACTGACTCCGGAATCTGGGGATCACGGTTCGATCCCCGGCTCCGGCGGCAGGTTAGCCCAGCACCATGTGACTCTGGGCAATAGCTTGCTTAATCTTCCAGACGGCCCCCAGCGCCTAGAGACCCTTACGGGTGAGTGTGCGCTTTACAAATGTGGATTTATTATCTCATTGGCTGACAGATGTTGCTATCTGCCACCATTACCACTTTGAAACAGCGCGTTGGATTTATATTTTTAGGATTTATTATTTATATGCCCACACTCAGATCAGTTTCAGTTCCTGAGCGGTTATTGGTGGTACATTTTAATCAATGGGTAGTGCAATTGGGTAATACTGTATGGTAATATTATATCCTAGTAGATAGAAATACTGCAACCTTCAATAAAGGGGGATTGAATAACAGCATTGTTGCACTTTAATTATGAACATGCTCATGAGTATCTCAATAGAGCACTTGTCAGTATAAAAGAATATTATTTAGCATTTAAATTAATAAGAATCCCAGAGTGGGGCTAAGTAATTGCACTTGACACTTTATTGAGAACCCCTGTAGTAGGAAACTATCATTGATAAACACATGGCACCTTAAAATACTTTTAATCTCTTGTGCCTTTTTGTGCTCTTTTTAGGATTTTATATTTTTAGGATTTATTATTTATATACTCACACTTAGATCAGTTTCCGTTCCTGGGCGGGTATTGGTGGTAAATTTTAATCAATGGGAAGTGCAATAGGGAGAAACATTGTTTATTTTTGCAGTAATTGATTTGTGATTTAATGTCTTTTATTCATTTTAGCCCTTACAAGGTGATAATATGTAGTACAAAAACATGTGTGCTGTAGGTAAAAAACTAAAATTCATCACATAAAGGGGAACAAGAATGGAATTAAAAGAAAAAGGTAAAAAAGAAAGAAGAAAGAAGAAAAAAATGTATTAAATTGTTTGAGAACATGATAACACAAATGTTAAAAGATTTTTTCTTTTGAAATGTGATGAAGTGAATTACTAATGGCGGGGACAAACTAAGAAAGGCATTGTTCTAGTTACAATCAGGTGTTATGGACATAAAAGAAGGACATGTAATATAATATGTGCAATGTCGAATCCACAGTGACCCAGTAGAAGGCAACTTGCGAAACGCGCTGGTCCGGATTTGTATAGCAAAGGATTGTTTTATTGCCTATTGTTTGAGCCTAAAATAAATATATAATTTTTATAAAAAACTGACCTGGAAGTTGGAGTTTCAACTTGTGGTTGGTGGATGTGTGCCGCATAAGGATCGGGTGTCCAGGAGAACATCCAACAGAGACATATATATATATATATATGCTTTCTGACAAACTATGCAGTGGCACTTTGATAATCTGCACTAAATAAAGAAGAATCTTTCTCCACATCCGTGGTCTGTACATGCTTTTTGGATCAGGACTTTGATTGTTTCAGGACTGTGATTATCATATATGTATATATATATATATATTCACTGAAAAAACCATAGGTTTCACACACGTTATAGTTATGAATTAGCTCCTATAGTAACCTGCAAAATATGCCAGACAACTCTTCCAGGGGCGATCCATTAAAAAAAATACTGATTGGGACAGCGAGTATGATGCGACACGTCAAAAACCTGCCCCCCAACAACTTCGCAAGAGCTGCAACATGGAAGTTGCAGGAGAACCCACCACCTGCTGTACCAAGTACATCGACTGCGCCACCACCACCATCGGCAAGCAGTCCACACGCAAACATTGATCTCGATTTTGGAGAACTTAAAATTATTTGTATTTATTGCAATGAATTATTGTGTTATGGGGAACAGTCAATCGACCTCATAAAACGCAGGAAGCGGGAGCATCGTTGTCCACGACATTAATTTTTTTCTTTCATTCTTTTGTTCCTGTTGGACACCTTTTGGGTTCCAGTTTAATTTTTTTGTTTAAAAAACAAACTTGTTAAAAAAATACAAAAAAAATACAAAACTAAAATGACAAAAAAAAGTTCTTCTCAGAACTACCTCCACTTGTCAAAGAAAGAGCAATATTTTTATGGTAGCGTGTAAAACTTTGTCTGAATGAATGTGTAGTGCATAAATGAATGAATGAATACATTAGTAGTGTATGGTGAATGTGAAAGTGCAGAACTATAAGGAAGTGCTACAGCATAAATCTATAAGGTGTTTACCTATAGTATACTGTAGTACCTCCGAAGCACTTGAATGTAATATATGCACATAAATATGTTACAAGTCTATGCTTCAATTTGCACTGCTGGTGAAACTGCCTGGATGAATTTGTTAGGGGCGGATTTACAACCCCCTTGTGCCTCTTTTACACAGCCGTTGCGTCACTTTTTTGATGCAGCGGTGGTGCAAAAGATGTGCCATGGTGTGTGGTATTTACAATGTGACGCATCTGGAAGGTGCATCACATTGTAAAGCCCTGCGCCAGAAGGAGGCTTTCCTGCGCAGGTGGGGGGGTGTTCTGGCGCAGGAATGACTCCTAAAAGTGACTGAGTGTAATCTATAAGATTTATTTCAGTCACTTTTGGGCTTATGCTGAGTCAAAACCCTGCACCTACTTGAAGAAGGTGTAAGGATTGACACAGCATTGTGAGCATAGGGCCCCAAGAGCATTGCTGGAGCTGTGTCAAGTCAAGCAATGTGACGACCATTTCTACTCCCTCCGATATTGCCGCTACAACTACTACAACCATAACCACTGTCGTAGCAGCAAGCCAGGTGGTTAGTGATCTGAGCTTCCAGCACTCCGCTGATCCCACTGTTATTGTGAGGAATCTGCCCACTCAGGGCCATTCAGCATCTATCCACACATCAGTGGAACTATCAAATAGTTTCTCAGCATTGGAGATCCAGAACACAGATCAGGAAGACGCCTCTAATGTAATTTCAGTGAAAGGGCTGCTTTATTATCGCCACCATCCCCGCCACCTGCCCAGCGAGCACCTGCGCCTGCAGGTACATTTGGCTCTCCTGGGTCATTGGCTGAAATCCTCCTAAGTCTGAGAGATGATATTAATAGGAGGGTCTCGGTTTCAGAGGCCAATCAGGCAGCTATACAGGCCTCTTGCGAGGTGCTTGCTCAGAAAGTGGAGGAGGTTTCGTAAAGAACGGGCGTACTCGAGGCAGAACTACCAAAAATTAAGGAAGCTTTGAATGTGTCTGTGGCTTCAATGAGTAAAATGGCCAAGCAGAATCAGGACCTGAAAGACGACATAGAGCGGCTGGAAAATCATTCCAGGAAGAATAACATTAAGATTCTAAATGTTCCGGAAGATCTGGAAGGGAGCGTTATTAAGAACTTTGTCGTCTCCCTCCTGAAAGCTACTATTCTTACGGACTCTGATGATATAGGCCTGGACATGAGCATGGACATCCAGAGGGTTCACCGTGACCCATTTAGGAGGGTTCAGGGGGGAGAGCGTCCCAGAAAAATCCCGGTGAACCTCCTAACGTACACCATTAAGGAGAGGATCTTGTCTCTTGCTCTAAAAGCTGGTCAGTTAAAGTGCAGCTCTTTTTCTACTGGGTTCTCTTTCACAATTTGTTCTCCCATATTACCGCCACCAAGCAGTGGGAATTGGGGAAGAGAATCACGATACTGAATAAGCTGGGAGCCAAGTCCCAATTGAGATTCCTTGCGTCATTGCGCATCATGTGGAATAATCACATGTATAACTTGAGACTTATTGATGAGGTTGATTCCTTAATGGAGAAAATCAAAGAGGAATGTGGGGGAGGAAGCAGTGGTGGAAGTGGATGTGTCAGTAAGGTGTAATCAGCGGGTAGAACTAGTATAGTGCATGTTCATCATAGAATATTGAAAAGGAAAAGGAAAACATAAAGAGGATAAAACAAAATAGGGCGAGTCGAATTGGAATAGTAAGTGGAAGTTCGCTGCGCAGGAAAGAAGTTAGTCTACTAGACTTAGTAGTATATGTTCATAGTCACATCTGGGGTGCTCATGCCTAAGGGCTTATGCCCAGGAAAAAAGGGAGGGTTCCCCTTGGGTGTAGATGGTTGAGGGGGGTCACGGGGGGAGGGGGCTGGTTGTTAGGGGGAGCACGGGTGGGGTTGCAGGGGGAAAAAATATACAAAAAATTTCCTCTTTTTCACTATAAGCTTAAGTGTAAATGCTTCTCTAGTCTGTTTAATTTTGTAGCGAAACCTGGTATCAAATGACATCTAATAACATAAAGTTCCTATCTTGGAATGTTAATGGACTGCGATGCCCCCGTAGACAGAGGTTAATTATGAAACATCTGGAGCAATCTTCTGCACAGGTTATCCTGTTACAAGAAACCCACCTGAGCAATGCCGAATCTAGAATCACATTTAGTAATTATAAGTGGGTGGAGAGTTTTTGTTGCTCCGATCAAACAATACACAGCAAGGGTGTAGCGGTTCTGTTTAGATCTAACCTAGGAAGCACTATAAAGACTACATTAACAGATCAATCTGGGCTGTGGATCCTAGTGCAGGCAGTGATAGGGGGGGGGCGGAAATTGCTATAGTATACTACTATGGCCCTAACACTGACGATCCAACATATCTTCTCAGAATACAGGCCATATCAGCAGAAATCACTGTCCCAGTAATTATCGGTGGTGACTTTAAGGTCCTCCTTAATCCCTCTAAAGATAGGTCCAACCTTAGCCGGTATGTTTCAGCTCAGCGAACACGCCGGACGTTGATTAACCTGATGCACGAGCTTGGATTAGTTGACCTATGGAGATCGAAGAAGGAGGACGAACCGGGTTTCACTTTTTTTAGTAACAAGCATGGCCACTCCTCTATACTTGATTACATTCTTATAGATAGGTCATCTTTAGAGTTTTTAGTAGATATCTCTATCCTGCCTTCTATTTTATCCGACCATGCCCCAATAACTTTTTTGTACCAAAGTGGGATCCCATGGGTTGCCCCGAGATGGACCTTGAAAAGGGCAATGCTAGTAAATGAGGAGCTAATTAGATTCATGAAAATATCGACTGTGAAGTACTTCACCGAGAATTTGGGTTCAACATCCCTTGAGTTTGTTTGGGAAGCGTTTAAGGCTCATATCCGGGGAGTGTTTCATAGCTGGATATGCTCCAAAAATACGGCAGAGATGTCCGAATTTAAGAGGGTGAAGAAAGAGATTTCTAGACTAGAGAATGCAAGATCCAGCTGCTTACCTGATCAACTACCACAATTCCTTAAGGATTTGGAGTACAACCGTTCGGCATACAGGGATAAATTAGAACAAAAATTGAGGGCCCAATGGGCAGTCCATAAAATGGAAAATTATGAATACGGCGAAAAGGCAGGAGCTACCCTTGCACGGAAGATCAAAGCCGATAGAGTGGGAATAACATCAATAAGTTATATATAGATGAGAGTAGTACGTCATCTTGCCTTCAGGAAGATATGCAGAGGTGCCTTCTGTCCTTATTTTAAAAGTTATATAAGGAAGATATGGCCCCTCCCATAGATTCGATTCATGATTGGCTCAAAACCAAGGCTCTACCTAGTTTGTCAAGGGAAGGCTGGGACCTGTTAAAAGCCCCAATTTCTGATGAAGAAATAAAAAGCTGTCTTAAGAAGATTAAAAACAATAAGGCGGCAGGGACAGATGCACTTCCGGGGGAGGTGTATAAGATTTTGGAAGATGCAATAGTGCCAAGACTCAGAGAGTTGTTTAATTTTATTTATAGCCCTGAAGGTAGGATCCCCCCGTCATGGAAAGAAGCAATAATAGTGCTAATTTTGAAGCCGGGTAAAGACCCCCTCCGAGCAGACTCGTATAGACCTATATCCCTGCTGAATGCAGATTATAAGATCTTCACTAGCATTCTGGCAGGGAGTCTGGCGAGGGTATCTCCTCAATTGATTAATGAAGACCAAAAGGGCTTTCTGCCGGGAAGGTACATTCAGGAGCAAACCTTACAGTTAATTGGGTTTCGATCTGGCGGTGGCACGGTCGGAACCCTAGGCGGTGGCTGCCTATGACGCTGCCAAGGCATTTGATCGTGTTAATTGGTTATTTCTCTGGGAGACCTTAAAGATAATGGGCTTTGGTCCTCTGTTTATCAATACTCTTACTAGATGTTATGTGGGGGCCTCCGCTGTTATTCTTCTTAATGGATTATTGACACCAAGTTTTAGTATTGAAAGGGGAACTCGGCAGGGGTGCCCTATTTCACCCCTGCTGTTTGACATCTACATTGAGCCTTTGGCTCAAGCTTTGAGACTCGATGAACAGATCACCCCTTTTCAGATATCTGACTATAATTGTAAGCTGGCCCTATACGCTGACGACCTGCTGGTTTATATCAACAATCCAGCTGAGGTATTTCCCAGGGTGGAGGACACTTTGGCTGAGTTTGGTCTTTACTCTGGATACTCGGTAAATCCATCTAAGACCGAGATTATGTGCTGGGGCGTTGAGGGATATTCTGGGAGGCACTGCGGGGAGTTTAAGTATCTGGGGATCACTATAACACACGATATCAATGATATCCCCATGACTAACTTGAAAAAAGTTTCTAAGGAAATTGACCATCTCCTTCTGAAATGGCAGAATCTCCCCCTCACTATCTTCGGCAGGGTCAACCTGATCAAAATAGTTATAATGCCAAAGTTGACATATCTGTTTGGTGCTGTCCCATTGGACTTTCCTAGAAAACTATTGGGTAAAATACAAAGCGAGATTGGGAGCTTTATATGGGCCAATAAAAATTCCAGGTTATCTTGGAAGAAGTTAAAACGGAGGCTAGTTAAGGGATGCCTTGCGCTCCCGGATGTCTTTCTTTATTCTCTGGCTTTTCAGTTTAAGAGCATTTGCTGCCTTCTCTCTAGTCCCCCCGGCTCTAATTGGGGGAAAATCTTGAATACCATGGTCCAACTCGAGGGAGGTAACACAGGGTTTTTATACAAATTTGGCGCTCACAGATTCTTCAAAAAAGGTATGATTAAAAGTAATAAAGTCAGGTCTAATGTTTGGCAGATCTTGAAGAAGAAGTGGGGAATTAGATATTACTTTGATTTAGCCCCTATTTGGACTGCTCAGGGCTGCCCGCCTGCCTGAATGATATCTTGGCTATTCCTATCAGGAGGGCGGGAATTGCTATCTGGTCCAACTTGATATCCTCGGATGGAGTTCTTCCATGGGAGGTGTTAAAGGGGAGAATAGGGGAGAATTTTTCCCGCTTCAAATATTTGCAAATATGTTCCTGGTTTGCGGCTGAAAGTGACCTTATAGGTGAAAACTGGGAGATAGAAAGCAAACTCCAAAATGTAAACCCCATAAAAAAGGAGGTAGGGTTATGGTATAGGGCCTTAATAGATGCAGAGGTTTTAGATCTTCCCCCTCCTTTATTTTCCCTTCACAACTTATATACATACGTTAAGTCAGCCTCTTTAAAGAAAAATCACTTGTTTGTGATAAACAGATTATACTACACACCTCAGAAGATTGCTAGGTTTGCCCCAAATTCAATTCCGAAGTGCCCGAGGTGTGGCCTGAGGGAGGACGACGACTTACATATGTTTTTTGAATGTGTACATCTAAGGGTCTTCTGGGAGAATGTTGAGAGTGCATTGGAGGGCATCTTTAAAGTTAAAAGCAGTCTAACCTTGTCTTTAGTTGTAATTGGTACTGAAAATAATCTTACAAATCAAATCTCTAATAAATCAATTGGGTTACTCCTCTGCTTAATATCATCGGCCCGTAGAGAGATTTGCAGGTTGTGGAAAGACCCTGAGCCTCCGCAATATGAGATCTGCTTGAGAGCAGTATTGAGCATGGCAAGACTGGACCAAGGGGAGGGGAACATCTGGGTGCCTTTAACTAGCTGAGGCACAAAAATGAGGCTGCTTTAACTTTCCCACAGTCCAATGATTACACCAAGCCTCGTACGAAGAAGCTGGCCTGGTCGGCCTAACAGCGATGCAAGAGCATGGATCCAGGGTGTCCAGCTTGGAAGTTGATCCTTATGCAAAATTGCAGACGCTTAAGGTGAAATGAGGACAAAAAAAAAAGCAATGTGCCGCCTTCACAGCACAGATACATCACATATCTGTGCCGTTTTTGCCCCATAGTACACCACATTGTAAATACGGTGCATCCATGGTGGTGATGTCACAGTGCACAATAACTGGCATATCTCTGGGGATGTACCACTTATTGTACATCTGCTGATTAGTGTTTTAATGTAGTGAATGGATTACTACACACTGATCAATGAGTCAGTACAAAGCTATTACACGAGTGACAGAGTGTTTAGTGGAAGTGTAAGGATAGAGACTGGGGAATTGAACATATAAAAGGCAAATTTGCAGGGGCATAGAACAGTGGATGTATAGTCTATAGGGGTGTGAAGCAATCCATGCCCTAAGGCCCACTTTGCACCATAAGTACTAGGGTACTAGCTGAATGATTACAATTCTCCAAGGAGAGGGTCTGGCTGAATGTATAGCAGCTTCACTTTTAGAACAGTGTATAGATAAGCACATACTGCTGTATGGTTCACTACAATACTGAAACAGTAGTGTGACAGAGTTTGGTGAAAGTGTAACGATACAGAGTGGGGAACTGGAGGTATAAAAGGCAAGTTTCCCATTGTATAGAACAGTGGATGCACAGTCTATAGGGATTTGAAGCAGGCCATGCCCTAAGGCCTACTTTGGTGCATGACTACTTGGGAACCGACTGAATGCTTACAGTTCTACAAGGAGACTGTCTAGCTGAATATATAGCACCTTCAGTTTTAGAACAGTGCATACATAAGGACATACTGCTGTATGACTCACTACAATACTAAAATAGCAGTAGCAGAATGTTTGGAGGAAGTGTCAGACAAGGCAATTCAAAGTTTAAAAGCCAAGTTTGCAGATGTTAAGAAAAGTGCATTTATTATCTTTAGTGTTTGAAGCAGTCCATGCCCTTAGATCTACTTTGCTGCATGACTACTTGGGTAGTGGCAGAATGATTACACTTCTCCAAGGAGAGTGTAGAGCTGAATGTATAACTGCTTCACGTTTTGTACAGTGTATAGCTAAGCATATATTGCTGTATGGCTCACTACAATATTGAAACAGTAGTGGCAAAGTGTTTGGAGGTAGTATAAGGATAGAGACTGGGTAATTAAAGGTTTAAAATACAAGTTTTCAGGTGCATAGAGGAGTACATGCATAGTAAATAAGAGTTTGAAGCAGTCCACATACTAAGGCCTACTTTACTACATGAATATTTGGGTACTGACTGGATGATAAGAGTTCTGCAAGCAGTGTCAAGCTGAATATGTAACTGCTTCACTTTTAGAACAGTGTATAGATAAGCACATACTGCTGTATGGTTCACTACAATACTGAAACAGTAGTGTGAGAGTGTTTGGTGAAAGTGTAACGATACAGACTGGGGAATTGAAGGTATAAAAGTCATGTTTGCAGGTGCATAGAAGACCGCAAGCATAGTCTATAGGGATTTAAAGAAGTCCATGCCGTAAGGCCTACTTTGCTCCATGAGTAGTTTGGTACTGACTGGATGATTACAGTTCTGCAAGGAGAGTGACTAACTAAATTTATAAGAGCTTCAGTTTTAGCATACTGCATAGATAAGGACTTTCTGCTGAATACCTCAGTACAATACTGAATCAGCAATCACAGAGTGTTTGCTGGAAGTGTAAATGTAAATGTAAATGTAGGTGTACTTATATAGCGCAAACCTGTCACCCAAAGGGCATCCTGGCGCTTGCTTAGGGAACCCGTCCTGGTATTCCCCTGTGAGAAACCCCGGCAGGGTGTCCACAAGGTGAAAGCCAGGCATCCCGCCGCGAGGGGCCGTAGTGGAGATTAAGCAAGCTATTGCCCAGAGTTGCAGAGTGTGACCCCGTGATTTGAGTAGTCACCGGAGCAAGAATTGTCCGTGGAATTTTTGAGCCCGAGACCCGCCGAGGCGGGGAATCGAACCCTGGTCCACGGTCGATCTCAGCTTCCGGGTCTGCCGCCTCTAACCACTGAGCCACGCTTCTCCAAGTGTAAGGATAGAGACTGGGGAATTGAAGGTATAAAAGACAAGTTTGCCGGTGCACAGAACAGTGCATGCATAGTCTATAGGAGTTTGAAGCAGTCCTTGCCCTAAGGCCCACTCTGCCCCATGAGTACTTGGGTACTGCCTGAATGATTACAATTCTGCAAGGAGACTGTCTGGCTGAATGTATAGCAGCTTCACTTTTAGAACAGTGTATAGAGAAGCACATATTGCTGTATGGCTCACTATAAAACTGAAACAGTGTGATAGTGTTTGCTGGAAGTGTAAGGATACAGACTGGGGAATTGAAAGTATAAAATACAAGTTTGCCGGTGCATAGAAGACTGCATGCACAGTCTATAGGGGTTTGAAGCAGTCTAGGGCCGAAGGCCTGTTTTAATCCATGAGTACCTAGCTAGTGAGTGGATGATTACAGTTCTGCAAGGAAAGTGCCTGACTGAATTTATTACAGCTTCAGTTTTACCACAGTACATAGATAAGCAAATACTGGTAAATGACTCACTACAATATTGAAACAGTAGTTTGAGAGTGTTAGTTGAAAGTGTAAGGATACAGACTGGGGAGTTGAAGGTATAAAAAACAAGTGTGCAGGTACATAGAAGACTACAACCATAGTCTATAAGGGGTTTAAGCAGTCCATGGCCTAAGGAATACTTTTCTCCATAATTACTTGGGTACTGACTGGATGATTACAATTCTACAAGGAGAGTGACTAACTGAATTTATGAGAGCTTCATTTTTAGCACAGTGCATAGATAAGGACATTCTGCTGAATAGCTCAGTACAATACTGAATCAGCAATGACAGAGTGTTTCATGAAAGTGTAGGTATACAGACAGGGGAATAGAAGGTATAAAACAAAAGTTTGCAGGTGCATAAAAGACCGCATGCATACACTATAGGGGTTTGAAGCACTCAATGGCCTAAAGCATATTTTAAAGCATGAGTACTTAGGTACTGAGTGGATGATTACAGTTCTGCAAGGAACGTGCCTGACTGAATTTATAACAGATTCAGTTTTACCACAGTACAATGATAAGCTAATGCTGCTGAATGGCTCATTATAATATTGAAACAGTAGTGTCACAGTATTTGGTGAAAGTCTAAATATAAACACTAAGGAATTGAAGGTATAAAAAACAAGTTTGCAGGTACATAGAAGACTGCATGCATAATCTATAGGGGTTTAATCAGTCCATAGCCTAAGACCTACTTTGCTCCATGATTACTGGGGTACTGACTGGATAATTACAGGTCTGCAAGGAGAGTGTCTGACTGAATTTAAAAGAGCTTCATTTTTAGCACGGTGAATAGATAAGGACATTCTGCTAAATGGCTCACTACAATACTACAACAACAGTAACAGAGTGTTTGAAGGAACTGTAGAGAATATAGACTGGGCAAAGAATTTAAAAAATGTATAAGAGAATCTATAAGTGCTACACTTTTAATACAGTGAGTGTTTTAATACATAGTACTCAAACCATTATTATTATATAATAATAAATGTATTCTTGTAACATCTCATAATTTAATAGAGCTTCTAAAATAATTTCATCAGGTATTTCATTTTCCTGGTAATCAATTTCAAAAGTTATACGATCAGACTCGATGTCATCTAATGCTTCCACAAAATCAGCATCCAAGGTTTCGTATAGGAAATCACAGCTGATATCTGCCTCACTGATTTCTTCCTCTTCATTCTCGCTGCCCGTGAAAGGTATGTTTAGCTCTTCTATGAGACTCTTACTAATTTCAAAATCGTCTTCCATATTGTTCTGTTGTTTTTCTATAGTAAATTTCTTATGTTGTAGGTCCTTGTACAAAAACATAAACACTTCATTTTTATCATTTTTCCTAATACATAACACAAAACTAGCTTTCTCAACTATTTTGCCCTTTAAAAAATATTATACAAATACCATTCCCAACTACTTTATAAGATTATATAAATATAATTATTTATATGAATGTTGATTTTTTAAATTTTCTTACATTTTCAAACCAGTCACTCCTTCTCACTAGAGGAAAAAACTCAGGCTGTTATAATAAAATGCAGCACTAAAAAAAGTACAATATGTCTATTCAACTTACCTGTTCCAAACTAGTAGATGTGTTGTAGTAAACTGCAAAGAATACTGGTACACTCAGTATATATATATATATATATTATTTTTTTGAAATGACTTTAAAAGATACAAACCATCTTTACACACCTAGGTACTCCATCCATGTTTTGTTACTTCAGCTCTGTAGAAGCACATTCCATTGACCATTTTTAACAGTTACTTATACTTACCTTAAACATAATAAATATTAACAAAATATATATATTATAAAATTAGCATCTGTGGAAGACAAAAGAAAATACAGTTACAATATATCTTTTACAACACAAAATAATTTGTAAAGCCTTTCATTTGCCTTTTTTGCTGCTCTCAGAATATATTGAATTTCACTCGAAACAGTGAGTTCAATAGTACTCACCACATAACCGCGGGCAAAAAAAGACAACCAATCAGATTATCTTAAAAAAAAACATTCAACAATCTAAAAAATAGAAACAAAACATATGTTAAATGTTTTTTTCTAACAGCAATTTCTTAAAATAACAAAACACTATCATTAATTTTCATACACTGCAAATAAAGTTACTTACAAATATATGCTGACAAAATATACAACAAATAGTCCTTAATGGTTTTACATACTTTTCCTCATGACCAACTAGTATATCTCAAATTCTTAGTTCAGAAGTTCTTCAATAATAATCCTCAGCATTCATCTCTCATCTTTCTGATCCAAAACCACCGACATCATTTGCAACGTCCCCCAGAGCTCATCCCTCAACTTGACGCTATTCAACATCTACATGGCACCCTCACACAAGTGGCCTGCCATCACAACCTGAACATTATCTGCTAAGACGACGACACCCAACTCATCTTCTCCCTCACCAAGGAGCCACATACCACCGAAAGACATCACCAACTGCATAAGGAACAACTCTCTGAATCTCAACTCGGACAAATACCTACAACAACTACAACTAGTCCAATACACTTCCACCCAACTGATCATCAATGTCCCCTGCTGCAGCCACATCACCCATCACCTGAGAGATCTACACTGGCTTCACGTCAACAAGAGGATCACCTTCAAGCTCATCACCCTCACTTACAAAGTACTCTACAGCACCAGACCAACCTACCTTAACTGCAGTAATCCTGAAAGGCCAAATTTTGTTCCTAACATTTTGGCTTTCAAAATATTAGGTAAGAATTTGGTAACTCTTTAGGCAAACGATGTTTAAAAACCAATTGACTATCATTACAATGTATCCAACCTTTCAGACATTTTAAATAAACAGTGTAATGTCCAGATGTTGTAGAAGGTCCATCATGAAAAATAATTGCTAGAGCTACAAAAGTTGATATTGATAGTTGAGTAGCGACAACATTTTTAATTAAAGTTTCCAATTTCCTTCCATCAGCTCTACGACGTTGCAGCATTAAAATTACATAATGTCCATATCTTTGTATAAATAATGTTGATGACATTTCTGATTTACATGGCCTACACTCCATGTTTTGAGTAGATCCTCTAACTAGATTGTTAAAAGACACTGATTCACAGTCTGGTAAAGTCAAATATATAAATCTTTCAGTGTCTATGTTAGTGCTACATGTAAACAAACAATTTTCACAGTCATGTTGCCATTTATAAGAAAGGCCAAAAAGGTTTTCAATATCTATACCTTCATCTTCTAATACAATAAGCATATACATTAGAAATTCCTGACATTCTTGCTGAATATTCTGCATAAATCGAGTACAACCAGAACATATGTCCAAAACATTTCGAATATCAGAAACACTTTGCATTTTACTTTTATCACTACTACATTTCTCATAAACAGAATACAACAATGAACAGAATATTTCTTCCCGATTTTCAACAATTTGCTGTTGCAAACTTTCAAGAAAAAAAACAACATTAACAACTACATTAGGATAGCAGTTGACACCAGAACTATTTTCAAACTGATAACCAACATTCTCTTCAACACTGTCCTTTTTCTTTTTGCTTGCAATCACAACTTCATCTTGTTTGTTTTCTTTCTCTACAACTTCACTACAGATATTCTCAAATCTTCTTTTTCTACCTACCACACGCTTTTCAAATACATGATATTGACCTAAATTGGGTGCATATTCTCTTCTTAACCTGTTATACTCTTTCACACAATTCGCATCTGCACTCATTTTTGTCTCATCAAAATCAATCAAGTACAATCCAGATAAAGTTCTCACTCAAGACAAAGCAACATATGCCATACCTTCTTTAAACACGGTACTTCCAATATTCACTAAAGCACTATCTACACTTAATCCTTGAGATTTATGAATGGTCACCGCATACACCAAAGAAATAGGAAACTGTTTTCTGCGAACATACAAATCATTTACTAGCAAAAACTGAGCTGAGCAATGACTAAACTGTTGTACTTCTTCAATTTCATCAAATTTGATTTTCAAAAATTCAATACCATCTCTATTTACATAATTAACTAAATCAATAATTTTACCCATTGCTCCATTTACTAAACCTTTTTCCACATTCAAATTACATCGTAAAATTACCCTACAGTTTATACATACATATAAATTCTTTTCTTAACCAGCAGTTTTACTTATTGATTTCTCTAAAGAATCCAATTTCCTCTTCAACTTTTCGGTCAAAATACTAGTGATTTCTTTCTGTTCTATTTTTTCAATAGCTTCCAATTTTATAATTTCTTCATTTTCCAACTTTAAACTGTCTTCATTGAATATAGAACATTCACACAGTGTTGGCATTAAGCAGATTACAGATTTGTTTTCTGCAATTCTCCTATATATTTTCTCAGGTACAATATTTTCATTTGGAAACAAATTGGAAAGTAATCGTCTCTGTAAAGCTTCTTTACTTGTTCAGTCACTTTTCCAATTCTTATATCTTGAAGAATACTTCCATAATCAGCATCATTTGCCTGTCACATATTTGTAATAAGTTCCTTATGTTAAAAAAATGACCAAATGTCAACATTTCTAATGCTCCCCAAAGACTTTCTGGTATCTTCATGTGCCAGTTTTTTAAACACTGGTTGTCCTTTTACAGGAGTAAGTTGTAGTAGATCTCCAAAAACTATGATGTGCTTTCCTCCAAATAATACGTCATATTTTGTTTTAAGAATTTGCTGCATTCTTAAATGCACAAAGACAAGCATTAAGGTTGATACCATGCTTACCTCATCAATAATGAGAAGTTTCATTTTCAATTTGATAACTTTATTTCGGCCAATGGCCATAAAAGCACAAATAAAATATGTACATACAAGATAAAATACATAGAATACATGAATAGTTAAAAACCTTAGTTAAAAAAAATTCTTAAACAATAAGTTATCAAATGAAGGATGACAGTCAATTCAATTAATCACAATTTAACACGATTAATCAGAGTAGACCTTCTATGCCACATACATATAAAAAGCGGGAGACCGAGAACACAATAGGGGGTGAAGTATCAAATCTTAAAATTCTACAAGCCTGAGCACATTGTTTTAAGCCCAAATTTCTACACAATGGAGCCAGCCAAGATCTCCGTATTGCTCTGTAGGCAGGGCAGAAGAACAAGACATGAACCATATCTTCTTTCCTGTTGTTTCAAACTGGGCAGATTCCCTCTTCTCGTCCCACCCATTTGCAAATCAATGCCCCAATCGGCAGACAGCCGTGTCTTAATTGTGTATATAGTTTTCTAGCAGTGGGAGGTTGTATTAAATCAATGAATTCCTCCCTCCTGGGCACAAGTTTAACCTGCAGAAATTCTGTAGACAACCTGCCCATAGTTGACAAACAATGCAGCAAACCTAGATTATACTGTCTCAGGGAGGCCAGCAGCTTAGTTCTCGGGACCGCTGGACAACTCTCCTCTGGGGTCTCCCATAATTGGGGCAAACCTATTTGGTATACAACAGCTTTAATATGGGATAACCAGGGTATATTTTTGCTCTTCAGCCGCCCCCAAACTGCGGAGAACTCAGCTCTATAATCATCAAGCTCGGGTACTGTCCAGAGCCTTCTCCAATACAGGAGAGGTCGAGCCGCTAACAGTTCTGAAATGGGCTCTAAACCCAGATCTAGTCTCAAGGGTTTCATTTTCTTCAAGACTCTTGAAACTTCACAACAAGCTTCTCCAGATAGCTTATGGTATTCCAATTTGTTTTCATGCTCTACTGGCAGCATTAATAAACAATGTAAAGAAATTCCTTTAATATTGTGTGCCGCCAACCCAGTTGGAGCAGTGACAACACAAGACAAATGCGACTCAGTTCTTTTCTGTAGATAAGTTGTAATTACTTTAATTAAAAAACGTTTTCCTGTTCCAGCTTGTCCACTAACGTATATTCGGATAGGTTAAAAAGATGAACAAGAGCACTCTTTCTTTTCATGAAGTAATCCATGGTCAATCTGTTCTCTCACTTGCTCATATTTTTGTTTCTGCTCAACATTTAGTTGTTCTTCCAAGTTTCCTAAGTTTGTTACATCTTCTTGAGCTTGATACATTGCTGTTTCCACCTCTTCCATAGCAGTTGCTGCCTCATTTTGAACAATTGCTTCTCCTAGTGGATCCTGACTCAACGGAGCAGAAGTTTGACTGTCTTGAGAACTGTCTCTAGCAATCTCTGCTGCAATTGTAGCGTCTTGCTCAATTTCGTCGTTCAACATTTTCACATTATTAGCAAAAACAGGACATCCTATAGTATCTTTACTTGCGTTGAAGGAATCTTCATAGCTCTCAAAATCTCCAAGTAATTTCAATTCTGAACGCCACGGCTTGAAAAGTTGCAAAAGAGCTAAATAGTAAAATTCCCTTTTGTCAGGAGTTTCGCAACTCAGTTTACGGTGATTAATTAAATGTCCTTTTCTTTGTTTTACCAAACATCCTTCAGAACCAATCACGGCATATATACCATTATTTTCTGTAATATTACGTTTAAAAATATAGGGGCCGATTAGGATGACGGATGGACTTTGTCTGCCCGCCATCCTGTCGTGGGAAGGGACCGTCCGACATAATGGCGGGGGTCCCGTCTGTGGAATTAGGATGCCCCCGCCACAGTGGCGGTTGCATCCCGCATTTTTAACATTGCGGCAGGAGGTGCTGAAAGCCTCACCCCCGCAATGCTAATAATGCATTTTGTGCGTTTCAAAGCACAACATGACAGGCACCGCGCGGTGCCTGCCATGTTGCACTTTGAAATGCTGGGGGGGTACCATAGGTACCCCCCATGTGCACCCCCACCTCTCCTTCACTCTGGGGGCCTGCAGGGGGCCCTACCACGGAAAGGCATCTGAAACAGCCCATCCTAATATGGCTGGCGGTGTCTATTAGACACCGCCACCATATTAGACCTTTTCTGCCCCAGTCGCAAAGAGAGCGGGGCGGAAAAGCGGTAGACAGTTTTGCAGCACTTCATAGAGACAAATATACTCAAGATGATGACTTCTATTTGGATAATATGTATCCAACATATTAGTTTTCACAATATCTGTACTTTCTGGCTCTTTTTTAGCTAAATACTAAATTTCTTGTACAGATTTAAGTACTAGATTTCGTGTTGCAGCCAGACCTAGACTCACCCAAATGATTCTTCTAGATTTGGAGTATAGACTTGCAGATGATAAGCGATCCGAGCATTCATATGCTCCAATTTCTTGATGAGATAACATCTTCAAACTGTAACTATATAATTTCTTACTTAGACTCTTCTCGTGGGAAATCTCTTCCCACATTTTCTTCAATTCCGTCTTTTCTGATTTTGTTATGTAGGATGTTACATATCGAGCAACAGCAATGGAATTGTCCGCAACATATTTAATATCCATGTTAGCATTCCACTTGGAAAAAATGACTGGGTTGTAGTCAATTATCAATTATGTATTTTGGCTCTTCATTTCTTCTTAAGTTGTAGGTATTTTTTGGATACTTTCTTGTGATAGTATGACACAAAGATGACATAAAACTGTTCACTCTTCCTTTCAATATTACAGGACGTGGAGATCCAAAACTACATTTGGTGTAGAAGTTGTCCTTGGATTTGTACATTCGACAACAGTATTTCCCACAACGATGGCTTTGGAATCGTAAGACTTGTTGTCTTAAGTCCTTATCTTCTGTACTTTTGGGTATATCACATGTAGCATATTCTTCAATAAAAGACAACACAGTATCATCTGAGTCTGTTCCAAATTTGGGAGCATCTTTGATCCATATTAGCATATGTATGTGAGGAGCACCTCTCGCTTGATACACCTTTCTCCAAAAGAAATCCAGAACCTCTCCACGAGGAGGATTTTTTTATTGGTAATAAAAGACATCATAGCTTCAAATCTATGATTGAAATACCTGCATACATTAACTGGATTCAAAGAGCACAATTCCTCAGGTGTCTTGTATTCAATATTTAGTATATTTGGATTTGCCTCTCGAAGAAATTGAAGTAAATCATCCCAAGCATATTCAGCACAGCTTAGAGTAAAGAACCATGTAGGAGTTCCTAAGTTCCTTAGCATACATTTAAGTTCTCAATGACAACGGTACCAGTACTCATTAGTACCACACTGACATGCCATGAGATTAATTAGCTGAGATTCCAAAACATTATCTTTCTGCTGTACTTTATCCATAAATTCCTTTGCCGAAACATTTTGCATATGTACACCTGTTTTCAAAATAAGGTTCACTGCATGAGAAAGTCCAGACAAGTCATTCTCAAACAAAAGATGAAACAAATACGGAATACATTGTCGAAATCTTGGATCTTCTGCATACAATCTTGATGTCCGGTATTCAGAAGCAGGAATCTGCACAGGCCAGTCATCATATCACCCTCCTTTTCCTGTTGGAAACAACTGAGGGAAACAGCGAGCTTCCAAGCTTTTTTCCCATACACTAATGGGACTTCAATTTGCTTCTTTCATTTTTCTTCATTTTTTCTTTATTTTTGCCAACATTACATCAAAAAAAGTGTCACAATAGAATAACGAAGACGCGCAAGGGGCTTGTAAATCTCCCCCGAGTGTATGCAGAGAGAGAGGGAGGAGTAAGAGGAGAGAACAGGGAGTATGAAGAGAAAGATGAAGTATGAAGAGAGAGGGGGAAAATGAGGAGACAGGAGGAATATAAGGAGAGACAGGGAAATATGAATACAAAGAAGGGGAGTATGAGGACAGAGGAGAATATAAGAAAAAGGGGGTAGTATGAGGAGAGAGGAAAGAGTAAGAGGAGAGAGGGGGGAGTATGACGAGAGGGTGGAAAATATGGAAAAAGGGCGAATATAATTCCTTAATGTACACAGACACACAGTGTGATATTAGACAAAAAAATATGAGACCATGCATTTTACCGAAACACATTTACTACTGGAAAACGGTTACGTGACTGCACACATTCCATGTATATAACTACTACATTTCAGTGAACAACCCTGACTCATTTTGAAAATACATATGCAATTCACAACATTATTTTTGCCAACATTACATCAAAAAAAGTGACACAATAGAACAACAAAGACGCACAAGGGGCTTGTAAATCTGCCCCAGAGTGTATGCAGAGAGAGAGTGAGGAGAAAGAGGAGAGAACAGGGAGTATGAAGAGAAAGATGAAGTATGAAGAGAGAGGGGGAAAATGAGAAGACAGAAGGAATATAAGGAGAGACAAGGAAATATGAACACCAAGAAGGGGAGTATGAGGAAAGAGGAGAATATAAGAAAAAGGGGTACTAAGAAGAGAGAGGAAGGAATAAGAGGAGAGAGGGGGCAGTATGACAAGAGAGGGTGGAAAATATAGAAAAAGGGGCAAATATAATTCCTTAATGTACACAGACGCACACTGTGATATTAGACAAAAAAATATGAGACCATGCATTTTACGAAAACACATTTACTACTGTAAAACGTTTAAGTGACTGCACACATTCCATGTATATAACTACTACATTTCAGTAGACAACACTGACTCATTTTGCAAATACATATGCCATTTACTACATTATTTTTACCAACATTACATTAAAAAAGTTACACAATACATCAACAAAAAGACAAAAGGGGCTTGTAAATCTGCCAAAAGTGTATGCAACAGTGTATGTATACTGACTGCAAAATTGTAGATTTAGAACACAAGCCTAATTCTAAACAAGCAACACTATTAACTACTCTACAACTGAAAAAGTGACTGCACACATTCTAAATTTTTTAGTACTGCACTTTATTGTACAAAGGTGACTCACTAAACACATTAACTTACCAAATGATTTTATCACAATAGTTATCCAAATGCAGACAAAATCAGAATATGATTCTACACTCTTTAGAAGGATAAACACATTACTCTTACTAAAAACAAAATGTACCACATACGTTCCCTTACAAGTTATCAACTCACCTTTCAAATTGATTTGTAGATTAAGAAGAATGCCACTCACACAGCAGATATTCGTATACAGAATCTCTCTACTTCAGTGTTTGCGGCAGAACCAAAAAATCGCACATTTTCCCTCTCAATTTACACATATATACACGTTAATAACAAATCAAATTCCTTCACACATTAATTCAAAAAGAAACACACATTTCTATTGGTTGAACATTTGAACCCTTTCCAACAGACATAACTTTGCACCCTACCCCCAAAAGATAATGCAAACATCAACTGTCCACAGAGGTCAAACGTTCAGCACACTGTAAAACACTCCTCCTCAACAAGTTTAGACTCTGCATAGGTACTTACTAATAAGTACCAATAAAGAGAAAAGCTCTTATTAGAACCAACCAACATCTAAACACATAAGCTTGATAGATACCTATAAAATATATATTTTTTATTATTGCTTAGGTACGCTTACGGGATGACTTACAGACTTTGCAACGTACAACGAAATACAACGTTGGGGACCGTGGGGGGAGCCCCATTGCCCCCACGTTCCCAGCCGGCTCCCCGCGTCCTTCCGGAGCCAGCATTGCTTTTCGTCATAGAGAGCAGCATACATGCTGCTCTCCCTAACGAAAAGCAATCTGCTTCCCTACTTCAAAGAGAGAGCAGGTTAACCTGCTCTCTCTTTCAAACAGAAAAGCATTTTGTTTTGGTAGGGTGGGAGCTGCGAGGCTCCCGCCCTACCATAGCAAACAGCAGTGTCCCGGGGGTATGCACCCCGGGACACTGCAGTATCCGGCCTTGGGGGGTGGCGGTCCCCAGGGCCATCAAGGGCCCCCCCTCCCAACATTGAAAAGCCCCGGGGGTGGTCGTCCCCGGGGCAGGGGGGTCCCTCACGGACCCCCCTATTTTAAATATTAGTGCCTTGGGGAGGCGGCGGTCCCCAGGGCATGTGGGGGGCTTGAGCTCCCCTACAGAGTTTTTTATTTAAATGTTTTTTAAAATAAGCCCCGGGGGTGGCAGTCCCCGTGGCTGCGGGGGGCTGTTAGCCCCCACATACTTCAAAATAAAGCCCCGGGGAGTGGCGGTCCCCAGGGTTCGGGGGGCCTTACAGGCCCCCCATCATTCATATCCAAGCCCCAGGTGGTGGTGGTCCCCGGGGCTGCGAGGGGCTGTGCACCCCCCGCTATTATACTTACTTTGCCCCGATATAGGCTTTTTTTTTACAATAGATTTATCATACGCGTACCCTGCACGTACGGACGACGTACAGTGCAGAGTTTGTAAGTCGTCCCGGAAGTGTACCTAAGCAAAAAAAAAAAAATAATTGACCTTGGGGATTATTCTGAAACTCCCCAAACAGCCCTAGGGTGTCAGTAAGTCCTACAGCAAATAGAAAACGTTTCCTGACAATCTACACACATATACAAATTACAAAAAATCACATTTATTCCCACATTAAATCAAAACGAAACACACATTTCTATTACTTGATCTTTTGAACCCTTTCGAACTGACAAACCTTTCAACCCTACCCCCATTCCACATTCTGCCAGTTACCATAGAAACACTTCAGGGAACACCTAACTGAGCACACAGGTGAAACGTTCATCATACGTTGTTGCAAATCAAAACAGCAAGTGTGCTTGACTTGTCAATATACCAGCTTATCTTGAGTAATGTTCTTTTCTATCACTTGTTCTTAACCAATAAATAACAGGCTTTTAAAAAACTGAAAATTGCACCCTAGTTTTCTATCTAAAAAGTTTTCAAACAACCAATCACTTCTTTGCTTTTTTCAAAACTCCTCTTATCCACCATTTTAGAAAAAAAAAATGTTCAAACTGCCTTTTCATTTACAAAGACCATCTGAGTGCATCCAGACCTCTCTTCAAGATGCTTAGAGTGTTGATTGTGGGACACAGCTATATTTTCTGGAGTCAAAGGTATGCAGAACAGAAATGAATTCACAAAGACCTAGGTTTACCAAATGTAGACATTAAATGGATTGGACAGAGAGGGTTAAAGTGGCACCAATTGATGCCATTGGTGAAATCCTTTTTGCATCTCCAACACCCTGACCTCATAATTGCGCACTGTGGTGGCAATGACCTAGGCACTTTGACTGGGGTAGGTCTGGAAATGTTTATGAAGGAAACCTTTACTGAACTGATGTCACTTTTCCCCCCAAACTACCTTTGTCTATTCTAATATATGCCAAAGGCAGAATTGGAACTGGTCCAATCAATTTTGTCCACAAATTGAGAAAGCTAGGAAACATGTGAATAAATCTGTTTCTGCTTTTCTCCGAGACGATAGAATGGGGTCCATTTACAACAACAATCTGCGTTTCAATATGCAAGGCATCTATAGGAGAGATGGTGTACATTTTACAGATGAAGGGAACAGTCTTCCTCATGAACTTTTGACTTTGCATCGGTACTTACTTGTGTAGGTACTAAAATCTCCCAATAAACACAAGGGCTCTTTTTAGAGCCACCCAACATGTAAACACATACACTTCATAAATATCTGAAAAATATTTTTCTTTTTCTTGCTTAGGTATGCTTACGGGACGATTTATAGACTTTGCACCATACGTCGTAGGTATGTGCATGGTATGCACACGGTAAATCTACTGTAAAAAAAATAGCCTTCATCCCAAATTTTTTATAATCCCCGGGGACCCCATCCCCGGGGGCTGAATAACAACGTTGGGGACCATGGGGGGAGCCCCAATGCCCGCACGGTCCCAGTCAGCTCCCCTCGTCCTTCGAGAGCCGACATTGCTTTTCGTCAGAGAGAGCAGATTACATGCTGCTCTCTCTGATGAAAATCAATCTGCTTTCCTACTTGAAGGAGAGAGCACGTTTCTTGCTCTCTCTTTCAAATAGGAAAGCAGTTTGCTATGGTAGGGTGGGAGCCGCGTGGCTCCCGCCCTACAGTAGCAAACAGCAGTGTTCCGGGGGTGGACACCCCGGGACCCTGGGGGGGTAGCGGTCCCCAGCACCATCAAAGGCTCGAGGAGGGGGACCGCGTGGCCCCCCACCCTACATTGAAAAGCCCCGGAGGGTGGTGGTCTCCGGGGCTGGGGGGTCAGTCACAGACCCCCCTATTTTCAATATTAGAGCACTGGGGAGGTGGTGGTCCCCAGGGCGTGTGGGTGGGCTTGAGCCCCCCACACAGGTTTATTTTAATAAAAAGAAGCCCCGGGGTGGCGGTCCCCGGGGCTGAGAGGAGGGCCATGAGCCCCCCCGCATACATACAGTTAAAGCCCTGGGGGTGGCGGTCCCCGGGGCAAGGGTGCCCCTCTGGTCCCGCCATTGTCGAAAAAAAATTGCCCCCAGGATATGGCCCCCCAGGGGCTAATCAAGAATAAAGCGGACTTCATTTTCTTTTTCTTTTTCACCACGTATGCGTACCATATGCGTATTTCGTGAATTTTTTTTTTAAAACAAAAAAAATGTTTGGGCCTAAGGATTCATGTGGGACCCCCTGAGCAGGCCTAGGGGGTCAGGATGTTTCTACCCTGCCCCTTCGCATGTTTTTTGCGGTTCTTTCACTGCTTTCTTATGCCTTGGTTCTACCGAGGCACAAGATGGCTGCCAACACTTCCTGGTTTGGAGTGTTGACAGACAGTTGACAGCCAACCAGCATGCAGCTCGTGCTCGTAATCGTACGTTTTACGGTACGCTTACCGTACGTGTACGGTACTTCGTCTATAGATATATCTATGATTCTACTTTTGATTTTCTCAGGAACTACTGAACAGATTTACACCATTTAACAAAAAGCATAATCTGCAAACCAAACTCTACCTTTTTGCCAAATCTGGTGTAATTCCGTTTCAGCAGTTCGCTCTGTAACCTCACTTAAAGAACCCCATGGAAAATTGCATGGGGAAAACACGTTTTGGCACCCCCTTTTTTCTCAGCCCCCGCTTCACGAATCACCCGAAAACTTTCAGGGAAGGAGCAGAGTGGAGCAGGCCATTTTCTTGGAGAATTTCGTGTAGATTTGTAAACCGGCGCCAAAGTAATTCCAAATAGAATGTTGCCGATTACCTATGGAAACTAGGTCCTATCTATAACTACCTACTGGCGACCGCCAGTAGGCAATATATATATATATATATATATATATATATATATATATATATATATATCCAATACAAGAAAAGAATCGCGGCACACTTCTTGGGTTAACGCAGTTGTTTATTCAAACGTGACACAACACCTCCTACGCGTTTCGAACCGTAGTTCCTGGTCACGGTAGTGTTTGTGAATAGTCCCTTTTTGATTTCCACATTTATTTCATTCCACACCTCTTTGATTAACAGGGGCATGATGGTACTTGTAGTTGCTGTATTAACACTATGCATTGCTTCATGCATACATAAATGCTGGCCACATCAGTCCACGAGGAGTATTGTAGTTACTGCATGAGAGAGCGGGCCTCTTGTTAAAGGATCTTTCGCTTACCAGACACTCGTGAATAACACGTGTGTATAAACCGGCCAACTAGTTACCTGATGGTCGATTAATTGCGTAACTTTTAGACATAATGTCTGAGTCAATCAAGGGCTAAGTGCCCTACGTCCCCGTGGTATGTTATGAACCAGCATTATGTGTTTACATATAATAGTTTTCTGTGATTAATCCTAATCAATACATTCGGTCTGTCACTAGCAGTAATTGATGTATACATATACAAATGGTTGGAGAGTTGCTACGGCATGTATGCAGTGTTACCATTATTATTCATTGTGTATTACAAGTGGACATAAAGTTCTTCATCGCCGTTGAGGCCTCCTGGCTGTTTGGTTTTGAACTTTATGATTAATTTCGATTCCAAACGTCTCAGTTGCTGTTTTCGGTTGCCACCTCTTTCATGTTGTGCAATGCTTGCTAGTCCAAAGAATTTTACATCAAGCCAAGTTTTTGTTTCATGATTAGCCATGTGTTTGGCTATGGCGTATGAGAAGTCTCTATTCTGGATAGCACGAATATGTTGCAATATTCTCGTCTTGAGAGAACATGTCGTGCTCCCTATGTAGGCTTTGATATATAAATGTATATAAATGAGCATATGAGACACTAAGGGGCCTTGAAATACATCTGAACTCGCCAATAATTAGCTATTGTAATAACTGAGATGGTATGGCATGCTCTCAGCTTAGGCACTTCACCAATTCTCACTATACTGCTGCTCTTTTTGTTGTCTAATCTTTCTCACTACACTGCTAGATGATCCTGATGCTTTGCTGCCTTAGCACTCCCTTGTACGTCTCAGGATCACTGACAAACAACTTTTTCGAGCCATTAGAAACAGCGCTTGCTACAGGTTGAAGAAATGAAACTTCATTCTCAGGGGTCTTACTAATACAAAGAAGAAGTTGACACAGAAGCTGGAATATAAAAAGAACATCTTTATTAAACTCAAATGAGTGAGACTACGTCACACAGAAGCATTAGCAACTGAATGAGGCAGTATAAAGAGTACAGAACACTGAGGTCTTATATATATATGTGAGGGTTACAAACCCAGCATAGAAGTAAGGGGCAGTCCTAGCTCATGCAAGCATGCAAAATGCCTAATATGGACATACAAGATCTGCCAAATATTAGCGAATAGGAAAACATTCAAAACAAGGCATCATGTAACCAGAACGTCCACCTTGAGTCGTATTTTTGCCCAACCCCATAAGTCAATCAATTACAGCACCTATAGGTCAATCAGTAATGGCAGGACATGTATGTATGCTTCAAAAGAAAGGTTGTGTAATAGGAAAACACAGGGAGAGAATAGCGAAGGCCAAAAGATAAGATACGACAAGAGAAGAATACTAAAGGCTAACAGATAGTTGATACAGGGATTAGGTAGTCCAGACAGGAATTAGTTAGGCCGGCTGGTGTCTGAGATTGGTTTCAAAACAAGGACAGAGGGGGTTTTCGACACGTTGCAGTCCAAAGGGCAGAGACACTTCGTGAATATAGCAGCCTGTGTAAAGGCAACACAAAATGACGGCGAATGTAAGATGGAGTCAAAATGAAAGAACCTCAAGGTGTGCACGTGACTATCCGATGTAGGCAGTGCTACATTCCATCTAGTGAGGGTCAATGGCTTTCTACATACTGGACAATGATTTTACTTTTTTTTTACTTCTTCTCCATCATTTATCTTGTTCCTCCCTCCTCTATTATCTCAAAGAAAAACTGTTGGCAAAAGGGAGGATTCTCCTTGTGAAGGCACTCAGAGATGTACTGGATTCTCAGCAGATTTATTTGGAAATTAAAACTATTTCTTTTCCTGAATTATTTGTCATCCTTAAATGGCAATGCAACATTTCTGAAATTCTTATTATAGTCCAGTAATGCTGCATTTGATGTTTTACAAAAGTCATCTCTTTTTATCATTGTGGATTATATCTACCAGAATGTGCATGCTTCTATCGGAAACAAAAACCTGCAGGTTTGGACTAGTGCTGCAGACACTGGGCCCCAGATTTATCAAAATTTGACGTATCACAACCCAGCAAGATAACTTGCTGCAATGTGCTGCATGTAACGGAGAGGGCTGGAATAAGCCACGTCTATCAAGATATGGTGCATTCCTTCTCTCTCCTTTCTCTGGCAGGATCATGGCAGCCTAGTGCCAACACTAGCACCCTATGCAACGGTTCATGGTGCAAAGGTGCCTGCTTTGCAGGCAGGATTGCTCTTGTCCAGGAAGGGGCACCTTCCTGCACACAAACAACCCTTATTTGAGTTTTTACATTTCTAAGTGTGCTTCAGAATGCAGCATACTTAGAAAGAAAAGACAATGACAGAAGAAGGGAAGGAGTACAATTTTGACACATTTCCAAATTTACCAGTCTTGGTACATCTGGAAAATCACCAAAATATATGGGTGTTTGCATGAGGACAAACACGCTGTACACATGTAATGCCTTCCCGGTGCAGAGTACCGTGAGGCTGGGATTTGGGTTGCCTTGCGTTACTCAGTATTTACCAATCCATGCAGAGCCTTGCATAGTGGCTTGGTAAATCTGACCTATGGATTGCGTTCCTCTTGTGTCACCTTGCTAGATGCAAGGGCAATGCAGTCCCATGATATATTCGGGTCTGATTCTTTGAATATATTCATAAGAACATGGTGTATGTATGCAAATGTAACCAGCACAGCATCTCAACTGGATGCTATTGTACTGCCTGGAGATAAAATAGAAAGTGGCATGTGTACAAGGAAGTAGTTGAGTGAGGCGTTAGCTGTCATGGCTTAACGCCTGATTCCGCCACTTCAGAAATGCAAGGCTGTACCTTATTTACAAGGATATCGTGAAGCCTTGCATTTCCCCCTGTGCTGGCGCTACCCTTAGCAGGGTAACGCCAACACAGGCATCCCTGCACCATGGTGCAAGGGTGTCTGTTTGCAGGGGAGCATTGCTTATGTGTAGGAAGGTAGAACTTCCTGCACATAAACAATCCTGAAATACCTTTTTGTCACTTCAATGTGTGCTGCTTAATGCAGCACACATGGAAGTTAAAACATTTTTTTTTAGCGATTGTTTATGTGCCGGAAGGGTCACCTTCCTACACATAAATAATCCAAGGCGTATTTGCATTTTCCATATGTGCTGCACAAGGCAGCACACAAGGAAAAAAGCAAAAACGAGAAGAAATAAAGCATTTCTCCTCGTTTCCCCAAGTTAAGACCAGGTTTTCCTTGCTTTTAATTTTGGTGCTGCCTGCTATTTACGCTGCCCTTGTAAATAGGGGACAGCATAAATCTCAATGGGTATTGCGTTGGAACACCCACAGCAACACCCACTACCCACCCCTCTTACGCGAAGCATAGAGTAAAAGGGGGTCTTATTTACGAGGCAGCCTTAATCCACATGAAGTGCCTTTTAAATAATGTGAAGCCTCTATCGCCATGGAAATGACACAAAAAGTGACATTCTTGTGGCGATAGGGGCATGTACATATGTCCCAAAGTTTCATGCTCAGAGCAAGAATCATGAGGTGGATTGAATCTGCAAAGTGGTTAATTGTTTTTTCTTCACAGTTGCAATATATCAACTGGAATACAAATATCAATTATACACAATGGGCCCTATTCAGAAAGATGAACTTACATTTTTGTGTAACTTTACAAAGCTAAACTTCGACCAAAAAAGCCTACCTTTACTACTTTTTGGTATTCAGAAAGGTAATCTTAGACCAAAAGTTTAACTTTACTACTGTTTGGTATTCACCAATGTTAGTTACTACTAGTAAAGTTAGACTTCGGTTCTTAGTTTACCTTTGCGAATGCCCAAAAGTAGTAAACTTACACAAAAGTGTAAGTTTACCTTTGTGAATCGGGCCCAACGTTTGGGCTAAAATATCAGAACTCATATTTTGATGTTTCTTCCACTACGTAGAACAGAGGCGGTGTATGTGGCATCATGTAATGCATTTTTGTTTTCCACATTTCTAGAGAAAAGAGCCAATATTATTGACGAAGAAAGCCAACAACACATACAACATTGTGGGAACCACATACGCCTTGAATATTGCCAAAGATCCTGGTCTGTCAACAATTTCAAAGAGTGCCGCCCTGCCTCCCAAGATGCAGCGCCTTGAAGAGAAGCCCCCTGAATGCAAGAAAACTTACAACAGTGTCAGCAAAATCGACAAAATGTCCCGCATTGTTTTTCCTGTGCTTTTTGCTATCTTCAATCTGGTGTACTGGGCCACGTATGTGAACCGAGAATCAACTATTAAGGGAATGATTCCAAAACAATAAGAACTTTAAAAAAACACTTCCTTTGTGGAATCAGGCAGGAAATCTGAAAACTATTTTATTTTTATTTTTAATGTAAAGAAAACTGTGATTTTTTTCTTTTTGCTATTGATGAAAAGGAATGATCGTGCCTCTGGCATTTGTGATGTCACATCAGTTTTGCCGCTGCAAACCTTTTTTTCTGCTAGTCTCTGGCGTAGGCTGGTTGCATGCTGTTTATTCATGCTGCATATTTCACAGGCTGCGACTGTGTTTGTTTTCTCCTCTGATTGGACTGCATTGGGTAACCAAGCATACATTTCAATAGTCATTGGTTTCTATGAACGCGACTTTCTAAACCGGGAATGCTGTGATTTGCTCCTTGTATATGACAGAAGTTGAGCACAATTACTAGAGAACCATGTTGCATCAAGTGTGCGATTTTAACAAAAGCTCTCTGTCAAATGTCCATGTAGACCATCTATCAAATGTCTGTGTAAACTGTGGGTACAGGGTCACCCTCTTCTAAGTACTTGCACAGTGCAATTTCTGTGCTTTGACTATATATGTGCCTCTAAAAGGTTGAATTTAAAATGAGCAGGAGGAGCCAGTCATCACATGCCTCTTGTCTATCCAGCTTAGAGGTGGATGCAGGTTGGTGTGCCACATGCCCAGGACTGCAAAACTGCTTCTTCTTTTGCGCTTCAAGGCACGTCAGGTTAGTTTGGGCAACCATATTGTCTGTTCTATTCTAACACTGGGAGGCCTGGAAGGATTGGTGATTGTGACTGTGATGGCCTTCCTGAACTCCCAACAGAAATGAATGGGTTTACCCAAAAGGCCTACTACACACTCAAATACAAGATAAGTGTGTGTGTGCACTCACTAAGAAACATGAAAGATAAGTATGCCCCGTACCAAAGGGACATCGGTAAAGCAAGAGATTGTGTTCCCCTTGGTGTGCGAACACTACCAACATTCAGCATCTATTGGCCTACATTACCTTGGGCTCTGGATCCTGCAATGTAAGGGGTGGGAGTTCACTAAGCCGTGGAGTATAGTATCTTGGATTCCACGTGTTTTTAGAGAAACATGTATCTGTGCAATTCCCCTTACACTGCCACTAATACACAACGGCACATGAGCTGTCCCAGGAAAAATGTGTGGCCCTGGTGCAAACCCAGCACTGATGTGGCAATTCACTAGGGTCTATGTTCTGTCAATCATAAAAATATTTTTTAATGTATAGAGCTCTAATACCATGTTGGCATTTGCCACGTCTTCTGAACAGCCCTGCAATATAAAACTTCAAAGTGAGTGTGTAACCAATCAGGGGGGCACAGGTAGGACAGAGATTTAGGTGCACATGGTGCCTTCATCTAGGTCTAAAGAGGGCCCATGTTATCAAGGCATAGAAACCAACACATCTCTTCAGACTAGTTAAGCATTTACTAAGGCGTTATACCACAATATTGAGTTTTAAATACTGTCCTGGTAACATCTATCTAGAATATTAACTACCACAATATTGTGAAGATACGCATCTAAAAGTAAGCCTAGGTTTACTATTTGTACTTCTCATCTATTTACCTTGAGGACACATATATATTTTCAAGGAAACTGTAGATGGATTTAAGAATAGTAAATGTATGTTTACTATATATACTTACCATCATGATATTATGGTAACGTTACATTGTGGATAGACAATATATTTTCACTCAATATAGAGAAATACATCTAGTCCTGGATTTGTGCTAAACGTTTTTGCTTAACTCCAGTCACCCAATTGTGATTGCCTAATCTAAAAAGAGTGCATTCTTGTTTTCAACTCTAAGCGCATGAATATGAGCCTGAATTCTGATCCTGCACAAACAGGAGTATAGGAGATCAGGACTTCAATCAGGATTTCAATTAGTGTGCTCCAAACTGAAACTTTATTCCACAAGCCACAACTTCAGACAGGATAAAAATATGATATCCTTGAAGCATGCAATTTCTTTTTCACTAATTAAAAAATATTTGTGTTAAATATATTTTTCTACCACTATTGAACAACTGTTCTTCAGGGTAGGCAGACTAGATAATGCAAAAAAACTGCCTTTTAATGTGAAGCGTCTGCTGAACACATTTGGCTTAAAAGACACTGGTGATCGTATACAGTTGTGTGAGTGCCCATATTAAAGTCACATAGAATTGCCCATGAAGAAGCCAATAATACAAATTCAGGATTTTCGTAATACTAGAAAGTCTGCTATCAAGGTCTCCTCTATTATCTGACTGATTCAAGAAATATCCATTTTCTTTCCAGTGCTTCCAACAAGATTACTTCTTATTAACGTTTAAATATTTGTTGTTCTATATAGTAGGTAGAAGAAAACATTTCCTAGGTGGGTTTTGATGCAACAGATATTTACAAACAACAACATTGGTGTACTTTAAAATAAGATATCTGTTTAAAGCATACAAATTAGACATATGGATAATTTGCTTCCAAGAGAGATTATCAAAAAATGACGTTACAAGTTTGACCCAAGGAGGTTCAGGTGAATTTACGTACTGGGATGACACTGCACAAGCTTGTCTGATGATGAAAGGAGGATGGTATACTTTGAAATTAAGGAATCTAGCACAGCCTTCAAATTTATACTTTTAAATTTTGGTAAAGTAATATGAGGGGTTTAATTTTTCCCTAAAGATGTTGAGCATAAGCGATCAAAAAATTGTTTTAAACCAAATGAAGGAAAATTATAAGGTAATAATGTGAGAACAAAACGAATAAGTGGGGGAATTATAATTTTGATGGTCTCCAGTCTCCCCCACCATAGGAGGGAAAAAGGAGATCAAGCAGGCAACAAATCTTGTTTCTTGGTTTTAGGGGTAGAGATATTGAACTGAGCAGATTTCATGAGGTTCGGTGCAAACAAAGTACCCATATATTTAATCTTTGTCGGGCTTCACATAACATTTGTCTTTTCAAACAAGGGCCTGATTCATAGTGAATTGAATGGGAGAACCTCTGCCATATTCTGGTTCAATTGATAGCCAGAAATGACTGTGTAGGTACAATTGAACTTCCATTACAAAAGGATTGCAATGAAGTGGAGATGTTGGACATGTATAATTAGATGCCCTCAGCGTATGCTGAGATTTTAAGTTCTATATCATTACATGTAATACTATGTATGGGGGTATTACATCACAAGCAGTCCTCAAATGGTTCTAATCATAATACAAACAACAATTGTGAAAGGGGGCGACAATGATTAGTCCCGCAAGATAAATAAAATATTAATAATTAAATACAAATATTAACAAAAAAACTAGCTCCAGAGGAAGAATATAATAATTTAACAACTTATATAAAACAAGGACAAAAACGAACTATTGCAAAGTAATGTACATATATTGTCATTCAATGCAATCAAAAGCTTTTTCAGCATCAAGAGCTAGCTGATACCGGTAGTTCAGATTTTGCGGTGAATAAGATAATATTAAGAGAACTTGTGCATTACCTGCTGCTGATCCACCCTTTACATACTCAGATTGGTCATTTTCTACATATATTGTGTAATGCATTTTAAATGTGTGGCTAATATCTTTGCCTATATATAACAATCATAACTAATTAATTTCCAAAACTTCTGATCTTTATCTTGCTTGGGTGTTTCTGCTGTGAGACCATTCCGAAAATGCCTGTAACCATTAGGACAATGAATGAATGAGTTATGTAACTCCAAACAGAGTTAGAATGATGAATAATAAGAAATAAGCTATGTTGAAATCCCCTGAAAGCCCGGTGCTTTACCTTATTTCAAGATTATAAAAACTTGCAAATGCCTTATGAATAAATATCTCTTTCAAAATAACTATCCTGTGAAATATGTATGATACACCTAAAAAAAATGTATCAAACTCTTGATTAAAAAATTGGGTTAATAGTTGAGGTGGGTGAGAGCCCCAATCAAATAATAAACAGATTCCTTTTCGGTTTGAACCGCAAAAAGTCACTAAATAGACCTGTGCTTAACCCTCTGGTGCTTGGCAGAAAAGCATCTAGGCTTAACTTAGAGATGATGTGTAAAATGTTTATGCAGCACTCAAACAGTAATAAAGTGAAAAAACAAGACAAGAAAATTTCCAAACCACTATAGAAAAAAAAGTATCATTTCATAAATAAAGCGAAAAAATAATTAGTCAACCCTGATGAGCAGAAGCAGAGTTATCATTTTTATAAATTTCAGGTAAAAATGGGGAAGATCCTTTACAATGCGGATGTTACCCCGCAGTGCAGTTACGACGCGTCTTTTACAACACAAGTCGTAACCACGACTTGCGCTCGAGGGCACTCGAGGATAAGGAATAGTAGATTTAGGATCCAACACCTTCCCTGCTGTACGTAGGCTGGTGTTGGAATAGTAAATTTAACTATTCGTAAGTCCAGCACCCCTACAGCGTTGTAAAAGACGCGTTGTAATGTACCGCGATGTAATACATCGCGTGGTAACAGCGTACATCCGGTAAAAATAGCATGAAGTAGAAGCAGAGTTGTGATTTTTTTAACGTTTCAGGTAAAAATAGCTTGAAGAAGCAGAAAGGGCCTATCATGGTTATTTGGTCATGCAGGACTGGGTCAACGTCATATGTTCAGGCTGACCACAATTCACACAGCACAGTTCAGATACAGGGACCAGGTTTGTCTCTGTAGAAAG
The DNA here is from genome assembly GCF_964261635.1 of Lissotriton helveticus. Lineage (NCBI taxonomy): Eukaryota > Metazoa > Chordata > Amphibia > Caudata > Salamandridae > Lissotriton > Lissotriton helveticus. Next base: position 1,706,785,407 of record NC_136063.1, on the reverse strand, counting down.
TTTACCTCAGTCTAGTTCCACATGAGGAGCCATAGACAATGCATTGCATTGCAGGGGACTGCAAAGAGACCATTGATTGCGTAAAGAGCAGGTTACCAGTTGGAGCTTGACCATGAGGAGAATATTGTTGGGGTGAAGAAATGGTCACCAATCAGAGCTTTTTATTGGCAGGAAACATGGGATGGCCATTGCTGATGTGACGAGCTCCATTTGAGTCTGTAGTCGGTGAGGTTGCATCAGCAGTCAGATGCAGGTCCAGCATTGGTCTCGGTAAAGTCTTCTCACATATGTAAGGAGACCGGGGATGGTTCTTTTTTGACAGGAAGCCCAGTATCTCCTGATTCTCAACTGAGTCCAGTTCTTGCAGTTTATAGTTTGGAGGAGTACACTGTGACAACAGCCAAGGGTCCAGGACCTGGTGGGGTCCCTTTGGGGTTCAGAACTCCCTCAAGCAGAGGTCAGTAGCTGGGTCCAGGCCGGTCCAATTGGTGCTGGACAGCTGGGTAGTGCAGGGAAGGATTCTTGAAGCTAGTTGTGTTCCTGTAAATCAATCAGGAGGTCAGCCATGTGACCTATGGTGTCACGTCTGGGAACATTCTTCTAAAGATACCAGGACAATCCTGCTTCTGAATCTTCACAGGTCCTGGAGTGTTCTGATAAGAGATTATGATGGTGCCAACTTTATACCTAGTACCAGCGTGTGTTTGGGGAGGAAATCACTGGCCTACTCCCAGACTAGCTCTGGACAGTTCTTCCCTCTTCCTTGGATTTGGCTCCAACCTGGCTATGGTAAAAAAAAGGCCAGGCAGGCCCAGGTGTGGAATGCATTTGGCAGTGGGAGGGCAGTTAGCCTCAGACGTCAGCAAAGGGCTGAATACCAGCCTCGGGTTACCATTGAAGGTCAGGAAGGTCTGAGCACAACCTCCCAAGCCATGTCCAATCATCCTTTAAGAGACACCAGGGCAACTTTTTCTGAATCTTCACAGATCCAGCAGAGTTCTGATAAGAGGTTATGAGGGATGCCATATTTGTACCCAGTACCGGCCTGTGTGTGTAGGGGGGAATACCTGGCCTACTCCCAGAGTATTTCTGGGCAGTTCTTCCCTCTTCCCTGGATTTGGCTCTAACCTCGCTAGGGTAACTAAGGCCGGGCTGGCCCAGATGTGGGCTGCGTTTAGAAGTGGCAGGGCAGTCAGCCTCAGATGCCAGAAAGGGGCTGAACACCATCCTTAGGTGGCCCTTAGCAGCTCAGAAAGGGCTAAGCACAACCTCTCATGTCATCCTCCTTAGTAGAGCAACTCTCTTCTCCACACCCAAGGATATGTGTCCCCTGTCTGGAAGGAGTTAACATCAAAACCACAGAGGAGCCATTACAAGTGTTGTAACCCTGGACAATGTCAAAAAGGCACAATTGGTTTAGGAAGCAAAATTTTACTTTTTAAAACTTACATGAATAGTAGTTTAAAATCTGACTTTACCATTTAAATTCAAATTCAAATGAGTGGAAAATGTAATCTCCTTCTTCTCTCAAACTAAAGTTATCACTACGTAAGTGTCATAAGGTAGCTCAGTGTTAGTCTATGGGAGAGGTAGCCTTGCTACAGGAAAAATAAACTTTTGTGGGCTTTCACTGGCAGGACTTGTAAAACCTAGTACACATCTCCTATTTTTGGAATACCGTGCACCGTAACCTCTTTGCCTTGAGGGCCTACCTTTGCAGTGACTCATAGGTTTTAAAAAGTATGGTCAGTGCCTGGAAAAAGGTCTATTTTGCCAAGTTGAAATGGCAGATTTTAATGCGCTATAAGCTGCAGTGGCAGGTATGAGACTTGTTTTACAGAGCTACTTTAGTGAGTGGCACAATGAGCGCTGCAGTCGACTAATTTAGTGGCCCCAAGTACATGTAATATCATTTACCAGAGATTTATAAATGCATTGAATGTGCCAATAAGGTGTATACCAATTTTAACACGTTTGGAAGGGAAAGCACCAGCACTTTGCCATTGGTTAGTATAATTAAAGGGCACAGAGTCACAGAGTCCTAATGCCAACAGAAATGAGTTCACTAAAAAGGTAGTGATAAAATCATTCTGGGGAATACCATGCAAAAGACAGCCTTCTCTGACACTTGAGATAAAATATCACCATCATTATACAGGCTTTTATAAATGTTTTTAATGACAGGGGAAATATCTATAACGGAGATAGCAGTGGAATAATCAGTGGAATAATTGTGTTCATTGTTCGTACAGGCAGTTAATTTCTGCTTAATTTTTACATTTAAATAACTGGCTAGCAATTCACCAGATTTGTTTTATTTGCTGTGTCAAGTAGACTTAACCTCATGGCTGCTGGAGCGATTCCCCTGCAGTGCTGGGCCGTAATAAAAACGGGTGTGGTCATGACGAGCTCAGCTCGTCATGAGCACCTGAGAGGTATATGCCATGACGAGCTGAGCTCGTCATGAGCACCGAAAGGGTTAACTTGCCGTAGGGTACTGCAAGCATCAAATATAGCAATGCTATTCAACTCAACCTTAATTTTGATAAGATCAAGTTTGAATTTGTAGTAAAAAAATATGAATCAAGTGCTTTATTATCATTAAATGCCCATAATGAGCATTTGCAGTTTGTATGCCACATAAAATATGACAAATGATCTGAGGGACAACTTAGGATATCCCATTTATTAACTAAGGAGGTATTAGAAGGTTTAATCAAATGAAATAGATCTAATAAAATGAATGTACCCATTATCCGACAGACAATGATTATTAAATCTCCATCTCTTAGAGTCCTTATTAACCTTAGACATATCTATGGAAGTATAAATAGGAGATTGATCTCATAGAAAATGGCACCCATCTCATCCAATAGTACGCATTAGAATAAAGACCTGGAATGAAAATTCAGTCAACCCGTAAAATGGCACCATCTGTAATAGACAAAAAAGAAAGTTCAAGCAAATCTGAATTACATGTTTTCCATATGATATATAATAATTGGGTAAACACTTCTGCCTCAAAGGCTTGATGAGACTTGTTAGATAAAGTCTGAAATGTAGATTATTTGCCTAAAAATAAGTCATTTAACTGGTGGAAATCATCACCAAAATAATATCAAGGTTAGAGATGTGAATTAACTTTGTTTTACTATAGTTCCAAAAAGAGTAATAGGATTTAACCAGTCCATACACAATGAATAAAGTCAAAGATGATTTATCCAGGTGTATGTTGACCAATAGCCAACGACCATCAACATCACATTCTTAAACTTCTACTCCAAATTTTAGAGACTTATAGTAGAAAATGTGTAACCCACTTTATGAACAATGGAGGAGAAAAACATAATTTGTTCACCCTATTTTCAATTTAACTTTATTGATTTAGCTTCATTACATTGTGTTTCTTGTGAACACACAATTTGAGCATTTATTGCCTTATTTAGATCTTGGCAGATGGGATACTCTGTCACAAACGTGACGAATATCCTGTCATCCGTATTACAAGTGCCCTAGAATATAATGCAATTGTAATATGGAGGACGGAATATCAGTCACATTTCTGATGGAGTATCCAATCCGCCAGAATCTAAATCAGGCCCTTAGTCTGGAAAGATGAGAATTTATCTTTTGTCTTTTGATTGCATTTCCAAGGCCTCAAACATTTCAGCAAACAATATTGTTCATATAACAAGAATATATCCATTATGACATGAACAAACATGTAAATGTGTAAGAATAACAGGAAATACATAACCATAACAACCATAAAACACAAAATTATATAAATGTAGTACAAAAAAGACTCATATACATAATGCACAAATAGGAAGAAGGTAAAGGATGGAGATAAAGATAGGTAAGACACAAAGGAATAATCACAAAAAGGTAGAAACAAAGGTCGAGTAGAACAAGAGAGACAACCCTGAAGAAAACAAGCACGTGTGAATCAATTGCATGGGTCAACAGGATAATAAGACAATCAGCCGACCCAAAAAGTCAAAAACGAATTCATATAATAGGCTCAATAATCAAAGTGACATAAGCAAATTAGGACTTTGTCTGAGAAATGCCCTTGTTTGAAGTGGAAAGACTGTGGAGAATGCTTCTTAGCTTAGCAGTGTCATCAAAAGATCTAGGTGGCCAGTTATGAGTTATCTTACAAATTAAAAATTGCAGTATGACATATCTTAGGTTAAACAGTCTAAGCAAAGCTCTCAAAGTCAAAAATTCCTTTCTCCTTGGATTTGTGGCATTCAGTAAATATCGAGAAATAAATATTTATATTATGACCACATCAATGTTATGTATATTGATCTATAGCAGACTTCAGAACTGTCAAAAGTTCAGTATATTCAAGAAATAGAAGTAAAATTCCACAAGTTTCAAAAGGTGAGTGTAATGATCAGGTCCACAAGTGATCATGTAGTTTAAAGATGGTTTATTTCAGGATAGTTACAAGATGATAAGTAGATAGGTACTAGACCACAGGGAGACCCCACCAGGAGCAGGCAGCATGCTGCTCAGCCCAGCCAACTGTGTCTATTTGACTCCCAACATTCTGTGAAGTGACATCACATGAGGATTCCACAGAGAAGGGAGGCATAACATGGGAGGCAAGATACAACAGTGAGGCTATTCCCCTTCCATTATGATGAGCTATTTGTATTATGAGAGACGATGCAGTAGGAATGTCAACCAGCTTGTGGATGAATTTCTTTTAAAAAGCTGGGAGTTCTTCATTCTCAACTCACTCCAGTATTCCAGACAGACATAGTTTTTGTTTCTGTGCTCGAAATCTCATGTATTCTTATAAAACATATGTATTTCCCTTTTCATTTTTTTTTTAAGAAGTGGCTTCAATATGGCTGACATGGTATTCCATATCCCATAATTTGCTTTCTATAGCAACTTGCCAGTCTTTGTTCTACTGAGGTTTTGCATTAGTAGTAATCATAAACGGCTTGCTAAAAGAGTCAATCAAAGAACGAAGATGTTATTTAGGTCGTACTATTTTTGCACCAGAGAAAGTGGAATGGGACTTAATAGTAGGTAGAAATTTCAATACCATTTTACTGGTGCAAGTTTTATTCTGAGTGACTTTCAAAAGGAGTCTTGCCCTTCCAATGCAAATGCTTGATTGGTAGAACACTTCTAGTAAAATGAAGTGTATGATTTGAGTGCTCAACAGCAAACCACATTTTGCCAGCTCCAAAAAATAAAACTAGAGAGGTACATTAACATCCGTGTCTGACTGCTGTCTGAAAATTAAAAGGGACGAATGTAACAGAGTCTCATATTACCAATATACACAATTCGTTAACATATGAAGGTCAAAGGTCTAGCTAATAATTGAACAGTGAACAATTAATGTGAATAATAAACCTTATGTTTGATACATCAGAAATCAGATAAGAAAAATATCGCGTGCCACTCCATAAACATAATACTGCGGCTGGAGCATGGGTCACCCATGGTTTAACAAGTTAAATTGAAGTAGCATGATAAGGTGACCAAAACAAATGCCACACGTGCAGGGTCGACTCTGTTGTCAGATAAGGTACGAAGTCCTGCTCTAGTTTAGGTCACACATCAGCTCGAAGGCTCCACTACTACACACAGCCCATTAAACAAGTCAGAGGAGCTCTCAGGGCACATTCCTTGGAACCATGTCCCACATACTCTGCTCTGGGTATATCAGTGCTAAAACACTCTGTTTGACAACCCATTTTCTTGAAGGATGCCTGCAATAGTCTTTTCATCAATTGGTGTATAGTATAAGGAGATTTATATAAAAGACTGCGTCCAGGTATTCATGTGTTACCGGCAAGGATACACATTAATTAACATTAACTGTAGTCTGTCTCCAGAAAGACAGCTTCTGCACACTTTCGGGCTGATGGCCAATGTTAGACGGTGCCACCTGAGTGGAGATAGACTGATGTACCTTGCCATGAACCCTATGCCCTTGCACTACAGCGCATATTGTGAAACAATCTGAGATCGTTTGTGACATTAAAAACAGTGGGGCATATTACCAAGCAATAGCGATAATTATCGCTATTGCTTGGTTAGAGACAAAATTTTACCGCTGGGCTGCGGCGATTTTTATCGTAGATAAACCTTGGTATTACCAAGGTTTATCGCAAATGCGATAAAAATCGGCCGCAATGCATGAATATCGCTGAAGAGTCAGCGATATTCATGCATTACCAACTAATGCTCTTAGCCATCTTATCCACCTCCCATTGGATAACATGGCTAAGAACTGCTCAGGGCAGGTGTTAGCTTTTGGAGATATTCGCGCTTAGCGCGAATATCTCCAAAAGTTGGTAATAGGAGATAGCGATGTTAGCGACTGTTTCCAGTCGCTAACATCTTGGCACACCCACTTTGCATGTCATTAGCGATAAATATCACTGACATGCAAAGTGGGGCCCAAGATGGTCGCTATCTCCTACTAGCTGTCGCTAACTGGTGTTAGCGACAGCTAGGTAATAGGGAGATAATTTTATCTTCGCTTTCTTGGCTTTTAAAGCCAAAAAAGCGGAGATAAACCCCCTTGATAATATGCCCAAGTGTTTTTCATAGAGAGCTATTGCGGGACCTTCAAAAACCTGTATAAAACGTAAAGGTTTTACTTATGTTACTTACAGTACTAACATCAGTTCCCTTGCCACTCTTGTACATTGCAGGCCTGACAATTACAGAAGAGAAGTTTTATATATAATACAATAGAAAACCTGTAAAAAAATTAAAATAGAAGTAAGCAAGGACTTAAATTAAATTGTCTTCTGCATGGAGGCATAAAGAGCGATTTAAAGCTATAACCAAAGCTGTTATCTAATTCTAAACTTCCTTTACCACATTAAGGTCTCACAACTTAACATTTGTACACATTCAATTCACATTAATGTGCTCTCTTGACAGCTTCCTCTTTCCGCTTAATTTCTAATTTACATCAGCCTCTTAGATGTGGCGAGCAATACAAACTATTCGTACACCCTTCCTGGACGCATGGTGTATGAGTAATTACATTTAGCATGTAGTGCAGGTATTCTGCCTCCATTATAATATACGCCAGTGGAATGCCAAGTGGGAGCAGTTCATTGCTTTTTTATTTGGTTGATTATGTTTCTTCTATAGCATACCAATAATTATATTTAGAAGACACATCTTGAACACTTAAATAAGGAAGCAGCCTGCATTATTGTAGTAAATAATTTAGAAACATTACTACAGATATAATATACCACATTTTGAGAAAAAGGTTTTTGGGAAAACAATGCAAGAAATTAGACTTTCAAATCCAACAAAACCAGTTCAAAAGCTCACATATGACCCTTTTTAGCTACGTGCAAAAGTAGGCAAAATGAAAGAATGAGAAAAGTGGCATAGACTCAGAGTACGTGAGAGAGAGAGAAAGAGAGAGAGAGAGAGGGAGAGAGGGGAATGGAGCAAGGGAGAGAGACTAACACTGTCGGAGAGAGAGTTATACATTGCAAAGCTGACAGAGGGAAAAAGAGAGCGTGTGAGTGCGGAAGAGTGGAGGAAGCCATAAGAAAGAGGACCAGGGAAAATATTGAGGCAGCTAGATGAGGAAAGTATAGAAAAATATCAAAATAGAAAACAGAATCTATCTATCTATCTATCTATCTATCTATCTATCTATCTATCTATCTATCTATCTATCTATCTATCTATCTATCTATCTATCTATCTATCTATCTATCTATCTATCTATCTATCTATCTATCTATCTATCTATCTATCTATCAGTCTATCTATCCATCTATCTATCTATCCATCTATCTCCGATTTCAGCGGACGGGTTACTCTGTCACATCGGTGACAGATAGCCCATCAGCAGAATGTAAATATCTTAATATTCTATGGGATTTGCATTTCAAGGGAGTGGAGGCAACTTAAGTACACATAACAGTTTGGCCGGCCATCTTAGGCCGGACAAACAATCATGCACACTTTGCATGTTCCCCACGAGACTGTAAATGCCTGTTGAGGAACATGCACAATCTGCAACTGCCTGTCTGAGTGCCGAACCATGGTGCTCGGACCAATGACAAAGCTTCAATGCAGCTTTAGGTTGGCTTAGGGGAGTGTGGGTGTTTCCTACTTCAAGCAGGAACAGAAGAGGACCATGCAAGGCGAGGCAATAGTCTGCCCGCAAGATAAGTAACTTTTACAAATTATTTTGCTATTCCCCTCTGTGCTACTCGGTGCAGCCGCCACCAAGAGCAACCCGTCTGTTGAAATCTGAATAAAGTCCCATAGTCCTAAATCTAAATATCACTTTCTTTTGTTCACAATTCAAGTTTTAGCACAGATCAGCAGAGGATGCAAGTTATAGAGGCATCACAATAATGCGATTGCCATGTAACTTATAATTGTATTGGTCTGGTACTTACTTTGAGATCTGTTGAAATTTCTATCACCTATAATTGAGGTGCCTGAATCCTCTAAATATGGTTCAATGGTTTCCTCATGACGGAAACTTTTCTTGATGCTGACCTCATTTTTAACACCACACTGATGATTTCATTTTGAAAAGAGCTCTCATTAACATTTGGTAATACTGCCTTGTTAAATGTGCTGATTCTAACCAGAATCTGTACATCCTGGGAAGAAGAAAATCCGCAATGCAAAGACAAGCAGACATTTGGCATTGTTGCCACCAAAGATGGAACACAGTTCTTGATACCTGCTAGTGTCTAGTTGTAGCCGTTTTAGAACTGGCTATTGTTTTTTTATGCTGGCAAGAGAAAAAAAAAGGGCAAATGGTTACTGGAAAAAAGAAAATGCTAATACAGCATGGGAAGAGGCGCATTGTGTGGTTCAAGTGGAGCTATGTTGAGTCAAAAAACTAGGCCTTGGCTACGCGGAACTCTGTGGGACTCCGCAGAACTCTGCAAAGTGACCAAAAAACTCAGCTGAGCCCAAAAACTTCTCCTGGACTAAGCAAAACTCTGCAAAGTGACCTAAAAACTCCAAGGAGTTCCACATGAGGCGCGTGCATTAGGTTGCACCGTATGTGCTGATTTTTAGCTATGGATGTTAGTTCCATGCTGGAAAATCAGCGCAAACTGTACCATGTGCAGCGTAAGAGGGTGTTGCTTCCTTCTGCCGCTTGAGTAGATTTTCTACTTAAGCAGCAGCTTCCTCAGTGTGAACGGATGGTTTCTCAACCCGAGCTGTTGCGACCACCCGCATTGAGAAATATCACTGGGAGGCGGTGTAGTATTGGATTTTCCTCGCTCGCGCTTGCCAACTTAACGTTGACGGGCGAGGAAAAAGACCCACAATCTGTGTGCTCTGTGGAATGTTGAAAACTACACGAATGGGGCGGAGTTCATCACCCAGGTCAACAAAAAACACAGGTCCATGTCTATTTAAAGTCACCAAAACATCTGATAAAACAAATAAAAAATAAAAATGTCAAGTACATCAAATAGTTCAATGCCAAAACACACATGGGACACATGTAAGACATTTCTGGGGCATTTATTGAGTGTTTAGAAATTTCCTGAGAGAATAGTACTTTGTATGATACTCATGAGATAGAAAATAGATACTCTGTGACAACAGCCAATGACCAAAGCAGTCCACATCACTGGAGAAAACAACAGAGCAGGAGACAGAGTTGCCATCTTGAAACTGCATTCCTTCGTTTTATGTGCACAGTACTTGTTACTTGCTCTATATCCATGTCCATCAAGTGTGATTGACTGTAACCCAGAGAGAAAGTCAAGCCAGCAGCAGTTTTTAATGCATGACAATCCTGTTACTCCTAAGATTGCAGCTGTAAATACCTTATGACTAGAGAAATATCTATTTTTATTTTTACAGGATTCTTTTGCCGCTACCTTCTGAAGGGACTTATTATGAAACTGTGATCTCTCTATCAGATGTTATTGCTGTTTTTCCTGTTTTCCCTCATGTCTTTCATTGTGTGCCAGTCAATCTCATACTCACCTGCTGGTGGCTCAATGCGCCTTATTGTCCTCAGCCCATTAATCCTCATGTATCTCCTACCACTCTGTCTCTGTCTTTGAATTTTTGCTTATAGGTCTCTTGTGTAATTCCAAATAGACGTTTGAGTTTATCCACTGTATTATTTACCCTTTGTTGACTCATAATGCACCTGTTTTATATCGGTAGCAATTTAAGGCTGATTCTTTTTTTTCTTAGCTTGGCTTTTCACATAGTTAAAGCAAACACAATGTGTAAATACAAATGTTTTGGATAATACTCATTTGTAAATAGTTCACTGGATAAGTCTTTTAAAATGTGTTCAAGATGTGTAAGTGGGCTTCAACAAGTGCTGCAGTTGATGGCAGATTCTTAGGGCTTTATTCCAAGATGGCCGGTTATCCCAAAGCAGTCGAATACAGGAGTTTGTACCCAAATCGGAATTACAAGTAGTGTGCTAACTTCCCCCATTTTTCACTGCACAGATTGCAACAGATATTACCTGGCACAACTGGAACAAGGACAACCACAGTCTTCTGAGGTTTGTAGTTCGTAAAAGGGGAAATTGTGTGGTACTACACTCTTGTATCTAATTCTAAGGTGCAAAACCCGGCTTGTACAGGAAATATCACATCCAGTAAAGTCAACCCCCTGTAGTATCAGTATGTACTGGGTACAGTATTACTTCCTCAAATAATGGACCAATCATAATAAGGCCCTGACAAGGGTAAATCAGTAGAGCACCACCGCCTCTCCAAGAAACAAAAGAAAACCAGTAGCACCCATCCAACTGGATGTGGCCGTTTTTTGCACATTGCATTCATTTAACTCAAATCACTGTGTTGCTTTCTTGGAGTGCCACTGACTGTACCGATCACTGTATGCATCTCTTATACACTGTGTCTGGGAAAACCTGTGTTGAAGTCTGTAGCAGAATCAAGGTCGTATTTAGAGTTTAGTGGTAAATGAAAATATTTCAGTTTGTGGAGACAACTCTTAAGAATAGAGTAAAATCCTCTGGCTGAATGTCCTCCACAACACTATTGTATAGGACGTTAAGCATTTTGATTTTATTCCATATCTAAGGTCCTGATTACCTGAGGAACACTAATTCAATTTGGACAAATGTAGGGCAATGGACTTGAAATGGGATTAAAATTTGGATACAGTGAGATCTAACATAAAATGCCAATTTGGGCTTGCAGAACAGGGTGAAATCAAGCTTAAGGGCCTGATTTAGAACTCAGTGGATGGGTACTTACTACGTCACAACAGTGATGGATATCCTGTCCGCTGAAATATAAATACCATTACATCCTCTGTGATTTATATTTCGGCTGACCAGTATCCATCACCATTGTGATGGAATGACCCCTCCACTAAGTTTTAAATCAGGCCCTATGTTGTGCGTAATTCAACACGGTTAATTAGAATATACTCAATGTGCACACCACTCTGATGTCTACAACTCAGAAATGGAATGGGTGAATTTTGTTCACCTTTCAATTACCACTCCTTACTGAAACTCTAAGCAGCAGGTGAGCAGTTTCCATCCATGATAGCAGGCCACTGGTAATTGCATCCTCACAGTTTCCTCCATAAATTTCAGGATTCCCTCCAAGTCAGGCAGTCATTCTTGAACCTAGTTGCTGGAATGCAGGTCAGATGACATGATGTTGAGTAATGAAACTAAAGCCACTGTTCCCTAGTTTTACAAACCAGTTTATCAGTAACCTCTGGGAGAGCACCCAAGATTATGTCACTAATTCCTGACCACACTATGTTTCTAGATACTCTAAAACTTGGTCACAACGAGTTGAGTTCAACTCAATCTTTCTGGTAAGTTCAACCTATCTCATCTGACATGGAACACTGTTCAATTCCAGTTTGGATTGCACTTGCAGAAACAATGTTTGATTTAATGTTTGACTCAAGGGTTGGACAAGTGGTGAACTGGATATTTGAGGAAACAAATTGGAAGTATCGATAAATAATCATATTTCTTGTAAATAAAGGAAATTGATCAGTATTCTAGTCTATCTTATTGATTTTACTGTCTGAATCGTATCAGGTGGAAGAGTCCCAGAAATGTACTGGTTGACCAGGGTAATTATGATGTGTTATGTTATATGTGAGGGGAACGTTTGTTCTATAAAAACTGTTGAAGTATCACTGTACAGTACAATACTGAGTATTTATGAATCACTCACTTTTCCATATAATAACTGTGAGAAACTGGGTGCCTGTTGAAGTACTCCCCATCTTTTTGTCTGGTTTTTGATGCAACATTGACTGAGGTATACTGGACCCCAGCCAACCAGGCTCCCAGTACCAGTATTCGTTCCCTTCTAACTCCTAAAGTACTTACTGTAGATTGAAGTTCTTAATCTTAATATATACATAAAAATCAATATTATTTTTATAAATTGGCTTTGGGTTCATTCTTTGGTGTATGTCTCATTTATTGCCTCTGTGAGTACAACAAATGCTTAGCACTAGCCTCTGATAAGCTTAACTGCTCATCGACACTAGCATAATAGGTGCAATTGTATTATCTACTTTAACCTCTGTGTACCAGTAAGGGATCCAGCGCACTCTCTGCACAGCATACTCCATTTTAGTATACTATATAGAGAGCCAGCTTCCTTCCTTGGTGGTTCAGCGGAGGGACAGAAGTCTCTGTATTTCCTGGTACCACTTTGTCAATAAATGACCGCATAAGTAGTCCAAAAATTGTCTTTAGTCTAGTTGTGTATTTTCAATTGGTCTATTTTTTCTAAATTTCTAAACTTAACTGCTAGGGCCTTTGCTAAGTCACTGAAAGTAAGGGAGTCATTAGGATGGCGGGCGGACTTTGTCCGCCCGCCACCCTAACGGGCTGGTGTCCCGTTGGGGGTATTAGGATGTGCTCGCCACAGTGGCGGGCACATCCTATATGTTTTACATTGTGGCGGGCGGTGCTCTCCTGCACCGCCCGCTACAATGCAAAACAGAAGTTGACGCATTTACATATGCAAAGCGGCAGGCACCGCGCGGTGCCTGCCGCTTTGCATATGTAAATGTGGGGGGTACCATAGGTACTCCCCATGTGCCCCCCCGACATTGCCGGCAACCTGGGGGCCCTGCAGGGGGCCCCCGCAGCAATCCCCGTCTGCCTTTCCGTGGCGGCATTGCCGCCGCGGAAAGGCCCCTACATTTTGGCATTGTAATATGGCTGGCGGTGTCCATTGGACACCGCCACCATATTAATCTATTACCGCCGCGGTCGCAAGTCGACCGCGGCGGTAAAGCGGCGGACGGTCTTTCCGTCCACCGCAGTCCCCTCTGCCATCCTAATCTGGCGGAGGGGAAAACGAGAGTGGTTGTCCGGCGGATTGCCTCCGCCAGGGTGGCGGTGGCCACCGCCACGCTGGCGGAGGCAATCCGCCCGACATCCTAATGGACCCCTAAGTGTTTAGAAATGTAAAAGTATATTGTTATAGTTAGGACAAAGTATGTGGTGTTTGTGTTGGTTTTTTTATTCCCCCAAAAGCTCCCAACTTTAGTAAAATAATTTCTGATAACCTGGCTCAGGAGTTCCCACCTCCCTTACATGGAGCTGCCCCATGCCTGTCTAAGGGCTTTTGTAAGGGTTATGGTATTAATACTGGCAAACATTCTAACAAAGACAAGCTTAGACGGCTCCTAGCAGAGTTTGAAAGAGATTATCCAGAATTGTGGTTTAATCTGATGAAGATAAGACTGCTGGGATGTCTCTGAAGATTAAGTTGAGGAGGTGGCAGCGCCCATCCACTCAGAACCAGGTGCGAGTACCTCAAAGGAGGACCTCATGCTGAATTAATCAATCAATCAGAGGTTGGTAAAGCGCGCTACTCACCCGTGAGGGTCTCAAGGCGCTGGGGGGGAGCAGATCTGGATCAGTCGAAGAGCCAGGTCTTGAGGCCTTTCCAGAATGTGTGCAGGGTCAGGGAGCGTCTGACATTGACAAGCAGCTCATTCCAGGTCTTGGCCGCGATGTAGGAGAAGGATCTCCCGCCAGTCCTGTTTCTGCGGATGCCGGGGACCACAGCCAGGGCAAGGTCAGCGGAGCGGACGTTCCTCTTGGGTACGTGGAAACAGATTTTGTCATTCAGGTATTTGGGTCCGATGTCGTGGAGGGGTTTGTTGGTGTGGGTGAGGAGTTTGAAGGTGACCCTCTTCTCGACGGGGAGCCAGTGGAGGCATCGTAGGTGTTGGGTCATGTGTTCATGGCGCGTTGTCCCTAGGATGAGTCTGCCTGCGGCATTCTAGATGGTTTGGAGTTTATGTAGAAGAGTTTTGTTGATTCCAGTGTAGAGGGAGTTGCCGTAGTCCAGTCTGCTGGTTATGAGTGCGTGGGTGACGGTCCTTCTGCAGTTGGGGGGATCCATTTGAAGGTCTTATGGAGGATGCGGAAGCAGTTGAAGCCGGTGGTTGTGACGGTGTTTATCTGGCGGTTCATGGAGAGGGAAGACTCCAGGATGATGCTGAGGTTACGCGGGTGGTCTGGAGGAGTGGGTGGGCTTCCGAGGGGAGAGGGCTACCAGGTGCTGTCCCAGGCGGAGGTGCAGGGTCCCAGGATGAGGACCTCCATCTTCTCCGAGTTGAGCTTTAGATGCTAGAAAGATTGACCAGGAAATTGAACTTAGAAGCTCAACTCCTGGACATAGAAAGACAAAGAAAAGAGATAGGCCTAGGATTCATCTCTGGTGGCAGTATATTTTATAAATAGGGAAATGGAAGATTATTTTGATGAATACTTTTCCCATAGCGATTGTCCCTAAATACTCAGAGGATGGTTACATCACCAAATGGTTCCCTGCTTTTCAGAGGGCCTGCCTAGCTAGAAGGGTAGCCAGAACAAAATTGGGCTTCTCTCTTGTGGTAACTAGTATCAGGAAAATGCAGGGACATACTCCTGACATTGAATGAGAAACATGCTGAGGCCTATGACATCATGAAGGGTGCCCTGATTGAGGACTTTGGATTCACCAAAATGAAAAATACAGAATTCGATGCAGGGAGATTAAAAAAACACAGTCAGTCCTGGATTGATTTTGTGGACTTTTCAGTAAAAACATATGGTGGCTGTTTATAAGGTAAGAGTCTGCATGATTATGATGGGCTTTAAAATTAAATAATGAAAGAACATCTGTTAAGTAATTTTGTGCAGGAAAAGTTGCATCAATACCCAGTGGGTCTGAGGCCAGTCTCTTCCCAATACTTAGTGGGCCTGAGGCCAGTCTCTCCCAAAGAGTTGCAGAAGAAGGCTGATAATTAGATAAGAACCAGAGTGTCCAAAACTAGACATGGTGGGGTTGACCAAGAGAATGAGGCCAAAAAACACCCCAGAAAAGAAGGTGGTAAGTAAGTATATTTATTGTATAACTTAATTAAAACCTTTACAAAATCACTCGATGGTGAAAGACCATCAAAATAAAATCACAGGTACATCATTTGGAGTGTTCAACAACAAAAAAAAGAGCTCTGGTACAGTTTATGTTAACTACACAGCGTATTCCTTTCATCTGGTTTGTGCTGTGCTCATATGAAGTTTCAGTTTGGCCGATATGCTTTGAGTGGTCCTTGATTTCCTCTTAGGACAGTCTTGTAAGGACCCTGTTGCGTTTGTGCATGAATAAAAAAGTGCCTTTGGGTTACATATATTTGAAAATAACAACGTATTTTATAAAAAGTTATTGACATCATGTTGCAGCCTCATCAATGGATTTTATAAGGATGCTGCAAGTGCTAGGTGCCCGATATTTAACAAGAGATTATTTTTTGATATATTAAAAAGGAATGCTTTTTGCATCATGCGTTTCCTAATAAAGAGTGCCAGTTTCTGGAAATGGTGAGCCTGTGTTCAAAATCTGCTTTTTGTGCACGGGTCTCTATTTTTTCCTCTACCATCCCAATGAATTGTACGAACCAGCATGGCAGCTGTAGATCTCCTCCTCCAATACAAGCCTTCACTACTTGTCTGCAGGATCTTATCCACCTGGTGTTGAAGATTGTTTTCAGATGCAATCGTCGTTCGGGATCCAGTTCTCGACAGGTGCATAATAGATGCATGACACACTCTCTTCTGCTTCCCTGCAAAGACGGGAAAAGAAGGTGTCTCACTCTGAACAAGCTAAAAGTAAGGAGTTCCATCTATGGCCCTATAAACCTGTCTAGGAGGGTGGGCCCAGAGACACCTCACAAAATAAAGGTGGGTTCCAGGGTAAGAACTGAGTCTCCAAGAAGACTTGTTGCCTTAACTGCAACAAGGCATGCCAACTAGCCATGAACTCCTGCTGTCTTAAACACAACCTACTAGTACACCTGTAGGGGTTGCTAGTGTAGCCTTAGAGGGTCACTCCTCAGATGAGGAGGTCACCCTATCCTTTAACTGGGAAGTGGGCCCAAAAGGTGAGCTGAAGATTCCAGAGGGGACGAATCACTTCCACCACCTACTGGTGAATGGAATCCCAGCCACTGCCCTGAGTGATACCTGTGCCAGTCACACTGTTGTGCATGACAGGGACCAATATATCCCAGGTGAGACAAAAAGGGTAAGTGTCATCCCAGGGGAGGTCACTGATGGGCCTGTGGCTATAGTGTATAAGATCAGGAGTAAGGCTTAAGCGCACAGCGTCAAGTTGAATGTATGGTAATTGGAAAAATTAGTGGTGAGTTAGAGGTTGATGAAGGTGCTCCTACGGGCGACGCAACTGGCCGAATGCGTCCACTGGTACTAAAAGGTGAGTGTGCTACGTGGTACGTAGGTACATCCCCGTGAAGTGGGCACACTTAGGAAGTTCAGGTACACTGACTCCAGTGAAGTTCAATAAGGTAAAGGAAAGGTTAAATGAAGAGTCAATACGTAAGTTTCATCAAATAGTCTTTTTTAGTGATTTCACGAAATTTTTTGTTAAAACGTTACATCACGCTTTATAAGTAAATATAATCCAATGATATTTTCAAGGCATGCTCCAATGCATTTCGGACTAACAAAAGTCCTTTGTCAAGGAGCGCTGTGGAAGGATACAAACAGAATGCAGCTTAGATCAACAATGAATGAATACCAATGCAAAAGCATAGTGCAAGAAAAAATCCCAGCTAACGGTGACAAACAACGGTGTGTGCTTAACATGCGTTCATTTGTGAAAAGAGTGTGTAAGACAGTCCCATTATGTGCATTAAAAAAGGTTATCAAGACGGGGTCATGCGTTTGTCAAATGTGCGGTAGTGCGAGTGAAACTGCGGTCTATGAGCATGCTTTCATTAAAGGCGTGGTGAGGGAAATTCGTAAACGGTGATCCAAAAACACGGTGATCAAAAATGAGGTTAAAAACGGGTCTTACGCTTATAGACACAGCTATGTGCTCACATCCGAGCTGCAAAATAACGAAACGTGATCGTTACCAAATATTATCAAAAGCTGGCAGGGTTAAAAAGGTGAGGGAAGTGCTGTGATGGTTACTTACTGTGGAGAGATTCAAGCTCAATCCATGAGCCCATCGGTAAATTCATTGACCGTTACTTACAGCCCATGGTCACCAACCTAAAGAGCTACACTAGAGACACCAACGACTTCATCAACAAGTTGAACTCCGTTCAAATCAATGAGGATGAACACACTCTACTATGCACTGCTGACATCAAAAGTTTGTACACCTCAATCCCCCACGCTGGTGGAATTGAGGCCATTGAACTAGCATTATTGAGATCTGACATTGCAGACCCATTAAAGTCCTTCATTTTAGAACTTATGATTTTCACTCTGTATCACAGTTATTTTTCGTTCGAACAACATTGGTATTTACAGATGTCCGGGATGGCAATGGGCAATTGCGCTGCGCCCACGTACGCCAACATTTACATGGGCAACTTTGAATCAAACTATATTCTGTCCAACACCGACTGGAACGACAATCTCAGACTATATGCACGGTATATAGATGATCTGTTTTTCATCTGGAAAGGCTCTCGAGAACATTTGGAATCAGCATTATCGATCTTGAACACTAAGGATGATCGGATTGAACTCACTTGGAACATTTCTGATAGAGAAATCACGTTTTTGGATGTACTAGTAAGAATTACCCCTGAAGGCATTGAAACTGACTTGTATAGAAAACCCACTGACCGCAATAACACCTTGTTGTACAGTAGCTTCCACCAAGACTCATTAAAGAGTCATCTACCGTTCAGCCAGATGTTGAGAGTGACTCGGATAGTATCCAACGATGAAAGGAGAGATTCCCAATTACAAAACATGGCCGACAGGTTCTCCACTAGAGGGTACCCCCAAAACATCATTGAAGAAGCTCGGGACAAAGTAAAGATGATCCCTCGCCTAGAAGCCCTAAAAAGCAAAAAGAAAGATCCAACCTCTAGAATGGCACTGGTCTCAAGGTATTCCACCTCGAGTAAAATCTACAAGAAGACCATATTGAAACATTGGCAGATTCTTTCGTCAGAACCAGACTTTGGTGATTTATTTAAAGAACCACCCATCTTTGCTTACAGCAGACCTCCGAACATCAAAGAAATCCTATCCAAACCAACGGTCACGTCAAGAAAGCACACTGGTACACGTCCATGCCATCATTGCAGCAACTGCAATAATGTAATGGGAGGCAACACTCTAAATCACCCCATGAGAGGATACAACATCAACCTCAATGTAGACGCCACATGTGATTCAGCTAATTTGATCTACTTACTCAAATGCCCATGCGGGAAAACCTATGTGGGAAAAACCAGTAGAAAAATCAAGATCAGACTTAATGAACATAAGTCAAACATCAGGACCAAGAATACTAAATCGACTGTGGCTGTCCACTTCAACGAAGCACACCACAGTGTTGCACAACTGAAGTACTTGGTACTCGAAATGGTTGCCCATGTTGAGGGCAGAGACAACAACAAAGTTCTCTTACAACGAGAGACCTCATGGATATATCGTCTCCAGTCACTGAAACCGTTTGGCCTCAATGACCGGACTGAACTTAGTTGTTATTTATAATGGTTTATAATGTTACTGTTTAATGCAACGTCACCCGTTCTGCACATGTACCTTATTTCGTTCACCTTTACCTACTACAAGATGGCCGCTCCCATCTTTCTTCACTTGGTGTCCCTCATCTATTTTTACCTCCCACACACTTTCCCCGGGCGAACTCCACAGTAACTCCGTGAAGCCGTGGTATTCAGTTCACCGCGGGGGTCTAGGAGCTACAGAGCGAACGCCGACGGTTGCCGTCCCATTGTTGGTAGTACGTCGTCGCACTGGCGATCATGATCGCCTGCAGACGGACGCCGACCGGACCCCACGATTGAAACGCGTTTAAAATAAAATTACCAGTTATCCTACACGTCCACGTACCACTGATAAGAGGACGGCAATCATCGGCCATCACCGTGAAGCCGACAGACCCCATGCATGATACCGCGTTGACACACAACTAAGTGCCAGTGCGACGACGTACTACCAACAATGGGACGGCAACCGTCGGCGTTCGCTCTGTAGCTCCTAGACCCCCTCTATGATACTTCGTTGACGCACCTCTCAGCTTAAATTGTCAAGATAGACCATCCTTCATCCTGTACAACTAATTCAACTCCACCTATGTGAGAACCAACACCAATCACATGTTCAGGTCCACTTGGATATCTACATGGCTCCCTGATGAAGGCCTCCAGCCGAAACGCGCGTAGTTGATACATTCAGCCATGTTTTAATGTATAAATATCTCTACAATTAGCCTTTGTATAGATCCCAACTCTAGCAACACCATTATGAAAACTGTATAGGATCTGACAATATTAGTCTGTATATGTAGACAATAAGTCACATATATAATGAAGGCATGCACATAATAATTATGTATATTCAAATGATAACTGTGCTTTTTATTATAATGAAAATTCAATAAAATAATTTTGTATCATGCTTTCTGTCTTACTATAGTCTGTGCTGTCACTAGTCCGTCTATGTCCATGGTTTCTAAACACTAGTTCCTAATTTCTTTCTTTCAAATATTAAACAACTCCTCTACCTTTCTAAACGCCGCGTGAACCAGAAACTTCACGCTAGTACATTAATAAAGTATCATAAGGCGCTCCGCATTCCCCGAGGCCTCCGGATCGCTCTTAAGCCTTCTTTATGTAAGAATTCAAAGGTTTTTCTGGAAAAATGGTATGCCATACTTAATAAGTGTAGTCTGGACTTGATACTATTGATTATCGAAGAACTGTCGGGCATTCTCGACGAGCTTACACTCGAAATAACCACCACAGAAAATGAACTAAAAGACCTCTTTACCCCGGATGAATTAGGGACCACCTTGGAAGACATCAATAGACAAATCAACCGCCATACCAGGGAGATCAATGAACGGAAATTGCGCAAATTTCGGCGCGACACTTTAGACTATAAACTTGGGGAAGTATATACCTGGGCGGAAGTCTACGCCCAACGTCGGAGAAACAAACCATACACCCAAAACACCGATACCTCATCTTCCGATAGCGACCATACTAACCGACCCCCAAGACAACAACCTACTCAATGGACAACCCCCAGGGATCAGTCTGCACAAGGATCTACCTCATCCACCTCTCAAATCGATACAACCATTGTGGTGCCTTTTTTAGAGTCACGCCCAGACAGAACAGACGACCCAGACGGGGAAAAAGGAAAATCAAAAAACAACGAGAAAACACCACCACAACAACAGGTCAAACCCAAAACGAGGAAGCATCGTTAGTGATAAACATTTCAGACACCAGTCTCACCATGAGTGAAACTAGAGTTCTACAAAAAGGCATGTCATTCATTCCCACCAGCAATTCTAATCTCCTCGAATTAGAAGTCAGCACGTTTAAGCTCACTAGGAAGCTGCGCCTAAAACACTTCTTTGAGAAAGTTTTGGAACCACCCAAGGAAACAAAACCGGATTTACTATTAGGCTTGCGACCACCAAGCAATTACATGCCCCCAAGCAGTCACAAAAGCATTGACACATTTGAAACGCTGGTTCGGCAAGACATTGCCAAAATAAACTTCAGAAAGAACACACGTAGGAACATTACCAACAAGGATCAAGACACACTAAAGAACATCGCCAAGAATCCCAAAATCAAATGCTTGAAAGCCGATAAGGGAGGCGCTTTAGTTATCCTTAACACGGATCTCTACAACCGCAGAGCAAGAGAACATGTTCTTGACACCAATACTTACTTACCCTTGGATGGCAACCCCACCAACGAATACAAAACTGTGTTACTTGACATAATTGACAAAGCTAAGGAACAGGATGTCATTGATGACAGAACCAAGCGATACCTGATAGTGAACCACCCAAGGAGCCCAAGTTTAACCATGCTCCCAAAAATCCACAAGGATTTAATGGATCCTCCTTTCCGCCCAATCGTTTCTACACGGGGCTCAATCCATGAGCCCATCGGTAAATTCATTGACCGTTACTTACAGCCCATGGTCACCAACCTAAAGAGCTACACTAGAGACACCAACGACTTCATCAACAAGTTGAACTCCGTTCAAATCAATGAGGATGAACACACTCTACTATGCACTGCTGACATCAAAAGTTTGTACACCTCAATCCCCCACGCTGGTGGAATTGAGGCCATTGAACTAGCATTATTGAGATCTGACATTGCAGACCCATTAAAGTCCTTCATTTTAGAACTTATGATTTTCACTCTGTATCACAGTTATTTTTCGTTCGAACAACATTGGTATTTACAGATGTCCGGGATGGCAATGGGCAATTGCGCTGCGCCCACGTACGCCAACATTTACATGGGCAACTTTGAATCAAACTATATTCTGTCCAACACCGACTGGAACGACAATCTCAGACTATATGCACGGTATATAGATGATCTGTTTTTCATCTGGAAAGGCTCTCGAGAACATTTGGAATCAGCATTATCGATCTTGAACACTAAGGATGATCGGATTGAACTCACTTGGAACATTTCTGATAGAGAAATCACGTTTTTGGATGTACTAGTAAGAATTACCCCTGAAGGCATTGAAACTGACTTGTATAGAAAACCCACTGACCGCAATAACACCTTGTTGTACAGTAGCTTCCACCAAGACTCATTAAAGAGTCATCTACCGTTCAGCCAGATGTTGAGAGTGACTCGGATAGTATCCAACGATGAAAGGAGAGATTCCCAATTACAAAACATGGCCGACAGGTTCTCCACTAGAGGGTACCCCCAAAACATCATTGAAGAAGCTCGGGACAAAGTAAAGATGATCCCTCGCCTAGAAGCCCTAAAAAGCAAAAAGAAAGATCCAACCTCCAGAATGGCACTGGTCTCAAGGTATTCCACCTCGAGTAAAATCTACAAGAAGACCATATTGAAACATTGGCGGATTCTTTCGTCAGAACCAGACTTTGGTGATTTATTTAAAGAACCACCCATCTTTGCTTACAGCAGACCTCCGAACATCAAAGAAATCCTATCCAAACCAACGGTCACGTCAAGAAAGCACACTGGTACACGTCCATGCCATCATTGCAGCAACTGCAATAATGTAATGGGAGGCAACACTCTAAATCACCCCATGAGAGGATACAACATCAACCTCAATGTAGACGCCACATGTGATTCAGCTAATTTGATCTACTTACTCAAATGCCCATGCGGGAAAACCTATGTGGGAAAAACCAGTAGAAAAATCAAGATCAGACTTAATGAACATAAGTCAAACATCAGGACCAAGAATACTAAATCGACTGTGGCTGTCCACTTCAACGAAGCACACCACAGTGTTGCACAACTGAAGTACTTGGTACTCGAAATGGTTGCCCATGTTGAGGGCAGAGACAACAACAAAGTTCTCTTACAACGAGAGACCTCATGGATATATCGTCTCCAGTCACTGAAACCGTTCGGCCTCAATGACCGGACTGAACTTAGTTGTTATTTATAATGGTTTATAATGTTACTGTTTAATGCAACGTCACCCGTTCTGCACATGTACCTTATTTCGTTCACCTTTACCTACTACAAGATGGCCGCTCCCATCTTTCTTCACTTGGTGTCCCTCATCTATTTTTACCTCCCACACACTTTCCCCGGGCGAACTCCACAGTAACTCCGTGAAGCCGTGGTATTCAGTTCACCGCTTGAATCTCTCCACAGTAAGTAACCATCACAGCACTTCCCTCACCTTTTTAACCCTGCCAGCTTTTGATAATATTTGGTAACGATCACGTTTCGTTATTTTGCAGCTCGGATGTGAGCACATAGCTGTGTCTATAAGCGTAAGACCCGTTTTTAACCTCATTTTTGATCACCGTGTTTTTGGATCACCGTTTACGAATTTCCCTCACCACGCCTTTAATGAAAGCATGCTCATAGACCGCAGTTTCACTCGCACTACCGCACATTTGACAAACGCATGACCCCGTCTTGATAACCTTTTTTAATGCACATAATGGGACTGTCTTACACACTCTTTTCACAAATGAACGCATGTTAAGCACACACCGTTGTTTGTCACCGTTAGCTGGGATTTTTTCTTGCACTATGCTTTTGCATTGGTATTCATTCATTGTTGATCTAAGCTGCATTCTGTTTGTATCCTTCCACAGCGCTCCTTGACAAAGGACTTTTGTTAGTCCGAAATGCATTGGAGCATGCCTTGAAAATATCATTGGATTATATTTACTTATAAAGCGTGATGTAACGCTTTAACAAAAAATTTCGTGAAATCACTAAAAAAGACTATTTGATGAAACTTACGTATTGACTCTTCATTTAACCTTTCCTTTACCTTATTGAACTTCACTAGAGTCAGTGTACCTGAACTTCCTAAGTGTGCCCACTTCACGGGGATGTACCTACGTACCACGTAGCACACTCACCTTTTAGTACCTGTGGCTATAGTGCACATAGAAATAGCTGGGTCCCTTAGCCTGAGAAGGGTGGTAGTCAGTAAAGACCACCCCCTTGCATGTCTCCTTGGAAATGACCGCCCTGATGTTGCTGTGAGCCAAGCAGAGGTACTGGTCCAGTATGACAGATGTAAGGTAGAGTAGGTCCTGCAACACTCCAATCAGTTTCCCTACTCTTCTTCATCTGACAAACTAGGAAGACTTGCCCAGATTTGGCTGAGTCACATGGCCTGTGGGTTGGGGGCTCGTGTGAGAAACTGGGTATCTGTTGCAGTACACCCCCACACTTTTTCCTGGTTTTTGTTGCAACTTTGACTGCAGTGTGCTCAGTCCCTGCCAGTCAGGCTTTCAGTACCAGTGTTCTTTTCCTTTGTACCACAATTGCCACAACTTCAGCCACCCTTGGAAGTCCTTAGAAAATGGTACCCCTGGTACCTAGGCCAGGGGTACTGAAGAGGGCCCACTGGGGCTGCAGCACTAATAGTGGCACCCCAGGGACCCCTCACTAAGACAATGCAAACTGCCATTGCAGGCTGTGTGTCTTGGTACATAGAAAACCAAAAAATCCAGCATGGCACATAGCCCTGAATCCCATGCCCCCACACTGCATGGACAGATATGACCCTGCAACATATGAGCCATTCTTGGATATTGTAAGGGCACCGAGAAGCCATAAAGAGTACATGGGATGAATACTGGTCATTATGAGTTTCCTAGCTCCATGATGGCTTCCCTGTACCCTAAGATGCTTGGTACCAAACATCTTATCCTAATTATTCCTCACTGATGAGATTGAGGGATTTATTAATAAATGCACACAGGAGACCCTTTAGAGGATTCCCTAAAAACCTACTAGGCACTGCTGTGGTCTGCCACCACCAGACATGTGCCTGATCTCATGGGGTGAGAGCCTATGCTCTTAGAGGCCAGAAACAAAGCCTAGTCTGGGCAAAGCTTCTTCACACCACCTTTAGGCCAGAATGGCCTACCAGAGTGGCCTTTGAAGTTCAGCCCACAATTCCCCAGATAGTGGGGGATGCGAACCCTCCTGTCCTGCTCCACAATTGGCAAAGGGCAGGCAGGAAAATTAGTTAGATTAGGAGGAGGACCCCCACCCAGCCACCTCCACCTCTACAGTGGGGCAGGCAATGTGAACCCCTCTCCAGTCTTTGCAAAATTGTCAAGAACCTCTCTTGAGGTGAAGGTATCACTCCCCTTCATACTGGAGGCAACGATCCCGCTGAGTCCAGTTTGTTAATGTGCTGCTCTACGATTACTTCGATGCAGCACCCAAACCAAAAGAGGTACACCAGCTCTGGAGGAACAGATCTGTCTCCTCACCAAGTTAGAGACACCAGGACCTACTGAAGCTGTACAGTACCAATACCCGAGTTACCGGACCCCAACAGCAAACAGCAAGATGAAGAGTCCATGCCAGACTCCAACACCAGAAGCAAGCACCAAATGTGGGATGTTGAGACACCTGGGATCCACATCCTGAGGGGCCCAGCTGTCCCAAAATCACCTCTCTAAGTTGCCTACTCCTAACCACGAGGACTTCTAGATGGACAATGCCCAACTGACCAATCTGCTTGGGACTTGGCCCCACCGGCCTTGGTAATGATGAACCAGCCATGCTCCTGGTGTCCTGCGACCTCCTCCCTCCAGTTGAACCCACATTTGAGTCCTCCTGCACAGTGTCTTTCCAGGTGGCCCCCTTTGTTGTAGCTCACCAACTACCAAGACGTTCAGCACCCTCTCCCAGCCGACTTTGTGACCCTCCTAAACTTCTGCCACTTGAACTTTTGACCTGGTCCCACTGACGACCTAAAACGAGAAGATGACCTTCGAGAAAGCAGTGTCTTTTATATGCATTTTTCTGCTACTCTCCATTGACTTCAATGGTGGGCAATAGCGCAAAAAAGTGATATATTTCTTCAAAAGTACTTACTGTAGATCAAAGTTCTTGTTCTTAACATATACATAAAAATCAAACTAATTTGTAAAAATTGGTCTTGGATTTATTCTGGAGTGTGTGTCTCATGCCTCTGAGCAGACCAAATGCTTATCACTACCCTGTGATGAGCCTAACTGTTCACCCACACTATCACAAAAAAAACATTAGCATTATCTATTGTAACCTCTATGTATAACTAAGGGATCCACTGGACTCTGTGCACATTGTACTTCATTTAGTAAACAATATAGAGATTTAACTTCCTACAATAACAAGCCAACATCAACTTTTAAAATTTGAAATTTTTATTGTTCAGTTCATAACATACAAAAGCAAACCAAAACAAAGGGCAAAGAAGAGTAATTCAAATTAGACAAAAACATAAACATGCAAAAAAACAAAAAACAATAGACATAATTATATGACATACTCGGAAAGCTGAAACTGCCGAATATATCATTACTTCATAACAATGTAATTATTGCAGCGAGACGTCAAGATGTTGCAACATAGGCTGCAATACTTTCAATCCTAATTGGTTCTTTTTCAATGACTTAAGATGATACAAATTATATTCAAAGTAAAATACATTATAACATTTGGCTCGCCACATTTCATACGCAGGTGCCTCTGGTTTCAACCACATTGTAGCTATACACAATCTAGCCACCGCCATGGCCATGAAGATAAAATAACGATTGGAATAATTATTCTGTTTAGATTCTGCCCTGCTGCAAACCCCAAAGAGCATCATTTCATGATTTATTACACAAGGCACTTCAGTTGTTTCTAACAAAAATTGTTCAATACATAAAAAAGCTGTGTAAGTGCATTGCAATCAAAAAATATATATGAACTATGTCAGCTTCCTCCATTTGACATCTAAAACATTTACCATCATACATATCACCCCACTTCATCATTTTAACTGGTGTATGGTATAAATTAAACAGGGTTTTATAATGCTGTGTATGCAAATTTGCAGACAGAATTACTTCATTTGCCATATCAATCGAAGTTTGTAGTATAAAACCAGAGTTTTCTAATCAAACCTGCCATTTAGAATCTTGAAGATCTAGATCGTCTCATTGCTTAGAAATTAGCATTTCATATAACGTCCCTATATTTTCCCCTTTATACATAGCTTCAATAAATTCATTACGCAGAATATCTTGTAGCCCAGCATGTTTATGTAAAAAATCACGGAGCTGTAGATATTTAAAGAAATCATTCTTGGTTACAGTATATGTTGCCATTGAATCCGAAAAGGCCATCAAAACACCGTCCTTATACAAATTCCCCAAGCGACATATCCCGTTATCTCTCCAAACTTGCATCTTCGCATCCCTAAATATCCCCGGGAATATTTCTGTAGATTCTAATGGTGTATAAAAGTTAATTCGACCTATGGCCAAAATTGTACGTATCATTTTCCATCCTTATATGCTGCGATTATAATTTTAAATCTAGTGTGTTTAAAATAGCTTGGCTCGAAGAATTTCAACATAGCTGCACGGGCCGTATTCCCTGCTATCATCTGATAGATATTAGGCAATTCAAACTGTCGTGTAACCCCCCCTGTTAACAAATATTTAGAATTTTGTATGAGACACACTAAATAATATTTAAAAAAATTTGGAACCCCCCACCCTCCACGTGAAAGTGGGAGCATCATATATTTTGATGCCCGGCGAGCTTTCTTCCACCCCCAAAAAACCTATCGGTAACAGACTGAAGCTGCATTAATTGTATCCGCGAAAGCTCGAGAGGAACTGTCTGGAAGTTATTAAGTACCTTAGGGAGAATACACATTTTTAATACATTCCGACGCCCGACCATTGACAAATGTAGGCATTCTACCTTTTCAAGTTGTTTTTTAACAGATCCTACAATATCTGCCCAATTTACTTCTATGATTTCCTGGACAGACATCCTAATTTTATTCCCCAGGTACTTGGCCTCCGGTGTTACACGAGGTTCACCGGGGCATAACCCAGCCGTGCAGACAACTTGAGTTATTGAGATATTAAGCTTGTACCCGGCGACCTGACCAAACCTTAGCATAATTTTTTCTACCTCTCTTAAAGCAGACGCAGGGTCTGATGTCAAAACTGCGATATCATCCGCATATGCTAGGACACGTATGTTATACTCACCAACTGACATCGATTGGATAAAGTTAGTAGACTCCAAAAGCTGTAATAATGGTTGTATATAAATAGCAAAAAGCAAAGGGGAACACGAACATCCCTGCCGTGTTCCCCTGGTTATATGTACGGCTGGAGATTCATGTCCCATTGCACAAATTTTAGCACGTGGACTCTTATACATACTGCGTATTGCCTGCATAAAATTCGGTCCAAACCCCATCCTATACATTAAAGCCCATAAAAAAGCCCACGTAACACAATCAAATGCTTTTTCAGCATAAAGAAAGATAATTCCAATATTCTTTTGTACCGTATTTGCACAATCTATAGCTGATATAACCCTATGGAGATGATTGATCGTGCTTCTGCCAGGAAGAAACCCATGTTGCTGTCGAGATACAAGGGAGGGGACAGCTTGCAATAGCCGAGTTGCCAATATTTTGGAATATATTTTAGCATCAGCGTTAATTAGAGATATAGGCCTATATAACCCAGGAGAACTAGAGGGCTAATCCTTTTTTTTTTAAACTACAATATTAGCCTTATCCCAAGAAACCGGAGGATTTCCACCTTGAGCAGTTATAAAAGTAGTAAGCATGTCCTCTTTGATCATTTCAAATAATAAAAGATAAACCTCCAAAGGGAGTTTGTCAGGACCAGATGCTTTCCCTAATGCCAGCTCATCTATTGCAGACTGCAGTTCCAGCATAGAAGTTGGAGCCTTCAGTTTCTCCCTCTCAAGAGGCCCAAGTTTACAAAAATCGAAATCCTGATGATAAGACTTGATTAATTCCTTAGCAACAGGGTCTTGAGTATAGAGTTCTTGATAATACCTACAAAAAACTTCTATGATTTCCTCCATAGTTTCCACCATATCCCCACTAGCATTTTCTATTACATCTATAAGCTGCGCTGCCTGCCTACCCCGCATTCTTTGAGTCAAGCATCTACCTGTTGCCTCACCATATTCATATCTTTCAGTTTCATAGACCTGATATTGGGCAGCAATATCCTGGCTCCATATCCCCTTGATCCTGGCTTTACAGCTGGCAACCTTAGTTTGAGCCCTACGAAAATCAGTGTGAGAGTGGATTATGGCAGTAAGCTCACATTCTGCCTTACTAAGTTCTTCAATCAACCCAGTTATCAGAGCTTTTTGTTTTTTTTGTTTAGCCCATCAATAGCTGCATATTTCCCCCCACAATCCCGCTTTAAGCGAGTCTCAAACCATATGTTGAGAATCAGTGCCCCGGTTAAAATCTAGAAACTGCTCAGCCCATGCCTTAATATGATTTTTGAATTGCTCATCACAGACTAGTTTTTTACTAAAAGTAAAGGCACGTACTTCAGGTTTCATTTTACAATATGTCAGGTCTAATACCACAGGGTTATGATCGGAATTAATACGCGGCATTACTTGAATATTTGCCCCTACAGTAAGAAATCGGGGAAGCCACTACAGTAAGAAATCGGGGAACCAACATGACCTTTTAAAGCAATTCGGGATTTTTTCACATCGAAGGGTGCTAGAAATCAACAAAAATAGAATTATCTTCAATAAGTAAAGTTATGTTAGCTGTGAATTTAGGTAAACACTGTAGATTCACAGATCAATTTATGCAATTTGGAGTCATGTTAACAACGTGCAGAAGGTAAACGACGAAGAGGTGAAAGCTATTGCATATGCAAGAGTACTAAAATTACGATTATAATAATTAATTAGAAAATTCTGGTATGTCATAAATTCGTAAGTTATAATTATTGTAAATAACCATCTTCTACTCAGTCACCATGCATGGCTCCTAAGGGTTTTAAATCATGGTATTCATGTGACAGAATTGTCAGTAACAGATCGCTGAAATCACATATATTCGTGATAGCATTCAAGGTAT
Organism: Lissotriton helveticus; assembly: GCF_964261635.1. Classification (NCBI taxonomy): domain Eukaryota; kingdom Metazoa; phylum Chordata; class Amphibia; order Caudata; family Salamandridae; genus Lissotriton; species Lissotriton helveticus. The sequence continues at coordinate 1,706,755,469 of NC_136063.1, read as the reverse complement.
TAATAAATGCACACAGGAGACCCTTTAGAGGATTCCCTAAAAACCTACTAGGCACTGCTGTGGTCTGCCACCACCAGACATGTGCCTGATCTCATGGGGTGAGAGCCTATGCTCTTAGAGGCCAGAAACAAAGCCTAGTCTGGGCAAAGCTTCTTCACACCACCTTTAGGCCAGAATGGCCTACCAGAGTGGCCTTTGAAGTTCAGCCCACAATTCCCCAGATAGTGGGGGATGCGAACCCTCCTGTCCTGCTCCACAATTGGCAAAGGGCAGGCAGGAAAATTAGTTAGATTAGGAGGAGGACCCCCACCCAGCCACCTCCACCTCTACAGTGGGGCAGGCAATGTGAACCCCTCTCCAGTCTTTGCAAAATTGTCAAGAACCTCTCTTGAGGTGAAGGTATCACTCCCCTTCATACTGGAGGCAAAGATCCCGCTGAGTCCAGTTTGTTAATGTGCTGCTCTACGATTACTTCGATGCAGCACCCAAACCAAAAGAGGTACACCAGCTCTGGAGGAACAGATCTGTCTCCTCACCAAGTTAGAGACACCAGGACCTACTGAAGCTGTACAGTACCAATACCCGAGTTACCGGACCCCAACAGCAAACAGCAAGATGAAGAGTCCATGCCAGACTCCAACACCAGAAGCAAGCACCAAATGTGGGATGTTGAGACACCTGGGATCCACATCCTGAGGGGCCCAGCTGTCCAAAAATCACCTCTCTAAGTTGCCTACTCCTAACCACGAGGACTTCTAGATGGACAATGCCCAACTGACCAATCTGCTTGGGACTTGGCCCCACCGGCCTTGGTAATGATGAACCAGCCATGCTCCTGGTGTCCTGCGACCTCCTCCCTCCAGTTGAACCCACATTTGAGTCCTCCTGCGCAGTGTCTTTCCAGGTGGCCCCCTTTGTTGTAGCTCACCAACTACCAAGACGTTCAGCACCCTCTCCCAGCCGACTTTGTGACCCTCCTAAACTTCTGCCACTTGAACTTTTGACCTGGTCCCACTGACGACCTAAAACGAGAAGATGACCTTCGAGAAAGCAGTGTCTTTTATATGCATTTTTCTGCTACTCTCCATTGACTTCAATGGTGGGCAATAGCGCAAAAAAGTGATATATTTCTTCAAAAGTACTTACTGTAGATCAAAGTTCTTGTTCTTAACATATACATAAAAATCAAACTTATTTGTAAAAATTGGTCTTGGATTTATTCTGGAGTGTGTGTCTCATGCCTCTGAGCAGACCAAATGCTTATCACTACCCTGTGATGAGCCTAACTGTTCACCCACACTATCACAAAAAAAACATTAGCATTATCTATTGTAACCTCTATGTATAACTAAGGGATCCACTGGACTCTGTGCACATTGTACTTCATTTAGTAAACAATGTAGAGATTTAACTTCCTACAATAACAAGCCAACATCAACTTTTAAAATTTGAAATTTTTATTGTTCAGTTCATAACATACAAAAGCAAACCAAAACAAAGGGCAAAGAAGAGTAATTCAAATTAGACAAAAACATAAACATGCAAAAAAACAAAAAACAATAGACATAATTATATGACATACTCGGAAAGCTGAAACTGCCGAATATATCATTACTTCATAACAATGTAATTATTGCAGCGAGACGTCAAGATGTTGCAACATAGGCTGCAATACTTTCAATCCTAATTGGTTCTTTTTCAATGACTTAAGATGATACAAATTATATTCAAAGTAAAATACATTATAACATTTGGCTCGCCACATTTCATACGCAGGTGCCTCTGGTTTCAACCACATTGTAGCTATACACAGTCTAGCCACCGCCATGGCCATGAAGATAAAATAACGATTGGAATAATTATTCTGTTTAGATTCTGCCCTGCTGCAAACCCCAAAGAGCATCATTTCATGATTTATTACACAAGGCACTTCAGTTGTTTCTAACAAAAATTGTTCAATACATAAAAAAGCTGTGTAAGTGCATTGCAATCAAAAAATATATATGAACTATGTCAGCTTCCTCCATTTGACATCTAAAACATTTACCATCATACATATCACCCCACTTCATCATTTTAACTGGTGTATGGTATAACTTAAACAGGGTTTTATAATGCTGTGTATGCAAATTTGCAGACAGAATTACTTCATTTGCCATATCAATCGAAGTTTGTAGTATAAAACCAGAGTTTTCTAATCAAACCTGCCATTTAGAATCTTGAAGATCTAGATCGTCTCATTGCTTAGAAATTAGCATTTCATATAACGTCCCTATCTTTTCCCCTTTATACATAGCTTCAATAAATTCATTACGCAGAATATCTTGTAGCCCAGCATGTTTATGTAAAAAATCACGGAGCTGTAGATATTTAAAGAAATCATTCTTGGTTACAGTATATGTTGCCATTAAATCCGAAAAGGCCATCAAAACACCGTCCTTATACAAATTCCCCAAGCGACATATCCCGTTATCTCTCCAAACTTGCATCTTCGCATCCCTAAATATCCCCGGGAATATTTCTGTAGATTCTAATGGTGTATAAAAGTTAATTCGACCTATGGCCAAATTTGTACGTATCATTTTCCATCCTTATATGCTGCGATCATAATTTTAAATCTAGTGTGTTTAAAATAGCTTGGCTCGAAGAATTTCAACATAGCTGCACGGGCCGTATTCCCTGCTATCATCTGATAGATATTAGGCGATTCAAACTGTCGTGTAACCCCCCCTGTTAACAAATATTTAGAATTTTGTATGAGACACACTAAATAATATTTAAAAAAATTTGGAACCCCCCACCCTCCACGTGAAAGTGGGAGCATCATATATTTTGATGCCCGGCGAGCTTTCTTCCACCCCCAAAAAACCTATCGGTAACAGACTGAAGCTGCATTAATTGTATCCGCGAAAGCTCGAGAGGAACTGTCTGGAAGTTATAAAGTACCTTAGGGAGAATACACATTTTTAATACATTCCGACGCCCGACCATTGACAAATGTAGGCATTCTACCTTTTCAAGTTGTTTTTTTAACAGATCCTACAATATCTGCCCAATTTACTTCTATGATTTCCTGGACAGACATCCTAATTTTATTCCCCAGGTACTTGGCCTCCGGTGTTACACGAGGTTCACCGGGGCATAACCCAGCCGTGCAGACAACTTGAGTTATTGAGATATTAAGCTTGTACCCGGCGACCTGACCAAACCTTAGCATAATTTTTTCTACCTCTCTTAAAGCAGACGCAGGGTCTGATGTCAAAACTGCGATATCATCCGCATATGCTAGGACACGTATGTTATACTCACCAACTGACATCGATTGGATAAAGTTAGTAGACTCCAAAAGCTGTAATAATGGTTGTATATAAATAGCAAAAAGCAAAGGGGAACACGAACATCCCTGCCGTGTTCCCCTGGTTACATGTACAGCTGGAGATTCATGTCCCATAGCACAAATTTTAGCACGTGGACTCTTATACATACTGCGTATTGCCTGCATAAAATTCGGTCCAAACCCCATCCTATACATTAAAGCCCATAAAAAAGCCCACGTAACACAATCAAATGCTTTTTCAGCATAAAGAAAGATAATTCCAATATTCTTTTGTACCGTATTTGCACAATCTATAGCTGATATAACCCTATGGAGATGATTGATCGTGCTTCTGCCAGGAAGAAACCCATGTTGCTGTCGAGATACAAGGGAGGGGACAGCTTGCAATAGCCGAGTTGCCAATATTTTGGAATATATTTTAGCATCGGCGTTAATTAGAGATATAGGCCTATATAACCCAGGAGAACTAGAGGGCTAATCCTTTTTTTTTTAAACTACAATATTAGCCTTATCCCAAGAAACCGGAGGATTTCCACCTTGAGCAGTTATAAAAGTAGTAAGCATGTCCTCTTTGATCATTTCAAATAATAAAAGATAAACCTCCAAAGGGAGTTTGTCAGGACCAGATGCTTTCCCTAATGCCAGCTCATCTATTGCAGACTGCAGTTCCAGCATAGAAGTTGGAGCCTTCAGTTTCTCCCTCTCAAGAGGCCCAAGTTTACAAAAATCGAAATCCTGATGATAAGACTTGATTAATTCCTTAGCAACAGGGTCTTGAGTATAGAGTTCTTGATAATACCTACAAAAAACTTCTATGATTTCCTCCATAGTTTCCACCATATCCCCACTAGCATTTTCTATTACATCTATACGCTGCGCTGCCTGCCTACCCCGCATTCTTTGAGTCAAGCATCTACCTGTTGCCTCACCATATTCATATCTTTCAGTTTCATAGACCTGATATTGGGCAGCAATATCCTGGCTCCATATCCCATTGATCCTGGCTTTACAGCTGGCAACCTTAGTTTGAGCCCTACGAAAATCAGTGTGAGAGTGGATTATGGCAGTAAGCTCACATTCTGCCTTACTAAGTTCTTCAATCAACCCAGTTATCAGAGCTTTTTGTTTTTTTTGTTTAGCCCATCAATAGCTGCATATTTCCCCCCGCAATCCCGCTTTAAGCGAGTCTCAAACCATATGTTGAGAAGCAGTGCCCTGGTTAAAATCTAGAAACTGCTCAGCCCATGCCTTAATATGATTTTTTAATTGCTCATCACAGACTAGTTTTTTACTAAAAGTAAAGGCACGTACTTCAGGTTTCATTTTACAATATGTCAGGTCTAATACCACAGGGTTATGATCGGAATTAATACGCGGCATTACTTGAATATTTGCCCCTACAGTAAGAAATCGGGGAAGCCACTACAGTAAGAAATCGGGGAACCAACATGACCTCTTAAAGCAATTCGGGATTTTTTCACATCGAAGGGTGCTAGAAATCAACAAAAATAGAATTATCTTCAATAAGTAAAGTTATGTTAGCTGTGAATTTAGGTAAACACTGTAGATTCACAGATCAATTTATGCAATTTGGAATCATGTTAACAACGTGCAGAAGGTAAACGATGAAGAGGTGAAAGCTATTGCATATGCAAGAGTACTAAAATTACGATTATAATAATTAATTAGAAAATTCTGGTATGTCATAAATTCGTAAGTTATAATTATTGTAAATAACCATCTTCTACTCAGTCACCATGCATGGCTCCTAAGGGTTTTAAATCATGGTATTCATGTGACAGAATTGTCAGTAACAGATCGCTGAAATCACATATATTCGTGATAGCATTCAAGGTAAGTCCAATGAGTAATAGCGCGTAGCTAACAAAATCCACCCATTGAAAGAATATTGTCCAAATACTCCAAAGAACAGTCAAACAACAGCCATTTTGCATGTGTAGTTTCACTTATAAAGTTAAACACTGGCATTTCTTCCATTGCTATCTTTTACCGGATGTATAAATTGTGCAGTCCACAGTAATCCCCAGAAGTTATTATTGTTTGCTTCACAGTGATATTGAGAATTTACAGCCATGCATTTCATGGTGACCTTCGTCCTTTCTCCATCGTGAACTGCTGGCAGAGGCAAGAAGGAATATGGCTTTCTAACCTGGAGGGTTAAAATTTGATTTTTTTAAACTCTCCACGAGATAGCATTTTACGACGACGATGTTGTGCATTCCATAGACCTACAATAGGTTGTAGTGGTACAGACACCTGATGACAGGCAATAGTTATGCTTAGAGATTGTTGAAGCTAGTGCCATAAAGGCAGAGGCACCATTGGATCATGTTTGTGTTTAGAATGTTCGGGCATATTTCCAAGCCCCTTGCCACAACTTTACACCACTGTTGTGTCACTTCTGTGACGCAGCGGCATTGTAAACAATGCGTCACGATGTAACATATTTACAATGTGACACATATAGGTAGATGTGTCACATTATAAAGCCCTGCATACATTATACTTGCATCAGGTATAATGTATGCAGGGTGGGCGTTCCGTCGCATGGAAGCCTCGTAAAAGTGACGCCGTGAAATCCACAAGATTTCACTGAGTCACTTTTAAGACGACACTGCGTAAAAATCTTTGCCTGCTTGAAGCAGGCGTAAGGAGTGACGCAGCATGATGGGAATAGGTATTCCTGATCCTTGCTGGAGTTGCGTCGTGCTCATGACACAACCCCAGCAATGCGCTGCCTTTCCGCCAAAAGATGCGTCATGCATCTGTCTGTCCTTGCACCACAGTTCACCGCATTGTAAATGCGATGCATCCATGGTGGCTCAAGGCTTTTGTTCCTGTCACGCAATTAAGCTGATGCATCTTTGCTAATATTCAGAGATGCACCAGTTCTTGTAAATCTGCCCCTTCATGTGTGCTTTGTTGTCACACACATAATACTATTTACAGAATAGGAAATTGAAGAGCTCTGCAGAGAATGTCACTATGATGGCCATGTATGAAAAATGTGGAAAATATTTCAGATGGCACCTGGAAAAATAGTTAGATCCCAACAAAATTGGTTGGTACCTGTTCCTCCTGAATGAGATGATGTTGGTGCCTCCTTTCCCTTCTTTTGCGCTATGAATTTTTATTTAAAACTGAATCCAGCAGTGTAGAGTTAAAAGCTCTTGACCTATTGACCTATCATCAAATCAAATCAAATATACTTTATTTCGGTTTTTGTGATACAAAACCATAAAAAGTTCAAAATACATACAATTTACTTCCGAATAATAATAATTAGATAATAAAACACTTTAAGAGACCAAAGTACAGTAAAGTAGTGTCCCAATCCTAAAATTTCTGTTCTACTCCAGAGTTGAGACAGTATCAACAGAATTCGTGGTTAGTCATTATTACATGTCCATTTCGGAAGAGGAAGAGAACACACGATGTTGGGATAGAAATCATGTAAGTCCCATATGGATATTGGGCCGTCTCTTATTTGGGGCGGCCTAGTTTTCAAGTAAGGGACAATGTTACTGTCTCTAAATCTCACAAGTACCAAGTCCCCAGGCAGGGCTTTGGGAAGGGAGCCCAGCCAGCTCACCCTTCTGACGCTCCTAATTGCTCCGTATAAATTACGAGGCAGAGGCCTATTTTTTGACAGCCAAAATTTGGTTTTATTAACTAGATCATGTTGTCTCTCAGGCTTTCCAGGTGGGAGAGCAGGTACACCCGCAAGGAATGCACACATATGGGGCCGCTTCCGGTGGTAAGTGAATAGAATTAGCCTTCTTGTGACCTACTCTAGGTACGGTCAGCTGGGAGAGGGAAACTGTAGCAGAGTGTTTAGCTATTTTTTGCCCTGGTACACTAGGGCCAGCAGGTTGTGTTTGATGCCCTTTATCCTGCACAGGTGGTTTAGAGCCTGGTTGGATAGGAGTTGATTTAGGGCAATTGAGTGTGTCACTACATTCACCAACCAGCGGGTTTAACTTAATGGCTTTCTCTATACCAGAGAGCCTATCCCCTAGCATGTTAATTTTTTCTAACCGGGGGGCTATCATTGAGCTAACCAATTGTTCAATAAGAGGCAATATGTGCAAGCAGGGAGGAGATGCCGTGGGCTCTGGGTGCTCAAGAGTCGGTGGGATCAGTGAGGAATTAGAAATGAGTGGACTTAAGCACATTTTGTGAATTGTGGGATCATTTCCTCCTTGATTTGCGCCGTTTTCTTTCCTTTTCACAGCTTGGAGTTGGGAGAGTTCAAGACATGGAGCGATCGGGCTGCAGGCTTTGTTATATAGTATGTAGGGATCTAGGATTGTAGCCTTGTCTGAAAGTGCACCAACGCTTTTGGGCGGAGGGGGGGTTAGCAATGTAGCATAGGATGTTTGGCATAGGAGGTTTAACTCCTCTAATAAAGAGAACGTTTGCCTATTGCCAACTTCACTAATTGAATGATCCCCCTTGGAAGTCATGACGATAAAAGATTATAGAGTGAATTATGGCAAAAGCTCAATACGAGGTGGTCTTTACCTTCGTGGAATTATGCATTCAAATGTGGCTGCCAAGGGGGGTGGCCCGTCCCGTCCTTTGAGGGCCGTAGAGGGCCCGCCCTTTGCCCGGGATTGGCCCCGCGCGCGGTCCCGCGACGCGGGTGTAATGTCCCTTTTGATAGCGCCTCCTGGCGCGGAGCATGGGAGGTGCGGCTTCGGCTGCCGCTAGGGCGTCTGGGCAGGGTAGTTCTCCTGATGTCTCTCCCCCTCCGCACTGTGGCCGCTGGTGGCTGTGGGATTCGCATGCACATCTCAAACATGATAGTTGAATTAATAATGGTTTTCAAAATGTGTACTTACATATTCGAGGACACATGAGTGCATGCATTCATGCACCACACTCGCCAAATGTTAATTTAGATTTGAGCACCACAGATATCTATGGTGTGGTTCTTAAGTATGTAACACAACAAGTTAGGAAGGGTCCAAGGGGAATTATATTTAAAGGCCACTAATACCAATCTACACCCCCAGTCTACATATAGAAAAAACAGGAGACTAGTGGTGGTCTGAACTAAGCAATGAAGACTGAGCAAAAAAGACAGAGGCAAGAAGCTATGTGTGGGAGTAGCTATATGCGTGACAGATAGGAAATGAATCCCATCAGCCCACCCAAATGGCGGAGCCTCATCATCTGGGATTGTAGCAGGTCAAGGTCTAGATAAGGAGACACACCTGATGATGATGTGTGTGTTTCTCCACTTCCCCAAGACCTCCAGCGATGGATCCGACCCAGAATGTAATGTGTGGGTGAAATGGTGTGGAGTAGAAAAGAATTGCAGAGAGAACAGATTGTGAACAAAAATCAAAACTGTGCTATTTTAAGATTGGCTACCATGATATCAAGGGAAACTTTTATTGGGGATGAATCATGGTGTCAAGATTAAAAGGAGAAAGTGTAAGACAGTCTGAAATAATGACTGTCCAAACTAGATGTATATTGACCTGCTACAATCCCAGATGATGAGGCTCCGCCATTTGGGTGGGCTGATGGGATTCATTTCCTATCTGTCACGCATATAGCTACTCCCACACATAGCTTCTTGCCTCTGTCTTTTTTGCGTGGTTCTTAAGTATACACGTTCCTTCAAGAACTATTGCTATGCTAAGTAGGCATGCATATTTGAGAATCTCATGGCTTTTTTGAGAATACACATGAAATTTGATTATGAACAATTTGCACATAAGGGAAACACAAAAATACTACTGTTTTACAGTTACATAGCTGTTTTACACTACTTTTGCACTGAATAAACAGACCGTTGCATCAGACCCTCATTTACCAAGAAGGCTCCATCCATTTACCTACAAAATTGAATTGTCCAGTACGAAAGTGATTCTGTTAAGACCTTCTAACATCACCTGTTCCTCCTGCTCCTGGTCCTAATCCACTCGACCCAAGCAAATCTGAAACAATGTGTTGGAGTCACTGGAGGCTGAATTTTTATTTAACACAAATTCATTATAGGGGATTTGAGAATGATTGAGGGTAGGAAACTGCCCCTTTTTATGGTTACCCCCCACTCTTTACTTGACATCTGAATCAATCTAACTTGATTTGGTCGGGTCCCTGCCAATCATGTTCCTAAGGCCTGTGTTTTTTCCCAAGACTGTACCTTTGTACGCACAATTGGTGCATCTCTGGCCATTGGTAAGCCCCATGTAAAAGGTACCATGGGCACCAAGAGCATTGTGACCAGCCTAAGGCTGCATCACCGAGCGTGCCTCCCTTAGAGGCCCAGTACCTTAACACCCACACACTGCCATTGCAAGCTGCATGTTTTGGTGCAGAGAAAAGTGAAGAGTCGACATGGGACACACCCCTGTGTGCCATGCCTTCAACCCACTGACTAAGGCCTAGGTAAGTCATCGCTGTAGCAGGGTGCACTAGCCCTCAGGTGACGGTACAGTGACATGAGCCCTGTACTCCTACAGTGTCTAAAACCATTCTTAGACATTGTAAGAGTAGTAGGGCCAAAAGAAGTATATGGTTTGGGAGTTGGTCATTAAGATCTTCAGAGCTCTATAATGGCTTTGCTAAAAACTGGGAATTTTGGTAGCAAACTTCTCAGCACATTAAACCCACGGTGATGCCAGTGTAGATTTAATGTAAAATGCACTCAGCGGGCATCTTAGAGATGCCCCCTGAAAAACAACCAGCCCGGGTTTGGTTCCTGAATGGCTGCCACCACCAGACAGGTTTCTGCACCCTTGGGCAGAGAGCCTCTTTTCTTTGGTTCGGTCCAAAAACAAAACCCATCGTGGGCAGAGTTGTCAGGCCTCCTCCGCCTGAATGGGCTGTGTCCACGAAGGGGAAGCTTCAAAGGCCTGCCACCTTTGGGAACTGTTCCCTGTCATTTGCTGGCCATAGCAACTGTCTCTCACTAGTCCTGGCCCCCACTTTGGGTGGGATAATAGGAAGGAAAACCATGCTAGGAAGAAAGGTGTGCTCACCTTTGCCAACCCCACCCCTCAGGTGGAGGAGGCAAGGTGAAGCACACATCTGAGTCCACTCCATCTTAAATACGAGGGGACGCAGCCAATTAGGAAGGGGTTCATGCCCCTCCAATGGAGGAGGGCATAATAGGGGGTGTACCCACCCCAAGGAAGGGAACCATTGGTTCCAACCTGCACACCCCATTAAACGACAAAAAAGTAGTATTTAGGGGCAAACCTGAACCTTGCCTCTTCAGATTCGAGGAAGAAAGAAGAAGGACCGAAGAGCAATGTTAACCCAGGAAGAAGAGGACACCTTCTGCTTTGTCCCAGCCCTACTGCCTGTCCCAACTCCGACCAGCTTACAGTGAAATGAAAAAAATGGTGTGTACAGCAGTTTACTGCACCACCAGAGCAAGAAGGACCTGCCCTGTACTCACCTTACAGTCTCTGTCTGTCGTGAGTACCGGATTTGCTCAACACAGCTACTACGCAGGAACATATCCGACATCTTGTTGCTCGCACTAAATCTGGGTCACCACTTGACCCGTGCCCCCCCGCCATCCTTAATCTCATCCCTGAAGCCATTTCCCCTGCCCTGACCAACATCTGCAATGCAATGTTTTCAACTGGCATATACCCATCTGTTTGGAAGGAGGCCATTATCAAGCCACTTTTAAAAAAGCCTACTTTAGATCATCTCCTTCCCGCTAGCTACAGACCTATTGCTTGTCTTCCTTTCCCTGCAAAAATTTTCGAAAAAATAATGAATACACATTTATCGAAATTTATAAACGACAACAACCTACTTGATGACACCCAATTCGGGTTTAGACAGGGTCATGGAACAGAGACAGCGCTATTAAAAGCAGCAGATGAGATAAGGATTACAATGGATAAGGGAGGAGCCGCGGTACTAATACTTTTGGACCTCTCCGCAGCCTTTGACACGGTCGATCATGTCACATTGATCGACCGTGTCTCAGCCTTAGGAATAAAGAACAAAGCTAAGGAACTTCTTGCCTCATTTCTAGCTAACCGTCCTCAGACAGTGAAGATGGGCAATTATATCTCCCAGACCTTCTCTCTCCCCTGCGGAGTTCCACAGGGCTCCTCGCTAAGTCCGACACTCTTCAACATTTACGTTTCGGACTTAGCGAGGGTTATGAAATCTTATGGAATCGCCCTCACAACCTATGCGGACGACACTCAACTGGTGTTATCTGTATACAATGATGGTATATCTGTTGCGGCTAACTTCCAAGAGGGAATGAGGGCAATAAGTTCCTGGATGTCATCAAACTGTCTTAAATTAAACTCTGACAAGACAGAGGTGATGACATTCGGGAAACTGGAACCTATCTGGTCCCCCCAATGGTGGCCACCTGAGATGGGAACGCCTCCCCAACCGGTGGCCAAGGTACGTAACCTAGGAGTCATATTTGACAACAAAATGACTTTCCACCAACATGCCAACTCCGTGGTCTCCTCATCTTTTTATATCTTAAAGAGGATCAAAAAACTAATTCCTTACCTACCTCCTTCTGCGGGCAAAATTTTAATCAGTACTCTGGTCTTCTCAAGAACAGATTACTGCAATGCCCTCCTATTGAATGCCCAAGAAAAGGTCCTCACCAGACTGCAGCTGGTCCAAAATGCCTCGGCCAGGACCCTTCTAACCATCCCCAAGTTCACATCCATCTCCCCGTATATTCGACAGCTGCACTGGCTCCCAGTAAGGAGCCGGACTAAATTTAAGGCTTTATGCATCGCCTACAAAGCCATCAACAACCTAGGCCCACTATTCCTAAAAAAAGCCTTTTGCCCGCTCGAACATTCAAGAACTTTACGTTCATCATCAGCCCATCTGTTGAAGGTTCCACGCACAAGAAGGGCCAACTGGGGAGACAGATGCTTTACCATCTCGACAGCCAAACTCTGGAATACGCTACCCCTCCATATCAAAACCGCTCCCACACTCATCAACTTCAGAAAAAAACTTAAAACATGGTTGTTTTCAGCATAAATTATTTTTCTGCCACAGTGAGGGTTCTGTTACATTAGCGCCGAGACACCCATCTGGGTATTTGCGCGCTTTAAAAATTGCATAAATAAATAAACATAGACACCAAGACTAGAATCTGGATTTTGGCCACTATGTAATTCTGCACCACCCTGCACCTCACGCCCACGACCCAAGTTCAAGTTTGCGTATCCTAACACAATGAGGAGATCTCCCCAGACCTGGTATCTGGTGATCCCCGACCTCCCTCAAGCTCCAAGATGAAGGACTCCCCCGGTCACTATCAGTGCCAAAAGACCTGCCCCGGTTTCCCCAGGGCCTTGGGTCAATCAATCAATCAGGATATGTTAAGTGCTCTGCTCACCCGTGCGGGTGTCAAGGCGGGTGCCCAACCAACGGTATCCAGGCATCCCCCAAGAACCCAACTCACCTCTCTAGCCAGTGGTAGCCTTCAGAAAGACTCTCTGCACAAGCCTGCAGTATTTTGCTGAACCAAAAGTCCCCATTGAGAATCACAGGTTCCCCAATGTCTTCTTGGCACCCTGCACACAGCCACCCCAGTGCAGCTGGTGGTGCAGCTCCTGTGCTGATCGTGGATCCCTGCAGTGCTGGCCTTAACCCTACGAGCTTTTCTCCCACATATGAGTGGCCTGCTCGTAAGCAGTCCCTAACCGAAGGCCCCCTTCAACCCATTGGCTAACATTGGTCCCCTGTACTCTGCACCCGGCTGCCCCAGTGCCACTGGTGGTGCAACTTGAGTGCCTAGCTAGACCTTGGGGAACCTTGGTCTTAACCCCAAAACTGCCACTTGTGAGACGTTTACTTACTTGTGAAACTGATAACCATTTTTCTCCCATAGGATCCCATGTTATGAGTTTTGGGCCTAAAATATTTTAAGTGTTGAACTGTTGTTTTGTATGGAGAAAAATGTCAGTATAACTTAACCAAAAAAGGTCTTACTTACCTTATATGGTGAGATCCCTAGGTGTGGTATCGAGGCATATACCCCCAGTAGTCAAAGTAATCAAAATGTATTCCAACAGTAATTCATGTGTAGTTTAAGCTGCTTGCTGACAATATACCAACATGTAACAATTGCAAATCCATCATCACTTGCATTTCTGTGTAAAGGTTAACAATTAAAAGTACATTTTACCTACCTGTACCCACCTGAATGTGTGCCATCAGTCTTGATTGAGTGAATACAATAAATGCTTAACACACCCTCTGGATAAGCCCAACAGCTCGTCCAATCTACCACAAAGAGACCTGTTAGTACCATTGTAACTTAGACTCTGCTATACGTCTGGGGACTTCCTGGACTCTGTGTACACTATAACTTACTGTGGTATAGTAGATACAGAGCCAGCTTCCTACATTGAGGGAGTGCCAAAATGAAATGTCCAGCTCAAACAGATAGATATTTTGTTACAAATTAGACATTTAGTTACAAAATGAGAATTTGTCTAGGAAACTCATTCACAGAACACACGTGTTTCTGATTCTGAAAAATCCATCAACTTTGTAAGCATTAATATTAATTCCAATAATTTGTGCATGCTTGATCTTTTTTTTTTTTTTTTAACTTTATTTTGGCAATTTCAGGTACATTAGCATGCTTGATCTTCTTGCCACCAACTAGTGTCCGAGGATAAGTACAACCCCAATCTCATGCTAGTGATAGAGGACTACTTGAATAATTGCACTCTTTGTCAAGGTGAGGCACAAACAAACCCAAAATTAAGCTGTGCTCAACCCTCTGGTAGCTTGACACTCAAGCAGTCAGGCTAAACTTAGAGGCAATGTCTAAAGTATTCCAAATAGTAACAAAGTGAAAACAAAACAGAGGAAAAACACCACAACAATTTTGAACAGCAGAGTAAAATGTAATGAATTATTTGAGACCAAAACAACAAAAATCCACTCAGTAAGAGGAGATATGAAATGTCAAAGTATTAAGTAAGAATAAAACCTAGAAAGACCAAGCGCCACTGTGGATATTTGGTCACAAGTTGAAGGAGCATGGGCTGGATACAAGTTAGGCCCGCTGAACAAAGTAACTTAAAACTTGGTTGCCGAGGATTGCGAAATCCAGCATTGAGGATGTGTGGCACAGCAGTGGTTCTGAGGAGGCTGCTGGGTTGCAATGCAGAGTCCTGCTTCGGTGAACAGACATAATATCGAGGGAAAAATATAGAATGGACATAATATCGAGTTAAAAATATAGAACGGATAGATTATCGAATGGACAGAATATAGTGGTTAAAAATATCGAATTGAAAGTAAGTAATATCGAATTTTAAAATATAGAAAGTCATAATATCGAAGTAAGTAATATCAATTTTTTAAAATATAGAAACTCAAAATATCGAAGTAAGTAATATTGATTTTTAAAATATAGAATGTCAAAATATCGAAGTATATAATATAGGTATATAAATATGCGTAATCTAATTCTGTAGCGGGTTGTGGGTTTATAGGGGAACAGGGTGGGAAGTAATTTAGTTGTAATTAATTAAAAATGTTATTTTATTTATTGGTATTTATTTTCAATTAATTGTTAATACATTTTTGATTGGTAATTAATTAATTTTTAATTGGTAATTCATTTTAATTGGTAATTAATTTTTAATTGGTAATGTATTTTTATTAATGAATTAATTGATAATTATGTTTATTTTATTAATGTATTTTCCATAGCGGGTTGTGGGTTTATAGGGGAATAGGGTGGAAAGTAATTTAATTGTAATTAATTATGTTAATTGTTTAATTGGTATTTGTTTTGAAATAATAGTTAATTATTTTGTAATTGGTAATGTATTAGTTTTTAATTGGTAATTAATGTTTATTACTTGATTAATTGATAATCATGTTAATTTAATGTATTTATTTTTTGTAGCTGGTTGTGGTTTTATAGGGGAGTAGGTAATTTAATTGTAATTAATTAAATATGTTAATTTAATTATTGGTATTCAGTTTGAATTGTTAATTAATGGCTAATTAATTAATTTATAATTGGTAATTTATTTTAATTAATTATTTGATAATTAAGTTAATTTTTTTAATGTATTTTCTGTAGTGGGTTGTGGGTTTATAGGGGAATAGGGAGGGAAGTAATTTAATTGTAATTAAGTAAATCATTTTTATTTATTAATTGGTATTTATTTGTAATATATTTATTAATTGGTAATTAATTTGTATTAATAGGTAATTAATTGTATTTATTAATATTACAGTTATTTGTAATTGATTAATTATTATATAATATTAAATTGGTAATTTATTTTAATTAATATTTTCTTGGTATTGATATTTAATTAATTGTTATTAATATAATAAATCTTTTCTTTCCCTACTGTTGCACTCACTGGAGTTGGAATAGTCATTTTTACCCCTACGCTATCCAACACTTTCCCTACTGTTGCACTCTCTGGAGTGGAAATAGTAATTTGTACCCTCCCACTATCCAACGCTTTCCCTACTGTTGCACTCTCTGGAGTGGGAATAGTAATTTTTACCCCTACGCTATCTAACGCTTTCCCTACTCTTGCACTCTCTGGAGTGGGACTAGTAATTTTTACCCCTACGCTATCCAACGCTTTCTCTACTGTTGCACTCTCTGGAGTGGGAATAGTAATGTTTACTCCTACGCTATCCAACGCTTTCCCTACTGTTGCACTCTCTGGAGTGGGAATAGTAATTTTTACCCCTCCCGCTATCCAACGCTTTCCCTACTGTTGCACTCTCTGGAGTTGGAATAGTAATTTTTACCCCTACGCTATCCAACGCTTTCCCTACTGTTGCACTCTCTGGAGTGGGAATAGTAATTATTACCCCTACGCTATCCAACACTTTCCCTACTGTTGCGCTCTCTGGAGTGGGAATAGTAATTTGTACCCCTACGCTATCCAACGCTTTCCCTATTGTTGCACTCTCTGGGGTGGGAATAGTAATTTTTACCCTCCTGCTATCCAACGCTTTCCCTACTGTTGCACTCTCTGGAGTGGGAATAGTAATTTTTACCCCTATGCTATCCAACACTTTCCCTACTGTTGCACTCACTGGAGTGGTAATAGTAAATTTTACCCTTTCCGCTATCCTATGGTAAAAATATTGTAATTTTTTTAAATTAATATTACGTTTATATATATACATATATGTATTAACAAATCAATTTGTATGTTTTTTTTACTTACATAAATTATTTATTAATTTTAAGGTTATTTAAGTATTTTAAGTATGTTTAAGTTAATTATATTTATTATTTCATTATTTTTTAATTAATTTAAAGCATTTAAAAAAATTCGATATTTTGACTAACTATATTTTTTACATCAATATTTTTGATTCAATATTTTTGTACTTAATTGTTTGGAGATAGGAGGTCTATATTTTTGTATTCTATATTTTTACCTCGCTATTCTTGTAGTTCTATATTATTGACATTGATATTGTTTCAGTGATCCTCCTGCTTCATAGTCAAGAATGGCGTTGACAAGGATACTTGCGCGATGCGAAGTCCTGTGCCCAAGATGCCCCAGCACCAGTGGTTCAGAAGAAGCTGCGGGTTTGCGATGCAAGTCAACAAGGGACTGCATCATCATCAAGGATGTCCTTGATACGGGATTCACCATATGAAAGGCAGTGTCTAGGATGAGTTGCGCGGCTGTGGTTCTGTAGTGAAACTGCAAGGATTTGTGTTGTGCTGCATAGGTTCTGCCCACTGCATCACAGCTGGACTGGCAGAGCAATTTCAGGCCCACTTCCAAGGGTCCAGGGCTGGCATGGCACCCCGTGGAGGGTAGGACGCAAAGCAAACAGAGTGGAGGTGCTGGGTTCAAGGTGGTTGGAGCCTTTTCCATTCCTGAAGCTCTGAGCAAGAGGCCAGACCTTTGGTCCGGGAATCTAGATGACGGTCCAGTTCTTTCACTCAGGCAGCAGGGCAACAGAGCATCAGTCCTTCTTGCAGAGCAGCACAGAAGTCCTTCTGAATCTTCTAAAGGTCCAGAGGTGTACTGATGTGTTGGGTCTGAGGGTCCATTATTTATCCCTGGTGCCCACCTCAAAGTAGAAGAAGGTTCTGGAGGTTCCTACCCAGGATTCAGTCTGCAGGCACCAAATGACAAGGACAAGAATTTACTAACTTTCTAAAAGTGGTATTTTAAGAATTATGACTTAATGTCCAAATTAACAATTAAACAGTGGTTTAAATTACAATTTTTAGACACCACACTTGGTAGTCCTACTTGTTCCCAATTTAAAAATCGAACTTACTAACTGTAGTAGGGAACTCAATGTTATACAGTGGGAGAGGTAAGCCTTGCAGTTACAATTGCAGTTGCTTTTTAAATACACGGCATCCTGTTCTATGGGCTATTTAGGGCCTACATTAGGGGTCTCATATATGTATTAAATAGGAAGGTTTAGCCCTGGAAAAAGGTTAATTTTGCCAGGTCGAAATGGCAGTTTAAATCTGCACCCACATCCTACAATAGCAGGCGAGGCATGTTTAAAAAGCTAATTAAGTGAGTGGCACAATCAGCGCTGTAGGTCCACTAATAGCACTAAATGTACAGGCCCCAGGTGCTTGTAGTACCATTTTACTACGGACAATTAAATGTTTCAATTTTACCATCTTTAAACGAGAGAGAGCACAAGCAATTTAGCACTGGGTGGCAGTGGTAAAGTGTGCATCATCTTAAAAGCCAACAAAAACAGGTTCAGAAATCAGGAGGGTGAAGGCAAAAAGTTAAGGGATGACCCTGCAATACATTAGCATTTTGTTAAAAAGTGACCCTTGTTTTTATATGGGTGTAGTTAATTATAAAGTAGCTAAGATTGATACGTATTGCTACATTTGATAGGTCAGATATAACACATGGGCAATATTTCAAATATTTGTTTGTTATGCACTTAGCAAAGTGAAAGCTGTGCAATGCCCAACACCTCTCCACATAGTCCAAGAGCTCATTATGCATGACCTTTGATTATGCATTGTAAAAGTATGTACAAGGAGTGGAATATAGACAAGATTTATGTCCACTTCGTTTAGATGAAGAGAGTAGTTACTTTGCTGTATCAGTCAGGTTATGTGACAGTGAAAATGGCCCTTTAAAACCATCAGTAGAAATTATGTATTTGCTAGAATGAACACCTGCAAAAAAAGAAACTAATCAACTATGATAAAGAGGCCAACCATAATCACTCAAATCCAGAGGTTCTAGAGCCAATGTTCACCACATTAGTAATTAGTATGCTTTGCATTCTGAGAGATGACGGATCATGGCTGGGGGAAATTGGGTAAAAGGTTGAGATAGGTGAAACCCTACCCAAGCAGCAACCACAATTGCTGACAGGGTGATACACAAGCAAAGCCCAAATTAACCTGTGCTTAACCCTCTGGTAGCTTGGCACAAAGCAGTCAAGCTTAACTTAGTGGCATTGTGTAAAATATTTATGCAGTATTTCAAACAGTACTAAAGAGAAAACACAACACTAGATAATCCCACACCAATTTAAAAACATAAAGTCAAATGTAATACATTATTTGAGATTAAAATGACAAAAATAAGATCAGTAAAACTGGAGATATGCAATTTCAAAGTTTTAAGTAAAAATGGTTCCTAGAAACACAAAGCAC
Organism: Lissotriton helveticus; assembly: GCF_964261635.1. Lineage (NCBI taxonomy): Eukaryota > Metazoa > Chordata > Amphibia > Caudata > Salamandridae > Lissotriton > Lissotriton helveticus. The sequence continues at coordinate 1,706,736,468 of NC_136063.1, read as the reverse complement.
CAACTGTGGTTGTCTGTTCGCCTTCCTCACCCCAACAGAACTCACCTCCAAAAGACAGCCAACAAAGCCATTTGGTCTGCAGCATGGCAGAGGCTTTGATACCCTGATGGAAGCAATATGCATAACACCTGCCCTAGAAGTGCCTGACTGCAGCAGAGTGCATTGTCCTGACAGATCCTTCCCTGAAATTTGAGCTGTGTTGTCACAGGTAAATGACGAGGGCCAGGAAAAACAAGCTGTGATTATTAGTAGGCATCTTCCCCCCAGAGAGCAGCATTGGAGTGACATTGAGCAGGAATCCTTTGCTGTGGTTTGGTCCCTGAAGAAGTTGGGAACCTACTTGTAGATCACTCACTTCAAAATCCTGTACAAGTTGTGGAAAAGTCTATTAAAAAGCAACCCACGTCAAGAAGAACCAGCTACTCAACACCTCCCAATCCAGCTTCGGCAGCAATAACAGCACTGAGACCGCCCTTATCGCAGCCACTGACGACATCAGAACTCTCCTCGACTTCGGAGAAGCAGCAGCCCTGATCCTCCTCGAACTCTTGGCAGTCTTAGACACAATTTCCCACCACATGCTGAACAAAGGACTCCATCACATCAGAATGCAAAGGGACGTGCTCCGATGTATCACCCCCTTCACCATGAGGACACAGAAGCTCCGCCTACCATCTTCCATCTCGGATCCTAAGGATATTGTCTGCGGTGTCCCTGAGGGCTCTTCCCTCGGCCCTACTCTCTTCAATGCATACATGACTGCATTGACTAACATCATCAGGTCCTATGGTCTCAACATAATATCTTACAGAAATAACACCCAACTCAACATCTCCCTCACTGACGACCCTAAAACCACCAGGGCCGACTTTCACAGATGCATAACAAGCCTTGCCAACTGGTTGAAGAAAAACTGCCTTAAGCTCAACACGGAAAATACAGAAATACTGATCTGCAGCAACAATAGCAACCCCTGTAATGACTCCTGGTGGCCCCAAGACCTGGGACTTGCACCCATAACTGCTGACCACACTAGAATCCTTGTAATCATCATTGATAACAAACTCGCCAGGAAATCACAGATCAATGCCGTCACCTCCACCTGCTTCCTAACTGTGTATACTAAGGAAGATTTTCAAGTGGCTACCCCTAGACGCAAGACGCAACGTGACACAGGTCCTCGTCACCGGCCGACTGAACTGTGGCAAACCTCTCTCTGTAGGTTTAGCCGCTCACCTCCTACAGAGACTTCACACCATACAGAATGCCGCAGCCAGACTCATCCTTGACCACCCCCAACATACCCACATCACATCTCACCTCAGGCAACTCCACTGGCTCCCCTTTCAGAAAAGGTGCCAAGTCAAGCTGCTGACCGATGCACAAAATACTCTACACAACCAAGGATCAGCCTATATCAACCACCTCCTGAACTTCCACCTTCCATCAAGAAGTTTACACTCCACCTCCCTATCATTCCCCCACATGCCCCACATTCACTGAAGCAGAAGTGGAGGTTGCTCCTTCTCCAACATCACAGAAAAGACTTGGAACAGCCTCCCCATGCAGCACTGAACCATCACCTCTCTTCCAGAATTCTGAAAGGACCTCAGGATCTGGCTGTTCAAATGAGCTTCAGGGAATTGCAAGCACCTGGATACCCTACTGGGTGATTAGCCTTGCTATATAAATCGTGATTGATAGATTGATTAAAAGTTCAAACTGACTACTGACCTCTCAGGTGGCGCATGCAGATGAGAGGAGAGAACATCAAACTGTTGAGGTGGTCCAGTTTCCTACAGGTAATGGACTTTGCAGTAGAATATAGACAGGATAGTGACCATGCCAATGCAGAAGGCCTTTCCATGGTATTACACTTAGGAGATGAAGATACCAGGATAAGGGTTAGTTGCTATCTCCTTTCTGAAAAGAGTATTTACTTTCACAGAAATTGTAATACTGATTGCTGGCTTCAATGAGTTTAACCACATATCTTCATCACTGAGAAACCTTCACTGACTCTCTCTGTAGGTGGGAATCAAATGTATGCTTCACTCACTTTCAAACACCTTAATACACCACGATTCCTCCATGCATCCCTAAATATCTCCAGGAGGGCAAAAACCCTTAGGAGTTTGGGAGGAGACCATTCTGAGGACCTCACTAAACAATCTAATTAGTAGTAGTGACGGGCAGTGTGGACAAAGGTGAGGGACTTAATTAAAACAAGCTTACGACCCGCACTTACTGGGAATTCCTCGTTCATGGGAAGTAATTGCAGTCCCCAATCCCTAACATGAATGGGGTTCAACAGGTTACTCGCACCTGCCGCCGAAGGGTAGACACGCACTGATCCATTCGGTGAAGCATGTGTGCCGCCCCAGACATCTAAGGGCATCACAAACCTGTTATTGATCAATCTCGTATGGCTGAACGCCACTTGCCCCTCTAAGAAGTTGCATGCCGACCACTGGGGGTCGTGTATCTAGTTAGCATGGAGGGGTCTCGTTCATTATCGGAATTAACAAGAAAAATCTCTCCACTAACTAAGAATGGCCATACACTACCACCTACAGAATCGAGAAAGAGCTATCAATCTGTCAATCCTTTCTGTGTCTGGGCCTGGTGAGGTTTTCCATGTTGAATCAAATTAAGCTGCATGCTCCACTGTTCCACTCCTGCTTGTGCACTTCCATCAATGTGTTTAAGTTTCAGCTTTGCAACCATACTCCCCCCAGGACCAAAAGACTTTGATTTCCCGGAAGCTGATAAGTTCGGTCATGGGAATAACGTAGCCAAGTTGCTGGTTACATTGTTTATGGTCAGAACTGCAATGGTATCTGATTGTCTTCGAACCTCTGACTTTCATTCTTGTTAATGAAAACATTCTTGGCAAATGCGTTCGCTTTGGTTCATCTTGTGCCGGTCCAAGAATTTCACCTCTAGCTGCACAATACGAATGTCCTCTGCCATCCCTCTTAATCATGGCCCCAGTTCTGAAAACCAGCAAAATAGAACCAGAGTCCTATTCCATTATTGCCAGCTGAAGTATTCAGGCTACCAGCCTGGATTGAACACTCAAATGTTTTCAAAGTAAATGCTTCAGACCCCCAGGACTCTGATTCAGGAGCATCAAGGGGGCAGCGAGAGGCAGGGGCGGCAGCACACCTCCCGGCAGACCACCAGCTAGATCCCAAGATCCAACTAGAAACTTTTTTAACTGCACCAACTTTAATATACGCTATTGTAGATGGAGTTACCATAGCTGCTGGCACCAGACTTGCCCTCCAATGGATCCTCATTAAAAGATTTAAAGTGTACTCATTCCGATTACAGAACCTCGAAAGAGTCCTGTATCATTATTTTTCATCACTACCTCCCGAGTCGGTAGAGGCTAATTTGAGCACCTGCTGCTGCCCATGGATGTTGGAGCCGTTTCTTAGACTCCAGAATTAAAACCTGATTCCCTGTTACCCGTGGTCAACATGGTAGGCACAGAAAGCTCAAACGAAAGTTAATAGGGCAGATATGCGCATTTAGAGTCGCTGTCACAGGGACTTGCTATTTGCCCCAGGTTATCGAGAGTCATTAAAGTGACCCAGCGAGCCCTGAATGGTCTTGGTCTGATGAATACATGTATCCCAGGAGGTCAGCACTCATCATAATGTATTAGCTCTAGAATTGTCACAGTTATCCAAGTAATATATGGATCAATCAAACGAACCATAACAGATTTGATGAGCCATTCGCAGTTTCATTGTACCGGCCGTGTGTGCTTACACGTGCATGACTTAATCTTTGTGACAAGCATATGCTACTGGCAGGAAAAACCAGCTAGACGCACCTGCTAGATGGGTTGTTTGGAGCTCCGTGTCCAACACGAACGACCTTTGCACCCCTCAGTAGACTTTTGGGAAAGACAACCCATCTCAGGGGGGCTTGCTGAGGGACTGGGGCAGTCACACAGGCACCATCAGGCCCAGCCGTCATCACAGAAGGGAGAGATGGGCCAAGATGCAGCCTGAGCTAGACACAGGGGTGTCAGCCTAGGCAGCTAAGGACACCCCATAGAATAGTAATTCCAAACTGCTGTGGAAATTCACTAGGTGGAGGAGGGCAACAGAGTTGGCACGAAGGTCCGGACCGGCAGGCAGCATCCAGGACCTGGTGCCACCTGTCTCCTTCCACTCTGGTCAGACCAATAGGGGGCAAAAGCTGCCAAGACTGCTTGGCATTCACTCTGCTGGCTAGGGTCTCCACAAATGGCAGGCCCTCGAGTCAGACGTTCCCTGAAAGGTTGGAAGCTGTTTGCTTGAATCAACAGCGGAGCCTGGCCAAGCAGTCCATCCCAAAACAGACCAAGCATGGGCAATCGATCCGAGTATATGGCGCTGGCCGGACCCTCCCTGAGCAGATGTCGGCTTCATGCCCCTACCTGCTCTTGGGGAATTTAGGCTCGGAGGAAAGACGCACCAGGCAGGGCTGAGAGGCAGGCACGACCCGGGCCTCTGCGAGTCTGAGTGGGACAGCCCAGGCCCTGACATCACCCGGCTAAGAGCCGCTGGACCACAAGGGGATCCAGAGTACCCTGCCACTAGTAATCGAGAGGAAAAATATCCCCTTTCTTGTAATCCATACGCACAAGTGACAGAGGGGCCCGAAGGCGCAAATGAATCTGACCTCCTGGAGCCCTGGTTGGGCTTGAGGAAGCAAATGAGCCCTCATCGGGACTGACAGGGCAGCCAGGACATCTGAATATACATGACAAGATGACCAAGGGGCTCGGCACAACCAGGTAGGCGGGCTCGAAGAATGGCCATCTGGTCATGCTGTTCCTCAAGTAACGGGTTTCTGCTTCTCCTTTGAATGGATGGGGACTCTGCGACCCAGGATTTCAGAGCCCCAGTAGGGCCTCATGCATGGGGCTGCTAGGGGGGCCTGATGGATAAGCAGGAGAACCGGGGAGGCGTCCTCAGGATTAATGGACCCCTGTCAAATCTTCTTGATCTTGGCATACAGTGGAGGCCTCCTCTGGCCTGCTGGACCCTGCCCTGGGCACTCTGCCAAATGGTAGGCTGGAAGACGGAGCCCAGCATGAGAGGCCCCCACCCCAAGACCCACACGGGCCCCAGACATGGGCCATTTGGTTACTGACTGAGAACTACCAGACCACAAGGGGGTCCAGGGTACCCTGTCCCTAGTAATCTGGAGGCAGGCTACCCACCTTTCTTGTAATCTGTAGGCACAAGTGGCAGAGGAGGCCAAAGGCGCTAAAGCACCTGACCTCCTGGAGCCCTGGGTGGGTTCGAGGAAGTAGAGGAGCCCTCATCGGGAATTCCAGGACAGCCTGGCCATCTGGATAACATATCATGGGGCCAGATGGCCAGGCTCAGGGGAACCTGCCATCTGTGTGCTCGGAGCCCCAACTGGGCCTCAGGCACAGGTCTGTTAGATGGGCCATGATGGAGCTTTGACCTGGGGCCTGCAGGCACCCTAATGCACAGACAAAGTGGGGGACTAGATGGCCCAATCCCAGGAACCAAGCCCCAGGACCAGGCCCCAAGACCCAGATACCAGGACCCAAGACCCAAGCCCCGGGACTCAAGACTCAGGCCCCGGGTCCCAGTTACCAGGACTCAGTACCCAGGACCCAGGCCCCATAACCCAGGCCCCAGGTCCCGGGCCCAGAGATACAGGACCCAGCCCCCAGGTCCCAGGCTCCAGGACCCAGGCTCCAGGCCCCTGGTCCCAGGCCCCAGGGCCCAGGCTCCAGGTCCCATGCCCAGGTCCCAGGACCCAGGACCAATACCCCAGGCCCAAGGACTCAGGTCCCAGGACCAAGGCCCCAGGTCCAAAGATTCAGGGCCCAGGATCCACAAACCAGGCCTCAGGAACCAGGCCCCAAGCCCAGAGACTCAGGTTTCAGGGCCCATGACTCAGGCACCAGGACCCGGGACCCAGAAACCAGGACCCATGTACCAGAACTCAGGATCCGGGACCCATGACCCAGGACCCAGGATCAAGGACCAAGGACCCAGGACCCAGGTCCTGGACCAAGTACCCAGGACCAAGGCCCTAGGCCCAAGGACCAAGGCCATAAGACCCAGGCTCCGGGACCCGGGCCCAGGTCCCAGGCCCAAGACCCAGAACCCCCAATCCTGGCCCTGTGATCCTGGACCCAGGTCCCAGGACCCAGGCACAAGAGCAATGAGTCAGTCCCCAGTACCCAGTCCTCAGGCCCCAGACCCCAGGACTAAGGACCCAGGACACATGACACATGACCAAGGTCCCAGGACCCAGGCCCTAAGACCTAGGCACCTAGAACCGTGGTGGTGCCCGAAACCCAGGCCCGACCCAGGCCCCCAGGACTCAGGTCCTAGGACCAGAGCATCAGGAGCCATGACCAAGGCCCCAGTACCCAGGCCCCTGGACCAGTCCCCAGGACTCAGGACCTAGTCCCCAAGACTCCTGTCCGTGGCCCTGGGTGGTGCGGCATGCCGGGTCAGAGCTCCCTGACCCGGCCATACAGAAGAAGCCTCTCTTGGCCCGAACAGTGGGTAAAAATACTTGTTCTACCATTTTTGTTCCCCTAGAGTTTGGATCCTAGCTCAGCCAGCACCTAGAGAAACCTAGCCAACCTAGTCCTATCCAGGGTGTGTTGACTGACTTGGTTCTCACCCAGAATCCCTTGCAAAAATCAAACTTTAACTATATACCCCACATTTCTGTGATAGAAACATCTGGAATCTGCAGGGAACCACAAACTTCCTTCCATCCAGCATTCCCCCAAGTCTCCCGATACAAATGTTACCTCACTTGTATGGGTTGTCCTAGTGCCCGCAATAGGAAACGGCCCAAAAGCCAACATGGATGCAGCGCATGTTTCCACCAAAAATGGGCCTTTTTTTCCCCAATGAGCTGATTGCCTCATTTCACTTTCAATGTAATGACATCAGTGCACTAAGGGCACCAATTGCAATTAACAAAAAAAAATGCCTCCACGGCAGGGGGAGCTCTGCCCCGCTACCTAAGGGTGAAAAAAAAATAACTTTGCTCTATACAGCTGAGGGATTTCCTGGATGTGTGCAGAGGAAGCAACAGTTACATCTTCCGCACATACCCACTGTGGCGGAGGAGGTATGCGTTATGACAATGGCGCATAAAGGGTTAGATGATGTCCTATGTTTCCAAACACTCTTAACAGCAAGTATTTCCCTTTAGTGTATGATTCTGTCATGTTCGAAAATTATTACAACTGTAGAATGCAATCATAACATTTTGAAGTTAGTTGTCTATAGTAAGAAATATAATAGCTCAGGATACCTTTTGAATGCATTGCATAGAATCTTATTGCATTTCCATTCTTTGAAAACACAGAGCTTCGTTAGACCATGAACAGCTGGAAATACAGAGATTGTTAAAAGGTAAATGTGAGGAGACCCATGATGGGGCAGAAATAGAAGACTTGCCAGAGGTCCGGTGCTGGTTTGCTCCAGATGAGATCCCTATAAAGAAACCAGCAGAAAGGTGATTGATAGAGACAACAGACCAGAGTGAAGAAGTTAAAGGAAAGAAGCTGGAGGCTGGCGTAGAGGATGGAAGAATGCTGACAAGGGAGCTGTGGTAGAGAGCGAGAACGTCAACTCCGAATGAGTTGCTTAGCGGGAAGAATCCAGTTGTGTTTTCTGCTGAGGACTCCGGATGGGTGGGGTCCTATGGTTGAAGAATTTCGACTTAAGCCTCAGACAATTCAAAGAAAATCCTGTAGAGGAAAATTACCTGTTATTTTATTTACCACTTAACTGACTAATTAAAAGCCATAATACAAACCATCTAAAGAGTTGTCAGCTCATCGCTTGAGGGGCAATATAATTGTAAATCATTAGCAGTGTCAGTAATTAGGTGCTAAAGTCATAATGATGACATCTGTAATTGCTTTTTCTTGTCATAGCTCCTGCAGGGCGGATCATACCCAAGTGTGCAAGGAGGCAGCGGGACTCTATCCAGTGTCTTAGTTTCTTTGCTTTTTCAGTTCTCTTACCCAGAGTCTACTTCTAAACAACATATTGTCAGTGTATCTTTGAGTCTGGGTTCTGAGAAATGTGGAAGCATCCATTGCTTCTGTGGGATCCGAATTATACTGTCACATTTGACATCTTTGGACTTTAATTACAATGACTACACATGAGGAGAGCTACGTTGAGCAATTTTAAGGGGCTGCGATGGCTCCAGAATCTCTGCCAAAGAAACTATTAACTAAACAAATTCTATTTCTATTTCTGAGTAAACAATCATTTTGATGGATTTCCAAGATCATTACTTATGCTGGAATAGGTATTTAGCATTTTTACATGTACATTGTCCTTTTTCAAATGGCAAAACATCTGTAGCCTGTGCAGTAAGTAGTATTTTAGAATTCTGTTATTGTAGTGACTTCCATGTTACCTACTTAGCTTGTCTCACCTCTACCTGCTATACACCTAAGCTAGGTGAACTTTTAGGTACATTTAACAGGTGACTTAGTTCATCTTGTAGGCGTTTACACTTTTAAGCAGCGCAGCAAGCCACCTTATTGCTCTGTGTGATAGGGATAGGGCAGGAATGCACCCTGCTTGACATTATATGGTGTGTTCCCATATTTTCTAGCACTGGTGCACAATGCGCTGCCTAGCGCCAACACAAGCACACATATACCATAGTGCAAGGGTTTCTGGGTTGTAAGCATGATTGTTCATGTGCAGGAAGGGACACTTTTGTGCACAAAAAAAATCCCCGGAGTCATTTTCCTCTTTTTACGTGTGCTGCTGCAAAATGCGGTACCTGCAAACACAACAATGATGGACAGAATGTGGATCAATGTCACACATTCACCCCAGTCCAAAGATCTGGGCCCAAATCCATCGTTTTTCCACTCCACACCACCCTGGGTTAGACAATGGCGATATGCAAATCAGCGCTGACCCTGTGCCCCATGGGAACAGTCCAGTCCGAACTACAAAAGCCATGTCCTTCCCAGAACGGAAACAAGCATCCGAGGACCGGCCCGGTTTCGAGGTAACACCTCTCATCAGCCCGGCTAGCTTGATTCCAGTGGTGTGGAGTGCCTGGGACTCACGTCTGAGCATTCCCAGTACACTTAGAGCGGTACCTGCAAACACAACAATGATGGACAGAATGTGGATCAATGTCACACATTCACCACAGTCCGAAGATCTGGGCCCAAATCCATCGTTTTTCCACTCCACACCACCCTGGGTTAGACAATGGCGATATGCAAATCAGCGCTGACCCTGTGCCCCATGGGAACAGTCCAGTCTGAACTACAAAAGCCATGTCCTTCCCAGAACGGAAACAAGCATCCGAGGACCGGCCCGGTTTCGAGGTAACACCTCTCATCAGCCCGGCTAGCTTGATTCCAGTGGTGTGGAGTGCCTGGGACTCACGTCTGAGCATCCCCAGTACACTTAGAGCCGTACCTGCAAACACAACAATGATGGACAGAATGTGGATCAATGTCACACATTCACCCCAGTCCAAAGATCTGGGCCCAAATCCATCGTTTTTCCACTCCACACCACCCTGGGTTAGACAATGGCGATATGCAAATCAGCGCTGACCCTGTGCCCCATGGGAACAGTCCAGTCCGAACTACAAAAGCCATGTCCTTCCCAGAACGGAAACAAGCATCCGAGGACCGGCCCGGTTTCGAGGTAACACCTCTCATCAGCCCGGCTAGCTTGATTCCAGTGGTGTGGAGTGCCTGGGACTCACGTCTGAGCATCCCCAGTACACTTAGAGCGGTACCTGCAAACACAACAATGATGGACAGAATGTGGATCAATGTCACACATTCACCCCAGTCCAAAGATCTGGGCCCAAATCCATCTTTTTTCCACTCCACACCACCCTGGGTTAGACAATGGCGATATGCAAATCAGCGCTGACCCTGTGCCCCATGGGAACAGTCCAGTCCGAACTACAAAAGCCATGTCCTTACCAGAACGGAAACAAGCATCCGAGGACCGGCCCGGTTTCGAGGTAACACCTCTCATCAGCCCGGCTAGCTTGATTCCAGTGGTGTGGAGTGCCTGGGACTCACGTCTGAGCATCCCCAGTACACTTAGAGCGGTACCTGCAAACACAACAATGATGGACAGAATGTGGATCAATGTCACACATTCACCCCAGTCCAAAGATCTGGGCCCAAATCCATCGTTTTTCCACTCCACACCACCCTGGGTTAGACAATGGCGATATGCAAATCAGCGCTGACCCTGTGCCCCATGGGAACAGTCCAGTCCGAACTACAAAAGCCATGTCCTTCCCAGAACGGAAACAAGCATCCGAGGACCAGCCCGGTTTCGTGGTAACACCTCTCATCAGCCCGGCTAGCTTGATTCCAGTGGTGTGGAGTGCCTGGGACTCACGTCTGAGCATCCCCAGTACACTTAGAGCGGTACCTGCAAACACAACAATGATGGACAGAATGTGGATCAATGTCACACATTCACCCCAGTCCAAAGATCTGGGCCCAAATCCAAGGACATGGCTTTTGTAGTTCGGACTGGACTGTTCCCATGGGGCACAGGGTCAGCGCTGATTTGCATATCGCCATTGTCTAACCCAGGGTGGTGTGGAGTGGAAAAACGATGGATTTGGGCCCAGATCTTTGGACTGGGGTGAATGTGTGACATTGATCCACATTCTGTCCATCACTGTTGTGTTTGCAATTACCGCTCTAAGTGTACTGGGGATGCTCAGACGTGAGTCCCAGGCACTCCACACCACTGGAATCAAGCTAGCCGGGCTGATGAGAGGTGTTACCTCGAAACCGGGCCGGTCCTCGGATGCTTGTTTCCGTTCTGGGAAGGACATGGCTTTTGTTGTTCGGACTGGACTGTTCCCATGGGGCACAGGGTCAGCGCTGATTTGCATATCGCCATTGTCTAACCCAGGGTGGTGTGGAGTGGAAAAACGATGGATTTGGGCCCAGATCTTTGGACTGGGGTGAATGTGTGACATTGATCCACATTCTGTCCATCACTATTGTGTTTGCAATTACCGCTCTAAGTGTACTGGGGATGCTCAGACGTGAGTCCCAGGCACTCCACACCACTGGAATCAAGCTAGCCGGGCTGATGAGAGGTGTTACCTCGAAACCGGGCCGGTCCTCGGATGCTTGTTTCCGTTCTGGGAAGGACATGGCTTTTGTAGTTCGGACTGGACTGTTCCCATGGGGCACAGGGTCAGCGCTGATTTGCATATCGCCATTGTCTAACCCAGGGTGGTGTGGAGTGGAAAAACGATGGATTTGGGCCCAGATCTTTGGACTGGGGTGAATGTGTGACATTGATCCACATTCTGTCCATCACTGTTGTGTTTGCAATTACCGCTCTAAGTGTACTGGGGATGCTCAGACGTGAGTCCGAGGCACTCCACACCACTGGAATCAAGCTAGCCGGGCTGATGAGAGGTGTTACCTCGAAACCGGGCCGGTCCTCGGATGCTTGTTTCCGTTCTGGGAAGGACATGGCTTTTGTAGTTCGGACTGGACTGTTCCCATGGGGCACAGGGTCAGCGCTGATTTGCATATCGCCATTGTCTAACCCAGGGTGGTGTGGAGTGGAAAAACGATGGATTTGGGCCCACATCTTTGGACTGGGGTGAATGTGTGACATTGATCCACATTCTGTCCATCACTGTTGTGTTTGTAATTACCGCTCTAAGTGTACTGGGGATGCTCAGACGTGAGTCCCAGGCACTCCACACAACTGGAATCAAGCTAGCCGGGCTGATGAGAGGTGTTACCTCGAAACCGGGCCGGTCCTCGGATGCTTGTTTCCGTTCTGGGAAGGACATGGCTTTTGTAGTTCGGACTGGACTGTTCCCATGGGGCACAGGGTCAGCGCTGATTTGCATATCGCCATTGTCTAACCCAGGGTGGAGTGGAGTGGAAAAACGATGGATTTGGGCCCAGATCTTTGGACTGGGGTGAATGTGTGACATTGATCCACATTCTGTCCATCACTGTTGTGTTTGCAATTACCGCTCTAAGTGTACTGGGGATGCTCAGACGTGAGTCCCAGGCACTCCACACCACTGGAATCAAGCTAGCCGGGCTGATGAGAGGTGTTACCTCGAAACCGGGCCGGTCCTCGGATGCTTGTTTCCGTTCTGGGAAGGACATGGCTTTTGTAGTTCGGACTGGACTGTTCCCATGGGGCACAGGGTCAGCGCTGATTTGCATATCGCCATTGTCTAACCCAGGGTGGTGTGGAGTGGAAAAACGATGGATTTGGGCCCAGATCTTTGGACTGGGGTGAATGTGTGACATTGATCCACATTCTGTCCATCACTGTTGTGTTTGCAATTACCGCTCTAAGTGTACTGGGGAGGCTCAGACGTGAGTCCCAGGCACTCCACACCACTGGAATCAAGCTAGCCGGGCTGATGAGAGGTGTTACCTCGAAACCGGGCCGGTCCTCGGATGCTTGTTTCCGTTCTGGGAAGGACATGGCTTTTGTAGTTCGGACTGGACTGTTCCCATGGGGCACAGGGTCAGCGCTGATTTGCATATCGCCATTGTCTAACCCAGGGTGGTGTGGAGTGGAAAAACGATGGATTTGGGCCCAGATCTTTGGACTGGGGTGAATGTGTGACATTGATCCACATTCTGTCCATCACTGTTGTGTTTGCAATTACCGCTCTAAGTGTACTGGGGATGCTCAGACGTGAGTCCCAGGCACTCCACACCACTGGAATCAAGCTAGCCGGGCTGATGAGAGGTGTTACCTCGAAACCGGGCCGGTCCTCGGATGCTTGTTTCCGTTCTGGGAAGGACATGGCTTTTGTAGTTCGGACTGGACTGTTCCCATGGGGCACAGGGTCAGCGCTGATTTGCATATCGCCATTGTCTAACCCAGGGTGGTGTGGAGTGGAAAAACGATGGATTTGGGCCCAGATCTTTGGACTGGGGTGAATGTGTGACATTGATCCACATTCTGTCCATCACTGTTGTGTTTGCAATTACCGCTCTAAGTGTACTGGGGATGCTCAGACGTGAGTCCCAGGCACTCCACACCACTGGAATCAAGCTAGCCGGGCTGATGAGAGGTGTTACCTCGAAACCGGGCCGGTCCTCGGATGCTTGTTTCCGTTCTGGGAAGGACATGGCTTTTGTAGTTCGGACTGGACTGTTCCCATGGGGCACAGGGTCAGCGCTGATTTGCATATCGCCATTGTCTAACCCAGGGTGGTGTGGAGTGGAAAAACGATGGATTTGGGCCCAGATCTTTGGACTGGGGTGAATGTGTGACATTGATCCACATTCTGTCCATCACTGTTGTGTTTGCAATTACCGCTCTAAGTGTACTGGGGATGCTCAGACGTGAGTCCCAGGCACTCCACACCACTGGAATCAAGCTAGCCGGGCTGATGAGAGGTGTTACCTTGAAACCGGGACGGTCCTCGGATGCTTGTTTCCGTTCTGGGAAGGACATGGCTTTTGTAGTTCGGACTGGACTGTTCCCATGGGGCACAGGGTCAGCGCTGATTTGCATATCGCCATTGTCTAACCCAGGGTGGTGTGGAGTGGAAAAACGATGGATTTGGGCCCAGATCTTTGGACTGGGGTGAATGTGTGACATTGATCCACATTCTGTCCATCACTGTTGTGTTTGCAATTACCGCTGCAAAATGCAGCACACATAGAAAGAGGAAATAAATAGATGAAATAAAGATATTTCTACTCTTTACGCCTTCCCATGGGATGTGTGGCATTTTTACGCATTCCCAAGTCTACCAGTAAAAGTAAATCTGGGGATGCATCAATTTCCATGGGTGGATACTTAGGAACACCCACGCTCCACCCATGGAGCGCCTCCCGGGGCAGAGTAATGCAATGCAGCGAGCTGCGATTCATAACTCAGGATATATCAAGCCACTCAGGGTCACGCAAGGTGGCCTTGCTTGGCTTGATAATTCTAACTTAAGAGCTGAGTCGCTCTTGCACCCCATTGCATTGCAAGAGCAACACAACCCTTTGATAAATTTGCTCCTAAGCCTACAGCAGTTCAGGGTTGCAACTTCAGGGAGAGTACTAAAATAAAACCCCAAAATTATATCGTTTATAATGAATGTGCAGTATGACCGTGTAGCTTAATGGAAAATAAATTGAGTTTAAAATGTGAAAGTTTGTAGTAAGCAGTCACATTTACACTTACTAGGCCTCAAAATGCTAAATTAACACTGCTTTAAAAGTAGATAAGCTTAGAATGCTTAAACACTTGTGTAGCTCCCCCTGCAACAGTTCTCCTGTCCAGCTAACCTGCATTTCGCTACCCTCTGCTCTCTGTTTGTGCCTCCTCTGCTCGTTTCTTGCTCTGTTTTGCCGTTTCTGCTCGTTTTTCTGCCCTCTGTTTTGCCCTCTTCTCCTCTGTTTTGTCTTCTCTGCTAATTTTTCTGCCCTTTATTTTGCCCTTTCTGCTCGTTTTTCTGCCCTCTGTTTTGCCTTTTCTGCTTGCTTGTTTATTTTTCCCCAGTTGTGCCCTGACCTCGCACACCAGCACCCAGATACACCCAGGTGTAACTGTGCCGATCTACAATGCTGATTAATAGAAGGCCGCATAAAATGTTTACTTCTCGACCCTTCCCTGAAAATATTTTTTGTAATAAATAAAATACCTTCATATATTTCTGCTGAATATTTCTATTTACGCAAAGATCACTGTGAACACATATTTAGTTTTTTGTCATTTAATGAGGTTGTGAAGAGTTCAGCGTTGAATGTGAACTTGACTTTTTAACTCACTTGGTTTTCCCAATGAATTGTGAATAAATGCTGACATGTTTTCTTTTTGTTATATTGATGCTACAACTTCCACATAGACCATTGTTTAGAAACTTAATATTTTAGAAGGATAGAAGTATAGTTTAATACATGTGAAAGAAGACCTGAATGAGAATTTGACCCACATTACCTCATAACTATTATAACGTAGTTGCAAACTAAAAATTGCTGTCTGTGGACTATTGTATTCCGGTGAGAAGACGAGAAATGCTCCTGTTCCCAGGAGAGCATAAGGAGTGATGATTTGCTGATGAGAAATGAAAAAGGATCATGGTGAAAAGCTTCACAAAATGTGCAGTCTATAATTTCGTTCCTAGAGTAAGTTGCCACACTTTTTTCCAGACTATTTACCCATTTACCCAGATCATATGCCATTCTGTTCTGAGACTCCACTGATTTTCTTGAACCTATCTTTATGGACAGTTCCCCTTAGAATTATTTTTGACCAATTTAGCAGACTTTAATGGTGATGTGTTATGTTTTCTCTTACTCTCTTGAACTCTTAATGGGTTCTGACTGACTCTTGTCTCCCATATTCTTAGAATGTGGACTCATTCCTTTATGGAATGCACCTAATGCATTTTATTCAATGTATTGCTTATTGATTGATTAATGACTTCTAATAGGATTCTAATGACAAAACATGATGAATTTTTATTGTGCTCTTATAAAGATGATTTAATAAGACATGTTTTATTAATAAACCCTTTTAACTAACACCTAACTCTCTTTATTGACTGAAAATAGACTAATGATTATAATTTATGAGATACATTGCTGTCTTCTTCTCTAAAACAGCCAAGATCTATATGACCAGAGGTCAATAATAGAGAGGGAATTAGCCTGTGTGCTGGTAAACCGAGATTCTTACAACTGAGAACTGATTCAAGCTCTAGCAGTGGCAGCCATGAAGTCATGCTGATAAAGTCACCCATGTGGGGTGGACATCACACTCTGGCCCATTAGTGTTATCTGCATTTTATGCCACTTTTGTGCATTTTACTAAGCACTTATGAAAAATTCAGCAATGCCAGTTGGGGTTACAAAAATAATCAGTGGCCAGAGATCCACTGCACAAGTGAATTTGTCATTAAAACATTTAATTTAAAAGCTCATGGTGACCCCATGATAAAGACAATTCCTTACAAGGCAGAACAATCTGAGCTTCAAAGCAAGCACATTCTTACCAGTGTCCTCCACTCGACCATGTGTACAATTAGAAACAATGGGGCATATTACCAAGCAATAGCGATAATTATCGCTATTGCTTGGTTAGAGACAAAAATGTACCGCTGAGCTGCGGCGATTTTTAACGCAAATAACCCTTGGTATTACCAAGGTTTATCGCAAATGCGATAAAAATCGGCCGCAATGCATGAATATCGCTGAAAAGTCAGCGATATTCATGCATTACCGAGCTAATGCTCTTGGCCATGTTATCCACCTCCCATTGGATAACATGGCTAAGAACTGCTCAGGGCAGGTGTTAGCTTTTGGAGATATTCGCGCTTAGCGGGAATATCTCCATAAGTTGGTAATAGGAGATAGCGATGTTAGCGACTGTTTCCAGTCGCTAACATCTTGGCACGCCCACTTTGCATGTCATTAGTGATAAATATCACTGACATGCAAAGTGGGGCCCAAGATGGTCGCTATCTCCTACTAGCTGTCGCTAACTGCTGTTAGCGACAGCTAGGTAATAGGGAGATAATTTTATCTCCGCTTTCTTGGCTTTTAAAGCCAAAAAAGCGGAGATAAACACCCTTGATAATATGCCCCAATGTCCTTTAATTACATCAAGTTAACATCAATAGTTTTGCAATTGTAATATTGAAATTCCAAACATTTATGAAGTCCAGGTACCAATCTGAAGAATCTATTTAGCACGCACATAAGAAGTGTTTATATTACTCAAATCTGTAATAGTCAGTTTGCCAATCACTGGGTGAAATGAAATGAAAGAAATGAAATGAAACAAACATTTATATAGCACATGGCTACCCGGAGGCATCGCAGCGCTAGAAACAACTAACAAAAGAGAAACAGCCAGACTAAAGAAATAGCCAAGTCTTTAAAAGTTTATGGAAGGTAAGATGATTGGGTTCCTTACGAAGATACAATGGAAGGGTATTCCAAAGCCTGGCGGCTTTAAGTGCAAAACGCCAGCCTCCACTACGGGAGTTCCTGATTTTGGGTAAAATGACAAGATTCATGTGATCTGAACGGAGGCATCTTTTAGCCCAATAGAGCTGAATGATGGAATAATTGATGGCAGGGCCGTTTCCTGCTAAGGACTTGTGGACAATACACATCGTTTTGAAATTGACTCTATCCCTGATTGAAAGGCAGTGAAGAGAGTTCAGTGTGGATTTTTCTTACTGGAATTTAGGAATACCCAGAAGCATTCTGGCTGCCCAGTTTTGGATGGTCTGGAGTTTGGATAAGGTCGAGGTGGGAGCACCCATGTAAAGGGCGTTCCCATAGTCCAGAAGAGACAAAATCAATGCCTGAATCATGGTTTTTTTTGCTTGAGAAGGAAGGAGGGGAAGGATCTTTCACAAGAATTTCAGGATACCATAGCACGCAGCTGCTAAGTTGCGTGCCTGTGTCCTGAAAAGTAAAGTCATGGTCCAGCCAAACACCCAGGCTTTTTAGCTGAGTCTTGGGAGTGGGGACAGGGACCAGGGAGGTCGGCCATATTAGTTTGAGATCAACAGGAAATCAGTTACATAAAATCATCAACTCACTTTTACCCCCATTCAATTTCAGATAGGAGTCGTTCATTCATCTGGCCGTTTCCCCCAGACAGCAAGGAAGGTAGGATGAGGAGTTGTCTGCTCTATTGGATGAACGAAAGGATGGGACAAGCCTGAAAGGACTTGCAGTTTGCAAAAATCTTTAAGCATAAAATGATTTTACTGGATCATACCGTTTTCGTTTAACTATTTAACCTGGTTTAGAATCTAGACAGCATAATATATGATTCAAAATGTGCTTAGTAATGATTCTCTCCTGTGCTTCAGATCAGTAGCCACGATCTATGTCTACTCAAGAAATAAAATGTTCTCCTTTTTTAGGAATCAAAACAGAAGAATGAACAGTTTAGAAAGTATACTGACTTTCAGAAGACCCTATAATGCACCAACAACAGCCACGATTTTAGAGAAAATTAATCATTTTAAACGTACACAAAACGTAGGTGCACAATATTCAAACCAATACTTCTTTTGCACTGAAATGTTGTAATGCGTGTCATTTCTTAAGTTTTTCAAAGGCACAAGCAGGTTTCAGAAATAGACAATGAAACAGATGTGCTATTATTCTACTCTCCAACCTTACAATCCAAGCATGCATAATGGGTCTCCAAAGTATGTAACGCTTCCCGAACCATGGAGTTTCCGCGCCGCTGTTCCTGGTGTCATATTTAGTCTCGAGATTTCTTTATGAAGGGATTGAAACATTTACTTCTTGGCTGTTTAACTCATTCGGGGGGACAACAAGAATTTTACTGTGAAATAGAACAATTATTGGCAAATATCCGAATGCATTTGTGTCTTCAAAGACAGCATAATATGTATGGGTATTCATAAATAATGGCTGAATATTTAAGGTGCTTTTTAATCCGATAAACAATCCAGAGCCATAAAAAACTAGAAATGAATTTTTCTCTCTTGTTAATCCTGCCTTCAGAAATATGTGGATGAATCGAAATCTATCTTATTCTTGATTGGATGTCAGGTAAGAACTGGGCACAAGGCATGAGCACACACCACACAATTTGGCCATAACCCATAGAGCTTTACTGATATCTAATGGGTAGTGCAAAGGGAAAGTCTTCTACCTGGGGTCGACACGGCATGGCTGTAAGCAATGCTGTTATGGGATCATTGGCATTGGTAAGGTGGCAACTGCATGGTCACAGATTAGAACTGGACAAGACACTAAGGGTTAGATTTACTATTTTTTCATGCAGCGCACTGCAGCTGCACTGCGGTACGGTAAAAGGAGAGAGGATGAGAACACCCTATTTACTAAAATAAGGCACTTTCCTTCCCTCTCACTAGCGCCGGCGCTGAAATCAACTGCTATGCGCTACGGAGACAACTTTGCGCCATGGTGCAAGGGTGTCTCCGTGAGTCTAGCATAGGTTTTGTACTGGAAGGAATCCTTGGTACGCCCCAAGGCGCAAAGTAATGCAAAGCAGCGCTATGCACTGCTTCACATAATTTTTCTGTTATTTCTAGCGCTAAACAAGTTTAGCGCTGGAAAGTAAATTGAAAAAATATATATTTTCAAGACAGGAGGCTACCATTATGCACACATCTTTTAATGCCACTCAACTGCAGCACCTTGAAAGAACGTTCAACATAAACAATCTGGATTTAGAACACCACAGTCTATAAATAATCCTTTTTCAGAACACTCTTCCTCCTTTAAATGCTGCTAAGATACAGATAAGTACCTCTAAATTTACATGTTGATATAGAATAACAATGTATACATTATATATACATTTTTAAAAAGGGTTTCTTTTAGTTTTATAGATCGTATTCTGTATAGGTTGATATTGTTGAATGGAGGCCGAATGTTTCGGCAGATATTCTGTAGTTCTTTGTAGGAGTTTTGGTAATCACGATGTTATTAGGAGTAGCATTTTAAAGAGTAATAAGTTATTTGTTTAAAAAAAAAAAGTTTAGTTTGAAGAATCCGGTAGTCTTTACCAGATATATTCGCAAGCGAGAGCTCTGGTGCTTACTGATGAAATCTGTGGTTCGTCAGGGCGCACGCACCACATAGCGTGATTCAGAGCTTTGCTGAGGTGTTCACTCTATGAAGCGGGAGGATGAGAGCCTCTGCCATCTCTCTCATTCTGACAGTATCTTGGTATAGGGACGCGCTAGTGGATCTTGCAGGAACTGGGCGCCATTTTTTATTCGGACCAAAAACATTAGGAAACACTGATAGACGGTGGCGCGTGAACGTACAAGCCTGACAGTTGAGGAGAAACGGTTGATTAGGATTTGGCAAATGGTCGGAAAGGCTTTAAGCAAAAGACTTCATATGCTGTTTGGAGAAAGATTTGTTAATAGAATATTTTGTGAATTTTGGAAGGTTTTAGCAGGAGGAGAAGAATAGAAGGTGTTTGGCGAATAATTAGTAGGTGTGTATTTATAATGGATCCAGAACAGGGTAGCAGTGTAAGACAGGTGGCGAAAAAGATGGATGAGGAAATGGTTAGAAAAAGTTTCCAACAAGAAATGGAAAATAAAATACAGGGGGGCATATTATCAAGGGGGTTTATCTCCGCTTTTTTGGATTTAAAAGCCAAGAAAGCGGAGATAAAATTATCTCCCTATTACCTAGCTGTCGCTAACACCAGTTAGCGACAGCTAGTAGGAGATAGCGACCATCATGGGCCCCACTTTGCATGTCAGTGATATTTATCACTAATGACATGCAAAGTGGGCGTGCCAAGATGTTAGCGACTGGAAACAGTTGCTAACATCGCTATCTCCTATTACCAACTTTTGGAGATATTCGCGCTAAGCGCGAATATCTCTAAAAGCTAACACCTGCCCTGAGCAGTTCTTAGCCATGTTATCCAATGGGAGGTGGATAACATGGCTAAGAGAATTAGCTCGGTAATGCATGAATATCGCTGACTTTTCAGCAATATTCATGCATTGCGGCCGTTTTTTATCGCATTTGCGATAAACCTTGGTAATACCAAGGTTTATCTGCGATAAAAATCGCCGCAGCTCAGCGGTAAAATTTTGTCTCTAACCAAGCAATAGCGATAATTATCGCTATTGCTTGGTAATATGCCCCAGGATTCGGTAGCTAGTATCCTGGGAAGTAAGAGAATAAAAGTTAAAATCGGGTGAAGCATATTTTTCTTTGTCTGAGGAGGATGAACATTTAGTAGGGATTGGAGGAAAGAGGATGAGAAAAACCATGCATGTAAGAGATATATTTATGGCAAAGAGGAGAAAGGATGATCTGAATGCCATGAAAAAAAAGTGTCTTTGACGACACCCAAAGATCGAGTGTCCAAAGCGGCACACATAGGAAAGGTGTCTTTTGTGGCAAACTAAATGATGGGAACAGTAAAGAAATTTAAATTGTATCTCAAGGAAATAAAAAAGAATGCGATGAATATAATTTTGATATTGAAAATGAGGAGATAGATAATGAGTTTGAAAGTTTTGAAGAAGTCTCTTCTTCAGGCGAGGTTTTAAGAGATCCACCAGGTGAGATGTTTCCGCCTTTTAACAAAAGACACCCTAGAAGTGGCGATTGGTGGCTGATGGTGCATGTGGCTAAATTCTTTAAGGAATGGATACATAAACCTTTGGACAGGGAGGTAAGACAGGTGTTTAGAGCAGAATGCTCTAGATCTAGCTTTGAGGAGAAAGTATGCATGATGCCAAATATGAATCAGGCTGGGAAGAGATCCAAGGAAGGGACTGGAACGGTCCCTGAAAATATGTCAGAATAAGGTATTGGATGTGATGGTCCCAGTACCAAAAATTATGTATCTGGTGGAGGAGGCCCATATTAACGAAACACCACTTGATGTAGAACTGCTCATAGATTGGAGCCGGAGATCTGTGGTGTTAATAGGTAATGCTAATGTAGGGTTGTTGGCAGAAAGAAGAATGGTGATCTTGAAGAAAATAAGCCCTAAAGGGGGGGACATGGCTCAAAAGGAGGTGAGCGATGATCCAAAAGGCTTACTATTTGGAGAGGGGCTTGTGAAGAATGTAGGAAAATATGTGGCAACCTTCACAACACTTGATAAGGTGCAGACTAATATGCGAAAAGTGTTTGATTGTGGAGTTTTCGGAAGGGCTAGTAGAAGAGGAACCACTGCTAGCCAGGGCATGCAGAGATCCCAGGACTACACACAATATAGAGGAAGAAGTTTTCAAATCCCTTCTACCTTTTATTCTAATCGTGGAAGACTGGGAAGAGCAGGAAGAGGAAGGTTTTTTTCGTGGAAGAGGACAGAATTCAGAAAGTCAAGGTGGGTAAGAAGACTTTTCTAGTTCTTTCCAAGGAAAAGTAGGGGGGCGTTTAAAGCAGGTTTGACAGTGTGGGAGAATTTAACAAAAGACCATTGGATTTTGAAAACGGTAAAGGTTACGACATAGAGTTCTTAAGTATTCCACATCAGGTGGGAGAACCAATAAAATTGGTAGTAGGCGAGGAGTTAATGCAGCGATAGAGTCAATGTTGAGAAAAGGGTCTGTGGTGTACAGAAAGGAAGAAAAGAAGTGTTTTGTAAACAATGTATTTTTAGTCAAAAAGAAAGACAAGGGATGCAGACCAGTGATCAATCTAAGGGCGTTAAACAAATATCTGGTATACCGGCACTCCAAAATGGAGGGGATACATTGTCTGAGAGACTTATTGATGGAAAACGATTGATTAGTAATGCTAGATTTGAAGGATGCATAGTTTACAATCCCAATGGACAGAGAGGGTCAGACGGGGAACATCACTTACAACGCAACTTTTACCACGCAGTGCTTTTACATCGCAGCTTTTACAACGCAAACCATTACAACGCATTGCGCTGGGGGCGCTCTAGGATAGGGAATATATTTAATTTACTATCCAACACCTTCCCTACTATCCACGGGGACTGGAGTTGGAATAGTAAATTAAATAATTCACTATCCAGCGCCCCAAAGCACTATGCGTTGTAAAGGTATGCGTTGTAAAACTCACGTTGTAAAAGCATGCGATGTAAAGGCATGCGTTGTAATGTCGTACATCCGGGTCAGACATATTTGCAATTCAGATGGAAGGGTCAATTTTACCAATTTCAGTGTTTTTTTTTGTCTTTCTTCAGCACCTTGGTGCTTTACTAAGTTAATGAGAGTTGTGATGGCGTATTTACGAGCGAGACAAGTACATTTGTTTGTTTATTTTAATGACATTTTGTTGATGTCTCAAAATTCGAACAAATTGAAGATCTTGAAGGATGTAATAGATATGTTGGAGTCTTTAGGTTTCATAATAAACAGCGAAAAATCCATTTTGGAGCCATCACGGGAATTGGTGTTTTTAGGCATCAAAGTGAACACTTTGAAGTTGATTCTTCAGCTTCCAGAGAGGGAGGTAAGGAATACCAGGAAAAAAATTACTCAGGTTTTGAAAAGGGAATTGTTATCTTTAAGACATTTGGCTTGAGTGATAGGATTGTTATCTTCTTCTATCCAGGCAATATTTCCAGGGTCTCTACATTATTGTGCTTTACAGTAATTAAAATGAGAGGCGCTAAGCAAAGTTCTTTGGTATGGAGAC
The DNA here is from genome assembly GCF_964261635.1 of Lissotriton helveticus. Lineage (NCBI taxonomy): Eukaryota > Metazoa > Chordata > Amphibia > Caudata > Salamandridae > Lissotriton > Lissotriton helveticus. Next base: position 1,706,713,307 of record NC_136063.1, on the reverse strand, counting down.
AACATAAGAAACGATATAGAGGCAAAAGAGGAGTTGTTATGGTGGTTGTACAAAATGGAGGCTTGGAATAAGTGAGCAATTTTCGGATGCTTGACAGATTTTGTATTAGAGACAGACACAAATATGAGAGGATGGGGAGCACGATTAGTAGCTCTGAAGGCAGAGGGAGTCTGGACACATGAAGAGAGATCGAATCATATAAATTGCCTAGAATTAACTGCAGGGCTGCATGCATTGAAGAGTTAAAAAAATCAAGCTGAAGGGTCAGACAGTATTGATGAAAATGTACACTGTGTCTGCAGTTGTGTACATCAACTGGATAGGAGGGAGCAGATCTCAGAGTTTCACAAAATTGGCAATTGAATGTTTGAATTTTTGCTTGGAAAACAAGATTAGTGTGAGAGCAGAATATTTGCCAGGAGACATACATTTATCAGTGGATTGGAACTCACATCAGCTGAGAGATAACAGTGACTGGCAGTTGAATCGCAAGATATTTTACAAGCTAGATGAGTTATGGGGACCTTTAGAGGTGGATTTATTTGCAAGCAGATTGACCTGTCAGTTAGCAAATTATTATACTTGGATGCTGGATCCAGAGGTGAGTGCAGTAGATGCGTTTCTTCAAGTGTGGAAAGGGAAGAGAGTTTATGCATTTCCCCCATTTGCTATGTTGCAGTGAATACTTCTGAAAGTGAGAGAAGAGAGATGCCAAATTGTGTTGGTAATCCCGTTTTGGGTTTCCCAGGTATGGTTTCCAGCGGTGCTGGAGATGGCATGTGAGGTACCTTTTTTTATTCCAGCAGAAGAAGGACTTTTAAAGAATGGAGACGGAGTAGAGCATCTGTTGGTACAGGAGGGTGTGTTGGATCTACTTGTTTGGAAGGTATCAGGAGAAACAGAAGTTTGGAGTGACTTTCCATCAGTGCGTCAGAATTATTGAAGGAATCTTGGACTCCAGGAACCAGAAGTAGGTATAAAGTAATTTGGAGATTCTGGGCTAGTTGGTGCATGAAAAGGGGTTTGGATCCCATGGAGGCTGCTGTTGCAGAGGTGGTACATTTTTTAGTAGAAACATTTGAGGAAAGTTTAAGTTACAGGACATTAATTTGTTACAGATCAGCAGGTCATTCTCAGGTGGATGGAAAATCAGTTGAGAGAAATGTTTTATTTGTAGAATTATGAAATGCATGAGATGGCAACGACCTCCCAGAGCACTTTATGATGTTCTGTGGGATGATAGTAAAGTTTAAAAATTGCTCCAGGTTTGGCCTGTGGATAGATTTTCAGAAAAGTTGGCAACGCTATTATGCCTTTTTTTTATGTAAGCGCTGTTCAGATGTTAAGGCTTTGGAGGTAAGTAATAGGATGTATGGTCTGGAAGGAGTACTTCTTGAGATATGGAAGAGAATTAAGGAGTCCATTAGGATGGCGGGCAGACTTCAGTCCACCCGCCACCTTAGTGGTGCAGGGAACGGCGGCCGCCAGTGGTACAGCGGGTCCCGTACGCCAATTAGGATGCGTCCGCCAGCCTGTGGGTCGCATCCTGCATATTCAACATTGTGGCGGGCGGTGCTGTGAGCCACAATGTAGAAAATGCATGGCATGCATTGGCATGCACAACGTGAGGTGCCTGCCACCTTGTGTATGACAATGTAGGGGGGTACCATTGGTACCCCCAAGTGCAGCCCCCACCCCCCTGGGGGCCAGCAATTCCGGCATGCCTTTCCATGGCTGAGTCTCCGCCATGGAAAGGCACAACACCGCCCACATCATAATATGGATGGAGGTGCCTGCAAGGCACCGCCACCATATTATAGGCCTTTTCTACCTGGTAGGCAATCGTGACGATTGCCTAGCGGTGGAAAAGCTCCGGACGGTCTTTCCGTCCGCCGCGATACCCCCGCCATGCTAATGTCGCGGGGGTCAAATGCCCTCCAGCGGGGTGTTTTGGCAGGCGGATCAGCGGTGGTGACCTGCCTGCCATGATAATGGGCCCCTAAGACTATGTCAGAGTCAGTCGTTTATCCAAGATTTCCAGAAAACCCAAAGTTGGGTATTGTAGTTTATCTTCTGGTGTACGGAAAAAGAATGTTGGAACACAGAGGTAATGGAGTAGACCAATAATTAATATCATATGTAAAACCGCATAATGCAGTAAATTCGGTGTCTATTGCAAGATGAGTGAAAGATATAATGAAAGAGGCAGGAATTGATATTGGTAAGTTCATCATGCTTTCTTTGAGGGGCGCAATGGCAAGTAAGTTGTATATGGCAGGCGGTCTATTGGAAGAAATTCCGAAAGTGCCCGATTAGTCGAATGTGGGGACATTTCCTAAGCATTATTTTCAGCCAATTACGCATGTCTAAAATTTGGTGTTGAAGGGCTTTCCACAAGCATAATGGCTAAGCTGAAACCAGTTTAGTAAAATCGTTTTAGTTATGGTAGTGATTTTTCAGGATTATAAAGCTGTTTTAAAAATTCACACTTAGAAACTTTTCAATGAAAAAAATGGCAATGTTATCCAATGGGAGAAACTTCAGGTTGCAGGTAAAGTATGATTTCGTTACTTTTGTAATCCAGTACTAGGCTCCTGGGTACATTACTGGGGTCTCAACTTAAAACAGGTGAGTAATTGCGTTTCAGTATTTCGTATGATTTTTACAGAATATTTCAAATTTTCAAAAGTAGACACTTAGAAGAAATTTCATAGAAAAGCAGACAATGGATTCCTATGGAGAAAATACAGATTACTAGTAAACCCGGTAAGGATTACTTTTGCGGTTCAGTACTGGGCTACAAGGTACAGTACTTGCTTCTCCCCTGATCACAGGTAGGTACTTCGGAATTCGGAAATCGGGTGATTTTATATGAATATTATTAGTTTCCAAAACTTCACACTTTTTCGGGTCAAACCAGTCAATGTTATCCTATGGCAGGTAAGTGAGTTATTGGTTTCCAGGTGAGTACTTGGCTGGTGAAGTTAGGGTTATGGGCATAGACTCAGGCGTCCCTCAGGGTCAGGTAAGTACAGTTGGTTCACCCCCAGCGGCAGAGGGGTGGCCGGGTGCAGAGGTAGTTAGGCCCAGTGTTATCCAACGAGGGAGAGGGGGCCTCCGGTTGGTGGCTGCTGGCTAGCAGGCCACGCAGCTGTGGGAGCTGGGCTCCTGGTCACTTGCTCAGGGCAATTTAGCAAGTAGGATAGGGTACAGGTTGCACTGCCAGGGGCACTCAGACAGCTGGGAGCAGGGTGCTTTTGAGCAGTCTGGCGCTCAATGTTATTCAATGAGGAACTTGAAAAAGGAACAAAGGCTGCAGGCTCGGGGACGAAGGATCTTCTGAAGCGACCAACACTTCGAGGGGTAAGTTGGGATCTTGGAGGATAGGTAGGCACCCAGGAGTTGGGCACAGGGGGCTGTGGGGCGCCGGGTGCAGGGGTGTCTTTTGAGGTCAGGAAATCTTACCCCCTGCTGGTCGCGGTCGGAGGGGTCCTCTGTACTGAGGCTGCAGGCATTGTCTGGGCCATCGAGGAGGATCTTTGAGCACTGGACTTTGGGTCTCAGTTGCCAGGGGGACGTCCTCATGGTCCTGGATCACTCAGGCACGGGCTGGGCTCGGCGGGTGCAGAGTGGGTTGGTCCGGAGCTTCCTGGCTGGCACCAGGGGTGTTGTTGCCGCAGAGCCTCTGCTGATGGGAGTCCCAGGCTTTAAGAGGGTGAAGGGGGCAGGTCCTCTGGGTCTCCCAAGGCTGCTGTCCGCAGGAATCTCCGGGATTAGGCTGGAGCAGGTTCCAGGATCGACAGGCCGGTAGGGCTGGGGCCAAGTCAGTTGTTATCTTCCTGTTGTTAGCAGCTGCATGGCGGGTCTTCTTCTTCTTGATCTTCTCTTATCTTTTCTTATTGGGATCTGAGGAAGGCAGGTTCAGGGAGCCCCTAAATACTGAATTTAGGGGTGTTACAGGTAGCTCAAGAACAGGGACCAATAGGTCCCTGTCCGGGCGTAGGTACACCCCCTAACCTGCTCCTCTCCTGCGGGAGGGGGCAGGAGCCTAGCTGTGATTGGGCCGGGCTCCCCATCTTCAAGATGGCTGGAGCACGGTTAGTGCTTCACCTCGTCTCTCCCACCTGAGGGGTGGGGTTGGCACGGCTGGCACACCCCCTTTCCTGATGTAGTTTTTCCCGCCAGTCTTCCCCACCAGAGTGGGGGTCAGGACTGGTGGGGGCCAGTTGCTGGGTACAGCAAATGGTATGGAGAAGCACACCGAGGCGGCATGCCTTTGAAGCCTCCCCCTGCCCATCCTGGGGGAGGAGACATAGCACCTTGCCCAGGATGTGCATTATTGCAGGCCCAGGAGAGCGGGGGGCTCTCCACCCAGGGGTCCAGCAACATGTCTGCTATGTGGCAGCCTCTGCAGCCACTCAGCCCAGACGTGGATTGTAGTCTAGGTTTTCAGGGGGTATCTCTAAGATGACCTCTGGTGCAGTTTACATTAAATCCCACACTGGCATCAGTGCGGGTTTAATGTGCTGAGAAGTTTGGTACCAAACTTGTCAGTCGTCAGTGTAGCCATTATGGTGCTGTGGAGTTCGTAATGACAACCTCCCAGCACCATATACTCTTAATGGCATCACTGCACTTACAGTGCCCAGGAATGGCCCTGGGTACTGTAGGAGCACAGGGCTCATGCACCTGTGCCCACACCTCTGGCATAGGGTACCCAGCTAGAGGGGTGAATGAAGTATGCCAGGGCAGTGGGTTCTGTGGGCATGTCACACAGGGATGTGTGCCACGTCAACTCTTTGTTTGGTTCTGCACTTAGACACTCAGCCTGCAAAGGCAGTGTGTGGGTGTCAGGGTACAGGGCCCCTGAGGGTGGCACAATAAGTGCTGCAGCCCTCAGGCGTCTTCTCTGGTCACCATGCCCTGGGTACCTAGGGTACCATTTACTAGGGGCTGACAGGTGGCCAGAGATGCCAATTGGGGTTTAGTTGCAACACAGTTTTAGGGAAGGAACACAGGTCCTGGGTACCTGGTTGGCTGGAGCCCAAGGCACACTCAGTCAAAGCATATCAGCAGTCAGAAAAAAGTGGGGGCATACCAATGCAAGAAAGATGGCACTTTCTCACACAACCCCCCCCCCCCCCCCCAACGAAAGGTGATGAGACTAACTTTGCCCTCGGGAGTCTTCATTGTCTAAGTGGAAGAACCTGGAAAGTCCATCTGCATTGGCATGGGCAGTCCCTGGTCGGTGTTCCACTTCAAAGTCCATTCCCTGTAGGGAGATGGACCATTTCAGTAGTTTTGGATTTTCCCCTTTCATCTGCATTAGCCATCTGAGAAGTCTTTGGTCAGTTTGAACCAGGAAGTGAGTTCCAAACAAGTAGGGCCTCAACTTCTTCAGGGACCAAACCACAGTAAAGGCCTCCCTCTCAATGGCACTCCAACACTGCTCTCTGGGGAGTAGCCTCCTGCTTATAAAAGCAACAGGTTGGTCTTGGCCTTCCTCATTGCTCTGGGTGAGGACGACTCCTATCCCCAGCTCTGAGGCATCAGTCTGCACTATGAACTGCTTGGAGTAGTCTGGTGCTTTTAGAATGGGTGCTGAGCACATCGCTCCTTTCAGTGCATCACAAGCCTTTTGGCAGCTAACAGTCCAGTTTACTTTCTTGGGCATTTTATTGGATGTGAGTTCTGTGAAGGGAGTCACAATGGACCCATATCCTTTCACAAACTTCCTGTAGTATCCAGTCAAGCCAAGGAATGCCCTGACTTGGGTCTGGGGGTTGGAGCCGCCCAGTCCAGGATGCTCTGGATTTTGGGCTGTAAGGGTTGGACCTGGCCTCCACCAACAAGGTGGCCCAAGTACACCACAGTGCCCTGCCCTATTTGGCATTTGGATGCCTTGATAGTCAGTCCTGCAGATTGCAGGGCTTGTAGAACATTCCCAAAGTGGATCAGGTGATCCTGCCAGTTGGAGCTAAAGACAGCAATATCATCAAGATAAGCTGCACTAATGGACTCCAATCCAATCAGGACTTGGTTCACCAACCTCTGGAAGGTGGCAAGAGCATTCATTAACCCAAAAGGCATTAAAGTAAACTGATAGTGCCCATCAGGGGGTGGAGAATGCTGTCTTCTTTTTGGCTCCCGGGGCCATGCCAATCTGCCAGTACCCTGCAGTTAAGTCAAAGGTACTGAGGAATTTGGCTGCCCCTAGCTTGTCTATCAACTCATCTGCTCTTGGAATGGGGTGAACATCTTTCTTGGTGACAAAGTTGAGTCCTCTATAGTCCACACAGAACCTCATCTCTCTCTTTCCACCCTGTTGATGAGGTTTGGGGACCAGAACCACTGGGCTAGCCCAGGGGTTCTCTGAGGGTTCAATCACCCCTAGCTCCAGCATCTTGCTGACTTCAGCTTTGATGCTTTCCTTGACTTGGTCTGATTGTCGATAGATTTTGTTTGTTATAGGGTTACTGTCACCAGTGTCCATATCATGGGTATACCAGCTGGTCAGACCAGGAGTCAAGGAAAAGATGCTAGCAAACCTTTGTAAGACTTGCTTGCAGTCAGTCTGCTGTTGGGGAGAGAGGGTGTCTGAAAAGATGACTCCATCCACTGACCCATCTTTTGGGCTGGAAGAGAGGAGATCAGGGAGAGGTTCACTCTCTTCTTCCTGTTCCTCATCAGTCACCATCAGCATGTTGAGGTCAGCCCTGTCATTGTAGAGTTTAAGGCGGTTCACATGGATAGCCCTCTTGGGTGTCCTGCTGGTGCATAGGTCCACTAAGTAAGTGACCTCACTCTTTTTCTCCAGGATAGGCTAAGGGCCCCTCCATCTGTCTTGAAGAGCTCTTGGTGCCACTGGCTCCAAAACCCACACCTGTTGTCCAAGCTGAAATACAACCATGGCAGCTTTCTGGTCATACCAGTGCTTTTGCAGCTCCTGGCTGGCCTCAAGATTCTTGGATGCCTTATCTATGTACTCAGCCATTCTGGACCTTAGGCCAAGCACATAGTCCACAATGTCTTGTTTGGGTTCTTGGAGAGGCCTCTACCAACCCTCTTTCACCAGACAAAGTGGTCCCCTTACAGGATGACCAAACAGAAGTTCAAAGGGTGAAAACCCCACTCCTTTCTGTGGCACTTCCCTTTAAGCGAAAAGCAGGCATGGCAACAGGACATCCCATTTCCTTTTGAGTTTTTCAGGGAATCCCATAATCATACCTTTCAATGTCTTGTTGAATGTCTCAACAAGGCCATTGGTTTGTGGGTGGTATGTGGTAGTAAACTTGTACTGCACCCCACACTCTTTCCACATGTGTTTCAGGTAAGCAGACATGAAGTTGAAACCTCTGTCTGAAACCACCTCCTTAGGGAAGATCACAGCCACAAATATGGTGACGATCACATAGAGATGCTGCAACATGCACCTCCAGACAACAAATGGCATCCGATTTCTCCTACCCTGATGAAGACACCCAGGAGGACTCTGGCTACTGCAGGAGCTGTAGTAACCCTAAGGTGAATTGCTTCAGGTACCTAGTAGCATGATCCACTACTACTAGAATGAATTAGTTCCCTGAGGCTGTGGGAGGTTCAAGTGGACCCATAATGCCCACACCTACCCTTTCAAAGGGTACCCCCACCACTGGAAGTGGTATCTGGGGGCTTTGCTTTGCCACCTGTCTTGCTACTGGCCTGACAGGTAACACAGGAGCTCACAAACTCCTTCACCTTTTGGTTCATGTGGGGCCAGTAGAAGTGGCTATCTAGCCTTTCCCAAGTTTTGGTTTGCCCCAAATGTCCAGCTAGGGGTATGTCATGAGCAAAAGTTAGGAGGAACTCCCTATACTTCTGTGGTACCGCCACCCTCCTGGTAGCTCCAGGATTGGGGTTTCTTGCCTCAGCATACAGTAATCCTTCTTTCCAATAAGCTCTGTGGGTATCACTGACATCTCCCTGTACTTCTGAAACAGCTTGCTGCCTCAGGCTTTCAAGAGTGGGGCAGTCTCGCCGACCCTGGCACAGCTTTTCCCTAGTGGGTCCCCCGGGGCCCAGGAGTCCAACCTGGTAAGGCTCAAGCTCCATGGGCTCAGTTCCCTCTAGGGTTTCCAAGTCCTCTCCCTGAGGAGAGGGGTCCAGAGAGGCTTGCTGTGTAGAAGCTGGTCCCCCAGTCTTCTGTTTTTTTTTCTCTTGGGTGGTTGGGCCATACTTTTAGGCTCCAAACCTACTTGTTCACCCTTCTGTTTTGCTCTGCGCTCTGGTTTGCACACACACCAGTCTAGGTATTCCCAGCATGGCTGCATGAGTTACTTGCTCAACCTCAGCCCAGGCTGAGGTTTCCAGGTCATTTCCAAGCAGACAGTCAGCTGGCAATTGTGGAAAGACCACTGCCAGTTTCAGGCCAGTAACCTCCCCCAACCTAATGTCACCATAGCCATAGGGCGCTGGGTGGTAATGCTGTCAGCATTGGTGACTGGGTAAGTTTTCCCAATCAAGTATTGCTCTGGGTAAACCAGCATTTCCTTCACCATAGTGATACTGGCACATGTATCCATCAGGGCTTCTACTCTAGTTCCATTAATGGAGGGGTATTGCAAATACTTTTTACATGTGGGTGGCCAACCAGCTACAGTGGCAAATTCCATTTCCCCCAAGGAGAATAGACAAGCTTGAGTGTATTCCCAGATTTGCTCTGGGAACTCCTCTGATCCCATCTGCAGATTCACTGTTCCTGGAGTAGCTGTATCGGGTGCCTTAGGGGTTTTATTGTAGGGGAAGTTCTTGTCTACAGTTAAATGTCCCAACTTTTTACAGTTGTTACATTAGGCCTTTTTAGGCTCAACGTTGTTCCCCCTATAGGGCTGAGGCACATAGGAAGTAGTTTGGGACCCACCAACCTGTAAGGTCTTTGGGGCCCTTTGGAAGACTCAGACTTTTTATCTTGGGGATTCTCACCACCTTTTCCCTGGGGAGGTTTTGTAACCACCTACTTTTGGTCACCCCCAGTGGCTGTCCTTGTCACCCTAGTATTGACCCAATGGTCTGCCTTCTTTCCCAATTCTTGGGGAGAAATTAGACCTAGGTCTACCAAATGCTGATGCAACTTTTCATTTGTGCAATTACTCAAAATGTGTTCCTTCATAAACAAATTATAAAGTCCAGTAAAATCATGCACATTGTGTCCAGTTAACCAACCATCAGGTGTCTTTACTGAGTAGTCTACAAAATCTATCCAGGATTGGGTCTGGGTTTTGTGAGCCCCCCTTAACCTAATTCTATTCTCCTCAGTAGTGAGTCCACATCCCTCAATCAGAGTTTGCTTCATGAGGTCATAGGACCCTGCATCTGGCCCAGAGAGGGTCAGGAGCCCGTCTCTGCAATTACCAGAGAAGAGTTCCCACAGGAGGCCCCCCATAGAGATTTCTTCACTCTTCTCATATCACAAGCCCTTTCGAAGGCTGTGAACCACTTGGTGATATCATCACCTTCCTCAAATTTAGGGACAATCCCTTTGGGGATTTTAGGATCATAAGATTCCTCTCCATCCTTGTTATTGGTATTGCTGCCACCAGAGATAGGGGCTAAGCCCATCTCTTTCCATTCTTTTTCCAGAGCCAGGAGCCTGGACTCTAGATCCAATCTTTTGGCCAACTTGGCTAACAAGCTGTCCTCTTCACTGGTACTAGTCCCAATGTTTTCTCTGGGCCCTGGCCCACCTGTGTAGGTCCTAGGGTCCCAGAGTGTGATTCATGGAGTTAAGGGTATAGGGCCCCTCCTCTCCCTAGAGATGCTGGGGGGAAGTCTCCTCTTCCTCTAGCACCTCTTCTTCCTCTGACCGGTCAGCACCCTGTTCAGAGGGGTGGCTTTTAGCATACTCAGCCAAGAGCTCCTGGAGCCCTACTTTGGTTGGATGCAGCCCCACTGGTATATTTTTCAATTTGCATAAGGACCTTACTTCTCTGAAATGTAAGTGAAAGTAAGGTGTGAGGTCGAGCTCCTCCACCAGGTCCTGGGCAATATCATCCTCACTAATAGTTTGGGGTGGTTGAGACATTCTAACCTGATAGTTCTAACCCTCTACCCTGACTATAGTGACTTTTATTTTTCTAAAATCATAATGGGCCCTACCAGACGTTTAGTATTTTGGAAAAAAACAATTTCAGAATTCTAAAGGCAATTTACGAGTTCTGTCCTGTGATCAGATGGTAACCAAGTAGTCCAACAAATGCAAGTTTGTATCCCACCGCTGCCACCAATGTGAGAAAGTGGCTCTATATATCCTGGACCAGAATAGGGTACCGTGTGTTTAGAGTCCACAAACCACAGAGGTTAACGTCAGGACTGACCTTACTCTCAAAAGTGGTAGCTTGGTTGAGCAGTAAGGCAGTATCAGAGGACAGTATAAAGCACTTGTTGTACACACTCAGTCAGCAAAAGGTTTCACACACTCAAGGACTGAACTCCAGGCCAATTGTTTTTATATAAACAGATATAGTTGTTTTATTTTTAGAACCAACAGGTATAAAAATATACTTTTCTCGAGATGAGTACTCTCATGTAATTACTTTGCAAAGAGGCAATAAACTTTGTGAACACAATAGATACATGGGTTGCAGTAGGCAACACTATTCTAAACACACTATAGCATGCAGCTCAATGGGTTTTCATCATATATGTACAGTTGATTACTTTGTAGATTACTTTGGTAGTTCCAGGACTGGATCCTAGGTTCAGTCCTAAGCTGAAACCAATTTGGTAAAATCGTTTTAGTTATGGTAGTGATTTTTCAGGAATATAAAGCTGTTTTAAAAGTTCACACTTCGAAACTTTTCAATGAAAAAACTGGCTATGTTATCCAATGGGAGAAAGTTCAGTTTGCAGGTAAAGTATGATCTTGTTACTTTTGTAATCCAGTACTAGGCTCCTGGGTCCAGCACTGGGGTCTCAACTGAAAACAAGTGAGTAATTGTGTTTCATTTATTCGTATGATTTATACAGAATATTTCAAATTTTCAAAAGTAGACAGAAGAACTCTCTTAGAAAAGCAGACAATGGATTCCTATGGAGAAAATACAGCTTACTAGTAAACCCGGTAAGGATTACTTTTGCGTTCAGTCCTGGGCTACAAGGTACAGTACTTGCTTCCCCCCTGATCACAGGTGAGTACTTCAGAATTGGAAATTCAGGTGATTTTATATGAATATTTTTAGTTTCCAAAACTTCACATTTTTTCGGGTCAAACCAGTCAATGTTATCCAACGGCAGGTAAGTGAGTTAACTGTTTCCAGGTGAGTACTTGGCTGGTGAAGTTAGGGTTCTGGGCATAGACTCAGGGGTCCCCCAGGGTCAGGTAAGTACAGTTGGGTCACCCCCAGCGGCACAGGGATGGCCCTGTGCAGAGGTAGTTAGGCCCAGTGTTATCCAACGAGGGAAAGGGGGCCTCCGGTTGGTGGCTGCTGGCTAGCAGGCCACGCGGCTGTAGGAGCTGGGCTCCTGGTCTCTTGCTCAGGGCAATTGGAGAAAGTAGGATAGGGTACAGGTTGCACTGGCAGGGGCACTTGGGCGGCTGGGTGCAGGGTGCTTTTGAGCCGTCGGGCGCTCAATGTTATTCAATGAGGAACTTGAAAAGGGAACAAAGGCTGCAGGTTCGGGGACGAAGGACTTTCTGGAGCGACCAACACTTCGAGGGGTAAGTTGGATAGGTAGTCACCCAGGAATTGGGCACAGAGGACCGTGGGTTGCCGGGTGGAGGGGTCATCTGTCCTGCGGCTGCAGGCATCATCTGGGTCGTCGAGAAGGGTTTTTGGTCACTGGACTTCAGGTCCCAGTAACCGGGGGGACGTCCTTGTGGTCCTGGATCACTCGGGCACGGGCCGGGCTCGGCGGGTGCAGAGTGTGTTGGTTCGGAGCTTCCTGGCTGGACCCAGGGGTTTTGTTGCAGCAGAGCCTCTGCTGATGGGAGCCCAGGCTTGAAGAACATCAAGGCGGGCAGGTCCTCTGGGTGTCCCATGGTTGCTGTCCGCAGGAGTCACCGGGATTAGGCAGGAGAAGGTTCCAGGATCGTCAGGCCAGTAGGGCTGGGGCCAAGTCAGCTGTTGTTGTCCTGTTGTTAGCAGCTGCACAGTGGGTCTTCTTCTTCTTGATCTTCTTTCTTCTTTTCTTATCGGGATCTGAGGAAGGAAGGTTCAGGGAGCCCCTAAATTCTGAATTTAGGGGAGTTACAAGTAGGGCAAGGACAGGGACCAATAGGTCCCTGTCCTGGGGTGGGGACAACCCCTAGCCTGCTCCTCTCCTGTGGGAGGGGGCAGGAGCGTAGCTGTTATTGGGCAGGACTCCCGATCTTCATGATGGCCGGAACCCGGGGTCGTGCATCACCTCGTCTCCCCAACCTGAGGGGTGGGGTTGGCACGGCTGGCACCCCCCTTCCTGACATAGTTTTTCCCACCAGTCTTCCCACCAGAGTGGGGGTCAGCACTGGTGGGGGCCAGTTGCTGTGTACAGCAAATGGTCTGGAGAAGCTCACAGATGCGGCATGCTTTTGAAGCTTCCCCCTGTCTATCCTGGGGGAGGAGATCTATCACCTTGACCAGGATGTGCATTGTTGCAGGTCCAGGAGAGTGGGGGCTCTCCACCCAGGGGTCCAGCAACATGTCTGCTTTGTGGCAGCCTCTGCAGCCACTCAGCCCAGATGTGGATTGTAGGTTTTCATGGGGCATCTCTAAGATGCCCTCTGGTGCATTTTACATTATATCCCACACTGACATCAGTGCGGGTTTAATGTGCTGAGAAGTTTAGTACCAAACTTGTCAGTCTTCAGTGTAGCCATTATGGTGCTGTGGAGTTCGTAATGACAACCTCCCAGCACATATACTCTTAATGGCATCACTGCACTTACAGTGCCCAGGAATGGCCCTGGGTACTGTAGGGGCACAGGGCTCATGCACCTGTGCCCCCACCTCCGGCATAGGGCACCTAGCTAGAGGGGTGACTGAAGTATGCCAGGGCAGTGGGTTTTGTGGGCATGTCACACAGGGATGTGTGCCATGTTGACTCTTTGTTTGGTTCTGTACTTAGACACTCAGCCTGCAAAGGCAGGGTGTGGGTGTCAGGGTACAGGGCCCCTGAGGGTGGCACAATAAGTGTTGCAGCTCTCAGGCGTCTTCTCTGGTCACCAGGCCCTGGGTACCTAGGATACCATTTACTAGGGGCTGACAGGTGGCTAGAATTGGGGTTTAGTCGTAACACTGTTTTGAAGGCGAATTCAAGTTGTTTGGCTTTTGATTTCTCGAGATCTAACTGGTATTTGTACTTTAGATGATGGTCTAGTAGTATCCCCAAGTATTTGTATTTATCTACCTGGGTTAAAGGGCAAGAATTTATCCTCCAAACAAATTTAGGTTGTTTTTTCCTGGAGCTGGAGAAACATAGAATGTTTGTTTTTTTGAGATTTATTGTTAGTTGTGCATTGGAAATGTACAACGCAAGTTTAGAAATCAGCCATTGTAAGCCACACGGGGTTTGTGAGAAGAGCACAATATCGTCTGCGTATTGTAGACTCGGTATGGGTGTTTGTCCCAATTTTGGTGGATCTCCCTGGGTTGCGCGTAATTCTCGCTCTAGGTCAGCTGTGTATATGTTAAATAGGCTAGGGGGCCAAAACGCATCCTTGCTTTAGCCCATTAAGTGTTTGAAATTTCTTAGTTAGGCATCGTCCATCTCCTTTTTTTATTTGAACCCAGGTATGCAAATACAAATTAATGATTGCTCCCAGTAAATTCGGAGGGGCGCCCCAAGCTTTCATTTTTGCCCAAAGTTTGGATCTTGGCACTTTGTCGAAAGCCACTTTCAAGTCTAAAAATCATGTATATAGAGTGGTGGAGTTATCAATTGCCTTTTTCGCAAGGAGAGTTAGTGCCGATAGGTTTTGTTAGGGTGCTCATACCAGCCTGGAGGCCAGTTTGTGTGGATGGAAATAAGTTATTGCTATCGACCCCAGGTCTGCCAATAGATTGGATGAATAAATCTTGGCCTCAACATCTATCAGCCTGTAGTTGTTGGGGTCTGAGCGAGTACCTGATTTAAAAATTGGTTGTAGAATACTGCCCCTCCAAGAGTCTGGAATATTCCCTGTCCTTAGGCTGTTACAGAACAAGGGGGATAGATGACTAGCCCAAAATGCAGGGTCTTGCCTGAAAAGAGCGTTAGGTAGGCCATTTGGTCCGGGGGCCCCTTCTGCTCTCAGATGGTTTATTGTCCTTAAAACCTGCTTTGATGTAATCTGCCATGATTCTCCTGTGGGATCCGAAACTGCTGGCTTGCAGGATGGTTTTCCCGCTTCCAACTTTGTATTCAGACTAGGTGTTGGGATGGACTCTAGTGGGGTTGCGGATAACTTGTCAGCCGATGTTTTTTGTGTGAAGTTATATGTTAAATCTATATGTTCGCCCCATATCTGATCTGTCATATCCGAGTTATACTGACGGTGTTTGCCATTTAGCATAAAATTAATTTTGGCCCAGAAATCTTTGGAGTTACTCTGTTTACTGGCGTGGAGTATAGTGCACTCCAGTTTTTCCTTATACTTTTTTCCTGGCAGCTTTGGTCTCACGTTTTAGCTCCCTTTTCAAATGTTGTATTGTTGTAAGATTTTGTTGTGAAAGTTGGGGATCCGTTTTTCATGCAGACCTCAGGTATGAATTGAGTTGCTTTTTTAATAATCGCAATTTTGGTGTATACCATTTCCCTCCTCCGTTTCTTGTTATTTTGTGTCCACGGTGCTCGATTTTGTATTTTTTATTGATATTAACTACAAAGGACTCCCAAGTCGTTACTATGTCTTTTGGTTCTTCTGATAGTGAAAGCAGTGAACGACAGGTCTCCATTAAATTTGAAATGTTGTCTTGATTCCAATTTAATCTTTGGAAGTTGAAAAGTTGGGTATTTAGTGTTAGAGGATGCGCTTGCTCGGACTTGATTGGTTTAATTGATAATATGAATAACTGCGGATAGTGATCGCTTTCAACCCGTTCCAGAATATGGAAGTCTTTGATGTGTCGAAATAGATCGGGGTCTACCAAGGTATAGTCTATTGTTTAACCTGTGTTTCTGGTAATCCTCGTAAGGGCGGCTGGTCTGTCCAAGGGACCCCTTCCGTTTAATGTATACAAGAAGAGGGCTTCCAATTCTGCTACGCATTTCCTCCCCATTGCAACTTTTCTACTTTTATTGTCCTGTCGTGCCTCAATAAAGTTTGGTAGGGTTCCCTCCTGCCCTTGAATTAAGTTCATATTAAAATCTCCAGTTATCAGCATGTTGTCACTTGGGTAAGTAGATTTCAGTGTCATAATTGCGGATATAAGTTGCTTGATCCTTTTCCCTTTTTGTTTTCCGCCTGGGTGCATATATAAGTTTAGGATCAATATACCAACAGTGGGAGAAATTTCAATTTTGACGCATTGCATCCAAGTGGAGTCTAGATCATTGCAAGTCTCTCTCCAAAGGAAGTCAGTAGATATGAAGATTGATAGACCTCCCTTAGCCATACCGGGCTTTGCCCCTTTATGTGCCTGTATAAAATTTTCTTTATATCCGACAAGCGGCGAGTTTTTTGTCTGCCATGTTTCCTGAAACAGGAGTATATTATATTGAATGGTGAAGTCAATGAAATCGTCTTCCTCCAGCTTCGAGTTTAGTCCATTGACGTTCCATGAACAAATCTTGCAGCCCTGAGTACATTTTGAATCCACTTGATGTTTGAGAAAAAAGACAGAAATTTGGCATGGAACACTTATGTGGAAAAACCGTTATGGATCCCTAGGTGTGAACTACCCCAAACAGACCAAAAACGTCTGAGCTTTGGGGAAGGATAGCCGCAGCAGTTAAGGGGTTACTGTATTTCTGCTATGTTGGGCACCATAACTTTCACCATCTACTTGAAAGATCTGTGACATACACCACAAACGTGCTGTCTAGCACATACTTATTCAGAAGTCTAGTTATATTCCTAAAAGAGATTTTTCTACAGCTATACTTTCTTATTCACTGGATGATTTGGTGAATACTTTAAATTTGTTGCAGCCTTTGAATAAATGATTATTTTCAAACCAATAATTCTTTATTGTTTTATTTTTCTGTGCCAGTCAGGAAATACTGCTTTCATTATATCCGTTTTACGGACATACAGATGTAAGAACCCAATACTTTCTATGATTTTGTAAGCACGTCTTCGGGGGTAAATATAGCTCAAAGGAATAGTAACCAAAACTAATACAACCATTCTCATAGCACACATTTTCCAGTACAGCAATCAACATATTTAATTTCTGTTGGGAAGACTAAAGAAAAGCCACAATTACATTTCCTAAACATAAGGGCAATAAAAAGAACCAGTATATGAAAGTAAATTTAGCTGTGAACTGGAGGGAAGAAGGCCATTGCATTAAGCAGTGCAGGTTTCAGATCTTAGAACAAGTGTCACTCCAACTGAGAAGCTGCAGTTCGAAAAAACACTTTTATGGGGAGTACATTACTATATTCACAAATTAAATGCTTTACAACCGAAAGGACTTAATGAGAGACACAACATGAAGAGTTTCTTCTAACCACACCTTGTTATGTAACCCATTTGTTGCCATAATTAACGTACGCCGAGACTGAGATCAAAGGTGTTCAGTACAATATTTGGATATATTAATATGCGATGATGTCATTGGTTCGTTTGTACTTTTGCCCAATTATCTAATTCTCAATTGATCTTTAACATACATTTAAAGTGAAAAGTATTAATATAACAATGAACAGACTCATGATGCTGTTAGACGCAGTAATGGGAAAATATTATCAACAAATCTAGACCTGGGTCTGTACATCTAGCCATTTTGTATGCAGAATTTTGGCCATGCACCACAGTAGTATAATTTATGATTAACAATGGGGACATAGCTAAGGCGCTAGTGCCCTGTTTTTGCTAGTGGTGCCTTCATGTGAGCTACTGTCATGTAGATAACATGCTGATGTGCATAATCCATCTGACTCTATTCAAGTGTAATTATTTGAGCATCCAGTTCTCATCTAAACCACACTGGAGGTGCCATAGAGACCTGTGTCTCTAATGTGATCAGGAATAATGAAGGGTTGATGATTTTTGCCTTGATAACGCTAAAACAATTTCAAAAGCAGTATATGGCACAGGGATTTGGACAACATTTAATAATACATAACATAATTATATATCACACAAGTAGCAATATATAACACTCTACTACTCATAAAAATGACGTCAAACACATCAAACGCTAAACTACCAAAACAACCAGACTACAGACCAAATGTTACTAGTGGAAGCTATCTATCACGGCAAGATGGCGTCCAAGGACTGGGCGTGCGAGTGAGGAGCTCCTGACTGTTTTCCCCCACTCTTGATATTTTGCGGTCAAAGGCTCAAAAAAACAGCAGACAAAAAACGGCAAAAGAACAATAAAAAGAATGAGCAGGAGAGTTAAAATAAAATTGTCAGAAGGCACGAAAAAGAAGCGAAAAGCAACCTAGCAGAAACACCTTGGTAGGGCTTCTCGGCAAGGCATGCTCACCTGCGTTGCACACCTGTGGAGTATGAGGAACCGGCAGCGGTGAAGCATCAGCAGGGCTGGAGGGCTCCAGGAAGAGTGCAGCGGTGTGCGGTAGAGGCAATGAGGCATTCGAAAGCGTTGAGCCTGGTGGTGTGACTGGGCTCACTAAAAGCGGTTGCGGTAGCAGGGCGGCGTGGTGCTTGAAGGTAGCAGCAGTAAAGAGGCAGAGGATGTTATACATGTCTGAGAACTATAAACACTGGACTTAGAGGAAGGCTTCATAAATGCACGGCAGCAAAATTAAACTGCAGTAGAGGAGCTTGAAAGCTGTCTGGCCGGTGGAGGTTTTTGGACACGGGAACAGCTGAGTGGGGCTATATCCTCAGATTAACTTTAACTTTGACTTTGACGAAAAGCGGTGTTAGAGATCAGTGCTGGCTGAGCAGAGTTAATAGCTATTGAGTCCTGCTAGGTTTCGATATGCCTCCCAAAACGGGTCGGTGAGGAGAAAATCAAAATGGTTAACAAAGTAGTGAATAGGGCGGCATTTGCTGGCCGTAATGCAAAGGGGGCACTGGAGGGAACAGAAGTGTGTACGGAGAGCTTGGTGCAAGAGGCAGGGGTAAAAAAGTACCCCAGATATTCTTACCATCAAATAAAAAAAAAGCAGTCTACTCGGCATTTGTCTAAGGATGTAACAGAAGAAATAGAAGTAGATAAGGATACTACACAGGGGAAAGAACAGACCAAACAGAGATTAATAGACAATGGCTTAGATTCATGAGAATTAGCGGCAGTGTCTGAGTTAGGTATGACAGCAATGGGGTCTCAAGAGGAGAGCATACCATTAGAAATTGGGACTGGACTAAATGCTGAAGCTATTAGCAGGGAGAGTGACTCAGGGGAGAATTTGTTTTCTATGTCAGATCATTTGGATTTATCAGATGATGATGATGATGGCGAATTTGTACTTAAATCTGCTTCCTTGGTGGGGTCAATAATGAGCTCTGGCATTGATTTAAATACCACAAATCTTGAAGAGGAAAATTTAGAAGTAACTATGGTGCATAAACAGGGACCAAATAAGGAGAGGGAGGAGCGAATTTGATGTTGGATCTTTCCTCCTCAGCTGAAATAACTCCTGAAGTGGTTAAAGTTGATTATCGAATCGAGGGGAGCCCAGTAGAAAAGCCAGACTATGAGATTTCTCTGGAGTCAATTTATCAATGTATCGCAGATCATAGGTTTGAGACCCATAAAGAGAATGCAAAAACCCATACGGCGTATCGCAAACTTCAAAATACAGTCAGACGGATTGAAAAAACGTGAAATGAATTTACTGAGAGGTTGAATGAGGCTGAGGAAAGAATCTACACTAGAGGATAAAATAGTGGCACAGAAGGCGGCTACAGAAGATATAAGTCTGCATAGAGATGACATACAATCTAAGCTTGTGGACTTGGAGAATTGACTTCTGAGGAACAATCTTAGAATATTAGGGGTACCTGAGGGAATTGAGGGACAGGATGTCCGCAAGTCTGTGGTGGAGTTATTCACAGAGGCCTTTTCCCAGCTGACAGGGTGGAATAGGGCAAATGAAGTGCAAAGGGAACACAGGTTCCCATTCAAACAGAGGGCTGCAAAAGCTGGACAATCTGGTGCAATTTTGATCTGCTTGAACAATTTTCTGTCGCGTCAAGCTATAAATGAACGTGCACGGCCTGATAGAAAGAGGGTGGGGAGGGGTACAGAATTATTGTCATCAAACGGTGGAGAAAAAGTGGCAATTGCATCAGTTGATCACTCCCTGTTAGAAATGGGGGTCTCTAGTTGGCAGGGGTAGGTACCACTGTCCAAATAGGGACCTTTGCTTCTAGTCAGGGTAAGGAGGAAACCCTCTGAGATAACCCCTGCTCAGCCTCTAGGTAGCTTGGCACGAGCAGTCTAGGCTAACCAGAGACAATGTATAAAATATTTGTACCAACACTCACAGTAACACTGTAAAAACACAACAAACTGACTCCACAACAGTTTAGAAAAATAAAGGTATTTAATCTAAACTACACAAGACCAAAACGACAAAAATTCCAACATACACAGTTCAAGAATATGGTTTCAAAAGAGTTCTTAAAGTTGTGATAAATTTCTTTAGGTTGCGATACAATTATCCACAGTTACGTGAAAAGTTCCCAGTTGTGTCACGTTTAGCTCACCGTACCTTTAGTTGCGACAAAGTTCCAAAAGCAGAAGCTGGTGCGGTGGAAAACAAGCAATGCGTTGCTCCTGAGACCCTGGGGAGGCATTTGCGACAGCCCCGCTGCAGCAGCGGGCGTGTTGCGATGAATCCGGTCTGTATGGGGAGGTGGGCCACTTGTCTGGATTCCGGTGCGTAGGTACCGTAGGAAGTTTGTTCTCACAAAGGTACGATGCGATGATCTTTGGAGTTGCGACGATCTCCAGGGCGACGATGCACAGACCAGCCGTGATCTTCTCTCTTGCAGCTCCTCGATGCGATGGCTTTGGCGATGACTCTTGCAGCGACATGATGCGGTCCACAAGCAGGCAGTGCGGCGATCTCACCCAGCGACGGCAGGCTCTGCGACGTCACTCGCAGCGATGTTAGACTTCCCGCACCGATCGGGTGCGTCCCGCAAGCGAAGGATGCGACAGCTCTGACAGCGGCATCAGGCGCTGCGACGATCTCGACCTTCATAGCGGCGGGAATTTCCTCACACTGTCGGGGATGCGCTCCTCAGCGAGCGATGCGATAACTTTTCTGTAGCAAAGTCTCTAAAGCTTAGTTTCCAGCTTCCCAACACAGGTAAAACTTCCAGAGGCACCACACATGGGCCAAGCACTCCAGAAGGACAGAACTCTCTCAGTAGAGCTCAGGGGAAGGTGGGGGTGAATTCCTTTTGTTCCAGGGACTTCAGAACAGGGAGCCAGCTCTTCTCAGGCCCTTGGAGATTCCTTCAAGCAAGGGGACACAGCACAAAGCAAAGTCCTTCCCCTCTCCTTGGCAGCAAAGCAACAGCAGGGCAATCCAGCAGAGCAACAGCTGGACAATCTTCCTTCTTCAGTTTCAGATTTCTCCTTGGCAGAGGTTCCTTCTTGATTCCAGGATGATCTAATTTTCTGTTGTTGGAGGTCCTGTACTTATACCCCTAAAAGGCTTTGTTCTCTTTGTGCAATTGGGCCCTGAGCCCGGTCTGAACCAGTTCTGGGTGTTTCTTGAGCACTTTGTTTTCCTGGCTTCTCCTTTTCTTTCAGAGTGAGGGGCAGGGTCATCAGCCGACCAGCAGGAGGTGGAGCCAGCATTGTGGAAGGCAGACACAGCCCTATTCAGGCCCAGCTGCTAACTCCTCCCACCACTGAAGTTGCAAATGCAGTCATTCAGCCTAGGGCTGACTCAGCCAGCCTCCTGGGGAATCCCCAGCCCCTGTCACTCTCAAACCAGACAGTCAATACACAAACAGGCCAAGGCACATAGAAGGGTCAGACAAGAGAACAGCAACTCTCTAAAAGTGCTGTTCTCAAACACAAGATTTAAAACCAACCTTTCCTAAAAGATGTGTTATTAAATTCTGAGTTCAGGGATACTAGACTATTATGTCCTATCTTGTTCCTATGAGAAGAAATGCTGGTAGCCACTGTAGCCAGCATCCCCCATGTTAATCTATGGAGCAAGATAGCCTTACAATAGTGAAAAACGAAAATGGCTGCCATTCACTAGCAGAGCATGTCACCTGCACCAGTACATGCTCTACCTTTCACATACACTGCACCCTGCCCAGGGGGGTACCTTGGGCCTTCCATAGGGGTGACCAATGTGCATAAAAAGGGAAGGGTAGGCCTGGTCAGTGAGGACACTGACCAGGAGGACATGGCAGTTCACAGACTGCATGCAGGCACTGCGGTGGCGGCCTGAGACACAATTTTAGGGCTACTCATGTGGGTGGCACAATCAGTGCTGCAGGCCCACTAGTAGGATTTGCCATCACCAGCCCTGGCACCCAGTGCACTTTACTAGGGACTTTATGGTGATACAAATATGCCAATCATGTATATCAAATCATAATAACAATTTACATAGGGAGCACTTACAGCCTGGCACTGATCAGCAGTGGCAGAGTGTCCCAAGCATCTAAACCAGCAAAAACGAAATCTAGCACAGCATCAAAAATACAGGAGGAAGAGGCAAAAAGATAGGGGGAAACCACGCCAAAGATGCCAGGTCTAACACTCCCTATCAGGGAAAGGGGGCTCAAGTTTTCTTGTTAAATCCTGCCACACTCAAAGTAATCTTTATGGGTCAAACATGCTTATTTATTTCAGAGGTGCAAGCAAAAGGGTATTTGATGTCATATTTAAGTGGATCTTTGGCTATGTATTGATGGTTTTGTTCATGCTTTATTTGTGTTCTGCTTTGAAATTATGGTACATAGGGGCCATATGAAGATGTATTAGAATCTGGTATTATAGGTTAAGGAAACAAGGTATGTCTCCATGTAATATAGCAAATATATAGTTTTGACTATAAGCAAGCCAAGAAGATGTGGAATGGATGGGGAACACAAGGTCGCTAACTCACTTTCCATCACAAGGGCCACGGGCCCTATTGCCTACAAAAAGGGGAGAGGAAGGAGGAGGTGGGGGATTGCTGGGGCATGAGGTTGGCATGGAGTGAGGGGTGTGGGCTGGGGCACGGAGAAGGAGGGAAGGGATTGGGGGTAAAATTCAATCATGATGATAAATACCGGACATTTTTGAGTTGCTTAAGTGATATTAAAGTTATGGTGTATATATTGGCAGGTTACCGTATAAGATATGGCAGATAAAAGGAGGGATTATGGGTCACGGGTGTGTTCATTAAATGCCTGTGTCCTGAATAATAATAATAAAAGACAAAGTGTGGCATCTGATTTGGGGTTAATGAAACATGATATTGTATGCATACAGGAAACACACGTATGGTGATTAACTGCATCAATGCGGCGGCTTTTCCAGCTGTACTCGGCAATTTTGAAATTACCGCGTTACATGATGAGCTCAGCTCGTCATGAGCGCACGGCAGGTTACGCTCATGACGAGCTGAGCTCGTCATCAGCCCCGAAGGGGTTAAAGAGTTGGGATTTAGTCTAGCAGTGGCATCTCAGCAGTCTGTCATGAATAGTGGAGAGGCAATAATGGTTAGACATGGACTAGGCATGATTGGAAATACTAAGGCAGATAACATTGGAAGGTGGGCTATTGCAGAATGTGTTAGAGATGGGATGAAGGTTGTCATATATACAGTCTATGGCTCAAACTTTGATGAAGCAGAAACAATAGCAGGATTGAATGTTGAGCTAGCGATGAGGGACACTCTGTTGATTCTATGTCGAGATTTTAATATACATGCGGAAGGACAGGAATGGGATTCTAGTAAGAAAAAGTATGTTGGCAGGAAACCTAAGGTTTTTAAAGCGTTGCGGCAGCTTATCTTCGATCATGGATTGGTTGATGCACGGTCAACCCTAAATAGTAGAAATCTGGGATACACCTTTTATCCCTATCCACACCATAAGCTGGTAAGACTTAATTATGTTTTAATGTAAAGACAAAATTTGGTAGGAGCAAAAATGCAGACATGGCCCGGGATTACGGCGGATCATAGCCCGTTGTTAATAGATGTTAAGATAGGGGTTCAAAAGAGGGTAGGAAGACCCTTTACATTTAATAGGAAGCTTTTGCTAGATAGTCTTTATGTAGAACATATGAAAGTTGGATGTACACAATTTTTTATAATTAATAGGGGTTCAACTTCAATAGCTATGATGTGGGATGCAATGAAGGCCGGATTGCGAGGAGAGACAATTAGCTACGGGTGGGGTAAACGGAAATAACAGGAGTATATGATGCAAGGGTTTCTGGATGATCTTAGTGGGGCTGAACAGAAACGTATTCCGAAAAAAGGAAGGGGGTTGAATATAAGGGCATACAAACAAAAATAGCCTGCTGTAAGGCCAAAATTAATCAGGTTTGGAGTAAGAATATTGATTGCCAATATAAAGCATATAAAGAGGAAAGATATGAATTTGGGGAAGCCACAGGTTGGTGCCTGGCACAGAGACTGTGGGTTAAACCCTCTCTGCAGAAAAAAGGTGCATTAAAGGACTCAGCTGGGTACATGGAAGAGAGTATGGAGATATATTAGGAATTTTTCAGGCATTTTATAAAGAATTATACACTCATGAGGAAAGCAGTGAGTAGGCTATTATGGATCTAGTGCAGAAAGTAGATTTATTAAAACTAGGATTAGAGGAGCAGAAAATACTCAACACCATGATAACAATGGAAGAGCTAGAGGAGGCGGTGGGCTCGCTGGCCCGAGGAAAAGCAGCAGGGCCAGATAAATTACCACTTGAGATGTATCAAGTGTTGTTTCAGGTGTTAAAGGAGGATGTGATGGCTGTCATGCGAGAAGCACAGATTGGGAAATCGGCGCCATTATGTGACGAGGCCAACATAGTGGTATTTAAAAAGAAAGACAAAGCATCAGAATTACCAGGGTCTTACAGGCCCATTTCTCTGTTAAACGCGTATGGCAAAATATATGCTAAAATTGTGGCATTGAGGTTGGCAAGGGTGATTACCCCTTTGGTCTCTATACATCAACATGGGTTTATACCTGGCAGGAGCATGGTCAACCAAATAAACAGAGTAGTTGCTTTAATAGATTATGCGAATGTACTACATGCTAAACTGGGATTGATATTCCTGGATGCTGAGAAGGCATTTGACCGTGCCTCCTGGCCTTTTTTATGGGCAGTTTAATATAAGATGGGGTTTGGCCCACGATATGTTCAGGCTAATAAATCCATGTATGTATCACCTAAAGCTAGAATATGGGTAATGGGTAAAGAGCCGGAGCCAGTGTTTATAACAAGAGGAACACAGTTGTTATTTGCATTATATATAAATCCATTTTTGTGTATGCTTGAAAATAGTAATAGGATCAGATCTATGACCTGGGAGGATACTCAGTTCGAGTATTAGCCTACGCAGATGATAATGCAGTGGCAACATCGGATCCACCTCAGACGATTGAGGAAATAGAATGGCTTGCCCAAAGTTTTGGGGAAGTGTTGTGATATAAATTAAATCTGGCAAAGACTCAGATTCTTTCTACAGAGGGGGGTGTCCGGGGGTCCCCCGGGTGGTGAAGGAGGCTACATATCTGGGTATAAAAATTAGGAGGGATTTACACCAGCTGATAGATGTTAATTGGGGAAGTATAGTTGCGGGGTTCAGCAGATGTTGGACTGGTTGGAATGCCTTCATTTAACATTAGTGGGAAGGTGCAATGTCCTTAAGATGTGTATATTACCCAAGCTCAAGTATAATTTTAGAGCAGTACCATTAGAGCTAACTCGCACACAACTTCAAAATGACAAGCTATTGCTGATAGGTTTTTGTAGGGACAAAGAAAAGCCAGGAGGGATTTTAAATATATGATGCTATCACAGGAGCAATATGGCTGTGCTGCACCCAACTTTGTTTTTTATTATTACGTTTGTCTCTTTCAAAATATGAGGGTTATGTTGAAAGGGGAGGAAGTGGAAACATCAGCAGAAACATCATCAATATATCAATTGCTGATGGGATCAGAGGAGATAAATTGTTTGTTTACAGTTTTGGAGTCGTTATTTCAAGAGAACACGATTTAAGATGGTAATAGTGGCATATAAAACTTGGAAGCTATTCAGAAATAGAATAGGGGTAACAGGGATTTGTTATTATACTCCTACAAACACCACTACAATGCTACCACCTGTATTTTGGGATTTTAGAATGGAGAAATGGAGAGCAAAATGGATTAGGCAACTAGGTAACTTTTTTGAGGATAAGGTATTTGTTATATTTAAAATGTTATCAGATAGACTTGTGTTGCAAAAAAATGAGTTCTTCAAATATTTGCAAATACAAGAATATTTTTTGAAGCGGAAAGAGCTCAAGGGGGAAAAAGTTGCCCACTTGTCGAGGCAATAAGATGGGGCTAGAATAGGTACATTGTGTTAAATATTGATGGATGAACAGCAAGATGATATGGAAATGCAAGATAGGAATTGGAACTCCCGGCTACATCAAGATGAATTGTATATACAGAAATCAATAGATATTGCACGGAAAATCTTGTTGTCAGCTAATTTGAAAACTCAACATTTTAAGATACTATTTAATATCTATCACACACCTTTAAGAATGATGAAATGGAGATCTACAAATGATGGGAGATGTTTTCAGTCTTTGATGGAGAGGGCGGATATTATCCCTATATGTTTTGGGTGTGTACAACTAAACTCATGGAAGAAGCACATTGAGGGGTTTCTATCAGAGGGTACGGGGGTTAATGTACAGATAACAATGGATCTAATGCTGAAAGGAATTTGGAAATCCCTCAAACCGGGGCAAGAGTGCTACCCATTTAGATATCTGATATTTGAGTGGCGGTAGCCAGCTTGTGTGTAGCATCGCTGTGGTTGCAACAGGACGCTCCCTCTTTTGAAATGTGGTGGCAAAATCTTATAATATTTTTAATTTGGAATCTAGCTTTTATTCTTTGAAATCAGTGAAAAAACAAACACTGGGTATTCAGATATGGGGGCCCATGATAGAGCATATAAAATGAGTACGTTGAATGCGGGATAGATCATGTATTGATTTGTTTGATTGATTACTATTTTATTATTGTGTATAAATGATATGGCGATTTGTGGGCTGATCTATTTCTGTAACTGATTTTTATTCGTATCTATCATGGATTGAATAAAACATTTTTTTTATAAAAAGGAAGCTGCCTATTACACTGTGGAGCCCTGAAGAAGTCCCTTTGGGACGAAATGCATCAGCTATGGCTATTGAATTTTAACTGATTGACTTATCTTAATGGAAAAAAACAGAAAGTCTAATAAAGAACATTTTGGAATAAAAAGAAATAATCATGAATCGGATGTTTTTCAAAATGCACACAAAGCCTGCTTTGAATCTTATGTTACATTGCTGAGTGCGGAACCTTATTGTGTCAATATTAAAGATTAATATTCCAACTCCAAACTACCTAAACTCAGGGAAAGTGCTGGATAATAAAACTGAAAAAAATCATATTACAGCTCCAAACTAACTAAACTCAGGGAAACTGCTGATTAATAAACCATAAAAAATTACTATTCCAACTCCAAACTAACTAAAGTCAGGGAAAGAGCTGGATAATAAACCCTTAAACATTACTATGCCAACTTCAAACTAACTAAACTCAGGAAATGTGCTGGATATTAAACCATGAAAAATTACTATTCCAACTCCAAGCTAACTAAACTCAGGGAAAGTGCTGGATAATAAATCATTACAAAATACTATTCCAAAGCCAAACAAACTATTTTTAAAGAAAGTGCTGGGTAATAAACCATAAAACAAATTACTATTCCAACTCCAAACTAATTAAATTCGGGGAAAGTGATTGATAATGAAACTGAGAAAATTACTATTTAATCTCCAAACTAAGTATACTCATGGAAAGTGCTGGATAGTAAAACTGACAATATTACTATTCCAACTCCAAACAAACTAAACTCATGTAAAGTGCTGGATAATAAAACGGAACTTATTACTATTCCAACTCCAAATGAACTAAACTCAGGGAAAGTACTGGAAAATAAAACTGATAAAAGTACTCTTCCAACTCCAAATTAACTAAACTAAGGGAAAGTGCTGGATAATAACTATTAAAAATTGCTATTCCAACTGAAAATCAACTAAACTAAGGGAAAGTGTTGGATAATAAAACTGAAAAAAATCACTATTCCAATTCCAAAGTTAGGGCCCGATTATGATGGCAAATGGACTTCTCTCTACCCGCCATCGTCCCGGGGACGGGGACCGCCTGCCTATAAGGCGGCGGTTCCACATTTGGCATTCCAATGCGGCCGCCACCACCACCACAGCGGCTGCAAGTGCAATTTTTTCCATTGCAGAGGGTGCTGCTGGCTGCAGCACCCGCCGCAATGGAAAAAATGCAAGTTTTGCATTTCCCTGCACTACGTGGCAGGCACCATGCGGTGCCTGCCACATGCTGCAGGGACATTTTGGCAGGGTATGCTCAGACGTGAGTCCCTTGCTCACTTTGCCACTGGATTCAAGCAAGCATGGCTGAAGACGGCTGTAATGCCAGAAACCGGTCCTAGGAAGCTTGAATCCAGTCCAGGGAAGTCATGGCTTGGCAGTTCGACTGGACTGTTCCCATGAGGCACAGGGTCAGACTGATTTGCATACGGCCATGTCTGAACTGGGGTGGCAAAGTGGGCTAAAGAACGGTGATGGATTAAACCCAGATCTCTTGACTGGGTGAGAGTGTTTGATTGGTTCAGATGGTCGGTCCAACACCACCCCCTTTTGTACCGGGAAATGTAGGGGGGCACCATGTGTGACCCCAAGTGCAAAACCAAACCGCCCCTGCTCGTCCATCCCTGCCAGCCATTCCATGGTGTGTGACCTGCCATGGAAAGGGTGGTGGAGAGGCACATCCTAATCCCTACTGTGATACCTGGTAGGCACCACCACCATTTTGGGATGGGAAGGCCTCTGCCACATCGATGGGCTCAAGGAGCCAGTCAGAGGCATGGTGGTCAGATTTTCTGACCGTCACGGACCTGCCCACCATTATAATATGGTGGGCGGGAAATATCCTCACGATGGCGGTGAGCCCGCCACCGACAATCTGTCAGTGGTGGTTTCCCCATCATCGCAATCAGCCCCTAACTAGAGTCAGGGAATAAAATATAAAGATTAACTATTCCAACTCCCAATGGAAAAAATTCTGAGAAAGGACCCAAAAGTATAAAAATTTCGAATTTCAAAATTTAACACAATTAAATAACCAAAATGTTGCTAAAATAAAAATTCCCTGTATTAATAATGACATTTATTTAATTTAAATAATGTTCGGGTTTTTACAAAAATTAAAAAAAAAAATTTGAATTCAAAGGTCAAATTTGTTCTATATGTCAATTTTTTTACATTCTTAACATTTTTCAAATTTTAGTTTTTTGTTAAAAAACTAAATATTAGATATTATTAACAACTATATTTTTACATCGAATTTAAAACATTTTTAAATTCAATATTTCTTACTCAAATTCTGATATTTTTTACAATGATATGACTTACCTAGATTTT
The DNA here is from genome assembly GCF_964261635.1 of Lissotriton helveticus. NCBI lineage: Eukaryota > Metazoa > Chordata > Amphibia > Caudata > Salamandridae > Lissotriton > Lissotriton helveticus. The sequence goes on along the minus strand of NC_136063.1, from coordinate 1,706,684,520 downwards.
CTGCTTCCTCGATAATCTTCACTCCATTCACCACTTGGCACAGAGCAGTCATGCTACTCTAAAGAAGCAATGTGTAAAGTATATGTGCAACACAACACACAGTAACAAAATGAAAACATCACAAAAAGACTCTACGCTGCTTTAGATAAATAGACAATAATTTTATGAATACATCAAGAACAAAAATGATAAATCCAATAATGAGAAGTTGAGTTGTGAATTTTTAAAGAACAAAAGTGTTTTCAGGAGTAAGCGCCTATGGGGAGTACCTGGTTGCGCTGGACAGAGACAAAGTCAATAGTTCAGGCTGACCACGATGGAGTGCAGGCCAGGTGAAGAAGCCACGCAGGCCTGGTGAACAGAGTACCTTGAACCTTGTCACAACAGTGAACTGCAGGGTGCTGTCGAGGGATGTATTGATATTGATCCTGAAATGGCAGTGATGTGTCGGTACCTGAGACAAAGTGCTGAAGCTGAGGGGTGTTGGATTGGTTGTGTTGCGCTGGGTTTCTCTGCTCAGTCGAGAAGATGCATTGATCTTTTCACACTGCAGCAGCAGCAATGAATGGTTCTGACATGCTGAGTTCTCAAGTTCATGAGTTGGTTCTGAGTGCATCGATTCAACTCCAGCAACACGGTTGATGCACTAGTTCTTCTTTAGACATGTCAATTTATCTGGTGCAAATATCCATGTCTGCTTCCAGTGAACTAGTTGCAGGGGTTGAAGCTTTAATAGCCCTGAGTCTCAAGCAATAACAGGCAGCCTAACAAGCCCTGAGGTTACTTTGGTTACAGGGCGTATTCCAGCTCTCCCTCAGCAGGGTCAGCGAGCATCAGGCATCAGGGCAGCACAGCAGAAAAGCAGGTCTTCCAGATCAGCAGTCCTGCAGAGTGTCAGTCCTTGTAGCAGCACAGCATTTCTTCTGACAACGATAGAAGAGTCTGATTTGGTGAAGTCAGAGACCCAGTACTTATACCCAGTTTTGCTTTGTTGTGCGAGTGACTTCAAAGAAGGGTCGTTGAAGCGTACAGAAGCCCTTTCTTCCCAGTCCTGGCTCCAGACTCAATGTAGGGGGTAATGAAACCATTGTGTGGGGACAGAACACTGCCTATTTGGGTGTGAGTATCAGCTCCTCCCTCCCATTATGCCCAGGATGAGCCATCAGAATGCAGATGGGCACTCAGTCACATCTAAGCTTCCCGTGTTTGTGGCTGTCTAGAGGGAATGCACAAAGTAAAGCTGTCACCCACCCTAACCATGTGTTGGAGACAGGCTGCAGGCACATAGAGCTGTAAGAGCAGAGAAACGTCCACTTTCTAAAAGTGACATTCCAAAGTAAGTAATGGGAAATCCAAATGCTACCAGTATATATAAAACTCTTTAAATAAATAAATAAAAGAGAATTTAGCATTACTGTTCCGAAGATGTAAAACATGACACAGATACTCCTTTCTAATCAGGAATTACAGCTTAAAAGTGTATTACGAACTTTCAGATGTTAGCCTATGAAAGGAGTAGGCTTCACAGTTACTTACACAGCATATTGCCCCATGGGGCTACTCTACCTTAGGGGTGGCTTCTGTGTGACAAAAGGGGTATTTAGGGTTTGGTAAAGGTCATTAAATACCAATTTGAAATGGCTGTAAAACTGCATCCACAGGCTCTGCAGTGGCAGACCTGAGATATGTGTATACATCAATGTTATTATGTTTAGTGGAGAAGCACATGCATTTTAGCACAGGTCAGCAGTGGGAAATACTCAGAGTCCTAAGGCCAGCAAAAAGAATCAGTAGAATGAGGAGTTAAGCAGGCAAAAGGTTTGGGAGAAGACAGCACTATGGATGACAGGGTTAAAAGTTCCTTTTTTTTAAAAAAGGATCTTTGCAAAACACATGTTAATGATTTAAAATTAAAGACAAAAGTGCAGGGTAAAGGACAGGTGAGTAAAACAATGAGTTAGAGAGTGTGGGAGACTGCATGAAAGTGAGAAAATGAGTTAGAGGTATTTCAAATTGTTTTTTTTGCTGGCAGGCAAATCACTAGTGGCAGCCAAAACACAGTGCAAATGACTAAAGGCCATATGCACTGGAGGTTCGCACATGAACTTTCCGGACGAACTAGCCGCAGGATGCCAACCTCAGCTTCTTATGGGCTTTGGCCATGTGCAGAGGGGGTTGGCATCAGAGCCTGCCCTTCCGCTAGGTACAGTACTTACCAAGGTTAGTCAACTTTCATTACCTTCTGTTGTGTGCAGAGGGGAATTGTCCACAGGGTGTGGTCAGAACATACAGCTCTAAGTGGCCAATACTGTGTTGCATCGCATTTGGTTTGGCCAAAGGTCCTGGTCAGCCTTAGCAGCCTATGGTTGCCAATACTGCTTTGCATGGCGTTTCTGTGTGCAAAGCAGGATTTGGCTGCAGGTCCTGCACCCCAACCCATCTTGGGTGGCCAAACTAGAGATAGCAGCCAAACTCTGCTGCACACTGACTTCAGCTGTGCACAGTGGAGTTGGCTTCTGGGAGTCTGAAGGCCATGCAACCACTCTGCCATTGGCAGCCAACTCCCACAGTGGGCAGACAACCCTGCTGTCCACCACCTTTGACTATGTGCAGTGGGGACTGGACACAGGGCCTGGTCTCTGGCCAAGGCATGCAACCTATCCAGCACTGGCAGTCAAAATATTGCAAGTAGCCAAGCCAGCACTTGGGGTGGATGGCAGCTTATGGCTAGAGTCAAGGACCTTCACCCAACTGTCATGCACAATCCAACTCCCGATGTGCATTGTGCTTGGCCCACACAACTTGACCTTTGATCTGACTGTGTTTTTCTTTTTATTTTGAACCTTGAATCCAGGGCAAGCTGCTTGCCTAGTATTGCAAATCTAAGGCATGTTTTGAAAACCTATGAGGCTGCTTTTAGGGGGGGGGGTTCCAAATACATTTCCATAATTTTTCCTTAGATGATGCAAGGGTTGGTGAAGCTTGCCTTGTGTGTATGATACCTGTGCATCACACCTGCCCTGGATCGATGGTACATTTTCAGAAGCTGCAAATTCCTGACACAGCCTTTGTTAGCTGAGGTCTGTGGTACCTTTCTTGGTACCGCAGAACCAGGCCATCATTTTAAGTATGAGGCTCTGCATAGCCCAAAAGAGATACAGTAGATCCTCTATTGAAATGTTGTTGTATTTGCCTCAAGGGGGGACTCCTTCAGGGTCTCGTTAATTTGGCCTGAGGATGCAGTGTGCCCACCCTTTCCTCTTGTATGGATGGCCTTTTAATCTTTTCATAAGGATGAAGGGACCATGACTGTGCCTAAGAATACTGCTGAAAGACAATACTTACATTGCAGCAGCTAACCAGAGCCCTCATTCCAAGTTCCAACCTTGGAACTGTGGATCTGAAAGCGATGGTGTATAGAAAAAGCATCTCAGTCCAATTGGATTACTTTGTTTTTTACATTTCTGGCTTTGGGGAGTAGTGTTAGATCACAAATGGCAGAAATATACAAAAGTGTTAAACTTTAAAAGCCCTTTCGGGTCCAGGTGCTCCTTTGTACGTTGGGTACTTCGGAGCTGGAATATTTACGTGGCGACCCATGCCGCGGAAGGAGCACCACCCTGAAAGAACCGGGGGCCATCCGGTCTTGACTACGGGCCGAGAACATGGGACAGCAGCGTATGGATTTTGCACGAATTCCACGCAGCGAGGCCCATCTGTGGGCTTGAAAAGCTACCAACGGAACATTAGCGCGACGTGAGGCACTACAAGTCCCATAAGTCCCATCCAGAGCGTGCATTTAAGCAAGAAGGGGTGTGGTGCCTCAAGCGCTCCTTCATAACTGCCAAAGCCTCTGAAGAGAAGTGGGGACACTTCGAAACGCGTCAGGTATCCAGGGCAGTTTGAACAGTCAAAGGATATCGTTGTGTTGGAGGCGTGCTTACCATTCAAGGCTCCTTGTGTGCAGCTGAGGTCCGGGTGCTCCTTTGTACATTGGGTACTTCGGAGCTGGAATATTTACGTGGCGACCCATGCCGCGGAAGGAGCACCACCCTGAAAGAACCGGGGGCCATGCGGTCTTGACTACGGGCCGAGATCATGGGACAGCAGCGTATGGATTTTGCACGAATTCCACGCAGCGAGGCCCATATGTGGGCTTGAAAATTTACCAACTGAACATTAGCGCGACGTGAGGCACTACAAGTCCCATCCAGGGCGTGCATTTAAGCAAGAAGGGGTGTGGTGCCTCAAGCGCTCCTTCATAACTGCCAAAGCCTCTGAAGAGAAGTGGGGACACTTCGAAACGTGTCAGGTATTCAGGGAAGTTTGTCAAAGGATGTTGTGCTGGAGGCGTGCTTACCATTCAAGGCTCCTTGTGTGCAGCTGAGGTCCGGGTGCCCCTTTGTACGTTGGGTACTTCGGAGCTGGAATATATATATATATATATATATATATATATATATATATATATATATATATATATATATATATATATTGAAAAAACAAACGGCTTCTTCTGGAGTGCTGGAACCCAAAGGAAGTTGGCGCAGATGCCGGCGAAGCAGTCCGGTTACATTAATATATCCAAAAATAACCACAAAGTGAGTGTCTTGCGCTCTCAGGCAAAAAGGCGAAGGGGATCCCAAATGTCAATAAAGCAGTTTATTACACAACGCGTTTCAGCAAAGAAGCCTTGTTCACGTGTAACCTCACAGAGTAGAACACCAGTTTTAAATAAAGTTTTCCGTGCTACTGACTAATAGTCAACATAAAGGTAGGACTGACAAAGATTAATGGCAGACATATTGGAATGGTCACTCGTAAGTAATTTTTAAGTAATTTTTGGCTTAATGCCACAGAAAAGGTTGCCTGTATTGTTGTTCGTTACACATTTGCATCAAATAAGTAAATGGCAATGCATGAGTATCCATACATAAATATATGCAAAGAAAAAGTTTGAAACTGGATCATAATACAAAAATCCCTGTAAAATACAGGTGAAATCGGCATATATCATTTTCAATTTGCGTGTCCTAGAACAACATGAAACACAAATAGTGGATCAAAATGGGTAACACGGAAGGCCTTTCAATGGACATAAAAAATAAAGAAGGTCTTAATATACAATTCTGGGTATGTCTCTACAGATATATACAATAGTGAATAACGGTCTAAATCCACTATAGGGAATATCTATATACATATATACAAGCCCCTTACTTGAAATGAACAGGGTGCTCATGGTCAATTATGATAAGTAAAATACATTGTAGTAGATGACATGAATCTATTCAAAAAGTATAAGTGTATGTATATATATAAGCCCCATGTTATCGTCAATCGAAAAAAACTCATAATCGAGTTAAGTTTATAGAAGAAGAGGAAGTATCCACAAAGTCCGATATAATGAAGTACCCAAAGTACATTAGCAACCTCCTGAAATTAAGACGTGCAGAGTCCCCGGTGGTACCTTTGGAAAATGCTCATGGGGCTGCACCATTGCCATCCCAGCTGTTGATAAGGTGAGTATGTGGGTATCGCATCTGCCTAATGATGTGTAAGTTCAAAGTTTGCCAGTGTGTCTTATATATGGAAAAGTCAAACCTTAGAAGTTGGTGTCTCAAAATGTGATGTAACTTCGAGCAGTGATTCCTGGAGTGCAAAGGTTGGGTACGCCCGTGCAGGTGAAGTCCAGTGGTGGGCCCCCTCCTTTCCTCCTAAGGAATAAAAGGACAAAATCAAGATGTGAAATGGAAGTTAAAAATAAATAATGAAACAAGTGAAAAATGTAAACATTGAAAGAACATCATAATTGGAAAAAACATCATGTTAAGAAATGTCAGAAGAGGATATGAAGAGTCAGAACATAACATGTCATATTGTTGATATCACTCGACAATAGCTGGATCATAGATAATCATTACTCTCTTAGATGGATTACAAGTTCCTCATCCATATTGAGGCCTCCCGGGAATCGGGTTTGAAACTCAATTATGAGTTTAGATTCTCGTTGTCTCAAATTAAGTAGCCTATCGCCCCCTCTCGGATGCCTGGGGACCTGTTCCAATATGAAGAAATTTAAATCAGCAATATTGGAATAGTGTTTTTGTTCGAAGTGGCGTGCCACAGGGTATTTGGGGTCCTTGTTGGTAATGGCCCTGAGATGCTCTAGGATTCTTTTTTTGGCGGCACAGCTGGTGCTGCCAATGTATCACAATTTACAGGAGCATTCGATGACATATATAACAAACGTGGTACTGCAGGTAAAAAAAGAGGTCAGATTCTTGGTGATGTCATTGTATTCTACAGATCCCCTGTATTTACTATGTTTGCAGGCTTTACAATGGCCACAGGGGTAGAAGCCCACTAGACCATGTTCAGAATTATTTTTGGTATATTGGGTGATGTCATTTCTGACCACTAGGTCGCGTATATTTCTTCATATTGGAACAGGTCCCCAGGCATCCGAGAGGGGGCGATAGGGTACTTAATTTGAGACAACGAGAATCTAAACTCATAATTGAGTTTCAAACCCGATTCCCGGGAGGCCTCAATATGGATGAGGAACTAGCAATCCATCTAAGAGAGTAATGATTATCTATGATCCAGCTATTGTCGAGTGATATCAACAATATGACATGTTATGTTCTGACTCTTCATATCCTCTTCTGACATTTCTTAACATGATGTTTTTTCCAATTATGATGTTCTTTCAATGTTTACATTTTTCACTTGTTTCTTTATTTATTTTTAACTTCCATTTCACATCTTGATTTTGTCCTTTTATTCCTTAGGAGGAAAGGAGGGGGCCCACCACTGGACTTCACCTGCACGGGCGTACCCAACCTTTGCACTCCAGGAATCACTGCTCGAAGTTACATCACATTTTGAGACACCAACTTCTAAGGTTTGACTTTTCCATATATAAGACACACTGGCAAACTTTGAACTTACACATCATTAGGCAGATGCGATACCCACATACTCACCTTATCAACAGCTGGGATGGCAATGGTGCAGCCCCATGAGCATTTTCCAAAGGTACCACCGGGGACTCTGCACGTCTTAATTTCAGGAGGTTGCTAATGTACTTTGAGTACTTCATTATATCGGACTTTGTGGATACTTCCTCTTCTTCTATAAACTTAACTCGATTATGAGTTTTTTTCGATTGACGATAACATGGGGCTTATATATATACATACACTTATACTTTTTGAATAGATTCATGTCATCTACTACAATGTATTTTACTTATCATAATTGACCATGAGCACCCTGTTCATTTCAAGTAAGGGGCTTGTATATATGTATATAGATATTCCCTATAGTGTATTTAGACCGTTATTCACTATTGTATATATCTGTAGAGACATACCCAGAATTGTATATTAAGACCTTCTTTATTTTTTATGTCCATTGAAAGGCCTTCCGTGTTACCCATTTTGATCCACTATTTGTGTTTCATGTTGTTCTAGGACACGCAAATTGAAAATAATATATGCCGATTTCACCTGTATTTTACAGGGTTTTTTGTATTATGATCCAGTTTCAAACTTTTTCTTTGCATATATTTATGTATGGATACTCATGCATTGCCATTTACTTATTTGATGCAAATGTGTAACGAACAACAATACAGGCAACCTTTTCTGTGGCATTAAGCCAAAAATTACTTAAAAATTACTTACGAGTGACCATTCCAATATGTCTGCCATTAATCTTTGTCAGTCCTACCTTTATGTTGACTATTAGTCAGTAGCACGGAAAACTTTATTTAAAACTGGTGTTCTACTCTGTGAGGTTACACGTGAACAAGGCTTCTTTGCTGAAACGCGTTGTGTAATAAACTGCTTTATTGACATTTGGGATCCCCTTCGCCTTTTTGCCTGAGAGCGCAAGACACTCACTTTGTGGTTATTTTTGGATATATATATATATATATATATATATATATATATATATATATATATATATATATATATATATATATATATATATATATATATATATATATATATATATATATATATATATATATATATATATATATATATATATACATATATGATGAACTCAGTACATAAAGCAAATGATATGTTCCTGGAAAAAACACAGTTTTAGGGTAGTTCACGAAACATGAAGCAGAAAAAGACACCAGATGTGCCATTTAAAGTGTGTAGCACAGACCATCCCACACAACTGATGCCATGCTCAATACACTGGCTTGATAACAGTCCAGGAAAAAAAGGCTGTCTGTCTTGATCAAAATATGATGGGTGATATTAATTATGGTGTTCGATGTGCATTAGATACCATATCTAGTTGGTGCGCCGTGAATATTAAGAGAGTATCCAGAGAGAAGGTTTATACCACACACTTGTTTGGGCAAGCATGTTATTTATTTAGTGCAGAAAAAAAAGCATTGCAGATCCAGCACATTTGGGTCCCCAAGCCCAGCCTTGTTTTTGGTGAACTTGGTGAGCTAACAATGTGCATTCAGTACATTTAAAAATTATGGCTTATAATTCACACAGGTAAATTTATACTTTTGTGTGAGCTTACGATTGTGTGCTATTCACAAATGCATTTTACAAGTGGTATCTTTACGACTGCAGTGTCCCTGCGCATAAAAAGTTAGGACAGTCTTATCTTTTTATGTGTGGTCACTCAGGAGTCGTAAAGTTACCACTAGTAAAATACCTTTGTGACTATCAAACAATCGTAAACTTATACTGAAGTCTAAGTTTACCTTTGTGAATCGGAACCAATATTAGGCCATATTACTCAGTTACCCATTATAAATTATAAATTGTGTTGTCACTTAATTGAAAAACAGTGGATGGAATATCTATAGCTAGCTTCCTTAAGAAGTAGTTTATACATCATATTATCTGCTCCATTAACAGAGATATTTAGGTGGGAGCGTCGGATACAAGGCCAAGATGGTGGATGCGTCTTAATGCTACTCTACCACCCATACCTGTTATTTGTTAATTGTATTTCCCAGGAACAGCATCCACACATCCACACATTACTGGGGCCTCTTTAGCCTCCCTGGCCTGCCCCCACCAGCATAGCTGCTGGGGAATCATCTGTAGCGGCCCTCCTGCCGCTGCTGTGGCCTGGCGGCCTGCAGTGGAGGTTTTGTGTGTCTTGGCGGGGGTGGCTAGCCGACAGACTCGTTGGCAGAAGGTGGGGCCATCGTTGAGCCTCTCGAGCTCTAGCTGCGAGACACGTCCCTGCTGACCTGGGAGCGGAGTGGCCGCATCCCTCCGGGGGTGTACCGCAACTGCAATTCTGGTGCTCTGGGGCTCCAAGGTGAGACTGTGCTTTGGTGCTGGCCCCTCCCATTTCCTAGAATTGTGTGCACCATTGAGAACTGACTGTGCCCTGACACCCTATCCGCGGTGCTCTTCCTTGCCGGCTATACCCCTGGGGATAGATTTCATGTGGTACTAGAGGCTGTAGAACGCTCCAGTGTCTCCTTGGTATCCAAATTGTATGATATGGTGGCAGATCTCACATGAGAAGGCCAGAAACACTGAGCTCTCTATATTCATTCAGGATCATGACCTACTGGATTCCGCCCAGTTTAGTTTCAGAATCCAACACAGTACTGAGACAGCTTTGATCACAGCTGCTGAATACATTAGAACAACCTTAGATAAAGGGGGAACGCTGCCCTAATTTTGTTAGATTTTTTGGCAGCGTTTGATACTGTCAGCTGTGAACTTCTTATCAAATGCCTGTTTCTATTTAGGAGCTAGAGGTACCGCTTTCAAGCTCTAAGATCCTTTCTCACTGACAGATTGTAGTTCGTGGAATGCAATGGCCACAGATCCACACACCTTCAATCTTCCATGTGGGGTACAACAAGAATCTCCATATCCTTTGCTGTTCCCGTATTGTTAGTATCACAGCATTTATTTTGCAAACCTGACATTTATTATGTTTATTTTCTCGCCGGTATCATCACCTTTTGTCACTGACAGACCTAAGATTGTGTCCTGGTCTGATATCCTTTTTTTGTTCATCTCACTTCATCATAGCAGCAGCATCAACCTTAAAGGTCATGATGAAAGCCTGGTCCTAGTATGTACTTATTTGGCTGAAACATCTTGACCACTATTCACTACACCAAAACGGTTTAAATCCATACCGCTGGTGCACTGCTTTTTTAATCCTCACAGTGGGCATATTTGAATTAAAGTGTTGCTTCATGCCCCCTAGTCAGTTTTAGATTTCACACATTTCTCACAATTTTGTTGACATTTATATCTCTTTCTTTGCACTGCGACCTCACTCACATGTTTGGCTCATCATATGTGGGTTTATAATACCCTTTACACTCCAATAAAACATCCCAGAGCTCCTCCCTCTCAGAGAGGGGGTTGTAGCCCTCAAAGGAACTAGGTGTTTCCTTTTGGAGGAGAATCCCTATGATGAAGCATGTCACCTTTGGTGAGTGAGGGATTACGTCCTATAAAGGGATCTGCCTTTGGATATACATATAAATTACCTACTGGCGATAGCCAGTAGGTATATATAGTTAGGATTGTTTTCCATAGGGAAATTGCAACATTCTATTGGGAATAACTTTGGCGCCTGTTGAGGAATCCTCCTGAAATTTTCCTTAACTTGGCCTCGCTGCTCTCTGCTACTTCCCTGAAAGTTTGGGGGGGATTCGTCAAGCGGGGGCCGAGATAAAAGGGGGGTCCCAAAACGTGTTTTCCCCATGTTCATTTCCATAGGGCGGTTGGACTCACTTTTAGCCCGAATGGCTGAATGGTTTTCCACCAAACTTGGCAAAATTGTAGGGACTGGTAGCCCGATGTGCCTTTGCTATGTCTCAAGATATGTGCTCCAGTGGGTTTTACGAAAATTAACTTTGAAAAAATATATATTGGGCTACATTGGGCTATATATATGTTAGAGCCCAAATGTAGCCCAATGTAGCCCAATGTAGCCCAATGTAGCCCAAAGATGGCCACCAGAGACAAAAAAAAACAAATGTAGCCCAAATATCAGCCAGATGTAGCCCAACTATAGCCCAATGACAGAATGTCCCAGAGTGTTCTAAAGAACAACTAGAGTGCTAACAGTCTTACTTATGACAAAAGTATGGCACACCTGAAGTCATCTTGATTGGAATAAAGTGTTAACACTTAACACATTTAATTTGCAAAGGAACAAAATGAGGGGGTTCATTTTGCCATAGAAATGATGATTAGTGCTGAAGAAAGAAAAATTAGGGCACATTTTGAGTGACTTCTCAAATCCTCTTATATTTCATTAAAAAAATTCTGATATGCAGTCTCCCAAGATGGCCACCAGAGACAAAAGAGCCCAAATGTAGCCCAAATATCAGCCAGATGTAGCCCAACTATAGCCCAATGACAGAATGTCCCAGAGTGTTCTAAAGAACAACTAGAACGCTAACAGTCTTACTTATGACAAAAGTATGGCACACCTGAAGTCATCTTGATTGGAATAAAGTGGTAACACTTAATACATTTAATTTGAAAAGGAACAAAATGAGGGGTTTCATTTTGCCATAGAAATTTTATATAAATATATATTCACTGAAAAAACCATAGGTTACACACCAGTTATAGTTAGGAATTAGCATTTAAAAAACCTTTGAAATTCACTGAAAAAACCATAGGTTTCACACCAGTTATAGTTAGCTGGAAATTTTACTCGCATAAAACCATTGAAATTCCCACGTTATAGTTGATTGGACTCACTATAACTTGCACGTCTGCAATGCACTGCTGATGACATCACATATTACATCACTCATGCATATATTTAAATATTTAAACATTACTCGCTAATATATGTATTCACTAAGATACACTTAATAAGCCAGTTAACCAATCAATTTTTTTTTTAAAACACTGAAAAAACCATAGGTTTCAGGCCTTATATAGTTAGGAATCAGCATTTAAAAAACCTTTGAAATTCACTGAAAAAACCATAGGTTTCAGGCCTTATATAGTTAGGAATTAGCATTTAAAAAACCTTTGAAATTCACTGAAAAAAACATAGGTTTCAGGCCTTATATAGTTAGGAATTAGCATTTAAAAAAACCTTTGAAATTCACTGAAAAAACCATAGGTTTCAGGAGTTATATAGTTAGGAATTAGTTTTTAAAAAACCTTTGAAATTCACTCAAAAAACTATAAGTTTTAGTGGTGTTATAGTTAGCTGAACATTTTACTTATACAAAACCAATGAAATTGCTCCTATATAGTTAGTTATACTAACTATATTTCGCGCACCCGCAATCCACTGCTGATGATGTCACATATTAGATCTTTCATGACATGGTCAGTGACATCACTGATGACATCTCAAATGACATCACTGATGACATCATCCACGTGACAATCACATACACCTTTTCATACACTATTACAATTTTTCATCACTGTTTGTAAAATACAGAGTATCATATTTAAATCCATTGTCACAGCAATACAAGTATCTAAAAATCCACTCAGTGATTCATAGATGTATACACATATCTAATCACTTACCTATGGATTCACTCATACATGCTGTCAGTGAACAATAGAACACTATCAAAAATACTTATACCTCTATATCGACATTAAACAACCGCACGCATACTATTCACATATGAAGTCATTCTACTCACTTATGCAAACAATGGATCATACTTACATATTTACTTAGCAAAACACTTATACAAACACCACTTCTTCTATTCATTTAGATAGTAAGTCATACTTAGTGAATTATAAAATCATTATTACAAGTATACAGTTATCCATACAGTCACTCACACAATCATTGTGTCTTATGTATACTTATTTATATACAACAACTGACACATACACTGCCTTTTATTTTTCTAGTCTGTTGGACCTGTACCTTTAAGAAATATATTTGCTCATCACCACACCCATAAAGAGATTCCCTCACCCAAACTGTTAGAACATGTAGTTTTAACTTCATATATCTACTGAATCAACTATTCACACATCTTTGGACAGTCACACACCCCCCACCGAACCACACACACTTTCACACTCCCATACAAATACTCAGTTAACTAATCAATAACTAATATAGACTTTCACATAGCTAGTAACCAACTGTAGAATCAGTTTACACAACAACTGACAAAGTGATACAGATATTCACACAATTTAGTCACTATCCACTATATTTAGTGGGACATTGTAAATTGGTCAAGTAAACAGTCAATTACACTGCTACTAAATCCTCCATCCAAATATTTATTTATATATATCCACTCATTCTTCAATGTAAATTGCTATATATATAATGCATATTTAAATAACGAAGCAAACCACATTCACTGGATGATGTCATCAGTGATGTCATCAGTGATGTCATTTGAGATGTCATCAGTGATGTCACTGACCATGTCATGAATGATCTAATATGTGACATCATCAGCAGTGGATTGCGGGTGCGCGAAATATAGTTAGTACAACTAACTATATAGGAGCAATTTTATTGGTTTTGTATAAGTAAAATGTTCAGCTAACTATAACACCACTAAAACTTATATTTTTTTGAGTGAATTTCAAAGGTTTTTTAAAAACTAATTCCTAACTATATAACTCCTGAAACCTATGGTTTTTTCAGTGAATTTCAAAGGTTTTTTTAAATGCTAATTTCTAACTATATAAGGCCTGAAACCTATGGTTTTTTCAGCGAATTTCAAAGTTTTTTTTGAATGCTAATTCCTAACTATATAAGGCCTGAAACCTATGGGTTTTTCAGTGAATACATATATATATATATATATATATATATATGTATATATATATATATATATATATATATATATACATATATATATGTAGGCACAAGAGGGTTCTACCGGGATCGTAGCTCCCAAGTCAGGTGGCGTCCAAGTTCGGCGAACCACAAGCCGAAAATCCAATTAGATCCACAGGTTGCTTACACAGCATAATGGACGCACTCAGGAAATTGCAGAAAAGCGGATTTATTTATCCAGCAACACGCTACGCGTTTCGACAACTGATTTGTCTTGATCACACGTGTGATCAAGACAAATCAGTTGTCGAAACGCGTAGCGTGTTGCTGGATAAATAAATCCGCTTTTCTGCAATTTCCTGAGTGCGTCCTTTATGCTTTGTAAGCAACCTGTGGATCTAAAAAAAAAAAAAAATTATATATATATATATATATATATATATATATATATATAACGAACCTCCTTCGCCTGGAAGAAAGTAGAAGCCACAGCAGGGGACAGTGTGGAAGCCTTTATTCACACCAACAAGGCGAATGCATTTCGGCTATATCTTGCCTTCCTCAGCGCCACAAGTGTCCTGGGAAAACTGCCATACACGCCCCAGTAATGTCCTGCTGCCTATAATAGCCATGTGACTTAGGCCCCGCCTCCGATGTTGTAGGCCAACCTGTTGCAGTTCCGGGCATCATCAGGAACTGCAACTCCCAGAATGCATCTGTTTGCTTCCAGGTAGGTAGTGCGTTGAAATAACACCCAAATGGTGAGGCGCAAAGCAGGGTGGCATGAGTGGAATCCCAGGTCTTGTTCGTGGTGGAAACCAAATGCTTCCTTATGTCCCCTTACCGCTCCAGCCCCGAAGTTATATATATTACCTACTGGCGGTCGCCACTAGGTATATATAGTTAGGATTTTTTCTCTATGGGTTTTTTGAAAATTCTATGTCTAATAACTTTGGCGTTTGTGGACGGAATTGGCTGAAATTTTCAGGAAAATGGCACATTTTGTTTCTGAGCAGCCCCTGAAAATTGGGGGGGGGTTTGTCCAGGGGGGGTCGAGAAAAAAGGGGGGTCCCAAAACGTGTTTTTAACATTGAGTTTTCCATAGGGCGGTTGGCCTCACTTTTAGCCCGAACGGCTGAATGGATTTGCACGAAACTTGGCAAAATTGTAGGGACTGGTAGCCCGATGTGCCTTTTGTAGGTCTCTATATATGTGCTACAGTGGATTTTGAGAAATTAACGTTTAAAAAAAGATATATATCTGTAACAGCGCACCGCTTCGCGTACTTTTCGCGTTACGGAGCTTTGCGAAGCGAAGCTGATTGGCTCTCCGGTGTCTGTAAACATTCCAAACAGTACGTAGCGGCCGCCATCTTGTCTCTCTGTAGGATCGAGAGACAAGAGGAGGCCAAAGCGAAGGGGCAAATGACCATAAGGGGGCATAGTAGATCCTCGCTGACCCCCTAGGTTTGATGTGGAGGTTTTAAAAGGGCCCCGCGGGGCAAAAAAAAAAAATAATAATAATAATCGAACGGCTGAATGGATTTGCACGAAACTTGGTAAAATATTAGGGACTGGTAGCCCGATGTGCCTTTGCTAGGTCTCAATATATGTGCTTCAGTGCATTTTGAGAAATTAACGTTCAAAAACAAGATATATATCTGTAACAGCGCTCCGCTTCGCGGAGATAAAATTATATCTGTATTACCTAGCTGTTGCTAACACCAGTTAGCGACGGCTAGTAGGAGATAGCGACCATCTTGGGCCCCACTTTGCATGTGAGTGATATTTATCACTAATGACATGCAAAGTGGGCATGCCAAGATGTTAGCGACTGGAAACAGTCGCTAACATCGCTATCTCCTATTATCAACTTTTGGAAATATTCGAGATAAGCGCGAATATCTCCAAAAAGTAACAGCTGCCCTGAGCAGTTCTTAGCCATGTTATCCAATGGGAGGTGGATAACATGGCTAAGAGCATTAGCTCGGTAATGCATGAATATCGCTGAGTTTTCAGCGATATTAATGCATTGCGGTCGTTTTTTATCGTATTTGCGATAAACCTTGATAATAGCAAGGTTTATCTGCGATAATTTCTGACGGTAAAAAAATCTTTGCAATGCATCGTTAGGGATAAATATCGCTTAACTTTGGTAATATGCCCCAACGTCTGTTAACGTTCGATTCGAAGGAAATCAGGAAGTGTTGAAAAACATTGTCTGCGCCATCTTGTCTTTTTTCAAATGCCACACTTTTGTCGTGCACGGCAGCCATTTTAGATGCCTTGACCAGACCCACTCTGTGCACGCTGTCGATCCTTAGCATGGCTCCCCACCCTCGCAAGCATCTCACCCAGGCAGTGGTCACCCCCGCTCTCTGTCTTATGCATGGGTAATAAACCTCCCCCCATCTGCGCTGCTCTTCCCTGAGAATCACACCCTGTGCCCGCCCGACACCTCCCTTTCGCCCTATTCACTACCGCACCCTCTGACACTCCTTTTCCTCTGTGTCCGATTGTCCAGGCCGGTCCTAGGCTATCAGCTAGCCCTGCAGATGTAGTTTATGGCCACAGCTGTAAAGAATCACCCCTCTTCAAAGGAGTTATAGTAGATCAAGGCCCACACTCGATGAGATCCGTCACAGCAGAAGCGTTGCTATTATCTGAAAACCATCCTGTATTGTGATTGGGGAGGGGACCGAGCGTGAAGCGGAAGATTCCAGGGATGACTCTTTGTACATCAAAGTTTTTACAATTATGTGTCACATTAAAAATATATAGCACTCCGACAAAGTAGTAAGATTATAAAACTTTAATAATTTATAAATATTTACAAGAAAACAAAAATAGTAATAACATATAAACATTTTTAGGGAAAAACAACGAAGTAGCGGTCGGCTGTGCGAATAGTCCCAACGCAGATTTCCGGCGTGGGGCGTCGCGGGGGGTGGGTCATCAGTAGCAAACTGTTGTGCGAATAGTTCCAAGGCAGCAGAACGCGCCGAAATCTAGATGACACGAAAGTGATGTCTAGTAAGTTGCCACCCAGCAAATAACGGCGTGGGGCGTCGCGGGGGGTGGGTCATCAGTAGCAAACTGTTGTGCGAATAGTTCCAAGGCAGCAGAACGATGGCACCAAGGTGATGTCCAGTAAGTTGCCGCACTGGTTTTGGTATCCTACAATGCTGCTCCGAATAACGGCGTGGGGCGCCCCGGGGGAGGCGGCGTGAACGGGCCTCTCCAGGTGGAGTGTCATCTGTTGTAGTGGGGCGCCCCTTTACCGTTTCAGTTGCCATTCCGTCCGTTTTTGGTCCACTGTGTCAAAAGCCGCAATTCAGCTGAGTTGCGCCCACTCTTGCGGTGCAGCGATAGGCGGCTGTCACAGGACTCTCAAAATGGCGGCAGGCTCTTTCCTTTTTGGGCCTGGTCCACTGAAATGGCCCTGGGACACCTTGGAAATCGGACGCTTGTCTGCTAGGTCTTGGACCCCATTCTCGAAAGCGTCCCCTCCGCCTTGAGAATTCATCAAAAGTTTTGGGGGCCCGACTCCTGCAGGCTTCTGGTGGGGAGCGGCTGCCATGATTGCTCGCGGAATGACCACGACGGAGCTACGAGATGGTGGTGCTCTCATGCTGACGCCAGTTTAGTCTGAAACATCCAGAAACAAGGTGGGGCTTTCATCGTTTGGGAAAAAAAAAGTTTTCATCCAATGAAAAGTGTTGTTTTTAGGTCATATGATCAAGCCTTCCATCATTAGGAAACCAAAAGTAAAATGAACCAATGAAAAGTTTTATAAACAAGTCACATGACCTGTTATGCGGCATAGGGTATAAAATGCGGAGAAAATACGTTGGCACGTGAGGCGGCGTCAGTAGCGGACCGATGTGCGAATAGGCCGAAGGCAATACAACGCGCCAAGATCCGGATGGCACCGAGGTGGTGTCCAGCAAGTTGCAGCACTGGTGTGGCCATCCTACAATGCTGAAAGTCGGCGTGGGGCGCCCCGTTGGCCTGTGAGTTTGCGTCAGTAGCGGACCGATGTGCGAATAGGCCGAAGGCAGCACAACGCGCCAAGATCCGGATGGCACCGAGGTGGTGTCTAGTAAGTTGCCGCACTGGTGTGGCCATCCAACAATGCTGAAAGTCGGCGTGGGGCGCCCCGTTGGCCTGTGAGATGGCGTCAGTAGCGGACCGATGTGCGAATAGGCTGAAGGCAGCACAACGCGCCAAGATCCGGATGGCACCGAGGTGGTGTCTAGTAAGGTGCACTGGTGTGGCCATCCTACAATGCTGAAAGTCGGCGTGGGGCGCCCCGTTGGCCTGTGAGTTTGCGTCAGTAGCGGACCGATGTGCGAATAGGCCGAAGGCAGCACAACGCGCCAAGATCCGGATGGCACCGAGGTGGTGTCTAGTAAGTTGTCGCACTTCTGTGGCCATCCTACAATGTTGAAAGTCGGCGTGGGGTGCCCCGTTGGCCTGTGAGATGGCGTCAGTAGCGGACCGATGTGCGAATGGGGCCAAAGGCAGCGCAAAAATATTTTCTGACTGACACCACAAGGCGCTGAGATGCCAAGATCCGGATGGCACCGAGGTGATGTCTAAGTTGCGGACTGATGTGCGAATGGGGCCAAAGGCAGCGTACCAATATTTTTTGTATGGAAGATACCACTAGGCGTTGAGATGCCAAGATTCGGATGGCACCGAGGTGATGTCTAGCAAGTTGCTGTACTGGTGTGGTCATCCTACAATGCTGAAACTCGGCGTGGGTCGCCCCATTAGCCTGTGAGATGGCGTCAGTAGCGGACCGATGTGCGAATAGGCCGAAGGCAGCACAACGCGCCAAGATCCGGATGTCACCGTGGTGGTTTCATAGTTGAGAGGCACTTCATCTGCAGTGGGGCGCCGAGATCCGGATGGCACCGAGGTGATGTCTAGCAAGTTGCTGTACTGGTGTGGTCATTCTACAATGCTGAAAGTCGGCGTGGGGCGCCCCATTAGCCTGTGAGATGGCGTCAGTAGCGGACTGATGTGCGAATGGGGCCAAAGGCAGCGCAACAATATTTTCTGAAGAGAAGACACCAAAAGGTGCTGACATTCCAAGATCCGGATGGCACCGAGGTGGTGTCTAGCAAGCTATGCAGTTGAGTTGTGTGCGCACTTGCGGCGAATAGGTCGAAGGCAGCATAACAATGTTTTTTGAATAGAAGACACCACAAGGCGTTGAGATTCGGTTACCACCGAGGTGATGTCTAGCAAGTTGCTGCACTGGTGTGGCCATCCTACAATACTGCTCCGAATAACGGCGTGGGGTGCCCGAAGGGGGGGGGAGCCGGCGTGAATGGGCCTTCCTAGGTGGAGGCTCGTCTGCTGTAGTGGGGCGCCCCTTTACCGTTTCAGTTGCCATTCAGCTGAGTTTCGGCTGCTCTTGATGCTACAGCGACAGGCGGCTGCAAGAGGACTCTCAAAATGGCGGCCTGTTCTTTGGATTTGGGCCTGGTCCACTAAAATGGCCCTGGGACACCTTAGAACTCGGACGCTCGATTTTTTTTTCCTTTCCTGTACATGCAAAAAAAGGTAAATGCCCGGTACGTTACACGCTTCATCTGCCATGATGAACTCTCCAGAGGAACCGAAAAAAATATAGTTGTGGTAACTATACCATGCATCGTCATATGGAGAGGTGGCACCAATTAATTATAGTGCTGCATAAAAGAGAGATTTGGAGGAGAACCCCTGACCTGCTAGTACATTCATCAAAGAAGTGGCACTGAGAGCTTCAGAGGCAAGGGAAACGGTCCCAAATATTTAGAAGAACTTTGGAAAGATTAAAATGACATGTTTAGATTGTGGCAAATTAATTTCATGTGGACAGATGAGTGTTACTCTAATAAATACAGCATATGAACATCATCATAGTCGATGGTTGGTAGAGACATTTTGACTATATCCTGGACCTGCCCGTCCTCGCCCAAAATGGCGCCGGAATAAATGGGACTCGTAACTCCTTGTTGTGTACTGGTTGCAGAACCTTGAAATCACGAGATACGTATGCAGTTTTGAAGCACATGGCGGGCGGGGACGAGAATTGATTGAATATTTCGACATCCCTATTGATATTAAGTTCTGATGTGTTATTGATTACTGTACTGTTGAAAGTTCGAATTAACGTCACCCATGGTACTTGCCCGCAAATGTATATCTAGATAATTTTATTGTAACTGGCCCTGTCGTATTTTAATTATAAAATGTACGTCCACCGATTCCGTAACTGTTAGACACCTTAGTTCTTGCAACCTAATGGCCCGCCCGTTACGTTCCTCTACAGTGTAAATGTCTATTCATCATATACGATTACAGTTTGCTCTGTGGCAGGCCCACGTGGTTATAGGCTCGTATTTGTATAATGAAATTTTCACAATAAAGGTTTTTAAAAGAAAACATGGTAGTAGTATATACATTGGTAAAGTTTTTAATAATAGTGACTGTTTTAGAATCATTAAAAGGCAAGTGAAATAAAGCAGACCAATTACATGAAGGGTAAAAGGTATAATACGAAGGAACGCAGTAAAGATAAATGGTCAAGGGCTGTTGTGTTTTCTATTCCTGCAACATAAAGTGATCGATAAGAATCTCATATTCAGGCGTATCGGCGACTAAGACAGCAGGTCGACCCTCTTTTGCTCAACGGCTCCGTCATGGGACGAAGAAACGCTCTTTTTCTCGAAAAAAGAATATATTTTACTTGCAGGACAGTTGTAAAATTTCCGGGAAAGTACATTAGCCTGGAACATTATAACATATATTTAAGAAAAAATAATGTTCGGAAGTAATGAAAAGCGTAATTTTTAGGTCATATGACCAAACCTTTCATCATTACAATAAGAAAAGTAAAATGAACCAATGAAAAGTTTTATTAACAAGTCACATGACTTGTTATGCTTACGTTACGCGCTGCGCGCCCCGGATGACTTCCGGATGCGCTAACGCGGCGCGTCATATGACGCATTACGCGACAACGCAGGTACAGAATATAGTCAAAATGTCTCCACCAACCAGCGGTCGGAACACAACCCCTTTCAGCAGGCTAAATAGTTCTGTTAAATGACAACAGAAGGGACAGGCAACAAGAACCATCAGTCAAAGAGGGGAGGGCTAGTTCTTCTCTACCGGGTTACATTGGGGCGCTACCGGAACTGATCGAATTGGTAGTCTACAGTGTTTCTGGATGTTTCAGACTGAAGCTGGGGTTAGCATGAGAGCAGCACCATTTCGTAGCTCCGTCGTGGTCATTCCGCAACCAATCATGGCAGCCGTTCTTTATCGTTATTTTGGGCGGGGTGGGTGGCGGAGCCGAGCTGTTTTGCAGCCATCATTGTGTGGAGTTCAGTTCATCTCACTAGTTTTGTATTTGTCATGAGGGGTTGTTCCTAATGTTTCTATTTTAGCGAGGTCAAAAAGAGATCCCATTAGTGGCCTACTGATTTTGCTCGATTCCTTTTCTTTTTTTTTACACGATTTTTCGTTATCTGCAAAGACTAAACAGAGTATTGCGACTCTGTGTTTGTTTGTAAATAGAGAATGAACCAAAGAGAACTAATTCTAAATCAGTAAATACTTGGATAACAATCAATCAAATGGAGAGAGAAACAGGCACGACGGATTACAACGGGGGCAAAGGCCTGCGTTAACTACCTTTCACTATCTGCAAAGAGAGAGTACTCCTAATAGAAATGAGGGGGGGGGCACCATTCAAAGCAGATCAGTGTGCATAAACACGAAAATGTTTTCACTTACCACGTACTTGACATTCGACAGCTTATGATATTTGCTATTAAAAAACCATTGAAATTCACTGAAAAAACCATAGGTTATAGACCATATATAGTTAGGAATTAGCATTTACAAAACCTTGAAAATTCACTGAAAAAACCATAGGTTATAGACCATATATAGTTAGGAATTAGCATTTAAAAAACCTTATTTTACTCACACAAAACCATTGAAATTCCATATATAGTTAGTTGCACTAACTATATATCGCGCACCCGCAATCCACTGCTGATCATGTCACATATTACATCATTCATGACATGGTCAGTGACATCACTGATGACATCACTGATGACATCTCAAATGACATCACTGATGACATCACTGATGACATCTCATTTGACATCATTCTTGTGCTAATACGATAAACCTCTTCAGACTCTAATATAACCTTAGATACACTCAGTGTATACAGACACTCACACACTGCCACTCATCCATGGAGTTACTCACACACCCAGTCAGTCATGCAAAGAAACAATCTCACCTCCATTTCTTCAACTATACAGTTAAACACACCTTACTTATTGAAACATATACTAACACATATTTACTCTCTTATACAATCCCTGATACAAGTTCACAATGATCGATACAACCACTCACTCATTCAGTGGCTCTCATGCACAGTTATTTATATATGCCAACTCTCACATGTACTGTGTTTTACATATGTACTTACTATGACATGTAGCATTGAGATATCCATTCACTCATCAATACACTCATGCACACAGTCAACTGCCCATGTAGCTGTTTCCACATGCACTCTTGAACTCATACACCTAGTGAATAAACTGCTCACACATCTATGCATAGAGTCACACACCTTCCAGCCACCCCCACACAAACTCAATCTCCCATAGAAATACTTGGGCAACCAATTAATAACACATATAGCCTCTCGTATAGCTAATGATCAACACATGCAGCAGTTTACAGAACAACAGACATAATGATGCACAAATTAAGACAGTTTAGTCACTAACCCATGCATTCAGTGAGACACATTTAATCACTCACTCATACAGTCAGTCACGCACCTACTAAATCCTTCATCCAGACACTTATACATCCACTCATTCTTCAATATGTAAGACATATTTTAACTTTACAGAAACATACAGTCACTGGATGTTGTCATCAGTGATGTCATCAGTGATGTCATTTGAGATGTCATCAGTGATGTCATCAGTGATGTCACTGACCATGTCATGAATGATGTAATATGTGACATGATCAGCAGTGGATTGCGGGTGCGCGATATATAGTTAGTGCAACTAACTATATATGGAATTTCAATGGTTTTGTGTGAGTAAAATAAGGTTTTTTAAATGCTAATTCCTAACTATATATGGTCTATAACCTATGGTTTTTTCAGTGAATATATATATATTTAGCACTTACTAAGGGATCTATGACAACCCAATACATTCTTCTAATCTCATGGAGGAGTGTCACCATTTCATAATCATATTTTTGTACATGGTTAGACCCTACGATTTCTTTATGTTTGGCATTAGTTATTTGGGGATATAGTTCTTAGTGGTCTTTAAAACTTTCCCTTAGACCATCCTTTTTGAACTGCATTGTTTATCATTGTATTGCGCAGCCACGGCTGTGGGTCTGTTTCTCTCTTTACAGGCATGCAATATTGATGTCCTGATGCAAATAAGAGTTAGTTTTAGTGATAGATAGAGTCGCATCATAGTGGATGGGGATTGGTGGGTATACTCATTTGAGCACTATTATTCTACACCAGCATTTTACTATGGCTGAACGTCTAGCCTTAGCATTTGATGACACAGTAGCTCAATCTATTTTGACCACACCCAGTATAATTGATACCTTTCAAGGAGGTGCGCTGACACAGAGGGATGACTGGACTAAACTGCTCTCACTCAAGAAATTACATTCTTGTGTGTTCATACACGGCGCAATCATGACGGAATATTTAAGAGGTAGATGTGCACCGACGGGCTTAATAGTTACTAATGCCCCCTGTTGGAACCTAAATATGTCAGGTCACCTAGGGTAGCCTGGCCTAGGGTAAGACAAAATCACTAGAGGCACATGGAGAAGTGTGGCTCACTGGTTAGAGGAGGTAGACCTGGAAGCAGAGGTCAGCCCGGGACCAGGGTTCAATTCCCAGCTCGGCGGGGTCTTGAGTCCTAAAATGTCCATGGACTCGACAATTCTCGCTCTGGTGCCTACTCGATTCACGGGTTCACACTCTGCGACTCTGGGCAATAGCTTGCTTAATCTCCACAACGGCCCCTCGCGGCGGGATGCCTGGCTTTCACCTTGTGGATACCCTGCCGGGGTTATCTCACAGGGGAATACCAGGACGGGTTCCCTAAGCAAGCGCTTAGAAACCGCTTGGTGATTTGCGCTATATAAATTCCTGTACATGTGTAAAGGTTGCAGACCACCCAGCAGTAATTCAATGCAATAACACGCAAAAATGACACTACACCAAAATTTGTGTAAAAATACGAGCTTGTTTATAAAAATATTCTCTGCTCTCTTGTCTTCAGATATCACAGTTCAGTACATTACATTTATCCATGAAATTATGAAGATTTTCAAAGTTGCCAAATTATGTCATTAATCAGCATCAACAGCACATTACATTAGTCTCCAAACTTTGCTAGACTTGACTCCTCTGAAGGGTTTTATACCTTTACCCCCTCTCCACCTTTGACTCCAGAAGAATGGGCTAGCCTCACTCACTTTAGTTTCTCTAAGCAAGGGGAGGTTGGAATATAGTTATTTAATCACAAAACGGGGAACATCCTACATTCAAATTAAGTTTCAGAAGATCCTTTCAAGAACCTAGATGGGCATTACCCAGTACTAGCCCAATCCTAATATAGCCAACCGGAAGTCTTTGCTCCTTTAAGAGAGACGCTAAAGCCTCCAAGTTCCCCCTCACGACCTCTCCTTACTTTGTTTTATGTTGGGCCCACCGGCCGGTGTCTCCGTTTGCTGGGGGGGGAAAAGACAAAAGGACCCAGACTCCTCCGGCCGAAGTTGCGGCCCCTCGTCCCTCCTCCTCGTTAGCGCGGAGTCAGGGAAAGAGGACACACCAGTCGCACCTCTACGCTTGAAGTGTGCTCTCCTTTGGAAACCGGGCCGCCCCGCTCCCTCTCTTCTCAGAGAAGCAGGGGCCCGCCTTGATGTAGCTCCCAGCGCTTAAGCGGGAAGCCCGGTGCTCGGCGGCTGCTCCCCGAAGATCTCCTCACCGGCTGTTGACAGGATTTCCCCCGTGAGGACGCAATCGCGCATGCACGGGGAGTAAGCGGATCAGCCAACAGAGTCTGCTCCGCAGCGGCCTGCTCGGTCCTAGGCCCCTCCTGTGATGGATCACCAGTTCAACTTGGAATATGCGCAGTGGCGCCGGGCCCTATACCGCTAGTCCCCTTTTTCTCTTTCTTAAAGCAGCGCTGTCACGGAAGCGCGTTCAGCGCCCCAGGGGTCCCGCTCACGGCGGAATCAGGGAAGACGGCTCAGCCCCAATACCCTGTCACCCCACTCTTTCTCCTCACGAGTGGGGAGGTTTGCTCACACGCTGCAGGACCAAACACCGGTAAGGGGGTCTCGGCGTCACGCAGGGCAGGAACCTGCTTCACACCACGGAGAGAGGGGGGTTAGAGGTGGAATCCCTCACATTTGGGCCCCCAGATCTCCAGTTACAGCAGTAATCCACTAACCCTCCATACTGGACAGGAACAGGTGCACAGGAGAACTCCTTGTTTGGTTCCCACAGCAGGGATCTCCACAGCTCCACAGTCCACTGGGATTGACCCCTTCACCTAACTTGGGCACCTCCCTGACCAGGGTCAGCAGGACGAAACTAACTCGGCTAGGAAAGCAGGAATGGGGGGCGGGGAACCCAGACAGAGGGCAACCCTTGTAGAGCAGTCCACCCTTAAGGACCCTACCCCTTCCAGACCTCAGCCTTCACTCTAGCTGTTCCTCACTGGCAAGACAAAATGGTTGCCCAGCATTCCGCCTTTTATAGGCTGACCCTCAGGAGTCCAGAAGGGACCAGAAGGTTCTGGAATGCCCTACTCTATCCTATGGGACAGGTTCTAGGTATGTCAGTTTTTACAGTTGGTAGCCACCATTTGTGACTCCAAAG
Source organism: Lissotriton helveticus (assembly GCF_964261635.1). Lineage (NCBI taxonomy): Eukaryota > Metazoa > Chordata > Amphibia > Caudata > Salamandridae > Lissotriton > Lissotriton helveticus. The sequence continues at coordinate 1,706,658,765 of NC_136063.1, read as the reverse complement.
AAATTCCTGTCAGGAAAGGCCTCTAGGCCTGAGGTGAAAAACTATAAGGGCGAAAGAGCACCTATCCCCTAGACCAACACCTTGAAAAATCTAGTGGACACAAAAATGAATAAGGTTATGAGGGGCAAAAAGGGAACAAAATAAATAATAAATTGGAGGGACTACGCAAAGGGCCAGACAGGTCTAACACGCGTCCCCCCCAGCTGAAAGTGGGGAGAGCTACCCAACCCCTTGGGAGTCCTCATCACTAAGTCGGAAATACCTGGAGAGACCGTCTGCATTGGCGTGGTCCACTCCAGGCCGATGTTCCACCCAGAAGTCCATTCCCTGTAGGGAGATGGACCATCTCAGCAACTTGGGATTCTCCCCCTTCATCTGCATTAGCCAACGAAGGGGTTGGTGGTCAGTCTGAACCAGGAAGTGTGAGCCAAACAGGTATGGCCGCAGCTTCTTCAGAGCCCACACCACCGCAAAAGCTTCCCTTTCAATGGCACTCCACTTCTGTTCCCGGGGAAGCAGTCTCCTAGATAGAAAGACTACAGGCTGATCCAGGCCCTCTTCATTCAGTTGCGATAACACTGCCCCAATGCCATGTTCTGATGCATCTGTCTGGACAATGAACTCCTTGGAGAAGTCTGGGGCCCTCAGGACCGGTGCTGCACACATTGCCTGCTTCAACTTTTCAAAGGCTTGCTGACAAGCCTCCGTCCAAACTACCCGTCGAGGTTGTTTCTTTGAGGTGAGCTCTGTGAGGGGCGCTACAATAGTGCCATACCCCTTCACAAAGCGACGGTAGTAGCCTGTGAGACCCAGGAAAGCTCGGACCTCAGTCTGTGTCTTGGGGGGTTCCCAGGCCATGATTGCCTCAATCTTTGCCTGCAGGGGCTGCACTGTCCCCCTACCCACCAAGTGTCCAAGGTACACAACCGACCCCTGCCCAATCTGACATTTGCTGGCCTTGATTGTCAATCCAGCTTGTTTCAGGGCCTGGAGAAGTGCTTGCAAATGTTGCAAATGGTACCCCCCAAACTGCTACTGAAGACAGCAATGTCATCCAGATAGGCAGCGGAGAAACCCTCCATTCCGGAGAGGACCTGATTCACCAGCCGCTGAAAAGTGGCAGGGGCGTTTTTGAGCCCAAAGGGCATCACACAAAATTGGAAGTGTCCCTCAGGCGTGGAGAAGGCTGACCTTTCCTTTGCTCCATCTGTCAAGGAGATCTGCCAGTACCCTGAAGTGAGGTCAAAGGTACTTAGGTATTGGGCAGCTCCTAGCCGGTCAATTAACTCATCCGCCCTAGGGATCGGATGGGCATCAGTTTTTGTAACTGAGTTCAGTCCCCGGTAATCCACACAGAACCTCAATTCTGGTGTAGTGCCTGGTGGAGCGGCTTTTGGCACTAGCACCACCGGACTGGACCAAGGGCTGTTGAAAGGTTCTATCCCTCCTAGCTCTAGCATCTTGGCAACCTCTCCATGGATGCTAGCCTTCACCTTGTCGGACAGCCGGTAGGTCTTTGACTTCACTGGTGGGCTGTCCCCTGTGTCCACATCATGGGTACACAGGTGAGTCCTTCCCGGGACAAGGGAGAACAACGTAGAGTACTGCTCCAGTATCTGGCGACAGTCTTCCCGCTCTTCAGGAGTTAGGGTGGGAGAGAGAATCACTCCCTCCACTGACCCATCCTTTTCTTGAGACGAAAACAAGTCTGGGAGAGGTTCACTTTCCGCTTCCTCTCCCCCATCAGTCACCATCATTAAGATGACCTCGGGCCTCTCATGGTGGGGTTTGAGTCGGTTGGCATGAAGTACCCGTAGGGGCTGTCGTGGGGTCTTAAGGTCCACCAGGTATGTGGCCTTACCGTTCTTCTCCAACACCTCAAAAGGGCCTGTCCAGCGACCCTGGAGGGCACTAAGCTCTCCAGGCTCCATCACCCACACTTGTTGGCCAGGCTCCAATTCCACCTGGTGAGCATTGTGGTCATACAACTCTTTCATGACTGCCTGGCTGGCCTCCAAGTTGTCAGAAGCTTGCTTCCACAACTTCGCCATTTGGCTCCTGAAGGCCAGCATGTAGCTCACCACATCCTGGGGGGGTTTCCTGGGAGACTTTTCCCAACCATCCTTCACCAGGCTGAGAGGACCATGTACAGGGTGCCCATACAGAAGTTCGAAGGGGCTGAAGCCCACTCCCTTCTGTGGCACTTCCCTGTAGGAGAATAGCAAACAGGGTAGGAGGACGTCCCATTTCCTCCGCAGACTTTCAGGCAGACTTCTGATCATGCCCTTCAAGGTCTTGTTGAACCTCTCGACCAGTCCATTGGACTGGGGGTGATAGGGAGTGGTGAACCGGTAGGTCACTCCACACTCCTTCCACATTGCCCGCATGTATGCTGACATAAAGTTGGTCCCCCTGTCGGACACAACTTCCTTGGGGAATCCCACTCGGGTAAAGATCCCCATCAGGGCCCTATCCACCACAGGTGCAGTGACAGTCCTCAGAGGAATTGCCTCTGGGTACCGTGTGGCATGATCCACCAGAACCAGGATAAACCTGTGACCAGCTGTTGTTGGTGGATCCAATGGCCCTACAATGTCGATGCCCACCCTTTCAAAGGGGGTGCTAACGACTGGAAGTGGTTCCAGGGGAGCTTTCAGCTTCACCCCTGTTTTCCCACTGGCCTGGCAGGATACACAAGTCCGACAGTAAGTGTTGGACGCCACTTTCATCTGAGGCCAGTAAAAGTGGGGGACAAGCCGAGCAAAGGTCTTGTCCTGACCTAAGTGTCCTGCCAAGGGTATTGCATGAGCCAATTCCAGCAGAAAGGCTCGGTATTGTTGCGGGACTACCAAGGCCCTTGATGAATCAGGTAAGGGTACCTTGGGTTCACTGTAGAGGAGTCCATCCTCCCAGTAAATATGGTAGTGTCCCATAACATCACCTGCTGCCTGGGCTTCAGCCTGTCGCCTCAGTCCCTCCAGGGTAGGGCACTCCCTCTGCCCCTTACAGAATTCCTCTCTAGTAGGCCCCCCCTCCACATGCCACTCAGCAGGGATGGGTAGGTCCTCCAGAGAGACTACTTCCCCCTCCACGGACTCCTGGTCCACCACCGCAGGTGGCCGATCTGTCACATGGGGTGTGGAAGTCGAAGCAGGCTCTTCCTGTCTTTGGGTTTGTCCCTTTTTGGCAGCGGGTTGGGCCTTTGTTCCAGGCTCCAACCCAAGCGAACTCCCTCTCCGGGCAGTCGCAGACCTTGTACTCACACAGGCCCAGTCAGGTGTACCCAGCATCGCAGAGTGCATCCGGTATTCCACCTCTCTCCAAGCGTTGTGCTCCATATCATTCCCCAGCAGACAATCAACTGGCACGGCAGGGCTTACTGCAACTCGAAGTGAACCTGCAACCCCTTCCCACTCAAAGGGAACCTCAGCCACGGGATAGTGGCCCATTCTGCCGTCAGCCATCGCGGCGGGGTGGAGTACATTGGGAATCACCTGCTCTGGAGACACCAGTTGACTTCTCACCATAGTCATACTGGCTCCTGTATCTCTCAGAGCCTCCCCTCTCTGGCCATTGATGGTGATCCATTGCCCATACTTAAGAGTATTTGGGGGCACCTGGATCTTAGGAACTATCTCCCGTTCCCCCAGGGACACTAAGGTGACACCTGCCCACTCACCCCCCTTATCTAAGGGCAACTCCTCCCCGAGCGCTACACTAGCTACTCCCGGTGGTTTTCCTCTGGTGGGAGGGGGTGGTCTCTTTGGGCATCTGACATCTCCCTTATAATGTCCAACACCACCACACTCGAAGCAGTGGAGAACCCTTGGCTGCTGGCTTTGGCCAGGATTAGGGTTCCTGGGCGGGTTTGCCTTAGGGGTGAAACCTATTCCCTTTCCCTGGAAATTGTTTTGGGGACCTTTAGGGAACTCCCATTTTTTATCTCCCCCCTCCTTCTTCTGAGGGGCGCCCTGTCCAGCCTTTTGGGAATCCCCTCCAGTCCACTTTGAGGATACCCGGGTACTTGCCCAGATGTCCGCCTCCTCTGCAAGCTTCCGGGGATTGGTCAGCTTGCTGTCCACCAGGTGTTGGCGCAGCTCGGGAAAGCATTTCTCGAGGAGGTGCTCTTTCAAAAATAGATCATACAACCCCTCATAATCCTTCACCTCACTGCCCTTGACCCAGCCCTCTAATGCCTTTCTTGCATAATCAAGAAAGTCCACCCAGTTCTGGGTGCTTAACTTGTGGCTCCCCCTCAACTTCTGGCGATACCTTTCCGGGGTAAGCCCAAACTTCCTAACCAATGCTAGCTTCATGGTGGGGTAGTTGGTCTGCTCCTCTGATTCCAAGGCCAGCAAGGTGTCCCGACCAGTGGGAGGCATGTACTTATACAACCCACCCCCCCAGTGCTTCTCCTGGATCCCATGGGCTCTTAAGGAGACCTCATAGGCTGCCAGCCACTTGGCTATGTCATCCCCCTGACTATAGCTGGCAATTATATCCTTAGGCAGGTAGGGTCTGGACTCCCTGGTTGGTTCTCTGGTTTCGCTGCCACCATTTGGAATTGGAAAGGGTCCCCGTTGCAGGGCCTGGAGTTCTAACTCTTTTAGTTTGAATTCATGAGCCATTCTCCGCTCTTCCTTCTCCTGTTCTAACCTCCTCTTCTCCCTCCTTTCTTCCAACTCCATTTTTGCTATTTCCAACCTCAACAGTCTATCCTCTCTCCTGTCAGCTAACTCGGTTTCTGACAACCCTCTCGATGACACACTGCTGCCCTCCCGTGAGGTTGCCTTGGGGCTGATTGACATCTCAAAAGGGGGACATTCCACAGTCCTATCAATGACAGTACCTCTGTCCGATTCCTCCTCTTCCACCGTTCCCTCCTCATTGCGCGCTTCCACCCAAGCCCTCAAACTGATCTGGAGTTCCCCCTTCTTGGCACCACGCTTAAAGAACACTCCCAATTGTTGACAGAAATCTTTTAGCTGGGCCAATGAATAAGTGTCCAGTTTTTCCAGTCCAAATTCCATTTTGCAAAAGGCAACACAAGGTTAAGCACACAAAAAGAACAGAGTGGCAAGGGCAACCTGAAGCTACCTCCACCTCACCACCAGGAACAAATTTGGAAAAACAAAAGTAAAAATTAGGACGGCCGCTAGGAGAAAACTCCAGGTGTAGGCTAGTGGATTACACTAAATTACTACAGAGTAGTTGCAACCACAGTCAAGATCCCACCGCTAGACACCAACATGTTGGAACCTAAATATGTCAGGTCACCTAGGGTAGCCTGGCCTAGGGTAAGACAAAATCACTAGAGGCACATGTGTAAAGGTTGCAGACCACCCAGCAGTAATTCAATGCAATAACACGCAAAAATGACACTACACCAAAATTTGTGTAAAAATACGAGCTTGTTTATAAAAATATTCTCTGCTCTCTTGTCTTCAGATATCACAGTTCAGTACATTACATTTATCCATGAAATTATGAAGATTTTCAAAGTTGCCAAATTATGTCATTAATCAGCATTAACAGCACATTACATTAGTCTCCAAACTTTGCTAGACTTGACTCCTCTGAAGGGTTTTATACCTTTACCCCCTCTCCACCTTTGACTCCAGAAGAATGGGCTAGCCTCACTCACTTTAGTTTCTCTAAGCAAGGGGAGGTTGGAATATAGTTATTTAATCACAAAACGGGGAACATCCTACATTCAAAGTTAAGTTTCAGAAGATCCTTTCAAGAACCTAGATGGGCATTACCCAGTACTAGCCCAATCCTAATATAGCCAACCGGAAGTCTTTGCTCCTTTAAGAGAGACGCTAAAGCCTCCAAGTTCCCCCTCACGACCTCTCCTTACTTTGTTTTATGTTGGGCCCACCGGCCGGTGTCTCCGTTTGCTGGGGGGGAAAAAGACAAAAGGACCCAGACTCCTCCGGCCGAAGTTGCGGCCCCTCGTCCCTCCTCCTCGTTAGCGCGGAGTCAGGGAAAGAGGACACACCAGTCGCACCTCTCCGCTTGAAGTGCGCTCTCCTTTGGAAACCGGGCCGCCCGCTCCCTCTCTTCTCAGAGAAGCAGGGGCCCGCCTTGATGTAGCTCCCAGCGCTTAAGCGGGAAGCCCGGTGCTCGGCGGCTGCTCCCCGAAGATCTCCTCACCGGCTGCTGACAGGATTTCCCCCGCGAGGACGCAATCGCGCATGCACGGGGAGTAAGCGGATCAGCCAACAGAGTCTGCTCCGCAGCGGCCTGCTCGGTCCTAGGCCCCTCCTGTGATGGATCACCAGTTCAACTTGGAATATGCGCAGTGGCGCCGGGCACTATACCGCTAGTCCCCTTTTTCTCTTTCTTAAAGCAGCGCTGTCACGGAAGCGCGTTCAGCGCCCCAGGGGTCCAGCTCACGGCGGAATCAGGGAAAACGGCTCAGCCCCAATAACCCTGTCACCCCACTCTTTCTCCTCACTAGTGGGGAGGTTTGCTCACACGCTGCAGGACCAAACACCGGTAAGGGGGTCTCGGCATCACGCAGGGCAGGAACCTGCTTCACACCACGGAGAGAGGGGGGTTAGAGGTGGAATCCCTCACATTTGGGCCCCCCGATCTCCAGTTACAGCAGTAATCCACTAACCCTCCATACTGGACAGGAACAGGTGCACAGGAGAACTCCTTGTTTGGTTCCCACAGCAGGGATCTCCACAGCTCCACAGTCCACTGGGATTGACCCCTTCACCTAACTTGGGCACCTCCCTGACCAGGGTCAGCAGGAAGAAACTAACTCGGCTAGGACAGCAGGAATGGGGGGCGGGGAACCCAGACAGAGGGCAACCCTTGTAGAGCAGTCCACCCTTAAGGACCCTACCCCTTCCAGACCTCAGCCTTCACTCTAGCTGTTCCTCACTGGCAAGACAAAATGGTTGCCCAGCATTCCGCCTTTTATAGGCTGACCCTCAGGAGTCCAGAAGGGACCAGAAGGTTCTGGAATGCCCTACTCTATCCTATGGGAGAGGTTCTAGGTATGTCAGTTATGACAGTTGGTAGCCACCATTTTGTGACTCCAAAGAAATTCCTGTCAGGAAAGGCCTCTAGGCCTGAGGTGAAAAACTATAAGGGCGAAAGAGCACCTATCCCCTAGACCAACACCTTGAAAAATCTAGTGGACACAAAAATGAATAAGGTTATGAGGGGCAAAAAGGGAACAAAATAAATAATAAATTGGAGGGACTACGCAAAGGGCCAGACAGGTCTAACACCCCCCATCTATTTCTAGATGACAGAGTATTTCTCCAAGACTGGTCTTTGGTGGCCTGGCGCTGCACGCGTGATTGGCTTATTCTTATTATCAATATGGCCAAGTGAGTAGCTGACATGATTCTTGTGGAGATACAAACTTTAGAATCACAGATTAGGGTTACCTTGACAGGTCCACAATTTAAGAAAGAAAATGATGAGAACAACAAAAGCAATAAAGAATTCAAGGATTTGGTCCCACTTACTAAAATCAACAAATTTAAAAAGGATTTAGCGCGGTTCTCAATGGAGAAAATATATCCCTATACCAGCGCAGAGTATGTGCTTCCTCAGTTCAATCAACAAGGTAGGAGATATGGGTCCAACTATTTCACTTCAGGAAGTAAGTGGTCTAGTAACTCAGACAATTCAAATCAGAAGAGGCTCCACTCGTACAAACAGAGGACAATGGAGGGGCCAGAGAGGAGGTCCTCCACCTCCCATGTTACCACCACAATGGTGGGCCCCTGGTCCTTATGGCTACTCTAATCTACCTCCCCAGGGCCACATGTTCCCATTTCAGCCGCAACCCCAGATGTACTCTAACCAGCCTTCTTTAGGCTATGGCCGGAGCAGATTGAGAGGCAAGCGTCTTAACCAAGGAGCACAAGTTCATGATGGAAGTTCAAGCAGGCTCGAGCAACGAGACAGTATAGTCATCAATCTGTGCAGCCGTGCTCTGAGTATGGATGAACAGGCTGTCCTTGGTAAAGGTTTGGGCTTTGTTCCAACTTACCATGGTGATACTTTTTAGATCAGATAGGAATTGGCGCAGTTCTTCCACAAAATACGCCTTGAATTCTTCTTTAGAGACAAACCTACAGACAGCACTGATGTGATTGATACCAACACAGGCCTTAGAAATAAATCTACGCTCAACCCTCTCTGTAATCAAATTCCACCTCAGGTGTTAACTTTCGAGAAGGCGGTGACGATACAAGTTTCCAACATTTGTGCCAGAAATACTAGACAGTACTAGAACCTAAGCAAAAAAGAACGTCTAGCTATGCAGTCTCTAGCTACAGATAGCACAATTACTAACAAACCAGCCGATAAGGGAGGTGCAATTGTTGTAATGGACACCTCTGCTTATTGGTTGGAATGTCTTAGACAATTGGAGAACACTCAATTCTATGAACCTTTGCGTGAAGATCCCACTAAGAGATTGGAACTAGAGATCAAGACTTTGGTTGAGGAAGCACTCTCAAACAGCTGGATTACAGGACAAGAAGCCGGGTTTCTTATCAGGAGTTAGCCCATTATTCCTTACTTCTATGCACTATCCAAGGTGCACAAAACTCAAAGACCCCCGTTAGGGCGTCCTATCAAATCTGGACTGGGATCTCTGTTGGAACCCTTATCCACTTTGGTGGATCATTTTTTTCATCCCTTAGTTTTGGCCATGCCTACCTATTTAAAAGACACCAAAGATGTCTTGAATCTGATTGATGCCGTTGAATTTAACGTAGATAATGATTTACTCGTCTCTTTTGACGTGGAATCATTATATACATGTATCCCCCAAGATGAAACTTTGTCCAAGACTGAAACTTTGTTGTTGTTCCATCACCCCAGTCTCTTTTATTATGAATTGTGCCTGGATTGCAATGGTTTAGCTGGTTCCCTTGATGACTTCAAGACCTGGCTAAACAGCCGAAACGCATTTTTGAGATTTACACGCGAGTTCAGTAAGGTTCGCCTACCTTTTCTTGACATCCTCATTTTTCCAGCAGATGGATGCTTGAGCACTGAACTTTACAAAAAAACAATGGCGAAGAACTCACTATTGCTATTTGATAGTTTTCATTCCAAGGCTTTACGCCAAAAGTTGCCTTTCGGACACTTTTTATGTATCAAGAGAAACTGTTCAACAATGACAAAATATAAAGAACATGCAAAGTAATTAACAAACCAACTCATAACAAGACATTATCCTAAAAAACTTGTTAAACAGTCCTTGAAACGTGCAGCTAATAATAACAGATCTGCCCTGCTGGAACCAAAAAGTCTGAAAAAGAATTCCAATATATTGACTTGCGTTAACACCTTCTGCAGTTTCTCCAATCAGATCAAGAAAAGCATTCTGTCTAACTGGAATATCCTCAACATTGAGACAACACCATTACCTCGTCCCCTCTTCACCTTTAAATGCAGTACCAACATTAGAGACAGATTGGAACACACTCGTCCACGGAAGGACAGCAACACAGCAAAATACACTATGGAGTTTACCTGCGGTGCGAGGTCACTTTCCTTGTGAAAATTGTGCTGCATGTGCACACACAATACATACCACTGAACCCTGGGTATTGACAGACCATACTAACTGTAATACCAGCAATTTAATCTACCTCAACACCTGCCCTTGTCCACTTCGATATGTTGGGATGACGATGCGACAAGTAAAAACATGAATTTTAGAACACAAGAGCACTATTCGTTGCAGAAAGACCTCAACTAAACTAACCCAACATTTTGTAACAGCACAACATTCCCCTCAAGAACTGGAATGGACAGTGTTAGAACAACCTTTTATTCCAACACACATCGCTGACATTTGTACTTTTCTGTTTAGGAAGGAGCAGCGTTGGGTGCACAAGCTTGACAGCCACCAGACGGGTCTTAATGATGAGATCCCTTGGGTGTCCCTTTAAGTGATTTCCATTAGCAGATTGGGCTCCTTTGAAATCATAATTTTGTTTTGGATGGTATTGTGGTGATGCTCGTTCTTTGATAACCTTTGAGAAATAGGTTTTACCAGCAATGCATTTACATCCTTAAGTGGGAGGATAGCACTGTGTTAGTCCATCTGTATCTCTTCACTTTATCTGATGGATGGCGATACTTTTCTCTTACACATATTTGATGATGCCAGATCGCCATGTAAGACATATATTTAATGATTTCACACGTTTTTTACACTGACTGAAACTTTCTTGCTCGCCTGTTGTTACTGCTGCCAAATAGCCCCACTGACAAGCAGTACTGTGTGCTTTTAAATAGTCTTGTAAGTAAATTATTTATTGCATGACTAATAAAAATCTTTGCAATTAGTCTAAAAGTACATAGTTGAGCACTTTTGCAAAGCACGTAAAGAAGAGGAATAAAAAGAAAACAGGTCATTTCATTACAATAACATTAATGTAAAAGCATTTCAGAATTTGCAATGGTAATAAATGTGGAAGTGTAAATATGTACAAAAGGATTCTTATACTCTCCTTAGATAAAAAAAAATTAAAAACCCAGTTTCCTGTGAGACACTCATCAGTTTATGATGAGTTGTGCTTCCAATAACGTTCAAAAACTCTGTCAAACTTGGAAGGAGGGAGTTCTTTACAGGTTAGAATTTTTTTCGCAGATCAGAATTTATCCAGTTCATGGACTAGCAGCTGGGTTTAGCACAGTGTTTACTAATTTCATAAAGCGTACCAGTCTACAGGCTAATTGAATGTCTTCCCCCATAAAGCTTGCCAACAGTGCCTGTCGGCGGGTTCGCAGACGTCTTTGGTTCCAAAGCTGTGTTAGTTGTCGCCTTTGTTCACTCTCTAGGGCTTTGCAGCTGCATAGCAGGCGCAAAACGTCCTCCTTTGGGTCTTCGCAAAATCTGCAGTTTGTGTTGGATTTCGAACGTCTCCATCGGGGAAGGTGTTCTTTTGATGGTATTACCCCCATCCTCAACTGCAGAAAGGATTCCTTTGCCATCCTTGAGAAACCGGTACCTAGGTATGCCTGTGGGAGGGGCCTGGTGTAGCTCTGGATCACGAACCACCCGTGAGTCCTCCTGGCTAGTGCCGCTTTATCTTCTTCCAGGGATAGTATCTTCACTGTTTTATTAACGAGCCGCTTAAAGCATTTGTGTGTACAGTTCACTTCCCCGAGGTCTTTTAGCTCAAGGGTGTTCATTACTGCTTGGAGATAGACCATTGCAGGGCTGTCCTTGTTTCTTTCCAGCTCTTTCCAAAGCTAAGTGTTCAAGGTACCTAACTCAGCTCTCTTTACTTTGTGCCAGCATTTTACGTAAGCACCCTTACATGCTATTTGTTGTTTCTGTAGGCTGAACTCAAGCCTTAATTGTGCTGGCGAGGTGTACGGTGGGAGACTGAAAAGTATTCGCATTGCTTTGAATACTACTTTGTCTAAGATGGACTCATGTCTCCCTCTCATGCATTCGGTGCCGTAAGTTATCGATGGCAGTAGTCTTGCTTGTAGGAAGTCTAGCAGAGGGATTAGGTTTGGGCCCGCTATTTTGTTCTTAATGCTCTTTAGTGCAATGGCCAATGATATCCCTCTGTACCTAATTGCCGTTTTTTGTTGTTCAAATGAGCCTTTCGTATCAAAGGTTATTGCCAAGTATTTGTATTTTTTTACCATTTCCATACTTCTGGTCGCGTAGAAACCACTGTCGGTGTTGCTTTTTGAATGTTTGATTTAATATCATCACCTTCAATTTTTCTAAATTTATACTTAACCCGTTCTCTTCTGAGAAGTTACTCTTTGTATTTATGAGGTGTTGGAGGCCTACCGGAGTTTGGCTTATTAATATTAAATCGTCCGCGTACAGTAGGTTGGACAGAGTGTGGCCCCCTAACTTTGGGGCGTGATGATTGCAGTTATCAAGGTCTTCTGAGAGATCAGACATAAAGAGATTGAACAGGGTCGGTGCGAGGACATACCCCTGCTTCAGTCCTTTTGTAGTTGGTATTTCCCTTGATAAACAGTTGCCTGCCCCCAGTTTTATTTGAATCCAGGTTTCTGTGTGCAATAAAATCAATTGATTCAACAATTTGGGGTCAGTATCCCAGCCTGAGAGCTTGGCCCAGAGTTTTCCTTTGTCTATGCTGTCAAATGCAGCTGTATAGTCAATAAAGCACACATATAACAGATTTTTTTGTTTAATTGTGGAGTCTATTAAAAGGGAGAGAGCTAGAATTTTTGTCATTGTCCCTATGTTTTTTTGGAAGCCGGTCTGATTAATGGGAATAAGTTTTTCTTTGATGCCCAATCTGTTAGCTCTTCTAGTAGGAGCCCCGAAAAATATTTGGCGTCTATGTCTATAAGGGCAATGAGCCTGTAGTTCTTTGCTTCGCTCCTGTTGCCTTTTTTGTGGATTGGGGCGATAATTGATCCCTTCCAGGAGGTCGGGATTTGTTCTGCCACCCAGATTTTTAGAAGAGCGGGAGCAGTTGCTCGGCCCAGTAATTTGATTCCTGCATGGAAAGAGCGGGGGGAAATCCATTTGGCCCTGAGGCTCCCTCTTTCCTGCCTTTCGCAATTCTTCCCTTGATCTGTAATATTGAGCCTGGGAAGTTGGTCTCCTCGGCTGGTGGCTTTGGGCCCTTCAGAATCTCCTCCCGGACCTCTAAGTCTTGATTTGCTTTGTCGGTTTTATTGTTGAAATAGTGAGTTAGATGTTTTACCCAGATCTCATCCGTTATATGGGAATTTTCTCCAGGGGCTTTAGGATTCTCTATTTTGTTAACTGTATTCCAGAATCTCGTGCTGTTGTTAGTTCTTAAGTCGTAAAGCAATTTCGCCCATGTTTTTTCTGCGGAATCCTGTTTTATTCGCCACAGGGTCTTGTTCTTGTTATTCTTTAATGTCCTCAGTTCAGTCTGTAGGCTGTTGTCGCCCCCATTTTCCCGCAGAGCGCGGAGGGTTCTATTAATTGCGCTTTTTATTTGCCTTAATTTGCAGGTTTGAGGTGTCAGAGGATGAGTTTTTGGGTTTCTTGTCGGCCAGGCAAGTAGATCTTTTTGGCTCATTGGTGCATAGATTTCTTGTGAAGGATTGCTCTTGGAGTTAGCTAGGCCAAAAGTTTTCAGGAAGATTTCCCAGGCGCTTATATTATTATCATACAATGATTTAACACTTTCCCAGCAGATCTTGGCATCTTTCGCAAGTTTTTCTGGATCGCTTGTTTTACATTTGATTCTTTTACACTTTGCCGTGATCGTTAAATTTTGCACGTTAATTGGAATTGTTAGTGCTGTCCCCTGTGCCATCAGGGTCAGTTCTTGCGGGAGATGGTCGCTGCAGTCAGACGCGCCAATTTTGAAGTAATTTACTAATGTGAAAAGAGGATAAGATTAAAAGGTGTAATCTATCGCTGTGCTAGAGTTGAAGTTGTGGAAGGTTGCTGCTTGAGGTCGATCTCTAGGTGATCGTCGGTTTATTGATATCAGGCCCAAATTTGTTAGATCCTTTAATAGGTTTTTGGATAGAGTTGTTTGTTTTTCCCACAGGCACTCTTCCAATAGAGGGATCCCCCTTTCAGATAGTTGATCTTCTGTTGGGTGGTTGTTTCATTGGCTCTTTGAGAGGAACATGTTAGAATCACCCGATACAATAAAATCCGGGATTTCTCCTTCCGTTATTAATTTCGTCAGTTCTAACACCAGGGACTTTGCGCCATTTTTTTTTCCTTTCGGGTGCAAGTAAGTATTTACCAGGATTAGCTGTTGTCTATTTTTTTCTGGGTTTGAGATTTCCAGCTGTACTGCATTAATTCCATTGTCAGATGTGTTTTTATTCAGCAGTTCTTTTACTGTGTTTATTGTTTTTATCGAGGTGTATGTAGTAAATCCTCCTTTCTGGTGTCCAAACTTGAGTTTCTACTGGCTGGGAGGTGGTATGTTTTGTAGCCGTAGAGGTGAAAGGGCTCTACCAACCAGATTTCTTGTAGTAAAATTAGGTCGTACTGCTGGAAGTATGACAATAGGTCTTTGTTTGTGGTTTTTGGACCTAGACCGTTTATGTTCCAGGAACACAGTTTTAACAGTGGCTTAATTTTTGGCACATTACTGATTGGTTCTTCAATCTGTCATGGACCGATGTGTCTGGTGTTGATAGCTTTTGCTACCCAATCCCAGTCTTGTCTTGGGTCCGGTTCGCCTTTATTTCTGGGCGACGGGAGTTCTCTGTCCTTTCGTTCGTCTGAGCCTCCTCGGGCTCCTCTTAATATGGATTTTTTGGGTGCACCAGGCCAATCTTTTTTTGTGTTGGGTTAATATATTCTTGAAAATTGCGGAGTAGTGGTTCAGGGTAGCCGGATTGTCATAAGGTTTTATTCGAATCCCCCATGCCTCTAGTTGCCTTTCCTCCTTTAAGATTTTTTTCTGCCAGTTCTCCTGTAATCCAGGTAGTTTTTGATATTTCCTGTTCCGACAGGTGCTTATGACTGATGAATTCTACAGCCTCCAGATCTTGGGTATTTAATCCTCCCAGGTTTGTGATCTAATTTAATACTCGAAGGATGTTACTTCTATTTAGGATGTCCTCTCGGCCCTTAGATCTGTACTCTGAGATGAATAGTATTGATTTATGGTTAGCGTAATTGGTGTTATCCAGAGATTGTTCGGATTTTATTTCAAGTTCTTTTCTTTGGGGTGTTCTGGGGGCTTGAGAGACTTGCCCCCTCTGATTCAGTGGTTCCATGTTGAGTATTGGTTTATGGTTAGCGTAATTGGTGTTATCCAGAGATTGTTCAAATTTTATTTCAAGTTCTGTTCTTTGGGGTGTTCTGGGGGCTTGAGGGACTTGCCCTCTCTGGTTCAGTGATTCCATGTTGAGCTTTACCTCAGGTTCTTTTTTCCTTATTGTTGGGGCCGTGGTAAAGGCGAGTTCCTGGAAGACTGAGCCCCCTGTTTTTTGTGAAGGCATATGTCCAGCAAGTTTTGTTCCAGCTTTTTGCACTCCTAAGAAATTTATTGCAATCTTATTTTTTGTCCCTGGACCTTCTTGCTTGTTCACTTCCACCTCTGATCCTTTAATCTTGTCGGCTTGTGAAAGTTTGGTCTGTGGGGACGTTATTTCTGGTCCCGTTGGTCCATGATCGTTAAAGGGACTCAGCTTATCGTATGAATTTGGTTCATCGCTGGTGTTTCCTTGTTCCAACTCGGGGTCTGTTGACGTTTTGTTTGCCTGTTGAAAGAAGGATTTTATGGTGGATGTTTTATTTCTCCCTTTTCTCTTTATTTTCCGTCGTTGTTTCGATGTTTGCTTTCTGCCAAACCATTGATCTCCTCCTTCTGAGTTGTCTGGCTGCTCTGTGGAGTTACTCTGCTGCTGTTCTTCTTGTTTGGGTGAATGTAAGGATCCCGCTTGCTCTGGTCCTTCTCTTTGAGAGTTGTTTGCATACTTTATGTCTGTTAGGAGATCGCTCATTACAGCCGGGAGGGTGGCTATTTTGTCAATAATTGAATAACAAGTGCAACTTGTAAGGTTAATCGCAGTTTCTGATTGGGCTCTTTTAATCAGCTCATTCAGGTCTAATAACTTGTCATCGATGTTGATGACATGTGTGGTTAGGCGGGTTAAAAGGGCTAGTTGGATATCCATCTTGTCCGAATGGTATTCCATGGCTTTTGTAGAGAGATTCATAGTGTTTAAAAGGGACGCCCATAGACCGCTCTCTTCTGTGGTTAGTGCCTTTGGTACTTCATGTATCTTGTTTTCTATGTCCTGCAGTGATATGTCACACTTTCCCTGGGAATACGTATCCACCATTTTTTCCCATTGTCAGGAAGGATGAATTGATTCCCGCTGTACCCGAGGTCTGGTCCTGCGGGTTGTTGATATTCTTGTTTTCTGGGGATGAGGTTTTGGTTTGGTTCAGAATGGCATTTATTTTAGTTATTGAGGATTTATTTGTGGATGAGCGTTGAGACCTTCTGTTTCCTTCACTTTCCTGTTCGTCAATGTCGTTACATCCCTCCTGTGTTCCTATGGGGTGATGGGGGATTGCAAAGAGGGCTGAGCCGTTTGTGGCAGTTGATACTGCGTCTCGTGTTATATTTGGCCAATGATTGCGAGACTGAATTATGATGTTTGGTTCCAATGCCACTCTTGGGGATCCCAGGGGCCTTAAGGGGTGCTTTTTTGTATGGTTTTGCATAATCTGGTTATAGCCCTTCTCTTCCTCTTGTTCGTCTTTCTCGCCTGCCCATAATTGGGACTCTTCTTTGCTGCTTTCTACGCTGTCCTTGTGCCACCTGGGTTGCTTCCTTTCTTTATCATTTACTTGATCTCTGTTTTCTTCTGTCTTAGGTTCGGTCTTTGGCTTCAAGGGATGTTTTATTGTTCTATCATTGTTCAGGGAGCTCACCGTCACTGGATCTAGTGTGTCTGGACTTTTTATGAGAATTTTTTCTGGGCACAAGGGGGAGGGAAGGCCCTTTTGTGTGGCGCTGGTGAAATTCAACACTGCCCCGGCATCTTTTATGAAGGAGAATCTAGTGTAAATTTTTGTTTGGAAGAGAATTTTTGGTGTTTTGATCTGGTTTGACACCGGTCCCTCTGCTTCTGTTTCCCTTTCCCTATCCAGTTTCACTAAGACTTCATCCTCCATATTGCACAGTACGTTGGTTCTTATTGGTTTCTCCTGGGTGTTTTGGCAGGCACCTTGAGGATCTTATTTTTCTTTTTTCGATTACTAATCACTGTTGAAATTCTCCACCTTTCTTTGCCCGATCTCAAGTCTAGTTAGCTATCTAGGTAGCTGCCTGAAGTATCTAGCTGTCTGTGACCGAAACGGACTGTTGTTCCTGTTATTCCTGAGAGGTATCGTAATGCTACTGCTACTACGCCTCTTGATTGATTTTCCGATTGGCGTTTTGAACTTTGTATGCTGCTTGGTGATTCCAAGTGCCAGGTAGCTTTGCTTATTTTTGCCAGCCTTTCTCCTTGTTTTCTTAGTCACTTTGTCACCTTGTTTACTTAATTTTTCTTGGTTTTTGCTTGACCGCCCCCACTGCCAGGATTAACCTCGTGTCTGTCCTTGTCCGGTCTGCTGCGGTGCACTGTGCGCCTCACCCCCAAGCGGCCGGAACAGCAAGAAACAGCCAAGTGGAGTGGCTGATGCGAGGTGTTCAAGGCGCAAGGCAGGAAGTCAGGTAAGGGTAGGTGAGGGCTAATGAAGGCAGGCAGGCGGGGGGCAGATAGGTTGGTCTCACTGGGGTTTTTGCTGAGGCGGACACAGACGGACACAGCTGCAATCGATCACAGCATAGATGGGAGCCGAAGTCTATACAGTTAGTGCTACTACTCCCACTGAGGTTACTGGGAGGCAGAGAAGCCCGCGGGGGGACCAGGAGGGGGCGTGGGACCAGTTGTAGCGATCGACTCCCCGATGCCTGCACAACTATGGCTCACCTCCAACTCCAGCCGCTCCACTTGCCTCAGCTGGTGCAGCCGCCGCCACCGGCGTTCGCTCTCTCTTTTCTCCGTGGGGCTCGTTTCTCACTCCGCCTGCCGATTTCCGCAGCGCAAGCCTCTCCCTACACCTGCTTGCGGTGGCGGTGACGACTGGAGATAGCTGGAGATAGCTGGTGGTAGGGGGGATGTCGCTCACTCACTCCCCTCTCATTCGCGCCTCGCTCCTCGCAACTCCTCGCAGCTCCTCTGGCTCACAGCTCGTTTCTGGCTCCTTCTCCCAGATAGCAACCAGATCCGACTTTTAGTGGGGCTATGAGTATCTTTATGCAGAGTGTCTCTGTCTGCTCTGCTACAATACTCCTGCTTTGAATAGTCTTGTGTAGTTGTCATGCTTTCGATCTTTTAACTATGTTCTGCACATGCGTTTTAAAATAGTGAACTCACAACCAGGCATACGCATTGATACGATAGAGTGACTCAATGTTGAGGCATGCGCATGAACACGATTCTTAGCGTTCCGATTCCACCGGCTTCCAATTAGCTAAATTATGCTAATGGGTATGAAAGGATCGCCTTTTCAACCTAGCACTCACTTTCGGCAGCAGGCTCTCTCTGTCTAGGAGTACTGACGGATAGGTGAGTGCTGGGTGGGCTTTGGCTTGTGTGGGCAGTGAGCTACATTTTTCAAATCCCCCGTTTCACTGGCTGTATGCACTGACTCTAGGTTGGTTTAGTTTCCTATCCTTCTTGTTGGGTGTGAGGCTCCACTAGCGGGAGTGGTTATCTTAATGACATTGTCACTATGGTAGCAGGAGTTAGGGGTTTTTAGACAGCAGATTGCCCTGTAACTTTCCTGTTATAGGAGTACCATCTTAGTGGATGTGCTCTAACGTTTGCCAGCGCCAATAAAAAACAGGCATATATATCTTTACGATCAAGCGCTAAGAAAGAACAGATATTCTTTCTAATGCGAATGAGTGGTATGGCCCAGCTCAGCCAGTATACTGTATTGTGCTTTCTTTTGAGAAAGTGTTTCTGGTACGAAATGCTCCTTGTCTCCTACAGTAGGGAGGGGGGAGGGGTCTTACAGGGCTCTTTTAGACTAAATATAATGTACCCCCTCTCAATAGTAAGGACCTGAATAATGGTCCTCATATATTCTTTTTCCCTTCCTTTTGAAGCTTCTTGCTTTCACATTCAAAACTCTTACAAAACCTAATAGGTTTACTCTAGGTCTATAAACAAGGTCATTTCATCATTAGTCTTGTAGGGTACATTAAGGTGTATAGACGGACACACACACTCTACCCCCTCCCCTTTCTTTGTAGAGCGGTGCTCCCTTCCTGAGCGGTTGCCAGGTAGAGGTGAGGTCCTGTACCCAGCAGTAGCGGGTAAAGTATTTTGTTTTTGATTTAATTATCCTATGCTGATCCCGTATTGTTAGTATCACAGCATTTATTTTGCATACCTGAAATTTATTATATTTATTTTCTCGCAGGTATCGTCACCTTTTGTCACTGACAAACCTAAGATTGTGTCCTTGTTCATCTCACTTCATCATAGTAGCAGCATCAACCTAAAAGGTCGTGACGAAAGCATGGTCTGAGTATGGACTTATTTGGCTGAAACAAGTTGACCACTATTCAGTACACCATAGCAGTTTAAATTCATACCGCTGGTGCACTGCTTTTTTAATCCTGACAGTGGGCATATTTGAATTAAAGTGTTGCTTCATGCCCCCTAGTCAGTTTTAGATTTCACACATTTCTCACAATTTTGTTCACATTTATATCTTGTTCTTTGCGCTGGGACCTCACTCACATGTTTGGCTCATCATATGTGGGTTTAGAATACCCTTTACACTCCAATAAAACATCCCAGAGCTCCTCCCTCTCAGAGAGGGGGTTGTAGCCCTCAAAAGAACTAGGTGTTTCCTTTGGGAGGAGAATCCCTATGATGAAGCATGTCACCTTTGGTGAGTGAGGGATTACGTCCTATCAAGGGATCTGCCTTTGGATATATATTTTTTTTTAGCACTAACTAAGGGATCCATGACTAAGCAATGCATTCTTCTAATCTCATGGAGGAGTGTCACCATTTCATAATTATATTTTTGTACATGGTTAGACCCTAGGATTTCTATATGTTTGGCAGTACCACAAGGATCAGCATTGAGCCCCACCCATTTTAATCTGTATGTCACCCTGTTAGTGTCTCTGATCGAGGGTCTTGGGTTCTCAGTTGTGCCCTACGCTGACAACACTAAAATTGTAGTGTCAGTCACAGAAAACCCTGACAGCACAGCAGAGCGTTTTCACAGCTGCATGTCACATATTGGCAGTTGGATGTCCAACAATAGTCTGAAACTCAATTCAGATACAACTGAAGTGCTGTTATTAGGCAAGCAACCATCATTTTGGTCCCCCAACTGGTGGCCCCAAGAAATAGGTGTGCTCCCAACTCCTCGGCCTAAGGTGAAAAATCTGTGATTTCAATTTGATGAAAAACTCTCCTTTGTGGGACACCCTTATGCCATTACCTTGTCTCGGTTTTTCATTTTTAAATGACTGTGGAAGGTTTTCCTGTTCATCCCGTTCATCCCTCAAGACCTACTGAAAGCAGTGATCAATGCTTTGGTCTTATCTAAAATTGGCTACTGCAATGGGCTTTTTCTGACAGCCCACAAGAAAGCTCTAGACAAGCTCGAAATGGTCCAAAATGCAGCGGCCAGATTGTTTTTAGGAATACCGAAATATCAATCAGTCTCCAAGGCCCTCCCCGCACTACACTGGCTCCCGGTTAGAAAGCAGGTGGTGTTCAAATCTCTTTGCATCGCTTTTATGGCTCTTCATCTTGTGGGTTGTGAATCGATGAAACAACTTTTTCAACAATACATCCGCCACAGAACTTTAAGATCCTCCTCCCAGGCTAATCTGGTGGTATCAAAATTCAGGAAATCCTCCTGGGGAGGCAAGAGCTTTTCAATAACCACATCCAAGCTCAGGAACTCGATTCCTCTGACACTGAAAACTACAAAAAATGTGCCTACGTTTCGCAAGGCCCTTAAAACCTGACTACTAACAACTAGCTCAGGATCATCACCCACCGGCTCCTCACAAGCCGTTGTCTGATGCTGTCTTTCCATTGGTCCACCCCCTGGAAGTCAGTGCCTAGGCACCTACAGGTAGTAGTGCGCTTGTTAATTCCTAATTTCATTTAATTTCATTTAATCACTTCATGCATATCACAGAAAATTAACTGACCGAGTAGGGGCCACAGAACAGGCTCTCTCAAAGGTCCAACTCGCGTAAAAATTGCAGGAGTGACAGCTCTGACACCAGCATCCTGCACCTAGAATCTGGGGTGGTGGATGCAGAGGGGTAACGCACAACAACATTTGCATTATAGGTATCCTGGAGGGGGAGGTGAGCCAGGGTACAGTCACATTTATGGAACGATAGATCAAGGAGCTATTGCTGGAGTCCTCCTTGTCGTCGTACTTCTCTATTGAGAGGGCACATCGCATCCCCTCTCAGGCAAACCTGCTCTCAAGGTAATGCATTCCCATGACAGAGACATCATACTGCGTGAAACCTGGAAGCTACAGGAGGTCATACTGAAAAACACCAGTGTAATGTTGTTTCTGGACTGAACCTTAGGGGTACCACGCCAGCACAGTTCCTTTCTAGCAGTGAAGCAGCAACTTCGCACACTGGATATCAAATATTCCTTACTCTTCCCTGCACAGTTGCGTGTAGTGACTGCAGACAAAATAAGATTATTTGAAACACCACAAGATGCTTAGGACTAGCTAAGGCAGTTTTCTGGGGAGGAGAGCAGAGAATCACGAGAAACACACTTGGATCGCGATGGTCCTCCCAGCCCGACGGCAGAGCTGAAATTAGAGAAAATTATCATTGAGCGTAGGCGAGCTGCCGAGCAGGCAGCACGGATTTCTGATCCAGTTAATGGTTCTGACCAGAATGCTGCATCTGCCTGATCGTCCGAGGACGAGGAGGCATCGGTAGCTTGCCCACTGGATACCAACGAGACAGTTCTGCCAAATGTCACGCCAACGATGTCCGATGACATTATTTGATTTGTAATTTGTTTCTGGATGTTTACTGTCTTATGCTGATTTTGCAGTATGACCCCTGCATTTATTTTTGATCTATTGAATAAAAATGTTGTCTTTATCGGTCGTGGCGGGCTGGCTCCGGGTTTGGCAGATAGGATACTCTCTTCTTCTTTGGGCATACATTTCTGGGGTAAAGCTCGAAATTTGGTCAACAATTAGAATACTTCTTGGGGGGTCCCACTTTATCCCTGCTTTGATAGGGGATGTTGTTCTATCTGATCTGTGAAGCCACTCAACCCCTACCAACATTCTTGAGTGACCATTCTGTTAGACATAGTTTGTGTATTAGTTTAGGCAGCCTTTCCTTAAGGTCTGCCCTTTTGGTATTGACTATATGCCACATTGGCACCAGGTTCAAGTATTATGTTGTTTGGGTTCTGCTACGCATGCTCTTTGCGGGCTTTTGACCTTGCTCTCCCATGTAGTCACATGTACACTCTCAGATTTTCATATTACACACTTTACCACCCAGACATAACAATCACCCCTCACTTAATTATTACCTGGAACATTAGTGGTATGCATAACCCATCCCGTCGCTATGAAGTATACTCATATCTGTAAAGACACCATGTCCAAATTGCTTTACTGCTAGAGCGACACTTAACACTTCAGAAGCAGTGAAATTGCAATGCTGATGGAGGGGGTGAGTTTTGCCACACACTTCTCCTCTTGTGCCAGTGGAGTATTGATTTGGGTCTGCCTGGGCACTCCTTTCCTTGCAGAGGAGGTTGTGTCGAACACAGAAGGCAGGTATATCTTCATTAAGGGAAGACTCAATGGCCGTCTCCTCCTGTTAGGCAATATTTGTGTCCCTCATACCGACCAGGGTTCTTTTCTGTGGTCATTGTCACAAGTACTTTCCAAATTGTGTGATCTACCGTGTTTGGTGGGGGGGAGATAGTATTATGTACACAAGCCTAGGCTGCCACTCTCCCCCCTTAAAGTGTACAATGGCCTCTACGAATGCCTTGCTGCTATGGGATTGGATACACCAGTGGGGATTGGTGAACATCTGGAGGTCTCGCAACCCCTTGACATGATTATACTCTTTTTACTCTCTCCCACATAAATTACACTTCCGCATAGACAGGATACTGTGTACACCCAATCTTTTACCTTCCATCACCCATGCCAATTGCTGATCACAACCAGCAATACATAAATATCTCTGCAACAATAGACCTTCCCCGGTCCCCACTTGGTGCCTACAATCAGGATGCTGGAAGACCCTGCCTTTCTGCGATTCCCTAACACCACTATTATCTAGTATTTCTGTCACAACACAGATACAGCCTCCTCAGCTCCGTTAGAATGGGATGCACTAAAAGTGACTTTGAGAGCCAGTTGTCTAGGTCTAGGCTGTGGCATGGGGAAACAAGTGGAAGACGAACTGTCCAAGAACCTTAGTGGACCTCGAAACATGCTCTGTCACTACACCTTTGCATGAATCGGACCTTGGTGACGTGAAAAAAACACATGCAGATCTGCTCAAGCGACTTTGATGCCTGAATTATGCAGCACACTCAGCCAAAGTGCATGCGACTGCTAATAGTTCGGGGTACCTTCTTACCTGGCTGATTCACCAGGATCGGCCAGTGCAACCAATTAATGCGCTGAGGTCTCCTGGGGGCATGTTGCATTACACACAACATGTCATTTGTGAGAAACTAGTTCTACATTATTATTTTTATTATCATTTTATTATTTATATGGCGCATGATTCATCCCCAGAGGGGATGTTGATAGCACCTTTATCAGGTATCAACTCCTTTGTGTTGGAACTCTCCTTCCCCACACTAACTCCAGATCAGCGTTTGCACCTTGATGCCCTCATCACTTCTGATGGGGTCCAGGCTGGGATGCAGACCCTTGCTACTAGGAAGGTTTCGGGCCCAGGTGACTTTCCATCTGAATTCTATTAAGCCTACGCCGACCTTCTAGCCCCACATCTTCAGTGAGTCTATGTGAAAGCGCTCCTCATTTCCTTCCTCCCTGATTCTCTTATCGCCCATTGGCATTACTAAATAGAGATTACAAAATCCTAGCTAGGGTGTTAGCAGAGAGGCTGGCTCCTATAGTTCCCTCTTTGATACACCTTGACTAGAATAGGTTTGTCCTGGAGTGTACTACTTCTTTTAATTTATGCCTCCTCCTATTAATGCCATTTGCCCCTCATACTTGGCTGCAATCGGGGTGTTTAGTACTCAATCTGGAGAAGGCATCTGATACTATTGAAAACCCTTATCTTTTTGAGGACCTTCCACGATGCAGCATTGATATATCTGCTTGATGAAACTTCTCTATGATAGAATGACCTTAAGGGTCCAAACTGGAAGCCTTGTCTCGGCACCGATTAGAGTTTGTAGAGGCACTATACAGGGCTGCCCCCTTTCTCCCTACCTTTACTCCTTAGCCATAGGACCCTTAGCTCTAGCCATGCGTTCTTCAGCATGGTCATGGGGTATACCAATGGATGAGGATTTGCATGCAATATTATACGCAGGTGATCTGCTGCTGTTTGTTAAGGACACCTGCTCTGTTCCGGATGCAATACCTGACCTCCTTACTCATTTGGCAGGCCTATCTGGATTACAAGTCAATGGGGTCCTGCTTGTTTCGCTTTGTACCCAGCCTACCTAACTCAGCACTCATAATTAACGGATATTCTGTTACTTGGCAACTGACTGTGTTCATTACTTGGGCATTTGAATTTATCATACAGATCGAGATTTGCTTGACGGCAACCTTACAAGGGCACTCACTTCCTTAACTTCGCAGATGTCTTTTTGGAAGACACTTGCTCTCTCAGTTGTTAGGAGAGTCGCTCTTACTAAAATGGTGGTGCTCCAGTGTCTCCTTTATTTTTTCACTAATCTGCTGCTGCATCTCCCTCCACCCTTCTTCCACTCTCTTGAACGCATGATTCAGGATCTTATTTGGAACAGATCTCTCTGTAGGGTGGCACTTTAAAACTGTATTTACCATTGAGCCGGGAGGATTAGCAGTGCCTAACTTGCAGCATTATTACTTAGTGTCGCAGATGCAGTTAGTGGCTCACTGGATGGTGGGGCTACACCTCTAGGAAGCAGTGGCGGATGGTCCGCCTTATAGATTGAATGCTCTTCTTTATTTGTTTCACCTCTATTCTAGGACATCCCAGCCTTGACCACGACTCTTACAGGTGGCCTATCATTGCTTGTGCCGCTGCCTATTCCTCACCAAACGTATTACACCCTACACCCCCGCAACACCATTATTAGGTATACCCAGGTATAACAGAAAAACACTACTGGTTGAGCTCCCAGCATGGCATGCATCAGGCTTACATACAGTGGGGGCCTGTCTCACAAGGGTACACTCATGGCGTGTGAAGCACTAACACAAGAGGTAGGATTGTCCCGCGACACTTCATTAGACATGTCGCTTGCCTTGGCACACTACAGTGCCACTAAGAAGACGTTACGCCAAAAACCACAAACTCACCACACACTCTAATATTTACACGTCATTGGAGAAGGGTGTAATCCTACCCACTTTTTTGCAGAAGCACTTTATTTGCAGACTGCCAAGCATTTGACCATACCACTGGGAGACAGACCTGGCATGCCCATGCACCTCTAAGGAATGCAACATGATTCTGGCAGGCCCTACATACATCCCTCGCAGCGCTAGATCCTGATTAATGCAGTTTTACATTTTACATAGGACATATTTTACCCCTGAGAAGCGCAATTGTTATTTTCATAGACTATACACGGGTTGCCCCCGCTGTAGCCATCCTGATGCTGATATTTTACATATGCTATGGTCATGTCCCACATTATGGCAATACTGGGAAGAGGTAACTACCATTTGACTGCCTGTACCGACCGGCATCTTACGTGCACATGGGAGGGTTGTATATTAGGCATAGTCCCAAGAGATAAGAAACACTACTACACGCTTTCTGGACCTTGGCTTCATAGTAACCAAGCGCCTCATTATGAAGTGCTGGAAGTCCAGTGAACCGCCATCACTAATGGCCCTGTCATATTCTCATATTCCATCCTCAACTAGGTTAGAGCAGAGGGAGCCTCTCTCTGTAAAGTAGACACCCAGATCTACCCATTTAATCCAAATGGGACGCGATCTTGACTGCCCTCCATGCTGCATTATGCCCCGAAATTAGTGATGCTTTTGACCCATAGCTCGTACCTGATCAGGAATACTTAAGAAAGCCATGATACCAATGTCTGCACTGTGTACATATATATTGAGATATGTACTAAGTGACGCCGGCCTTTCACTGTGATGATGGTAATTTACTCAAGGCGAACTGGAATTGCATTGAGTGACAGAAAACCTTCCTTGTTTTCCCCTTGTCCCCACCCCTCTTTACCCTACTCCCTCGTCATAATGTTTACCCCGGTTCCCTCTGAGCTAACTGATTGCTTGCAGTTATGTAGTGTATATATGTTTGATGTCATTACCATGGAATGGTGCGGACAGTATGGCTGCACACTGACTGTTCACCTTGGGAGGCATCTCTCGCTCCTGTAACTTGCCTCACAGGCCAGTCATTTCTTGATCTACGGTAAAGTGTACGCTAGAATAACTGTAATGTGCTCGTCCAGGTCTCATTTTAGTCACCCATTCAATTTTTAACACCCTTGTAATATTATTGTGCCTGATATTAGACTGTAACTGTTTTATGGAAAAATGTAATAAACAGATCTAACAAATAGAAAAAGTACAGAGAAATTTAGGGGAACAATTAGAAGTAAAGTTTATTCATATCTGAACTCACGTTAATGTTGGGGTTTTCTGTGAAGAAGCGGAGACCCACACATTGAACTGAGCTCTTTGCAATTTAAAAATTGTTGATCTACTTTCCTCCCAGATTAGGTTACTGGCATTGCTTAAAACTTTTTGCCTTAAGTAAACAAACATCCACAGACAAAGGAATGTTGGTTAGCCAGGTGATGTAGTCCATACTGAGAGAAAATAATTACCCACTATCTTCTCCATGGATTGTACATGAGAATTGCTGATCTCTTTTTTACCATTTCCCTAAACATTTAATTTTGCAAATGGCATAGGTTGGCATTTCCACTATTAATATGATAATATGGTTGAATTAGGGCATTCCTTGTTGATACTATATGACAGATAAAGTAGAGAGGGGACATAAGCGGACCAAATACCATGTTTTCTTTGACAGAGGGGGGTCTTTTGGTACAAACAGTGTTCAAATTAAAGAAATATCATATCACTGCCTCAAAGAGACATGAGACTATATAGATGACGTGTTCGGGTGTTTAAATCCTTCGCCACACAAGGATCAAATCATCTACCAAATCATGAAAGATATCGGTAAATTATCCAGAGCTCTAATTAGGTAGATGTAAACACAAAAGGGCCACTTGATTGGAGATAATTAACAAATATGTATCCTGTATAGCCTGTATCATCTTAGCTATTATGCTTTTGAAATTCTGATTGAATAGAAAATATGCATATAATTGACTTGGAACATTGTCTGCTTTTTCTGCAGGGAAGTAACTTATATCATCGCTTTAGCTATTGAGATAGCGAGCGACCCTGCCTTTGGATGCAATTAATCTAAATTGCATTTGGCATTCGAAACATAAAGAGTAGCACAAAAGGATTTATAAAAGTAGACTGTCAGGTCAGCCGGACTCACAGCCTGCCTTACTTGAATAAGGCTAATTGCCTTTATAATTTTATCTTGATATAATTTGCATTGAAGTCCCTATTCATCTGTTTGGGAACTGACATTTTCTAGGATTCACTTCAGAACATCATTGCCATGGTTTGAGAGGGGAAGTGCAAATGAATGTGAAAAATATGTTACATGTCTACTTTCTCTCTATTGCCAGGAACAGGCTCACAGAGTAACGCCCCAATGTGAACTTTAGGCATCCGGTCAGTAATCTAGCCTCTCAGATGGCACAGTATCCCACTTCCCTTTTCATCATCAGTATGTTGCAGTTGTATCTGTGATTCTTTTGATCCAGCGGCCCTATAGAAAATATGCTATAAGCTACGCCACCTAACTCCACACTACTCACCATTAATCATAAATCTTTAATAAGGCCCATAAACTAACATGACATATTTTGAGCAACTGAATCATGTGACCTAATTAATAAACCTATTCACAAAATATATACATTTATATACATCTTCAGAAAACTGACTTTATCACACTTGATAATCCCTATGATCAATTAAGCCACTGTGGCAATAGATCTGCTAATGGTAACCTAGACACATGAAATAACAAGTCCAGCTTGTTTTTCAAAGATTATTATTTATTTTAAAGAAAGTGCATTAGAAATCTTTTTATTTAAGCATTATTATTAAAAATGTTAGCGAAGGAATGACAGTTTCAAGTTAAATCAAATAGCATAAATCAAATTGGAATAAATGTTGGCATCATCTAAACCCTAAGTCCCTAGCTACACTTGCCCCATTAGGAAAAAGGGAAAAAGTCTTTAAGCCTAGAAGGTCTCTTACGTGCTCCAAGTAAAGTCCAACAGCACGATACGCCCTTCTGGAAAACAGCAAACAGCAGCGCTCCCCCTCCCAGAGGGACAGTTTTTATACCCTTCTAACTAGCTTAATCTAAGAAAAATTAAAAACTTTTCTGCCACTCAGAGTCCTCATTGGCTGACAAGTGACAGACCATAGTGTCACCACATTCTTTGGAGCCCAGTTCCGACTTTTTTAAAGAGTCTATTGTCTTTTATTCCAAGTCACAAAGCTTCCTCCAGTTTGCAACATTTAATGCAAGTGTCGGCGACTTCCTTAGCTTGTCAATCTCTCTGCCGGTTCCTGGCCTTGGCCATGCTGACCAAAAGTACAGTCAGTTCACTGAACGACCACATTTGTAATTTTCTCCTTTAAAACTTTGTAGTGTAGCTCCTATTTTCCCAATAGGCTCTGCGCATTGGAATAGTACCTACAGCAGTAAAGGCCTAGGCCAGACGTTAACTAGGTCTACTACTGTCGAAACTAGACTTAATTTTTGGGTTTGCCAGCTAAGCTCAGAGTTCGCTAGAAACTTTCTCGAATGTTCAAGGAAGGATTAACTCCCCTGATTAGACAAGAAGGGATTTAGTTTCTGACAACCATAGAACATGACAACTTTGCTCTCCCCTAATCAAGAGTCAATCTCAAGAGTCGTGTGAGCACAAGGCAATTATTTTACTCAGTCAGTACGTGCATTCTTAGTCTCATCAGAATGTAGAGAAAAGGAAGAGACGGGCGTGTTCAATAAAAGATGTTATTTATTGATCAGTCTCTTTTCTCGTACAAGAGAAATGGATCGATATTATTGCAATACTTATAGTTAAGTAAAGTGCATACATTAGAAGCAATAGTATAAAATAATACTGTAAAAACATTGATATGGTTTCTGAGCCATATGATGTTTAAAATGATTAAAATATATTTACATACACATATACATTTGACTAAACGTACTCAACTGGTGTTTCTAAATACGCCTACCCCGTGTACCTGACCTAAGTCTAATGCGTGGGCGGGAATAGAAAGTTACAGTTTAAGTTAAGTTTGTTTTTGCCAAGTGAATAACTAAAGAATTCTCTAGGAGGGGTTATTCAGTTCTGTACCTGGAATTTAGGATGAATGAGGAATGGTATCTCTTTCTCTGCTCTCGATATTCCAGGCTGCCTGCGAGGGCTGCCCAGAAGCGCCGGTGCTGGGTCTCTCGGCTTGAGATAGCAGCGCGTCTCTCAGCGCGTCAGGAAGGCGGGGCTGCTGCCTGCGGGGTCTGCTTCTGCTCTCGGCTTCGGCAAGTATGGCTGCTCCGTCTTGTCAAAAGAGGGGGGTGAGAGTGCACTCCTATTCATCCAATTTCAATTCTCTGTATTTTTTCATTTCATCCATTTGCGTGCAAGCCCGGTTATCCGTGATCTGCCCAAACACGTGTTTGTAGAAATATCAAAGAAATGAAGCGAACAGACGCCTCACTCCAGGTGCACTGCGTTACTTACTTTTATCAAAAAAGTGTCATACATTTTTCCTTTTTTTCAAAGTTTTATTCACAATTTGGTCCTTTAGTTTTCAAAACATCTTTGTAGTTTACTCCAATCACATGAGAGTCACTTATACACATTTTCCTCCGTCTTGTCACCACGCGTGTGTTTGCATAGGGCAAGGTCGGCAATATTTATACCTTAAAGGTGCCGAGATTGACGTAAGGATGGACATAGGTACGTCAATAAAGATGTCATACGACTTGCTCGTTAGCACATTCTTTTGCAAAAGTTCTCTGTGAAATCAAAACAATGGCCGCACGGATTTTCCAGGTTGTCATAGGTTTGATTTGTTATGAGAACGTCGTATGCCTTATCAGGGGCTGGAGGAATGTCGCTTGTCTAATTAGATCTCAAGCGTTATGACCTAATCAGATAACACGTTCCTGTGCCGTAGTGTGACTGCGTCAGATAACGGTATCTGCATCATGGGGGATTTCTTGCCTCATGGGCTGACTGTTAGTTAACTAGCTAGGTAGTGTAACCAGAATAGGGTCAGGAATAGGGGGATCGATTCAGAACCTATAGAAATACACGACACCCACTCCACGCTAACTATGGTCATATCTACTAATCTATGCATAGTATAACATAGTACAACATACTATAGAGTATAGTGTATACCTTACCACCCCAAAATACATAAATGCATTTCGAAATTTTCAAATATACTGAAAAATTGCAGTCATATATATTGTATGCACTTAAGCTATGAATTAAATAAAAAAGTAAACACGTATTGTTATGCATTATTGCTTTTTGGTATATGAGAAATACACATGAAATGGCTCTTAATATAGCTATACAGAAAGGAAGGTCGAGACCATTTCATCACATAATAAAATATTTGTGAACATACCAGCGGGCAGCTAAAGTCTATATAAAGTATCTAAAATAGAAATCTTAGTTCTCTAGGAATAGTTTCTTACTTTAAGCAGAAGATCAGTGTCCCGGGAAAAATATATAGAAAAATATTTTAAGGGCTTGCTGAAAAAAGTTGCTGTCCGTGAACTGGATTGTAATTGTTCATGTGACTTTATTTTTAAAGGTTGAAGGCCGAATTCAGGGAACGCCGTGTGCGAGTTTACTCAAAAGTCTCTATTTCTGTTCCGGAGAGAACATCATATCATTTAGGCTTTCGAAAAAACTGTCAACAGCTTCATGGGAAAGTTCCACTAAGTCGGAAATAGGGGTAACCATGCATTCGTGCGCATGATTGTCTCCATTGACATTCTGATTAGCATTGCTGACAGAAGGTCGTACCTGTTCGATGCTGCTTTCATCTTGAACTTCACTACTCTTCAATCGTAGTGGTGAAGATTCCAGGAATGCCGTCATCAGAATTGGCAGCCTTTGAGGGCAGCACAGTGCGTGAACCTTGGTGAGAACCAACAGTGTATCTGCATCCACCGGCGCATCCGATTGTAGCGTCAGACAGGTGTCCAACACGCATTCTTCTCCGCATAGCAGACACCTTAGTACAGGTAAAACACACCTTTGCCACATTGGTCGAAATGATAGAAACCAAGTCATGTTTAGGTCTCTAAGCCGGGAGAGTCCCAGGATTTTTGATATCCGGTCCCGGTATCCAATGGCTAGGATCGTATCTTCCATTGTCGCGAGAGTTTGATCTGTGACATGGGTTGCCATAACGAAAAATAAGGACTAGGAATAGGATTCCTGCAATTAGTCCCAGGATCAGGGGAAGTCCGCCAAAAATCGAATGGACGAAATCTGGAAAAATACCCAGTATGGCTTTGAATGGTGTTAATGCCATCGAAAATACTGTCTTAAATACCTTTGAGACCCCAGTGGTATCAGAAATATTTAAGATTTCGCTCAGGATTTCCGCGAAATGTACGGGGGAATTAGTTGATAATAATGTATGTATCTGTGCAGTCGTCCTTGCGACTTGTAGATCATACGTTTCTTTTGATGACGTGAGCCTTGTAGGCGTCTGAAGAAGCACTGTTTTCATTCTGCTTAAAGTGTCTATTCGAATAGAAGTAATTTTCAAACCGGGCCATGCCCTTGCCTCCCTGTCTGGTAAGGAGCTGGGGAACAAAGAACGTCCACAGCACTTGATCTTCGCCGTCGTGGTGACGAGATAAGGAGTCCCGGGCATAAGACTACAACATCTGCGGTCTACAATAAGAATGTAACTCCCATTATAGAGTCTTTGAAAGAATGGTTCTATTTCAGTTGCAGGTGCGCCTTGCTGGTGACATGAAAGGTTGTATGAATTCCCTTCACAGGCTCCGTGCAAACTAATACCGTTACACAGAAGCGTGCCGCTTAGTGACATATCACAATTGTTGCCACTAAGAAACACTTTCTGTCCTTTGTTACTGACACATGCATGTGAATAGGGCAGGTTCCAAGTTGTTTTAAGGTACCCCTTTCCCAATTTCTCGTACATGCCAGCCTGTATATATTTTTGGCAGTATTGAAACCTGAAGGTTGAGATTGGAATATTTATGATTCCGTGGATTATCCATTCACTGACAGGTCGTTCTGACATTGTCATTGGTAATCTTTCTAGTTTTTCAATGCTCAAGATTGTATAATCAGCACCCTTCTGCGCCATACCGATTTGTCTATCAGTAAGGTTAAAGATTTGGAATAGTGACGTTGTGTTGATTAAACGCCAAGGCACATAGCCTGAACGCAGATTTTGTAACGTCCAGCCAAGCTGTACAATAGAGCGCAATTGTGACTGACCATGTTGTAATAACAGTAAGTCTTGCGATAATATATCGATTGCTGAAGACACAATGCTGTCCAATGAAAATATTCTGGAGGACAGAGTCATTAACCCATTGTCCACTACAGAAAGTGATTTTTCCAAATTAATACGATCAATTTCACGTATTCTCTCTGCTGTTTCAATTTGAGTAACCTTCCAGGCCTCATTGTATGCTGCATATACAGAGGCTGCTATGAAACGCTTTTGACGCTGTTTGCGTGGTCCCAGTATGAAATCACGCAAGTCAGCACCATCAGTAAGTAAAGTTAGGTGTTGCTTAATTTCAGGCAGTGTGGAAGTTTGTAGCCATTGAAGGCATAATTTGCCCACACTGTAGGTTGTTAAAATCCCTGGGTGATGTCTTTGGGGATATCTAGGGTCTGGCCTGGTCATTTTGAAACCCTGTGTTTTATTCAGGAATCTATCTTGACAGTTATTTGTATCTGTGGGCCAGATCAACCATTGTTTCCAATCAGGATGTGTTCTGTTTTGGTTAAGTATATGGTTTATGTCTATTCCTTCATCTGTATCAGAGTTATTGCTAAACATTGTTGGCTTTGGAATAGACAGGTTATTTAAATCTTTGATTTTGGCTAAGCCAAGACAGGTGGTTTGTTGAACAGTGTCATTTAAAAATATCATTTGTTCTGGGATCATGCAGGCTCTAAACAAAGCTTCTATACCCTGTACTTGCCATTCTTTTGTACCCCAAACACTTTTCAAATCAACATTTTTGTCCCAATAATCAAATCCAAAAGTATTCATTTTTTCAAAGAATGAATCTGAATATATCAATTTCGTGTTGGTTATCATGGTTTTCATCCCTGTCTTGTTTGACAATTTGTAATAAAATGTTTCAGCATTAGTAATGTTAAAACCTGAAAAATATGAATATTTGTCATAAACGGTTCTAGAGCTCCCTTTTGGAGGTGTAGCACAATGTTCCCATTGATTATAATTTAAAACATTTCTAGGTTGTGCAGATTTATGCAAGAAATGGTTACCATAATGGTTATAGCAATACATACTATCATAATTTGTAGAACCTTGCAAATAATCATGTTTCGTAAATTTAGCAGACATTACTAAGTCAGACATCATATTGTTTATACTTTCAAAGTCCCAATCATCAGCAAATGAGTTTGGTTTTGCAAAGTCACTCAAGGAGATCTTGATTTGGTGTGGATATTTCAGGATCTCGACCGGACCATACATTTCATAGTCAGTGTTGTCCCAGGCTACCCCACCAGGTATTGGAATTGCTGTGAAGTTGGCTGAAGAAAGTTCTGAAGAAAGTTCTCGTTTCTCGACGTGTGAAGATGTGTGTGGTTTGAGGACCAAGTTGATGTTCTGACTTGCTGTGTCCATTTTAGCATATTTTCCCTCAATGAAGCGTCCCAAGGTAAATACCATGATGAGCCAAAGTATGAGGATAAATGCACCAAAACCCACCCAAAATTCAATCCATGGAGAAACCAGATATGTTTCTTTCAGTTGTTTCAAAAGTTCCTTAGCTTTGTCTTTAAAGGATTTTGATGATGGCTGTGTCTTTTGTTCGCTGAAACCTTCAGAGGAATCATCGAAGTTGATGAAGTAACCAGATGCAGTTCTGTCAATTGTTCCAATTGGTTCAGGATTCTTGTTTTTTGCATTGTCACTTGGTACTTCAGTATAGATTGGTGTGTCTCTGCTAAATGTTTTTATTTGGGTTTTCAGAGGTCTTAGTTCTATTGCATTGTTGCATAGTCCTTGTTGTTCTTCTGTAGGCGTTTCGAATGTGATGAGCCTCTTTGATAGGACCTCTGTACTGGTAGCAAACCTTGGTGTTCTGCTACTTATTGGGAGTCCACTTGGCCTACTGTTTGTTATCGGCCACATGTTGTGGTTTTACCAGGTCGATGGATACAACTCGGTTCTCCTTTTTTCCAGCAAGTGGCGGTAGTACAACTGATCTTGTCCCGTTGACAGACAAGACAGGAACTGCTTTTCTCTAAGAAGGCCCAAATTCCTTCTTTACCGCGATCTTCTCCCTGACTAGATCCCCGACTTTTGGAATCCAGACAGGTCTTGCTGGGACAGGTGGTGATTCTTCAGTGGTTGTTGGCTGTTGTTTCAACTGTATGTTGCTCAGGTCTTTTCTTGTTTTGTTTAAGTCCTGCAAAATAGCCAAACGGTCTTTGACATCAAAGGTTTTTTCTATTACCACTGAAGTCTGACTATCAAGGTCAGAGATCAACATCCTAGTTCCGAATAATAATTCGTACGGACTGAATCCCTTCAGAGAATTTCTTGGCAAGTTATTTAGACTACGTTGGACACTTATTAGATGTTTGACCCACCCAGCTCCCGAACCTAATGTCCTTTCCATTATAGATTGCTTTCTGCCTTGGTTTTTTCTTTACACCATCCCATACCCTCAGGAAGGAAGTGAGAAGATTCCCGCTGGGCTGTGCTCATTTGGCCATGTTTCCCCCCCAGGCTGGATTGCCTGAGTGAAAGAAATGGTCGAACGTAGCATGCTCTTAGCGTATATGCCATTTAGACTCGCAAATCTTGTATAACAGTCCGGACGTCAGCCGAGTGCTGTGGATCTACATTATAAGTGGAACTAGCCTGTGTATGTTAATCGCAAGCCATTCTTTTTGTTGGTAATATTATCTGCCTTGATACGACGAGGTATTAAACTGCTTCTCTCCCCACTGCGATCTCTGTTGCAGTTCGGGCAGTTTTTTACAAACATGGTGTAGTGCAGGCTCATGCCTGGCCACCAG
Organism: Lissotriton helveticus; assembly: GCF_964261635.1. Classification (NCBI taxonomy): domain Eukaryota; kingdom Metazoa; phylum Chordata; class Amphibia; order Caudata; family Salamandridae; genus Lissotriton; species Lissotriton helveticus. The sequence goes on along the minus strand of NC_136063.1, from coordinate 1,706,623,608 downwards.
TACCGTGATTGTAATTCTTCCAGAGAATCTTTTAATTTAAGGTGTCTGAGACCCTCGCCCATGTGTGCGTCTGCGATTAACAAGTTTCTCCTGTCCATGTTTGGAATCACTCTATCCCCCACTCCAGGGATTCGAGCAAAAGGGACGGAGTTTGCATTGATTATGTATGTATAATTGAGTGGATAGTTGATCGGTAACGCTGAGCAGTCGCCTTTTGATGACATTTTCACCGCCAGCAATGTTTCGCCGTCAATGTATTTTAATGTACGCTTTTTTCGATCTACGGGAGCCGGTTTACTGGCTGCCGCTGCGGCTGTTTCAGCCAATGAATTCCCTACAACGTGAACGCCATCACGCTGGTGACTCAGTGAGTGTGTCACGTGAGTCTTTGGTAGTTCTTTTTTCAAAAGAGCTACTTGTTCCCAGAGCAGTCTCTGCTTTATTGGTGCATCTGTGTCATCTTTGTAACCGTTCTGAATCCATGTCTGCAAATCCTTGTTATATGCTTTGACGCAGAAATATGAATCTGACACTATAAGTGTCGGGAATTCGCGATCCGCATTATCTAGCGCCATTTTCAAAGCTATTATTTCAGTTTGTAGTTCTGAATTAGTTTCTACTGAGTGTGATTTTGTTAATAGAGGTTTTAGTTTACCTCCGCGCCACACTTCTTTTGTAATCTCACATGTGGGATTGTATGCATGTTCTCCCCAAACGGAGGGTTGAGCATGTCCGTCTGTATAGATTACACAGGCGTAATGTCGTAGAGGCAGAATGTCGATTGGCAGAGGATACGTCTTTTCATATTTTAGATTTTTTAATTCTTCTAGTTCTTAAAAGACTGTCAACCAGGCAATACTTGATAATTCATATCCTCCGTACTGGATTTTCAGATGGGCAATTCTGGATTTTTTGAAGTTGAATTTGTAACCCTCTGCAGCGAAACCAAGTATTATGGTGTTCACTCTTTTCAAGTGAGTCTCCAAGTCATCATCTGTTAAGTAAATGTCATCGACATAAGATAATGCTTCATCATCATATAGTTGTAGTAATTCTGTTACTCTCGCTGAGAATACCCCCGGGCTGTTCTTGTACCCCTGGGCTAACCGACAGAATTGTTTTTGAGTGCCATTTACTGAGAAAGCTGTTAAATATCTGCTCTCTGGTGCTATGTTTTGACAAAAGAATCCGTTGGAGATGTCCAAGGTAGTTTTGTATTTTTTGCGCACTATGTTATTCATTAGTGCAGCACTGTGTGAGTTTTGCACTGCAAAGGTTTTGCAACATGTGTTAAGGTGTCGGTAATCCAAAACTAGACGGTACGAATTGTCTGGTTTGGAGACCGGAAACAAAGGATTGTTCATTTGTGAGGTGCAAGTTTCAATCACCCCCTGGTATTCTAGCTGATCTAGTATTTCATTTACTTGTTTTTTTGCTTCTTGCTTAATTGGGTACTGCCTTTGTGCAGTTGGTTGTGATTTTAACTGGATTTTGTGAGGAGGAGAATCCTCATCCCATCCTACATGATTTTTATATAAAGCAGGTGCTAAGGCCACTGCCCACTTTCTAGCAAGTGTATATTTTTTATGAATCGGCATTTGATTCGAGAAGGCAGGCATAATTACTTCTTCGCCATGAGGGCACTCCCTGACAAACTCTGGTGGCCAGTCTTTTTCAGCTAGAAGGATGTCATAGCCCTTGGAGAGGTTATCCCAAAATAGTCCCCTTATTTTCCTAGTCTTATCTCCCTCTATACGTAATGTTATCTCGTATATTTTGTGGGGCTTGCTAACTCTGGTATCTGCAGTTTCCACTTGAAGGTATTCATTCGTGTCCACTGTCTCCAGATGATTCATAAGGACTTTGCGAGCTATGCTCACCTCTGCTGCGCTGTCTAGCATTGTCTGAGCCCACTCTCCGTTTTTCAGTTGTGTCCTCAGTATTCTCGGCATTGTTAACTACCTTGATACTGGCTACCTTCTTTTTTGGAAATTGTAATTTCTTTTTCAGTTGAGCAGGTTCCTTGTCTTTGGACTTGGCGTGCTCTTCTGATTGTCCTCTTCTTTCCGATTTCTGCGAGGAATTCTGAAAAGATTGAGAGGGACGTGTATCAATGTCTTGATATCTATCAGGTTTTTTAATATTATCCCTATTTCTAAGGTTATATCTATTCCCAGAGGGGTCACTCTGGGGTGACCTTTGTCTCGGGTTTGGAGATTTCTCTCTTCTCCTAGGAGACCTTCCTCTGGACTGGAATTTCTTTTCTTTAGGATTGGATTGTTTGTTCCCATCCCAGTTCTTTTTTGGTGAATTATTATTATTATTAAAAAACATTTTTTCTGGACTTGTAGTCAGTTGCGGTTTTACTGGTATTCCACCTAGACTATCTCTGCCTAGTTCTTCATAGGATTTTTCTATGATTCTGGCAATTTCAGCTGGTTGGTCTGCTATATCTGTCTCTTTTAACCTCTGGCGGATCGCCACGTTTGCTGCTTCACCTTTTATGTTGGCTAATAATATAGCCGAGACCTGCTTGAAGTCTTTCAGTAATTTCATACCAAGAGTTAAAGCAGGTTCTGGACCGTATTCATCTTGAATTTGTTTTAGCACATCTGGTATCACCGAAATGGATGGAACACCGTGCGTTTTTGTATAGATGGAAGCAAAGACTGTACCCCAAGTGTCACAGTCCTCAATGTGTGGTGCGATTCCCATTGGGAGACATATAGTCAGAATCCTGTGTTTTTCTAATGGGGTGGTGTCAGGAAACACCGCCTCTATTTGGGTAATTTTCTGTGCCAACCAGAATGGTATTTGTTCCCGTTTAGCTGGAACTTTACCTAGGCAGGATTGGATGTTCTGTGGTGTAATTTTATTTGTGTTCCCCTGGTGAGGGGTCAGCTGTGGTAGTTTAATCGCTGGCTGAATTGTTGAAGTCCGCATTACATACTGAACTAATTGTCTATGAATTTTTAGTAGTTGTTTTAGCTGTATTAACAGCTCTGCTGCAGGCATTCTTTCGATGTCTGGATGTGGTGTGTATCCGGCTAGGACCGGCCACGTTGCTCCTGGTCTTCCTAAAGGACCGAGCCTTGTAATGTGATTGTTATGTTTTAGGGCGCCATCAAATAAGAGCAAATGCTCTTGGAATTTGAGTGGTACTTCCACCTCCTCGAAAGGAGTGTACGTTTCAGGTGGTTCCTCTACTTTGTAATAGTGGAAGTACTTTGTTACAGCATTTGCTGCTGGAAAATGTATCCATGTATAGTATACCTCTGTCTGCCGATATTCGTGTGCCTCAATTACGAATATGACTGTGCCACCTCTAGGTGTCAGTCCATTTTCTATAAGTTTTAAGGTTATAGATCTCCTTTTGGCGACCTGGATGAGTATTATATCCGGGTCTGCTGTTTGCATGGTAGCATCAGCATCTGCTATTTCAGTAGCTAATCTAATTGCCTCTCTTTCATCATCACTCTCTGCCATTTTACAGACAGGATGGTATTTATGTTTATTTGCAGATCAGGTTTCTTTATGGAAACAGAGATTAGATGCACAATATTCTGGAACTGTTTTATCCTTCAACGTTGACTAGACCAAGAACCATACATAGGAGTTCCCTCCTGCGAGGTTTTGGAGGATATAATAACCTTTCACCCACTCCAGACGTCTTTGGAGTATTTGGGAAAAGGGGTCTGAGTGAGAAAGCACGACTGAGTTACTCTAAATGTCTTACGTTAGTTTTATCGCCCTTTCCAAACGCGTTGGGCGCCATGTAGTGTAGCTCCTATTTTCCCAATAGGCTCTGCGCATTGGAATAGTACCTACAGCAGTAAAGGCCTAGGCCAGACGTTAACTAGGTCTACTACTGTCGAAACTAGACTTAATTTTTGGGTTTGCCAGCTAAGCTCAGAGTTCGCTAGAAACTTTCTCGAATGTTCAAGGAAGGATTAACACCCCTGATTAGACAAGAAGGGATTTAGTTTCTGACAACCATAGAACATGACAACTTTGCTCTCCCCTAATCAAGAGTCAATCTCAAGAGTCGTGTGAGCACAAGGCAATTATTTTACTCAGTCAGTACGTGCATTCTTAGTCTCATCAGAATGTAGAGAAAAGGAAGAGACGGGCGTGTTCAATAAAAGATGTTATTTATTGATCAGTCTCTTTTCTCGTACAAGAGAAATGGATCGATATTATTGCAATACTTATAGTTAAGTAAAGTGCATACATTAGAAGCAATAGTATAAAATAATACTGTAAAAACATTGATATGGTTTCTGAGCCATATGATGTTTAAAATGATTAAAATATATTTACATACACATATACATTTGACTAAACGTACTCAACTGGTGTTTCTAAATACGCCTACCCCGTGTACCTGACCTAAGTCTAATGCGTGGGCGGGAATAGAAAGTTACAGTTTAAGTTAAGTTTGTTTTTGCCAAGTGAATAACTAAAGAATTCTCTAGGAGGGGTTATTCAGTTCTGTACCTGGAATTTAGGATGAATGAGGAATGGTATCTCTTTCTCTGCTCTCGATATTCCAGGCTGCCTGCGAGGGCTGCCCAGAAGTGCCGGTGCTGGGTCTCTCGGCTTGAGATAGCAGCGCGTCTCTCAGCGCGTCAGGAAGGCGGGGCTGCTGCCTGCGGGGTCTGCTTCTGCTCTCGTCTTCGGCAAGTATGGCTGCTCCGTCTTGTCACCACGCGTGTGTTTGCATAGGGCAAGGTCGGCAATATTTATACCTTAAAGGTGCCGAGATTGACGTAAGGATGGACATAGGTACGTCAATAAAGATGTCATACGACTTGCTCGTTAGCACATTCTTTTGCAAAAGTTCTCTGTGAAATCAAAACAATGGCCGCACGGATTTTCCAGGTTGTCATAGGTTTGATTTGTTATGAGAACGTCGTATGCCTTATCAGGGGCTGGAGGAATGTTGCTTGTCTAATTAGATCTCAAGCGTTATGACCTAATCAGATAACACGTTCCTGTGCCGTAGTGTGACTGCGTCAGATAACGGTATCTGCATCATGGGGGATTTCTTGCCTCATGGGCTGACTGTTAGTTAACTAGCTAGGTAGTTTAACCAGAATAGGGTCAGGAATAGGGGGATCGATTCAGAACCTATAGAAATACACGACAACTTGGCAAGGAGTTTTCCACACTGGGCTCTTGCTTACTCTGAGCAGAACTTTGCCAACTGCACATTAAGACGAACTAGGCCTCAAGCCCTTTTTCCAGAAACAAGTGCATTAAACAAACACAAAAGAATAATTAATGCAAGAAATAAAGTTTGTTCTGTTACCCACCCACCTTTGCTAATTATTAACCCATTAATCTATGTTACCTAGCATAGGCAAATGAAAGCAACGAACAAATTCGTGCAACATTTAAGACAGAAAAACAAAACATGAGCACACAGAAATAAGTACATGCCATTAATAAACGGCCGCATTTAATTCTGACATGACAAAAGACAGGATTAATTTATTATTTTCATACACATGCAAATGCAACATATTACACATTTATGAGCACACATATTAGTCTCCCACGTGTTCATGAGGATGCAACTTTTATTCTAGGTAGGTTAATATTTTCACCGCACACTTTATTAATAATATTAATTAATTATGGAAGTTAAACTTCACGAGCAGAAATAAATATATTTCTAAATCTCACTCCATCAACTCCCTCATCTGGTGATTTCAAAATCACCAAACCACACCCAAAAATGTAGCAAAAATTTTCTTAAGATGAACGTGATTTGATTTCACTGTATTAGTATTTCTAAAGACTTGTTTCAGCTGTCTGCCTACAACTTTCATATTGAGCTTTACGAAACTCCTCTAGTTCTATCTCTTTCTCTTGTTCTTTTCTGATCTTGTAAATTCTCTTCTTTTCCCTCATGTATTTCTTCCTCTTGTGTAACATACAACTGATCTTCAATAAAAGTATCACAAAAACTATTACAAATAAAGGTGTTAGAATCTTGCCAAGAATTGAACCACCAATTTCTTGAAACCATGTTTTGATTGCTTGAAATCTTTTAGAAAGACGTTCTGAAAAATCATTCTCTTCTAAGGGAACAATTTCTGAGTGCATTTCTGTAATATTTTTGATGTACATCTCAATGTTTTTACTTTCATCGGGGATATACGTACAACAGTGTTGGACATGTAAAATCCCACAGACTCCTCCCTCTTTTGCTAGGAGTATGTCTAAAGCAAGACGGTTTTGCATTACCATAGATCTGAGTGCAATAACTTCAGTATCCACTAATTGGAAACCACCAGCTGTCTCAGTCAACAATCTGTCAACAATTGTGGACAATTTTCTGATTCTTCCTGCATTCAGGGTTATTCCTACCAAAGGTATCACTGCCTCAAAAATGTCTCCCAAAATTTCTGTGAAACTTTCTCTTTTGTACCTATTTACATGATTACTGATTTCAAATGAGCCTTCTGCATTTCTGTAAACATGAAATATTTTTGGAAAAACAAGTCCAACAAAACACGTCCCATATCAGTGGTCTGGGAGGTTATAATAGGCTTTGTCTCCACAAACAAAATAAATTCCAGGGAAAATTGGGTCTCTACCACCTTTGAATACCCAACCCCCCATGATCTGGTAAGTGTCCTCACAATTGCTAGCCCCAACAAAATAATTATCAAAAAGCGTGTTATCTCTTCTAATGCAAAGCTTACCAATAATTGGTTTGTCTATATGTATTGCAACATTATCAAAAGATTTGCTATTAAGTTTTTCATCCACCCGTTGCCAGAATTTTGATTTGGTTTGCTTCACCATTTCTTTTATTTATTTAATCTTTATTTCGGCGATTTGTCATAAAAGATAGACATAAAATTGATACAAACAGGGGGAAACATCACTGTTACACCTAAATCGAAATAGCACATAGAACGGAAAAGAATACGTCACATGTTCTGTATAACAATCCAGTGAGTCACTAAAAATTCAGTAAAACAGTCTAAAATGTTACTAATTTACAAATAAAAACAATATATCAGATAAAACTAGAGTCTTACATATAGTGACATAATACAGAAATTTTGGGGCAAACTAGCACAGACATGGGGCTTAGGGATGGGATACCCTAGAAATTAGGAGCAATCTCTTGTGCCAAACTGCTTCTAGAAATTTGGCCATTGCAAACACAATTGGTTTTGATAAGTCAGTTTTGAGAATTCTGAAGGCCTCAGAGCATTTGCGAAACCCTAGATTTTTACATAGGAGAATTACCCAAAACCTTCTGGCCGCAGTGTAGGCAGAACAGAAGAAGACTAGATGCAATTCATCTTCAAGCCTACAATTGCATCCAGGACAATTTTCCAGGGACTGCTGCTTCCATTTACTCGTTAATGCTCCTAGCGGGAGAGTACTATACCGCCATTGGAGGTATAACTTCTCGGCCAAATTTGGAAAGATGTCATCAAAAACTAACTCAAACTTGTAAAAGTCTTTTACCCCAAGAAAGGAGTTAGCCAGAGAATCTGGGCGTGTAGCCTGTATGTGGGATGCCAGGTTACATGCATAAAAGGTTGCCACCAGTTGTTTACTTGACAAACCTTGGCATGCCACTTCAGGATCGCTCCACAGGGACGAAAGGACCAGCCGGGCAAATTCAGTTTTTATATATTTGAACCACGGAATTTTCTCTATAGCAGGAAGAGCAAGGATTTCCAGCAATTCCTGCCTATAATTGGCTAACTCAGGAGTGGACCATAATCTTCTCCAAAAAGTTAGAGGTTTCACACCCACCACTCCGTCCAAGGGCTTCAGACCTAGGTCCAGCCTGAGAGGCAGGAGTGGTGTGCTTACCGGTAACTTTAGAATGACCAACTCTTTTCTACAAGCATGTCCCCAGAGTTCACTACCATAGAGGATTGCTCCTCTGGCCTGGAGTCTATAAATCTCCAACGAGGGGGCTAGCGGCCTAATTGATGATCTATTGGAATTTACTAGCCTAATTATTCCCCCTGTTAGTTGCGCCAATCTGAGCTGTGACTTAGCCTGGTGATCGCCCCATTCCAGTTTATCATTGATGGTCACGCCCAGATACTCAAACGTAAAGACTCTTTCTAGTCTATTCAGGCCTATAGATGGATTAGGTCGTGTTTTTTTGGGGGGATTAAAGATCATATACTTTGTTTTCATGGCATTTATTTCGAGACCATGCTCCCCACAGAATGCCTCAAACCCCTCCAAGATGCGCTGGATCCCCATAGGGGATTTCGACAGCAGCAGGGTGTCATCCGCAAACATAATTGCGGGCACCCTGTTGCCGCCGAGCCTAGGTGCATCTGTGTTGGTGACATTGTTTAAGAAATCGATTACCCCATTGACAAAGAGGCAGAACAGGGTCGGTGCAAGAACACAGCCCTGCCTTACCCCTCTGCCAACGGGAAATCTTTCAGAAAGACAACCCATCCTCCCGCACCTTACCTGTGCATAATTCTGTGTATGTAGGCGAATGATGATGTCTAGAAGAGCATGGGGGATGCCAAGTTGGGCAAGTACCGTCCAGAGTTTGCTCCGCGGAACCAAATCAAATGCCGCACGGAGGTCGACAAAGACGGTATATAGGGTACCCCCCTCCACCCGCACCGTCTTCCAAAAGAGAAGAGCCTGCCGAAATAGTTGGTCCGTGGTTGACACCTTACTCCTGAACCCCACCTGGAATGTACTTAAGACTGAATGGTCCATCATCCAATCCTGGAGGCGGTCAAGAATCAGCCTCGCAAAGAGTTTTTGGGAGACGTCAATGAGGCTGATTGGCCTATAGTTGGCTGGGAGCAGAGGAGAGCCCTTCTTGAAGATAGGTACAATCTCTGCTCCCAGCCAAGTACCAGGGACCGCCATTCCCGCTAGAATTGCATTAAAAACTACTAGCAGATATGGAGCCCAGACCCTAGGTTGGTGCTTAAATAGATCACCCGGGATCTTATCTAATCCGGGGGCTTTTCCTGATGGCAATTTGGATATTGCATTGGAAACCTCCCCTAAAGAAAATTGCATAGACTCCACGCCTTCCAAGGTTAAAGAATTCACGGTCGACCCACCGGGGGAAAAAAGGTGTTCAAATGAAGAACCGGCTTGAGGCTTGTGCAGGCCCGGGCTGACCTCTTCATAAAGACAGCGGAAATGATCTTCCCACACCGAAGCCGCAATGTTGGCCTCAACAGCTTGGGTCGGCTCGGCTGATCCTGTTCTCACTATCTGCCAAAATTTGTGGGCGTCCCTAGCCTGAAGAGAGGCCAACATATTTTCCCAGTTGGAATAATCCCAATCCACCTTTGCTTGGTGGATGGCTTGCTTCAGCTCCGCCCTCCTAGTCCTAATTTCCTCTATGTCCCTGGGGTGCTTCAATGCAGCGAGCAGTTTGGCCTTTGCCTTCCTGCAAGCTGGATTGAACCATGAAGGTCTTTGTGCCCTGCGGAGCCCTTTCCTCACAACTGGATTCAAGAGTTCCACAAGGGTATCCACCAAGTCCATATGGAGGGTACCCAACTTAGAGAAAAGTTCTTCTGAAGGGGAAAGGTTAGCGATTGTCCGTACGCATTCTAATGTGGGGAGTATCCGCGCATAAAGTTCGGAGATGTGGTCGTGATTATCCAAAAGTTTGGTCCATCGGACTCTGCGCCTATTGTTAGTTAAAATTAGGTTATTATCTGGTGATGCCTCAACCAACTGGTCATCCGTAGAACCACTGGGCGAAACCAGCGAGAGAGTCAACGCATTATGATCGCTGTCACTTCTTAGGACTACTTTAAAGTCCAAGACCTTATTCCAGTCCGAAGTCTGGACCAGAATGTAATCCAAATGAGACTCATGCCCGGGCTTGTTAAAAGTTGGCCTTGGAGGAATGTCACTCCTAGACCTGCCATTACAAGCCCTCAGAGAGTTACTGAGAGTAAGTGACAGAATCTGTGTCGCTAGAGGAGTCCATGGCTTAGCAGGGGGACCAACTAATTGCGGTATTCCCCACTGGTCATCCTCCTCCAGGATTACTCCCTCCATTATCAGGGTTAACGTTCCCTCCATTATCAGGGTTAACAACTCCCTCCATTATCAGGTTTAACATAAACATTTCATTTCTTTTATAAATTGCCCTTCTCTCTTCGACAAGGTTCAGAAAAGTCTTTTCCTCAGTTCTCAATCTGCATGTTAGATTATTTCCTAAAGCATACTCATATGTGAGTTCATTAGTCACAATGAAGAATTCCCTCATCTGTTTAGCTTGCTTATGTTTATTTAAGCTTTTCTCAATTTTTAGGTTTGCAAAAATCTCATCATAATTAGAATAATAATACTCTAAACGACCAGTCTGATAAAATAAACTAGCTATCACACTGCAGGTTATGCCATAAGTAAGAGGAAGCATATTGTACGTTACTCCCTCTGAAACAGAAGCAGGCAACTTCACACAGATATAACAATCCTTGACTTCCATAACCTTTACATATTCAGCCAGAAGTCTTGAAAAAGTATTGCTAGAAAAATCACCAACAGACCTATCTTGGTGAACCTCTGGTCTGTGATCAATAACTTTGTTAGCTTTTTCTGTTGCACTATGTTTGTCTTGACTAACTGAAGCTTTGCTTGTCATATTGACCTTGTACATCTCCTTATCGATCCCGAAAGGAAAGATGACAGCTAAAACTAACCAGAGCAGAATTATCAAGAGCACACATATCAGAGACATCTTGCAACACCTTTTAAAGATGGAGCATCTTGAGCTGTTGTTTACAAAAACATAAGGCATTTTCACTAAGTTTGTTATAGAAAAAGAAAACAAAAATTTTAAAATATCTCAAAATTTGTCTAAAAGTATCTACATTTTAATCTTTAACACCCCCCTATTTTAAGTTTTTTTGTATACCTCTTTTAACCCTCTAACAGCTTTTCTTCGACCTTGCGTCACAAAAAGTTTTTCAACTAACACAATTTCTTCGACCTTGTGTCACCTAACACAATTTCTTCGGCCTTATGCCAAAAACAGAAAACCTAAAATTTTAACAGGTAAGTATTTCAATCATTGTCACTATTGTCTTCAATCTCTTCCTGACTGCTACTATTTATCTCAACTACAGGCGGAATAATTATGTACGTCCATTCAGGCGATTTATATTTATGATTTGGCTTTAGCGTTCTCTTTGTCTTTCTAGAAATAACCTCTATTTTCTTCCCTATCTCACTTTTCTTTTCAGGATCCTTTTGACTAGTTATTTCATTAATTTGTTCCGTTGATTTCTTAATCAACTTAAATTTCAGCCCTTCATTCTCACTCGGCCAGTTATCACCTATTCTTGGTAATTTCTTCTTTGGCTCAGTCACATTACATTCTGTTCTCCAAGCTCTTTTTCTGAATCTTCTTCTTTGAGAATCTTCATCACTCTCATCAGTATCAGTGTCAGAAATTTCAATTCTAGACTCAGATTCTTCTCTACTAGGCAGCCTCACTCCGTTAGGAACATCATCTCCATAACTGGTACTTGGTAATTCGTCCTCCTCCTCTTCTTCAATTACCTTCAACTTCCCAGCTTCGTATTTCTTGTTCCTGTATTCAGAGCTTCTTTTCTGCTTTTCAATACTCTCCTGGTCTTGATACTGAGCTTGATCAGACTCTTCTGCTATATCTTTTTCTAGCAGATCTTCATTATTTTCAGAATCAACAACTATGATCTCCAAATCCTTTTCATTTGTATCTCCATTCACAGTTGAATTTTCCAGATGTCGACCAACCTGTCGATCTTCAGAATCTGGATTTCTCTTTAACTCTTCTTCAGAATCTGAATCAGCTGTAGTATCACTTTCTTCATCAGAATTTTCAGATGTAGGCACACAAATGGTATGACTAGCATGAATCCACCTTTTTATGCCTCTACACTTCACTGCATTAGTTGTCACAAGAATCACTTGTCTTGCTTTCTGCCATCTTGGTACCAAACAGTTTCTTCTTCGGTGAACTTTTGTCCTCACCCAGTCACCAGGTGAAAGATCATGTGCTTGTTCTTTTTCTCTTGACTGTACTTCAGTTCCCACCTGATTGGACACAGAAGTCACGACATCAGACAGTTTCCTGCAATAGTCTAAAATTGCACTATCATTAATAGTCAACAATTTTCCTACAGGTATAAATGCCTGTCTCATGACTCTGCCCATGAGAATATCATGAGGACTTAAACCTGTCTTTTTATCTGGTGTACTTCTTAGAGTCATCAGAACAAGTGGAAGAGCATCTGTGCACTTTATACCTGTAGCTAGACACATCTTTGCAATTCAATTCTTAATCGTTCCATTAATTTGCTCAACAACTCCAGATGCCTCTGGTCTGTATGCACAATGCAACTTCTGCTCAATGTGTAAGGCTTCACAAATCAATTTTAACAGTCTTTTTTCAAAATGTCTTCCTCGATCACTCTCCACAGTCACTGGGAAACCGTACCTTGGTATAATCTCCCTTAAAAGTAACTTTGCAACAGTAATTGCATCGTTGTGACGTGTAGGAAACGCTTCCACCCATCTTGAAAACAAACTAGACAAACACCAAAACATAATGCAATTTGTTATGTGATGGCATTTCAATGAAATCCATTTGTAACCTGGTGAATGGACCACCCTCCCGTCCTATGGTTCCCATTCCCACAACGGTTTTCCTTATTGGGTTCATTTGCTGGCAAGTCAAACACCTCTGACAAAGAGATTCTGCGATCGTTCTAAATTTGGTAATAAACCAGGTTTCTCTGAAAAGTCTGACCATTGAATTCCTACCAATATGTCCCAGGCCATGATACATCCTGGCCATGTCAGCAATCATGCAATTTGGTAAAACTACTCTGCCATCTTTGTAAGTCCAAACTCCATCCTCATCTCTCTGTCTACATTCTGCTCTCAACCATGTGTTTTTCTCCTCATCATCAGCTTCATCTTGTAAATCTTTGATTTCTTGCCATGTCTCAACTATTGATGTTAGCATTAATAAATTCAAAGCATGCTCATCATTTCTCTCCCGATTAATTGCAAAATTGTTTCTCGCACAATATTTGGCTATCTCATCTGCATAAGCATTTCCTTTTGTTATGAAATCACCTTTCTGGTGAGCTGCACATTTTACAACAGCAATTTTCTCTGGTAACTGAATGCCATCTATTAATCTTTTTATTAATTTTGCCTTTCTGATTGGTGATCGTGCAGATGTCAAGTAGCCTCTCTGAGACCAGAGCTGTCCATAATCATGCACAACGCCGTACCCATATTGGCTATCAGTTATTATTGTGATTTTCAAATGTATTGCTCTTTCACATGCACGAATTAAAGCAATCAATTCTGCTACTTGGGCTGAACGAATTCCTTCAAGACATGATGCTTCCACAACATCTGCAACTGTGCAGACAGAGTGAACTGCTCTCAAAAAGCCCTCCTCTGTTCTCAGACAAGAACCATCAACAAAATAAACACGATCTGAAACAGGCAATGGAACATCCTTAATGTCCTGCCTTGGTTTGGTACAATATTCCAAAACATCCAAGCACTCATGATCAACATCAATTTCATTTCTGATTTCAGTAACAGTACCATCAGGCAATAATGTGGAAGGATTTAAATTCGCACATCTTGCTATTGAAACATTATCTGATCCCAGAATAATTTTTTCATACTTGGTAAGTCTGTTACTAGTGAAGTGTTGCGTTTTGCTTCTGGTAAGAAGAATTTCAACTGAATGAGGAACATAGACTTTCACAGGAAATCCCATTATGATTCCTTCACTTTGTTCAAGACTTACACTAGTTGCAGCTACTGCTTTTAAGCAGCCTGCTAAAGCTTTTGCAACTGGATCAAGCACTGCCGAAAAGTAAGCTATTGGTTTTCTCAACTTACCATGTCTCTGTATCAACACAGACAATGCACATCCTTCTCTTTCACTGCAGTACAGCTCAAAGTCTTTCTCATAATCTGGCATGCCCAGAGCAGGAGCTTCACACAAACTTCCATCTCATTATCTGTAAGGACAATTGGATCTTTTATGTCAGATTTTGTCAGTCTCTGCAGTGGTTTCGCAATTACCGAAAATCCACTAATCCATTGACGACAATAGCCAACCATTCCTAGAAACATTCTAACCTGTCTCTGTGTTTTTGGGGGCTGCATTCCTTGAATCATTTTAATTCTCTCAATTGTCACTAGTCTTGTTCCCTTTGCAATTCTGTGACCAAGGTATTTTACTTCTTGCCTACAAAACTGTAATTTTGCAGGTGATACCTTATGTCCCTCATCTGCCAAGTGATTCAAAAGAGTAATTGTATCTGTAACACAGTTATCCTTTGTTTTTGCTGCAATAAGAAGGTCATCAATGGACTGGACCAATGTTGATCTTCCAGGTAAACTTAGATTTTCCAATGATTTCTTTAACAATTCATTAAAGATAGAAGGACTCTCTGTATACCCTTGAGGAATATGACACCATGCTAGTGTGCGACCTTGGAATCGGAACGCAAATATTTCCTGACTCTCTGGATGCAATGGAACAGTAAAGAACGCATTTCACAGATCAATAACAGTGTACCACTCTCCATCATGTGGAATTTGATAAAGAATCACTGCTGGGTTTGGAACAACTGGACAACAAGGAACAACTATCTGATTAATCTTTCTCAGATCCTGAACTATTCTGTACGTTCCATTTGGCTTTTTGATCCCCATAATCGGTGAATTACAAGGACTACTCTCAATTTCTTTTAAGACACCTTGCTTTATGAATTTTTCAATCACAGGAATGACACCTTCAATTGTTTCAGTTTTCATTTTATATTGAGGAATGTTAGGAAATTCTATTCCTTGTTTCACAGTAATTTTAACTGGATCAAAATGTTTCATCAAACCCATTTCACTTCCTGACAAGTCCCAAATTTCAGTTTTGACTGTCTTTTTTAATTCCGCAGGTAAATTTTCTTTGTTAAAGACAGGAAATAATTTTGTTTTCTCTGCTTCGACCATTAACATTGTTAATGTATAAAGCCCATCTTCCTCCATGGTTTGTAGCTCAAAACCTTCCGGTGAGCAGTTCATCTTGCATAGGATGTCTCTTCCCAGCAAGTTTACAGGACTGCTGTTACAAACTACAAATCTGTGTTTGTCTTTGAATTTCCCAATTTCTATTTTCACAGGCTCTGTCAAATCTGTTTTAATTTGCTGATTTCTTACACCAACTACTTGGATAGTATCCCCAGAGAGAGGCAGGTTTTCAATTTCCACTGATCTAACAGTAGAACGGGTAGCACCAGTGTACACAAGAAAAGTGATTTCTACATCATTCACTTTACCATTTACAAATGGACCAGGCTGGTAAACCTCAAGAGTGGCTCCAAGTACACACTCTTCCCCCTCTCTCAGGCACCGTCATAAGTAATCATCAGAATCACTCCCTTGATTTCCTGTTAACAAAAATTGTCCAGAAGCATTTGACACATTTGCTCTTTGTGTTCTAATTACCTGATCACCACCGCAGAATCCTGTCTCAGAATTAAACCTTTGAACACCTCCACAGTTGGGGAGAGGAGGCTGTGGAATTTGTCCCTGCTGATTCACTAATTGTCGCTGTAGCTGTTGCTGAAGACTCAATTCATTAATTTGTCGCTGTAACTGTTGCTGCAGATTTACATCATTCTGCATATGTGGATTTAATGATGTATTTTTAAAATTTCTGGGCGGATTTTTACACTCGCGCTTCCAGTGTCCAATTTCGCCACAATTAAAACAAGGCAATTTTTGTTTTAGCTCTTCAATATTAACATTAAATTTAGGTTTATTAAAGTTTCCTTTAAACTTTCTCTGACCCTGATTCTGATTGAAATTTACATTTATATTTTCTAGGTTAGCAATCTGATGTGCAGCTACTTTTACCTGTGCCCACATTGCTTTTTCTTTTAATTTCTTCTGTTTTGCTTCTAATTCATCACTACAGTATTTCGCCTTTCTCAAAATCTCATCAACTGAATTTGATTGCCATCCGACAATATTATTCCTGAACATTTCACCAATTTCAGGTCTAAGACCATAAACAAATCTGTAAATGAAGTGGCTCATGTCCTTTTCATTTAATTTTCCATAGCCACTGTATTGTTTGAAAACCAACAATAACCTTTCATAGAATGAATGAACTGATTCTTTTGGCTCCTTATTTGTTCTATCTATTTTTACCCAATCTACCTCTTTCAGACGAATCTTTTGTTTTAACCAGTAAATCACTTTGTCATACAGTCCCATGACTTCTGATGATGGAGCACCTGTCTCTTTGTCCCGAGCTGGTTCTACCTTGGGCCAACTCACAGCAATTTTACATTCTGTCCAAAGATCTGATGGGACAACTATGTCAAAGAATCCATCAAGATCAATCCACAGAACCTTCGATACTTTGATGAATCTATCCACCTGTCGATACCATTCCACTGGCTTTTCTCTCAGCTGAGCGAAATCATTTGTGAATAACAAAATGTCCTGTCTTGACCAGGGAACATGAACATAACCACCACCAGCAATTTCTCTCATTGGGAATTGTTTTGCTAACTTTTCTTGCCTTTCCTCTTCCTTCTTTTTAGTCCACTTCATTCTCCATTTACTCAAGTCACCTAATTTTTTTATATACACAATCAAATCATTTATATGCATAATTCTTCCCATCGCATTGAAATTTCCAATGTCCTTTTCAGAAAAATCTAATCTGTAATGTTTTCCCAAATTCTTTTGTTTACTAATATCAATTTCTAATTCTAGAGCCAATTCTTCCAATTGATCATATTTATTTTTTGTTTTCCATTGAATGCTCTTGCAAATGAACAGGAGTTCGTCATCTTGATAAAGCTTCAAACTGTCGGGACCAATTGTTCCAATTATTAACTCTTCTAAATCTGCCTTTAGTCTCGCAACATCAAGCTTTGAAATAGAATCTGTTTTTTCTCATAATTCAGTATCTGAACCAGCACCCATTGGTGTTTTGCATAATTAATCTGGATTAAAAGTTAAATCAGGCATCCTTGTTTTTTCTCGATGTATTTCAGTTAATTCTGAGTAAAATTTTTCAGCTACTTTTTGAATTTCTGCATTTAATGGAATTGTCAAACCTGGTTGCCTAATTTCTCCTTGATCAAAAACAGGTTGAACAGGACCAATAGTTACTGGAACTGTCACTGCTTCCATGCCTTTTGTTAATTGTGGAATTAATTCTTCTTTTGATGGTAAATATTATGAATTATCTGTAACTTCCTTATTTCCACTAACTCCCATCAAATTTCCAGAAGTTTCTCTTCTCATTGGGGTTTCAGAAACATTTTGGCTTTCATCATAAACACTAGAATTTGTTCTTGTTTCTAACCTCATAGGAGTTTCAAAAGATTTAGAATTACTCGTATAAAATTTCGGTGTTTCTTCATTTAATGGAGGTGCACTCGGTGTGGTTCCAGTGGAAACCATCGGAGTAGACCAAGAACAAGCTGGTTTTAAAGGAGTCTGTTTTTTATTTACTAAATAAATATCTTCTAGAACTGGATCTTCTGATTCACTTTCAACAACAGTATTATTTTTCTTTTGGATATTCTTTTGACCCTGTATTTCTGTAATCATTTCTCTCACTATGTAGAGACCATCACACATATCTGCCTGTCTCCACCGACGCATTCTATCTTCATGAGTTTCATGTTTAAATTTTGATGAATTTGGAGGTCTTATCATGCCATTTGCTTCCCGCTGAAGTTGAAACATCTCATCCTCCCATTCAACTAAAGCTTCAAATTGTGTTGGTCTAGGCTTTGGCACAAGAGTTGTCATTTTTTCTCTTAAGTTTTTCAAAATTCTCATATTAAATGAACCATCTTCTGGCCAAGCTAAAACACCGGCATTTTTAGTGTACTGCATCCATGCATCAAACCAAAGGCAAGTATGATAACCATATTCACCTTTCATATAAGCTGCGGGTGTTTTGTATTTATGAAGTGACTTTCCACCTCACGTTTCAATTTTCTTATCTGGTGAAATAAAAATTTTAAATCTCTGGAGCAATGTAAGCTTTTTCTCCTCTTTTTTATAATAATAACTCATGTTTTAAATCAATTTTGTTCAATTTAAAATGATCGTAAATGTTTTCTGGATGTTCCGCTAAATCAGCCAATCCGTGTGCGAAACACACCAACAAGCCAATCAGGTTAAGCTACGTCACCACCTTGCTCAACCAATAGAATTATTGCTTTCTCAACGAACCAATTAACTATCAGCCCGTCAGAGTCACGTGAACCAATCAGTACGCTAGCTGTGACGTATGTTAACCAATCACAGCGCAGACCCTGTGATGTTCACAGCCGCTGCGGCTTCTCCCGTCTCACTCCCAAAGCTCAACCCTCCTTCACAAAACTTTTCACAGCGCCATTTTAAGAACGCCTTTTTACTTGAAATTCAATTAATAACGACAAAAAGAACAAACCATTCGTCTGTTTCGCTAAATCAAAGGACAGTTTTTACAATTATGCAAGTATTCTTTGCGTGGAATAGACGACGCTATTCTCACAGAATATACATTCGTTGATAAAGTAAACCTTTACTCTACCCTTCAAACAAGTAATAACAAACTCGTTTCCCTCTGAATGCACATAAAGTAGCAATTCAAAGTTTGACTCGAACAGAATTAAAAAATCATTTACGCACTTTCAAACGGAAAGTTTCCCTAACCACATATACATGAAAACCTGGCAGGACTTTAACCCACCATAGAAATCCAGAATCGCCAGTAAAATAAACAACGTTATTTTACCCTTCACTCAAGTTTGAATATAATCTATTACTCTTTTCACAGTGAGTTTTAAAATCGGGCTCTCAGTCCCTATACTCAAAGCTACGATTTCATAGACAATCCTCACTATACATTCTCCCTAGCACACCTATATCCCTAACATGTGTTGTACGTCCACAACACTAGTGATATATTAATACCACTATTCTGAAACAGATCAAATGCACTGTGTAACTTCACTCGTGTTACACCACTCTGTACCGATACAACTAGGATTTTTCACACCGCAGGAAAAAACCTTTCGACTACATATAACAAATGAACAAAACTCAACATGTTTTAAACATAGATCCTATGTAATTACCATGTAGCATGTTGGTTACCATAGCAACCGTATCTCTGCTACCAGTTAATTGATCCAGTGGCCCTATAGAAAATATGCCATAAGCTACGCTACCTAACTCCACAATACTCACCATTAATCATAAATCTTTAAAAAGGCCCAAAAACTAACATGACATATTTTGAGCAACTGAATTATGTGACCTAATTAATAAACCTTTCACAAAATATATACATTTATATACATCTGCAGAAAACTGACTTTATCACACTTGATAATCCCTATGATTAATTAAGCCACTGTGGCAATAGATCTGCTGATGGTAACCTAGACACATGAAATAACAAGTCCAGCTTGTTTTTCAAAGATTATTATTTATTTTAAAGAAAGTGCATTAGAAATATTTTTATTTAAGCATTATTATTAAATTTTTTAGCGAAGTAATGACAGTTTCAAGTTAAATCAAATAGCATAAATCAAATTGGAATACATTTTGGCATCATCTAAACCCTAAGTCCCTAGCTACACTTGCCCCATTAGGAAAAAGGGAAAAAGTCTTTAAGCCTAGAAGGTCTCTTACGAGCTCCAAGTAAAGTCCAACAGCACGATACGCCCTTCTAGAAAACAGCAAACAGCAGCGCTCCCCCTCCCAGAGGGACAGTTTTTATACCCTTCTAACTAGCTTAATCTAAGAAAAATAAATACTTTTCTGCCACTCAGAGTCCTCATTGGCTGACAAGTGACAGACCATAGTGTCACCACATTCTTTGGAGCCCAGTTCCGACTTTTTTAAAGAGTCTATTGTCCTTTATTCCAAGTCACGAAGCTTCCTCCAGTTTGCAACATTTAATACAAGTGTCCGCGACTTCCTTAGCTTGTCAATCTCTTTGCCGGTTCCTGGCCTTGGCCATGCTGACCAAAAGTACCCTCAGTTCACTGAACGACCACGTTTGTAATTTTCTCCTTTAAAACTTGGCAAGGATTTTTCAACACTGGGCTCTTGCTTACTCTGAGCAGAACTTTGCCAACTGCACATTAAGACGAACTAGGCCTCAAGCCCTTTTTCCAGAAACTAGTGCATAAACAAACACAAAAGAATAATTAATGCAAGAAATAAAGTTTGTTCTGTTACCCACCCACCTTTGCTAATTATTAACCCATTAATCTATGTTACCTAGCATAGGCAAATGAAAGCAACGAACGAATTTGTGCAACATTTAAGACAGAAAAACAAAACATGAGCACACAGAAATAAGCACATGCCATTAATAAACGGCCGCATTTAATTCTGACATGACAAAAGACAGGATTAATTCATTATTTTCATACACATGCAAATGCAATATATTACACATTTATGAGCACACATATTAGTCTCCCGCGTGTTCATGAGGATGCAACTTTTATTCTAGGTTGGTTAATATTTTCACCTCACACTTTATTAATAATATTAATTAATTATGGAAGTTAAACTTCACAAGCAGAAATAAATATAATTCTAAATCTCGCTCCATCACTTTCAATACTAGGTTTTGTGTTAGCAAAAAATGGGATGCCAACAGCTACATTGCATGGGTTTTCCTTAATGACAAGCCATGACCACCAGTGATTTAACTGCCTCCGTTCCGTTTATAAAAAAAATTAACTCATGTTGACCGGATATATTGGGTGATCGCTGATCAGTGGCTCCTTGTTTAGCCTCATGGATTAAATACCACCGGTTCGAAAATATTAACAAACTGAACAGCAAAACCCTAATGGTTGAGTATGCCAAACCACCGGAGTTCGAACTAGACATATCTTAGCCTTCTCCCCAAAAACATTCTCGTGCCAAAGGAACGCAGCATTTGATCAGACTACATAAAGGGATGACAGAAAAAACTCAGGGGCAGATTTATGAGGCCCTTGCGCCACGTTTACGCCGCTGTTGCGTCAGGCAAGGCGGCGTAAACGTGGTGCATCCCTACGAACGATTTACAACGTGACGCATCTAGGCAGATGCGTCACGTTGTAAAGCCCTGCGCCGCTTGTGGGCGTTCCGGCGCAGGGTGGGCGTTCCGGGGCAGGTGCGCCTCGCAAAAGTGGCTGAGTGAAATCTATAAGATTTCACTCAGTCACTTTCAGGCCAATGCTGCGTCAAAAGCCTGCGCCTGCTTGAAGCAGGCGTAGGTCTTGATGCAGCATTGGTCAGATAGGGCACCCCCGAGCCTTGCTGGAGCTGCGTCGCGCTTGCGACGCAACTCCAGCAATGCGCCGCCTTTACGGCACAGATGCGTCACGCATCTGTGCCGTTTTTGCCCCATGGTGCGCCGCATTGTAAATGTGGCGCACCATGGGTGGCGGAGCTGTGGCGCACTGTGGCGCACATTAACTGGCGCATCCCTGGGGATGCGCCAGTTAACATAAATCTGCCCCTTAGTCTTTTTCACCATTTTGGGGGCATATTTATGCTGAAGTTATGACTTGCTGCACTGTAACTGAACATTCAGTGCTAGAATGTGCACTCTCTACCCCTAAAACCTTGCAATAAATTGGGTTTCACCCAATTGGTTTGTGTGCCTTTTCAATAAGACTATGCAGAAAATACTACTCAGCATGCCATATGTGTTGCTGCAGTCGTAGTGAGCCGTGGCGGACTGGTGGGTCGGACGGGAAGCGGCTTAAAACCTGAGGGCGGTGGCGCGGGAGAGGAGTTGGTGAATTTGCAATGGCCCGCGGGCAACAGAAGATTCAGTCCCAGCAAAAGAATGCCAAGAAGCAGGCAGATAAAAAGAAACATGGCGCGGGCCAGAAAGCAGCAGCTAAGGCAGCCCTCGTGTTCACCTGTCCCGTGTGCACAACACAGATGCCCGACCCAAAGACGTTCAAACAGCACTTTGAGAGCAAACATCCCAAGTCGCCGATACCAGCCGAGTTGGTTGATGTGCAGGCGTGAAGCCATGTTGGATGATTTGGATAATTTTCAGACGGAAATGGAGTTCTAAAGGAAAACGAGGACGATCCGGGGAGCGAACAGCCTGGCCGTATACTTTAATTACTTTAACAAATTGCAAAGATATGTTGCTTTGTTTTTCAGATGTCAAGGAGTAGGCGGTGGCTAAGTCGCTGCCTAATGTTAAGGCTCAAGTTTGAAATCGATCACAGCTTCAATAACTTTGTAACATACATTCTTTTCAGGCTAATTTTTGTTGTATGGAACCTGTTTTCAACTGTGACATTTTAACTTTTTTAAACCTCCCTCCTTTGTTTTAAAGTGGGTGACATTGACTCAGTTCGATATTTAGTTTAGTATTTAGAGGCGTCGGACATCCAACATGCAGGAGTAATTGAATTAAATGCCGTTTTTGTTTTCTAAAAAGGGCTTATTCTGGTTTGGACTTCCTTGTCGATTTTTGAAGACCCTCTGTACTCTAGCTGAAAAGGGGCCCTCCATGCTAAAACCATGTGTCTGTGTTTCCAATAGACATTAATCCTTTTTGTGAATATTTCTCTCACTCCGACAAGTATCCACAGTTTACCTCTATATTTGAACTCTGCTCCTTGGCTTTACTTCAGGGTTTACCTCTGAGCTAATTCTATTTGTCCTAAAGGAACCGCTTGCAATTCTGACTTGTGGCAATAATTCTGTGAAGGCGATTCCACTTCTCTTCATTTTTTTTTAATATATATATTTTTTACCAGTGCACCTTTTTGTAAATGCTTCAATTTTTAAGCCATTTTCTAGGATGTGATTTTTCCTTCCGGGAATGATGATGAATTATGTACTCTTCTGTTGTCTCTATGAATCAAATTTTATGTCATCAGCTGTTATGATACTGCAACCAACTAATTTTTGAGCATGTAGAATTGCAAGGCCCAAGATCAGCCATCCCTCCACCACGCTACTGCTTAACACCCCAATTTGTTCATTCCTTATCTCTTGCACGGCGCTCATAAATACAGTGCAAAATATTCAAGAACCAAGGGCTTGATTTTGCTATGATCCAATCGGCTCCATGAAATGCTCATTTTGAACCACTGTAGAGGTACCTTCTCTCGGAAATCTGGCATGGATTAACTTTTGGTGATCTTAAAGTTCTAATTTTTCTTGCAATAGTCACTTTTTTTGTGTGCGCTCTTTACATGGACCTACTTCTGAAAGCACTAGATTCATCAAGCTTAATTGCGCTCGCAAAGGGCCAGATTCTGAGAATCTGGCCCTTTGCGAGTGCAATTTTTGCATTTGGGATTCATCATCCCAAATGCAAAATTCTCTAATAAAGAATTCACACATTTGCGAGGAATTGCATTTAAGGAATCTCTATTTGAGATTCCTTAAATGCAATTCATTAACCATTTTGAAATTGCGAAATCGCAATTTAGGACCGCTATTTACCACGAAGTCAAACCTCGTGGTAAATAGCTAAAACTAAGAAAAATGCATTTAAATGCATTTTTCAAAGTTGCATGTTACACACACACATGTCCTTTGGACATGTGTGTGCACAACATCAGTGTAAATTCACATTTCAGGGGTGCTACAAGGTGTCCTTTGGACACCCCTGCACCCTTGAAATCGCATCCTTATTTGCGATTAGCAAATTGCTAATCGCAAATAAGGAATGTGTAGGAATCGCAATTTATTTAGCAATTCCTACATGAATCCCGTTTTGCAAGTCCTTAATACCGATTCCTTATGAATCGCTATTAAAGACTCGCAAAACGGCCCTTTCATGAATCTGCTGGAAACTAGAGAAGGAATGGTACAGTGAACAAACTCCAGACAGCCACTCAGCACACAAGGACGCCACCCGCAACCACCACCACCTCATCAGGGCGGCCAAGAGGACATCCTTTAAAGACCACCTTGACAACAACGCACACAATAACAAGGAGCTCTTCAACATCGTGAAGGAACTCTTCAGCCCCAGCTCAAACACCAACGAATCCCGCCATCGCAAGCCCTGTGCGACTCCCTCACCACCTTCTTCACCTCGAAGTTTCAGAAGACCCTGACACTAAAATGTTACTTGGAGACTTAGAGACTGTTGGTCTCACACAAATTGTTAAAAAACCCACACACAAAGCAGGCCATACGTTGGATGGATTATTCACCAACAATCCTGAAATCTCCATCACAGAGGTTATTCCTCTAATCTGGACTGATCATTCTGCTATATGCTTCTCTATCCCTACTGAATCCACGCCCCCTCGTCTGTCCCCTCCCCACGCCAAGACATTCAGAGACTGGAAGAACTTAAATCTTGAACGTCTCACTCAGTTGATTCAGGACAGCCCATTACTTAATGAGCACGACCCCATAGCAGCGTCAGATACTTACACGGAGACTTTAATCAAAGCCTGCAACATATTAGCACCTCCCAAAACTTCCCACCGGACTAGAAAACATCCATCAGCCCCCTGGTTCTCTGAGCCGCTCAGACTCCAGCGCCAGTACTGCAGAAACCTTGAACGGCAGTGGCGCCGTAACTTTAATATAGCTGACAAGATTAGCTACAAAAGCGCTCTCACTAACTATAAAAAACTCATAAAAATAGAAAAAACCACTTACTACACTAGCCAAATTAATGAGGCGAAAAACTCCTCAGGGAAACTATTTCAAGTAGTAACCTACCTGTCCAATCCATCTGCTCCTCAGACAGAAGGGTCTCAAGCCCTTTCTGATGCATTAGCCAATTTTTTCGAGGACAAGGTTAAAGCCATTTTTAACACATTTACACCTGAGGCAGCGACCATTCCCTCTCACTCCATAGCTCACACCGACCCCTCATTTGCAGGTTTTGAACCTACCTCTCGTGAACTTATTCAACCACTGATCGCGCGAACCAAATCTGGCTCACCTTTGGATCCTTGCCCTCCAAATATTCTCAACCTCATCTCAGAGGTTATTGCCCCTCCCCTAACCACCATTTGCAATGCAATGTTTGAATCCGGTGTATACCCCCCGCAATGGAAAAAAGCTATAATCAAACCGCTGCTGAAAAAACCTAGTTTAGACCCTCTCCTTCCTGCTAGTTATAGGCCCATTGCTTGTCTCCCATTCCCTGCAAAGATCTTTGAAAAGATCATGAATATCCAGTTGTCAAACTACATCCATCACAACAATTTACTAGACGACACCCAATTTGGGTTTCGACAGGGCCACGGAACAGAGACGGCACTGCTGAAAGCAGCAGATGAGATTAGGTCTACGATGGATAATGGAGGAGCCGCAGTCCTGGTACTCCTGGACCTATCGGCGGCCTTCGACACGGTCGACCACGCCACCTTGATCGACCGTGTCGAAGCCATAGGAATCACAGGCAAAGCAAAAAACCTCC
Source organism: Lissotriton helveticus (assembly GCF_964261635.1). Taxonomy (NCBI): domain Eukaryota; kingdom Metazoa; phylum Chordata; class Amphibia; order Caudata; family Salamandridae; genus Lissotriton; species Lissotriton helveticus. The sequence goes on along the minus strand of NC_136063.1, from coordinate 1,706,598,140 downwards.
TGGCCTCATTCCTGTCAAACCGTCCACAAACAGTGAAACTGGGAAATTTCACATCCCAGACCTTCTCCTTGCCATGTGGAGTACCACAGGGATCCTCGCTAAGTCCGACACTGTTTAATATCTACGTGTCGGACCTGGCGAGGGTCATAAAATCCTGTGGAATCTCCCTCACTACCTACGCCGACGACACCCAACTGGTGCTGTCGATATACAATGACGGAATCTCAGTAGCAGCCAATTTCCAAAGGGGAATGAAGGCAATAAGCTCCTGGATGTCATCCAACTGTCTTAAACTCAACTCTGATAAGACAGAAGTGATGACATTCGGGAGGCTCCAACCCACCTGGTCCCCTCAATGGTGGCCTCACCAAATGGGACAACCGCCAGAACCGGTGACGAAGGTACGCAACTTGGGCGTTATCTTCGACAACAAATTGACATTCCAGCAACATGTCAATGCTGTGGTTTCTTCTTCCTTCCACGTACTAAAAAGGATAAAAAAACTAATCCCATACCTTCCGTCACATGCAGGTAAAACCTTGGTCAGTACATTAGTATTCTCAAAAACTGATTACTGTAATGCACTGCTACTCAACGCTCAACAAAAGGGTCTTAATAAACTGCAAACTGTCCAGAACGCTGCCGCCAGAACACTTCTATCCATCCCTAGATTTGCATCGGTCTCTCCCTACATTCGACAATTACATTGGCTACCGGTGAGGAGCCGCATCAAGTTTAAGGCTTTATGCATTGCATATAAGGCCATTCACGGACAAGGACCCCTATTCTTAAGAAGAGCCTTTCGTCCGCTTGAGCACACTAGAACTCTGCGGTCATCCTCAGCGCACCTACTCATGGTCCCCCGGACAAGAAGGGCCAACTGGGGTGACAAACGCTTTGCTGTGGCCACGGCCATACTGTGGAATGCACTTCCTCTAAACATCAAGTGCGCTCCGACCCTTCTTAACTTTAGAAAACTACTAAAGACACGGTTGTTCCCTGCCTAAATTCCACCCCCCCTTCCGGAGAGTTCTGCAACTACAGCGCCGAGACACCCCAGGGTATTTGCGCGCTCTAAAAATCGCCAGAAATAAATAAATAAATAAATAAACCGCAAGATAGCAGACATCCACGACAGCTTCAACACCCAGACAGCCCCAACAGACAAGTACATAACAAACCCTCCGCACACCATCGACCACGACCCCCTGCTTGCGTGGGCCAGCGTGAGCGTCGATGACACCATCAAGACCATGAGCACAATCCACTCCGGCTCTCCATCAGACCCATTCCCGCACCACGTCTTCAACAAAGCAAGCAGCTCCATCGCACCCAACGTGAACAACATCATCAATCTCTCGCTTGAGACCACAACCTTCCTAGAGAGCTGGAAACAGGCCAATATCAACGCCCTACTCAAAAAACCTAAGGCAGACCCAAGAGACCTCAAGAACTTCTGGCCCATCTCTCTGCTCCCCTACCCGGCCAAGGTAATCGAGAAAATCGTCAACAGAAAGCTAACCCGATACCTCAAAGAAAACAGAATCCTGGACCCTTCCCAATCAGGGTTCCGCAGCACCGAGACTGCCCTCATCGCCGCCACCGACGACATCAGGACCCTGCTGGACAACGGTGAGACCGCAGCACTCAACCTCCTAGACCTCTCCGCCGCCTTCGACACGGTCTGCCACCGCACCCCACACGCACGCCTCCACGCCGCAGGCATCCGAGACAAGGCTCTGGAATGGAATGGACCACCTCCTTCCTCTCCGGCAGAACCCAAAGTGTCCGCCTCCCCCATTCCGTTCCAAAGCCTCTGAGATCATCTGCGGCGTACCCCAGGGATCCTCCCTCATCCCGACGCTGTTCAACATTTACATTGCCCCGCTCGCACACGTCGCCCGACAGCACGACCTTAACATAATCTCCTACGCCGATGACACTCAACTGATCCTCTCCCTCACCAAGGACCCCATCCGCGCAAAAGCCAACCTCCATGAAGGAATGGAAGGCTGTCGCCGACTGGATGAAGATCAGCCGTCTGAAGTTGAACTCGGACAAGACGGAGATCCTCATCCTCGGCTCCAACCCTTCAGCCTGGGATGACTCCTGGTGGCCGGCGGTACTGGGGGCAGCCCCTACACCCACCGACCACGCACGCAACCTGGGAATCATCCTCGACTCAACGCTCTCAATGACCAAGTAAGTCAAAGCCGTCTCCTCCTCCTGCTTAAACACCCTCCGCCTGCACTGCAAGATCTACAGATGGATCCCGACAGATACAAGAAAGACAGTCACCCAGCAGCAGACTCGACTACGGAAACACCTTCTACGCGGGAGCCCCGACCAAGCTCATCAAACAACTACAACGCATCCAAAACGCCTCTGCATGACTGATCCTCGATGTACCATGACACGGGCACATCACCCCCCACTTGAGAAACCTGGACTGGTTCCCCATCAACAAGAGGATGTCCTTCAAGCTCCTCATCCACGCATACAAAGCTCTCCACAAGACCGGGCCAGCCTACCTCAACAGATGGCTCTCCTTCTACATCCCCAACCACCAGCTACGCTCCGCCGACCTCTCACTCGCCACCATCCCGCGCATCCGAAGAACAACCACCGGCGGGAGATCCTTCTCCTACCTCACCGCCAAGACATGGAACACCCTCACACTGAGCCCAAGACAGACCCAAGGCCTGCTGACCTTCAGGAGGATACTCAAAACCTGGCTGTTCGATCTGTAGTGCCCCCGATTGTATGCCTCCAAATGCTCTCAAAACATTCTTCAGCCAAGACCTGCAGATATCTTTTGCTTTACACACACTAAAGAGATCCAGTGTGCAATGATGCGCATGTAATCAGTCACCTGACAACTGGTAAACATGTCTGTCGTCGGGTGGATGGTGTGAGCAACACTTTGCTGCAAAGCTTGTCCAACTAACTGCAGCACATCATTAACTGTAGCAAAATAGGGTATGACTTGGTACCTTCCATTTTGTGCAGATGGCTGCCCCAAATTCTAAGAATCCCACTCATTCCACAAAAGAAAAAGTGAGGTGGTCCAGCGCTAACATTTTTGCCAGCTTTCCATTGTACAAATGTGCAGTTGGGTGGTTCCACTCATAGGCCCCCTCCTGCTTCAACATGCCCAAAATAGTAGCCTGGAGTTTATCTTTTCTGGGGCCACTGACACAGGTGTTTTTCGAGATGTAGATAGTTGAGGCAGACTCAATGTGCGTTGTGGTGGGGCAGTCACTGAATGCCATGGTGTCTCCATCTCACTCATACTCTCCTTGTGCCATTGTGAAGTTGCTGAGGTGCGTGTTCTGTCTACCACACTGCTGGGACAGGGCTGCTTTGCATGAAGATGTCATCCTCTTCTTCCTCATCATCACCTTTGCCCATGATTGGAATTGTAGCTGGTGTTCCCTGGCTCTCTTCACAACCATGACCATGTTAAGCATTATTTTAGGTTACTCCTCACAGTGGATTGTATGGTGTTTTTTCATAGGGATCATTTTGCCTTCAGTACCATAATTTGTACCAGGCTTACCTTGATGATGCTGCAAATGCTAACCATAAAAAAGTTCAAGCTGGGGAGGAGTACCTTTTTACTGTGCAACTGCTTAAAGAAGAACTGAAGGTAGGTGGCAGGTCATCGGTTGCCTCTATGCTTCTCGTGAGGCAGAGGTTGATGCAGGTCTCAGCTGGGGCTTGCAAATATGGGACCTGGTGGCAGTGCTGTCTTGTCACATCCCTCGGAGGAGGTTGAATAGAAATATCAGACTCCTCTCTATCAGTTTCCACCATGACTGCCTCGTCATCATCATCCTTCCCATCATTCCTTTCCATAAGACTAAGTCTTTCAGTAACTTTTCTTTTCCCTCTCCTCTCCTATTGGAAGATGCCCCTTTGTTCCGCTGCCTGTGACCCGGCATGTTGTCACAATGCGGTTGGTACAATGACCGTGTTGTAACAACGACATGCTGAGGGAGGCGCTGGATATTGGAATAGTATAATTCATTATCCTAACTCCATTCTGTGCAGACAGTAAAAAAATTGTTGGATTTTAAATCCAACACCTTCTCCCCTCCTCCGCAAGTCGTTGTTACGACTTGCGGGGTAATCGTATGCGTTGTTACAACGCAGTCGTTGTAACAACCACATTGTAACAACATGCGGGGTCACTTTTCGTGGTCAGGTTTGTTTACCCTCCTGTTGTCTTCTTGGAGTATGCCAGGGTCCACTCCATCTCCCTGGTGCTTCGAGACGGTGGTAGAGTAGTACCCTTCCTTTTCCTTGCTGGAGATGTGAGAGCCAATGATTCCAAAAGAGGAGGTTCTTGCTCAGAAGGAAGCTCAAACCCTTGTTCTGCTCCAGCATCATGTACTATTGCTGGCTGTAGCTGCTGTCCATTTTGCTCTGTGTCTTAAAACTATTGTGTACTACTTTGAGAAAGGGACAAATACAATTCAGTGTCACTACTCGTCAATTTCGACATGATTGCAGTGGCTGTCTCATTAACCCCTTGAATGCTCATGACGAGTTCAGCTTGTCATGAGCCACAGCGCTTGTGTGCTCATGACGAGCTGAGCTCGTCATGATCGTTAGAACACTCGCACGCTGGGCAAATTCCCCTGCTGTGCGAGCGTTCTATGAAAACCGGTCTGGTTATGACGAGCTCAGCTCGTCTTGAGCACTCGAGCACTGTGCCTCATGACGAGCTGAGCTTGTCATGAGCACCGGGGCGCTGCGCGCGCCACCCCTCCCCCCAGCACAGCGGCGGAATATGCCCTGCACAGAAGGGGTTAACATACATGGCCCTGAGCTTAGGATGGGGTGGTGCTGTTGATGCAGGCGTTCTGTTCTCAGCTTTTTTCCCGGCAGACTGTGCAGCAGGCACAAATTTGTGGAAAAATGTTCTGGTTGGCACCCTATTAGTGGAAATCTGCTCCTTCTCCTCCCCAATGGCTACTTTCTTGGTAGCACCTTTCTTTGGGGTTATCTTGAAACTGGTAGTTGGCAGTGGCACTCAGCTTTAAAAGCTGAAGAGATGTTCTTGTTGTGTAGTCAGTCACGGTTCACGTCATGCTCAGGCCATCTGTCTGTCAGTACTCTGGGTAATGTCTCTTGTGCACGTAAAAGCAAACAAACAAGAACAACATCAGTGAAACATGGCATTGTTGCAGTTCATTTAGTTGTACAAACAAGAAATATAATTTAGTATAGTTACTTAACCTATTATAAATAATTGACAATACAGTGTATCCATTCGTAAAAACCCCCAGCATAAACTTTCATGGTGTACACTCCGGAAGGACAAGAAAGAGAAACATAAAAAAACATACAGATATAGCTGTTTGCTGTATGTACATCAGGGAGGTGAAGGTGACAATAGAATAATGCTGTTGTGCGCATATAGAAGACATGAGGTTGATGCCGGATGTTCAGAAAGTGGGGAAAATAAAAGAAATTACTAAATTACAAAGTTAAAAAAATACAATAAATAAAAAAATAAACAAATTAAAAAACCTTAAACTCGAAAATTAAATATATATAGAAATCAGTGAAATTATCCTAAAGCATATAATTCATTAAACAGATATCTCAACTATCCATGCAAGCCTATGGCAAAGGCACACTTGCTAGACATACAAAATAGCTGCCAGCCAGTTCCGGATGGTCAACAACAACACTCTGCAGGAAAGCATGGGAAACAAAAAAGAAATGCAGGCCTATGGCAAAAGGACACTGGCTGCCTAAACAAAGTGGCCACCAACCACATGATCAAACAGCAAGCAAGGATCCATGGGCACAACAAAGAAGACATGCATGCCTGTGGCAAAAGCAGACTGGCTGACTACATAACATGGCCACAATAAAGAACACATGCAGGCCTATGGCAAAAGCACACTGGCTGGCCACAAAAAAAGGCCACTAGCCACATGGTCAATCAACATGCAAGTAGGCATGGCTACAGCAAAGAAAACATGCAGGCCTATGGCATAAGCACACTGGCTCCAAGTAGGTAAGAGCACAATTCTGCCCATGTTTTCAGATGCACAGCTTGTTGCATAAAATTTATCCACACTTGCTCCATTTTCGTTTCTTAATTAGTTAATGTCCATTTTATTCCATGTACTCCATGATATATTCAATCCTTTCGTTATTCACATGAAAGGTGATGATTTCACTTTGCTTCACATGTGTGAGATATGCCTATTCGGGCATTTGTCTCAAGCACGACGGAAACCATAATGCTCCTTAAACATCTTCAAAATGTTAACCTAATGCATTTTGGGCTTTCCAAGCCCTTCTTCAGGGGTTCACTATAACGTGTAAAAAGTTGTCATTAGATTTCTGTTAAGTTTAATGTATGTTGGCATTCTTGTTACACTTTAAACTTTATACACAAATTGCTGACATGTTTTACAGCCCACTTCTGTATGGCGTTATCCCCCTAAAAGCGTATGTAAACGCTTCAAACAATTGTAAGCCCAAAGGACACTCTCCCACACAATACACCCCTGGATATTAGACCCCCATGTTCTCATACATCAACACCCATGCACAATCCCCATTAGATAATACGTTTGAAAGCCCCACCATTAACAGAACAAACTCAATTTTCCCCCTTACCTGTGTCCTATATTCCAATACAATCAGCTTCCCAGCACATTCCACTCTGTCTGACAAACACATATTCCATTTGAAACCTGTCATGTGACCCTACCCTTTATCCTTTGTGTACCATGACCACTCCCTAATACCCAACCAATCACTGAAACGATCCATTCAAAATCCTAACTGGCAAAACTACACATCCCACAAATCACTGTTTCTCTTCTTACAACAACCTAAACCTAATCTCAAAAATACTTAATTTTTAATTCCACTCAAACACGTCCCTAGTATCCAAGGAATGGGGAACAAAGGAGACATGCAGGCCTATGGCAAACGCCCACTTGATGGCTACACAAAATGGCTACCACCCACATGGTCACAATAACAAGCAAGAAGCAATGGGTAAGAAAGAACATATGCAGGAATATGGCAAAAGCACACTGGATGCTTACTGAAAATGGCTGCCAGCAACATGGTCACAACAACAACCAGGAAGAAGGCATGGGAAACAAAGAACACATGTACGCCTTTGTCAAAAGTACACTGGCTGCTTCTACAAAATGACTGCCAGACACATGGTCACAACAACAACAAGGCAAAAGCCATGGGTAACAAAGAACACATGCAGGTCTATGACAAAAGTATACTGGCTGGCCACAGAAAAATGTCTGGCAGCCACATAGTCAGAACAAGTAAGAAGGCATGGGAAACAAAGAAACTTGCAGACCTATGGCAAAAGCTCAATGGCTGCCTACACAACAAGGCCACTGACCGCATGGTCAATCAAAAAGCAAGGAGGCATGGCTACAACAAAGAAGACATGCAGGCCTATTGCAAAAGTACACTGGATGCTTATACAAAATGGCTGCCAGCCACATGGTCGCAACAACAAGCAAGAAGGCATGGGACACAAAAAGCATATGCAGGCCTATGGCAAAGGACAGTTCCTGGCTACAACAAAATGGTCACCGACCACATGGTCAAGCAGCAAGCAAGGAGGCATGGCCACAAAAAAGAGCACATGCAGGCCTATGGTAAAAACACAATGGCTGCCTACACAAAATGGCCATCAGCCACATGGTCACAACAAAAAGCAAGAAGGCATGGGAACAAAGAACATGTGCCAGTCAATGTCATAAGTACACTGGCTGCATACACGAAATGGCCAACAAATACATTGCAGCAACAGCAAAAAGAAAGAAGCCATCGGTTACAAAGAACACATGCAAGCATATGGCAAAAGCACACTGACTGCCTACACAAAATGGCCACCAGACACATGGTCACAAGAACAACAAGCATGAAAGCATGGGGTTTAAGAACACATGGAGGCCTATGGCAAAAGCACGCTGGCTGCCTACACACAATGACCACCAACAACATGATCAAACAGCAAGCAAGAAAGCATGACCACAAACAAAGAACACATTCAGGCCTATGGGCACTGACTATACAAAATGGCACTCAACACGAAGAAGGGGAGAGGGCCGTTAATGTTTAGACTCTACCACCCCAGGCCCCCAAACAAATTCAAGTGTACACACAAAAGGGTGTGTAGAGTACACGACAAACACAAATCAGACAAATTTCTCTATTTGGAAAAACTGCCCTCACTCACATACCGAAGTATGTGACATGCTACATCTTCGGCCCTGCTACAAAACACCCTGGTGTAGCCACATCCAGGGCGGAGCATAAGGGAGGGGGAAAAAATAATAAATTCCACACTACAAGACGTACAACCAAATAATTTCAACACATAGAACACATTATACAGAATGGGGTGAAAAGCTGTGCAAAACACCCTGTGGCTGAAACTGATAGTGTGACAAAAAGTGCAGTACAAGGAAGTGATTAAAACTGATTTAGGGTGCCAACTGAAAAAGTTGCTTTATTAAACATTGCTTGGTACCCCTATCAGGATTAAAAGTAAGAAAAGGATGGGAAATGTCTTCTTGAGAAAATGAGGTTCCTCAAGACTTCCCTCCTACCACTGCTGAAGTCAACATGTTTCGACCGCTTAGTTCGTGCCTAAAAAGGTCACCCCGGTCTTCGTCAGGACTGTTGCGATCAGCGCCAATGTTGGCCCTCCCGTAATTCGGTTGATGGACCCCCAGAAAAGAGCAGGTCTTCTGGATCCGTACTCTTCTAAGTCATATGTGGAGGCTGATCCCAATAGTGCGGGAAAACCTTCACTGTAAGGGAGCAAAGTGAGGTGATAAAAAAACCCGGTTTTCTCAATCACTCCCTTTGAAACCCCCCGTCTGTTTCCAGCATCTTTATTCATAATGTTGCTCGAGATGTGTTGAAAAATCAAAATAATAATAATGGAATTATAGCAGTATACAAAATGGCCCCTAGCCACATGGCATGGGGAATAAAGACACATGGCAGCCCATTGAACAAACACTCACACACTGGCCAGACAAAGGAGGCATGGATTGGTAACACAGAAAAAAGAGCATTATTTCAACAATGCCAAAAACAAAAAATAACACATCCTCCAAAGGCTTCAAATATAATCACTACAACTAACCACTGTTTGCAAAATAAATGTGAATTACCCCAAACATACACATTTTGTAATTTAATCCAATACCATCCATGCCCTAAATGATGAATCAATTCAAAAGACACCACAGACAAAATAGTTTCATGCACCCATAACTATTACTGGGCCTGCTGGCTAGAAGGCCTATTGGAAGACAAGGCCACATAGTGAATTAAATAAATATTGCTAATTCGTTAGAAAACAATTAGAAAATGTAGTGAACTGTGCATCATTTTTCCATTATAAAAGAAGAAAAATGACATGCAAAAAAATAACTAGGCCTCCCACCACAATACATTTTTAAAATTGAATAAAAGTACAAATATCATGGTGCATGTCCCCAATCAAACAAACAACACCCTTATACACCAGTTTTTCAACTTACTTGTGAAATCTCAAATACAAACTCCTTACATTTAAGTGGTATATATGCAGCAGACAGCTCCAAATCCCAATTAAAAGTGACCAGGAGCTGGACAAAGCATTGAGAGGAGCCTGCTGGAAAGGAATAGGATGTTGGAGTCTCTGGGACACTTCCTTTCTGTTGGGAAGAAAGTTAAAAAAAAGTTTTTTGCACAAAAACAACAACACCAACGGCCAGTTGGAGAGGCAAATCCACGCAAAAAGCCTCTCAGCTGTATCTCGAGTACAAAAGCTGCTCAAGCAATCCATTTGTGATCAAGATCAGCACTACATTTGCTCTGTTGCGGCCAGAAGCCATGCGATTGAGCACAAAGTCGGGTGGAATCTCGCTAGCAGTGCGAAAAGTCATTTGTGCAAGTCATCCAAGAGTATCTTGGTGCTCATAAGTGAGTGGGTGCCAAACCAAAACTTGAGCATGTGAATAGAAAAAACTCTTCTTCGCACCCCAAGGCGGAATTTAGGAACTCCAAATTCCTCCGCAGAGTGCCCGAATTCTTTAAATGTATATAAGCTGATTTTTATGACCAGGCATAGTTTTAAACTGTCATGTCAAGCTGGCAAATTAACCCTCTTGCCAGGTCCAAACTTTAATTTCTAATAAATACAAGTCACCCCTAAAATAAGCCCTGGATAGCCCTAGGTCAGGGTGCAGTGTATTTAAAAAATAGGGCATGTACTTTAAAGTTTAATCATGTCCAAGTAGTGAAAATCTCTTAAATTCGAATGTCTCTACTGCAAAGCCTATATATCCCACATGTTAACATTGTAATTACCATATTACATCTTATAACTGAAATTTCCAATAGGGAAAAGATGGGACCCAACATGTTGGTGCCTCTGGAATCACAATTTAAAATCCTAACCTGGGGTAACAATAAATTGTAATTCTGAAAACGCCACTTCTAGAAAGTTGGCGTTTTCTTACTGTAGCCACTTGGTGCCATCTGCCTGTTTCTGAATACATGTCTAGGGTGGGTGACTGCTGGGTTGTGTGCATTCCCTCCTGACAGCCACACACAAAGGAAGCTTAGGTGTGACTGATTGACCATCAACATACTATTGGGGCATCTTGGGCAGGATGGGAGGGAGGAGTTGACACTTACATATTGATGGGATGTGTCCTGTCTTCACACTGTAGTGAGTCTGGATCCAGGGACAGGAAAGATAGGAACTCTGTGATCTTGAAAGTCTATTCTTTGAATTTCCACCCACTTCAAAGGCACAAGTGGGTATAAGTACTGGACCTCTGATGCCACTAACTGAGTACACTCCAGGTACACTTATTGGATTTTTGTTGTTTTGGTCTTGTTTTGTTCAATAAATTAAACTCTGTATTTCTAATTAGGTGTGGTATCTTTTTTGTGTGATGGTTTCACATTTCTTGTGCAAGTGTTGCACAAATGCTGTACACATTGCCTCTTAAGTGAAGCGTGACAGCTCTGTGCCAAGCTACCACGGGATGAATACAGGTTAAATTAGGGTATGTGTCTGACTAACTCTGAATAGGATTGGGGTTCTTGTTTGGACAAGGTGCATACTGGTGGCAGCGATGGGAGAGGACTTGTATTTTTGCCAAGCCATACAGTAACTGGGCGCATATTACCAATTCATACCAAAGAGATATTTTAGTCAATTTTCACTGATTGGCTTTTTTTACTTTGCGCCTGCAAGGTTGGACTTTGATCTGGCCAACCTGAAGGGTTTCACTGTGGTCCAGCTCAAGGATTTCTGCAAAGAAATTGGGCTTTCTGCAAAGAGCTCCGCCAGTAAGGTGGAGCTGCAAATGGCGCTGAAGGCCAGGGAAGAGGCTCATGCTGCTTTGAATGCAACCCCCAGAGGAGGATGAGGAGCTGGATGAGGAAGATGATTTGGACTAAGATTCACAGGAAATTCTGGGATTGATTCATATGAAGCAGGGGGCAACAACCTACCAGGATTAGTGATCCCCCCAGACCAGGGAGCAGTGTGTTATCCAGAGGCCTGTCCCCAGAGGAGCTGAGGCACAGGAAGGAAGAGAGAAAAATAAATTTGGAGCTGGCCAAGCTCAAATTGAAGAAGGATCAAGCCTTAGAGGAGAAAAGACTGGCCTTGGAAGCAGATGAAAACAAATGAGCCTTTGAGGGAAATAAACTGGCCATGGATGAGAGGATTGCTTTTGGAGCATTTGGCTCATGAAGGAGCCTTAAGGAACTGGACATGAAAGCTATGCAAGTGGGTTCCAGTGGTGGCAGCAACACCCTAGTGCCCTCTGGGGACAAGAGGGTTCACATACCAAAGGGTCTGGTGAGTGAATTTGAGATTGGAAATAATATAGACAGATGGTTTGAGGCTTATGTGATTGCTCTGCAGATGCACAAGGATTGGAGGTTGGTTTGTTGAGCCGTATCCTTAGTGAGGGGAAGGACTTTATTAAGAGAACACCCGAGCAAAGGCTAACTTAAGTTCTCTTTAATGGATCCAACTCAACGACAGTGCTGCCAGCACTGCTCAGGCTACCAGGAACCTATATACAAAAGGTGACAGGTTGTAACATACATGAAGGCTTTAAAAAATACAGCAGAGCAAAAGGTGACAATCTAATCAATTTAAGGTAAACATTCACAGTCTCCTGTAACAATGACGGAGGCTCAGCACAATGTTTTTATTTTCAGGTGTGTCACATTTTACCTACTGGGCTTTTTAAGTGCATTTTTGAAAATGTGTACATCTTTTCCTATATTATTGTATTTGTAACAAATTAGTATAATTATTGTAAATAGTAGGATTATTTTCCTACCATTTCAATAGGTACTATTACTTTTAGAAAGTTGGCATGTTCTTACTTTAACAAATTGGTGCCTTCTGCCTGTCTATGAATACCCTTCTGGGGTGGGTGACAGCTGTGCCTTTTGCATTCCCTCCAGAAAGCCACACACAAAGGAAGCTTAACTGTGGCTGACGGGCCATCCACATCCCGGACAGGATGGGAGGGATTAGATGACACATGAATGGGCTGACTTTCCCCCACACAAAGGGCTACATACCCCCTGTAGTGAGTCTGGAGCCAGGGGAGGAAGTGCAGGGACTCTGCACTTCAAACAACTCTCTTTGAAGTCTCCTCCACTTTAAAACCACAACTTGGTGTTAGTACTGGACCCCTGACACCAACAACTGAGTACACTTATAAACCTGTCAATACTCTGCCAGGAACGAAGGGCTGCTGTGCTGTTGAAGGACTACCACCCTGCTGGATTGCTACTTTGCTGGACCACTGATCTGCTGTGCTGACCTGCTGGCTACTGTACTCATTTCCTAGGTGTGAAGGACTGGATCTACACAACTTGAACCCTGGGGCCTTCTCTGCTTGCCTCTTGTTCTGAAGTCTCAGCGACTTCAGCGACTTCCACCAACCCTGCTACAGCACCTGGACTCTGCCATCTGTGATCCCTGCCCTTCCAAGTGGTGGCAATCCAAACCAGTCCCTTAAAGTGGGTAGAAGGTGCTGCTCCACCAGAAGTCAATGCATCGATGCCCTTGTACCACTCGGAAAATTTGCATCTCCATCGCCGCACCACTCTGCCACATGATCCGAAGACATTGGCTCTCTGAATGAGTGGCACATTACCTCCAGTTCTCAACTGATCCTCGACTTGCGTGGCTTGATGATGACACATCACCTACACCTTGGATTAAATGACGATGCATCACTGACTAACACCGAACACAACCGGCGCATCGTCTACATACACAGGCATTGATGATGATGCATAATCGCCTCTGCTCGCATCTCGACCACAGTGGCAACACAACCACGAACCAAGGTACTTTTTCAGCAGGACAAGGCTGGTCCCTGCATCTTACCCATGCTCCATCGCGGTCAGTCTGAACTTTTGGATTTTACCCAGTCTAGCATGACCAGATAGCCCCAATTGGCTCTTTATTAAGCACTAAATTTTAAGATCTTCTTTAAAAATTCATAACTCTGGTTATTGTATTTTTGTCTTGTTTTGTTCAATACATCACACTCTATTTTTCAACAAGTTGTAGTACTTTGTGTGTGGTGTTTTCAATTTTTTTACTATTGAAGTGTTGCACACAAACTTTACACATTACCCCCTAAATTAAGCCTGACTATTCTGTTCCAAGCTACCAGGGGGTGTGTGCATGTTAATTTAGTGTGTGTATCTGACTTATCCTGACTGGGACTGTGGTTCCTGATCGGACTCGGTTCATACCTCTGTCAACGTGAAACCTCAAACGTTAACACCCTCCCACTCAAGCCTAAACTCCAGGCCATCCATCAACAAAGATATATATATAAAAACTTCAATAAACAGCAAACTGTTTCCAATGTGCTATATTGAACTTACTTCATTTCTCCCAAAAAGTATAGATTTTAATGGTGCGGATACTGCAGAGATTGCAGATAAAGGAAGAGAGTGATAATTTTCCTCCAAAATCTGAATCCAAAATGACAAAGGGCTGGACAAAGCAGAGGGAGGTGTCTTCAGGTCAGGAAGTGCTACTGTATGTACAGTGGCCTCACAGTCTCTGTGACAATTCTTGTTTAAAAAAAAAATGTGTTTTGCAAAAAAGAAAACACTCAATTTGTCCATTCGGATAATCTAACAACTTGAAAATGCATTTTGAGTTGATTTTCCAGTCGCAAGAATTGGCTGGCTCTTGCACTCAAAACAAATGCTGAACATTGTGATCACATTCACCAAAAGTGATCACTATTGTTTCAGAACTTCTTACAGTTCAATTTTCCCTGAATGGAAGAATCAGAAATGCGATGTGTCACTATGAGGTTAAAATTGATAATTTTGCATCGCAAAAGTAAAGCAGAGTTACCGAATTATGCCAGTTACTCTAGAATTAAGGCTGACAGAGCAATTTTGAGGGACTTATAGGAGGACCATGACTTATTAGACCTATGTAGGTTGTGGCATCCAAGAGACAGGGAGTATACTTTCATGTCATGTGCCAACCGCTAGTCCTCAGTTATTGATCTTTTTTCCTGGTTCAGGATGCCATTATATCTTGTAGGAAGGGAGTAGAGACCTTTACCCAATACAGTTGGACATTGACCTGGGTCACATAACCTTGTCTTCTTTGAATGATGCACATTGATAGTAATCGGGATGGTGATATTGGAACAGATGTTGTGGGAAGAGGTCTCATTATGAGAGGCTCTGTGCTTCTAAAATTAAAAGCAAACCAAGCAAGCGTATTTTGCTGCATCCACACAGCAGTTAATTCTACAGTACAATATAGACCCTACTCCTACATCTAGGCACAATTTAGAATTGACTAAGCCGGCACTGAATTCCTTTTCTATGAGCGGTCTATGAGCATCATTGAACTTGTCATGGTGAACTTCAAAATAGGGTATTTTGAGTATGAGAGAAGTTTGTAAGCTACACCAGTGGGAGCCTCAAATACCTGTACCATTGATGGGTGGGGATGATGGACGTTACCTGATGACCTTCTAATAATCAGTACAATTTGCCCTCTTATTATAGGAAACTGTACAGTTCTTGAATCACTGCAATGCTAGAGGCAGAACAAACTTTCCTAATTGCTCTGTTCCATACAATACATTATGAACAGAAGTTTATTACTTAATAAGTGGACTCTTTTCAGGGAAGAACAGGAACTTTAAATAGAACTATGTATCCCCCCCATTTCATGAGGACTAATAATTGACAGAGTCAGGTTGCTTGAGTACCTTCAGCTTTGCAAAGATTGTCATAAGACTATTGACTACCACTTAGCTCCTGGACCTTACCTGTCCCACAGTAACCTGTGCATTCTCTACTATTTTCCCCATACCATGCACATCCTTTAAGATGAGCTACCGATTGAAACATGGGTGTCTTCCGCACATGTTGATTCATCAACAATTGTAATCTCCCTCCATCAGCAAACAGTGCGAGTCCAAGCAGCGGTCAGAGGCCATGAAAAGTGCCAGTGAGAGTGACAGGTTTGATCATTATCCATACACAGTATGTGGCCCTATTTAGTTGTGTCAGTACTAATTCTTATAATTAACGTGGAAAGTATGCATTTTCTGAATCGAAATGCACTTCTATTAGACTGTTTTTCCCCTTAACTTTTTTGCCATTACCTCTCCTTTTATTCTTACATCGTTTTTGCTTGCTTTAGGACTCTGCCTACTTTACCACTTATAACCAGTTCTTAAGTGCTTGTGCCCACTCCTTAAAACATGGTAGAATTGGGTTTTGCCCAATTGGCATATTGTATTTACTTGTATGTACATAGTAAAGTGGCACTACCTGTGCCCAGGACCTGTAAATTAAATTTTACTAGTGGGTTTGCAGGACTGATTGTGCCACCCACTTAAGTAGCCTTTAACCATGTTCTCAGGTGTGCTATTGCAGCCTGTGTGTACAGTTTTAAAATGTAATTTCGACCTGGCAAAATAACCCTTTTTCCAGGCCCAAACGTTCCTTTCTAATAGTTATAAGTTACCCTAAGTATTTTCCCTGAATAACCCAGAGAGCAGGGTGCTGTGTATTTAAAAGTTTTGGCACGCAAATTTAAGTTTTATACTTCCCAGTAGGGAAACACTCTTACATTTGTTTTTCAATAATGCAAGGCCTACCTCTCCCTTAGGCTGACATTGGAGTTATCTTATTACATTTAAGAAGCTGTAACTTCACATTGGGACCAAGTTGACATGTTGAATTTGGTGTCTAAAGACTGCTACTAAATGCCCTCTTTAATGGTAAAGTTGGATTTTTAATCACAATTCTGAACATGCCACTTTTGGAATGTTGGCATTTTCTTTCAAATATTTTTTATTGAGGTCATAAGCAAGACACAATATAAAACATTACAAAAAAATTCCATCCGTTGGGGGTACAAAAGTTGCATAAAATAACAATTGTACAATCATAGAGACGATGTATCTGGATGGATGACAGAATAAGGAATACAATCAAGGACAGAAAATTAGAAAAGTATAAGCTATGGAGATGGGTGGTCATGACTTGCCTGCAATTGCGCCAAACAGCTCCTAAACGTCACACATATCTTCCTGAGCTGAGTGCGCCAAACATCATTCTTGATACCCATGCACTCCAAGAGGCCCATATTGATTAATTCATGCCACCAGAGCATGGCTTTGGGAGCCCGTGCCAGAATCAGTCGAGCTAGAGCCATAAAACAGAAAAAAATACCACATTATTTGGGCCAGTACATGAGGTTTTTGACTCAATATGAATAATTTAAGGCCCCACCTCATGATAGTTGGGCAAAGTATATTCAATTACCAAATAGCGTCTGTCAGTAACGAAAAATAGAAGGAAAAGGGATGAAGATATGAACTGAGTTTGCCCGATCGGCAGAACATAGAAAAACTTAGAGTCTAGCCTCATATTTATGATGCATAAACTACAAGGATGATAATAGAAAACATTGATGAATTTAAACTGGTCAGTTGTAACCTGGTAGCCATTCAGGATGGATTTAATAAAACATTTGTACGTCTAATTTCATCGGGAATAACTTGGACCCCGAGAGGTCTGCTCCAAGTATCAGCCGATTTCTGAAAAATGTCAGTCTGTTGTTGGATCTCTGCTGCCAGGATCGCTTGAAATACCCAATAAAACCCTTCTTAGGTAGGCCCTACCGTACATATTCTAAAAAGGCACAGGCATTAGCGGAACAATTGACATCTTCCATCTTCAATCCCATGGTGAAATGCCCAAGTAGTAGGAAGTGAAAAAAAAACAAGCGAGGAAGAGAAAATGGCTGTGATAGTATCATAAAGGAGAGAAAACAGACACCCTCAAATAAAGAGCCAAAAGTAAGTACTCTGGATGCATGCCAGCCGTTGATAAAACATTTGTTCAGTTGACGGGGAAAATTAGGATTATAACCTACATAAGAATATGCGCTAAATAATGTAATCACCAAAATCAGCATTTTTAAAAAGGCCCAGATAGAGTCGAACACCCTCAAAGTCTTCAAACGAGTCCGCTTGAAATAGACAGTGTGGATGATGCCGATGTGTGGGGTGATATGGGCTCCCAAAGGGAAGAATTCCAGCAACAAACCACCTAGTTCACATGGTTCATACCCTAATACGTTTGCAAGTCGGGACACAAATGTTGCTAAAAAGTAATTACCTAGATCTGGTAGTAAGTCCTGTTGTGGCTGCTGTAACATGTGTATGTCAGCCCTAGGCTTCTTATACCCCAGAGGAAATGTGGCCAGAAAGCCTCTATCTGCATAAAAAAACTTTGGCTAAATACAAATGTATGCACCACATGAAGTATAGCAAGCGAAGGAAAATAATAATCTTGATTGAGTCGCATAGCCCGATTAGACCGATGTGAAGACAATCTCACTTACTAAATATCTCCTGAGTTCTGCTGGAGAATGCATCATTGTTAAACTTTATCACATACTACATTTTCAGGGAGACTGTGACCCTCAGGTAGGTCACCGACTTGACCCATCGTCTGTCATCCTGAGAAGAAAAAATGTTAGCAAGTACCAGGGTCTCATCAAGGTTAAGTTGGTACCCAGGGTTAGCCCCATACTCACTCATTGGCCAATCTTTCAATAGCTGCCGGTGTACCCTCCAGGGTAGAGGTCATGATTGTAATGTAATTTGCATAGGCGAAGACATTGAGCTCAATCTGATGCATTCGCAGCGAAGCAATATCCCTCGACCTTCTTAAGGACTGGAATGTAATCTCTATATGAAGAGCAAACAGCAAAGATGAAAGTTGACATCTCTTATGGGTGCCACAAATTATCAGAATTAGGTTGGTAGAGTTCCTTGAACATAAAACCCTATCTTTAAGATTCTGGTAAAGCTGTTGAACCTGAGCAATAAAGCACAGTACTAGCCCAGATGCAACCATAGTGGCCCAAAGAAATGGCCTTTCGGCATTTATCTTTATTTTTACAAACAAATTTCCCTGAGTGCACCCTACCTCTAGAGCAGTGATATCAGTATTAATGTGAGTGGTGGTATCCACCCTGGAACAAAACCATGTTGATTCTCATCAATAAGATCAAAGATAACCGTTGCTAGCCTATTTGCTAAAGGCGAGTATACATCTTGGAATCAGCATTAATTAGCAAAATAGGCCAATATGAACCACAGAGAAAGGGGTCTTTCCCTTTCTTAGGAAAGATGATGTTGGTCTCAGTCCATGACCCAAGAACCTGCCCAAGTCACTCAAAAGAGGTGAATAGATCACAGAGAACCAGCACTGTGAGATCCAACAATCTAACATGGAATTCCATTTGAAGTTGGTCGGGTCACAGGTCTTCCCGTGTGCTAGCTGGCAAATAGCGGCTTTCATTTCGGAAGCCGATATTTGACAATCTGGCTTATGTTGTTGTATAGTAGACAGTTTACAATTATGGTGGGCCTGAAGAAACTGAACTATCAGGCCACCTGACTAAGTGCAACTGGCATTTGGTCTTTGTGTATTGCTCCCAGATAGCAAAAGAAAGTGAAGGTAGGTGTTGACAGGAAGTGCCACTCTGAGTTAACAAGGGGGAAGAGCTGTCACCTACCAGACTTGCACATCACAAAGGCTCTGCCTAAGCACTCTCACAAAGGGTTTGTCACTAGTCTTTTGTGCCTCCGAACAAGCTAGGACAAGGGCAGAAAGGAAAGAAATGCCTGACATCTCGGGGTGGAAACCTCTAGTAGCTTCCTCCACTTTGAAGGACGGCCCAGGTATAAGCTTTGGACCACAGGTAACAAATCTTCACTACACTTCTGGACATGGGATACTCTATTGTCACAAATTATTTCTCTTAGAGAATTCAAAACATTCACCACTCGTGTACTTCAGTTTTACAAATCGTATGCACCTCTATATCCATTTTCAAAGGGACTGATATATAAAAACATATTAATCAATATCCACAATGTAATATTCATACAATTAAAAACAGTTTAAAACTTCCTCCTAATAATTATTGCACATGATCTCACAAATACATTGCAACAAGAGAGACAGCACAAAAGACGTATTTGTGATATAACCCTTTGTTTCTCAAATTTAACACAAGTTGGCATCAATGCTTTTTTGGTGGGTTAATGTGATAAAACCCCTTTCTCCAGGAGCACAAGAAAATATTTGTTATCTCTCCGAACAAAAATGCAATAATAGCCTAATATCCTTAGAGATAAGGCACACTCTGGTTTCATGATGGAATGCTTTAGAAGTTAAGAATCAAGTTTTCAAATATTCAGTCCTTAAAGTGCTGCTACTCCTTTAAGGCATTCATATATCACACGCTATATTACATTAAACTGTATTCAGGAAGACACTGAGACCTCCTATAGTCAACCCACCTATAATAGGGTGGATCAGGAGCTCTCAAATTCAATGGCAATAAGTATATGTAAGGAGAAGTTCATTCAGGTTCGAATCAAGTGAAGCCCCTATATATCAGGCTCGCTCTTAGTGAGACTGGATGTAACCTACCCCCACATGCTTCAATGTTCCCTTTTGCGAATCGGTATTTGCGAATTTTAGGGAATCGCAAATACCGATTCGCAAAATGGTATGCATCAAATTTTTCGCAATTTTAATGCGATTCGGTAAAATTCGCAATTTTTACCAAATCGCATTAAAAATGCGAATTCTTAATTGCGAATTCGCAGATTGCGAATTCGCAAATTGCGAATTTCCGCACATGATGCATCTCATACCAATCACACCCTGGAAGCTCTGCTTGCAATTAGACCCACCTGAGGCCCACTTTCAACTGCTGGTGAGGCTTTTTTCAGTTGGAAAGCTGTCTGCTGGAGGAGTAAGAGGCTCTCTGTGGTTTTTGGAGATTTTGAAATGGCAGAAAATATTTCTGA
The DNA here is from genome assembly GCF_964261635.1 of Lissotriton helveticus. Lineage (NCBI taxonomy): Eukaryota > Metazoa > Chordata > Amphibia > Caudata > Salamandridae > Lissotriton > Lissotriton helveticus. Next base: position 1,706,577,687 of record NC_136063.1, on the reverse strand, counting down.
GGAGCCAAGGAAAGTTAAATTCAGTGAACAGGAGTTAGAGATTCTTATTGAAGAGGTGACTGCGCACAATGATCAGCTTTTTGGAAAGCTCTCTTTGAAGGTTCCTGAAGGGGTCAAAAGGAAAATTTGGCTTGCAATACAATCAAAAGTTAATGCTGTTGGTGTTGCGCACAGAGACATCAACAACCTTCAAAAGAGATGGTATGACCTACGTAGTCGTGCCAAAGAGAAGATTGCGACACGCACCAAGTCAGCCAAGAAAACTGTTGGTGGGACTCCCAGGGACAGACCAAACACACCTCTGGAGGACCTGATTGAAGGAACCCTTACCACTGAAGCGGTCATTGGAGTCATTGACATTGATACTTCAGATCAAGCAGGACCCTCACAAGGTAAGAATTTTTTGTTTTTCATGCAATTGTTAATGTCACTGTGGCACACATGCCCTTGACTTGGACACTGTGCAGCAGTTGTGTTTTTCAAGATAATGTCTGAAACTGTAATGAGTTATTTAGTGATGAAAGTAGTGCAACCTGGGAGTTGTAGTTTCCTGCAAATAACCTGACAGATATGCTTTATTCATAAACTTTAAAATCATCATTCATGCATGCATTACTGTAGGATAATAAATAGGCTTGACACAAGAGAATGTCATTGAAATATTTATTAATTAGAGCAGACAACACATATTTAACACTTCACAAACTCATATTAAAATATACTCTGTTTAATCTTAGATGCAGAGGTGGCCACTGACTTCATTGAGTATGCTGAGTCTTTCACTCAAAATCTACTGGAATCTGCAGAAATGAATTCTGGATCCACTTCTCCCACAGTGCAGCCAACAACTTCACAGCGCAGAGTGCGTCACATTCAAGAGTCAGATAGTGAAGAGGCTCCTAATGTAACTGTTGAAAATCAAAATTTGTCTGAAAGTCAAGCCCCTGTTCAAAGGCAACTAGGCAGGCGACAGAGGATTCAGCCTTTTGTGAGGTGGAGGGCACGTTCTTCATTCCACCAATCAGCCACAGATGGAGATACAAGTGCCAGTGAAGTTGAGCTGAAGCTGCGCAAAGTGCAACGTCTACAGGGAAAAGACATAAGGGTGATAAAGGGTAAATTCAATCAAGTGACAAAGGACATAAGTGTTATTAGCAAAACTCTCTCTCACATGACCAAGATTTTTGAAAAAGCACATTCTGAATCATCTAACAAACTGGACCGCATGGCAGTTGCCATGGAAGCAATGGGTAACATAATGCAGTCTCAACAAATTGCAAATGCTAAAAGATGTATTAGGTCAATGTTAAGTAATCAGGCATGTTGTAGATCAATGAATATGATGTGCCGCACCAATGCTCAGCTCATTAAACCAGTTCTGGACATGCAGAAAGATGTCTCCCAGTGTTGTAGGGACATAACCAGAGGAATGAATGCACTGGAAACCATTGCAAATGACAGGCAAAAGTCTACTTCAAACAGTCTTTGTAAGGAAGGCTCTCTATGTAATGATCAAAAAAGTAATAATGCAGAAGGAAGTACTAGTAAATTTGGGGAACGCCGTAGCCATAGGAAATGTGACTCTGGAAAAAGTAAAGACATTGGGGTAGCTACTGCATCAGCTAAGGCATTAGGGGTGCGTGGTAGAAAGAAATAAAAAGATTGTCATGTACAGTTACATCTTTTTGTTTTGGAGTATTTGAAGTTTTCTATCACTGTATAAAGTAATACTTTCAGATTTCATTGGTAGTGAAAGAAATTGCATGTCATCATTATAAACTTTAACAATTGTGTTTATGAAATTAATAAACCAAACATGTTAGCACACTCAAAACCCTTCATGCGTCATACCTCTACTAAAAATAATGTTGAGTGATCTCCGCCCTCCTCCTCCTACCCTCTGCTGCGTCTGGTCCATGTGCTCTTGGTACAGGTTGCTGAGGTTGATTGTCAATGTTGTGAAATTCATCCTCTACATCAAGTTCCAGGCCTCTCTTGGTGGCTACATTGTGAAGCATGGCACAGGTTGCAACAATCTTACAACATATATCTGGTCTATATTGCAAGGCTCCTCCTGTTTTATGCAAAATTCTAAATCTGGATTTCATGACACCAAAAGCCCTCTCTATGACATTGCGAGTAGCAATATGGGCTTGGTTATACTGCTGCTCCTTGCGGGTAGATGGATTCAGAAAAGGTGTAAGTATGAATGATCTCACTCCATATGCACTATCACCTTTGGGTTTAAGCAAATGGAAAATAAATTATTAATATTATGACCCTAAATACCATCTGCTCTCAATTCTCCAAAAAGTACATTACTCATCAAGTAAATAACCCTCATGAAACTCTCCAGCAATCAGTCGCCTATGGATGGCACTATGTCTGAAAATAAATGAGTCATGGGCACTACCAGGGTAACTTGCCACTATGTCTGTGAATATTGTTTTGGCATTACACACTGCTTGTATGTTCATGGAATGGTAGCATTTCCTGTTGCGAAATATGTACTCATTCTCAGAGGGTGGGCATATGGGGATATGTGTTCCATCTATACAGCCAATCACATGAGGGAAGTTAGCAATGTTATAGAAGTCTAGCTTAGTTTGAAGTAAATCTTGCTGTGTGTTTGGGAAAGAGATGTAATGCCTGATCCTATGGAGCATGGCATCTAAAACATTTCTGAAAAATCTAGATAGGGCACTTTGCGACACACCACCAGCAACAGCAATGACACCCTGAAAAGACCCTGAGGCAAGAAGGTGAAGGCAACACAATACTTGGACATGAGTGGGAATGGCTTGGGTTCTAAGGGTTTGTCTTTGAAGAAATGGGTCCAAATCTGCTATTAGCTCTAAAATGCAATCCACATTAAGCCTGTATTTATCATAAATTTCTGCCTCAGTCTGCCCAAACAAAGTTATGCGCACTCTAAAAATCCTGTCACTCAGCATCATTCTCCCCCTTGCAGCAGCTCTCAGCCTCCTCCGACGTGCAAATGCGATGACAGCAGCCATGGTAGAAAAGTGTCTGCAGCTTTTTCTAAGACCTTTTATGCACAATCAATGAGTTTCACCTGTTTTCAAGTTTAGAAAAAAAATTACCACCTGGTCAAAGGGCTTCTAAATATAAGAAATGCTATTTGCGATTCCTTAGAAATTCGCAATTTGCGAATTTTGATGCATCCGCTTTTGCACCATTGAAATACGATTCCTTACGAAATGCGAATTTTTAAGGAATTCGCTATCCATATTTGCGAATTCTTAAAAAGCGAAAATAGAAAATAAATGATGCATCCCAAATAATGATTTTGCATTCGCAAACGGCCGATTTTACCGATTCGCACCGTTTGCGAATGCAAAAAACGTTGATGCATGTGGGCACTAGAGACTAAACAGACCTCTGCTCATTCCACCTGTCCTTTACCACCATCTTCCATAATATCTATCAGTGTGTCTTTTGTTTTATGAGTATGGCAATACGTCCCTCTTACAACTCTGCCAGTCAGAAGGACTGCTGTGCTGCTGAAAGGACTGGCCATCTGCTGGACTGTTGCTCTCATATCACAGCTCCGCAGCTCCTAGGAACTGATGCATCACCTTGGATGCTCAACCCATCTTCGATGGGGGACCTCGCAACACCTCGCCACCAGGATTTAAGGTATTCTTGTTTTTTGGGCCTAACTGAGCCCCTGTAGAGGGTCTGCACTCTATTTTATTTATTTTCATAGAAGAAAAAAAGCATTTACCCCATCTACATCCATAGGGTATAACATAGGGAGGGATACAAACTGGGAGGGGGCAAGAGGGAGAAATAAGGGAGGATACTGCTAAAGTCCACATGAGAGGGAGAGAGGTAGGGCAGAAGATAAGAGAGTAGTGTCCAGGTTTGGGGGAAAGTACTTCTCAGTGAGTCCTCCTGCAGAATGACGTCCTATCCATTGGTCCAGGGAGGAGCTCAATAATTCAAAGCTCAGTCTCATTAGCTCACTCATCATCATTTGTGGAGTGCATAAGTCCAAGAATGCACAGGTAAGTCTGACAGGATAGGTCCCTGAAGTTTTCTGCCAAGAATGGTATGCAAGGACCCCACATCTTATCAAATAAAGGCAGCTTCTGTTCAACGGCTATGGTCAGTTTCTCCATGCCAAGTAGTCAGTAGAGTTTCTGTAGCCACTCCACATGCATGGGTATCATTTCTGCACCCCACTTGGATTGAATAACCTGTTCGGCTGTGCATGCCTATCACTTTGAATTAACCGGACTAGCTTTCCCAAGTTAGCTCTGTGCCACAGCTAACTTGGGTTGAGCTCATGTTTATTTAGTGACTTCAGTGAGCTTCCCTCTCAACTAATACTCCACTTTCTTACATTATGGACATTTCTGACATAGCAAATAATCAAGGTAAATGTAATTGAAATAAAGGCAATCAGAAAGTTGTTGAATTTATGTGGTTCTACAAAAAATCTGTCTTGAGATAGGACTGATTAGTCAAGCACTCTGCCACTAAGTGCCCGATTACGATCTTGGCAGATGGGATACTCCGCCACATTAGAAGGATATCCCTTCCACCATATTACAAGTTCCATTGGATATAATGGAATTGCAATTAGGTGGACTGGACAGCTGTCAGGTTTGTGCCAAAGTATTTCATCCATGAAGATCGTAATTAGGCCCTATATGTTTTATACGAGAAACTGTGTAATGTCAAACAACAGCATCCTAAAGAACATAATCTAAACTATTTAGGATAATAATGTTTTAGATCATTCAGCCAATTGTCATGAAGCTTTTCTTAGAAATCTGTGGGCCAGAAGTATTATGAAACTGGTTACAAATAGATATTACAAAATTGCACATGGACTGTTTGAGACCAGACTTTAATTTTGTAGTATGGTCTATGTACAAATAAGTGGCATCACAAAATCACTAGACATGGGGGGGGAGTAGCAGAACAACCTGTCTAAAGAATATTTATTAGGTATTTCACTATTTGTGACTGTTTGCAAACCCCCAGTGATTGCCAACAAACTGAGACATGCAAGGAACAGCAGACGAGCATCCCTGTTTTCATTCCCACATGGGAAACATTTTTTTACAGCAGCATGTATTTCATAAAGAAAGCTATGATACTCTTAAAAAAGGGTTTCCATTTGGGAAAATGGCATGTGGGCAAGCAGTGGTCAACCAAGGATTCTTACATGATTCTCAATTGGTAAGGTGTGCTGGAAGAACATATTTCCCTTTGCAAATGTGTTAACACCCCAACTAGGGGATCAGTAACTTATCAATGACTTGCTACTGCAATTGCAGTCACAAACCCTTCATATATTTATCTCCAAACCAGAAATAGAAGGGGGGCCACCCTCCCCCGCTCACTCCGCCTTTTGTCATCAGGTAGGATTGATAAAATCTTTTTTACGGTACATAAATAATTTAAGGACTCGTAAAGGTCTTTGTTTAATGTAAAAAGTGTTTAATGTAAAAGGTCTTCGTTCATTCCAAAAAGAGCTTTTACAGTATCAAGCCCTGTGATTTTGCAAACACCGGGTCTGACTCTATGTGTCTTTTATGATTCGCCAGACTGGGAAGCCTGTCAAAGCCTCATTTTTTGGAATTAAAATATTTGGTAAATCAAAGCATGCTAGACCTGGCATAAGTGGCATGGTTTTCCCCTGTCATTTTGCGTCTGCCTTATGTATTTTTGCTGTGTGCTGGATTTAGTTTTTTCTGGTCTAGATGCTTTGGGCACTTTGCCACTGCTGATCAGTACCAAAGTGCAAGTCTCCCTCTGTAAATTGTGAATATGGATTGATGTTTCCATTGATTGGCACGTTTGACTTAGTACTAAGTCCCTTGTACAGTGCACTGTCTGTGCCAAGGGCCTATAAGTTAAATGCTACTAGTAGGCCTGCAGCACCCATTGTGCCACCCACTCAAGCAGCCTTTCAAAGGGGTCTCCGACCTGCCACTTTAGTGTCTGTGCGCAGTCTCTACTGCCATTTTCACCTGCCAAGTGCAACCACCTGCCAGGCCCTAACTTTCTCTTTTACTACGTGTGAGTCACCCCTAAGGTAGGCCTAAGGCACCCATGTGGGCAAGGTGCAGTGTATGTGAAAGGTAGGACATGTACTGATGTGTGTGATGGTGAACAGTCACAATGTCGAATTTTTAATATCAAAATGGCAAAATATCGAGTTTTAAATATCGAGTGGACATAATATCAAGTCACAAAAATATAGTGGTGCAGAATATCGAAATTCAGGTAAGAAATATCGATTTTCATAATATCAAAGTTAGTAATATTGACAGTCATAATATAGTTGTTAAAAGTTTCAAGTTTTTTATAGTGATTTAAGTGTTAGTATATGTGTCAAATGTATTATTTTTGTAATGTACATTTGATTTTTTTTAAAGTAATCAATTTTATGTTATTTAATGTTTGCGCAATTTAATTCTGCAGCGGGTTGTGGGTTTTTTAGGGGAATAGGGTAGGAAGTAATTAAGTTATAGTAAATTAAATATAAATTTTTAGGAATTATTAATTACTTTTAATTTAATTTTGCATTTTAGTTCTGTAGCGGGTTGTGGGTTTATAGTGGAATAGGGTGGGAAGTAATTTAAATGTAATTAGGTTAATATTTATTTTTATTTATTGATATTGATACCTTTTTTAAAATTTTATTTATGATTTTCACAATGCATCACAATACATATCGTCAATAATGCAATATACGAACAATGTGGAAAATGAAAGACTAGAAAAAGAGGAGTGATATCAAACATCAGAACACCCAGAAGAAAAAAAAATAAATTAGAGAGAAAGGCCGTATTAAGTATGCATAGCAAGGCAGATTCCACTTTTTTTTTTTACATATCCACAGTGACAATACAACGCATGTAAATACAACAATAGCAGTTAGACAGTTTCTATATCAGAGGCATCCTGTAAAGCAATGGATCGTAAATAACTTAATAGGGGTTCCCAAATATCATTTGGCCGGGAGGATACAGGCAGCTCTTCTGCATACAACACCAGATTTTTCCTGCAATATGCCAAATCCTGAAGCCATTGTGTCTCCGTGGGATTGAGTTTGCTAACCCATACCATCGCCACTCGACGTTTTGCAATGGGCAATGCGACTCTGGCCAGCCTACCCACAGCACCTTTTAAAAGAGGGAGCATACTTGGGGCAAGCAAACCAGTGCAACACCAATGATTTTTGACAGTGTGGTGATTACTGCGGTCCAGTACGTCTGTATCTTGTCACAAGACCAGGCTAGAAGCCAAAAATTCGCCCCAGACGCTAAATTTGATGTAGAAACTTCAAGTGTATGATGCAAAGGTTCCCGCTAGATGTGAGGGCCCCGGTTAAGACACAGTAATGTTCCCAGTCCTCGCTAGATTGTGGCGGGTCCAAATTCTTATTCCATTTATTTAGCCTGGGGCTGATAGCAAGTTCTGTAAGGCCATTAATGTTGGAGGCTCTGCAGGGAAAGTAGGAAAGTGAGCCTGTGTTGCTCCTCTCAGTATATGTATCGTAAGAGTAAATAGCAATGTTTTTTGTTGGATATACTCTGTATCCGCTGAGGTCAAAAACGAGCCGTTAGGAAACAGAAAATATTCGCATGACAAGCAACAGGGAGCAGAGGCGAATATAAGGGCAATTTACCTGCCAGACGACCCAGCGTCTGCCACGCCGCGATCGTCGAGTTAACGGTATTTATTTTGTCACGTGGGGTGAGGCAATGGCTATGAGTAATGATAGAGTTCAGGGGAATGGGATGTGCATCCCAGAGCTCCACCGCCACGTGTGGAATGAAGTTGTGATGTGTGAACCAAAAATGTGCATAGTGTGCCTGTACATTATTAAATAAATATAAGAATTTGGACAGTACTACCATTTTATAAGTGCAAGCCTATCCGCGAGAGAAAGTGGTAGATGGACTTATTTGTCTATCTGGCATTTCAAACGTGTAATAGCTGTACCATAGTTCTCCCGAAAGACTACATCTGGATTGCGATGTACCCAGATTCCCAGATACTTAACGGACCCCGAAGCCCACTCAAGAGGGAAGTCCAATTCATGTGGTGCCGTGCAAATGGTTAAAGGCAGCACCACCAATTTGTTCCAATTTATAGACAGCCCCAAGAAACGCGCAAATCGAATATATTCACGCAGCACCGGTGCTAGATGATTGCGTGGCTCACGGATGAAGAGCAGCATGTCGTCTGCATAAAGTCATATAATAAGGGGTTGATAATGCAAATTCATAGCCCCTTGTTTGTGACATTGTCGAATGAGGCAGACCAAAGGTTCTAGCGTCAGGGCAAACAGTAGTGGTGACAGAGGACATCCCTGCCGAGTGCCCCTTGTGATGGTGATCTGGTTGGAGGTGTAACCACCCACTCTGACCCGTGCCGTTGGTCGCATATACAGCAATCTGACCCAGTTGGTAAAAAAGGGGGAGAAGCCCATGCGTTGCATTACGAAGAATAAATAGCCCCATTCAATTGAACCAAACGCCTTGGTGGCGTCTAGCATACCCGCCACTGCTGGCAGTTCAGGTGAAAGCGTGTGGAACAGTGCAAATAAAGTGTGGAGGTTGTATGACGTAGAACGTGTGGGTATATATCCTGATTGATTTGGAAGACCCAGATTTTGCATTAGCGGTTGAAGACGTGTAGCTAAAAAATTTTCCTAAATTTTCACATCAGTATTAATTAATGAGAGCGGCCTATAGGAGTCACAATATTCTGGAGGTTTATCTTTTTTCAAAAGCGTGATAATTAAGGCCTTGCGAAGAGATGGAGGGAGGATACCCGAGTCATATGCCTCCGCAAACATCTCCAGTAAAAAAGGGGCGAGTTCTTCCGCGTAAGCCTTATGAAATTCAGAAGTAAAGCCGTCTGGGCCCGGTGCCTTCTTATTAGGCAGAGAAGCATTGGCTGCACGTATATCTTCCACCGCAATAGGAAGCCCCAAATATTCTTGCTGCCCTCCTGATCGCCAGGCAATAGCAACCTGTGACAAATATGCATCTAAGTCCTCCCGATTAGTCTCTCCCTGCGATGTGTACAGTGTCTCGTAAGTCTGCGTAAACTGCTCCGCAATGTCAGGAATGCTATAATGATCTTGTCCTGATTCATCAGTTATCTTAGTGATGATGTTGTGGTTCATACGGTGTTTGATTTTTTGGACTAAGTGATGCCCAGGCGTCCGCCTTCCCTATACTAGCAGGCTACATAGCGTTTGGATATGTATCTCATTTTTTCTACCGCCAGCTTCGGTGTTCCAGTATGGCTTCTTTAAGAGATGCCAGGGTCGAGTTAGTGGGTTCACATTCATAATCACTTTCAAGTTGTGTGAGCGTAGCTTCTACTTTGGCAATCTGACCCGAAGATCCTTTAATATGCCAGCCGTCGTGCTGATGCACGCGCCACGTATGGTGGCCTTAAAACCTTCCCATAGCACTCCGGCACTATCTACCGTCCCCGTATTTTCTGTGAAGTAATGTGTAATGGCCTTGCAAATTGTTTCTAGGTAAAGGGGATCTAACAGGGATTCAGAGCGGAATCGCCATGTGAAGGGCAGTGGAATTGTCGTGAGGATGCATGGTGTGAGTTGGACTGGAGAGTGGTCAGACAGCGTACGTGGCAAGTTCTCTACATCTATCACCCAGCCTGCCACCCTGTCTCCCACCAGCCAGTAGTCAAGGCGTGACCAACTGCCGTGCACTGAGGAAGTATGTGTACCAGCAAGTGTGTCCACATGCCTATGCCTCCAGATGTCTAACAGACCGAACTCTTCCAATCCAGCGTTTACCACGTGTGCTGCTCGTGGTGAATGCCCATCACTGCCACTACACTTGTCTTTCCTGGGGTCTAGGTGCATGTTGAGGTCCCCCCCCCACAAGATCGCCGCATCAGGCCAGGTGCGCAGCAATGCCAAAAGGTTCACATATAGCCCAGGGTCATCCACATTTGGACCATAGCAGTTGACTATGGTGACCAGTTTGCCTGCCAATGTAGCATGTATAATAGCATACCTCCCCTCCGAGTCAATATGTGTGCGATGTACTGTAAAAGAAAGTGAGAACCCCTCGACTATAAGAGGAATAAGAGGAGGCAAGACGAAAGCCAGCCCAGCGGGCCCCGACTTGCTGGTCTGTGAACTGCGTCAAGTGAGTTTCTTGTAGCATGGCAATGCTGATATGGTGTCGATCTAAGTGAGCCAGCACTTGACTGATCTTTTTCAGTGAGTTTAACCCCTCACAATCCATGTTAGACAACGGACAGTCACCCCACTACCTTGCACAGTAGAAATAAGGCATATAGTTGAAGGACTTGTCTTGGTTGCATAGAGAAAAACACAAATAAAGTTCAATGGAGTAAGCAGTTGTCCGGCCATATGAACAACACAAAAACCCCTCCCACCCCCTGCACATCCCCCCTCTCACTTCAGCAACCCCAACACGCCAAAGCCATCCCGAACACCCAAAAACAACTTCTCGGTAGAATACCAAGGTGATAAACATTGGCAGGGAACACCCATATAGGGGGCTTTGAGCGCAAACTCCCTCCCGGTGAAATTAGGAGGTGGCTAAGCTATCATGATCAATCGCCTTATATGCTTCAAAAAGGCAACCACCCAATACAGCAGAGTAGTCATCATAGCACAACATAACTTGCAGTCCACTGGCCTTCAAAAAGTTTGCTGCCACCAATCCCAGAGCAATCCCCCCCTTCCAGTAGACCAGCAAACATATACATAAGGCAATATCAGGGATGAGAGAACAGTGATAAAGCACTCTAGCAAATCAGGGGCATCAACGTCCACCACGTGCTGTAGCAGTATCCCCAGGAGCTCCAACATCGGAATCACCAATAGCCCTGGGTGAGCAATTGCGCCGGGACACAGTCTTTGCAAAGTCTAGTGCTACCTTCGGGCATGTGAAGATCTTGAATTTCCCGCCGTCTTCCACACGTAGCCTGGCAGGGTAGAGCATGGCATATGGAATTTGCGCAGCCAGGAGTAGTTTCTTTGCAGGTTGATATTTGCGACGGGCCTCCTGCACTGCCATTGTACAATCAGGAAAGAATCAAGAGTGTTGCCGTCATACGTGATGGTACCTTTCTCCCTGGCAAGGCGAAGAATCACATCCCGATCTCTGTAATTTAATAGGCGGGCAATAATGGGGCGAAGTGGAGTGCCTGGTGGGGGTCTTGTGGCCAGTGAGCGATGAGCACGCTCCACAATGAAGACATGAGATAACTGCTCCCGATCTAAGATATCACTGATGAGCTTCTCCATGTAGGTCTCTAGACGTCCCATATTCGTAGATTCTAGCAGGCCCGTAAGACGCACATTATTACGGCACGATCTAGCTTCCAAATCCTCATTACGGGCCTGGATGACAGCAAGAACCTTTCCTATGGTAGTCGTCTTCTGAGTGACCTGTTGCAGTCCATCTTCTGCATCTGAGATGCGCGTCTCAGTTTCTCCCAGGCGTTGCGCATGGTTGTCCAGATTGGATGACATGTGATCCATACGAAGGTTAAGATGATCTATCTTGCCATCAATGGAGTGTAGACTGGCCTGCACCGCGAGGAGAGTCTTGTCTATGCTTGACAACTGGTCCGTGGGAGCGTCCGCCTTCGAGTCTGTGGCTGCATGCTGAGCCGCTCTCCCGGCCTTCCGGGGCTCAAAACTGAGGCGCGGCCGGCTCAATCCACATTGTACACCCAGAGAGCACGCTCCGCAACTGAACTGACGAGGCCACAAATGTCATCGCAGGCCTAGTAGTTCAGCAGTGCTGTTTCTGTGCACTCCACAACTGGATCTGTGGCAATATGGCCGCCCTCGGAGGACCATACGATAATCCACGCTGTCACACAACTTTCAAGGCATATATCAGCAGAGAGGTTCACCAGATAATGTTATGGCAATGCGCAGGCAGACTCACGCGCTAAGCGGGTCGTCCAGCACAACAGGCAACACATCCAGCAGCTCGCAGCAGGCCTGCAGCAGGCGGCGAGGTCCGGAGAGGTGGCACAGATAAAGTCAGTCCCGCATCAGGAGGCCGAGCAGCCTATGCCCGATATTGATACCTAATTTAATGTTAATTAATTATTAATTGGTAAATAATTTTTATTGATTAATTGGTAATTACATTAATTGTATTAATGTATTATTTAGAAAGGGTTGTGGGTTTATAGGGGAATAGGATGGGAAGTAATTTAATTGTAATGAAGTAATTAATTATTTTTATTTATTGGTATTGATAATTAATTTCTTGTTAATTAATTATTAATTGGAAATTATTTTTTATTTATTGATTAATTGATAATTATATTGTATTAAATTAATATTCAGAGCAGGTTGTGGGTTTATAGTCGAATAGGGTGAGAAGTATTTTAATTGTAGTGAAGTAAATATTGAAATTATTTTTGTCTTGATAATTGATTTACTGTTAATTATTAATTGGTATTTTTTCATTACCAATACATTTTTGGTATTGAGAATTAATGTGTTGTTAATTATTATTAATAGGTAAATATTTTTTAATAATTAATATTAATTGGTATTTTTAATTAATTTAATTATTAAATAATTTGTAATTGGTCATTCATTTTTATATTTTTTTATTGGTATTGATAATTAATTAATATATACTTAATTATTAAATCATTACTTTCCCTACTGTTGCACTCAATGGAGTGGGAATAGTAATTTTTACCCCTACGCTATCCAACACTTTCCCTACTGTTGCACTCGCTGGAGTGGGAATAGTAATTTTTACCCCTACACTATCCAACACGTTCTCTTCTGTTGCACTCTCTGGAGTAGGAATAGTAATTTTACCCCTACGCTATCAAACACTTTCCCTACTGTTGCACTCTCTGGAGTGGGAATAGTAATTTTTAACCCTACGCTATCCAACACTTTCTCTACTTTCACGGTGGATTGGGAATAGTAAGTTATTCCTACCCGCTTTCCAACACTTTCCCTACTGTTGCACTCACTGGAGTGGGAATAGTAATTTTTACCCTCCCACTATCCAACGCTTTCCCTACTGTTGCCCTTACTGGAGTGGGAATAGTAATTTTTACCCTCCCGCTATCCAACACTTTCCCTACTGTTGCACTCACTGGAGTGGGAATAGAAAATGTTACCCTGCCCCTATCCAACACAAAAAATATTGAATGTTTTTTAATAGTATTAAGTTAACATATATATGTATTGGAAAAAATGCTTTTTTTATTTTTTATTTACATTATTTATTTATTAATGTTATGGTTATTTAAGTATTTTTAAGTATATTTTACTTAATTATATTCATTATTTCATTTTTTTACATTACTTTTAAGACATTTAAAAAATTTGATACTTTAACAAACTATATTATTTACAACGATATTTTGGATTCGATATTTTTGTACTTTTTGTAAATAGGAAGTCAATATTCCTTCATTCTATATTTTTTCATGGATATTTTGGCAGGTCGATATTTTGCTCCTCGATATTCTGTCAGTGATCCAGGTCTGACATGTCCTGAAATACCGGGCATTTAGTTTTTTACTATTGAATGGCTATCTGTCCTGTAGGATAGAATGGAAGTTTATTTATATCACCAATCAATCAAACAGGGGTTCTTTAAGTGCGCTACTCACCCGTGAGGGTTTCAAGGTGCTGGGGTGGTAGCTGCTTCTGTCAGTCGAAGAGCCAGGTTTTGAGGGTCATCCTGAAGATGTGCAGGGTTGAGGCGCATCTGATGTCTATTGGGAGCTCGTTCCAGGTCTTGACTGTGATGTAGGAGAAGGTTCTACTGCCCGTTCTTGCTCTGTGGATTCTCAGTGGTTCGTGAGGGCAAGGTCGGCTGATTGGAGGTTACTCATGGGTATGTGGAAGGAGATTCTGTCATTGAGATATTTGGGTCCGGTGTTGTGGAGGCCTTTGTAGGCGTGGGTGAGTATCTTGAAAGTTACTCTCTTCTCAACAGGGAGCCAGTGGAGGTTTTGCAGGTGTTGGGTGATGTGTTCATGTCAAGGGATGCCGAGGATGAATTTGGCTGCAGTGTTCTGGATAGTCTGGAATTTGCAGAGCAGAGACCTGTTAATCCCGGCGTTGAGGGTGTTTCCATAGTCCAGTCTGCTGGTTATGAGTACATGGGTGTCCGTCTTCCATGATTTGTGGGGGATCCATTTGATGGTCTTTCAGAGGATGCGGAAGGTGCTGAAGCAGGTGGAGGCGACGGCGTTGACCTGTCGGGTCATGGAGAGGAAGGAGTGAAGTACGATGCCGAGTTTTCGTGTGTTTATTAAATAACACAAGGGAACCCAAACAGTTTACTGAGGACCGTGGGTAGTTACTGTTATTAGAGACAGAGGTCCTTAGCTTTCAGAATTTACAACGAAATAAAATAAAATATAGACCATGATAGGCAACTATATGTGTCACTGTCCAGCCGGACAGGATATTTATTTTCAAAAAATGTAAGAATTGTAGTTCAGAAATAATTCAACAGGCACAATCCTGTACCAAAGAAATTCAGAGAACATACAAGGTGTTCGAAAGTTTAAAGCAGGCAAAAGAAATGAGCAAAATTGGCCACTTTTAAATCAGTGTTCAATTAAAGTAGTGCCAAAGAAGGCGCCAGACACAACTGAATTTGACATAATAGTTTGGTTGTGAAGGCACTTTACAAAGTCGACGTTTCGATCCCTTATGCTCAATTGTCTGGGATCATCATCAGGACTGACATAATTTACAGCGTTTGCCTGACAAATTAACATACAATTGATTTACCGCCCAGAATAGGGTTAAAATGACCCTATTCAACCGGATTGCGTGTTTTGGTGCCCACCTGTGCACAGTCCTTCTGTGGTGCGGACTTCTATTTAGATAGCGGGGGACAGGTTAAGGTTAACCAGATATATCCTTGCGGCGGGGCACCCTCGTGTTGCATCAGTCTGCAAAACCGGAGCTGAAGGAGCAGTGTCCCTCTGTCAGCTACCGTCTCCGTTGGATGACTCGTGCTATAAGCGCTTTTCGTGTGTGGCCTTAGGGGGCAAGGGCCTGCCGAGGGTGGTGGGCGACCAGGTGTTTTCCCATGCAGAGGGGGAGGGTCTGAGGACGAGGGCCTCTGTTTTCTTTGGGATGAGCTTCAGGCAGCTGCTGCTCAGTCAGTATGCAACGTCCTTCATTCCTTCCTGGAAGCTGAGTCTGGTGGTGATGGGGTCTTTGGTGAGGGAGAGGATGAGCTGGGTGTCGTCGGCGTAGGATACTATGCTGAGAACAAGATAGAAAGATGGAGTTTACTATGCCTGAACTCAGAATATAAAGATGCATATTCATATTTTAGTAAAGATCATTTTTATATTGTGGGTTTGAAAATAACACTTTTAGAAAGTGGGTATTTTCTTGCTTAGCCATCCTGTGTGCCTTTGCTAGTTTGTGGATTTACTGTCTGGATTTTGAGTGACAGGGGCTGGGGAAGTACATTCACTATAGACAGTCAAAGGGGGGGTCAGGTGTGTCCTGCCTTTTCTGGATGAGTCAGGGCTAGGCTAAATAGTCTTGGGCTGCATTTAGAGTAGAGGAAGATTTCCTTGCACCTGAATAGGCCTGGTCTGCCTTACACAATGCTGTCTATACCTCCTGCCAGAAGATGGACCAGAGAGGGCAGAAGTGGTTATGACTGAGCACAGACCCACTCTGCCACAAGAGAACAAAGAGAAATTGAATGTAAATATTGGGGCCTAGACCCTAGAACTTTAGAATTCATTTAGACTAAGAGGAACCTCTGCCAAGAAGAAGAGCTGGGAATACTGAAATAGAAGTACTGCCCATTTGCTGTGTGCAGTCTGACGTTGGCCTTCAGTGGCTGTTTCTACAAAAGAGAGGACAAAGACTTTCCTGTGTGCTGTGTATCCTGCTTGAAGAAGAGCTCCACTGGCTTTAAGTAATGCCCGCCTCCTGTTCTTAAGTCTCAGGGACCCATGAACGTCCTTTCTGGGAGTTCTGACCTGCCAAGAGTTGGCTGTTCATGTGTTGGGCCGCTGTAGGATGTTCCTGCTGCTTGGAGCAGGGAAGACAGTAGTAACTAAAGAAGTGTGATGCATCCTCACGTGTTTCTGACACAACACCACAGTGCCGCTGAAGAAATCGTCTCAGCTCCTGCCCACAGCTGCAGAAATCGCCACACACTGAGTCTCGTGCACTGATCTCCGCAGTCCGAGATCATCACACTGACTTCAACACAGGCCCTGCTGTTCGACTGTAAGAACCAATGTATGGTGGGACCACGGCTGGAGAGATCACGGAAGCTTCACTGCTGCTGCAGCATCGACAACTGCTGCATCCCCGAATTGCCCTGCATCACACTGGGAAGCCAGGTCTACATCAACATTGGGGTCGCAGTAAGAAACTGATGCATCACTTCCATGCACAGTAAGAAACTGACGCATCACCTCCTCTTCAGTAAGGATCTGGCGCATCACCTCAACTGTGTGGCAGTAAGAAACCAACACATCACCTCCCCTTTAGCAAGGAACCATTGCATCACCTTCCCTGCAGCTGTTTTTGATTATGATTTTGACGCATCCAAGGTACTTTGTGTTGAAAGCATTGCATTTATAGTTTGCTATTGACAGAACTGTTTTTACCTTTTAAAGGTCATACCTTGATAACTGTGTGTTGGATCTTTATTGTTTTGGTCTTGTTTGGTTTAGATAAAGACTGCTTATTTTTCTAAATTGGTGTGGTATCCATTTGTAGTGTTTTCAATGTATTACTGTATGTGTGCAGACATATATTTATACACTGCCTCAGGGATAAGGCTGTCTACTCATGCCAAGCTACCAAGGAGGTGAGCAAGGTTGTGTATGGGCGTAACTCCCTTACCCTGACTAGAAGCAAGGGTCACTACTTGGACAAAGGTGCACACCACTGGCAACTAGAGACCCCCATTTCTAACAAAGTGATACCAAAGTGGATGATGGATGGAGTACTTGAGCCAATCAAACACTCACCTCCAGTCAACTGCTCTTGGTTTAATCCATCATCATTCTTTAGCTCAATCCAGCACCCCGGTTCAGACATGGCCATATGCAAATAAGTCTGACCCTGTGCCTCATGAGAACAGTCCTGCTCGAACTGCCAAGCAATGTCTTCCCTGGACCGGAAACAATCATCCTGGGACTGGTTTCTGGCTAATCAGCTGTCATCAGCCAGGCTAGTTTGAATCCGGTGGCAAAGTGAGCAAGGGGCCCACGTCTGGGGATACCTTGCCAACTTAGGGCGAATAAAGCGGTACCAAAGAGGATGGTGGACGGAGCGCTTGAGCAAGGGACCCACGTCTGCGCATACCCAACCCACTTAGGTTGAAAAGTGCTATGCAAACAAATGATCGACGGAATGCTGAATAAATCATACATTCGCTTCCAGTCAACTGATCTGGGTTTAATCCATCATCATTCCTTAGCTCACTCCACCACCCCAGTTCAGACATGGCCATATGCAAATCAGTCTGGCCCTGTGCCTAATGGAAACAGTCCAGCCCGAACTGCCAAGCTATGTCTTCCCTGGACCAGAAACAAGCATCCTGGGACCGGTTTCTGGCTAATCAGCCGTCATCAGCCAGGCTAGCTTGAATCCAGTGGCAATGTAAGCAAGGGACCCTCGTCTGGGAATACCTTGCCAAATTAGGGCGAACAAAGTGATACCAAATGGGATGATGGACAGAGCGCTTGAGCAAATCAAAAACTCACCCCCAGTCAACTGATTTGGGTTTAATTCATCATCATTCTTTAGCTCAATCCAGCACCCCGGTTCAGACATGGCCATATGCAAATCAGCCTGACCCTGTGCCTCATGAGAACAGTCCAGCTCGAACTGCCAAGCAATGTCTTCCCTGGATCGGAAACAATCATCCTGGGACTGGTTTCTGGCTAATCAGCGGTCATCAGCTAGGCTGGCTTGAATCCTGTGGCAAAGTGAGCAAGGGGCCCACGTCTGGGGATACCCTGCCAACTTAGGGCGAATAAAGCGATACCAAAGGGGATGGTGGAAGGAGCGCTTGAGCAAGGGACCCACGTCTGGGCATACCCAACCCACTTAGGTTGAAAAGTGCTATGCAAACAAATGATGGGACGGAATGCTGAATAAATCATACATTCGCTTCCAGTCAACTGATCTGGGTTTATTCCATCATCATTCCTTAGCTCACTCCACCACCCCAGTTCAGGCATGGCCATTTGCAAATCAGTCTGGCCCTGTGCCTCATGGAAACAGTCCAGCCCGAACTGCCAAGCCATGTCTTCCCTGGACCGGAAACAAGCATCCTGGGACCGGTTTCTGGCTAATCAGCCGTCATCAGCCAGGCTAGCTTGAATCCAGTGGCAACGTAAGCAAGGGACCCTCGTCTGGGAATACCTTGCCAAATTAGGGCGAACAAAGAGATACCAAATGGGATGATGGATGGAGCGCTTGAGCAAATCAAAAACTCACCCCCAGTCAACTGATCTGGGTTTAATCCATCATCATTCTTTAGCTCACTCCACCACCCCAGTTCAGACATGCCCATATGAAAATCAGTCTGACCCTGTGCCTCATGGGAGCAGTCCAGCTCGAACTACCAAGCCATGTCTTCCCTGGACTGGAAGCAAACATCCTGGGATCAGTTTCTGGCTAACAGTCGTCATCAGCTAGGCTAGCTTGAATCCAGTGGCATAGTGAGCAAAGGACCCACGTCTGGGCATAACCTGCCAACTTAGGGCGAACAAAGCGATATCAAAGGGGATGATGGACTGAGCGCTTGACCATATCAAAAACTCAACCCCAGTCAACTGATCTGGGTTTAATCCATCATCATTCGTTAGCTCACTCCACCACCCCATTTCAGACATGGCCATATGCAAATCAGTCTGACCCTGTGCCTCATGGGAACAGTTCAGCCTGAACTGCCAAGCCATGTCTTCCCTTCACCGGAAACAAGCATCCTTGGACTGGTTTCTGGCTAATCAGCTGTCATCAGCCAGGCTAGCTTGAATCCAGTGGCAAAGTGAGCAAGGGACCCACGTCTGGGCATACCCTACCAATTTAGGGCAAACAAAGCGACACCAAAGGGTTGCATACCCACCCGAGTGGGACAGGTATGCTCAGACTTGGGTCCTGTGCTCTCCATGCCACTAGAATCAAGCTATTCTGGCTGATGTGGGCTGAAAGCCCCAAACCAGTCCTAGGATGCTTGTTTCCAGTCCAGGGAGGACCTGGCCTGGCAGTCCAGGCTGGACTGTTCCCATTGGCTGCAGGGTCAAGACTGATTTGGATATGGCTGGGTCCAAACTGGAATGGCATGGTGAGCAAAAAAAATTATGGATTTAGGCCCAGATCTCTGTACTGGGGTGAATGTATGACATTGTTCTGCATTCTGTCCATCAATTATTCTTTTTGCATTTGTCACCCGAGTGGGACAGGTATGCTCAGACATGGGTCCTGTGCTCTCCATGTCACTGGAATCAAGCTATCCTGGCTGATGAGGGCTGAAAGCCCAAAAACGGTCCTAGGATTCTTGTTTCCAGTCCACGGAGGGCGTGGCCTGGCAGTTTGGGCTGGACTGTTCCCATTGGGTGCAGGGTCAAGACTGATTTGCATATGGCTGGGTCCAAACTGGAATGGCATGGTGAGCAAAAAAATGATGGATTTAGGCCCAGATCTCTGTACTGGGGTGAATGTATGACATTGTGCTGCATTCTGTCCATTAATTGTTCTTTTTGGATTTGTCACCCTAAGTGGGATGTGTATGCTCAGACGTGGGTCCATTGCTCTCCATGCCACTGGAATCAAGCTATCCTGGCTGATGAGGACTGAAAGCCCGAAACCGGTCCTAGGATGCTTGTTCCCAGCTCAGAGAGGACCTGGCTTGGCAGTTCGGGCTGGACTGTTCCCATTGGGTCCAGGGTCAAGACTGATTTGCATATGGCTTGGTCCAAACTGGAATGGAATGGTGAGAAAAGAAAAGATGGATTTAGGCCCAGATCTCTGTACTGGGGTGAATGTATGACATTGTTCGGCATTCTGTCCATCAATTGTCCTTTTCCCCATTTCTAACAAAGCATTAATACGGCACTGATATAATGGATATGAAATCTAAATCAAATGCAAGATAGTTATTGGAAACATTTGACATCAAGAGCTTATATTTACTCTAACCTTCCTGCTAAAGACTTGATTTTAATGTTTTAGAATGTTGCAGTGTTTTCTGCTGCAGCTTATTGGGATATATAAAAACACCAGCAATGATCACTCGATAAGTCGCCTTTGTGGCTAATTTCAAGAAACAATAGAATACTATATATTTGTGTGCCATGTACTGTTATTTGAACAAAAAGTAGTATTATAGCAGATTTTTGATGAGGCAGGGTGTAGCACGTTTTTACAGACTATTCATCTGTTTTTTCCCAAGCGAAAGACAAATAGGGTGTTTGTTACGCCCGTTAAATGTATGCACTTCGTGTCAAAGACACGTGCTATCTTGCAAGCTTTATATTTATTTTTTTGAATGCTTGGATGCACTTGTGAATATATCATTTAAAGATTATAAAGAGTAAATGTAATACTCGTACTTTTACTGTTTAGAGGTTGTAAATGTTGATCTCCCAGATTCCACAATCTGAATGATGACATTTTTATTAATTCAGACTTCGGCCATTTAAACATAAGCATTAGTGCTAAAAAGGTAGCATACTCAATTTTAGTCTTTTTTAGCAGTATTTTCTGTCAATAGTTCAGCATAACTTGCATACAGGCTTATTATAGGAAATCCGCTTTTTCTGTGTAGTCACTCCAATGTTTTTGCCTTTTGCTGGACCCTATGGAGTGTATTTATGAGCCCCTTGCACCGCCTCAACGTCACTTTTTGTGATGCTCTGGTGGCTCATCACAAAAAGTGATCCGGTGGATTTTGACACTTTCCAGATTTATAAGAGCAAAACCATGCACCTCTCGAGGTGAGTCATAACAAGGAAATATAACTGTCTTTCTCCTAGTTTATTCCTCTTTCTATGTGTGCTGCATTCTGCAGCACACATGGAAAGAGGAAACTGCCTCTAAGCATTGTTTATGTGCAGGAAGGTGCACCATGGTGCAAGGGTGCCTGTGGTGAGCCTAGGTTGCTAAAAATGTGGCATCACTGGGGGAAAGGACACTGTATTAGACAAATATGGTGCATTCCTGCCCTTTCACTTTGATGTAGGACAGTGCAGCAAGATGAATTGCTGCACTGGCCTACATCAAATCCCCATAAATGAGACCCTATATTTCTGCTTGCTTCAAAATTCTGTACATGTGCTCTTCCTTTAAATATGGTTCAATTAACATATTTCCAATTGGTATATTTGACTTAGGTCCCTCATACATTGTACAACATTTACTTAAGTGCCTGAAACGTAAATGCCACAAGTGGTCTGCAGCACATACTATGCTATTCACTATATTGCTTAATATGTAGCACAAATATGGTTTCAGGACTACCACTGTAGCCTGATATTAACAGTGCAGAACATGCAAAGCATCATTGGCCAGACGTACGAGCTGCCAATTAGCGAGTCGCAAATTGCGTCTCGCTAATTGGAATGCACAGCAGTGTCTCACACACCTTTTGCGATTCCTAATTGGGTCGTAAATTGCATGCCTCATTAATATTATTGAGGCAGGCGCAATTTGCGACCTCTTTAGGAATGGCTAGCATTCACAAGGCTGGTGGACTGCTGGGTCAGCAGACTACCATGTCTGTGACTGCTTTTTTTGATAAAACAGTTTTTATTTTAATGCAGCCCTTTTCCCTTAAAGGACAATGGAATGTATTTAAAAAAGAAAAATTATACTTTTCAGTTTCATTTTTTTGAGGGCAGGCAGTGGTCTCTGAGACCACTGCCTGCTCTTTAAAAAATATTTTCCCACATACTCACAAAGGGGAATGGGTCCCCTGGGGACCCCTTTGTCAGTGGTTGACCACCTACTTACTAGGTGGTAAACTGCAAGTGTTTTGAGACCACAAAACATCAGTACGCTGCATATTGACTCGCTGTTAGGAAGAGACACCCCTTCTTAATAGCAAATACTATTTTGCATTCGTACATGCTATTACCCTTTTTTGCGGACGCAAACGGGAGGAACTCCCGCTTGCGTCCGCAAAAAAAGTCGTACATCTGGCACCATGTCTAAAAAAACTCTTGACAGGTGAAAACCACCCTTTTAAATATTAGTATGTCATCCCTATGTATGCATTGTATCCCACAAAGTAGGATCCATAGTATTTAAAAGTGGGGAATGTAGAATGTTAATGTTGCCATGTCCCTGCAATGGCAAATCCTGCTTCACTCACAGGTCTTTTGAGCCACATGTAAAAGTCATGGTGCACCTGTAAGAGAAAGAATCCAATGTTTAGACAATGTGTCTGTATCCAGTGTCTGCTTGGACCCTGCTTTTATTCTACAAGGTTGTGTTGTAGGTACAGTGCTTACCTCAAACTGGATATTAGTGTTAGGGTCACTAGTTTTGCCATATTATATACCTCAAATACCCCCAGCCCCCCGAGCCCAAGTTCACTGTGACCTAAGACCTATGCCATCTGACACATTATGTTTTGAGCCTGTTTGCAGTAAGACAAATATGAACTACTATAAAAGTAGGTAGGGACATTTTACCCAATAGGTTAAGGAGGGGCTACAAGCCCCCAACCTTATTAGCTTATGCCAGACATAAATGTAGCATCTATAGGCACCTAATTCAGAAAGAATTTTGGACCTGCAGAAGATCAGAAACCTGAGAGGAGCCTGAAGTGCTGAGCCTTCTCTCTCTTGTACCCAAAGAAGGAGACACCAAGGGTCAGTTAGATGACCTTCTGTTTGGCTAGAGGAGACAACAAGCTGAAAAGGGCTTTTCGTGGATGTACACAGCTGACCGTGGCAACTGAACGTGGACTAGACCTTGAAGTTGGCCTGTGCAAGTCGACCAGTGAGTCCCTAAGTGTGAGGTCCAGGGGGGCTTTGGAAGTGGTGGTATGTGACTTAAAAGACTGAGTCATAAGGTAAAGTATTTGACCTGGATGAACCTCCATCGTGGCCAGCCTCAAACTGCACCTACATCTCGGTCTGCAGTGACCAAACACTAACACTAGAGCTTTGTGATTTTAGTCATTATTTTCCCTTAAAACTTTTAGAACTCTCTCTGGTTTCCCTTATTGGATTTTTATCGTTTTGTTGTTGTTTTGTTTATTAAATTTTGCTCTATTTTTATAATTAATTTGAGATTGTAATTGCTCTGCATTTTGGCTTTATTGCTGTTTCGCTTCTGCATAAATACTTTACACATTGCCCTAAGTTCAGCCTATCAGCTCTGTGCCAAAACAATCAGGGGGTTGAGATCAGGTAAATTTAATGTCTTTGAGGGTTCACCCTGAAAATAGTATTGATTATTCCTTCAGATGGGTAGTCCTCTACCTTAGATATTAATCCAATTTTGTGCACTTTGCTTTGTTGGCTAAGTACCAACATGCTAGTGGCGATTGCTAGTACAATCCTTGATCTGTTGATTCATAAAGCACAGTTGTGTGCTAACTTCCTTAGGGCAACACATACCTCTATTAATTTTTACTGCAGTGCATGACATAGTCTAACTGTTTGAGAAATGTCAATGAATTCTATGAAATGTTTTCAAAATTACAGAAAATATGAAATGTGGGTTTACACATCCAATGGGGCATTTATCAAGCGAACATCAATCAATCAATCAATCAATCATGCCATTTGTATAGCGCACTACTGACCCGGGAGGGTCTCAAGGCGCTTGGGGGGAGGGGTATGCTACTGCTCGAACAGCCAGGTCTTGAGTTGTTTCCTGAAGGCGAGATGGTCCTGGGTCAGCCGAAGGTGGATGGGGAGGGAGTTCCAAGTCTTGGCAGCCAGGTAAGAGAAGGATCTTCCTCCGGCGGTGGCTCTTCGGATGCGTGGTACGGCTGCGAGGGCGAGGCTGGTGGACCGTAGCTGGCGGGTGGGCGTGTAGAAGGTCAGGCGGTCGTTGAGGTACTTGGGGCCCAGGTCGTGGAGAGACTTGTGTGCGTGGATGAGGAGCCGGAACGTGATCATGCATCTCAAGTAAAATGTCTTGCATGTTAACAGCAGAAGACTCATTTGAGCAGAGGGGTCTAGAACCGCAATGACTTGCTCCTTGACTTTTTTCTGCTGCATGGGAAAAAACCTTAAGTTCCAGCATTGTTCACTACAGGGTGATGCCATTGCTGCAGGGGGAAAAACCTTTAGCTTCAGCATTGTTCATCCCTGGAGGACACCATTGCCGGTGTTTTTGGAGGGATACCTTTGGTTCCAGCATTGTTCATCTTGGAAGGAAGCCACTGCTGCAGGGTGAAAAACCTTTAGCTTCAGCATTTTCAATCAGGATAACAACATACAGATGTACCTGTTTACTTTGGGTGCATCGTGCATCTAAGGGAGACACCTGTGGCAGTCAGGGAGGAGTAGGGGAAAATGAAATAACGCTTAAAAAATTAATGCTCGTGTGCGCCTTTGGCAGGCAAGGGGGCTCGGGGTAAATGGAATAATCCTTAAAAAACAAATGTAGGTGTGTCTGCACCAATGGCAGATAGGGTGTCCAGGGCAAAATGGAATAATAGTACTTAAAAAAACTAATGTTGCTGTGCGGCTGTGTGTGTACAGCAGGAAGGTGGTAGATGGATGGTCGAAAAATTAAAAAAAATATTACAACATTAAAATAAAAAGATAGAAACATCGTAAATAAAAAATATTAAAAAATATAATTTAAAGAAATCAATTAAAAGAAATGAAAAGAAAAATCTCCACTGAAAATACCTTTGAAACCTGGACAAAAAGGGTGGCTGCACAAAATGCCCGCCGGCCACCTGGTCAACAAACAACTGTAAGCAAGATAGTATGGCCACAGCAAAGAACACATGTTGACCTATGGCAAAAGCACACTGGCTGGCTAAAAAAAATGGCAGCCAAAAACATGGTCAACTAACATTAGCAAGCAAGGAGGCATGGCCACAACGAAGAACACTCTGTTCTTGATCCCCCAGCTCGCTGTGCGCTATTGCCTAAATCTGTGTCGTGCTCAGTTTTAATTTGTGTTGTAGAAATTGAATGTCTTTTTAAAATTACAACTTTGTGCAATTTATCTGGAACTCACTGACTTATGAGCGAAGCAGGACTGGCTTTTCTCAGCTGATTCCCTTAGCCAATCACAGTGAAGGTGGGGCTGAGCTTAGGCTGCCAGGGGCTATTTTGCCGGTCACAGCGCGGGAACTTTTACTCTGTTCTTGATCCCCCAGCTCGCTGTGCGCTATTGCCTAAATCTGTGTCGTGCTCAGTTTTAATTTGTATTGTAGAAATTGAATGTGTTTTTAAAATTACAACTTCATGCAATTTACCTGGAACTCGCTGACTTACAAGCGAGGCAGGACTGGCGTTTCTCAGCTGATTCCCTTAGCCAATCACAGTGAAGGTGGGCGGCGTTTAGGCTGCAAGCGGCTATTTAATGCCGATCGCAGCGCGGGAGCGCCGAAAGCGCGCCAAAGGCAAGCCCGCCTGCGCCCGTCCGCGCCTGTACGGAGCCTGGGGCCTGATACTATGCCCAAAATACTATCCACTACAGTACCACTGAACTAGTGGCACTGCACAAATTGTCCTCCACTCCAAACACCCTGACTCACTCTACCTTAAAATCTCTGGGGATCTGGCAGTTGAGAACTCTATTCCCTGAACTAACTACCTCCCAAAGAGCAACTTCTTCCCAGACTTCGGAGCATAATGGCACTCGTCAGCTCTCTGTCATATATTGAAATACTTGTTCTCTGGTCAAGCACCAATCATTTTCCTGCTGCTCAAATCTGAACAACCAGACTTCCTTTTGCTCACAGAAACCTGGTTATCCCATGAATCCTCCCCTGACAACTTAGCTGCTCTCCCTTCTGACAATCACACCATTCAAGCTAATCACCCTCAGGGAAAAGTGGGTGGAGGAGTAGCTATCATTACCCGTAATGATTGTAAATACTCTACGCTTCCCACCTTAGCTCTACCCTCTGTGGACAATCCAGTGCTTAAACTTGAATGTGAACTGAATACGTCCCCGCTGGTTTGTGTCCATCTTTATAGGCCCCCTCAAAGGATGCCCCTGTTCCCTCATTCCTTAGGCGAACAGGTTGCGCACCTTGTCACCACCCACAGAAAGGTCATGCTGATTGGCGACTTCAACTGCTGGGCCAATGAATCATCAGGTGGTCCCCAATCGGCCAAACTCAGTGAGTTACTCTCTGGACCAAATCTGGTGCAACAAGTCACCACGGCCACTCATTTCAAGGGGCATACCCTCGATCAGATTTGTACTGTTAATATAGCTATGTCCCCTGTATCAGTATCACCATGCACCTGGTCTGACCACCATATAATTAAATGTACCATTCTTGGCAATTTCCCTATTAAATCATCTTGTCAAGGTGGAGGTATTCGCAGAAACTGGAATATAGGTGAGAAGACATTATTCCTTGATTCACTTGCTAATTCTCTCCCCCCTATCAACTCCTCTATCAACCAGGCTGACGAACAGCTTACAAGCTGGTTGTTGGCCGCCAGTAATAAATTTGCACCCCTCAAGAAAGCACATACCCTCCGCCGTCATGACACTCATAAGTGGTTTTCTGATGAGCTAAAAAAACAGAAATTAGTCTTACAACAACTGGAAAGAACTTGGAGACGCAACTATCTTTCTGAAGACAAATGTCTCTATAGAAATTCTATGAACATTTATAAAAAATCAATTCTGATTGCCAAAGCAACATATTTCTCCGCTAAAATCTGTCCACCTCCAATCGTACAAAAGAGATTTTCTCCACAGTAAACAAGCTATCTAATCCTAACAGAATCTCTATCAAACCTGTCCCTTCGCAAATTTTTTTAAATTCTCTGAACTCTTTTTTTATCAATAAAATCGCACTAATAAAGGCTAGCATTCCTGTCTGTACTAATCCGCCGCTCAACCCCACTGTCGCCCAAAACCACAGCATCTTTACGCAATTCCCAAGAATCAATGAGCCTGCTTTTGTGAACTTGCTTCTTAAAGTCAAGACCGGCTCTCCCACCGACTGCTGTCCCCCCAGCATTTTGAAAGAAATTTTCACTACCCTTCCCAGCCCTGCCCTTCACCTTCTGAATCCATCATTATCCTAGGGCATTGTTCCCGCTACCTTCAAGGAGGCCATTGTCATTCCCCTGTTGAAGAAGCTGGGGCCTGATCCTCAATTGCTAACAAATTATCGCCCCAATTCTCTTCTTCCCTACCATGCCAAAGTCCTGGAAACCTATGTCACGAGATGCCTCACTGAGTTTTTAGAAGAATCTGAATTCCTTGATTCCAACCAGGTAGGGTTCTACCCGGCTCACTCCACCGAGGCAGTGATTCTCACAGTTTTAGACACTCTCCGTGACAAGGTAGACGGTGGTTCTCCGCAGGCTCTTGTCCTGCTTGGTCTATCAGCGGCCTTTGACACGGTCGACCATAATCTACTGGTCGATCATGTCCGAGACGTGGGAATCACGGGACCTGCCCTTGGCTGGATTATCTACTTTCTGGACAATCGATCACAGGCAGTTAGTATGGTGCCATTCATCGCTCCTAGAGTAAGCATCTCCTACGGAGTCCCACAGGGCTCTTCGCTCTCCCCTCTGTTATTTAATCTGTACCTCCTCCCTTTGTGTCCGAGCCTTAAAAGAACGCAAAGTCTGCACTTTCAATTACGCAGACGACTTTCAACTCATCTTTCCTATTAGTGACTCCTTGGAGTCAGTCCATACCTTTCAATCTACCATGCTGTTCATTAGCCAGTGGATGGAAAGCAATCATCTTAAGCTTAATCCGGACAAGACTGAGTTGGTTCTTACTGGTGGCATCACTAAGAACCCCAGGGGCCCCCATTTCTGGCCCAGGGAACTTGGCCAACCTCCCTCGCCATCAACTTCGGCCAAAAGCCTTGGGGTCATCATCAGCCAGGACCTCACAATGAAGGCTCAGATAGGGTCAGTGATCTTCACCTGTTTTTTCCAACTCAGGAAAATAAAAAAGATCTGCAGGTTCCTTAGCTATGAAGCTCGAATTCAGGTGATTCTGGCTATGGTCATGTCTCATGTTGACTGCGCCAATTCACTTTACCATGTCATTCCCCTCTATCTCTCCAAACATTTACAACTGGTTCAAAACCAGGTGGCTCGTTTGCTTGTTCATCATCCCAGGCATCTTCATATTACCCCCCTTCTGAAGCAGCTCCATTGGCTCTTAGTAATCCAGCGCTGCGCCTTTAAGGTTGGGTGCCTCATCTTTAAGGCCCTTAATGGGAAAAGTCCTTAATTTGTGAACAATTTGATTCACAAGTATGTTCCCACACGTAATCTTTGTTCAGCACACAAGCTACTTCTGTCCTCCCCTTCCTACAGATTAAAGCGCTCTGGTGGGGCCAGGTTTGCTGTCCTGGCCCCTATGTTTTGGAACTCTCTCCCCCCGAAATACGCCTCTGTATCACTCTCCCTAGTTTCAGAAGCTGTCTCCAAACGTGGGTATTTCGTGGGCTTTCTAAATTGCGCACTTGGACTCGGGTTCTAAAACATTGCAGCGTCAAGAAACCTCCTCGGTGTATGTGCGCTTTAGAAATGTACTTTAACATAACAACACATACAGGCCTATGGCAAAAGAACACTGACTGGCTGCACAAAATGGTCACCGGCAACATGGTCAAACAACAACAGCAAGCAGCAGCAAAGAGCACATGCAAGCCTATGGCAAAAGCACACTGACTGGCTAAGCTACACAAAATGGCTAATAAACGGACTGTCAGCAAACAACAGCAAGCAAGGAGGCATGGCCACAACAAAGACTACATGCAGGCCTATGACAAAAGCACACGGGCTGGCTACACAAAATGGTCACCGCCCACATGGTCAAACAACAACAAGCAAGTAAACATGGAAACTAAAGAACACATGCAGGCCTATGGACACTAACTACACATAATGGTCCCTGGCCACATAGCATTGAGAACAAAGAAAATTCGCGGCCTATGTCAAACACACACTGGCCACCTAAATGAAGCATTGGTAACACTCAAGAAAACCGTACACTACCATTAATTTAGCAATGCCAAAAACGAAAATGAACTGAGCTATAAAGTTTGACAACACACATCCTTCCAAGGCATCAAATATGACCCCACAATACACTTTTTTGCAGGAAAAAAGAGAAATACAAAAAAAAATCACATTTTTAATTTAGTCCAATGACATTCCAGTGCTACATGATGTTTTAAAGGAAAACATCCTTTACCACACTATCACAACCACGCAGTGCCTTTACAGCGAGGGCACTACTGTTACCATACATTCCTGTAGCACGTAACGATTTGCTTTAGGGAAGGCGGGTTTGGATTGATGTTGGATTTTAAGTCAAACACCTTCCCTAATGATACACATACTGGAGTTGGAATTGTAAATTATACTATTCCAAAGTCCAGCTCTTCCCTAAGGTTGGTCACTGTAACGACTTACATGTTAATGATACATTCATTGTACTGTCTGCATTGTTAAGGCATGAGTGGTAAATAAATGCATGGTTACATCATACAACATGTTTTAAAATAACATATACCACAGAAACTGTTGTTTTATGCACCCATGATGACTAGTACTGGCCTTGGTCTACTGGCTGGATGGCTCATTGGCAGACTAGGCCACTTAATATAATAAATAAATATTGCAAATTTAATAAACATGGAGAAAATATACTAAATTGTGCAACATTTTTTCGTTCACAAAGGATGAAAAATTAAATACAAAAAATAACTAGGCCCATACTATAACTGAAGGCCCTCACCAAAATAAAAGTACAAATAAATAATGGTGCATGCCTTTATCAAACAAACAGAGTTTTTGAACTTACTTGTGATATCTCAAAAACAAAGTCCTTATATCCAATGGTTAATATGCAGCAGACAAAAAGAGTGATCCTTCCAGCTCCAGCTACAAATGAAAAGTTACCAGGAGCTGGAAAAAAACACTTGGAAGACCCTGATGGATAGGAACAGGAAGTTGGAGTGTCTGGGGCATTTCCTTCTTGTTGAAAAAAGAAAGCAAAATAAAATAAAGGTTTCTTGCGCTAAAAAACAACTTGAACTTGGAGTAGAAAATTACCTCAAAAATGTGTTTTCAAATAGATTCAGCTGCTTCTCAAGAAGATGATCTGTACGAGGTGCAGCCGCGGTCGCTCATGTTCGCCAACGTCACAGCAGTGCTAGTGGCCACCAAGCAGTCGTCAAGTCTCGTAGCACTCGCCCGTGCACACCAAAAGAAGCCTTGATTGTGCCAACAGACATGAAACTCGAAAATATTATTCCTGTGCCAGTTAACTAAATTGAACAGGAACTCCACGTTATACACAGAGCACGTGGCTCCCGAATTCCACCAACTCAGTGAGCTAAGTTAATTTCTCCACCCAGGCCCAGTAATTACCAGTGGCTTTTTCTCTGAGGTGGACGGAAAGGGGGCAAGTATGTTCTGGCATGGGTTGTATGCTCACTGTTCCACTGTTCTCCTTTGGGACTTTGTTTTTGAAATACAAAACAATTTGCTGAGCGACTACATTAAATGACACTCACAGTGCAAAGATTCAGTGCCTTCAGTGAATCCCCTGTGCCTTAGCTGCAGACAAAGAGATCCCGACTGCCTGGTGGAGATCTCTATGATCAGTGGACGGTTGTCGGCTAGTGCAGAGAAGAATACCTACGCTGGCCTGACAAACTTTGCAACCCGCCAATACACTCTGAATGAAGCATTTGATCTGCACCTCACTGATGAAGCCCAACAAAGCTAAAACCTGTCTTAAGTAATGTTGTTGCTCTTCAGAGAGGACATTGCGTGGCAGGTCGAGCTAGACTGCCCCTATTGCTGATTTGCATAAGGCAGGTCGAGCTAGACAGCCCCTATTGCTGATTTGCATAAGGCAGGTCGAGCTAGACTGCCTCCATCGCTGATTTGCCTAACGTTGATATCTTTCAAAAGACTAGATCAACCCTTCAACTCGTACATGCATTCTCAAAAGAAAGAACAGCTTTTTTTTTAGTTCGCCAAACATTTCTTGTGCATTTTGTTTTAAACTATATGAATTTGACAGCTGATCACAGTTTATTTGCTGAACATAATATGATTCCTTAGTTCTCATGATTGGACGCTAATTATTTCGGCCGCCACTTCTCAGTTAGTGAATATTTGTCAGATGGTTAAGTCTGGTTGGCAAGCTGGTCTTTCACCTTTGCTGTAGAGTGTCCCTCTGCTTTATCTACCGTTAAAATGTCAGTGGAGGCGATAAATGTCACTTGCATCTTGTAGCAGGAGCAGCCGCATGTGACATTTGCTCTGGGATTCTTATCCAGTCAGCCATGGACGTCTTTTCTATCATAGGCTCTACCACTTTTATTCAGATTTGGATAAATCGTAATTTTTGTCTGTGATTTGAGTAAAAAGGTTGTGCATATTAAGGCCCTTATTACGAGAAGCCTGGGAAGCGTGTCGCACATAATATTTATTAAAGCATGGGGAAATGAATCAGCGCCATCACAAGTTGATATTCTGTATGCATTCGAATATATACTGGGTAAAAGTTCACTATCACTATTTATACCATCTGATAAATAACATCTGCGATACATTTGGACAGTATTTCTACAGGTCTACACATGAAACGCTCATAAAATAAACCTCACGTTTACCACCATTACATAGCAGGTGGCAAAAGAAGCAAAATATACATTTTTAAAAATATGAAAAATGTGAAAAGCAAAGACCACAAACTCACATAAAAAGGTGCGTTTAACCACTTGCATTTACACATCTTCAACACACCGCTTACAAATGATCCCACATTGGAGCAACACACCTGTGAACATACCCAATAACCACAGCACAAATGAGGCAATTTAACTGTTGGAAATGGGTGCAGGCAAGGCAGCATTTCTCTCAAGAACAACATGAATGCATCACTACTAGTGCAGTTAATGATATCGCGCCAGCTGTCAATATTGGAGCAACATGCCATACACTCTAGCTCACACAACGGCATGCACTGCTGCAGCCCCCCGTGAGACAAAGACATAGGAGGACACCCAGGATTCAGAGTACCTGGCTAGGTCCAGTCTATGTGATATCAGCACAGTTACTCACCACCACAGGCTTGACCTGAAACACGCACACCGTTTGCTACACTCATTTGGAGATGTTCTTGATCCTAACTTCGGAGTACATATGGCCATGCCACCATTTCTTACACTATTGACAGTTCTTGAATTCCTAGCATCATCATTAAAGTTAAGATCATACAATAACTGGATTTCGAACTATAGTAGGGGCCGCAGATCGCAAACACATTGACCCGGTTCTTTGAAATATTAAGGGGCATATTTATGAGTTCTGGCGCATCTCTGCAAAACTACCCTTGCGTAACGGGGGATGTGCCGCATTTACAATGGGGCGCTCCGTGGCGCAAGGGTAGGCAGATGCGTGACGCATCTCGTGACGTAAGGGCGGCGCATCGCTGGAGTTGCGTCGCAAGCGCGACGCGACTCCAGCAATGCTCGGGTGTGCCCTACAGTTAATGTGCTGCATCAGTCCTTACGCCTGCTTCAAGCAGGCATAAGGGATTGACGTAGCAGCGTCGCACAAGTGCCTGCGTGAAATCTTGTAGATTTCACGCCGGCACTTTTGCGAGACGCACCTGCCCCGGAACGCCCACCCTGCGCCGGAACGCCCACATGTGGCGCAGGGCTTTACAACGTGACATATCTGACTAGATGCGTCACTTTGTAAATGGGTCGCAGGGATGCACCACGTTTACGCCGCCGTTGCATCACGCAACGGCGGCGTAAATGTGGCGCAAGTGCCTTGTAAATCTGCCTCCTAGTATTCATGGAGACCTAATTTTATTCATACCACATCCATGGAGGTAATTTGTGTTTCTTCATCTGCACGACATATGGTCAATGGACTTGTACTGCAAACTTGAAACGTGAACACATGAACAGCAACAGTAAAATGCAACATTCAGTACTTGTTGAGATGGTTTGTGATACAGATTTATGTTCCACGCACTGTTTTGCCGGGTGCCGCCGTTTCATTATAGCTCATCAAAGCTGCCTTCGAAAATCCATGGAAAGATGAATCCCACAGGGTTACGTGGTAAGACTTTGACGTGCTCAATAATGTTACTTTTGATCTAATAGTTGCAACGCCTTATGGGTAGAATAAGTACTTATAGTAGATATAGAAAATTCGAAGTGTAAACTTTATAAATAAGTCACGGTTGAGCCTCATACATGTCCAAATGTGAATGTTTGTCAGTAACCTCAGGAACCTTATGTATGCTGCTGCCCGCGTCCACGCAGGGGGACATTGGCAGGGCATATCCCTAGTGGCCATTCGTCATAGCTCACCGCCCTGTACCCGGGGCGTGGACTGGAGGTATGCAGGGCTCTCTCCCCCTCCCCGCGGTCGACATGACGCGCGGCCACGGGAGGGCTTACCTGGGGGGGGCGTGCCATTACTTAAGCCCCGGCTGCCCCTGGCTCTGCCTCTTTTTCGGCTTGTATTCGTCGTCAGAGGTACGTGCTGCTTTCTTACCTCCCCCCGGCCCCGTCCTTGGGCATGACCAGGTTGCACAGGGGCCCTGTGGTAGGATACCACGGGGGGGGGGGAAGTGGTCGGGCTAGACATTGGGTGCGGGCTGGCTTGGGTTGAAGGACCGTGGGGTTGTACAGTGGAGGGGAAATGGGGCTGCTCGGAGAGCGGGGGCTCGCCTGCAGTACCGCTCCGATCGGAGGCCATTTAGCTCCGTGGTTTCAGCCAGGTGCTGACCACACTCCAAGTCGGTGGCTCGATCCGATCCTACCCGTACGAGCCTACGTAGGCTGTATGGATCGGCAAGTCTATGTTAAGGCGTACAATAGCCTAAACAACCTCCCCACAGAGCGTCGGACCGGGTGGCCGCGTTGGGTCCCTGGTCCCCGAACAGCGGCCCTGCCGCGTGCTGCTTTTGTTGCCAACGTGGCGGAGCAACCCTCCCCCCACCCCCTCCCGCAATTACCAGCTCTGTTGTTTTGCACGTGATGCTAGGACGGCTAAGGGCGGGGTGCTATCGGACAGCTGCCTCATTCGATCAGGGGTTAAAGTAGTGGTCTTGTAAATGAGGGGTCGCAAGTCGATCTCGCTGGGGCCTCACCCACGTTGCCCATGCGGTGTGAAAGTTTCCCACCGGCTTTGTAAATAGGCTCCTTATAGCGGGTTACCTGATAGTGAGTCCTGAGGTTGGAAGAGTTTTGCGTTGTTCGGTAATGTGATTCACTGCTAGTTACAGAATTTTATGGCCCCCGACGTAATGAACGAAAGTAAAGACAAATCATACTTACCTTAGGTCTGGTACAGGGCAAGCTGGGCTTACACAACCTCCTGGGTGCCTATTCAAATACCGACTACCTTCAGGGTTAGTCAGGTACGAAGTGCGCAATTAGGAATCCATGTTGAATTTTGAATCGGGATGGGGAATGGATGTACAGCAGGTTACGACAATTCCTGTCCAGATGCGCAAACAGCGTGTGTGTCATTTTGCATAGATTGTGCCAGGCATGACACAGCAGTGATCAGGTGGGTAGCCCCCCTGTCGAATGGGTTTGTCCGGAATACGGAATGAGGCGCTTATGGGGGGAGGGGGGGCCCGGTTGGGCTGAGTTACCAGCTCTGCTGCCGCCTGGGTGGCGCTCGGGCCTCCCTTTCGATGCGGTCACTGTCCTTGTAATTGCCAAGGGAGCAGGGGTCCGCCATTGGTCACACAAGATGGCACCGAACCGTAGCAGCCGGGCCAGCTGGTTCTCCCCCCACCCTCCCTCCCCCCCTGAATTTGAATTGGATATAGTTACCAAGCGGCCAATTTTTATATAGCGTCAACATTACCCGAAGGTGTCAGAGATTTATAAGAGGACAGCTGCTGCGTCCTACCGAAAGGTAGGGGAGGCGCAAGGGTTTCCACTCGCGGCAAATCTTCGCCACGTTTCTCCCTAGCTCACGTGGCCAGGCATGTCACCTGGCACTGCAGTAACCTACCCCAATGTGGTGGTTTCCTGGCTGGGGAGCTGGGGAGGCAACACCACCACTCACCTGGGCTGGCGCGTACATTTTCTCCAAAAGTAGGTAGTTTGCGGCAATGATCTGCACATTACGCCCCACCTGGACCTGGCGTTCATGCCTCGGGCGGGGTCACGCAGGGTGGGACGGTGTGCATGCCTCCAAGGGGGCTGGCTGGCATTCAGAAAGGACGGGAGCGGGCTTTGTAAAAATGTTCCTTGTCATTTCAGGTCGTTTCACTCAGAAGGTTGAAGGGACTGGCCGGCGGGAATAACAGGCAGCAATCACAAGTGAGACCCAGGTATAAGGCGTGTTAGGGTGGCATGGGGACACGGTGTGTTCAAGGTGTGGGGGCCAGGGGCGAGAACCCAGGGTACAGTTATGCGGCGGTCAATTCAGGGCGTGCACAAACCCATGCATTTTTTCACCCATAGGGACCCGCAAGGGCAGAAGCCACCAGGATGGACACTCCCGGGACCCCGCCACTGCAGGAGGGTTTGTGGGCCGAATTCTTGGCCATGGCTAAGGCGAAAGGACCAGTGTGGGCGCAAGGTTTTATCGAGGCGCGTAGGCAGGAGGATTCGGGCGTCGTAGTCGCTTCTCCACCGGACGACGCGGCGGGACCTTCAACCGGAAAGTTGTAGAGCGAGGGCACCAGTGGTGGTGCAGGACTCGGCCACTGGCCTAACTGACTTGGCCCAAATGGGTAAGGCTATGGACCAAATGCTGGGACTAATGGCAGTTTTTCAAAAACATTTTGATGTTTTGATGGTATTGTCACCTGCCCCTGCTGCAGCAGCCCCGACATCGGTGTTGCAGGTGTAAATGTAAATGTAAATGTAGTTGAGCTTATATAGCGCACAGCTACCCGCAGTGGGTTTCCCGGCGCTTGCTTAGGGAACCCTTCCTGGTATTCCCCTGTGAGATAGCAGGGTATCCACAAGGTGAAAGTCAGGCATCCCGCCGCGAGGGGCCATTGTGGAGATTAAGCAAGCTATTGCCCAGAGTCGCAGAGTGTGAACCCGTGAGTCGAGGAGGTACCGGGGCGAGAATTATCAAGTCCGTGGAATTTTTAGCCCAAGACCCCGCCGAGGCGGGGAATTGAACCCTGGTCCAGGATCGATCTCAGCTTCCGGGTCTGCTGCCTCTAACCCCTGAGCCACACTTCTCCTCAGCAAGGGGTGCCAGCTTCTGCGACGTCCGGGGCAGGGTCCACAGTTACCGGTATGCCGGTCCCAGTATCCGCTGCTCCCGTCGCAACCCCAATGGTAGTGCTGCCCGCCCAGTCCAGCGGCACGACACCCCCCAGCACCAGCGCCGCAAACCCAACTGCGGCGACCGGGGTTGTGCCCACACAGCCCAGTGCCACAGCATCACTCAGCGCCAGCGTCAGCGGAGGTGGTACTGCCCGGCCCGACCGGGGCCACTCCTGTTCAGGATGAGATAGTAAAGGTGACCGCAGGAGGGGTACCGCGACCAGTAGTCACGCAAGCACCCCTAGCTTCAGGCCGTTATTCATTAGCATGGCAGGTACCGCAGGCAGCAAAAGAAGGGATATGGAGACGAGAGTACATTGATATCTTGACATTACTGATGCATGGAACAGCGGGTGCAGACACTAGAAAGATGGGGGGGAAGGATGATGAGAAGAAGACCAGGTATCAACGTTGGCCCGAGAAATCATTAGAGAATTGTACAGAGGCATTAAACATTTTAGCTGCGGTAGTTGTACAGAAAGACCCTGACCAGAGTGAGGCCTTGATGGAATACGCAAACATCATCCAGCAGGAAGCAAGACAATCAGGGGGGATGGGTTGGTTCTACTACGATCAAGATTTTCGCAAGAGAATGGCCATTTGCCCCGAATTAGGGTGGGACCAGAAAGAGATACAACTCTGGATCAAGCACATGTGCAGAACAAACAGCGATAAGAAAGACACAACACACAGAGCGTAGGGTGAGATAGAAAACAAGAAATGGGAGCAATTTCCTAGACGGCCTTTCAAGCAATTCTTTCGTGGGGGCCGTGGGAGGGGTCAAAAGGCGGGGCCAAAACATTTCCATTCTGGGACATGCAGACTGTACAATGGAGGGGTGTGCACCTGGGGTAGGGCGTGCAAGTTCACACACAGCTGCAGCAAATGCGGCACCCACCATGCAGCATTCTCCTGCACAACCAGTCAAGGTTTTCCCCCCGCTGCCCAGGCTAACGGACCAGACGCGCTACGCCAGTGAGTGTGTCAGTGCGGGCCGGACCACAACGATGACCAGCAACAGGGCCCCACCCACGTCTGATAGGCATGATCAGCCTTATGCAAACAGCAAGGGTCCTTCCCCCATCATCATGCACAACATCCTCCCACTAATCAGGTTATATCCCCTCACGAAGGAAAAAGCGCTACTAGCCGAAGGTTTCATAGACGGGTTCAGGATACCATACAAAGGTCCACTGGGTTGTAGGGATGCATTAAATCTCAAATCAGCCACAGAACTGCCGCTAATAGTCAGTGAGAAGATCAGGAAGGAGTTGACCCTAGGGAGGGTCGCGGGCCCATTCCCCCCCCCACGAGAACTTTTTGGTCTCACCACTGGGAGTTGTGCCAAAAAAGCAGCCAGGAGCATATCGACTGATACACCATTTGTCCTATCCTGAGGGTAACTCCATGAACCATTGGCTGGATGAAGGGATTTGTTCTGTGTCTTACTGTTTACTTGATATGGCTATAGATATGGTGAGGAGGACTGGGAAGGGGGCCTGATTGGCTAAGGCAGACATTGAATCCGCATTTCGCCTCCTGCCTGTGCATCCATCCAGTCAACACCTGCTAGGTTTTAAGTGGGGAGGCGAATTCTTCTTTGACCGCTGCATGCCGATGGGTTGTGCCGTCTCTTGCGCTTATTTTGAGGCCTTCAGCTCCTTCCTTCAGTGGGCCCTTTCTACCACACATGACATATCCCAAGTGACACACTACCTGGATGACTTTCTGTTTTTTGGCCGGGTAGGGACTCAGGAGTGCGCAGCTGGTTTGCGGGCCTTCGAGACAATGGCGGGACAACTTGGGGTGCCCCTTGCCCCGGATAAGACCGAGGGTACGGCTCAGGTCCTGACTTTTTTGGGCATCGAGCTGGACACCATTAGGGTGAATCCAGGCTCCCTGCTGATAAGGTCTGCGATTTGAAGCAGGACATT
Organism: Lissotriton helveticus; assembly: GCF_964261635.1. Lineage (NCBI taxonomy): Eukaryota > Metazoa > Chordata > Amphibia > Caudata > Salamandridae > Lissotriton > Lissotriton helveticus. The sequence continues at coordinate 1,706,539,250 of NC_136063.1, read as the reverse complement.
CGGGCTTTATTGGGCAGGGATAGAGCGACCTTGGGGATTCTCCAGAGTCTCTTGGGTAAGCTGAACTTTGCGGCCCGCGTCATTCCAGCAGGCGGAGTGTTTTCCCGCAGGTTAGCAAAAGCCACAGCCAACGTAAATAAGAAGCATCACTTGGTACGCCTGGGTTCCGGGCTGAAGGCGGACCTAAAAATGTGGGATGACTTTCTGGAGCATTTCAATGGTACGGTCATTTGGAGGGCCCCCTGGGAATGCAGTCAGGAACTTTGGGGCATATTACCAAGCAATAGCGATAATTATCGCTATTGCTTGGTTAGAGACAAAATGTTACCGCTGAGCTGCGGCGATTTTTACCGCAGATAAAACGGCCGCAATGCATAATTATCGCTGAAAAGTCATCGATATTCATGCATTACTGAGCTAATGCTCTTAGCCATGTTATCCACCTCCCATTGGATAACATGGCTAAGAACTGCTCAGGGCAGGTGTTAGCTTTTGGAGATATTCGCGCTTAGCGCGAATATCTCCAAAAGTTGGTAATAGGAGATAGCGATGTTAGCGACTGTTTCCAGTCGCTAATATCTTGGCACGCCCACTTTGCATGTCATTAGTGATAATTATCACTGACATGCAAAGTGGGGCCCAAGATGGTCGCTATCTCCTACTAGCTGTCGCTAACTGGTGTTAGCGACAGCTAGGTAATAGGGAGATAATTTTATCTCCGCTTTCTTGGCTTTTAAAGCCAAAAAAGTGGAGATAAACCCCCTTGATAATATGCCCCTTTGTCTTTTCTCAGATGCATCAGGTAGAGAAGGTTTTGGTGTGATCTTTGGAGAAGAGTGGTGTGGAATGCGTTGGCCCAATGCATGGCGTAAGAAGGGGATTACTGCAAACATAACCGTCCTTGAGCTTTTTCCCGTTGTAGTGGCATTGCATTTATGGCCAGAGAGGTTGGGCAACAGGAAGGTGGTGTTCTGGTCTGATAACATGGCCGTGGTTCAGGCAATCAATGGGCTATCAGCCACATGCCCCCTTGTTTTGAGTCTACTCAGAGAATTGGTGAGAGTGGGTTTACAGAATAACACAGAGTTTAGGGCGCGACACATTGAAGGTGTGAAGAATGTGGCAGCTGACGCTCTCTCTCGCTTTCAGTGGCTCCGTTTCCGAGAGGCCTGGCCGCGGGCGAGGGCGGCGATGACACCATTCCCGGCACCACTATGGCGACTCCTTCGGTGGGGGAGCGATTGAAGATGATGGGCGAGCGATCCCTGGCTCCTGCAACTCGGAAGAAATACGGCTCCCAGTTGGTCACGTTCAGAACAGTGATAGAATCATTAGAAGCAGTCGCATTGGGACTGGATGAACAGGTCGAGGCTTTTGTGGTGTGGGCTAAGGAAACGGGCAAGACTCACTCTTGGGTGTGTGGCCACCTGGCGGCCCTGAAACATGATACCAGACTCAACGGGGGTGATGACCCCACTAGGTCATTTAGGGTAAGGGCAGCTCTAAGAGGGTGGGCCCGGGAGGAGATAAAGTCCGCCGACAGCAGGTTGCCAATAGATTTCCCTTCATTGCAGCACATGATAGAAGCCTTACCTCTAGTCACCAATTCCCCTTTTGAGGCTAGGCTTTTCACCACCGCATTCTGCCTGGCTTTCTTTGGTGCTTTTAGGGTGAGTGAGCTTGTAGCCAAGGCTAAAACAGACAGGACAGGCGCAGCATTGGGTATGTTCGATGTCTTTGCGACAGACGCATTGGTACTCCGCATCCTCAGATCTAAGACAGACCAGGCAGGCCGGGGCACAACCATAGTGCTTCAGGCCTTAGGGGACCCCAGATACTGCCCTGTCACCACGGTTAGGGAATTTTTGAAGATCAGACCGGCCGTAGCAGGGCTCTTCCTAATTCATGCAGATGGGGCGCCATTGACCAGGTTCCAGTTGGAACGCATCATGGGGGCAGCTTTGGCCAAAGCAGGTCTCTCAGGGGAGGGGAGGAGATTTTCGAGCCACTCCTTCAGGATTGGAGCGGCCACGGCTGCATTCAAGACAGGGATGGGGCCAGAAGGGGTCAAGAGTGTGGGACGATGGAATTCGAACTGCTTCCAATGATACATCTGCCCCTAGAAACCCAGGCTGGGTGGTAAAAATATGTGTACCAGCATTATATTGTTTTTACGGATTATTTCTTAAGGATATTCAGAGTTCTGACATTTCAATCACGTCTTCCAGTTAATTGTGTGCAGTGTTCAACTATTAAACAACGTGTGATAAACACACAGCGTCTGCCCCATTTGTTTGAATTTGATTTGTCTACTTTCCAGCAGGCTGTTGCGTGTGGTTGATGGGACATTCTTATGTTGCCAGGTTGGAACATTGGGCAGCACTCAAGAATTGGACCCGGGGTTTCGCGCAGACATAGTTCGTATGGTTGGGCTCCCCTGGAATGAAATGGAGCAACCTGAGGCCCAGGCTAGAACAGCGCCTCGCATTAGGCGGGCCTCTACCCAAGGTCCTTCTTATCCACTTGGGGGGGAACGACTTGGTCACCAAGGGGAGGAGGGCATTGATTCAGGTCATGCAGAAGGACATAGTGGCAATAAGCAACAGGCTGGGAGCGTGCGAGTTATGGTGGTCCAAGATTGTTCCTCGCAGAGAATGGAAGGGGGCGAGATCCCCGTTAGCAGTAGAACATTCCCGCAGGAGGGTCAACAGGTCCATGCAGAAGTTCATGGACCGGAGAGGCCTTGGTTTCATTAGGCATGCACTAATACAAGAGAAAATGGAAGGGTACTATGATAAAGACGGGGTGCACTTGTCAAAATTAGGAATGGATATGTTCCTATTGGATGTGCAGGAGGCACTGTCAGCTGCAGGATGTCAATAACTAACTAGGATGGGGGGGCTCTGTCATCGACGGTGGCCTCCTCCAGAGCTATGGCGGAGTTACAGGGCAATCTGGAGGCAGACGGGTACAGTAAGGGTACCTCTGCAGCAGACTGGTACAGTAAGGGTACCTCTGCCTGGCACAGTAAGGGTGTCTGGGCCAAGGACCTGGAGCCGCAGGAGGTTCCGGGAAACCGTGACGGCGCCCCGTTAGTCCTTCGGGCAGTGAGGGGGCCTGAACCGACCGGGGGTGTGCCATACCGCTCTGCCCGGAAAGGGGGGGAGGGAGTATAAGATAGGATCTACAAGGTGCTGCACCATCCGAGCATCGACTCACCGTGCTGGCTGGCTCGTTAGGCAGGCGGGACAGCGAGGGGCTGCCTGCTTTGGATCGCCCGTAAGATGACCCACCAAACGTCATACGCTTGTTGTATGAAAATAAACCTGAATCAGTTCTTACCCATAAACACGTGTCCAGTGTATCATTTATGGGGATTGATGTGCATGATGTGGGGTGGGAGCGGATGACGGTGTGGGCACTATGACTAGTTAACTTGGGAATCCAATTTTAATTAATTTTATTGCGTGGCTTCTTAAAATGGTTCTGCTCAGAAAACAAAACAACGGCATTACCTGATCCAGTGAATGAACAGACTGCAAAACAATTTGTCACAGTAACTTGGTATTTAAAAATACAAATAGAGTTACTGCCGCACCTGGTGCTACCAATACATCTTATCATATCCACAAAGATAAAAGCTAATTCTACACTAATTAAAACATGATTAAAGCTTTAGATTACAATTTCTTTAAGAAGCTTCACCACAGCACTAAAATAATTAGTTACTTAGAATAATATCACAAGGTTATCGCTGCTCACGCAAAGTTCGATTGCCTCCCTACACTTAGGAAGAGAGACATTAAGCAAAATATTTTCATTTCTTCAGGGACCAATTCATAAAATATGCATCTGATTTTCTCTCCCGTTCAGGCGTAACATAGGTTTTAGATTCTCCCTGGCTGTGTTATAACTGGTGTATAAACTACAAAACTGCTATTAAAACTAAACGTAGACACATATATTATGTCACATTGTGTAGGATAAATATGCCCCGATGTAGTCTTGGTGTAACCTACTTCTGTAAGAGAAGAGGACTTAAACTGCCATTTTCTTTTTACCACAGTGTACATAGTCTGCTGACCAGGAGAGGACTTTTTACTGATTAGAAATTCAGATTTAAAATTGAACAAGACTTGTTTTTAGCAAGTCAAGGATCTTTCAGCGTGAGTAGTGAAAAGGCCTATTCTCGACACCTTACTTTACCACAAAAAGACAAAAAAAAACAGTAGTCAGTCCAGTATCATCGATGGACAACCACTGGTATTGCAACACCCAAAAATGGTGGTAGGGAATTAAACCCCATATTAAATGTTGTTAAATTAAATTAAATTGTTAAAAAAAAGTTACACATATAAATAAACCTATTTTAATGTTAGAAAATACGTGCATATTTATTATTTAATGATGACATGTTTATGTATTTAAATTAAAATATATTACATTATTTGTCATCAATTCTATACCTCACTTTTAATAATTATTAATGCATAATAGATTTTTTTTTGTTTTAGGTAGGAATTTATTTTTGAATTTGAATATCAGAAACAAATTTTTTTTAATACATCTCAACTAATTAAAGATTTATTGCAAAATTAATGGTGCCATACTATCTTGTATATTGCTCTAAATGTAAAATAATCATCATCATCAGCATCACAAAAACTTTATTTCGGTTAACATATCCTCAAAAAGTACAATCATAGAACATAGCAATGCATTTTAAAATTGAAGCAATAAAAAAATAGGAGAGAATGTACATCATGTTAATTCATCATAGAAAAGTACAAATAGCTGGGGTTAGTTCAAGACAGTCTATAGTAAATAAATAAATAAATAATCTAAAAACATTTACTTTTCAAAAATGCTAAAAAAAGAGGATGACCTGTACTCTAATATTCCCCAAACAAGAAACCCAGGAATCAAAAATTTCCCGCGCCGGGGTCTGGGGCCAACGACGCTAATACATTTTTCTTATTCCAGTGCAACCCAATTAAAAATAACTGCCTCATATTATATAATTGATGTCCTGCCCCAGATGGAATAAATCACATGCAGGATGGGAGAGGGCCCTGTATCTCTTCACTCATGTTTTCAGATATTTTCGGCGCATATGCCACATAGAATGTAGGAACCCTTCGGCTGAGTATACTATCGGTATGCTAGTATCATACTTCAGTATCCTGAGAGCCTCAGTACAGCATCTCGTGCCTAGGTTCCTACAGTTCTGGACCAACCAACGATTCCTTGCCTTTTGGTACGCAGGACAGGTAAATAAAACGTGCGGAATAGTTTCCTCAGAGCATTCACACGTAGGGCAATTTGTAGTTTGCACATCCCCCCATTTATAGGTAAAGCATCTTAGAGGGATGGTCCCATATCTAAAGTGGAGATATAGCTTCTTGGCCGCTGCCGGTTTAATTTAATCTAGAATTGGCTCAAAACTATGCCTATCCTTGATTTCAAGGAAAACTGAAGTTAGTCGGCCAATTCGGGAGCAACTATGGAATTGGGTTGATTTATACTCGTCAAAGTATGCTTTCATTATTTTCCTCGGAAGGCTGGGACCGAAGGTGTCTGGATGGTTCCACAGCTCATCCAGTCCTAGTCAGGCCAGCCACTGTTTAATGTAAGCAAACCATGGAAGTCTCGCAGCCCCTCTCAAGTGCAGTATTTCCCTTACTTCCTCTCCATATGATGAACGTTCTGGGGTAGCCCAAAGTCTACGCCAGTAGAGTAGGAGTTTCAGAGCTATTATGTCCGTGATTGCTATGATACCTAGATCTAAACGTAGGGGGATAAGTGGAGTGCTTTTTGGGAGGTTTACTAACTGTCTCAGGAAGGGGTTCTCTACCTGGATGAGATTCTTATGATTAACATGCCCCCAGAGCTCCGCACCATATAATGCTCCCCCGTGCTTGTACTTTATAAATTTCAATGGCCGGGCTCAATAATTTCTGGCTAGATTTGCAAAAGACCTTTGTGATGCCTCCTGCGGATTGTGTTAATTTAAGGGCAGATTTTTTGACTTGGGCCGCCCAATCCATTGTTTCTGATAATGTTATCCCTAGATTATCAAAAGAAGAGACTCTTTCTAGGGGTTTCCCTGTTAGTATAGGGTTTGATCTTGTACTTTTGGGGCAATTGAACGCCATGAATTTGGTTTTCTGCAGATTTATTTCCAGACCCCTTTGTCTACAGAAAAGTTCAAATTTATCAAGAACCCTTTGAATCCCCATAGGGGATTTAGACACCAGCAGGGTATCATCCGCAAACATCATTGCAGATATTGGGCGGGCAGATAGTTTAGGGGAATCAAGATCTTTTGCTGTTACTAAGTAATCTATTAGGCCATTGATATAAAGACTAAACAGGGTCGGGGCTAGCACGCAGCCTTGACACACTCTGCGCTTGATTGGAATTGGGGCAGTAAGGTTCCCATCCTTGCCAAGCCTAATTTGGCATAATTTTCCTCGTGTAGTAGCTTAATAAGATAAATTGTTTGTGGAGGGGCCCTCATTTCATAACGGACTGACCAGAGTTTGCCCTAGGGACCAAATCGAAGGCTGACCGGAGATCAACAAATATTAAATAGAGGCTGCCACCCTCCAGAGTCACAGTCTTCCAGTGTAACATCTGGAGCCTAAGAATTTGGCCGATAGTGGACATTTTTTCCCTGAACCTGGCCTGAAGGGGGGTAAGTATATTCTGCTCCTCCATCTAAAACTGGAGTCTAAAAAGCACTACACGGGCAAAGACCTTTTGTGAAATATCAAACAAACTGATTGGTCTGTAGTTATTTGGTAAAAGTGGGGAGCCTTTTTTATAGATCGGGATTATTTCGGCTTCAGCCCAACTCCGTGGTATCTTCATACCCTGTGATATCGCATTAAAAAGGACCCAGAAATATGGCACCCATACAGAGGGTTCATTTCGAAAAAGGTCACCTGGAATTTTGTCGAGACCCGGGGCTTTCCTGGGTGCAATTTTTGGCAGAGCTCCCTTAATTTCTTTTATGGTTATAGTTGCATTACAGTGGACATCAATGTCTGCTTTGGTACCCCAGGGGACAACAGAGGGATCAGCCCCAATCGGGATGTGACCTTCTGGGCCATTGATCACTGTGTCTTCTATAGAATAGAGGGATTGGAAGTGTTCCCTCCAAACCTCAGCTCCTAGATTGGGGTCCACCGTCTTCCTCGGACCGGAGCTGTCCAGATTTACTAGTCTCCAGAATGACCTCATATCCCTTGCTCCCAAAGCCTGGTTCAGATCCTCCCATTTTTCGGTATCCCAATTTATCTTTGCTTCTGCAGGTGCCTTTTTATATGTCGTCCTTGTGAGTTTAATTAACGGACGATCATTGGCCTTGATGGATAGTAGCAGCGCTTTTTTTGTTTTTCGGCACTAGTCATTATACCACTGGTGGGGCTGTTTTATCTTTGTTCTATTTATTTTTTTCGGGTAGAAGAAATATAATGTGACCTCTTCTAGGTAGGCATGGTTGTTCATTACCTTCTCCAAATCTATGCCATCCTCCGTTTGGTTTAATGAGAGGGAAGCAGTTTGGAGCACTGGGACCAGAACTTCATAAAGGGCGCTCATTTTTTCTTGGGATTGACTTAGGTCCCTCCATCTTGCACGTTGCCTGCAATTGGATATGGACAACCTTGGATCTATAGAGTTATCCTTTGCGTGGTCACCCCCTTGATTAAAACCCTTTAAGTCCAATGCCAGCGCATAATGATCGCTCTCAAATCGTTGGATGACCCTGAAATCTAGAACCCTCTCCCAGGATTTGGACTCAATTAAAATATAGTCAAGTAGGGAACCCCCGTTCATTTCGATAAAAGGTATAACTGTTGGGGGTTTCAGCGGTAGTTCTACCATTACAAGCTATGATGGAATATTTAAATGTGAGGCAGTTCATTTGGATCACCAAGGGAGACCATTTTTTTTACTGGTGGACAGCTAGCCTCAGAAATTATCCAGTAGTGGTCCTCTTCAAATAATCCCTCCTTATATAAACCCGCCAGAGGCTCGAACTGGCAATTAAAATCCCCACCCAAGATCAGCATTTGCTGATCAATAATGGTGCCTAGGAAATTGGATAATTCCTCCAGTGTTTGTGATTCTTTAGCTAGAGCTGTAGGTCTTGAATACACATTAATAAGGGCGACAGAAATCCTTAGGGGGAAATATAATAGGACACATAATATGTCTTTTGACCCTGTATTTATCTGCTCGGCTCGGCATCCTAGATGGGCACACACCCACGTATTAAGACCCTTGATGGTCTCCCTCTACCTTCAGAGGTTGCTGGGATGTTAAAGGTGGCAAAGCCCAACCTGGGGATCTCCCCTCTAGCCCAGGTTTCTTGGAACATGCAGATGTCGAAATCATCGATGAAGGAACCCCAAATGGGGTCTTCCACCTTGTTACTCAACCCCGCCACGTTCCAAGATATGATTCTTATTATATGGGGATTGGTAGATTTCGGTAAAAGGGACTCTACACCGGGTGGAGGCGTTATTACTTTTATAGCCCCGGGGTCAGCCGTGGGGCCAGATCGTGGTGATAATATAATTGTAGTATTAGCTTTCCTTGCAGGTTCTCCTTCATTTTGGGAGCAGGCAGGGGAGCCGCTCATGCTCCGTCTATCTTGATCCCCTCTAGGAGTAAGACATGGATCTGTAGTTCCCCCTCTGCATCAATTACTGGTTGCACTAAACCTGTTCATGTTATGGTAGTAGATGACTCATCCCTCAGTCAATCTACTCACTCTAGGCTGCTATATCTACTTGCAGTGGGTATGGAATATGCGGGTTTTCCCTGCCATTGCAGATCCTGGTAGTGTGGTCCAGGGGTTCTGTTATCGTTTCTCCTTTGCTGTTCCCTTTGGCAAAAATCATAAAAATGAGTATTGTGTGGGCGGGGGTGGGGGGGAAATACCCTAATGGAAGGGCCTGGATACCACTAAATGTTTTTCCTGCTTGTCGACATGAAATAGTTTTGGTCATCCTGGGATTTCTAAAGTTAATTATTATGCAATCCCTGACTATGTCTTTCTGACATCTGCCAAGCCAACCCACCCTGCGTGTTGTTGGAATTTCCTCCACATTCTCATATCTAAAATTACAATGGTTTACCCGCCAGTGGACACACTTATTCTTAAGATTCTGGTGGGACTCAAACTGGTCCTTTCTGAGTTCGGGAGCACCTGCGAGAATAAGGACATATGGGGTAGATGCTGGGGGGAGATTAATAACTCTTGGGGGGTACTGACCATTGATATCATCTATTATTTTAAAAGCACGACCCCCTGCCTGCCTAAGGTTTGCTGCTGGGTGCTCTGTAGGAATGATCAAGGGGGGTAACCTCCGAGTGGTTCACCGTACTGTCCCTGGTGGTTTCCTTACCATGCGGTGCCCCCTTGCTATTTGAGGGTATTGCTTGAACACTGGATTTCGGGTTAACACTATCTGGAGCAGATCTTGAGGAGGTTTGTGGCCCATTCTCAACATTAACAGGGCCAGAGGTTATGCCTCTCTGCATCCAGTCTTTAAATAACTCAGCCCCTCTACTTTCTCTTGGAGGAACTTAAGTTCATCCTTTACAATATCCCTCATTTGACACTGCAGGTCCACTATCAGCTTAGTAACCCATACTGGCTGTTCACTAACCGTTTCCATATTTGCCCCTTGCTGATTCCCCACCCCTGGTTTCCCATTGTCCACTGGGTGACCCTGGATCTTCTTCCTCCTTATAGATGGATTCGGCTTTGTTTTTGTTTTACTATTTCTACCAGGTTGTACTCATGGGGAGACCCTAGACTCGCTTTGGGTAATGGCTTCATTTATTCGTAATTGATCACTAAAAATATCAGACAATGAAGCCCCTAAAGATTGTGCTGTTGCATGGTCCGGAGAGAGGATTTCCATGTTAGGTGTCAAGGACAAACGCCTCTCAGTCCGTTCTATTTCAGATGTCACAACACCCAATGCCTTTTCTAGCATCTTATCAATGGGAGTGGGTCTTGCTGGTTTAAGCCACGCCAGTTTCTTCTCTATACAGGCTCTTTTCCCCATTCTGGCTGTGCTGTGTTAAAGGTCCCTGGTGACACTAGAATTTGTTAAATATACAACACTTTTCTTGATGCGTTTAGATCCTTCAACCAAAAAGTTCTTGGTATACACTGGTCTGCTATGATCCTTTAAATGTCCAGATGAAGCCACATAAAATTATTCAACAATCGTGGTAACAGTACCTTAATTTCAGCTCCCCAATTTTGGGTGAAAGGGGGGTGGCCCAGCCCAGCCTCTTCCGGCCTTTGACGGGCACGGACGGGCCCGCCCTTGGCGCGGGCTTCGTCCGGGCACGCCCACGCGCGTCACGCGCTGCGTGAGTCCCTCGGTGTTTTCTAATGCAGCCCCTGGTGCTCTCAGTGACGCGTTGGAAGTGCGTGACTGGAGGCTTCTGGGGGCTGCAGTCCTCTCCCTCCTAGGACGCGAGAAGTAATGGCAGCAACATGGGTGGCAACGGCCGCGAGAGAGCAGCAGGATTCCTCTCCCCTGCTGCGTGGACCAACAGGGCTGCTTCTGGGCTCCGGTGAGTGGGGTGGTGAAAACAAGTGCGTCCCGCGCTGCGTGAGTCCCTCAGTGTTTTCTAATGCAGCCCCTGGTGCTCTCAGTGACGCATTGGAAGTGCGCGACTGGAGGCTTCTGGGGGCTGCAGTCCTCTCCCTCCTAGGACGCGGGAAGTAATGGCAGCAACACGGGTGGCAACAGCTGCGAGAGAGCAGCAGGATTCCACTCCCCTGCTGCATGGACCAACAGGGCTGCTTCTGGGCTCCGGTGAGTGGGGTGGTGAAAAACAAACGCGTCCCGCGCTGCATGAGTCCCTTGGTGTTTTCTAATGCATCCCCTGGTGCTCTCAGTGACGCGTTGGAAGTGCGCGACTGGAGGCTTCTGGGGGCTGCAGTCCTCTCCCTCCTAGGACGCGGGAACTAATGGCAGCAACACGGGCGGCAACAGCCGCGAGAGAGCAGCAGGATTCCACTCCCCTGCTGCGTGGACCAACAGGGCTGCTTCTGGGCTCCGGTGAGTGGGGTGGTGAAAACAAGTGAGTAACATAAATATATACAATTAATTTACTTTAATGTTTAATATAAACATATTTTTTAACATTCACTTTCTAGTTAAATGTTTTTTTTAAAACGTTCCCTATCCTTTAGCATGGAGAGACTCTGCACTCCACAGCTGAAGCAGACATCTCCACATGGGAAAGTATAGGGAGAAATAATACAGTTTATTTAACTCCAAAATAAAAATTATTCTTTATAATATTAAATATCAATGTAAATAAATGTTTGTATAAATATGTTAAATTGATGTAGCTCATAATAAAAAATGCCTCATTATTGACTTCATTATTAAAAACATCTTTAAATATTGGAAATATATTAAATTAAATTAAAACTATTTTCTGAAGCTTAAAGTAAAAAAACATATATTTCTCACCAAAATAAAAAATATGTACATTAATAATTAGGCACAGTTGTACCATCAGCATATTGTAGTGAGTGGAAATGCTGATCTAACATTTTTGAAGGAAATGTGTTTGCCTTATCAAGGGTTACACATTCTGTGCAACACCTGCCCTATTTTCTTTCCTTGTAGGCACTTGTGCTGTTTTGGGAGGTGTCTGCATCCCAGCTAGTCGAGGTGCCATATTAGAGGAAGTATTCCTCCATTTTTACTAGCTTTCTGATTTTATCTTTCACACCATTAATTTCTGTTGGTTTAGGTTACCAGAAAACGGCTCCCTGGGGGAGCCTGTGAAAGCTGTAGGCTGTGCTGGACCCCGGTTTTAAGTCCTATTTCCTTTGTCTACTTGTTTTCATGGAGACTCTTTGGTAATGCTATGGCCACAACCCTACATGGGTAAGGCTACTTGACTCAGCAGAGAGCGTGTCTGCGCAGCTCCTCCTAAGTAACACCTGTCCGATTTTCTATCCTTGCGGGCACCTGTGCTATCTTAGGAGGTGCCTGGATCCCAGCTAGTTGGGTGCCATAGTAGAGTGAGTACTCGTTCTGGTTTGGATTTGTCAGCAGCATTCAACACTGTTGACCACAAGCTGCTAATTAGTTGCTTGAGTTCATTGGGAATTAAAGAAAAACCTCTAACATTATTCATGGCCTTCCTTTTAGAAAGACAACACTCAGGGGCCATGGACCTACATGAATCCTCCCCTTTACAATTCTAAGCAGGGTACTGAAGGGTTTATCTAACAGCCCTACACTATTTAATATATGTGTTACATAATTCACAAATCTAATCAGATCTTGTGGCCTGTCATTGACTTCCTATGCTGACGACACCCAAATCGCCCTGTCAGCCTTCAAAAATGGCACTAAAATTGCAGCTCAATTCCATGACTGCATACTGGCTGTCAGCTCTTGGATGAGATTGCACTGCCTAAAGCTGAATTCCGGAAACATGAGGAAATACTGTTTGCAAACATCTCTTCTACATGATTTCCAGCCTGGTGGCCGGATGACCTAGGACCCCTACCTATGCTGTGACCAAGGCTAAAAACATAGGAGTGATAATTGATGAAAAACTGAATTTTGGACAGCAGGTCAATGCTATCATCTCCTCTAGTTTTATTCTACTCAAATCTTTAAAATGAATCTTGCCCTATATTCCTACCCAAACAAAAAAGACTGTAATCATAACCTTAGTCTTATCAAAGCTATACTATTGCAATGGCCTTTACATGAATATGCATGAAAAACCACTTAATAAGCTTCAGACGGTGCAGAACGCAGCTGCCAGGTTTTTCTGAGGCATCCCCAAAGTCCAATCTGTGGCTAAGGAAATTCAGGATCTGCACTGGCTTCCAGTAAGAAGTTGCATTACATTTAAGGCCCTATATATTTTAATGCTCTACAGAACACAGGCCAACAGTTTCTTAGACAGTCCTTGAAATTGTACTCCCTGGCAGACCCCTACGCTTGACAGGGGCAAACCTCATGCTGCTACCCAGAATCCAAAAGGTGAACCAGCGTGCCAGAAGCTTCATATCAGGATCCATCAACCTTTGGAATACACTACTGAGCCACATAAGCGCCCTGCCTACTTTAACGGCCTTTAGCAAAGATCTAAAAAACTGGTTATTTATAACTTGGCCTAGGATGTTTTCTTGTTGCTCAACACAGCAGATGCCAAGACACATCTGGTATACGTGAGTTCAATAAATTGTTATAACATAACATATGACTAGATCAGCAGTATTCTGGCTGAAAAGAAAAAGGGCAAATTCATACCTCTGTTTCATACAACTATTAATCTAAATTGCCAATTTTATATGACCTAAGTGATAATATAGAGTGCTTGAATGGCTCAGAGTATGGTTATATCTATACCCAAAGTCAGACATTTGCCCACAATAGACCTCCATTAATGCCATTGACAGATGCACTGAAGTCTATAAAACATTCATAATCTTTGGTTCCGAGGACATCGACATAATGATGAACTAAGATGGAAATGGCTGAAATGGCAACACCCTTTACTCTACCCACTGTTCAAGACCCGCTAGTAGCTGTTAGTGATTGTTTTTGGGATCTTGAGGATTGCTCTTCTTTAATATTCGTTGGTAGATGGACCTTCTTTAAAAAATGGGTAGAATATTGGTTTCAAAGTCTGCATTTTACAACGAGTCAATCAATTAGGCAAAGTTTGGGAATCACTTTTAAAGACTGGAAATAGAAAGCCATCTGGCTGGATTTCCAATTTGGATCACATCAGATTCACAAGTTTGGGGTAGCGCGCGGCGGCGGGGGCAAGATGACCGCTTCCTGAGGATGCTCCGCAGAGTCGACTTCTGCCTTGATGCGAAGGGACCGCTTCCTGCCCTCGTTCCCATCTACATTCAGCTCCACATACGTCGGAAACCACCGGGATCATTTTGGCGCGTTTCCAACTGCTGATATGTGAAGGCAGGTTCGTTTTCTGCATTTTGCCGTTTCTCTCATCTCAGCCGGAGCATTGTGGCCGCCATTTTGTGTGCGCGCGAGGCACTGCACAATTTATTCTCCCTCAATGGATGGCAATTTCGAAAAATGCCTGCTTTAATGACTGCCTTTTTTAAAAAAAAAAAGAAGTGCTTGAAGAAGTAGTATAAGCATCTTTCTCTTTTGGTGGTTGCACTGTTTTCTGTGCCTCATAACTGCCGCTTTTTGCAACTGTGCTATTCTCCTCACCTCTGCTCTGCAGTGACGGTGGATGTTTTTGTGTGCATATCTATGGCATTATGAACGTCTCCAACAACTCACGGATGTGTATCACCTATGTCATCAATTTCTTTTCGACGCTCTACAATTTTAGTGACCAGATGTCTTTCAATGAGCGTTACTATTAATATGCATTCATTGCATTTTTGTGACTTCAGATCGATGCACGAAGCATCCCTTAATAGTCTCATGTGTTATTGCCTTTAATATTGCAATTACAACTAAACGCGGAACATTCTGCTGTTTTTTTTTCCTTTTAACGGATTTGTCAACCTATTTGCTCTATACAGAACACTGATCTACGCTGTTGCCCGTCTGGTTCATCGTGTTTGCCACTCTATCTTCAGTATACTGACTAATTCTTCACACATCCCATACATCCCATACATCTTGCGATCGTTTACTTAACTGAACCAGATACTTTAGACCTTGGTCCTCAATAATTACTATTCGGTGCTCCTTGGCAGTACTCTATTATTTTCTCTATTGGTTTATCATGGATCTCACTCAGCAGTCACATAAATCCCACTGCACCTCAGGGACTACTTCTGGGGGTCACAAAGACTCTACTAGTAACAACTGTAAACGCTTGTAAAAAAACAATTCCTCTCCAACGAAATCTCCTCTTCCTATTACGCTAAAGGACATCATGGATGAATTGCGTCTCTTCCATCCTTTCATGTCAGACACTACTACTACTTTACAAAGAATTAAAGAAAATGGTCTGGCTTAGATATGAGACTGTCGGATGTTGAACAGAAGGTGAGCGATGCTCAAGATGTTATCGCTAAAGTTGAATCCCTTACAAAGGAACTGAACCAACTTAAAAGATCCACCGAGGATTTGGAAAATCGCATTCGGCATAATAATCTCTGAACTTATGGAATTCCGGAGGGTTCTGAAGGTTCTGATATGATCTCCTTCTTGAAATCTCAGGTTCTGTAAATTGTTGGCCTTCCAAAATCAGCAGATTTTAATATTCAAAGAGCTCATAGACTGGGGCCCCAGAATGCATCCTCAGCCACCAAGCCAAGGGGTATAATTGCTTACTTTTTGCTCTACTCTGACTTAATGACTATCCTTACCGCAGCCAAGCAACATAAGCAGATGTTCTGGTCAGGTCATAAGGTCTTTTTCAGTCAAGATGTATCCAAGCCAACTGCTAGTAGACGCAAGGAGTTCATGGATCTTTGACTAGCCTTGAAATCTATGAATCCACGATATGGTCTTATACACCCCTGTTTTTTCAAAGTGACTTACAAAGAGCGTACATTCTCCTTTGAGGACCCAGCCGACCTTAGGAAGTTCATTCACACCCACCGAGAAGAACACATGGAACTTGGCAAAAACTAACTGTTTTGTCATTATTTGCAAGAATGTCTTTCTCTTTCATTGTTTATTCTTTTTAGGTTATTGTTGTTCTAATTAATGTCACTTGTTAATTGGTCTTTTCTTCTTTTCTTTGTTTAGGTTTATATTGTGCTAGGGTCGAGGATCCTTCCTTGCACCATCCGTTTGTCTATTTTGTCTGATGTTAAGCGTTGATATGTTCCCCTAGATCCTGGTGAGTTCCTGTTTTTTTTAATTGTCTTTATGTTTCACATGTCTATCATTTCCCGGCTTGAGTATTTCATCCCTTCCCTTCTATCTGAAGTTATAATGTCGATCTCTGTTCCCGATGTCCTCCCAGTGGTGTGGTTGTCTTGGTTCTTTTCTCCGCCCCTCCTCCCACAACAATGTCATTTGTTACTTATTTTTTGATTACTGTGACTGAAGTCTCTCGGCTTCTTGTCATCTCTTTTTTTTCTATTTTTTGGGGAGTTATTGCTCCCTATTTCCTCTTTACTCCCTGTTCTTTCTCCTTTTTTCTCCTTCTGTTTCTTTTTCTCTTTTCTTTCTTATGGCAACACTATTTTTGTATATCTTTCTCTACTTTCCTTATCTAATCTTTACTACACTCTTTTATCTCTTTCCAATATAACTTATGAATCTTATTTCTCTTGCTCTGTTCTGGTTCTTTTTCTTAGTGGTGCGTATATGGACTATCCTTCCCTCCATTTGCTTTTCTTTCTAACTTATACTCTTACTTATCATTTCTTTAAGCTTTTTCACTTTTGTCTAATCTTCTCTGAAGGTTCTACATTTTTTTTGCCTACTCTTTGTCTATTTTCATAAATGACTGGTCTTCGTATTATTGCAAATAAAAATTCAAAATACTATTAAAAAACAACGGGGCATATTACCAACCAATAGAGATAATTTTTGTCTCTAACTTGTTTAGAGACAAAAATTATCGCTGCAAATCGGCGATTTTTATCGCAGATAAACCTTGCTATTAGCAAGGTTTATCGCAAATGCGATAAAAAACGGCCGCAATGCATGAATATCGCTGAAAAGTCAGCGATATTCATGCATTATCGAGCAAATGCTCTTAGCCATGTTATCCACCTCCCATTGGATAACATGGCTAAGAACTGCTCCTGGGCAAGTGTTAGCTTTTGGAGATATTCGCGCTTAGCACGAATATCTCCAAAAGTTGGTAATAGGAGATAGCGATGTTAGCGACTGTTTTCAGTCGCTAACATCTTGGCACGCCCACTTTGCATGTCATTAGTGATAAATATCACTGACATGCAAAGCGGGGCCCAAGATGGTCACTATCTCCTATTAGCTGTCGCTAACTGGTGTTAGCGACAGCTTGGTAATAGGGAGATAATTTTATCTCCGCTTTCTTGGCTTTTAAAGCCAAAAAAGCGGAGATAAAGCCCCTTGATAATATGCCCCAACGTGTTCTATCTCATCTAGCGAGATTGAAATGTCAAGTCGCTTTATTGCAGGAAACTGATTTAACTTTACAAGACTAGTCTTCATTGCATAAACAATGGGTGGAGCAGCTTTCTGCTCCCCAGATGTTAACAACAAAAATTGTGTTATTATTTTGTTTCACAAATCGTTGACCGTTCAGTCACTAAATGAGTTTCATTATACTAATGGTAGATGGTTGTTTTTAGATAGCATCGTTAACAATGTACAGCTTTCCTTTTGTAATGTTTATGGCCCTAACGGTATTGATTCTATCTTTTGGAATGACTTTTCTTCACTTCTCTCCTCCCATGTAACTGAAGATTTAATTGTGGGTGGTGATTGTAACCAGCTAAGGGATCCCTTTTTGGACAGAAAATCACAAACCAAGTATATTCCCAATAAGATGCAAAAATCCTTTCATAAAGCAACCTCTTCCAGAGGCCTTATAGACTCTTGGAGAATATCCCAACCTGAATCTCTTGAATTTTCCTTTTTTTCTCCAGTGCATGCCTCACATTCCCGTATTGACTACATCTTTCTCACCCAGCATGCCTTTCAGTTTATGACTAACTCAGAAATAGGCTCCATCCTTATCTCTGACCACGTCCCTGTAATTTTGGACATGGATTGCCCCTCTCCCATTCCTACTTCTCGGCACTGGCGCTTTAACAACTCTCTCCTTCTAGATTCCCAGTTTGTCGATCACTTCATGCTTTTCATGGAAGAATTGTTTCACTCTACTTCTGAGTTTCATTTTATCTGGGAAGCCTTTAAGGCTGCAGCCAGAGGTTGTATGATCGATTTTGTATCCCGAAAGAAGAAGAAAGCTATCTCTCATTCATCTCAAATCCTTAAACAAATAAAAGTCTTGAATACCTTTATTTTACTACTAACTCCTCTGACACATTGTCTTCTCTTATCAAAGCCAAAATGCAATACAGCAAACACTCTTCCAATAACCTTCTCAAATGTAATGCTAAAATGTATGGTGGGCATAACAAGGCAGGCAAATCACTTGCGATTTACCTTAAAATTAAAAAGGAAAAATGTAAAATTGTAGCCATTACTGACTCTCAGGGTATTTCACAGTCCACCGATGCTAAAATCCTTGACTGTTTTGTTCAGTACTACTCTTCCCTCTACACTCCAGAATCCAGTCCCTCTTCTGCACAAATTGATTCCTTCTTTCAGTCCGTCCCCAAATCCCTTGATAATCCTGTGGATCTTTCATCCCTGGACATTCCTATTTCGGAGAAAGAAATACTTAACGCCATTACTCTTCTACCCAAGGACAAAACACCTGGTCCAGATGGTTTTACGGTGCGCTTCTATCTTCATTTTAAATATGATTTAATACCACACTTACTCTCCTTGATTAACTACTTTCTTGCCAAGGGCGAATCTAGGGGCTCCTTTACACAAGCAATGCTTTGCCTCATTTCTAAAAAAGATAAAGATCCCTCCCTCTGTAAAAATTATCGACCCATTTCCCTTATTAATGCAGAATGTAAAATATACGCCAACATTTTAGCCATTCGTATTAATAAAGTCATCCCTGATCTTGTAAACATTTATCAGTCTGGATTTGTTAAAGGTAGATCTATTACTGACAACTCGAGAACCCTTCTTAACATTATACACCTTGCTTCTAAGATTGACTCCCTATTGCAGCTATTACATTAGACGCTAAGAAGGCCTTTGATCGGGTAAACTGGGATTTTATGTTTAGAGTGTTGAGATGGCATGGTTTCAGTCCCCTTATTATTCATTATATTCAATTGCTGTATTCGGATCCCTCTACTTCTATTTGGGTTAATGGCTCACAATCTAACTATTTCTCCCTTCATAGAGGTACTAGGCAAGGTTGCCCCCTCTCGCACCTTCTTTTCGTCCTTGCTTTAGAACCTTTTCTGGAAAAAATATGGCGTTCTTCATCTTATACTGGCTTCACATATAAGAATGTTGAGATTAAGTTTACTGCTTATGCAGACGATATTTTACTTTATATCTCTAATCCGGTAACTTCTTTGCCTGCACTTATTTCTTTACTACAGGACTACTCCTTAGTTTCTGGATATAAATTGAACATAGATAAATACGAAGTTTTACCTCTTAATACATTTTGTCTCTCCCATCTGCTTCAGGGATCTGGCTTTGAATGGAATCCCAGAAACATATAAGGGCCGATTAGGATGGCGGATGGACTTGCGTCCGTCCGCCATCCCAGAGGTGGAGGGACCGGCCGCATGGGCTGCGGCGGTCACTCCGTGCAAATTAGGATGTGACCGCCACCCTGGCGGTCACTTCCTGTATTTTTATCATTGCGGCGGGTGCTGCTTGAAGCAGCACCCGCCGCAATGATAAAAAAGTAAGTTGTGCATTTGCATGCACATAGCGGCAGGCACCTCGCGGTGCCTGCCGCTTTGTGCAGGCATATGCAGGGGGGTACCATAGGTACCCCCCATGTGCACCCCCCACCCCCCTTCACCCCTGGGGGCCCGCAACGGGCCCCCAAACACAATTCCGTATGCCTTTACACGGGGGAAATGCCGCAGTGTAAAGGCATCTTTCCGCTGTCATCCTAATATGGCTGGCGGTGTCTGATAGACACCGCCAGCCATGTTAATGCTTTTCCGCTGTGGGCGGAATCCGCCCGTGGCGGATTAGCGGCGGACAGATAGTAAGACTCACCAGCCATCCTAATATGGCGGTGGGTCTTGCAAGGCTCCCCGGCGGATTTCCCGCATCCTCCGGGCCGGCGGTGGCTTCCGCCGGCCCGGTGGATGCGGGAAATCCGCAATCGTAATGAGGCCCTAAATGTCTAGGTATTCTTTATGCCAATACCATTAGAGAAACTATCAAAATTAACCATAAAGATATACTTAAAAAGGTCTCTTCACTCATAGATGGTTGGTCCCTTCTTTTCTTATCTTGGTGGGGGAGGCTTGCAACTGTCAAAATGATGTTACTTCCTATTGTTAATTTCTATCTTTCAATGCTTCCCATCTCTCTTCCGCATTATTTCTACAAATCCATTAATCACCATCTAACAAAATTCTTATGAAATACTCGTAAGGCTAGGATTTCTCTCTCTCGCCTCCAACAACCCAAAGGCTTTGGTGGCGTCAATTTTCCAAATGTTTCTTGTTTTCATTTGGCCTTTACTCTCAAACAAATTTGGTCTTTTCTAACTGATACTTTCTCTCCTCCACTAACAGCCTGGAGTTCTATAGAACTTGAGCAGCTTCCTCCTTTTTCCTTCCTTACAGCTACTCGTTTACCTCAACCTCCGAAACGATTTCTTACCCCCACTTTTAAACACTCCAAAGCACTAACTCTTTCATTGCTTCGCTCTTTTCTCTCACAAGCTGATCTTCACTCTCTCACTCCGATCTGGTATAATAAATCCCTAAAGATTAATAATAGAGCGCTTTTCTGGAAAGACTGGATTCATAAAGGCATTATAACTTATAAACATTTAATTATTGATAACTCCTTGAAAACCTACTCTAACATCTGTGACACCTTTCATCTCTCCAATGCTTAATCTTCTCAATATCCCCTGCTCAAACATACCCTAAGTTGTATTATTTCCCAAAATAACTCCCTAACCACCATTTCCCCAATGTTCTCACCTCCACCAGACCTCTCAGAGCTGCTGCTATCTATAAAATACTTTCGCAGCCCACTACTAACAGGATTAAATCTAAACTTGAGCTACTATGGGAACAAGACCTAGCTCGAGAATTTTCCCTACAGGTTTGGGACAATATTTGGTCCAAAATACACACAGTTTCCTGATCTGCCAGTACCACACAGACTTTTTATTTCTTTTATGATAGGCTCTTCTTTACTCCTTCTGATTTACATAAATTCAAGTTACTTGATTCTAAAAAATGCTGGTCCTGCTCTCATGAGAATAGTGATTTTGTATACATGTTTTTTCATTGTCTGTTAGTTAAGTCCCTTTGGTCTCGCATTTGGTTAAAATTAAATAATATCTTAGCCACTGATTTCCTCTTTGAGATTGTACACATTTTCTTGCGTGGTTCTTCATCTATATGGGATTTACATTGCAATGTTGGTAAATGTATAGATCTTTTTATAGCAATTTCTTTTCATATAATTACTACCAACTGTAAGGATACATCCAAAATATCCTATGATGCCTGGTGGAACTTGTTATGTCATCATCATAGGCTTGATCGTGCCTTTGCCACCACTGTTCCTTTATTAATCAAGAGAGCCTTGTTGTGGTTGCCGTTAACTGATTTTCTTTCCAGAAATGTCCCTTGATTGTTTCTCTTTTATTTCTTTCTTCCAATGATGTTTCCTGCTGTTTTGCATTTATAGAATTGTTAAGTATTGAGCTTATATTCTAGGTTTCCCCTCTTTTTCATCTCCCCCCCTCCCTTAAAACAAAATATCTTTTAAAAGCTTGTTTCCTTGGTACAGTTTATTTACCCCTTTCGGGGTTGTTGTTTGAATTATCTCATTTTAATCATTTTCTAATTCTTTCTGCTGCCATTCTTTTATGTAATGATGTTTTACTTTGTATTTCTCATTTAATAAAGCTTTCTAAACTCAAAAAGATTCACAAGTTTGGATTATTTTTGTTCAAACCCTCTCTGCAATGTCAAATGAGTATCCTTAAGTATTGCAGTCATCCCTCCATCTTGTAAACTAAATCATCTTGGGTTAATACAATTGAAAATTGACATATAGAGTTGCTATATATCGAACCAATTTCTCGTAGATAACAGTATTAGACGTATTTACAACAAATTAGTCTAGCTTATTAAGTACAGGCTAAAAGTGCTAATAATGTTTTTGCCTGATAGCTGCTGCTGCCCCCAGCCATTACACCCCAAACAGCCTTTTTAGAAATTCATTTTATCTCCTATTTTTGGCAGAGTATATGCTGAGATTGCTGGGCATGTTACTAGATTGAACTCCTTACCCAGCTTTGTTTCTGTAAACATGAATTCAGTGTATTCTTAGGAATGGGCATAACTCACGTAATTGTCTCTAGCGTAATTACACAGAATTACTGCATATTTACGTGTAATTACATGAGAAGCGTACCCCTGCACTACGGGCTAAATTCTTGGTGCAAAATGCACTGTTCGTTCAAAATGGCCCAAAAATGAATTTTGTGCTAAGAAAATAGCCCCAAATGCAATGGAACTTGAAAAGCATTAGCCAGCAGCTGCCTGCACTCTCTAAATTAATTGTTCCAGTGTTCCTGCAGTAGGATTTTTCCTCCCATATTGCTCTTAATAATTCAGGCATAATCACCTATTTTCTGTAATTTAGCCTCACAAGAATAATATGAAATTACCAAAATTACTCCAATTACTAGAAATTTCACCCAGGTTGAATGCAGTCTCTGCTTGATGCATGCTCTTGCCAGTAGATTACTGGGTGGAAGGGGTGACCTTTAGCATAAGGTTTCTCAAACGTACACTGAGTTTTAGCCAAATAGATAGCAAAGTAATTCTAGGGTTATCGTTTTGGAATATATGAAACATGGTATAAATACTCTCTAATACTTTTCAGGTTCCTAGAGCAAACTCTGCATTGTAGTTCCAGATTTTTTTTTTAGTCTGAATCAAGCTCTCCACATTACCCTCGGTTTCTATTTGTTTTCCAAGTTCAATATATAGGTACTTTAACTAAGGGAAAGCTATGAATATTTGCCCATTTTATAACATAGATTTAAAATCATCCGAAATATCTAAAAAACCCTAAAAATGTAGTTAAAAACCATGCACAGCTGACAAGACATATTTGTATAAATTCTTGGATTATCAGATAAAGTCTAACCATTGACTATCCTTACATTTAATGCATGCAGCTTAAAAAGCAATCAACAGGCACTCAGATCATCCCTTTAAAGAGCTGGAGTCACTGCACGGATGATCAGTAAATAGTCTAATGTAGGTATGTAGGGTCTGCTTCTTATGGGTACCCCCACTTTTTTGCTAAATGTAATGCTGTTTTTGACTAGTCTGACTGGGATCTTGCTTATCAGGACTCCAGTCTATCTGATTTCTTCCTAAAATTGGTATGGTATGTACTAAGGTACTCTCCAGATTGGATACTGGGGTACCCTTGTTATTCCCTAGTATATGGTACACGTGTACCCAGGGCATAGGCACCCCAGAGGCCTCCCATGGGCTGAAGCATGTCTTATGCCACTCATAAGAGGCAATGCAAAATGGAACTACAGGCCTGCCATTACAGCCTGTGTAAGTGGGTGCATGCACCACTTACTTAAGATATAGGTTTACTATATCTAAGGGTCACTGCACTTAACACCTATAAGTCACCCCTAGAGCAGGCCTTTACAATCCTGAAGGCAGGGTGCTTGGTTCTAAGTGAGAGGGAGCCCCTGCATGAGCAGGACACCCCTGCAGTGAAGGAGGTCAGTCTCCCGGGTAGTCAGTGAAGCAGCCATATATAATATATAGAGGGGCATTACACAACCGTGTGATGATCAACTCTAAAATTGCTGAAACAAACCCTATTGTGTTTGGTGTCAAATATGTTGGAATCATACCCCACACCGGTAAACAGCGTGAGAGGCATGATTCCATCCCTCGGAAGCAAGCTTTGTGGGGTCCCTGGTGTTCCCAGTACCAGCCTTCTAACTCCAGACAGCACAAAATGGTTGCTGCCAACCAGAGACACATTTCTGCTCTTCTGCTGCTCAACCAAGCTCAAGCCGGGGAAGGCAGAGCAATAGGTATCCTGTCACAGGGAGGTGTGACCACCTCCCAGACAGGATTCAACGTATTAGGGCTGGGTGGGTGCGCTTGCCAGTGACTGAAAGTCTGCATGAGGGGCACATGTGATGTCCCTGTGCATAGTTCAGTTCAAACCAGTCTTGGGAGCCATTGGCTACTGCTCAGGTGTGAAACTGGACAAAGGACATGGGAGTAACCTCCCCCTGTCTAGGTACTCCCCTGGGAGGGTCCCCTGAATCTTTTCAACCCTCTCCGGTGGGTACTGAAGGGCTTACCAGGCTGTGGGACCTTAGAATCATCATGGACAAGATTCTAACCTGAAACCACTGCACTTCGACTGTCTGGGCACTCTGAACTTTACTGGACTTCATTGGGCCTGACTCCATCTCCCTCTCAGTCTGCTGCATCGCCTAGGCCTGTGCACCATACATGATCCATACAGGACTGGTGAAGCATCAAAGACATCTGAAGATAATCTCGCTTGAAGTGAAGGAGTCACTCCCCTGCATTGGCAGGCACAGTAACTCTGCTGACCAGTCTGCTGATCCCAAGCTCCTCTGGACTCCAATGGGTCCAGGAACACAGGACATGGGTTTACTATGTTCCTCTAGGCCAGAGCTGCCCTCTCATGAAGTTGGAGGTCAGAATCCCTTGTGGGGGCTGCAATACTCAAACCCCGGTGCACTGGGTACTTTTGCAAGTACATGTGCTTGTTGGAAATTCTTTACCAAGTGTATTGGGCTCCAAGTATCCCCAACCTCTGGCGACTTCTTGTACAAATATCTTCATCCACCTCGCACCTAGTGCTCCGTGGCTTGCTGTTTGTAAAGCTGCTCGTGGTCCTCTTGTGACTCCTGTGCCTCTGGCCTGTGGCTCCAATTGAGGGTCAACTTTGCTTTTTTGGGCTCCCCTGGTTGCTCCAGACTTGCCCTGACTACCCTGTGTGTGGTGAGTCTCCTGGACCTTGCTGATCCAACGTGTACACTTCCTTGGTCTGCATGCGTTGCCGTTGCCATGGCTTTTTGGTGCTCCTGCCGGACACGACCCCTCACCACTCGACATCTTTTGTGGGACAGCTCGTATCCAGCCCCTGGTCATCCTTGACATCACCTGGTCCCAGCAGCTGCAAGAGTCAAGGTCACCCTACACTATACTGAAGCACCCAACATCGAAGAGCATTCGTCTACCAAGCCCCTGGTCACTCACAAGTGACCCAGACTCAGTCCCCTTTGCTTTCAGGTACTCTTCGACTAGAATCCACATTTGGATTCCAACAGACATCCTTCCCCCTTCCAGCAGAGGCTCTTCTTCGAAGTCCTCCATTGGTTCGACAGCGGTTTCCAACACCATTTCACACCTGTACCCGGCTTCCCTGGGTTAGGTAACTTGGGTACTTCAGTGTCCACAGGTGGGGTGACTCTCCAACCTTCTGTCTTCCACAGGGTTTCGTCGTAGTCCACTGGGAAGGGCCCATAATCTCTAAAACTCTGACAGCGACTTTCACATAGAGTTGTACGGAGCACGCAGTATTGTTCCCACACTGCACCCGTCCTCTGTGGGGTCCTTATCTATTCACCTTGGGTGGTTCCTTGGGGCCCCAGTGATTCTACATTCTCTCGACATCATCCTGACTCGGGTTGTGTTTCTTATACCACTTTCTTTGTATATGGTTTGGTCCCCCCTGGGGCCCACTGTGTATTAGTGCTATTTACTATTGTTTCTGTGCTTAAGTATTGTATGTTTTGTGTCTATCTCCATGTAGGAGATACTGTAAGATACTAGATAGTGTTATTTAATAAATACATATTTTGTATAACTATTGTGTGGTTCTCTTTCATTTAATCTATACTATAAAATTGTATTCTGGTAAAACAAGCTGCTTTACACTCCTTCAAGACATACCCTGAAGGCTGCTCTCCACAGCTACCTCTTGGATAGCGTTCTAAGGTTGTTGAGACCTCTTAAATCACCATAAGGGTTGTCTGGAATGGTGGAGGGTGCCCACTTTAATTAGTGGACAGCATATACCAGGCCAGCCTCTCACATCTAATTTCTCAGAATCATCACTGGAAGGCAATGTAATAAAACTTAAATCACAATCCCCAACAGGATGTCTTCATATCTTATTATGCCTATAAAAACAACGTTCAGGCTTTCAATAAAATTAGCAAAATTCTGTTCTTTGACTTATCTACGACATTGTAAAATGTGTTAATAATTATCAACAGGGCATTCAAATCAGACATTTATGTTTTAACAGGCGCTGTTCCTGAAAATATGCAAAAAATTAAGTTAATGTTCTTTATTTTTATCTTTGGAAATAAGGAAATATAGATCCTGAAAAACCCATTTGGCCTAATATAAGCTTCAAATTGGCCTACCGTACTTATTGTCTTTTAATCACTTGGTGAAAAGGTTAAGATAGCCAACAGTTGGTCAAGACACATCAGCTGTCCAATTTCTGGACTCTTCTCCTCTCAAACCCAGTTCTAACCATGCCATGTTTCAAGATAAAACAGAACCTTCATGATCACATTGTAAATTGCTGCACTTTATTCCCCAGTGTAGTTGAGAGCCAACTCCAATCATACTCATTTTCAAATCAGTATTAGTGAGATCTCAGTTTGATAAAAATTAACGTTCCTCTCCCCTGTCCTGCAACAGTTTACCTTTAGCTCAGATAACAACAGCTGCATGGTGTACCCACAGATTTTTAGCTTGAAAGTTTTGCTGACTGTACAATTCTCTGAACTTTACCCATGCCCACATGTGGTAAAGTGCAGATGCTGCCCCGTCAACATGATCAAATTGGCATACTGAACGTACCTTTGCTGTAATTCTATCTAGGACCCTAATTCGATATTCCTGATTTATGCCCTTATATGGTTATAATAAATAATATCCTTATAAAGGCATAAGAATCATATCCATATTTAGTCTTAGCCCATGCGGTCCACATTAAGCAAAGGTTACTTCCCCAGACTCCTAGAAAGTACAACAAGTTCTCTAAACAAAACAAACCTTCAGCAACCTGGGAATTCCCCATGGCTTTTGTTTTGATTTGTTCTAGAACTCCTGTGAGCACTGTAAGAACGGCCAGTTCTTAGTGACATCTTTATTGACGTCTTATGTCCAACCTTACGTCAAACCCGGCACCTTTCAGGTATAAATATACCAACGTTGCCTTAAGCAAACACACAGTGGTTTGGAGCAGAGCGGCTATCTACTTGCCCGAGAGCCCAGCTGATGCGAGAACCCACAGACGCCGCCCCTCCCCTTTGACGCACTGAGAGAGACGCGGTCTTTTCTCCTGCCGAGAAATCCAGCTCCGGTGTTTCCAGCCGCCCTCGCGGGTTGCTGGGATATCGAGTCCTGAGAGAGAGATACCAGACCTCCTGCTTTCTATTACCCAGGTACGGAGCTGACTAAACCCTTAAAGAGAATTCTTGATTCAGATTCTTGGCAAAACCAACTTAACCTAAACTGCTACTTACTTACTCCTTCCCACGTATTAGGCTTAGGTCAGGTACACCGGGGTAGGCGTATTCAGAAGCATCAGTTGAGTACGTTAGTCAATGTATATATGTATGTATATATTTTATCCATTTTAAAGTATCATATGGCTAAGAAACTATATCAATGCTTTTACAGTATTATTTCATAATACTCCTTTTACTATACGCACTTTACTTCATGTTAAGTATTGTAATTGTGGCAATTCATTTCTCTTGCATGAGAAAGAAGACTGCTCAATAAATAACACCTTTTATTGAAAACGCCCGTCTCTCTTTTCTCTGCACTCTGGTGAAACTAAGTATACACAATTGACTGAGTAAAATAGCTGTCTATTGTTTTCACACGACTCTAGAGATACACTCTTATTCTGAGGGAGCAAAGTTGTCATGTTTTATCGTTGTCAGAAACTAATCCCTTCTTGTCTAATCAGGAAGTTAACTCCTTCTTGAACATTCGAGAAAGTTTCTAGTGACCTCTGAGCTAGCTGGCAAAACTAATTAAGTCTAATATAGTCAGTAGAGACCTAGATGACCTCAGTCCTACGTCTAAACTGCTGTTTATATTATTCCAATGCGCAGAGCCTATTGGGAATATAGGAACTGGATGTATGACGTTACAACGCATACTTTTACAACGCCTACCTTTACAACGCGGTTTTTACCACGCATACCATTACAACGCATAGCGCTTTGGGGTGCTGGATAGTGAATAGTTTAATTTACTATTCCAACTCCAGTCCCCGTGGATAGTAGGGAAGGTTATTGGATAGTAAATTAACCTATACCCTATCCTAGAGCGCCCCCCAGAGCAATGTGTTGTAATAGTTTGCGTTGTAAAAGTTGCGTTGTAATGGTAGGTCGTTGTAAAAGTTTCGTTGTAAAGGTTACATACCATAGGAACTACACTACATGGCGCCCAACGTTTGGTAAGACGATAATCTAACGCAAGACACTAGAGTAACTCAGTCGTGCTTTTTCACACAGAACCCCGTTTTCCCGTAAATACTCCAAAAGACGTCTGGAGTGGGTAAAAGGTTAAAATCCGCCGGAACTTAGTAGGATGAGAATCCTATGTATAGGTGTTGGTTTAGTCACCGTTGAAGGATACAGTGGTCCAAAATATTGTGCACCTAATCTTTGTTTTCCTTGAAACTTGATCTGCAACAAAAAACTTTCTGCTAGCAAAAATGACGGAAAGTGAAGACGAAAGGAAGGCAGCTAGAATAGCAGCCCAACTCATAGCGGATGACACAACAATCCAACAGAATGACCCGGATGCTATTTACATTCCGGCAAATATAAGAAGAACTATAACTATTAAACTTATAGAAAATGGACTGACATCACGAGGTGGTACAGTCATATTCGTGGTAGAGGCCCATGAATATCGGCAGACAGAGGTATTCTACTCATGGATACACTTTCCAGCAGCAAATGCTGTGACACACGACTTCCACTATTACAAAATAGAGGAACCTCCTGAGGAATACACTCCTTTCGAGGAGGTTGAAATCCCATTAAATTACCAAGAGCACCTGCTTTGGTTTAAAGGTGCCCTAAAACATAAAAATCACATCACCAGGCTCGGTCCACTAGGTAGCCCAGGAGCAACGTGGCCGGTTCTAGCCAGCTACACACCACATCCCGACATTTAAAAAATGTCAAGTGAAGAACTTTTAGTTAAAATAAAAGAATTAACAAAGGCATATAGAGAATTAGTTCAATTGGCAATGGAGGACATAACATACCTCCAGAAATTGAAAGAAACAGATATAGCAGAACAACCTTTTGAACTTGCCAAAATCATAGAAAAATCCTATGAAGAACTAGGAAGAGATAGTTTGGGTGGGAAACCAGTAAAACCCCAACTAACTGAAAACCCAGAAAAAAACGTATATTAAAAATAATTTAAACACTCCAAAAAAGAGTTGGGATGGAAATAAACAATCCACTCTCAAAAAAACGATTCCAGTCCAGAGGAAGGTCTCCTCAACGGAGAGAAAGATCTCCGGACCAAGGACACAAGTCTCCCCAGAGGGAGTCCTCTGAGAAAATATACAACCTTAGAGATAGGGATAAATTAAGAAAACCTGATATATATCAAGATATTGATACACGTCCCTCTCGATCTTTTCAGGCTTCCTCACAGAAATCGGAAAGAAGAGGACGGTCAGAACACAAGGAAGAGCACGTCAAGTCCAAAGACAATGAACCTGCTTGTCAAAGTAAAAAATTAAAATTTCCAAGAAAGAAGGTAGCCAGTATTAAAATATTTAAACATGCCGAGGATACTGAGGACACAACTGAAAAACGGAGAGTGGGCCCAGACAATGCTAGACAGTGCAGCAGAAGTGACCATAGCTCGCAAGATCCTGATGAATCTTCTGGAGACAGTGGACATGAATGAATACATTCAAGTGGAAACTGCAGATACCAGAGTTAGCAAACCTCATAAAATATACGAAATAACACTGCGTATAGAGGGGGACAAGACTAGGAAAGTAAGGGGTCTCTTTTGGGATAACCTTTCAAAACGCTATGACAGTCTTTTAGCTGAGAAAGACTGGCCACCAGAGTTTGTCAGGGAGTGCCCTCATGGCGAAGAAATTATTATGCCTGCCTTCTCAAATCATATTCCAATTCATAAAAAATATACATTAGCAAGAAAATGGGCAGTAGCCCAAGCACCTGCATTATATAAAAATCATGTAGGATGGGATGAGGACTCTCCTCCTCACAAAATCCAGTTAAAATGTCAACCCACTGCACAAAGGCAGTACCCAATTAAACAAGAAGCTAAAAAGCAAGTCAGGGAGATCTTAGATCAACTTGAATACCAGGGGGTGATTGAAACATGCACCTCACAAATGAACAATCCTTTGTTTACTGTCTCCAAACCAGACGATTCATATCGTCTAGTATTGGACTACAGACACCTTAACTCCTGTTGCAAAACATTTGCAGTACAAAACTCACACAGTGCAGCACTAATGAATAACATCCTGCGCAAAAAATACAAAACGACATTAGACATCTCGAATGGATTCTTTTGTCGAAACATTGCAACTGAGAGCAGGTATTTGACCGCGTTCTCAATAATGGGGTCACAAAAAAACTTCTGTCGACTCCCACAGTGATTCAAGAATAGCCCAGGATTATTCTCAGCAAGAGTAACAGAGTTACTACAAATATATGATGATGAAGCATTATCTTATGTCGATGACATCCATCTAACAGATGATGACCTGGATACTCACTTGAAAAGAGTGAACACCATAATACTTGGGTTCGCAGCTGAGGGTTATAAATTCAACTTTAAAAAGTCACGAATTGCCCATCTAACTGTCCTATTTTTAGGATATGAATTATCAAGTGAATGCAAAAGCCTAGCAGACAACTTCTTAGAGAAGTGTGCTGTACTCCAAGCACCTAAAACGCTGAAGAACTTACAATCAATATTAGGTTTCCTGAATTTCGGAAGAACATACATTCTAAATTATGCAGAGAGGGTTAAACCTCTCTATGAATTAATAAAACCTGATTTCAAACCAATCAATTGGACTCAGAAACACACCGAAATTTTAAGATCATTGCAAACAGACATGTTAGCTAAAACTAAATTGCAAACTCGCGAAAACATACGCAACCTTGTAATCCGAGTCATCCCATGAAGATGCGGATTCACGTACCTGACCTCTAATGAGGGAGAAACGGTACCAATAGCTTACAAATCACACTTGTACACACAAGCTGAAATGAAATTCAGTTCTACTGAAAAGATTATAATAGCGCTTCCAACTGCTGTAGCAAA
Organism: Lissotriton helveticus; assembly: GCF_964261635.1. Classification (NCBI taxonomy): domain Eukaryota; kingdom Metazoa; phylum Chordata; class Amphibia; order Caudata; family Salamandridae; genus Lissotriton; species Lissotriton helveticus. The sequence continues at coordinate 1,706,508,073 of NC_136063.1, read as the reverse complement.
AGAAAGAGCCAAAGCCCAAGGCAGAAGGATAACTGTTTTAACAGCAGAATCAGCCCTTGAGGCATTAACAAGCCCACGCAATTTGACTGCTGTGGCATTAGATCCAAAATGGATACAATGGGAAAATTCTCTTGCTGCAGAAGACGTGAAATACTATTTTGTCCCGGAAATGAAAAAATTAAAAAATCTAAAATATGAATTAGAATATCCTCTGCCAATCGAGATTCTGCCTCAACAACATTACGCCTGTATAATATATACAGATGGATCAGCACAACCCACGGTTGGGGTTAGCAAGCTTACAGTGCTGCGTGCGCGGTTGTTAAATGCCGGTGGCACGAAGGAAAATTGAGACCACTGGTAACTATGACTCAATCTGTAAAAGATAGTTTGGCTCAAGGAACTGAACTACTAGCTTTAAAGATGGCGCTCGATATTGCCGATCGCGAATTCCCCACACTAATAGTGTGCGATTCGCATTACTGCGTCAAGTCTTACAATAATGACATACAGACCTGGATTCAAAATGATTACAGAGATGACGCAGGTGCCACAATAAAGCATAAAAAGCTTTGGCAACAGGTAGTTCTTTTGCAGAAAGAACTACAAAAGACTCACGTGATACATACACTGAGTCATCAACGTGATGGCATTCACGTTGCAGGGAATTCATTGGCTCACAGAGTCACAGCGGAAGCAGCTCAACCGGCTTTCGTAGCCACAAAAAAGCGTTCAGAAAAATACATAGACGGGGAAACAATGCTGGCCGTAGAAAACGTCTTTGCAAAGCAACTGTGCAGCATTACCTGTGAACTATCCACTCAATTATACATACATAATTGATGCAAACTCCGTTCCTTTTGCTTGAATCCCTGGAGTGGGGGATAGAGTAATTTCAAACACGAATAGGAGAGTCTTCTTGATTCAAGAAGCACATATGGGATTGGGTCTAAGGCACCAAGAGATCTTGAAATCTCTAAAAGAATTACAATCAGAATACTGGTGGCCGGGGATGAGCCTGCAAAACTACAAATTTACAATGGACTGTCCAAACTGCAACAGAGATCGCAGTAGCGAAACGACTGGGGTAATGCCAGGACCCTTCTTTTAGAAAGCGTAAGGCTATCTATACGCAAAAATGCGTCACATTTAGGTTTAAGACTAGATTCACTTAAAATGTAGACACCAGCGCTCGGCTGACGCCAGAACTGTTATAAAAGATTTGCGAGTCCGTATCGGCACATACGCAATTGCCATGCTACATTCTGACCAGGGTCCTGCTTTTAGCTCTCGAGCTTATAAGGAGGCCATGGCCAGCATGGGTATTGAATTGCGGTACTCTTGTCCCTTCCATCCTGAGAGAAATGCGGTAGTGGAAAGAAAAAACCGGGACATAAAGCAATATATAACGGCAAGGGTATTAGGTTCGGGTGATGGGTGGGTCCAACATTTAACAAGTGTCCAACGTAGTCTTAATAATCTGCCAAGAAATTCTCTAAAAGGTTTCAGTCCGTACGAACTATCGTTCGGTACTAGAATGCATATTCAGGACCTTGTTAGTCAGACTTCAGTGGTAAAAGAAAAATGCTTTGATATCAAAGACCGTTTGGTTGTTTTACAGGACTTAAATGAAACAAGAAAAAGCCTGAGCAACATAAAGTTAAAGCAACAGCCACCAGCCACTGAAGAAAAACCACCTGTCCCAGCAAGACCTGTCTGGATTCCAAAGATTGGGGATCTGGTCAGAGAGAAGATCGCGGTAAAGAAGGAATTTGGGCCTTCTTACAGAAAAGCAGTACCTGTCTTAGCTGTCAGCGGAACAAGATCAGTTGTACAACCGCCCCTTGCTGGTAAAAAGGAGAACCGAGTTGTATCCATCGACCTGGTAAAACCACAATCATTTGGCCAATAATAAGTAGTAGGCCCAGTGGACTCCCAAGAAATAGCAGAGTACCAAAATTTGCTACAATCCAAGAAGTTCAAACTGAGAGACTAATCACATTCGATAAACCTGCAGTGAATAAAAAAGGACTATGCAACAATGCCATGGAACTTGTGCCTCTTGAAACCCAAATTGCAACAGTACGTCAAGAAACACCAGTCTACAACGATGTAGCCCCAGACTATGCTAGTGAAACAAAGAAAAATCCAAAAGCAAATGAAAATTCGGAAGCAATTCCAACAATTGACAGAACTGCATCTGGCTACTTCATCAATTTCGATGACTTTTCGGAAGATCCAAGCGAGCCTGAAGAATCTCCAGCAACAAAAACTTTCAAAGACAAAGTAACTGAACTCTTTCATCAACTCAAAGAAACCTATCTGATTTCTCCATGGAATTTTGGATTGTGTTAGGTGTACTTTTCCTCCTGCTTTGGCTCATCATGGTTCTTTGTTTGGCAAAATTCATTGAAGGAAAATACAGTACAATGGACACAGCAAGTCAGAACATCAACTTGGTCCTAAAGCCTCACAAGTCATCTCACATCGAGAAAACAGAACTATCATCAGTGAACGTCACAGCCAATCCAATACCCGGTGGGGTAGCATGGGACAGAACTGATTTTGACATTTTTGGCCCGATTGAGCTCTTGAAATATCTACACCAGTTTAAGGTTCCATTAAGTGACTTTGTAAAACCAAGTACTTTTTCTGATGATTGGGACTTTGAGAATATAAATAATACGATGTCAGATTTAGTAATGTCAGCAAAATTTACAGAACATGATTACTTACAGGGTTCATCAAATTATGAAGAAATGTACTGTTACAATCACTTCGGCCATCACTATTTGCATAAATCTGCACAGCCTAGAAATTTATTAATTATAACCAGTGGGAACATTGTGCAACACCGCCTAGAAGCAGCTCAAAAACATTCTATGAGAAATTCCCATACTTCTCAGGGTTTAACACATGTGATGCAGAAACGTTTTATTTTAAAATGTTGAATAAGACAGGAATGAAAACAATGTTGACAAATACTAAATTGATTTACTCTGAAACATTTTATGAAAAAATGATTACATTTGGTTTTGAATTATGGAAAAATAACATTGAAACAAAAACCATCTGGGGTACAAAAGAATGGCAGGTCCAAGGTTTAGAAGCATTATTTAGAGCCTGCATGATCCCAGAACAATTGATATTCTTGAATGACACCATTCAACAGACAACCAGTCTTGGACTAGCCAAAATTAAGGACTTAAACAGACCGTCTATTCCAAAGCCCATACCTGATAGTAATAGCACTACTGATATGGAGATAGACGTATCCCATATTTTAAACCAAAACAGATAACATCCTGTTTGGAAAAAATGGTTGCTCTGGCGCACAGACACAAATAACTGTCAAGATAGATTCCTGAACAAAATACAGGGGTTCAAAATGACCAGGCCAGACCCAAGATACTCTTAGAGACAACATCCAGGGACAGTTACAACATACAGTGTAGGGAAACTATGCCTCGAATGGCTACAGAAATCCACACTGGCTGAAATTAAGCAACACTTGACTTTACTTAAAGACGGTGCTGACTTGTGTGATTTCATATTGGGACCACTCAAACAGCGTCAAAAACGTTTCATAGCAGCCGGTATATACGCTGCGTACAACGAAGCTTGGAAAGTAATGCAAATTGAAACAGCAGAAAAAATACGAGAAATTGATCGTATTAATTTGGAAAAATCACTTTCTGTTGTGGACAATGGGTTAACGACTCTGTCTTCCAGAATATATTCACTGGACAGTATTGTATCATCTGCTATTGATATAATAGAGCAGGACATACAAATGTTACAACATGGTCAGTCCCAATTACGTTCTATTGTACAGCTTGGCTGGACGTTGCAAAATCTGCATTCGGGCTACGTGCCATGGCGTTTAATCAACACAACGTCATTATTCTCTATCTTTAACCTTACTGATAAACAAATCAGTTTTGCACAAAAAGGAGCAGACTATACGATTCTGAGCATTGAAAAACTTGAGAGATTACCATTAACAATGTCAGAAAGACCTGTCATTGAATGGATAATACACGGAATAATCACAATTCCAATAAAAACTTTCCAATTTAAATACTGCCAAGAGTATATGCCAGCGGGCCAGTATGAAAGGTTGGGTAAAGGGTACATCAAGTCAACATGGAATTTACCTTATACACACACATGTTACAGTGAAAAGAAAAAGAATCTATTTCTTAGTGGTAAAAATTTTAAACGATCACTAAGCGGTACATTTCTGTGTCAAGGTATTAACTTGCATGGTGCCTGCGAAGGGTCTTCGAATAACCTTTCATGTCACCTGCACGGCACTCCGGCAACACAGATAGAGCCATTCTTTAGTCGGCTTTCTAACGGGAGCTATATTCTAATAGTGGACCACAGCTGTTGTGGCATGGTGCCAGGGAAAGCCTATCTCGTAAGCGTTAGTTCCATGGTCACTTGCTGTATGCAAGTATTGTATCCAAACAGCAATCCAGATATGGAGGCGGCATTATGGCCTCGTTTGAATATCTCTTCTATTCGAATTGATACTTTAAGCAGAATTAAGTCTATTCTTTCACAGACGACTGTGCCTTTGACCTCGTCCATAGAAACGTATGATCTGCAAGTTGCAAGGACAACAGCAGAGATACATAGCCTTTTATCAACAAATTGCCCCGTACATTTCGCAGAAATGCTACGCCAAATCCTAAATACGTCAGATACCAGTGGCATTGCACATGTATTTAACACAAAACCTGATAGTGGCTGGCAATCTTGCGCAACAACAACTGGTGTAGTATTCTCCTAATAAGATGGCTCAAGGGAACAGGGGAAAACGGCCACCAGCGCTCCCAAAAAAAGACTCCTCTGGAACCAGGGAGTTCAATGACAAAGATAAATTGTCCCCGAGCACAAAGATACAAATTCTTAAATTGTCCCAAGAGAAAAGATAACCACAATCAAAAAATGTTCTTTCAAAGTTCATCAAGTCAAATTCCTTTAATTTCCATTTCTTTTCTCTTCATATATCAACAAAATTCTTCATAGTCTCCTTCAAATGGATATAAAAATGTAGCCAATAGATCAAAGGACCAATTCCAACACGTGTTTTGTCAGAGGGTACAAGTACCCAAATGACTTCTTCAGGGCTACAACAGAATAAGAAATACATAATATATACAATTCTCTTTAGATACAGAGCCAAACCATCACCAGTGGGTATACACTCCACCCTAAACAAAAAGTAAAGTATAACAACATATACTGTGTACAGAAACTAAGAAAGTCACAAAAGGATTTACAAAACATGAATTAAATTCATTACTAAGTGGAGAACAAACCTACGCAGTTTATAAGCATCCAAAGTAAAAACACAGTCCAGATAATAAGAAAAGAAAGACCCAAGTGTAATAGATCACCCAAACACAAAATTATATATAAAACCTTATTACCCAAAGTGCAGACACAAGTCAAGAAAAGCTGTGAAAGCGAGTGGTCATGCTACCAAAATTTATGTAAAGGGCAGAGGATCAGATCTTAGGTGCCCTATCTAATTATAGTGGGTAGCCTCGCCCTAGAGCCATAATTTAACTGAAGTCGGGCAGTTTACTCACCAAAAGTTTCAATCCAAATATGAATTCATATAAGACAATTCCAGAAGATAGTAATTCCTCAAATATTACTGAGAACTAAATCAAAAGAAAATAACAATTAGAGCCATATTCTCCTAGGCGCTATGTCATAGCATACTAAACCTATCTAAGACATCATAGCTCAACTAAAGCTAAGTGAGGATTAGTAAAAAAGGCCCATCTCCTATAGGTAGTTAGGAGAGTTACCTCAATCCATTTTCTATCTCAGAGTTCTTCTTGTAGAGTAAAATATAATTAAGATCTGTAATTAAAATACAAACCAATATACATTATCAAAATTCACCACAGCATATTAAGAACAAGTTACAATGCAGTATAATAACTATAAACACCATGGATAAATAGTCCATAAGTGTATAAAGAAAGATCATAAAGGTTTCTTAAATAATATTATAATATTATAATTTTATTAAAAGACATAGTTATCACTCGCTAGGATATAAATAGGTAATAGCGACCCAACTCATTATATCTATCAAAGCAACTAGACAATAGGTTGGTCCAATCTAACCAAGTTCCCACTTCCATCAGTAAATGTAAGTGACCCATAATCCAATTTTTTTTAAAAACACACCATAATCAAATTTCTAGCGTCATATTCGCTTCCATGGGGAACATACAAAACAAAGAGAGCAGCCGGTTAACCGAATCATAAAGTTACATTTCTTTAGTTCCCCGCATTACCCATAATCCGCCTGAGCCCATGTAAGTGCCCCTAAGCTTACCAAGGAGAGTGCTCCTCACGCTGTCAATAGGGATTCCGTTTTCATTAAGAACCGAAGTGTTAGTACACGGCGTTTAAATACCCGCTCCCGCCAAACTAGTCCTACCAGTCCCGAAATAGACATAGGACATTAATGTTACACACATCAAAAAACGGACGCCATATGTGAACTATTACAATTAAATTAACCAACAAAAGGTCGTTATTGGGAAAGGAATCCAACCTGTTTAAAACTTTAAACGAAAAGCCCATAACGTTTGGTAAAGGACTATAAATTCACAAATACCCGACTCTAAATTTAGAAATAGAAAACAGACTTCTGGCTTAAACTCGGCTGATCTATCCAACATGAGTCATCATCGGAAGCCAAAGAAACATTCCAGCATATATATCCAAAAGGTCCAATGTGCCCAGAGAAAAGGAATATAGAGGAGAGAAAATAAATAAACTAAAAATAGGAAATTATTTAAAAAAGAATGAGGGGAAACCAAATGAGGAAACCACATCCAGAAGGAGGGAATACACATAAGAAGCCAACGTGATGAATACAGAAATTAAATGTACATTTTAGGCAGATTGAAGCCTCAACCTGCACATCACTAATTGAATGTAATCTAAAAAAACAGCAGACAGTTCATAAGTCATCCACATGAATATTAACACACAATCAAAACACCACAGGGCGCCTTATAAATTGTAGTACTTCTCTACTTTGCAGATATAAGCAAGAGATAGTGTTAACAGTTGATACCCAGTAGTTTCACTCTAACCACACATTTGATTATACATTGCAATAAAATAGCAGAATGTTTTTTAAAAAAAAATGAATGTTGTAATACTCAGCTGATTCTAAGTTAAGCATCAGTAGATTAAAGGAAATAATGTAGTTCATGGTCCACATTTATCCCGCATTCCACCACATGAAGTTTGAGAATCCATTTCGCTTCACATTGTCTCAGTTTATGCTCTCTTTCTCCGCCCCTTAAGTCACCATATATAGTCTCCAGGCCATGGAATTGGAACCCCAGACTTTTTTTATACTCCACGCAGTTTGCTGCATCGCAACCAATAGGGTACCTTTGATCCATATTTTTAAGTGCACGGAAATGCTCAGTCATTCTTTCTTTCAAAGGGCGGATGGTACTACCCACGTAGATTTTCTTACATCTACAAATGACAACATAAACTACATATTTAGTCAAACAATCCATATGCTGATGAATTTTAAAAGTGCGTGACCCATTATAACTAAATTCCTTAATCCCTTTAATCGCCATAGGGCACATGCTACAACTGCCACAGGGAAAAGAACCAATGTTGAGATCCCTCAACCACGTTTTCGGCATACCCAGTTGTTTAGGGTAACTAGGGCTAATCATGCCCTGGATGGTTCTGCCCTTTCTATATGTAATGCAGGGTGAGCTGGGAATATAGTCCAATAAAGTTTTGTCTGCCAAAAGAAGAGGCCAGTTCTTTTTCAGAATCGCATATAGTTTATCTGACCATAGATGATAATTTGTTACAAGGCGTAATTTATTACCCTTATCAGAGTTCGATTTTTTAACTGTTTTCAGAGTATCAATATGTTTTAGTTTGGTCACTCTATTTTTGGCTTGTATTAACACCTTTTCAGAGTAACCCCTGTTCTTAAATCTTTTTTCAATGTCTGTCACATTGTTCTTAAAATCTACATCCAAAGTACAATTCCTCCTTGCCCTAAGCATCTCCCCATAAGGTATAGCATTTTTCTGACTTCTGGGGTGAGCACTACCAGCGTGTAGTATAGCATTGCACGCAGTAGATTTGCGGTACATTTTACTCTGTATTTTGCCTTCAAAATGGAAAAGCTCCAAATCAAGAAACACTATGCTGTTCAGGTCAGAAGTCATAGTGAAGGTCATATTACATGTATTGTTATTCATGTGGGCAAAAAAATCGGATAGGTCCTCATCTGTACCCGTCCAGATTAAAAGACAGTCGTCAATATAACGACCGTAGTACAGGATATATTCCTGCCACCTGGCCCCCGATGGGCCTCAGACATGCCCCGCCTCAAACCATCCCATAAAGAGACAGGCAAAGGACGGGGCAAATCTAGAACCCATCGCAGTCCCACAGGTTTGCAAGTACCAGTCTCCATTAAAAAGGAATGCATTGTTTTTAAGGATAAGATTAGACATTTCAATTAACATTTCTGAGTGCTCCAGCAATTCAACCGGACGTCTGAATAGAAATTTCCTAAGGGCCTCCAATCTCTGTTCATGTAAAATGTTAGTATACAAAGAACAGACGTCCATAGTAACAAATTTCATTCCATGGTCCCAGGTTAGATCATGCAAGAGGTTTAACACATGTTTACTGTCTCTCATATAAGATGGTAAGTTGATAACATAACTCTGCAGAAATCCATCAACAAACTCGGACATTTTCTCGGTAGGTCCACCGATACCCGATATGATGGGTCTGCCAGGTGGTGCTGCCAAGTCTTCATGAATGTTTGGCAGCGTATACAGGCACGGGTAGCGAGGTTTATCTGTCTTCAAAAATAGGTATTCATCTCCTGATAATAACCCACGGTCCCGCCATCTAACCAGTTCAGTGTTTATTGCTTTAACAATCAAAAACATAGGATTAGTATCCAATTTCCTATACCAGGCACGGTTGTCAAGTTGGGACAAGATCTCAGCATCATATTTTAACCTATCCATAATTATCACATTTCCCCCTTTATCTGCTTTCCTCACTATGATATCAGGATCTTGAGATAAAACAGTGAGTGCCTTACGTTCTTTTACTGTCAAATTGAATGTTCTAGGAGTGAAGTTATGTTTGGTCATGTATGCGTCCCACTTGTCAATTTCCATAATCACAGTTTTATGGAACAAATCAATGTTGTTGCCACTAGTAAATTGTGGAGTCCAGCGGGACTTATTTCTAAGACCACTGTCTTCACTCATATTGGTGCAAAGGTCTAACTCTGCTGCAACATCAGACAGGTTTGTAACTGTATCACCATCATCATTCAATGAAAGTAAAAGAGCGGTACTTTGTATAACATCAATCAAAACATCCCCAAAAGGTCTACCAGATAGTTTAGATACAGTAGGTTTAGGGTTATTTGCAAAGAACTTTTTTAATTTCAAGTGACGTACAAACTTATATAAGTCAACCTTCACATCCGTTACATCATATACAGTAGTTGGACAGTAATTCATTCCTTTTTGTAAAGCAGATTTCAATTCACTGGACAAACTCTTGCTTGACAGATTAATCACCTGGATTTCATTAGTCTCATCATAATTCATTTCCTGGCCCTGTTGTAAGAGCGTGTGTGCATCCCCTCTCTTCCTGAAGGAGACTATGAAGAATTTTGTTGATATATGAAGAGAAAAGAAATGGAAATTAAAGGAATTTGACTTGATGAACTTTGAAAGAACATTTTTTGATTGTGGTTATCTTTTCTCTTGGGACAATTTAAGAATTTGTATCTATGTGCTCGGGGACAATTTATCTTTGCACATGTATTTAAGACCATTTTTTCGGGACTGTTAACACCCTTCGAAACAGTTCTGGGCATTTTTCCTAATTTTGTCCATTCTGTCTTTGGTGGCATACCTCTACTTTTGGGACTCGTAGCAGGAATTTTATTTTTGATTCTTCTGCTCCGATATGGCAAGCCAAGTCGCAGACAAGACTCCAGCAACGATGGAAGAAACGATCCTAGCAGTACGCTACCGGGACCGCATAACTAAAGTCCTCGGATTAGCCCGGCTAAGAGATCTGAATATGACCTCGTTTCTTTCATTCAGACCAATCTGACAAAATTGCATCTTACCTGTGCTTTGATGTATGCTATGCGGAGAAGAATGCGTGTTGGACATCTGTCTTACACTACCATCAGCAGTACCAATGGATACAGATACCTTGCTAGGTCTGGTAACGACTCATGCATCGTGTTGTCCCCAGCGGCTACCCATTCTGATGACGGCATTCGTTGAGACTTCACCACTACGAATATGTGGCAGTGAAGTACGAGATGAGAGCAGCATCACCCAGGTACAAGCTTCTGTGAGCATTGCTGATCCTGACATCGATGACAGCAATCATTCTCACAACTGCACTGTTGCAGCATTTTCAAACTTGGTCGAACTTTCACCTGATGCGGTAGACCAATTTTTTGCGAGTCTGTCTGAAATGATGTTCTCCCCTGAACAGAAAGAATAACTTTTTAAGCAACAAGCACACAGCATTTCTTGAACTCTGAAATCGGCCTTCAGCTTTGATAAACAAAAGCTACTGAAAACATTTGGTACTATTTTTTCCCCTGAAAGCGAAATTATTTTTTTTCCCCTTCCAAAATATTTACCTTTTTTTCTGGCACACGTACTCTGCTTAAAGTAGAACTATTCTTAGAGAACAGAGCTTCTATTTTAGGAACTCTAGAGACAATATTTTACCTCAGCCTCTAGCACATGTACAGCGTTTGTATTATTATGTGATGGAATGGTCTCGACCTTCTCTTCTGTATTAAGAGCCATTTCATGTGTAATTTTCGCAAATCGTTCAGCTAATATATATATGCATTTTTAACTGAATGATACCACTGCTTGAAAAGCGTACAGTAGCAATACTCATTTTCGTGTATTTACCATGTACCATTTCAAATGCGACTTATGTATTTTGGGGTGGGTTGGAAAACACATGCACCATTATATGTTTACTATTGCTTAGTTTTAAGTAATGAGGGACATTAGATCGTGGAGTGGGTGTTGTAATTCTATCTAGGACCCTAATTCGATATTCCTGATGTATGCCCTTATGTGGTTTTAATAAATAATATCCTTATAAAGGCATAAGAATCACATCCATATTTAATCGTAGCCCATGCGGTCCACATTAAGCAAAGGCTACTTCCCCAGACTCCTAGAAAGTACAACGAGTTCTCTAAACAAAACAAACCTCCAGCAACCTGGGAATTCCCCATGGCTTTTGTTTTGATTTGTCCTAGAACTCCTGTGAGCACTGTAAGAGCGGCCAGTTCTTAGTGACATCTTTATTGACGTCTTATGTCCAACCTTACATCAAACCCGGCACCTTTCAGGTATAAATATACCAATGTTGCCTTAAGCAAACACACAGTGGTTTGGAGCAGAGCGGCTATCTACTTGCCCGAGAGCCCAGCTAATGCGAGAGCCCACGGACGCCGCCTCTCCACTTTGATGCACTGAGAGATACGCTGTCTTTTCTCCTGTCGAGAAATCCAGCTTCGGTGTTTCCAGCAGCCCTCGCGGGTTGCTGGGATATCGAGTCCTGAGACAGAGATACCAGACCTCCTGCTTTCTAGTACCCAGGTACTGAGCTGACTAAACCCTTAAAGAGAATTCTTGATTCAGATTCTTGGCAAAACCAACTTAACCTAAACTGCTACTTACTTACTCCTTCCCACGTATTAGGCTTCGGTCAGGTACACCGGGGTAGGCGTATTTAGAAGCACCAGTTGAGTTTGTTAGTCAATGTATATATGTATGTAGATATTTTATCCATTTTAAAGTATCATATGGCTAAGAAACCATATCAATGCTTTTACAGTATTATTTCATAATACTCCTTTTACTGTACGCACTTTACTTCATGTTAAGTATTGCAATTGTGGCAATTCATTTCTCTTGCATGAGAAAGAAGACTCCTCAATAAATAACACCTTTTATTGAAAACGCCCATCTCTCTTTTCTCTGCACTCTGGTGAAACTAAGTATGCACGATTGACTGAGTAAAATAACTGTCTATTGTTTTCACACGACTCTAGAGATACACTCTTATTCTGAGGGAGCAAAGTTGTCATGTTTTATGGTTGTCAGAAACTAATCCCTTCTTGTCTAATCAGGAAGTTAACTCCTTCTTGAACATTTGAGAAAGTTTCTAGTGACCTCTGAGCTAGCTGGCAAAACTAATTAAGTCTAATATAGTCAGTAGAGACCTAGATGACCTCAGTCCTATGTCTAAACTGCTGATTATATTATTCCAATGCGCAGAGCCTATTGGGAATATAGGAACTACACTACACCTTAATGTCCCTATTATATGGCACCAATGTCTATCCTGGGCTGGTACTTTAAATGTCACAAGTGGAATGCAGCACATGTTGTGCTGTCCTCTGCAGGGACAGTGGAAACATGACTGCAGGCCTACCCTTTTAAACCGTAAATCTGAACTGTCGAAATAACCCATTTTGACAGCCCTAAACCTTTTTAAATATTAATAAGTAGCTCATAGGCAGGCCTTACTGCTTTATAAGGGAAGATAAATGGTATTTAAAAATAGTGCATGTACAATTTTGATGTTAAACGTCCTTACAGTGAAAAAGTCCCCAAAAGCCATTTTCACAATAACGGGGTTTGCTGCTCCATAGGAAAGTATTGGGATACATTAATAAAGTTAATATTGTTATGTTCTGATAGAAAACATGCACAGAATTAATTCTTGCACTTTTTAAATTATTATTACAAGCTCAATGAACTCTTAAAGGTCGATTTGTAATAAGTATTTTTGAAAAGGTACTTTTAGAAGTTATCTTTTCCCTTCCTAAAGCCTATGGATGCCCACTTGCATGAGCTCCAACTGCCATCTGGCAGCTGAATGGTCCTAATGATAAGGTGTCCCTCCTCCTAGAGCAGGGACAAAGGGACTTGGGTGAGAGGAGGTCAGTGCTTTCCTCTGGCAGGATGAGCATCTGGGCTATGCCCAGGAACATTATTAACTTCAAGGAGGCCTATCCTTTCACAGGCAAACGTTAGCTGACACTTGTACAGGGCCTTCTATTGTTCCTCCAGTCAAGAACGCACTTTTCACACTAGAAGAGAAGATCCCCTCAGAATTGGTTAGGAGTCACAACAAAGAAAAGGTTGTTAATTTCCCTGGGGTGGACACACAAACTTTGCACACTAAAGTACACAGTAAATGCTGCATAAGTGGGCAAGGTTACCTCTGAGAACTTTTAACCCAGCGGATAGGGAGAAGCCGAGAATAACCCCCACCCACAGGCTGGTTCCAGGCATAAATGTGGTACTCACATTATGCTCCTCAGAACACTTTCTGGACCTGAGAAAGAACCAAAGAAGGCTTGATCTGCTAATTGTAACCTCAGAAGATTCTAGAAGACTGGACTTGCTCTCCCTTTTGCACCCATGACAAAGACGTGAACTCCAAGGGTCATAAGCAGGGCCACTGGAATTATGCAACACTGTAGGGCCAAATTATGGAGAAGTGTTGATTAAATTATGTGTTAGGAAAATGCAAATTAGGAGGCATAATGTGACACATCTTCTGATAATTATCATATATATTCTTTAAAATATACACTTGTTAACACTGCCTGGGCATAGGTTGGTCCTCATTATTACCAGTTTAACACCTAAACATAACAATAAGCCAGAGCTTGGTGACCAGGCAACCTTTTGAAAGGGCCTTCCACTGTGATGCCACTCGTGTTGCTGCTTTGTTACTAACCTTTTTTAACCGTTTGCACTAGAAACTATTTTTTTGGTTAAAAGTTGCAAACTATGCAGGATATGACAGATTATGTATTCTGTGCAAATGCTGCAGATCCATACTTATGTGAAAATCATCACAGCTACACAATCGTATAATTCCAGTGGTCCTGACCATATGGCTGACCTCATGTTCATGCTACAGGAGCACAACAAGCTACAAAAGACCTTTTCTGCAACCTCCCAGCTGACCAGTTCTAACAGAGCCTGCTCTGCACTCTGCTGGTGGCTTCATCTGGAGTGAGTCTTGACCCCAAGTGCTGTCTCCACGGTCCTGGTCCCTTAGCTAGTGTCAAAGTGTACTCCTCCTACCATATCCTGAAACCTGAAACTGAGAAACTTTTTTGACTTCCCCGATCTTAGGAGGACCGGAAGCAACCGGCCAAGCCTCCTCAATGCAGGTGCATTGCTCCTGGACTAAAGGTTCAGACTGCTCCAGCTCAAAGCTTTTCTACAGAAGAAAATCTGATTCAGCTGGATGTCGCAGAGAAGACATTCAGCCTTGGGGCACCCTCTTTGGCCTCAGCCTGCTGTCAGTGTCTTGCCCCTCTTCAAGAATATGAGCAAAAAAAACTGACTAAGTCTGAAGGTGAAAATCTTCACTGGGCAAAGGCGCCAAAAGTATCTGGCTGGAAAGGGACCTAATTTACCCTGCTTCTAGCTTTACCCCCAAAAATCATCAATTCACCAGGACCTTTTCCAGCGGCTATTCAACGTAATGGAGCCCTCTTCAGTCACAGCCTGCTGCCCTGTCCCGCTGAGCATTTTTTACTTCCATTTCAGAGACTAAGGGCCCAATTTAGTTATAGGTGGATGGCCCATTTCTCCGCTAGGGTGATGGAATAAATGACTCTGTTGCCCTGATCGAGATGCTGCATGCCAAATTTGTAAATGACACTAAGTTGTTGATAATTTATAAAGCATTGGCAGGAACATATGTCACAACATTTCTCTATCAACATGATGAAACTGTACACCAAAATAGTTTTATTTTTATTTTCAAAAAGAAAATCCTGAATAGTATCTTCTTTTTAAAAATAAAATAGTTAATGCCCCCCTCACCATGGGATTTAACTCCCGCGGTGAAGTGGGCATTCTTTGCTTTTTACTGTCCCTTACCCCCAGGATTTGCCTGGCTGAAACGGACATTACAAAAATAGCTATTTGTCCGCCTATCCAAAGTGGGCAGACAAACACATAGTCAGTTCTCCGCCGGCCTGTACTCCTTCGTAGAAATTTGGCTATGGTGGTGATGGAGTAGTCACCAACGTGGCTAACGCATTTCCACCTGCATATAAATTGGACAGGCAGACCACTGTGTTCATTGGGAGGGAACGCCCTCACCTCTCTGACAACTTATAAATCTGTCCCTAAGTCGGAAGTTAAAACTTACAACCCGGTCAAACCTAGTTTCTGTCTCCAACCTGTGCTCCATCATGGTTGGCCTTCACTTGTGCTAAGATACCAATCAGTCAGAACCAGATGGCCACTGTTCCTACTAATGTTTCTTCACAGTATTTTTCATATATACATTTTAAAAATTCATAACTCTAGTTTCC
This sequence comes from Lissotriton helveticus, assembly GCF_964261635.1. NCBI lineage: Eukaryota > Metazoa > Chordata > Amphibia > Caudata > Salamandridae > Lissotriton > Lissotriton helveticus. Next base: position 1,706,492,601 of record NC_136063.1, on the reverse strand, counting down.
CTCATTGAATTTTGGTGTCATTTCATTCATTTAAATGAGCTCTATTTTTCTAAATTAGTTTGGAATTATTCTTATATTGTATTTTGTCTTCATTACTCTTTTGGCACTGTATAAATTATTTACTCATTGCCTCTAAATTAAGCATGTCTCCTCTGTGCCGTAGCTCCCCGGAGGTTGAGCTCATGTTTCTTTAGTGACTTTAGTGGTTCATGCTGACTAGGGTTGTGGCTATTACTTAAGGTGGGTACTCATCCCGGTCCAATAGTACTCCAATTTCTTACACTACGGATCTATTAGAATTCATAAATACTATTTTGGCGATTACGATGCAGCTTGGAAAGGCTCCGATGATTGGAGTCTCTGTGGGATGCATCTCGGTTTACTTTCCAACTGCAGCATTACAATGCTGGGGGATGGAAACTACACCGGTCGGTCATTACGGCTGGCTTTCGGTGGGCTCAAGGAGCCCGTCGGCCAGACGGAAGCCGGCCCGTAATCCCAAAGGACATTAGTTTTGCCCTTGGGATTACGATACTTGTTCTCAGGCAGGCTTTCCATGTCAGGCTTTCTCACATGGAAAGCCTGTTGAACAGGGAGTAGGGGGCCCCTAACAGGGTGCCCTTGGGTGTGCGGCCTCTGGTTGAGGGTCGAGGGGGTCCCTGTTAATCTCTGAACCTCGTGGCAGGCACCTTGCCTGCCATGGGGTGAAGGGATTAACACCACCTCCCATTTCCCTACGGGAGCCTGTACTACGGCTGGTTTACAGCAGTAATACATGCTCCCATAGGGAAATGTCGGGATGCAACCAAACAGTGTTTGGTTGCATTCTAATCCGGAGGTCGGGACCACCAACCAGAGGTTGGTCGGTCCCAGTTCTGAGACGGTCGTCCGCCCAACATCATAGAAGGCCCCTTCATCTTTTCTAAATAATTCATTAGTTATAAGATTATCAAGTTTAGGGTCAGCCTGATTTGTAAGGAATACTGGTCAGCATGCAGTTCATTAAACATTTTCCATTTCAAGTCCCCAACAGGTAAATACATTTTTGACAGATGTCTCAGGGCTGTGTAAAAGCTAAACACTTTTAAAGATTGACTCTATTTAATGTGTTCCAATCTCTTTTTGACGTGCATAAAGTAGTTAAAATGTGTACTTTTTGCCCATAGGCTGTAACGAGTACTGGGACAAGAGCATTTTGTAATGTAGTCATATAGCAATGATTAACAAGCGCAGTCTGCAAAGTATCTATCTCAGTTTATGCATCAGTGCTTTGCTCTATTAAGCTGTTTGGATTTAAATTACCAGGTAAGAACTTATGCAGACTATCATTGTTATTCTGAGTTGAATTTTGCAAGTGTTTTAAGTCTACAAAAAGTTCGGTAGCTCTTTAGGTTAAATGATGTAATTCTGTGAGAGATGCACAGCAGTATCGACAAATGGATGACAGTTCCCGAAGCATTAAAAAAAACGTAATCATGAATTATGTAATATTCTCCTTTTTGTTGATTGTCACATAGGAAAAACAGACAGTGTTTATATTCTTTTCCCAAATATTCTGATGGCTTTTACTTGTGTTTATTTATTACTTGATTTCTCAACATGTGAACAAACCATTAACGCACTTTCACATAAATTTGTATGAAAATGGTCGTCAAAGGATCTTTGGTAAATGTCTTAAACATAGGGGCAGATTTATGAAGGCCTTGCGCCGCCGGTGCGTCATTTTTAACATGGGAAAAAGTGACGCACCGGCGGCGTAAGGCCTTCATAAATCTGCCCCATAGAGTCTAACTATGCGGTTTTGTTTGTTGGTTGCTCGTTTTCTGGGGCATTAAGGGGCATATTTACAATAAACTGGCAAAGCGTGCCGTTAAGCCAAGAAGTCTAATGACATGCTTTGTCACTTCAGAAAAGCAGGGCTGCAAAATATTTACAGTAATATGGTGCAGCACTGCATTTCCCCCTGCGTCTGCGCTAAATTAAGCTGCTTAGCACCAATGCAGGCACCCTTGCACCATAGTGCAAAGGTGCCTCTGTTGAGGGGAAGATTGTTTATGTGCAGGAAGGTCCCCCTTCCTGCACAAAACCAATATTTAAATGTTGTTTTGTAACTTCTATGTGTGCTGCTTAATGCAGCACACATAGAAGTTGCAAAACTTCATTTTGTTTTTTTGATTGTTTATGTTCAGGAAGGGTCACCTTCCTGCACATAAACAATCATAGGCAATTTGCTGTTTCTTTGTGTGCCTCACAAGGCAGCACACATGAAAACAGCAAAAACGATGAGAAATAAAGCATTTTCCTTGTTTCGCCTGTTTAGGACCAGGTTTTCCTTGGCCTTAATTTTGTCGCTGCCTCCTATTTACGCTGCTCTTGTAAATAGGGGACAGCATCAAAATCATTGGGTGTTGCTGTGGAACGCCCACTGCAACACCCATTGCCCTCCCCTTTCACGTTAAACACAGTGTGAAATACGGCCTTATTTACAATGCAGCGTTAAGACACGTTAATTGGCTTAAAGCTGCCTCGTAAACAAGGCGAGGCCCATATCACCATCACAATATCACTGGAAGTGACGTTGTGGTGGCAACTGAGGCTTGTAATTATGCCCCAGTGTTGGGCCATTCATGAAGATCACCTTATAACTAAGTGAAGCCTATGCAGATTTTAGTGTTGATGAAGTGAATGGCGCACTGTGTAATGTAGTACTCTCCTCTGGCATCTGAGAGAGTACAACTTCCTGCCTCTCCAGTAACCTTCCAGGGGTGGTAAATGATGCATATGTGTTTGGTCGATGTTCAACTATCTGTCACATAAAAGCAAGTATGGATGCCATTGAATGATGCATGGTGTGCATGGTACCCCTGTTGCTAATATATAATGTGTTTGATTGCTTTCGCCTATGTAGAGGTTGTCTTATTTCAGGTATGGCCTCTAACGTTTGGCCTGTCTGCCAAAGGTTTTAGGTAGTGTATTATGATCCTTTTGTAAGATTTGTGATGCACATAGCCAAGTCCTGTTCCAAACATAATTTCCAATATGTAATTGATATGATGGAGCCACTGCTTCAGTGGTAGTCTCATCTTTTTGGACCAAATACAAACATTTCACTGCAAATGCTTCACAAGCAAAGGCACTATTTCCTCTCGCCTGCTGTGAGCTTCATCCTCAGCACTTACTTCTATTGGAAGAGCTGCTTATGTTTCCTTTGACCCAGGAGCAGATACTGTTGAGATGTGCATTCGTGCCTGAAGATGATTCTTTGACTGACACCATCAGTGATAATGCAGATACCATGGTGGTGTTTAGTGGTGCTGTAGAAAACAGACTCAATGATATTTTACTGGTTGCATCATTTTTGATTTATGATGTTCCAAGGTTGAAACGTGTCACATCGGTGGCATGACTGTTTGTCTTTTTTCCTTCTGACCTCCTGTTTTTGACTGTGCTGCATTTCATTTTTGCTGGTTTTAGGACTCTGAGTACTTTACCACTCCTGAGAAGTGCTAAGTTGCAACTGCACCCTGTCTAAAATGTAATGGCATTTGGTTTCTCCATGATTGGTATATTTGATTTACTAGTAAGTCCCTAGTACAATGCACCATGTGTGCCCAGATCCTGTAACTCAAATGCTACTAGTGGGCCTGCAGCTCTGATTGTGCCACTCACATTAGTTCCCTTGCAAACATGTGTCAGACCTGCCATGTCAACCTGCCAATTGCACCCCCTTGCCAGGCCCAACCTTCCCCTTTTATTACATATAAGGGCTGTTTGTGCATTCACTGTAGACAATCACACAAAGGGAGCTGAGGTGTGACCTGCATATCCTTATGGTCCTTCACCAGGCTGATGGGCCTTCCTGAGCTAGAGCGGTGGAAAGAGTTGACACTGGCACCTGAATAGAGTTGTGCTTGTCCTCACACAAATAAGTCTCCACCCCCTGAAGTGTGTCTGGAGCCGGGGCAGGGAAAAGCAGGGTCCTGTGCACTACAAAGACTTTTATTTGAAGTTTACCTACTTCAAAGGCTGAAATGGGTATCAGAACTGGAGCTGTGACACCATATACTGAGAACACTTCTGGCTTGAGGATATTCTGCCAGGAAGAAGATCTGTGTTGCTGTCAGGAGGGACTGCCACTTTGCTGTTTACTTTGCTGTGCTGGCCCGCTGTCTGCTGCTTCTGTGCTGGGAGTGAAAGGACTAAACTTTACTTTCTACATCCTGCTTCCTAAGTTCTCCAGGGGCTTGAATTAAGCTTGCCTTCTGTTAAGAAGTCTCTGTGCCATCAAAGACTTCACTTGTAATCACCTGGACTTTGCTGCTGTAAATCCTTCTCTGCCAAGGGATGACAAATCTAGTTCCTGGGCCCTTATAAGTGAGTTATGGTGATACAAAGAACAGAAAACACACATCAACTCCAAGTATAATTCGGAACCAGGGCATCATCGCTAATATTCAATGCATCCTGCAGCTGAGAGTGGTCCCCACTCGATGCAATGACTGTGGCTTACAACGTGGGCACCCGCTTTTCGTGGCGGTGTGCCCGAAGAACCGTCGCTGCATGAGTTGCAAGCACTGCATCACCAAAGTCTGTGACGCATCGCCCCAACTCTAATACAGTGCTGTGGAATCAAAGCAGAGTGACTTGACTTTTGACTTTTCAATGCATTGTCTCTGGATGCTGATTTTTACATTAACACTGAGCAGCACTAAGGAACTGAGGTATTATGCCTGCAAATGATGCACAACCTCCCCTGCGTAGTAGTAAGGAACTGATGCATCACCTGCTTTTTCAACGCTTCACCTCCCCTGTGCCTTGTACCATCTGATTTTTGACGCAGCCAAACTACTTTGGTCCGATCAAGCGCAACCAGTGATATTTAAGAACCACAACTTTATTTAATCGTTGAAAATACATATCTTGAGTTGTGTTTGTTGGATATTTGTCATTATGGTCTTGTTTTATTCAGATAAATATTGCCTATTTTCTAAACTGGTGTCAAGTCCATTTGTCGTGTTTTCACTCTGATATTGTGTGTGTGTTTGTGTGTGTGTGGGTACAAATACTTTACGCATTGCCTCTGAGAAAAGAATGACTGCTCTTGCCAACCTACCAAAGGGGTGAGCATGGGTTATTCTGAGGATGTAACTTACTTACGCTGACAAGAGTGAGGGCCCCCTCTTGAACAGGGTACAAACCACTGCCAGCTAGAGACCCAATTTCTAACAGGCACTTCGGCAGGAATTGTGGTACATGGCAGGCTAACTTTTTTATGATGTCCATGTTGATGCCTGTTGCTAGTATTTATTGGTGTCCGACACAGAGGGATGTGCCTTGCTTGAACTTGGGGCTTTGGATTGTGTAATTGCTTTTGACTTCAGGGAATTTGTTTTTTTAGTAATGATTAATTTTGCTATGGCCTATTCATCCAGTTTTCTTTTCAGGAAAAACAAATGTTGGCTTGGAAATGTAATGAATTTGCCTTAAATACTAGTCTGCTAAATATCGCTGTTCGTAAAAAATTGCACATAACAGTACCTGAGTTTTTTTGTGGTCTGAAATTGATCACATGGATATTTGTCAAGATGCAAGAATATTATTACCAGAGGAAACCCGGAAAAAACTTGCATGGATCTTAACCCACTTAATCATTATTTTTCGGGTGTGGTAAATATCACAATTTAATTTTAAAATCATTTTAAGGGCTTACATTAATAAGGGTAACCCCCTTCAAAATTAATATCTATCAGTCTATTTATCTATTACACATTGCTGATATGTTGGCTGTTTCATATTTTGCTAATAATTTTGACGCCATCAGAAGAATCAGCATGAAACTTTCCAAAAAAAGGTTTAGCTGATTTGAGTTTGCCATTCTAATGTTTTGTGCAGATTTTTCAAAGTGGGCGTTAAAATAGATGACGGGTCAAAAATGCAATGTTTCCCTTTTTCATTTCAATGGGAATCTTTGCTCTCCTCTGTAGAAAAAACACTGAATAGAAATACGCCAAACTTGACATTAAACTATGGGGCATATTTGTCAAAGAGTTGCGTCACCCTTGCTCCTCGCAAGGGGAGGAGTAAGGGCAACACAAATACTAAATCAGATTTATCTAGCCACGCAAGGTTACTTTGCTTGGCTCTGTATGGACTGCTAAATCCAGAGTAATGCAGTGCAGCGAAAATCGCCATGTTGCGTCGCTGCCCCAGGGAGATGTTCCATAGGTGGAGCATGGGTGTTCCCATGCCTCAACCCAGGGATTTTTGTGCATTTTCAGATTTACCATTGCTGGTAGACCTGGGAATGTGTCAAAACGCTATGCCTTCCCAGGTGAGGCATTGCAAGGACAAATATCTTTATTTTGCCTCGTTTTTCCCTTTTTTTTATGTGTGCTAGAATACAGTACACATAGAAGGAGGGACAATGCCTCAGAGGATTTTTTTAGTGCAGGAAGGTGTCCCTTCCTGCACAAAAACAATCCTGCTTACAACACAGGTACTCTTCCACCATGGTGCAAGGGTGCCTGCATTAGCGCTAGGCAGCCTAGAGTGCACCAGTGAATGGAAAGACAGGAATGCACCACTTGATGTTAAATATGGAGTATTCCTAGCACTTCCCTTTCAAACAATGCAGCACAGTGCAGCAAAGTGGCTTGCTGCATTGCTCTGCCTGAAAGTTTGATAAATGAGCCCCTAGAACTTTACTAGGAAAAGTGGCTTTGCTTTGCTTTCTTTGGTATAGCTTTCAGGTCGAGCTAGCCCTCCCTTACAGCCCACAAATCACCCCTCTTAGGGTTCGAAAACACAGATCATTCTAACCCCTCTAGTGCATCTCCCGGCCGTACCATCAGAAACGTCCCTAGACTGTTAGCCCCCTCCCCGCTTTCTCCCCACTCTGACTATGACACTAGTACGGATGTACGACATTACAACGCATGCTTTTACCACGCATGCTTTTACATCGCATGTTTTACAACGCATACCATTACAACGCATAGTGCTTTGGGGCGCTGGATAGTGAATAGTTTAATTTACTATTCCAACTCCAGTCCCCGTGGATAGTAGGGAAGGTGTTGGATAGTACATTAAACCTATTCCCTGTCCTAGAGCGCCCCCCAGCGCAATGCGTTGTAATGGTTTGCGTTGTAAAAGTTGTGTCGTAAAGGCACTGCATGGTAAAAGTTGCGTTGTAAAGGATGTTTCCCCACTAGTACACCTCCAATGACCTACGAGACAGGTCGAGCTAGCCCTTCCACCCTATCACTGACAAATACCGATAGAACTGTTCCTGAACCATTGCCCCCGTCCCTTTATCACCTCCTTAGTATATGGATTTTAAATTCCTACATTCCAGAGCTGCTAAACTAACCCTGAGCATTCACATTTCCATTCGGGATCTAATAAACCTCCTCCACCTCGCAGAACTCTCCTTCGCTAACCTCATGCTCCTGCCAAACTCCACCCCCACATATCACAGAGCACCCTAAACACCCTCTTCCGCTATCCTTGAGACATCTTTGCTCTTGCAAGCAACCATGCCACCTCTCAGAGGAGGAAAACCTTGCCCTTATCCTCTCATACAACTCTACCCTTTCCACTCCAAGTCCGCTCGACCTCATGGAAATAGAAATCCTTGCCATCCTCCGGGACTACAACGCTACCCCAGTTACCTCTTATGCACTTGAAGTGAGTGCAAAACATGCTATCTGCACAGTCACTATCAACCCCAATAGACCAGCTACACTCCGTAACATAATTGTGGTCAAAAGTAATCTAGCACCTGTTCACCTTTCCGCCCAAACTCCCGACACTCCTTCCGACCCTTCTCTGTCTGGTCTCTTGATCAACAGCTGATCGACAGCTAAGTACGCCGCTGATATTGCTGATCTCATCCTGAACAACAATTTCGACTTAGCAATCCAACCAGAATCATTGTTCAACAAATCCTCATGTCCATGCCTGGACCTCCTAGTCCCTCCTAATCCTCCTCTAATCTTCTTGTCATGGAACTCCTGGCGGATACCAATGAATCCTACAAATACCTCACCCTTGCTATTTGCAGCAATTTCACCCGACTGTGCAACCTGCACATTTTTTAGCACCCCCCAGACAAGAACGACTCCTTCACTGACCACCTCATGGAAATCATCACAGCAAAGATTTCCTCCAACACTAAAGATATTTTCCTTGGTGATTTTAACCTGCACTGGAACGATCCGAAGGATCCACATGTCAACGCCATCATAGACCTCCTGGCCGATCAAGCCCTTACCCAAACCTGTTCACTCCCAACTCACTCGAAAGGGGCCACTCTTGATCTTCTCTAAAGGATCAGCAGTCAAGCTTATCTCTATAGACCCATGTGACAGGTCTTACCACCACGCCATCACCTTCCTAGTACCTGGCACCCACAAGACAAGGGCACTACAACCAGTGATTCCCAAACGCTGGATCCCAAATCAAAGACAGAAACCTCTGGTTCATGGGATCCCTCAACAATGAGAAGAGATCCCTCCAGAACCTGGAGGCAGCACCCGTCTGCCGCACATCTAAATCTTCTCCGCCAGGCCAGAAATGCCTACAACAGGAACATCCTCAACTCAAAAAAAGAATTCTTCAGATCTGAACTAGGGAAGGCCAAGAACAGACCCCGCAAGCTCTTTGAACTGGTCAAACACCAATCTAATAAATTGGCCAAAACAGAGAAAGTAACCCTCAAGTCCCTAATATACTCCAAGGAATTCTCTTCCTTCTTCGTTGACAAAATCATAGCCTTAGGAAACAAACTCAGTCACGCCATGTACTCTCAACTCCTTCCAGACCTGCCTCCTCCTGCCGCAACGCCCCCACAGATTTCACCTAAAAATCTAGCTCACTGGACTGACTTCAAAGTCTATGACGAAGACTCCATCTCTAAAATCCTATCTACCTTAAACCCGAATAACGCTCCCCTCCAACTGCCTAGCTGCTGTTGCCCTATCCATTGTTCCTAGTGGGCTACAATAATTAACGCCTCTCTCCGGCAGGGATCGATGCCGGACTCTCTGAAAGCTGGCCAAGTCCTCCCCATTTTGAAAAAGCTTTAGCTAGATCCTGTTTCCCCTGACAATTTAAGACCCATCTCCAACATCCCCCTCTTAGCCAAAGTGCCTGAGAAGTGTGTGCAACATTAGCTAAGTCAGCATATCAACAACTTCTACCTACTCGATGACTTCCAATCTGGATTTAGACCTGGGCATAGCACTGACACCACCATGCTCCACATCGTTGATGATGCCCTCCAAGCCCTCGACCAAGGCAAAACCTGTCTCCTTATCCTCCTAGATCTATCCTTTGCCTTCGACTCAGGATGGGATTAGAAGGCTCTGTTCTAGAATGGTTTAGATCCTTCCTCCATAACCGATCACAGAGATTACTAATCAACGGCAACCTATCTGCTCCCTCCCCAGTCACGGTTGGAGTCCCCCAAGGATCAACCCTGTCCCCCACCCTCTTTAACCTTTACCTAGAACCGCTTGCTGAAGTACTACGCACTGCCAATATCTCCTACCATATGTAGGCTGACGACACTCAGATCAGATCTACATAAAAACCTCATCTCTCTAGGAAATCCTCTCCCTGAACGAAGCCCTGAAACTGACTGTCTAATGGCTCGCCTCGAATCAACTCAAACTCAACGCAAAGAAAACAGAATTTCTCCTCATTTCCCCCCCTAAACCCAACGCTGAGATGCAAATTTGGATCAAGGCTATCTCAGCCTTAAATTGCCCACCGACCATCGTGGACTCGGCTAAATGCCGGGGAATCACCCTGGACAGCAGCTTAAACATGCGGGACACATCAACTCGATGGCCAAGTCAGCCAGATTCCACCTGAGCTACCTAGGGAAATTGAAACCCTTCCTCAATGCTCCCGACCTAAAAATGGCAGTCCAAGCACTAGTCATCTCCAGACTGGAGTATGACTGTTCTACCCTCTCGGGTTTACCCAAGATCTCCCTGGCACCTTTAAAATCCTGCCTCAATGCACCCGCCAGGCTACTTACTGGCACAAGGAAATTCAACCACATTTCCCCACACCTGAAAGCCCTGGATTGGCTTCCCCCTGAGACAAGAATACAGCTTAAACCAGCTTGCATTACACACAAGGCTTTATACTCAAATTCCCCTGCATATCTTGCACGGAAACTTGTGATTTCTGGAGTAATCAGAAACTCCCTGTCCGCCAGAGACCTCCTGCGCAACCTGCTTGCTTTCGGAAAAAAACAAACTTATAATCGTGCTTTCTCTGGGGCCACTCCTAGAATATGGAATTCTCTCCCACCCACCATCAGAAGAATCCCTTTTCTGTCTCATTTCAAAAAGGATACCAAAACCTTCCTTATGGGTAAATTCCTCATTTAAATTTTGCCTTCAACCACCACTAGGACCCTGATATACGTCTGGCTATTGCCTTACTTCGGATTACCTAGTCACCCCACCAATAAGCCTGTGGTCTTTTCTTGAGTAATGGTAAATGTAATCTGTAAATAATTGTCCTATTCCTTACGTATTCTGCACCCGCCTCCTCCTAATTAATTTTTTACTTTTGTGATTCTAAGTCTTTTTATACAATCCTATGATTCCTGTAAAGCGCTCTGATACCCTAACGGGTCAAGTTCGCGCTCTATAAAACACATAAATAAATAAATAATAATAAAAACGTTTAGCAGTTTCCGAAAATTGGCCTTACAAAAGTGGATAAGCATGAAAACGTTAGAAGACATGTTCTTTTATTTACCTATTTTTAATGTTACCTGACACATTTGCACAAAATATGTTGTTCAACATGTTTAGCTACTCTTAGTGTTCCTCGAACATCTGTGAATGAATATCCTCATACAAGACCACAGTGAAGATGCATTGCCCTTTGGAAACTCTTCATAGATCAACATGGCTTTGTAATAAGGCTGGTTTCTCCCATTTATTGAGTTACTTCTTAGTTAAGCATTACAAAATATACAGATGTGCTTCTAGAGAAGTCCCTGAATCTGGACTTGCAAAACCACCCTCTTCTTCTAAGGTGATGGTAGAGGTTTCAGGTAAAAGTGTTGCAGCTGTCTTTCCGCATTTGTTCTATCTTTCACTGCACCCGTTCATATATCACATGAATGTGAGTTAACACTGCATGATAAACATCAATTACTGACACAGTTATACTTTCCTTCCACTTTGTCATATTTCTGTTAAAAAGTTAGAGAAAACAACTGTGTAGTTATGGTTGGGCCAGAATTATCATTGTAAACTCCTGTCTCCCCTTCTTACGCAGAGTGGCAACAGGAAGTAGGAAGCACTTAACAGAAAGATACAGTGCTGCTGTTAAGTTTCATGGGAAAAGAAATAATATTTCTCTGAATGGAAACAAAGCGGGACATAGAAGGCGTAGAGTGTTCTTTTGTGGCCATATTGTGCCTCAGGTTCCCCAGGGCCCCCACGACCTGCTGATGCAGGATGAATGTTGTATGGGCGGAGGTCTGCGGCTCCATGAGCACCCCCACTCCAGTGGGCACAATCTCCATCTTTTGCCTACCTCTTTGGTTTTCATATGCAGGGATCTCTCTGACCGCACTCGAAGCTGATGTTGGCAAGCACCTATGGGCATGCCTATAACTTCTGGCTTTTCCCGAATTTGGATTATGGGGTTTTAATTGTGTCTATATTTATTGAAACTGGTGCTCATGTAAAGTGCTCTGATACCCGATGTCAAGAGTCTATTTCACGCTATATAAAACTTTGAAAAATAAATAAATTAGTGGCTACCCACTATTGCTCTCCTGCCACTTGGATGCTCTATTGTGCTGATAGTATATGATGTAGGTTTGGGTACTTTTATTTCCCTGCTGTGATGCTTGGTAGCTTGACCCTTCTTCTTGCACAGCTTGCTCCCTGGGAATTCTTTCAGTGAGGCACTCTTTTGGGCTATTGCTCCCTTTTCCGGTTCTCATTTTGATTGCTGAGCCCATTGCCATTCTCCACTTTTCCAGGTGCTTGTATGCCCAGTCCATTCCAACTCTTTATGATTATACTTCTACACTGGTGGCTGATGTGCTATTCTTGTTCTCAGTGGATTATCCCTGTTTGGGGGGCTGGAGGCGTATCTGATATGTGGCTGGATTAATCAGGTGCTGTTGCTGATTGTAGGATATTGTGCTCTTGTGTTGGTCTACTGACTTGTTTTTCAGAAGAGGTTGTGATTTGTACTTTTTTCTTGTTGTTTTGATGCATTTGTGCCTTACAGTATCCTTCTATGTCCTTTATTTAATCTCTTTTCCTGAACTCCTGCAATCATTTCTCCTTTCTCCATTTGGAGGTATTGGCATTTGCCCCTCAGACCATTCACATATGGTCTTTCTTCACCTATCCTGTCTGCATTGCTGCTCTTCATTGGGGCTCCAGGAGTGGAGGCAAAAAGTGGCCTTTTGCTAGCTGCTTTACCGCCTTTGTACTCAGGTTGCATGCTTTCGCTGCAGCTCATCTGCTTCCAGGTTTGGATTTATCTGCGAAGGCTCCTGTGCATTTCCTTCAAATTACAAGTGGCATTCGGCTTTGTGATGCCTAAAGTGGGCTGAAGGGCTCCTACCTGCCTGCCTGCCATTCCCGTCATTCTTCTATTTTGGGGTTTTACGATAGGTCTCCACCTGAAGCCTGTCAACTCATTGTTCCTTCTGGCATGTCTCTTTCGATTGTTCACTCCAGCCCAGCGATATTTATTGCTCCTTGAGTGCCAGTGGTTGGGATTTATCTGATGAGCTCTTCTTGGTTCTATATCTGATAACCCAAATTTGCTCTGTGGTGAAAACACTTTTTCCTGCTATCTTTGACACCTGGGATTCACTGGTCCAAGTGTAAACGGAGTTGTCGTAATCTTTGTATGGTTTTCAATGGCCGGAGCTGGTTTGTGGAGGGTGTTGTTTTTGTATTGTTTGGTGCTCTGTGACTCTGCTGCCTTGACTGAAAGTTCTCCTTTGTGGCTGCCCACTATTGTTTTTGTTCCCTTACCTGTCTATGCTGCTGGTGTCTGGTCAGGATGTGGGCTCTTTTCCTTTTTCCTTGGTAAAACCTGGGTGCTATTATCAAGGTTGATGGTGTGCCACTTTCTTGAGTACTAGTCTGGGCTCTGCTTATAGGGCTATTATCTGAATAAGGAGTTTTATTTCCCTATCTCATACTTTTCTCACTCCTGTCTCACACCTGCTGTGAAGCATTTGTGCTTATTAGTCTGTTATTTCTGAGCTTGGAAGGGTGACTTAATAGCTAGCTTTTCATTTCTTTCCAATGCTGTGCTCTGCAGTTTGTGTGTTTGATTGCACCTCCTCTACTTCATACTTGTTTATGTGCCTCTGCACCTCCTGTTTGCTTTTATTTTAAAATGTTACGAGTCTGCTGTTGTGTAGACCTTTGTTGGCTTCCCTTATTATCATGGGATGAGATGTTTATGTGATCCAATACAGTGGTCTTTTGTAGTGTGTTCATCTTACAATCTGCCTAGGGGTCCTATTATTTGAGGTCCATCGAGTGGAAACTGCTTTTGTTTAGCAATTCTTATCCTGCCATTTTTCTGAGGTTTTAACACTTTTCTTCAGCTATGTTGGATATTGACATTTGATTCTGTTGTCTTGTTTTTTCCTTTCCAAGTGTCTATCATAAGCTTGCAGGCTTAATCCTTTGCTGGTTGGGGCCCGAGGCAAGCCTGGCTTGGGCTTCTGGGGCCTGCATTTCTCCTGGGGTTTTTCCCCTGGAGCAATACGTTTTTTCGTTGGATTCAGACTTGGAGATCAATATACTGCTTCTTGGCATCAGCCATTCTTTGTCTTCTCTTGCCAGTTTTCTGTGCTCCTAAGTCACTGAACTGCTCTACTTCTTTCAGGGGAATATCTGTGCCAAATACTTTGTGTACTGATTCTCCATTCTTCTGACTCCTTTCTACTACCATATTGGTTGTTGATATTCACTTTTGTTGCTTTGTCTTTTCCTTCCTCTTTGTCACCCATGAACTTATACTTCTGTCTTTTGGACTCTATTGTGTTATTGGCCCTTCTTAACTGCTTTCTCGACTGGGACAGCTATACCTGATTGTGCTGCCTTGTTCTGCATTTTCAGAGGTTCTTTAATCTCTTATGCCTGCTCTCTTGGAATGACCAATCCTTTGTCCCGGACCTTGGGAGCCACTGTACAGTCTTGAGCTTATTGGTCTTGGTCGTTCTTATATATTTTCTGTGAAGGCTGGTTTGAGCTTAGTGAGTACTGTGATTGGACCTGCAAGTTGCCAGTTTAAGTCCTTCAATGGGCTTTCCTGGTGGAAACCACTTGTACTGATTATTGCAACAGGAAGGCAAGATAGTCCTTGATGATCTTCATCACTGGAGCAGGCTGTCTGGTCTACTTTGAAGCTTGTTTGTGGATCTTTGCTTTCCTCAGAGTATCTCATGTCTTAAAGGTTCTGTGTCTTAAATTTGGATCCTGTTGTTTCCTTGGCTGTGCAAGACTTTCATTCCTCTGCACAGCTGTGGGTTTCTTACCATCTCTGCCCATTCATTTGGTATTCTTTCATTTTGCTTTGCCCTGACTTGTAGAGTGAATGTGTGGCTGAGTTCTTTTTGGACTTGATTGCTTTTCTTCCTTTTGTGGTAGATGTTGTTTGGACTTATGAATTCTGGTGAGGGTATCTATATATTTGCAGTTTGGGGGGTTTCACTGGCTTTCCTGATTTCCCTTGCATTTAATGTAACTTGAGAGGAGACTTAGCGTGATCTGCCAGGCTAGATCTGTGGGCTGGCTATATGTACTCTGTTGGTTCGGGACAGAATATTTTTTCTTTCCTTTATTACTTTCCTTGTCTAACAAATGGTAGTTCTGATGGCTCCTGTGGTTTTGTTTTGGATTCTCTCTGGTTTTCTAACTTTGCTTTTCTAAACCGTGCTCCCTTGCAGCTTTTTTTTTGTTTTTGTTCCTGGCTAATTCATACAGAATGATTTTGTTTAATGGTGTCTGTTGTAAATAAACACAAAGTAGTAGTTGGGTTCCAAGATGTTGG
This sequence comes from Lissotriton helveticus, assembly GCF_964261635.1. Taxonomy (NCBI): domain Eukaryota; kingdom Metazoa; phylum Chordata; class Amphibia; order Caudata; family Salamandridae; genus Lissotriton; species Lissotriton helveticus. Next base: position 1,706,477,529 of record NC_136063.1, on the reverse strand, counting down.
TTTATTCAGTAGCGGAACAGCTTAACACCCACGGGAAGAGACATAGGAGAAAACGTCTTCTTCCAACAACAGCCCAGTATGAAACTCAAGATTCCACAAACCCCGGTAATGACATCATAGGTTCTACCATATGACATGTCATAGAATACCACACACCTCCCCCCTTTTAAAAAAAATTTAAAAGAGAAAAAAACACAAAACTATGAGAAAAATCAAATAAAAAATTAAAACAAAGAGAAAACAACAAAAAAAATTTATAATTAGAAACGAACAAAATCCTTAAATTTCATTGGAAGACATCTAACACGTGAACTACTACGTGAAACAACTAACTTTTGGTCTGGACGAGCAAAACCAGAATGGTCAACATTAATCAAATTGTCTGCAACAATACCTCGATCAACATTCTCAGGATTTACAGGAATAACATTCTTTGTTGCATTTTCACAAAGGGCAGAACTATTCTGGACATCAGCATTGGTAACATTATCAAAATTAACATTCCTATGCAAAGACAGATGATCAAAGGCTTCGTGAGTACCACAAAGCTCAGATTTGTCATTCACCAAACGTGGGTCATTAGAGGTAGAAATGCCTGGTTGTGAAAAGGAGGAATTGGAGTCAGTGGATTTACACCCAGAAAAGTGTTTCAAGTCGTCAGATCTACACACAGAAATGCGTCTTAAATTCCAGATTTTCCCATCTTCCACTCTAACAGCTTTGCTGAAGAGTTCAATGACTCTGAGAGGACCAGACCATCTGGGAGATCCTTTGCGGATTTGTCTTTGCGGATTTGTCCACCAAACTTCACTCTTACAAAATCACCAACACTTAATTTAGGTAGATTCATACTACGTGCTGGGAAGCGGGACATCCTTGCTTGGTACTTATTGACTCTCTCTCTAACAGCCACCAAATCCAATTCTAAATAGTCACCTTTCTCAGTTCTCAACCACCAAGGCATAAGCTTTGAACCAGGCTTTCTACAGCGCAACATTTCAAAGGGAGACAGTCCAGTTACAGTATTAGGGGAAAAGCGATACGTCAATAGGGTTGCTTGGAGAGCCTTCCTCCATTTCAAACCACTACGCAAAGCCAACTGACAAGATTCTTTAATTACTCTGTTAAAACGTTCAACTTGTCCGTTGGCTTGGGGAAAATAGTTGGAAACCCTTTTATGTTTGATACCACAGCTGGAGAGGAAAGATGAAAAAATTTCGCTAACAAACTGTGGACCATTATCAGTGACGAGTTCTTCAGGTAGACCCTCTCTGGAAAAAACCTCGTTAAGAAAATCAACAATTACATCAGAATTGACCTTCTCCACAATTTTCAATTCCGGCCACTTGGAGAAATAATCAACCAGAACAATGGCAAACATCTCTTTACCTGACTGATAACTAAAAGGGCCAATGATGTCTACACCTAGTTTGTGCCACGGACCCTGAACAAACTCAACAGGGGTAGAACTTACAGAAATGGGTTTCACGGATTTATCACTTAAGGAACAAGGGGAGCAATTCCTTACCCATTTATCAATCATATTGTCCATACTAGGCCACCAATAAAATTCTCTGATTCTTCTCTTAGTGGAGGACATCCCTAAATGGCCTTCATGAGCCAGATCACAAATCAGTTCTCTTATGCCTATGGGAGGAATGATTTTATCATCTCTGAAAATCATTGCGCCATGATCCATCAACTCATCCTTTACCTTAAAGAAAGAGGCTAACTCACCACTAAGTTTCCTCTCTTCAGGCCAACCTTTGTTTAAAAACAATCTTACGTTCTTCAAATCATCATCTTGATCCAAAGCTTTTGTCCAAGCAGCCTGTGAGATCAGTTTAGACTGATCATCACTAACAATGATGTTAATATCACTCATAGTAAAAGCCACATCACATTCTTCAGTGTGATCTACTGCTGGACCATCTTTAGCGGGGAAGCGAGACATGCAGTCTGCGTGGACATTAAGGCGACCAGGAACATAGGTGACAACACAGCGATATTCCTGTAACTTTGCGGCAAGCCTCGCTAAACGAGCAGTAAGGGTTCTACCACCACCAGCAGACAGCATAGTGACCAGAGGCTTGTGATCAGTCCTTAGTGAGAATTTGGTACCCCAAATAAACTGACGGAAATGTTGAGTGGCCCAGGTACACGCAAGTAACTCCCTCTCTATCGTGGAATAATTTACTTCAGAGCCACGAAGAGATCTTGAAGCATAGGAGACAACATATTCACCCGAATTGTCCTTCTGCATTAAAACAGCACCTAGACCTATATTGCTGGCATCGACGCAAAGTATACATTCTTTATCAACTGAATATGGTTTGAGAAAAGGAGCACATACAATTTTACTCTTAAGTACATCGAAAGACTCTTGCTGGTCTCTACCCCATACAAATTTTGCTTGTTTCTTGAGCAAGGAGCGTAAAGGATGAACTAACATGGAATAATTCTGCACAAATTTTCCATAGAATTCAGTGAGACCAAGAAAAGATAGCAACTGTTCCTTGGAAGTGGGGATGGGAGCAGACACAATACTCTTAACATGGTTGAGTTTGGGTTTAATACCATTTTCAGAAATTTCATGGCCTAAGTATTCAACTTTGGACTGTCTAAACTTACATTTTGAAAACTTTAAGGTTAAGCCTTTCTCTTGGATACAATTCAGAACAGAATACAAGTTCGAATCATGTTCGTTACAGTCTTTACCAAAAATCAAAATGTCATCTTGGAAAGCCACTGCACCTCTACAATTTTTGAGTACATCTCGCATCAATCTCTGAAAGACGGAGGCAGCACTGGCTAGTCCAAAGGGCATTCTCAAATATTGAAACATGCCCTCTGGAGTCACGAATGCTGTTAACTTCCTGGACTCTTCATGTAGCTCCACTTGATGATATGCACTCGCCAAGTCTATTGTAGAGAATACAGTGGCACCAGACAAAGAGGAAATCAATTCATGAATATTTGGTAAGGGATGTTTATCAACCCATATTTCTTGGTTGAGACTGCGGAGGTCCACACATAGGCGGAGATCCCCAGAACTCTTGAGTGACAAAACAACGGGGGAAACCCAAGGAGAAGATTCAATTGGTTCTATGATTTGTTTTAAAACAAGATCATCTAAAATTCCTTTGAGCTTATCCCTGTAAGCTAAAGGGACATTCCTTACTCTGTGTCTAACTGGTACAGCTTTTTCATTAAGTATTATCCTATGTTTGAAATCTGTGTACTTGCCAAGAACATCTTTGAAAACATCAGGAAACTTGTTTTTAATATTACCTACAAAACAAGAATCATTCACGTCAGAAAGTAAGTTCACTTCTGGCTCTATAAAACATACGGGAGGATTAGCATTAGGATCTAGTTTGATGCCTAACTCACGTTGGTGTGGCCATCCTAAAATAGCTACCCCTTTGGTGGCTACATACACCGTCCCATTGGTGATACGATCTTTAACTTGAAGCTTGGCCCAGAGGTATCCCTCCAAGTCTATTTTCTTCCCTGAGTAACCCCCAGGATGAATGTCAGGAACACAAAGCTCTCTATTGTCCCAGAAACTTTTAAACAAATCTAAACCAATGATAGAATACCGTGAACACGAATCCATCATCAGTTCAATGGACATATCATCCACCAAAATGGGATAAGAGGGAAACTCATCAAGTTCAACTTCATCCACAGAAAGAATGCAATTGAAGCTATTGAGAACTTCCTCTTCCTCTTGTGAAATATAATTCACTCTTTGTGTCGAGCGACAAACATTGCCAAAATGACCTTTACGTTTACATTTCACACATACTCTGTCCCAGGCAGGACAACCTTTATAATTGCCAACATGGTTGGGACTACCACAGCGATAGCAAGAAACATTTTTTCTTTGAACAAATCTGTTGTCTGGATAGCTTTTGACCTCACCGGATTTTTTTTCACTATCCTTTCTCAATACATTCCTGGAAGAAAAATTAGGGTTAGACTGGTTTTTAACTAAAGAGACTTCAGGCTCAGGAACTAAAGGTTTGACATTAGAACCTCTTATTTCAGATACAAACAACTCAGACTGTTCTATACCCTTGGCTATGTTAATAACAGCATTGAGAGTAGTTTCTGTACCAAGCCAAAGTCTCTCCTGAATTTTCTTGCTTTTGGTTCGCATCATAATCTGGTCTCTAAGAACCTGTTCGTAGGAAATTGTTTCAAATGAGCAATAACAGGCTAAAGAGCGTAGCGCCGAGACATAATCCTCTATGGACTCATCTTGTTTTTGAATGCGAGAGTAAAACTTGAACCTCTCCATGACAGTATTTATTTTCCTGCCAAAACGAATTTTCATTTGCCTGGTGGCTTTTTCGAAAACATCAATGTCTCCAGCATCTTCAATCGGAGGGAGATTGTCAAATTCTTTAATTCCTGCCCCTCCTAAACAATGTCGTAAAAGGGCTAGTTTGCGTTTAGCAGAACACCCTTCCTTTTCCAGGACATCTACATAAGCCAAAAACATAGGGAACCACAAATCCCATTCAATGCTTGGATCTCCGGCTGTTTGTAGAAAATGAGGGGGGGCAGCAATGTTCGACATATTTTATTCAGAATTGTTATTAATCAAGATGAACTTGAATTTCAGAAGCATGGAAAAAATATAGAAAGTATATTATAGAGTACCTACGATAAGTTGTTAGACAACTGCTCACTCGAGAAGAAATCGTGGTTTAAGGACTTTTTGAGGCAAAAATTGCGATCTCCGATGATTTCTAAGATGGCGGCACGCACGTGACGTCAGCGCGTCACTGGGGTTGAAGGGTAATACCCACAATACCTTGCGGATCGTTCGTGAGGAGCAGCGAGAAGCGAACGTCAAGAAATGACGAGCGGGTGAAGGTGTCTCGAGCTGCACTGGAACGCTCGGTCGATTTGAACGGCAAAACGGTCCAAACAGGTAAGCGTGGTGAAGTAGAAATGGGGAAAATAAGGAAAACCCCATAAAAAAAAACTTTCCTTCCTGAGTGGCAGTACGTTACCCGAATTCGACGAAGAAGTTGTCAATTTCCGATGAACTTGGTAAACTGGTAGCTAATCATGTGACCGCTGTTCCGTTGTCCAAATGTGGAAATTTGGTGATCCCGGACGTCGCCAGTAATTGTGTTGTAAATAAACACAAAGTAGTAGTTGGGTTCCAAGATGTTGGTTTATTCAGTAGCGGAACAGCTTAACACCCACGGGAAGAGACATAGGAGAAAACGTCTTCTTCCAACAACAGCCCAGTATGAAACTCAAGATTCCACAAACCCCGGTAATGACATCATAGGTTCTACCATATGACATGTCATAGAATACCACAGTGTCTTTGCTGGCAGGGGTGTGACAGAGCGAGTAGGGAATTAAGACCTGGGTTTCACTTTCTCCACGTCAAAGGAAGAGTAGGTTCGGGTATCCAGATTCCGCCCTTTGATATTCCTGTTCCTCTTGCACTGATGGCGCAATTGCCAAGGTCTGGTGCCCTCTTTGGCATCGTTACACATTCCCGCCAAGGGGTCCGCCCTACAGTTTAAATATGACTGTCATGAAGTGAAGAATGTCCTGCACCCCTCAAGCCAATCTCCTTAGTTACGCATTTTACAAGGCTTCTTTTATTTACAATAGCATAGGATATGGAAGTGATCCTGACAAGTACTGGTAAGCAATCAGGGAAATCATGACGTATAGTTTTAAATATATAGAAGTGCCAATGAATGAGCTTTGGTAGTTAGGCTTCATAACAAGGGCAATTCGATGGGGTTTACCAGTCGACCATCGCAGAGCTGTAGCTTCACTGTGGCATTTAAGAACCGGACTAGCCCTTATACATCTTTAGCACTCCAAACTACTAAAGCAACTAACACAGTATTAATGAACCAAAACACACTACATTCACAGTTGAATGCATACAGTCTAATCGAAAAGAAACATGCTGGAGTTTAGAAGGTATAGAACAGTAAAAATGATTTTTTTCATTTTATGAAATTTGCTGCATGTTCAAAGAAATAGATTAAATGTCAGGCTATGCCTTTTGACAAATTGCTGTTGATTCGTGTATATATGCAGATGCTGTTTACCTTCTTTCTCTGCCTACAAAGTTAGAGGACTATATAGAGCGACCTATGTGTCAATCTCGCTGGGGTGAAGGCAGGACCACTGGAATTATGTGGCAGGGAGGCCCAAATTATTGCACAAGGCTGATTAAATTATGCAACAAGAAAAGACAAATTGTGCTGCTTAATGTGGCACATGCTGTGATTGTATTACTTCAGTATTTTGCCTTTTTTACCTATTAGCATTGCCTGGGCAAAAGTTTCATTTCGTTAGTACCAGTTCCACATCCGAATATAGCTATAAGTAGCTGAAAGGTGATGAATCAACCTTTGTGAAGGACCTTCCACTGTGCTGCAGCACGTGTTGCAGCATTTTTATAACTTTGGATCGCTTTGAGCAAGAAACAATTTGTGGCAGATAAAATCTGAAGATTATGCAGCATGTGAAAGAGTGGAGAATGTCCATAATTCTGGAAGTGGACGACATTGTGCTGCTGCTTGCCCATCTATGGCTCGTCTAAGTGAAGATGGGACTAGGGTTCTCATCCAAGCCACAGAGCTCACATGGATCCATTCTAGGCTCTCACAATCACCTATATACTACCATTCCTCCATGTCTTGCTGGTCGATGTCTAACAGAGGTCTCCTTTTGTGCAGCATTTTTTGCACAACATGTCTGTAACTTTGAGGGGTGTATGCCAATATCAGAGCCTGCTCCAAGTCCATGCAGCTTTGACTGGTGCTTTTGATCAAGTGTAATTGAACTATGCATCTTCTGTCACAACCTTATAAGGAAATTCATTTTGGGAACTAAACATGTAAAATGACATCTAAATTCTAATTCGTTTTCACCATTGTTGTGTCCCTAAAATGTCTAAAAATACTGTTCACCACCAACTTCGCAAAATGTTCTTGATGGATATGCTCCAAGCTCTCTCCAAAGTTATTGAGTTATGAGTTAAATTAAAACTTAGGGGCATATTAACATATCTCTTTAAAAGCCAAAAAAGCAGAGATAAAACTATCGTCCTATTTACAAGAGTGTGCTAACATGCATAATCGCATGTTAGCACCCTTTTTCCCCGACGCCTCCCTTTGGGCGTCACTGGGCAGTACAGCATTGCAAATATCGCTGATGTGCATATCATGATATTTACAAGGCTGCCCCACCATTTTAGCAGACGTTAGTTTTTGGAGAAAACTTTGTGTTATTCATCACCGTTCCTTGCAGATATGCCCCTAAATTTGCAAAGCTGGAGAATTGGTAAATTCTGTATTTACAAAGCTGATGAAGCTTCCTAACTTTACTTGAGTTAAGGTTTATCCTTTCAGGCCTCCCTGGTGTGATCATTTCCTGATGTAGAATGTCTCAGGTAGGGCATCCTGCAGTAAAAAAAATGTTGACTCAGGAGGCTGGACATCCATCAACTGAGGTAAGATTTGTGGGAGGGATGGCTCTGAGCTGAAGCCAGCTTATTTAAAAAAAAAAGAACAGAACTTCATAAGCTTTGCATTTCACAAAGCTTGAAAAATTGGAAAATTCACAAAGTTGTGAGTCTGCCTATTTTGAAACTTTCCAGCCCTTTACTTTAAATTCCATCTAATTGATAGCACTTAAAGTTAGATTGTGGATAGTTGATTGATTGATTGTGCTTAAATATGTAGCTATGTATCATATATATATCTCTTTTTTTCCCAAGTGGTGTAGATGTGGTGCTAGTAATAGTAAATCTGCATTTCCCTATATGCAATAGCCTTTCTATAATCTGTCCTCGATATTCGTGTACCCCAGTATGATGGGAATCAATATTTAGTAGTACAACCAGAAATTGGGAAAGAATGCACCTATCGAGAACAGCTTTTAAATGTTGTTGTAGATTAGGGCCTTGCACCCCTACAGATATACTTCTGGCTATGAGCCTGAACCACCATTTCAGGCATGCGCACTGCTAGCAGAACACTTTCCTTGATCTGGACTTTGGGAAAATCACTCCCTTTTGTCCTCCATGAAAGGCCTGAAACGTCAGCTTTTTTGTTAAATCAACCTGCTTTTTTTGGCCCTTTCGCAATCATTTTCTTTCATGCCGAAATACAGCTAGACTGCCGCGTTGACTTTATAAATTATTTAAATAAAAATAAAGGAATGTACCGTGTGATGATACAGTGGGTACTCAGAGGGGTGTATTTTAACAGTTTACAGCCGCATTCGGTACACAGTATGTTTCTTCAAATTATCGTGTGAAGTAACCTACAAGTGGCGTCGACTGTGTCTTCGCAGAATGAACACAGCATGAGCAAATAGAATTACATGTTTCTCCGGCGCCCAATGACTATGTACACAAAGATTAGATGCCGGGGAGCAGTTTAATTTTTAATTGGGTTCTTCCTTTAACACCACTCGGGAGACCGTCAACCCCAGAAATCTCCTTATTAGTGCTTTTCGTGAACTGAAGAGAAAACCAGTGAGGAGAAGGACGTGTTTAATTTCAAACAGGCCACTGGATACTAATCACAACCAAACGTTTGCAAGACAAACTCCTATACTGCCCGGGACAGGCCCCGTGGAGATGAGATGAATGGAAGATTTCCATCACACAGCAGCATGCAGCATTAGATTACATTCGAGCTAAATCGACACTGAAAACGAATATCATTGACAAAGCCTGTAGCTACGGCTTTTGCAGCAATGAAAAGAAAATGTGAGAAATGTGTACATGCAGCGTTTTTTAGTACATATTTTATTGGAAATCACATATGAATAAACTCCTTTAAGGTAAAAAGGTAGGATTATATTATGCAAACGTTTTTTCCATGCATTTGCCCGTGGTATAGGTCAGTGGTGTGTGCAGTAGCAGTCGGTGCTGGGAGTAGCTGCCGGACAGTGACGTGGGGAGGGGGCAGGGTGGGGGGGGGGGGTAGTAATCTATGGATTACGGAGGATTACAGGTAAGTAAATAAATAAAACGAATTTCGTTGCAGTGCACTCAGCGAAATTCGTTTTTTATTTATATGTTTACTTACCTGTAATCCTCTATAATCCATAGATTACTACCCCCCACCCTGCCCCTCCCTCTACCCACGTCACTGCCCGGCAGCTACTCCCACCACCGACCGATACTGGGATACAGTACAAAAAGCAGACATGAAAAAGCACTAGACTTGGGCAGCTAGCCGCGTCATAGTGCTTTTTTTGACTGCTGTACGGGCGATATAGTGCCCACACCATCAGTGCTTACTCCGCCCTGCGCACATTACACTTACATACCAAGGAAACTCATGAGACATATTTGTGGGAAAGCAGTGATGCAGGTTTATTTCGCACAACACAGGTACTGATAGGTGGGTCATCTTACAGGCGATCCAATGCGGCAGCCTCTCGCTGACCCGCATGCCCAAGGAGCCATCTTGCACGGCGAGGCGATGCTCTGACGGTGCAGTACATTATCACTTTATTTCGTTAGACTCCCGCGCCCCCTGTCAGGGCGGGGAGATGAGGCACACCCCCGGTCGGTTCAGGCCCCCCGACCGCCCGAAGGACTAACGGGGCGCCGACGGTGTTTCCTGGAACCCCTCGGCTCCAGGTTCTTGGCTCGGGCACCCTTACTGTGCCAGGCAGAGGTATTTAGACTGTATCCTTCTGCGGCAGAGGTACCCCTACTGTCCATCTGCTTCCAGATCGCCCTGTGACTCCGCCTGCAACATAAAACATGATCATTAAGGTATTCAAAACTGTGCCAGCCGCTCTGCAGCTGGGTCAGGGTTCAGGGTGGGTTACAGCGCAGAGCAGCCTAGGACTAGGCGCGGGAAAGAAAGGCCGAGCCTAGTTGCTGGGCCTGATCATATACCCCCGGAAACGCCTCCCCCGTCCCCAGGAGAGCCCTCCCTATTGGCTGTTGGCCGGGGGGGCGGCTCAGGGGGGCACGCTGCAGGCTCCGCTCGCCCGACGTGTGGGACTAAGGCGCTGTCCCGCCCATGCTCCCCTTCGTGTCGCGCGGCCAGCGGCATAGTGCCCACACCATCAGTGCTTACTCCGCCCTGCGCACATTACACTTACATACCAAGGAAACTCATGAGACATATTTGTGGGAAAGCAGTGATGCAGGTTTATTTCACACAACACAGGTACTGATAGGTGGGTCATCTTACAGGCGATCCAATGCGGCAGCCTCTCGCTGACCCGCATGCCCAAGGAGCCATCTTGCACGGCGAGGCGATGCTCTGACGGTGCAGTACATTATCACTTTATTTTGTTAGACTCCCGCCCCCCCTGTCAGGGCGGGGAGATGAGGCACACCCCCGGTCGGTTCAGGCCCCTCGACCGCCCGAAGGACTAACGGGGTGCCGACGCTGTTTCCTGGAACCCCTCGGCTCCAGGTTCTTGGCTCGGGCACACTTACTGTGCCAGGCAGAGGTATTTAGACTGTATCCTTCTGCCGCAGAGGTACCCCTACTGTCCATCTGCTTCCAGATCGCCCTGTACTCCGCCACAGCTCTGGAGGAGGCCCCCGTCGACGACAGAGCCCCCCACCTACCAAGTTACTGGCACCCTGCCGCTGACAGGGCTTCATGTAAGTCTAGGAGAAAGACATCCATTCCCAGCCCAGACAAGTGCACCCCGTCGCTTTCATAATATCCTTCTGTCCTTTCTTGTATCAGCGCATGCCTAATGAACCCCAGGCCCCTCCTTTCCATGAATTTCTGCATGGACCTGTTGACCCTCTTCCGGCCTTGCTCTATTGCAACTACCGACCGTGCTCCCCTCCAGGCCTTGCGGGGGACAATCTCAGACCATATTACCTCCGTGGCTCCCAATTCGTTAGTTATAGCTGTCACATCCCTCTGCATGGCTTCCATTAAGGCTCTCCTCCCCACTTTGACCAGGTCATTCCCCCCTAGATGGATAATGAGGATGCTGGGAGGACCGCCCCGTGCTGCTAGACATTGCTGAAGTCTGCGCCTCAGTTGACCCCATCTCATTCCCGGGAAACCCAGCCATAGAATTCGTGTCCTTGCTAAGGTCAGATCCCATCTCTTGCGCATCGCCCACTGCTCCAGCCTGGCAACGTAAGAATGGCCCATCACCCACACGCAACAATCAGCTGCAAGAAAAGACACCATTGGCATTACTGTTTTATTTTTAAGTGAACACTGCACTCCAAACGAAAATATTTGCTTTTTTATCACATCTACAAATGAATTGCTGCACTGCAAACAAAATTGGCTTTGCATAAATATCTGACAACACTGCACTGCAAACAAAATTGGCTTTGCATAAATATCTGACAACACTCAACAACCTCTACTTCTGACACGCTTTCGTGGAAAACATGCCTGCCGCCCTAAAGGCTCCTCTTCCTTATACTCGTGGACGGGAATGGCCTTCTGCGGCCACAGGAACTCAGGGGCGGACGTAACGCTGATAGCAAGAGGATGACCACCTCCCCACCCTCTTGACACCTTCTTCACCTAGCCCAGCCCTGTAAGCAGCAGTAGCCGCCCCTATCCTAAATGAATGGCTGAAAATGTTTTGACCTGTGTCGGTGGCTGACAAGCCTGCCCTGGCCATCACTGAGGCCATTACTCGCTCCAACTGGAATTTGGTCAATGGTGTGCCATCTGCATGAATTAAGAAGGTGCCTGCTAGCAGAGGCCTAATTTTCAGGTAATCCCTGACCAAGGTGACCGGGCAATACCTGGGATCCTCAAATGCATGTAGTGTGATGGACACGCCCTTCCCCACCTGATCTGTTTTGGATTTTCGTAGCCATAGTACCAATGGATCCCTGGCGCAGACGTCCATCATGTCTAATGCTCTCCCTGATCTGTCAGATTTGGATTTGGCCACTAGCTCGCTGGCCCTAAAGGCCCCAAAGAACGCTAAGCAAAAGGCTGTCTAGAAGAGCTGCGCCTCGAATGCCGAATTCGTGACAGTCGGTACTGTGTCCAACATGCGCTGGAGAGCCGGGAACTCAATTCCTGCCCTTTTGTCGGGGATCCTCACTTCCTCCCTGGCCCACCCTTTCAGTGCTGCCCTAATCTTGAATGCGCACGTTGGATCCTGTTCCCCATTTAATTGAGTCTCATGTTTCAGTGCTGCCAGGTGGCCGCACACCCAGGAGTGTGACTTGCCAGCCTCCCTTGCCCATACTACAAAAGTCTCGACTTGTTCCGTTGTACTTAATGCTGATGCTCCCAGGGACAGGATCACAGTGCTGAAAGTTGTCTGTTGGGCCGCATATCTTCTCCTGGTTGTATGGGCCAGGGAACGTTGTCCCATCCTCTTCAACCGTTCCCCCACTGAAGGAGCCGCCATAGGGTTGCCGGGAATGGTGTCATCTCCTCCCCTGCCTGCGGCCAGGCCTCTCGGAATCGTGACAGCTGAAAGCGAGAGAGAGCGTCAGCTGCCACATTCTTGACACCTTCGACATGCCTAGCCCTGAACTCAATGTTATTCCGCAACCCTGCCCTGACTAACTCCCTCAGCAGACTTAAGACTAACGGGCAGTTGGCACTCAGGCCATTGATGGCTTGGACCACAGCTAAGTTGTCCGACCAGAACACTACCTTCTTGTTGGCCAATCCTTCTGGCCATAAAAGCAGTGCCAGCAAAATGGGGAATAGTTCCAGGACCGTTATATTTGCAGTCACTCCCTTCTTACGCCACGCATCCGGCCACTTCATGGCACACCATTTTTCTCCAAAAATTACCCCAAATCCTACTCTACCGGATGCGTCCGAAAATAGACATAAGCCCTGGCTACTTTCCCAGGGGGCCCTCCATATCACTGTGCCATTGAAACTCTTCAGGAACTCGTCCCACATTTGTAGATCTGCTTGCAACCCCGGCCCCAGCCGTACAAAGTGATGCCTTTTCTTCACGCTGGCCGTCGCCTTTGCCAACCTGCGGGAAAACACCTTACCGGCCGGTATGACCCTCGCTGCAAAGTTCAATTTGCCCAACAGACTCTGGACCTCCTCGAGTGTTGCCCTACCCTTACCAATCATTGCACTAATGTCCTGCCTCAGGTCACACACCTTCTCTGCTGGGAGTCTGGATTCACCTCTGATTGTGTCAAGTTCTATGCCCAAGAATGTCAGTATCTGAGCAGGCCCTTCAGTTTTTCCAGGTGCTAATGGAACACCTAAATGTTCCGACATGACTTCAAATACCTGTAGGGCCTCTGTGCATTCCTGGGAACCCTCCCTGCCAAAAAAGAGGAAGTCGTCTAGGTAGTGGGTGACTTGGTGAATACCATGCCTGGCCGTGAGGGCCCATTGGAGAAAGGAACTGAATTCCTCAAAGTAGGCGCATGAGACCGCGCAACCCATGGGAATGCAACGATCGAAAAAGAATGCCCCCTCCCACTTGAAACCCAGCAAGTGTTGACTGTCTGGGTGAACTGGTAGGAGGCGGAACGCTGACTCGATGTCTGCCTTAGCTAGCCACGCTCCCTTGCCTGTTCTCCTAACCAAGTCAATGGCCATGTCCAGTGAGCAATAGGAGACCAAACATGCCCCTTCCTCTAACCAATGATTGACTGAATTGCCCTCCGGGTAGGATAGATGGTGGATCAACCTGTACGCCCCGTGCTGCTTCTTTGGAACCACACCTAGTGGTGAAACTAAGAAATTGTTTAACGGGGGTGAAGGAAATGATCCTGCCACCCTCCCCATGTCAACCTCCTTCCTGATCTTGTCACTGACCACCTGTGGTAAGTCCCTGGCCGATTTCAAATTCAAGGCGTCCCTGGGTCCAAGAGGGCCTTTGTAAGGAATTCTAAAGCCGTCAACAAACCCATCAACCAACAGCATTCGCTCTTTTACCAATGGATACACTCTTAGTAATGGTAAGATGTTCTGCAACACTATGGGGGATGGACCCTTAGTATGCTCTGTCCCCTTCCCTGGCTTAGAAAATACGTCATTACCAATCACATTGCTGACCTCAGTTCGTCCTCTGCCCTGTAACACTATGAAAAGTGGGCCTTTAGCGTGCTCTGACCGTTCTCTATGCTGTGAAGGGAAATTGAGGCCTATCTCGTTGGTATGATCAGTCTGTCCTAAGGAAAGTGGGCCTTTAGCGTGCTCTGACCGTTCTCTATGCTGTGAAGGGAAATTGAAGCCTATCTCGTTGTTATGATCAGTCTGTCCTTTCTGCTGTTCAGGTAACTTATTGTCGTGCGCTGTCCGCTCCCTGTGTCGTAGCGGGGGGGGGCGTTATGTCCGCTGGTGCAGGCAATTGCTGCATGTTGGGCACCGCATTTGCTGCATTCATGGGCAAACTTACACGCCCTACCCCAGGTGCATATCCCATTATTGAACATTCTGCAGGTCCCTGAGTTAAAACGTCTTGGTCCAGTTCCATGTCCCCTCCCCCGCCCCCCCGAAAGGGCTGTTGGAAGGACCTCCTTGGAAACTGCTCCCACTTTTGCTCATGTTCCCACTTTTTTGTCTCACCCTCGCTTTGTGTTTTATGCAATGTTTCCCTTTTGCTATTCCCAGTCCTGCACATATGTTTAAACCAGAGCTGGATGTCAGTGTGGTCCCATCCTATGTCTGGGCAACTGGCCATTGTCTTCCTGAATTCCTGATCGTAAGAAAACCAACCCATCCCTCCGGACTCCCTTGCCCCCTGCTGGATGGAGTTTGCATACTCCATCAGGGCCTCGCTCTGAGCTGGATCCTTCTGTACTATGATAGCTGCCAATATGTTGAACGCCTCGGTCCAATTCTCAATAGTTTTTTCGGGCCAACGCTGAAATCTAACCTTATCCTCCTCTTTCTTACCCATCCTCCTGGTGTCTGCACCTGCATTGTCATGCATCAGCAAGGTCAATATGTCGATATATTCCCTCCTCCATATACCTTCTTTAGCAGCCTGTGGTACCTGTCTGGCCAGGGAACAACCGCCTTTTGACTTCATGCCAGGTTTCCCCAAGCCAACCGGTGGAGCCGAGGAGGCCCCTCCCGATGTGGATTGAGCCGGCCCACCTGAACCAACCCCCCCACTTGTAACCTTCGCCGTGCTTGATGCTGCCCCCTCTATGGCGGGCACTTGACCAGCAGCCGGCGGCCTGATAGGGGTGGCACCCTGATGTATAATGGGGGTGGCACTTTGAGGGACGATGGGGGATACACTTAGAGGAACACTGGGGGTCGCACTCTGCTGGGATACTGCTGGCACACTCGGCGGGTTAAAGGTATTGACAATCTGAGGGGTGACCGTTAAAATAGGGGCGACACTTTGAGGAACAATGGTGGCTGCACTCTGTTGGGTGACTGGCAAGACACTCAGAGTGTTAAAGGTGCTGACGACCGAGTTGGCAGGCGGCAGCACTGGAGGACCGGCCAGCAATGGTGACCCTGCTAACAGCGGCAGCCCTGCTGGCAATGACTGAGCCCATACTTGACTCACTGGATCCGCCGCTGTCAGCCCAGGAAGTGGGGCCAACCCTTGTGCTGCTGCCATGGCGTCTAAACGTTTTTGAAACATAGTCATTAAACCCATCATATCGTCCACTGTCTTACCCATTTGGGCCAAGTTCGTTATTTCTGCCGCTGTCTCGTGTACCACAGTAGGTACCACGGGCATCTCCACTGGCAACGCAGCAGTGGGGGGTGGTGGTAACGCCGGCTGACTGTTACGTGCTGGTACGGCCGGAAATTCCTTCTGGGTGACCTTCCGCTTGCGAGTGGACCGACGTGTCCCCTCTCCCGAGGTGCCCGGTGCATCGTCGTGGTCCCCAGGTCGGCCAGCCTCCTCTAGCCTACGCGCCTCAATGAAACCTTGTGCCCATGCTGGCCCTTTAGACTGCGCGACCGCTAGGAATTCAGCCCACAGCCCATCCTGTGGCAAAGTGGCGCCACGGGTGCTCATAGTGAGGGCTTCTACCCTTCCGGGTTCCTGTTGTACTTTCAATCCTAGCCGCTGCCAATCCTAGACCGCCTTCCCGAGCGCAATCTGTTGATCTACGCCTTCCTCCTAGGTAGCTGCTATTCCTTGCGACATGTTCCAAGTGTAATCTGAAAGAACAACAAACCGTCAATCGTCCTGTTCAATGCACTTGTGTCTCAACAGTCATGTGCCCCTTCGCCAATGCCTGTTACCACCCTCAATAGCCGTGTGCTGGTACCAGGGACGTGAATTTGCCACTGCGCCTACAACCTAACTGCAACTTTAATATCCTGCTCCCCGCCCAACTAGTTGACACACAATGTGCCTAAAAAGTTGACATATAATATGTACCCTGTTAGTGTAACAGGAACTGGTGTAGAAAGGCGCATAGCTGGCACCTATGAACTTATTCGTGCGTAATTATTATGCCTAGCGATGGGGTTTCCTTTGTATCCTGGACGCGTGGCTTCTAGTTGGATGAGTGCTGGCCGTGTGACCACTTATGTAATCCTGCACCTTATTTATCACCTCGTTCTTGTTGTACGGCGCTCTGATCACCTCCGATAATATTTGCGCCATATAAAGCGCATTTAACTATTTATATAGCGTTCTGACCTCTGCGGGTAATGTTTGCGCCATATAAGAGCCTTAAAATTATTCATATAGCGTTCTGACATCTGCGGGCAATGTTTGCGCCATATACGCATTCTCTATTCATAACGACACGTGTCGTGTCATAATCTGCTAGCACGCGACTTGTTCTTCTGTACTGCGCTCTACCTTCAGGTAATGTTCGCGCTCTGTACACAAAATTCAATAAACATGCGCGTGCCCCGTGTCATACTCCGCTTCCTCCCCCTTGACTGTCTTAATTGAACGCAGCACTCAGTTCCGTGCCTCTATTAAATGGTTGAATGAGATGCCCCTCCAGTTGCCGATTAGCTCGAACACCCTCTCTTTAGCAGCAAGGCTGTGTCCCTCTGCCCTAGATCTTGCTCATTGGCGTTGTCGGAGGCGAAGCAATTTAATTAAGTTAGCTCCCTAGGCCCGCTGGAGACGTTGTCTACTAGCCGCCCTCCCAGGCTCCCAGTGCATGTACATTGCGTGACTAAATCAGGCCCTTTGTTTTTCACACCACCGCAAAACGTAATCGTGGCTCTGCCTATGGCAGGGATATATTTCTCTCTTGAAATGAGAATCTAAATAAAGAGCCAACTAGTGCAATAATGCAACCGTACATTTACTCTGAAAGCTCGCCAGGTAACTTAATTTATTATGAAGTGTCCTGGCTCCTTTAAGCCCTAGCTTAAAAGCGCATAGAGCCTGGATTTAATCTATAACATGGTTTCCATTCCTTTCTGAGCGTGTTACACTATTAGTTTGTAATATGACACAAATAAAATATCAAGCGAGCCCACAACGGAGGAACCGGAGCGCTGAATATACCAAATCCAAATAACTTTACAATTTGTGTCACCTTGTTGCACGTTTCATCTGTGCAGTGTGCCTTATTATCAGTGACAGAACACGCCAACTGCATAAATTGTCTCACGTCTCGTGTTACAATCCGCAACACGTAACTTGTTCTTTAATCCAGCGCTCTGACCTCTTGAGGTATTGCTCACGCTATATAATTTTCATTAATCTGCATAAATTGTCTCACGTCTCGTGTTACAATCCGCAACACGTAAATTGTTCTTTTATCCAGCGCTCTGACCTCTTGAGGTATTGCTCACGCTATATAATTGTCATTAATTAATTAATTTATTTATTTATTTATGCGATTTTTAAAGCGCGCAAATACCCCGCGGGGTGTCTCGGCGCTATATTAACAGAACTCTCATTGTGTAAAAAGATTTAAATTGAAAACAACCATGTTTTAAGCTTTTTCCTGAAATTGATCAGCGTAGGAGCTGTTTTGATATCAAGGGGTAGAGTGTTCCAAAGCTTGGCTGTTGCGATGGTGAAGCATCTGTCTCCCCAGTTGGCTTTTTTTGTCCGTGGAACCTTCAACAGGTGAGCAGAAGAGGAGCGCAAGGTTCTTGAGTGTTCAAGCGGGCTGAATGCTATTTTTAGGTATGATGGACCTAGATTGTTGATAGCTTTGTAGGCAATGCATAAAGCCTTAAATTTGGTCCGGTTTCTCACTGGGAGCCAATGCAGTTGTCTAACAAACGGGGAGATGGATGCAAACTTGGGAATGTTCAGTAAGGTCCTGGCTGAGGCGTTTTGAACCGTCTGCAGTCTGTTGAGGACCTTTTCTTGGGCATTGAGGAGAAGGGCGTTACAGTAATCTGTTCTGGAAAAGACCAGAGTACTGATAAGAGTTTTACCCGCGGAGGAAGGAAGATATGGAATTAATTTTTTTATCCTCTTTAGGATGTGGAAAGATGAGGAAACCACTGAGTTGGCGTGTTGTTGGAACGTCAGTCTGTCGTCAAATATGACTCCCAAATTACGCACCTTAGACACTGGTTGAGGAGGCATTCCCATCTCTGGTGGCCACCATTGGGGGGACCAGGTAGGCTCCAGTTTCCCGAATGTCATCACCTCCGTCTTATCGGAATTCAATTTGAGACTGTTTGATGACATCCAGGAACTTATCGCCCTCATTCCCTCTTGGAAATTAGCGGCGACCGTTATACCATCATTATGTACAGATAACACCAGTTGAGTGTCGTCCGCGTAGGTTGTGAGGGCTATTCCATAGGATTTTATAACCCTCGCTAAGTCCGACACATATATGTTGAAAAGTGTCGGACTCAGCGAGGAGCCCTGGGGTACTCCGCAAGGGAGAGAGAAAGTCTGGGAGGTGTAGTTTCCCATCTTCACTGTCTGAGGGCGGTCTGCCAAAAATGAGGCGAGCAGTACTTTAGCTTGTTTTTTTATTCCCATAGCTGAGACACGGTCGATCAAAGTGATATGATCGACCGTGTCAAAAGCTGCTGAGAGGTCCAGGAGTATTAGTACCGCAGCTCCTCCCTTGTCCATTGTAATTCTTATCTCATCGGCTGCCTTTAAAAGCGCTGTCTCTGTACCGTGACCCTGTCTGAACCCGAACTGGGTGTCATCAAGTAAATTATTTTCATTTATGAATTTGGAAATTTGTGAATTCATAATTTTTTCGAAAATTTTGGCAGGGAAAGGGAGACAAGCAATTGGTCTGTAACTGGCCGGAAGGGAAGGATCTAAGGTGGGCTTTTTTAAAAGAGGTTTGTTTATGGCCTCCTTCCAAACAGATGGATAAATGCCGGATGAGAACATTGCATTGCAGATGGTGGTTAGAGCGGGGGAGATGGCTTCCGGGATAAGATTAAGGACAGCGGCAGGGCAAGGATCAGCCGGTGACCCTGATTTGGTCCGGGCGACCAAAAGTTCAATGTGTTCCTGCGTATTAGCTTCAAAGACTGAAAAAGTTGGTGCCCCATTAGAGGAAGGTTTCTTGGGCGGAGAGGAGGAGGGGGAATGGGTAAAAGTAGAAAAGATGGCACTGACTTTGTTTTCAAAGAATGTAGCTATTGAATCCGAGAGAGACTGCGATCCATCTGTTAGTGGGGCAGGTGGGTCAGATAAGCGGGTGACTATCTGAAATAGTTCTCTTGTAGAATTTTTGGCCTGATTAATTTGAGACGTGTAGTAGTTTGTTTTTTCCAAAGTAATAAGCTTTTTATAATTGGAAAGAGAGTTTTTGTAAGCTATTTTATCGGTAGAACTATAATGGCTGCGCCATTGCCTCTCTAGGTTCCTGCAGTGTTGTCTTAGCAGTCTTAGGGGTTCGGTGAACCAGGGGGCTGACGGAAGCTTTCTACAGCGGTAGGTGGTTTTGATGGGGGCCAACTTATTGCACGCGGTAGTTAAGTTGCTTAGATAGTTGATAGACGCTAATGTCGGGTCTTGTTCGTTGGGAATGGTGTTGCTCAGCATCAACTCGGTGAGATGGTCGGTATTTATATTTTTCCAGTCTCTGAAAGTGACAGGAGAGGAAGAGATTTTGTGAGAGGTACGTTGATTGGTATTTATAGAAAAGCAGATGGCTGCATGATCCGTCCAGGCAAGTGGGGTTACCTTAGAAACAGAAATCAGAGGGTTGTTAGTGAACAGTCCGTCCAAGGTATGTCCCGCTTGGTGAGTGGGCTGTTTTACAAGTTGCAGAAACCCAGCAGCAGCTAGGTCATTGATTATCACTGAGGTATCAGGGTCCTCCAAAGTTTCAAGATGAAAGTTAAAATCTCCCAGTAAAGTGAAGTCAGGGGATCCTACTGAGGCCTCAATTAGGTTACCCATGTTCGCAAGAAATTTTGACCTGGAACCAGGAGGGCGGTAAATCAGCATGCCTCTAAATGATTGTTTGTCAGAGAGTCCTATGGTAAAATAGAGAGCTTCACACTCCGTGAGATTGGGAGCCGAAATTTTGACTTTAAAATGGTCTTTATAAATGATGGCAATACCTCCGCCTTTCCTTTTAGGTCTATCTAATCTGCTCACGCAGTAGTTTGTCGGAGTGGCCGCTCTAAAATCTGGACCAGAGGATTCGTCACCCCAAGTCTCCGTGACAAATAGAAGATCTAAGTTGTATAAGTCGATTAGCTCGGAGATTTCGATTTTATGTTTGGGAAGGGATCGCACATTTATAAGTGCTGCTAGTACCTGTCGGGGTGCGGTCGTGGGGAGGAAGGGGTTGTCTCTAGTGCAGGTAGGGCAAATGTGCGGACCAATGATGGGATTAGTGTATGACAGATATGGTAAGGCGTGGGGCAACTCGGCTACAGTTCTAATATGTAATAGCTGAGCGGGAGTGTAGGTGAGTGCCTCTGTATTAGTATTAATCAATTAATAAACGCGTGACCGGCAATGGCGGCGGCATTAATCAATTAATAAATGCGTGGCCGGCAATGGCGGCGGGTAAACGGGTTTGCTATCGAATGTCGCGTACATTTGATCATTTTACTACTCCTCCAACCCAGGTTGTCTCTGCCTTCCCTCAATTGTGCACTTTCCCCTTTTCTAAACCCAGGGCTACTCTGCCCCCTTTCCTCCCTCTGTATTCCAATTAATAAACGCGTGACCGGCAATGGCGGCGGCATTAATCAATTAATAAACGCGTGGCCGGCAATGGCGGCGGGTAAACGCGTTTGCTATCGAATGTCGCGTACATTTGATAATTTTACTACTCCTCCAACCCAGGTTGTCTCTGCCTTCCCTCAATTGTGCACTTTCCCCTTTTCTAAACCCAGGGCTACTCTGCCCCCTTTCCTCCGTCTGTATTCCTCTCTGCTCTTGGCTGCAAGAGAGGATTCTGCCGCTGGGTGGCATGTTGCCCTTGACCCGGGATCTGAAATAGACAAACACGCGGCATTAATCAATTAATAAACGCGTGGCCAGCAATGGCTGTGGGTAAACGCGTGGCCGTCAATGGTGGCGGCAGAGATCTGAAATAACAAACACGCGGCATTAATCAATTAATAAACGTGTGGCCGGCAATGGCGGCGGGTGAACGCGTGGCCGTCAATGGCGGCGGCAGAGATCGGAAATAAACAACCACGCGGCCTTAATCTATTAAAAAACGCGTGGCCGGCAATGGCGACTGTTGAAAGCGTGGCCGTCAATGGCGGCGGGTGAACACGTGGCCGGCAATGGCGGCGTACAGACGCGTGACCGGCAAAGGTGGCGTGCAAGAGCGTGGCCGGCAATGGCGGCTAGCAACGCGTGGTAACCTCGGATGCCGACTGGGCAGGAGACGTGTGGGTAATGCTGCTGGGTTGGCTGAATCTATTTAATTAATGGAAACAACAAGGGGGAAGAATCTCTGCGTGCATTCACGCTCTGTTGGTTCCGGCCCCAGAAGGAAATTAAATTGCTCGTGAGATCCAGTGCCGCCTCACGGATTCTGCAGAGGTGAGAGCCCTACTACCGAGCGCTCTGGGCCCTAGTTGCATTAACGCGTTGGCTAAGGCCCCCAGGGGAAAACTAAATTGCTCATTTTACCCACGTGGGGCCCGAACACACGACCCTGACATTACAGTCTCACCTCCTGCTCCCCGTCCTTCGGTGTTACGAGGGGACACAGGAGAGCTACATACCCCGATCTACCCACGCCTAACGATTCAAACCCGCCTAGCCCGTGCCCGCGACCCGCAACCACCAGCCCCCCCCCCGTGGTCGATACCACAGGGCCCAATCAACCTGGTCATGTCCAGGGATCGGGCCGGGGGGAGACTAGTCGGATGCAGCCCCATACCTTAAATCCTACGACGACGACGTTACAGCGCAGAGCAGCCTAGGACTAGGCGCGGGAAAGAAAGGCCGAGCCTAGTTGCTGGGCCTGGTCATATACCCCCGGAAACACCTCCCCCGTCCCCAGGAGAGCCCTCCCTATTGGCTGTTGGCCGGGGGGGCGGCTCAGGGGGGCGCGCTACAGGCTCCGCTCGCCCGACGTGTGGGACTAAGGCGCTGTCCCGCCCATGCTCCCCTTCGTGTCGCGCGGCCAGCGGCAGAGATGGCGGGGTGGCAAGACGGGGGTAAAGAAGGCGTTTGGGTCTCATAAGGACGGAAAAAAGTGGTATGACGCGGCCAGCACTGGCCATGTCAAAGCGTTTTTTTTTTGGTTTACTACGGAAGAAGGGCAGATCGGTACACAACACTGAAGGTGGGTGAGTGGGAGCGGGAGGGAAACATGTGGGTGGGTGGATGGATGACCTAGGGACAACAGAGACAACAGAGGGTAGGGTGGGAGGAAGAAGCTGAGGACAAGCGCATGGACAAATTAACGATGGAAGTGATGGTTTGGGCAAACATCATACCAGACATCAAGTAGGGCAAAACATGGAGGGGGAAGAAGTACAGAAAAGAGCTTTGTTAAAAATAAGCGCCTTTTAGTATTCTTAATCCCAAAGAAGAAAGTAGCGCTTACAAAATGAGCAGTGGAAGGAGGCAATTAATGCAACTGTGCTCCAGGAGAAAGACAAACACACAAGGAAGGAGGGAGTCTATACCAGCTGACCGATAAGAAGGAAGATAAACAGAAAGACAAAGAACCCAAGCAATGGTAAGTAATGGGCTGTCTCCAAGCCCACTAATAAAAATCAAAATGTCTAAAAAGACAGCGCATGCACTGTCTAGCCAAGACCATAAAAGTAAGTATGGGCGAAAATACATTTTTGGCAATTTTGCAATCCGCCAATCGCGCGAAATTGCCCAAAAATCTGCAATTCGCGAGTTGGCGGATTTCTTTTCTTGTTCGCACTTCAAAAATACAATCTCTCGCGCGCAGCATTGACTTACCTTGATTGTGCGTTTCCTGATGAGTTTTCCTCCTGTTCACGTGAGCTGCGAGATTTTGGTAGCTGGCCGAGCGACAACGCTATCACGAACACGTCATTGTGACCTGAAACAGGAAATTGCGAATGCGAACACGTCATTGCGACCCGAAACAGGAAAAAGGCATCGCGAGCAGGCTCGTTAAGTGGAAACAACATGTTCGCGACCGTTGGGAAAGCATGCGCAAGTTCTCGTTCCCGTACTGGTAAAAAAATCTTGCAAACTCGCGAAAAAATAAAATTTGCATGTTTGCGGAATTTTACGGATTTTTGTGAATCGCGATTACGAATTCGCGCGAATTTGGGTATCGCTAATTCGCAAATTCCGCCCATGCTTACATAAAAGGCACCTGAATGCACTGGCTTCATCTAGAGATGACAAGAACAGTCATGAAGTCAAGTCAAGTTAAGAATAACTTTATTTGGTTTAAGTAAGCCATAAAAGTATAACATACATACAAAGTGCATAAAAATGTACGTCGAATTAGTACAATAAAATGTTACTTGACTGAATTACTCTACAGTGTATAAAAGAAATTTAAAATACAAGAGTTTAAAAGGGGGACGCCAATTTCATTTGCATTTCATATTGTTTCCTTATTAAAAGTGCGATCCTACTAAAATGTAATACTGCCATGCAGATAGCTTCAGTAGGCAAAGAGCATAGGAAACTAAAACCCTCCTGGTGATTATGTGGGCGAGCTTCTCTTAAAAGTGGATTAAGGAACTGGGTCCTTGGATCCTTATAAAGTGTACAAAATCGGGTAAAGTGCAAGGTGCTTTGATGTGATAAGTTATTACAAGGGCAAGGGGTAAGGTTATTGCACAATCCAGCCTGTTTAGGAAAGGCCACTAAAAGTGCAGTGTGCAAAACCGAAGTCTAGTCAAAAGAAATCTGAACTGCATGTTCGTGGTAAAAGATAGGTAAAATTGTTGATGTAAAAGGGGCTGATAATTGTCGGATTGCAGTCCTGCTAGCCGCTGGCGATTTTCAAGCTCACCACAGTATGCATTTTTTATGATCAATTTCATATTTATATCTATGCTGTCAGGATTATCGTAATAATGCCCTAGGCCTATTTCATAAACTTTTCCTTTTACATAGCAAAGCCATGGTATTACCACGGCATTATCCAACATCATGCAATCCTTGATAATTTCTTTTGTGAGTTTTAAGTCTTCTGACAGCCAAACTTTGGCCCAAAGGATCAGCGGAGCAATATTAATCCGATCAGCAATAAAATCCACCCCTACCTCAGAGTGACAGAATGCATTGGGGGCACTTTTAGCAATCATTAACAATCTCTTTAAAAACTTATTTTCTAGCGTTTGAAGTTGTGTGTTTTGGGGTGTCCCCATACTCCGCCTCATATGTAGCAGTAGACAAACATTTTGATTTATATAGGGTTATCAATTCCGCTACTGGCTTGTGGCCCAACTTGCATGCAAAGCGGAATAGACCTTCCACAGCACGGCTAGTGTTCAGCACCCTGGATGTAATAAGATGTTCCCAGTTCAATGTATTATTAAAAACATTCCCCAGGTAGTTAAAATTTGAGACCTTTTCAATTGTCTTACCCTTTACTGGAAACTTTCTAGATTTAGTGTGAATAGGTCCGCAGACCATAATGTAGGATTTGGTAAAATTAACCTTTAGGTCCAGGGCTAGCATAAAATCAGTAAAAGCATTCAGGGACTTCTGTAGGCTATTAGCAGTTAAAACCATTAAAACCGTGTCATCCGCATATGACAACAACCGGATCGGCTTGCCCTCAATTCTGGGGAAGTCTAACTCCTGATCTAATAGAGCAGATTCTAGTCCATTTGTATACAAGAGGAAGAGAAAGGGGATCCATATGCACCCCTGTCGAACTCCCTCTGTAGTAATAATGGGTTGTGTCCTTTCTCCCACAGGGCCATATCGTTTGGCTACAGTTGTTGATGCGTGCAACCTACGCAATAGGGTGATGAGAGGCTCCCAAACCCATTTCCCCCATCATGGACTACAGTTTGCCCCTGTAACTGTGTCAAAAGCACTGGACAAGTCCATGAAGGCAAGGTGTATTGACCCCTTCCTTGCCTTCATGTACTTGCCAATGACCAGAGCCAAGTTGAAGCACTGTTCATTTGTCCCCATACCTCTTCTAAAGCCAAATTGAGTTTGGGACATTAGCCCTTTGGAATCTGCCCAGGTCTCAAGGCGCGCTAAGATCACCCTCCCTAGCACCTTAATTGGAGCGTCAATTAAGGAAATGGCCTATAACAGGCAGGATCTTCCGGCCACATGCATCAATGTTGCCGTTTGCAAATCCTTAATTGCGAAAATTAGGGAATCGCAATGAAGAATTCGCAAACGGCAATGCATGATTAATTCGCATTTTATTTAGCGATTTCTTATTTTTCCTTAATTACGATTCACAATTTGCGAATCGCAATTAAGGAAAACCCTTCCCATTGATTCCCATAGGCCAAGAGGCCCATAGGAATCAATGGGAAGGCATTTACAATTTGCGATTTTCAATTTGCGAATCGCAAATTGAAAATGCAATTTCAAGGGTGCAGGGGGGGTCCAAAGAACCCCTCCCTGCACCCCTGAAATTAAACTTAAGTGCAATTTACACACACACATGTGTAAAATGCAACTTTTAAAAATGCATTTTTGTGCATGTATGTAGATTTTCGGTAAATTAGCATGAGGTTCAACCTCATGCTAATTTAGCATTTCCAAACAGGTAAATCGCAATTTAAAAATGATCATGCATTGCATTTAAGCAATCTGAAATTGCGATTTCTTAAATGCAATCGCAATTTTAGAAATCGCAACATGATTGCGATTCCTAAAATTGCGAAATACATGATGCATTCCAATTTTGATAATTGCATTCGCAAACGGCCGAAAATTGCGATTCGCACCGTTTGCGAATGCAATTACCGTTGATGCATGTGCCCATTCCTTCTTTCCCTTTCTGTACACCGGGACCACTATGGCCTCTTTCCATGATGTTGGAATAGAACCAATTATTGCTGCTCTAAAGACGTTCGTCAGGAGGGGTTCCCAGAGTTGGAGATTACTTTTAAAAAAATCCAGAGGTACCTCATCCGGCCCTGGGGCTTTTAGGTGTATCCTTTTCTCAAGGGCATCCTCAACCTTACTCACTGATAGTCATGAAGTCATTTTTTATGCTAACAGTGCACACCTTTACTCTGCAGCAACGGCACACTCAGATCTACTCCTCACAAAGGAGGTGTGTTATCATCATCAAATAACTTTATTTTGTATTACAATAAAGAATGCATAAAAGTACATACACAATATTGTTGCATGTGATACAAAGAACCATAGTGGAAGAGATAATGACAGTACATATTAACCAATGAATGATTAGGTTAAGAATTTCATATTAAAAGCACATAAAATAGCAGCAAACATCAGGTTTTTAGCCAAACGATCATTTTAAAATACTAAAAAAGATGTACTATCGAGCGTTGTAAGATTTTATAGCTGCTAATAAAAAATGATGACAATGCATAACACACAAATGCGGTTTCTAGTTGATAGAAAGTGGAAAGTGCAAGTGCAAAAGAACGGAATGAGAATTTATTTAAAAGCGGCGCAATAAAATTCTTTCTCTATATTATATAAAATGGACAAAAAAAGAGGATATGCTCAGCAGATTGAATTGCCTTCTCCTCATAGGGGCAAGGCGGTAGATCGTTTATAAATAAAACATTATTTGGATGGCCCAAAATTAGCGGGATATAATTAAATCAGAATCTAGTCAAAATATGGTGATGCTGTCTGTTCTCTAAGAACACTAGATAAGAAATAGATACTAGGGGAATATGCGGTAGACTATATCTATCCCATGTTTCTGCAACTGCTTTCTCTAAAAATATATCTTTTAAACGTGTTTTAGGGGATTTTTGGCAGAAGGACGGAGAGTCATATAAAAATGCAAGCCCTAATGAGACAGGAGTATGATGAACATATGAAAGCCAGGTGATTTTATATACTTGATCTAGGTTCATAATATCTGTTAGGATCTTCTGATTCAGATCAACTGAGCTTCTTTTCCAGACTGAAAATCATAAAGTAAATGGGGCCAATTTAATAGCATCAGTGATAAAAGGCAAACTCAATTCCTTATGAGTGATAAAATGACTGCCTGCTAAAGAGAGTGAGAGCAATCTGTTAACAAATGTATCTATGATTTGAAGTGCCCTCGCCTCCAATATCCCTCACATAGCTGCTCCGTATGTGGCAATTGAGACAGTTTTAGCCAAATAGATTTTGGACATTTCCATTTAAGGTTTACATCCCAATTTCTTGGAAAATCAAAAAATGGCGGCAATACTTTGGGCCATTAGATTAGCTCGTATCTACAACATCTCCTTCCAGTTCTGCTTAGAATCAAAAACAACCCCTAAATAATTAAAACAATGGACTTGTTGTATTTGGTCCCCAGCTAGATGATAGCTTAGCTGCTTCTTATTAAGACTCCCCAATGCCATAATATATGTTTTTGCTTTATTGACATGCAGGTCCAATTTAGTCCTAAAAGCGGAATATAAAACAAAAACATTTTGCAGAGCCAGATGGGTCCTTGCCAGCAAATCGGCATCATTTGCATAAAACAGAATTGGAAGGGGAGTCGTCAGTACAAGGGGAGTATCTTTCGCAGTGTTACTCAAGGCAATATTTAAGTTATTTGTGTAGAGGGCAAACAGAAACGGCACCAAAACGCACCCTTGTATGACACCCCTTTTGATTTTTAAGGACTTTGTGCATTTGCCATGCCTCCTATAGCGGACCATGGAGGTAGCATCCCTGTATCAATCCCTGATAAACTCAATAATAGCCTAGTTTACTCCCATTTCCTTCAAGATGTACCAGAGTTTGCTATGCACAACACAATCAAAGGTCCATAAATGCCATATATAAGGAGTCCTTTTTTGCCCAAGTTTACTTTCCTACTATCAGGGACAAATTAAGAAACTGGTCAATGGTTCCCCTGCCCTTCCTGAACCCATTCTGTACATATGAGATACTCTTTTTTACCTCCGCCCAAGCTTCCAATTTATTTAGTTGTTACCAACCTAATAACTTGGCAGTGCTGTCAAGCAATGAGATAGGTCAATAATTGGCAGGAGAAGAAGTGTCCCCTTTTTAAAAATTGGGATAATAACAGACTGTTTCCAGGAGGGCATGGGACCAGACTGAGCTATTGTATTAAAAACCGCATTTAACAAATGAGCCCAAAAGGGAATATTCGAGAGAAAAATGTCCATGGGGACCCCATCAGGGCCTCGCGCTTTCAAGGGTGGCGATTGAGTCAGCAGCAGTATGATTTCTTCAAGCTCAGATTAAAGTCTGAGACTTTGAAGATTTCCTGGAAGTACCTTATTCAGGAGTCCTCGTCAATATGTGTATCCACAGAAGTTCCTCCGTAATCATTTAAAAATGGGGTATTAATCACCTTCCAAAAAGCTATTATTATCGCAAAGTGAGCAAGCTCTTTTTAAATTGTCCAAGGCCTCAGCTTTTAGCTGTTTTAATCTAGACACTCTCATCATTTTATAGGCTTCCCTCAAAGTACGAATAAAGCCTCAATCCCTTGCTATAGTTTTAAGTGCTAATTGTAGGTTATTTGAGCCTGTAACACAGGACTTATCAAACCAACGATGCTGTGGAATTTCTCTTACCGACACTGGACCTGTCAGTTGTAACTTGATAAAAGTTAAGCGATTACTGAATGCCTCGACTGCTGGGTTTGACCTGCCAGAAGGTCCAGGCCGAAATTAGTATTCTCTTGATTTGTCGAAATAAGATTAGTAAAAAACGTAGTAACATCAACTCTATCCCTCTTTAGCACAAAACAATGTTTCCTAGCAAAAAGTAGGTTTGAGGACTATGGTGCTGTTGCGTGATTTTAGATCATACCAACATAAGGCACAGGAGAGCATGGCATGATCACTAAATACTGTGAATTGTTGCTTTGGCTCTATAAAACATATTTCATGGGTGTCTGTAGCAATAACATAATCGATTGTATAGAAATACTCTGCTCTATAGAATGTGGGGAAAACCTGCCCCGTGAGTGGATCTATTTCATTGTGGACCTCCAATTCCCATTTCATCAAAATATGAATCATGATGAAAATGTTTAATAGAGTCTTCTCTAAAATCCACAATCCTGCATGCTCCCTTATTATTGCTTAATGCAAAACATAATGGGCAACCCAAACAACCGTTGAGGGCTTAGGCCAAGCAAATGATAGGCTGCAAATGCCTTCACGGGATTTATTCAAGTATTATAGTTAGAATTATTGATATACTACGTTTATAAGATCAAGTGAATGAATACCTTAGGCGGTGGTTAATTCCAGCTGTTTGATACCTTAATTAAGTAGGGTTAGCAAATCACAAGGTCAAAAACTTTTTTTTAAATATGATCAAAATCATCAATGTAGAAATATACAGAGCAATACAAATAAAAACAAAGAGCGGGTTTATGTAGAAAATTATTCAATTTTATCTTATTCAAAAAAGGGTACTTTTGTAAACACTATACAAAAAATGTGACAGAGAGGTAAAACATGACAATTAAGAGCCTTCACTGAGACATTTATAGACACCTTTCTTCTTACTAATATTAACAACAAATTAAAGAAGAAAAGGTATTGGTCGACGTTTCGGTCTCTACGTTGCCATACACGAGACCATCTTCAGGACAATAGTCTTTGTTAATGTTGACCCCTTAATAAGGCAGCAGAAAAGCGTTTGTAATTTAAGCTTTCTGAACAGTGTTGCAACAACTTCAATCATGCAATAAAGTGGTGCTGTCGAAAGGATGTTTCACAATTTTATCAGTGTTAGGACGTTTTGAGGCGTTTTAACCCAGCCGGGTTATGTCACAGAAAGACCAACGTTGCTCAAGCCAAATCAAAGTATGAGCCTTTCAATTTTGTGGCTCGTTCTTAAAATTATGTTGAATGTAGTATCTTGTCGTTCTTTAAACCATCAAGAGTCCGTGCAGCTTAGGACTCTTGATGGTTTAAAGAACGACAAGATACTTCATTCAACATAATTTTAGGAACGAGCCACAAAATTGAATGGCTCACCGTTCAGCCGCTACGCTACTTACAACACGTATGAAACACTGCTCACAAACAAGCCGGTAGCTTGACTGCATTACTTTGATTCGGCTTGAGCAATGTTGGTCTTTCTGTGACATAACCCGCTGAGTTAAAACGCCTCAAAACCTCCTAACACTGATGAGATTGTGAAACATCCTTTCAACAGGGGGTTGTAGAAGGAACCCAGGGTTACGAGAAAAATTTTGGTAGGTGAATTGTGAGCCGGCGCAGATTGAAAAAGTAGGTCTCTTACAATAAGTGGGTTATCAAAATTTAGCACGATGCAGTCGCCCTCCAAAGCCTTTGTGGTTGGACCAATCCATGGTGTTCTTCTAGCCATTATTAAATGATTCTGTATTAGGTGCCCCGATCTTGTGTGATTAGAGAGCTAATGCCGAGATTTATCCATGAGTTGTAAGGTGGATTCTCTTTGTGAGGGTCTAAGGGCTGGAGCTTTAACCAATACTAGAACATATGGGCAAGCCTCAGGCGGAAGGTCCAATATATGATTGCAAGAGACCCCCTGTGGCTGGTTACATTCTCTCTGCGGATTTCTAATAGATGGTCTGGGCTCAGGGACAACAAGGGGAGAAGGGCCAAGTGGTGTATCATCCAAAGATCTAATCACATGTGGCATGTTTCTGACGCTTGTTTGCGTTGCACTAATACTTGTTTGAGACAATGTAGAACAGGACATATTTGCCGCTCCATTCCCAGATTTACCCACAGTTAAAGAGCTGTCCGCGCTGTGGGCCTGAGTGTAAGATTTAAGTGCCTCCAGGCACGGATTTGCAGTGACAGCAATGACCGCAAAGCAAAGGCTCCCGGGGCTTGTAGATCGCCCCTCCTTCCTTCTGCACAGTGCAGGCTCAGAAGGTGTGCCAAAGACATAGCTGGTGGAGTGCATCTTTGAAAACATAGTGCACACATACGTGCAAATTGCTGATCTTCACCCATACCCAACCGCCCATCCTCAAGGCAGGAGAGAGGTACATAGTAAAAGTACGTGTTTTACCAAGACAGAGCTATTTCATCAAGCGAAAACGCCATCAAATTATGCAACGACAGTCCGATAGGAATTAGATGTTCAATATAAGGAATAAGGAAGGCAATATATAGATTGTACTGCAAGTGACTCTTGAAATATATGAGCCAAAATTCATTTAGCCATGATTTCTCTAACTGTAGATAAACAATTCACAAATCCATTGCAGCCAGCAGATTCTCTCTGTTTACATCGCATGCAGGGGTAGGCATCCAGTTCCAACAATTCACGTTCCTACCAAGTGTTCTTTGGCAAATAATGTTATCAACATCTATTTGTATGCTTTCACCACTGACTAGGTGAGGGCTGGAAAATACACAAAATCTGATACAAAACTTAAAACTCCAGGGCACCACAATAAAACACTGTCCCTGCAGGGGTACCTGCGCCTGACCAGCCTCCAGGTGGACCCTCATCCATAATCAACTCAAGGCAATGCAGGGTAGGGCTGAAAGGTACAGAACCATCAGCTGATCAATCCCCCCTATAGTTAGCTCCATGCCTGTCAATATCATTATCCCAACCAATTTCTTGGGTAACCCTGTTCTCTTCTGCTAACATTTCCAACGCAGGATATCCTACCAGCAACCCAGTGTAAGGCTGAAAGGTCCAGAACTATCAGCGGATCAGTCTACCCTCCAGCCAATCACATGCTCACCAAGAGGATTACCCCATCAAAGGGAGAAAACAAGTACATAAGTCTAATTTCTCGAGTAGCCCCGTTCTCTTCTGCTCAAAATGTTACCTTCTGCTTTAGTTGTGTGAAGGTGGGTGTTCACATCACTTGCAGTCCATGCCGCATGTCCTGATCCTCTAGAGGTGTTGATGGTTGTGTGGTCAAGGTACAAAAGAGACATCTCTCCAGGCCTGCAGCGTTCTTAAGCCCCCTCTTCCAAGGTGCCCTCAAATTACGTCACACCCCGGGAAAAGCCAACGGAGACCCCATTCAGAGACTCCTGCCCTTGGTAAGACTAATGGTGGTCCTCTGCTACATGCAGGGTATACCAGCTCATACAGTGCATACAACATGCAAGTCGCTGAAAAACATCCATACACAACTGCCCAATCCCCAAGGCAAGAGACTGACATACTCAAAGCATGTGGTTTACCAAGATATAGCTATTTAAAGAAGTAAAACACCATCACAGAATGAAATGGCAGTCATATAGAAGTTAGATGTGCTACACACACAAATAAGAAAGGCAACACATAGATTATACCGCAAGTGACTCTTGAAAGATATGAACCAAAATACATTTAGAGATGATTCCTCAGTCTTGTGATATACTATTAAATGCATTGCAGTCAGCAGATTCTTTTCATTTGCATCCATTGGAGGGGCAGGGACCTGGTGTCAACAATACACGTTCCTGTGAAGGGTTCTAGGGAAAATAATGTTATAAAAATCCGTTTATACAAGCTTTAATCTCTGATTAGGCATGATATGGAAAATACACACAGTTTGATAGAAAACATACACCTCCAGGGCACTGAATAATGCACCATCCCTCCTGGGGTACCTGTGGGATGATCAGCCTCCAGGCAGAGCCCCCATCCATAATCACCTCCAGGCAACTCAGGGTAAACTGAAAGGTCCAGGACCACCAGAATGTTAGTCCCTCATCTAGCCAGCCCCATACCCACCAAGATCATTGCCAGATCAAGGGGACAAAACCAGTCAATCATTCCAATTTTTTGAGTGGCCTCACTCTCTTTTGCTGAACTTTCTGCCCCAGGCCTATTAGGTCATTGTCAAACTCTACCTCCACCCACCAAGCTTCCAAATCGTTTGATAATAGCAAAACAACCATAGCGCAAGATATGCCCTAGCTCTTCACTGGATGCTGCTCTCTGTTGTATCCCGAAAAGTAACCTCCTATTGGTAGCTGAGCCAGACCTGCTAAAGGGCATTTTACTTCTGTCATCAGCCCTAGACGTAGTTGAGGCCCATAAGTCACTTGTGAACACTGCACCACTGGTTGAACAAGGAGCAAACTGGCTGGGAGATGTGCTTTCCCTGTACCTCCAGAAACTGAAACAGCCCTGCTATGATGCACTCCCAGTCCTACCATTAGTCGCAGCAGTAGCTCTGGACCTTTGCAGGACCATATTTCTCTGCGGGACCTTGCACCAACAGTTTTAGCCAGGGCGAACCAGATCTCACAGGCATGCGAACTACACTTACCATGGCTTGTGCTCTTACCCACCACCAGAGTGATTGGTAACCATCCAACCTCATGAGTAATTGATGATTTAGCAAGTAGCTTTTGCTGAAATTGTCCCTGGCATTTAATGTCCCTTATATTGGACTACGACAGTGTATCAATAAATCAAGGTGACTTTCTATACCAAAAACTGAGTGCCAGCAAGTATGCAGTTAATAATACCTGTCCTCATTTTGACAGAATTCCTAACACCATTGCCGACACCATGGCTCACCAGGCAATAGTTTGCCTGAACATGCCCAATGTGAAGAATGGTGTGGTGAGAAAAACATCACACTTTTGCTGGCAGTACCATTCCTCCAGTGTATCCACCAATTTCTATGATTGTCACTGTTCCCCGCTTTCCTGTGAGGCTTCTAGCTGATGCTGTACCTCATCCACTGAAATATAAGCTTGCACTTCCACCACCCTTCTGCAAACTCAAGCCCTGAGCCACAAAGCCAAAGAGGGGTATGCCCCCGGCATAAGAGTCTCCTTTTGTGCAGGGCTTCCATGGCAACTCGCCAAAGTCGCCATGGTCTCAGTGAACTTATGGAGCCAGTAGATTAGTGAGCTTGCCAGTGGGTGCTTGTGGATGAACGTTAGCAATGAAACAGACCAGACACAGTATAGAACAATCCCTACAATTCTGCGATGTATGCAAAATTAAGTGTTCTTTTTTTGTAAAATCAATAAAATATGTAAAAAAAAGTATAGGACAATCCCTTATTAGACTTGCCCACTTGCTGCCAGTTTGAAGCCCTCAAGACGCTTACATGCTGTTCTTAGGGTTGTGTTTTTCCCCGCCCACCCACAAAACATCTAGGTATAAAAATGTTGAAAGCTTAAGCTTCCATTTCTCTACTTTACCAGTAACTAATAGCCCATGATACTCTGAGTCTGAACAATGGACATGACAGGGAATGATACTGTTTCCAGACTTGCTAATAAAATGAAACATTTTATTATATCTAATTAATCCAACAGATGGTGTAGGCTGTGCACTGTAATCTTGCTCCTTTGTGCGAGTTTGGTAAAACTTCTTTTTGAATTGGTTTGCCATGCCCTCACTATGTCCATTAACTGGGATAATGACTCTTATCATATATCAGTGCTGCAGCTCACCTTGCTCTCGATTGCACCTGACAAGAAAAATTGTGCTGTGGTAAATACAGGGTCATATTACCAACGATTAGCGATATTTATCGCTAACTAGGCTTAGCAACGAATGTTTTTTCGCAAAGCATCGCCGGAAATTATCGCTGAGATAACGTGCTATTAGCAACGTTTATCTCCAAAGCGATACATTTTCCGGCAAAAGCGTGAATATCGCTGAGAATACAGTGATATTCACGCATTAGCGACAAAATGCTCTTAGCCATGTTATCCACCTCCCATTGGATAACATGGCTAAGAACTGGTCAGAGCAGGCGTTAGTTTTTGGCGATAGCGGGAATATTTCCATCGCTACGCCTGCCTTGCTAACAGGCGATAGCGACGTAAGCAACTGCTTTCAGTCGCTAACAGGTGGGGTACGCCCACTTTGCATGTCATTAGCGATAAATATCGCTGACATGCAAAGCGGGACCCAAACCGCTTGCTATCACCTAAAGTTGTCGCTAACTGCTGTTAGCGACAGCTTGCTAATAGAGCGATAGAATTATTGCCGCTTAGCGGCCGAAAACGGCCGCTAAAGCGGTGATAATTGCCTATCGCCTTGCTTGGTAATATGCCCCACAGTTTGTGCTAATTGCCGTAACTGTTTCTTAAACCCATGATAAGTTGAGGGAATACATCGTATTCATTACAGCACTGGTTGTTAAAACTGTGGGGCTTATTAGCAAGTACCTCATTAAAATTATCGCCCTTTTAGCGACAGGAAACTGCCGCGAAAATAGCCATATTGGGCTTGCTAATATGCGCTATAGAAATCCAATAGAAGCTCAGCTTAGATGTCCTGCACATCTAACCTGGGCTTCTATTGGAATTCTATAACGCACATTAACAAGCCCATTATCGCAGCTTTAGCAGCAGATTCCTGCCGCTAAAACGGCAATAATTTTAACGAGGTTCTTGCTAATATGCCCCTATGTTGTGCCCAACCTGCTCCTTCAATAAGCCCATTCCAGCACACCCGGTAGGTTGAGACAATATCTCTGTTGAACCTCACACCTTTTAGTGCATTAATTCTAGAAAACTAATTTAGTCAGGAACGTGCTAAATCCACCCACATTCTTAGGACATTCAAAGAATCCTATTTTTCATTTCCTATGTTACCTGCTACTGTGTCCCGTTTCCTGTTCAATTACTGTTTTTTCCAGAGTCATATGGGGCCATGAGCCAAAATAACTCCTTATGCTATCATATGGTTTATGCCCTATTTTTCCACAAACTGTACTTGCAGTTGTGCAATGTTGTGCAATTTGCAGCTTATACCTCCCTTGATATGTTTGTGTTTGCCTTATGCTGACAGTGTATAAGTATTTACGTTTGGGACAGGTGTCAGTAGCACCAGCCATGGAGGGTTTCCTATCCTCTCAAGAGCTCCTGTTCTGAAAAACCCATGGAATCACTATTCATGTGTGCCATTTGAAGGGATTTGAAGCAGCACAATCAAGAGCTTAACGGACTCCTGTAGGTATTGTGACACCTAGCATAGAGAGGGGATAAAAGCATGATGTGTTTCGTTGCTTAAATATACATGGGTGTTCACTGAACCAGGACACCCACAACAACCTCAGGTAAAAATGGTAGGGCAAATGTATCTAGGAACACGCTTTCCACACCTTCATTGTTTTGCAAATCATTCAACGGGTTGAATTGTCTCTCACTGGCCACTTCGTGAGTTTTGCAGAGCTCTGAAGAGCTCATTATTTTTTCGAATTCTTTCATTGATTGCTTTAACCTGCTCCAATAGGGATGCCACCTTGTAGGCATATAATAAAAATGGGCCTTGCCACCCAGTGCCAGGGTGGTCTCCCCATTTTTCAGCAACGTTATGAATATTGCTGTAAATCCCTAAAGAAGCTATGGTCACTCCCACTGCAACAAATTCTTTCTTCCTATCTTTGACTTTCTTCGCACTTCTTAGAAGAAAACCCCAAAGCAATACAACTAGAGGAATCAAAGGTGTTGCCCAGGCTGCACTTGCAGTAATCCTGCATGTGTTATAGCTGTTATCAGCAGGCAGTTTACTATTAACATTCCTGATTCCTTAGCCTGGCTGACTCTCTGCCGGGAGTATGTGTATGTGACCAAACTTAACAATGAGTGCAGTCCTTTCTGCCCAAAACTGAAACAAAATGGCATAGATTTAGCATGTTCTTATTTGCTTAATTTTCACTTCGGATGTACCGACTGATTTGGCTTTCTCCAGTAACTATACCATAAATTAGATGTATTGTTGGATGGAGTTCCTGATGCCCGTCCAATTCTTACAGAAAGCTCAAAGTGCCACTTCATAGAATGTTATGTTATAAAATAAAGCCCGTAGTTGCTCTAGCAACTCTGTCCTAGCGCTAGTCCATGGCAAGAATCAGACTGCAGCAAGCAGCTTAAAACAATGAGGAGAGAAAGAGACC
This sequence comes from Lissotriton helveticus, assembly GCF_964261635.1. Lineage (NCBI taxonomy): Eukaryota > Metazoa > Chordata > Amphibia > Caudata > Salamandridae > Lissotriton > Lissotriton helveticus. The sequence goes on along the minus strand of NC_136063.1, from coordinate 1,706,440,274 downwards.
CTAACTAGGGAAGAGCCAGATCATCAGTGATTTCCTGAACTGAAAATTGTTCTGAATACTCCCGATGGAAAGGGGGAGCAAGGTCCAGAGACCTGGGGCCTTTGCACCAAGAGTGGGTTCCCGCACTTACCCTCTTAGAAGTGGAATAAGGCCAGATTACGATCAGCTGAGTGAAGAGGACGTCAGGGTCGATACAAAGATATCAGTTTTGACAATATTGGATCCCCCTTGGGAATACAGAATCTTGTGGGTGGCGCACAAGATCTCAAAGTGCAAATGCTGGTCCACAAGGAGCCAATTCAGTTTGCAAAGGAGACCAGAGGCAGAGCAAAAATTAGGAAGGGAAAAGAGTAGCCTGGCCACGACATTTTGTGCCAGCTGGTGTTTTCTACGAACTGGCTTATTGGCTTCCAAAGGAGGTAAGCCACCAGTGGTCACCCCAAGAGTGGGTATCTTTTCCTAGTAGAAGAATATCTGTTTTGTGCATGAATCGTCAACTGTGTTGCACAAGGCTACAGCAAATGACGCTTTGTCACTTTGTGGCCCAAGGATCCAAATAATTACAGGCCACATAATCTACTTCATTATGTTTTAATCTCCCCGCCCTTACTTTCTATGGTGCATGGTGGCAACTGTATAAACTGGAGCGTTCAGTGTTTTTTTATGAGGTGCATCGTAGGATTCATTCTCTCACCAGCAGTGAGGTGTGACTTCCTGATGTCCCCCGGGGAAAATTAGCACATGGAAGGTCAATGTCCCCTACACCCTATGCTGAGTTTGAGACCTTTTGTGAGTTTCTGGACCCTGTCTCCCCTTGCAATTGCTGAGCCAATCTCGTGTTCTATCTCTGTAGTAAAGCATTCATGGACTAACATCTACTGGGGCAGTGACAAATTCACAATAACAACTCATTGGGGAATGCACATAATTTGCCTACTGCTTAGTACCCCTGATGAGGTTCTACAAATGATGTCAGTCCTATGCAAGCACCTGACCTGCATTCTATCAACACCATGTGCCGCACCCGAAGCCTCATATCCCCCCCACCGAAGTTCTGACCACTCTGTGTGACTGTTCACCACAGTGGGAAGTGAAAATGTATAGCCCTCCTATGAGGGTTGAGGCATCAGTAATACCTCTCTCTTTAGACACTTTTAAATAATGAATGATGCATAAGCCAACTGTTCCTACTGAAATTGTGGTCTATTAGCCCTAAGCAGCTGCCTGTTGCACTATCACACATTCAGCATGTCTTTATTCAAGTGGACACTTCCTGCGAAAAGCTTAGACAATGCTTGAATGATTTTGGATACTGTACGAGGAGCAACACCCCAGACGATCACCGTGTAAAACCGGACATTTGAGTTCAGTCTCCATTGTGATAGGTGGGTAGGAGCTTGTCTCCCCTCACTTGGCCACCACCATCTACTGTTGCACCAGAAGCGCAATTGCTTCTATTGGTGCAGCACGCGCAGTAACACCAGGGCCCAGTCACTTGAGGGGCCACTGAACTCTGATTATTGTTGCATTCTACATATGAAAAACAGTCGACAGGCCCATTTCATGCCTTGCACTAAGACCCATGACCACTAAATGTACCTCTTTGTTTTTTGTTTATTTAGACCATAGTCTTTAAACACAACGGGAAACCACAATAAATAAATTAAAATTCAATTCATTAAAACTTCCTTATAGTATATTCATGATAAGAGTATGGAATCTACGTCCTTTCCCCAATAGCAGCAACCTTTTAACCCAAAGAAATTCAATATTGTATATATTAATCTAAGTAAATAAGTAACAGTACAATTCATTAAAAATACTTTATCAAATATGTCTACCGGTTACACTGTTGCTTATCAGATGATCTTCAGGCATTCGGGGGCGGGTCCGCAATGCTACTAGTTGTTGCAGACTCCCACGCCGTCCTTGCCTGGAAGGGTTGATCACACATGCCCTGCCATACTCCTGAGTGCCTTGCCTCTCTGTCATCGTAGTGAAGAGCAGCTCCCGTTTATCGATGTAAGAACGACAAAATAGGCACAGTGGTAAGTTACACGGGTCCATTAATATTTATTATTTTAAAAACACAGGGGCATATTACCAACCTATAGAGATAATTTTTGTCTCTAACTTATTTAGAGACAAAAATTATCGCCGCAAATCGGCGATTTTTATCGCAGATAAACCTCGCTATTAGCAAGGTTTATCGCAAATGCGATAAAAAACGGCCGCAATGCATGAATATCGCTGAAAAGTCAGCGATATTCATGCATTATCGAGCTAATGCTCTTAACCATGTTATCCACCTCCCATTGGATAACATGGCTAAGAACTGCTCAGGGGCAGGTGTTAGCTTTTGGAGATATTCGCGCTTAGCGCGAATATCTCCAAAAGTTGGTAATAGGAGATAGCGATGTTAGCGACTGTTTTCAGTCGCTAACATCTTGGCACGCCCACTTTGCATGTCATTAGTGATAAATATCACTGACATGCAAAGCGGGGCCCAAGATGGTCACTATCTCCTATTAGCTGTCGCTAACTGGTGTTAGCGACAGCTTGGCAATAGGGAGATAATTTTATCTCCGCTTTCTTGGCTTTTAAAGCCAAAAAAGCGGAGATAAAGCCCCTTGATAATATGCCCCACAATTCCCATTTGGTTAGATATTATTAAATATAACCTCATTTACTTTCATTTAGTAGGACTTCTATAAGTGTTTTGTCCCTAACAAGCAGACGTGAATATACCCCTCCAATGAATGCATTTGTTTAGGTATATGTAAATATTTCTAATTGAATTAGCAAAATAAGCTGCAGCCTGCACAAACAAGTAAAATCAATGAACCCTTTACTGCACTGCTAGCTAAATACTCCCTAATAACCCCTTCCACGGAATAATGTGAAAAAGCTCCAACTTCCTTAACGCTTTCCTTTCATCCTTCATTAATTATGCAGCCTCTTTGTTATGGACCGGCACACTATTATGGATATGCCAAGGCTGGAACACATGCACTTCACATAAAGAGTCTAAGACGCTAACCATGATGGCCGCTCCCTCAGAGGGATGCAACAATTGCCTGGCTTCATATATGCGGTCCCTCAGTCTCCTCTGCTAACAGAAAGGGGTGTCACTCCATACATAAGCTTGCACTCAAGGAAACATTAATTAAGGATATGAATGCGTAATACAAGCAATGTTTATGAGGCATGTATGGCTACTGCATAGAAGTTTACAGCCTTTTAATCACCATTATTTATGTTGTTTATAAGAACAACTGTATCAGTACGATGGACAATCCCACCACGTCAAGGATGCCCCTTGACCACACTTCTCACTACCTCCTAAAACACCTAGAATTGTTCACATTACTTGTGGCCCCACCACAGGCCCGGAGCCTCAGGAGGTGTTGACAGTCATGTGGGCAAGAGATGAAAAAAGAAACTCTTTGGGCCTGCAGGTTTCTTAAGCCCCCTCTGCCTTGGTGCCCCCAGATGACATCATACTCCTCAAGAGAAGTCACCGGAGCCCCCTTCAGAAACCTTCCTGCCTGTGGTGCAAATAATGGCTACCCTCTGCTAAGTACAGGGTCCACCAACTCATTCCCACCCTTCACTACGACGTCACTGAGACCCTGTCCATTGCAATGAAAATCTGGGTGCAGCACCACCTCAGGCTGGGAGCTCAAGAAAATCCAGCAGCAGAAGCCATTTAAAGCCAACAGCAAGAATATTAAGTGGGGTATGGCTGACAACTGATGGAATGAGATGTGTTCTGCACCCTCTCCACCACTGGCCACCCAAATCTCCCAGTTGTCCCAATTTAGTCACACCATCTGCAAGTGTGCAACTCATGATCTGCACCGGGAGCCCAAATGTGACCAGCTGGCAGCAAGGGAGTTATGGTATAAGAACCGTGGTTCTGCCACCTTAAAACATATCTTTTATGTACCTCTGAGAGTGGGGCTCTCAACATATGATTAAACAGCACAACACTTAAAAAAAATGACAATCAATTTGAATAATATATGTATTGGAAAAATATTTTGTAAATTAGAGACAATAACCAAACGACATATTCAACATACACAACAAATACACATGATTATTCACAATAGTGACATATAAAGGTGACAGATTGTGACTGTACAAATCATAATACTACAAAATGTATACAAGAAACATGAAATATCAATTTTTCTTCATGATTGCGTTAAATTCCTAGCAACAAAAAAACCCTAGCAAGACCTCCTATATTGTATGGGTCTTGTTGGGCAACAATGCTAGATCAGGAACGTCAACGTTTCGACTCCTAGTTACGTGTGCATGTCAATAATATCACTGTGGGGTCTTCTTCACGACAAAGAAAGAGTTGTCTATGCCCTCTTCAGAAGAAACAAGAAATGTGGCTATTTTTGGAAATCAATGTATGCGTGATAAAAATAAAAAAATGGAGTCAAGAGAATGAGCTCACCTTCAGAAGTGACTCAAGAAGCGCAATGGAATGCACGGTTTACTCAGTCAAATCCCCCACACAGGCTTGGAAGGATTCTAAATGTACCAGAGTTATCTTGCTCTGAACATAAATCATGAACACCTGTTAGTGATATGTTACATAAACAGGGTCAAATGGATAATGAGCATAAGGGTTTGGATCCTACCTGCAGTCTCAATAGTCTCCTGGAATCAATGAAGTTTTCAAATAGATTCTCCAATATTCAGGGGCACACTGGCTCCCCGTAAATCTGTGTTAAAAGATAATTCATTTGTGAAGGAATATTAGGGTACAAACTGTGACACCAACCCTCCACCGTGCGAATACGTGGGTTTAGAAGTTTAAAAAGTCATTCACCTCCGGTGTACCATGCTCGGAGAGTGGTTGGGGCTAATTCTGCCCACAATTTGTAATTCGTCATAGAACACACAGATCGGGTCCTGCCCAAGGTCTGATTATACCAATACTTCCAAGGTTATAAGGTCCAGCTCTGGATACATGCAGAAATAAATGGATTGAATTAGAGAGAAGCCACAAGCGTTGCCAGTAAGCTCCCCTCCACCCATAAAAGGTGAAGAAAAACTTACCTCCAGCATGTCAGCTCAGAGTCGTGGCTGAGAGCATGTTGGCCACTGCATCTCTCCCTCAAATAAAGATCATCGTGATTCCGGCATCCTTGTGTACGCAGGCATATACGGAATGCTGAGCTGATACGCTTTGCTATGGAAACCGAGCCGCTGGCTACCACAAAAAAGCAGAAAATCAACCTCAATTTCCAACTCACCGCATTGCCATGGAAGCCTGGCCCGAAGGAAAGGAGTTGCCGATTTAGCCCGCCTGCTCACTAACGTGCATCGTATTAGACAAGCGCGGACACCTCCAAATCATCCAGAGTCCATCAGAAGAAAAAAAAGAAATACAGTCATGAAATATGGTACAAACCCTCTGATAAAAAGTGACAATATAATACATTTAAAATCTTAAAATTACCCAAAATGGTTAAATGAAGAAGCAGCTAGTTTCAGTGTACAATATAGCAGACAAGATTCAATTAGATTTCGATTCACAGATAAGTAAAGCGGTCCTCGCTAGCGTTCAAACCATTAGGTGTCTTAGAATCTAAGAGAATGATGTGTCTAGTCTCTAATTTCCGTAGTAGTGCCTCTCGGTCACCACCTCTACTCTGAGGAGGGACTGTGTCAATTACAAAATACCTTAGATCTATAGGATTTTTATTGGGCTTTTCCTCAAAATGTCGAGCGACTGGGTACGCGGTGTCGCCGTTGTTAATGGCCCATAGGTGCTGGAGTATTCTTTTGTAAACCTGTGACATGGCACTACCCACGTAGCGCAGGCCACAGGGACACTCCAGCACGTACACTGCGTACTCTGTCCTACATGTCAGCTTGTGTTTAATACATACAGGCTTCTCACTGAAAGGAGTCTTGTATTCAGTTTTGCTGAATCCATTCCTGCATGCCTTACACGTCGAACATTTGAAGAAGCCTTTGCTGCTATTAAGCCAAGAGCCAGTAGTTCTCACTTCTGGGCTACTGGATACCAGACAATTGTTCATGGACCTAGCTCTCTTGTAAGCAATACTGGGAGAGCAAGTAACCTGATTGCCCAGTACTGGGTCACTGGTAATGAGAGCCCAATTCCTTTTCACAAAGCTGCAAATGGTTTGGTGTTGGCAGCTGTATGTAAAAATCAACCTAGTCTCAGTTAGTTCACCACTAGCTCTGTTCCTACTGCTGCAAGTTTTGCTAGTTAATAGCTTTAACCGACCATGAGAGTTGGCTCTATTCATTGCCTTATCTAAGAGATCAGGTTTGTAACCTCTTCTAAAAAATCTGGCCTTTCATGCTACCTGTGCCTCTCTGCAATCCATGTCCGTACTACATATTCTCCTGATACGAAGCATTTCTCCATGCGGTATACTTCCAATAAGATGGGCAGGATGATGACTAGAAGCATGTAGCACGGCATTGCATATATATATAGGAATTAGTGAAATCCCTTGGAGAACAAGTACATCAAGTGCGGGTGTCCCAAATCTACTTGAGATAGTCTGTATTCCTCAGAGGAAAGACATCCCTCGAGAAATCAGGAATGAATGGAAGAAGGGTAAAAATCTACAGAATCTGTCTGATATTGCCTCCAGCCTTGCCCCGCAGGAGGAATTCAACTTCCATTTCAGAGCGAAAGTTTTAAGGTAAAGGAGACAAACCTCCTTGGTGTAGCCGACCAATGCTTTATTGCAGTCAACCTAAAATCACATCTAGGTCGTCGTCCACTATGACCAGACACTATCCTTCTTTTTGTTGGAGCTTTTTACCTCAAATTTCTCAAATGTATATCTCTGGTTGCTATTATTAGATTTTTGTTGGTGTAATGCCATTATATTTAGGCTTTCCTGTTTTCTGTTTCTATTTTTGGTAGATTATGGTGGCTTTTTTCAGTGTTTTCAATACCTTTAAAAAACAGTGGTTATCAGTGGTTACACATTTGTGTGCCATTAAAATCAATAGAAACAGTGTTTTACTACTGTTTGTGGAATGTCTTGCTTGTATTACTGCTTGCTTTCTACACTGACAGTGCATGTGTATGGTCAGTGTGCGTAAGGGGGTATTTGAGGTCCAAATACATTTTTACAAATCAAACTTATTGTAGTATACCCTTCAATACTTCTTTAGAGAGTCTTTGGTCATGTGAGTGTGCTCTTTTCTTCCCATGTAAGCGTTTTTCTGTGAAAAGGCCCTCTCAACATTGGCACTTGAGACGGGCAACGCCAAAACAGTCAGTACACAATTTGCTAACTCTGACCACTGACATTGCTTTCCATGCCAATACTGTGGCACCTGTAGATTGCAATACTCTGGGACAGCTTCTGCAACATATGCATTGAACTGGGTGCATACGCCCTCAGTTATTGAAGCGCTAAAAAAATAAGCAGGACTTTTCTAAGTCTGGAGAAAATTCCCCTATATGGAAGGGATCTAGAGCTTGTGCAGATCACCTCAGGGATGCTTCAATGACTTCAAATGCCATGGTTGGTGAAGGGACATTTCTATGCATCATTGCAAGCAATTTCTCATGCACTGTAAAATAAAATGTCCTGAATTGCTCCTCAACATTTCTGTGCTTACCAAGTAGCAGGAATTCTAACATTCAACATGTTGCAGTTCCAAAGTCAGTAAAAGTGTCACCAAGCCTACTCTCAAGGAGATGTTTCACATCTACACCAATTACGATGAACACTTGGTAGACAAGGATGTTTTCAAACTCTAGTTTTTTATTATGTCCACTACAGCAGTCATGTTTGCCTGTAAAATCTAAGGATGCAGGAGAGTGTACTACTTTTGGACATCACTATCAATATGGGACCAAAGATCCTCACATTCCTTGCCTCTAGCAACATCGATAAGCAAAAATTATGTAAACGGTCACCACATCGATTATATAGTATTCACGGCCTCTAAGACTGAGAACCACTGACTAAATGACACAGTTGTGATGACTCTTTCTTTGATGTCACACAAAGCACAAAATGAGAAATATTTGTGTTTTAGTTCCTGTGCATAACAAAACAGTGCACTAGAATGGACTATAAAATAAATAGCATTCTTCATTAACTCTGAAGGGTATAAAGATGCTTTCAGCTTGCCATCTAGCAAGTGACAAGGATCTCTTAAAGGAAAGAACTTCAGCTCAGGTGTTGAATTTGACAGGCCATCACACACCTTTTTCATATATGTAGCTGAGTTACTGCAAATACAAACAATATCACTCCAATCATTCTTGATCTTCGTAAGAACTTTTTGCAGCAGCATTCCAAGTGACAACACGTTCCATGTTTTCCAAACCTCTGGTTTCATGTTTTCACCACAATCCCAGATGCTTGGTGACAGCACTCTTTTCACATATACCTGTCATTTTTTCACCTTGCATTGAATGTTTAAAGCCTTGGTTGTTTGGCAATTCACTTACTATCAATATTGACTTGCTAGAAAAGGGGTCTAATGTATCAAAGTGTTTCACCCATTCTCTGTTTGTGGGTAAATGTGATGGTACATATTAGGAAAGATTTGTATAAAACTAGCCATTTTACCTTTTAGTCTAAGAATCAAACATAGCGAAAATCTCAAATATAATTTAGATATTTTCTGATTTTCTAAAGTTTATAAAATAAATAAAACCTAAAGCATGATTCTAAACCCTGCATCTTTAGACCAAAGACAACAAAACTGAATAAAAAGCAAAAGGAAGAAAAAACAATATTATAGTGACATCCCTAAACAACAAATCTCAAGCAGAATAATGTTAGCCCAGTCTTTCTTGCTGCTGCCTTGTATAACAAAGTTACATTTTATTGTCCTCTTCAGAACTAAATAAAAATGACTCTTTCACTCACCTGTTCCTTTCTTTGAATGGCATTTATTTTGTGGTTGTGAAGGTGTTTTTTCAGTGTATACATGTTTTCTCTGGTGAAGGCCATTTTCATTTTGGTGGGGTTTTATCAGTTATTAGAGATTTAAAAATAAAACAGGATAGCCTAAATATATCTATTACGTTTTTTTCTAATTTGCAATGAGGCTTTTATTGTGTTGCGTTATTGACTTTTTAACTGCTTTGGTACTTCTAAATCCTTTACACAATTTCTTTAAGTTAAGCCTGTTTGCTCTGTGCCATTGATACCAGGGTTGAGCTCAGGATTAAAAGCCTGAAACTTTTCACTGAACATAACAGGTTAGTGACTTTATTATCTTCTGTGAGTTTCCATCCACTCCAATTAATAATTCACACTCACTAAATAATTTCAGATAGGCCCAGCCAGGCCTAAAGTAGGAAGCATGCCCAAAATTACATTGACAAAAGCCACTGATGTGAAGCAGAAACACTGTGAATATCCTTACAGTTACGAGGAGAATATTACCTGATCCAGCAAACTGTTGCAATTCAACACATTCTGAGAAAGAGGCTGACCCAGTCATTTTCAATTAGCATCAAGATCATAGTATGAAAAGTATGATTACAGTGCTAGCTACAGACAGCGAGTCAGTGCTCTTTTGCATGCTTGTACAAAACTTCTCCTCCATCCTTCCTCCTCCATCTTCATTTCTCAGATATGCCACAAGCTAGTAGAATTGCTTGCTTAGACAAGAGCTTTGAGGGTCTATCATTTGTGTGACATTGGATTGAGTGTACTGATATTGCAAGAAATGAAGGTTCTTAACCCGGTAGAGTGGGGGGAGGAGGTGACCGTTACCAACTTAATAGACAAACAAAATGCAATCCTGAGAGAATCTCTGCTCAAGTCCTGGTAGCTATGGCATGAAATCCAGGTAAATAAATAAACTCTACTTATTGGTGGATTTGGGAAAGTAGGGGAGGACTCAGTCCATGTATGGGAGGGTTGTGTATGTGACAAGAACATGTTAGCATGGTTCTTAAACTCTAACCAAAGTAATATATATCAGCAGGACAGCTGAATGTGTAAGAACGAGACTGTGAATGTGACAAGGACATGTTAAACTTTAATCAAGGAGATAGACAGAAGGCTATGTGACAAAGTGTTAGCTAGGATATGAAATGTGGTTGTTAGAGGTGGTAGGGATTGCTTGTCACTTGTGCAAAGGAATCGTTCCGTGTGGAGTTGTGCAGATGAAAAGCTCTGCTGAAAGATAAGGCATTATCATTTTGTAACTGTTATTTCAGCTGAGTTTCCCATTCGTAAACTGAAGCTAAAAATAAGTAAAACGTCTATGTTGAACATTCATGGTGTTATGCAAATATTTTAATAATCAAGGGACGAGCCAAAATTTGATTTAATTTAATTAAACAACACACCAGGCAATTACAGAGAAGTGTGAATTAATGTCATGCACTAGTACAATTTTACAGTAAAGAACACAATACAACAAAATTCAGTATTTAGAAACACAGAGAAAAATGTATTAAGTGAATAGGCACCAGGAGCATTTAAACCGGATAAATGTTTACATTTTCACCACCTTAAGTATTGATGATTCCCCCCACCAATCCCATCCCTTCTCCCCAAGACTTCTGCTGAGCCTTTTTTTAGGTCTCAGCTCTAGATAGCGTGCATGCGCTTTCACGAACCAAGACTGCTGCATCTACTTCTGGACTCACAGCTCCATCCATATGCTTTCTATTACTTCACATTAGCTGGCAGCATTGTGGCTCCATTTTTTGGTGTTCCTATTTGTCAAGGACATGTATACCTCATGCCTCTTCTGGTATTTTGCCCTCCCTGAGCCCACCTCCCAACTACTTTTTGAGCATAGGCAGAAACGATCATTCATTTCGGGACTACTTTTTAAATGCGTGACCATGCTGTCGGTTGGCCTGGATGCTTTATCTGTGCAGATCGCTAAAATTCGCATTTTGGGGATTGCTGTAGTCCTGTTGCGTTATCTTCCCCCAATTCACTCAAGACTATCACACACTGGGAGGGCAGTGAGGCAGATGCTGCGAGATATGTTTGAGAACACTTCACACAATGCATTTGCGTTTCGTTTACTTGATCAGGTCAATGTCCGCCTTGCAAATTCGCGTTCATCTCTTAGCATGGCAGCACTGCTATTTTGTGATTTCTGTCATAATTGTGACAGAAAGCATTTCAGTCTTTACCGCAGCCTTTATTGCGGTACTTTTTGTGTTATTCAAGAGCTTTGCATTACTGCTTTGCTCTTTGCCTTAGTCAACCTGTACACTCTAAGAATCCCGATGTGGGGATGGTGGAAGATGCAGTGTCATGGACGCGGCACAGCCGAGGACACTGTAAACATCGTTCAGGTTTCTCTTCGCTCAATAATCAGACCACACTGTTGTTAAGCTTAAAAGGCCATTTATTAGGACCAGGCTGCACGACATAAACCACAACAATAATCAACAACAACTACATCTCCCCCAACGCCAAAACTCCATCATCATACTCTCCTTTCATTCCACCTTCCGTTCTTCAACCTTACCTCCAATCTCTCTTTGCATCCTGGCACTACTCTCATGCCACCAGTCGCCCCTCCCATCATTCACTCCTCCCCCCCACGAGAGGTGGGTGTGCCCGCTAGTGATTCCCCCACCCCTCCCAAATACCGCCAAACCTGCCGCCCGTCCTAAACTGGCACGCTCTGCTAACCCTACCCCCAAACCCTAAAAATTGTAGGGCGGGTGGGTGGCCACAGAAAAACTAACTAACCCCCACCCAGCAATGCCAGAATGCAGGAAGAGGAAGTCACCTTCCTCCCCCTGCATTCTTATACCCACCCCCACCCCCAGCCACGCCCTCAACCCCAGCCTGGCCCTTCCCCACGCGAAAGACCCAGGGGGAAGACTAGACTGCGCCTTCGCTTCCCCCGGGGCCCTCCATCGCGCAATAATCAGGCCAAACTGTTGTTAAGCGTAAAAGGCCATCTATTAGGACCAGGCTGCACAACATAAACCACAACAATAATCAACAACAACTACATCTCCCCTCCCAATGCCAAAACTCCATCATCATACTCTCCTTTCATTCCACCTTCCGTTCTTCAACCTTACCTCCAATCTCTCTTCGCATCCTGGCACTACTCTCATGCCACCAGTCGCCCCTCCCATCATTCACTCCTCCCCCCCACGAGAGGTGGGTGCGCCCGCTAGTGACTCTCCCACCCCTCCCAAATACCGCCAACCAAGGAACCCCCTTTAGGGCGGTTACCTGCCCCCCCCCTCCAGGGGCTCCTGTGCCTCTTTCGACTCCACACCGTCACACATCCCTGCGGCACCAGATCGCTTCATTCCACAACTTGCTCACTACATCACACACTTCCATCATGTAATACGCATTCCCAAGCGTCGAAAGATGCACTCCGTCATCCCTAAAAAGCAACCTTTCTTCCAGTCATAGTCCGGGATGGGAGATCACCTTAATGTCTTTCGCTCCACAGAAAACCCGCATTGCCCTGTTCAATTTTCTCCGAGTCTTCTCGACTGCCCCATGCTTAATTGCACCCCTCCAAACTCTCCTGGGGATGAATTCAGTCCAAGCAATGCAAGCCCCAGATAACCTTAGCTTCATGGCCTCCAGATCCCTCTGCATCAGCTGCAAGAGCGCCAAACCCGACAGCTGAATCAAGTAATTTTTCCTCCAAGTGGATGATCAACAATTCCGGGCATCCCCTCTGTGGGACCATCTTCGTGAGCCAGGGCAAAAATGCCCCCCATCGCATCACCCCTTTTCCCCACCAGTGCACCCCATGATGGAGTCCATTGAGTCCCAGGTTACGGCCGTACACCTGCTGCTCCACATATTTCGATGCCCAGTGCACAAAGGAATGCCCCACGATCCATGTGACCGTCTTGGCCCCCGGTCCGCCCACGCAACCTACGAAAGAAAAAGGTATTAATACACATTCTAGTAATATTGTCTCTTCAACATCCTACCATCCCACCCCTAGGCCCCTACCTATTTCTTGACATATCGCTCACAACATCGTGACCGCCATCTACCAATCCGACGTATCCGATCCCAGGACCACCCCAAACGCGCCGCCGCAGTAGCCGCCCCTATTCTAAAAGAATGTGTCCCAAACCCCACTGGATTCAACCCCAAACTGCTCACTGCCTGGCGCAAAACCGCCAACAGCTGCACCGCCGTGACCCTGGCCCCAGACTCATGGCAAAATATCTCACCACCCGACAACCGTACCTGGTCCACAAACAACCTCCACATATTCACCGGACAGACACCGTCCCATCCGCTCTCACAGAGCCAAACCCATTTGCCCCTTCCCAACTGGTCCGTCTTAGACTGGCTCAGCCAAATACCCAAACGTCCTGCCTCCACACGTACTTCCTCAAAACGCCTACCACCACAGGACCTTGTCCCCAACAACTCCGAAACCCTAAAAGCCTCACAAAACATCCACACCATGCACAATCTGAACAGACGAACCTCAAACCCATTATAGCAACATAACGGTAACACATCAACAATATGAACCAACAACTCAAATGTCACCGCCTCTCTCAACACTCCTCCCCCCCTGTTCTCTCTGCCCCAACCCCAGAGCATCCTTCCAATGACTACATCTTTTGTAGGGTAAAAACCAAAAAACAAACTGGCATAAAAGGACAATCCCGCCAGTTTTCCTGAAATCGTTGCAGCCGACAATCCAGTGCAGAACAAATTGCAAAACTCCCTGCTCAATCACCGAACGAACCCCCCCAGCCGTTTCCAGTTGCCACCCCATAAAAGAAACAAACTCATCCCATGCCAGCCTGTACGTCCTTCTCGTTGATTCCGCCACAGAGCTCTCCACCAGTCCTAACACTCTCACTCCCCCAAGGCCCAAACGCCCGCCGGCAGTCTGGTCTTGTGCTGGTCCACACCAGGGGCCAACCTCCGGAAACGCTGCCACTGCGAACGAGACAAAGCATCCGCAATGTCGTTATTCGCCCCAGGGACATGCTTGGCTAGGAAAATCACATGCAGCTTCAAACAACGCAGCATAAACCCCCTCAACAGCCGCAACACTCTCAAATCTCTTGCCATCTGTCGGTTGACCAACTCAACCACTGTCATATTCTCCACATGAAACAACACCGACCTGTTCTGAAATTCAGCTCCCCACAGATCCAGCGCCACCAACAGAGGAATAAACTCCAAAAAAGCAATGCTCTGCCCTTGCTGCAACCAGTGTGCCGGCCATTCCTCTGTGCACCACATGCTGTCCCAGAAAAGGCCAAAACCTGCCGCCCCCCGCTGCGTCTGAGAAAATCTGAATCTGCCACACCGTCCGCTCCTCCACAAATTCCAGAGACACTCCATTGAAGTCAGAAAGAAAAGTCCACCAAGTCCGCAAGTCAGCCCGCACCCCCATGGAGATCCAGACCCTGTGATGTGGCAACACTGCTCCCGACATGGCCATGCAGAGTCTCCTGCAAAACGTCCTTCCTGCTCGCACTACACGGCACGCAAAGTTCAGGAACCCCAACAGCTGTTGCACAGCGCGCAGCGCAATCCTCTTCTCTCCAATAGCCCACAGCAGACATGCCTGGATCTCAGAGACCTTCTCCCGGGGAAGGCAAGCCCTCCACAAAACGGAGTCCAGCTCGATCCCCAAAAATGTCAGGCAAGAGCTAGGTCCAGCAGTCTTCTCGGGCGCCAAGGGGACCCCGAAGCTCTGCGCCATGTCCTGGAAATGTGACAGGGCCCTGCCACAATCCCCTGACTGCTCGCTTCCAATGAAAAGGAAATCATCTAAGTAGTGTGTCACAGCCTTGTGCCCGCTAATCTGACTAAAAGCCCACTGCAGAAATGTACTGAATACTTCAAAAAGCGCACAGGATATGGCACACCCCATGGGCAAGACCGTGTCCTCGTAAATGGCCCCTGCAAACTGCATACCCAACAAAGGAAAATCCACCGGATGAATCGGCAGCAGGCGGAAGGCTGATTTGATATCACATTTAGTCATCTCCGCACCCCGTCCGCTCATTCGCACTAAGCGAATAGCATCGTGACCTGTTCTCAGGACACCCCCGCGCCGCACGGACCCCCAGCTGTGTGTGTGCCCCTCCAGTGTCCTCGCTGCTGCTCGCAGTCTCGACCTGCCGTTTTCCTGCTCCCCTAGCTGGTATTGTTGCCACTGACTCCCTGTATTGTACCCCTGCTGTACCTTGGTCTCTGTTGTAAAGTTGTTGTACTTTTGTTGTAATAGTGTGCATCTATCGTTTTTGCCTGTCCAGCCCCGCTCCCCGCTTCCCGCAACCGTTCTCGCGGCCACGCCCCCTTTTCTCTGTGTCCTCCCCGCTCCCGCCTCCCAGCTGCTCCTCCCTCCCACTTGTCCTTAAATGGCGACCGCGCGGCACAGGTGAGTGTAACCTGTTCTCAGGACACCCCCGCGCCGCACGGCCCCCCCAGCTGTGTGTGTGCCCCTCGTGTGCCCTCGCTGCTGCTCGCAGTCTCGATCTACCATTTTCCTGCTCCCCTAGCTGGTATTGTTGCCACTGACTCCCTGTATTGTACCCCTGCTGTACCTTGGTCTCTGTTGTAAATTTGTTGTACTTTTGTTGTAATAGTGTGCATCTATCGTTTTTGCCTGTCCAGCCCCGCTCCCTGCTTCCCGCCGCCGTTCTCGCGGCCACGCCCCCTTTTCTCTGTGTCCTCCCCGCTCCCGCCTCCCAGCTGCTCCTCCCTCCCACTTGTCCTTAAATGGTGACCGCATGGCGCAGGTGAGTGTGACCTGTTCTCAGGACACCCCAGCGCCGCACGGCCCCCCAGCTGTGTGTGTGCCCCTCGTGTGCCCTCGCTGCTGCTCGCAGTCTCGATCTGCCGTTTTCCTGCTCCCCTAGCTGGTATTGTTGCCACTGACTCCCTGTATTGTACCCCTGCTGTACATTGGTCTCTGTTGTAAATTTGTTGTACTTTTGTTGTAATAGTGTGCATCTATCGTTTTTGCCTGTCCAGCCCCGCTCCCCGCTTCCTGCACCCGTTCTCGCGGCCACGCCCCCTTTTCTCTGTGTCCTCCCCGCTCCCGCCTCCCAGCTGCTCCTCCCTCCCATTTAGCCTTAAATGGCGACCGCACAGATGCGCAGCGTTCACGGGCAGCGGGCGCGCCGATTGTGTGCCGAAGGCGTGCCAAAGGCAAGCCCGTCGACACCCGTCCGCGCCTGGACCGCGCCCAGTGCCAGAACCCCTGGTCCCCGTAGACGCTTGCCCACACGACGGACCTACAACGCCGCCACCCTCAACGCACTCAACGCCGGCCAAAGCCCCGCCTGCTACCGAGCCACCCCGAAACGCACCCACGGACCCTTCACCTGCCAAGCCTGCAAATTCACCTGCCTCCGAACCTGCACCGCACCTGCCAAGCCGAGCACCCGCAGCAACCACCTGAAGTGCATCCTGCTCAACACCCGCTCCGTCCACAGACACGCCGTCGAACTCTGGAACCTGCTCGACACCACATCACCAGACGTCGCCTTCCTCACGGAAACCTGGATGAACGCCTCCTCAGCGCCCGACATCGCCATCGCCATCCCGGACGGATACAAGATCACCCGGAGGGACCGCGTCAACCAGACTGGAGGAGGCATTGCCGTCGTCCACAAGAACACCATCCGCATCACGAACGACACCTTCCCCGCCGCCGAGCACCTCCACTTCCAGATACACACCGACCCTAAGACAACCCTCAGAGGCACCCTCATCTACAGACCCCCGGGACCACGCACACAATTCAGCGAAGACATCACAGACTTCATCAGCCCGCACGCCCTCCCCTCCGCGGACTACATCCTCCTAGGGGACCTCAACTTCCACCTGGAGAACAACAAGGACCGCAACACCGCCACCCTGCTGGACAACCTCGCAAACCTCGGACTCAAGCAACTGGTCAACACCCCCACTCACTACGCAGGCCACACGCTTAACCCAGTCTTCTCATCCAGCAAGCACATCACCTTCAGCCACTCCACCGGACTTCACTGGACCGACCACAGGTGCGTCCACTTCAGCTTCAGAAAAACAGCGACCCACCACCACCCGCAACAGGCTCCTCACAGGAGCTGGAGCAAGATCACCACTGAGCAGCTCACTACCTCCCTCAGCCAGAACCCGCCCGCCAGCACAACGGACCCCAACAAAGCAGCCCGCAACTTCACACAGTGGCTGACCGCCTGCGCAGATGACCTCACGCCACTGAAAAACCCTCCCAGCAGACCCAGAAGCAAGAAAGCCACCTGGTTCACCGACGAACTCAAGGACTCCAAGAAGAACTGCCGCACCCTCGAGAAAGCCTGGCTCCTCGACCAGACCACAGACAACATGACCACCCTCAAACAAGCCACCCGCAAGCACCACCAGCTCATCCGCACCACCAAGAAGAAAACACTGAAGGAACGACTGGACAACAACGCCCATGACAGCAAGGAACTCTTCAGCATCGTCAAGGAGTTCTCCAACCCCAGCACTGGCAACAATGACATCACTCCTTCACAAGACCTCTGCGACTCTCTCGCCTCGTTCTTCCACCGCAAGATCACCGACATCCACAACAGCTTCGGCGCACCATCCAAGCACCCTACCGTTGAACCAACGCCCCCCACCGCCACCCTCCGCACATGGACCGCGGTGACCACCGAAGACACAGCCCGCACGATGAACACCATCCACTCCGGATCTCCAACCAACCCCTGCCCTCACCACGTCTTCAACAAGGCCGACTCCATCATCGCACCCCAACTCCGGGACATCATCAACATCTCCTTCAACACCGCCACCTTCCCGGAGAGCTGGAAGCACGCCGAGCTCAGCGCCCTACTAAAGAAACCAACAGCGGACCCCACCGACCTCAAGAACTTTCGCCCGATCTTGCTCCTCCCTTTTCCCGCCAAAGTCATTGAGAAGACCGTCAACAGACAGCTTGCCGCCTTCCTCGAGACAAACGGATCCCTTGACCCCTCGCAGTCCGGTTTCCAAGCCAACAACAGCACCGAGACCGCCCTTATCGCAGCCACCGACGACATCAGAACCCTGCTCGACAACGGGGAAACAGCAGCCCTCATCCTCCTGGACCTCTCCGCAGCGTTCGACACTGTCTGCCACCGCACCCTAGTCCAACGCTTCAGCAACACAGGTGTCCAAGAGAAGGCACTGGAATGAATCATCTCGTTCCTCGCCGGAAGAACACAGAGAGTCCGCCTCCCCCGTTTTGATCTGAGGCCACCGAATTCATCTGCGGCGTACCGCAAGGATCATCACTCAGCCCCACCCTCTTCAACGTCTACATGAGACCCCTTGCAGCCATCGCACGCCAACACAACCTCAACATCATCTCCTACGCCGACGACACCCAACTGATCCTCTCCCTCACCAGAGACCCCGCCACCGCAAGAACTAGCCTACACGAAGGGATGAAAGACGTGGCCGAGTGAATGAAGAACAGCCGCTTGAAACTGAACTCAGACAAGACGGAAGTCCTCATCCTGGGACCATCGCCCTCCGCCTGGGACGACTCCTGGTGGCCCCCGGCCCTAGGCAACGCACCCAAGCCAACAGACCACGCACGCAACCTGGGCTTCATCCTGGACTCCTCCCTCTCGATGACCAGACAAGTCTACGCCGTCTCCTCATCATGCTTCAACACCCTACGCATGCTCCGCAAGATCTTCTGATGGATCCCGACCGAAACCAGGAAGACGGTCACCCAGGCACTCGTCACACGCCGACTGGACTACGGAAACACCCTCTATGCCGAAACCAAAGCCAAACTATAGAAAAGACTCCAATACATCCAGAACGCCTACGCCCGACTCATCCTGGACATCCCCCGACGCAGCCACATCTCCGGCCACCTGAGGGACCTGCACTGGCTCCCCGTCAGCAAGAGAATCACGTTCAGACTCCTCACCCACGCACACAAGTCCCTCCACAACCTGGGCCCCAAGTACCTCAACGACCGCTTGACCTTCTACACGCCCACCCGCCAGCTACGTTCGACAAGCCTCGCCCTCGCCGCCGTACCACGCATCCGAAGAGCCACCGCCGGAGGAAGATCCTTCTCCTACCTGGCGGCCAAGACATGGAACACCCTCTCCAACTACCTTCGGCTGACCCAGGACCATCTCGCCTTCAGGAGACACCTCAAGACCTGGCTGTTCGAGCAATAGCAGACCCCCTTCCCCTAGCACCTTGAGACCCTCCGGGTGAGTAGTGCGTTATACAAATGCTATGATTGATTGATTGATTGATTGATCGTCCACCGACGCATAAAGGACCCGGGAGTCTACTTCCGCCAAGAAATCGTTAACGGACTGGCCCTCCGGCCAGGACAAGTGATGTATCGTCCTAAACTCCCCTTCCTCCTTCTTGGGCACCACACCCAATGGAGAAACGATCAGCTGCTCCAAAGGCCAGTCCACAAAGGGGCCTGCCACTCTGCCCTCCAACACTTCTTTCTGCAGTTTAGCCGCCACTACCTCTGGCAATTCCTTCGCTGACTTGAGGTTGTCTGCCCATCTACGCACCCTCGGTCCTTGGTAGCCCACTCTAAAACCTTCCGTGAACCCCCACTGCAACTTCAACGCAGCCTCCCTGTCAGGGTAACACGCAAGCCAGTGGGCCATCGCTTCCACTTTAACCGGAGTAGGCGCCCTTCGCGCCAGGCTGTCCCCTACCTTTCGCATTGGAGTTTCGCCACTGCTCCGAAGACGTGGCCAGGGTGAGACATTGAGTGACCGTTTGACGCCCGCCGCACTTGGAGCACTCATGTTTAAACTTACAAGGGTATCGTGAGCAATATCCCTTGTTGTAGCTCCAGCAGGCACTGGTCGTGTTAGTGCCTGTTTTGGCCCCTGGGGCTGTGTGTCCTGCAGGGGTGACCACCCCTCCCGCCCCAGACTGGGCGGGCTGCGCTGGAAAGGACCGATAAGGTACCGGCAAACCACTAGCCGTGTGCGTTGAGGCGGACAAATGCGTCGACGCCATCCACTGCATCCAGAGTTCCTGATCAATCTCCCCCCACGGCTTGTCAGGATTCACACTAACGCACGCCCTAAATTCTTTGTCATAGCTCAGCCATGCGAAACCTCCAAACTGTAACTGCGCCTTCCTGATAATGTCCATGTACTTGAACAAGAGGATAGCCCTATCCAGGTGCTTCTCGCAGTATATGCTGGCGTATATCAAAAACGCCGACCACCAATTTTTCATATTGACGGGGACCCGAGGCCTCCTGGTCAATTCCCACTCCTCTTCCTTGGAGCCCTCCTTGGCCTGCACCTCCCTGTGTAGCAGCTTGAAAACATCGACATACTCGTGTTTACAAATCCTTCTCATAATCTTTTCGGACAAATGAGACCCCAAAGGCATGGCCAAGCCCATATAGGACAGCTTCTTCTGGTGTTTGTCCCCCCCTTTCTCTTCCTTGTCCTCCTTTCCCTCCGACCGGTCCTTCGATCCCGGCTTGTCCGTCTGTACCCCTGCCGTCACCACCTGCTTACCTGTCAATGCAAGCGCCCCCACCGTAGCCCCTTTCGTCCCTTCATCCCGCACAGACCCCTCCCCCACTCCAACTGACCTGCACGCCTTCTTCCTGCCACCTTTCTGGCCCTCCTCCCAAGCAGCCCACCAAGCACCCTCACCTGTCAATGTGGCTTGCGACGGTCCGGGCCGACGGTCCGTGCTGCTGTTCTTCACCACCGACCCTCTCGCCTTCCCGGTCTTCTTCTTAGGGGCCTGTAAGACACCAAGGCCACTGTTGCCCTGCCCTCTTTCAGCCGTCCTGTCCACGTCATCCCTCACTTCACCTTCGTCCAACTCCTCACTCTCAGCACCGTAGTCCAACTCCACGTCCCACTCATCCTCCACAGGCTTCCATTCTACCTCACGCACAGCCCGTTTCACTCCCTTCTGTACTGGCACACCACTCCCCGATCCAGCATCCACACCAGACGCTGAAGCCCGGTCCCGCGCCGGAGGGAGAACCGCTGCCGACTCCCCTACTGCTTCAAGGCGGCGTCCAGGAGCCGTCTTGCGCTCTGCCGAGCCTCCCACCCTTTTGCTGACAACCGCCAGCTGGGATCCCCCCTTCCCGCCCGGGTCGCTCCAACCCGGGCCGGCTCTGGCATTGCCGGCCCTCACCGCTGTCTTGGCTGTCCCTAACTGACCCTGCCTATCACCCATGCCCCACCTCATGTCCCCCCGGTCCCCCCTCTTCTGAGCCTCCTCCTGCTCTGCCCAAAACTCCTCCTCCGACTTAGGGGTAGGCGGGCCCTCTAATTTACCCCCCAGGCAGCACCCGCCCGCATGTCCTCCAGTTCAACCCACCTAGCGTCCACCTCCTGAACCAGCAACCTCTGTTCCCTAATCTTAGTCTCCACATCCAAGGCCTCCCACCTGCCCAGCAGAGGAGGGCAGTAGCCCCTGGGCCCCAACCTTTGCATGCTACTCCAGATAACAACCCCCCCGGTGCCCCCAGCCCCCCCAGGCCTGGG
The DNA here is from genome assembly GCF_964261635.1 of Lissotriton helveticus. NCBI lineage: Eukaryota > Metazoa > Chordata > Amphibia > Caudata > Salamandridae > Lissotriton > Lissotriton helveticus. Next base: position 1,706,418,781 of record NC_136063.1, on the reverse strand, counting down.
CTTCATCGCCACTTGCCCAGCGGGCAGGCCCCTAACTCGCTGCAGTACCGGGGTTCTGGCCCTGGAACCCACAGACAGGTGCAGGGGCCCACACTCTGCTGGCCCCCCTAACACCACACAGGCTGCCTCCTCACCCTCACTGCCCCCTTCCTGCTCCAAAATCACAGCCCCAGGCCCCCCTGCACCGGGCCACCCAGGTCCACCGCTCCAGGCCCCCCTGCAGACAACTCAGGGACCAGGCTGTCCTCGTGACCCAGGGGCCCCTCACTCGAGCCAGGAAACTAACTGGGCCCCAAAGGGGGACCTTGCACCCCCCCAAGGGGGCCTTGCCATGCCCCCTCGTCCACTACAGGCCTCACCTGCCCCCGGTCCCCCACCACCAGGCCCCCGCTCCCTTCCACTTTTAAACTCGGAGGCTGGCTCCTACGCCGGCCTCCGTGCTGTGCACCTCGTCCCCCCGAGCCCCGCCCCCGGCCCAACACCAGCTTACCTGCCGGAGCAGAGTCCTCCTGGCAGGCAAAAACGGCAGCTGACACCCCCGCAGCAGCCGCCCGCCGGGAACTCTCCAGGCCCACCACGCCTGCTCCAAAACCCCCGGCCTAAGAAGATCAGCCCTCCTGGCCCTCCCCAACACCCGAAGTGCCTCCCGCATTGCCTCCGCCTCCCCGGACATTCTCCTACCAGAATTACCGACGCCACCTCGAGCCCCAGCCACCGACCAGATGGCCACCGTCAATCGCCAAAATTCCGCTCGACCAGACCTCGCCGCAACTTTCACAGGCCCCAAATCACTTCCACAGAAAAAGTAACTAACCCCCACCCAGCAATGCCAGAATGCAGGAAGAGGAAGTCACGTTCCTCCCCCTGCATTCTTATACCCACCCCCCAACCACACCCTCAACCCCAGCCTGGCCCTTCCCCGCGTGAAAGACCCCGGGGGAAGACTAGACTGCATCTTTGCTTCCCCCGGGGCCCTCCATTATCGTTGTTTGTTGTTTGTCAACCCCGCATCTATTCTGGCAGATACAGAAGTGCTTCCCCTCGGAACTCCATCTACTAGGCTTTAATTTTAGTTCCAGTGACTGGCCGAGTCTGCTGCAGGAAAGGTGTAAGACACTTAAAAGAATTGGGCACCGGGTGTCTGATATGCAGTCTGAGCTAGGAGCAGACGGGAAGGCTTCACCGGGGCCTGGGCGCTCTGATAGCACTATGTTCTAGGAAACAGAACGACCAACATCACAGAAGCAAAATTCTCCTTACATACAGTCTGCCACACAGCAACCTATAAAACCTCCTTGATCTAAAAGTACGAAAGCAGTTAAAAGAAGGCACGTCATTGCACTTTTTGCTTTCATAATTTTCCAGCGCTATTTCCATTTCTTTCGAAATCGTACAATTGTGCCTTCCATTAAATATCTTTTTTTATATTTTTTGACACATTCCTTTATGCAACAAAACGTTAACTAATCTCATACGTTTTTTGTGATTTTATACTAACTTCACATCTGTGGAAACATGTCATGCTGCAAGCACACACTCCTCAGTCTGTATCTTTCTTGCTCACTTTGCCACTGGATTCAAGCTAGCCTGGCTGATGTGGGGTGTTACCCCAAAACTGGTTGTAGGATGCTTGTTTCAGGTCCAGGGAAGACCTGGCTTGGCAGTTGGGTCCGGACTGTTCCCATGAGGCACAGGGTCAAGACTGATTTGCATATGGCTGGGTCTGAACTGGGGTAACAAAGTGAGCTAAAGAACAATGATGGATTCAACTCATATCTGTGACTAGGGGTGAGTGTCAAGTTTCAAGCGCTCCATCCTTCATCTCCTTGTGGTTGCTTTGTATGCCCTAAGTTTGCAGGCTATGCCTAGACGTGGGTCCCTTGCTCACTATGCCACTGGATTCAAGCTAGACTGGATGATGAAGGGCGTTACCCCAAGACTGTTCCCAGGATGCTTGTTTCTGGTCAAGGAAAGACCTGGCTTGGCAGTTCAGTCTGGACTGTTCCCATGAGGCACAGGGTCAAGAATGATTTGCATATGGCTGGGTCTGAACAGGGGTGGCGAAGTGAGCTAAAGAACGATGAAGGATTCAACCCAGATCTGTGATTGGTGTTGAGTGTCTGAAAAGTTTCAGCGCTCCGTCCATCATCTCCTTGTGCTAGCTTTGTTTACCCTAAGTTGGCAGGGTATGCCCAGACCTGGGTCCCTTGCTCACTTTGCCACTGTATTCAAGCTAGCCTGGCTGATGAGGGGTGCTACCCATAAACCGGGTCCCACGATGCTTGTTTCCAATCCAGGGAAGACCTGGCTTGGATGTTTGGTCTGGACTGTTCCATGAGGTATAAGGTCAAGACAGATTTGCATATGGCTGGGTCTGAACTGGGGTGGTGAAGTGAGCTAAAGAACAATGATGGGTTCAATCCAGATCTGTGACTGGGGGTGAGTGTCTGAAATGTTTCTGCGCTCCGTCCATCATCTTCTTGTGTATGCTACATTATTTCAATCAGCATAATTTCACCAAATGCCGCACACATTCCACGCTACACAATTCAACTCTACACATTCGCATTCCACACCACATAATTCAACAAGCCACATAATTCAACTCAACAACACAATTACACAACCCACCACATACATCCAATCCACACCCCAAAAGTTCACCCCATTATTCAACAGCATACCACATAATTAAACTTCACTTCATACCACTCCACAACCCAAAATACCATTCCACATATTTACACTCCATGACACACAATCCCACTCCACATGATTCCAATAAACTCAATATCACATTACTACTATCCATATAATACCTCTGCATAGCATGCTACATAATTCCACTCCACAAATACACTCCATACTCAATTCCACCACACACAATTCCACAATTAACAATGCCAATCCAACCCACATCCAGCCCACATAATTTGACTCCACACCACATATCTACTGGCATTTTCAACGCCAACAGCTCTAACTCTTACAAATGTAAGACCTATTGCATTTCAAATGCTTGTTTATATTTAGAGTAGGTTGAGCTTAGCCGTTTCATAACTTCTTTACCTAAAATGTGTCCAGTCAGAATTTGTGTACTTTTTCCCCATAGGCTTGGGTTGCTAAAGGTAACTACCAGTTGTGGAGTCCCATATAAGACACCATGAAAATGCCCAAAATGTAGCAAAATATTGATTTCTTTGGAAAAAAGGGAAAACGTGCTGTGCACGAAATTATATATTTCTGTTTTCTAAAAGTTGTATCAACTAAAGGGTTCCTGTGCTAAGATTGCCCTCTTCCCTGCTTTTAAGAACAGGTAGAGGTGTGAAAAAATAATTTGTTACTACAGTTTTTACAATTTTCTTGGTGGCAGTTGATTTTACTTATTTAGGTTTTATTTCTACCTACTTGAAATTTTTTGTAGAGCAAGGAGTGAAAGTGATTTGTTATTCCAGAAATCTATACATATCTGAAAAGTAGATACATTTCTAAATTCAACAGGGGGTCATTGGTAAAGCTTGCTCATGGTTTTTTTTTTCAAAGAAACTATCAATTAAAATGAAAAACTAATGGAAATTAGTATAAAAAAAATAGATGACAACATTTTCATCTGTAATTTTGTGCCCCCACAGACGATCTAGAAAAGGAATATTCTGTTACATTCAGTCGACTTTTCTGGTCACATAGATATGTAATGTTTATTGGTTGTCTACAAATATTCTACACTCAGAACCCACAAATGAGCTTTCACCTACAATTATTTTTCAATTTGTACCAACAACGCATCAGTTTATAGGGTAACATCTAATGAAGTAAACAGTATGAAGGAACATTATGCATTTTTGTAATCTGACTAAGAAAATATGCGGGCATAATCCATAATATTATTTACAAAATGTGCTCTTCCTTGTAGAGAAATGAAATTAATAACAATTATTCTACTATTGTGTGTACCCACACTTCTCCTTAAAAACAAACAGTTAACTCCTTATATGACTGGGCCTGTTGTTTGAGACAGAAAAGAAAGCGTTCCCATACTTCCCCAATAAAAGCAGTACATCACTTGTATGCCTGTGCCTATACTCATGACAAGAAAGGCACCGAAAGCAACACGGAAACATCAAGGTTTTGCCTTTCAAAAATCACCCATTCTGGTGATGTACATAGCTGCAGTATTTGGGTCTGAGCATGGCTGGCACCCAGGGAAAGATACAAAACCCAAATGTATCCCACAATATTTTCTGACAAAGAATGCCCCACAACCTTCAGTCTTTGGATAATATCACAGATGTTCCGAACATTTCTGTGAGGAAAAGTTGGAGTACCTGCAAAATTACGACCACCCCTCATTCTGACAGTTTTCCTGAAAAAAACGGTTACCCACATTTGTGGGTGGGCCTATCGCCCACAACAGGAAAGGATGCAACACATAACAAGGAAACAGCAAGAGGGCTCAGGTGGGATCCAATGGGCTTTTCTGAACCTGTTGGATAGATTGAGAGAGAGGGCAGAAAGATTGAGAGGGAGGGCAGAAAGACTGTTTGCACATTTAAGGGTGGGGTTCAACAAATACCAGGGCAGGTTTCCACACCCTATTGTTTTGTCTTATAAAAATCTCTGATGTCTCACTGGGAAGAGTGCATTGGAGGTAAATTCACAAACTCCCCCTCCGGGGAAAGAATGGCTGTTGGGTCTTTTAGAGTGTTGGTGTGGTTCAATGCAAGGTTGGGTCTTCCCCACCCCATCCTTTTTCTTAAAAATCTCTGGGTAAAAAGAAACAAATTGCCATCCCAAGGGAGGTAAAAAGACTGCTCATTTTGTTGTGGAGAACTTGGCCATGTGAAGGGATCTCTCCCCCCAGTGTCTAGTGGATGGATTCCTTTCCAACTGTACTGCTTCAATTGTGATTGGTGCTTGAGGGGCTGAGATATACCCCTAAATACTGATCATAATGAAAGGCTCTGAATCCTTTAATCTTGAGTCTGTGTGATGTCAGCTAGCATATTATGCTTCATGTGAAAGTGATTGAGACAAAATAATCTTGAGGTACAAGGGAATCCCTTCCTGCAGCTCAAGATTTCTAAACCAACAGAAAATCCTATGGATGAAAGTACTAGAAATATGTTTTGCCTTCATGAGGAGGATAACATTTCCACGCCCCCCATACTGAAAAGCTATTGTGGAAGATATGAATGATGTCTTTCATACTGTAGTGGTTAAGATAAAAAGGAGAATATTTACAAAGAAGTGGCGGAGTGAAGCGTTAGCCACTGCAGAAACGCAAGGCTGCACCATATTTACAAGAATATGGTGCAGCCTTGCATTCCCCCTGCGCTGGCGCTACACTTCGCAGTATAGCGCCAATGCAGGGGAGGCATTGCGAGGCACACAAGGAAAAAGCAGAACATGTTGGAAGGTCCCCCTTCCTGCACATAAACAAACTTGAAATGGCATTGTGTCACTTCTATGTGTGCCGCTTAATGCAGCACACATGGAAGTTACAAAATGTGATTGTTTTTTTAAAGATTATTTATGAACAGGAAGGGTCACCTTGCTGAACAAAAACAATCCAAGGTGTTCTGCTTTTTCCTTGTGTGCCTCACAAGGCACCACACATGAAAAAAGCAAAAATGAGGAGAAATAAAGCATTTCTCCTCATTTCGCCAAGTTAAGACCAGGTTTTCACTTGGCTTATTTTTGGTGCTGCCTCCTATTCATGCTGCCCGTGTAAATAGGGGTTGCATCAAAATCAATGGGTGTTGTGGTGGAACTCCCACCTCAACACCCACTGCCCACCCTTTCACTCTAAGCATAGCGTTAAAGTGGGCCTTTTTTACAAGGCCCCAATAAGCCACGATAATACTGATTTGTAAATAAGGTGAAGCCCCTATCGCCACAGAAATGTCACATTAAGTGACGTTCCAGTGGCAATAGGAGCTTATGCCCCAAGGTGTCTAGAAGACGTAAATAGTCATTGATTATTGGAAATTACCATCCTTTGCGTGATATTTTCACAAATTTTGTGCCTTCTTTTTCCGAACCCATTTTTTGTTGCCCATTGAACTCTGCACACTTTGCTCCTGCTAAGCAGTGACAAAGTGCTGGTAAAATTGTCATACACCTAATTGGTGCAATAAATTTACTGAAAAGTCCCTAGTACATGGTTCTGTCTCTACCAATAACTGTTTAGTAAAATGCTTCTGGTAGACTGCAGCACTTACTTTGCCACCCACTAAAGTAGCATTGTAAAGCATGACACCAGGCCTGCCACCACAGGTTATGTGTGCAATTTTAAAACTGTCAGTCCGACCTGGCAAAACAAACCATTTGCCATGCCCAACCCAATTCTTATAAGTCATACCTAAGGTAGAACCCAAATGTCCATAGGGCAGGGTGCATGGCCTATAAATAGTAGAGCATGTATATTTAATATTTAGATGCCCAGACAGTGAATAACCTCCCAAGTTGTTTTTCATTGTGACAAGGCTGGCTGGCCCATTGGAAAACCTACCTTATTGTGCTTAGTTTCACTTTGGAAGCAGCTAGAAATATGGTTCAAGGTCTCATTTTAATAGCAATTTAAAATCCAATGTAGTGGTCAAGTTGGATTCTATATTACTATTTTGAAAATTACACTTTTAGAAAATTGTCATTTTCCTTGCTACCCAAAAGGGGCCTTTCTACCAGAGTCTTGGGTCCCATGATTATGAATGGCATTCCTGTTATGGGTTGTCTATTCTTTCCAGACATGGAGACAAAAGAGGCCTAGCTGTGACAGGAGTAGGTCTTCCTAACAGGATGGCTGGGGAGGTGCTGTGCCCTGCCTTGATTGCACTAATGATGGTTCCCCTGTGGTGAGATGCGGCTTGCTCCCAGACAATGGACAAAGGGCTTGAGTGTGAACAGTTTTTTTCCTTCCTTGATCAGGATGGCCCTGGGAGCCCGAGCCCCTTCCTGACCACAAAGGATGCCTGTTCTGTTACTAGCAGATGCAGCTCATACCTAGGCCTGCCTCCCTTTTCATTGCTATTCAACGTGGCTGCAACCCCAGTAGGAGGGATGAACTGTCCCAGAACTGGTTTGAAGTATGCGATTTTCCATTATCATAGCCACATTTCTACGTGGGCACAGGGAGGTCTGAAAAGAAAATGAAAGGTGCTGCCATGATGGTTTTTCTTAGAGAGGAGTACTATCAGACAGATTACAGTACCACACACAAGGAGTTCTGTAAAAGTGGAGAAGTTCAACACTCTGCACTTTCACCCCATTTATTAGGGAGTGGCCAGGAATTTCCTTCATCCACAGGCTGTATCTGAGAATGCAAGTGGCATCCCAAGAACGTTCCTCAGAATGCTCCTGGACATGTGAAGATCGTAAGGCGAACCACCTACTGTCTGAGACCCAAAAGAAGGCTGGACCAGCTTGCCTTGAAACCAGGACGCCAGAACCAGCTCCAGGGGTCATCTGGCTGATCTCCTGTTTGAGCTACATGGACCCAACAACCTACTGCAACTGCCCAGCTGACCAGTACCAACTGCACCTTCCCTGACCCTGCTGCTAGCCCCTGTTGGAGTGAGCCACAACCTGAAAGTGGTGCTCCTTTAGTCATGGACCCTGGAGTGGTTTTAGAGAGTACTCCTGTCCCCACATTGTTAGATCAGGGACTTGGAATGTTTTTGCCAAATTTCTACCTAGAGAACCCTCAGAGACTGCCATTAAAGCCACAACCACTGAGAATTGACGGTTGACCTCAGCTTGCTGGTTTACCCTGCTGAAGGACATCTGACTTCCAGAAACATTTCTAAGTGTGAACATTAAGGGCTTCATCAGGATCAAGCTGAGCAGCAATGCATAAATGTAGAGGCCATCCTGGTCACAGACTTTGGACTTCACCCGCTCAGAGATTTCCTGCCATCATCAGTAACTGCACAGTTCTGCATCCTGCCCTCTTAAAGCTCCTCTTTGGATCCAATGTGCAGGTTGCCCTGCTGATGACTTTTCTACAACCACTTTTTCTTCACAAAAGTTTCTAAGTCATAAAGTAAACTTTCCACCGGGATGAACCTAATCTGTGTATCTGACCTTTAGTCCTTTGCCGTCAGCCTTAACTTTTGACTTTGAACTAGTATAGCATGACCAGGTAACTGTGGTTGGCCCTTTGTGCTTTTTGGTGCTATTTTTAATTAAAAATTAACTTTTTTAGATATCCCATTCTACACATTGGATTTTTGTCATTTAATGTATTAACCTGTTCTCTGTTTTTTAATTTGTTTTTTGGAATTTTCTTGTCTTGTGTTTTCAGTCTATTATTGTTTGAGTGCCTCATAAATACTTTATTCATTGCCTCTAATTTAAGCCCCAGTGCTACTGTCCCAAGCTACGACAGGTTTAAGCACTGATTTATATTACGACTTTCGTGGTTCATCCTCACAAGGATTGTAAATATTATTTGAGGTGGGCCCACTTCCCTGTCAACTAATTCTCCAATTTCTTACATTGATAAAGATGGAAGGAGCCATGGTGAGCCATGTAACAGCGCTATACTCCAGCCATCCAGCGGCACCAAACTATATGGACAAACAGGGGCCCGTCAACTAGTCAACATCTAACTATGCCGGTCCAGGTTTGCAAAATCATTAAGTCAATGAAAAATGACGGGTCACCAGACCTAACAGCTTTCCCGCTGGAATCTTTAAATGGGCCTCAGAGGACTGTGGAAAGGTTCTAACTCCTCTTTTTAATCAATATTTCCTCTCTGCCCAAGTTCCAGACACATTTGGACTACATCTTGTGCGCTATATGTAAGAAAGGGGACCCAACAATGCTATCTAACTATTGCGTGATAGCCCTTTTAGATCTAGAGGCCAAAGCTTATGCTTCATTACTACTCAAACAGCTAGAGGCTTGGGATCTGAACAATGATATTCTCCCATTCTTCCATACAGGTTTTCGTGACGCAGAGTCAACTGTAGATAACAGCAACACACTTGCCTTCTTGAACCATCAAGCAGTCCAAAGAAAACAGCTACCACTTCTTTGCTGCTTTATCGATTTCAGGACTGCTTTAGATGAGGTGGGCTGACCTACGCTATGGAGGAAACTAACTATGTGGGCCATCCCCTCACATTTCTCAGGAGCTAACCCAGGGTGTCTGAAGCAAGGCTGGGTCCTCACCCCTCTGTCCTTTCATTTATATACAGCAGATCTGGGCAAAGCTCTGGTGTAGAGATGTATGTCCCCCCACAACAAGGCCCTTTAACTCGTAGTAATGGATCACACCAAAGTGGGCTTACAGCAAACACTGAGCAATCTCCATACATGTGATGAAAAGAACTTTCCTACGATTAAAAGGATAAGACTAAAATCGTAATCTTCTGCCATCATAAGAACAAGAAATCTCCTTCATGGCATATGGGGACCAAGATAATTAAAACGGCTCTGAAATATAACTACTTGCGGGTTTCATTCACTCAGACCGCCAAACCCTCAGCCCAGAAAGGCTCATGAAAAAAGAAAGCCACAGCCATCATTTGGGGTCTCGCCCGACTCAATAAGAAATTAAAAAGTCCCTCTGCTGGGTCAGTTCTAAAAGTCTTAAAGGCATCCATTTTATCAGCACTTCAATACGAGCACCAGGCTTTTCCTGGTGCCTGTCCTGTCCATCTAGAGCACATGTAGTGCTCAGGTTATAAGAAAATATTTCAATTGCCCAAGTATCTCTGCAGATCTAGAATCCGCCTGGAATTTGGCCTATCAAATAAAATGCTAACCTGTGAGTCTGACACGTTGAAATATTACATATGTATATTGAAAGCACTAGGGAACTCACTCAAGTCCTGTCTGAGAGACGCATTCGAGAGCCCAGAGAGCCCATGGCATCTGCAACTCCAGAAAGCAAACGCATCTTTTCAAATTGAAGCGCCAGCACTAACACTCAACTCCATCTCCTTTTCAACCTGGAAAAGGCAATCAATAGGTAGTTGTGTTTAGCTTCATTTTAGTAACTTTGGGAATGTAATAATCATAACGTGAAATCCCTGAACTAATGTAAATAAATGTGGCATAGTTTCATTTCACTCAGGCCTACCACCAGACAGGCCTATCTTTAGCTATTTGGCCACTGCTCAATTAATAGGAGCTTTCTTTCAATCTGACAGGGTCCCTATTGGTTTTCTCTGCCACTGTATTTGGAGCCTGGCTATCTAGAAGGGTCCTGAGGATGAATAAAAGTAGCCTTTTCTCACATATTCAAGTCAAAATAAGATCATTTAAGGCTGTCCATTGTTCTGCCACCTCCCTTGATCCTCCCAGATAGGTAGCCATGCTACATGGGCAGCAGTTAGCAATACTCTCTCCTTTCTGGGATCAAAGGCAGACAATTGTCTCCTGAGCTAGGATTGTTAACTTTTCTAACCAAGGTTGTGTATTCCCGCTCTGGAGGTGTGATGAGTGGCAGAACTGTTTTTAAGACAATTCTGGCCCGCGCCACTCAGCCTGCCTGCTGCCTAACTGCCTGTTGGGGAGGATTACAGCCCCCAGACTGCTCCCAGGGCTGCTGCTGTAATTTCTGCACCAGGAGGCGCATAGCTTCACTCGTAGCTCGCACTCCGCGAGACCCGTGATGCACAGCCTGCCTGCTGCCTACCTGCTTGTGGGGGAGGACTACAGCCCCCAGACTGCTCCCGGTGCTGCTGCTGTAATTTTCACACCAGGAGGGGCATAACTTTACTTGCGGCTCCCGCTCCGCAGGACCTGCTGCCTACCTGCCTGTTGGGGAGGACTATAGCCCCCAGACTTCTCCCGGTGCTGCTGCTATAATTTTCGTGCCAGGAGGCGCATAACTTCACTTGAGGCTCCCGCTCCGTGGGACCCACCCCACACAGCCTGCCTGCTGCCTACCTGCCTGTGGGGGATAATTACAGCCCCCAGACTGCTCCCGGTGCTGCTGCTGTAATTTTCACACCAGGAGGCGCATAACTTCACTCGTGGCTCCCGCTCCCCGGGACCCTCACCACACAGCCTGCCTGCTGCCTACCTGCATGTGGGAGAGGACTACAGCCCCCAGACTGCTCCCGGTGCTGCTGATGTAATTTTCATGAAACGGATAATAGTACCCATTTCGCTCATTGCAAGTTGGGGCATTTATTTAACAAGCTCATCTTTAGCTTGGATCTTGCATATGCTAATGAATTACTGTCCACCCCTCTTTGTAAGCCCATCACATTCAATGGGAGAGGGTTTGCAACAACAATTGATTTTATACTGAGTTTCAAAGGGGCGGTTAAACGTTTATTAGCCCCGGTGCAGTCTATATTATAAAAAAGAGGTGAGCCTGAAGAGGCAGACAGTAGAGGAGGGTGTGTAGATAGTAATTTTCAGAGACCACTGGCTATGACACCATCCCTGAACTTAGACGCAACAGACGCTATGGCCACAAAAAATTTGGAAATGAGAGCCAGGGTCACGACGGAAAAAATGTCATCTTCACAACAGAGGCATCAGGTTCCCACAGCCCCTGACCAGCATGATAGGAGAAGGGAGGAGGGTATCACAGGCCCGAATCACCATGTTAAGCAGGCAAACCTGATTGGAAACCCTGGTAAGTCGAACCTTGGGAGACAGAATGGTAATGGCCCAGCGATACAAAATAGGGTGTATGGTCCCATATCTGAGCCAAGACAGTTGCATCTCCCCCCGCAGGCTACTCCTTACACCATTATTCTGACCAATGTATCAAGACTTTCCCATGGAGAACCAGAGCATTGGTCCACTCTGAAAAACAGGGCATTACCTTTTCTAACGAAGGAGACAGGTTATGCAGATATACTGTTCTCTGAGTTTAAGATGGTACGCCATATTCCGTGGGTTGGTAGCTCTTTTAAATCAGCTGCAGCGCTTGCCGGTAGTCCAGAACGCGGCAGCCAGATTTGTCCTTGATCTTCCCCGCCGCTCTTCGGCTACGCTGGCCAGGAAGCAGCTTCACTGGCTCCCGATCAAGGAGCGGATAGTCTTTAAGTCCATGTGTATGGTCTATAAGGCTTTGGCGAAAAGTAGCCCTACAGGCATTGGATCTATCCTGTCTTACTATAACCCTGGCAGGAACCTCCGCTCCTCTAATCATCTTCTTCTTCGCGTCCCGCGTATTCGGAAAACCAGATGGGGTGGTAGGGCTTTCTCCCATCTGGCCCCTAAATGGTGGAACGATCTTCCGTTAGAATTAAGGTCCCTCCCCTCCCTTCAGACTTTTAGATCTGCCCTTAAAACACGTCTTTTTGTACAAGCGTATGAGTAGATGTGCCCTGTACTTTTGATCTTTTTGTTAGGCGCCTTGACACCTTCGGGTTTAGTATGCGCAATACAAGATGCATAATAAATAAATAAATAAATAATTGCCAGGGGATTGTGTTGTTATATCTTTCAGGTCCCCAAATTTGGTCTGGAGCATATTAGACAAAATCGGTCATTATTCGGTCAGGAAGTGGGGGATAAGTGTGGTCCCCTTTGGTTTTTTCTATCATCCTGCATCCTGAATTCTAGAGATATTTTACAACAGAGATATGATTTCCCAATATCCAACTTTTATGAGCCCCTCTGTAGCTTAGAGGGGGTTGACTGACTGGAACTACCTGTTGAAAGAGCTGGAGAGTGGGGAGAACAGGGTAATTCTAGCCCCCTGAACTCATATCCGCAGGTTGAGTTATCTCCGCAAGAGGATTTAGAGGGAGACCCATTGACCAAAGGAATAGAGGAATAAATAGATGTGAGAGATTCCCAAGTGAACTTAGCCCCTACTTTACATCAAAATGAGGATAATAATGATTCACTTATGCCAACTGCTCAGGATTTAAATACCGTAGTAGACTTGGTTGTTACTAACCCTTTGTCCAGCCCAACCATTATTGCTAGTTCTGTTGTCACGTGGAATATTACAGGCTTGCGGTCGAAAGTATCAAATCCGGTCTGGGTAGATTTCATGGAGAACATAGAGATTCTATGTCTGCAAGAGATGTGGGCAATATAACTTATCCACATTAATGGTTTTAGGACTTACCATACTCAGGCAGTGAAGGCTCTGGGGGGAAGACCAAAAGGCGGCATCTCCACTTATATTTCCAATAAGATGCCCCTAAGTGACATTCTCTTCCATGAGGGGGATTGTTATTACCATCTTGTTGAATTGAGGCTTAATGCAACTAATCGCATTATATTGATTAACCTATATAATAATGTTCCACAAAATGCCCTAGGACCAGTGGTAAAGAAAATCATAGATGTCTCCAAAGGTATAGGCAATGCGGAAGGTAAAGACACTATGTACCTGTTGATGGGTGATTTTAATTGTGCCCAATGTAATTGTACGGATGATAGAATGTGTGGTCTGACTAATGAAACGGATAATAGTACCCATTTCGCTCATTGCAAGTTGGGGCATTTATTTAACAAGCTCATCTTTAGCTTGGATCTTGCATATGCTAATGAATTACTGTCCACCCCTCTTTGTAAGCCCATCACATTCAATGGGAGAGGGTTTGCAACAACAATTGATGTTATACTGACTTTACGTTCCCATGCCCATCTGGTCGCTGCTTTCAACGTGGGTGACATTGCTATAAGTGACCACTTTCCGCTTATTATAAAGCTCAACCTACCTACCCATAGGCCAAACAAGTCTATAAAACCAACTCTATCATTGGGGGATGTAGTTCTGAGTAAAACAAATGGTTATTCATTAAAGTGGGATAATGTGGACGTGGATCTGTTGCCGAAAAAAAAATTGATAGTGAATTGTCGGCCCGCACTGAATACCTGCCTGGGTGAGGCTGAACCTGATGTTGACATTGTACATTCCTTTAATGATATTACGGGGGGAAAAAAAATTGACACTACAACTTAAGAAATGATCAGCATCTCCCGGGTGGTTCAATGGTAAATTCACCAGGGCCTACGCTAGTTTAAAGAAAGAATTGCACAAACAGCCTAGGTCACCGTCTAAAATCAGGCAAGCTAGATTTAAATATAGGGGGGCAATAAAGAAAAGAAAAAAACACTGAGGAACGAAGCTTGAGACTCCCTACACAATGTAGCCCAGCAGAAAGATCACGCTGCATTCTGGAAGGTCTTGAGGGCTTCCTGGCTCTCACCTAGTAGTGGCCCTTCAGTTGAAGTAGCAATTACAGAACAAGCATGGATCATCCATTTCTCCACGGTGTATAATGATCAGGGAAATACTGGGGGGCAACATGATGACAGCATATTAATTAATAGCACCCAGATTGACTTGGAAGTCACCCTGGAAGAAGTGAACAGGGTCCTGGCTAATAGCATAGGTGGCAAAGCCCCCGGACCCGATGGGGTCTCCGTTGACTTGTTCAAATTTAATATCTCACTGTGGGGCCCTATTATAACCCAGGTCATTAACGCTAACATTAAGTCTGATTTTCCCCCAACGTGTGTGCAGTCAATAACAATCCCAATTTATAAAAAAGATAGTGAAAATCCAGGATGCTATAGACCGATCTCCCTCCTGGATTCCATGGTTAAAGTGGCAGGGAGGGTCATCCTGGAACGCCTTCAAGATTGGGCAGAGGATAATCAGATAATGACAGATCTGCAGTACGGTTTCCGTGCCGGTTTAGGCACTATTGAACAGTGCTCGAATTTGTTCATATTGATTGGCAAATACACAAGAGCAAAAAAAAGAAATCTCTTCCTGGCTTTTGTATACCTCCCCGCAGCCTTTGATTCAGTTAGACATTATAGGCTGTGGGAGGTCCTTAGACGGTAGGGGTTGACCCACAAATTAGTATCTTATTAAGGCGGCTGTATACTGGAGCCACGGTATGCGTCCGGTACGGCCTGAAGGGCAAATGTATGCAAGCTTTCCCAATTAAGAGAGGGGTCAGACAAGGTTGTGTTCTGGCCCCTTTTCTTTTTAATCTTTATATAACTGGATTAGGAAAAGCATTACTTTTCCAGGGCAAAGATTTTCCCCAAGTAGGGGGCCGGTTTATCCCTGTGCTCCTCTGTGCGGAGAATGCAGTGTTATTGGCACATACCCAAAATGGCCTCCAGAGAGTCTTGGACAGCTTTACTGTATTTATGAATGATCTAGGTCTTAAAACTAACATTGCTAAAACATACGTCATGAGATGTAGGCAGGGTACCAAGAATGTTCAAGAAATGTTTATAGATGAGAAGCAATTATTAACAGCAAAAAACGTTTCCTATCTGGGAATACTTTTTAACCAACGTGATTTCTGGGCCGCCTCTCTCTCTGCTAAAAAGTTGGCTTTTTCTAGATCCACCTCAGCTCTAATAACATTTGCAAAAAAACTAGGGAGGAAACCACCTTCAGAACTCCCACACATTTATAAAGCAAAATGCATTACGATGGCAATATATGGGGCAGGGGTGTGGGTTTTCACAGATGCTACTCTAATACAAACAGTTGAAAATGCCATTTTAAGGCATATTGTATCTCTACCCCAGGGTACCTCCTCTTTCATTTGTCATGAAGAACTGGGTCTACACCATATAGCAGATTTAGTAAAAGTAGAGTCAGTACTTCTCTGGCATAGATTTGGTGCAAAGATCAGACCAAGTTAAATAGAGAGATTTTAAAAGATACACTGAGGTTAGAGGGGGTTCTGCTGATACCCTGGATTAAATGTATCCTACTGAACGGGAACCTGTCTGCCCCAGTTAAAATCCAAAGGGGCCCATGGCAGGGCTGCCCGTTATCCCTGTTGCTTTTTAATCTATATATTGAGCCCCTAGCTGGAAAGATTTAAACAATGCAATACCAATAATTTACAAGGAGGCGCAACAGTTTGGTCAGGTACCTGGTTATGAAATCAACGCGTCAAAGACTGAGGGTATGGCCTGGAACCTAGACACAAAGGTCCATCTAACGAAAAAAGTGATAAGGTATCTGGGCATAATGATCACACATAATATTGAATATATTACAGATATACTTTTTACAAAATTAGCAAAGAAGTACAAAACTCCTTAGCGAGCTGGGCATACCTACCTCTAACATTAATAGGTAGAGTTAATTTAGTAAAAATGATGGTTCCACCTAAACTAATTTTTTTATTACAAAACATCCCACTGGCATTGAAAGAAGAGGGACTGAAAAAACTCCAGGCAAAAATAAACAGTTTATATGGGCCTCGAAAGGTATTAGGATATCATGGGAGAAACTACGCAAAAAGAAAAACAAGGAAGGGCTGTATCTGCCGGATTTAGTTTCTTATGCGTGGGTATTCCTAATGAGGGCCAGGAGAATGAACCAGATAGCTCAGACATAGGTACAATGTTTAAGGAGATGCTGTTAGATCTAAGGGGAGGGGACAAGGGCTTCATATATAAAGGTGATGATCCAAGATTTTTTTTAAATGTTTGCCTAAAAATCTTAAATGGTCTAGCCTCTACATGGTTTAAGGTTAGGAAGTTATTGAAAATCGGTTGTTACAGCGCATTGGCACCCATCTGGGATGCTCCAAGCTCACCTGAATGGACTAACGACTCTCTGGTAGCCCCCTTGAAAATAGCTGGAAAATTAAGTTGGGAACAACTTGTACTGGAGGGCTCTCTTATAACATCTTGTATACCACAGTTTAAGCTCCAAACCTATGGTGAAACTACGTCTTTTGTCTCCACAGGGTGTACTGGTCTCCCTTAAAGATATCCAAATTCATGAAGGGTCCTACTCCAAAATGTTTCCAGGCTAAAGCAGATGATGTTCATATGTTTACAACTTGTCCAATGTTACACCATTTTTGGATCTCTGTAAGTAGAGGCATGGAAGCCATGTTTGGGCCTGGTATCCAGGTGAGCAAAATGTTGGTATTTTTTGGGGTGTCTCCATATTATGAGTGAATGGCCCTGGAGGAAAACAAGTTATGTTTTTTATTCAATTTTACTTGCACAGAGAGAAATGTGTAAATTTTAGGTAAAAAGTACATCTCCGGCGCTTCTAGGGTGGTTACTCTCTATTAAATAAACGATGAAGCTTGATAGAGCCTTTTTTAGAAAAGAAGAGTAAGACAAAAGGTTTTTTGGTGCCATGTGAGAATTGGCTGGGTATTTTTGAACATCAGGGGGAATCAGTCCAATAATTATGCCTCTACACTGAGTTACTTCATCCCTCAGGTTGTTCTGCGAGGTGCCCAGAGAGAACCAGAACAGACCGAAAGGGAGGTTCTATGTAAAGTGCAGCCATTTAGCTACAGCGCTTTCCAGTCGGTGCCAATTAAGTGGCGGATTAGGATGGCGGACGGACTTGCGTCCATCCGCCACCCCCGAGGTGGAAGTGATAGAGATCGGGAGTCACCTGACCAATAATTTCACCATATAGTTTTCGGGCCCATAAATTTCAATTCACCATATACATTAATCAGGCGACCTCACAATCTATCATCAGCACCCTGATTCCTTCCTGTTGTATTCTAGTGTACCCGACTTACCATCCACCGTTACGGGTACCTATGACCACAATGGATCAGGGAGCTAGCTGTGTAGAAAGGCAGGCAAAATACAAACCCAACTTCATAAACTTTGATTTTCATAAAATGACCACGGACAACTGAGAAGTTTTAAAGGTTTTATCTAATAATCAGTATCTTCGAGTATTAGGCTTACAGTTAAAAGGCAATCAATAATCAAGATAACAAAAAGCACATAACCATACAAGAAAAGTGTAAGGGCAATCATTTAAGTTTGCAAACAGTGCGACAGGGAACACACTAAGTAGACTTAAACTGAAACTCAGGAATGGACATCTATAAATGAGCAAGCTATTTGCATGTACTGGAATTATACTATTGGGACGTACTTCATGAAATGAGTGGGAAATTAGAAATCCTATACATCTATCAAAAGGTGGAAAGTGGAACACGCTAATATTCTAGTATTATTATTTCAAAATAATATTCAGGAGAAAAATATAAACCACATCTAATTTCATAAACAGTATGGAGAGAATTATGCTCTAAAAGGTAAGGTAACATAGGAACATACTATGAAAAAAAAACGCAATAGGTTTTCATATGGCAGACTGCGGAAAGCATGGAAAATATAACATGTGCAAGGTATGTCTTTATTGAAGCAAAGACAGAAAATAGAAAAGTGCAGTATAGAGTTTCAGCCTTATCTATATATTTACCTAGAATGGTGTGAAAACCAACCCTGGCCACAGATCAGTCAAGGACAAGAAATACCCCAAGGAATAGCAGTCATCAATGGGACAGCAGGTGCAGAATGGGCACCCCAGTACAGGACACGAAACCCAGATTAGGATCAGGACAGGACCACCAAGGCACGACCAGCACCCGCAGTTCGGAAGCAACGCCTGCGCTCCACCCTCTCTGCAGCTATCAGTCAGAACCCCGATTGGGTTAGCGAACTCCCCAGCAAAGTGCTCCGCCAGCACTTAAGGTTTAGTAAAACCTTTAAAAGTCTATGGTCAAATTTCGGACAGAGTGCTCCGCAGCTCTCTGTAAATTCAGTCACCTATTGAGTGCGTTGGGTCAGTGACAGGTCAGCTATTCAGACAAGTCGGACAAATTCTATAGCTAAACCTAGGCTAGATATACTGTTTTCGGGTCAGTGTACCACCCCCCAATGTTGCAAAGTGTCAGAATCCCCAATTTCGATTGGTCCCAAAGTAGGCTAGGTTAACACACCAATCAGAACAGACTTTTCTAAGGCCTGATTTACATTCCAGGGTACCGCCTAGCCAGTTTAGGTTTCCCACAGACAAGTAACACAGAATACAATAGAGAATTTACAATGTAGCAAGTTAGGAACACAATTTCTCCATCCTCCTGGGTCAGAGGTGGCTTTCTCAGGAGCATCTTGTCTGGGGCTGCCAGCTGGCTGAGTTCCATCGCTCAAGGCTATTGCTCCCTGGGCTGCGCGGTCATGCGCGGAAGAGACCTTCAAGATGGCTCTCGACCCATTTGGACCCCCCGTTTATCACGGTACATGAAAAGTAAGCGAAAACAAATTAAAACATAGAAATAAATGAATAAACTACATAACATGATTGAGTACTTATGATTTATCACTATAAAAATATACTATGCAGTTATGGTTTAGTGCAATACACAATAACACGAGAGCATCTGCACAAGCTTCACCATGTTATTACACAAGCATCCATCTTGTGGTTATTACGCATGCGCACCCTTTCCCTCCAAATCACAATTACGTCACGTCACGTGAGTGTGACTAACGCATGCGCAGAAGCAATATTCTAAACGGCGGCCATATTTAGAAACACAAATTAATCGTATTAGTAAAACACATAGGCAAGCATCCCTAGGATACATGTAGATAGTAAAAATAAAGGAAATTTAGTACAACATACAATTTTGTTACCGGGTTATGACAGATTCGAGGTTCATGACTCAAGCAAGTTGCTTAACATGCAAATTCTTGCTCTATCAATCCCCTCTTTGATGATATTTACTATCATCACAAAATAAAAATGGAAACAGATGCCAACTTTTCTCACACCTTATGCATCTCAATCTCTTCCAACAAGCGATTCAATTTCTCTTTCACATCTTTATCAGGGTGAGAATTTTTCACCTATTTGTAAATCTGATTATTCATTTCTTCCAATTCAAGCTCATCCACACTCCGTTTCACACCCCTTCTATCCACCGTGTACTTCTTTGTGTGTTTGCGACATTTGCAACAGACAAATATGAGGAAAACGATGAGACCTATCACTCCAATTGGCATCAGTACCTTAAACAATAAACTTCTACCTAAATTAGCAAACCAATGACCTACATTGGAGAGACCATCGACAAGTCTCTTCCAGGCACTGTCAACCTCCAGTGGTTTGAGTTCTTTTTCCAAATTAGTAATGTTTTTCACATATTTTTTAATCTGTACACTTTTATCCGGTATGTAAGTGCAACAATGTTGCGCCTTCAGCATCCGGCAGACTCCGCCCTCTTTTGCTAATAAGGTGTCTAGCGCAAGTCTGTTCTGCAAAACCATTGATCTGATCGCAACCATTTCGGTATTGACCAGCAGGAATCCATGAGCTGTGTCAGTAGACAACACATCCACTATTGTGGATAATTTGCAAATTCTGTGTGTGTTCAGAACCACTCCCACTCCAGGTATCAGTGCACTAAAAATACTACCCATTATTTCACCTACGCTTTCTCTTCTACTACGCACTAAGCCATTAGTGTTTTCATTGCTTCCAGCAACTTCTTTCACATGGTATATTTTCGGGAAAACAATGCCAAAGTAGCAGCTTCCATACCAGTGATCCGGCAATTTGAAATAAGCCTTGTTTTCACATATATAATAAATTCCGGGAAACAACGGTTCTGACCCATTTTTGAAACCCCAACCTCCAATTACCTTGTAATTGTGTTCACATTGACTGGAACCAATGAAAATGTTATTATAATAACTAGTCTTCTCGCGATGAAGACAAAGTTTCCTTTTCCTTTCGAAATCCAGCAACAGAGCAGGACCACTCCCACCATTTGAGGTGCCTTCCATATTTTCAGCCCATTTAGGAGTTTTCTGTCTCTTGTCATTTGCCTTTCTTTGGAAACTCTCCCTTCTTTTCTCTGCCATGTTCAAAAATATTTTTTCTTGTTCATGTAAAGAACAGGTTAAGTTATCTCTGTGTGCTTCATTTAAGTCAATGGTACCTATAGTCAGAAAGTATTCTCCCATATAACGTGTAACGTCACTTTTAGTATGTACAGGATTCAGATTTCCACGTATAGGAAGTTCAGAAAATATCACGTCTGAATTAGAATAGTAGTACTGTAACGGTCCTCTTTTGTAAAATAAACTAGCTAAAATGCTACAGGAAATTCCATAAGTCAGAGGTAGGTGATGATAAGTCACGCCTTCAGCTACAGAAGTAGGTAGCTTCATGCAGACATAGCAGTCTTCTATTTCCATAGTTTCTACATAGTGCACTAAAAGACTAGCGAAAACATTTAATTGTGTCTGGTTTCTAACTCCATGATAATGTAGTCCTTCCTCATCTGATGCTTCTAAGTCTCGTTTTGTTTGTCTGAGTGCTTTTTCACGTCTTTCTACACTTCGTGTTGTCAGTTCTTCAGTGTCAGTGGTAACAGTCTGAGTAGGGTCAATATTAGTATTTTTGCTTACCATAAAAGGAATGAAAACTGTTAATCCTATCCAAATTATTATCACTATAGCTATACTACATATACATACTTTGCAGTATGTTTTGCAACAACTGCGTCTAGGCCTTCCATTCACGTTTGAATCAGACATTTTCGTTCAGAAGAAGATTTCTCAACCCCTCTCTGTAACTTTGCACAGTTAGCTTACTTTGTGCAACTTCAGGTTAATTCATCTTCCTCTTCTGTAGACTGATCAGCAATCGGTTCTCCGTCACTTTCGTCAGTTAAATCAAGATCCTCAAAATCCTCCAAAATTAAAAATGTCCATTCAGGATCTTGGTATTTC
This sequence comes from Lissotriton helveticus, assembly GCF_964261635.1. NCBI lineage: Eukaryota > Metazoa > Chordata > Amphibia > Caudata > Salamandridae > Lissotriton > Lissotriton helveticus. The sequence goes on along the minus strand of NC_136063.1, from coordinate 1,706,397,292 downwards.
TCGTTCAGTCTTTTTATTCGGTCACTCCTTCTTTTGGAGCTTTCCCCAGTTTGTTCTGAAATCCGAGGACTTTTTCTTCTTTCTGCAAGTTTTTCTTCTACTGTTTTTATTCTCAGTCTTAGTTTCTTAATAAATCCTGGTTCAATATTTTTCTTTTTCTTGAGTCTTTTAGTTGGCACTGTATTTTGGCTTTCTTCTAATGCTCTTTTATTTTCTTATGTTTGTGGCACTTCTGTCTCTGTCTCTTCCCTTCCTATCTGACTAATCCCAGGTCTTGTATCTATTTCTTCTGCCTGGTTACTAAGCTGGCCTGGTTCAGGTGAATTTTGATTTTGACTTTCGAATGTCTCTGTTTCTGTGTCCTGAACACGTTCTTCTAATTCTATCTGATCCTGTTCAAGCACTTCGATCTCTTGATTTTCTTCTGCTCGAACTTTTGTACTAATTCTAGTCTGTCCCTTTTCAATTTCAGGAGTCAGTGGAGGAGTATCGATCACTTGTTCTGTCCCTGTCTGACCTCCCTCTTCGTCCTCAGATTTGATGTGAATCTCAATGATCTGAGGGTCTTCGCCTGTGCCTATCTCTTCCTCTCTATTCCACTCTCTATCTTCTTGGCTTCGCTCTCTTGTTCTGATTGGGTCTTCCGTTAGGTCGATTATGGGTATCAAAACATCTTGGCTGGTGCTCGGTTGTTCGTCATCAGCTACTTCAGGACCGGCGCCTGCAGACCCCTCAGCTGGACAACCTTCAGCTCCAGGTTCCTCGTCTGGAACTACTTTCTGTGTATGGCTGTCATGGATCCACTTGGGAACGCCTGCACACTTCACTGCTGTCGTGGTCACCAGTATTACCTGGCGCTTTTCTCCCCACCTTGGTTCAAGGCAACTCGAACGAGTATGCTTCTTTATTCTAACCCAGTCACCAGGAACCAATTTGTGAACTGGAGTTGTCGGGTTGGCGACGGCGTCTTCCCCAATCTGGCGAGAGATAGAACGCACTTGGTCACCCAGTTGCTTGCAGTATTCAAGTACCAAATCATCAGTAATGCTTAACAGTTTGTATCCTGGTACCCATGCTTGTCTCATCACTCTTCCCATTAGGATTTGATGGGGGCTCAGGCCTGTTTTCCGGTCTGGAATACTTCTGAGTCCCATCAGAACAAGAGGCAAGGCAGCTAATCTCGATTTTATAGTGCCATTTATTTGTTCTACTATTCCAGAAGCCTCTGGACGATGTGCACAGTGCAGCTTTTGTGAGATTCCAAATGCTTTACAGAGCTGAGCCAGTATCTCATTCTGAAAATGTCCGCCTCTATCTGATTCAATCATGACTGGAACCCTGAATCTAGGTATCAACTCTTTCAGTAACAGTTTGGCGACAGTCATGGCATCATTCTGTGGGGCAGGGTAAGCCTCCACCCATTTTGAAAACAGGCAGACAATGACAAGGACATATCTTTTTCCCTCACAACGAGGCATGGTGATGAATTTGAAGTCTTACAAAGGGACCCCCTGATCTTCCAATTTTCCCCAGTTCAACTACTGTTCTTTTACCAGCGTTGAACTGTTGGCATATTAAGCACCTCTGGCAGAGTGATTCTGCTACCTTCCTGAACTTCGGATTAAACCAGGTCTGTTGAAACACCAGAACCATGGCATCCCTACCAGTGTGTGAACTTCCATGTATTAATCTTGCCATAGAGGAGAGCAGGTGTCTAGGTAACACAGGCATACCCTTTGGGCCCACAATGACACCATCCTCACTCCTTGGTCGACAACCAAGTTCCTTCCACTTCTCTTTCTCTTCCCAAGGCACAGCATGCTGCCATTCTCTCACTTCATCCCAGGTAGGTACTTCTTCAAACATCATAAGTTGGCATCTGTTTCCAGTCCCTCCCAGTCTGATATTTATTGACATGCGATCCATAGCACATTGTTTTGCCACTCAGTCAGCAAAATCATTTCCCAAAGATACAGCTCAAGGCCTCTTTTATGGGCAAAACATTTGACTACTGCCAATTCTTTTGGTAATTGGATAGCTTCCAGTAAATTTTGTACAACCCCTCCATTTCGGATGGGAGTACCTGATGAAGTCAGGAATTCTCTTTGTAGCCATAATTGGCCAAAGTCATGCACAACCCCATAACAGTACTGACTGTCAGTATACACTGTTATTTTTTTGTCTTTTCCTAATTTGCAAGCTCTTATCAATGCTATCAATTCGGCTACTTGTGCAGACTTTACTCCAAATAAACATGATGCTTCTTTAATGCTGGTTAAAGAGACTACAGCATAAGCAGCGCTTAGGCCTACAAGTTCGTGTTTCATACATGAGCCATCCACAAACCATTGCTCATCATGTACAGGCAAAGGGGTTTCCTTAATGTCTGGGCGGGGTTTAGTACTGAATTTTGTCAGGTCAATGCAGTCATGCTCGTTCTCTCCTTGGTCTTCTACAACCATTGAGTCAGGGAGTAGGGTGGCTGGGTTCAGTATATTACACCGAGTAATAACTGCATTCGCAGCACCCACGAGAATCCTCTCTTATTTAGTCAGCCGACTAGGGGTGAGATACTGAGTCTTGGTTCGGGTCAGTAAAATTACAACTTCATGTGGGACATACACAGTTACAGGATGTCCCATTACAATGGATTCACTCTGCTCTAAGCTTGTGCAGGTGGCAGCTACTGCTTTCAGACGTCCAGGTAATACAGCAGCCACTGGATCCAAAGTGGCAGAAAAATATGCCACTGGGCGTCTAATCAACCCATGCTCCTGGGTTAAGACTGACAATGCACAATTGTCTCGTGTGTCACAGAACAGGGCAAACTCCTTAGAATAGTCAGGCATTCCTAAAGCAGGAGCTGTACACAGGCAGTCTCGCAATTTAGTGAATGCTGTCAAACTTTCATCATCCCATTCAACTGGATCCTTTGCTCCTTTCTTGGTCATATTTATCAAAGGCTTTGCTAGGACTGCGAATCCCACAATCCATTGCCTGCAGTATCCTACAACCCCAAGAAACATTCTGATCTCTTTCTGAGTACGGGGTAATTGCATATTTTGAATTATACTGACTCTCTCGGAAGTGACTTTTCTGATGCCTTTTTCTATCTGGTGTCCCAGATATTTCACTGATTTTGAACAGAACTGCAATTTTTCAGGGGCCACTTTATGTCCCTTTTCACCTAGGTGATTCAGCAAGGCAATGGTGTCAATCACACAATCCCTATGACTTTTAGACGCCACCAAAAGGTCATCTATATATTGTACCAAAACAGACTTTCCAGGTAAGACTAAAGATTCGAGGCATTTTTCAGGATCTGATTAAAGATAGAGGGGCTTTCTGTGTACCCTTGGGGGACCCTATTCCAAACGTACACGTGACTATTGAAAGCAAATGAGAAAAGAAATTTGCTATCTGGATGCAATGGGATCGAAAAGAATGCATGACATAGGTCAATCACAGTGAACCACTCAGCATCCCAAGGAATCTGATACAGGATCACTGCGGGGTTCGGGACAATAGGACAGCAAGGAACAACAATTTTGTTTACCTTTCTCAGGTCCTGCACTACTCGGTACTTGCCACTAGGTTTCTTGATTCCAATTATTGGAGAATTACAAGGGCTGCTCATCACTTCTTGTATGATGTTTGCTTCTAGTAATTTCTGTATTTCAATGGCAACTCCTGCTCTCACTTCGGCACTCATTCTGTAAGGCTTGGTATTGGGGTAAACTGCATTTTCTTTCATGGCTATTTTTATGGGATCTACATTTGCCATTAATCCTACATCCTTTCCAGTAAAGTCCCATACTTCTGATTTCACTGTCTTTTGAAGTTCTTCGGGTAAGTCTTGTACAGTCAGTCATTTAATCTCTGAGTCAGGTCGGATTAACATTAATTTATAGATGCCATCTTCGCTTGGGGTCTGAATTTCGACGCCTTTTGGTGTGCAAAAGATAGTACAGTTCATTTTGCACAACAGATCACGTCCCAGTAAGTTTACTGGACTAGTGTCACAAACGACAAATCTAGGCATTTCTTTAAAGTTCACTATTGTAATCTCCATGGGCTCAGTAACTGGAGTACTAATCAATTGATTAGATACACCTACTACCTGGATTGCTTCTCCCGAGAGGGGTAGGTTTGGAACGTCCGCTGTTCTCACAGTAGAACGGGTAGCACCAGTGTCCAACAGAAAGGTGACATCATTTCCATCAATCTTTCCTTCAATGTATGGCCCTGACTGGTCTACCGGCAAGGAGGCGCCAAGTACACACTCCTTGTCCTCCCCTCTCAGGCCCCGTCAGTACTCGTCGTCACAGAGAAAAGTATCATTTAACAAATACTGCGAAGTTGCTGCATTTCTGTTCTCATTACCTCCCCAGATTTCTATGTCGTCACCCTGCGGTGATTTTCCCTTAAAATTAGGTTTTGGCGCTCGGGGCACTTGGATTGTTTTTACCTGCTGCTGTGTCTTTCTTGGTGTTTCATTCTGCGTCTGTGGAATTAAATCAGGGGTTTGGGTATTATCATGCTGTAAATACGGACACTCGTCTCGCCAATGTCCAATTTCCCCGCACTGGTGGCAGGGGAATTTCTTTTTAGCTTCTTCTCTGCTAATTTTTACTTTTGGCTTCCCATCACCCCCAGAGCCTTGATTTTGGGTATTCTTATTCATCTTATTCAATTGCTTTTCCTGTTGTTCTGCTAGCTTTACCTGTGCCCACATCACCTTTTCCTTGAGGGCCTTTTTCTTATCTGCCATCTCGTCCTCACAGTATTTTGCATACCGTAGGACCTCGTCTATTTTCTTGGACTGCCAACAGATTTTGTTATCTTTGATCCACTGACAAATTTCGGGTCTTAAACCGTTTACAAACCTGTAAATAAAGTGGGTCATGTCTTTCATCTCGATGTTATCTATACCACTGTATGTTTTAAACACCTGTAACAGTCTTTCATAAAAGGAGTGCACAGTCTCGTCCCTTTCCTGCGTGGTTCTATCTATTTTTGTCCAATCAGTTTCCTTTGCGGACACCTTTAGCTTCAAATGTTGAATTACTTGATCATATTTTCTCATCACTTCTTTAGAGGGTTCCCCTGTTCCAGAGTCCCTCGGGTATTCCTCACTAGGCCATGCTATGGCTATTTTACACTCGGTCCATAAGTCTACCGGAACTACGATATCAAAGAACCCATCCAAATCTTTCCACAGGCATTTCTGAACCTTTACAAACCTTTCCACCTGCCTATACCAGTCCACAGGCTTCTCTCGTAATTTTGGGAAATCATTTGTAAAAGACACAATATCCTGTCTGGACCATGGGACATGTACGTATTTTCCACCTGGCACTTCACGCATAGGACACAACTGCTCTGGTTTATCAGCTTCTTTCAGAACGAACTAAGGAGTCACTTGTTTAGATCTAGCCTCATCTTTCTTTTTGGCCCACCTGGCTTTCCATCTGTCCACATCTCCCCATTTCTGTAATACTGTCAATAACTCTTTGACCTGTGCCTTCTTCCCTGACATGTTCAGGTTTTCCAGATCCTTGTCTGAGAAATCTGCTCTGTACGGTTTTTGCAAAGGCTTTGATTTCGAGATATCTATTCCCATACTAGCTGCAGTGTCAGTTAGTTTTTCATGGAGTACCCTGGCATTCCGAGTAAGGCTCTTGCAGATAAACAACAGCTCTTCTTCTGTGTAGGTAGTTAATCGATCTAATCCTACATTTCCTGCCATAAGCTCTTCTATTTCTACTCTCAGTTTGTAGAGATCTAGAGGTTTTGACTGAAGAGTTTGTTTTTCTAATTCTCGACTCCATCTCTCAATTTCTTCAGGAGTTACTACCGTAACACTCTTAGTACCTGAAGTTGATTCCATTTGAATCTCCCTCATATTAAAAAGGATTATGTCTTTTCTGCATCCTTTTTCCTGGTTCCCTAATGGGAAGATCCATTAGTGAAATTTCAGACTCACATTCACTTGTTAAGTCGTCTACAATTAAGGGCTCTGATCTCGGTTGGGCTACAACTGGGGTAATAACTGGAGTTCTTGGACTTCCTTGTCGGTCCCCATACAAGGGAACCACTGGTCCAATAGTAACCGGAATGGTTAAAGACTCAGGACTTGCATTTAACTGAGAAATCCTCTGAACTATTTCAGCTCTCTGCTTAGCTAGTGCTTCTCGTTCTCTGTCCTCCAATATCCTTTCGACGGAATTGTTGTGTAATACTTGTGGGGTTAAAGTCGGAGCACAACTCGGGGCAGTGGGAGGTGTCTCTCTGGGTCTTTTACCATCACTAGGTCTAGGGTGCAAAGTACCTGTACCTAGAGATCTGGGTTCTTCCTCATATGGAGGGTTTAGGAACGGTATTCCTGTACCGGATGGTCTCGCCTCACCTTCATAGGGAGATCTAGGGCAAAAGTCTCTTTCCCGGGAGTATCTTGCGTCCCCACTAGCTGGCATTCTTGGATAAATATCCCTTGTATCTACGGGACCTAAACTCTCGGTATAGGGAGGCATGAAGCAACCCCCTCCCACACTGGCAGATCGGGCCTCTTCCTGGGGCGGAGGTCTTCGAGAATTATCCCCCTCACTAGAAGGTCGGTGTCCTTCATTATATGGAGGTGGACTTCTTAAAAACAGGTCATCTAACATTTCATCATCCGACTCCCCAATAGGCACCCAATGTTTACACTTTTCAGTCTTCTTTTCCCCTGCAGGAGGACCACCCGCTGGCATCATTGGAAACAGTCCCTCTACAATCATATTCTGTCTCCACTGTTTCATCTTTTTGTCACGGGTCTCTTGTTTCAGTTTTGGATACAATTTTGTTAACCCTTTATCCATTTGTGGCTTATCCCTTTCAAAAGCTTCAATTTCCCACAATTCTAATGCTTCATACTGCGTTAATCTAGGTCTGGGATGTAAGTCATTCATTCGGGTTCTCAAATTAAATAAAATTCTGCCATTAAATGTACCGTCTAACGGAAAAGCCAATACTCCGTCATCCTTGGTGTACTCCACCCAATTTTCCAACCATACGCAGGTATGGTACCCTTTGTCAAACAGCATGAAAGATGCGGGAGTATTTGGTGGCGGAATGACAACACCTTCTCTGGTTCTAATCGGTTTGTCCTTTTTGAAGTAATTCTTTACTTTCTTTACGAGGGACACTTTTCTTTTATTTCCGTACATAATGTCGTTTTTAACACCTTTCCACTGATCGTTCTCAAATCCCATATACCGAGGATCAGGTCTAGTATGCGGTCTGTACGAATGCCACATACGATTTGTGCGAGCGGCTTTGTTTACAAGTCGCTCCCAATCCTAGTGCGTTTCTTATTTTCGTGCGACCAATGAAATGCACAAATTCAAATAATTTCGACCAATGGGTGCGCGGCCTTTCGCGAGACAGGTTCTCACGCTTCGGCACTCACCCCTCCTTTACAATTCCAGCTCCGCTACCCACCCGCTGCGTCTACCAATCCCAGCGCGGCACAGAGTGACGTCAGAGCAGCTTCGCGACTGACTCCCTCCTTTACAAGGTAACGGAAACTTTATTTATTTCTAAAGTGCTAGTGCTTGGTTATTTTACAACGAATACACATTCGCCACTGTACTCAAGTGTCTAGACAGGAAAGATTTGTTTCACTGCAAGTAAACTACTTCCATTTACTTTTCACACGCTACGGATAGATCTCTTCTGCCTACCCTTCACACAAGCATTGGAGAACCTGCTACTTCCCTAGACTCATCCACCTTTCCGGGATATATTCTGAGGGCCATATGTATCATACTTCCGTTTTGCGAATTCCAAATAGCGAATTTTAAGGAATCGCTATTTGGAATTCGCAAAACGGTATGTATGTACAAAATCGCAATTTAATAGCGATTTCTTACCATTCCTAATTTGCGATTAGCAAATTGCTAATCGCAAATTACCCAATCATTTCTATGAGCCAGGAGGCTCATAGGAATGAAGGGGCAATTTGCGATTAGCAATTAGCTAATCGCAAATTAGGAATTTTTTCAAGGGTGCAGGGGTGTCTCAAGAACACCCTGCTGCACCCCTGAAAAAGACATTTGGGTGCATATGGCGCACATACATGCCCTAAGGGCATGTATGGGCGTCATATGGCACCTTTTGTTTTTTGGAAAAATGATATTTGAAAAGAATTCGCAAATTACCACCAACTAGAAGTTGGTGGTAATTTGCGAATCCGTAATGGCATTTTTTGAATATTTTTTGTTTGATACATTGCATTAAAGGAATCGCAAAATTTGAGATTCCTTAAGTGCAATTGCAAAATAAGGAATTGCAAATTTTGCTATTCCTTATTTTGCATCAAATATGTTTGATACATAACATTTGTCAAATTAGCATTCGCAAAGGCCGAAATTCGCAGAATTTCGGCCTTTGCAAATGCTAATTAGCTTGATACATATGGCCCTGAGTCTAAAGTTTCACCAGCGAGCCCCTTTGCTTTCACCCAAGCTCCGATGAACCTGCTACTTTTCCGGTGTGACCCTCACTAGGTTATGCCACAATAGGAATTTTGCCAATGAACCTCGTTGCTAACATTTATTCAAACATACATTCAGAAAAAACCCTAGTTAGTGCTTCCAGTTCTACCTAACCTGCACTAACCTTCCTGGAGTAAGTGACCTCAAAGCAAGTGGATTCTCTTCACCACTCGCTATTCAATTCCCCGGGGATTCCCAACAACACTGAAGACGTTTTACTAATGAATGGATAAATACATATAACAGTATAATAATAAGAATAACAATTTTAAAACATTTCATAATTTTTTAAAGCAAACATTTCAAGTGAGCGATCAATTCACCCGAACTGCCTACCGCTTAGCAGCAACAACGTTTGTTACTTAGCAGCATCTAACTTATCTAACTTAACTAGTCCTACCTAACTTTAACTAGTCCCTAACCATCCTCTCTGCTACCAGAAATACTGATAGAGATCGGGAGTCGCCTGACCAATAATTTCACCATATAGTTTTCGGGCCCATAAATTTCAATTCACCATATACATTAATCAGGCAACCTCACAATCTACCATCAGCACCCTGATTCCTTCCTGTTGTATTCTAGTGTACCCACCATTACGGGTACCTATGACCACAATGGATCAGGGAGCTAGCTGTGAAGAAAGGCAGGCAAAATACAAACCCAACTTCATAAACTTTGATTTTCATAAAATGACCACGGACAACTGAGAAGTTTTAAAGGTTTTATCTAATAATCAGTATCTGCGAGTATTAGGCTTACAGTTAAAAGGCAATCAATAATCAAGATAACAAAAAGCACATAACCATACAAGAAAAGTGTAAGGGCAATCATTTAAGTTTGCAAACAGTGCGACAGGGAACACGCTTAGTAGACTTAAACTGAAACTCAGGAATGGACATCTATAAATGAGCAAGCTATTTGCATGTACTGGAATTATACTATTGGGACGTACTTCATGAAATGAGTGGGAAATTAGAAATCCTATACATCTATCAAAAGGTGGAAAGTGGAACACGCTAATATTCTAGTATTATTATTTCAAAATAATATTCAGGAGAAAAATATAAACCACATCTAATTTCATAAACAGTATGGAGAGAATTATGCTCTAAAAGGTAAGGTAACATAGGAACATACTATGAAAAAAAAATGCAATAGGTTTTCATATGGCAGACTGCGGAAAGCATGGAAAATATAACATGTGCAAGGTATGTCTTTATTGAAGCAAAGACAGAAAATAGAAAGGTGCAGTATAGAGTTTCAGCCCTATCTATATATTTACCTAGAATGGTGTGAAAACCAACCCTGGCCACGGATCAGTCAAGGACAGGAAATACCCCAAGGAATAGCAGTCATCAATGGGACAGCAGGTGCAGAATGGACACCCCAGGACAGGACAGGAAACCCAGATTAGGATCAGGACAGGACCACCAAGGCACGACCAGCACCCGCAGTTCGGAAGCAACGCCTGCGCTCCACCCTCTCTGCAGCTATCAGTCAGAACCCCGATTGGGTTAGCCAACACCCCAGCAAAGTGCTCCGCCAGCACTTAAGGTTTAGTAAAACCTTTAAAAGTCTATGGTCAAATTTCGGACAGAGTGCTCCGCAGCTCTCTGTAAATTCAGTCACCTATTGAGTCCGTTGGGTCAGTGACAGGTCAGCTATTCAGACAAGTCGGACAAATTCTATAGCTAAACCTAGGCTAGATATACTGTGTTCGGGTCAGTGTACCACCCCCCAATGTTGCAAAGTGTCAGAATCCCCAATTTCGATTGGTCCCAAAGTAGGCTAGGTTAACACACCAATCAGAACAGACTTTTCTAAGGCCTGATTTACATTCCAGGGTACCGCCTAGCCAGTTTAGGTTTCCCACAGACAAGTAACACAGAATACAATGGAGAATTTACAATGAAGCAAGTTAGGAACACAATTTCTCCATCCTCCTGGGTCAGAGGTGGCTTTCTCAGGAGCATCTTGTCTGGGGCTGCCAGCTGACTGAGTTCCATCGCTCAAGGCTATTGCTCCCTGGGCTGCGCGGTCATGCGCGGAAGAGACCTTCAAGATGGCTCTCGACCCATTCGGACCCCCCGTTTATCACGGTACATGAAAAGTAAGCAAAAACAAATTAAAACATAGAAATAAATGAATAAACTACATAACATGATTGAGTACTTATGATTTATCACTATAAAAATATACTATGCAGTTATGGTTTAGTGCAATACACAATAACACGAGAGCATCTGCACAAGCTTCACCATGTTATTACACAAGCATCCATCTTGTGGCTATTACGCATGCGCACCCTTTCCCTCCAAATCACAATTACGTCACGTCACGTGAGTGTGACTAACGCATGCGCAAAAGCAATATTCTAAACGGCGGCCATTTTTAGAAACACAAATTAATCGTATTAGTAAAACACATAGGCAAGCATCCCTAGGATACATGTAGATAGTAAAAATAAAGGAAATTTAGTACAACATACAATTTTGTTACCGGGTTATGACAGATTCGAGGTTCATGACTCAAGCAAGTTGCGTAACATGCAAATTCTTGCTCTATCAGAAGGACCGTCCGTAAGGGCAGCGGCATTCCCTCCATGCCAATTAGGATGTGACCGCCACCCTGGCGGTCACATCCTGTATCTTTAACATTGCTGCGGGTGCTACTTCAAGCAGCACCCGCCGCAATGTAAAAAATGCATGCATTTCATTTGCATGCACAAAGCGGCAGGCACCGCGCGGTGCCTGCCGCTTTGTGCATGCAAATGTAGGGGGGTACGATAGGTACCCCCCATGTGGACCCCCACTTCCCTTCACCCTGGGGGCCCACAATGACCCCCCATAAGCAAAGATCCACTTGCTTTTCCACGGCGGAAAAACCGTCACGTAAAAGCATGTTTACACACGCTTCCTAATTTGCCTGGCGGTGTCTTGCAGGCACCGCTACCAAATAGCAGGCTACACCCCACGGATCCGCGTCGGACGGACTGCCGTCCGCCGCTGATCCCACCACCATCCTAATCTGGCGGGTGATGTTTACAGGGACCGCGGCGGTGAATCCGCATCCTCCGGGCCGGTGTTGGCTTCCACCGGCCCGGAGGATGTGGATTCACCGCCATCCTAATCGAACCCTAAGTGCGGGGCTGCAGAGATATTTGAATTGCTCTGGGTTTATCTAATGGCGAATAAGAATTTTTTTTTTTAAACTAATGGGTGAAAAAATTAGAACTATATATAACCAAATATACGTGTTGAGAGAAAATAAAATATAAGGTAACATTGAGTGTTTCATGAAAATAACATTTAAACGTGCATCAAAATAGAAAAATATATATGTATCTGCCTAATGAGAGTTGCTTATTTTGAAAGATTTGACATGGTGCAAAAGTGAGGTTCTGTAATGCTTAAGCAAAATTACATGCATCTCAGAGTGCCACGTTAATGATTTGTTTTGAAAATGGCAACATGCAAGTAATGCTTATAATGAATATTTTAACAGTATTTAATACGGATGCATAGTTCTTAAAGAAAACTAATAACTGAAGTAATGCACAATATCGAAATGCTTTTATGAAATATGTGATTAATAGTGATGTGAGAGGTAGTAATTTAGCTAATTTTCGTCTAGGCTTCAAATGCGATTCCTGTCCTGTGCAAATATAAAATCATAAGAAGCAGTCACTTTAGCCACTTTGAGAACGTTCTGTGAAGTTTCTTTTCTGTATTTGTTAACAATGGACTCACTTCTTGCTAAGAAACATACTCAATAGAAATGTGACAATATTATTGCATGGAAAGGCGCCTGGGACAGGACGGACTGTGAGCTAAGTGCAGTTTCATCCACTTCCATTAAAGTGACGGAAGTGTAATACAATTGAAATGAAAAGGATTTCTTGAATTCTTCCGGATTTTTGTGATTTCACTGATTACCCCATAAACGACCCACTGTGTGTGACCAATGAGAACCGCATGGACCGATGAAATTGATACATTAAAGGGTGTAAACCAGGAAATTTTTGAGGTATAATTGCCCCTTTGGAGGAGGAATGGGCGCTGGCTGTCATTTCCATTTTCTCTGCCTGGCATGCTGTCGGACTGACTTTTGATTCCTTTTGACTCCCTTATGCTATTCCCAACTATACTGGGTGGCGAAGTCCTTAAATTAACTAAACTATTCCTAACTGCGACCCTGGAACCTCTACTTTGCCAGCTGGTAAAATTAAACAGGAAATAACCTTTTGGCTGAAGGGTTAGCTGACTCCTTCTATGGCATGAGATGCTGCAGTTCAGACTTGGCCAGATCTATTTGAAGATGAACTGAATCGACCAGCCTTCCTTTGGTTTGTATGATTGATAACTGAATCTCGTAACTCATTTTGCTTCTCTCCACAGACAAAATCGTAGCTGTTTTTTAATGCTTTGTACTGTGTTGTGAGGCTACATGTACTAGTAATTTCTTTTTTTTTTAATACTTTATTTGTCATTTTCACAAGCATCGCACAAAAACCATCAGCAGTGTAAAGAGCACACACCATTGTATACTGAAGTACACCAAGTCCGTCACTCCATAGCACAGCAGTAAATATTAAAAAGGGAGGGGGGTATCCATCGCAGTGATTCACAGATACAAAATAGCCACGAGCTCAATAACATCCCCATATGTCTCATGCATTTAGTACATTATTAACATTGTAAAGAGTTCGGTAATACCGTGGGTTAACCCACCCCTTCTGGGTACAGTTGATTGTCCAATTGTGCTTGACGTTCCGCCGTAAGTTTGGCAATATAAGTGCGGTATGGTCCCAATATGTCCAAGTCTGTAAAGTTTGGTAACCATATGTGCCCCTGAGGGATGTTGAATGACAGTCGTCAGAGGTAGGGCCTCCTCTGGGGCCAGTGGGAAGGTGGGGAACGTAGCCCGCATCATGGATCGGAGTCTGGACAGGACAAAGGAGTCCATAAAGTTGTGATCCAGGAAACGGGGGTCCTCTATCAGACTAAAGGCATGCCCGTCTGGGAAGAGGTCGCCCAATGTATTTAAGCCGAATTTGGAGAGTGTAGTACGGACCACCGTTTCACCTGTGATATGGAGCCAATGCGCATTAGGGAGTGGGAGGAGTGGAGAATAAAGAACATCCAACTTCAGTAGCCTCCGGAGTTTCTCCCACGCCCAGCATGTGGAAGATACGGTCTGAATATCTTGGGGGTCTCTCGGGAACCCCTTAGGGAGAAGCGTGGCCAATGAGTGAGGTAGCGCCAAGTCCGCCTCCGGTTTCAGGTACAATATGCGGGCATCTGGGTGAAACCAGGCATAAGCAAAGGAACACTGTGCTGCAAAAAAATATAGATAAAAATCAGGTACCCCCAGGCCGCCACGTTCATAATGCAGGGTCAGTGTGTGCCACGTGACCCGAGGAGTCTTGTTTCCCCAGATCAACCGTAGCAGCAGTGTTCGCAGCTGGGTAAAAAATATCTTAGTCAAGGGAATCGGAATGTTGTTAAATAAATACAAAAACCGGGGAAGAACCACCATCTTCACTATGGCAATGCGTCCCACCATAGATAGTGGTAAGCGCAGCCAGCGGTCAATGCTATCTTCCAGAAAATCCAGCGCCCTCCCATAGTTGAGCCTAATACTGTCTACAGTGTTAAGATGGACGTGTATACCCAAGTACTTAACCGACTCCGAACACCATTCCAGCGGGTATTCGCAGTCCCATGGCGTAGTGGCGGGGGTCAGCGGGAAAATAAGGGATTTGTGCCTATTCATGCGCAGCCCAGAGAATTTGCCAAACCGTGTGATTTCCGCCAGCAGCGGTGCCAGGTTGAGGGAAGGTGCCCGCACATAGAGTATTAAATCATCTGCGTACAGCGATGCCAGCAGAGGACCAGTGCAGAACTGCAGGCCCCGAAAGAGGTGCCTTTCCTGAAAGTGTCGAACCAGTGGGTCCATTGCTAAAATTAATAACAATGGGGATAATGGGCATCCCTGTCTCGTGCCTCTGGACAGGGAAAACGCCTCTGTGATGGTGCCATTTAAGTGAATTCTGGCCGTGGGTTTAGTGTACAACAATGCCACCGTGGAGACAAAACACTCCGGCATACCCATGCGTCTCATAATTGATAGAAAAAAGGGCTACTCAAGGGAATCAAACACCTTTTCTGCGTCCAAAAGCACGGCGGCCACCGGGGTGCAGGGGTCTACACGGTGATTAACTGAGAATAATGTTCCCAGATTTAATGAGGTAGACCTATGTGGTACAAACCCGGACTGCGCGGGAGATATGATGAATTTCATTAAGAGGGCCAGGCGAGTGGCCACTACTTTAGCTAAGATTTTATAGTCTGTGTTCAACAGTGAGAGTGGCCTGTAGGAGCCACAAAGGATAGGGTCTTTCCTGGGTTTCGGGAGCAATATGATCACTGCTTCCCTAAACGTGGGGGGCAAGCAACCCCTCTCCAAAGCCTCCGCATAGAGCTCTATCAGCACTGGAGCCAGTTCTTCTTTGTACACCTTATAAAAATCGGCCGAGAAGCCATCCAAGCCAGGAGCAGCCGAGCCCCGAAAGGCGTCCATGGCCTCCACGACCGAGTCAACCGTTATTGGGTGGGAGAGAAACTCCTGCATGTGTTTTTCCAAGAAGACCAATGCAATTTCGTCTAAGTAAGAGCATTGATCGCGAAGATCAGTGGTGACGGACGAGGTATAGAGGTCAGTATAGTATGACAAGAAGGTGTGGCAGACCTCAGGGGTGGTGTGGAGCAGCCTACCATCCGGGGCAGCAATTCCCGTTATGTATTGTGTTTGACGCGGAGGGCGGAGTAGTTGTGCAAGTAGCTTTCCGGGCCTGTCTCCCTCCCCGTATTGCCGCGCTGTGTGTTGTGTGGTTAAAAAGCGCAGTTCCCTATCCGCCTCTTCCCGAAACTCCATCAGTAGTGTAAGGCGACGCGTCTCATTTGCCTCAGAGGGATTTCGAAGCAAATCATCTTCCAACGCTCGGATATCATTCTCAATGCGGGTGAGGGTGGATCTGATAGAGCGCAGGACTCCCACATGCGTAGCTATGCATACCCCTCTGATAGTGGCCTTGAATCCCTCCCATAAGGCTGCATGAGTCTCCACTGACCCTGTGTTGAGCTCAAAGTAGTCGGTGATGGCAGTCCGGAGTGTTTCGGCGAACACTGTGTCAGCGAGGGCCTTTCCGGGGAATCGCCATTTTCGCTCAAATCCGCCCGGTCTGGGAATCCCCAGGCATAATGCCACCGGGGAGTGGTCTGATAGTGTACGTGGTAGTGTAGTATGAGATGTTACCCACCCAGCCACCCCAGGGGAGAGTAGCCAGTAGTCTAGTCTCGTCCACGTGTTATGGAAGCTGGAATGGTGTGTGTATTCCGGGGCCTCCCCGTGCAGCCTAGCCTCGATGTCAATGAGGGAATAGTGGTCACAAATGTCAACTAGGACTGGCCTGGAGTGTTTTCTGGTATCTGCAGCAGCTGAAGTCCCGTCACGTGAGGGGTTAAGGAGTAAATTAAAATCCCCACCGACAATCAACTGGCCTGTATCCATGGAGAGTAGTTTCACCTGAAGGTCCTGAAAGAAGGCAGGGGTGTCAGTATTAGGGCCATACACGTTTACCAGGGTAACAGTCTGATGGAATAGAGAGCCCGTTACCACCAAGTATCGACCTTCCGGATCTCCTATAGTGGAGTGTAGTATGAAGGGTACTCGTTTGTGCACCATGACGGCCACCCCCCTTGAGTACCTGCTATAGTCAGAGAAGAAGCGGTGTGAACCCCAGCTTCTGGCAAGGAGCCGGGACCCTGCAGGGCATAAGTGTGTTTCCTGCAGAAACACAATGTCAACGTTATGTCTGCCTAAATAATTAAAGACCTGCCTGCGTTTCCTCGTGTCGTTTAGACCCCTGACATTCCAGGACATCAGGGAGATCAAGGAGGAGTCAACCTGTGTAGTCTGTCTAGCCATCAGTGTACGAACTTGCGTGCCTAATCTGGAGTGTGTCTAAGTCAAAGGTGACGTACAATGCGATGTGATGTGTGCCTGCTATCCGAGTTCGGATTGATACAAAACTCAATAAAATCCCCTCCCCACCCCCTCCCCCCACCCAGCCTCCAAATAACCCAGGGAGGCATATCCCCATTAACCATGCAGCGAATTGATCAAAGCACTGAGTTACAAAGTACAATTTCAAACTGTAGAACAACTGCAAGAAAAAAATAATAGGTAAGTCAACATTGGCATCCGCCATGGGGGTGGCAACGCCACGCCGGTCGGGGAGTAGACAATACTGTAAATTCGGAGCTTGTGTAACCACAACAAACTGGGTACAAGAGGAGCATCCAAAGTTAATCCGAAGCCCAAAGTGACTGGTCACATCTGTCAGCCATTGCCTGTCTCAGCAAATAGATCAGCGCTGGCCTGCGAGGCATTTCTGACCGGAGAAGCCTGAGCCTGTGCATCAGACCGGCCCGGGCTTTTGTCTCGCCGCCTGTAATGTTGGCAGAAGTCCTGGGCTTCAGACGGTGTCTCAAAGATGCGGGGCCTGCCATCAATGTCCACCTTGAGTCTAGCGGGGTAGAGCATTCCATATCGAAGGCCGAGGTTTCGGAGTGTAGCCTTAACCCCTGTAAATTTCTTGCGTGCTTCCTGGACAGTGAAGGTGAAATCCGGAAAGAATGATAGAGTATTGCCTTGCCATGTCACCACACCACGGTCCCGAGCCGCCCGGAGGACAGCATCCCGATCCCTGTAGTTCATAAGGCGAGCAATAATGGGACGCGGTGGGAGGCCGGTTCTGGGCCGGGGGCCTAGTGATCTGTGGGCACGCTCCACCACGAACCCCTGAGTGAAGGTGTCGCGGCCAAACAGTTCAATTAGCAGCTGCTCAACAAAAGTGTCCATCCGGCCAGTTTGTGTCGTCTCTGCTACGCCGGTGATGCGCACGTTGTTTCTTCTCCCCCGGGCCTCAAGGTCCTCGTTTTTAATAGCGACTTCTTTAAGGATTCTCTCCACCCTCTCCAGTCTCTTCAGGGATTTCGTTGCGCCATCTTCTGCATCAGATACTCTGCATTGCACTAGGTCCAGCCTTCCGTCGTGTGCCTGAATTTTGGAGCCCTTGTCTGCCATGCGGCGCTCCAGCGTGTCAAACCGCCCATCTAGCGCCTTAAAACCAGCCCTCATCTCGGTCATCATGGCAGTCATGAGAGAAGTGGCACCCTCCGGGTCCGCTCCTCCAGCCGCCCCAGTCAGGACATCTTGTGGAGGGTCAGTGACGGGGAGGGAAGTCCCCGCAAAGTTAAGCTTGCGCTGATTGGGGTCACGTTTAACCATCGTGATCGTGCAGCAGGGCCACCGGATCTAAGCCTCTTTATCCTCCGCGATGACGTGCAATTGGCTAAATCACACGGAACACCCCAATATGACAATGGGGCAGTAGCAGGGTAATGATCTTGCCCCCCCGGGGGCGTAGCGTGGGTCCAAGCCCAGCCCGGAGCCCCAATCAGAAGGGGGGGTCACCCAATGTACAATGGGCCGGGCGACCACGTGGCAGTCCGCTCGGGCACCTCAGAGGTCCGGCAGGTCAGGCGGGGCGTTGAATCTCCCCTCACTGGTGCACAGGTGGACAGGGAGAGGCCAGAAGCGCCGCAGACATGAAGCAGAGCAGCGCAGTCCCCCGCAGCGCCCAGCGCGGCCCCCGGGCCAACCCCACAGCAACCGGCCCACAGAGCCGCGCCCGTACCCTCGCCGCGGCCAAAATGGAGCTCCCGTCTTCTCCCACCGCACCAGGCCCCAAGGCCCAAGTACGTGCATAGCGGCCCAGCGCCGCACGAGAGCCGAGTCCACAGCCCCTAGAGCACAGAAATCGCCGCGGTTGGACCCCGCCGGCTGCCAGGGCGCCCCAGGCGCAGCGCTCCCTACCTCCACTCCACGGCACCGAGGACTCCCCTTCCAGACCCGGCCGCTGGTCTCGCCGCCGTATCTCCGGGTCCGCTGCCGCTGCCACCTCCAAAATTTCACCCGTCGGGCTGTACAGGATGCAGATCAGGATCGTAGGTTTGGGTGCCGGTGAAAATCACGGGTTACTCCATTTCTCGGGTGCCGACTCCCCGATTCGGCGGAGCTTCAGTAAGAGGCGGCCATCTTGGTCTCCTCCTCGGCCACGCCCCCCCATGTACTAGTAATTTCTTGATCTGTCCATCCAAACTGAGGTTTTTAGATAAATGTTTTTCATGAGTTATCTACATTATTCCATCTATGGATATTGCCATTAGAGTACATTTGCAATACAGGACCATGCCAAAACATGCACAAGACAGTACCATAAGAGAAAAAGATTTGGCAAAGGTACCAGAGAGACTATGGTCAAAGGGACCACATTAAGTGGGACTGAGTAAAGGAGCTGAGCCTGTGAAAATAACATTAAAGCTGGAGTGATACTGCCTAGGGTATGTCAGTATCCCTTATCCAAGGAAGCAGAAGAAAGGCATTACTTGAGCAGGGAGTGATATATGAGAGCAATACCCTGCAATACACAGATTTACCCTATAAAAAAAGCTACGGTCGGGAACTTGGAGAATGATTAAAGATCTCCATCCCCTGAATGACATAGTACCAGAATTTCTGGTGGTACCAGACCCTTAGGTCATATTAACAAACATTCCTATGAATGCCACTTACTTTTCAGTAATAGATTTAAAAAATGCATTTTCCACATTCCACTGCACCCAGATAGTCAATATCTAACAGGGACACATACAGACAAACTCAGTTCTGCTATAGAAGGCTCCCTCAAGGCTACTGTGAGTTTCTAAGTATCTTTAACAGGACAGTGAACATGTATTTAGCAAATGTAAAATGCAAAAACACTCTTACAGTATGTGGATGACATTTTGGTGTGTGGCCCTACTGAAGACATATATGGGGAGGACACTATTGGTCTCCTTTTCTTACTTGCAACAAGGGATACAAGGTGGACAAAGGCAAGTTGTAGTATGTGCAGACATAAGCTCATTATTTGGGGCAGATAATATCCAAAGATGGGAGGAGGGTGACACCCGACAGAGCAGAAAGCAATGAGAAATGTGCCCAAGCCCCTTACCACAAAACAAATGCAGCAGTTCTTAGAAATGTGCAATTGACAGTGGGAATTTGACTACTTCATCCTGACTGCACCACTTTTGACTGCTTTTAAAGTTCCATGCTAATGGGAACAAAATAATCTGGACTGCTGAAAGAGACACAGCATTTCAGGAGCTAAAGAATGCAATTACAAATGCTCCAGTGTTAGGTATGCCTAATTACAAAAAGAACATTTGATCACTTTTGTCATTGTAATGGAGTGACAATGATGGCTGTGTTGACTCATAAGACATCTATGTAACATATGTCAATTGCTTACTACAGTGGCCTTATAGAGCCTGTCATGATAGGCCATTATTCAGGGGAGCAACCATTGGCTACATCAGCATTTGCAGTCCAGAAAAGCACTGAGATAGTGAGGGGTTCACCTTTAACACTGCATGTGGTATTTGCTATTTTACAAAGAAGCAAGCTACTCTTACAGCTCAAAGGGCTTGTGGGTATGAAGTAATGGTTTAAGTATCATCATTGCAAGTTGTTTCATGTCACACAGTTAATCAAGCAACATTCTTTGCACACCCAGTTACTGATGATGAACAAGTACATGGCTGTGCTAATTACATACCAGATGAAGAAAGTAAAGTAGGGGAAGACCATATGCCAGACAGCATGTTACTCTTTGTTGATGTATACTCTTACATAGAAAGGAAACTGGTATTAATCATTCAGGAGCAGCAGTTGTGACGGCTGAATAACAGGGCTCATCTAGCACACTATTAGCCAGATTTCACTATTGCCTCACTTTTCAGTTCAAGCGGCTAAATTAGTGGCCATTATTGATGCATTTCAGTGTGCTGAGGGACTAGAAGTTACCATTTATTCAGATACAGCATATGTCACCACCACTGTACATTGTAGCATTCATAGATGGGAAAGAAGAGGATTTCTTAAATCTGACGGATCCCCAGTGATACATAAAGATTTACTGGCACATTTAATAGAAGCTTTAACATTTCCATCCCAAGCGGTGATGATAAAATGCTCAGCACACACTAATCCACAAGATACTCTCTTGAGGGGTACTACTCTGGCAGATTGAGCAGCAAAAGAAGTAGCTAAAGCGTACCCAAATATACTGACTGTGATGAACACACCTTATGATGACAAGTATATGTTTTGTTACTTGTTTAGAATGTTACGGAATTGCCACTGCCTTGCACACAGACAGTTAAGTTACATTTGCATGAATTGCAAGAACTAGAATACCCTCACAAAAGTGAATTGTGGGAAAAGCTGTTGCATTCAGTAACCAACAGATTTCATTGACAGACAGGAAAGTACAGGAAAATCTTCTTGTGACATTGCAGGCAGATTGGTTTATTCCACAACAATCTTAAACAATCACTATGTACATTGCAGAATATGCCATATGTCAACAGTATAGTCCCAAGCCGTCCTAAAAAGTAATCACCTCAACAATACCACACCCAACAGTTCCATTTAAACATCTCCATTTAGATTTGGCTGACACGATAGAGAGATGCAACAATTACATGTATCTCATAGTAGTTGGTTGCCCATTTTCATAATGGACTGAGTCAGGACCCTCTGTACATAATGATGCTAGGCAGCAGCTAATTTCTTGATAAGAGAGGTGATACAGAGATGGGGCAAGGCGGAAGCGATTCCCTCAGATAATGGACCTCATTTCACTAAGCGATTTTTCAACACATTTGTACCGCCCTAGGAATAAAACATGAATTGATATCTGTTTATCACCCTCAAAGTAATGGAATCGTTGAGCATCTGAATGGTCTCCATAAGAGGAAAATAAGCAAACTTTGTGCTACTCTGAAAAAATAAATGGCTGTACTGTTAACCACTGGCTTTGACACCATTAGAAATCAAATAGGAAGTGATCACCATCTAACCCCCCATCAAAGTGTCAGGACATATCTTGCCCACTACTTTAACATAGCGAGGCAGAGGACAGATGCTCATAAAACAGCTGAAGTTTTAGGGGAAGAAAGGATTTGCTATCTGAACTAGTTAATGAAATCTGTTAAGTTCTTTTCTAAACAGGTGTCATGAACGGAAAAGACTGCCTTAGCCCAGCAAACCAGTCTAACACCTGTTGGCCAGGAAGTCTATGTAAGAAACTTTGTCCACCAAAGAAAGGATCCAAAGTACAGCTGTCCCTTTTCAGTGATGATGAGCACCTATACTGCTGTAAAGGAAGAAGGCAGGAAACTATGGATCCATCTGCAAGATGTGAGACTGGACCCCGCCTTGCCTCCAATATTACAAAAGTCCGAAGGGGTACAAGAAGGGAAAAGCGAAACACAAAAGGAGCAATTTCTCCTTTTAAAGCGCATGTGTATTTTTTTTGTTGACTCTACTAGCGGACAGTTATGTGTTGCTATTTTATTTGTATGCCTTGTTATGTTGGCGGCCAATTTAAAATGATATTTTACTTCATGTATGAGATTATGCAATACTATTTCACCATTGCAGAGAGCTGTACCTGAACAAGAAAATGCATCCCATAGTATTCATGCTAGCTTATTAGATAACATGTGGTTGCAACACATATCAGAGATAGGTAAGCAAACTTCTAATTCTTCCTATTTTATCTGCTCTTTGATTCCACATGCCACTTACTCAGATAGGTTACACTCGTCTAAGGGGGTAATTGCAAAGAATTACCATGTGTCTGTTATGTCTCTTTCTTTGTAGAATATGAGCACAAATGAAGCACTGCAGATCAGCCAGGGCGCACTCTTAGTAAACACCACACACTATGTGAAAGAGTTATCACATGCAATTAATATCATAACAGATCGCAAGGAGCTAGTAGTGAAGTTAGATGCGATGAAAAAGCCTGGGATCACAAGGTACAAGGATAAAAATTAAAGAGCCAAGACATTACAGCAAGAATTTTTAGGGATACTCTGACCTATGCTTCTTTGTAATAATTACTCTGCTACACCCGGAACCACGGTTGTCATGAAAGGCCATATCATAGGGTAAATGGATCAGTATATGCTCATGGTCTTTTGCACCAGGGTGTTACATTTGGGTGCAGTGTCCTTTCTTTATGGAAGGGAAACCAGACTGATAATAGAACAAGACAAAAGTGTCAGCTAGTGTGTGATGAGAATATATCTAGGTTAACTTGGGTAGAAACTGCTACAACTCTTTGAGCAGTTAAAACACCCATTTTATCTCTTTGTAATTCAGCCTGATGGAGTTTTAGTGGAGCTGTGGTGAGCAACTTCCTTCAGGATGGCAAGGACTCTGCTTTTTGGTGGTGTGCAAATTTAGGGGTAAAATGTTCTTTTCCCACTCCAGAGAGAGCAACAGTAGGGAAAGTGTTGGATAGCGTAGAGGTAAAAATGACTATTCCCACTCCAAAGAGTGCAACAGTAGGGAAAGTGTTGGATAGTGTAGGGGTAAAAATTACTATTCCAACTCCAAAGAGCGCAACAGTAGGGAAAGTGTTGGATAGCGTAGAGGTAAAAATTACTATTCCCACTCCAGACAGTGCAACAGTAGGGAAACACGTAGGATAGCATAGGGGTTAAATTTACTATTCCCACTCCAGTGAGTGCAACAGTAGGGAAAGTGTTGGATAGCGTAGGGGTAAAAATTACTATTCCCACTCCAGTGAGTGCAACAGTAGGGAAAGCGTTGGATAGCGTAGGGGTAAAAATTACTATTCCCACTCCAGTGGGTGCAACAGTAGGGAAAAAGTTGGATAGCGTAGGGGTAAAATTTACTATTCCCACTCCAGAGAGTGCAACAGTAGGGAAAGTGTTGGATAGCGTAGAGGTAAAAATTACTATTCCCACTCCAGAGAGCCCAACAGTAGGGAAAGTGTTGGATAGCGTAGGGGTAAAAATTACTATTCCAACTCCAAAGAGCGCAACAGTAGGGAAAGTGTTGGATAGCGTAGAGGTAAAAATTACTATTCCCACTCCATACAGTGCAACAGTAGGGAAAGCGTTGGATAGCATAGGGGTTACATTTACTATTCCCACTCCAGTGAGTGCAACAGTAGGGAAAGTGTTGGATAGCGTAGGGGTAAAAATTACTATTCCCACTCCAGTGAGTGCAACAGTAGTAATTTTTACCCCTACGCTATCCAACGCTTTCCCTACTGTTGCACTCACTGGAGTGGTAATAGTAAATGTTATATTTAATATTTCATTAATTTTAAATTACTTTTAAGACATTTAAAAAAAGTCGATATTTTGACTAACTATAATTTTTACCCCTACGCTATCCAACGCTTTCCCTACTGTTGCACTCTCGGGAGTGGGAGTAGTAATTTTTACCCCTATGCTATCCAACGCTTTCCCTACTGTTGCACTCACTGGAGTGGTAATAGTAAATGTTATATTTATTATTTCATTAATTTTAAATTACTTTTAAGACATTTAAAAACATTTGATATTTTGACTAACTATATTTTTTAAAACTATATTTGTAATTCAATATTTTTGTACTTACCTGTTTGTAGATGGAATTCGATATTTTTGCATTCTATATTTTTTCCTCGATATTTTGGTAATTCTATATTTGTGTATTCGATATTATGTCAGTGATCCGTCCCCAATGGGTGGCTTTAAGGGTGGTTCACTTGGGTACCATCCTGGATGTCAGAACTGTTGAAGGCTTTGTTGCCTGTTATTGTGATATTGCTCTTAATGTTTCGTGTCCTTCATATAGTGAAAGGATGTTGTAAAAGGACTAGTCAGATGTTAGGATGGATGTTTACTAGTAGGTTGTCTAATAAAATGCAGGATATTGATGAGAATGCATGCACATTGATAACTCGGAACAAAAGGGAAGATGGAAATTAGTTCGAAATCAACTAAAGGGAGGAACATTATAATAAATGTAGAAAATGAAGAATGCCCAGTTACGTCTATGCAGCCAGTAGCTGAAAGTTGTGTACAGATGTATGTATTAAAGGAGAAGTACAGGCCTAAGTTGCCTGCAATAATAGAATATAAAGGAAATATAAAATAGAATCGGGTGCCTGGGGAAGGGAGGTAGACGCAATCTACAATAGCGAACTCGTGTATGAAAAAGTACCTGGCCACCTGTTATACGTTGAAGCTCAGCTTCCAGTTCCTCAGACCCGACTGACCTTTTGCATATGCTTATATTAAACTTTATACTATATTACCAGCAGAAGTCATCTCATATTTTCTTCCCTGTGGCAACAACACTGTCTCTTTATTTATAATAATTGACAGCCAAGACAACATTTTTTAATACATTTTCTGTCAGATTCCCTTAAACATGGTTCCAGATAGTTGAAAGACTCTGCCACTAAGGACCAAAAGGGCCACAATTTAAGAATATTCTTTAAGAAAGCCTATGTGTGCCCACTTTCTTATTTTGTGAAAGGGATTGAACTATAATGGGTTATCCTTACAGCAAGTGAAAAACCTAATGCATTTTGTTCATTTAGGGGCAGATTTACGAAGCATTTAAAAGTGCATGTTTCATTTGCAAGTCCGTATTTGGAAGGGGAGTGTTTAGGGTGCCCTTTCAATATGCTGAATCAGTATGTTAAGTATGACTGTTTTGCGACCGAATTACGGTCGCAAAATAGTAATACTTTGCCAACGATTATAAACTGGTGGTAACCCATTCACAAGGGGGAAGGGATCGCCAAGGGAATGTAAAGAGGAGGTAAATAAGAATATTTTTGAAGAGCAGGCAGTGGTCCAGTGGACCACTGCCTACTCTTTAAAAAATGAAACTTCACGGTTTTATATTTTTCTTTTTAAGGGAAATAGGCCACATTTAAAAAAAAAAGATAGCTTTATTAAAAAGCAATCACAGACATAGTGGTCTGCTGACGGATGTACGTCGTTACAACGCATGCTTTTACCACGCATGCCTTTACGACGCAACTTTTACAACGCAAACCGTTACAACACATAGTGCTTAGGGGTGCTGGATAGTGAATAGTTTAATTTACTATTCCAACTCCAGTCCCCGTGGACACTAGGGAAGGTGTTGGATAGTAAATTAAATCTATTCCCTAACCTAGAGCGCCCCCCCAGCGCAATTCGTTGTAATGGTTTTCGTTGTAATAGTTGCGTCGTAAAGGCACTGCGTTGTAAAAGTTGCATTGTAAAGGATGTTTCCCTCTGCTGACATCAGCAATCCACCATCCCCGTGATGGCTGTGATTACTAATGGGTGCAAATTGTGACCTGGCACAACATTATACATGAGGTAGGTCTAGCTGCAAACCCACTAGGAATTTCTAATAAAACTTAAAAGAGTTTCGTACATAAAGAATATAGATTTCCTAATTGTGATTATGAGAAAATCTCATTGGGGAATCAGTATTCCTGAAGTTTGTACATCTAGGCCTTAGTCCTGATTATGAGTTGGTCAGAATGGAATTTCCCCCCAGAGTTTGACTCTGCACACTGAAATTGTTTAAATTCTATGACTGCATCTGCATATGATTACGAATAATATTTCTTACTGGTAGACCCCTTTCATGAAATTGATGACCATTAAAGGTTTTTAATGTTTTAACCATGGTTTTATATGGATCTTTTTATAATATTGTGTTATGGTTCATTTGATGAATTGATTCTTTTATAATTGCTGTTAATAAGAGATCGAATATGACATTGACTGACTGACTATGCCCAATCCAGCACCAGGATTTGCCAGGTGTGGGAACATAGAGACAATTTTTCTGGTCTGCTGATAAAATAACTTGAGGCTTTGGCTATATCAGCAGCCAAGCCTCTATCTCTGTCCGTGTCCAAACATTTGTTTTTCAGCTGGGGAGGAACATGTAATGTTGCCTCCAGCCAGGACACATTCTTCCCCTTCCCTCACCATCATCTCAAACCCCTGCTCCCAACACCTGCTTAGCACCTGCCCACAGCTAACATTTATTATCTACTCGGGCCAGACGGCATATGTGAGCATTAATTACCCGAAGAACAGGGAAAAACATGCAGAATATAGCCCGGTTAAACCAGATCACCTGATAAAACCAGAAATCTCATGGTACTGGTGTGATGTTACCTCACAGTACTATTAATTTAGTACGGGAGTTTGCACCCCACCAGCAGAGTGTAACTCATACGCAGGGCCTGCATCTTTCTGACAGGTTAAAACAATGAAACAGCATGTATTTCCTAAAACACACATACGTCAATAATTAGAGGTTCACAGCATCAGAAAAACAAATAAATCAAAGCACAAACAGTGGGTAATCCTTACAAACTAGGAATCATGAAACAACCACAGTCTACCAAAAGGACTTCTAGGTGTCCCATCAACACAATCTAACGGAAACACCAAATGCTATAGGCTTCATGCACATCCAGACAATGGCAAACATGAAATTCATATGAAATAAAATGATTGAAGGTGGTCATCCCAAAGCCCACTTTTATAGACCTAAAAAGAGAATCCATCCTCACATATAGGCGCAAATTACTCTTGCGCCACACAATGGGGTGTTAGATTGATGCAATCCCTAAAGTGTGATTTATCAAGCCAAGCAGGGCCACCTTGTGTGGCTTGATAAGTCTAGAGTAACTCAACACAGCGCAAAACACTGTACTGCATTTTCCTGCCCATGGGAGGCATTCCATGAGGGTACCAACACATTCATCCATGGATTTGTGTGCATTCCCAGATTTACTATCACTGGTAAACCTGGGAATGGGTCAAAATGCTACACCCCCCCATGTGAGGCATAACAAGGAGAAATAGCTTTATTTCTCCTCGTTATTTCCTCTTCTTAAGTGTGCTGCATTCTGCTTATAATGCAGCACACATCGATCATTGTGTAAGGGTGGCTTTATTGGCACTAGACAGTATATTGTGTGGCTATGCTGGAAAATGACAGGAATGTGCTGTATATTGTTTAATATGGCGTATTCTTGCCCTTGCCCTATCACTCAGTGCAACACAGCATATGACTTGCTATTCTGCTTGATTATTTTATAAATAAGCCCCATGAACTGTCCAGATGTGGATGTAATGAGTGCAATGATAAAACAGCATTGTACCAATTCAAAGGGAATGTAGGAGAAGTATGAGGTGAGCTCTCCACATCCTCCTGCATGTACTTTTTCTACTTTCTGAAACTCATCAATATTTCCAGGAGTAAACCGGGGAAACTTCTCCTTACGCAGACATCTACACATACATATGGCAAGGTCATACAACATTTATAGTGGGATTATGCTCCTCTGGATTTCTCCTTAGTGGGGAGCTCTGGGAAGGGTAAAAAGGATCTTGTGTTCATAGATCAATTTACTTTTAATTTCCCCATTGAGAAACCTCTTCCTTACACCTTCTCCAGTTATGGGAGTGAACATAGACAATCTCTCAAGCTACTCATAGCCACAGTGACAGGCAGTTATTGGAGTAAGGAGGATATTGCATGGAAAAAACGTATCAATTTGTCAATCCCTTATGTCTGCCCACACCAAGATCAATCAGGGACAGGAAATGGTAACTGTAAATTCAACCATAGGTGTAATTCTACAAGTGTATCAGGCCTTGTATGTTTTTACTACTAATGCGGTGGTGGGTCTACTTCATTGTTAGTTTAGATAGGCGGGGTAGTCACTAATTTATAGGCCATTATAGTTAGGTAGTTTGTTAGTGAGTGATTTTGAGGTGTAGGTCTAATATGCTAAATGTTAGACCTGGCATCCTTGACAAGGTTTACCCTGTCTTTTTTGCCTTCTGATCTCCTATTTTGCTGACTTGATAGGGTGGAAAGAGTTCAAATTTAGTCTCTAGTACAACTTCAACCTTTTATGTATAAGAATGGACTCCAACTGCATGATATATCTGCTTCATCTAGGTAACAGATTGTTGACACCATATCTGATTTGAAGCTAAATCAAATCGAGTCAATCATCAACATAATTTACAGTTATCGTTCAGTCAATGATGAAATGAAAGTTTTAAGTATGTTTTTAAAATGTAATACTCTTTAAGAAATTAGTAAGTTATTTTAATTTATTTTTATTTAATTAATCAGTCAAATAAATCTGTTTACAAAGAATAACAAGAAAAATATGGCTAGCTTCATCAATAATGCAAAAGTTACAAGCGTGTTCCATAAAGGAATGAATCCCTATTCTATTTGAAAAGAACCTAACCTAATCGAACACATAAAGAGCACCTGGAAAAAGAGCAAGTATTAGGAGCATCAAAATTGAATTCAGCATAACAAATGTAACTCCCCATAGAGATAAGTTCATGGAAACTCAGTCGATTCTCATCTCACCAAAAAGAAATAACATACAGCTGCAGTTGCAGCTGGGTAAAAATAATTCTCAATCAGGAAAAATAGGGAAATAGATGCATCAGTAACCACACCCATCAAGGCAAAAAGAAATAAAATCATAACTTACAAAGTGTTATGCAACAGCAATCACAGTCAGCAATAGTTCACAGCAAATGATTCTGGGTGCAAAGGAAGAACGTGAGGGTTTCTGTCAAAGGTTAAAAGCTAATGGTAAGTGGTGAGTGGCCTTAGATAACTAGAAACATGCACTAATATAAAAGAATTACCACTAACGTATTGGCTCTACAATAGCTGCACAGGTGATAGTAGTGAGAATGTATGGATCAGGCACTCAACCCTCCAGTGGCCTTACTGCTCAGAGATGATCTATCCGACAAAGAAAATGTACACACAAAGGGAGTGCTTAGGAAGTCTAGAAATATTCTTTTCAACATTCATAATCCAATTAATGCAAAGACTTATCAAATTCTTATTCATGAAGTGTGGTCCAATAAAGTGGGTTGGCTTATTTGTACCTGCACCATTTTGTACACACCTCCTTACCGACTGAAACCAACCCCTGCAGGACAAGGATCCAACAGTGGAAGTAATACATTGATAATATTTTGATCATCTGGAACGGAGATACCACAAATATTCAAGATTTCCTTGGATGGATCAAATCTATTGATCCTCATCTAAAAGTTATTGGGCATGTATCAGATGTTCAATTCCTAGACCTGCTGATATCTTTAGAAGCAGGGCACCTTAGGACAAGTACATTTAACAAACCTACAAATCGGAATAGCCTCGTATTGTGTTTGGAAGGTGCCATCCTCTCTCTCTGAGGTCTAATCAACCTAATGCACTATTCCATGGACTCTTGCGTAATTGCACTGATATTGGCAATTTCAACAAACTGTGAGATGACCTAGAGGAGAAACTATTTGTACGATAATACCAACTTCATCTAATCAAGACAGGCAAGCAGGAGAGCCTACAATAACAGCTATGAGGCCATTTTGGCCCCCATTGAGAAACTACCAAATCCATAACTCACATGTGTGACAACATTTACACTAGCTTCTAACAGAATTATATAGATGATTAAGAAACGATGGTCGATTCTTAATGTGGAAGAATCTAGAATAATAAAACCCCTATTTGCCTACAAGCGCACAGACAACATCTGGGATTTGATGGTTTAAACTAGACCAGGCATTTTAAATACGCAGACAAACATCAGCACTGAATGTGAAATGGTGCAGGTCATTGGTAATTTTTCTTGTGTAAGTTGCAATGTATTCCCCCTTACCCGAGCTACCAAAACCTTACAGCTTGGTCTCAACAAGTAATAGCGACAAGAGAAACACACTAATTGCCAATCTAAGAACTGCGTGTATCTGATAATCTGTCTCTGTGGTCTTAGATGTATTGGGTGACCACAAGAGCAGTGGAGACAAGGATCAATGAACTTGTAAATATTCACCACCAAACTTAGTTCTAACTTTGTCACTACAAACCAGACTACCACAGATCTTAGATGGACAATAATTGAAACTGTTACTGGTCAAGGTATTACTAGGAGACTCAGTGGCGGCCTCTGCAGGTAAGCGTGGTGAGGTGGGGATGGGGTAGGGGTGGGGTATGAAATTGACAAACAACGGAATAGGTAAAACAAAATAAATAAAACCACTTACCTTGCTCTCGCACATCGCTGAGTTGGTGATATGGCTAACGAATCTAAAAACTTGGCTTTTTTTGTGAATAATCTTGATATCTTCTAGATCTTTTTTAGCCTGTCCATGTCCGATTGGCACCTAGATACCCCTGGGTGACTGTCACGCTTTATACATTTTATTTTCATTTCAACACATGGTAAGTGGTTTTATTTACTGACTTCATGCTTGCTGGCTGTAGGACTCCTAGCACTTTACCACATAGATTAACATGATGATTAACTTATTATATTCTATATGTGGAATTTCGAATTGGGAAAATATCGACATTTTAAGTTGGGTGTCTCTGAACTCACAATAAAAAATCACAACTTATAGGAATGTTAGATTTTATATTGCCAGTCTGAAAATGCCACTTTTAGAAAGTTGCCATTTTCTTACTTTAACCATTCTGTGCCGTCTGCCTGACTCTGAATACACTTCTGGGTAGATGACATCTGGGCTTTGTGCAGTACCTCCAGACAGCCACACACAAAGGGAGCCTAGGTGTGATTAATGGGGCATCAATGCCCTGATGGGTCATCCCAGCCAGGATTGAAGGGACAAGCTGACACTTACACCTGAATGCCCCCACACAAATAGATGCATATTCCCCTGTAGTGAGTCTGGAGCCAGAGCAGGATGGGCAGAGAATGTGTGCACTTCAAAGGCATCTCTTTGAAGTCTCCCCCCACTTCAAAGTCACTACTAGGTATAAGTACTGGACCCCTGACACCACCAAATCAGTACACTTCTGGACCGCAGGACATTTTGTAAGGAAGAAGGACTGCTGTGCTGCTGAAAGGACTGTCACTCTGACGGACTTTGCTGGATTCTGCTTTGCTGTGTCTGTCCTGCTGCCTGCTGTCCTCCTAGCCTTGGAGTGAGAAAGACTGGACTGGCACCCCTACATCCCCAGAACCCAAGTGACTCCAAGGGCTTGCTGACTTGCCTCCTGTTCTGAAGTGTTAAGGACATCAAAGACCTCTGTCAACCCTGCTAAGCTTCTGGACTCTGCCAACTGTGAGTCCTGCCCTGCCAAGTGGTAACAATCTGGCCCTGGGCCCTTGGAAGTGAGTTTACTGCAAAATCCACTCATTTGGTATTGAAGTGGTCAGAAAGAATGCATCTTACCTCGACATCGATGCATCACCGCTGCAGGCAAAGAGACTGCATCGCCAGCTGAGCGGCTTGATGACGACTCATTGCTTTCATCGTAAAGGGCTTGACGATGACGCATCACTGATTGCGTTGTGTTTTGTTAATTAAATTAAGCTCTATTTTTTATAACCTGGTTTGGATTATTATTGTGTGGTGAGTTCACTGGTTTACTGGTATTAAGTTTTGTACAAATACTTTACATATTGCCCTCCTAAGTTAAACTTGCCTGCTCTGCGCCAAGCTAGCAGAGGGTGAACACTGGTTAATTTATGGAGTGTAATTGACTTTTGACTTACCCATAGTAGGTTTGTGGTTCCTACTTGGGCAGGGTGCATACCCCTGCCACAAGAGACCCAATTTAGAACACTAATGTATAGTTACATTTATATTAGAACATTTATTCCATAGTAAGAGATTAGTGATATTCAGTGACTATGGACCAGATGTCCAACTCTTTTCTGCGACTCCAAATGGGAGAGCGGCATGTTTGCGACTGCAACTTCCGCAATTATTAAGTGGTGTCCCTTCCTAATAGTGAGTCAACATGCCATGTACTTTTGTTTTTCAGCTGCGAAATACTTGCAGTTTACCATCTACCACCTACAACGGAAAGTGGTCCCTAGGGGACCCCTTCTCCTTTGTGAATGGGTGCATAGATATTTTTTAAGAGAAGGGAGTGGTCCCAGGGACCACTGCCTGCCCTTACAAAATGAAACTGAAAAGTTTAATTTTTCTTTTTTGAATGCATCCCGTTTTCAATCAGGGAAAATGGGCTGCATCTGAAAAAAGAAAGCTGCCTTATTTAAAATCAGTCCCAGACATGGTGGTCTGCTGACCCCTGCAGGCCACCATCCCTGGGAGTGCTAGCCATTCCCAATGGGGTAATATTCATGAGGCATGCAATTTGCGGCTCCATTGAAAATCGCAAAGAGTGTCTGAGATACTGTTGTACTTTGAATTTTGCAACTCGGAAATTGCGACTTATAATTTATCGCAATTAGCGAGTCGCAAAATTCAATGGTCGTACATCTGGCCCTATATGTGTTGCATTTATAGATGAAGTAGTTCACAGAGTGGAGAAATTGATTTTAGGAAGTATTTTTGTTCTTGGTTTATGTAGTGTTTCAAATGTTAGGTCCCAAGAAACAGCACTCGTGGAAGAGATGGAGAAAGGGAGAATCGGAATAGCAATCTTGCTAGACAAACTCTTCCAGGGCTAAACCAGCTGCACCCTGCATCAGTGTCTAGAGGACCAGTATTGGTAAAGGGTTCTTCCAAGTCAAACATAGAAAACTACTACAAAGATTCCTTTAAAAATGCTTTAATGAAAGCTAATTTTACATTAAGGTTGTTATAATTTCTAAAATTATATTTGGCTCACTGAGAGATTATCTGAAACAGAAATATTGTATAGAAATATTATAGTGTCAAAAATATCAAGAACCAAAATATTGAAAAGGGTAAGTACAAAAAGTTTCGATTTACTATTCTTAAATCCACATCTACATACCTTAAAGGTATATATATTGTCACAGTATATATTTATGTGGAATTATATATAGTAAAAATCTTTCTTTCATGATATTTGCATCCTCAATATTCTCAACACAATCTTTTGGTATACAATATTTTTGTTTCCGATATTAAGTCAAAATACCAATATATGGGGCAGATTTATGTTAACTGGCGCATCCCCAGGGATGCGCCAGTTAACATGCGCCACAGTGCGCCACAGCTCCGCCACCCTTGGTGCGCCGCATTTATGATGCGGCGCACCATGGGGCAAAAACGGCACAGATGCGTGACGCATCTGTGCCGTAAAGGCGACGCATTGCTGGAGTTGCGTCGCAAGCGCGACGCAGCTCCAGCAAGGCTCGGGGGTGCCCCATCTCCACAATGCTGCGTCAAGACCTACGCCTGCTTCAAGCAGGCGCAGGCTTTTGACGCAGCATTGGCCTGAAAGTGACTGAGTGAAATCTTATAGATTTCACTCAGCCACTTTTGCGAGGCGCACCTGCCCCGGAACGCCCACCCTGCGCCGGAACGCCCACAAGCGGCGCAGGGCTTTACAACGTGATGCATCTGCCTAGATGCGTCACGTTGTAAATCGTTCGTAGGGATGCGCCACGTTTACGCCGCCTTGCGTGATGAAACAGCGGCGTAAACGTGGCGCAAGTGCATCATAAATCTGCCCCTATATATTTACACTTTAAATATTTTAAATAACCAAATTTAATTTCAAATTATTTTGCTGCTTTACTCCTCCCGAACCCCTCCCACATTTAGTAGTAAGGGTTGTGGTACTGAAAATTCTGGACTCTGTAATAAACTTTGTCGTAGCATGACGATTTTTATTTAAAAAGACCGAGAATGGCTAGTACACTATGTACAAGCATTTTCGTCATATTCCAGTAACGATTTCACATCGAAATCGTCATTTTCGTCCTGAACCCTTGGCTTCCATTTTGTGTACAGCAGCCATTTTGTGAGTTGCCCTCATATAGGCTTATAACATAGGCTTATAACTACAGCCAAATTCGATTCCAAAGGACACGTACACCTTAATTGACTTCTCTGTGACCTGGGCAAGCTGAAACCATTGCCCAGGCTGAACCTGCCCGGCCAGTTCCTTTCCCAGTGGCCGAGCGAGATAGCATCAAGGCACAACATGCCATAAACCTTTTCATCGCACACACACCCTGTCTTATCTTACTCACACCTGTCTCTGCTCCCTTCTTTATGGCCTGTTTACGATGGGGATGTGCCGGGTTTTTATTATGGGTTTCTGCAGCTTGTGTAAGAAGGAATGTTGGGTTTTTGCATGTTTGCAAAAGCTAGAACTGCCCCTTTCTTTTTTGTACTGAGTCATGTAACGCTAAAAACATATAAAAGGCCTCTGTCCTCTTTGTTCCTCAGACTACCTTATCCACTTGCTACGGCTTCTGGGTGACGTGGCCTCACTATGTTAAGTTTAATAAAGATGTCTTTTCATATTTTCAGAGTCTGTGCCAAGTTCTTGTTATATTAGTAAGTATTCCCTGAGAGCGAAAATTACCAAGTTCTTCAGGGTGCACATTTTTCCTGCACTGAACCTGGCCCCTCCCACATTTAATATTATGTAGTAAACTGATATGTGTGAGGAACTCCCTATAGGAAAGATAGGAGAGCTGTAGGTGGAGATTAACACTCATAGGTTTGTGAACAGTGGGTACAATTTACAAAAGTAATCTGAGACAAAATCCTAACTTTACGACTTTAGGTATTCACTAAGGGCATTTAGGAGTAGTAACGTTAGGAATCCTAACTTTACTACTCCTAAATGCCCTTTGTAAATACCGAAAGTAATGCTGTTTTTCTGACCAATTAATGGATGATTCGCATATGTTGGAGCAACCTAGTTTATTTTGCATATTCCTGCATGTCAATGATCTCTCCAATGGCATATGGAATTTCAGGTATTTAAACATCCATTATTCCATGGAGGTGACTGGATCATAGCCTACTTATACCTCTTAAACTACACATGGTTTTTGCATTCATTAACAGTGATATCAATTTCCCGCTCAAGTTCTCTTCTTTGAATATGTTTTAAGTCAGCAATGGAGTCCTCTAAACTGTCCAACTCTGTGTAAAACACTTCAACAACAAGCTTAATTTTGCTCCTAATTCCTACAGATATTTGTGCATCTCCGTTGTGCTTTTATTTAAGACTTTGAAGAGTTCCTATTGATATAGTTTCCTGGAGCACTATGATTTATGTTGATAGCTTACCTCCCAGTTGTAACTGTAGTTTACAGATTTCTCTTAGTCCTCTGTTGTTTCTACTTTTGTGAAAAGGAAGGGTGTGCCTGACACTCTCAATGTAGCAAGAAGAGCAGTCTAAGGCAAGGCCTACTCAAGGGAGGTGGTGTTAGCTAGTAATCACCATTTACTGGCACGCAATAATAGCACTGCATAAATGATATCCAGACTGTGCTTTCCTCTTTCTTTAGAAAAGGAATACTACATTAATTACACATATATACCACTTAATACTACTCAATAGTTTACAAATATACATTCGGTTAGTGGAAATAAATCTGGTGACATTACATTGACCACTAAGGGGTAAGGAGCACAAAAAAGCACAGTCTACCCCCTACCTGTACAATACAGCACATCACCATATAGGGGGGTCTAACTTTAACTCAGGTCCATGTTAACACATTTAAAGTCCCGAATTACATACCAAAATACCTCACTAATGAATCTGCAATCATTATAGTAATGACGCATTGCAACCATATGCATAAATTGTAATTATTAACTCATTGCAGACTTTTTTAAATGACCATTACTGTCAGCAATAAAACCTTCAAATAAGTCATTGTAACATATATAAATAAAGCATTATTTAGAACATGTATTTATTTATTGATTTGCAGGTTATAAAGCGCCTGTTTATTCCAATTCGGAGTGGCCCCATGCTAGAAACTGACAAAACCAGAGTGAAAGAGACCAGGCCACTGGCCTGAGTCTACAGTTGATTCGATGTGTTTACGGAAGGTCAGTTCAGACTGCTCTAATCTGAGATCTAAAGGGAGAGAGTTCCAAAGCTTTGCTGCCAAGAAACTGAAGCAGGTGCCACCAAGGCATTTTCTGTTTTATGAGGGGACCTGAACCAATCCAGACCTGGCTGATCTCAGGCAGCTCCCTGGATGGTTAGGATGAATTATTGGGCACAGATGTTGCGGGCCTTTGCCCTGAAGTATTTTATGAATATAACATAAGACTTTAAAAGATACCCTTTCCTCCACGGGTAGCCAGTAGGGAATTTCCAAGGCCCTTCCCGTGGGGGCATATTAAGGGATATTCAGCAGGATACTGTTCCTGGACGGCTCTAAATACAGGATGTTGCAATAATCTAGTCTGGAAGTTACAAGGGCCTGGACTGCTGTTTTTTTTGCACCGTCAGGAATAAGACAGAGGATCTTTCTGATCCTTTTTAAGATCCCAAAACATGAGCCTGTAAGCGTGGATATTTGGTCCTTGAGGGATAGAGTGGAATCAAGCCAGACTCCCCAAATTTTTACTTTGTCATTTGGAGTCGGGTGGGGGTCCCAGCTCAGTGGGCCAACAGCTCGAGGAGCAGATGGATGGTTGTTTACCCACATCCAAAATGTCAGTTTTGCTGGTGTTTAATTTGAGGCAGCTATTCGTCATCGAACTATCCAGATCGATTAGACATTACCTAAAATCCTCTGTGCTTGACTGTTGTCCTGGGCTAGGGTAATGATCAGCTGTGTGTCATCAGTATATGACACGGTCTGCAATCCATATTTTACCACAAAGTCCGCAAACGGATGCATGTAGAAGTTGAAAAGGGTTGGACTTAAGGCTGATCCATGAGGTAAGCCCGGTTTCAACTGTTGAGTGGAAGTATGATGATTTTAAATTAAGAATTGTTCAAACATAGCCTATGTGTCTGTGTCTTTCATAACCAACAATAGGTCACCTAAGCTGCAGCCAAAGGATCAGCCCTTAGAGGGTGCTGCTCTCCCAGCCGTAATGCAAAAGCTCCAGCTTGGGGAACCCTTGCTAAATACAGGGGTGGTCATTCTTTCTTTGACTGACCCTGGCACCATTTGGTCTAAATTTTATAAATCTATTGTGTGTCCTGGGGGGGGGGGGCTTGGGGGCAGTGCTCCCTTTTTGGTTGGACCTATGCTGTCCTGGGAAATCCACCATCAGCCGAAAAACACGTGGTCATTTTCTGCCCTGCAGGGCATTATGGGCTGTCACAAGGCTTTCCCTTTAGCATTTTAACTTCTTTGGGGTGCCTGGTCCCAAACGTTAGTGTGTCTAGTTTTACACTGCCTGCTCCTGGGTGACAGGGAGTTTTTTCAGTGATAACCACAAGCTACCCCGAGATATAGGTACAGAGGGCGGGACAGGCCCACTACTGCTGGGGGCAACACAGCGGCAGTCCCCATTCTCCATCTCTTCAGCTGGGACACAGAGTTGGGATTCCTGGCTCCTCCTCCTTCTCTCAGAGGAGTGCGACAGGGCTCCCCCTGTTGCCACTCACCTTGGGGTTGTGAAGTTGGGCTCCCGGCCCCTTTCTTGCTTCTTGAGGAGAAGGGGAGATGCAGCACTCTCTGCTTTTTCTTTGGTGCTGGGAGGCCCAGAGCCCTTGTATATGAAATCCAGCAATGGAGGTTGGAATCACTAGGCTTTCAGAGCTCTGGGGAGGGGACAGCATGTACACCCCTTTCAGGGTTAAAAAATAACTACAGTCCTTAGGCCAAACCCCATTCCATGGCCCATCCCTGGTGTTTAGAAACCTCAGGCAGCGGAGCTACACACATTCCAGAGCCTCAATTGGTCAAAGGTTAAACCTTTTTCCTTCGATATCTATTGACACTTTGGACAATTTTACTTGATCTTGGACTCATTTTGCTCCTAATCAGAAGTCTTAGTCACCTATAGCCTTTCATGAAGTCCTCCTGCCCTCTAAGGTGACACATTTTGCAGGGAGCTAGTTCCACTGGCTTCCTGCACCAGCCTTACTCCTTTCTCTTCTCTGGTGCTTCTCCCCTCCTAGGTGGAGAAGTCATGCAATACTTGTCAAGTGGGGATGGAAAGGTTGTGAGTCCAGACACCCCAGCCCAATCATAGGGTATCACATCACCCCGCCAGCCTTGTCCCAGCCCTCCTGCAGAGCATGCTGGGAAAATTCAAGATGACGTCATCCAGGAGCCACTGGTCACATCACCTCTGGGGCACTCAGCTCTTCCCTTTGTTGACATCACTGCTAGGGCCGTTCCCAATAAGCCTTCAAAGAGGAGCCCCTCCTTTGTTGGTTCCAGAGGTCTAGGGGAAACATCATTTATGACGCAACTTTTACCACGCAGTGCCTTTACAACGCAGGTTTTTCAACGCAAGTCATTACAACGAATTGCGCTGGGGGGCGCTCTAGGATAGGTAATAGTTTAATTTACTATCCAACACCTTCCCTACTATCCATGGGAACTGGAGGTGGGATAGTAAATTAAACTATTCACTATCCAGCAACCCCCAATGCAAGTTGTTGTAACGACTTGCGTTGAAAAACCTGCGTGGTAAAAGCATACGTTGTAACAACGTACATCCGAGGTCTAGGCACCCTCCTTTGTTCTGTGGGTTTGGGCAGTTCAATCCCTTTGATCCGGGGCTGAGCTAAGGAAACATGACATTTCTGGATGACCAATAACTTGTGCAGATCCTTCTTGGAACTTGAAGATTTTTATTTTGGTGCACAGGCTTCACCCAATTTTGATATGTCACTGGACTTAGTAGGTTAAAGGAAATTGAAACTGCACTCTAAGACATATGTCCATACAAAGTGTCACTTCAGACAAGACAGTAAACCACACTGCCTTTACCTATGAGTGTACAGTAACATTATAAGGCCTACTTCTCGTCAATATCTGATCCTGCAGAGTTCCCTCTGTGAAAGGGTACCAGCCTTCACATGTGTGAACACTTGCTGCTCTTTTGTAACCATCCCAGTGCCCCATACCCTTGCTGTGTCACAGCAGCCTTATCTTAAAAGATGAACACTGGCAGTAAACATACACAGTCCCTTTCCAGTGCATTTAACAGGGGTGAATCACCAGTTGGGAGGGTCACCCACAGTAAAAAGGTACAAAAACCAGGTAATAAAAAAGCAAACAAATCCAGGTGGATTACATGGTCAGTGAACTTATTTGTTTCCTAAGGTTCCAAAAATCAAGAATGCACTATTTTAGCACCACATCCTGAGGAACGTTAGACCAAATAGTATTCTTGGCACTTTCACTGATTTCTACTCTTAGACCCACTTTCTGGTGGGTGATGCCAAATCACCTGTGCTGTGAGAACCTCTGTAACATAGTCTATTTCCTTTTCAAGGTAGACTTTTCATTACCAGTGACTTCAGAACTATGAACTCACTATGCTGTTGAGTAGTGGGGTTCATCAACATGTTTTTATTGTCTTCACTGCCCATTTTTACTCACTAGCTTTCCTCAAATACTTATCAGAGGAAATTAAAGAGACTGCATTCAACCTTCAATTTTGTTAATGTTTATTGACGGAGTTTGAAGCCTTTAGTGAGACTTGAAATATTTTAACATGGAGTGCTATTTATAACAATTTTTATTCTTAACCTATTTGAGAGATTTATAATTTCAGGTCAGCAGATGATAAGTGAATTAAGCAGTCCAATCCTTGAGGTTTGCTGTTACTGTGCACCGTAGAATTATGCAGCCTTACTTACACTACCTGTGGCACGGCGGAAGAAATAATTAAAAGAATCAAAAAAGGAAAAACAAGCGGAGCGCCAGGCCCGAATGGCATCCCACAAGCGGCGTACAAATATGCTCCGGAATTCTGGGGATCTTGCCTGGCGGAACTGTTCTCAGACGTACAAAACATGAACCAAGTACCGGAGAGCTGGAAAGGATCAATATTCACGCCGATTTACAAAGGTGGGGAAAGATCTTTAGCAAACAACTATCGTTTGATAGCGTTGCAGGACATCGAGGCAAAATATTTTGCTTCTCTACTCTTGGATGATTTGGTCGCATGGTCAAGTGAGAAAGAACTGATCCCCATAAATCAAACGGGGTTCAGGAAGGGGATCGGAACGACAGCAAATATCCTATCGATAACTATGATCGCGGAGAAGTGTATGAGTAGAAAACAGGATCTGAATATGTGTTTTATTGATCTTCAGGCGGCCTTCGACAGTGTGGATCGTAATCTCCTGTGGGCGAAATTGAGATCATGGGCAATCCCTGAGTGTATCCTAAGGGGTTTGCTGCTATTTTATTCTGATACTTGGTCGCAAGTAAAAATTGGTGATGGAACACGACTGTCGAGAAAAGTTCCCACAACGATCGGCCTCAAACAGGGGTGTGTTCTTGCACCACACTTATTTAACCTTTTCATCTCAGATCTCTCTGCGAAATTGAACCACTGCAATGCCCATCCACCAAAACTTGGTGATCTACAGCTCACTCATTTGGCCTATGCAGATGACATTGTCCTCTTGAGCCTAACAAAGGTGCGGCTAACCAGATTAGTTACGGAACTGTCGGACTTCTTGTTGGCAAACAAGTTGGCATTAAATGTCTCAAAAACTAAAACCATGTTGATTACTAACCACCGTGGATTGCATCATGATATATGGTTAAAAGGAAAACCACTAGAGAAAGTCTCGGCTTACAAATATTTGTTTTTTTTTATAGATGACAAACTTAACCTAAAAGAACAGAAGAATTATCTGACCCATAGAGCGGGTGCTCTGATATTTGGACTAAGTACCTTGGCAAAAAAGTTGGAAGGGCCATCACTCAAACCCCTTCTAACCGTGATGCCAAATAAAATCCTCCCAACCCTGACCTATGCAAGTGTGGCAATGCACGGAAAGGACGACGACCTATTAAACACATTGACAACTAAAATATACAAAAAAGTATTACGACTCCCACGCACGACATCACCAGCTCAATTGCGACTTGAATTCGGACTAAAAAACGAAATACCGGGGAGACTATATTCTCATATTAAGGTGTGGTATCAGATCAAGCAAAAAGCAAGTAATAACAATCTGAATACCTACCTATGGCAAGAGTTTAAATCCCCAAAAAAATCCAAAGCAAATCAA
This sequence comes from Lissotriton helveticus, assembly GCF_964261635.1. Lineage (NCBI taxonomy): Eukaryota > Metazoa > Chordata > Amphibia > Caudata > Salamandridae > Lissotriton > Lissotriton helveticus. The sequence goes on along the minus strand of NC_136063.1, from coordinate 1,706,355,797 downwards.
TTTCTCATGCAAGCTTTGGAGACAACCTGTTCAAAAACCTTATGGGATAATAATCTGTCATTTGTTGTACTAAAACAGACCCTAAATAAAGTGGCCAAACTCCACTCGTTAATTTTGGACAAAGAAATTTTCTCCCATCGTTCGCACTCATGGGCTGTGATAAATGGCTATAAGACATTGACAGCTGCACAATACCTGGAAACAACTTACTCTGTTTTTATTAAGAAAAAGCTGATGGCTTTGAGACTTGGCGACTTTCCGACACGAGCCAATGAACCTGCCTGGAAACTGCTTGATGATGTTTCTTGTCGACTGTGTGGCAGTCCTAAAGAGGATCTAATACATATCATTTGTCACTGTAAAATGCTATCCAAGGAACGGTCACACCTAAAGGAAAGTTATCGGTCCATGAAACTACGAACATGTAGATCAGCCATTATTGGAAGCCTGGACACTACCACTCCAAGAATACACTGCAAGCTGGTGAAGTTCTTGCAGGCATTTGAGAAACGTATAAAAACAACATGAACAATTAATGCTTGAATTTTTAACATTAAGTCTTTTTATCAATCATTTTAGCGATAAATGTATACATTTTATATCTGTTATGTGACGTTCATCAAATTGTTATGGTTTTAATTAACTAAACAATAAAGTTTAAATTTCAAAATACACTACCTGTGGCATTCTCATAGTTAAAAAATGTTTGGCAGTATTTGTCACAAATACTAGAATGGAGGATACCAGAGGCCTAGGTCCATTCCTTCCTCGAGTCAAGAATACTAATGCTTGAATTATTGACAAGCATAAAGTAACTGATCATGGGGAAAAAGGTAAGACATCATAGTAAATAGGGAAATGCTGTTCCTGATACAAGTCTTTCTAGCACAACAATATCGCTCTGGCAGCACCATCATCTAGATATAACGAGTCACAACAACTAATGTCAGTTATATGATCTATCAAATTGTAGATGTTATAAACACATTAGTGTAACAAACTACTGTGTATTCTCGCTACTGTAGGCTAGTTTGGATGTTGACCGACAAGGTGAGACTGATGATTTCCATGATAATGTAAATCCAAGTGCAGGATGGATCAATCAGCCCGAAGGATGGAGGACCAGTAAGAGTCTGAAGACTGTAGATACCATGACTGGAATGGTACCCAGGTACATCAGCAAAGGCAAATACCTGAAGGAATGAGAAACATAACAAGGTACCCACAAAGGGAGCTCCTGCGCAAACTGGGATGTGATGAATAGAAATCTCTGTGAGGATACATTTGCCAGCCACTGCACCATATGTTAAGCAGCCACATATAATAGAGCTGCCGGTCTTGATCCAGAAAATCTTTACTGAAAGGTCACTACCGTCTTGAATCAGAAAGAAGATATTTTTGCTTAATAACAAGGCCATCCATGAGTGGGCAAAATCCCAGAATGATTACCAATGACTTCTGGCTTTGAAAGGTGTATGGAACCTGCAGTGGTGATATATCCATTGATGTAGTGGTGACCATAGGTGCCACTCTCCCAGCCACCTGTGGAAGTGCCTACTTTCTGATGGAAATCTATCTTTTGTCTAGCTCTTAGGCAAGAGGAATGTGGCACTCAGGTATCCACATAGTTTCTGACAATGTGTAGCAAAGTAGGAGGGGGGATTGTGACTGAGCAAATGATTCATTGCTTTTAGTTCATTTTATGTTATGTTATTTTTTTATGGTTTGTATTCATCAATATTGCACCTTAATTTTAATATCAATTGTACATTGAACGCTCATGTTCACAAGCTCTTTCTGAGTTTTACTTGCTTTGTAAATCAATGTGATACACAGTCAGGGATAGACTGTGAACCAAAACTAGCACTGGTAGAATTGTACAAACAATCTTTGCTCTCTTCTTCCGCTCTCTACTCTCTTTCCATTCATCCATTCTTTGTCTCTCTCTCTCATTATTTTCTTCTCTCTCTTTGAACCCTATCCATCTTTTCACTCTCTTGTGTTCTACTCTCTTTCCCTCAACTCTGTCACATGGCCCATGGGGACATTGTCGTCTTCTCTAAGTTGGCATGAGAACTCTGCAGATTACCTGTTGCTTTGCCCGCTTTACTATAAGACATTATTTTTGCAACTGTCTCCATTGCCGTTTTCAAATGATAAACCATTCTTGAGTTCACACATCTGCAGTTTCCTGGGATTTTGCCTGAACATTTTGAGCAAGGTTGAACCACAATGCCCCTTGTTTTTTTGTTCTGGCCAGGCCTTAGCAACTAGACAAAACATACCGATGCAGCTGTTGTTTGGGACAATGTACTTTGGTCTTCTTGGAACACATGAATAGGTAGCACACACTTGGGGGGGGGGCCTTTCCAGGGAGAAAAGCAAGACAGCACCTATGTTGTAGATCTATCCTCTATAGGTTAAGGTATGGGGTCTGCAGATAATGCCAGAGATCTTTCAAGCTTGGACTTTAAAATGTTTTTAGGCCCTATTTTACGTATCATCATTAGGCATTTTTTTAAGTTCTGTTGACCTCCTGGGAGTATCATTTGGTTTAATGGCATCCTTATTCACCCTGTCTCTTTTGTTCGAAAGGGGCCCTTGTTTATAGACGGGCCACCTAGCGTGTTTTGGCTGTATCCAAATTATCTCAATATTACTATCGTAGAACTACGTCTATGGTACACACAGTTGGTTCATCTTCATAGACACGTCATACAGTTTATGTCTTGTGCACTTCAGGCAGCTTTGGCTGGAGCGTCTCCTCCTGCATCAGGTCACGGTGGAGGACTTATGATTAGTCTCATCATAATTAACTCAGTGATAGGCAAACGTCTTCAGAATTGTGATGACTTGCCATTTTGGCTCGCACAAAAATTTGAGCAGCTTGAGGCTGTTTTTCCACATACATATCCTGTCAGAAAACACAGGATCCTTACTTACAATGGCATGCTGAGTGGTCTGATTCTTCTTTTAGCGGACTGCACCACCTCGAGGATGGTTGTTGCTTCTGTGTATACACTGTGCTTTGGCACCCCCTCCATGATTGCTCTGCCGAGTGTTCTGAAGAAGGTATAGGATAAACAGGGGGCTGGTCCAGCCCTGGATTTGGGGATGAAGTTAGTGGCCATGTTCCCTGTTGTCTCTGATATGATTCTGGCCAACATTAAAGGCTTACAAGTGCGCCAACACCTAGCGGCGGTGGCGGATGTGAATCGGGAGCAAATGTTACAGATTATTATTGCGGGTGTGGATACATCCTTGGGTCGCAATAGCTTAAGGGTTTGACCATTTACTCAGCCACAAGGTAAACCCCCTCCTGAAAAGGAGAGTCATCCAGTCTTACCTAAAAAGGATTGGAACAAAAATGTGCGGCAGCAATAACAGAAGCCTGGTTCTCATGCAGGTTCGCCTCCACCAGATGCTTCTGAGCGTATATATGATTTGTGTGACTGCTCTAAAATTAAGACAACCAAGAGTTTTCAGGTTCCTGATCCTCGTTCTTCTTGTTCCTTTCAGTAATCGTTGGATCAACAATTCGGTGGACGGGGGCAACAGAATTGCAGAGAAGGTGAGTCTACATAGGCAAGACGTGACCTGCAGCACCGGTTTGACGATAAAGTCAAGTAGAAGGAACAACCTCAATATAGTGACCCATATCAGAAGAAAATAAATTGCAGCTTTGACTGCAAAGTATGCCTCAGACGGTGAACACCTCCCCCTCGACAGGACTTGGGCAGTAATCCTCCTCAAAAGTGTGGATGATGTTACCATAGTGCGGTGGACTCCACCAGTGTCTGGAGGCAAAAGCAACTAACAATGTTATCACTTTTGAAACAGCCAACACTCTTGTTGCACCTCCAGATAGGTTTTATGAAGTGAGCCACCAAATTGAAGGTAATATTAAATGCCCTGTTAAAGCAGTCTTTTGGATAATCTAAAATTTTCTTATTATATTTTGTTGGTGGAGGTTGATTGGCCTCCCCCTTTTGTCCTTGCTTCCTCCAGAGGGGAGAATGTTATTTTAGCCATTTTTCACAATATGTACCTAATGAGGATAACATTGTTTATGCTTCGGAATGGGCATTATCCCTGGCTCCTGTGTTGTATCACAATCAGGTGAGTTGGGACAAGAATTCCCCAGTTCACCTGAATCCTTTGCGTTCTACACTGCAGTCCCAACCACAGCATCCAATTAAACATGATGCTAAAGCGTCCATAAGTGATATCTTGACTCCATTGGAATATCAGGGTTGAATTGAACCCTGTGTTTCTTTGATGAATAATCCTCTTTTTCCGATATTGAAACAGGACGGTTCATATCGTATAGTTTTAGACTACAGACCTTTTAATAGTAATGTTTGTACCCTTGCTTGTTCAGAACACACATAGCTCTGTGTTAGTAAACAACATTGTTCGAAAAAAGAATGAAACTACTTTTGATATTTCCAACAGCTTTTTCAGCCGTTCTTTGATTTCAGAAAACCATGATTTTACCGCAATCAGTGCTCTAGGCAATCAGAGACGCTATGCAAGATTGCCTATGGGATATAAGAATAGCCCAGGCGTGTTTGTGGCGCTCATAGTTTCAATTTTACATGAGATTGACCCTGATGTCTTTTCATACGTCAATGACATTTATTTGATAGATGATAAAATGAATTTGCATCTTAAGTGAGTGGACGGCATTGTCAAACATTTTGCAAATGAAGGCTACAAATTTACTTTTGCTGAATCACAAATTGCCTTTCTGGAGGAACTTTACCTTGGTTATGAACTCAACAATGAAGGTAGGGGAGTTGCCCCTCACTTTTTGGAGAAACATGCTCAGTTACAGCCTCCTTCTTCCCTTAAACAATTGCAGTCTTTGCTGGGTTTTTTACATTTAGGCAGGACTTATATTACTGATTAAGCCCAGAGTATCAAACGACTTCATGCGTTGATACAACCCTCTTTTTCATCTTCCAGTTGGTTTCCAGAACATACCGCAGTACTTAGGTCATTGCAATCTGATCTGCTTGCAACTCAATTTTTATTAACGAGAGACAATACTATTAATTTGGTCATACGGATTGCACCAGGAGTGTCAGGGTTAACTTACGTGACTTTTAATCAAGGGGAGACCGTTCCCATAGCTTATAAATCTCATTTGTATGTTCAAGCTGAGATGTGTTTTTCCTCTACAGAAAAGATTTTATCAGCTGTTCAGATGGCGATTCTGAAAGAACACTCTCTGGCTTAGAGTAAACTAATTTTCATGGTTTAACCAGGCCCTGCTTTAGAGGCAGTCATGAAGGCTAGTGCACCGAATTCTAAATCCTTGCATCCTCGTTGGATACAATGGGCTAGTTCTTTGACGTCGGCAGATATCAACTTTATCTGCTGGGCGGTGGGAAGGGCTTGGGAGCAGCTGCCTGGGTGTCCAGGGGCGGACTGGCGATGATGTTGTGTGCAATTGTATGTACTGTGCCATTCATGTATCTGGACTCTGTTTCAGACGACGGGTCTGTCTCAGATGTGGGACCTGGTGAACTGCACTACATACCGGCACATGGTTGGAGACACACCGGTGGCAGCAGGTGAGCAGTGTGGCCTGGGTGTGCAGTGTCAGCACTCTCTCTGCCTGTCCCCCTCTTCCTATCTCTCTGTCTCTCTCCCCCACTCTGTCCATCTATCTCTCTTTCCCCCTCTCTGTATTTCTACTTCTCTCTCCCCGTCTATGTCCGTCTATCTCTCTCTCCCCTCTCTGTCCATCTATATCTCTCTCCCCCTCTCTGTCCATCTATCTCTCTCTCCCCCTCTCTGTCCGTCTATCTCTCTGTCCTTCTATCTCTCGCTCCCCCTCACTTTCCGTTTATCTCTCTCTCCCCCTCTCTGTCATCTATCTGTCTCTCCCTCTCTTTCTCTCTCTCTCCTTTGCTATCTCTCTGTCCCTTGATGTGCCCAGGACACACCTTCTCATCAGGATTTTTGTCTAGCAGGCTGTGACCTATGGATTGTCCCGAGGGGGCAGCCATGTGTCTTCACCACCCCCTTTTGTACCGCTTTTGGCCGCCATAAGTGTGGCAGGGTATGCTCAGACGTGAGTCCCTTGCTCACTTTGCCACTGGATTCAAACAAGCCGGTCTGAAGACGGCTGGAATGCCAGAAACCGGTCCTCGGAAGCTTGTTTCCGGTCCAGGGAAGACATGGCTTGGCAGTTCGGGCTTGACTGTTCCAATGAGGCACAGGGTCAGACTGATTTGCATATAGCCATGTCTGAACTGGGGTAGCAGAGTGGGCTAAAGAACGGTGATGGATTAAACCCAGATCTTTTGACTGGGTGTGAGTGTTTGATTGGTTCAGATGCTCCGTCCATTGCCACCCCCTTTTGTACTTTCTTTCAATTTTGGCATACTGGTAAATTTGATTGTTGCCCACTGGTTTGGTTATGGTTCTTGGGTTAGTGCTATGCTTGCATATATGAACAGTTCTGTCATCTTTCTAAGATCAAAACATTCCATTGTGGCATCTTTAAAGATGACCTGTTTTATGTTTTAAAATGCTCTGGCTTCTTTCAGAGTCCGGAACCATTTCATATCCGTCCTCGGGAGTGCTTGGAGTGGCGCTGACAGTTTAGCGTGGAGTGTTGTAGAGAGGAGTGCCATACAGTAGAATAGAGTTGAATGGAGTAGCTTACAATAAAATGGAATACAATGGGACAGAATCCAGTGGAGTGACATTCAGTGAAGTGGCATAGGCTGGAGTGGCTGCAGCAGTGTTGCATACAGTGCAATAGCAAAGTGTGAAGTGGTGTAGAGTGGAGTCTCGTAAAGTGGAGAAGCTTAGAGTAGAGTGGCATAGAGTGGAAAGGTGTATAGCTGAGTGGCTACAGTGGCATATGTATATGAAATTTATCAGCAATGTAGAATATGGTTTTCAGAGAGTAACGCAAAAGAGCATAAGGGCTGCCTTTTGTTTTACCAGATTTACCAGTCAATGCAGGGTCATGCATGCTGGCCTTGGGTTCCTTTGTAAATCCTGCTTTCTTATTTTAATAATGTATTTCTTCTTTTTCTGTTTTTGCTTTGCCCATGCCACACCATGAATCATGCAAGGGTACCACAATCCAGTAATAAAACAAGGCATTTTCATGGCATATCATGATATCGTTGCAGTATATCGTGGTACACAGCGATGACAAGCCAGAATATAATTGGATATTTGCTGTTTTTAGAGAATCAAAATGCAGCCATATTGTTTTTCCTACTCATTGGGTGTGCTCAGTGTAAGAACCTTAGATATAGGTGAGTAGTAGGCCTGTACCTATTAGCATGTTATTAAAGTGGTAAGAGATAGGTATACTTATTTATATTTTAAAAATATTTTAAAATACGTTTACAGTCATGTACCCCAGTAGTTTTGCAAAAACTTTGTAAAATTCCACAAAATTACTGCAGTAACATGTCACTAAGTTTATATGCCTTTTAACTCAGAAACGACTTACCCTACTTAAATGCAGTACACAAAAAGCATCATCTCTGCACCATAATGTATGAACCTTCCAAATTTCATGTAAATCCATTCAGCCATTTTCACACTACATCAGATACAATAGTCTACAGAAAATTCATTGGTGGAAAAAAGTTTTGGGACACCCTATTATTTTTACATCCCCTTAATGATTCACCACAAACATATACATCATCTCAAAATGTAGAAAATGCTATAGGTATGAAAGGTTTTGGACTAATTTGCCAAACAGGTTGAACGTTATTAGGGAGCTATATTCGAGGAATTCCTGTCTTTGGAAAAATGAACTATAACTAAATTGTTATATTTGTTATATATTTGTTTATATATTAATGTTAATGGTAATGTTATCGGCACTTATAGACCGCGACTGCTACCCATGGGTGTCCTGGCGCTTCAGATCATGTGAACATAAATTTGTCTTTTAGTTGTTCACATAAAAATTCTGAGTTTAATTTTAGTTGATTTTAGTTTATTTTTTGGGCCTTCCTGCTACTTTTAGTAGGAATGCTCTACCTATGAAACCCAAAGTGAATGAAAGACAATCATTGTGATTATGAAAATTAAGTTTTTTTTTCCTTAATGGCCAATTTTCTTGTCCTTCATAGAGTAGATTGAGTAGCTCACTGCTAGGTCACTTTTCCATTTTGTTGCACAGAAGTACATAAGGAAGATGTTTTTTATTTGGCTCATTGAGCACAGAATCTTTTGGGGGAGCCAGAGAGAATGCAAATAAAATGTTTGTACATTCAAATCTATTGTATTCATTATTTATTTTTTCATTGGTTTCCATTGGAATGTAACCATAAATCTAGTTTATTCTTTGGGCTTCCTGGCTACTTTTGGTAGGATTGTGCTACATATAAACATTGGTATTCTTATAAAAATGTAGATTATTCTTTTTTTTCTAGTGGTTAATTATCTTGTCCTCCAGTTAGTAATTGGTGTGGCTCACTGCTATGTCAACGTTTCATTTTTCTGCACAGGGGTGCATAAAAAATTTGGTTTTGTTTGGCTTGTTGGGCCACTTTTATTTTGTGAGGCAGAGAGAATACAAAGAAAACCTAGTTAGATTAAGATGTATTTTATACATCATGTATTTGTTTACATGTTTTTGTTAGCATGTGACCATAAATGGGTCAGTCAGTTGTTCATGAAGCACATATGATGTTTTACCAATGCAGTTTAGTTTCTTTTAATGCCTTGCTAATTGCAGTGGGATTGTGCTACATATGAAGGCCAAAGTGAATGAAAGGCAATCATTGGTAGTGTTATAAGAATTGAGATTATTATTTTTAGTGGGCAATTATCATATCCTCCAAATAGTAGTTTGTATGGCTCAGAGGTAGGAAAATGTTTCATTTTGTTGCACAGGGGTGCATAGGAAAGATGGTATTTCTTTTACTGGCAGGGACACTTTTATTTTGTGAGCCAGAAAGGATGCAAAAAAATATGTTGATTAAGATGTATTCTATTTGTTATTTATTTGTATATAGGTTCACATTAGCATGTGACTATAAACAAGTCATTCAGTTGTTCATGTAGTAATTCTGAAACTTTACATATACGATCTAGTTTGTTTTTTGGGCTTCCTTGCTACTTTTAGCTGCATTGTGAGATGAAATATCACTAAGTTGAAAAACCTTATAACTTAAAAAATACTTACTCTACTTACCTATACTAATCCTCTAGGCCTTCTAATATGTAATACTGCCAAATTTCATAAAAATCAAGCTGACAGTTTTTGCACTGCACAAAATACAAAAGTCTATGGAAATTGCATTGGATTATAGCCCCGTGATGGGACCCCTTTTTTCTTTGCACCTCCATGTCTAAACACAATGAAACTTTCAGTCTTACCAAAATGAAATAGGGGCAGCAGGTCTCCAAAATATTGCACACATTCAACTAATGGGTACAAAGTTATTAACTAAAAATCTGTCACCCTAACTACCACCACACTGTAAGATATATATGTATATGTGTGTGTGTGTGTTTGTGTATGTATGTGTATATGTATGTATATACATATCTCTATATACAAAATGTATGTTACCTACTGGTGGTCGCCAGTAGGTAGTTATAGTTAGGACCTAGATTCCATAGAAAAAATGTTTTTTTGTTTCCCAATAACTTTGGCGCCGGATGACGAATCTTCGCAAAATTTTCAAAACTGGTGAGGAGCTCCGGTCAGCTCCTATCTTGAAAGTTTTGGATTGATTCGGTAAGCGGGGACAGAAAAAAAAGGTGAGCCGAAAATGTGTTTTCTCCATAGGAAACTTTAGATATGGCTACAGCCTGAACTGCTGAATGGAATTACACCACATTTGGCAAAAAGGTAACCCTTGTTTCAGAAAGAACCCTTTTTGTTAAATGGTGTAAATCCGTTCAGTAGTTCCTGAGACATTTTTAAAAAAAGAGGTAGGGAAATGAATATCCCGTAGGAAACTTTAGACATCGCTACAGCTCGAACTGCTGAACGGAATTACACCAAATTTGGCAAAAAGGTAGTGATTAGTTCAGAAAGCGCCCTTTTTTAAAAATGGTGTAAATCCGTCAGTAGTTGTTGGAAAAAAAAAAGTTTCAATATATAGAGGCGCGGTGGATCCACAGACCCTCCCAACCACGAGATTCATTCTAATTGGCTGTCAACACTCCAAACAAGGAAGTGTTGGCAGCCATCTTGTGCCTCAGTCACTGAGGCACAAGAAAACAGGGAAACAAAGGTGAAAATGAAGAAAAGGAGGCAGGCTAGAAACACCCTGACCCCCTAGGTCTGCTCAGTAGGTCCCACAAGGACCCCCAGGGCCCAAAACGCCTTTAAAAAAAAAATCGGCAAGATTCGCATACCCAGCACGAACTGCGGCCGACAAAAACCGAAGCTTTGTTATTATTTTGCTTCCAGGTGGGCCAAGTCCTCCGAGGCATCTTATTTTATATGTGTGCCTCCAAGGCCCCCCAAGCCCTGCGGACCACCACCCCTGGGGCTTTTATTTTTTCTAAAATACACCTGTGTGGGGGGGCTCGAGCCCCCCACATGCCCCTGGGATCGTCATCTTCCAGCGGCACTAATATTAAAATACAGGGGTCCGTTATGGACGCCCGAGCCCTGGGGACCACCACTTCCCTGGGGCTGTGCAATAGGTGGGAGGGGGGCTGCGTTACCCCCTCTTGGAGCCCTCCATGGCCCTGGGGACCCCCACCCACCAGGGCTGGCTCCTGCAGTGTCCTGGGGTGCCCACCCTGGGACACTGCTGTTTGTAATGATAGGGCGGGAGCCGTGCGGCTCCTTCCCTGTCATAGCAAACTGCTTTGCTTCAATGAAGCAATAGCAGGGAAAACTGTTCTCGCTTCAATGAAGCAAAGCAGAATTGTTTTTCCACACGTAGAACTGCATGTCAGCAGCTCCCCATGTGGAAAAGCAATGCCGGCTCCTGCAGGACGCGGGGAGCCGGCGATACAGTGAGGGCATTGGGGCTCCTCCCATGGTCCCCAACAGATAGGGCCTGCCCCAGCGAATGGGGTCCCCGGGCTAGAAGTAATAAAGAAATAAAAAATAAAAAAGCTTTTCAAAAGTAAAAGCCGGTCCCTGGGGATGGGGTTCCCCGGGGCCAATAGAGGCCTCAGGAAGGGGGCCACACATCCCCACTCCATAAAAAAATAAATATGTGGCCATGCCCGGAGGGATGGTGTGCTCATGCGGCCCCCTTCCTGTTCATATATATATATATATATATATATATATATATATATATATCAGCATCCGCCCTCCAGCCGTGTGAAAGGAAAGAGCCACAAGCAGGGAATTTCAGGTGAGGCTGTTTATTGGAAACTGGACAGCGTAGGTATAATGCATTTCGGATTGCTCCTTCGTCAGACACCTCTTGCTGCCGCGCCTCATGTCCATGTTGCCGAAATTATATCACCGCAGCATTTAAAGCGGTATGCTCGCAAACGCCTGCCCAGCCATGTGATCATCCGCCCTGTTGTAGATGTAAAAATTCCAACACCCAGAATGCTGTATGTCTGGGATGGCGTGATGTGGGAAACTGCAGTTGTATCTGATAGTTTATAGGCGTTGTGGGGCTCGGCAAACTTGATGAGGTCGCTTTTTAAAGTCCTGGCCCCTCGAGTCCCTGCATAACGTTCCAACCCGCAGGACGCCTTAACGCTGGGTCAAAGGATGGTGAGATTGCACCAACACTCCCGTGAAGTCGCGGTCTGCATATTAGCAGTGTCCCTCGCGTGCCGGCGCACAGTTGGTGGGCTGCCTGATAGCCCATACCTGAGCACAATCCATTGCTCCACTTGCGTAGAAACCAGAAAGATAGGCAGCCTCTTAGCAGAACGGGGCTCCTTAACGTGTCTTCTGATTGACACGAAATATCAGCATCCGCCCTCCAGCCGTGTGAAAGGAAAGAGCCACAAGCAGGGAATTTCAGGTGAGGCTGTTTATTGGAAACTGGACAGCGTAGGTATAATGCATTTCGGATTGCTCCTTCGTCAGACACCTCTTGCTGCCGCGCCTCATGTCCATTTTGCCGAAATTATATATATATATATATATATATATATATATATATATATATATATATATATTCACTGAAAAAATCATAGGTTTCAGGAGTTATATAGTTAGGAATTAGTTTTTTAAAAAGCCTTTGAAATTCACTCAAAAAACTATAAGTTTTAGTGGTGTTATAGTTAGCTGGACATTTTACTCATACAAAACCAATGAAATTGCTCCTATATAGTTAGTTGGACTAACTATATTTGGCGCACCCGCAATCCACTGCTGATGATGTCACATATTACATCATTCATGACATGGTCAGTGACATCACTGATGACATCACTGATGACATCTCAAATTACATCACGGATGACATCATCCAGTGACTGTGTTTTTCTGTAAAGTTTAAATATGTTTTACATATTGAAGAATGAGTGGATGTATAAGTGTCTGGATGAAGGATTTAGTAGGTGCGTGACTGACTGTATGAGTGAGTGATTAAATGTGTCTTACTGAATGCATAGGTTAGTGACTAAACTGTGTGAATGTGTGCATCAGTATGTCTGTTGTTCTGTAAGCTGCTGCATGTGTTGATCAGTAGCTATATGAGTGGCTATATTGGTTATTGATTGGTTGCCCAAGTATTTGTATGGGAGACTGAGTGAGTGTGTGGCTGGCTGGGAGGTGTGTGACTCTGTGCAGATCAATGTGTACTTGTATCAGTGATTGTATAAGAGAGTAAGTATGTTTTAGTATATCTTTGAATAAGTAAGGTGTTGTGTGTATAACTACATAGATGAGGAAATGGAAGTGTGATTGATTCTTTACATGACTTACTAGGTGTGTGAGTAACTCCATGGATGAGTGGCAGTGTGTGAGTGTCTGCATAGGTGTATGAGTGCATATGATAGTGTTGCATTGATGAGTGACTGTATGTATGAGTGATTGTATGGGTGAATGAGTGGATGTGTGTGTAGACCTAGGAATCAGTGAGTGCCTATGTAGTAACTGGTATTGGTGTGTCAATGGTTTCAAGAATTGTAGTCTGTATTTAACACTGGGTGTATCAAAGGTTATATTAGAGTGTGAGGCGGTGCATTGTATTATCACATGAATGATGTAATCAGTGATGTCAAATGAGATGTCATCAGTGATGTCATCAGTGATGTCATTTGAGATGTCATCAGTGATGTCATCAGTGATGTCACTGACCATGTCATGAATGATGTAATATGTGACATCATCAGCAGTGGATTGCGGGTGCGCCAAATATAGTTAGTCCAACTAACTATATAGGAGCAATTTCATTGGTTTTGTATGAGTAAAATGTCCAGCTAACTATAACACCACTAAAACTTATAGTTTTTTGAGTGAATGTCAAAGGTTTTTTAAAAACTAATTCCTAACTATATAACTCCTGAAACCTATGTTTTTTTCAGTGAATATATATATATATATATATATATATATATATATATATATATATATATATATATATATTCACTGAAAAAAACATAGGTTATAGACCATATATAGTTAGGAATTAGCATTTATAAAACCTTATTTTACTCACACAAAACCATTGAAATTCGCATATATAGTTAGTTGCACTAACTATATATTTTGCGCACCCGCAATCCACTGCTGATGATGTCACATATTACATCATTCATGACATGGTCAGTGACATCACTGATGACATCACTGATGACATCTCAAATGACATCACTGATGACATCACTGAAAACAACATCCAGTGGTTTTATGTTTCTGTAAAGTTTAAATATGTTATACATATTGAAGAATGAGTGGATGTATAAGTGTCTGGATGAAGGATTTAGTAGGTGCGTGACTGACTGTATGAGTGAGTGATTAAATGTGTCTCACTAAATGCATGGGTTGGTTACTAAACTATCTGAATTTGTGCATCAGTATGTCTGTTGTTGTGTAAGCTGCTGCATGTGTTGATCAGTAGCTATATGAGTGGCTATATTGGTTATTGATTGGTTGCCCAAGTATTTGAATGGGAGACTGAGTGTGTGTATGGGTGGCTGGGAGGTGTGTGATTCTGTGCATAGATGTGTGAGCAGTTGATTCACTAGGTGTATGAGTTCAAGAGTGCATGTGGAAACAGCTATATGGGCGGTTGTCTGTGTGCATGTGTGTGTTGGTGAGTGAATGGATATCTTAGTGCTACATGTTCAAGTAAGTACATATGTAAAACACAGTGCATGTGAGAGTTAGCATATATAAATGACTATACATGAGAGCCAGTGAATGTGCGAGTGGCTGTATGGATCATTGTGTACTTGTATCAGTGATTGTATAATAGATTAAGTATGTGTTAGTATATGTTTGAATAAGTAAGGTGTTGTGTGTATAACTGTATAGTTGAGGAAATGGAGGTGTGATTGATTCTTTGCATGACTGACTAGGTGTGTGAGTAACTCCATGGATGAGTGACAGTCTGTGAGTGTCTGTTTACACTGAGTGTATATAAGGTTATATTAGAGTCTGAAGAAGTTCATCGTATTATCACATGAATGATGTCATCAGTGATGTGATCAGTCATGTCAAATGAGATGTCATCAGTGATGTCATCAGTGATGTCATTTGAGATGTCATCAGTGATGTCATCAGTGATGTCACTGACCATGTCATGAATGATGTAATATGTGACATCATCAGCAGTGGATTGCGGGTGCGCGAAATATATAGTTACTGCAACTAACTATATATGCAAATTTCAATGGTTTTGTGTGAGTAAAATAAGGTTTTATAAATGCTAATTCCTAACTACATATGGTCTATAACCTATGGTTTTTTTCAGTGAATTTTCAAGGTTTTGTAAATGCTAATTCCTAACTATATATGGTCTGTAACCTATAGTTTTTTCAGTGAATTTCAATGGTTTTTTAATAGCAAATATTAAAAGCTGTTAAATGTATTCTTCTTTTAAAGGAAAAATATATTTTATATGTATTTAATATAATTTTTTTATGTATATATATATATATATTTATTTTTTTAGTTTTGCTGCCGGTCCGCGCACCGGGTAGCTTCCCGTTAGCTCATTTTTATGCCGCGACCCGGTCCGCGTACCGGGAAACGTACCGTTTGCACAACTGCCGCGTTCGAGAACAACATCGTGACGCGTCGCGTAAACGCGACGTATCGGGTTGCCGCGTAATGCGTCTTATGACGCGCCGTGTTCGCGCACTCGGAAGAGCTCCGGTGCGCGAACAAGGCACGAAGCGCAGCAGACCGGAAGCGCTCCGGGTGACCTGTAAATAACACTTTTCATTGGTTTAGAACTTTTTGTTTCCCAAATGATGAAAACCCCTCCTTCTTTCCTCACTCTGACTTTCATCTTTGTGAGAGGAAGACCTTAGTTATGGCATCTGTAGTAGCTGCAGCTGGTGGACCCCCACCACCACCACAACCACCTAGGAAGGAAGGACCACCTCCACAGTTCCTTCCCAACCCAGAGGAAGACGAAGAAGAAGAGGAAGAAGACGTAGAGCCGGGGCCGTTCTTACGTGAAGAGCCCCGGAAATCCCACCACAAAGACAGTTTTATTTGGCAATTTTATTCATACCCTCAAGGCTAAAAAAAGGTTAATGCTCGACATGTGACATGCCTCATTTGTAAAGATGTTTTGTCTAGAGGTACAGACAAAAAGTATAGTTACGGTAACTACACTATGCACCGCCATATGCAGAGGTGGCTTCCACTTAATTACAGTGTTGCAGAGATGCGTCACCTCCAAGAAAACCTACGAACTCCTGTGGCCAGTACATCGGCAGAAGTAACTCTATCGGGACCAGAGGCGAGGGAGACGGTCCCAAACATCCAACAGAATTTTGTGCACATGAAGATAGTGTGCCTTTATTGTGGTGACCTACTTTCATGTGCGAATATGAGTATCAATTTGATAAACAGAGCATTTGAAAACCACAAGTGCTCAAAACTCCCCAAGAAATACATTTTTTTTGCTCCTGTTGAGCCCTTTCTAATGCCTGTTTTTCGTTGTTCCCCCCAAAAAAAACCAAAAAAACCATAAAATTGTTAAAAAAATACAAAAAAAATAAAAAATGTTCAGAAAAATAAAAAAAATATAAAACAACAAAAACATTTAAAAAAAGTTCTTTTCAGAACTACCTCCCATTTAAAAAAAATTACAAATTTTTTTAGCACTCTTGACTTCATTTTTCTCATGGGTGCGCTTCCCGGTACGCGCACCGGTGAGCGCCCCGTTAGCGCAACACAAAAAAAAGAAAAAATAAAAACAAGAGAAGGAGAGCATAAGAGAAAGAGAAAGAGAGAGTAATGTTAAGAGACAGACAGCAAGAGAGAGCAACTCAGATGTACTGTGTAACACATAGTAAAACAGTGTAAAAGATATAACAAAGTGTAAGAGAGAAAATGAAAAACAATATAAGGCTGTGAAACAAAGAAACAGAGAAGAAGAATACTAAAGCAGAGGCACATGAAGAATGTGAGTGGCTGTAAAGAGTAAAAGGAAAGAGAAAAAATGATGTACAAATAAAAGGTAATAATGGAACCAGATTTAAATAACACTGGTAAGGGAGAGAAAGAAAAAAGTAATGTGCATAACTAAAGAGGGATGAAATAAGATGGATAACATCGAATAAAGTTGAAACATGTGGATTGACAGAGAAAAAAAACTAAAAGAAGAAAAGAAGAAGTACCAGAAAGGGAATAATTGAAGCAGAAAGAAATGTAAATAACGTAGTGTGCTTGAACTTCAGGGAGAAAGCATAATGAACAAGTAGTGAAAGAGTGAAGAGACAAAGATAATTACAGTAAGATAGACAGACTGAGTGAACGGGAATGAGGAACTGTGAGAACAGAGGGACTGAGAAAAGGAGTGTAAGGAGTGCAGTAAATAAATCACCCACACAACACAACAGCTACCCTACCTCAAAGCACTCTAAAATATTATTTTTCTGTTTCTCTTGGTTTTCCCCTTGTTACGCTCCCCGGTGCGCTACCCATAGTAAAAGTGAAGAGGGGTGATAGAGAAAGAAATATTGAATTAGGATAACACATGGTGAGTGACAAAGAGAGAGGACAACGAGAGTAAAGGAAACAGTACCTGAATGGGCTTGAGTACAACAGCAAAAAAAGATAAGTAATGCAGTGTGTGTGACTTACAGGGAGTTAGTGGGTGTAGATCAAAGTGTGGGTGTGTAAGGTGTGTCTGTGGGTGTGGTTGTGTGGAGTGTTTTGGTGTGGGTAGAAATGAGGGTGTGTGAAATATGTCTGAGAAGTGTATGAGTGTGGGGTGTATATGTGTTCGATGTATGTGTGTGTATGGAATGTGTGTGTGGGGTGTATGTTACAGGTGTGTGTATGTGTTGGGAGGGGGATGAGCTATATGTGTAGGAGTAAGGTAAATAATTAAGAAAAAGAGAATGGGTGAAGAAGCAAAGGAAGGGAACAGAGGGTAAGTGAAGTAAAGAATAGGGATCAAGAGAAGTTGAATATGAGAGGGTAAATAGGGAAAGGGGAGTAAACATGGAGAATAAGAATAAGTGATAGAAGCAGAGTAAAAACACAGGAGTGAGGTAGATTGAGAAAATGTTAGTGACCTTAAAGCAAAGGGTGTTAACAAACTACATTTTTTTAGTCATACTTACCATATAATAAATGTAACTTTAATTTTTTTACTACAGTTGGTATCTGTGAAAGAGAGAAGAAAAAATAAGTTATAATTAGTAAAATATGTATTTTAAATTAAAAGATACAAATGAAGAGCTAAAAACATCATAACACTCTATTTAGAAATAAAGTTATAGTGAAGAACACAGAAAGGGAAATAAACTAAGGTAGAAGGACAAAAAGAAGGAAAAAGAAATAGAAGGAGAGCAAATTACAAAGAGTAAGGCATATAGATTCACTGACAAAAAGAGAGAGAAGAACAGAGAAATGAACTGAAGGTAAGAAAGATGCTAAAACAATGTGAGTTAACAAAACGAAAGCAGGAAACAGAAGTAAGTAAAAAGATAATGACTGAGACAGAAAACAGTCTAATTAAGGATGCATTTAGAAGAATGAGGAATACAAGATAACTGAGAATAAGTGAAGAACCGTCATAGAGTGAAAGGATGAAGGGAGACAGAATAATATACAACAATTGAATGAAATGGACTGAGGAAGTTATAAGGTAGACACACTAAGAGAAAAACGGAGTGAGGTGGATTACAATGAGTGAGAAAAGAAAAAAGTAAGTAAGCAAAAAAAGGAAAGAGAGGAAAACACGACTAAAACAGTGCTACTGAGAGAAAATAATTTGGTGATGAAAGTAAAGAGAAGGACATTGAAAGAAAGGAAATGATGGATAGTAACGGAACTAGAGTAAAAGAAATGGGATGAAGAACGACGAGAGAGGAGCAGTGAAGTTGTTGTAAAAGAAGTGATATAAGGTAGATAAACACAAGTGAAAATAACACAAGTAGAGTGAGGCACTGAGCACAGAGAAGTAGTGAACGAAAAATAGAGAGAAGAGGTCAAAAGTAAGGAGCAAACAAAGATAAGCGAGGGAGAGTGGATATCAGAGAATGGGAATACAATTTAATTTACACAATCCAAAGTATAGAATAATTTCTACAACATGTTACATAGTTTATTTTTGCTGTTCTCAGAATATATTGAATTTCACTTAAAGCAGTGAGTTCAAATTACTCATCATATGACAGCGGGAAAAAAAAACACAATCTAAAAGATTGTGTTTTAAAAAAAACCTTACATACTGACAAACGACAAATGTACGCTAATCTTTGATTGACTTACTTTTCCTTGAGGCCAAATAGTATATCATGGAGGTCCTTTTCTCGTTATATAGTATTTTGCTGTTCACTTAGAAATCCATTTCATCCACTTTCTACAAGAAAAGCTCCAAGAACATCTGAAATATTTTCAAAATTTTAATATACTCCTTTTTTTCAGTCATGACTCTTTACTCATTCTTGCACCTTTCCATTTGGCCAAATAGTGTCAGATGTATGAGTATATATGAGTACTCCTCCCGTCTTCATAGGCCAATTACCTTTACCTAAATGTTGGCTGTAAAAACACTAGATATGAATTTATAAAGCCAAAAGGCAAACATTGTTTGAAAGTCAAATGATTGTTGTTACATTGGGTCCAACCTTTAGAAGTTTTTAAATAGCATGTGTAATGCCCTGATGTTGTAGAAGGACCGTCATGAAAAATAATAGCTACAGTTGCAAAGGTTCTTCCTGATATCGATAACTGAGAAGCCACGAAATTTTTAATAGAAGTTGTCAATTTAGTTCCATCAGGTCTACATCGTTGAAACATTAAAATAACATAGTGACCATAATTTTGTAGAAATAATGTGGACAGCATTGCAGACTTACATTGGGTACACACCATATTGTGATCCGCTACTTTAACTAGATTATTGAAAGACACTGATTTGCAGTCTGGTAAAGTTAAATATATAAATCTTTCAGAGTCTATTCTAGTAGTACTTGATGAAGCACAGTTATCACAGTCATGTTGCCATTGATAAGAAAGGCCAAATAGATTTTTTATATCTACTCCTTCATCTTGTAATACATCAAACATATACATTAAAAATTCCTGACAATCCTGCTGAATATTCTGTGAAAATTGATTTTGACCTGAACATATATCTAGAAGATTTCTAATTTCTGAAACACTTTCTATTTTAGCTCTATCACTACTACATTTCTCTAACACAGAATTCAATAAACAGCACAATGTTTGTTCCCGATTTTCAACAATCTGTCTTTGTAAATTTTGAAGAAAAAAAACAACATTAACTACTACATTAGCATAGCAGTTGACACCAGAACTGTTTTCAAACTGAAATCCAACAACATCTTCAACAGAATCCTTTTTGTTTCTCTTTACAATTACACTTTTATCTACTTTATGCCTTTTTGCTGATACCTCACTGCAATTACTCTCATTTCTTCTTTTTCGGCCTACCACACGTTTTTCAATCAGAGGATATTGAGGCAAATGTGGAGCATACTCTCTTCTTAACCTATTGTATTCTTTTACACAATCTAAATCTGCACAAATCTTTGTTTCATCACACTCAATCAAGTACAATCCTGCTAAAGTTCTGACTCGTGATAATGCCACATATGCCATACCCTCTTTAAACACAGAACTTCCAATGTTCACCAAAGCGCTATCTACACTTAAACCTTGAGACTTATGAATTGTCACCGCATATGCCAAACAAATAGGAAACTGTTTTCGGCGAACATATAAGTCTTTCACAAGCAAAAATCTAGCTGAACAACGACAAATTTGTTCTATTTCATCAATGTCATCAAATTTAATTTTTAAAATTTCAATTCCATCTCTATTTTTGTAATTCAGAAAACCAACAACATAACCCATTGCTCCATTTACTAGACCTCTTTCAACATTTAAATTCCTTCTTAAAATGACACGACAATTCAAACACACATTCAGAGTCTTTTCAAAACCAGCAGTTTTAGATATAGTCTTCTCTAATGAATCCAATTTTGATTTCAAATTTTCAGACAAAATAATTGTTGCTCCCATATGCTCTATTTTATCAATAGCTTCCAGTTTCACTATCTCTTCATTTTCTAACTGTAACATTTTGTTGTTGAACATGGAACATTCTTTCAGAGTTGGCAACAAACATATGCCAGATTTCTTCTCGTTAATTTTCTTAAATATGTTCTCTGGAAGTATGTTTTCATTTGGGTACAAATTTGAAATTAATCGTGCATATAAAGCTTCTTTCCCTTGCTGACTTACTTTTCCGATCCTTATATCTTGTAGAATATTTTTATAATCTTCATCATTTGCCTGCCGCATATTTTGAAGCAGTTCTGCATATTTAAAGTTTAACCATATATTAACGTTTCCGATGCTCCCTAAGCACTTCCTGGTATCTTCATGTGTGAGCATTTTGAACACAGGTTGTCCTTTCGCTGGTGTCAACTGCAGAAGATCTCCAAAAACAATAATATGTTTTCCACCAAATAAGACATCATAGTCTGTTCTAAGAAGTTCTTGCATTCTCAAATGCACAAAAGCAAGCATGATATTTGACACCATGCTTACTTCATCAATGATAAGAAGTTTCATTTTCTTCAGGACTCTCGAAACTTCGGAACACGCATCTCCTGATAGCTTGTGATACTCCAATTTGTTATCATGCTCCACTGGCAGCATCAGTTAACGATGTAAAGTAATCCCTTTAATGTTATGTGCTGCCAGCCCAGTTGGAGCAGTAACAACACAAGACAGCGGTGATTCAGTCCTTTTCTGCAGATAAGTTGCAATGGCTTTAATCAGAAAACTTTTTCCAGTTCCCGCTTCTCCACTCACGTACAGTTGGACAGGCTTAAATGATGTACATGAGCACTGTTCAATCTGTTCTGTGACTTCGTCATATATGTGTTTCTGCTCAAGGTTTAGTTGTTTCACCAAATCTTCTAAGTTAACTTCATCATCTTGACCTTGTTCCATAGCTCTTTCCACCTCATCCATGGCAGTAGCAGCTTCATTTTGGATAATTGGTCCTCCTAGTGGATCCTGACTCAATGAAGCAGAACTCTGACTGCCTTGAGAACTGTCTCTCACAATCTCTGCAGCAATTGTGGCTTCTTGCTCTATTTCTTCATTCAACATTTGCAGATAATTTGGAAAAACAGGACATTCTATGGTATCCTTCGTTGCATTAAAGGAGTCTTCTTAACAGAGAAAATCTCCAAGAAGTTCCTCTTCTTCACGCCATGGTTTAAACAGTTGCAAAGGAGCCAAATAATAAAATTCTCTTTTATCTGGATTATCACAACTCAATTTGCGATGATTAATCAAATGAACTTTTTTCTGTTTCACTAGACATCCTTCACATCCAATGACTCCATATATTCCATTATTGATATCTTCTCTGATGTTCCTCTTATAAATATATCTCTGCAGAACTTCATAGAGACAAGCGTTCTCAAGGTGATGACTTCTATTTGGATAGTATGTATCCAACATGTTTGTCTTCAAAATATCTGTACTTTCTGGTTCTTTCTCCGCCAAATACTCTATCTCTTGTACAGATTTCAAAACTCGATTTCGTGTTGCAGCAAGACCTAGACTCACCCAAATGATGGTTCTAGATTTGGCATAAAGACTTGCTGACGACAATCGATCAGAACATTCATACGCTCCAATTTCTCGATGCGACAACATCTTCAGACTGTAACTGTATAATTTCTTGCTTAGACTCTTTTCATGTGAAATGTCCTCCCACATTTCCTTTAGTTCTGTCTTTTCTTTTTTTGTGATGTAAGACGTCACATATCGAACCACAGCAATAGAGTTGTCAGCAACGATTTGAATATCCATGTTAGCATTCCACATGGACAAAATCACTGGGTTGTAGTCGTTGATGTACTTAGACTCTTCGTCTCTTTTTAAATTGTATGTATTTTTTGGTGATTTCCTCGTCACAGTATGTCGCAGAGAAGACATCAAATTATTTACTCTTCCTTTAGAAATCACTGGTCGTGGAAAGCTGAAACGACATTTTGTGTAGAACCTGTCCTTGTTTCTGAATTTTCGACGACAGTACTTTCCACAACGATGGGATTGAAAGCGTAAAACTTGTTGCCTTAAACTGTTTTCTTCCGTAGTTTTCGGAACAGCACATGTTGAATACTCTTCAATGAAACTCATCACTATCTCATCCGAATCTGTTCCAAATTTGGGTGCATCTTTAATCCACAACAACATATGTATGTGAGGAGCACCTCTCGCTTGATACTCCTTTCTCCAAAAGAAATCCAAAACCTCTCCAAGGGGAGGATTTTTTTTGTTGGTAATAAAAGACATCATAGCTTCAAATCTATGATTAAAATATCTGCATACATTCACTGGATCCAAAGACCACAGTTCTCCAGGTGTTTTTAATTCTATATTTTGTATATTAGCAGTGGCCTCTCGTAGAAATTGAAGTAAGTCCTCCCATGCATACTCGGCACAGCTAAGAGTGAGGAACCATGTAGGAGTTCCTAAGTTTCTTAGCATACATTTCAATTCCCCATGGCGACGGTACCAATACTCATTTGTACCACGCTGACATGCCATGAGATTGATTAGATGAGATTCCAAAATATTATCTTGCAGATTCACTTTCTCCATAAAGTCCCTCGCCGAAACATTTTGTAGATGTGCTCCACTTTTCAGAATATGGTTTACTGCATAAGAAAGCCCAGACAAGTCACTTTCATACAGTAGATGAAACAAATAGGGAATGCATTGACGAAACCTTGCATCTTCAGCATATAATCTTACAGTTCGATATTCAGATGCAGGAATTTGAAGTGGTCGATCGTCATATCGTCCACCTCGACCTGTTGGAAATAGCTGTGGAAAACAACGAGCTTCCAAACTTTCTTCCCATACACTAATGAGACTTCCTTTTGCTGTTTTCATTTGAAACAAGTCAATTGCATTCCCCATTACTTCTTTGGAATGTAAAGGATGAACAGTATAATGTTCATATATTTCTTCACTTCTAGACACATCAACTTTTTCAATTTGGCCGCCTGAACAATCACTGTCTTCATCTGTAGCTGTTTCCTCTGCTGCAACACATACATCTTTGTAGTACTCATTGTTTTTGACTAAATACAACGTTGCCTTTTTGACTTTCCTAACATCCACTAAATCTTGCCAGATTTTTTTACTCTTTGTTGGAACCCCATTAACTAGAATAACTAAAGATTCCTCTTCTACTTTTTCTATACCAATTGTATCAATATTTTTTTTAAATCTAGGGGCAAATAAACAACTCTTCCTTTTAATCCTCTCTGCAAATCTGTAGGCGGCAATTTCCCTATCTTAGGCTCCATGCGAACAATTGCCGAAAAAGGATGGACACATTGAATCAAAATAGACTCATATGTATTTAAATCTATCAATTCACGGGGAATGTCTATCAACTCCAGATTATTATGAACAGCTATAGCAGGCATTCTGTTTTGATTTAATTTGTCATAACAATATTTACAAATACGCTGATCAGAACTCCAATCAAAAGAATTCTCCACCCACAAATAAGTTGCTAAATCTTTCCACTCATAATTATCCATCTTTTCACTTTTTGCATATAAATCAACTAACCTAGTCTGAATCTTATAATGAGTCCGTCGACAACACACACAAGTAAAATTCGGCCTTTCACTTGATTTCACCTTAAACCTGGTAATTTCGTTCTCAAACTTTTCTGTATTTAAAATCTGTACATTGTCTTCCACATTACCTTGAATTGCTGTCTCAATTTCTTCACTGTCCTCTTGCTCACGAAAATAACAAATCTCAATTTCTTCACAAATCTTCTTCACATCTAATTCTGTTCCATGCAAAAGAGCACTGTTTAATTGTTTAAGCTTAAGTGCTGGACTTTTTGCATTATACAACATTCTCACTAATTTCCTCATTTTGGTATGATGCACTGCTAACATCCTAAAATGATGAAAAACACTCTGACAGACTTTTCTAGAAAGACAAGCCAGTGAATGACCTTGCAAACCTGTGATTCCTCTCACTCTGCAAGGATCTAAGTCTTGCAGCAACTTCATTTTCTGCTTTAGACTTTTCTTACTATATGTACGTAAGAAATTACAAAACAAATCAATTGATTCCTGTCGCACACTACAAATACTACTACACTTCCAAGTGTACACTGGACCCTTAGTACGTCTCCCTAAAACTCCATCAGATAACACCTCTTCTGGTTCTCTGGGCACAAGTTTCTCTTTTTCAATCGGACAACCGTCTTTCACTTCATACGCTCGACCACTGGTGTCAACTGCATGCACTAAATCATTCTCCTGGAAGTAAATCTCCTCATTAAAAAATGGCTCACAACTTGAACTGTGCATCCATTCTCCAGAAAAAACTTTACAAAAATTAGTCCGATTAATTACTCTTTTCCATCTACTGTTTGATTTGAAAACATCAATTGTCTTGTTAAGTGTCCTAATTCTATTGATTATTAAAATAAATAATTTTTTCTTAACTTCAAAAGCCTGATCAACAATCTTCTCTACACTTTTCTTTTTCTTATAAAAAGCAGCTCTCTGTTTACCTTTCCTAATATTTTTTAACACATTTAAAACCACCCTATTGCGAAACATTCATCTACGAATGTCTCTAAACTGATTCTGCCTTCTATTCCTATACATATTATTCTCTCCTGCTCCAGTTTTAGGATTCTTTGAAGTTCTCTCCTTCCTTTTCAATTTTACTCTCTCATTTTCTTTTTCTACATGGTGTCCATTATTTTTTCTGGATGTACATATGTTGCGTAAAAAAGACTTAGTTGTCTTACCAGGAGCTTTGTTCCTGTTTTTTGAAGCATCTGTTGTGGAAGAATGCTGTAATTCCGTTGCTGTTTTTGATTTTTCCCGGTTACGTTGTTTCTTTGTCCTTTCCTTTGTGGGCATCTTTGCTTTTTCTTGAAATAACGATTTCAATCTGTGTTAAAGAAAAACAGTAGCACATTATAGACCACTATTACCAAACAACAAAGCAATGACAAAAAGCAAACGATCAATACAGGGTTTCAGATCAGGTGAGGATTCTCCAGTGGTGCACAAAAGGTGAGGACTGTATTGAAAAATATAGTGGAAGACAGCTCTGTCCACAACTACAAAGAAGATCAGACCTATGTCTAACTCCACTGCACTCTTATACACAGGCTTCACCACCTATGCTTCCCAAGAAAATATTGAGTTATATAGTTATATAAAATTGTATTTTATAAAATTGTGAAGCTCCATGAGAAAGCGTTTGCCTCAGTCTTATTCCTGTTGTGAGGCACGTGCAAGATTTTGCCTCAGTCTTATCCCTGCTGTGAGGCAGATGATTGTAAATAGGATCTGTGCTGTGTTTCCTAAATGTGATGTCAAAAACGATTTTGGAGAAAATGATTGGTTTTTACATTTTTGATTATAATGTGGCACAGAGGTTTAAAAAGTGACGCATCTGCCTACATGCATCAATTTTTAAATATGGAGCAAATAGGTACTTGTTTGGGTTTTCCTGGGGAGCGTAGTTGGTGAAGCTTGTGTCTAAGAGTGCAGTGGACTAAGCTTCATGACGCATATACCTGTCTGCATTCTTAGACGCAGGTGTCAATTTGACTCTTTACAGTGAAGTTAGCTGTGTTTTAAATCAGTGTAGGAATCATATTGAGTTTGTTTGCATAGAGGAATTGTATTTTGTAAAATTGTGAAGCTCCATGTGAAAGCGTTTGCCTCAGTCTTATTCCTGTTGTGAGGCAGGTGCAAGATTTTGCCTCAGTCTTATCCCTGTTGTGAGGCAGATGATTGTAAATATGATGTGTGCTGTGTTTCCTAAATTTGATATCAAAAGCGATTTTGGGGAAAATAAATGTATTTTACATTTTTGAGTATAATGTGGCACAGAGGTTTAAAAAATGACGCATACATGCGTCACTTTTTAAATATGGGGAAAAAAGGTACATGTTTGGGCTTTCCTGGTGAGCCTAGGTGATGAGGATTGTATCTAAGTGTGCAGTGGAAACACAGCACAGATCATATTTACAACCATCTGCCTCACAGCAGGAATAAGACTGAGGCAAAATCTTGCACATGAAGCTTCACAATTTTACAAAATACAATTCCTCTATGCAAACAAACTCAATATGCTTCCTACACTGAGTTAACACAGCTAACATCATTCTAAAGAGTCAAATGTATTTCTATTAAACATGCACACATTCTTTATTCCTTTTAAAAAATGTAAAAACTATTTTTATGCTTCATGAAGCCTAGTCCACTGCACTTTTAGACACAACCCAAACAAGTACCTTTTTGCACCATATTTAAAAAGTGAGACATGTAATTAGATGCGTCACGTCTTAAACCTCTGCGCCACAATATACTCAAATATGTAAAAAACATTAATTTCCCCAAAATCGTTTTTGACATCACATTTAGGAAACACAGCACAGATACTATGTACAACCATCTGCCTCACAGCAGGGATAAGACTAAGGCAAAAGCTTTCACATGAAGCTTCACAATTTTACAAATTACAATTCCTCTATGCAAACAAACTCAATATGCTTCCTACACTGAGTTGACACATTTAATATCATTGTAAAGAGTCAAATTCACACCTGTGTCTAACAGTGCAGTCAGGGATAGGCTTCATGAAGTCTAGTCCACTGCACTCTTAGACACAAGCCTCACCACCTACGCTCCCCAGGAAAGCCCAAACATGTACTTTTTTGCACCATATTTAAAAAGAAACACATGTAATTAGATGCGTCACGTTTTAAACCTCTGCGTCACAATATACTCAAATATGTAAAAAACATTCATTTCCTCAAAATCGATGTTGAAATCACATTTAGGAAACACAGCACAGATCCTATGTACAACCATCTGCCTCACAGCAGGGATAAGACTAAGGCAAAAGCTTTCACATGAAGCTTCACAATTTTACAAAATACAATTCCTCTATGCAAACAAACTCAATATGCTTCCTACACTGAGTTAACACATGTAACATCATTGTAAAGAGTCAAATTCACACCTGTGTCTAACAGTGCAGTCGGGGATAGGCTTCATGAAGCCTAGTCCACTGCACTCTTAGACACAAACCTCAGAAAAACATTTCGCTGGATCCCCACCGAAACAAGAAAAACAGTCACCCACGCTTTGGTCACGAGCCGACTGGACTACGGAAACACCCTCTACGCCGGTACCACCGCAAAACTCCAGAATAAACTCCAACGCATCCAGAACGCCTCAGCCAGGCTCATATTAGACATCCCGCGTAAAGAACACATCTCTGGTCACCTGAAAAACCTCCACTGGCTCCCCATCAATAAGAGGATTACTTTCCGGCTCCTAACCCACGCACA
The DNA here is from genome assembly GCF_964261635.1 of Lissotriton helveticus. Lineage (NCBI taxonomy): Eukaryota > Metazoa > Chordata > Amphibia > Caudata > Salamandridae > Lissotriton > Lissotriton helveticus. The sequence goes on along the minus strand of NC_136063.1, from coordinate 1,706,327,811 downwards.
CAAAGCACTCTACGAAATCGGACCCGAATGCCTCAACACACGACTTTCCTTCTACACCCCCTCCCGCCAGCTACGATCCTCCAACCAAGCCCTTGCCACTGTACCTCGCATCAACAAAACCACCATGGGAGGTAGATCCTTCTCCTACCTGGCAGCTAAAACCTGGAACTCACTTCCCAATCACCTTCGCCTTACTCAGAACCACCTAGCATTCAGAAAGCAACTCAAAACGTGGTTATTTGACAAGTAACTCCCCACCCTTCCTCAAGCGCCTTGAGACCCTATGGGTATGTAGCGCGCTATATAAATCTTCTTGACTTGACTTGACTTGACAAACCTCACCACCTACGCTCCCCAAGAAAGCCCAAACATGTACCTTTTTGCACCATATTTAAAAAGAGACACATGTAATTAGATGCATCACTTTTTAAACCTCTGTGCCACAATATACTCAAATATGTAAAAAACATTAATTTCCCCAAAATCGTTTTTAACATCACATTTAGGAAACACAGCACAGATCCTATGTACAACCATCTGCCTCACAGCAGGGATAAGACTAAGGCAAAAGCTTTCACATGAAGCTTCACAATTTTACAAATTACAATTCCTCTATGCAAACAAACTCAATATGTTTCCTACACTGAGTTAACACAGGTAACATCATTGTAAAGAGTCAAACGTATTTCTATTAAACATGCACACATTTTTTATTCCTTTTAAAAAATGTAAAAACAATTTTTTCTCCCAAAATCGTTTTTTACATCACATTTACAAAACACAGCACAAGTCCTACGTAGAAGCATTCCATGTCACAACTAAAAATTCACAATTTTACAAAATACAATTACTCTATGCAGTAAAAACCTTTTACCAAGCATTATCAAAAAGCATGACACATAGCAACATGTAAAGACCACAATTTTCTTCCAAATCTTCTCCATAGAGTATACAAGTCTCTATGTATATTAAATGAATCATAACTCACCTTTACAAATGCTTTAGGAGATTCACAACAGTGTCAGATACACACACCAATATTTCTTTAGCAGAGCAAAAGGTATGTTCTCCAGGCACTGCAAACCATAAAGGCACAGAAAACCTCTAATTCTACACAGATATCCCTTTTTGTTAACCAATTAAAACTCTTCCCTCTCTATATTCAAACCAACACCCTTCCCCCCCTCAGCCCTTTCTACCTGTTACCATAGCAACTCCCTCCTCACTGAGCTCCCAGGGTTAAAAGTTTATTCTACAATGTTGCAAATCACGTCTGCAAGGATGTTTAACCTGCAAATACACCAGCTTATCTGATGTAAGGTTTCTTTAAATAACTTTTTTTTAACCATTCAAATTACTTCTTACACAGAACACAACCATGCACCCTAACTTTCAGTTTTCACCTATCTCATTCTACCAATCATTGCTTGTGATTCAAGAGCACTGAAACTCCACAGTTTTTTTTGCAAACTCCTATTATTCCAACTGCCATTTCTTTTCCACACTTCATCTAACTGCACCAGAATCTCCTCTGACCATGTATTCTGTCTGGATTATTGGACATAGCTATATCCACTGGGCTCAAAGGTATGCTAGTACCAGAAATTTACACAACCTTGATTTATCAAACGTGAACATAAAATGGATTGGCCACAGAGGATTAAAATGTCACCAATTGATTCCATTGGTGAAAACCTTTTTGCATTTGCCACACCCTAACCTGTTAATTGTGCACTGTGGAGGAAATGACTTGGGCACTTTGACTGGGGTAGGTCTGGAAATGCTTTTAAAGGACACCTTTGAGCAATTGATGGCACTTTTTCCACAAACTGCCTTGGTATATTCCAATATATGCCAAAGGCAGAAATGGAAGTGGTCCAACCAATTTTGTCCACAATTTGAAAAAGCACGGAAACATGTGAATAAATCTGTTTCTGCTTACATGAGAGACTATGGAATGGGTTCAATATACAACAACAACTTGCGTTACAACATGCAAGATATTTACAGAGAAGATGGTGTGCACTTCTCAGATGAAGGGAATAGAATATTCCTCCTGAATTTAAGACTGTGCATTGGTACCTACTTGTAGGTACCTAAATCAGCCACAGAACCCAAAAGCCCTTTTCAGGGCAACCCTATCTCTGATCACTCCAAATGATTATCTTTTTCTAACTTTTTTCACTATTTTTCACTATAGTACGCTCTCCGGTACGCTTCCCGGTGCGCGTACCGGGCGCTCCCCCCGCGAAAAATATATATATTTTTTTTCTTGTTTGCCTATTTCGGCCTCCTAAGACCCCCTCAGAAAACCTAGACGGTCAAGCAGTGCCTACGATGCCCCCTTATACCCATTCCCAACGTTGTTTGTCCTCCATTTTCTGTCTGAAATCTACCGAAACACAAAATGGAGGACTCCCGTAGCGCTGCCGGTAGGCGTACCGGGGCGCACACCGGTGAGCGCTCCCAAAGTTTTTTAAAAGTTAATTTACATAAAAACCTCTGTAGAAAAGTTCACCAAATATAGAATAGGCAATACTACATACCAGTCCCTACCATTTTCCCAAATTTGGTGGAATTCCATTCAGCCATTTGGCCTGTAGCCCTGTCTAAATATCCTGAGGTAAATTACATGACAAAAACACATATGAAGAGTTAGGATTTACAACCAATTAAAATGTTACTTTCATTTTGTATTTTTATGTGCTGACATTTCATTGGTTATGAACATGAATATATATGAAAAATGAGAGGGAAACACAGCCATTTTGAGTACTACTACCTGAGGTACATTTATAAAGGATTTCCTCTAAAAACATCAACTCTTTTCTGAAAGGTAATTTGTTAATTTTTAAGGGGAACTATGTTCTGCACTTTAAGTTAAATTGGAAAAACGTTTTCTGATAGTTTTTTACTGTCCCTCTGTTATAGTTATAGATTCAGATAGGCTTCTCTCTTGTAGTTATGGATTGATTTAGGCTTCTCTAGTATAATTATGAATTTACTTAGGCTTCTTCACATGCACTTTTTTATATTTCTACTTCCTGTCTGATAACATACACTGCCCAAAGATAACTTCACTGGTAAAAACTCAGAAGTACATGTCTGAACTTAAACCCAACAGTGCCCTAACTCTACTAATATAGTTATTTGTTATGCAATTTACAGCAAAAAAATGGAAGGGGAGCAAGAAAATATCAATGTTTCCTTCGACATTACATATGAGGAGATTCTTAATGAAGATTTTGTTGAAGAAGATTTTATGGATCAGTCTTTGGATGAACAATTTATTGAATGTTTACAAGACATAGAAACATGCATGTTTGAGGAGATTCCAGATGATGTAATTAATGCTGGAAGTTTTATTGAACTATGAAAATTCTGACCAATACATTTTTATTTAATAATTAAAAATTGTTTGAGACATTATTCATTTGTATATCTAATTCATGAAGTACTACCAAAATAATTATGTTTATATTATAGTATAAAGTGAAACGTACAATATACTGTGCAATTTTAAAACATCATAAGGGAGCAGGGTAGACTACCCATGATCCCGTATGTCTTCTCAGGGAGTACTTAAAGGATCTGTTTCTGCTTTCCTGACAGACTATAGTATGGATTCCATATACCACAATAACTTCTGTAACAACATGCAAATTATCTACAGAGGAGACGGTGTACATTGACTTTAAGACTCAGCATGTGTGTGGGTGTGGGGGTGTAGGGTTGTGTTCATGTGGGTGTGTGTGGGACACACTTGTAGGTACCTAAAACAGCCACAGAACCCAAAAGCTCTTTTCAGAGCTACCCTACCTGTAATCACTCAAAATGATAATTTTACACTATTATTTTCACTATTTTTCACCTAAGTACGCTCCCTGGTACGCTCCCCAGTGCGCGTACTGGGCGCTCCCCCCGCAAAAATCGAAAAAAAATAAAATAAAATGTTGTCCCACGGGACCCTTTTATGGCCCCCACATCAAACCTAGGGGGTCAGGGGGGGTGTACCCTGCCCCCTTTTGCTCATTTCCCCCTTTGATTTTTGCCACCTCTTGTATCTCAATCCTACCGAGACACAAGATGGCGGCCGCTGCTGACTGTTTCGAATGTTTACAGACACCCGAGAACCAATCAGCTTGTCGTGCGCAGGTCGCGTGGCGCGCCCGCTGCGCTCCCCGGTACGCGCACCGGGGCGCGCTTACAGATATATACATTTTTTTGAACCTAAATTACTCAAAATCCTCTGGAGCACATATCTTGAGACATAGCAAAGGCACATCGGGCTACCAGTCCCTACAATTTTGCCAAGTTTGGTGAAAATCCATTCAGCCGTTCGAGCTAAAAGTGCGACCGACCGCCCTATGGAAATTAACATGGGGAAAACACGTTTTGGGGCCCCCCTTTTATCTCGGCCCCCGCTTGACGAATCCCCCCAAACCTTCAGAGAAGGAGCGGAGCGCCGTGAGGCAAAGTTGCTGAAAAATTCAGGCAGATTCCTCAACCGGCGCCAAAGTTATTCCCAATAGAATGTTGCGATTTCCCTATGGTAATCAATCCTAACTATATATACCTACTGGCGACCGCCAGTAGGTAATATATATATATATATTACCTACTGGCGGTCGCCAGTAGGTAGTTATAGTTAGGATTGTTTTTCATAGGGAAATCGCAACATTCTATTGAGAATAACTTTGGCGCCGATTGAGGAATGTGCCTGAAATTGTCCTCAAATTAGCCTCGCAGCTCTCCGCTTCTTCCCTAAAAGTTTGGGGGAGATTCGTCAATCGGGGGCCGAGATAAAAGGGGGGTCCCAAAACGTGTTTTCTCCATGTTAATTTCCATAGGGGGGTTGGACTCACTTTTAGCTCAAACGACTGAATGGATTTTCACCAAACTTGGCAAAATTGTAGGGACTGGTAGCCCGATGTGCCTTTGCTATGTCTCAAGATATGTGCTCCAGTGTATTTTGAGTAATTTGGGTTTAAAAAAATATATATATCTATAGCCGCGCCCCGGTACGCCCACCGGGGAGCGCTCCTGGCGCGCACCGCGAGTTCGCACGCGGAAAGCTGATTGGCTTTCGGGTGTCTGTAAACATTCCAAACAGTCCAGAGCGGCCGCCATCTTGTGTCTCGGTAGGATCGAGACACAAGAGGTGGCAAAAACAAAGGGGGAAATGACCAAAAGGGGGCAGGGTAGACCCCCCCTGATTCTCTAGGTTTGATGTGGGGGCCATAAAAGGCGCCCGGTACGCGCACCGGGGAGCGTACCGGGGAGCGTACCATGGGGTAAATCCAGTGAAACAGTAAAATAATAATTTAAAGTGCTTAGATGTAGGGTAGCTCTGCATAGAGTTGTTGTGTTGTTTGGGTGTTTTAAGTACCAACATGTATGTACCAATGCAGAGTCTTAAATTCAATGTAGACCGTCTCCTCTGGAGATAATTTGCATGTTGTTACAGAAGTTATTGTGGTATATGGAATCCATATCATAGTCTGTCAGGAAAGCGGAAACAACATGGAGGCCGGAGATGAAAATGAGATGTCAAATACACATTGGAGATAATAAAGTGGGAGAAAGAAAGTAACTGTGAGCAAAATTACTATGTAACACAAAAAAGTTGCACAGTATACTATAAGTCTGACTTTATATTATAATCAATTTGGTACTAGTTTACGAATTACATAGAAAAATGAATAATGTCTCGAACAATTTTTGATTATTAAATATAAATTTATTTTTCTTAATCTTTTTCAAAATGTAATAAAACTTCTAACAATATATTGTCTGGAATGTCCTCATTTTCATTCTGTGATTCTATTGCTTCCACACACTGAACTAATTCATGGTCCAGTGACTCATCCATAAAATTAAAGTCATCATTGTCATCAATAATTTCTTCAGGGTTGTTCTCCAGAACAATTTCGAAAGAAATATTCTGTTCTCCTTCCATTTTCTTGCTGTAAATTGCATAAAAAATAAATATATCAGTAGAGATAGGGCACTGTTGGGTTTAAGTTCAGACAGGTAGTTTTGATTTTTTAACAGTGAAGTTATCTTTGGGCAGTGTATGGTATCAGGCAGGAAGTAGAAATATAAAAAAGTGTATGTGATAAAGCCTAAGTAAATTCATAATTATACAAGACAAGCCTAACTCTATCCATAACTATAACAGAGAAGCCTATCTCAATCTATAAGTATTACAGAGGAATAGTATATAACTATCAGAAAATCTTTTCCAAATTAACTTAAAGTGCACAACATACTTCACTTTCCAAAATAACAACTTACCTTTGAGAAAGCAGTTGAAGTTCTCAGTGAAAATCCTTTTCAAATGTACTTCAGGAAGTAGTAGTCAAAATGGCTGTGTTTCCCTCTCTTTTGTTTTTATATATATTCATGTACATAACCAATCAAATGTCAGGAAATAATAGTTGAAAATGAAAATAACATTTTAATTGGTTGTAAATTCTAACACTTCAGATGTGTTTTTGTCATGTAATTTACCTCAGGATATTTAGACAGGGCTACAGGCCAAATGGCTCAATGGAATTCCACCAAATTTGTGAAAATGGCAGGGACTGGCATGTAGTATTGCCTATTCTATATTTGGTGAACTTCTCTACAGAGGTTTTTATGTAAATTAACTTTTAAAAAATGTTGGGAGCGCTCACCGGTGCGCGCCCCGGTACGCGTACCGGCAGCGCTACGGGAGTCCTCCATTTTGTGTTTCGGTAGATTTGAGACAGAAAATGGAGGACAAACAACGTTGGGAATGGGTATAAGCGGGCACGGTAGGCACCCCCTGATCCCCTAGGTTTTCTGAGGGGGTCTTAGGAGGCCCATATAGGCCAAAAAAATATAATAAATTTTTCGCGGGCCGAGCGCCCGGTACGCGCACCGGGAAGCGTACCGGGGAGCGTACTTTGGTGAAAAATAGTGAAAAAAGTTAGATAAAGATAATCATTTGGAGTGATCAGAGGTAGGGTAGCCCTGAAAAGAGCTTTTGGGTTGTGTAGCTGATTTAGGTACCTACAAGTAGGTATCAATGCACAGTCTTAAATTCAGGAAGAATATTCTATTCCCCTCATCTGAGAAGTGCACACCATCTCCTCTGTAGATATCTTGCATGTTGTAATGCAAGTTATTGTTGTATATTGAACCCATTCCATAGTCTCTCATGTAAGCAGAAACAGATTTATTCACATGTTTCCGTGCTTTCTCAAATTGTGGACAAAATTGGTTGGACCACTTCCATTTCTGTCTTTGGCATATTTTGGAATATACCAAGGCAGTTTGTGGAAAAAGTGTCATCAATTGCCCAAAGGTGTCCTTTAAAACCATCTCCAGACCTACCCCAGTCAAAGTTCCTAGGTCATTTCCACCACAGTGCAAAATTATGAGGTCAGGGTGTGGCAGATGGTAAAAGGTTTTCACCAATGGTATCAATTGATGACATCTCAATCCTCTTTGGCCAATCCATTTTATGTGCACATTTGGTAAATCAAGGTTGTGAAAATTTCTGATAGCTGCATACCTTTGAGCCCAGTGAATGTAGCTATGTCCAATAATCCAGACAGAGTACATGGTGAGAGGAGGTTCTGGTGCAGTCAGATGAAGTGTAGGAATGAAATGGCAGTTGGAACAGTAGGAGTTTGCACAAAAAAAATGTGGATTTTCAGTGCTCATGAATCACAAGCAATGATTGGTGGATTCAGATAGTTGAAAACTGAAAGTTAGGGTGCATGGTTCTGTTCTGTGAAAGAAGTAATTTGAATGGTTAAGAAAAAGTCATTAAAAGGAAGATTGCACCTGATAAGCTGGTGTATTGAGAGGTCAAACATCCTTGCTGAGTTCATTTGCAACATTGTAGAATAAACTTTTAACCCTGAGAGCTCAGTGAGGAGGGAGTTGCTATGGTAACATGTAGAAAGGGCTGAGGGGGGGAAGGGTGTTGATTTGAAAATAGAGAGGGAAGAGTTTTGATTGGTTACCATGAGGAATGTGTGTAGAATTAGAGGTTCTCTGTGCCATTCATGGTTGCAGTGCCTGGAGTACATACCTTTTGCTCTCCTAAAGAAATATTGGTGTGTGTGTCTGACACTGTTCTCAAACTCCTAAAGCATTTGTAAAGGTGAGTAATGATTCATTCAATATAGATAGAGAGTTGTATACTGTATGGAGAATATTTGGAAGCATATTGTGGTTTTTAAATGTTGTTTGTGTCGTGCTTTTTCATAATGCTTGGTAAAAAGTTTGTACTGCATAGAGGAATTGTATTTTGTAAAATTGTGAAGTTTCAGTAGTGACATGGAATGCTTGTACATAGGACCTGTGCTGTGTTTCTTAAATGTGATGTCAAAAATGATTTTTGGGAAAATAAATGGGTTTTACATTTTTGAGAAGGAATAAATAATGTGTGCATGCTTGAAGAAATAAATTTGACCCTTTCACAATGATGTTACCTGTGTTAACTCAGTGTAGGAAGCACATTGAGTATCTTTGCATAGAGGAATTGTATTTTGTAAAATTGTGAAGTTTAGTAGTGACATGGAATGCTTGTACATAGGACCTGTGCTGTGTTTCTTAAATGTGATGTTAAAAACGATTTTGGGGAAAATGATTGGGTTTTACATTTTTGAGAAGGAATAAATAATGTGTGCATGGTTAAAGAAATAAATTTGACCCTTTCACAATGATGTTACCTGTGTTAACTCAGTGTAGGAAGCACATTGAGTTTCTTTGCATAGAGGAATTGTATTTTGTAAAATTGTGAAGTTTCAGTAGTGACATGGAATGCTTGTACATAGGACCTGTGCTGTGTTTCTTAAATGTGATGTCAAAAACGATTTTGGGGAAAATGAATGGCTTTAAGTTTTTGAGAAGGAATAAATAGTGTCTGCATGCTGAAATAAATAAATTTGACCTTTTCACAATGATGTTACCTGTGTTAACTCAGTGAGGAAGCACATTGAGTTTCTTTGCATAGAGGAATTGTATTTTGTAAAATTGTGAAGTTTAGTAGTGACATGGAATGCTTGTACATAGGACCTGTGCTGTGTTTCTTAAATGAAAGGTCAAAAACGATTTTGGGGAAAATTAATGGCTTTTACATTTTTGAGAAGGAATAAATAGTGTCTGCATGCTGAAAGAAAGAAATTTGACCTTTTCACAATTATGTTACCTGTGTTAACTCAGTGTAGGAAGCACATTGAGTTTCTTTGCATAGAGGAATTGTACTTTGTGAAATTGTGAAGTTTCAGTAGTGACATGGAATGCTTGTACATAGGACCTGTGCTGTGTTTCTTAAATGTGATGTGAAAAACGATTTTGGGGGAAATGAATGGCTTTTGACATTTTTGAGAAGGAATAAATAGTGTCTGCATGATTAAAGAAATATATTTCAACCTTTCACAATAATGTCGCCTGTGTTACCTTAGATTAGGAAGTAGATTGTGCAGATGAGGTGAGGCATGTCCAGAGTGACAGAGGAGGTGAGGCCTGTGTTCAACACTGTAGTGGGAGAGAGGCGTTTCCTGGGGAGCATAGGTGGTGAGGCCTGTGTCTAAGAGTGCAGTGGACTAGGCTTCATGAAGCCTATCCCCCACTGCAGTCTTAGACACAGGCCTCACTTTCTTTGTATCCCTGGACAGACCTCTCTTCCACTACACTCTTCAATACAGGCCTCACCTCCTCTGCACCCCTGGACAATCCTCACCTCATCTGCAACCCTGAATAGACTTCAACTAATCTGCATCCTTAGACAGGCTTCAGCTTATTTACACCCTTGGACATGCGTCACTTCATCTGCACCCAGTTACCATCAATTATACTCAATACATTGAGGCCTGTCCAGGGGACACAGATGAGGTAAGGCTTGTCCAAGGGTGAGAGGAGGTCAGTCCTCTCCACTGTAGTCATGGACAGTGAATGTTTGTACATAGGACATGCACTGTGTGTCTAAAATGTTATTTAAAAAACGATTTTGGTGCAAATCAATGACTTTTAGATTTTTGAGAAGGAATAAATAGTGTCTGCATGATTAAATAAATATATTTCAACCTTTCACAATAATGTCACCTGTGTTACCTTAGATTAGGAAGTAGATTGTGCAGATGAGGTGAGGCATGTCCAGAGTGACAGAGGAGGTGAGGCCTGTGTTCAAGACTGTAGTGGGAGAGAGGCCTTTCCTGGAGAGCGTAGGTGGTGAGGCCTGTGTCTAAGAGTGCAGTGGACTAGGCTTCATGAAGCCTATCCCCCACTGCACTCTTAGACACAGGTCTAATCTTCTTTGCACCCGTGGACAGACCTCTCTTCCACTACACTCTTCAATACAGGCCATACCTCTTCTGCACCCCTAGACAATCCTCACCTCATCTGCAACCCTGAATAGACTTCAACTAATCTGCATGCTTAGACAGGCCTCAGCTTATTTACACCCTTGGACATGCGTCACCTCATCTGCACCCAGTTCCCATCAATTATATTCAATACATTGAGGCCTGTCCAGAGGACACAGATGAGGTAAGGCTTGTCCAAGGGTGAGAGGAGGTCAGTCCTCTCCACTGTACTCATGGGCAGTGAATGCTTGTACATAGGACCTGCACTGTGTGTCTAAAATGTTATTCAAAAAACGATTTTGGGGCAAATCAATGACTTTTAGATTTTTGAGAAGGAATAAATAGTGTCTGCATGATTAAATAAATATATTTCAACTTTTAACAATGATGTCACCTGTGTTATGTCAGATTAGGAAGTAGATTATGCAGATGAGGTGAGGCATGTCCAGAGGTACAGAGGAGATGAGGCCTATGTTCAAGACTGTAGTGGGAGAGAGGCCTTTCCTGGGAAGCATAGGTGGTGAAGCCTGTGTGTAAGAGTGCAGTGGACTAGACTTCATGAAGCCTATCCCCTATTGCACTCTTAGACACAGGTGTCACTTTCTTTGTACCTGTGGACAGACCTCTCTTCCAATACACTCTTCAATACAGGTCTCACCTCTTCTGCACCCCTGGAGAATCCTCACCTGAACTGTAACCCTGAATAGACCGTTTGCTTTTTGTCATTGCTTTGTTGTTTGGTAATAGTGGTCTATAATGTGTTATTTTTTTCTTTAATACAGATTGAAATCAAGATTTCAAGAGTAAGGAAAGATGCCGTCAAGGCAAAGGAGAAGGAAAGATGATAAGCGGCAAAAATAAAAAACAGCAACGGAATTACAGCACTCCTCAGCAACAAATACTTCAAAAAACAGGAAAAAAGCTCCTGGTAAGACAACTAAGTCTTTCTTACGGAACATATGTAGATCAAAAAAAAATGTTGGACAGCATGTAGAAAAAGAGAAGGAGAGAGTAAATTTGAAAAGGAAGGAGAGGCCCTCAAAAAATCTTACTACTGGAGCAGGAGAGAATAATATGTATAGGAATAGAAGGCAGAATCAGTTTAGAGACATTCGTAAACGAATGTTTCGCACTAGGGTGGTTTTAAATTTGTTAAAAAACATTAGGAAAGGTAAACAGAGAGCTGCTTTTTATAAGAAAAAGAAAAATGTAGAGAAGATTGTTGATCAGGCTTTTGAAGTTAAGAAAAAATTATTTATTTTAATAATCAATAGAATTAGGACACTTAACAAGACAATTGATGTTTTCAAATCAAACAGTAGATGGAAAAGAGTAATTAATCGGACTAATTTTTGTAAAGTTTTTTCAGGAGAATGGATGCACAGTTCAAGTTGTGAGCCATTTTTTAATGAGGAGAGTTACTTCCAGGAGAATGATTTAGTGCATGCAGTTGACACCAGTGGTCGAGCATATGAGGTGAAAGACGGTTATCCGATTGAAAAAGAGAAACTTGTGCATAGAGAACCAGAAGAGGTGTTAACTGATGAAGTTTTAGGGAGACGTACTAAGGGTCCAGTGTACACTTGGAAGTGTAGTAGTATTTGTACTGTGCGACAGGAATCAATTGATTTGTTTTGTAATTTCTTACGTACATATAGTAAGAAAAGTCTGAAACAAAAAATGAAGTTGTTGCAAGACTTAGATCCTTGCAGAGTGAGAGAAAACACAGGTTTGCAAGGGCATTCACTGGCTTGTCTTTCTAGAAAAGTCTATCAGAGTGTTTTTCATCATTTTAGGATGTTAGCAGTGCATCATACCAAAATGAGAAAATTAGTGAGAATGTTTGTGACCAGGAGGCGGAGTGGCTTGCCCCTTCTCCAACAACCCCTCAAAGTCTGTACCCCTCTTTGTCATCCCTACAGCAGCCCGAGGTCTGGAACAAGACAACGAAGTGGGACTCATCCAACCCTCGGGACGAGGGAGGGCGCTGTTTCTTTAATTGGACGGAGTTTGATCCCGGCCACGCCCCCTGGTCAGCTGGGACACCGGAACCAAAAGCCGAGTCTTCCGAGAGGGAGGTGTGTTCATCACCAGGAGGAGTCGAGGAGTCGAGGAGGGAGGAAGGAGACGTACGGAACAGAGAAAGCAGAGACGGGGACGAGAACGAGCAGGAAGAAGGAGAGACGGAGGAGGCGAGCCCAGCAGTTGCAGTGCCAGGAGGCCAACGACAAGGCGCTTCGCCCAGCCGCACTTAAAGGGAAGTGTGGCTAACCCAGGTACGGGACCGTATCATGGGCTGGGCGGGTAGAAGAGGTTTCAAACCTCCGTAGTGCACCCGCCACCGTTATCCCTTCACTGAACCCTCCCCTACTTCACTACCGACACGTCGCAGAACCTGTGTGCGCGAGTGTAACTCCCCACACCCTTTCCAATGTTGTATTATGCAAAAAGTCCAGCACTTAAGCTTAAACAATTAAACAGTGCTCTTTTGCATGGAACTGAATTAGATGTGAAGAAGATTTGTGAAGAAATTGAGAATTCTTATTTTGGTGAAAAAGAGGACAGTGTAGAAATTGACACAGAAATTCAAGGTAATGTGGAAGACAATGTACAGATTTCAAGTACAGAAAAGTTTGACCAGGAAATTACCAGATTTAAGGTGAAATCAAGTGAAAGGCCGAATTTTACTTGTGTGTGTTGTCGACGAACTCATTATAAGCATCAAACTAGATTAGTTGCTTTATACGTAAAAAGTGAAAAGATAAATAATTATGAGTGGAAGGATTTTGCAACTTATTTGTGGGTGGAGAATTGTTTTGATTTGAGTTCTGATCAGCGTATTTGTAAATATTGTTATGATAAATTAAATCAAAACAGAATGCCTGCTAGAGCTGTTCATAATAATCTGGAGTTGGTAGACATTCTTTCTGATTTGATGGATTTAAATACATATGAGTCTATTTTGATTCAATGTGTCCATCCTTTTCAGGCTATTGTTCACATGGAGCCTAAGATAGGGAAATTGCCTCCTTCAGATTTACAGAGAGGATTAAAGGGAAGAGTTGTTTATTTGCCTCTAGATTTCAAGAAAAATATTGATACAATTGGTGTAGAGAAAGTGGAAGAGGAACCTCTGGTTATTCTAGTTAATGGGGTTCCGACAAAGAGTAAGAAAATCTGGCAAGATTTAGTGGATGTTAGGAAAGTCAAAAAGGCAACGTTGTATGTGGTCAAAAACAATGAGTACTAGAAACATGTATGTGTTGAAGCAGAGGAAACTGCTGCAGATGAAGACAGTGATTGTTCAGCTGGCCAAATTGAAAAAGTGGATGTATCAAGAAGTGAAGAAATATATGAACATTATACTGTTCATCCTTTGCATTCCAAAGAAGTGATGGGGAATGCAATTGACTTGTTTCAAATGAAAGCAGCAAAAGGAAGTCCCATTAGTGTATGGGAAGAAAGTTTGGAAGCTCGTTGTTTTCCACATTTATTTCCAACAGGTCGAGGTGGACGATATGACGATCGACCACTTCAAATTCCTGCATCTGAATATCGAACTGTAAGATTATATGCTGAAGATCCAAGGTTTCGTCAATGCATTCCCTATTTGTTTCATCTACTCTATGAAAGTGACTTTTCTGGGCTTTCTTATGCAGTAAGCCATATACTGAAAAGTGGAGCACATCTGCAAAATGTTTCGGCGAGGGACTTTATAGAGAAAGTGAATCTGCAAGATAATATTTTGGAATATCATTTAATCAATCTCATGGCATGTCAGCGTGGTACAAACGAGTATTGGTACCGTCGTCATGGGGAATTGAAATGGATGCTAAGAAACTTAGGAACTCCTACATGGTTCCTCACTCTTAGCTGTGCCGAGTATGCATGGGACGACTTACTTCAATTTCTACGAGAGGCAAATGCAAATATACAAAATATAGAATTCAAAACTGCTGGAGAACTGTGTTCTTTGGATCCAGTGAATGTATGCAGATATTTCAATCATAGATTTGAAGCTATGATGTCTTTTATTACCAACAAAAAAATCCTCCCCTTGGAGAGGTTTTGGATTTCTTTTGGAGAAAGGAGTATCAAGCGAGAGGTGCTCCTCATATACATATGTTGTTGTGGATTAAAGTTTCACCCAAATTTGGAACAGATTCGGATGAGACAGTGATGAGCTTCATTGAAGAGTATTCAACATGTGCTGTTCCGAAAACTACCGAAGAAAACAGTTTAAGGCAACAAGTTTTACGCTTTCAATCCCATCGTTGTGGAAAGTACTGTCGTAAAAATTCAGAAACAAGGACAAGTTCTACACAAAATGTTGTTTCGGCTTTCCACGACCATTGATTTCTAAAGGAAGAGTAAATAATTTGATGTCTTCTCTGCGACATACTGTGACGAGGAAATCACCAAAAAATACATACAATTTAAAAAGAAACGAAGAGTCCAAGTACATCAACGACTACAACCCAGTGATTTTGTCCATGTGGAATGCTAACATGGATATTCAATTCGTTGCTGACAACTCTATTGCTGTTGCTCGATATGTGACGTCTTACATCACATAAAAAAGAAAAGACAGAACTGAAGGAAATGTGGGAGGACATTTCACATGAAAAGAGTCTAAGCAAGAAATTATACAGTTACAGTCTGAAGATGTTGTCGCATCGAGAAATTGGAGCATATGAATGTTCTGATCGATTGTCATCAGCAAGTCTCTATGTCAAATCTAGAACCATCATTTGGATAAGTCTAGGTCTTGCTGCAACACGAAACCGAGTTTTTTAAAATCTGTACAAGAGATAGAGTATTTGGCGGAGAAAGAACCGGAAGGTACAGATATTTTGAAGACAAACATGTTGGATACATACTATCCAAATAGAAGTCCTCACCTTGAGAACGCTTGTCTCTATGAAGTTCTTCAAAGCTATATTTATAAGAGGAACATCAGAGAAGATATCAATAATGGAATATATGCTGTCATTGGATGTGAAGGATGTCTAGTGAAACAGAGAAAAGGTCATTTGATTAATCATCGAAAATTGAGTTGCGAAAATCCAGACAAAAGGGAATTTTACTATTTGGCTCTTTTGCAACTCTTTAAACCATGGCGTACAGAAGAGGAACTACTTGGAGATTTTCTCTGTTACGAAGATTCTTTTAATGCAACCAAGGATACCATAGAATGTCCTGTTTTTCCAAATTATCTGCAAATGTTGAATGAAGAAATAGAGCAAGAAGCCACAATTGCTGCAGAGATTGCGAGAGACAGTTCTCAAGGCAGTCAGAGTTCTACTTTATTAAGTCAGGATCCACTAGGAGGACCAATTATCCAAAATGAAGCTGCCACTGCCATGGATGAGGTGGAAAGAGCTATGGAACAAGCTCAAGATGATGTAGTTAACTTAGAAGATTTGGTGAAACAACTAAACCTTGACCAGAAGCAGATATATGACGAAGTCACAGAACAGATTGAACATGGATTCACTCATGAGAAAAAAGAGTGCTCATGTACATCATTTAAGCCTGTCCAACTGTACGTGAGTGGAGAAGCTGTGACTGGAAAAAGTTTTCTGATTAAAGCAATTGCAACTTATCTGTAGAAAAGGACTGAATCACCGCTATCTTGTGTTGTTACCGCTCCAACTGGGCTGGCAGCACATAATATTAAAGGGATTACTTTACATCGTTTACTGATGCTGCCAGTGGAGCATGATAACAAATTACAATACCACAAGCTATGTGGAGATGCGTGTTCCGAAGTTTCGAGAGTCCTGAAGAAAATGAAACTTCTTATCATTGATGAAGTAAGCATGGTCTCAAATCTAATGCTTGCTTTTGTGCATTTGAGAATGCAAGAAATTCTTAGAACAGAGTATGATGCGTTATTTGGAGGGAAAGACATCATTGTTTTTGGAGATCTACTGCAGTTGACTCCAGTGAAAGGACAACCAGTGTTTAAAATGGTCACGCATGAAGATACCAAGAAGTGCCTAGGAAGCATTGGAAACGTTAATATATGGTTACATTTCAAATATGCAGAACTACTCCAAAATATGCGGCAGGCAAAGGATGAAGATTATAAAAATATTCTACAAGATGTAAGAATCGGAAAAGTAAGTCAGCATGGGAAAGAAGCTTTACATGGACGATTAATTACAAATTTGTACCCAAATGAAAACATTCTCCCAGGGAATATTTTTAAGACAATTAACGAGAAGAAATCTGGCATATGTTTGATGCCAACTCTGAAAGAATGTTCCATGTTCAACAACAAAATGTAAAATTTAGAAAATGAAGAGATAGTGAAACTGGAAGCTATAGATAAAATAGATCATATGGGAGCAACAATTATTTTGTCTGAAAATTTGAAATCAAAATTGGATTCATTAGAAAAGACTATATCTAAAACTGCTGGTTTTGAAAAGACTCTGAATGTGTGTTTAAATTGTCGTATTATTTTGAGAAGGAATTTAAATGTTGAAAGAGGTCTGGTAAATGGAGCAATGGGTCATGTTGTTGGTTTTGTGAATTACAAAAATAGAGATGGAATTTAAATTTAAAAAATTTATTTGATGGCATTGACGAAATAGAACAAATTTGTCGTTGTTCAGCTAGGTTTTTGCTTGTGAAAGACTTATATGTTCGCCGAAAACAGTTTCCTATTTGTTTGGCATATGCGGTGACAATTCATAAATCTCAAGGTTTAAGTGTAGATAGTGCTTTGGTGAACATTGGAAGTTCTGTGTTTAAAGAGGGTATGGCATATGTGGCATTATCACGAGTGAGAACTTTATCAGGATTGTACTTGATTGAGTGTGATGAAACAAAGATGTGTGCTGATCTAGATTGAGTTAAAAAATACAATAGGTTAAGAAGAGAGTATGCTCCACATTTGCCTCAATATCCTCTGTTTGAAAAACGTGTGGTAGACCGAAAAAGAAGAAATGAGAATAATTGCAGTGAGGTAGTAGCAAAAAGACAAAAAGTAGATGAAACTGTAATTTTAAGCAGAAAGAAAAAGGATTCTGTTGAAGATGTTGTTGGATTTCAGTTTGAAAACAGTTCTGGTGTCAACTGCTATGCTAATTTAGTGCTTAATGTTGTTTTTTTCTTCAAAATTTACAAGAACAGATTGCTGAAAATCGGGATCAAACATTCTGCTGTTTATTGTATTCCGTGTTTAAGAAATGTAGCATTGATAGAGCAAAAATAGAAAGTGTTTCAGAAATTAGAAATCTTCTAGACATATGTTCTGGTCAAAATCAATTTTCACAGATTATTCAGCAGGATTGTCAGGAATTTTTAATGTATATGTTTGATGTTTTGGAAGATGAAGGTGTAGATATAAAAAATCTTTTTAGCCTTTCTTATCAATGGCAGCATGACTGCGACAACTGTAGTTTATCAAGTAGTACTAGAATAGACACTGAAAGATTTATATATTTGACTTTACCAGACTGCAAATCAGTGCCTTTTAATAATCTAGTGAAAGCAGTTGATCACAATATGGTGTGTACCCAATGTAAGTCTGCAATGCTGTCCACATTATTTTTACAAACTTATGGTAAATATGTGATTTTAATGTTCCAACGATGTAGACCTGATGGAAGTAAATTGTCAACTTCTATTAAAAATTTTGTTGCTTCGCAGTTATCAATTTCAGGAAGAACGTTTGCAACTGTAGCTATTATTTATCATGACGGTCCTTCAACAACATCAGGGCATTACACATGCTATTTAAAAAGTCGTAAAGGTTGGACCCAGTGTAATGATACTCATTTGACTTTCAAACAACGTTTGTCTTTTGACTTAAAAAATTCATACCTAGTGTTTTTAGAACCAAAATTTAAGTAAAGGTAATTGGCCTATGAAGACGGGACCAGTTAATAAAGGTTATTTTGCTGTTTAAAAATATATTCTGAGTAAAAGTGATCCAGGTAATATAAAAAATTGACTTGTCATATAGGTACTGTAAGTGGATCTCATAGTAAGTGATATCAGTATTATACAAAATGAAGAACACGAGTGAGTCAGAGATGGTTTTACAAATACTTAAATATTGTGAAAATGTTGTATGAGCCTTTCTTTCAGAACGTCGGAAAAACGGTAATTTCAGAGTTTCTTAGAATTAATTTGAAAATATACTCATACATCTGACACTATTTGGCCAAAAGGAAAAGTAAAGGAATGAGTAAAGAGTCATGACTGAAAAAAAGGAGTATATGAAAATAATGAAAATATTCCAGATGTTCTTAGAGCTTTTCTTCTAGAAAGTCGATGAAATTGATTTTTTAGTGAACAGCAGAGTACTTTCCAATGAGAAAAGGACCTTCATGATATACTATTTGGCCTAAAGGAAAAGTAAGTGAATCAAAGATTAGTGTACATTTGTCATTTGTCAGTATCTAAGTTTTTTTTAAAAACACAATCTTTTAGATTGTGTTTTTTTTTCCCGCTGTCATATGATGAGTAATATGAACTCACTGTTTTAAGTGAAATTCAATATATTCTGAGAACAGCAAAAATAAACTATGTAACATGTTGTACAAGTTATTCTATACTTTGGATTGTGTAAATTAAATTGTATTCCCATTGTCTGACACTCACTTTCCTTTTTCCATCCTCTGTCAGCTCTTTTTACTCACTTATAATGTCTTTCTATCACTCTCTGTAACCACCGTTCCTTTACTTCACTTCTTTCACAACCCCTCATTCTCATTTCAACTGTCTGCATCCGCTCTCTCCCTTGCATAACTTTTCAGCTTTCAGTCTCTCTGCTTTACTTCCCTTTTCCATATTTTCCTCCTTTGCTCTTTTAGTAATTCCTCTTTACTCACTCAGCAGTATTGTCGCACTCTATCACTATAAATCACCCACTCTCCCTCGCTTATCTTTGTTTGCTCCTTTCTTTTGACCTCTTCTCTCTATTTTCCGTTCACTTCCTCTATGTCCTCAGTCCCTCACTCTCCTTGTGTTATGTTCAGTTGTGTTTATCTACCTTCTATCATTTCTCTTACAGCAACTTCACTGCTCCTCTCTCATCGTTCTTCATCCCATTTCTTTTACTCTGGTTCCATTACTATCCTAACTTTCAGTGTCCTTCTCTTTACTTTTATCACTGAATCATTTTCTCTCAGTACCACTGTTTTAGTCCTGTTCTCCTCTCTTTCATTTTTTTGCTCCCTTACTCATTTCCTTTCCTCACTCATTGTACTCCACTTCACTCAGTTTTTCTCTTAGTCTGTCTGTCTACTAACTTCCTCACTCCTTTTCCCTCAATCCTTCTATATTATCCTCTCTCCCTTCATCCCTTCACTCGATGACTGTTCTTCACTTACTCTCAGTTATCTTCCATTCCTCATTCTTCTAAATGCATCCTTAATTAGACTCTTTTGCGTCTCAGTCATTAGCTTTTTACTTACTACTGTTTCCTGATTTAGTTTTGCTATCTTTCTTACCTTCAGTTCATTTCTCTGTTCTTCTCTTCCTCTCTGTCAGTGAATCTATATGCCGTACTCTTAGTAATTTGCTCTCCTTCTATTTCTTTTTCTCTCCTTTTGTCCTTCTACCTTACTTTATTTCTCTTTCTGTGTCCTTCACTCTTACTTTATTTCTAAATACACTGTTATAATTTTTAACCTCTTCATTTGTATCTTTTATTTTAAAATAGATATTTTACTAATTATAACTTATTTTTTCTTCTCTCTTTCACAGATACAAAGTGTAGTAAAAAATGTAATAAAAGTTACATTTATTATATGGTAAGTGTGACTAAAACAATGTAGTTTGTCATCACCCTTTGCTTTAACCTCACTAATAATTTCTCAAGCAACCTCACTCCTGTTTCCTTACTCTGCTTTGTTCACTTATTCTTATTCTCCATGTTTACTCCCCTTTCCCTATTTCCCCTCTCACATTCAACTTCTTTCAGTCCCCATTCTTTAGTTCACTTACCCTCTGTTCCCTTCCTTTGCTCCCTCACTCATTCTCTTTTTCTTAATTATTTACTTCCCTCCTACACACACACCTCATCCCCCTCCCAACACATACACACACCTCTGACATACAGCCCACACACACACCACATACCACACACACACCTCATACACACACACCCCACACACACACTCCTCACACACACACACACATTCCATACACACACATACATCCCACACACATACCCCCCACACCCACACACCCCTCACACATGTCTCACACACCCTCACCTCCACCCACACCGAAACTCCCCACACACCCACACCCACAGACACACCTTACACACCCACACCTGGACCTACACCCACTGACTCCCTATAAGTCACACACACTGCATTACTTACCTTTCTTTGCTGTTTCACTCAGACCCATTCAGGCACTGTTTCCTTTACTCTCTCTGTCCTTTCTCTTTGTCACTCCCCATGTCTTATCCTAATTCAATTTTTCACCCTCTTTCAGCCCTCTTTACTTACACTCACTGCTCTTTTCTCACCCTCCCTCACCGTTGTTCATTTATCCCGGTTCCGTCACTACCCTTCATTCCCCATTTTTTAGTGTCCTTTCTTTTTCTTTCAACAGCCACTCACATACTCCCACTATTATGTTTATGTTTATGTTTGGCATTTATAAAGCGCAGCTTATACCCAAGGGCGTCTTGGCGCTGAGATTTGCATGATTGTTGTTCAATACGGCTTGCGATGTCCAAAGTATTTTTTAGAAAACAGCTATTGGTTAAACAACCAGGTCTTCAGTTTCTTGCGGAACTGTAGGAGTGATGGGCTGAGTCTAATATCTTGTGGCAAGGTGTTCCATAGTTTAGGTGCCGCTGTCAAAAAACGACGGTCACCCCAAGAAACTGTTTTGGACCGAGGGACCATTAGTTGGTTGAGATTGGAGGACCGGAGCTGTCTAGGGGGGAGGTATCGAACCAACTGTTCCTTTAAAAATAGGGGACCTGTATTGTTTAAGGACTTGTAAACTAAACATAAGGATTTAAATTTAATCCTATTCTGGATTGTCAACCAATGTAATTCTTTTATTGTGCCTGATATGGCTGCAAATTTTGGAAGTCCCGAGAGTAGACGTGCTGCAGCGTTTTGTATCGACTGCAGCTTTTTTAAGACCCTGGCCTGAGTATTTAAGAATAAACCATTACAATAATCAAGTGCCGAAAGGACCAGAGAGCTAACCAAAGTTTTAATGGCAGCTGCTGGTAGAAATGGACTTATTTTCTTGATCATGCGTAGCTTAAAGTGGGCTGTTGATGCTACTTTATTCGCAAAAGTGACTCCTAAATTTCTGACCTTAGACACTGGTGTCGGGAGTGTTCCAAGAGTAGATGGCCACCAGACTGGGGACCAAGATGGTTGGAGTGGTCCGAAAATGACCACCTCGGTTTTTTCCGAGTTGAGTTTTAGGCTGTTTACCGCCATCCAATCTTCTATGGCCAGCATTCCATTTTGAAAGCGTTGGGCCACCTCCCAACCATCGCCTTTAATGGCTAATACCAATTGCGTGTCATCTGCGTATGAAGTTAGGCTCATCCCATGGCTTTTGATGACACTAGCAAGGTCCGACACATAGATATTAAATAGTGTCGGACTTAGGGATGAGCCTTGAGGAACTCCACACGGCAGAGACAGCTGAGCAGATTGGACTACTTTAGTCTTCTTCCTCTCTCTTCCCTTCTTTCGCCCCTTATTCATTTTACTTTTCTCACTTTCACCCTATTACACCTTCTCTGTTTTTTACTATGTAATAAACAATCCCTCTGTGTTTCTCCCTCTAGCTCTCTTTCTCTTAACATTACTCTCTTTGTGTTCTTCCCTCATGCTAACTTCTTCATTATTTTTTTTTTTTTTTTGGGTGCTGTTTTATATTTTTTTAATGTTTTTTTTAACATTTTGTACTTTTTTGGCTTTTCTGAACAGTTTTATATTTTTTTTGAATTTTTAATGGGGAGAAACAAAAAAAAGGGAATTGATAATGGCTCAACTGGAGCAAAAAACAAAAAACAAAAAACGGAAAAAATTAGGGTTTTTGGGGCAATTGTGGTTGTCACGAGCAAGGACGATGATGAGTGATGTCACTGACCATGTCATGAGTGATGTAATATGTGACGTCATCAGCAGTGCATTGCACGCGCAAGTTATAGTGAGTCCAACTAACTATAACGTGGGAATTTCAATGATTTATGCGAGTAAAACTTCCAGCTAACTATAACTGGTGTGAAACCTATGGTTTTTTCAGTGAATTTAATAGGTTTTTTAAATGCTAATTCCTAACTATAACTGGTGTAAAACCTATGGTTTTTTCAGTGAATATATATATATATATATATATATTTTTTTTTTAAATGGGGGTCAGGCCCCAGGGGATGGGGTCCCCAGGACCGAAAAAAGTCAAAAGAAGGGGGGGCCACAAGAGCTCCAGTGCAAACAAAATTATTTAAAAAAAACTGCGATTGTGCCGGAGGCCCGATCCCTTCCAGCAACACTCTGCAAATGCGCCCTGTGGCCCATTTTAAGTTGGAGAATTAATTCCTCTTCAATCCTGGGGGCCAACTAGCCCACCAGGTACCTCCAGTAAGCACCACTGCACTGCATTGCAGAGAGGTGGCCGAGGCCACTCCCCTTTTTACACTTCTCTGCAATGCAGCTCTGTGGCGCTTACTGGAGGTACCTGGTGGGCTTGTTGGTCTCCAGGGACCCTCAGGATTCAAGTGGACTTAATCCCCCAACTTAAAATGCGCCACGGGGCGTGTATGCACAGTGGTAAAGGGAGGGGCGGTGCCTGAGGTGACATGCTTTGAAAAACACCCTATGTCGTGTTTTAAGTTGGGAAATTATTTTGCCTTCAATTCTGAGGGCATCTGGGGGCCAACTAGCCACCAGGTGCCTCCAGTAAGCACTACAGACCTGGTTTGCAGAGAGGTGGCCCAGGCCACGCCCCTTTTTACATCTCTCTACAACGCAGCTCTGTGGCACTTACTGGAGGTACCTTGTGGGCTAGTTGGACCCCAGGAACCCTCAGGATTCAAAGGGACTAAATCCCCCAACTTAAAATGTGCCACAGGCGTGTTTGCACAGTGGTGTAGGGAGGGGGCCGGGCCTGAGATGACATGTGTGTAAACATGCCCAGTGGTGTATTTTAAGTTGAGGAATTAATTCCCCCTCAATCCTGAGGACGCCTGGGGGCCAACTAGCCCACCAGGTACCTCCAGCAAGGACCACAGGTCTACGTTGCAGAGAGGTGGGCCAGGCCATGCCCCTTTTTACACCTCTCGGCAACACAGCTCTGTGGTGCTTACTGGAGGTACCTGGTTGGCTAGTTGGAACCCATGGACCATCAGGATTCATGGGGACTTTATCCCTCAATTTACAATGTGCCAGGGGGCGCATTTGCAGAGTGGTGGAGAAAGGGGGCATGGCTTTTATCTACCTCTCACTAATCCCACTGCGTGGGACTTACTCGAGGTAAAAGGTAGGCTAGTTGGCCCCCAAAGGACTCCCAGCAGTAAAAGGGACTTCAATTCCCTTCCAAGAGCATGCCTGGGAGCGCATTTGTAGAGTGGTGGGCACAGTGGGTGTTGCCTGGTACGAGTACATACCAATGCTGCTGTGTGGGACTGAATGGAGGTAATAGTTTGACAAAGTGGAACCCAAGGATGTCCTTGGGGGCCAATAACCCCTCTTGTTACCTCCAGTAGGTCCCACACAGTGGGATTGCTAAAACTTCTTCGGAGGCCATGGCCCCTTTCTCTACCACTCTGCAAACGTGCCTCATGGCAGACAATTTAGTCCTGAGGGAATTTGGGGGCCAAGAATCCCTCCTGGTACCTCCTGTAAGTCCTAAGCAGCAGAATTCCTGAGGATTGGTTGGACGCCAAGCACCCTTTCTGCACCACTCTGCAAACGTGACTACTAGTTAAAGTAGCATATTTCTGAACCTCTGACTTATTTGTAGTTTGAATTCCTCTTCCCTATTATGTACTTGAGCCTTACAGAGGAGGTCATGCTAATCACTGGGGTACCCCAATGCAGTATTCCCTAGGGTATGTAGGTGTTTTCACTGTATTCTAAGGGGTCCATTAGGATGGCGGGTGGACTTTGTCCGCCCGTCACCCTAACGGAGATCGGGACCGCCCGCCTAAAGGGCGGGGGTCCCGACATTAGCATTAGGATGCGCCCGCCACAGTGGCGGGCACATTCCTCAATTTAACATTGTGGCGGGCGGTGCACCGCCCGCCACAATGGTAAAAACAAATGCACTTATTTGCATAATCGAAGCTGCAGGCACCGCGCAGTGCCTGCCGCTGCGATTATGCAAATGCAGGAGGGTACCACAGGTACCCCCCCGTGTGCCACCCCCCTTTGGCGGTCACTCTGGGGGCCCACAGGGGCTCCCCAGAGTGAACACTGCATGCCTTTCCGCCACGGAAAAACATTGAAAAATGCCCATGCTAATATGGCTGGCGGTATCTGATAGATACCGCCACCATGTTATCCCTTTTCCGCCCCGGCTGCAAGGCGACCGGGGCGGAAAACAGGCGGGCGGTGTTTCCCACCGCTGCGGTCCCCCCTGCCATCGTAATATGGCGGGGGAATGCAAGGAAGGATGCCGGGCGGATTGCCTCCGCAAGGGTAGCGGTGGCCACCGCTACCCTGGCGGAGCCAATCCGCCTGACATCCTAATGAGCCCCTAAGTGTCTTTTAGCATAGCAATGGCTCTAGACCTGGTTAGTCAGAGTTAGTTACCACCAGTACCCGGCTGAAAAAGTTGTGGGCAAAGGATGATTTTGCAACAAGGCCTCTTTCTGCTCCTCTGTTGGTTCATTCTGCACATGTCTTGCTTCTTTCTGCACTTTTCTTCGTCTTTGTGGACTACTGTTGCATCTTTCTGCATTTCTTTTGCTTCTTTCTGTGCATTTTTTCTTCTTTCTTCACATGTCCTACCTCTGTAGGCGCAGTTAGAAACTAGTATTTCAAAAACCTTAGAAATTCACTTAAAAAACCATAGATTTCAGGCATGTTATAGGTAGAAATTAGCATTTAAAAAACCTTAGAAATTCACTGAAAAAACCATAGGTTTCAGGGGCGTTATAATTGGACATTTCACTCATACAAAACCATTTGAGATGTCATCAGTGATGTCATCATGTCACTGACCATGTCATGAATGATGTAATATGTGACATCATCAGCATGCATTATGGGGGCGCAAGTTATAATTAGTTCAACTAACTATAATGGCGGAATTTCTATGGTTTTGTATGAGTGAAATGTCCAACTAACTATAACGTCCCTGAAACCTATGTTTTTAAGTGAATTTCAATGGGTTTTTTAAATGCCTATTTCTAATTATAATTTTCTTTAAACCTATACTTTTTTCAGTGATTTTAAATTATCACTCCATTCTAGTGAAAACAGCCAATATCCCCAGTTTTCCAGCAATAGCTTCCGCAAAAAGAAACTGTCACAAATTAGAGCAACACCTAACGGTAATAATATGCTGAGTAGACATGCCTGTGCAAAAATAACACAAAAATACTACTTCCAGATATTTTCAACGAGCATCCAAATCTGGGGTGCAATCCAAAAACAGGCAATAAGCTGCGTTAGCAGTAGGAATTTAACATCTGCCTTTTACTGGTGTACAGCAGGACGACTACCTAGAGTGTGAAAGGGAGCCCAGCCCAGAATCACATCTAAAGACCAACACATGTCATGCTGTTACTGATCATGCAGCTCCGACACCCAAGAAGGCCACAACACCTACTCAGGACGTACCCCCGGACCACCGCCCTCCCTTCTACCACCGAGGCAGAACAGAACAGAACAGCTGACCTTCCAAAAACTGCATGGTCCCTCACCCACACAATAGCTGAATGTTGAGAGATGTGGCAACCAAGTATGTGTGAAGAATGCAAGTCACCCATCAAAAATAATGTACACAATACCAAGTGCAGTGGTGCTGTGATGGACAGACCTCACTATGCACAGCACAAACCTCTCCATGTGGACATATACTGCTGGTGCTTGTAGTGTTGTGACCAATAGACGCACCCATGATACTTTAGGCAGTGGGGAAGACCTCGGTCATGTAGCTGTGTTGTCCCCTCCTGTAAGCGGAAGAGGAGTGGGCTGGTCCAACGTACGCCACTCTATCGTAGAAGTATGAATAAATAGGCCAGGGCTCTAGGCGTGGTTCACTTGTGTGAAGTCCAACGCGTCTGCCAGAGCGGAGGCCCTCACCATGCCACTTGCCTGCCGCCATGACCACAGGCCTCCTCGACACAGGCCCCCTGCGAACCCAGCGGCACAGGACTGCAGACTTATGTCTGTACAGACTCCTGCCCTTGATCTACACTGTGGACAGCAGGCCTCACAATTCAGATGGAATGGCGATTCCATATGACGCAGTCCAGTATGCAAAACACAGTGCTCCCAGTGCGGCCCACCTAGAACATGCATCATCGCAGGGTGCACACATGTTGAGTGCCAAAGATACCACTAATTCAGTGCACCACAAGTCAATGCCATGTGGCCTTATTAAGGCAGAATTCAGTAGACAAAAGGCATTGCTGACAGTGCGGCCGCCCAGACCACGTATCATCGGAGGGTGCGCAGACGCTGGTTGCATTAGGTGTCACTAATTCAGTGCATCATTCATCATAGCTGGCTGAACACATGCTGAATTTCCACTAACTGTGCAGCTCAACTCAAAGCCACGTGGCTGTGGACCCTTGCTGACCCCTGCCTCCTACCTGCACTGCGCTCATCAGGGCTCAAAATAAAATATTTACTCTTCACTCATTAATTACAGAGTGCAGTAGGCAACTACGTATAAGGTCCCTCAAATCTACACAATATCCTTTTAGTATCCTTGCTTCAATAACTTGTTTTATATCAGTTATAGCTTTACTACAATGAGCAAATTCATCTTGCAGGTCCAAACAAACACTCAAAGGCAGTCTACACTGCGGACAGCAGGGCTCACAATTCACATGGAGTCCCGATTGTACATGACGCAGTTCAGTAGGCAACAGACATTGCATCATCGCTGGCTGCGCACACACTGAGCGCTATACCTACCACTAACTCTATGCAGCTCAAGTCAATACCACATGGCTGTGAGCCCTTCCTGACCACTGCCTCCGGTCTACACTACGGTCATCAGGGCTCCCAATTCAAGATTAGTGCCAATGCAAATTGTGTAAGAGACTATAGTCGGTCAAGAAAACCAAATGCTCCCGTTCTGTGCAGCTCAAGTCAACTCCACGTTGCTGTGGGCCCTTCCTAACCACTTCTTTTGGCCTACACTGCAGTTAGCAGGGTTCACAATTCAGATTGAGTCGCAATTGCAGGTGATGCAGTCCAGTAGGCAATAGACATTGCATCATCTCTAGGTGCACATACACTGAGAGCCACACCTACCACTAACTCTATGCAGCTCAAGTCAACGCCACATGGCTGTGGGCCCTTCCTGACTGCTGCCTCCGACCTACACTGCGGTCATCAGGGCTCACAATTAAAATTGACTCTTCACATATTAATTAACGAACTCAGTGCACCACAAGTCAACACCACGTGGCCTTATTAAGGCAGTATTCAGTAGACAAAAGACGTTGCTACCAGTGCGACCCGCCCGGACCACGTATCATCGGAGGGTGCGCAGACTCGGGTTGCTTCAGGTGCCACTAACTCAGTGCACCACTTATCATCGCTGGCTGCACACATGCTGAATTTCCACTAACTCAATGCCACGTGGCTGTGGACCCTTGCTGACTGCTGCATACTGCCTACACTGCGGTCATCAGGGCTCACAATTAAAATTGACTCTTCACTCATTGAGTGCAGTAGGCAACTACGTATGAAGTCCCTAAATCCTAAACAATATCCTTTTAGTATCCTAGATTCAAGAACTTGTTTTATATCAGTTATAGCTTTATTACGATGACCAAATTCATCTTGCAAGTCCAAATGAACACGGAATTGCACTCTAGACTGAGGACAGCAGGGCTCACAATTCAGATCGAGTCGCGATTACAGATGACGCTGTCCAGTAGGCAAGAGACATCGCCTCATCGCTGGCTGCGCATACGCTGAGCGCCACTCCTACCACTAACTTAATGCAGTACAAGTCAAAGCCACAAGGCTGTGGGCCCTTCCAGACTGCTGCCTCCGGCATACACTGTTCTCAGCAGGGCTCACAATTCAAATTCAGTGTTCATTAATTAATTTCAGAGTCCAGTACGCAACAAACTATAACGTCCCTGAAACCTACATATTTCGACAGTGTATTCCATAAATGATTCATCTTTTGTTCTATACACCTACACTGCGGTCACCAGAGCTCAACATTTAAATTGAGACATGATTTATTTATTGCAGAGAGAATTGTACTCGATGTCCTCGAATTTTATCAAGAGGAAGTGACTAAAAGCATTTCTCGATGTCTGTGATGACTACTACCTTCGATCTACACTGCAGATTGCAGGGCTCACAATTCACATTGAGTTACGATATCAGAAGACGAAGTCCAGTAGGCAACAGACATTGCTCCCAGTGCGGCTTGCCCGCACCACGCATCATCGCTGGCTGCGCAGACCCTAAGGGCCTCATTTATGAGGCTGTGCGTCACTTTTACGCCGCCGGTGCGTCACTTTTTGTGACGTACCAGTGGCATAAAAAATGCGCCTTGTTGCGCCATATTTACAAAGTGACGCATCTAGGTAGATGCGTCACTTTGTAAACTCCTGCACTACATTATACCTGCGCCAGGTATAATGTATGCAAGGGGGGCGTATTGACGTAAAAAAGGTCGTAGAAGTGACGCAGTGAAATCTATGAGATTTCACTGTGTCACTTCTAGGACGCCGTTGCGTCAAAATCTTGCGCCTGCCTCACAGCAGGCGTAAGACTGATGCAGGCCCTTTCACATGGGGCTTGGCCCATGTGAAAGGGTGCATTGCTGGAGTTGCGTCACTTTTGTGACACTCCAGCAATGCGTCACTTTTGCGCTTACAGATACGTCAGGAATACTGACGTATCTGGAAGTCCTTACGCAATGATGCGTCATATTTTAAATATGACGCATCATTGGGGTCGCAAGGAGGGCGCAATGAAAAGTGACGCATCGCTCTTTTCTCGCAGCGATGCGTCACTTTTCATAAATGAGGCCCTAAAGGTTTCTGATGTCCCTATCTCATTGCAGCACAACTCATGGACCCTTTATGATACAATATTTTGCGTATAATTTCACATCTGGTGCCCCTACCTCGGTGTATCACAACTCATGGACCCTTTATGATAGAATCTTTTGTATATTATTTCACATCTAGCGCCCCTACCTTACTGCAAAACAAATCATTGACCCTTTATGATTGAATCTCTGTGTCCGATCCACTAATTACTATTGTACTTGTTTCCAGCACCAACCATTCCCGGAGGGCTGGCTTACACTCACCCCACACGCATCCAGCACAGACGTCACTGGACATGTGACACTGGTAATAAAAAGGAGTCGAGCTCATGTTCCTGTACTCAGCTCCACTATCTATCTGTGTCCGTGTGTTCATTATGTATGCAACATGCTGCCCCTGAGCACTACCACTTTACATTGTGCTCTCGACAGCGTATGCAACCAACTTACCTTTGACAGTGGGGGGAAAACTTTGGTTATGTAACTTTGTCTCGGTCACTGTACGAGTACGTACGTAGAGACTGGATCATTAGAGTACAGCAAGGAGAGTGTATAGTGAATTTATGAGTGCGTGGGGATTGGTGGAGTGATTGTATAAGTACATATGTTAGCGCAGCCTATCTCTGACAACGATCCATGGGCCTAAAACTGAAATTTGGGCATTGTATAGCCCTGTTCTGCTACAGCTGCAACACTCCACTGAATGTGCAATAAAACATTCATATCCACACAGATGTGTCATGTCCACCATCTTTCTTGAGTGGAACTATGACTGAATGTAGGGTCAGTGATTCCCCGTAAATTTCATGTTGAAAATGTTGTGGGTCTTGGCTCACAGAATGACACATTGGCGTTTGTGACCAGGGTGATGGCAGCACTACAACACGGACACCCGCAGCATCAGTTGATTTGTCATAGAGCTCACGATGGAGTCACATCCATAGCTCCGGAGTCATTCTTCACAGCCTCCCGCAGGACTGGCATATGCCAGGCCAGCCCATTCCGCTCACGCTAACAGGGAAGGACAACGCTACATGGACCACCTTGTTATTGTAGTGATCTGCTGGTCACTCGTCTAGCTGTTAGTATGCCACAGCCACTCCCTCAGCCGCGGCCAGTGGAGGGAGTTCGGTGGGGCAGGGAGGCGGTGCGGAGGAGGGGTAGGGTGGGGGGTGGTGAACACGGGAATATGGCATTTCGTTGCACATCGTTGCACCCCGTAGCGCACCCTGCATTGCAAAATGCGATGAAGCGTGTGCTACGAAATTCGTTTTATTTATTAAATTGTTTACTTACCTCCAATTATCCATATTCTGTTGTTTACCACCCCCACCCAGCCCCTCCCCCGCACCGCCTACCTGCCCCACCCAACTCCCTCCACGGACTGCGGCTGCACTCCCTCACGGCTGGTATACACCCAAAACCACACCCTTCCAGCACAGGCGTCACAGGACATGTGACCCTACTAATAAAAAAGACCAGGCACATGTGCTCTATGCCATTTTAGAGTTCCTCGCACCGCATGCACTGCGGCCGACAGAGGCACACCACCACAGTGATGGCCCGTCCCGGTGATCCGGACATCTCATATTTTGTGTGTCCTGGTGCACCGCAGTGTAGGCCTGAGCCCAACAGCGAGGCCCTCCCTCCACGTGCATGGCCTCACTTATCCCTGAGTTAGTGGCACCGCAAGGACAGAGGGGTGCACAACCTGCGATGATGATAGGTGCACTAGTATGTGCTCTGCCATGGTGATATCAAGACTCAGCACCAAACGCGAGACTTGTAGGCTGCAAAGCAGAGCTGCATGATGTGGAGGGTGCCCTGTCTGCGAAAAGGTGAGCAGTGGGGCCTGGGTGCGCAGTGGCGGGCAGATACCTCTGGGCGGCGGGAGAGGATGGGGTACAGCAGCCTGGATACAGCAAGGCGGCACAGCGATTTAGGCGTAAGCAGTCATATTTACTGTGCCATTACTAATTCTGTACGATGTTTCAGATGTGGGAACTTGAGAGTTCCACTAGGTCCCGGCACATGGTTGGAGACAGAGTGGTGGCATACAGGTGAGCTGTGAGGGTTTGTCCACAGTGTGGACACTCAGTGTCCCTCCTCTTCTCTTCCTTTCTCTTCCTCTCATTCTTTCGCTCTCTCTTCCTCCTATACTGTTTTGCGCTTTCTCTCTCTCTTCCCTCTCTCTCTCTCTTTCTCTCCCACTCTTCCTCTGTTTCTCTGTTCCTCTTTCTCACACTCTTTCCCTCTTTTACTCTCTTCCTCTCTCTCACTGTTTTTCTCTCTGTTTGTCTTTCTCCCTCTTTCTCTCTCTCTTCCTCTCACTTTCTTTCTTTTTCTCTCTCTCTTCCTCTCACTCTCATTGTGTCTCTCTTTCTCTCAGTCTTCTGCTCACTCTTTCTTTTTTTTTCTCTCTTCCTCTCTCTCACACCGTTTATCTATTTCTCTCTCTCTCTTCCTCACCCTCACTCTTTCTCTCTCTCTTTCTCTCACACTCTTACTCTGTTTCTCTCTTCCTCTTTCTCACACTCTTTGTTTCTCTCTCTCTTCCTTTCTCTCACGGTTTCCCTCTCTTTGTCTCTCTCATTCTTTCTTTCTTTCTCTATCTTCCTCTCACTATTTCTCTCTTCTTATTCTCTAACTCTTCCTCTCACTCTTTCTTTATTTCTCTCTTCCTCTATCCTTTGATAAATGCATGACACACAATCGTATCTTGGTTTTTATTTAACTGGCTGTGATTCACGAATCAACGTCCCCTCCCAACACCACCAGAGCAAAAAGCGTGTAGAACCTGTGATGATGCGTGGCCATCCTGACAAAGCCTGAGGAAGTTGCTTCGGCATGTAGTGGACCCTCTTACACAATCGCCGGTGGCAGAAGGTGAGCTGAGACACTTCTTTCCACAGCAGCGGGCATCCACCCCAGGGTGGTAGGAGTGGATAGTGTGCACCACCCTGGGCACACAAGAGCGCACACACACCTCTGAGCAATGGGAGTGGATGCGGTGCATGAGCCTGAGTTCACATTTGCAAAACAGAGAAGTACTCCTGTGCATTCGTATGTACTCTGCAATTACTAATTCTATACTATCTTTCAGATCACTAAACTTGAGAGTGCACTATGTACTGGCACGTGGTTGGAGACACACTGGTGGTACAAAGGTGAGCTCCGAAGATTTTTTCCAGTGTCAACACTCCCTCACCATCTCTTCATTTCTCTCTCTCACACTTTCTCTCTTTCTCTCTTTTCCTCTCTCATTCTTTCTTTCTCTCTCTTCCTCTCTCTCACTCTTTCTCTCTCTCTCTCTTCCTCTCTTTCTCTCTTCCTCTTCCTCGCTCTCCCTCTTTCTCTCTCTATCTTCCTCTCTCACACTTTCTCTTTTTCTCTTTTCCTTGTATCTTACTCTTTCTCTCTTTGTCTCTCTCACTCTTTCTCTCTTTCACTGTATTCCTCTCTCTCTCTCACTCTTTCTTTCTTTTTCTGTCTTCCTCTCTCTCACTCTTTCTCCCTTCCTCTCTCCCACACTGTTTCTCTCTTTCTCTCTTCCGTGTTTCTCACTATTTCTCTCTCTCACTCTTTCTCTGTCTCCCTCTATCACTCTTTCTTTTTTTCTCTCTCTCTTCCTCTCTCTCACTCTTTCTCTTTCTCCTTTGCTGGACGCATGACGCACCATCTTATCTTTCTTTTTGTCTTGCAGTCTGTAATTCAAAATGTTCCAGCGATGACACGCCACGGCTGTAGGTAGTTTTATTGGTTGTTGTTTTGTTATAATAAAATGTTTAATATATTAATACATACATGACTAAGGGCCAGATGTAGGTAAATATCATTTACTGATTCTAAAATACAGAAAATTACTGATTCTGTATTTTAGAATCGGTAAATGATATGTAGCAAAAAAATTGGTAAGTATTACCGAATTGGTATGATTCTGGATTTACCAAATCGGTATTTACCGATTCTGTAATTCACATTCATTCCTATGGGCCTGGAGGCCCATAGGAATGAATGTGAATTACAGAATCAGTAAATACCGATTCGGTAAAATAGGGAAACATTCAAGGGTGGCAGGGTGTCATATTGACACCCTGTTGAACCCCCGAATAGTGCTTGTGTGCACATGTGGCACACATACAAGCCCTAAGGGCATGTATGTCTGCCACATGGCACTGTTGAAAATGCACAGATTTGCATTTTCATTTACTAATAGTTGGTGGTAAATAACGAATCCTTACAGCACATAAGCACTCTTAAAAGTGCTTCCTACATGCCATTTACCGATTCGGTAAATACCGAATCGGTAAATAATGATTCGGTAAATACCGAATCGGTAAATACTGATTCGTTATTTACCGAAGCATCCCCTACATTAGAAATGGCTCCATACCGGTCGGTAAGCCTGAAATTTACCGAATTTCGGGTTTACTGACCGGTAATGGGCCACCTACATCGGGCCCAAAGATTCTTATTTGTCCAACCTCACAAGCATCTTCTCATTAATAATTAAACAAAATTTCCCAATTTTTGACGTTTCAGATTCCCTAACATGACTTTCACATTTCTTGGTGGCGAGTCGGGGTGAGGGGGGATGGCGGACAAGGAGCTCCTGCTGGGGGATATCGAAGCAGTGTTGGTGTTGCATCTGTTCTCAGAGACTTACAAGCCAGCGGTCTGGCTCATAGATGAAGAGCTGAGAGCCGACTGGCTGGCTCATAGAGGGAGAGCCATGGCCTGTCAGTTCGCAGAGAGAGAGCTGCAAGCCAGCTCGCAGAAGAACACCTGCACGCCTATTGGTATAGGGAAAGGTGCGGACCATCAGCTTCCAAAGGGATACCTGCGGAACAGTGATGTGGGGAGAGGAAGTGTGAAGAGGACATCTGGCAGAGAGAGAATTGTGGTAAATTTCCAGTCTTGGCTTCACAGATACAACTGCGGGCAGTAGAACTTGCACCCAAAGAGCTGAGAGCCGACAAGTGGTTCGCAGAGGGAGACTTGCGGGCCCAAGAAGGTTGTGGGAGTTATGCTGGTATTGTAGGAAGAGGGTGCGTTACCTGCTGATGTAGGGAGACGCAGCGTGAAAGGGATATCTCTCACAGACAGAACTCCGGTATGTTTTCAGAAATGCCTCAGACAGATGCCAGCTGATGAACTGCATCACAAAATGGCTTTTCAATGCTCATATAGTCTGTCTTAGGAACTGTTCGCACCCAGGCTCGCAGAGGGACAACTGCGGCCCGTGGACTTGACTTGAAGAGGGAGCACTAAGGGCAATCCGCTCCCAAAGGAACAGCAGCGTAGTAGCTCGCAGACGTAGAGGCACAGCACCGTACTAGCTCGCAAAGATAGAGAGCTGTGAGCCGACGGACTGGCTTCTAATGCTATCGCTGCGAAGTGGTGATGTTGGGCTGAGGGAGTGGGAAAGGGTTATCTTCCTACTGGTGTCCTGGACTGGAGGATGTGCTGCTTGGCGTTCAACTGTTTCTCCTTTATTGTTAACAAATCTTAAACCTTCACTGCGTCCATATCATCATTACACAGAGCTGGGGTATATTAAATTGCCCCTGGGACCTTTCTTTTATATTTTTACTCGATGCAAAGCACAAGATGGCTGCTAACACTTCCTGGTTTGAAGTATTAGCAGCCGATCAGAGGACACTTCCTGCTTTCAAGTGTTAGCAGCCAATCAGAGCCAAGCTCGTGCTCGAAGTTAGACTCCGACCAGATATATATATATATATATATATATATATATATATATATATATATATATATATATATATATATATATATATATATATATATATATATATATATATATATATATATATATATATATATATATATGTATATATATATATATATATATTTCCTTTAATATCTCAAAAACTACTGAACGGATTTACACCATTTCAACAAAAACGCGCTTTCTGGACCAAGACCTTTTTCCCTGCCAAATTTGCCATTATTCCATTCAGCAGTTTGACCTGTAGCCTTGCCTCATGTTT
The DNA here is from genome assembly GCF_964261635.1 of Lissotriton helveticus. Lineage (NCBI taxonomy): Eukaryota > Metazoa > Chordata > Amphibia > Caudata > Salamandridae > Lissotriton > Lissotriton helveticus. The sequence goes on along the minus strand of NC_136063.1, from coordinate 1,706,292,242 downwards.
CCTATGGAAAATGCATTGAGAAAACACGGTTTGGGGCCCTACTTTTTTCTCAGCCTCCCAATCACCCCTAAACTTTCAAGATAGAAGCTGATCAAAAAAGAGAAACTTTTTAGAAAATTTCATAAACATTCGTCAAACGACGCCTGGGTTATAAGCACATGGAGAGCTCCAGGAGGGGGGCCACGCAACCACCCCCCTCCAACATGAGTGAAGCCCCGGGACTGCAGGGACCTCAGCGGGACCATGCAGCCTCAGCGAGGACCCGCTATTTTTTTTAAGAAATGCCCCAGGGACGTAGCCCACCCCAGGGTCTCATTCAAATAAAACGCGGTAACCCACTACCCCAGCGCGATATGCGCCTATTATGTTTTTTAATAAAAATGCTTTTTTTGGCCCTGGGGGTCCTTCTGGGACCTCTAAGAATGCCTAGGGGGTCAGGGTGCTTCTACCCTATCCCTTTCTCTTGTTTTATACCTTTGTTTCTCTGTTTTCCGGTGACTCACTTCTACTGAGTCACACGATGGCTGGCAACACGTCCTGGTTTGAAGTGTTGGGAGTCAATCACAGTGAAGCTCGCGCTCAGGACTTTTAGTATCAATGAGACTAAATTTTACATTTGATTGCGAGGCCACTTGCCAAGGTTTTATGGCTGATTATCAACTATACATCTTTAGAAATCTAATTGCATTCTGATTCTGAGTTTCAGGTTATAAAGTAGGCATTTTGTGTCTCAGTGTCCTTAATTAAAAGGTCACTTTTACTTAGGTATACCAGCTCAGTATGGTGTTCCCAATAATTGTCGAATTGAGGACAGAGTGATTTTTTCGAATCACATTCTTTTGTGGCACAAGCCTTTTGCAGCCTACATTCGTGAATGCCTAAAATAGCACCTCGGCTGCTTAATAACGTATTGAAGAGAACAGGTCTACAAGATACAGCAGGATCAAGGTGCGTCTGACGTGACAGTCTTGTCTCATTACTTCACAGAAGAACTAGGGATGTTGCAGTGTTCACTTGTATTCCATTCTATGGTCAGGGAGCTTGGTAAATAACCCCTTAATTATCAGAGCTGCCTGTATTCATAGTTTGTTTTCTGCTTTCTCACTGCACAGCTTCTCCTGCAAAACATATATACATTTTACACCTCTTATAATTGTACTTTTAATTACATATCGTCTTTTCGGTTTGGGAGCGCTAATTTCTGCTTTTGAACATGGCTGAAGGAAGTACAGTATCTTTTTCGGAATTATCAGCTAAGTTAATGCTTTGCTTTGAAGCTTGAGGGGAATGTTCTTGTGGACTTGACTAGTGTTTACCAACCACACTGAAACATAACTTGCTTATATCTAGATGATTAATTTATTTAAGATAATGGTCTCAAACTATGTCATCGTCCCCTAAATGTTTTTAAGACAACTATGAAATGTTTTCATCATCAAACACTCCTGAAGAAATTCTAAGCTGCAGAATAAATTATTTTGGTTATTGAAAATTATTTTATTTGTGGGGTTTGTTGGGTGATATACACCCACAGAAGATAAACATAATAAAGAAAATGGTGGGTACATTATTAACCCAATACATCAAGCACGAAAAGGTCATTGAGTGGGAAAAATGAATCTTAAAAAAGTACACTTTCCACAATGGTGTGTGTGAACAGCTGCAAAGTAGAGGCAAAGAGCAATAAATAACAGGTGGTGACTACACCACATAAGGAGAAGAAAAACATTGATCACATCTAGTCGCCATACGGCAAACCTAAACCCATGAAGAAATGAAAATTGTCCTGCTACAATGTATCTGGACACTCTGACTACACTATTTATCCATGCACGGTTTAAAAGATGCTTGGAAAACAGGCCTTGCAGTGTGTCAATGCTCAAGCGTCAATACCAAAAGCATATGTCTTCATCAAGCACACTTAACAATTGAACGAAGACGGTGAATTCATGCCCCTAGAGGAATGAGAAACTCATTAACCTCAAATCACTCAAGATACAGCAAAAACTGATCTGATTGCAAACATACTATTTTTTATTACGACAGAGATAGTTGTATTCACAAGCAAAACATTTCCCTAGGGCCAAAACGTTTGGTGTATGATTTGTTTGGTGTATGATTTGTGCGTGGGCTACATTGATGCCTACAGGGTGCAGTAGCGTGAGGAGGTTGGAGGGATTGGCGGTATAGTGGGTGTAGGCGAAGTGAAGCATATACATCTAGTGGTTACATTGAACATTGTGAAGCCAGAAAACATGGGATTATTCCCAGCTTCCCCACTTTACCAATGTGTGTGGTCCTAGGAAATTGTTTGATTTCACTTTCCCTCCTTTTTCTTCATTATCACATATAAGAGGACCTCAAAATAAATGGTTTCAGGGTGCACGCTTTACAAAACCTTCTCCTGCATTTGATTTAATAAACTATATTGTTGTTCATGTATAATAGGAACCCAGGCCACCCGAAAAGTGCACATAACAACTGACTAGCCTCTTTAGATCTCTATTGGCATTATTGTCAGGGTAGGGGGAAGAAAGAATGTTACACAATTCATGTTTGAAACCTATCACATTTAAATTAATACTTCTAAATGCACTGATATAGACAGTTGTACAAAGGTTAAAAGGTTCTACATGTTAATTAAATACACTTTTTTTGAATTTTGAAGACTGTCATATTGTTACACCATTGCTGCAAGATGTGTTTAAAAATGATGGTGTTTCGAAAGCAAAGCAGTGCAGTACTCACTAATTATATCCTTTCTTTAACACCAGTTACAATTTAAATAAATGCTTGGCTGTTTATTTAACAACGTTTTATTGATAGTGCTGAGCAGGGTAAACAGCAGGCCAGTGCTCCTGTTGACCATGGGGCTGCATGTAAAGGTCGGAAGGACCGTATGCGGTCCCCGGGCCATACTTTGAGTATCAATGCTGTACACAGTCACACACATGACACATTGGTCTGACAGGAGCAGTAAACAACAAAAGGAGAAACTAGGAGCTCATAAAGCTCCAGCATACATGCTCCTGTGACTTAACTAGTAAAACAGGTATGCAGTTCCTATCAAGAAAAGAAGAGGACAGCAAGGAAAAAATGGCCAGGGCGCCGGCTACATCACAGGGAAGCTCATTCTTGGACCGGCGCTGCAATGCCCAATGAGACACTCGAGGGTCCCTTTGCCCAAGATCTTTTTTTTTCCTGTGTGAAGTGTGAGTCTGTGCTCAGTGTATAATGCTGTTATGTAGATTGGTATGAAGTGTGTATTAAAAATAAGAAGTACCCTAACATATTCTAATGTCTAGGTCCCTTTGTTATGATTAAGAGGAAGTGAATAGAAACGGACATAATGAGCCTAATCTAGTTCAAATATCAAGTCTGGTCAACATGTATATTACCAAATTACTGTCACAAATTATCACAGCAATTCATCAGGACTGGGACCTAATCTACAGGGTGTCGGGATGCATAAGATCAATGTGTATATATAAAAAATCACCCACATGCAGTCACAAAGTGGTGTAATGATACCTTATTCAAGGAAACCTCACTCTCAATTACCTATTACTGTCTCTGCCACCTCACAATTGTAGGTTGTGGAGAGTCAGTGCGCTTTAATATCTGCGTAAAAAGTTCTAAAAGGCATGTTCTCTTCCATAAATGATGCAATATATTGCTTACGGAAGTAGGGTTGGCATCCTTCGAATAAAGTATCATTACACAACTGGCAAAATTCAAAGCAAACCTAAACCTCTTTTTCATTAGTTCATTAATTCAGCAATGCATAGTTAAATAGTAGAATGCATGAATAGTTTCCCACCATCTTGAATTGGGGGTACTGAAACACATGACCAAGGCAAAGGATTAGCAAAAATGATGCAAACACAATTGACTTTTTTAGGATTCACATTAACCTCTGGCTACTTAAAAGCACTTATTGTCCAGAAAGACTGCCCATTAAAGTTTTCCATGGCTAGTAGGAGACAGACTTAAAGTAAACAGTGACCCATTTCTGTTATATATCAGTCAATATTTGTGAGGAGTTGGGCTTTAGTCAGAAAATTCCTTTTCCTTCCTTCCTTCCTTCCTTTCTTCCTTCCTTCCTTCCTTCCTTCCTTCCTTCCTTCCTTCCTTCCTTCCTTTCTTCCTTCCTTCCTTCCTTCCTCCCTCCCTCCCTCCCTCCCTCCCTCCCTAAAGAAGGGACATACTGGTGACATTTGTGATCTAGTAGTGCATAATTTTGCAGACTAAATCATGGAAAAAGTCTAAACGAAGCTCAACCTCCTTATCTTCAATTCATCTACTCAGCAATGAATAGTTGAAAAGCTGAATTGAATGAATGAATAGTTTCCCACCATCTTGAATTATGGTCAGCCCATGGATAGAAGTATTATTTCCTGTAATGATCCCTGCATGGCATGTAGTCATCCATTCAGTAGACGCTGCCAAGGAGCAAGTTTTCTCCTAGCTGATTTCAAATGCCCAAACACTTTAGTATATGATGAAGGAAATGCTCTTGTTCCAATTCTTATAAGAGGAGCAGGATCCATGCACCATAAAGGGAGGGTGTATCTTTCAATAGAAACAAATAAGGGTTGATTAGGGAAGGTTAGCTTTGTGCCCTCATCCTTGAAGCTGTGGAGTAAAACATCCCACAGAAGATCATAAACTCCACTTGAAAACCTGTGGGAGTCTCTGAAGGACTTCTGTACTGCTCTTCTACCCTACTGCTCTGCTGCCCCGTTCCATGAGTGAAAAGGACTGGACCTGCATATTGAACCCAAGACCACGAGAATGACCACAAGGGCTTGTTGGCTGGCCTCCTTTTCAGAGCCTCAGGACAGAAAAAGTTCCAACAACCTTGAACTAAGCACATGGACTCTGCCTGTTGTAAGTCTTGTTCACCAAGTGTTGGTAGCTCAGGCCTGCACCCTTGAATGTGGTCCTGAAGGTGCTTTGCCAGCCCACATGTGGGCTTGTGGGCAGAATCAACCAAGCGTGACACATCTCCTCAGAGCTCAGCATAAGACCCTCTGCTGCATGATGCCTTCTCAAAGCAACACCGCGCATCACACCCACCAGCTCCTTGGAAATGCCACAGTCCTTGATGCAGAGCTTGTAATCACAAGCCCCTCATCGCCAGCCCGCTTGAAAACGATGCAAGACCTCGCCTCAAGTCGCAACCTGAAACTCTTCTCAACCACCACTGTGCAAAGCATATTTGATACAATATTTTAAATTGCATGCTCCATCATGTTGATGGCCTCCTCAATGACGATGCCAGACATCGTAAAACAGCCCCACTGCTTCCTCTCGACTGCTGCTACTCAACACATGATTGATACTGGATCTCGCAATGCTCCACAACCAGGATTTAAGGTATTTTATTCAGCAGGCCTGCCAGTGCTCTATCGCGGTTGGACTGAACTTGAGACTTTGTCCCAGTCCAGAGTGACCAGATTACTCCAATTGGCACTTTGTGCTTTTAGGCACTATTTTCACTTTAAAATTGCATATCTCCAGTTCTACCAATTAGATTTATATAATTTTGTTACCAAATAATGTATTAAATATTAATCTATTTATCGAAATTGGTGTGGCATTTTTCTTGTGTTATTTTTCACTTACTGTTTGAAGTGCTGCATACATTCTTCACACATTGCCTCTAAATTAAGCTTGCCTGCTTTTGTGCCAAGGTACCATAGGGTTATGGCCAGGTTAATTTGGGGTTTAATAGTGACTTCTCCCTGACAGGTATAGTTGCTCCTTCAACCAGTAACCCATTGTCCTACATTGGTGTTCAGTGGTGGGTTTCGGACTTGTGTTTGTGCAGTGACATACATCGATTTTGTATTACACTAAAAATCCTAGACTAATAGTTTGATACCATTTTGAGTTTTAAAAATTATCCTTGATTGACTCTTGTTTTTTTTCAAAATTCTCTCTTCTTCTACCTGACTGTCTATTACCCTACCAGCGGTAATTGAAGGTAATCAACTTTGAGAGCCACACTGTGGTTGAGCTCAAGCAGTTCTGTAATGAAAGGGGACTTCCACCAAGGAAAGGTTGGAGATTCAAAAAGATCTGAGGCACTGGGTGGTGGCTCGCCACTACTGACAGCAACACATGAACAAAATGAGGAGAATGATATAGAGGTACAGGAGCAGGACCTGGTTGCCAAGCCTGAGCTACAGCATTCAGAGGAAGGGGATAACTTGTCTCTTGAACTGTAACTCCTTACTAGAGCCAAGAGCAGTCTATCTTCACTTGACCTGTCACCACAGGAGCTGGTGGACAGGAAAGCTGTAAAGAATTTTAAGTTGCCATTGGCCAAGCTCAAGTTGGGCGAAGAGAGGAGGAAGGCCGAGGGTGAGAGAGCCTTGGAAGAGGCTGGCCATGGAGGGGAGAAGAATAGCCCATGAACTAAGTGTTAAAGAGCTGGACATCAGAGCTAAACAAGTGGAGTCCAGCAACAATGGTGGCAGCGTATCCACAGTACCCTCTGGAGACAAGCGGGTCCACATTCCCAAGAATCTGGATTCTAACTTTGTTGTGGGAGATGACATTGCAAGTGGTTTGAAGCCTATGAGATTTCCCTGGAGATGCATAGGGTTCCTGAGGAAGATTGTGGTGGCGGTCCCTGGAGGAACTTTCCTAGTGAAGGGAGGGATGCCCTTCTGGCCTTAGAGAAGGGAGATAGGATGAGGTACCCCAAACCATGACAGATATCCCTGTCAGGAAATATGACCTCAACCCAGAAAACTACAAACAGAGGTTAAGGGACAGCCAGAAACTGCCCCATCAGTGCTGGGCAGATTGTATATATTCAAATTGCAAGGCATTGGATGCTTGGGCGAAGGGCAGTAAAGCGAATGATTATCAATGGCTGTGCAACTTGATGGCAAGAGAGCATACGTTCAGTCTTTTTTTTCAGTGCTGTGCCAACACGTGATTGATGGGAAGCTTACTGACCCAAGAGAGTTCAGCACCAGAGTCCAGAAGAAGGTAATTAGGGGGGATCACCACGAGAGTGTGCAGGCTCCCCACACGAAGAAGGAGGAGGGAGATAAAAATAAAAACTAGCAATTCTCTAAAGGTCCCCTAAATAGTTCCATGGGGCAGGATTTTCATTCACAACCTGAGAAGAAGAACAATTGGTTCCCAGATCATAAGTGCTGAGTGTAATTAGTGTGGGTGCTTCAAGGGGGATACCGTGTTTCTGAAGTGGTCTCAGCCCCCTCACTGGTGGGAAGACACTGGGGCTGTCTAGCGTAGTGATTGGGAAGGAGACTGCCCTAGTTATTATAGGAGGAAGTGCAGAGGTTACCCTAGTGCCCCAAGGCGACACATAATCCAATATACAGATAACATAGTGAGGATGGACTGCAATAAAACCGGTCATTGGTACAGACCTTAAATGTCTTGTACTTTGCTGCAAAAACCGCAACGGTACTTCCCGGAAGCCATGAATGCAGAAACCTGCCAGCAGATATTATACATGCGATTGTTAGCTCTCCCAACAGTAGACTTTAATCCTGCCTGGACTGACCATAGAGACAAAAGGGTTTGCCAGCTATGTGCCTACTCACATGAATCATGGTTGCACTAGCTATGCTGCTACCCTTCTTTAGACCATCAGAGGAGACTATTAATCAGACCAGTATGCCTGGCCCTAGGGGTGCATTCATGCCTGGAAGCATCTTTTATCTGTTTTAGGCTCTCTGTTCCCTGAGCACTGGGGAGATGTGTAAAAGGTGTTAACATACTCATGCAGCAGCTTTCTTCACCTACTGTGACCGACTACAGGGAAAGATAAAAACTAACAACAACACATGCAGCCTGGACAGCGCTGGCCGACTGCTAACTTGAAATGTTGTACTGACACATCAGCACACTGATCAGCTGCTACTTGTGGTGTTATTGTGCAACTTTCAAAGAATGTGCATATCACTCAACCATTCTGTAATGCACTGACTGCTCATTTCTAATGACACACAGCCAGAGGGATAAGGTGTGTATTGATGGGCCATCTGCTGGCAGAATCAGGGGTAGAGGTGAGCACAGCTCCACTTACACCTGAATAGGGAGTGCTCTGCCCTCACACAAAGGACTTAACACGTCCACATTGTCACTGCATCACAATTGGAACCAAGGGAGTCAGGAAATTCTATGCACTTCAAAGTCACTGTCTGGGCCTGTGGACTGTGCCAAGAAGAGGGGCTGCTGTGCTGCTGAAAGGAGTGCTAATCTGCTGCACAGCTACCCTGCTAGACTCTTACTTTACTGAACTGCTGTCCTCTTGTCTATAACTTCAGAACTGGACCTACAACTTCATCTCAAACCAAGAGCTCCCCGAGTGACTCCAAGGCTAGTTTGCTGGTCTTGTAATCTGAGCTCCAGGGGCATAAAAGGCTCCCCAACATCCTGCACCTAGACATAGCTGAAGTAGGTTCCTGATCCCCAAATAGTGCCTCTAAGGTTCTGGACCCTTGGTTTGAGCTCAGAGGGATATATTAAAGCTCTTAGGCTCTTCGCAAACTGGCACGTTTGTGCCAAGACATCAATGCAAAGCATACAATGTGAAGCTCTGGCAGCAGTGCATTGCAGCATCAGCCACTTGGGGGGACGTCCAACGCAAAGCTCCAGCAACACCCACCTGCGACACCTGTCCTGCTCATCACATGCTGTAATAGTCTTTTAAATTTGTATTTCTTTTATTATTTTGCAGTGCTCAAATGTTCTGAGTCCTGAGAATAACCCTCAAAAAAGAAAGGGTTTGAAATGAGTTGACAGTATTTTCACAAAACAAGTGCATTCAAAATCAGTACTACTGAACTTCAGTGTTACAAATGGAGCTATGAATGGTAATACAAGATAATAAAATATGTCAAGCAAAATTATTCTTGAATGTTTTTTATGTTATATTGTCGAAATCCATTGTATTGACTATGACGTTCCCTAAAAACCTTTTTGATTATGATTGTTCTGTATATGTAAAAACATCTGAAATTGTTTTTAATTGTGCTAAATAAAAAAAAGAAATCAAAATTAAATTGATCAAATACATGGTGATTGCAGAGATTCAGTTGTGTGATCATGAATTGAAGTGAATTTGTGAATTCTGGTATTGTTTGAGCATCATGCTACTCCAGCAGCCTCCCGTGATGCTCTCCCTGCTCCTCATGGCCTCCTCCACCGCTACCTGGACCCTTGGCCCTGATTGGGGAATCTAGGGCTTAGCAGGACTAATCTGGTGGCTCTACCCGACCTGGGCTCCATGGCGGCTGACCTGAACTTGTGAATTTGAACCAGTCTAGCGCCACTAGATGTCCATAGTTTGCGCTTTGGGCTGTTGTCATGGAGATGGTCTTTGCCTTTACACTGTGTTAAGTTAGCATGAGCTTATTAGAAATTTAAACACCATTTTTCCTCTCTGCTGCTTTTGCACATGGCACACAATATTATAAATGTTTAAAGTCTAGCAGAATATTTTGCTTCACGCGAGAATAATATGTTTTCCTAAAGTATCAGCCCTGCTTGGTAAGCTATGGCTGAACAGTGAGTGCCGAGGTCTTCAAGGTTATTTCAACACAGTGGTTGTTGTTCGGTCTGATCAACGCACGTCCTAGACATAACACAAATGCAGCTGTGGCCACCTCTGATTTTGGTGCGCTTAATAATGCACTGCGCAGAGCATGAACACACAGTTGGAGAACATTCGCATGCAGAGAGCTGGAGTAGAAAATGATGTGATACCTTTCTACTAAGACCAGAGGTATGGGGCCACCCTTGTAATCCCAAAGAGACCTTCTGTAGATATAATATAATATACTAGCAAGGGAGGGTAAGACTGAGGTGCAATTTAGCCTTCTTCCCTTTAGCATTTTAACATGCTTTCTCCCTTTGTATTTTATGGAATAGTAACTATGCTGATAACCTTGTTGCTTATAATATGTTTGCTTGTATAAGCTAAAATACTGCGCTTGAGAACACGGCACTAGAAATAAATATTTCAAACTTGCATGTGTCTTCATTTACTCCTGATTTTGGACTGGTATGATAGTATAACGAAAGAGTGTTCATGTGTTCCACGTTACCTGAGGTATTCTAAGTTCATGTTCTGGGTTGTCTAATCATTGGGGGTATGGAAGAACCAATGAGCCACTGATTGGTAGTCTGGTAGGGGATTTTGGATACTAAGGTGAGTGTTTGGTACACCCTAATTCACTGAGGTTCCGAGTCTCTATGCACAGTTCTGTGTAGGAGCAGAATCTCTGTGACAATGTTTTGCGCCATTTTCACACTTTAAAAAAAAATGCATTACTCCAGTTCTACTGATAGGATTTTTGTAGTGTTGGTATCAAATAATGTATTAAAATTTACTTTATTTTGCTACACTTTATTAGTCTGTGTGCTGAACAAATATTTTACACATTGCCTCTAAGTTAAGCCTAAATGCTTTTGTACCAAGCTACCCAGGCTTACGCTCAGGTAATTTAGTGACTTTCTGTGGTACACCATGTAAGGGTTTGTGGGTGTTGCTTTACCACTGCTCACACCCATTCAACCAGCAACTTAATTTCTCACAGGAGAGGGAACAACAATGCAGTGTAAAATAAATAAATGTCTGATCAACCTTGAGCTGTGGAGCTAGTAAACACTGATCAGGTGACTCTCTGTGGGGAAGCTTCACATATCCAGTTGTATATGCTAATCTGTAGAAGAAGGGATAAATAGTCCATCTGAGGCGTCTGTAAGTTATCTACCAATTCGTACTACTGATGAAGGAGAAATGATGAGAGAAAATCGGGAAAAAGGAGAGAGAAGAAAAATAATTAGGAAGAAAAAGTGGAGGAACAAAGGAGAAAAAGAAAGAATAATTAGAAATAGAAAGGATAGAAAAGGATAGGGAAAGAATGAAAGATAAGAAAGAAACTAAGAAAGACAGCAAGGAGAGAAAAAGCAACACAATTAGAGAAGTAGAGGAAGAAATGAGAAAAGAGAAACCGTAGAGAAAGAACATAGTAAGAGGGAAAGACTGAAATAAAGAGGTAGTAAAAGAAAGAAGACATAATGCAATTACTATTGAAAGACATACCTAGAAGTACGAAATAGGGAATGAAAGAGACAAAAAGAAATAGAGAATTAAAGAGATAGCGAGGAAGTGGTGAGAAAAATAAATCTGTTATCTAAAGCAAAATCCCAAAGCTAGATTTTGAAAATAAAAAAGCAATGACCCCCCCTCGCCCTCCCTCCCCCCACACAAACACACCTCACCATGGGTTTTTTCTCCCATGGCGTGAGGTTCATTTCGCAGTTTTCACTGCCCCTTACTGCCAGAGACAAACAGTGAAAACCTACCCTTTGTCCACCTACTCTAAATAGTAGGGTTTATAAAAGGCTAAACTTTTGAGGGCCATTAGGGGTTATAAAAGGCTAAATTTTTGATGGCCATTACTCCATCGGGCTGTCAGACATGCATGTCAGCGGCGGAGACGGATAAGTCTCCGCCGAATACAGGGGAACCCTATTCACAAAGAACCAGGGTAATAGTTTTATACAGGAAAACAGTGGTTCCAGTGGGAAAATAGACCAACAATTTAAGCAATACACATGCACAATGGCAATACTTTTGTAAGGGACCAAGTAATGTCTGTGGACAAAATGAACTCTCTGCAAGTTTTATCATCTAACTTTTTTATAATGATAAATGCACACAAAAATGGTATAAGTCACTTTCTTAAATTCAAAAAGCGGTATACTTTGTGCTGTGTATCCCCAAGTGAAACATGGCACCATAAGTGAATATATACAGTGAACAGTTTTTTTTTTAAAGAACAGCTTTCCATAAGTACAAGAAGTGACCATTCAATTATACATAGTAAAAGCCTGAGTGTCTGGTGACACTGGCTATTTAATGGTCTTTTCTGTAATTTTGTCGACGACGTTTCGACCCTCTGCTGGATGTGAGGTCTCCTCAGGACTGTAAATGTGGGGATATCTGGTTCTTAAAAGGGCGCAGCATTGTGAATGTGAGGTGGTGAAGGGAAGGAAAAGTGAACTCACGTGAGGACCCAGCCGGGTACTCACAATGAAGAGGGTACTGTGAAGCTGGCTCTTGCAATGATCCACTGCGGGCTCTGCCAGTCCCTGCTACCTCAGTAGCGATAAAACCTTTGGGTTGCTACTCGTGGATGTCGAGTGTTTAGAATATATGCGGATCGATCTCCGTCTGGGCGTTGAGGCAGGCTGTAGATGAGGCTGCCATTACGCCTACCGATGTGGCTCTTGGTGCAATGACCTAAGTCTCCGGCATTCACATACTAAAGGTTCTTCTGAATCTAAGTGAGTCAGACAGACCTTCAGTTTTGGGGATATTGTAATTCTTCGCAACAGTCAAACTCTAAACAGGCCTTTTAATTTCCAATCCAGTGATTGTTTTTATTAAATTATAATGTGTACGTACAAATAAAGTATGTAACACAGCCAGTGGGAACTCAGTTTCAATTTCCTAAAATCCCATTGTAAAATGATTTTGAAAACAATTGAGCCTAAATCTTAAAATTGTGTGTGCACCTAAATTCAACATAAATAACCTAAACATATTTGCGAGAGTATTGTCCTATCCCATTTAGAATCAGGTAAGTAATTTCAAATTATGAACTTTTACTCTTTGGAATAGGCCTTGCTAATAACAAAATGCTGCCTGCCTAGTACTGGAATGCCTGCATTGGCAGATCCAGAGTTAGGAGGGACTTTGTAGAGATTCCATTTTATCTTCACCTGTTAAAATTGGAGAATAATCACATTTTTGTAAGGTTGTGGACATACAGCTACTATTTGCTTATCCTGAATGCAGGAATTGGTTTATTTACGGAGTAGGGACACGGGGTTTGCACCTCACATTTCATGTGGTTGGATGTGAAGTTGTTTCTCGAAGAGAAAAAAGCATTTTCCCCGTAGAGCAACAAAAAATGTGTTGCCCTGGCACATTGTATTTATTACACGCTCCTACCTACCATCCAGTATGCAGGCACACTCGTACATTTATGTCCGCCTGGAGAAGCCATGTCATAGCTTAACTGGAGAACCCCATTTTTTATTCAAATACGAAAAAATTGAGAAATGTGCTCCGAATCGAAAACAAAAAGCATATTTCCGTCTTTTTTCCCTAGATCGTTGTGCCACTAGAGAGTACACTTTCCTCCAAAATCCAGTGAGATTTACGATAGAAATAAGAGTATTTAAAGACTCGATACATCAAACAGAGAGAATGTAAAACTTCACAATCAGTTTGGGTCCGGAAACAATTATAGAATGAAAAGCTGGACCACCACGAATAACATAATGCCACTCACTGTACCTGCTGCTAGATGCTATCTATCTCTCTGAAAGTCACAGTCAGGAATGAGAAATTTCCAGGAGCTGTTCTGAGCAGAGCCCTGCTAGCAGTCGCATAATCAAACTCTTCCCTTCCTCCGAGAAATAATCATCCTCCAGTCTGTGGCAAGTATGTCTTTATGTTTGAGCTGTCAGAGTTGCTCTTTTGATAGCCGACTCAACTTTTTTGTAAATGCTGAATATTAATTTAAAAGTTGAGTGTTGTCCATTGCCTGTGTTTAGGGTGGTATCTCTAAGCCCATTTTGTACCCAGTGAGGAGTGCTGCAGATGCGATACATTTTGATTGATGATGAAAATGAGGGTCGCATATGATAAAACTGGTTTGTTTACGTTTTGTTCTGTGACGAGACCAGCCTGCTGGGTGCAGAATTTTCTCCCTGCCCGAAAAAGGAAAACAAGTAACGAAGAATAATAATGCAATCATACGCACATGGTGGTTGAGAAAATCATCATATTCGCTGCATTTTATTGTATTATATTGTTTACGACTCGCTTTACTCTTGAACCGTAAACTGTTTCTCCATGTGTATCAATTACTGAATAAATTTACTGTGACAAGTGTTCTCAGCAGTTTTCTCAGTGTCTGGTGGTATTCCGGCGTTGCTATTCAAGAGCAGTAGACTGGAAATCGCTCCATGCCTTCATCTTAGCTGTATCATTTTTAGGTTTCACTTTAATGGTCCCTTCGTTGTGGTGCCCTTAAGAATAATTGTTACGTATACATGTTATGTGGAAGTAGTATGGCATGAAATAAATGATCATGCCATACTACTGTTTGTAATGACAAAATATGGGAGAAAAAAAAAACTTCTGCTTGTATTGCAAGGAAAAAAGAATGCCTTCTGTCGCAGTCGTGTAATGCAAAAACAAAAAAAGAGATTGCTCCCCCCCTGGGTCTCCCATATCCCACATTATCATTGGCCTTGGTCTAAATGGGGGCCCCGTGGGCTGCATGGGCCAGTATTACCCCTATGCCCTGTTGGTACATGGGAAAAAAGAGACAACTATTGCTTCTACCAGTCTAGCTGCAGCAGAGTTGGAAATTCTCTAGAGCTCAAGAGAAATATGTCCCTAAAACACAACTGCCTGACAGTATCTCGCCTGTGTCAAACCACTATAGCAAGAGTGTGGCCTTTTGGAACTCAACTGTGCTTCCCAAGGCACACTCCTGTATCTGGGTTGGTCGAACCTGCCATGGGTACTATCTAGGCCTGGGCATAGTTCGCGGAGCTTTGCTACGCGGAACTCCGCGAAGTTACTAAAAACTCTGCGAAGTTCCGCGACTGGCGGAGTGCACTGTGAACTGCAATTTGTGCTGGTATTTCTGCAGCTTGGATAGCAATTCTACCCCAGCGGCAGCTCGCGCTTGCGAACTTACCGCTCGTGATCGCAAATGGTGCGCAGTTCACCGCCAAGGCCTACTACTATCAGACCTTTGTGCTCCCATTGCTCGCTTTTTGGTGTTTTCAATGCTATGTTCCACCTCTCCCTCTCATTTTCCACACTTTGCACCGGGAATGCTGTATTTGGTGAAAGTTGAAGGGTTCTGTCTTGCTGTGGTAGTTACTGTAAGCTTTACAGGCCCCCAGAGTGAACCTTACATGCGGCAGAGACAATTGATGAGGACTTTTCTTCTGCTGCTGAAGAAAAATCCTCTTTTGCTTAATAGAGGAAAAGGGGGTGAGCTGTCTCAGCCTTTAAAATGAACATAGGATCCTAGCAATAGTCCAAGAACAAGGTTTTGATTTTGTGACTAGATACAAGGTATATCTGAAGTGGAGCAATACATTTTCTTATCAGAGAACCATCCTCATGGAATGTTGATACGATTTTGGCCAGGGGGAGATTACTGTTAGTGATGATTTCTGAGTTGATTGGTTGATAACTATTGGAGCAGCTTAACTTTGGCTCCACCCTTACATGTCACATATTTATGTTGAATTATGTTGACTTGTGCGGATTGGCACTTATTTTATTTTGTGTGGTTTAGCATTTTAATAAACATATGGGATTTTGAATGTATTTCTGAAAAGTTCCATTATAAAAACTTAATAGTATTATTTAATGTGTGCATACTAATGTTGACGATTTTAGTACATTTCTAGTTCTCTTTCATAGCTATGCAAATGTTTCAAGAATCTAACCCAGTTACATGTAGTCATGATTTTATTCCACATGTTTTTCAATGTATGTAATAATTGTGAATGTGTTTTTACCTATATACAAACGTCAAGTGTACTTTAACTACTGTGCTAACTTACCATAGTTAAAGTCCTCCAGTTCCTGAGAATCGATGTTTGTTTTCTCCTCTGAAGGTGCTGATACAGGGCTTAGCTAGTGCAAGGCCTTGGTTATTTGTAGCGATAGAAAGGTACAGGAGGAAAATTTGGCAAGAAGTAGATATTTTAACGAAGTGGGAGACGAGTTCCATGGTACTGAAGAGATGTTATAGGTTCACTGACTGTACCTAACTGAAGGCCTGAGAGAAGAGCTGTATTGCCAATATTCTACAGGGGAAAATGGAAATGTACTAGAGAAGATGATGCTGGTGAACTTGAATACTTTGGGGCTTATTTACAAGCCCCTTGCACCGCCGGTGTATCACTTTATATGTGATAAAAAGTGATGCACCGGCAGTGTAAGGGGTTTGTAGATAAGCCCATTTGTGTTTTAAAAGGTGCTGCATTGTTAGCTATAGAGCAGAGACCCTTAGGATTTTACAAAGTGCCCTCCTCTTTTGCTATACCTCTCATTGTGTTGCTTATTGCCATACTTCCTATGGACTTGGAGAACTTCATGCATGACTTCATAATGCTGACTCCTAGTGCCTATCCTAAAATAATTGGGATTTCCCTATTTAGGATAGAGTAGGATAAGCTAGATTTCTCTAGAACTACTAATGACTCTGCAGGATGATCAAATCTTGCAGCTTAAACTTCAGATCCTCTTCCTCATCATTTGCATCACAGTCACACAGTTTCTGGCTCACTTCTAATTGTTTTGTGTTTGAATTCATTAGGAGAGTTGGATTTATTCATGGAATATTATACTTTTATAGTATGCTTTTTAGACTCATCTTTATCAGTCTGTTTCTGAGTTTGTAATAAAACCCTTTAACCCCATTTAATAGTCTTGGGTGTATTGCATGCTACCTTTGTTTATGTGTTATAGTAATCAAAAGAGATGCTAACTGGCATTTATCTGTCAGGCAACTAATAAAATGTCCACAGACAGAAGATATGAAATATGAACAAGATTAAAGCATTCTCTCTGGTAAAACATTCGGTACCTGTACCCCATTGCGGAGGGTAAGGGTAAATCTGGTCTGGTTGGATGAGTGCAAGATACTGGGTCCTCTGGTTGGATGAGTGCAAGATACTGGGTCCTCGCCTGAGCTAATTGGAATCTTGTAATGTATTAAAACAGTGGAATCAGAAGAAGCCAACTGCTATATGGGAAGAATTCCAGCTAACTGGAGTTAATGGAGGAACTGGTGTACTAATTTCCACTTTTGGAATCATGCTACAACTTTCTCAGGGTTACTTAGTTGTTTGGAACTATTTGTGAATACACCAGTACAAGAATTAATGAACACATTGAAAACATATGCCATTGTAGAGCTGAATATCCTGGTGCAGTAGCTATGCACAGTCCTGCAGCTTCCTTCCTCACTCTTGCAGATGCAGTATGTTTACATGTGTAGTGACAAACATCAGGTGTCCAATGACAGGTGCTCTTCATCATTTTTCTGTTGCTCACTAAAAGAGTTCTAGATTCTGATGGGCTGTCAAGTGGTTAATATGAGTAGCTACCATCCCCATGACCAAGCTATAAAATGACTAACATGATGGAGGTATCCATAAACGTGTGGTACAGGCGTTTTTATCCTGGAGCACAAAGTGGGGAGATTGCCTCTAATCATTTCCGATAACACATATTTAGTTTGTTATGATTAGGTTCTCTCATTCCCACTGAGAGTGAAAGATGTATGAGTACTGCCTCCAAACATGAGGTATAATGAGTCCATTTTGGGGATCACAATGAATGTATGCAGGGCCAGATTTGCTAACATGCTTTGCAAAGACAAGTTAATTTAAAAGTTTGAGGTTTCCTTTTTTGGACGTTCCTCTTTTCTGCTGTCTCCTCTTTTTCTCTACTTTTATCATCTCCTATAAATCCATGTGTTAGATGTTTGGTTAGGGATTAACCGCAACATCTATAAATAAGGATGATTCGTTTTTTTATTTTATTTTTATTTAGGTCATTTTTTATCGCACACAAATCATCCCCAAGGGTATCTTTCGGCGCTGGAGAAAACGACAGGTGGTCTGTGAGGAGCAGCTTAAAGAGCCATGTTTTAAGCAGTTTTTTAAATTGGGACAGGTTCAGACATTCCTGGATTTGTTCAGGGAGGCCATTCCATAGTTTGGGGGCCAGATGGGAAAAGGAACGACCCCCCATTTTTGTCTTTTTGAATCTGAGGTAGCACAGCAGCTTCCGATTACTCGATCTAAGCTGATGTGTAGGTTGATACCATTTTAATTTGTTGGTCAGATAAGCCACACCCAGACCATGCAGGGCCATAAAGACCAAACATAACATCTTGAAGGTGGCCCGTTTCTTAACTGGAAGCCAATGTAGTTGGCATACAAGAGGCAAAGAGGGGGTTCGGGCTGGCTTATCGAGGGCGAGACAAGCAGCTGTATTTTGCAAGGCCAGTAGTTTGGATAAAAGGTCCTCCCTGATTCCTACCAATAAAGAATTTCCATAATCAAGGCAACTGATTATCAGCGCCTGGATGAGAGTCTTTCTAGCGCTGAGCGGGATCCACGGGAAGTCTTTCTCAACATTTGCATTGTCCCAAAGCAGGAGGCTGCAAGAGTCTTCACCTGTTCCTCCATTGAGAGCTAATTATCTATCTTTACCCCCAGGTTCTTCGCCCAGCTTCTCGGGGAGGCCTCTCCTAGTTCTGATGGCCACCAGTCTGGGGACCACAGGTCAACAGCCTTGCAAACAAAAGAATCTCGGTTTTAGCAGAATTCAGTTGTAGATAGTTTCTCTTCATCCAATCTGCTATATTAATAATACACCTCAAAAACTTTGCTTTTGTTCTGGCCAGATCTCTCTCTATGTGTACAATCAGCTGTGTGTCATCAGCGTAAGATATAGTTTCAAACCCACAATTCCTGATGATTGAGGCCAGTGGGGCAACATATAGATTAAATAATGTTGGACTCAATATGGAGCCCTGTGGTACCCCCTAGTCCACAGCACCCGGAGATGACAAATGGCACCCTAATTGGACAGATTGAGTTCTATCAGATAGATGACTCTGAAACCATTTAAGGGCTAAGCTTCTGACACCAATCTCTCGCAGCCTGTTTAGCAGAATACTGTGTGAGATGGTGTCGAAAGCTGCCGACAGCTCCAGCAGCACCAACATAGCTGGAGAGTCCCTGTCGAGCGACGTCCTTAGAGTATCCGTGACTGTGAGCAAGGCGACTTCCATGCTATGAGATACACGAAAACCTGACTGAGAGGGGTCCAGTATCTTATTCTCTTCTAAATAATTAGAGAGGTGTCGATTTATTATTGTTTCCATGATTTTGGACCAACATGGGAGAAGAGAAGTAGGTCTATAGTTTAGCGCGTCTGTAGGGTCTGCTAGTGCCTTTTTCAGCAGAGGTTTAACACGCGATACTTTCCAATTACGAGGAAAGATAGCAGTAGCTAAGGAAATATTATATATGTCTGCCAAAGTATCTGCCAGGATAGGGGCAAGCTCCTTCATAGCCCTAGGTGGCAGTGGGTCTAAAATCGATCCTGACTTGACCGTAGCCAATAAAGCACCCGCCTGTTCTCCGGTGATAATGGGAACATTATTTAGGCTAGGTGAGCCGGGGATTGCCTTAGGAGCCTGCCTGTCATACATATTCTCTGTTTTCCCAAAGGAGCGGTATATGGCGTCAATATTATTGGTGAAATGGAATGCTAAATGATTACAGAACTCCTGTGTTGCTGACGGGAGCGGGTTATTGGCCCGCGGGCTAGTAAAATCTCGTAGAATAGTAAAAAGCTCCTGTGATGAGTCTTTAGCCTCCATAATACGGGTGCCAAGATGAAACCTCCTGGCCGTATTGCAGCTGTTTAGATACCTTTTATGGGCCTCGCGATAAAAGCGTTCATCTGATGCTGATTTGGACTTGCTCCACCTTATTTCTAATGATCTACATGCAGTCTTCTCCTGTTTTAGTGTGGCGGTTTACCATGGCGCATGGGCTAATCTAGCCTGAATTCTAACCCTCTTCACTGGTGCGATCACATCAAGTACCTCAACAATAGAGGCCTCAACTAATTCTAAACTGATACAGGGGGGGTATAGAACCCGCTGAAAGCTGAAGCTGTTACTACTTTCCAAGCTCTGCAAGATTCTGTGCGAGGTTTCGGACGTTTAGATGACCTCAGCAGGGTCCAATAGAAACGTAGTGCTGAGTGATCTGTCCAGTCCACTTCTAACGGACAGTCTACTCTTAGGTCTGGCATATTAGAAAAAATAGTGTCCAGTACATGGCCAGCCCCTTGAGTTGGGCTAGCTACACTGGAGGAAAGCGCAAAAGATTCCATAGTTGCAAGCAGACTTACCGAAGCACTATTTGTATGCACCTCCAGATGGTGGTTAAAATCCCCTACTAACAGAAATTTAGTTGCTTGCAGTATGAAAGGGGCCAGTCTTTCTGAAAGAGATTTGCAGAATTCTCTTTTCTCACTACCAGGACTGTGATACACAAGAGCTCCAGTCAATTCAGTAATATTTGCTTACTGCACTCTAAAAATCAGTAGTTCAAGATTGGGGGAGGAGACCTTATCCAAAATAGTACCATGGTACGGAGGGCATATTGCAATTGCCAGACCTCCACCTCTCTTCCCTACTCTGTCTAGATGCACAACAGAAAAGCCTACCGGAAAAGCCATTGCTAGCGTAGGAGTGTTCTCATTATTTAGCCAGGTTTCTGTGAATAAACATAAATCTAGTTTAATGTCGTCCAGTAACTCCCAGATTTCAGCCACGTGTTTGGGAAGAGATCGCACATTGAAATAGAGTCCGTGCAGGGGTGCTAATATTTTCTCTCCTGACTGCTTCCCTAGCTCCTCATCTTGGGCGGATCCCACCGGATGACCCGTCTGATCTGACCCCTGAGTACCTGCGGTGTGGGACTTGTCCGTTATTGGGCGGCTACAGAAAGGCGAGTTACTCTCTAGGAAAGTCTCTACTGTGTAAGGCTCCTGTCTGCTCCATAGATATTTAGGGACCATCTGTCCCAATTGCATCAGACTCTCCCTTGAGTATACTCGCCTGAAGACAGGACGGTCCAGATTGAAAATGGTCTGCATCTCCCGGCAGCCTGCAGCTTTTA
Organism: Lissotriton helveticus; assembly: GCF_964261635.1. Lineage (NCBI taxonomy): Eukaryota > Metazoa > Chordata > Amphibia > Caudata > Salamandridae > Lissotriton > Lissotriton helveticus. The sequence goes on along the minus strand of NC_136063.1, from coordinate 1,706,271,425 downwards.
GACGCAGACGGGTGCAGACAGGCTTGCCTTAGGCGTGCCTTTGGCACGCCCACTGCGCGCGGCCTATGCGCGGCCGCAAATGCGGTAGATTTATGCCCCTGGAAGCCGTAGGAGCTTCATCGCTAAGCGCTACAATGGCGGTCAGTGCCCAGCCGGAAATGAGACAGGCAGACTGTCTCCATTCAAACAGCCTGCCAACTGGCTGCGGTGTACCGGAGAGCTGTCTGGTATCAATGTGCAGAACAGGTAAGAGAAACAATTTCCCCGATCCTAACTATGCAGATTCTAAAAACACACAACAGTTAAAATAATTAAAATACAAGCAGTTGCAGTGAAGTGCTCTGTCTCACTGAGACACGCTAGTCAATTTCATTCAAATTTTATTAACTTTCTCTAGATCATTGCAGTTTCCACTGTTTGCATTTGTCTTGACATAGTGGACTCTAAAATGAAGAACTGTGCCACTGTAAAATACCTTTACAAAGAAAATGGGCTGCTTACCCATTTCCCTCTGGTTGTGTTCAGTTCTAGCAATCAGAGTGGAGCTCAGCAACACTCAATGAGTAATTGGAGCTGTCTTGGCCTGATACACTTTTGTATATCTATGCCATTGAGACTCACATATAAATCTGAGCCAGGAAATGCAACTACTTATTGTTCCTGGTTGTCTTTTCATTAGTCGTCACATACTAACCTTATTTGCTAATTATGAATCCCCTAATAAGAGAAGCAAGGGGCATATTACCAACGATTAGCGATATTTATCGTTAACGATGCTTAGCAACTAATATTTTAACGCTAAGCATCGCCAGAAATTATCGCAGAGATAACTTGCAATTAGCAAGGTCTATCTCAGAAGTGATAAAAATCCTCGCGCTAACTGCCAAATGAGAGATTATCGCTGGAAAAACCAACGATAATCTCTCGAAGTTTGGCGTTAGCTTGATGATAGGGGCTCACAAACTTAGCCATGATATCCACCTTCCATAGGATATCATGGGTAAGTCAGGAAAATACCAGGTGTAAAAAAAGCAGTGCTAACCGCGGTTAGCGCTGCTTTTTTTTATCACTAACAGGGTTAGCGAAATCCCTGATAATAGGAGAAATGTCGCTTAACAACATTTCTCCTATTATTTTTCTCTGGAACGCCCCCTTTGCATCTCATTTGAGATGCAAGGGGAAGCGTAGAGAAAAAGGGTGCTACCATGCGAATTTGCGTGTTAGCACCCTGTTGCTGATAGGGAGCTAATTTTATCTCTGCTTTCTTGGCTTTTAAAGCCAAAAAAGCGGAGATAAATCCCTTGATAATATGCCCCCAACTCACTTAAGTCACATCTTTGAATGTAAATGGCTCGACCCATTAGCTATGTAGAGTCAGCTTTGAAGGGTATTGGGCTCCCTGACCTATTCAAAGACCCATTGGCATGCAGAAAGGTTTCAAAGCAAAAGGTAATCAACATGTTTTTATCGATGGCAGAATATAAGCGGAAGGAAATAACCAGGACAAACAGGCAGTGCGTATCTATCATCAGAGCCCGCCGCTGATAGAGAGAGGGTACTCCTATTCAGCAAATGTCACTAGTGCGCATTATAAATTCATACTTTTGAGATGTCGTATGAACATGATACCGTTGATGTTAGGTTATCCAGAAAAAACGTATAACCACTCAGATGTAATTTTGTGCCCGTGTGATAACCTCTCTATACAAACTGGGTTACACCTAGTCCTGTTTTGCAGGCTCTATGAGAAAGAAAGGAATGACTACCTCACACCAATTTTAAAGCGACAACATTTTAAACAAGGTTGGGTCGCATTTTTTTTTTTTTTATCGTTGTCTAACCCCCTCTTCTGCTTTTCAGTATCCAGGTTTTTATGGGCTTGCATGAGAAAGAGGAGGGGGCTGCAAATATTGTTGGGCTTGCTATGCAGTAAATTTGCACAACACACTCTGGAGTTGCTTATGCAATAAGAGTTTTTAATAAATGTGAAAGGATTTGCTGCTACTGATTTTTATGTAAGATGAATTGGGAATCATTTACTGTTTCATCATTCATTTATTTGTGCTTTTATGATCGTTTTTACTGGATCGATTAAAGAACCGATTGATTGATTGGCTTGACCTGTAATGAGATAAGAAAAAAGATCATGTAAAACCTTAACATGGACACATTTATCGGAAGAGGACTCACAAATTAAAGAGAGACTGGCTGAGTACGGGAGTTAACAGAAGCTGTAAACTAGTTTCACAGGCTGTCCCCTCTACATGAACACTTGTTCCATCAAATGCAGAGTTGCAATCCTTATCATGAAGTTACTATTGCACAAGAGAATCAGAAAGTGGTCAGACTTCGAATGTCGATGTTCATTATTTGTGCAACCCAGCAGACTCAATACCACATTGGCTTTTGGACTAGTACACACATATAGCATCCAGAATCAATCCACACTTTCAAAACTGTGTAGACTCTGTAGAATTCAACTTATTCACAATGGTGGTGCCAGAGACTGGGCCATGGCACCTGAAACTCTAATAGACAGATCTGGAATACCTGAAAGACACTATGGGAAAGATAGGGTGATGATAAATGATCTAATTAGTGGCCATTGCACCCAGAAGAATATAACCCCACATTTCTGTCCTTCACCCAAGGTACAGTCTCATAAATGTATCATTTCTTGACTCGGGGGCACAGGTCTCTCTACAACGTAGAATTTGCTAGAATAGATGTAGCACTGAGAGATTTAACAACACAAAATAACATGGATCCTTCCCCCCGCATTAGTTGTTAACTAGAATCTCCAAATATTTCCCTCCCGTATATTTTTATTTATCCAGAAAGCCGAGCAGTCCCTGATAAAATTCAAGTGGAGACATTATGAGCTAGTGAGAAAGCAGGAGGCACTACTGCTGCAAAGAGAGGCCCACTAAACAATGGCCACCATTTATGACAATGGGGATAATTACTTATGCAACCTATAGATTATAATTGGGCTTGTGCATTCTACTAGTGAAGTAGTGTGGCTCACTGGTTAGAGGGAGCAGAGGACGGCCCGGGACCAGGGTTCGATTCCTGGCGCGGCAGGTTTCTGGACCAGGGTCAGCGGACTCGATAATTCTCTCGCCTCGGTGCCCACTCTGATCAGCGATCACACTCGGCAACTCTGGGCATTAGCTTGCCTCATCTTCACTAACGGCCCCACCAGACCGCCGGGGATGCCTGGTCTCACCCTGGAGATACCCATTAAGGGACCATCTCTCAGGGAAGCCAGGAAGGGTTTCGCAGCGGTCGAAGCGCCTTGGGACCCTACGGGTAAGTAGTGCGCTATATAAATGCCTATACATACATACATACATACATACTATGAAGAGCTTCATGGGTCCAGCCTCTTCAACATGATTGATGGAAGGAAGGATGTGTAAGACCCCTGATCACTGTCAGGCTGTTATAGTGTCTTGCGAATTAGAAATGAAAGAACTCTTTTGGATCCAGATGAACTCCGTAGAACTGTGACATAAGTGTTAGAGTGGAATGCACTGAAGGTTCGTTTAGAATATTGAGCTTGCAGTTACACACAGAAGAATAAAGGTGTGTATTACTAAGCTCCATGGGCCTCATTTATGAAGCCTTGCGTCAGTTTTGCGCTTCCGATGCGTCACTTTTTGTGACGCATCGGCGGCGTAACACATGCCTCCTGTTGCGCACTATTTACAAAGTGACGCATCTAAGCAGATGCGTCACTTTGTAAACCCCTGCGCTACATTATACCTGCGTCAGGTATAATGTATGCAGAGCGGGCGTTCCCCCGCACAAAGCCTCGTAATAGTGACGCAGTGAAATCTATGAGATTTCACTGCGTCACTTTTAGGACGCTGTTGCGTCAAAATCTTGCGCCTGCCTCACAGCAGGCGTAAGACTGACGCAAGCCCTTTCACATGGGGCTTTCCCCATGTGAAAGGACGCATTGCTGGAGTTGCGTCACTTTTGTGACACACCCCAGCAATGCGTGACTTTTGCGCTTACAGATACGTCAGAAATACTGACGTATCTGTAACTCCTTGCAACATGATGCGTCATACTGTAAATATGACGCATCAATCATGTCGCAAGGAGTGCGCACTGAGAAGTGACGCATCGCTGCTTTCACGCAGCGATGCGTCATTTCTCATAAATGAGGCCCCATGTGTGTTGCAGTTCTTTGCGGGTACGCAGGCTTGGGAGTGCACTACAAATGCTAATGTTTTAGAGGATAAGCAACCCAAACATCAACAGTGCTCTCAAAGAGAGAGTTTGCTATGGCCTAAAAAAACTGCTCAGGTGTGCTACATGTGTTCCAGTCGAAGTGAGGAATCCGCTTAATGCGTGTGGACTGAAGCACAGCTCCTGCCACCGTAAATAGGTTGAAAATAAACAAAACATTGCAAAGAAATCTACGTATTGATGACCAAGAACCTGCAGGTCAGATCATACGTAAAGAGAACGCACTGCTATGCAATATAGGATCATATGAAATCCTAAGCATGAACGCTAAAGGCAAATACAACCAGGTTTTCAAAGAACAGCTAGAACAGCTACTGATAATCATAAAATGCAAGATGACTTTACAGTTAGAAAGTGGGGAAGACAAAGAGCACACAAAAAGACACCTAAGAATTAAACAGTTATTTACTCACCAGAACCTGAGCAAAGTGAACCCGTTCAACCTCAGCACCAGGCACCACAACTCAGGTCAAGCAAAGGTATGAGCCCATCCCCACAGTCTCCAAATATATTTGGTATAGTGAAATGTTTCAGCTGCAAGAGAAGGCAGTCACATTTCCAGCTATCATAACAGTTAATCTTGATGCCAGCATGTGGCAAGGCCTCACTGCTGAGTCACATAAACCAAGCTAAAGAGATCCACACGCAGTGTTAGTAAGCGCCACACTGGTCTACAACTTTGCCGCTTTCCTGAAACCATCATCATGATTCGATACTGCCAAAAAGCTAAATACTGCGGTTAGATGGACTGCTTCAATAGAGTTAGCTTAATCCAATGTCAAATGTTCATTACAAAACTTACATCTTCTACTTGAAACACCAAAAACTGGTGAAACCATTGACAAATTGAAAGTTATTGATGGATGTTTGTCGGATTTGTTCAGATGATGAATGCTGAGAGAAACTCCTAGTCTGGAGTGAGTTTTGATGGCTGCCACAGTTGAAGAGCATGCTTATAGACAAGCTGCCGACATGGAGGCAGGAGGTGCCCAAAATGAACCAGTCAAAAGTAAGCTGAAGCCAAAGACTGAAGGACACAAGGTGATGTCTGCCTGTAAAAGAGAATTTGTGTTTTAGATGTTGGTTCTTGCTTCCATACATAGATAACGTTTCCACTCTCTGACAGATTTGTAAAGGCTGTGGAAAGGAGAACCATTTTATGACAGTTCGCAAAGGCAAGACAATTGCAAGTACATTTTGGCGTGAAAACAAAATGGCCACAAACATTTTTCAGTATCAACGTTCAACGCGTACCTACCTGTCAAAGCGCCAACATCAGTTAAAACAAATCAACACAAAACAACTTTGATCGTGATCTAAATCATTGTCAAATAGCTGTTCTGTATCATTGTCCAGTGAGAATGAAAAACATTATTATGCTATGTAGATGTTTACTTCAGAAAACAAGCACATGTTGGGCCGGCTGCTTGTGAAGAAAAATGTCAAGGAAAAATCATAATGCCAAAGCACCAAAGTCATTCAAACATTGTCCTAAACTTACACTGAAAGTAAATGATTGCTCAATACCTTTTATTATTGACTGAAGTATATCGATAAACATTATGCCTGAGGAGAAATACAATGAATTGTCTCTGTTACGGCAATTTACACTATCAAAAACCAAAGTGCTTACATGGGCTGCATCAATGCCCTTAAAAACGTAAGGTTAATTTGTAGCGACTATGAAATGTAAGAAAATGAAGGTACAAGCACTCATCCTTGTGCTTCACTGCACAGTGTTCAGTGCCTATCTTCTCATTTTCAGCACAGCTGCAGATCTTGGACTGCTTTATGTGAATTACAACATGAATGATAACCACAAACTAGTAAGTCAGTTCCCTTCATTATATCATGGGTTGTTAAAAGTTAAGACTGTGAAGTGAAGTTGCATATTAATGTCGCTGTCAGTCTTGTTGCTCAAAGACATAGACAAATTGATTTTCATTTCCAAAAAGCTGTTCCTTAAGCATGATATTATTGAGGGGTTGATTCCCATCTCGGTCGGTCAGCTCCCCGAAAGCTATCCATAGCCTTACCTTATAGCCGAATCGTACCAGGCGCAGGACCGTCCGGGCGAGGAAGTGCAATGCTAAAAAGTGCCAAATTTCTGACCGACACGTACCCTCCGACTCCATCCACATTTTCCGTCCGACCCTGACCCGGAAACACACAATTCGCGTCGCACGGCTCCATAAACACTGCAACTTTCGGCCGGTCAAGTACGATGCATTGTTCATACGTTCCGGACGGGTCGCCACATACAGCACGTCACAGCATCCGGAAGAGCTGCATATCAGGTACGAATCGCGCCAGAACACAATCCATGGATTCGAAACGGACCAGCTAGCAACGGGTAGGAGACGGAGCAACATGAATCCCATCGCGCACGTCATACCAGTCCTGTACATCTATGACCGGATAAGGAACAGACGCGAACGACGCAGACGGTAGGTCTGATACCCACCATACAAACAAATTATATGTACCCGCCAAATATCACACACACCCAGGGGGTCGAGACCCTGTCCACTAGCAACATGTCACCACAGGGGCGCATGGCCATCTGCACTGCAACCCCCACCCATAGGGGCATGTTGCCCACCACTACTGCTACTCCACCCATAGAGGCACTTTGCCCACCACTACTGCCACTCCACGCATAGGGGCATGTTGCCCACCACAACTGCCACCCCACCCATATGTGTCATTTTGTGTATCACTACTGCCACCCCACCCATATGTGTCATGTTGTACTCCACTACTGCCACCCCACCCATAGGGCCATGTTGCCCACCACTACTGCCACCCCACCCATATGTGTCATGTTGTCTATCACTACTGCCACCCCACCCATATGTGTCATGTTGTACTCCACTACTGCCACCCCACAAATAGGGTCATGTTGCCCAGCACTACTGCCACCCCACCCATATGTGTCATGTTGTGTGTCAGTACTTCCACCCCACCCATATGTGTCATGTTGTACTCCACTACTGCCACCCCACCCATAGAAAAACACACAAGATGATGGATGGAATGTTGCTCAATGGCAAAACATTCACCCCCAGTCGCAGATCTGGGTTTAATCCATTGTTATTTTGCTCACCAGGCCACCCCATCTCAGACATGGCCTATGCAAATCAGTCTTGACCCTGTGCCTCATGGGAACAGTCCAGCCCGAACTGGCAAGCCATGTCTTCCCTGGACCGGAATCAAGCATCCTAGGACCAGTTCCTGGCTATCAGCCGTCATCAGCCAGGATAGCTTGACTCCAGTGGCGTAGAGAGCACAGGACCCATGTCTGGGGATACCCTTCCCACATAGGGAAAACAGCAGAGCAAAGCACACAAGATGATAGACGGAATGTTGCACAGTGGCAAAACATTCACCCCCAGTCACAGATCTGGGTTTAATCCATTGTTATTTTGCTCACCACACCACCCCAGTTCAGACATGACCATATGCAAATCAGTCTAAATCCCCTAACATCACAGTGACCTAAAGGTATGTGTCATCATGGAAATAGCAGCAAATGTCAAACAGTGTGTATGATTCCTGGTAGCAGAACATGACACACATTTTGTAGCAAAGTAGTGGTTGTGTCACATACCCACAGAGATGTGGCGAGGCAACACACTTGGCCATGTGCAGACAAGCAGCACCCATGGGGCTGACACAAAAGCAGAAGTGACCATCATAATGCATACACACATCTTGAAAATAGACACACAAAGCAATGCATCCTGTGTAGATTGTAGGTGTCAGTACACAAAATACCATTCCATGGCAGCAATGGGCAGGACAAATAGGAACAATGTGCAGAATGATGAGCTATGACTCATAGGGACAGTAGGGAAAATAAACCAAACAATTGCCCAAGACAGCAATTCCAATGCACTGGTGCCGATGCACAAACACCAACAGGCAACCTCACACTGCAGATTTCACACAGCATGTGTGTGTGTGTGTGTCTCAGTATCCCCAGGCAACTACACAACACATGAGGGTGGCTGAACCAAAATGACACAGATGTGGACACAGTGCCACACAAAAGTAAGCCATCAATTATGCACCCCTTAGTGGGCAATCAGGCATTCTGAGATGAGAGGGATACCAACAGACACATGTGACACAAGCTGGAATGAACATCAACTGAAACAGTATGAGACAGACTCACAACAGCACTACCCCCAGGCACCATAAATTGGGGTGACACAAGCCTGCATGAAAGCTCCACTGTGATGCCAGAGGAAGATGTCGTGCAAACTGGGAAACACAGACAGGTGTCCTGTGACACAAATGTTCATCACACCTACACAAACACCAATCACTCAGCATGGTTGACTTCAACCAGGGACAAAAGGGATGTAGAGGCCCAGACGTGCAAACATTCACATCTGTCTACGCTCAACACCACACACCCTGAACTGCACTGATGTGCATCACTGAAGCCCACATGGACTGGTAACATTGCCCTGGCACCGGTGATAAACACAGTAATCTTGTGAGGATCTAAGGTGCACAGACTGATCACACAAGGACAGTCTACAACCACGGTGAATGACAGACACACATGGCACATGGGTACATGGCCATGACGTCAGACCTCCATTAACCTTAGGAATCCCTGACACAGTCCCAGGACAATGAAGAAACCAAGGAGAACCACAAGGCACATATGCTGAAACCTGCCAACATTGCACCTCTGAACCTGACGGGTGGGAGCAGTCACACACACACACACACTTGTCTGAATCACTGAAAGGTACCACCTATGGACATCTACATGATATTGTGAACAAACAAGTGCTCATGGGAGCCCTGACTGTGTAACATCTGCGTCTGACCACAACATCACCACTCGGAACTGACAAATCTGAATGATGACACAAACATGAACAGTAGTGTGTCATGCACCCACAACTCTGGGAGCCCCTGACAAAGATGTGTGATGAACACAGGACAACTCTGCAAGCATCACCAACACCAACATATGAAGGTAACACAGCCTGTGTAGAAAAAGGGATGGGAACACACACAGACATGCCCACACAACACACACCATGGACCCAGGCAATGTCACAGAACAACACACTAACTTGATGGGACTCAACTCCTGTGGAAGCACATCTGTACCAAACATAGTTCCAGCAGGTCAATGTCATGTCAGCACAACACTGGTTCAGTTAACCATCATTTACCACCCAATGTAGGCACTGGTCACATCCGCCTGGGTACAGTAGTGTCCCTTAAGTCATCTGCACATACACAATACATATGTCTAGCAAGTTGCACAGAGGACACAGTTGACTCCACACCAATGATGCCCACACCTGCATGTCCAGTGGAGATGGGCCCACAGTCAGGAAAAGAGACAAATTGTAAAATGTGAAGAACATCATATGTGCATGGGTGCAAGCCACAGATGTGGCCATGCAAATCAAATGTTAACATCCCTGTGCTAAATTATTTAATCATGACACACCCAGTTAGCTCCAAAGGATGACATGGATATCAACCTGAACAGGATACATATCTCATCGACCACATGGAGTACATCACATCAACACCTCAGTATCCAACACTGAAAATCCTGCATCATCACAGTAAGGTCAGGGTAAACATTATCAACATAATGTACAGCTAAATCAAATGCACAAGCATCACAAAAAATGCTTTATTCAGCAAATTCAAAGCTGAAAGGGAAAGTTCCAAAAGAAAAACTAAGTTCAATGTCCTGTTAAAATCCAAAGTCCAAATAGGGTGTGAGTGACATGTGTCACCCGTTTTTTGCCTGCACTGCTAAGGACTGGGCAAATCTGCTCTGAGGGGCATACATGGGGGCAGGCCAGGCACCACAGGGACAGGATCAGGGTTCAACAGAAGGAGGTAGTGAAGGGGTGGTGGGTGCAGGAGAGTCACTGGCAACTGCAGTGGAGGTGTCTGACATGGTGTGTGCCGTCACAACTGTGGGGCACAAGTCTGGTGGGGTGGGTGCCGGAACAACTGCAGTGGGCAGGTCAGGTGTAGTGGATAGGCTCTCCACTGCAGTGCCCATGTCAGACTGGGTGGTCGTGGACTCCACTGCAGGGCCTAACTCCATGAGAGCAGAATGGGGTCCAGGTGAGGTTTGCAGGACAGAGGGGGGAACCACAGTCCCCACAACAGTTTCACAGACAGGCTGATCAGGGCAGGGGTGGTGTCAGTGGAAGAGCAAGTGGTAGGGGGGGAGGAGGGGAGGGCCTCAGCATTTTGGGGATGATGTATCTGTGGGTGGGGGTACCTGGGGCAGGGTGTGGCGGGGAAACTGATGAGTGCTGACCTGGGGGATGTTGGAAGGAGACTGTGCAGTCGAGCTGTGGGGTGGGGATGGGGTCTTGCTCTTCCTGGTACGGGGTGACTTGTGGGTGGGGGCCTCAGTCTGCCTGCACCTGGGGGAAGGTGTGCAGGTAAGAGGGGCACTGCCCTGTGTGTGTGGGGACTTCCTCTTCCCCCTGTACCCTGGATTTGCTGGATCGTGGGGAAGAGGCCAAGGTCTCACAGGAAGAGCTTCTTTGGAGATGGGTTTGCAGGTTGTTGTGAATCTATCTAGGACCCTAATTAGATATCCCCGATTCATGCCCTTATATGGTTATAACAAAACATATCCTTATAAAGGCATAAGAATCATGTCCATATTTAGTAATAGCCCGTGCAGTCCAAATACGGCAAGGCTACTCCCATAGACTCCTAGAAAGTACAACGCGTTCTTTAAACAAACCAAGCCTTCAGCAGCCCGGGAATTCCCCCTGCTTTTGTTTTGATTTGAACAAGAACTCCTGGAGTCCAGAAAGGACTGTTAGTTCTTAGTGACGTCTTATGTCCAACCTTTCGTCAAACCCGGCACCTTCCAGGTATAAATATACCAACGTTGCCTTAGACAAACACACGGTGGTTTGGAGCAGAGCGGCTATCTACTTTCCCGACGCCCAGCTGATGCGAGTGCCGAAGGAAGCCGACCCTCCCATTTGACGCACTGAGAGAGACGCTGTCTTTTCTCCTGCTGAGAAATTCCAGCTCCGGTGTTTCCAGTCACCCTTGCGGGTTGCTGGGAGATCGAGTCCCGAGAGAGAGATACAAGACCTTCTTCATTCTAGAACCAAGGTACAGAGCTGATTAAAACCTTAAGAGAATTCTTGATTCAGATTTTTGGCAAAAACGAACTTAACTTAAACTGCAACTTACTTACTCCTTCCCACGTATTAGGCTTAGGTCAGGTACACCGGGGTAGGCGTATCTTAGAAGCACCAGTTGAGTACATTAGTCAATGTTTTTATGTATGTATATATTTTATCCGTTTTAAAGTATCATATGGCTCAGAAACCATATCAATGCTTTTACAGTATTATTTTATAATACTCCTTTTACTGTACGCACTTTACTTCATGATAAGTATTGCAATTGTGGCAATTAATTTCTCTTGCATGAGAAAGAAGACTGCTCAATAAATAACAACTTTTATTGAAAACGCCCGTCTCTCTATTTCTCTGCACTCCTGGTGAAATTAAGCATGCACGATTGACTGAGTGAAATAGCTGTCTATTGTTTTCACGCTACTCTAGAGATATACTCTTTATTCTGAGGGAGCAAAGTTGTCATGTTTATGCGGTTGTCAGAAACTAATCCCTTCTTGTCTAATCAGGAAAGTTAACTCCTTCCCGAACATTCAAGAAAGTTTCTAGTGACCCCTGAGCTAGCTGGCAAACCTAATTAAGTCTAACATAGTCAGTAGAGACCTAGATGACCTCAGTCCTACGTCTACACTGCTGTTTATGTTATTCCAATGCGCAGAGCCTATTGGGAATATAGGAACTACACTACAAGGTGAGGCAAGGGAAGGGCTCTTGGAGGGAGAGGGATTGGAGGACTGCGGAGTGGTTGTGGGTGCGTGTGTGTGTGTTTGCAAACCATCCCCTGTGACTGTGGTATTAGTCTCCTGACTTTCTTGCGTGCACGTCTTGACTTTGGTTTGGGTAATTGTGTGCTTTCCGTGTCTGTGTGTTTGGGTGACTGTGCTGGTGTGTGTGTGCTGGGGACAGGTAGGGTGCTAGGAATTGTTGATGGGGCAGAGGCTGAAGGGGAGAGGGACTGTTGTAGGAGGGATACTGCTGCCATCAGGGAGGAGGCCATGGACTGATTGGTCCTCTGTAGGGCAGACATGCCCGATGAGATGCCCTCCATGAATGACACCAGTTGTGTCAACAGACTGGTGTGTGCATGGAGGACACTCAGCATTGATGTCTGCCCTAAATGGATCTGTTCAAGCTAGTCCACAGACTCCACACTCAGGGCAGCAGGGGACACAGTGGCAGGGGCTGCGGTGCCAGGCATGAAGGAGACATCCTCCTGAACACAGGAGCTGCCACTGACCTCTAGGAACGGAGCAGAGGGGAGGGTGGTGGTGGTTGTGGCGTGAACAGCCTCACTATCTGTGGTTTGCTGGCTGCTGACACCCGCCCCCAAAAGGGAGTCATCCTCTGAGCTGCTGTGGTCCTCAGCTGAGGTGGATGGTGCAGAGGACTCCTCAGTGTGGCTCCCTTCACCCTCCGTGCCACTGGATCCCTCCGACTCCTCGGTTGCTGGCCCAGACTGGCTCTGCGGCTCATCCACTTCCGTGGCGCTGTCTCCTCCTGTGCCCGTGGATGTCTCTGCATATAAGTTGGAAAACAAGACCCACATTAGTTGCCTGCACTGACTGCACACAACACAGTGAATACAGCACAATACAGGGCATGCACTGGCATTGTCACCTGATAAGTGCTCAAACTGCCCACACTGGTGTACATAGGGGAATGGTCAGTCTGAGCATCAATCATAACACCCATATCCCTCCTGGACCTGTACCCATATGTCTGTTGCATTCTGGATGACAATACCCCAGAGAGCACAAATGCACCACCTACACAGTTGTTGGACATGCAAGTGACCATGTAGATGTTTGTTACTAAACACACACATCACATCAGTTGCCACTCACTCAGTACAGGTGTCAGGATGAATGGATGGCCAGAGTCACATTTCACAATCTTGTGATGCCTACCAGCACCACACACAATGATGTCCTCACGTCCTGATTGTCAATGACACAATGGGGTGCATGGAGCACCTTTGACTCCAATGCAGGATCCCTCTTAGCAAGTCAATGCCCTGGCACAGGCATGCATGGTGAGTCAGTCTTCACTGACACATGCCATAGGGGCAGGGCATCCAGACAATATCAGTCTGCACTGTGTCACAATCATAAGTCATGCCCATAGCAAACTCTGCAGCTGACAAGTGCACTTGTCCGTCCCCTGCCAAAAACTGTTTATGGACTATGATGAACCCACATCACTAAAACCAGACATATGAGTGACTGGAAACACAACTACCTGAACATGAGCACCTCAAAGTCTGCTGTGAATGAAACACAGCTGCATGAAAGTCACTGTTGCATACAGAAATTTGCACAGTCAAGTGAGCAGACCCCCATATGTTGCACAGGTATTGTCCCCATAGTCACATCTCAGATGTCCTGCTGACACTAAAATCATCTACACAACAGTTGTCACAAAAAGGAAGCCACACCACAATGAAATTGTGTCATACACCTGATGGCACATTTCACGAAGCACAATCAGTAGGTTGATACACAGGAGTGTGAGTACAGAGTCTCCCAATGCCCGTGGAGTGGGCATGACTGCCCAGGAAAACCTGAAACAGTGTATAGGCCTGGACAGAAGGTAGGTGTCTGGGCAAGTGTGACACACTTGATATACATACTCCTGAGGAAACTACATGGACTCACCAGCTGCATGGGTGTGTTTTAAAAACCCCACACACATGTGGTGACCCAGACCAGCAATTGGAACACATATGAAAGGCACACACAGAACACATGGCAGAGACCAGACATAGGGCAAACAATAGACCCACCCACGAAGCAAACATCTGAGTTCTAGTAACATATGCTGCACAGATCCTTCAGCATGGCTGACTGCAGGGACACAGTGCCCAAGTGAAGAAAGTCACAGACTGTAGGGGCCACAACTGTGGATGAAATGAGGAGGGTGACATACACGATTGAGGGACATGAGTGCAGGACTACAAGACCAACATAATGTGGAAGCATGACCAGGCCAAAAGACTGCAAATAGCATGTCAGACATAGTTCACAGATTGGGCATGGATTTACCCCCTCCTTGCTGCTGTCTGGCCTTCAGTTGCCCATCCATGAGCGGGAAGACCACCGCCAGAATTCTGAGCATGTGGGGGGTCAGGGTCCGGTGTCCGCCCCTACGGCGAGTAGGCGACAGCTTCAGCTGGACCCTTGCGACCTTCTGGGTCCAGCCACGTAGGTCCTCCCACTTCTTCTGGCAGTTGTGGATCTGGCACTTGTAGACCCCCACTGATCATACAGCCCGGGCGATGGTCAGCCAGATCTCCTGCTTCTGGTGGGCATCCACCTGTGAGGATGACATAGTGAAGAGGACATTACCACACATGCCACATTATTGTGCTGCATACAAATGAAAATACATGTAGTCAACACAAAGCTAAAAGAGGTACACAGGTAGTGCACCCATAGAAATGTGCATTTGTACTGCATGTCTGAAATGGTAACATTGCCTAGGAATTTAAGGCTAGCACTACTGCACTTTTGCAGCAGGACACCTGTTCATCACATGTACCCACATGAATTGGGTGCTGAAAGTACTCAGTGCATATGCTTCCCACTGCTGTGCACACTTCTATTACTGCTAGTCAGACAACTTGCAGAATTGGTAGGCAGTGGACTGCACACTCACCTGCTCCCCTGGCTTTCCATACAGCTTGCTGTACTGTGGGCGTACCCTCCAGCAAGGTCTGGTTCTCCTCCTCTGTTAATGCTGGGGCCCTCTCCAGAGTACGTGCCAGTGCAGGATCCAGAGGAAGCATAGATAGCAGCAGTGGTATCAGAGATGTGGTCCTGTAACATGTAGTGCAGGCAAGTGAGCTCCCTGGGGGCCTTAAGTTAGTGCTGCAAAGGCAGAATCTGTGACATTGCTCCTTACTGATAGGCCCGACATGGTTGCATTCTACGAATCTGTCCAATCCATGGAAATGTGAGACTCAAACACGTCTTCTGCATCGTTCAAAATTTCACCTTCATGACACCCTAGGATTGCAACAAGGTTGTAGGCATCCAACTGAATTTCCAGCGCATGACTTGTACAATTTTTGAATTTGCGTCCGTCTCCATGACAGCTTATTGCCAATGAGTGCGTACGGCTTAATAAACTGACTATAGGACGCGTATTTTTTGAAACCTCACGCATCCGTCAATACGATTCAATGGGCTATGCGTGCGCACGTCTCGGTCCATTCTTATATGACGTGTCTGCTTACAAGTCACCTGCGTCGGTTGAGATTGCAATCAATGGCCAAGCCGTGCGCATGGCTCGGTCTAGAACAGCACGACGCTTCCCTGTAGAAGTCACCCGTGTCGGGTCACATTGCATACGCGTTGTACATGCATGAACCGAGCCGTGCGCACGCATAGCCCATTGTCTTCAATGTGAACCAACCTGGGTGACTCTAATGCATAAGCATTGTGCAGTCAATGGACAAGGTGTGCGCACTACTCAGTCCATGCATGTACGGCGCTTTTGCATACAAGTCACCTGCGTTGGTTCACATTGGTGTGACTTGCAGACGGATTCCACACAGATTTCATTGCCATGGCCACACCTTCAACACCACAGCATGTCCCACACTACATCCCATGGCATGTAAGGCTGCATCAAGTGTGTGTGTATGGAGGGGCAACATTTGTTTTCTTGTGTGGCACTTTGGTGCAGCCACTCCCAGGCTGTGCACGGGTTCATGGGGACAGAATACTTTTTGCGTTGCCAACCTCACCAATGTTATGTGCAAGTGTGCACTAATGGGCATGAGTCATGGACACAGTAGCAGTTTGGAGATGTGTATGACCTGTCATAAACACCCTGAGTACGTCACAGCGAGACCCATGGCCACAATCATGATAAACACCCACAGTCTGTGCGCATGTTGTGTCTCTGATTTCTGTGGTTCCATGTGCCCAATGGGAGACAGTGTCCACAATGTGATTTGTGCATCAACATTTATGCTGTTTGTGTGTATCTCAGGGAAGTCTATGTATTGCCTACAGGGGCCACAGGGGCCACTACCTGTGGGATTAGTTGTGGGATGTACATGATACGCCATGTCATGCCAGTGCACATGTGGCAATACAGGGACCATGGCTATCTTGCTGACATGGAATTATGAGGCTTGTGAAACATCAGTCCTCACTTGTCACTGTGTTGTGTGTTTTGAACGTGACAGCAGTACATAGGTACTCTGCCACATCCCAATGATTTGCCATTGCACTCCATGGAACTCCTGTACACATGTCTCATTGATGTGTGAGATGATGGGCATGAAGGTGACATATG
This sequence comes from Lissotriton helveticus, assembly GCF_964261635.1. NCBI lineage: Eukaryota > Metazoa > Chordata > Amphibia > Caudata > Salamandridae > Lissotriton > Lissotriton helveticus. The sequence continues at coordinate 1,706,254,689 of NC_136063.1, read as the reverse complement.
TGTCCATACCCAACAGCATACACCTCAGTTCATTATGTATTGCTATCATGTTATTTTTTGCAACGTCAGTGCCACATGGGTAGATGAATGTGAAATCTTACTTTACCCATCTGTGTACGGCAGGGCACCAGTTGTCCATAGGCCATTCCCTGACCTTGAAACCATGGTGGAACTTGACAGCATCCGACGGTCCCGCTTCACCAGGACACTGATTGATGAGTTGGCGGAGCAGTTGGCGCCACATCTGCTGCCTGGCTGGACATACCCTACAGCACTGACCCCAAAGGTGAAGGTGATAGCAGCCCTGCACTTCTTTGCCACCGGTACATTTCAACATACTGTGGCTACTGCTTGCGGTATGTCACAAACTATGTTCAGCCGTGTGCTTCGTGATGTCTTGGAGGGGACGTTGCATTTCCTTGACTTGTACATCAGGTTTCCTAGCCCTGTTGAACCCACTGACATTAGGGATGCCTTTTATAGACTGGGGTAGGATGCCAAATGCCAACTAATTACCGATTTCGCCAATCTTGGACTACACCAGCTAGTCAAGGGTCCTACCCATCAAGCTGGACACTCCCTGGACGGGCTATTTACTAATGATCCTGACATTACTGTATCAGATATTATTCCAATTTCATGGTCAGACCATAGGGCTATTATCTTTCAATTGGATGCACGATTCTCTACCATTCTGCAGTCCAGACCTCGCACCAAGATAGGTGCCCGGGCCTGGAAAACTGCAGATCTCCCTCAGATGCTGCATTCTTTGGCCTCCTCCTATCCTCAGGGAGGAAATAGCTTACCATCATCAGCCTCAGAGTTCCAGGACTGGATCAGAAGCGCCGCTGATTTAGTGGCCCCAGAGAAATTTATGCAACCAAATAGAGTATCTCCTTCAGCCCCCTGGTATAATGAAGATCTTCGCCTACATCGCCAACATTGTAGGAATTTAGAAAGGCGCTGGAGGAAAGCTTACTGTGACACAGCTAGACAAATTTATAAAGATGCTCTTATGATCTATAAAAAGGCGATCCTGGCTCGGAAAACAGTCTTTTACTCAGCACAAATTGAGACTGCTGCTAACTCTGCCAGAGAACTTTTCGCCGTTGTCACCACCTTGTCCACCCCCTCTACTGGACCTGGAGTGGAGCCCTCGCAGACTTTCTGCAATGAATTGGCTATCTTTTTCACTACTAAGGTTGCAGATATCTACGCTTCATTTGGAAATGATATTAGAGTTCAACATAGAGGTGACAGCAGGAAAGAAATACTGTCACACCCTAATCCCGATTCCTTCTCTTGCTTCTCACCTGTCTCACATCAGGATGTGATCAAAATCATTTCCACCACTAAATCGGGCTCTCCGTTGGACCCCTGTCCCCCGTCCGTGATGCAGAAACTCACAGAAGTGATCTCACTCCCATTGATGGAAATCTGTAATAACATATTCCTAACAGGCCAATTCCCTAGTATCTGGAAGAAGGCTGTTATTAAACCCCTCCTAAAAAAACCGTCCTTAGATCCTACTGCGGTCGCAAGTTATAGACCTATTGCGTGCCTGCCCTTTCCTGCCAAAATATGCGAATACCTGATGAATCAGCAGCTCTCAGAGTTCGTCGAGACTCACCAACTTCTCGACGAAACGCAGTTTGGATTCAGGAGAGGGCATGGAACAGAGACTGCCTTGATAAAGGCCTCTGATGAGATCAGGACGATCATGGATCAGGGAGGGGCGGCTGTCCTTATCCTTTTGGATTTGTCAGCAGCCTTTGACACGGTCGACCATGTCACTCTTGTCGACCGTGTCACAACCCTGGGTATAAATGGTCGGGCTAAGGATCTTATTTCATCCTTCCTGGCAAACCGTACCCAGACAGTAAGGCTTGGAGACTATTACTCTCCCATCTCTGCACTCCCTTGTGGAGTCCCACAAGGCTCCTCGCTAAGTCCCATGCTCTTTAACATCTATGTAGCGGACTTAGCGAGGATAATAAAGGCCTATGGGATACAGTTAACATCGTATGCAGATGATACCCAGCTGGTGCTGGGTATCCATAAGGATGGCCATACTGTAGCAGCCAACTTCCAGAAAGCTATGCTCGAGGTTAGTACCTGGATGGCCATGAACTGCCTCAGGCTTAACTCGGACAAGACCGAGATCATGACATTTGGAAAACTCTCCCCTGAATGGTCTCTCGGTTGGTGGCCAGACAAGCTCGGCCATCCACCTGTCCCAGTGGAAAAAGCCAGAAACCTGGGAGTGATTTTCGACAACAAGTTGGTCTTTGACCTCCATGTTAATAAGGTGGTGTCATCTTCATTTTTCATCTTGAAAAAGATCAAGAAGCTGCTACCTTATCTCCCTCCGTCAGCCGGGAAGACTCTGGTCTCTACCTTAGTCTTCTCAAAAATAGACTACGCGAACGCTCTCTTCCTCCACACTCAGAAGCGTGTCATCATGAAGCTGCAATCCATTCAGAACGCGGCTGCTAGGATGCTTCTTAATATCCCTCGCCGCAAATCTACCACTTCTGCTATTCGCCAGCTTCACTGGCTGAGAGTCGAGAGCCGTGTTAAATTTAAGGCCCTTTGTATTGCCTATAAGGCCATACATGGCACAGGACCCAGATTCTTGATCGAAGCTTTTCAGCTCTACACCCCCAGAAGGCACCTTAGATCGGCCAATACCAGTCTTCTGTCGGTGCCGCGTACAAGATCAGTCACCTGGGGTGATAGGCGCTTTCTTGTGGCCACTCCAAAACTTTGGAACCTTCTGCCAACTGCCATAAAAGCCGCTCCGAATCTGATTAGCTTCCGTAGACTTCTGAAAACATGGTTGTTTAACCAGTGAGAAGATGGTAGGATGATGAACTCTTGTTGCTCCACAGCGCCGAGACACCTTCGGGTATTTGTCGCGCTATAAAAGTTGCGTAAATAAATAAATAAATAAATAAATAAATTGGATCAATTGATGGGACACATGTGGCCCTGATACAACCACGGGCACATGAGCAGACATACCGGAACAGGAAACATTTCCACTCCATCAATGCTCTGGTGGTATGTCTATCGGACATGGTGATCACACGTGTGTGTATGTTTCCCTGTTTCTCTGCACAATGCCTACATCATGAGGAGGAGTCGCATAGCGTTGAGGATGTCACAGATGCCAAACCAACATGCCTGGCTTGTTGGTGTGTACTGTTTACCATTGTGTGTGTTTTGCAATGTTGTCTCCCATCCCCTTACAATATAATCAACTAATGAGCAATTCCTTGTATGTAGGTGACTCTGGATACCCCAACATGCTGTGGTTGCTGACACCCCTCAGGAACCCTGTGACAGCAGCCGAGATGCGCTACAATGAGGCACATGGTCGAACCAGGTGAGTGATTGAGCGTACCTTTGGTCTCCTGAAAAGCTGCGTCGCTGCCTGGATAAGACCGGAGGGGCCCTCCCATATGAGCCTGCAAAGGTGTGCAAGATCATCATAGTCTGCTGCATGCTACACAACATGGCAGTGGGAAGAAGGTGCCTCTCATACAGGATGCCGATGACCAACATCCGCCACCTGTGGTGGATCCTGGCCTGGGCCACGAGGCCAGTGATGATGATGATGAGGGTGACGTCCACACACAGCTCATCAACAACTTCTTCAGCTGAATGTGAGTTCACAGGGTTGTTATGTCAATGTCCTGAGTTAGCCTGTGATGTATTTGTGCAGCTCAGTTGCTGTTTGAGTTTGTCCGTGTGGTACTTTACTGGATGCGTGCAGTGATGTGTCCTGTCAGATGGTCTGTAGTCCACAATAGTGTTGACATGCTAACTTGTTACTGTGTAGGTTTCTTGTGACATGTTTTGTGCATGTGTATTGCATTTCCATCCTGTTCTGGTGTGCTTCTGACTGTGTCTCATTTCTGTCCTTCACAAGGCACTTTGTCGGTTGTTTGGTCAACTCTGACACCCAACAACCAGAATCCAATGCCAGGATGGAACTTCTAGTTTTCCATCATGTGATGTACCACACACCCCTGAAACTCAATTTGACGACACTTGGTGACCGCGTGCCCACTGTCATGTGGATTCACCTTGCTACTGTTGTGTAATAAACTTGTTTCTGATGTGTAATGTACCTGTGCTTCACTTAGTTATGTGTGTTGTCTGTCTTCACACATCTGATTGCCATTTGGTTACCTCGCCTGTGTGCTTGTTAGCACTGACTGTGGATTGTTGTGGTGTCTGTGCATTCCACCATATATCTGGCAAACATCTTTGTAGGCAATGTATCACATGTCCATGGTGAGTCTGTGTTGTGGTGCCCTATTGGTGTGTCTTCCTCATATGTGTCACATCAACATGAGTCACATAACGGTAATGACATTTCTGTAGTAGTTTGCATGCACTGTGTACTTCGGCATTTCATTAGCTCCATGATACATACCACGTTTTAATCACAACATAGGCAAGTATAGTGTAATAGTGAGTTTATTTACATACATGTGTGGAGATAGTGCTGTACATAAGGTTTAGAATCCAAAGTTCAAAGATGAGTTTGAAGTCTTGGTAGATGAAATGTCCAGAGTGAAGTCCACATTCATCTCCTACATTAGAACAACATGGACCCTCCATGTCATGTTGGGGAGTTGTGTCATGTGCAATAAGATGAACGCTTTGCACACAAAGGCCAATATCCAAAACAGGTTCCGGGTTCCTGGGGGATTTGCATGGACAACTGTGGCTCACTTGTCCTTCTTCGGACGACCCCTCTTCTTCTTCTGGGGGGGATCCTCAAGTGCAGGCGTCGACGGTGCATCAGACTTTCCACCAAATTCATCCTCCCTCCCTGTGGCATTTGCAGATGTTGGAGAAACAGATGTTGGCGGCACACACGGAGGTGTGGCCATATTTCTGCTGATCTGGCGGAGACAAGTCAATATGTCAATATGTACCGCAGTAAGTTTGTCCCACTTGGCCTCCATGCGTGCATGATGGCCAGCCAGCTCCTGTTGCATGTACTTGAGGATCCCCACTACCTGGCTGAATCCTCCGGTGCTATCCTGGTACGCGTACCAGTTGGGGGTCATCATGCAGTCCAGGCCCCTATGCAGGCCGTGACCTCTGCCTAACACCACTCCCACCACCCCAAGCCACACGGCCAGGGCCTGTGGTGGCAAGCACACTTGACCCTGGGCCCCCTTGGGTGATGCTACTAGTGTCATTGTCTGTAGCTTCTTGGATGGCCGGTATCCCTGTGCTGTTTGAATTCTGTGTCCTAGGTCTGTCTCGCTTGGTGGGAGTGCTCAGTCTGTGGCCAGATGTTGCTTGCATAGCTGCAGAGGGTGCAGATGTTTCTGATGCAAGGGCTGTATGATGACTCACTCTGGAGGTGTCAGGTTATTGTTCATCATCCGAAGAGGACAGAGCCAGATCCATACCAGAGAGCTCATCCTCCACCAGTCTGGGACAGGGACTCCTCTTCACTTTCTGCTGTTACTTTTCCCTGCACCACCTGTGTTTGGAAGAGACAGACATTGTCAGTTATGTCACTACAGGTATAAATGGTTAACCTATGTATTTGGCAACGGGGAGGGAGGAAGAGGTACTGATACATTCAGCTTACAATGGCAAGACCAACAATGAAGGAGGGGGGAATGGTCACTCATCCTGTGCAACCATGGTATTTACATATATTCATTCATTATTAAATACCCTCATATACGTACACAGGAATGGGACGGTGCATCTTATTTCGCTGCCTCAGTGTACTGTAGCACCATTTTCTTTGGGTCACCATTATTGCAAATATGATGTGCCTCCACCTGGAGGTAGACTGGCTGCTTTCCCAGTAGTGTTCAGAGGAGAAATAGGCCATATTATCACAGGGGGCTGAAACATGTTGCCCAACAGTGAACGACCCTGGTGCGGTGGATCAGTAGCTGGATCCACACACGCAACACCTTTGTTTGTAACTTCATACATCACAATGTTCATCATTTTTCCTTTGGCTTTGGGTGATGTGAGTGATTTTAACTCACATCACTTGAGTACAGACACACACTCTCAGTTTTCATCTATGGACTCTACAGGGAAACCAGCCCGTTTTCCTCCAGGTGGAGGCACAGCATATTTGCAACAATGGGGAGCCAATGATGAAGCTGCTACAGTAAACTGATGCGGAAAAGCATGATATACCACACTACCCATGTGTACGTATGTCAGGTTTTCAATGAAGGCAACACAATACGTAATGACCCAGGTTGCACAGGACGGGTGAACCATTCCCCCCTCCTTGATTTTTGTAACAATGGTTCATATACATGACATTTGCAACGGGACATCAGGATGTATGCCTGAACACTGCATTGTATTCAGTCGTCACAGACAGAGATTGATATTGTTGTAGTACATTGTCCTGCCAGGATGAAGCCTTTCAATGTGCATGTTTCTCTGTGTGCATGCTCAGCTCATGTATGGATTTCAATGTACATGGTAATTGGTACTCAAGGGCCATAGGGTGGCTGACACAGGAGTGTAATCCCTGTTAACATTTGACTCTGCTTCCCTGTGAGGGGGTGTGCCTGTGTTAACAAGATGGCTGATAGTGGAGTTCTGGTGTTTGGTGGTGGCCAATTCCCAGCAGGGCCTTGTGCTCCCCACAACAGAGCCCAGTCCCAGAGTTCTTGCCATTCTATTTCCAACCCCTCTGAGGTGAGCATGGTGCAGTGTGGGCTTGCTGGGCCATGTAGGTGGCTGAGGATTGTGAGTGGCTGCAACTCCCACCATGCTCTGGGCTACAACCCCTTCCCAGCATGCCCTCACTTCCCTCCTTTGGACTCTGCTTCCCTGTGAGGGGGAGCGCCTGTGCTGACATGATGGCTGACAGTGGAGTTCTGGTGTTTTTTGGTGGTGGACAATTCCCAGCAGGGCCTTGTGCTCCCCACAACAGAGCCCAGTCCCAGAGTTCTTGCCGGTCTATTTCCACCCCCTCTGAGGTGAGCTTGGTGCAGTGTGGGCTTGCTGGGCCATGTAAGTGGCTGAGGATTGTGAGTAACCTCAACTCCCACCATGATCTGGGCTACACCCCCTTCCCAGCATGCCCTCACTTCCCTCCTTTGGACTCTGCTTCCCTGTGAGGGGGTGCGCCTGTGCTGACATGATGGCTGACGGTGGAGTTCTGGTGTTTGGTGTTGACCAATTCTCAGCAGGGCCGTGTGCTCCCCACAACAAAGCCCAGTCCCTGAGTTCTTGCCAGCCTATTTCCACCCCCTCTGAGGTGACCATGGTGCAGTGTGGGCTTGCTGGGCCATGTAGGTGGCTGAGGATTGTGAGTGACTGCAACTCCCGCCATGCTGTGGGCTACACCCCCCTTCCCAGCGTGCCCTCAATTCCTTCCTTTGTACTCTGCTTCCCTGTGAGGGGGTGTGCCTGTGTTAACAAGATGGCTGATAGTGGAGTTCTGGTGTTTGGTGGTGGCCAATTCCCAGCAGGGCCTTGTGCTCCCCACAACAGAGCCCAGTCCCAGAGTTCTTGCCATTCTATTTCCAACCCCTCTGAGGTGAGCATGGTGCAGTGTGGGCTTGCTGGGCCATGTAGGTGGCTGAGGATTGTGAGTGACTGCAACTCCCACCATGCTCTGGGCTACAACCCCTTCCCAGCATGCCCTCACTTCCCTCCTTTGGACTCTGCTTCCCTGTGAGGGGGAGCGCCTGTGCTGACATGATGGCTGACAGTGGAGTTCTGGTGTTTTTTGGTGGTGGACAATTCCCAGCAGGGCCTTGTGCTCCCCACAACAGAGCCCAGTCCCAGAGTTCTTGCCGGTCTATTTCCACCCCCTCTGAGGTGAGCTTGGTGCAGTGTGGGCTTGCTGGGCCATGTAAGTGGCTGAGGATTGTGAGTAACCTCAACTCCCACCATGATCTGGGCTACACCCCCTTCCCAGCATGCCCTCACTTCCCTCCTTTGGACTCTGCTTCCCTGTGAGGGGGTGCGCCTGTGCTGACATGATGGCTGACGGTGGAGTTCTGGTGTTTGGTGTTGACCAATTCTCAGCAGGGCCGTGTGCTCCCCACAACAAAGCCCAGTCCCTGAGTTCTTGCCAGCCTATTTCCACCCCCTCTGAGGTGACCATGGTGCAGTGTGGGCTTGCTGGGCCATGTAGGTGGCTGAGGATTGTGAGTGACTGCAACTCCCGCCATGCTGTGGGCTACACCCCCCTTCCCAGCGTGCCCTCAATTCCTTCCTTTGTACTCTGCTTCCCTGTGAGGGGGTGTCCCTGTGCTGACAAGATGGCTGAACGTGGAGTTCTGGTGTTTGGTGGTGGCCAATTCCCAGCAGGGCCTTGTGCTCTCCACAACAGAGCCCAGTCCCAGAGTTCTTGACGGTCTATTTCCACCCCCTCTGAGGTGAGCATGGTTCAGAGAGGTGTTGATGGTCCAATTGGGAGGGGGAGCATTATCTGTGATAACAACGCCATCATGCTTTTGGATACACTCACTTCACCAACATACCCACTATTCTTTCCTGTCAGTCAGCTTCACTGTGAGGTAGTGGTTGTGGGGGCAAGAATGTATGACAGTGTTTACTTAGATTCGTGCCACTGCCTTGCTCAATTTGATGGTAGGTTTGTACTTGTCTTGACACAGTTACAAAGCACTATGATGTGGCCATTGTTGTGTTTGTCTGACTAGCATACACTTCTTGGGCTGATTAACTTTTGTTTACTATGCCTTTACTATCAGTGCATGGTTTCACTGTCCCCTTAATGGTGATGTGTGTGTATTGCGACACAATATTGAGTATATTGGTTGTGTACTCACCAGGCTCTGGTATGTCTGCTAGGCCATGGACGCTCTCTGATGGTAGGATGTCTCGCACCTTCTCCTGCCAGGACCTGAAATAGACTGGTTTGGCAGGAGGGCCACCGCCAGTGCGCTGATCAAGGCGTGTTCCCATCTGGAGGAGCTTCTTGACCCTCCGGCGGACATCATACCTCCTGTTCTGGATGCCGGTCTTTGTGTGATACATTGGTGCTTGTGCGTTCACCTTGTCCACAATCCTCTCCCACATATTCTTTTTCTGTGACATGGGGGTCCTTTGTACCAATGTACCAAATAAATGTGGCTCCACTCTGAGGATCTCATCTACCAGTTGGAGTTGTGGGTGTGTCTTTGTGTTTTTTTGTTTGTTATTTATTGACTTTGTCATTGATTGATTGGTCCTTTTTTGTGTTTTTCCCATTGTTGTTTTTGGGCATGTAGGAGATGTTCTTCCGACGAAGTTGGACGCTCTTGTTGGCTCATGCGGGCTGCTCCGTGTCTTTCAGGCTGACTTTGTTCTGTGTTGCATGCGAGTCTGTCACAATGGTCTCTCTCGCTTCAGGTACGTTTTCTGTGCGTGTCTGTTGTGCGGCTTGGGCTCCGTGCGAATGTGTTGGGTTTCATACGGACTGCATCGTACTGTGCATGTCGGACGTCGTGGGTACGTATCGTCGGGGACATTCCTGGTTTGTGTCGGTCGGTGCGGCGCGTGTCCAGTTTCTGGCCGAATAACTGCTTTCTGTCCGGCTCGGTCGTATGGCTTATTTTCTGTACGGCTTGGTTGTAGGTCACAGGCTTTACATCGTATTGCATGGGTCGTACAGTCCCTGTATGAGTCGGTGGGAGTCAATTTCCAGTCCGTGTCTGTCGGGTCGATTTCCGACCCGAATCGGAATTGGCCCCTAAGTGTTCAACTAGTCAAATGCAATGGGTTTCTCCCATAATAGTAGTGCCCAAAAAGACAGTGAAGGAGTTGTACGCATATGCATTGACACGTCAAACTCACAAGGCAATTGAACAAGAAAGACATCCAGTTCCACATATTGCTGACATGATAACACAGTTAAATGGTACAAAGATCTTCTGATGTCTTGATTTAAATAAAGGTTATTAACAGTTAGAACTTGAAGATTGCAAGTACATTACAACCTTTTCTACACATATTAGTCTATTTCAACACATAAGACTATGTTTTGGTATGTTATCTGCTGCAGAACTGTTTCAGAACATCATTAGACATTTCATGCAGCCTATCATAAATGCGTTCAATTCCAGCGTGCCAATATAAGGGAACGGTTATCCATCCAAGACGGCTGGGGTCTATATCAACTTCATTGTAAAATCCAACACACCAGCTACCATTTCATTAGCCAGAATATAACTGCCATGAGCCATGATTGTGACATGGTAAAGCTGAATGATATAATTACACACCAGTAATGTAACCAACTCACTTGTCCACTCACCTGTGATTGTGAATATCAAAAGTAAAAAAAATCAAGGATGAACTATCCATAACTCAGGAAGGAGTTATATTATGTGGGTTGAGAATCCTGTTTCCAGAGTCTGAGACAGAAAAAAGTTGAGGTAGCCCATGAAGAAGGACATCATGGAATTGTTGCTACAAAAAGAGCTCCTTGAACACTGAGTTTGGTTTCCTTACCTTGACAACAGGGTTCAAAAGGAATTAAAGACCTGTCAGTTAAGCAACTGCCTTTCTACGAATCCTTTCACCATAGCTTAAACATATCAGAAGTCCCAAAGCATACATGGTAGAGAATGGCCATTGACTTTTTTGGTCCACTTGACAATGAATTTCAGCGATGGGTGACTATGGATGTATACTCAAGATGTTCACTAATTGAAGTTCCTTCATCTACAACTCAAGAATGAGTAATTGAAAAACGAGATGGCATCTTTGTGACATGGGGGGTTCCAGCCAGAGTGAAGTCTGATAATGACCCGCCTTTCAATAGTTGAGAGTTCAGAGATTTCTTGGAGCATTTGGAAATAAAGCATCAAAAGAGCACACGTCTGTGACCATATGCCAACCATCTTAATAAGTGTTTTATGAGTATGCAAAAGAAAACACTGCAGCAAGATACTCTTCAGAAGCTCAATTTTAAAAATGTATTAAATTCGACCATAAAAGCTTATTGTTCATTAACCCACGGTGAAAGTCCTGCAGCTTTGATGTTCGGTAGAGCAATGAATGCCAAGTTACCTCAATTGCACAATCAGGCAAAAAGAAAGATGAGACAACAACTCATGATAAGAACTTGGTTAACCAACAAAAGATGAAAGTGTATGCTGACAAAAGACGGCATGCAAAGAATATCGTCCTTAAGAGAGGAGATTATGTGCTCATTTGACAAATGCAGAAAAGGAAGTCTGATACTCTTTTTGATGCAGAACTTTTCCAAGTGTTGTGTACTAAGGTACACATAGTGACTGTCCAGATACCTGGGAAGTCTATAACCTGAGACTCTTGTCATTTCATTCATCAGACCTATTAGGTAAAAGTGAGACTGGGTCTGTAACATCAGCAACCGTTGTTGCTTCTACATCGCTGACGCAGATCTTGGACATCCATGATGACACCTCCCAGTTTCCCAGAACAAGATTAGGTCAAACAATTAAAGAGCCAAACAGATTGATTAAAGAGATTTGAATGTATATGTCTATTTATATGAATATTTTGTAAGCATTTAATATTTTATTTAGCAGAAGGGAATAGGTAGGGCCAGATGTAGGTAGCCAAATACCGGTCAGTAACCGCTGAAATTCGGTAAACTCAGCCGTTACCGACCGGTATTTGGAAAATGAGATGTAGGGGTCAAAATTCATCTGAATCGGTAAATACGAGTCGGTATTTTACCGATTTGGAATGTTCCGAATCCTTATTTACCAATTTCTTATTTACCAAATCGGTAAATAAGAAATGGTAAAAAATTACTATTGAGATGTAGGAAACCCAAAAAATATTGAATTTAATGAAATTCTGTATTTAAGAGTCGGTATTTACCATGGATTGAAAGCAGGTGGTAACCAGGTGCAGGCTATAAAATAAGGACCCAAAATGTAACAGTGTTGTCAGAATGGCTGCTTTCTACGTCATAGCAAGGCGGCTACGGCTACAGGCAGCAGGAGAGAGGGTATGGAGAAGGGAGGGGCAAGTCTACAGGCAGAGGATAACGCTCTTCCAACTGACTGAGCCAGAGATACTGCAAAGGTACAGGCTACACCCCCAAACCATCCTGGACTTGATCAGGGACCTTCACCCACTCCTGGATCACCCAACACCAAGGGCGTGTGCCATTCCACCCCATGTGCAGGTGATATGTAGCCTACACCTGCTTGCAGTAGGTGGTGTGTCCCAGAGCTGCCTGTCCCGTTTCTTCAGGAAGTTCCTTGAGGCCATGATGCAGAGAATGCATCATTATATTAGATTCCCTGACACACCTGCGGAACTTGCGAAGACCAAAACAGATTTCTATCAACTGGCACGCTTCCCTCACGTCATAGGCTGTATAGATGGCACCCACATCCCACTCTGCCCACCTGCAGCCACCGAACACATTTAGAGGAACCGGAAGTCAACAGACTCAATCAATGTGCAGGTGATATGCAACGCTGGCAGCATCATAACAGACATTGTGGCCAAATTCTCAGGGAGCAACCACGACTCGTACATCTTCCAGATCAGTGGGATATACACTTGCCTTGTTGCTGGAGATTTCGGGGATGGATACCTGCTAGGTAAATAACTGTGACACACCATGATAGTCAATGCAGATGAATCAATCAGGAGTATGTAACTAATGGCACTCTCTTTTCCACCTAGGCGATAGTGCTTATGCTCTGCGGTGCTTTGTTCTCACCCCCTACATGAATCCATCTACCAGGAGTGAGAGGCGTTACAATGTGGCACACAGAGCAACACGCAGCATTGTAGAACGCACATTTGGACTTCTAAAAAGCAGGTTCCGCTGCCTCCACAAGAGCGGAGGTGCACGGCAGTGCACTCCAATCATCTGCTGCAAAATAATTGCGACCTGTGCCATGCTGAACAACCTTGCCACCAAGGAAGGCACAGAGGTGGAGATCACACATCATGAGGACATTGATGATGGAACAGAACAGACAGAGCCCTATGCAGCAGGATGTTATCGGCGATAGCGAAAGTTGGATGGCTACGAGAAGAGTAAAAAGAAGGCGAGGTAAGACGAAGTTGGTGGATGTTTAAATAGCCCTGTATGCCCTCAGTACATTTGAGGAGGCTGGTTAAGTTCATTGTGTTTCGGTATCTATTTATTCACAGATAATTTACCGAGAGACAGAGTGTGAGTGCAGTACACGTTGGACCACTAAAGAGGAGACGAGCTGCCATTATCTACCAGTAAGTGTAACACTAGCTTGGAGTTCTTATAGTTGTATTTAGCGGTTCCGCTATAAGGTGAACAGAGTTAACACACCTGTTTCATTTTACCAGTTGGATGATTCGAACTGTAAATTTGAACGTAGCGATGCACTAGGAGTGAAACAGCGGTGGGGATACTCTCTTACCACCAGAGGTACAACTTACTTGTTCGGTGCATCATAGATAAAGGAAGAAGACGGTTTATTTCAACTTTTGTTTTTTCTACACTGTTTAGGTGTCACGGGGTGCACTATTTCCTTTTTCTATTTTTTGACAGGAGACACGGTGTTGTTTATATATCACAGGTGTAGTACTTTCTGAAATTATGAGTTTTTTAGTTGAACTAAGGTTTAGGCTATCTGGCCGTCACTTTAGTAGTCTATTTTAAAAAGAATAATTGTATATAGGCATCTACGTGCATGAGGATTAGTTATAGGCTAATATGAGTACATTAGTGCTAAACAGTATTGGAAGACAAATGTGGTGTTTTATGTTGTAGGTTCTGTTGAAAAAGTGTTACTCTGGAGCCATAGTCCTGAGGAGGCCCGCAAGTTGATGGGCTGAAACGCGTCGACACACACAGAGGAAGACACCCGAAAGAAATAAAAACAATTAAGAAATATATTCATGAGCATTGATATAAATTCAGGATTAAAGTTGAAAATCTTTAATGCTCAATAGGGTGATCTTACATATAAGGAATGCTCAGGGAAACCTTAGGTAGAGCATCCAATATTGAATGATAAGGGCTAAGAGAAACTACAAGTGAAGTGTACAATTTTTTGCTTCTATGTATGTTGATTGTTTAAACATTGAGTGTATATATGTCTATTGTGATTAATGTGTATATATGTATATAAATGTCATACTAATGTATATTTTTTTAAGGAACATTCAGAAGAGAAAAAAGAAAAAAACTGATAAATAAATATTTGCTTTATAAATCAAAAATATTTTATATTTGCTTTGGGTCAACTGGTGGTTAGTGATTCTTATTAAAATTGCGAGATTAGTTTTTTAGATTAAATATTTGGGAAAGGTAATTTGAGTATCTTTCTGACCTATGTTTGATGTATTTATCCCAGGGCATTATTTCTTTGTTTGACCTATGCAGCAGGAGCAGCACCAGCAACAGATGGGAGACTGAGATGGGCAGAGATCACATGCAGCTATTTCTAAGTATGTAAGGAGACACAGGCAGGTTTAGTATTTGCATTACATAGTTTAATAGTCACTACAGCAGTTTACTGATACCACACCATGGTACTACAATGTCTGTATTCCACACTGGGTGGTCACAGTTTACCTCACTTTGACCTGTCCTGTGGGTTGAGGGCATCATTAATGTTTGCGCCCATGCACTACAGTGCGGGATGCATGAGGCTGGGTGTCAACGGTTGCAGTGGTGCCTGGGTCAGCAGATTGGGGCCTGCTGCTCCTTTGAATGTCAGGAACAGGAGTGCTAGAGCCACTCCTGCTGGTGGAGTCTTCTGTGTCCCCGACACCTGTGTTCCCAGCAGTGGCTGCATGGTGTGTGAGTAGTAGCTCCATGGCAGTGGTGACTCTCCCCATCCCCCTCGACAAATCCGTGCAGCAGTGCACAATGTCATCCTGCATGGCGACAGAGCGCCGACATAGCAGGGAGGTTGCTGTGGCAAGTCGGTTCATGGCTTTGGTCTGTTGCCGCATGCACTGTCGATCCCTGTGCCTCTAGGAATGGTTACTATCTAGTTTTTTGCCGAGAGCAGTCATGCACTGTCTCATGTCCCTCATTCCCTCTGCCATGGACTGCATGCTCTCTGTCATGGAGAAAATACCCCGGTCTATGTTGGCCATTCTGGTATTCAGTGTGCGCACCTGTTTATGTAAAGCTAAAATGCCCTTTGCTTGCAGGCGCTGGACTTTAACCATGGTGTCCTCAAGACCACAGAAGATCCCCTCTCCATCCTGGTCTTCGCCTCTCTCCCATACCCTTCGGCCTCGGACACCGGCACGCAGAGCTCCAGATGAAGTCTGCTGCCCAGCGTTGTCAGCCAGAGGTGGATTTGTTGGTGTAAGACCCTCCACATCTTCCTCATCAGACGTCTCCAGAATCCTGAGAGGGGGCACATGCCTCCTTGGCCTTCCCAGCACAGATGACTCTGAGGTTGGTGTGGGGGAAAATGCTGGTGGTTCCAACTGTTGTGAGCCAAACAGCAGAGGTGACAGAGGCTGTGGTGTAGTGGCTTGCTCCGGTGTAGTGGCTGCCTGCGCTGTGGGTGTGAGCGGCAGAACAGTGCTTTGACCTGCTCTTTCGGGTGTTTTCTCACTCCTCACCGTTGCCAATGCCCTCTCCTCCCTTTCCTGCGCTGTACTGCGCAATGACTCTCCTGTGGACAGATATGAACATTGGGTCAGTGGTGTTGCACACCTGTGTGTCATTATTAAATCACATTCCTATCACACAATTGCCTAGTCCTCAACAGTTTATGGATGTAGTGTGTGGCATGCCTTGCTGATTTCTATGTTGACTGCATTGATGTATGTTCCTATGACTACGTCTCCCATGATGCATTGCTGGAAAAACCTAAAACCAGTTCTGGAGTGTGATGCAGACACCCACATTGGGGAAGGGGGTCAGGGAAAAGGGTGGCGATTCATGTCCATGCATCTTACCTTGTTTTTTTGCAGCTCTGGCTGAGCTGTCAGCATCCCCGATCCCACGGATACTTTCTGGCTCCAGGGTGGATTCCATCAGCTGCTCCAGGTCTGTTAGCCTTGGTGCACGGTTCCTCCCTCCACCTGTGGCTCCGGCTTCCTTTCTCTGGGCTGCAAGTTTCTTTTTTGTTATGATCCGCAGATCATACCATCTTTTTTTCAGGTCATCAATGGCCCTGTGTATGACCCCAATGGCAGGTGCTCCTTTTAACAGACTCTGCAACATGCAGAGACTGCTTGCCGAAGAGCTGGGTGTGGTGTTTGACGACCTCATCCACCAGCATCTGCAGTTCTGCTGGGCTGAGTTTCATTTTCCTCTTGCGCTCAGCTCAATCCTTCTGGCCATCCTGGGACTCCATTATGCAGCTCAGCAATGCTCAGGGCAGCCTGTTCCTCTGTGTTTAATCTAGCTCTCCAAACAGTTCAGTTGCTCTGCAACTGCATGGTTGTGGCCACTTCCAGGTACTGGGGAGAGGTAGTTGCATCTGATTGGTTGGTTCCTCTGTTGCTTTGTTGTGGGGTGTGGTGGGTGTTCCTGATTGGATGACAGGCTCAATTGGGTGTTTTTTGTATTTACCGAATATGTATTTACCGAATCAGTAAATACCGATTCGGAAAATACTATTCGGTAAATACCGATTCTGTAATTCCCATTCATTCCTATGGGCCTGGAGGCCCATAGGGTGGAATGGGTATTACCAAATCGTTTTTTTACGAATTGGTATTTACCGATTCGGTAAATACTGATACGAAAAATCCGAATGTTACCAACTCGGTATTTTGTACCGATTTTTTATCTACTTTTTTTTTTTGTAGAGTTTTATATAGCGCGAACTAGACACGAACCGAATCAGGTATCAGAGCGCTTTACATAGCACAAGTTACGTTTTTTTAAATTTTTTTTTTTATACATGAGGACACACACTTTCATTTTTTTTTAGGCACGGGGAGATTAAGTGATTTGCCCAGAATCACAGGAGGTTTTTTGGCGTCGTTAACGAGACTCGAACCCAGATCCCCAGGTCCGAGGTCGAGCGCCTTAGCCGGAAATATTTAGGAGTCGGTAAACTGGGATTACCTACATTTGGCCCGTAGTGTCTTATGAATTAGAAGTGATGGAAATCTGTTGGCTCCAGATGGACTTTGTAAAACTGTGAAATTAGTGTTAGAGAAGAATGCACTGAAGGCTGGTTTAGAATGTTTAGTTCACAGTTACATGCAGAAGAATAAGGAGGTGTATTGCTAAGGTCTGTGTGTTTTGTAGTCCTCTGCGGGTACCGAGGCTGGGAGGACGCTAAAGGTATCACCTGAGGTTATAGCACTAGCAGAAAGTGAAATTACCCTGAACAAAATTTTAATAGTAACATCAGATCTTCCTATCTGTAAATTTTACTGTGCAGATGGTTTTGCAGGAAAAAATCCTCCTATAGCTCTGATGTTTTCTGCAGCATTAAAACGGAATCTTCTGACACATTAATATCGATCTCTAACATAGTAAATGTAGGAAAATGCCATCTTTATATGATCACCATATTTTTTAGGACTTTTGACTGATGACTCTGTTTTTTGACTTGGTGCAATAGGGCTCTGCTAACCACGATCAGCCCCCAGTGCATGTGCTCTGACCACTAAAACATGTCAACATTGGCTATACTTCCAATTGGCACATTTAAAATACAAATAAGCCCCTAGTATATGGTATATACCGGCACATGCATCAAACGAAATTGCATTCGCAAACTGTGCGAATTGCTAAATTCGGCCGCTTGTGAATGCAATTTCAACATTTGGAATGCATCATGTTCAAAGTTGTTTTTCGCAAATTTAGTAATCGCAAACCTTTTTGCGATTCCTTAAAAAATCGCAATTCTAAGGAATCGGTAAAATTTTGAAAAATATTGCATGCATGAAAAATCGCTATTTGCGATTCCTTAAAAAATCGCAAATAGGAATTCTTATTTTAAGAACAAGTCAGACCAGGTGGTAAATTTTTGAAAAAATACAAAGCAGGTGTAACTCATCAGTAGTGTATATAAGGGGCTCCAGAATGCATCTAAGACTTTTTCACAATGGCAGCACTCTTTGTTGTGGCACGTAGGTTGAGGTTGAGAGCAGCATCAAGGAGGAGAAGGATTGTACATGAGAGAATTTTCAGAGTGCACATCACCTTACTAGGGCAGACAGAGGCAGAAATCTATGATAAGTATAGGTTAAATGCAGACTCAATTTTAGATTTGATAGATGAATTGTACCCAATCTTGCAGAGACATACATCCCGGACACAAGCCATACCAACCCATGTTCAGGTATTGTGTTCCCTACACCTCCTTGCCTCTGGGTCCTTTCAGGGTGTCATAGCCATTGCTGGTGGTGTGTCCCAGAGTTCCCTTTCACGTTTTTTTAATGCTTTCTTCAATGCCATGTTGCAAAGGATAGGGCATCACATTACATTTCCAAGCACCCAACAGGAATTGCTTCAAACAAAGTTAGATTTTTACAACATGGCACATTTTCCCCATGTAATTGGCTGTATAGATGGAACACATGTTCCCATTTGTCCACCATCTCAAAATGAGTTCATTTACTGCAACCGGAAATGTTACCATTCTCTTAACTTTCAAGCAATTTGCAATTCAAGAACTATCATCACTGACTTAGTTGCAAGTTATCCTGGAAGTGCCCATGATTCCTACATATTTAGACATAGTGCCATCCACACAGGACTGCTTGCTGGAGAATTTGGAGATGGATATTTGCTGGGTAAACATATCTCTATCCATTGTTAGTAATCTCTGTGCCATGCTGCCTCATATTATTAATTATTGTTATCTTCCATTCCAAAAAATCCATAGGTGACAGTGCATATGGAGTGAGGTCATTCATACTTACTCCCTATCTTACTCCTGCAACCCGTAAAGAACAGCAGTACAACCATGCGCACATAGCAACTCGCAATGTAATAGAAAGAACATTTGGAGTCATGAAATCTAGGTTTCGCATACTACATAAGGCAGGCGGAGCATTACAATATCGTCCTGATATTTGCTGTAAAATAGTTGCAGCTTGTGCCATGTTGCACAACTTAGCCACTAGGAGAGGCCTAGAACTGGAGGTTGAGGATGTACTCCCTCACAATGACAACCAACCTCAACAACCCCAACCAAGATTACAAGGTCCAGATGCAGCAGAGGGGAGTAGAAGAAGGGCAGAGATTACTCAACATTATTTTTAACAGAGGTAAGAAATACGCCTTTTAATCTTGTGCTTTACTTTATTCATTTTATTTTTGAAATGTTTCACAAGGACAGTGTGTACTCAGGGCATCTACCTGCATGCATTTTTCTGACGGTTAATTATTTGCATATCTTTAAAAAAAAAAAACATAGCAATGCTTTTAACTTCAGACAGCCTCGCACCCCTAATGCCTTGCATGCAATTCCACCATCCCCCTTAGTTATGCTGCTTGCAAAGTCTTGCTTTCTTGTACTACGGCGTCCTCCAGCTGCAGCAGGTGCAACTTGGCTACTGACATTTGCGCATTCTTCAATACCCTCAACATGTAGTATGCTCCCAGTTGCTTTTTCATTTTGCATTTTTTCAACATTACTTTTTAGAATCAACATTCCTCTTGCAATATCTCCACAACATTGTGTCATCTCCTTCTGCATGGCAACTGTGTGCTTGGTTAGCTGAGAAGTAGTGTTTGAGAGATGATTTATTGCCCTGGTGTACCCCTGCATGCTGGCAAATGACTTATTTTGCATACTGGCATTTTCTACTTGCTTTGCCTGTATTGCTGTACACATTGCTTCAATTGCTGTTACAATCCGGTCTAGTTTATCACATGATGCTGCATGCCCTTTCTCAATTATATTTGTCATGTACTTTAGACTGTTGTTTATTGCTCCAATTTCATGACTAATGTGACCAATTTTGCCCTTTATAACACGTATATCTTTGCCTAGTAGGCGCTGGATTTTCAGGAGTTTCAACTCTACAACACTTGCATTGCTCTCATCTTCACCTTCTGGTCTATTTTGTGATGGACGTGCCCTTCGCCTATAAAACTGTTGTATCCTATTACGCCTGCCCTGCTGTGTGTGAATTCTTGCTGTTGTTGGAGCAGGCTGGTGGACTTGGACATGTACAATTGACTCTTCATCACTGTCAGACTGCTGCAGTTGAAGCACTCTGTGTCTTTGACTTCTTGGATGAATAATGGGAGAAGAAGTTGCTGAAATAATTTCATTTGTGTTCTGACCTTCCAGAATATGTGACTCTGACCAATTATTTGTATTAGTGTCCTCTTCTGCATCTATGATTAAAATAGTGCAAATAGTATGTTAATTTTAAATTGTGCACTTTTTGCAGCATGAACTCAAATAAATTTCATATAAAAAGAACATGTTGCAAGGCTAGTCTCATATTCAACAGTGGTGAAGTGTTTTTTAGATGTAAACACCTAATTTATCATTAACTCAACCTGTACTGGTAGTTGAACTACAAAACCCATGATGCATTGCTTTTATCAGTTAAAGTGTTACTATTTACAGCTGCATTCCAAACAGAAAGTAGTAAGTTAAAGGGATTTCTAATAAGCAGCTAGGGCAACATTAAGGGTGCCTTTCACTCACATTTGAAAGCAAAAAGACGTCAGAATTCTTACCTTGAGATGGGCCAGCTTGCTCAGAGGTGTCAATATCTATAACTCCAATTACAGCTTCAGTTGTAAGGGTTCCTTCAACCATGTCCTCAAGGGGGGTGTTAGGTCTATCCCTGGGTGTTCCACCACCAGTCTTTTTTGCTGACTTAATCCGGTTTGCAATTCTTTCCTTGGCACGACTGCGCAGGTCATACCAGCGTTTCTGCAAATTATTAATGTCACGGTGTGCCACCCCAACAGCATTTACTTTGGCTTGTATGGCAAGCCACAGCTTTCTCTTTACTGCCTCAGGCACCTTCAAAGATTGCCTCCCAAAAAGCTGGTCCTGCCTCACAGTGACCTCCTCAATCAGTAATTCCAGCCCCTGCTCACTAAATTTAAGTTTTCTTTTCCTGGCCAGCAGGTCTTCTCCAGCATTTTCCAAGGACATTACACCTTCTGCAGCAGACAAAAAAAGTCCTCCAGTTGCTCAAACCAGAGCTCCAACTGCCAACTGCCACTCCTGTAGCTCAAACATGGGTACAGGTGTGTTCAATTAGTCTCCTGGCTTCCTTGGTAACAATGGTTACAGGTGTGTGTAAGCAATCTCCTGGCTTCCTTGGTTAAAAATGGTACAGGTGTGTGCAATTACTCTCCTGGCTTCCAGTGTGTGGTGTCTTTGCTATGCATCAATTTACGAATTCGCAATTTGCGAAATCGCAAATTGCGAATTCGCAAACAAGGAAGTGCGCTTCGGTAAAAATTGCGATTTTTACAGAATCGCAAAAAAAAGCGAAAAACATGATGAATTTCAAATTGCGATTCTTTAATTGCGATTCCTTAATTTTCGCAATTTAAGAATCGCAAATTGAAAGATTGATGCATAAGGCTGTTAGTGTACCAAGTGTGTGTAAGTTAAATGTCACTTGTCAATCAATCAATCAATCAATCAATGATTTGTAGAGTGCACTTATCACCCGCGAGGGTCTCAAGGCTCTGAGGGGGTGCAGCCATTGCTTGAACAGCCAGGTCTTGAGAAGTCTCCTGAATGTCAGCAGATCCTGGGTTTGTCACAGCTGGATGGGGAGGGTTTTCCATGTCTTGGTGGCGAGATAGGAGAAGGATCTTCCGCTGGTGGAGGTCCTGTGGATGAATGGGACAGTAGCGAGGGCATGGACGGCGGAGTGAAGCCGGCGGTTCAGGGTGTAGAAGGTGAGACGTTTGCTGAGGTATGCTGGTCCGGCGTTGTGGAGTGCTTTGTGAGCGTGGGTGAGGAGTTGAAAGGTGATCCTCTTATTGACTCAGAGCCAGTGCAGTTCTTTCAGGTGGGCGGTAATGTGGGAGTGGCGGGGTATGTTGAGTATGATGCGTGCAGAGGCGTCCTGTATGCGTTGGAGTCTTTTCTGGAGTTTGGCCATGGTTCCTGCGTAGAGGGCATTGCTGTAGTCCAGTATGCTGCTGACGAGAGCCTGGTTCTGGTGGGCTCCATCTGTAATTTTTGTGGAGCATGCAGAGGGTGTTGAAGCAGGAGGAGGAGACAGCGTTGACTTGCTGGGTCATTGAGAGCGAGGAATCCAGGACGAACCCCCAGGTTGCGTGCGTGGTTTTACAGTGTGGGTGCAGCTCCCAGGGCGGCTGGCCACCAAGAGTCGTCCTAGGCGGAGGTGGTGGAGCAGAGGATGAGGACCTCTGTCTTGTCTGAGTTAAGATTCAGGCGGCTGTTCTGCATCCAATTGGCGACGGCCTTCATTCCTTCCTGGAGGTTGGTTTTGTTGTGCAAGCGGACGATGTCGGCATGCGGTGCCATGTAGACGTTGTAGAGGGTAGGGCTGAGGGATGATCCTTGGGGCACACCGCAGATGATCTTGGTGGCTTCAGAATGCAAAGGGGGTAGGCAGACCCTCTGGGTTCTGTCGGTGAGGAAGGAGGTGGTCCAGTCCAGGGCCTTGTCGCGTATTCCTGCGTCATGTAGGTGTGTGCGTAATGTGTGGTGGCAGACTGTGTCGAAGGTGGCTGAGAGATCCAGGAGGATGAGGGCCGCGGTTTTGCTGTTGTCTAGTTGGGTCCTGAAGTTGTATTTGGCAATGAAGAGGGCGGTTTCGGTGCTGTGGTTGCTGCAGAATCCAGATTGGGATTGGTCCAGGAAGTGGGTAAGTTGCCTGTTGATAATATTTCCGATGACTTTTGCTGGTAATAGAAGCAGGGAGATGGGTCAGAAGTTCTTGAGGTCCTTTGGGCGGGCTGCGGGTTTTTTGAGTAGGGCGTTGATCTCGGCTTGCTTCCAGCTTTCCGGGAAGGTGGCAGACTCGAAGGAGCTGTTGATGATTTTCCAGAGTTGGGGTGCGATGATGCGGTTATCTTTGTTGAAGATGTGGTGAGGGCAGGGGTTGGATGGTGAGTCAGAGTGGATGATGGTAGGAGAGGTGTGGCGCCGCGGCCAAGGCGACTGACGCTGGAATCTGGGGATCAGGGTTCGATCCCCGGCTCCCGCGTCAGGTTAGCCCAGCACCATGCGACTCTGGGCAATAGCTTGCTTAATCTTCCCGACGGCCCCCAGCGCCTAGAGACCCTAACGGGTGATTGTGCGCTATACAAATGTGGATTATTATTATTATTATTATGTTCATGGTCTTGATGGTGTCATTGTCGTTGAAGTGGGTCCAGTAGTAGGTAGCCAAAATATCGAAATTAAAATATCGATATACAATAATATCGATGTTTTAATTTCGATGGTATAGAATATCGATGTGCAATAATATCGATGGACAGAATATCGATTTTAAGGTATCTATGTTATTAATATCGAAATTTTGTTTAGTGTTATAAATTTTATTATGTATTTTATATGTTTGTTAAACATGTTTTTTAATGTATGTTTAGAAATTGGTAATTTTGTTTACATTGTGCGTTTTAGTATCAGAGTGGGTTGTGGGTTTATAGGGGAATAGGGTTGGAAGTAATTTAAAAATAATTAATTAATTATTATGTTTTTTATATTTTTGATTAATAATTATTTGTTAATTATTAATTAATTGGTAATTAATTATTATTATTTAGTTAATTAAATTAATGAGAGTTAATGTAGTAATATTAAAAAAAATGTTATTGTTAATTAATAATTAATTGGTAATTCATTATTTTTAAGTGATTAAATGATAATTACATTTTTTATGTGATTTATTTATGTGTAGTGGGTTGTGTGTTTATAGGGGAATAGGGTGTGAAATAATTAAATTAAATTAATTAAAGAGATTGTATTTATTTATAGGTATTTATTATTAATTAATTGTTAATTAATTAATTTGTAATTAGTTTTTAAATTACTTTATAATATTAATTATAAATAATGTATTAATAAATATTGTTTATTCTTGTACATTTCTTGTTAATTAATTAATAATTGGTCATTAATTATTAATTGGTAATTAATATTTGTCAATTAGTTAATTTATAATTACATCAATTTAATAATATTAATTGTTATTACTTGATTAATTGATATTTAGCTTAATTGTGTTTTTTTGTATGTGTAGTGTGTTGTGTGTTAAAGGGGGAGTAGCGTGGGAAGTAATTTTTTGTTATTTTAGTAAATATTCATTATAAATATTTGGTATTTAGTAATATATTTTTGTAAATAAAATATTACATCTTTTTTTTCTTAAAAAAAATATGTAATTGATAAATATGTTAATATAATGCCTACGCTATCCTGCGCTTTCGCTACTATTGCACCCTCTGGAGTGGGAATAGTAATTTTTACCCCCACGCTATCCAACGCTTTCCCTACTGTTGCACCCTTTGGAGTGGTAATAGTAATTTTTAGACCGATGCTATCCTGCGCCTTCCCTACTGTTGCACCCTCTGGAGTGGGATTAGTAATATTTTCCCCTACGCTATCCAACGCTTTCCCTACTGTTGCACCCTCTGGAGTGGGAATAGTAATTTTTACCCTTGCGCTATCCAACGCTTTCCCTACTGTTGCACTCTCTGGAGTGAGAATAGTAATTTTTTTCCCCCAGGCTATCCAATGCTTTCCCTACTGTTGCACCCTTTGGAGTGGGAATAGTAATTTTTACCTCTACGCTATCCAACGTGTTCCCTACTGTTGCACCCTCTGGAGTGGGAATAGTAATTTTTTCCCCTACGCTATCCAACGCTTTCCCTACTGTTGCACCCTTTGGAGTGGGAATAGTAATTTTTACCCCTACGCTATCCAACGCTTTCACTACTGTTGCACACTCTGGAGTTGGAATAGTAATTTTTACCCCTACGCTATCCAACGTTTTCCCTACTGTTGCACTCACTGGAGTGGGAATAGTAATTTTTACCCCTAAGCTATCCAACGCTTTCCCCACTGTTGGACTCACTGGAGTGAGAATAGTAATTTTTACCCCTACGCTATTCAACGCTTTCCCAACTGATGCAATATGTGGAGTAAGTATATATATTAAGTTATAGTTTTTAATTTATTTTAACACCTTCAGCGCGGCGCGAAATTTTGCGCTGTGCTGAAGGTTCTAAAAAACAGGCGGGGCCGTGACGGAACCGTTCCGTCATAAGCACAGCCCAACCGGCGCTCATGACGGAACAGTTCCGTCACAAGCATCGAAGGGGTTAAATGTATATGTATTAGTTATTATTTTTTAAATATGTTTTAATGTTTATATCTATAATTTGTAAAATTATATGTGTTTGTTTATTATTTTCACATTAATATTAATACATTTAAAAAAACAATATTTTTTACTTCGACATTTTTGTACTACGATATTTGTTTTCGATATTTTTGTACGTACTTTTATGAAGATAGAACTTCGATATTTTTGATCTCGATATTTTTGCTTTGATATTTTTGTATGTCTATATTCTGTCTGTCGATATTATGTCATAGATCCGGGTCCAGTAGATCAGGTAGTTGGTGAGGCTGGGGGCGCTCTGCGGTGAGTCTGCGGTGTCGGCGGCTGTAGGGAGGGTCTGGGCGTTAAAGCTTTTGTTGATGTCTGCGATCTTGCTGTGAAAGAAGGTGGCTAGGGAGTCGCAAAGGTCTTATGCCGGCGGGATGTCATTGGAGCTGGACCTGGGGTTGGAGAGTTCCTTCACGATGTCGAAGAGGTCTTTGCTGTTGTGTGCATTGTTGTCAATGCGTTCCTTGAAGGAGGCTCTTTTGGTGGCTCAGATGAGTTGGTGGTGCTTGCGGCTGGCATTCTTTAGGGCTGCATGGTTGTCCGGTGTCTGTTCACAGTGCCACTTTTTCTCATGTCCTTGGCAAGTCCGCTTGGATTTCTGGAGGTCAGTGGTGAACCAGCTGGCCTTTCTGTTGGTGCATCTCTTTGAGGGTTTTTTGATTGGGACAAGAGAGTTGGCACAGTCGCCTATCCATTGCCTGAGGTTGTGGGCAGCTGTGTTGGTGTTGGGGGTATCAGTTGACGGGTCTCAGGTGAGGGTGGTGATGAGCTGGTCCTAGGTAACCTTGTTCCTGCTCTGGTAGGAGATCCATTGCGGGTGGTGATGTGAGGTGGGTTTTTTGAAGGTGAAATGGACGTAGCAATGGTCAGTCCAGTGAAGTTGGGTGGTGTGGCTGAAGGAGACGTAGTTGCTGGTGGAGAGGATGGGGTCGAGCGTGTGTCCAGCGGTGTGGGTGGGGGCCGTGACGAGCTGTTTGAGTCTGAGGCTGACGAGGTTATCAAGCAGAGCGACGGAGTTGCTGTCATTGGCGTTTTCGAGCTGGAAGTTCAGGTCTCTAAGGAGGATGTAGTCTGTGGAAGCAAGAGCATGTGTGCTGACGATGTTGGAGATGGCGTCAATGAACTGTGGTCGGTGCCCCGGGGATCTGTAAACAAGTGTTCCTCTGAGGGTGGTGTTGAGGTCCTTGTGGATCTGGAAGAGCAGGTGTTCGGCGGTGCTGGAGGTGTCTGCTGTGCAGATTGAGACTCTGAGTGTGTTTCTGTAGATGGCTATGGTGATGTCGGGAGCTGAGGACGGGTTCATCTAGGTCTGTGTTAGGAAGGCGACGTCCGGGGAGGCTGTGTCGAGTAGGTCCTAGAGTTCGATGACGTGCTTGTGGACGGAGTGGGTGTGGAGTAGTAGGCATCTGAGGTGGTTACGTTCTGCTCTGACGGGTGGGGTTGGATGTGCAGATGTTCGGAGGCTTGTGAAGCTACAGCTATGGCAGGTGAAGGGTCCGTGGGTGAGTTTCAGGCTGTCCTGGACGCAGTTTGATGATCGGCCAGTGTTGAATTCATGGAGGGTGTTGGCGTCGTAGCGGCAGCGGGCGTTGTGGCGTTCATGGGGGCCAAGGGGTCAGGCGATGGATGCGGTCCAGGGGCAGACAGGCACAGACAGGCCTGCCTTAGGTGCGCCTTTGGCGCATCCACTGCGCGCGTCTGCTGCGCGACCGTGCAGCGCTCATCATTTAAGTAGGAGAGGGGCATGGAGCTGGGAGGCGGGAGCGGGGTGGGGTTTGCGGTGGGAAGAACTGATGCAGTACCAGAGTCAGGGCCACTCGGGGAATGCGCTAAAAAAGCTAAAAAAGCAAGTCAGCACGAGTAAAAGTATTACAGGTGCAGGGCAATAATAGGCAAAACCAGAGGGAATTCCAGACGCAGGACCCAGCAGGGAGAGGTCTCGAACTCTGCCTGGGTGGGACTGGAGACTGAGCGCCAACAGACTGAGCAGCTGGGGAAGAGCTGATCACTGACCGAGGGTCAGGGGTCTAGCTTCAGCACCCATTATGTTATCCACTACAGTAACTGTGCAAACATTACTGCTGTCTTACTACTGTAGCCAGTTTATGCAATTTTAAAATAGCCAATTTGAGCTGTCACCATAAGCCCTAAACACTCCTTTTAAATATGAATAAACTGCCCAGCAGGTCTTAGGGCACAGTGCATGATATTTAAAAGTAGGACATGTGAATGTTTAATAATAACTATGTCCTTACAGTGACAAGGCCCCAAAAGCTACTTTCACTATCGGAAGATTAGCTGCTGTGAAGCAAAGTATTGGGATACAATATTAAATTAGATACTTTTTTATCTACCTAGGAAATTCCTACAAAAGTCACTCTTGTACTTTCTAAAATATTTATTACAAGCCCATTTAAATGGTAAAGTCAAACTTGTAATGAATATTTACCAAGAAGTACTCTTATAATGTAACTTCTTCCCTGCCTAAAGACCTCTATAAGCCCATTTGTCTAAGCTTTCAGAAGTCACCCACAAGCTTAATAGTCCACGTGATACAGTATAAACCTGCTCCCAGAGCTGATACAAAGACCTTGGGTGTGGGGAAATGTTATGCTCCTCTGCCAAGATGACCATCTGAGCTGTTCCCAAGAACATATTTAACTGAAAGAGGCCTACCCTGTCTCAGACAGATATATTTAACACATGGTTCTACCCCTGCCAGTGTCCCTCTAGACAACCAGGCCCCAATCCTAGTAGGAGAGGAGCTGTATCCAAAACCAGTTTTGAGTTACCATAGAGGAGGGTCTGTTCATTTCCTTGGCCACATGTCTAGGGTGGGCACCGAGACTCTGCATTGCAACTTTTTTCATTTTGTTTAGGGAGTGGCCAGAAGTCAACCCCATGCTTATGCTAGTGCTAGTCACCAGCTTCAGCACGCTACTGGATGTGTTGAAGACAGAGGAAGGACAGCACTTTCTGTAGAGACCTAAGTGGAGAACTGATAGGCTGGACCAGCTCCCACTTGAACCCAGGACAAAGACGTGGACTCTAAGGGTCAGTTTACTGACTTCCTGTTAAGATAGAGGGACAAAACAAGCTGGTAGAAGCCCTTTTCATGAAAAGCCCAGATGACCAGTTCCAACAATACCTGGCCTGGCCTGGACCCTGCTTGCAATTTTAGCTGAAGGTGAGTCTTGACCCGCAAGTACTGCTCCTGAGGTCTTCGGGCCCTTGGCCATGTAAAAGTTTACTCCTCCTAACATCCTGAGAATCCTGGGACTCAGAAACATTTTGGCTCTTAAGACCTTAGCAGGACTGAGAAAAACCTGCCAAGTCTGTCTGACTAAGGTGTGATGCAGCTTGGCCAAGGATTCAGGTGACTCCAGCTCAGAGCTTTTTTCACAGCATCAAATTAAATTTCAGTGGCCCATTGCAGAGAAGGTATCTGGTCTTGTGGAGCCCTGTTTAGCTACAGATTGCAGCCTTGCACTGCTGGCAGAAGTTGTGCTCCAAAAAACTGACTACGTTCGGAGGTAGGCATCTTCAATGGGCAAGTCTCAAAAAGCATCTGTCCAGCGAGGGACTTTCATTAGGTGCATAGTCAGAAGTTCTCCCACTCAAAGCTTTGTCGACAAAAGTCAACAGCTTCACCGGGGCCATGTCCAATGGCTGTCTGGCCCTGGGGGGTTTTGACTTCCATTTCAGAATCCAAGTCAGAGGATTAAACATCAGAATGGTACAAACCTGTTTTTTTTTCAACATTTGACTTACACACCATTGTGGTCGGCCTTAAATCATGCCTAGGTGCTGGTCAAGTGCAACCCAGTGACCATGGTTGGCGATTAGTGTTTTTTACCGCTATTTTCATTTAACCATTTAAAAATTCTTATCCACGACCCTCCTTTCCAGAATTTTGCTAATTTGCTATCATTTTGTCCATTTTTATTAATTGGATCGAGACTTTTATTGTGTTGTGTTTTTTAACTTTTTAACTGTTGGTATTTATAAATGCTTTGCACATTTTTCTAAGTTTAGTCTCCTGCGTGCCATAGCTACAGGAGTTCGAGCTCAGGATTACATTACTGAAACCTTTACTGGACCTAACAAAGATAGTGACATTATTACTTGTGAAGAACTACCATCCACTGCAACTAATGATCCACTTTCTCACAGATGTCATCTCTATTTCTCAAGAGTTGAAAACCTATTGGAATGTACAGGCTACCATTCTATCTTTCTTATTAATATTAATGTCACAATTATAGCTAAGATATTGATAAATAGGCTTTGCCCTCTCATATCATCCCTGATACATTTATGTCAGGTGGGCTTTATTTCAGGTATGTCATCAAATATTCACCCAAGACTTTCTGTGACAAGCAAGACATCTCTAGACAGTGACTCGGGCTCTTTTGTGGTATGCAAAGGCTTTTGACCATGTAGGGTTACGTCTTAGGCACCTTCAAGAGGGCATGTTCATGACAAGATTTAATTCTGAAAATGCAATGACCAAATAATTCCTCTTCTAATAATGTCAACTGTGGCGAATTTCTATCCTTTCCAATGAAGGTAAGTACACAGCATTTGTGCACATTATTCCCCATGGACTCATTTTCCTCTTAGTTCAACTGAACCCTTTAGCACAATTGTTCCCAGCACATGGATACCTTCTTTGTTGATAAGCTGCATTCTACAAATCCTGTTTGATTGATCAGTTGGTTGGTTAGCACTGGAGTCTCTGTCAGCAGTGATGCTCTGGGCAAAGGATACAAAGAACACCAGCAACAGTAGGCCCTAGTAAAGTTTTATTGTATGCAGATGATATACACCTTAGGCTCACGTCTCTGGAGGCTCCGGCCCCATGCTGATGCCCCAAACAATATGTTGTTTCTCACAATTCTTGAGCTACAAATTAATTTGGGGGAAGTGTAAGGCTTTCTCCATGACGCATGTCAAATCAGTCTCCATGGCTATGACAGGATTAGGGTATCCATATCAACAGTGTTTTAAAGACGGGTTTTGAAGGATAATTTGTGTTCCTTTATAACACAAGCAAAATGACTGTGCTCAGTGAACATATTTACATTTTTGCTAGTGGTAGAAAATTCATACCCCCCACATACCCAGGCTGTAATGCAACCTGGGTGAAGAATATGCTAAGTGTGCACAATGGATTGGCCGGCCCCAGACAGCCAGCCAAACATTCATGCACACTTGGAGAGGACAAACC
The DNA here is from genome assembly GCF_964261635.1 of Lissotriton helveticus. Taxonomy (NCBI): domain Eukaryota; kingdom Metazoa; phylum Chordata; class Amphibia; order Caudata; family Salamandridae; genus Lissotriton; species Lissotriton helveticus. Next base: position 1,706,224,196 of record NC_136063.1, on the reverse strand, counting down.
ACTCCTCCACTGACCTCTGCTATGTCAGCCCTGCCTGCACCAGGAAACCGAAAACTAAAATGATAATGAGGTTAGTTATTCTCATTTTAGTTTTCATTTAACTACTGCTCGCAGAGCAGTGGGGCAACGCTCCTCCGCCTTAGTGCAGGAGACGCCCCTGTGTACCATTAGTTCTGCCAGCCTGGGATTCTTGACTGTACCTTTTTAAGAGATCTACCACTTTTGACATAAGAGCATAAGGCTCAAAATCCTTATCTCTGTGAGAAGCCGTAATAGAGGCTGAACTTTCTCCATATAAGAAAACGATAAAAGCTTAAGATTTCTTATGCTGTCTGATGTTGTTTTCTATTTCTTCAAGGCTTTTAACGTTTACCTAAGTAGTCTTTATTCATTGTGTATAGCACTGTAAGTCTGTTTATAATTTTTTTGTGGAAATAACTGCTGAAGATGTGAAAGCAAATATATTGTCCCATAATGATTCCCCGTTGGCACACCAGCTTTCCGTTTGCTTAAATGAGCACTCTGATTGCTTCTTTGTTTTCTTCACAGATTTTTGTTAAGTGCGCTGTGAAACCATAGTTCCAGATTATTTTCCTGTGCGTTCTCTTAGTATGTTCTTCAACATATTTATCATTGTTAAACAAACTGGATATTCAACTTTAAAGAAATACTTGGCAGATCAGGATACTCTCTGGTCTTTTAATAATTTGAAAGCCAGAACATATGTTGCAGTTAGAAAGATGGATCAATGTGCAGTTGATGCAAGTAGTATCGCCAGCTGACCGGAATGTAAATTCCGCAGTTTGGTCTCAGTTTACTATTCCGTTTAGTTGTTGAAAACCCAGAGTTCACAATGAGTTATGAATGTATTTCCCACTTTTATAGGAAATCATTTTCCTGAAACCCTGCTGTATTATGTGGAAAAGATCATTTCACTCTTCAAAGACCTTGTTATTGCTATCTACGTGCATGTTTGCTTTAAAATCTCCTGTTAGCAAAAAAACTGTGTTAAAGGGGACAATATTTACAAGGCACCATTGGCCAAAAAAGTGGCCTAGTGCTGCCTTGTAAATATGGAGCAGGCTCCTGTGGCACAGACGTCACAAAAAGTGACGTTCCAACGGCGCAAGGGGCCTCATAAATGAGGCTTTTTTATTTTATCCACATAATTTTTGTTATTTAAGTTGGTCCAGTTTTAAGCCATGGTAAAGCAATTTACATCTACAGTGGAACCTGGATGTTGCGGCAAATTTGACAACACTTAGGGGCCGATTCCGATCTCGGTCGGTCAGCCCTCTGAGACGTGTCAGTAGGCTTACCTTATGGCCAAACCTGCCCAGGAGCGGGACCGTCCGGGTGAGGAAGTACGATGCGGAAAGGTGCCAAATTCCCGACCGATCAGCACGCTCCGGCTCCATCATCAGTTTCCGTCCAAGCCTGATCCGGAAACACCTAATCCACGACGCACGGCAAAATAAACACTGCTACTTCCGGCCAGTCAAGTACAATGCACAGTTCCTATGTACCGGACGGGTCGCCATGTACAGCATGTCACAGCACCCGGAAGAGCTGCATATCAACTCCGATTCGCACCCTTAACCCATTCCACGGATTCGAACTGGAGCACCTAGCAACGGATCGAGACGGAGCATGAATCCAACCGCGCAGCTCATACCAGTCCTGTACATATATGACTGGATCAGGAACAGACGCGGACGGTGCAGACGGTAAGTCGGACACCCATCCTACCATCAAACCCAGGGGTCCACACCCTGTCCACCAGTACCACGCCTTCTCAGGGAACCCATGGCCACCACTACTGACACCCCACCCATAGAGGCATCTTACCCACCCCCCTGCCACCCCACCCATAGGGGCATGTTACCTCTCACTGATGCCACCCCACCCATAGGGGTATGTTACCCATCACTAATGCCACCTCATTCATAGGGACATGTAACCCCCTCACTGATGCCACCACACCCATAGGGGCATGTTACCTATCATTGATGCCACCGCACTCATATGTGTCATGTGCTCCATCACTGATGCCACCCCACCAATAGGGGCATGTTACCTCTCACTGATGCCACCCCACCAATAGGGGTATGTTACCTATCACTGAAGCCAGCCCACACATAGGGGCATGTTACCTCTCACTGACACCACCCCACCCATAGGGGTATGTTACCTATCTCTGATACCACCCCAGCCATATGTGTCATGTGCTCCATCACTAATGCCACCCCACTCATAGGGGCATGTTACCTCTCATTGATGCCAGACCACCCATAGGGGCATGTTACCTATCACTGATAACACCCCACCCATATGTGTCATGTGCTCCATCACTGATGCCACCCCACCCATAAGGGCATGTTACCTCTCACTGATGCCACTCCACCCATAGGGGCATGTTACCTATCACTGATGCCACCCCACACATAAGGGCATGTTACCTATCACTGATGCCACCCCACCCATAGGGGCATGTTACCCACCCCTACTGTCACCCCAACCATCGGGGCATGTTACCTATCAATGATGCCACCCCACCCATATGTGTTATGTGCTCCATCACTGATGCCACCCCACCCATACGGGCATGTTACCTATCACTGATGCCACCCCACACATAAGGGCATGTTACCTATCACTGATGCCACCCCACCCATAGGGGCATGTTACCCACCCCTACTGTCACCCCAACCATCGGGGCATGTTACCTCTCACTGATGCCACCCCACCCATAGGGGCATGTTATCCACTCCCACTGCCACCCCACCCATAGGGGCATGTTACCCACCCCCACTGCCACCCCATCCATAGGGGCATGTTACCTCTCACTGATGCTACCCCACCCATAGGGGCATGTTACCCTCCCCCACTGCCACCCCACCCACACGGGCATGTTACCCACCCCCACTGCCACCCCACCCATAGGGGCATGTTACCTATCACTGATGCCACCCCACCCATAGGGACATGTTACCCACCCCTACTGCCACCCCACCCATAGGGGCATGTTACCTCTCACTGATGCCACCCCACCCCTAGGGGCATGTTACCCACCCCCACTGCCACCCCACCCATAGGGTTATGTTACCTCTCACTGATGCCACCCCATCCATAGGGGCATGTGCTCCATCACTGATGCCAGCCCACCCATATGTGTCATGTGCCCTATCACTGATGCCACCCCACTCATATGTGTCATGTGCCCTATCACTGATGCCACCCCACCCATATGTGTCATGTTACCTATCAATACTGCCTCACCCACCCATAGGGAAATAGCAGCACATGCCTAACAGTAGGTAAGGTTCCTGGGCATGTCAGCACAACACCCGTACACTCAACCTTCATCTACCACCCAATGTAGGCACTGGTGACATACGCCTGGGTACGGTAGTGCCCCTTAAGTCACCTGCACATAGACAATACATTTGTCTACCAAGTTTCACTGAGGACACAGTTGACTTTACACCAATGATGACCACACCTGCAGGTACAGTGGAGATGGCACAACAGGCAGGGAAAATGTCAAATTTGACATTGTGAAGCACATCATATGTGCATGGGTGCAAGCCACAGATGTAGCCACGCCAATGAAATGTTACCATCCCTGTGCTAAATTAGTTAACCATGACACACCCACTCAGCTGCAAAGGATGACATGGATACCAACCTGAACATGAAACACATCTCATGGGCCACATGGAGTACACCACATCCACACCTCAGTAACACACATTTGAAAATCCTGCATCATCACACCAAGGTCAGGCTAAACAGCACAAACAAAATTTACAGCTCAATCAAATACACAAGCAGAACAAAAAATGCTTTAATCAGCAATCACACGTTTGAAGGCCTTTCCTCCTGTGGCTCTCTAGCCTTTTTGTTTCATCTGGAGTTATATGAAATAATTGTAAGTGTTGGATACATGTTCATGTGTTGCTGTTTCTCTAGGTCCTGTAGAAACTTCAAAAACGAAATTGCATCATCTCAAGGCTTGTATTGTATATTCTTTGTGCATCCCCTGAAGAAGGGTTCAGTTGGAACCCGAAATGCATTGGGACAAACGCACAATAGTATAACAATGTTTAGTTTGCTTAGCAATGCAATTCACAATAAGTGTCTATCGTTGAATTGGTCTTAAGAACGTTTCTTTAGTTTGAAGTATAAGTAACACTTGTTTGCAACAAGTAATGCACTTCAAGTAATGTTTTGAATATGTTTGTCTATCAGTATGTATAATTTTAAGCATTAAAAGAAATGTGATTATACATTCAATTTACATGATTTTGTAAAAAGATAAATTTTGAAAAGGCATACAGCCTAAAAGCTGTGCATCTGTTAGACCAGGGTTTTCCTTGGCCTCATATTTATACCTTTAGCACTTGGTAGGGAGGGGGCACTATCCCTTACATTCAGAAGCACGCTAAGATTGATAATTTAGTGACAATACTGGATTACTAGTACTTTACAAGGTGTGCAGATCCACACTCTTACATTCTTAATCAGCAATCTGCCATCTGGAAGGGAAAATCAACAAAGAAATGTAGTCCAATGTCCCTTTGAACGTCCAAAGTCCAATGATGGTGTGAGTGACACCTGTCACCCATTGCCTGCACTGCTAAGGACTGGGGAAATCGACTCTGAGGGGCATACATGGGGCAGGCCAGGCACCGCAGGGACAGGATCAGGGCTCAGCAGAAGGAGGTGTTGAAGGGGTGCTGGGTGCAGGAAAGTCAGTGGCAACTGCAGTGGAGGGGTTTGACATGGGTTGTGCTGTCACAACGGTGGGGCACAAGTCTGATGGGGTGGGTGCTGGAACCACTGCAGTGGGCAGGTTAGGTGTAGTGGACATGGTCCCCACTGGCCCATGTCAGACTGGGTGGGCGTGGACTCCACTGCAGTGCTTAACACCATGGGAGTGGAAAAGGGTGCAGGTGAGGTTGGCAGGACAGCTGGGGGGACACACTCCCTACAGTAGTTGCTGCAACAGACAGACTGGTGGTGGTGTCATTGGAAGAGCTAGTGGGATTTGGGAAGGGACTGAGCTATTTGGGGATGATGTATCTGTGGGTGGGGGAACCTGGGACAGGGAGTGGCGGGGTAACCTGTGGTGTGCTGACCTGGGGGATGGAGGAAGGAGATTGTGCAGTGGAGCTGGGGGGTGGGGGTGGGGTTTTGCTCTTCCGGGTACACGGTGACTTGCAGGTGGGGGCCTCAGTCTGCCTGCACTTGGGGGAGGGTGTCCGGGTGTGAGGGGCACTCTTCTCTGTGTGTGGGGACTTCCCCTTCCCCCTGTAGTCAGGATCTGCTGGATCTGAGGGGAAGAGGCCTAGGTCACACAGGAAGAGCTTCTTAGGAGATGGGGTTGCAGGTGAGGCAAGGGAAGGGCTCTTGGAGGGAGAGGGATCTGAGGACTGCAGAGTGGTTGTGGATGCTTGTGTGTGTGTATGCGAACCATCCCCTGTGTGTGTGGTATCAGTTCCCTGACTTAGCTTGCGTGCACGTTTAGACTTATGTTTGGGTGATTGTGTGCTCTCTGTGTCTTTGTGTTTGGGTGACCGTCCAGGTGTGTATGTGCTGGGAACAGGTAGGGTGCTTAGAGTAGTTGTTTTGGCTGAGGCTGAAGGGGTCAGGGACTGCTGTAGGAGAGATCCTGCTGCCATCAGTGAGGAGGCCATGGACTGATTGGTTCTCTGTAGGGCAAACATGCCAGATGAGATGCCCTCCATGAACGACACCAGTTTGTCAACAGATTGGTGTGTGCATGGAGGACACTGAGCATTGATGTCTGCCCTACATGGATCTGTTTAAGTAGGTCCACAGACTCCACACTCACAACAGCAGGGGACACAGGGGCAGTGGGTGTGGTGCCTGGCAGGAAGGAGATATGCTCCCAAACATGGGAGCTGCCACGGACCTCTGGGATGAGAGCCGAGGGGAGGGTGGTAGTTGTGGTGGTGGCAGGCAGAGCCTCACTATCAGTTGTTTCCTGGCTGCTGACACCCGCCCCAACAAGGGAGTCATCCTCCGAGCTGCTGTGGTACACAGCTGAGGTGGATGGTGCTGAGGACTCCTCGGTGTGGCTCCCCTCACCCTCTGTGCCTGTCATGAATAACTAACTCTGATTCTGTTACACACATGGGTATAAGAATTCAAATCTTTTTAGGATAGTTTAAAAACCCACCCCATTCCCGTGCACCAGCACTCCTTAAAATCAGTGTGTTCTTTGTGATACTCATTGGCGTAATTGATAGCTTGCATCTTGTTAATGACACTTCAGATTCATGAAATACTATGGCAAATAATTCCTGTATTAAACAATATGTAACATCTAGTGTAATTCATCACTGTACACTGCTTGTGCATCAAAGACTTCACCGCAACTCACAAGTATCTCACCATGCCACTAGCATTTCAAGAAACAATGAAGCATGCTTTGGAAGCCTCTGAAAGCACACTTCTGATCTCAGCACTGAGATACAGAAAGACGTTTTCTACACGCACCGCCCGTTAACGTGACGGTGCATGCTAAGCAGTTTGGGTGCGGCTGGCTATAAAAGCTGCACCCATCTTTCTGGAAGGTGCTTTGTCTTCCATTTGTGTACCGGACTGGAGTGTTCCTGAGAATCTCTCAGCTTACCTGATTATCGCTTGGGAGATCTTGGGCTGCTACAGATTTTCAACTTTGGAACTCTTCTCTTCTCACGACTGGACCTGCAAAGAAAGATGGAAGGAGATAAGTAATATTTACATATATTGGCACCCTTCGCAAGAAAGGTCAAGATTTCAAGTTAATGTTTGGAACTCTGAGAATATTAGAAGGACAAGGTTATTTGATTTGATTTCAAAGAGGAAACTACTGTTATTGCAAACAACAGGACTTCTAAGAAAGACTTTGTAAAAGAAAGTTTTGAAATAATTATGAGCATATTAACCATATAATACTAATGAGCATATTAACCACACATATTTCATGGAAAACTAATGAGTCATTAATGAATGATGTTAATTGGTGATTTCAAGTTTATTCAAAGGATGTTTTCTTGGTTTATTTCCCTCATCTACATTTAGGCAAGAGTACAAGAGCACAAATCAAGTGCAATACTTCGGAGTAAGTTAATTAGGTTTAGTGTCAAATAAAAAGGTATACTAGTGTTTTAGAATAAAGAGTAACAACCCTGTCTTATTTTTCAGCTACCAAAAAGAACAAATTTTGATGCCCAACTAAAAACTTGCCTGAAAATCACAGTTCGCCTGTCAAGCAATCAACACAAGAAATACTGGGACGTAGGCTAGACAATCAGTGATCGCAGGTAGGCTACAAGATAGTTTAAATAACTGAACCCTAATTGTGCATTAATTCATGTAATCTAAAAATACAAAAGGAAGACTTAAATATCTGATGAGACGTCCAGTATCCGGCCCTCGTCCTTTAATTCTAATTTCTTCACTTGTAGTAAGTTTAATCACAAGTTTCAAGTTAGTATTTTGGGAAGTTGGTCCCTTGCGTCCCTGCGAAATCCTACCACGCCTTCACAAGCAAGATACAGTAAGGACAGCGTAGTAATCTGACAGTGCCACTGGGTCCCTCCTAACTCCTCAGTTGCTGGCCCAGGCTGCTCCTGTTCCGTGGCGCTGTCTCCTGTGCCCGTGGATGTATCTGCATATAAGTAGGAAAAGAACCACATTAGTTGCCTGCACTGACTGCACACAAAACTGTAAATACACCACATCACAGGCCATGCACTGGCATCCTTAGCTGATATGTGCTCATTATGCACACATTGGTGTACATAGGGCAATAGCCAGTCTGAACATCAACCATGGCACACAAATACCTCCTGGACCTGTACCCATATGTCTGTTGCATGCTGGCTGATGATACCCGAAAGTGCACACATGCACCACATACACAGTTGTTGAGAATGCAAATGACCATGTAGAAGTACAGTACTATAGACAAACATCACATCAAATGCCAATCACTCAGTACAGGGGTCTGGATGAATGTATGCCCAGACTCACGTTTCCCAATCTTGTGATGCCTAGCAGCACAACACACAATGATGTCCTTACGTCCTGAATGTTAATGACACAATGGGGTGCATGGAGCACCTCTGACTCCAATGCAGGATCCCTCATCTCAAGTCAATGCCCTGGCACAGACATGCATGGTAAGTCAGTCTTCACTGTCAAATGTCATGGGGCAATGCATCCGGACAACATCAGTCTGCACTGCATCACATTCATAGGTCAGGTCCATACCAAATTCTGCAGCTGACAAGTGCACCACTCTGTCCTCTGCCACACACTGTCTTGGACTTTGATGAACCTACATCACTCAAATTTTACATATGAGTGACTGCAAACACAACTACATGAATATGAGCACCTCACAGTCTGCTGACAATGACACACAGTTGCGTGAAAGTCACTCTTGCATACAGCATGGTGCACATTCAACTGACCACACCTCTATATGTTGCGCAGGTATGATCACCATTGTCACAACTCAGATGTCCTGCTGACACTAAAATCCTCAACACACCAGTTGTCACAAAAAGGAAGCCACAACACAATGACATTGTGTCAGACACCTGGTGGCACACGTCAGAGTCCCAGTAACATATGCTGTGCAGGACCCTCAGCATAGCAGAATGAAGGGGGACAGTGCCCAAGTAAAAAAACTAACAGACTGTAGGGGCCACAACTGTGGATTAGATGAGGAGTGTGACTGACACTCCAAGACCAACGTAATGTCGGAGTATTACCAGGCCAAAAGACTGCAAATGGCATGTCAGACATGTTCACAGATTAGGCAAGGACTTACCCCCTCCTTGCTGCTGTCTGGTCTTCAGTTGCCCATCCATATCCAGGAAGACCACCGCCAGGATCCTGAGCATGCGGGGGGTCAGGGTCCGGTGTCCAGCCCTATGACGAGGAGGCGACAGCTTCAGCTGGACCCTCACAATCCTCCGGGTCCAGCCATGTAGGTCCTGCCACCTCCTCTGGCAGTTGCGGATCCGGCGCTTATAGACCCCCACTGATCGCACTGCCCGGGAGATGGTCAGCCAGATTTCTTGCTTCTGGTGGTCATCAACCTATGAAGATGAGAAAGTGAAGAGGACATTACCACACATGCCACATAATTGTGCTGCATACAGTTGAGTATCCATTTAGTCATCACAAAGGTAAAAGAGGTGCACAGGTAATGGGCCCATATGATTGTGCATTTGTGCTGTAGGTCTGACATGGCAACAATGGATAGGAATTTAAGGCTAGCACTCCTGCACTACTGCAGCAGGACACCTGTTCATCACATGTACCCACATAAATAGGTAGCTGAAATTACTCAGTGCATATGCCTCACACTGCTGTGCACACTTCTATTATTTTTAGAAGTACAACTTGCATAAAATGATAGGCAGTCGACTGCACACTCACCTGCTCCCCTGGTTTCCCATACAGCTTGCTGTACTCTGGGAGGACCCCATCCAGCAGGGCCTGGTTCTCCTCTTCAGTGAATGCTGGGGCCCTCTCCAAAGTACGTGCCATTGCAGGATCCAGAGGAAGCACAGACAGCAGCAGTAGTGGATTTGTGAAAGTGGTCCTGTAGCAAGTAGTGCAGGCAAGTGAGCTCCCTTGGGGCCTGCCAGCCTTAAATCAGTACTGCAGAGGCAGATTCTGTGACATTGCCCCTCACTGATAGGCCCGACACGGTTGCATTCTATGAATCTGTCCAATCCATGGAAATGTAAGACTCCTACACGTCTTCCGCATCATTCAAATCACTCACCTTCAGGACGCCCTAGGATTGCAACATTGTTGTACGCATCCAACTGTATTTCCAGTGCACGACTGAAACGTTTTTTGAATTTGCATCCGTCTCCATGCCAGCCCATTGCCAATGAGTGCGCACGGCTCGGTAAACTGACTATCTGACGCGTATTTTTTTAACAAGACGCATCCGTCCGGATACGATTCTATGGGCTGTGCGTGTGCACAGCTCGGTCCATGCCTGTACGAAGCGACTGCTTACAAGTCACCCGCGTCGGGTCTGATTGCATACGCTTCCAACATGCATGAACCGGGCCGTGCGCACGAATTGCCCATTGGCATCAATGTGATCAGATGCGGGTGACTGTAATGCATAAACATCGTGCAGTTAATGGACAACGTGTGAGCACGACTCGGTCAATGCATGTACGGTGCGTCTGCATGCAAATCAGCCGCGTCGGATCACATTGGTGTGACTTGCAGACGGTTTAAACACATATTTAAGTGCCATGGAACACTTTCAACACCACAGCATGTCCCACACTGCATCCCATGGCATGTAAGGCTGTATCACCTATGTGTGAGGGGGGGCAAAATTTCTATTCTTGAATGGCACTTAGGTCAAGCCACTCCCAGGCTGGACTGCAGTTCATGGGGACAGATTAGTTTTGGTGTGGTGCACCTCACTAATGTAATTTCAAATTGTTGGATTATGGGCATGAGTAATGGACACAGTACCAGTTTTGAGATGTGTATGACCTGTCACATACACCATGAGTACAGAGTTGCATGTCATGTACGTCACAGCTAGACCCATGGCTACAATCTTGTTCTTCCCACACAGTCTGTGTGCATGTTGTGTCTCTGATGTTTGTGGTTCCATGTGCTCAATGTGAGACAGGGTCCACCATGTGCCTTGTGCATGCAATTTCATGCTGTGTGTGTTTAAGGGGCATCAATGTATGGCCTGCAGGGACCACAGGGGCCACTAACTGTGTGACTCAATATTGGTTGTGTGATGTCCATGATACAACATGTCATTCCAGTGCACATGTAGCAATACAGTGACCATGGCTATTTCCCTGACATGGAGTTGTGATGCCTGTGAAACATCAGTCCTCCCTTGTCACTGTGTTGTGTGTTTTGAACGTGACAGCAGTCCATGGTTACTGTGCCACAGCCCAATGATTTGCCATTGCACCCCAAGGAACTAATGTACACATGTGTGATAAATATGTGAGATGATGGGCATGAAGGTGACATATGTGTCCATAACCAATCACACACACCTTAGTTAATTGTGAATAGCTATGATGTAAAATGTGTTTTTTTGCAAGGTGAGTGCCACATGGGTAGCTGAATATATGATGTGACTTTGCTCATCTCTGTACTGCAGGGCCCCAGCAGTCCATAGACCGTTCCCTGACCTCGAAACCATGGTGGAACGCGACAGCATCCGACGGTACCTTTTCACCAGGAGCATGATTGATGAGTTGGCGGAGCAGTTGGCACCAAATCTGCTACCTGGCCGCACATACCCGACAGCACTGACACCAAAGGTGAAGGTGATGGCAGCCCTGCACTTCTTTGCCACCGGTACCTTCCAACACACTGTGGCTAGTGTTGGTGGTATATCACAAACTATGTTCATCCGTGTGCTACGAGATGTCTTGGAGGGGATGTTGACTCACCTGGACTCCTACATCAAGTTTCCTACACTGGGTGAACGTGTAGAGATCAAGGATGCCTTCTATGTACTGGGGAGGATGCCAAACATGATTGGCTCAATCGATGGCACACATGTAGCCCTGATACCTACACGGGCACAGGAACATACATACCGCAACCGCAAACATTACCACTCTATCAATGCTCTGGTGGTATGCCTGGCGGACATGGTGATTACACATGTCCGCCACAGCTCATCAACAACTTCTTCAGCTGTAGGTGAGTTCACAGGGTTGTCATGTCAATGTCCTGAGTCAGCCTGTGATGTGTTTGTGCAGCTCAGCTGCTGTTAGAGTTTATCCGTGTGGTACTTGACTCGAAGCGTGCAGTGATGTGTCCTGTCAGATGGTCTGTAGTCCACAATGGTGTTGACATGCTAAGTTGTTAGTGTGTAGGTTTCTTGTGACATGTTTTATGCATTTCCATCCTGTTCTGGTGTTCTTCTGACTGTGTCTCATTTCTGTCCTTCCCAAGGTACTTTGCCAGTTGCTGGGGCAAGTCTGACATCAACATCCAGTATCCACCCTTAAAGCGCCATTTGACAACACTTGGTGACCCTGTGCCCACTGTCATGTGGATTCACCTTGATATTGTTGTGTAATAAACTTGTTTATGATTTGTAATTAACCTGTGCTTCACTTAGTAATGTGTGTTGACTGTCTTCACACTTCTGACTGACATATGGCTACCTCACCTGTGGGCTTGTTGGCAGTGACTGTGGAAAGGTGTGGTGTCTATGCATTCCACCGTATATCTGGCAACCATATTTGTAGGCAATGTGTCACATGTCCATGGTGAGTATGTGTCGTGGAGCCCAATTGGTGTGTCTCCCTCATAGGTGTCACATCAACATGAGTCACATAACGGTAATGACATTGCTGTAGCAGTCGGCATGCACTGTGTGCTTCAGCATTTCATCATCTCCATGACACATACCAAGTTGGAATCACAACATAGGCAAGTGTAGTGTAATAGTGATTTTATTTACATACATGTGTGGAGATAGTGCTGTACATGAGGTTTAGAATCCAAAGTTCACACATGAGTTAGAAGTATTGGTAGATGAAATTTCCAAAGTGAAGTCCATATTCACCTTCTACATTGGTACAACATGGACCATCCATGTCATGATGGGGACTTGTGTCATGTGCAACAAGGTGAACGCTTTGCACACAAGGACCAACATCCAAAACAGGTTCTGGGTTCCTGGGGGATGTGCAGGGACAACTGTGGCTCACTTGTCCTTCTTCGGACGACCCCCCTTCTTCTGGGGGGATCTTCAGGAGCAGGCGTCGAAGGTGCATCAGGCTCTCCACCAGATTCTTCATCCTCCCTGTGGCATTTGCAGATGTTGTTGCATGAGATGTTGTGGACACACAGGGATGTGTGGACAGACTAGTGCTGATCTGGCGGAGACAGGTCAATATGTCCATTTGCACCGCCGTAAGTTTGTCCCACTTGGCCTCCATGCGGGCATGATGGGCAGCCTGCTCCTGTTGCATGTCCTTGAGGACCCCAGTACTTGGCTGAATCCTCCGGTGCTATCCTATGATGCGTACCGGTTGGGGGTCATCAGGCAGTCCAGGCTAAGTGTGGGCTGAAAATCTGTTCTGCTCGTGGATTTTGCAAATTTTTAGCAATTTTGCAGTCCGCGAATCATGTGAAATTGTCAAAAAACACACAATTCGCAAGTTGGTGGATTTTTCTGCTTGGTCGTGCTTCAAAAATACAATCTCGCGCGCGTGGCGTTGACTTACCGTGATTCTGAGTTCGCCGAGTTATTTTTCCTCCCGGTTTGCGTGCGCGGCGCCATTTTGGATCTGACTGCGTGATCGCGCAAGACTTTTAGACCGTGAGTACGTCATAGCGGCCCGCCATCTTGCTCTGCGAGAGTTTGAGAACGCGACTACGTCATAAGGGCCCGCGATCATGCATCGCGGGAGTAAACAATTGCGAACACGTAGATGCGACGCGCAGCTGACTTCTGGCGGGAGATTTGAAGTGCTCGCTTTCCCGAACTTGCAAAAATTGCAATTCTGCACAAGATATCTACCGCAGGCAGCATAAACCTTCTGAAAATGATGATTTGGATCAGAATAACTCCTCAGGTTGACATTTGGCTGCACTTTATTTGTGCAAGGAGTCCGTTTTTGGTGGGGTGTGAGGAAGGAAGTACCCCAGAGTCTCCAACTTCCTGTTCCTGTCCAGCAGGCTCCTCCCAGTGCTTTGTCCATGTCCTGGTCACTTTTCATTTGGATCTAGAGCTGGAAGGATTACTTTATGTGGCTGCTGCTGGATATTTGTATTTGAGGACTTTTTGTTTCGATCACTTTTGGATTACTTTTGGATTTGAGATTTTACAAGTAAGTTGGTATTGTTTGTTTGGGGCATTGCAGTTGCTTCAACTACAATTTTTAAACTTTTTCACAACTTTAAATAAAATATATTGTGGGTAGCCACAGTATCCAGTAGGCCCAATATTAGTCATGGGTGCATGATACAACTGTTTCTGTGAGTTTTGTTGAACTTAAATATAATTTATGTCATGGAATTGAATAGCTCACTGTTATATCTGGAATTTTGTTTTAATTTTGGGGTGCGTGTAAAGCCACACTAGCCAGTAGGCCCAGGGGTAGTCAGTGGTGCATTGACCAAGTCTTTCTGTGGGGTGTCTTGAATGTAAACATCATTTAGGGCATGGATGGCATTGGATTGTGGTGATTTTTGTGTGTTTTTCGATTTTTTGGGGGTGTTGTTGGGGCCTGGCCATGTCGGTGGGGGCTATTTTGAGGCTTGGTCCAGGCAGTGCCTGGCCATGTGGCTGGGGGTCTAGGGGCCATTTTGAAGCCAGGCAGTATGCGTTGTGCCATAGGCCTTCACCCAGTCTGCCTCCTTTCATCCATTATGCTCAGGGGTACTCAGTGGTGCATGAAACAACTCTCTCTGTGTGGTCTCTCTTCTATTAATGTAAACATCCATTTTTGGTTAGAAATAATTTAAATTTTTATTTTTGGTCTTTCCATTTTTGGGTGTGTTGTAGTAATAATAAATGAATAGTTGCAAATATTATTTGAAGCACGACATATGCAGCATTTATTTAACTGATGTTCCTCTGGCTTACTTTGCTTTTAGGTGGACAAAGAGAACCACAAATCACCCTCATCGTTCATCATCAGTGCCGGGAAGAAGTCCTTCTGTAGTGTGTGCACAACGTCACGTGACAACACGTGTGTCCACAGACAACTCTGCAACTTGTGCAACTGCGGCCTGCTATTCTGACATCTGAAGAAGATGGGCCCAAAGAAAGGTGGCTGTAGCTCCTCTACCAAGAAAGTTGCCAGTGCCACTGCCAGTAAGAAGGAGCAGAAGAAGCAAGTGGCGCCACTTACCAAGGAGACTGGTGTGCCCAGAGACACTTTTTGGGGAAAAAAACTACGTCTGCAGCAGCGGTGTCCGCCGGTGACCAAGCTGGGAGCAGCAACTCAGCTTCATTGGTCTCGGTGCCACCACGCCAAGTTAGGCCCAAGGCCATGAGTGCCGCAGAGGCAGCCACTTTAATTGCTCAATCACCATCGACCAGTGATGTTGGCGTTGACTCATTGCAAGAAAGTAGCATCCAATCAACGCAGGGTGTAACTCATCTGACGAGTGTTCAACCACAGCCGCAACGACAACCACAGGTGCAACAAGGAGAGGCGCAAGGAGAGGCGCAAAGAGTGGCGCTGGGGCAAGGAGTGGTTGTTTGTCCATGCTGTTTTTTCTAATTTTCAAACACTAACACTCTTTCCCCAGGCTGTGTGGTTTTCATTGACGTGTGACTAAATTACAACAATAATTCCGCACACTTGCTGGGGAGGATAAGGTCAAAGCAACAGAAAATCAATTTCAAGGCTGGTGAAGGAATCCGAGGATATATTCTTATTCTTATTCTACTTGACACACACCCATGAGTAATTGCACATCAAATCAGAATTTCATGTGCGCCATCAAGTGGATTGATCATCAACAACAACCTCCTCCTAGACATCACGAATGCTTACGCTGCTGTGTCCTTCACCTTCCCATACTCCACGCAACTAGTAGTTATATTTTGAATACTTTAGCATAGCTTAGGCTACAATTTATGGCACTGTTCTTGTGTACTGTACTATCTATCATACTGTTCTAATGCTCCGCTCAGGCCACTCAATGTTTCATTTCCTTTTTTTTCATATGCTGCTACTGGCAGTGTGTACCACTACTACTACCACTACAACGATGACACTTCATCCGTCCAGGATTTCATAGCCAACCTTAATCACCATTTGCCATGCAGCCAGCCCTGTGCCTAGCCCTATTCTCAAACATGAATCACAGGTAAGATAAGCATTGTGGGGGAGGAAGAATAATTGAGTAGGAGGAGAGGAGAGACTGACAGTAGTACTAGTAAAGCAGTCGGCCAATTGAATTAACTAACTCTGTCAGTGGCACTTTTGTACAAATTTAGGACGATTAGACAATTTGAATCAACCAACCAGTTAAGTTTAAGGAAAACAAACGTACAGTTAACCCCCCACCTCCCCACAAAACAGTAAAAAAAACGCGTACGTTATGTTTAAGTAGAAATAAATAATTATTGGAGCCCTACCAAAAATAAACTATCCCACAAGAAGATCCGACCCACCACCCTCTTTAATCCCAACAAATGTCCATGAAATCAAAGTCCCCAAAGGCCCAAAACCCCAATGCCCAATTCCCCCCCCCCCCAATAGTCTTTAAAAAAGGGGCAAGGGACAGTCTCTCTTCTACTTCGCCGGCAGTGTCCTGTGGCCAGGTGGTCACGCAGCTCTCTCCGGAGGTCCTTGAGCAGGGCTTTCTGCCTCGCCACCTCCTGCTCAAGGTTGGACACTCCAAGGGTCAAGCAGTGCACACGAGCCTTGTTCCTGCAGGTACTGTGGGGGGGCCGCTAATTTTTTTGCTGCTTGGTGGCGGCACGTGGCTGCCGGACCATGGCTCCGTACCGCTGAAGGCTTGCGCTGACTGTATGACCCAGGGGCAGCGGAGGAGGATACAGCTGTCGTGGATGTTGTCGACGGCGACTGCATGTCCTCCTCCTCCTGGGCCACCAGCCGCTGATATTCGACGACAATTGCCTCCAGCCTCCGTTGCCGGGCCCGTCTACCCAACTCCTTCCTTGTTAGTTTGGAAGGAGCATCTATATGAAGAAAGAAAAACATACTGTAACCAATGCTCTTTAAGATTCACACAAAATAATTCAGCAGAAAGTTGTGTCACAGTAGCACTAGCAACTTGCAAGCACAGTATATAACATTTGTGGCATGTATCTATCTAACCTCGCACTTCGTCGGCCTCTGCTCTAACATTAGTGGGAGTTTCAGGAATTCTACTAGCACTATATGGACTCACTACATTAGACTCAGATAGTACACCAGTCTTCTTCTTCTCTCTTGTTTAGCGAAATTGGTACGTAAACTTGTGGAAGCTGGCATAATGCCAGCGCAGTTAACTTGCGCCCGAGAAAAACAGACGCAAGCCATGATGACACAGACTTGCATTACTGTTACCAGTCCAGTACATGCAGGTGGTGAAGCTCTTACTTTTCTATTATGGGTGGCACTGGCCATACTCTGTTACAACGGCTACTGCTCAATTAATTTAACTTTCACCCTGGCCTGCCCCTGACTACTACAAAAGGAAAATTAAGAAGATAATATGATCATCTATCCCTTCACAGGATATTTGCTTACATATGGGATGACTTTAAGTGCTTTGTTTTTGATTGAATGTACACCGATAGGCCACACATCAATGTCAGTGACAGAGTTTATTAACAGAGGTAGTGAGTGGTCCCCGACTCCTCGTAATCGCCGGATATATGCTGTGGTGGCAAACTACTGTTACTAGTCATGGTAGTATTCTGAAAAATTATAACTTTTTTCCTCTGCTTTTCTACTCTGGCACAACCTCCAAAAAAGCTGGTTCCTCGGTGGCACCAAACTTACTTCAGTTCATGATTATAAGTATCTCGGAGTGACATTCGACAAAGATGGGACATTCATGCATCAGAAAGAGGAAGCTAGAAGGAAAGGTCTGCTGATTGCCTTAACAATGAAAAATCTGGCAAGCAAACTGATGGGACCTACCCTGACTCCACTTTTGAAAGTTGTCTGGGCCAAATTACTCCCCTCAATTACCTACGGTAGCGAGGCAATGCGGGGAAGAGATGCAAAAGAATTGGAAAGCACACAGGTCAAGGCCTACAGAATATTGTTCAACCTTCCATCCTATCACCTGCCCAAATAAGACTGGAGTTTGGTCTCTTACTGCATGAACTAGCCAGGTATGGTGCATACATTATCTGCATGCACAGGATTGGAAGTGCCACTACGAATACGCTAAATTATCTGACGTGGCAGGACATACAACACAGAGAGCTTTCCCAAGCCAGAAGCTACTTACACCTAGCCCTAGAATCCACCCAACTCACAGAATTTTGGAACACACAAATTGGCTATTCTAATTTCAAGAAACTGGTCCGGAAATCCCTAAAACAAATTTCATTGGTGGAAGACAAAGCAACCTTCTCAAACAGATCGCATGCCTGGATGACCCTTAACTCCTATAAAACTCTGGCTCCACAATTGTATTTTATCCAGGGTTATTTGAAGTCAATAAAAATGAACTTTTTGAGGCGTAGGATGGGAATCCTTACATGCAGTCAGCACCTTCCACCATGGCAAAGGCCGCTAGCACATGAGTCGTGCAGGTTGTGCAACACCGAACGAGGGGACATACTACACCTAATCTGCCTATGCAAGGACCTGCGCCAAGCACGTGATCAGCTTCTCAAAGAACCCTTCAGACAGGAAGGCGGTGTTAGCATGTTTTAATCCAGGCAATACACAACTAAATTGCAGACTGGTCAAATTCCTTATGCTGGCCGAACAAAGAACGCCAAAGCTAGCGGAAACTGAATAACGCTCGGGCTGACAATGCTAAAAAGGACACACCGTTAATCAGGCAAAAATATGAACACACTACCTGAAGCTAAGGGTCAACCCTCACAACAAGCGAAGATAATTGACCCAAAACAATTACGAGGATCTGCAAAGAATTCCATGCAGGACTAAAATATGCATCTGTACTTATAGCAGAAGACACTTAAAGCTCCACATAACTCCTACAATTAATTTGGACCTTATATCGGTAAAGAAGTTCCCAACAAGGGGTTTTTTAAATTGTTATTTTTACGGGACACAAACATTGATGGATTTGTTAAACTTATTTTAGGATTTTATGTAATGTATTGCAATGGTTTTAAGTAACTATGCAGGAAATAAAGAATCTGAATCTGAATCTACTCTGGCACGGAGGTGCGGAGTTACATGCTCTTCAAAGTAATACTCTTCATCTAGTGACCATCTACTCTGTCTACATACACCTATGCTATCTATGAGGAAGGTACCATCCCGGCATCCATCCATTCAAAGTAAATGTCAATCACTCTTCATAATGTCTCAACTGGACAAACCTTCCTTTTTCTCACTGAAAAACAACCTTTTTATTTTATTTTGTAAACCGCCAGCCATGCATCCGTGCTTGACTTGCATTTGAATTTGAGCCAAAGGATATATTGCACACACATACAGTTTCTGTTTCACCCACCCAGGCAGTCCTCTTTTCTGTCTCCTTCCACCCTTCCTTGCTTCAGCCTTCAACCGGCCATGCATCAGATTCCCAGCCACCTCGGGCAGCATTCAAAAACACGTATCATTCTTTGCCAGTCATTAATTTTAACTCGCTCGTCCTTCCTTACACCCTTGTTTCCCTTTTCGTACATCCCATCCATCAAGTTCATCTCTGATCTGACTTGGCTTCTCGATAAAACTTTCACAACTGAATTGAAGTCAAATTTAGAGGAGGCCATTGGTTACAGGTCAACTCCTGCCGCTAATGCTATTGCTAATGAGAAGTCAAGGGTGACTGTCTTCTACCTGGTTGACAAAAACATAGTTCTAAATTTGTAAGTCTTCTTAACAGTAAATTAATTAAAAAATATTTAAATTTAAGTATGAAATTAATTTTTTAATTTTTTAGTTTCTAATTTAATTTTAAGAATGGGATTTTGCGTTTATAGGGGACAAGGGTGTGGAGTATCTTAAAAAAGATTTAGATATTTTCTTTAAAGTAAAAAAAAAATTGAATACATTTTTTTTTTCAAAATTAATTAAACATTTTATTTAATTAGGTTAAGGGGTCGATTCCGCTTCGGGAAAAACCGCTCCGAATAGCCGTTCAAAGCGTTTTTCCCATACGAATCGTACCCTGCAACGTCCAGCGTACGTACGTCGAAGTACGATTCGTACCAGAAGCCGGACTCCATACAAATCGTACAGAGACCGAACGACTCGAATCCCCGTACAAGTCTCCTCCGGAACCCGCTGTACGCGAGATCTTTTATAGCTCGCGGCTGGTTTATACGAACCCAGCAAGTACGATACGGGTCGGGTACGCACCGTATGACCCTTTTTTTACAGAGCTGAAAACAGCCGTAAAAGCAGAGTTGGTGCCGGTACGGAACGCCCCCCCCCGGTACGGTGCGTACCCCCTGCGATTATGGGGGGTACGCACCGTACGGTGTGTATGTGATTGTGCGCTTTTCCGTACGAATCGCCCTGACCTGACGTGGACCGTATGGATCGCGTCCTGATGCCCCGGTCCGGTTCGTACTCATCGGGTCATACGGCGTGTGTACGAGTCGTACGGAGAGGGCTCCAGAGACGATTCGTACGGACGTTTTTTTCCCCTAAGTGTCCTGCATATACCCCAATTAAATTTATATGGAGTGGGAATAGTAAATAATTAGTTTCAGTGTCCAGCACCTACCCCAATTTAATTTAGACTGGAGTTGGAATAGCAAATTAATTAGGCTCAGTGTCCAGCAACTAACTGAATTTAAGTTAGATTGATGTTGGAATAGTAAATTAATTTAGTCAGTGTCCAGCACCTACCCCAATATAATTTAGACTGGAGTTGGAAAAGGAAATTAATTAGGGTCGGTGTCCAGCACCTACCCCAATTTAATTTAGACTGGAGTTAGAATAGTAAATGAATTAGGCTTAGGGGCACATTTAGATGGCGGGCGGACTTATTCCGCCGGCTATACCGACACAAAACCGGACTGCCCTCTATAAGGGCGGTGCCTGCCACGTTGAACCCCCATGTGCACCCTCCACCCCCCAGAATCCCTGGGGGCCCGCAACAGGCCCCGCAAGTGATTTCCACATGCCTTTCCATGGCGGCGTTGCCCCCACTGAAAGGCATTTCCCCACCATTATGCTAATATGGATGGCGGTGTCCTGGAGACACTGCCACCATGTTAGCAGCTTTTCTGCCCAGTCGACTCTCCGACCGGGTGGAAAACTGGCAGATGGTCTTTCCGTCCGCCTGGCTCCCCCCCACCATGGTAATGTGGCGGGGGGAGATTACAGTACGGGTGGAGGTTTTCTGCGGGCGATCCGCCCGCAATCATAATGGGGCCCTAAGTGTCCAGCACCTACCCCAATAATTTAATTTAGATTGCAGAGGGAATAGTAAATTAATAGGGCTCAGTGTCCAACACCTACCCCAATTTATTTAGATTGGAGTTGGACTTGTAAATTCATTTAAGTCAGGGTCCAGCACCTACCCCAATTAAATTTAGATTGGAGTGGGAATAGTAAATTAATTAGGCTCAGTGTCCAGCACCTACCCCAATATAGTTTAGACTGGAGTTGGAATAGTATATTTTGTTAAAAAATCTTATACAGGGCATGTACACCAATTGGTTTCTTGGCACTGTTCTTGGAGAAACCAGAGCCCTGTTGAATTTTAATTTAGTCTTATGCATGTGTGGACAGGGTACACGGTCAAAATATTGAGTTTTTTATTTTGATATATATAAATTTCGAGTTGACAATATTGACAGTGTCAAGTATCGATGTTCTGTATATCTATGTTAAAAATTTTGATTTGATGTCTTTAGTGAAATATCGATGTAAGTAATATTAAAAGGAAAAATATTGACATGTAAAAATATCGCTTTTGTGTGTTTTTTGAAATATTTTATAGTTAGTGTTAAGTATTAAATTGTGTTTAAAATGTGTATAATAATGTTTTCTTTTAATATTGTTTTAGGAGCGGGAAGTTGGGTTTATAGGGGTTAAGGGTGGGAAGTGTTTTTAAAAAGTTCAATTAAATTTATAATTTTTTTAATTTAATGATGAAATTAATTTATAAAATTTTGAATTTCAAATTAAGTGGTAGAAGCGGGATTTTGGGTTTATGGGGGTTAAAGGTGGGGAGTGTTTTAAAAATGTTCAATACAATTTATAAAAATCTGTATTTAAATATGAAATTAATGTAATGCATTTTAAATTTTACATTACATTTTAGGAGTGGGATATTGGGTTTATAGGGTATAAGGGTGGGGAGTGTTTTAAAAAAGTTCAATTACATTTTTAATTTTTTTAAATTTAAGTATGAAATAAATTTTGTAGTTTCGAGTTTTACAGTAAATTTTAGTAGCGGGATGTTGGGTTTATAGGGGATAAGGGTGGAGAGTGTTTTAAAAAAGTTCAATTACATTTTTAATTTTTTTTAATTTTAGTATGAAATGAAATGAATTAGGCTTAGGGGCACATTTAGATGGCGGGCGGACTTAGTCCGCCGGCTATACCGACACAAAACCGGACTGCCCTCCATACGGGCGGTGCCTGCCACGTTGTATATTAAAATGAGGGTGGGAACATAGGTACCCCCATGTGCACCCTCCACCCCCCAGAATCCTTGGGGGCCCACAACAGGCCCCGCAAGTGATTTCCACATGCCTTTCCGTGGCGGCGTTGCCCCCACTGAAAGGCATTTCCCCGCCATTATGCTAATATGGATGGCAGTGTCCCGGAGACACTGCCACCATGTTAGCAGCTTTTCTGCCCAGTCGACTCTCTGACCGAACGGAAAACTGGCAGATGGTCTTTCCGTCCGCCTGGCTCCCCCCGCCATGGTAATGTGGCGGGGGAGATTACAGTACGGGTGGAGGTTTTCTGCGGGCGATCCGCCCGCAATCATAATGGGGCCCTAAGTGTCCAGCACCTACCCCAATAATTTAATTTAGATTGCAGCGGGAATAGTAAATTAATAGGGCTCAGTGTCCAACACCTACCCCAATGTATTTAGATTGGAGTTGGACTTGTAAATTCATTTAAGTCAGGGTCCAGCACCTACCCCAATTAAATTTAGATTGGAGTGGGAATAGTAAATTAATTAGGCTCAGTGTCTAGCACCTACCCTAATATAGTTTAGACTGGAGTTGGAATAGTAAATTAATTATGCTCAGTGTCTAGCACCTACCCCAATTAAATTTAGATTGGAGTGGGAATAGTAAATCAATTAGGGTCAGTGTCCATCACCCACCCCAATATAATTTAGACTGGAGTTGGAATAGTAAATTAATTAGGTTCAGTGTATAGCACCTACCCCAATTTAATTTAGACTGGAGTGGAAATAGTAAATTAATTAGGATCAGTGTCCAGCACCTACCCCAATTCAATTTTGACTTTAGTTGGAATAGTAAATTAATTAGGGTCAGGGTCCAGCATCTATTATAAATAAATATAGAGTGTAAATAAAAAATATTATTTGGTGTTTATGTTGAGTTGAGTTGTAAGTACAATTTAGATTAGTAATTGTTAAATATAGTGTAATAATATTTTTTATGGCAAATATATTTGAAATATATTTCTTTATATATGCTACAAAAATATGCTTTTATATATATTTTATTAAATTGAAA
Source organism: Lissotriton helveticus (assembly GCF_964261635.1). Classification (NCBI taxonomy): domain Eukaryota; kingdom Metazoa; phylum Chordata; class Amphibia; order Caudata; family Salamandridae; genus Lissotriton; species Lissotriton helveticus. Next base: position 1,706,200,837 of record NC_136063.1, on the reverse strand, counting down.
TTATATATTTTAAATATATTAATTATAAGAAAAACAATTTGTAAGTGAATTTAAAGTGATAGTAATGAAAAGTTAGTTAAAAAATATAGAGATATTTGTTATTTAACACACTTTATTACATAGAGGTGATAAGTAAATTCAAAATGTTATTTTTCATGAAACAGTAGGAAAATAATCACAAAATATATGTATTTGCCGAAGAATGTATTTATTATATAGATTTTTTTATCAGTATGTATATTGCAACAAATACATTATTGAAAAAAATATTTAATATAATGAACAAAATTATATTTTACAATTGTATATGTTTTGTAAATATAGCTTGATGCATTTTAATTCTTTTAATTGACATTTTGCAAATTGGTACATATTTTTTAATAGGTACAACATATTGTTTTTCAATTTTAAGGTATTTACAAATATTTTTAAAAAAATGGTAAGTATTTATTGACATAATATACCGTAAATATTTTACAATAAAGTTCACAAAAAATAACATAGTTCAATTTCATTGCACAAATAAATGTATTTGTATTTTTAATATTAATAATAAAATATTAATATTAATAATTATTACACATAATCACATTTGTTTATTTTATTAACATTTTACACATTTTTTAAACAATAATAAATATTAATACAATGATTTAGTAATTGTTGTTTAACATGCATACATTTTTATAATTATAATACTAAATATTACCATGTCATAGTTTTACAATAGATAAAAAACATAATATTTTTTCAAATATAAGTTATATTTTTGAATATTTTATTACAATGCAATCGTAATTTTTAAATGAGTATTTAATATTGAATAAATTGTTTAGTCATGTATTTAACATTTTCATAGTTGACATCTTTATTTGGGCCTTTAATTTAGTAACCGCTCGGCTTTTTGGGTTCTTTGGAAAGAAAGAAGCTCACGGTTGGGAGCTGCTTCGCGTTTGAGAAGGTAAGAGTAATTTTCTTTTATATTTAACTATTTTAAGTGTGTTTTGAAGGTAGTAGTGTTGTGATTTGGGTGTGTTATGTTTTGGAAGTTATGGTGTTTGTAGTAGTTTTGTTCGATATTAATTGTTAGCGTTGAGTTTTGGATTTGCGGCCTAGTTAGAATATTTGTATTTGTGTTTACTTTACATTAATATTGTGTTATTGATGTGTGTAGTGGTGTTTTAAAGTGTATTATTTGTACATTTGTGTGGGTGGGAATGTTTGTTTTTCTATTTTAGGTTTTTCGACTAAGCATTTTGGTATCACGGAGCCTTGCGTTATTTTTTATTAAAGGAAGTGTGTATTAGTTATATCAACTAATATTAATTTACTCTTCCTTTATTATTCGGGTTTCCTGGAGCGATTTTTTTTTTCCGACTATTTCAGGTTTTTTATGGTTATTGGATTGTCGAATTTTACCTGGAGGATCGAGTTTTTGGCACAGTTGTATTTTTGCATTTTTTTGGGACCATATTTTTAAACATTATGGATTTTGAACTACTAGGATTATTTTGGATGATGAAAAATTTCGTATTACAGTAGTGGAAAAGGTACATTTTTTTAAATATTTTTTATTGGGGGAGGGAAATTATGTTATTTTAAATACTGTAGTTGTTTAGTTGTTTAGATATTTTGTCTATATATGTATTTTTATAAAATAAAAATTATATTAGAAAAAATAATTATTTTGTTGATTTTAAAAAATGCACTGTTTTTATTCCAATTATTGTTTGTTGAGATTGGTTAATTAAAATAGTTTCATGCTTTAGACTAGAGTTTTTGCTATTAAGTACTCTAGGCCTCTTGTTGAAGGATAAAGTTGTACTTGTTGTTGAAGGTACTGATATAATTGAGCAGTTTGTCTAGATACGTGTGGTTTTATTTGTATGACAGATTGTTCCATTCTTAATTCTTAGAAGCTTTGTTCTTTTTGTCTGGCCAGTAAGAGTGTATGTAGGGTAGGAGTGCTTCGTTCTGTAGAAGATAGGTAGGCATTATGCCAACCTTCAACTGCGTTGTTTGTATTGGCTTCTTGGTTAAGTGTAGTTAGGTACACATTCCACCAAGGAATTTGGAATTTAGGTTGACGTCTATGGCCCGATCTGTGTAATCTCCCCACCCAGGTATCCTCAAAATATTCTAGAAGGGAGGATTATTTTTGTTAATTTTGTTGGTAAAATGTACTTGCTATTAAAATGTTATAGTGCTCAGGCACATCAGTGACTGGCACATAGGCCAGAGCTATTAGGTGTTTAATTTGGTATACATAGGTAATATTGGTTGCATATTCCACACTAAAGAGGCCATTAGGATGGCGGATGGATGGAACCCTAGTGGGGCTGGGACCGACCGCCAGTGGTGTGGCGGTCCCACAACGACTATTAGGATGCCACCACCACTGTGGAGGTGGCACTCTCCATTTCCATTATTGTGGCTTGCAGTGTTCACAGCACTGCCTGCCACAATGCTGGGAATGCACTGCGTACATTGTCATGTACAAGGTGACAGTCACCACGAGGTGCCTGCCACCATGTCCATGACAATGGAGGGGGGTATCATAGGAACCCCCATGTGCACCCCGCAGCCCCCCAATACCGTGGGGGCCGGCAACAGGCCCACCAAAAGCAGAATCCGCATGCCTTTCCGTAGCGGCAACGCCGCCACGGAAAGGCATGTCTCCGCACCCATACTAATATGGATGGCGGTGTCTAGCAAACACCGCCAACATACTAAACCCTTTTCCGTCCGGTCGACAAGTCAGAAAATTGGTGGACGATCCTCCCGTCTGCCGCGGTACCACCCGCCATACTAATATGGCGGGGGTAAATGGATGGCGGGCAGGGAAGGATGTAGGGCGGATCACCACCACCATGCGGGCGGTGGCAAACCGCCCTACATCCTAATGACCACCTAAGTGCAGATTTCTGTAAATGTCTCCACAAACATTGGTTGAAGTGGAAGTAACATCCTTGTATAGATGTGTGGGGGTATAATCTGAGGATGGAGTTTATCATGGGTTGCTCAAAGTCTATTACTATTCTTTGAGGGAAGAAGGTGTTTGTTTATTGCTTTATTTCACCTAACATTTCAGTATATGTTGTATTCTGTTTGTTTGGTAATAAAGCATATTTAAATGGAATGCAAGTTTTATGATATAGCCCATGAATACTCTACAGTTGGTAGAATAGTTTTGGGCATATGCTAAAGGTGCCATTCATCATCCATGTTTGGCTGTGTTGAAATTTATTTATAATGTGTGCTGTAGCAAAGATAACAATCTTTTTATCTTTATTTTTGTTATCAAATAAGATAAAAGGTTCATCATTATGTGTTATACTAAGTTCAGGGGGAATTATAACATCCTGAAAAGTTTTAGGTGTAGGTATTGCTGGTCTTGTAGATTTTGGGTCCTAGCTATTGTTCTTTTAATAGAAGCTATTGTTGGTAATTTACCTCTTGCTTCTCTAGGTACTTTAGGTAATAGTTCTTTAAGTACAACACTTGTAAGAAGTTCTGAGGTGCTACTTAATTCTTTAATATTTTCAAGGGTTGAGCTCACTTCAATTTCAGAGATATTTGGCAGATGGCTATGCTTACTGTAATGTAATACAGTTGTCTCGCTGGTGGCAGCACGACCATAACATTTGTTTGAGTAATATTTTTAAAATTTCCAGTTCACTGCAAGGCCTGTTTGCTTCTCTTGGGTGTCGACGTACCCCATATAACACAATAAAAATTTCCCTTTGTGAGATGTTATAAATTGGGCATCTTCAGTCAGTGTGAGGTGGCATAATCTATACAAAATGTACATGAAAGTATTTGTAAAAGAATATTATATATTTTGTATGAATAGTAACAAATGCATTTTCATTATGTACTTACGAACTGTTATTTAGTTGTAGTTGAATAGAGATGTTTTCTTGTTCATTGAATGCTGTTGTTTTAAGTGCTCTGTGAAAAGAAAGTAAAGCATATTTTATTTTATGCTTTTAATTTATATGTGGTGGTGTTGATTTTTAGACAGAGTATAGTTTTATTAACGTTTTAGTTTAATTTTATAAACGTTTAAAAAAAAATTAAAAGTGTAAATGGGGTCTTTTTGGTGGTAAGGACATTTTAGGTGTTCAGTTCTCTTTTAGTGAGATTTAAGAAATTATTTTTGAAGTATATGTTGTAACTTATATTTCCCTTACGTTTTTAGTTAGCTGTTTTTGCAACCTGAAGATTTTGTTCACGTTTTTAGTAATATCCGTTGTGAAAATATAAAGAGATAAAATATATAAGTTAGTATTTTTAGTTAGCAATTGAAATCTGGGTTACATTTTAAGTTAACAGTTTATTTAGAAATGCTAATTTACTTGTTTTTTCTTAGGTGTAGTAGGCTTGATTTTAGAGAAGTCTTTGAGAGTCATGAAAATCCGGCAGAGTTTCTCCTTCCTTGTTGAAGGTGTAAAAGAAGCCAGTTCATTTTGTTTATATAGTGTGTTCTTAATTGGTTGTTGAAAATCATTGGTCTATTTCGTTTTTCTGTGTTTCTATTTGTTCATTTGAATTTTTATTTTGTTTGATAATTGTTATACTTGTATGGAAAATGCAAATAGAGAGAAAAGGTATTTTTTTAGGTGAGGAAGGAGATGTTGAATTGATTATATAAAAACATGTATAATATATGTTTAAAATCTTGAATATGCTGATAATATGTGTTTGTAAATATTATTATTTTAGTAGTTTTTATGTTATTATTAATTTATGTTGTTTTTATTTCGATAGCTATATTTTTGTATAACTTTTATGTGATATGTGTATTTATGTCATTTATTATATTTATAGTGTTGAAAGTAGTAGTTTTAATGTAGATTAGAGTTGTTGATATTTTGTCAAAAACGATAATATTGATGTCTATATTTTAGTTTTCGATATTTTGGACATGTTCTATATTTATTTACAATTGGCGATATTTTGTATTAAGGTATTTATGTGTGCAATATTTGTGTTGTCGATGTATTTTCATTATGATAATGTTGTTTCGATATTAGTGTATTTTTATAAATAAGTCTACATTATCGATATTTTAGATGTCGATATATTTGCGTCGAAATATTTGCATTTCGATTTTGTGACTTTCGATATTATGTCAGTGATTCGGTGAACAGCCATGTCTTGAGAAGTGTTCTGAATCTCAAGAGGTCTGCAGGATCTGATGTCAGATAGAAGGGAGTTCCAGAATCTAGGTGCCAATACTGTGTACCTGTATCTGCCCTGTCATTTCAATGTGTAGGAATTGTAACCAGAAGGTTCATGTGAGCTGAGCCCAAGTTGCAGGTAGGTATATGCCTTTGAATAGGGCTAGAGATGAATTTGGGACTTATGCCAAAAAAATAAGGCAGCCAACTTTAAAGGCGCATCGATGTGAAATGGAAAGCCAATGCAACTTCCTCATGAGGGGGTGACATGTTGCCATCTAGGCTGATGGAAAATCAGTCTAGTCGCCTGTTTCTGCACCAATTGCAGTCTTTTAGTGGTGTGCCAAAGTATAGAGAATTGTCATAGTCTATATGAGATATAACCATGCCTAGAACAACCTGTATCAATGCTTCCCTAGTGAGAAGTTTGTTGATCTTTCTTATCTTCCTTAATTGAAAGAAGCAAGTTGAGATGACTGATCCAATTAGAGTTTTCATAGTGAGGTCACAATTAATTGTCACTCCAAGACTCTTAGCAGAGGAGGATGGGGAGGGGGAAGACCCCAGCTCAACTGGACAGAAGTGCGATCGCCATGGATTATGCACACCACCTGTCAGGATAAGTTCTGTCTTGTCCAGGTTAGATTTTAAATGGTTGCAATTCATCCAATTACGAATATACAGCATAGTCGCTTGGAACATGGAGTCAGGCGTGTTAATATTAATGGTAAACATTAATTGTAAGTTGTCTGCATAGTTGAAAGTACGCACCTTCCTTTCTGTCAGAGACCGGATCAGTGGAAGTAGGTAAAAGTTAAACAAATGAGGAGATAGTGAGGAACACTGAGGTACTCTGCAAGTAGTTTTAATTTTAGACGCTGTGAACTGGGAGATGGAACAAAACTTCAGGATATCACGGCTCCTCTGGGCCTTGTCCCTTTTCTTACAGGCCCCACTCATGACAAGGGACACACCTTGGACCAGGTTTTCTCTTCAATCCCGCTCTACGACATCGAGCTCCTTCCGGTGCTCTGGACTGACCATAGGCTGGCCAGATTCTCGGTATTAGCCAGTATGAAACCCCCTTGTAGTGTGCCGATACAGCATGGCACGGCGCGGAGGGCTCTGCATAGAGTCACGCCTGAGATGTTAAACCAGGCGGCTGTGGACCATCCGTGCCCTCTATCAGGCAACTTAAAGCAGGACGTTGAGTCCCTACAGGGCTGGTTGACGGAGAGGCTGAATGATCTGGCCCCCGTCATGGCTCCGAGAAATAAGATCAAGAGGGTTTCGGCCCCCTGGTTCACCGAGGCATTGTGGGCCACTCGTCGCAAATGTAAGGTGGCAGAAAGGGCGTGGCGCCTCCACTATGATCTGGAAGCCAGAGTGGCTTATAGATCTATGGTCAAAGCCTATCACTGTGACATTCTTCGTGAAAAGAAGGTTTTCTTGGCCAGGAGGATTGAGGCCGCCTCTAACTCATGCAAGAGATCTTTGCTGTAGTTAGGGAGTTCATGGCCCCCAGATCCAACTTGCCCCAAGGGGTTCCATCTGAGTTGTGGGTCTGTGACCTGGCCAGATTTTTCACGGATAAGATTAAGTCCATCCAGGACTCTTTCGCAGTGGGCTTAGCCGAGGTGAATGCTAGTGTGGTGGCGGGACCGGCGCGGCTGTCCTCGCAGGCTGTGGTTCTCGCAGAGTTCCCACCCATTTCATTCGATGCTTCCTTGGCGCTTCTGGCCAATCTTAAGTCGGGTTCGCCACTAGATCCCTGCCCGGCTAAATTATTTGGCTAAGATGGCGACTGTGGTCAACCCTGTGGTCAATCCACTTGTGAATCTGTCTCTGACGGAGGGGCAGGTCCCTTCGCCATGGAAAAGGGCTATGGTGATCCCCCTCCTCAAGAAGCCTGGGCTTGATCCGGAGGCTCTGGCCAACTACAGGCCGATCTCCCTCCTTCCGGTGTTGGCCAAGATCACGGAGAAGCATGTGCACGGCGTTCTTTCCAGCTTTCTTGAGTCCAGTGATCTGCTACACCCTTCACAGTCCGGTTTCCGCCCTAATCTAAGCACGGAGACGGCACTGTTGGAGGTGTCAGAGATTATTAGGGAGACACTGGACTGTGGAGGCCGTGCCATGCTTGTCATGCTTGATCTGTCGGCGGCCTTTGACACCGTCCCCCACGAGATGCTTCTCGCCAGACTTTATGACATCGGTCTGAGGGGGACGGTGCTTGATTGGTTTTCATCTTTCCTGGAGGGCCGCCGACAAACGGTCTGGGCCTCTCCGAGCTCAGCCGAGATGCCGCCATTGGGAGTCGGTGTTCCGCAGGGTTCTGTGTTGAGCCCGACTCTCTTTAACATCTTTATGACACCTTTGGCGGCACTGGTGGAGTCTTTTGGGGCCCAGATCGTTTCCTACGCTGATGACACGCAGTTGATCTTCACGTGTGGGAAAGATCAGGCTTTCGATGGGGAGAATATCCGTGGCTGTTTGGAGTTGGTCTTCAGCTGGTTCCAGTCGAATGGCCTCAAGGCCAATTCCAATAAATCGGAGGTGTTGTTCTTCGGCTGCTCCCTTGACCCCGACTGGCGGGCTTGGTGGCCCATAGACATGTGTCCCCCTGCCTCGGCATCACTGGTGGCAAAGAATCTGGGAGTAAAGATGGACAACAGCCTGACGCTGGTGCCACATGTTCGCGGCCTAACGGGCACTTGCTTTAGGCTGCTCAAGATGCTCCGGAAGTTCTTGCCTCTGCTCACTGAAGAGCATAGAAAGATCACTGTGCAGGCCTTAGTTGGTTCCAGATTGGACTATGCTAATGTCCTGTACAGTGGTCTGCCGGACTATCTTGTGCAGCGGCTGCAGGTTGTGCAGAATGCTGCAGCCCGCGCCATTTTTGGCCTCCATGGGCGAGTAGGAGCCTCCGGTTTGCTGCAGTCGCTTCACTGGCTGCCCATCCGGAAGCGAATCATGTTTAAAGTTCTGACGTTGGCGCATAAAGCGCTGTTTGGTGTGGGAGCGAAGTACCTCCAACGCAGGCTCGCCTTTTACCGCCCGGCCAGGTCTCTGCGATCTGAATCTTTGTTCTTGGCTGGGGTTCCTCGAATCAGGAAGGCACGTACTGGGGGGCGCTCCTTTAGTTTGAGGGCCCCTCAGTTATGGAACACCCTGCCTCTGGCCCTACGGTCCTCTTCTAATCTGCTTCACTTCAGGAAGAGCCTGAAGACCTGGCTTTTTAACCTTTAGTATTTCCTGTGCTTTCTTTTGTTTCAGTTGATCGCTGTATGGTGTTATGTTTTTTATTTTGAGCTACCTCAATAAAGCGCCGGGACACTCCTTTGGAATAGCCGTGCGCTATAAAAATAAATGTATAACATAACATAACAAATGTATAACAGATGTGGACCGACTGGGAGCGGTCCTCCAGGAATGATCTAATCCATCTAAGAGCCGATCCCTGGATGCCTGCAACCCCGATGTGGTCAACCAAGATACCGTGGTCGACCATGTTGAATACCGTGGAAAAATCCAACAGCACCAGGGCCTGAGGAGAGTGTATGTCTGCTTCCTTCTTGAGTGTGTCCAACAAAGTCAATATCACTGCCTCTGTTGAGTGTGTTAGACCAAACCCTGCTTGGTGAGGGTCAAGGTATTCAGACTGCTCGATAAAGGTACAGAGGCATTTGGTGATACCATATAAGGGATTGCAGACTAGTAAAATTAATTATTGTCTTAACATTTTTTGCCATGCATTTAAGAGCAGTTGATTGTTCATTCAGTATGGCAGATAGATTCATCAATGATTCTGACATTTTTGTCAGGGTATCACTAGTGTCACCCAATGCTGATAGAGTGGGAAGGCAGGTAGAATATAAATATAATCTGCTGTTAGGAGACCTATTTGTCTGACATGGGCTGGTTACGTTCCATTGCTCCACCAATTTATCTATGTCCATCTAAATGTCCATTCTTTCTAATGAGTTATTGGAAGTATTTAACAAAATGTGGGTGCTTGAAGAGTCCCTTGTGACTTCTATGCCCAATACTGAATCCGACTCATATTCAGAGAGCATTCCTTGTTCGATAACAAATGCATTATTAATTTAAGCCATAGTTCCTATTGTATTGTTGGAGGAAAGTGAGCCCGTGGTGTTAGTTCCTTCCTGCTTATCAATTTTACAACATAAGGGTGAACACCCATTGACAACATTTCCCTAAGTTGAGTCCCAGTCCATACTGAAAAACAATCCACGATTGAAGTGTGTTTAAAAGTTTTATGAATTGGTGCTACCTTATATGCCAGAGTTGTCAAGTGTTCCTCCACGATTGAGCAATAATAACTCATTTCATTATCTTTTGGTCATATTGAGCATCGGTCTTTTAAATAATTGTTGCCCTGACTTGGTTTTCATGACATCCCCTAATAACTGATAACTGCTTCAAAGGGACAGTCAAGCAGGTAAACAAGAGACATAGATCTAGCCGAAGTGTATCTTCATATCCCCTTATCTAAAAGAAATGACTCAATTGCACAGCATGCAGCTCCTGAGGGTATTTTGGGGCTGGTGGTACAGCTACCATGACAAGGTCTGTATCCCAGTCTTCTGGAGGAGCTGCTACTGTCTGGCTAACCAGATAATGAAATGACAAGTCACAATCCTCTGCAGTACTTTAATTATGCACCCACTAATCTCACTGTTGTTTGCTTCACCCAATGGAGTAGATATTTGTGAGATCCAAGAGTTAACTGCGAGTTCACAAACTCTGTGCGGTAGCACAGCAAGTTATTTCCTTCCATAAAGCAGCACCTACTGGAGTGGGTTTCTTCATGAAATCTGATTAGCACATACGCATAGGGAAAACAGAACCAGCAGATCCAAGTTACTTGCAAAGTACTATTACACTGATAGTGGTAGCTGTAAACTTCAAACTTTAGAGAAAGAGCAGAAGTATGACATTTGTGAAATAGTGACATACTTCAGAGACCGGAATCTAAAGTGAAATATGTGCTCAAATCTGTAATTCCATCTGTATTAAAAGAAAAGGAAGATTTGACACTTGAAAGAGATGGAGAGGGGATCACAACCCTCACTAGGACTGCTAGGTAGCTGTGCCTAGTATTGAGAGCCCTCATGCTCTTCTCAGCCTTCTCCGTGCCAGATGCCCCAGCCACTGTTGCCCCTCCCCCCACCCAGGCCACCCCAGCCATAATTTACCAGTGGCCTCTGTTACTGTGTGAAGTTGGGACAGAACAGCAGCCTGAGCAGGGGCATAGCAAAATTAGGCGACCACACTCAGCCTGGAGATTGGTGCAGAGTAAAGACAAGCAAAGGGACAACCACCTGCTTTGTATGCATATGCACTATGCTCTGGTAGTGCAACACAAATGAACCTCACTCATTTGCACAGTACTGGCAAAGACCACATGTGGTCTTGGTCCCATTTATTTATAGCCTCTGACTACATCTGGCCAGGGGATGTAGTGCAGCTACATCTGGGTCAGTGAGCCACCTCATTAGAGTCCAGGTGGCTTTAAAAATCTCTTCCTCACTCTGCTTTGAACTTTGCCCCTCCAGGTTACTCACAAAGTCCATGAGCTGCTGGCTCAGGTTGGGGATCATACTACTGGTGCCATGAACGCGACTCCAGCTTCCTTGCTCGTTTCTCCTGGTGCCTCTGCTGGACACCCTCATCTGACTTCCTGCTTTGGCCTTGTTCAGGGTAATTTTTAGGTCGAATCTACTCTCAGTAGACAGGAATTGTGTCCTTCCTGTATCCTCACAACATCAGAGCTCATACAGGGAATTGCATGATACAGTGGGGTATGCCCCGGTATTCCCTTCAGAATCAATGAAGGCTGATTTCTGGGTTCTCACTTTCATGGGTAGCAATCCTCTATTTGTGTTCAAAGTCTGCATGAATCTTTCCTCCTCTCCATCTGCTTGCATCCACTGTGGAGCAATGCAATGATATTTGATTCCTATACCGTCAAGCAGATCTCTGTATTCAGAGCCCTGAAAAGGTGGTCAGTTATCTTTCTTAATCTCCTCATGCAGGCCAAACAGAGCGGACCTTTTCTAATCCTGGCATCACATTTGCTGTTAGAAAAGACCGGTTTATGCTTATGCCTTATGTAAGTTAGCATTCGCTCCACCATTTTCTTTTCCAGGCGCCATTATAGGCTGTTCGAAACTGATCTTGTCTATTTCTGAGAAATGCCCCCTTCTAAATTTTGTTTCTGAAATGTTAGGTTTTGTTTCAGTAATGAGTAAACTGTTCATGTCAGCGCATAGCTTTCTCAGTAGATGTAGGTCCTCTCCCATTTGTCTGGTGGCGGGCCCATTGTGAAACAACCTTGGACTGTGCTTGTTTGTGCAAGATACGAGAGCTGAAACCCTTTTTTGTATTTCACTGTTTAGTTGCATCTGCCTGGAAAATACCACGTTGGGTGTGTCTTTGCCCGGGTATGAAGCATACATAAATTATCTCTATGCTTGTTGATTTCAGTTCCGTCCGTAGGACTCCTAGCGACTGTACAGATGGGGCTCCACTCTGAATGTATATGAATAAACAGTTATTGGTTTCTATTCTCTACTGTCAGACCGACTCTTCATTTGGTACAGAAGGCTGAGAGGTGGTCATTAGTGACCCGGGTGGCCCTAAACGGGTCACTTCCTTTATTGCAAACACCATCGATTCATCAAGTTCTACAATCAGACACTTAGAATGATTGTCCTTGAGGGCTGTGGTCTGAAATCTATGCTCATTTTGGACCATGGGGTGATGCATGGCTCCTCCTGATGACTGTAGCAGGCATTTCTGGACTGATGGGGATATAGTCTACCAGACACTACCATACCACTTTGCCTACCATTTCTCCCCGCCCTGAGAACCACACCTTCTCCTTCAGACGAAACTTGGTTTTGACCATACTATAATATCCTCCATGGGCCTGCCTGGCTACCCTCTGCTGTACACTCTCAGGGAGGATCAACCTATGACCTTTGAGTATTAAGCCCTCTTGAGTGGCACTGATTAAGATCAGCTATGATGTCATCCATTGTGGGAGTGATGTGTATCTCCCTTTTGATGGGGTTGTTTGGTAGATCCATGTTGATGCACAGCAACACCTTGCAGATTGCTTCAGCTTCTCAGTAATTACCATTTGGTATACCTGGGGCATTGGTCCATATCATTTTTCACTCACCCCCAGTCTCTCCAGCTCATCTAGTTCCTGTTCCACAAGTGGCCGTAAGTGGAATGGCTTATGAAAGTGGTTTTGAGCTACCGGTTTGACTGCTGTATCAATGTGTAGCCATATCAGTGTGACTTGCAGAGAGCCCAAAACTCTGAACACCCCTGGAAACTGGTTGAGCGGTACATCCACCTGGTATGCTTGTACCATCCTGGAGAACAACACTAGGCCAAGATATTCTGCCGTGTGACATCCAAGCAGGGTGTTCAGCCTCCTTGTCAATAACTTAGAATGCTGCCATGAAGTTCTGGCCATTAGACGTCACGCTCACCTTCATGAGGCCTTTCAGTGACAGTGGGACATGTCCCCCACATGTGTAGTTCTTGGTGTGAGGCACAGATAGGACGGGTCTTGGGTGGAGGTGCCGATATTTTTGAATGCCCATTACAATTACTGATGTCACAGTGTCAATGAGGGCCTTGACATCAGATTCAGCTAATGTGGGTTGTGGCCTCCTGTGCCTCTTTAGGTCTCCTGCGAATTATATGAGAAATACATCTTCCTTCTCTTCTGACAATGATTAATTCTGTTGTTATCCTCCCCAGGGGGCATATTTGGCTGCTCCCTGTAGCTCCGGTTCATCCAGTGACAGTTGCTGAATGACCTTAATTAGGATGCATCTCCCATGGGCCCCTCTAGTCATTGAATGTCACTGCCCTACTTGCAAAGTGGTTGAGCTTCCCACAACTCTGGAATCACTGCCCCCCAGGCAGTTCTCCAGTGGGCCACAGTTTCAGAATTGGTTTCCCGGTGGTGTGTCTGTCGACACCTTTGGTTGAGTTGTCTTTACCTTGGTTGATTCTATGTCTGCGTGCTCCACCTTGATGTTGTATGATTTGGATGGTGCTTATGTGAGTGCCATGTCCATTTCTGTGGCCCTTGCTGTCGGCAGCTCATGAGACCTTGCATTGATGAGGAAATCATCTAGACTCATTTTCGGTTGCCGCAATACTAATTCTCACTGGGTCTTGATCCTACAACCCTGAATGATTTGTGCCCTGTTACCCTCGCGTTGATCATCCGCCATGAACGTGCTTGCCAATTCATGGAGGCGGGCATAGAATGCATCAATAGACTCACCCTCACATTGACGGCCTGACCGACTTTGTATCTCTCAAAGTAGGGATTCAGCTGCGGGCCCTCACCACAGCACTGCAATCATTTGCTGCTCGAATGTTGGAGCACAAACACTTTGAAGTTATCCTTCTCTTTATAGTAGAGCAGCAGGGATCCCTTCACTGCACCATCATCTACCGTGGTGGCAATAAAATAGTTGTTCAGCATCCCCACCCATGTTTCCAACTGGGCGCAGCTGTTGCTGGGTCAACAAGTTCATTAAATAGCTAAAGCACCCCTCACTAGTGTATGCTGTTGCTGGATTTGTCGGTGATGTAGGCCCTTAAGGGGCATTCCATTGTTCCCATCTGCCATGACCCTTGCACTATGTGGTAGTGCACTGTCAGTGGACACACCTTCCTCTTTTCACCCTTGTTCGAATTGTCTGGGGCTGTTGGAGGATATATGCCCATGGATTGCAGATAACCACTTTGGATTGGTGATGTAAACATACGTGTCCCTTTTTTGTATCCTTTCCTAAATCTATGTGCCCTTTCCCATATCGGTGATGGATTAAACCCAGATCAGTTGACTGGGGGTGAGTGTTTGTATTGTCAACGCTCCGTCCATCACCACCTTTGGTTTTTCTTTGTTCGCCCTAAGTTGGCATGGTATGCTCAGACGTGAGTCCCTTGCTCACTTTGCCACTGGAGTCAGGCAAGCCCGGCTGAAGACGGCTGTAATGCCAGAAACCGGTCCAGGGAAGACATGGCTTGGCAGTTCGGGCTGGACTGTTCCCATGAGGCACAGGGTCAGACTGATTTGCATATGGCCATGTCTGAACTGGGGTGGCGGAGTGAGCTAAAGAACGGTGATGGATTAAACCCAGATCAGTTGACTGGGGGTGAGTGTTTGTATTGTCAACGCTCCGTCCATCACCACCTTTGTTTTTTCTTTGTTCGCCCTAAGCTGGCAGGGTATGCTCAGACGTGAGTCCCTTGTTCACTTTGCCACTGGAGTCAGGCAAGCCCGGCTGAAGACGGCTGTAATGCCAGAAACCGGTCCTGGGAAGCTTGATTCCGGTCCAGGGAAGACATGGCTTGGCAGTTCAGGCTGGACTGTTCCCATGAGGCACAGGGTCAGACTGATTTGCATATGGCCATGTCTGAACTGGGGTGGCGTAGTGAGCTAAAGAATGGTGATGGATTAAACCGAGATCAGTTGACTGGGGGTGAGTGTTTGTATTGTCAACGCTCCGTCCATCACCACCTTTGGTTTTTCTTTGTTCGCCCTAAGTTGGCAGGGTATGCTCAGACGTGAGTCCCTTGCTCACTTTGCCACTGGAGTCAGGCAAGCCCAGCTGAAGACGGCTGTAATGCCAGAAACCGGTCCTGGGAAGCTTGATTCCGGTCCAGGGAAGACATGGCTTGGTAGTTCGGGCTGGACTGTTCCCATGAGGCACAGGGTCAGACTGATTTGCATATGGCCATGTCTGAACTGGGGTGGCGGAGTGAGCTAAAGAACGGTGATGGATTAAACCCAGATCAGTTGACTGGGGGTGAGTGTTTGTATTGTCAACGCTCCGTCCATCACCACCTTTGGTTTTTCTTTGTTCGCCCTAAGTTGGCAGGGTATGCTCAGACGTGAGTCCCTTGCTCACTTTGCCACTGGAGTCAGGTAAGCCCGGCTGAAGACGGCTGTAATGCCAGAAACCGGTCCTGGGAAGCTTGATTCCGGTCCAGGGAAGACATGGCTTGGCAGTTCGGGCTGGACTGTTCCCATGAGGCACAGGGTCAGACTGATTTGCATATGGCCATGTCTGAACTGGGGTGGCGGAGTGAGCTAAAGAACGGTGATGGATTAAACCCAGATCAGTTGACTGGGGGTGAGTGTTTGTATTGTCAACGCTCCGTCCATAACCACCTTTGGTTTTTCTTTCCCATATCTGTCTCTTTTTTTTGCTTGTTGATCCACTTCTAACTGGCCTCCCACTACCCTCGTCATTGCTTTCCACTCTGGACAAGCAGGGATGGATATTCTGGCTTTGCCGCGAGGCAGTGGGCGTGGGCGTCAACACCGCAAGTGGCTTTCAGCAAATGCTGCATGCTGCCCTTCAGGCCAAAAGAGCATAGTCATCTTCTCGAGCAGGCCGGGACAGGAACACTACAGGTAATGCGCTCTGTAAACGCTCTTGTGTGTGTACAGCGCCTAACAGCCATAAGTGCCCCACAGCCTGTTGCCTTATTCCCTGACAATGGGAGGAAACTCGGTCCCTATGGTCAATCGCCGCACTGCAGAGCAAAACTGTTTGAGTGCAGCAGCAGCTCTGGCAGCTGGAGGGTGGGACAATGGCAGCGCAGGTGATGTCCTCTCTGTCAGGGTGCAGGTGGGGGCCTAACCATCTGCTTTAGAGGCATGCATGCTACGCTCTGGTACTGCAGCACAAATGACCCTCACTTAGTTGCACAGTACGGGCAATGGCAATGTGCAGTCTAGGACCAATTTTCCTTGTAGTGTCTGGCCACACCGGGGCAAAGGATGTGGTGCAACCACATCCAAGTCAGTGAGCCACCTCATTATGGTCATGTTGGTTCACTACACATACAAGTGCGCTCTATGGCATGCCCACATCACAAGTGCCACCACAACCCTACAGCCAATGGCAATTATGGCAAATTCCAAATGGCCGATGAGTAGATGTACTGGAGCTGGGCTAGCACATGCTCCCAGTAAATTCTCAGCTGCTTCCTGTCCGTGTGTCTGTGTCTCCTAAATACTGAATTTCCATACTCCAACACAGTGCTCCCCCTTCCTGCCTCTCCAGTAGAGAGAAATGCTAATGTATCTGTTAATGAAAAATCAATAAAATACTTTGAAATAAAAAAAAACTACTATAAACAACACTTGAGAGATGATATACAGAAATGATACCAAGTATTTTAGAAATGGTCCTGTGCAAAGAGAGATAGCAAAATGAGCAAGTGAAATTAACACTGACAATTCACAACAGCTCACACTAACATCTTGATGCAACCATGACTGATTGCACCCTGTGTCCATCTTGAACCCCTCTCTTCTACTTACCTTTTGCCCCTTGCACTTCCCCCTCTTGTCTCCAATTTTATGCTATTTTATGGTAGTCTTTGACAGTTTATGTTTGACTACTCCTCTGTTTGGAATTGCTATCGTCATGCTGTTATTAGCATACTAAATGCTGCTGTATTGCGAATTCAACATTGTTTGCTATGTGGTCCTTCATACTAATTATGCACCTCTGTACTTAGAACAAATTGCAATATATTGCAGTGCTGTTTTTACAGCAATAAACACATGCTACAGTTATTAGGATCCATTATTAGCTCTTCTTTCTCAACTCATTGAGCTACAGCATCAAATGGTTTAAACTCTAGGCACACTCTTGTCCTTTCACATGCAATCTCATTTTCCTCTGCTGCATCTATCAGACTTGCATGGGTTTGTCTAAGCAGACCAATCCAGCAAGGGAAGGAGCTTCATGAATCTTTTAATAGGGACCATCATTTGATTGCTAAATTGATAGATTAGCAAGCAATTTGTGCTGGAAAGAATACTTTTTCTAAATGTAGTGGGAACAGCAGATTTCCCAATTGAATCTGGAGAATGAAAGCAAGTAAGAAAAGCCTAATTCTTTTTCTAAGGCAGGGATGGTTTTATTTGACAATTCATTTAGGAATCAGAAATATAGCTTTAAATGCAAATGATTTTGTACTGCTTCTAAAACATAACACATGGGTAGATGTAATTTGAATAATCTATTAAAAAAGAGTGTTTCTTTTGCTTGTGGGATTGATTGACAAGGATAGTCTTTTGTAGTACTGCCTTTGGTATTGCAATTACATCTTCCCCCTTTTTCCAAATAGCATCATTTTTTCTGAAAGGGGCAGAGATGAGTATTTAACCCCTTTGCTGCTTGCGTCGGCCAACGGCCGTCACGTGCACTACCTCCGTAGTGCTGCGCACGTCGGTTGGCCGAGGCGGCCCCGCCCACTCCGCTAAACCTCCGCACCGCGGCCGAATTGCTGCCGGGGTTAAGTGGCTAAGAAGAGTTTATCATTCACTAATGGTCATTTCCTCACTTGTATTGTTAGAAATTGGGTTTCTGGTTGGCAGAGGTATGCACCCTGTCCAAGCAGGAACCACAATGCTAGTAAGGGTAAGTGTTGTGCACACTAAACAGTTACCTGTACTCACCCTCTGGTAGCTTGGCACAGAGCATTCAGGCTAAACTAAAAAGGCAATGTATAAAATATTTGTGGAAACACGCAAAACACCACAAAAGTGTTCCACACCAGCTTGACATAAATAGACAATATTTATCTGAGTAAAACAAGACCAAAATAATAAAAACCCAACATACACATGCCAAGATATGAATTTTTCAAGATTAAATCAAATTGCAGTGCTTAGACATCAACAGTTCCAACTGGGGCTATTTGGTTGTGCTGGCCTGGGGCAAATTCATAAGTTTAGTCTGACCACGATGGAGCATGGGCTGGATACAGGAGTCATGCAAACTCACTGACAGTACCTGGGATGCATTAAAGCTCAGGGACAATGGTTTGAAAAACAGAGGGGATGCATCGTTGTTGAAGGCAATGCGTCTGTTCCGAAGTCAGGCAACTGCATTGATATCAAGTACGCTGAGCATCGGTTCTGAGGTGTCCATGTCAAACTGCTTGGCTGTAGGTGTTGCGATGGCGTGAATTAACATAGTCAGCAGGCAGTGTCCATGGCTGGGGTACAGGCAGCATCTATATCGCAGAGAAATGCACCGATTCCGAACAACACTTCAGTGTTGATGCATTGGTATTTTGGGTTGTGGCAGCACACACTCACTTCCAAGGGCCCAGGACTGGATTTGGCTACACTTGGCATAGCAGGAATCACTGCAGAGGATGCAGGGGAAGTCTTAATATCCCTGCGATGTCAGAAACAGGACGCAAGCACAACTAGTCCTTGGAGAACCTATAGTGATGCAGGATGTAGAGAGTCACGTCCAGTCCTCTCACTCCCAGGCAAGAAGCAGCAGGCAGCAGGCCAACACAGTAAAGCAAGCACCAAAGTGGCAGTCCCTGCAGAGAGCACAACATCTCTTCTTCCTGGGAGTGTTCTGAGTATATGATGTCAGAGGTCTAGTACATATACCCATTTTAGCCTTTGAATTAGGGAGACTTCAAAGAAAGTCCTTTGTAGTGCACAAGACCCAGCCATTCCCTGTTTCCAGACACAATACTGGGGGGTATGCAACTCTTTGTGTGGGGACAAGCACAGCCCTATGCAGGTGCAAGTGTCAGCTCCTCCCTCTCACTCAAGCTCAAGAAGACCCATCAGCCAGGTGGTGGGCCATCAGGATATGAAGGGCACACCTCAGCTTGTTTTGTGTGTGATTGTCTAGAGGGGATGCACAAAGTCCAGCTGTCACTCAATCCAGACATGTTTTCCAGTACAAGCAGAAGCACAAAATAGTTAAAGTAAGAAAATTACGAATTTTAAAAGTGGCTTTTTCATACTTGCAATTTAAAAACCAACTTCACTAAAGTATGTGTTTTTAAATTGTGAGTCCAGAGACTTCAATTTTACTCTACTTATCTTTTCCTAATTGAAAGTTACACTTGTAAAGTTTTACAAAGCCGCTCCAATGTTAATCTATGGGAGAGAAAGGCCTCGATGGAGCGAAAAACAAATGTAGCAGTTTCCACTATCAGGACATGTAAAACTCAAAAGTACATATCCTACATTTCAAATACAATGCCCCCTGTCCATGGGGTGACCTAAGTCGTACCTTAGGGGCGAGTTATATGTAATAAAAGGGAAGGTTTGGGCCTGGCAAGAAGGCCTTCCTCTGCAGTGGAAGGCCTGAGATATGTTTTAAAGGGCTAATCATGTGGGTGGTACAATCAGTGCTGCAGGTCAACTATTACTGATACGACTGATAGGCGTATCACAAAAAATACTGGATTCAGATCAATTGTATAGGGGGCATACCATCCCTGAGTAAAGCAGGTACACTAGTAGTATTTGATTTACAGGCCCTTGGGCACATGTAGTGCACTGTACACAAGATCTATCTGTAAATCAAATATGCTAAATATAGAGAAACCAAGTGCCATTACATTTTAGACACAGAGCACATGCACATTAGCGCTTTTCAGCAGTAAAAAGTGCATAGAGCCCTGAAGCCATCAAATTAAAGTTCAGCACACAGTCAAAAACAGGAAGTCAGGAGGCAAAAGGTCAGGGGAAACCATGCCAAAAGATATAACATGCATGTTGGCCTGCACCTATAAAAATATGAGGATCGCCTTTACCTCTAAAAATGCTCCTTTAATAGAGGCATGCACTTGTGCCAAAAGGCTTCTTGGAAAACATTTTTAATATTGATCATCTAGAGAGAGAGGCTGTTTGAGATGAGGCGTGCTGTGTTCTTGAGCCTTTTATATAAACTAGACCAGAGTTTGCTTTGTTCGCTCTAAGTTGGCAGGGTATGCCCAGACGTGGGTCCCTTGCTCACTTTGCCACTGGATTCAAGCTAGCCTGACTGATGAGGGCTGTTAGCCTGAAACTGGTCCTTAGATGCTGTGTCCAGTAAAGGAAGACATAGCTTGGCAGTTCAGGCTGGACTGTTCCCATGAGGCACAGGGTCAAGACTGATTTGCATATAGCTGTGTCTGAACTGGGGTGGTGAAGTGAGCTAATGAACGATGATGTATTCAACCCAGATCTGTGACTGGGGGAGAATGTCTAAAAAGTTTCAGCACTCCATCCATCATCTCCTTGTGTTTGCTTGGTTCGCTCTAAGTTGTCAGGGTATGCACAGACATGGGTCCTTTGCTCACTTTGCCACTGGATTCAAGCTACCCTGGCTGATGAGGGCTGTTAGCCAGAAACCAGCCCCAGGGTCCTTGTTTCTGATCCAGGGAAGGTATGGCTTGGCAGTTCGGCTGAACTCTTCCCATGAGGCACATGGTCAAGACTGGTTTGCATATAGCTGTGTCAGAACTGGGGTGGTGAAGTGAGCTAAAGAACGCTGATGGATTCAACCCAGATCTGTGACTGGGTGTGAGTGTCTGAAAAGTTTCAGCGCTCCATCCATCATCTCCTTGTGTTAGCTGTGTTTGCCCTAAGTTGGCAGGGTATGCCCAGATGTGGGTCTCCTGCTCACTTCTTGCAGATGACGCCCTGAGTATGTTGTCACTTTGGGGCAGATGAACAAAGTTTAGGAATAGCTATTTCATAATTGCGATTTCCTGCAAATCGCAATAAGGAAATTCTATTCCCAATATATGAAACTCTTTTGAGATTCACTAGCAATTCCTAATGGGTTACAAATAGACCTAACTCATGCATATTAATGAGATAGGTCGCAATTTGCCACCCACTAGGATTCACTGCAATCACAGAAATTGTGGTCTGCTCGAATCAGCAGACCACCATGTCTGTGACTGTATTAAAAAAAAAAAGTTTTTTAAATACATGCCGTTTTCCTTCAAGGAAAACAAGATGCGCTTTAAAAGAAAAAAATGAAATGTTTAATTTTCAGTCTTTTAATAGTAAGTGGGAGTCCATGGCACTGCTTTAAAAAACATGTTTTTACAACATTCTCAAAGTGGAATGTGTCACCCCAAGTGACCCATTACAATTTTTTGAATGAGTTACCAACACTTTTTAAATGGTGTTAAGTTTTACTCTTATGGGACTGGAATTTGGTCATAAAACAGTAATACATACCAAAAAGATTCGTATTTGGAAGGGTCGGATGAAACATACCCCCTCCAAATATGGAATCAATAAGTTACCAAATCGCATTTTGCATTTTATACATCAGAAAAATCATTTTTCGCGACCAGAAAAATGTATTGCACATCTGTCACTTTGTCTTGCGTGGCTATGATACTGTGGTCGTCATGCTGGTTGTGTGTCAACTGGTGTTCCATATAACATTTGGATCTGTACTTTTTTGCATTCATTCATGATGATGATGCGATTTAGTGCATCAGTTGGTGTTAGTGGTATTCTATCCAATTTCCAATGAGCGGGCTACTTGTCATGTGTGACTTATTACAATACAGAATAGGTTGTATCATTTTACCTGCTTGGTCTTTAGTACTACTCAAGTGTTTATAAATGTGCTGTTTTTTGAACTGCACTCCATTCAGGGAGACATACTCTTTTATAGGTATGTTGCCCTGTAAGTGCCTCTTTTTCACCTGTACTTTGATACACCCACATTTGAGTAAAAATGTGTAGTTTTTGTGTAAAGATCTATAGAAAAACCTAGGTTTATACCTTAATAATCATTTGTTTTCAACAATCAGCAATTCAGCATGATGGAACTTTAACAAAGTAGAAGACAGGCCACTACAGTGCATTTGTTTTGGAATATGGTTTTGTGAATATTTCCAAATGATTTATGCTGTGGACGTGCACTAAATATACTATACTGTATTGTTGTGCTGGCTTAGGGAGACAGGCCCCTGTATCCATACCTTTCAGATTGCCTGGCCTTTGAAAAATAGGTATTTCAGATATTAACTTGCATGACAAGGATCATACAAGGAAAGTATTTCAGTTATAGATTGGACCCTAGTAAAGGTGTGGAACTATATAGTGTATCTCTGATATGTTTCCAGCTATGCATTCACGTGTGTCCCACTATAGAAATTTCATGCAAAATTATTATACGGTATTATTAGTTTACACCCCATTAACTATAATTTATAGTAAGATTACTCAAGAGGTACTTTTATTATTCTTGGACAAAGCAAAAATGATATCTATGCATGTTAGCCTTTCCAGTTATTTTTTTATTTGTGGATTCAGATGTGTTATGCGGTTCGTATAAATATAGCAGGACTGTTAATTAGACCAAACAGGAACTTTAAAATGTAGGGACTAAGTCCACCTTTATTATTAGTAAGTGATGGTGGGTTTTGGCTATCTTAGAGTGCCACTTCTAACCCCTATACCAAACAGGGTAACAGATGTTATTTGCAACCTCGAACATGACTCTGATTCCCAAGTATTCCATTGAAACAGATCTAACCCTATCATTTGTCACTCTGCCACACCCAAGATAAACACAAGAAAGAAAGGACAATGCAATTTAATTTTTTTGTAAATGATTAAATTCTTGCATAAAAAGCATGAGCTGTGATATTGAGAAAGATAAGACGTTATTGTAATCAGCATTGTTAGAATGATAAAATGTATACACAATTCAACCAGATTAATTGATGCTACTGTTTGCCTCCTCCTATCTGTACCTGCAGTGTATTACACTATACTAAAGAGAGCATAGCAATGGCATTGTTGTTCAGCCAGATCAATTGAAATAATCTAACATCCATACCTTGGTCTTAGATGTTAGGAATATGATTGCAGTGCACAGGTTATCTTCCTTAGCAGGAGTGTGGTCGGAGTCAGCAGGGCTGCATCTCAGACAAAGGCTGCAGTGGTTCAATACTAATTAATTTCCCACCATGAAAATTCTCCTTTCAAAGAGCCTTAGTATGGAAGGTGTTAATATAATAAAATGTTGTTCTTATCAACGGTGGCAGAGGTGCAGTGGAGCTCATATCGTTTCGTCTAGCTAAAATAAAGTGTCTCTTAATGAGCACAGAAAGAAAGAAAACGGTTGCATCATGTTCTTCAAGAACGACCCTCAAAATAACTATACAGACTACAGGGCATCAGTGCCTATCACAAAAACACATACAGCATATTCACTCATTAGTAGAATGTATGAATGTGTGGCAAAAACCACGAGAAAGCGATGTCAACTTAAGTAGAATCTAAAATGGAGAATATATGTAAGCCATACCACTGCCTACCATTTGTCATAAAGGAGACTTATTCATTAAAAGCAAGGCAATCCAAAAGCATTATATTATGTAATGTAAAACCTTAATTATGCAAACACAATACAAGCCATTTAAAAATAGTAATTAAACAATCCTGTAAACTACAAAAAAAACAATAAAACTAATTTAGAAGAAAAAGACCAAATTAAAAAGTGTCTCATGAGGCATCCCTAGTGCAGTATGCTAACATGGAAGGATAGGACACTTTACCCTGCACACATTTACTCTGCATGCTAATACCCCGAAGTTTTTACACCACTAAATATTTTGCAATGCAGGGCTTTACACCACAAACTATTACAACTCATTCCTTATTACAACGCAAATTACTATTCTAACTCCAACGTGGTGTTACTGTGGGGAAGGCGTTTGCGGTGTAAAGCCCTGCATTGTAAAAGATTATGCAGTGTAAAAACTGCGGGGTAATGGCACTGCAGAGTATCGCATGCGGTGTAAAGGATGTTTCCTAACTTGGAAGGTCCACCATGTTCAGAAAGTCATATAGGTTTAGGAAGGGACACACACCTGCAGATGACAGGCCCACTTTAGCCTGAATAGCAAGTTCCAAAGAACCAACTTGGTCAGTACCAGGCCGTCAGCAGAGGCCAAAGGTGGGGGTGCCAGAAGAGTAACCTCAGATGAGTAGCAAGGTGCAATAGACCCTAGAACAGAAGCATCCATCCATTCTGGCACATGCACCTCATAATAAGTATTTTCCAGCACCAGTAGCAACATAGGACAGCACTGGAGATGCACCCTCATCAGATATACGAGTAGATGCATGTCCACAGTTTGCGTCAATAGGCTATTAAGGCATAAATCCAGTGCACGTTCAAAAGAACACAAGCGGCAGCTAAACACAGGCTGTACACTTCAAATCCATATGGGCCAAAAAAGACAAAGACCAATTGTCATTCAGTCCCAGAAAAAGAGGCATTCCGAGGTACTGCACTATTTATTCATGGCACAGACAGACA
This sequence comes from Lissotriton helveticus, assembly GCF_964261635.1. Classification (NCBI taxonomy): domain Eukaryota; kingdom Metazoa; phylum Chordata; class Amphibia; order Caudata; family Salamandridae; genus Lissotriton; species Lissotriton helveticus. Next base: position 1,706,176,464 of record NC_136063.1, on the reverse strand, counting down.
TGTGGCAATCCCATTACCATTCACGCTTGTTGTGGAACTTCAATTGTAGCGCAACAAAAATAGGACCAAAACATTAATTAACAGCAATAATATACTAACGGAATGTCTCCAAAAAAAGCTCGAAATTAGTGAATGGATATAGGATGGAATCCATCCAAACACAGTTTGAAATGCCCCAAAAAAAACAGAACTTATGTTTTTTTTAAAGTGTACAATACCTGTGGCATTTGAAGCATTAAAGATGTGGTGCACATGTTTACCAAAATGTAACAGCAAATTAGTGAGCAACAACAATTGTACTTCTGAGGAAGACCGTCCTACTTGAAGATCAAATGTTTCTGGAGTAGATGTTAGTGCCACAACCTTTTGAAACAATTAAGTTTTTGAGTCAGCTTAACATAAGAAAGTTAACATTAGAAAACATGAATTTTGGCTGTAAGACAAGTTCCTCAGCCTTGTTTGTGGGTGTATATAATGCATGCATACAGAAGGTCATGCCCTTGGAAACTTTTACACAATGTATGGGAAACCTGGCTTCATTCCACAGCAAACTTGGTCAGTCAGAATAAAGCAACTGCTATTAGAAAGTAAACAAAACTGGCTAAATCACAGAAATATGAACTTCCTTCAAATTGGCCATGAACACATTGCACGCTCAATGTAGTGTTATCTCTTTACAAGGTAGCTAATAGCTGAAAGAAACTCCGCATTCATTCCTACTGAGAAAAAAAATATTTTCCACCGCTCTCACATTTGTAATCGAATGGAAGAAGCCAAGTCTCATTCATAAAGTTACCACCAATCTGTTCATAACTGCTCATTTGAAAATGTTACAGACAAGATGAGAAAAGAAAGGTAGAAATTCTCAAAGAAATGAAACCATGCACCAACCATTATCTAAAGGAGTTTCAGCTAGAGTAAAGGGCAGTTACTCTAAACATTTTATATGAAGCTTTGTGTAACTTGCGTCTTTCTTAGCTATGACCTATTGCATGCATGGCAAATCATAAGGCAAAAACAATTCTGTCTCATTCAAATATTTCCATTAGACGCAGTTTGACTTTAAAACCGGCAATGTCCAATTTAGTTGCAAATTGACTTTAAATGCCTTTGTCCATGTAAAAGTGCAGACATTTCATTTTGTATATTATCAAATGGAGATGGCACAATATTATTCAATGAATTAATGTGAGTGGACAAAGTGGTCATCCCAGTATTGACAACAGCTAATACTTTTTCTAAATTTTCACAGTCTATTTGACACAATCTTTCAGCAGCTTCTTATTATGAAATCTTCAAAAGTTAATTGTATGTAGCATATATGGAACATTTAGAACATGTAGATCTAGGACTTAAAAAAATATTGCAAGTCCATTTTGTATAAAAGAAGGGAGAGATGTTGCTAAAAAGTGGACAATATGAAATGTTCTTGTCTTGCCGGTATAACTTACCCACACTATAGCTAGTTAGAACATCTGAATGTTGTGACTGGACGTCTCTTGGGTATGGTCTGTTAGCTTTCAAATCCTTAGAGAAGGTTAAAAAACATGGATTCAGGTATTAGAGTTGCAGGTATTAGAGTCAAGGGACCACACTAACACCCATCTGAACCGTAAAGAGATGTATCTACTATTCTACACCATCTCTTTAAGTTGTTGTTCTATAATATTAATGTATTCTTGTCAGTTATTAAAACGTGCACCATGGGGAATGTTAGGTATGTTTAAATTCTTGGCATTAGCTAGTGCAAGACACATTGTCTGTTGTACTGTTTTGTTTCAAAATATAATTTGTCGAGCCCTAAATAAGGCAGCTATGTCCAAGATCTACCAGTGTCAAATCAATGTTATTTTTCCAATAATCATAACCTTGAATGGTCAATTTGGAAAGGAAACAATCCAAATAATTAAATGTAGTTTGTGTTAGCATATTATTTATTGATTGAGAAGGAGTAAGCTTCAACAAAATGTGAAACCCGGGTCTGTGGGGAGATGACTTGTAATGGTACACAACTTATACTGTTGGGGGTCTCCCTACAGGTGGTGTTAGGCAGTGTTTCCATTGAGTATAGTTAAAAACAGCATGTGGTGTACTAGCTCTATGTAACTAGTGATGAGCATAATGATGATAGCAAAACATTTCACCATAACTTGCAGAATTGAAAAAGAAATCCTCATTTTCAAATGCTGTACACGACTCTAATTGAAATAACGTGTTGGACAGTCAAAACGTCCCTCTTCCTCAGATATTGAACCAGAAGGTAACATATCGTCCACAGCAACTTTAAAAGCATATGGAATTTGCAAAGTTATGTGGGAACAAAAACGTCACATGGGACCTTATCCCAAATGATAGAATATTCACCAGAAAATACAGTAATGTTCACAAGGGACACATCTGTTCAAACCACTTGTGAAAAAGAATGTGGCATAAGTACCTCAGATATCAGTTCTGGAGAAGAACATTCTGGGAGATAGTGTCCATTCAGTAGCAGAAAAAACATGTTAATAAATCCAATCCAGGTGACAAGGAAAATCAAAGAAAGGAATTTTAAATGTAGTGCCATGAAGGACCTAGATAAATCTGTTTAAACCAAGAAAACTGTGTGCATGAACCATGCAAAGAAAAAAAATATATATGGGTGGATTAACCTGAGGCAGTCTGAAGAAAAACAGGAACCTCTTTGGACACATGAGAACACCGTGGTAACTCCAAAGGTGTATGATAATATATTATGTCATTGTTTGGTGCCACAGTAGAAACAGGCACAAGTACATTTTCAGCATCAAAAGTACCCAGCCATGTAGTACTTAAATGTGTACTGCTTAGTGCATGTAGAGGGTTTTCTTACAGGGTAGAATGAGGTGATGAGGAACTAACATAGATACCTTAGTGACCTACTGTGTAGGACTGGTCACATGATTGAGCTTAATTGACTGAATGGAAACATGGTGTTGCTGTTTGCAACCAGCAAGCAATTAGCAAAATCACAGTTCGAGCACCTTGATCAGCAAGCACACGCGCCTGGGCATGGTATGATAGTGTGAATGTCCTTTTTTCAGTAATCTTCTCCTGGACTAGATCCTCAACTTTAGGAATCCAGCCAGAAGTCACTGGTTGCTCCTTCACTGTGTCTGTTGGAGAGCATTTAGTATTCACATTCAAGCACCCGTCTTGTAAGTCTTATAATTCTTGAAAGACAGTGAAACATTCATTGATATAAAAATATGCATCAGCCGCCACTGTGCCATGGTTATCAAGATCTGGAACATAAATCTGGACCCCGAATAGGACCTCATAGGAAGTCCGACCACCTAAAGATCATCTAGGCATATTATTTAAAGCTCTCTGGACTCCATACATGTGATGGATCCAACTATGACCTGAACCTAATACTCTAGGTGTTAGGGTTTGCATTAAGTCTTGTTTTTTCACTCCACAATTTAATTTGCCTCAGGATGATAGGTAGAGGGGAGAGGGCTAATGTACCACAACACCCAGGGTTACCATGGTATCCCAGTAAGCCTTCGAGGCAAAGGCCAGTCCCTGGTCTGTGTGGACTTGCAAATCTTGAATAACAGTTCAAGCATCAGCCAATAGCGGTGGCCATATCCATAGAAATCAAGACTATAAATCAACAGCCAATAAAATAAATGTAAATGCACCATCTGAATTCAGTTATTCACAATGATCCAAATAGACACAATTTAGGGGTTTATTAGAAACAAGAAAGGGTTTCTGCAGTGGGCAAACAATAGTGGGACTTCTTATCTGTTGGCAAAAGTCACAAAAAGGCATATTGTTCATTCTGTTTATAACAACCCTGCCAACAGTAGCATTTCTGTAGCAAAGGAACTGTAGCAGTCACGCCAGCATGGGCAGCAGCAAATCCTTCATGCGCTGAAATGAGTAGCCCTAATCTTCGGTTCTGGTTGGGTATCACTCAATCGCCCACCCTGGGAAAGCAGGAAAATGGAATGTTTTGACACTCAATAGATAGGAGTATTTTTGGGGAAATTGATTAGGAAGTGGATTGTCACTAGTTAAAGCAGTTTTCGCTGCCTTAATGTCATCCTCTGTTCTCATGTGGGAATGAGTAATCATAGCCAATAAGACTGTTTGAACTAATAATTTGGCAGCATCATCAGCCAATGAATTCCCTACAACGTGTACACAACACGCTGATGGCCCAATGTGTGAATAACATGAACCCATGGCAGTACATCTTTAAAGTCTGCCACCTTTCCCCAAAGCAACTAATGCTTGATAGTGTTACCTTTAGAGTCTCTAAATCCATTCAAGTGCCAGTAGTGTAAATTGTAATTATAGGGCTGGACGCAGCAATAGGAATCACACACTATTAGTGTCCGGAATACAGGGTACATATTGTGCAGTGTCATAAACAAAGCTTTCAGTTCAGCCAGTTGAGTACAGTCACCTAAGGTTTCTGTATACATTTATTTGTGCCTGAAAATCACCATTTTTCAAGACACCCTTCATAGCAACAGATGCTGCTGAGTATTTATGCTTAGTACCAAAAGTGGGCTGGGCTGAACCATCAGTGTAGATTATAAAAGCTTACTGATCTAGAGGCAACATTTAATTTGACATGGGGTATTCTTGTTCATTCTGGAGTAATTTTATGTTCTGAGTGTTGGGTCAAATACATAATCTACATCAGTAGCTGCCAATGAGGTGGCCCTCTGGATCCATCATAGATGTAAGGTTTTAGCATTAGGAATGCTTACTTTTGTGACAGCCCCAAAGGCTGGAATGGGAAAAACTATAATTATTCATTTCCGCTGAGCTAATGGACAGTACTTAAGGACAGCTGTTTGAACTGCTGTCAGACTTGTTCTCAATGGTTGCAAAACACTTTCCTGCATAAGAATGTAAATGCAATGTATATGCAATTGGCACTGTTTGACATACATATAGCCAGTAGAACCAACGATGATGCAGTGGACTGAATTAGTTTTGTTGACTTGAGTGTGCAAGTGTTTGGAGAAAGCATGTCTCTTTGGAATGATCTGAGAACATTAGTATGTTCTGAAGTCCAATGGTTGTTTGAAAAATCAGGGCAAATTAAATTGTCCAACGGTTTAACCCGCTGTGTGTAGTAAGGCATGTATTTTCTACCAAAGTCAGAAAGCCTAAAAGTGATTGGAGCTTTTTTAATGTGTTTGGTGGTTTTTGAAGTCCACACTTTTTGAAGTATTGTGGGCAAAGACTTCTGTCTTCATTTGATTATTCATATCCTAAAAATAGGATGCTTATTAAGGCAATTTTACGGTCTATAAAATTAAATATATAGCCATGTTGAGCAAATCCCAAAATTATGCAATATACTCCCACCAAATATGTATTTAAATCATCAACTGTGGTAAATGTCATTAACATATGACGCTTCTGGATCAATTTCTTTTAAAACTGATGTTACAGAGGCAACAAAGAGATCTGAAGTCTTCTTTTACCCTTGTTGGAACCTACAACATTTGCTTTGACCTGCTAACATGGTAAACATGTAAAATCTCTGCTTTCAGGTGCTATGTTTTGACAAAAAAACATTGGAAATTTCAAGGCTATGCTGTATGAATTTTGTATTGAAAAGGTGCATGTGTGACTGTTTAAGTGTCTTTAGTCTAAGACTAGCCTCTAGGAATGGTCCAATTTGGCTACAGGATATAGAGGATTATTCATAGGAGAAATGCCAGGCTAAATCATGCCTTAATTTTCTAAGTGTGTTAGAATTTTGCTAATAGGTTGTCTAGCTTCATGCTTAATTGGGTATTGTGGTTGCACTTGCGTGCTGGACCATATGGGTATTATATGATAAGGCGAGTGCTTATCCCAGTCAGCCAAATTGCAATATAAGACGGGGGCTTGTGCAAGAGCCCATTCTTTGGCCTTTGCTTCTTTTATTTCCTCAGGAACAAGAACCAAAATGGATGATAATATTACCTCCTCCAATTGGGGGACTTTTGTAATAAACTAGGGTGGCCAATCAACCTCAGCCAAATGAATGTCATAAGCATTTGTTAAATTCTGCCAGAATATTACTTTAATAGTACCTGGTATGTCACCCTCAATTTGGATGTCCAAATCATGAAGTCTGTCTGGAAGGCTGAGCCGCTAGTCTGGTGTTTCAACTGGAACATAGGCAATAGTTGGTTTCACAACCAGACACATTCTTGAAGATTCTGGTTAACTATCCTGACCTCTGCTGTGCTGTTGAGCAGGTTTTTTGCCCACGTCTTATTCAAGAGATGCATCCTGAGTATTTTTAGCATATTTTGCAGACATTCCTGCCACATTTTCTTCCTTTTTTATGATGACATCAGAAGAGTGTTATGAGTCCTTTTTCAGTTTCACGTACTCTTTCTGCTGTGTTCGCTTTGTCTCACTCACTTTGACTGTCTGTCCAAAGAGCCCTAAAAGGAACAAGAGGGACATGTATAAGAATACTGAAAACAATCACTCTGTTTAATTATATTATTGTTACATGAATTATTGTATTTTTCATTGGTATCCTGTTGCTGAGTTTCATTCTGTGCTTTCTGTTTGTGTGTTTGTGTGTTTTATCGTAGCATTTTTTAGAAGACTCAGGTGTCTGATTGGTGGTGTCTGAAGAAGATTTGGTTTAAAGCTGTGGCTTACCTGGCCTGTTTCCCAAGTTGTTGTGACCTATGGAAGCATAGGTCTCAGAAATAATTTTTGGTAGGTTGCGTTCCTGATTTGCTGCAGGAATAGCTGTGAACTACTGGTGTATCACCAACACCGCTGCCTCCCCTTTAATATTACTTAAGATCATTGAGGAAACTGTACCAAAGTTGCCAATTAATTTCATCCTCAGGTCCAGGGCAGGGGCGGTCCTGTATTCATTTTGAATTTGCTTTAGCACTCCGGTGAAACAGCAATTGATGGGTTGTCATGTGTTTTGGTATATGTAGAATACAAAAACAGTACCCCATGAAGCACAATCTTCAATTGGTGGAACCATACCAAGTGGAAGGCACATAGTGAAAATTCTAAATTCATCTTAGGGTCCCGTATGGGGAAACACTGCTTCAAACTGGTTTGTTGCTTGTGCAATCCAAAATGGAATTTCCTTCCTGTTTGGTGGATACTTTACTCATAATGACATTAATTGTAACTGGACTAATTGCAGGCACAGCAAACTAAGACTGCCCAGCATGAACAGCCCTTGCTGGTACAGTTGTTATTGTGTACCACACATACTGTATTAGACGTCGATGCAGTGTCACTAAATGATCATATTAAGAACGTATTTTGTCAATATTTAATGCTGTTGTATTTGGAAATGGTGTGTAGCCAGCTAAGACTGTCCAGGTTGCCCCCTCTTTACTGGCAGGACCACCTCCTAGATTTTGTTGTATTTATGGGAGGGCAGCTTGTTACCAATTTTGATGTTCCTGGTATGTTAATGGTATTCTTAAGCATTCATAAGATCTATATGCAGGCAGAGCTCCTGCTTAAGTTTATGTATGACATGTTTGTGTGCTAGCATTGACTGCAGGGAGGGCTACCCAAGAATAGTAAAGTTCACATTTGTAAGCTTCATGGGCCTCAAACATGAAGGTAACTTTTCCACCCATATTAACATGCCCATGTAAATTTAAGAGTCTGTCTACAGTTTACAGGAATATTGACTGCTAGTGTCATTTTTAATTAATGGAATACAAAGAAGGTAAACACTACATTAGAGTCATTCTTTTAAAGGTTAAACCTTCCATAATCTAGAGACAAAAATAGGTGCTTCCTGTTAGGCTGAGGAGGATAGATGTTCTTTCACCATGTGCATACACGATAAGAATACTCAGGAGACCCACTAAATAGGTACCTGAACTAAAACATTGGTGGAGCCATGTTATACAGTTCCCACAAATGTTCAAAATACATATCAGTGATTATTGCTGGGTTTTGGCTAGCTCAAAGTACCAATTCTTACCCCCAAACCAAACAGGGTGACAGATGTTTTTGACAACCTCAAACATGACACTCTGATTCCCAAAGAATCAGTGGAAACAGATCTAACCCTTTCATTTGTCACACTTGCATGCCCAAGTTAAACACAGGAAAGATGCAACAATGCATTTTTAAACATTTACTAAATGATTGTACTTTTGCATAAAGAGTGTGAGCTGCAATTATTAGAAAGATGAGACATGCTACTATAATCAGAATTGCTAGAATGGTAATCAGTTTAAACAATTCAACTCTGTTAATTGTTGCTAATGTTTGCATTGTTCTGCCAGATCAGTTGCGCTAGTCTAACCCCTATGCCTTGGTCGTAGGTGTCAGAAACCTGGTGTCACTGCAGAGGTTATCTTCCTTAGCAGGATGGAGGTCGAAGTCAGCAGGGTTGCATCTCAGTTACAGTCTACAGCGATCATGTGATAATTCCCAGCATAGAAATGCTCCTCTAAGGAGAGACCTTAGCACTACAACTGTTTATATAATAAAACACTATTATCAACTGTGGCAGAGGCGCAGAGAATCTCATTTGGTTTTGTCTATCTGAAATGAAGTGTTTTCTGACTAGCATAGAAAGAAAAAAAACAATGGCATTGCACAGGTGTGGCGCAGCGGCCAGGGGGACTGACGCTGGGGATCACAGTTCAATCCCCTGCTCCAGTGGCAGGGGTCAGCCAAGCACCATGCGACTCTGGGCAATAGCTTGCCTAATCTTCCCAATGGCCCCAAGCACCAAGATACCCTTTCGGGGGTGATTTGTGCGCTATACAGGTACTGCATTTACATTTTTATTTTTTACATTATTCACGTACGACCCTTGAACTAACTATATAGACTATGGGACAGAACATCAGTGCCTATCACAAATACTCATACTGCACATTCAAACATTAGCAGAAAGTAGCAACAAGTGTGAAAGTATTGCAAAGGGCACCATGAGAAAGAGATGTCAACTTAAGGAGTTGAATCTAAAATAAAGAATACATGAAGGCCACAGTATGTCCTATTATACTAACATACTTATCTTTTGGTGGGCATGAATACAATTCTTTAGTTATGAACACCATTCTTCACATTTTATACTACAATAGCATTTAGTTTGAGGCTGGTAGCTAAATGCAGAGATTGCCACCAATAGCTATTACAGATACATAAATACCATTTCATTGTTGTGTGTCACTATACAGTTTGGACACATGCTAGTCAATCATATACCAACCACCATAATTGTCATCATAGTTGTTCATAGATTGCTGCAAATATTGGGCATTCAAATGTGTTTAAGAATGGAAATACCACTCTAAGGGTAATGTCCGCAATGTGTGGAGCATTTTCTAAGGGGTGACTTTGTGTGTCACTACTTTGCTTTTATTACTTGTGTCGATTGGGCTCCTAAAAAAAGGCAGACTGGGGTTTTACCATAATATAACTCATCCATATCTCAATTAGACTAACAGGACAAGTGAGTTATACTCACATTTATATATAGTGTGCTTTATTGCATCTATATCTCCCTGGTGTGATGGTGGTAATTGCAGTGACTGTTTGTAAAACTTCTTAAATATGGTACATAGTTTCAAATCTATATTTGATAAACCAGAGAGTATACTGTATGTTTAAACAATTTTCTTTACCTTTTTTAACATTTTTCATACAATTTTGGTTTATATATTGCAAATGACCAAAATAATAACATATGGAATTATATATTGGTAACTGTGAACAATTGGGGACATTTATCACCGAAGGTTTCTGGATGACACCAAATAGACACAAAATGGCCGATTACGATGTCATTCAGAAAGGCTCCGAATGGGATTCCATATCTCAGAATCCGATTCGGAACCCTTGTTTCTGACCCAATCATACACATGTCCCAACAACCGAATACAATGCCAGGAAACTGTTTGCGCTGTCTTATTTGGTTCTGAAAGGCATTCGGATGGACCGAGTTTTTCGGAGCTGAATCATACAGCTATGGACACGGTTTCCCAGCGAGCGATTACGATGACCGATTTGAACAACCACTCCAATTTGGTCTGCCTGACATGAAACAGCTGTCAGAATATGTCTCTGGGGGCCTGTTGCAAGCCACCCCTCTTTCCAACCATGCACAATGTGCCCGCCACAGGGTTCCAGGTTTTCCCCAACCATCCATTTTTCAATAGGATCCAGTGTTCTCGTTCAGAACACAGGCTCCCATTGAGGTCAATGTGAGTCTGACTAAACGATGTTGGGAAGCATCGTAATCGGTCAGTCGAACTCGCACACACCGATTCAGACGAAAACGATTCCAGAACCGATTCAGTCAGAAGAGTTTCCAAATTACATCGTAATCGGCCTCAAAGAGTGATGCTTAAGTTGTTTATGTTGTAGAACATTGATTTGAAAAACATCTCCATTTCTCTTAGTTTAGCAATCTACATGTTTATGTCACGAATAACCTCTTCAGAACACCTGTTTTTTCCAACATATACTCAAGGGCAGAGGAGTAACTGGGGAGAAATTCATAATATAGACTGCTCTTGAAATTTTAAAAGAAATATGGCCATCCATAACATTTTGAAAACTCTCCCAGCAAGATCAAAATATAAAAAAGTACCTGGCCTCCTGATACCCACCCTGCTACCCTCTGTTCCATTCCACTCCCTCCTTTCCCAACACCACATTCTCCACTCTCTTACTGAGAGAAGAGAGTTGGCACCATGTTGACAGCAGGTCACTGAGCACTGCTTGTCAACGCAGGTTGTTTTGTCAGCATGGGTCTGTAGAAATGTGCTCTGCCAAGAGAAGTGATTAGCACAGGCACAGCACCACGCACATCACAACAAGTGTGATGAAATTGTCAAGGCACACCAAAATTGGCAAAATAATATTCCAGAAAGAGGAAGAAGGCCCTGGGATCAACACAATTTCAGTAGCTGTCTATCATGTAAGCTAAATGACTATTCAAACCTCACATGAGAAAATTCTGAGAGATAAAGGAGATCTGAAGTCTTGAGGTTTTTAATCTTAGTTTGGGTTTAGCCATATCTAAAGATCTTTGTAATTGTAATCGTAATTGTCTTTATATAGCGCTTGCTACCTCATACAATGCATTGAATCACTTTGCAGCGAGTAACACACTACTCCTCAGTCGAAGATTAGAGGTCAATAGTTAGTAAATTAGGAATTGTAAAATAGCTGTGTTAAGTTTGTGCTCTTGATTTTTTGTGTGTTTAGTAGAGTTTAGTATAGCGAATCATTGCAGTGGATTTGAAAGGGGAATTAGTAAGTAATTTTTTTAAGTAGAGGTTATGTATGACTCTTAGTTGGGTGACATGGGTAAAAAAGGAGGGGAAAGTTTGAGAAAGATGCTTGAAGGCTGCTATATTGGTCAGAAAGGTTCCGGACTGGCCTAAGAGAGAAGGGATGGGACAAAGGTTAAAAGGTTGAAGGAAACCTGAAATTAACTTTGACATACACATATGGACATGACCCATATCCATATGTGAGTGAGTGGGTGAGTATACACTTGTAGAGCGCGTGGCTACCAGAGGCCTCCCAGCGCTGGAGACAAGCATAAAACGAAGTAGGGCAGCCGGCTCAGGGGAACAGCGTAGTCTTTAGATGTTTGCAGAATCGTAAATGGTTGGGCTCGAGCCGAATATGGTCCGGCAGAAGGTTCCAGCACCTCGCTGTAATAGCGGAGAAACGCCTGCCCCCACTTCACACTCGGTTCACACTGGGAATACCGGCAAGATGTTTCTTCTCAGAGCGCAGTGACCTTTTAGGAAAATAACGGGGAATGATGGCACGAAGGATCGGAGCGGCAGTATCCGAGAGAGATTCGTGAGCAATGCACAATGCCTTGAATTGGATTCTCTCTGCCACTGGCAGCCAGTGCAGAGGGGAAATGTGTGGTATAGCAGATTCCTGGTTGCTGACCTGCATCAGAAGACGTGCGGCAGAGTTTTGGACTATTTGAAGTTTTCTGATGGTAGTAACAAGAGCACCTAAATAGAACACATTAGCATAGTCCAGCAGAGAAAGAATTAAGGCTTGAACCAGCAAAAAGCGTTGGGCTCAGGGAAGAGCCCTGAGGCACCCCGCATCTCAAATGCATCCTATCTGAGACGACATTGTCTTCAAAAACCTGGAAAGACCTTTCTGTGAGGAATGACTCCAGCCAATTTAAAAGCATACCGGTCACTCCGCATTCTCTTAGTCTTGTTACCAGGAGCTGGTGGTTGACCATGTCGAACGCCGCGCTAAGGTCAAGTAATATAATAGCTGCGGACGCTCCGGCATCGAGAACTTTCCGTGACTCCTCAATAACCACTAATAAGGCAGTCTCTGTGCCTTGTTTGGGTCTGAAGCCAGTTTGCGAGGGGTGTAAACAGTTGTTTTGTTCTAGAAATGTAGATTGAACAGAATTAATGTATTTTTCACTAATTTTGGCTATCCCAGGCGAAAGTGAAATTGGGCGGTAGTTCGCGAAAATCTCAGGGTCCATTGATGAATTCTTCAGCAGGGCTCTGGCCATGGCCCGTTTCCAGTAGGAGGGAACAGTCCCGGCAGAAAAAGATATATTAATAAGTTCCAGGATAACAGGAGCAATAGCGTTGAGGACCTTATTAAGGATAGCGGGTGGAGCACTATCGCACGGGGAGCCAGATTTCAATTGGGCAAAGTATATTTTTAAAGCTTTTATGTCCATGGAGGGGATTATGTCAGTAGTGGGGATAAGAAGTTGGGTGGGGTATTCAGGGAGGTCAGGCCCTATTGGCATTACTAGCGGGGGAAAGGTGGAGTAAATATCTTCAATTTTCTTATGGAAGATCATTGCCAAATTGTTACATCTTTCATCTTTATTCTCTGAGGGTAAAGGGGGAACTGTGGGTTTCAGAAGAGACTTAGGGCTAGATGTAGGTAAATCTGATTTACCTACTCTTAAATACCGAATTTTACGGATTCGGTATTTAAGAGTAGGTAAATTAGAAGGGGTCAGATTTAGGTAATTCAAATTTCTGAATTACCGAATCTGTAAAAATCGGTATTTACCGATTCGGTAAATACCGAATCGGTAATGCCCATTGATTCCTATGTGCATTGAAGCCCATAGGAATCAATGGGCATTACCGATTCGGTATTTACCGAATCGGTAAATACCGAATCCTGCAAGGGTGCAGGGGGTGTCACTTTGACACCCTCTAGCACCCCAAGTACAGGCTTGTGTGCCATGTGGCACACAGACATGCCCTAAGGGCATGTCTGTGTGTCACATGGCACAGGTGTGCATGCACACATGTGCATGCACACCTGGATTCGTTTTTCCGTTGGGGAGAAACGAAACCCCTTCTCCAGTTTCTCTGCAAGCGCTTTCACACTTGTTTCATTTCCCTAAGTTTGGGGGAGTACCATGGTGCACAATGATCTACTTTTTTGCTGGTTGTCCATTTTTTGGGGATTAGGGTGTCTAGTGAAAACTCCAAACACTGGTTAACATTATTGCCTGAAGATTCCGGGTCGCTCCCTAGAGCCCGCCTGGTATTATTCAGAGGCGATGCCCAGGAATCAAGAGATAGTTTAGCCCAATTCCTATTCCACATTTTTACCCTTTCCCGCGGCTGGCCACCCTCCTGAAGGGTCCACACAAAAGGGAGTAAAAGTGGATCTGAGCATGGTAGGGGCATATGCTCTTCCACTGTCAGACTATCAATATTGGAGAAGAGAGGGTCCAAAAGGTGACCTTTTTGGTGGGTAGGGTCAGTCACCTTAAGCTTCAAAGCCATAACATCTAGGTTATCCATTATTGCCTCGGCATCAGATGCAGATGTCAGGTCAAAAAGGACATTCAGATTCCCTAGGACCGAGAAGTTGGCGAAGGTGCTCAGTGGTTTAGGTATAATTTCTGGAAGCTCCCTGCTGAACTGACCAAATGGGCCAGGTGGACGATAAATAGGTAACCCAGAGAAGGTGCATGTAGGTGAAAAACCAAGTAGGAAGAAACAACTTTCGCAGTCAGGGATCGGGCTTGCTGAAAGATTACAGTTAAATGTATCTTTATAGATGATAGCTAGGCCCCCACCTCTACCCAGTTCTTGATCTTGTCTCTGGATCAGGAACCCAGGGGGCAGGGCTTGGACAACCGCTGAGTCTGCAGTGCTGGAAAGACATGTTTCAGTTAGGACATTTGTTGTGGCTAGTGACTGGTAGCATTGTATGACAGCATTTAGAAGATAGGGACTCTCTAAAAAGGTGCAATTTATGGGAGGAGTAGACGAGTCTACCTGCAGTGGGAGAACCAGGGGGTCTGGCCCTGGGTCCCGGTCAGGCGCGGACGGGCGCAGATGGGCTTGCCTTAGGCGTGCCTTCGGCGCGCCAGCGGCGTGCCCGCTGCGCGGCTGCATCACTTGCTCCTTAAGAGGAGTGGTGGGCGTGGAGGGCGTCGCTGCTAGACTGCCACCTTCGTAGTGAGGAGATTCCACCTGAGTTCCCCCGGAGCATTAAACAGAGCTCTGTACTCAGCGTGTATGCATATTAGCAGGTGTGGTGCCCCGGAGAATTGAACACAGCTCCTTTCCCCCAGCAGGGCAAATAAGCCATCATGAAATTACATCGGTAAAAAACAGTTTTAAAAATCACAGTGTAATTGTTTTTAAAAAGGGAGGGTTCGCGCTGTAGCTTCTACCTGCCAACCAGAGCCGCTAATGCAAGGATTAGCCTGTCTCGCTGCGCGGTGCGGCGCGTCACCCGCTCCTTAAGAGGAGTGTGGGCGTGTAGGGCGTCGCTGCTAGACAGCCGCCTCCGTAGTTAGGAGATTCCACCTGAGGTCCCCCCGGAGCATTAAACAGAGCTCCCTACTTGGTGTGTATGCAAATTAGCAGGTGTGGTGCCCCGGAGCTTTGAACACAGCTCCTTTCCCCCAGCAGTGCAAATAAGCAATCATGAAATTACATCGCTATAAAATAGTTTTAAAAGTCACAGTGTAATTGTTTTTAAAAAGGGAGGGTTCTTGCTGCAGCTTCTACCTGCCAACCCGAGCCGCTAATTCAAGGATTAGCCTGTCTCGCTGCGTGGCGCGTCACCCGCTCCTTAAGAGCTGTGTACAGCTCATTTAACATAGTCTGATGTGCACTCTAATATTGTGGAGAAGTATGCACATTTTTTCATGATGTTTTTTACAGTTTTAGTAGCAGCCATAAATTCGTCTTTATATGCACCTATATATAAATAGAAGCAGCAATTATGACTCTGTCTGACATGCACAATGTGATGCAATATGCATTCTGCTTATAGGAATGTATCTGCTTGTAATAGGAAGCATAGTTCAATGTGAAATAGCACATGTATAACAACAACTTCCTCTATATACCACATTAAGCATAGTTGGTCATGTCTGAGTATACTGTAGTGCTACACTGTTGTGTTGTGAGTATATTTGTCATGTGGGAAAGAGATAATAATCATCTGAGGCTAAGATTGTAGTCAGTGCATCTTATGGATGTGGGAAGTGAATTTTATAGTGTGGCTGCTTTAACAGAAAAAGATACTGCACACATGTATTTCTTGTATTTTGGAACATTGAAGCTGGGAGTCATTCTATAGCATAGCTTCCTTTATTGAATGTATTTGTTGTATTTGTTGATTTGTTTCCTGATGGAGAGTAGTCCTTTGTCATATATAGCTTGAAGGTGGATCTTCTGGCAACTGGTAGCCAATGTACGGCCCTCAAGGTAGGGGACATGTGTGCCTGTAGTGTAGTTCCTATATTCCCAATAGGCTCTGCGCATTGGAATAATATAAACAGCAGTGTAGACGTAGGACTGAGGTCGACTAGGTCTCTACTGACTACATTAGACTTAAGGTTTGCCAGCTAGCTCAGAGGTCACTAGAAACTTTCTCGAATAAACGAGGAGGAGTTCAACCTCCCTGGATAGACAAGAAGGGATTAGCTTCTGACAACCATAAAACATGACAACTTTGCTCCCTCAGAATAAGAGTGTATCTCTAGAGTCGTGTGAAAACAATAGACAGCTATTTCACTCAGTCAAGTGTGCATACTTAGTTTCACCAGAGAGCAGAGAAAAGAGAGACGGGCGTTTTCAATAAAAGGTGTTATTTATTGAGCAGTCTTCTTTCTCATGCAAGAGAAATGAATTGCCACAATTGCAATACTTAGCATAAAGTAAAGTGCGTACAGTGAAAGGAGTATTATGAAATAATACTGTAAAGGCATTGATATGGTATCTTAGCCATATGATACTTTAAAATGGATAAAATATATACATACATATATACATTGACTAACGTACTCAACTGGTGCTTCTAAATACGCCTACCCCGGTGTACCTGACCTAAGCCTAATACGTGGGAAGGAGTAAGTAAGTAGCAGCTTAAGTTGGGGCGCTAGAGGGCGCATGAGCAGCATGGCCGCACCTTCATGAGGCTCCTGCAGCCTGTGCCACTATCCGTTCAAATATCCTGCCTTAACCACCTCCAATGTCGATACAACTTGGTGAGACTGTACAAGATACATGACTCAACACTCGTTGCAAGTTTGGGGCGCATCGAACCTTGTGGAGTGGAATTATCCTGGTGAGAAGATTGCACCGACTGTGACAGCGGAGCCTGAGTGACCGCGAGGCGGGACACTGTGACTGCTGGACTCCGAGGCTTCCTCGTGGTGCGTAGGCCGCGGCCGTTGGGAGAGTGTGCTTCCCGCGAGCGCGCTCGTTTTCGGACGCGGTGCTGTGGGCAGTGGACGTATTTACAGCAGGGAGATCTGCGGTAATAAGTGCCATTAGTGAAGACTGCCCTAGCGCTGGTGGGCTGCCTTCACGTTCCTGCCGGTGGTCTGTGGCCCCCCCTCCCCCACCCATCCCTCACGTGGGGGCGGCTGAGAGATATTACGGAGCTGCGCTATCACTGAGAGTACACCTGCGGATTTAAAGGCGGCAAATGCCGAGGGAAACGACTGCAGGCGGAGCGACTGCAACGGCCGGCGAAATGTGTGCAATGACTGTAATGGAGGCGGCTGGAGTGCAGTGTGCTATGTGGGTAGCTTATTGGAAGTGAACTGCTCGCTCGGCGGCCCTGTGGTGTAAGAGTTTTATACTGGTGACAACGCGACATATGAGTGAAGGAGGGGTACCTTGTAGAGATATTGCCTGGGACAGTGGCCTGGAGTGAGCGGATCCGAATACGGAGCACAGCGTAGTGTAGAGGAGTACTGCACGGGGCGCCGGCGCATTTCGGCGCAAGGACTGTGCTGAGGCCTTGACAAGATTACATGCCAGATCCTGGTGCTGGATTGGTGGTGCCTGTTGGCCTGGAAAGTGGGTCATAGCGAAGTGCCCTTGGCCATTACCTCGTGCTGCAGTATTGGTATATCGGCTGCATAGGGACTACACGTGATGTGTTTTCGATAGAGGGGTGTTGCTTCAGCGACGCAGACCGGTACCACTGCCGTGCTGCTTGAAATTAGGTGGAGTCACAGAGGATACTACGGATCTAGCTTGTGGGGCCTGAGTGTGGACGGAGGAGCTGAACGCTGAGATCGTAACGTTACATGTCCAGGACTTCTGCATCACCGCGAGGCGGGAACAGTCGTACGTATTCGTTCACTGAGGAGAAGTCAGCGAGGGGTGCCGCCATGGGCCGACAAGATAATCGTCAACCGAAAATATCCTTTGACCAGGCCCGACCTCGAAGAAGATTGTGAGGACGGGGACGGACTCGAATGGGGCTTCGAGCCCACCGACAGCGGGGCCTAGTTGCATTACAGCTGCACCGGACATGCATCTATTACTGCAGGAGATGAAACAAGGGTTCGCGATGATGGTGAATAAGGTGGATCGATTATCCTCCAGGATGGACGCTATTGCACAAAAGATGGATGTTCACGAGGAACGTCTCACGGAAGCGGAGAGACGGATTTCAGATAATGATGATGCCACCGCGTCCCATGCTACTAGACTGTCGCGAATGGATTGTCGTGTATTCCTATAGGTTCTGAATCGATCCCCCTATTCCTGACCCTATTCTGGTTAAACTAACTATCAAGTTAACTAACAGTCAGCCCATGAGGAAAGACAAGCCCCCATGATGCAGATACCGTTATCTGACGCAGTCACACTACGGCACAGGAACGTGTTATCTGATTAGGTCATAACGCTTGAGATCTAATTAGACAAGCGACATTCCTCCAGCCCCTGATAAGGCATACGACGTTCTCATAACAAATCAAACCTATGACAACCTGGAAAATCCGTGCGGCCATTGTTTTGATTTCACAGAGAACTTTAGTAAAGAATGTGCTAACGAGCAAGTCGTATGACATCTTTATTGACGTATCTATGTCCATCCTTACGTCAATCTCGGCACCTTTAAGGTATAAATATTGCCGATCTTGCCCTATGCAAACACACGCGTGGTGACAAGACGGAGCAGCCACACTTGCCGAAGCCGAGAGCAGAAGCAGACCCCGCTGGCAGCAGCCCCGCCTTCCTGACGCGCTGAGAGACGCGCTGCTATCTCAAGCCGAGAGACCCAGCACCGGCGCTTCCGGGTAGTCTTCGCAGGCAGCCTGGAATATCGAGACCAGAGAAAGAGATACCATTCCTCATTCATCCTAAATTCCAGGTACAGAACTGAATAACCCCTCACAGAGAATTCTTTAGTTATTCACTTGGCAAAAACAAACTTAACTTAAAACTGTAACTTTCTATTCCCGCCCACGCATTAGACTTAGGTCAGGTACACGGGGTAGGCGTATTTAGAAACACCAGTTGAGTACGTTTAGTCAAATGTATATGTGTATGTAAATATATTTTAATCATTTCAAACATCATATGGCTCAGAAACCATATCATTGTTTTTACAGTATTATTTTATACTATTGCTTTTAATGTATGCACTTTACTTAACTATAAGTATTGCAATAATATCGATCCATTTCTCATGTATGAGAAAAGAGACTGATCAATAAATAACACCTTTTTATTGAACACGCCCGTCTCTTCCTTTTCTCTACATTCTGATGAGACTAAGAATGCACGTACTGACTGAGTAAAATAATTGCCTTGTGCTCACACGACTCTCGAGATTGACTCTTGATTAGGGGAGAGCAAAGTTGTCATGTTCTATGGTTGTCAGAAACTAAATCCCTTCTTGTCTAATCAGGGAAGTTAATTCCTCCTTGAACATTCGAGAAAGTTTCTAGCGAACTCTGAGCTACGCTGGCAAACCCAAAAATTAAGTCTAGTATCGACAGTAGTAGACCTAGTTAACGTCTGGTCTAGGCCTTTACTGCTGTAGGTATTATTCCAATGCGCAGAGCCTATTGGGAAAATAGGAGCTACACTACATGGCGCCCAACGCGTTTGGAAAGGGCGATAAAACTAACGTAAGACATTTAGAGTAACTCAGTCGTGCTTTCTCACTCAGACCCCTTTTCCCATTGTACTCCAAAGACGTCTGGAGTGGGTGAAAGGTTATATCCTCCAAAACCTCGCAGGAGGGAACTCCTATGTATGGTTCTTGGTATAGTCAACATTGAAGGATACACTGTTCCAAAATATTGTGCATCTAATCTCTGTTTCCATAAAGAAACCTGATCTGCAAACAGCTATAATACCATCCGGTCAGTAAAATGACTGAAAGTGATGATGAAAGAGAAACAGTTAGATTAGCAACTGAACTCGCAGATGCTGATGCTACCATGCAAGCAGCAGACCCGAATATAACACTCATTCCGGTCATTAAAAGGAGATCTATAACCCTAAAACTTATAGAAAATGGACTGACACCTAGAGGTGGCACAGTCATATTCGTAATCGAGGCACACGAATATCGGCAGACAGAGGTATATTATTCATGGATACATTTTCCAGCAGCTAATGCTGTAACAAAGTACTTCCACTATTACAAAGTAGAGGAACCTCCTAATGAGTACACTCCTTTCGAGGAGGTGGAAGTACCACTCAAATTCCAAGAGCATTTGCTCTTATTTGATGGCGCCCTAATACATAACAATCACATTACAAGGCTCGGTCCTTTAGGAAGACCAGGAGCAACGTGGCCGGTCTTAGCCGGATACACACCACATCCAGACATCGAAAGAATGCCTGCAGCAGAGCTGTTAATACAGCTAAAACAACTACTAAAAATTCATAGACAATTAGTTCAGTATGTAATGCGGACTTCAACAATTCAGCCAGCGATTAAACTTCCACAGCTGACCCCTCACCAGGGGAACACAAATAAAATTACACCACAGAACATCCAATCCTGCCTAGGTAAAGTTCCAGCTAAACGGGAACAAATACCATTCTGGTTGGCACTATAAGCAACTGTACACTTCTCAACAAACTACCGTGGTAGATATGGGCAGTTTTCTCGATGATATTGCACTGTGCTGGCTCAGCGATGTGCATAGGCAATTCCTTAGTGCACCGTTGGAGACTGATGAGATCCGAGATGCGATTATGTCGCTTGCCAATGGTAAGGCAACGGGTTCAGATGGACTCCCCGTGGAGTTTTATAAATGCTACATCGATATGGCGCCGGTTCTTAAAGAAGTCTATGAGGAGTCGCTGGAAAGTGGGGAACTGCCGGGATCGATGAGGGAGGTGGTTATTACCTCCTTGTTGAAACTGGGTAAGGAACCGACGGAAACGGACTCATATAGACCGCTATCTCTCATCAATTGCGACGCGAAGATCCTTGCAAAGGTGCTGGCAACAAGACTATCGCTGCTTATGTCTAAAATAGTTCTGCCGGATCAAGCTGGATTTGTGCCGGGCCGCGCCACTACCCATAATCTTAGAACACTGTTCTCTTTGATTCAGACGATTGCTCCGGAATGGCCTGTCGCTGCTGTCTTTTAGACGCCACGAAAGCGTTTGATTCGGTCGAATGGACGTACCTATTTACTATATTACATAGGATGGGTTCCCTAAATTGTTTGTTAATTGGATCGAGCTATTATATACCAGACCAACTGCCAAAGTGGTCGTTAACGGATTACTATCGGCCCCAATGCCGATAACGAGAGGCACCAGGCAGGGGTGCCCTCTCTCCCCTCTGCTCTTTGCTATGGCAATTGAGCCTTTGGCATGCCGCATCCGTCAACTGCACAGAGCCAGTGCTTTTTACTGCTTTCAACGCCAAATTGGAGTATCGCTGTATGCAGATGATATTACGCTATATGTAAAACATCCCCAAACCAACCTTAATCCTATTTTACGGGAGTTTATTGTCTTTGGAAGACTGTCAGGAGTGCATGTGAATTGGAAGAAGTCCCAATTTTTCCCGCTCACGAGTGCAGTTACGAAATTCCTGCTGGACTTTCCGCTCGAATGGTGCGATACAGATCTTAGATAATTGGGTATCGTAATATCTTTGGACAAGGATGTGACACTTAGATCGAACTATGGAGTGGCCATCACAAAATTAGCTGATAATGTAACGCGCTGGAAAGCTCTGCCACTGTCGATGGCAGGTAGGGCGTCACTTACAATTCTTATACCTATTCCAAAATATACCATATTTTCCAGGTGTTTTTTTCTTTAAACAACTGCGCTCGGAGCTCTTACGTCTCTTATGGGGAGGCAAGCAACCTCAGCTGGGCTGGACCATCATTACCCAGCCTTATGAGGCAGGAGGCCTTGATGTGCCAGACTTTGAACTTTATTACAGCGCTGTCCAAGCGCAATACGTGTATCATTGGGTGAAACCCACGCCATGCATGCCGCAAATCGCTGCAGAGGATTGGATCGCGCGTCCTCTTCCTCTTAATGGTCTCCTACTGGGTACGGTCAAGGATGTTGCCACGCCGTTTACCACGGTCACTTGCACCGTTGATGCGTGGAGTAGGATAGTACGGTTCGTCGGTGCCACGCAATTGTATTCCCCAGTACTTCCTCTTTCGTACCACCCTCGCCTATCGCTCCTACAAGAAACTGGATTTCAATTGATGTGTAGGCGCACAAACATTTCTGTATGGGGGGACTTGTTTATAAATGGACGGTTCCGTACCAAGGAACAGCTGTTTCAAGCAGTTACACCTACGCCGCTGGAGGTGTTCTACTACATCTGCCTTAGACAGGGATTGAGGGAAGTGTTGCCCAACTTTCCGGAGGAACCGGAAGTGGTCCTGTCACTGCATACCATGCTTTTGTCGGACGGCCGCCATCTTGTTTCCCGACTATATAATACCATTAGGTCGAGGCGTCAAGGGCCTGAGAGCTCAGCGCGGCGACATTGGACTGTAGACTTCGACCGAGATATTACTGACGACCAATGGCACTACTGCTGTGCTGTCACGGCTAATATTACGTCTAGCAGTAGGCTAAAGATCATTCATTTCAAATTTTTACAACGATTCTATTATACACCTGTGAGAAAATTGCGCTTTCAATTGGCGGATACGGATAGATGCGACCGCTGCAATACAGCGGGGGCGGGTTTCTTCCATTTAGCTTGGGAATGCCCAGGAGTTTTTGACTACTGGACGGAGGTACAGGCCGCGCTACAAGTTATGACGTCCGGGGCCGTTGCCAGAGACCCGCTAATTATGCTATTGGGATACACTAGGGATGTGCCCAAGCCTATTCGAAAGTTCACGGATGTCGCACTATTACTAGCTAAGAGGCGAGTTGCTTGTCGCTGGGGCCGGGGTAGGGCTCCTAAGTTTAAGGAATGGCTTGATGACTTGGTTTATTGTCAGGACCAGAATACTGTCTATGCAGAATTGACACCAGTACAGAGCAGGCCGAAGGATATTTGGGGACCACTCAAGATATATTTGTTAAGTACCACGGCAGTGTCTACAGACTCAGAGGTAGACAGTTGAATGTTACGGCTATAACTATCACCTAGACGGGACCCTTAACAGGGAAACTTTAAGAGGCACACAGTAGTACACTGATACGGGAAGCTGCAGGGGATAGATTATGGGGAAGACATGGCCCATCCCAGTACATAGACAGGACAGGAGTTTAAGCACGGTTTCGCACACGCTACACTCTATATGCCTTGATATCGACAGGGTATTTTTTCTTGAAATGACTTGGGAATGCTGGTATCAGTGATCTGACCGCTTAGTGCCACTATCCATGTTACATATCTATATGAATATCCATAACTGCTTGTTACTATGTATTGTTTGCTCCAATGAACCGCATAAGTTTTCCTATGTGACAGATGTCTGCCCGTGCTGGCCACCCGCCCATGTATAGTGCCTATATGTTGATCAAGCAATTGTGATATGTACAAGTGTGACCTCTTTGGTTGTTTCTTCCTTGTGCTGTTTACCGAGGAAAACTTAATAAATAAAGATTTAAAAAAAAAAAAAAAGTAGCAGCTTAAGTTAAGTTGGTTTTGCCAAGAATCTGACTCAAGAATTCTCTTTCAGGGTTTAGTCAGCTCCGTAGCTGGGTAATAGAAAGCAGGAGGTCTGGTATCTCTCTTTCAGGGTATCTGGAAACACCGGAGCTGGATTTCTCGGCAGGAGAAAAGACAGCGTCTCTCTCAGTGCGTCAAAGGGGAGGGGCGGCGTCCGTGGGCTCTCGCATCAGCTGGGCTCTCGGGCAAGTAGACAGTCGCTCTGCTCCAAACCACCGTGTGTTTGCTTAAGGCAGCGTTGGTATATTTATACCTGAAAGGTGCTGGGTTTGACGTAAGGTTGGACATAAGACGTCAATAAAGATGTCACTAAGAACTGGCCGTTCTTACAGTGCTCACAGGAGTTCTAGGACGAAATCAAAACAAAAGCAATGGGGATTTCCAGGTTGCTGGAGGTTTGGTTTGTTTAGAGGGGACTCGCTGTGCTTTCTAGAAGTCCGGGGAAGTAGCCTTGCTTAATGTGGACTGCATGGGCTACGACTAAATATGGATATGATTCTTATGCCTTTATAAGGACATTATTTATTATAACCGTACAAGGGCATAAAATAGAAATATCGAATTAGGTTCCTAGATAGAAACACAATACCCACTCCACGATCTAATGTCCATCATTACTAAAACTAAGCAATAGTAAACATATAAAAGTGCATGTGTTTTTCCAACCCACCCCAAAATACATACTTTGCATTTGAAATGGTATATGGTAAATACACGAACATGATTATTGGTACTGTACGCTTTTTCAAGCAGTGTTATCATTCAAAAAAAGGATTGCATATATTTATCAGCTGAATGATTTGCGAAAATTACACATGAAATGGCTCTTAATTCAGAAGAGAAGGTCGAGACCATTCCATCACATAATAATACAAAGGCTTGTACTTGTGCTAGAGGTTGAGGTAATATATTGTCTCTAGAGTTCCTAAAATAGAAGCTCTGTTCTCTAAGAATAGTTTTACTTTAAGCAGAGTGCATGTGCCAGGAAAAGGTAAATATTTTGAAATTGGAAAAAAAATAATTTTGTTTTCAGTGGAAAAATAGTTCCAAATATTTTCAGTAGCTTTTGTTTATCAAAGCTGAAGGCCGAATTCAGAGTTCAGGGAACGCTGTGTACTCGTTGCTTAAAAAAGTTATTCTTTCTGTTCAGGGGAGAACATAATTTCAGACAGACTCTCAAAAAATTGGTCTACGGCTTCAGGTGAAAGTTCGACCAAGTTTGAAAATGCCGCAACAGTACAGTCGTGAGAATGATTGCTATCATCGATGTCAGGATCAGCAATGCTCACAGAAGGTCGTACCTCGGTGATGCTGCTCTCATCTCGTACTTCACTGCCACATAATCGTAGTGATGAAGTCTCAACGAAGGCCGTCATCAGAATTGGTAGCCGCTGGGGACAACACGATGCATGAGCCGTTACAGGACTTAGCAAAGTATCTGTATCCATTGGTACTGCTGATGGTAGTGTAAGACATACGTCCAACACGCATTCTTCTCCGCATAGCATACATCGAAGCACAGGTGAGATGCAATTCTGCCAGATGGGTCTGAATGAAAGAAACCAGGTCATATTCAGATCTCTTAGCCGGGCTAATCCAAGGACTTTAGTTATGCGATCCCGATAGCGTATAGCTAGGATCGTTTCTTCCATCGTTGCTGGAGTCTTGTCTGTGACTTGGCTTGCCATATCGGAGCAGAAGGATCAAAAATAAAATTCCTGCTACGAGTCCCAAAAGAAGTGGTAGGCCGCCAAAGACAGAATGGACAAAATTAGGAAAAATGCCCAGAACTTTTTTGAAGGGTGTTAACAGTCCCGGAAAAATTGTCTTAAATACATGTGGGATGCCATTGGTATCTGACATATTTAGGATTTGGCTTAGCATTTCTACGAAATGCACGGGGCAATTTGTTGATAAAAGGGATTGTATCTCTGCCGTCGTCCTTGCAACTTGCAAATCATACGTTTCTTTGGATGACGTTAAGGGCAGAGTTGTCTGTAAAAGTACAGACTTTATTCTGCTTAAAGTATCAATTCGAATAGAAGAGATATTCAAAGAAGGCCAAATTGTTGCCTCCGTATCTGGAGTGCTGTTTGGATACAATACTTGCATACAGCAAGTGACCATGCCACAACAGCTGTGGTCCACTTTTAGAATATGCTCATGTTAGAAAGCCGTCTAAAAAATGGCTCTATCTGTGTTGTAGGGGTGCCATGCAGGTGACATGAAAGGTTATTTGAAGTCCCTTCACAGGCCCCATGCAGGTTAATACCTTGACACAGAAGTATTCCGCTGAGTGATCTTTTACAATTTTTACCACTAAGAAATACATTCTGTTTCTTTTCACTGTAACATGTGTGTGTATAAGGTAATTTCCATGATGACTTGATGTACCCTTTACCCAACCTTTCATACTGGCCCGCTGGTATATACTCTTGGCAGTATTTAAATTGGAAAGTCGTTATCGGAATTGTAATTATTCCGTGTATTATCCATTCAATGACAGGTCTTTCTGACATTGTCAATGGTAATCTCTCAAGTTTTCAATGCTCAGAATCGTATAGTCTGCTCCTTTTTGTGCCAAACTGATTTGTTTATCAGTAAGGTTAAAGATAGAGAATAAAGACGTTGTGTTGATTAAACGCCATGGTACGTAGCCTGAACGCAGATTTTGCAACGTCCAGCCAAGCTGTACAATAGAACGTAATTGGGACTGACCGTGTTGTAACATTAGTAAGTCCTGCTCTATTATATCAATAGCAGATGATACAATACTGTCAATTTCCTGTATTTTTTCTGCTGTTTCAATTTGCATTACTTTCCAAGCTTCGTTGTTTGCAGCGTATATACAGGCCGCTATGAAACGTTTTTGACGCTGTTTGCATGGTCCCATTATGCAATCATGCAAGTCAGCACCGTCTTTAAGATAAGTCAGTGTTGCTTGATTTCAGCCAGTGTGGATTTTTGTAGCCACTCAAGGCATAGTTTACCTACACTGTATGTTGTAACTATCCCTGGATATTGTCTCTGGGAGTATCTAGGGTCTGGCCTGGTCATTTTTAACCCCAAACTTTGTTCAGGAATCTATCTTGACAGTTATTTGTGTCTGTGGGCCAGATCAACCATTTTTTCCAATCAGGATGTGTTCTGTTTTGGTTAAAAATATGGGATACGTCTATTTCCATATCAGTAGTGCTATTACTATCAGGTATGGGCTTTGGAATAGACGGTTTGTTTAAGTCTTTAATTTTGGCTAGGCCAAGACAGGTTGTCTGGTGAATGGTGTCATTCAAGAATATTATTTGTTCTGGGATCATGCAGGCTCTAAATAATGCTTCTAAACCTTGGACCTGCCATTCTTTTGTACCCCAGATGGTTTTTGTTTCAATGTTATTTTTCCAGAATTCAAAACCAAATGTAGTCATTTTTTCATAACATGTTTCCGAATAGATCAATTTAGTATTTGTCAGGATTGTTTTTACCCCTGTCTTATTTAACAGTTTGAAATAAAACATTTCTACATCACTTGTGTTAAACAATGAGAAGTATGGGAATTTCTCGTAAAATGTTTTCGAACTGCTTTGAGGTAGAGTTGCACAATGTTCCCATTGATTATAATTAAAAACATTTCTAGGTTGAGCAGATTTATGCAAATAGTGATGTGCAAAGTGATTATAACAATACATTTCTTCATAATTTGATGAACTCTGTAAGTAATCATGTTCTGTAAATTTCGCTGACATTACTAAATCTGACATCATATCATTAATACTTTCAAAGTCCCAATCATCAGAGAATGTACTCGGTTTTACAAAGTCACTTAATGAAACCTTGAACTGATGTGGATATTTCAAGAGCTCAACCGGGCCATAGATTTCATAATCCGTTTTGTCCCATGCTACGCCACCGGGTATTGGATTGGCTGTGACATTCACTGATGATAGTTCTCTTTTCTCGATGTGAGATGACTTGTGTGGCTTTAGGACCAAGTTGATGTTCTGACTTGCTGTGTCCATTGTACTGTATTTTCCCTCAATTAATTTTCCCAAGCAAAGAACCATGATGAGCCAAAGCAGGAGGAAAAGTACACGTAACACAATCCAAAATTCAATCCATGGAGAAATCAGGTAGGTTTCTTTGAGTTGATGAAAGAGTTCAGTTATTTGTCTTTAAAAGTTTTTATCGCTGGCGTTTCTTCCGGTTCGCTTGGATCTTCAGAAAAGTTATCGAAATTGATGAAGTAGCCAGATGCAGTTCTGTCAATTGTTGGAATTGCTTCCGGACTTTCAGTTGCTTTTGCATTTTTTGTTTCATTAGCATAGTCTGAGGCTACATCGTTGTAGACAGGTGTTTCTTGACGAACTTTTGCAATTTGTGTTTCAAGAGGCATAAGTTCCATGTCTTTGTTGCATAGTCCTTTTTTATTCACTGCAGGTTTATCAAATGTGATTAGTCTCTCAGTTTGTACCTCTTGTATTGTAATGTAAATGTAAATGTATTTCGATTTATATAGCGCACGAATCACCCAGGGGTCTCAAGGCGCTTGCTTAGGGAACCCGTCCTGGTATTCCCCTGTGAGATACCCCGGCAGGGTATCCACAAGGTGAAAGCCAGGCATCCCGCCGCGAGGGGCCGTAGTGGAGATTAAGCAAGCTATTGCCCAGAGTCACAGAGTGTGACCCCGTGAGTCGAGTAGGCACCGGAGCGAGAATTGTCGAGTCCATGGAATTTTGAGCCCGAGACCCGCCGAGGCGGGGAATCGAACCCTGGTCCACGGCCGATCTCAGCTTCCGGGTCTGCCGCCTCTAACCACTGAGCCACGCTTCTCCACATTGTAGCAAATTTTGGTATTCTGCTATTTCGTGGGAGTCCACTGGGCCTACTACTTATTATTGGCCACATGATTGTGGTTTAACCAGTTCGATGGATACAACTCGGTTCTCCTTTTTACCAGCAAGGGGCGGTAGTACAACTGATCTTGTTACGCTGACAGCTAAGACAGGTACTGCTTTTCTGTAAGAAGGCCCAAATTCCTTCTTCACCGCAATCTTCTCTCTGACCAGATCCCCAATCTTTGGAATCCAGACAGGCCTTGCTGGGGCAGGTGGTTTTTCTTCAGTGGCTGTTGGCTGCTGTTTTAACTTTACGTTGCTCAGGCCTTTTCTAGTTTCATTTAAGTCCTGTAAAATAGCCAAACGATCTTTGATATCAAAGCATTTTTCTTCTACCACTGAAGTCTGACTATCAAGGTCCTGAATATGCATTCTAGTCCCGAGCAATAGTTCGTACGGACTGAAACCTTGTAGAGAATTTCTTGGCATATTATTAAGACTGCGTTGGACACTTGTTAAATGTTGGACCCACCCATCACCCGAACCTAATACCCTCGCCGTTATAGATTGCTTTATGTCCCGTTTTTTTCTTTCCACTACCGCATTTCCCTCAGGATGGAAGGGACAAGAGTACCGCAATTCAATGCCCATGCTGGTCATGGCCTCCTTATAAGCCGGAGAGCTAAAAGCAGGACCCTGGTCAGAATGTAGCACGGCAATTACGTATGTGCCGATATGGACTCGCAAATCTTTTATAAAAGTTCTGGCGTCAGCCGAGCGCTGGTGTCTATATTTTAAGTGAATCTGGTCTTAAACATAAATGGGACGCATTTCTCCTATTGGATTTCTGCGTATAGATAGCCTTATGCTTTCTAAAAGAAGGGTCCAGGCAATACTCTGGTCGGTTCGCCACTGCGATCTCTGTTGCAGTTTGGACAGCCCATCGCAAATTTGTAGTTATGCAGGCTCATCCCCGGCCACCAGTATTCTGATTGTAATTCTTTCAGAGATTTCTTGATCTCTTGGTGCCTTAGACCCAATCCCATGTGTGCTTCTTGAATCAAGAAGACACTCCTGTTCGTGTTTGGAATTACTCTATCCCCCACTCCAGGGATTCGAGCAAAAGGAACGGAGTTTGCATCGATTATGTATGTATAATTGAGTGGATAGTTCACAGGTAATGCTGCACAGTCGCTTTTTGAAGACGTTTTTACCGCCAGCATTGTTTCTCCATCTATGTATTTTTCTGAACGCTTTTTTGTGGCTACGGAAGCCGGATTAGTTGCTTCCGCTGTGGCTGTGTTAGCCAATGAATTCCCTGCAACGTGAACGCCATCACGCTGATGACTCAGTGTATGTATCAGGTGAGTCTTTTGTAGTTCTTTCTGCAAAAGAACTACCTGTTCCCAAAGCCTTTTATGCTTTATTGTGGCACCTGTGTCATCTTTGTAATCATTTTGAACCCAGTTCTGCATGTCATTATTGTAAGATTTGACGCAGAAATGCGAATCGCACACTATTAGTATGGGGAATTCGTGATCTGCATTTTCAAGCGCCATTTTTAAAGATCTTATTTCAGCTCGCTGAGTTGAACAGTTTCTGAGTGATTCAGTTTTGGTAATTAATGGTCTGAATTTACCGAAGCGCCAGCGACCTTTAAAAATCGCGCACGCTGCGTTGTAGTATTTTTCCTCTACATCGTAATGTTGTGCAAATCTGTCCATGTAGATTACACATTGGTACTGTTCGAGAGGCAGAATTTCGATTGGCAGAGGATATTCTTCTTCATATTCTATATTTTCTAGTTTTTTCATGTTTGGGTCAAAATAGTATTTCACGTCTTCTGTAGCAAGAGAATTTTCCCATTGTATCCATTTTGGATCTAATGCCACAGTAGTCAAATTGCGTGGGCTTGTTAATGCCTCAAAGGCTGATTCTGCTGTTAAAACAGTTATCCTTCTCCCTTGGGCTTGGGCTCTTTCTTTTGTTACAGCTGTTTGAACCGCATTTACAATGTTTTCCGTAAGACTGAATGTCTTTTCAGCTTGTTTGTACAAATGTGATTTGTAAGCTATTGGTACCGTTTCTCCCTCATTAGAGGTCAGGTACGTGAATCCGCATCTTCCTGGGAGGACTCGGATTACAAGGTTGCGTATGTTTTCGCGAGTTTGCAATTTTGTTTTAGCTAACATGTCTGTTTGCAATGATCTCAAAATTTATGTGTGTTTTTGAGTCCAATTGATTGGTTTAAAATCAGGTTTTATTAATTCATAGAGAGCTTTAACCCTCTCTGCATAATTTAGAATGTATGTTCTTCCGAAATTCAGGAAACCTAGTATTGATCGTAAATTCTTCAGCGTTTTTGGTGCTTGGAGTACAGCGCACTTCTCTAAGAAGTTGTCTGCTAGGCTCTTGCCTTCACTTGATAATTCATATCCTAAAAATAGTACAGTTAGATGGGCAATTTGTGACTTTTTAAAGTTGAATTTGTAACCCTCAGCTGCAAACCCAAGTATTATGGTGTTTACTCTTTTCAAGTGAGTCTCCAGGTCCTCATCTGTGAGATAGATGTCATCGACATAAGATAATGCCTCATCATCATATATTTGTAGTAACTCTGTTACCCTTGCTGAGAATAATCCTGGGCTTTTCTTAAATCCCTGTGGGAGTCGACAGAAATTTTTCCTGTAACCCCATTATTGAGAAAGCGGTCAAATACCTGCTTTCAGGTGCAATATTTTGACAAAAGAATCCATTAGAGATGTCTAATGTCGTTTTGTATTTTTTGAGCACAATGTTATTCATTAGTGCTGCACTGTGTGAATTTTGTACTGCAAATGTTTTGCAACATGAGTTAAGGTGTCTGTAGTCCAAAACTAGACGATATGAATCGTCTGGCTTGGAGACAGGAAACAAAGGATTGTTCATTTGTGAGGTGCATGTTTCAATCACCCCTTGGTATTCAAGTTGATCTAAGATCTCCCTGACTTGCTTTTTAGCTTCTTGTTTAATTGGGTACTGCCTTTGTGTAGTGGGTTGACATTTTAACTGGATTTTGTGAGGAGGAGAGTCCTCATCCCATCCTACATGATTTTTCTATAATGCAGGAGCTTGGGCTTCTGCCCATTTTCTTGCATATGTATATTTTCTATGATTTGAGAAGGCAGGCATAATCATTTCTTCGCCATGAGGGCACTCCCTGACAAACTCTGGTGGCCAGTCTTTCTCAGCTAAAAGGATGTCATAGCCTTTCGAAAGGTTATTCCAAAAGAGACCTCTTACTTTCCTAGTCTTATCTCCCTCTATACGTAATGTTATTTCGTATATTTTATGAGGTTTGCTAACTCTGGTATCTGCAGTTTCCACTTGAATGTATTCATTCGTGTCCACTGTCTCCAGAAGATTCATCAAGATCTTGCGAGCTATGGTCACTTCTGCTGCGCTGTCTAGCATTGTCTGGGCCCACTCTCCGTTTTTCAGTTGTGTCCTCAGTATCCTCGGCATGTTTAATTATTTTAATACTGGCTACCTTCTTTCTTGGAAATTGTAATTTTTTACTTTGATGAGCAGGTTCCTTGTCTTTGGACTTGACGTGCTCTTCCCTGTGTTCTGACCGTCCTCTTCTTTCCGATTTCTGCAAGGAAGTCTGAAAAGATCGAGAGGGACGTGTATCAATATCTTGATATCTATCATGTTTTTTCAAATTATCCCTATTTCTAAGGTTGTATCTTTTCTCAGAGGGCTACCTCTGGGGAGACTTGTTTCCTCGGTCAGGAGATGTTTCTCTTTGGTGAGGAGACCTTCCTCTGGACTGGAATCTTTTTTCTTTGGGAGTGGGTTGTTTATTTCCATCCCAGCTCTTTTTTGGAGTGTTTAGATTATTTTTAATAAATGTTTTTTCAGGATTTTCAGTTAGTTAGGGTTTTACTGGTTTCCAACCCAAACTATCTCTTCCTAGTTCTTCATAGGATTTTTCTATGATTCTGGCAAGTTCAAATGGCTGTTCTGCTATATCTGTTTCTTTCAATATCTGGCGGATCGCCACAGATGCTGCTTCTCCTTTTATGTTGGCTAATAATATAGCCGAGACCTGCTTGAAGTCTTTCAGTAATTTCATACCCAGAGTTAAAGCAGGTTCTGGACCGTATTCATTTTGAATCTGTCTTAGTACATCTGGTATAACCGCCATGGACGGAACACCATGTGTTTTTGTGTAGATGGAAGCAAAGACTGTGCCCCAAGTGTCACAGTCCTCCACATGTGGTGCGATCCCCATTGGAAGATAGATAGTCAGAATTCTGTGTTTCTCAGTAGGTGTAGTATCAGGAAATACTGCCTCTATTTGAGTGATTTTTTGTGCTATCCAGAATGGAATTTGCTCCCGTTTTGTGGGTACTTTACCAAGACATGATTGTATGTTCTGTGGTGTAATATTGTTTGTGTTCCCCTGATGAGGGGTCAGCTGTGGAATGTCAATTGCTGGTTGGACTGTTGAAGTCCGCATTACATATTGAACCAATTGTCTATGTATTTTAATTAGTATTTTTAGCTGGGCTAAAAGTTCCCGGTCTGACATTTTTTCGATGTCTGGATGTGGTGTGTAGCTGGCTAGAACCAGCCACATTGCTCCTGGTCTACCTAGTGGACCGAGCCTGGTGATGTGATTATTATGTTTTAGGGCGCCTTTAAACCCGAGCAGGTGCTTCTTGGTAATTTAATGGGATTTCAACCTCCTCGAGGGGAGTGTATTCATCCGGAGGTTCCTCTATTTTGTAATAGTGGAAGTCGTGTGTCACAGCATTTGCTGCTGTAAAGTGTATCTATGAATAGAATACCTCTGTCTGCCGATATTCATGGGCCTCTACCACGAATATGACGGTACCACCTTGTGATGTCAGTCCATTTTCTATAAGTTTAATAGTTATAGTTCTTCTTACGTTGACCGGAATGAGTATAACATTCGGGTCATTCTGTTGGATAGTTGTGTCATCCAACAACAGTTGAGACGCTGTAGCATCTCTTTCTTCGTCTCCGTCAGGCATTTTACTGACAGAAAGTTTTTTGGTTGCAGATCAGGTTTCAAGGGAAACAAAGATTAGGTGCACAATATTTTGGAACACTGTATCCTTCAACGTTGATTAAACCAAAAACTATACATAGGAATCTCTTCCTACTAAGTTCCGGCGGATTTTAACCTTTTACCCACTCCAGACGTCTTTTGGAGTATTTACGGGAAAAAGGGGTCTGTGTGAAAAAGCACGTAGTGTAGTTCCTATATTCCCAATAGGCTCTGCGCATTGGAATAATATAAACAGCAGTGTAGACGTAGGACTGAGGTTGACTAGGTCTCTACTGACTATATTAGACTTAAGGTTTGCCAGCTAGCTCAGAGGTCACTAGAAACTTTCTCGAATAAACGAGGAGTTTAACCTCCCTGGATAGACAAGAAGGGATTAGCTTCTGACAACCATAAAACATGACAACTTTGCTCCCTCAGAATAAGAGTGTATCTCTAGAGTCGTGTGAAAACAATAGACAGCTATTTCACTCAGTCAAGTGTGCATACTTAGTTTCACCAGAGTGCAGAGAAAAGAGAGTTGGGAGTTTTCAATAAAAGGTGATATTTAATGAGCAGGCTTCTTTCTAATGCAAGAGAAATGAATTGCCACAATTGCAATACTTAGCATAAAGTAAAGTGCGTACAGTAAAAGGAGTATTATGAAATAATACTGTAAAAGCATTGATATGGTTTCTTAGCCATATGATACTTTAAAATGGATAAAATATATACCCCGGTGTGTCTGACCTAAGCCTAATACGTGGGAAGGAGTAAGTAAGTAGCAGCTTAAGTTAAGTTGGTTTTGCCAAGAATCTGACTCAAGAATTCTCTTTAAGGGTTTAGTCAGTTCCGTACCTGGGTAATAGAAAGCAGGAAGTCTGGTATCTCTCTTGGTTGAAAAATTCCGACAGCTGTTTATTCATTAGATCTTCAAAAATCTTGGCTCGGAACGGTAGGCAGGCGATGGGTCTGTAGTTAATTGAGGCTGCAGGGTCGAGGGACGTTTTTTCCAGGAGGGGTTTGATGACTGCTTTTTTCCAAACGGAGGGGTAGGAGCCTGTGAGGAACATGGAATTACAGATATTGGTGAGAGACGCAGTTATGACATCCGGAATGAGTTTAAGGATGGAGGGCGGGCAAGGGTCAATAGGGGATCCTGACCTGATAGAGGAGATTAATTGAGAGATCTGTTCGGGGGGGACCTGATGGAAATATGAGAAAGTAGTGTTGGCATGGGTGATCAGAGTTCGTAGAGTTGGAATAAGTATGAGAAGTGAACGCCGAGTTTATAGTGGTGACCTTGTTTACGAAAAAGTTGGCAAGGGAGTTACAGAGGTTTTGTGAGGCATCCCTGGAAGGGCAGGTGGGGGATTGGAAAGAGTGTTGAATACCTGGAACAGCTTTGTTGAAGAGTTTTGAGCAGATTCAATTTGAGATAGATAGAAGGAACGTTTCTGGGAAATAATAAAGCGCTTGTATATGGCCAGGGCGACCTTGTAAGTTTGTTTATCCTGGGGGTTTTAATGTCTGCGCCAATGCCTTTCTAAGTTTCTGCAGTGTTGTCTCTGTAGTCTGAGGTCCTCCGTAAACCAAGGAGAGGAAGGAGTAGTTTGGTTGGGGAAGATCAATTTGGGGGTGCCAGAGAATTGAAGGCGCCATGTAGCCAGTCCAGATAATTATTGGATGCAATGTTGGGGTTAGGGGTGAGCTCATCGAGGGAGTTGGAGAGAGTAGTTGTAAGTAAGGGAATATCATATTTTTCGAGGCTTGCATGAGCTTGGGAATGTGATCGACTATAAGACTGTAATAATCTAACTGCCCTTTCTGGCCTATGGAGAACAGCTAGCCTTCAATAGTAAAAAACGAAAATGGCTGTAATTCAGTATTAGGACATGCTACACACACTAGAGCATGTCCTACCTTATACTTACAATGCACCCTGTCCTTGGGCCTACCATAGGGGTATCTAACATGAAGCAAAGGGAAGGTTTAGGGACTGGCAAGTGAGTGCACTTGGCCGACTGGACATGGCAGTGCTAGACTGCACATAGGCCTTGCAATGGCAGGCCTGAGATACACTTTACAAGCTGCTTCTGTGGGAGGCACAACCAGTGCTGAAAGCCCACCAGCAGCATTTGATTTATAAGCCCTGGGTGCACTGTACTTGGGGCTAAATCAAATAACCCAATCAATCATGGAATCCAATTAGTACATCAATTTAACATAGGGAGAACATGCACTCTGGCACTGAATAGCAGTGGCACAGTGCCCAAAGCATATAACCAGCAAAAGACATATCAAAACAGAGGAGGCAATCCGTCAAAATGGAAGGGAGACTCACGCCAATGATGCCAGGTCTAACAAGATTCTACTATGTTTGCTTTAGTTATTTAATGATTATCCTGCTTGTTGCAAAATTCTGAAGAAATGGGGTACATGGATGTATGAGAAAATATAGACAAAATATCGACCTACAAAAATATCGGAGCAATAATCTCGATGTCAACAATATCGACATCCTATCTACAAAAAGGATAAGTACAATAAAAATATTGATGTCAAAAATATTGTTTTTTAAATTAAAAAATATGTAAAATTAATTAAAAAATACTTACCAATATAATAAACATAGTACAAAATATATTATATTATTTATAATTAATAAGTAATATACATAATGTAATAAAAAATGTATTAAACATATTCATATAATATACAATATATATACTTAATAATCAGTTGTAATATTTATTGTAATAACGTATAAATAATTAAAATATTATATATTACAAATCCATCTATACACATAAAATAATAACATAAATAAAAAGTAAACAATTATGCAAAACAAATTTAAAAAATACATTTAGTTTTAATATTGTTTAAATTAATTCTATACTACATTAACCAAAATAATACAAAAAATATTAAGTAACAGAGGGAATACAATACTATTCCAACCCCCAAAAAAACAACAGTAAGGAAAACAGTAGGGAAAGTGCTGGATAGCGTAGGGGTAAAAATGACTATTCCCACTCCAGTGAGAGCAACAGTAGGGAAAGTGTTGGATAGCATAGAGGTAAAAATTACTATTCCCACTCCAGAGAGTGCAACAGTAGGGAAAGTGTTGGATAGCGTAGGGGTAAAAATTACTATTCCCACTCCAGAGAGTGCAACAGTAGGGAAAATGTTGGATAGCCTAGAAGTTAAAAATAACATACTTATAAATAAACTAATATTTTAAAATA
This sequence comes from Lissotriton helveticus, assembly GCF_964261635.1. NCBI lineage: Eukaryota > Metazoa > Chordata > Amphibia > Caudata > Salamandridae > Lissotriton > Lissotriton helveticus. The sequence goes on along the minus strand of NC_136063.1, from coordinate 1,706,139,940 downwards.
TTTATCACATTATTCTAAACTATTTACAAATACCAATAAATAATTATTAAAAAAATAATTACCAATTAATAATTAATATCCAATAAATTAATTTTCAATACCCAACTATAAATGTAATACCTACTTAATTACATTACTTTACACACTATTAACGCACAAGAAACACCAATAATAAAATAATACACTTAACATAATCATCAATTAATCAATGAATTAAAATGAATTACCAATTAATAAAAAAATGACCAATTAATAATTAAGTAACAATAATATAATTAGCAAAAACGATTAATGAAAATAAATTATTACTTAATTACATTTAAATTACTTCCCACCCTATTCCCCTATAAACCCACAACCCGCTACAGGACATAATTGTCAATTAATCAATTAATTAAAATAAATTACCAATTAATAAAAATGAATTACCAATTAATTAAAATTAATTTATAATTCCTAAAGAATTTATACTTAATTTAGTATAATTAAAGTACTTCCCACCCTATTCCCCTATAAACCCACAACCTGCTACAGAACATAATTATCAATGAATCAATGAATTAAAAGAAATTACCATTTAATAAAAATTAATTACCAATTAATTAAAATTCATTTATCATTCCTAAAAAAATTAATAATTAATTTAGTATAATTAAATTTCCCACCCTCTTCCCCTACAAACCCACAACCCACTACGGTACTAAAATACAACATTTACTTAAATGACATAATTAAAAAATAATACATATTAAATACATAATAATATACATAAAAATTATATAAAAATCGATATTACTTACATCGATATTAACAAAATCGATATTACTTACCTCTGAAATTCTGTCCCTTCGATATTAAAAAACTTGATATTACTTACCTTCTATATTCTGTCCCTTCGATATTAAAAAATCAATATTATGGTAGGTCGATATAAAAAAATCGATATTTTGTCTGCCTACCGGGGTACATAGCTTCTGTGCATTTTGGGTTATAGAATTTTGTAAGTTTTTTCTACAACTCTTTGTTAGCACACTTTGCATTAGGGATTTGATTGGAACAATATAGTTTTTTGTCTTTTTGATTGTCGGCTTGCATATTGTGTTTAGGCATAGCTTGTCTTACAAGTTGTTTCTTTTGATTCAGTTGCAATGAAATTCAGCAATTTGTTTTTTTTAATCTGTTTTAGCTCTGCATTCATCCAAGGGGTGTATTTTCTTTTGTAATACATAAATGTTTTCAGTGGAATTAGGAGATCAAAAACTTTCTGGAGCCAATTGAGTATTAGTACAGTATCAATTGTCACAGGTTTTTCTAGTTTCACAACATTTAGCTTGTTCTTGGATCGATATATAGTTGAGGGTCAGATGACTTTAGCTGGGGTGAGTGTTGGAGTCTTGTATTGGAAGGCAACAAGGTAGTGGTCTGACCAAGTTACTGGAGTAATTGTTGGTACCGTTACTAGCTCTGGGTGGGCGAAGATAATATCGATTATGTGTTCACTGATGTGTGTGGGATTGTGATTGAGCTGTTGTTCTTTGACCCTGGCAGATGTTTGGGATCAAAGTTCCTTCCGGAAGTATGTGGTTTACCTGGGAACACTACTCAGGATATAGGGGTATTTAAGAAAAAAAACATACATTGTAAATTCTGACTACCACTGTGCAAGTGAAATAACCTACAATTTTGGGAATACATTGAAATGGAAGACTCAAACTAGAAAACCCATTCCATGCACTACTGTCCACTCCCTCTTACACTGAGAGGTAGGCTCAGTGAGCTCAGTCACAATATAGACACAGCTGTTACCAGGGAGATCTTAAAGGCAATGTACATACATTCAGTCTAGGCAAAAATTCCCTTCTGCAGATCTGCTGCCTCCAGCCTTTATTCCTATCACTTTTTGGCCATGGGGATAGTGGGAAAATTGGTGAAACAAATGACTTATTTGGTGGAACTCTACACTCCAGCAGAGTTCAGCACTTTGATTGGGAGCAACGTAAGGGCCTAATTTTGAGTTTGTTGGATGAAGCATGTACACTTGCCATAGTGCAGTATTTTACAGCCGCCATGTCACAGGTACTCCACCTCTCCACTCCAATCCCTAATTTTCAAAAACAAAATCCCAAAGCGTAGTTTCTTTTGCTGAAGCTGTCCCTACTGTTTTGCTTGCTGTAGGTGCAATATCTCTACATTCAACCTCAGTGACATTACTTTCTAATTCCCTCTCCCATCTGTTCTGACCTTGAGTTTGCTTAAATGTCTTAGATGAAATCAGGGTTCTCCACTATGGGTGTAAGTTGAGAAGTGAATGTGAATGTGGACAATCCTTTTTATGATAACTTTGTATCATCCTGGCAATGACCTAATCTATTCAGAAAAGTATCAGTCACCAATGCTTTCAATGCATTTCTGCCTACAAAAAGAAGGAAGTTTGTAAACATGTATAAGAAGCAAAGTCTTCTCAATATTCTTAGTGATTATTTAAATAAAAGGTTTCATTTGAACAATGCCTCTTTTTTCAGGATTCTGATTTTGAAATTACGTTCTGTGAATCTCCTCAATAAAGAGAGCAGAGACATTTTTTGTTGTAACTCTTAGTATGGCTCATTGAACATACATAGTAAGTTCAGACAAATCAACTGCCCCCTAACATCACATGTTCCTAGTAGTTTACAATTGCAAGGGTTTAGTTAAGAATCTGCATCTGTTTCATGCTATGCAAGAGTTGGCTGCTGCTGACCTTAGCAGACGTAAACAATATTTCTCCAGCTCTATTACCCATGACAAGATGGTCAGGTGTTTTGGGATGAGTACCAAGCTATTCTGAGACCCAAGGTTAGAATTAAATAGGTAGTTGGTTATTAATATTTGATTCCTTTCACTTGTGCAATTAGTGGCATCATGTTTGTTAAATTTGTGGCCTTGAGATCCAATGTATTTACCTTAGTGTGAATAGAAGTGGATTAGCAAATGGAACATATGAGATTTAAAGTTCTAATGCTTCCGTCTTGACGGTGGCCTACCCACAAATAGTTGGGGATCTGAAGGCCAAAGAGCAGCTACAAGTGCGTAAGTGTACAGCTGTTTGCAAAGTATTGTATGATTACTAATGTTTTCTCCAGGATCACCAAAGAAGTTTGAGTATTGGTACTCAAGACACAACTCTCACAATGTGAAATGCACCATTTTGAAAAATATAATTGTAATGTGAGGGATTTTATATGGTAAATAATACATATACAACTGTATATGCACCTTCTTAGAATTGTATTAGTGCCTAAGGCAAATCTGCTAAGGCATATAGACAATTAGATAAGATGTGACCATATAGAAAATTGTTGCTAGCGCTGCAACATCTGCCCTTTGCTAAATGTAAGATTGCCCAATTTCCTTTTTTTAAATTACATAAATGGAAGCAAATCTGTAAAGTTGAAGTTTGTTTTAAAAATGTTTACCATCTGCAGACAACAACATTTGTAGACTTTGTGTCTTACACACACACTAAAAGGAATATGATAATAGGCCTGTCTTGTAGTTGATCAACCCAGTCAATTCAGAGCCTAAGACGTAGAAGGGAAGAACTTTAAAGAACCAGATGTGGATGTAGGAAAGGGAGTCCCCACACACACAAAGGTTGCAGCTGGTATAAATATTAGTCTCCCTGAATCATTCTTCAGAACACTTCTGGAGCTGTGGAGGAGTCAGATGAAAGACGGCCCTGCCATCCTGCTGCTGGAGGTCTACCATGCAGCCTAATGAAGGAAGATAGGTCCTGCTCTGCGAACCCAGGAAAACCAAAGGGACTCCAAGGGCTAGTTGGCTGGAATCCTGTGTGAGCTACAGGACATAGCAAGCTCCAGAGACACTGTAACCTGCTTCCTCACTGCTGCTGGTCCCAGCTGGAGTGATGCCTATCCCCCAAGTCGTGACTGCCAGGTCCAGGACCCCTGGTGTGGTGATAAAGTGGCTTCATCTTACGTAAACCTGGGACTTAGATGAGTGTTAGAAATTGGGTTACTGGTTGACTGGGGTGTGGGCCCTGGCCAAGCAGCAACCACAATCGTAGTCTGGGTAAGACACAAGCAAACCCCAAATTAACTTGTGCTCAAACTCCTGGTAGCTTGTCAGCTTTAACTAAAAGGAAATGTGTAAAGTATTTATGCAGCAAATAAATAGCAATAATGAGAAAAAACAACGCAAGAAAAATCGCAGCATGCAATTTTCAGGGAAGCTGGTGGTGAAATCTTTGTATCCTTGAGACTTCAAAACAAGAGGCAAGCTCTACTTCAAGCCCCTGGAGATCTTTTTCAAGCAGGAGACACAGCACACAGCAAAGTCTTTGTCATCTCCTTGGCAGAAACAGCCATTGCAAGCCACCCCCAGAGAGCACACAGCAAAGGGACAATACTTAACTTTTAGTTTTTCCAGCTCTTCTACTTGACTGGGTTTACTCTTGAATTCCAGAAGTAATCTAAGTGTCTGGGGTCGAGGCCCCACTTTTTGTAGTCCGTTTCTGTTTGTTCTCTTGTATCAGAGAGGTTCTGTGCTCAGCCAAAACCAGTTATGTCCTCTCTGGTGCAGCTTCCCAGCAGGAGGTGGGGACAGTATTGGGAAAAGCAGACTAGGCCCATTCAGTTGAAATGAAATCTCCTCCCCTACTCTAAATGCAGCCCAGGTCTATTTGGGCATACCAAACTCCACTTTTCCATCTAATTCCCATGGATAGTTATACTTAGAAGATGTTATAAGCAAATTCCCCATTCTATCCCATGAGACAGATAACATTTCAATAACGAAATTGGCTGCATTTTACTATTAGGACGTGCTACACATCAGGGCATGTCTTACTTTTCACATACACTGCACCCTGCCCACAGGGGTACTTTGGGCCTACCTTTGGGGTAACTCACATGTAAGAAAAAGGAAGGTTAGGGCCTGGCAGGTGGGTGCACTTGGCAGGTCAACATGGCAGAATTAGACTGCACACAGACACCGCAATGGCAGGCCTGAGGCCCTTTCACAAGGCTTCTTGCGTGAGTGGCACAATCAGAGCTGCAAGCCCACTGGCAGCATTTGCTTTACAGGCCCTGGGCACACACAGTGCACTGTCCCAGGGACTTAACAGTAAACTGAATAAGCCAATTATGGAAATACTAATCCATGACAGTAATTTACAGAGGGAGCACTTGCACTTGGCAGTGAACAGCAGTGGTAAAGTGCAGAAAGTGTCTAGACCACCTAAAACAAACCCAACACACAGGAGACAAAGGCACAAATACAGGCGAAACTGATGCCAAGGATGCCAGGTCTAATATTATACTACTCTACTAGGGCTTACAATAAAACTAAATATGCCAATTAGGTATATGCCAATCAGAACTTCTTTAGGGGCAAGAGCACAAACACCTTAGTACTGGATAGTAGTGGTGAAGTGTACAGAGTTGTATGGGCAACAAAAAACGAATTCAGCAAAAAATTGGAGGGTAAAGGCAAAATGTTTGGGGTTGATTCTGCAGAGAGGGCCAGGTCCAACAATCACTTTTCAGAAAAAGGTGCCATGAGAAATGAAAGGAGACTTGGACCTAACTGCAAGCAGATCCGATGATGGTGCATTGCCAGTGGGATTGCTTTGCCACAGTTCTGACCACTTCATTCTCCATTGCAACATATCCTTTTTAGCTGAACCTCTCGACCAAGGTATTCAGTCTCATGGATCCCTCCTTGGCTTCAGCTTGGTGCCTTGCCCAACTGAAGATTCTACCTTTTCCAAGAAATCTTCAAGAATTTTTCCAAGTCCAAAGGTAACACTTCGATTTGGTCAAACCTGGTGAATAAGTCAGACTGTGTTTCAACGCAATTGGGCTTATTTTTGACCGTGTCCCGGTGTCGTGTGGCTGGATACTTGTAACTATTTTCCTCAAAAAACACTAAAAAATAATTTTTAACAGCAGTGCATCTTTTGAAGATAGAGTTTGAAGTTCTGTGGTATGCATGCTCACATTTTAACAATAAATTGTCAAAGTTCATGTTGTATTTTGGAGCCATTCTCTCAGTGGAGTTAGGCCCTCCCACACAAAATATAATTTTTGTGAGAAGACTTAGAGGAAGTCTGCGTGGTAGGAGTTATGTGGGTCTCCACAGGTTTCAGAACCTTTCATCTCATAAAAGTGAGGAAAACGATGTAAGTTTTAGCCAAAGTATTCCACCCTGGAATCTACTGAGTGCCTAGTTTTCCAAAATGTGTGAGTTTGGTAGGGTTCCTTGGAAGTGGCTGAGCAAGGCCCAATATCCACAGCTAGCCAAGTTGTCAAAAAAGTGACGGAATTGAGGGGAAACCTTTGGTTTGCCCATATTGTGATTTGGACACTTTCATGTTGTATGTGTTAGGCCCACCTACAAAGGTGAGGTACCATTTTTATCAAGAGATTTTTGGGTAGTGGGAAATATTTAGCTTTCCGCAGATTACAGAACAGAGGGCCCAATTCACCAAAGTTTCTGAGACAAAAAACTAACTTTATGACTTCCGGTATTCACAAAGGGCATTTAAGAGTAGTAAAGTTAGGATTTTGTCTCAGTTAAACTTAAGTTTTGGTCTTAAGTTTAAATTAAGTCCAACCTTACATTTAACTGAGACAATATCCTAACTTTACTATCCTAAATGCCCTTTGTCAATACTGAAAGTCGTAAAGTTAGGATTTTGTCTCAGATTAATTTTGTGAATCGTACCCAGAAAGTTTGAGGTTTGCAGGGCATATTTGGGTAAGAAACATCAAGAGATCCAGGTAAAGCACATCATCCTCTACTTCCCAGGGTGACTAGTTTTTACAAATGTTTGAATTAGACAGGTTTCCCTGGGTGCCGGCTGAACAATGGCCCAAAATCGACAGCTAGTTGCCAAAAAAGAGTTGTATTTGAGTAGAAAAAATTGACCTGTCCTTGTGTTTTGGTTCCTTTCATGTTGTGGGCCTTGGATCCACTCACACATGTGTGGTACCATTGGTATTTTGAGTCATAGTGGAAACACTGAGTTGAGGAAAAATTGTGAATCCCTGCAGATTTCAGAATCTTTCCTCACTGAAAAGTGAGCAAAATATGTGTTTTCATTCAAACTTTGAAGTTTATAAGGGCTTCAAGGAAAGAACATATTGTTAGAATGACACAAGTCATACCACCCTGGACACCCCAGGAGTCTAGTTTTCGGAAATGTCTGAATATGGTAGATTACTGGATGGCACCTGAGCTAGGGCTCAAAATCCCCAAGTACCCACATTGATTAAAAAAAGCATGGATTCTGCTGGGTGAAACAAGATATCTCCATGTCGCCTTTTGGGTGTTTTGTGTTGCAGGCGCATAGCCCAGCAGCAAAGGTGGGGTACTGAATTTATTGGGACATGGGTGTGAACACAGATAAGTAGAACATTTGTTATTACTAATTGGAATACTATGCATTCCAAATGTAAAACAGAATGCAGAAAAGAAGACAACATGCTGTCTGATTCACACGTTAACCCCTTCGACGCTGATGACGAGCTGGGCTCGTCATGAGGTAGCCTCCTCGCACGCTCATGACGAGCCCAGCTCGTCACGTAACATGCGTTTTTAAAAAACTCAGCGTACGGGCGGAATTCCGCCCGCACGCATGCGGTTAATATAGATACCCACACATTCACAGATGTACATCTATCCACTGTTCCCAAACTCATTATCTGGTATACATTTCAGAAATCCATAGGTTTCCTTCATTCTCATTTTTCACTCTCACTCTCTCTCTCTCTCTCTCTATATATATATATATATATATATATATATATATATATATATACTGCTCTCAGTCGTTACACAATGAAACATATTGTAAGGTGCAACACAGTTGTTGGCACTAGGGAATCTACAAACCCTATGTATCACCAAACCAAAAAGGTATAGTGGACATAACAGTATATTGCTTTCATACATTGCCTAGCATGACAAGAAGTTACAGACAAAAACGTTGTACCAAATACCTGTCTCCCCTACATATTTTCAAAACTTGGTTTAAAAGTTAGATTCCTTGAGAAAACATTTAGGGATTTACATGGATGACCCCTTGCTGAATTTAGAATTGTATCTACTTTTCATGAATGTATACCGGGTGCATTATGGGAGCCTGTGCCCAAGAACAGTGAATGTGGTGGGAGGCGGCCACAGCGATAGCTTGAAGGTACAGCTTTTCATCTTTTTATCCCCTGAGCCCCCGAGCTTTATCTGCCATCCTCAGTCCCAGCCCGCCCACCTCGCCTCTTTTCCAGGGACGGGCCGCTACCATTGGCCATTAACATAATCTAGTCTTGGCAGCACAAGAGTGCTTGTTGCATGGACCATGTGGAGGAATCCTAAATATGGCAAGATGCATCACTGCATTTTCTTGACAAGACGCGTGATCTGGATAGCTTATCCAGTTGGGTATTCCTTGACAGCTTTTCCTACCTGGTGCAATATTTTCAATGGTGTTACTCTATCAGGGGCAGAGAGGCTCTTAGGTTTTCCAGTCATCACCAGTGAAACATTTCTATTTTGGAGGCATTCAATTTGAGGAGACTCTATGTTATCCACTGGTCTTTGCAATGAACCAACTGCACATTTTGGAGTTTCCAATGTCTTTAGAACTTTCCAATTTGTAAAGTATCTGTATGTGTAGTCTGAATTGCTATAGCAGGTGAACTCAAAAACATTGATAATTTCTGGTATGTATTTCATGTAGATATTAAAATGGAGCGGTGAGATGATAAAGCCTTGAGGTACACCTGATTTTATACTGTAAGGTTTCGATGAGAAAAGAGGATTATGAGTCATATTTCTTCTATTAGGTACCGAGTGAGAACAGTACTATGCCAGCTCCCTTGAATCTCAGGATTAGTGTGTCATGTCACAGTTGATCAGAGTGTCATGATCAACTGTGTCGAAGGAAGCTAAAAGGTCCAATAGAAGTACTGCAGAAAACCTTTTCAGGTCTACTATGTTTTGAAGGTACTTTCAGATGGCAATTAGGATTGATTCAGTGGCTCTTTGTATTGAAGATGTCCAGTAGCCAATAAGTAGTTTATTTTATTTATTTAGTCTTAGTTATAAGTTGACAAGGTGATGTAGAGCAGCCCAAACTCCAACTGTCACCCCTCACCTCACAGGCACCCAAACATTCCATTCATGTCATCCTACCATAATTCCACAAAGCACATTCACACTGGCTGAGCTCCTAGGGATAAAGTAACAGGGTAAATACATAAACAGGACACTACACTCTTCTTGGACAGAATGATGTTTTGAAGTTTGAAGCAGGGAGTGTTCTTGAATGAATTGCAACATGTGTGTGAAGGTTGCTCCTACCATCAGTGTGTACACAGGGTAATGTATAGGCATTTATATAGCGCACTACTTACCCGTAGGGTCCCAAGGCGCTTCGACCGCTGCGAAACCCTTCCTGGCTTCCCTGAGAGATGGTCCCTTAATGGGTATCTCCAGGGTGAGACCAGGCATCCCCGGCGGTCTGGTGGGGCCGTTAGTGAAGATGAGGCAAGCTAATGCCCAGAGTTGCCGAGTGTGATCGCTGATCAGAGTGGGCACCGAGGCGAGAGAATTATCGAGTCCGCTGACCCTGGTCCAGAAACCTGCCGCGCCGGGAATCGAACCCTGGTCCCGGGCCGTCCTCTGCTCTCGGGTCTGCCGCCTCTAACCAGTGAGCCACACTACTTCACTGTGTGCCCAGGTATGGTCCATTTGCCATACGTCAATAATTGCAGGGGTCTCAAGGGTCCAGATTTGTTTCTATAATAATGGCATTGCACCTGTCCCTTTTTGCAGGATCTCCCCCAGATTCTTTCCTACTTTTACTGCACCCGATTTTGCTGGCATTACGATTATACACTTTTTTTCCCTGCTTACCAATGCTTGTACGCCATCTAAAATATAAGTCAATTGTCATCAATCTGATTAGGAAATTGAAAGTACTTGTAAGTCCCTAGTAGCTGGTACTATATGTACCCAAGTCCTGTAAATTGAATGCTACTACGGGCCTACAGCACTCATTGCGCCACCCACTAAAATAGCATTTTAAAATATGTCTCAGGCCTGTCACTGCAGTCCCAGCCTTTGTCTCATGGTTTTTGCACATTATGTAGCAGACCTGCTTTAACCCATATCAGTTACATTGTTTTCTAGATGCAATAATGTCACCAAGTTAAATATAGAAATACTCTGCTGTCATTTCAATAGTGTTCTTTATCAATATTTCCTATTTCCTGCAGCTCTTTATTGAACATGTGATGCCTAGTGCTGCAAATTAATTTCTGTTTAATAAAGTCAAAATAGAAACAACAATCAGTAAAAAGATAACAGCATGAAAAATGTATGGATACTTTTCAACAGCCCCCTATTATTATTATTATTTAAATTTATAAGGCGCACAGCTACCCCGAGGGGTTTCCCGGGGCCAGCAGGTAGAGTAAGCAGAAAAGAGAATATGAATTACTGATCGAACAACCAGGTTTTCACTTGCCTACGAAAAGTGGTAAGGACAGTTTCTTCCCGTATGAAAATCGGAAGAGAGTTCCACAGGGAGGGGCCCAGGAAGGAGAAAGACCGACCGCCCATCACAGTCAGTCTAATTCTAGGGATAGCAAAATTAGACTGTCCAGCAGAGCGCAAATGGCGAGAAGGAGTGTACAACTGGGCTAACGATTGCAAATATTGTGGGGCTGTTCCTCATTTAATTTTAAACATAAAACTCAAAGTCTTAAATTTTATACGATTCTCCACTTTCAACCAGTGTAGTGTGCGAAGAGAATCGGTGGCAGACATCATCCGGGGACCATCCTGGGAACCTGACACAACAGCCCCGCAGCTGCATTTTTCACCACTTGCAGCCTACGTATTATAGTTTTGTTAGCAGTCAAGTACAGGACATTACCGTAGTCAAGCCTAGACTTAATCAGGGCTTGAACCACAGTACGCTGAACAGAGAGGGGTAGCAGCCACAGAAATTTTCTCAACCATTTCAGAATGGTAAAGCAAGTAGCAGCCACAGACGCGGCGACTGAGGCTGCTCATGTTTGATGCTCCTGCCATTTACTTCACAGCTGATTAATAGCTTGTTTTTTAAAAAATGTCTTCGTATAATTCATGTGTGTGAATTTTAACTGTGTTAGCCTGCACATTTTGTATGAGCGCTTCTCACCTGCCTCATATTGCTCCTGGCCCCGTTCCGCCCCGGCATAGTGCCGTTGGTGCGGAGGGCCGCCTTCTCGAGCGCCATTTCTGCCTTACCGCTACCACTTCTGCCCTGTACCTACACATCGCAGGTTAGCGGTCTAGTGGCTGCAGGCAGGGAAACCTTTATCTAGCGCGCAATTGCTCCCATTCAAATGACAGACGCGGCGACTGAGGCTGCTCATGTTTGATGCTCCTGCCATTTACTTCACAGCTGATTAATAGCTTGTTTTAAAAAAAAATTCTTCGTATAATTCATGTGTGTGAATTTTAACTGTGTTAGCCTGCACATTTTGTATGAGCGCTTCTCACCTGCCTCATATCGCTCCTGGCCCCGTTCCGCCCCGGCATAGTGCCGTTTGTGAGGAGGGCCGCCTTCTCGAGCGCCATCTCCGCCTTACCACTACCACTTCCGCCCTGCACCTACACATCGCAGGTTAGCGGTCTAGTGGCTGCAGGCAGGGAAACCTTTATCTAGAGCGCAATTACTCCCATTCAAATGACAGACGCGTCGACTGAGGCTGCTCATGTTTGATGCTCCTGCCATTTACTTCACAGCTGATTAATAGCTTGTTTTTTAAAAAATTTCTTCGTATAATTCATGTGTGTGAATTTTAACTGTGTTAGCCTGCACATTTTGTATGAGCGCTTCTCACCTGCCTCATATCGCTCCTGGCCCCGTTCCGCCCCGGCATAGTGCCGTTTGTGCGGAGGGCCGCCTTCTCGAGCGCCATTTCCGCCTTACCGCTACCACTTCCGCCCTGCACCTACACATCGCAGGTTAGCGGTCTAGTGGCTCACTTAGGATTTATAAAATGGCAATATGGCGAAAGCGCAGCGGACGAGCGCAGCGGGAGCGCCAACTTCACGCCGAAGTCGAGCCTAAGTCCAGCCCGTCTGCGCCCGTCCGCGGCCAATTCGGCCCAGCGGCCACTCACCCTGCCCAATCTTTTATTTACTCGTCTGCCGATTTACTTGCTCATCGGCATGCAGTCTCTCTATCCCCTCGTGCCGCCAGAGCGGCTCACGACTGCGGCATTTCAGTTCCCTCTGCCTCATCGTATTTGGGTCCTTCTCCCATTTCCCCTAAAAATGCACCATTGATCCACTCTCCACCTGTAGCCAGGACTCTTTCCTTGACCATCTTGTATCTTAATACTCGGTCCATGGTGAAACACCAGTTGGAAATTCTCCGTCTGCTAGATGACAGGGCTGTGGACATTTTACTTCTGTCAGAAACTTGGTTAACTGACGACTCCGTTCCTGACATTCTTGCTGCCATCCCCTCTGGTTATTACATCTTACAATCCAATCGACCAGGGGGGCAAGCTGGTGGTGGAGTCGCAGCCATTATTCGCACAGAACATATTTTCTCCACCTTAGTCTGTACTGCAATCCCCAACACACAACTCCTTGCAATTAAACTTTGTTCTTCTAGGTCCCCCCTCACCTGTGTCCTTGTGTACAGACCCCCTGGCTATATGCCCACCTTTCCACAACAGATTGGGGCTCTCACCTCCAAACTAATTATCAATAACGCTAAAGTCATTATTATTGGCGATTTTAATTACTGGCCCTCCGACCCGCGGGAATGCCGCCTCTCGGAAGAGTTCTCAGATCTCCTCAAAAGTATGAATTGCCGGCAACTCATCTCAACACCTACCCACTGCAAGAGGCACATTCTGGACCAGGTCTGGACGGCCAACCTTGATATCTCGCCTCCTCTGGTAACCCCATGCTCCTGGTCAGATCATTACTTTATATCTTTTACTGTTGACCTATCGATTCCTCGCCGTGCCCCCCCTACAACAAACGTTCTAGCTCGTAACTGGAAGAAAGTGAATCTACCAGAACTTCATTCCCTGCTGGCAGTTACAGCTCCTCTGCTTTCCGGTTCAGCCACTCATCAAGCTTCCACCCTTGAACATTGGCTGTTATCGGCTTGCAACTCTATAGCCCCTTTAAAATCCATAAAAGCTCTGCGCCCCCATGACGCCCAGCGATGGTTCACTGACCAACTAAAATGCGACAAACTGGCTCTTCGCCAGGCCGAGCGCCGTTGGCGCCGAAATTACGATCCCCTTCTCAAGTTGCAATTCGTGAACCTCCTAAAAAATTATAAAGCCTCTATTCTCGAGGCTAAAACTATTTATTTTTCCCGGAAAATAATGGAGTCTTCCTCCAAGGTAAAAGAAATTTTCTCTATTGTTAACGAGCTCTCCCTCCCTGATCGGGTCACCCTCCCCCCTGTGCCTACCCAGAATCTTTGTGATGCAATAAACACTTACTTTCAGGATAAAATCGCCACCATCAAAAATAATATTCCTCTGCCCCATCCTCCCTTTCCCTTCCGTTACCCCCCAAAAACCCGCATCATCTGGATTTTTTCCCCCCCATCTCTATTATCGAGCTCCAGAGACTCTTGCATAAAGTCAGTTCTGGGTCCCCTAAGGACTGCTGCCCTCCCCAGATCCTTAGAGAAATCTTCTTGGCCTGCCCTGACCCTGCCTTGACCCTTCTTAACACCTCGTTGGCCACCGGAGCAGTCCCCGACTCCTTCAAACAGGCAGTGGTGCTACCAATTCTAAAAAAAGCCAACGCGGACCCCCTGGTCATGAGTAATTACAGGCCCATTTCCCTTCTCCCCTATCTGGGAAAAATTTTGGAAACTCATGTTACTCGCTGTCTGGGCGCATTCATCGAGAGCTCTTCCTTTCTGGACCCCCAGCAAGCTGGTTTTCGACCGCTCCATTCCACCGAGGCGGTTATTGCTGCCGTCGTTGACACTTTAAGAACTGGTGCCGACAATAACATCCATCAAGCCCTCGTCCTCCTGGACCTGTCGGCGGCTTTTGACACGGTCGATCACTCTATACTGATCGACCGTGTCGGAAACGCCGGCATCCAGGGCACGGCTCTGGACTGGATCCGCTCTTTTTTGGACAAGCGTTCTCAAGCTGTTCAACTTTCTACTTTCTGTGCTTCTTCCTCTTTTCTTTCCTGTGGAGTCCCCCAGGACTCAGCATTATCCCCCCTTCTGTTTAATTTATATATGCAGCCCCTCATGGCTTCCCTCCGCAAGTACCCTGCAACAATTTTTAATTATGCAGACGATCTGCAGTTGATTTTCCCTATTGACACCTCCCCCTCCTCCCTCACAGACTTCCAAACTACCATGCTAGTCATATCTGACTGGATGGCTCACAGCCAGCTCAAGCTAAATTCCACAAAGACCGAACTTGTGCTGGTGGGCGGACTGGCCAATCCTTGGAACGACAGTTTCTGGCCCCACTCACTTGGGATCCCCCCTCGACCTGTCAATACTGTGAAAAGCCTTGGTGTCATCATCTCTGGAGATCTATCTATGAAGGCTCAGATCTCGGCGGTAACATCGTCTTGCTTTTTCCACCTGCGCAGGATTCATAAGATCTGTAGATTCCTCACCAGAGATGCCCTCATCTTAGTCATCCTGGCTCTTGTCATCTCCAGGATTGACTTCCCTAACATCCTATACGTAGGGATTCCCTCTTATCAACTCCAGAGGTTACAACTGATACAAAATCAGGCCGCCCGCCTAGTATTCGATCAGCCAAAGCACCGGCACGTTTCACCACTACTTCGGAGTCTTCATTGGCTTCCGGTGGCCAAACGTTGTACCTTCAAACTTGGATGCACTATCTTCAAAGCCCTTCACAATCTTGCTCCTGCCTTCATTTCATCCAACCTGAAGCGGTATATACCAACTCGCAACCTACGCTCTTCTGCTGATAATCTCTTGTGTATCCCCCAAATTCAACAGAAGAAACACGGTGGTCTCCATTTTTCCTTTTTAGCCCCCACCTTCTGGAATTCCCTCCCTTCCTCCTTTCGGCACTGTCTTCCCTATGAATGCTTTCGTAGGACACTGAAGACGTTCCTTTTTACAGCAGCATATGAGTGATACTCGTGCCCGTGACCGCCGTATCTGTTATGAGCGCCAAGAAACCGTTTCGGTGAACGTGCGCGGTACAAACATTTTTAACATAACATAACATAACACATTAGTAATTTGTTTCTTTATTGACTGATGGTGGTCAAGAATGATAGCCAGGTTACGAACTTGACATACTGGCTGAGGTAGCAAGCCCATTTCAGTGGGCCAATGTTTTGGCTTTTGTTCTTTTCCTAAAATCATGACCTCAGTTTTTTCTCCATTTAGTCTGAGCAAGTTATTCTGCATCCGAGATGCAATTTTTCTCAGACCTACCTGGAGAGCAGATGAATCATATTCCTATATGAAGTAAGGGAAAAGATTACCTGTATGTCATCCGCATTGGAAAAGCGGGACAGCCCAACCTCATCGGCAATATATGCCACCAGGCGCAGGTGGATATTGAATAACAAAGGACTTAATACAGAACCCTGGGGGACTCCATAAGGGGAGCGATGAATATTAGAGCTTGTCAAGGTAGAAAAAACCTGAAAAGTTCGATCAGACCGGAACAAACAAAACCATTGCAAGTCTGAGCCTCTGAGACCGAAAGACTGCAAGGCTTTTAACAAGATCGTATGATACACCGTGTCGAGGGCGGCACTGAGATCAAGTAAAATGAGAGCCACCATATCACCATGGTCCAGATGCTGTCTCAACATTTCGGTAACCCCAAGTAAAATAGATTCAATGGAGAAACCCCTACTGTATAATCAAGTAAACACTTCATGCCCTCTTCAATGCTTTTCAGAAACGTGGTAAGTGCCGAGAAGGCAACTGTCTCTATAGTAATCCCTAAAGTTTCTGTATTTTTGAAAGTGGCAAATTTATGAACCTTCGAATGCCCTTATAAATTCACACCCCCATTAAAAATCTCTGACTACCGCAGGGGTGGATATGAGGCAGACAAAAGCCTGGGACTACCCACAAACCTGTGCGTTTGAACGGGTAGAGCAATTTTTCAATCTACGCTCCTCCTGAACCATTGACTACCCACCCCAGAAAGTAGATTAGCTCCCACCTAATTTGACATTTTAAGAACATAATATCACATGTGAGTTAATACTTTTACAAGATGAAATTCATGTTTCGCAAAAATACAAGAAAATCTACTAAATATGGCACAACCTAGTGAAACACCCAAAGTTGATGCATTGTGGGAAGAGCAAAAAACAGCATTAGATCTACTAAAATTTGACACTGCTCTTCTTCGCACCAGTACACAACCTTCTGTGTGTTCTGTCAAGTATATTTTTTGTACTGGAAGGACACACCTCCTGTTCAAAAACCTTTTCTTCAATAATACTCCCTCTTTGTATGTGTTTTGCACAATGCAGCATGAAAACAAAGCATGGACACATTTAAACATTTGGGGGCAGATTTATGATCCCCAGGGATGCGGCAGTTATTTTGCGCCGCTGCTCCGCCACCCATGGTGCGCCGCATTTACAATGCGGCGCACCATGGGGCAAAAACGGCACAGAGTTGCGACGCAGCTCCAGCAAGGCTCGGGGGTGCCCCATCTTTACAATGCTGCGTCAAGACCTATGCCTGCTTCAAGCAGGCGCAGGGTTTTGTCGCAGTATTGGCCTGAAAGTGACTGAGTGAAATCTTATAGATTTCACTCAGCCACTTTTGCGAGGCGCACCAGCAACGGAACGCCCACCCTGCGCCGGAACGCCCACAAGTGGCGCAGGGCTTTATAACGTGACGCATCTGCCTAGATGTGTCACGTTGTAAATGGGTCGTAGGGATGCGCCACGTTTACGCCGCAGTTGCGTGACGCAAACATAAATCTGCCCCTTGTTCTCTATTTCTCCTGCCTCAAAGAGGCATAAGGTTTAGTCACAAATCCCTGTCTAGAATTGATAGAAGATAGGGAATTGCTTCAAAACACACCAGTGGTTGTAACTGAATGCCCATGTATCACTCATGGAAAGCACCCATTTGGCTAAAGTAGGGTAGAGTAGCACATAGTGTTGCTTTATGTTACAATAAGCAATTTCCCAATACTCATATGTATTTTTATTTGAAAGTAAATCCCCACACATTTTTAAGTGGGTTTGAATCACAATGTGACACAAACCCGGTGCAAAGTGTTAATATATTTTTCACCATAGTGTGAAATTGCAACTTGAAAGCAAGTCAAAGCAAAAACAGCTCAAATGTGTAAATGGCTCTGAGAGCTGGTCTTCAAGTAGGCAAAAAAGCAGAAAAGGCTAACTTAGTCATAACACAAGCCCCTTATTTACTAACATTCACACAAAAGCAGTGTAGCAATAAAAGTTACTTCAATACGTTGCGCGAAAGGGAGAGAGAAGAACAGTGTCAACGTCTACTGAGATTTGGCACTGTTGTCCTCTCTCTAACCATAGTGCAAAGTTGTGTGCATGATATCAAGTGTAGGTTTGTATTGGAATGATACCCTTGTACTGCAAACTTCTTTGCTTAGACATAAAGTGCAGTGCATATTAAACATTTAGGGCCCGATGTAGGTGGCCATTACCGGTCGGTAACGGCCGAATTCGGCCGTTACCGACCGGTAAATGGGTCATTGAGATGTAGGGGACCGTTTTTACAGAATCGGTAAATTTACCGAATCGGTAAATTTACCGATTCTGTAAAATACCGAATCGGTAATATTACCGATTCGGTAAATCTCACATGTAGGTGGTACTGCAAACAGTGCCACAGGCCTTTAGGAGTCGGTATTTTACCACCCAATCCAATTGGGTGGTGAAATACCGAATCCAGGTGTGCATGCAGATCTGTACATGCACACCTGTGCCATGTGACACACAGACATGCTCTTAGGGCATGTATGTGTGCCACATGGCACACAAGCCTGTAATTGAGGTGCTAGAGGGTGTCAAAGTGACACCCCCTGCACCCTTACAAGAATAGGGAATTACCGAATCGGTAAATACCGATTCGGTATTCCACATTGATTCCTATGGGCTTCAAGGCCCAAAGGAATCAATGGAGGATACCGATTCGGTATTTACAGAATCGGTAAATACCGAATCTTACAGATTCGGTATTTACCGAATCAGAATTACCTACATTTCCCCCCCTCTAATTTACCACTTCTTAAATATCGAATCGGTATGATTCGGTATTTTAGAAGTGGTAAATTAGATTTACCTACATCGGGCCCTTGAAGAGATAAAAATATTTTCTTTGATAACTTTATTTCAGTCACAATGGACCATAAAAGCACATGATAAAATACATTAAACACTACATATCAATAATATTAATATATAACACATCACTAACAATCACAATCATATATATACACAACTATTTACTCTACTACTTTACCGCATCTGACCTCTGTGTGTGTGTGCTATCAAGCCCTTTGTCCCAGATGTGATTAAAGTCACCCATTAGGAGGAGGGGCCCTTCCACAAAGTCCGCTATTTTCTCCATGAGGTTGGAAAGAAAGGGCGTCTGACCCACGTTTGGAGCGTAAAGCGCTACGCAAGGGCAAATCTTTCCCCTCAGAACCCCCTTCACCATGATCCAACGGCTCTCCCTATCCCCCTGGACCCCCAAAGGCTGGAATTGAGTCACTGCACGGAAGAGCAGGGCCAGCCCCCCGGTTTTTAGTGGCATCGGAGGACCGGTAAATAAGTGGGAATAGTTTGTGCTTAAGGCGCAATTCGTCTGCCCTAGCTAGGTGGGTTTCTTGTAAGGCAATCACATCTAGGTGGTGGTCCACAATATATTTCCACACCTTGAGTCGCTTCTGCGGTGAGTTTAGGCCTTTGACATTCCAAGTGGCTATTGAGATGGGTGCCATAGCGTTAAGGAAGAAGCATCATTCTCAACAAGGTAAATTGGGACCCAATGAACCCGAGTCTGGACTCCATGCCTGAGTGGTCTTCAGTACCAGCGTATGCCTCCGTGCAGACAGAAAGAAAAGCCCCAAAATGGAAAGGCCGCCACCATGACTCCCTACCCACCCCCCGCCCTCCCACCCATGCCCCCAATCCACACCTCAACCAAGTAGAACAATAGAACCAACAAGAGGTAAGAAACTACAAGATGGTAAATTTGCCCCAAAGGCCGGGGAACCTGGTTCCAGCCCGTCCATCGGTCGGTCCCTGGCGCAGGGTCCAACACTCGCCGAGGACATATGGAGAGTTGCAGCAAACTCTCATGCATCGCTCCCTCCTGCGCCATCTTTTAGTTCTAGAAGTGCCAGCTAAAAGGTACACCTCTCAGGAGTCTCCGGGCGCCTCCGTCACTAGTGCCACTGATGCGACCGCTGCTCCCCGCTCAAGGCGGCTTGTGGATACATCGGGTTTCACCAAGCGTGCAGGCGTGCGGATTTGTTGCCAATCCACTGATTGCTTGCGTTCCCTGTCGGGGAGACCCGTCTCGCCCGAAGGGACATCGGGGTCCGCCAGCCCCAAGAGGACCAGGGTCGATGTGAGGGAGCGGGTCAGAACCAGCTTTCCATTGAACCTTAAAATCAGTCTAAAGGGGTGTCCCCAGGAGTAGGGGATGCCCTGTTCCTTCAGGTAGGTGGTCACTGATTTGAATTCTCTACGCTTGGTCAATGAGGAGGCCACCAGATCCTGGAAAAGTAGTGGACGGTGTTCCCGCAATTGGACAGCGGCAAGGACGGGCAGGGCACACCTCCACCGCCGCGATCCCCGCGGCGCGCCTCCATGTCCAGGACCTGCCCACAGCGCTCGATCCGCCAGGCGCTCCGCCTCCGTACCGGAGCAATGGTTGCTGGTTCTCGGTTCTCGATGCTTAGAGCACACCCTTCTCCGCCATCAGGCTGCCCCCTCGCCACTCACGCAGCCAGTCAGCTCAGGGATCCTGAGGCAGGGGACCCGCAAGGTGGCGGTTTGCAGCTGAGCCGCCCCCAAAGAGTAGCACCGTTGGGGTCAGGGCAGTCCAGGGCTCCCGGGTATGCCTTTGATAGGCGCAGATGGGCACTAACTAGAGGTCAAAACAAAGCGATAATGTTGGCGGCGCCGGAGAGACGGAGATTCACGTCCTACTCCGCTGCCATCTTGGCCACGCCCCCGTGAGGATATTTTAACCTTACAAGAAACATGGTGTATAGACTTGATACATATTAACAGGTATAACACATTTAACATGCAAGCTGTAAAGAGTAGGACTGTAGACCTGAAGGAGGACTCTGCACTTTTATCTCAAATTGTTTGATTGTGGATAAATTAGTATTTCATCAAGGTGATTGTTTATATCACATTATTGAAATGGTATGTAGTGCAACTCAATCTGTGATTGTGGTTAGTTTTTATAACAATGTCCCAAAGGGAGAACTTGGTATGGTGGTTAGATCACTGAGTGGGGCCTTGAATGCTATTTATATAGAGGGTAGAAAAGATTGTATGTTAATTGTTCAGGGAGATTTAAACTGTGCTCCCTGTATTAATACTAATTCTAGGTTGTGTGGTTTGGCCGAGAAGGAAGAACAACACTGTACGCATTTTTCAATGTTCAAGAAGGGGTAAAGATCTAATCCTGGGTGTTATAGACCCATCTCCCTTCTTAATTCAATGGTGAAAGTCATAGGTCGGATTCTTTTAGAGCAGTTCGAAACGTGGGCAGAAGATGCCGGCACCCTCTCGGATTTACAATATGGTTTTAGAGAGGGGTTAGGCACTGTCGAGCAAAGCTTAAACCTGTCTATGTTAATGGGGGAGTATATAAGGGCAAAGAAGGGATGCCTGTTAATTGCCTTTGTTGATTTAACGATGGCGTTCGACTCGGTGAGAGATTGCAAATTATGGGAGATTTTGGTCATGCTGGGAGTGGACCCTAATATAGTAGCCTTTTTACAACAATTATATAGTGAGGCGGCTACTAGGGTCCGATATGGTAAGGGAGACGAGTGCACTAGAGCTTTTCCCGTCAGGCAGGGGGTCAGGCAGGGCTGTGTCCTGGCCCCTCCCTCCTTTTTAATTTGTATATAAATGCACTAGGAGATGAGCTGCTTAAGAGCGGTCAAGACTTCCCACGAGTAGGAGGCCGTCCAATACCTACCTTACTGTATGCGAATGACGCAGTTGTGATGGCACTCACGCAAAATGGTCTACAAAGGGTTTTAGGCAGTTTTAATGTTTTTATGAAGCATCTGGGCTTATCTATTAATGTTTCTAAAACTTTTATCATGAACTGAGGAATTAAGAAACATAGAGGCCGGGGAAGGGAATTTTTTTTGGAAGGAAAGAAGGTATCCCAAACGACACGTTTTTCAAACTTGGGTATCTTATTTAATGACGATGACACCTGGACATACCATAACTGCGGAAAAAACACATTTATGAGAACCACCAGCACACTTGTCACTTTTTGTAGGAAACTGGGTCGTAGGCCACCTGGAGAGATTTTACAAATTTATAAGGCAAAGTGTCTCTCAGCGGCCATGTACGGAGCAGAGGTATAGGGGTTCATGAACACACTTCCGATACAGTTGGTGGAAAACGCTTTTTTGCACTTTATTTTGTCGGTACCACAAAGTACGTCTACCTCTGTCGGCCATGAGGAACTGGGTCTTGCTTATGTATTGGATCTTATTAAATTAGAACCCATACTCCTCTGGCATAGGCTATGGACAAAGGAACAGACGGAACTGAACAGAACTGATATGTCGGATGTAATGAGACTGGATGGGGTTCGTAAGATCCCCTGGATGAAGTATGTTGAGTCTTTCTTATCACTATTAGGCAACCCAGAGTTTTATTCAAACCCCAGCTCAATGATTGGTATCTCTAGAAAGGTGTTAAAATACAGGGGTCTCATTTATGAGAAATGACGCATCGCTGCATGAAAGCAGCGATGCGTCACTTCTCAGTGCGCACTCCTTGCGACATACCTGATGCGTCATATTTATTGAATGACGCATCATGTCGCAAGGAGTTACAGATACGTCAGTATTTCTGACGTATCTGTGTGGCGCAAAAGTGACGCATTGCTGGAGTGTGTCACAAAAGTGACGCAACCCCAGCAATGTGTCCTTTCACATGGGCTTGCATCAGTCTTACACCTGCTGTGAGGCAGGCGTAAGATTTAGATGCATTTGAGTCATAGAAGTGGCGCAGTGAAATCTGGTAGATTTCACTGCGTCACTTCTATGACCCTTTCTTGCGTGGGAACACCCCCCATGCATACATTATACCTGGCGCAGGTATAATGTAGGGCAGGGATGTACAAAGTGACGCATCTACCTAGATGCGTCACTTTGTAAATGTGGCGCAACAAGGCGCATTTTTTACACTGCTGGTGCGTCACAAAAAGTGATGCACCAGTGGTGCAAAAGTGACGCAAGGGCTCATAAATGAGCCCCCTGGGGTCTTGTGTACCTAGCTGAAGAGAGAACATTAGGTGAGTTATCAAAACCATGTGTGTTGAAACATCAGTTAACTCTTACAACTGGAGTGATAGAGCCATACCTGTCCTTTGTATCTAGTGGGTTTGACAGAATGTTGCTTTTTAGATTCAGGTTAGGATCCATTCAGACTATTGTCATTTCTTACAATGAATGATAGGTCGCATAATCTATCAGTTTGCCCGTGTTTTTCCCACTCAACTCAGACAACATTACACGTGATGTTTTTCTGTAAATTCTAAGTGACACAAAGAAAAGTATTACTTGTACCCGTTTTAAAAGCGTATGGTTTAAGACAGTGTCGCATAGCGCTAACTCGCTTGTAATGTCTAGAAAATCCACATATTGCGTGGAGGACTGCTTTATACAATAAAAGGGTGCTCCGAATGAGGAAAACAATGTGCTGGGATAGTAAGGAGCAGAGGGGGGTGGATGGTGACTGGTGATATGTGACATGGGTATTCATTCTTTAAATGCACAATTATTTTTTAAATGTATTTTATAACTGATTCGAATCTGTTTTAGCTTGTATTTTTGGGCAAAAGGGCGTTCTGTCAGTTTTAGCAAAGATTTATCTTATGGAAATTTTATAAATTCTGAGTAAAATAACTCTGGTGAACTCGTTTTAAATATAAATTGCTCTTGTAATTGCATTTTATTGTGCTTTTATGATTGTTTTCTCACAATAGAATAAAGCTTAGTTATTGATGGTTGATGTCCCTCCATATTCACTTTTTTCAACTCCCCTAACTAATGTTTGTTATCCCTGCATTTCCTTGGGTTTTTTATGTTTCCTGTTTCCGAAGCTGACATTCTCCTGTGTGTATCTTTCTTCTGCTCCCTTTTTAAAAGCTTTTCATGGACCCCTTTATATGTCTTTTTTAATATTGTTAAGAGAACAGATTTTTAGTAAAGTGAAGAGGATTGCCTAGGTATTCACAAAACATATCCACCACAGGTGTGATGGAGTATCCTATCATCCAGATTCTATCAGCCCCTAAGTTGGACTCAGAGTAGAATTGAAGAGGGAGTAGAAGAAGATCAGGCCAATTGGAATTAATGATATTTTAATATTATGCCATTACATCTGCCCCAAAAAGTGCTGCAGAGTGGCGGATCCACCAGCATGGCTAAATTAATGTTGCACATGTAGTCAAGTAATTGTGCAGCAACAATACGCCTAACTCATTTTCTTGTGAGGTGAGTGTTTTACATTGTTCCGCATTCTGTCCATCAATTGTTCTTTTTGCATTTGTCACTGAATGATGAGGGGTGGTACCCCAAAAGTGGTCCCAGGATGCTTGTTTCCGTTCCAGGGAAGACCTGGTATGGAAGTTGGGGCTGTATTGTTCCCATGGGGCGCAGCGTCTAGACTGATTTGCATATGCCTGGGTTTAAACTGAAATTGCGTGGGGAGCAAATAAACAGCCCAGATCTCTATACTGGGGTCAATGTTTGGCATTCTTCAACATTCTGTACATTAATTGATCTTTTGCATTACTCATTATTGACAGCTAATTCATTTGTTAACAGAAAAAAATTGTCTGTTCAATTCCACCCTATGAAATCTAAATGAAACTCTATGAAAACTCAATCAATCCATCAATCAGGGATATGTGAAGCGCACTATTCTCCTGAAAGTGTCTCAAGATGCTAGGGGGGATTCGAGCAGCTACATCTCATCCAAATAGCCAGGTCTAAGGCTCTTCCTGAAAGACTGCAGTGTGGGGGTACATCTGATACTGAGGGAGGGTTTGTTCCAGGTCTTGGCTGCGATGTAGGAGATGGCTCTTCCTCCTGTTCAGGCTCTGTGGATGCATGGGATTTCGGCCAGGGCAAGGTCAATGGAGCAGAGGTTTCTCTTGGGTGCATATAAGGATATTTTTTTTTTGAGGTATTGGGGCCCGTGTTGTGGAGGGATTTGTAGGCGTGAGTGAGCAGCTTCAAAGAAACTCTCTTTTTAATGGGGAGCCAGGGAGGTCTCGTAGGTGCTGGATGATGTGGTTTTGTTGAGGGATGCAGAGGATGAGTCTGGCTGTGTCGTTCTGGAGGGTTGGGAGTTTGAGGAGTAGAGATTTGTTGATTCTGGCGTACAGGCGCTCCCATAGTCCAGTATGGTTACTTTGGTGAGGGAGATGATGTGCTGGGTGTCATCGGCCTAGGATACTATGCTGAGTCCGTGTTTTCTGACGATGGTGGTGAGGGGGACCATGTAGATGTTAAAGAGCTTTGGGCTGAGTGAGGATCCTTGGGGTACTCTGCAGCTGATCTCTTTGGGTTCTGAGAGGAGGGCGGGAGTCTGATTCTTTGAGTTCAGCAAGTGAGGAAGGAGCAGATCCAGTCTAGGCCAGCACCGTGTATGCCAGCATCGTGGAGTTTGGCGGTTAGCATGCAGTGAGAAACGTGTCAAAGGATAATGAGAGGTCTAATAAGATGAGAGCAGCCATGTGGCCTTGGTCGAGGAGTGTGCAGATGTTGTCTGTGGTGGCCAAGAAGGCACTCTCGGTGCTGTGGTTGCTGTCGAATTTGGAATGGGAGATGTCGAGGATTGAGTTAGATTCAATGACGTTTGAGAGCTGATTGTTGACAATCTTCTCTGTGACTTCAGCTGTTAAGCATAGGAGAGAGATGCGTCTGTAGTTCTTGATGTCCGTCGGATATGCGGAGGGCTTCTTGAGAAGGGGCTTTAATGCTGCACGTTTCCCGTCATCGGGGAACGTGCCTTTTTCGAGGATGTAGTTGATAGTGCGTTGTAGGCTATAGTGGAAGTGGCTCTGTGGAAGTTATGCGGCGGGTAGGGATCATGGGGACTCCGCGGTGTCTTCAGTGGTGACAGGGGTCCAGG
Organism: Lissotriton helveticus; assembly: GCF_964261635.1. NCBI lineage: Eukaryota > Metazoa > Chordata > Amphibia > Caudata > Salamandridae > Lissotriton > Lissotriton helveticus. The sequence goes on along the minus strand of NC_136063.1, from coordinate 1,706,114,506 downwards.
TGGTAATAATAGGCTCTCTGGCATTGCCGGTGGTGGGCGTAGTGTCGGTGCCTTGGTTCTGTTCATCGAAGCTGTCGTAGAGAGTCCTGATCTTGTTATGGAAGTAGGAGCCACATTTGTTGCAGAGGTCCTGGGAGCTAGGGACGTCAGAGGATTCTCTGGGGGGTTTGGTCAATTCTTGTATGATGCTAAAGAGTTCCTTGGAGTTGAGGGATTTGGAGAGGATTTTTTCCTGGAAGAAATTCTTCTTCGTGAACCTAATGAGTTGGTAGCCTTCTGTCATGGCAGTCTTGTAGGCAGTGCATGCTTCTGGGGTTTTGATGTTCCTCCATGCTTTCTGAAGTTGTCTGCACATGCACTTGGATTCTCGGAGGTCGTGGTGAACCAGGTGGCTTTCATGGTCCATTATATGTCAGAGTTCTGGAGGGGGCGAGTGTGTTAGCATCCATCTGTTGAGTTCACTGGCTGCGGATTTGGCATCGGTTGTAGTGGGTGGAGGAGCGCGGTTGAGGGTGGAGTTGACGTGGTCTTCGTGATCTTCCTCCAGTTCCTGCGCAAAGGGCATGGAGTAGGCTTGAGTGTGGTGGCTTTCAAGAAAAAGTGAACACCATGGTGGTCGGTCCAGAGGCGTTGCGTGGTGTTGTTCAAGCGAACGTGGTTTCCTCCTGCGAAGATGGGGACGAGGGTTTGTCCTGCATTGTAGGTGGGAGCGGTGATGAGCTGTCTCAACCTGATGATGGTGAGGTAGTCTAGCAGAGTGCTGGAGTTGGGGTCGCTGAGGTTGTTGAGGTGGAAGTTCAGGTCTCCCAACAGTGCGTAGTCCATGTGATGGCAGTGGTAAATGTGAAGCATGGTCCGATAGGTCTGTAGGTAAGGGTGCTGCATAGTGTCACTCTGGGGTTAGTCTGTATCTGGAAGTAGAAGTGTTCCATGGGGGATGAGGAGTCATTTGTGCTGGCTGAAATAGGTCGTAGTGAGTTTTTTGTGTACGATGGCGAATCCACCTCCAGGGTGGTTGGGCCGGTCCCTCCTCTGGATCTTGTACCTGTCAGGAATGGCGTTTACAATGTCGGGTGCGGAACTAGCATTGATCCAGGTCTCTGTGGGGAAGGTGATGTCGGGTCAGAGGGTGTTGAGGAGGTCCCAGATTTGTACTGTGTGTCTGTGCAGGGAGCATACGTTGAGGAGGCACCGTCAGCTGGCAGTTGTTGTTTGAGTGTGTGGAGGGTAGTTGAGTCGTAGCGGTGGGTGGTCAGAAGACAAGGATCCCTGGCGCTTGTAGCGGACGGGTCATGGGCAGGCGCAGACGGGTTTGCCATTGAGTAGGGGTTGGGGAGGGAGAGCAGCTGGGAGGCGGGAGTGGAAACAGGCAGGGAGGCCGCGGGGGCAGCAGCGGCAGGAGAAGGAGTAACAAACAGCAACAGGAAGGTGGAAAAAGGCCCAAAAATTAGACAAGTATGCAAAAAAGGCAAAAGAGAACAAATTGACAAAAAGGCACAGCAACGGAAAAAGGGCACAAATGGGGCACAGAAACAGAGGACTGTCTCAGGGATTCCGTTCTCCTACAGAACTGTGCATAGAGACTTGGAACCTCAGTGAGTTAAGGTGTGCCAAAACTCACCTTAGTACCCAAAATCCCTTACCAGACTAGCTACAGTGTCTCATTGGTCATTACAAACTCCCAATGCTTAGACAAACCAGAACATGGACTTAGAATACCTCAGGTAAAGTGGAACACATGAACACTCTTTCGTTATACAATCAGTTCAATCCAGAACAAGGAGTAAAAGAGGACACGTGCACATTTGAAATGTTTATTTACTAATGCAGTGTTCTCAAATGCAGTATCTTAGCTAATACAAGCAAACATATTATAAGAAACAAAGTAATCAGCATAGTTACTAGTCCATAGAATACAAAAGGTGAAAGCATATTAAAATGCTAAAATGAATAGGGTTAAACAACACCTAATTGTCACCCTCACTAGCTAGCATATTATATTATATCTAAGAAGGTCTCTTTGGGTTTTAGCAGGGCGGGCCCATACCTCAGATCTTAGTGGTAAGGGATCCCATCATCTTCCACCAGCTCTCTGCATGCAAAGCACCATCAAGTGTGTGTGTATGCTCTGTGCAAAGCAATATAAAACACGCCTAAAGCCTGAATTTGGCCACAGCTGCATGTATGTTATGTCTAGGAAGGTGCGAAGACCAGACCTCACAACAACTGTGTCGAGATATCCTTGAAGGCTTCAGCACTCAATGTACAGACATGGCTCACTAAGCAAAGCTGATATCAGAGTAACAACATATTATGCGTGTGTGAATCAAAACACTCTACTAGGCTCAAAGCTACAATAACAGTTATGTGTCGTGTGCAGAAGCAGCAGAAAGGTAAAATGGTGTTTAAACTCCTAATAAGCTCATGCTAACTTAACACAGCATATAGGCAAAGCATATCTATATGACCCCCCCCCCCCCCATGATCCGAGCACGGATAAAAAAAGATAAGATAAGGTAAGGGGCTCATTTTTTAAATGCAGAGTTCAAGAACGGTAGTCAGTTCAATTTTGAGGAAGTGAGAAAAAAAATATTTTCGTCACCTAAAAAACCAAAATCTCACCATCATGACAATTTAGCGTTCAAATTGATCAAAGTCAATAGGTCTGGGACATGAAAAGTTATTCATAATTTCAAAAAATATAACGAAAAAGTCCAATGTCAACAAAGGCCTCGATTGGTCTCAGCCCATGACTGAATATGCAAAATAAGCAGCAACAGCTTCCAAAAGGAAGTCACTGTTATCACCCGAAAATAATTCAGCCATCCAATTCAATAGTGGGAAAGAACATTCATGCTCTTCAATTACCGGAGCCTCTAGACCTATCAGAGGACAACTCGGTGGGTTTTCAATGAAGCTGCGTGCCAATAAATCTTGCGCCGCTGCGAATATATTCCAACGACCCAGTACTCCATGCATCGCAAGGCCATAATCCCTCCGTCAGAACAAAGCAACTCGTGAGCAACTAAGGGACTCATGAGATGATTAAAATCCACGTCAGGAGACACCATATTGCAGAGACACAAATCCAGGGCCCCATTCGAAATCGCAGCTCAGGCAATGAAAGACAGGCCGGAATCATGTAAAATAGGAAAATCGAAATGAAAATCCATATGCTGCACTTAGGGTGGCTAGCGGCAGCGTGCCATAGTACTCAAGCATTCTGTGCGAAACAGTGCCAGCCGCGACAGTCTGTCTTGGAACACAGGATGTGCATCCATTTTTAATAAAAACAGAAGAGCACCAGAACGCCTGCAGCCAGCGCCAGTAAAACGGGAAATCCACCAAACAGGCTCGAAAAGATTGAATGGAAGAAAGCTGGAATGACTTCAAATATTTTTTCAAATGAAGTCACAAGACCACTGCTAACTACTTTAATAAAATGCGCCAGCCCCGATGTGGAGGATGTGTTAAAGATTGTATGAATCAGTTCAACGAAATGTAATGGTAGGTCAGTATTTAATAAAGCTTTCACCTCTGTGCGGGTGTTAGCTACGTGAAGGACAAATGTTTCACGAGCCAAAGTCAGGGCAACTTCTTTTTGTGACAATAGGGCTCTTATTCTACTCATTCCATTGAACTCTGCCTTCAAGGTCGGAATTCTCGGCCAGATGGAGACATCCAAATTCCCATGCGGGGGTGGATACAAAACATTTTTACAGCAAACCACCCATTCACTGACTGTACCCACATAAGCAATGCCTTTTATTAACCCACAGCAATCCTCATTATTTAAAAGTAAATAACTGCCATTTGCCAGTAATGTGAACGTTAGGACGATTGCGGGAACGGGGGTACCTTTCAAAACACAGGCTAAATTAGGCTGTTCTTGATTGCAAGAGCCGTGTAATTGTATATGTCTACACATTAATGAGTGATCTGGTGTTTCCGTGCACTCTTCACCTTTGAGATAAACTTCCTTTCCTTCCCTAAGGCACCTGTATGTAAAAGGAAGCGACCAGGCTTCATGAAGGTAGGAAATACCAAGAGGCTCGTATCTACCAATAGCAAAATATTTCACACAATTTGTAAATTTAAAAAGAGCAAACGGTAAAGTTATTAATCCATAGATAAGCCACGTTGCAGCAGTGGCCTCTGCCACAGAGAATGGTAAAGATTCCAATCGTTCAATGTGTAACATGGAAAAAGATGCATCTCTCATTGAAAGCAAACGCTGCTTGTCAGTTAAATTAAATGGGGCAAAGAGAGAGGAGACATTCATGTAATTCCAAGGCACTTTTCCGGCCTTAAGCGTCTGCAGGGTCCACGCACACTGCATAATGGAACGCAATTGATTTTGACCATGGTATAATACAGACACTTCATCTTGCACAATATCAACAACAGATGACACAATATTATCCAATGTGTAAATGCGGGAAAAAAGCGTGTTAATGCTATTATCTACAACTGCAAGCACTTTCTCTAAGTTAGCTGGATTAATAGCTCTAAGGCGTGTAGCAGCCTCAATCTGTGATGTTTTCCAGATTCCATTATAAACAGCATATATCCATCTCTTTGATTTACCACTAGCTGGGCCTTTTATGAAATAATTTAAATCAACATCGTCAGTCAGCTTAGATAGATGCAGTTTAACTGATGCCAAGGTAGAATGTTTGAGCCAATTCTGACATAATTTGCCTACTGAATAAGTGGTGACAGAATGGTCATTCTCAAAACGGGGATCGGCCCTGACTTGTGTAAAACCATCAGCTAAACCCAGGAAACGATGTTGGCACGAATCCGCATTTTTGTGCCATATCAACCAACCCTTGGGATCCAAACTGGATATGTTAAAGGACGAATTTTGCAATAGAGTTTGCAACTCTCTAACCGAAAATTTTGTAGTATTACTCTAACCTGAATATTCTTCTAAATCAGGGAAGGAAGGAGTATTTACTTTTTTAGAAGTAGCCAATCCAAAGCACGTTGTCTATGAAATGGTAGAATTCAAAAACAACATATGATTCGGGATGAGACATGCACAGTGCAAAGCCTCAGTGCCTTGTACCTGCGAACTTTTAGAACCCCAAACTGATTTAAGGTCAACTGTTTCCTTCCATAACTCGTAGCCTCCAATAGCTAGCTGGTCTAGAAAGGAGGACTTTGAGTACAATAACTTAGTATCGGTAAGTCTAACTTTGGACATGGACTTTTCTGTCATTTTAAAATAAAATGAAGCGGGATTGGACTGATTAAAGTCGGTAAAATAAGTGTACTTTTTCAAAAAGGTACTCGAACTGCCTTGCAAAGGAGCTGGGCAATGCTCCCAGTGTGTATAATTGACAGCACTCCTTCTGGAATTAGTTTTATGTAGGTAGTGGTTGCCAAAATGTTGGAAACAAAAGAAATCACCATAATTAGCAGATTCTAAATACAAATCTTCAGCATCAAAGGCAGCATAATATTTCAAATCAGAAAACAATGCCTCTACGGCCTGAACATCCCAATCATCAGAACGTATGTTTTGTTTAACTACATCCCCCATGTTAACTCTAAGCCCATTAGGGACATTAATGACTTCAGTGGGGCCATGGATTTGAAATTTAACAGCATCCCATACAATCCCATTTAGGACAGGCCAAGCAGTGATGTTAACAAATGCCAAGTCTCTCTTCAGTCTGTGGGCAGAATGTGACGAGGAAAGGGGTGCCAATGTTCTATTGAGATGTCGAATACATGTTCTCTCTTCGACATAGTGTCCGTAGACGAATCGGAAAAAATAAAACACAAAACCAATTGACATAAAAAGGTAAATTGAAAAAAGCACCAGCCAAATATAGGTCCAAGGCAGAATAAAAAAATGTTTTTTAAATAAACTTGTATATACTGCAATCCGTGAAGGCTTTCCTGATGTGTGTGAGACAGTGTCAAATGAAAATCTGGATTCTGTGGCCTAACCGGTTTGCAAATCAGGCATTGATAAGTCAGTTGGGTAAGTGTAGTCAATTTCATCTAGGTGAGTACCAGGCAATCTACTCAAAAAGGACTGGAAATTGTAGGCATCTCGATGGCCACCTCCGGCTCAGGACTAGAAGCAAAATTTCTCACAATCGAAGGACAGGAGACTGCTGGTGTCATACTAAGAAGAATCGGCCACTCTGTGTATCTTGACATTGTCATTGGAGATATACCTGTTTTCCTTATGACCTGGAAGTGGTGGTAAATTGACTGTTCTTGTGCCCTTCACACCAAGCACAGGAACTGGAGCACGGTAAGAGGGACCAAATTCTTTCTTGTTCTCGATCTTCTCCCGAACTAGTTCTCCAACTTGGGGTTGCCATCGAACTACCGGGATCTGCAACGCATCATCCGAAGTGGAGGGCAAATGTTCCTTTGCAAGACTGTCTCTTGTCTTTTGTAGGGTCTGTAAAACATTGCAATGTTTATCTACGTCAAAGGAGGTAGCATCAGCCACCGAGTCTAGACCGTCAATGTCCGGTACATACATCTTGATACCAAAGAGCATTTCGTATGGGGTCCGCCCACCCAGAGACCTTCTAGGGAGATTACTAAGAGCACGCTGCACGCCATTGAGATGGGCCAGCCAATTCCTGCCATTGCCTATAACTCGACCTGTCAATGATTGCTTTAAGTCACGGTTCATTCGTTCCTCTACACTGCTGCCCTGAGGCCTGTATGGAAACGAAAACTTGACTTGGACCCCAACGAAGTCATGGCATCCTTATACGCCTTAGAGGCGAAAGCAGGACCCTGATCCAAATGAAAGGTATCACAGGCAAAAATCCCTACAAAGACACGCAAATCCCTTATGACAGTCCGTGAATCAGCTCTGCGGTGCGACCACACCCATACAAAGCGTGTGCATGAATCAGCTGCTACTAAGACGTACTTATATGCAGTATCAGAAGAAGAAGGACTGAAGTGATCTAAGTAAACACAACCTAGTGGTTTACTAGAAATGAACAACTGTGTTTGGGGCGGAAGCGCAGCAGTTGAAGGTTTAATCTGCTGGCAAATGTCACATTGAAGGACTTAATCGCACGTCTGTTTGTACATTCCCCGCCACCAAAAACGTTGTTGCAATTGAGACACAGTGGCAGAAACGCTCGCATGCGCAGACACAACACCTTCATGTGCCGCTGTGATCAATGTGTTTCTGCGATCCGAGTTGGGAATCAATCTCTCCCCAACGTCAGGTATTTTCACATAAGGAACCTTATCGGGGCTTAAGTGGTATGTGTACTTCGAAGGGAACCCTTTAGGATATTTACCTCCCTTCTCAGTGGCAGCAACAGCCACCAAGATATCATCATCAATCTTACTTTTGGACGTGTAACAGCTGCAACTAAATATGTCGATACCGCTGATTTCGCTGCCTCATCAGCAAGCGAGTTGCCAAGAGCTTGGACTCCAACGCCCTGATGACCAAGAGTATGAATTACAAACACGAGTGGCAACTGCTCTTTGAGCTTAGCCACTCGGACCCAGATCATTTTATGTTTTATTGTGCTACCCTTGGAATCACGAAAGTCATTCTGAGTCCAAAAGAACAAGTTCTCATTGTAAGACTGGACACAGTAGTAAGAATCACTCACAATAAGAGTCGTCACACTAGGATCAGCGTACTCCAAAGCAAGCATCAAAGCACGAAGCTCAGCCAATTGTGCGGTGCAGTCCCCAAGAGTCTCCGTATGCCCAACTCTGGACTTGAACTCATCGTTCACCATGGCACCTACCACAATGGCGGAAACGTAGGCGTGTTTAGAACCATGCGCAACCTGCACCGAACCATCAGTGTATATGATCCAAGGGATATCCTCCAAAGGGCGCATAGCCAAAGGCGCAGGATGAACAAATTCATACTGCAAAAACTCCTGCGACCGTAAGGAGGCATAAAAAATGAATGTGACATCCGGAGATGTCAATGAAGCAGCCCATTGTATCCACCGAGGGTGCAAAGCTTCAGAATTAGTTATACTGGCTTTCGTGACTGCCTCCAAAGCAGGACACCGGGTAACAACCAACATGCGTTTTCCCTGTGACAGAGCACGTTCCTTGAGAATCGCCATCTCTACAGCCGTAAAAACTTTCTCCACAGTGGAAAACCGCATTTCAGCCGAAGTGTACAAGTGTGACTTGTAGGCAATAGGTACTGTGTCTCCTTCGTTAAAAGTAAGGTAAGTGAAACCCACCGCCCCAGGAACGATTCTTATCACCAGGTTAGTGTGGTTATCACGAGTCAGTAAGTATTTAGAAGCGAGCAGATCAGCCTGCAAAGATTGCAGTATAGCTGAGTGCTCAGGCAGCCAGCACAATTTGTTGAAAGTAGCTTGTATCAAAGCATACAAAGGCTTGATACGCGGGGCATATTCCGGAATTTATGTCCTTCCGAAATTTAAAAATCCCAGCAAAGACTGTAATTTTTTCAGAGTTGTTGGAGCGCACAGTTGTGCGCATTTCTCCAAGAAGTGAGGAGCTAATCCTCGACCTTCATTATTGAGCTCATAGCCCCGGAACAACACTGTATACTCTGCAATGGGCGACTTTGCAAAGTTGAATTTGTAACCGAAGTCCGCAAAGCTATAAATTATGTGGTCAACTCGACACAGATGCTCTCAAAGTTCGTCGTCTGTGAGATAAATGTCATCCACATACGAGCATGCATCAGGGTCGATTCTCTCTAACAGAGAGACTATGCGGGCAGCAAATACCCCAGGACTATACTTATAGCCCATCGGTAAACGCCTGAATTGTTTTTGGACACCGCCGCATGTAAAACTGGTCCATTGGGAACTCAGACCATCCAAATGGTGGGCATAAAAACCGTTGGAAATGTCAAGCGTGGTATTAAACCGCTTATGTACAAGACTATCCACTAAGGCAGAGCCGTGAGTATTCTGAACTGCACCTGTATGACAAAGCAAGTTTAAATGTCGGTAATCCAATACCAAATGATATGATCCATCAGGCTTGGTCACAGTAAAAAGAGGGTTATTCATTGGTGACACACACGTTTCAATAACACCGTGATATTCCAATTGTTCAAGGATTTCCGCAACGGAAGCCTTAGCTTCACGTCTAATGGGATATTGCAGTTGAGGCTGTGGCTGTGACCGCAAAGGAATTTCGTGGTGTAGGGAAAATGTATCCCAACCACAGTGTGTACGGTACAGAGCTGCCGGAAGGGCTCTAGCCCACTCTTCTGCAAAATTCAGCGCATGCTCCTTTGAGATTGTGTGCGCGAAACTAGGGAGGATTACCTCCTCCCCTCTCGGAGCTGCGAGAACAAAAGGTGGAGGCCAGTCAGCCTCCGCTAACAAAATGTCATAGGTAGTTGTAAGATTTTCCCAAAATACCCCTTTTATGGTACGTTGAATGTCACCTTCAATGAACAGGACTATTTCATAAAGTCTGTCAGGGGGAGCAACTCTAGAGTCAGCTGTTTCCACAACAACATAACGGTCAGTGGCGTTCACCTTCAGTAGTGGACGGAGCGCCTCTCGTACTATGGTGATCTCTGCTGCGCTGTCCAGCAAGGTCAGAGCCCATGTCTGATTCCGAAGCTGCGTTCTCACTATCTGTGGCATATCTCGCTGTTAAAGCTGCGACTTTCTTTTTCTGAAACTTGGGTCTTTTCGGTGTAGAATCGTCCTGCTTGCCTTTACCGTCTTTCGGGCGGGGCTGGTCACGACCTTGCTGCCGCCTCCTCCACCACCGGTCGTTGAGGCCGATGACTCCTGAAAAGAACGAGGAGAGCGTTGATCAGAAACCTGAAAATGAACAGGTGATTTTATCGTCGCGAGATCGCGCAAGTCATAAACACGTTCCGTGGATGCATGCAACGGAGACGCAGGACGAGACTCCTGTCTCTGCTGTTGTTGCTTACCCTGTTGTGTTTTTTCTACCAATTTTGTTTTTTGGTCTTGGGCTGTTCGTCAGTTTCTGACTTTTGCCTTTGGGGTTGTTTTTTCTCTTTTGTAGAAAAAGGCTTGAGACCCCTACTATTGCGGCCCACAGTTTTATAAGCCGCCACAATAATTCGTGCTGTCGGGGTTTTTCAACCTCGGGTATTGCCTGCAAAGCATTGGCTACCTGAAAGTTCACCTCATCCCCCTTGACATTAGCAAGTATGAGATCGTAAACCACATCAAAGGAGCCACAAAGGCGCATACCCAATTCAACAGCAGCCTCAGGTCCTTGCTCATCCTGAACACGCTTAAGGACCGTCTGCAAAACAGTCATAGACGGTGTGCCGTAACACCTCGCATAGACTGCCGCAAATGTTCTACCCCAGGTCTCACAGTCACTAATTTCAGGGGTCAAGTCTTTCGGCATGCTAATTGTCAGAATCCTGTGTTTCTCACCAGAAGTCATGTTAGGAAATACTGCTTCCAGCTGGTCAAACTTCTCGGCAAGCCAGAAAGGAAAATCATCCCTATCCTGGGGGCGCTTGCCCATCACAGCGTTGACCATCACCGGACTGAGCTTCATACTGCCCTGTCCAGCAGGAAGTGCCGCACCTCCTGGGACCCCGCCCGGGAGATTACGGGTTATGAATTGTACCAACGACCTAATCACGCTAATTGCGACTACTTGTAGTCGTCGTAACTCAACCACGGTACATGCCCCGTGCTGAGGATGAGGTGTAAATCCAGCCAAAACAGGCCAATTTGCGCCTGGAATGGACAAAGTACCTCACCTTGGAGCTGTCAAAGAGTGGGGGAGGGCGCCATCAAAACAAACACGGTGCTGCCAAGCATCAATAGGGACTTCCTGTGCCCTATGCGGAGTATATTCCAGTGGCACAGCTGTGGCAGTGTATGTGTCGAACACAGTAGTATTTGCATTCGCAGCTGGGAAGGTCACCCACGAGTAAAATATTTCGTAAGGGTAAGCTACCTCTGCACTCTCTTCCATAATCACAGTCATTCCATCCAAGGGAACATTAAAATGCTGCAAATGATTGTGCACCGCAATACGACTATGTTGTGGAATGTTCACAGCGGCCATAAAGACACAGAAAGAAAGAGGTACAAAGTAAACTTTGTAGCACAACTGGGTTGTAATTCAAGGAAACCCTTTAGAAAGATTCAAGCTTGAAAAGACCTATTTAAAAAATAGGTAGGTTTGTCCGACACCACCGTTATCCGGAAACAATAGTGAAGGGGTTAAGGACTGAGGGCCCGATGTAGGTAAATCTAATTTACCACTTCTAAAATACCGAATCATACCGATTCGGTATTTAAGAAGTGGTAAATTAGAGGGGGGGAAATGTAGGTAATTCTGATTCGGTAAATACCGAATCTGTAAGATTCGGTATTTACCGATTCTGTAAATACCGAATCGGTATCCCCCATTGATTCCTATGGGCCTTGAAGCCCATAGGAATCAATGTGGAATACCGAATTGGTATTTACCGATTCGGTAATTACCTATTCTTGCAAGGGTGCAGGGGGTGTCACTTTGACTCCCTCTAGCACCCCAATTACAGGCTTGTGTGCCATGTGGCACACAGACATGCCCTAAGGGCATGTCTGTGTGTCACATGGCACAGGTGTGCATGCACAGATGTGCATCCACACCTGGATTCGGTATTTTACCACCCAATTGGATTGGGTGGTAAAATACCAACTTTTGAAGGCCTGTGGCACTCTTCAAAGTGCCACCTACATCTCTATTTACCGATTCTGTACATTTACCGATTCGGTATTTTACCGAATCGGTAAATGTACAGAATCAGTAAAATTACCGATTCTGTACTTATGTAGCCCCCTACATAAGAAAACCATAATACCGGTCGGAAACGGCCGAATTCGGCCGTTTCCGACCGGTATTAGGGCTCCTACATCGGGCCCTGAATGATGTACTACTCAAGCGTCATGTAAGAAGACCACCAAAATGTTGGGAGCCATGTCGCAGGGATTCCGTTCTCCTACAGAACTGTGCATAGAGACTTGGAACCTCAGTGAGTCAGGGTGTGCCAAAACTCACCTTAGTACCCAAAATCCCCTACCAGACTGCTTAGACAAACCAGTACATGGACTTAGAATACCTCAGGTAACGTGGAACACATGAACACTCTTTCGTTATACAATCAGTTAAATCCAGAACAAGGAGTAAAAGAGGACACGTGCACATTTGAAATGTTTATTTACTAATGCAGTGTTCTAAAACGCAGTATCTTAGCTAATACAAGCAAACATATTATAAGAAACAAAGTAATCAGCATAGTTACTAGTCCATAGAATACAAAAGGTGAAAGCATATTAAAATGCTAAAATGAATAGGGTTAAACAACACCTAATTCTCACCCTCCCTAGCTAGCATAATATATTATATCTAAGAAGGTCCCTTTGGGTTTTTGCAGGGCGGGCCCATACCTCGGATCTTAGTGGTAAGGGATCAATTCATCTTCCACCAGCTCTCTACATGCGAAGCACCATCAAGTGTGTGTATATGCTCTATGCAAAGCAATATAAAACACGCCTAAAGCCTGAATTTGGCCGCAGCTGCATATATGTTATGTCTAGGAAGGTGCGAAGATCAGACCTCACAACAACTGTGTCGAGATATCCTTGAAGGCTTCAGCACTCAATGTACAGACACGGCTCACTAAGCAAAGCTGATATCAGAGTAACAACATATTATTTGTGTGTGAATCAAAACACTCTACTAGGCTCAAAGCTACAATAACAGTTATGTGTCGTGTGCAGAAGCAGCAGAAAGGTAAAATGGCGTTTAAACTCCTAATAAGCTCATGCTAACTTAACACAGCATATAAGCAAAGCATATCTATATGACAGGACAGACAGACAAAGGCAGACAGATGTCAGAGAAAATTAAAGGAGGCTGGCAGAGCGGACCAGCAGAGGAGCAAGACTCTCCCACTGGACCACCAGGGATGAGGTACAGGCAGGAGCCCGCAGGTGGAGGAGAGCATTGAACTCCTACCTGCAAGCAGAGAGATGCTGGGGCAGCAACACAATGATGGAGCTGTGTGAGGGAAGAACAGTTTCCTTGACTAGGATGTCAGAGGTCTTGTTGATGGAATGGTTCAGTCCTTTCAGTCCCTGCTATTGCATTATGTGAAGCATGTGTGGCTACTGTGCCACTATAGTATAAACAATTGATTGCACTGAGCATTGTAATTCATGTTTTTTTCTCTTTCATGGTAGAGCAGCTTCTGCCCCTGGGTATCAACAAACCTGTCGAGAGACAGCTGTTTGGCTATGGCAGCAGAAGTTGGAGGCTGTGCCTGCCGAGTACCGCCGGCTGGTGTCCTTGGAGGAAGAAGAAGAAGAGTAGGAGAGGTCGAGAACATCTAGATCTTGGGCCATTAAGGGCCAGATGTAGGTCAGGGACATTTACCGACTCATAAATACCGAATTTTACCGATTCGGTATTTATGAATCGGTAAATATGAAGGTGGGAGATGTAGGTATTTTTTAAAATAGAAATACCGAATCGGTAACATTCGGTATTTACCGATTTGGTAAATACCGAATCGATATTTCCTATTGATTCCTATGGGCTGTGAAGCCCACAGGAATCAATGGGAAATACCGATTCGGTATTTACCGAATCGGTAAATACCGAATGTTGCAAGGGTGCAGGGGGTGTCACTTTGACACCCTCTAGCACCCCAAGTAAAGGCATGTGTGACATGTGGCACAGATACATGCCCTTAGGGCATGTCTGTGTGTCACATTGCACAGTGTGCATACACAGATGGATTCGGTATTTTACCACACAATAGGATTGTGTGGTAAAATACCAACTCTTAAGGGCCTGTGACACTCTCAGGAGTGTGACCTAAATTTGGATTTACCGAATTGGTAAAATTACCGATTCGGTATTTTACAGAATCGGTAAATTTACCGAATCGGTAAATTTACCGATTCTGTAAAATAATAGCCCCTACATGCCAATTCCTAAATACCGGTCGGTAACGGCCAAAATCGGCCGTTATTGACCCGTATTTGGGCTCCTACATCTGGCCCTTAGTTCTTTGTACCAACTGCCAGGCCCGCTTTCAACCCGGTGATGCCACCTCCCCTGGCAGCGGCCTGGGTCAAGGACAACTGCCACCCAAAACGCCAAGAGACCGCCTCCTCATCAGTCTCCTTTGCCACATTGTTTGTGAGCTGGCGCTCATGAGGCAGGGCCACCAGAATCTGGTCATCTGACCCAAGTAATAGCCAGTGTGAGGAAGGACCTAGATGCCCTCTGGAACATGTTATATTAATTGTCTTTTTTGCGGGTGGGAGGGAGTTTTGCAGGATGCAAGGGTGGGACGGGGAGTTGGAAAAAAAATATTTTTGCTGTTTGGTTTGGAGAAGGAGGTGGACCTGTTGTGTGTGGAGAATGTGGGTTTCCTGTGTTTAAAATAAATTAACCTTTATTTATCTTTAGTATCTGTCTTTGCATTGCTAGTTAATGTATCATTGTAGTTTAGCAACGAGAGCAAGATGAGAAGCTGTCCTCTGAAATTGTCACACATTATACTATCAACACAAAATGAGGAAAATGAGAGAGAGAGACAGGCGGTACAAGACAAACACCTGTCTCTTCACAACATTTGTAAGGAAACATAAGGTTTCTTAAAAAACTGCCCTCACCAACAGGATAGAGCAAAGGGAGGGGAAGACAAAACAAATATAAATGTGATGGGATCTGTGCAGTTAAAAGGTTGTGGATCGAACCCAACTAGAAATTCTAACAGAGAGGCCTTTCTGGAAGATAAAGACAAGAAGGAAGTGGACAAGATAATATGTATAACAACCTGTAACACCGCCTCCAACCAAACGAAAAAAATAATTATAAAGAACTGGCGGGTCATCAGCTCAAATGGGCTACATGTTACTGCACCAATGTTCGCATTCAAGAAAAGCACTAGCATCGGGGACATAGTTGTACTCTTGAAACATCAGTTTAAAGAAAGAATACAACAAACAAGGCTTTGGAACCTTTCCCCGAGTGCCAGGCCACACGCCATGTGGAGGATACGGAATGTGTTCACTCACATGTAGCTCTAAAACAGTAGACGTGGGACTCAAACACCCTTAGGTCCAAACCAGACATACTAACTGTAATTCGGAAAATGTTATTTATCTCATTCTGTGTCCATGTAAACTTCTGTATGTAGGGATTAACACCAGCAGAGTGAAAATATGTACCACAGAGCACAAAAGTAACATCAAGTGCAAAAGGATCACTACATAACTAATCATACAGGGGCATATTATCAAGAACGGCTTTAAAATTATCGCCGTTTTAGCGTCTGGAAACTGCCGCTAAAGCGGCTATAATGGGTTTGATAATATGCCCTTGAGAATTCCAATAGAAGCCAATGTTCACAACAGAACATGGGCTTCTATGGGAATTCACAAGGGCACATTATCAAGCTCAATGTTGCCGCTAAAGCGTGATAATTTTAACACTGTCTCTTGATAATATGCCCCACACTATATAGAAGCAAACCACAAAGTAGGAGACATCTGTTGGCCGGTATTGGACAAACCATCTACCCCCCCCCAAATGTTTACAACATTAAAGAACATTAAAATGATATTACTATCAAAAGAGCAAAAAATTGTCTACCGACTCCTGAGTGACTTAAATGGCCTTAACGATGAAATGCCCTGGCATCAACTGAGCAATCTCTGAACTTAGACGGAGAAACAAGGATATCTTTCACCTTCCTGACATTACTCCCGGGACGTAGGCGATAAATAAAGTGGGTAGCCTTTATAGGGCCTCCCCCTGACTGTAGACTATTAGATCAATAATTATAATTATAATTTTAAACTTTCTGATGAGCAGTATTCTTAGAAAACAGCTTTTTATCTTATTGGCAATAAAAATACTCATGGTGACATAGCAATTCAATGGACACAAATATGAGCATAGGTCTTGCCAGTCCACTATAGTGATCGCACTACAATTAAGTAACACACACAGTAGGCAGGATACATATTAGTGATAGTAACCATTGTGAGTTTAATGTGAAATTTTTGAACAGTATATGGGAGGAAGTTAGGAAATGAGAAAACTAAGCATTGCTATGTTGACGGTCGAGTTTACAAAGTCCGGAAAACAGAACTGCCTCAAACCGCAACCCGGAAGCACTCATACACAGCGGGACTGCAAATTAGGTAAAATGCCATTCAAGTCACTCTGGTGTATCTACATAGAGCAGCAAGAGGCACTGACAGAAGTGGCATCCGAAACCTTGATAAAGTAAGCAGACTGTAAAATGGGGTATGACAGGGAGGTGAGAGTAATCTTTCACTTCCGGACAGTACAACTGGTGACCGCCTCATCGGTTGATTGCTTTACCGTACTTGAGGGTGAGTGTAAGTGTGTTGAGCGAGCAAACAATCCAATCAATGAATGTATTAAGTTTCAGATTAGACACACTCACACAACGGGAGTATTGGACTTGGCCCTTTTTGCAGGGTCATCCCTGAACTTTTTGCCTTCCTCCTGTATTTTGTCTGACCTGTATTTGTTGGTTGTATGACTCTGGGCATTTTAGCACTGCTGATCAGTGCTAAAGTGCATAAGCTCTCCCTATTGTAAATTGATGTATGGATTAGTGATTCCATGATTGGCTAGTTTGGTTTAGTTGTCATACCCTAGTACAGTGCACTGAGTGTGCCCAGGGCTTGTAAATCCAAATGCTGCTTGCGGGCTTGCAGCACTGGTTGTGCCACCCACAGAAGCATACAAAATGTAATGGGCAACCCAAACAACCCTTGCAAATCTTTACACTGCACAGATTGTTGATGGCTTAAAGAACTACAAGATATCATACCGAATGCAATATTAAGAACGGGCTTCAGTATTGCAGGGCTTACCGTTTAATCGCTTCGTTACTCACTACAGGGGTAAAACATTGGCAAAGAACAAGCCAGCAGTTCGACTGCATTACTTTGATCTGACTAGAAAAACGCTGGTCCTATGGTGACATAACCCGGCTGGGTTAAAACGCCTGAATAGGAACAAGATTGTGAAAACGTCGTCTTAGCTGTGCCACTCTCATGCCTCTTCCATTCATTGAAGCTGATGCAACACTGCTCAGAAAGTTTACATCGTAAATGCTTTCTTGCTGCCTCATCAAGGGGTCAACATTAACAAATATTACTGTCCTGAAGATCTCGTATATGGCAACTTAGAGACCAAAATGTCTCTTCCATAATTTGTTATTATTTTTAGCAAGAAGAAAGGTGTCCACAAATGTTTCAGTGAAGGCTCTTAATTGATATCGTCACCTCTCTGTCACTTTGTTTCTATAATGTCCACAAAAGTACCCTTTTTTGAGTACGATAAAACTTAATATATTTTTCTACATACACCCTCTCATTGTTTTTATTTGTATTTGCTCTGTTTACTTCTACATTGATGATTTGGATCATACGTGAACAGTTATGATTTTTTGATATGTTATCACCATTAGACTAAGGTATCAAATAGCTGGAATTAACCACCACCTAAGGTAATCATTCATTTGACCTTACAAACTTAGTATATCAATAATCCAAACTAGAATATGTGAATACATCTCTTTACGGCACCTGTACCTTACCACCCACAGAATCAGCCTGTAAAAGTGTGTCTCAGGTCTGCCATTGCAGAGTCTGTGTGCAGTCTGGTACTGTCATGTTGACTGGGCACATGCACCCACTTGCCAGTCCCTAAACCTTCCCTTTTCTTCATATCAGACACCCCTATGGTAGGCCCATGTGCAGGGTGCGTTGTAAGTATAAGGTAGGACATGCCCTGGTGTGTGTGGCATGTCCTAATAGTAAATTACAGCCATGTTTGTGTTTCACTATTGCAAGGCTACCTGTTCTCCATTGGCCAGAATGGGCAGTTAGATTATTACATCTTATAATCCTAACTGACTCAGGGAACATCGTAGAAATTCGAGTTTTGCATGCCTGAACTCAGAATGATAAAAGACATCTTTTAGTGAAGTTGATTTTAACATTCTGTGTTTGAAAATACCACTTTTAGAAAGTAGGTATTTTCTTGTCTAACTATCCAAGCCTGCCTCTGCTAGGTTGTGTATTCCTTGTCTGGAATTTGATTGACATGGCTGGGGGATTCCAGGAGACAGGGTGAGTCAGCCCAGTGGTGAATATAGAGATCTGCATCTAGATGGGAGGGAGGAGTTGCACCTGGGACCTGAATATGGCTGTGCCTTCCCTACACAATGCTGGTTCTACCTCCTGTGGTGCATCTGATGTCTCTGCCCTGCTTTATGAAAGGGGAGAAGGAGTCATGTCAACAGAGTGCTCCAGAACTGGTTTGGACTAGGCAAAGGCCCCTTTGCTCTCAGAGGACAACGGATTTTGGGGCTTAAGTATTGGGACCCTGATCCCAAGAATTTAGATCACTTTTGGACAACAAGAAGAAACCTTTGCTGAGGAGAGGAACCTGAAGAAACTGAGCAGAGACTATCCCTAAGCTAAAGTGCTGCTTGGGGGATTGGCCTGCAGTGGTTGCCTGACTGCCAAAGAAAGGAGAAAGGAACTTTGTGTGCTTTATTCAACTTGTAAAGGATCTCCAAGGGCTTGAGAGAAGAGTTTGACTCCTGCTGAAGTCTCAAGGACAACAGACTTCAACCACCAGCTTCCCAAGAGTGAGTTCTTTGGAAGTTTCTGTACCTGTTTTGGGCCTTCTGAGGGACTGCGTGTCACAAGGAGCTTGAAGCACGACTCACGAAGAAGAAGCGTGTCGCAGCCACTGCCGTCGCATCACTGAACAAGGGTGTCACCGCAGTAACTGTCGCATTGCATCGCATCACAAGAAACGTTTCGCAACATCGAAGAAGCGTGTTGCCATTGCAGCCGCTGCCGTCCCATCACTGAGCAAGGAAGTCGCCACTGTAGATGTCACATTGCACCACATCACAAGAAGCGCCTCGCATCCACGGAGAAGCGTGCCTCCGTCGCAGCCGATGTCGTTGCATCACTGAACAAGGGTGTTGCCGCTGCAGCTGTCGCATCAAGCGGAAGTGTCTTGCATCATGGGATAAGAGTGTCGCCGCCAAAGCCGCTATCATTGCATTACTGAACAAGGGTGTCGCTGTTGCAGCTCTCACATCGAGTCGAGACATCTTGCAACATCGGAGGAGATCGCCGCATCAAGAAGAAGACGCCATCTTTGTTTCTTTGCACCGGATCTTAAACGCATCCCTGTCTTTGCGTGTAAGGAACTACCGCATTGGGAACACTGCAACACTTTCGTTGTGGAAGCGTTATGCATCTTAAGGTACATTGACTCAAAGTGTTGCATTTTAAGATCTAAAGAGAACTAAGCTAATCATACCATTTTAAGTACAGTATTGTGGATTTTTGACGTTTGTGTTCTTATGTTAAATCTATATAAAGAATACTTATTTTTAATATAAAACTTGTGCGGTGTCCATCTGTAGTGTTGTCACTTGATTACTGTATTTTTTCACAAATGCTTTACACACTGCCTCTGAGATAAACCTGTCTGCTTGTGCCAAGCTGCCAAGGGGGTGAGCAGGGATTATTTTAGGAGTGTACCCCCTTACCCTGACTAGAGGAAAGGTCCCTGTTTGTCACAAGTACCTACCTGTGCCAACTAGAGACATTCCAAATCTGACAGAGAGCATTTTATATTATTTTTTCTCTATTTTTTCACTCCTTTTTTATCGGAGGGAATGAATGGCAAATGTTTCAAAGAGCAACCCGACCATCGAAAAGACTAAATGAACTCCATGTTGGAATAGTGTACACATAGAGGAAGAACACACTCCTTCTTCGAGTGCAAAACTATGAGGGAAATAATCCTGATATTATGCTTCTTCTTGGTTATTTACACAGAGTTTGACCTCAGGGGGATGCTCCGGTTTGCGCTCCATTGCGAGAAACTACACAGATGAAACTTGGTAAGAACAGAAAATATCTGCCCTTACTCTCATTTTATAATAGAATGTTTCATGACAGTGTCTCTCATCCACACAGTATGGAGCTTAGGTGATATGGGACTATAAATGTGGCAAGTAATGGTCGGGGTATTACCTCGATCCTACGGTTGCGCACAGGAGCCTAAGTTATAATCCAGACAGTCAGATATCTCTATGATTCTGCATTCAGAGATATGTGCATATATGTACATATACACATACTCACACTTAAAAACAACATTGGGAAACGTGAGGTTTTTTATATTGGTTTGTATGACTTTGTACTTGTGTGATTTTTTTTTTTTTTAGTAACACACACAAGTGACTACACAGAAAATGACAAGCCAGGTCATTATTTTTAATTTCACTTATCAAATGAAATCACAAACATTCCCTTGAAGATTTGGTAAATAATCAGGAAAGGGAGTGTCACACACCAGGGACTGCTAGTCCTATGGAAGACTGTCACTATCCTTTTTGGGCGACTAAGACAGCTGAAACATCGAAGGTCGAAAGAGTACAGGAGAAGAAAGGGGCCCTACTTTCCCCACAACCTTCTTTGCCTATTTACATTTTAAACCCTAACCAGGAAACCTTAGATTACATTTTGATAGAAGGTATCTCCGAGTTAGCTTTTAGACTTCGCACTTCACTGTCTCATGTTTACTGCACAGATCCCAACACATGTATGTTTGTTTTGTCTTCCCCTCCCCTTGCTCCATCTCAGATGATGGTGAGTGCAAGGATGTTGTAGCAGCCCTATGATGAAGCATGTGACTACCTAGGGGGTGAGGGTAGTTTTTTAAGAAACCTTACTTTTCCTTACAAATGCTGTGAAGAGACAGGTGTTTTTCTTGTACCGCCTGACTCTCCCACCTAGGGAGGATGGAAAAGGAACAGTACCTCTCTCCCCTTCTTTTTTGTATGTAAATCACACATTATTCCCCCTATACTTTCCCTACCTGATGTCTCTTGCCATGTATTTATTCTTCAGTATGTTACTTACCTCTCCTTAAGCATGCCAAAAGACTGGGCAGAACAAGGATCTTTTGTGCCAGTTGAACAGGGTGGGTTTAAAGAAGGTCACTCCACTATAGATCATTGCTTTGCCCTGTGGGCATTGGCCAGGAAATCGATAGAGCAAAATGGTAAACTGTTCTGTTGCTTTGTTTTGATTCTGTGGACCGTAATAGCCTCTGGGAAGTGCTGGAAAATTATGGGATACCGGATGGCATTTTTGAGTATTTTAAAAGAGTTACACAGTGGCAATTGGAACCAGGTCATTAGAGATACACAGGGGTCACTAACCCATAAAATACCAGTAAAGAATGGCCTTAGACAGGGGTGCGTTCTGGCACCCTTGCTTTTTTCAATCTTTCTAGCGGACCTCCCTGTAGTGCTGGAAATTGAAAGAAGCGCGAGCCTGCGTATGAATAGAAATAAAGTGCCTTGCCTTTTATATGCTGACCACCTTGTGATCCTTGACCACACTGAAATGGGACTGCAAAGGAAACTAAATGTGTTTAAAAATGACTGTGACAAAAAGTTTCTAACTGTTAATATGGAAAAAACAAAGGTCTTATGTTTTGTGAAGAGAGTTAAAAATTGCAACTGGTATTTAGGACAAGATAAACTAGAAATAGTAAGCGAATATAAATACCTAGGCCTTTGGTTTGATAGCTCATTAAAGTGGAGTACTCATTTGGAGGCTCAAGCCGCAAAAGTCTTCTCGTCAGTCTGTGGTTTGAAAAAATGTAATAAAGAATATGGCAATATGTCACACAGACCCATGTTAAATGCATTTGAAGCTATGATGAATGAAATGAATGAAGTGAGTTTTATAGAGCGCACATAGCTGCCCTGAGGCGTCCAAGAGCTAAGATTACCACTGAGGCGTAGGTTGCTTGAGAGAAGGATATCTACCCAACTACTGATTAATCAACAGGAGCGTTTTCAGCTGTTTGCGGAATGAAATGAGATCAGGGTTGGACCTTAGATGCTGGGGAAGAGCATTCCACAACTTGGCCACATTATAGCAAAAAGAGCGGCCTCCCGATCTTGATTTCTTTATTTTAAGAACAATGGCCAAGTTGGCATCGGTTGAGCGCAGCTGTCTGGCAGGATGATAGGGTGTAATGAGAGGTAGATTGATTACTGGGCCTAAAGACCAAAAGGCCTGATGTGCAATACAGAGGGATTTAAAGTTGACTCTTTCCCTAACGGGGAGCCAGTGCAGTCTCCTTAGGCCGGACTTTACTGATGATCTGCGGGGGATTTGTAAAAGAGTCCGTGCGGCGCAATTTTGTATCAACTGCAATATGCGCAGAGTGCAGTCAGGGGCTCCCAGGTATAAAGCATTCCCAAAATCCAACCGTGATTGGATCAGGCCCAGAACCACGGTCTTTCTTGCTTCGAAGGGGAGTAGAGGGAGGATCTTTCTGATGACTCTGAGGATGCCGAAACAGAGGGCAGATAGTCTTATTGCCTGCTGGTCAAATGACAGGGACCTATCCAGCCAGATACCAAGGCTCTTAATGGTATCTTTGGGTGCCGGGGCAGGTCCTAAGCAGGGTGGCCAAAGATTATCGATAGAAGATGGTGCGAGTCGACCCAGGAGCATGAGCTCAGTCTTGTCTCCGTTGAGTTTGAGACAAGACTTGGTCATCCAGCTCTTAACCATCTCCAGACAGCCTGCAAGATCTACGCCCGCTAAGGAGCCCCCTTCCTGCGCCAGAGAGACCACCAGCTGAGTATCGTCCACGTAGGTAATGATCTTAATGCCATGCGGACGGACGGACGATCTCAGCCAGTGGCCTCATGTAGACGTTAAATAACGTCCGGCTCAACGATGATCCCTGCGGGACTCCACATACCAGAGGCTTACTGGTAGAGGTGACATTGCCCTCATATACCTGGAAGGATCTATCATTCAGGTAAGACCTGAACCACTCCAGGGCTTTGTCAGATATTCCGGTATCCAGGAGACGCTGCAAGAGAATATCGTGGTTAACGGTATCAAATGCAGCGCTCAGATCGAGGAGGATGACTGCCACCGATCCTCCCCGATCTAAGATCCTCCTGGACTCCTCTGTGACAGCCAGTAATGCAGTCTCGGTCCCATGCTTGGGCCGGAAACCTGTCTGGGAGGTATCGAGCAGCTGGTTTTGTTCAAGAAAGGTTGTTAATAGACCATTTATGTATTTCTCCAGGATTTTAGCTGCCCAGGGCAGCAGGGAGATCGGGCGAAAGTTGTTAGGATTCTTGGTGTCCAAATTGGGTTTTTTAACAAGGGCCCTCACCATGGCCTGTTTCCAAGCCACTGGGACTGTGCTGGTTTAGATCGAGGTGTGAAGTACTACTAGCAGTGTAGGAAGGATGGTCTGTATAGCAGAGACTAAAATATGTGGAGGTGCTGGGTCCCTAGGGGAGCCTGATTTCACCTGACGCATGAGGGAGGGGAGTTGGTCCGCATCCATCTGGGGAAATTCCACCAACATTGGGGGGCAGTTGAATTTGTTTTCTTGTGGGGGACATAAAGGTTGTCTCCTTCAATCTAGTCTGCTCTGAGGATGGAAAGGAGGTGTAGATGAGATTGATTTTTTGGAAGAAGAAATCAGCCAGCTCTTCACAACAGAGCCGAGGATTTTCGTCAATAAGTGGAGGCGTTGGGAGGTTAATGAGACTTTTAACAATTTTGTAAATCTCCTTGGAACTGGAGCTGGCCTCTGCAATTTTATGTGAATAATACAGGGATTGCGCACTCTTTATGTCTTTTTTATATGCTCTAATGGCCTCTCTATAAATAATTTTGTTGGATCCGGCATATCCTAGTCGCCATTTACATTCTAATCTCTTGCAGTAGCACTTTTTCTCCCGTAGCTCATTCGAGTACCAGGAAGCGGACATCCTAGATCATTTTTAAGACAGTTTTCTTCATGGGGAGCGTGGCATTTAGAGAGTTTGTTATCCATTCATTAAACATTTCATTGGCCAGTGATGGAGTCTGACCAACTGAGGGAATTGAGTTTTGTAACTCATGAGTCCACTGAACTAACGGGATTTTAGACCAATTGCGTGTTTCTCGTAGTGTCAGTGTGAGGGACGAGAGCTTGTCAGTTTTCCATACTAACGGAATTAATGCATGGTCTGTCCAGGGGAGTGCTATAGGGGGGCATGCCTTCAAATTAGGGCAGTTGCTAAACACCGGATCCAACAAATTACCTTTGGTGTGAGTGGGGAATGAAACCAGCTGGGGCAGCTGTAGAGCAGAAAAATCTCCAATTAATTTATTGGCGATAGAGTCATTAGATTCATCGAAATGGATGTTAAGATCGCCTAATAACGTAAAATTGGAGGGCGAAAAAGCAAGGTCAGCGACCAGCGGTGGCAGAGACTCGTGAAACTGTTTGGCTGGGCCCAGTGGGCGATATACAAGTGCTCCTGAGAGACTTGTATTGGGGGAGAATTCCAGGGAGAAAGACAGGCTTTCGCAGTCCGTGAAGGGGTTAGGGGTACAGCGACAAGTGAAACAGTCTCTAAAAATGATTGCTAAGCCACCCCCCCTTCCATTTACGCGGTCCTGTCTCACAATTTGGTAACCCTGCCCCAAGATTTGAACCAACTCAGGGTCAGATTGCGGAGTCAGCCATGTCTCGGTGAGAAAAAGTACGTCAGGTTTTCTCTAATCAAGTAGCAATGATAGTTCTGTGCAGTGTCTTGGCAATGACCTGCAGTTTAAGAGGAACATTCTAAATAGTTGTTGCTTGTGTGTGTAGGGCTTTGGAATGAGATGTATATTACAGTGCCTGCACTGAGTGGGTAGGTCCAGGGGGGGGTACTTATGTACGCAGGACAAATTTACCTGTGAATTGATATCTCGTAATTCTGTTGATGTATATCTCCTGATATTTTTAATGGGAGAGATAGGGGTTGCGGCCCCTGGTTCCGGCCCGTCGCGGACGGGCGCCGACGGGCTTGCCTTAGGCACACCTTCGGCACGCAAACGGCGTGCCCGCTGCGCTTCCTGAAGTTACACATTTTTATATGTGCAGGAGGACGACTAGGGGGGGCGTGGCCTCAAAAAGGGGCGTGGCCAGCGGTCTCGCCGGTAATGGCGGCGGGGTGTTTGTTTCTGCACAGAGTCCCGTGTCAGCGCTAGATCCGCTGCACGTTGAAAGGCAGGAGCGTGTAACCCCGAGTGAAGCAAGGTGATGAATCAGGTAGGTTTACAGATAAAATACATAAATTTAAAATTAGTCACAAGCTTAGCCTACTCCCGGCTTTCCGCCACAGGAGGAATGGTGTCTAACGGCGCTCGCAATCAGTGTCGTTAAGTAGAGTGGG
This sequence comes from Lissotriton helveticus, assembly GCF_964261635.1. Classification (NCBI taxonomy): domain Eukaryota; kingdom Metazoa; phylum Chordata; class Amphibia; order Caudata; family Salamandridae; genus Lissotriton; species Lissotriton helveticus. Next base: position 1,706,089,197 of record NC_136063.1, on the reverse strand, counting down.
TGGGGGGCGTGGGCTCAAAAAGGGGCGTGGCCAGCGGTCTTGCCGGTGATGGCGGCGGGGTGTTTTTTTCTGCACAGAGTCCCGCGTCAGCGCCAGATCCGCTGCACGCTGAAAGGCAGGAGCGTGCAACCCCGAGTGAAACAAGGCGAATAATCAGGTAGGTTTAAAGATAAAATACATAAATTTAAAATTAGTCACAAGCTTAGCCTACTCCCGGCTTTCCGCCTCAGGAGGAATGGTGTCTAACGGCGCTCGTAATCAGCGTCGTTAAGTAGAGTGGGTGGGGGGCGTGGCCTCAAAAAGGGGCGTGGCCAGCGGTCTCGCCGGTGATGGCGGCGGGGTGTTTGTTTCTGCACAGAGTCCCGTGTCAGCGCTAGATCCGCTGCACATTGAAAGGCAGGAGCGTGTAACCCCGCGTGAAGCAAGGTGATGAATCAGGTAGGTTTACAGATAAAATACATAAATTTAAAATTAGTCATAAGCTTAGCCTACTCCCGGCTTTCCGCCTCAGGAGGAATGGTGTCTAACGGCGCTCGCAATCAGCGTCGTTAAGTAGAGTGGGCGGGGACGTGGCCTCAAAAAGGGGCGTGGCCAGCGGTCTCGCCGGTGATGGCGGCGGGGTGTTTGTTTCTGCACAGGGTCCCGTGTCAGCGCTAGATGCGCTGCACGTTGAAAGGCAGGAGCGTGTAACCCCGAGTGAAGCAAGGTGATGAATCAGGTAGGTTTACAGATAAAATACATACATTTAAAATTAGTCACAAGCTTAGCCTACTCCCGGCTTTCCGCCTCCCCCCGCAAGTTTTATATGGTGCAGAAGTGCTCTATTTAAGTGGCAAAAGGGGGTGGGATCGTGAAGAAGGAAAGATTTTAAAAATGCTGTTGTCTTTACCAAACTGTACCATGATCCAAGCAATCAGAATGGAGGTAGGACTAATAGCAGGGAATGTAAAGACCCAAATGTCCCTACTAAGATTTTGGAAATGCCAGGAGACTTGGTTGGGCACGGGATGTAAGGAAAACCCTTCTGACCGTAGCGGCACACCTAAAATTGAGCCTCTCACAGCCATCCCTGGACGTAGTCTAAACAAAGAGAATGCTCAGGGATCAAGGGCACCTATACTCTAGATCACAAGGCCTTGATTATTTGAGGGTAAAAAAATCAGTTAATTGGGTAAGGAGCGCCTGGGAAAAGGAGGCTCGGTTCCCATACTTGGATTTTTTGCCCAATAAATGGTTAAGACACAAAATCCTAAGGGTTCGTATGGGCACTAATCCTTGGAAGACAGAAGGAAAAATAAAAGCAGCCTTGATCCAACCAGATGGTATTTGAAAATGTGGCTTAGGAGTAAGAAATGATATCTTGCATATATTGCTTGATTGCACATTGATTTTAGCAATAAGGAAAGTGTTTTTATGTCCAATATTTTTAAAATATAAGGTGAATTCACATGCTCAAGCCGCTTGTTTTCTTATGGATATGTCATTCCTAGATATTACAATTGCTTTGGGGAAGTTCTTGAAAGCAACAAGAGACTTTGTAATGGAGAAATTAAAGGAGGGGTGTTGATTTTATACTTTTTAGAGTTCTCCTAATAATGAGAATGTTATGAATTTATATTTTTGTAAGCTGTGTTAAAATGAAATGTTGTCTAATTATGTTATCACTATGAGGATCCAAAAAGTTTTATGTATGGTTTAAAGACTATGGTCTAAATAAACATCGTTTTATCTCTCTCTCTCTCGACTTGCCTCTCCCTTCAGTCCAGTATACCCCGCTACCGGAATGGGAATGAAACACTGACAATATGTTTGAGTTTATTAAATGATGAGGTTTTGCAGCACCCAGCTACCTATCAGTGATACTTGTTTACTAGTTAGTTACTGCCCTTGTCCTTCCCCTCTTTAACTATTGGCCACTAATGAGGCGTGCCAACAACATACACAAAAATTGCAATCCCTCGTTCCCGAGAACAACATCAGTACTTAGGGGCATATTTACGAGATTGGTGACAGAGGGCAACTCGGCAGGTGCCACGGGAAAAGGGCAGGAATGCAGCATATTTATCCAATACGCGCTGCATTTCTTTTCTTTCCTCCTGTGCTGGCGCTGTTTTGGCAGCCAAGTGCCAATGCAGGCACCCTTTTACAGGCGGGATTGTTTTTGTGCAGAAAGGGGCCCCTCCAGGAACAAAAACAATCCATGGAGGTACTTCCTCTTTCCACACATAAAAAAGAGGAGAAGAATGAGGAGAAATAAAGATATTTCTCCACATTCTGGAGGAGAAATAAAGATATTTCTCCTCCAGATGCCTCATCTGGGGAGGTGAAAGATTTTAACTCATTACCAGGTTTACAAGTCCTTGTAAATCTGGGAATGCATCAAAAACAATGGGTGTTGCATGGGAACACCTGCCACAATGCCCATGGAACACCTCCCTTGTACAGAGTAAGGCAACGCAGTGATTTGCACTACCTTCTATTGCTCCTTATTTGTGAAGTCATTTAAATCTATGCAAATTATCTTTGAGTTGCTTCATAAATATGATTGAGAGTTTGCTTCATGCATGTTGGATGCCGAAGTCCCCACCTGCAGCACTGTCACCAAATGCGATCAGACCACACAATACAAAAGCCAACATACAATAAAGGGTAATATTCATTCCGGCTGGCTGGTAGGTTCAAATCCCAACCACTGCTCTCAAAATGCTATGCTGGCGCAATGATAGAATCACATATGTTGCAATGGACAAACAATAATGCACTGTGCAACAATACAATCCTGTGCTGGGCAAAGGATGAATAATACAATGAGTAACGATACACCCCGGTACCTTGCAATGGGAGAAATAATGCAATGCGTACTGCTTCCATCATGTAGTGCGCAATGAAGGAATAATGCAATGCGTCACACCCCAATCACGTACTTTGCAATGAAGAAATAATGCAATGCGCCCTGCTACAATCATGTACTTTGCAATTAAGGCATAATGCAATCCGTAGCTACAGTCATGTACTTTGCAATGAAGAAATAATGCAATGCGGGCCGCTACAATCCTGTAATTTGCAATGGAGAAATAATGCAATGCGTAGAGCTACAATCGTGTACCTCATTATGCAGAAATAATGTCAGGTGTCATAAAACAGTCCGGCAGTTCGTTTGCAGCAATATTGGCAATGTGTATTATGACAATCAGCCTCTTTGATAACTGTTGCCCCCCGCACGTATCAACGATGACATAAAGTACAGCTTCTCACTCTGGCCCTAGTACTGCCACTCCTTTGGTCAGTACGGGCCCCAATCTGAGCCAAAGCAAAGGCTCACATCACCAGAAGGACTGAGAGGCCAAGAGAGTGTCCCTCCGGGCCCACACCCAACCCAGGTAGTAATCTACGTTACCTGGGGGTGCAACCCTACTCTCCTATCCTCCTTCAGCGAACTGGGCCTTCCATTCAGAACTTTCTCAATGGGCCTCAGCGGCTCGGCCTGACAGCTCAGCTCCTACGGGGCTGCCGGTCTGGGCCGCAACTGTACGGAAAGTCTCGGGCGGCCGAAGGCCAGACGTACCCCACGCATCTGAGATTGTTTTATTCCGGGTGCACGCTCACCACAGCACCCTCTGGGTCTCCTGTGGCATGAAGGCACACACACACAGCTGATGGGACTTAATGTCGACTCCGAGTGCACGTTCACTAGGCACTCCTTCCTGCGGTCTCAGTTTGCACCAAGACATGCACACCGCGCTGCAGAGACCCACTTTCTTCTGGTGCACACAATGATCAGCTGATCACCTCCACAGTCCCAGGGTGCACCAACGCACGCACCCTGCTACAGTGAGACTTACTCCAACTCAGGTGCCCTGCTATCCAGGCACTCCTCACAAACGCCTATGGCTGCATCACATCACACGCTCACCATGTCTGAGCCTCTCTTCTCCTCTGGTGCACTCGATGACTAGGCGCCCTTCACCAGCGCCTCCGGTGCACCCCGGCACACACCCTGCGGGTCCGAGACTCACTACACTTCTGATGCACACGTTGACCAATGCAAAAACAACAATTTATGGACGGAATGTTGCACAATGGCAAAACATTCACCCCCAGTCACAGATCTGGGTTTAATCCATTGTTATATTGCTCACCACACCACCCCAGTTCAGACATGGCCATATGCAAATCAGTCTTAACTCTGTGCCTCATGGGCACAGTCCAGCCCGAACTGCCAAGCCATGTCTTCCCTGGACCGGAATCAAGGATCCTAGGACTGGTTTCTGGCTATCAGCCGTCATCAGCCAGGATAGCTTGATTCCAGTGGCATGGAGAGCATGGGCCTCACGTCTGAGCATACCCATCCCACTCGGGGTGACAAATGCAAAAACAACAATTGATGGACGGAATGTTGCACAATGGCAAAACATTCACCCCTAGTCACAGATCTGGGTTTAATCCATTGTTATATTGCTCACCACACCACCCCAGTTCAGACATGGCCATATGCAAATCAGCCTTGACCCTGTGCCTCATAGGAACAGTCCAGCCTGAACTGCCATGCCATGTCTTCCCTGGACCGGAATCAAGCATCCTAGGACTGGTTTCTGGCTATCAGCCGTCATCATAAGCAAAAAATGGTTAGGGGTTCTGCCCACTTAACCCTCCCGTACCTGAGCAGGAGACATCCAAGGATGAAAAAGTAGCAAAAAAAGGGTACTGAAGGGATTAATCCTTTTTTAATTTTCCAACAAGAAACATCTAATTATCTTGTGAAACACAAATAGAGCATTATAAACATATGTAGGTCAATTCATATACACACATATGAGCGGACATCTAGGAGGCACGACAATCAACAATCTATATACAAAATATCACATATACATCATATACAAACCATTTACAATATCAACAAACATTTATCTGTACCCTGAATTCAAAAGATATATACAAATATATATACATCAATTTAAGTAAATGCCTCCTCCTAATTTGCAATGGAGTGCACAACAAAGGGGTAGTCCCAAAAGGAAAGCACCAGGGGGTTAGAACATCAACCCAATCTCAAATTGTATAGGTGCAAAACAGAGACAAATCAAATCTTTTTAAGTTGTAACAGGGGACTCCATTCAAACAAAAGGTGTCGACGCAGTCGCGGTCGCGTTTCAGCCAGATGATGTAGGCTTCATCAGGACATGGGTACTCTAATCTTGACGATCCTGGCCACGCCTAGGGCCGGTATACCCGGTAAGACCACCGGGCCACCCACATGGGTGGGGTGGGGGCCGCTATCTTAGCCCAGGTACTGCAAATAATACCTTGTATATATAATATGTCCGCTTGGAAAAGGGGTAGAATCCAAATATGTGTGGCTTAAATCACACGGTCTCTCTCAATTATTCGGGTGACACGAACAAACAGTGTTCACCTCGGCGTTATTCACTCTACCGTCATCAGCCAGGATAGCTTGATTCCAGTGGCATGGTGCGAATGGGACTCACGTCTGAGCATACCCATCCCACTCGGGGTGACAAATGCCAAAACAACAATTGATGGACGGAATGTTGCACAATGGCAAAACATTCACCCCCAGTCACAGATCTGGGTTTAATCCATCGTAATATTGCCCACCACACCACCCCACCTCAGACATGGCCATATGCAAATCAGTCTTCACCCTCTGCCTCATGGGAACAGTCCAGCCCGAACTGCCAAGCCATGTCTTCCCTGGACCAGAATCAAGCATCCTAGGACGGGTTTCTGGTTATCACCCGTCATCAGCCAGGATAGCTTGATTCCAGTGGCATGGAGAGCATGGGACTCACGTCTGAGCATATCCATCCCACTCGGAGTGACAAATGCAAAAACAACAATTGATTGACGGAATGTTGCACAATGGCAAAACATTCACCCCCAGTCACAGATCTGGGTATAATCCATCGTTATATTTCTCACCACACCACCCCAGTTCAGACATGGCCATATGCAAATCAGTCTTGACCCTGCGCCTCATGGGAACAGTACAGCCTGAACTGCCAAGCCATGTCTTCCCTGTACCGGAATCAAGCATCCTAGGACCGGTTGCTGGCTATCAGCCGTCATCAGCCAGGATAGCTTGATTCCAGTGGCATGGAGAGCATGGGACTCACGTCTGAGCAGGACCGGAGTCTTACTGAAGGACCGGGGACGTATGAGAATACTGAAGGAATGGCGAAAGCCCTCCATATGAATTAACAGAACTAGGAAGCAACACACCCTGACTTCCTTACAAAACCTAACCGTGACGCCAAGATCGTCCCTAACAGAAACCAACTGCGGGTTGGAATTATCACCGCTAAATAAATTTGACCGCGCTACTACAGATAGAGCCTTGAGAAAGTCGTGGGTTACATTCCCAATACGACGAAACACGTGTTGGCTGTGCAAGTCCAGGAATAAACTTCACAAGAAACAACCGGATCATATGAACAAGAGTCATTTCTGAATGCAAGAATGATGAATGTATAATTCTGAAAAACTGAAAAAGACTTGATATTTTACGTGTGCTAGGGAGCTTTTTTGCTTATGTATGGGCCTTTGCCAAACTTAAAGAGGGTTGTGGTTCTCTTTACCCTTTAGCACCGTTTTGAAATACTGAATTTTCTACATTAGTGTGATATTCTGACTGGCGCCTCAAAAACCTAAAATAATACCATTGGCCTAGTATTTTCCCTGGGAGCCCCCCTGACACCGACTAACCACGCACGCAACCTAGGAATCATCCTCGACTCTACGCTCAGCATGACCAACGAAGTTAACGCCGTCTCCTCCTCATGCTTCCACACCCTCCATATGCTCCGCAAGATCTACAGATGGATCCTGACGAACACTCGCCCTCATCAGCAGCCGAACGCCCTCTATGCCGGAGCCCCAAACAAACTCATCAACAGACTCCAGAGAATCCAGAACGCCTCCGCTCACTTGATCCACAACGTCCCCCACAGAAACCACATCACCCCCCACCTGAGAGATTTACACTGGCTCCCTGTTAACAAAAGAATCACCTTCAAACTCATGATCCACGCACAGAAAGCACTACACAAGACTGGCCCCGCCTACCTCAACAGCAGACTATCCTTCTACGTACCCAACAGGAATCTCCGCTCTGCCGACCTGTCCCTGGCCACCGTCCCACGCATCCACAGAACCACCTCCGGAGGCAGATCCTTCTCCCACCGTGCCGCCAAGACCTGGAACGCCCTCCCCCTCCACCTACGCCAGACTGCTGACCCCCCGGCGTTCAGAAGACTGCTCAAGACCTGGCTCTTCGACCACTAGCTGCTTCTCTCCCCCCCCAGCGCCTTGAGGCCCTTGCAGGTGTGTAGCGCGCTCTACAAATTTCCTGATTGATTGATTGATTGAGCAGAGGTTCCTCTTGACCACAAAATTGGTCCAAGCCCTTTCAGTCTCAATCCATTTCTATGCCATTCCAATGTTCAGGGGTCTCAGCTCTCATAGTTATCACTCTAAATGTCTTTAAAGTTTGTCGTGCTCATAGGTCCCTGACCCCTGCCTATATCAGTTCTGGGTGTCTTCCTCCCAGTGTCACCTTTCTCCATTTGATACTGGGGGTCCGGATCCTTAATCACTCAGCAGTAGACAGGTCAATTGTTTTATAGCAGCTACCCAGACTTCTTCAACTCCCGGGGATTTACCTCGCCTACTCTCCAGATGCATGTCAGCCTGGTGCCATCTCAACCACTCCCTGGGTCAAGACCTCCCCCAGCTCCTCACACCTCTTAGATCTAGACAGTCAAACCACATTCAGCAGTGACAAGCAGAAATACTTAAAGCACAAAACTCAACCACTTTCTAAAAGAGTGGTTTCTGAACACACAATGACAAAACCACTTTCATAGAAAGGTGTGTTATGACACTGTGAGTTCATACATACTAAACTCCACCTCTCCGTTTTAAACTTATGGGAAACTAGGCTAACAAAACACAATACCCAGCCTCCCTCATTCTGTCCTATGGGAAGGAGGGCCTTTCACCAGTGAAAAACGAAATAGAGTGTTTTTCATTGTCAGGACATAGCACACACCTCAGTATATGTCCTGCCTTTTACTTACACTGCACCCCTCGCAGGGGTTACCCAGGACCTACTACAGGGGTGCCCACTGTGTAACCAAAAGGGAAAGTAAGGCCTGCCAATTGCTTGCTCTCATCAGGACAACATGCTAACTTAGCAAACTGATCGCCGGCCCTACACTGCAGGCCTGAGTTCCCTTCTCCACGCACCTTTGCTTTACTAGCCCTGGCACACACAGTGCAAACAAACCAATCATGGCCAACCAATTACCATTACACTTTACACAGGGAACACTTGTACTTTGACACTGATTAGCAGTGGCAAAGTACCAAAAGCATCTAAATTGGCAACTCTATGTCAGGAAAACGGTCTAGGGTGAACGCAAAAAGTTTAAGGAACTTTAGCCAAAAAGGCCAAGTCCTACAATGCATGTACGATGTTGTGTGGTGCAAGCATGATGAAAAGTAGATTAAGCAATGTATGTTAGCTCTTTCAATTTTCCCAAACCATATTGCAGGGTTTCCCAAAGAGCCATCTTAATGCTGGCAGTAGTGAGCTAGTACTAGCAGGGTAGACTTCACAAAAGGATGTCTCACATTTTCCAAATGATGAGTGTGAGGTGGACTCCAACTGCAGAATTATTCAAAAGGATCATCCATCACAGGCAACTAGACTGAAAGAAAACACAGAGTTAGTGAATAATCCAAGACCGAGATCACCCTGATAAAAAAGTCAAAAAAATAACAACTAGCAAGCAATATGAGAAGCTAGCATTTAATTTATTTACAAAATTGAAAACTAGACTTACTATAAGTAGTAACTTTATGAGTAGTACCTCCAAATATTTTAAAAGGAGTTACTACTAGTTAGTTCCTACTTGTTAAGTTACTATTCAAAAAGTTACTGGTAGTCCAGTTACACTGCAAGAGTAATTTTACACCATTAGTTTAACTTTATCTTCATGAATCAGGCCACAGTGCACACCAGCACTACCTATCCTTGGACAGACATGGTTCTAAGACTCTGCACCACTGATGATTTCCCTTCCATGCTTGGGTAAGTATTAGGGCTGGCAAGGACTATTGTTATGTTGAGAAGATCCTGTAACAATTGGAGCTGTTTTGACCACATCCACACCACCATGTGTGTTATCCATTTATGGTGGAATGATTAAGTCACACGTCAAAGAATCACTCTACCTTGGGGAAGGGGATACGGAGTTACAGAGAATAAACCAAGATTCAACAAGTCAATAAACAGCACATCATGATATTTGCATGGAAGGAAGTTACCCAATGCAACCAGTGCTTTAGCCCCAGAGCCTCAAGTTATCAAATGTTTATGTTAACCAGGTTTGAGAAATACAAAATATGGAAAACTTGCACAGTTCTAAAAAATGTTATTAAGAAAAGTTAGGAGTGTTATGAAGCTTTTGTGAAGAAGAAGAGAAGACCGGTGGATGTAAAAAAATAAATGTCAATAATATGGAGTCAACGTAAGCTTCATGAGAGATGAGAATCAAGCACACAGAGCTTAGGCTGCTGCATTTGTGTGCAATTAACTGAGAAGTGAGAACAATCTCTTCTCTTATCACCAATTTCAAACAATAACAGCATGTACCACGTTGTTCAGTCTCACATATGAATATAACATTTAGCCTTGTGTGTCTATCATGTGACATGTGCCCAGTGACTGTTCACACAGACCATAACCGCTTAAATGGAGTTTGACATTGGAGCCACTGCTCTACATTTTCCTAATCAATGCACCTCTCTCCAGTCCACATGAGTAGGCCTCTTTGAGTCATGTTGTTTCTCATTGAAGTAGAAAAGCATTGTTACTATCATCTGTCTACTAGCTTATGTGGTAGTCTCATCCTGACCCAAATGAGATAGACCAGTGGTGCTAATGAACAAGAAAATGAACAAGACAAGCAGAATAATCTGAGCATTTTGTGTAGTTTTGGTAAATGAACTGACTTCTCTTGGAAGAAACTGTTAAAAAAAGAAGTACACAAAGGGACCAGCTAGTTATTATAGAGAAATGTAAAAGCAAGGCAAACATTTAGGCAAACTCATCCCCCTGGTTTCAAATATTACAAATCATGTTTGAGAATTAGTTACAACACCCTCCTACTTACTAAATGAACCATCAATCAGTCAATATTATTAATTGGTGCGGTAGTTACCTAAACCAAGCATGGTGCACATTTGACTGTTACATTTCTTTTCCATGGAAGCAATACCCTCCAGGGTAGTCTTGTATAATGATATTTACTGGCAGGGAATGAAGTATAGGGATGGGAGGCATTGCCTCATATCCTTAAGTGAATGGAGGCTTCTTGTGTGCACACCTGTACACTCTATACATGTCAAATGGGGTACGTAAGTCAGACACCAAATATATAAATGTCTTCTTCCCAAAGTTGCTTGACAATATATTCAAGTTCTGTTGTTGGCTACTTAACCAGGGAAGTAGATTTTATCCTCAAACTCAGGAGGTTTGCCCGAAGTTCACCAGCTAACACACTTCAGTCTGATCAATTGCCCACCGCCTCCTGTGCTATTTCAAGAACAGTATACTCTTTTTATATAGAGTGTTTGTAAATTTTAATTATGGTCAATCTCTCCATATTTTGAGTTGTGAGACTGGTCCTTCTAACTTTGACAGCTATGTCAGCTGTGCTGAACACACACTCAGAAGACACACTTGTTACCAGACAGGCCAGATAATTTATTGCCAGCCTGCTGAACACCTCGTCCTATAGCAATAGACTAATGCTTTTTGATCCAGGTTTTTAGGTCATCCAGACAGTCTTCAGCCATCCTCTGAATGGTCATTGCTGCTGCCACTTACTCGACCTCTGTTGCATTCGCCTCTCCACTTGGCTTAAGTGGTGCCATTTAAAATCAAGCAATTGCAGAGTTTGGGTCTCGTTCTTCTGTTGCTGGTGTTGCTGGTGATTATAGTGTTGGCTGTGAGACAACAGCCCTATTCTCTCTGGATTTTGAAGGGTGAACGCAAGGGCTTCTGACTGGGCCTGTAAGATCCAGCTGTTTTTCTTCCAGGACTCTTGCTTGTTTGATAGCCCAGGTCTTGTGAAGTGAAATCCCTTTCTGAAAAAGGAATGAAAGTGGCATTATTGTTCAGTACAGTGGATCAAGAATTGTGGCACTTATATGTACCCTTTAGAAGACACAATCTCTTCATGCAGCCTTGGATTAATAGCTAAGGGTAGGATTAAACTCTGATTAAGCTCTGATCCAACTCATAAGCTACTTCATTCATACCAAAGATACATTGTGCCACCTCTTTCAACTGGTCCTGTAGCACATGCAAAAACAGGTTTGCTTTTCTCATCGTACTATCCCCCTTGCAGACTTTCCATTAGAAAAACTCAAGTGGAAATAGCATGTATCAGGCAATTAAGTAGCCCCCCTTTTGTAGTAATCAAAAATCCACTTCTCAGTGGTTCCACTGATACTTAGTCCATTTAAACTAACAAAGAAGAAATTGGCACAGAAGCTGAAATATAACAGAGAATTTTATTAACCTCAAATGAGGTGAGACTACGTCACGCAGCTGAATGAGGTAGTCTAAAGAGTACAGAAAACTGGGGATTTATATATGCTTTAGAGTTACATAGTAAGCATAAATGCAAGGGGCAGTACTAGCTCATGTAAGCATGCAAAATGACTAAGATGGGCATGCAGAATCTACTTGCTCAACAAAGTGGCAGGAGAGTTACTTCTCCATACAGCAGCAAAATAGCCTGACAGTTATACTAGAGAAGCAGGTGCATTCTACTACCTAGGCCTTTCTGGGCATGTGCGAAGTGGAAGATGCTAAACATAGTTTGTCTCTAGGCAGACTACAAGAGCAGTTAACAGAAAGGTAGGACAGAGCACATGGCAAACAAAATGGAGGCCAGAAATACAAAATGGCTTTCAGCTCATGCTAACAAATCTGTCCAATATTTAACAGATAGTCCTTTTAGCATGAGCTAAAGACATTCCTATGATCCAGAAGGAACATAGAAAATATTTGCATGTTAATTTTCATAATTTTATCAATTTCCTAATTCATTGCTAGGTGGGCATTTTCCAATCTAAACATTTCATTAAGGTTGTATGAGCAGTAATACAAGGGGAACAGAGCATTTAGTCATCATTAACATTCAGATAACAGAAGAAAGTAATGACCACTATTATGAATAGAATTATCATTTTTCTAGTCCTAAGCAAAAGCTAGTCCTAAAATCATCTAGTAGCTCCTATACATTTCAGTGACTATTATTTACTCAGGTGAGACAGTGGTGATCCTTATCAATGCTCTCAGGTGAAATAGGAATATCCTTCATCAGAGTAGAGACAGAACACTATTTTAAAACGATGCCAGCAGAACAGTAAGAACAGTCACACAAATTTACTTCTGGTGGAGCATGTTGGATGCTAGGGGTGGAGCCACTAGAGGCTATTCCTCTTCCATGGCAATTCAGTCAAATGGGAACATCCCACACCCACTTTTATACAGTGGCACTGGAAACACTTGTGCAACTATGCCAAAGTCCGTTCTAAGCCTCTTTGGTAGGCTTCTATCGTCCATCAAATCTGCTTCCGTTGTCTTTTTCCGTGTTGGCCCTCTTGATCCAGGCCTTCCATGAAAATAATGTTTCTCAGGATCTGTTGGAGTGCCCTCCTGGCAAACACTCATAGCTCACTCGAAAGCCTCAATGTCTCAATGTAGTGCAACAGTGTCTCTCCTCTGCGGCAGGCACTACAGATAGTGTGCTCTTTGTTGGTCGTGGGCACAGATCATCTCGTGCAGACCCAGCCACTGCTTAAACAGAAAAAGCAATAAAATTCCATCTTCAGCTACATTCTAAGGTTCCAACACTCATTATTCAGTGTCAGAGGACGCTCGGCTGCTCTTTCATTTTATTTTTCCTTTCAACATGGGTTCCACAATTTAGTGCCTTTTGCCAATCTTGCATCCTCCGGTGCACTGCCCTTCTGTTGGAGTAAAGGAAAGGGGTGGCCAAAACTCAGGCCAAGGGGCTCAAGGGACTGCGCGCTTTCAGAGGTTACCAGCACATGACAGGTACAAAACTAAAGCCTCAAACCAGCCCTGCCATCAACAACAGGGATCCTTCTCTTTCGCTCTTTTGCACTGAAACTCTGGCTTCGTGGCAAACGGGGAACCAGCTCCTCCTTCTTGTCTGATGTCCAACGACGTCTGATGGAGCAAGCACGATGCTTTGGAGATACCATTGATGGCGGGCTGGCGATCGCTGTCCAGCCTTGCTCCTTTCTGGGTGCTGGAACTGTAGGTCCAAGACCTCTGCCTTTCATCTGTAGCTGTCACTGATGAGAATTAGGCTTAAATCACTGTTCTGCAGGTTATTATGACTCTTCCTTTTATTCTGGAAGATCCTGCAGAACCTAGTGACTTAGGAAATGTGACACAGTTAATTTCCTTCAAATTAGCGCAAAAACTGTTCATTGTATTTAACAACGGGACTGCAAGCAGGTGGCCTGCAATCTTCAAAGGAGTGGTCTAGAATGCCCTGTCACTCTCAAAGAATACAAAGGCAGTACTTCTAGTCTCTTCAATTGGGTACTTTTCATATCATCAATAATTTCCATGTGGGAGCATTATCCTCTGCAATTTAAGGGTAGGTAGCTACATGGGAATTCTATCTAAATGTGTGTCCTCACACATAGTGGCATTATCTAATGGGGTAAATTCCTTATCTAGAACACCTCAAAAGGGAAATCAAATGATACAGATTATCAGGGACATGTAGATACCTCCCCTTAATAATTTTGCATCAGCTGCACTATGCAATACACAGGCTAATAATCAAAATGTGGAAACAAAAGACAAGAACTAGAGAGTCCTGGTATTTCCATGATTAGAACACATCTGATCCCAACGAAAATTAAAGCAGCAGGAACAAAAGGGGAAAAAAAAACAAATTAAAATAGGCATTACAAATTTGTCATGTTCAAAAAATAAGCGTAAGGTATCTCCTATTGAGGTGGAAAACTTGTCTTACTATAGTATTGAGTCAGTTAACCAGTCCATCACTATCCTGACAGTCAGACTGGAAAACATCAAAGTGGGCTTAAAGAAAATTTTTGAAAACCTGTCTCGTCACACAAAAGGGAATTATACATAATATGGGGGGCCCTAATACATCACTGGAGTCTGGAAGTGTGAACTTGAACAATACACCAACAATAATAAAAGAGCTGACTAGTGAAAGGAATACGGAAAAGGGAAATGGGACTAGGACACAGCTAAAATCCCCAATAACTAGGCACAATGCAACATCGATCAGGGGAGAAGCGGCAAGGGAAAAATCTATAGGAAGGACAAGAAATTACTTGGATGATAGTCAGGCATGTGACACAACACCAAGAGTACGGGTGATACACAAGAGACCAAAATAGTAGACAATTTTAACTCTACCACTGGCCGCTACACCATATACTGTAATCTCAGCTACTGATCCAGTTCCTTTGAGGAACAAAACCATACACTACCTAGGAAGCAGAACATGATTAACTAATGCAATATCATGAGAAAGGTTCAGGTCACCTTTAGTAAGAGCCACACATTTTTTGTCCTCCTTAGAGTCCAATCAAGGAACATTTAATCAAGGGCTGCCTGTTCCTTAAGGGAAGGGGCAGTAATGTGACTAACTACAGGTGACACGCTTTTAATCCTATATAACTCTATTATTTTTCTTCAATACCATTATAGCCAAATAGACATGCATTCGTGAAGTGTTGTCTCTCATGTTCACAGCATGAAATATTATATCTGTGGAATTTAGTAACCAAAACAAGTCCAACCAACTGTTGCGTAGCGATGGGCATCGTCATGACCATCCCCTTACAACACTTGGGAGCTTGTAATAGTATCAAAAGTAAAATTATAAAAATAACGCAAAAACAAAAAACACGCATAAAATAAAAACTCACATGTCAAGCCTTCAGGTATACTTGCTGTATACCAAGCACAGAAAGCATAAACAAATTACAGTAGCACATGCAAACGAGCGGTGACACAAAATACTATGTCATGCACTTCACGCACAGTGAACCTGCAGCCCAAAACCCAATATTCTGGCCTGCCTAATTTGTCAGGCTTAAAATTAATATTCAATTTCCTCCTTACTTTCCTCACCCCCCTTTGACAGCAGGTCACCTTAGTGGTGATCGGCTGTCAAATACAACTTACTGTGTCACTTCTGACACACAGGACCAGCAAGAACAACATTAAGCCACCTTAATGTTGACTGTCCAAAAGTAAAACTGTTTCACAGACACTCTGGGTGTCCCTTGCGCCAAACTCTTTCCTGTGAAAAATAAATCTGAATTTGCTAATCGTTTTTACCTAGGCATGTAGCCCACAAAATTCTAAGAAAGAGCTTCATCTTATTTTCTGTCTAAAACTAATGCTACATTTTATTTTCTGTTAAATGAAGGCAACTACGTGGACATTATTTTTCAAGAGCAAAAGCAATATACTTCTCTAAAAATCCAGAAATCGGCTATTTGTATTATACCTAAATGTATGCAGTTACTGAAGCCTAAGGCACTTTAAAGCTACTGTAAATGACAAGAATGCAGTTTAAATAGTCTATTTCACTCAATTTCGACTTTGATATTTGGGGCACTTAAAAATAAATATCCTATAATTGTGTTACATATTAATCATCCTCAGGATGTTCTTTACAGATTGCAGAGATTGGACATTAGACATATCTCATGTAAATCTTTAGAAAAATGAGTTTTTTTTACACCTGCACCAAGTGAAATTCCACATGCAAATGTCCTTATTATGCGATACAACACAACTTAAACTAAATTGTAATGCTAGGAGTTCACAGTATGAGCATTAAGATTTATAAATAGTAAAAAACGATTTTAAAAGCACTTATTTAAAAAAAAATCATAATTAATAATTATTTTTAATAAAACCAATCATTTTTGATAATACCACATATAAAAAGAAAGCTGCATCCCTTGCCTATCATTTTTAGACGTATTCTTTCATAAGCCTAAGCACAGAAGCCTAACTTAAAACACGACAAATTTTTGCGCCACTTTTTTTTTTAAAAAGAACAATTAATTTAACATTAGAACCAAGAATATGCTTATAAAAATGCTTAAAGAGAGGAAACCCTTAATTGAAATGTTTTCCTGTAATACAAATAATGATCCTTATTTTTGTAACCTTTTCTAAAACAGCATTCTGAAATGCAAAGTTTCACCCGTGTTTAACTGAGGAAGTCCTGGCTGAGTAAACATTCCTGTCTATTTGTGGCCTACAAAAACGACAGCTGCTTGCTTAGCAGCAGTAAAAGCTGTTTCTCAGTGTTGAAACGTGAGCACGGTGGCAGTCTTATTTAAAACTAAGAGACTTCTAGTTTTAAAATGCGTGTGCAGTACAGCAAAATCCAATGTGTTTGCCTGTTAATATCTAATACAATGTATCTAAGGAAAATGCGTTATAATTGTTTAATTATTACAAAACACACAATTTCGTTTTTGAGGCTTTTTTATATCTATTGAATGTGATTTCTAATTTTATCTTTTAAGCATTTAACAGTTTGTACATGTGCGTAATTGCTTACTCTATAAAATATATAGCAACATTTAGCTATTGTAGCATATCATATGGTTAATTCCTGAATTTTTATTTAATTTCTGCTACATATTAATTAACTAACATTTTTCATAACAGACTGAAGACAAGAAAGTCCACAAACACATATTGAGCACATTTCAGACATATATAATGGCAAACACTCAGGACACACAATACAGCGCGCTTAATAGCCATTATTTCATAAATAGCGCTATCGCTATTTACTTACAGAAGTTGCACTAATGGGAAAACCGCAAACCACATAGACATTTAAACACACATTTAACCCACAGATCAACACTTAGGACAGAAACAAAGGACAGCCCACAGACTGTACTTAAACCAAACCATTTGTAAATACTAGTTGTAAGTCATATTTACAAGAAGCGCTTCTCAATAGTATTCCAAAAGACTGCAAAAACAGCCCAACAAACTATTTTATTTCCAAGTGGCCAAAATACACTCAATTCACTAGCTTTGGCTGGCAAAACACCAAAAACCGCTCTGCATATCTTCATTCGTAAAATTGCGCAGAAAAAGGATCCTTGTATGTGTTTTGTCATATTTTAATTCCCTGGGGATGCAGAATCACCAAGGAAGAAATATGTTGTTACACCTAAACCTATTTAGGTATTCCCTCAAGGGAGCCGGCTAATTAAATGCATATCTCTCTATAGTACCTTCAAAGAGCAACACATTCTTCGATGTGTGCTTGAAACAGGCATGCCAAAAATAGTGCAAAATATGCAGTATTATAATCAAAGTAGTTCTTAAAGTACTCTTCACACGTTGAACCGTTAAAATTTCATAGGAGTAGAGAAAAATGTCCTCTTTACCTGCCTATATATGTTGCAAATATATGGTTTTTCATACAATTCAAAAAAATGAATTCACTAGAATTCACTACTTGGCCAATTTCAAATTCATATCGTATCATATTCATGTTCAAAATCAAATTCCCGGGTAAGTGTACCTAAACTAAGCTTACCAATCGGGTCCCGGGTAAGTGTTCCTAGACTATCTTACCAATCAGGTTTCAAACCTACAACAAGTGCCTCAAAACGGTTCTTACCAAACAAATGGTTGTCTACATTCTAGCTGCCAAGTTCTAAATGACCTAACAGTCTTTTTTTTTTTCAAAATACTCACGCCAAAAAGGTTCTCACTCAGGGGTGACATCATGTGGAGGAGCAAAATCAGGAAGATGAGAAATATACTGGGCTGCAGAGACAGAAAATCCCCAGAATCTCCATGCACAGAGTACCTCCTTAGTAGAATCCTGTCCCGTCCTCCTCAGTAGATTTCTGTCCCTGACAAGATCACTCCCTCAGATAGTCACTTCTGATGAGGTCCACGTTGGAGCGCCAAACTGTAGTAATCAAATATCCACTTCTCAGGGGTTCCACTGATACTTAGTCCATTTAAACCAACAAAGAAGAAATCGGCACAGAAGCTGAAACATAACAGAGAATTTCATTAACCTCAAATGAGGTGAGACTACGTCACACAGAAGCCTTAGCAACTGAATGAGGCAGTCTAAAGAGTACATAAATCTGGGGCTTTATATATGCTTTAGAGTTACATAGTAAGCTTAAATAAGGGGCAGTCCTGGCTCATGTAAGCATGCAAAATGACTAAGATTGGCATGCAGAATCTACTTGATCAACAAAGTGGGAGGAGAGTTACTTCTCCATACAGCAGCAACAATAGCCTGACAGTTATACTAGAGAAGCAGGTACATTCTACTAGCTAGGCCCTTCTGGGCATGTGCGAAGTGGAAGATGCTAAACATAGTTTGTCTCTAGGCAGACTACAAGAGCAGTTAACAGAAAGGTAGGACAGAACACATGGCAAACAAAGTGGAGGCCAGAAATACAAAATGGCTTTCAGCTCATGCTAACAAATCTGTTCAATATTTAACACTTTGTCTGCCCTCATTGTCATTCTTTCCCAGTTACCTCCCCAACTCTTTGAAGGATGATTAATCTGTACTGCTACAACAGATGCTGCAACATGCTGTAGGTAAAGTTCCAATGTGTTGCCCCCTCCTTTATGAGAGCTTCAACCTGTACTCTGTTAGCACACCGAACAATATTGAACTGCTTCCAGGCTTTAAAAGAATGACTGAAATGAATGCTGGCTCTTCAACAGATGGGCGGTATATTGACGACTAGGTCTTATTTTTGGAGAAAGTCCTGCATAATTAAATTAATGCAATGCACCAAATACAGGACCCTGGGATGTCCACCATCTGCCATGGCCTAGACTATATTACAGCCTTTGTCAGTGGCAACAAATCCAATTCTGAGACCTCTGTGTGAGAGCCATTCAAACTCTTTGAGCCTGATTCACATGTGCCGCTGCACTCGTAGTGGGACCTTCACATTGTAGTTTCTCATTACAGAGGTCCCACCATGAAAGCGGGCTCCCCACCATGACAGCGGGGCCTCCGTCACAAGTTCATAGACCCAGTCTGAATCGGGCTCACTGCTGGTAAACTTTTCTAAGATATTTGTACCCGTATGGGATTTTTCCAAGGCAAACATTGCTATTGTTGTGTGCCACTGAATTTCCTGAAAACCTTCTTCAGTACTGAGACCAGCAGAAAGGTGTTGCTTAACTCCCACAAAAGAGATCCAGTGTGCAATGATACACATGTAATCTGTTGATTGACAACTGGTCCACATGCCTTTCATCAGGGGGACAGACTGAGCAGCACTCTTCTGCATAGCTTGACCAGTCAATTGCATCCCATCATGATGGAGCCCTGAAACAGCAACTCTAACAAAATGGAGCAGCTGGGAACGTTCCATTTTGGGCAGGTGCCGCATTACATTTGAAAAATCCCCCTGTTCCACAAAAGAAAAATTGAGGAGGTGCAGTGCTAACATGTTAGCCAACTTCCAGCTGTACACACGCTCTGTTGGGTGGTTGGGTTCATCGGTCCTTACCTGACTATAAACATGTCCTTAACACCTTGGATATTTTTCTTTTGTTGTGCCACTGACACCAGAGAATTCCAGAGAAAATCATGAGGTGGTTGCATCAATGTGCATCTTGTAGGAGAAATCACTGTCTGCGGTGGTGTATGCATCCGAGTCTTGTAACATTCGAAGGGTGTACTTTGACAGTGGTAGTGGTGGATGCAGGCCTGAGTGGGGGTCTTACAAATATGAAAGCCAATGGAGGTTGTGGAACCTCATCCCTCTGAGCAGGTTGAATATGAGGGATCATCTCTGCATCCTCTGAGCCATCCTCCATACTGACAATCACTGGCTCATCATCACTGTCACTTTCTGTAATTCTAAGGTTCTCAGGATCTTTCATTTTTCCTTTTCTCTCGTGGCAGATCTCAGACTCAGCTAGGATCAAATCCATGTCCAGATCACCAGAAGGGGGCTTACAGAAGATGGTGGAGTACTTTTTCTTTTTCTTGCTGAAGATCGTGAAGCCAGTGGTTAAAGAGCAGCATCTTGTTCAGCAGGAAGCTCAATTTCCTGTTCTGCTCCTTCTTCAGGAAGGCCAGTAGTTGACGGTGGATCCTAATGGTCACTTTCCTTAGAAGATTGGTTACTTTGCAGTTGAGACAAATCCAGTTCAAATTCCATGCTCGTCACAATGACTGCAGTGGCTGCATTGCTTGGAGACCTTCAGCTTGGACTTAGGTTGTGGTGCTTCTCCCAGCCTTTTGCTGCCCAGAGGAGGATGCGGTCAGTACACCACATTTCCTGAAAAGGTGGAGGGTGGTAGTCCAGTGTGGCAATCTCCTTCTTATCCCCCTCACTGTCAACTTATTTGACAGGAAAACCCTTCTTTAGGGCCATCTTCAAGTTCTTACCTCTGGCAGTTGCTACTCAGCTGCACAAGCAAAAGCAGAAGAAGACTCAGCTGTTGTCTCTGCCAACCTTCTCTCTGGCAGTATTGTGTGCGATTTCTCTTGTGCACCTTAAAGCAAGAAAAACAATAACAAATCAGTGAAACATGGCAT
This sequence comes from Lissotriton helveticus, assembly GCF_964261635.1. NCBI lineage: Eukaryota > Metazoa > Chordata > Amphibia > Caudata > Salamandridae > Lissotriton > Lissotriton helveticus. Next base: position 1,706,068,489 of record NC_136063.1, on the reverse strand, counting down.
TTGCAATTTAAATCTCCAGAAAATATAATGCAATGAGGTCATTACAAATAATTAACAAAAGTGTATCCATTCCAAATCATGCATACAAATAATATTTTAATAACATACAGATTGAAAAGGTTACTTTATGGGCCTCTAAGGCCTATGAGACATGTGTACCAGGCAGGGGGTGCAGGGGAAAAAGTAACAAAATTATTGCTGTTATGTGGCGAACCTATGGCCTATGAGATACTTATTATAGGCAGGAGGTGCAGGAGAAAATGTCATATTAAAAAAATATATATATTCTGGTGTTCACCCATGCCCTGTGAGATACCTGTAACAGGTAGGGGGTGCAGGGAAAATGAAATATTGTTTTTCAAAAATGATTTCTAGGGTGCACCTATAGCCTGTGATACACTTATAGCAAGGAGGGGGAGCAGGGGAAAATGGAATAATTCTTAAAAAAAATATTGCTGTTATGTACCCATGGCCAATGAAACCCCTATGCACCTCATGGCAAGCAGAGGGTGCAGGGGTAAATGGAAAAATTCTTAAAACACTTTTTTTGTTGGTGTGTGCCTTTTGCCTATGAGACCCCTTTGGCATGAGGGTGCAAGGAAAAATGTAATATTCATAAGGAAATTATTTCTGGTTTGCAGTGCTCTTATGGCTTACGAGACACCTATGGCAGACGGGGGAGCTGGGGAAGATGTAATAATTATTAAATATTTGATTTGATGTGTGCCTATGGCCTATGAGACATGTATAGCATGCAGGGGGGGGGGGGGGGGCAAGTAAAAATCAAATAACTGAAAAAACAATAATTGTTGGTGTCCCCCTAGGGACTCTGAGAAATCATACTGGAGGAATGGAGGTGTGGTGCAAAATGGAAAGATAATGAATAAAAAAAAACTACTGCAATCATCCTCATGCACAATAAATTTGTATCAGGGAATAAAATGACAAACAAACAAAAAGGCATAGGTCTCTTCTATCACTGTCTCTGGAAAATGGCTATGAAAAGTGTAAGCAAATAATATAATACACTGTCTGCGCAACATGGCCACATGTTTAGAACAGCAAACAAGAAGGCATGGACAATAAAGAGTACATGGAGGCGTATCACAAAATTACATTGGCTACACAGAATGGCACCTCTGATATGTGACCACAAATAGAAAAGGTATGGATGAAAAAGAACACATTATGGCAAAAACACACCAACGACACAAAGTGGCCCCTGGCAACATGTTCATAACAGCAAGCAAGAAGGCATGGGCAATGAAGAACATATGGAGGCCTATGGCAAAAGCACACTGTTTACACAAAATGTCTGTCCTGACACATGGCAAGGTGAACAAAGGCAAAACTGTGGCCTTTGCTAAACACACACACAGTGATCACTAGAAAGTAGCCACTTTTAAACAAAGAAGAAAACGCTACCATTAATTCAACAATGCTAAAACTGAAAATTAAGTCAACTCGAAAAATATCCCAACTACAAACATCTCATGCCATCAAAAATTACCCCACCAGAATACACTTTAGTATTTTGCAGAAAAACATATTTGGCTATTTCTACAGTCGGCAGAGCATCATGGTCATGCAAGTGGGAGCTGCGGTCAGGTAAGAACTATTTAATTTAGTTTATATAACATCTTGGTAAGGAAATATTGCATGGTGAGCTAGAGGGAGGTATGCAGATGTTATTTATTGAAAAATAATTGTATGTACTTTGTGTTTTAACCAGTTTTATATACCAATACATGATGCTTTTGTATGCACATGTCTGGACAGTTTTTTTTCCAACTTTGGTTTAAAGAAAAAGTACAAAATCACCTTAATTTTTTTAAACCTATTTGAATTAAACCCAACATTTAAAATTTGTTGCATCAAGTTTTTTTTTCGTTTGGCAAAAGAGGGCAAAAAATCTGGATCCTTAAGTTGCTCTTATGTTTTTGCATGAATTCCTTCAGGGATTGAATTTGGTTTTTATTTAAAAAAAATTATAATTCTTGGGGAAATTATTTTTTGGGTTGCGTCTTTTCTAGAATTTCAGTGAAATGCAACATAAAAATTAGGGGGATTTCTGCTTTTTTCTGGATGGTCAGCTTGATTTTGATGGAAACTCGATTACTTGAGACTCTTACTGATAGGTTACTGAAAATTTCACCAAGAATTGAAAAAAGAAGACAACTACTGGTAGAAAGTGAAAAAATGCAAATTAGATTAGTTTGTACAGTGAAAACAGAATAATTTTAGAAAGTGTTAGTTTGGGTTAGTAGTGTACAATGTAGGCATTATTGTCAATGAGGAAATTAATTTTTTTTCCAACAGAGTTTTGGACATTTCTTGAGCTTTTTTTAGATACCCAAATGTTCAGACTAGCTGAAAATGATTGTGACATTCTCAGTATTTCGAAACATTTTTCTCTTTTCAAAATTTGAAGGAAATGATAAAAGCTGGTGTGATGTTTTCAAATTGAGTTGTTGAAAGAAATAGGCCACGCCTATGGCATTCTTGATTATGCAATGAAATGAAAATACAATTTGTAGAGTGCACTTCAACTCAAGGGTGTTTAGTCCCTTTACCGTGGAGTGCCCTAAAGGCAATGCAGAGGGTTTTAAACTCAGTACTTCTCTTTATGGGAAGTCAATGCATGATTGTAGGGTAGGAGGAAAAAGATCCTCATTTGGGAATGCCCAGAAGTAGCTGGGCAGCCACATTTTCCAGAACTTGGAATTTGTTAAGACATTTCTTCTTAATAATAATAAAAGGTGCATCACAATAATCTACTCTAGAAAGTATAAGGGAAACTGGCATAGTTCTCTGCAGGTCCCTCGGAATAAATAAGGCTGGATCTCCAAACTGGGGTTCTGGGTTTGAGTCTCTGCCGAGAAGCTCAACTTTCCATGATTCTGAGCAAATCACTTAATCTCCCCGTGTCCGACAAAAGTTAATATGGCCATTTATAATGCAACAGGTGCTTATTCAAAGTGCTCTGATACATTTGGGTCAAGTTTGTGCCATATAAAACTCCACAAATAAAAACATTTCATTATGAAAAATGATGCTGAGGTGATGGATGGAGTTTATGTGGCCCTTGAAAGTAAGTTGATTGTTGAAGACAACTCCAAGAATCTTGGCCTTTGTGACTGGGTTAGGGTACGTACCGAGTTCATATGGCCATAACATGGGAGGCCAAATGGAGGTATCACTTCCCAAGAGCAGCACCTCCGTTTTACCTGAATTTAACTTTAGGCCATTCTGGGACATCCAATCCCTTCTCCGCTACATACAGTTTTCCACCTGAGTCAGCGTTTTGTCTTTGTTCTGACACAGTGAAGAGAGACAGCTCTGTGCTATCATGGCTTCTAAAGCCAAACTAGTAGTCAAGTAAGTGGGCCCACTTCTTGATGAAGGAGGCCAATTGAGAATTAATGGCTTTCTCAATGATTTATGCAGGGAAAGGGAGGTGAGTAATTGGGCAAAAGTTATTAGGATCTGTCGTGTCTAGGTTAGGCTTTTTGAGGAATTAGGGGTTGTTGGCTAACTGCCACTCCATTGGAAAATATCCTGTTCTGAACATCTGATTAGTAAATTCTCTTAGTGAGTACCAAAAGTTGTACAATTAGACTTTCGTCTCACTTTACCTTTGTGAAATGTGCCCGTTGTGTCCACTCTTCATGAAGTATGGCATAAGATCATGTAGAGAAGCACTTGTCACTTTATTTGCAATGAAGCAATTTGATATTTTGATTACAATTGCTATATATATATACATATATATATGCACACACATATGTAGAGAAGCACTTGTCACTTTATTTGCAATTAAGCAATTTGATATTTTGATTACAATTGTTTTATATATATATATATATATATATATATATATATATATATATATATATATATATATATATATATATAATATAATATAATAACGAGCAAATGTCCCAGGCGGGGGGAGCGATGTGGGAATGCCTATTGGAGAATAAAAATAACTAAAACCAAACTGAAGTGGTGTGCGGCGTCTTCCTAAAAAGAAGAGAACGTGCTCTAATGATATATATATATATATATATATATATACAGATGTATGACGTTACAACGCATACTTTTACCACGCCTACCATTACCACGCATTTTTTACAACGCAGAATCCATGACAACGCATACCATTACCACGCATGTATTTACAACGCATATACCTTTACAACGCATACAATTACAACGTAAGTATTGGTAAGTATATAATATTTTTTAATATTTAATTTAATTAAAATTAATATAATGTAATTTAATTTAATTTAATTTAATTAATTTAATTTAATTTAATTTAATTTAATTTAATTTAATTTAATTTAATTTAATTAATTTAATTTAATTTAATTTAATCAATTTAATTTAATGTAATTTAAATGTAATTATATTTAATTTTTACACTGTACCCTTTTACCCAAAAACCTAAAACTGACCCTGAACCCAAAAAATACCCCTTTTACCCAAAAACCCAAAACTGACCCTGAACCCTAAAAATACCCCTTTACCCAAAAACCCAAAACTGACCCTGAACCCAAAAAATACCCCTTTTACCCAAAAACCCAAAACTGACCCTGAACCCTAAAAATACCCCTTTACCCAAAAACCCAAAACTGACCCTGAACCCTAAAAATACCCCTTTACCCAAAAACCCAAAACTGACCCTGAACCCTAAAAATACCCCTTTACCCAAAAACCCAAAACTGACCCTGAACCCTAAAAATACCCCTTTACCCAAAAACCCAAAACTGACCCTGAACCCTAAAAATACCCCTTTACCCAAAAACCCCAAACTGACCCTGAACCCTAAAAATACCCCTTTACCCAAAAACCCAAAACTGACCCTGAACCCTAAAAATACCCCTTTACCCAAAAACTGAAAACTGACCCTAAACCCTAAAAATACCCCTTTACCCAAAAACTGAAAACTGACCCTGAACCCTAAAAATACCCCTTTACCCAAAAACTGAAAACTGACCCTAAACCCTAAAAATACCCCTTTACCCAAAAACTGAAAACTGACCCTGAACCCTAAAAATACCCCTTTACCCAAAAACCCAAAACTGACCCTGAACCCTAAAAATACCCCTTTACCAAAAAACCCAAATAATATTTTTAATAAAATAATATACTTACCAATACTTACGTTGTAATGGTATGCGTTGTAAAAGTACCTGCGTTGTAAATACATGCGTGGTAATGGTATGCGTTGTAATGGATCCTGCATTGTAAAAAATGCGTGGTAATGGTAGGTCGTGGTAAAAGTTGCGTTGTAAAGGTTGTATACCTATATATACACATGTATATATATATTACCTACTGGCGGTCGCCAGTAGGTATATATAGTTAGGATTTTTTCTCTATGGGATTTTTGAAAATTCTATGTCTAATAACCTTGGCGTTTGTGGATGGAATTGGCTGAAATTTTCAGGAAAATTGAACATTTCGTTTCTGAGCAGCCACTGAAAATTTGGGGGGGGTTTGTCAAGGGGGGGGCTGAGAAAAAAGGGGGGTCCCAAAACGTGTTTTTAACATTGAGTTTTCCATAGGGCGGTTGGCCTCACTTTTAGCCCGAACGGCTGAATGGATTTGCACGAAACTTGGCAAAATTGTAGGGACTGGTAGCCCGAAGTACCTTTGCTAGGTCTCAATATATTTGCTGCAGTGGATTTTGAGAAATTAACGTTCAAAAAAAGATATATATCTGTAACAGCGGACCGGGCAGCGCTCCAGTTCGCGTACTTTTCGCGTTACGGAGCTTTGTGAAGCGAAGCTGATTGGTTCTCTGGCGTCTGTAAACATTCCAAACAGTCCGTAGCGGCCGCCATCTTGTCTCTCGGTAGGATCGAGAGACAAGAGGAGGCCAAAGCGAAGGGGCAAATGACCATAAGGGGGCATAGTAGATCCTCCCTGACCCCCTAGGTTTGATGTGGAGGTTTTAAAAGGGCCCCGCGGGGCAGAAAAAAAAAAAAAATAATAATCGAACGGCTGAATGGATTTGCACGAAACTTGGCAAAATATTAGGGACTGGTAGCCCGATGTGCCTTTGCTAGGTCTCAATATATGTGCTCCAGTGGATTTTGAGAAATTAACGTTCAAAAAAAGATATATATCTGTAACAGCGCTCCGCTTCGCGTACTTTTCGCGTTACGGAGCTTTGCGAAGCTGATTGGTTCTCCGGCGTCTGTAAACATTCCAAACAGTCCGTAGCGGCCGCCATCTTGTCTCTCGGTAGGATCGAGAGACAAGAGGAGGCCAAAGCGAAGGGGCAAATGACCATAAGGGGGCATAGTAGATCCTCCCTGACCTCTTAGGTTTGATGTACCATTTTGCCAAGTTTGGTGTAATTCCGTTCAGCCATTCAGGCTGTAGACGTATCTAAATGTCCTATGGAAAATTGCATGGGGAAAACACATTTGAAAGTGTTGAAATTTAGAACCAATTAAAATGTTACTTTGGTTTTGTATTTGTGTGTGATGAAAGTTAATTGGTTATGTATATATCTAAAATGAGAGGAAACCACAGCCATTTTGTGATACTACTGTCTGAGGTATATTTGTGAGGAATTTTTGGTGCTCAATTTCTGGTGTTTGATTTACACAGTACTAACACTTGTCCTACTTTTAAAAAGGTGAGTTGTTAATTTGTAAGGGGAACTATGTTGTACACTTTAAGATAATTTGAAAAATGTTTTCTGTTATTTATTTACAGTCCTTCTGTTATACTAAATACTTGATAAAGTTAGTTTTATATTATGTATTACTAAAAACGATAAATGAAAGTGATTATTTTTTTCTGCAATTTACAGCAAGCAATTTCAAAATAAAATGGCTCACAATGAAGAGACCGTGGCAATTTCTTTTGAATTATCCACTACATTTATTGAAATTGACAGCACCAATAATGAAATATTCTCACAAGGAGGAGATGACTTGAATGATTTTTTTGATCAATCTCTTGATGGCGAATTTATCGAATGTTTGGAGACCATAGAGTTACAAGAATCATCATTGCAGACTTTTCATGAGGAGATTCCTGATGAGATGATTGAAGAGGAAATTCCTGATGAGGACATGTTACTAGTTCTTTCAAATTTTGAAAATTCAGAAGAATAAATTTATATTTAGAAATCAAAAATTGTTTGAGACATTATTCATTTTTATTTTTAATTTATGAGGTTGTAGCGAAGTGATTGTAGTATAAAATGAGACTTATAGTATAGAGTGCAACATTTTTATGTTACATGGTAAGTTTACTCATATTTACTTTCCTTCTCCCACTATATTATCTCCAATGTGTATTTGACATCTCTTCTTCATCTCCGGCCTCCTTTCTCTCACTGTCTGTGTCTGATGCATCTTATTGCTGCCATTTTGTGTAATTACAGAAGAGAGTAAAATAAAATAGTTCGGAACGTGAAAAGGGGGCAAAGTAGAGTACCCCTCACCCCCTAGGCCTTCTCAGGCGGTCCCAAAAGGATCAGTTTCTGTTTTCCTGAGAGATTATGGTATGAGTTCCATATACCACAATAACTTGCATTACAACATGCAAGATATCTATCTCCTATTACCAACTTTTGGAGATATTCGCGCTAAGCGCGAATATCTCCAAAAACTAACACCTGCCCTGAGCAGTTCTTAGCCATGTTATCCAATGGGAGGTGGATAACATGGCTAAGAGCATTAGCTCGGTAATGCATGAATATCGCTGACTTTTTAGCGATATTCATGCATTGCGGCCGTTTTTTATCGCATTTGCGATAAACCTTGATAATAGCAAGGTTTATCTGCGATAATTTCTGACGATGCTTAGCGGTAAAAAATTTGTTGCTAAGCATCGTTAGCGATAAATATCGCTTAACTTTGGTAATATGCACCAACGTCTGTTAACGTTCGATTCGAAGGAAGTGTTGAAAAACATTGTCTTCGCCATCTTGCCTTTTTGAAATGCCACACTTTTGTCGTGCACGGCAGCCATTTTAGATGCCTTGACCAGACCCACTCTCTGCACGCTGTTGATCCGTAGCATGGCTCCCCACCCTCGCAAGCATCTTCCCCAGGCACTGGTCACCCCCGCTCTCTGTCTTATGCATCGGCAATAAACCTCCCCCCATCTGCGCTGCTCTTCCCTGAGAATCACACTCTGTGCCCGCCCGACACCTCCCTTTCGCCCTATTCACTACCGCACCCTCTGACACTCCTCTTCCTCTGTGTCCGATTGTCCAGGCTATCAGCTAGCCCTGCAGATGTAGTTTATGGCCCCAGCTGTAAAGAATCACCCCTCTTCAAAGGAGTTATAGTAGATCAAGGCCCACACCCGATGAGATCCGTCAAACCACACGCGTTCCTACTATCTGAAAACCATCCTGTATTGTGATTGGGGAGGGGACCGAGCCTGAAGCGGAAGATTCCAGGGATGACTCTTTGTACATCAAAGTTTTTACAATTATGTGTCACATTAAAAATATATAGCACTCCAACAAAGTAGTAGGAATATAAAACTTTAATAACTTATAAATATATACAACAAAACAAAAACAGTAAAAACATTTAAACAATGAAGAGACCGTGGCAATTTCTTTTGAATTATCCACTACATTTAATGAAATTGACAGCACCAATAATGAAATATTCTCACAAGGAGGAGATGACTTGAATGATTTTTTTGATCAATCTCTTGATGGCGAATTTAGAGAATGTTTGGAGACCATAGAGTTACAAGAATCATCATTGCAGACTTTTCATGAGGAGATTCCTGATGAGATGATTGAAGAGGAAATTCCTGATGAGGACATGTTACTAGTTCTTTCAAATTATGAAAATTCAGAAGATGTTGCCTGGGTGCCGCACTGATTTGGGTATCCGGCGTGGGGCGTCCCGGGGGGTGGGTTGTCAGTAGCGGTCTGTTGTGCGAATAGTTCCAAGGCAGCAGACCGCGCTGAAATCTGGATGGCACGAAGGTGATGTCTAGTAAGTTGCCGCCCAGCAAATAACGGCGTGGGGCGCCACGGGGGGGGGGGAGGCAGTCCAAAGTTCCGTTAAAAGGGCAAAGGAAAGGATCGGTGGTTTGAACCATCAGTCAAAAAGGGGAGGGGGTGCAACAATTTTTCCTACCGGGTCACACTGTGCTTTCACCGGAACTGAGGTCTGCAGGTTTCTAGTCATTCAAATTCAGGCTGGCGCCAGCATGGGATCGCCGACGTCCCGCGGCTACAGTTTCGTCACTCCACGGGCGATCATGGCAGTCATTCCCGATCGGGGGTGTCTGCGGGGGTCGGGGACTCCCGCGGCTCCTCTAGAATCTTCAAGGTCGTGGAGGACTACGGTGGTGGAGTCAACCAGTGACCGGGCCATTTCTTCATGCTGGGCCCGCTCTTGCCAGGTCGACCGCCATTTTGAGAGTTCGGTAGCTACTGGCGATCGCGGGGTCAAATGAGCGGACGGGCTCCACCCTGCCGGGCGAGACGTTGCAACATCGCCACAGTGGAAGAACCCTTTTCCGGGCGCCTGGAGCGCTGAGGGTGCAGCTGGGAAGCCTCCACCTGGGGAGGCGGGAGAGGCCTGTTCGCACCGTCTCTCCCACCCAGTGCACCCCACGGCGTCTCGCTTGACATTTGTTATGGCCGGACCAGGCGATGAGGACGAGAGGGGGGGGGTCGGAGGCATGTGCAAGACATCCCCCCCTGTGTTGTCGCAGCCATTATAAAAGAAAGAAGAAATGTCCCATCCGTCTTTGGGCCGGACCTCCGGTGGATGGCGGCCGGACGCCCTTTGCTCTGGCCCCATGAACGGGTTCCTTGGCTCATCCGGTGGGGCAGGCCTTGGCGTGTGGTGCCTCTCCTGGGCCTTTCGTGCAGTGGCCTCTCCACTCCCAGGCCCTCCATGGATGCTGGCCCAGACTGGGAGAGAGAGGGTCTAACCTGCAATTCTCCAGGGTTACCGCCACCGCGGCCGGATCCCGTCGGCCTCGGCCTCTGGTTGATGGTGGCCGGACTGGGAGAGAGAGGGGAGGGTCGAGGACACGGACATTCCCCCCCCTGAAACTCTCCAGGGTGGTCGTAGCAATCCCCCTGGCCGGGTCCCGCTGGCCTCGGCCTCTCCTCCGGCTACACCCTACGTGATGATCTCCTGGTCGACGGTTGGCAGCAGGACCCGCCTTATATGTGTTGCTTCCGGCTGGGCGTAGCCGCAAACCTGTTTCTCAAACAAAGGATATTGAGGCAAATGTGGCGCATACTCTCTTCTTAACCTATTGTATTCCTTAACACAATCTAGATCCGCACAAATGTTTGTGACATCACACTCAATCAAGTACAATCCCGATAAAGTTTCCAGAATGGGGCGGATGTCTGCTGACTTGTATCTTTCCCAGTTTGCCGTTATTTGGGCGTGGCAGGCGGTGGGACAGACACGTTTTGGGGCAGTGAGGGGCGATGAAGCCTCGTTGCCTTGTGGCCGTTGCAATGTCACACTTGGTTTCTCTTACTGTTTTCAGGTTTCTTATTACGGGCTTACTCCTAACGTTTCTTGTTTCTAGGACAATAATAGGTTTTATCATTACGTATTGTTATCGTTTCTTTGTTTGTTATTTAATAAAAAGTTCATCAGTGGCCTACTGATTTTCGTTTTCCTATTCCTTTCTTTCCAGGTTGTTTCATGCTAAAGTTTCTGTTAACAGGATACAGTGATCACTTCATTATTATTGCATATGTCCTTTTCACTAGAGGTGCTCTCTGGTCGGGCCAGATGACCTATCTCTAGTAAATGGTCCGGGTGAAACAGGTGCATCAATCAGTGGGGAGTAGATAGGCATGACAGATTACAACGGGGGACAAAGGTCCGCATTACCTACCCTTTCACTACTTGCAAAGATTTTCCTACGTTTATTTGCAAACAGGGAATACCTCCAAAAAGAACCAATTCCCAAACAGTCAATGTTCGGGCAAACAATCAATCAATGAGGAACGAAATAGGCACGACGTGTTAAAGGTTTGCGTTACCTACCTTTCACTATCTGCAAAGGGAGAGAGAATATTCCTATTCTTCCTCGTTTGCAGGCAGAGAAGATCCTTAAGAGAACCAACTTCGAACAATTCAATGCTCGATTCAAACAATCAACAAGGGGTACTGTGAACACAAATGAACGCCGCTTATGTACTTACACATTGCTATTTTCAACAGGTTGTTCCTAATGTTTCTATTTTAGCCAGGTCAAAAAGAGATCCCATTAGTGGCCTACTGATTTTGCTCGATTCCTTTTGTTTTTTTACACGATTTTTCGCTATCTGCAAAGACTAAACAGAGTATTGCGACTCTGTGCTTGTTTGTAAATAGAGAATGAACCAAAGAGAACAATCAATGAAATGGAGAGAGAAGCAGGCACGACGGATTACAACGGGGGCAAAGGCCTGCGTTAACTACCCTTCACTATCTGCAAAGAGAGAGTACTCCTAATAGAAATGAGGGGGAGGGCAGCATTCAAAGCAGATCAGTGTGCATAAACACGAAAATGTTTTTACTTACCACGTACTTGACATTCAACAGCTTATGATATTTGCTATTAAAAAACCATTGAAATTCACTGAAAAAAACATAGGTTATAGACCATATATAGTTAGGAATTAGCATTTACAAAACCTTGAAAATTCACTGAAAAAACCATACGTTATAGACCATATATAGTTAGGAATTAGCATTTAAAAAACCTTATTTTACTCACACAAAACCATTGAAATTCCATATATAGTTAGTTGTACTAACTATATATCGCGCACCCGCAATCCACTGCTGATCATGTCACATATTACATCTTTCATGACATGGTCAGTGACATCACTGATGACATCACTGATGACATCTCAAATGACATCACTGATGACATCACTGATGACATCTCAAATGACATCACTGATGACATCACTGATGACATCTCAAATGACATCACTGATGACATCACTGATGACATCTCATTTGACATTACTGATCACATCACTGATGACATCATTCATGTGATAATACGATGAACCTCTTCAGACTCTAATATAACCTTAGATACACTCAGTGTAAACACAGACTCACAGATTGTCATTCATCCATGAAGTTACACACACACCTAGTCAGTCATGCAAACAATCAATCACACCTCCATTTTCCCAACTACACAGTTATACACACCTTACTTATTCAAACATATACTAAAACATATTTACTCTCTTATACAATCCTGGATACAAGTTCACAATGATGTATTCAGCCACTCACACATTCACTGGCTCTTATGCACAGTTATTTATATATGTCAAGTCTCACATGTACTGTGTTTTACATATGTACTTACTTTGACATGTAGCACTGAGATATCCATTCACTCACCAATACACTGATGCACACAGTCAACCGCCCATACAGCTGTTTCCACATGCACTTTTGAACCCATACATCTAGTGAATCAACTGCTCACACATCTATGCACAGAGTCATACACCTCCCAGCCACCCACACACACACTCAGTCTCCCATACAAATACTTGGGCAACCAATCAATAACCCATATAGTTACTCATATAGCTACTGAACAACACATGCAGCACTTTTCAGAACAACAGACATAATGATGCACAAATTAAGACAGTTTAGTCACTAACCCATGCACTCAGTGAGACACATTTAATCACTCACTCATACAGTCAGTCATGCACCTACTAAATCCTTCATCCAGACACTTATACATCCACTCAAGACATATTTTAACTTTACAGAAAAATACAGTCACTGGATGTTGTCATCAGTGATGTCATCAGTGATGTCATTTGAGATGTCATCAGTGATGTCATCAGTGATGTCATTTGAGATGTCATCAGTGATGTCATCAGTGATGTCATTTGAGATGTCATCAGTGATGTCATCAGTGATGTCACTGACCATGTCATGAATGATGTAATATGTGACATGATCAGCAGTGGATTGCGGGTGCGCGATATATAGTTAGTACAACTAACTATATATGGAATTTCAATGGTTTTGTGTGAGTAAAATAAGGTTTTTTAAATGCTAATGATGAAGCAAAGCTTCGCATATTTTGCGGCTTGCCGAAGTCAAGAACCTCGTTTATGTGTAATAAGGTAACAAAAGCGTATGTTTTACTAACATTTATTTTGTTTAGGCAAAGTTCCCGAAGCTTGCCTATGTGTATTTCTAATGAATTTAATCCGTGTCCTTTAATATGGCCGCCGCTTGTATTTTAGTTACTGCGCATGCGTCAGCCACACTCACGTGTCCTGACGCGTCTGCAGAAGTGGAGGGAAAGTTATGCGCATGCGTAATTCATAGCTGTGCTTATCATGTGGTACTGCTCGTGCCACTGCTCTTGTGATTGTGTCAATGTAGCTAACATTTAATGCAATAATTTTATTTCTTGATGATGAGTTAAAAGTACAAACCCTATGATGTATTTTCATAATGACATTATTATGTATTAACTTGTTTTCGCTTACTTTTCATGTACCGCGGGGAATGGGGGTCCAAACTGATTGGGAGCCATATTGACGGTCTCTTCTGCGCATGACCAGGGAGCATTGAAAGGTGGCCACTTTGGACAGTGGAACTCAGCCAGCTGGCAGCCACAGTCAAGATGCGCCTGGGAAAGCCACCTCTGCGCTACGAGAACGGCGAATGTTGCTCCTCATGTGTTACAATGTTAATATTCTGCACAGTTCTCATGAGAAACCCCAAACCTGCTAGGCGGTACCCAAATATGTTAATGAAGGCTTCAAATCGTGTATTGTGATTGGTGTGTTACCCAAATCCTACCTTAGGACCAATCGAAATTGAGGGATTCTGACACTTTGCAACATTGGGAGGTGGTACACTGTCCCCAAACTGTATATCTACCCTGGGTTCACCTAGTGAACCGTCCGACTTGTCTGGTTTAGCTGACCTGTCACTGACCCAACGCACTCAATAGGTGACTGAAGATACAGAGCGCTGCGGAGCACTCTGTCCGAATTTGACCATAGGCTAAGGTTCTACTGAACCTTAAAGTGCTGGCAAAGCACTTAGCTGGGAGTTCGCTGACCCAATCGGGGTCTTGATCGATAGCTGCAGAGCGGGTGGAGCGCAGGCGTTGCTTCCGAACTGTGGGTTCCGGTCCTGTCCTGAAGAGGGTCCTGTCCTGAGGGTTTGCTGTCCTGTCCTGAGGATCCTGTCCTGATTCCTATTCCGAGGGTATCCTGTCCTATCCTGGGTGTCCATTCTGCACCTGCTGTCCTTTGAGGGGTATCCTTCCTTGAGGGTTTCCTGTCCTTAACTGACCCGTGGCCAGGGTTTGGTTTCCACACCTTTCTAGGTAAATATTGCTCTGAAAACTCTTAAAATCTTGCACCTTCTGAATTTGTAACTTTTGCTTTAATAAAATTCAACATTGCACATGTGATATTTTCCATGCCTTTCTGCAACTATTGAAAGTCATTTATATTTTTCCATAAGTTTATTCCTATGTCTTCTCATTTGTTAGAAATTATATTTTGCATAGCAGTGTGTCATTTCCTGATATGGTCTAGAACTTCATTGCCTAGATTGTTCAAAGGCCCATTCACCTTAAGTGAAGCGTGTTATTCATTATAAACTCTCCTATAGTCACCCACACTTAGGCTATCCCTGTTTAGATAATACTGACTTGCATAGTATCTTTTCTCGTTACATTTTATTAGTACTTTGATGATTACTCTGTCATTATTTCTTTATGCCTATGTGATTTACGTTATCTTGGTTATTGATTGCCTTGTTTTATTGTACCTCATGCAAGAAAATAATGAACTTTAGATAAACATTTTAAAACTTCCAGTTGTCCGTGGTCATTTAAACAGTATTTGAATGTTATTGGTTGAGTTTGTATTTTGCTGCCTTTCCTTTACAGCTAGCTCCCTGATTCATTGTGGTCATTAGGCACCCGCATCGGTGGATGGTAAGTCGGGTGCACCGAAAATTGGTAGCAGGGAACACACACACATCAACTTGGTAGAGCTCGTGAAGTCACCTGATCGATGTATATGGTGATTTGAAAAGTATATGGGCCCTGAAGCCGGAAACGGCGAAAACTATTGGTCGGGTGGCCTCGCGCGCTCTATCAGTTTTCTGGTAGCTAGAGGATGGTTAGGGACTAGTTGAGAGTAAGGCAGGGATTAGTTGGACTAGTTAAGTCGGAAGCTGCTATTATATTAATGCTGCTATAAGAGCGGCTGTTCTGAGGGAACTGATCACTCTCTTGTGAATACGCTGCTGAAATTCATGAATTACTGTATTGCCATTATTCTTGTTCTTATATTGTTATATGTACTAATCCATGCAATTGTCAATCGTTTAGTTGTATGTTGTCCGAACTCCCCGGGGAATTGAAAGGGCAAGTGGTGAATAGAATCCATTGTCCTGAGGTCACAGGTTCGAGGAAAGTTAGGTGCAGGTTAGGATAACCGGGAAGCACTAACTAGGGTTTTCTGAATACATGTGTGAATAAATGACAGTAACGGGGTTCATTGGCAAAATTCCCATAGTGGCGTAACCTAGTAAGGGTCACATCGGAAGAGTAGCAGGTTCCTCGGAGCTAGCGTGAAAGCAGAGGGGTCCGCTGAGAAACCTTAAACTCGGAATATATCCCGGAAAGAAGTGGATGAGTTTAGGGGAATAACAGGTTCACCGATGCTAGAGTGAAGGGTAGGCGGAAGAGATCTGCCCGCAGCGAGTGAAAAGTAAATGGAAGTAGTTTACTTGCAGTAAAACAATTCTTTCTCTGTCTAGACACTTGAGCACTGTGGCGAATGTGTATTTGTTGTAAAATAACCAAGCACTGAGCACTTTAAAAGAAAGAAAGTTTCCGTTACCTTGTGAAGGGAGGGAGTCAGTCGCGAAGCGCCTCTGACGTCACTCTGTGCCGCGCTGGGATTGGTAGAAGCAGCGGGCGGGTAGCGGAGCTGGAATTGTAAAGGAGGGGTGAGCGCCGGAGCGTGGGAACTGTCTCACGAAGGGGCCGCGCACCCATTGGCGGAGCTTATTTAGTGTCGCGCACCCATTGGTTGCACGAATTTCTGAAGCGCGTTCTGATTGGAGGTAGTTTGTAAACAAAGTTTAGCGCAGAAGTCGTATGTGGCACTCGCAGACTACAGGAACTCGACCTGATCCAAGGCACCTAGGGTTTGAAAGGGATCAGTGGAAAACTAATAGATACGATATTATGTACGGAACCAAGAGAAAATTGTCCCTTGTAAGTAAGGTGAAAAATTATTTTAAAACGGACAAACCGATTAAATCTAGGGAAGGTGTTCTTGTCCCACCACCTAATACTCCTGCCTCATTCATGATGTTTGACCGAGGGTACAATACCTGTGTGTGGTTGGAGAATTGGGTGAAGTACACAAAAGATGACGGAGTATTGGCTTTTCCGTTAGATGGTACTTTCAATGGTAGGATCTTATTTAATTTAAGAACCCGAATGAATGAACTGCATCCCAGACCGAGACTAACGCAGTATGAGGCATTAGAGGAATGGGAGATTGAGGCTTTTGAAAGAGAAAGACCCCGAATGGACAAGGGTTTGACCAAGTGGTACCCCAGGCAGAAACAGGAATCCAGGGATAAAAGGATGAAACAGTGGAGGCAGAGCATGATTGTTGAGGGTCTGTTTCCCATGATGCCGGCATGTCATAACATTGGAGCGGGTGAGAAAAGTACTGAAAAATGTAAGCATTGGGGGGCCCTGGGGGATTCAGATGATGAACTAATAGATGACATCTGTACCAGAAGTCCGCCACCCTACAATGAGGGAACCCGACCTTCCAGTGTAGGAGATGTTCCCCGACGCCACTTCCTAAAGGAAGAAGACAGGTCCCTGGGACTGGGAGGGGGTGGTCAAGTATTGCCCTATCCTGAAAAACCCGAACTGACGGAAACAAGGGATATATATCCCAAAGTGCCCGCGAGCCAGGAAGAAAAATATTCACGTACGAAAATCTTTTTTCCCAGACCCTTGTATGAAAGCGAAGAGAAACCATCGAATTCAGGACTGCCTTTTGTTCAACCTCCATATGGGGAAGAGCGCAGGTCCTTTAATACTGGAACTTTATTCCCGAAACCTAATTATGGGGGAGGACCAAGTGAAACGCATCCTACTGCCCCGAGTTTTACTCCTCCGTTGACCCCACAGATATTACATGACACAACTTTAAGAAGGGTACTAGTGGAAAAGGAGCAAGAGGCTCTAGCTAGACAACGGACAGAAATAATTCAGAAAATCTCCCAGTTAAATACCAGTCCTGAGGCATTGACTATTCCAGTAACTATTGGACCGGTGGTCCCGTTATACGGAAATGGTCAGGGAAATCCGATTACTCCAGTTATGACCCCAGTCATGGCAACCCCGAGACAGGAACCGATCATCATAGATGATCAGTCCAGTGAGTGCGAGTCTGAAGTTGCGTTCTTGGAATTACCAAACAAACAGACTGGAAAGGGAATACAGCAGAGGCATAACCCTTTTAATACAAAAGAAATTAAATTAGAGACAGCAACAGGTACTAGGAATGTCTCTCTGGTAACTCCGGATGAAATTGAGAGTTGGAGTCGTGAATTAGAGAAACAGACTCCGCAAACAAAACCTTTAGACCTCTACAAGCTGAGGGTCGAAATAGAAGAATTAATGGCAGGAAATGTGGGGTTGGATCGATTGAATACCTACTCTGAAGAAGAATTGTCGTTCATATGTAAAAGCTTTACAAGGAACACCAGAGTGCTCCACGAAAAACTGACCGAAACAGCAGTTAGTATGGGGGTAGATATCTCAAAATCCAAGCCCTTACAGAAACCGTACAGAGCAGACTTCTCAGACAAAGATATAGAACACCTGAATGTGGCAGGGAAGAAGTTGCAGATTAAAGAATTAATGGGGGTACTGCAGAAATGGGGAGATGTGGAAAGATGGAGAAGCAGGTGGGCGAAAAAGAGGGAAGAGGTTCGCTCCCGACAAGTGACTCCTGAGTTTGCTTTAAGAGAGGTAGAAAAACCCGAGCAGTTATGCCCCATGCGCGAAGTTCCAGGAGGGAAATATGTGCATGTGCCCTGGTCTAGGCAGGATATTGTGTCCTTCACGAACGATTTTCCAAAATTACGAGAGAAACCAGTTGACTGGTACAGGCAGGTGGAAAGGTTCGTGAAGGTACAGAAATGTCTGTGGAAAGACCTGGATGGGTTTTTCGACATTGTGGTTCCAGTAGATTTATGGACCCAGTGTAAAATAAACATAGACTTGCCGAGTGAGGAGTACCCAAGAAATAAAGAAACAGGGGAGCCATCAAAGGATGTCATGCGAAAATATGAGCAGGTAATTCAGCACTTGAAAGAAAAGGTGCCCGCAAAGGAAACTGATTGGACAAAAATAGATAGAACAACACAGGAAAGGGACGAGACAGTGCACTCCTTCTATGAGAGGTTATTGCAGGTATTTAAAACATACAGTGGTATTGATAACATCGACCTGAAGGATATGACGCACTTTATTTACAGGTTTGTAAATGGTTTAAGACCTGAAATTTGTCAGTGGATAAAAGATAATAAAATCTGTTGGCATACTAAGAAAATGGATGAGGTCCTGCGGTACGCTAAGTACTGCGAGGATGAGATGGCAGAAAAGAAAAAGGCCCTCAAGGAAAAGGTGATGTGGGCTCAGGTGAAGCTCGCAGAACAGCAGGAAAAACAATTGAGTAACATGGTTAAAAATGCTGAGAACAAAGGTCCTGGGGGAGGGGGTGGAGGAAAGCCCCGGCCCAAATTTAGCAGGGAAGAGGCTATGAAAAAATTTCCCTGCCATCAGTGCGGCGAAATTGGACACTGGCGAAACGAGTGTCCCCAATTAGTAGATATTAATGAAAAAACTCCTGATTTAACTCCACAGACGCAGAAAGAAAGACCAAGAAAGACTCAACCCCAGGTAAAAACAGTTCAGGTGCCTCGAGCACCCAAGCAGGTATACAGGGGAAGACAGGCAGAAGATGAAGAGATAGAGGTTTGGGAAAGCGGGGAGAACAGAAATACAGCAACTTCGCAGTATCTGCTGAATGATACCTTCCTTTGTAATGATCAGGACTGACGGGGCCTGAGAGGGGAGGACGAGGAGTGCGTACTTGGCGCTTCCTTGCCGGTAGACCAGTCTGGACCATATATTGAAGGAAAGGTTGACGGAAATGATGTCACCTTTCTGTTGGACACTGGCGCTACCCGTTCTACTGTAAGAACAGTGGACGTTCCAAACCTACCCCTCTCGGGAGAAAATATCCAAGTAGTGGGTGTATCTAATCAATTGATTAGTACTCCTGTTACCGAACCAATGGAGATTTCAATTGGAAATTTTAAACAGATGCATAGATTTGTCGTCTGTGACACCAGTCCAGTGAATCTACTGGGTCGTGATTTGCTGTGCAAAATGAACTGTACCATCTTTTGCACACCAAAAGGTGTTGAAATACAGACCCCAGATGAAGATGGCATTTATAAATTATTGTTGCTTAGACCTGACTCAGAAATTAAAAGATTGACCCTGCAGGACTTGCCCCAAGAACTCCAGGAAGCCGTAAAGCCAGAGGTGTGGGATTTCACTGGAAAAGATGTGGGGTTGATGAAAGATGTGGACCCCATACAGATAGCCATCAAGGACAATGCAGTATATCCTAACACTAGGCCCTACCGAATGAATGCTGAAGTGAAAGCAGGTGTCACTCTGGAAATACAAAAATTATTAGAAGGAGACATCATACAGGAAGTGATGAGCAGCCCATGTAACTCACCGATTATGGGCATCAAAAAGCCTAGTGGCAAGTATAGGGTAGTGCAGGACCTGAGAAAGGTTAACAAAATTGTAGTTCCTTGCTGCCCTATTGTCCCGAACCCTGCAGTGATATTGTACCAGATTCCTTGGGATGCTGAATGGTTCACTGTGATTGATTTATGTCATGCATTTTTTTCGATACCCCTGCACCCCGACAGCAAATTTATTTTCTCATTTGCCTTCGAAGGTCACGTGTATTGTTGGAACCGGGTCCCTCAAGGGTATACAGAGAGCCCCTCTATCTTTAATCAGATCTTGAAAAAATGTCTAGAGACTTTGATCTTACCTGGGAACTCTGTGTTAGTGCAGTACATAGACGACCTTCTACTGGCGTCTAAAAGTCACAGGGACTGTGTAGTTGACACCATTGCCCTCCTAAATCATCTGTGTGAGAAAGGGCATAAAGTGGCCCCTGACAAACTACAGTTCTGTGCGAAATCAGTAAAATATCTAGGACACCAGATAGAAAAGGGTGTCAGAAAAGTCACATCAGAAAGAGTGAGAATAATTCAAAAGATGCAGTTACCCCGTACTCAAAAAGATGTCAGAATGTTCCTGGGTGTATTAGGGTACTGCAGGCAGTGGATTCTGGGATTTGCAGCCTTAGCCAGGCCCTTGATAAAAATGACCACAAGAGGAATGCCAGATGTTGTAGAGTGGGACGATGAAAGTCTAATGGCTTTCACAAGACTGAAAAACTGTCTGTGTACGGCCCCTGCGTTGGGAATGCCAGATTATTCCAAAGAGTTTGCCCTATTCTGTGACACTCGCGATAATTGCGCATTGTCAGTCCTGACTCAAGAACATGGCACGACCAGAAGGCCTGTGGCCTATTTCTCTGCCACTTTGGACCCAGTAGCTGCTGGGTTACCAGGCTGTCTGAAAGCAGTAGCTGCTACCTGTGCAAGTTTGGAACAGAGTGAGTCCATTGTCATGGGACATCCTGTGACCGTGTATGTTTCACATGGAGTGGTAATTCTATTGACCAGAACTAAAACACAGTATCTCACCCCTAGTCGGCTGACTAAATACGAGAGGATTCTTGTGGGTGCAGCAAATGTAAGCATTGTTAGGTGCGGTATTCTGAACCCTGCCACCTTACTCCCCGACCCCTTGGAAATAGAAGGTGGGGATGATGATGAACATGATTGTATTGACCTGACAGAGTTCAGTACTAAACCACGCCCAGACATAAAAGAAACGCCATTGCCTGAACATGATAAAGAACTATTTGTGGATGGTTCCTGTCTAAGACATGAACTAGGAGGCTTGAGTGCTGCTTATGCAGTAGTGTCTTTCACAAAAATTGAAGAAGCAGGTTACCTATATAACATCAAGTCTGCACAAGTAGCCGAATTGATAGCCATGATAAAGGCTTGCAAAATTGGGAAGGACTTACGCATAACAGTGTATACTGACAGTCAGTACTGTTATGGAGTTGTGCATGACTTTGGCCAATTATGGCTACAGAGGGAATTCATGACTTCCTCAGGTACTCCCATTCGGAATGCGAAGGTTGTTCATGACCTTTTAGAGGCCATCCAGTTGCCCAAAGAACTGGCAGTGGTAAAATGTGCTGCTCATCAAAGGAGCATGGACAAAGTATCACTGGGAAACGATTATGCTGATCGAGTGGCCCAATGGTGTGCCAAAGATCGGTATATTGTAAATCCAAAACGAGGGGGGCCAGGAACCAGCTGCCAGCTTCAGGTGTTTGAAGAAGTGCCTACGTGGGATGAAGTGAGAGAGTGGCAGGAATCGGCTCCCTGGCAAGAAAGAGAGAAATGGAAGGAGGATGGGTGTAGACCGAGACGTGTGGATGGTGTGATTTTGGGCCCAACTGGTATGCCTGTGTTACCCCGACACTTGCTTGGCACAATGGCAAGATTAATACATGAAGGATCACACATTGGTAGGGATGCCATGATTCTGGTATTTCAACAGACTTGGTACAGTAAAAAGTTCAGGAAGGTAGCAGAGTCCCTCTGCCAGAGGTGCCTGTCATGTCAACAGATGAACCCAGGCAAGAGGACAATGGTTGAACTGAGCAGGATTGGGAGATCAGGGGGTCCCTTTGTAAGGATACAGATTGATTTCATCACCATGCCCCGTTGTGAAGGGAAACGATATGTCCTTGTCATTGTTTGCGTATTTTCAAAATGGGTAGAAGCTTACCCTACTCCTCAAAGTGACGCACTGACAGTAGCGAAGTGTTTACTAAAAGAACTGATACCTAGATTCGGAATACCATACATTATTGAATCAGATAAGGGTGGACATTTCCAGAATGACATACTGGCTGAACTCTGTAAGGCCTTTGGAATAAGGCAGAAACTGCACTGTGCATACCACCCAGAGGCTTCTGGAATAGTGGAACAAGTAAATGGAACTATCAAAAACAGACTAGCAAAGCTGACAGATGCTACTGGCATGACCTGGGTGAAGGCCCTGCCCCTGGTCCTGATGGGACTGAGAAGTGTTCCTGACCGCAAGACAGGCCTAAGTCCCCATGAAATCATTATGGGAAGAGTGATGAGACAAGCATGGGTGCCAGGAAGCAAACTGTTGAGTATTACTGATGATTTGGTGCTTGAATACTGCAGAAGATTGGGTGACCAAGTGCGTTCTATCTCTCGCCAGATTGGAGACGACGGCATCCTCAATCCAACGACTCCTCTCCACAGCTTGGTTCCAGGAGATTGGGTCAAAATAAAGAAGCACACTCGATCAAGCTGTCTGGCACCAAGGTGGGGAAAGAAACGCCAAGTAATCCTGGTGACAACCACTGCAGTGAAGGTCGCAGGTGTTCCCCAGTGGATCCACGCTGGACACACCCAGAAGGTATTGCCAGACAAAGGATTTGAAGAAGAAGGGCAACCAGCAGAGGACCCTGAAGGAGCCAGACCAGAAGCAACTGACAACGAGCAGCCCAGCACCAGT
Source organism: Lissotriton helveticus (assembly GCF_964261635.1). Lineage (NCBI taxonomy): Eukaryota > Metazoa > Chordata > Amphibia > Caudata > Salamandridae > Lissotriton > Lissotriton helveticus. Next base: position 1,706,045,656 of record NC_136063.1, on the reverse strand, counting down.
CAGGTTGCAGGAACAGCAGACGTTGGCCCAGGAGTAGTTGACTACGAACTGCCAAGAAACCAGCCTGTGGAAGAGGTCCCGGAAACTGAGCCAGAAGTAGCTGAAGACGAGCTGCCAAGCATATGGCCAGAAGAATGGATACCGATGATTGATCTGACCGAAGATCCTATCAGAACAAGAGAACGACTTAGTGAAGGTAGAGAGTGGACTAGTCAGGAAAAGCAAGGCCCAGGCGAAGAACCTCAGCCGCTTGAGATTCACATTAAAACTGAGGAAGGAGAAGGTCAGACAGGGACAGAGCAGGTATTCGATACACCACCGCTAACACCTGATGCAGATAAGGGAGAGACTAGAAATAGAGTGATAGTTCGAGCAGAAGAAAATCAAGAGATCGAAGTGCTTGAACAGGATCAGAGAGGGTTAAAAGAACGGGTTCAGGAAACAGAAACAGAAACAGAGACAATCGAAAGCCAAAAACAAAATATTCCTGAACAAGGCCAGATTAGCAACCAGGCAGAAGAATTTGATGCTAGCCCTGGAACTAGTCAGATAAGGGAAGTAGGAGAAGAAAGTGGAGAAGAATTACCACAAGATAAAGAGAACAAGAGAATAAGAAAAGAAAGTGAAGTCCAAGTACCGACTAAGAGACTAAAGAAAAGAAACAACCTTGAGCCTAGGTTTGTAAAAAGATTGAGACTAAGGATAAAGACAGTGGAAGAAAAACGTGCAGAAGCAAGAAGAAGTGCTCGGATAGCAGAGCAAGAAGAAGACTCTTCCAAAAGAAGGAGTGAGCGAATAAAAAGACAAAACAAAAAGTACAAGTCTCCTGAATGGACACTGGTTTTGGAGGAGCTTGAAGATCTTGATATAACTGACGTGAGCGACGGAGAACCCGTCCCAGAGTACTCAGCTGAAGAGGAAGACGAACCACCGTGAATTTGCACAAAGTAAGCTAGTTGTGTAAAAAGCCAAAAAGAGGGGTGAGAACACTCCTTCTGAGCCAAAATGTCTGATTCAACGGTGAATGGTAGACCTAGTTGCAGCCGTTTTAAGACGTGTTGCAAGGTGTGTATATGTAGTGTAGTAGTACTGATAGTTATCTGGATAGGATTAACAATTTTCATTCCCTTTGCTGTAAGTAAAGATACTAACATTGTCCCTACTGAAGTTGTAAATACTGACAATGAGGAGCTAACAACACAGAGTGTAGCACGACATGAAAGAGCTTTGAGACAAACAAAACAGAACTTAGAAGCATCAGATGAGGGAGGACTACATTATCATGGAGTTAAGAACAAGACACACTTAAACGTTTTCGCAAACTTATTAATACACTATGTAGAGACTATGGAAATAGAAGATTGCTATGTCTGCATGAAGCTACCTACTTCTGTGGCTGAAGGCGTGACATACCATCACCTGCCATTGACATATGGAATCTCCTGTAGCATTTTAGCTAGTTTATTTTACAAAAGGGGACCGTTACAGTATTATTATTCTAACAATGACGTGATCTTTTCTGAACTTCCTATACGTGGGAACTTGAATCCTGTACATACCAAAACTGACACCATAAGATATATGGGAGACTACTTTCTGACTATAGGTAACATTGACATAGCAGACGCACACAGAGATAACTTGACTTGTTCTTTGCGTGAGCAGGAAAAGATGTTCCTGAACATGGCAGAGAAAAGGAGAATTAAAATTCAAAAGAAGGCTAATGACGAAAGTCAGAAAAAGCCAAAGTGGGCAGAGAACATGGAAGGCACCTCATCTGGTGGAGCGGGTCCTGCTCTGTTGCTGGATTTTGAAAAGAAAGGCAAGCTATGTCTTCACCGCGAGAAGACTAGCTATTATAATAATGTTTTCATTGGTTCCAGTGAATGCGAACATAATTACAAGGTAATTGGAGGATGGGGTTTCAAAAATGGGTCAGAGCCTGTGTTTCCTGGAATTTATTATATTTGTGGGGACAAGGCTTATTTCAAATTGCCGGATCACTGGTATGGAAGCTGCTACTTTGGCATTGTCTTCCCGAAAATATACCATGTGAATGGAAAAGCTGGAAGCAATGAAGATACTAATGGCTTAGTGCGTAGTAAAAGAGAAAGTATAGGTGAAATTATGGGTAGTATTTTCAGTGCACTGATACCTGGAGTGGGAGTGGTTCTGAACACTCACAGAATTTGCAAATTGTCTACTATAGTAGATGTGCTGTCTACTGAAACAGCTCATGGATTTCTGCTGGTCAATACCGAAATGGTTGCGATCAGATCAATGGTTTTACAGAATCGACTTGCTCTTGACACCTTATTAGCGAAAGAGGGCGGAGTCTGCCGGATGTTGAAGGCGCAACATTGTTGCACTTATATTCCGGATAAAAGTGTACAGATCAAAAGATATGTGAAAAACATTACTAATTTGGCAAAGGAACTCAAACCACTCGAGGTTGATAGTGCCTGGAAGAGACTGGTAGATGGTCTCTCAAATGTAGGTCATTGGCTTGCTAGCATAGGTAAAAGCTTATTATTCAAAATTCTGATGCCAATTGGTATTATAGGTCTTATTATACTTTCCATTTTCTTATGCTGTAAATGCCGCAAGCGCACCAAAAAGCACGAGGTAAATACAAGAGGAGTGAAACGAAGTGTGGATGAGATTGAATTAGAGGAAGTGAATGATCAGATATACAAAAAGGTGAAGACTTCTCACCCTGCTAAAACTGAGAGAGAAAAGTTAGAATGGTTGCTGGAAGAAATAGAACTTTATAAGGTATGAAAGAAAGTTGGCATCTGGTTCCATTATAATTTGTGATGATAGTAAATATCATCAAAGAGGGGATTGATGAAGCAAAGCTTCGCATATTTTGCGGCTTGCCGAAGTCAAGAACCTCGTTTATGTGTAATAAGGTAACAAAAGCGTATGTTTTACTAACATTTATTTTGTTTAGGCAAAGTTCCCGAAGCTTGCCTATGTGTATTTCTAATGAATTTAATCCGTGTCCTTTAATATGGCCGCCGCTTGTATTTTAGTTACTGCGCATGCGTCAGCCACACTCACGTGTCCTGACGCGTCTGCAGAAGTGGAGGGAAAGTTATGCGCATGCGTAATTCATAGCTGTGCTTATCATGTGGTACTGCTCGTGCCACTGCTCTTGTGATTGTGTCAATGTAGCTAACATTTAATGCAATAATTTTATTTCTTGATGATGAGTTAAAAGTACAAACCCTATGATGTATTTTCATAATGACATTATTATGTATTAACTTGTTTTCGCTTACTTTTCATGTACCGCGGGGAATGGGGGTCCAAACTGATTGGGAGCCATATTGACGGTCTCTTCTGCGCATGACCAGGGAGCATTGAAAGGTGGCCACTTTGGACAGTGGAACTCAGCCAGCTGGCAGCCACAGTCAAGATGCGCCTGGGAAAGCCACCTCTGCGCTACGAGAACGGCGAATGTTGCTCCTCATGTGTTACAATGTTAATATTCTGCACAGTTCTCATGAGAAACCCCAAACCTGCTAGGCGGTACCCAAATATGTTAATGAAGGCTTCAAATCGTGTATTGTGATTGGTGTGTTACCCAAATCCTACCTTAGGACCAATCGAAATTGAGGGATTCTGACACTTTGCAACATTGGGAGGTGGTACACTGTCCCCAAACTGTATATCTACCCTGGGTTCACCTAGTGAACCGTCCGACTTGTCTGGTTTAGCTGACCTGTCACTGACCCAACGCACTCAATAGGTGACTGAAGATACAGAGCGCTGCGGAGCACTCTGTCCGAATTTGACCATAGGCTAAGGTTCTACTGAACCTTAAAGTGCTGGCAAAGCACTTAGCTGGGAGTTCGCTGACCCAATCGGGGTCTTGATCGATAGCTGCAGAGCGGGTGGAGCGCAGGCGTTGCTTCCGAACTGTGGGTTCCGGTCCTGTCCTGAAGAGGGTCCTGTCCTGAGGGTTTGCTGTCCTGTCCTGAGGATCCTGTCCTGATTCCTATTCCGAGGGTATCCTGTCCTATCCTGGGTGTCCATTCTGCACCTGCTGTCCTTTGAGGGGTATCCTTCCTTGAGGGTTTCCTGTCCTTAACTGACCCGTGGCCAGGGTTTGGTTTCCACACCTTTCTAGGTAAATATTGCTCTGAAAACTCTTAAAATCTTGCACCTTCTGAATTTCTAACTTTTGCTTTAATAAAATTCAACATTGCACATGTGATATTTTCCATGCCTTTCTGCAACTATTGAAAGTCATTTATATTTTTCCATAAGTTTATTCCTATGTCTTCTCATTTGTTAGAAATTATATTTTGCATAGCAGTGTGTCATTTCCTGATATGGTCTAGAACTTCATTGCCTAGATTGTTCAAAGGCCCATTCACCTTAAGTGAAGCGTGTTATTCATTATAAACTCTCCTATAGTCACCCACACTTAGGCTATCCCTGTTTAGATAATACTGACTTGCATAGTATCTTTTCTCGTTACATTTTATTAGTACTTTGATGATTACTCTGTCATTATTTCTTTATGCCTATGTGATTTACGTTATCTTGGTTATTGATTGCCTTGTTTTATTGTACCTCATGCAAGAAAATAATGAACTTTAGATAAACATTTTAAAACTTCCAGTTGTCCGTGGTCATTTAAACAGTATTTGAATGTTATTGGTTGAGTTTGTATTTTGCTGCCTTTCCTTTACAGCTAGCTCCCTGATTCATTGTGGTCATTAGGCACCCGCATCGGTGGATGGTAAGTCGGGTGCACCGAAAATTGGTAGCAGGGAACACACACACATCAACTTGGTAGAGCTCGTGAAGTCACCTGATCGATGTATATGGTGATTTGAAAAGTATATGGGCCCTGAAGCCGGAAACGGCGAAAACTATTGGTCGGGTGGCCTCGCGCGCTCTATCACTAATTCCTAACTATATATGGTCTATAACCTATGGTTTTTTCAGTGAATATATATATATATATACACATGTATATATATATATATATTACCTACTGGCGGTCGCCAGTAGGTAGTTATAGTTAGGATTGATTTCCATAGGGAAATCGCAACATTCTATTTGGAATAACTTTGGCGCCGGTTGAGGAATCAGCCTGAATTTTTCAGCAACTTTGCTTTGCGGCTCTCCGCTCCTTCCCTGAAAGTTTGGGGGGATTCGTCAAGCGGGGGCCGAGATAAAAGGGGGGTCCCAAAATGTGTTTTCCCCATGTTAATTTCCATAGGGCGGTCTGTCGCACTTTTAGCTCGAACGGCTGAATGGATTTTCACCAAACTTGGCAAAATTGTAGGGACTGGTAGCCCGATGTGCCTTTGCTATGTCTCAAGATATGTGCTCCAGAGGATTTTGAGTAATTTAGGTTCCAAACAATTTATATATCTGCAAGCGCGCCCCGGTGCGCGTACCGGGGAGCGCTCCGGGCGCGCCACGCGACTTGCGCACGGAAAGCTGATTGGCTCTCAGGTGTCTGTAAACATTCGAAACAGTCGGCAGCGGCCGCCATCTTGTGTCTCGGTAGGATCGAGACACAAGAGGTGGCAAAAAACAAAGGGGGAAATGACCAAAAGGGGGCAGGGTACACCCCCCCTGACACCCTAGGTTTGATGTGGGGGCCATAAAAGGGGGGAGCGCCCGGTACGCGCACCGGCGAGCGTACCGGGGAGCGTACTTTGGTGAAAAATTGTGAAAATAATAGTGTAAAATAATCATTTTGAGTGATTACAGGTAGGGTAGCTCTGAAAAGAGCTTTTGGGTTCTGTAGCTGTTTTAGGTACCTACAAGTATGTCCCACACACACCCACACGCACACAACCCCACACCCCCACACCCACACACTCCCCACACACACCTCACACACGCACACCTCCACCCACACCCAAACACCCCACACCCACACACCGACACCTTACACATCCACACCCACAACCACACATCCCACACACCCAGACACACACACACACCTCACCCCCCAACACACACACACGCACACACAGATACCTCACAGACACACCTCACACATCCCACACACACACCTCCCCCCACACACACACGCACACCTCACTGACGCACTCACACATCCCACACATACACACACATCCTACACACATACCCCCCACACCCACACACACCCCACACACACCTCACACACCCACACTTCCACCTACACCCAAACACCCCACACACCCACACCCACACACACACCTTACACACCCACATCCCCACCCACACCCACATACCCCACACACCTATACACCTCATCCCCCCCAGACACACACACACACACATACACACCTCACAGACACACCCCGCACATCCCCCACACACACCTCCCCCACCCCCACACATGGGGAAAACTCAGTGAAACACTAAAATAATAATTTAAAGTGCTTAGAGGTAGGGTATTTCTGAATAGAGTTGTTGTGTTGTGTGGGTGATTTAAGTACCAACATGTAGGTACCAATGCAGAGTCTTAAATTCAATGTACACCGTTTCCTCTGTAGATAATTTGCATGTTGTTATAGAAGTTATTGTGGTATATGGAATCCATACCATAGTCTGTCAGGAAAGCATAAAGAACATGGAGGCAGGAGATGAAAAAGAGATGTCAAATACACATTGGAGATAATATATAGAGGGAGAAAGGAAGTATCTATGAGCAAAATTACTATGTAAAACAAAAAAGTTGCACAGTATACTATAAGTCTGACTTTACATTATAATCAATTTGGTACTAGTTTAAGAATTACATATAAAAATGAATAATGTCTCAAACAATTTTAGAATTATTAAATATAAATTTATTTTTGAGATTTATTTTCAAAATTTGATAGAACGTCTAACATTTGACTGTCCGAAATGTCCTCTTTTTGAGTGAACATAACTTCCAACATTTGACTGTCAGAAACGTCCTCATATTGAATTAACAAATCCACAGATTCTACACATTGTAGAAGTTCATGGTCCCGTGATTCATCCATGAATTCCAAGTCATTGGGTTCAATAATTTTTTCATTGTTCATCTCTAGGACAATTTCAAAGGAAACGTTCTGTTCACCTTCCATTTTTGTGCTGAAATTTGAATTTAAAAAAAAATCTGTAGAAATATGGCACTGTTGGGTTTAAGTTCAGACAGGTAGTTTTGATTTTTGAACAGTGAAGTTAACTTTGGGCAAAGTATGGTAACAGGCAGGAAGAAGAAATATAAAAAAGTGCCTGTGAAGAAACGTAAGTAAATTCATAATTATAGCAGAGAAGCCTAAGTCAATCCATAAATATAACAGAGGAGCCTATCTCTATCTATAACTATAGCAGAGGGACAGTAAATAACTATCAGAAAACGTTTTTACAAATTAACTTAAAGTGCCCCTTACAAATTATCAACTTACTTTACAGAGAGGTGAAGAAGACAAAATGCGAAAATCCTTTCAAGATGTACCTCAAGTAGTTGTAGTCAAAACGGCCGTGTTTCCCTCTCATTTTTCATTTATATTCATGTACATAACCAATCAAATGTCAGGAAAAAAAAGTAGAAAATGAAAGTAACATTTTAATTGGTTGTAAATTCTAACACTTCAGATGTGTTTTTGTGAAGTAATTTACCTCAGGGTATTTATAGAGGTCTACAGGCTAAATGGCTCAATGGAATTCCATCGAACTTGGAAAAAGGGTAGGGATTGTTATGTAGTATGAGCTAATCTATATTTGGTGAAAGTGTCTCTAGTGGTTTTTGTGTAAATTAACTTTTAACATTTTTTTTAGAGCGCTTCCCGATGCGCGCCCCGGTACGCGTATCGGCAGCGCTACGGCAGTCCTCCATTTTGTTTTCGGTAGATTTAAGACAGAAAATGGAGGACAAACAACGTTGGGAATGGGTATAAGGGGGCATCGTAGGCACTCCTTGACCCTCTATGTTTTGTGAGGGGGTCTTAGGAGGCCCAAATAGGCAAAAAAAACAAAAATTATTTTTTTATTTTTCGCGGGGGGAGCGCCCGGTACGCGCACCTGGAAGCGTACCGGGGAGCGTACTATGGTGAAAAATAGTGAAAAAAGTTTGAAAAAGATAATCATTTGGAGTGATCAGAGATAGGGTAGCCCTGAAAAGGGCTTTTGGGTTCTGTGGCTGAAACACTGGACACTGTTTTTGCGCGACCTAAAGCGGACAGCGCTATATTTACCCACGTTTGAATGTAAGGAGCTACCCTATTCAGTAAACACAGTGCGTGTATTTAGTCGCGCATTTTAAACTGATCACTCCGTTTTTTGATATAACTTAATTTAATTTAATTTAGTATTATACCTCGTTTTTAAACTGCTTTGTAGAGTAGCACTTACCTGCATTTTAAATTGTCTCCCTCACCGCGCTTTTCGCGGGTCTTTAGGCTCGGTATTTCGAGCGCCGCCATCTTGGGGGTAATCTAGGGACGTGGTGCAGGCGCCAATTTCGCGAGCGCTCTAGTCTTAGGCACAGGAGGCGCGGCCCCTATTTAAAGTCACCATGCAGACGCGCAGCGGTGACGCGCAGCGGAAGCGCCTTATCAGCGCCGGAGTCACGCCAGAGTCCAGCCCGTCTGTGCCCGTCCGGGCCCAGACGGGCCTAGGGCCTGATACTATGCACAAACGCCCTGATTTGCGGCGGACGTACGAGTGTGATGAACTAATGGCCCTGCGCCATATGAGTACCGCCGGTACCAACCCCACCTTTCTCCGCCCTCCCCCCTCTACGGTGGTAGGGTCAAGGGAGAATATTCGCTCTGACAGAGGTAAAAATACCTTGGCGGTAGGTCTTTTGAATTGTAGATCTCTTCCACGTCACTCAGCAGAAATCAACCTTCTTCTACAAGACTCTGATTTAGATGTCTTGTTTATGACGGAAACGTGGATCACTCCCACTTCCGATGCTGATATTGTGCAAGCTCTTCCACCGGGCTATCTGATCTATCATCTGGACAGACCCGAGGGGAGAGGGGGTGGCCTTGCTATTGTATACAGAGACTCGCTCGTATGCAGGGCTAAGAATGGCTTAATCTTGGACTGTGAGAGCTGTTCATTTTCTTTGCGGATATCTCCCACAGTTTCGATATCTGGCCTACTGATTTACCGGCCTCCGGGAGCTCTGAGTAGCTTTGCTAGCTCCCTGGTGGAATCAGTGACGATCGTGGCCTCATCTACGGCCAATTTTTTGGTGCTGGGAGATCTCAATCTCCATTTTAATGACCCCACCGACCCAGTAGCACAAGATCTTCAGGGCGACCTGAAAGCATGTGAGCTGGTCTTAATCAATGCGGGGGCCACGCACGAAAAAGGACATTTACTGGACCCGATGTTTTCCAATATTCCTCGCTTGAAGGCGGGGCCACTCTCCCCCTTCCGTGGTCTGACCATTTCTTGGTATTGGCACTTTGGCAAATGGATTCACGGCCTATAAGTGCTGAGCAGGCTTTTTTGGTCGACAGAGCTTGGTCCAGACTATCGATCAACGACTGGACCTTGAAGTTGGAAGATATGCCTCCTCCTTGTGAGTCGGACCCAGCCAAGATGGATGCCAACATCAACCACTGGCTGTCTGCTTCTCTGGACGCTCTCATTCCGAAAAAGAGAGTCCAGAAGAGGGAAAAAAGAGTGGGCTCAGCTCCGTGGTATTCGGTCGAGCTTCGTACCCTTAGGAAGACTTGTAAAAAGCGAGAGAGGCTATGGCGGAAGAATTGGGAACCATATAGGAGAGAAGAATACCGTGTCGCAATGAGGGTTTACAAGCTCGCTCTCCGACAGGCAAAAGCCCTATTTTTTGAAGAGCGCATAAAATCGGCCTCTAGCTCCTCGAGAGAGAGTTTTAAAGTGGTTAAAGAACTGCTCAAAGTCCCTGAGCCGGTTGTCGTTTATGACAAACAGAAATGTACGGAGCTCGCTGAGTACTTCCACACAAAAATCGCGAAGATTTTAAATACTTTACCCCAACCCAGGCTGTCTCAGGATAATGGTAAGCTGATCTTAGGTACACAGGCCACAGAGACAGCTATTCATCTCGACTCGTTTGGCCCAGTTTCAGTGAGCGAGGTATCTAAAGTGCTAGCATCTCTGAAAAGTGGCTCTCCCATTGATCCGGCACCTATGAAGTTCCTTAAACTAGCAGCAGCCTCCATTGTGGCTCCGGTGACTGATCTCATGAACGCCTCCCTTGCCCAGGGCCTAGTCCCACCTACTTGGAAAACCGCTGTGGTTAAGGCTCTTTTAAAGAAGCCCAACCTGGACCCTGGGGACCTGTCTAATTTTAGGCCCATTTCTCTGCTGCCGGGCCTCGCCAAAATTGCGGAACGACTGGTCAATCAGCAATTATCAGCCTTCTTGGAGTCCAACGGACTGCTACGTGCTTCGCAAACCGGCTTTCGCCCAGGGCAGGGCACAGACACCGCTCTCTTGACGGTTGTTGATGAAGCAAGACGTATCCTGGATTCAGGAGGGTCAGTGGCAGTGATCCTCCTGGACCTCAGTGCGGCGTTTGACACCGTGAACCAGCAGGCGTTGATTCGGCGGCTGGCTGAGGAAGGGGTGTCTGGGGTGGCCCTGCAGTGGTTGAGATCATTTCTTACCGGTCGAACATATCAGGTCTGGGACGGTGGCGAACGCTCTAAATCGATCCCCCTCCAGTGTGGAGTGCCACAGGGCTCTTCCCTCAGCCCGACCCTATTTAATGTGTATATGGCCCCCCTGGAGGACATAGTGTCCCAGTATGACATTAAAATCATTAGTTATGCGGACGACACGCAGTTGGTGTTCTCGCTTTCCCAACTGAGTGAAAATCCAGATGCTCTGTGCTCCTGTCTGTCGGACATTCACTCCTGGATGGAAGACTCAGCCCTTAAGCTGAATGGACCGAAGACGGAAATAATGCTGCTGGGAAGCAAATCTCCCTGTCTCCCTCTGTCCAGCTGGCCGAGTTGTATGGGAGACCTCCCTGATCCCAAAGAGGTGATTAAGAGCTTGGGAGTCTGGTTAGATCAAGACTTGTCATTCCGGACCCAAGCCAAGAAAACTGCTGGAGTCTGTTTCGCTCTCTTACGATCTGTCCGGAAAATTTTTCCCCTTTTACCGGCCACATCGAGGAAGTTGCTGATTCAGGGCTTGATTACTTCCAGATTGGATTACAGTAATGTTATCTTTCTAGGTGCACCCGAATCCATCCTCAAGACACTCCAGCAGGTCCAAAATGCAGCGGCAAGACTGCTCATGGACGTCCCGAGGACGCAATCAGCGAAACCCGCCTTAAAGGCGTTACACTGGCTCCCTGTGCGGGAAAGAGTGACCTTTAGGGCGCTCTGCACAGCCCACAAAATTCTTTTAGGGAAAGGTCCTCCCATTCTGAAGAACTTAGCAATTCCATACAAAGCAAGTAGGACTTTGCGATCGGATCAAAAACATCTCCTGTTAGTCCCGAGAGTCAAAAGGGCACGAACAGGCGGGAGAAGATTCTCATTTAACACAGCTAAGTTGTGAAATTCGCTCCCCTCAAAGTTACGCGCTGAGACCTGCATATTGCGTTTTCGCAAAGGCCTCAAAACCTTATTGTTTCCCGCTTGAGTACTCTAACTTGGCCGTTTTTACTATCTGATGGTGTCTGGAAAAGCGCTGGGATGCCCAAGGGTAGCTGCGCGCTATATAAAATTTTAAATAAAATAAATAAATAAATAAATAATTTAGGTACCTACAAGTAGGTACCAATGCACAGTCTTAAATTCAGGAGGAATATTCTATTCCCCTCATCTGAAAAGTGCACACCATCTCCCCTGTAGATATCTTGCATGTTGTAACGCAAGTTATTATTGTATATTGAACCCATTCCATAGTCTCTCATGTAAGCAGAAACAGATTTATTCACATGTTTCCGTGCTTTCTCAAATTGTGGACAAAATTGATTGGACCACTTCCATTTCTGTCTTTGGCATATATTGGAATATACCAAGGCAGTTTGAGGAAAAAGTGCCATTAATTGATCAAAGGTGTCCTTTAAAAGCATTTCCAGACCTATCCCAGTCAAAGTGCCCAAGTCATTTCCTCCACAGTGCACAATTAAAAGGTCAGGGTGTGGCAAATGCAAAAAGGTTTTCACCAATGGTATCAATTGGTGACATTTCAATCCTCTCTGGCCAATCCATTTAATCTTCACATTTGGTAAGTCAAGGTTGTGAAAATTTCTGGTAGCTGCATACCTTTGAGCACAGTGGATATAGCTATGTCCAATAATCCAGACAGAATACATGGTGAGAGGAGATTCTGATGCAGTCAGATGAAGTGTGGAAAAGAAATGGCAGTTGGAACAATAGGAGTTTGCAAAAAAAAACCTGTGGAGTTTCAGTGCTCTTGAATCACAAGCAATGATTGGTAGAATGAGATAGTTGAAAACTGAAAGTTAGGGTGCATGGTTGTGTTCTGTGTAAGAAGTAATTTGAATGGTTAAAAAAAAGTCATTTAAATAAACCTTGCACCAGAAAAGCTGGTATATTCGCAGGTCAAACATCCTTGATGAGGTGATTTGCAACATTCTAGAATAAACTTTTAACCCTGGGAGCTCAGTGAGGAGGGAGTTGCTATGGTAACAGGTAGAAAGGGCTGAGGGGGGGAAGGGTGTTGGTTTGAAAATACAGAGGGAAGAGATTTGATTGGTTATCATGAACAATATGTGTGTAGAATTAGAGGTTTTCTGTGCCTTTATGGTTTGCAGTGCCTGGAGAACATACCTTTTGCTCTGCTAAAGAAATATTGGTGTGTGTATCTGACACTGTTCTGAATCTCCTAAAATATTTGTAAAGGTGAGTTATGATTCATTTAATATACATAGAGACTTGTATACTCTATGGGGAAGATTTGGAAGCAAATTGTGTTTTTTTAATGTTGCTTTGTGTCATGCTTTTTGATAATGCTTGGTAAAAAGTTTTTACTGCATAGAGTAAGTGTATTTTGTAAAATTGTGAAGTTTTAGTCGTGACATGGAATGCTTCTTCATAGGACCTGTGCTGTGTTTTGTAAATGTGATGTCAAAAACGATTTTTTGAAAAATGAATGGCTTTTACATTTTTTAAAAGGAATAAAGAATGTGTGCATGTTTGAAGAAATACATTTGACTCTTTACAATGATGTTACCTGTGTTAACTCAGTGTAGGAAGCATATTGAGTTTGTTTGCATAGAGGATGCATATGAAAGCTTTTGCCTCAGTCTTATCCCTGTTGTGAGGCTGATGTTTGTACATAGGATCTGTGCTATTTTGGGGAAAATGAATGGTTTTTACATTTTTGAGTATAATGTGGCGCAGAGGTTTAAAAAGTGACGCATCTAACTACATGCGTCACTTTTTAAATATGGTGCAAAAAAGTACATGTTTGGGCTTTCCTGGGGAGCGTAGGATGTGAGGCTTGTATCTAAGAGTGCAGTGGACTAGGCTCCATGAAGCCTATCCCCGTCTGCATTCTTAGACACAGGTGTCAATTTGACTCTTTACAATGATGTTACCTGTGTTAACTCAGTGTAGGAAGCATATTGAGTTTGTTTGCATAGAGGAATTGTATTTTGTAAAATTGTGAAGCTCCATGTGAAAGCGTTTGCCTTAGTCTTATCCCTGCTGTGAGGCAGATGCTTGTACATAGGATCTGTGCTATTTTGGGGAAAATGAATGTTTTTTACATTTTTGAGTATAATGTGGCGCAGAGGTTTAAAAAGTGACGCATCTAACTACATGCGTCACTTTTTAAATATGGTGCAAAAAAGTACATGTTTGGGCTTTCCTGGGGAGCGTAGGATGTGAGGCTTGTATCTAAGAGTGCAGTGGACTAGGCTCCATGAAGCCTATCCCCGTCTGCATTCTTAGACACAGGTGTCAATTTGACTCTTTACAATGATGTTACCTGTGTTAACTCAGTGTAGGAAGCATATTGAGTTTGTTTGCATAGAGGAATTGTATTTTGTAAAATTGTGAAGCTCCATGTGAAAGCTTTTGCCTCAGTCTTATCCCTGTTGTGAGGCAGATGTTTGTACATAGGATCTGTGCTATTTTGGGGAAAATGAATGGTTTTTAAATTTTTGAGTATAATGTGGCGCAGAGGTTTAAAAAGTGACGCATCTAACTACATGCGTCACTTTTTAAATATGGTGCAAAAAAGTACATGTTTGGGCTTTCCTGGGGAGCGTAGGATGTGAGGCTTGTATCTAAGAGTGCAGTGGACTAGGCTCCATGAAGCCTATCCCCGTCTGCATTGTTAGACACAGGTGTCAATTTGACTCTTTACAATGATATTACCTGTGTTAACTCAGTGTAGGAAGCATATTGAGTTTGTTTGCATAGAGGAAATGTATTTTGTAAAATTGTGAAGCTCCATGTGAAAGCGTTTGCCTCAGTCTTATCCCTGCTGTGAGGCAGATGGTTGTACATAGGATCTGTGCTATTTTGGGGAAAATGAATGGTTTTTACATCTTTGAGTATATTGTGGCGCAGAGGTTTAAAAAGTGACGCATCTACCTACATGCGTCACTTTTTAAATATGGTGCAAAAAGGTACATGTTTGGGGTTTCCTGGGGAGCGTAGGTGGTGAGGCTTGTGTCTAAGAGTGCAGTGGACTAGGCTTCATGAATATATATATATATATTTTTTTTTTTCTCACTGAAAAAAACATAGGTTTCAGGCATGTTATAGTTAGAAATAAGCATTTAAAAAATCTTAGAAATGTAGTGAAAAAAACATAGGTTTTAGGGATGTTACAGTTAGTTGGACATTTCACTCATACAAAACCATAGAAATTCCCCCATTATAGTTAGTTCAGCTAACTACAACTCACGCCCCCGCAATGCACTGCTGATGACGTCGCATATTACATCATTCATGACATGGTCAGTGACATCACTGATGACATCACTGATGACATCTTCCATGTGAAAATCTGATGCACCTCCTCACACTCTAATACAACCTTTGATACACCTACTGTAAAATACAGACTACCATTTTCTAAACTATCAACACATCAATACGAGTTACTACATACGTACTCTGATTCCTAGGTCTACACACACATCCACTTGTTCACCCATACAATCACTCATACATACAGTCACTCATTAATATATTACTATCATATGCACTCATATACCTATACAGATACTCACACACTGCCACTCATCCATGGAGTCACTCACACACCTTTTCAATCATGCAAAGAATCAACCACACTCCCATTTCCTCACCTACAGCTGCACACACTACCCCAATTATTCAAACATATACTAACAAATACTTACTCTCTTATACAATCACTGATACAAGTACACACTCATCCTTACAGCCACTCTCACAATCACTGACTCTCACGTACAGTCATTTATATACTCCAACTCTCACATACACTGCCTTTTACATATGTCGTTACTTGGACATGCACCACTGAGTATCCAATCTCTCACTAACACACCCATACACACATACTCACCCGCACATACAGCTGTTTCCACATGCACTCTTGAACCCATACACCCAGTGAATCAACCACTCACACATCTATGCCCAGTCACACACCTCCCACCCACCTACACACACACTCATACAAATACTCAGGTTAACCAATCAATAACCCAGATAGACACTCATGTACCTACTGACCAACACATGCAGCACCTTACACAACAACAGACATACTGATACACACATTAACAGTTTAGTCACTAACCCATGGATTCAGTAAGACACATTTAATCACTTACTTATACAGTCAGTTATACAGCACCACTAAATCCTTCATCCAGTCACTTATACACCCACTTATTCTTCAATACACCTTGGCATATATATAAAACATATTCAAACTTTACAGAAACACACAGTCACTGGATGATATAATTAGTGATGTCATCAGTGATTTCATTTGAGTTGTCATCAGTGATGTCATCAGTGATGTCACTGACCATGTTATGAATGATGTAATATGTGACGTCATCAGCAGTGCATTGTGGGGGCGCGAGTTATAGCTTATATTTTTTACGCAGGAAGGGACACCTTCCTGCACAAAAACAATCTGTAGAGGCATTTTCCTCTTTCAATGTATACTGTGGAATGCAGCATGCATTGAAAGAGGAAAAAATGAGGAGAAATGAAAACAATTCTCCTCGCTGCACTTTGCTACACAAACTCTAGGATGGCTCAGCATTCACAAACATCTCCAGATTTACGATTTCTCATAAATCTGGAGATGTGTCTTGTTCTATGTGTGTTGCGTGGGAACACCCAGAGCAACACCTATGGAATGACCCTTCAATGCAAAGTTCTGTGTGAAGGGATTATATTTACAATGAGAGGATAAACCACGCAGGGTGGCTTTTCCTCTTCTTGTAAATATGAAGGAGTGCCTGGAGCCATCACTACGTTACAAAAAGTGATGTACTGGTGGCGCAGGTTGCTTGTAAGTCTTCCCCATAAGTGCTTAGGTATTGGCAGACTGATACAATAAGAACATAGTGCAGCATGGGTGATTTAAGAATTGCATGAGACTGACAGGAGGTATCCTACGCTGCATGGCTACTACTTCATTATTTAATGGAGTGGACCAATAGGATGTATCTGCTTAGAGATTTGTAGGGATTATGCACAGAATATTTTATGTGTACTTGTATTGGTGCCTAGGTCATTTTATAAGAATACCACTGTAACTGGAATGATGACATTGCTGCAAACAGAGTGAACACCTAATTTATAAGTGCTTACATATTGGTGGAGTGAAAGGATAAGTAGATAGTGGTACATAAGTGATTAAAGAAGTGCATGGGACAGGCTGGACAATTCCTACTCTGCATGAGTACTAACTGGATATTTAGAAGAGTGTATTAATAGTATGTAGCTAGTTAGAGGTCTGCTTGGATAGTGCACAAAATATTGTAGCTGTACTTATGTTAGTAGCTAGGCCATTCCATACGTTCATGACTAGCAACTAGAATAATTACAGTATTACAAACATAGTGTATAGTGAATTTCTAAGTGTTTAAGTATTGGTGAAGTAATAGGAAAAGTAGATAGTTCTGGATGGGTGATTGGAGAAATGCATGGGGCAGACTGGAGGACTCCTACATTGGGTATTTAGAAGAGCATATCAATAGTCTGTAGCTGGTTGGAGGTGTGTATGCATAGTGTAAAAAATATTGTACCTGCTATTGTGTTAGTGACTACGCCATTCCTTAAGTATACGACTAATAACTGGAGTAATTTCAGTGTTGCAAAGAAAGTGTGTGCTGAATTTATAAGTGCTTAGGTATTGGTTGAGTGATAGGATACATAGCTAGTGCTGGATGGGTGATTGGAGAAATGCATTGGAAAGACAGGAGAATTCTTAAACTGCACAGGTACTGAGTGGATATTTAGAGGAGCGTATCAATGCTATGTAGCTGATTAGAGGTCTGCATGCATAGTGCACAGGATATTGTAGCTGTACTAGTTTTTCTGGCTAGGCCATTCCTTAGGTACATGACTAGTAACTATAATAATTTCAGTGCTGCAAAGAGAGTACATGTTGATTTTATTAGTGCTTAGGTATTGGCAGAGTGATAGGATACGTAGATAGTGCTGTATGGGTGATTGGAGACATACATGGCACAGACAGAAGGATTGCAACACTGCATAGGTATTAACTGGGTATTTAGAAGAAGGTATTAATAGTATGTAGCTTGTTAGAGATCTGCAAGCATAGTATACAAAACACGGTACCTGTACTTGGGTTAGTGGCTAGGCCATT
The DNA here is from genome assembly GCF_964261635.1 of Lissotriton helveticus. NCBI lineage: Eukaryota > Metazoa > Chordata > Amphibia > Caudata > Salamandridae > Lissotriton > Lissotriton helveticus. The sequence continues at coordinate 1,706,027,884 of NC_136063.1, read as the reverse complement.
CCTTAAGTATATGACTAATAACTGGAGTAATGTCAGTGCTGCAAAGAGGGTGCATGTTAAATTTATAAGTGCTTAGGTATTGGCAGAGAAATAGGATACGTACATTGTGCTGGATGGGTGAATGGACACGTGCATGGGACAGACAGAAGGATTCCTAGACTGCATAGGTACTAACTGAGTATTTAAAAGACTGTTTCAATACAGCTGATTGGAGGTCTGCATACATAGTGCACAGAATATTGTAGCTGTACTAGTATTGGTGTTTCTATGGTTTCGAGAATGGTAGTCTGTATTTTAGGGTGTGAGGAGGTGCATCAGATGATCATGTGGATGATGTCATCAGTGATGCCATTCGAGATATCATCAGTGATGTCATCAGTGATGTCACTGACAATGTCATGAGTGATGTAAAATGTGACATCATCAGTACTGCATTGCGGGGGCGCGAGGCGAGTTATAGTTAGCACAACTAACTATAACGGTCGAATTTCTCTTGTTTTGTATGAGTGAAATTTCCAACTAACTATGGCATCCATGAAACCTGTGGTTTTTTCAGTGAATATATATATATATATATATATATATATATATATATATATATATATATATATATATATATATATATATATATATATATATATATATATATATATATATATATATATATATATATATATATATATACATACATACATACATACATATTACCTACTGGCGGTCGCCAGTAGGTATATATAGTTAGGATTTTTTCCCTATGGGATTTTTGAAAATTCTATGTCTAATAACTTTGGCGTTTGTGGACGGAATTGGCTGAAATTTTCTGGAAAATGGAACATTTTGTTTCTGAGCAGCCCTTGGAAATTTGGGGGGGTTTCGTCAAGGGGGGGCCGAGAAAAAAGGGGGGTCCCAAAACGTGTTTTTAACATTGAGTTTTCCATAGGGCGGTTGGCCTCACTTTTAGCCCGAACGGCTGAATGGATTTGCATGAAACTTGGCAAAATTGTAGGGACTGGTAGCCCGATGTGCCTTTTCTAGGTCTCAATATATGTGCTCCAGTGGATTTTGAGAAATTAACGTTTAAAAAAAGATATATATCTGTAAGCGCGCTCTGGGCAGCGCTCCGGTCCGCGGACCTTAAGCGTACCGGAACTTCGCGTAGCTAAGCTGATTGGCTCTCCGGTGTCTGTCAACATTCTAAACAGTCCGGAGCGGCCGCCATCTTGTCTCTCGGTAGGATTGAGAGACAAGAGGAGGCCAAAACAAAGGCAAAAATGACCATAAGGGGGCATACTAGATCCTCCCTGCCCCCCTAGGTTTAATGTGGAGGTTTTAAAAGGGCCCCGCGGGGCAAAAAAAACAAAAACAAATTTTTTTTTTTTTTTGCGTGGGGAGCGCCCGGTCCGCGAACCGGGAAGCGTTCTGGGCAGCGTACTGCAATGAAAAATGAATGATAGACTTTTCAAATGCTGTATGTTAATTGATTGTTGTTTTTGTTGATTATTTTTTATTTTCTTTATTTTTTAAGCATTTTTTTTTATTGTGATTGTGTTTCATAATTTATTAAACTTTCTAACATTTCATTGTCAGAAATTTCATAATTATCATTGAATATACATTGTAGTCTCTGAGGGTGTAAAATGTCCTCATTTTCAAGGAGGTTATCTACTGCTTGTACACATTGCAGTAGTTCTTTGTCTAAAGTTTCATCGAAAAATTCAATATCATTTTCATCATTGATTTCTTGGCTGCTCTCTTGCAGGACAATTTGAAATTCAACTTTCTGTTCGCCTTCCATTTTGCCTGAAATTTAGATTAAAAAAATATATATTAGTAGAGATAGGGCACTGTTGGGATTAATTTTGGGCAGTGTATAGTATCAGAGTGGAAGTAGGAATATAAAAAAGTGTATGTGATTTAACGTAAGTAAATTCATAATTATACAAGAGAAGCCTAACTCCATCCATAACTATAACAGAGAAGTCTATCTAAATCTATAACTACTACAGAGGGATAGTATATAACTATCAGAAAAAGTTTACCATATTAACTTATAGTGCACAATATACTTCAGTTTTAAAAATAAAAACTTACCTTTAGATAGAAGTTGAAGGAATTAGTGAAAATCCTATTGAAATGTACACCAAGAAGTAGTAGTCAAAATGGCTGTGTTTTCTTCTCTTCCTTTATATATATTCAGGTATATAACCAATCAAATGTCAGGTAAAAAAAGTAGAAAATGAAAGTAACATTTTAATTGGTTGTCAATTCCAACACTTCAGATGTGTTTCGTGAAGTAATTTACCTCACGGTATTTAGAGAGGTCTACAGGCTAAATGGCTAAATGGAATTCCAATCAAATTTGTGAAAATGGTAGGGATTGGTATGTAGTATGAGCTAGTCTATATTTGGTGAAATTGTCTCCAGTGGCTTTTCTGTGAACTACTTTCCCACCTTTTTTGATGGTGCGCTTCCCAGGGAGCGACCCGGTACGCGAACCGTTGAGCGCCCCGGTTCGCGAACCTTAAGCGTAACGGGAGTCCACCATTTTGTGTTTCGGTCGAATTAAGATACAAGATGGAGGGCAAATAATGTTCAGAATGGGTAGAAGGGGGCACGGTAGACTTATCTTGACCCCCTAGGTTTTGTGAGGGTGGCTGAGGAGGCCCATATGTGCGAGAAAAAAAACATTTTTTTTTTAAATTTCGCGAGGTTAGCTCCCGGTTCGCGTACCGGGTAGCGCCCCAGGGAGCGTACTTTGTTGAAAATTAGTGAAAAATGTTAGAGTAAAATAATAATTGTGAGTGATCAGATGTAGGGTAGCTCTGAGAAGAGCTTTTGGGTTTATGGTACATTTAGGTACTTATAAGTAGGTACCAATGCACATTCTTAAATTCAGAGTGAAAATTCTGTTGCCCTCATCTGAGAAGTGAACTCCATCTCCTCTGTAGATATCTTGCATGTAGTAACGCAAGTTATTGTTGTACAGGGAGCCCATTCCATGGTCTCTCATGTAAGCTGAAACAGATTTGTTTACATGCTTCCTCGACTTCTCAATTTGTGGACAAAATTGGTTTGACCACCTCCATTTCTGTCTTTGGCATATATTTGAATATACCAAGGCAGTCTGAGAAAAAAGTGCCATTAATTGCTCAAAGGTGTCCTTTAAAAGCATTTCCAGACCTACACCAGTCAAAGTGCCCAAGTCATTACCTCCACAGTGCACAATTAACAGGTCAGGTTTGGGCAAATGCATAAAGGTTTTCACCAATGGTATCAATTGGTGACATTTTAATCCTCTGTGGCCAAACCACTTAATTTCCACATCTTGTAAATTGAGGTTAGGTAAATTCCTGTTTTCAGTGTACCTTTGAGCCCAGTGAATATAACTATGTCCAACAATCCAGACAGAAAACATGGTGAGAGAAGGTTCTCCTGCAGTCAGATGAAGTGTGGCAATGAAATGGCAGTTGAAAAAATGAGAGTTTAAAATGAAAAAAACTGTGGAGTTTCTGTGTTCATGAAGCAGTAACAGTGATTGGTGGATTTTGATTGCTGAAAACAGAAAGTTAGGGTGCACGGATGAGTTATTTGAAAGATGTATTTTGAATGGTCAATAAAAAATCATTAAATGAAAGAATGCACTGGATATGCAGGTGCACTGAGAGTTCAGAGTTCAATTGCAACATTGTTGTGTGAACTTGCAAACACCAGAAGTCTTCCAAGAGGTGGTTGCTATGCAGAAAAGGCATGAAATGGCAGAGGGGGGAAGGGTTTTCATTTGAAAAAAAGTGAGGGAAGAGTTTTGATTGGGTGACATGAGAGATATGTGTGAAGAATTACAGCATTTCTGTGCTTTTGATAGCTGCAGACTCTGGAGTGCATACCTTTTGCTCTGCTGAAGACAAATTGGTGTGTTTCTGAGACTGTTTTCAAACTCAAAGTATTTGCTAAGGTGAGAAAATATTTCTTTAATTTAGATAGAGAATAGTGTGCTTTAAGGAGAAAATTATGAATTATGTGGCGCAAATTGCTTGTAAATATGTTTCCACCTGTGCAAGGAAAATTTAGATTTTTAATGTTTGTGTTACATAGCCATGTTAAAAGTGATACAAACATGCTGCAAAGGCAATTAAAAAACGCTTTTATGTGTCTTAAGGACATTTTAAGTAATTTTCCCATGTGCAGTGTTTTGAAATTATGATTTGAAAATCGTTTTTGGGGAAAAGGAATTGTTTTTAAATTTATGACAAGGACATAATGGTGTATGCTTCTTTATAAGGCAATTGACTGTCCCTGATGTTATTTTTCCCATTTTAATGTAAGACCTTTCTCTGTGGCGCAAATTGCTTGTAAATATGCTCCCACCTGTGCATGGCAAATTTAGATTTTGATTGTTTGTGTTACATAGCCATGTTAAAAGTGACCCAACCATGCTGGAAAGGCAATAAAAAAACACTTTCATGTGTCTTAAGGACATTTTAAGTAATTTCCCTGTGGGCAGTGTTTTCAAATTATGAATTGAAAATCGTTTTTGAGGTAAAGGAATGTTGTTAAAATTTATGTGCGCCATATGCCCCCAAATTTCTTTTTCAGGGGTGCGGCAGGGTGTTATTGAGACACCCCTACACCTTTGGAAAAATTCCTAATTTGCGATGAGCTAATTGCTAATTGCAAATTGCACCTTCTTTCATATGGGCATCCTGGCGCATGGAAATGAATGGGTAATTTGCAATTAGCAATTTGCTCATCGCAAATTTGGAATGGTAAAGAATCGCTATTTATTCCTTAAAATTCGCTATTTTGGAAATGCAAAATAGTTATATGATACATATGGCGGTTGATGTCTAACAAGATAAGAAGCTTAGGGATAGATTTATGATGACTGGCGCAATGAAGTGGACATCACTTACTTCATTGGTAGAGCTTTACATGTATTATGTCCTCTGTATTCTTCATCAAGCGTAACTTTAATCTGCAATCCTGAGTAGGCCTCACCTTAAACAAACCTCTGGATAGGCCACATCTTATCGTCATCCTGAATTAATCATTTAAAATGCTAGGGACATATTTATGATAGGTGTATGCCTCTTTTGCGCCACTTACAAAACACTGTCCATGGGGAAATGACTTAAAATGACCTTAAGACACATGAATGTGTTTTTTTAAAGCGTTTGCAATTTTTTGGGTCACTTTTAACATGGCTATGTGACTCAAACAGTCAAAATCTAAATTCACCATGCACAGGTGGGAGCATATTTACAAGGAATGTGCTCCATGGGGAAAGGTCTTATAATGTAATATGGGAAAAATGACATCAGAGACACTGAAATGCCTTATAGAGAAGCATACACCATTATGTCCTTGTCATAAATTTGCAAACCATTACTTTTCCCCAAAAACGATTTTCAAATCATAATTTGAAAACACTGCACATGTGGAAATGACTTAAAATGTCCTTAATTCAAAATTTGCTATTCCTTATTTTGCGATTGCACTGAAGGATTTGCAAATTTTGCGATTCCTTAAATGCAATGTATCAAACAAAAAATATGTAAAAAATGACATTAAGGATTTGGAAACTACCACCAACTTCTAGTTGGTGGTAATTTGCGAATTCTTTTCAAAAAGCATTTTTTTCCAAAAAACAAAAGGTGCCATATGACGCCCATACATGCCCTTAGGGCATGTATGTGCGCCATATGCCCCCAAATTTCTTTTTCAGGGGTGCAGCAGGGTGTTCTTGAGATACCCCTGCACCCTTGAAAAAATTCCTATTTTGTGATGAGCTAATTGCTAATCGCAAATTGCACCTTCATTCCTATGAGCCTCCTAGCCCATGGAAATGAATGGGTAATTTGCAATTAGCAAATTGCTCATTGCAAATTAGGAATGGTAAAGAATTGCTATTTATTCCTTAAAATTCGCTATTTAGGAAATGCAAAATAGTTTGATGGTACATATGGTGGTTCATCTGTAACAAGATAAGAAGCTTAGGGATACATTTATGATGACTGGCGAAATAAAGTGCAAATCACTTACTTCATTGGTAGGCCTTTACATGTATTATCTCTTCTGTATTCTTCATCAAGCGTAACTTTAATCTGCAATCCTGAGTAGGGCTCACCTTAAACAAACCTTTGGATAGGCCACACCTTATTGTCATCCTGGATTAATTATTTAAAATGCTAGGGACAGATTTATGATAGGTGTATGCCTCTTTTGTGCCACTGTGCGTCACTTTTATGATGCAGCGGCGGTGCTAATTTGCAATTAGCAATTTGCTCATTGCAAATTAGGAATGGTAAAGAATTGCTATTTATTCCTTAAAATTTGCTATTTAGGAAATGCAAAATAGTTTGATGGTACATATGGTGGTTCATCTGTAACAAGATAAGAAGCTTAGGGATACATTTATGATGACTGGCGCAATAAAGTGCACATTACTTACTTCATTGGTAGGCCTTTACATGTATTATCTCCTCTGTATTCTTCATCAAGCGTAACTTTAATCTGCAATCCTGAGTAGGCCTCACCTTAAACAAACCTCTGGATAGGCCACACCTTATCGTCATCCTGGATTAATCATTTAAAATGCTAGGGACAGATTTATGATAGGTGTACCTTTGGGAGACCTTTGTTGTTTGCTGCGTGTTGCTGCCTTTCTACGGACCCGTTTTGGACCCTGTTCACGCTTCACGACTTGCGGAACCCGCTTCGCGGGTCCCGCTGCGCCCCAGAGGTTGAGGGTACATTTAAATCCATCTGCGTGGGAGGACCAGGGCTGCGAGCGTGCGGGGCAGGACTTCCAATCCCAGAAGCCCCTGCACACCGCGCCTCTGACCAGCTGGCCGCTCTCCCTGGCCGTCACCACGCCCCGCCTTCAATCCTTAAAGGGCGGTAATTGACCTTGCGACGTGGGAGACCTTTGTTGTTTGCTGCGTGTTGCTGCCTTTCTACGGACCCGTTTTGGACCCTGTTCACGCTTCACGACTTGCGGAACCCGCTTCGCGGGTCCCGCTGCGCCCCAGAGGTTGAGGGTACATTTAAATCCATCTGCGTGGGAGGACCAGGGCTGCGAGCGTGCGGGGCAGGACTTCCAATCCCAGAAGCCCCTGCACACCGCGCCTCTGACCAGCTGGCCGCTCTCCCTGGCCGTCACCACGCCCCGCCTTCAATCCTTAAAGGGCGGTAATTGACCTTGCGACGTGGGAGACCTTTGTTGTTTGCTGCGTGTTGCTGCCTTTCTACGGACCCGTTTTGGACCCTGTTCACGCTTCACGACTTGCGGAACCCGCTTCGCGGGTCCCGCTGCGCCCCAGAGGTTGAGGGTACATTTAAATCCATCTGCGTGGGAGGACCAGGGCTGCGAGCGTGCGGGGCAGGACTTCCAATCCCAGAAGCCCCTGCACACCGCGCCTCTGACCAGCTGGCCGCTCTCCCTGGCCGTCACCACGCCCCGCCTTCAATCCTTAAAGGGCGGTAATTGACCTTGCGACGTGGGAGACCTTTGTTGTTTGCTGCGTGTTGCTGCCTTTCTACGGACCCGTTTTGGACCCTGTTCACGCTTCACGACTTGCGGAACCCGCTTCGCGGGTCCCGCTGCGCCCCAGAGGTTGAGGGTACATTTAAATCCATCTGCGTGGGAGGACCAGGGCTGCGAGCGTGCGGGGCAGGACTTCCAATCCCAGAAGCCCCTGCACACCGCGCCTCTGACCAGCTGGCCGCTCTCCCTGGCCGTCACCACGCCCCGCCTTCTACCCTATGGACTTCCCATTTAAGTGAAGGTTACTACCCGCTACGCGGGAGCGTGCGGGGCGCCGGGAGAAGCCCGGGACAAGGGCGGGACCGTCTGTGGCCGTCCGGGGCCGAAGGAGGCCGGGCTGGGCCACCCCTTTTCCATTTACAGGCTTGTGTTCGATTATTATTTAGTTTATATTTGTCTTCCAGGTTCAGTTAGCTATTTGAGGTCATAAGGGTGTTAATAACTATGGCGAATACCTTAAACACCTCTGTTTTACTGACTTCTGTGGGGGATGCTGAAACTGCGGTGATGGGGCCTTTAGATTCGTATTTTAAGCGTCTGCCCCAAGATATCGACAGGGAAATTGCCTTGGCGGAAAGACGCGCTGGTCGAAGATTATCAATCGAATTGATGAAAAACCCCCTCGAAAAACATATAGGACAAAGTTTCCCTGCTTTAGTCACCCCGTTATCGTCTACAGTATTGCCATTGACACAAGAAACACTGTATGATATATCTGTATGTAATGAGTTGTTGGGTGCCTCTCCTATAGACATAGTGGTTACCGCCCCTTCTTCAGAGCATTTAAAGGGTTCTAATATTGAGTGTATAAGACAAAATGTTACACCTAAAGCAATTGGCCAAGTACACGCTGTCAAGCCGAAAGTATGCACAAAGAGGAAGAGAGTTACTACTCTAAAAAAATCCATAGTCCCTAATCCAGCAAGGAAGGTCAGGAAACTGGCAATTAAAACGCCCTTAACCGATGTCCGAGTTGAACAACTGAGTGGGGTAACAAGGGGGGAGGAATCGGCTATTGTAACAGACTTAGAAAATCCTAAGATTCCGGCATCACCAACAACAGAAATAATCCCCCCTACCACAGCATCTCCAGGGCAAATGAGGATTTACCCGGATCATTTATCGGATCTGGAAAAACTTATACGTTCCCTCTTAAGTCCCCTTGAGACCAAACTGGAAAAGTTAGCAAAACAACTTGACCATCTTGAACAAACCAGTTTGGATAACTTTTTCTCAGTAAAATCATTAATTAAGGCTCAGAATAAATCGGCTGAGAATGGGCGACAAAATAATCTAGTTGAGCATACTTTGGGTGCCACAGGGGCCGAGTTGTCTTCCACTAAAGTAAGTGGGGTTTCTACCCAGCAGAAACAGGGTCTGAATAATAATTAAAAAAAATTTCCAGTACCCCGACCACCGGCAAAAAATAGTGGCCCTGAGTGTACTAATACCAACTGTTCTAGCATAATGGCAAATAGTTCTAAGGATAGTATGAAAAACTGTGCCCCTGTGGCTCAGAAAAAGAGCTCACCCTTATCCCCTGCTATGGCCGGCGTCCAGGGGACACTGATAGACATAGATAAAAACCCCGCTATAATGGTTGATGGTCTAAAAGGGCCGCTTGTCCCCCAGTTAGCAAATAAGGGTGGCCATGTAGGAAATGGTAATCATAAAATAGGTGGAAATAACGCTAGTATGGCTATGGGAAATAGTGCTCCTGTGAGCGTGGCTGCGCCAGATCATTGCCCACCAAAACCTTATGCTAATAAACTTCCAACCCGGACTCCCCCAGTTCAACTTACCCCTGATTCTTATCCATATGTGGCCATTCTTACCAATGTTCCTCCCCTACCAGATGGCCAAAGGGAGACTTACGATATGTTAAAAAATAAAGCCATGCATTGGCTGCGGGTAAATAGACCCCTGCCAGGAGACGTGGATGGATTGATCATTGGGGTTAGAAGGGTCAATTGGATTGGGAACACTTTTAAAAAGCAGGGGGGTGAGTGTATTATAATTAATTTCCAAGATCCAAGGGTAGTAGGGATAATTACAAAACCTGGATGGAATATTAGCTTTGGTGGGATTGGCGTTGTGGACTTGACCTTTTTCTACCCAAGACCTCAGTCATATTACCAAGGGGGGATTGAGCCACTGAGATTTATTTTGCCTCCACGGGTAGAGGTTAGCTCTTTCCCTGCTCCCTTTTTGCGTCCATATGATGGTTATAATCAGGTTTATAACCCTGATGGTGGCGCAGGATACTTGAGACGGGGATGTTCTCAAAATTTACCAACGCACCATAACACAGGCCCTATTATGGATTTGGTGAACCGTTTTAATCCTTTAAGTGATCTGAACACTAACGGTTGACTACCCATACCCCTAATGGCACCTACAATAGCTATACCCGAGAGGGTAACCCCTTTATCATGTTTATTTATGACCTGGAACGTTGCTGGAATAAGAGCTAAAAGATTGGACCCTACCTGGATACAATATATTTCTAAACATAAGGTCATAGCTCTGCAAGAAACATGGGACACTTCACTTTCTTTTCCCCTAGATGGCTTCCTAAGATTCACAGTACCCGCTAGCACTAGTAACGCGGGGAGAGCAAAAGGGGGGCTTATTACATTTTTTTCTTTAGATTTAGTAGGAACTTTTAACTTAATGAATTCAGGTTCCCCAAACATCTTAGCGATAGAATGGTTAGTCTCACCAAGCTGCATTATACTAGTAATTAATTTTTATAATGCCTGGGGTGGACCAAATGAATTGGAACATGTGCATTGCTTGGAGAACCTGATAAATAAATACAGTCAAAATTCAAATACTCCTTTCAAAATTTTTTTAATGGGCGATTTTAACAGCCATAAATGTGATTTGCTCTGTCAATCACTAGATGCAGATACCCCGGCTGGAGCCTGCATCCCTCATTTTGAACACACCAAAATGGGGGAGTTTCTTGATTTATTGTGTGCTAATTTTAACATATACGAACCATACAAAAATGCTTCTAATGAGAAGGTCCCCACTTTTAAAGGTACGACTAAGGGGACGATTATTGATTACATATTTATATCTATAGGCTTAATCTCTAAGACAAGTGACTATAAGGTTACTGTCTCACCCCATAGTGATCACAACCCTCTGTCAACTGTAATACACTGGAGTGACTTATGGCGCAGACAGGTGGATCAGCCCCGGGTTTGTGCCTTGGCGGTGCCCAGTGATCAGGGCAGACGGCTTAGATGGGGTATGGCTATGGAGGAACGGTTTATGGAAACCTTACTCCCCAAAATTGAGCAACCGATAGAAACTTGTCTTGATCAGACTGCCTCGAATCTTCAGGTTATCATAGCTTTTAATAGTATCTGTGCACAAACCGTCAAGGATCTTTTAAAACCCAAATCAAAGTACCCTACAATGCCCCACAAATGGTTTGATAGCAATTGCTCAAGGTCATACAGAGAATTGAAATTGGCTCTTAAGGCTAAGGAAAGGGATAAAGAGCTAATCTCTCATCTGAGACGGGCTTATAAAGCCAACGTGAGGGCAAGGAAAGATGAGATTAAGAATAATGCTTGGAATGATTTACTCAATGTAGATGTCCTAAAAGACAGTAAACATTTCTGGGAAATTATTAACCACCCCTTTTTTATAGGGGAGAACAATCTGAACACAGACTGTGTAATTCCCGATGAGAGATGGGTACAGCATTTTAGCAACATTTATGGGGGTGAACCATCAGTTTGCCCAACTACTACTGAGGTGGCCCATTGTGCAACCACAGTGGCATTTACGGAAGAGCTTGTCCTAAAAGCCATTATGGATACCTCAAAAAATAAGGCTCCTGGCCCTGACGGCGTCCCGGCAGACTTTTTTAAATTCTGCCCAGTAATCTGGAGTAAAGTACTGTCCAGAGTGTTTAGAGCAGCAGCCGAAGGATTCCTACCTCAAACATGGGCAACATCCATAATAGTTCCCATCTTTAAGAAGGGAAATCGGGAGGACCCCGGGTGTTATCGCCCAATTTCCCTTATCGACTCTACTTTTAAAATCCTAGGTAGAGTCCTATTGGTTCAACTAAGGGAAAATTTAGAACTGAATGGGGGACTCTCGAATATTCAATACGGCTTTCGCGAGAATAGAGGGACATTGGAACAATGCTCCAATCTTCACCTTCTAGTCTCCAGGTATACGGTGGCCGGGGAGGGGTCAGTTTACTTGGCATTTATGGACCTTTCCTCGGCCTTCGACCTGGTGAATAGGAGTAAGTTATGGACTATTCTATTGGAGCTAGGCATAGAGGAGTCTTTGGTGGCATTTATGGCAAGGTTACACCAAGATCTTGAGGCAAAAATAAGAGTCACCAGGGATGGAAGGTGCACGGAAAGTTTTAAATCTGAAAAAGGGGTGCGCCAGGGTTGTATCCTGGCCCCCCTTCTTTTTACTATTTATATAAATGGCCTGGGGAAATACCTAGAAACAGAATTGGCTGACGTCCCGCGTGTAGGAGGATTGCAGATCCCAGCCCTCCTATACGCGGACGATGCCGTCCTGATAGCCCGCACAGGGAATAGTTTACAGATTCTTCTGGACCGTTTCGGTTCTTTTATGGAGAATCTAGACTTGAAAATCAATGTCTCCAAGTCCCACACTATGATTATTGGTCGCAAAGTGAATATGTGCCAGAAAAAATCTTTTATTTGCAAAGGGGAGATTCTTTCTAGGGTTCCAGTCTTTCCTTATCTGGGAGTCCTTTTTGACCAAAGAGGGTCCTGGGCCCCCCAGATTAAAGCAAAAAGTCTTAGCCTAGCACGATCCTCATCAGCCTTGTTGGCCTTTGCAAAAAGATTGGGAGCCAAACCAATGGAGGCGCTTATTAAAATATACAACAGTAAGTGCGTTCCAATTGCTATGTATGGATCTGTTATTTGGGGCTATGTAGAGACGGTAAAGTTACAGAGGATAGAAAATGGTATCATTAGGAATATTTTATCTGTCCCTGATTCCACACCCACTTTCTCTATTCATGAGGAAATAGGTTTACCGTATATCTCTGACAAATTAAAATTAGCCCCCCTCCTTTTTTGGGTCAAAACATGGCTGAACCCCGAGCTAACGCTAAACCATGCCATCCTTAAGGACGTCATCGCAAGGGATAACGCCATGAGAATCCCCTGGATAAAATATATTAAATCTACATTATTAACGCTGGGGAGGCCGGAACTTTTTAATGACCCAACTAGCATCAGGAGGGAGGATGTCAGTTTGATTAAACAGATGTTTCTGGAGAGGGCTTGTATGGATAGAGAAGAATTGGAATTGAGGAAACCCATGGTGAGGGCACATATTGCTCTAACGACTTCACCCACCATGGAACCCTATTTAAAAACTGTGACTAATCCTCTCCATAGACTTCTCTTAACTAAATTTAGGATGAACTTAATCCATTACTCTCTAGGAAACTTTCCGGTGTGGTCAAAACCTGATGATGGCCCACCATGTGGATGCGACCAATTTTCAGTTCAAGACACCCTTCATTTTATATTCTTTTGTGACTTTTATAGTAGCGAAAGGAAAAAATATCTATTCCCTGTGTTGAAAGCGGCGGGCTTCTCTCAAGTTAGGCCAGCCTTAATCTTTCTTCAAATGCTAGCTGATACCTACACCATGTTTAGCGTTGCTTGCTTTTTAACCGCTGCATTTAGATCTAGGAAAAAAGGATTACCCCGGATAGACCTGTCTTAAATTTAAATTTGTTCTTAAAGAAAAATTTTTTAATATTAGCAAATATATTTGTATTTTGGAGAAATAACCTGAGGAAATGTAATCACTAAACAGAAATTTTTGTAATGAGATCGAGTAATGTTTTAAAGAAATTGTATTTGTGTTCGTTTTATGTCTTTTATGATTTTAACAAAAATCGAATAAAGAGTATTTTGACTGACTGATAGGTGTATGCTTCTTTTGTGCCACTGTGCGTCACTTTTATGATGCAGCAGCGGTGCAAAAGATTTGCTATGAGGCGACAAAATTACAAATTGATGCATTTAGGCAGATATGTCATGGTGTAAAAAAAACGTACCACATGAAACCGATGCAGCAGTGATGCAAAAGATGCACCATGTCGTAAGACAGGCCTCACTTGGGGCCATATGTATCAAGCTAATTAGCATTCGCAAAGATCAAAATTCTACGAATTTCGGCCTTTGCGAATGTTAATTAGACAAATGGTATGTATCAAACAAGTTTGATGCAAAATAAGGAGTAGCAAAATTTGCTATTCCTTATTTTGCAATTGCACTGAAGGATTTGCAAATTTTGTGATTACTTAAATGCAATGTATCAAACAAAAAATATGTAAAAAAATGACATTAAGGATTTGGAAACTACCACCAACTTCTAGTTGGTGGTAATTTGTGAATTCTTTTCAAAAAGCTTTTTTTCCAAAAAACAAAAGGTCCCATATGACGCCCATACATGCCCTTAGGGCATGTATGTGCAACATATGCCCCCAAATTTCTTTTTCAGGGGGTGCAGCAGGGTGTTCTTGAGACACCCCTGCACCCTTGGAAAAATTCCTAATTTGCGATGAGCAAATTGCTAATCGCAAATTGCAGCTTCATTCCTATGGGCCTCCTGCTGCATGGAAATGAATGGGTAATTTGTAATTAGCAAATAGGTCATCGCAAACTAGGAATGGTAATGAATCGCTATTTATTCCTTAAAGTTCGCTATTTAGGAAATGGAAAAAACTTTGATGATACATATGGCGGTTCATCTCCAACAAGATAAGAAGCTTAGGGATAGATTTATAATGACTGGTGCATCACCAGGGATGTGTCAGTCATCCTGCGCCGCTGTTCCGCCACCCATGGTGTGCTGCATTTACAATGCGGGGCATCATGGGGCAAAAATGGCACAGATGCGTGACGTATCTGTGCTGTAAAGGTAGTGATTGCTGGAGTTGTATCGCAAGTGCGATGCAGCTCAAGCAAGGCTCAGGGGTGCCCCATCTCCACAATGTTGCGTCAAGACCTATGCCTGCTTAAAGCAGGCGCAGGGTTTTGACGAAGCTTTCTCCTATCTAATTGTAAATACGGCACAACATGGGTGGCAGAGTAGTGGTGCACGTTAACTGGTGCATGCCTGGGGATGTGCCATTTAACATAAATCTGCCCCTTTACATTTAAGTATGTGCAGGACACACAGAGTCGGTGAGGCTTATCCAAGGTTAAGAAGAGATGAGTCCTGTTCACTGAAAATTTAGACATAGTCTTCACCTGCTCAGCATTGCTGGACATGGCTAAATAATAGCTGCAAAATATTACTCTTGTTAAACAATTTTACTATTATAATCTCTGAGATTTGTCTCTTACTCTGCAACATCTCATTGTTGTTATCTTTCTTTAAAGATAAAGACAACATCAACATGAGCGACAATCTGCAATCAGTTGATTTTGACCTCATCATTGAACTTGTAATTGAAACATCAGTGGATGTTGATCCTTTGGATGATTTAAATCCTGAGGATGAAGAAGAGCGTGATGAGGATGCAGATTTGTCCGAATTGTATGACATAGGGTGGGAAGCTGACCTGCTTGAGCCTATGGAAATATAAACATTTATTTTTAAAATTTATAATTAATAAAAAGTAAAAATGTAAACCGTTTAATTTAAAAATAAAGACACCTTCAAAAACAGGTTATGTGTAGTGTCTTCAATAAAATATTAAAATATGCTCATAAAATTAGATCAGATTCACATATAAAATAGCACAGGTAACATAAATATAAATGTCATTTCTTTTCTGCTATTTCTGTATTGTAAATTTGCCAACAACTAAAAAATCTTCTAATTAAAATGTCAAGTAGTGTGTTAAGTTTTTGATCACTGTTATTGATTTACTGTTTGGTAATAATGGTTAATAACATTTTTTATTATATTTTACCACAGATTCAACTACAGATCATTTCAAGATTTCACCATGCCAACAATAGAAAGACAGAGAAAGGCTGCAAAACGTCAAAGACAGCAGGTGAAAGAAAATAAGCAGCAGTCCTTTAACAAAAAGATTTGTCAAGTCACGAAGAAAGCACCGGGTAAGAGCACAAAATATTTCATAAGAAATATGTGTAGTAAAAAAAATATTACTACAGAAAATGTTTCAGTCCATAAAACGAGAAGGAATTCAAATGGAAAGGAAAGGCCAATCAAAAATGTTACTGCTAGAGCAAGAGATAACTCTGTGCATGATAGTAGAAGGAAACAACAGTTTAGGGAGATTCGTAAACGAATGTTCCGCAACAGGATAATTGGCAATTTGTTAAAAAATATTAAGAAAGGTCAACAGAAACTGGTTTTTTATAAGAGAAAAAAAAAGTTGAGAAAGTTATTGATCAGGCATTTGAAATTAAACGTAAGTTATTTATTTTGATAATCAATAGAATTAGGAAGCTAAACAAGGCAATTTATGATTTCAAAAGAAATAGTAGATGGAAGAGAATAGTTAATCGTAGTAATTTTTGTGAAGTTTTTTCTGGAGAATGGATGCATAGTTCAAGCTGTGAGGCATTTTTTAATGAGGAGAGTTATTTCCAGGATAATGATTTGGTGCATGCAGTTGACACCAGTGGTCGTGCTTATGAAGTGAAAGATGGTTGTCCAGTTGAAAAAGAAAAACTTGTGACAACAGAGACAGAAGAGGTGTTAGGTAATGAGGTTTTAGGAAGACGTGCTAAGGGTCCTGTCTACACCTGGAAGTGTAGTAGTATTTGTAGTGTGCGACAGGATTCCATCAATTTGCTTTGTGATTTTGTACGGTCATTTAATAAGAAAAGTTTGAAGCAGAAAATAAGGTTGTTGCAAGAATTAGATCCTTGCAGAGTGAGAGAAGTGACAGGTTTGCATGGTCATTCACTGGCTTGTCTTTCCAGGAGAGTATGCCAGAGTGTTTTTCATCATTTCAGGATGCTAGCAGTGCATCATAATAAAGTGAGGAAATTAGTTAGAATGTTGTATTATGCTAAGAGTCCAGCAATTATGCTTAAACAATTATGCGCTGCTCTTTTGCATGGTTCTGAAGTAGATGTGAAGAATATTTGTGAAGAAATTGAGTTTTGTTACTTTGGAAGTAAAGAGGAGAATGTTGAAATTGACCAAGAAGAAGAGGGTAATGTGGAAGATAGTGTACAGGTTTCCAGTACAGATAATTTCCAGAGGGAAATTGCGACGTTTGAGGTGAAATCAAGTGAGAGGCCAAATTTCACTTGTGTGTGTTGTCGACGCACTTATTATAAGAATCAGACTAAGTTAGTGGATTTATATGCAAAAAGTGAAAGGGAAAATAATAGTGAATGGAAGGATTTCGCAACATACTTGATGGTAGAAAATTGTTTTGATTTGGGATTGGATCAACGTGTGTGTACTTATTGTTGTTGCAAATTAAATCAAAACCAGATGCCTGCTAGAGCAGTTCATAATAATCTGGAATTGGTTGAGATTCCTTCTGAATTGAAGGATTTAAATACTTATGAATCTATTTTGATTCAAAGTATCCATCCCTTTCAGGCTATTGTAAGAATGGAGCCAAAGACAGGGAAATTGCCTCCATCAGATTTACAGAGAGGATTAAAGGGAAGAGTTGTTTATTTGCCTCTAGATTTGAAGAAAAACATTAACACAATTGGAGTAGAAAAAGTGGAAGAGGAACCTCTGGTTATCTTAGTTAATGGGGTTCCGACAAAGAATAAGAAAATATGGCAAGATTTAGTAGATGTTAGGAAAGTTAAAAAGGCAACATTGTATTTGAAAAAAAATAATAAATACTATAAGAATGTATATGTTGCAGAAGAGGAAGTAAGTGAGGAAGAGGATAGCGATTTGTGTGCTGGTCAAATTGAGAAAGTAGAACCCTCTACTAGTGAAGAAATATATGAACATTATAGCGTTCATCCTTTGCATTCCAAGGAAGTCATGGGGAATGCTATTGAGTTGTTTCAAATAAAACAAGCCAAAGGGAGTCCCATTAGTGTTTGGGAGGAAAGTTTGGAAGCTCGGTGTTTCCCACAGCTTTTTCCAACAGGTCAGGGAGGAAGATATGATGAGCGACCTCATCAAATTCCTGCTTCTGAATACCGGACTTTGCGATTGTATGCAGGAGATGCTAGGTTTCGACAATGCATTCCTTATTTGTTTCATCTCCTGTTTGAAAGCGATCTGTCTGGACTGTCATATGCAGTGAACCACATCTTGAAAAGTGGTATACACATGCAAAACATCTCGGCAAGTGACTTTATGGATAAAGTCAATGTCCAAGACAGTATTTTGGATTCTCACCTGATTAATCTCATGGCGTGTCAGCGTGGTACTAATGAGTACTGGTACCGTCGTCATGGTGATTTAAAATGTATGCTGAGGAACTTAGGTACTCCCACATGGTTCCTCACTCTGAGCTGTGCCGAGTATGGCTGGGAAGACTTACTTGAATTTCTACGAGAGGCAAATGCTAACGTAGATAACATCGAATTCAAGACACCCGGAGAACTGTGCTCTTTGGATCCAGTCAATGTATGTAGGTACTTCAATCATAGATTTGAAGCTATGATGTCTTTCATCATGAATAAGAAGAATCCACCTCTTGGAGAGGTGTTGGATTTCTTCTGGAGAAAGGAGTACCAAGCAAGAGGTGCTCCTCATATACATATGTTGCTGTGGATCAAGGATGCACCTAAATTTGGAACGGATCCAGAAGACTCAGTGATGAGTTTCATCCAACAGTATTCTACGTGTGCTGTTCCAAACGCAAAGGAGAAGAAAAGCCTAAGAGAAAAAGTTCTGCGTTTCCAAAGCCATCGATGTGGAAAGTACTGCCGTCGTAAATTCCGAAACAAGGACAAGTTCTACACCAAATGTCGTTTCGGCTTTCCACGACCGGTGATTTCTAAAGGAAGAGTAAACAGTTTGATGTCTTCGCTGCGACACAATGTCATGAAGAAATCACCTAAAAACACATACAATTTGAAGAGGAACGAAGAGTCCAAGTACATCAATGACTACAACCCGGTGATTTTGTCCATGTGGAATGCTAACATGGATATACAGTTTGTGGCTGATAATTGTATGGCTGTGGCTCGGTATGTGACGTCTTACATCACCAAAAAAGAGAAGACAGAATTGAAGGATATGTGGGAGGACATTTCCCATGAAAAGAGCCTCAGCAAGAAGTTGTACAGTTTCAGTCTGAAGATGTTGTCGCATCGAGAAATCGGAGCGTACGAATGTTCTGACCGGTTGTCTTCAGCAAGTCTCTATGCCAAGTCCAGGAGTATCGTTTGGGCGAGTCTTGGTCTTGCTGCAACGCGTAATCGAGTTCTCAAACCTGTCCGGGAAATTGAGTATTTGGCGGAAAAGGAGCCAAACAGTACCGACATTTTGAAGACCAACATGTTGGATACATATTATCCAAATCGAAGCATTCACCTTGAGAATGTTTGTCTGTATGAGGTTCTTCAAAATTACATATTCAAGAGGAACATCAAAGAAGATACTGAGAAAGGAGTGTATGCTGTAATAGGAAGTGAGGGATGTCTGGTCAAGCAAAGAAAATGCCACTTGGTAAACCATCGAAAATTGAGTGGCGAATCTCCTGAAAAAAAGGAGTTTTTCTATTTAGCACTTTTGCAACTTTTCAAGCCTTGGCGTGCAGAAGAGGAACTGCTTTTGAGATTTTCTCTGTTACGAAGACTCTTTCAATGCCGCCAAGGAGACCATAGAATGTCCTGCTTTTCCCAAATATGTAGAAATGTTGAATGCGGAAATTGAGCAGGAAGCAACGATTGCAGCCGAGATTGCCAGAGACAGTTCTCAGGACAGTCAGAGTTCTGCTTCATTGAGTCAGGATCCACTAGGAGGACCTGTTATCGAAAATGAAGCTGCGACTGCTATGAATGAAGTGGAAAGAGCCATGGCACATGCTCAGGAGGATGCGGTTAACTTAGAAGAGTTGGAAAGACAACTCAACGTTGAGCAGAGGAAAATATATGATGAAGTTACCATGCAAATTGATCATGGATTAAGTCATGATAAGAAAGAGTGCTCATGTACGTCGTTGAAGCCTGTCCGACTGTACGTGAGTGGAGAAGCGGGAACTGGAAAAAGTTTCCTCATTAAAGCAATTTCATGCTATTTGCAGGAAAGGACAGAGTCATCGCTGTCTTGTGTTGTCACTGCTCCAACTGGACTGGCAGCACATAATATTAAAGGGATTACTTTACATCGTTTACTGATGCTGCCAGTGGAGCATGACAACAAATTACAATATCACAAGCTATCTGGAGATGCTTGTTTTGAAGTTTCAAGAATCTTGAGAAAAATGAAACTTCTTATCATTGACGAAGTAAGCATGGTTTCCAATGTCATGCTTGCCTTTGTGCATTTGAGAATGCAAGAAGTTCTCAAAACAGAGTATGATGTGTTATTTGGTGGCAAACACATCATTGTTTTTGGAGATCTTCTGCAGCTGACACCAGTGAAAGGGCAACCTGTGTTCAAAATGCTCACGCATGAAGATACCAGGAAGTGCCTAGGCAGCATTGGCAACGTCAATATATGGTTAAACTTCAATTATGCTGAACTGCATGAAAATATGCGTCAGGCGAAGGATGAAGTTTACAAGACTATTCTACAAGATGTTAGAATTGGAAAAGTGACCGAGCATGGGAAAGAAGCTTTACATGCACGATTACTGTCAAATTTATATCCAGAACAAGATGTTGTGCCTGAGAATATTTTTCAGAAAATTACTGAGAAGAAATCTGGAATATGTTTGATGCCAACTCTTGCAGAATGTGCCAAATTTAACAACAAAATGTTGCATTTAGAAAAGCAAGAGATTGTGAAACTGGAAGCTATTGACAGAGTAGAGCATATGGGATCAACAATTATTTTGTCTGAGAATCTGAAAACAAAATTGGATTCATTAGAGAAGAGTATATCTAAAACTGCAGGTTTTGAAAAGACTCTGAATGTGTGCTTGAACTGCCGTATAATTTTAAGAAGGCAATTTACATGTTGAAAGAGGTCTGGTAAATGGATCAATGGGTAATGTTGTTGATTTTGTGAAATACAGAAATAGAGATGGAATTGAATTTTTAAAAATTAAATTTGATGGCATTGAGGAAGTACAGCTAATTGCTCGTTGTTCTGCTAGATTTTTGCTTGTAAAAGACTTATATGTTCGCCGTAAGCAGTTTCCTGTTTGCTTGGCATATGCGGTGACAATCCATAAATCGCAAGGTTTAAGTGTAGACAGTGCATTGGTGAATATTGGCAGTTCTGTGTTCAAGGAGGGTATGGCATATGTGGCATTGTCACGAGTTAGAACTTTATCGGGATTGTACTTGATTGAGTGTGATGTCACAAACATTTGTGCTGATCTAGATTGTGTTAAGGAATACAATAGGTTAAGAAGAGAGTATGCGCCACATTTGCCTCAGTATCCTTTGTTTGAGAAACGTGTGGTAGGCCGGAAACGAAGAAATGTGACCAATACTGGGGAGGTTGTAGCAAAAAGACGAAAAGTCGATGAACCTAAAATTACAAGCAGAAACAAAAAGGATTCTGTTGAAGATGTTGTTGGTTTTCAATTTGAAAACAGTTCTGGTGTCAACTGCTATGCTAATGTAGTGGTTAATGTTTTGTTTTCTCTAGAAAATGTAAAAGAAGAGATTGTGGTCAATTCTGATCAAAGATTTTGCAGTTTGTTAAATTCTGTGTTAGAGAAATGTAGCACTGATAGAAGAAATATAGAAAGTGTGTCTGAAATTCGAAATCTGTTAGACAGATGTTCAGGTCAAACACAATTCTCTCAAAATATTCAGCAAGATTGTCAGGAGTTTTTAATGTATATGCTTGATGTATTACATGCTGAAGGTGTAGATGTAGATCAGCTGTTTGGGCTTTCTTATCAATGGCAGCATGACTGCGAGAACTGTATGGTATCAAGTACTACTAGTGTAGACTCAGAAAGATTTATATATTTAACTTTGCCAGACAGTAAATCAGTCTCCTTTAATAAGCTAGTAAAAGCAGCTGATCACAACATGGAGTGTAGCCAATGTAAATCTGAAATGATGTCCACATTATTTATACGAACATATGGCCAGTATGTCATTTTAATGTTCCAACGATGTAGGCCTGATGGAACAAAATTGACAACTTTAATTAAAAATTTTGTAGCTTCGCAGTTGTCAATATCAGGAAGGACTTTTGTAACTGCAGCAATTATATATCATGACGGCCCTTCAATAACATCAGGACATTACACAGCTTATTTAAAGTCTAGAAATGGCTGGTCATTCTGCAATGATTCTGTTTTAATTTTCAAAAAAAAATTGCCGTATGACCTTAAAAACTCTTACCTGGTGTTTTTAAAACCAAAATTTTAGGGAAATAATCTCGGGATGTGCTCTGTGGAATTTCAAGAAGTTCTAATGGCTCCTACACAATTTGGCCTTGAGGATAAGTGTAGTTCAGAGACATAAATTCTTACCATAGGACTGGACGTCATGGAGAAATACGTGCACTTTGAATGAGTTCAGAAAAACTGTTTCTTTTTATAAGCTAATTGAAGCAGCCAATCAAAACATGGAGTAGAGGGAATGTAAGTCTGCAATGCTGTCTACTGTTTTACATTGCTTTGTGATTAAAAGTGATGTAGAGAATTAAATAATTGTAGTAGTCATAGAGGTAGTGTAAGTCTGCTTCATAGTAAGCAGTATCAGTGTCATAGGAAATGTAGAACATGACTGAGGAAGAAGGGGAAGATATTACTATTCCAGGATTGTGAAAATGATCTTCAACATTTTAATTCTGAAAGTTGCGGAAATGCCAAATGACGGGATTGGCTTACAAGAAATCCAAGAGTTATAAATGGCTCTGACCAGATTTGGCCTTGTGGAAACTTGTAGTAGAGAGCAAGAAGTCATTTATTGCATGTAACGTGTTTTTAAAAACGATGGAGATTTTCTTTCAGAAAATGGCGGGCTGAAAGTAATAACAGCACAAAAGAGTGTAAGCTGTTCATAGGACATCCTTGGACGTCATGGAAAGTAAGTTAACTTTAAGGAGTTCTGAATTTTGATTTCTTATGTTGTATGGGTTTTTTAAACACAATCATTTTGATTGTGTTTTTTTTTCCCCGCTGTTATATGATGAATACCTTCAAGTCACTGTTTTTAGTGAATTTTGATACATTCTGAAACAGCAAAAATAAACCATTTAACATGTATAATTAATTCTGTACTGTTTGCATTTATGATGTATATGTAGAACTGTGTAGGAGGCATGGAGAAGGTGAGGCTTCTGTAAGTGTCAAAGTTGTTGCATGCAGTGCTGCACTTCTGCGTATTCTTTCATATGCTAGACTACATCTGCACAATGAGATACCTAAGCAAGGGAAACACAAGTGATGTGATTGTGAAATGAGCAAAATAAATTGCACGTATTTCAATTACATCACCTGTGTTTCCTATCATTACGAATCACATTGTGCAGATCAAGTTTAGGTCTGTCCAGGGAAACATAGGAGGTTTGGACTTTGTTGAAGAGTGCAGTGGACATGACTCACTTCATTGGTAGACCTTCACATGTATTATCTCCTCTGTACTCTTCAACAAGTGTAAATCTCATCTGCAACCCTGAGTAGGCCTCACCTCAAACAAACCTCTGGATAGTAGACATCTTATTGGCATCCTGAAGCAATTATTTAAAATTTTAGTGTCTTGCGACACTTTTCTGAAACAACAGCAATGCAAAAGATGCACCATGTTTTAAGATAGGCCTCACTTCATCTGCATCAAGATACTGTTAGTTTAAAATGTATATCTTTAGGACTGTGTAGGGGGCCTGGAGAAGCAGAAGCTTCTGTAAGTGTCAAAGTTGTTGAAAAACTGTTTGTCCTTCAATCTTTTCCCTTGTCTTTTCTAATTTTTAAATACATGTTTTAATATTTTTCAAATGTTTGTTCTCTCTTTCACAGATTGAAAGTATAAAAACAAAAAGTGAGTAATTTAACGACAATTATAAGGTAAATATTTTGTACTCTTTTCGTTACATTTCTATCACATTTAACTACTATTAGTTCCACTGCTTCATTTCTTTAACCCTCAGTTTCCTGCCTTTGCTACTTCCCTCATTCCTTTCTCTATTACCTACTTACTCAACTCCTTCCACTCTTTTTCTCAGTCCCTCTCTTCTCATAGTTCCTCACTCTTGTTCACTCACTCCGTCTCTATTACTCTTAGTGTCTTTGACTGATCACTCTATCACTACTTGTTCATAATGCTTTCTCTGTGTAGTTGAAGCACACTAAGGGGAATATTATGAACACAGCCAATAAAATTATTGCTCTTTTTATTGGCAGAAAACTGGTGCAAAAGTGGTTTTAGCGGCAGTTTTCTGCCACAAAAGCAGCTTTAGCGACACATTTCTGCCAATAAAAGCTGCAAAACTTTTATTGCCTATGTTGATGATATGGCTCTATGTTACTTACATTTCTTTGCTGTTTCAATTAATCTTTTTCTGTTATTTTTTGTTTTCTGTTTTCTATTTTTTCTCTCTGTTATTCCTCATGTTTTAATCTTATTTTGAACATTCACTCACATTCTCCAAGAAACTCTTCTTTGTTAATGTTATACTCTCTTTTTTTTTCTTTCACTTCGTTATCTATTTTGTTTTTCACAATTATACCCTCTTCTGTCTTTTCTTCGGTAAATAGATCTATTAAACAGTATCTCTTCTTTACTCCCTATAGCTGTCTTTCTTTTAACATCACTCTCTGTTTACTTTCCTTATACTTACAGTTTTTTTTTGTTTTTTTTTTTTGGTTAGCTCCCGGCCCGCGTACCGGGAAGCTAACCCGGGAGCGAACCAAAAGAAATAGAGCTTGCCAGAGTGCTAAACTATCTAGTATTTTTTTTTGAAGGGAAGGTAGTTCTGAAAAGAACTTTTTTTTTAATATTTTTGTTGTTTTATATATTTTTTTTTTTTTTTGAACATTTTTTGTTTTTTTTGTATTTTTTGAACGATTTTATATTTTTTTTGGGTTTTTTTGGGGGGGGAAACAAAAAAAAACAGGCATTGAAAAGGGCTCAACAGGAGCAAAAAAAAATTACTGGGGGCGGTTAGGGCAATCATGGTGTTCATACGCCAGGTTGAGTGCATTGATGCTCATGTTGCCACAAGCTAATAATGCACGACAGTGCATACATAAGTGAATCATGTGCCCAAAATGTTCTTGAATATTTGGCACAGTTTCCCGTGCCTCTTCTGGTGTTAGAGAAATCGGTATTGTTGGTCTGGCCACAGGAGTTGGTCTTGGATTGTCCTGCATATCCCTTATTTCCGCCCGGCTGTAATTTAGTGGATGCTTCCTTGTCATGTGCCTGTGCATTGTGTGATTTCCATAGCTATATTTTTTGTCCGTCCCTCTGGACAATTGTTCTTTGCATATGCGGCAGGTGACATACCTCGCATTGACTTTTTTTTGGCCAGGAGGGATCGAATAAAACTGCCAGATGAAACTAGCTTTCTTTCTGGAAACCCGGGGCAACTCTTCTAAGAACTGTGGTTCTTCTCCCTCCTCATCCATTTCTTCATCTTCCTCCTCAGTGTTGGTAATGACCTGGGGAGGTGGTCCTCTCTTCCCATGAGGAGGTGGAGGTGGTGGTGGGGGTGCACCAGCTGAAGCAACCAATGAAGCCATTTTCCAACAAGCAAAATAGGTCTTCCTCTCACAATGATGAAAGTCAGAGTGAGGAAAGAAGGAGGGGTTTTCATCATTTGGGAAAAACAATACTTCTCAACCAATGAAAAGTGTTATTTTTAGGTCACCTGACCTAGCCTTACATCATTATGAAACCAAAAGTGAAATGAACCAATGAAAAGTTTTATTAACAAGTCACATGACCTCTCACGCTCATGTTACGCGCTGCGGAACGCGCCCCGGTTAGCTTCCGGGTCGCTGAGCTTCGCGCCTCGGTCCGCGCCCCGGGACACTTCCGGGTGCGCTAACGCGGTACGTCACAAGACGCATTACGCGGCAACGCGATACGTCGCGCTTTCGCGACGCGCTTCGGTTAGCTTCCGGGTCGCTGAGCTTCGCGCCTCGGTCCGCGCCCCGGGGCACTTCCGGGTGCGCTAACGCAGTACGTCATAAGACGCATTACGCGGCAACGCGATACCGTCACTAAGTTGATTTTTTACCGGTTCGCGGACCGGGTCGCGGCATCAAATTGAGCTAACGGGAAGCTTCCCGGTTCGCGGACCGGGAGCGAAACAAACAAAATATTAAAAAAAATGTATTAATAAACATATAAAATATATTTTTGGATTTAAATAAGAATACATTTTACAGCTATAGATATTTGCTATTAAAAAACCATTGAAATTCACTGAAAAAACCATAGGTTATAAACCATATATAGTTAGGAATTAGCATTTACAAAACCTTGAAAATTCACTGAAAAAACCATAGGTTATAGACCATATATAGTTAGGAATTAGCATTTAAAAAACCTTATTTTACTCACACAAAACCAATGAAATTCCATATATAGTTAGTTGTACTAACTATATATCACGCACCCGCAATCCACTGCTGATGATGTCACATATTACATCATTCATGACATGGTCAGTGACATCACTGATGACATCACTGATGACATCTCAAATGACATCACTGATGACATCTCAAATGACATCACTGATGACATCACTGATGACATCTCAAATGACATCACTGATGACATCACTGATGACATCTCAAATGACATCACTGATGACATCACTGATGACATCTCATTTGACATTACTGATCACATCACTGATGACATCATTCATGTGATAATACGATGAACCTCTTCAGACTCTAATATAACCTTAGATACACTCAGTGTAAACAGACACTCACAGACTGTCACTCATCCATGGAGTTACTTACACACCTAGTCAGTCATGCAAAGAATCAATCACACCTCCATTTTCACAACTATACAGTTATACACATCTTACTTATTCAAACATATACTAAAACATATTTACTCACTTATACAATCCTGGATACAAGAGCACAATGATCCATACAGCCACTCACACATTCACTGGCTCTTATGCACAGTTATTTATATATGTCAACTCTCACATGTACTGTATTTTACATATGTACTTACTTTGACATGTAGCACTGAGATATCCATTCACTCACCAATACAGTCATGCACACAGTCAACCGCCCATACAGCTGTTTCCACATGCACTTTTGAACCCATACATCTATGCACAGAGTCATACACCTCCCAGCCACCCACACACACACTCAGTCTCCCATACAAATGCTTGGGCAACCAATCAATAACCCATATAGTTACTCATATAGCTACTGATCAACACATGCAGCAGTTTACAGAACAACAGACATAATGATGCACAAATTAAGACAGTTTAGTCACTAACCCATGCACTCAGTGAGACACATTTAACCACTCACTCATACAGTCAGTCATGCACCTACTAAATCCTTCATCCAGACACTTATACATCCACTCATTCTTAAATATGTAAGACATATTTTAACTTTACAGAAAAATACAGTCACTGTATGATGTCATCAATGATGTCATCAGTGATGTCATTTGAGATGTCATCAGTGATGTCATCAGTGATGTCATTTGAGATGTCATCAGTGATGTCATCAGTGATGTCACTGACCATGTCATGAATGATGTAATATGTGACATCATCAGCAGTGGATTGCGGGTGCGTGATATATAGTTAGTACAACTAACTATATATGGAATTTCATTGGTTTTGTGTGAGTAAAATATGGTTTTTTAAATGCTAATTCCTAACTATATATGGTCTATAACCTATGGTTTTTTCAGTGAATATATATATATATATATATATATATATATATATATATATATAACATTACCTACTGGCGATAGCCAGTAGGCATATATAGTTAGGACCTAGCTACCATAGGATATCCGCAACATTCTATTGGGAATAACTTTGGCGCCGGTTGAGGGATCTTCCTGAAACTTTCCTTAACTTTGCTTTGCGGCGCTCCGGTCCTTCCCTGAAAGTTTGGGGGGGATTCGTCAAGCGGGAGCCGAGATAAAAGGGGGGTCCCAAAACGTGTTTTCCCCATGTTATTTTCCATAGGGCGGTTGGACTCACTTTTAGCCCGAACGGCTGAATGGTTTTCCACCAAACTTGGCAAAATTGTAGGGACTGGTAGCCCGATGTGCCTTTGCTATGTCTCAAGATATGTGCTCCAGTGGTTTTTACGAAAATTAACTTTGAAAAAATATATATTGGGCTACATTGGGCTATATATATGTTAGAGCCCAAATGTAGCCCAATGTAGCCCAATGTAGCCCAATGTAGCCCAAAGATGGCCACCAGAGACAAAAAAAACAAATGTACCCCAAATATCAGCCAGATGTAGCCCAACTATAGCCCAATGACAGAATGTCCCAGAGTGTTCTAAAGAACAACTAGAGCGCTAACAGTCCTACTTATGACAAATGTATGGCACACCTGAAGTCATCTTGATTGGAATAAAGTGTTAACACTTAAAACATTTAATTTGCAAAGGAACAAAATCAGGGGGTTCATTTTGCCAAAGAAATTATGATTAGTACTGAAGAAAGAAAAATTAGGGCACATTTTGAGCGACTTCTCAAATCCTCTTATATTTCATTAAAAAAATTCTGATATGCAGTCTCCCAAGATGGCCACCAGAGACAAAAGAGCCTGTGCTTAAAAACTCTGTTAGCAAAGCAGGCATTTGAGATTTAAAATATAGTTAGGATTGTTTTCCATAGGGAAATCGCAACATTCTATTGGGAATAACTTTGGCGCCGGTTGAGGAATCTTCCTGAAATTTTCCTTAACTTTGCCTCGCGGCGCTCCGGTCCTTCCCTGAAAGTGTGGGGGGGATTCGTCAAGCGGGGGCCGAGATAAAAGGGGGGTCCCAAAACGCGTTTTCCCCATGTTAATTTCCATAGGGCGGTTGGACTCTTTTAGCCCGAACGGCTGAATGGTTTTCCACCAAACTTGGCAAAATTGTAGGGACTGGTAGCCCGATGTGCCTTTGCTATGTCTCAAGATATGTGCTCCAGTGGTTTTTACGAAAATTAACTTTGAAAAAATATATATTGGGCTACATTGGGCTATATATATATATGTTAGAGCCCAAATGTAGCCCAATGTAGCCCAATGTAGCCCAATGTAGCCCAAAGATGGCCACCAGAGACAAAAAAAACAAATGTAGCCCAAATATCAGCCAGATGTAGCCCAACTATATCCCAATGACAGAATGTCCCAGAGTGTTCTAAAGAACAACTAGAGCGCTAACAGTCTTACTTATGACAAAAGTATGGCACACCTGAAGTCATCTTGATTGGAATAAAGTGTTAACTTAAAACATTTAATTTGCAAAGGAACAAAATAAGGGGGTTCATTTTGCCATAGAAATTATGATTAGTGCTGAAGAAAGAAAAATTAGGGCACATTTTGAGTGACTTCTCAAATCCTCTTATATTTCATTAAAAAAATTCTGATATGCAGTCTCCCAAGATGGCCACCAGAGACAAAAGAGCCTGTGCTTAAAAACTCTGTTAGCAAAGCAGGCATTTGAGATTTTAAAAACGTTTTAATATATAAAAACGTTATCCGCTAATAGAATTAGCATTTAAAATACCTTGCGAATTCAATGAAAAAAACATAGGTTTCAGGCCTTATATAGTTAGGAATTAGCATTTAAAAAACCTTGCGAATTCACTGAAAAAACCATAGGTTTCAGGCCTTATATAGTTAGGAATTAGCATTTAAAAAACCTTTGAAATTTACTGAACAAACCATAGGTTTCAGGCCTTATATAGTTAGGAATTAGCATTTAAAAAAACCTTGCAAATTCACTGAAAAAACCATAGGTTTCAGGCCTTATATAGTTAGGAATTAGCATTTAAAAAACCTTTGAAATTCACTGAAAAAACCATAGGTTTCAGGCCTTATATAGTTAGGAATTAGCATTTAAAAAACCTTGCAAATTCACTGAAAAAACCATAGGTTTCAGGCCTTATATAGTTAGGAATTAACATTTAAAAAAGCTTTGAAATTCACTGAAAAAACCATAGGTTTCAGGAGTTATTTAGTTAGGATTTAGCTTTTAAAAAACCTTTGAAATTCACTCAAAAAACTATAAGTTGTAGTGGTGTTATAGTTAGCTGGACATTTTACTCATACAAATCCATTGAAATTGCTCCTATATAGTTAGTTGTACTAACTATATTTCGCGCACCCGCAATCCACTGCTGATGATGTCACATATTAGATCATTCATGACATGGTCAGTGACATCACTGATGACATCTCAAATGACATAACTGATGACATCACTGATGACATCATCCACGTGACAATCACATACACCTTTTCATACACTATTACAATTTTTCATCACTCTTTGTAAAATACAGAGTATCATATTTAAATCCATTGTCACAGCAATACAAGTATCTAAAAATCCACTCAGTGATTCATAGATGTATACACACATCTAATCACTTACCTATGGATTCACTCATACATGCTGTCAATGAACAATAGAACACTATCAAAAATACTTATACATCTATATCGACATTAAACAACCGCACGCATCCTATTCACATATGAAGTCATCCTACTCACTTATGCAATCAATGGATCATACTTACATATTTACTTAGCAAAACACTTATACAAACACCACTTCTTCTATTCATTTAGATAGTAAGTCATACTTAGTGAATTATAAAATCATTATTACAAGTATACAGTTATCCATACAGTCACTCACACAATCATTGTGTCTTATGTATACTTATTTATATACAACAACTGACACATACACTGCCTTTTATTTTTCTAGTTTGTTGGACCTGTACCATTGAGAAATATATTTGCTCATCACCACACCCATAAAGATATTCACTCACCCAAACAACTGTTAGAACATGTAGTTTTAACTCCATATATCTACTGAATCAACTATTCACACATCTTTGGACAGTCACACACCCCCCACCGAACCACACACACTTTCACACTCCCATACAAATACTCAGTTAACTAATCTGTTAAAAGAATCTGAGCCGCCTACAGGTTTTGCAAAACGCCGCTGCCCGGCTGGTTCTCAGACTGCCCAGAAGATCAGCCTCTAAAGCCACGCTCCAGGCCTTGCACTGGCTCCCGGTGAGAAGCAGGGTAGAATTCAAGGCATTATGCACCTGTCATCGGATCATTAACGGCAGGGCACCCCTCCCTCTTCAGGGTCTCCTGACACAATACGAGCCTTCTCGTGCGCTCCGATCCTCTGGCTCGGGGCGCCTGACCATCCCAAAGGTGACCAGAGCAAGGATGGGCGGCAGATCCTTCAGGTACCTGGCCGCAGCCAGCTGGAACAAACTCCCTGTGGCGCTCCGTTTGGAACCTTCAGAGCCTATCTTCAGAACCAAACTAAAAACATTTCTATACGCAAGATAGTGGGCTTCCCCCTTAGTACCCTCTCTAGGTGCGTTTGCATCACAGCGCGGGGACACGCCATTGTGCGTCACCATGCGCTCTACAAAACCCCCTATTATTATTAGTTAACTAATAAATAACTAATATAGACTTTCACATAGCTAGTAACGAACTGTAGAATCAGTTTACACAACAACTGACAAAGTGATACAGATATTCACACAGTTTAGTCACTATCCACTATATTTAGTGAGACATTATAAATTGGTCAAGTAAACGGTCAATTACACTGCTACTAAATCCTCCATCCAAATATTTATTTATATATATCCACTTATTCTTCAATGCAAATTGCTATATATATAATGCATATTTAAATAACGAAGCAAACCACATTCACTGGATGATGTCACCAGTGATGTCATCAGTGATGTCATTTGAGATGTCATCAGTGATGTCACTGACCATGTCATGAATGATCTAATATGTGACATCATCAGCAGTGGATTGCGGGTGCGCGAAATATAGTTAGTACAACTAACTATATAGGAGCAATTTCAATGGTTTTGTATGAGTAAAATGTCCAGCTAACTATAACACCACTAAAACTTATAGTTTTTTGAGGAAATTTCAAAGGTTTTTTAAAAGCTAATTCCTAACTATATAACTCCTGAAACCTATGGTTTTTTCAGTGAATATTTATATGTATATGTGTGCGTGTAGATAGACCGAGGCACAAGAAAGCAGAAAAACAGTGATGTCACTGACCATGTCATGAATGATCTAATATGTGACATCATCAGCAGTGGATTGCGGGTGCGCGAAACATAGTTAGTACAACTAACTATATAGGAGCAATTTCAATGGTTTTGTATGAGTGAAATGTCCAGCTAACTATAACACCCCTAAAACTTATAGTTTTTTGAGTGAATTTCAAAGGTTTTTTAAAAGCGAATTCCTAACTATATAAGGCCTGAAACCTACGTTTTTTTCAGTGAATATATATATATACATATATATATATATATATATATATATATATATATATATATATATATATATTCACAGAAAAAACCATAGGTTATGGACCATATATAGTTAGGAATTAGCATTTACAAAACCTTGAAAATTCACTGAAAAAACCATAGGTTATAGACCATATATAGTTAGGAATTAGCATTTACAAAACCTTGAAAATTCACTGAAAAAACCATAGGTTATAGACCATATATAGTTAGGAATTAGCATTTAAAAAACCTTATTTTACTCACACAAAACCATTGAAATTCCATATATAGTTAGTTGCACTAACTATATATCGCGCACCCGCAATCCACTGCTGATGATGTCACATATTACATCATTCATGACATGGTCAGTGACATCACTGATGACATCACTGATGACATCTCAAATGACATCACTGATGACATCACTGATGACATCTCATTTGATATCAATGACCACATCACTGATGATATCATTCATGTGACAATACAATGCATCTCCTCACATTTTAATATAACCTCTGTTTCACCCAGTGTTAAAAAGAGTATAATTTTTGAAACCATTGACACACCAATACTAGTTACTACATACGCACTCACTGATTGCTACGTCTACACACACCTTCACTCATTCACCCATACAATCATTCATACATACAATCACTCATCTTTACAACACTATCATATGCACTCATACACCTATACAGACACTCACAGTCTGCCACTCATCCATGGAGTTACTTACACACCTAGTCAGTCCTGTAAAGAATCAATGAGACTTCCATTTTCTTGTCCATACAGTTAAACATAGAGCACCTTACATTTTCAAACATGTACTAACACATACTTACTTTCTTATACAATCATTGATACAAGTACAGATTGATCTGCACAGAGTCACACACCTCCCAGCTAGCCACACACACATTCAGTCTCCCATACAAATACTTGGGCAATCAATCAATAATCCATATAGTTACTCATATAGCTACTGATCAACACATGCAGCAGTTTACAGAACAACAGACATAATGATGCACAAATTAAGACAGTTTAGTCACTAACCCATGCACTCAGTGAGACACATTTAATCAGTCACTCATACATTCAGTCATGCACCTACTAAATCCTTCGTCCAGACACTTACACATCCACTCATTCTTCAATATGTAAGACATATTTAAACTTTATAGAAACAAAAAATCACTGGATGTTGTTATCAGTGATGTCATCAGTGATGTCATTTGAGATGTCATCAGTGATGTCATCAGTGATGTCACTGACCATGTCATGAATGATGTAATATGTGACATCATCAGCAGTGGATTGCGGGTGCGCGATATATAGTTAGTGCAACTAACTATATATGGAATTTCAATGGTTTTGTGTGAGTAAAATAAGGTTTTTTAAATGCTAATTCCTAACTATATATGGTCTATAACCTATGGTTTTTTCAGTGAATTTTCAAGGTTTTGTAAATGCTAATTCCTAACTATATATGGTCTATAACCTATGGTTTTTTCAGTGAATTTTCAAGGTTTTGTAAATGCTAATTCCTAACTATATATGGTCCATAACCTATGGTTTTTTCTGTGAATTTCATTGGTTTTTTAACAGCTAATATCTGTAGCTGTAAAATGTATTCTTCTTTAAATCCAAAAATATATTTTATATGTTTATGAATAATTTTTTTTTTAAATATTTTTTTTTCTTCGTTCCCGCTTCGCAAATCGGGAAGCTTCCCGTTAGCTGACCTTGATGCCGCGAAATAGACCGCGAGCCGGTAAACGTTTCTTTACCGCAAGTGCCGCGTTACAAAACAACATCGTGACGCCTCCCGTCCGCATGACGTTTCACGTTGTCGCGTGATACGTCATATGACGTACTACGTTAGCGAACTGGTACGCGAAGCGAGTCGCAAAGCGCAGGTTTCTGGAAGCAAACCGGGAGGCCCTGCAAAGCGCTTAACGTAAACACAGCAAGTCATGTGACTTGGTAATAACACTTTTCATTGGTTCATTTCACTTTTGGTTTCCTAATGATGTAAGACTAGGTCATATAATCTAAAATGAACACTTTTGATTGGTTGAGAACTCTTGTTTTTCCCAAATGATGAAAATCCCTCCTTCTTTCCTCACTCTGACTTTCATCATTGTGAGAGAAAGACCCTTTGTGATCACTGAGCAATGGCTTCTTTAGTAGCTTCAGCTGGTGCTTCCCCACCACCTCCACCACATCCAAGGAAGAGTGGACCACCTGCTCAAGTTGTAATTCAACAAGAAGAAGAAGAAGAGGAACAGGAGGACGAGCACGAAGAGAGGCAGTTTTTGCCTGAGCAGCCCAGGACGTCTCACCGGAAAGAAAACTTCATTTGGCAATTTTTTAAAATTCCCAAAGGTCAGAAAAAAGTAAATGCAAGATACGTAACTTGCCTTATATGTCAAGATAGACTGTCCAGAGGGACCGACAAAAAATACAGTTTCGGAAACTACACAATGCATCGCCATATGACTAGGTGGCATCCTAACAACTACAGTGCTGCACAGTTTCGGAACGACCTAGATAATCTCCCTATTATGGCCAGAAGATCTGTTGTACCGGAAGTAACGGGACCAGAGGGCAGGGAGATGGTGCCAAATATACAAATGAGATTTGGTGATGTAAAACACATCTGCGCATTTTGCGATGGATTCATTTCCTACGGAGAAAAAAGCATCACTCTGATCAACAGAGCTATTGACTATCATATGCAAGTTTGTCCGAAACGCCCAAAATAATAAATACTTCTTTTTTTTGTTTTGTTGCTCCTGTTGAGCCCTTTACAATGAATCGTTTTCATTGCCCCCTCCAAGAAAAACCCAAAAAAATATAAAACTGTTCCGAAAAATTCAAAAACAGTAAAAAAATGTTCAGAAAAATAAAAAAAAAAGTTCTTTTCAGAACTACCTCCCCGTTATTAAAAAATTGGTACAATATTTGGAACTGTGCCAACCTCTATTTCTCTTAGTTCGCTTCCCAGTTCGCTCGCCGGTACGCGAACCGGAAGCGAACCAAAAACAGTAAGTATAAGGGAAGGAAACAGACACTTATGTTAAAAGAAAGACAGCTATAAGGGAGTAAACTAGAGATACCATTACCCGTAATCCAATGCTGATGATGTCACATATTACATCATTCATGACATGCTCAGTGACATCATCAGCAGAGGATTGCGGGTTTTTTGGCAACATGCCTTATCCACGGTTTAATAACGCTGCCTTTTGCTTTATATAAGTTTTCAAATTGTATGAAATATATACCAATAGGTCGTTATGAACCTTTAGGTAGTGCTTTTCTTCATGAGGTCTGGTCGCTTCCATACACATACAGATGTTTCAAAGATGATCAAGAAGTTTATCTGAATGGAGAGGAATGCACTGAGACGCCAGATCATTCACTAATGTGTAGGCACATACAGTTACACGGTTCATGCAACAAACACCGACCAAATATGGCTTGCGTGTTGCAAGGCATGCCAGTTCCTGCTATCATCCCCACGTTCAAGTTGTTGGAAAATGGTAGTTATTTGATGCTCAATAATGAAGATTGTTCTGAGTTAATTAAAAGTATTCCTTTTATCGTAACAGTAAGTGAACGGGTTATTTGCTGCAGAAATGTTCTATTTCCTCCCACACATG
Organism: Lissotriton helveticus; assembly: GCF_964261635.1. Lineage (NCBI taxonomy): Eukaryota > Metazoa > Chordata > Amphibia > Caudata > Salamandridae > Lissotriton > Lissotriton helveticus. The sequence goes on along the minus strand of NC_136063.1, from coordinate 1,705,992,071 downwards.
AACATAGGGAGTTTTCAATCTGGCCACAAATACCAACCTTGGGACACGTTTCAACGGCATGGCAAGAATAAGAGCTCTTTTGTCTCAGAGAGAGGTGGCCTTGAGTTCGGCCCGTGAAACTTTCGTACTTCACATAGCGAACACCCGTACAGAGGTGCACACCCTTTTCAATTAAGATTTGCCTTTCAATTTCAGCAACATGTTTCCGACTATCTTTAACGCATCCTCCACAAAGTCCCTGGCACACTTTTTTAAAGTTGTTACCAGTGGTCTCGTGACTTCATTTGAGAAAATCTTTGGAGTCATCCCTGCTTCCTTTCATTGTATTTTCTGCACTCTGGTTCGTGGATTGGCATTTTTACTTGCATTACCAGCGGACGCTCTTGTGCTTTTTTACATTTTTAAATATGGATGTCCCTCCTATGCAACCTCCGACCCTGCAGCTGCTGACACTGTTCCGCAATCGCATGCTAGAATATTATGGCACAATGCCGTTGGCGATATTAAGCACGGCATATGGATTATCTTTTCGGTTCTCCTACTTCACCTGTGTCCAGCCTGTATTTCACTGCCTGACCTGTGATTTCGATTGGGCCATTGATTTGTGTCTCTGCGGACCGGTTTCTCCTGACGTCGACTTTAATCAGCTGATGACTCCTATCATTACTCACGAGTTGGTTTGTCCTGGCGAAAGGATTATGGCTGTGGCATTGATGCATGGACTACTTGGTCCCTGGAATTTACTGGCGGCAGCACAGTCTTTCTTGGAACAGAGCTTTCTTGAAAACCCACCGAGCTGTCCTCTGATGGTGATAGAGGATCCGGTGCTGGGAGAGCACATATGTTCTTTTCCGCTTTTAAATTGGATGGCTGAACTGTTTTCGGATGAAGACGGTGACTTCCTATTGGAGGCTGTTGCAGCTTATTTTGCATACACAGTTATGTCATAGACCTTTTTCATGTTTGATATGCTGAGTACTAGCATTTCATTGACAATTCATTGACTTATTTGTCAAGTTTTTATTATTTACCTTGCCTATTGGCTTAAGACTCGATAAAGTACTTGGCTGTTTTATTTTTCTTTAGCATTAAATTTTCCTAGTTTTTAATGCTTTACCTTGCGGACCGTCCACATATAAACTTGCAATCTGCTCTCATGAGATGGCACTTCTATTATCTTATTCAGTTCGTTTCCGGATCATGAGGAGGTGTCATCTAGGTCCTGGATATCTTTACACCGTGTTAAGTTAGCATGGGCTCATTACCGGTTTAAACGCCATTTTTCCTTTTTTGCAACTTCTGCACACGACACTTAGTTGTTGCTTTAGCTTTCCACCTAGTAGTTCATCGTGGTTTACATGAGAATAATATGTTATTGGTCTACTATCTGCTTTACTTGTTAAACTATATCTGTACAGCGAGTGCTAAAGTTTCAAGAACAACACGATACAGAATTGTTATGAGGTCTGATCTCCACGACTTCATACTCATAACATAAGTGCAACTTCTGCCAATTCTGGGCATGAGGCGGGTTTTATATTGCTTTGCCGAACACACATACACAACAGTTGATGCGGTTCACATGAAGAGAGAGCTGGTGTATGCTGATGTGATTCCTTCAAATCTAAGACACTAAAGTATGGGCACGCCCTAAACCAACACAAAGAGACCTTCTTAGCAAATAATATAATATGTGTATTAGGGAGGGTGAGATATAAGCAGCCGCGGGCCGTGGAGGGAGTTACGATGGGGCAGGGAGGCGGGGAGGGGGAGAAGCAGGGTGGAGCCCTCTCTACCTTGCCCCTCCCCCTCCCCGCCTCCCTGCCCCACCGTAACTCCCTCCACGGCCCGCGGCTGCTTATAAGTGTTGCTAACTCTTATTCATTTACAGCATGTTAACATACTGTCACCATTCGCTTTTTATGTACTAGTAACTATGCTGGTAATTTTGCTACTGATAATATGTGTACTTGTATTCTCCACCCTGCTTCTCCCCCTCCCCGCCTCCCTGCCTCACCGTAACTCCCTCCACGGCCCGCGGCTGCTTATAAGTGTTGCTAACTCTTATTCATTTACAGCATGTTAACATACTATCACCATTCACTTTTTATGTACTAGTAACTATGCTGGTAATTTTGCTACTGATAATATGTGTACTTTTATTATCTAAGGTACTACGCCTGAGAAGACGGCATTAGTAAATAAACATTTCAAATACACATCTGTTCTTCTTAACTCCATGTTCTGGTTTCTAAGAAATCTATAACGACCGACTGTTCATGAGTTCCACGTATCCTGAGGTACTATAAGTTCATATTCTGGATTGTCTAAACATTGAGAGTTTGTTATATCCAATGTGACACTGTACCTAGCTTGCTAAGGAGTTTTTGATTACTAACGTGAGTTTTGGGACACCCTAATTCGCCGAGGTTCCAATCCTCTGTCCACAGTTCTGTGTGAGAACAGAAACCCTGCGACAGGGGCACCCCCGACCCTTGCTGGAGCTTCATCACACTTGCGATACAACTCCAGCAATGCATTCGCCGAGGTTCCAATCCTCTGTCCACAGTTCTGTGTGAGAACAGAAACCCTGCGACAGGGGCACCCCCGACCCTTGCTGGAGCTTCATCACACTTGCGATACAACTCCAGCAATGCGCCACCTTTACGGCACAGATACATCACGCATCTGTGCTGTTTTTGCCCCATGATGCGCCGCATTGTAAATGCAGCACACCATAGGTGACGGAACAGCGGCACAGAATGACTAACACATCCCTGGTGATGCGCCAGTCATCATAAATGTATCCCTATGCTTCTTATCTTGTTAGAGATGAACCGCCGTATGTATCATCAAAGTTTTTTGCATTTCCTAAATAGCGAACTTTAAGGAATAAATAGCGATTCTTTACCATTCCTAGTTTGCGATGAGCTATTTGCTAATTAGCCGAATGTAGCCCAATGAAGCCCAATGTAGCCCCATGTAGCCCAAAGATGGCCGCCAGACACACAAAAAAACAAATGTAGCCCAAATATCAGCCAGATGTAGCCCAACTATAGCCCAGTGACAGAATGACCAATCAGCTTCGCAAACCTCCGTTACGCGAAGCGGAGCGCTGTTACAGATATATATCTTTTTTTAAACGTTAATTTCTCAAAATCCACTGGAGCACATATATTGAGACCTACAAAAGGCACATCGGGCTACCAGTCCCTACAATTTTGCCAAGTTTCGTGCAAATCCATTCAGCCGTTCGGGCTAAAAGTGAGGCCAACCGCCCTATGGAAATTAACATGGGAAAAACGCGTTTTGGGACCCCCCTTTTTTCTCGGCCCCCCCTTGACGAACCCCCCCAAAATTTTCAGGGGCTGCTCAGAAACAAAATGTGCCATTTTCCTGAAAATTTCAGCCAATTCCGTCCACAAACGCCAAAGTTATTAGACATAGAATTTTCAAAAAACCCATAGAGAAAAAATCCTAACTATATATACCTACTGGCGACCGCCAGTAGGTAATATATATATATATATATATAAATATATATATATAGATAGATATATACACACACATATATTGCTTATTCCAAAATTTTTTAAAAGGTTTAGATTTGAATGATAAAAATTGCGTTCAAGTTTAAGAAATATTGTTTTATTTGAGATATCTCCAATATGGATTATGGCATGGGCTACAGGATATCTTGTTAGATTTTAACTGAGAAACATTTAATTAATTTTGGGTATTTTAGTGATGATATTGCAATGTGTATTTGTTCCTTTAAGATGAAATTGTATTGTGTATATTTCTATCAGATGAATATCTTGGAAATAGTTTTTTCTACAACTCAATACAAAATGTGCTAATTGAAAATAGCGACAAAACTGTTTCATTTCAAATGCACAGATTATCTTTACGCTGCACACAAACTGCAACAAACTATTTGCACAAAATGTATTTATGAATTGGTGACTTCCTTTTGTGGGCAGGATGTCACTTTCTATTGAAAAGCTTAGTGTTAAATACTTGACACACATAAGAACAAACAAAAATGTTAAATCCTTGTAATGTATATCACCACAAAACCACAAACATGCAAAATGATTTGCAGTGGTGACTGTTTGAGATGATTGGATGTAACAAACATTACAATAAACTTGATACTGAACCCCTAATAAATGAAATACATTGATACATTAAATAATGCAGTAAAACGACCTACTAATGTCTTTGATTTGAGTTCTCTCTTTTATCTATAAATCTTATTCGCTGATAAGTATAATTTGTCTGAAATAGTTATGCAATTCAGAATTTCTCTTTTCACTAAATTTACTGTAACCCCCTTTTTGAAGCAGAATGCAATCTTTTTTAGTTTCTTGTTAATAACTTATGACAGCCATCACCACTTTTAAGATATGACATTTAAATATGCAATTATGCGACGTGTAACTTTATTATTTATTCTATATGTGCATGAATAAATAAGGATTCTAGTATTCCAGTTATCTAACAAAAGATGTGATATGTGTTCAAATTTTACTGAGGAACACAACAGTGTATATATTCAAGTTGTATTTTTCTCTTTAAGACAGGATATCACTCATTTGTGATTTGACACAATATACGCTATGTCTGTTTTGCAGTGTAGCAGTACACCCATGGCTCAAACCATTTTTGCAAAACGTGCTTAATTATGATTGATATCCTTTTACGTTTAAAGAGTATTTGCTGTCAGTATGGTCCTATGCAATCCTTGTCTCTGAATGCACAGGGCTGACACTTTTTATTAGCCAATTGATGTCACTTACTACCAAAGAGTATAGTAAGTTTATATGCCTTCTCAATAAATAGTAATACCCTGGAACCTTTCTTCCTTATTATAGATACAAAGAAGAATGATTCTGCACAGGGCAGACCTTACAAATAATGAAGTAGAAGATCATGTTGGTGTCCAACTCAATTAAATCTTTCTTTATAAATGATAATATACTATTAGTAAACTATCATTATAATCTTAGAGAAACCTTTATGCTAAAACTTTCCGGGGTTGTGGCCAAGATGGCGGCGAGTGCGGACGCACATTGCTGAGCTCCTTGCGTGGCCTGCCCAATTATCCAGAATTTCACCAACATGAGCCACTTATCTGGGGTGTAATATATGGCAGAAGCCCCCTGCAGGCATATTGACCCCCACTTGTGGAGCGGATGTGTGTTAAGAGCAATGCTGAAGGTGCAGTGCCATGTCTGCCAGTGACCACCGACCTCGGCTGAGGTTGTGCCGCCCGGCACCATCGGATAGGGGAGATGAGAGGAAGAATGCCGACAGAGTGAGCATGATAGATGGTGTCCTTGGAGCCGAAAAACAACCACTGAAGGTGACCGCTTTGCTTGCCCGGACCAGCCGACACTACGATCTCTGCGGTCGGCGCCTACTCCGATTTGCAAGTGGCTGGGCCTGGGCCTGCACGGTGCCCTCCCCCCATATCGAAGATTAAGCAGCCGGCAACACTGATTGTATCGAGAATACACAGGGAATCTCTCCTCCTCTGGGTCTGGACCCGGAGCTTGGACGCACGCATGGAATTGCAGAGCAGGTGCTGGGCGAGCACCAGCTTGGGAGGCACAACACCTGAGGGTCCGACCGCGTCCGAAGCGAGGCCTTGCTGGTGATGAAGCTATGTTTCCCCCCATGCCTAGGACATTAGCCGCACCAGAGGCCTAGCGACTCGAGCTACACCTCGGGATCATCAGCGAGGTAGGAGTGCTCGACCAAAAGCATTTGCAAAATATAAAGCGACACTACGAGGGGCCCTGAGCTGCCGCCGACTCCATAGAAGATACGGTGGCCATCACTGGGGCGCTTGAAGGTGGTTGAAGCGGCACCAATGCGAGGTAGCTAGATGCTTGGGATCTGTGGTGTACTGAGAACTTTACCTGCCACAATTGCTGAAGGCATTTCTTGTGCTGCTTGGCAGGCACCCTCCAGAACACAAGTACACATAAGATTGCGATACAGACCGTATCGCTGTGCAGGGCGGGATCCACAATTGACTACTGTCTGTCTCAGGACACCACAAATGCTTTCTCCCCCCCGTGTGGCACGCGAACATAGGAGTGGTATCACTTGGCATATCACAATCTGCAGAGCGACGGTGACACTGCACAACACTCTGTGAGGTGTGGGTGGACGATTACTTGAAATCTCATAAGAGCCTGCCACATGGAAAAGACCTGTACCTCAACTGCTTGGGGGCCAGACCAGTGTCCATATACACAATGGGAAAGCCACGTGTGGACAAACCGCAGCTCCAGTAGGTTGAAACAATATGATTAGCAGTAGATGGAAGAAATGCCACACAACAAGGTGCTCCCTATATAAGCGCCCCACCAGATCACTCACATCAGTTTGATGAAATGATGACAGCAATACTGGACATTAAGACCACATTAGCACCCAAAATAGACACAGTATGGGCTGACATGGGATTCTTGAGAGAGGATCATAAAAAACTTAAAGCCAGAGTGGAGGAGTCAGAATCTGCACTTGCGCCCCTGCGCCCCACTGTGTCTACGGCCAGAGACCAGCTTAAATCTTTGCAGCAAGAAGTGGAATACGTGGCGAGCCAGGTGAAGGACTAGGATGGTCACTCCCTCAGGAACAATTTTCACATTGTGGTGCTACCGGAACGTATAGAGGAACCTGCCAGGAACCTGTATCTGGAATCCTGGATCTCCAACGACATCCTACAGGGTAAGGTCTCGAAATTTGTGTCACTAGAAAGGGCACACAGTGTTCCAGTGGCCCTCCACGTCCGGGCAATCCTCCATGACCGGTGGTTGCAAGGTTGTTTACCTAGCAAGACAGAGACCATATCCTCCAACAGACCAGGTCCAGGGGGCCATGGCAGGTGGAAAACACAACAGTACCTATTTACCCTGATTATGCTCTGACTGTCCAACACCGCGGCTCCTCCTACACTGAGGTTAAGTAATGCCTAAGGGAGCATCAGATACAATATGCACTGCAATACCTGGCAAAACTGCAAATCCAACACAAAGAATCCAATATATACTGCTCTACCCCAGAAGAAGCCTGGTATTGGATACACTAAAATGGACTCGCACATCCCCCTCTCACTACCCTGACAGACTCATGACCATCCTGGAAACTAGTAGGTGCATGCAGAGGGCATGGGAGGAACAAGATACAAAGGCCCACCAAGAAGCAAGTGGCAGCTGAGTGGGCACAGGCCATAAAAACGGCGGAACACCTTAATAACACTATAGCACCCACTAGATCTGACCCGGACTCGGACGATGAACAGGACTGCCTGTTATCCTTAGCAGACTCACAACGTGGAGAACTGCAGAGAGGATGCCCGGAGATCACCCCACAGACGGCAAATGAACTTGGGTGATGCCTTGAAACATGCAGAGTTGTGAGGAAGAAATCCTGTGATAAGCCAGCAGACGGCAAAATAACTTGGGGGACACCCTGAATATCAGTTTGAGATTGTATAACTAGACACCAAGGTGGGGGTCGCTTCAATTGTTTGTGTTTCTTTTTCTCCAAAGAAAGGGGGCTGAGCTACAAGATATCATAATGATGATTAATATATGGCAGCCAAAGTTAGGTAGATCGGAATACAGCTGTACCCCAAACAACGTTAAGTAGCTGAAACAGCAACTATTTTACAGCAAATTTGATGGCATTTCAGTGCATGTAGCCAATTGGCCGTTGGCAAGCCGGCCTTGGGTGGGGAGTTAGGGGAATGTTCTTATTTTTTTGTGATCTCTATTTTCTACTATGCTAGATATGTGATGCAACTGAGCATTGTCATGTATAGTGGGGCATTTGAGGGGAGGAGGGGCAGGAATCGGGACTGGGCGTCTGAGCAGGGAAGCAGCACGTTGAACGGTCTCTCTATTCTTCCTTCTCTACGGACTGAATCACTAGCAACGATTACATGCTCTTAACCTGGAATGTGCGATGACTGGCAGGATGTAATAAAAGACATAAAATATAACAATATTTGCATACCCACAAGGTCTCAATTGCATTAATACAAGATACGCGCCTCACCACACTAGCCTCACTGGGCAAACGTTGGAGGGTCACGGTCATGGGCACCACATACTCTGAATATGATGGAGGCGTCCTTATATAGGTGGCACCAGGCACACCTTTAAAAGTGGCACACACTCGAATTAACCTTCAGGGCCATTACTTGGTGCTGGAGGGCCTGCTAGATGGTCCCCCTTTGTCAATAATCTCCCTGTATGCCCCGAACACATGGCAAGCACAGTTCCTACAGTCACTCACGCCATCCCTGCTCTCTGACCCTACAGCACCAACACTATGGGGAGGGGATTATAATTGTATGTATAATCTCGATCGGGACAACTCACATCCACAACTCCTGAAAGGGCAATCCACTAAGTTATCGAGGCACCTGAGAGACTGGGCCGACCACATGCAGCTAAAAGATGCATGGCTCAGCCAACACCCTGAAATGCACACATACTCACATTACTCCTTATTATACAAAGGAAAGGATTGCTGGGTGACAGATGCGCACAGTTGTGAAACAGTAAAACCAATCCGAGTAATTATAGCTCAAAGGATAAGGTAACGGCCATCCACCGCTCACCAGATGGTATAGAGAACCATACCATTAAACCAAACAAACAATATATCCTGAGCTCATTTTTCCAATAATTAAAGTCTTTAAACACAGGTTGATCTTCACAATCTTCTTTTATTTCATAGTACTTGTTCAAAGCTAAGGTCTAGCCGCCAACACGTGTTTCGTCTTGTGTGGTATAAGCCACAGACTTCCTCACAGCTTGAAATGTTAATACATAGAAATCTTATTACTACTCAACGGACATGAAGCTGATATATGTTACAATAGTAATACCAAATACATCAGGAACAATGTCTATGTGACATACAGCAGAAAAAGACCAGGCAAAGCACTCATGAGATCAGATAAATACCACGAGGGAAACACTATTGATACTAAAGTGTCTCACTCTTCTCAAAAAGGTGCCCAAACATACCTAGAAAGAAAGCCAATAACCACACAAAAGTTTGAAATATGTGACAAAATAGCCAATAAAGATAGAAAATAGTGCAAAGTTGGAAATCAATACGATATGTGCAAAGTCTTCATAAGGAACCATCGGCAAATGCAAAGAAAAACACTCACATAAGAAAAATGAAATTGAACAAGGTCTAAAACTTCTATCAGTTAAATCAGAGAATCGTGGTAAGAGGGACCATTTCATTAAGAGACCAATATTGTGGACTCACCAAATCACCATAAAAACTTTCTTAAATGACCAGCAACATAAGCAAAAATAATGTAAATCAGTATGTTGAATATCTATGAGGCGTGATTCCACCCTGTCTATCGTAATTATTTATAAAAGACTCACATATCAGTTGATCAAATCAAGGACGAGATCGTGTGTCCTCCCCAGTTATCTCTTCCAATAGTTGCTATCCATCAATAATCCTATAGTAAAAACATTGTAACTGTAATACCTATCTTCAAAATCCCAAAACAATAAAAGTGTATATTTAACTATATCTATTCTGTAACATCAAAGATTGTATTGACCCCTCACTTAAAATACTCATGAGTGTATGTAGCAAAATACTCATGACAAGTTTACGTACAAAAAATCCTCTACCATTATTAAAACCATATTGTGAGCAATATTTTATCCCAAACCCTGCAAAAGTCATTAAAGTTCACTGAGGAAAAATAATGCCTCCAAGCACCAGTTATTAAGCGTCTGGGCTATGTTACCGCGGGACGCAGCAAAAATCAAGGTGAAAAGTGATTGCGGACTCGAAAATCACAGTTGAAATTCGCAAGAGAACTAACACCCGGATGGAGGAAATGTTACTATAAATCGTATCCCCCTTATATCGCATGTCCTAATAATCCCATAACATCTTTCTATAGGTTAAAACCAACTGCATGCAACAAAATCCCAAGCTTAACGGGACATAAGTCTGTAGCAAGATAATCGGAATTACCAGTACTCACAGCATGGCTCAATACGGCAGTCTCCGTAAAGTGGTGTCTCGCAACTTCGCCATATTAAGTGAGGCTTTAAATACTGACATTGTCCTCAAATATGAAAAAGGGACTAAAAGGCCAATAGCTAACGTGCGCCATCTTAGAGTGGTGTAAAACTGGACCATAATCTAAATCTAGCAATTTACTCTGAAGCCTAGTTTGTTATGTAATTCCGACTAATAAGCTCTTTCACTAAAGATCTTATATCTCAAACAACCGCTAATCGGTAATAATAAAAGGTAAAAGCGAAAAGGAAAAGGAAATAATAACGCGTTCCACAGAAATCGAAAAGGGACTAGTACCGACAGGAAGAACATCGCCAATTTTATAAAGCGGCCGATTCATGTTTCGGTCAAATATATCAAAGGCATAGTAAGCTAGATCAATAAGCCTCAATGAGCGGTGAGAAGAAAAGATAATGTTTGTGCATAATGAAAGGTAAATTCCACCTTTGTGATTAAGATGTAAAGGGATTTTCCTGTCACTGTGAACATTGTCCATATAAATCCAGATAAAAATCAGCAGAAAACCTTGCAGGGCATATATTTCCAAACAAACGAGATGTCAACAAAATTTATAGCAGATCTCTTGATACCTTATAGCTAAGCAGAGCAAGCTAATATAAACTAAGTCAATGTTAACATTCTACATGTCAGTGAAATAAAATCAACATATATACATCGGGTAATAATACATATGTTTTCAAGCCAAGTGGCATTTTTACACATTACATGGCAGGTTTCCTAATATTTATAACGTATATTATTTCTCATGCCATGTTATAATCAGCAAACACATTCAACATATTTCTAATGTCATGACCCATAACATCTACAATCAATTTACAGATACTAACATCAAGCTAACAGGACCATTTGTAAAGGGTCCTTATATATGGATATCTTTATATGAGAATAAAAGCAGAGTTTCATCTATAGACAAACATATATGTTCAAACATGACAATCTCGAGGACTGAGCACCCTCCCACTCAGTTTTAATAACTCAGGGTAACAAGTTATTTTTCCTTCAAAAGGGAGGCATCGTACAGTACTCTACTAATGATAACAATTCAGACGTTTTAAGATTGTATACCTAGTTACCCAGAAAATACTGTAATTCATTATCGATGTTGAGACCTCCATCCACTGCATGTAGCTGCATTATCCATCGAGCTTCTTTCTTTCTCAGTCTCAATTCTCAATTACCTCCTCTAGCATCTGGTAGGACATTGTCAATACCATGGAAGGAAAACGACAAATGTGCTCCTTGTGCCGTACATTCAAGCGCATGTAATGCTATGGGATATCTAGTGTCCCTATTCTTCAGAGCCCTGAAGTGTTCAGCAATATGTTCCTTGAGTTTCCTAATTGTACTTCCAATGTACACTTTCTCACATTTACCGATGACAGCATATACCACATAAGTGGTATTGCAGTCTATGTGAGAAGATATCTGAAACAACTCAGAACCATTGTAGCTGAAAGTCTTAAATCCATGCCTACTTAACCTACAAAGACTACAGTCACCACACTTGATAGATCCCTTATTCAGTGTGTGTAACCATGATGGATTGTGTGTCTGCAATTTAGGGTAGCTAGGACTAACCATATTTTTAATCGTCATTCCTCTACGATAGGTAATAGAAGGATGACTTTCTACGTATGGTAATAAACTCGAATCAGCCATGAGCATAAACCAATATTTTTTCAAAATTTAGTAGATCTTAGAGGACCATGTATGATAGTCTGTAATCATTCTAACTGGATTCTTTCGGTCCTGTGTTTAAGGACTTTAATTATTGAAAAAATGAGCTCAGGATATATTGTTTTCACATTACTCCTTGTTGCATGATATTCACACGTGGATCTACGAAATATATTGCTCTGTGGAAGGTTTGTCTAGGGTAACGTACACGGAATATTAAGCACAGGCACTTTTTGATCACATCCTATTACAGTTACACCTCTCGTAGGGTGCTCGCAGAGCTAGGATCCCGACCTGGCGTCTCCATCGCGGCGCTAGGGACACGACATTCTGTTCTGCCATCTCACAGACGATCACCACATACTTCTAGGAGAATACAGGCTCACCTCTAATAGAAGCATAGAATGGGTTGCGTTCAAATTGGTTACTCGGGGGGGTCATGCAATCCAAACAACATACGGTTCTCCTGATGGTAGAGCTACAAAGGCAAGAGTCGGAAATCCAAAGATGTGAAAGCTTGGCACCCACACATCCCCAGGCGGCTCCTCTGCTAGCCAAGGCGCGGCTAGCATATAAGGAGATTTTAGATAGGCTATGTGCACTGGATTACAAACACTATCTAGCCCGACAACACACAGAGAGTGATAAAGCAGGCAAAATATTAGCTTGGCTCTTGAAAACTGACGCCTACCAACCTCCCATTCCAGTGATATACAGCAATGAGGGTGTGCTAGTAAATACACAAGCAGTAATTAACGACTCATGCTGCAAATACTATATATCTTTGAACAGGGGGCCCACCAGTGATAACCTTCCCCACATTCAACATTTCATTTTTTGGCACTGGTGCAAAATCCGCAGTTTGCACAACCCCAGCATGACTCGCTAGAGGAACCTATCACAGAGGACAAAGTACTTGACGCTATTAAACAGTTAGCGACGGGTAAGACACATAGCACCGTGGTTGGCCATCAGAGTTTTACTCCACTTATTCAGAACAACTTGTGCCCTAGCTATCTAGTTTATACAAGGATGCTTATAAGAGGGGAGAGTTACCGGCGTCCTTGCTAGAAGCACTATTAGTGATACTGCCTAAACAGGGTAGGGATCCGCTGCAGATGACATCATATTGGCCCCTGTCGTTATTAAACGCTGATTATAAAATATTCGGGAAAGTACTGGCCAATAGGCCAATAGAAACAACATCCCTTCTGATACACGAGGATCAAAATGGCTTCATTCAAGGGAGAAATACTGTCCTGAATCTGTGCCGTCGTCTGTTCAGGCTGCTGGACTTGGTCCGTTCGGAATCTGACACCCCCTGGCTAGGAGCCTTGGATATTGAAAAGGTGTTTGACACCCTGGGTTGGCAGTACCTACTGGAAGTGCTGGGCAAATTTGATATTGGACCTAAATACTTATGCTGGGTACGCATATTATATACTTACCCGCAGGATAGAGTAAGGACAGGATGAGACATCTATCCACAGTTCGTTATAGAGCCAGGTACCAGACACGGTTGCCCCCTATTGCCTATCTTGTTTGCATTTGCCATGGAGCCCTTAGCATGTAAGTTACGACAACTGGTTGTGGACTGGGGTATTCACGCAGATAGGCAATTGCATATAATTTCGTTGTATGCAGACGATGGGCTGGTTTACCTTCAGGGAGATAGCGCTGTGCTACAAGACCTAATGGCTCTCCTAGATACCCCTGCTCAGACCTCAGGCCTTTGAGTTAACTGGCCTAAATCAGTAGTCTTTTCCATGAGAGCGGTTCCACTAGATCAAAGGCAGGCCATGCCTCAAACCCCCTTGGAATGGGCATTTGACACCTTAAAGTATCTGGGTGCGCAGATTTATCTGTCCAGTTCAGACATCATAGATGGGAACCTGGGCAAGGCAGTGTCTAGAGCACACACAGCCATACCTTCTGGCGTGAACTCTCCTTGTACACTGTGGGGAGAGTTACGATAGCTAAAATGCTTTTACTCCCAGTGCTTCTTTTCTTTTTAACAACCATCCCACTAGGTTGCAGCAGAGTACATTTAAAGACCTGGAAGTACTCCTGGTTGCATTGATATGGTGAGGCTCAAGGTCCAGAGTGGCACTCCGTAAACTTTACCTGCCACTTACAGAGGTAGGATCGGGGGCGCCAAATTATGAGCATTACTATATTGCTGCACATCTCCAGTGGCCAATGAGATGGCTAGCGAGTGCCCATGTGGGAGAGATGTCCTGGTGGGCAATGCCATTAAGACTGACACAGAAGAAACAGGGTAACCTGTGAATGATGGCAGCCAGGCATAGCTGGCTACGATACGTAATGCCTAAGTACCAAGAAACACCATATGCACCTATGCTACCACTTGAGATTCTGCTGGGCTTCTTCGCTTACCATGACCATCCGGAAGCAGAGTCCTGGGAAGCGGTGGGACTGGACAGCTGGGGCGACTTATTCGTAGATGCACAACTACAGATCCTAGAAGGGATAATGGAGGACTTTGGAATATCAAAGGGAACTTTCATGCTTTATGAGCTACTAGCGCAACAATTCCTCTAAACATGGGGGAACGTTGAGAAAGAACCAGACACATCGCAAGCACTGCAGACCTTACTTACACATGGTAAATGCAGACATCCTGTGACAGTGATTTAGAGTTCCCCGATCCTATTCCCTTACTGGTACCACTTTGTGCATATTGGGACTTCGAGTTGTCAACTACTATGAGTGCTAAGCAGTGGGAGCAGTGTATAGGGTACTCCAAAATTATATCCACGAACCCTAGACTGAAATATACACAGTTTAATTATTCATCAATTTGATGTTGCACTGTATCTGCTGCCCCAATATTTCCTCAATCATGAGTACCACCCCCTCCAAGAATTTCTGAATTGTCACACATTTCCAGAGTGTATGGATGAAGGTGCCCTCCTGCCCGCATTGTCATGCACAGCCACTGTCTTGGGCAAAGCCCACATGGACCAACGAGGGTCCGGACAAATACGTCCTATGGAGAATCTTTAGTTGGACTAGTTGGAGTCTGGAGGAGGTGGCAACTTCACGGGGAGAAGCCACTGTGGCCCGCCACTCAACCTCCAAGCCAGTGACGTCATGGTCCCATTTACCTCTAAGGCGGGTTAGGGGATTGGTCATGTTGTTAATAAGCTTCTTGTGTATGAGAGATATGTTTTTTCTGGCAAATCACCATCTAGGATCCTGTCCTCCAGAGAGGAGGAATCAGGGAGCACTGTACCTTTAGGGAGAACTGCGAGCAATTCCTGCCTAATTTGGAAGTACCGGAACTGTTCAGAGTTGGCCATTTCTAACTCTTCACTTAATTGGGAGAGGGGTATGACATTGCCCGATTTCTAAAGATCCCCAATTCTGGAAATACTAATGATATCCCATTTGTTGAAACCCAAGGAGGATGACAGCTAACCCAGCTGCTCACAATGCCAATGCCAAAGCGGAGTAGCTCGAGTGAGCTTGCACTCCCAACCCAGGCTTTTAGTAGCATCCTTCCATACTTGCACGGCATGTTTGGTCTGGCCGGAGAAGACGATTTTCTGAGATTTCGTATACAACGCACTCTCACACCTACCCCCTGGGGAGGAGCCAACGATCGATCCGAAATGCCGGGTCATCATGCCGTCTATAAGTGCATTGATTAATGGCAGTGAGCTGCGAGGCCCTATAGTATCTTTTCATGTCTGGGAGCCCAATGCCCTCATCAAACCACCCCAGTGTGAGTTTATGTGTGGCGATGCAGGGGGGTTTACCCTCCCATAGCTGATCCCACTCAGTGCCCTCCCTCCAGTTCTCTGAAGAATGACAATGCAACCGGAAGGGAAGTATTTTGTAGCACATACAAGAGATGGGGGAGGGAGAGCTTCTTGAATAGGGCCGCACATTTCAGTCGGGTCAAGGGGAGCAATTTCCAGTGCTGTACGTCAGATTTAAGACGTACTAGTGGTGGCCGAAGGTTAGTGTCATAAGATGGCGACAGGTCTTTAGATACCAAGTTTACCAAATATTCAGCTGGCAACCCCAGGGAAGGCGAGATCGTCACCCACTAAGAACGTAGAGCACCGATTTGGACCAGTTGATCATGTAGCCTGCGAACCTGCCAAAAATGTGGCATATATCCATCACCACATTGAGAGATGCTGCCGGGGAGGCAAGATAAAGCAGGATGTCGTCAGCATACAATGATATGCTGTCCCCCCACCCATATGTCCATTTAAGGCCCCTAATGGTGGGGTCCTGATGGATCCATGCTGCCAGAGGTTCCAAGGCTAGGGGAAAGAGGAGTGGTGACAGGGGGCAACCTTGCCCGGTGCCGCTACCAAGAGAAAAGACAGTGATTTCCGTTCATTATCAACCACTTGCGCCAACGGTTGACAATACAGGAGGCGCACCCATTTAATAAATTCCGGGCCAAGTCCTACCTTGCGGAGCACAGCAAATATGTGGGGTCATTCAATGGTGTCGAAGGCCGAAGCGGCGTCCAGAGATACCACCACGGCATCCTCTCTGATCGTATCTGCCCTGCAGAGTACTGCGTGTAGTTGGCGGAGGTTAAGAAATGTGTTTCTCGCCGGCATGAACCCGGACTGATCCGGGTGAATCAGATTGGGAAGAAATTGTAACACACGAGTTGCAAGGATCTTGACCTCGCAGTTAAGTAGCGAGATGGGCATGTATGCAGAACACATCCACAAAACCCGCTTTGTGGATGACAATGATGTTGGCCACTCAGGAAGATTTCCTATCTCTTTACTTTCCCGATACATGGCTGTGATAAAAGGGGCAGTCATGCCTGCTGTTAGCTTAAATAATTCTATGGGGATCCCGTTAGGGCCCAACGCTTTCCCCCCCATGTAGATCATGGATGGCCTTCTCTACTTTGGTTACTGTAATATCTAGGTCCAGGTCGAAACTTTCCTCCTCGGTAAGAACTGACATCTGAATATCGCGTAGGAGGGAAGAAGCCTCCTCCTCTGGGTAGGTCGTGCTGGAGGTATACAGGGAGTGGAAATATCTACCAAATGCGTCCGCAATGTCTTGTGGAGCGGTTATACAGGAGTGTGGATCAGTGGCAATTTCAACCACAACGCGCTGTGTCCCATCTCTGCGGTCTAGCCAGGCCAACAATTTGCCTGCTTTATCACCCACATCATAGATCCTGCTATGGGTAACCTGATATTGTGCCTTAGCCACATCTGTGGCTAGGACCAAGAGATCCTTGGTTTTAATGCAGAACTGTTGCCTCATTTCCTCTGAGTCCTGCGATCTGACTGCGCGTTCCAGTTCTAGGATCTTGTCCTCCTAAACGTGTCATATCAACAGCCCTCTCCTTGTGTTGCCTAGCAATTTTTCCAAGAACTACCCCCCAACGGCAGTCGTCTAGGCTTCCCAGAGTGAGACGGATGAGATGACCGATCCCAGGTTTTCTTGAAAATACAGGTCAGATTCTGTCAGAACCTTTATCCTGATGGAGGGGGTTGTGAGATACAATGAGTTAATCGGTGCAACACGGCCGATCGTGGGCTCCCCTACTTCCAGCCTACACAGAATGGGAGAGTGATCCGAAATTCCCCTGGCCAAGTGTCATATATCTTTGACAGTGTGGAGGTGCTGTGTGAGTGTGAGCACATAGTCTATACATGACATGGTGCCATGTGGACCCGAAACATGTGTCTATTGGAGCTCCACAGGGTGCATGCACCTCCAGACATCCACAAGTCCCATAGCACCCAGAAATCTATAGATCAGTTTGAGGGATAAAGGCAGGTCTTTCTGGGGCCAACGGTCTAGAGAATCTGAGACAATGCAGTTGAAGTCACCCCCAATCAATAAACACCCGTCCGGCAGGCCCAGGAGAATGTCGCCGAGATCAATAAAGGCCTGGATATGCAGGACTGATGGAATGTATACTGAGACTAAGTTATGGGTGGCTCTCTCCCAAATCCCACACAGAGCTGCAAATCAACCCAATGGGTCCGTTCGGACCGAGTTAATAGTCAAGGGGAAGGATTTACAGACTAGGATGCCCACCCCTGGGAACCAGAGCCCAAAGCGGATGGAGCTGCCAACTGAAAACCTCAGCTTGACAGGGCCTTACAATCGTTGCCCAACAAGTGGGTCTCCTGTAGGAATACAACATCTGGCGAGTGTCTGTTCAGGAATTGGAGAACCACCCCTCTCTTTATTCTGTCCCCTAGCCCATTCACATTCCAGGAGAGCAAAGTGAGTCTCACTCTACTCACAGTACCCAACACTCAGTTTTAAAGGTGTGAGGTAACCCAGAGAGGAGCACGTCAAGGGGGAGATGAGGAAGGATTCCGTTACATTCCTAAGCACTGTAATCAATGAGAGCGTTACAAACACTGTGTCTGCTGCAACTTGAATCTGAAACCAATCAAATATGACACACCTGAACAAAACCAATACCAAAACCAAAACACAAATGCAGTCCGCTCCCACTAACCACACAGACCCAACATACATTCCCCCAACACCCCTCCCTGCCTCCCTGCTCGATGGTACAAAAACCTCCTTCACCCCAAACTAGCAGAGTGCCTATCGCCCACCCTTCCAAGAAATGATGGGTTCGTGTAGCCCAACTGAGCACCCGTCCCTGAGAAATTCAGTTTTACGGACCTTAGCATTAGTAACCTAATATGGATATGCTGAGAGCATCAGCAAGGGCCTAATATACACCCAACTACACCCACATGGTTAGCAGGGGAACAGGCAATTTTTCGATGAGATCAATTCAACAAAGCCATCTATGACAGTCTAACTCAAGACAACAAAATTATTTCGCATGTGGCGGAGACAACTCTATCCCCACTGCCCTCCGTCTATTTGGAATCATTCCACCTCCCAAAGGGAAAACATACAGACCAGTTATTCGACACTACCCGCCGCCTCGGTCATGTTCTGTAGTGGCGAGCCACCAGCAGAGCCTCGGGCATCTCCGTCCATCCTCACGCCCCCGGCATGGCTGTTGCGGCGGCCCGCCACATGCCAGCCATCCAGCCAGTCCCAGGTCTCCACTGGGGTGGTGAAGAACCAAGATTTGCCCTCCGATTCCACCCTCAACTTGGCCGGAAACATCATGGCATATTTCAATTCATTGTCGCAGAGCACTTTTTCACTTCCAGGAAGCTTCGTCCTTGGCCCTGCACCTTGAGGGTGAAGTTCGGGAAGAAAGTGAAATGACTGTTTTGGAATTCCTCTGGCGGGGTGGGGCGGGGTGGAGCCGGCACACTGCAGGATGACATCCCCGTCGCGAAAATTGAAGATCCTGGAAAGAAGTGGTAGCATGGTGCTCCAGGCCGCGGTCGGCCTCCTGGAACCCGGTGCGCTCATTCCACTGAGAAGAAGTTGGAGAGTCCCTTTGGCTTCAGGTGAGTAGTGATCAGATCTTCCACGAAAAGGTCTGCAGATGGCCCTTCCGCTCGTTCCAGTACCCAAATTATGCGGACGTTGTTACGTCTGGAGCGCCCTTCATAGTCATCCAAATGCACTTCTAGTTTTGCAGTGTGTTTGCAGTTCATCCACCTTTCTCTGCAGCGCTAACGTGTCCTCTACCAGGGAGGTTGCCTTGATTTTGAAGTTTTTCAATCACGTGTTCATTGAGCGCATATCTTCTCTAATAAGGAACATTTCGGTGGACACCGTGTCAATACGCAACTCCAATGACGTGTGGACGGTGGTGATGGCTTCAATAATATCCTGCAGCGTAGGTTCTTTCTGCTTCCCACCGGGCTCAGATTTGTCGGATGTGGCTGATCATCCTTTGGGGCTCGAGAAACACTTCAGTGGGGTTTTTAGAAATTCAGATCTCTCAGGCGCACTGCCTAGGATATACGTTACAGAGTGTTAATTGACAGGTAGATATGTAGTGCGTGAAGAGCAGGCGGAAAAACACCCTTAACCGTATGAAAAGTCAAGGGACTAAACAATTATATACAAGTGTGCTCTCGCTACTACAACAGAGTATCACAAACAGTGCAATGACTGATAAGTATTTAAGGAAACAGAAGCAGAATCTTTGGTGTGTTCTTGATACAGCAAGAAGATGATTTATTCTCTCCAGACTCAAGAGATGTTATGCAAAGCCTCCAGACTCAAGAGATGTTATGCAAAGCCGACACGTGTTTCGTCGTGTACAGTTGAGTCAACACGACTCTTCAGGGCTGATGATACAAGAATAACATATACAGAGTCAGTACTGCCGTTGTTACATACTGCAAATGGTGACAAGGTGCAGCCAACATGCAGTAGTGCCGTACGTGTGGGTTCGCACGTGATGGTATTGTGTAGTGGTAACGTCAACACACTGGTACATGTGTCACTCCAAGGCTGTGAGTGGTTGTCCTTGGGTGGTGGTGCATGGACATGAAGTCTTATGACATAACGCTTTGGTGTGTGATCGTGTTTAACACATACACGGTGATCTTGCATTCCGAGGGTTCATGCAGTAGTGGATCAGTCAGAATAAAACTAGGTGAGCCTTTGTGAGGGGGTGTAGGTGAGGGACCATAACGGTAACATGACGTGGTTGACCGGTGGTTTTTATCCGTGTTGTTTAGGGGCAAGCAGGATGTTCCGTTATTGCGCCCATTAAAAACGTGTGATTGGATAAGTTTAGACAATTCACTCTCTCTCGCCATTATGGATTATTTACCTTGAGGAATGGTATGTTCGTGGTATTTGGCATTAGGTCTGGGCTAATATCCGTGTACTGGACGGTACTCGCCGGAGAGAGACTAAAGGAAAGAGTATATACAAAAAGGGAATCATTAGGAAAAGCATTCTAAAGTAGGGGAAAAAGGCACCTACTCAGTAGAATAGATGGCGGACAATAAGTGCGGTATTCTTACCACAATTCTAAATGTGACTACATAGAAACGGTCTGTCCCTTTATGATAGTCACGTAGAAAGTACTTGTAAATTGGCAATCTGCATTCAAGAATGTCAAAAATCTTCGTATTTGTCCACTCTGTGTGAAAGGGGATCGCAGAAAGAAAAATAAGGGAAAAGAATCAAGTATGGTCTGCCAAATGAATGCGCGAATTAGTGCAACGTTACAGAAAGACATATTGCATTGTTTCATAAAGAAATGGGTCTATAGAGCACTCCGTTAAGGAAATACTTGACTCCTGGTGTGTCAGGTTCTAACACTTGATGCGCATAATAGCGTATTATTACAAAAGGACATATTACTTCTTTAGAAGAGATAGGATTATAGAGGACTAAGTTAAGGAAGTACCTGACTCCTGGTGTGTCAGGAGGTAGCCGGGAGGGGATCCGTCTGATACTTGGCTGGCTAGAGACGAGTACGTCTCTAAAAAGGCGGTGCGCTGCAAAACGGGAAACAAGAGCGCGGGTTAGCTCTTAGAAAGCCCAGTACCATGGGCTTCAGAACATGCGGTGGTGATAACGGGAGTTAGTTGCCGCTTACCTCTGTTTTGGAATCCCTCCTCCTGTGGTTCCCGGTTGCCGTCTCTCTGTACGGACACGTGACCAGGTGGGGGGGATTACTTTATAGACAAAGGTAGAAATCGAAGATGTCCACGTCGTCAGTGGTGTGGAAAAACGGGTTCGCCATCTTTAAGTGGCAGAAGTGCATCAAAAAATATATAAAATATGCACTCAGTTCTATGCAGAGGTCGTTTCAATTAGGACGAAAGAGAAAGTCATTTCATAAAGGAACTCCTAATGTCTTAGCCTGCCTAGAGTGAGGGGGCTTACATGGTTGGGAACAGGAGGCGCGTGAAGGTGGTTGGTGTGCACGTGAGTGTTCGGGTTCCAAGACCCAAGCGAGGTAAAGATCGTAAATTCCGTGACCTAAGTAATTTAGAGTGAAAGTGCCCACCCGCACCTCTCGTTAGTGAGCATGTCATTTTTATCAACGGGATCAAAACACATTACAATTAGTTTCTTAAACATTATGATCATTATACAATATTAGACCTAGGTATTGGTCAGAAGTATTACATGGTATAACCGCTCATGAGATCATGCATTAACACAATATACATAGTAGTTATCTTCATTGACATCATAGTACATGGTAGGTGTATCTAGAAATGTCTATATGTGACACTGTGAGTTCCTCGCTGATCACACATTAAAGGTTCAGTAAGTCTTTGTGGAAGAAGGGTCCCCCAGACGGCTGCCTAGTCGCCTAAGAAGAATTGAAGCTCAGGGTCGTAGTTGAGCCCCTGTTCCACGCATTTTAAACGCATGATCCAAGTCGCCTCCCTACGTCTAAGCTTCAGTTTGCGGTTGCCCCCTCTAATGTCGAGGGGAATCACATCTATGCCGAAAACACGTACTTTGATATCATCTACCAATGGTTGACATTCTGCTACGTGTAAAGCCACAGGGTATTTGGGGTCTCTCCTCTGTATTGCTCTTATATGTTCAGAAATTCTTTCCTTGAATGTCCTGATGGTGCTGCCTACATAGATCTTTCCACACTGGCATTCAATTATGTATACCACAAATTTAGTCAAACACGTGATGTTGTGTCTAATTTTGTAGATAGCTCCATCAGGGCCTTTGAAAGTCTTGGTACCATGTTTGCCCCAAATACACATGGAGCAAAACCCACATTTGTGGAAACCAAGACCTCGTGTGGATAGCCAGTCCTGAACCGATGTGTTGTGGGGGACTGTAGGGCTTAGTTTGTTTCTCAGGGTGAAGCCCTTTCTGTATGTGATGGAAGGTCTGTTCGGAAGAAGCTCTTTAAGAACAGGATCATCTGTTAAGATTTTCCAGTGTTTGTTAAAGCTCTTCTTGACGTGATAGTTAAGTGCATTGAATTCAGTAATCAGTCTGATTGGTTGTTTGGAGGACTCCACCTCCGTACGTGCTTTCAGACAATCTGGTCTAGAGATGACTCTGGATTTACGTTCTGCTTTCAGAAGGGATGAGCTCGAATACCCTCTCTTTTGAAATCTATTTTTCATGGTCATGATACAGTTATCGAATTCTATTGCTTCACTGCAGTTACGTTTAGCCCTAAGGAATTCTCCATATGGGATAGACCGTAACTGATGCTCAGGGTGAAAGCTCGAAGCGTGGAGAATGGAGTTGCAGGAGGTTGGTTTCCTGAATAGTTTGGAATGCAATTGGTTATTCTTAACATAGAATTCAAGATCTAGGAATTCAATGTTGGTGAGGCTGTGGCGCATAGTGAAACTGATTTCCCATAAGTTATTGTTTAGATACTTGAAGAAGGACTGGAGCAGTTCCTCGGATCCTGACCATAAGAGAAAACAGTCGTCAATGTATCGCCCCCAGTAGACTATGGAGTCAATGTATGGTTCGCCTTTGATACCCCAGATTAGGTCGGTTTCCAAGGCCCCCATAAAGAGATTAGCGAAGGAGGGTGAAAATTTCGAGCCCATGGCTACTCCCTTCTTCTGTCTGTACCAATTCCGATTAAAAATGAAAAAGTTATTATCCAGGATGATCTTCATCATGTGTAGCAGCATGTTGGTATGTGCCCATAGCGAAGCAGGTCTATTTGAAAGAAGTTTGGTAATTGCACTGATACCTATTTCAGGATTGATGCTGGTGTACAGGGACACCACATCCAAAGTTACTAGTCTAGTACCTTGCTGCCACTCCAGGTCTGACATGATGTTCAGTATGTGTTTCGAGTCTTGTATGAAAGATGGAAGGTTCTTGACTAAAGGTCCCAGAAAAAGATCCACCTTTGTCTATAAAGTAATCCCCCCCACCTGGTCACGTGTCCGTACAGAGAGACGGCAACCGGGAACCACAGGAGGAGGGATTCCAAAACAGAGGTAAGCGGCAACTAACTCCCGTTATCACCACCGCATGTTCTGAAGCCCATGGTACTGGGCTTTCTAAGAGCTAACCCGCGCTCTTGTTTCCCGTTTTGCAGCGCACCGCCTTTTTAGAGACGTACTCGTCTCTAGCCAGCCAAGTATCAGACGGATCCCCTCCCGGCTACCTCCTGACACACCAGGAGTCAGGTACTTCCTTAACTTAGTCCTCTATAATCCTATCTCTTCTAAAGAAGTAATATGTCCTTTTGTAATAATACGCTATTATGCGCATCAAGTGTTAGAACCTGACACACCAGGAGTCAAGTATTTCCTTAACGGAGTGCTCTATAGACCCATTTCTTTATGAAACAATGCAATATGTCTTTCTGTAACGTTGCGCTAATTCGCGCATTCATTTGGCAGACCATACTTGATTCTTTTCCCTTATTTTTCTTTCTGCGATCCCCTTTCACACAGAGTGGACAAATACGAAGATTTTTGACATTCTTGAATGCAGATTGCCAATTTACAAGTACTTTCTACGTGACTATCATAAAGGGACAGACCGTTTCTATGTAGTCACATTTAGAATTGTGGTAAGAATACCGCACTTATTGTCCGCCATCTATTCTACTGAGTAGGTGCCTTTTTCCCCTACTTTAGAATGCTTTTCCTAATGATTCCCTTTTTGTATATACTCTTTCCTTTAGTCTCTCTCCGGCGAGTACCGTCCAGTACACGGATATTAGCCCAGACCTAATGCCAAATACCACGAACATACCATTCCTCAAGGTAAATAATCCATAATGGCGAGAGAGAGTGAATTGTCTAAACTTATCCAATCACACGTTTTTAATGGGCGTAATAACGGAACATCCTGCTTGCCCCTAAACAACACGGATAAAAACCACCGGTCAACCACGTCATGTTACCGTTATGGTCCCTCACCTACACCCCCTCACAAAGGCTCACCTAGTTTTATTCTGACTGATCCACTACTGCATGAACCCTCGGAATGCAAGATCACCGTGTATGTGTTAAACACGATCACACACCAAAGCGTTATGTCATAAGACTTCATGTCCATGCACCACCACCCAAGGACAACCACTCACAGCCTTGGAGTGACACATGTACCAGTGTGTTGACGTTACCACTACACAATACCATCACGTGCGAACCCACACGTACGGCACTACTGCATGTTGGCTGCACCTTGTCACCATTTGCAGTATGTAACAACGGCAGTACTGACTCTGTATATGTTATTCTTGTATCAACAGCCCTGAAGAGTCGTGTTGACTCAACTGTACACGACGAAACACGTGTCGGCTTTGCATAACATCTCTTGAGTCTGGAGGCTTTGCATAACATCTCTTGAGTCTGGAGAGAATAAATCATCTTCTTGCTGTATCAAGAACACACCAAAGATTCTGCTTCTGTTTCCTTAAATACTTATCAGTCATTGCACTGTTTGTGATACTCTGTTGTAGTAGCGAGAGCACACTTGTATATAATCCTTTGGGGCTCGCACCGGGGCCTCCCTCCCATGCATATTTTGTCAATTTGTCCTGGAGGGCTGCCATTGAGCTGCGGCCCCCGCCATGATGTACGCAGATCCCTCCGATGGGGCTTACTTGCGGTTGGTGCGAGGTACTATGGGTGGCAGTCAGCAGTGGGATCACTAATGTTCGCCTTCCTGTGCGACACAGCCCATGACTAGCAGGAATGCAGGCCTCTAGTTTCACACATTTGGGACCCCCCTGCACCCGGGTGTTAGCAAGTGCGTGCCAATACCGCACCAAGAACGCTCCTTAGCTTTAAACCAGAGTCAATGCTGGGGGGGAGGCCTAACCGTAGGTACTTCCCAACAGTAGTCTGTGCTTTCCTGCACAGCGACTTTTGCGTCTAGCAGGGCAGGAGGGTAGTGCGGTGTTTCCAGGCAGCCGCGGGGTGCTACAACAGTGTCCCGGCTAGTGAGCCCCTTGTTTGGTATAACACGGGTCAAAGAGCAGCCCCGAACTTCACTTATCCTTGGTTATGAGCATTTGCTGCTAACACGCGGCTGTGTACCAGTTCTTGTAACACAGCAGCGCTACGGTTCTGGTCCTGCATTTTCTTGGTGCATGTAGCCGTGTGAAGTCCTTCTGGTAATCCGGTTATCAGCCCCGCTCAACTCCTCCCTCCCGGCTGACGCGGGGCTTCCACCTCATCTTAGTCACTCCATGCGTTCTGTCTGCTTCAGTGGAGGCCAATACTGATGCCGGTGCCGTTGCGGTTATTTCGTGCCCACCGGCCTCCCAGTTCCTTGCTCAGCTCCCTGCTCTTTTATGCGCCAGAGTGTTGGCGGCACACCTACAGTAAATTGCGGAAATTGGATGGTAGCAGCCACGGTCTGGGTCTTCCTGCTTGACTCAGTGAGGTGTCGTTCACAGGCGCTCAAAAACCCAGTTGCCAGAGACGGTTGTCCGATGGTCGTACGCTGCTAATAATACACTCGGCCGAGAGACGGTGCAGCCACGCCTCCATCCGGCCCGATGGCGCAGATCTTCCATGCCTACCTCCTTTCTGGTTGCATGTGGTATCAATCTGCTCAGCAGCCCTTCAGATTTCAGATTACGATATTAAAGCCCCGGTTTAGGCAGTTTTAAGCAGATATTTCGCGGATTTTGTGCTTGGTCGGCAGAACTGATAGATTAGGCAGTCATCTTACTGCTCGGCTTGGCCATGCCCCCTTGGTTTATTAATTTTAACTTCACAATTCTTTTGCTACAGACGCGCTTCAGTAAGGCAGTTGCTCATTTCATTTTAATTCGAATTCATTGACAGGACGCTTCCTACATACATAGGCAGTTTGAAAAAAAATTCACATTCAAGGAGATACTCTTGGTGGATCTTTTTCTTCTTTTATCTTCTCTCTATTCTTCCCGTTCAAAATTATGATTGTTTCATATTGAATGTTCCGTTTGGAACTTTGAATACATGTATTTTTATTACATTATAGGACAAGGTCCCCTGATGAAGGGCTGTGTTCCGAAATGCATCTGTGACTACTGAACATGATGAACGTGACATTAAAATAATGAGTTAATGAAGTACTTCATGCAAGCATTCAAAAGCATACTAAGGATTTTAAATAATTGACATAATTTAAGGTGTGCCAAGTGGGGACGTTTGTTTAGTTCTAGACAACACATTTATCATATTGTGCATATGTTTTATGAAATATCTGGCTTTTCAGAAACATCTGTATATTTGCGACCTGTAAAATACATTGTCCTGAATCAGCTATGTCACTTTTATATTGGAGATGACCCAATAAGACTGTTTGGTGATGTAAGAACACTGCAATGGCAATGAATATCATGAGGTCTTGGCAATGGCGGTGAAATCTCTCAAGAGCACAGAACTAAAAAAACATCCTTGTAGGAATGCCTACACACAACTCTGATGCTCATTCATGAAGGGTGAAACATAGGGGATGGGAGAAATTAGCAACTCACAGGATGGCATACGGCATGCACTAAACCTTGCCAATTTTTTTTGACTTTGTATGGCACACAACAAAGTAAGCATGCCTCCAACAAGCTGGTTGCAACAGTAAGGCAGGCTTGCCAAATGTTCATAGGTAGGGGCACCCCTCATAAAAGAGTTGGATGGTATCATCAACTATCTTCAGTAGGCAAACTCCATACTTTGTACTTTGAATGAATCTGAAAGCTTGACAAGATGTGCCCACAATTTGATCTCTGTCACTATGCTCATTCAGTTTTGCAGTAACAAAGGGGCATATTACCAAGCAATAGCGATAATTATCGCTATTGCTTGGTTAGCGATAAAAATGTATCGCCGAGCTGCGACGATTTTTATCGCAGATAAACCTTGCTATTAGCAAGGTTTATATCGCAGATAAACCTTGCTATTAGCAAGGTTTATCTCTGAAACGATAAAAATCGGCCGAAATGAATGAATATCGGTGTAAAGTCAGCGATATTCATGCATTACTGAGCGAATGCTCATAGCCATGTTATCCACCTCCCATTGGATAACATGGCTAAGAACTGCTCAGGGCAGGTGTTAGCTTTTGGAGATATTCGCGCTTTGCGCGAATATCTCCAAAAGTTGGTAATAGGAGATAGCGATGTTAGCGACTGTTTCCGGTCGCTAACATCTTGGCACGCCCACTTTGCATGTCATTAGTGATAAATTTCTCTGACATGCAAAGCGGGGCCCAAGATGGTCGCTATCTCCTACTAGCTGTCGCTAACTGGTGTTAGCGACAGCTAGGTAATAGGGAGATAATTTTATCTCCGGTTTCTTGGCTTTTAAAGCCAAAAAAGCGGAGATAAATCCCTTGATAATATGCCCCACAGTTTCCAAGTAATTGGGTAAGATATATGAGGCCTCTCTGATGGGTCGGAAATTTTCAGTTATATTCAGGTCTGCATCAGTGTTCTTTAGTAGCGGTCTTGTTAGGACAAGTAACACAGCACTTTTCAAGTAAAGTATTTAAAATGTTTAGCTGGAGATTAGACAGCATCAATATATACCCTTGCAGATGAAGATAGGCTTAATGGTTATGGGTGTGCAAACACAAAGGGGCAGATTTATGTTAACTGGCGCATCCCAGGGATGCGCCAGTTAACATGCGCCACAGTGCGCCACTGCTCCGCCACCCATGGTGCGCCGCATTTATGATGCGGCGCACCATGGTGCAAGGCAGTGAGGATGCGTGACGCATCTCTCGGCGTACGGGCGGCGCATTGCAGGAGTCATGTCGCAAGTGCGACATGACTCCTGCAATGCACAGGAGCCACCTATTCAATGCATGCTGCGTCACCCTTACGCCTGCTTCAAGCAGGCGTAAGGATTTGACGTAGAAAGTGACTGAGTGAAATCTCATAGATATCACTCAGCCACTTTTAGGAGGCGTTCCTGCGCAGGAACGCCCCCCCCCCCTGCGCAGGAAAGCCTCCTTATGGTGCAGGGGTCAAATTTAGTGACGCAATTGCGGCGCAAGGAGGCGCAAGGGCATCATAAATCTGCCCCATAGAGTACGTTCTAACTTTGTGACTAAAATTTTGGGGAAAAATCTTGTAATTCATTGCAATCCCGATTAATTAAACACATATGTTGGTCTTTTAGAACTGGTAATGACGAGGGAGCAGGTTCCAAATCCCACTACTGGCTTCGCATTCCTTACATGACAGTCGGGGTAGATCAAGAACAAGTAACCTCTTCTTAAATAAAATCTGGTCACAGTGAAAACTGCAATTGGTCAGAATTCAGTCTTATGAAGCGATGATTTGTGATTTGCTCAATGAGACCCTGTCTCACTCAGGGAATGACATTCTACGCCGCAGATATGGAGCTGCAAATAATCCTGCAGTTTGTATGCCACATTACCAATATTTCGAATATTAAGAACATCCTAAAATAACTGAGGGGCATATTATGAAGGCGGGCAATATGAGATTATCGCTGCTTTAGCGGCCGTTTTCGGCCACAAAGCAGCAATAATTTTATTGCCCTATTAGCAAGCTGTCGCTAACAGCAGTTAGCGATAGCTTGTAGGCGATAGCGAGCGGTTTGGGGCCCGCTTTCCATGTTAGCGATATTTTTTGTTAATGACAAGCAAAGTGGGCATACCCAACCTAACATCGCTATTGCCTATTATCAACGCAGGCGTAGCGATGAAAAATTTTGCGCTAAGCGCGAATATCGCAAAAACCTAACGCCTGCTCAGACCACTTCTTAGCCCGTATATCCAATGGGAGGTGGATATTCAGGTTAAGACCCTATTAGCGATAACGCCTGAATATCGCTGCATTTCCAGCGATATTCACGCCCTCTAGAAGACCCTATCTGCGGCAGTGCATATCACCCCAAAACAAGTAGGCTTCACTTGTACCAGGACCAAAAACTCTACAAAATGTAAGGTATTATGCAAAACCATAATCCAACAAACATATTTTGATTGAGGGCCTCTTATCACTCATTCTCCATTCATGTGTTTATGTGTGGCATTTTACCGAAGAAACCCACAATAGATGAGAGTGTGCTGAGGCAGATTCTTGTCGTTTTTTGTGAGCCCAATTCTCAAAATATTGCCAACATACATTAGGAGAGAACTAAAGCATCTTAGCTGCTGTGAAGAATTTAAGGCCTTTCTCTTCGCTACCATTCTAGACTGAACTGGACCTCGTGTCTGGATAGTGGATACCTATGTGGATGCTATCACCAAAACATTCTGTGCTGTGCAAACTTAAATATCATGTCAGATGTCTGAAATTCATTAGAAGAAAATATATTTATCTGTCTTTGGAAAGATTCAGCCTGATTCATGTAGCTAAAAGCGCTCGCAAAAGGGCCAGATTCTGAGAATCTGG
The DNA here is from genome assembly GCF_964261635.1 of Lissotriton helveticus. Classification (NCBI taxonomy): domain Eukaryota; kingdom Metazoa; phylum Chordata; class Amphibia; order Caudata; family Salamandridae; genus Lissotriton; species Lissotriton helveticus. Next base: position 1,705,962,070 of record NC_136063.1, on the reverse strand, counting down.
CCCTTTGCGAGTGCGATTTTTGCATTTGGTATTCATCATCCCAAATGCAAAAATCGCTATTTAAGAATTCGCATATTTGCGAGGAATGGCATTTAAGGAATCTCTAATAGAGATTCCTCAAATGCTATTCATGACACAAAAAAAAATTGCGATTTAGCACTTTTGGGCCGCTATTTACCGAGAGGTCAGACCTCTCGGTAAATAGCAAAAACTCAGAAAAATGCTTTTAAAAGCATTTTTCTAAGTTGCATGTTGCACACACACATGTCCTTTGGACATGTGTGTGCGCAACACCTGTTCAATTGTGCATTTTAGGGGTGCTACAGGGTGTCCTTTGGACACCCCTGGCACCCTTAAAATCGCTATCTGATTTGCGAGTAGCAAATTGCTACTCGCAAATGAGGGATACTCCCCATTCATTCCTATGGGCCTTTTGGCCCATAGGAATGAATGGGGAGTTATTCCTTTTTTTGCGAGTAGCAAATTGCTACTCGCAAATAGAGAACATGTAGGAATCGCTATTGATTTAGCAATTCCTACATGAATGCCGTTTTGCGTGTCCTCAATAGCGAGTCGCTATGATTCGCTATTAGGGCCACGCAAAACGGCCCGTACATGAATCAGGCTGATTGTTCCTAGAAAGTATTCGGTAACCAATTTAATAATTAGCAAAAAGCTATTTTGTATAGAAATCGCATGTTTGGTACCTTTTCCAGATGTTACACATTTTTTGTGAAACGATAAAAACAATTATCATAACAAACAATACAATTATTCCTCATCCCTTATCTCCCCCATAACCCTTACTTTCAATTACCCCTGCCCACTTTTGCAACATAGTCCAAAATCTTTCTTCTTGGACCTGTTTACTAATAAATCTATTTTCGACACATAGAACATGTACTCTAGCCACTCTGATTGTTGAAGTGAGGTTTCTCTCACCCAGTGAAACAGATAGATTTCTCTTCTAGCCCATATAATTACATAAACAGCAAATCTCTAGCAATTACTACCACTCCTTCCATCACACCAAAAATGATTAATGATAGGCTCCTCTTTATTTATACCCCCAAAATATTTGAGAGTGACAATTCTACTTCCTCCCAAAACCTCTTAATTTCCATGCATTGATGGAACCTATGGACATCCGTCGCCTTTTCAAGAACACACTTTGCACATGACGTCGGTCTTCCTTTCCCCATCATTGTCAACTTCTCAGGTGTTATATATGTCCTGTTGGGTGAAAAGAAGTGGTTTCTTTTAATTAAAAGAAGGCTCGACTATGTAATATAATGTGTGCATCGATACTTGCCACAAGTATTGTAAATCGCCCCTCGGCAATCATCTTCCTGACGCATCTTCTGCCAGGGTGAAGTCTCCATCCATGGTGACTTTCTTTCCTGGGGTTTTCCAGCAAAATGCTCTTCCAAGTCATTTTCAAAACCCAAAGGCAGCTTCTGACTCTGTTCCCAATCTTCAGTTGCATATATTTCAAACATGAAATTCCCCCCCCCCCCCCCCTAAGAGGTCTTTTAACTCGTTCCATGCTATTAGCTGTCCGGCTTGAGTGATCGCTCCCCAAAGGAGTAACCCAGCATTTCTTATTCATAGCGCTAGTTTATCATTACTGCATTCTGCTGTCCCTGTAGATTCCCAGATTGGGGCTGAGAAGGAGTAGTAATCTAGTTTGGATCTTCGTCTTATCATAAACCACATTCTAGCAAGTGCATTTGGCACATTTAGTTTGAATTTTCTAAAGAATTGTGGGTTTCCAAATTTAAAGAGAAATCTATCTGTGCCCATCTTACTTTCTTTTATCATTACCGAATGCATAGTTCCTACATCTGAACCATCTGGTGTATTAAAAACATTCTAGAGTTTGTTATCTGGAAGGCCCAAGCATAATATTGGATGTCTGGTAGAGATAATCCCCCTTTCTCTCTTCTTCTTCGCAACTTTTTCCAAGAGATCCGAACCCCCTAATGAGCCCAAATAAAGGCATTTATCACCTGCTGGATTTTATCATTTGCTGCTTTCTCAAAATGCAAGGGGATAGCATTAAATAGACATGTAATTTTTGGCAGTATCACCATTTTAAATAAAGTAACCCACCCAAAGATCGTTACGGATGATGAACCCAACCCTTCATGAACTGCTCAATTTCTCTAGTTATCTTATCCAAGTTTATTTCAGCAAATATGTTTATATCTTCCACAATTTTTAGACCCAAATAACTCATCTCCTTCTTAATTAACGGGTTATCCTTTCTCTGGTTCAAACTACAATCTCTGTTTTCCCCTCATTAACCAGATAACCAGATATTTTACCAAAGTCCAAGGCCATCTGTATAGTGGGTGATAATGTGGCCTCCAGTTCGGAGGAAAAAATCATCAGGTCATCCACATATAAAGCTACCTTCTTTATCCACCCCTGTAGGTAAAAGGGGGAATGTTAACTGCCATTCTAAGTTTCTGCGCTAATGGTGAAGATAGATTTCCATTCACTAGAACCCTTGCTTAGGGATCCTGGTATATCAATTGGACTGCTCTACAGAATTCATCTCCAAGCTCGAACAATTTTAAAACCGCGAGCAGATAAGACCACCTAACCCTATCAAAAGCTTTGGAGGTGTCTAGCATAATACCTGCTAGGGGGTGGAATAAGCGGTTGCCACATCAATCGCTCCTATGAGCCATTAAGTTTACTTGTGTATGTATCTCACTATAGTAAATTCCATCTGGTCCTTATGAATCACCTCTCTGACTACCTTACTTAATCTCCCATCCTGGGTTTTTGTGAAGATTTTATAGTCGGTGTTCAAAAGTAATATCGGTCTACATGCATCACAGCTTGTAGAATCCTTGCATGGCTGCAGAATAAGCATGATTATTGCTTCCTTTCACGGTTTTGGCAATTGCATCCCTTGTTCTAAAATCTCCCTAATCATTGCTATCAGGTAGGGGATTAACACCTCTCCTAAAATCTTATATAATTCTTCTGGTATCACATCCGGTCCTGCATCTTTACCTCCCTTATTTGCCTGTAGGACCATCTTAACTTCATCTTCTGTAATTTCCTAGTTAGGAATATCTGTATGGCTTAGATCAAGAGGTTTGATGGAATCTGCTAACCAGACATTCACTTCATATTCTGAAACTCTTCCCTCTTTTGAGGAGAGATCCCAAAAGTACTCTGTGAATGCCTCCTCCAGCTCCATCTCACTGGTCAGCATGGCACCTGACTGCCCTATGTTAATTCCATTAATCAGGTTTCTGTTTTGGACTGTCTTAATCTTCCATTTTAAGAGCTTTCTTGTTCCCTCCCCATACTCAGTGAGCCAAATTCCAGTTTTGGAGGATTTTTTCAATTTGTTTTTCCAATAGACACAGCTTCTCTTCTGACACAATCCCACTGTCATTGGCTACAACTGTTTTTATCTCTAGATACTTCATTTCTTCCCCCAGCCGGGCTATTTCCTGCCTATATTGTTAATTTCTATAACTAAGTGCAATTGTTATTTTGCCTCTGATAAAGGTTTTGAGAGTATCCCCTGTTGGGGCGGAGCCGCAATAATTTCAAGGAATTCTCCTACTTCTACATTCAAGGCTTCCATTACAGCTGTATCTGCCAAAATAGTGCAGTCTAGTGTCCACCTCCTTTCCGTAGGCCGGCTAATATTCCTGATTGTTATAGCTACCGCTGAATGGGCTGACAGATGGGCCATCAAATAACCAATATCTGAAATGTCTTCTCTAAGGCTCCACTCTACCAGGAAGTAATGAATCTTTGATTTATGCCCATATTTCTTGTTATAAAGCGAGGCACCCTGCAAGGATCCAACCCTCTCTTTCCGTAAATCACAAAGAGAAAGTTGCTTCATCATGGATTTCAAAAAGGCATGGGATTTGGGAGAGGATATAGCCCTGCTTTTACTTGATTTGTCTAAGTTCAAGTCCATAATGACATAAAAATCTCCTGCCATAATAACAAGACCCTGGAAGTCCAACAGCTTGGTAAACACTGCTTTTATTGGTTCACAATTATCATGGCTTGGACCATAAAAACCCACTAATGTTAGTGGACTGCCACCTACTTATATGTTTGCTATAATCCATTTACCACCCTTGTTGACCCTCGTATCCCATAACCATATTTCCCCCCCTTGATTTTCACCACTATTGCCATAGCTCTTATGTTGGCAGTCTGCTCTCTGCATACAATCTGTTGTACCCATCTTTGCTTTTTAAACAGCTTTATACACTCTTCTTTTACCAGTTGTGTTTCTTGTAGAGTCAAAATTTGTGCTGGAGACTCTCTAGGATTCTATATTATCTTATCCTTCCTCCCCTTGATGCCTAACCCATTGATATTCTACGTTAGGTCATTTCAGGCAGGTCGCTCCACTCACTGCGCAGCTCCACCTATCTGCGCAAGTGCTCCCAGCCAGCTTCTGCCGCTGTGCCTAGGGTTTGAGGCCCTCTGTAGGCTCTGCCCGTCATTTGGTCTTTTTCTCATTTTGTTATTGTGCTATTGTGTTTCCTACTGCTCAATTGTACTGTGTCCTGCCTCTAAGTTTACCCCGTTTGTAGTGTTACTCTTTAGCCCCCCACTGCTCCCCCCTTTTTGGCCTTCTGTTTTTCTTCGCTACCTCCACCCACCCCGGTTCCCGCCGCTGCGTCCCCTGTGGCCCCGCCCCCCTCGCCCTCCATTGGCCTCCCCACTCCCACCTCCCAGCTGCACCTCCATCCCACCTCCCCATATATGGCGGCTGCTGCCTAAGGCAAGTCCGTCTGCGCCCGTCCGCACCTGGACCGTGCCCAGCGTCCGAACCACTGGCATCCGCGAACGCAACATAGCCCGACTCCACTAGGTTGCCAGCACCCTCCATGGGCTCAACCTCGGATGAGAACACACCTGCTACCGGGCCACCCCAAACCACACCCAAGGACCCTTCACCTGCCGGATCTGCAGCTTCACCAGCATCCGACCCACCAAACCGCCAACAAAAGAAGCCAACTACTTCAGATGCATCCTCCTCAACACCCGCTCCACCTGCAAACACGCCGTCGAACTCTAGGACCACCTCGAATCCACCTCCCCAGACGTCGCCTTCCTGACGGAGACCTGGCTGAACCCCACCTCAGCACCCGACATTGCCGTAGCCATCCCGGAAGGCTACAAGATCACCCGCAAGGACCGCACCAACGGTTTTGGAGGAGGAATCGCCATCGTCCACAGGAACACTCTCAGAGTCTCGACCAACACTGACGACTCCCTCAGCACCACCGAACACATGCACTTCCAGATTCACACCGACACGAACACCACCCTCAGAGGAACCCTCGTCTACAGACCCCCGGACCATGACCACAGTTCAGCGATCTAACCCCAGCTCCAAAACAACGACATCCCACCTTCACAAGACCTATGCAACTCACTGGCCACCTTCTTCCACCGCAAGATCGCCAACATCCACAACCGCTTCAATGCCGCAACTCCCCGAACCTACCGCCTCCACAACAACCACCTGCACCAACCGCCTGCTCTCCTGGACCAACATCAGCGATGAAGACACCAGAAATATCATGAACACCATCCACTCTGGATCACTGTTAGACCCATGCCCTCACCACATCTTCAACAAAGCCTGCACAGCCATCGCAACTCATCTCTGGAAAATAATCACCATCTCCTTCGAGACAGCAACCTTCCCGGAAAGCTGGAAGCACTCCGAGATCAACGCCTTACTCAAGAATCCCAAGGCGGACCCCAAGGACCTCAAGAACTTCCGACCCATCTCCCTGCTTCTGTTCCCAGGAAAGGTCACCGAGAAAACTGTCAACAAACAACTGACCCGCTACCTCGAGGGGAACAGCATCCTGGACCCCTCCCAGTCTGGGCCCACAGCAATCACAGCACCAAAACCACCCTCATTGCTGCCACTGACGACATCAGAACCCTGCTTGACAATGGAGAAACAGCGGCCTCCTGGACCTGTCAGCCGCCTTCGACACGGTCTGCCACCACACACTATGAACACGCCTACACAACGCCGGAAGAAGGCCCTGGACTGGACCACATCCTTCCTATCCAGCAGAACTCAGAAAGTCCGCCTCCTCCTCTTCCGTTCCAATGCCACCAAGTTCATCAGCGGCGTACCTCAGGCTCCTCCTTCAGCCCGACTTAGTTCAACATCTACATGGCTCTCCTCGCCCAATTCGCCCGACAGCACAACCTCAACATCATCTCCTACGCCGACAACACCCAGCTGATCCTCTCCCTCACCAAAGACCGTCACACTGCCAAAACCAACCTTCACAAAGGAATGAAGGCGGTCGCCAAATGGATGTGGAACAGCCGACTGAAGCTGAACTCAGACAAAACGGAAGTCCTCATCCTCGGCCCCATTCCCTTGGCCTGGGACGACTCCTGGTGGCCGCCCACACTGGGAACAGCCCGACACCCACCGACCACGCACGCAACCTAGAGGTCATCTCGACTCCACCCTCTCCATGACTAAGCAGGTCAACGCTGTCTCTTCATCTTGCTTCAACACTCTCTGAATGCTCCGCAGGATCTTCAAATGGATCCCCATTGAAACTAGAAGAACAGTCACCCAGGCCGTCGTCACCAGCAGATTGGACTATGGAAACGCCCTCTACGCAGGAATGTCGGTCAAACTCCTGAGACGACTGCAACGCATCCAGAATGCCTCGGCACGTCTGATCCTCGACATCCCCCGCCAGAGCCACATCACACCCGACCTCAGAAACTTGCACTGGCTCCCCGTCAACAAGAGGATAACCTTCAAGCTCCTCATCCATGCACACAAAGCTCTCCACAATGCTGGCCTAGCATACCTCAACAGACGACTCAGCTTCAACACCCCCACACGCCATCTCCACTCTGAGGGCATCGCTCTTGCGACAGCCCCCGCATTCGAAGAACGACCGCCGGCTGCAAATTCTTCTCCCACCTCACTGCCAAGACCTGGAACACCCTCCCCACCAAACTACGGCAGACCCAAGACCTACTGGTCTTCAGAAGACTCCTCAAGACTTGGCTCTTCGATCAATAGTAGCACCCCCCCCCAGCGCCTTGAGACCCTCACGGGTATGTAGTGCCCTCTATTAATGTCCTGATTGATTGGTTAGTTTCTAAGTCGTCATCCCCCTGCTATACTTTCCCAGCCCTTCATTTGAGTACTACTATCTCTATTAGCTGCCTTATGTCTCTCTGATGTGTTTGAGTAACTTTTAATAAATTTGTATCCACATGCTCCCCACCAGTGCAGCCCCCTTAGCCCCACTCCTCCCTTTGGAGAACCCACCCATACTTCCTTATGGACCTGATGTTAGTCTGATTTTTCTTCCCAGGCCACAGCCATGCACCACCACTGAACCCATACACAGAAAAGAACGCATGTTACTCCCCAACATGCTCCCTTATCTCATCTATCCCTGATTTTTTTCATACATCCATTGCTAGATTCCTCCTCCTTCTTGATAGCCTCTAACAGGTCATCAGCCTCTCTTACATTTCTCAACAAATGCATTTTGCTGTTCTTCATAACTCTCAGAGAGGCCGGGAATTTGAGCTGAGCTGTTGCCCCTGTTTTTTTAAGTTCATCTAGGCGCTTTCCTAGTTCCCACTGTCTATCCAAGGTGACCCGGGCTAAGTCCGATCTGATATCAAAAGAGAAATCATTCCCCCTTAAAGTCTCCAGTTTTAATGCACAAAGTATTTTTTCTTTCAGGGCACATGTCTAGAAATTAAGAAGAATTTTCTGCGGCTTCACCCTGTTTCACTTTTTTCTAAAGGGATCTCTATGTGCTTGTTGGATATCTTTTGCAATAACCACCTCACTCTCCTCAATTTGAACCACTTCCTTTATTAGGGAGACCAGAAAGGATTTCAGATCATCACCTTCACCACCCTCTGGGACTTTAAAAATTCGCAGGTTATTTCTTCTCGAGCTATTTTCAAGCGGTTCCATTTTCTCCTGTAGTTCCTGCTCTCCCCGATGTAGTGCTTGAATCTTCCTTTTGCTATCATTTAGATCTTTTTTCAGCTCCCAACATTAGTCTCAAGTGCTTATATCCTTGCCGTCATAAAATTGACTTTTTTCTCCAGAGCCTCACAAAAGTTACATATCTCACACTGATTTGCCTCAGATACTGCGAATCTCTTTCTAATATCCCTCGAGTGTAAGGAAAACATAGTCGTTAAGGGAATTCCTGCAACACCTGCATCCTCTTTCCCTTCTCCAAGAGCTTATGAGAGTCTATACAACTGAAGTTCCTCCCTATTTTTGTCTGATATGCCTTGACACATCCTGGGGGCACTCGTATCACTCCCAGGTCCTACAAATGCCATTTCTTGACTAGGTTCCACTGGGCAGGCTGTGCCCCCCTCTGCAGCCATCTCAAGCAGAGCTGGGTTCTTTTACACACTTTTTTACTGGCCTCTGAGAGTCACCACAGAGGGGAGAACCTTAAAAAAGGTCCTCTAGGAGGGAGTAATTTTTATTTTACGCTCCAATATTTCATTTCATCTTCTCTTCCCTGCCCCTATTTTTTGCGTCTGTCTAGGTTTCTCCTTTGGCCTACAACCCTGTGAGTCAGACCCTTACATACTGATCTCAGGAATAGCAGCCCCGCAATCTGAGGGGCTTCCCAGGTCAAACAGGATTACTTTAGAAGCCATCCCAGACTCATTGGATGACAATCCAACTACTCTAGAAGTCATTTTCACATCATCAGACATCATCAAGCTCTTAAAGTCATCAGCAGAGTTTGGAAACCTGAGCCTGATGATTTGAAGATGACTTGAAAATGAGATTCCGATGACCTCACAAGATGTGATTAACTCAGACAATTTCAGGATGACTTGAAAATGATTTTCTGATGACTCCACAAGGTGTGACTGTTCCTGATGATTTGAGGATGACTTGAAACTGAGTACCTGATTACTTCACAAAATGCATTGCTACTGGTGGTTTTAGGATTGTTTGAAAATGGCTGTCGGATTAATTGACTAGCACCACAGTCTTCTAAGTAAAAAGACTGGTTCATGATGATTTTAGGATGATTTCTTGATTGCTTCAGGAACAAGTCCAATATTTTTGTTTATTTATTTATTTTTAGAGATGCTCACCCATTTGGAAGATTTCAGAATATCATTTTTATTGCATAATGAACACCATTTACACATTACTGCATTTTCAACTCTTTAATTAAACCTTAGCATTAGCAAGGACATCAAAGCTAGAAGACCAGGGTGCTATACAGTTAATAAAATCCAAATTCAGTTTATTTTCAAACAATTAATTTGTATGTATGCTAGCTCAAATTGTATGGCCACCTGAAGACATAGCTATCTTTATTTCTTGAAGACTGCTGCAGTTTTTGGACAATGCTCTCTCTGGTGCTTACCATTAAAATCATTATGTAAAGCATTTGCACAACTGGTTTATAAACTTAATACAAAGGTGCATATTGGGAGCTGATACTATTATTGCATTATTCCTTCTTTACGCAGTTGACATTGACACTGGCAACGTTTTGTGTTGAATACAGTGGTCTTTGAATTTGAGCGATCTGAAAGCACCAGGGTATTGTGAGAAGTAGGTTTGGTGACCAGCAAAGTATTGCAAGCTCAAATGGTAAATCAAGGCGAGGCGTTCCTCTCCAGCTGGTCTGTCATCAATTTTACAATAATTTAGCTCATATCTTAGTTAGTCACTTTTTTAAACTCTATCCTGTTCCAGACATTCAGCTTCCATGCTATCCTGAGAAATCCTTTTGTAGCATTGCTTATGTTAAAGTTCTGCGCACTTACCATTAATGAAATATAAGAGAAGACATTGATGTCTGAACTATTTTAATGTCCTTCCTGAGTAGAAGCATTCATTTACAGCATGGGTACTCACAAGCTTTTTCTCTGGTGCCAAATTTACAATGTGGTTTATGGCCGAGGGCCGCACCAGTGGTGGCGGGGTCAGTGGGGGGGAGGTGGGGGCTATAACAAAAAAAAATACCTGTGACCAAGAGGTTGAACAAATGCCTCTGCAGCTGATGCATTAGTCCACTGAGTCACCAGAACAGGCATACACATATATATCTATCTATCAATCTATCTATCTATCTATCTATCTATCTATCTATCTATCTATCTATCTATCTATCTATCTATCTATCTATCTATCTATCTATCTATCTATCTATCTATCTATCTATCTATCTATCTATCTATCTATCTATCTATTTATCTATATATCTATCTATCTATCTATCTATCTCTCCCTCTCTATCTCTCACTATTTATCTCTAGCTCTCACTCTCTACCTGACTATCCCCTCTCTCTCTCTCTATTGCTCTCTCCCTATCTTTCTCTCTCTATATATGTATCTATATATCTCTCTCTCTTTCTACCTATCTAGCTCTCTCTCTATGTATCTATATAGCTCTCTCTATCTATCTCTATTCGTCTCTGTCTCTGTCTGTATCTTTCTCTGTATCAGTATCTGTATCTGCATCTGTCTCTGTCTCTATCCATCTTTGCCTCTATCTGTCTCTGACTGTCCCTGTCTCTCTCTGCCTCTATCTCTGTCTCTATCTGTCTCTATATGTCGCTGTATCTGTCTTTGTCTATATCTGTCTTTGTCTCTATCTGTCTCTATCGGTCTCTGTCTCTATCTATCTCTATCGATCTGTCTGTCTCTATTGGTCTCTGTCTTCATCTGTCTCTGTCTCTATTGGTCTCTGTCTTCATCTTTCTCTGTCTCCATCTGTCTCTCTCTCCATCTGTCTGTGTATCCATCTGTCTCTATCTCCATCTGTCTCTATATCCATCTGTCTCTATCTCTATCTCTGTCTCCATCTGTCTCTGTCTCCATCTGTCTCTGTCTCCATCTGTCTCTGTCTCCATCTGTCTCTATCTCCATCTGTCTCTATATCCTTCTGTCTCTATCTCTATCTCTGTCTCCGTCTCTGTCTCCACCTGTCTCTGTCTCTATCTCCATCTGTCTCTATAGCCATCTGTTTCTATCTCTATCTCTGTCTCCGTCTCTGTCTCCATCTGTCTCTATCTCCATCTGTCTCTGTATCCATCTGTCTCTATATCCATATGTCTCTGTCTCCATCTGTCTCTATCTCCATCTGTCTCTATATCCATCTGTTTCTATCTCTATCTCTGTTTCTGTCTCTGTCTCCAACTGTCTCTGTCTCTATCTGTCTCTGTCGCTATCTGTCTCTATCTGTATTTTACTCCATCGGTCTCTATCTCTGTTTCCATCTGTCTCTGTCTCCATCTGTCTCTGTCTCTATCTCTGTCTCCATCTGTCTCTGTCTGTCTCTGTCAGTCACTATCTGTCTGTCTCTATCTGTCTCTGTCTCTTTCTGGCTTTGTCTCTATCTGTGTCTATCGGTATTTGTCTCTACCTCTGTGTCTATCTGTCTCTGTCTTGCTCTGTCTTCATCTGTCTGTCTCTGTCTCTATCTCGATCTGTCTCTGTCTGTATTTGTCTCTATCTGTCCCTATCTCTATCTCTCTCGGTCTCTATCTGTCTCTCTCTGTCTATATCTGTCTCGGTCTCTATCTCTCTCTGGGTCTATCTGTCTCTCTCTATTCCAATCTATCTGTCTCTATATGTCTCTATCTGACTCTGTCTCTATCAGTCTCTGGCTTTCTCTGTGTCTGTTTGTCCCTATCGGTCTCTATCTGTCTCTGTCTCTATCTGTCTCTGTCTGTCTGTCTCTGTCTGTCTTTTTCTGTCTGTCTCTATGTCTATCCGTCTCTATCGCTCTCTGTCTCTGTCTCTAATTGTCTCTGCCACTGTCTGTCTCTATCTTTATTTGTGTCTATCGGTCTCGGTCTCTATCTGTCTTTGTCTCTGTCACTATCTGTCTCTATCTGTCTCTGGCTCTATCTGTCTCTGTCTCTCTGTCTGTCTCTATCTGTCTCTGTCTCCATCTGTCTCCTTCTGTCTCTGTCTCTATGTGTTTCTGTCTTGATCTGTCTCAGACTCTATCTGTTGCTGTCTCTGTCTGCATATCTGTCTCTGTCTGTATCTCTGTCCTTATCCTTTTCTGTCTCTATCTGTATTTGTCTCTATCGGTCTCTGTCTCTATCTCTGTCTCTATCTGTCACTATCTGTCTGTCTCTATCTATCTCTGTCTCTGTTTATATCTCTATCTGTCTCTGTCTGTGTTTCTCTCTTTCACTGGCTGTCTCCATCCCTACCAATCTCTATCTCTCTCTGTGTCTGTCTCTCTCTGTCTCTAACTGTCCCTGTCTCTATCTCTCTCTGGCTCTTTCTGACTCTGTCTCTATCTGTCTGTCTCTGTCTGCCTCTATCTATCTCTGTCTGTGTTTGTCTCTATCTGTCCCCGCCTCTGTTTGTCTCTATTAGTCTCTATCTGTCTTTATCTCTATCTGTCTCTATCTGTCTATGTCTCTATTTCTCCCTGTCTCTATCTGTCTCTCTCTGTCACTATCTGTCTGTCTGTCTCTATTTGTCTCTGTCTCTATCTCTATCTGTCCCTGTCTGTGTTTGTCTCTATTGGTCTCTTTCTGTCTTTGTCTCTATCTGTCTCTATCTGTCTATGTCTCTGTCTCTGTCTCTCTCTGCCTCTATCTGTCTCTCTCTGTCTCTATCTGTCTATTTGTCTCGGTCTGTCTTGGTCTGTCTGCCAGTCATTGTCTCCGTCTCTATCTGTCTCTGTGTCTATCTGCCTCTGTCTCTATATCTCCCTCTCTCTAATTGTCTCTGTCTCTATCTGTATTTGTCTCTATCGGTCTCTGTCTCTATCTCTGTCTCTATCTATCCTTGTCTCTGTCTCTATCTGTCTCTGGCTCTATCTCTCTCTGTCTGTGTGACTCTGTCTGTCTCTGTCTCTATCTGTCTCTGTCTCCATCAGGCTGTCACAAATGCACGTCTGCTTGCCTCATACGTCTCTGCCTGCATTGGTCATGCTGAGTTGCCTAAACCTCAGTTGTGTCTGCCCCGGACTGTGCCATCTTCTCAGAGTCCATTATACCCTAAGGCTAAATCAAACAAATTTCCCTATACAACTAGTTCCTTTAGTGTCCCTTAGCCTCCATCCAGATTGTGCTAGGGAATCATTTACTGGTAGGATTTGTTTTTCCCACCTGTCGCTTTCAATCAACCTGTTCATGGCTGCTTCCTGTAGCTCATTCACCCGCATTCTCGATCCATACTGTGCTGCTCGAGTAACCTTTATTCGTTATGCAAATTCTCTTCTTTCTACGGTACCTCCGCAATCTATTTTCTTTTTCAGAACTTGTTTTTCAAAATGTAGAGCTTTGCAAAAATGCTCTTTTATTTATTAAATGTAATGTATTTATTGCTATAATAATTCCAGGTCTTCCCCACGACCATATTTAATAATTTTTTCCAGCATCAAGTCCAGGGGTGGGTCATTTGAGACAAAAAGGAAACATCCACCTGCACTTCCTGCCATCGCGAAGACTGCCCAAAAGCAGCAGGAACAGACATCTATTGTTATCGAAACTGATTGAGTAAAGTTTTTTTTTATTTCATACTTGTCCGGAGCCTTTGAACACTTATTATGATGTGAACGTGGGTTGTTTAATTTCGGAGGTCATGCGGGAGTTCCTGGCCCATCCCCTCCAGCCTCGAAGTAGCACTATGGGCTACCTTTGGGCTAGTTTAAGTAGGGTCCAGGCTAAAATGCCGCAGCCGTCCCTGGTTGGAACGGAAGCGGAAGTCTTAGCCAAGTTGTACTACGGCCGAGAGAAAAGACTAACTTGTTGCTGCACCGGAGTGTGTGCAGATGGACCAGGCAACGCTCAGAGGGAAAATGAAAGCATTGCTCCGTTTCAGTGGTATTTTTTTTTAAATGTGATGCTTTATGTGAGAGAGCTGGAGGTATGATTCCGCTCCTCACTTAACTTTACTGAGTGTGAGAATAGGATCCCATCATTTGTGTGCTTTTGGGACGCTACAGGGCACTGAATGTGACACTACCAATTGAGGCAGTGTGGCTGAGCTCAACTCACAACATGGGCGCTTCAAGACGTGCTCTATTGATACAGCATGGGTGTTAGAGATTAAATTTGGGATTTTGTATCGCCGTACCAGATCATTGGTATGGCCTTAGGGCCACAACTATAGACATTGTAACTGGGTACCCGGGTTCGAGTCCCAGCGTTGAATACACATCTTGTGATTCTGGGCAAATCACTTAGTAGATGGAAACCAAGTAATGCTTAAAGTACTTACATGCAGAAATGTTGCAATGGTAGGATGAGCTGTTTTAGTCGCCTAATAATACCTATGACTGCTTCAGAGGATTGTTTTCAATAGAGGTTTCCTGGATTTTAGCAGACAATGGCTCCTCATATAAAACCCTCGCAAAGCATGTAAAGAGCATTAATCCATCATTAACCTCCCCATTCCACAGCCATTGCTCTGTCATTTGATATATTTTACCTAATTTTAGGTAATTTGCTCGGAGGAAAAATCTGAAAACCTCACCAGGAATGGAATAATAATTCTCTCTGTGTATTTTTCCTTTCCTGGTGACGCTTACAGATTTTTTTCTCTGCCTATTTTTCCGTTTCTGGTGATGTTTTCATATTTTTTCCCTGAGACAATTAACTAAGGTAAAACATATCCATGGCAGAAAACCCTGTCACGGTGAATGAATCACTATTGTATGTCTGGGCAGCAGAGCTATACATTAGGTTTAGTCCAGCAATGACACAGGCCTGTCCTCCCTAAACGTTATATATTTTATTTTTATTTATGTATATTGTCAAGCAGAGGCGTACTCTCTTTTCCATCTCCTGCACTATTTTCTTTTCCTTCCCTTTTCACCATGCTCCTTTCCTATTGCCCAGTCTTTCGTGCTCTGCCGTATGCCTTCTCCCAACTCTCCACTCCAAAACTACTTTTTACCTTTCTTGCTCGCTCTCCTTTCCCTCTTTTTTCACACTGTCTTCTTAGGGTTTGCTTTTTTCCTTCCATCCCTTTCCACTTTTAATTCTCATCATCCTCCTTCCTCACACTCCAATTTTTGCTATTGCCAGTTTTCTTTACTCTTCTTGTTCCTTCTGTACCCTATCTGTCTTTGGCTACCGCTCTGATATCTCCTCATTCCTACCTCTCCCTTTTATCTGTTTTTAGGTCTCGCCTAGGCAGCCCTAGCGCTATCTCTGCGACACATTTTGTATTCTGAATATGGGCATTAAGCTCCGCCTATTTTTTAGGACTGTCACTGTTACATGTGTGGTTACTCAGTCAGTTTGTGGCACTATTTTAGACCAGTGATTTACAGAGCTCTGTTGTAAACAGGGCTGTAAATCTTGCTCATATCTTGTCCCATTTGCTGTGCATTCATAGACCATAGATGGTTCCCATGTCCCTATGTTAAACTGATTAATAGGCCTGTTAAGCCTTGGTGCATGCTGTGACCAATGTTTTAAATATATCTCTCTTCACTCTCTCTGTCTCCTGTAGCCTCTTTCTCCTTCCTACCCGCCCCATCCGAATCCAGCTAAAAGGCCCTCTCACCTGTACGCTCTATTTCTGTAAACAGGGAACCAATTACATTGCTTTAGGTTACTGGTAATGCTGTTTATGTACATTTTCACAGTTTTGGTATTTCTCCTTCCGCAGTTGAAGTACAATTCTTTACTGAAGTTCTGAATTTGATATTTCCTTTCAATCCAGTTGTTTCACTAATGCCACTCCACGCAACACAATATCACTCTATGCAGGTGTACTCCTAAAACCTCACTTCACTCTACCCAACCTACTCCACTCTATGCCATGCCACTCCAAGCAGTGAGACTCAAGGCAACACCACTCTATGCAGTGCCACTCCGCCCCAGGCAATGCCACTGCATTCAACACAACTACACGCCACTCCACTCTCTGCAATCCCTCTCCACTCTACACAACTGTACTCTATGCCGCACCACTCTAATCTACGTAATGTCACTCCATGCAATGCCACCCCACTCTACGCAACACCACTCCATGCAACTCCACTCTGTTTTACTCCATGCAACGCCACCCTGCTTTGCTCTTCTCTGCTCTATTCCACTCTTCTTTTTTCCGCTATGCTTTACTCCACGCCGATCCGCTTTACTCCACACCACTCTGCTTTACTCTGCTCATCCCCACCCCACTCCACTCAATGCCACTCTGCTTTACTCCTGTCACTCTGCTTCACGCCACTCTGCTTTACTCCACTGTTTACTCTACTCTACTTAACGCCACTCCACGCAACTGCACTCTACACAATGCTGCCCCACTCGACACAACTGCACTCCATGCCACACTACTCAACGCAGTGCCAAACACGCAATGCCACTTCTTGCAATGTCACTGCACACAACCTCACTCCTCTCCACACAATGCCACCTTGCTCTATGCAACACCACTTCAACCACCTGCATTCCCTTTTACGCCACTCCACTCAACGCAACACCACTCAATACAATGCCAATCCATACAACCACACCACGCAATATAATTACAATCCACATAATGCCATTCAACACCACATAATTCAACTCAATCTAATACACACTTCTTAATACCACATTAATACATCTCACATAAATCCACTCTATACCACTTAACAATACACATAAAAACACTCCACATCATGCTACATTATTCCACTCAACATAATTTCACTCTATACCACACTTTTCCATGCCACACTGTTCAACTCCACACAAATCCATCCCACACCACATAATTACAAACAACAAACATTAGTCCACCACAGTTCCACTGCACATCACATATATCCAATGTACAACACCTAATTCAACATCATACCATACAATTCAACAGCACCCCATGTAATTAAACTTCTCTGCATAACACTCCACAAAATACCATTAACATAATTACAATCCTTAATCACAATCCCACTCCGTATAATTCCAGTACACTGAAACACTCATAATTACTATCCACATAATACAACTACACACCATGCCACATACTTCGACTACACAAATCCACTCTCCACCACACAAATTCATGCCACAATTAACAATTCGAGTCCAACCAACATAATTAGACGACTCGCCACATACATCCACTTCAATCCGTAACACATAGGTAACAGACATTTACAACACTAATATATCCAACTCTTTCTCTTGTTTTAACACACATCTGAAGCTTAGGTCCTACCTATTTCTTTTTCGTCCCCAAACAGGTATAGCTTTCCACAAAGTTCCACACCACACAATTCAACTCCACACACATGCAATTCACACCACATAATTCGGCACCAAACCACATAATACAACTCAACAACACAATTACACAACCTACCACATACATCTAATCCACACCACACAATTCCACATCGTGCCACAAATTTCAACAGCACACCACATAATTAAACTCCA
This sequence comes from Lissotriton helveticus, assembly GCF_964261635.1. Classification (NCBI taxonomy): domain Eukaryota; kingdom Metazoa; phylum Chordata; class Amphibia; order Caudata; family Salamandridae; genus Lissotriton; species Lissotriton helveticus. The sequence goes on along the minus strand of NC_136063.1, from coordinate 1,705,944,646 downwards.
CTACCTACCACAACACAAAATACCAATCCACATAATTAAACTGCAAAACACAATCCCACTGCACATAATTCCAGTACAGTCAATACCGCATTTACTATCCATATAATTCCACAGCATGCCATGCAGCATAATTCCACTCCACAAATCCATTCCATGCCACACAATTACACAACCTACTAATCCAATCCAACACTCAAAATTACACTGCACACATAGGTAAAATACATTGCCATTTACAATGCCAATAGCTCTAACTCAAACAAATGCAAGACCAATTGCATTTTCATTGCCTGTTCAATCTTGCAATTACCTTTAATGAAACCACCTCTGTCTCTACTGGTGTTCCCTACACTGCCATTTCAGAAAGTGTTTGCACGTTGTAATCCAAGTCTGGTACATTAGTAAAAAGATGGCTTATTCACTGTGGAGATGCCTTTTTAAATTGTTGTGCAGTACTGGTATCACCCAGAACTGTTTGTTCAGGATTTATCTGTCCAGCCCAGTTCTCACTCAGACTCCAGGCAAACCGCAGCATGCAGTCTTCCCCAAATAGGGAGCACAGCAATTGAAAACAATTTCAACTTGTCTCCCTCACCCAGCCAGCATAGACCACAATATATATATATATATATATATATTACATTCTAAAAGTTTTTGTCAGGGTTCTCCAAAGTCAGTCCTGGAGGGCTGGATCAATGCCAGATTATTACATGTATCTAGATGGGATATGCTAAAAAATATATCATGGATCCGGGCTTCCAGGACCGACTTTGGTGAACCGTGGTCTTGGCTAATGCCAGACTTAAAATAGAGCTGTGAGTAAGGTAAGCTCCTTGCCTTGTATTGAAAACATATTTGGTCGCAGGGAGTCCTCTTAGTGTCAAGGGCGAATGATTCTGCAGTGAAGTTAGGATACCATATGATGATTTCTTACATTAAATGTCTATCACCAAAGTATAAATAATTTTTATACTATACTTCCTTCTTTTAAACGCTATATCTTACAGTTGTTACTATTACACTCTTTCATCTTTCTCCATTTACCAATCTCAGTAGGATGGTAGACAGAGTTTTCTCTACAACTCCATGCCACTTCACGTCTCTCTACTCTCTGATGGTCAAATCTCTCCCCCTCCAAAGCACTCTGTGCTTCGCCACTCTGTTCGACAACACCACCCTACACTTCCACACTGACACCACCATTGTGCTACCACTGTTCTCAGTGCCCCTCTCCAGAAGCACTGTCTTCCAGTATAGTAGTTGCAGCCTAAGGATTTGATCTATTGTGGACATTCTGGCTCTAAAACCTGCCTGGTAGAGGCTAACTATAGAATACTCCTCCATTCAGCTCTCTAATCGGCCCAACAGCACTCTTGCAAATATCTTCTGGGTGACATCTATGAGGCTGATTGGGCGGTAGTTGGCGGGATGGAGTGGTGAGCCCTTTTTATAAATTGGAATAATTTCCCCTCCCAACCATGTCGTAGGGATCGGCATTCCATGCATGATAGCATTAAACCAGTTTTAATAGCACAAAGCAAACTTTGCCCAATGACACAAAGGCACTTCAGAACACACACAGACTACATTACACCTTTTTTTTGTCAGCACAGGGACATTTGACCAGATTCAGAGGATGTTGAGACAAGGCTGGAAATCAAAGCTGGTTACCAGGGGTGTAGCTTCTGTTGGTGCAGCAGGTGGAGTGGCACTAGGGCACGTAGGCCTGAGTGTCCCACTAACCCCTAAATATTTCCGTATTGTACAATTCAACCAGTAGCTATGGGTTATGGGAGGAGCACCTCCTTCCTTGTACTAGTACCCATGACTCATTAGCTATGCCACTGTTGGTCCCCATGTGCCAGGGTTGGCAGTTCTGACCCTAGAGAACATCTCTATATTTTGAAAATACGTCTCATTTTGGGTTCACACTTCCAAAAGCACTTTGCCTCAAGGCATCAGTGGCTCCCCCACCACTACTGAGGGAGGTTATGAGCTCGCCTCTCAACACAAATGGGGCAGGAACTGTTGAATTTCATGCTTCATAAATGTAAAAGTGTTTGTGCGGGAGCCTATCTGAATGCAATTGAATGTGGTTCTTCTTTTTGATAGAAGTGATAGTGGGAATTTGTCTCAAAGCCTGATCCTATGTGACTGTTTGAAGTGTGAGTGTGATTCTCCACCAAAACTTAATTCTGATGGGGTGACTGACACTTTATTATCTCTTATTATGGCTACGTATTGAGATGCCATGAAAACTTTGTTTGTTGGCAGGAAACTCTAACATGATGAATGAAACACTATTGTGTGTCTTGGACAGAAAAGCTGTACATTAGGTGAGGGGGGCCCAGGAGTGATAGTAGTCATCATTCAACTTTACATTTTATTACTGCATACATTATGAAGCAGAGTTATAGACTTTTTCGCTCTCACTCACTATCTGCTTTTCTTACTCCCCTTCTCACCTCATTCCTTTCCTGCTCTCCATGTTCTGCCTGCTTTTGTCCTTTCTCTCCATTTTTGCTCGTTACTAACTGCTTTTCACTATCCTGTCTTTTCCTTCAACTTTCTCTCCTCTATGTCCACTTTTCTTTCCTTCCACTTCCCCTCTTTCCACTTTTTATTCTCATTGTTTTTGTTGCACTCCAATTTCTGCCTTACCCAGTTCTCTTCACTCTTCTCATTCCTTGTCTCTTTAGATCCCTCCTTGATCTCCCCTCCTTCCTCTCTCTCCCTTTTATCTGTTTTTCCTTCTCACACCTATCCTACATGACTTTCACTTCTTGCTTCCTTCCTCCTTCTCCACTGTTCTTTCCTACTCCTCCACCTGAGAAAATGTTTTCACATTGTAACCCAGGCCTGGTACAATAGTGAAATAATGGTTCATGCAATATGAGAATGTTTTTTTAAGTGTCGCCTACAGAGTGCTAGTGCTATGCTGTCGGACATATTGTTACCTGTTCAGGGGGAATACAGCACACCCACAGCATACCATCAGTTACTACTATTCGGGAACCCATAAAGGATTAGTGGTGAATTAGTATAGTGAAATATCAAAGTCATTTGAGTGGTGGATATGTTAGTCAGTTATTTGGATTAAGAAGGATAGTGGGGGGATAGAACAGGGGAGAAGGTTTGCATTTATATAGCGCTTGCTACCTCTGATGGGGTGTTAAAGTGCTTTTTCGGTGAGTAGGACCCTACTCCGGAACTGCCACTCTACTCTTCACCACTCTACTCCACTCTCCTCTACATCACTCTACTGCACTGTATGCCACTCTAAGCCACTCCACTCTATGCCTGTTCATTCAACATCACTATCCTATATGCCACGCACTAACTTTTAGCCCTGCTGACCAGCAGTCACACAATTGTACAACATGACTGAAATACATTGGCAAAAGCAATAGCGTTGACGTAGGCGAGAGCTATTGGCTTTGCCAATGTTTCTAAGTTTTGTGCAGTACTATCAACCCTCTCTGCTCTACGCCACTCTAACTCGCCTCACTCTACGCTATTCCACACAATGTCACACTGCAGCACTCTGCCACTCCATACTCCTATCCACACGTGTGGGAGCAGGAAATAGGTGCAAACTGCATGTTACAGCTGATGGCGGACAGGTAGGGTGAAAAGAGATTTGTGACAGGAGGTAAGTGTAGTGTACAGGTGGCAAGAAAGGACATGAGATGCATGATGGAAATGGTTGAGAATAGGGGCAGGTGGGACGAGTGGTTATGAGGCAGGTGGAGTTTGTGACACAGAAGAGGGTACACGAAGGTATGACTTACATGAAGGGACAAATTATTTTAAAAGTGGAGTGTTTTTGGTGCCACAACAGGATCACAGAATGGTGATGGGGGATGCTGCAATGACAGAAGGTAAACTATGTTGGGTGCCAGGGAAGGGACAGACTGAGTCAGGACTGAAGTGTGTGATGTGAACTGGGCAGTATTAGTGGCAGCAGAGGGCAGTCATTGATAATGGGATGGCTAAAAGGAAGTGACAAAAAGGCAAGAGATATGGTTGGCAGTGAGGGTGAAAGGAGTGTGTGACAGGAAAGCATATGTAATTAGTGAAGTCTAAACATCCCCAACAAAATTCAACCTCCCACACTTTTTAATGCAAAGTTGAAGCAACATTTCAAAATAAGAGAAGTCTTCCATTGCAACCCTCAAAGATGGAGAGCTAAGGTGTGTGACGGAAGAGACTGTGGGCAGGTGGATGTTGGAGAGCACAAGTTGCAAGGGGCTGCAGGACGTCCTCTCCCTTGTCATTAACACTATATAGGGTAAGTGTCAATCGGTTGGGCCTTGTCTGTGAGTGAGAACTCCAAAATGCAACCATAACTTGTACTGTAGCCGTAGGACATGCATGGTTGTTGACTTTCTTTATGATGACTTCTGTTTGCTCTTTAGCATTTCACATCAAGAAGCTCCGCTTCAAGTTATCTATTACCTTAGTTCGATCACCAATGTCGGTAGCCACATACGTTAACTATCTCACCTGGTCACAGGGCTCAGGAGAAGGTGGGGATAGATGCCAACTCTGCCCTGGCTGGACAAGCTATATTAGTTGCTGATTGACTGATAAGACTGTTCTCCGTCTCAAGTAACCTTTACGTTTATGCAATGATAGGCCTTGTTTCCATCATTTAACTGTATGAGTGGCGGGATTGCAAAGGCCTGCACTGTTCTCAGAAAAAAAGCTTTAGGGTTGAAGGGTAAAATCTGCATGCAGTAGAGAAAAATTAAAAGCATTAGCCTACTATTTAAACTAGTAGGGGCAACATGTACTATATACTGCTCTCAAAACACTGGTCGCAAGGTTGGTTCAGAAAAATTCAAATTCTGAGTGGATCACAATCAGATCTACCAGAACACCAATAAATTGCCTGTCCTCAACCACATATATATTATAATCCTTTTCAGCATGTTTGAACCAAAGCTGTCCTTCACAAACATCCAGGACCTCTTCAGGTATCAGACCTCCATGACACTACAAACTAAAGCCACACAAAATACCCCAGACCCACCCAAAGCACTTCTTTATTCTCTCACAGATTTCATGGTCGCTCACTTCATGTGATCAAACTATCCATAATCGGCTACTTCTACAGTTCACAACTACAAGATAAATTGCAGTACCCCCTAGACCACTCACAAATCCACTTAAAGGCTTACTTGAAGACACAACTATCACATATTGAGCAGTCTCATTCATGCACAATTACTCACTAAATACCACTCCTGCACTAATGGTGATAACCCTTACACTTACAGTGACTATTGTACATCGTATGTTAACAAAATTACTTGATTGGAGTGACAAAGATCAAACTGAAATATTTGAGGTGGGAAAGGATGAAAAGGAATTCAATAATATTATTAGTGGGTTCCTGCTTTGTGTAATAGCTTAACACACCCATGCTATTAAGTCGATCACAGAACACTCAAAGAAGTAATCATGAAATTGCCCTGGAGTAACCTAAACGTATACTGAAGTCCTCACAGGTAAGGCTGGGTAAATTACTTGAGTCAAATTTAATAGAATTCCAAGCCAAGTTGCTTTTTTCTGTTTCTTCTGTTTTCTATATACACATAACATAGAGAACCGCTCAAAGTATCCCATGGTGATCCATGAACTGCTGAGAGCATACTTGCTCTATGCTATTGCACTCTACCCTGTACCACTCCACTCTAAGCCACTTCACTCTACTCTGAGACATCTACACCACTGCACTCTGTCTCTGCACCACACCACTCCGTGCCACTGCACCAATTTACTCTGCACCAATCTACTCTATACCACTGCCCTCTACACCACTCCAAACCACTGCACTCAAAACCACTTTATTCAAAACCAATGCACTCTACGCCACTGCACGCTATGTCACTCTTTCCTACTCTGCATCACTCAACTCTACTCTGTGCTGCTGGGCTCTACCCACTCTACAAGATTGCACTCCATGCCACTCTACACTGTGTCACTGCATGCTAAGCCACTTTACACCATTGTACTATCCTTGCACTGTACGCCACTCTGTTTTACTCTGCCCCACTCTGTGCCACTGAATTCTACAACACTCTACTCTGCAAGACTGCACTTTCCACTACTGAACTCAACCTCTCTCTATGCTACACCGCTACACACTACACCATTGCGCTCTGTCGCTGTAATCTAAGCCACTCTATTCTACTCTACACCACTACTCTCTGCACCACTCTACTTTATGCCACTGCACTACACGCTGCATCACTCCATGTCACTCTAATCTATTCTCCATCAATGACTCCACACCACTGCACTCTAGGCCACACTACTCTACCCTCACCACTTCACTCTACCCTGAAACAATCTACTCTATGGCAATTAACTCTGCACCACTTTACTCAAAAGCAATGCACTCCGCCAATCTACTCTGCACCACTCTACTTACGCCACTTCACTCTAGGCCACTCTACAACACTCCACTCTAAGACGCTCTATTACGTTGAACTCTACTCCACTCTACCCTACTCCACTCGATACCACTCTACAACACTACTCCACAACTCTCTATGCAACTCCCTCTACGCCACTTTACTCCACTCTGACACACTGCTCCATTCTTCCCTAAGCCTCTCAACTCTTCAACACTCGTCTCCACTCTATGCCATTCTACTCTCCTACACTACTCCACTCTACAACAATCTACTCTGCTCTACACAACACCCTCTATGCCACTCCAATCTGGTCTACACCGCTCCATGTCAGTCTGTGACTCCACTCCTCTCTGACACTCTGTGCCACCCACCTCATCTCCAACATACAACACTCTACTTCTTCCATGACATTCCACGCCACTTCATGACACTCCATTCTACTTCACTTTACGACACTCAGCTCCATGCTGCTCTTTAGCCTACTAACTTCTAGCCATGCTGAACAGCAGCCACATTGGTGTGCAATATGGATACAACATATTGGCAAAGCCAATAGCTCTTGCATGGGCAAGACCTATTGGCTTGGCTAATGTTTGTTTTATTTGGGGACAGCCCATGAAGCAGTTATTCGCACTTTTTTCAGTGGTCATGATCTGCTGTGCAGAGAAAATTTAGAATTCTTAAATTCCCAGTATGTCAAACAAGGTTTACCCATTGCTACTTGAGATCATCTTAGAGTGATATATCCCCATCTTGAAATCAACATGAAGTAATACAGCCAGATCCATTCTGAGTGTGATACACCCCCATCAAGAAACCCTTACCGACTAATACAGCCCCATTCTAAAGTTACCCTGGGATCATCCTTGAGAGACGCAGCCTCATTTTGATGTCTCCCAAGGTCATTCTGTAATAATGCAGCCATATCCTGAAATACTTGTAGCGTCATCCTGGAATAATTCAGCCTAATCCTGCTCCTGCTGTCCGGGTGGAGACCTCGGGCTGCTGCTGCCCTGCTACTCTTTCTGAGCTCCATGGCGGCCCTAATCCAGCAAGTCCTCCACGCCTTTTGCAGCGAGATGTGTCTAGTGTCATTACTATTACTAAACATTAAAGGAGGCAGCAAATTCAGATTTGCAAGTGAAAAAAATCGCAAATAGAGCATTGACGATCTATGGGCATTTTAGTATTATTCACAAGAATTTGAATGAGAAAAATATTGGACTCCTTTGGGCAGCTGTAACAAGTATCCTGTGCACACGATAAAGGTACGTAGTTCTCATGTGAAATGAAATGAAATGAAATGAAAAGGGGTTTTATAAAGCGCAAATCTACCCGAAGGCCTCGTAGCGCTAAAGTTGCTTACTTCTGGGGAGACTTACTGAATTATATGGAAAAAAGAAAAGTTTTAAGGGATTTACAGAATTTTAACAGATTGGGCTCATTACGGAGGGCAGGAGGTAAGGAGTTCCAGGTAGTGGCAGCATTGAGGGAGAAGGAGCGTCCGCCCCACCTGGCTCGTTTAATTTTCCGCGCTGTTGCCAGAAAAGCTGTGCTTGACCGCAAAGATCTATAGGGGTAGTAGGGAGTGGCTAAGGCGCAGATCATGGCGGGAGCGTTTTTCCTCATGGCCTTATGCATGATGCACATTGCTTTGAACTTAACTCTGGCTTGAATGGGCAGCCAGTGTAAGTTTCTCAGAGCCATGGTGCCTGAGTGGCTACGGGAAAGGCCCAGCAGCAGATGCGCGGCAGCGTTCTGGGTGACCTGTAGTGTTTTAAGTGTGCTACTCGGTGCACCCAGATAGAGGGCGTTCCCGTAGTCCAGGCGAGACAGGATAATGGCCTGGACCAGTATCCTGCGAGCCTGGAAGGGGAGGAGAGGCAGGACTGCGCATCAGTCCGAAGCAGGTGGCGGAAAGTGTGGTGGCTTGATGAGTAAAGGTAAGGGTGTTATCTAGCCACATGCCCAAGCTTTTAATTTGCTTTTTTGGTTCAGGGGGAGAACCCATGCAAGGTGGCCAAGGTAGGATGAGGCTGGGGTGGGCTGAGTTTCCCAGAAACATAAGTTCTGTTTTATCCCCATTTAATTTAAGATGAGAGGAAGCCATCCAGTTTGTGACCGCTATCAGACAGCTACTTAAGTTCGAAAGAGTGTGGTCTGGCTGATTCAAAGCTAGCACCAGCTGAGTGTCGTCAGCGTAAGTCACAATGTCAAAGCCAAATGGACGGACGATTTCTGCCAGAGGTTGCATGTAAACATTAAAAAGCGTTGGACTCAGGGAGGAGCCCTGAGGCACGCCTTGGTTGAGAGGCCAGGTTTTTGAGTGGACTTCAACCTCTACCACCTGGAATGTGCGATTTTCCAGGAAGGATTGAAGCCATAGAATGGCGTTGCCCGTTACTCCAAGGAGTTTTAGGCGGGAGAGGAGGATGTTGCTATTCACGGTATCAAAGGCGGCACTTAAGTCTAGCAGCATTATTGCTGTGGTGCCGCCTTGATCCATGTGCCTGCGTGCTAATTCAGTCACCGTCAGAAGTGCCGCTTCTGTCCCCAGTTTAGGACGGAACCCTGCCTGTGAGTCGTGAAGCAGATGGTTAGTTTCCAAGTAAGACATCAGGCTGGTGTTAATATGTCTCTCAAGCAGTTTAGCCACCCAAGGGAGAAGTGAAATAGGGCGGTAATTAGTCATATTGCTAGGGTCAAGATTAGTTTTTTTTAACAAGGCTTTGTCTTGCGCGCATTTCCAAGTACCTGGGACTCTTCCTGAGCTGATTGACTTATTTACAATGTTTAAAATTGCTGGTCTGATGGTGTCAGCAATTTTCATAAGCTGTCGTGGGGGGGCAGGGTCTAGTGGAGAGCCTGATGTGACTTTCAGCATGAGGGAGTCAAGCAATTCTTCATTTAATAATGGAAATTCAGCCAGTGAACTGTCAGTAGAAGAAGAAGAAGCTGTGTCATTGACCACTGACTGGTGGCTGGCCTGAACAAAAGAAGAAGAGATATTTTGTATTTTTTGATAAAAATACTCAGCTTGGGCGTCACAGCGAGTTTGGGCTTCGAGAGGATTTTGCAGGGAAGAGGGGGTATTGATTAGGGTTTTTACTATCTGAAATAGTTCTTTTGAGGAGTTGGCGGAGTTAGTAATTTTTTCCTCGTAGAACCGAGCTTGTACCAGTGTGGTCTTAGTTTTGTATTTCTTAATGGCCTCTCGGTAGCTGGTTTTGTCTTCTTCCTTGAGAGTATATCTCCACGTTCTTTCGAATTTCCTGCATGTGAGAACCAGAATGAATTGGTTCTTTAAGAGGATTAATGTATTTCAACAGTGTGGTTTTGAAGGAAAAGTTTTAATTGTTCCGCATAGAAAATCAGTACAAACAAGAGCACAAAGCCGACACGTGTTTCGTCACACTGTGTACGGGTGGTGACTCATCAGGGCTGTACTGGGGCTGCCTCGTGTGGAAGCGCGTCAGCGAGGAGCTTAGTATGGTTTAAGACACACCAAAGGAGGCGATCCTCGCTTTGGGTGAGGGTGAGAGCAAACAAACACTGGTGCTGGTAAAGGACGGGTGCGTCCTGGTCGTGGAGCTTAGCTCTAAGGCGGCACGGGTGTGTGCGGAATGATGGTCTGAATCCGGGTAGTGCCACACTGTTGAAGTACATTACTCCTCTTAAAGAACCAATTCATTCTGGTTCTCACCTGAGAACTACGTACCTTTATCGTGTGCATAGGATACTTGTTACATTGTACTTGACTAGAGATCCTCATCTCTGTCTACCCAGGGGCTATTTTCAGCTGGTTTTGTTCCCCTGACCTGTCTTGCACCGACCTGAACAAGCTGACGACCTCTCACACACTGGGAACACGCTGAGCGCCAGACTTCCTGACACCTACCAAAACAATTCACTTTCTCCACTCCTTTGGGCAGCTGGAATTTATATAAAACGTTTATGAACGCATTGCCTCAGCCAAAGGTAAATATAGAGATTACTTGAAGAAAACATACAGGCTGAGCAGCATACTTTTTTGTTTTTGACAGGCGTGCTGTTTCCCGAGTAAGTGGCCATTTCTTTTTAAACAAAACTATTCTGAAACATAGTAATGGATCAGCTTTGCGGGCTGCTCATCTTGCACTTTGACTGACAACTGATGCACGTTCCTCATTCTCGTTTTTATTGTTCCATCTTTCCTATATTAAAAAAAGCAATTTTCCTGAGCTTCGTATACTGTTGTTGTGAATAGTGAGGTCTGTCCCTGACGAGCGAGAGACTGAAGAGCTGAGAACTGATTAATCAGACCATTCAGCGCTCCATCTCCTGGCTGTCTTCTCTAATTTAGATGCATTCTTTAATACTGAGAACTCATTATCTGTAGTTCTTGTAGAAATATCCTCCCCCACACCTTAGCTCCTGACTGTGAGGCGCAGCATAATGACACAGTGACAAACGTGACCATTAGCAGCGGCAATGGGGCTGAGATCGTCGAACTAGGAGATTAGCCGCTGGAGCTTTTACTTTTTTATTTTCTCCAATTCGCCTCGAAGATGAGCAATGCTTGAGACTACTAAGGTTAAAGATGCAGTAATTACCAGAAGTTGAAAAAGCCTTAATTCGTGGGTCAAAAATTGTAGCTTTTAAAGAACACAGGACTGCAGTGGAAATTGAAAATCTGCGGCACAGCAATTCACCCTTCCCTTCAAGATTAAAACGCATTTTTGCTGAACTTGCAAACATTTGAAATTAACAAGTATGCAGCAGTTTCAATCATCCAAAGCAATAATCCTAGAAAAAAGGCAATCTGGTTCTAAGCAGCACCATTAGCGGGATGAAATTCAGCACACCATACCAACCCAATGTTTGCACATCCTTCCTAGACAATTTCCAAAGTGTTTGTCAAATACCTCTTTGTGCCATTTAGATATGTCTAAAGTGAAATTTGTAGCTATAACATCTCCTGATGGTAATATTGAACTGCACAATTCACTCAAAATTTGTCTCTGTTCTATATGCTATAAAAAAAAAACATCCACTCAATGTAAAACTCAAACATGGATTAAAATTATAGGCTATGCCTACACATGCTATGTTAATCTATAAAAAATCCATACAGTCGTCCTTCCCTGAAGCAGAAAATCCGAGGTGAAATTAGTATAAATGTGTGTTGATGATCTATGCTTCATAAGATTGTGCGTAGTTTTGAAATAGGTGGGATATTTCTTTAAAAAACTCAGCAAATCTACCATTAGTGCTTGACCTGTGCATGCAGTGGCAAATGGCACTAGCTGGCAGCAGAGCAGTCATTGATTCTGTACTGATGCAATGGTCCTTCACCTTTCATGCTACAGCGCATGGCAAGGGTTGCTACTGCAAATATTAGTGATTTATTGTCTTGAAGCAATGCTAACTCTGAAGAATGGTAGACCCCCTTACTTGTAAAATGTTACAGAGAAAAAGAGCATATCTCTTGCATAGAGTGTGCTCTGCTATTCCTTGACAGTAGTCCTGGCTCAACAATGGTGCACGGCATTTCAGTCAATCAGATTGGCTTTCACACAACTAGTCAGAAGCTCTGCCATGGAGATGCCATTATGAGGTATCCTGTGTGTACCGCACAGTAGTAAGGAAATCATCTGTAGGTCAGAAGGGAAATCATCTCTGGTTGAGAACAACATTCCCTGGATTCCATTTCAGGGCCTGGTGGATCAGACTCCATCAGATTCCAAATATTTGACTATCGACAGAACTGTTACCGCCCATTGCATGTGTGGGCTTCTCTGCATTCAGTCCAATTTCCTCTATTATTATCCTAATCAGAAGTAATTAATTTCGGAAGGATGTGTGAGAAACTATTAACACTTCGGTGCCATATTTCTTTTTGGGCCAACACCACCACTTCTCAGCATGGAGTATGTACATTTAATGGGGTTGTAAGATAAGTGCTCAGAAAAGTGCTACACTTCAAGTGGAAGAGTACTAGCACTTCCCAGGATGACTGTAATAACTTTAGTATGCTAGTGCCAGCACTTCTTTTCATGGTTGCAGTACTTGTGATAGTATAACAAGGGGTTTTCATGTGATTTGTTTCGTGAGGAATTATTTTGCTAGTAATGTTTAAATCTCATTGTTATCAGTGGACATTAGAAAATTGATCATTAATTGTGTGGCCTGCACAAGTAATGGGTCTACATTTGTCTTTCATTGGGAACCAAACACCCCATTGTAGCGCTTTACTCTTGATGGAGTAGGATTGTCGCGAAATAAAACCTGCTCGAATTGAACCCTCAGTAACATTTATTAACAGTGTGCAGTGAAAACTAATGTGGAAAAGAGCCTGACATGAGGGAAAATGCTACTGCGCAAGTGTGTACAAAAAACACTGAAGTAGGCCGCAAAGTCTTCTTGACAAATGAAAAATAAAAGGACTTATGCACTTTATTAACGTTTGCTAGGAAAATAATATTAACTTGGGTTACGCATGGATAAATGCAGCACAGGGTGGTTGCGTAATGGAAAGCATTTTAAGTGATTAATAATACCTGTGTTTGTTTTCCATAGAAGCATGGTTTTCTCCTTCGCAGGAAACTTTTGGGATAATGAAATGAAAATAAATTCTGAAAATAATATTGAACGAGATGGGGAAGGTGGAAGGCGAGTGTCCTTCATGAGTCATGTGTGCCTGCCAAGAGTTAGCTAGAAGAAACAATTTTTTCATCGAGTAAAACATTATTTCCTCTAAATGCTGCACAGGTGGATAAATGAGACACAGAATTTGCTACATAACCGGAATGAAGGAAATGAATACTATGACAGTGGCTTGAATTTTTATTTCTTGAGCCGGAAGTAAATAAATTGAATAAACCAACAATACGACATTGAGTGTGATGGACTTGTCGAGAGTGGTGTGACAGTACACCCCCTTCCTTAACCAATCATGTGTAGAGAAATCTTCTGTTCTGACATGATATCTGAGTTTTAGGGTATAATTGAGGTTCCTGGTGGGAGGGGTTTGTGTTGGTCGGTGGCTTGCTATCCTATCTGCGTGAGGAGAGGGCTAGTTTGCTGTCTCCTATTCTTTTATTTTGGTGAAAATGTGTCTATTGTCATGTTTCCTATTCTGGAGCTGGCGTTCCCGTTTGCTGGTTCCTGACTTAGTCTTTGTCTCTTCAAACCTTCTTGAGGGGCCTTACTGTTCTCATGGCCAGGGAGTACTTTTCCTTTCCAATTGGGTTAGTATAGACAGAAAACTGAATTTGCATAATCATTTTCAAATGTAATTTGTCTCTGAACCTTTTGTCTCTTCGCCCTTCCACTCCTTTATGTACCCTCAAATTAAATGTGTTTTTTATCATTATTTCTCTGATATTGTTACTCTGTGATGATCTATGATTTGTACTGTATGTTGGTATTGATGTGCATGTATTTCACATTATTTAGATAAACATCATATAAATGAGTCTGTCTTTATTAGAGGTGTTTTACTAGTTTATGAGTATCTTTAGCACCAAGTATTATTTTGCCAAACCCTGTCAACTATATAAAGATTGCATCACCATTATTGGTATACTAGAAATGAAGTTACAAATTGGATTTTCTCCTTTAGAGATCACTCGGACTCCACGTTTGCCAACTTCCGCCAATGTCTAGACAACATCTGTGACTGGATGACCAATAATCACCTAAGACTGAATGCTGATAAAACAGAAGTCCTGTTTTTTAACCAGAAAAATTCTATTTCCCCCTCCCTGTGGTGGCCCTCATCTCTTGATCCCGCACCCACCCCCGTCCACTCAGTACGTAACCTGGGCTATCAGTTCGACGACTCACTTTCATGCAAAGCACAAGTGAACAAGGTCACATCTGCCTGCTTCGCGAAGCTGCGCATGATTAAGAAGATCCTTCCCTACCTCCCCTTGGACGCCCGTCGTACAGTCACTCAGGCCCTCATCACCTCTCACCTGGACTACGCCAACAGCTTATACGCCAGCGCCCCCCAATATCTGATCGATCGGCTCCAGATCGTTCAGAATGCGGCGGCTAGACTGATCGGCAATATCTCCTACCGTCAGTCAGTTGCCGCCTATCGCAAAAAACTCCACTGGCTTCCCATTGCGAGCCGCATCCAGTTTAAGATCCTCATCCTCGCCTTCCGAGCTATCAACGGCCTTGGACCTAGCTACCTGAAAAAGCGAGTCTCATTATCTCAATCCACTAGATCACTGAGATCTAACAACTTACGCCTCCTGACCTCACCTCGCTTTCGACTCTCCAGAATGGGTGGCAGAGGGTTCAGCGTTATCACTGCTAATCTGTGGAACCGCCTTCCAACCGACCTCAGGTTCTGCCCATCTGAACCCATCTTCCGTGCCAGATTAAAAACATGGCTGTTTCACGGATTGTGATTCCTGCAATAATCCTTACTCCTCCCCTCCTCCCTTGAGGCTCTGGTTCTAGCGCCGGGACACCCCTTCGGGGGTAGCTGCGCGCTTTATAAACTACATAAATAATAATAATTTTTAGTAAGTTTGGTATTTTGTTTAGAAATTCACTAACCCAGCGTGAAGGGACTTGTTGGGTAATGAAATTGGGCCTTGTCTGTAGAAAATTATTAGTCCCAGATCGCTGGATCACTCTCATAGGGTACCAAAGCAGAGCAGTTCAAGGGATGTGTTGTGGGCTAGTAACCACAATTTGCAGATACAATAACACTCAATAAACTATTGTCCAGTCAGTTTTTTCTACTTAAATGGAAAGAGTACATTTATTACACACACTACTCAATACTAGGTCACAATTTAGAAATAAACACAACCTGATCTAAAAAGTTTTGGATGACCCTGAGTAATCATTCTTTTCTTTTCCAAAGGGAGATTTAGAACAACAAATCATTTGTCAAAACCATTTACTTGTATGTAGCTGCAGTACTTGAGTGTATCTTTGGGTGAGAGAATGTACTACTGGTAATAAAGCATACACACTTTGATCACAAGCGGCTGTCAGCTTCATTATTTCATTAAAACAGGTGCAAGTAAAATGAATAGACATGTCTGAATGATTTGTGCAATCAAACTTACTTTTGTCATGAAATACGCAATTTAACCACAGCCCCTAAAGGGCATTACCTTCATAATTACATCACTATGTAATTATAGCAGCATGCACTTTTAGAAACATTCAGTATGAAATACTGCACTTCAAATATAGTCCCTACAGGACAACTCTGTTGTAAACACACACATAAGTGCAGTAACCACCTTCACTCCTAGAGGTGTTTGCCAATATGATCACTCATAGTAATCACTCTCAGGCCACAACTGGTTGCAGCCATACTCTTCACTCGGAGAGGGTGCAGCCTTCCCCAATACAAAACAAAAGTCCCAGACAGAAAAAAACTTATAAAACTCTTGAAACGCTTTAGGGGTTATTCTCATAGAGTCACACAACATAGAGTGGGGACTCTGGCTCTTTTTTGGAGGAAAGCCTGAGCCGTACCAACAGCTCCCCCTGCACTTTGGGAACACTTTGGTGGTGATACCACTCTCCTGGGGTCGCCTCATACCACAAATGAGGGGTTTTCCATTGGAATACTGCCAAAACTGATCGCACTGCAGGGCATTATGGAGCGCTCCTTACACATTTTCGGTGAATATTTAAACAGTGGCTCTCCCATTTCACTGGGGATAGCTGCGTCCATTTTATTTCTTTTGCTTTGCCTGTGTGCGGACTCACGCTGTGCTTATCAAATTCTCGGGGTGCCCGTCCCACCTGTGCCCCTACAACCTTTCTCTACATTGGAGAGCAGATTGGGGAGCCCACCCCAGCTGCTCTAGCCAGCTATCCTCCTGGCCAGCACACACGTGTGGTGTTGGGTTGCCCAGGGGAGTTCAACAGCAATCCCCCTCTTAACTTCAGCCATTGGGGCCCAGGGACGGGGTCCTGGCCCCTTCTCAGCTTCATGGGGGTGTGACAGCACTCCCTCATTCTAGACTCTTCGTTGTAGCCAGGGATGGGATCCTGCGCCTCTGCACAACTTTGTGTGGGCGGCATGACATTGCTCCCTGACCTCTCTTCTTGGTCAGGGCCCAGGGATGAGGTCCTAGTCCCCCTTTCACTTTGGCGGTGGTGTGCAACAGCGCCTCCTTGTCTTTAACTTCTCTGGGCCCAGGGATGGGATCCTGGACCCCTCCTCCATGCTGATGCAAGCGCAAAGGTGCTTCCCCTTTAACTTCCGCATTCTTAGGACAGTCCCCGGGCCTTGCCCACCCCAGGATCATGGCTGCAAATGGCAGTGGAGCCCCAGCTTCATCGCTGGTGCCTAGCACAAGGTCAAAGGTCACACAACTGCACAAGGGCATAACTCAGCCCTTTTTGGTCTGAGTTTGATGATTGTGGTCTACTGTTCTCTTGGTAGTGAGTCCTTACAACTAGAGTGATTTCTTTAGGCCTCCTGGCCTCAAAGAGGCCACACATTGTAGTGAGCAGGTTCCATTAACCAGTAGCGACCTTTCACTTTGTTGTCTCTCTAGGCAATGCTCCCTCTTTGCTCAGAAGCCCAGTCTTTCCCCCAACTGGTCCTCAGGGTATGTAAGGGGACTGCTTTCCCTGTCCTGGGTATTGACAGAGTTCTTGATCTAGGGGGCAGTCAGGGGTTTCTTCCTTCCAATTGCCCATGGCGCCAGCCTCTTGTCCCAGTGTTCCTCTGAAAGGCACAACCAACTGAGAGCTCTCCCACCTATGCAAGACCTTTTAAGTGGGGGTGGAAGGAGCCAACAGGGCAGAGCCTTTGCCCTATCCTGTTGTGCCATATCATCGCTCCGCTACTGTTCCAATCTCTTTGCACAGCCTTCTGAGATAGCCTAAAATGTGTTCATCCAGGAGTCACTTGCCACACGTGCTCTGAGAGTCTCAGCTCCAACCCTCCCTTACATCACTGCCAGGACCTGCCGCCGAATAAATTTAAAGGAGCACTCCTGCTACTTTGGCTCCAGAGTCTGGGCTCCCTTCCTTTGATGTGCAGCAATCCACCCCACCCCTTTCTTCTGACGAGCGGACCTAATCAAGGGCAATTGCTCCAATTGCAGGGTGAGGCATTTGTTCCTGCAGCTGTAGAGAAGTGTAATTAACCCAGCCCAGCAGAGTGACAAAAGGTCTGGGCTCTATCCTGAGCTGAATCAGAGAAATATGACATTTCTGGATGACCCATAAGCGGCACAGATATGCGTTTGGATTTAACAGAATACATTTTTTACACAGGTTACAGTGTACATTGGTGTGATTCTGGAATCTACCCCAAAAGGAGCTGCGGCCTGAGGCTGCCTTTCCAATAGGGGTATAATGGAGTGGCACTATGGTCAAACAGTAAAGCACACTGACTATCCCTTACCTGTGTACACCACCATTATAAGGCCTATTCTAGGTCACTGCCAAAGTCTGTATAGTCCCTTCTGTGCCAGCTACCTGTGCACAATTCCTGGACTGCCCACAACAGGAGTCTCCCTCACACAGCTCTCACATGTTTGCACATGCGTGTGCACAACTGTTCACGTTTCACCAGCCAAGTGTCTCTTACCCTGGCTGTGTCACAGTGACTTATCTTAAAAGGTGGACACTGACGGTAAACACGTGCAGTCCATTTTACCATGGGTATACAGTAGGAGAGTCACCGGTTTTGAGGCTCTCCCATGGTAAAAGGTCAAAAACTAAGTGATCAAAGAGCAAAACATCCAGGTGGTTAAAAGGAAATGTAAAAACAAAAAATTAAATTTCATACTCCCGTTCCTTTTCATTCTGTAATGATATATGTTTTTATTTTGCTTACCATAGCCTGTCTTTCCCATTGCAATTTTTTCTAGCAAAATCATTGCTCTTAAATGAGCAAATATTTTGGGCTTGTAAAATTTATCATGCGTGGGTGAAAACCCTGGAGGAGCGACAAGGTAGTCCTGGTGATTTAACATGCCATTGTTATAATATCAGCATAAATTGGAGCTTGCACAGTCGTGACTACCTGTGAGGGGAGAGGTATTGTGGCATGGTGTGAATGCCAAATCTAGGGATTTGGCATATCAAAGAAGACGTACACTTAGGACCTAATTGTGTAGCATATGTATTTAAAATATTTTCAGTTTTTTTTTCTATTCTTCTATATCTACATTCACATTTATCATTAGTGAGGTATTATTAGTCAGTTAGTGGTCATGTTGATATGGAGCCGCTATCTCAATTAACAGATATCAGATAGGAAAAAGCAAAAAAACACTGACAAAAATTCACATGATCCTCGTAGTATATACATATTAAAATCATGATCTACATTTGCACCCAAATGAAAAAAGAGTGGCTGTAGGCTCACATGGGTAGGTGTCAGTGCTTTTTGTTGATTTTGAGGTCTTGTCTAGACAGCACTTGAGTCGGGGGAGGTAGAAGCACGGGGAGAGTTCACTCAGCTTCCACAAGTGTGACGTTTTTAATCAAAAGGAGAGTGAACGGGGGGCGTGGCTAGCAGCCGATAGAGATGGCCGCGTAGCTGCTAAGCTTTGTGTGGGAGGCACCCTTCTTCATCAATCCGATCACTTATCCGCCCAGTAAGAAGGCCCCCAGGGCAAGAGCTGAAGTTCGGGACGGAGTGGCACACACTGGCAGAGTCGAGAGGCGCTCCGAAACGGTGATCTGCGAGTGACGAACGTCGGACCCGTTGGCCTTTACAGTGATATCGAACTGCGACCTGCCGCATTTCTGAAGCCGGGCGGAAGTGCTGGCGAGCCGGCTGCTTGGCGGCGGAAGTACCCCCTACTCCGGCCGTGACGGAGAACGGCCGTCTAAAGACCCACCGACGGCGTGGAACCACCAGCAGCGGTGCGCCTCCGGTCCCCGGCAGCCACGAGAAGACACAACAGCCCAGCACACACCCTCCGGAACCATTAGACTTAACCGGCTGATACGCGGGTATAACCGGCACCTCCCTACTGCGTTGTGTTCCCCCACTGGCAGTGAGGTGGCACCGGTGGGGGCCACAGCGATACCTGCGGCGATTACCAGCCCCACTCCACTGGGACTGCAACAACCACAGCGCACTGATCGGCAATGGTAGGCGGGGTGAGTGAGGGGTGGCAGCGCATGTGTCGCCATATTGCGTGAAGACACCCGTCAGGCGGTGCAGTGCGCCAGTGGCGGACGCGGCGGTGATCGCACAACTTTCCGACACCACCTCACAGGGAAAGGCTGGACAAACGTGGGGCAGAAACGTGCAGGCAGACCTTCCCGACACCCCTGCCCTGCAGTAAGGAGGAAAGGCACAACTGCCCACGCCGGAGGTGCAGGCACAGAACGTGCGCTGACAACAGGGGGTCCAAACGTCAATACGTCCAGTGGCCCACACGGAGAGACACCGTTCAACAGCTAACAGCAGAGGCAATACCTTGTCCAGAGATGCCCCCCCCCGCTTGGCTGGACTGCCCCACCTGACTGTATATACTGTTTCCCGGGCGGCCTTAACTCCATTGTTGCCTACATTAGCACCATCCTCACTACCCTGACTCGTGGCACACCCTCGGATGAAAGTGAGCGCCCACCGGCTGCAACAGTTGAACCACTGGTGCGCAAACCGCTCCGTGCCATCCCTCTTACAGACTTGACCTGGTCGCTTGTCTCCCCCCATACCAGCCTTACAGCGACGAACCTTCAGGGAGAGACACCATGGCTGGTAGAGGCCCGAGAAACCACTCAACGCAGACCAAGTTAGATAACCACCTGACGGAGAGGGGACAAAAAAAGTCACCTTAGAAGACATAATGAAAGCATTGTCAGCGGCTCAGACGACTGTTGGAACGATCTCAAAAGACGTGTCTTTACTAAGAGCGTACTTCCACAAAATGGCGGAGCGAATCAAGGAAATCGAAATAGTTACGAAGTCGCTGGTGGAAGACACGTCAGAACTGCAGCCAGCAATGAAGCGACTCGAGACAGATAATAAACTTCTAAAAGACAAACTGGACGACCAGGAAGGGCGCTCGCGGCGCAATAACGTGCGAATTCTTGGTCTTACTGAAACGGAAGGGACCCAAGCTATGGACTTATATATAGAAGACTTAATCAAAACCAAACTGCAGCCGAAGGGATTATCACACTTCTTTTCGGTGGAAAGAGCCCATAGAGTCCCGGGGGGCAAGCCAAAGCAGGGGGCGCCCCCACGGCCGGTTCTAGCCAGGTTGTTCAATTTTCGCGACAGAGACACGATCCTGCAAGCGGCAAGAACGTCTCAGGCGATCCGTGTTCACAACTCCACCCTTGCACTCTTTCCAGACTACACCGCAGAGGTAGCCCGCCGTAGGAGAAGCTTCATGGAGGTCAAAAAAGACTTAAGGGCGCGAGAACTGCCCTACTCCATGCTATTCCTGGCCCGGCTACGAGTAGTGGCGGACAGTAAGACGTGGTTCTTCGACTTACCAGAATCGGCGCACGATTGGCTGGAGGGTTGGAGACAGGAGGGAGCACAACGCCGCGCTAATGGGAATCACCGCCAACAACAGGAGGAAGACCAAGCTGGATCTCAAGAGCAGAGACAGGGAGGACGGCACCGCTCACCTGGACCGGAGACAGAAGAAAATGGACTGGAACAAGAACTTTAACCTCTTGACTTTGAATGACATTAATGCAGTACCGATTAGTATCTGTGGCCTAGCTCTGGATTCTGGACTGAGGTGAACCCTGGGGAGCCAGTAAGGGCTGCCGCCTCTACGGTCCTTGTACCCCGACAAGCAAGTACACTGGTTTGGGTTGGGGTAAAGCACTCTGCTAAGTTGGGGTGGCGGGCGATTCTAAGTCCGTTAAGCAGGGAGGCAGGGAGGGGGGTGAGTTGGGAAGGGAAAGTTCTGCATTGTTTATGTTTGAATGTTATGGTAAGAATGACAACAGGCACATACAGAATACACAAAGGAAGGACAGCTGCATCACAATTGAGATAGAAGAGACACGCATAACAGATCCGCAACTACACCATCAACGTTTTGAAGTCATTACACAACAGCAATTCCGTGACGTCTGGTAGGCCCTCCCTAACGAGCAATCAACAGGGCAACATCCTTCACGACACGACACAAAAGGGCCCTGTACCACCCCTTAGAATACTGACATGGAATGTACAGAGGTCTGGGGGATAAAATAAAGAGAGGTCTCGTATTGCAGGCCTTGAGGAGACATAGCCCAACAGTAGTCCTTCTACAAGAGACCCACCTAACAGGGAGGGCTCGACAGGCACTGGACAGACGAGGATACAAAATGGCGGCACACGCTGAGTTTGCTTCAGGCTCAAGAGGTCCGGGAGTCCTTATCAAAAAGACATCGTCATTCATACTGCTACAGGGTAAGACAGACGACCAAGGTCGCTTCGCAGCGATACAAGGTGAATGGGAAGGGAAACTTCTGAACATAGTCTCGGTGTACATCCCTCCAGCTTTACAGTCGGTGGCACTGCCTGCACTAGGGGCATTCCTCTTGACTCTACCAGAGGGGGACCTCATTCTGGGAGGAGACTTTAACACCACCATAAACACTGCAACTGACAGATTTCCGGCACAACTACAAACATCAGGTCCCTCCCATTTCCAGGGGTTCTAGAAGCAATGGGCCTCGTAGACGTCTGGCGCCACACTCACCCACCGACGAACCAATACACATACCATTCCATGGTGCACAATAGTCTGTCACGAATAGAATATTTTCTAATGGGGGGTTCTAGGCTACAAAATGTCGACGAGGTAGAAATTAAACCCAGAGGTATCTCAGACCACTCTCCTGTGCTACTGACTCTCTCTTACGGGGAGAAATTCCACAGGAGAATATACCCCATATACCCTAATTATCTGAAAAATCCCGGCATCCGGAAAGATCTCAAACACACTACTAGGCATTTCTTCGATGAAAACACTACCTCAGTAGAGTCACCCTCCATTCTTTGGGAAGCTTATAAAACGGTTCTCCGTGGACAGGCAATAGCCTCCATCACGGGGCATAGGCGATCCCAACAGAAAGAACTGGGTGAGATAGAGCTCGCCTTACACACGGCGCACATAGCGCATATGGTAGACCCTTCCGAAGAATTGGCCCATGCACTGAAACTGCAACAGCAACGCCATAGAGACTATTTGCAGCACCGATCCATGACTTACATCACTGCTACAAAACACAAAATCTACGATATAGGTGACAAAGCGGGGAAAATGTTGGCATGGCTAGACCGCACGAAGGGAGGACCCGGAGGGATACAACAGCTGTACTCACAGGCGGGTGCCCTACAGACGCATCCAGAAAAAATAGTACAGACATTAGCTGATCACTTCGAGGAAGTTTACACCCCAACACGGAAAATATTAGAATCCGAAGCACTCGCCTCACTTAGTCACATAGCAACCAGTACCCTCACACATGAGGCAGTCGCGATGTTAGAAACAGATCTCACGATAGAGGAATTACACACTGCCATAGGTGCTATACAGTCTGGAAAAGTGCTGGGCCCAAACGGGATACCCATAGAATGGTACAAGCTCATGTCCGACACGTTGAGCGAACCGCTGCTGGCAATGTATAACGACAGCCTAGCAGCAGCGATACTTCCACTAGACCAGCGCACAGCAACGATAGTGGCAATTCCAAAGCCGGGTAAACCCCCCGAAGTATGCACCTCCTACCGCCCAATATCTCTTCTGAATGCGGAAGTTAAAATCTTAGCAAAAGTACTGGCAAATCGGTTAATGCCCCAACTCTCCCAGCTAATACACCCGGACCAATCGGGCTTCATGCCACACCGTAACACTGCACTTAACCTCAGGCGAGTACACGGTGTACTGGCACGAGCTACAACACTATTAGAGCCGGCAGTTATACTGTCTCTAGACGCAAAAATGGCTTTTGATTTAGTAGAATGGCAATACCTCCTTGCAGTTCTCACCCATATGGGTTTTGGCCTCAAATTCCTGGCGTGGATACGACTCTTGTACACTGAACCGATAGCTCAAGTGGCAGCCAATGGCCACATTTCACATACCATAAAACTGGCAAGGGGAATGAGACAGGGATGTCCGCTGTCGCTGTTATTATTTGCGCTGGCGTTGGAACCGTTAGCAACCCTAATTAGGACGATCCCCGCTATTAAAAGGAATTACATGGACGGCGGGATGAGAAGACCGCGTCTCCCTTTACGCCAATGACATGCTACTCTACCTGACCGAACCTGACCGTAGCATACCTGAACTTCTCGACATCTGTAATACACACGTGAGAACGTCAGGGTACACGATCAACTGGTCCAAATCGATTCTTTACATCCTGACGGACCCAGACCCGTCGCTACCAGCTGATTGCCCGGCACTGATAACCAGAGACTCGTTTAAATATTTAGGTATACATTTTACAATAAACGAGGCAGACTTCTTTAGTAAAAATCTAGCTTCCCCCCTGGACCGATTAAAGCGAGACGTCAAACACTGGTCATCCTTACCCCTAACTTAGCTGGGAAGAGCAGCACTGTACAAGATGATGGCCTTGCCACGATTCCTCTATGCTCTTGACATCACACCATACCTGATACTGCCACAATATTTTAAGCGAGTAGCAACACAGGTCTCGGCGCTACTATGGGGCGACCTACCGGCACGAATAGCCCAGAGTAAATTAAATAGGAGCTGGTATGATGGAGGGATTGCATTGCCAAGCCTACAGTTGTACTACTGGGCAACTCAGCTTAAAGTCATTAATCACTGGATTCATGCACCACGAGATGACCCAGCATACCGAGCAGACAGAACACAACTAGGTACAAACAACATGATGGCGGTGCTCTACAATAATACTCAAACCACGAAACTAATAGGACCCACAAAACAGACAGTCACACTATGGTATGAAGCTCAGGCGAAATTAGGGTGGAAGGGAACTATCACCAAACTCACCCTGCTCTGGGATACCAAAGCATTGGGACAATTAAAGAGCAGCAAATGCTTTACACAATGGGACAATATTGGAATTTCCACGGTGGGAGGCATGTGGGAGAGAAGAACGGTGATTCCTTTTGCACAACTCCAACGACAATATGATTTAGCTCAGACTGAAACTTATACATATGTACAAATCAGGCATGCCTTACTGGCGGCAATCACAGTAGACACGGACATCCCAGAGGCCTCACCATTGGAGGACCGTTTACTCACAGACTTCATGCAGCAGCGAGCAACATCCCTCACTTATCGAAAGATTCTCAACAATATGCCTGACCCTACCCTTAAACTCCGGAACCAGTGGATGGAGGAGGTGGGTGACATGGACGAAACAGATTAGTTGGTGGCCCTGGCCTCCCCTAAGGAGGTAGGCATATCAGCCAAATTCAGGCTGGTGCAATTAAAAATAGTCCATTTTGTATACTATACCAGAACCACCTTACATAAAATAAATCGCACAGTGCACCCATTCTGTCTCAGGGGATGTTTAGAGGAAGGTACACTTTTCCATACCCTGTGGGACTGCCCGGTTATAGTTGACTATTGGCGTCATGTCCTGCGCACCAATTCCCAGGCGCTGGAGGTCTCCCTTCTGCCCGAACCGCGGAAATGTCTTCTGAACGAGTGGGACCCTACTGATCTCACTCGCCATGGGCAAACGTGGGTTACACTTGGCCTCATGGTAGCTAAAAGAGACATAGCGCAGAGGTGGGGCGTGGCTGACCCTCCTACATTAGCGTTGTGGTGTAGGAATATGGACCTGGTCATGGTAACGGAGCGCACAGTCTACAAGACCAGGGGAAACCCACGTAAGTGCAACAAACTCTGGGCTCCTTGGAACACCTTTAGAAGGGAATTATG
Source organism: Lissotriton helveticus (assembly GCF_964261635.1). Taxonomy (NCBI): domain Eukaryota; kingdom Metazoa; phylum Chordata; class Amphibia; order Caudata; family Salamandridae; genus Lissotriton; species Lissotriton helveticus. Next base: position 1,705,919,370 of record NC_136063.1, on the reverse strand, counting down.
TGAAATGTTACCGGAAGGAGATCTCGATAGTTCGGAAGAGTAGGGCGGTGAGGGGTAGCCCTGCACTGTTTTCGGGAGCGTGTCTACCTAGACGAGATCCATATAATGTATTTACAGTCTTAAGAATTGATGCACTGTCTAAATGATCATAATTGCTTATGTATCTATATTGCGAATCGGTTACATACCTACAAATGTAACCTGCCTATGTAAACGCTGTCATTATAACCGCTGTTCTACTTAATAAAATGTTTTTCACAAAAAAAAGGCGAGTGAACTGCACAGTTTTTTTGGTGCCTGGGTTTCTTTGAGTGCTGACCTGAAATTCTCACTCAGTAATTGCCTCTGGTGATGTAAGTAAACACCACTATAGTGTGGTATTGGGTGGCATCATCACTGAGTTTTGCTCCTAGGTACTCGTTTCCCTAGGTGAGTACTGGTGCGATCTGTGCAGTGATATATATAATTATCTCCTATACCTTAAAAATTGAAGTTTAATGTAGGGGAAGAGTATAGAGGTGAGGTTAAAAGGTGCAGTGGTGATGTGGTTCATAGGTGCTAATAGTATGTTGGACTAAGTAACAGTATGGTGGGCCAATATATGCTGGCCCAAGTAACAGTCTGGTGGGCCAGCATACTGCAGAACGATTCAAACTTGCCTACCAAAACACTGCCTAATACCTCCCCAGGAAGGAACATTTAGTGGGCAGGCACAGACCTAACTAAGGTGGGCTGGGTTGGTCCTTGTAAGGGTTGGGCTTGGGATTGGGAGGATCGGCTGGATATTGGGAGGGCTGGGTTTGAAAAAGGGGGATGTGAAGGATTTTAGAGCCATGAAGGGTATTGAAGGGTATAGGGAGTGTCGGGACTGGTTTTCCTATTCTTTTCTTCCCTTTCGAAGAGCTGGGGTGGGGTGGGGTGGGGAAGAGGACCTTAGAGTTTTAGGAGAGGGTGGGAAGGGGTTAGGATGGGTACTCTTTCTTTATTATGGCCTTGTGTTTTGCTTTAGTAGGGGGTAGGCTAGTTTCTTTGCATCTCTCTGGAAGGGCATTGTAGTGGTGGCAAGGTACTCTATTTCAGTTTGTGGGAGGGTGGGCCAGGGGGGTTAGGGAAGAGGTCAAGGACAATCATGCGGAGTTTATGGTACTAGGATGTGCTGGAGCCATCTTCATCACCTGAGCACTGGTGCTGAGACCAACTCCAGCACATCCATATCATCCATGAGGTTAAACTAAATGTGCCTTCCTGCCCCAGTGTCCCATGTCACCTGGCTGTTAATGGCTCTCCTGGAGTGTTATGTGTATTGTTTGCAGACATGTACAAAAGGCTTGTGTGTGGAGCAGTTATTCTCTTCATTGAGTATGATGGCCTGGGGGTTGTAGCCAACCCCTTCCTGAGCTTCAAATAGTGCCTACCCTGTCACTGGCAGATGGAGCTGACACCCATGCTAGTCTCCCTTTGTCTTCCTAGTCAGTTTGGTTCCAAATCCAGTGGGATGGGGGACCTGCCCCAGAACAGGGTTGAAGAGACCAGGAGGGAGGGGTTGCTCATTATCATAGCCACACTGCTGTTTGGGAAGAGGTAGCTCTCACCAGGGGAAGAAGGGTGATGGCATGTTGGATTTAGGTGGGCAGAGACAGTATGGCAGAGCTTTCCAAACTGTGTGTCCCGACACAGTACTGTGTCCCCTGCAAATGGTGGGTGTGTCGCAGGATGACACCAGTATTAAGAGCACTTAGCACATAAGGGCTGCTAATTAGGAGGCATTCCTTTGAAAGAGTGTCTTGGAGTCAGCAGCAGCAGCACGGACTCCAGACACTCTTCTCTATGGGGGCCGGGCGATTCACAACAAAGCCCCATTAACAAGTAAATGGTCTTTTAAAGACCTGCAAAGTACTCTGTGCGGCTGTGTGTGTGCCCGGGAAGCTGCGGTGTGGTGACAGATGGGAAGTGTCTGAATGTCAGCTTTGTGTGCGATGGATACGATGACTGCAGGAGATCTCAGCGATGAGCCGCACCACTGTGGTAATTCGAGTGTCTTTGTTTAGTGAACGAACAGAGCACATTTCAAGTAGTGATAAGATTCCTGCTGTAATTTACTGCCCGACTACTTCCTTGATGTATGTGCGAATAAGACCCATGCATTGAAATTTGCATATGTGTATACTAAACATACAAGTAGATGTGATTAATGATTTAGAATGAATTGGATTACACCCGATTTGTCTCTGGTGTTAAAAATAAAATAGATTGGGTACTTTAAACACCACCGCAAAGTTAGTGCAAGAATGCAAAACTCTTAACGTTATGAAGGAGAAGGTGAATGGACATGTCCTGGGGAGGCCATAAAATAGAGAAGCTGTATTGCTTGCCAGCACGTTTGGAGGAGCTGAGAAATAACAAAATGCATTGAAGTAGACTTTTAATGAGAAAGAGTAATATATGAAAAATGCAATATAATTTCAGTATGTTTTAGGGCCTAATGTACGGATTTCCCAAATTGCAAAAAGTGGGTGCAAATTGCATACCGTCTTTTTGGGAATGCAAACGAATTATGTGAACCAGCGAATATAATAAGAGGGAGGTGGGCGCAGAGGGAGGAGGGCGACAGAGGGGGGAGGGCGACAGAGTGGGGAGGGCGACAGAGGGGGGAGGGCGACAGAGGGGAGAGGGCGACAGATGGGGAGGGAGACAGATGGAGGGAGACAGATGGAGGGAGACAGACAAGAGGGAGACAGAGAAAGGGAGACAGACAAGAGGGAGACAGAGATAGGGAGACAGACAAGAGACCGAGGTAGGGAGACAGACAAGAGACCGAGGTAGGGAGACAGACAAGAGACAGAGGTAGGGAGACAGACCAAAGACAGATGGAGGGAGACAGAGAGAGAGGGAGGGAGGGAGACAGAAAGAGAGAGGGAGGGAGACAGAGGAGGGAGATGGAGAGGTAGAGAGAGAGAGGGAGACATGTGAGTGAGACAGAGGGAGGGAGAGAGAGGGAGCAAGATAGAGGTAGGAAGACAGCGAGAGAGGGAGTGAGAGAGACAGACAGAGATAGAGACAGACAGGGACAGACAGAGACAAATAGTGGCAGAGACAGGGACAGGGGCAGACAAATAGAGGCAGAGACAGGGACAGGGGCAGACAAATGGAGACACACAGTCAGAGAGAGGGAGACAGGGACAGACAGACAGACAGACAGCTAGAGGCAGAGAGGGAGAGGGAGAGGAGAGGGAGACAGAGAGAGAGGGAGAGGGAGACAGAGGGAGGGAGGCAGAGGGAGACAGTCAGGGGAGACAGAGAGAGAGGGAGACAGACAGAGGGAGACAGACAGAGGGAGACAGACAGATGGATGGAGACAGAGTGACCGAGACAGAGGGAGGGAGACAGAGGGAGGGAGACAGAGGGAGGGAGACAGAGGGAGGGAGACAGAGGGAGGGAGACAGAGGGACGGAGACAGAGGGAGGGAGACAGAGGGACGGAGACAGAGGGACGGAGACAGAGGGAGGGAGACAGAGGGAGGGAGACAGATGGACGGAAACATAGGGAGACAGAGGGCGACAGAGAGAGGACGACAGACAGAGGGAGACAGACAGAGGGAGCGAGACAGACAGAGAGAGACAGACAGAGGGAGACAGATGGAGAGAGACAGAGGGAGACTGAGACAGAGGGAGAGAGAGAGAGAGAGAGAGAGAGAGGGAGGGAGACAGAGAGGGAGACGGAGAGGGAGAGGGAGAGAGAGGGAGAGAGGGAGAGAGAGGGAAAGAGGGAGGGAGAGAGAGAGAGGGAGAGAGACAGAGTGAGACAGAGGGAGAGAGACAGAGGGAGGTAGAAATAGGGAGAGAGAGGGAGGAGAGGGAGGGAGACAGACAGAGGGAGACATAGAGAGAGAGAGAGAGAGAGAGAGGGAGAGAGAGAGAGAGAGAGAGAGAGAGAGAGGGAGGGAGACAGAGTGAGACACAGTTAGAGAGGGAGAGAGACAGAGTGAGGCAGTTAGAGAGAGAGAGAGAGAGAGAGAGACAGACAGACAGACAGAGAGACAGACAGAGTGAGTGAGAACTGCCCCCGAATCCCCCTTAGGTGGTTCGGGCTCGCTACGCTGGCTACACTGACTTACTGTGTCCCAAAATTATGCATCTCCAAAAAGTGTGTCCCCAACATGAAAAGTTTGGAAAGCTGTGCAGTATGGAATAGTTTACATTATAACACACAGGAAGTGCTTCAACATATAGTAGGGTAACCCCTAGGAAATTCTACACCGTTAGTTAGGGATTGGCAGTAGTTTCCCCCAACCTCGGGCAGGCATTAGTCATAAATTGGGCATCCCCAGTACCACCTTCAAATCACTTCTGGGTCTGTGGAAAAAATGAAGAGGACTGGGCTTGCTGTCTGTGACTTGATAGAAGCCTTGAAGACAGTACCTTCTCTCTCTACTGTATCCAGGGCAACAAAGTGTACTGCAAGGGTCATGAGGCAGACCTTCTGTTTGGGCTACAGGGACACAACAAGTTATATGAGGGTTTTGTCCTTTATTTCTAGCAGTCTCAAAACCGCAAGTGCTGTCCCTAAGATCTTGGACCCTTGGCTGGTGTGCTACTCCTGAAGTTTTCTGAAACTTGGAACTTAGAAATATTATGCAAACAGTTTGCTCTGAGAACTGGCAGGGGATCAGGATCCCCCTACTAAGCCAATCAGACAAAAGTGCAATTTCCTTGGGCCAAAGATTCAGGTTGCGACCTCTACATTATTTTCCACAGCAGCAAATCAAATCCAGTGGGCCCTTACAGAGAAAGTGTCCACCTTCTGGAGCATTCTTCGGCAACAGTCTACATCCTTTTCTCGCTGCATGACTGTGCGCTCCTAAAAAGTGACTAATGCCCCTACTGGGTGAAGTTGCTAAACAAATCTGGCCTGCAAGAGGTCTTCTCGGCACTAGGAGCTTTCCCACCAAAAGTCTATATTTTCATGAGACCTCATTTAGCAGCTATCCAATGTCATGGAGCCCTATTTGGCCCCAGCCTGCTGCCTTGTCCCACTGAGGATTGTTTTACTTTCATTCCAATACCAAAGGTAACACTTGGTCACTGAATCTGACCTGTGCTTCATCATGCTCGGCCCTAACTTTTGACACTGTTTTGATTAAGTGCAATCAGATTGCTGTGGCTGCCACTTAATGATTTTTTGGAGCTAATTTTTACCTTAAAAGGCTCTGATTCTAATGAATGCATATTTGTCATTTTGATGTGCTTTTATTTATTGAAATTTACACTATTTTTCTAAATTATTTTGGGATTTGTCTTGTGTGATGTTTCGCTTTACAACTGTTTGAGTACTGCGTCAACACTTTACTCATTGCCATCATGTTGAGCCTGACTCCTTTGTGCCGAGCTACCAGAGAGTTAATGTGAGAAATTTGATTATTGAAGTTAAGGAAGGAGCAAGCCCCACTCTGGCAACAACCACATTCCTTGTTAGGTTGAATTGCAAAGTCACTAGTTTAACCTGTGCTTAACCCTTTGGTAGCTTGGCTCAAAACATTTAGGTATGGCTTAGAGGCAATGGTTAAACTATTTATCCAGCACACAAACAACATAAGAAAGATCCTAAACCAATTTAGAAAAATACAGTACCATTTAGTAAATTAAATTATACCAGAACAACAAAAATCAAATAAGTCGGACTGAAGCAATTATATTGTTTTAGTGAAAATAGTACCTACTATAAGGGCTGTAAGCACTACTCGCCATCTGGTTGTGCTAGACCCGAGGCAGGTGACAGGTTCAGGCCAATACAGGGACCAGGGTATTGCCGCTGAAAAGTTACCCTCGAAGTCCGGCAAAAAAGTTTCATTTGCTGTGGAGGAGGTCACCAGGAGGATGCTCAATGTCGTAGACGCTCCTCACAAAGAGCAGATCAGGCGTCACGCATGGCGTCATTGTAGCACAAAGAGCCAGTATAGCGTCATGGATGGTTGTTGATGTAGCTTCACATTGGCAGTTGTTTTTTTTTTTTGCTGTAGCGCAAAGTCTTGGCTTAGTGTTTCCATTGTTAATGGCTGTTCCGGTTGTTGTGAAGAGCAAGTCTTGCCGGAGCTTCGCATTGGTGGTCGCCCTTGTCGGTCTTGGTGCGAACTAGCTCGTTCTGGGTCTTCAGTGGCCCAAACTTCAGGATTTTCCCCTTTTTATAGGGTGGAGTATACTCTGATGCCAACCAAAAGTGCAGGCCCTCAGGAGGCACCTCTTGAGGATCAGACATTCACTCTAGTAGAGGCAAGCAGGACTCAGTTAGGTCCAGTTGCAGGTCCAGGAAGGTCCAATTGCTACAGATCTTCTGGGTAGTTGCAGGGAGGCCGCTGAAGCTTTTTGTGGCCCTGTAGCTCACACAGGAGAGGTGAGTCAACTGACCCTTGGAGTCACTTTGATTAGCCTGGGATGAAGGGTATCAGTTCCATTCTTCTTTCTTAGGCAGCAAGGCAGACCTTTAATCAGCAGCACAGTCCTCCAGCAGCAGGACAGTCCTTCTTCTGTAACTCCCACAGGTTCAGGAATGTTTTGATGAGTGGTTCTGGAGGTCCAATATTTACCCCCACACCTGGTTTTTGAAAGTTCTTCCTCTTCCCCTGTCAAGGCTCCGAGCAGTTTGGGGATGACAAAAGGCAGGACAGGCCTGGTGTCAGGTTCTTTTCTGTGTGCAAGAGGCAAAGTCCTTTGATGGGGTGTAAGTGGGGCTAGGTAACGATCCTCCTCAGTATTCCTGCCAGGAAAAGCCCATCATGTTCCCACCTAATCCCCCTTTGTGTCACTGTGTGGGAAGATTACACAGACCACCAACAGCAGAGTCATTAACAGTCATGTGGCCCCGGATACTGGCAGAAGGTAAAACTGGTTGGGACAAGAAATCACCACATTTCTAAAAGTAGTATTTTCAGAATTATGATTTGATATCCGACTTTTCCATTAAAGATGGTTTAAAATTACGTTCATTTGACCGTAAGCAGCATACCTCTATTCACTCCCAATCCAAAGTTAACACCTACATGTAATAAGGTAACCCAGTGTTAGTGAATGGAAGAGATGGCATTACAGGTTTTAAAAAGACAAAGAGTTTTTCACTGCCAGGAAATTTAAAACTTAAGTACACATGTCCTACCTTTTAGATGGAATGCAGCCGGCCCTATGAGCCTTTAGGGGTGACTAATGAGTATTAAAAATTAAGGTTTAATCCTGGACAGGTCATAATACAAAAACGTCCCGAATCAGAGGCACAGATGTATACACAATATGGACAAAGTGGTGAGTGGCAAAGGACAAGAGGTAAAGTACGTCAGCAAACACAGAAAAATCAAGACCAAAAGATATAGTTAAAAATATAAGTTGTGTCTATTTATAACATTTGCATATTTAGAAACAATACATTCATGGAGTTAAAAACAATCTACCTTAAATAGTCTGAGGGCCTCCTTACGATTTTGGAAGTGTGGGAGCGGGACTATCGTGCTCCTGCACCGCCAAACCTGTGGTTGAACCACTCGCCAGATTAAGATTTTTCTTTTGTCTGACGGGTGGTTCTTTGGTGTTCCCACAGCAGTGCCTGTGAAACAGGCACCGCAATGGGAATGTCAAAATCAGTACCTGCACGGCATCGACTGCTACAGTCCATGCAGTGCAGGTACTGAGACTCATGCACACAGGGGGCACAACATGTGCCCCCTGCATACACTCCATGACCCAGAGGCATTCTTTCCTCACCATCACATGTTTCATGGCACCACCATAATGAGTATGGCAGTGAGGAAACTTGGAATATGCTTGGCGGGCTGCAGCGGCCCGCCAAGCAAAAGGTTGCCTCAAAACCACTGCGCCATCACTAGGGATCTCTGATCCCTGGTGGTTGCATTGATCCTAGGACTGCCTGACCTCCCAGGTCATAATAGTACAGTCAGAAGACCCCCACCGCTGTGTCTTCTGACTCACTTCTATTTATCAGATAGGATGCATTCCTGTCCTTTTCCCCTGCACCTGCACACACGGGGCATCCATGCGCCAATGCAGGCACCTTTGCACCATGGTGCAAGGGTGCCTGCATTGCGGGAATGATTATTAATGTACAGGAAGGTAATCCTTCCTGTACAAAAATAATCACAAGAGGCTTTTTCCTCTTTCTAGGTGCGCTGCGGAAGGCAGCAACCTTAGAAAAAGGAAAACGAGGAGAAATAAAGTTAAATCTCCTCGTGCCTACCTTACGCCTTCCCTGGGAGGCATAAGATTTTGGCGCTGCCTCAGGTTTATGATTTCTCATAAATCTGGAACTTGGTCAAAAAGCCATTGATGTTGGTGGGACTGCCCCAACCAACACCCATTGCATGCTCCTTTAATGCCGAAAACTGCGTTAAGGTGCCCAATATTTATCAGGCAGCAATAAGCCACAAAAAGTGGCTCAGTGCTGCCTGAAAAATATCACGTATGCTTCTGCACCAGGGAACGTCACAAAAAGTGACGTGCCGGTGGCACAATGGGCCTCATAAATGAGGCCCTGAATGTTTTTAAAATCATAACAATACATATATATAAGATACAGATACACATAGATATACACAATCCTATATTACAATACACTTAAAAAGAGAAGGGCTAGAGAGATATATAAAATCCAGAATACAAAAGTGTTTTCTCCTATTGTACCAAAAGGAGTTTCAACATGGATTCTTCTGAAAGGAGAGATGATTTCTGAATTCTGCCTTTCTTGCATTATTGTTCCTTTTTTGGATACAGAGCTTGAATTTTGACTATGGAAAAAATCATTTGGATTTCTAGGTGCGAGATGCAAAGAGCTATGAAGGAAATTGTTCTTGAGACGGCTAGCCAGCGCAGGGCTATGATGGCAGGAGTTATATGGTCAGTACAATCAAACTGAGAATTTTCCTAGCAGCAGGCATTCTGGATTTGTTAATGTTTGTTAAATAAACAGTAGTTAAGGCAACCCTTTGGCTGAGTTAAGATGTGAAAACTCTAGAACTGGTGAGGTCTGTTACCTGATGCTAATGGCCATCACATTCTTGGGCCGATTTTTGTGTGAGAGTTGAAAGCTCATAATTACGCTAGACCTGGGCAAAATTTTTATTCTGCTAGAGTAATGAGAGCCTCTTCAGTAATTTCACATTACTCTTTTGAAATGCAATTACAAATTATGTGATTGTGCTCATATGCGTAAGTATGAGTAATTTAGCATACACATTCTACCACAGGAGCATAGTAACAACAAACTTAGAAAGTTCAAGCTAGCTGCTGCTGTTCATGTTCTGTTGTATTTGGCACTTTTCTCTTAGCGCAAATGTATCCTCGGGTCCATTTGAGATGCGAGGATAAATGCTGGGTTATGCTTGTCATGCAATTCTGCGTCATCTTGGATGATTCTACTGTACTTTCATGTAATTATAGCAAATTTTGCATGGTAAACTAAACCCTAAATCACACCCAAGTTTTCAGTTCTGTTGATGTGGTGGAGGAGGTCCAATTTGATTGAGTTAGGCTTTGGTTGCGTCATTGTTTTTCCATTGACCTCATGTTAAAATTCCTATTAGTTAGAGGTTTATATTCAGGTAATTTTGTAGCATCCACTTGTCTACTTCATTCAGTAATTCAAAAAGAAAAAATATGGATGTCCCTAATCTGACACAGTTTAAAGTTTGAGAATAATCAATGTAAACTGAGTGAAAGGAGACCCGCTCAAGGAGTGAGGACAAGAATACATTGAAAGGAAGAGGGCAAATCGCTGGGTGTTGGAGAACGCTCATCTTTTGAGAGAATGGTGTTGACAGGATTCGAGGCACTGACACAATTTGTCTTTTTAAAGTAGTACAGAATACATTTTAAGCTGTATCATGTATTTCTATGTCATGTTGACTTTCACATGCAAGTTTGTGTTCCATAGTGGAAAAAGCTGTTCATCCATCAAGCAGGAGGAGTACTGCAACTATTGCGTTCTTGAGGAAGACACCTGTTTGTATGACAGAAAGGAGGTTGTTTCTATCAAGAAAATCTGAGATCTAAATGAACATTGTTTTTTTCAATCAGTCCACCTGGAAATGGTTCATTAGATGTAGATCTATATTTTTTTGCGTCTTCGAAGTCGATTCATTGGTTCAGTATAGGCTGTTTTCAATTCATTGAAGAATTCTCCGCATCACAGGGATTCGTTAATGATCACTCTGGCCACAGAGGTAACTTGGAGCATGTTCTTAAATTTATTTGGGAGCATAGATCAGTGGTCGATCTTGCAATTTTTAAGATCATAATTAGTTAATATGCTTTTTTTAAACAGTGGGTTTAAAAAACGTTGATTTGGATGTGAACTATCATATTAAATCTGCTGAAATGTCAGCATGATTGGTTATGAACCACTTTTGGTAGAAAGTAGAATGGTATTACTCTGCATAAGTATATTCCGAAACAAATCCTCAAGTGTATTTTAATCCATCACAAAGGGCCCAGCAGCAGCATATGCAATTTTACAGGGCGGAATTAATTTGCTTCCATGTTGATAAATATATCTTGTCAAGCAAGAAGCCAACGCAATGATGATACCTCTCATGGCAGCAACCAAGACTGCCAGTTGGATTTACAGTCAATCAGGTCACCTAGGTGATTTGAGCAAACCCAACCGGGTCCGAAAGGCATCCAGACAGCCTGAATCTTTCAGAGCTGATTCATACAGCTCTATGGACATAGTCTCCGGATGAGTGATTATGATGACAGATTCAGACAGCCATTCCAATTCGGTTTGCCAGGGACAAAATGGCTGCCAGAATCTGTCTTGGGGGGCCCGTTGTGGCACCACTTCATACTGAGTCTTATGAATATAGCCGTGGAGGTACCCAGGGGACCCCTCTTCCCAACGATGCCCAATGTGGCAGGCACCATGGGGGGCCAGCCACAGGGTGCAAGGTTTTCCCCAACCACCCCTTTTTTCAATGGGAGCCTGTTCTTATTCGGAACACAGGCTCGCATTGAAGTCAATGCGAGCCCGACTCAACGATGTTGGGAAGCATCGTTATCGGTCATCCAGACGTAGAGGACCTGATTCACTTAGAAACTGTTCCGGAATCAATTAGTTCAGGACAGTTTCCTAACAACATCATAAGCGGCCCCTATGAGTAGGTTTCCTGTACCCAAAATGTATCTTTTGTTTTTTAATTTTAAACATTTATTGAGTAAAACAACATGAACAGTACAAATAGTAAAGAGCATCATTAACAAAACAAACAATATAATGTATTCAGCATGTATAACGTAAATAATATAGTTACATAGCACAACACTAAGATATACATACATGCACAATCAACAGTGTAACTTCAATCACTCTTAGAGCTGTCTGAGGGCTGCAAATGTGGGAAAGAGAACCTCGGTTGGAAGGTGGGTGAAGGTGGAGGGGGTGTGCAAATTGGGCAATGTAGAGCATATTTTCCAATGTCTTTTATGCATCTCAGTTAGTCCCTCAAGAGGGGTCAGTCAGTGTTGAGTCTAGATAGGGGGAGCATCAGGTCCAAAACATTTGCAAGTTATCCTGTTATTTGTATGTGAGCTGCTCAAATCAGAAACTTTAAATATTTCTGCAAACCAAAAGTAGCTGGGGGAGTGCAATGTCGTTGCACACATAGTTTGACATTGGACATATCTGTCACTATCAGCTGTCTCTTTTGACCTACAACGTCAAATAAGTCAACTGTGTCATGGAGCATGACTAGATGTTTGGTCAGAGGAAGATGAAAATCCACGGTCTGGTGAATATTGTTTCCTATTCAGGACCAGAAACGTTGAATCTAAGGGCACTCAGATTTGATGTGGGTAGTGTTGTAGGAGGTTTCAGTACATTGCCAACAGGTTGAGTGATGTAGGAGACTAGCGTTACCTAACTTCTGCGGGGCCCAGTGCCAGTCCTGAATAATTTTAAAGAGACAGAACTTCATCCTAGACTTGCATTCTTTCTCATCTAGTTCCATCATTATTGTTGCCCAGTGTTGTTCCGTATAGTCCATACTTACCCTGAGGGAAAGAAATAGATTTCCCATGCATAAGGAGTATCGTACCTATATTATGTTAGCATGATGCATCTATACGTACCCCCTTTTGCTTACAAAAAATATACCTATATATCGATATGCGCTTGCAGGGGAAAAAACTTTTATTCGCTCCTTGCGTATCTATTGCTAACAGAGTAGGCCGAGAACCATACAGATGTCATTTTTCGAACCTATGCTCGAACACGGGCTGTGATCACGTGTTAGTCTCAGGCAGTTGTCAAGCCCCAGTTCATCTGAATTACTTGGAGCAGCTGAACGTAGGCTGTCTATTAGAATGTCCTGAGACTCAAGGTCGCATCTGGCTTTGGGTGCGATTAGCGTATTCCTGCAGGCGCCGTGCCTACACTCCCGGGCACCAAGACGAAAGGGAGTCACCCCTCCTGACCTTCCCAGTAATAAATAGTTACGCTATGAACTAATCATCTGTGCCATATATGGTCCTTCCCTGGAGCTCGAGGGCCAACTGATATTTTTCCTTTGCTGTGATTATATATGTTGAACCGAAAAGTATATAACCTCATGTTTGAATCCGAGCCAACAGTCTTCTCCGCGCACCTGATGGGTGAGGGTTGGAGAGGCTCCTCTATAGAGTATTTTGCTTAATTAATGATTGAACTATTCTTCACTGCCAAACGACTGATTATTTGGTAATAGGATTGGGACTATTGGTAGGTGTATTCCTTAATGTTATTTTTATAGTACTTCAGTTGGCGACTCTGGTGAGACTCCGTGATAGGGTCGTCCTCCCCGTAACCGGGTAGAAAGGACAAAAGAAAGGGAGCTCTACTCGAGCGGGTGGACGGACCGAATTTTTTTTTACTAACTCCGCTCTCCCGATCAGAGTGCCCCAGCTGCTAGTGACCCTTCGCCGGAGTCCTACAGGGCGTAACCCAGGAGCTGACGGCGTTGGTCTTCAGGAGTTGGCAGTGGAGAATACGCAATTGTACCTGTGTGCACCAGGTGAGTGGATTGTTTTTGATGTCTTTTGGAACGCGCTGTTGAGCAGCATTTTTGAAGCAGTTAACAGTGTAGGATTTGGTGGTCGGTGTACCATGGAGAATCTTGGGGGTCTGACGGGGCAGCATTGTGGCTACACGGGTAGATGCTCCACGGACTTGTTTTGTGAACAATAAAGATGCCGATCGGACACCCTGGTGTGACTCGTGTGGTGCGCACCCGGCCGGACTGTTCTCGGAAAGGCCTGTGGTTGTACCTGGGTAGCCTTGGGGACATATCTAAAGCGATGCTAAGGAAGCGGGCTTAGTCAGAATAGTCCCACGGGTGAACCAGGAAGACTGTAGGATGATCTGTAGGACAGTCTGTGGTTATACCTGTCCGACGGTCTCTTGGTAGTCTTTGGACTGCTTAATTTTGGTATCTGTTGGTCTGGAATCTGAATTGATTGATTCTACATGAACAGGAGTCAACGGGCTCTGTTCTTTGTTTGGAAAGACAGAAAAGAGACATGTCGTTTTGATTATCTTTATATGTACATATATTATTGTTCTGTGTATGTTTGAGTAAGAAGTGAGTTGGAATATGTTGTAAATGTTTGAACATGGTGATGTTTGGAAGTATGTTTTTATGACTGAATGAGAAATACGTGACAAGAATCACTCCCGGTACTTACTTTTAGGTGATTTTAACATTCATGTAGATGCGGGGAGCTCCACTGAGGCTATTCGTCTCGGTGAGACTTTTACTATGGCTCACCTCAAACAGTGGGTGGAAGTCCCTACGCACGTGGGCGGCCATGTCCTCGACCTGGTTTGCTCCAATTTTGACATCACCATGACTCTTCCTGAACCTCTGACGTGGTCAGATCATGGCCTGATCAAATTCTCCTGGCAGTTAGATAAGGACTTGGAAAAAAACCCTCCTTTGGCCCACTCGCAACAAATTAACCTGACCGCTTTGTCTGATTCTCTTTCTTGCTCTCGACCAGCACCGTCCATGGAGATTGAGGCGGCTGTTGATGCATTCAATCTTTGGGTTGCGAACGGTTCTGCTGCCTCCACAAATGCGGGATGCATTCGCCGGATGCGGTCGAGACCCTCACAGCCATGGTTTACTCATGCCTTGCGAGAACAGAAGCTGGAATGTAAGAAACTGGAGCGCGTCTGGAGGCAAGCCTACCTGCCGGCCGCTAAAAAGAACTTACGTACTGCTCAAAAGGATTACTATGCTGCGATTAAGGCAGCTAAAAGTAGGTACTATTCGGAGAGAATCGCGAAAGCAGACAATAATAGTAAAGAGATTTTCTCGATAGTCCAGAATTTTCTATCGCCATGTGCTGCTCAACCCCTGCTTCCCTCTTCTGTCCAATGGTGTGAAGAACTTTCCTTCTTTTTTACTGATAAAATTAAGAAAATCCAACTGGACTTAGAAGCTGTTCAGAGAACTTCTCAGACCCTACCTGCTTTACCGCTACTGGAGAGTCACAAATTGGAGGCCCAGTTCGTTGCTTTCTCGCCTGCTTCTGAATCTGACATACGGGCAGTCCTGGCGGCCTTAAAGTCGGGGTCACCCTCAGACCCATGTCCTGCTAGGGTTCTGGGAGGGATAACGGAAACCATTAACCAGGAGGTGACACAGACTATTAATATTTCTCTATCCTCAGCTACTGTCCCGGGCAGCTGGAAGCAAGCGAAATTGCTACCACTTCTTAAAAAGGTTGGACTGGACCCAACAGCGCCGTCGAGCTACCGGCCCATCTCATTGTTGCCAGCTTTGGCAAAAGTGTGTGAGAAGGTGGTATTTAGACAGCTTGATAGTTTCATCGAGTCCTCCCAAGCGCTACATCCAGCACAGTCAGGGTTCAGAGCTGCCTATAGTACCGAGACGGCACTGGTTGAGGTCTCGGAGGCGGTTCGGGAGTGCCTGGACGGGGGTGGCAGAGCGGTCCTGATTTTATTGGACCTCTCTGCCGCCTTCGATACGGTGCCCCACTCACTGCTCCTTGCGAGACTAGAGGCCGTTGCTATCTCGGGCCTGCCCTTGACTGGATAACATCATTCCTGAGTAATAGGAAACAGCAGGTCTGGATGCCTCCTCACACCTCCTCACCGAAGAGACTGACGACAGGGGTCCCGCAGGGGTCTACTCTAAGCCCCTTACTCTTCAATGTATATATGACTCCCCTACTTTATCTGGCGGAACAGCTGGGAGCCAAAATAATGGCCTATGCGGATGATACGCAGCTGCTTTTCACCTGGCCTAAGGGTATCTTTGATCCATCTACCGTACGGCTCTGCCTGTCAGCGGTCTTTCGGTGGCTTGCACAGGTCCAACTTAAGTGCAACGAGGACAAGTCCGAGGTCCTTTTCTTTGGTTCCTTCCCTGACAACTTTAAGGACCAGATATGGCCCTCGGACCTGCCCTGCCCTAACTCAGTGGGAGGTCCAGCCAAGAATTTGGGGGTCTGGTTTGGACAGGACCTTAAATTCTCGGACCACATCAACAAACTGACTGGCATTTGCTTCGCCACTCTTAAAACGTTGAGAAGATTTTTCCCTCTTCTCCCTAGAGTAGAGTAGAGCCCTGATTTTGTCTCGGCTCGACTATGCAAACGCACTATTTAGTGGCTTGCCTGACTACATGGTACACCGCTTGCAGGTGATCCAAAATGCGGCGGTTCGTCTGCTATTCTCGCTACCTAGGAGATCCAGTGTGCGGAGCTATATACGAAGCCTTCACTGGCTTCCAGTGCCGCATCGAATTCTTTTTAAGGTTCTGGTTTTGGCATTTCGAGCGGTCCATCGTCTTGGACCGGTTTATCTGCAGAAACGGTTTTCATTCTATACCCCAAACCGTGCACTGCGCTATGTCAAATGGCCCTGCCTAGATACAAATATGCCAGACTGGGAGGCCAGTCCATTGCAGTTAAAGCCGCCAGAGCCTGGAATGCACTTCCTCTGTACCTTAGAGCCTCTTCGACCATCTCTGTTTTTAAGAAGGGGTTAAAAACCCATCTGTTTAATGCCCCTCTCTAGTTGGGTTGGTTATGCTATGTTCTGACACTCTCCTTGTCTAAAACTCACCGCGCCAGGATACTCTGTAGTAACAGAGCGCGATACAAAAGATTTAATAACATAACATAACTATGCCATGTGTTAGCTAATTGAGTTGTTTTGGATGTTGTTACCGCCCTAATGATACGCGCTTGGCTGAAAGTCAACCTGCCCCGCCTGAGGGCAGCCCGAGTTATGATATGTATGTAAAGCATGGTATTACACCTCTCTTGTTTAATACATTATGGCATAAATGTACTAAGGATAACGTAGAGTTGCAATGGCCCTTAACTGGGTCTTTTGATGAGACAAAGATACATTTTCTGCAGGATCGATTGTTTTCTAAACGTAGTCGACAGTCAATGTTTGATTCCCTAAACCTATGGCAGAAGGAAGCCAAGAGTAGATGTATACGGGAGGAGAAAGTATGCAAAATGAAGGGAGGTCAGACGATTATGCAGAAAGCCATTGCTTATGATAAAGCTCAAACTGAACAGGGAATTGATTGTGCCGATAGGCAATTTAGATTGCAAGTGAATAAGACCTATGTGGTTAGGACTGAAGCGGAGGATGAAATGGAGGATTTATTGGATATTCGGCCACCTCCACCTTATGCTCCACAACGTATATATCCTTTAGTTCCCCCAACTCCAGTACAGGTCCCTTCAGCCTCTGCCCCTGTTGTTTCCTCTTCCTCTATCTCTCCAGGAACGTCCTCTGTTTTAGCTCCCTCTGTGTCTGAGACGGCTACTGTTACATCGCCATCTTCTGTTATGTCCACAGCTGTTTTGTCTCCCCCTACCCTTGCGTGGGCTTCCCATTCCGCGAGCACGACCCCAATCCTTAGCTGTTTCAACTCCATCTCGTGTTCCGATGAATTTCGACACATGAAAGTTGTTTACTCGTTCGACTGAAGGACTAAATGAGAAACAGATGATTAAAAATCAGTCATCCCAGTGGATGTGACAGCCTATTTATTCTATAACTGATATATGGAACACGCTTCAGGACTTTGAGCCTGTTATGCAGCAACATGCCCTGAAACACCTGGCCCCAGTCTTTTCACTTTAAGGGAACACTGTTTTGCAGGAGGGATGGCCCCCCAAGTGATGTATGATATTCGGGACAGGGCTCAAAAGTCTGAACTTAGACCAGAGGAAGTGTACAAAAATGTTGAGGTTTTATTAAGTTATCGAGGGCGGATGCACCAAAAATGTTCCTCATGGAACTCTCAGCACCCTATGCGGGAAGTCCATCCTATCTTTCATCCTGAAATACCAGACTTAAAGAATGATCAGGATGAGGTGACTAGACCTCGTGTAGAGGCATGAGTGCAGGAACAATGGGTTTACAGTGAAGTCCTCTCGCTAAAATCACAACTACCTGACCCTCGTAAGAATCCCACGGCTTATTATAAAGAACTCACAGAAGCGGCTTCCTCAGCCGTTATGACCCTAGCTAACATAGGGCTATTTTTTTTGCGTTGTTAGTCTCTGTTGATGTATGGCGTCAGGTGCATGAACAGGACCATGTTCAGGAGTTAGGCGGAACATGGGAACAGATAAAAGATTGGGATAAGGAACGTAAGCCTGGTGACAAACCAAAACCCGAACTATTGGCGTTACCTGGCCGCATTATTACTTACATGCATTCCTTATTTCTGCCTCGTAATGTGGATTGGGATAAATTGACAGCATGTAAGCAGAAGAAAGACAAAAGTGTTTCTGATTTCTTGACTAGATTTGAAGGCGTATTCATTGATTTTAGTGGACAGGATTTATCATTGGAGGGGGGTATACGATTATTTGTTAATCGTTTTTGTGATCAATTTGTTACCGGATGTTTCTGCACGGCTACAAGCCGCTGAAAGTACCTGGACCACGTCTACGTCCTCGGTCATATTGAGTATGGCCAAATATTACGAACTTAGAGAAAATGACAGTAAGGATAAGACGGAAAAGAAAACGAAAGATCTTAAGACACAGGTGTTGTTACAACAAGTTGTTCGAAGATAAGGCAGAGAGAGGTGGTAGAGAGTTCGTCCCGAGGGGGGCGGGATCTGGACGAGGCGGAGGGCCTGTTGTTGTTTTGGGAATAAACCAGTGTGCTTACTGTAAGGAGGAAGGGCATTGGAAATGTCAGTGTCCATTGTTGCTGGCTCAGAATGGGGCTATGAGAGGAGGAGGAAGAGGTCGAGGTGGTGTGGATCGCAGTGATATGCGATGAGAGGAGGCGACGCACGTTTGATCAGAAAATAATTATTTCGATAATCCGAGAGGTAGGCAGTATTATAATGAGGACTGTGCGATGGATGCAACCGAAGGCTATGCCTATACATAGGACAGCCAAGGACAGAATAGGGGCCAGGTGTCAGTACCCGTTGATCAGCAAGGTCCTTATATAAAGGCGCATTTGATGGAGACATCTGAAAAGTTTTTAGTTGATATGGGGCGATGAATAGTTCTATTTCTCGTTCTCTGGTTCCAGGGGCTGCTTTCTCCAGGCAAAATAATGTTTCAGTGGGATTCGTGGGAATTCTAGTGGTGAGCCCCATTTCCAAACCTATTCCATTCACAATTGGTCCAGTTACGGTAGACTCCCGGTTTCTTTTGACTTCCCATTGTGGTGAAAATGTATTGGGCTTGGATTTGTTGAAGAAACTACATGCAGAAATGTATTGTTCACCTGATGGTGTTTATTTGACTATCAATCCCCTTGACCTGGTGTGACGTTTTTACAGGTAGAAAATACACCATGACCTAAGAGATTAGTGTTAATTAACACCCCAAGGGGATATAGAAAAATTATTTGGCATCAAATCCTCAAAGTGGGTCTATTTATGTAGGTGTAATAATAGGTAAGGCCCTGTATTGTTGTTATCAATCCCCTTGGCCAACATACTTTGCAGTGTTTCACCAAAAATGAACCCCTCCCTCCTGAGTTTGCTGGTATCCCAGTGATGCTGTGGGCAGTATACAACCTTTACAATGAAACTTTTACAACGAACTACCATTACAACGCAACTTTTACAACGCAAACTATTACAACGCATTGCGCTGGGGGGTGCTCTAGGATAGGGAATAGGTTAATTTACTATCCAATCACCTTCCCTAGTGTCCACGGGGACTGGAGTTGGAATAGTAAATTAAACTATTCACTATCCAACACCCAAAAGCACTATGCGTTGTAATGGACTGCGATGTAAAAACCGCGTTGTAAAGGCAGGCGTTGTAACAGCCTGCGTTGTAACGTCATACATCTGCTGTGGGCCACTGGAGACACAGATGTAGGATTATTAAGGATTCCACCCGTTTCTATTGCTTTGAAGCAAAATTCACGGCTTCCACGTATACCTAAGTACAAAATTTCTCCGACAGGGGAGAAAGCTTTGCTCTCCATCATACAAGATTAGATCAAAAAGGGTGTGGTGGGTGGTGGAGGAGACAGCTGCTAATATATGCAACAGCCCCATTTTACCGATCTTAAAAAAGGCCCCTGTTGGAAGTGATCCTGACTATGTTGATACTTATCGTTTTGTGATTGATTTGCGTGAAATTAATAAAATAGTGGTGCCCCAATACCCTGTGGTTTCTGACATCACTACTATTCTCACTATGATTCCTTCCACTGCTAAATATTTCTCTGTGATCGATTTAAAGAATGCTTTCCTTAGCATTCCGATGCATCCTGATAGCCGCCATATTTTGTATTGTATTGATTGTATTGTATTGTATTGATGATTTATAAAGCGCGTTGGCTACCTAGGGGCGTCCCAGCGCTATGAAAAGAGTGAGTTGGGCTGGGGAGGCTGAAGTACGAGAGGCTGAGTGAAGAGTTAAATTGGAATTTTGCTGAAGAGCCAAGTTTTTAACAGTTTACGGAAGGTGAGAAGGTTAGGTTCTGATCTGATAGGGAGGGGAAGGGTGTTCCAAATCTTAGCCAGGTGTGAGAAAGCGAGCGGCCTCCACACCTGGCCTTCCTGATGCGTGGTACTGAGGCGAGGTGGGAGGTCGCCGATCTGAGGGTAGATAGGCTTTCACCAGGGGGGAGTTGATAGAGGGGCCTGTTCCCCAGTAGGAGCGGTGTGCGATGCACATGCTCTTAAATTTGATTCTTGATCTCACCGGGAGCCAGTGAAGGTCCTTCAGTCTGGCTCTGACTGAGGATCTGCGGGGGATATCCAGGAGAATTCTTGCCGCACATTTTTGGATAACCTGGAGTCTGTTGAGTGTGGATTGTGGGGCCCCCAGATATAGTGCGTTTCCACAATCGAGACGGGAGAGGATCAAGCCTTGAACCATAATCCGTCTTGAATGGAATGGGAGGAGGGGAAGAATTTTGCGGAGAAGTCTCATCAGCCCAAAGCAGGTGGCAGCAAGCTTGGTGGCTTGATAGTTGAAGGTTAGAGTATGGTCAAGCCAGATGCCTAAGCTCTTGATTTGCTCCTTAGGTTGCGGGGGGCTTCCTAAGCAGAGAGGCCAGATGGGGTTGATGGATTTAGAGATGTTATTTCCAAGGAGCATTATCTCTGTTTTGTCCCCGTTGAGTTTGAGGCAAGAGCTAGACATCCAAGCAGCGATGGCTTCAAGGCAAGTTCGTAATCTGTGATGAGAGTTCAGAAGGGGTCCAGTGCTACCACTAGCTGCGTATCATCCGCGTAGGTGACGATTTTCACCCCGAAAGGGCGGACGACATCAGCTAGGGGGCGTAGGTAAACATTAAAAAGGGTAGGGCTCAGGGAGGAGCCCTGAGGCACTCCACAAATGAGGGGTTTACTGGCCGAGGTAAAGTCCCTTTCAAAGACTTGGAAGGATCTATCTGTAAGGAAAGACCTCAACCAGTTGAGTGCTGTACCTGACACTCCTATTTTATTCAGCCGGTGAAGTAGGATGTTATGATTGACAGTGTCGAAGGCGGCACTTAGGTCGAGTAGGACGATGGCTGTGGATCCGCCATCGTCCAAGATCCTCCGTGCCTCCTCTGTCACTGCAATAAGTGCAGTTTCCGTACCGTGACGGGGCCTGAAGCCGGTCTGAGAGAGGTCTAGTATGTTGTTGACTTCCAGGAAGTCAGTGAGAATGATGTTTACATGCTTCTCGAGAAGTTTGCTAAGCCATGGCAAAAGGGAAATAGGTCTATAGTTGGCGGGGTTGGACTGATCCAAACTGGGCTTTTTTAGTAGAGCTTTGACCATTGCCCTTTTCCATGGAGGTGGAACAGTACCAGTCTGAAGGGAGGAGTTGAGCAGGTTTTGTATGGTGGGCGAGATCAGTTGAGTTATCTGAGTGAGAGCACTGGGGGGAGCTGGGTCGATAGGTGATCCAGATTTAACCTGGCTCATGAGATTTTCCAGTTTGGCAAGTTCTAGTGGGGGAAAGCTATTGAGCACGCTGGGGGGAGCCGTCGTGTGGTCTATGTTGACGGAGTCTGTGGTCATGGTAACTGTGGGGGGAAAAGAAGAGTTGATGGTTTCTATCTTTTGATGGAAAAACTCAGCTATTTCCTCGCAGTGGGTCTGAGTGTTATTGTAATGCTTTGGGGCCTCAGGAAGTTGCAAAAGGGATTTTTCTATCTGATAGATCTCCCTAGGTTTGGAGGCTGCCTCCTCGATCTTAAGTTCAAAGTATTTAGCCTGGGCTAGATGGATGTTTGATTTGTAGTTTTTGATTGCCGTTCGGTAATTTGCTTTGTCTGCTGGGAGGTAACAGAGGCGCCATTTCCTCTCCAGTCGTTTACAGACACGTTTGGCTTCACGTAGATCACTCGTATACCACGGGGCTGTAGGATTGCCCCTCTTAGGATTGGAATTTTTTAGTGGTAGTACTGTGTCTAGGGAGCTGCTGATCCAGTTGTTATAGTTCTCGTTATCTCGAGTGGGAGCGGAGGTGTTAATGGGTTTGGTAACTTGTAGGAGATCCTGCCACTCAGTTAAAGAGAGTTTAGACCAGTTGCGGGAGCGTTGAGTCGTAGGGGGTTTGGGGGGGAGGTGCAGGGACAGGGTCCAGGTGAGTGGGATGAGGAAGTGATCGGACCAAGGAAGGGGGGAAGGATTTCCGACATGAAGATTTTTGCAGTTGCTAAAGACGGGATCTAAAGGGTGTCCTTTTTGGTGGGTGGGCCCAGTAACACGTTGGTGTAACTGAAGGGCAGTTAAGCTAGAGAAAAGTTCTCTGGCTACAGAGTCATTAGGATCGTCTAGGTGGATGTTAAGGTCGCCTAAGATAGTAAAGTTGGCAGAGCTAACTGCAAGATTTGCCGCTATTGAGGCGAGATCCGAGAGAAACTGTCCTTGTGGTCCCGGCAGACGATATATAAGCATACCCGAAAAGGTATGTGTGGCGCTGAATTTTATAAAAAAAAGGTAGGCATTCACAGTCCGGAAAGTTTATAGGGGTGCTAGTGACAAGGTAATCTGTTTTATGGATTACTGCCAGGCCACCGCCAATACCTTTTTTGTGGTCTAGGCGAAGTAGTTGATAGCCGGGTGGAAGCGCTTGTACCAGATCAGGTTCGGAATGTTTCTGAAGCCAAGTTTCTGTGGCAAAAAGAACATCTGGGCTCTTCTCCTCCAACAATAAGGCAATTTCCGTGGTATGTTTGGGGAGTGAGCGGCAATTGAGCAGCAACATCATGATTGATGTGGGTTTCTTTATACTGTGGGTGAAATGAAATCCACACTGATTACACGCGGAGTGCTGGATAGAGGGGTCCCAAGTGTGTAGACAGGGTGACCTAACTGTCTGGTTTAGTTGGTGTAAGAGCTGTGGGTGGTAGGGAGTGGCCCCTGGCCCCGGTCGGTCGCGGACGGGTGCAGACGGGCTTGCCTTAGGCGCGCCTTTGGCGCGCAAACGTCGCGCCCGCTGCGCGACCGGAATATGCACATGATTTATACTGCTCCCGGGATTGTCGGTCAAGGGGGCGTGGCCTAAAAAAGGGCCGTGGCCTCTGCTCGTGGCGGAAGGGCGCGAAGGGGTGTTGGTGAATAGCGTGCTGTGTCAGCGCTGGCTCTGCTGCTTCTGACCGCTATTTTCCCCAGGTAAGTGACTATAAAACACAATTATTCAGTGACAGTCCAATATTAAAACACAAGTAATCTGTGACAACAAATTTTAAAAAAATGAGTGCCTCGCTCCCGGCTTCCGCCTCAGGAGCACAACTCTAAGCTTCTCATTATCTGGTCGCAGCTTCTGGATGTGTCGTGCTTCCCAGGGGTACACGGAGAGTCCTAGTATTTATAGTCAAGCTTTGAAGACATAATAATAATAATAATAATACTGTATTTTCTATAGCGCGAACAGGTACCTCAACTAGGAGGTGTCCCGGCGCTGTGAGAGCAAAACAAAGCCAGACTGCCCGGTAAGCGAGCAAAGTTAATGATCCAATGAAAATAACCAAAACTTGAGCTGTTTCCTAAAGCTCTGTTCTGACGGGGCCCTTTGCAAATCAGGTGGTAGGGTGTTCCACAGTCGAGCCGTGTTAGCTGAAAAAGTCCGACCTCCCAGTCTTGCCCTTTTGACTCGTGGCGCACTCAGTAAAACCCGATGAGTGTATCTAGGGAGTCGTAATCTCAGATAATTAGGGCCTGAGCCATGCAGAGCCCTAAAGGCCAGTGTAAGAGCTTTAAATTTAATCCTGCTGGATATCAGCAGCCAATGCAGAGAACGAAGATGGGGGGAGACATGCTCTTTAAACGGTATATGCTTCAGCAGCCTAGCCGCCGCATTCTGTACAGTTTGCAGCCGTTGGGTCAGATATTTAGGAAGACCCATATACAGGCCATTGGCATAGTCCAGCCTCGATGTAATTGTGGTATGGATCACCGTTTTCCAACAGGACTCAGGCAGTAGTTTCAAAATTTGTCGGAGGTTCCTCATTTTATTCAAGCAGCATCCGGTGACTTGCTGGATTTGAGGCGCGAAAGAAAGATTATCGTCCCATTTTACCCCAAGGTTCTTTGCCCAGTGGCTGGGGGTGGGGGGGGTCCCCATCTCAACCGGCCACCATAATTCTGCCGGGGGGGGGGGTTTGCCAAAGAAGATCACTTCCGTTTTTTATTGGATGATTTGGTCCTGCCCCCTGGTAATGTGCTTTTGCAATATGTTGATGATCTGTTAGTGGCCTCTGATACTGAGGAGGGTTGTACGGAAGCCACGGAACAATTATTGCCTCATTAGGCGGCTAATGGCAATAAAATTTCTCTTTCTAAATTCCAATATTGTCGACAGCAGGTGACCTACCTAGGTCATCTACTATTGGAAGAGGGAAGGAGACTAACCCCTGAGCGTGGGACTACCATTTTTAATATGTCTGTACCTCGTACTCAGCGTGATGTTCGTACATTTTGCGGCATAACTTACTGTCGCCAATTGATCCCTAATTTTTCCCTTCTCACTTAACCTCTCCTGTATTTAACCACTAAAGATGTGCATGAACCTTTACCCTGGACTGATGCTTGTCAAAATGCTTTTGACTCTTTGAAATCTGCGCTTTGCTCTGCACCCGTTTTTGGTACTCCTGACCACCAAAAACCTTTTGTGCTTTATGTACACGTAGTGGACAGCTGCTCGCTTTCTGTGTTAACACAAGGATTTGGTGGCAAGCAGATACCTTGCGCCTATTTCTCGGTGGTGTTGGATAACGTCGCCAGAGCACTCCCTAGCTGTTTAAGGGCTACTGCTGCAGTCGCAGTGGCTATTCGACAGTCGGAAGGGCTCGTTCTGAACACTGATCTCACAGTGATGGTACCGCACGCTGTGGATACATTATTGAACAAAACGAAGACCCAGCACCTTACGAGCGCGCGTCTAACAGGGTACGAATTGATTTTGTTTGCTCCCCACATTACCATTAAATGATGTGCCACTCTGAACCATGCTACGTTACTACCCCTCCCCTCGAACGAAAGGAACAATGATGTTCATGATTGTATATTTAGGACGGAGGACGAGACGAAGGGACGGGTAGACTTGACCGACAATCCTCTATCTGATCCTCAAGGGGAGTTATATGTCGATGGCTCTTGTTTCAAATTACCAGATGGCACGACAACTGCTGCATATGCGATAACTACTCTTCACACTGTAGTTGAAGCTTCTCGAGTAACCTATCAATCAGCACAGGCAGCCGAGTTAGTGGCATTGCTTCGGGCCTGTGAGCTAAGTGAAGGATTGAGAGTAAATATTTACACCAACAGCCAGTACGCCTTCTGCGTGGCTCATAGTTTTCGACGACTTTGGGCCGAAAGAGGTTTTCTCAATTCCCATAGTCAGCAAATACAGCATGGCCCCTTGATTTTGCGATTGCTGACAGCATTAACGTTACCAGAGATGGTGGCTGTAGTTAAATGCAGTGCACACAAGGCAGTGGCTGATGCAATGGGGGAAGGTATTGCCTTTGCTGATCAAGTAGCCAAGGAAACTGCAAAATCCAAATTGACCTCAGTGTTTGTGACTAGCTCTGCTAGGTGGGTGGCTGAAACAGAGATGTTTAATAACACCATGGATAGTGTCCGAGAAATACAGAAAGAAACTACCCCTATTGAGCTGGCTCACTGGAAAGAGACAGTGGAGAAATTAGATGCAGATGATTGTTCAATTGATTTGACAGAAAAACAGCAGTGGTTGTTGCCTAATGCATTAGTGAATGCGCTGGTGACAATGGCCCATGGTTCAGCTCATATTTGGGCAAAGGGTATTTGTGCATTATTAGATCCTGTATGGTACAATCCCAAAATTCCAAGGACCGCTGCTTATTTTGTGCAACATTGCATGGTTTGCTTACAACATAATCCTGGGGGCAGAGAACCTGTCCTGAGTGGAAACTTTGCACCACCATCTTTGCCTTTTGAGGTGCTCCAAATGGATTATATCCAATTGGAGCGCATAAATAATTTAAAGTATTTCCTGGTGGTGGTGTGCGCTTTCAGTAAATGGGTGGAAGCCTAACCGACCAAAGAAAATACTGCTTTGGCAAAGGCGTTGGTAAAGGAATACTTCCCACACTATGGATTGCCTCGGGTGATCTGGAGTGATAACGGAGGACATTTTAATGCAGAACTCATCAGTCTCATTTGTAATGGACTACAGATTAAACAGAAATACCATGCGGCTCGACACCCCCAGTCCGCTGGGTTGGTCGAGACGTATAATGGCATACTGAAGCTCAAATTAGCAAAAATTCAAGAAAGTACCGGATTGAAGTGGCCAGATGCTCTAGTGCTGGCAATAATGTCAATACCGGTTACCCCACATTCTTGTTCTGGCTTATCTCCATATGAAGTCATTGTTGGGTGCCTGCTAATGTTTGGGGCGTCCCGAGACCTAGAACATTTCGTGATATAGAGTATCCTATGTTGACAGACTACCTATATGCTTTGACTAAAGATCTTCGTTCCATTCGTCAACAGGTCTCAGCAGTTTTGCAGACCCTGTCGAAGGGTCCCGGACATCGCTTGGAGCCAGGACAGTGGGTTCTGGTCCGTAATTATCAGCGAAAATCCAGCTTGGATCCCCATTGGTCTGAACCGTTTCAAGTCTTGTTGGCCACGCCGACGGCGGTAAAGGTGAACGGCAAGCGACACTGGATTCATGTGTCACATCTGAAAAAACTACCTCTCCCGCTTCCCTATGATCAGCGAATCCAGGAAGGGGTTCTTACCCAGGAAAGTGTGCGAGTTCCTCGTTTCGTCCCTTTTTCTGACGCCCAGGTAATTGGAGAAGGGCAAGGAGAAGGTGTTCGAGGCTCGGAAGGGGCTCTGTCATCAGCACAAGTGATTGCCCCAGATTCTGTTGCCCCTACAGTCGAACGAGAGGCTCGCAGTACTCCTGTTTCACCGGGTTCATCATCCTCTGTTTTGTTCTCTGATCAAGAAGTGCCTAGCCACCCTCGATACAACCTGCATCTCAGAAAACAACGCGGTACCCCAGGTGAATATGGAAGGAGGTAGGGAGAGACTTGAGTGATACGGTACAGACCTGTTCCACAAATGTCTGTCAGATGCGCTTCTGGGGTACTGAGCGAGACACTGGACTGAACGCGCTGGGAGACTTGAACATTTGCTTGCTCTGTTCAGAAAGAAAGACTGAATTTCTTGTTTAAAGAGGCCCAGGTTGTGTTATCTTCAAGAGTTGTGTGAGAACATAACTCCAACGTGAGAAGCTTGCTTTGATATTATTTGTGATAAACGGACACAGGAAAGAAGCACCCACTGGCAGGTTGGACTGCATCGCCCAAGTTTATTTTTGGACTTTTTGTTAGTATGTTTCCCTTTGATCGTTTCGTTCCTGATGAGGACCGTCCTTTTGTACAGCGTTATTTCCCTACATATATGCCTGTCTTTTCTAGTTGGACCCAACGAGTTAAAATTGCATTTATAGTTAATATAGCAATATTACTAATCACATTGATGGGAGTATTCATCTGTTTAGAATTTCACCACCCTATGCATACTGTTTTAGGAACAACTGCCCCACCTCCGGAACATGTGTTTCATTCTTTAGCCCCATATAAGGAAAGGCATCGTCAGACTTATGTGAAAAATGTATTTGTTGAAATGTTTCATCAAACACACAGTGCCACCAATACTACAAATTGTTGGGTTTGTGGTCTTTTACCATCTGTTATGCACAAGCACAACTTATTCATATCCCTACCCTTTTCTCATCTGGGGAGTTGTGAGGCTTGGTTTAAATTACTTTCAATGATGTATATGCATTATACTGTGGTAACTCAAAGGTTTTCAGAAAAGGATTATGAAATGATTTTAGCATATATTGAGGTTCATCAAGGATTCAACCCCGAGGGGAATAATGGAGAGGAAACCTTAGATCCAAACGCATTTATGAATATGTATACAACGCATGACAATACCACTTGGTTGAAAAATAAGATTTTGGATTTTGTTGAGTTTAATTTCACTCAGTATTTTTGACATTTTCAAGGCCGTAATATTACTGAGGATAAGGCTATTCCAGTGCCTATACTAAATAGTACTTCTGCATTCTGTATTCAGGGAGATGGGTACATATCAGTAGGAGAAAGCCAATGTAATTACACTTATCAGTTGTGTACTTCTAGCAGCCCTCCATTGTTAACCCCTCCTAATGTATATTTTGTTTGTGGAGAAAATGCCTATACTTGGCTTCAACAAGGTTGGGCTGGATGTTGCTACTTGTCCTTCCTGTACCCTCCAGTCTATATTGCCCCTTCTAATTATCACAAGGATCACCGCTTAGATTAACGAAGTGTGCTTATAAGGAGGAATAAAAGAGAGATAGATACTATCGATATAGATCAGATAGATACTCCACTGCAGCATTTTACCGACATTATAAAAGGAGTGTTTCCCATTTAGGGGCCTATAATAACCAGCAAAGAAGTACGGCGTTTGTCCAGAGTAGTTGAAGGGGTAATTAACACTACTGCAGGATTATTGACTAATATAACCGTAGATCTACAAGCGACCAGACAAGTTTCGCTTCAAAATCGTATGGTTTTAGACATTCTCGAGGCAGATCAAGGAGGAGCATGCCATGTGATAGGCAGTTCTTGCTGTGTTTATATTCCTGACTCCGCCTCCTCCGTTCATTTGGCTATCCAGAAGCTACATCGCTTGGCTTCCGTAATACATGTAGAGACTGGTACATGGTCCGTCTCTGGTTGGTTCTGGGGTCTATTGTCTTCTTGGGGATGGAAAATTCTGATAGTGCTGGCATGTATAGCCGGTACCATATTCACGTGCTGCCTTTGTGTACAATGTTGACCTGCATGTTGCTCTTATTGCGCAGCTAAACTCACCTCCTCCATGGCCGGTCTATCCCCAGCACCAGTAAAGGCTCAAATAGTTCAGCAGGAGCTCAAAGATTTAATGATGATTGAAGAGGAAATATTTGAAGATTGAGCTGTTTTAGTTAGCTATATCATGCTAAAAGGGCCGTTCTGAGGGATACAAAAATAGATTTCCCATGCATAAGGAGTATCTGACCTATATTATGTTAGCATGATACATCTATACGTAACCTCTTTTGCTTAAAAAATATGTATATATCTATATGTGTTTGCAGAGGAAAAAATGTTTATTTGCTATCTATTACTAACAGAGTAGGCCGAGAACCATAACAACACCATTTTTCAAACCTATGCTCGAACACAGGCTGTGATCATGTGTTAGTCTCCGGCAGTTGTCAAGCCCCAGTTCATCTGAATTACTGGGAGGAGCTGAACGTAGGCTGTCTACTCGACTGTCCTAGACTCAAGGTCGCATCTGGCTTTGGGTACGATAAGCGCATTTCTGGAGGCGCCGTGCCTACACTCCCGGGCACCAAGACGAAAGGGAGTCACCCCTCCTGACCCTTCCATTAATAAATAGTTAAGCTTTGAACTAATCATGTGTGCCATATATGGTCCTTCCCTGGAGCTCGAGGGCCAACTGGTGTTTATCCTTTACTGTGATTATATGTGTTGAACCGAAAAATATATAACCTCATGTTTGAATACGAGTCAACAGTCTTCTCCGCGCACCTGATGCGTGAGGGTTGGAGAGGCTCCTCTATAGAGTATTTTGCTTAATAAATGATTGAACTATTCTTCACTGCCAACCGACTGATTATTTGGTAATGGGATTGAGGCTCTTGGTAGGTATAGCCCTTTAGGTTATTTTTATAGTACTTCAACCCATCCTTGCCATTTAGTATGGAGTTCACACAACATGGGATTGGAATGCAGGTGTCTAACAATCAGGTTAAAAAAAGTCCAACATAAAACCTCTATATAATGTCCAATGCTTCAGGTAGGTAAGATTGGGGAGTCTGGAATATTCCACAATCTGGGTCCCAGGATACTGCACACACAGTGTCGCATTTCTGGGAGGCAAGTAATTGGAATTCCTCTTGCAAAGCCTCAAATGGCTGTAGTCCCCTTCAGATATTAGTTGGTCTAGTGTACTGATTCCTGCTCTTTCCAAGCTTGCCCAGTGTATAGAGACCCCACCTTTGTGAATACCTATGTTATTCCATAATGCCACCTGGAGGTGTAGTCTAGCATCAGATTTTCAGCAATTTGTGGGAAGAGTTCCATATTCTCATGGTCAGTTGGATTATGGGAGTGGTTGTAGCAGCTATTGCTATTTTGTACTGATCTAACAAAATGAGACACCATGAGCTACAAGTCATTTGCCTCTTGAGATTGGTCCACAAGGGGAGGACCAGGCTTCCTGGGCCACATGTATAATAGTTTTGAAAGGTGTAGTCCAGTGTATAAGTGTTCAAACCAGGGTATTGTAAGCCATTCTCATTTCTTTTGGGCAGTCAGTTTTGAGATTTTTTGTCTAGTTCTTATGTTTTCCCAAATGAAGTCTTTGATGCCCTTTTCTATGGATCATAGTATAGTGGTGCAGACCAGTAGAGATAGCATACCAGGATTGTAGGTGAAATTAGGGAACATCACAATTTTTAATGCTTGAACGCACTCTCACAGTAAAAGTTTAAGATGGTTCGATTTGACATACTCACTGTAGCTCTTGGCAATAAGTGGGTTTACAATGTCGGAGACCTTTCCCATCAACCCCCCAAATACGGATCCCTAGATTGAGCCTGTCTTGTTTCCATGTGAATGGGTATCCTATGAACTCAGCCTTAGTGGTGACCTGCAAAATGGGAAGCGACTCTCTTTTCTCCCAACCTTTTGCCTCTTTGAAGGCCCTATGAAGTATGTCTATTGCTTCGTCTTTGAGTCCTTTATAACATTTTTCTAGGTGCCATCTCCTCTTGAAGCTTTACTGTATGGTAGATACGAGATGTCTTATGATTTCAGTTTCAGTTTTCAATTTTTATTTTTTAGCATAGATACTTAAAACCATTGCATCAATACACTTCATTAAAATTTTATAAAAGGTTGTAAATGTTGTTAAATATTTTTTTGTCCATTTTTGTTTAGATTGGGTTTTTTAAGTTCATTTTTTTTTTTATGGCTAATGAGATTTTCTCTTTGGTGATCTTACCTTCTATTAAGAGTCTACCATCAGCATTAAGGCATGGTAATTTTAGCTTTGTGAAAAAAGTGTTTCGCCTCCAATATCAGCACCTGTTTCTGTACTGTCCAGAGCTATCCCTAATTACTTGAATGACTATTGATGTTTACCTTTTGCAGAGTTGTGCAGCTAGGATTCTCCCAGCCTTCTATACCATGCTCTTAGTGGAGGGCTTTGTGTAAATAGAGCTTGTACTGAACTATGGATGAGTGTAGGTTATTAGTAGGCCTGGACGGAGTTCGCAGAGTTTCAATCCAGGAAATTCCGTGAAGTTGCCAAAAACTCAGGCAAATTCCACAGAGATCCGTAAGTGAGTGGCTGAGAGTAATTAGGGGCCAAGAATCCCTATGGTTGCCACAAGTAGGGCCCCCACAGTGGGATTACTGAGACCTCGTCGGAGGCCCCATCCCCCTTCTCAACCACTCAGCAAAGGGGCCTCATGGGATGCTATTGGTTGGGGGATGAAGTCCACTTGCTGGTTGAGGAATGAAGTCTCCTTGGCTGCTAAGGGTGGTTGGGGGCCAAGATTTCTTTTAGTTGCCACAAGCAAGTCTCCCATAGTGGGATTGCTGAGACCTCATCGGAGGCATTGCCCCTTTCTCAAGCACTCTGCAAGGCTGAGAGTAAGCGTAAGCATGCCAGTAAACTCCGCTCTGCCAGTGGTTTGGCAGCATGTTTGCCAAATTCTGTGTTTCAAATAGGGCGCGGAGTGGCAAACATCTGTAAACTCTGCCAGTGTAGCAGAGTTTACCTCCTACCCCTAGTTATTATTTAGGTCCATCTTGCCCTTTTTTAGCAAATGCCTGTTTGCCGCACAGGGGTGTGCTGTGTATGCTCTAGTTTGTGCTTTGATTTACTTTTCTAGTACAATTTGTTGTTTTGCCCAATGCCCTTTTGGCCAGTTCAGGATCCCTCATCACCCTTAAGGTGGATCTGACTGCTGGCCATAGTACTTGTGTCAATCGTACCATATCCTTGTTTTCTGAGAGATAAGTGAGCAGAAGGGTGTTCGGCTGCGGGGCATTTTTATAATGTGTAATTTTGGTCATCAGGTTTCCAACTGCTGCTTCCTGACACTGCTGAAGGAGATTTGGACTCTTCCTTTCCTCCAAGTGATCTCCAAAGGCTTGCTGGCCTTACTCCTGTTTTCTGAAGTCTAAGGGACACAAAAGACTTTCTGCTGGTGCTGTAGGCAGGACTCTGCCTTCTGTGAGTTGTACTCTTTCCTGAGGTGCCCTCGCCAGGTTTTGGGCCTCAGAAGTGGGTTTCACAGCTGTTTTCTACAAAACTGGTGCATTGTCACTGCTGAGCCGGTCGGGACCAATGCATTGCCCTTCGAAACAGAGGCTGTTAATTGACAGCAGTTTTACTGCCTGTGCAGCCCAATTAGGACATTCTATACAGCTTGGTAATGATGCATTGCCTTCATCTCAGCAAAGCTCGATGGCGACGTAGTGACCCAACTGGGTGGAAAAGACACACACATTGAGCCCTCAGCGTTGACACTTTGCTCCATCCAAGGTACTATCTCAGTGGGTCTTGCATGTGTTCTGTAGCCAGCCTTCCCTCCATCACGGTCCGACTGACCTTTGGATTTTCAGCAGTCCCTCACCACCTCAAGTAACCTTTTAACTGCTAGTGACTTCTAAGCACTATTTTTGTATTTAATCTTTAAAAATTCATATCTCAAATTCTACTAATTGGATTTTTGTTGTTTGAGTTTTATTTTACTCAGATACATATGTCCCTTTTTTCTAAACCTGTGTGGAGTCTTTTTGTGGTATATTGATTGTGTTACTGTGTGTTTGTGAATAAACAAGGAGAATCCAACCCGGAGGTAGAGTGAAGTGTTCAACGAATGTTGGAGCACTTAGTGTTGTGTTAAATACCCCTCACACACCAACAGGCCCCTTGGTGTCATGCTTCATCATCGGGGTCTTCGCAACCCTCTAACGGGATGCGGCGTGCTGCGACCTACGACTACGCGGGAGCACTTATAGTTATTGACTATGTGTGGTGCATGTGTGTGGGGTGTATTTATAAGTGAGTGGTGGGACGTGGTGAAGGATTAAAAAGTACCTGGCACATGAGTATAAGTGAAAAAAATGTATTCTAACTCTGGCTGGTACTATTAAAAGGGTGCAGTGTGAGGTCAAATCTGTAGTATTAATGAACAGGACCTCTGGTGTGCGTCGACATGTTTCGGAGTCAAGCTCCTTCTTCAGGACGGGGGCACAACTTCCCACCTTACTCACGTATTTCTAGATAATATCAAGAATATTTTGTAAAAAAGTGAAATATAAAGCTAAATGTGCCTACAGCGGTCTCCTACAAGCTCAATGACCTGTAGAGAGACAAAAAAGGTAATTACAATTAATGGTTACCCATGTACCGGGTAGTTCAAGCAGGTGCAGTCACCTGGAACCTAACCATTTGCTTATAATAAGCCCTGTAAAAGAAAAAGTACAAACAACACATACAACATAGAAAAAACACCAGGAATTTTAGGCATCAGTGGTCATACTTATAAAGCTTGCTTGCTTGCTTCATGAGCAACTAGGAACGTCTGGGGTGTTTTGCTTGATTAGCAATCTAAAGTGAGAAGTAATGCAGTTGTTAAAATACATTCTCACTTACTTAGGAAGTCTTCGCTTATGGTCGTTCTAAAGTTCTATACTCACTGACTGGGGACATAGTAATCTCCGTCTTCCCCCATACGCTGCTCCGCTGTAGTGAGCTGATCTAAGGATTTACGCTATTTATACCTTGTATTTAACAAGGTGGAACCGGTTACATGGCCAAACATGGGTGTTCCGATGTCAAAAGTTAATTGGATGCCCATGTTAGGAAGGTCCGATCGTAAGCCATACATATCATTGCCTGATGTGTCAGCAGGGGCTTGCGATAGGTGAGCGTCGCTACACACGAGCGTGTGTTTTGTGCGCATGTGCCAGGATCTAGTGGTGATCTATCGCGCATGCGCGCTGACTTTGCATTCATTCTCGGGCGGCAGTGCTCGTTAGCGCATGCGTCCTGATCCCGGGTTCGTGTGCCAGGGAGGTGTATAACCTGCTATATTTAAAACAGGATAAAATACACGATAGATAACGTAATGTAGATGTTATGGGCCTCAGTTGGGACGGTACTAGAGGAGTTTGAATATTGAACCTGATGTATTTAAGGCATCGGGTTAAAGTTACTTGGGGTGGTACTATTGTTGTATAATTAACCCAGAAGGTGTTACATTCTGTATTAAATCACGTACGCAGCAGCTATCGTAATAGGATGTCATGTGCCTTAATTGGGATGGTACTAGAGGATTACTAATGGTAGGTATAATGTATTTAGGCATCAGGTTACTAGGGGTGATATTTTAGTTGGATAATTGCCCCCAGGGCACCTCATCATTCAACCCTGTAAGATGGGTGCCAAGGCGGAATACCCATCTTTGTTCCTTCAACAGGAGACCGTCCTCTGAAGGTAGTTGCTCAATGACTGTCCATTTAAGGTCATTGACACAATGTTGTGCCATCAAGTAATGTGTCGCCATTTTTGTGGTGCTTTTCTTACAGCGCACGTTACTTTTGTGCTCGTTCATTCTTGTTTTAATTGCCCTGGTGGTCATGCCTACATACTCAAGATTGCATGGGCAGGTAATGAGGTAGACCACGTTTTTTGAGTTACAGTTCGTCATCCTCCTTTGATCCCAGGTCGTGCCATTCCGAAACGTTAGTTTGGTGCTCTTCTGGGTGAGGTGGCAACTACTACAATTGCCGCAGGGGTAATGACCTTGTACTCCCATGGACGGTTGTGTAGCCAAGGTTGTAGGTTTTGGTCTAGTGTGCACCAACATATCTCTGAGATTGCGTCCTCTGCGGTGAGCGAACATGGGTTTCTCCAAATTCAGTTTGCCACATGTCAGTATGTTCCAATGTCTGTTGACGATTTTGGACACTTCGTTAGACATGGTGTTGTAGGTCGTCACGCAAATCGGTCGTCTGCCTTCATTAGGTTCCTTTTGTCGCTCTTCCAGTAGTGCCTCTCTGTTGTTATTTTTTGCTCTCTTCATTGCTTTGTCAATGATCCTGATCGGATAATCACGTAATTTAAGTTTTTCTTTCAGATCATTGGCCTGTAGTTTGAAATCTGATATATCAGTGCAGTTGCGCCTTAGGCGTAAAAATTGTCCATATGGCAGGTTTTCTCGTAGATGCCGAGGATGGAAACTATCAAACCTCAGTAGGCAATTCCTGGATGTCGGTTTGAAATGAGTGGTAGTTTTCAAATGACCTGACTCGGCATGTATATTTAGGTCCAGAAAAACCAACGTATGGTCGGAGACCGAGCTCGTGAAATACAAAAAGGCGTTCTGGTTGTTTAGCCATACTTCAAATTCTTGTGCAGATTGTCGGTCCCCTTCCCAGATGACCAGGATGTCATCTATGTACCTTTTCCAGCATTTAATCTTGGATCTGTAAGGGTTCTGGTTGTGAAGGATCTTTTGTGTTTCGAGGTGGTGCACATAGAGCCCCGCTAGGCTTGGGGCAAAAGTACTACCCATGCTGGTACCATGGCACTGTTGGTAGATCGTTGTTTTGTACTGGAAAAAGTTTTTTTGCAGTGCTAGTGAAATGCATTCTAAAACCAGGCCTCTTGGAGTTTGGTATTTCCATGGAGTGGAAAATAGGATTTCCTCGATGATTTGGAGTGTCTCGTCGTGGGGCAGGCTCGTGTAGAGACTTTCCATGTCAAAGCTGATTAAGAGTTGGGTCAGAGGGTCAAAAGTCGTTTCCTGGAGTAGTTGTAAGACGGACTTGGTGTCTCTTAAGTAAGTGTTTGTTGACTGTACTAAAGGTCGTAGGAAGGCATCTGCAAATTTTGACAGAGGTTCTAATATGGAGCCGATGCCGGAAACTATGGGTCTCCCTGGTGGGTTGGTGGTGTTTTTATGAATTTTTGGGATGCAATAGAAGTAGGGGATGCGTGGTTTTTTCTGCTCCAAAAACTCCCCTTCCTTTTTACTCAGCCAATCGTGCGCCAAACCCTCCTCAATCATGTCACCGATTCTAATTCGTAGGTTCTCAGTTGGATCTTGCTGGAGAATCATATAATTGCGTCTGTCAGACAGTAGTCTCATGCATTCATTGTCGTATGCCTCTGTAGTCTGTATGACAATTGCTCCGCCCTTGTCTGCGGGTTTTATTATGATATTACTGTCTGCTGACAAGTCCCTGATGGCCTGTTGTTCCTCTCTGGTCGTGTTGTGGAACGTTCTTACGGATGATGAATCCAATTTGTTAACCTCTGTCATGAGAGCTTTTTCAAAAGTTAGTAACTCAATCGGGAGCATCGAGTCAGGAGGAGTGAAGGTAGACTTTGGTCTAAGGCCAGTATCAGTGGTCGTTACAGTGGATGGTTTGTCCATGAAGTAGGCCTGTAGTTTTAATTTCCGGATGAATTCCTGCATCTCTATATTCAATTTGAAAATGTCAGGTTTTTGCGTAGGCACAAAACCTAGGCCTTTATTCAGCACTGTTTTCTGTATTTCCGTCAACGTTTGCAGAGTGAGATTAACTACTAGGTTCCTCTCTTGTTGCTGGTTGATGGTTGGTTGGGGAAGGAGCCTGTCATGCTCCTGGTTGTTCGGGAGTTCCCTTGGTCCTTGTCTTCCCATGTGACGTTGTTGCCCTTCCTGTTCCTCCCGCGTGGCCCTGGGCGGGTGCCTAAAAAAGGCTGTTGGTCGTAGCCTACAAAAGGTTGTGGATTGTAGAATCCGCCATCAAAATCTGGGTTCCATTGTGGGTAACCTTGTACATTTGTGGGTTGCCCGAATTGGAATGGGGGAAAAGGTGAAGGCCCCATGTATTGTGGGAATTGCAGAGGGTATCCTCTCCACCCTCTTTGTCTCGGGAATTGTTGTCTTCTCTGTCTCCATCCGCCTCTGTTAGGTCTGTACCTTTGGCCGTTGCTTGAGTTGGAGCCAGATGAACCGTTGTCTGACCCTTCGCTGTCCACATCACTGTTCTGATTCTTAGATACATAATCAGGTTTGGTGTATGGATAAGCCCCTTCTGGTGTAAATTTGTCTTTGTCCTTCCTTAATTTGTTGAACTTGCTTTGTTTTAGTGTGTATTCAAACTCAGTCATCTGTTGGTTGAGCTCATCTAGTCTGATTTTAAGATCGGCTGGTGATATATAAGTGCTTAGTTGCACCTCAATTTTCTGGATTTCGATCTTTAATTCATGAGTGATTCTGGCTGCTGTTTTTACAATAAGGACTAGCCAGTCCCTGGTGCAATGCCAGGAGATGAGAGACCAATCCTTTTTGAACTGTAAGTCTGACTGAAATATAAATGGTTCATTTTTCACGATCAAACCTGGCGGTCCCATCTTATTTCTGAGGTACTCTTTCATTAGTAGTCCGTGTAGCGCTGCTTTAATTTGATTGTGTCGAAGGTTAATTATTTCGTTCCAGTCATTGATATTTGGACCAGTTTCTGGGTTGCTAAGGCCCTCAAAGGGGTTGATGTCTGTTAGAATCCTATCGATTTCGTCCTCCCCAAACGTGAGGCCATGTTCGTCCTCCATTCTATTAAGACCGCTGGTGCATTGATAACCTAGTGTAATGTAACTATGTGTATGGATGAGAGTGGAACTCCCGCAGCTGTGCGCTGCCTAGACTATATAAAAAACAGACGGGGGAGGTAGAGCAAAGGGGACTGGATTCTTGCTCCACAGGAATATTAAATAAACAAGGAGAATCCAACCCGGAGGTAGAGTGAAGTGTTCAACGAATGTTGGAGCACTTAGTGTTGTGTTAAATACCCCTCACACACCAACAGGCCCCTTGGTGTCATGCTTCATCATCGGGGTCTTCGCAACCCTCTAACGGGATGCGGCGTGCTGCGACCTACGACTACGCGGGAGCACTTATAGTTATTGACTATGTGTGGTGCATGTGTGTGGGGTGTATTTATAAGTGAGTGGTGGGACGTGGTGAAGGATTAAAAAGTACCTGGCACATGAGTATAAGTGAAAAAAAATTATTCTAACTCTGGCTGGTACTATTAAAAGGGTGCAGTGTGAGGTCAAATCTGTAGTATTAATGAACAGGACCTCTGGTGTGCGTCGACATGTTTCGGAGTCAAGCTCCTTCTTCAGGACGGGGGCACAACTTCCCACCTTACTCACGTATTTCTAGATAATATCAAGAATATTTTGTAAAAAAGTGAAATATAAAGCTAAATGTGCCTACAGCGGTCTCCTACAAGCTCAATGACCTGTAGAGAGACAAAAAAGGTAATAACAATTAATGGTTACCCATGTACCGGGTAGTTCAAGCAGGTGCAGTCACCTGGAACCTAACCATTTGCTTATAATAAGCCCTGTAAAAGAAAAAGTACAAACAACACATACAACATAGAAAAAACACCACGAATTTTAGGCATCAGTGGTCATACTTATAAAGCTTGCTTGCTTGCTTCATGAGCAACTAGGAACGTCTGGGATGTTTTGCTTGATTAGCAATCTAAAGTGAGAAGTAATGCAGTTGTTAAAATACATTCTCACTTACTTAGGAAGTCTTCGCTTATGGTCGTTCTAAAGTTCTATACTCACTGACTGGGGACATAGTAATCTCCGTCTTCCCCCATACGCTGCTCCGCTGTAGTGAGCTGATCTAAGGATTTACGCTATTTATACCTTGTATTTAACAAGGCGGAACCGGTTACATGGCCAAACATGGGTGTTCCGATGTCAAAAGTTAATTGGATGCCCATGTTAGGAAGGTCCGATCGTAAGCCATACATATCATTGACTGATGTGTCAGCAGGGGCTTGCGATAGGTGAGCGTCGCTACACACGAGCGTGTGTTTTGTGCGCATGTGCCAGGATCTAGTGGTGATCTATTGCGCATGCGCGCTGACTTTGCATTCATTCTCGGGCGGCAGTGCTCGTTAGCGCATGCGTCCTGATCCTGGGTTCGTGTGCCAGGGAGGTGTATAACCTGCTATATTTAAAACAGGATAAAATCCACGATAGATAACGTAATGTAGATGTTATGGGCCTCAGTTGGGACGGTACTAGAGGAGTTTGAATATTGAACCTGATGTATTTAAGGCATCGGGTTAAAGTTACTTGGGGTGGTACTATTGTTGTATAATTAACCCAGAAGGTGTTACATTCTGTATTAAATCACGTACGCAGCAGATATCGTAATAGGATGTCATGTGCCTTAATTGGGATGGTACTAGAGGATTACTAATGGTAGGTATAATGTATTTAGGCATCAGGTTACTAGGGGTGATATTTTAGTTGGATAATTGCCCCCAGGGCACCTCATCATTCAACCCTGTAAGATGGGTGCCAAGGCGGAATACCCATCTTTGTTCCTTCAACAGGAGACCGTCCTCTGAAGGTAGTTGCTCAATGACTGTCCATTTAAGGTCATTGACACAATGTTGTGCCATCAGGTAATGTGTCGCCATTTTTGTGGTGCTTTTCTTACAGCGCACGTTACTTTTGTGCTCGTTCATTCTTGTTTTAATTGCCCTGGTGGTCATGCCTACATACTCAAGATTGCATGGGCAGGTAATGAGGTAGACCACGTTTTTTGAGTTACAGTTCGTCATCCTCCTTTGATCCCAGGTCGTGCCATTCCGAAACGTTAGTTTGGTGCTCTTCTGGGTGAGGTGGCAACTACTACAATTGCCGCAGGGGTAATGACCTTGTACTCCCATGGACGGTTGTGTAGCCAAGGTTGTAGGTTTTGGTCTAGTGTGCACCAACATATCTCTGAGATTGCGTCCTCTGCGGTGAGCGAACATGGGTTTCTCCAAATTCAGTTTGCCACATGTCAGTATGTTCCAATGTCTGTTGACGATTTTGGACACTTCGTTAGACATGGTGTTGTAGGTCGTCACGCAAATCGGTCGTCTGCCTTCATTAGGTTCCTTTTGTCGCTCTTCCAGTAGTGCCTCTCTGTTGTTATTTTTTGCTCTCTTCATTGCTTTGTCAATGATCCTGATCGGATAATCACGTAATTTAAGTTTTTCTTTCAGATCATTGGCCTGTAGTTTGAAATCTGATATATCAGTGCAGTTGCGCCTTAGGCGTAAAAATTGTCCATATGGTAGGTTTTCTCGTAGATGCCGAGGATGGAAACTATCAAACCTCAGTAGGCAATTCCTGGATGTCGGTTTGAAATGAGTGGTAGTTTTCAAATGACCTGACTCGGCATGTATATTTAGGTCCAGAAAAACCAACGTATGGTCGGAGACCGAGCTCGTGAAATTCAAAAAGGCGTTCTGGTTGTTTAGCCATACTTCAAATTCTTTTGCAGATTGTCGGTCCCCTTCCCAGATGACCAGGATGTCATCTATGTACCTTTTCCAGCATTTAATCTTGGATCTGTAAGGGTTCTGGTTGTGAAGGATCTTTTGTGTTTCGAGGTGGTGCACATAGAGCCCCGCTAGGCTTGGGGCAAAAGTACTACCCATGCTGGTACCATGGCACTGTTGGTAGATCGTTGTTTTGTACTGGAAAAAGTTTTTTTGCAGTGCTAGTGAAATGCATTCTAAAACCAGACCTCTTGGAGTTTGGTATTTCCATGGAGTGGAAAATAGGATTTCCTCGATGATTTGGAGTGTCTCGTCGTGGGGCAGGCTCGTGTAGAGACTTTCCACGTCAAAGCTGATTAAGAGTTGGGTCAGAGGGTCAAAAGTCGTTTCCTGGAGTAGTTGTAAGACGGACTTGGTGTCTCTTAAGTAAGTGTTTGTTGACTGTACTAAAGGTCGTAGGAAGGCATCTGCGAATTTTGACAGAGGTTCTAATATGGAGCCGATGCCGGAAACTATTGGTCTCCCTGGTGGGTTGGTGGTGTTTTTATGAATTTTTGGGATGCAATAGAAGTAGGGTTGCGTGGTTTTTTCTGCTCCAGAAACTCCCCTTCCTTTGTACTCAACCAATCGTGCGCCAACCAGGAGCATGACAGGCTCCCTCCCCAACCAACCATCAACCAGCAACAAGAGAGGAACCTTGTAGTTAATCTCACTCTGCAAACGTTGACGGAAATACAGAAAACAGTGCTGAATAAAGGCCTAGGTTTTGTGCCTACGCAAAAACCTGACATTTTCAAATTGAATATAGAGATGCAGGAATTCATCCGGAAATTAAAACTACAGGCCTACTTCATGGACAAACCATCCACTGTAATGACCAGTGATACTGGCCTTAGACCAAAGTCTACCTTCACTCCTCCTGACTCGATGCTCCCGATTGAGTTACTAACTTTTGAAAAAGCTCTCATGACAGAGGTTAACAAATTGGATTCATCATCCGTAAGAACGTTCCACAACACGACCAGAGAGGAACAACAGGCCATCAGGGACTTGTCAGCAGACAGGAATATCATAATAAAACCCGCAGACAAGGGCGGAGCAATTGTCATACAGACTACAGAGGCATACGACAATGAATGCATGAGACTACTGTCTGACAGACGCAATTACATGATTCTCCAGCAAGATCCAACTGAGAACCTACGAATTAGAATCGGTGCCATGATTGAGGAGGGTTTGGTGCACGATTGGCTGAGTAAAAAGGAAGGGGAGTTTTTGGAGCAGAAAAAACCACGCATCCCCTACTTCTATTGCATCCCAAAAATTCATAAAAACACCACCAACCCACCAGGGAGACCAATAGTTTCCGGCATCGGCTCCATATTAGAACCTCTGTCAAAATTCGCAGATGCCTTCCTACGACCTTTAGTACAGTCAACAAACACTTACTTAAGAGACACCAAGTCCGTCTTACAACTACTCCAGGAAACGACTTTTGACCCTCTGACCCAACTCTTAATCAGCTTTGACGTGGAAAGTCTCTACACAAGCCTGCCCCACGACGAGACACTCCAAATCATCGAGGAAATCCTATTTTCCACTCCATGGAAATACCAAACTCCAAGAGGTCTGGTTTTAGAATGCATTTCACTAGCACTGCAAAAAAAACTTTTTCCAGTACAAAACAACGATCTACCAACAGTGCCATGGTACCAGCATGGGTAGTACTTTTGCCCCAAGCCTAGCGGGGCTCTATGTGCACCACCTCGAAACACAAAAGATCCTTCACAACCAGAACCCTTACAGATCCAAGATTAAATGCTGGAAAAGGTACATAGATGA
Organism: Lissotriton helveticus; assembly: GCF_964261635.1. Lineage (NCBI taxonomy): Eukaryota > Metazoa > Chordata > Amphibia > Caudata > Salamandridae > Lissotriton > Lissotriton helveticus. The sequence goes on along the minus strand of NC_136063.1, from coordinate 1,705,877,076 downwards.
CATCCTGGTCATCTGGGAAGGGGACCGACAATCTGCACAAGAATTTGAAGTATGGCTAAACAACCAGAACGCCTTTTTGAATTTCACGAGCTCGGTCTCCGACCATACGTTGGTTTTTCTGGACCTAAATATACATGCCGAGTCAGGTCATTTGAAAACTACCACTCATTTCAAACCGACATCCAGGAATTGCCTACTGAGGTTTGATAGTTTCCATCCTCGGCATCTACGAGAAAACCTACCATATGGACAATTTTTACGCCTAAGGCGCAACTGCACTGATATATCAGATTTCAAACTACAGGCCAATGATCTGAAAGAAAAACTTAAATTACGTGATTATCCGATCAGGATCATTGACAAAGCAATGAAGAGAGCAAAAAATAACAACAGAGAGGCACTACTGGAAGAACGACAAAAGGAACCTAATGAAGGCAGACGACCGATTTGCGTGACGACCTACAACACCATGTCTAACGAAGTGTCCAAAATCGTCAACAGACATTGGAACATACTGACATGTGGCAAACTGAATTTGGAGAAACCCATGTTCGCTCACCGCAGAGGACGAATCTCAGAGATATGTTGGTGCACACTAGACCAAAACCTACAACCTTGGCTACACAACCGTCCATGGGAGTACAAGGTCATTACCCCTGCGGCAATTGTAGTAGTTGCCACCTCACCCAGAAGAGCACCAAACTAACGTTTCGGAATGGCACGACCTGGGATCAAAGGAGGATGACGAACTGTAACTCAAAAAACGTGGTCTACCTCATTACCTGCCCATGCAATCTTGAGTATGTAGGCATGACCACCAGGGCAATTAAAACAAGAATGAACGAGCACAAAAGTAACGTGCGCTGTAAGAAAAGCACCACAAAAATGGCGACACATTACCTGATGGCACAACATTGTGTCAATGACCTTAAATGGACAGTCATTGAGCAACTACCTTCAGAGGACGGTCTCCTGTTGAAGGAACAAAGATGGGTATTCCGCCTTGGCACCCATCTTACAGGGTTGAATGATGAGGTGCCCTGGGGGCAATTATCCAACTAAAATATCACCCCTAGTAACCTGATGCCTAAATACATTATACCTACCATTAGTAATCCTCTAGTACCATCCCAATTAAGGCACATGACATCCTATTACGATATCTGCTGCGTACGTGATTTAATACAGAATGTAACACCTTCTGGGTTAATTATACAACAATAGTACCACCCCAAGTAACTTTAACCCGATGCCTTAAATACATCAGGTTCAATATTCAAACTACTCTAGTACCGTCCCAACTGAGGCCCATAACATCTACATTACGTTATCTATCGTGGATTTTATCCTGTTTTAAATATAGCAGGTTATACACCTCCCTGGCACACGAACCCAGGATCAGGACGCATGCGCTAACGAGCACTGCCGCCCGAGAATGAATGCAAAGTCAGCGCGCATGCGCGATAGATCACCACTAGATCCTGGCACATGCGCACAAAACACACGCTCGTGTGTAGCGACGCTCACCTATCGCAAGCCCCTGCTGACACATCAGGCAATGATATGTATGGCTTACGATCGGACCTTCCTAACATGGGCATCCAATTAACTTTTGACATCTGAACACCCATGTTTGGCCATGTAACCGGTTCCGCCTTGTTAAATACAAGGTATAAATAGCGTAAATCCTTAGATCAGCTCACTACAGCGGAGCAGCGTATGGGGGAAGACGGAGATTACTATGTCCCCAGTCAGTGAGTATAGAACTTTAGAACGACCATAAGCGAAGACTTCCTAAGTAAGTGAGAATGTATTTTAACAACTGCATTACTTCTCACTTTAGATTGCTAATCAAGCAAAACACCCCAGACGTTCCTAGTTGCTCATGAAGCAAGCAAGCAAGCTTTATAAGTATGACCACTGATGCCTAAAATTCCTGGTGTTTTTTCTATGTTGTATGTGTTGTTTGTACTTTTTCTTTTACAGGGCTTATTATAAGCAAATGGTTAGGTTCCAGGTGACTGCACCTGCTTGAACTACCCGGTACATGGGTAACCATTAATTGTTATTACCTTTTTTGTCTCTCTACAGGTCATTGAGCTTGTAGGAGACCGCTGTAGGCACATTTAGCTTTATATTTCACTTTTTTACAAAATATTCTTGATATTATCTAGAAATACGTGAGTAAGGTGGGAAGTTGTGCCCCCGTCCTGAAGAAGGAGCTTGACTCCGAAACATGTCGACGCACACCAGAGGTCCTGTTCATTAATACTACAGATTTGACCTCACACTGCACCCTTTTAATAGTACCAGCCAGAGTTAGAATACATTTTTTTCACTTATACTCATGTGCCAGGTACTTTTTAATCCTTCACCACGTCCCACCACTCACTTATAAATACACCCCACACACATGCACCACACATAGTCAATAACTATAAGTGCTCCCGCGTAGTCGTAGGTCGCAGCACGCCGCATCCCGTTAGAGGGTTGCGAAGACCCCGATGATGAAGCATGACACCAAGGGGCCTGTTGGTGTGTGAGGGGTATTTAACACAACACTAAGTGCTCCAACATTCGTTGAACACTTCACTCTACCTCCGGGTTGGATTCTCCTTGTTTATTTAATATTCCTGTGGAGCAAGAATCCAGTCCCCTTTGCTCAACCTCCCCCGTCTGTTTTTATACTGTGTGTTTGTGCACATGTGTTGCACATTGCCCAATTAAATAAGCCTGACAGCTCTGTGCCAAGCTACCAGAGGGTGAGCACAGGTTATCTTTTAATGTGTATCTAGTTCACCCTAAGTAGAATGGTGGTTACTGCTGGCCTGGGTGCACACTTCAGCCAACCAGGAATCCCATTTCTAACAGAACCCTCAAGGATAAGATAGTTCAGGTTAGACGGGTGACAGATGAGGATATTAGCAAGTAAGTTGTTGCAGCATGATTGTGTTCCATGTACCACCTAGAAAAAGGAGTATGGCACAACTAAGTGTAGTGCCAGTGCAGGGGGAAAAGCAGGGCTGCACCATATTCTTGTAAATATGGTGCTCCCTGCATTTCTGTAGTGTTGAAGTGAGGCGTTAAGCCAGGAAGGCTAATGCCCCACTCCGCCACTTACCTTTTAAATATGCCCCTAAATGTTATCTTTCTGAGGAGGATAGTAAGCATTCCTCATTCAACTTAGTACACTATGCAAAGTGCATGAGGGCGATTGCAGCCTCAAAGACACATTTAGAGCCAGTGCTAATTGCACTGGGGGTATTAAACTGATGCCAAGTAGATGGGTGTGGACGAATGGTGTGTCACAAACCCTGGAGTTGCATAGTGGACCGGAGTTGTGGGACATTGGGCTTGCTCTACTCCTTATATGCCTCTGTTTAAAAACTCATGTTCTGGGCTCCACTCCCTCCAAGGTTCTGTTGCTATTGTTCTCTCTCACACTTGGTAGGACACACTTAGTGGTTGAGCTTCAAGATAGGGTGGTGTCGTGCAGCTGCTCTTGTATCAGCTCTAATGGACTTGGCCCTCCTTGCCATGATGAATGGGCATGAACTGGGCTCAAGCAGGTGCAGGACAGGATAAGAGGCAAACTTTCACCTTTGTGCCGCACCAATACAGTCACCACTGATTCACAAAGTGCAGCTGTTAGACCTGTCAGCCTTAGGGTGGTCTCCCCTACATTTTTGCCCTTTTTGCCTCCCATTTTTACCTTACATTTCGTTGGACTTAGGACTCTGGGCGCCTCACCACTGCTAAACAATGCTGAGGTGCAGGTGCTCTTCCCTAAAACCTTGTGAGGCTGGCATATCTGTCACAAGCCACTGCTACCGCAGTAAGGTTTAATCCTCCATAGGCTAACATTGGGAACCTCCCCTTATGGGATAACTTCTGACAGGGACCTAATAAGTCTGTCATGTTTGGTCTTGTTGGACTCGGGCGGGGAACCCTTTCCAATGATATATAGGGTTTGGGCATTACTACGCTAGGGATCCCACTTTTATAAAGGGGACCTTTTCCTGCCTACACATAGATTAGGCTCTGCAGACTCCCCCCTCCCCTCTGCATACTGATAGCCTGCCTGGGTTGGGAGGTGGGAGTGGTGATTCACACCTTCTTCCCTGGGATGAGCTGTGATGGGCTGCCCACTATAGCCTTAACGGCCTGTCTCTCGTCACTGTGACAGCTAGGTCAGGGAAGGCAGGGAACATACCAGAACTCCCTGGACTCTTCCAGAAGCCTCTGCCCCAGACCCTTCCAGAGACTTCCACCACTTTCTAGCCCTTAGACTAAAAAGATATATAAGGGAGGGTCCTGGCCTCACATTCGAGTTACACTGCTGGACCTGGAAGAATCCCTGCTGGAGTGAGGACTGCTGCGCAAGAGGATTGCCACTGGGAAGGAGGCTGAGTGCTCCAAGAAACTGCTGCCCCACAACCTGCTGAGCTGCCCTACTGTCTGCTGATCCTGCCCTGCATGGGAGACTGCAACATCACCACCAGAGTGTCTCCACAACATCCCAAAGGAACTACTTTTCTTTGAACAGCATTTTAAAGAGACTTCAACCTTTTAAAGATTGCCTTTTTGGGACTGCACCCTTTTTAAGCTAAAGGAAACTACCTGTCCTTGGACCACAGCGTTTTAAAGACTGCCCTTTGGAACAGCAACCACACTCTCAAGATTTGCCCTGCAACGCTGTGCCTGCCCTCAGCACTGCTTGCCCCGTGATCCTCCCAGGGCCCTGTGATTGCCTCTGCTTCTGGCGCAAGCCCACTGAAACTGGCCCTGAGGTCACCGCCACTGGGACCGGAGCGCGCTGTGTAGCGCTGAGAAGCGAAGCGCTGTGTGGCAGGAGGCTCCGTCGTTGCCCAGGACTTGGAGGCACTGTTAAGCGCTGTGCTAAAGGAGCGCTGTGTGGCTGTGACCCCCACCCGTGCAGCGCCTGCTGAGCCCAAGGCCCCAGGGGGAGAGGAGCCTCGCACCTGCGTCCGCAACCACCACCCCAGGTAACGCCTCAGTGCAACCAGGCTGCTGCGAAGGGGCGGGGTGCGGGTTGGCCGGGTACCTGGAGTGTGAGCTTTGTGCTTGGCTGGGAACCGTCCTTCACTGACTGGCCTATGGGGCATAATTACTTGGTAATTGACACTGGGGCATTTTTTAGCATTACCAGCAGCGCCTGGGCAGCCGCACTTCCTACGCTGGGAGCATCATTTCTATGAGAGGCACACTAAGGGGCCGATTAGGATGGCGGACGGACTTGCGTCCGTCCGCCACCCCTGAGTTGGAGGGACCGTCCGCATGGGCAGCGGCGGTCCCTCCTTAGCAATTAGGATGTGACCGCCACCCTGGCGGTCACATCCTGTATGTTTTACATTGCGGCGGATGCTGCTTGAAGCAGCATCCGCCGCAATGCAAAAAACGAAAGGTGTGCATTTGCATGCACAAAGCTGCAGGCACCACGCGGTGCCTGCCGCTTCGTGCACGCAAGGGCAGGGGGGTACCATAGGTACCCCCCATGTGCACCCCCCACGCAACCTTCACCCAGGGGGCCCGCAACGGGCCCCCAAAGTGACTGTCCGTATGCTTTTCCACGGCGGAAAAGCCGCCGTGGAAAAGCATGACTCACCCTGCATCCTAATATGGCTGGCGGTGTCTGATAGACACCGCCAGCCATGTTATTGCTTTTCCGACGTGGTCGCCTTCCGACCGCGGCGGAAAAGCGGCGGACGGATTGGGAGACCCACCAGCCATCCTGATTTGGCGGTGGGTCTTTCAGGCCTCCTCGGCGGATTTCCCGCATACTCCGGGCCGGCGGTGGCTTCCGCCGGCCCGGAGTATGCGGGAAATCCGCCATCATAATGACCCCCTAAATTACGCTGCAAGGGAACTTTGGCCTAAGAACCTTCCCACAGTGAATTTTGACCATAAGAACCTACCTCAAGTGAACTTTTGCCATCCAAGGACACTGTGAGAAAGACATTACCAGCAGGAGCCCTTGGCACACATGAGCTTTTGGTGATTTGATCAGGCCTGGGAACTGGATTCATTCTTATTGATTATTGATCTTGCTTGGAAACTGGAATCCTTTTTAATATTTATCAGGCCTGGGAACTGGATTCATTCTTATTGATTATTGATCTTGCTTGGAAACTGGAATCCTTTTTATTATTGATCTTGCCTGGAGCTGGATTTACCTGCTATTGGTTCTCGCATAATTTTTAGATAAATAAATTCTTATTCTAATACAAAACTGGTGTGGTGTTTCTTTTGTGAGTGTTTTTACTGTGTCATCGCTGTTGTGTGTTGCACAAATACTTTACACATTGCCTCTGAAGTTACGCCTTTGCTGCTCTGCGCCAAGCTACCAGGTCGGAAGCGGTGGTCCCTACTTGGACTAGGGTGCATACCCCTGCCAACTAGAGACCACGGTTCTAACATTGGTGATCGAGCGGTGGATAGGACTTGTGCTTGTGTAACACCACGCAGCGACGCAGTGTACACCGCAACCCTACACCTGACTCTACTGAATTTTTGTCTACCCTCTCCAATTGGCATTTTTGAATTTTTTTAAATTCTCCCTGACTGGCTGCTCTTTTTAAAAGTCCTTTTGCCTAAGTCTCATTTGGTTTTCTCTACAAACGTCTGAGGCCCCACCTAGCAACATGGAATTCGAGCTGGCCAATCTGGAAGTTTACACAGTGGCGCAACTCAAAGAGTTCTGCGAGGAGAAAGGGGTGCCCTTCAAGTGAAGCGCCAAGAAGGCAGAGCTTCAGAAAGCTTTGAGAGCATGGGTAACAGCCCACTCAGAAGGAGATGGGGACGAGCAAGGACCAGAGCATGACGCCACAGGAAACCTTGACCTACTGCACTTGGCGGGAAATGGTAATTTGTTACCAGGTACAAGGGTACCTTCCAGGGCAGGCAGTAGTGTGTCAGTGAAGAGCCTGTCCGTAGAGGACCTGGAGGACAGGAGGGAGGAGAGACAGCTCAAGTTGGAGCTTGCCAAGCTGGAGAAAGAGCGGGAAAGAGAAAGGTGGGCCATGGAGCAGGATCGCGAGAACAAGCGACTGGCTATGCGAGAAAAAGAACTTGCCCATGAGCTCAGCCTGAAGGAACTGGAAATCCGGGCCCTTGAAGTAGGGGCCAACAGCAACAAGAATGGTGGCAGCGTACCTATGGAAGCTTCACGTGAGTCCAGGGTCTTTATGCCTAAAGATGTGATGGCCAGTTTTAAGGTGGGGGATAATATTGATAAGTGGTTAGCCGCCTATGAGGTATCTTTAAGAGCCCATGGGGTCCCAGAGAGTTATTGGGGGGGTGGTTTGTATAAGTACCTACCTCCAGATGTTAGGGACACCCTCCTTTACCTAGAGAAGGAAGACCAGACTAACTATTCTGTCATGAAAGCCGCATTGCTTAAGAGGTTCGGTCTTACCCCTGAGAGGTATAGGCAGAGGTTTAGGAATAGCCACAAACTTCCCACACAGAACTGGGTAGACTTCCTGGACTACGCTAGTAAAGCTTTAGATGGTTGAGTGCGGGGCAGCAATGTGCATGACTATGAAGGGTTGTATGACTTGTTTTTAAGAGAACACCTTCTAGAGAAATGTTTTCCAGAGCTGCGCCAACACCTGGTTGACCGCAAGTTGACCAATCCTAGGAAGCTTGCGGAGGAGGCGGACACCTGGGTCAGTACCAGGGTGTCCAACAAGGGTTCTGGGGGGGACTCCCAAAGGGGTGGTCAGGGTTCCTACCAGAAGAAAGAGGGGGGAGATAAAAAGAAAGAGTTTCCCAAAGGCCCCCAAAATAATTCACAAGGGAAAGGGTCTGGGTCCCAGCCCCAATCTGGCCACCAGAAGCCCACTTATCCTGACAAAGGTCAGCAGCCCAGAATTGTCCGGTGCTATGAGTGTGGTGAACTTGGACACTACAAGGGGGATCCCAAGTGTCGCAAGAGAGCACCACAGCCCACTGGAGGTAAAAACCCCAGGGTGGCTAGTGTAGCGCTTGGGGAGGAGCTGTCCCTAGATGATGGGAGTGAGGGGGCAGGGCTTATCCTAGTGTCTCTGGGAGACAGTGAGATGGTTCCCAAGGTCCATGTGCCCTCAAATACTACCAAGTATAGGCAGTGGGTCACCCTCAATGGTCGGGGGGTGGAGGCCCTGAGGGACACAGGTGCCAGCATGACTATGGTAAGGAGTCAGCTGGTGTCCCCAGAGCAAATAATTCCCGATGCAGTCCATCCAGTTGTGATGGCTGACAACAGGGGGGGTCACTATCCCATAGCACAGGTTCCATTTGAGTGGGGAGGGGTTTCAGGCCTTTTAAGAGTTGCTGTGAGCCCTGCCATGCCAGTGGACTGTCTGTTAGGGAATGACCTAGAGCATACTGCCTGGAAGGAGGTAGAGCTTAAAGCGCATGTGGAGATGCTGGGTTTACCGGAGTGGATTTGTGCTACCACACGGTCTATGGCTGCCCAGAAAGGGAGTCAGCCAGGGATGGAGCCTGGAAAAATGGCCCAGCCAGCTGCTAAGAAGGGAGGAGCCCGAGGGCGTGGGAAGCCCGCCCCGGGGCAGTCACCCCGTGAGATGGATGGGGCACCTGAGGAGGTTGCACCGGAGTCCACGGAGGGGGACGTTGCTCCCTTGGGGGACCTACCTACCCCTGCAGGGTGGAAGGAGGGCCCACCAGGGAGGAGTTTTGCCGGGCACAGAAGGAGTGTCCTACCCTTGAGGGCATGAGGCGACAGGCCGAAGCCCAAGCAGCAGGCAATGCCTCCGCGAAGTATCATATTTACTGGGAGGATGGGCTCCTTTACAGTGAGCCCAAGGCTCCTGTGCATGGGTCATCAAGGGCCTTAGTGGTCCCCCAGTGCTACAGGGCCTTCCTTTTGGAATTGGTTCATGAGATCCCATTGGCAGGACACTTGGGCCAAGACAAGACCTTTGCTAGGCTTGTCCCCCATTTTTATTGGCCGCAGATGAGGATCTCCTCAGATACATTCTGTAGGACCTGTCTGACCTGCCAAGCTAGTGGGAAAACAGGGGCTAAGCTGAAGGCTCCCGTGGAACCACTACCTGTCGTTAGCACCCCCTTTGAGAGGGTGGGCATCGACATTGTTGGGCCTATGGATCCACCGACTTCTTCTGGTCACAGGTTTATCCTGGTTCTGGTGGACCACGCCACCCGGTACCCAGAGGCTATTCCTCTGAGAACCATCACTGCACCTGCAGTGGCACGGGCCCTGATGGGGATTTTTACCAGAGTGGGTTTTCCCAAAGAGGTGGTGTCCGACAGGGGTACCAACTTTATGTCTGCCTACATGCAAGCCATGTGGAAGGAGTGTGGGGTTACTTATAAGTTCTCCACCCCTTACCACCCACAAACCAATGGTCTCGTGGAGAGATTTAACAAGACCCTAAAAGGCATGATCAGGAGTCTGCCTGAGGGCCTGAGGAAAAAGTGGGACATCCTCTTGCCCTGTTTGCTGTTTTCCTACAGGGAGGTACTGCAGAAGGGGGTGGGTTTCAGCCCCTTCGAGCTTTTGTATGGTCACCCTGTTCGGGGGCCTCTCAGTTTAGTGAAGGATGGGTGGGAGAAGACTCCAAGGAGGCTTCCCCAGGATGTAGTGAGCTACATGCTGGCCTTCCGTAGCCAAATGGCTAAGTTGTGGAAACAAGCTTCTGACAACTTAGAGGCCAGCCAGGCGGTAATGAAGGAATGGTACGACCAGAATTCTCACCCTGTGGAGCTAAAACCTGGACAGAAGGTGTGGGTCATGGAGCCTGGAGAGCTTAGTGCCCTCCAGGATCGCTGGACAGGCCCTTATGAGATATTGGAGAAGAAGGGCAAGGCCACTTACCTAGTGGACCTTAAAACCCCCAGGCAGCCCCACAGGGTGCTACACGCCAACCGCCTCAAACCCCACCATGAGAGGTCTGAGCTTACCTTACTGATGGTAACTGATGGGGCCGAGGAAGAGGAAAGTGAACCTCTCCCGGACCTCTTTGCTTCCAAAGAGAAGGATGGATCGGTGGAGGGAGTGGTCCTCTCCCCATCCTTGACTCCTGAGCAACAGAGGGACTGCCGCCAGGTCCTGGGGCAGTTCTCCTCAGTGTTCTCCCTTATCCCTGGGATTACCCACCTGTGTACCCATGATGTGGACACAGGAGACAGCCCCCCTGTCAAGTCCAAGTCTTACAGGTTGTCAGATAAGGTGAAGGCCAGCATCCAGAGTGAGGTCACTAAGATGCTGGAGTTGGGGGTGATAGAGCCCTCCAACAGCCCTTGGTCCAGTCCGGTGGTTCTGGTACCAAAAGCTGCCCCACCGGGCACCACACCAGAACTTAGGTTCTACGTGGATTACAGGGGACTGAACTCTGTGACCAAGACTGACGCTCATCCTATCCCGAGGGCGGATGAGCTCATTGACAGGCTGGGGGCTGCCCGATACCTGAGTACCTTTGACCTTACGTCAGGGTACTGGCAGATCGCCCTAACAGATGGAGCTAAAGAGAGGTCCGCCTTTTCCACCCCAGAGGGCCACTACCAGTTTAGGGTGATGCCCTTTGGACTGAAAAATGCTCCTGCCACCTTCCAGCGGCTGGTGAACCGGGTCCTCTCCGGTTTAGAGGCCTTCTCTGCTGCCTACCTGGATGACATAGCTGTCTTCAGTAGCAGCTGGGAGGACCATTTGGGTCACCTCCAGGAAGTGCTTCAGGCTCTGCAGCAGGCAGGCCTGACTTTCAAAGCTAGCAAATGCCAGATAGGGCAGGGGTCGGTAGTCTATCTAGGACACTTGGTAGGCGGGGGCAAGGTGCAGCCCCTACAGGCCAAGATAGAAACAATCCTGGCCTGGGAGCCTCCCAAAACACAGACTGAGGTCAGGGCATTCCTGGGCCTCACAGGATACTACCGCAGATTTGTCAAGGGTTATGGCACTATTGTGGCCCCCTTGACTGAGCTAACCTCTAAGAAACAACCTAGAAAAGTGATCTGGACAGAGGCTTGCCAAAAAGCCTTTGACTCTCTAAAGCAGGCCATGTGCACCGCTCCTGTGCTCAGGGCCCCTGACTTCTCCAAAGAGTTCATTGTCCAAACGGACGCCTCAGAGCATGGCATAGGGGCGGTACTTTCGCAACTCAACCAGTAGCCTTCATCTCCAGGAGGCTGCTCCCCCGAGAACAGCGGTGGAGTGCGATAGAGAGAGAAACCTTCGCGGTGGTCTGGGCTGTGAAGAAGCTGAGGCCATATTTGTTTGGCTCCCACTTCCTGATCCAGACTGACCACCGGCCCCTCAGATGGCTAATGCAAATGAGGGGCGAGAATCCCAAATTGTTGAGGTGGTCCATTTCTCTACAGGGGATGGACTTCAGGGTGGAACACAGACCCGGAGTAGACGACGCCAATGCTGACGGTCTCTCTCGGTTTTTCCGCCTTAGTGATGAGAACTCCCTGGAGGTTGGGTAGTTCTCCCCACTTTCAGCTGGGGGGGGACACGTGTTAGACCTGTCAGCCTTAGGGTGGTCTCCCCTACATTTTTGCCCTTTTTGCCTCCCATTTTTACCTTACATTTCGTTGGACTTAGGACTTTGGGCGCCTCACCACTGCTAAACAGTGCTGAGGTGCAGGTGCTCTTCCCTAAAACCTTGTGAGGCTGGCATATCTGCCACAAGCCACTGCTACCGCAGTAAGGTTTAATCCTCCATAGGCTAACATTGGGAACCTCCCCTTATGGGATAACTTCTGACAGGGACCTAATAAGTCTGTCATGTTTGGTCTTGTTGGACTCGTGGCGGGGAACCCTTTCCAATGATATATAGGGTTTGGGCATTACTACGCTAGGGATCCCACTTTCATAAAGGGGACCTTTTCCTGCCTACACTTAGATTAGGCTCTGCAGACTCCCCCCTCCCCTCTGCATACTGATAGCCTGCCTGGGTTGGGAGGTGGGAGTGGTGATTCACACCTTCTTCCCTGGGATGAGCTGTGATGGGCTGCCCACTATAGCCTTAACGGCCTGTCTCTCGTCACTGTGACAGCTAGGTCAGGGAAGGCAGGGAACATACCAGAACTCCCTGGACTCTTCCAGAAGCCCCTGCCCCCAGACCCTTCCAGAGACTTCCACCACTTTCTAGCCCTTAGACTAAAAACATATATAAGGGAGGGTCCTGGCCTCACATTCGTGTTACACTGCTGGACCTGGAAGAATCCCTGCTGGAGTGAGGACTGCTGCGCAAGAGGATTGCCACTGGGAAGGAGGCTGAGTGCTCCAAGGAACTGCTGCCCCACAACCTGCTGAGCTGCCCTACTGTCTACTGATCCTGCCCTGCATGGGAGACTGCAACATCACCACCAGAGTGTCTCCACAACATCCCAAAGGAACTACTTTTCTTTGAACAGCATTTTAAAGAGACTTCAACCTTTTAAAGATTGCCTTTTTGGGACTGCACCCTTTTTAAGCTAAAGGAAACTACCTGTCCTTGGACCACAGCGTTTTAAAGACTGACCTTTGGAACAGCAACCACACTCTCAAGATTTGCCCTGCAACGCTGTGCCTGCCCTCAGCACTGCTTGCCCTGTGATCCTCCCAGGGCCCTGTGATTGCCTCTGCTTCTGGCGCAAGCCCACTGAAACTGGCCCTGAGGTCAACACCACTGGGACCGGAGCGCGCTGTGTAGCGCTGAGAAGCGAAGCGCTGTGTGGCAGGAGGCTCCGTCGTTGCCCAGGACTTGGAGGCACTGTTAAGCGCTGTGCTAAAGGAGCGCTGTGTGGCTGTGACCCCCACCCGTGCAGCGCCTGCTGAGCCCAAGGCCCCAGGGGGAGAGGAGCCTCGCACCTGCGTCCGCAACCACCACCCCAGGTAACGCCTCAGTGCAACCAGGCTGCTGCGAAGGGGCGGGGTGCGGGTTGGCCGGGTACCTGGAGTGTGAGCTTTGTGCTTGGCTGGGAACCGTCCTTCACTGACTGGCCTACGGGGGCATAATTACTTGGTAATTGACACTGGGGCATTTTTTAGCATAACCAGCAGCGCCTGGGCAGCCGCACTTCCTACGCTGGGAGCATCATTTCTATAAGAGGCACACTAAATTACGCTGCAAGGGAACTTTGGCCTAAGACCCTTCCCACAGTGAATTTTGACCATAAGAACCTACCTCAAGTGAACTTTTGCCATCCAAGGACACTGTGAGAAAGACATTACCAGCAGGAGCCCTTGGCACACATGAGCTTTTGGTGATTTGATCAGGCCTGGGAACTGGATTCATTCTTATTGATTATTGATCTTGCTTGGAAACTGGAATCCTTTTTATTATTTATCAGGCCTGGGAACTGGATTCATTCTTATTGATTATTGATCTTGCTTGGAAACTGGAATTCTTTTTATTATTGATCTTGCCTGGAGCTGGATTTACCTGTTATTGGTTCTCGCATAATTTTTAGATAAAGAAATTCTTATTCTAATACAAAACTGGTGTGGTGTTTCTTTTGTGAGTGTTTTTACTGTGTGATCGCCGTTGTGTGTTGCACAAATACTTTACACATTGCCTCTGAAGTTACGCCTTTGCTGCTCTGCGCCAAGCTACCAGGTCGGAAGCGGTGGTCCCTACTTGGACTAGGGTGCATACCCCTGCCAACTAGAGACCCCGGTTCTAACAGCAGCCCTCAGAGAAAGAGAGTGAAAGGAGATGTGAGTGTGTGCTAGATCCATGGTGCACAGCAACACTCCTAGCTTGGAAATATCCAATGGCAGTTTTGAAATTAATCATGGGTACTTGGACAACACACTCCCATCAGTTAGGCGCAGATTCCACACCTATAACATGCAGAAAAGGTCATGTATTCTCGGTGGCCTGATGGGGTGACAAAGAGAAGCGATCATCTTTGATCATGGAGTCGTTATGCCCCACATAATGTGGTTTTAATGAACTTAACTGAAAGGTAATTCAATCGTACATATACTTTCAGATGATCCAAATTTGGAAACAACCCTGTCACTGTGGCATCAAGAATCAGACTATCAAAAATAGTGCAAAAACTAATTCACTTAGGGCAAGTGTCAGCTCCTATATAAATGTACCAATGTATCTATTGGACAGAAATGGCTGGAATCCAGACTAGTCTCACGTCTGAAGTTCTACAATTTGCATTGACAACTGCTTACCTGTTGAATGTTTAATTTGAGTGTATGTTCCACTGAACAATGCATTAAAAGGCATTCCATCATAGCATTTTATTCCACACTAGTGGCCCACCTTCAGGACTAAGGACTCACTTTCCCAAGAGGACAACTGCAATTGCCTTGTGCATATTTCACAATAGATAGCTGTTTTGTATCTTTAACAAGATCTTGTGCCTCCTAACTCATTTCATCAAGTGAACAAGCACCTTGTTTGTGAATACCTCTGAGGAAGGGCATAGCATTCACTGGAGCCTGCAGGCTCTATTGAGGGCCTCCATATGAGATGGCACCAATAAATTCCTCTCATGACCACATTTTTCTGTAAAGTTCCATAGCACAGGGAACAAAAAACGGCTGTAGGCTGCAGTGTATGTGAAAAGTAGGACATGTCCTGGTATGTGTGACATGTCCTGGTAGTGAAATACTGCCAATTTCTTTTTTCACTTTTGACAAGCTAACTGTCCGATAGGCTAACATGGGAGTTGTTTTGCAACATCTTACAAGACTACCTTTCCTTTGGGACACGATGGAGGAATAGAGTTTAGTATGCTGGAACTCAAGATTTAAAAATACATCTTTTAGTAAAGATGGTTTTTAAATTTTGTGAAAATGCCACTTTTAGAAAGTGGAAATTTTCTTGCTCAGCCATCCTATGTGCCTCTGATGGATTGTGCATTGAATTTCTGGTTTTGGAGTAACAGGAGCTGGGGATGTGCATTCACTGCAGACAGTCACGGGGGGGTTGAAGTGTGTCCTGCATTTCCTGGCTGACTCAAAGCTAAGCTGAATAGAAATGAGCTGCACTTAGAGTAGTGGGAGGAGTTTTCCTTGAACCTGAATAGGCCCTGTCTCCTATGCCCAATGCTGTCTTTACCTCCTGCCAAGAAGCTGTTGGCTTTGAGTGAGCTGAGATACTTTTTGCCACAACAGAACAAAGGAAAATGTGGTATAAATATTAGGCCAATGACCCCAGGACTTTAGAACTATTTTGGATCAAGGAAACTGCCAAGAAGAAGAGCTGGGGAAGCTCTGAGGAGGAACTACCACTTTGCTGTGTGCTTTGCTATGTTGGCCTGCAGTGGCTGCTTTCGTCTTGGGCAGAGAAAGGACTGGACTTAACTTTCTGCAACTTCTTTGTATGAGTTTCTCTGTAGGCTTGAGGGAGGGCTTGCCCTCTGTTCAAGAAGTCTCAGGAACAGCAAAGACTTCAAGTTCATCTGCTAAAAGCACTAGGAAATATGGGGCTTATTTACAAGCTCTTTGCGCCACCGGAGGCATAATCTGTTGCATGATATTTACAAGCACACGTGCGCATTCTACATCAAGCATTGGAAGAGGAAATTACCTAAATTAATTGTTTTTATGCAGGAAGGTACCCCTGGCTGCACAAAAACAATCTCCCCATGATGCAGGCATCCTTGCGCCGGTGCATTGCAGCAGTTTGGGCGCAGGTTCACGGAAAAGCACAGAGATGTGACATATTGTTGCATCCCTGTGCATTGAATCTAATACAGCACGGCAAAATGACTTGTGGCACGGCGCTACATTAGTTTCTCGTAAATATCGCCCTGTGTATTTTGTGCTGCAACAGAAGAAAAAGCAACCTGGCAGCATCAACGATGCCGCTGCCAGCTCCGTTTCCTGAAGGCACCACAAAGGGCACCACCGTACTTCGCACCGCAAGCCTCGTCTCACAGACGACGATGCCCGACCCCACTACCGAGCCGCTGCTTGCACTGTGACCTGTGAACATTGCACTTTACACTGCTTCACTTTACACCACTGCCCTTCTATCCCATCACTGCCACAGGACGCCAACATTGATTCCACTGCTTGCACCGTGGTTTGAGGACACCACTTTTAAGTTACACAATGCACCGCCCTGTCCCACACTGCAGCTTTGGCCTACTGACGCCGGTGCCATCGACTCCAGTTCATCAGCTGACAAGAGTGCTTCAGCAGCAACATAGACACTGCTTGCACCTTGACCTGCTAGCACCCCATTGACCAATGCCCCACTTCTCACCGCCGCCCTGGTCTCACTGACGCCGCTGGATGCTATCACTGAGCCTCTGCCTGCACTGCAACCTGAGGGAACCAAATAGCGCACTGCTGCACTTTGCACCACAGCCCCGATGCCCAGAAATGCCAGCACTCCTGACTTCAACCGCATGGAGTTCGATCTGCAATGCATGTGATTTCAAGGGCCCTACAACTCCTGCACCCACCTCTAGACGCCTGCCGTCCATTACTAAAGGTACTGTTTTGTGGGTCTTCCTGGCTAAATAGCAGGCCTGCAACAGCCGTAGTCATCCATCTCTGTTTAGATTTGTTGCTCACAATGCACTAATAGCCACGGACTGAGCTATCGACTTTAAGGAACTGTATTTGTAAGTCTAGTTCTTACTGATACTGCTAAGAACTGTAAGGTGGCTTTTTTAAAATCATTTTTGGTCTTGGTTTGCACAGATAAAATATTGGATACTTTTCTAAAACTGATGTGGTATCCTTTTGTGGTCTTGTCTATGTATTACTGCTAGTTATGTGCAAATGCTTTACACACTGCTTCTAAAGTAAGCCTGTCTGCTTGTGCTATACTACTAAGGGTGTGAGCTGCAACTTTAGGAGTGTATCCCCCTTACCCTGACTAGGATGAAGGGTCCTTACTTGTGGAGGATAACAACCTGCCAACTAGAGACCCCCATTTCTAACAGACACTCTTCTGCAAAACGCTCAGTGGATGAATCACATAGGTCTACTCTCCTGTATTAGAAAGGCAAGAAAGTACAGATTTTCAGAAAGTAACGTTTTATTTTTGCATCAAAGTAAGAGGAAAAAACAGTACCTATTAAACCTTACAATGGTGCTCATGTATAAAGAAAGATGTATGCAGAAGAGCAAAAACATATCAAGTGCATCTTCATTTTAAGTGCAGCTTCGTTTAAATTAATTTAATTTATCAATGTGTGACGATTGCTGCAATTATCAGCTTTCAATCAGTAAAAATCCCACTACTAACTTGTGTGTGGCTAGAATGAGTATTGATCGATTCTCCATTAGTATAAATTGGTAAGTCTCTCTGCCTCTGGCTATACCAGTCATTAATGTTTCACTCCCAGAGTGGCAAGGAGGGAGACGTTAGAGAGCAGTGTAGCGTAGTCAGCGTGTTATACAACCACATCAGAAGATTTCAATGTTGTGCTCTGCACTGAAGACAATAGAGGAGCAGAAGGTCTATGATGCCTGGTATAAAGCTTCAGCTCCAACATTTCTCTGGTCCCCTTTCTATTCATGCTTGTTTACTGTTCAGCATTGATGGATGTAGCGCCATAGACCTTCTGTCTCGGGCTACACTGGCCATTAAAGGACCTCTGACTCATCGTAGGCCCCGCTGAGGCTCGGTCCTACAGCATGGCAGTTTGAATGGTATTATGAGGCATGGCCAACAGCAACAATTCTTTAAGTGTCATCTTTTTCTATTGAATGCAAGAATCACACACACCATGGCAACAATCTCCTTGCTGGGTATTTAATTTAGCAACACAACATTATATTATTTTGTCCTGCTTTTTTTGCAGTTTCCCCATTAGAGCTATGAATCAATACTGTCCGCTGAGGCAGCAAGGAACAGGCTTTCTATATTGTTTTTATCGATGTTTTTCTCATACAACAAAACGAAAGGGTCACTCTAACAAATGGCTGCTGGTGTCAGTGGATTGACTCGTAAAACGTCAAAGTGGCAGGCACCGCCATGCTGACTGTGCCGGGTTATTGTGCACAATGCAGCAGAGGTGGCATTTCCTGCACAGCCACTGTGAGGGCTCCACGCCGCTGCTCTTTTTCATGAGGGGGGTCGGTCAACAGCACACATTAAGCACAGCGTTTCTTGCCTCATGCTGTTTGATAGACAAAGCGACATTTAAAAAGGATGAGCAGGTTCCGGGGACCATAACACTGCGAGTCTGAGGTGGTAGGATTTTGAGTCTCTCTAAGGAGTAAATGGGCTTGCAACCGCTTCTGTGCAGGTAAAATACTGGCGAGCTGAACAAGAAACACTCTGTTTAATGCTACCTTTATATTTCACGCAGGTGAAAGAATGTAAGCATTTCTTCTTAGTGCATGCGGGCGAACCGAAAGACAGTCTGGCATTTAATAACATGGCTAGATTAGTCTGCAAGCTGGAAAATGCTGGGTGGGAGTTTCAACAAAGTGAAGTGCTTTGCAATTATGTGAGCGCGGTACCATACAAGACATGTCCAGATCTGTTCACGTGCAGCTATTATGTTGGATGCTGCTTGGAACCTTATAGCTGAATGTTAATTTATTTGGATATTTCTTTGTTCGAGTTTTTTTTCTAACATTGAGTCATAATTTTAATGCAGGGATGCATAGGCCTTTTATTCCACCAAGCATTTGCCCGGTGGGCTGTGTCCTTGGAGGCTTGTGTTTAGGACAGTGGCCGGTCCTGTTGCCTCTGTCACTTTCCCGAGCTCCCCAACGCTAATTGCAAAAGGCACAATGAGTTTTTAAGAGGGATATAGGGAAGGAGGGTGATGGTAGAGAGAAAATGGTCAGAGAGAAAGAAGACAGAGCGGAGAGGAGAGAGTAGAATAGGTGGTAGAAATTGCGAGATTTTGCACGAGGATATGAACCGAGCAGGGCTGGTTTGAGCAGCCACGGCCGGCAGTGGGAGTACCTGCAGGGCAGTGACGTGGGGAGGGGCAGGGGCAGGGTGGGGGTTAGTAATGTATGGATTACGGAGTTTTAAGGTAAGTAAACATTTAAATAAATAAAACGAATTTAGTTGCGCCCACTGCATCACATTTGGGGATGCTGTGCACTCAACGAAATTCGTTTTATGTATTTAAATGTTTACTTACCTGTAAAACTCCGTAATCCATACATTACTACCCCCCACCCTGCCCCTCCCCCTCCCTACATCACCGCCCTGCAGGTACTCCCACTGCGGCCCGTGGCTGGGTTTGAGCATTTTAGCATGGGCTACTTTGGTTCCCAAGTGAGTGAAAGAGAAAGAACAAGATAGCAGCTTTGAGGGAGAGAAGAAAGTTCAGGTGGAAGATTGCTTTGAGCTGCATTAAGCACTCGTACTTTGATTGTTGGATCACCTGACCATGGTCAACATAATTTCTTCAGTCTCAACTATGGTTTCCTATTACAAATGTGTTGAAAACGTTGAGTTGGAGTTATGCACAGGCATTACTACTTGTTGGACTTGGCCCTTTTTGCAGGGTCATCCCCGAACTTTTTGCCATCCTCCTGTATTTTGTCTGACCTGTTTTTGTTGGTTTTATGACTCTGGGGAATCAGGGCCGGACTGGCCAAGGCGGGCACCGGGCAATTCCCCGGTGCGCTGCACGGGTGGGGGCCGTTTTTGTTACAGTGCTGTCTTTACAACATAGCTGCAAAATCGTCCCTCTAACAAAATCGGCCGAAAACCGGCCCTGGCAAAGAGCTTCACGGCACCCCCCACGTCCCCCGGGTGGGGGAGGGGGCGCGGCCGCACCCTTTGCCAGGGCCGGTTGTGGTTCCCAGTCTGGCCCTGTGGGCAATTTACCACTGCTGATCAGTGCTAAAGTGCATATGCTCTCCCTTTGGTAAATTGATGTATGGATTAGTGACTCCATGATCGGCTGATTTGGTTTTCTTGTCAGACCCTAGTACAGTGCACTGAGTGTGCCCAGGGCTTATAAACCAAATGATGCTAGTGGGATTGCAGCACTGTTTGTGCCACCCACAGAGCAAGCCTGTAAAAGTGTGTCTCAGGTCTGCCATTGCAGAGCCTGTGTGCAGTCTGGTACTGCCATGCTGACTGGCCAAGTGCACCCACTTCCAAGTCCCTAAACCTTCCCTTTTCTTCATATCAGACACCCCTATGGTAGGCCCAAGGGCAGGGTGCATTGTAAGTATAAGGTAGGACATGCCCTGGTGTGTGTGGAATGTCCTAATAGTGAATTACAGCCATGTTCGTGTTTCACTATTGCAAGGCTACCTGTTCTCCATAGGCCAGAATGGGCAGTTAGAATATTACATCTTATAATCCTGACTCGGGGAACATGGTAGAAATTCGAGTTTAGTTTCCCTGAACTCAGAATGATAAAACATATCTTTTAGTGAAGTTGGTTTTAACATTATGTGTTTGAAAATACCACTTTTAGAAAGTAGGTATTTTCTTGCCTAACTAGCCAAGCCTGCCTCTGCTAGGTTGTGTATTCCTTGTCTGAAGTTTGAGTGACAGGGCTTTGGGATTCCAGGAGACAGGATGAGTCAGCCCAGTGGTGAATAGAGAGATCTGCATCTAGATGGGATGGAGGAGTTGCACCTGGGACCTGAATAGGGATGTGCCTTTCGTCCACAATGCCGGGTCCACCTCCTGGGGTGCGGCTGATGTCTCTGCCCTGCACTGTGAAAGAAGAGGAGGAATCATGTCAGCACAGTTGCTCCAGGGCTGTGCTTTCCCTCCACAATGCTTGCTCCACCTCCTGTGGGGCGTCTGATGTCTCTGCCCTGCAGTGTGAAAGGAAAGAAGGAATCATGTCAACAGAGTGCTCCAGAACTGGTTTAGACTGGGCAAAGGCCCCTCTGCCCTCGGAGGACAAAGGATTGTGGGCTATAAATATTGGGACCCTGATCCCAAGAAATTAGATCACTTTTGGACAAACAAGAAAAAACGTTAGCTGAGGAGTGGAACCAGAAGAAACTGAGGAGAGACTATCCCTAAGCTGAATTGCTGCTTGGGGGATTGGCCTGCAGTGGTTGCCTGACTGCCAAAGAGAGGAGAAAGGGACTTTGTGTACTTTCATCAACTTGTAAGGATCTCCAAGGGCTTGGAACAGAGCATGCCTCCTGCTGAAGTCTCAGGGACAACAGACTTCCCCCCAGCTCCCCAGAGTTCTTTTGAAGTGCCTGCTGCATTTTGGGCCTTCTGAGGGACTGCGTGTCACAAGGAGCTGGAAGTGCAACTCAAGAAGAAGAAGCGTGTCGCCCTCGCTGCTTCTGCCGTCGCGTTGTGGATGTCGCCGGTGTAGCTATCGTATTGCACCACATCAAGAGAAGCGTCTTGCAACGAAGAGGAAGCATGTCGCCGTTGCTGCTGCTGCCGTCGCATCGTGGATGACGCAGTTGTAGCTGTCGTATTGCACCGCATCGAGAGAAGCATCAAGCAACGAGGAGGAAGCACGTCGCCCTCGCTGTTGTTGCTGTCGTATCTTGGATGTCGCCGCTGTAGCTGTCGTATTGCACCGTACCAAGAAAAGCACTTCGCATCCATGGAGAAGCGTGCCGCCGTCGGAGATTCTGCCGTTGCATCTTGTATGTATCCGCTGTAGTTGTCGCATTGTGTGGAAGCATCTCGCAACGTCAGAGAAGAGTGTTGTAGCCGAAGCTGTTGTTGTTGCATCGCAGAACAAGGGTGTCGCCGCTGCAGCTGATGCATCGAATTGAGACTTCTCGCATCATCGGAGAAGCGAGCCGCCTCTGGAATATCTTCACGTCTTTATTTCTTTGCACCACAACTTTGCCACATTTCCATCGCTGCAACACTTTTGTTGTGGAAGCGCAACGCATCGAAAGGTACATTGACTCAAATTGTCGCATTTTAAGAACTGAACAGAAATAAGCTAAAACTACCATTTTAAGTACAGTATTGTAAGTACAGTATTACGGATTTTTGTTGTTTATGGTCTT
The DNA here is from genome assembly GCF_964261635.1 of Lissotriton helveticus. NCBI lineage: Eukaryota > Metazoa > Chordata > Amphibia > Caudata > Salamandridae > Lissotriton > Lissotriton helveticus. Next base: position 1,705,855,193 of record NC_136063.1, on the reverse strand, counting down.
GTGTTAAATCTATATAAAGAATACTTATTTTTGATATAAAACCTGTGTGGTGTCAATCTGTAGTGGTGTCACTTGATTACTGTATGTGGTCACAAATGCTTTACACACTGCCTCTGAGATAAGCCTTGTTAGAATTGGGGGTCTCTAGTTGGCACAGGTAGATACTTGTGACAAATAGGGACCCTCTCCTCTAGTCAGGATAAGGGGATTACACTCCTAAAATAACCTCTGCTCACCCTCTTGGTAGCTTGGCACGAGCAACAAGGCTTTATTTCAGAGGCGTTGTAAGTTAAGCATTTGTGACCACATACAGTAACCCAGTGACAACACTACAAATGGACACCACACAAGATATTATATAAAAAATATGTATATTTTATATAGAGTTACCATAAGACCAATAAACGAGAAAAAGAATCCACAGTACTATTAGATTTCAAGAGTTCTTGTAAAAAAAGGCCTAAATCAAGGTTCTGTGCGAGTCGGTAGCCCGGACGGGCTACAGCATTGTTGAAAATAACGGAGTTTAGCAAATCCAGTGGACCACGTCGGTTCAGGCCCACACAAATGTCGACAGACTCAGTCACAGTACCTTTTACTTGGAGCGGCTGGCACGGATGTGCGAGCCGGTTCCGGTGATCATCACTGTGCAGAAAGGAAGCATTGCAGGACGCGTTGTCCCTCGATGTGGTGCAGGCAGCGGCCTGTTGACAGAGTCGGTGGATCTAAGGCTGTGTTGCAGGGCGAGACAGTGCTTCGACGCGGTGTTTGCAGCTTGCGATGCGGCGAACGAGCTGGAGTTTGGGAGGTGGCATCGATCAGTCGGGACAGCAGTGCAAGTCGGGCGGTGCGTCGCGAAGCGTGCAAAGCGGTGCCCAGCTCCAGGGCGGTCACAGGACTCAAAGTCAGCAGCAGTGACCGAGTGGGTCAGACCAGTTCAATGCGGTGCAGCGAGGTGTTGCACGTCGAAGTGTCTACCAGTCTTGGTGCAGGCTACGGATTGGTGATGGCGTCAGGGCGGAGTCGGTGAGCGCAGAGTTGCGTTGTTCGAGGCGGACGTTGCTTGATGCAGTGCCTAAAGGACACCGGGCTGGTTGTGAGAGTCGGTCAAAGCTCCCTGCCTCTGTATCCCCTTGTTTCCGGCGGCAATTCACAAAGGCTGGTGAAGTCCACTGGTCCTGGGACTTTGGTCAGGGGGCAAGCTCTCTTCCAAGCCCTAGGAGATCTTTGCACAAGTTGAAAGAAACGTCCCCAAAGTTGTTTCTCCTCTCTTTGGCTGTCAGGCAGCCACTGCAGGCCAATTCCCCAAGCAGCACTTTAGCTTGGGAATAGTCTCTCCTCAGTTTCTTCAGGTTCCTTCTCCTCAGCAGAGGTTTCATCTTCTAAGTCCAGAAGTGATCTAATTTCTTGGGATCAGGGTCCCAATATTTATAACCCAAAATCCTTTGTTCTCTGAGGGGAGATGGGCCTGTGCCCAGTCCAAACCAGTTCTGAAGCACTCTGTTTACCAGAATTCTCCTTTCCTTTCCCAGCGCAGGGCAGGCACATCAGACGCCCCACAGGAGGTGGAGCCAGCATTGTGGAAGGCAAGTACAGTCCTGGAGCACTTTGTTGACAGTCTTCCTTTTCTTCTTTTAGTGTGCAGGGCAGCGACATCAGACGCACCACATGGGGTGGAGCCAGCACTGTGGAGGTGGACACAGTCCTATTCAGGTCCCAGGTGCAACTCCTCCCTCCCATCTAGATGCAGATCTCTCTATTCACCACTGGGCTGACTCATTCTGTCTCCTGGAATCCCCCAGCCCTGTCACTCAAACTCCAGACAAGGAATACACAACCTCGTAGAGGCAGGCTTAAATGGTTAGGTAAGCAAATACCTACTTTCTAAAAGTGGTATTTGCAAACACAGAATATTAAAATAAACTTTACTAAAAGATGTATTTTATTATACTGAGTCCAGGCATAGTAAACTCGGATTTCTACCTTGTTCTCTGAGTCTGCTAGGATTATAAACATGTAATAATCCAGCAGACCATTCTGGCCTATGGAGAACAGGTAGCCTTGCAATAGTGAAAAAAGAAAATGGCTGTAATTCACTATTAGGACATGCCACTCAAATCAGGGCTTGTCCTACCTTATACTTACAATGCACCCTGCCCTTGGCCCTACCATAGGGGTGACTAGTATGAAGGCAAGGGAAGGTTTAGGGACTGGCAAGTGAGTGCACTTGCACTGTCAGCATGACAGTACCAGTCTGCACGCAGGCTCTGCAATGGCAGACATTAAAAACGTTTTACAAGGCCGCTTCTGTGGGTGGCACAACCAGTGTTGCAAGCCCACTAGCAGCATGTAGGTTTACACACCATGGGCACATGCAGTGCACTGTACTAGGGTCTGACAAGTAAACCAAATAGTCAATCATGGAATCACCAATTAATACATTCATTTACAGTATGGAGAGCATATGCACTTTAGCACTGATCAGCAGTGGTAAAGTGCCCAGAGTCATAAAATAGCCAATATCAGGTCAGAAAAAATATAGGAGGAAGGCAAAAAGCTCAGGGATGACCCTGCAAAAAGGGTCAAGTCCAACAAGCCTGTCTGCTCGTGCCAAGCTACCAAGCGGGTGAGCAGGTGTTATTTTAGGAGTGTAATCCCTTACTGTGACTAGAGACAAGGGTCCCTATTTGTCACAAGTACGTACCTGTGCCAACTAGAGACCCCCAAATCTAACACCAATGACACGGAATTGCCAGAGTTAAACAGCAATTGCAATCATGCCAAGGAAAGTCATATTAAAATAAGTTACCTCCTACTTCCAGCATCTTTGTTATTTTATCTTTGATAGAGATATTTTTTGATTTATAAATAATGGGTGCTTAACATCATGAACAATTTGCGTTGAAAACGAAAATACTGCACTTAGCAAATCTGTATTTTCCTGTCCTTTATTAAACTAGGTCTGGACTAGGTCTAACCACTAGTTTGAATTTCAGATCAGCCATGATATGTGTATTAATAGTTACTCTCGTCCCATATAGCAACATGTGCACTATAAAATGCTCTACATTGACATACTGTTCTTGAAGAACTTCGGAGGCAGCCTTTTGCAACAATTCAATGCTCTCTCTGTAACACTGTAAGTATTTCATTTTCTTGAGTGTAACTAGATTTGTATTATCATATCTGATGACATCAAGTCAAAAAGGATTATATTAATATCAATTTAGGATATGGTATTAGGATGGTGCGGAATGATGCCACATTTCATTCTGTATTCTGATTTGTCAACCTGTGTAATAATTAGTTGACCTTATGCGCACACTGCAATTTTTACTGTGTACGTTTATTTACTATTTATTTAGGGGCGCATTGTCTCATGTTTTTGAGGACAACCCCATTCTCAATCTTGCATAGACACTTTATCAAAGATTACCTGATAAACATTGAGCAGTCAATCTCTTTTATATCTTCTATAAAAATTCAGACGTGGTGAGTATCCCATCAGTAGGTCCGGCATTACCGCACCAGGTAAATACCATTACAATGAGTTTAAAATTACTGCATGATTCTTAGTTTTGAACTTCAGAAAGAAGTATCAAAGTTGTAATAGGGCACGTTTTCCCATATTCAGAGCTGTGCCATTTCCATTAGGTATTAGCTGGCAAAATTTGAGCAGGGAATATTAATGATATTTCAAACACACACAAGGTGATGGGAGGAATGCTTTCAATCGGTCTAACCACTACCAAAAAATGGGGTAGCTTTCCAATCCACCATTCTTTTGCCCACCATGCCACCTCAGTTTGACCTATCCATATGCAAATCAATCTTCACCCTGCTCCAATAGGAACAATCCATTACAAACTGCTGGTCCAGGTCCTCCTGAACCAGAGCAAAAGTAACCCAAGACCAGTTTTATCCTGATTAGAGCTTGTCAGTCAGGTGTAGCTTGATTTCAGTGGCACATGCCCTTGAAACTTGGGGTGTTACATTAAATACACAAAAGGTGATGGTATGAATGCTTGCAATAAGTAAAACTTCTGGCAATCTCTTGGGGTAGCATTGAAACCCATTTCTTTTGTGCCTACCATGCCACCTCAGTTTGGACCCAGCCATATGCAAATCAATCTTGACTGAAGCCCGCATTCTGTAATGGGCATTGTTTCGTACAAATTCTAACAGGAGGGGGGAGAGAGAGAGAGTCAGTGGATTCAGTCTCCCGAGTCATATAAATAAACAAAGTGGAATCCACTCAAGTGATAGTGATCCCTAGAGTGATGGGGAACACACAGTGTTGTTTAAATGCCCCTCACACACCAACAGGCCCCTTGGTGTCATGCTTCATCATCGGGGCCTTCGCACCCCTCTACGGGATGCGGCGTGCTACGACTCGCGAATACGCAGGAGCACTTGAAGTGAACTATGTGTGGGGGTGTGTGTTTAATATCAAGATGTGAGTGAGGTGAGGTGAAAAAAGTGGGTGGTTTTAAAAAAAATACCTGGCACGTGGGAAGAAAAAACTTTATTAAATCCCCGGCTGGTATTATTAAAATAAAAGTGCAAGGCGTGGTTTTTTGAAAGATACGTATTAGGGTATCAAACCACTGTGTTAAAAGTCAACATGTTTCGGAGGTCAAAGCCCCCTTCTTCAGGACAAGGGTGAATGCACTTACCCTCCCCTTACTCACATGTAAGATGTAAAAGTGACAAATAAAAATTACCACAATGTGTAATGTTCCTCACAATGTTATATGTGAGTGAGTGTAGTTGCGCCCAGTTGGCGTAAGAACCTGTGAAAACAAAATCATAGATAAACATACAGATCTACGTATCACAGTTTTAGAGGAGAAGAATAATGCTTCTCTGAAAAAACATCAGGTAGCACCCAAAAAATAATTGGAACCTGGAACAGAAATAAAGAAGAAGAAAAAAGGACACTACAAACATACACACACGCAAACCAACACAACTCTCTGCTCACATGGAATGAGAGCAGAACATTGAGGACAGAAAAATCTTACTTAAAGTTCCCAAATACAGGACTTCATGAGCCTTTAACGTATATTGGGGAATCCTTCCTTTCTAATCAGAAACCTAGGAGATCAATATCAGGGATTTAGTAGAGGAACTTAGTAATCAGAGTGCCAAAACTACAGTATGGAAGTGCTTCTCATGGTGGTCTTATAACTCACGGTTACAGCAACAGCTAATCGCCTGCCTTCCCTCAACGCGGCTCCGATGAAGTGAGCTGCAAGGGGACTGGGGCCTTTTTATATGCTTGCCTGTAGGTAATTAGTGGAAATTGATTGAATAATTCAAGCCGGTATATGCCCAAATACGGAGAGAAATCTCCAAGTGTCCGGTAATGCGCTAGTGCCATACGCTGATCCCCCGCGCATGCGCACAACTGTGCCCGACAGACGCATGCGCGGCAGATTCAGCAAACGCGCCTGCGTCAACGGAGACACTTCGTGGGAAACACGAAGCTATCGGTGTTGTTTTAAATGCCCGGGGGAAGGATGGCGATCGGGATAGAAATGTCACGGGGCGGGAATACACAAACCACGGAAACACTGATAAGGCAAGGAGGCAATATTGGTCCATGCTCAAATAAAATAGGCACCCTTAACAACAGTAGTGAATCAGGTTAATTACAAAGGTGTACCTAAAGTATGAAGAGCTACTCTCACGGATGTGTAGAACATACAATAAATCAGAGAGAGCACACGACCAGCTCCTGAAGGAGTACAACATATATCAAAAATCGATGGTACCACGTTGTGCTGATGTATAGAACCATATAAGTCTGACCACACGTATTAGTTGTATGTGACCATACGTGTACATCAACCAGAAACCCTTTTACCTGAGAAGGTTCCATGGAATGGAGTCATTCAGTCCAGTGGTGTCGGTTCCCAACCGAAACACCCACCGTTGTTCTTTTTCTAGGAGACCTATCTCTGAGGGTAGTTGTTCAATTATTGTCCACTGTAGTTCATTCACACAGTGTTGACTTTCAATATAATGGGTTGACATTTTGGTAGTTAGTTTCCTGCACCTGATGTTACTCTTATGTTCGTTCAACCTGACCCTAACAGGTCTGGTGGTCATTCCCACATATTCCTTTCCACATGGGCAGGTGATTACATAAACTACATTCTTACTGTTGCAGTTAGTAAAAGCACGCTGTTCCCATGTAGTCCCATTGTTTCGTACATGCACTGCATCTATTGATTTGAGCCTGATGTCAGAGGTGTAAATGAATATGTGTACCTTGCTCTAGGTGCAGAACAGTATATCTTCGTCTTTATCCAGGCATGGCCGGCACAGGTAACAGCGGTTGGGTAGGTTGGAGCGGGTGGGTCGGCAGTGAACAGACGATGGGATAGGGACAGTAAAATAATAAAATACATAAAAACCACTTACCGTGCACTCACCGCATCGCCGACTCGGTGATGCAGCGAGTGTAAGGTAAGTGGTTTTATTTATTTTACTTTCCCTATCCCATCGTCTGTCCACTTACCCTTACCCGCCGTCCCCACAGCTGTTACCGGTGCCAGCAGCGCCTATCATTATCATCATTGTTATAACCTGAATGAAAGCAGAAGGTGTGGACAGTGGTATTATTGTGAAATGTTTTCAGCCTACTAGCTCTTCTAACTTATTTACTAATCCGCACTTATTGCCTCTACCCACTAACGCTTTCAACACATGTTGATGCAATATATGCTGACTTTAATGAATGTGCATTAATAGAACTCCACCAACCCTCTATCACCTCCTTTAAATGCCCCATACTTGACCTGACAAAATAAAAAAGCCTCTATTTCACCCACCCATTGCTCTCTCACAGACACACTCTCCATATCATGTCTCTATTTCTTTTCTTTCATTCATTTCCTTACTGTGGATACTTTATTCCTTCCAGGCCATATACTATCGCCTGTCTGCCTCCTTCAATAATCATACATTTCCTAATTTTACTACAACTCCTTACCCTCTTGGAGCCTCACAATGAACATTCTACTTCTAACTGACACCTTATCTACCATTTGCTTCCTGCTCTTTCATCAATTACCACTCAAATGATGTTCCTCAACACCATTAACACTTTGGGGCATATTTACGGGAATTATGGTACAGGGCAGCACAGCAAGTTACCTTGCTGCGCTGCCCTGCATCAGAGGGAAAGGGCAGTATTTATCCAATATGGTGCATTACTGGAGATGTGTGAGCTTTTCGTTAGCGACGGGATCGATAGTGAAAGGCAAGAGGCGGGTCTTAGTGACAATGGGCTTTATTGTGCTAAGTAAATGGTCAGAACAAGTCCTTCTCAGTATTGGGGTTCGCCTGGGGGATCTACTCCGGGATCGTCTTCTCCTCCGCGAGTCAAGGCGAGACGTCCTCCGATCGTCGATCAGGCTCCGTCGGGCGGTGGGGTCTCCGGGGTCCGTCGTGACCTCTCCTCCTCCCAAGGACCAGTATGAAACAAAACAAACAAAAGGCACTCGTAAGAGCGATATCCGGCAATATCAGCCGTAACAGGGAAAGGGGGTGAGGACTCAAACCACGCGTGCTCCCATTTCTCCAGTCTCCTGACGGGGTGTGATGGGGTGGGGTTTAGTGCTCGGGACAAGGTAACCGGGACCCAAGGATGGCTCGTCAGATAACCGGAGGACCTCCCCGCCGTCCCACCAAGCCCCTGAGGCGATTACGCACCTGCGTGAGCCACGCACCTCCCCTGGGTGAGTGGCTGGGCGACACGTGGGGTCGTTGGCCTCCTGGCGTCTTTCCTCCCGGCCCGGCTCCTCTTCCTCCCAGCGCGTCTTCCGTCTCCTCCAACTCTCCGTCTCTCCGTCCTCTCTCTTCGGACTCACTCCGGGTGTACAAGCACACCGCCTTGTTCTGGTCGACCTCTTTTGACGGGGTCCAGTCGCTCCACGACTCCGCCCACTCCTCATCCGCTTGATGCTTAAAGGGCCAGTCTCGGTCTTCCTCCTTTAGGACAGCAAAGTCTTCCCCTGATCCATGATAGTCCGTCTGCTGAGGGATAGAACAGTGATTACTAGGGACAAAGTGTGGAGGCCCTTGTGCTCGCATTTGAACGGACCCCCGAACAGGGTCCCAAGCCTGGGGCACCCCGTTACAAGATGTTTCTGCAGCCTAACACTAATGCAGGCACCCTTGCACCATGGTGCAAGGGTGCCTTTATTGAAGGCAGGATTGGTTTTGTGTAGGAACGATCACATAGAAAGTGGGTAAAAAAGAGTACCAATAAGCCTCACCTGGGAGGCTTAGCTTTTTGGTGCATTCCCAGGTTTACTAGGTTTAGTAAATCTAGTAATGCATCAAAATCATGGGATTTGCATGGAAACACCCACCAAAACACCCATGGAGCGCCTACCTAGTGCAGAGTAATGCAACACAGCGATTTGTGCTGTGTTGTATTAATCCATATTTTTTAAGACATTCAAAGTCACGCGAAGTGGCTTTGTGTGGCTTTAAAAATATGATTAGGGCTCCCGGTTGTATGGTATTTATTTTTTTGCCCTTTACGTCTGTATTTATCCATATTTATTTTTGCCACAAACAAAAGACTACGCTACAGCTAGTATTTTTCCACATTCATTTAAATCGACAATTTTATTTGTTTTCTAGGACAATATAGGCTATATTGTACTAGAAAACAAATAAAAAATTGGATAAACAAAAGGGCAGGAAGTGTTGAGTGGAGAGAGGAGCGTGAGGTAGAAGCAATACTATAGAGCCTTTGGTGTTTGGTACCCCTGGGGCTTCTAACAAAAAACTCTGTTAATGAATCCTAGCTCTGTAGACAGGCTTAAAGACTGCCACATCTCCCCCTAGGCTCCTACTCTTTTGTTTCTGCCATTTTCTGCATGGAGGCTGCTCAGGCTGGGTGTCAGCTGATCGCCATGTTGTGTGCTGGTCCCTTTCAATTTGTCTTTTTTTTTTATCAGTAAAAGACACACAATTGATGGATGGAATGCAGAAAAATCATAACATTCTCCCCCAGTCAAGAGATCTTGGTTAAAGCCATCATTCTTTTGCTCACAATGCCACCCCAAGTTAGACCTGGCCATATGCCAATCAGTCTTGACCCAGTGCCTCATGGGAACAGTCCAGCCGAACTACCAAGCCGGGTCCTACCTGGACCGGAAACAAGCATCCTAGGACCGGTTTCGGGGTTTCACCCCTCATCAGCAGGGATAGCTTGATTCCAGTGGCACAGTGAGCCGTGGACACACGTCTGGGCATATCCAGCGCACTTAGGGCGAGGAAACAAAAGACTCACAATTGATGGACGGAATGCAGAACAAATCATAACATTCACCCCCAGTCAAGAGATCTGCATTAAATCCATCATTCTTTTGCTCACCATTCCCCCCTAGTTTAGACCCTATGGATGAAACCCAGAACAGTTGACTGAGGGTGAGTGCTTGCATTGTTCAACATTCCGTTCATCATTCCCTTTAGTTTTGCTTTGTTCGCCCTAAGTTGGCAGGGTATGCCCAGACATGGGACCATTGCTCACTTTGCCACTGGATTCAAGCCAGCCTGGCTGATGATGGCTGATTAGCCAGAAACCGGTCCCAGGATGCTTGTTTCTGGTCCAGGGAAGACATGGCTTGGCAGTTCGGGCTGGACTGTTCCTATGAGGCACAGGGTCAGACTGATTTGCATATGGCTTTGTCTAAACTGGGGTGGCGGAGTGAGTTAAAGAATGATGATGGATTAAACCATCTAAGTCATTTGAGTCTGTTGAATCCACCTGGGTAGTTCTGTTGGTTTTGTTGTCTTTCTGTGTGAAGCAACATCAATACCTTTTTATGCAGGGATTATTAAGTGTAACTTTGTTCTTTTATATTAGATGTATATATGTGCAACTACATCGTCCTGATGATGGTCCTGTGGATCTTGTAGACCAACGGAGGACCGAAACGTCGATGCCCAGCACCGTTTTGCTTATTTGTTTATTTCTGACTATGCATCTGATAAAATGCTATGTTTGATTTTGATTTTCATCTAAATATGGTATTTCCATTGTCCATAAATTCAGCAAAAGGTGTTTTTACACTACTGTAAACAAGTGCATATTTTTCAATATTGTGTTCGTTGCCAAATATCAAAAGAAACATTTAAAAAGAATATATATGAAAATAATAAATATCATGTTTTGATATACTTGGTATATGTATATGTTTATATACTTCTCTCCTGCAGGTGTTGAATTATTGATCACGAATGTGGCATATATTTGAATAATAAGGAGATTGAAATGGTTCATCGAGGGGCAACTATATCTTGTTAACGATTATACCCAGTCCCTGGGGGATTTTTTGGGTGGCTCTCTGTGATTTTGATTCGCATATGGCCATGTCTGAACTGGGCTGGCAGAGTGAGCTAAATAATGGTGATGGATTAAATCCAGATCAGTTGACTGGGGGTGAGTGCTTGCATTGTTCAACACTCCGTCCATCATTCTCTTTGGTTTTGCTGTGTTCGCCCTAAGTTGGGAGGGTATACCCAGACGTGGGTCCCTTGCTGACTGTGCCACTGGACTCAAGCTAGCCTGGCTGATGATGGCTGGTCCCAGGATGCTTGTTTCCGGTCCAAAGAAGACATGGCTTGGCAGTTCGGGCTGGACTAATACCATGAGGCACAGGGTCAGACTGATTTGCATATTGCCCTGTCTGAACTGGGGTAGCAGAGTGAGCTAAAGAATGATGATGGATTAAACCCAGATCAGATGACTGGGGGTGAGTGCTTTCATTGTTCAACACTCCATCCATCATTCCCTTTGGTTTTGCTTTATTCATCCTAAGTTGGCAGGGTATGCCCAGACGAGGGTCCCTTGCTCACTTTGCCACTGGATTCAAGCTAGCCTGGCTGGGGATGGGTGATTAGCCATAAACCAGTCCCAGGATGCTTGTTTCCGGTCCAGGAAAGACATGGCTTGGCAGTTTAGGCTGCACTGTTCCCATGAGGCACAGGATCAGACTTATTTACATATGGCCATGTCTAAACTGGGGTGGCGGAGTGAATTAAAGAATGATGATGGATTAAACCTAGATCAGTTAACTGGGAGTGAATTTTGAATTTAAACTTTATTGTTTAGTTAATTAAAACCATAACAATTTTATTTACAGTATATAACCAATATTAAAAATGTAGGGACTCATTAAAAAGAAGAAGTCACATAATAGTTGAGTATAAACAAAATAAAATCTTGATAATTTTCCTTCTAATACTAAAATCAGAATAAAAGAAAAAGAGACAAGAAGTTAGACCAAAGACATAGATAGACTCAAATAGTTTTAAGGCGTTTCTCAAAGGCCTGCAAGAACGTTAACAACTTGTAGTAAATTTGAGGTGCTGTTGAATCCAAGCCTCCAATGATGGCAGTTCTGCAAGTACGCAGTCTCTTAATCCGAAAGATATTCTTTAAAAAGAATGTTCGTTCCCTGATCAACATCTTACAGTGGCATATTATATGAATTACATCTTCTTTTGTATTACCACAGAGACGACGGGTGACAACTTCAGACTGTTTCCAAGCGGACTCCTCAGCTAAGGTTGGAAATCTACCAAATCTCAGGGCCATCAGCTTTTTTTGGATAAAGATAGAATAAGTTGTATCCAAGTAGGCTGCCGGGGTGAGTGACTTGTAAGTATTGATTATGGCCCAGGAGTGGGAACGATGGGAAAAAAATTCTTTTTCCGTAATCAATGAATGAAATTTGGCCGCTTTATTTAGCGCCTGTTTGAATGAAGCGAATGGCAAATTTTTATCCCAAAGATTTGCAGAGCATGTTACCTCCAATGCCCGCGATAGGAATTTGTTTGCATCTGGTTTTTTATGAGTTTCCAACTCCTGCCATAGAAATGTATTAAGATTATTATCGGTTGCTTTCTTCTTAATCTGGTACCACACCTTGATGTATGAATAGGGTCTTCTCAATGATTGGTTCTTTAAGCTGAATTCTAGGCGCATTTGCGCTGGAGAAGCGGAGTTGGGAAGTCAAAGGACCTTTTTGTAAATTTTGGTTATTAAGTTGTTTAAAAGGTCCGAATCCTTTCCATGCATAGCAACACTTGCATATGTCAAAGTGGGAAGGGCCTTATTCGCAATCACAGTTAATAGTGGTTTTAAAGAAGGACCTTCCAGTTTCTTCGACAGAGTGCTTTGCCCAAATATTAAGGCTCCTGCTCTTTGAGTCAGATATTTTTTCTGGTCTTTTAAGGCGAGCTTATCATCGATAAAATATCACAGGTATTTGTAATTTGATACCTTCTCCAACTGTTTTCCTTCTAACCAAATATTATGATGTGTTAAACGACGGTTGGTAATTAACATTGTTTTGGCTTAAGTTGCCTTTAGAGCCATGCTTGTTTGCAGACAGAAAAACAGAGTTCTGTTAATAACCTGGATAGACCAACCTTCGTTAAACTCATAAGGACGATATCATCGGCATATGCCAGATATGTGAGCTGTAAATTGCCCAATTTCGGAGGATGCGCATTACAGATATTTAATTTCCCGGAAAGATCTGAAATAAAAAGATTGAATAGATGAGGAGCAAGGACGCACCCTTGTTTTAAGCCAATTGATGTAAACACTTTTCTCGATAAACGAGAACCATCCCCAGGGCCGGACTGGCTACCGGGCAGTTGTGTGTCCTGCCGAGCAGGGGGATGATTTCTCTGTGGTGTGGGCTTATTTCGTTGACGGGGATGTGCGTGCGCTTTGAAATAAAAAAAGCAAAACTAATTTCGTTTTGCACACACAGGTCCCCATTAACGAAATCATCCCCCTGCTCGGCAGGACACACAACTGCCCGGTAGCCAGTCCGGCCATGACCATCCCCCAGTTTCACTTGAGTCCAGGTGTTAGAATAGAATAGCAACAGGCCCCCTAAGATACTCTCTGGTATAGACCATGCTCTTAATTTCATCCATAATACATTTCGGTCCACACTGTCGAAAGCAGCTTGCAAGTCTATAAAGCACAAGTTCAAATCCTGTTTACTGCGTAAGCATTTTTCCGCTATCATGTTGATGGATAAAATATTTGATAATGTTCCGATCCCTTTTCTGAACCCTGTTTGATTAATAGGGATCAATTCTCTTTCACTTGTCCAATTTACCAAGTCGTTTAAAAGAAGTGATGCAAAATATTTTGCCCCTATGTCCTGCAATGCTATTAATCGGTAATTAATCGAGTTAGTTCTTTCTCCACCTTTATATATTGGCATAACTATAGAGCCTTGCCAGCTTTCAGGAACTTGGTTATAAATTTGCACATCTGCAAAAAGTTTCTACAGAAGTGAACTCCAATATTCGGGTGCATATTTGTAAGTGGCTTGCGGGATGCTATTCGGCCCTGGTGCCCTGTTAGTTTTGCCCTTTTAAATTTTTTTTATTATCTCCTCTGCAGTGTAAGGATCGTACGAGATTTCGGAACTTGAATCATTGCATGAGTTACAGGATGATAGCTGACTCCCTTGTTCTTTATCTGTTATCATTTTGTTTTGATTTTTTAGGACAGATTCATTACCTGAGGTTTTTAATGAGGTTTCTTTAAATTTTGCCGAAAGGAAAGTCGCCCATTCGGTTTCCTGCACATTTGATGTAAGAACATTACGAGGTCTTATTAATTGATTTATAGTTTTCCAAAATATATTTGAATTCGGGAGTTTGGACCAAAAACTCTCATTTATCCTCTTTTTAAACTCCCAGGCCTTCTTTTTATATAAATTTCTTTGTGCAAGAAAGGTGACCAATTGACATGCACCTTTATCGTTCGACTGCAACTTCTTACGGGTTCTTCGCAGATACCTTCGTAGGTCTTGTAGTTCCTTTGATAGTTTTCTCTGAGAACCGTCTCTGTTTGCTTGCATATCGGGTAACTTCATTTTTGATTTTAGTTTCTCCATAAATAGAGACCATGCTTGGATCTTATTCATTGGGGCATTACCTAAGTCATTCAACGTGTCCTCTATTATCGAGAACCACTCGATTTTATTTGAATTAGACCAAATTATGCGTTTTAAATTAATTGTATATAGATGGCCTTCTAACATGTATGATGTTTGCATTCTTTCCATGTTGAAGTTGAATTTAGAATGTTGCATTGCATGATCACTCATCGGGGTGTATTCAATATAGAAGCTGATTACTAAAGGGATTAATGAAAGACTTACAATTGTAAAATCCAAGGTTGATTGGGCACGTGAACCATAATAAGTTTTACTTGGAGGTTGATCTTTCTCTGTCCTCCCATTCAGGACACGCACACCTAAATACTCTAGGTTTGTTACTAATTGAATCCCTAAATGATCCTTTTGAATTCCTGCCCCACCTTGTATCTGTTGTGGAACACACCAATGCATGTTATCAACAGTTAATATATCATCTTCCTCTCGGGAGTATATCAAGTTAGAATTGAAATCGCCAGTTATTATAATGTTCGTCGATGGCTCTGTAGTACGAAGGCCCATTATTACATTACACAGTAGCGCATTCTTTGTCTTTTTCACTTGAGATTTAGGTTGAGTGTAATAATTAATCAGGATAGTCGACTTGGTATTGCTTGCATTTTGTCCTGTTATTTTAATTAATTGGATACTTAGATCAGGAGATTTTAGTTGTTCAGAATTAATTTTTAAAGATGTTGACACATATGCAGAAAGGCCTCCAATGGCACGACCATAGATTTTACATTTTTCCGCAGCAACAGTGTAGTGTATAAAGCCAACCAGAGCAATTTCTTCTTGTAGCCATGTTTCTTGTAAAGCGATTATATCGCAGTCGGCCCATTCATCCAGTGCGAATCCTTCCTCCAATAATCTTTTTGTGCCTGCAATGTTCCATGATAATACATGTATATCATTACATGCTGTTTAATTCGCCTTATCTTTAATCGGTCAGATCTTACGTTTTTCATTTAGCGTACTCGGAAGCCATTTCCAGTTATCTTTGGATAGTTCTAAATCCCCAACTTTATCGGCTTCCAATCCTTCCCAAGTATGAGCTGCAGCGCTTCTACCCTTGGCATTATGTAAAATTGAGTAGACTGGCTTATGTGAATGAAATTCTGAGATTTTCCTGGTGAGTTGCACACCGCAAGGTTTCTTCAGTGGAAACGGGTAGCGTGGGGAAGTGGGATGTGATAATTGAATGCCCCATGTTTGAAAAAGGTCTGATCTCCCCAGGATTGCTTGCACTATTCCTAGAGTTTTCAATGTGGTCAGTGTTTGTTCATTTGTTGTATCATTGTACCCTTTAAGAAATTGAACCTGTTCAAGATATGTTGATTTAATATCTCTTAGATCCTCAATTTCGGCCATGAGTTTCAGGATATTGCCCCTATTCTGTATATCATGACGACCCTGTGTTTTGTACTCTGGAGTCAAAATAATTTGATGACACTCGTTGCCAGATTTAGAAGAATCTATCCCTAACTCAATGCCATCCGCCTCCTTTACTTGTATAATTTCTTTGTTCATTACACAAAAATTTAATTTTCCCTGAATCAGATTGCTCTGGATTATTGACGTCGATCTTTGAAGCTCACAGCGAGGATTATCAGTGATGACTGGGACTTACGTTTCGGACACTGTTTGTGTTGAAGAGACAGACATTACCTTTGCCCCGGCTTCACTACACAGGTGCGTTTGTGCATGACTGGTTATACAATCGGGAGCCCCGTTTATATCTGCTTGGTGATTAGCAACTTGCAATATTAGTGGAATTGGTTTTGGTGTAGTACCGGTTAATTGTAAACGCCCCTCCTTGTTGTAATTTTCCCGGACTGGGACTAGCTCTTGAGGAGACATACTCTTCCAATTAACTTTTGACTGCGTGAGCTCTTTAGAACCAAGATCACTATTATTATTGTAATTTTTATCGAGAGTAGGGCTAGAGAAGTGATTCACTCTTGGCATCTCATTCTGCTGATTTTTTGCAGTGTGTAAGGGACTAATCACACTGCCTGATAATTGGGAGCCTTTAAATTCATTTTTGGTCATCGGCTTGCCTCTATTAGATATATCATCACTTTCTATCACATCAGAGCAACTTTCACTGGCACAATCCTCTTTTGTTAATCCTGGGTTTAAATTTGAAAAGATGGGGTGTATTCCGTTGGTCTGCTTCGCATTTCTTATTTCTAGCTTTCCGCTCTTTTTTCCTTTGTCTCTTTGTTAGATTCTGCTTTATTGCCTCTGCAATAATTGCCACAGTAATGGCTATTACGTTGATGTCTTCACTTGTTTTAATGTTTCCGGGTCCAAGGCTATCTTCTTTGTTGGGTAACTCAAATGAAGGATTATTTTCGACTGGTGAATGATGATCGATTTTGGGAATATACAGTCTATCGGACTCCATATCAGAATTGATCATTCTTTGGTTTAGAGTGAGTATCTGTTCTAGAAAAATCGGTAGTGAACTCAATTTTTCAAGAACTGGTCCGCAAGTACAGGTGGATTGGAGTTGATATGTTTTTGCTTGTGCTCTATTTATTAGACTGTTTAAATGATCTAATTTCGTATTTATCCCCGCAATATAAAAAGCAATAATGTTCATTAAATCAATTTGAATGTCCAACTTGTCAGATTGCATTATCAGAGTCGTTGTTGACATTTGAAGTGCTTGTAAAAGTGGAGCGACTAGATCCAGCAATGCCGCGTCCTTAGATAAATTAGTCTTGGCTTCATCATTTGGTGGATTATTGTGCCTTGCATTTACTGATGGTGAATGGGCCTCACTGAGACCCATTGGCCCGTGTGGATTCTCTTTAAGACGCAAACTGGCTAGTGGCTTGACCTTTTTATTACTCCCCTTTTCAGCTACTATGACTGAGTTTAAAATAGCCAATGCATCATTCCCTTTACTTTTGTCTGGTGAATGGCTTGGGTTAGGCCGGAAGTGGAAAGCTCATCAAGGCTCAAATCCAGTGATAGCATATGGTCATGTTGGAATTTTCTTGTTGTTTCTGAGCTTGGGATTTGATTTATTGGAAACTGTAGCTGTGTAGTTAAGATGTTAGCCTCATCGAAGGCAGAGTGTATTATTGCTGATGTGATTATACCACTTTTTACCCCCAATGGCTTTTTGTAGTCAGTATTTTCCAATTGTTTAGACCCTTTAGGGGAATCACAGGTTTCGAACGATTGAGGACTTAGTTTCCCTGAGGTAGATGTATAAGTAGCATCGTCCAACAGCTGAACAATGACTGCAGAATTTTTTCTGGGGGTGGGGGCAATGGGAGATGACAGACCCGTAACACCCTCCGTTGAAGAAAACAATACTGCCCCGGGGTCTTTCAAAAACTGGAATCGCGAAATCGAAGAGTTTTTATTTGAGATGGACTTTTCAAATAGGGAAGCTATTGGTGAAATTAGTGGATTTTGCAATGTATTGCTTGCCTTGTTTGCGTTCATTTTGTCAATTCTTTTCCGTTTGAGTACTCCCCTTGAGGCAGATGTCTTATCACCTGGCGCCTTCCTCACTTTACCGGACCTCATAGTGAATCCGAATAGTGCTTATGCTCCTAAAGACTTATCGACTTAATAACCAGACTTAATAACCAGTGATTAGATTATGCTGCACTCTGCCAACTATGCCACCAAAACAGCCCTTTTCTACCAGCAGATCATCTGCCAGGGAGAAGGCTCTTTCAGCAGCTCCTGTTCCTCTTTGAAACTCCTTGAAACTTAGTCTTGGGCTAGCCTTTTGTCTGATACTGGTTACTGAGGCAAGAACTGGGGGCCAACGGGGCAAGTTCAAATTGTTGGGGGGGCACTCTGATGGCTGCTTTCTTGCTAATGAAGGATGGCAGGGATGCTGGCTAATCCGGATGCCGAGTGCCAAACAACCAAGGCCAAGGCTGAAGGTGAGTGACTGAAAACGGATGAAGTGAAGAACGAAAAACACGTCACTGCATCACTGAATCGGCTGCATTCTGCGCCACCCCTCCTTAGCAGACCATCCTGAAAATCCTGATAAACCACCATCCACAATCCTCGATGGTTACTTCTCGATAGTTTGCTCCTCGACCCCCCTACGTTCCCCTGCGTCCCACAAGCGCCCAGACGTGTCAATCTCGATCACGCTAGCAATCAGTGTAATCGGTTTAGTAGTCCGCCAACAGGGGCACCTCTTTTCAGGGTCCGGGTTCAGGGTCCGGGGTCCGGGTGCCGAGGTCCGTGGTCCGAAGCTGTTATGCAGGGGTGGGTAGGGGCAAAATGAAGACCCGCTAAAAAAACGGGTGCCGATGCTTACCGGTTACTGTTAGCTGGGCAGCGTCTACCAGCTCTATGCTGACGGCGGTCCGCAGTGCTGCTCACCCACTCTCCCCTCACTCGCAGATCTCTTGTTGCTCTTGCAGTTCTCTCGCCGTGGGACCAAAGACCCGGAAACCAGGATCCCAGAGCACGGAGCACACTGCCTCTGCGCCGCACTGCTCACCACCAGCTGGCCCCCCCACCGGTCTCCTGAGAATATACACCGTGTTGTACTTCTAGGATACCTGTTACTGGCTGCAGCCAATAAACTCGATCTTTGACTTCACCAAGAAGACTCTGTGTTTCTGTAGTCTGTGACAGGAAGGACTCGAAGTCTTAGGGTGTGTTCCCTGGCACCGCTGGGTTCTTAAAAACCCAGTACTTCAGTTGGCGCCCAACGTGGGGCCATTTCAGCGGTACCGGTCCGAGCCAGAGGTTCGTGACGAGCTTCGTGTGAAAATTCTGGAGGAAGGCCAACCACTTCATCGACCCCTGTATGTCGTTCGTGGTCCGAAAGTCTTTGCTGCGAGGTTCCCCACTTCCCGACGGCTACGAAGGACTGCTGCCCTGACTATCGCCCTGTCTTGGACCCTTTGATGATTTGTAGAGCGAAACGATAGACGAGTCTTCTGGTAACATCATCGATACCTCAGTTAAGTATAAGTGGAGCGTCTCCCAGTCCTTAGTTTGGTTCTTAGTTTGGGTATCCCCTTGGGATCTTTGATTTGGAACTTGCAAGTACCAAAGCCGAGGGACTCGTGTATTCACGAGACTATCGTATTTCGATAATCCTTTGAAGTTTGAAGCTAGACTAGTGAGCAACAATGCCTGGTCTTAGCAGACTTGGAAATTTGTTTTGTCTTGGTTGTAATAGGGATTCCCGATTGGAGGACTCGTGTCCGGTTCCTCCGATTGGAACTCCTACCTATGAGCTCTATGTGAAGCACGGCGTGGGACCCATCACGTATAATGAAGTATGGATTCGATACACCAGGAAGGATGGTGTTTTAAAATGGCCCCAATATGGTAGTTTTGACACAGAGATATTAGATAATCTAGATGTTAGACTTTTTAAGAAGAAAGCCCGGCCGGCGATGTTTGACTCTTTCCGTCTATGGCGAAAGGAAGACAAACAGAAAGAAATTAAATTAGCTAAAAAGAATAAACGAGAAAAGGGTATCTCGATAATGCAAGCTGCTATGCAGTATAAAGATAACGAAGAAGAACAAGCGAGTGAGCAGTTGCACAGGAAACGTAAAATGGTGATTGATAAATGCTATCCAGTTTTGTCACCTCTACAGCAGGATGCAGCAAAGGAACTTGAGAAAGATCCTTTAATGTCGCATTTATTGAATTCCCCACCCCCTTATGCGCAGAGTACTACTGCTCCTCCGCAACCTTTAGTTGTGCAACCTCCGATTGTTGTTCATCAGGTTTTTCCACAGCCTCCAGCTCCTCTTCAGTTGGCTCCTACTGCTACGGCTCAGCCTCCTCAAGGGCCGCTGACTTTGCTACCTGCTCCCTCTGTATTTCCTACGACTTTGCCTACTACATCAACTACCTCTTCTGATGTTCCTCCTGTTACTGCCTCTGCGTCTGCATCTGCATCTGCCTTGCCTCACTCTGCTTTTCCCCCTGTTCTTTCGTCGACTTCTCCTACTGTTTGACAGAGAATGATGACACTGTTGCTAGTATCCTATCTGCTCTTTTTGGGGCAGCAAGTATGACCCCTGTTTCAACGCACAAACAGCTGCGCAGTCAACTGCCCGACTCTAGAGAGCGGGAAACATTGGGTTATTTGGCATATAAATGGGTTACAGACCCCACAAGATATGAGCTAGAGTCTGTTATGGATGTCTTCCATCAGTGGGAAGCACCGAAGCAAAGATATGTTTTTGATAAAATGTGTACTTTTCTTTGTGAGGATTTGGAGGATAATGATTTGGAGCCCAATCCACCTGAGTTGTGTTGTGTACGGTTCGAGTTTGCAAAAGGAACGATGGTGGGTTCAGATGTTGAAAGAGCAGTTGCGACCTTGTTGTCATTTAGGAGGGAGACTATCTCTCGGTCGTTGTTTGAGCCTGATCCCTCTGTTAGGAGGAAAGCGAGACAGTACCCAATGAGAGAAGTTCCTCCGGTATGGAAGGAAGCGTTGCAGCTGATGTCGCTAATCAAGTTGATGCTGTGCCAGCACATTTTCAGCTTGTTTTTGTCCATGTTCCTTGGAAGCGAGCTGAAGTTTTGGCCCTTAAGCAGACTTTGCCTGACCCCCGTAAAAATCCTGCAGGGTATTATGAGGAACTATCAAAGACCGCAGACTCATGTATTATGAATTTAGCTGACATAGACATGTTGTTTGGAAATGTGGTTCCACAGCCTTTGTGAGGATTGATTCGTCATACAGATCATGCGCCGGAGTTAGGTGATACATGGGCTAATATTGCTACTGCAGAAGGCCAACAAGATGGTGGCGCTAAACCTGAGCCTTTAGTTGCAGAACTCCCTGGTAAAATCATTTCCTACATGAAGACTTTAATGCCTGCTATGCGAGTGAATTGGGACAAATTGTCTTCATGTAAGCAGAAGAAAGAGGAAACCGTGTCTGATTTCTTCACCAGATTTGAGGAGATGTTTATCGACCACAGTGGTCAAGATATGAGTACAGAAGGTGGTCAACGGTTGTTCGTTGACAAGTTCGTACATAATTTGCTTCCTGAGTTGTGTAAAAAATTGAAAGATTCAGAGAGTTCTTGGGCCGTTTCCTCTTCAGCACAGATATTGGCTACTGCACAGTACTACGAGAATAGAGATAAAAGCGAAAAAGATAGAGCAGACTAGAAAACTAAAGAGTTAAAAACGAAGGTTCTTTTACAGCAAGCTTATCCGCCTCGTGGTGGTCAGCGTGAATATCAGCAACCTCAACAGTTCCAGAGAAACTCGCAAGGGTTCGAGTTTTCTCAACAACGTTTTCCTGTAGGCCCTAATCAGTGTGCATATTGCAAAGAAGAGGGTCATTTTAAAAGTAGCTGCCCTGCTTTGTTACAGCGTATGAATGGTGTTTCTAGCGCAAGAGGTCGAGGTTCTCCACAAGCGCCTAGAGGTAGAGGACATGGAAATTTGCCCCAGAACGCGCGTTCTTTTCCGCCTCAGAATTCAATGAATAGTTTTGATCAGCAGAATTACGCGTCTGGTAGGA
This sequence comes from Lissotriton helveticus, assembly GCF_964261635.1. Lineage (NCBI taxonomy): Eukaryota > Metazoa > Chordata > Amphibia > Caudata > Salamandridae > Lissotriton > Lissotriton helveticus. Next base: position 1,705,833,689 of record NC_136063.1, on the reverse strand, counting down.
CGCCTCAGTACTATGCTGATGACTACTATGCAGAAGATGAGAATATGGAAGGTAATGATTGCTAGGACAGCCATAGAAAAAGAGAGGGAATTGTTTCAGTTCCAGTAGATCAGAGTGGACCTTATGTTGAGGTGATTACATCAGGTGTGTCAGAGCCTTTTCTGTTGGATACTGGTGCTACAAAGAGTTCTATTATGCACTCTAAACTCCCTGGCGCACCTTTGTCTGGCGAAATGAATGCTTCAGTAGGTTTTTCTGGCGCCCCGGTTAGGAACCCGATTTCTAGTCCTATGTCCCTTTCTGTTGGACCTTGTGAATTAGAAGCACCCCTTATTTTGACGACAGGCTGTGGAGAGAACTTGTTAGGATTGGATCTACTGAAAAGATTGTATGCAACCTTGTATTGTTCTCCTTCAGGAGTACAGCTTACTCTGGGTAAGAAAGTGGTTTCCCCAATGTATTTGTCGAAAGATAAACTTCCGACAGAATTGTTATCTCTTCCTGATATTCTTTGGGCTACTGGTCCTAATGATGTGGGTCTTTTGGAAATACCGCCATATGTTGTGACATTGAAAGCCAATGTAAAAATGCAACGCATTCCCCAATACAAGATCTCTAGTGAAGGTGAGAAAGCGTTGCTAGCGATCATTTATGATTTGATTGAAAAAGATGTAATTGAGGAGACAAGAGGCAACGTTTGCAATAGCCTGGTTTTGCCTGTTTTGAAGCGTACTGACCCTTCTCAGCCACCTGTTTACAGGTTTGTGATTGATCTTAGAGAGGTGAACAGAATCGTTGTGCCACAATTTCCAGTCGTTCCTGATATCACTGCCCTATTGACTATGATTCCAGCTTCCGCGACTTGGTTCTCGGTGAATGACTTGAAGAATGCTTTCTTCAGCATCCCGATTGCCGAGGAGAATAGGGATATTTTCGGCTTCAGTTTAGGAGGACGAAGCTTCCGGTTCAAACGCGCTCCCCAAGGCTATTGTGAGAGTCCATCGATATATAGTCAGGCTTTAAAAACGCAGCTTGATACGATTGTTCTACCTGATGGCACTACTCTTATTCAGTACGTTGACGATTTGCTAGTCGCTGCAGATACTGAGGAAATTTGTAAAGAAGCAACGTTGTCATTGTTGCGTCATTTGTCTGATTTGCATCACAAAGTGTCCCTTTCAAAGTTACAATATTGTCGACAAGAAGTGACCTACTTAGGTCATCTCTTATCGAAGGAGGGAAGGAAACTGACCCCAGAAAGAATTCAGGCAATTGCAAAATTGAGTGTGCCTAGGACACAGAGAGAAGTGCGTGCTTTCTTGGGTATCAAGTCATATTGCAGACAATGGATACCAAATTTTTCTTTACTGGCCAAACCTTTGGTGGCATTGACTCGTAAAGATACACCGAATCCCCTTCCATGGCCTGAGGATTGTCAGAGAAGTTTTACTGAATTGCGTGATGCATTGTGTTCGGCTCTTGTGTTGGGTACCCCCGACTATAGTAAGCCTTTTACACTGTATGTCCATGAGAAAGAAGGTTGTGCATTGTCAGTATTGACACAGTCTTTCGGGGACAAGCAACGTCCATGCGCGTATTTTTCGTGGACTTTGGATCCAGTAGCTAGAGTGTTGCCGAGTTGCTTGAGAGCGACGGCAGCAGCAGCTGTTTCTATTCAGCAGTCTGCTGGTTTAGTGATGAATAATATGTTGATTGTAATTGTTCCACATGCAGTGGACACTTTGTTAAACAGGACCAAGACACAGCACTTAACTAGTGCTCGATTGTCAGGTTACGAATTGACACTTTTAGCGAGTCATGTACACATAAAAAGATGCAACACATTGAATCCAGCTACGTTGTTGCCGATTGTAGCAGAAACAGATGTTTCTGAACAGCATGATTGTTTTCTTAAGACAGAAGAAGAAACGAAAGGGAGAATAGATCTCAAGGACACTCCTCTTGTGGAGTGTGATGGTACCTTATGGGTGGATGGTTCATGCTTTAAACTTCCGAATGGTGATACGACTGCGGCATATGCTGTTACGACTCTGCATACGATTGTTGAAGCTGCACGTATCCCACATAATTCAGCTCAAGCAGCAGAGTTGATTGCACTTACAAGAGCGTGTGTGTTATCAAAAGGAATGAAAGTGACCATATATACTGACAGCCAGTATGCATTTGGTGTGGCTCATAGTTTTGGACGATTGTGGAAAGAGCGTGGGTTTCTGACTTCGCATGGAGCCAAGATTCAGCATAGTCAGTTGGTGAATGAGCTTCTTGAGTCACTTACTTTGCCGTTGCAAGTTGCGATTGTAAAATGCAGTGCACATAAGAAGGTTACTGATGATGTTGGTCGTGGCAATGCATTTGCTGATGAAGTCGCGAAAGAAACAGCAAGAGATGTGATGAGTCGAATGTATGTTGCAGGCCCTGCGAGATGGGTTGGTGACATTGGAATGTGTGACGATACGATAGAGAGTGTAAAGTCTATTCAAGCTGAAGCCACAGAAAAAGAGTTGAGTGTGTGGAGAGAGAGTACGGGTAAATTGGATGCAAATGGTTGTTGGGTTGAATTGTCAGAACATCAACGATGGTTGTTACCCGATGCATATGTGCTTGCAGTGGTTACAATGGCCCATGGAATGGCTCACATCAGTCTGAAAGGGATTTGTAAGTTGTTGGCTCCAGTATGGCAAAATGCTAGAATACCAAAATGCGCAGAGAATGTGGTCAAGAATTGCATGGTGTGCTTGAAATACAATCCTGGTAGGGGAACCCCAACTCCAGCTGGTCATTTTGCGCCTCCAACGTATCCGTTCGAGGTTTTGCAGCTAGATTTCATCCACATGGAAAGATGCAACAATCTGAAATACGTACTCTTTGTTGTTTGTGCCTTTTGGAGATGGGTAGAAGCATATCCCCTGAAAGACAACACTGCCTTATCCACAGCTAAAGCCCTTGTCAAAGAGTTTTTCCCTAGATTCGGCTTGCCGAGAATGGTCTGGAGTGATAATGGGAGTGAGTTTGTGGGTCGAGTGATGAAGAAAGTATGTGAAGGCCTAGGAATCCAGCAGAAATTCCACGCTGCAAATCATCCCCAATCAGTTGGACTAGTAGAGTGCTACAATGGCACGTTAAAACTGAAACTTGCCAAAATTCAAGCGAGCTCTGGTCTTAAATGGCCCGATGCCTTACCATTAGCACTTCTATCGACAAGAATGACTGTGCATTCACGAGTGGGACTTAGTCCTTATGAAATCGTGTTCGGCCACCCGGCCAACATATGGGGAGTGCCTAGGCTGACAAAATTCAGTGAGATTGAACACCCTGTATTGCTTGACTATTTGTATGATTTGATGGCTAAATTGTGTGTTTTACACCAACAGGTTCACGATACTCTGCCTCAGGTTTCTGAAGCTCCAGGACACATTATCGATCCTGGTTCCTGGGTCTTGGTTAAAAACTTCCAGCGGACAAAGAATGATCAGCCCCGCTGGACCGGCCCCCACCTAGTCCTTTTGTCAATGAGATCCGCCGTGCGAGTGGAAGGCAAGCGGAACTGGATCCACGGCGTACACTGTAAGAGGGTCCCTTTGCCTCTGCAGTACGACTGGTGGGTCCAGGAGGGTATTGCTGACTCTGAGACTGAGACTGTGCCTCGCTTTCTGCCTTTCAGCGATGCACGCGTAAAAGGAACAAATTCTGAGCGTGAAAGTGACAATCTTTTGCAGGAAGCTGTGCCACCGTCAATTTGATTGGACACTACCGAGCCTGAACTCTTGTTCCAAGACCAGACATTACCTGGAAAAAGGCGTTATAATCTGAGGCCAAGAACTATGGACTAATACAATTTTCTTTCCCTTGCTATCTTTAAAAGTGCAGCTCTCTCATCTGAGAAACTTTTTTATTTTTGTTTTTTCAAACCACCATCAGGGTTCAGCTGTAGGGTCGCGGGCGACAAGTCTTTGGAGTGCAAGCCGAAGACACAAGGTCAACGGTTCTGGTTGGTTCTTGGGCGTTTCCCTTGGACTGACAGGCGCATTCCTTAGCACGGAACACCCTACCTCCGCGAGCAGCAAGGTTAGAGGATGGAGTTTTTCGAGATGGAGAGACCTGCCAAAGAGATGAACTTTAAAACCAAAATGTGCATAATGATGACCAGCAAAAGCTTTTTGATAATTAGCATTTTTATGTTGCTTAGTGTAATGATGTTTTTAATAGGATATGTTTTATTTTATTTTCAAGTGACATTTGCACCAACTGTACAGCCCATGCCTCCTTCTACTGTTTCCTCACATTCTTTTCACCCTTTTCCTGAACACAAATCCGTTAGGAGATTAGAGTTTATCAATAACTCTTTCGTTCAGCTTTTGCACCAACACCAATTAGTAATGAACACGACTAACTGTTGGGTATGTGGTCTTATGCCTCATACTACCGATAAAGGTATCCCTTATCTGGTCCTGCCATTTAGCTACAATGGTTCTGTATGGGCATACAGAACGATGTTCATCTATGCTCATGAAGTCCACCCCCTACATTCTGAAAAAGATAATCCAAAGAATAGTGCTCTAGTTAAGGGTATAGTAGATATGATTAGAGAAGCTATTTCCTATGAGACTATCCCGAGAGATGAGACACTAGCGTATATTGGATGGAACGTGACCGGGTATGGAGATACCCTGAGTGAAAACTAGCGAGCAAAGAGATCCTCCCCGATTTGGATTGTACCCCACCAGGGTCACCTATGTCTGCAAGGTAATGGCAAGAATCCCAGAGCTCAGCTAGGAAAGAGTATCTGCACGGAGACATATGTTTTTGCGTCTCAGACTTCCCCTTCGTTCCTAGCAGCTAAGGGTACCTATTTCATCTGTCATGATAGAGCATACATATGGTTACCCCCTGACTTCTCGGGCACATGTTTTGTGTCATTCCTGTTGCCACCCACCTACACAGCTGCGGCAGATTACCATAAGACAAGGATAGTTAGAGGTGTCTTCAGTAAAGATGACACTGCGGGACAAGAATTTGGAGACTTCTTTAAGGGTTTTTTGCCGTTTTGGGGACCTATGGTTAACAGAAGGAACATAAGGCAATTGACGAGGGTGGTTGAATCCACCGTAGTTGAAACTGCCGGTGCCCTTAGTAACTTAATTGCTGAGCTCCAGTCGGATCGCCCTATGACAGAGTTGCGCTAGACGTCATACTTGCAGACCGAGGTGGGGTATGTAAAGTGATCCAATCAAGTTGCTGTATTTTCATTCCCGATAACGCTCCAACAGTGTACCAGGCCATTTCCAAACTACATAAAATCTCTGAATCAATTCATGTGGATAACGGAGATTGGTCGGTGATGGGGTGGTTCTGGGAACTGTTATCGGCCTGGGGATGGAAGATTCTGATGGTCATTGGGATGATTTTAGCCATTCTTTTCCTGTTCTGCCTATGCGTACAGTGTGCTCCTGCTTTATGTGGCCTATGTGCTGCATTATCTGTAAGGAAACCTGTATCGAGGGACGAACTAAGTAATAGGATGATGATACAGCAACATCTCAATGATTTTATGAATATAGACCTGGACTCAGATTAGCGTGAGTGTAGGTCGTATCATGACGATTTTGGTATCAGCGGACCGAGAATGACGAGTACACTATATACGAGCATTTTGGGCGAATTCGAGTGGCGAGATCACCCTGAAATCAGGGATCTCGTCCTGAACCCTCGAGCTCCATTTTGTGTATGGCAGCCATTTTGTGGTTGCCCTCACATAGGCTGATGACTAAGGCCGAATAAAGTCATTTGGGACACGTACACCTTTAGCTGACTTTTGTGTGACCTGGGCAAGCTGACTCCAATGCCCGAAGCCAAACCTGTTCGGCCAGTTCCTTTCCCAGTGGCCGAACGAGATTAGGATCAAGGTGCTGCATCCCATAAACCGTTCATTGCACACAACTATGCCTAATCTCGCACACACCTGTCTCTGTTTCTTTCTTCATGACTCGCTTTACGAGGAGGAGGTGCCCGATTTTATTAGGGGTCTGTCCGATATCTGATGAAAATGTTGGGCCTTGCCGGGAAATTGATTGTGGGCTGGACAAACTGAAAATGGGCTTGTCATCATGAATCTGCTTTTTCTTTGTCATCAAAATATGTGAATGGTCAACTGTAAAATAAGGAATGTTTGCTTAAAGCATAATATTTTGTATAAAAAGGGATGGCTGGCTTTGTAAGGTTGAGCAGTCTCCTGAGAATATACACCGTGTTGTTCTTCTAGGATACCTGTTACTGGCTGCAGCCAATAAACTCGATCTTTGACTTCACCAAGAAGACTCTGTGTTTCTGTAGTCTGGGACAGGAAGGACTCGAAGTCTTAGGGTGTGTTCCCTGGCACCGCTGGGTTCTTAAAAACCCAGTACTTCAGCACTTAGAATGCTAGTTTAGTCACCCACCCCTAGACTTCACCAGACACGCAGGTGTGCAAGGACCTCCACATTCAGAGTTAGGTGCACCTGTGCGTCAAGCCCCCCCTTAACCAGAGGCAGCATGCAAAACCCATCGAGCGCAGCTAGGAGCGCAAGTGTGGGAAACATACTACTGTAGTGTAGTTCATATGTTTCCAATAGGCTCTGTGCATTGGAATAACATATACTATAGTTTAGACGTAGAATTGAGGTCGACTAGGTCTCTATCGAATATATTAGACTTAATTGTGAGTGCCAGCTATCTCAGAGGTCACCAGAAACTTTCTCTAATTCACAAGAAGGGAATAGTTTCTGACAACCGCAAAAACATAACAACTTTGTTCCCCAAGAATAAGAAATCAATCTCTAGAGTAGCGGAAACAATAGATAGTTACTTCACTCAGTGAATCGTGCATGCTTCGTTTCACCAGAGGTGCTGTGAAATAGAGAGACAGGCGTTTTCAATAAAAAGTATTTATTGAACAGTCTTCTTTCTCAAGCATAAGTAGTGAACTGCTACAATCGTAATACTGGTTATAAAGTACAATGCGTACAGTATGAAGAGTATTTAAAGTAATACTGTAAAAGCATGATATGGTTTCTAAGCCATATAAAATAACATAAAATACATACATTAATAAATAATGACTAAAAGTACTCCACTGGTGCTTCTAAAATACGCCTACCCCGGTGTACCTAACCTAGGTCTAGTACAAGGGAAGTAGTAAGTGGGGTGTAGCTTAAGTTTAGTATCCTTTTTGCCAAGAATTCTCTAAGGGTCTAATCAGCTCCGTACCTTGGTTGTAGAATGAAGGAGGTCCTGCATCTCTCTCTCAGGACTCGATTTCCCAGCAACCCGCAAGGGTAGCCTGGAAACACTGGAGCTGGATTTCTCGGTAGGAGAAAAGACACTGTCTCTCTCAGTGCGTCAGCTGGAGGGTCGGCTTCCTTCGGCACTTGCTGTAGCAGGGCGTCGGGCAAGTAGATAGTCGAACTGCTCCTAACCACCGTGTGGTTGCCTGGGCAAATGTGGGCATATTTATATGTCGAAGGTGCAGAGTTTGACGTAAGGTTGGACATAAAAACGTCATCAAAGACTCAGTTCTTTGAAAACGCCATGAGTTCTTGGATAAATCAGTATTCAAGCAAAGGGAAGTCCCTAACTGCTGAAGGCGGGTTTTTCCAAGAAATCGTTGTGGATTCTTGGAACTAGTGGAAGTAGCCATGCCGTATTTGGGCTGCATAGGCTAAGTCTAAATATGGTTATGATGTCTATGCCTATATAAGGATAGGGTGATTTATACCTATATGTGGGCATGAATCGGGAAAATTACACTAGGGTCCTATATTCATATACAACACTACCTCCCCGCAGGTGTGGGAAGCCTCTACTACAGCAGGCATCCCAAGTCCATTAGACTCACTTTGCCTCCATCTGTCAGTGTCTCTTCGTTTCTACCCGGTGCCGTGCTCCCCAAAGTCCTTGCCAGCGTGAGACACCATGACCCGGGAGTCATTGAACACAGGGCATCCCCCACTCCGTGCTGCCAGCACAGAAGCCGTCCTGTCTATCATTCATTCAACGCTCTCAGTCTTGCTCTGTGCCGGGTCAAAATACCCGACGGCAGCATGGCAAAATTTGCTAGTATTTTGCAGTTTCTAAACATAAATACAGACAAAGTAAATATAGAGTTCTGTCTGCATTTATATGTCAAAATGAAAAACCGGGAGCCCTAAATATGATTTAGAGTCTTGCGTTGTGCATGTACCACAGTGCATGGTTGTAATGTGCTGTTTCAATGTAATATAATTTGATGTAGTACTTCTTCTATGTTCATCACTAATGGTTCCTATTGTATGTTCCACTGTGTGCGCACTTTGAAAGAATGTATACCTTCAAAGGTGCATCGCTCATGGTGTCTGTTCTCTCAGAAACTCCGACTGCTGAATCTGGCATTCTGCAGTTGGACATTCTCTGGAACAGCTGTGCTCCTGTGTATGCTGTAGACACCTGAAGAATAAACTTTCTTATTTCAACGGATATTCCTGGTTCCCCTATTTATGGATGGATGGATGGATGGGTTTTTATATAGCGCAATACACCGCCAGGTCTCAAAGCGCTTTGCATTGGGAACCCGTCCTGGTTTTTCCCTGTGAGATAGCCCCTTACTGGGTATCCCCAAGGTGAAAGCCAGGCATCCCGCCGCGGGGGGCCGTAGTGGAGATTAAGCAAGCTATTGCCCAGAGTTGCAGAGTGTGAACCTTTGATTCGAGTAGGCACCGAAGCGAGAATTACCGAGTCCGTGGACATTTTGGGCTCAAGACCCTGCCGCGTCGGGAATTGAACCCTGGTCCCGGGTCTGATCTCAGCGTCCGGGTCTGCCTCCTCTAACCAGTGAGCCACACTTCTCCACAACTTTGCGGGACTTCAGGAAGGAACATTCTTCACATTTTGGCGACATTTTGCCCCCTCTGAAATCATATGCTCAAGTTTCAGACGATGTATCCATTGTAAATGATGTCATTTTTTGTGGCGATCAATATTTTTCTCCTACCTCTCTTCGCACTAAACTTTTTCATGCAGCACATCAGGGTCATTTAGGTGTTGGTGCCACATCAAGAAAGTTAAAAGATCACTTTTGGTGGCCAGCTCTTGACAAAGATGTAACACAACGGATTAACAATTGTGATACCTGTTTAGAGTCAGACAAACACTGGAAAACTATTTAACTTCCTTTACACAGGGTTCCTTTACCTGAGGAGGCTGGTTGTAAGTCATTTCCCCCCGGGTGCAGTGTTTTCAAATTATGACTTGAAAATCGTTTTTGACGTAAAGGAATGTTGTTAAAATTTATGTGCGCCATATGCCCCCAAATTTCTTTTTCAGGGGTGCAGCAGGGTGTTCTTGAGACACCCCTGCACCTTTGGAAAAATTCCTAATTTGCGATGAGCTAATTGCTAATCGCAAATTGCACCTTCATTCCTATGGGCCTCCTGGCCCATGGAAATGAATGGGTAATTTGCAATTAGCAATTTGCTCATTGCAAATTAGGAATGGTAAAGAATCGCTATTTATTCCTTAAAATTCGCTATTTTGGAAATGCAAAATAGTTTGATGATACATATGGCGGTTCATCTCTAACAAGATAAGAAGCTTAGGGATACATTTATGATGACTGGCGCAATGAAGTGGACATCACTTACTTCATTGGTAGAGCTTTACATGTATAATCTCCTCTGTATTCTTCGTCAAGCGTAACTTTCATCTGCAATCCTGAGTAGGCCTCACCTTAAACAAACCTCTGGATAGGGCACACCTTATCGTCATCCTGAATTAATCATTTAAAATGCTAGGGACAGATTTATGATAGGTGTATGCCTCTTTTGCGCCACTGTGCGTCACTTTTGTGATGCAGCGGCGGTGCAAAAGATTTGCTATGAGGCGACAAAATTACAAATTGATGCATTTAGGCAGATGTGTCATGGTGTAAAAAACACCGTGCCACATGAAACTGATGCAGCAGTGATGCAAAAGATGCACCATGTTGCAAGACAGGCCTCACTTGGGGCCATATGTATGAAGCTAATTAGCATTTGCAAAGGTCGAAGTTCTGTGAATTTTGGCCTTTGCGAATGCTAATTAGACAAATGGTATGTATCAAACAAGTTTGATGCAAAATAAGGAATAGCAAAATTTGCTATTCTTTATTTTGCGATTGCACTGAAGGATTTGCAAATTTTGTGATTTCTTAAATGCAATGTATCAAACAAAAAATATGCAAAAAATGCCATTAAGGATTTGCAAATTACCACCAACTTCTAGTTGGTGGTATTTTGCGAATTCTTTTCAAAAAGCTTTTTTTCCAAAAAACAAAAGGTGCCATATGACGCCCATACATGCCCTTAGGGCATGTATGTGCGCCATATGCCCCTAAATTTCTTTTTCAGGGGGTGCAGCAGGGTGTTCTTGAGACACCCATGCACCCTTGGAAAAATTCCTAATTTGCGATGAGCTAATTGCTAATCGCAAATTGCACCTTCATTCCTATGGGCCTCCTGGCCCATGGAAATGAATGAGTAATTTGCAATTAGCAATTTGCTCATTGCAAATTAGGAATGGTAAAGAATCGCTATTTATTCCTTAAAATTCGCTATTTAGGAAATGCAAAATAGTTTGATGATACATATGGCAGTTCATCTCTAACAAGATAAGAAGCATAGGGATAGATTTATGATGACTGGCACAATGAAGTGGACATTACTTACTTCATTGGTAGGCCTTTACATGTATTATCTCCTCTGTATTGTTCATCAAGTGTAACTTTGATCTGAAATCCTGAGTAGGCCTCACCTTAAACAAACCTCTGGATAGGCCACACCTTATCGTCATCCTGAATTAATCATTTAAAATGCTAGGGACAGATTTATGATAGGTGTATGCCTCTTTTGCGACACTGTGCGTCACTTTTCTGATGCAGCGGCGGTGCAAAAGATTTCCTATGAGGCGACAAAATTACAAATTGATGCATTTAGGCAGATGTGTCATGGTGTAAAAAAACCGTGCCACATGAAACCGATGCAGCAGTGATGCAAAAGATGCACCATGTTGCAAGACAGGCCTCACTTGGGGCAATATGTATCAAGCTAATTAGCATTCGCAAAGGCCTAAATTCTGCGAATTTCAGCCTTTGCGAATGCTAATTAGACAAATGGTATGTATCAAACAAAAAATATGCAAAAAATGCCATTAAGGATTTGCAAATTACCACCAACTTCTAGTTGGTGTTAATTTGCGAATTCTTTTCAAAAAGCTTTTTTTCCAAAAAAACAAAAGGTGCCATATGACGCCCATACATGCCCTTAGGGCATGTATGTGCGCCATATGCCCCCAAATTTCTTTTTGAGGGGTGCCGCAGGGTGTTCTTGAGACACCCCTGCACCCTTGGAAAAATTCCTAATTTGCGATGAGCTAATTGCTAATCGCAAATTGCACCTTCATTCCTATGGGCCTCCTGGCCCATGGAAATGAATGAGTAATTTGCAATTAGCAATTTGCTCATTGCAAATTAGGAATGGTAAAGAATCGCTATTTATTCCTTAAAATTCGCTATTTAGGAAATGCAAAATAGTTTGATGATACATATGGCGGTTCATCTGTAACAAGATAAGAAGCTTAGGGATACATTTATGATGACTGGCGCAATGAAGTGGACATTACTTACTTCATTGGTAGGCCTTTACATGTATTATCTCCTCTGTATTCTTCATCAAGCGTAACTTTAATCTGCAATCCTGAGTAGGCCTCACCTTAAACAAACCTCTGGATAGGCCACACCTTATCGTCATCCTGAATTAATCATTTAAAATGCTAGGGACAGATTTATGATAGGTGTATGCCTCTTTTGCGCCACTGTGCGTCACTTTTGTGATGCAGCGGTGGTGCAAAAGATTTGCTATGAGGCGACAAAATTACAAATTGATGCATTTAGGCAGATGTGTCATGGTGTTAAAAAAAAAGCGCCACATGAAACCGATGCAGCAGTGATGCAAAAGATGCACCATGTTGCAAGACAGGCCTCACTTGGGGCCATATGTATCAAGCTAATTACCATTCGGAAAGGTCAAAATTCTGCGAATTTCGGCCTTTGCGAATGCTAATTAGACAAATGGTATGTATCAAACAAGTTTGATGCAAAATAAGGAATAGCAAAATTTGCTATTACTTATTTTGCGAATGCACTGAAGGATTTGCAAATTTTGCGATTCCTTAAATGCAATGTATCAAACAAAAAATATGCAAAAAATGCCATTAAGGATTTGCAAACTACCACCAACTTCTAGTTGGTGGTAATTTGCGAATTCTTTTCAAAAAGCTTTTTTTCCAAAAAACAAAAGGTGCCATATGACGCCCATACATGCCCTTAGGGCATGTATGTGCGCCATATGCCCCCAAATTTCTTTTTCAGGGGTGCAGCAGGGTGTTCTTGAGACACCCCTGCACCTTTGGAAAAATTCCTAATTTGTGATGAGCTAATTGCTAATCGCAAATTGCACCTTCATTCCTATGGGCCTCCTGGCCCATGGAAATGAATGGGTAATTTGCAATTAGCAATTTGCTCATCGCAAATTAGGAATGGTAAAGAATCGCTATTTATCCCTTAAAATTCGCTATTTAGGAAATGCAAAATAGTTTGATGATACATATGGCGGTTCATCTGTAACAAGATAAGAAGCTTAGGGATAGATTTATGATGACTGGCGCATCACCAGGGATGTGCCAGTCATCCTGCGCCACTGTTCCGCCACCCATGGTGTGCTGCATTTACAATGCGGCGCAGCATGGGGCAAAAATGGCACAGATGCGTGACGCATCTGTGCCGTAAAGGTGGCGCATTGCTGGAGTTGTATCGCAAGTGCGATGCAGCTCCAGCAAGGCTCAGGGGTGCCCCATCTCCACAATGTTGTGTCAAGACCTATGCCTGCTTAAAGCAGGCGCAGGGTTTTGACGCAGCTTTTTCCTATCTGATTGTAAATGCGGCACACCATGGGTGGCAGAGCAGTGGTGCACGTTAACTGGTGCATGCCTGGGGATGTGCCATTTAACATATATCTGCCCCTTTACATTTAAGTATGTGCAGGGGACACAGAGTCGGTGAGGCTTATCCAAGGTTAAGAAGAGATGAGTCCTGTTCACTGAAAAATTAGACATAGGCTTCACCTGCTCAGCATCGCTGGACATGGCTAAATAATAGCTGCAAAATGTTACTCTTGTTAAACAATTTTACTATTATAATCTCTGAGATTTGTCTCTTACTCTGCAACATCTCATTGTTGTTATCTTTCTTTAAAGATAAAGACAACATCAACATGAGCGACAATCAGCAATCAGTTGATTTCGACCTCATCATTGAACTCGTAATTGAAACATCAGTGGATGTTGATCCCTTGGATGATTTAAATCCTGAGGATGAAGAAGAACGTGATGAGGATGCAGATTTGTCCGAATTATATGACATAGGGTGGGAAGCTGACCTGCTTGAGCCTATGGAACTATAAACATTTATTTTTAAAATTTACAATAAATGAAAAGTAAAAATGTAAACTGTTTAATTTTAAATTAAACACACCTTCAAAAACAGGTTATGTGTAGTGTCTTCAATAAAATATAAAAATATGCTCATAAAATTAGATCAGATTCACATATAAAACAGGACAGGTAAATGAAGAAGAATTCCATTTCTTTTCTGCTATTTCTGTATTCTAAATTTGCCAAAGCACTAAAAAATATTATATGTAAAAATGTTAAGTAGTGTGTTAAGTTTTTGTTGACTGTTATTGATTTACTGTTTGGTAATAGTGGTTAATAACATTTTTTATTATATTTTACCACAGATTCAACTGCAGATAATTTCAAATTTTGAGAATGCCAACTAAGGAGAGAATGAGAAAGGCTACAAAACGTCAAAGACAGCAGGTCCATCATTTACAGCAGCAGTCCTCTACAAAAAAAAATCGTCAAGTCACCAAGAAAGCACCGGGTAAGAGTACAAAAACATTCATAAGAAATATTTGTAGTAAAAAAAATATTACTACAGAAAATGTTTCAGTCCAGAAAAAGAGAAGCAATTCAAACGGAAAGGAAAGGCCAATCAAAAATGTTACTGCTAGAGCAAGAGATAACTCTGTGCATGATAGTAGAAGGAAACAACAGTTTAGGGACATTCGTAAACGAATGTTCCGCAACAGGATAATTGGCAATTTGTTAAAAAATATTAAGAAAGGTCAACAGAAAGTGCTTTTTTATAAGAGAAAAAAAAAAGTTGAGAAAGTTATTGATCAGGCATTTGAAATTAAACGTAAGTTATTTATTTTGATAATCAATAGAATTAGGAAGCTATACAAGGCAATTTATGATTTCAAAAGAAATAGTAGATGGAAGAGAATAGTTAATCGTAGTAATTTTTGTGAAGTTTTTTCTGGAGAATGGATGCATAGTTCAAGCTGTGAGGCATTTTTTAATGAGGAGAGTTATTTCCAGGATAATGATTTGGTGCATGCAGTTGACACCAGTGGTCGTGCTTATGAAGTGAAAGATGGTTGTCCAATTGAAAAAGAAAAACTTGTGACAACAGAGGCAGAAGAGGTGTTAGGTAATGAGGTTTTAGGAAGAAGTGCTAAGGGTCCTGTGTACACCTGGAAGTGTAGTAGTATTTGCAGTGTGCGACAGGATTCCATCAATTTGCTTTGTGATTTTGTACGGTCATTTAATAAGAAAAGTTTGAAGCAGAAAATGAGGTTGTTGCAAGAATTAGATCCTTGCAGAGTGAGAGAAGTGACAGGTTTGCATGGTCATTCACTGGCTTGTCTTTCCAGGAGAGTATGCCAGAGTGTTTTTCATCATTTCAGGATGCTAGCAGTGCATCATAATAAAGTGAGGAAATTAGTTAGAATGTTGTATTATGCTAAGAGTCCAGCAATTATGCTTAAACAATTATGCGCTGCTCTTTTGCATGGTTCTGAAATAGATGTGAAGAATATATGTGAAGAAATTGAGTTTTGTTACTTTGGAAGTAAAGAGGAGAATGTTGAAATTGACCAAGAAGAAGCGGGTAATGTGGAAGATAGTGTACAGGTTTCCAGTACAGATAATTTCCAGAGGGAAATTGCGACGTTTCAGGTCAAATCAAGTGAGAGGCCAAATTTCACTTGTGTGTGTTGTCGACGCACTTATTATAAGAATCAGACTAAGTTAGTGGATTTATATGCAAAAAGTGAAAGGGAAAATAATAGTGAATGGAAGGATTTCACAACATACTTGATGGTAGAAAATTGTTTTGATTTGGGATTGGATCAACGTGTGTGTACTTATTGTTGTTGCAAATTAAATCAAAACCAGATGCCTGCTAGAGCAGTTCATAATAATCTGGAATTGGTTGAGATTCCTTCTGAATTGAAGGATTTAAATACTTATGAATCTATTTTGATTCAAAGTATCCATCCCTTTCAGGCTATTGTAAGAATGGAGCCAAAGACAGGGAAATTGCCTCCATCAGATTTACAGAGAGGATTAAAGGGAAGAGTTGTTTATTTGCCTCTAGATTTGAAGAAAAACATTAACACAATTGGAGTAGAAAAAGTGGAAGAGGAACCTCTGGTTATCTTAGTTAATGGGGTTCCGACAAAGAATAAGAAAATATGGCAAGATTTAGTGGATGTTAGGAAAGTTAAAAAGGCAAAATTGTATTTGAAAAAAAATAATAAATACTATAAGAATGTATATGTTGCAGAAGAGGAAGTAAGTGAGGAAGAGGATAGCGATTTGTGTGCTGGTCAAATTGAGAAAGTAGAACCCTCTACTAGTGAAGAAATATATGAACATTATAGTGTTCATCCTTTGCATTCCAAGGAAGTCATGGGGAATGCTATTGAGTTGTTTCAAATGAAACAAGCCAAAGGGAGTCCCATTAGTGTTTGGGAGGAAAGTTTGGAAGCTCGGTGTTTCCCACAGCTTTTTCCAACAGGTCAGGGAGGAAGATATGATGAGCGACCTCATCAAATTCCTGCTTCTGAATACCGGACTTTGCGATTGTATGCAGGAGATGCTAGGTTTCGACAATGCATTCCCTATTTGTTTCATCTCCTGTTTGAAAGCGATCTGTCTGGACTGTCATATGCAGTGAACCACATCTTGAAAAGTGGTATACACATGCAAAACATCTCGGCAAGTGACTTTATGGATAAAGTCAATGTCCAAGACAGTATTTTGGATTCTCACCTGATTAATCTCATGGCGTGTCAGCGTGGTACTAATGAGTACTGGTACCGTCGTCAGGGTGATTTAAAATGTATGCTGAGGAACTTAGGAACTCCCACATGGTTCCTCACTCTGAGCTGTGCCGAGTATGGCTGGGAAGACTTACTTGAATTTCTACGAGAGGCAAATGCTAACGTAGAAAACATCGAATTCAAGACACCCGGAGAACAGTGCTCTTTGGATCCAGTCAATGTATGTAGGTACTTCAATCATAGATTTGAAGCTATGATGTCTTTCATCATGAATAAGAAGAATCCACCTCTTGGAGAGGTGTTGGATTTCTTCTGGAGAAAGGAGTACCAAGCAAGAGGTGCTCCTCATATACATATGTTGCTGTGGATCAAGGATGCACCTAAATTTGGAACGGATCCAGAACACTCAGTGATGAGTTTTATACAAGAGTATTCTACGTGTGCTGTTCCAAACGCAAAGGAGAAGAAAAGCCTAAGAGAAAAAGTTCTGCGTTTCCAAAGCCATCGATGTGGAAAGTACTGTCGTCGTAAATTCCGAAACAAGGACAAGTTCTACACCAAATGTCGTTTCGGCTTTCCACGACCGGTGATTTCTAAAGGAAGAGTAAACAGTTTGATGTCTTCGCTGCGACATAATGTGATGAAGAAATCACCTAAAAACACATACAATTTGAAGAGGAACGAAGAGTCCAAGTACATCAACGACTACAACCCGGTGATTTTGTCCATGTGGAATGCTAACATGGATATACAGTTTGTGGCTGATAACTGTATGGCTGTGGCTCGGTATGTGACGTCTTACATCACCAAAAAAGAGAAGACAGAATTGAAGGATATGTGGGAGGACATTTCCCATGAAAAGAGCCTCAGCAAGAAGTTGTACAGTTTCAGTCTGAAGATGTTGTCGCATCGAGAAATTGGAGCGTACGAATGTTCTGACCGGTTGTCTTCAGCAAGTCTCTATGCCAAGTCCAGGAGTATCATTTAGGCGAGTCTTGGTCTTGCTGCAACGCGTAATCGAGTTCTCAAACCTGTGCGGGAAATTGAGTATTTGGCGGAAAAGGAGCCAAACAGTACCGACATTTTGAAGACCAACATGTTGGATACATATTATCCAAATCGAAGCATTCACCTCGAGAATGTTTGTTTATATGAGGTTCTTCAAAATTACATATTCAAGAGGAACATCAAAGAAGATACTGAGAAAGGAGTGTATGCTGTAATAGGAAGTGAGGGATGTCTGGTCAAGCAAAGAAAATGCCACTTGGTAAACCATCGAAAATTGAGTGGCGAATCTCCTGAAAAAAAGGAGTTTTTCTATTTAGCACTTTTGCAACTTTTCAAGCCTTGGCGTGCAGAAGAGGAACTGCTTGGAGATTTTCTCTGTTACGAAGACTCTTTCAATGCCGCCAAGGAGACCATAGAATGTCCTGCTTTTCCCAAATATGTAGAAATGTTGAATGCGGAAATTGAGCAGGAAGCAATGATTGCAGCCGAGATTGCCAGAGACAGTTCTCAGGACAGTCAGAGTTCTGCTTCATTGAGTCAGGATCCACTAGGAGGACCTGTTATCGAAAATGAAGCTGCCACTGCTATGAATGAAGTGGAAAGAGCCATGGCACATGCTCAGGAGGATGCGGTTAACTTAGAAGAGTTGGAAAGACAACTCAACGTTGAGCAGAGGAAAATATATGACGAAGTTACCATGCAAATTGATCATGGATTAAGTCATGACAAGAAAGAGTGCTCATGTACGTCGTTGAAGCCTGTCCGACTGTACGTGAGTGGAGAAGCGGGAACTGGAAAAAGTTTCCTTATTAAAGTAATTTCATGTTATTTGCAGGAAAGGACAGAGTCATCGCTGTCTTGTGTTGTCACCGCTCCAACTGGACTGGCAGCACATAACATTAAAGGGATTACTTTACATTGTTTACTGATGCTGCCAGTGGAGCATGACAACAAATTACAATATCACAAGCTATCTGGAGATGCTTGTTTTGAAGTTTCAAGAATCTTGAGGAAAATGAAACTTCTTATCATTGACGAAGTAAGCATGGTTTCCAATGTCATGCTTGCCTTTGTGCATTTGAGAATGCAAGAAGTTCTCAAAACAGAGTATGATGTGTTATTTGGTGGCAAACACATCATTGTTTTCGGAGATCTTCTGCAGCTGACACCAGTGAAAGGGCAACCTGTGTTCAAAATGCTCACGCATGAAGATACCAGGAAGTGCCTGGGCAGCATTGGCAACGTCAATATATGGTTAAACTTCAATTATGCTGAACTGCATGAAAATATGCGTCAGGCGAAGGATGAAGTTTACAAGACTATTCTACAAGATGTTAGAATTGGAAAAGTGACCGAGCATGGGAAAGAAGCTTTACATGCACGATTACTGTCAAATTTATATCCAGAACAAGATGTTGTGCCTGAGAATATTTTTCAGAAAATTACTGAGAAGAAATCTGGAATATGTTTGATGCCAACTGTTGCAGAATGTGCCAAATTCAACAACAAAATGTTGCATTTAGAAAAGCAAGAGATTGTGAAACGGGAAGCTATTGACAGAGTAGAGCATATGGGATCAACAATTATTTTGTCTGAGAATCTGAAAACAAAATTGGATTCATTAGAGAAGAGTATATCTAAAACTGCAGGTTTTGATAAGACTCTGAATGTGTGCTTGAACTGCCGTATAATTTTAAGAAGGAATTTACATGTTGAAAGAGGTCTGGTAAATGGATCAATGGGTAATGTTGTTGATTTTGTGAAATACAGAAATAGAGATGGAATTGAATTTTTAAAAATTAAATTTGATGGCATTGAGGAAGTACAGCTAATTGGTCGTTGTTCTGCTAGATTTTTGCTTGTAAAAGACTTATATGTTCGCCGTAAGCAGTTTCCTGTTTGCTTGGCATATGCGGTGACAATCCATAAATCGCAAGGTTTAAGTGTAGACAGTGCATTGGTGAATATTGGCAGTTCTGTGTTCAAGGAGGGTATGGCATATGTGGCATTGTCACGAGTTAGAACTTTATCGGGATTGTACTTCATTGAGTGTGATGTCAAAAACATTTGTGCGGATCTAGATTGTGTTAAGGAATACAATAGGTTAAGAAGAGAGTATGCGCCACATTTGCCTCAATATCCTTTGTTTGAGAAACGTGTGGTAGGCCGGAAACGAAGAAATGTGACCAATACTAGGGAGGTTGTAGCAAAAAGACGAAAAGTCGATTAACCTGAAATTATAAGCAGAAACAAAAAGGATTCTGTTGAAGATGTTGTTGGTTTTCAATTTGAAAACAGTTCTGGTGTCAACTGCTATGCTAATGTAGTGGTTAATGTTTTGTTTTCTCTAGAAAATGTAAAAGAAGAGATTGTGGTCAATTCTGATCAAAGATTTTGCAGTTTTTTAAATTCTGTCTTAGAAAAATGTAGCACTGATAGAACAAACATAGAAAGTATGTCTGAAATTCGAAATCTGTTAGACAGATGTTCAGGCCAAACACAATTCTCTCAAAATATTCAGCAAGATTGTCAGGAGTTTTTAATGTATATGCTTGATGTATTGCATGCTGAAGGTGTAGATGTAGATCAGCTGTTTGGGCTTTCTTATCAATGGCAGCATGACTGCGAGAACTGTATGGTATCAAGTACTACTAGTGTAGACTCAGAAAGATTTATATATTTAACTTTGCCAGACAGTAAATCAGTCTCCTTTAATAAGCTAGTAAAAGCAGCTGATCACAACATGGTGTGTAGCCAATGTAAATCTGAAATGATGTCCACATTATTTATACAAACATATGGCCAGTATGTCATTTTAATGTTCCAACGATGTAGGCCTGATGGAACAAAATTGACAACTTTAATTAAAAATTTTGTGGCTTCGCAGTTGTCAATATCAGGAAGGACTTTTGTAACTGCAGCAATTATATATCATGACGGTCCTTCAATAACATCAGGACATTACACAGCTTATTTAAAGTCTAGAAATGGCTGGTCATTCTGCAATGATTCTGTTTTAATTTTCAAAAAAAAATTGCCGTATGACCTTAAAAACTCTTACCTGGTGTTTTTAAAACCAAAATTTTAGGGAAAGAATCTCGGGATGTGCTCTGAGGAATTTCAAGAAGTTCTAATGGCTCCTACACGATTTGGCCTTGAGGATAAGTGTAGTTCAGAGACATAACTTCTAACCATAAGACTGGACGTCATGGAGAAATAAGTGCACTTTGAATGAGTTCAGAAAAACTATTTCTTTTTATAAGCTAATTGAAGCAGCCAATCAAAACATAGAGTAGAGGGAATGTAAGTCTGCAATGCTGTCTACTGTTTTACATTGCTTTGTGATTAAAAGTGATGTAGAGAATTAAATAATTGTAGTAGTCATAGAGGTAGTGTAAGTCTGCTTCATAGTAAGCAGTATCAGTGTCACAGGAAATGTAGAACATGACTGAGGAAGAAGGGGAAGATATTACTAGTCCAGGATTGTGAAAATGATCTTCAACATTTTAATTCTGAAAGTTGCGGAAATGCCAAATGACGGGATTCGCTTACAAGAAATCCAAGAGTTATAAATGGCTCTGACAAGATTTGGCCTTGTGGAAACTTGTGGTAGAGAGCAAGAAGTCATTTATTGTATGTAACATGTTTTTCAAAACGATGGAGGTTTTCTTTCAGAAAGTGGCGGGCTGAAAGTAATAACAGCACAACAGAGTGTAAGCTGTTCATAGGACATCCTTTGACGTCATGGAAAGTAAGTTAACTTTAAGGAGTTCTGAATTCTGATTTGTTATGTTGTATGGGTTTTTTAAACACAATCATTTTGATTGTGTTTTTTTTTCCCCGCTGTTATATGATGAATACCTTCAAGTCACTGTTTTTAGTGAAATTTGATACATTCTGAGAACAGCAAAAATAAACCATTTAACATGTATAATTAATTCTGTACTGTTTCCATTTATGATGTACATTTAGAACTGTGTAGGAGGGATGGAGAAGGAGAGGCTTCTGTAAGTGTCAAAGTTCTTGCATACAGTGCTCATATTCTACGTAGTCTTTCATATGATAGACTACATTTCCACAATGAGATACCTAAGCAAAGGAAACACAGTTCATATGATTGTGGAATGAGCAAAAAAATGTGCATGTTTTTCAATTATATTACCTGTGTTTCCTAACATTACACACCACATTGTGTAGATGAGGTTTAGGCCTGTTCCTGGAGACAGAGGAGGTCTGACATGTGTTCAAGAGTGCAGTGGACATTAATCACTTCGTTGGTAGGCCTCCACATGTATTATGTCCTCTGTTCTCTTCAAACAACTCGAAATTTCATTTGGAACCCTGAGTAGGTCTCACCTCAAACAAACCTCTGGATAGGACACATCTTATTGGCATCCTGAAGCAATCATTTAAAATGTTAGTGTCTTGCGACACTTTTCTGAGACAACAGCAGTGCAAAAGATGCACCATGTTTTAAGATAGGCCTCACTTCATCTGCATCAAGATACTGTTAGTTTAAAATGTATATCTTTAGGACTGTGTAGGGGGCCTGGAGAAGCAGAAGCTTCTGTCAGTGTCAAAGTTGTTGAAAAACTGTTTGTCCTTCAATCTTTCCCCTTGTCTTTTGTAATTTTTAAATACATGTTTTAATATTTTTCAAATGTCTGTTCTCTCTTTCACAGATTGAAAGTATAAAAACAAAAAGTGAGTAATTTAACGACAATTATAAGGTAAATGTTTTGTATTCTTTTCGTTACATTTCTATCACATTCACCTACTATTAGTTCCACAGCTTTATTTCTTTAACCCTCAGTTTCCTGCCTTTGCTACTTTCCTCATTCCTTTCTCTTTTACCTACTTACTCAACTCCTTCCACTCCTTTTCTCAGTCCCTCTCTTCTCATAGTTCCTCACTCTTGTTCACTCACTCCGTCTCTATTACTCTTAGTGTCTTTGACTGATCACTTTTTCACTACTTGTTCATAATGCTTTCTCTGTGTAGTTGAAGCACACTAAGGGGCATATTATGAACACAGCCAATAAAATTATTGCTGTTTTTATTGGCAGAAAACTGGTGCAAAAGTGGTTTTAGCGGCAGTTTTCTGCCGCAAAAGCGGCTTTGGTGACATATTTCTGCCGATAAAAGCTGCAAAACTTTTATTGCCTATGTTGATGATATGGCTCTATGTTATTTACATTTCTTTGCTGTTTCAATGACCCTTTTTCTGTTATTTTTTGTTTTCTGTTTTCTATTTTTTCTCTCTGTTATTCCCCATGTTTTAATCTTATTTTGAACATTCACTCACATTCTCCAAGAAACTCTTCTTTGTTATTGTTCTACTCTCTTTTTTTTCTTTCACTTCCTTATCTATTTTGTTTTCCACAATTATACCCTCTTCCGTCTTTTCTTCGGTAAATATATCTATTAAACAGTATCTCTGGTTTACTCCCTATAGCTGTCTTTCTTTTAACATCACTCTCTGTTTACTTTCCTTATACTTACTCTTCTTTTCTTATTTTTTATTTTTTTTTTGGTTCGCTCCCGGTTCGCGAACCGTGAAGCGAACTGGGAGCGAACTAAAAGAAATAGAGCTTGCTAGAGTGCTAAACATTCTAGCAATTTTTTTTGAAAGGGGAGGTAGTTCTGAAAAGAACTTTTTTTTTAATGTTTTTGTTGTTTTATATATTTTTTTTTTGAACATTTTTTGGTTTTTTTGTATTTTTTGAACAATTTTATATTTTTTTTGGTTTTTTTTGGGGGGGGAAACAACAAAAAACAGGCATTGAAAAGGGCTCAACAGGAGCAAAAAAAAAATTACTGTGTGGGGCGGTTAGGGCAATTATGATTGTTGTAAGCTAGGTTTATTGAATTGATACTCATGTTGCCACATGATATCAATGCACCGCAGTGCAGACAAGTAAACTTCATATGCCCAAAATTATCCTGGATGTTTGGCACGGTTTCCCGTGCCTCTGCTGCTGTCAAAGAAATCAACGAAGTTGACCTGGCCACAGGAGTTGCTGTTGGGTTCTGTTCCATGTCTCGTATTTCCGCCCGGCTGTAATTGAGTGGATGCCACCTGCTCATGTGCCTATGCATGGTATATTTCCCATAGCTATACTTTTTATCAGTCCCTCTTGATAATTTTTCTTTGCAAATGAGGCAGGTGACATACCTCGCATTCACTTTCTTCTGGCCTGGAGGCATTGAAAAAAACTGCCAAATGAAACTGGCTTTCCTATGGGAAACCCGGGGCACCTCTTCCAAGAACTGTGGTCCTTCTCTCTCCTCTTCCTCTATTTCTTCCTCTTCCTCCTCTGTGTTGGTGATGACCTGGGGAGGTGGTCCTCTCTTCCCATGAGGAGGTGGCGGTGGTGGTGGGGGTCCACCAGCTGAAGCTACCATTGAAGCCATTGCTCTAGTATGAAATAAGGTCTTCCTCTCACAAAGATGAAAGTCAGAGTGAGGAAAGAAGGAGGGGTTTTCATCATTTGGGAAAAACAATAGTTCTAAACCAATGAAAAGTGTTATTTTTAGGTCACCTGACCTAGCCATACATGATTATGAAACCAAAAGTTAAATGAACCAATGAAAAGTTTTATTAACAAGTCACATGACCTCTCACGCTTATGTTACGCGCTGCGGAACGCGCCCCGGATCGCTTCCGGGTCGCTGCGCTTCGCGCCTCGGTTCGCGTACCGGAGCACTTCCGGGTGCGCTAACGCAGCGTGTCATAAGACGCATTACGCGACAACGTGATACGTCGCGCTTCCGCGACGCGTCACGATGTTGATTTCTAACGCGGCAGTTGCGCTAACGGAACGTTTACCGGTTCGCGGACCGGGTCGCGGCATCAAATTGAGCTAACGGAAAGCTTCCCGGTTCGCGAACCGGGAGCGAAACAAAAAAAATATTTAAAAAAAAATTATTAATAAACATATAAAATATATTTTTGGATTTAAAGAAGAATACATTTTACAGCTATAGATATTAGCTTTTAAAAAACCAATGAAATTCACTGAAAAAACCATAGGTTATAGACCATATATAGTTAGGAATTAGCATTTACAAAACCTTGAAAATTCACTGAAAAAACCATAGGTTATAGACCATATATAGTTAGGAATTAGCATTTACAAAACCTTGAAAATTCACTGAAAAAACCATAGGTTATAGACCATATATAGTTAGGAATTAGCATTTAAAAAACCTTATTTTACTCACACAAAACCATTGAAATTCCATATATAGTTAGTTGTACTAACTATATATCGCGCACCCGCAATCCACTGCTGATCATGTCACATATTACATCATTCATGACATGGTCAGTGACATCACTGATGACATCACTGATGACATCTCAAATGACATCACTGATGACATCACTGATGACATCTCAAATGACATCACTGATGACATCACTGATGACATCTCAAATGACATCACTGATGACATCACTGATGACAACATCCAGTGACTGTATTTTTCTGTAAAGTTAAAATATGTCTTGAGTGGATGTATAAGTGTCTGGATGAAGGATTTAGTAGGGGCATGACTGACTGTATGAGTGACTGATTAAATGTGTCTCACTGATTGCATGGGTTAGTGACTAAACTGTCTTAATTTGTGCATCATTATGTCTGTTGTTCTGTAAACTGCTGCATGTGTTGATCAGTAGCTATATGATTAACTATATGGGTTATTGATTGGTTGCCCAAGCATTTGTATGGGAGACTGAGTGTGTGTGTGGGTGGCTGGGAGGTGTATGACTCTCTGCATAGATGTGTGAGCAGTTGATTGACTAGATGTATGGGTTCAAAAGTGCATGTGGAAACAGCTGTATGGGCAGTTGACTGTGTGCATGAGTGTATTGGTGAGTGAATGGATATCTCAGTGCTACATGTTAAAGTAAGTACATATGTAAAATACAGTACATGTGAGAGTTGACATATATAAATAACTGTGCATAAGAGCCAGTGAATGTGTGAGTGGCTGTATGGATCATTGTGAACTTGTATCCAGGATTGTATAAGTGAGTAAATATGTTTTAGTATATGTTTGAATAAGTAAGGTGTGTATAACTGTATAGTTGAGGAAATGGAGGTGTGATTGATTCTTTGTATGACTGACTAAGTGTCTGAGTAACTCCATGGATGAGTGACAGTCTATGAGTGTCTGTTTACACTGATTGTATCTAAGGTTATATTAGAGTCTGAAGAGGTTCATCGTATTATCACATGAATGATGTCATCAGTGATGTGATCAGTAATGTCAAATGAGATGTCATCAGTGATGTCATCAGTGATGTCATTTGAGATGTCATCAGTGATGTCATTTGAGATGTCATCAGTGATGTCATCAGTGATGTCATTTGAGATGTCATCAGTGATGTCATCAGTGATGTCATTTGAGATGTCATCAGTGATGTCATCAGTGATGTCACTGACCATGTCATGAATGATGTAATATGTGACATGATCAGCAGTGGATTGCGGGTGCGCGATATATAGTTAGTACAACTAACTATATATGGAATTTCAATGGTTTTGTGTGAGTAAAATAAGGTTTTTTAAATGCTAATTCCTAACTATATATGGTCTATAACCTATGGTTTTTTCAGTGAATATATATATATATATAAATAGGGGGAAGTAAGGAATCAAAGAGTAAAAGTGTGGAATAGTAGCATTAAGAAAGAGAAGAGAGTATAATATACAATAAAGGAGTAGTATGAACTTACTTTGTAACTAAAGAGGATATCAAATATTAAATATTAAAAGTATTCTATAGGAACAAACTTTTTCTGCATAACTAGATTTATGGCCTTTTCCACTCTTTTCCTCCTCTTCATACTTTTTGGCTTCTTCTGCACACCACCTATATAAATTTGATTCCTATTCACCAGCTGGCTAACATCGTCCTTCTAAGATGGATAGGGGCAGGGTTTGGGGGATGGCAAACTGGCAAGACATCTAGCCAGAGTAAGTTGGGGGGGTTTTCCAGGGGGATGGGGGGCAAGGCGGGGAGGGAGAAAGTATTAAAAAGTCCTTATAAGCAGCTTTTGGGTTTTTTGCATCATGCAGATTCCAAGCTTTATTCTAGCCACCAATTTGATAATATAACCAAGATTAGGCAGGAAACTGTAGGGAGAAGTACAGGGTCCCCAGGGGAAGGCAGGCCGGGAGATGGGAGGATGGCCGGTAAAGATAAATGAGGGAGATTACGTTTTTATCCTGGAATGTCAATGTCATGATTCCACGCCTGCCCTTCCTTAAGAACTACATATCCCCTTTAGGCTTCTGTAGCATTTCCCTTTTTGAAACCCACCCCTGTCCCGTGCGCCCGCACGCTTCAAATCAGTGTGTTTGGTGGTACAGTATTTTATGCCTTGTGAACTATTGTGGTTATTTCCAATGTTTTGTGCAGGTTTCTGTGTTCTCATGCGTTTAATTTCAGGATTAGGAGCCAGCGCTGTCAGAAGACCAGGCCTTCGCTTTGAGCGCTGACGGAAGCCAGGCCTTCGCTCTGAGAGCGTTCTCCTCGCATCCCTCGCACGCGCCTTTTTGGTGCGCTTCTGAGGGGATTCGGGAAGCTTCTATCTCGCGCACTTTCTGTGTGCGTAACCGGGTGGAGCTGGGTGCGGCCCAGTATTTAAACCGCACCCAGCCTTCTGGAAGGCGCTTTGCCTTCAGACTTCCTTTGAAGAAGGTCGCGTCTGGACTTGGGACTTACCTGGAAGGATTCTCCATACCGGCAGGACATCTTCATTGCTCTTCACAATGGCGAATCGTTCTCTGCAACAGCGATGATGACCCTAGAAGACAAAGAGTCAGAAAGCTAAGTACTTTCATTTTTTTGGTTAAAGGCGCCCTTCGCAAGAAAGGTCAATAACAATTTTTGGAACTTTGCTTCACAGAAGAAAACGCAAGGAAAAGACTTTGGACTATTCTGTTTCTTGTACCTCAGTTTTCTAAAGAAGAACTTTGTTTAGGTTTTCATGAGTGTTATTTAGAGCCATATTTTGATTGCGAATACAGGCATCTCTTGTTGTTGTTAAGGTATAGGATATTGTGTATCTTTGCTTATCTTTCCGAAATTAGAGGAAGATTATTAAGAACCCCAAGTCTAGGAAGCAAGAAGTTTATTGCAAGTAAGTGGTAGAATTGTTAGGAAGGATTTGCGAAAGCCTTTTAAAGAATGTTAAGTAATCCTTCTCTTTCATTTTCAGCCTAATACAACTAGAGCATACAAGCCTACAAGCTGACCACTTATCCTAGAGGACACTTGACGACATCGTCTTCACTACCATAAAGAAATACTGGACGAAGGCCAACTCCTTACTGATCGCAGGTAGGGGAACGTCTAGACATCCAGTTAGAGTCTTAAGTGCCTTAACTAGATTAGTTAAAAGATTTAGAGTAGAATAGAATAGGAGGAAACTATAGGACCTGAATAGTAAAGTCTTCTGTGCTTGTTGCCTCGCAGGTCGACAGCAAGAATCAAGAGTATTCACTGCAACGTCCAGTACCGGCCCTCCTCCCTAATTTCTAGTTAATTTCTTGCTGTGATATTAGAATCAGTAAGTGTTAGTTAGTAATCAGGGAAGTTGGTCCCTTGCGTCTCTGCGGAATCATCTGCGTCATCCTAGAGGGCATCTGTTCAAGCAAGGTAAGGGACGACGTGGATAGCTTGACAGAAGGCAAAGCCCACGTTGATAATTCCGCCCAGACGCAATGGATCAGGTATCTATGCAGGATTTGGCCGCTGTGTTAGAAGCAATTAGGCAGGATAACGCTGCTTTACGTAGGGATTTATCCTCTCTCCAGGACTCAGTGCAGCAGAAGTCAGAACACAAATTAGTTCTCTTTAAGGAAAGATCCGCATCAGCACCTAACCAAGAACCTAGTTCCAGATCTGATACTGCAGAACCTATGCAGATAGGTTCTATCCGAGGTCCCTTGTCAAAGGAGGAGAAAGAAAAGAGGCGGCGATTAAATCAATGCCTCTATTGTGGGAAGACAGGACACTTTGTGAAGGAATGTCCCACACGACCAAACAAATTTAAAGTTAGGTCATCCGATTTAGCAGTCACACAAGAAAAGTCGGAAAACTAGAAAACTCGGTAAAGGGAGAGGTCGGTTTATCGAGTTTGTTCTCTAGTTTGGCCTCAACTCTTCCTCCCATTGGTTGTAGACACTTTTCAATTCTTGTAGAACTTCGAGGTCTGCTTCCAGAATCTTACTCTAGACAGGTGGAAGCCATCATAGATTCTGGTGCTACTGGTAATTTTATAGACTCTCATTTCTTCCTTCAGTTAGGCTTCAGATCCTTGTCAAAGGACCATCCAGAAATCGTCAGAGCTGTGGATGGCAAAGAATTGACTTCGGGTCCAGTAAATAGGCAGTCTGAGGTGTTAGAAATGGATTGTTCTCCTATACATAGGGAGAGAATTCAATTAGACATTATTGATACCCCTCAATTCAAGATGATTTTAGGAATCCCTTGGTTAGTAAAACATAACCCGTCCATAGATTGGGTAACCAAGACAATCACTTTTCAATCTCCTGCTTGCACTGATCAATGTTTCCTTACTAAGAGATCTAAGGATGTGGTTCAAGGTTTTGACTTTGGAATGGAATCACCCAATATACTAATTCTGGAAGGGGTGCCATCAGAATATAACGACCTGTCTGACGTTTTTGACAAAAAGAAGGCCAACACCCTTCCACCACATAGAGATTTCGACTGTAGAATAGATTTGATGCCTGGAGCTACCTTACCTTGCAGTCGAATATATGCTCTTACGGAGGCAGAAAACGCTCATCTCAGAGAATATCTAGATGAGTATCTTGCTAATGGCTTCATAAGGCACTCTAAGTCTCCAGTTTCATCAGCTCTTTTTTTCATTCCAAAAAAAGGGGGGGAGCTGCGCACGTGCATAGACTATAGAGCCTTAAACAACGTAACCATTAAGAACAGGTACCCCTTGCCTTTGATCCCTACACTATTAGACCAAATAAAAAAGGCTAACATTTATACAAAATTGGACTTACGCGGAGCATACCATTTAGTTAGAGTAAGAAAAGGAGACGAATGGAAGACAGCATTTCGTACTAAATTCGGTCTCTTTGAATACCAAGTCATGCCATTTGGTTTGTGTAACGCTCCTGCAGCCTTCCAGTTTTTTATAAATGAGGTTTTACATGAGTTCATTGACATCTGCTGTGTAGTCTACATTGATGATATTCTCATATATTCTGATTCCGAGGAAGATCATGTAAAACAGGTTCGCGCCATTCTTCAGAAACTACTTTCAAACTCACTCTTCGTGAAATTGGAAAAGAGTCTATTTCACGTTTCCAAAGTGGATTTTCTAGGCTATATTATTAGCCCCGAGGGAATAGAAATGGACCCTAAAAAGGTAGAAGCTGTAACAACCTGGCCAAGTCCCACTTCTGTGAAACAAATCCAAAGTTTTCTAGGGTTTGCAAATTTTTACCGCAGATTCATTCAGAACTTCTCCCAGGTTATAACACCTATTACCAAGCTGTTGAGAAAAGGAGCCAAATTTTTATGGTCCCCAGCCGCTGATGAAGCATTTCAAAACCTAAAAAAGTTGTTTACCATGGCTCCAATTTTAAGTCATCCAGACCCCAATCTACCTTTTATTGTGGAAGCAGACGCCTCTCAATTTGCATTGGGTGGCATTCTTTCACAACGAGATTCAGATACTGGCCAAATGCACCCTATAGCCTATTTCTCAAGAAAATTATCAGAAGCCGAACAAAATTATGCAATTGCCGACAAGGAGTTGTTGGCAATCAAAGCAGTGTTTGAAGAATGGCGTCATTACCTATTAGGAGCTCGTCATCCTGTAACGATTTATACTGATCACAGGAATCTCCAAGCTCTAAGATCTGTAAAGGCTTTATCTGCTAGGCAACTGCGTTGGTCCATGTTTTTTAATGACTACAATTTTGTAATCACATATCGCCCAGGAAAGGAAAATTTAAAAGCAGATGCTTTATCCAGACTAGGAGAAATGACGTCGGATCAACCGGTAGTCGTTCACCCTGTAATCCCAACTTCTTGTTTTCAGGGAAGTTTAACTGTTTGTGACATCATTAACGACATTAAAGAAGCTCTGAAAGAAAAGGCATTGGAGCTTTGGAGAAAAGATCATCCTTTTCTTTTTGAGAAGGACGGTTTGCTGATGGTCCACGACTTGATCTTTGTTCCAAATGAGAACATTCAAAGATCCATTATTCACCTTCATCATGATACGGTTCTGTCAGCCCACCCAAGCGTTTTAAAAACTATGGAACTCATCAAGAGGAAGTTTTGGTGGCCTTCTATGTCTAAAGACATTAAACAATTTGTGGAAACTTGTAGCATCTGTATCCAGCACAAATCCTCTCATCAGGCTCCTAGTGGTTTGTTGATGCCATTACCTATTCCTCCTCAACCATGGCATACTATATCATTAGACTTCATTGTTGAACTACCTGAAACCAAGAAGGGATTCAATACAATTTTGACTGTTGTAGACCAGTTTACCCGTATGGCCCATTTTGTTCCTTTAAAAAAGCTTCCTACTGCATTGGAGCTTGCTCATTTGCTCATGATCCATGTGATAAGATTACACGGAATTCCTTCGGTTGTCATTTCGGACAGGGGATCACAGTTTGTTTCTAAGGTTTGGCAGAAACTGAGTTCTTTGTTACATATGGAGGTTCGTTTATCCTCTAGTTACCATCCTCAAACCGATGGTTTAACTGAAAGAACTAACCAGACTATTGAACAATATCTTCGTTGTATGTTACCTAATGTTTCCGAAGAATGGTCCGATCTGTTAAGTCCTTTGGAGTTCGCCTACAACAACTCTGAGCATTCTTCTATTAAAATGTCCCCATTCTTTTGTAATTTCGGTTTTCATCCAAAAAGCATTCCTGAAAACTCCAACAATAACATCAATGATTCCGTACCCACAGTTTATGACTATGTGTCCCAGATATTCACCATTCAGGAGGATGCTAAATTCAACTTGGCCAAAGCGAAAGAATCTCAAAAAGAAGCCAAGGATAAACATCGATCCGAACAACCTCTTTATGAAATAGGTGACAAAGTATGGTTGAGTACAAAGAATTTGAAATTAAGAGGGAACAGAAAATTCAATCCAAAATTTATTGGCCCCTTTTCCATTGAGAAAATACTAAATCCAGTTTGTGTTAGATTGACCCTCCCTAGTAAGTACTTGATACATCCAGTCTTCCATGTCTCTCTAATCAAGCCTTTTCATCCTCAAACTCGTATTCCCAAGTCCCCACCTCCTATCATTGTTGAAGGCAACTCAGAATTTGAAGTAAGATCAATCTTGGATTCCAAGCGAGTTAGGGGAAGGTTATTTTACCTCATCGACTGGAAGGGTTATGGTCCTGAGGAAAGATCATGGGAGCCTCTAGAACATCTTAAAAATGCTCCCAGATTGATTCGGAACTTTCATTTAAGATTCCCAGATAAACCAAGACCCATTTCCACCGTTCTTGGGGGGATCTTGAGGAGGGAGTACTGTCATGATTCCACGCCTGCCCTTCCTTAAGAACTACATATCCCCTTTAGGCTTCTGTAGCATTTCCCTTTTTGAAACCCACCCCTGTCCCGTGCGCCCGCACGCTTCAAATCAGTGTGTTTGGTGGTACAGTATTTTATGCCTTGTGAACTATTGTGGTTATTTCCAATGTTTTGTGCAGGTTTCTGTGTTCTCATGCGTTTAATTTCAGGATTAGGAGCCAGCGCTGTCACAAGACCAGGCCTTCGCTTTGAGCGCTGACGGAAGCCAGGCCTTCGCTCTGAGAGCGTTCTCCTCGCATCCCTCGCACGCGCCTTTTTGGTGCGCTTCTGAGGGGATTCGGGAAGCTTCTATCTCGCGCACTTTCTGTGTGCGTAACCGGGTGGAGCTGGGTGCGGCCCAGTATTTAAACCGCACCCAGCCTTCTGGAAGGCGCTTTGCCTTCAGACTTCCTTTGAAGAAGGTCGCGTCTGGACTTGGGACTTACCTGGAAGGATTCTCCATACCGGCAGGACATCTTCATTGCTCTTCACAATGGCGAATCGTTCTCTGCAACAGCGATGATGACCCTAGAAGACAAAGAGTCAGAAAGCTAAGTACTTTCATTTTTTTGGTTAAAGGCGCCCTTCGCAAGAAAGGTCAATAACAATTTTTGGAACTTTGCTTCACAGAAGAAAACGCAAGGAAAAGACTTTGGACTATTCTGTTTCTTGTACCTCAGTTTTCTAAAGAAGAACTTTGTTTAGGTTTTCATGAGTGTTATTTAGAGCCATATTTTGATTGCGAATACAGGCATCTCTTGTTGTTGTTAAGGTATAGGATATTGTGTATCTTTGCTTATCTTTCCGAAATTAGAGGAAGATTATTAAGAACCCCAAGTCTAGGAAGCAAGAAGTTTATTGCAAGTAAGTGGTAGAATTGTTAGGAAGGATTTGCGAAAGCCTTTTAAAGAATGTTAAGTAATCCTTCTCTTTCATTTTCAGCCTAATACAACTAGAGCATACAAGCCTACAAGCTGACCACTTATCCTAGAGGACACTTGACGACATCGTCTTCACTACCATAAAGAAATACTGGACGAAGGCCAACTCCTTACTGATCGCAGGTAGGGGAACGTCTAGACATCCAGTTAGAGTCTTAAGTGCCTTAACTAGATTAGTTAAAAGATTTAGAGTAGAATAGAATAGGAGGAAACTATAGGACCTGAATAGTAAAGTCTTCTGTGCTTGTTGCCTCGCAGGTCGACAGCAAGAATCAAGAGTCTTCACTGCAACGTCCAGTACCGGCCCTCCTCCCTAATTTCTAGTTAATTTCTTGCTGTGATATTAGAATCAGTAAGTGTTAGTTAGTAATCAGGGAAGTTGGTCCCTTGCGTCTCTGCGGAATCATCTGCGTCATCCTAGAGGGCATCTGTTCAAGCAAGGTAAGGGACGACGTGGATAGCTTGACAGTCAATGGCCTGCGCGTGAAGGAGACATAAAATTATGCAATATATTAGGGACTCCCCCGCGCAGGTCATAATAATCCAGGAGACACACTTACTAAGGCTAGAGGTCACTGATATAATGAAGAAATTGAAATGGTTGGACACATTTATTAGCACGGACCATAATGCTAACATTCGCTGGATAATTATTATTTTTAAAAAGGAAGCCAAAGCTCAGATTGTGGATTAGAGGGGGGATCCGAGCGGTAGATGGTTGATAGCCAATGTCCAGCTTGATGGGAGGGGGTTCACTCTGGTTGGGTACTATGGCCCCAACCAGGAAGATCCTTCCCACCTTGATACAATACAGAACCACTTGATCACGACTCAGAATCCCGTAATATGGATGGGAGACTTCAATCTGGTCCTAGACCCGAAATTGGATAAATCCCCTAGCTCTAGAGCAGTACCACACAGCAAAGCGAGGACTACTCTCTTGACCTGTATGTTGAATTTGGGGCTGGTGGATTTTTGGCGGGAGAGAGCAGGCAATATCTTGGGGGTTTCGTTCCATAATTACAAATACAAGCATAAATCTCGCATTGATTATGCCCTATTCAGCTTCACCCTCAAAGACTTCATAAAAAGCTTGGTCTACCTTCCCCCTCATTTATCTGACCACTCGGCTATTCTCTTTTCATTAATATTAGGCCAGAATGTCACTCATACCTCATGGTCCTTGTATCGCACCATTCTACTGGAAGAAGAGGAGAGGGAATTTCTTATATCTGAGTCAGCTGCCTTTTTGGAGTGCAATTTAAATTCTACCCCCTGGTCACTGTGTGGGAGACTTGGAAGGCCTATCTAAGGGGATGCATCACCAACCGCGCCTCCTATAGAAAAAAGAAATATAGAGAGGAGCTATTAAATATAGAGAGAGACCTGGCGCTCATAGATTTGGATGACCCCATGTCCCTGGCGAATTCGGAAAGAAGTTCTGTGCTAAAAAACAAATTAGATGCTTTATTGCAGGAGAGAGTGAATAAAAGGTGGCAGGCTAGCAAGCTCTCCCACTTCGAATATGGTGAGGCTGCGGGAGAGTTGCTTGCCTGGAAAATCAAAGCAGATCAAGCCAGAAACTATATTAAAGAAGTGAGGGTAGAGGGCGAAACCAACAACAGGAACTCAGATTTGGAAATAGGGGATGCCTTTTGGGCCTTCTTTCAGAATATATATACGGAAGGAATCAGAGTTAATGCTGAGGAGAGAGATACGTGGTTGGAGAAGGTGAGCCTCCCAAAATTAACTAAGCGACAGAGTGAACATCTAGACAAAGAAATAACAGAGGCAAAAGTCACAAGAGCTATCAAACAACTGAAGCAGGGGAAGGCTGCAGGGCCTGATGGCATACCCGGGGAATTGTATCGGGCGCTAGACTCGACTATCATCCCAGTATTGACGGGCTTGTTTAACAACATATTTATCAGTGGTGAGGCACCGCCTAGGTCATGGGGTGAGGCAAATATTGCCCTAGTTCCAAAATTGGGAAAGGATCCAGCTGAGTGTGAATCTTATCGTCCGATCTCGCTCCTAAATAACGATTATAAGATCTTTGCAGCAATTTTGGCGGCACGTTTGGGGAGCGAGATCGGTAAGATCATCCACCAGGACCAAAAGGGCTTCATTCGCGGTCGCCAGTTGGCCGAATTGACCTACGATTTGGTCGGGGCAATAGATATTGCCTCAACTTTTGCCCTGCCTCTTGCGCTCATGACACTTGACGCAACGAAGGCATTCGATAGGGTTGATTGGCCCTATTTAGATGCAGTAATGAAGAAATTCCAATTTGGTCCCAAATTTTGTCGAGTAATCAGCCTGCTATACAAGGATCCGAGGGCTAGCCTCTTGATTAATGGCACCCGCACAGAACTTTTTCAGATTCATAGGGGGACAAGACAGGGGTGTCCACTTTCCCCCCTCCTGTTCAATCTTTATGTTGAACCCTTTGTTCAGACCCTTAGGGATGATAGTAATATTCCGCCCTTCTCCTTTTTTGGCTGGGAGAAAAAGGTTGGGTTGTATGCAGATGATATTCTCATATATACAACCGATCCCAGCCAGGCTTGTCCCAGGGTTATAAAAAGGCCTGAGGAATTCGGGAAGTTCTCTCGCTATGAAGTCAATGCTGGGAAAACCGATGTTATGGCTTGGAATATCGCAAACCTTCATCTCCCGGTGACACCTTCAATCCGCTATCTGGGAGTTAGAATTACAAATGACATAGGTATTTTGGCCCAGATTAATTTAGATCGGATTTCCCGTGTATCTAAGGCACTGATGAAAGCATGGTCCTTTCTCCCTCTAACTATTTATGGGAGAACAAGTTTAGTAAAAATGACTATCCTTCCTAAATATACATTTATCTTTAACACCATCCCGTTGGCATTTGATTCTAAGCAACTTTTTAAATGTCAACAAAACATTAACACTTTCATCTGGGGTTTTAGATCTACCAGGTTGGCATGGAAAAAGTTAAGAATAAGAAGGGAGAAGGGGGGCCTTGCACTACCAGACCTGGAATATTATGCTTGGGCTTTTCACCTGTCCCACTCTAGGATGTTATTAAAGACCCCAGAAGACAATTCAAATGGTTGCATGTTTAAGTCAATGCTATCTGGCTCTAATCTCCCACTTGACGGCTTTTTGCTTAAATTCGGGCACCAGAGATATTTCAAGAGAGTGAGGCTAAAGACCCTATATCTGCTTGTAAAAGAATGGACTCAAATTAAAGCTAGGGTTGGGCTGGCATACTGTTCTAATTTCGCTCCTATTTGGGATTTTCCGGGGCTCTCTCCGCACCTTGTCGATAGCTTTACATCTGTGCTATTGGAGGCAGGGATATCAAGATGGGGAGAGTTGGTGGCAGGAGGGAATTTGGTAGAATGGGATGCTATCTCCAAGAGGGTCGGCTCACCTTTATCCTGGTTTATATAAATACAATTGTCAAGCTGGTTTCGAGAACAGATAAAGAAAAAGATTAAACTCGGGGGAAACAGTTCCTTAGAGAAAAATTTAGTAGAGAAAGTAACGGGTGGTAAGGAAGTTGCTCTTTTGTATTGGAACATTATGGAGGAAGCGGATGGAGACTTCAGCCTCCCGGCAGAACTATGGGGAGAGAATGGAGAAGTTCAGGCAGAAGAATTATGGACGAGATCTTTTAGTCTCCTGTATAAAGTCATCAAACCTGCCTGGCTGAGGCGCAATCATCTATTTACTTTGCATCGTGCATACTTCTCTCCCCAAAGACTGTCTAAGTTCCAATCAGGGAAGTGCTGCAATAAATGCCTCCTCCCAGCAGCCTCAGATGTTCACATGTTCTGGGAATGTCCCAATATTAGTAGCTTCTGGCAGGAAGTTAAGGCTTCTCTAGAATCAATCCTTAGAACCTCGATTCCTTTTTCTTGGTCCTTAGTTATTTTTGGACTAAGCAATAACATTGTGGGGTTAGAGAGGTCATTTTTGTTTTATGCTATTTTGATAGCAAGAAGACAAATTTGTAAAAACTGGGTCAATGTCAATCCGCCGACTCATGCAGAGTGGTTGACATCACTTTATGAAATATCTAAAGTAGACATGGCAAGGTCTTGTAGTCCCCATAGTTTGGGCTTTTGGAATTTGCTACTCAAGTGGAGATAAACTATCAGAGAACCCGGGTTTTTTTTTTTCTCCCCGGGTCCGATGATTAGGCCCAGTACTCCAGGTCCAACGGGAGGCTCCTCCATGCCACGAAGAAAGTGGGCCGGTAGCCTGTTTTAGGCTTTGATGGAGTAAGATCGTCCAGAGGGTACCTCCTGCCAAGATATCTGGTCTGTTCCTGGGAAGAATGGAGCTATTTTCTAGATACCTACCTTTCAAAAACCTTTCTTGGTGGTTGGTTATTTCTTGGAACGATAAAGCGGCTAATGAGGACAAAAAAAATAATAATTCCTGTAATATCAGCCGAACTACGAATTCCTATTTACTCACCTGTTATCAGAAGAGACCTCAGTGCTGCATCTTTCAGCCCACTACTGATCCCGAAAAGTAATTCTAACAATCCTTACAGTAACTTGAATTTCCTTCCATATGCTAACATTGACTTGTTTCACTTGGAAGTTTTTCTAAGTGTGGAGTTTTGGAACTTTAAAAAATTCCTCTAAAATCAGCCAAACTACGAATTCCGATTTACTCACCTGTTATCAGGAGAGACCTCAGGGCTGCATCCTTGAGCCCAGTACTGATCCTGATAAGTAACTCTAACCATACTTACCAGTAACTTGAATTTCCTACCATTGGAATCCATTGTCTGGTTTTCACCAGAAATGTTTCTGTGTCTATTTTCACAAACTAAAAATATTTCTAAAAAATCGCCTGTGTGAGTTAAACACATTCTTTCAACTGTTTACAGGAGATTCACCAGTGCTGGAACAAGGATCCACGACTGAGTAAGGAAAAGTAATGATAACACTACTTAGCTGCTAAGTGAATTTCCTCCCATAGGATAACATTGGTGATTCTATGTGAAAAAAGTTCTGTCAACTTTTAAAATACAATAATATTCCTTAAAAATCACTACTGTAACTAAAACAGTTTTACTTAACCGTTTACAGGAGGTGCCCGAGGACTGAATCTACGATCCAGTCCTGTGGTTAGAAAAGTAATCCATAAAGTAACTAATTGCATTTAAATAGAAAAACACATTGAGGCCAATGTTGCTCTGTGTTTGAAATTGTGTTGCCCATTGCAACAACGGTAACTACTGCACTTAAAAGTCTATTGCCTATTTGCAAAATATTTAAACTAAAGTAATTCATTCTGAGAAAGTATATTTTGTAATGTAATGTATAATGTAATTAAAATGTAATTTGAAAAATAAAATATCTAAAAATAAATAGTTTAAAAAATATAGTAAATCAGTATAAAA
The DNA here is from genome assembly GCF_964261635.1 of Lissotriton helveticus. Lineage (NCBI taxonomy): Eukaryota > Metazoa > Chordata > Amphibia > Caudata > Salamandridae > Lissotriton > Lissotriton helveticus. Next base: position 1,705,795,467 of record NC_136063.1, on the reverse strand, counting down.
AAATATACAAATTAATACATTTAAAAATCTTCATTTACAAAACCTTCGAAATTCACTGAAAAAAACAAAAGGTTTCAGGCCTGATATAGTTAGGAATTAGCATTTTAAAAACGTTTGAAATTCACTGAAAAAACCATATGTTTCAGGCCTGATATAGTTAGGAATTAGCATTTAAAAAACCTTAGAAATTAACTGAAAAAACTGTAGGTTTTAGGGGTGTTATAGTTAGCTGGACATTTCACTTGTACAAAACCATTGAAATTCCTCCGATATAGTTAGTTGTACTAACTATATCTCGCGCGCCCGCAATCTACTGCTGATGATGTCACATATTACATCATTCATGACATGGTCAGTGACATCACTGATGACATGTCAAATGACATCACTGATGACATCACTGATGACAACATCCACGTGGCGATACACCTCATCATACACTAGTATAACCTTTCATCACTACCATATTTGAATCCATTGACACACCAATACAAGTTTCTAAAAACCCACTCAGTGATTCCTAGATCTATACACACATCTAATCACTTAGCTACAGATTCACTCATACATGCAGTCAATGATCAATAGAATACTATCAAATATACTTATACACCTATATCGACATTACACACCAGCACACATCCTATTCACTTATAAAGTCATGCTATTCACTTATGCAAACAATCGATCATACTTATATTTACCTAGCTATACACTTATACAAACACCACTTTATCTATTCATATAGATAGTAACTTACACTTAGTGTTTTATAAAATCACTATTACATGTATACAGTTATCCATACAGTCACGCATACAATCACTGAGTCTTATGTATACTTATTTATAAACAACCACTAACACATACATTGCCTTTTATTTTTCTACTTTGTTGGACATGTACCATTAAGAGAGATATTTGCTCATCACCACACCCATAAAGATATTCACTCACGCAAACAGCTGTTATAACATGTAGTCTTAACGTCATATACCTACTAAATCAACTATTCACACATCTTTGGGCAGTCACACACCTCCCACCGAACCACATACACATTCACTCTCCCATACAAATACTCAGTTAACTAATCAATAGCTAATATAGACTTTCAAATAGCTAGTAACCAACTGGACAAGTAGTTTTTACAACAACTGACAAAGTGATACAGATGTTCACACAGTTTAGTCACTATCCAATATATTTAGAGAGACACTTTAAATTAGTCAAGTAAACAGTCAATCACACTGCTACTAAATCCTCCATCCAGATATTTATATTTATATATCCACTCATTGTTCAATGTAAATTGCTATATATATAATACATATTTAAATAACGAAGCAAACCACATTCACTGGATGATGTCATCAGTGATGTCATTTGAGATGTCATCAGTGATGTCACTGACCATGTCATGAATGATGTAATATGTGACATCATCAGCAGAAGATTGCGGGCGCGCGAGATATAGTTAGTACAACTAACTATATCGGAGGAATTTCAATGGTTTTGTACACGTGAAATGTCCAGCTAAATATAACTTCCCTAAAACCTACAGTTTTTTCAGTGAATATATATATATAGGGACTATTGTTTGTATACCGTGACCAGGGACTGGAAAGTCCGAAACGCGTAGGGAGAGAGAAAACCTACTGAAAATAAAGCACTAAAACCATCTTGAAAGTGGTGCGCGGCGTCTTCTTCATTGAGGATTTTTGCTGTTTGGTAAATACAGCGAGGTTGTCCCATTCCTCGCCGCCAGTGCCAGCTATCGAGCTCCCCCCGCCTGGGACATTTGTTTGTGCGATATATATATATATATATATATATATATATATATATATCAAGAGAACTCAGTAAACTGGAAATCTATCTTCCACAATGACGGACACGGACCCAGTTCTGTGCTTGAGGTATTTTTTTTCCCCGTCGCCATTACGCATTTCGACTCCGTGGAGCCTTGATCACATGACATGGGTACTGAAGTGAATAGTGAATTTAAAGTGAACTGTGCACATATTCAGGGATACCACCTGATGATAGAAATAGAAAACATTTTATACATTGTTGTCTATTCATGAATGCATCAAAGAAAGTTTGGTTTTGCTATAAACTACAAAATCTAGTTTAAACATAGCAGCAAGGTAACAGTTTGTGATTAAATATTGGTGAAATACCTATACTGTTAATAATATCGGGATAAATCCAGAATCTTTCTCTAATGATACAAATAAAATGTAACTCACTTTTCCTGAACAGTTTTGAAACTTAACAAGAAGCTATATAAAGTGCATTATGTTGAACAAATAAATAAATGAATAAACCTTAATACTACTTAATATCAGTTTCCAACTTAATACAGTTTCTTGAAACCATTTCTTGTTGCGGATATTTTGTGCATGACACTTGATCGCACAGCCGGATATATAAATGTTAAGATATAAAACAACATTAAGGAAACCTTTAAAATAGAGTAAACATCAGACCACCTAGTTATAAAAGGTTATTATTCTCACACCCTTCGGCTCAAGGATATCTTCGTGTCAATCCTAATCTGATCAAATGTACAAGCCTGTACATATTATTTTGTATATAAAACCCATATAAATATATAAATACATAACTAAATACATAAATATATAAATATACAAATAGATATTAGAACATTGGAATGTTGGGAGCTCCATTGCAGACAACGGAGTGCTCCCTGCTTCTACGGGCTGGTAAAGGCCCGCAGAGCAACATTCCAATGTTTTACAAAGGCTTCTCGAAGTTCGAGGGGATTTATATCCCCTCGAGTTTCGAGAACCCTTTGTTTAATTTGTTAGAACATTCTGCCCTCTAGTGGCAGAATGTTCTAATAGCCTTATAGCCCTTCGTAGCAGGGCTATACGGCTATTAAAGTCCCGCTGTTTCGTTAAAGTCCCTCGCCTTCGGCTCGGGCCTTTAACGATTCAGAGGGCCTTTAATAGCCGGTATAGCCCGCTACGGCGGGCTATAAGGCTATAATAAATATACATCATAACGAAGATAAAATCAAAGCTTTCAAGAGAAAAATATAGATGAAATACTAAAAGATTTTCCTCTTAGCTAAAATCCTTAATGTGCAAAGTAGCTAAAAAGCTATTCATTACATGTATATTTCTTATGTTAAAAACAGGATTCCAATTACTCTACTAGTGGTAATTCCTCAATAATTGTTGAAAGTAACGGATTAGATAATTAATGAACTCAAGCATGTATGTAAATCCTCAGTTGCGTTGAGTCCAGAGGGAGCCTTAGAATCCAGTTGGATTATGTATCCTGTCTCCAACTTTCTAAGTTTGTTAATTCTATCACCTCCTCGTCTACTTGGTGAAACAGAACCTATTACATAATATTTAAGATCTGTGTTGTTAGAATTGTGTTTATCTTTGAAGTGGTATGCCACGGGGTAAGTGTTGTTTTGATTTTTTATGGCACGCAAGTGTTGCAGAATGCGTTTGTGTACCTGAAGGACTGTGCTTTCTATGTACTGTAGACCACATGGGCACAACAAAACATATACCGCAAATTCTGTCCTGCAGGTCAGGATTTTAGTCATTTTATACTCCCTGTCACAGAATGGTGTCATGTAAGTACTCTTATTAATCCCATGTGTACAGGCCTTACATGTTTTGCATTTGGACAAGCCTTTCTTCATATGAAGCCAGCTCCCTCTCTCAATTACCTCTGAACTTGTTCTCACTATTTTGTCACGGGTGGAGGGTGCCCGGCTATATGCGATAGATACCTTAGGAGGGAGCAAAGGACCTATTATTGGGTCACACAATACCATGGCCCAATTTTTTTGTATGATTTTACGTATTGTTTTATGTTGGTTGTTATATTTCAAAATCTTACGGAAGGTGGTATTACCCTGTTTGTTACTTTCTCTCTGCTTATCCTTTAAGGCTTCAGATCTACTGCCTATCATAGATTTGCTGATGGCCTTATTGATTACTTGCCTCTGATACCCTCTATCAAGAAATATTTGCTTGCTTTGTTTCTGCGCCACTGCAAGATCATTGTCAGTGCTGCAAATTTGCCTGAGGCGTAGCATTTACCCACAGGGTATGCTATTTACAAGGTGTTTGGGATACATACTGCTTGCATGTAGGGTTGAATTTCCAGCTGTTTTTTTCCTGAATAATCTTGTCTCTATTTTAGCATCTTTATTGTACACCTGGGTATCTAGGAATTCAATAGAGCTCTCACTGATAGTAGCAGTAAATCTTAAATGGAGGTTATTGTCATTAAGGCCTGTACAAAATCGTTAGCTTCCTGTACTGATCCTTGCCAAATAACGAAAATATCATCAATGTAACGCCGCCAAATTTTTACATTTTCCAACATATACCAGTTGAGTTCGCCTCTGAGGATCAGCTCCTCCCACATGCCCATATGCAGGCAAGCATAACTAGGAGAGAAGCTGACCCCCATGGTTACTCCTCTGGTCTGTTGATAAAACTGGCCATTGTACATAAAAATGTTATTGTGCAAACAAAAGCTTATCATATCTATACGCGTTTGGCTGTCTTGTTTCTCTTGATCTGGTCTTTTTGACAAGTAAAATGTGATTGCCTCACTTCCATCAGAAAGTTCAATACTCGTGTAAAGCCATATTACATCTAATGCTATGAGTAAGTAGTCCTCTTTCCATTCAAAATCAGCAATCTGTCTTAAAAAATCACTTGTGTCATGCACACAAGTTGGTAACCTTTGGACATATTCTTGAAGGAAATAGTCAATGTAAACAGTGGTATGTTCCAATAACCCATCCTTGGCAGAGATGATGGGTCTGCCGGGGGAATTAGTAAGGTCTTTATGTACCTTCGGAATGAAATACAGTGAAGGACTGGTGGGAATTTCTTTCTTTAGATATTTATATTCATCGTCAGTGATAAATTTGGTTTGTCTCCAAGTGTGTAGATTGCCATAATAGTCCTTGTATGACGCCTTGAGGTTGGCCTGACTGCTCCGATTGTAGCAGCTTCTATCATTTAGCTGGCTATATGCTTCTTTGTCATACAATTTTTGCGGCAAGAGGACAATATTACCACCTTTCTCGCTATGTCGAATTACGATGTCATTGTTGTCTTTGAGTTTCTTGATCAAACTGATGTATTGTTGATCCTTGTTTTTAATGTTTTTTTCTTTAATTACCACCACTTTATTAAACAGCTTTTTTATTTGCGTTGTAGTAGTCTCATGAAATAGGTCAATGGCATCTTTAATCATGATGAGGTTAAACGTGGACTTAGGTTTGAATGGGGTTTGATGTGTAGTCTTTACAATATCATCCATTTGTCCTGCATCACTTACACTCTCACTTGCATTCTCATTCCATAGTTCTTCCTGGTTTGCAGCAAGGTTAAATCTCCTTGTGATGTAGAAACTCCACTGGGCAAACTTGTGGGATGCTTATCCTTGGGGGCATTGTTATGTTGATCTTTATTCGTCTTCATTTGTATATGGTATTTTTTGAGTATTAGTTTTCTGACTCCTTTGTAGATATCTAATCTGGTTGTTGCATAATCAAAATTGACTTCAGGAGCATATGATAAACCTAAGTTGAGTATGTTAGTTTCTTTTTTCGATAAAGTTACATTAGTCAAATTGATTATTGTATTGTTTGTTGAGGCGATGGGTTGTTCAGTTTGTTCAGATTGAATTACCATCCCTGTCTGCCTCTTCTCCTGTTCCCCCTTGGAACGCCTCTTGTTTGCCCTGCGCCTCTGTCCGCCTTTGTAGTTGACATACCTTCTATGTTGCTCCTTTGTTGTGGTGGTCTCGGACGTAAGGTTTGTCTTCTTTCGTTACTGATAAAATGTAGTTCTTCCCCTGGCGATGGTTTGGGTGTTTGTCTTTTATCCATTGAACTACGCATCTCAGATTTGGACTCACTCTCTCCCATTGAACTTATTTCTGATTGCGATGTATCAGTTTGTCCTTTACGCTCTCTGACAGTCTTTGTCTGCCCCTCCACATTTCTGAACTTGGATGTTCTAATGGCGTTATAATGCTTTGCAAAAGTAAAAATCTGCCCTAATTCATAGTCCTGTTTGTCCTGTATGAATTTGAAAGCTTTACGCTCTTTGATTTTATCCTCATCTTTTTTTATTCTGACCATCATTTCCTTGCGTAGTTTGCTTTGCTCCTCTTTTGATTCCATTTTTATCTAATTCTTCATTTATATCATCAATTTCCTTTATTAATTTGGTTCTGTCTAAGTCTGCATATTTAATCAGAATAAGGGTGAGTTTTCTGGACGAATCGAGATTACACTCATACGTGAGTGTGTGTGTGCATGTGTGTATGTGTGTGTGAATTTGTAAATAATCATATTAGTATAAATCATTGAATATAACCTCAATGGTTTTGCACAACCTTATGTTACAGCAAGTGAAGTGTTCTGCCTGGCAATAGTAACCAGAAACCTCAGTTGATAGCTTATCCATTATAAATGTATGTACGCAGCAAGCCATGAAGCTCAAAATACACTGGAACAGGAGGATGAAGACTTAAATCTTACTAAACGCCCTCTTTAAAACCTACCTTCTACTAAATTCTTGTTCATGGATTAGAGATTTGATATACATAAATCTGTAAATTAATATATTCAGTTAAAAAAAAAACTTTCAGGACGATTATTACATTAATTTAGCAACAATTTGGAAGCTCAGTGCAAAATGCTCATCAGTTGAAATGCATTGCTTTTTCTTTTTCTCATGCTGTATGATTGACAGAAAACTGTAATTGTAAAACTTTCCACGAATGTCACCTCGGAAGCCATGAGACTGTAGAAACAAGCAGATCGTGGCATTGTTCGAATATTGCCCACTGCTTCCTGTTCTGATTTGACTGGGCACTCTGTACTTTCCCACTGGGTACGGAGTATGCCACTCCGTGTTTTTTAAGAAACACAGGGGCAGATTTACAAGCCCCTTGCGTCACTTTTTCATTACTTTTAACATGGGAAAAGTGACGCAAAAGTGGCGCATGGGTCCTGTTAATCTGCCCCACAGTGTCTGCAACTTTTTTATGTCCCAAGAATTCCCTAATGGCAGCTGTTCCCATAAAGTGACATCAGCCTGATTCATCAAGCCGAAATCGGCTCGCAAAGGGCCAGATTCTAAGAATCTGGCCCTTTGCGAGCGCTATTTTTGCATTTGGGATTCATCATCCCAAATGCAAAAATCGCTAATAGCGATTTCGCTATTTTGCGAGGGATTACATTTAAGGACTCTCTATTTGAGATTCCTTAAATGCAATTCATCATCCATTTAAAAATTGCGAATTCTCAATTTCGGCCCGCTATTTACCGCGAGGTCAAACCTCGTGGTAAATAGCGAAAACTTAGAAAAAAGCTTTTAAAAGCATTTTTCTAAGTTGCATGTTGCACAAACACATGTCCTTTGGACATGTGTGTGCGCAACACCTGTTTCAATTTGCATTTAAGGGGTGCTACAGGGTGTCCTTTGACACCCCTGGCACCCTTTAAATCGCTATCTTATTTGCGATTAGCTAATTGCTAATCGCAAATAAGGAATACTCCCCATTCATTAAGGCCCATAGGAATGAATGGGGAGTTATTCCTTATTTGCGATTAGCAATTTGCTAATCGCAAATAAGGAATGTGTAGGAATCGCAATTCTTTTTGCGATTCCTACATGAATCCCGTTTTGCGAGTCTGTAGTAGCGATTCCTTATGAATCGCTATTATAGACTCGCAAAACAGGTCTTTGATGAATCAGGCTGATAGAGACCTGACCACCCATATGATGAATACTGCAGAAGCAGGTGGGAGAAAAGGTTTCCAAAGTAAGAGAATCCGTTTCAAATGACTGGAGAACACCAGAAAACGAGGAAGGCATGAAGATCGATTCCTTGCATTGCAGTTCATTATACAACATATTTTTGTAGTAGTGTATGAACTCAGCGTAAAATATTAAATTAAGAATTTGTGGGAAGGGGGGGTTGTCAAACCCTTTGACTTGACCATTAAGAGATTTGTTTTAACTACTGCTAATGTGGGCCCTCATTACGAATGTCCCATACATACCTATACACATGGTAACTCCTGCTAACCCACATTTCAGAAATATAATTTTTTGTGATAAATTCACCTTCCAGATATATTTTAGCAGGTCAAACATGCCAGTATTTATCAGGCCTATAAAATACCGGAGACATGCTTATTTTGGTGTGATAAACACCACAATATGCATGGCATGACACATTTTAGGGGATAATCTGAAAATGGGTGATTTGTATTGCATCCTGATAAATAAACCCTCTAAGTGAGTGTTTATTGGCTCCAAATTCACGTGCAAAGAGCAAATTTCTGAAGGAGGATACATTTGCTCTGACAAAGAGATGCCATGCGTGGGTACTAGTCGATGGCTACATGTAGTTAAAACCGGCTCTGCATCCAAGCCAATCATAGGCAGCCCACATAAAGCATCAATTTCGTATTCGGTGCCTCAGCGTATTTCTCTCCTTGGAGGAACAGCCATGGCAAGCGTGCAAAAGAGGGAACTGCATCTCGTTTATATGGGTCACTGAAAGAGGAAAAGCTTGATCTGCATTTGCTCAGATCTAACAGATCCAAGAAGCACTCTATTGAGATCAGTATTCATCTCAAGAGAGATAAGAACCTGCAGACAGGCCATAAGTGGGCGTTTAAGTCCTGACTCTGGGCTTCAGATTTATCAAATTTCTTGCCAGCTTTCAAGAAGCAGTGGCAGAAAGGTCTGGAGCTGAGAACCAGCAAGCAAGAGGCAATCAAAAAACGCTGGCAGTTTCGCTCCTGACAATTGTTATTGTTTATACATTTAGAGTCATTCTAGAGTCATTAGTCTTATGTCTTTTTAGCAGCCTTAAGACATCAAGTTCACAGCAATATTTAGAGACTGCCTTGTTTTCAGGTGAACCTCGAATTATTTTAATGACAAATGTATTTTTATTTTTATTCCATTTGCTTTGGTTTTAGCTAACTGATGCATTAAAAAATTCATGCATGAGGACTAGACTACGGTTTCTCATCTGCACTCCCAATTCTGAACTGCTGCCCTCTTACACCAAGGCCTTTACATTCACTTTGTATATGAAATGAAGCCATGCAGCACCAACTAGAAAGGTAGTGAAGTACTTGATCTTTGACATCCCATTCTGATGATACATGGGAGGAAGGGAAAGATAGTGACAATGCTTTTATTAATTAATTGGAAGGAGGGGAGCTGTGTTGCCTAGAGTGAAGCATCCCCTAACCTCCAGGGTAACATAAAAATCTAGTAGTCTGAGACCTGAATGGAGGACAATTCCATTGAAGAGGTTCTGTGGGAACCTCAAAGACCTGCAAACAAAGTGACTTGGACTGAACCAATGAAACAAGTTCAACATCAGAATCACAAGATGGTTAAGGACAATTCAGTGACACAAGTGCACTATGCTGGCCGGGTTCCCTGCACAGACCCCTCGACCGGCCCCTAGAAGACTCACTCTATCGACCTGCATTGGTTAGCCTGGTCCAGGACCTAGTGACATACAGGAGCATACACTAATTCAGAGCACTAAAAATCCCCTACATTTTGGGTCCGTACATAGCCAATCCCTGAGCTCAAGGGAGCTTTATGTGTCTTAATTTTCACACGAAACCACAAGGTGCACTGGCTTAGGTTGATCCCACTTATTTTTGAGCTGATAGCACCAGTGGCATTATGGTTTTTGAAATATCACAGTGTGAAATGCTCATTACTTCATAACCCTAATACAGAGAAAAACATATTCCTCAGTTATTGCCAATCAGTTCACTTGTATTTTTTTTTTTTTTAGAAAAACAGGTTCCATTGCCAATGGAATATTATGAATGTAATGACCTCTGTGCAATTGTGAGGTATCAGTCCATCTCCTGATACGCATTAAAATTATTCACATTATAGACCTAGGGGCATTTGTAACAAAATCCCTGGTTGCGGATCTCAAAATGCAAACTTTTGCGATGCTCACTTTGAGATTCGCAAATTGGGATGTAAATAAAAAATCGCTAACGATTTGCGATTTCATAAAAATAGCTAAAAATTCTCAGAAACTCGGTCCACTTCTTGCAGCACACCCAGCAATGCATATTGGGAGACGTAGTCAGATGCATGATAATGTGTCCATGAGACATAGCAAATTAAATGCAACATGTGAATCAGTGAAAAGGGGAAAAGAGAGTGTCAGGAGTTAGCCAATGCAAATTGTAAACATTTTATTGAGTGCAAAATGCAGACATTGTCACACACTCATTAATTCCCCTTTAAATCCGCAGCACAATCCAGGACACTGGAAGACAGTGCAGAGGGCGAGAATTTCTTGTAATCCTGAAGACCAGGCTGATGATGGGGACTCATGCGACAACACAGAGCCCACAACAATCACACATAGGAATAGCACATTTGTGCCCCCGCTGTCCCCATTTGAGGATGATACAGAGGCCACAGGGGAGGAGAATGAACAAGCAGAGCCAAGGCAGGGTGTCTCACACATGCGTGAACAGCACACCCCCCAACTGAGGGAGCCAGGAACTGAAACACGCAGTTCAAGGGCCAATAACAGCACTGCCACAGTGGAAGATCCCACAGTCTTCGCAGGTCTGGAGAACAGCATGCTGCAGGTACAGCGCCTGCAACAAAAATCATTGGGCTCAATAAATAGGCAGCTCTGCAAATTAAACAAAAATCAGCAAAGCATGGGGGAGGGCATCTTGGCCATGGCAGGTTCCATACGTGACCTGTGTGTGACATTGAACCATGACCAAGCAGCCCGGGACAGGGCTGCCCAACGTGCTAACATCCATCTGCAGAGCTATACCAAGGCGGTGAACTGCCTGTGCACCACTACAAGCAATTTGACCCATCACAGCATAAGCATGCAAGTAGAAATGTCACACTGCTGCCACGACATCACAAGAGCCCTGGTGCAGGTCGCCAGTGCTTTAGAACAGATGCATACGGCAGATACAGGTGGTACACCGTGCCCCATGTGAGACTCCTTCAGAGACTGAGAGAATGTGGGGCTGGGGGCACGGTGTTGAAGTGGTTCTCTTCGTTCCTTCAAGATCGAAGGCAGGAAGTCTGGATCCCACCATTCTCCTCCTTCATGCCTCCCACGGAGGTGGGTGTTCCTCAGGGCTCTATCTTGAGCCCATTACTGTTTAATCTTTACATGGCCCCTCTCGCCCTGCTGGTCGAAGCTGCTGGAGCCTTGATTATATCCTACGCTGACGACACCCAGCTTCTGTTCACCTGTAAGAAGGGAGAGGATCTGGATGGCTACAAAATCAGGAACTGTTTAAAACAGGTCTTTGCCTGGTTTAGTTACGACCAGCTTCAGTGCAACTCCGCTAAATCCGAAGTAATTCTTTTTGGAGCCTCAGACCAGGATGTCTGGAGACAGTGGTGGCCACCTGACATGTCCCCCCCGCAGTCTTCGGTGGGAATAGCCAAAAACTTAGGAGTCAAACTGGACAACGCATTGAACATGAAGACACAAGTTCAAGCTGTGGTAGGCACCTGTTACGGAACCCTGAAAATGCTCCGGAGATTTCTCCCACTTTTGTCCCTCTCCCACAGAAGGACCGTGGTCCAGGCCCTTATCACCTCTAGGCTTGACTACGCTAATGCCCTCTATTTGGGTCTTCCAGAATACCTCCTTGGAAAACTCCAGGTCGTGCAGAACTCGGCCGCAAGAGCTATCCTTATGCTGGGCCCCAGAGCCCATATCTCGCCACACCTAAAGAAGCTGCACTGGCTTCCCATACGACACAGAATCAAGTTCAAAGCTCTATCCATTGCCTACAAGGCCCTGCATGGTTTAGGGGCCACCTATCTGAGGAAAAGAGTGAGCTACTACATACCTGGGAGAGCACTCAGATCTTCTCACCAGTATCGGCTGAATGTGCCAAAAGTCAACCGTGCCCGATTGGGAGGACGTTCCTTCCAAGTCCTGGTCGCTAACCTCTGGAATGAACTTCCTTTAACAGTCAGGCAAGCGCCTGATATTCTGCACTGCAGGAAACTACTGAAGACATGGTTGTTCCAACAGTAGCTCGGACTCTTCCCCCGCACCCACGCCTCTTTCTAATCGTTCTGTCCGCTAGCGCCGGGACACTCAGCTGAGTAGCTGCGCGCTCTATAAATATGTTAAAATAAAAATAAATACAGCACTCGTGGTCTCAGGGGAGATTGAGGCGACACCGAGCAGGAGTAGCTACACACCAACATTGCCAGATACAAGAAGGCGCAGTGGCAGACAGTGTGCTGCACCTAGGTACCCAACGGAGGGCACTCAGCCAGGAGAACGGCCAGCAGCAGTCCGTCACCGAAGGAGGTGAACTGTACAATAAAAGAGTTGCACCAATGGGTGATGCAACCCATCCCTACAAAGTCCACTGATTTTTAGGACTACCTGCAATGTGGACATCACAAGTGCTGTGGACAGCAACAGTCATTGTGTTTGTCAGACTGTGTGACACACTTTCATCCTGCTATTTGAGGTATGAATAAACACAGAACTGTTTAAAATAATGATGTTGCCTCATGTCATCCTTACTCACCTAGAAATAGTTATGTGTGATCTCAGCCCGTCTCTAACGTCCGCCAGCTGCCCCAACTCCAGATGCCTGCCTGCCAGGGGGACCTGGGCCATCATCGTCTGATGTATCTGTTTTAGTAATGTCAATTGGGGTGCCTTTTTTCATTGTCATGTTGTGGAGCATTGCACAGCTTGCCATGATTTTGCAGAAGGTCTCAAGGCTGAATTGGAGTGCTCCTCTGCTTTTATGCAGGCATCTGAACCGGCTCTTTAGGATCCAACATGTACGCTTTATGACACAGCGCGTGGATCTGTGTGCCCTGTTGAATCTTCTCTCCCTTGCATTGGCTGGATCCAGATACCTGGTGAGGATGAAGTCCTGCACTGCATAGGCACTATCACCTGCAGGAATAGAAACAATAGGTGAGTCACTGTCCCCCCCCTCACAAGATGTACTGGATGGATGGATGTGTGCCATGCATTTACCTAGCAGGTAGCCCTCACCAAATTCATCAGCACTCAGACGTCTGTGTATACCACTATGTCTAAAGATTAAAGAGTCGTGAATACTGCTTGGGTATTTAGCTACAATGTAATTGATGATATTCACACAACCTGTATATTTAGGGAATGGTGGCATTTACTGATCCTAAAGACATATTCTTTTGTTGATGGGGGGTGAGGGCCACATGGGTCCCATCTATGCAGCAAATGACGTGGGGATAACTTGCAATCTGGTAGAAGTCCAGTTTGGTTTGCTGTAATGCCTGTTGTGTGCTGGGGAAGGGTATGTGATGTGGCAGCCTCTGCAGCATTGCATCTAAGAAGGCATGGAAAAAGCGTGACAGGGCACTCTGTGAGACCCCGCCAGCCCCTGCTAACACCCCTTGAAAACTCCCTGAGGCCAGGAGGTGCAGGGAGCACAGGACCTGCACATGGGTGGGATTTGTGTGGGTTCTGCATGTTGCGTGTTCCAGATAGGGTTTCAGCTCATTAATCAGCTCCAAAATGGTCTTTGGGTCCAGCCTGTACTTCTCATGGATCTCCTCTTCAGTCTGCTGGAACAGAGTGAAGCGCAGTCTGGAGATTCATTCTTGTCGCATTCTCCTCTGTGCTATTTCCCGAATTCGCAGCCTCCTAGCTATTACATATAGTGCTGTCATTGTGGGAGAACCTGATGCATTGTGGGCTGGTTTAAGTAGCTTGCTCCTGGTTACCACCTGCATGTACTTGGTGGTAATTGCGATTTGCTAATTTTTCGAATTTTCATTTTTCGCGAATTGCGATTTGTTCATACATTTCTTTGCAAATTCTAAAACTGTGATTTCTCAATTAGGGATTTTCGCAAACTGGAAAGTCGCAGTTTGGGAATTCGTACAGTAACTCGCAGAATTGTTGCCTCGCACATTAAGGAATCACTAACTTAGCGATTCCTTACTATTGTGATGCGAAGATGTCTCATACATCGCGTTCTGCAATTTTCTATCCGCAAACGTTTTTTTTTAGGATTTGCAGCGTTTACGAATAAAAAAATAGTTTCATACATATGCCCCCGATTACTAGTTGCACATTACTGGGATAAAGATACAATAACATATGATTTAATTGTTACTGTGGGGTAAATCCGCACCAGTAACATGCATGCATAAGTAAAGTCATGGATGACTGTAAAATTGTTTTGAAAAGTAAAAAAAATCATAAATTTGCACAAAAGTGCAAATTTACCTTTATCTGTACATGGAGTCTGCTAGTGAGACATCTTCAGCCTCTACTTTGCTTTTTTCTCACAAATTTAACTTAAAATGTCATTGAAGTGTTTTATTTATATTTAAACTAAATATTTCACTGAATTTACATTGTTATGTAACTTAAAAATATTTGGAATATTTTTTTTTCGAGTGAAATAAACTTTTTCTCTGTAATTTACTATGCCTCCTCACGATGTCATATCACACAAAATGCAGCATTAATTTAGTATGTTTATACATGATCAAGAGTCTATCACGAGGTACATGCTCGACATTATAGATTGCTTTCCAATAAGACAATGTTTCAACCTACTTTAATTTTCATTTTGGAGTTTTTTACCTTTATTTTCTATTACTCTCAAGAAACTTGATCACATCATGTATTTTGACTGACTACTGGAAAGGTGCCTAACATGTGTGTGTTCCTTAGACTATAATGCATATACTTTAGGGTATCAAGACTTTACATCAACATTCTTCAAAGCTGAGCAAATTCATGATAGCTCAGGGTCTCATAATTAAACATCGCCATTAACTGTTAATATGAAGACTAGCATCAAGATAGTGGTTGTAAAATGTAATCGCAAATTGCAACCACACATTTTGTGATCAGTATCTAATGTTGCGAACCAACTTATGTATAACAACATCAGTTGGCAGAATAAAGAATCATAAGGGGTCGCAAAACAACCTCCCTAATGAATATTATTCAGGGGGTTTGCAATGTATGACTCCGTACGAGGGTTACAGTCACAGGAATGGTGACCTGCAAGGGTCAGCAGACCACAAACAATGTGATCGCATTTCAAATTTGAAAACATTATTTGCTTAAAGCAAAGATTTTCTTAAAGGAACCAGGATTGCTTTAAAATATTGTGAGGACACGGAGGACACTGACTCTCTAGAGACCCGTTCGGGGTGCTTTTCCCCTCACTGTTCTCCCCTTCTATATTCCCAGAATTTCCCCAGGGAGCACAGGCCCTTTAACTCCTCTTCCTGGGCCGGTCATGTGACAGGGTCACATGGTGTGGACGGGCTGAAAAAGGAAGACGCGGAGGAAGGGAGGCGTTCGCTGGGACCTGTCTGCGAGATGGAGACGCCGGTAGCAACCTTCAGGTATTCCCCTGGAACCAGAACACGTCACTGACGGAGAAGAAGGACCAGACTGCTGGCGAGGAAGCTTCGACACCGGAGGGAAGAACGGACGACCGGCAAGAAGGGCAGCCAGACCCTAGCTGGCAACGCGCCATCGCCCGCCACGGCCCAGGAGAACGGTCGTGGCTCCACAAGGTACGGGGACGCCTTGGGCTCACGTGGGGAGGAGACCGGGTGGAGCGGAAGGGTGGGGGTAGAAAGAAAGAGGAAGCCTAGGAGCGCGTTGTCCATTGCAGTAGCGCTACACTGGTGATGGTAGTGGTGACTTCCACACACTTTCCCCCCCTCGGCACGCCCGCGACATTAAATGGGAGGAATCCCTTCCTGATTATTCCTTTTCTTTTCTTTCTCGGGGTCCACCTCACCTCACCGAACTCCGGAGCAACCACTGCAGGAAGAGGCTGCCACAAGACACGGAGGAGGTTGACCATTAGCCCCAAGAAGCAACCGGACTACATCTCCCATAAATCCTTTGCCTGGGAAGAAGATAACAGACTCTTTAGTAGCCTGTGTGAGAGAACAGTCCCGGTTCTCTTCAGTTTTGTTTTGGTGTTCGGCCCCAATAATAAAACTGCCTTAGTGTACAACACCCCTCTTTGTCCTGGTCTACTTCTCGCCCACGTCACAAATATATATTTTCATTTTGAAAAACTTCAGTGGGAGTAGGAAGTGTTCCTGTGGATCACTGCCTACTGGCTCCAAAGTTGCCTTCCTGATTCCTGTGATGAAGAGGGGGTCCAGAGGGCACCTTTACCTCTTTGCAAATCAGTTACACCCTGACTTGGAAATAACTCTTAAATTTCATGCAACCTTAATTCTGGGTGCAAACTATTGATACATATGTTACAAGTTCTCAATTTGGAAGGGACGCCTCAACTACTCCCATTGTGCAATACATTTTTTTCCATAAGGGTTTATGTTTAATAGTTTCAAAACAGAAGAGGCACAGTATGTTTTCAAATATATTAACTGTAAGATAAATCATAACAATGTGGGGTGTTGTGGCCCCCTCCCAAGTATAATATTTAAACTGTTAATCCTTCCGAAATTGCTTTGCCTCTTCAACATCCCCTAAGCCCCCGGTAGACACTTCTTTCAAGCCCTCAAAACCCAACTCATTTGTCTCACCTGGGGAGGGAATCAGGCTAGACTGTGTTGGGACACTCTCAAATGGCCCTTCAGGGAGGGAGGTTTTGAGATCCCGAACCTGGAGCTGTATTTCAGTTGTGACCAGGCCCATTTTGCCGCATATTGGTTGGCCCCCCCTCTTCATGCCCCACTTAGCAATTGAGGACGGGTACATGTCCCCAACCCCTTACACCGCATACCTAATTGCGCCTGCTGTACCACGCCCACTCGCTTCCTCTACTGTAGATTGCACCACTAGTGCTTGGCATGACTTGGCCCGCCGCCTCCACATCACTACGCTGTACTCGCCTTGCTGGTTCTTCGAGGCCGACTGGACCTTCGAGTCAGGCATGAGAGTGGATGCTGTCAACTCCTCCGCAAGCCTGCGATTCAGACATGGGGTGTTTTATACACGGCAGGCATCTTTCACACCAGTGAGGAATTCTGTGGCACCACTACGCCCACCCCCCTAGAACGCTTTTACTATATTCAACTGAAACAGGATGTTAGAACCTTCACTCCGTGCTTCTCACAGGAACCTCCTACACTTACTCCACTGCATAATCTCCTTCAGAAAGACACCCCTGCACATGCCATTTCCATGCTCTACCGCACCACCCAAAAAGACTGCACATATGACCCCCCTCTGGCTAGAACTTGCTGGGAAGAAGAACTAGACTCCCCATCACTGAAGACCAGTGGGCATTCTGCTGCCACCAAACAGGAAAAATATCTTCTGATAGTAGGCTACGCATCATTCACTATCGTTACCTACACCGCCTCTACTGTACCCCCATGCGCCTGTTGCGCCTCCACCTCCGTGACACCGACCGCTGCAACCGCTGTGGGAGGGAAGTGGCTGACTTCAGATACCTGGCTTGGGACAGTCCCCCCATACGAAGTTATTGGACAGAGGTATTGGGTGCACTTGACTGCATGACTGGACTACAAATCCCATGGGACCCTCTAATTACACTAGGCTACACCGAATCACTAACCGCAGCAATACCCGACCCCTTTATTACCTATAGTGAAGAAGGAGGCTCCAAGACTAATTGAGGTTAATCAATTCAGAGTATTGAAAGGCGCTACAGGTCCATCTTCAGCCTTAAATAGGTTAGGTGGCATTAAAATCAATAGCTGTCAGCCCGGATCACGTGTGTGTGAGGATTTAAAAAGGTTTGTCGAGGCGGCTGATGATTGGACTTGGCTTCCGTCTATTCTATCTAGACAAAATTCAGTAAAGACTGATTGATGTTGGGGTACCTCATATAATGTAAAAACAGCGTTTAAATTCTGTTCTTGGAATACAAATGGTTTTAACACACTTATAGAAGATGTAAATGTTGTAGGTTTTGTTAAATTGTTTGATATGTTAATTTTGCAAGAAACATGGAATCTGGGTAGTACATCGCTGATCAGCTATCACGAATATTTGAACGTGGCATGTAGGGACGCCGCTTATGGCCGACCAAGCAGGGATCTTTCAATATATGTTTCTTTAAGTCTCAATGTTGAACATTACGAGATAGACCTTCAAGTCAAATGGATACAGTGCGTTAAAATAGTAGCCAGTCAATTGTTGATTATTTTAAATGTTTACTCAAGTTCGAAAAAAAATGTTCGATCATCTCAACTTATCCAGTTATGGGAAATGGTGAAGGTGCTATACTATGATCATAGGGATGCACAGATGATCATTTCTGGGGATTTTAACACTCATCTTCTATTGTATAAAAAGCGAGATCCCCAATGTATTGCGACTTATATAGCGCACGTATCACCCGAAGGTATCAAGGCGCTTGCTTAGGGAACCCGTCCTGGTATTCCCCTGTGAGATACCCCGGCAGGGTATCCACAAGGTGAAAGCCAGGCATCCCGCCGCGAGGGGCCGTTGTGGAGATTAAGCAAGCTATTGCCCAGAGTCGCAGAGTGTGACCCCATGAGTCGAGTAGGCACCGGAGCGAGAATTGTCGAGTCCATGGAATTTTTTTTTTGAGCCCGAGACCCACCGAGGCAGGGAATCGAACCCTGGTCCACGGCCGATCTCAGCATCCGAGTCTGCCGCCTCTAATCACTGAGCCACGCTTCTCCACTCCAATCAGATCTTTTAGCCCAATGGTCCAATTGTGAATTTATTAAATACAATCTAAAGATTCTGTATGATAGAGAGCATTCCCTAACTTTTAATAAAAGCGACTTGTCAGATAAACTCTCAGATTTAGTTCAAAGTTATGAGGTTGTTCCTAGAATCGAGAGTGACCATAATCCGCAAGTCATTGCTATTAGTTTACCCTTCGAGTATTTTTCAGAAACTAAAATATTATGAACTGCCCCGACAGCTTGCAGTCTAAAAAGATTAGTATGGAGTGAGAAAACAGAGAAAGATATCACTGATTTTCTCTCGCTTTTAATTCATGATGTTCGAGACGCATACTCTGAAGGAACCTCAATGGTTGCTCTATGGCCCACCTTATGTGACTCCTTATTGAATAAATTCCCGAATAGGGAACAATCCAGGGGTGTAATTTTGAACCCTAAGAACCCAGGTTGGTTTTCCTATTGCTTAATATACTTGAAACATCCTCTTAACAAAACAATAAGATCATTGTATAGAAAAGTAAATGGGACTTCCTATTTTCTAACGTCACTTAAAATCAGAGACTTAAAGATGGGTTACAAGAATGAAATTTGGAGGGCTAAACAATTGTACTATGAAGAAACTTGGGCCAAACTCCATTATGCATGTAAATCTAAGGATCTGCGACTGTTTTGGGGTTTTATTAATAATTTAGAAAATGGAAATTTTAGAAGTACTAGTGTCAATATCAATGGATTAAGCTGGATACATTTTTTTAATATGAAAATAAATTCCCTAAGCCAACAAAACGAGGAGTTTGAATGTTCTGACCATCAATGTAAAATGGATCCAGTAGAAGGGTCTGACCCTTTCGGGTCTAAGGATTCACCAGGCTCTATGAATACTAAGTTATGGTCGCTAGACAAATTCAAAAAAGTTTTACTTAAAATTAAATTTAATGGAGCACCTGGCCCCAATGGAATTCCCAATGCTATTTTTAAAGCTAGAGTCAAGCATTGGCCAGAGCTTTTAACTCTCCTTTTTAATGATATTCTTAAGTTAGGTTGTATCCCAGATTTATGGAGGGGAAGTATTATACAGCCGATTTACAAAAGTGGGCCCGGGGATAATCCTTCAAACTATCGAATAATCACCCTCACAGACGTAGAGGCAAAAATATTTGCAAGTTGTCTGTTAGTGGAGTTGGAAACTTGGGTGGAAAGAGAAGAACTGATCCTAATCTTTCAAACAGGTTTAAGAAAGGGAGAATCGACTCTTACTAACCAAATTTTATTGTCATTACTAGGAGAGAGAGCAATATGTAGGAAACAAAAATTGTACATCTGTTTTATTGACTTAAAAGCCGCGTTTTATTTTGTACCCAGAAATATTCTTTGGGCTAAGTTAATTAATTGGGGTATATCAGAAACTCTTTTAAAAATGATTAAATTATTGTACCCCAATACCTGGGTGCAGGTCAAAATTGGCGACGGGAGACATACTACCCGCCGCCTTGAAACAAATGTAGGCCTAAAACAAGGATGTGTGCTCGCTCCTTGTCTTTTTAATCTATTTATGTCTGATCTCCCATCCCATTTTATTGATGTAAACTTGCATTCCCCTGTGGTAAAGGGTAAACAAATTAAATACCTACAGTATGCCGATGATACCATTTGGCTTAGCCAAACCATGATAGGATTAAAAAGATTAATACATTCATTCAATATATATGTAACTCAAAATGGATTAACAATTAATACAAAAAAACAAAAAATAATGTTATATAGGGAAAGGTAAATTAGGGGTAAAGGCTTATAAATATTTGGGAATTACATTTGATGAAGGATTGTCATTTAGGCGGCATTTCAGTAACTTAGAAGGTAAAGGTTCCTCACTTGTCTTCGCTTTTCGAAAACTGAGGGATAAGTTATTATGTCCCAATTACGACCACCTGCTTAAAGTTATGAAAGCAAAACGTATTCCCTCCCTGGACTATGGGTCCATAATTTTTAAGGCTAAAGATGCGAAAGTGCTGGAGGGTATAGTGGTAAGGACATATAAATCAGTTTTTAGGATTCCTAGACAGATTCCACGTGCCAATTTAAGATTGGAATTCGGCTTAAGGAATCAGTTTTTGTTGCGTCAAGCAACTTTTTAAAAAACATTATTGGCATTATCTCGATCTGATGAGGGCACGTGGCCCACATGTGCTGGCGCGAGATCTCGAATGGCAAATATTCTAGAAGCTGGCAGGATTATTTAGCTGAATGCCTCTTAAAATTTGAATGCCCTAGTTTGGAAGATGAAATAAGGAATAAAATGGTTTATGAAAAATTAATTAATTCAACCGTTGCTTTGTTGTCAGACGTGTTGGATAAAGATGAGTTGAGAAAAAAAAAACACTTTTGGTCTATAGCCAATTCTTTTCATAAAATGTTGGCTCAACCTTATTTACTCTTTCATCAAAAACCCCTAATTAAAAATAATTTTTTGTTATTAAGGTTTGGAATTTATCCAACAAAAGATGGAACCCCTAAATGGGAGTCCAAATGGGCATCAAATATTTGTAGGCCTTGTGGGCAGTATGATGAAACCTTGCTGCATATGGTAACATTATGCCCAAAAATGTTGCAGGAACGGAAAACAATTTTAAAACCTATTTTTAAAGAAATTGGACTCAGAACTTGTAGATCGGCACTAATATTAGTGTTAACGTTCATATTATTCAGCAATTTGTTCAATTCATTTTTAGAGTGGAAAAGAAATTATGCAAGGTTGACAACCAAAGTAAATGTTAAATTTTGGTATGCCTTTGAAATGAGATGCTTGCTGTTTTTAAGGGGTTGATGGATTATTTTTATGGCACTTTTTATCCATGTTATATTAGCTGTTTCTAGAGTATTTTTTTTATAGAATGTTCCGCTTATTATGTTTACTACATTTATTGAATGGCATATATGCATTTTATCCCCATTTTAGTATTGATTCTGTCTTACAAGTGTACTTTAGTCGGTTTTAGTTTTAGATATTTGGGATACTGTTCTCTTGCTTTGTCGCTAATTTTTATTGAATATTTGCTGCTAGCCTATCGTACTTAATGCACTGACATTTTTGACAATTGTATATTTGCTGCTAACTAATTGCACTTAATGCACTGTTCACTTTATGATGATAGCATAAGTCACTTTAGCATTGTTTTTGCAATATGACAGTAATAGATATTCTGTAAAAATGTCACCAACCATTTTTGGTGAGTACACTGTATTTTATTCTCTGCTCTGTAAGCACATTGCAGTTTATCTTGAACCTGTAGATTGCTACCTAACCTGTGAAAATATTGGTAGCACTATAATCCTAAACTGGAAATAGTTAATCAACTATGGTCAATTTTTATTTTTGCACTGTATTCCTGTTTGGTCAATTAGTTATTGTGTTTGGTTTGTATTTGATGCTTTCTTTTTGTAATGGTTTTAATTAATCAACAAATAAATATTACACTAACCGCCTCTTGCAGAAATTCATATCTCTGGCCCTTTTGCTTGACAAGCGAAGGGTAGCCTGCAGATGAGGATGTGGGAGGGTGGCCAAATTTAAAGAATGGCTGAATGACCTAGTATAGTGTCAAGAACAATTAACTACATATGCTGAACTCCTTCCACCATCCTTCCGCCCTCGAGATATCTGGCCCCTCCATCACACATATCTCCTGGAGCAGGCCAATATTGCCTATACAGACGCAGAACCTTCAATGGCCACCTGACATGGCCGAGAGGCTATGGATATGTCACACCAATACAAATCCCAATATGGTCCCACAGATCGTAGTTAAAACGGTCAAACCTATAAGAATTGGGTCAAACACAATACACCGCTCAGAATGTGTCTTGTGCAGTAGTGCTGGTCAAATTGTATTGTTAATGCACTAAGTGGAACAAGTTAATTGTAAATACTGTAATTTGTGCTGAAAAACCAATAAAGAAATTCCCCCCACCAAAAAAAGCACGTTTGATTTAGTGAACCGCTCAAATTTATTGGACTTATGGAAACGATGGGTGTTGAAAAAGAACTTCCTGTCCTCATAAGACGTTTATTTTATTTATTTATTTATTTCCTGACATTTATAAAGTGCGAACGAATACCCGTAGGCGTCTCGGCGCTAGACTACAGTAATGTCCCTCCCTAGTGGTGAAGCTCATGCAGAATGGTGTGCCGTGTTATTGGTTGAATAACCACGTCTTCAGTCTCTTTCGGAACTGTAGGAGTGACGAGCTGGTCTTTATGTAGTGTGGCAGAGTATTCCAGATTTTAGGAGCCGCAACTAAAAAACGGCGGTCACCCCAAGAGACTGTTCTGGTACGTGGGACCACTAGTTGATTAAGTGATGTGGATCGGAGCTTTCTGACCGGGTTATAAGGCAGCAGTTGGTCTTTGAGGAAGCGAGGCCCTTGATCCTGTAGCACTTTATAAACTGTGCACAGTGATTTGAATTTTATCCTGTTTTGGATGGTCAACCAATGATAGGTCCTCAAGGTGTCAGAGATGGGCGCGAATTTAGGCATTTTAGACAACAGGCGTGCAGCCGCGTTCTGTACAGTCTGCAGCATTTTTTGTGACTCTGGTTTGTGCATTGAGAAAAAGTCCGTTACAATAGTCTAATGATGTTAAAACCAGTGAAGTAACCAAGGTCTTGGCGGCCGTGTCCGGCAGGAAAGGAATGATTTTTCTTATCATCTTAAGTTTAAAATGGGCAGAGGCCGCTACCTTATTTGCATGTGCCATAAAATTAAGCTGGTCATCAAAGATAACTCCCAGGTTTCTGACCTTAGATGTAGGGCAGGGTGGGGTGCCAAAAACTGATGGCCACCATGTTACAGACCAGGCTGGCGAGAGAGTACCAGAGATAACCACCTCCGTTTTATCGGAATTGAGCTTCAGGCAGTTTCTCGCCATCCACTCACCAATAGCAATCATTCCATTTTGGAACCGTTCTGCTACCTCCTGCCCATCACCCTTGATGGCCAGCACCAATTGCGTGTCGTCGGCGTATGAGGTTAGGCTCATCCCGTGTGCTTTGATGACACTTGCAAGGTCCGACACATATATATTAAATAGTGTCGGACTTAGGGATGAGCCTTGAGGAACCCCACACGGTAATGACAAATTGGCCGATTGGAATGATCCTAGTGTGACCGCCTGAGTTCTGTTGGCCAGGAAGGAAGCAAGCAGGTCTCTCGCAGTGAGCTGAATACCCATCTTTTCGACACGGTCGACCAAGATCTTGTGGTCGACCGTGTCGAAGGCTGCCGAGAGATCCAGGAGTACCAGCAATGCTGTTCCTCCTTGGTCGCGGATGATTCTGATATCATCCGCTGCTTTGATGAGAGCGGTTTCCGTACCATGGTATTTACGGAAACCAAACTGAGTGTCATCAAGCAAGTTATTTCTTTCTATATATTCCGATAGCTGCTGATTCATAGCCTTTTCTGTCACTTTAGCTAGAAAAGGGAGACTTGCTATAGGCCGATAATTTT
Source organism: Lissotriton helveticus (assembly GCF_964261635.1). Classification (NCBI taxonomy): domain Eukaryota; kingdom Metazoa; phylum Chordata; class Amphibia; order Caudata; family Salamandridae; genus Lissotriton; species Lissotriton helveticus. Next base: position 1,705,771,222 of record NC_136063.1, on the reverse strand, counting down.
TCAGTTCCTCCCTGTCTAGATTTGGCTTTTTGAGCAGAGGTTTAATCAGCGTGTATTTTAAAGAGTCGGGATAAGTCCCAGAGCTCAGTATCGTGTTGCAGACATGAGTAATAATTGGAATAATTGTATCTGATATCATGGCGAGCACAGAAGTAGGACAAGGGTCCAGGGCTGATCCTGATTTGATGGATCTCACTATGGCCTTCGTTTGATCAGTAGTTAGGTTTTTAAAACTGGTCATGGTGTTTCTTGGGATGGTCGTGGTAGTAGAAGCCCTACTGATGTTAGGTTCTAAGGTAAAAGCTTGATAAATGTTGTTTACCTTTGAGAAGAAAAACTCAGACAATGCGTCGCATAATAATTGTGACGGGGGCGGATTTAGGTCCGGTGTGTTACCGGATAGGGTTTTAGCAATGTTGTACAGTTGTTTGCTAGAGTTTTTTGCTTTTTCTATATCTAGAGAGAAAAAGTGTTTTTTTGCTGCCGTTATCATTATGTTATAGGTGGCGAGGGCTTCGTTATATTTTTTCTTGTTTTCGCTATCATAAGCTCTACGCCAGTGCCTTTCCCTGTTCCTAGTTAATTGTTTTTGGGGTTTTAACTCCTCTGTATACCACTGAGCAGTCGGCGTGCTCCTGTTTCTTGAGTGGGATTTAGTAGGTGCCAGCTGAGTCGTTGCATCGGCCAGCCATTCATGGAATTGGTGAGTCGCGATGCTAGGATCGGTAGCTAGGTCAGGACTAGTATTGTTCAGGAGTATATTTAGATCATTGTAATTTATTTCCTTCCGTGCTTTAAACGTGCCTGGCTTCGGGTATGAGACCTTCTTCCTCGATGATCCTTTAATAGTCAAGCTACTAAATATGGCCGAATGATCTGTCCAGGTCATGGGGAGAATTTCGGTTACATGTAGACCGTCTGCGTTAGAGAACATACCATCCAGCGTGTGTCCTGCCTGGTGGGTAGGAGCCATGACCAGTTGTCTTAGGCCCATTATTTCTAGGTCTGATGTGAGGGCGATGGTATCCCTATCATTTTCTTGTTCTAAGTAAAAATTAAAATCACCCATAACTGTGATGGACTCTTCAGTAGCAATTGATTCTGTTATGGTACTTAGATTGGTGAGGAAAGCTGCTCTAGTCCCAGGAGGTCGATAAAGAACCACTCCCTTGAAGTTAAAGAGAGGTGTAAATTTTATGTTAAAATGTATTGCTTCACATGACGTGACAGGAATAGGTGAGATGCGGACCTCAAATTGGTCTCTTACTATAATGGCCAACCCTCCGCCTTTCTTTCTGGCTCTGTCCTGCCGATAGGCGTTGTAGCCAGGTGGAACTGCCGTAACGAGGTCGGGGCGGATGCCTCATCCGTCCATGTTTCTGTAATATAGAGGGAAGTTGTAATCGATGATGAGGTCCGCTATCTCTTGGCAATGTTTGCTCAAGGATCGCGCATTGATGAGAGCCATAACAACGAGCTTCTCACTGACATTGTTTAGTATTTTAACAGGGGTAGTACAGTTGAGAAAAGGTATTATGGTGTCACAGTGAGAGCATTTAGTGTTAGCCTCTATCGAGATATGCGATAAATCAAATTTTTTACAACGGGGGACGTAGGTTGGGCGGAGCTCCAGTAAAGCGCTGCGTTTGTACGTAAATGTACGAGCAGGAGTCGTGGCCCTTGGCCCGGTCCAGGCGCGGACGGGCGCAGACGGGCGCAGACGGGCTTGCCTTTGGCGCGCCTTCGGCACGCCGCTGGCGCTCCCGCTGCGCCCGCCCGCTGCGCCCGCCCGCTGCGCCCGCCCACTGCGCCCGCCTGCTGCGCGGACGGTAATGCATCAACACCTAACGGTAAGGGTCTATTATGGCCCCTCAGGGGAATATTCTCCTCATATTAGCTCCACTCAGGGAATTAGACAAGGGTGCATCTTAGCATCCCTTCTTTTGCTACTCTATATAAATGGGATACATAAACACTTATTAGTGTTTAAGCTGAAAGACACACCATGTATGGGAACACAACCATCCTATCGTATGCAGATGACGTGGTTATTTTAGACAGCACAGGAAATGGCCTGCAGGTCTTATTAGATTTGTGTTTTTTTTTTTAAATGGAAGACCTCCGAGATCATCAGGTAAACCATTTAAAGTCTTATATTATGACCTGTAGCCGTCCTATCATGCAGTCTAAGCACCTTGTTTTGGGGGGGACAAATCTATAAAAGGTAAAGGGCCTGATTAAAAGTTTGGCATCCTGGGTTACTCCATCAAAAACATGACATATACCCGGTCCGCCAACTGACAATTCCATTATATGCAATGGAACTTATAGTACAAATTTCAGTAAAGACTGATTGATGTTGGGGTACCTCATATAATGTAAAAACAGCGTTTAAATTCTGTTCTTGGAATACAAATGGTTTTAACACACTTATAGAAGATGTAAATGTTGTAGGTTTTTAAAAATTGTTTGATATGTTAATTTTGCAAGAAACATGGAATCTGGGTAGTACATCGCTGATCGGCTATTACGAATATTTGAACGTGGCATGTAGGGACGCCGCTTATGGCCGACCAAGCAGGGATCTTTCAATATATGTTTCTTTAAGTCTCAATGTTGAACATTACGAGATAGACCTTCAAGTCAAATGGATACAGTGCGTTAAAATAGTAGCCAGTCAATTGTTGATTATTTTAAATGTTTACTCAAGTTCGAAAAAAAATGTTCGATCATCTCAACTTATCCAGTTATGGGAAATGGTGAAGGTGCTATACTATGATCATAGGGATGCACAGATGATCATTTCTGGGGATTTTAACACTCATCTTCTATTGTATAAAAAGCGAGATCCCCAATCAGATCTTTTAGCCCAATGGTCCATTTGTGAATTTATTAAATACAATCTAAAGATTCTGTATGATAGAGAGCATTCCCCAACTTTTAATAAAAGCGACTTGTCAGATAAACTCTCAGATTTAGTTCAAAGTTATGAGGTTGTTCCTAGAATCGAGAGTGACCATAATCCGCAAGTCATTGCTATTAGTTTACCCTTCGAGTATTTTTCAGAAACTAAAATATTATGAACTGCCCCGACAGCTTGCAGTCTAAAAAGATTAGTATGGAGTGAGAAAACAGAGAAAGATATCGCTGATTTTCTCTCGCTTTTAATTCATGATGTTCGAGACGCATACTCTGAAGGAACCTCAATGGTTGCTCTATGGCCCACCTTATGTGACTCCTTATTGAATAAATTCCCGAATAGGGAACAATCCAGGGGTGTAATTTTGAACCCTAAGAACCCAGGTTGGTTTTCCTATTGCTTATTATACTTGAAACATCCTCTTAACAAAACAATAAGATCATTGTATAGAAAAGTAAATGGGACTTCCTATTTTCTAACGTCACTTAAAATCAGAGACTTAAAGATGGGTTACAAGAATGAAATTTGGAGGGCTAAACAATTGTACTATGAAGAAACTTGGCCCAAACTCCATTATGCATGTAAATCTAAGGATCTGCGACTGTTTTGTGGTTTTATTAATAATTTAGAAAATGGAAATTTTAGAAGTACTAGTATCAATATCAATGGATTAAGCTGGATACATTTTTTTAATATGAAAATAAATTCCCTAAGCCAACAAAACGAGGAGTTTGAATGTTCTGACCATCAATGTAAAATGGATCCAGTAGAAGGGTCTGACCCTTTCGGGTCTAAGGATTCACCAGGCTCTATGAATACTAAGTTATGGTCGCTAGACAAATTCAAAAAAGTTTTACTTAAAATTAAATTTAATGGAGCACCTGGCCCCAATGGAATTCCCAATGCTATTTTTAAAGCTAGAGTCAAGCATTGGCCAGAGCTTTTAACTCTCCTTTTTAATGATATTCTTAAGTTAGGTTGTATCCCAGATTTATGGAGGGGAAGTATTATACAGCCGATTTACAAAAGTGGGCCCGGGGATAATCCTTCAAACTATCGAATAATCACCCTCACAGACGTAGAGGCAAAAATATTTGCAAGTTGTCTGTTAGAGGAGTTGGAAACTTGGGTGGAAAGAGAAGAACTGATCCTAATCTTTCAAACAGGTTTAAGAAAGGGAGAATCGACTCTTACTAACCACATTTTATTGTCATTACTAGGAGAGAGAGCAATATGTAGGAAACAAAAATTGTACATCTGTTTTATTGACTTAAAAGCCGCGTTTTATTTTGTACCCAGAAATATTCTTTGGGCTAAGTTAATGAATTGGGGTATATCAGAAACTCTTTTAAAAATGATTAAATTATTGTACTCCAATACCTGGGTGCAGGTCAAAATTGGCGACGGGAGACATACTACCCGCCGCCTTGAAACAAATGTAGGCCTAAAACAAGGATGTGTGCTCGCTCCTTGTCTTTTTAATCTATTTATGTCTGATCTCCCATCCCATTTTATTGATGTAAACTCGCATTCCCCTGTGGTAAAGGGTAAACAAATTAAATACCTACAGTATGCCGATGATACCATTTGGCTTAGCCAAACCATGATAGGATTAAAAAGATTAATACATTCATTCAATATATATGTAACTCAAAATGGATTAACAATTAATACAAAAAAACAAAAAATTATGTTATATAGGGAAAGGTAAATTAGGGGTAAAGGCTTATAAATATTTGGGAATTACATTTGATGAAGGATTGTCATTTAGGCGGCATTTCAGTAACTTAGAAGGTAAAGGTTCCTCACTTGTCTTCGCTTTTCGAAAACTGAGGGATAAGTTATTATGCCCCAATTACGACCACCTGCTTAAAGTTATGAAAGCAAAACGTATTCCCTCCCTGGACTATGGGTCCATAATTTTTAAGGCTAAAGATGCGAAAGTGCTGGAGGGTATAGTGGCAAGGACATATAAATCAGTTTTTAGGATTCCTAGACAGATTCCACGTGCCAATTTAAGATTGGAATTCGGCTTAAGGAATCAGTTTTTGTTGCGTCAAGCAACTTTTTAATAAACATTATTGGCATTATCTCGATCTGATGAGGGCACGTGGCCCACATGTGCTGGCGCGAGATCTCGAATGGCAAATATTCTAGAAGCTGGCAGGATTATTTAGCTGAATGCCTCTTAAAATTTGAATGCCCTAGTTTGGAAGATGAAATAAGGAATAAAATGGTTTATGAAAAATTTATTAATTCAACCGTTGCTTTGTTGTCAGAAGTGTTGGATAAAGATGAGTTGAGAAAAAAAAAAAAACTTTTGGTCTATAGCCAATTCTTTTCATAAAATGTTGGCTCAACCTTATTTACTCTTTCATCAAAAACCCCTAATTAAAAATATTTTTTTGTTATTAAGGTTTGGAATTTATCCAACAAAAGATGGAACCCCTAAATGGGAGTCCAAATGGGCATCAAATATTTGTAGGCCTTGTGGGCAGTATGATGAAACCTTGCTGCATATGGTAACATTATGCCCAAAAATGTTGCAGGAACGGAAAACAATTTTAAAACCTATTTTTAAAGAAATGGGACTCAGAACTTGTAGATCGGCACTAATATTAGTGTTAACGTTCATATTATTCAGCAATTTGTTCAATTAATTTTTAGAGTGGAAAAGAAATTATGCAAGGTTGACAACCAAAGTAAATGTTAAATTTTGGTATGCCTTTGAAATGAGATGCTTGCTGTTTTTAAGGGGTTGATGGATTATTTTTATGGCACTTTTTATCCATGTTATATTAGCTGTTTCTAGAGTATTTTTTTTATAGAATGTTCCGCTTATTATGTTTACTACATTTATTGAATGGCATATATGCATTTTATCCCCATTTTAGTATTGATTCTGTCTTACAAGTGTACTTTAGTCGGTTTTAGTTTTAGATATTTGGGATACTGTTCTCTTGCTTTGTCGCTAATTTTTATTGAATATTTGCTGCTAGCCTATCGTACTTAATGCACTGACATTTTTGACAATTGTATATTTGCTGCTAACTAATTGCACTTAATGCACTGTTCACTTTATGATGATACATAAGTCACTTTAGCATTGTTTTTGCAATATGACAGTAATAGATATTCTGTAAAAATGTCACCAACCATTTTTGGCTAGTACACTGTATTTTATTCTCTGCTCTGTAAGCACATTGCAGTTTATCTTGAACCTGTAGATTGCTACCTAACCTGTGAAAATATTGGTAGCACTATAATCCCAAACTGGAAATAGTTAATCAACTATGGTCAATTTTTATTTTTGCACTGTATTCCTGTTTGGTCAATTAGTTATTGTGTTTGGTTTGTATTTGATGCTTTCTTTTTGTAATGGTTTTAATTAATCAACAAATAAATATTACACTAACCGCCTCTTGCAGAAATTCATATCTCTGGCCCTTTTGCTTGACAAGCGAAGGGTAGCCTGCAGATGAGGATGTGGGAGGGTGGCCAAATTTAAAGAATGGCTGAATGACCTAGTATAGTGTCAAGAACAATTAACTACATATGCTGAACTCCTTCCCCCATCCTTCCGCCCTCGAGATATCTGGCCCCTCCATCACACATATCTCCTGGAGCAGGCCAATATTGCCTATACAGACGCAGAACCTTCAATGGCCACCTGACATGGCCGAGAGGCTATGGATATGTCACACCAATACAAATCCCAATATGGTCCCACAGATCGTAGTTAAAACGGTCAAACCTATAAGAATTGGGTCAAACACAATACACCGCTCAGAATGTGTCTTGTGCAGTAGTGCTGGTCAAATTGTATTGTTAATGCACTAAGTGGAACAAGTTAATTGTAAATACTGTAATTTGTGCTGAAAAACCAATAAAGAAATTCCCCCCACCAAAAAAAGCACGTTTGATTTAGTGAACCGCTCAAATTTATTGGACTTATGGAAACGATGGGTGTTGAAAAAGAACTTCCTGTCCTCATAAGACGTTTATTTTATTTAATTATTTATTTCCTGACATTTATAAAGTGCGAACGAATACCCGTAGGCGTCTCGGCGCTAGACTACAGTAATGTCCCTCCCTAGTGGTGAAGCTCATGCGGAATGGTGTGCCGTGTTATTGGTTGAATAACCACGTCTTCAGTCTCTTTCGGAACTGTAGGAGTGACGAGCGGGTCTTTATGTAGTGTGGCAGAGTATTCCAGATTTTAGGAGCCGCAACTAAAAAACGGCGGTCACCCCAAGAGACTGTTCTGGTACGTGGGACCACTAGTTGATTAAGTGATGTGGATCGGAGCTTTCTGACCGGGTTATAAGGCAGCAGTTGGTCTTTGAGGAAGCGAGGCCCTTGATCCTGTAGCACTTTATAAACTGTGCACAGTGATTTGAATTTTATCCTGTTTTGGATGGTCAACCAATGATAGGTCCTCAAGGTGTCTGAGATGGGCGCGAATTTAGGCATTTTAGACAACAGGCGTGCAGCCGCGTTCTGTACAGTCTGCAGCATTTTTTGTGACTCTGGTTTGTGCATTGAGAAAAAGTCCGTTACAATAGTCTAATGATGTTAAAACCAGTGAAGTAACCAAGGTCTTGGCGGCCGTGTCCGGCAAGGAAGGAATGATTTTTCTTATCATCTTAAGTTTAAAATGGGCACAGGCCGCTACCTTATTTGCATGTGCCATAAAATTAAGCTGGTCATCAAAGATAACTCCCAGGTTTCTGACCTTAGATGTAGGGCAGGGTGGGGTGCCAAAAACTGATGGCCACCATGTTACAGACCAGGCTGGCGAGAGAGTACCAGAGATAACCACCTCCGTTTTATCGGAATTGAGCTTCAGGCAGTTTCTCGCCATCCACTCACCAATAGCAATCATTCCATTTTGGAACCGTTCTGCTACCTCCTGCCCATCACCCTTGATGGCCAGCACCAATTGCGTGTCGTCGGCGTATGAGGTTAGGCTCATCCCGTGTGCTTTGATGACACTTGCAAGGTCTGACACATATATATTAAATAGTGTCGGACTTAAGGATGAGCCTTGAGGAACCCTACACGGTAATGACAAATTGGCCGATTGGAATGATCCTAGTGTGACCGCCTGAGTTCTGTTGGCCAGGAAGGAAGCAAGCAGGTCTCTCGCAGTGAGCTGAATACCCATCTTTTCGACACGGTCGACCAAGATCTTGTGGTCGACCGTGTCGAAGGCTGCCGAGAGATCCAGGAGTACCAGCAATGCTGTTCCTCCTTGGTCGCGGATGATTCTGATATTATCCGCTGCTTTGATGAGAGCGGTTTCCGTACCATGGTATTTACGGAAACCAAACTGAGTGTCATCAAGCAAGTTATTTCTTTCTATATATTCCGATAGCTGCTGATTCATAGCCTTTTCTGTCACTTTAGCTAGAAAAGGGAGACTTGCTATAGGCCGATAATTTTTCAGTTCCTCCCTGTCTAGATTTGGCTTTTTGAGCAGAGGTTTAATCAGCGTGTATTTTAAAGAGTCGGGATAAGTCCCAGAGCTCAGTATCGTGTTGCAGACATGAGTAATAATTGGAATAATTGTATCTGATATCATGGCGAGCACAGAAGTAGGACAAGGGTCCAGGGCTGATCCTGATTTGATGGATCTCACTATGGCCTTCGTTTGATCAGTAGTTAGGTTTTTAAAACTGGTCATGGTGTTTCTTGGGATGGTCGTGGGAGTAGAAGCCCTACTGATGTTAGGTTCTAAGGTAAAAGCTTGATAAATGTTGTTTACCTTTGAGAAGAAAAACTCGGACAATGCGTCGCATAATAGTTGTGACGGGGGCGGATTTAGGTCCGGTGTGTTACCGGATAGGGTTTTAGCAATGTTGTACAGTTGTTTGCTAGAGTTTTTTGCTTTTTCTATATCTAGCGAGAAAAAGTGTTTTTTTGCTGCCGTTATCATTATGTTATAGGTGGCGAGGGCTTCGTTATATTTTTTCTTGTTTTCGCTATCATAAGCTCTACGCCAGTGCCTTTCCCTGTTCCTAGTTAATTGTTTTTGGGTTTTTAACTCCTCTGTATACCACTGAGCAGTCGGCGTGCTCCTGTTTCTTGAGTGGGATTTAGTAGGTGCCAGCTGAGTCGTTGCATCGCCCAGCCATTCATGGAATTGGTGAGTCGCGATGCTAGGATCGGTAGCTAGGTCAGGACTAGTATTGTTCAGGAGTATATTTAGATCATTGTAATTTATTTCCTTCCATGCTTTAAACGTGCCTGGCTTCGGGTATGAGACCTTCTTCCTCGATGATCCTTTATAGTCAAGCTACTAAATATGGCCGAATGATCTGTCCAGGTCATGGGGAGAATTTCGGTTACATGTAGACCGTCTGCGTTAGAGAACATACCATCCAGCGTGTGTCCTGCCTCGTGGGTAGGAGCCATGACCAGTTGTCTTAGGCCCATTATTTCTAGGTCTGATGTGAGGGCGATGGTATCCCTATCATTTTCTTGTTCTAAGTAAAAATTAAAATCACCCATAACTGTGGTGGACTCTTCAGTAGCAATTGATTCTGTTATGGTACTTAGATTGGTGAGGAAAGCTGCTCTAGTCCCAGGAGGTCGATAAAGTAGCACTCCCTTGAAGTTAAAGAGAGGTGTAAATTTTATGTTAAAATGTATTGCTTCACATGACGTGACAGGAATAGGTGAGATGCGGACCTCAAATTGGTCTCTTACTATAATGGCCAACCCTCCGCCTTTCTTTCTGGCTCTGTCCTGCCGATAGGCGTTGTAGCCAGGTGGAACTGCCGTAACGAGGTCGGGGGCGGATGCCTCATCCGTCCATGTTTCTGTAATATAGAGGGCATCTAAGTTGTAATCGATGATGAGGTCCGCTATCTCTTGGCAATGTTTGCTCAAGGATCGCGCATTGATGAGAGCCATAACAATGAGCTTCTCACTGACATTGTTTAGTATTTTAACAGGGGTAGTACAGTTGAGAAAAGGTATTATGGTGTCACAGTGAGAGCATTTAGTGTTAGCCTCTATCGAGATATGCGATAAATCAAATGTTTTACATCGGGGGACGTAGGTTGGGCGGAGCTCCAGTAAAGCGCTGCGTTTGTACGTAAATGTACGAGCAGGAGTCGTGGCCCTTGGCCCGGTCCAGGCGCGGACGGGCGCAGACGGGCTTGCCTTTGGGGCACCTTCGGCGCGCCGCCGGCGCGCCCGCTGCGCCCGCCCGCTGCGCCCGCCATCTGCGCCCGCCTGCTGCGCGGACGGTAATGCATCAACACCTAACGGTAAGGGTCTATTATGGCCCCTCAGGGGAATATTCTCCTCATATTAGCTCCACTCAGGGCATTAGACAAGGGTGCATCTTAGCACCCCTTCTTTTGCTACTCTATATAAATGGGATACATAAACACTTAGTGTTTAAGCTGAAAGACACACCATGTATGGGAACACAACCATCCTATCGTATGCAGATGACGTGGTTATTTTAGACAGCACAGGAAATGGCCTGCAGGTCTTATTAGATTTGTGTTGTTTTTTTTTAAATGGAAGACCTCCGATATCATCAGGTAAACCATTTAAAGTCTTATATTATGACCTGTAGCCGTCCTATCATGCAGTCTAAGCACCTTGTTTTGGGGGGGGACAAATCTATAAAAGGTAAAGGGCCTGATTAAAAGTTTGGCATCCTGGGTTACTCCATCAAAAACATGACATATACCCGGTCCGCCAACTGACAATTCCATTATATGCAATGGAACTTATAGTACAGTGGATGGGATATCCGTCACGTTTGTGACAGAGTATTCCATCCAAAAAACTTGTAATCGGGCCCTACATCTTTTAACTGTTTGGGAATTATTTTTAGCTCATCTTTTATCAGGACTCCATTATTAACCATAAGATCCCAACATTGAGGCTATTTTTAGATTTGGAAACAGACTAAGGCATAAAATAATCAAAGAGATGTTAAGCCTATACAAATGTAAATGTACCTCAGCAGGAGTATATAGTGCATGGCTTTGGGGTTATTGTAACATGGGGATCCTCCACATGAAAACCATTTTACTTGTAGACTACCGTCAGTCGCTGTTGGTACTCCCACATTTAAATGCCACAAAGAGTTAGGGATGCCCTATCTGGGGTACTCAATTCTGCTTGCCCCCTTAGAACTTTATGATTCAGAGCTGGGGATCCCTAGAGGCGACCCTTGTTAGAACTTATATTTCAGATTGCCAGTCTCCTGATAGGGTAGACCAGATTCTCCGGATCTCCAAGATTAGGAAAACATTTGAGATCCTAGGCCTCCCAGAATTATGTAGAGGTCCATATAAGATAATGCTTAATCATAAATGAGTAGTCAAACAACATTGCCTAAACCACTGTGCACATTTGTGTCTGTTGAGGCTCAGTATAAGGAGTCAATTGTAAGATACCCATCAGTATCAACAACAAGGAGTTTGGAGCCTTATTCAGATTGGATTACCAACCCTACCCACCATTTTTATCTTACCCTTTTTGGATTATGCATGCAGCACTTTAAGTGTGCTCTCCCCCTGCAAGGGTCTTGGTAACATGACTTACCTCCTTGCTGTTGTGATAATGTCTCCAAGCAAGGCCAAGTCACTTTACCTTGTTATGCACTTTGTATTTATCCTCTTGGTCCTCCTTTCTGGTTAAAATTTCCACTCAATACAAACTTGAGACAGCATGTGGATGGGCTTGGGTTTTTCTTGGTTCAATAAAGATTTCTCATGCAATTACAATGTTTTATAAGAGTGGCTTTTCTTAGAAAGTGTTACAAATTTGTATGTTTGTGATGCTGATATGCATTGTGAACTGATTATGAAGAATCTATTTTCTGTCACTTGTTTTTATTGTTGATATTATATATTTTATGTCTTTTTCCATTCACTGTATATTCATGTGTTTCTTTTATGGCTTTTGCAAAATAAAGATTATATTTATTGATTGAATCGGTGAGCATTTTATCTAAGCAAAATCTGACTCTTATACTGGTGTTATAAAAATAAAAGTGCATTTTGCACAACTCTACAAAGGCAAGGATACTTTTTATTTGAATTATAGCAAACCTATTGCACAGTTGAAAGCTGTTATGCATTATGATTATTGTTCATAAATTTAGCATTTTGTAACACTTAGCAGCCCCCTTGAGAGTAATTAACGTTTCTGATATGTTGGTTAATAGCTTCTGGTCAACCCCAGTCTTACGACTGAGATCACACATATTGACTCACAGGCACAGTGACTTGTCTCTCTTGCATACCGAAACCACAGGGGAGAGCCAATCTCAGCATTCAATTGGTTCAATTATGCCTATCATACAATTCCTTCCATTCTTTGTTAATTTCTTCTCTGACACACAACTACACTTCGTGATACTCATATTGGTGCCTAGCAGCTAGCATCAGAATGGTTGATGGGAGATGAGGATGGCTACTTCGGCGACACTGAAAACATCTATAAGTCTGTTTCATTGGCGATTAATACTTCAATATGTCCACACTGGTTGTGCTGTTATTTCATAAAGGTGCTTCACACAGGGTACCTAGTACCATATCAGGTCATTTAGCACCTCTTCTAAATAATATGTTAAATGCCAGATCTTTTCCAAACATCTGGAACAAATCCCTAGTGTGGCCAATTCTGAATAAACCCTCCCAAGACCCCACTGAGATAAAAAAAACATTACTGGCCAATTTCCTGTTCGCTGTTTCCGTCTGAAAATCCTGGAAAAAGTGCTCAATGAAGATCTGCTGTACTTCTTGGAGTCAAATGACAAAATGGACCCCGAACAACATGGATTTCGACCTCTACACAGCACCGAGTCAGCCCTCATTGCACCCACTGAGGAGATCCACATCCAGCTAGATGGAGGAGGGAAGGCAATACTTATCTTGCTAGACCTCTCATTTGCATTCGACATGGTAAACCATCAAGTGCTCATTTGACGCATATCTGAAATGGGGATCACAGGTGGAGCCTCCAAGATACTAAGATCATTTCTATCAAACTGTTGTGATGGGAGGACATAAATCACATCCTTACACCCTGCCATGTAGAATGCCCCAGGGATCTTCGTTATCCCCAACCCTGTTCAATGTCTATGTTGCCCCACATGCCAAACTCATCCGCTCCCACAGTTTTACTGCTTTTTGTTATGCGGATGCTGCCCCACTTGCCAAACTCATCCGCTCCCACAGTTTCACTGCTTTTTGTTATGCGGATGTCAAGCAAATAGTGGTATCTTTATCATCAAGCCCTGCTGACGTGGCAATAAAATTCAACAACTGTATGGTCAACATAATCAGTTGGATGAGTGACAACTGTTTAAAGTTGAACACCGATAAAACTGAGGTGCTACTTTTCGGAAAAAACCTTGCCCCCTGGAACGCAGCTTGGTGGACTGAAGGGGCAGGATCTTGCCCACCCCCCATAAGGAAGGTACAAGGTCTAGGTGTCTTTCTTAACGATCAATTATCCTTATCTGACCAGGTCAATTCAATCACATCTTCCTGTTATTACACCCTGAAGTACCATAAGAAAAATGCTACCCTTCATCCTGATGGATCTAAGGAAAACAGTAATTGGGACCCTGGTATAATCAAGGATTGACTACTGAAATGCCCTTTATTTAGGTGCAAATAAAGGGACTATACGCAAGCTTCAATCACTTCATAATGAGGCAGCACGATTGTTACTTAAAATACCCAAATTTGGCTCAGTGTCCAAAGGGATCCGAGAGCTGCACTGGTTGCTGGTCCAGGCGAGGGTTCAATGTAAGTCCTTGTGCATTGTCCACAAAACCCTTTATGGGACAAGACCTGCGTATTTCAATAATCGAATTAGATGGCACATCCCACAACGATCATCGACTGTCTCCAGGTTAGTCATCCCCTGGGTGAAGACTGTAAAATGGGGTGGGAGAGGGTTCTTCCATCTGGCCCCTAAACTTTGGAATACTCTGCCTTTTATCTTGAGATGCCAAACCAACAGACAATTGTTCAGAACGGCGCTGAAAACATGATTCTTCGCACTCAATTCTTAACCTTATTTTACCTCCTCTGCTCAAGTTATGACAGCTTCAGCGCTAAGACGCCTCCGTGTACTCGCGCTTTATAAACTTTATTTCATTTCATTTTCATTTGATACATAATGTGCCATCATGTAGGTGATCAAACACCGATTCAGTATTTTATTTCTGTACCAATATTGATCATAATTAGGACTACAAAAAGCATTTAATTCACTCAAATAGTCTTCCAAAGTAATCATGCAAACATATATGTGCCAGATGATTCTAAATAATGTACCCGTAACCTATTATAATACTGTTAATCTCTTCTCCCTTATTTAAGTTAATTCTTGATTATTTTCTTTGCTAGAGATCTTTTTATCTATTTTCTTGTTCTTTTTATGTTTCTTGGAAAGCTTCAGTTCCTCTCCAGTATACAAGGTTGCATTCTTGGTTCTTTTTACTCTCTCTACTATTATATTGTCCTCTATTATTTCCACATGTTAATTTCATGCACATTTTTCTGCCGATGGCATCCAATGATTTTATTTTTCAAAATCTTCTAACGTCGTCTGCTGATGTTGTTCTACATTCTTTGAGGCATAGAAAGGCATCTAACTTCCTCAGTCTCATTCATTCAAAATCTGAATATCATTTGTTAGAAATTGGATTTCTGGTTGGCATGGGCAAGCGCCTGAGCCAGGAAGAAACCACCACTCAAGTCAGGGCATGGGAGTTACACACTGAAGATAACCCCTGCTCACCCCTTGGTAGCTTGGCATGAGCAGTCAGGCTTGCCCCTGAGGCGATGTGTAAAGGGCTTGTGCAACATTCACGCACAGCAGCGACACTAGGCACATAACAAAAGAAATTCCACACCATGTTATATAAAAAAAAATAGCCTTTGTATTACCCTTAAAACACATTATAACTCAACCACATATATACGCTGTGCCACCTGGCACTTGGTACTACTTTCAAGGGGATTATATACATTACAGGGCCAATTCGGGCCACTATTGCCACCAATAGGACACACAAGTAGTGAAAATCTCAACCAGTAGTTACTAGTAACAGTTCACTTAGCACAAACGCATTCTGCATAACTATCAGTAGCAGTACCCTGCATATTATGCATACCATCACCAGTAGTGAAGGGCATCATAGTAACCATTAGTAATATGCACACATTATAAAGACTTCACCACCCTTTGACATGGGTTCACAGCCCCAAAATTTATATGGAAAAGGCCTTGGTTCTCCCCCTGCACAGGGCTCTGCGCCCAGTCCAAACAAGTTCTGCACATGTGCACAGCACCCTCTTTTGTCAGTGTAGGTTCTGGCCCCAGACACGCCACAGGGGGCGGAGCCACCATTGTGTAAGGCAGGCCCTCTCCTATTCAGGCCCAGGTGCCACTCTTCCTACTACTCCAAATGCAGATGGGCCTATTTAGCCTAGTGCTGACTCACCCAGCCGCTCTGAAGCCACTGCACTTCCACAGCCCCTGTCACTCCAGAGCCAGACATGCAATACACATCAGGCAGGCACAAAGACACAAAGCACACAGAAATGCCCACTTCAAAAAGTGGCATTTCTAAAATAGTGATAATACATCTGCGCTCATAATAACGCAGCATTTATTACCACTATTCCAAACATACCAAACCTGATAATGCTACTCCTCTCATATCAGAAATTACCACTTACAAACCTATCAGGGATCCATAATGCATTCCTTAAGGACATGCCACACAGTTAAGGCACATGTCCTACCTTTTATCGACAGTGCTCCCTGCCCATAGGGCTAGCTAGGGCCCACCTTAGGGGTGACTGATATGTAGTAAAAGGGGAGTCACAGACGTGGCACCCACTTTATGTGCCACGTCACAGCAGCAGTAAACTGCGCACGAAGGCCCTGCAATGGCAGAGGCCTGAGACAGGTTTGAAAGGCTACTTTGGTGGGTGGAGCAAGCAGCACTGCAAACCCATAAGTAGCATTTAATTTACTGGGCCTGGGTATCTGAGATACCACTTTACAAGGGACTGTTAGGTAAATTAAATATGACAAACAGGTGTCGACCAATCTTACCATGTTTACCATAGAAAGCACATCCACTGTACCCTGGACAGCATTGATAAAGTGCCCAGAGTCCTAATACCACCAACACCGGGTCAGAAAAAATACCACGAGAAAGGCAAACAGTTCAGGGATGACCCTGCAAAAAGGGCAAAGTCCAACATCATTCTTTTCTCATTTCTCCACTCAGTTGATTTCCACTCTCCTCTTATTATACAGTTCTATTATTCCCACAATGCAATAATTACTTTTGATTCTAATCTTCATTCTCTGACTGTTGAAAGCTAATGACTTTGTTTTCTCATACAGTCCCTTTCTAACTGAAAAACATCAACACATTTGGGGCCAGATGAAGGTAATTCTAATTTACCGACTCATAAATACCGAATTGTACCGATTCGGTATTTATGAATCGGTAAATTAGAAGGAGGGAGATGTAGGTAAAGTTTTATTTTGATTTACCGATTCCTATGGGCCTTGAAGCCCATAGGAATCAATGGGCAATACCGATTCGGTATTTACCAAATCGGTAAATACCGAATCCAGCAAGGGTGCAGGGGGTGTCACTTTGACACCCTCCAGCACCCCTAGTACAGGTGTGTGTGACATGTGGCACACATACATGCCCTAAGGGCATGTCTGTGTGTCACATGGCACAGGTGTGCATGCACGGATGTGCATGCACACCTGAATTCGGTATTTTACCACACAATAGGATTGTGTGGTAAAATACCGACTCTAAAGGGCCTGTGGCACTCATCGAAGTGCTAGCTACATCTAGAATTACAGAATCTGTATATTTTCCAATTCGGTAATTTACCGAATCGGTAATTTTACCGAATCGGTAAATATACCGATTCTGTAATTTTAGGCCCCCTACATTGCAAAACCCAAATACCGGTCGGTAACGGCCGAAATCGGCCGTTACCGACCGGTATTTGGGCTCCTACATCTGGCCCATAGTTGTTTACTTCTGTCCTATGTAGATATGTTACAACATGCTTTGGTTTAATTTTTCTACCTCCATTCGTCCATCTACTTTTTGGCCATATAAACTCTGCTTACATCACTCCCTAGTTACCTAATTTATTGGCTCTCAATTGTTTATTATTTTCAAATTCATTACATAAGCATTGTCCTAAATGAACTAATGGTCGTGTTCCAACATGTCTGCTTAACTTTCTCTCTGTCTGTCAAGCAAATTCTATTTCGCATTCAGCAGGACATATCCTCATGTTTTGTTTCTACACCCTGTGAACTTTCTATCATTAGGCCTATTACTTTCCTGAATTCCACGTTTGTGGAAAAATCTTCCTCCTAATATCATACCCAGCATTCTGTATCATTGATTAGCAAAACATCATAAGAGATAACTACTGGGATTTGCTTCCCCATTCCAATGTGAGTTATTATGAGATTTGCATTTGAGCTATGCTGTTATGTATAGTTGCATTGCGTCTTCACGCAAAAAAGGCATTTGGCACAATCTTATGACAGTCCAATGATTTAGCAGTGGAGGTTTTGGTGAGGTATTTTAAGCACACTATAAAGGATAGGATGAAGGGTTTTTTGAAATTCTTCGTATCAGGTTTTTAGGATCCACTTCTTAGCATATATTTTGGTGGCGAGAACATCTTATCTGTGTATGACATTGAGGATCCAGTCAGAGTACTTGGGCATATGGTGGAATTAGTAAAGTATTCCTGCCCAGAATTGACATTGCTGATGGAATGAACAAAAAGACTTTGAATCCAGTGCCAGGATGTAATATTTTAAGAAATGTCAGGTAGGCCAATAGAGACTTCAAGAAACCTTTCTACATACTTAGGTACACAAATTAGCTGTAATCCATTAATTACACATGCAAAAATGTAGAGGGTCTTGACTGACTTGGTAAAAGATATTGGACCTCATTTAAAAGGCCGTTGTGCTGCCAGCACATCACTCTTTGACACACTGTCACGCAGTGTACCTGCCCATATTTACAAGGCCACGAAAAGTCCCCCTGCATGAGTTTCATAGCCTTGTAAATATGGGCCCCTTTCACGCTTAACTCTGCATGAAAGAGCGCTCCATGGGTGTTGCTGTGGGTGTTCCCATGTAACATCCATGGAACCTGACACATGTCCAAATTTACAAAGCTTTGCAAAACTGGGATTGCATCAGAATTTTACGTGTCCCCAGGGGAGGCATAGGCGTGGCGCAAAGAGGAGAAATTATTTTGTTTCTCCTCGTTTTTTCCTCTTTATTGGCCAGATTCACAGAACCTACTTAAGACAAAATCCTAAACGTACTACCATTTTGGCATTCACAGAAGGCACTTACTCTTTTTGGTATTCACAGAAGGCACTTACTCGAATTGATATTGACAGAAGGCACTTACTCATTGATGAGTAAGTGCCTTCTTTGAATACCAAAAAGAGTAAGTGCACTTACTCATTTTGGTATTCATAGAAGGCACTTACTCATTACTGAGTAAGTGCCTTCTGTGAATACCAAAATGAGTAAGTGCCTTCTGTGAATACCAAAATGGTAGTAAGTTTAGGGTTTTGTCTTAGTTAGTTCTGTGAATCAGGCCCTCTATGCGTGCTGCATTCTGCAGCATGCATAGAAAGAGGAAAATGCCATCAATTATTGTTTTTTTGCAGGAAGGTTGTTTTTGTGCACAAAAACTATCATCCCCGCAATGCAGGAACACTTGCAACAAGTCACAAGGGTGCCTGGGCTAGTGCATGACAGTCAATTGTGCAGCAGCGCAGGGGAAAGTAAACAGTTGTATTTTAGTGTTGTTAATACAATGCATCTCTGTGCTTTTAAAATGATGCAGCTCGGCGCAGCAAAATGGCTTTTGCTGCCATGCTGTGTCATTTTATTGTAAATGAGGCCCATTGGCTTTACGCTCCGATTCCTATTGTCACTAATGGGTTGGGTAGCATTGGCGAAGATGATCCAACTGTCTAGGCTGTAATAGATATATATTGTAATTAATGGCAAAGGCAATCACAGTGATATCTTTACAGTTAACATATGAACGAGGGAGGACAGTAGCCACATAGTGTTCGCACAGTATACTACAGCTACATTATCATAAGGTGCCTTGGTTTAAAGAGTGTTGCTCTGCAATAATTGCTAAAACACATTATGTAGCACTGTGGATTGGTTACTTTCTATCCGTTCCAGTGAATGGTTAAACCACAAATTCAGAATTGCCCTGGCTAGTGCACACTCTGCAGGAGGATTTGAAAATGCCACTGGCGTAAATGCTTTGCCTATGGCTGATAAGCATAATCGTTTACTTTAGTGAACTTCTAGTAGTGATATTATTAATTCAAATAGACATCCAATGCAATTCTATAGTTGTAAATTCATAAGAGTTCAAGAGAGAAGTTTTTAAACATCGTTCTCCTTGCAAGATGAGGAAGCAAGTGACAGATTTTTACTAATATTCTCATGCATAAAATTATGCACCATAATAATAAATTGGTTTTGTCCTATTTAATTTAGTATGACAAATGGAGCGAAATTGCCTGCATTTCCAGTGACCTATAGTAAACACTCAGATTTAAAGAATCTTACATCTGACAATTGTATTGGAAGGGCCTTGGGACTTTTTCCTTAGAAACAGTGGAACTTAATATCATGTAGGCAGCAAGTGCAACGTAAAACTATGGATCTGAAATTTATATTGTGAGGATAGCTGTTTGCCTCCAGAATTATTAAAATGCCATGAAAGATTTCACCCGTTATTAATTACATCAATACTTTTTAAAACTTGAGCGTGGTCATCATAACTTGAACCAATCTTGAGGTTTGCCATTACTGAAAATACTTTCTTGGATGTGAATGATCCTAAGTGGTGAAGGCCAATTCAATGCTTCTATTTATATTGAAATTGTTCAGGAATTAAACTACAATTAAATTACAATGGTATCTTGAAAGGCGCAGACCTGCACTCCAAGATTTTCAGTCCTCTGTATTTCAAATGTTTGATAAGAATAAACATGTGCTGGATCTGACATCCTTGGTGTGATTTTCTCCCAAATATTTGC
Organism: Lissotriton helveticus; assembly: GCF_964261635.1. Taxonomy (NCBI): domain Eukaryota; kingdom Metazoa; phylum Chordata; class Amphibia; order Caudata; family Salamandridae; genus Lissotriton; species Lissotriton helveticus. The sequence goes on along the minus strand of NC_136063.1, from coordinate 1,705,751,149 downwards.
TTTCAATGCTAAAGAGTTTGTGCTTTCTCCTTTAAACATGGTAATGTTCGCATACACCAAATTGGCACATTCAATTTACTGTAAGACCCTAGTCAAGTGATACTGCATGTACCAGAGTCTTTAAATACTAGTGGGTCTGCAGGACGTATTGTGTCACCCACTTACATAGCCTTTTAAACATGTCTCAGGACTGCCATTTTGACCTGGTAAAATAAACCTTTTGATAGGCCTAAACCTTTCTTTCCAATACATACATGTCACCAGTAGAGTAGGGCCTAAACAGCCAAAAGAGCAGGGTACTGTGAATTTAAAATGTTGGGCATGTACTTGTAACCTTTACATGTCCTGGTAGTCTAACACTCCTAAATGTATTTTTCACTACAGCAAAGACTACCTCTCCCATTGGATAACATTGGGTTACCTCATTTCATTTATTAAGTGATAGGTTTCAATTGGGAGCAAGTAGGAAAGTTGAGTTTGGGCTCTAAAGAATTGTAAATTAAAACCCTCTTTAATGGTAAAGTTTAAATTTAAGTCACAGTTCGGAAAATGCCACTTTTAGAAAGTTACAATTTTCTTGTCCTAACCATTTGGTGCTTAAAACCTGTATCTTTGATCACATAACTACGTTCAGCTGGCAGTTGATCTATGTGTATTAGACAGTGAGATAAAGGAGAAAAAGATGTTGATAGGATAGGCCATCTCTGTCAGGATGAGGGGGTAGAGCTGTCATCTACCACTCAAGCAAGCTGGGACCAGGGCTGGAAGGCAGGAACTTACAGACACCTCGGTATGGGGAGGACTCTAGAAGGTAATCTACCATTACTTAGCAGCCATTACTACGACTTACCATTAGTGCACATTTTTTTACGTAGCAGGTGCTTTTACTACACATGGTTTTTCTTAGCATGCTTTTACTTCACATATGCCGTTACTTCGCAAATTAAATTATTTGCAGACTATCCACCACGACGTGCACCATGAAACAGGAGAAGAGTGGATCCATGGTTGAAGGTGAAGAGAAGGACCACGAGGAGAGAGAGGTAAGTGGGGCAGGGTCGTTTTTAGGGTCATGCAGGGTGTTATCTTTAAGGTTTAAGGGTTTTGTATGTGTAGTGTAGAGTAGTGTATTTGGCTTTAGGGTAGTGTTGTAGTGTATGTGTAGTGTAGGATAGTGTTTTAGGGTTGAGGGTAGTGTTGTAGTGTATGTGGTTTAGGGAAGTGTTGTAGTGTATGTGTAGTGTAGGGTAGTTTTTTTTAGGGTTTAGGGTAGTGTTGTAGTGTATGTGTAGTGTAGTGCGTAGTGTTTTAGGGTTTAGGGTAGTGTTGTAGTGTAGGTGTAGTGTAGGGGGAAGTGTTTTAGGGTAGTGCTGTAGTGTATGTGTAGTGTAGGGTAGTGTTTTAGGGTTTTGGGAAGTGTAGGGGGCATTGAGGGTAGTGTTGGCTTGTAGGGAAAAAAAAGAAAAAAAGAATCTCTATGTGTAGTAATAACCTGCGAAGTAATGTACTGCTAAGTAATGCCACTCTCTTTGTTTTTCTATGACTTTGCGAAGTAATGGCATGCGTTATAAAATGCTGCTAAATAAAGGCACTTGCGAAGTAAAAACTTCGTTAAAAAAAGCATGCTAAGTAATGGCATGCTAAGAAACATCATACATTCCTCTAGAATGCTTTTCCACTTTAAAGTGGGCACTAGGTATACATATTGGACACTCTGACTCAGCTCTTCAGATCACTTCTGGATCTGTGGACTGTGGAAGAAGGACCGCCCAGCTGTGATGTCTACCCAAAGCCTGCTGTTGCTGCTCTGGGACTTTGTTGCTGCTGTGAGCTGCCCTGCTGCTTCCAGCCAGCCCGTGTGCACCCATGCACACAGGAAATGTCCAAGGGTCAGTTGACTGCCCCTGTTTATAGTCAGAGAGACATAACAGGCTTCTTCAACATCCATGCAACTCCTTGCATCTTGACTACTCAGTGCAACATAACTCTCCGCCAGCACTGGCTCAGTGTGACACATCTTATCTTCGGCATTGATGCATCAGAATGCAAAGCCCGTAGCCCCAGCAGTGTCTTCTACAACAACACAGCTCAATGTCGTCACCTGCCCAGTGCAATGCATCTTGTCCTCAGTGCCGATGCAGCACAGAGCAAGTCCTTACAAGTTTCTGTCAATGGGTTCTAGACGACATGCAAGGCATTGCATCACAAGCTTCCGCCAAAGGCTTTATCGACTCCACCGCTGCACAACACATATCCATGATAGACCTCACATTCCAGCCCCTTGTTAACGATTTCCTGACAACAGCCTGCAGAGCTTGATGCAAGACTTTGCATCTCGATGCACAGGCCATAAGGTACTTGTTCAGCAGATTGAACTCAATCCTGTATCCAGGTGGTGCTCCATCACGATCAGCCTGAACTTGTGAGTTGGACCCGGTCGACCACAACCAGATAACCTCAGCTGACGCTTTTTGCTTCTATTTTAAATTGAATATCTCTCGTTCTACTAATGGGATTCTTATTGTTTTGGTGTCAAATAATGTATTACATTTTACTCTATTTTTCTAAATTGGTTTCTTGTGTTGTGTTTTGAATTTATTACTGTTTGTGTGTTGAATAACTACTTTATACATTGCCTCCAACTTAAGCCTGGCTGATTTTCTGCCACACTACCAAAGGGTTGAGCACATGTTAATTTGTGGTTTGCTTGTGCTTCAGCCTGACAAGAATGGTGATTGCTGCATGGGTAGGATTTCACTCCCCTTAGTCAGTAACCTATGTTCCTGCTTCCTGTGCTTTTGATATTATTAGGGTGGTTTGTTACCCTTAAGTATTCCATTGTGATAGACAGAATCAGGAAATGATGCAACTGTAGTGACAGCAGAGCAGTTGCTCTCATACTTTCTAAATAATCAAGAAGAAAGAGTAACTATGTCAAAATGCATTAACATTGGAAACATGAGCAATACGCACCTTTTGTGCCTATCAAATAAGTCCACCAACTTATTGTGTCGGATAGGGATTCCATTCCACATTTCAGCAAAACAGACTTAGGTCATTTTCGCATTACTAATAATTCAGCATAAGAATGTAAACTGATTGAAGACAGATTTTTAAAGATCAAAATTGGTTAAGTCTTATTAACCCCTTCGACGCTCATGACGAGCTGGGCTCGTCATGAGGTAGCCTCCTGGCACGCTCATGACGAGCCCAGCTCGTCACGTAACATGCGAATCTGCAAAATCCAGCGTACGGGTGGAAATCATGCCGCACGCATGCGGTTAAACAGGTTAAGGAAAAGCATCCTACATTTATACTAGGATCTTCTGTGATATCACTGAAAGAGAAAGTGAAAATTGCAAAAGTTATTTTTCTTTCAGCTTTATTCATGTGAAGTTAAGTTAAGTCTATATTCTCAGTTGCTATTTTCCCACCTAAGTGTATTTTGCAAATCCAAACCCTGCAAGATTAGTAATATAGAACAGAAGTTGCTAGAGTTGTGATGAGCTTCAAGTTGGTCCATTACATTCCCTTCATTCTAAGGAGATCTAAAGATACTTTTAGGAAATTGCAAGCTGAAAAATTAGGAACAACAGCAGGAGCTAACACACACTCCAAAGAGAACACATTTTCCCCATCATGAGGATATTACATTGGCTCCCAATTAAAGTAAAAGTAAAGATTAAAGCCTCAATTATTAGACAAAACAGTGTCTTTTGAAACACCATTGAATACCTCAAAGACAGGATCCAGCTTTGCCAACCGAACAGGACTTGACAATCAACTTAGAAATAACATTTCAAGTAAGGAGAATGCCAACAGATTGGGACTCTTTTCCTTTCCATCCCAGCTGTATGTGGAATATTTTGTCAAAGACTAGAGACCAAACACTCTTCATATGCCATTGATGATCAAAAACTGAAAATATTCTCTTTAATGGATGACTCTCAAGTTAGAACTTCTTCCTGCATTGTTTAATACCAAAATGGGTTTGTCAGTGTGTTATAAGATAATGATGATTATGATGATAGGGAATTGATTTTAGAACTATATCCTGCTGGTTGTCACACAGACATTGACCCCCTTCTCCTAAGAAAAACCTGAATTCTAGAGTAACCTTCTCCAAGACCTTTAGAAGCTGAAAGCCGAAAAGGGCATGTCTGCTTGTGGAATGTAACCTGGTGGGGGATCTTGCCCTGCTAAGCTTATGTTATGTGGGTCTTGAAAGAGTTTTGTCCAAAGGGAGTTCCTCCTCAGGGAAACTAAACCAAGTTCAGTGAAACCAGTACAGTGAGGTGTACCACAAATTGCATTTACAAATTGTATGGGTCCTCTGCATTGACCAGTTATTTGATTTAGTGTTGAGATGTTCTCATCACATTTCGTCGAGCTACTCTGTTAAGATGCATCACTAACCAGTAGGAGAATTCTGTATGATATTATATAAATTCCCAGATCATAGGGTGAACTCCGTGCATTGACCCACCATTTCACACCACTGTGCTTCTTTAACATCATTCAGCTTCTTCCATTGTCATCTTCGGCACTGAACAAACAACTTTATTCTTGCAAATTGACACTATTTTCTGGACCTTTAGCAACTACGGCTCTAGTCCTGCAGTCAATGTGCCTTCATTCAACATCACTTCAGCAGGTGAGAAAATGCGGTTTGACTAGAGGACCTAATTGAAATTCCAGTGGCCGTTTCATGACCATTTGCTACTTTTGGCCATATGTAATTATAGGCTATTTTTTATCCTTTAAGTTCCTCATAATTTTTATCCACATTTTTCCCATTTCAAGCTTCATTACAAGATTGATCTAATGTTAAACACTGGGGGTAAATGGATTTTATAGCTAATTTTACAATTAATGATGGTAACGGCTACTGTACGAATTGTGCCTAAACCCTAAGAGTGTGCCTGTGTATATTTCTTCAGGTAACATCTAGAATAATTTGCTTGGCCGAACAGTAAATAAATGGGACTACTGTCAGGAAAAACTGGTCTCAATATCCTGTAAATGCACATTATTTGCCTTTGTTCGTAGATAATCTTATAATCGGGTGACAGAATTGACGTCCTTCTATGTTGCACGGCATTGTATCAAGCTGTTTTAATGCTTCATTTTAACTCCGCATGGAGTATAAAGCCTTGCATTTCATATCTTATTTAATACGTAAGTAACATGGACTGTGATTCTGATTTCTTTTGTCATATATTGTAACTGTATTGCTTTAGTTTTGTTGCTCTTTTGCTAAGAGCTCTTCAACCCTGGCTTGGACTGATTAGGCCAACATAGGAAAGGTAACCTTGTGTTGCAGTTGCCTTCTGTGGGTCCGACTGTTCACGTCCTGTATGCGTTTAGTCAGTGATCAAATCAGCATTCTCACTAATCTTTCATGTAGCCTAATACTCTCATTCCACTCACATTTCAGCAGAAGAAGACATTGGGAACAAGCCAGGAAGAAATGTATTTCACAGATACAAAACTAAAAATGTTTGTTCTTGGAGGTGTTTAGTGTGGATGACAAGTTTTTTGGCAAAAATGCAGGGAGATTGATAACTAGAAACCTCGTTGGCAAGAATAGGAGCCAAGCTACATGCAATTTGAATAATTCATCCAGCCATAGCATACATATTGACGCTTTCTCATGGCACCAAACCATGCAATGTAATATTAGCCACAAACTGTTTGTCAGGACAATGTAACTAGAGGTGACCCGACCCAAAATGAAGCCATTTCAGATAAAGCCATGATGAACTACACACAGAATCTGGCATATGCAATATATTCCATCCAACCAGAAGTGCACAGAGCATGCAACAAATATAAACTTGAATAACATTTCTCATCCCATGTTTGAGTTATTGCTACTCATGCCCATCAAGGTGGCTGGCGCCACAAGCAAGAATGGTGAAGGGATGCATGTAGGGTAAATGTAGCAAAATGCAACAGCGGTACCATGCTGATAACTATTTGGCCTGTAGAACACACCTATGTCAACACAATGTCTATGTGTGCAAACCTTCACCCACAAGCCTTTAAAAAATATATATGGTGCGAAAAGCATGTCATTGTTCCTACCTAACCATAGCCACATCCTGATTCGATTCATGAGAAACCTTTGCCATTTCCACAATAGACCAATGTTTGAGCCAGTGTAAGAATGGAATGGGTGAACTGTGCATGTGCCAATAAATATTGGCCATCAGTGAATAAAATGTATGGAGCAAATACATATATGTCAAATCACTAATATCATTGACACATGCAGCACACACTGTCACTCTGTACATGGCAGATGCAGGCTCGGAGCCAGGGGTGTATTTTTTGGGGGGAGCCTGGTCCCCAGTAATGACAAGACAAAAAAGAGGCGCCTATGGGGCGGATTCAATCACAGATATTTCTGGAGAGAATGGGGCAATACGTATAGGCCTTAATGCATACCATACATTATTGGTGTTACTCTACTCAAATAAATAACAGTGATTGAAATTATAGGTGTGTGAAGTTGGCTGACTTGCAGGATTGAGTACTTTCTTTTTTTTAGTGCTATGGTTGGTTTCTTGTATTTTTTATTTAAAAGCAATTGTCGATATTTCTGTCCTGTGCATGTATGAATTTCTGCTGCAGAAAATCGTCATCGGCTGTAGGACTAAACCTTTCCTTGGGCAAAAGTCTGGGGAAAGTCTGGCCACAATAGAGAATAGTAAAGTTTGGCATTTTCAAGTCAGCTTTTAAAAAAGGGACCTTGCAATAAGACGGGCGGGTATCAGTCATGTTTGTAACAGAGTACCCATCCGTCAAGCTCTAAATTGGGGCCTTTATTATAACATAGGCATGCCACATCAGAGTTACAAGAATGTTGTTCTTAAAAAAAGCCTTAAAATACGAGATCTTCCTCGGACAGTCAGCAGCAAGACAGGTAAACGCGGGTGGGCCACTGCAAGAGGCTGGGACGAGTCCATCTGAGGCCTGCGGCTTGGATGAGAACATTAGTTTTATCTCCAGCCAAAGAAAATGAGTGAGCTAAGGGAACCCACGGCCACAAGACTCTGCTCTTTACAGTTATGGTCACGGTTTTTGTTCTATGCTAGCCTCTCAGCTTCACTTTATTCTTGCTTGCAAGATGCCTTTCATTTGGCAAAGTATCCAACTTCAACAAAACTAGGCACCCTTCTTTCATTCTCATGCAGCTGGTTCCTTGCTTAGACATCAGACAGCTAACCTTGCTTGCACAGAGATATATTTCTGCATGGTGAAGTTAGAAAAAGTGTGGACCTGCCACCTTTACTCGTAATATAAAATACGGGCTTGCAGCATGACAGATGAAAGCTACAACGCCATTGTTAAATGTCATTGTATCAGGCAGTTTTAATGGCTGCCAAGTTCTATTCCAAATTAGAAATCCACCATATCACCTCTATAAAAGAGCCACTGCTTCTCAAGATATCAGGTGTAATTTTAAGTGACAATACCAACTCTTCATAGCAAGACTGACATACCTTTAAAAAGAAAGCAACAACACTTCTCATAAGGAGAGTATACTAACAGGTAACATGGGAAGGTGGAGTCCAATTGTTAAGAGAATTGCCAAATAACACTGTTGGAACGGTGTAATAGGTGAGACTTTAATAGAACTTCAAGTATTTATTTGCAAGGGGATTTTTGGAAAGTGGCCAACAGCCATTTACAGAAATTGTGTTAATTTTTTCATTTGAAAGTGCATTGGGTCACTAACATTGCTCAAATCCTGATAAACGTTCAATTCAGCCCGAAGACTCTCATATCTTACCTTCAATTGCCCTCTCACTCTTTCATTTTTCTCCTTTATGCTGCTCACTTTCATTTATCTGTCAACTTTCCCAATATACTCTGTTTATTCTGCCTCTCTCATCCTTTGTTGTTCTACCTCTCTCTGCTTTCCTTTGTATATGTCCCTTTTCCTTCCACTCTCTGATGTTCTTCACCACCTCACTAATTTTCGTTGCATCACTCCCTTTTTCTCCCATTCTTTCTCCAACTCTCTCAACCATATTTTGTCTCCATCTTGTATATCGCTTACACACCCCACACTTCACCTTCCACTTTCTCTCCCTCTTTTAATTAGTACCATTTACACACATTGTTACTCCTCTGTATATATGTTTATGGTTTCCAGTTTGTTCTTTTTTATATGTATTCTCTTTCTCCGTGATACTTTTGAAGGCTCTCACTTGTGCTTTGATATCTCTCTTTATCAATGTATTCCTCACTTGCTTTCCCACCTTGTGTCTTTTCCCTAGCACCTCTCCTATGTCTCACTCATTCTTCTTCTCTCATTACATCCCCCTCCCCTTGTCTCCCCCTCCATGTGCCCCCTCTACTCATGAGTATGCTCTATCTGTATTTCTATCACTATTCTTCTTAATTTTATCCGAAGAGAGCTTTAACTGTAGGAATTCTAACCGATTGATATAATAGGACTGATAAGACAGAAAAAGGCATTCCTGGAATCTTAATTTCATAAACCCGCATGGCAACAAAACATTTCTTGGAGTTCCCTCTCCTGCACAGCCCTAGTCACTGGTGTTTTATGAAGTGTAATCTGGCGGGGAGCTACTGGACTCACAAACTGTAGCACTTCAATAGATTAGGAGGACTCAAATATGACATCTACATTGAAACAAGCCTCTATCAGTTATCAAATGGTGCTCTATCACCCTTTATTTCTTAGTTAACTTTTTGTAGTAGAGATGCACAACTTCTCAAAATGATTGCTGGAATAGACAATAACAGAGGCACAGCCTCCGTATATCCAAACGATGCAGTGAGACAGGCCACAGTTGGCAGGAACAGCCTGAACTATTTAGCACTTCTTTATCCAGGAAAAGGGATCAACGGGATTAACATGGTAAGGATAGACCAGCTGCTCTTCATTAGTAGGGTAGCCAACTCTGCGGAATTATGATGCACGGTGTAGGGACAAATCAAAGCATAGAGTCTCCAGGAATTGCCCATTAAAGGACTTTTCAACCATGTGAGATATCTTTACCTGACAAAAAATGCCAACCCTACCTAAAAGAATATCAGCCCTCTCGAGAGAGCTCAATATTCTGTTAATACATTTATTATAACCCTCATGAGAAGGAGTCAAACAATTCTAAAGTGGCCTCCTTGGGAGAATTATGCTGTACCAGTGGAGGCAGACCTGTCCTCCTGAGAAGTCAGTATTAGAGAAGCATCAATACTTTTCTGTTGAAAGTGTTGCAGTGCCTTCGGATAAGATCAGGCAATGTGTCATTAAAGGCAGTTCTACAGAGATGTCCTGTGACTGTTCTCCTAAAGTTTAGCAGTCCTTTTTCAAAGCACCTTTACAGTTCAATTGAAAAATATAGTACCCCTTTCCGAAAATGCTGCATTGCTTAATAAGGATTTGCCAACCTTACTGAGAAATGCCAGCACTATTTAACGAAAAGTATAGCAACCCTGCAGAGAAGTATTTATAGTGTTCAATTAAAAATATAGTATACCTTATACAAAGTGCTGGTAATAATTCAATCAAAGCTCAGTGACCTCTCTAAGAAGTGTTGGTATTGCTCCTCTTTTGAGAAGTTCCTGGGTTTTCCCAAAGAAAGTCCAGTTTGGAATTTTAAGTACTATGAACTGAGTTTTTGGTCTCCCTGTGGTACACCATCAAGCAATGTTTCACACCACGGATCTCTCTGTTTTAATCCACAATCTGGTGGCAGTAGGCCTACATGAAGTTTCTAGTCAGAAGCAGTTATTTACGATCCCACTATTACATTCTGAACAGTCCCCATTCTCTTTGGACGTTCCACTGGTTCTTGTCTTCCAACATCTAACTGCTGGCGCATTTATTACATCTTTCAATGTGGACTACCTTTTCTTATGCTGATGACACTCAACTTATCCTGTGATTTGACCTGCCCGTCTCCATTTCAGCACAAGCTCCACTCCTCCTTTTCTGGAATTGAAGTGTTGATGATTAGTATCTTACTGAAGTTCAATGCCAACAAAGTGGGTATAAGATTTTGGGATAGAAGGGATTGTAAAACCACACCATTTGGCCCAGTGAGATGGGTAGGTCTTCCTCACCAGTCCCCAAGGTTATTGACTCTGGCTTTTGCTTTGATACATTGCTGTCTTTTGGGGGAACAAGTGAGCTCTGAACCCTCTACTGTTTTCAGCAGATGTAGTTGCTGGAAAAGAGTTTTACTTTCATACGTCAACATCTGAATGCTGTGGTGGTGGGAGCACAAATTCTAGTGATAGGTGACCATGGTGGGAGTTACCTTCTGATATGACTCAGAGATTGACACCGACCAAGAAAATTGTGTTTAGGTTGGTATTTAACCTTCAGAAAGGTCTCTGAAGTTTCCCAGCTTCCTGTTGAGCAGTGGATCAATTTGAAGGCTATTAATGTTGCCACCAGGCCTTTTATAAGAAGGGTTCTAAATGTATTCATGCCAAACCTCAGCATAGGACCCCCCAGTTTCTTTGATCTGACTCTGTGTTTTTGCTGATGAACGTATGTTTTCACAAGCATTCTGAGCTTGGTGCTATGGGTTTGTCTCTTCTTGGCCCACAGCTTAAGAATGGTTTTCTGTTGGCTATTCAACAAATTTATAATCATTGAAGGTGTTTAAGGTGCTTAAATACCATCTTTTCAGTTAGCTGGATTTCTTAAGCACTCCTAGCACATTGATGTTTCTATTTAAATATCACAAGTACTCCGGGGTGCTAGAGGACGCGCAAGCAAGATGGCCGCACTTGGGTGAGGCTCTTGCTGCTCAGGGCCCTTAATCATCACAATCCTACTCTGATGCGCTATTAATGTGCTACAAAAGTGCTGCGAAGAGATCCGAACACCTCCTCTTTCAATCGAGGTGCCACAATCTGCTGCAAACAGCTCAGAGGCCGAGTTATAACCCTTCGAGCATGCCGCCTCTGGGCTTCCATAATGGCGGGTGTGTGCCTCTGAAGATCACTGTTCCTGCTCCTGCTGAGTCTGCTCCTGCTGAACCCGCTCCCACCCCGACTGGCAGAACCTGGGCCACGCGGCAGGCAGACCCAGTCTGACATGCTCAGCCACTTGCGACCTGACACCTGGGCTCACCTGCCCGGTGCGCTGAGCCCAGCCTGTCCAGTAGAACCCGGAAATCTGGTGCTGCTGCTCTTGCCTCTGGGTGAACCTGACGGCACTGCACCCGCAGTGTTATATTGAACACAGGCCCTGTGGGGGTCAGCCCTCAGTCGCTGCGGCGAGACTCCAGTATCCAGACACCTGGGCCCGGATACTTATATCACTTCCTCCAATTTGCCTGGTGGGGTGGAGCCCGGGAAAATTTTTAAAAAAAGGTGTCGCCCGACCCAGGGCACTTCAACCTGCATCGACTCTGCCGGGAGCCTAAGTACTACTGCGGGTGCCGTACCGACACCGGGTGAGTGTTGACTGGCCATGACTAGGGGTTTGCAGGCACTGCGCGACTAGGCCCCCCCTCCACTCTGCCCTGTCTCCCGTCCTCGACCATCAGTGCTGGAACCGGGGCCCTTTCACTGCCAGCCGTCACCGCCACAGTGGCCGCCCACCGTTACAGAAACAGGCACAGGCCTGAATATCGTTCGCGAGGCCTCGCCGTCCTGTGCCGGGATTTCTTTCTCACTCCTAGCAACCTGCTCACTACCTTCCTGGCATCCGCGCCGGCTCCTACTGACTCTCCTTCCAGCTGCAGCGCACGAGGCCAAGACAAGGAGGCCAGTCACTACTGACACTCCCATTACCTTCCAGAGGAGCGCTCAACACCGGAACACTGTAATTACCCTGGCTCCCAATTAAACACCATTGCTTCCTAGTGAGGACGACCACCCCCTTTGGGGAGAACGAGCCCACGCAGACCTAGACCGTGGGGGACTGCGGGTGAAGGGCACACACTACAACTGGGGCCTCATTGGGCCTGTTCTCTGCCTGCACTGCTCACCAATTTACATGGCTACGACCTCCGGGCTCCCAGTGGTCACTAATACGCCTTGTGCACTCAGCTTTGACACCCACCGATCTTAATAGAGACAATCTGTAACGTCCCTCTATGCCCAGTGCTACCTTTCCAGAGTCGGTGGCAACAGCATGCTTTATACATCCACTGACACTACTCTGGCCAGCCCTCGACTAGCAGCTGCCTGCCGACCCCTAACCCCGGTGCGACTCATTGGCGGCCAGCTACAGCAACCTCCAGTACCAGGCAGCTGCATTTACTGCCACCACCAAAGCCGAGGTCCTGTTTCCAACCCTGGCAACCTGAGCTCGACGCCAAGTCGCTACCACACCAAGCAGGACCTCCACAAAGAGAGCCATGGGGAAGCTAGACAGTAAGCAGTCTAAATTGACATTTGATGCCCGTAAGTCCGCAAGAACTTACCAGGAAGCCGATGAAGAGGCGACGGCCACCCACACTGCAGGAGCGACGACATCTACTGACGATCTAAAAAATCTCTTCCTCACGGTCCAATCGAGCCTCACCAACATTGAGGCCAAAATGGACTCCATGTCTGCTTGCCTTGATAACGCCACACATAAACTTGGCCAGCATGAAGAGCAAATAAAAAACACAGAGCACACCTCTATGAGCTAGAAGGTACCACAGAAAAACTACTGAACATGGAATAGATCCTCAAGGTCATTGCGGCCAAGAATGAAGACCTTAAATCAAGGTCACGCAGACCCAACCTCTGCATCCTTAGTTTATCGGAGTCCACCAATCCCAGGAAAATGGAGCAATTCGTAGAACCCCTCCTCACCACTCCCTTTGGCAGAGACACCTTCTCCGAGGTACTAGTGGTTGAGCGAGCACATAGGTCGTCGGCCACCCTCCTCCAGGAGCCCCTCCAAGGCCCATCATAGCGCGGATCCTCAACTACTGCGACTGTGATGTCGCCCTATGGCTGGCGGGGGTAAAACAACCACTATCCTATGAGGGCAGGGGGGACCCAATGTCACAGCAGGTTTGGGGTACTGATGTGGGAGCGGGGAGGGGGGCACTTGTTTACACCACACACCATGCCATAGATGGGACAGCCAGACACACTATTCTGTATTCATTGAGAGATGCATCTAGGACACCCTACACCCAACATAAACCACATGCTTGCGATGACCCAACCTAGCCCCCCCCTTGTTATAATCTCTTGAGATGGAATGTCCGTGGCATCAGAGATCCCCGTAAGCGCAGACACATCCTAGCATATTTAGCCAGACACAATGTGCACTGCACCATGTTGCTGGAAATTCACCTCAGTCCTGACTCTGCTTCCGCAGCCCTCTGGGCAGCGAACCGCAGCTTCTCCTCATATTCTACATACGCACGGGGCACCACAATACTGATCAGGCGTACCCTCCCATATACTGTGATAGGCTCTTTCGCAGACCCATATGGATGTTATTGACTCTTGTGGGAAGGCTGGAATCTGAATCTATTACGTTTGCCCGCTGCGATGGCCCCAACTTAGACAATCCTGAATTCTATCATATCCTGTGGGGACGAATCTTAGCCATAGGCTCAGATCACATAGTCTGGGGAAGTGACTTTAACGCCACCATAGACCCACCTATGGACCGTTCGCACCCTCAGCCCCACCACTACTCCAACACCCAGTGCTGCCTCCAAGGCCTACTGACTGAACATGACTTAACAGACGCATGGCGCTATCTCCAACCCACTGATAGAGAAGGCACTTGCTGCTCCGCCGTACACTCCTCATGGTCCCGTATGGGTCTAAAGGGCTGACTCTGTGGCTCACCCAATCCACACACCTGCCACACACCTACTCTAATCACTCACCCGTGCTCATAACTCTTGCCCCCCAGCGCAGACACCCCATACATATCCTGTTGGTTGCCCACCAACACGCTCCTAGATCCTGTGTTTAAAGCCAGCCTGGAACAGGAAATCGAGGTTCTTCCCCGCAACATACAATCTGTGCCTCAATACGCCACAGTATGGGTGGCTTTCAAAGTGACCAATCGGGGGTCTGCATTGCTAAGGATGTGGGGGTTACTCAAGGACATCTGGAACACCCTCCGCAACCTAGAAAAAGAGCTCAAGCAGCTAGACACCCAAATGCAGTGGCTGCCCTCCCCCACCTTGCAAACGAAAATACGGGACATGTTCACTGAATATCAGGACCCTGCAGAGAGAGAGTGGCGATTCAGAGGGAAATATTTCCGGGCACAGCAATATGGCAAGGGAGAACGCCCCGGTAAGGCCCTTGCAGCACTTACCCCCTAGATTCTCCAACACAATACTCAAAATCCTTGATGACACAGGCCACACACACAGGAGCATCCCTGACATCCTGGCCACCTTTCACAACTTTTACAGGACCTTATACCAGTCCCATAGAATGTCGATTACTGACTTTGCTCTATTTTCCAGGGACACTGCAATAGGATGGCTGGGAGACACCCAGCGAGAGTTTCTCCTGGTGGACTTTGAGGATGATGAAATAAGGGATGCGATAATGCAATTGAAATCAGGCAGAGCTCCTGGCCCTGACGGACTAACAGCCTAATTCTATAAAATATTCAGCTCTACCCTCATCCCCATCCTCAGCAAGGTCTACGAGGAGGCTAAAGAAGCCGGGACTCTCCCCCAAACAATGAGGGAGGCGCTGATCATTTCTCATCAAAAACCGGGCAAAAAGCGGTTCACTGCGACTCCTAGAGGCCACTTTCCCTTATAAACCTGGACGCTAAAATCATCGCCAAGATCATAGCAAACTATATCAGCCCCTTGATGACTGCCCTGCTGTTGCTAGACCAGTCGCGGTTTGTCCCTGGCCGGGGAACCTCACATAACCTCCTGACCCTCTTCCCCGTCCTGCAGGACATTGACCCAGCGGAAATGCAGGGACCGTATTCTTGGATGTGACCAAGGCGTTCAATTCCCTGGAATGGGATTATCTGGCCTTTGTACTGAGACAAATGGGATTTCCAATTCCCTTTCTTTCGTGTATTCAACTCCTCTACACTGACCTACAAGCTAGCCTCCTCATCAATGGCATCCGGTCCTCTGCCTTCAATATTGCAAGAGGCACCAGTCAGGGGTGCCCCTCATCTCACTGTATGCCGACAATCCCACCCTTTATCTCCGTAATCTTGCTGACAGCCTAAATCCGATCCTCTTGCCCTCCTCTACTTTGGGAGGCTGTCCAGCATCAACATCAATTGAGGCAAATCACAAATATTCCCCCTCACAGCCAGCACCATACACTTTGAACCAGACTTCCCCCTCACATGGTGTGCAGACACCGTCACTTACCTTGGCATTGAGGTATCTAGAGACAAAGTGGAGCTGATGAGAGCCAACTACGGCCGGGTACTAGACCTCCTCACTGATAAAATCACTCGCTGGATAGCCATGCACTCTCTATGGCTGGAAGGATAGCGCTAATAAAGATGATAATCCTTCCAAAACTACTATACTTATTCCTCAATATTCCGTACGCTCCCAGCGCTTAATTTTTTTAAACTTTGAAATCCCAACTGATCCGCCATACCTGGGGAGGGAAAGAGCCTCAACTGCAATGGGACACTCTTGTCTGGCCCTTTGCTGCGGGGGTTTTGGAATACCTGATATGAAACTCTTCTTCAACTGTGTACATGCCCACTACGCCACATACTGGATGTACCCGCCTCCCTACATGCCACACCTGGCAGTAGAGGATGGATACATGACCCCGACCCCCTGCTCGGCCTATCTCAGCTTCCCCCCCAGGGGCACCCGATCGACCCCTACCATGGTTGTTGCACAAATAAAGCCAGGAGAGATCTGGCCCACCGACTCAAGGTTGATATATTATACTCACCACTGCTACCCCTGTCAGGCCGACTAGACCTCCCCGTAGCGCAAGAAGGATGGTGTCGGCAAATGCTCCGGAAGCGCTCGGCCCTTACTTGTGGTGACTTATACAAAAATGGTACATTTTGCACCCGTGAAGAGTTCTTTGGAAACTGTGCCCCTACACCTCTAGAGCTATTTCTGTACGTCAGATTACGACAGAATGTTAGGTCACTCACCCTCGACTTTCCAAGCGAACCCCCACTATGGGCCCGTTGCACCCACTGATGCAGAAGGACACTCCCACTCATATAGTCTCTATGCTATACCGTACCACTCAGGCGGACTGCCAGTACGCTATCCCCCCCTGCGCTAGCACATTGGGAGGAGGAATAAGGCTTCCCCCTAACGGACAATCAATGGAACTACTGCTGCCAGCAAACTGGGAAAATATCCGCTAGCAGCAGGCTGAGAATAATCCACTACAAATACATACACCTCATATACTACTCATCAGCAAAATTTAAGCACTTTCGCCTCAGAGACAAGGACCGAAGTGACAGGTGCGGGGCGGAGGGGGCGATTTTTTACACATAGCTTGGGCTGTGCCCCTGTTTGGCAGTATTGGGCTGATGTACTAGAGGCGCTTACACTGATCACTGGACTACACATTCCAGACACCCCGCTTATCCTACTGTTGGGTTACACTAAGGAGCTGGACGCTCGCTACAAAAGTTATATCTCCCTAGCTCTCCTTGTTGCTAAACGCACAGTGGCATGAAGATGGGGATGGGGAGGGCGCCTAAATTTAAGGAATGGCTGCATGAACTTACATATTGACAAGAAGAGCTAAACACATATGCGGAGCTACTGCCACCAATGTCTCGCCTGCGATACATTGGTAACCGTTTACAGCAATATCTGCTGTCACACAAGCAGCAGATCAGAAGCAGCCACTGCTGAGACTGGGAGTGACTGATTGATATCCTTAAGGGAGAGGTGCAGCTATGCAGGGACTCTCAAGCCACTGTTTTTTTATTTTCTTTAAATAAGATGGGGTTGGGTGTAGATAGGTTCCCATTTACCAGAACTCTCGCCGTAGGATTTTAATATATTAATTGTACTGCCCTACAAAATGTATCCCCTGCTCTAATCTCTTCAAAACCACTAGCAGATAAGGCCACCTGACCCTGTTGAAGGCCTTGCTGGTGTCTAACATAATAAACCCAATAGAACTATTGTAGGCAAGATGTGCAAGTTACTTTTGTTGTCACACACTCTGCAATTTGATAAAATGTCAGAATTTGTGAAAGTGGTTTTGACATTTAAACGGACTATGCAATGCATACAATATTGTAAATAGGAAATGGTGTAAATGTGATGTTGTCCTACTATTTAGAGTCACAACTCAATTCGTCAATAGTTGGTAACTGTAGTTGTGGTAACAATGCAGTGATCAGTTGCTGGTCACAAGTTTATGTGATCACTGAATTGCCTAGGGAAACATTTCACCATGGGACCACTTCAACTTTTGGAAACACATTGATGGCCTTCGTTGGAGCATGCAGTTAAACACTATGGCCTGCTTATCCCTGTCTACCCTGTCACTTTAAGGGGTATCGCTTATTTAAAAAAAAAATCTTATTTGGGAATGCAAATGGCTGGACAAAGGTCAGCTGTCCCTTGTAAGCCTTTGTCTTGCATTCTCAGAATATCAATGTGGGTCTCAAAACATTTTTAAGCAGGTCGTTTTGCTATAAATGGACATTTTGTAATGTGACCAATTTGTACACAAGTTGCATCACAAATTACATTTCTGTTTGCAAACCAGTTAGTGTGCAAGTTGCACATCTCTCTGTTATGAAAGGAAATAGAATATCTTGCCCAGAGAAACTGGGGGCATATTTACAATGGAGGTGACAGAGTATGGTATTAGTCTTCTTGGCTTCACGCCGCTCTCTGCCACTTCTGAAACGCAGGGCTGCACCATATTCACAACAATACGGTGAAGCCCTGCATTTCCCCCTATGCTGGCGCTAGACTTAGACTCCTAGGACCAACGCAGGCACCCTTGCATTATAGTACAAGGGTGTCTGCGTTGCAGGGGAAGATTTTTTATGTGCCGGAAGGTGTCCCTTTAAAGTTATGGGGTGAGGTGCTACTGCCTCTTGCCAAGTATTTGTGATGGTAGCAAAACTAACTCTTTAATGAACTTATGGGTGCAGATAAGGAGGTATGCACTTTCCGCAGCTAGATGCCAGGTTGCCACTCATGGTGGGGGCTTTTCCTTGACGGAATCCATGTAAGCGTTTCCGCAGACAGACCCTGAGAGGACTAGGCTTCTATTTTCTTAGTGTTTATTGCCTGTCCTAGACTCAGGAAGGCGTGGCAGGGCCTCTAGTGCCTTTCTGATTGAGTATGTGAACTTCATCACTCTTACAAGGATGCAGGTTTTTGTTTCCAAGAAACACCAGTCTGAAGCCTCCTTGCAGGACCTTGTGTCATTGACCCTAAAAATGGGGCAAAGTAACCATTGTCATTCGCTGGCCAATTTAGGGCAGCAGCATAATAGATGAAGCCAGGATTCCATTTGATAATTGTATAACCAACAAGAGATTCCTTTGTCTTTTCAAGCCCATGTTGAATTGAAGTCTGAGATTTTGAGAGCAATGAGCCTCATGAAAATATTTTTCCTCAAGCCTGGGCTGATAGGGCTTCCCATAGGCACTGTTGGGCTTTTCCTACAGTGTAGGACACATCCAATGCTGTTGTGTTGGTGTTGTAGTGGAGAAAGGCCAGATTCTTTTCATAAGCTTCACAGCATTTGACACGGCAGCTTACCCAATTGGGGGCACTAAACTAGCTTCTTTCAGGGCATTCCCCATGTCTGTGGTGTAAAGATTGAATAGTAGTGGGGCAAGAACGCCTCCCAGTTTCAGTCCGTTGTTGGTTTCGACTTTTGATAATAAGGCTGAGGGGCTTATAGTGAGCTGGACCCAAGTCCCCTCATAGAGAGCTATAATTGCTTTCAGAAGCATCGGTGGGATCCCCCAGGCTGTCAATTGTTCCCAAAGTCTGCCTCTATCACCTCTATCAAAGGCTGTGCTGTAGTCTATGAAGCAGCAGAACAGCTGCAGATGCATATCTTTGAGTCCGCTGGTTTAGAGCGGTATGCCAGGGCCACATTGTTGTCAATTGTTGAGCTGAGTGTTTACCCTGACTCCAGTCTGATGGAATGGGAGAATTCCGATGTTGTTTGCTTATTCCTCCAATTCTTGCAATAATATTGTTGCATAGGCCTTGGCTTCTACGTTGAGCAGTCCATCGATCTAATATTCACACAATCAAAAGATAGGCTGTGAAAAATGTTACACACCAGGAAATAACCTAGGTTAATTGTGACCAAGGTAAGCTATCACAGTATATTTACAAATGAAATGTGAGCCGTCTCATGCTAAAGACATTCTGTAAGAATCAAGTCATATAAGTACAGATTCACCAACAAGGCAAAATCACATACATAGATGTAAGTACAAAAAGTGTTGTGTACAGGTCTGCAGCACAAAGTCACTTATTTCAACATCACGTTTCCCGTATGAAAAAGGACTACATTGCAATACCTATGTGCCAATTTAAGTTCAGCTGGGCAAATTGCCATGCGCAATGCATTAGCTGATGTATGAATGAACCCAATTTAAATGTCCATGTTACATGCGGAATAATGGTTACATTTACTA
Organism: Lissotriton helveticus; assembly: GCF_964261635.1. Classification (NCBI taxonomy): domain Eukaryota; kingdom Metazoa; phylum Chordata; class Amphibia; order Caudata; family Salamandridae; genus Lissotriton; species Lissotriton helveticus. The sequence goes on along the minus strand of NC_136063.1, from coordinate 1,705,731,573 downwards.
AGCAACTCGTCAGGCGCACTTATGTAAACTAATCTCAGACTATGCAACTGTTATGTGGGCAAGCAAGGACATCATAGGTGAAAATAGGACAAATGTATGTGTGGGTGTCTAACTTGATGCCACAGTCACCACCAATATAGCTCATAATGTAGGCAAGATAATCTGATCCTGATGCAATTCTCATATAGCTGATACAAATATTCTGACTTACAGATCATACTAATCTTCCGGCTAAACATGAAAGTTAGCATGTTGAGATGTGTTGTATGTCTTACACCATGTACAATATACGCATTAACCCATACATTTTGAATATACATTTGTAAACCAGGGGTCAACAGTACCTAAGACATATTTGTTAAAAGTTAAGGAAATGTATATGATTTTGCTTGCATACATAACATATAGTTAGTTATGTCTAAGTTACAATCTGCGAAATCATTGACTATTGGCATTTCCCAATTTTCAGGTGACCAAGGATATCGTTTGCAGCTGTGGATTATGACCCCGATTTCATAATGCCCAGACGTATGGGCATATAACATATATTTTGGCCCTAAGCAAAACTCAAAATTTTGTGTAGTGAAGGCTTGGGATTCTAAAGTCCTATTTCTGTTGCCTTGCATCAACAAATCAGGCAGAAGACCCCCTATGGTCTGAAAGATTGTTTTAGTCTGTGCAATATTGCATAACATCTGTCCTAACCAAATGTGCAATGGGACTATGAGACTACCACCCCACCTGAACATGAAGAGGAAAATGAATCTGATGCAGATATAGAGAACACAATGACAGGTCATGTGAAATGGTACCACATTTTTGCAATTTATTTTTCGTAATCCACGGAAAAACAATGGTCACTCAGTCATAATGTTTGCTTTGTAAAAAGAAATCCATTTTTGCACATCAAAAAATCTTAACGTTCGCATCATTTAATTTTGCTTGACAATGATGATCTAATCACTGTTACAGTCATCAAAAAGATGTGAAGACTTATCAGACAAATATGTGACATTCCATGGTATTTTGTACAGGCAATATATTGAAGTCATGATTATATCTGTGTAACATCAGATTCACTTTCAACATATACTGTTTAGAATGGCCATACATGTGAGCCAACATATATACATGGCCCTCAAGGCATGGATCTTAAAAAATATAATCCACTCACATCAACATGACTGTTCAGCTGACAACGCTTCACAATGCAAGTAACATTTGCATCCTTACACTTCAAAAGTCCTCATGTGGCCTATCAAAAATATGACACTTGTTGAACATCATGTCCCACTTAGACCGACAGATGCAACAACTAGCTGTATACTGTTGTGACTGTCTCAAGAATGGTAGATGAGAAGGCCTATCATCCAATACGTAATGTGTGTGTCAAAATACTTTATTGTGTGATTACTTAAAACCATTACAATTGTTTTTTTTTTTAAACATGCAATTTGTGTGGACAAAACACAGGTTTTTAAAAAGACTCAAGTTAGTACTAGAACTAGCTAAAAAAAAAAGGGATGTAATTCAAAACCTTAGTTGTCGGAACAGTCACAGCGTTGTTTACTTTTTAATTGAAAACGGGCAACTAGGGTTTCGTAGTCAAAAATTCGTATATTCAACATTTAAACAGTTAATATTTGGCAGAAAACACTGCTAAAATGGACGATGCTAAGTAATCAAGGGTTTGTGAATTGAACGTAGGGCAGCATAACATCGCTGCCAAGTTGAGGGAGATTGGCTGTGCTGTTGTTTCCCAACAACTTGGCGGCTCTGTTGACGAATTTTGTAAACCGAATGTTCAACTTCGTATTGTCTGAATTCAGGACAGTTATTTTTGCCTGTCGACATGTTCGAGCTCCAGGTTTATTCTATTCATCCCGCAATAATATCTTTCTGTAATTGAGCAAAGCAGGGCATGCACATGCTCTGTGCTCCATTGCTTCAGAGTAGTAGCCACACCCGCAGCATTTAATGATGACACTTGACCATCGCCATTCAGGGAAATTCTTTAAAGCAGGCCATTCAGCCATCCTTAAGGCAATACACTTTATCTTCAAAAAAAGTGCAAGCGGGGAGGAGCTTGGCGGGCATCCATGATGGCCGCGTGAGCACAGCGCTCTCCGGACCCCCGCCACTCCCGGCTTGATATCCTGACTATATCCTGATTAATTACGAGGACTCTTGTAGAGGAACCTGGGCTGATCCTAATGCTGTTTTTGGATTGCGAATTGGGCCAGGGGCACGGACGCTACGTCGACTCAAACTTTCGGGCCCGCCCGGGTGGTGCGCCCGGGCCTTGGTGAGGCTCTGTTGCCGTGTCTGAGTTGAACAACAGCGGCAGGGAGATTCGACTTGGGGGTCCCCCTCTTAACTTTCGGTTTCGATTCTGCTATAGACTGCGTCTTCCAGTGGAGGTGTCTGGCCGGTGTTGAGTCCAGCGGCGCGAGGTGGCAGTTGCACCTTTTGCCTGCTTTGTGCCCTTCCAGGCCGGTTCACACCTCGATGTGCCCTCGTTGTTGACTTTTGGCTCCGACGCACTGTCCTCCTGTGGCCATTTTCACCAGGTCGCGCGGGTCCCTCGGGGACGTGGTCTCCACCATGACTGGCAGAGGGGACCAGGAGAGGCGAAAGACCAAGACGCCCCTTCGCGGGGGCCCGGTCCAGTCTAACGTCATGGACCGGTACACGTAATCGAAAGGGTCCCCTGGAGCCGCCTTGCCTGGCCCGAGTGCGGTTGGACACCCTTCGGAGGCTTCGGCAGAGCCATCCCTGCAGGACATCATGGGCGCCATTTCTGGCATGAGGGAAACCATCGGTCAACAATATGAAGCTCTGGCCCACAAAATTGATACTGTGGCTATTGATGTGAACTTGATTCGGGCTGACTTATCTAAAACCAATGAGAAGGTGAAGTCATTGGACCTCAAGTCATCTAGTCTCATCTAGTCTCACGGCCGACGTCTCGGAGATACAGACGGAGATCGGCAACCTCAGAAAGGTGAATGATTTCATGACTCAGCACTTGGAGGATTTTGAAAACAGAGCACGGCGCTGTAATGTGCGTGTGGTTGGTGTTCCGGAAAATCCCGAACCGCATTCTGTTGATCTCCTGGTTGAGGACTTGATACAAAACTACCTTTCTCCATCTGGCTTAAGCAAATTCTTTGCGGTGGAACGTGCCCATCGAATTCCGGGTGGCCAGGGCAAGCCGGGCGCCCCGCCGTGGCCCATTGTTGCAAAACTCTTTCACTATAGGGACCGAGACGCTATCCTGCAGGCCTCGCGAGTTAAGGGCCCGGTGGCCTTCGAAAATGCCACGGTGAACTTCTACCCGGACTTCTCACAGCTTGTGCAGAGACAGCGTATGGGCTTCCGTGGAGTCAAGAAACGTCTTCGGGACTTGGGACTGCGCTACGCCATGCTTTTTCCTACCAGGCTGCGAGTTGAATACAATGAACGAACCCTTTTCTTTGATCGGCCTGATTCGGTAAATGACTGGCTGGACTGTCTGCCGGACCGGCCCCACTTGAATGAGCCCGCCGAGCACCCGGGTGGTGCCGAGGGTGGCGTAGAAAGTTGACTTTCTTGTATGGTCCCCTGTCTCCGTACAATGTGATTTCTTCCTGGGTTCTGTACTTGAGTGCCTCTATTTTCTGTGTTTTCTTTTCTTCCTTCTTTCTGTCGGGGTGGCGGGTGGGACAGGGGCCTTTTCCTCCTCCGGGGGTTTTCGGGCGACAGGCACACTGCATGTTGGGGTGGCTTTTTTGCTTACTGCAGGGGTGCAGGGTGGGGGGTGTTTTCTTGGATGTTGGGGGGTGGGTTGGTGGGGTGTTTGAGGTTTGTGTTTTGTTTTTTCAAGGCGACTCTATCTTGCTAATGGAATTTTCAATGTCATGCTCTTTGGGGGAGGGTTCCTGCATCGCTTGGTGGGATGGGGGGTAGCGGGTTGAGGTTTATTTCGTGGAACGTCAATGGTCTGGGGGATCTATGAAACGGGGGGTGGTGTTGCGATGCTTGCGACGTCTGTCTCCCGATATTGTTTTTCTGCAGGAGACGCATTTGGTGGGTAATACTTGTAAGGCCATGAATAGGTGGGGCTATCGTCTTGTGACGCACTCGGGGTTTACCACGGGTTCCAGGGGGGTGGGTATCCTTGTCCGGGCCTCCCTTCCCCTGGCGATAGATGAGGTGATCCTCGATGATAGGGGGCGTTACGCCGTCCTCGTGGGACGATATGAGGGCCGGACCCTGTCTCTGTTTACCGTCTATGTGCCTCCCGGCCTGCAGGCCTCCACCTTCTCCGATTTGGGCCGAGTGCTGTTGGGACTCCCTGATGGTGCTCTTTTTATGGCTGGTGACTTTAACTCGGTTCTCTCCGGTCTGAGTGATCGTTACCCCCCGAGGGATACTCCTTCGGCCCAATTGTGGCTGGGTGGCTTTTTGGATACTTTTGGTTTGGTGGACTGTTGGAGACTTCTGCACCCCGCTCAGCTTCAATATACCTTCCATTCTGGGGCCCATGGGAGTCTGTCTAGACTGGATTATTTCCTCATGCCAGCGGCACAGTCTTCGGCTGTTCGGGAGATTAGACACCTTCCCCGGGGCATCTCGGACCATTCTCCGCTCTGGCTTTGCTTTGATGTGGGGGTGGAGGCGGCGGGCCGGGTGGCTCCTATCAACCCTTGGCACCTGACCTCCCCTGGGACCCGTGGCCTATTGATTAAGTCCCTGGATAACTATTTTCTAGACAACGAGGGGTCTGTCTCCTCTGCGGTGTCCCTATGGGAGGCTTTTAAGACGGTGATTCGCGGGCAGGCTCTGTCTCTCATTGCTGAAACCAAGAAGGCGAGGAACCGGGAGGTGGTGGATCTTGAGATGGAAATACTTGAGATGGAGGCTGACTTGGAATCGACTGTTACTCATGACAAACTCCATGCCCTGGGTCTGAAGCAGTTTGCCTATAAGTCTCTGGTCACAGATGCGGCTAAAATGATGTTTAGAGAGCAACAGGGTCAGTTGTATGATGTTGGGGACAAGGCGGGTAAATTGCTTGCCTGGTTAGATAAGAAGGAGAGGGCGAATCGAGTAGTGCCTGTGATCCAGACTTTGAATGGTGTGAGAGTGACGGACCCAGTTGAAATAGTGGAATGTTTTGCGGACTATTTTCATTCGGTTTACTCCCCAGTGTCGGAACGTGATGCAGACGACTCTCGCCTCTTGCTGCGCGACATAGCTTTGCCCTGCCTCTCTGATTTGGAACGGGTCTCTATGGAGGCCCCGTTCTCTACAGACGAAATAGCGACTGCGATTCGCTATCTCCGTTCGGGCAAGGCTTTGGGCCCGAACGGATTGCCAATTGAGTTGTACAAACTGCGTCCTGATAAGATTGCACCCTATCTTCGTACCATGTTTTCAGAGTCCCTTGAGCGGGGTGCTCTCCCTTACGACCAGCGCCTGGCTACGATCGTTGTAATTCCTAAAGATGGTAAGCCCCGTGATCTTTGTTCGTCCTATAGGCCCATTTCCCTGTTAAATGTTGAGCCCAAGGTTCTAGCCAAGCTCTTGGCTACCCGCCTCCTAACGGTCATTAGTGACTTGATTCATCCGGACCAATCCGGATTTATCCCGCACCGTAACACAGCTCTTAATCTGCGTCGCCTCCACGGAGCCATTGCGAGGGCGGGGCTTCTGACGGAGCCGGCCATTTTGGCTTCATTGGACGCCTCGATGGCCTTTGATACGATAGAGTGGCCCTACCTTTGGGCAGCTCTTGAGAAGTTTGGTTTTGGCCCGGGGTTTATCGGATGGGTGAAGCTGCTGTACACTGACCCCCTGGCACAGGTTGTGGTTAACGGTCGAGTTTCTGCTCCCTTTTCTCTCGGTCGGGGGACCAGACAGGGGTGCCCCTTGTCTCCACTGCTTTTTGCTCTCGCGTTAGAGCCGCTGGCTGCGTGGCTTCGCTGGGAGCCTTCTCTCAAGGGTATACGTTGGTCCCCAGAGTTTGAAGACCGTGTTTCGCTTTACGCGGACGACATTCTTCTTTACCTTACTTCCCCGCGTAAATCTTTAAATGTCTTATTCGATGTTCTCACCTCGTTTGGCAACAACTCCGGTTTGATTATTAATTGGGCTAAATCCTGCATCTACGTTATTTCTGGTGATCTGCCCCCGTTGCCAACTAGATTTCCTATCCAGGTTGTTCAATCCGGCTTCAAATATCTGGGGATTTTTATTACACGGGATTCATCGCTCCGGTTTGAACATAATCTCCTTCCCCCGCTTCTTAGACTGAGGTTGGACGTTGCTCGCTGGCGTAAATTACCTTTGTCGCCGCTGGGTAGAGCCGCCCTTTTCAAGATGATGTCCTTGCCGCGATTCCTTTACGCACTCCAGAATTCCTATGATGATATCCCCGCTACTTATTTCCGTGAGGTCGAGAGTCTACAAAGGCAATTGATTTGGGACGGGCGTCCACGCATTGCCCTGGCGAAGCTCACCATCCCTTGGTATGACGGGGGCATGGCGCTTCCTGATATCAGAAGATATTATTGGGCTACCCAACTATCTGCCATTAACCACTCCATGTACTCCCCGGGTCGGGATCCAGCCTTTGAAATGGATAGATTCCAACTGCCGGGTGGGGATTTTAATAGAGCGCTTTATTCTAGGTCGGCTGGGCGCCACCTTACGGGACCGACCAGGATTGCGGTTAACGTGTGGCGCGCGGCGAATGTGAGCCTGGGATGGGATGATCGAGTGACGCTGGCGACTCCGCTTTATGCCTCTGAACGTCTGGGATGTCTCTGGACGTCAAAGGGATTTGACCGCTGGGACATGATTGGAATCTGTAGAGTGGGTGACGTGTATACGAATGGAGCGGTGAAGTCTTTCGAGGCTCTTCGGACTGAATATGACTTGAGTGATAGGGAATTCTTTCGGTATCTGCAGGTCCATCATGCCCTCGCTTCTGTTCTGGCTTCTGGTGCCGCCATCCCCGAGTCTTTCCCCCTCGAAGATCGTATCCTGGATGGCCTTCTCCCCGATAGCACTATCTCCTTGATTTATAAGAAGCTGATTCACAATCGTTCTGACTTGCTTGTCCGCCTCAGGGAGGCCTGGGTCGGTGACGGGCTGGAATTGGATGATGAGGATTGGCAGTCGGCACTGTCTTCTCCGAAAGAGGTCGCCATCCCTGCTCGTCTCCGTTTGGTTCAGCTCAAGATCCTCCACCGGGTGTATGTTACGGGTCCTCGTTTGGTTGTGATGGGTTTTTCCCCGGATGGTTTATGTAAACGCGGTTGTGGGATGAGTGCTACATTTCTTCATATTATTTGGGAGTGTCCGAGGGTGGCTGCCTATTGGTCTGAGGTGCTTGCGGTAATGACTGATGTGACTGGCGTTGCTTTGGGGCCGGAGGCCCGGAGATGCCTGTTGAACGTGTGGGAACCTACCGATTATTCGGTTGCCCAGACCAGATGGGCGACCCTGGGATATATGGTTGCGAAGCGGGACATAGCGCAACTTTGGGGCTCGCACAGGCCCCCCACTGCTTCCGTGTGGGAAGAAAACATGGACTGGTCTATGTTCCGCGAGAAGACCGTTTACACGGCCAGGGGCAGACCTAGGGCATGGGCGAAGATCTGGAGTCAGTGGAACGCCTATCGTGGAGACATTTGTGCTCCTCCATTGGTTGAGGCCCCCGATGTTACCTTCTCTCCCTAGGCCGGCGTTCCTGAAATGTTGTATATTGTCCTTTGGTTGCTTGCCCTCCCCGCTGCCCCCCCCACCTTGCCTTATCCTATTGAGTATGACTCCGTATTCTTGATTAGTGGGTTTCCCCTCCCCCTCCTGGGCTGACTCCGTTTAGTATGCATTCGCCTTTTTTTGATGTTTTTTTTTTGTATACATAAAATGAAAAATGCCTTATTTTGTTTCATAGTGTGGGCGACATCTTGTATCCGATTTGTGCCGGGCCACCGGAGTGGCTACCATTGTCTTTATCATATTGTGCCTTGATCTTAGCGGCCAGCCCGTGCGGTTGTAGGCCCATCTCTGTAAACCTGATTTTGTTGCTCAATAAAAGTTTTTAACCAAAAAAAAAAAAATAAGTGCAAGCGTGCTTGATAAATAAGATGATTTGATTCCCGGTTTGATATCGGAGGCATGTTTCCTTCTGGATGATGTTACCCTATCAGCATGAAAGGATAACAGCCGGATGCTTCTCTTAATAACAGCCTTTAGCACCAACTGAGATGGATTTGTTTCCCAGTATTCCTTGACTCCGAGTTGCTGTAGGGAGCAATCCAAATGGAGCCGATGTTTATGGCTGGATTGGCCGGTCGATATTTTTTTTCAAAGTCTGGACTCCAAGCTACTCTCCCGGGCATTGCGCAGCCTATTGCAGAGCTTAATAAACGCACCTGCCTTGACACTGTATTGATCCAATAGGACAAGTTTGAGTCTGACTTGGGCTGGCAATGAGGATCTTGGCAGACGAAAGGCTTATTTGAAAATTTTGATGGTTAATTTGTATAATAAAATACTTATTGAGCTCATCATGATCTCATGCCCTATGATAAGGAGTTTGTGATTCTTGCCTTCATTACCTTTAGTAATTGGGTTAGGCTTGGGCCGAGTAGTTGTTTCAAAAGTTTCGCTGAGGCGACCTCAATTGGCAGGGCTTTGACCTGTACTGCCTCTTTCTGCTTTACAAAAGAGCCTCTAGTGTCAAGAAAAATTCTCAAATATTTGTAGTGGGATACTGATTCAATCTTCTCATTATTGAAGAACCACCGTCCTCTCTGAGGCTTTTGCTGCCCAAAAGAAATTGTTTTTATTTTTGCCAAATTCAGTTCAAGATAGTTTTTTATTGTGTATGGAAGTAGCCGAGGAAGTAACCGCTGTAGGCCTACCTTTGTGTGGCTTAATAACACTAAGTCATCAGCATATTGCAGATTGCTAATACGAGTTCCGTCTATTTTACGTTGTCAAGTATAAGGGATAGGTCAGAGATGAACAAATTAAACAGGAGTGGGGCCAATAGGCAGCCTTTTTTGACACCACTTTCAGTCTGAATCATCCTTAGCCCCTTCGCTGCTCATGACGAGCTCAGCTCGTCATGGCATATACCTCTCAGGTGCTCATGACGAGCTGAGCTCGTCATGACCACACCCGTTTTGGTTGCTGTCCCGCACAGCAGGGGAATAGCTCTAGCAGCGATGTGGTTAAGACATGGGAGCCTTCTCCCACATTTATTCTAATCCAAGTATTCGAATGGAGTCGAATTATGGCTTTTAAGAGGGCCGGCAGTATGCCCCAGTTCTCTCATTTTTGCCATAAACGGCCCTGTGGCACCCGGTCGAAAGCCGCCTTGAGATCAACAGAACAGCAGTGAAGTTGGTCACATTGAACTGAGGCTTTCTCCGTCAAAACTGATAATGCGAGTAAATTACTTGTTGTCCCTGAATTAGCAACAAAGCCAGTCTGGTTGAATGGGAGGCATTTTGTTGTTACAGCCTTGGCCGACAGCTCATTCAGTAATAAACTGGCATAATATTTAGCTTTGACGTTGAGGAGAGCTATCATTATATAGTTTTTGAGGTCATTTCTCTTACCGCTTTTGAAGACTGGGTGAATAATAGCACCTTTCCAGGAATCCGGGAATGTACGATTTACCCTGCTGTGTAAAAACAGGGGGGCCAGATATTCTCCTTACTGGTCTGGCTTTCCTAATTGAGCGAGCAATGATATTTTTAAACATTTCTGGTGTCATCGGGGACTCCATTGTTAATTCTTCACTCTTCTCCTTTCCCTCTGATGTTATTACAAAGCGTGAATAACTAAGTTATTGACCCCGGTCATGTCTCAGCACTTCACTTCAAAAGATGGTGGCTCTGTGTCGGTTAGTGGAGGGTGGCTGAAATGACCGTCCATGTTTGTCTTTTCATTGAAATGGGTTAATAAAAAGTGAGTCCATTCTTCTGCACTTATATTTGCCCTGTCCTGTCCATTTCCACCTAGTTGGCCCCTGTTCACTAGGGACCAAAATAACTTTATGTTGGAACTATTGCTTGCTGAACTTGAATCAGCCAAAACTGATCGGACGCTGCTTGTTTGTCCCTATGTATGGATGACTTAAAAGATTTCTGTGCTAGCTCATAGCTTTTAAATGGGATTGCATTTCCTGGGCCCTTCATGGCCTGGCGAAGGGCCAGGTTTCTTTGAGCTTTTAACTTTTTTGTTCCTAATGAGATGCGAGGATGAATTATTTGTTGTCGAGTCTGACTCTTAGATGGAAATTCGTTGAGTAATTGATTTACGAAAATTTACCAGCCGACTATATCGGGAACATCCTTGTCTCTCATAATTTTTCCATTATGGAGGAGGTCGCCCTAGCTGTCCATTTCATTCTCCTTAAGTTCTCTGACCGGCAGCCTGATAGAGTGTGTGCAATTTCCTGTCGGTGGGGAATATTGAATGATAGAGTTATTATTTGAGTTCGATGGTCACTCTCCCTTTACGGCCAATGTAATAGCTCTCAGGGGGAGTATTTTGCTACTACCTAATGCGAAGTCCAAATATGAATGAGTTTGACTGTTGGTTCTGGTAACGTGGGAAGTTCCCATTCAGTACGGTATACCCTGCTCTGCTAAGCTGGAGGACAATGTATTCGCCCAGTTTCGAGGTTCTGTAACCTGCTGGTGTTGATTGTAAGGCAAGGTGCGTGGGAACCGCTGGGAAGGCAATCACAAGGTCCTCAAACGAATTTTGGAAGAGGTCTGTGTTGAAGTCTCCAGAGATTAAACAGGTTATGCTACCGTACTCATTTAATGTGTACAAACAATGTCAATCAGACAATCCATTTTGGATGTTTTTTTCAGTGGTACATGGAGAGATGTAAACATTGAGCAGGAGTAACTGGCTCTCTGAAGTGGGACTTCCAACCACTATGACGGTAACCCAGTCTATGTCAAGTTTTAATTGTTTGATGCATTGGGACAATTTTGTAGAGATGTAAAACGAAAGCCCACCGCGTGGCCTACTGTGCTTGCACTATCTTGAGGCGGGAGTCATAAATTCCAGGTAGCCTCTGATAGGGATGCTGGATGCTGCTCAGACTTCTTGAAGAAGTATTATATCATGTTTTGTTATAAAACACAGAGTATCCTGAGATTGAGATTTTGGCACAAATCCGTTGATGTTCCAGGAGCATATTATAACTCTGTGATCGGTGTTGTTTTAATCGTGCTGATCCACGCGGCTTAAGAGCTTAAGATGTCATGCGGGCCTCAGGAAACATATTCTGGGGTTCGCAGTAATTTGGTCTCGATGCTGTTAGTTACTAAATTGTGAGCTTCCACTGTTGTTATATGGGACTCGTTTGACTTAAAATTTGCTTCAGGTCCCTGTTGAGGAATGGATATGGGGAGCGAGAGGGATGTCGGCTCACAAGGAAGGTTGGTTGTTGATGAAATGGGGACTGATTTGCATATAAGAGCCAAAGGGCATTGGCTAGGTGGAGTTAGCAAATTGAAACCATCCGAGCCTTTGGCTGCGTGGTGCGAGCCTGGTCTGTTGCTCTCTGCTTGAAGTAAGAGAGGGGCTCAGATGGCGGGGAATGTCGAATGGAAAGACGTAGTTGTGACTGACACATTAACAATTGGTGACTCCTCGGTGATTTGTGATTGAATTGTTCCCTGTGTAACTTGAGTAGCTGGATGCAGAGATGCCTTGAGGCTTTAAGCGGCTCTTCTATTAATGGACTGAGCTGCTGGTTGCAAGCTGGGGTTTGCACCGGGCACTGAGGGCGCTGAGGACGAGCCCCGTGCGGGTCTCAAGTTTGTTCTTTGAGGAATATCTACTGATTGTATTTTTAGTTAACACTATGTCCCCTTTCCAATTTTTCTGCAGTCTTTTTTTCCCGTTTAGACAGCCTAGGAGTATACTAATAGTGAGATATTGAATCAATGAGTGCGTTGGAACCTGATGTCGCCTTGATTGAAAGAGAAAGGGCTCGAGTTTGATCGGTCGTGGGGGCTGGCCCCACAGCCACGCCCAAACTTGATGCCTGGGGCAGAGGGGCAGAGTGTTCTGGTGTTGGCAACTTCTTAATTTCTGTTAAAACTGATGAAAGAAATTGAGGTAGTGAGGATAGAGAGTCAATGATGGGAGAACAGCAACATACTGATTGAACTAATTGAACTTAAGATTGGACTTTTGTTATCAATAAATTGAGATTTTGGTCAATCCCGGCGGTGTACACGGCGAGGGTGTTTAAAAGGTCTACCTGCAGGTCCATTTTGTATGAATAATAAGTAAGTGCTGACACCGTGGATTGTAGGGTTAGGAGTAGTTGTGGCCAACGTTCATTAATATTGGGCGGGGAGGGGGTTCCTGAGCTGTAGGCCGTTTTAGTTTGTTGGCCAAAAAAGACAGATGTAGAGAGTTACTGATTTTACTATTATAATCCCCACCTGAATAAACGTTTTGGTGTCATTGATTGACAGTATTTGCTAAGCTAGTTGGAGACAACAATTTGAAATTGCTTGAATGAGCCCTTGCCAAAGTTACATCTTGTTGAATACTTTGGGACTTCCTGGTGGATGGTCCATTGGGACTTGATTGTTATGGGAGGGGACTGACTTATCCGGTATGCGGATCAGAGAACAACATTTCGGGGGCCTGAAGTGAGCATAAGACGCCTGGGACTTCTTTTGAGTGGAGATCAGCCTTTTTTGAAGGACCTGGTGACGATAAGCAACTTGACCCTCTGTCTGCCGCAGGGATTATAAGATGTACCAGCATTTAGTGCGGAGCTAAAACTGAGACTAAGATGTTTGAAGATGGGACCGGGGGTATGTCGAGAGTTCTTGGTCTTGGCTTTGGAGCGGAGACTGAGGGGCATATGTATCAAAAACAAATTTTGTGAATCTCTAATTGCCATTTTTTGCGAATCGCAATTTGAGAATCGCAAAATGCAATGTATGTAGGATTTGCTAAAAGTTTTGAAAATCCTACATATTCCTTATTTGCGAATCGCAAATTGAGATTCGCAAATAAGAAATGCCTTTCCATTCATACCTATGGGCTAGGAGGCCCATAGGAATTAATTGGAAGACATTCTCAATGTGCGATTAGCAATTAGAGAATCGCAAATTGAGAATGCAATTCCAAGGTTGCAAAGGTGCCAAAAGGACACCCTGTTGCACCCCTGAAATGTGCATGTGTGCACATGTGGCGCACATACATGCCCTAAGGGCATGTATGTAAGCCACAAGGCACCTTGAAAAAATAAAAAAAAGTGTTTTTTAAAGGAAATCGCATATTACCACCAACTTGAAGTTGGTGGTAATTTACGATTCCTTATGGCAATATCGCAATTTGTGATACCTTCTAGCATAGCATTTACAGCCTGATTCATGAAAAAGGAATTCTGCGATTCTCAAATTGCGATTAACAGCGAATCGCAATTTGAAAATCGCAGATCGGCATTCATCATAGTTAGCGAGAAAATAAAGCGATTCGCACACGGCCGCAAAAAGCGTTAGCGAATTTCTAAAATCGCAGAAAATTCGCAATTACCCTCAAAATCCATGTCGATTTAGCGATATCGCAAATAGCGATATCGCAAATAGCGAGATCGCTAATTGCGAGATCGAAAAATACGAGCACAGTGATGACATCACAACCAGGAAGCAGGCAGTTCCCACCCCCATTCAGAACTGTGAGGCTGATCTCGAGGCTGCAGCTGAACAGAGCTCCTTCCAGGACACCTCCAAACTTGCAAATCCAACCCATTTGTGACTGCAGCAATGGCAGAGGAGCCAGCACCAGGGCCCAGTGACACCGGGCGCAAGAGGAAGCTCAAGTTCTCTGAGCAGGAGTTGGAGCACCTGATTGAGGGAGTGGTTGATAACCACTCCAAACTATTTGGGAAGGACTCCAGGAGGGTGCCGGAGGTGGAGAGACGTTGAATCTGGCTTGGGATAGCTGCTAAAGTTAATACTGTGGGCGTGACACACAGGTCACTGGATGAGCTGAAAAAGAGGTGGTACGACCTCCGAGGTCGTGCCAAGGAGAGGGTGGCAGAGAGGCTGGCCCTCCCAACACCCCCATGGAGGACCTCGTGGAGGACACTCTGGAGCCAGAGGCGTGCATAGGGGTCGTCAATCTGGACTCATCCCGACCCAGCCAAGACAGCCAAGGTAAGTGGCATGCGACTGCGACCCTGTCCCCTAACAATGGCCATGGCCCTATAGCCTCCCATATTCATCCCAAGTCATGCAAACCATGCACATTAGGTCATGCCGAAAAGCATTGTGGGACATGTAGTCTGCCCACAATGTACAAGAACCCCAATGCAGCCTCACATGTTCCAAAGTACGCAATGCCAAAGCCAGGCAGGGAATGTCATCCAGCATGCATGTAGCAACTGCACGTGTGACAGATACATGCAATTAATGTACGTCCAATTCCCCTCACAGGTGGCGCTGACAACAGCAGCGACAGCGACAGGCTGCTTATTGACGAGGCACGAGAGGATGCCGACGAGGTGCCAACACAGACACTTCCTGCACCATCAGGTGCAGCACCTCTCCCCGCAGCCAGGGCAACACCAACTGCGCCAGCACCATCAGGCGCAGCACCTATCCCCGCAGCCAGGGCAAGACCAACTGCGCCAGCACCATCAGGCGCAGCACCTCTCCCCGCAGCCAGGGCAACACCAACTGCGCCAGCACCATCAGGCGCAGACCCTCTCCCCGCAGCAAGGGCAAGACCAACTGCGCCAGCACCATCAGGCGCTGCACCTTTGACAACCACAACTCTACCACCAGCTGGACCATCTACATCTGGTGCAGCTACTGTGGTGACAGTGCGCACACCCACTGAGGGCAGCCAGCAGAACAGGCATGGCAGGGCTCGCCAGCAGAACACAGCACGCAGCGGCAGGAGGGGGATGGCTGTGCGCCTGCCAGGCCTGAGCATTGAGCGCCGGATGCTACGCATACACCAACTGCAGGCACGACGGCAAGGGGCTATTCAACTGCAGCTAAACAACATTGGCCGCAATGTGGCCAATGTGGGTGAGAGGATTGAGCGCATGACGACAGCCATGGAAGCCAACACTGCTGCGCTCATATCGCAGGGCAACTCCGCCCGCCGCCGCCACCTGCAGCTTCTTACGCGGCTGTCAGCCTACACCTGCTCTAACTATGTAATCGGGAATGCCACCTCCCGGCTCTCACGGCGGTCACTGGCGCAGCAGCAGCAGTTGATCCAATGCGTTGAGGATGTTGGACGAGTGTTGGAGCAGGTCACCACTGCCGTGCTGGCACTCTATCCTACTGGGCCAGGCAATGTGGGGGGGGGGACGACACCAGTGAGGGCACCTCCAGTGTCAGCAGCCTGTCTGCCTCAGTGGTTGGAGTGTTACGCCGCAGCACCAGGCCCACTGCAGGGACACGTGCCGTCCCAGAGGAAGAGCCAGAGAGGCGTTTGGGTGCTGCGCGCCAGAGGCGCAATTGAGTTTCATGTACAGTGGCTGGGACATTCTGCTGATACAAGCATGTCCAGTGTTTTGTTAGGAGCAGTATGGCGCAATACTGCTAGCATTTGATGAATGGAGACATAACATTATTATTGTGCATTTAACAATAATATTTATTCCTGCATCATACATCGGCCTCCTGTCATTATTTCCATTGGAATGCAATTGTGATTTGTTGGGTGAGGGGAGTGGGTGCACTAGAAACTGTTCATTGTGATGTGGTTGCGGCGTCTGTGTCCTTCAGCTGGGTTCTCCCCGTGTGCATGACGCACATGTGCAGGTGGCCGGTCGTCCCCTTCCGACTCACTGCCAGAGATCTCTACAGGTATCCGGCGCTTGGTAGCAATGTTGTGTAGTATTGCACACACAGCCACAATGCGGCAGCACACATCAGGACTGTAGTACATGGCCCCACCAGTCTTGTGCAGTATGCGGAATCTGCTTTTCAGTAGCCCAAATGTCCGCTCAATGCAATTCCTTGTCCGTATGTGTGCTACATTGTACGCCGTTGCTGTGGTGTCGCAGGGTTGAGGTATGGGGTGAGGAGGTATTCACGGAGGGCGTAGCCATTGTCACCTGCATGAGAGGAGCAGAGGGTGAGTGCCTGTGCAGCACAGATACTACATCACAGTGTGACATTGTGGGGCAAGTGTACTTACCAAGTAGGTGTCCTTCACCAAAGTCTCCCCTGGCCAGTCGTGTGTGGAGGCCGCTGTGCCGGAATATGAAGGAGTCATGTGTACTCCCCGGGTACAGTGCCACAATGTCCGTGATGTATGTCTTAGCATTGCAGACCATCTGGATGTTGAGGGAGTGGTAGGACTTGCGATTGCGGTACATGTACTCCATTGCAGCTGGTGGGCAGATGTGGATGTGAGTACAGTCAATGCATCCTATCACATGTGGGAACTGCGCAACATTGTAGAATTGCTGCTTGGTCACATCCAAATCCTGTTGGCCGGTGGGAAATTTGATGTGCTGGTGTAGCTGGGTCAGCATTGCGTCAAGGAAACTCCGTAGGCAGCGGGACATGGTGGGCTGGGATATCCCCCCAGCAGCCGCAACTATCCCCTGGAAGCTCCCAGAGGCCAGGAGGTGCAGGCTACACAATACCCGGACATCTGTAGGCACGGCATTGGTCCGCCTTGTTGGGTGCTGCATCAGGGGGTCAAGGTCCTGTATTAGCTTGATAATCATTTCCCCATTCAGGCGGTACTTTGCATATATTTGCTCTCTGGTTTGGCCCAGCAGGGTGACCCGCTGGCGGAATATCCTCTCCTGGATTCTGCGTCTCCTCCGTGCTGCTCGCTGTAGCCTTCGCCGCCTGACCACCATTTACAGTCCTGGCATTGTGAGACTCCTAATGCTGCTGCTGCATCTCCTTATGTGTGTTTGGTCAGGCCAGCACCTGTTACTGATTGGGCAACGGTTTTTCGAAAAAACAAATTCCATGGCTTTGATGGTTACCACCTGCTTTGGGTTGTCCTTAATTTGCGCCTCGCAAACAGCGATTTTGTTTTTTTTCGCTATTTGCGATTTTTCATGATTACCGATTGCGATTGTATTGCGAATTCGCTATTTTTTTCCGATTCGCTAATGCTCTCCTGCCGGGATTCTGCGAATCTTTTAGCGTATTCGCTATTCTGTGGTGAATGCCGATTTTGTGAATTGCGCTCGCAATAGCTTTTTCGCAGCTATTGCGAGCGCAATTTCGCTTCATGAATCAGGCTGTTAGAGAATTGCAAATTGCGATTCTCTAAATGCTTGCGCAAAATAAGGAATTGCAATTTTTGCGATTCCTTATTTTGCAAGTAGGTTTAAACTTATTTCAGCATTTGCAAACGCAATTTAGCTTGATACATATGGCCCTGAGTTCCCAAAATAGTCCCTCATTGACACCTTTTTTAACGAGGATGCTGACATTGCTGGAGATCCCAATATTGGCTCTTTATGAGTAAAGTGTGCCTGAAACGTAGCTGCGCCCCCTGTAGGTTTTTGGGTAGATAAGCCTTGGGGGGACTGAGCTTGAGTCAAATTGTTGAGGTGTTGGCTCGTGCCCCAAGTCAGAGTCTGATTCTGAGCCGGATTGTGATTGTGAATTTGCTGGTTTTACTGGTGGGATTAGGGCCACTGCTGCAGTGTTGAAGGATTCAAGGGCAGACCTCTACTTTAGACTTTTTTTAGGATGTTTAGCTGAGACTTTTCTGACTCTCCCAGATCTCATCTTTGAGGGTTACAACTGATTACAGATGCTGGACCACCGTCTTCTGTTGCACGTACACTTAAAGGCAAAAAATGCAAAGAATGATGGTGTGCAGGTTTTAAAATAACTAGAAGGACCGCTTAAAGGCCTGGAGGTTTTAATAGCTAGCGGGGGTACCAGAGGACCGCAAACCTCTACAGGATTGACCCACACTACCCAGGTTGTCCCAGACTAACAAGGCCTCTGCACCCTGACCTGATCCGTGCACTGTAGCAGACAGTGAGGCCAAGCGGGAGGGAAAGAGAGGGAATAAGAGGGACGGAGATGGAACTCGGGAGCCTCAGAACCCTCCACAGAAACGTCCCCCATACTAGGCAGCACTAAAATGCTCACCCTGACTTCAGAGTTCTGTACCTCCGGGTGACCTGAAATGGCGGCTTAGCTCCGGCTCCTAGTCCAGCCCTCAAAATGTTGACCAGGCAAATGGCAATAGTGAGGTAGCGGTGAAGTAAGCTGCAATGGATGACGAGAAGCAAGTGCGGGCAAAGGCAAGCGGGGCTCTCGGGCGGGATCACAGACTGCACCTGATCTAATCAGGCCGCCTCCGTGATGCCACCGGGGCCTCTCACTCACTGCGGCCACCAGATAAATAGCTGCTGCGCTTGCTCCCTAAAGTTCCTTTAGGTTCCAAGGTGCTGTTTGGAGCTGTTAGAGAGCAACCGTTGAAGACACTAAAGCAGTAAGTGGTAGAGGCATTAGAGAGCGGTTACGGGTTATTGCTAGGTGCAGCAGCCTCCCCCCATACAAACGAGGAACATCTTCTGGAGATCCTGTAACCGGCTGCTGCTCCCGCCTCCCGCCTCTTGCTTCTCGCTGCTTCTTTCTGCTGCAGAAGTGAAAGGAATTAGTAGCTTGTAATGTGTGTGCATCCAACTGAACATATGCATGTTGAAGGTGATCATGTAATGGATTCCACACTAAGGTACTAGGGAAATGTATAGTGCACAATTTACACTATTACTCATCATATGTACTTTAAAAGTAGAAAGCCACTGCATCTGTATCATGCACAGCCACTAATAGTTAGTGAAGTCAAAAGAAGACAAATATGTACAAAGTTACATGTAAGAAGATGTGTAGATTGTGCACACCAATTATTCCAACTATTTTGATATGGCATTAAGTAAAGCGATCAGCATGATACGTTTTCTAAATGATGCCTAGCA
Source organism: Lissotriton helveticus (assembly GCF_964261635.1). Taxonomy (NCBI): domain Eukaryota; kingdom Metazoa; phylum Chordata; class Amphibia; order Caudata; family Salamandridae; genus Lissotriton; species Lissotriton helveticus. Next base: position 1,705,712,591 of record NC_136063.1, on the reverse strand, counting down.
GGAAATGTATAAGTGTGAGGGCCAAGTTCCAATAGGCAACTTGGACAAAATTGTTCACAGCTCTTTAGACAATGCGTATACAATTAAACATATTATACAAAATAATATTTCATTGTACATCACATTTTATTTTGTCCTGTGATGAATGATGTTTGTTACTTTTTTCATTCCATTGTATTCAATTTCTAATAAGCAAACCTTTTCCATACATCAAAATCAAGTTAACATGAAAAAAATTGGACTTTACAAAAATGCCATACGTTTTCAGGTAACAATCAATGGTATACAGTCAAAATATCGAGTAAAAAATATAGAATTACCTTAATATCGATTTAAAAATATAGAATGGACAGAATCTCGAATGGACAGAATATAGACAACAAAAATATCGTATTTGAGGTAAGTAAGTTAATATCGATTTACATAAATATAGAAAGTCAAAATATCGAAGTATTTAATATAGATGTAAAATATATAGATTTTTAAATATCGAATTTTTTAATGTGTTTATTATGTTAGTATATGTGTGAAAAGTGTATATTTATTTTATAATTTATTTTAAGTAATGAATTTTATTTGCGTAATTTAATTCTGTAGAGGGTTGTGGGTTTATAGGGTAACAGGGTGGGAAGTAATTTAATTTTAAATGTTTTAATTTATTTATTGGTATTTATCTTGAATTATTTGTTAATTAATTTTTAATTGGTAATTATTTAAATTATAATTGGTAATTAATTTTTATTAATTGATTAATTGATAATTATGTTAATTGTAATCATTTATTTTCTGTAGCGGGTTGTGGGTTTATAGGGGAATAGGGTGGGTAGTAATTTAATTATAATTGATTAAATGTTTTAATTTATTGGTATTTATCTTGAATTAATTTTTAAATATTTTTGAATTTGTAATTAATTAAATTATAATTGGTAATTAATTTTTATTAATTGATTAATTGATAATTATGTTAATTTTTTTCTGTAGCGGGTTGTGGGTTTATAGGGGAATAGGGTGGGAAGTAATTTAATTATAATTGATTAAATGTTTTAATTTATTTATTGGTATTTATCTTGAATTAATTGTTAATTAATTTTTAATTGGTAATTAATTAAATTATAATTGGTAATACATTTTTATTAATTGATAATTATGTTAATTGTATTAATTTATTTACTCTAGCGGGTTGTGGTTTTATAGGGGAATAGGGTGGGAAGTCATTTAATTGTTATTAATTAAATTTATAAATGTATTTATTGGTATTTATTTGTAATTAATTGTTATTTATTTTTCATTTGCTAATTAAATAATTGTAAATTAGTAATTAATTTGTATTAATAGGTAATGATTATTAATACATACTTTTTATTTGTATTCTAATTTAATTATTATATTTTATTAAATTTGTACTTATTTTTAATTAATTTTTAATTGGTATTAATATTTTTTTTTATTAATATATGAAGTATTTACTTTTCCTACTGTTGCACTCACTGGAGTGGGAATAGTAATTTTTACCCCTACGCTATCCTACGCTTTCACTACTGTTGCACTCTCTGGAGTGGGAATAGTAATTTTTTCCCCTACGCTATCCAACGCTTTCCCTACTGTTGCACTCTCTGGCGTGCAACAGTAGGGAAACCCTTACGCTATCCTACGCTTTCACTACTGCTGCACTCTCTGGAGTGGGAATAGTAATTTTTTCCCCTACGCTATCCAACGCTTTCTCTACTGTTGCACTCTCTGGAGTTGGAATAGTAATTTTTACCCCTACGCTATCCAACGCTCTCCCTACTGTTGCACTCACTGGAGTGGCAATAGTAATTTTTACCCTCCCACTATCCAACGCCTTCCCTACTGTGCACTCTCTGGAGTGGGAATAGTAATTTTTATCCCTACGCTACCCAATGCTTTCCCTACTGTTGCACTCACTGGAGTGGGAATAGTAATTTTGACCCTCCCACTATCCAACGCCTTCCCTACTGTTGCACTCTCTGGAGTGGGAATAGTCATTTTGACCCTCCCACTATCCAACGCCTTCCCTACTGTTGCATTCTCTGGCGTGGGAATAGTAATTTTGAGCCCTATGCTATCCAACGCTTTCCCTACTGTTGCCCTCTCTGGAGTGGGAATAGTAATTTTTAACCCTACGCTATCCAACGTTTTCCGTACTGTTGCACTCACTGGAGTGGGAATAGTAATTTTTACCCTCCTGCTAGCCAACACTTTCCCTACTGTTGCACTCTCTGGAGTGGGAATAGTAATTTTTACCCTTACACTATATAACGCTTTCCCTACTGTTGCCCTCTCTGGAGTGCGAATAGTCATTTTGACCCCTACGCTATCCAACGCTTTCCCTACTGTTGCACTCTCTGGAGTGGGAATAGTAATTTTTACCCCTACGCTATCCAACGCTTTTCCTTCTGTTGCACTCACTGGAGTGGGAATAGTAACTTTTTACCCTCCCGCTATCCAACGCTTTCCCTACTGTTGCACTCTCTGGAGTGGGAATAGTAATTTTTACCCCTACGCTATCCAACGCTTTCCCTACTGTTGCCCTCTCTGGAGTGGGTATAGTAATTTTTAGAGGAACAAAAAGGAGAGCAAGGGTTATGTTCACCAAGGTGAACGGGGAGTACTCCTGTACCCCTGGGTATGACTGCAGAAAAACAAATGAAGGAGTACCACCAGCAAGAATTCACAGGTTGCTATAGGGGTGGAAGGTTTAGACAAAGAGGAGAGAGTCTCCTTTTGTTAAAAACCCCTCACTCATCACCTAGTGATAACATGCTTCATCATCGGGGTCCACCCTAATGACCTAGCGTCATCAGGGTGTGCTACAACACCTGATTACAGTGGAGCAGGTTGTGAGTGATGGTGCGTGAGAAAAAGAAAAGGTAAGTGTGTTAAAAATTGTCCTGGTTTGAACTTGAAGAAAATAAAAAAATTTATTGGCAAGCAACTGGACAATGTTAAAATCGTGGCGAGATAAAGTGAGGGCAGTAATGAGCCCGGGTATCTCTCTATGTGTTAGGTCTACATGTTTCAACCTTCGAGGTTATGATGAACCAGGTTTTCTTCAGGACCTTAAAACCAAATTGGTGGACGGTCTGCGTCCCCTAAAAGACGCACCCTATCCTACCAAATGGGACCACTGAATGGCAAAAGTGTGCCCGTGGTATCAGCTCGCACCACAGTGGGTGAGCTCCAAAAATCAAAAAGCTCTCGATGGAGTGTTCGAGGACTTCATAGGGCAGGGGAGGTTACCCTCGCAAACAAACGTACTAGTTTGGTGGCGAGGACTCTGGCCGGTAACCTACTACCTACACGTCCACCAATGTGGTTTTAAGGTCCTGAAGAAAACCAGGTTCATCATAACTTCGAAGGTTGAAACATGTAGACCTAACACATAGAGAGATACACGGGCTCATTACTGCCCTCACTTTATCTCGCCACGATTTTAACATTGTCCAGTTGCTTGCCAATAAAATGTTTTATTTTCTTCAAGTTCAAACCAGGACAATTTTTAACACACTTACCTTTTCTTTTTCTCACGCACCATCACTCACAACCTGCTCCACTGTAATCAGGTGTTGTAGCACACCCTGATGACGCTAGGTCATTAGGGTGGACCCCGATGATGAAGCATGTCATCACTAGGTGATGAGTGAGGGGTTTTTAACAAAAGGAGACTCTCTCCTCTTTGTCTAAACCTTCCACCCCTATAGCAACCTGTGAATTCTTGCTGGTGGTACTCCTTCATTTGTTTTTCTATAGTAATTTTTACCCCTACGCTATGCAACGCTTTCTCTACTGTTGCACTCACTGGAGTGGTAATAGTAAATTTTACTCTTTCTGCTATCCTACGGTAAAAATATTTTATATTTTTTATTAATATTATGTTCATATATATATATATGTATTGATAAATCAATGTGTATGTTTTTTAACTTACATTAATTATTTATTAATTTTTATGTTATTTAAGTATTTTAAGTATGTTTAAGTTAATTATATTTATTATTTCATAAATTTTTAATTACTTTAAAGCATTAAAAAAAAATATTTTGACTATCTATATTTTTTACAACAATATTTTTGATTCAATAGTTTTGTACTTACCTGTTTGGAGATAGGAAGTCGATATTTTTGTATTCTATATTTTTTACTCGAAATTTAGGTAGTTCTATATTTGTTTCATCGATATTGTTTCAGTGATCCAACAATCAATATCTGTGCCTAATGCATTTCAGGACTGAAGTCCATTCATCAGGTGCCAGTCTGCAAGAAGAACAAAAAAGACAACTTATGTACATTTGTGGTTCTTTTACGCATATCAACTAAAAACTGCTATGTTACATTTGCAAGTGTGCTCCTATAGTTCCAAGATATATAAACGGTGTCCAGAAAGGATGTGTATTACTGACATAGAGCCATATATATCAAGCTCCCCTTTTGCGATTCTCAAATTGCGATTTTTCGAGAATCGCAATTTGAGAATCGCATACCGGTATGTATATAAAAAAATCACAAAAAAATAGCGATTTCATTGCGAAAGCCCAAATAGCGATTCCGTATTTAAAAAATCGTAATTTTGCGAATTTTGCAAATCGGAGAGTCTGAAACTCAGGTGCAGCTTGATGACATCACAACCAGGAAATTTGACTACCCACGCTGCACCTGAGTTTCTGAAGCACAGTGAGAGAGAAGGAGTGGTGGAGAGGGAACTTTGCAGTGCTACAAACAATGGAAGACACTGGAGACATGGCCAGCCAGGATAGACAGCAGCAGCATGGGGAGACACAGAGGAAGAGAAAACAAAAGTTTTCTGAAGCTGAGTTGGAGGTCCTGATACAAGAAATGGTGATAAGCCATGAGCACCTTTTTGGGAAAAAATCACTCCGGGTGCCTGAGACACGCAAGCAGCAGATTTGGTCTGAAATCCAGCGCAAAGTGAACGCTGTTGGTGTCACACACAGAAGCGTGGAAGACTTAAGAAAGTGCTGGTACGATATGCGCCAGTGCTCCAAGGAGAAGGTGGCTGCCAGGTTGGAGCAGGCCAGGACGACTGGTGGAGGGACCTTCACTGCCACTGACTCCACACCTCTAGAGGAACTGGTTGAGGGGACCCTGCTTCCAGATAGCATAATGGGCGTGACCCACCTGGACAGCTCCAACCCCCCGGTACCAGGACCCCCAACTACCCCCACACACCCAGGAGTGACCCTGGGGCAGGACAAAACTAGAATCCAGTGCAGGTCCAGTGCAGGTACACAAGCATACACAGCAATGCATTAGGGAAGATGTAGTCACATGCACATTATAGTGGTGCATTTACACCCAGCCAGTCCCCAAAAGCATGTGCACATCAGGAAAGGCAAATACAGGACACATGTAATCCCTAACTGTGATATTTTATACATGACAAGTGCAAGTCAGAACAGCAAATTAATGTGTGCTTTTACGTCCACAGCACCATCTGTAACACAGGCAACAGGCAGTGGAAGACAGGACGATCCCCCTAACCAACAAGCAGCAGGGCAAGAGGAGGAAACAGAGGAGGAGGACAGCCCAGTAAACCTTCCAAAACGCCGCAGGAGGAATGTAGTGCCACCACTGCCCCCATTGGAGGACGAGGGCCAGGACACCGATGGCGATGTCCAACCTGTCCCAACACAGCCAGAGCCACAACACCGTGCACGTGCTGATCCGGTCCCAACAGCTCCAAACAGGTGCAGGGCTCGTGCATCGACTAGTGCTGCAGCCCCAGGAGATGACACAGTGTTTGGCGGACTGGAGATGCACATGTTGCAAGTACAGCGCCTGCAGGCCAAAAACATAAAATCACTGCAAAGGCAAATCATGGTAGGCTTGATGGGCATGACGGGTGCCCTAGAGGCACTCTGTGCCGAACTAAAGGCCGACCGTGCTGCTAGGCGCAGGGAGATGGAGCGCCTAGATCTGTACACCCGGGCAGTGAACTGCCTGTCCTCAGCTACAAATGTACTATCAAGGCGCAGCATCTTAATGCAGCGTGAGGTGGCACACAACAGCCAGGACGTCGCAAGGGCCCTGGTGCAAGTCACATCTGGTGTTGATGAGCTGCGGGCAGCTCGCACTACTGGGCCAGGAGTCCTAACACACACAGATGAGGATGCACAATCAGGAAGGAGCAGCATCACCCCCCGCCACCCATGGATAGGCGCCGTAGTGGGCGTAACAGTAGGCATAGTGGGCCAAGTGAGGAGGGCACTTTGCAACCCCAAACAGGGGCTTCGTCCCGACAGCGCCGCAATTGAGGTGATACACTGGATGGGTGCAGCTAACCACTTTACATTGACACTTGCTCCTAATTAGAGACTTGCACTGTAACAGTAACATGTGCAGGACATTGGGAGATACATTGTGTGGCACTCAGGCTGTGTGCCGTCATTCATCCTGATATACAGGAAATAAAACACAGTCTCACAAATGTTATCTAGCATTGTGTCATATTTTGTTACCAAGAAATAGTTGCGTGTAATCTCATCTCGCCTCTGGCTCACTGCAGCTGCACCAACTACACCGGCCAGCATGCGTCCTGGAGCTGGCCCCTCCACATCTGATTAATCCGATTCACTGAGCTCCACCAGTGTGCCTTTCTTGGGGGCTGTATTATAGTGCCCCTCCACTCTTGTGTAGGCATCTGAATCTGCTCTTGAGTATCCCAAAGGTTGGCTCAATGGTGCCTCAAGTTGCTATGTGGGCGCTGTTGTCCTGACGCTCCCCAGTGTTGGCTGGATTCAGGTAGGGAATCAGTATGAACTCACGGACCGCATACGCACTGTCACCTGTGGGGTGGGAGGAATATGGGTAAACACTGTTCTGCACATGCTATCCTTGACTAGTGTGTCCTCTGTAAAAATACAACTACCTAGTAAATATCCCTCACCAAATCCCCCCTTGTGAGTCGACGGTGTATCCCACTGTGGCGGAAGATGAAAGCGTTGTGCGTGCTGCCTGGGTACTTTGCACCAATGTCGGTGATGATGTGTTTGGCGTCACACACCACCTGTATGTTCAGGGAATGGTAGGATTTGCGATTCCTGAACACATACTCATTCTGAGAGGGGAGGATATGGCGACATGTGTCCCAACTATGCATCCAATGACGTGGGGGAATTATGCTATTTGATAGAACTCCTGCTTGGTCTGGTCTAGTGCCTGTGGGTGCTTGGAAAGTGGATGTGGTGATGCAGCCTCTGTACCATGGCATCAAGGAACGAATGGAAATAGCGCGGCAATGCACTCTGTGACACCCCTCCTGCTTAGGCTATCCCCCCCTGGAAACTACCTGATGCCAAGAGGTGCAGTGAGCACAGGGCCTGGGTGTGGGTGGGGATGGTGTGTGTCCTGCGTGTGGTGTGTTCAAGAATAGGTTTGAGTTCCTCAATTAAATCAAGGATGCTCTCTTCATCCAGCCTGTAGTGTGTATGAATGTCCTCCTCAGTCCGCTGGAACAGGGTAATGCGCGCACAGAATATCCTCTCCTGGCATCTCCTCTCCACTGCAGCAGCTCTGAGTCGCAGCCTCCTGGCTATCACATACGGCCCAGCCATTGTGGAAAAAAGTTTTGCATTGTGGGACTCCTTAAATAATTTTCACCTGGTTACCACCTGCTCATAGTTGGTGGTAATTGCGATTCTCTAATTTGCGAATTTCGTGAATTAGCTAATTGCGATTTTTTCATACATTGCATAGTGATTTTTTAACTTGTGATATTCCGTTCGCGAATTTCGCAAACTGTGGAAATTGAAAGATAAGGAATCGCTAGGGAATTCACAGAATTCTGGTTCTTGCAACGTAAGGAATTGCTATATTTGTGATTTCTACTTTTGCGATGCGTTTGTGCCTCATACATAGGAAATAGCAAATTTTTTATCGCAAACGCTGTATTTAGCGAATCGCAGCGTTTGCGACTAAAATTAGGTTGATACATATGGCCCATAATGTGTTACACCACATGTTATAATTGTGTTATTCATCAACGAGATGACCAACAGTGCAAAAAACCTATATATAAATAGATGCTTATCCTGAAAACCAACATTCCATGCCATCATGTATGAAAATTTACACCTTGTGGTCTTAACCCCATATGGCACGTGACAAACCTTATTCCAAAAACTGATCCCGAACTCATAAATCAATGTACTTACTGCTTCGCTACAAGTGTCTGTTTTATAGACACATAGATACATTGATCTATTGACAGAAAAAGTAGAGAGTCCAGGCTTAAGAAAGAGGTACAGAAATTCTCATACCTGTCACCTGCTCTCTTGAAGAGCGAGTAACCAATTCTTAACGGCTCTTCACACTATAAACAGATAACGTACCGTGAGAATAATGTCCACACACACGCTTCACGAATATGCACCTCTGTCTAGTGGAACCTTATGGTTATAGCGTGTCCACAACTCACCGGCGAAGTCTGGGTCAACGGTGTGGTAAGCAAAGATTGCCGGTTAAAAACAACTGTTGAACAAACACCTCTTGCAATGTCTAAAAACACTGGTGTGGTGAGCGCCATTTTGAAGTGTAAGTACCTGCTGTTACCTGGCTGGAGTGGGTTAGAATTATGCGGAGCATCGCAATATGGGAATGTTATTACAGTCCTATAATGTAAGATGAATGATAACTGGGTCATATTCATATATATCAAGAACCTGGTGATAAAAACTGCCAAACTCCGTTGAAACAAGTATGTTGCAATCGCTTCTCGCGATATTAACAATTCTGATACAGTGACAAAGGATGCCATATTGGAGTGTATTATGCGGAGCATTTCCATGGTTGATTATCATCTCGATCCAAATGTAAAATGAATAAAGACAGGGTCGTGGATATCTAAAAACCAGCAGTAAAATCGACCAAATAAAGATTAAATGCAGTTGGTCAACACAGGACTGTAACAAATCATACATGCAGTATATAATCGAGCCATTATAAATAATTCCGAGAACACCTTGTCCAAACCAGTCATCATTCTCTGCCAAAAATCCATCTGTAACACAGGTTAATCTTCTATGAAACACTGTAAGGCTGTGTATTGCTTGGAAAATAGGAATAAACACACATGTAAACTAAGTTTTGAGGTTTTGCTAGACACTATTGGAACTTCAAAGACCTTAAATGAAAAGAAAATGATTGGTGTTTACACTTTTAGATGGATGCCAGACAATGCATGGAGTATTATCTACGAGGTAATGAAATGTTGAAGTGACTCATGTTGTTAATAACATCAAGAGCCTTATAGGAAGCATCCGATTGCTAGTTTGTCATTTAATTCATATGGGTTCATTGTATCCAGTTTCTTAATCTGGAAATGTTTCCCACTGTAATAATCTTTTAGAATTATTAGTCCCTGGGAGATTATGCAATGAGTCAATAATTTGAAACTTAATTTGCGCAATTGAGTGTCTGTACTTATTCCAATGAGCTAAGCAAAACTAAAGGGGATGATGGACGGAGTGTTGAACATTGCAAGCACTCATCCCAGTCAACTGATCTGGGTTGAATCCATCATAATTCTTTAGCTCACTCCGCCACCCCAGTTCAGACATGACCATATGCAAATCAGTCTGACCCTGTGCCTCATGGGAACAGTCCAGCCCGAACTGCCAAGCCATGGATTCAGAGCCATCACCAGATTGAAAAATATTGCTAGACCATGGAATGTGTCCTAGTTGTACAACTCCTCACCAGACGTGCATGTGGGTAACATGCTGCATTCTTTCCACCATGTTTTCACTTTCTCAGTGTGCTGCATTCAGTAGCATGCTTACAAAGGGTAAATGCATCAGAGGGTTGATATGTGCTGCAATGTGCACCTTCCTGCACCAAAAATAGCCTGCCTGCAAGCAATGGCACCCTTGCAACATGATGGAAGAGTGGCTGTGTTGATGCAAGGTAGGGAGAACTGTACTAGCCCTAGGAAAGGACAGGAATGCTACATATAAGGAGGGTTAAGGAATATTCCGGACCTTTCCCGTTCAAACACTGCAGACTAATAAGGTGCTTTGCTGTGTTATGTTGCATGTATGTATCAAACATATGGCTCTTTGAGTGCACTACTGTGCAGGCGCAAATGTGCATCTGCAATATGTATCCATATCCACATATTTCACGATTTTTCCATTGCTGATAAACTACATTGCTGAAAAACATCAACACATATTATTGGATCCTTCCATGTGATTGTAAATTGGACATCATTAACTTATGAGCGGCATGGCCCTGTATATTGCTGTAGTAAGGCTACTGCATTGCTATGTGTATTGCGCTATATAGGTCACTGCATGGAAAACATATGCGTTATTTGTCATGCACTATAGAGGCCATTGTGTGGCCCTTTGCGTTGCTCAATAGGTGCAATTGTGTGGCTATGTGCGTTGCGCTGTATAGGCCACTGCGTAGGAAACATTTGCATTGTGTGGTGTGGCTATTTGTGGCGTACTATGTACGCTGCATACCAGGAATTGTAAATGTTACTTTCACTTTCTGTTAGCGTCTGTTGGTTTGTGTTTGTGGTGGGAGGAGTTTTTTTGGAGGTTGGTGGATTTTTGGCTGTTTGTGGTGGAATCTGTTTCTATTCTGACCTTGTAAAGCATATTTTGCGTGTTTTTTTTTGTAAGTGTCTTTGTATTGTTGGGTGTTTGTCTATTTTGGGGGATTTTTTACTTAGGAATAGTAAGGAATGTAAGGAGTGCTTGTTTTTGTGGGATAAGTAGAGGTAGGGCTGGCGCCACTGTGGAGAGGGGCAGAGGACCCGATTTCACACAAGAAGTAAGTGCACTGATTTGACTGCACTAGTTGCCACGGATGCTTGCTGCAGGAGGAAGGGTCAGCCAAGGATACACAGCACAGGATCGAAAGAATCAATGGAAGCGTGTTGTTTGCCACAGGTTAGTTGCCGATGAAGAGCACTTAGTGTCTCAGCTGATGGGTGGGCATCTTATCACGCAAGACTGATGTGCTTGACCTGCTGGGTTTGGAGATCAAAGGCACCATAGGTATGTATTAATTTACCATCAGCATTTAGTAATGTAAATAACTAAGTTAAGGTACATATCGAAATTAACATTTAATTGCAAAGTGTGGATGCACACAAGGCAAGATATAGTTACACCAAGTTCCAGATGTATCACTCTGTCACACAAAGCAGCAAACCAGGCATAACTGCTATGTTGTGTTACAGGGAGCAAGCACTCTTGACGCTAAGTAATGAACAACAGCCCTTTGCCCAAAGGAGGGTTTTTATTTAGCAAGCCCTAGCACTGAAAACTGAAGGTCTGGGATTGTAAATCAAATAGAAAGTTTCAATTTTGGCCTGTATTCGCTCACTTCTGTAATGCAAACACTGCACAACATGTAGCCAAATCAGCCCTTATTACTACATTCACAATGCATAGCATTATCCATGCTGCACAAGGTACATTGCATGTCTGAGTGGTAGGGCTGATATGTATAAACTAAGGGGTGCATTAATTAACATTTCACACAGTGCAGCAAGTCACCTTGCTGTGCTGCTTGAAAGTGAATGGGCAGGAATGTCCCATAATGAACAGAATACAGTGCATTCCTGTCCTTTCCTAGTGCTGGCACACTTTTGGCTGCCTAATTGGCACTCTTGTGTCATGTTGCCAAGTGGCCTGTGATAAAGCTGGGCAGCAGTTCCTACAGTATCACACGCATGGGGAATCATTTTGGCATATGAGGTCAGACATTTCTGTCCTTTCACCTTCAGGCAGATCAACCCTGCAAGGTGACTATTTTCATTCCATGGTTTAAAATGTATACATATGTATCTAAGGGTGTCTAAATGTGCCATTACACTGACATGTCATAGTGTTTGATTCAGGTTTAGCACTGTGTGCGGATGCTCTATTTCAATACAACATTTCCATTTTTGCTTTGTAGGTGGAAATTGCCCTTCTTCCCAAGGTGAAATTGACAGCTTCAGGGATACTGATGCCTAGAGTGTCATGAAGACATGATTGAAGCTCTATAACACGTGTGTGTGTTCCATGATAGAAGTAACAGTGTAATGTGTGTGGGGAAGTATTCATCAACTGCCAACAAATCACTCAGATTTATTCAGCACACACAGGATCACGTTTCAACATATTGTAAAATGTACAAGGAGGCATGTTAATGTGAATGAAGCATCAAAATAGGTAAGGGTGAGTATTTCTGTAGAACCCCACTTGAAATATGGGGATGCTATACCTGTAACAGTACCTGTGTGCAGGGCCGGACTGGGAACCGAAACCGGCCCTGGCAAAGTGCTCGGCCGAGCTGTTTGACAGTTTTGGCCAATTTTGTTAAAGGGGCTAATATTGCAGCTATGCTGCAAAAACGCCCCCCACCCTGGCGGCCCACCGTGGAAATGCCCGGTGCCCACTACGACCAGTCCGGCCCTGCCCATGTGTCATACCTAACTACACATTGCATAGACATTGATTACAGTGTCACCAGGCTAGCCATAACAGTGCAATCACTGCACAAGAGATAGATGCTGGAAATGAGCCAGTAACATCTGAAAATAGGTGTAACTTGAATCCAACCCATAAAAAGATACAATTGACATCTCACCAGGTGTTGCCTCAGGGGTGTGAGTCATTTCTTTGACAGCCAAACATTTCCTCAGTATTCCCACTGACCTGAGGTATAGCTATTTTAATCCTGCCTCATGGGTGCCTGACCCTCCATCAGAGATGTCTATGTTAGACCAATGTAGAATGGAGGGACAGTGGCCAATTACAGTGATGCCCTCATGGCTGCATGGATATAGGCCAGCTAATGTATCTATTCAAGGTTTGTTTCAAAACAATATCTCTCAGCTAGTCTCAGGCACATTGTGAAGGTAGATGTCTACAGGGCAGGGAACTTGTGCTGTGGCCTAGCAGTTGTACAGTGGATTGCAGCCTGCATATCTCAGTTATTTATGTATCAGGAAAGCAAAGACAGAAAATATAATTGTTGAAAAACCTATGCAGGTCCTGTAGGCCTCTCGTAGGTCAATAAACCCCTCTTTGGGTCAATTCACACTTACCGTAGCACACTTACACATGGAACCTCTTATCACCAATGTGACAACAGTGGAAGGAGAGACAATTATTATTATTATTAAAGGGGTTTGTAGAGCGCCTGGTGACGCCTCCCGGCGTGTCCCCGTGCTGTGGAGATCGAGTCAAGAGAAGAAAGGGAAGGGGAACTAGAGGGCGAACAAATGTGTTTTCAGCAGTTTTCTGAAAGAGGACTCATTATTAGCTAGTCTAATATTGATGGGAAGGGTGTTCCATCTGTTGGCTGCTAGAGAGCGGAAGGAGCGACCTCCCATTCTAGCTTTTTTTGTGCGCGGAGTCTTGAGCAAACCCATTCCCTTGGAACGAAGGGATCTGTTGGGCTCGTAGGATATGGCTAAATCTGACAGATAGGATGGAGCTTTCTGAGAGATAATCCTATAGCACCAGAGAAGTGCCTTGAATAGGATTCTCTTCCTGATTGGCAACCAATGGAGGGTAGCCAAGGTGGGTTTAGAGGGTGCTCTTCTGGGCAGTCTTAGCACTAAACGTGCAGCTGAATTTTGTAAGACCTGCAGTCTTCTGATGTTCTTTTCGGAGGTACCCAACAGAAGCACATTGCCGTAGTCTATACGGGAGGTTATAAGTGCCTGAGTCATGGTACGCCTGGAATCTAGAGGGAGAAGATCCAGGGTACGATTGAGAATTCTCATGACTCCAAAGCACTTTCCTACAATTTTTTTAACGTGGCTGTCGTACGAAAGTTTGTTGTCAATCCATACGCCTAAGTTCTTCGCTTCCCGACTGGGAGTGGGTAGAGGCCCTAAACAGGGAGGCCACCAGTCTTTGGTCCAGTTGGTGTCCTTACCTCCTATTATGAGTACCTCAGTTTTTGTGCCATTTAGTTTTAGGCAGTGATTAGTCATCCAATCTGCGAGATTGCTCATGCAGGATTTGAAGTTGTCAGCATCAGAGGTGGGAGCTTGGGACAGAGAGATCAACAGTTGAATATCGTCGGCGTAAGAGACGAGTTCTACGCCGTACGATTGAACCACCTCTGCCAATGGCGCCATATAGAGGTTGAACAGGGTGGGACTCAGGGCAGAGCCCTGAGGTACCCCCTGTTCTAATACCATGCTGTCCGAGAGAAAATTTCCTCTCTGGACCTGAAAGCTCCTGTTTGTAAGAAAGGCTTTCAGCCACCCCAGAGCCTCTTTGGTGACCCCCGCTTTGTTTAGACACTGTAGCAAGATGGAGTGTGCTACAGTGTCAAACGCGGCACTGAGGTCCAGCATGATGAGTGCCATGATCTTACCCTCATCGGCTCCTTCCCGCAGGGTTTCGGTCGCTCTCAGGAGCGCTGTCTCTGTGGAGTAACTCGATCTAAAGCCCGACTGCGAGCTATGAAAGGCATTTTGAGATTCAAGGTGGGCCATGAGTTGGATGTTGGCTACTTTCTCGGCAAGTTTTGCTAGATAAGGTAGCAAGGAGATGGGGCGTAAGTTCTCCAGAATATCCTGGCTCACATTCGGTTTTTTCTTAATGGGGAGTACAATTGCTTTCTTCCATTCTACAGGCAGACAGGCAGTATTGAAAGAGACTTGGAGCATATGTCTAAAGTGGGGCTCTAAGACCGAGAGGCTAGCTGCTAAAACTTTTGGGGGAGCGGGATCTCGGGGAGAGCCAGATTTAATACTTTTGCAAGTCTTCATGAGAATTTCGGAGGGAGGAACAGTAAAAGCACAAAGGCAAGATTTTGTAAGGATGATATCTTCCCTCTCAATGAAGTCAATGCCGGATTTTATATTACTGGAGAAATTGGCATAGATGTCTGTGATCTTGCCGGCAAAATACTTCGCAATTTTGTTGCAAGTATCTACTGAATCATTGTGGGATGTTGGATTCGTGGTTATTATAGAAATTTCCCTGTAGATCTGAAAGAGCTCTTTCGAGGAGTTTTCAGCTTCCAGGATACGGTTACTATAATAAGCTGCTTTAGACATTCAAATCATTTTGGTATATTCTTTTTGTGCCGTTTTATATAGGGTTTTGATTTTAGGGCAGAAGTTATTGCGCCATTCCCTTTCAAGCTTTTTACAAGCAGTTTTGGCCAGCTGAAGCTCCTGTGTAAACCACGGGGCAGTTTTTTTAGTCCTCTTAGAGTTGGTTAAAGTGCGAATAGGGGCAGTGATATCTAGAGCATTAGTGATCCAGTTCTGTAGATGTTTATATGCTGTCTCACTGTCAGATCCTCTAGGAGGTCCCGCATTTTCAATGATTTTTATAAAGGTGTCTAGAGAGAAATTTTTCCATTTCCTACGTTGATATCGTTGTGCATTATCTTTGTTGTATTCAGTTTCATCTAATTGAATTTGCATGGGGATAACAAAGTGATCGGACCAGGGTTCTGGTTGGGGGGATGAGGTTTGAACTCCCGTCCAGTTCCCAAATATGGGGTCCAATAAATGTCCCAGTTGGTGTGACGGGTCGTAGTTCTTTAGCTCTAGTTGTAGAGAGAGTAATTCAGATTTAATGTCTGCCGCCTCTTTATCAAGGGGATCGTCAAAGTGGACATTTAAATCCCCCAATACTAACACTCTGGTTTTTCTAAGTGCTAGATGGGCTATAGCCTCCATAAGGCTGGGAGTGAAGTCATAGAGCCTACCCGGGGGACGGTACAAAAGGATACCTGAAAGAGAGTGTTTCGGCCCTGTGATGATGGTAAAAGAGCCGGCTTCACTGTGATCAATCGTAATGGGAGAGAGTGAGCATTCTAAAGTGGCTTTGGTTATAATGGCAATACCGCCACCTCTACCATCCTTTCTATCAAGTCTGGAGAGGGAATAACCGGGTGGTAGAGCCTGTATAATGTCAGGATCAGAGTACTCATCCAACCACGTCTCAGTGAGAAACAAGATGTTGATATTCTCATCCTCAAGTAGATGGAAAATTTGAGTGCAGTGTTTTCGAAGGGATCTGCCATTAAGCAGTGCTGCTCTTAGTTTCCCTACCGTGCTTAGTTTAGTAATCGTATTCTCAAGACGAAAAGTACATGTGGGACAGTTCTGGAGCGATAGCGCTTCAATAGAGTGTTTGCAAGATAGGGGAGTGTTAGGCCGCATATCCAGCAGTTCTTGTCTACCATACCATATATTATCGGGCATAGAAGAGCCAAGGTTTAAGGCCCCGCGCCCCGTCCGGGTGCGGACGGGCGCAGACGGGCTAGACTTTGGCTCGACTTCGGCGCGCTTCCGGCGCGCCCGCTGCACGCGTCCGCTGCGCGGTCGCGGTCCCACGCACATTTATAGGACGAAGGGGCAGCTAAAGCGCTGACCTGCCGCCCTGAGCCCGGAAGTGCTGGGCTCCTCCTCCACCCTCCGCTACAAACGCCCACAATGGGCGCGGCGGAACGGGGCGGGAGTCAAAGCGTGATACACCAGGAAACGTTAACACTGCCCCAGGTGAGTCACAACACAGTTAAGTAAATTTTGTACACAAGAATTCAAAACATTAGTAAAAATAGCATAAAACGCTATATTTTAAAAAACGCTATTACATCAGCGCTAGCAATGTCGTTCTTGTAACACCCAGCGCAAAGTAGATAGAGTCAGCCACTGCCACCGGCTGGACTCGTCTCCACCCCGCGCGAGTGGAAATGAAAGGTATTTAAGCTATCAGGCAGACAGCGCAGCTAGAGCGCTGACCTGCCGCCCTGAGCCCGGAAGTGCTGGGCTCCTCCTCCACCCTCCGCTACAAACGCCCACAATGGACGCGGCGGAACGGGGCGGGAGTCAAAGCGTGATACACCAGGAAACGTTAACACTGCCCCAGGTGAGTCACAACACAGTTAAGTAAATTTTATACACAAGAATTCAAAACATTAGTAAAAATAGCATCAAACGCTATATTTTAAAGAACGCTATTACATCAGCGCTAGCAATGTCGTTCTTGTAACACCCAGCGCAAAGTAGATAGAGTCAGCCACTGCCACCGGCTGGACTCGTCTCCACCCCGCGCGAGTGGAAATGAAGGGTATTTAAGCTATCAGGCAGACAGCGCAGCTAGAGCGCTGACCTGCCGCCCTGAGCCCGGAAGTGCTGGGCTCCTCCTCCACCCTCCGCTACAAACGCCCACAATGGACGCAGCGGAACGGGGCGGGAGTCAAAGCGTGATACACCAGGAAACCTTAACTCTGCCCCAGGTGAGTCACAACACAGTTAAGTAAATTTTATACACAAGAATTCAAAACATTAGTAAAAATAGCATCAAACGCTAGATTTTAAAAAACGCTATTACATCAGCGCTAGCAATGTCGTTCTTGTAACACCCAGCGCAAAGTAGATAGAGTCAGCCACTGCCACAATATACTAAAAAAATGTATCTAGTGTGAAAAATACAAGTTTAATCCATAGTACATATTCTCATATCTAAATGTCAGAGTACATCACAAAATGTGCATTTCATTCAATCAATAAACCAATCAATCAATCAATCAATCAGGACTTTTGTTAAGCGTGCTATATACCCGTGAGGGTCTCAAGGCGCTGGTGGGGGGGTGCTGCTACTGGTAGAAGAGCCAGGTCTTGAGAAGTCGTCTGAAGGCCTGGAGGTCTTAGGTCTACCGTAGGTTGGTGGGGAGGGTGGTCCAGGTCTTGGCGGCGAGGTGGGAGAAGCAACTGCCGCCGCCGGTTGTACTTCAGATGCACGGCACTGTGGCGAGGGCGATGCTGGTGGAGCGGAACTTGCGGGTAGGAGCTTAGAAGCTGAATCGTTTGTTGAGTTACACTGGGCCGGCATTGTGGAGGGCCTTGTGTGTATGGATGAGGAGCTTGAAGGTTATCCTCTTGTTGACGGGGAGTCAGTGTAGGTCTCTCAGGTGGGGTGTGATGTGGCTGTGGCGGGAGATGTCGAGGATTAGTCGTGCCGAGGCATTCTGGATGAGTTGCAGCCGTCTCAGGAGTTTGTTTGATGTTCCTGCGTAGAGGGCATTTCCGTAGTCCACTCTTCTGGAGACGAGGGCCTGGGTTACTGTTCTTCTCGTTTCGGTGGGGATCCACTTGAAGATCCTGTGGGACATTCGTAGGGTGTTGAAGCAGGATGAGGAGACGGCATTGAACTGTTTGGTCATGGAGAGCGTGGAGTCGAGGATGACCCCCAGGTTGCGTGCATGGTCAATGGGTGTCGGGGCTGTTCCCAGTGATGTTGGCCACCAGGAGTCGTCCCAGGCTGAAGGGTTGGAGCCGAGGATGAGGACCTCCGTCTTGTCCGAGTTCAGCTTCAGTCGGATGTTCCTCATCCATTCGGCGACGGCCTTCATTCCTTCATGGAGGTTGTTTTTGGCATTGTGAGGGTCTTAGGTGAGGGAGATGATCAGCTTGGTGTCGGCGTAGGAGATGATGTTCAGGTCGTGCTGATGGGGGACTTAGGCGAGGGGTGCCATGTGTATGTTGAACAGTGTTGGGCTGAGGGAGGAGCCCTGGGGTATGCCGCAGATGATCTTGGTGACAGTGGAGCTGAAGGGGGGGGGAGGCGGACGCTCTGTGTTCTGCCAGAGAATAATTCTTATCTGATTTACCTATATCAATAAAATTACAGAAAGTTAAAAAAACGACTGTAACCTAATACACTATTAAGAAACATATACTACTTAGAAAAATTGGGAAACCAAGTAGGGAAAATGATTCCAAATCACAGAAAAGTGCTACTTAATCAGAAATGAATCAATTGTTACAAACATTATTTCATAGATCATATCTAGTAAAGTTCATAAAGTATTAAGATAGACTTTTCTTCTCATTGCATCTCGATGTGTTTCGGTGGGCACTAGTGTATGGCCATCACCTTCTTCAGGAAAAAAACATATAAAGTTCCCAATATACATTTTTTAAAAACTTGTAAAAAATCAACATAAAAACAAAAATTAGGTACACCCTTTTAAGTGCATCATCTCAAAGTCCATCAAGTAAACACAAAGGTGACAATCAGAAGGTTTCCACATTCATACTAGTCATTCATCTCTCAAACCCAAGCAATTATTTTATAGGGCACGCTCAGTCCAGAAGAAGGGTTAAACAGCCACAACTTCTACGACAAGGGGACTACATAACCTCCTCTTCTTTGCCTATATGTACAACAAACCAACATTTATATGCTCAGTTCAGTAAACATTTTAACATTCAGACACACAACTGCTTCGATGTATTTAATAATCTCGAGGCGGTAGAATGACTGAGACAAGGGGAACCCGCTCAGGCGATAGCGTCTAGAACCATGGTTAACGGTGCCATGTTGGGTCTACTAACAACAACTGCATTAATAACCGAATCAGGAGACACGCAAGGAAAAGAACCTATGGGACATATACACGCGAGTATGGACACAGTCTTAGAGATCTTGGTTGTGCCAACCCAGTCTTCCCCATTACAAACTGGGCACAACAATATGCAGGGGAAGGATCGGCAGGGAAGGAGTAGGGCTACAAATAGGAGAGATAAATGTCAGTTCCTACTTTGGAATGTGGCTGGCCTAAAAAGCAAGTTCGCCAATAACATATGGTCGGATTTCGTGTGTAATTTCGAGATCATAAGTCTTCAAGAAACCTGGGCAGTGGAACCAACTCACATAAATGGATACAAAACGTTTCATTCCCCAGCAATAAGATCGCACCACGGTAGAGCCAAAAGGGGGTTATGTACCTATATTTCCAATTATCTAAACTTGCAAAAAGTTGAATTAACTGTTTCTAATAGGTATTATCAACTTATAAACCTACAAGTTGATTTGGGCTTACGTGTGGTTTTAATACATTTCTATAACAATATTTCAACGGATTCGATTGAGGATACACTGCGCAGGCTAATTGGCGATTTGAATAAGTTCGTTTTCCGCTCAACTAACGAAAATATTGTTATATGGGGTGGCAATTTTAACTCCCCGATTTGTCAAAGGGACGCTAAGGGGGCATGTGGAATAATACTAGATAAAGATACCAACCTACATCATTTCCCACACACACCTATCGGAGAGCTCCTAAATGAGATCATGTTTTCACACGACATGGGCTTTGCAAATAATGTATGTTCACCGGCAGTCCCTTTTTCTCCAACGTTTAATGGACAAGGTTCTTTTTTTTACTATCGACTTTATATTGATCACATGTAGGCCCTCATCACGTGTTAGCATGCTTACCACCTATGACATTACCTTAGGCGATCATTATCCGCAAAGCATTGATATTTTAGTGTGCAAACAAGATTTCTATATGAAAGGTAACCCTAATCAGCTGATGAAGAATATCACACTAAGTAGACAAAATGGGTTCGCACTAAAATGGGAGAAATTGGACCCAGAGGTATTTGTCACTAATATTGTCTCAAAATGTAAAAACATGGTTTATTCATGCCTGGATGAGAAGTCCTCAAATCAGGAAATTATTAAGAGCTTTTTAAATATTTCTGTACATATTAAAGATACACTGTGCATAAAAACAGAGAGAAGAAGAGAGAAGAACACGTGTAATGATGGAAGGTTTGACTCCTATTGCACAAAAGCTTATACCAAACTTAAACATGTTCTGAACGCGAGGGTAAAAAACCAGGAACACATTAGGGAAGCTAGAAGGAATTATAGAAGGGCTCTAAATGCTAGGAAAAAACACTAAAGGTAGAAGCTTGGAACACTTTGCATGAGGCCTCAACCGACCGAGATCCCACAGCTTTCTGGAAAGCAGTAAATGCTCCTTTTCTGGTTGAGAGTAATAAAGAAAGCATTGAAATTGCTATAACAGAATTGGAGTGGATCTCACAATATTCTATTCTGTACAATACTGTACCTAGAGACGAGCAAGAGACTACGGGGCACGGGGTTGCCCCCGAGCCCCCCCCCATTTTTAAAGGTATCTTTGGTTTTTACTCCCAGTGAGGTTAAGAATGCCATAAGTGCAAGTCTTGGTGGGAAGGCCCCGGGTCCGGATGGCATACCGATGGACTTATTTAAATCTAATCTGGCTTTGAGGGGACCGATTTTAACACAAGTTTTTAACGCATGTTGCTCGCAGGGATTTTTGATTACTTGGTACCAGTCAATAATTGTACCTATTTTCAAAAAGGGAGATAGGTTGAGTCCAGCCTGTTATCGCCCAATCTCACTATTGGACTCTACAGTGAAGATCCTGGGACGGGTAATACTAGAGAGGTTGCAGGCTTGGGCAGATGAACATAGAATCATAAGTGGCCTGCAATATGGGTTTCGTAAGGACTTGGGGACTATTGACCAGGGACTAAAGCTATACATTATATTAGAAAAATACCAAAGCTAAAGGAGAAAGGTTGTTTTTAACTTTTGTTGACCTAACAGCTGCTTTCGATTGCATCGTCCACAAAAAGTTATGGTCAATTTTAGGGGAATGGGGGTAGACCCTGTTTTAAAATCATTTTTAAGGCATCTTTATATGGGTGCTAGGGCAAAGGTGCGATTCGGGCGGGATGGGAATGTACTAAAAGTTTTAGAGTTAGTAAAGGTGTTAGGCAATTCTTGCCCCCTTTTTATTCACTATGTATATAAATAACCTAGAGAACACCTTAGTAAGCGAGTGCAGAGATTTGGCATCAACTGCAACCCGCCCTATCCCTGCACTCCTTTACGCAGATGATGCGGTTCTCATGTCGCGTATGCCACTTGGCCTACAAAGGGTAGTTACTTCTTTTACAAATTTTATGTTTAAATTAGGTCTTAATATCAATTGCTCTAAAACTTTTGTTATGAATTGTGGCAATGGACTTAAAAAAAGGGCAATATATTTTTATTAATGATAAGGCAATGTTTATGTTTATGTTTATGTTTGTGACATTTTTAGAGCGCGCAAATACGCGGGGGTGTCTCGGCGCTAGTGCAGAACCGTCACCGAGGTGGTGAAATTATACTGGGAAGAGCCATGTTTTAAATTTTTTTCTGAAGCTGAGGAGGGTTGGGGCGGTTTTGATGTGGAGGGGCAGTGTGTTCCAAAGTTTAGAAGATGAAATGGTGAAACACCTGTCACCCCAGTTGACCTTTTTTGTGCGAGGGACTTTCAGCAAGTGTGCAGAAGAAGAGCGGAGTGTTCTTGGGTGCTCAAGCGGGCGGAAAGCTGTTCTGAGGAACTGAGGACCCACGTTGTTGACTGCCTTGTAGGTGATACACAGGGTCTTAAATATTGTCCGGCTCCTGACAGGAAGCCAGTGTAGTTGGCGGATGTGAGAGGAAATGGATGTGAATTTGGGGACGTTTAAGAGGACTCTAGCCAAGGCGTTCTGGACTAGTTGAAGTTGGTTAAGGACTTTTTTCTGGGCGTTGAGGAAAAGGGCATTACAGTAATCAGTTTTCGAAAAAAACAATGTACTAATCAAGGTTCTACCGGCTGATGCTGGAAGGTAAGGGAGTAGTTTTTTGATTCTTTTTAGGATATAAAAAGATGAAGAGACCACTGAATTGACATGATGCTGAAATGTTAATTGTCATCAAAGATGACTCCAAGGTTACGGACCTTGGTGACAGGTTGAGGGGGGTCTCCCAACTTCGATGGCCACCAGCACGGGGACCAGATGGGGTCCAGCCTCCCGAATGTCATCACCTCTGTTTTGTCAGAGTTTAGTTTAAGACAATTAGATGACATCCAGGAGCTGATAGCCCTCATTCCCATTTGGAAGTTTGCTGCCACTACCGTTATTATGTACAGAGAGCACAAGTTGGGTATCATCAGCGTAGGTTGTGAGTGCAATTCCATAGGATTGTATTACTCTCGCTAAGTCCGAAACGTAAATGTTAAATAGTGTCCGACTTAGCGAGGAGCCCTGAGGGATGCCACAAGGGAGAGTAAAAGTCTGGGAAGTAAATCTGCTCACTAAATCATTTTCCTATTTTGGGCTTTTATTCGAGCAATCAGGATCTTGGACCAGTGCCGATAAATCCAGAAAGCTTCTTTTTAGTAAGTCTCTGATGGCGTTAGTGAATTTTAGTAGAAAACTGGGAAAACGCCCCCCAGAGGAAATACTGCACATATACAAGGCAAAACGCATTGCGATCGTCACCTACGGGGCAGGAATTTGGGGGTTGCAAACAATAGAAAATATGTTCCTTAAATACCTCTTGTCTGTACCCGACAGCACGTCCAATTTCATCTGCCATGCCGAACTCGGTCTACCCTATTTGGAGGATGTCATAAAGATCCAGCCCGTCCTCCTTTGGCATAGGGTATGGACTACAGATGAGTCGGTTTTCAATCGTCATATACTAAAAGATGCTATGGGGCTTGATGGAGTGAAAAGTATGAGATGGCTAGAATATGTTAAATCCTTCTTAAGTCAATTAGGCCACCAGGAATATTACAACGATCATCATACTCTATGTAATGTGTCTAGAAAGGACCTAAAGTCTGACTGCATGAGATATCTGAGCGAAAAGAGAATCTTGACCGAAATGGGTAAAACAACTGTTCAATCGCACCATCTTACTTTGGCTTTTGAGCATACCCAGCCCTATATTCTGATGGTTACTAGTGACTATGATAGATTTTTGCTAACACGCTTTAAGCTAAACATCATATTTAGGTCAGTAAGGTTCCCAGAACTGAATGACTGGTCGAGAACATTATGTAAATGTCCATGTGATGATCTTTCTGCACAATCCTCCATACATATTTTGTTTTTTTTTGCAAAATCTATTTTAGGCCTAGAAAAAGATGGATCGTACCAGTGCTTAAAAAATTAGGATTGAGGCAATGCCATCCTGCTCACTTGGCACTGCAATTTCTAGATAGTGAATTTATAATTGCCAGAAGCAAAGGTCCACATGCTTTTCCACGGCGGAAAAACCGCCGCGGAAAAGCATGTTTACTCATGCTTCCTAATTTGGCTGACGGTGTCTTGCAGACACCGCCACCAAATGGCCTGGTAAAACCCGCGGATCAGCGGCGGACGGACCTGCCGTCCACCGCTGGTCCCACCACATTCCCACCGCCATCCTAATCTGGCGGTGGGTGTTTGATGTGGCCGTGGCGGTAAATCCGCATCCTCCGGGCCGGCGGTGGCTTCCGCCGGCCCGGAGGATGCGGATTCACCGCCATCCTAATGAGGCCCTTAGTATGGAGAACAGGCTATTCATGTGGTGTCCGTTTTTCTCAAATCATTAGATCAAAGTAACCTGTAGCCGGCACTATCTTGTAGCCTAGTCACCCGGACGATAAAGAGCTATCAAAACCTGCAAATATGTACAACACATATTCAGATTGTCTTCAATACGGTCTAGGTTCACATAATGCCAAATATTCAGGACATGTTATGCAAAACCTATATATGCAGCACTGCTAGTACTCTATGATGCAAATGCCAGAATAGCAAGAACATCGTAATTATCATGTACCGTTTCTTTTATCCCTATATCACTCTAAATCGGTATAGGGAAATTCTCTATCACTATGTTTCCTAGTGATTCATACTAAGACAATCCCCCAATACACATATAGCTTCTGCATGCCCCGTTACGTTAACACCCCACATAGGTTCTCTCTCAATATTAATGTAGCAATAAAAGAAGGAGTCTTTTATTGATTAAAATCCAATTTATTGTAAGTGCAAAACTCCACCCGTTCACGGAGCGTCTGACCAGCGGCAAGCCAACGGTGACAATGGCCAACTGCAGAACAGGCATCCATGCGCGAGTGACTAGTAATCAATAGTAAACATGTTTATACAAGCGCAGCAACGCGAACACACATCGCGCAAAACATCGCGCGGTGTATGTCATAATCATTACATTACATCACCTTCCCCCTTACAACAACGAACAACCTGAAAATAAAATAAAATAAAATAAAATAAAATAAACATTCAAAATCTAACAAATTCATTATATCTCTCCGGTGCCCTAATAGGTCTGCCAAATGAAGAAAAAGTTTGATTATTAGTAACATTTTGTGGATTAACAACATTCCCAGTACATTGTTGACTATTAGTTTGAATAGGCGATGGATCAGAATGAGCAGGTTCTTTTAAGACATTAGGCACACTCAACCAAAAACTCCAGTCCAATTTATCTGAATGATATTTCCTAAGTCTACCCCCAATGATCTCAGCCTGTTGGTCCGTCACTTTCACTAACTGGCGCTTATTCCACCAACCATTTTTTTCTAGAAATGCAGCTCCCTTGCTCCCTTGCTGCCCATTCTCGTCGCCCAATGTTGCAATAAAAGAAGGAGTCTTTTATTGATTAAAATCCAATTTATTGTAAGTGCAAAACTCCACCCGTTCATGGAGCGTCTGACCAGCGGCAAGCCAACGGTGACAATGGCCAACCGCAGAACAGGCATCCATGCGCGAGTGACTAGTATTCAATAGTAAACATGTTTATACACGCGCAGCAGCCGGAACATACATTGCGCAAAACATCGCGCGTTGTATGGCATAATCATTAAATTACATCATTCTCCTACTAATCCGCTTAGACCAGCCTTCATAAGGACCTGCCTAGTGCAGTAAAGACACAGTTTTAAAAAAAAAGACAGGGGAGAACATGAATTACCTTGAACTCTTGTTCGACTCGATGTATCCCCCGATACAGTCTCGACAGTAATTATCCTGCTTCCTAGCTCCTTAAATTACAGACATCTATTTAAGTCCCGATGTAGAATCTATAAAAAAAAGTCTGATTTAGTAGGACAGTACAACTGATCTTTCCACAGCTATAGCCCCATTCCAAACCTCAAATTCGGTCCCCATAGCGTGATGACACATACCTGGATTTAACCAAGAGAAACGCCACGGGGTGTCAGGCTCCGCGAATCCATCAATTCTCCATTGCTGACAAACAGAGTCCTTAAATGCGTCAGTTCCAGGCATATAATCAGGAAACGGACATCCATTTCCATTTTTCAATTTAAACTACCCTTCCTACATGTAAAAAGAGGCAGCCATCTTAAGAGGGTTCCCGATATTTATGCCGCAAAGTACCCACACGATATTCTTTCCCATATATATGATTTTCCATACATATGATTAATGGCACAGTCTCATTGCGAATAATATGGTAACTATATATAAAAAAATCCGAACTATAAATGTATCAATGGAAGGTGTTTGCTGGGACCTTATGACCTCCTCCATTTTATTCAGCCTTAAGACCGATGTCAGTTACATTGCAGCGGAGTATCCCATAACAAAGGATGTTACCTAAAAATCTCCCCTATTTTCAACTAGTCATAGTCATAGTCAGAGTCAAATCCTATAATCGATCAAATACAAAATTATCATAAAAGTACATATATAAAAAAACGATTTCTAATATTCAATTTCATTTAAAATTCCAAAAAACAATGGTTCATTTTAACCTTACTAAAAATGTTAAAATAAAATCTATAAAATATTGTCAGTTTCCATGGTTTTACTCCTATTACATAATTTTCATGCAGTAACTGCTTCTAGTGCTGGGTTTTTCCTTTTTTTCATGCACGCCCATAGAATCAAAGCTAATGTAAAACAAGTCAAAGGATCAGATAGACTCTTTAAAACATATAGTGGCACCCTACATTGTTTAAAATTCATCTTCTGCAATATCGGTTTTAAATAACTATTCCTCTTCTTCTCATACAATTTGTAGAATAAAACAAGCTGCAGATCAGTTTGTCTTGACAAGCCATCACATGGGCACAGAGTTAAATCAGAATGGTTATATATTTTACCAGGGTAATCTAACATAAGTGGGATCATATTCAGATGAAACCTAATCAATATGAATCTATGGTGTGCATTTGTAACGTCTGACAGATAAAAGAAATATCCTCTCTCTATCACTAGGGGGATTAATCTATAGTTCACCATTGCCTGCTTCTTACCATGAGTTTCCCTTCTCTCATACTCTACCCTCATCCTAAAAAATGTGTTGACTTTTACTTTAGAGATCTTTCTACATTCATGTGGACCCAGAAACAGTTCAGGTAACCCAATTTTATTTAGGAGTTTTTCTAAGTAGCAGAACCATCTGGATCTCCTCCACTTATCCATGTTTAAGCAATTCTTAATTATTGTATGTGTCAGGGGGAGTGTGTCCCTTTTCCAGATTGGATGCCACAGAAGGACAGGGGCCAATTGTATTGAGTTGGTGATATAGGTGAGTCCCAGTTCTAAGTGCAAAATGTAATTAGAGGTCGAGATGGGGAGGCCAACTATAGATTTGAAAAACTTGTCTATATATTTTGAAGTGCACCCGTTTCGACAGTACCCCATACCCCCGCCCCCTACATCACTGCTGCCATAACTTTAGCCTAATAAATTTGTTTTATTGGTAATAATGGCCTATCGCACAGTTTTTTAGCAAAAGTGTTTACTGCCGACAGGGTTCTTTTCATTACCCCTCTGCGTCCTTGCACTAGTTTTGTCCATGCCAAACCCTTATCAATAAGAACCCCCAAATACGGGAAGGAATCTACCACCTCAATCCTCTCATTCTCCACATGGAGGTACGGTGTTCTCTCTTTTTCCTTGCCCCCACTATCACAGCAAAGGATTTGGTACGGTTCACCCTCCAATCAAGTGAGTCCACAAACGATACATATGAAGATATGAGGTGCTGATGACCGGATGCAGTCCTGGCAATAAACATCGCATCGTCTGCGTATGCCAAAATAGGTAGAGGCTGCGAGTCAAATATTGCAACATCTCTTGTGGACTGGATATGGACCTTTTCTACTCCATTTGTATAAATGGAGAAGAGAAATGGCGCAAGAACACAGTCCTGCCTAACTCCCCTGGCATTTTTAAATGGGCGTGTAGAGCCTCCATTTTTTGTGCAACATACCGAGGCCATAGCGTTGGAATACATCTGTCTAATAAAATTTAATATTAATTGATCGACTCCCATCTACCACATGATGGTCCACAGCTTTTCATGGGTCACACAGTCGAAAGCTACCAACAAATCCATGAAAGCCATGTACATCTTCCCCGCCTTCATCCTTGTATATTTTTCTATTATGAGTGACAGGTTTAGACACTGGTCTACGGGACCCCTTACCTGCTGGAAACCATATTGGGACTGTATTAGGATATTCTTATCTTTGGCCCAATCCTCTAACTTAGAGAGGAGGAGCCGTCCCATTAGCTTCGCTGTCGTGTCCAGCAGGGAAATTGGCCTGTGTTTTTTTTGGGTCAGACCTGTCCCCCTTTTTAGGTCTCGCCTCTCAATGCGCATGCGCATTGAGCGGAGCGAGACTATAGGGGCTTAAACAAGGTTTAACTAAAGTGGCGATTTGATGCTGTGCCCGTGCGCTTTTAGGTCAATGCGCAAGCGCATTGACCTAAAATGCGCATGCACAGCATCAAATCGCCAGCCATCTGTTCCCCAGCAGCTCTTCCCGCTCCGCCCCACAAGCTTCCCCCAGCATTCGGTCTGCCTCAGCCGCACTCCTCCCACACCTTTGAAGTGAAGCTTAGCTTCACTTCAAAGGCCGCTGCTGCTTCACACTATGTCTCTCCCTCATCGCCGCTCTCCCCGCTCCGCCCCCTGCTGCGGCCGTGTCGCATTTCTCCTCCCCCCTCCCAAGTCCCAGAATTCACAGATACATTCGTAGCTATATGCTATCTTATCCCCTACTTGACACAGAAAACACATTCAAATGGCAAACCTCTTCCTCTAGTTAAATTCAGCGTCTATCGTGCAGGTTTTTCATGTTTGATTTGTTTCCGTACATTTATTTTACTTTTATCTGCCCCGCTTTCAATATTTGGTCAGCACCAGTTCATTCTCTTCTCTTTTTGCTCAATCAGTAGCTCCACCGGTCCTGTTTAAATGTGCCTACAAATATGCTTGTGCAACGCGTTTTTTATATCCATACGGTGGGATTTGTCGGTCCCCGCACAGATGTATCCCCTTGATGCATGTTAGAATAAATTGTCCCTCTCCGGTGACCGTCAGCCCTAGGCGTTCTTTATGGTTGCTTCCCACCATTGCTTTGTCTATCAGGCGCGGCTTCCCCAAGAATATCCCTGCATTTGACAGTCCGCGCCGCCTGCCCCCTCCTCCCGCAGCTGGCGCCGGTTCGGCTCTCAGTCACCTCATGGCGATCATCGGCATCGTGAATGAACAGCGCAGCTCTGGCAGCGGAAATCAGAAGATTGTTTTCACTCCCGCCTCTTGATAAAGATCAATTCAAAATGGTCAGGCGATTTCAATAGATGTTTCCTAAGTTAAATTTGCCCGGCGTAAAACGCCTCAAATACCATACGAAGTTATTCAATAAAAAGGCAGGCGCTGGAGACAGGAAGACAGGAAACAAGTTTATTCCGTCGGAGTAGAACACATCAGATCAGACAACAAGGTATCGTCTCGAGGTGCTCTCTCAACCTCTCTGAGACCTGGTCTTTTTATACACTGGTCTAAGACATGTGAACGTTCTTTATTACAGCAAGGACATTGTGAAGTATGAGAACGACATCCCCGGCTCCCCCCAGTTCCGGCCCATTCCAACACATGACAACAGTAGAGGCCCTTTTCCCCTCATATGATTGGGAGGGGCCATCACGCAGCTGAGTGTTCTGCCGATTCCTTTGGAATGTGTGCGCCTGATCGAATCTCAGGGGGTGGGGACGTCATGATCAATAGTGGTCTCTTTCAGGAGAGGCGAGTGCATGCAGTAGTGGGCAATAAACTGTATCCTCGGGCTAAGGGATGACCAGCGGTTCGTACAGGCAGTCGGGCTCAGAGGAAGGGGTCATCAAAGGAGGGGTATTCATGGGCAGAAAGGAGGTGTTGGTCAGGCGCGGGGTGTGATTCCCTGAGACAGAGTCATGGGGGGGTTTCATGGCTTGTGCATGTGAGCGCGGGGGCAGCCAGGAGGCGCGGGGAAGGCTTGCAAGGTTCAGGGAAGTGTGCTGATGGGCGATCGTGAACAGGGAGACCATGGTACCTAAAATGGCTGTTGTGTATGTTCATACGTGAATCGGCAAGATGGCGTAGATGATGTTTAGTACATGAACTAAAATTCCACAGTCCTCCCTTTACCATGTCTTGCCAGCTTGTCAGTTCGGATCGATCCCCATGAGACCACGCACCTCTATCTCGTATAGGGGACTCATATGCTCAGGTTTAAAGTTCAAAGTCTTTGGGCACATACAGTTGGAAATGAGTGCACATAAAGGTGGTAAACATTGAATACCTAGGCAACACCCACACAGTATCATGATTGGTATCAATAAAAACGTGAACAATCTCCATCCCCAGTTCTTCAAAGTGTCCCAGAACCAGCCTCCAAGCGACCATCCTTCCTGCTCCTGGTGAACCTCTGAGGACAGTCTGTGGAGGTGTTCGATTGCTTTGTAGACTGAAGGTGAGTTATCTGGCACGTAGGTGCAACAGCTGGAGCCGATGATGCGGCATGCTCCTCCGCGGTCGGCCAGAACCACATCTAGAACAAGACGATTTTGAAGAGCCACCAGGCGGACGGCCTGAAGCTCAGCCGTGTTGTTGGCGAGGATGCCAGCGGTGATGTTAATGGTTGTTTCTAATGCCTGAGTCAGGTGTCGGATAGCGCGGCTATTTGCCATTGGTCCCCACAGAGGAACAAGTCCCTTTGCTGCATCCAGGAACTGTGCTCCGGTGGAGTCGGCTTGTTCAACATCTCCGGCGCGCTTTTGCCGGTGGTGGTTGGCTGAAGCCACATACGTGGGAGGAAGAATGAAGGCGATGTAGCACGTACCCCTCCAGCCTCTTGGGAGCCAAGTGTAAGCTTTGGTGCCACAAACAAAGTACATATTCGGGGAAGCAACAAAGGTGGGGGGGTCAGCTGAGACCAATGTTTTGGTGATGCGACAAGAACTGTGACCCACCAGCTGCGTTCCTTGTTCTTCGAGGCATACGAGTCCTGTGACATTGATGACAGACAGGGCCACGGTCAGGGTGGCAGCCGTTTGTTTCCGCAGGTGGGAGAAGGTGGGTCTGGCTGGATTGTGGAGCACTTGCATTTCGACCCTTTCTTTGGCAGGGATGTTCGTAAGGAAGGTTGAACCTGAAATTGCAGGACAAAAGGGCTTTCCTGTCTTGTTCAGCCAGAACCCATAGTAGAAGTGTGACACGGTTTGACCAGAAGTGGCGTTGTCCTTGTGGCTTTCCTGCATGAGGATCAACCAAGCGAGGCAGGAGCCGTGAACTGAGAAAGGAGAAGGGATGAAGGGGATGGAGTGTCCGGTAGCATGTGGGAGCAACCCACAGATCCAGCAGTTCGTGGCATTTGCAGCAAGGTTGTGCTGGTGCAACAGTTGTACGAAGGAATTGTTCCAGAACTCCCTACGCCTTTCTCGGAGCTGAGGTGAAAGGGTGATCAGGTGGTGCTCTTTCATGGTGGTTGGCTGGACAGTGGTTGGCAACATCTGGTGAGCGGGTGTGCTTTCCTCCAAGATCCAGAAGGAAGTCATGAGGAGGAGGCAAAAGAGGAAGACAATGAAGAGAGCGATTGTCTTTGATTTGTGCAAATTGTCAGTCTTTGGGTTCCTGTAGTGGGTATTTCCTGTTGCTTCCGACGTCTTGTTATCTGGCGCTTCCATCATCTTCTTATCTGGCGCTTCCATCATCTTCATCTTCAAGGTGCTCGGTAGTGGGCAGAACCACAGACTTTGTTTAGCTTCTCTCCGGGTAACCCTTGGTTGCTTTGGGTCACCGTTCTGAGATTTTTAACTTAGTCAGTGGCCTACTTAGCCGAAGCTCCCTCCTTTCGACGCAGGAAATACCCTTCTCGGGATGGCACAGTGGGATCAGAGTGTTTTGCAAGTTCAAGTGCCTCGGTATCAGGATAGCAGTTCAGTGATGGTCGGTCTTTGTTCAGGAGCTCTTCTTGGGTGCTGACGTTGTCTGTCGTGGCCAGGGTCGAGGAAACCTTTTTGCAGTGGTGGGCGTGCAGCCAGTGCTTCTTCCCCTCCACTCGAAGAGCCGTCCGAGTGGTGATCAGTACTTGCCAGGGGCCCGTCCACCGGGGTTCCAGACTCTTCGCTCGTTGAAAGTTCCGGATTAGGATGTAGTCACCCGGTTGGATATCGTGACCGGGACCCCTGGAAGCATCGGGGATGGCCTGCTGCACCTGTTGATGAATGACAGACAACGTTTTAGTTAACTTGTATAAATAATCTGACAGCAGGACGTCGGGGACGTCGTGAATGGAGGTCGGTTTGGGGGCAGTCCAGAGGTTCATAGGCCGCCCAAACACAACTTCGTAGGGGGTCAAGTGGTGCTTAGTGGGAGTGGAGCGCATCGATAGTAATGCCAGTGGAAGGGCATCTGGCCACTTAAGTCCTGTGGTGGCCACTATTTTTGACAGTTTCAGTGTAGCGTTGTGTCGTTCAACCAGGCCAGCGGATTGGGGGTGGAAGACCGCATGGAACCTTTGTTTTACCCCCAACCCCTTCAGGATTAGTTGGATAACTTCGGCTATGAAGCGGGGGCCATTGTCGCTCCATAAAATTCGACAAAGGCCGTAGCGGGGGAAAAACTCTTTCAGTAGTACTTTGGCGGTAGTCATGGCAGTGTTATCACGGGTCGGATAGGCTTCCACCCATTTGCTGAAGGCACATACAATGACTAAAACGTACTTCAGTCCTTGGCACCTCTCTAGCTGGATGTAATCCATCTGAAGGACCTCAAAGGGGTGGTCGGGGATCCCAAATCCTCCCCGGGGTACCACAGTTCCTTTCCCGGGGTTGTGTTGTAAGCAGATAAGGCACTGCTGGACTAGGCGTTTGGCCGAGTCGGGGATCTTGTTGTTGTGCCAAACTTTGGAAATGAGTTCAATCATGGGAGCAGAGCCTATGTGTGCAGGGGAGTGTGCCATTGTCAGTATGGGGATCAAATATGCATCAGGCAGCAACCATTTGTTCGTGTCTTTTGTCCGCCAGCAGCCTTCATCGTCCCTTAGACCCACCCGCGCCCACTCAGTCAGTTCGTGTGGTGTGCTGGCCGATTGGATGTCCCTGATTGTTTCCCTAGCGTCGGTCCATTTTTCTGCTTGTGACCTGGTCACATACATGCGTGTCGTTGTCCTATTCTCAGCTGTGGTTCGGGCAGTGGTGTCGGCTAGTGCGTTTCCCTGTCCAACTAAATCTGTCACCTTCTTGTGTGCCTGGCATTTGATCACTGCTAATTGTCTGGGGAGAAGAACTGCTTCAATCAGGGCGGAGACTAAATCTCCGTGAAGGATGGGTGTACCGTGGGACGTCAGGAATCCCCTTTCCCTCCACAGGAGCCCGAAATGATGAACCACCCCAAAGGCGTACTTGCTGTCCGTGTAAATGTTTGCCGTGGTTCCTGCTGCTATGATACATGCTCGTGTGAGGGCAATTAGTTCTGCTGCCTGTGCGGATCGTTGTGTGATGCGAGCGGTTTCAACTACTGTTCGAGCTGTCGTCACCGCATAGGCAGCAGAAGTGGTGCCGTCTGGGAGTTTGATACAAGAGCCATCTACCCATAGTTCTCCATCAGGATCTGTGAAAGCAATGTCTCGGAGGTCAATTCTACTCCTGGTCTGTTCGTCCGTGAGGGTCACACAGTCGTGTATAGGGGGCACATCGGGGTCATTTTCGGGCAAGGGTAACAGTGTAGCAGGGTTCAATGTCGTGCATCTCTTCAGGGTGATGTGGGGTGCAAGTAGAGTCAATTCGTACCCTGTTAGTCGTGCGCTAGTCAGGTGTTGAGTCTTAGTCTGGTTCAAAAGGGTGTCAACTGCATGGGGCACTAATACCGTGAGGGAGTTTGAAAGCACAATTCCCTCACTCTGGCGGATAGAGACAGCAGCAGCGGCTACTGCTCGAAGGCAGGCAGGTAGAGCTCTGGCGACTGGATCAAGAGTGCCAGAGAAGTAGGCACAAGGGCGTTGTTTGGTGCCGATGGGCTGAGTTAGAACAGACAATGCGCATCCCTCCCTTTCGTGAGTGAAGAGGGAGAAGGGCTTGGAGTAATCTGGTGTGCCTAGAACGGGTGCCGAGCAAAGGGCATCCCGCAACTCCTTAAAGGATGCTTGGCATTCGGGAGTCCACGGGAGTGGGAACGGAACATCTTTGGCCAACAGGGAGAGTAGGGGTTTTATAATGAGACTGAAATTTGGTAACCATTGTCGGCAGAAAGAAGTAAGGCCCACTAATGAACGGACTTGCTTCTGTGTTTTTGGAATGGGGGTGTCTAGGATGGTTTGGATTCGGTCGGGTGTAAGTTTCCTCCCTTCTTTGGACAGGAGATGGCCTAGGTATGTTACTTGGGACTGGCAGAACTGCAGTTTCTTTTTGGAGACTTTGTGGCCATTCTCCGCAAGAAAGTGCAAGAGTTGGATAGTGGCTGTGATTGCAAGTGGAGTGGTGTCGGCCGCCAGAAGGATATCATCAACATATTGGATCAACACCACTCCATCTGGTAGCTGGACGGCGTCCAGCTGTCTTTTGAGGGCCTGGCTGTAGATGCTGGGACTTTCAGTGTAGCCCTGGGGAGCTCTACAAAATCGGTACGAACGGTTTTTTAAAGTGAAGCCGAAGAGATAACGGCTGTCTGGATGGATGGGGATAGAGAAGAATGCATTTTTAAGATCAATAACGGTGAAGGTGGTGGCAGTGGACGGAATGAGAGTCAGAATGGTGGCGATGTCTGAGACTACGGGGTACTGTGGTACCACCACTTTGTTGACTTCTCGCAGGTCGATGATGAAGCGGTACGCTTTCTCATCTCCCTCACCTTGCTTCTTAACAATGGGTAGGATAGGGCTATTGCAGACATTACTAACCACTTCCTCTACCACTCCTGCATCTACCAAGGACTGAATAATTGCTACCAATGCCTTCTCGCCTTCGGGCGATATCCGGTACTGTGGGAGTTTCGGGAGTATTGCATCTGGTCGAACAGTTATGTGTACAGGATCGATCATCATTCGTCCTACATCCGAGTCGTTTCTGGCCCATAGGTACAGGGGTAGGGTATCGAGCAAGGATAGGTCAGCATCTGTTATGGCGTACATATGTCGTGCGGGGTGGGGTCTGGACATGCTCGGGTTGTCGTACAGGATGACTCGGACTCCATCCGGGGAACACCTAATAGTAGCTCGGAAATGTTTCAGTAAATCAATACCCATAATGGCGTCAGGGGAGTTGGAGGAGAGCAGAAATGTTGTGTCAATGGGATTGTTTCCTAGGTCAAAGGAGATAGGTACAGACAGGGGATTAGTGGAGGGCGTTCCATCGAAACCTATCGAGGTAATGTGTGAGCCAGACAAGGGTGCCCTTGGAATCAGTTGTTTTGATAATACACTACGCGTCGCTCCAGTGTCTACCAAAAATGGAGACTTTGTACCCAGGACCTTAGCAGTGACGTAAGGACCTTGCTGGTCAACACAGAGCTCGACTGGATCCCTCCCTTGCCCCTGGCAGTCCTATGCAAAGTCGTGAGCATTGTTGCAGTCGGACTGTTGGCACTGATTCTGTCGGGGCGGTCAAATGTGTTTGGTCTGTCAGATCGGTCATTGGTGGTGTCGCGGGTCTGCCCTCGTCCTTGCCCTCCAGTTTTGGAGCCATTTGTCATGTCCCTTGCTTCTTTATTTTTAATCATTTCCCGAAGGGCCAGGCATTGAGACTTCCAATGCCCAAATTCTTTGCAAAATGCACACTGGTTCTCATCGAGGTCGGTTCGTGGAGCGCCAGGTGTGGGGTTGCGATCTCTAGGGGCCGAATTCCTAGGGGCATTCGACTGGTAGTTTCCCCTATACCGTTCCCTTCCTGTAGTCACTCCCTGCAATTGAGCAATCATTACTCGTTCCTTTAAGTCCTTTTTCTTTTTCTCAG
Source organism: Lissotriton helveticus (assembly GCF_964261635.1). NCBI lineage: Eukaryota > Metazoa > Chordata > Amphibia > Caudata > Salamandridae > Lissotriton > Lissotriton helveticus. The sequence continues at coordinate 1,705,676,707 of NC_136063.1, read as the reverse complement.
TTGCCCTTTCGTTCTCGTTCTTTTGGTGTTCGTAGTACTGAGCCATCTGAAGGATAGCTGCAGGTTTAGAGGCTCCCCAACTACTCTCGCTAGTCTGTAACTTTTGGGAGACCTCTTGCGATAGCCCCTTTACGTAGTTTTGCACGAATAGGTGTTGTCCGGTTGCGGTGGTCATATCTTGGCCACTGTAGTCGGAGAACACTGTTTCAAATCGTGAGAAGTATTCTGATACATCTTCCTGAGGTTTCTGGCGACAAGCCGTGACTACCGACCAGTCTACCTTCTTTTCTGGGATCAACGTCTTTAGCTTCTGCACTATTTTGTCGGGGAGTTCCAGTATGTCTTTTACAGGTTTCTTTCCGGGCTCTCGCTGCCTATCTAGGTCATCGAGTTGTTTCCAGGTGTGTCCGAACAGGTCTGTGTGGTCGGCTTTCCGGATTTGCTTCCATACATCAGCCGGCAGACACAACCCGAAAAACAAATCAATGTCCGCTAGAGTCATTATGGTTGAGCCCAAGGCTGTGCCTAGTTCTGTATAAAATGCTGTAGGGTTTTTTCGTAAATCGGGCAGGGTTTGCCTAAAAGTTAAAATATCTTGCCGATCCCATGGTTGGTAAACCCAGTTGTACACAACCCTCCCTTTTGCATCTGCGTGGTTGATATCATCGTTTGTTCCCTGACCTCTTGGGGGAACCCAATAGGGGGCGGCTTCTCTGATAGGCATCATCGTGTTGGCTGCTTCTAATGAGGGCTCAATCGTCTCAGGGACTGTGATCTTGACCTCTGGTTTCTGTTCCGCGAGGTGGCGGAAGACCTCAAGCGTTTGCATGAAGAGGTCCGTCACATCGCTCTCAGTTCCATCTCCAACATCGACCCTTCTATATAGAGCCGTCAATTTAGCAGGACCTTTATTCTGGTACCTATCCTCATACGCGTTCAGGGTGTGGTAGCTGAACCGTAAGATGAAATGCCGTCTGTGACTACCGGCATGTGAATTATGCATATTCATCGTATATTCTTCGCTCTCCTTCCGTTCTACCAATGTTTTTGCTATCTTGTCGATTCCTTCCCGCTCATCTTTGCTCAACCTATGTGGTCTGGCTGTTAGGTGCCTGCTAGTCTCATGTTCATCTGCTGTTGTTACCAATGCGGCTGGTGCGAAGGCCGTAAGAGCCGGGGCACTAGCGCTAGAGTCACCCACGCCTGCACTTTGAACTGGTGAGTGTTGTGCTAGAGGCTGGCTGGGAGCATAAGGAGGAGGCATGTAGATAATTGGAGGACCGAGTAGTAGCTCGTCATTTGCCCGCTGTTTGGAGGGCATCTCCGGGTAGAGCGCAGAGGTGGTCCTGACAGGGCATTGGCCTGCCAGTCCTGATTCTTGCGTTTGTTTAACTTCCTCTCTTCTTCTTATTTCTTCATCTAGTTCTTTTGCGGCCAGATGGGCGGTTTTTCGTAACTCTTTCACTATTTTCGCTTCCTCTCTTTTCCTGCGGTGTTCTGCTTCTTTGCGCCACATGCCAATACTATCAATCATAGTGGGCGTTGCTTTGTTTATTTTTACAGCTGCTTCTAGTGTTTTTATTTTATTTTTATCAAAAGAACCTATCAGTGGCCACTGATTTTTAGGATCCTTTTTTGTATATTTATGCCATAACTTACTATAAGCTATAGCGACTAGTCCTTGCTTAGTAAACATGTCCTTATTAGGGGTGCCTTCCAGTGGAGCTGGATGGTTCATCTCTAATAAGCGGTCCCGGTTGACCCAACTATGAACTAATGGGGAGAAGATAGGCATGACGGATTACAATGGGGGGCAAAAGCCTGCACTACCTATCTTTTCACTACTTGCAAAGACTGGACAGAATATTCTATTCTACGCTATTTGCAAATAGAGAATACCTCCAAAAAGAACCAATTCCCAAAACAGTCAATGTTCGGGCAAACAATCAATCAATGAGGAACGGAATAGGCACGACGTGTTAAAGGTTTGCGTTACCTTCCCTTCACTATCGGCAAAGGGAGAGAGAATATTCCTATTCTTCCCCGTTTGCAGGCAGAGAAGATCCTTAAGAGAACCAACTTCGAACAATTCAATGCTCGATTCAATCAATCAATAAACGAGGAGAAAAAAAATAGGCACGACGTGTTAAAGGCTTGCGTTGCCTACCCTTCACTATCTGCAAAGACTAAACAGAGTATGGCGATTCTGTGCTTGTTTGCAAATAGAGAATTCCTCAGAAACAGTCAATAAGTAATACTAGTATTTTCAAACAATCAATCAATCAATTTCGCAATTTGTCGTGTGTCACGACCTTACCCGGACCGCATGGACAGTTTCTCGTCTTCCGCTTCCAGCGCACGATCGTCCTCTACTCTCTGTTGCTATCGCGGCACTCCTGGTGGTTCCCAGTCAGGACCGTAGATCACTCGGGAGAGGTCAGCTCGGAATCAGTGAAGTTCAGATGATCGGCTGTCAGACGAGGGTCTATCGGACAGGAGCTCTTTCCGATCGTTGCAGTTGTTCACTCTGTCGTCGGGACCTCTCCCACTGGATCCACGTGTCGCTGATGGGCCCCGCGTTTGGGACGCCAATTGATAAAGATCAATTCAAAATGGTCAGGCGATTTCAATAGATGTTTCCTAAGTTAAATTTGCCCGGCGTAAAACGCCTCTAATACCATACGAAGTTATTCAATAAAAAGGCAGGCGCTGGAGACAGGAAGACAGGAAACAAGTTTATTCCGTCGGAGTAGAACACATCAGATCAGACAACAAGGTATCGTCTCGAGGTGCTCTCTCAACCTCTCTGAGACCTGGTCTTTTTATACACTGGTCTAAGACATGTGAACGTTCTTTATTACAGCAAGGACATTGTGAAGTATGAGAACGACATCCCCGGCTCCCCCCAGTTCCGGCCCATTCCAACACATGACAACAGTAGAGGCCCTTTTCCCCTCATATGATTGGGAGGGGCCATCACGCAGCTGAGTGTTCTGCCGATTCCTTTGGAATGTGTGCGCCTGATCGAATCTCAGGGGGTGGGGACGTCATGATCAATAGTGGTCTCTTTCAGGAGAGGCGAGTGCATGCAGTAGTGGGCAATAAACTGTATCCTCGGGCTAAGGGATGACCAGCGGTTCGTACAGGCAGTCGGGCTCAGAGGAAGGGGTCATCAAAGGAGGGGTATTCATGGGCGGAAAGGAGGTGTTGGTCAGGCGCGGGGTGTGATTCCCTGAGACAGAGTCATGGGGGGGTTTCATGGCTTGTGCATGTGAGCGCGGGGGCAGCCAGGAGGCGCGGGGAAGGCTTGCAAGGTTCAGGGAAGTGTGCTGATGGGCGATCGTGAACAGGGAGACCATGGTACCTAAAATGGCTGTCGTGTATGTTCATACGTGAATCGGCAAGATGGCGTAGATGATGTTTAGTACATGAACTAAAATTCCACACTCTAATGTGTCCCTTTCTTCTCTGTACTTTCCGAAGTCTGTCTTTATTTATCCTGTCTCTCTTTATGTCCCCACCTTGCTTGCATTTTTTCCCTCGATTCTCCATCCGCCCTGATTTTAACAGCTGCCTTCTTGTCTTTGCTTTTTAAATCTATTACGTTTATTTCACCTCTTTCTTTCCTTGACCACTTTCGGATTTAAATACCCTCATCCCCAGTTTCCGTCTTCCCCTCTCCGCCTCGTGGCCTGCTCTCCTCCGCTCCTGTTTCCCCTCAGCCTCCGTGTGTCCCCTGACTCACCTCCCTGTCCCCCCTCCTCACTCCCCTCCTCGCTGCACATTGCACCAATATCATTAAAGATGCAGGAATTCTATCGAGGCATGAGGTGCGGGATCTGATAAATGGCAAACAGGCAGTTTGAAGCTGCTGGGTTTGCAGAAGGATGGAGTTTTGGGAGATGAAGGCCTGAGATTTTGGCTCGCTTTTCGTTTTGTGTGCTGTTGACTCGTGGGCATCTTGTATTGTAGGAAGACTCACCTAACGATCAATGGATTGATAGCACAATTACTCTCATCAAATATATAACCTGGCATAGACGGACCGCCACTGTTACAAGCTCTTGTGCTATAACTCAAAATTATGACCGCCCTTGCCTGAAATTCTGTGTCACATCTTTCAGTGATATTGTCCCAACAGACCCCTGCGCACTGCTGATTACCACCCCCCCCGCATTCCTTCACTTCCATTGAACCACGCAGTCCGGGACACAATCCCCCTGCACCCATCCCCCTTTAGCCTCCTCCCGAGCCATGCGATCCTCCCCATGTCCCTCACACATCCAAATTTGAACTCAACCGCCCTTACTGAAACTTCAGCTTCTCTCCCCACTCTCCACCACTAGCCCCCGCTAGCACATCGATCACGGGAGTGAAATATTCAGTTCACACTATTTATTTTGGTGATATCTTCGTTTTCTTAGGTGCAAACCGCGTGCGCATTATAAACACTTTGAATGTCCTCTCTTTAGTGTGTTCGGTTACTTTATATAATTTCTTCCGCTGTTATCTCCCTCTACTTACATGCAAAGCAAGCGCCCGTCACAAACAGGCTGTCTAGTCTCTCTTTAGTTTGCTGGCGCCATTCAATTCACACTCTCAACCGCCCTTACTGAAACTCCAGCTTCTCTCCCCACTCTCCACCACTAGCCCCCGCTAGCACATCGATCACGGGAGTGAAATATTCAGTTCACACTATTTATTTTGATGATATCTTCGTTTTCTTAGGTGCAAACCGCGTGCGCATTATAAACACTTTGAATGTCCTCTCTTTAGTGTGTTCGGTTACTTTATATCATTTCTTCCGCTGTTATCTCCCTCTACTTACATGCAAAGCAAGCGCCCGTCACAAACAGGCTGTCTAGTCTCTCTTTAGTTTGCTGGCGCCATTCAATTCACACTCTCAACCGCCCTTACTGAAACTCCAGCTTCTCTCCCCACTCTCCACCACTAGCCCCCGCTAGCACATCGATCACGGGAGTGAAATATTCAGTTCACACTATTTATTTTGATGATATCTTCGTTTTCTTAGGTGCAAACCACGTGCGCATTATAAACACTTTGAATGTCCTCTCTTTAGTGTGTTCGGTTACTTTATATCATTCCTTCCGCTGTTATCTCCCTCTACTTACATGCAAAGCAAGCGCCCGTCACAAACAGGCTGTCTAGTCTCTCTTTAGTTTGCTGGCACCATTCAATTCACACTATTAAAGTATTGGCATTGTAAATGACAAAGCTATTAATTTGGCTATTTTCAAAACCAACACATTAAAAAAAAAATTGTCATTTACAAAACCAATATCTCCAACTTTTCTAATGCGAGACCTATTGCATTTCCATTGCTTGTTTAAAGATAGGGACTATAACAACAACAGACCAAGATTGAGGGGGGCCGGCTCGAATTATGCTGTTCATCACGTCTGGTCTGGTATTCCCTGAAAAAGATCTATTGGTACACCGTTCGGACCTGGGGCCCTGCCTGAACTACACAACATCAAATTCTTCTTTACTTCACTGAGTGAGAAGAAAGAAGAAGAAGCCTGTTGACCATCTTCCATATTTAGAATCGCGGTTGGGGTGTAGAGGCGAAGATACTCTCAAAATGGGCAACCCATGCTTCCTCGTCTACATTGTTGCCTACTGTAGGGTCTACAGGATTTTTAGAATGCGCTGCATTTATTATCCTCCAGAAGTCACTGCTGTTTCCCATTTCTGCTGCATATCTAGGGTCCTCCCATATAGTTTATTTTAGTGCCTTCTCTCTATTTGTTCTTTTAAGTTTATATGTAGCCCGCAGTTCCTTGATTTCATCCTGATATCTGGGTCTACTTTTAAGAGCATAGACCGAAGCTCTCCTTGCGGAGCATGGTGAGTCAAACCATCCCCTTTCAGATCTCTTATTAATATCTTTAGAACATGTAAGGGTCTGTTTTGCCTGCTCTAGGAGATCACAGAAGGCCTTTACCATTTTGTCTACTTCGGTCTCAGGATCTAAACATGTTGCTATATTATTAAGTGTAGCAGATATAAATATTCCATTTCTTCTTGCCACTATTTTCAACTAATATTGCCACTCTCTAACTTATTTTTTTAAACATGAAGAGAAAATTCATAATTCTATTTAAGAACTATAATAAAGGCCTCTCTGCATGGATAAAAAGTAATTGCCATAACTTTGGACAACAGAAATTACACACTAGATTTCTCATATACTGGCAAATCAATGCAAGTCTCGTGGGCAGTATCTAGCCTATGTTGCATTTATGTCAAGCTTTGATGTAGTGCTATGTGGCAAGCCACTTTGTTGCACTGCTTGAAAGGGAGAGCCCATGAATGCACAGTGACTCCACAATAGAGCGCATTCCTGTCCTTTCCTACCATGGCGTACTTTTGCCTGCCTAGTACCAACAGAGGCACCCTTGCATTATGGTACAAGGGGCCCTGTATAGTAGGCAACATAGTTTTTGGGCAGGTAAGGACACTCGCCTGCACAAACCCTCACCTGATAGGTGTTTCCCTCTTTCTTTGTGTGCTGCAGAATGCAGCACTGTGAGAATGAGGTAACAATAATGCAAAATTAGATTGTTTCTACTGGTTTAGGTTCATCTATGTATTTGATGTATTTTGACACTTTTCCAGGTCTAGCACCATGCTAAATCTGCGGTCATCTGAACAAACATGTTGGTGCAGTGAGACACTCACCCTACATCTATGGAATGGCTCCCTGCTGCAGATTAAGGCAAGTCATCAATTTCCACTGCTTTGAATTACTCCAGAATACTGAAGACATACAGAGCCGCAAAAGGTGTCCTTAGTCCCCTTAACACATCTCATTTAAGTTTTGCATTGCAAGTTCAACACAAAAGTTTAAATTTCCTGGGCCATGGGTATTATTTACCATTGACACATTAGTATGAGTGGTGATCATTGCTATGAGCGAAAAGTGTGGCTGAATATTGTGATTACACAGATTTTTGAAAAACTATACTGACCTTAATCGGGTTAGCTTGACATGTTGCACATGGAAACGTCATTGTAAGGAAGGTATACTGTACATTTCTCTATACCAAGGTTAGGTGTATGCATGGACTGACAATTATAATTTATAACAATGTCAGTTACATTTTGTAATACCTGATGTTCAGACAAAACATGCCCTATTATGAGGCACATTTTCTCTCTAGCCCACATGTCAGCAGACATGGCAAAAACATATCCTTTGTTATGGGCACAGATGGGTACATCAGGAAAATAGCCCATGCTTTTAGAAAAATACACCACATATATAACAAGGAGAAGGCACCTGGCCTTTGGGGAAGATCATCAAGGTCACAGGCACAGAAGACCCAGCCCAGGTAGCCTCTCTGGAACAAAGCAGGTCTCAGCCCACCCCAGACCATGAGGTGGACAGCAGCAGCAAGCTACAGGGCAAAAGTAGAAAGGAGATGCTTGTCTAACAATTGCATCATATGGACTGGAGGATTGGGAGGATGGAAAAGAGGCTGAAGAGACAGAGTAAGATTTTGCGGCACTAAAGAACATTGCCACGAAAATATGATTTCAGGACTCTCCTTCTGGGCATAAAATTCACTTTTTTTCATACATTTGAAATTTGTATTTTAAGTGGTTATTGTTATAATGAGTGTTCCCTGTAAGTTTATGAATAGTGTAGATTAGTTATAATAAAGTAATATCTTTTATGTAGTATGGGCCAGATTCACTGAGGTAAGTGTGACGAAAGTTTAACTTTATGACTTTTGGTATTCACAAAGGGCATTTCTTACTCAAAAATGCCCTTTGTGAATACCAAAAGTTGAAATTTATGACTTTCTGTATTTACAAAGGACATTTATGAGTAGTAAATGCTCTTTGTGAACACCAAAAGTTGTAAAGTTAGCCATTCGTCTCACTTTACCTTTGAGAATTGGGCCCTATATTTTTATTATGGTAAGTTTTTAAGTGGGTTTTGGGGGGGGGTTGAATATTTTGTGTTATAAAAAAATCTAAAAATAAATCATAAAAAAACACCAAAAATATATATGTAGGTAGTATATGTTTCGGATGTAGTTAATGTTTGTATTGTACTGGCCTATATATATTAAGGGTAGTGGGGGGATTGATGCTTAACTTGTCATGAGTCAATAATGGTTAAGATAGGTTAAGTGTTAGATTAGGCAGTATAGGCTAGTGTTAATGATAGTTAGTGTAGGTTAGTTAGGGCTAGGTAGTGTTTTTAGATATTAGGTTTTCCATTAAAATAAATTAATCATTGCTCTCTAGTTGAATAATATTTTGTTTATTTATCAGAATTTCCTTTGATCGTGTTAAGTGAGTACATGAAGTTCAACTAGTTTTGAGTATATTGTAAGAACATGTCGCATTGTCAGACTCCTCTGGACCACTGTAGATCTTCCTCACATTAGAGTAATGTTTTGCGCCATTTCCATATTTTAGACTCTGTAAATGGTACTTAGTATTTGATTGTACATACTGCACGACACAGGTAGTCTCTTTACTGTAGCTCCCTCCCTGAAAGGGAGAGGACAGGTAAATGTAGGATTTAACATGACACTACAGATTGCTGCTCCCTGTCTGCGCTGGGACACAAACCACTGCCTAGCACACCCACAGACACCCTTGCAATGAATGCCATTGTTGTAGTTGCACATACAAAGACAGCATGTACAATTAACTTTAGGTCCCTCTTCTTCTGCTTAAACAAAGTATATTTCTGTTTTTGTTTTAACATTATGTATGCTGACTTTTGTGAATTGACTATAGAACTCTTGTAATACTATTTTGCATTTTCTATTATTACACAGGTTCAGGTCCTCACATTACAACATATGAGTAGTCTACCTTTTTACAAATGAAAACATAGTGTCAAATTACAATGTTTAACGCTTCCAAGTACATTTGGAGAAACATATGTCTACACATTTACATGTGTTATTTGAGATAAGTGTGGAAGAACAATTTTCCATTAACAGGTAAACACAGGTGATCAAGATAAACTACTGAGCAAACACAGAATACTGTACTGAGTTCTAAAGAAGGTGGCATGATGCCCTACACAGGATGGATAGAAAAACTGGCCAGGGGGCATTCACAAATGCTAACAATGGATTCTGCAGAGGGTTTTGGGGTAGCAGGTAAGTGGCGCTCAGGCAGGTAGCTTTGATAGGAGAGGTCTAGGTTGGTGGAGAAAAGTAAGCATGTGGTGCCGCCAGGACAGGGGGAGACCCGAAATCACTGAATGAGCGAGGAGCTAAAAGCCCATCTCTCAGCAAAAATTAATAAAGACCTGGGCACACATAAAATGATCAACAGTTGATACAAGAATAATATATATGATATTGTCGACACCGGAGGTTTTCTTATAAGTTTTTATGTGTAGATGTTCATAGGAAAAACAACGCCAGCCGACACGTGTTTCGTCAACAGGTCAGTGCCTGTGACTCTTCAGGGCTGGGAACAAGGTAATATAAGAAAAAGCATTATGTATAATAATACTGGAACAATAGAGCATACTGGCCAACAATTGGTGGCACAAGAAGCGACTTGAGTGGGGTGATTGATTGAGTGGGAGAGGTGTGGCGCCGCGGCCAGGGCGACTGACGCTGGAATCTGGGGACCACGGTTCGATCCCCGGCTCCGGCGGCAGGTTAGCCCAGCACCATGTGACTCTGGGCAATAGCTCGCTTAATCTTCCCGACGGCCCCCCAGCGCCTAGAGACCCTTACGGGTGATTGTGCGCTTTACAAATGTGGACTTTACTTTTATTGATAGAGCACCAAAAGAGCGTGAAACCCTTACATAAGAGACCTTTGAATACAATAAAAAATACAGTCACACTGGTAGGTTTTGGGAAGTAGTCCTGTTCATCCACTTAGGAACAAACAATAAATAATAAACAATGGAAGCAAATTGACAATTAGTCAGGTCTACACGACAAATAAAATATTATATGATTTTGGGCGAAATTCGCTTGGAAATCCTACAACACGTAGTCGTTCTCAAGGAATGAGGTGGATGAGGAAAAATCAATGGATCACATTCGTATGATTCACTTGGAGAGCATACAGATAGTTAAGCCTCTCAAGGAATGGGTGTACAAAAAGGAGAATGATATACACAACTTCAATGAATAATATTGACCCAAGGCGAAAAGAAATGTCTCAAAATATTGCCCCTGAATAGGTGTGTATGTGCAAAATGCGAGTGCAGCAAAGTGAAAACAGCCAAATCTAGCTATACAGTAATAACGAGAAAAATAAGCCAAAAGGGACAATGGCGCATGAACACAGAGGTACGGAAAAGGAAACTGTAGTATGCGGTATGCTGGTATGAGAGGGAAAACAGTACATGCTCCATAGTAACGCCAGCAGAAGTACACAGAATGGCATGCATCACATGAAATACTGGTAATAACATGATCCAAGCAGGAAAAAAAAATAATAAATAAGTAAACCAAAGTGACATAGCTGATGAGAAACATGGCTAACAGTGGTGCAGAACTTCGATGAGAGAATAAAATACAGTGAAAGAGGAGTGATCAACTGGAGAGAAAGAAGTAGGTAGTGACCGGCGGGTACGGGGTGGCGGTAAACTAAGCAATGGAAATGTTAACAGCTATGTCATAAGAGCGGAGCGTTTACCTTGGGAGGCGTGGAGGTGGTATCTGAGGGAAAAAAAAGGGGAAAAGAGGCAGTGGGAGTGAGAATGAGGCGGAATTAAACCAAAAGGCGGTGCAGCGCGTTGAGAGGTAACGCGCTGGCATATACGAAATGTGGGTAAAAACAGAAATGGTAACAATGTGGTAACTCACCGAAAATCCGGTGATAATTCCAACCCGGAGTGCGGGTAACAGGGTAGCTGAAAAGGATCGTAGGGTGAGAGAGATGTCAGGCGGGCGGGTGCGTCCGTGACAAAAGCGGAGCCTGGGGAGTGGGAGACGGGGGAAAAATTATCTAAATATTAATAAAGGCTCCTAATCTCCGTTAATAAGCATTGTCAATGTGGCCTCAGGGCCGTTTGGATTCAGAAGGTACCATTGAATGTAGACCCCAGCCGGTGCTCGCCTCGTCGGAAAGAGTAAAACCGAGAGCGAGCAGTGACAGGAAACGGGTTTAAAAGCAGGAAGTGGAGCAGAAAGCTAGACTGCTAACTGTGCGTGATCGGAATATGCTAACCGGAAGTGTAGTAGCGAAAGAAGAGGAAGTGGGTAGTAGCTGTGAAGTATCTCAAATGAGGAGAGAGCGAGTTATAAACATGCAATAGTGACATTATAATTATAAGCATTATGATTCCCTATATTGGAGCACGACAATTACAAGTGCTTTAAGAGAAGTAGAGACCATGTGGTAGTAGTACAGTGAAGGTCCCCATTGTTTATAGCTCAGTCAGAGCAATATGTTTCCAAAAATAGTACAGTGCATATGGTACGATAATTGAATAAGGTATGGAAACACAATCCTTCAAAACAGATATGGTCACATATTGAATGAGGCAGTGATGCATTGATACGAAGACAAAAAGTAATAGCAAGTTTAGCAACTACAGAACAAGTGGCTATTTTAGAGAGCTTCAAGGTGACATAAGAGCAGTATGGTAAATCTAACAGTATTTGTTGTTAGAGATTTGTGTAACGTCCAACTACAAGATGATTAGAACCAAAACCCACAATTGTACGTTATGGGTAAGTGCATGAAAGAAAGGCAGACAGGGACATAGGGGAGGGAGAACAGATATAACAGGGTGGCTTAAGGAGAATATTTTCAAATTAAGTCACAATTGAAGTACAATATGCAACAGAAGCTCCTGTGTGGGAAGGGAGAGTCTAACAGTCTAAGAAGTAATGCAGTTCCTGGTCAGTGTTCTGACCGTGCTTCACGGTATGAAGGCGCATGATCCATGTTGCGTCCAGTTGTCTGAGTCTCAGCTCACGGTTGCCCCCCCTAATGTTAGGTTGGGCAATGTCAATTCCAAAAAAGGAGAAACCTTTGTGAGAGCCTTGTGAGGGACAAGAGGCTATGTGTAGAGCCATGGGATATTTGGCAGGATCAGTGAAAGAATATCGACTGCCAAAATATCGACTACCCAAAATATCGAGGAAAAAATATCTACAACCAAAATATCGAGTTTGTATGTACAAACAGGTAAGTACAAAAATATCGAGTACAAAATATCGTTTACAAAAATATAGTTGTAAAAAATATCGACTTTAATAAAAACAATGTTTAATTACATTAATATAAAAATTTAATTACTAAAATATAAATAACAATACTTAAAATAACTTTTAATAATTAAATAATTAATGAAAGTAAAAAAATATATTTTTTTTAATCATATTTCTTAAAACATATATATATATAGTAACAAAATTTAATTAAATAATAGCCAATATTATTAACGTACAAATACAAAAGAGTAAAAATTACTATTCCCACTGCAAAGAGTGCAACAGTGGATATATGACGTTACAACGCAACTTTTACAATGCACTACCATTACAACGTAAGTATTGGTAAGTATATAATAATTTTTTTAATTTAAATTATTTAAAATAATTTAAATATAATTTCATTTCATTTCATTTCATTAAATTAAATTAATGTAAATTTAATTTTACTTTATTTTTAGACTGTACCCCTGTACCCCAAAAACCCAAAACTGACCCTGAACCCTAAAAAAACCCTTTACCCAAAAACCCCAAACTGACCCTGAACCCTAAAAATACCCCTTTACCCAAAAACTAAAAACTGACCCTGAACCCTAAAAATACCCCTTTACTCAAAAACTAAAAACTGACCCTGAACCCTAAAAATACCCCTTTACCCAAAAACTAAAAACTGACCCTGAACCCTAAAAATACCCCTTTACCCAAAAACTAAAAACTGACCCTGAACCCTAAAAATACCCCTTTACCCAAAAACTAAAAACTGACCCTGAACCCTAAAAATACCCCTTTACCCAAAAACCAAAAACTGACCCTGAACCCTAAAAATACCCCTTTACCCAAAAACCCAAAACTGACCCTGAACCCTAAAAATACCCCTTTACCCAAAAACCCAAAACTGACCCTGAACCCTAAAAATACCCCTTTACCCAAAAACTAAAACCTGACCCTGAACCCTAAAAATACCCCTTTACCCAAAAACTAAAAACTGACCCTGAACCCTAAAAATACCCCTTTACCCAAAAACTAAAAACTGACCCTGAACCCTAAAAATACCCCTTTACCCAAAAACTAAAAACTGACCCTCAACCCTAAAAATACCCCTTTACCCAAAAACTAAAAACTGACCCTGAACCCTAAAAATACTTCTTTACCCAAAAACTAAAAACTGACCATGAACCCTAAAAATACCCCTTTAATTTAACATATTTAGCAATGAATCAATTAAATTAAATTAATTACCAATTACATTTTAAATAATTAACAAATATTATTTAATTACCAATTAATTAAATATTACTACCAATTAATACATTTACATATTTAATAAATAATAATTAAATTAATTCCCACCCTATTCCCCTATAAACCCACAACCCGCTACAGGAAATACATTATTTTAATGTACATAATTAGCAATTAATAAATTAAATTAATTACCAATTACATTTGAAATAATTAACATATATTATTAAATTACCAATTAATTAATTATTACTACCAATTAATAAATGTACATATTTAATTAATTATAATTAAATTACCTCCCACCCTATTCCCCTATAAACCCACAACCCGCTACAGGAAATACATTATTTTAATTTACATAATTAGCAATTAATAAATTAAATTAATTACCAATTAAATTTGAAATAATTAACATATATTATTAAATTACCAATTAATGAATTATTACTACCAATTAAAAAATTTACATATTTAATTAATTATAATTAAATTACTTCCCACCCTATTCCCCTATAAACCCACAACCCGCTACAGAATAAAATTACACAATAATTTTTAAAAAATCATTAATTAAAAATAATTATAACATAAAATGACACTTTTCACACATATTATAACATAAAAACACTATAAATAATTACATATTATTTAAAAAACGATATGTTTTACTATCTAGATTATATACTTGGATATTTTCACTTTCGATATTATTTACAGTCGATATTACTTCACTTACCTTAAAAACGATATTTGGCTGTCGATATTCTGTCCTGTCGATATTTTCTCCAAACGATATTTAAAACTCGATATTCTGTCCAAACGATATTTTGGAGTCGATATTATGTCTGTGCACCATTTGGCATCCTGTTGGAGGATGGCTCTAGCAAGTTCGCTGATCCGTTCCTTGACCGGTCTAATAGTACCACCAATCGATTGGCTCTCACATGTGCATTGTAAGACGTACACCACAAATTTGGTGTTACAGTTAAGCATGGGCGTAAAATCCGCTCCGATCGCGGATTTTTCGGATTTTCGGCAAATTCGCAATCCGCAAACTCTCGCGAATTTGTCGAAAATCCGTGAACCGCTCGCGGCGGATTTTTTTCTTGGTTGCCGCGCGCGGCGTGGTGCACGGCATTCACTTTCCGTCATTTAGCGTTTGGCGAGTTGTTTTTCTTTGCGAGTGCCGCGCCATTTTGGATCTTGCTGCGTGATCCCGCGGGAGTTTGGCGCCCGCGAATACGTAATCGTGGCTTGCCACCTTGCACAGCACACCTCGCGAGAGTTCGCAATTGCGAACATGTAGTTGCGGCGGAAAGGAACAATCTCGCACTCGCGAAATAGAGATTTTGCAATTCTGCACAAGAAAATGACCAGCGAACAGGATAAACCTTCAGAAAATTATGATTTTTATCAGAATCACTCCTCAGGTTGACATTTGCATGGCCTTTTTTTTTTGCAAGGAGTCCATTTTTTGGGGGGGGGAGGAAGGAAGTGCCCCACAGTCTCCAACTTCCTGTTCCTGTCCAGCAGGCTCCTCCCAGTGCTTTGTCCATCTCCTGGTCACTTTCATTTGGATCTGGAGCTGGAAGGATTACTTTTTGTGGGTGCTGCTGGATATTTGGATTTGAGGCCTTTTTGACTGTCTTTGGATCACTTTTGGATTAGAAATCAACTTTCAGAAGTAAGTTTGTTTGGGGCATTACAGTTGCTGCAAGTACAATTTTGGAACTTTTTCAGAACATTAAATAAATTATATTGTGGGTAGCCACAGTATCCAGTAGGACCAGGGTTGGTTAGGGGTGCATGATACAACTGTTTTGTTGAATTTAAACACCATTGAGGCCATGGATGGGCTGGGATTGTGCTGATTTTTGTCGTTTTTTTGGGCCTGCTGGTGTGGCCCTTTGCCCATGGGTGGTGAGTGTTGCATGGGCCTAGTCTTTCTGTGGGGTGTCTTCTTGAATTTAAACATCATTGAGGCCATGGATGGGCTGGGATTGTGCTTATTTTATTGTTTTTTGTCGTTTTTTGGGGGCTGCTGGTGTGGCCTTTTGCCCAGGGGTGGTGGTGCATGGACTGAGTGTGCCTGTGGTGTGGTCTCACTCTCTTTAATGTAAACATCATGGATGGCATTGGATTGTGGTGATTTCTGGCTGTTTTTCTGTTTTTTGGGGGTGTACTGTTGATGTGTACTGGCCATGTGGGTGGTGGTGGTGGCCATCTTGAGTGCTGGCTGGTACAGGCAACATGTGCTTGGGGTGTAAGGGGCCATTTTGAGGAGAGGCAGTGTCTGAGGCCTGCACTTATTTTGCCTACTTTTCATCCATTATGCCCAGGGGTAGTGAGTGTTGCATGTGCCTATTGTTTCTGAGGGGTGTCTTCTTGAATTTAAACACCATTGAGGCCATGGATGGGCTGGGATTGTGCTGATTTTATTGTTTTTTGTCGTTTTTTTGGGGCTGCTGGTGGGGCCCTTTGCCCAGGGGTAGTGGTGCATGGACTGAGTGTGCCTGTAGTGTGGTCTCACTCTCTTTAATGTAAACATCATGGATGGCATTGGATTGTGGTGATTTCTGGGTGTTTTTCTGTTTTTTGGGGGTGTACTGTTGATGTGGACTGGCCATGTGGGTGGTGGTGGTGGCCATCTTGAGTGCTGGCTGGTACAGGCAACATGTGCTTGGGGTGTAAGGGGCCATTTTGAGGAGAGGCAGTGTCTGAGGCCTGCACTTATTTTGCCTACTTTTCATCCATTATGCCCAGGGGTAGTGAGTGTTGCATGGGCCTAGTGTTTCTGAGGGGTGTCTTCTTGAATTTAAACACCATTGAGGCCATGGATGGGCTGGGATTGTGCTGATTTTATTGTTTTTTGTCGTTTTTTTGGGGCTGCTGGTGGGGCCCTTTGCCCAGGGGTAGTGGTGCATGGACTGAGTGTGCCTGTAGTGTGGTCTCACTCTCTTTAATGTAAACATCATGGATGGCATTGGCTTGTGGTGATTTCTGGCTGTTTTTCTGTTTTTTGGGGGTGTACTGTTGATGTGGACTGGCCATGTGGGTGGTGGTGGTGGCCATCTTGAGTGCTGGCTGGTACAGGCAACATGTGCTTGGGGTGTAAGGGGCCATTTTGAGGAGAGGCAGTGTCTGAGGCCTGCACTTATTTTGCCTACTTTTCATCCATTATGCCCAGGGGTAGTGAGTGTTGCATGGGCCTAGTGTTTCTGAGGGGTGTCTTCTTGAATTTAAACACCATTGAGGCCATGGATGGGCTGGGATTGTGCTGATTTTATTGTTTTTTGTCGTTTTTTTGGGGCTGCTGGTGGGGCCTTTTGCCAAGGGGTAGTGGTGCATGGACTGAGTGTGCCTGTAGTGTGGTCTCACTCTCTTTAATGTAAACATCATGGATGGCATTGGATTGTGGTGATTTCTGGCTGGTTTTCTGTTTTTTGGGGGTGTACTGTTGATGTGGACTGTGGCCATGTGGGTGGTGGTGGTGGCCATCTTGAGTCCTGGCTGGTACAGGCAACATGTGCTTGGGGTGTAAGGGGCCATTTTGAAGAGAGGCAGTGTCTGAGGCCTGCACTTATTTTGCCTACTTTTCATCCATTATGCCCAGGGGTAGTGAGTGTTGCATACTTGCATGGCCCTAGTCTTTCTGTGGGGTGTCTTCAATGTAAACATCATGGATGGCATGGGATTGTGCTGATTTTTCTGTGTTTTGTCGTTTTTTTGGGGTGTATAACTGAACTGATGTTCCTCTGTCTTCCATTTCTTTTAGGTGCACAAGACTCAAGAGAACCACCAGTGCCAGGAAGAAGTCCTGCAGCGGTGTGTGTGTGCAGCATAACGTCACGCGACGTCACGTCTGGACACGTACAACTCTGCAACTCGTGCAACTGCTGCCTGCTGTTCTGACCTGCTCTGAAGAAGATGGCCCCAAAAAAAGTAACCCGTAGCTCCTCTAGCAAGAAAGGTGCCAGTAAGGAGCAGAAGAAGCAAGTTACCAAGGAGACTGGTGTGCCACCCGCCCCTTTTTTTGGGAGTAAAAAAAAAGTATGCCTGCGGCAGCAGCGGGATCTGCTGGGGACCAAGCTGGCAGCAGCACCCCCGCTCCATTGGGCTCAGTGCCACCACCACCACCACACCAACTTAAGTCCAAGCCCTTGAGTGCTGCAGAGGCAGCCAGTATAGTTCTTCAATCACCATCGACCAGTGATGTTGGCTCATCGCAAGAAAGCAGCAGCAATGTCCCTCAATCAACACAGGTTGTTGTAGCTCATCTGACGAGTGTTGAACAACCACAGCCGCAACAACAATCACATGTGCAAGTACAAGCCCAAGTACATGTGGAAGGAGAGGCAGCGCAAGGAGATGCGCAAGCAGAGGTGCATGGAGGGTCACAAGTGCCCACAATAGTTGTTCCTCCCGAAGTAGGGGCACATCAGGAAATCGACAATCAAGGCGAGGTATCATTTGAGGAAGCCACTCCTCCTGATGATCCTTCATTGTCTTCCACACCCCTAGCAAGGAAGAGATCAAGGGTGGTGTCTACATCTTCTTCAAGCACACCTCCTTCTGATGATACGGATCAAACTTGGGAACCAGCAGCACCACTGCCGTCTGAGAGTGAGGCACACCATGATCCGACAAAGGTAGTTAAGCGTAAAAGGAAGCTCGTCCAAAGTCTCAGAGTTATGGAGTGTGATGAGGCTCAACAAGAAGTGGCGGATACTGCTGCTGATGAAGACTCTGCCAACGACGACCCAGTCATCATAAAGGTCACCGCAGCCCCAGCGGGCATGCAGCAAACAGACATTTTGACCCTAGCCCGAAGAGCTGCTGAGCGTGATGATGATGATGTTGTCGATGAGGAGGCAGTGGAAACACCACAATCATTGGAACTCGTCCCGCTTCCATATTTCTTTCTGGCAAGAAGAGACCTCCATCCACCTCGACCTTAATTAGTGGCGGTGAAAGTGCACAACGTACAAAAGTTGGGCAATCCAGATCCTCCACTTCATCTGGCATTAGCTTCATGACCACCACCACCAGTATCGCCGCCTCCTCCAGGTCCCACAGACACTTCAAGTCCCCAGTTTGGGATTTCTTTACTGTTTGTCAAAAAATCCAAAGTTTGCCATTTGTACCCTTTGTAAGGTTGCAGTTAGTCGTGGTAAGCCAGGTACCAACTATGGTACCGGAGGCCAGAGAGGTCATCTTAGGAGACAGCACACTGTCCAATGGTTTGCGCACCTAGATGCGATCAAGAAAGGCCGAATTCAAGGAAACGTTGATGTTGCATCTGATGATGACGAGGAGGAAGAAGACGTGTCAAACACTTCCCTTACACCCAGTACCCCTGTCAGCAGCACACCCAATGTGAGGCACACTAAGAGTGTTGGAGCGAGTGAGACACCAACGCACAAAAGTTCACCAGCGAGCAAAATTGGGTCAACGAAGTCATTATCAGCCCGTAAATGCTTGGTCCAGGGCAACATTAGAACAATGCTTACTTCAGACGTGCCATATGAACGCAACCACCCACTGACACGTCTGTATAACACTAAGCTGGCTAAAATGCTAGCTGTGGACCTTCTCCCTTTTTCTTTTGTAGAAGCGGTAGGTTTTCTAGAATTAGTGGCAACGCTCTGCCCTTAATGGAAGGTTCCTAGCCGGTTCTATTTTGCCAGAGTTGCGGTTCCAGCACTACATGAAGATGTGCTGGAGGCGATTGTGGCAGCTTTGCAGAAGAGTGCTGTTCACACAATACATCTGACAACAGACATGTGGACCAGTGGCGCAGGCGCTGATTACATGTGCATCACTGCACACTGGGTCTCTTTTTCAGGTGTTAAAGCAAAGCTAATCGCAGGTGTTGACCCGGACAAAGTTTTCAAAGCTGCTCGGAAACATGCAACACTAGCCATGTTTGGCTTGGAGAAAAGTCACACAGCAGAAAACATTTTGGAAGAGTTTGACAAAAAGGTCTTGAAAATGCTATCTCCAATAAAACGCAAGATTGGTTATGTTTCCACGGATAATGGCGCCAATGTAGTTAAGGCCATGTCGCTGGGTAACTATGTTAGAGTGCCGTGTTTGGCGCACTGTATCAACCTGGTCGTTCAAAAATTCTTGAGTGATAGAGACAGTGCAGCGTTCGCGGTAATGGCCACCTGCCGCAAAATGTGCAACCATTTCAGCCATTCCTTTAAGGCCCGGAAGCATCTGAGGAGGCTGCTACTTCAAAGTCGAATACCAGTGAAAGCACTCATCCAGGAGGTGGCAACACGTTGGAACTCAACCTTCTACATGCTTGAGCGTCTGTATGAGCAGTATACGGTACTCGATCACTATTTCTTAACAGAGGGTACAAGTCAGAAGGAGGACCTGCGGATGGCTGCGGCGCAATGGGACATAGTTAAAAGCCTGACAGACATGCTTCGTCCTTTTGAGTTCTTCACGTGTGCAGTCAGCCAGGAGGACTGTAATTTGGGAAAAGCTATCCCATTGTTGTGCATGCTGGAGCACCAACTGATGGCGGTGTCTTCTGAGTTTCAAAAAGATGTACAAAAAAAAGACCATTTTATTTTGTCTGAGAAATTATTAGAGCACCTACGTGGTGATGAACGTCTTCAAAAGATCAAGTCAGATCAGCACTACATTTGTGCTACTATTCTGGATCCACGCTACAAAAAGGCGCTGGCAGGCGAAGCATTCTTTCCTTTTGCTGATGCAGATGTTCAAAAGTACAAACATTGGTTAGCCTGGTCAGCCAAGAGGTTTGAAAAAGAACGGCAGGTTATTGAAGGAGAAGACAGTACATCAGCATCAGCAGGCCATCCCCAGTCACAAGAATCCACTTCTGCACCTGTGGCTGGGGCACAAGTGACCTCTCAGCCGTTAAAGACACCGGCAACTGGATCATCTGCACCACACACAACACTAACAGTGGCTGCTGAGGAGGATTGGCTAAGTTTGCTTGGGTATGGTTCTCGAAAAAATGTCAAAGGCACAGCAAAAAGTAAGCAAAGTGGAGGAACCGTTGATGATCTTGAGTCGATGGTGCAGGACTATATGAATGACTCAACAGAGGTCTTTCTTAATGATGAGCCATTGCAGTATTGGCATGGCAAAACACAATTGTGGCCACAGCTCTCCAACCTGGCTATAAACTATTTGTCTTGCCCACTCGCAAGTGTGTCTTCTGAACGTGTTTTCAGTGCTGCTGGTGGCATTGTAACTCCCAAACGGAGCCGCCTCTCGCCCAAAAATGTGGAGCGGCTGACAATGATCAAGATGAATCAGCACCTCATACCACCAGATTACAAAGTACGAGAAAGCACGCCGCATGAAGACGAGGAGGACGGCAACGTAGATGAGGGGATTTGTTCTCTGTTCGGTGGCACTGACCTCATCCTGCCTGAATTCGCAGAGTATGCTGACGAAATCTTCTTCTTATTCCCTGACACCGAGCCCTGAAAATGAGACAATGAATAAAGAACTTTCTTTTTCGTCCTTATTCACTTTTATTCCTGTGTGTCTCTCTTTCTTTGTTTTGCACAGTTAATTTAATTCAAACTTTAATCACCTAATCCCAAAAACAAGACCATCAGCAGAACTGTCTTCACTTGTTTGCTTATTGATTTGAAGGTGCCGCAGTCTACATTCCTCAGGTTCACAAGTTCTGAAGAACATGCTCCTCTATCCTCCTCCTCCAGACTGCGATTTCCCTCAAAGCAGAGTGCTGGATTACGCCCAATGAAGAAAGACTCAGCACTTGTGGGGGTGTTGTACTTCTTTGCGGGTGAATTGACGGATTTGGGCCCATTGCTGTGAAGCTCTAATAATGGACAAAAGTGTTTTGGACCATGAGGTGGAAATTTCTTGCCGTTTTTGCTGACTTGCTTGCCTTTGAGGTGCTCTTTGGCGGGGTTCCGGGTGTTTGTGGGTGATTTTTGGTGTCTGGGAGCACTGCTGCGACAGTCTAATCTTGATTGCATTTGCTTTTCAGGAAATCCGTGGTGGAAAACAGGAGTTATGATGATTGATGTGATGAATCTGATGACCTAGCTGCACAGCGCCGCGTTTGGACCGAAGGCCGAGAGATATTGTAAGTATGAGATTTAGCTTTTTCGCTGTTTGGGGGTGTTGTCGGGTGGTTTTTTGCAGGTGGGTTGGCGGGTCTTGCCTGGGGCATTCCTGGGAAGGCCTAATACCGGATAGAAGTGTTTTGGACAAAATCCTTAAGGAACAGCCTTTTTTTTGCTATTTCTTCTGACATCTTGTTCAATGTAGCGTTTTGGGGGGCTTCCTGCTGTTCGTGGGTGGGTTGCGGCCGGGGTCTCTGTCGAAGCACTGCTGCGACAGTCTAATCTTGATTGCATTTGCTTTTCAGGAAATCCGTGGTGGAAAACAGGAGTTATGATGATTGATGTGATGAATCTGATGACCTAGCTGCACAGCGCCGCGTTTGGACCGAAGGCCGAGAGATATTGTAAGTATGAGATTTAGCTTTTTCGCTGTTTGGGGGTGTTGTCGGGTGGTTTTTTGCAGGTGGGTTGTCGGGTCTTGCCTGGGGCATTCCTGGGAAGGCCTAATACCGGATAGAAGTGTTTTGGACAAAATCCATAAGGAAACACCAGTTTTGGCACTTTTTGTAAGTTAGGGTTCGTTAGGGTTCGCCCTAGCAGCAGGATTGCATGTGTTTCGGGGGGTTCTATTGCAACGCAGTTCTGGGGTTTTAGAGCACTGTTGGAGCGATGCTGGCTATGGATACTTTTGCTTGCTTGCAAGTGGTTTGAATACAATCCACGGTCTGTATTTGGGCCTACTGTTACTTTCAAAGTACGTTTTGTCACCATTTTTCTGCTAGGCATCGTTTTTGGAGATCTGATTGGGGGTCTTCTACATTTTTGCGACTGGCTTTAGTAAGGGTCTTGGTGGGAGCATTGCTGGAAAGGTCAAATTTTGTTCTAAAACACAGTTTACAGTACACCTACCTTGAGGGGAAAGATCCGCTATAATATTTTGGCCATACTTATTTATCCTTAACCCCTTCAACGCTCATGACGAGCTGGGCTCGTCATGAGGTAGCCTCCTCGCACGCTCATGACGAGCCCAGCTCGTCATGAATAATGGGTTTTTGTAAATCCCAGCGCAGCAGCAGAATATCGACCGCACGCATGCGGTTAAAAAGGTGACTCAGACAGAGCACGCAATTTCAAAAATATTGTACTGTCTATTAGGGAAATCAAAGTGTCACTGTTTGCACCACACAGCGTACATACCTTTCATTTATTTATCAGTGGTATTGTAATAGCACTTCCTGTTTTCCGTTCAATAATTACAGGCCGGGTTTCAGTCAACATCCGCCAGGCAGGCAGTGGACAGGGTGTCTTCTGTCAGTGGTCACCAACATTGATGGACGAAGCGTCAGCTGGAATGGAGGAGTGCCGCCAATAAGAGGAATTGTTTGCTGCATGCAACTTACTTACCAAATTCAACAGGACAACTCCAACAACATACGCAATACAGATACAGTATCCATTGTTTTATTCTATGAGTGTGACTGCATGTGCTTAGCTTTAGTTTGTACCCAAAGATTCTCTTTATCTTCAATTATTGTTTGTCCATGCTTTGCTTTTTTTTTCTTCTCTCAACAAAACCTACCCAAAAAGAAACCCCCATTCCCATCCATTTTCCAAACCCTAACCCTCTTCCCCCGGGCTGTGTTGTTTTGCTTGATGTCTGACTAAAATGACATCAATAATTCCACACACTTGCTGGGGAGGATAAGGTCATAGCAACAGGCTGGTGAAGGAATACGAGGATATCTTCTAGACTTACTCAGCTTCAGTACTATATCTTCTAGTAGTAGGAGCCAATGTCAAATAAATTCTACGCAAGTACTAGTTATACTTGCAAGCAAATACTTTACCATTTGTTAGGCTACATTATGGCACTGTTCTAGTGTACTGTCACCTGCTATATTCTCGATGGTACCGTAACCGTTGTAATGCTACAGTAAGGACAAAACAGGTTTCGTTTTCTTTTTTTCCATAGGCATGCAACTGCCACTGTGTCACACCACTAGTACCACCGCAATGAGGAAATTTCACCCGCCCAGGATTGCCAACGTTAATCCCCATTTCACGTGGAGCCAGCCCTGGGCCTAGCCCTAATTTCTAACACAAATTACAGGTAAGATAAGCGTTTGGTGGGAGGTAGTATAATGGAGTATTATTTAGGACTAGACGAGAGATTGACGGTAGTACTACTAAAGTCCTACGACTGTTCAGGAAAACAAACTTACTGTTACACCCCCGTCCCCCACCCACCAGACTGAAAAGCAGTAAAAAACAGGTATGGTCAGATAAAGTTTAAAAATGTATATTTATGTAGCCCTAACAAAATAATCTCCCTCAAGACCCACCCTAACCCCAACGATTGTCTTTGAAAAGTCCCAAAACGATCCCAACTCCCAAATCCCACCCCCCAAAAGTCTATAAAAAAAAGGGCAAGGGACACTCCACTACTGGAGGGTGCTGGACCTGGTGCATTTTGCGGCATGGGCATCATACTCCTTGCGGAGGGTGGCAAGCTCGGAGCGGAGGCCCTCTACCAAGTTCTTATAGTTCAGGACCTCCTGCTCCAGGTAGGACATTCGGACTCCTAGGCGGCGTTGGCGTGCCTTGCAGCTCCTGTGGGGGGCAGCTGGTCTTTCTGTTGCTTGGCGGTGGCGGTTGTCTTTGTTAGCCCGGCTCGGTCCCGCTGGAGCACTGCGCATGCTGGCGTCCCGTGGGGTCACGGAGGAGGATGCAGCGGTCCCAGTCGAGGATGTTGTTGTTGCACCGGTCGACTGCGTGTCCTCCTCCTCCTCCAGGGCCACCAGCCGCCGATATTCGGCGACAGTGGCATCCAGCCTCCGTTGCCGGGCCATTCGCGCCTGCTGTTGATTTGGAAGGAGCAACTATATGATGAAAGAAAGACATAGTCTGTAACCAATGCTCCTTAGCATTAATAACACAAAGTGATTGAGCCGAAAGTTGGGTCACAGTACAAGTAGCAAATTGAAAGCACAGTACATAACTATTGAGGACAGTATCTATGTAACCTCCCACTTCTGCATCCTTGCTCTAACATTAGTGGTAGTTTAATGAACAAATTCTACGACCACTATGGACTTCCATTACAGTCGACTATGACAGTACACCAGTCTTATTCTTCTTCTTCTCTCTTGTTTAGGAAAATTGGTACGTTATCTTATGCAAGCCGGCAGAATGGCAGCACAGTGAACTTGCACCCGAGAAAAACAGTTGCACACCATGATGAGTGAGACAGACTTGCGTTACTGTACCCGTCCAGTACATGCGGGTGGTGAAGCTATTACTTTTCTATTACGGGTGGCACTGAGAATACTCTGTTACAAGGGCTACTGCTTAATTAATTTACCTTTCACCCTACAGTGCAAATGAGTACTAGAAAAGGAAAATGAAGAAGCTAAATAATTTGATTATCTATCACTTCACATGGGACGTATTTGATGACATATGGGATGACTTTAGGTGCTTTGCTTAATATTGAGTGAACAGTGATACACCCACACATGAATGACGCACTACAACTAAACTAAAGTTATTAAGAGAGGTACGGAGTGTCCACCGTAATAACCAGATATATGCTGTGCTTGCAGTTGCAATACAAAGTACTGCTACTATTCATGGTAGTATTGGACACATTTACAATTTCTTTTCCTTGCCTTCCCTACACTGGAACGGACGTGCGGGTGCGGTGGTACATGCTCTTCAAGGTAACACTTAGTTCATCCAGCGACCATCTACTCTCTATAGATACACATGTGCTATCTAAGAGTCAGAGAATACCATGCTCCAGGCATCCATTCATTCAAAGTATACGCACACATACAGTTTCTGTTTCACCCACCCAGGCTGATGTCCTTCCACCCATCCTTGCTTCATCATTGACCCAGCCATGCACCATACCATATTCTTTCCTTCCCAGCCACCTCGGGGGCCAAGCAAACACATATCGTTCTTCTTTGCCAGCCATCATACAATTTCGCGTCCCACTTACTTACACCCTTCTTTCGCTTTTCGTTCATCCCATCCATCACATTCGTCTAAGAACTTATTGGGATTCTTCTCACCAAAAACTTCACAGCTAAGTCGAAGTACATTTCGAGGAGGCTACTACCCCGTTGATTTGTAATACACCCGTGCAGAAAGCACACTATGCAGTCTTCAATCTCAATAAGTAAGGAATATATAGCTTACCTGTTCCCACCACCACCGTGCGAACCCCCACAGGACCGTCCGCCGGCTCTTGCACCGCCTCCTCCCCAGAGTCCTCCGAGTCCTCGCCCAACACCGCCACCTCCGCGCTGGCCCCGTCACCAGATGTTACACCTACAAAGTACATTTAAGAATGTTAGAATACACCACTCACTACTATATAATATTTGGTCTAGGAGAAATGTTAAAAAAACAGAATACAATGTAATAATTTGTGACTGTCTACTCTAAAGTAAAAATGTCCCTTTTTCCAGGGAAGGCTGTTGTCTTGCTGCACTTTTATGCACAACTGATGAATGCTTGCTTTTTATTTTTAACACGCACCACTTTTTCTCCTAACAGACAGAAGCTTGACTCCTAAGAACACGACCAGGATCAAGTTCAAACCAGGTGAGAGCTCGGCTCGACCACAAGAAATGTGTCCAATTAATCGTCAGCACTAAGCACTTTTCCGTTTTCAGTTAAATAGTTTTATGACAAAGTAGATTTTAATAAATGTGTTTACTTTTAATAAAGCTTTTAAACTTAAATAGACTCTGTGGTTTTTGGTCCTCCAGACTAGAGTGGATGAGCTAAAGGTTTTGGAATTTTTGCAAGCATGAGTGCCTCTGACACTTCTTGACTGTGCTGTGACTCCGTACTCTCTTGTCCTGCGTACGATAATCTAGAGATTATTGGGGATCAATCATCGGTGACTTCGGGACTCGGGAGCTGAATGACTCTGCCACACTATCTAGTCAGTAAGGAGACAGTGCATAGAGCTATTGCTGAATAGAATGGGAGTCCAATGGAATTGCCAAATGTCCAATCTTAGTTAGCTACACAGACAGACTAATAAGAATAATCTACTAATACCACAGGGAGTCATATTCGAGCCAGGATAAGAAGTTATATCCAGTCTACAAGAAGACCAAAGACGATTTAGAAAAAATCGAATGAGGAACGCTAGGAAAAAATAGGTACTCTTTATTACAATTAAAACTTACTGGGGCCAGCAAAGGAGCCCTCGCCTGCCCGATCCTGGCCTGCATCCTGAACAGCACCCTCCTCCTCCTGTGTCCTCTTGCCCTTGGGGGGAGCTGATGTACAACATGAAAGAAAGAAAGACCAGAAAACATGGATGAGATTTGTCAACCAAATCAACCATTTCAAAAGAACAATAACAACATTTTTGGGAGAAATAGCAAATAGATAGACAACTATTCCACGGGATCTATCTCATGTGGTATAGTACGTTATTCGTATTGCCTGATTTGCGGACCGTTGACTTAGAAAGTTCCTATGTAACTCAATAAACAGACTACTAAAGAGGTTTGCCTAGGCCTGGCACTGCAGGCAGCAGTCCGCAGCACGCGAAGTGACAGACAAAGTCCATCCTGCTTGCAGATCAGTGAATACTCAAACTATCAATCCACCCACCACCACCACTATTTCCTTCTATAGCCATGTGTCTAAAGGAAGGACTGGACTTCAGTCTGTTGGGGCTGATTTAGAAGTCCCTTGCGGCTCATTTTCCTCCATTGTTGCGTGACTTTTGTGACGCAGCGGCAGAACAAAAGACTCGCCATGGTGTTGGTGCGGCGTATATATAAAAAAAAAAAATATGGGCGATGCATCACGTTGTAAAGCCCTGCGCCATCAGGGGGCGTTCCGGCGCAAGGGAGGGCGTACCTGCGCAGGAACGAATCCTAAAAGTGGCTGAGGGAAATCTACAAGATGTCAATCAGTCACTTTTAAGACAATGATGCATGAGTCAAACCCTGCGAGCTTGAAGCCGACGTACGGCTTGATGCAGCATTGGGGAGATAGGGTACCCCAGAGCATTGCTGGAGCTGCGCCATCGTTGGCACGCAACTCCAGCAATGCGCCGCCTTTACGGCACAGATGCGTAAGGCTTCTGTGACGTTTTGGGCCAATGGGTGGTGGTGGCATGGCACACAATTACTGCCGCATCCCTGCTACTTTGCAGGGATGCGCCGGTAATTGAAAATATGACCCTTAGTGTCTAGCATTACGCAGTTCTTATCTTTACACTACACTCATACATAATTTCGCAGGCCAATGAAATGAACACAATTTACAAAACAAATAAGCATAGTAGCAAGCAAGGCTACTGAGAAGGAGAGCAGTGCACCTGAAATGCATAGAAGATTTTGAAATATAATTTACCTACAATGTAATCGGCAGCATTATTGCTCTTGGTAAAGAACAAAGATTTGCAAATAACAGAGCCGGATAAAACAGAGTAGTGATGAATAGCTACTACTACTCACCAAGCCCGGGGACCTCTACGCCGAGCGCG
This sequence comes from Lissotriton helveticus, assembly GCF_964261635.1. NCBI lineage: Eukaryota > Metazoa > Chordata > Amphibia > Caudata > Salamandridae > Lissotriton > Lissotriton helveticus. The sequence goes on along the minus strand of NC_136063.1, from coordinate 1,705,648,668 downwards.
TCCAGCAAGTCCCGTTCCCGGTCCATGACATCGGTCCAGCGGTGGGTGGCCTGGTTATATGTGCGCCGGACCCCAGAGAGCTTATACATGGCCCGGCACACCTTCTCCCACCGCTTCCGGCGCTCCCGGATGCCATAGCCAGTTGCGATCTTGCCGCCTCCCAGGATCGTCTTGGGGAGGCGGCGCTGGACGTGGAAGATGAGCGCGGCCACCTCCTCCGCGCTGAAGATCTCCCGTGGCACCACTTGCTCCCCCCTCAAACGCCCGCACGGGAGCCGGGCACGGGGTGTGGGACCCTTCCCCTTCTCAGGGTGCTTCCCGGCTCCCTTTACCATGGTCTGGGCAGAAATAAACTTAAATGATAAAGAAGAAATAGAATAGTGAAGAAGAAAAGAAAAGAGTTTAAAAAAGTAGTTTAAAAGTAACTAAAAGTAGCAGAAAACACAAAAATATACAGCTAGAAAAATAGAGGTATAGATAATAAGTAAAATAGATTAAATAAACTTCAAACAAGCAAAGGATGGCAGAGATTCAGAGAGGATACAGAAAGCATGCCCAGAACCTTAGCAATGAATGAGAAACAAGATGGCCGCGCCCGTTCACAACCGCGTGGGTAAGTTCGCGCGAGATTTTCCTCGCGAGCACGCGCGAAATTGTACTAGCGAGCAGCACAGTTTGCGAGATTACACATAGCGGCCGGAAACGGAATTACGTCACGCAAACAAGATGGCCGCGCCCGTGTACGACCGCTAGGGTAACTTGGCAAATGTATAGCTACAAGCGCCTCGCGAACACGCGCAAAAGCACGCGAACATACACGTCGCAAAAAAAAATTAGTGTATTCGCAAGCATTCGCGGCTTCCGAAATCGATCTCGCACGGATTCGCGCCCCAAAAAATTCGTGAAATTGCAGAAAAAACGATTTTTGCTAAACTGAAAGCAATGAGCAGGTGCAAAAGTTCAAACTTAACATTTGTAACATTCACTGTAGTGCTTCCTGAGGGGCCCCTCCAGAGTTTGCAACTATTCTATGACCCTGCTATGACCCAAACAGCAGGCTCATAGAATAGCTACAAGTAGACCATAAAGGTCCTGTGAAAAAAAAATTCACTGCAACAGAAAGCAATTTAGAGATAAGGAAGGAAGCAGGTGCCAGCCAGACTGGAACTTGCTAAATAACTGACACATTAATCAACCCCAAATTAATTCATGGCAGTTGAAGTAGGGGAGGTGTGCTTGCTTTTTTCACCCCCCATAAACTACAGTGACAAACAAACCTAATGGGTGGCAGTGAGGATGTACCAGAGGGTGGCATGGGTGTCCCAGAGGGTGGCAGTGGTGAAACAGAGGGTGCTGTGAACCTGTGCGATAAACCAGACGTAGAAACAACATAGTCGCGGCCGTTGCGTGCAGAAAAGTAGGTTCGCAATTGCGAAATTGTCCCAAAATCGGCGCGAACGCTCGCCAACACAAAAAACGGGAAAATCCGCAAATCCGCAAGAGTTCGCGTATCTTCGCGGATTGCGAATCCGTAAATCCGCAATTTCGCGTACGCGAGATCCGCTAGATCCGCCCATGCTTAGTTACAGTTAATGTTCACGTTGATCTCATGTTGTCTGTTGTGTAGGGTCCACATGTATAGGTTAGCGAAAGAGGGAGAGAACTTAGAGCCCATGGCCACCTCTTTCGTTTGCCTATACCATTTCTTGTCATACATGAAGCAATTGTTCTGTAGAATGATGTTCATCATGGCTATGAGCATATTTGTGTGTTGCCATTGTGAGGCAGGTCGTGTTTCAAAATATCTTATGACAGCCTCAAGGCCTGTGTCTGGTTTGATTGACGTATATAGGGATACCACGTCGAGCGTGGCCAAGATCATGCCAGGTTGCCACTGTAAGTCACTAAGAATGCTTAGAATGTTTAGTGGTATCTTGGATGTATGATGGGAGATTTCTGATCATGGGGTTGAGGAAGAGGTCCATATATTCTGCTAGTTTTTCTGTTGGTCCACCTATGCCTGACACAATCGGCCTGCCAGGTGGACATTTCTCCTGCTTGTGTACCTTAGGGAGTGTGTAAAGCCATGGTGAGAAAGGTTTGTCAACCCTTAAGTAAAGAACTTCATCGTCATCTAGGAGGCCCGAGGTGTGCCAATCTCTGAGGTGTGAGTTGATAAGGCTAGTCAAGTTACCTTTGGGATTGCTGTCAAGAGGTATGTAACAGGTGGAGTCATTGAGCTGTGAAATGATCTCATTACGGTAATCTGATTGGTTCGTTATAACGACATTGCCACCTTTATCCGCCTCCCTTATGATAATGTCTTGGTCGGAGGTAAGATCTTTGAGGGCCAGGCGTTCATTTCTTGTCAGGTTGTCATACTTCATATGTTTTCGTTTGTCTATTTTGATTTCGTGTCTGTCTATGTCAGTTAGGACTAGATTGTAAAAAATATCCACTGGGTTGTCACCCGGGAGGGTAGGGGTCCATTTGGATTTGGTTTTGAGCCCACTTGAAATGGACATATCAGTTTCCATTTCAAGGTCATGTATAAGTTGCTCCATTGTGTAAGGATGGTCATCCATATCACTGAGTGTCATTAGTAAATGGGTCGCCTTCATCTCCTTGATACTAAGGAGAGTGGGTAGAGTTCCTTCAGAGTACCCGATGTTGGTCTCTTTCTCGGGTATACCTGCAAAGTGTTTCCTGAGTTTGAGGCCCCGGATAAATTTGAAAAGGTCTATTTTGGTTCTGGAAATGTCTCATATTTCCTGGGGATTAAAATTGAGACCCTTGCTGAGGAGAGAGACCATATCAGGGATCAGTGGTTTGGAGGATAGATTGACCACCTGGACTTCTTTATGAGTGTCCACTACTTTCTCGTGCCCCCCAACCTCAATTTCCTCCTGTACTCTTCTTTTGCCTGCTCGTTTGCCTCTACGGGTCTTCTTTCTTGTGGACCTTGTCTCTGCTGTGTTCTGTTTTCACGTCTTATGGTTTGGACCTCGTGTAAAAAATTGGAACCAGTGGCAAACCTCTGAGGTTCGGATTCAACGTCACTAGGTATGGTGTTAATTGATGACGACCTAGAAAAGAAGGAGGATGTATCTGCCTGCTCTGGTTTGTTTGTCTTCTGGGTGTTTTTAACCAGTTGGTCGTATTTCCTCGCGAATGTGAAGACACGACCTTCTTTATAGTCTGCTTAGTCCCTCTTCAATTGTCTGCTTTTCCTATCCTTTATTTCGTTCTGGTGTTTATTAAGTACCTCGTTTAAGATTTTGTAGTTTTTTTCTGTAGCCTCTGTGAGATTAAGATCCCTGATTTCTAGTTCAAGTTGTGCACTCTCTGCTTGTAACTTTGTCACTTTACGTTCTGCGTTTTCAATTAAAATGTGGATGAGTGTGCTAGAGTTGACTGTGAGTGCTTCCTCCCACTTACCCAGCAGATCGTCATCCAGATCATCAAAAGTGGGAAAGATTTGCGAGCGAAGACCCCTCGGCACTCTATTCAATCTACGGTATTGTTTAAGGGTGGCGCTATCCAACCACCGGGAGTTCTCAGTTTTTTTAAGTCTCTCAAGTTTGATGAATTTCTCTTTTAGACCTTCTTTATGTTGAGGGTTTCCGCCTATTGAGGGCCCTATTATGGGGGTTCCTTTCTCAAAATTATCAAACAGATCCGATGCGACTTTGTCTCTATCCATACCAGGACTTAGGTCTCGATGTTTGCGGAGTATATTTCTGCGTTGGCTGCCGGGCCTGCGTAATGGGAACAATGGATTCTGCACAGGGTTTGGGGTAGCAGGTAAGTGGCGCTCAGGCAGGTAGCTTTGATAGGAGATGTCTAGGTTGGTGGAGAAAAGTATGCGTGTGGTGCCGCCAGGACAGGGGGAGACCCAAAACCCCTTAATGAGCGAGGAGTTAAAAGCCCATCTCTCAGCAAAAATGAACAAAGACCTGGGCACACATAAAATTATCAACAGTTGATACAAGAATAGTAAATATGAAATTGTAGACACCGGGGGTTTTCTCATAAGTTTTTATGTGAAGATGTTCATAGGAAAAACAGCGCCAGCTGACAAGTGTTTCGTCAACAGGTCAGTGCCTGTGACTCTTCAGGGCTGGGAACAAGGTAATATATGAAAAAATATATATATATTTTTTTCCTGCTTTGATCATGTTATTACCAGTATTTCATGTGATGCATGCCATTCTGTGTACTTCTGCTGGCGTTACTATGGAGCATGTACTGTTTTCCCTCTCATACCAGCATACCGCATACTACAGTTTCCTTTTCCGTACCTCTGTGTTCATGCGCCATTGTCCCTTTTGGCTTGTTTTTCTCGTTATTACTGTATAGCTAGATTTGGCTGTTTTCACTTTGCTGCACTCGCGTTTTGCACTTACACACCTAGTCAGGGGCAATATTTTGAGACATTTCTTTTCGCCCTGGGTCAATATTATTCATTGAAGTTGTGTATATCATTCTCCTTTTCTTACACCCATTCCTTGAGAGGCTTAACTATCTGTATGCTCTCCAAGTAAATCATACGGATGTGATCCATTGATTTTTCCTCATCCACCTCATTCCTTGAGAACGACTACGTGTTGTAGGATTTCCAAGCGAATTTCGCCCAAACTCATATAATATTTTATTTGTCGTGTAGATCTGACTAAATGTCAATTTGCTTCCATTGTTTATTATTTATTGTTTGTTCCTAAGTGGATCAACATGACTACTTCCCAACACCTCCCAGTGTGACTGTATTTTGTATTTTTTATTGTTTTCAAAGGTCTCTTATGTAAGGGTTTCACGCTCTTTTGGTGCTCTATCAATCACCCCACTCAAGTCACTTCTTGTGCCACCAATTGTTGGCCAGTATGCTCTATTGTACCAGTATTGTATACATAATGTTTTTTCTTATATTACCTTGTTCCCAGCCCTGAAGAGTCACAGGCACTGACCTGTTGACGAAACACGTGTCGGCTGGCGTTGTTTTTCCTATGAACATCTTCACATAAAAACTTATAAGAAAACCTCCGGTGTCGACAATATCATATTTACTATTCTTGTATCAACTGTTGATCATTTTATGTGTGCCCAGATCTTTGTTCATTCACAAATGCTTATTGGGAAGTTCTTCATCGGAAATTGGGGTACTGTACATCTTCCTCCTCTGTTGACTTTTCTGCCTCCCCTCAAAGTTATGGTGTTAGAATGGGAGGCAGCTGAGTGATGTTACTAGGCTCAGACATACACGTATCAGAGGGAGAAGATGTAATTCCCATGCTCCCAATAACATTTGAGGATGGCAGTCAGACAGTATCGTAGTCCCTGGCAAGGGATGGAATGTTGGACAACAAGGCAACAACGTTGATATTGAGGGTAATCATTGATTCTATGAAGGAGTCCATCTTGGCCTCCAAAAGGTGACCTAAGGCCTACAGGGACTGAATAGATGTATTGATGACTCCAGCTGCCTGACAACATCCCTGGTGTCAGAAGTAGAAGGCTGTTGTTTTTTTTACATCTGCCTCATGACACCAACAATGCCAGCTAGGGAGTCATCAATCCCATGGAACCAAGAGTAGGTGTCTGTAATTACCTTTGTCAACCCATTATTGGGGCGAAGACACATAAAGACTTTTGGGAATGCCTGCTATAGTCTAAAACCATAACCTGACTTCATCAGTCTTTTGCGGCTGAACTCCTACCACTCACTGTTGAAATGTAACTTGAGAGTCCTCCGAATTCGCAGATGTTATATGATCGGTTGATGTTCCATGTCCAGTCTGGGTTAGTTCATCTGAAAATGCAACAACATTGTCCTTTCTTGCCAAAACTGGAGGAGATGCTTCAAAAGTGTCAATGAGCTGTTGGAAAGTGTCCTCATCTATGGGGGAAGGATGGTGTCATCTACAGTTTGAACAACACAGACAGACTGATCTCCAGGAGATGTTGTTTGTCTCTTTGAAAAGAAATAGAGATATATTACAAAGATTCAATGATTGGATATGACGTGTTTTCGGTGACATATGGACAGTATTTTTATTTCATTTCAGGTACACAGGGAAATCTGGTACATTTGTTTCTACAAGGGCAGATGCCTATGTTGTACTATTGTTCATTTTCAAATTGCACAACCTCAGCATTCAGGGGGCCTCAGTAGCCTTTTCTAGTTAATGTCACATTATGCAACGCAGCTTGGCAACTTGGCAGCTTGCTGTCCTGCCCTTCATGAAAGAGGGGCGGCAGTAATGGGACACATTTAATGTGATATGGTGCATTACTGCTCTCTGCCTGTCCTGATGCAAAACGTACCGCCCAGTACCACTGTAGGGACCATTGCACCATGTAGGAAGGGTGCCTGCATTTGCTCTAGGCATCAGCTTCCACCCCAGCAACCGCTGAGAGATGTAATGCCCCATTTATTGTTAATGAACACACAATCTTGCACTCTACTTTTCATGCAGCACAACACACCAAGCTGCATTGCAGTACTGTCGTTCATGCCATTTGTGTATCATTGCACCCTAGGGGTCATATTTCACAAAAATACACACAGCACTGCACAGCAAGCCACTTTGCTGCACTGCATGAAAGGGAAAGGGTATGTATATGCCATATTTCAAAGTTTTAGGGGAATCCTGTAGCACACACAGAGTCATCTCCAGACTCCATAATACAAGAATCCAAGGACCATCTCTGACCAGGATAGCCTCCTTCATAATTGGAAGTATGGAACAGGTCAAGCTCCCTTTATTCACCTCAGAACCCAAGGAGGTCCTCTGCAAAGTCCCTCAAAGCTCTTCACTCAGCCCCACTCTCTTCAACTTAGATGACTAGAGAAAGCATTATTTAAACCCAGGTACTCCACATCCTCTATTACACCGATGACACCCAGATCATTCAAAACCTCTCAGAAGACACCAACACCACTTAAAGTTAATAGAATATGCCACTGACCAGCATCAAACTCATTGTGAGATAACTAGTTCATACTCAATCTGATAAGATATAAGTGATGATATTCAGCAACAGTAACTCCACATGGATGTCCACATAACTAGCCCTGAACACCTCAACCTCTAACCTAGCAAGAAACATGCTCATCATCCTAAACACAAATCTCACCATGAGACATCAACTCACTGCCATCACCTCTCCCTGCTTTCACATATTTTGCATGCTCAGGAATTTCTTCTGATGGCTCCCTCCTGACGCCTGTAAGAATATCATTCAGGCCCTCATTGTATGCAGGCCTTACTAAACCAATAACATCTACTACAGCATCTCTGCCTACCTGCTACACAAGACACAAACTGTTCAACAGGCCACTGCCAGTCTATTACTCAACCTATCTTGTGGCACGCATATCACACTTCACCTCAGAAAAATACACTGGCTCCCCATTCAGAAACACTGCAAATTCAAGATGCCCACCCATACCTACAAAGCACTTCTATTATCTATACATCCACCAACCAATTATGATCCTCCGCTCTGCATGACTTCCGCTCACCCACACCCCTGTATACATAGAACCAAAATAGGACGTAGGGTATTTTCTTATATGGCAGGCTATACCTCTCCCAGCACATCAGGACAGCTCTGTCACTTATGGATTTGCGCAAGTAACTGTACACTTGACTTTCCAACTGATCCAACTTGCAGAGCATGCACCCTCTGAGTATCTGGATACCCTCTCCGGTGACAAGTTCAACCTCTACAAAGCTATATTTAATTATATAACAGTACAATTTGGCTGTCTAGCCTCAACACAAGCATACTTGTATCATGGTGCAAGAGGGCCAGCATTGGCAATGGATTGCAAAAATGCATACTGCTGAAGGAAAGGACAGTCATGTGAAGGATGAGATTACATTTAGGACATTCCTGCCCTTTCTCTTTCCCTCCATACAGTGCAGCAAGGTGTCTTGTGTTGCACTGCATAAATATTTTATTTATATGGGCCCTTGCTTTCACTCACCCTGTACTTCATGGTGGTTCTCTACATCAGCACTGTCCTGACCTTCCACTCCAGCTATCTCTTCTGTTGGAATGAGAGATATCAACTTCTTCTCCAATGGTTCCAACTGATCTTGGACATCAGGTCCTACTTCGGTCCTCATGGCTGCCTTCAGGTTCCAGGCCAGTTTTTCTTTGGTCCCACATTTGAAGTCATGCCACATCTCCTTACATTCCAGTAATGTACTTTTTTTTGTGCAATGCAGTTTATTTTGTCCACCTTGATTGCATGACTGCATCCTTCTTCGCTAATGGTAATTTGGATGTGACCTATAATGGGTACTCATTTTTTGTCACTTCATTGATGTTGTTCTCTTTCAGTGATAAGTTAGACTTTCTCTTCCTTTTCCATTGGGATTTTGTCAGGTTTTCAGGGTTAGGGTTGTTGCTTTTTTGGCTTCCTGACAGTCCTTTTATGCTTCTATGTAATAACGGCTATTGGTTGTGTACATCACTTATCTGTTCGCTTTTCCAAGTATTCCCGCTGGTCACTGCACTCCTGCATGACATAATGCTGATTTGTGGAATGAACAGATGTTTTACAGAAGTTTTATGACACACACATCTACTTTGCATCACATAGGTAGTAGTTGCGTTATGGCACTTTGCCCGATTTTCAGCAACTTTACAAATCATGACTCATCTCAGAATGCTGCACTATACTGAGCTGTATCATAAACACGAAGGGACATATTATCAAGAAAGGGCGATACATTATCGCCGCTTTTATCGGCAGGAAACTGCCGCTAAAGCGGCGATAATGGGCTTGATAATATGCCCTTGTGAATTCCCATAGAAGCCCAGGTTAACACCAGAACCTGGGCTTCTATGGGAATTCACAAGGGCATATTATTAAGCCCATTATCGCCGCTTTAGCGGCAGTTTCCTGCCGATAAAAGCGGCGATAATGTATCGCCCTTGCTTGATAATAGGGCCTGAAGTATCCTTGGTGAAGGGAAGTGCCGCAAGGCAGGGCACATTTTTCTCACGCAACGCTGCACAACTCAGCGTTGCATCCAGATAGATACATTTGCCCTACTTTGTTGATTTTTGTCAATGTGCATCCTTTTGTAGAAGCAGTCCAGTATAAGCAGTCACAGTGAAATGCCAGGCGATGCAAGATTATGCTGCATATTTCCTTCATTACTTTAAAGAGCTCTAATCAACATTAGACTTCTAAAAACATTCTACAGCATGTCTAATAGATGAGGAATACATTTTAATAGTATGTGTCTACTACGTGGTTACACGTGTTTGATTATATTGTTTATTGATCTTTTTGTCTACAATTGCATCATCACAAAACTTTCCCTCCGCTTTTTCCATTTCTTCATATCTTGTGTTTTCATTTTGAGAGAGTTGCTTAGCCTGCATATTTTCACACAACCTTCTAGTTTTGACATTTGAAAGTAATTGAAGACTGAGCAGCTGTTAAGAAAAACTGTAAGGGTCCAATAATCAAGAAGTATCAGCATCAGAGTAGTACTTTGTGAGGCATTAAAGCTAACTTTAAATTATTTTCTAGCATCTTGGGTGTTTTCTAGTGGCCTTAGGAAAGAACGCAGTGGATTGACATAAGCGACTTTATGATGATTTGGAATCATACATCATATATGCATGCATGTTTGTTTTTTCTCGTGGAGACAGACTGGCTACTCTGCAAACATTGAGCAATGCACCCAAATTCAGAAATGTAAATGAACACATTCTGTATGTTTGCTAAATCACACATTGTGGCTCTAAAATGTGATCATACTAAATATATGTGAATATCAAGGACCCCCTGTGGAATAATGTAATTCCTGGGACAGGGCAAAAACACAATGGAAAATATAGTTCCCAGGCAACGAATGATCACAAAAATGAGTTCAAAATGTAACTTATAAAAAACAGCGACTTTAATCAAAAAAAGCAACAATAAGTGGCAGAGGTAACATCTCTGCAACTTATTGTTGCTTTTTAATCATAACATAATTCTTTGTAATATGGATCTATTAATGTCATCTATTGATGTCTTTTTAACAGAAGGTTAATGTAATTGCTTTTTTGATTAAAAATAGCAGTTTTTTATAAGTTACCTTTTGAACTCACTTCTTGTACTGTATTTGTATTTTTGGGATCATTCGTTGCCTGGGAACTATATTTTCCATTGTACCATACTAAATATATGCATTATAAATTAATGTACAAAATTACGCATCTGTGGGAGTGAACTTAACAATTTTTTGTACACTTTACTGATTTTTACGAAGAGGTGATCGGGTAGAATAAAGGCTGCGGAGGCTTCCCCACTAAAGTGGAGGAGCGTTGCCACACTGCTTTGAAACAGTAACAAAAAATAAAAAATAAAATGATAATAGCATAATGTTATTATCATTTTATTTTGACCTCCTGCTGCAGCAGCTTTGCGTGACAGGCGGGGCGGGGATGCAGAGCACGGGAGGAGTCCTAGACCCCTCCTAAGTGAGTAATGACTGTTTGGTCAGTCCTCTAGGGCCGCCCAAAATGCGCACTTTCCCTCTTCTCCATGCAGTCTGCATTGCAGCCTGCAATGAAAACATGCACCTGGCTGAGTGCCGAACCACGGTGCTCAGATTAATCACAATGCTGCATTGCAGTGTTGTGATTGGTCAGGGGAGCCTGGGTGCTTACCAATCACAACACTGCATTGCAGCCTGGCTGTGCTTCCTGGAGTTTGAGATGGAGGAGTGCAGTAGCAGAGACGCGAGACCCGAGGGAAAGATAAGTGTATTTGGTTTTTTTTACATTGTGCTCTCTGTTCCTTCTCCCGCCCGCCACCCACGAGCCATGCTGGCCGCGACTGGATAAAAGACCAGTATAGTGTCAGATATTAGGCTATGTGTGTGTAAAAGAGTGGTGTGAAAGAAGGTTCACCAAGACGCCTTGTTGCAATTACATGCCTCACAAGGTTGATGACTTGTGTGTGTACACAAACACAAGTGGGTGAACTGGTGGCAAATGTCATTCTCTCATTGCATGGTGTCTGTTGGTTGGGTTCTATTTTAAACAATTGCACGTCTGTTTGTCTATTTTATCTTTCTTTGTATGTGCCTATCAATCTCACTATTGCGTATACAGCATGAAAAATAATTCCAAGGACCATTTCCTTTTTCTATTAGAACAAGGCAAAGTAAGTGCCTGGTTTACATTTAAGGGCAGTTGGAGCAAAATGAATAACATTGGCTCTCATTGTAAACCAGACACCAATGCTCTGCCAGTCTCACTCACATACATTCCACGCATGTGCAAAAGCAAAACTGGAGGTCGCTCATTCTCCTACATCACACCCAAGACATGGAATGGCCTCCCGCAAACGTCTGAAATTCTTACTCATTTCTTGAGTTCCGCAACAAGCTGAAGACCTGGTTCTTCATTTTAGCACCTTGGGGACCACACATCTAAATGGGAACAGTCCAGCCCGAACTGCCAAGGCAGGTCCTCCCTGGATTGGAAACAAGCATCCCAGGACCGGTTTATCCGCCAGGATAGCTTGATTCCAGTGGTATGTAGAGCACGGGACTCACGTCTGAGCATACCCGTCCCACTCGGGGTGACAAATGCACAAACAACAGTTGATGGACAGAATGCAAAACAATGTCATACATTCACCCCAGTACAGGGATCTGGGCCTAAATCCATTGTTTTGTTGCTTACCATGCCATTCCAGTTTGAACCCAGCCATATGCAAATCAGTCTTGACCCTGTGTCCCATGGGAACAGTCCAGCCCAACTGTCATGCCAGTTCCTCCCCGGACTGGAAACGAGCATCCTAGGACCATTTCAGCCCTCATCAGCCAGGATAGCTTGATTCCAGTGGCATGGAGAGCACGCGACTCACGTCTGAGCATACCCGTCCCACTCGGGGTGACAAATGCAAAACCAACAGTTGATGGACAGAATGCAGAACAATGTCATACATTTACCCCAGTACAGAGATCTGGGCTTAAATCCATCCTTTTTTTGCTCACCATGCCATCTCAGTTTGAACCCAGCCATATGCAAATCAGTCTTGACCCTGTGCCCCATTGGAACAGTCCAGCCCAAACTGCCAAGCCAGGTCCTCCCTGGACTGGGAACAAGCATCCTAGGACCAGTTTCAGGTTTTCATCAGCCAGAATAGCTTGATTCCAGTGGCATGGAGAGCATGGGACTCACGTCTTAGCATACCCGTCCCACTCGGGGTGACAAATGCAAAAATCATAGCAGTTCGGGGTGGACTGTTCCCATAAGGCACAGGGTCAACTGATTTGCATATGGCTACGTCTAAACTGGGGTGGCATGGTAAGCAAAAGAATGATGGATTTAACCCAGATCTCTTGACTGGGGGTGAATGTTTTGATTTGTTCTGCATTCCTTCCATCAATTGTGTGTCTTTTACTTCCTCGCCCTAAGTGCGCAGGGTATGCCCAGGTGTGGGTCCCAGGCTCACTGTGCCACTGGATTCAAGCTATCCCGGCTGAACAGAGGTGAAACCCCAAAATCGGTCCTAGGATGCTTGTTTCCGGTCCAGGGAGGACCTGGCTTAGCAGTTTGGGATGGACTGTTCCCATGAGGCACATGGTCAAGACTGATTTGCATATGGCTAGGTCTTTTCTGGGGTGGCATGGTGAGCAAAAGAATGATGGATTTAACCCAGATCTTTTGACTGGGGATGAATGTTTTGATTTACTCTGCATTCCATACATCAATTGTGTGTCTTTTGTTGACACAAATGAACATAGCATTGCATAACATAGTATACAAATTATAAAGAGTAAATGAATTAATAAGACCAGACCTGGTCCCCTTAAAGGTTTGTTGACTATGATATGGCCACTGGCGTATATATAAACACATGCTAAAATTTTGTAAATAAAGTCAAAAGTAATAGAAATGTAGTTAAATGTTTACTGGTTGGCATGCCACAATGAAAAACAGGACTTTTGCTACATAGTCTGTCGAATTACAGCGGAAAATAAATTTCAACATTTATGACAAGCACTTGTATTAAATGGAAAATAAATATGCCAACACTTCTTTCCATCTTTGGAAATTAAAAGTATTACAGAAGATGTTGACACTTCAACCCATCTCTCAGAATTAAGATTTATTGTCCAAGTAAAGCATAGTGGCGCAACAAGATAATTACAGCAGCAAGAGTCTATCCTGTTCTCCTAGTCTCATGAGGACTGTCAGTGGACGATAAAGATGCAATTGTCTAGTGGATGGAGGATGTTGTCATCGATGCCTCTAATAAAGTAAAAAATTGAAGGCAATTTAGGAAATTAGTGTGAGGAATTTGGAGATAGGTCATCTCATCTTTCTTAATTGATCTGGATGAAAGGTAGTGAATTACAAGATTATCAGGGATTGTACAATTTGATGCAAAGGAGCACATTTTCAGTCTTTGTTTTGCAGATCAGCGCCAACCACTGATTTATAGTAAGCTCACTGACCCCAGGCAGCTTGCTAAGGAGGCAGCCCACTGGGTCAGCACCAGGGTCCACAAGAATTTATCTGGGGATCACCTCAAGGGTGACAAGGTTCTCCCCAGCAGAAGGAGGGGAGAGGCTAATTAAAATAGTAGTATTTCCCTGACAATAATTCCTCAGGGATGTCATGCACCAAGTGCTATGAGTGTCAACAAGAATGGCACTTCAAGGGGGATGCAATGAGTCCCACGTGGGCTAAGCTCCCCACTAGTGGATAGTAAGGCACTTGGGGAGGAGAATGTCCCAGTTTGTAGAGAGGACAGCGCAGAGGTTACCCTGGTGTCTCTGGATGACAAAGAGATGGTGCAGAGAACTCACATGCCCAGTAACACTAGAAAAACAGGCAATGGGTCACCATCAACAGGCAGAGGGTGGAGGATCTGAGAGATACTGGAGTTGGCATGACAACTGCCAGATGTATTTTGGTAACTGCAAACACAACAATGATGGACAGAATGTGGATCAATGTCACACATTCACCCCAGTCAAAAGATCTGGGCCCAAATCCATCGTTTTTCCACTCCACACCACCCTGGGTTAGACAATGGCGATATGCAAATCAGCACTGACCCTGTGCCCCATGGGAACAGTCCAGTCCGAACTACAAAAGCCATGTCCTTCCCAGAAGATGTATTTTGGTGACCTCAGAGTAGTTAGTCTCAAATGGATTCCTCCAAATTGTTGTAGCCGACAACCATGAGAGTCACTACTCAGTGGCTCTGGTTCCCTTTGAGTGGGCGGGTTTCAGGTTTCTTGAGGGTAGCTGTGAGTCCATCCATGAATGTGGATTGTCTACTTGGCAATGACCTAGAGCAAACCACCTGGAGGGAGGCAGAGCTCAGGTCACACTTGGAGATGTTAGGGTTGCCTCAGTGAGGTGCCTGACCACTTTATTCTTGGCCACCTGAGAGGGTAGTCAGGAGGACCTGGAGCCTGACAGAATGGCCCATGTGCCAGCCAAGTAACGGACGGGCAAGGGGCATGGGTAACCAGCTCCTGCAAATCCTAACACCCCGCGAGGAGGCTGAACCAGAATCGGGTGCCCCAAATTCTACAGGGGAGGACGATGCTGACCTGGAGAGCTTACCCGAGCTGTTCAACTGATAGCAGAAAGGGTATACCACCATGGAGGAGTTCTGCAAGGCACACATGAAGTGTCATGCTCTTGAGGACCTACTGCGACAGGCCGAGGCCCAGTCAGCTGGCAACACCTCGGGTGATCACCTGATCTACTTGGAGAATGGCCTACTGTATGGCGAGATTAAGGTTCCTGAGCCTAGTGCAACAAATGTTGGTGGTCCTACAGTGCAACAAGTCGTTCCTACTGAACCTGGATCATGATGTACCCCCAGCAGGGGATCCAAGGCAGGTCAAGACCTTCAAAACGCTTTTCACCCACTTTTATTGGCCCTAGATGAGGAGGGCCTCAGATGCTTTCTACAGGTCATGTCCTACATGCCAGGCCAGTGGCAAGTCAGGAGGGAAGTGCAAGGCTCTCCTGCAGCCATTTCAGCTCATTAGCACCCACTTTGAAAGGTCTGCATCACCATTGTTGGGCCTCCGGATCCAAAGACAGCCAAGGGACCATGCTACCCAGTACTTGGGGGTCATCACTCTGAGGATGGTGACTGCACCCACAGTGGCCAGCGCACTGATGGGGGTATTCACCCATGTCAGCATACATTAAGGTCATATGAAAGGAGTCTGGGGTAACCTGCAAGTTCTCTAACCTTTACCACCCACAGTCTTTACCACCCACAGACTAATGGGCATGTTGAGAGGTTCAGCAATATCCTCAAAGGTATGATCTTGGGCTTGCTAGAATCCTTTGATGCGAAAGTATGGCGTCTTCTTGCCATGTCTGTTGTTTGCATACTGCGAGGTGCAGTGCAAGGACCTCTCAGTCTGATAATGGAGGGGTGGGAGCAAGCTCTCAGGAATAGCCCCCAAGATGAAGTCAGCTAGATGTTGGCACTCCATACCCAGATAAAGGGCTTCTAAAAGCAAGCTAAGGTGAATCTAGAAGCCAGTCAATAGGTCACAAAACAGTGGTATGACCAGAAGGCTATTCTAGGCGATATTCAGCCTGGCCACCTAATGTGGGTAAAGGAGCCTGTGGTGCTCGGGCCATGCAAGACCTTTAGTTTGGACCCTATAAGTTGAAAGATAGCAATAGTGAGGTTACCTACCTGGTGGACTTCTAGGAACCCTTTAGGGGTTCTGCAGGATGGGTCAGTGGAAGGTGTCAGCATCTTTCCCATCCTGACACAAAAACAACATTGAGACTGCAGCCAGATGTTGGGTCAGTTTCCCTCTCTGTTCTCTTTTACCCTATGGCTCACTGCATGGTGTACTCATGATATTAGCCATGGGGACAGTACAACAGTGAAAAGTGAAATCTACTATTCATTTGATAAGGTGAGAGCCAGCATCAAGGAGGAGGTTGACAAGATGTTGGAAGTATGGGTTATTGAGCCCTCCAACAGACCTTGGTCCAGCCCGGTGGTATTAGTGCCCACGGCTGATCTTGCAGATGCCACCCCAGAACTTCGATTCTGTGTAGATTACTGGGGGCTCAATGCCATCACCAAGACTGACGCACACCTCATCCTCAGTTCTGATGAACTAATTGATCAGTTGGGAGCTGCCAAGTTGCTCAGCATGATTGACTTAATGTCTGAGTACTGGCCTATTGCCTTAACTGAAGGGGCTAAAGAGAGATCTGCATTCTCTATCCCAGAAGGTGACTTCCCATTCAGAGTGATTTCCCTTGGGCTGAAGAACATTCCTGCCACTTTCCAGAGGTTGGTTGAGCAAGTCCTAGCTGGGCTGGAGAGCTTCAGTGTTGCCTACCCTGACAACATTGTAGTCCTACGCTCTGGCTGGGAGGACTATTTGTGCCCCCTCAGGGAAGTTCTTTTAGCTCTGCAGATATCAGGCCTAACTATCAAGGCCAGTAAGCGCCAGATAGGGCAAGATTTGGTAGTCTACTTTGGTCATTCCTGACAATCAAAGCCAGTAAGTGCCAGATAGAGCAGGGTTCGGTGGCCTGCTTAGGACACCAAGTGGGAGGAGGCAAGAGCAGCCCCTCCAGGCCAAGATCAAAACCATTCTAGCTTGAGAACCCCCCAAGACCCAGACAAAGGTGAGAAACTTCTTAGACCTCATTGGTTATTACAGGAGATTTATCAGGCAATATGGCACCATTGGTACATCCTTGACAGAGCTGACTTCTAAGAAACAGCCCAGACAGGTGATCAGGATGGAAGAAAGCCAGAACGCTTTTAACACACAGAAGGAGGCCATGTGTGCACCAACTGTGCTCAAGGCCCCTGACTTTTCCAAAGATTTCACTGTGCAGACGGATGCCTCATGGCATGGCATAGGGGCCGCGCTCTCACAGCTGAATGATGAGGGCCTGGATAAACCTGTAGCCTTCATCAGTAGGAGGACATTTTCCTGGGAACAGAGGTAGAGTTCAATAATTATGCACTGAAGAAGCAGAGACTATAGATGTTAGGTACACACTTCAAGCTGAGTATAGGTAGCAAAAAATGTGCAGACTAGCATCCGCATTTGAAGACTGAGGGGCATATTACCAACAACTAGCGATAATTTTTGTCTCTTACTTGTTTAGAGACAAAAATTATCGCCGCACATCGGCGATTTTTATCGCAGATAAACCTTGCTATTAGCAAGGTTTATCGCAAATGCGATAAAAAACGGCCGCAATGCATGAATATCGCTGAAAAGTCAGCGATATTCATGCATTATCGAGCAAATGCTCTTAGCCATGTTATCCACCTCCCATTGGATAACATGGTGAAGAACTGCTCAGGGCAGGTGTTAGCTTTTGGAGATATTCGCGCTTAGCGCGAATATCTCCATAAGTTGGTAATAGGAGATAGCGATGTTAGCGACTGTTTCCAGTCGCTAACATCTTGGCACGCCCACTTTGCATGTCATTAGTGATAAATATCACTGACATGCAAAGCGGGGCCCAAGATGGTCGCTATCTCCTATTAGCTGTCACTAACTGGTGTTAGCGACAGCTTGGTAATAGGGAGATAATTTTATCTCCGCTTTCTTGGCTTTTAAAGCCAAAAAAGCGGAGATAAACCCCCTTGATAATATGCCCCTGATTTAGTTACAACTAGCAGTTGCGCTTCTAAACAAATTCAGACCCCACTAGAGGCTTTCATCAAAATATAGAAAACTTTCATAAACCCCTATATATTATTATGTACCGGTAGTACATGTTGATTATATAAAATTATATGATATAATGTAAATAATGATACCAGCCTGCTTTTAAGATGGCTGATCCTGTGAGACGCACTGGCAGTGTGAATGCATTAATTAGGTACGCACCAGCAGTAAATATAAATCTAGGTCAAAATCCGGCATAGTGACTATTTTGGGAGATCCGAGGACAGAGATGCGGTTGGCAAGATAAATACAGGAGAACTTTGCAGGCCTCAAAGGGCATATTAACGGGTTTGAGTAAATGGGAACTATTAAATAATAATGTGCATGATACCAGAATTTCTGGCGGTGCAACGAATTCGAGTAAGCACAACCTTGTCTAGTATACTAATGGAATATTTACTTGTAAGACGGCTGACGAGTAATAATTTGGTAAACGGCCGACGTGCATTTGTCATGGGTAACTATCAGTGTTTCAATAACCCATGAGGCTATGCGCTCATCCTATATATAAATGAGGTACAGACCAGATTAGGAAAGAGAGTTAATTAGCATGGGGCTTTGTTTGATTAGAATCTTGGAGAAATATTTACCCAAGAACAGTAGGAAATGAGGTTGTACATACTGTACCCATGGTTTCTGGAATAGAAGGGTTAAATGATTTACGGGATCCTAAAAATATGTATTTAAGTTTAAGGAAATGTAAACTGTGGTCCCTCGCCTTATAAAAACAGAAGTAAAAGTATAATTGGTTCTAATAGTACATGCTTATAAACCTACCTTCTAATTTATTTTCTTTAACACACTCTGGATCATACATGAACAGGGAACAAACAACGTAGAAAAAATGAAGTACAAAAAAATACGGCATAGAGGGCATATTTTATTACTTTGAATGCCGTTTATGAACTTGAGAAGGGGAGTCAGACTGGCACAGATAGTGGGGTAAGCATAAGACTACAACTATTTAGATGCTAACAATAATAGTGGCGCTACCATATTATATTATATATACCAGCTTTGTACATGATATCAACAGGTATGCTGCAAAAGATAATACATTCCTTATATGAAAACGATCAGTAAATAGAACATCCCTGTCTTCTGATATGCAGCAAGTTAAGACCGTACAATTCATCTAATATTATACAAGGCCTCATAATAAATGAGGATACCTAACTAATATGTGTATTTTGTAGGATTAAGAACCTGATTGGAGGTGATTTTTTTTTAATAATCCCTTGAAGAGAAGAGGGAATGGAAATTTGATCAAGGTACATATTATCCTAGGATGAATTAATTTTGATATTACCATTGTATCTTCCAACTAGGGTGATTTATATTAATATTACATGATCGGCCCACAATATTCACACGTGGTTCTCGTCCTATTATGACTAACGACCTGGAATTAATTAAAATACGTTGTTTGCCCTGGAAGAATGCGTTTTGTTCATATACATAGATATATCACCGTCTCTGCCCAAGTCGGACGGAAAGGCACTCTATTTTCCGGCGATGCCTTTACCTCTCCCTGCAGGACCCGGCCGGAATACCCTTCACTGTCTGGCTCGCAAGCGCAGAAAATAGGGAGCACACTCTCGAGCAAGTTCTACCTTCTCCTTCTTAGCATAGGAGTACAAAACATATTCATCCTGTGAATGCTAGAGTATGGGTATTTCTGTAGTCAATAGTTTACACTGAAATAAATGACGATATGTATGAAATGAAAGTTATATAAAATTGTTAATCTGAACTAATTGGGCTGTGTATGTTTTTTTTTGTCTCCTTTAGTAACATTTTTTAAATGTATGAAGTTTTAAATACATATAATATAATGCGTAAACAAAAAAGTCACAGATTCTCCTGCCACTTGTGATGCAAGCTTGCGGCGGGATAGCGCGCCCTTTCTGTGTTTCCCAACAATCACCTCCTCCAATTCGCCGAGCTCCGAAACGCATCAGGTGTTTTTGATGTCTAAAATTAAATAAACACCCTTAAGGAATTGAGCTGCGGCCCATCTCTTTCTATATGAAATCGGAGTATTGGAGGAGGTGACTGTTGGGAAACAAAGAAATACTTTAAATGACCACATTTTATGTCTGCGTTAACATCCCTGTGATGGGCCCGATTCACAAAGTTGAAGTGAGACGAAGGTCTAACTTTACGACTTTCGGTTTCACAAAGGACATTTACTGCTCGTAAATGCATTTGTGAATACCGAGGGGTAGATTTACAAGGCCCTTACGTAACTTTTGAGCCAAAGCGGCAACATAAAAGTTGCGGCCCATTTACAACGTCACGCATCTAGGGAGATGCGTCATGTAAAGCCCTGCATGACATTATACCTGCGACAGGTATAATGTATGCAGGGTGAGCGTTCCGTCGCAAGGAAGCCCAGTAAAAGAGACGCAGTGAAATCTACAAGATTTCACTGAGTCACTTTTATGTAGCCGCTGCGTCAAAACATTACGCCTGCTTGTGGCAGGCGTTAGGAGTGACGCAGTGTATTGGGAATAGGCTGCAACACGCATCACTGGAGTTGCGTCGTGCTTGCGACACTACTCCAGCAATGCGCGACTTTTCCCGTCAACAATCCTTGCGTTATGGTGCACCATATTATAAATATAATGCATCCATGGTGACGCAAGGATTTTGCATGGTGACGCAGGGAAAGTGACGCATCTCTACAGATACGTCACTTTCTTGTAAATCTGCCCCCAAAAGTCTAACTTTCCGACTTTCAGTATTCACAAAGGGCATTTGCAAGTAGTAAATGCCCTTTGTTAATACAGAAAGTCATAAAGTTGGACTTTCGTCTCACTTTGCCTTTGTGAATTGGGCCCGATGTTTGGTATGTATTAAGATGCTTCATGGTTTTAGACTTTTTTACTGTATATTAACTGGCTTGTATATTGTGACACAATCACATTTGTTTGAAATATTTAAATAACATAATTTTTTTCAATAAAGAAAAAAGTCATAATTGTTTATATAGATAAACAATATGCATGAAGTATTTTATTCATTGCATTCCAATTGGATTATTAGTCAAGATACAGATGATTCATGGATACGTAGTGTAAGCAGAAAAGACAAATTGTTGTTTTACTGGAATAGACCACGCCAAGGCTGATAGTTTCTCTAGGTTCTTCCATCTTAGTGAAAAAAAATCCCAGGGGGTTGAGTAGTCCTCCCCACTTTCAGCTGTCATGGAATCGTATTAAACAGGGCATCCTTGGTGTGATCTTCTCCCAAACCTTTTTCCTTCAGAACTCCTGTTTTTGCTGGCCTATGGACTCTGCACACTTTACCACTTCAAACCAGTGCTCAAGTGCTGACTCCTTAAATCTGTTAGATTGGCCTATACCCAACAGGCATATTTAATTTAGCCCCTAGTAAAGTGGCACTACCTGTGCCTAAGGCCTGCAAATTAACTGCTGCTAGTAGGCACCGATTGATTGATTGTGCCAACTTCTTCGGTAGTACTTTAAACATATTTCAGGCCAGCCATTGCAGTCTGTGTGTGCGTTCAGTTTTAAACTCCCATTTCGAACTGGCAAAGTAAACTTTTTTCTAGGCCCAAACCTTATTTTTAATACATGTAACTCACCGTTACGGTAAGCCCTGGACAGCTAAGAGTGCAGGAAGCAATGTATCACAAATGTAGGACATGTACATTTAAGTTTTACATGTCCTGGTAGTGAAAATCCTTAAATTAATTTTTCCACTACTGCAAGGCCTTTCTCTCCCATAGGATAACATCCGAGTTACCGTATTACATTTAATATATACAAACTCCTAATGGGAACAGGTAACCAGTTCATGTTTTGTGTCTTTGGAATTGTAATGAACCATCATAACTCATGGGGAAGTTGGCTTTTAAATTACAATTCTGAAAATCCCACTTTTAGAAGTTGGTATTTTCCTGCCTTTGCAATTTGACGCCTGCCCCCCAAATCTGGGTCACATGACTGAGCGTAGTTGACAGTTAGGCTTTGTGTGCTCCTCCTAGACAACCACACACAATGTGGAGCTAAGGCGTTACTGGATGAGCCATCACTGGCAGGATTGGAGGGATATCTTCCAAGCACTACTTTTTATTGTAATCATTTAAAAATCATAACTCCGGTTCTACTTATTGGATGTTTGTTGTTTTGGTCTTATTTTACTCACAACATTATTGGCTATGTTCCTAACCCTGTGTGGAGTATGTTTGTGGTGTTTTTGTTGTGTTACTCTGTGTGTGTATGTGTGTGTGTGTGGGTGTGTGAGTGTGTGTGTGGTGCAGGAATACTTGACAAACAGTGCTTCTTTAGATAAGCCTGACTGCACTTTGCCTAGTTACCAGAGGGTGAGAGGAGGTTATATATTGGTCTGAATGTAGCTAACCCTGAACAGAGTGGTGGTTCCTGTTTGTACAGGGTGCATACTCTGACAACAAGAGAAACCTATTTCTAACATTAATGACTAGTAGTGATGATAGGACTTGTGTTTTGGCAATACTATATAGTAACTCATAGTTCACTACAACTCCAAGCTAAGATCACTTCGGTCATTTTTCAGCTCTCCTTCATTGCGATCTATTTTTTTCTAAAATACTTTTTGCCTCATACTCATTTTTGTCTGCAATGCCTGAAGCCTTATCTGGCAATATGGAATTCGAGGTGGCCAATCTGGAAACCTACACAGTGGACCAGCACAAGGGATTCTGCCAAGAAAGAATAGTGTTCCTTAAGGGTAGTGCCAAGAAGCCAGAGCTTCAGAAAGCCTGAAGATCTTGGGCAGCAGCCCACTAGACCAGCACAGGTGATGAGGAGGAGGAGTCAGAGTCTGAGGAGGAATTGGAGCAGGACCTGTCTGGAGGTCATGTCATGCAGCCCACTGATGTGGGGGTAACAACCCCCCAGAACTGGAAGTGTGCAGCAGACCGGACATAAATATGTCTTCAAGAAACAAGTTCCAAGAGCTAGAGGACAGGTGGGAGGAGAGGGAACTGAAACTAAGGCTTGCAAGTTTGAAATTGGAGTGGGAGCAGGCCCCTGCCAAGCTAGAGAAGGAACAGGCCCTTTCTAAAATAGAGAAAGAGCAAACTCTTGAGGAGAAAAAGCTGACCATGGAGGAGAGAAAAATGGCCCATAAGCTCAGCATGAGAGAGCTGGACATAAGAGCCCTACACGTGGGGTCTAGCGACAGCATTGGTGTAGTGTGTTTATCTAGGTACCTGAATCGATATTCCTATTCTTTGCCCTTGTGTGGTTATAAATCAATAATATCCCTACAACGGCATAGAAACCCTTTTCATAATTCAGTCATAGCGCATGCTGTCATATTAAGCAAGCCTACTCCTCCAGCCCCCTAGAAAGCACACCGAGTTCTTTAACAAATACAAACCTCCAGCAACCTGGGAAATCCCCGCTGCTTTGTTTTGATTTCATCCGAGAACTCCTGTGAAGCACTGTAAGAATGACCAGTTCTTAGTGACATCTTTATTGATGTCTTATGTCCAGCCTTACGTCAAACCCGGCACCTTTCAGGTATAAATATACCAACGTTGCCTTAAGCAAACACACAGTGGTAATCCTGGAGCAGAGCAGCTATCTACTTCCGAAGAGCCCAGCTGATGCGAGAGCCCACGGACGCTGCCCCTCCCTTTTGACGCGCTGAGAAAGACGCTGTCTTTTCTCCTGCCGAGAAATCCAGCCTCTGGCGTTTCCAGCTTACCCTCGCGGGTGACTGGGATACTGAGTCCTGAGAGAGAGATACCAGCCCTCCTGCCTTCTAATACCCAGGTACTGAACTGACTAAACCCTTACAGAGAATTCTTGGGTCAGATTCTTGGCAAAACAAACTTAACTTAAACTGCTACTTACTTACTCCTTCCCACGTATTAGGCTTAGGTCAGGTACACCGGGGTAGGCGTAGTTAGAAGCACCAGTTGAGTACGATTAGTCAATGTATATATGTATGTATCTATTTTATCCATTTTAAAGTATCATATGGCTAAGAAACCATATCAATGCTTTTACAGTATTATTTCATAATCCTGCTTTTACTGTATGCACTTTACTTAACTATAAGTATTGCAATTGTAGCAATTCATTTCTCTTGTATGAGGAAAGAGACTGCTCAATAAATAACACCTTTTATTGAAAACGCCCGTC
This sequence comes from Lissotriton helveticus, assembly GCF_964261635.1. NCBI lineage: Eukaryota > Metazoa > Chordata > Amphibia > Caudata > Salamandridae > Lissotriton > Lissotriton helveticus. The sequence continues at coordinate 1,705,624,778 of NC_136063.1, read as the reverse complement.
TCTCTTTTTCTTTGCAATCTGGTGAAACTAAGTACGCACCTTTGACTGAGTGAAATAGCTGTCTTTTGTTTTCACACGACTTTAGAGATATACTCTTAATCAGAGAGAGCAAAGTTGTCATGTTCTATGGTTGTCAGAAACTAAATCCCTTCTTGTCTATCCAGGGAGGTTACACTCCTCCTCGCTTATTCGAGAAAGTTTCTAGTGAACTCTGAGCTAGCTGGCACTACCCTTAAGTCTAATATAGTCAGTAGAGACCTAGATAACCTCAGTCCTACGTCTACACTGTTGAATATATTATTCCAATGCGCAGAGCCTATTGGGAATATAGGAACTACACTACATTGGTGGCAGCATACCTGTAGAGTCCACTGGTGAGTCTAGATACACAAGGATTTTGTGTGCAGTTATGTGGTGGGGGATGACATAAAAAATGGTTTGCAGCATATGAAGTGTCTCTAAGGGTGCACAGGGTTTCAGAAGAAGTCTGGGGTGTTAGTATATGGAGATCTATGCCCACGGTGAGAAGAAACACTCTCCCTACACTACAGTTAGAAGACCAGACATGCTACACTTTTAAGAAGGACAACCTAGTCAATAAAATTTGACTTACCCCTAAGAAGTATAGGCTCAGATTAATGGGCAACCACAATATCTCATCACAAACATGGGTGGATTTGTTGGATAATGCCAGCAAGGCACTAAAGGGCTGGGTGAGAGGCAGCAAGGTTTATGACTATTAAGGACTGTACAATTTAATTTTAAAGAAGCACATGCTTGATACTTGTTTTCCAGAGCTGTACCAACACCTGTTTGATGGCAAGCTTACAGGCCTGAGGAAACTTGCAGAGGAGGCTGGCATCTGGTACAGCACCAGATGTCCAAGAAGGCATCTGGGGTGGCGCCCCCAAAAGGAAGTTCAGGTTCCCACCAGAAGGAGGGAGTAGATAAAAAAGACAGAGGGGCATATTATCAAGGACGGCATTAAAAATGATTGCCGGTTTAGCGGCAGAAAACTACCACTAAAGCGGCGATAATGGGCTTGATAATATGCCCTTGAGAATTCCAATAGAAGACCATGTTCTGGTGTGAACATGGGCTTCTATTGGAATTCTCCAGGGCATATTATCAAGCCCATCATCGCCTCTTTAGCAGCAGTTTTCTGCCGCTAAACTGACGATAATTTCAACGCCGTCCTTGATAATATGCCCCAGTGTTCTCTAAAGACCATCACAAAAACTCGTAGGAGAAAGTATGTGGTTTCATTCCCAATGTGGCCCTCAGAAGGAAAACTGCCCTGACAAAGCTAGCAGCCAAAGACTCCCAAGTACTATGAGTGCTTTGAGTATGTACACTAAAAAGGGGATGCCAGGAGTCCAAATAGGCAGATTGATTTCACAATTTATGATACCAAACAGCAAACAAATTCTGAAAGGTCATCTATTTTATTTTAGATTTTTGTATTTTCTGAGAAACATGACACGTTGATGCCGCCCGCTGATGCAGGAAGTGATCGCCTGAATTGATTACGACACATCGATCGTTGCTGATTCAAGACTCGCAGAGCGGGTGCTGAGCAATGACGCAGGGCTCCTACTAAAACAGGTAGCGCCAGCACAGACCCGCTCCAGCTTTGCTCAAGACCACTCTTATCCTGCCAATTACCTGGAATAACGCCCTCAAATCAGAACCACGATATTTGAGAGGGACATCAGCTATCAACCAAAACCGCTTGATGAACATTCCGGTCTGACTATAGTGCATCAATCTACATATAAGTGACAATTGACTGTCATTGTAAGTTCTGGCTCCATCCAGTCCGTGTCCTGAGGAGAACCCCTACTTGCGTTGAGGTTCGAAACGCGTTGACTTTGAGCCTCGGATTAAGAATTCGGGTGCCGCAAGGATCTTTGAGACCTATATAGTATTATTCCTTGTTGTGCAACCCCTGAATTTGGTTTCCCCCACCCTTGGCTCAATCAGACAGGCAGGCTGCTCCCTGTGACTAGAGGTCCGCTTGTCTTCCTGTACCTAATAGAAAGGACTGGTGCTTAATGCTTAAGTCTTGTTAGAATCTATATCGTTTGGTGTTTGTTTGTGTCAATGTACAGTATTTGATTTTTTTGACCACTTGTATAGCACTTGTATATATATTCTTACACATTTTCATTGTCTGTATACACAATTTTCACTGTCTGACGACTGTTTATTTGATGACATATTATTAGTATTTATATGTTTCTCAGAAAATACAAAAATCTAAAATAAAATAGATGACCTTTCAGAATTTGTTTGCTGTTTGGTATCATAAATTGTGAAATCAATCTGTCTGGCACCCTTGTTTGTTTAGCATAGTTTAGTGGTCCAAGCCAGTCTAGATACAGGACCCAAACCTTGGCTTTCTATCCAGGAGTCCAAATAGAGCACTACCTCCCACTGGAGGAAAGACTCCAGGCGTGACTAGAGTAGTGCTGGGGGAGGAGTTTGTCCCACTTAATGGGGGGGAGTTTAGTGTTAGTGGGGTTACCCTAGTGTCCCTGGGTGACAGTGAGATGGTTCTTAACATCCATGTGCCGTCAAAAACTATAAAGAATAGGCAATGGGTCACCATCAATAGGTAAGGTGTTGAGGCTCTGAGGGATACAGGTGCCAGCATGAATATGGTAAGGAGCCAGCTAGTGTCCCTAGAGCAGGTGATTCCCAATGCATTCCACCAAGTTGTGGTGGCTGACAACAGAGAGGGTCACTCCCCAGTGGCCCGTGTTCTATTTGAGAGGGGGGATGAGCCCTATCATGCCTGTGGACTGTTTGCTTGGTAATGACCTTGAGCACACAACCTGGAAGGTAGTATAGTCAAGGCTCATATGGAGATGTTAAGGTTGCCTTACTGGATCTGTGCTATCACACAGTCTATGGCTGCCCAGGATGGGAGTCAAAAAGGGCTGGAACATGGATACATGGCCCAGTCAGCTGCTAGGAAGAGTAAAGGCAGAGAGCATGGGAAACCAGACCCTATATGTACTCACACTGAGATGGATGGGGCGCCTGCGGTGACAACTCTGAAACCTACTGAGGAGGTCATTACTTTTTTTTGTGATCTGCCTACACTTGCTGGCTGGCATGTAAAAGGAGGACCCACCAAGGAGGAGTTATGTAGGGCACAAATGGATTGTCCAATCCTTTAGGGCATGAGGCAGAGGCTAAATCTCAAGTGGCAGGTGATGCCTCACATGTGCTGGGAGGACAACCTCCTTTACAGTAAACCTAAGGCTCCTGTGCATGAGACAACAAAGGCCCTGGTGGTCCCCCAATGCTACAGGGCCTGCTACAGGGCCTTACCAATGGAGCAGACTCACAAAATCCCCTTGGCAGGACAGCTGGGCCAAGACAAGACTTTTCCAAGTCTTGTTCTCTACTTTTATTGGCCTAGGATCAAGAATTCGTCAGATGCATTCTGTAGGACGTCTGTGACCTGACAGGCCAGTAGGAAGACAGGGCAGATGCTGAAAGCCCATCTTAATTGCTTGCCTGTTGTTGACACATCCTTTGAATGAGTGGACATCAAAATTGTAGGTCTATGGATCCCCAGTGTGCATCTGGTAACAGGTTTATCCTGGTTCTGGTGGATCATGCCACTAGGTGCCCAAAGGCAATCCCTCTGATGACTGTGACTGCACCTGCAGTGGCAAAGGCCCAAACGGAAATTTTGCCTGAGTGGTTTACCCAAGGAAGTTGTGTCTGTCAGGGGCACAAAATCCATGTCTGCCTATATGCAGTCAATGTGGAAGGAGAGTGGGGTAACCTGCAAGTTCTGCACTCCTTACTGCCCATAAACAAATGGTCTTGTGGATTGATTTAACAAGCCCTAAGGAGCAGGATTAGAAGGCTGCCTGAGTCTCTGAGGAATAAGTGGGACACCCTCTTGCCATGCCTGTTATTTGCCTACAGGGAAGTACATCAGAAGGGAGTAGGCTTCAGCCTCTTTAAGCTTTTATGTGGGCACCCTGTCAGAGGACATTTAGGTATGGTCAAGGAAGGATGCGAGCAAGCTCCCAGAAAGATTCCCCAGGAAGTGGTAAGCTACACGCTGGCCTTCAGGAGCCAAATGGCAAAGTTCTGGAAGCAAGCGTCAAACAACTTAGAAGCCAGTCAGGCTCTGATGAAAGAGTGGTATGGCCAACATTATACCACTGTGGAATTGCAGCCTGAGCAGAGAGTGTGGGTTATAGGAACCCAAGGCCCCCCAAGACATTAGAACTGGGCCCTATGTGGTAACTGAGAGGAAGAATAAGGTCTCCTACCTGGTTGTCCTCAAGAACCCCAGGAACGCCGCAGTCCCACTTTGAGTGGTCTGAGCTCACCAAGCTGTTGGTGACAGATGGAGAAGAAGAAAAGGAGGGTGAACCTCTCCTTGACCTCTCAGCCTCCAAGGAGAAAAAGTAGTCTGTGGAGGCCCCAGTCTAAATCCTGAACAGAAGAGAGACTGCCACCAAGAGTTGGGGCAGTACTCCTCTCTGTTCTTCCGTACTAGCCAGCATCAAGAGTGAAAATCTCTATAATGCTGGAAATGATGGCGATAGAACCCTTCAGTAGCCCCTGGTCCAGTCCTGCGGTTCTGGTACCAAAAGTTGCCCCACTGGGCACTTCACCTGAACTGAGGTTCTGTGTGGATTAAAGAGGGTAAACTGGTTGAAAAATATAGATGCTCATCCATCCCCCACGCTGAAGAGCTGATTGACAAGTAAGAGCCTGCCCAGTACCTTTGATCTTACATCTAGGTATTGGCAGTTCATCCTAACAGAAGGTGCCAAGGAGAAGTCATCCTTCTCTACTCCAGAGGGCCATTACCAATTGTGTGTGATGCTCATTGGACACAGGAATGCCCCTGCCACCTTCCAGAGTTTGGTGAACAAGGTCCTTGTCGGCATAGATGTCTTCTCAGCTGCCTTCCTGGATGATATAGCTGTCTTCATTTGTGTTAGACCTGGCCATTTTGACAGGTTTATCCCCAAACTTTTTGCCTTTTGTCTCCTATTTTTCTGACCCTGTTTTCGTTGGCTATAGGATTCTGGGCACTTTACCACTGCTGATCAAAAGACACACAATTGATGGGGATTGGTGTCACTACAACGCATGCTTTTACCACGCATGCCTTTACAACGCGGTTTTTACCACGCAGTCCATTACAACGCATAATGCTTTTAGGCGCTGGATAGTGAATTATTTAATTTACTATTCCAACTCCAGTCCCCGTGGATAGCAGGGAAGGTGTTGGATAGTATATTAAATACATTCCCTATCCTAGAGCGCCCCCCAGCGCATTGCGTTGTAATGGTTTGCGTGGTAAAAGTTGCGATGTAATGGTAGTGCGTTGTAAAAAACTCGTTGTAACCGTGCTACACCAATTGATGGACAGAATGCAGAACAAATGAAAACATTCTCCCCCAGTCAAGAGATCTGGGTTAAATCCATCATTCTTTTGCTCACCACGCTACCCCAATTTAGACCTGTCCATATGCAAATCAGTCTTGACCCTGTGCCTCATGGTAACAGTCCAGCCCGAACTGCCAAGCTAGGTCCTCCCTGGACCGGAAACAAGTATCCTAGGAACGGTTTCAGGGTTTCATCCCTCATCAGCCAGGATAGCTTGAATCCAGTGGCACAGTGAACCCGGGACCCATGTCTGGGCATACCCGGCGCACTTAGGGCGAGAAAGGAAAAGATAAACAATTGATAAACGGAATGCAGAACAAATCAAAACATTCACCCCCAGTCAAAAGATCTGGGTTAAATCCATCACTCTTTTTCTCACCATGCCACCCCAGTTTAGACCTGGCCATATGCAAATCTGTATTGACCCGGTCCCTGGCCATATGCAAATCAGTCTTGACCCTGTGCCTCATGGGAACAGTCCAGCCCCAACTGCCAAGCCAGGTACTCCCTGGACCAGAAACAAGCCTCCTAAGACCAGTTTTGGGGTGTCACTCCTCATCAGCCAGGATAGCTTGAAACCAGTGGCACAGTGAGCCCGGGACCCAAGTCTGGGCATACCAGCAGCACTTAGGGGGAGAAAGCAAAATACACACAATTGATTGACGAGTTGAACTGCAGCTCCTTGTAGAATTATGTTGATATTGGATACTATAATATTCACTGCCCACTGCTAATTTCGTCCCATAATGCTTTGCAGGGCCTTTGATTGGGATTGTATTTTTGCCCATAATAACTGTGCTTGGGGTGGTCCTAAGACGATGGGATCAATACTGAATCGTTCAGCATAATATGCTCTTTGTGTTCAAGGCATCTGCTTGGTCCCCTCCCCAGGTTAGGAGGGACTCCAAAATCCTCACCTCTCTCATTGTCTGATATTTCAATTTCAAAGTTCACTTTTGAGAATTGGTTACACGCTTTTTAACCTATAAAGTTGCTTTGTCAAAGCATTGGTGGGTGCAGTTTATAAGCTGACTCGGCTAAGTGGAGGAGCTGTTTGTTTTTGCCTGACTACGTGTTTTTCATGGAATGTGTAGTTAACAAATGTTCCCAAACTCCAAGAGCGGAGTGGAGTTCATTGCCCAGGGTTACTTACTTTACCATTCGGTGGGCCTCTAGCTGTTTGTGTATTGAGCATCTGGTGTTTGAGCAACAGGAGCTGGGATATGCATTCACCCTAGACCAGTAGCGGCTCGCGTAGGGCATGAGGCGAGGCGAGGCGAGGCGGGGCAGGGCGGGGGGTAGTAAACTCAGACATACGACAGAACGGAGGAAAGTAACTATTATGTTCCTCCATTCTGTCATATGTCCGAGTTTACTACCCCCCCACCCTGCCCCTCCACTACCCCACCTCACCATCCCGCAGCACACCCTATGAGAGCCGCCACTGCCCTAGACAGTCACTGGCGGTGTTGAGGTGTGCCCCGCCTTGGGTGGTTTGCATTTAGAGTGGTATGAGGAGTTTCGCTTGCACCTGAATAGGCTGTGTCTCCTTTTTCACAATGCTGTCTCTGCCCCCAGTGGTCATGCTGCACCAGGGAGGACAGAACTTGTTTGGACTGGGTTTAGAGACCCGTACTCAAAGAGAAGAAGACATTTTGGGCTATAAGTATTACACCTAAAATCACAGGATTTTAGATTGCTTCAAGGAACATGAGGACCCTGAAAAAAGGAGAGTGGAAGGCCAGTGTGAAGAGCACTACCTTTTCTGTGTGAGGGGAGGGTTGGCTTGCAGTTGCTGCTTTTGTCTGCGTCGGAGGAAAAGTACTGATTCTTCTTACCCTGCTGTGGCAGCCTGCTTGTGAAGAATGTCTAAGAGCTTGTGTGGGCTGGCCTCCTGTCGGAAGTCTCAGGATTACAAAAAACGTCACTAAAGATCCTTGCTGGATCTAAAAGTAACCTGCCTGGAAAGAGGGCTGGAAGCTGTGTGAGGAGCACTGCCCCTGATTTGTGTGGGGTGGAACAGCCTGCAGTTGATGTTCCTGGACTGAACTGTTCTTTATTTCCAATTAGCCCAACAGCGCATGGTGAGCACTGTGTTCTTCACCTATGCTTGCGGAGAAGGAAGCGCAGGGTGAGCGCCTCGTTTTTCCTTGTGGTTGTAACCCACAAGTGGTGCATGTTGAGGGCTTCAGGTGCCTAATTTTTGGGCCTTGCAGCTCATGGTGAGCACTTCATTTTTATAATAAAAACAAGCCGGTCTGTCTGGGCCAGAGAGAAAAAGCAGACAGTGTTCACCGAACTGCTAGGCACTGCCTAGTGATGGAGCAAGGATTCGCACGAAAAGCGACTTGCTTGTATCAAGAACCTCAAATAATGTTAATAAGTATAACCAACCTGTTTGTGTTACTAATATTGCACATTTTACATTACACGGGGTGTCCCAGCGAAGCTTCCATATGTGTTTACTAATAGTAATACGCTTGCAGATTAAAATGGCTGCTACGCGGGAATTTCTTCTGCGCATGCGTCGGTCACACTCACGTGACGTTACGTACTTGCAGTTCTGGTGGGAAATCTTTGCGCTTGCGCACTAGCTCTAAAATGGCCGCTCTGTGTTCTCACATGTCCGATACTTGCCTTGCAGCTTTTGTTATGATGTTCGTCTTGCACTAACCTTAATGCTATAGTTAATATAAAGTAAGGGGAGTCATATAGGGATTCCTGGTATACATTGTACTCATTTATTTCTGTGTTCTAAATTGTCTTCCTTTACTTTTCATGTGGCGAATCTTTTGGGCCTGGGAGATGCTTATTACTCCATCTTAGAAGCCCCTACTGCGCATGTCACCCTGGCAGAGGGAAGAAAACCTTGTACCAGTGTAACCCAGCCAGCTGGCAGCCACAGTCAAGATGCTCCTGGGAACCAACGTGTAACCCAGCAAGACAAAGCTGAACTGTACTACATTTGAAACAATTGTATATGAATTTTGTATTGAGCATTGTTAGGTGAAGAGCACATATCATGGGAACCCCAAATTCAATAGGCGGTCCCAAAAGATGTAAATTGGGCTTGTGAAAGTCAAATCCTGGTTGGTGTGTTGACCTGTCCTACTTGTGGATCAATCGAAATTGGGGATTCTTACACTTGCAACATTTGGGGGGTGGTACACTGACCGAAAACAGTATAACTAGCCTAGGTTTAGCTAGAGAAATTGTCCGACTTGTCCAAATAGCTGACCTGTCACTGACCCAACGCACTCAATAGCTGATCCTGAAACAGAGGTGCTGCGGAGCGCTCTGTCCGACTGTCTCACAGACCCATTGGGGGTTTTGAGAACCTTAAGTGCTGGCGGAGCACTTTGCTGGGGAATTCGATAACCCAATCGGGGTTTTGACTGATAGCTGCAGAGAGGGTGTAGCGCAGGCGTTGCAGCTGAACTGTGGGTGCTGATCTTACCTTGGTGGTCCCGACCTGATCTTAATCTGGTTTCCTATCCTGGGTTTCCATTTTGCACCTGTTGGCCTACTGGCGACTGTCTTTCCTTGGGGTTTCTCCTGTCCTTAACTGACCCGTGGCCAGGGTTGGTCTCCACATCGTTCTAGGTAAATATAAATCTGAGGGAACCCACTACGCATTCTCTATTTCTGGCTTCTAGTAAAATCATACTTGCACATTGTCCTTTTTTTCCTCTTGCCTTTCTTTTTCAGACAAATGATAAAGTCCTACATTATAGTTATTATACTAGCATGTTCCATTTTTACCCATCCTATTAGTACATTCTTACATACAGTTCATGAAATATAGATGTTCCTTTTCTTTAACCATTCCTTTAGTTGATTTAATGTGGGTACATCTGAAGTATATAGCATGTTCCATTTTTACCCTCCCTATAGCCACATAGTTATTCAAATTCTTTAAATTCTGTGGAATACTCAACTGTGATTTCATAGTATGCTCCTTTTCTCCCGTCCTTTAGACATCATACTGAGACTAAGCTCTGAAAATCCTTGTTAGTATGTTCCCTGTCTTTACCTTCCCTTTAGTGTCCTAAATGGTTGGTCTTATTTACTTCCTATATGGATATGTGCTCTTTATAATCTTAGTTATTGACAGTTTGCTTGCTGTGAACCTTATGCTTTCTGAATCTGATGAAAACAAGATAAAGGTTTTAAAACTTCCTGAGTCTGTGGTTATTATATGAGTGCAAATAGAGTAAATAGTATTTGTATTTTGGTGTCTGCCTTTCTTTTACAGCTAGCTCCCTGATCCATTGTGGTCATTAGGTACCCATAACGTGGATTGGTAAGTCGGGTATATTGATAACAAATAGGAAGGAACTGGGTTACTGGTAGTAGAGTGTAAGGTTACCCGATTAATAAAATATGGTGAATTGAAAATATATTGGGCCCAAGTGTGCGTAATGGAAAAATTGTTGGTCGGGTGACCTGCGCGCTCGATCAGTAATTTTCTGGTAGCAGAGGAAATGGTTAGGGACTAGTTAAAGTTAGGTAGGACTAGTTAAGATAGGCAGCGCAGCGCAGTGAGGTCAGTGGCTCGAGGAAAATTGGTGCAGGTTGGGTAGAACTGGAAGCACTAATTAGGGTTTTCTGTATAAATGTATGAATAAATGGTAGCAAAGAGCTCGCTGGCAAAAACTTCTATTGTGATATAACCTAGTAAGGGTCACACGGAAGGAGTAGCAGGTTCGTCTGAGCTTGATTGATAGCAAAGGGGTTCACTGGTGAAACTTTTGGCTTAGTATATATCCCTGAGTGGATGAGTCGAAGGAGTAGCAGGTTCTCTAATGCTTGTGTGAAGGGTAGGCAGAAGGGTCCTACTCGCAGTATTTGAAAAGTAAATAGAAGAAGTTTACTTGCAGTGAAACAAATCTTTTCTTTCTAGACACTCGAGTACAGTGGCGAATGTTTTGTGGTGTAAATTAAACAAGAACACTTGCACTTTAAAGGGTAGAAATCGGAGTGTTTCTTACCTTGTGAAGGAGGGAGTCAGTTGCGGAGCTGCACTGACGTCACTCCGTGCCGCGCTGGTATTGGTTGAAACAGCGGGCGTGTAGCTGAGACAGAATTGTAAAGGAGGGGTGAGCACAGGAGCGTGAGTACTCGCTTACGAGAAACGCCGCGCACCCATTGGTTGAGACTATTTGAAATCGAGCAATTGGTTGGCTGAAGAGAAAATAGAAGACGCATTTATATTGGAAGTGATTTTGTAAACAAAGTAATTTGCGGAAAAGTATATGTGGTATTCAACTAACCCAGAGACTAGACCTGATCCAAGATACCTAGGATTTGCCAAGGATAAGTGGAAAAGCCATAGATATACCATTATGTACGGAAACAAGAGAAAGATGACCTTAGTAGACAAAGTAAAGAACTATTTCAAGAAAGACAAACCTATCAAAACTAGAGAAGGAGTTGTCATTCCACCACCTAATACTCCTGCATCATTTATGATGTTCGACAGGGGCTACCATGCGTGCGTATGGTTAGAAAATTGGGTGGAATATACTAAAAATGACGGGATTTTGGCATTTCCGTTAGATGGTACCTTTAACAGTAGGATTCTGTTCAATCTGAGAACCCGAATGAATGAATTACATCCCAGACCCAGACTAACGCAATATGAGGCCTTGGAGGAATGGGAGATAGAGGCTTTTGAGCGAGACAAACCCAGAATGGACAAGGGGTTGACAAAATGGTATCCAAAAGTAAATAAAGAGACCCGAGAGAAACGAATGAAACAATGGAGACAGAACATGATGGTAGAAGGACTATACTCTGTAATAACACTAGAAGCACCCCTGGGAGAGAAAAGGACAGAGAAAACAAAGCATTTGATGACCAGTGGGGATTCAGATGATGATTATTTGGAGGAATTGTTAATGAAGAATCCACCTCCTTATAATGAGGGATCAAGACCAGTAAGTGCGAGAGACACCTGTCCCAGACCTCCTTATCAGGAAGAGTCGAGACCTTTAAGTACGGGAAATCCATTCCTGAAACCTATTTATGGTGAAGGACCGAGTTTGACGCATCCAACTGCCCCGAATTATACTCCCACCCTAACTCCGCAAATAGTGCATGAAACCACCATTGAAAGGGTACCGCAGGATAGAGAACGAGAGGTTCTAGTTAAACAAAGAACAGAATTAATTCAGAAAATCTCCCAACTGAATACAAGTCCTGAAGCTTTGACAATCCCAGTTCCTTTGTACGGCGATAAGCAGAATAGCCCGAAGACTCCTATAATTACCCCATCTGTAGTACAGCCAAGAAAAGAGCCCTTAATTGTAGATGATCCGGCAAGTGAATGTGAATCTGTGATTTCCTTGATGGATTTACCGATAAGGGAACCAGAAGGGGGTTCACAGAGGAAGAACACTCCGTTCACTTCAAGAGAAGTGCAGATTGAGTCATCTACGGGTACTAGAAGTGCCACAGTAGTGACTCCTGAAGAAATTGAAAGATGGAGTCGAGAATTAGAGAAACAAAATCCTCAGCCAAAACCATTAGATATTTACAAACTAAGATTAGAATTGGAAGAACTGATGGCTGGAAATGTGGGTTTGGACAGACTGAACACCTTTACTGAAGAAGAATTGCTGTTTATTTGCAAAAGTATCACCCGTAATACCAGAGTGTTCCATGAGAAATTAATGGACACAGCGGCTAGTATGGGAATAGATATTGGTAAATCTAAAGTGTTGCAAAAACGCTACAGAGCAGAGTTCTCAGACAAAGATTTGGAAAACATGAATGTGTCAGGGAAAAAGGTACAGATCAGAGAATTATTAAACCTGTTCAAAAATGTGGAGAATTAGAAAAATGGAAAGCCAGGTGGGCAAAGAAAAAAGAGGAAATTAGATCTAAACAGATGGCTTCAGAGTATGTCTTAAAAGAAGCAGACAAGGCAGAAAAATTGTATCCTATGCGAGAAGTGCCAGGTGGAGGATATGTACATGTTCCATGGTCCAGACAGGATATTGTGTCCTTTACAAATGACTTCCCAAAATTACGAGAAAAACCTGTAGATTGGTACAGACAGGTAGAAAGATTTGTGAAGGTTCAGAAATGTCTCTGGAAAGATTTAGATGGGTTCTTTGACATTGTAGTTCCCGTAGATTTGTGGACAGAATGTAAAGTTGCTATTGATTGGCCAAGTGAGGAATTCCCGAGGGACCCAAAGAAAGGGGCTCCTTCAGCAGAGGTAATGAAAAAATACAACCAGGTAATATTGCATCTAAAAGGAAAGGTGCCTGCAAAAGAAACTGATTGGACCCGAATAGATAGAACTACCCAGAATAGAGATGAAACTGTGCATTCCTATTATGAACGACTGTTACAGGTGTTTAAAACGTACAGCGGATTGGACAACATCGAGATGAAAGACATGACCCACTTCAATTATCGATTTGTGCTAGGGTTAAGGCTTGAGATTTCGCAGTGGATCAAAGATAATAAAATCTGCTGGCAGTCTAAACCAATTGATGAGGTCCTGAAGTATGCTAAATATTGCGAGGATGATTTGGCAGATAAACGGAAGGAGTTAAAAGAAAAAGTCATGTGGGCTCGGGTAAAATTAGCCGAACCCCAGGAACAGCAGCTAAATAAATTGACCAGTAATCAGAATCAAGGCCCCGGGGGTGGGGGAAAGCCCAGAGTAAAGATGAGCCAAGAGGAGGCCAAAAAGAAGTTCCCCTGTCACGGGTGCGGACAAATAGGTCACTGGAGAGACGAGTGTCCAGCTTTAAAGAATGGTAATATTCAAATAATGATTTAAATCCACAGACGCAGAAAGAGACTCCACGAAAGACCCAGCAACAGGTAAAGCAAAATCAGTTGCCGCGTGCACCTAGACCAAATTATAGGAGCAAAGCACAACAGGGCGAAGACAACAAAGTGTGGGAAGGAAGGGAGGATAGAATTGCAGCAACTTCACAATTTCTGTTAAATGACACGTTTTTCTGTGATGACACCTACTGACGGTGCCTGAGGGGGAAGGATGAGGAGTGCGTGCTTGGCGCCTCCTTGCCGGTGGACCAGACAGGGCCATACATTGAAGGAAAGGTTGAAGGAAATGACGTCACCTTTCTGTTGGACACTGGTGCTACCCGTTCTACTGTGAGAACAGCAGACGTTCCAAACGTACCCCTCTCGGGAGAAGCGATCCAAGTAGTGGGCGTTTCTAATCAGCTAATTAGTACCCCAGTTACTGAACCTATGGAAATTAAAATTGGGAATTTTAAAGAAATGCATAGATTTGTTGTGTGTGATTCCAGTCCTGTAAATCTGCTAGGATGAGATTTGTTATGTAAAATGAACTGTACTATCTTTTGCACACCAAATGGAGTTGAAATACAGACCCCAGATGTAGATGGAGTTTACAAATTAATGTTAGCTAGACCAGACTCAGAAATTAAAAGACTGACAATACAAGACATACCTGAAGAGCTCCAAGAGACAGTGAAACCAGAGGTGTGGGATTTTACTGGAAAAGATGTAGGATTAATGGCAAATGTTGACCCAATTAAAATAGCCATAAAAGAAGATGCAGTCTACCCAAATACTAAATAGTACAAAATGAGTGCAGAAGTAAAAGCAGGAGTTGCCATTGAAATAAAAAGATTGTTAGAAGCAAATATCATACAAGACGTGATGAGCAGTCCATGCAATTAGCCCATAATTGGAATCAAGAAACCTAGTGGTAAGTACAGGGTAGTACAGGACCTGCGCAAGGTTAACAAAATTGTGGTTCCTTGCTGTCCTGTTGTGGCAAACCCTGCAGTGATTCCATACCAAATTCCATGGAATGCAGGATGGTTTACCGTCATTGACTTATGTCATGCATTCTTTTCAATTCCATTGCATCCAGACAGCAAATTTCTTTTCTCATTTGAGTTCGACAGTCATGTCTATGTCTGGAATCGCGTCCCTTAGGGGTACACAGAAAGCCCCTCAATATTTAATCAGATTCTGAAAAAATGCCTTGAATCCCTAATATTGCCCGAAAATCTGTTCTGGTGCAATATATAGACGGCCTCTTGGTGGCGTCTAAGAGCAGAAACGACTGTGTTACTGACACCATTGCCTTATTGAACCATTTAGGTGAAGGGGGACATAAAGTGTCACCAGAAAATTTGCAGTTCTGTACCACATCAGTGAAATATCTGGGGCACCAGATAGAGAGAGGTATCAGGAAAGTCACCACCTAAAGAATTAGGATAATTCGAAACATGGAATTGCCAAATACCCAGAAGGAAATCAGAATGTTCCTTGGAGTTGTAGTTTACTGTAGGCAGTGGATTGTGGGATTTGCAGTCCTAGCAAGACCATTGATAAAAATGACAAAGAAAGGAGCAAAAGATCCTGTGGAATGGGATGACGAAAGCATGACTGTCTTTGTAAAATGTGAGAATGTCTCTGTACTGCTCCTGCATTAGGAATGCCTGACTATTCAAAAGATTGTGCACTATTCTGTGACACACAAGACAATTGTGCACTTTCGGTCCTGACCCAAATTCATGGTTTGACTCGACGACCAGTGGCATACTATTCTTCCACATTGGACCCAGTAGCAGCTGGATTACCTGGATGTTTGAAAGCTGTAGCAGCAACTTGCGCGAGTCTTGAACAGAGTGAGCCCATTGTGATGGGACATCCAGTAACTGTGTATGTTCCATATTCTGTTGTAATTTTACTGACAAGAACCAAGACTCAGTATCGCACCCCTAGTCGGCTGACTAAGTATGAGAGAATCCTTGTAGGTGCAGGGAATGTGACCATCGAACGATGTAATATTTTGAATCCAGCTACCTTACTACCTAGCTCATTCGCAGCAGAGGTAAGGGAAGAATTTGCACATGATTGCATTGATTTAACTGAGTTCAGTACAAAACCACGCCCAGATATAAAAGAAAACCCTCTGATTAGTGAAGATTATGAATTGTTTGTAGACGGCTCATGCATGAGACATGAGGAAGGTGGCCTAAGCGCTGCCTATGCAGTGTGCACAGTGGGAGGTCCAGTGGAGGCATCCTATTTATATGGAGTCAAGTCTGCACAAATAGCCGAATTGGTTGCATTGACAAATGCTTGCAAATTTGGGAGGAATTTGAAAATAACCATATATACTGATAGCCAGTATGGTTATGGGGTTGTGCATGACTTCGGACAGCTGTGGATGAAAAGTGAGTTCCTGACTTCTTCAGGCACCCCTATCAGAAATGGAAAATATGTGCAGGATTTACTGGAATCAATCCAGTTACCAAAAAGAATTGGCTGTGGTCAATTGTGCTGCTCACAGATCTGGCGATGACAAAGTGACAGCAGGTAATCGATATGCTGACCAGTTAGCCCAACATTGTGCAAGATACCGAGTTTCAATCAATATAAAGGTTGGGGGAAACAGAAACAGCTGCCAACGTTTGATGCTAGAGGGAGTGAATACATGGGAGGAAGTGAGAGGCTTACAGGAAGCAGCAGAGCCACAGGAAAAACAGAGATGGAGAAACTTTGGTTGTAGAAGGAGAAGTGAAGATGGAGTCATTGTTTAGCTTGATGGTATGCCTATGTTGCCAGACTGTATGCTTGCTCCTATGGCCAGGTTAATACATGGAGACACACATATAGGCAGGGATGCGATTATTCGCATGTTCCGCCAAACATGGTTCAATTCGAAATTCAG
This sequence comes from Lissotriton helveticus, assembly GCF_964261635.1. Classification (NCBI taxonomy): domain Eukaryota; kingdom Metazoa; phylum Chordata; class Amphibia; order Caudata; family Salamandridae; genus Lissotriton; species Lissotriton helveticus. Next base: position 1,705,608,643 of record NC_136063.1, on the reverse strand, counting down.
AAGCGTAGCAGACGCACTCTGCCAGAGGTGTTTGATCTATTCAGAAAAGGGGGTGGTGATGAACAGAGTGTCTGAATTAAGCAGACCACTATTACCCAGTCCAAAGATCAGGGCTTGATCCATCACCGTTATTTAGCTCACTGCCCCATCCCAGCTCAGAACCTGGCTATATGCAAATTAGTCTGTCCCTGGCCCAGTGCATCATGGGAACAGGGCAGACCAAACTACCAAGCCAATTCTTCACCAGAAAGGAGACAAGCTTCCGGGGACCGGTTTCTGGCATTTCAGCCGTCGTCGGCCCGGCTTGCTTGAATCCTGATGGAGCAGTGAGCAAGGGAATCATGCCTGAGTATACCCTGCCACACCTATAGTGGCCAAAAACGGCTGAAATGCCAGAAACCGGTCCCCGGAAGCTTGTTTCCTTCCCAGTATAAGAATTGGCTTGGTAGTTTGGTTTGCCCTGTTCCCATCATGCACTGGGACAGGAACAGACTAATTTGCATGTAGCCAGGTTCTGAGCTGGGATGGTGCAGTGAGCTAAAAAACGGTGATGGATCAAGCCCTGATCTTTGGACTGGGTAAGAGTGGTCTGCTTAATTCAGACACTCTGTTCATCACCACCACCCCCTTTTCTGAATCAGAGGTGTTTGATCTGTCAACAATTTAACCCTGGAAAGAAAACTATAAAATTGCCAGGGAAAATTGGAAAGGCAGAAGGCCCTTTTATTAGACTACAACTTAACTTCATTCAGTTGCCCCCTTGTCGAGGAATGAAATACCTACTTGTCATTGTCTGCCTGTTTTCAAAAATGGGTTGAAGCTTACCCTGCACGCAGAAATGACAGCATCACAGTAGCAAAATTATTACTTATGGAACTTATACCTCGGTACGGTTTCCCAGTCTTAATTGAATCTGACAGAGGAAGTCATTTCTAGAATGAAATAATAAAACAAATCTGTGAAGCATTCAAAATCACGCAAAAACTGCACTGTGCATATCGCCCAGAGGCTTCCGGAGTGGTAGAACAGATAAATGGCACAATCAAATCCAGATTGGGAAAGATGTGTGAATACACTCAATTGGAATGGCCAGATGCTCTGCCTCTTGTGTTGATGGGACTCAGAAGTATTCCAGACCGGAACACGGGCTTGAGTCCCCACGAGATCTTGATGGGAAGAGCAATGCGGTAAGCATGGGTACCAGGATACAAAATAATAAGCATATCTGATGATTTGGTACTGGAATACTGTAAAGAGCTGGCTGACCAAGTGCGTTCTATCTCTCACCAGGTTGGGGGAGACGCCGTCGCCAGGCGGACGACTCCAGCACATGACCTGAATCCAGGTGACTGGGTCGTAATAAAGAAGTATACTCGGAAAAGTTGCCTTGAACCAAGGTGGGGAAAGCAACGACAGGTGATACTGGTAACCACCACAGCTGTGAAGTATGCTGGAGTACCTCACTGGATCCATGCGAGCCATACGTAGAGAGTGACTGAACCTGAAGAAACTGAGGTTGAAGGTTGCGCAGATGAAGGATCCCAAGATATCGGTCCTGAAGTAGCTGAAGAAGAACAACCGAGCTCCAGTCAAGAAGATTGGGTACCAATAATTGATCTAACAATCGACCCAATACGAACCAGAAGACAGACCTATTTAGATAGACAGTGGGATAGTGAGGACGAGACAGGTGAAGAAGAAGCTACTCAGATCATCGAAATTCACGCTAAATCTGATTCTGAGGAGGACCAGATAGGGAGAGAGCAGGTAACTGACACTCCTCCTAGAACACCTGCATCAGAGGAGGGACAGATAAAAACTAGGGCGGAAGTTCAAGCGGAAGAAAATCAAGAGTTCGAAGAGCTTGAACAGGATCAGATAGAAATAGACAATTGTGTTCAGGAAGAAGAAATTGAAACAGATCAAAGCCAAACTCAGCATACACCTGAACAAGGACAGCTTAGGGACCAGGCAGAAGAAACAGATGAAAGACCTGGACCTAGTCAGTTAGGGAACAATACAGAAGACGAATTTGATCCCAATGTGCCACAACTGAACGAAAACAAAAGAGTGTTTGAAGAAGGCCAAGACACAGTGCCAGTTAAAAGACTCAGAAAAGGTGATTCAGTACCTAGATTTGTGAAAAGACTGAGATTGCGTCTAAAGATGGTAAACGAGGAACCTGAACAGATAAATGAGGTCTTGAGTCAAACTGACCCAGTAGTGACAAAACCAAAGAGAAGAAGTGCTCACATCAAGAAGCTGAATAACAAATACCCGAGTCCTGAGTGGTCTTATTTTGTGTTGGAGGAATTTGAGAATCTGGAAATAAGTAACGAAAGTGATGAAGAATTGATTGCTGAACAGACCAGTGAAGAAGCAAACCCAACCTGAAAAGTTACTCGAGTAAGCAAGCTGTGCAGAGTTACAAAGAGGGGTTGAAGCTTCTTTTGAACCAAAATGTCTGATTCTTCTGAGAATGGGAGACCGAGACGAGGTTGTTTTAAAACATGCTGCGAGGTATGTATATGTAGTGTAGCAATAGTACTGATACTTTGGATAGGACTAACTATAACTATTCCTTCTATGATGAGTAGAAATCCGAGTCTGTACCCAAATAATAACCTACCTGATGACACTGTAGAATCACACACTAGAAGTACACCACAAAATGTAGACGTACTAGACAAACGGTATAGCCTGAAACAAAAGAGCATAGATTTAGAAGCACCAGATGAGGAAGGATTACACTTTAACAAAATAAAGAACAAGACTCATTTAAATGTTTTCGCAAACCTGTTAGTACATTATGTAGAAACTATGGATATAGACGACTGTTATGTCTGCATTAAGCTACCCACTTCAGTAGCTGAAGGAGTGACCTACCACCACTTGCCCTTCACCTATGGAATTTCCTGTAGTATACTAACTAGTCTATTTTATAAAAGAGGACCTTTACAGTATTATTATTCAAACTCTGACGTGACATTTTCTGAACTTCCTGTTCGAAGAAACCTGAACCCTGTACATACAACTAGAGACGTAGCTAAATACATGAGTGATTATTTTCGAACTGTAGGAAAAATAAATATAGATGACGCACATAAAAATAACTTGACATGTTCTTTACATGAAAAGGAAAAAGAATTTCTGGATATGGTAGAAAAGAGAAGAGAAAGTATTCAAAGGAAAGCAAAGGACAAGAATCAGAAAATCCCTAAATGGGCAGAAAGTATAGAGAGCACCTCAAATGGTGGAGCTAACGCTGCAATGTTGCTGGATTTCGAAAAGAAAGGGAAACTTTGTCTTAAAAGAGAGAAAACTAGTTATTATAACAATATTTTCATTGGTTCCAGTGAATGCGAACATAATTACGAGGTAATTGGAGGTTGGGGTTTCAAAGATGGGTCAGAGCTTGTGTTTCCTGGAATTTATTTTATATGTGGAAATAAGGCTTATTTCAAATTGCCAGACCATTGGTACGGGAATTGTTATTTTGGTATTGTCTTCCCAAAGATATGCCATGTGGGGGAAATCACTGGAAGCACTGAAAAAACTAATGAATTAGCGCGTAGTAAAAGAGAAAGTGCTGGTGAAATAGTAGAAGATATTTTTAGTGCACTGATACCTACAGTGGGAGTGGTTCTGAATACACACAGAATTTGCAAATTGTCAACAGTTGTGGATCGGTTATCAACTGACACTGCTGGAGGTTTCTTGATGGTCAACACTGAAGTGGTTGCGATCAGATCAATGGTTTTACAGAACAGACTTGCTCTTGATACGCTATTAGCAAAGGAGGGCGGAGTCTGCAGAATGCTGAAAGCGCAACATTGTTGCACTTACATACCTGATAAAAGTGTGGGAATCAAAGGGTATGTGAGGAACATTACAAATTTGGAAAAAGAGCTCAAACCACTTGAGGTTGACTGTGCCTGGAAGAGACTAACTGATGGTCTCTCTGCTATAGGTCATTGGTTTTCTAACTTAGGTAAAAAAAAATTGATAAAAGTACTGATGCCAATTGCGGGAATAGGTTTAGTAGTATTCATCAAATTCATTTGTTGTAAATGTCGAAAGCACCAAATGAAGTACACTGTGAACAAGAGAGGAGTGAAGAGAAATGTGGATGAACTTGAATTAGAGGAACTGAATAATCAGATTTATAAAAGGGTGAACAATTCTCACCCTGATAAAGAAACTAAAGAAAAACTGAACAGAATGTTTGAAGAGATTGAACTTGGAAAAATGTGAAAAGTTGGCATCTGTTTCCATGAATTTGTGATGATATAAAATATCATCAAAGAGGAGATTGATGAAGCAAAGATTCGCACGAAAAGCTACTTGCTTGTATCAAGAACCTCAAATAATGTTAATAAGTATAACCAACCTGTTTGTGTTAGTAATATTGCACATTTTACATTACACGGGGTGTCCCAGCGAAGCTTGCATATGTGTTTACTAATAGTAATACGCTTGCAGATTAAAATGGCTGCTGCTATGCGGGAATTTCTTCGGCGCATGCGTCGGTCACACTCACGTGACGTGACGTACTTCCAGTTCTGGTGGGAAATCTTTGCGCTTGCGCAATAGCTCTAAAATGGCTGCTCTGTGTTCTCACATGTCCGATACTTGCCTTGCAGCTTTTGTTATGCTGTTCGTCTTAAACTAATCTTTATGCTATAGTTAATATAAAGTAAGGGGAGTCATGTAGGGATTCCTGGCATACATTGTACTCATTTATTTCTGTGTTCTAAATTGTCTTCCTTTACTTTTCATGTGGCGAATCTTTTGGGCCTGGGAGAGGCTTATTACTCCATCTTAGAAGTCCCTACTGCGCATGTCACCCTGGCAGAGGGAAGAAAACCTTGTACCAGTGGAACCCAGCCAGCTGGCAGCCACAGCCAAGATGCTCCTGGGAACCGACCTGTAACCCAGCAAGATGAAGCTGAACTGTACTACATTTGAAACAATTGTATATGAATTTTGTATTGAGCATTGTTAGGTGAGGAACACATATTATGGGAACCCCAAATTCAATAGGCGGTCACAAAAGATGTAAATTGGGGCTTGTGAAAGTCAAATCCTGGTTGGTGTGTTGACCTGTCCTACTTGTGGACCAATCGAAATTGGGGATTCTTACACTTGCAACATCTGGGGGGTGGTACACTGACCCGAAAACAGTATAACTAGCCTAGGTTTAGCTAGAGAAATTGTCCGACTTGTCCGAATAGCTGACCTGTCACTGACCCAACGCACTCAATAGCTGATCCTGAAACAGAGGTGCTGCGGAGCACTCTGTCCGACTGTCTCACAGAACCATTGGGGGTTTTGAGAACCTTAAGTGCTGGCGGAGCACTTTGCTGGGGAATTCGATAACCCAATCGGGGTTTTGACTGATAGCTGCAGAGAGGGTGTAGCGCAGGCGTTGCAGTTGAACTGCGGGTGCTGGTCTTACCTTGGTGGTCCCGTCCTGATCCTAATCTGGTTTCCTATCCTGGGTTTCCATTCTGCATCTGTTGGCCTACTGGCGACTGTCTTTCCTTGGGGTTTAAATATAAATCTGAGGGAACCCACTACGCATTCTCTATTTCTGGCTTCTAATAAAATCATACTTGCACATTGTCCTTTTTTTTCCTCTTACCCTTCTTTTTCGGACAAATGATAAAGTCCTACATTATAGTTATTATACTAGCATGTTCCATTTTTACCCAGCCTATTAGTACATTCTTACATACAGTTCATGAAATATAGATGTTCCTTTTCTTTACCCATTCCTTTAGTTGATTTAATGTGGGTACATCTGAAGTATATAGTGTGTTCGATTTTTACCTTCCCTATAGCCACATAGTTATTCAAATTCCTTTAAATTTTGTGGAATACTCAACTGTGATTTCATAGTATGTTCCTTTCCTCCCGTCCTTTAGACATCATACTGAGACTAAGCTCTGAAAATCCTTGTTAGTATGTTCCCTGTCTTTACCTTCCCTTTAGAGTCCTAAATGGTTGGTCTTATTTACTTCCTATATGGATATGTGCTCTTTATAATCTTAGTTATTGACAGTTTGCTTGCTGTGAACCTTATGCTTTCTGAATCTGATGGAAACAAGATAAAGGTTTTAAAACTTCCTGAGTCTGTGGTTATCATGTGAGTGCAAATAGAGTAAATAGTATTTGTATTTTGGTGTCTGCCTTTCTTTTACAGCTAGCTCCCTGATCCATTGTGGTCATTAGGTACCCGTAACGTGGATTGGTAAGTCGGGTATATTGATAACAAATAGGAAGGAACTGGGTTACTGGTAGTAGAGTGTAAGGTTACCCGATTAATAAAATATGGTGAATTGAAAATATATTGGGCCCAAGTGTGCGTAATGGTAAAATTGTTGGTCAGGTGACCTGCGCGCACTATCATTAGCAACCAGTCAAAGCAGAGTGTCACCCCACCCGATTCCCTGGAACGTGAGGCTGCACTGTCTAGGAAGCACCTGCTTTGCCAAGCAACCAATGTGGCCACCTAGAGTTCCTGACATCACTGCCAGGAAGCTGAGGGGCCATGCATGGTGGAGAGGAGCAGCACCTCCTGCCCCCGAGACAGCAGGGAGAGATCTGAAGGCAGCCTGACCGGCGAGAGGCCATTCAAGCAGGTGAGTCCATGCAGCCTCATTTGCCTGGTGCAGCAGCTGCTCATATGGTTGTGGGCAGCTGCAATCAACAGACTGGGTGAGTCTGGCCATCCATGGGTGACCCGGAGATAACACCCCGCAAAGGAAGGCGGTCCACCCCTTCTCCTGTCCTGACACTTGCCGGGCGGACATTTCTTATTGCAATATTGAATCCCCTTTGCAGGCAGCAGCTGCACTGTGCGTCCGTGTTTACGTAGACTGATGGAGGTCCCCTCCGTTCCTGCAGTGTGTGTGTCCTCCCTCTACGCTCGCAACACACTGAGAGGAAGTGCAAAAGGTTCACAATGGCCTCCCCTGTCCCGAAGGACCACAGTTGATCCGAAAGGGAGTGCCATTTATAATGAGGTAGGTGTGGAGGTGTTCCTGTCACCGGAGCATTGTAGATTTGATGGAGCAAGGTTTCATACGTAAGGAAACTTGCTTGGATTCAGTCCTCCCGAAATAACATATAACTTATCAACCAACATGTTTCCTAAGTACTAATAATTGCACCTCACGACTTTTTAGTATCTAGGGGCAGCTTTACTCTGTGCTTTACTTACAAGTAACCCGAGGGTCGTAATATGGCCGCCGAAAACGCGGGAACTCTCCTACGCATGCGTCTACTGCATCTACATAGTATGACATACTTTGCTTTTGGTGGGAATTCTTTGTAGTTGCGCAGGAATGCCTAATATGGCTGCTTTGAGACTCACATGCTAATGCATATTCTTTTGCTTAAACTAAACCTTGTGTGTTTGTTTAACTGCTAATGCCATAGATAAAATAAAGTAATGGGATTAGAGTAGGAATAAGTGGTATACAGTGCATTCGTTTATTTCATATTCTAACATGTCTCTCTTTGACTTTATTAATAGCTTGTATTAAGGCCTGAAGGGTGTCTGTATTCTCTATATTGGAGTTGCGGTGCATGCGCACTCGAACTCTGAAAACCTTGAAGTCCTGGCAATGAATGTCTGCCAAGTACCATCTTACCTGCGATGTGCATGAGAAACTCACCTCTTGACCCGGAGCGAGGAAGAAACTGAATGAAAAGTTATACATTGTATATGAAATTAAATGAAATAATGTTGAGTGGAATAAAAGCATGGGAACTTAAATTATGGGTGGGAACCTAGTTTAATTAACTAAAGGAAAATTATTTCATACTGGTATGGTGTGATGACTTCTCCCCGTCTTTCTGCCCAGTCAAATAAAGGGAATACACAAATTTGCAACATTGGGGGGTGGTACATACCCTGGAAAATGGTAAAACTAAGGTAGGCTTAGTCAGTTAGATTGTCCAACTTGTCACAGACCTGTCACTAACCCAACGTATGCTGAAGGAGAATCGAGAGCAGTGTGCTGATTGAGCATTCTAACAGATGATTTGGGAATTTACTGAGGGAGAAGTATCTATACACCCAGTCGGGGTCCGAGAGTAGCTACAGAGTGGGGTGTAACGCTGGCGTTGCACTTAGAAGAGGTTACCTGTCCTGTCCTGCACCTGTCCTGACCTGTTGGCTCCTCTCTAGTCGGGAACCCTTTCTTTCCGGCCCTTGGCCAGGGTTGGTCCTTGCACCATTCTAGGTAAATATAAATCCGTGTGGTATGTCCTTGTGCTGTTTTTGTTTCCTCACTCTTCCCAGGTACCAATGTCTAAAAGAAATTTCGCAAAATCTTTAATAAATCAATTTTTGATAATTATTTTTCTACTACAAAAGTCTTTAACTGCTCTTTATTGGTACTTTACTCACAAAATATTGCAAAGATAAAGTGTTTAAAACTGCCCTGAGTCTGTGGTTATTAATGGTAAAAAGTGGATAGGGAAACAACCTTTACAACACAACTTTTACAACGCACTACCATTACAACAAAACTTTTACAACGCAACATCCATTACATCGCATGCCATTACAACGCAACCATTACAACACATGACACTACAACACATATCACTACAACGCATGTCATTACAACGCATACCATTACAACGCATAACATTACAACGCATAGTACCCTTACACTATCCAATACTTACCCTACTGTTGCACCCCCTGGAGTTAGAATAGTAATTTTTACCCCTACACTATCCAACACTTACCCTACTGTTGGACCCCCCTGGAGTTAGAATAGTCATTTTTACCCCTACACTATCCAACACTTACCCTACTGTTGCACCCCCCTGGAGTTAGAATAGTAATTTTTACCCCTACACTATTCAATACTTACCATACATGCAATGTTATGTTATGCGTTGTAATGGTATGCGTTGTAAAGGTAGTATGCGTTGTAATGGAATGCGTTATAAAGGTAGTTTTTTAAAATTCGTTGTAATGTCATGCGTTGTAATGGAATGCGTTGTAATGGATGTTGCGTTGTAAAAAATGCGTTGTAAAAGTGTGCGTTGTAATATCATACATCCGTATTATTATGATACCTATTATGCTAACTGCCAGATCCATTTACCTAAGTGATCAATGAGTAAAGTGACAAGGACTTGGTTAGTTGTGATGTTCAGTTATAACTTATAAAACTCCTGATAGGCAGGAAAATAGATTACCGGTTTAAAGTGTGTATGTTTAAGGGCCAGGGTGAGTATGTTTGTTTAGAAATATCCTAAACTGGTAATCCCGCGCCATCAGTATTTCTTGGTAGCAGAGCTATGGTTAGGTTTTAGTTAAGATAGGTAGGTAGTAGAAATTTGTATATATATCATGAGTTAATGTAATTAACAAAACCCGTTTGTATTGTTATTCGTTGTCCAGAAATCCCCGGGATATTGAATAGTGGGTGGTAAGTGGAAGCCACACTGCAGTGAGGTTACTGGCCTTGATGAAGTAAGTGTGGAATTTAGATAAAACTTGAAGCACTAATTAGAGATTAAAGATCCAGAGGAAGGGTTTTTGTAATCAGGGAAAGGTCCTAGGCGCTCTGCCCTATATTCGCACAAATTCTAAAGTTAAAGTAGAATCTGTATGGTGCAGCTAGGAGAGGAGATAAGCCCAGTAACCCCCCCCAATTGTGTGTGGGTAAAAACCCTCACATAAATAGTAAGTTTACACAGTATCTATAAGTAAGTGCTACAGTCCAAAATACATAAACACTGAAAGGAAAATGTCTTCAGAGATGTTGAGTAATGTTCAACCATTTAATTTTTTTCTTGAAATTCAGTGATGAGTGGAAGAACCAGCCGACACATGTTTCGTTGCATGTGGAAATTAGTTCTGCGACTTCCTCAGGGATGAATACAGATGAAGAGTATCCGGATTGTCGCTCAGCCGGTGATGATTCCAACCTGGCTGGGCAAACACATATTTTGTACTGTAGCACTTACTTATACATGCTGTGTAAACTTACTATTTATGTGTGCCTAGGTTTCCGTTTCACTAATTAGGGACTATTTATTTGTGTAAAAGGGAGAATGATTGATAGTAAAGGAGTTCACTGGTGAAATTTTGGTCTTATATCACCTAGGGTAATGTTAAAAGAGTTTACAGGTTCTTCGATGCTTGAGTGAAGGGTAAGCAGAAGAGCTTTTACTTGTAGTGTGTGAAGGGTAAATGGAAAGGTTTACTCGCTGTAAAAGAAATGTACTTTTCTTTAAATTTAGTCCATTAGGCACAGTAGCAAATGTTTTCATGTTGTTAATTAATGAAATTTGTAATTAAAATCACAAGAAATTAAGTTGTCGTGGTACCTTGCAAAGGAGGGGTCAGTAGCGGGTGCTGCACTGATGCCACTAAGAGCCGCTCTTGGATTGGTAGAAACAGCGGGCGTGTAGCCGAGGTAAATTTGTAAAGGAGAAAAGCCGCATAAGCATTGGTTAAAGTGTTTCTGTAAATCAAATGCTGATTGGTCAATAAAATAAGAGACACTCTGTTATTGGAGAGACCTTTTGATTAAATTGCAAAATTAGAATTTTCAGTGTTAATAGATAGTGGTGATTATATGTGGAACCCTGATCCAACTGTAATAGGGACTCCTCCAGATAGAAGATATATAGGTTTTGCCCACGAACAGTACATTAGAGGAAGACCGAACATCATGTACACAGAAAAGAGAAACATTTCATTTATGCAGGAAATTAAGAAATATTTTAAAAAGCATAAGTCCATTAAAACAAGAGACGGAATTATTAGTCCACCTCCAAAAACGCCCGCATCATACATGATGAAAGAAAGAGGTTGCCACACTTGTGTATGGTAATAAAATTGGATAGAGTACACAAAAGATGATGGAATATAAGCATTCCTGGAGTACGGAATATTTAATGGAAGAATCTTACACAATTTCAGAACTTGCATGAATGAATTAGAACCCAGACCTAGATTAACTCAGTACGAAGCATTAGAAGATTGGGAAACTGGGGATTTTGAATGAGACAGATCTCGATGTGATAGAAATGTGAGTACATTTCATCCTAAATTCCCCCGAGAAACTAGACACAAACAGATGAAGCAATGGAGACAGGCAATGGTGGTAGAAGGCTTATATCCTGTACTGACTGCAAAAGAAATGACAGGAAGTAAATGTACAGAATAGACAAAGCACTTAATGACTGGTAGTGGAGATTCTGAGGATGATAATCTTGAAGACTTTTTTAATGAAAAATCCTCCACCTTACCAGGAAGAAACAAATAGAATTACTCCTAGTGCCCCGTTTCTAAAAATTCTCTTGGTCCGCTGGTTGTACATGAGAATACATTAAAAAGGGTACTTAAAGAAAAAGAAAGAGACGCAATAAATAAAAACAGAAGTGAGTTAATTCAGAAAAAAACTCAATTAAATACAAGTCCTGAATCATTAACGATCCCAGTGACTATAGGTCCTGTTGTTCCTTTGTACAGAGATAAGCAAATCAGTCCTAAAACTCCTGTTCTGACTACTCCAATCATTCAACCAAGAAAAGAAAATATAAAAGTTGATGATCAAGCAAGTGAGTGTGAGTCAGTAATTTCCCTGATGGATTTACCAATAAGAGAGCCAAAAAAAGGATTCATTCAGAACAGTTACCCCTGGGTGCTCAAAAGAGGTTCAGATTGAAATATCCTCAGGAACAAGGAGTGCAATAGTAGTAACCCCAGAAGAAATAGAAAGATGGACACGAGATATAGAAAAGCCAAAATCTCAGCCAAAGGTGTTAGACATTTTTAAATTAAGGGTAGAATTGGAAGGAATGCTAGCAGGGAATGTAGGGCTAGAGAGACTGAATTTGTTTAGCGAAGTAGAATTATTATTCATATGCAGAACTATTACCCGAAAGACAAAAATATTCGATGAGAAACTGATGAATCTGGCCTCAGAAATGGGAATTGACATAGGTAAATCAAAAGTATTACAAGAGCTATATAGAGCAGAGTTTTCTGATAAAGATTTAGAGAACATGAATGTGTCAGGAAGAAAACTACAGATAAAGGAATTATTGTCATTATTACAGAAATGGGGAGACTTAGATAGATGGAAAGTCAGATGGACAAAGAAAAAGGAAGAAGCACAGGCAAATCAAATGACATCTGAGTATGTAATGAAAGAAACAGAAAAAGTTAAAAGATTGTGCCCAATGAGAGAAGTTCCAGGATGAGGTTATGTACATGGGGAAGAGACCAAAGCATTTTTACCTTTGCCATACGAGGGGCCAGGAACGCCGCCACCGCCCGAGAGTCACTTCTTGCATAACATCGTGCCGCCGCCCCGGGACCACAACTCCCGGAAGCCTCAGCGGTGACGCGCACCTCTGACCTCGCGCCAGAGCCCAGAGGCGCTTTAAATCGGCGCTGAGGTCGGCGGAGCCCCAGAAGAGACCAAAGCATTTTTACTTTTGCCATACGAGGGGCCAGGAACGCTGCCACCGCCCGAGAGTCACTTCTTGCATAACATCGCGCCGCCGCCCCGGGACCACAACTCCCGGAAGCCTCAGCGGCGGCGCGCACCTCTGACCTCGCGCCAGCGCCCGGAGGCGCTTTAAATCGGCGCTGAGGTCCGCTCCGCGGGACGCAAGCGAAGATGGTGGGCGAAGCCTGGGCCAAGGGTGGGCCCGTTTAAGCCCGTTAAAGAATGGGAAAGGACGGGACGGGCCACCCCTCAAACACCTGCCACTCTACAAACAAGGTTAGTGCCATATTGACTCTCCCTAAAATTTGTATTGACTTACACCAAAGGATGTCTACCCTACAAGATGGCGAACCTAGCTGTAGGAAATCTACTGGAGGTACACTATTAGGGACTCTTGACAACTTTTTAATAAGGGTATCGTCTGCACTTGCCAAGGACATAGAACTTACGGAAAAAAGACTATCCTTGGATACGTCCTTTGACAAAAGGTCATCTCTGGGCCCTTTGGCATATGCTAGATCACCTACTAATCCGGATTCAAATTTGCAGGGTTCGCATCCTCCATCAGGGGTGGTAATTTCTTCTCCATCCCAATCGGCGATTATGGTTATAAGCGACAACTCTCCAAAACAAGGAGTGCCTAGTAGTGACTTAGTCAGAGATTCTTCTCCTAAAATTAAGACTCGATCCACTGGCCAAGCGAAAGCTATCATAATCCTACCAAAGGGGAGGGAGCAAACAAAAAGGAAACGCCCTGGTCCTCAAATTAACGCTGGTGGGAAAAAAGCCAGATCTTGCAAAAGTAATGTTCCACCTAATGATCCACCCGATGACCCAATCGTGTCGTCACAAGTCAGCCCCGTATTATTGGATGGGGTAGACAGAAATGGGCAGGGAGCCCATTTGGACAATGGGGATGAGGATCCACGTGTGGAGCTGGGTCCTTCTTTTTGGAAAAAACTAGAGGCCACCTTCAAGAAAATGTGTCATCCTCTGCATATTCGGCTGGACTCCATCGAAAACAGACTGGTGTGTCTTGAACTTTCATTGGCATCAGCCCAGAAACAGGGGGGCCCAAGCCGTAGTGCACAGACTTTTAGAACAAAATCGAACGTAGCCAATGACTCCTCTACCGCCAAAAGTGCAACTGGTGCAGGTCAGATTGTAAGGCCTTTGAGGCTGTTGAAAAGGGGCCAATTGATAATCAACAATCCGCTCCCCAAAAAGGAGTGGGAAACACACACCAAACTAGTGTGATAACACAAGCTACCCTGTCAGGAGTAGTTCCTTCCCCGGTATCTAATCCCGTAGGGGCGGGTGTAAAGTCATCGAATACAGAGAGAGCTGTGGGTGATGGAACCAAGTTGCAGGACAAACAGCCAAGTATACCTACCTTAAGTAGAGTGCATAGAGAGCCTCCCCTTCCTTACATCAACCTCCCTCCTCAAGCAGCACCCTTCGTGGTAGTTCTGGTGGGGGTGCCCCCACTAGCACATGGGAAACGTGAATCTTACCAAGATCTAAAGCACAAATCTATTTTCTGGCTAAATAAAAACCGCCCATTGCCTGGGAATATGCGTGCTGAAGTCATGGGTGTCAGGAGAGTTAATTGGATAGGCAGGGGATGTAAGACAGTGGCAGTAGATTGTATCATTATTAACTTTAGAGACCAGACATGTGTCAATTTCATCTGTAACTGGTCACATAACGATATGACTACTGGGATACAAGGTCTACCCCTAGCCTATTTTTATGGTCCCCCTACCCCAGTTTCCTTTGAGAGGGATATGTTTTCTCAGAACTCTGTACCTAATTTCTGCCCCTTAGGGAATATTAGGTTGTTCAACAGATTCCAGACCCTGTCGGGATTAGAGGACTGTGATTGACAGTATGAACAAGAAAATTCCATATTGGCTAGTGGGGGTGGGGATGGTAGAGAAGGGTTTGAGAGTGTTAATGAGAATGTTCAGACACAGGGTAGTAATGGTGAAGGGCTGGCTGGGTTTGGGCAAGGTACCATATGCGATATCACCCTAAAAGCTCTAGAGGTAGATCAGTCCATAAATAGGCACCTTAATATACATCTTGATCTAGAGGGACAACCTGCTCGGGGTGAACCGGTTACTCTATCTGATGGCCCACTAAGTGGGACATCACTGGTTTCCTGGAATGTGGCAGGGCTGGGGTCAAAACTTAATTCGGAGCTTTGGGCAGACTTCATTGATCAATTTGATATCTGTCTATTTCAAGAAGTCTGGGCAGTTGACCCAATGTTTAGAGTTGGTTATCTGATTTTTTATGTCCCGGCTGTAAAAAAATCAAAAGGGCGACCCATGGGAGGGCTGGTTATTTGGGTCAAGCAGTCCCTAAAATGTAAAACCCAGCTGCTCCCAATTGAATGTGACGACATTCTTGGTGTTAGATTTACCTTTCATCCAAATGTGGAAATTAATATCTATAATGTTTACGCCAGGGGGCTCCAGGGTGGTAAGAAATCGGAAGTTGTAGCTAAACTAGATATATTACTACAGGCTTCCCCTAATAATACAAAGACATTGATTGCTGGGGATTTTAACACCACTTTTGAACCCCTTGGTCTAAATGACATCCATTTGACTGAAGAGGAGGATGCTAGGTGGGGAGTTCCCCAACTTAGCACCAAACCTATAAAAAAGTGGACCGAGGCTGCTATTCAGTTTAAGGGTCTCTGTTTGGCAAACGAGCTGAGGCCCGCCAATTGGCGTACACTTTCTGACAAAATGGGGAAGGAAACCTTTGATAATGGTACAAGGGCAAGCAACATTGATTATCTACTAGTCTCTCTCAATTTGTGGTCTATTCTCCTGGATATGGAGGTTGTGGCACGTATTGAAAGCGACCATAACCTCCTGTGCGCAAAGCTAAAGTTGGGCATTCATACGGGGGATGACGCTCACCAAGGGCATTCCCATCCGGACCTTGTTATGGCAAATGATGAACGACACCTTAAATGGTGCCAAGTGGCTGGGCATCAAGAAATAATTAGTTTTATTGATGCAGACCTGGAAGGGGCCTTAGAGGCAATGGAGGACGTCATACGGAAAGGATCTCCCCCCTATTCTTTGTTAGAGGCTCACAACAGGTTCTTTACTAAACTGAAATCATATTTCTGTAAACCCTGCTTAGGGAATAAAAGAGCTATAATTAAAAAACCAGAAAGCTGGTACAATAGCTCTTGTTACCAAGCTAGGAGGGATCTGGGTATAGCCCTAAAGTCTAAAGATATGGGAGCAATAAGACTGGCTAGGGCGAACTACAGGCGTGAGCAAATTGTTGCTAAAAAGGACTGGGAAGAGGGCCTGTGGCAGGATTTGAAAGTGGCATGTTCTGCAAAGAATTCCAAACTTTTTTGGGAAATCTTTAAGTGGGACAGGGGAGGTCATGGAAAGAGTCCCCACAATAATGTTGACCGTAACTCTTGGGTCGACTATTTCAAGCCCCAATATGCTGCCCGTGCCAATAGTAAAAGTATAGGCGATCACCCACATATTGTGTATAAGGAACCTCCTTTTTCTTTGAATGAGGTGGATAGGGTGTTGGACCTATTCACTGAGGGGCGTGTTACCGGCATGGATTGCGTCCCCGCAGATTTATTTCTGAACAATAGAAGGCGTTGGCGGCTTTATATTCTTTATCTGGCAAACGCCATAGCTCAAGGGATGGCAGTGCCCATCTCATGGAAAGGGGCTGAAATCGTGCCGGTGTACAAAAAGGGGTACAAGTCACTTGCAGCCAATTATAGACCAATAAGTCTAATTGACTGCTTACAAAAAATCATGGGTCGGTTGGTTTTGGGCAGAATTCAGTCCTGGATGGATAATGACAATATTTTAAGTCACCTCCAGGCTGGGTTCCGCCCAAAAACAAGTACCATTGACCAGGTCTTTCGGTTCATCATGTTATATTGGCGCACCGTGGTCTTGGAAAAGGGTACTTTGTATGCCGTTTTTGT
Source organism: Lissotriton helveticus (assembly GCF_964261635.1). Classification (NCBI taxonomy): domain Eukaryota; kingdom Metazoa; phylum Chordata; class Amphibia; order Caudata; family Salamandridae; genus Lissotriton; species Lissotriton helveticus. Next base: position 1,705,592,155 of record NC_136063.1, on the reverse strand, counting down.
CGATCTAAAAGCGCCATTTGACCTGGTCCCTCGTAATATATTATGGGAAGTTCTAGCAGATCTGGGGATGGCATCTGAATTGTTGAGTTTGATTATCCGCCTGCATGAGGATACCTTCGCACGGGTGAGGTGGGGATCCCAGGGGGAGGTCACCGAGCCCTTTCCGGTGGAGCGTGGAGTAAGGCAGGGTTGTGTCATGGCGCCCACCTTGTTCTCGCTCTTCGTGAATGGGGTTGCGGATTTCCTCTCCCTGGTCCCAACCGATGCCCCTGTGATGTCTGGTGAGCGGGTCCCGATCCTCATGTTCGCGGACGATACTCTCATCATTTCAAAGACTCTGAGTGGACTCCAGCAAGCACTGAAAAGGTTTGAAGATTTCTGTCTGGATAGGGGACTAGAAATAAATAGTGCAAAAACTAAGTATATGGTTTTGTCTGGTCTTAAAACGTGTGGGTCAAATAGACCTTTCAGAGGGCTGATCAATATGAATGGTTCCCCGTTGGAGCGTGTAGACGCTTTTACTTACCTGGGAGTCACCCTTCAGAAAGACCTGGGGTGGTCCAGCCAACTAGATATTGCGGTTTTAAAACTCCGCCAGCAGGCAGGTATCCTTTTAAAAAAATTCTCCACCTCAACAACTAAGCCCATCAGTCCCTTACTGGAAGTATATGGGATGAAGGTCCTAGGTTCGGCCTTATATGGAGCCGAATTATGGGGTTTTGAAGATCTTAGGAAATTAACGCATGCTGAAAATGAATTTCTTCGAAAAGCCACTAGCGTTCCCATAAGTACCCCCTTAGTACCGCTAATGTGGGACCTTGGAAAAAAGGCGGTCCATGACTTAGCCTTCCTGCGTCCGGTTCTTTACTGGCGCCGGCTGTGGACGACAGAAGAACTACAGCATTATGCTCAAGGTCTGAAGGAGGTAATGGCTAAGGACACGTCCCAAAAAATTGATTGGCTTAAGAACATCAAGTCGATACTTTCCAGGTTAGGGATGAGTGACTTATGGGAGGACCCAGAAAATGCTCATTTTCCCTCTAAAAAATCATTAAAAGAAAAATATTGGGAAATGGTGATCTCTGAAGCAAGGTCAGAGGGTCTTTCCACGCACTTAACTCGTCGCTTCATGGACATTAAAGCCCTGCCGAAACTAGAACAATACTGGGACATTATTGCTAAACAACACGATCGTAAGCTCTATTTCCAGCTTAGAGTAGGATCACTCCCAGTAAGATCCTTTACGGTTAAATGGGCAGACAAAAGTGGAATTGATAGATGCCCCAATTGCGAGGAGGAACAAGAGACAATCAGCCATTTTTTATTCTTTTGTCCCCTGTATAAAGCCCCCAGATCATTGTGGATCAAGCCTTTATGTAAATTACTAGGGCTTCAAAGTCACGCTGAGGCTCTGAGAATTTTAACTACAGACCCGACGCCTACAATTGCTGTTGCCGTAGCTAAATTTTTGAAATGGGCCTGGGTAATCCGCACAAAATTCATAGCGGTAAAAATATAAAAAACAAATTGTATTTGTCCTTGCACCTACGGGCCACCATTTGCGAACTTTGCACAATATCCACCTATACTAATGTATGCTTATGCAACAGTTTTTATGTCTTTTTAAACTGTAATTCGACATAGTCTATTCTAGTTTAATACTTTTTTTAAATAATTTATTGTATGGATTTTAATGTCTTTTATCTCTGTTTGTGTAAGATATGTATGTATACTTTTATGACTTAATTGTCGAATAAAGTTGTGAAATGGTTATGTACATGTCCCATGGTCCTGGCAAGATATTTTATCATTTACAAAGGATTTCCCAAAACTTAGATAAAAACCAGTAGAATGGTACAGGCAAGTTGAGAGGTTTATGAAGATTTCAAAAGTACTGGTAAAGGATTTAGATGGTTTGTTTGACATAGTTGTTCCTGCTGACTTATGGACAGAATGTAAAATTTCAGTCGATTGCCCTAATGATGAATACCCAAGAGATGCAAAAACAGGAGCCCCATTAGATGATATAATGAAAAAATATCACCAAGTAATAACTTATTTGAAGGGAAAAGTCCCTCCAAAGGAAACTGATTGGATTAATATGAGAAAGATGAATCTGTACATGCATATTATGAACGCCTCTTCCAGGAATTCAAACAGTACAGTGGGTTGAAAAACATTGATAATAAGGACACAACACATTTTGCATATCGTTTTGTGTCTGGGTTGAGGTCAGATATAGCCCATATGTTTAAAGAGCATAAGTTGTGCTGTCAGGCAAAACCTATAGATGAAATCCTCAAGTATGCAAAATACTATGGGGATGAAATTGATAACAGGCAAAAGAAATTAGAAGAAAAAGTAATGTGGGCTCAAGTAAAATTAGCAGAACAACAAGAACTCTAACTAAGTAATCAGGCAAATATTCAAGGAAAGGAGAAGGACAAGGTAAAGGTAGTGAGGGCAAACCCAGAGGGAGAATGAGCAAAGAAGAGGCTAAGAAAAGGTTTCCCTGTCACTGGTGCGGAAAATTGGGGCTTTGGAAAAACGAGTGTAAACTTATACAGAATAATAATGTCCAAACACAAAATTTTATTCCGCAGATGCAGAATGAGGTGTCAATGAGACAGCTGCAACAGATAATACAGACTCAATTGCCACCTGGCCCTATGCCGGATTTTGTGAGTCAAGCCAAGTACAGTGTGGACACCGGATTCTGGGAGGGAAGTGGTAAGAAAAACTCGGTAACTTCACAGTTTCTTTTACAGGACACATTTTTTGATGAGGATAATTTATGACGGTGCCTGAGAGGGGGGGAAGAGGAATGCGTAATTGGAGCATCCTTGCTGGTAGATCAGTCAGGCCCTTACATTGAAGGCGAGGTTGAAGGAAATGAAGTCAACTTTTTGCTGGACACTGGTGCTACCCGTTCTACGGTGAGAACAGCAGATATCCCAAACCTACCCCTCTCGGGAGAAGCAATCCAAGTGGTGGGCAATTCTAATAAACAGATTAGGACCCTATAGATGTATGTATTGGCAACTTCTGAGAAATGCACAAGTTTGTTGTGTGTGACTCGAGTCCTGTAAACCTGCTAGGAAGAGATTTATTGTGCAAAATGAATTGCACAATCTTTTGCACACCGGCTGGTGTTGCAATTTAGACTCCTGATGAAGATGGAATATACAAAATCATGTTAGCCAGATAAGGAACTGCAGTAAATGAGACAGTTAAAAAGATGACCCCCAATGAATTACCAGAAGAAATCCAAAATATCGTAAATCCTGATGTATGGGATTTTTCCGGAAAAGAATTAGGATTAATGACAAATGTAGACCCCGTAAAAGTAACTTTGAAGGAAGGTGCAGACTACCCAAATACTCGATAGTATAAGATGAGCCCAGAAATAAAAGCAGGTGTTGCAGCAGAAATTGAACATTTGGTTGAGCAAGGCATATTAAAAGAAATAATGAGTAGTCCCAGTAATTCTCGTATAATTGGCATAAAGAAACCAAACAGCAAACATAGGGTGGTCCAAGATTTGAGGAAAAAAAAAAAAAATTGTTGTACCTTGTTGTCCAATATTACCGAATCCAGCAGTGATTTTATATGAGATACCAAGGAGTGCAGGATGGTTCACTGTAATTGATTTGTGCCATGCCCTTTTCTCCATTGCATCGCATCCAGACAGTCAGTTTTTATTTTCGTTTAAATTTGATGAGCATGTTTACGTATGGAATCGTGTTCCTCAAGGGTACACAGAGAGTCCATCGATTTTTAACCAGATTTTGAAAAAGTTTCTTGAATCTTTGGTGCTGCCCAGACAGTCTGTCTTGGTGCAGTAAATTGACGACTTACTAGTCGCCTCAAAGACCCGAAATGACTGTGTCATTGCTTCAATTGCATCGTTGAACCACCTGGCTGAAGGTGGGCATAAAGTGTCACCTGAGAAACTACAATTTTGTACCACTTTGGTCAAATATTTGGGAAACCTAATAGAAAGAGGGGTCAGAAGAGTGACTTCAGAAAGAATAAACATAATTAGAATTATGAAATTACCTCAGACTCAGATAGAATTCAGGATGTTTCTCTGAGTTATAGGATATTGTAGACAGTGGATTGTGGGATTTGCAGTGCTAGCAAAACCATTGATACAATTAACAAAGAAAAGGACAAAAGATGCAGTTGAATGGGATGATAAAAGCATGACAGCTTTTGTGAAATTGCGCAAATGTCTGTGCAAAGCACCTGCATTAGGTATGCCAGATTATTCTAAAGAATTTGCATTATTCTGTGATGCAAGAGACAATTGTGCTCTCTCAGTCCTAACGCAGACACATGGCCAGACGCGACGTCCTGTGGCATATTTCTCTGCCACTTTGGACCCAGTGGCATCTGCATTACCAGGGTGCCTAAAATCTGTAGCCACAACGTGCATGAGTTTGGAACAAAGTGAATCTATTGTAATGGGACACCCTGTAACAGTATATGTCCCACATGCAGTTGTGATTTTGCTGACACGTTCTCGCACACAATGTCTTACTCCTAGTCAGCTGATTAAGTATAAGCAAGTTATACTAGGTGCAGAAAATGTGACTATAGTCAGATGTACTTTTTTAAATCCTGCAACTCTGTTACCTGATTAACACTTTGAAGAAGTAAAAGATGAAGTTGAAAATGATTGTCTCAACCTCACTGAATATAGTACTAAACCCCGCCCAGATATACAAGAAGAACCTTTAAAGAATCCAGAACATGAGCTGTTTGTAGATGGCTCGTGCGTGCGTCATAAGGAAGGAGGTTTGAGTTCTGCATATGCTGTGTGTACATTGTCTGGAATAGTCCAAGCATGTTACTTACCAGGAGTCAAGTCTGCACAAATAGCTAAATTGGTAGCTTTAATCAAAGCTTGCTAAATTTTGAAAAATTGAAGAGTGACCATTTACAATGACAGTCAGTATGGTTAAGGGTTGTGCATGACTTTGGCCAACTCTGGATGCAGAGGGATTTCATGACTTCTTCAAGAACCCCTTTTAAAAATTGACATTTTGTAAGAGAATTAATTGAAGCAATTCAATTACCAAAAGAAGTGGCCGTGGTCAAGTATGCTACTCACCAATCTGGAAACAACAATGTGACAGCTGGTAATCATTATGATGACTAAGTTGCTCAACATTGTGATAAATACAAAATAGCTGTAAACAAGAAAAATGATGGATGTGGAATCAGCTGCCAACCTATGGTACTTGGGGGAGGTGAGAGATTTACATAATGAAGCAGAACCCATAGAGAAGGAAGACTGGGAGAAAATAGGGGGTCAAAGAAGATCTGATGATGGTATAATAGTTTCCTAGAGAGAAGACAAGTTTTACCTGACTGTATGCTTGCACCCATGGCTAGAATGTACCACAGAGACACCCACATAGGCAGAGATGCAATGATAAGACTGTTTAGACAGGATTGGTTTAACGCAAAGTACAGGAATGTAGCTGAGAGTCTTTGCCAGAAATGCTTAATTTGTCCACAAATGAATCCAGGCAGGGAAACTATAGTCTTTCCTGGAAATATTTGAGAAGCAGAGGGTCCATTCATAAGATTGATTTAATTAAGTTACCCGCTTGTCGAGGATTAAAATATGTCTTTGTCATTGTTTGTTTATTTTCAAAGTGGGTAGAGGCGTACCCTACTAGAAGAAATGCAATTTTAACTGTAGCCAAACTCCTGTTGAGAGAGCTCATTCCTAGGTTCGGATTTCAAGCAACGATTGAGTCACAGCGAGGGTCTCATTTTAATAATTAAATAATTCGATTAATTAGTGAAGCATTCAAATTGAGCAAACGCTGCACTGTGCATACCGCCCAGAGACTTCGGGAGTGGTAGCACAACTGAATGGCACAATAAAATCAAGGCTAGGAAATGTGTGTGAATCCACCCCATTGGAGTGGCCTGATGATTTACCTCTTGTCCTGATGGGACTCAGAAGCATACCGGACAAAAATACAGGCTTGAGTCCCTATGAGATACTCATGGGAAGGGGAATGAGGCAAGCATGTGTGCCAGGACATAAGCTGTTGAATATATCTGATGATTTGGTATAGGAGGATTGCAAAGAGTTGGCTGACCAAGTGCGTTCTATCTCTCACCAGGTTGGGGAAGACGCTGTGGCCAGGCAGTCGACTCAAGCACATGATCTGAATCCAGGCGATTGGGTAGTGATAAAAGATCACGCCCGAGAATCGTTCCTAGCACCAAGGTGGGAAAAACCACATCAAGTGATATTGGTCACCACAACGGCTGTAAAGTGGGCAGGATTACCTAACTGGATTCATGCCAGCCATCCCAAAAGAGTAACTAAAGCTGACGAAGCTGAGGCTGGAGGTTGAACAGCTGAAGGATCGCAAGAACTGGATCCTGAAGTAGCTGACGTTAAACGACCAAGCACAATTCAGGACGATTGGATCCCAATAGTAGACATACCTAAAGTAATAGTGAGAACAAGAAACCAAACTTATTTAGACAGACAAAGTGATAGCGAGGACAAGACAGGAATAGAAGAACACACTCAGATTACAGAAATCAAAGCTAACATCAAATCTGAGGAAGACCAGGTAAGGAAAGAGCAATGTACTCAGACAGACGAAATTAGAAGCAACACTCATGAGTCTGAGGAGGGACAGATAGGCACTAGAGAAAATGCCCAGGCAGAAGACCAACAAGAAATAGAAAGACCTGAACAGGACCAGATAGGTAAAGAAAAACACGTTCAGGAAGAAGAAAAAGAACAAAGTCAAATCAAACCAAATCCTGAACAGGGTCAGATTAGTAAAGAAGAACGCATCCAGGCAGAAACAGCCAAGATATTAAGCCCTGGACCAAGTCAGATAGAGAGGGAATCTGAGGACGAGAAAATTGAATGTGTGCCACAAATTAAAGAAAACAAAAGAACATCTGAAGAAAATAAAAGTACAGTGCCAGCTAAAAGACTCAGAAAATATTATACATGTCCTAGTATTATCAAAAGACTGAAATATTGCCTTAAAACAATAAATGAAGAACCAGGCCAAGTAGATGAATTAACAAGCCTGTCTGGACCGTCCACAGAGAAACTAAAAATGGACATATGTGATTCTCATTGATTTTGAGAACTTGGAAATAAGTGGAGACAGTAATGAAGAATGAATTGCTGATCAAATTGACAAAGAAGTGAGACCAACTTGAAATTTTAAGTTTTGTGAAACTTTTAACAGAGGGAATTAAATCTCCTTAGACAGAAATGGCTGATAATAGAATTGCTGGAAACCCGAAAAGAAAGTGTATAAAGACTTGTTGTAGAACATGCATATGTAGTATATTGACAGTGCTCATAGCATGGTTAGGACGGACAATAGCCTTACCTTATCTAATGACTGCAAGTAAACAGAATAAAACTAGTACTCATGGAAGGGTAGCAAACCTTAAACAAGGCAGAGTAGAATTAGAAGCACCAGATGAGACAGATTTACACCACAGTATAAATAGAAAAGAGACAGATTTAAATGTTTTCGCTAACCTGTTAGTGCACTATGTAGAAACAATGGAAGTTAGTGATTGCTATGTATGTATGAAATTACTGACATCAGTAGCAGAAGAAGTGACATATCATCATTTACCACTGACATATGGTATTTCATGTAGTATTTTAGCTACTTTATTTTATAGAACTGGGAAATTACAATATTATTATTCTAACCTAGATGTGATTTTCTCTGAAGTACCTCTACGTAGATACATGAACCCTGTCCTTAGCAGGAGAGATTCACAATTCATGAGTGAATATTTTCTAACAATGAAAACTATAGATATAGCTGAAGCACATATAGATAATTTAACATACAAGTTACATGAAGAAGAAAAGATATTTTTGTATTTAGTAGAGAAAAGGAGACAGGATTTCCATAGAAGGACTACTGAACCGAAACCTCAAATACCCAAATGGGCTGAGAGGGAGGATTTTATTGCACCTGGCAAGACTGATGCTGCTATGTCCCTGGACCTTGAAAAGAAGGGGAAAATCTGCCTCCATAGGTTAAAAACAAAGTCTAACAATGTATTTATTGGTTTCAGTGAATGTGAACATAATTTCCTGATAATTGGGGGTTGAGGACTAAAAGGCGAAACTGATCCAGTATTTCCCGGAGTCTATTATATTTGTGGGAACAAAGTTTATTTTAAGCTGCCTGATCATTGGTATAGGAGTTGCTATTCGGAATAGTATTCCCAAAGGTATATCATGTAAAAAGACTCACTGAAAGCAATGAAGAAAATAATGGACTAACACGAGAGAAAAGAGCTAGTTTTTCAGAAATTGCAGAAGACATATTTAGTGCATTGATACCTTCAGTGGGAGAAATTCTGAATACGCAAAGAATTTTAAATTGATTACAGTGGTTGATCATTTATCGACTGACACTGCTAGAGGATTTGTATTGATTAATACCGAATTAGTTGCGGTAAGATCTATTGTTTTACAAAATTGACTTGCTCTTGACATATTATTGGCAAAAGAGGGCGGAGTCTGTAAAATTATGAAGGCGCAAAATTGTTGCACCTACATAACTGACAAAAGTATTGAAATTGGGAGATGTGTCAGGAACATTACGAATTTGGAGGAAGAATTGAAACCACTGGAAGTTGATAGTGCATGGAAGAGACTAACAGATGGTCTATCCTCTGTAGGTAGTTAGTTATCTAATGTTTGGGAAGAAATTGAATTGGGAAATTGCTAAAAGTTGGCATCTGGTTCCAGTAATTAGTGATGCCATAGAATGCCATCAAAGAGGGGATTGTTGGAGCAAGTTTTCATACGTAAAAAAACTTGCTTGGATTCAGTCCTCTCGAAATCACATATAACATATTGACCAACATGTTTTGCAAGTACTTATAATTGCACCACACAACATTTCAGTATCTAGGGGAAGCTTTCCTATGTGCTTTACTAACAAGTAACCTGAGTGTCTTAATATGGTCACCGAAAACCGGGAACTCTTTTGCGCATGCGTCTACTGCATCTACGTAGTATGACGTGCTTTGCTTTTGGTGGGTTCTTTGCAGCTGCGCAGTAGTGCCTAATTGGCCACTTTGAAACTCACATGCTAATGCATGTGCTTTTACTTAAACTAAACCTCATGTGTTTTGCTTAACTTCTAAGGCCATAGATAAAATAAAGTAATATGATTAGAGTAGAATAAGTGGTATAAAGTGCATTCATTTATTTCGTATTTTAACATGTCTCTCTTTGACTTTATTAATAGCTCGTATTTGGGCCTGAAGGGTGTCCATATTCTCCATCTTGGATTTGCGGTGCATACGCACTCGAACTCTAAAAACCTTGAAGTCCTGGCATTGAATGTCTGCCAAGTCCCATCTTACTCGCGATGTGCATGAGAAACTCACCTCTTGATCCGGAGAGAGGAGGAAACTGAATGAAAAGTTATACATTGTATTTGAAATTAAATGAAATAATGTTGGGTGGAATAAAAGCATGGGAAAGTAAATCATGGGTGGGAACCTTGTTAAATTACCTAAACGAAAATGACTTTATACTGATATGGTGTGATGATCTCTCACCGACTTTCTGACCAATCAAATAAAGGGAATACACAAATTTGCAGCATTGAAGGGGTGGTACATACCCTGGAAAATGGTTTAACTAAGGGTGGCTTAGTCAGTTAGATTGCTGAATTGTCACAGACCTGTCACTGACTCAACGTATGCTGAAGGAGAATCAAGAGCAGACTGCTGGTCGAGCATTCTGACAGAAGAATCAGGAATTTGCTGAGGGAGAAGAATCGATCCACCCAGTCGGGGTCCGAGAGTAGCTACAGAGAGGGGTATAACGCTGGCGTTGCACTTTAGAAGAGTCTACCTGTCCTGTCCTGCACCTGTCCTGACCTGTTCGCTCTGTCTAGTCAGGAATCCTTTCTTTCCGGTCCTTGAACAGGGTTGGTCCTCACACCATTCTAGGAAAATATAAATCCATGTGGTATCTCTTTGTACTGTTTTTTCTTCTTCACCCTTCCCAGGTACCAATATCTAAAAGAAATTTCGCAAAGTCTTTAATAATTCAATATTTGATCATTATTTTTCTACTTTAAAAGTCTTTAACTGCTCTGTTTTGGTACGTGGCTCAAAAAATATTGCAGAGATAAAGTGTTGTCATTATTTATGATAAAAAGTGGATTATTATGCTACCTATTATTCTAACTGCCAGATCCATTTACCTAAGTGATTAAATGAGTAAAGTGACAAGGACTTAGTAAGTTGTGGTGTTCAGTTATAAATTATAAAACTCCTGATAGGCAAGGAAAATAGATTGCGGGTTTAAAGTGTGTATGTCTATGGGCCCAGGTGAGTATGTTTGTTTAGAAATATCCTAAACTGGCAATCTCTCGCCATAAGATTTGGTAACATGGTTAATTCCAGGGCCTTATTAAGTATTGCGACAGCACCAGTCTCTGTACAGGGATGTGGGAGTGTCTTCCTGTGTTCTAAACCACTGCATTTTTATGCCCTGATGAAATTATGAATACTGGGTTGATATGATATGTAGAGTGATGGTGTAAGGTGCTTTTCATAATGTTTTCATGATGTGTGCAGCCTTACCAGTATTTACTTTATTGCACTGTGATGTTTATGGCAATTGCCAGTGGCAAAGTCATTTATGATCTATGTTCTGACTATGACAATGGACTAGTTGGTGCAGTGATTTATGTGATATGATCTAATGTGCTTTAAATACCTCAAATTGATTTATGGTCTATGTGTCATATATATAAATGTGACAGTTTTATATAACCTTGTGTCAAGTCTCTTTTTGTGGTGTGCCTAGTGTGTCATTAGCGTGAGTGTTTACTCTTTGCCTCTGGAATAAGCCTGACTGCTCTGCCAAGCTAACAATGGGGTGTGTAACTCCCGTAGCCTGACTAGAGTGGTGAGTTCTGCCTGGCTTAGGTGCATACCCTAGCCAACCAGAATCACCATTTCTAACAAGTAGCAGCTGGAAAGACTACCTTTTTCACCTCCAGTAAGAGCTTCAGGGTCTACAACAGCCAGGCCTGACTATCAAGGCCAGTAAGATAGATATGGCAGGGGTCTGTGGTGTACTTGGTACACCTGGTGAGCAGGGGTAAGCTGCCGCCCCTCCTGGCCAAAATAGAGACTATCATGACCGGGAAGCCCCAAAACCCAAACTGAGGTCAGAACATTCTTGAGTCTCACTGGAGGTTTGTCAAGGGATAGAGCACCATTGCTGCTCCCATGACAGAGCTGACTTGTAAGAAGTAGCCAAGAAATGTGATTTGACCAAAGGCATCACAAAAGCATTTGACCATGTGCACATCCCCTGTGCTCAGGGCCCCTGACTTTTGCGGGGAGTTTATTGTTCAAACAGATGCATCAGAAGATAGAATAGGGATAGTTTTATCACACCTCAATTAAAACCAACCTGTAGCCTTAATATCCAGGAGGTTACTCCCTATGGAACAAAGGTGTAGTGCTATAGAAAGAAAAGTTTTTGCTGTGGTCTGGGTACTGAAGAGGTTGAAACCATACCTGTTTGATACTCACTTCTTGATTCAGACTGACCACAGGCCCCTTAGGTGGCTCATGCATATGAGGGGTGAAACCCAAAATTGCTGATGTGGTTCAATTCCATTCCATTACAAGATATCACCCTGGCTCATCACGCCTCTCAATCGAGTTCTGCTCTGACATAACCAAGCTTCCAGAGCTAAACTAGCTGTACATCACTTAACTATATACCTGCTTTTGTTTAGTGCTGGTGCTCCCCTAAAACTCCCTCCCCAAAACCCCAGGTGGCCCTCTTGTCCAGCATCCCTCCACCACAGCACCACCTGAGGAAGAGGAAAGCCATTGTCCCTTTCCATCAGCCCACCCCTTGAGTTGTAGTGCCCTGACTTGGCACCTGGTCATACTCTCTCGCCGCTACACCCCGGACTTCTCCACTTTGCCATGAAATATAATTCCTCAAAGTGCTATGTGCTAAGTGATAAGGGCTAAGTGTAAATGCAAGTGCCACGCCCGCCTAATAATATAGGAGTTGAGACATTCTATACTATATACAGTAGCATACAATTGGAAACTTGAGCATTTACCCCTCCACCATAAATCTTTGTCACTAAATCTTCAATAGTAGAGGGAAAATGTACCTAATGCAAAGACAGCCTACAAGAACATTTATTCAGCCTTTTAAAGCATCCGGGGAATTTTTTATGAAGGTTTGTGGCACTTTTACTCTGCAGCTGTATCTCTTTGCAAGTGATGTATCTAAGCAGATGCATCACTTTGCAAATACCTGTGCTACATTATACCTGCGTCAGGTATAATGTATGCAGGGTGGGCGTTCCCACATGAAAAAGCCTCGTAGAAGTGGCGCAGTGAAATCTTTAAGATTTCACTGCGCCACTTCTAGGATGCTACTGCGTCACAACCTTATACCTGCCTCACAGCAGGTGTAAAAGTGATGCAGTGAAATCAGAATAGGACTCCCACATGCATTGCTGGAGTTGCATCTTGCTTATGACACAACTCTAGCAATATGTGGGTTTTGTGCCTACATGTACATCAGGATTCCTGACGTACCTATCGTTCCTTGCCACATGGTGCGATGTACAATAAATACGGCGCATCCATCGTGTCACAAGGAGGGTGCATTGAAAAGTGTTGCATCGCTGCTTTCACGCAGCAGTGCAACACTTTTCATAAATGAGGACCCCGTTTGGGATCTTACAGCATAACCATCCCATCTAGGACAGTATACTGGTGCAAAACACAACATTTTGTGCAAGATGCTGGTATGCAAAGGCAACAAAGTGACTAGTGCTCTTATATAATAGAGTAAACAAAGTGACTATGGCAAAAATTGACTTGTGCATGATATTAAAAAATCACTTCACATAACATAGTATCTTCGTAAATAATTTCCAATGCCTTTTGAATTTACCATATTTTCCAATACCTGACAGCTACCTTATTTCATAACTTTCTGTAAAACCTATTGGGCTTTTTCCAGGGTAACACAAAGATAAAATTGCCCTTTAAACAACATTTTGAGCTTAGATTATTGACCAATTGAAGCCTGCGCTCCAGCTTTTTTAAATTGACCAATTAGCCCTAGGAAATCCCTATGTTGATGAGCCACCAGTGCCTACATGTCTACAATTGATGGGATTCCTACAAAGCACAAATTTGATCTCCTTGCATATTTCTGCGTTTCATCCATCTTGATTTCTGAGGCCTGCAGTTTTTTGTGAAGAACGTTGATACCCTTATCCCAGTGAAGAGAGCGATCATCCAAATCCGATACTCTCTGTTCAATCTCTTTGATATGCTCTGAGATTTGTTGCATCATTTCCTCAATTTTATCCAGCCTTTAATGGACTGATGCAATTTTGTGTGCCTTTGAAGTTGTGAATTCTTGGATTTCAGCAAGAATAGTTTCAAAGAAACTCTGGAACTGATGAATTGAGGGTTGATTAAGATCGACTGCAGCAACGCCTTGCAACGACTCTTGAATCAATGACACACTTGCATTATTTAATGGCTGTGGCATTTCATGGTTAGTAGTTACTTCCTACCCAGACTTGCCAGATATTGACTTAGTTGCAGATTCAGGCAGACAGATTAAAGAGCTTAGAACATCTAAGAGGATGAACACCGATGACAGATATACTGAAACTGGATCGATGTCAGTAGTGATCTCACTTCAGCAAGTCCCTCTTCCCATACAGTCGTGCTCTCTGATCCCAAATTTCTGTTTTTGGGAATAAATGATAGTCCTTTGCTTCTTTATCAGCCTCTTTTGTAGATTTTGCATTTATGCCACCAACCCTGGTTGAATCAAGTTGACTGACCACTTTACCAGTTTCTCTACTATTTTGTTGTGGAGGATAACCAGCATTATCAATATTGTCAGCAAAAGTAGTCATAGCGGTAGCAGTACTTATGAGAGTTACAGGAGTCAATGGGGTAGCTGATATAGCTAGAAACACTGGGTAATGATGACTCCATAGTGCTATTGATGAATTGCCTCTTTGTGAGGAAGTTCTTTCCCTTCATGCTGTGATAATACGTGCCAGCCCTACCCACCTTTTAGCTGTTTGGTTCATTGGTGTTTGCGCCTTAGTCCCTCAGGTGCATCTGCTGCATGCTCCTCTCACCAAGATGTATGATAATCCCATGTAATGGAACAGTGACTGGGCTCTAGGGGGCTCTTCAGGGCTAGCAGGAATGCAGCTTTTAAAAAAGGAAAGGAAGGGGGTCAGAGAGCCTGAACAGTGACCCTGTGCTGGGAAGAGCTGGCCTACTGTGTCGACTCATCGGTACAGAGAGTCTCCCTTACCTCAGTGGGGTGCCTGCCAGCATTCCACCTCGTCCCTCATGCTGAATCTGCCATTGGCTAACAATGTCTGAAGCTCCATGCAAGCACTGGTCCTTAATTAGGATGCTGCTGCTTCACTGATCCTCAGTTTGGTAGCGCTGTTGGTGTTTGTTTATGCTGAGTCCGCTCCATGTTGTAATTACCCCCGCAGATCGAGGAAAGGAAAAAATGCAGGCCTGGAAGCTGCATCCGCCATGACCTTTCGTGGGGGCTTAGCAGTAACTCATGTGGCTGCTCCTTCACTGCTCACTAAATATGATGGCTGATATCATTCAGCTCTGAAGTGATTTCTCTTCAAGAGACTCACGGGAAAAGTAACAACCCAAATGTTTATATCCCGAAGCAGTACCCCCAAGCCTTCTTTGCATCTTTAGGACTGGCAATGAGGGGGTTGTAACTCATTTGAGTAACAGGGTTGCCCGGAGCATAGACAATGTTATCAGAGATCCCAAAGGTTGATAGCTTTCAGTAAGAGCTTTGACTCAGGGGGTCCCAGTAAGCTAAGACCTGTTAGTTACAAAATTGATCCACTAACGCAACTATATAATATTGCTATGGGTACAGTAGGGTTCTTTATTATGGGGGAGCCTTTACTATATTCAGGACCTCTCTTTGGATACATCAACCTAAACTGAAAACAAAGAAAATCTTTACTTTTATGGAGTCTGACTTCCAGTTAATAGATCCATGGTATGAGAACCATGCTGGGTTAGCTCACTATACTTGCAGCTCTCAGTGCTTTAAAACACGTTCCTGATTGGACTTTTTTAAAAGTGTCTCAGGTGCTTAAAGGGGGGTATCTGATATCTGAGCAAATGCTTTATAAGCGCCACTCAGCAATCTTCATTATTATTTAGCTTGATTCTGGTACTAAGGAGAGATCCAGATGGCAGTTAGAGAAATCCCTGCTCACAAATCAGAAGTGGGTGTCAGATATGAAAGGTTTTATGAGGGAGATTTTTTG
This sequence comes from Lissotriton helveticus, assembly GCF_964261635.1. NCBI lineage: Eukaryota > Metazoa > Chordata > Amphibia > Caudata > Salamandridae > Lissotriton > Lissotriton helveticus. Next base: position 1,705,576,754 of record NC_136063.1, on the reverse strand, counting down.
GGTGAATTGCTATACAGCATCAGGCGTTGTAGTATGGTAGACTTTCAGCATCATAGCACAAGAGTATATTATCTCATATAAGGCTAGTCAGAATAAACAGCGGGAGATAACAATAAAGGAATTACAATTGGCAATAAATATAGCCACAGAGGCCTGTATTGAGGTAGGTGGTCTTGAGCTCTCTAAGTAAAGTTGGAAAGGACCAAGCAAACTCTTTGCACATTTTTTGATTCGGAGAGAATATGCAGTTCAAGGGCATTTCAACAACAAATGTATGAAGAGATTCAACCAATTGGAAAACTTCTTGCCTGGGCCACTCAAATTAAACAAGATAATTAAGTAAATTGAGAACCAGGAGGCCAATTCCTTAGTCTCTCAGGAAGAGGCAGTGTCACAGAGTTTCTTGCTGCTGCATCATTTGTTCCTTTTGCTTTTGTCGCCCTAAGTGGTAAGGGTATACCCAGACGTGGGTGGCTGATGAGAGGTGATGACCCGAAACCGGTCCCAGGATGCTTGTTTCTGGTCCAGGGAGGACCTGGCTTGGCAGTTCAGGCTGGACCGTTCCCATGAGGAACAGGGTCAAGACTTATTTACATATGGCTGGGTCCAAACTGGGGTGGCGTGATGAGCAAAAAAACGATGGATTTAACCCAGATCTCTTGACTGGGTGTGAATGTTTGATTTGTTCTACATTCTGTCCATCATTTGTTCCTTTTGTTGCCGTAACTGGGAAGGGTAAGCCCAGACGTGGGTCCTGTGCTCACTGCTCCACTGGGTGATGCCCCAAAACTGGTCCCTGTATGCTTGTTTCCGGTCAGGGAGGACCTGGCTTGGCAATTTGGGCTGGACTGTTCCCTTGCGGAATAGGGTCAAGACTGATTGGCATATGGCTGGGTCCGAAGTGGTGGCATGGTGAGCAAACAAACAATGGATTTAACCCAGATCTTTGTAACTGGGGGTGAATGTTTGTATTGTTCAGATTTTTGCCCATTATTTTGTTTCTTTTGTTTTTGTCGCACTAAGTGGGAAGGGTATGCCGAGAGGTGGCTCTCGTGCTGACTGCGCTACTGGATTCAAGCTAGCCTGGCTGATGAGGGGTGATGCTCTGAAACCAGTCCCAGGATGCTTGTTTCCGGTCCAGGGAGGACAAGGCTCGGCAGTTCGGGCTTTACTTTTCCCATGAGGAACAGGGTCAAGACTTATTTGCATATGGCTGCGTCCAAACTGGGGCGGTGTTATGAGCAAAAGAACAATGGCTGGGGATGAATGTTCGCGTTCTTCAGCATTCTGTGCATCATTTGTTCCTTTCGCTTTTGCCGCCCTACATGGGAAGGGTATGCCAAGACATGGGTCCCATGCTCACTGCGCCACCGGATTCAAGCTAGCCTGGTAGGTGAGGGGTGATGCCCCGAAATTGGTCCCAGGATGCTTGTTTCCAGTCCAGGGGAGACCAGGCTTGGCAGTTCGGGTCGGACTCTTCCCATGAGGAATAGGGTCAAGTCTGATTTGCATATGGCGAGGTCCAATCTTTGGTGGTGTGTTGAGCACAAGAACAATGGATTATCCCAGACCTTTGTGACTGGGGTAAATGTTTGCATTGTCCAGCATTCCGTCCATCATTTGTTCCTTTTGATTTGTCGCCCTAAGTGAGAATGATATGCAAAGACATGGGTCCCGTGCTCACTGCTCCACCGGATTCAAGCTAGCCTGGCTGATGAGGGGCGATGCCACAAAACCGCTCCCATGATGCTCGTTTCCAGTCCAGGAAGGACCTGACTTGGCAGTTCAGACAGGACTGTTCCCATGAGGAACAAGGTACAGACTGATTTGCATATGGCTGGGTCCATACTGGTGTGGCGCGGGGAGCAAAAGAATGGTGGATTTAAACCATATCTTTGTGACTGGGGGGAATGCTTGCATTGTTCAGCTTTCCGTCCATCATGTGTTCCTTTTGCACATGTTCTCTTGCAGCTCTACAGTAAAATATATAAATAATTATCCCGTTTCAGATTCTGATATTGAGCAATGTTATGGCTCTATTCACCTGCTCTCCATTGTCAAGAACCCAACAGGATACGATTCAATTGTGGCAAAGGTAATGATCTCTAAGGTAGAAGAATCTCTTCAAAACAAGGCAAATGCAAAGGACTGCAGGAATGATGGTTTCCCTTCAGATTTTTATAAACCTTTTGCAAAGGAACTAGTACCTTTCTTAGCAGAGTTATCCAATGTGATATTGGAAGGAGAAGAAATACCCTCTACTTTCAAAGAGTCCACAATAGTTCGTTTTTTGAAGAAGGACAAACGCCCAATGGAAGCCATCCTATACCAGTCACTACGTTTGCTTAATTCAGATTACAAAATCCTTACAAAGGTCTGGGCAGCTCGGATTAGCCCCATGGCACACCTACTAATACACAAGCCACAGAGACTCGTCTCTCCCTGTTAGCATGCTGGGATTCTGTGATCTGGATTGAGCCCACACTGCCACACAGGAGGTGAATTAAGCGTCCTTTGGGCCCCGATTTGCACTAATCGTTGAAGACTTAACAGTTTGCAAGATCTCATGACCGTGTAGGAGCCAAATTTGGTGCCTCCTGACATTTATTTCTCCAGCACTCTGGGAATAATTATTTATAAAGGTTGCAAGAGGTATACGCCTTTTTTTATACATATACCTTACGCACAACTGTATTGAACCTGGGGCAAGTATATTTTCATGTTTTTAACTTGGTGACTCTCCCCGGTGATTCTCGATACACTTACCATCTCTCTGGTTTATCATACGCAGCAGAGTATATGCCCCGACGAAGTTCCGCCAAAGGAACGAAACGCGTTGGCTGTGTGTTTTTCCTGGTATAATTGCCAAAATAAACAATATATCTGTTTGGACTAAAAGCATCATCTCTGTGATATCTCAATGAGTGCGCCTTCCGCCATTTGTTAAAAGTGTTTTTGATCGGAACTGTGCCTTGGGATGACAGGCACTGGAAGTGTACAGCACCGCAATATTATTGATTACACTATTGTCTTGGTTGTGCTAAACCTTGGTCAGGTTGTCCTGTTCTTTTCTCTTAAACAAGAGCAGTCAATTATTTCCAGTGCAATCAAAATGCAGCAGCAACAATAATTCTGGATGCCAGGAAGGCATTTAATTTAGGTAATTGGGATGCCTTTTTAACAGTTTGGATCTATTTGGATTACCATTGCAGTTTACAACAATGATTAGGAAACTATATCAAGGGGCAGGGGCCAAATTAGCTATTCATTTTAAAGTTAGGGTCTCGATTAAAAAAAGCTGGACTCGACAGGGCTGCACCCTCTTTCCTATTTTATTTGCTCTTTTTATTGAGCCACATGCTGTAAAGATTCGCTGTACAGAGGAAATAAATCCACTTATTATAGGAATGCCCAAAATAGAGCTGTTTGTGTATGGTATCATCCTGTATTTAAAATCAAAGGAGATTGATGTACAAAGGGCAATCAACTTGATTAAAGTATTTACTAATATTGGGGGGTATGAGCCTAACTAGAGCAAATAGAGATGCTTCTATTTAATGCTTCAGTGGAGTAGCTTAAATCTAGCCTACAGCAACAAGCTAGCTCACAGCTACCTATTCTATACGTTGGAATATTTTTGGCAAAAGCCTATGATCAACTGTTTCAATTAAACTTTATGACAATGCTAAAAAAAGCACTAGCACTATTATGAAAATGGTTGGTTCTTCCAATAACATTGATAGGAAGGGTCTCTCTAATTAAGATGCCTATCTTAACACCATTTTTTTTTCTTTTTAATAATGTACCTATAAGAGTTAATAGTTCTTATTTTTGGCAACTTGACTCTCTTGTGAGATGTTTTGTATGAAAGAAGAAAGCTCTTGGGGTGAAGTATTCAATTTTACAACTCAATAAGACCCAAGGAGGTCTAGCATTCCCCAATTTTCAAATATATTACCAAGATTTGCTGAATATTTTAGTACGACTGATTGATTGTTGGCAAAGAGGTGCTGGAAACTTTTTGTTGGAACAGATGTTCCAGGAACCTGCCATAAATCTCCCATCTGTTATTTAAATGGGGACATCTCAATATAAGTCCATTCAGAAGATGTGTGGTAAGATGGATCTCCTATTTAGAACTTCCCTGATGTCAGCTGGCTATACCTTTCATACACTGCAGGAGTGTAACTTGTGTGGGTTAAACCTATCTCGGGCAGTTGTAGGATTGTGGAACACTAAATGATTCTAAGGAGCTGTGCAGTTCTGTAGTAAGGGGTATCTATAAATGGCAAGAGATCTTACTGTGGTATGAGGGGCCATGTAGTATTTTCTTGAGTTATGGACAGACCATTCACTTTTTACATACTAAAGTACAATTAACAATTTTAGAAGAACATCTGGCTGGGAGTGCTTCAGTCAGGAGTAAACTTATAGGAACAGGTAATTGGTTCAGGCTGCCCTGCAACCAACTGGCCCAGGAAGTGACTTCTGATTTTTGGAGGAAAACAGTTTTGCCAAAACATAATGTAGGTTGTCCAAAGAAGATTGGCAGTTAACTGCTGGACTGGGGCATAATTACTTGAGAGCAGCAAACTATAAAAGGATGATATTTCTGTGCCACTGCAATGCATGTTATATGACACGAACACTGCATAAAATGAAGTCTGCAGTCCAGGATTGGAACAGAGGCAAGTGTAGCGCTGTTTGGGACTTCTAAAGAGACTGATGAGTTAAGTAAATATAGACAGTACTTTATCTCAATCTCATTTACGATAGCTCGCTCCTTAAAATTGCAAAATTGGAGAACACAGTTGGTACCACTACTCTAGAGGTGGTGGACTACAATGTCAAGGACTACACAGTTTGAAGATGCATATGTGAAGAGAGCAGTGAATGTTAGGAGGTGTACAGTTATCTGGCAGCCCTTTAGAACCGTTTGAACTTGGCTGTAGCGTGAAATCTTTCAAGTTTATTGGATTGCGCGTAAAGAGCTAAATGGTAAAAGGGACCATATTATTTATGAATACATCAGCACCTGTATTCTCTCAGGGGCCGATTCACAGAACTAATCGGAGACATAATCCTAAACTTACTACTTTTGGTATTCACAGAAGGCACTTACAAGTTTTGGTATTTACAGAATGCACTTACTACTACTAACTTTACATCCACAATCGGGCTGGATTTTCCGCACTGGGAGCGGGAATCCGGCATTTGTGCCGTGACTTCTGCTTCCGGGCCAGAATTTCCAATTTAGGGCCGGAATAACTGCACTATGTCCGTTGATCATTTTCCTCAAGGGTAAACACCTGTCTAAGTGCCTATTATCCCCCACCATGCATCAGCTGACACACTGCAGCTAATCCAAGCCCTGCAGCATGTATGAATGCAGAGCCGAAACACACAAACCCTTTTAACATGGCACTGAATGTGTTTGTTGATCTGCCCCTTGCCATGCAGCAAGAAGACTTGAGGAGGAGGAAAGTAGAGAGGATCTTTAGACAAAGGACCAACCTATTTGGGATGTCCAGCCAAGAAACCGTTTCCCTCCAGAAGTCATCTTGGAGATGGTATGTGAGCGGGAGCAGGAACTTGACTCTGTGACCTGCAGCTCGCATGCCATTCCAGCCTATCTCAAGATCCTTTCTGCTCTCCATTTCTTTGCCAAAGGGTCTCCAGTGACCATGTGGGCATTTCCCAGTCAAGCCAGTCACGGTGCTTTCATCAGGTACTGAGATACATCACTGCAAGAGCCCACCACTACATACGAATGCCCCATACAATGGCCATGAGACAAAGGGCAGCTAGATATTTCTTTCTCATTGCTCGCTTCCCACATGTGCTGGGTGTAATTGATTGTAACCATGTGGCCCTTCAGCCACCCTGCATACATCTTCTGCAACAGACATCAATCGTTTTCCATCAATGTGCAAGCTGTCTTTGATGCCACTGGGAGATTCATTGATGTGCATGCAGTGTTCCCAGGCAGTACCCATGACAGCTTCGTATTCCGCATGTCACCTCTTGCCCGGCGGATGGCTGTGGGAGAATTTGGCGAGATGTGGCTACTGGGTAAGTACCAAGTACTGAAAATGAGGGATATGTGTAACTGAAATGTCTGAATGCCACCTTACATTTACAACTATTGTACAATAAGAATCATAAAGCAACATACACTGTCTCAACACACAATGCATGTACCAAACTATAGATCATGTCCTGTGTAAATCAAAGAGGGAAATGTAACCAATTGCCCTTTCTTCTCTCCTCACACGATGCTGGGTATGCACTTTTCCCACAACTCCTCACCCTTACGGACGTGCAAACACTGCACATCAGCGTAGGTACAATAGGGCACACCTACGGACTCGAGCCATCATAGAGAACACTTTTAGTCTGTTGAAGTCACGATTCAGATGTCTTGACCGTACAGGGGGTGTGCTGCTGTACTGATGTACTCCCCTGAAGTCGTGTGCAAGATCATATTAGCCTGTTGTGTTTTGCACAACATAGCTTTAACGCATGGCTTACACATACCTCTTGTACCTCGGCTAGCTCTGAATCTGGGATACTGGGTCATTGCGCATAACTGAGGTGAGGGTATGCAAGTCCGTGATCAGCTGGTTGCCACATTTTTCACATGAGCACCCTGTTGTGTCATAGACAAAATGTGGTTTGCCGTCTGTTGTCAATGAAGAAAGTTGGATAATGACGACTCTGTCCAGAAATGCCATCCTGAGACTTCTTTGCAAGCCACACTAACTGCATGTAAACCACAGCTGTTCAAAAAAGATTGACCGTGCTTCAGGTCGTGTGCCCCTGTGCTCATGTCAGCGATCAGTGTAGTGGATGTCCCTAAGGAATCTTTTGACGCATAGGAAAAACTGTACATGTACATGTTCTGAGAGACCTTCCTGGACCTTATGAGGTTGGGTTTCTTAATCACAAAATGGCATAACTATTGCATTCTCAGAGCCTATGCCCTCAACAGATTTGACTCCCCCACTAATGATGGGTGCACAATGTGAGTGACGATGTTATGGGTGAATTTGGCACTATGTGTCTGTGATACACAGCATTTCTTCCCCCCCCAAGTTTCTGTTACACAACACGCCACCCTTGTGTAGAGCACTAAATATGGACTACATGTACCATAATTCAAAGTAGGAAAAAACTAAACTGGGGTTTGATGTTGTGTCAGCCCCCCCCTCCTTGTCCGAGCCAAAATGTAATTAAATGGTCTGGTCCCCCTTTAGTTACATGTCTATGATTCTCTCTTGCACTGTCATTTTAGGATTTTCCACTACAGACCAGCCTGTTGGCAGTGGATTTGATTTGTCATTGTGGATTGATCAGAATGAATCAACTACTTCCTGTGTTGTATTTCCTGTCTCCCACTTCCTGTATATCATTTCCTATACGAAATAATGAATTCTGGAGGTTATGGGCCGTAAACGTACTTTCCAGTTCCGGAGCTTGCTACGCGCATGCGGACCTGACGCTCCGAAACTGGAAATTACTTTCTCGGGCCATAATCTCTGAAAATGAACAGGAACACATTATTTTACACAGGAAATGATATACAGGAAGTGGGAGACTGGAAATACATCACAGTAAGTTGTTGACAGCCATTTCGTGTTCATTCTGAGTCATCCTCTCTCATGGATCAGATCCTCTGCCATCCTGCTGCTCTTTTCAAACTTATTTCCCCCAAAATGGCTGAGGGTTTTGAGGAGAAAGCACCCCCTTTCACTGAAAGGGAATTAGACATCTTGGCTGAGGGGGTGCTGTCCAAATTTCCTCAGCTATATGGGGGGCCAGAGTACCAGCTGAGCTACGCATCTCGGGCCATGCTTTAGACCGACATTGGTGAGCGCTGCAGTAGAGTGGGCATTCACACCAGGAATGCGAGGGCATTCCGCAAGCGCTTGGAGGACCTAAAATGCCGGGCCCAGCACAAGGCTGAGGAGCTACTGGGCCAGTTTTCCTGGTACCATGTGAATCGTCCTCGCCTCTCCCCACTGTAGTGGAGGGTCCTGCGTGCAGCTTGGCCAACTCTCCATGCTCAGCCTGAGGAGCACGAGCAGCAGAGACCTGGTAAGTGCATTATATACAATATCTGTCTAAAAGTATGATGTGAGTGAAGACAGAGCTGTTCCATTGTGTGCCCCATCCCCCATTCACCTATTCTGTGTCAATGTAGCAGTCATCATGAAGCAAAAGGCTCACTGTGGCATATGGACTGTACAGGGCAAACTGCATTCTGGGAGTTGTAGTTTCTTCATGACAACTGGGGAATTGAGCCACAAATGGGCATTGGTACTGAAATTTTCCCTGCCAGCATCACTAACAGTGAACAAAGGGAATCATAACTGCTGCGTGCATTGGATGAGAAATGGTATGAACACTGTCCAGTGTGTGTATGAGAGGACAATGGGTATGGGATGCTGTGATTTGCATTACATTTGTTGAGTTTGGGTTCAGATTGAGACAGATCATCGTGTGCCATGGAGTCAAGACAGACTTTGTGATTCTTGCCTCACTCTTAAGTGTTTCCAATTTTGCCAAGTGTGTCCACTGACACACGTCTTACCCTCAGGGGCTTGTATGCCATTTTTCATGTACAGGTAACTTTAACAACAACACACTACTGTTCACTGGTGCACAGCACTACCTTATCAGTAACTGAAGCCAATATGTGGCACTGGATTGTCAGCTTTTGTGAGGGAATATCAAAAGGCTAGACTCACAACATAGCAAACCAAATAGCCCACGCCCTATGTGGATGTGTGACCCTCAATCGGCATTTGTCTTGTCCCTTACAATGCTACACAGCAGATAACATTTATCCAGACATAAAAGTGCTGAGACTCAATATCACAGGCCACTTTAAATACCATCTGGGCTCTCTCTGATTTACTTTTGTAGACTGGGTTTGGAACCTGCCCATGTAGCAGTGAAAGGACACACAGGTCACAAGAACGCCGAAGTTGAGGGTTGGCCAATGCAGTTGTGTAAGCCACAAATATTCTCGTGAGATATCCATTTCAGACTCAAATCAGGATATGAGAGCGAACATACACGTAATGTAAGCTCATAAACACTGACAACTGTATAGTGTGATCAGAAGAAAACAAAATATGACCTTGGCTCATCTAGGTATGTGTCTAAATCATGATTTTTCTTACATTTCAGTGGGCACAGCTGGCCAAATGGAACAACAGCAGGACCAGGTTTGGAGCAGGAATCGCGTCTCCTTCCAGTAATGAGGAAGAGGACGATGAGGCAGGACTCTCAACATAAGGAGGCAGGGGGATTGTGCCCACCTGGACTGACCAGGAAGACAACTCTGGTGCTACATACCGGGTGGAGGCTGTGGACATTGAAATGGGGGGGGGGGAACTGGACACCTCTGGAAGAGGGGTGGAGGTCTACTCTCCCCTGGACCATTCACCAGTAAGTTCTGTCAAGGTGTCCCAGGGGCAGGCCACTACCCAGCCTGGGCCTGCCATGACCCCCTCCCTACATCTAGAGGTCCCCATTCCATCGGGGCTTCCAGCTGCATCCCCTGCAACCTGGCCCCCTCATCGTATCTGCCAGGTCAAACCCAACATTGGCTCAGAACCTAAGGCACCACACTCCTCATGTTCCACCCAAACCCCTCCCTGTGTTGTTCCTTCTGTGGCAGTACCAGAGGACTTGATGTGGGTATGTGAGGATCAGCCAAACATGTCCTCTCGCATCATGCTGCATATGTGTCTAGAGATACGCATGATGCAGGAGGAAATTGCCGGAGCTCTGGCCACCATCACTGCCAGTGTCAATTCCCTGGCTGCTTCCATGTCGTCTTTTGGTTCCCAACCTTCTTCCCACACCCCCATCAATGTCTACCCCTGTCTGTTGCCCCACACTGTTTCCCCCAAATTCCTCAGGTGTCTCGGCCCCTTGTGGGGCCTATTCCTGCACCGGCCAGTTATGTTTCGCATCAGACTCAGTGGATCTGGGCATTGTGGTATAAGAGGATGACTAGGACACTTGACCTGTTGGACAGAATATTCTTTGTGGACAATTATTTACTTTTCCCTTTGTAAATATACTGGTTCCCCTGACACTTCCTGATGTGTTATATTTTTGTTGCCCCACCCCAATCCAAGATCCCTTCTCCTTCTTTATTAAGATCATCATTTGTTTTCCTTCCTCTCTTCCAAACGGACTGTTGTTGTTTTTCAAATCACACACTTCTATTTACATACAATATATTTTTGAATCCTACTTTCTTAAATTTGTTTGACTTAATTGTGAATGTCTTGTACAAAATATGAACATGTATTTTGTGAATCATCTGCTCTGCACATTATGGCTTGTTGCAATGATGGGGGCACACTTGTAAATGTGTCACACACACATACGTCCTCACATCTCTAGGCCACCAAAATTGGTATGCATTTGCCTATCAGGACATGATATGCAACAGAATCTTGACTTGTGAAGATATTTACTTTTTATTTACACATATTCACAGTGGTCAATTAGTTTTTGGGATGTTGTCAATGGGGATCATGCTTGTGACTACGCAATTTCGGTGGTGATGATCGCTGTGAAGGATCACGTCTGGTTTATCGCCCACGTGTAGGTGGGTGTTGTGCTTGTGCCTGTAAAGGGTGAGGTTCATGTGCAGGGGCAGATGGTGTATGTACAGTTGGTGTTTGTGCATGGACAAGGGCTGGTTGTGCAGGTGGTGGGAGTGCCTGCTCAGGGGTGGTGGTGTTTGTGCATGTTGTTGGAGTGCCTGTTCAGGGGATGGTGGTAGTTGTGTACTTTGTGGGAGTGCCGGTTCAGGGCACGGTTGTGTGTGTGTACCCTTGCTGTGGGCCTGTGCAGTGGGTGGTATAGGTGTGTTGGTGTAATGTGCTGCAGGCAGATGTGATGGCTCCCCTCCCTGCATTGACCATGAAGGGAGACTTTGGATCGCTTTCAGCATGCCCTCCATCATCTTCATGGCCAAGGCATGGTGTCTTGCAATCTCTTCCCTTTGGATGGATATCATATCCCTGATATTCTTGGACATGTCTTGCCAAGTTCTATCCATCCTATCCAAAACATGGGTCAGTCTATCCACCACATGAGGGAATTGGAGCACATCCTGCAGGGACTCAGACATGTCTGATAGGGTAGCCCCTATGGCACGAGTGTCCTGCCTCACATCTGGCTGCTGTTGGAAGAAGCCCTGCTCCCACTGGCCACCATAGCCAGGTACTGCCCTCTCTGCAGGGGTTGGCCATGGATGAGACCAGCAGGTCCAACAGAAGGGGGGTAGCAGGAGTAAGCCTGTGGACAGGAAAATGGTGCTCAGTGATACCTGTACCACAACAGGGTTGGTACTTTCCCCAGATGGTAGAGAGGATGCCTTGGATACACTGTATAGGGAGGAGCATGTAGGGAAACCATCATATCTGTGAGGGAGTGATATCTGTGTTGGGATGTGTGCGAACTGTGGCTGGATAGCTCTATGCTGGGGACAGGCAATCTTTCATTTTGGAGGCGGTTGAGGCACTTTGCTGGGTGGAGGGGGTGATGCCTTGCATTATTTGGGCAATGTGGTAAGGTTTCTGTCCATGGCAACAGAATCGTCATCCCCGGAGAGGATGGACATATAGTCACCATCATCTTCCAATCTTTCATACTTAGGTACTTCCTCCTCCTCTTCTTGTGCAATACTTGCAGTCAACATAATTGCCTGGAGGAGCAGTGGATTTTCCCCTCTGATTGCCCGTCGCCCAACACTGGTGGAAATTTCGTCCTCCTTATCGTCATCATCCCCTTGAACACAGAGGTTGCAACCATATTAGTAATTGACCTATTATAAGATGTGGTGCAAAACAAGGGTTGGATTACCTGTACTTTGTATCAACAGATGACGTACATGTGATCTGGTTTGGGTACCCCTACAAATGACAGCTCACACAATAGCACTGAGGTGTTAAACAGAGATGTGCATTGCACAAGCAAACTCACCAGCTCCAGCCACAGCTTTCTCTCCCTTTGTGATCCCCCCTGATGTCAGCTGCTGAACCATGGTACTCATAGGTTTTGTTGACAAATCCGTCCCCGATCCAGCAGCTGTAGAGGGAAGTGACACCATTCTCAATGATATGCATTACTAATTTACAAACAGGCACATGTGACACTTATAATATGTATGTAACTTTGTAAGCAATGACTGCAGATTAAATGCAGAAGGGGGTTTTGATCTTTGTCATGGTTTAGTAATCTATGATAGGGAAAAACTTCACGCCACATTTACCTGATGGACAGGAGCGAGAGGGTTTCACTGCTGCAGCCAGGATGTCTTACATTCCCCGAGACGGTGTTGTATGCTGCACTGGTGTCATCCTGTCGGCAGCTGGAATGAGACATTCATGTCCTTATTTCAGTACACCAGATGGTAGCTATGAGCTAACATGTATATGTCATTCTCAATGACCATTGATAGGATAATCCTGGACAATGTGCAATATGCTTACCTCATGAACTTTACATGTGGGCCCCTGCTTACATGCATCAATTGCAAGCTGTTAACTCCACACAGCCCTGACATCAATTAGATGACTCATCAACAGACAAACTTGTATGAGAAGGTTACTGATACTTCAACAAAGGGGATACATAATCAGGACTCCTCTTCATTACATTAATTACACCTTCACCATTAACACTAACATGTTTGATGAGTATAATGTTGTCTGTTGACAAGTCAAAAGGAGTGTACATCACCAGGCTGACCCGCATTACTTTTGCATATCAGGTCAAACATTACATTGCAGAGTTCATGTGTGAGATGTGCAATAGTCAGGTACATTTTGTCTGTCATTTGTGCTTCCCTACCCATGAAGTCAGAAACCTCATTTTGGAATGAGAAATCACACATTTCTTATGTCCATCCTTTGAGTGTCCTCTGTTCACATACTCCCTTTCCAACATCATGGTAGTACTTATCTGACAACGGATGGTGTCTTGTACAATAGACATCCTAACCTCATATGTCAGCCACTCACTTATATATGTGAATACAGTAGAAGAGGAGGCAAGCAGAATGCAACATTTTATTAGGATCCCACATTGTGGGTAAATTGAGAAGCTTTGATGGTTGCACTGGATTATCGTTGTCCTTTTTCAGCCAAGTGATTTGAAAATGTCACTTCGTGAAGATTTACCTTAGCAACCCATACACCCCTCTCATAAGAACCCAACTGGCATCAGTGCAAGCCTCATCCACACCAATTTCAATATGATTAAACCATTGATATTTTGCAAGATAGTTTTCATATAATTGAATTGCAATCCAGTTGTGTGTAGAACACTTCATATGACACAATGTATTATTTTATGTCCATTCTGCACTTACTTTGCATACATTGTGTTTCATCCTTTCAGTAGCCACCATGGTCTGATCTGGTAGGTGGTTAAATGCCATATGTGAGCATATTGTGATGCAGGACACCAGTGTTGTACAACACATACAACATACAGAGGAGATTAAAGGCACATTTCATGAGCATTCAGGTACATTATTCTTGGGTTTACTTACCATGGCCCAGCACCTGCCCAGTGTGTGGTCCCTGACCAGATGTCACAGCCAACTTGCTGTGTCAATGTCAATGTAGGTGTTGGAATCTGGGAGGACATCATTGGACCTACAATGATTAATATGTTTACAACTTTACATTTCTGCTCCCACATGTGATGCACTCAATTTCAGGCACAAAGGATAAACACAAGCGATTGTGGGCACTGCCGTTGCAGAAGTGTGTAGCACTAAATATCATGAGTGATCCCACATTCAACTTATAATGGACTCACTGCCTAGAATCAATGCCATGTAGATCACTATGGAGTAACCCAGTATCCCTCAGAACCTGGGCAGAACAATTTAGTAAATACAGTCGTTCTGTCGGGCATGCCAACTGATTACTTCAAAATATATAACACTTTTTCAAGATTTTTCTCTTATTTAATCAAAGATTTACTTCATAGAATTATGAGATAACCGCTATTCTCAAAAACTCAAATCCCATACCAAGAAAAACAGTGTAACACTATACTTTTTAATCACTGTATTCGTTCTATTCACGAAGATTTTAGCTTTTTATACACATAGATTAATTAAAAAACGGTTAAACAACACTTCATAATAAACGGCGCATATAAATACAGTGCATGCAAGGTGACATGTAGTGTGCTCGTGAAAAAGTGAATTATGTACAATAGGTGAGTGACAGGTAGAAGGAAAGAGGGTTTGTGCTGTTTTTAACTAAACACTTTGCAGGCCAGTCTCTATATTGAATTATAATACATTCAGCATGCCACTCCACTTGGTTTTAGAAACAAAATGTTTAGAACTGGTCCGTAGTTGGTAATCGCGTCGACGTTTAGACCCTTAAACGCCTTATTTCCGGGTCTAGGGTGGGTCTTCTTCAGGACTAAGGGTGTGGGGTAGTGAAGATGTGCCTGTTGGTCAAAGGAATAGTCCATCAGGATGGGATTTGCGTGTGGTATTAAAATTAGTTAAAACCTGTGAGTACCTGGAGCATGCACTCACCTAAGGGGTATTCTTGGGTTATGATCCCCGTGAGTGTTCGGAAAAATCACCCATCAAGTAAAGCCATCCGGCTTCAAGAATGCATGGTTCTGTTAAATTCAATTAAGGCGTCATGAGTATCAGTTAACAAAGTTAATTTACCAAAATTACGGTACTGCAGTTGATAGGGACAGTTACTAATAGTGCGAGACTCACCCTGATAATTCAATATTTCAATTCACTATGTGATTTCCAATAGTTTGTTGGGACGTTCCTCATTTACAATTCAGCCGCAATGAATTGGGCGATCGGCAAAGGGAAGCACGGGAGACTGTTAGTGCTCCATCTAAAAAGACATTGCGTTGCATAAATAACAAACACGGCCGAGTCTGGTCAGGATTCTTACCTGATTTCTCATAAGTCGTGTTTGATCTAGGGAAAGCGTTTTGCACAGGATATTAATTCCTCCATGCACTGCACTCTTGTCAAGCCGGCGACACACGGAAGTGAATGCCGGAGTCTGCGGGTATTTCGTTTCCTCGAGGACGCAATGACGCAGCCCCTTGTTGCTAGGCAAGCAAGGTGTAACGTACGTCTAAGGAACGTGCTCGTCACAGGGGCGGTACCACCGTTGCTAGGTGCTGGTCGGACGCTTCCAACCCTGTTTGATTTTACTCGTCCGCCTCATCCGTATTGATTTACATAGCCGATGTCTACATTGACGTCGAATGGTGCCTAAATAGCGATATGTACATTTTAGCAAGGGGTATTTTACATAGGTACTTCTACACATTAGCAATAAGACCACACAATGCACGTCCCCAGAATGTTTTATATAACCAATTGCGCAGTTTAAGACATACATAGCTGGATCCAACATGAGACATGGCTATGCTAAGATTGTCACATAAATCATAAACTTACATTCACTTGGATAATAGAATTAATACTTGGCTTGAAAAACATAAATTATACATTCAAGATCACTTGGGTTGTGAAAATCATAGTTAACCTGCAGATTCAAATCATTAGGGGAGATGCATGGTAAGCCCGCAGATTAACATCACTGGTGCAGAACGAACAATGAGATAGTTAGAAAATAAGATAATCAAAGGAGAGAGTAAGGGTTTGTCCACAACACCGGTTATGGACCAGGATTACTCCTATTCCCCTAGGGCAAGTATTTCTAGAAACAAAAAGAGGAGTATCCCCCGCAGATTGTAGAGTCAATAGTCTGGAGGGTAGACCGGATGGTATAAAAGGAAAAAATCTCCTTTTATTTAAAACCCCTCACTCACCAACCTGGTGGTGACATGCTTCATCATCGGGGTCCACCCTGGTGGCCTAGCGTCACCAGGGTGTGCTTCGACACCTGAACTACAGTGGAGCGGGTTGTGTCTGTAGGTGCAAAAAAATGATATATGTTAAAAATTGTCCTGGTTTAACTCTTAGGAAAAAACTTTATTATAGAGTAACTGAACAATGTTTAAAAAAAATTAATTCCGAGATGGTAGTGGGCAAGTTACGACCGACTCATCTCTATATGTGTTGGTATGTGTTGGTCGACATGTTTCTACCAATGGGACAGTGCCCGGTTTCATCAGGACCAAAATACAGGTGGACAGGCGGTGTGGGCCCCCTAAAAGGCTCACCCTACCTTGATCCCCTGTTAAACCCACCGGCAAAATTGCTAGGGGTGTGAGCGCTCAACTAAATAAGTGAGCTTTACAAAAGAAAAAAGAAGAAAAAGAGACCTGTGGAGAGAAAGGATAAAAGCAAGTGTCAATGGTGAACCTTTATACTCTCCTGTTACGTCGTGGAGTGTCTCTGTTAGGGTGGAATGATTATGCCAGTTCGATATCAAGTTAACCCTCCGGGTGCAAAATGGTGGCACCAAAAGATGCTGCACATAGTCGATTGATCAATATGGGCGTGCGTTTGATGCATGCGGTAAACTGGTGGTGATATTTAGCCGCCTGAATGGCCCCTTATCGTATGTGAATAACACAGCTATTAGAGGTGATTGGGCTGTGCTAAAGAAGGGCTAATCACCTTGGTGCATAGAATAAACGTGACTATTTGGAAGATAATGCTTTGCGTGCATATAGTTGTTGGTTTATCATTTTACTTTGTGAAAATAACCGTAAAAAATAAACACACAGGACTAACATACATTTAACATGTAAAAAAGTACACATGGGCTTTTTAGGCGTGAATCATAGGCTTACTGAATGGAGAGCTCTAGTCTGCTTCATCGGACAGGGCGTAGGCTCTTCGTATCAGGCGAACATATTCTACATTTGCAGAGTATGTGGGGAGAAAAGATGGCGCGTTTTAGTAAAAGAAGCGGAGAAACGGGCGCTGGGGAGAACCCACACCTAACTCGGGTTGTGTTGGTTCAGCGCCTCCGCTTGGGGGCTCGTTACTTACAGTTTGCTTGCGAAGCGATCGGCTAGTGACCTACTGCCTTTGGTCCTTGTCCGGCTAGTGTGGTCGTAGGCTGCTCGGGAGAGTATGTAGGCGGCGGCCGCTTCCGGGGTGGGCGCGGTCGCGGGCTTGTCCGGGGGCGTGGTCACGATAGCATGCGTGATGACGCTGCTAGGACCTGGCACGCCCCGGCTGGAGGTAAACACACACTCGAGTGCGTTTAGGCAATTGGGCATGAGGGCACATACCCAGTAATGGGCAGTGGGGGTAGTTCAACTATGAGGTAGTAACCCTGTGGGTGATGCGCACATGGCGAGGAGTACGGGCTAACCATGTAGGCGCTCGATGTATATACAGAGTGTGGTCCCTGTGGGGACACTGTTAGTTATAAAGCCTGGCACCTGGCGGGGAAAGGGAACATTTGCTAGCCCTATCGGCACACTTAGCTAGCGCAGATTGTGTGGAATGGAGAGCAGCCCCTGGGGGAGGTAGACTCAATGGGGAAGGACATATGTACCCAGGGGTGAACTTAGACCCAGGTCTGTTGTTTAGGGCCAAGTCAACAGGGGTATCTCCGATTCTAGGGCTAAGGGATCAGACCTACTGAAGGGCAATAAGAGCCTAGGAGGGGTCAAGAATTATTTCAGGACGGAGGCCCACGGAATATTATCATTGAGGCCCGTCTTGTGGCTGGACAGTCTGTATATCCAACGCTGTTCTTTCTCATAAAGTCGTGCTTGGACATTGGGACCTTGTTGGATTTGTTCTATGACAGTCCATCGCATATCATTGGGGGTGTGATGCGCTGTCAAGAAGTGGTCAGTGAGTTTGGTGTTATTCTTCTTGCATCTCACTGTACTGCGATGCTCAGATATGCGCAGCTTCACTTTCCGGGTTGTCATTCCTATGTAAGGAATTCCGCAGGAGCATCTGATCAGATATATCACGTTGGAGCTGTTGCAGTTTGTGTGTGATCTCTGTTCCCACGTTTTACCTGGTTCTAGGTCCAGGGTTTTTGTGTTGGCAGTGATGTGGCAGACACTGCAATCTCCACATCTCGAGTGTCCAGTCACTGGTGGTAGACCCCAAATTGCAGTGATAGTGGGGTTTGTGTCGTTGGTGGTCTTTGGCCGGGTGTTTACCAGGCTGTCTTTAAGGCTGCGTGCTTTTTTATATGAAAAAAGGGGTTTTTCCCAGTTGTATTTGCCTGTGCAGAGTATCGACCAATGTTTTCGTATACTTTTGCTCACTTGGTTTGACATTGCGTTGAATGTTGTGACACACGTGAGTGGAATGTTTTCAGTATTTTTGGGTGTGTCCTCGAGTAGAGCTTCTCGCGGTTGGTTCCTTGCTCGTTTCTGACATCTGTTGATGATTGTTTGGGGGTAGCCACGGTTAGTGAGTTTAATGGTGAGGTCTTGCGTTTGTTCCTTGTAGTCAGAGATTTTGCTGCAGTTTCTTCTCAGCCGTAAGTACTGTCCATAGGGCAGGTTTTCCCTGAGTGGACGGGGATGGAAACTGTCAAATCTCAGGAGGTTGTTTTTAGCGGTAGGCTTGAAATGTGTTTTGGTAATCAAGCTCTCATTTTCTTTTTGGATGACAATGTCCAGAAAGACCATATTTTTAGTGTCTATGCTGTGTGTGAATCTCAGGTTAGGATCACAGGTGTTCAGCCAGGAGATAAATGACATGAGTGTTTCTCGTGACCCTTGCCAAATGGTGAAGACGTCGTCTATGTAGCGCCGCCAGAATTTGATATGTGAGCCAAAAGGATTGTTCACTGACAAGACGAATTTTTGCTCAAAGTCGTAGACGTAGAGCCCCGCTACACTTGGGGCAAAAACACTGCCCATGGAAGTCCCCCCTGTTTGGAGGTACAGGGTGCCCTGGTATTCAAAGAAGTTCCTCTTAAGGGCCAGGATGGCACAGTTGACAATAAATTCCCTGGGAGTGCGGTAGTTCCACTCACAATTGTCAAGTGTTTGTCTTAGTACCTCAATTGTCGCATCCTGTGGAATGTTAGTATACAGGCTTTCTATGTCAAAGCTTACCAGAATATAGTCTTCTTCCATTATGATGTTATCCAGAAGGGTCAGTAAACTTTTGGTGTCCCTCAGGTATGTACTTGTACCCTGTACAATTGTTTTCAGGAAGAAGTCGCAAAATCTAGACAGTGGTTCTAACAATGACCCTATTCCTGAGACGATAGGTCGTCCGGGTGGTGGGAGTTTGCCCTTGTGCATCTTTGGCACCACATAGAAATAAGGGATCTTGCCCTCAGTCGTGCTCAGGTAGTCAGCTTCTTGTTTGGATATGTCTCCAGCGGTCTCAGCTGCTTCTACCATGTTGATAATTTCGATGCGTAGATCTTCCGTGGGGTCATTTTGTAGTACTTGGTAGTTGTTGGTATCACTCAGTAGGCGTTTGCACTCTGTATCATAGTCATCTGCATTCATCACCACTAGGCCTCCGCCTTTGTCGGCTGGTTTGATTACTATGCTGGTATCCTTCTTCAGATCTGACAGTGCTTGGTTCTGGGCCCTGCTGTTGTTATTATATTGAGCAGTCTGTGTGAGAGCTTCAATGTCGTTGAACACAGCCTGTTCGAAGGTACTGATTTCCACCGGGATGCTGTGTGGGGGTGGTGTGAAGGTTGATCTTGGTCTGAGACCAGTCTCATTGGTGATTTCACTGGATTCGTCCGAGGTGTTCTTCTCAAAGAATGCTTTGAGTTTGAGTTTGCGAAAGAAGCCTGCTAGTTCGCAATGTAACTTGAACTTGTCAAGAGCTGCTGTGGGCACAAATCCTAGTCCTTTGTTGAGGACTTCAGTTTCTGAGGTGGTTAGTGTACATGAGGATAGGTTTGTTACTAACTCCTCGCATTGCTGGGGCCTGCTTTGTTCGCTGCCGACTTGCTCCTGGTGGTGCTGCCTGTTGTGTCTTCCTCCTCCCAATGTACATTGTTCCCTCGTTTGTTGCGTCCTCTTCCGCGCCTGCCTCTGTTTTGAAAAGGAGGACGGAATTGGTTTTGTGGAAACGGGAATTGCTGGAATGGTGGTTGCCATCCGTATATGGGGAATTGTGGTGGTTGTTGGAAACGGTTCATTTGGGGATGCTGAAAAGGATGGTGCATGGGGTGGTTATACTGTGGCCACTGGTAGTTCCCTCTGTATGTGCCTTGCTGTCTTTGTCATGGAGTTCCGTTGTTGGACCCTACGCTGCTGCCAGAGCTATTGGAGTTGTTACTTGATGCATCCGAGTCCTGATCCGGGATTCCTGTTGTTTTATACTCTGGGTCAGAATAAGGGTAGACCTTCACAAACGAGAATTTCTTAAGGTCTTTTTGAAATTTTTGTACCTTTTGTTGTGTCAGATTTTCCCGATACTCATTTATTTCTTTATTTAGATCATCTAGTTTTTTCTTATAGCCTGTGATGGTGGCTTTTATTTGGCTTTCAGTTAATTGGATCTCTATCAGAATTTTTTCTGATAGTCGTACAGCTGTTTTTAGGATCAGTACAATCCAATCATGCGTGCAGTGCCACGCAATATGGGCCCAGTCCTTTCTAAATTCAGCATCGTCCAGAAAAATGCGTGGGGCGTTAGTGACTAGTAAGCCCTTGGGGGCTATGCTGTTTGTGAAGTACTCCTTCAATATCGTGCCATGTAGGATGGTTCTAATTCGGTTCCGCTTCATCTCCGTCAGTTTCTCCCAGTCAGATGTTTGGGAGATGGTGTTGCTGATGTTAGCATCAGCAAAAACGCTCAGGTCACCCATAATTGCGTCTATTTCCTCCGTGGAATAAGTTAGGCCCGGATTCTCAGCCATGGTTGCTGTGATGTGTACTTGGTGAGTTCTACTGATAAAAGATGTACTCTCGCAGCTGTGCGCTGCCAGGAAATAAGATAATCAAAGGAGAGAGTAAGGGTTTGTCCACAACACCGGTTATGGACCAGGATTACTCCTATTCCCCTAGGGCAAGTATTTCTAGAAACAAAAAGAGGAGTATCCCCCGCAGATTGTAGAGTCAATAGTCTGGAGGGTAGACCGGATGGTATAAAAGGAAAAAATCTCCTTTTATTTAAAACCCCTCACTCACCAACCTGGTGGTGACATGCTTCATCATCGGGGTCCACCCTGGTGGCCTAGCGTCACCAGGGTGTGCTTCGACACCTGAACTACAGTGGAGCGGGTTGTGTCTGTAGGTGCAAAAAAATGATATATGTTAAAAATTGTCCTGGTTTAACTCTTAGGAAAAAACTTTATTATAGAGTAACTGAACAATGTTTAAAAAAAATTAATTACGAGATGGTAGTGGGCAAGTTACGACCGACTCATCTCTATATGTGTTGGTATGTGTTGGTCGACATGTTTCTACCAATGGGACAGTGCCCGGTTTCATCAGGACCAAAATACAGGTGGACAGGCGGTGTGGGCCCCCTAAAAGGCTCACCCTACCTTGATCCCCTGTTAAACCCACCGGCAAAATTGCTAGGGGTGTGAGCGCTCAACTAAATAAGTGAGCTTTACAAAAGAAAAAAGAAGAAAAAGAGACCTGTGGAGAGAAAGGATAAAAGCAAGTGTCAATGGTGAACCTTTATACTCTCCTGTTACGTCGTGGAGTGTCTCTGTTAGGGTGGAATGATTATGCCAGTTCGATATCAAGTTAACCCTCCGGGTGAAAAATGGTGGCACCAAAAGATGCTGCACATAGTCGATTGATCAATATGGGCGTGCGTTTGATGCATGCAGTAAACTGGTGGTGATATTTAGCCGCCTGAATGGCCCCTTATCGTATGTGAATAACACAGCTATTAGAGGTGATTGGGCTGTGCTAAAGAAGGGCTAATCACCTTGGTGCATAGAATAAACGTGACTATTTGGAAGATAATGCTTTGCGTGCATATAGTTGTTGGTTTATCATTTTACTTTGTGAAAATAACCGTAAAAAATAAACACACAGGACTAACATACATTTAACATGTAAAAAAGTACACATGGGCTTTTTAGGCGTGAATCATAGGCTTACTGAATGGAGAGCTCTAGTCTGCTTCATCGGACAGGGCGTAGGCTCTTCGTATCAGGTGAACATATTCTACATTTGCAGAGTATGTGGGGAGAAAAGATGGCGCGTTTTAGTAAAAGAAGCGGAGAAACGGGCGCTGGGGAGAACCCACACCTAACTCGGGTTGTGTTGGTTCAGCGCCTCCGCTTGGGGGCTCGTTACTTACAGTTTGCTTGCGAAGCGATCGGCTAGTGACCTACTGCCTTTGGTCCTTGTCCGGCTAGTGTGGTCCAACCGCGAGAAGCTCTACTCGAGGACACACCCAAAAATACTGAAAACATTCCACTCACGTGTGTCACAACATTCAACGCAATGTCAAACCAAGTGAGCAAAAGTATACGAAAACATTGGTCGATACTCTGCACAGGCAAATACAACTGGGAAAAACCCCTTTTTTCATATAAAAAAGCACGCAGCCTTAAAGACAGCCTGGTAAACACCCGGCCAAAGACCACCAACGACACAAACCCCACTATCACTGCAATTTGGGGTCTACCACCAGTGACTGGACACTCGAGATGTGGAGATTGCAGTGTCTGCCAGCTCACTGCCAACACAAAAACCCTGGACCTAGAACCAGGTAAAACGTGGGAACAGAGATCACACACAAACTGCAACAGCTCCAACGTGATATATCTGATCAGATGCTCCTGCGGAATTCCTTACATGGGAATGACAACCCGGAAAGTGAAGCTGCGCATATCTGAGCATCGCAGTACAGTGAGATGCAAGAAGAATAACACCAAACTCACTGACCACTTCTTGACAGCGCATCACACCCCCAATGATATGCGATGGACTGTCATAGAACAAATCCAACAAGGTCCCAATGTCCAAGCACGACTTTATGAGAAAGAACAGCGTTGGATATACAGACTGTCCAGCCACAAGACGGGCCTCAATGATAATATTCCGTGGGCCTCCGTCCTGAAATAATTCTTGACCCCTCCTAGGCTCTTATTGCCCTTCAGTAGGTCTGATCCCTTAGCCCTAGAATCGGAGATACCCCTGTTGACTTGGCCCTAAACAACAGACCTGGGTCTAAGTTCACCCCTGGGTACATATGTCCTTCCCCATTGAGTCTACCTCCCCCAGGGGCTGCTCTCCATTCCACACAATCTGCGCTAGCTAAGTGTGCCGATAGGGCTAGCAAATGTTCCCTTTCCCCGCCAGGTGCCAGGCTTTATAACTAACAGTGTCCCCACAGGGACCACACTCTGTATATACATCGAGCACCTACATGGTTAGCCCGTACTCCTCGCCATGTGCGCATCACCCACAGGGTTACTACCTCATAGTTGAACTACCCCCACTGCCCATTACTGGGTATGTGCCCTCATGCCCAATTGCCTAAACGCACTCGAGTGTGTGTTTACCTCCAGCCGGGGCGTGCCAGGTCCTAGCAGCGTCATCACGCATGCTATCGTGACCACGCCCCCGGACAAGCCCGCGACCGCGCCCACCCCGGAAGTGGCCGCCGCCTACATACTCTCCCGAGCAGCCTACGACCACACTAGCCGGACAAGGACCAAAGGCAGTAGGTCACTAGCCGATCGCTTCGCAAGCAAACTGTAAGTAACGAGCCCCCAAGCGGAGGCGCTGAACCAACACAACCCGAGTTAGGTGTGGGTTCTCCCCAGCGCCCGTTTCTCCGCTTCTTTTACTAAAACGCGCCATCTTTTCTCCCCACATACTCTGCAAATGTAGAATATGTTCGCCTGATACGAAGAGCCTACGCCCTGTCCGATGAAGCAGACTAGAGCTCTCCATTCAGTAAGCCTATGATTCACGCCTAAAAAGCCCATGTGTACTTTTTTACATGTTAAATGTATGTTAGTCCTGTGTGTTTATTTTTTACGGTTATTTTCACAAAGTAAAATGATAAACCAACAACTATATGCACGCAAAGCATTATCTTCCAAATAGTCACGTTTATTCTATGCACCAAGGTGATTAGCCCTTCTTTAGCACAGCCCAATCACCTCTAATAGCTGTGTTATTCACATACGATAAGGGGCCATTCAGGCGGCTAAATATCACCACCAGTTTACCGCATGCATCAAACGCACGCCCATATTGATCAATCGACTATATGCAGCATCTTTTGGTGCCACCATTTTTCACCCGGAGGGTTAACTTGATATCGAACTGGCATAATCATTCCACCCTAACAGAGACACTCCACGACGTAACAGGAGAGTATAAAGGTTCACCATTGACACTTGCTTTTATCCTTTCTCTCCACAGGTCTCTTTTTCTTCTTTTTTCTTTTGTAAAGCTCACTTATTTAGTTGAGCGCTCACACCCCTAGCAATTTTGCCGGTGGGTTTAACAGGGGATCAAGGTAGGGTGAGCCTTTTAGGGGGCCCACACCGCCTGTCCACCTGTATTTTGGTCCTGATGAAACCGGGCACTGTCCCATTGATAGAAACATGTCGACCAACACATACCAACACATATAGAGATGAGTCGGTCGTAACTTGCCCACTACCATCTCGTAATTAATTTTTTTTAAACATTGTTCAGTTACTCTATAATAAAGTTTTTTCCTAAGAGTTAAACCAGGACAATTTTTAACATATTTCATTTTTTTGCACCTACAGACACAACCCGCTCCACTGTAGTTCAGGTGTCGAAGCACACCCTGGTGACGCTAGGCCACCAGGGTGGACCCCGATGATGAAGCATGTCACCACCAGGTTGGTGAGTGAGGGGTTTTAAATAAAAGGAGATTTTTTCCTTTTATACCATCCGGTCTACCCTCCAGACTATTGACTCTACAATCTGCGGGGGATAGTTAGAAAATAACCTCCCCCGATCAGTGAGAGTGCAGGGACATTCAACTATTAGGAAGGGGCTAGATGGTTACAGTTGCCCCATTTGTTTAGCTGTCTCCTCCCTTTCGTTCAATCCGCCCTGTACTGTTTTTAGGAGGTGTATCCATCTACACTCCTTGTAATTGAGTGATCTCGAGATGGAACCACCTCTGGAGCTCGGTAGTATTTTCTCCAGTACCCACCACCTAATATCTTCGGGTGTGTGGTTATGGGTCTTGAAGTGTTCGACCAGTGGTGCCCCTAGCACACTACACTACACCTGATTCTACTCATATGTTGCAGCACCCGCGTTTTAACCTTTTGCTTTGTCTGGCCTATATAGATTAGGGTACAGGGGCAGGTGATGGCATAAATAACCTGTGCGCTATTGCAATTCGTGAATTGATTAAGCTTGTATGTTCTTGTGTTGTGAGTAAAGCTTGGCCCTTCCTGGCAAAATTCACAGGCCTTGCAACTACCACATTTGCGGTGACCAATCAGAGGCGGGAGGTTCAGTAAATTTCTCAAATCAGGTTGTTTCGGGGGTTCCAAGTAAGCTTTCACCACTGTGTCTTTCACATTCTTTCCCCTTCTGAAAGCAAACAGGGGTTCCTGCTTCATCTGTAGTTCACAGGAAACCAAATTCCAATACTTCTTTACGATCTTCTTTATATCATTGCTTTTTGTATTGTACGTAGTGACGCATACTATGCCACTGCATTCTTTAGATTTTTCTTTAGTTTCCAGTAATTCAGCTCTCGGCTGATACCAAGCGCGTTTTTTGGCACGTTTCAATAGGCCCGAGGGGTATCCACGGCCTCTCAATCTCCTGGTTAACTCCTTCGCCTCTCGAAAGAAATCTTTCCTCTGGGAGCAGTTCCTGCTTAGCCTGAGGTACTGCCCATAGGGCAAATTATCTCTCAAGTTCCTTGGATGGTGGGAGCCATACATGAGTAACGTGTTCCGCTCCATGGGCTTTCGATATAGATCGCTGTAGAGCAACCCATCTTCTGCTTTAAAAGTCAAGTCCAGGAAATCAATTGCTTCCCTGCTTTGCGCCATTGTGAACTGGATGTCCTCACTTCTGTTGTTCAACCAAACCCAGAAATCATTCAACTCCATTTCGTCCCCTGACCAAATCATTAGGACATCATCGATGTAGCATCTCCACACATCGATTTTGTCAAGAAAGGGATTTGCGAGGTCATACAGATGTTCCTCCTCCTATCTGTCCATGAAGATGTTCGCCAGGCTCGGGGCATATGTTGCGCCCATGGCCACCTCTTTACATTGGTAATAGAATTGTCTTTTGAACACAAAATAGTTCCTCATCATCGCTATATACAATAGATTAACCAAGAATTCAGTTGGAATCCAGTGCGGTCTGCTCCTTTTGTTCAGTGTACATTTAATTACCTCAATCGCTCCATCTTGGGGAATCGATGTATACACCATTCTCCTTTTGATTTAAACTTCCCCCTCTAACTACAGGCTATCCTTCTGTCACAGTCCTGTTTCTATTACGTTGTATGACGGCCGCTTCCTTACAGTTCGAAGCCGCTCACGTGATCAGGTCACGTGTCCCCCGCCCCGGGACCTTGCCCCTCTAAACCGTCTCCCTTTCGAGCCTCATCCGCTTTTCGGCATCTGTCCGACTTAGACGAACGCCTGTCTGGATCCAGTCCATGGAGCACTGGTAAGTCCTGCTCTAACCTCATGCTACCTTTCACTATAGGATACCGGTCAGACGCAGATTGTCCCTCGGCATTTCCCCTCGAGACCCCCCTCACTGGGACCACTATTCCCGTCGCGCTGCATGGATTTCCCATTTCCCTGGTCCCCATGCCTTAATTTTAGGGCACATGTCCGCCTCGAGCTTGTTATCCCCGAGCCCGGCTCTCTTTCCGCGCCATTACAGAACCCCCATCGGGCAGTTGCCACCATGAGAATCTTTCTTTGTAATTATCCCTCTGTGGACTGAACAAAAGGCCGTCTCTGTATTTACCCATTCTTTTTCTTTAGGTGAGCTGCCTGGGGCTAAAGACTTCCGCCCAAGTTCTGAAATTCCCGAGCAGTTTGAATCTTGCCCACACATTAAATATATAGGAGAGCTCTGATTTGGAGAACACTACGGTATGTATGTATATACTTATGCATCGACATCTGGTTGCAGCGCCACCCTTTTAAATCTTCATTTTCGAGGGATTAGCTAACAGTCAGCTTTATTTTCGTTCCCTGCAGCTCGGATTTGAAAAAGTGTTTGCCTCCTCTAGCGTGACGATCTAATGCAGAGGCCTTTTCTAAATGTAGAACCAGTCTGCAAAACTCCCGTTTAGACAAGGTACCGTGGGACGTTTGACGTGTTTCCCCCCTCTATGTGTATTGCGCGTATGTATTGTTGTTTATCACTTCCCTGGGTGAATCTTCAGTCTGATGTGTGCACTTTTTTTACACTACGCAGGTTGATATCTCTAACTTTTCTTTTATCCATGGGTACATCTGGTCCCTAATGGTGTTGCACCCAACACTATTCAGCTAATCTTCCTTTCTTGTTTAAACTCTTTCAGCCACACTTTTTTCACCTGCAAATGTCGTCCACCTCCCTGGTGGGCCCAGATAATTCTTCTTTTCGGCCAAAGATATTTTTAACCCCTGGAGTTCTCTTTTTAAATATGTATTCCTAATGTAAATGTATTTGAGCTTGTAAAGCGCACTGCTACCCGTCAGGGGTTTCCTGGCGCTGTATAACTCTGGGGAACCCGTCCTGGCTTTCCCTGTGGGATGGCCCCTGCTGGGAGTCCCCAAGGTGGAGCCAGGCATCCCTGGAATTGATGGGGCCGTTGTGGAGATTAGGCAAGCTAATGCCCAGAGTTGCCGAGTGGAACCCCTGATTAGAGTAAGCACCGAAGCGAGAATTATCGAGTCCGCTGACCCAAGTCCACGACCCTGCCGCGTTGGGAATTGAACCCTGGTCCCGGGCCGGCTTCTGCTCCCGGGTCTGCCGCCTCTAACCAGTGAGCCACACCACTCCACTCTAATGATAAGTCTAAGTCTCTTAGTTGCCACATTTGAATTTTCCTCTATGTAACATGCCCTACTTGCCTCCTTTATAGACTTTCCTACGCCCTGTGCCCCCCCGCCCACTCCTGCCCTGATGAAGGTGTACCCCGGCTGGGGTCTCACACCGAAACACGCGTTGGCACCTTTACCATCTGAGAACCAACCGACTGATCTGGGAGAACATTCCAACTACCCCCACTAATCTCAAATCATTACAGTTCTGCGGAGTGACTTGTGAATGTGACTGTTATATTTATTTTGATGTGAGAAGTATGCATGTGTATGTTTGGTGAGATTAGATTGTGGTTTTGTGTGCGGGCCATGGTGAGGACATATTGGTTTTCTAATTGATGCTACATTATCTTCCTTTCGAAGAATCATTTGCTATGCTGTGTTATTTCCTTTATCATGAATTCTGTGTAACTCAGCTGTTTTTATGAAATGCATGATTTGAAAACATATTGCTTTGAAAAACAATTTAATAAAGAACAATAAAAAATACAGTATCTTTTTATATGTTATTAAGCACTGTTCCTTGAATTTCCTGTGTGGCTTGAGGCTAGTGTTAATATATTTGGACCTCATCTGAGGCCACTTTGTACATTGTAGGCAGGTATTCTCCTTCCTCCTTGATCTGTAGTTTTGGAGTATACCAAGGCTTCTTTCCCCCCCCCACCTTTTCTGAGATTACCTTTTTCGGGATGACACAATTAAGTGCAAGATCAACCCAATTGTTAAAATTATCATTGGCAACAATGGGGTTAGGGTGAGGAAGAGGAACGGTGTCCTTGAGATTACTAATAAAGGTGTCTAAGGGAAGTTTCGACCATTCGCGAGCCATTTTTGTAGCTCTAACAATTGGTATGTTAGTATTTGATAATGTCCAATTAAAAGGGAGTATGAGGTGATCTGACCATGGAATAGGAACTGTCGGGTTTGTCTGATTGCTTCAAGGTTCACAGGATTTAATCAGCGGTTCATTAAACATAAATTGAGTCAATCGAAACAAAACAAGATTGCAAATCCAAACCTTTTGGAGTATATCAGGTTATTTTTATAAATGAATTGCATTCATAAATACCCTATTTTCCAATGATAAAAATGATAACAAATTAAGTACATTTCATATTGTTGCAACAAGTGTGAAGAAGGTGATGTTTAGTGCTCAGTGACATAGTGTGCCGGGGTGAAATATAAATTAGTGACTTTAGATACAGTGGGGGAAGGGGCGATATTGGAGAGTGATACACTAGTTTAAAGTCAGTTCTGTGGACCACATCCGTTGGCTATGCCACACAGTACTTCTAGCTGGTCCAGAGGAATAAACTGTTGATGTTTCGACCCTAGAAAAGCCCTTTTTGTGGGTCAATGCGGGTCTTCTGCAGGACTGGGGGGGCAGGGAGATTGGTTGGCAGAGAGCCTGTTGAATAAATTAAAATTCAGTGAGGTAAGGATTTGCGTGGGTAATCAACAAGCAAAGCTTGTAGGGAGGTACTGTTAACTCACCTCCGGTGACCCGCCGTCCTAATTCTATACTAATCCATGCTACTTTAAGAAATGTCAAACACAAGCGGTTTAGAGAGAGACCCTCGGCGGACACCCACAAGTGTGGGTCGTTCTGTCAAACTCTTCCATGACACTTGTGGGTGTCCGCCGAGGGTCTCTCTCTAAACCGCTCGTGTTTGACATTTTATTAAAATAGCATGAATTAGTGTAACGGGACGAACCACACTAATGGGTGTCCTCCGTTCTCTTTCTCTAGACGTCATATGTTTGGTAGCCAACTGAATTGAAGAAAAAGAATAGGTCTCACCTACTGGATTATTATGACCGAGTAGGCTCGTTTGCTCAAATCAGGAGAGTCATTGGACACACAGGTTCATATTGTAGAATCAGGACCAGTGAAGAATGGGTTATTAATCATAGCACCCGTTTCTTCCCCAGAACATACCCACAAGGGACCCCTTGTCAGCCATAGTACAGTGACACTCTACAAGTCGAGCCTGGGTGTACCCACGGCAGGTCCCCGGAGGTGAGTTAGCAATACCTCCCTATAAGCATTGCTTATTGATTACCCATGCAAATCCTTACTTCACTGAATTTTAATTTATTCAACAGGCTCGCTGCCAACCAACCCCCCTCAGCCTATCCCCCCAGTCCTGAAGAAGACCCACATTGACCCACAAAAAGGGCTTTTCGAGGGTCGAAACATCGACAGTTTATTCCTCTGGACCAGCTAGAAGTACTATGTGGCATAACCAACGGATGTGGTCCACAGTACTGACTTTAAACTAGTGTACCACTGGCCAATATCTCCCCTTTCCCTTTCCCCACTGTATCTAAAGTCACTAATTTATATTTCATTTTGCACAATATGTCACTGAGCACTAAACATCACCTTCTTCACACTTGTTGCGACGATATGAAATGAACTTAATTTGTTACCATTGGAAAATAGGGTATTTATGAATGCCATTAATTTATAAAAATAACCTGATATACCCCAAAAGTTTGGATTTTCAATCTTGTTTTGTTTCAATTGACTCAATTTATGTTTAATGAACCGCTGATTAAATCCTGTGAACCTTGAAGCAATCAGACATACCCGACAGAACCATTCTTTATATAGTTTAATACTGCCCAGGTTCTGAGGGATACTGGGTTACCCCATTGTAACTTACCATGGAATAGGAACAGCATCCTCTACCAGAAGGTGGTCTATGTTGGAGAATATAGGATCCAACAGATGTCCTTTAATATGTGTGGGACTGTTCAATTTTAACATGAATGGGAACATTGCCAATTCCTCAACTAATACCATTGTGGGAGCAGATATATCATCATTGAAATGCAGGTTAAAATCACACAGGATTGTAAAGTTGGGGGAGACACTGGTTATATTTGCTCCTACATCCGGTAGATTCTTCCTGAAAAGACTAAAAGGGCCGTAATAACGTGCGTTAGCTTCAGGAAGCTAGACCGCTAACCCGTGCCCAGTAAATCTTCCCCCCGACGCCCCCAAGCTTTACCACAGCAATTCAGTGCAAACATTAGCAATTCTTTAAGACACACAGTCATTTTTGTTAAAAATACAATTTAAAGCGAGGCTAAGTGGCTAAAATTCAAATGTTTATTTCCCAGCTCTACCGAGGAGTCACCAAAATGCTTCTGCCAATTAAAGAGGCATTAAAGGGGTCAGATGTAAGGATGCTGAATAATCCTGGTAGGGATGCCATGAGAGCGGCAACATTTGAAGCTACGCAACCTTGTTGAATTCGATATTAAATCCACTGGGAGATGGCGGGGTATTAAGAGAGGTGGTGCTACATGGTCATAGCTCAGAAAATTAAGACACACACTTGTAAATTGATATTGAAATGTTATAGTCTGTTGGCAAAATTCTTTGGCTGGCCACTGTAAGTCACATTGCATTACTCCAATATTCCCATTGCAAGGCAGATAAATCGAATGAGGGTTTGAATGAGTAGACTTATCAGGTGCGCAAACATTTATCTTGGCAACCTTATTAACTGCACTGGCTTGAGGGATTAAGGAGGACCTCTCAATTCCTTTCTGATAGGTGGCAGGAGTAGTAGATGCTACACTAGAGGGCAAGTCAAATGCAAGAAATGCAGGTACAAGCAATTTACGATCCTTCGGTGGGCAGCAAATAATTTCATAAGCATACAGTGGTTCAAGAATATTTTACTAACTTCCCCTACATATTATGAGAGGATTGTTATTAGTACAAATGTGTGAATCATTGTCAGACCTAAAATTATCACGATTTCTTTAAGGGCAACATAGAAAAAAATGACTGTCTTACAAAACTCAGTAAATCTTAATATAGAGTGAGTCCAACATGTGTTTATGCGATTTTCACTGCTTTGGTTTGCTGAGTAGACCTGATTGTGATTTATTTTGTGAAAATCTACTTTTTCAAATCCTTATTTTTTGGGAACTACCAGTGATTGTGATCATTGTTTTTTTAATGACTAGGGATTATGATCATTTTTTATTGTAGGCTCCATGTCCATCTTATGTTTTTTTTACTTTATTTTATTTGAGGACATTTCCACACCATATAGAACTATGCTTTGATAATGTCATCGTAAGGTTGTGCACCCCATATCTCCTATTCACCCACCCCCAATAATTTTTTCTAGTACACCAAGTTTATGAACATTTCTTAAACCAACAATGGCATGCAATGGCCATGTTCAGGAAATGAGCTATAACCAAGCTCTGCTGCCAATGCCATGGTCAGTTCTGGGGTCATTGAGTTTTGGCACATGGGCTCTGGGGGAATGTGGCTCTGTTCAAGGTGTACTAATGGCTAATGAGTGTGCTCTGCCTGTAGAGCTTGCTATCCAATGGTTTATAAGGGCTACAGTGGCTTCTGTAGTTCATACATATAGAGAATGGGCACCGGTGAGGAAAAGGCCATGACCTTCACACAAAAACATTTTGAGGGGCATAAGTATATCAGCAATAGTTTTGTTTTGATGGCAGGGGGTGGACCT
This sequence comes from Lissotriton helveticus, assembly GCF_964261635.1. NCBI lineage: Eukaryota > Metazoa > Chordata > Amphibia > Caudata > Salamandridae > Lissotriton > Lissotriton helveticus. The sequence goes on along the minus strand of NC_136063.1, from coordinate 1,705,544,284 downwards.
TCGTTGTAGGGTTGAACTAGCAGTGTACTACCATATGACAGTTAATGCAGGATTAGGAGGACTGGGCTCAGAGCATGACTGAAAGTCACACGTTGAACTCATAGCCCATTAGACACTTTCAAAGGCCACATCCAACAGGTATAGTATATGCAGTTCAGTGTGCATGGCCTTTGAGTGTAGAATGTGATTTTGTTATATTAGCCAGAGGACAATGGCTATGTCAGAGGAATAGGGAATGGATACAAAGCATGGCCAATGACAACACCTTGCACTCATCTCAGGTAATTTCCAGCAGGTTCTGGATCCACAGAAACTGAGCACAGGCAACGGGCAAATACCTTGCCTTGTTCCTAGTGCTTGTAGGGCATGGTTTAAATCTGCGAGCAGAGATCATGGGGCAAGGATGGGCCAGTGGGTGTGATCAAAGGTTACGTCTTGTGTCATGTAGTTTGATCCATCTATACTTGCCCATAAGCAATGTGCAGCAGGATCCTTCTGTAGCAAGAGGCCAAAGGACAAGATAACAAAATGAAAATAATTCACTGAAAAAACATGGCCGTTTATTCAGATCATTCCACTTAAATTCTTCATGGAATGCAATGGCTAATTTTCAGAATCTAAGCAATGGCAATTCCAGAGTGTTTGTGAGCTCCCCAGCCATAACTCTTCCCCTTATATTGCCCATGACTTCCCACATGACACCAAAGATGATAACGCCAAACGCAACAGTAAAGAGCAGTGACAAAATGTGTCACATTGACATTATTGATGTCACGCCTTAAGCTGCTAATTAGCACAGTGGCTGAGCACAGAGCATGGCTGAAGATCATGCCCAGCTCTCAAAATATGCTGAGTATTATGAAGGGTGGTATCACTGGGTTCTATGATACAATAGACTGACCACAGGGCTATTATGAAGGTCAAGCCTAGCGCCCAGAAAGCACTGGATATGGCCAATAGCTGTGACCATTGGATTATGTCCAAGCCCAGAGAGCACTTCTAAAGGCTATGAACAACTGCCATTTGGGAAAGGGTGTAAAGTGCAGGCTCCTTACACACAGCCAAAACCATGTGCAACAGTCCTTGGAGTAACAACATTGAGTACAGGGTCTGAACAAATGGCAGCCCCTTTGCCCATTGACTGTTTGAGATGCCAAATTAAGGATTAGAGCCGAGTATCCATTCCTTAGTGTATGATGTGACTGAGCACCAGACCCTGTGCTTGGAGCTGGATGGCTACAGCCAAAACGTTCTCTGGCTCTGACTCTCTTCTTCTCAATGAAAGGCCTGGACAAAGGTCAAAGCCTCCTCACAAATCCTAATAAAAAGGGCCAATAGTTAAGACCACTGCACTACATGGTGCAGTGTCTTTGTGCACCTTCAGGTATGTCATCTTCGATGCCAATGTGATCTGACTTCACCTGTAATGTTATTTGCGATTCAATTGTTGATGTGATCTCCGCATAATTGACTATCATGATGATGGGCCACTTCAGAGCACTTTGTGTGAAGGAAGAGGTGGTTTTAAAGAGGCTGGAAAAGAGTTAAATATCAGGAGCAAGTTAATAGGATTGGAGGTAGTCCCTTCGAAGAACTAGTCATGGTATCAGCACTTCCTGAACATCAGAAATTCAGCTTTGAATGGAAGACAGAGGGAAAGAGATCCATAAGGTTGAGCCATTTGAATTGACAGAAGTGTGTCGCCCTTCCTTGGTATACAGGAAGTGTTTTATGGATAGCCAGTGGTTGCTGCCTGAATGAAAACACCCAAGTGACACATTTGCGGCATACTGTAAGAGTCTTCAAGGCAAGTGCATTTTCAACTCATTGAGTGACTGAGAGTGCAAGGACTCGTACAGTGAATGGTGTGATCTATTCTTTTTTGGGCCATGAGTGGATGCTGCTAATAATTTCTCTGTTTGTACCGGATGTCCCATTAGTACCACAAAGAGAGTTTTTATTGCGACAATTGCTGATGGACGAACTTACATTCAACTTTAACATAAATATAGCTAGTTTCTCATTTATTCATCAATTTATTAATTTAGCTATTTTTATTGAACTTCTCTCTTGATTCAGGTTAAAGGCAACCCATTCCTTACACATGCAAACATTTATTTAACTGTTATTACAGTATACCCAAGTGTACATCTTTTTGCAACTAACAGCGAGTAACATGCTATTTCAGTTCATTATAGGGTAGCAGTGTGGTACGCCAAAGGCCCGGGTAGCAGGGCTTTGGGTTTTAAGTAAGCTATTGATAGCCGGTGATAGTGGTAACAAGGGTTTCACCAGTACACTCAATAACAATGTTCATAAAAGTTATTAATATCACACTTCACCATTTGAGATACTGTTTGAAAGAGAACAATTAAATATTTGAAAAAAACAGTATTTTGCTTTGGACGAGGAACGTAAAAGCAGTTAATTATTACTGTTATAATTGGACAAAAAGCACTCCACAGTTCTTAGGGTGGCCTGAGGAGAAATCACTGGAGCTGTGCTTTGTCGTCTATTAAAGCACAGCTGTTTGTCAATTAGAATGAGGGAAATATCCCTGCTGTTTTAGACTGGTGTAATGGGCATGTTACTCTATCAGGCAAATTGTGATCTGAGGGCGCGAAACCATCACAGCACGGCACTTCACGCAAAGCATCCCTGCATCAGATACTTCCATGAAAACTTCAATTTCAAATATGAGTGTTACAATTACATTTTTTTCAGATGTAGATTAGTTATGTTTTGTTGGCAGCCCTCTAAAAATTTACAACACAAAAATACCTATTCATAAATATCATGAAATATTTTGTAAAAGAACAATGTTGCAAGAACATAAAATATTAGGGAGCATATATATGACCTGGTTTGCATCGCATTTGCTCCATGCAACGTGGTACATGCACAATGCAAACCTTCAGTTAGATTTACGAAGCGACACAAAGCCACTTTGTGTGGCCCTGAGTGGCTCCAAAATCTGAGGTAATGCAACGCAGCGCTAATCGCTGCATTGCCTTACATTGCCTTGGAAAGGCTTAGGTTGGCAACCTAAGCCCCGCTACCCGGGCCTTTGGCGTACCACACTGCTACCCTATAATGAACTGTAATAGAATGTTACTCGCTGTTAGTTGCAAAAAGATGTACACTTGGGTATACTGTAATAACAGTTAAATACATGTTTGCATGTGTAAGGAATGGGTTGCCTTTAACCTCAATTAAGAGAGAGGTTCAATACAAATTGCTAAATTAATAAATTGATGAATAAATGAGAAACTACCTAAATTTATGTTAAAGTTGAATGTATGTTCGTCCATCAGCAATTGTCACAATAAAAACTCTCTTTGTGGTAATAATGGGACATCCGGTACAAACAGAGAAATTATTGGCAGTACCCACTCATGGCCCAAAAATAATGGATCACGCCATTCACTGTATGAGTCCCTGCACTCTCAGTCACTCAATGAGTTGAATTCATGGCCTCAAGCACTCGACTTGAAGACTCTTACAGTATGCCACAAATGTGTCACTTGGGTGTTTCCATTCAGGCAGCGACCACTGGCTATCCATAAAACACTTCCTGTATACCAAGGAAGGGTGACACACTTCTGTCAATTCAAATGGCTCCAATCTTATGGATCTCTTTACCTCTGTCTTCACATTCAAAGCAGAATTTCTGATGTTCTGGAAGTGCTGATACCATGACTAGTTCTTCGAAGGGACAACCTGCAATCCTACTAACTGGCTCCTGATATTTAACTCTTTTCTAGCCTCTTTAAAACCACCCTGGGCATTGCGTGGGTGTTCTCACGCATTTCCCATGGATTGTGATGCATTCCCAGATCTACGAGAATGGTGCAAGGGTGGTGCAAATGGTGCAATGTTGCCTGTGTTGGTGCTAGGCATCCAAACGGCACCAAGACGGTGTGATCCATTCATTTCGGACCATGAGTCGATGCTACTGCAATTTGCAATGAGTTGTGTTACTCTAGATTTATGAATCCTCTCAAGGCAAAGCAAGGTGGCCTTGTGTGGCTTCATAAACCATATTTTGGGATTGTTTCACACATGCACCACGTTGCCTGGTGCAAGAGTATGCAACTCCCCTTATAAATGTGGTCCTAAAAGTACAGGAACAAATGCAGAATAAACTGGACAATTATATGAAAAGAATTCCAACAAATAGAACATATTTCAACTTCCACATCTTTTTAATTCGTTTCATGTTTTCAACACCAATTTACAAAAATGAAATACACAATAATCGTGTATTCATGCAACGTAAGCACATGGCCCCATTTGTTGTTACATGCTGTTGTTGATCATTCAATAAAGTGCCTAAATACCCACTTAACTCTATTGTGCATTCGCAGTCTCACTTAACTTTTTATTCAGTTTGAAGTCCCACAGTCTTCGAAGCCAAAAGGGTTGGAAATATGGTGATCCTTTCCCTGAGCAAGAGAAGTAGGTTAAGGTTTGGGTCACAGCTTCCATTCATTCTATTTTCAAAGAGTTTTTACAACTGAAAATAAAAAAAAATGCATACAACAAAATCATGGACGGTGCTTAATCTGTGCCAGAGGCTGCCGGTATTAGACACAATCACTCCTTTTTTGGGGGACCTGAACTTATTATCAATTATCAGGTCACACAATGATTTCTTCTTTAATGCCGCGTGATACTTGTTGTGATATTGGCAATGGAACACAGGGGTGGGCATGTAGTTTGATCAGTTAGTTTAAATTCTGTTGGTTGTAATACGTGTAAGACTTTACTATTGTGCCAAGGAAAATACATGTACTGTTACTTTGGCTCTGCAAGTCCAAGGAGAGGACGTTATCTTTCATATGCAACTTAAATAAAAAAGGTAAACGTCATACGTATTTAATTTATATTGTGCTAGGCAGTACTTTCCAATTCAATTTTCGCGATAGAACAATATTGAGGCTTAGAAATGTGCTGTATGGAGATTGAGAAAGTGTATACTCATGTTGTTATAACTGTGTAAATTAAAAACATGAAGTCAGTAGGCAAAAAACGATATAATCAATTATGTGATAAGCAAAGGCATTGTCCAGGCAGCAGATTAGGCATTAGCATTTAGAAGACAAAATTAATCCCTAAAATTTCATAGGAAAGGATTAAGCACATTTTCATACCCCGGGTCCTGCTTTCTGTTTGACTGTTCACATTTACAATGTAATAAAGCTGCACTCGTCCGTTCACAATGTTAGCCAAGTCTGCCTCGATCGCCCTACTCCCATTGTACAGATACATTCAATTCGGTTTTATAGAAATCTACTTCCATAATTGTATCTTTTTATGCTATTGAAGTCAATTTTGTAATCCCTTATGTAGGTGTTGGCAATATGTAATATTCAAATGTTTGACGGCAAGGTGTGTTTTGTCTGAAATCAGACGGTTGAAGCAGGCAGTTTGAAGGTCAGCATGGGTGAATGAACAAAGGATTACATACATGCAAGTTCCGAAGACCTTTTTGTAAAGGGGGAAAACATGCTCATTGAAGTTTTAGAATGTTACCTTGAGAAAAGTAATCCGGAGAGGTAGAGAAAAGTTATTCTGCAGTTATTCATTGATGGGCTGACAGTTTTGATGTATTTAGAACCGTAGAAGATATTCTGTGGCTTATACAAAGGGGTCTATTCCTACTATTTTTTTTATCACGGCGAATGACACACATTTCTATTTCTATATATATGAGGCAGTAGATGTAAATGTCAAATGCAGACAAACGAATTATTCTCTTTCATCTTTCTATTCGGAAAGTTCCTTGCTTTATGTCCAAATCAAATACCCATAATGCTTCCTTGTGGAAGGCTGAACCTTTTCAGACAACACTTGAAAATACACAAAAGTTTTTACTGATCAGCAATGTGGCAGTTAGGCAGTCCTTGTCACAGCAACTGTCCAATGCAAAATCAAAACGCTGCCTCAACAGACTTTGACTTGCAGGGGTTATCAAAGTCGAACAGTCATTGCTAACTCTTGAAAGGTGGTGTACAGCAGTACTTATTCTTCAGGCAGCACATGTATCATTCCGCAAAAATATATATTGTTCAAGCAGTATTAATCTTCTGGAAAACATTTTTTTTAATATTAATTCTAAAAATGTTCTTCTGTTTGCGAGTCTGTATCTCAGTTTTAGGTTCATGGAATTATGGAACCACAATCATGGCACACCACACTTTATAGGTAAGTGCACTTTCTTTGTGGCACTCTTTTATACCTTGTTCCTTGCACGGACTCTTCTTTCGGCTAAACAGAAGAATTGTGAGTGGGACCATGTTGGTCACTGGTGGACAAACAGTACTTGAGCTGCTCTTCACAGAAAGAGGTAAGTTTCACAGTCTTGGCCAGGTAGGAGGAATGAGCAATGGCAAGAGCAGGTTCAAAGACTAACTGTTTGTAGCTATATCTTCATGGGAATTGGAAGGAGTTATTAAATGGCAAATAAGGGTTGCAATTCAAAGACTCCATGTAGCAATGCAGGATTGTAGTGTAGGGACTCACATAGCCGGCATTAAGGCAGTGCAAGTGGTGCAGCCGCACTGGGCACTGACCTCGGGTGAGGGGGCGGTGTGTTTAGCAATAACTTACAATTTCAAAACACCTTCTGCAGAGTTCCTTGTGCATCCAGCTTTCATGCAGCAATAAGAATGTTGCATTTAGAGTATTTTCCAATGGCATAAAGTAGCGCAGAGCGTTAGTATGCCTGCTGCAAAGAACACATACCATGAAAATCACAAATCTGTATTTTGCATGGATAGTTGGGTGGATTAGTGCTTTTGTCACAGAGATCCTTGCGTTATCACAGTACATAACATACATCCTTAATGTATAACAGTGATAGTTAAGAACTGGCATCAAAGAGCTGCATGCAAACTGCATAAAATAGTTAGGATGTTATGTTTTTCCCCCGTTTTTCATTATCTATTTCTAATGTTGCTGAAAAAGGGTTCATTTGGGTAGATAAGCATTCTTATTAGTAAAGCCAGCTTATACCAGTGCTTTAAAATGAATGAAATGTATATGAGTGAGGCGCTATGGAGAGATGAGGGGCACTTTTGCCCAGTGGTAGTCAGGGAATCCGAGGAGTAGGTCAAGGGGGCTCCAAAACTGATTGTCGCACCAGGTGCCACCAGCGCTAGGGCCGGCCCTGTGGACTCACATAACCACTGGTCACTGAATAGCTAGAGCAACACATTAAACGGTAACACAGACTCTCACAGAAGTTCAGCACAGACACATTGGGCCTGATTCACAAAGATAAACTTACTGGTTTATCTAAGTTACTATTTTTTTAGGTATTCACAAACTCTGAGTTATTAGTAAGTTTACAACTGTGGAGATTCAGCAGTCGAGGAGGAAATATCTTTTTATGTGCAAAGATCTCCACCCAACTGCGGACTCTCAGAAGGCATTATTGACACTGAAGGTCTACAAACAAAGGGAAGATACCACCTCACTAGATATTTCCCTCTACTAGCAGCTCAGAAATACGTTGAAAGAACATTTCTCAACATTCCCCAAAACACCCCCACGCTCTTGGCTCTGATTTTGACTTACAAATCACCATCTCCTCAAGGGTTGATCAAAAAACTATATAATGGAACCTCGAAGGGGTGCTGAGTTATAAGTCACAAGCTAGGGGGAAATGGGAACAAGATCTTAGTACACATTTACCTGACATTATTTGGAGATAATGTCTTCCTCAAATGCATCAGGTTTCTTTTAACAGTTAAATAATAATAATCCACATTTGTAAAGCGCACAATCACCCGTAAGGGTCTCTAGGCGCTGGGGGCCGTCGGGAAGATTAAGCAAGATATTGCCCAGAGTCACATGGTGCTGGGCTAATCTGCCGCCGTGCCAGGGATCGAACCATGATCCCCAGATTCCGGAGTCAGTCGCCCTAGCCGCGGCACCACACCTCTTCCTACAGGCTACTGTGGTTCAAACTTATGCAGTGAGTGCACTTTAACCTGCGTAGACTTCATTTTATGGGTCTGATGGATGACCAGGTGGGTGTTCGGTGTCACCATTCTAGGGAAATCTGCTTCCACAAAGCGTGGTCTTGTACTTCAATAGCTACATTCTGAGCTTCAGTATTCAAAACCTTACACCAAATACTATCAATCAATTTGACCCCTTCCCCCTTTTAGGTCCTGCTGTATTATACCAAAGATATTCCCAAAGCAACATGTAGATATGCTGCCAGGCTCTTCTCTTTGCAAAAAGGAGCGTGGCCCCTGAAAGAAAAGACTGGATTGAAGATCTAATTTACTGCAACAACGCAAAGGACACTCCGTTGTGTGGTACTTAATGACTGAAAATTATTTGTTTACTAATGTGAGCTTATCTATCAGTCACCAGAAACCAAGATTCCCTGGACCCTACCTAAACTTTGTATTTTACCAGATGAAATGAAACATGATATACTGTTGGTGTGCCTCATGATGTATTATCTGAATGTTTATTCCTGTGTACTTCAAGGGATATACGTCATGCGTTTTTGTATGCCCACTAACCCATGATTACACATTAGTGTCTTTGATGTATATATGTTGAATTTGCTGATGAGAAATGTTAAATGTTGTCTTAAAAAAAATCATAAATATATTTTTTTTAAAGTCTACACTAACCATCAAATTCACAGAAAAACATGAGCTGAAGATAATGCACACTTATCCTTCCTGACTCAGTACCCAAAACCAATCATAATTACCAGGATAGAATCATTCGAAAAAAGGAGAAACACACAGAAGCGGGTTTCTGTATTCAATCAGAAGTCTATAATCGGCAGAGAACCAAACTGCAGATACTAGGTAAAAATCACTAATATTTGTGATTAAGGAACTGTTAAGATCTTCCTCCCCAGTACATACTTCTCTGCTGTTCAAGTAGTTTTCAGCTGAATTTCTTTTTAAGATTACATAATACTGGATAGATAGAAGTAATGGTAAAGCATTTATATAGGTTATTGGTAAACATTTGAAGTATATAATTCGTTTTGTAGGAAAATGCCCCTTTTGCCTGTGTTGCCCCTGCTTTCTGACAGATTTTATTCATGCTTTTGGACTTGTCCAGAACCCAGTGTAGGTGTTCTGACATGTACAAACATGCTGAATTGGTATACCCTTAACTGGCATATTTAACTTAACTGTAAGACCCCATTATAGCGTTCCAAGTGTACCTAGGACTTGTAAGTTAAATGCCACTAGTGAACTGCAGCACCCATTGTATCACCAATAGAGCGACAGTGCGAAACATGTCTGCAGGTTTTCCACCGGTATCTTGGATGTGCAGGTTTAAACTGCAAATTCAACCTGTCAAACTAACCCCTTTTGTCAGACCTAAAACTCTTCTTTAACATATTAATAAGCCACTCCTTAGTAGGCCTTAAATGCTCATAAGGCAGGGGGCATGATATTTAAAAGTATGGCATGTAATGTTTAATGTGAAACGTCCTTACAGTGACAAAGCCTTAAACGCTATTTCCACTGTAGCATGGTTAGCTTCCCATAGAAAAGTATTTTGATACATTACTACAACTAATAATGTTATCTCCTCCTAGAAACCAGATAAATCAACTAATTGTTGGGATTTTTTAACTATTTATTGCAAATTCAACTAATTGGTAAATTCAAATTTGCACTTAATATACTTTTTTTAAAGTATTTTTTTAAAGTTAGCTTTAATCTGCCAAAGCCTTTAGATGCCCGAATATAGCATGTTACAATGCATGCATTCAAAACACGGTAGTTTACAACATAGTTGTTACAAGGACCGCGTTGTTACCATGCGTGTCATTACACCGCAAGTTGTATCAGCGACTTGCTGTAGGGGGCACGCTGGACTTAGGAATAGTATTATTTACTATTCATACTCCAATGTGTTGGATTTAAAATACAACACATTCCCTGGTGTTGCACTCCCCCTACAGCAGGTCATTGATACTGATGGAGCGAGATAGAAAACAAAATTTTGTTTAAACTCGCAAAGTCACATTTCCATAACATGAATAATAATATTAATGATTTGTGATATGTTGTGCTAATACAACTTAGATTAAACTTTACACATGGGGGGGACTAACATGTGTGCTCATAAACGTGCATAAATGTTGCATCTTTTTGTTCGTGCAAAATAATAAAATAATTTATTGTTTTCGTTTTTGTCATTACTAACTGCTGCAAACTTAAAAGAAGCATGTGCTTGTTTTGCTTTTCCTTGTCTGTGTGATGTCATTTCTACTATTCTAGGTGCATATGGGTCTCATGGAATAACGGAGACTGGTAGATATAAACGCTGCTTTATTTGTTTGCAATGGCTAGGTAACATTTTGATTAATCGGGTGGGTTAATTAATTAGTAAAACTTGGGGTGGATACAGAATCTACATTATTTCTTACATTAATACTTTTCTTGTGTTTGTTTTATATTAGAAATCATAAGTTGCCTGCTTTTGGGCCTAGTTACTTGAGCCGCAGAAAAGAGCTGACATGTAATTCTGCAGAAAGTCACGAGACGCCCATTCTGAATTAAAGCGTTTACCAAAGCTGCGTTCACAAAGCAAAAACTAATGTGCTGTCATCATTCTGTCGGACATGGCCAAGGTCGAAAAAGAACATTTTGTCAGTCCTTAACTTGGCATCCGCGGAAGTATAATGAAAGTCAATGGACGCTGCGAGAATGACTTAATACATTTGTTGCAAACTCAGGAAGCTTCTGGCTTCACGTGGAAGAGACAATGGTCTCTATGAAACGTGATTTAATGGAACTTTTTGAAAACTGGGTGACATGTCACTTGTCACTCTCAGCCAATGGGACGTCGAAGATTTCTGAAAACTTTCCTTTGCTAGTTTAGTTAGCGTAGAAAGGTATAAAAAGTCAAGCCCTTAGGGATGGGCTGGCTGCTGCTTTCTGACTTTCCGATAAGGGTGATGTGCTGTTGGACTTTACGTGGAGCACGTAAGAATCCTCAAAGAACTTTACTTTAATTTCTATCTATTTAGCTTAGTTAGGGAATTAGATTTTAGAAATGCTAAACTTTAAATATTCACTTTGATTTTGATTCACTTGCTTAAATTGTATTTTTCTCATGTTTCTTTACAATCATGCTTGCTTTATTGCAAATAAAATTCATTTATAGAACTATCAACTTATATACCATAATTTAGTAAATAAAATCTTACTTTTGACAAACAAGCTGGTCTTGGTTATTCAGGAGTGTAGGTTACTATTAGCTAGATCACATCGCCAATGGTGGTCATTTAAATGGTATAGTTTTATTCTAATGACAATATTCTTTCCGCAGATGTATAAAAATGTATATAGTTTGTAGATAATGTGTATATAGATTTAATCTGACCACCTGATTCAGTAGGCCCAAAATATATCAGGTTTATGAATGGGTCCATATTTAGTATAGAATTTTGTTTATAGGTTATGAAATTGGGTAGCGTTGTTTATGATATATTTTCTATAGGCCGCTGGATCAATTCTCTGGTAGCAGAAATTGATGGTTGCTAAGGGTAACCAAGGTAATATGTTGGTTGCTAAGGATTACGTTATGGTATGGAAATAGGATCGATGTTTTAACACATGTTGAGTTCGTTTTTCATGCTATCTGTAAGCTATACCGGTATAGATTGTGTGGCGAGAAATTAGTCACGCAAGCCATCTGTTCTGTTTGTAGTGATATCGCCGAGTATCACAAGAGGTATCGCCGTGTACCATAGTGTTGTCGCCGAGCAGCACAGTTTTAGGGCTAGGTCTGAATCTTGTATAGTGAGGGTTTTCTAAGAAATTAAAGCAGCATGAGAATAGGGACAAAGCGCCTTCCATAAAACTCACTGTGATGAAAGTATTAGTTATATCCGAGCTTGAGTGAAGGGTAAATTAGCGTCGGTACATGATTATCTATAAACAGGTTAGAGTCCTGTACGGGTACATGTTTCATATCTATAAACAGGTGAGAGTCCTGTACGGATAACGTCGTTATTTTGCTAACGGTGCATGATTTCTATAAACAGGTGAGAGTCCTGTACGGATTTCATGTGTGTTTGAAATTAGGGAAATTTCAGTGTGAAAGTGCGAGTTTGAATTGTATTTTATGTTCAAGTGGAACTCTTAGAACTTTCACTTCGCGGTGGGTTCAGAGCAAAGCGAGTTCATAATTATACGTGTTAGAAGGGTGGGGTAAGGTTACTCTACTGACAATTGAATATTATCCTTAGTGTGAATAGCGCCGTCTATTCCGAAGTGTGGATACTTGAATGTATGTAAACTATCCTAAATAGTGAAACGAACAGATGTTGTCTTTATAGTCATTGTTAAGAATTAATTTACACTGAAAAGTGTTCTTAAAATGGCGCTGTGAAAAGATTTTGTGAAGGAGGGGTAAGCGCCAGGAGTGAGAAACGAGAAACCGCAGCTGCTGTGTACGTCACAGAGCCGCGCTGGGATTGGGTGACCTACGTCACAAGCTATATTCTGATTGGCTCTTGAGTCTCTGACGACCTGTGAGCTGATTGGTCTTTCGGAAAAACTCTAAATTTATTGGTTGAGCAGAAAAGTGACGTAGCTCAACTGTCATTGGCTTGTTGATGTGTTTGCGCACGGATTGGTTGTTGTACGGAACATCCCGAAAAAATTTTACGAACGATTTTGTGAATTAGATTTAACTCTTAAAAATGAGTTATCATTTTAAACATGTTGAGAAAAAGTCAACATTATTTCAGAAGTTCAAGAATTTATTTTCACCTGACAAGAAAATCGAAACGCGAGGTGGTAAACTACTTCATAAGTATAAAACACCTGCAGCGTATATGGAAGGTGAATATGGATATCATACTGTCTTATGGTTCGACAGTTGGAAACGATATACTAAGAACGACGGTGTTTTAACCTGGCCTGATGATGGTTCATTTAATGTAAGAGTCTTAAGAAACTTACGAGAGAAAATGAATGCTCTTGTTCCAAAACCGAGACCAACTCAATTTGAAGCTTTAGTTGAGTGGGAAGACGAGATGTATCAATTACAAAGAGAAGCTAGTGGAATTAAAAGACCTTCTAAAAATCCATCTTGGAAAAGAGAAACTCATGAAGATAGATTGAGAATGTGGAGACAGGGAAACATGAGTGAAGGATTGTATTTAATTCATGAAATGGTAATGGGTACTCCTACAGGGAAATCTATGGAAAGTGAATCTGAGGATGCAGTTATGGAAGAAATATATACAACTGCTAGAAAGAATCAGCCTAATCAGCCTTTGAGACCTCCTAGATCATGGTCTACTCCGGTGGTTTCTACTGAAACTTCACCGAGTGCACCTCCAATTAATGAAGCTCCTAAACTTTATCCAAATAATTGTGAAATCAATGAAACTCCTAGAAGACCAGAATTCGAGAATGCTCGAAATGAAGGTAGACATTTTACAATGACTCCAAGAGCAAGGGAACCTCCAAAAGATTATACAAGAGAGGCAAGAAATGTTGAAGATGTTGATTATAATGAATATATAAGATCAAAAGAAGAATTAATAAAAAGAATGACAAAAGGCATGGAAGCTGTGACAGTTCCAGTAACAATTGGTCCTGTTCAGCCTGTATTTGACCAAAAAGAGACAAACAAAACTGGATTAACTATTCCTTTAAATACAGAAATTCAAAAGGCTGCTGAAAAATTTTATTCAGATTTATCTGAAATAAACACTTCTAAATCGAGAATGCCTGATTTAACCTTTAATGAAGATTTATCTCCAAAAACACCTATGGGTGCTATATCAGATATAGGGAGTCCTGAAGTCAGAGTAACCACACCAAAACTTGATGTGGCCAAATTAAAAGCGAATATCGAAGAATTAATAATTGGAACAATTGGTTCAGATAGTTTAAATTACTATCGGGATGATGAACTACTGTTCATTTGCAAAAGCATTCAGTGGAAAACGAAAAATAAATATGATCAACTAGAGGATCTAGCAGCAGAACTTGAAATCGATGTGAGTAAACAAAAGAATTTTGCAAAGCATTACAGATTAGACTTTTCAGAAAGTGACATTGAGAGTTTAAACTCAATGGGAAGAATAGTTCACATTAAAGATTTGATTGTCTATATCAAAAAGCTAGGAGAACTGAATAAATGGAGAGTAAAATGGACGAAAAAGAAGGAAGATGAAAGATTGGATAAATTGTCAAAACAATTTCCAATGAGAGAAATTGCAGGTGGAGGATATGTTCATGTCCCTTGGTCGAGACAGGACATTCTGTTATTCACAAATGACTTTCCAAAATTGAGGGAAAAACCAGTTGAGTGGTACAGGCAAGTCGATAGATTCATCAAAGTGTCAAAAGTTCTGTGGATTGATTTAGATGGATTTTTTGACATTGTCGTTCCATCTGATCTTTGGACAGAATGCAAAATATCGATTAGTTGGCCAAAAGCAGAACCTGAGCGAATTAAAGAAACAGGTGCTCCAAATCCACTTGTAATGGATTTTTATGAAAAAGTAATTGTTTGGATGAAAAACAAAATTCCACCCAAAGAAGTCGATTGGGTTAAAATAGAAAGAACAGAACAGGAAACAAAAGAATCAGTTCATTCTTTTTATGAAAGACTACTGTTAATTTTTAAACAATACAGTGGTTATGAAAAATTAGATGAAAAGGACATGAGTCATTTTGTCTATAGATTTGTTTATGGACTAAAACCTGAAATTGGAGAAATGATCAGAACTAGTATTGTCGGATGGCAATCACTATCTGTAGATGATATTCTAAGAAAAGCAAAGTATTGCAGTGATGAAATAGAAGTAAAACAGAAGAAGCTGAAGGAGAAAGCCATGTGGGCTCAGGTAAAAGTGGCTGAGCAACAGATTGCCAGCATGGGAAATGAGAACACTAATTTTGTTCAAACTGGAAATACAAACCAGATACAAGGAAAGTTTAAAGGTAATAATTTCCCAAAGAAATTTAGCCCAAAGATTGAGGAGCTGAAGCAAAGATTACCTTGTTTTAATTGTGGCGAAATTGGACATTGGAGGGACGAGTGTCCTCATCCTCCTAAAAACTTAAAGAATCCCTTATTGAATCCACAGATGCAGAATGGTGTTGACCTGCAGCGACAGCTACAGATGCAACAGGGGTTAAACGAATTTAATATTCTGCGACAGTTACTGCAACAGCAACAACAACAGGTGAATAATCGTCAAGACCAATTGCCACAACCACCTTTTCCGAATTGTGGGGGAGTTCAAAAATATAATCCAAACGTGGGATTTCAGGGAAGTGAACAGGTAATAAAACCACAAAAACAGCAAAAGCAGCAAAGGGTTCAAATGCAAAATGCTTCACAACAATTCTTATTAACAGAAAGTCAAGACAGCGATTCTGATGATTATTGCTGACGGTGCCCGAGAGAGGAGGAAGAGTGTGTTGTTGGAGCCACTCTTGAGGTTGACCAGTCTGGTCCTTATGTAAACGGGAAAGTTAATGATGTAGACATCACTTTTCTAGTGGACACTGGTGCTACCCGTTCTACTGTTAGATCAGTGGAAATTGAAAACCTACCTCTCTCTGGGGATACCATCCAAGTTGTCGGAGTAAGTAATCAACAGATTAAAACTGACTTAACTGATCCAGTACCAGTTGAAATTGGAAATTACAGAGACAAACACAGATTTGTGGTTTGTAATAGTAGTCCAGTAAATCTATTGGGCAGAGACATCCTATGTAAAATGAATTGTAGAATATATTGTTCTCCTGATGGAGTTGAGTTACAAACAATGGAGGAAGATGGTTTATACAGAATGACAATGATGATGATAGAAGCAGAAGAAACAAAATTGTTTCCTGCATTTGAAGAAAAAGATCTACCTGAAGAACTCAAAGAAACAGTGAAATCTGAAATATGGGATTTTACTGGAAATGAAATGGGTCTGATGAAAAACGTAGATCCAGTAAAAATTACATTGAAACAGGGAATAGAATTTCCAAACACTCCACAATATAAAATGAAAACAGAAACAATTGAAGGTATTACACCTATAATTGAAAAATTAATTAAGCAAGGTGTATTAAAAGAAATGGAGAGTAGCTCTTGTAATTCACCAATTATGGGAGTTAAAAAGTCTAACGGAACATTTAGAATCGTACAAGATTTGAGAAAGGTTAATCAAATTGTCGTTTCATGTTGTCCTGTGGTTCCAAATCCAGCAGTAATTCTATTTCAGATTCCACATGATGCTGAATGGTATACAGTCATCGACCTTTGCAATGCATTCTTTACTGTTCCCTTACATCCAGACAGTTATGAAATATTTGCTTTCAGATTCCAAGGTAAGACCCTCGGATGGTCAAGAATCCCACAGGGCTATACAGAAAGTCCTTCAATCTTTAACGAACTGTTAAAAAGATCATTAGAAGACCTAGACTTACCTGGTAGGTCTACGTTAGTGCAGTATATTGATGATTTGTTAATAGCTGCAAAGACAAGAGAAAACTGTGTAACAGACACAATAATCCTGTTAAATCGCCTCGCAGAAGAAGGACATAAAGTGTCCCCAGCAAAACTACAGTTTTGCAAACAAGAAGTAAAATATCTTGGTCACAGAATTGCAAAGGGAAAAAGACAAGTAACAATAGAGAGAATAAAAATGATTCAAGCAATGTTACCACCAAGAACACAAAGACAGGTCAGAATGTTCTTGGGAATGGTAGGTTACTGTCGACAATGGATAAGTGGATTTTCAGTAATTGCAAAACCACTACAAAGACTGACAAAGTCAGATGTAAAGGATCCAATTATTCTCAATGATGCTGAGATGGAATCTTTTGAGAACCTGAAAAAGAGCTTATGCCAAGCTCCTGCTTTAGGTATGCCAAATTATGAAAAAGATTTTGAACTGTATTGCAGTGAGAGAGAAGGATGTGCATTATCTGTGTTAATTCAGAGACATGGAAATTTAAAGAAACCTATTGCATACTTCTCTGCAGTTCTTGATCCAATTGCAAAAGCATTACCAGGTTGTTTGAAAGCAGTTGCAGCTACAAGTATCAGCCTCGAACAAAGTGAGGGGATCATTATGGGATTTCCTGTAAAGGTTTTTGTGCCTCATTCAGTTGAAATATTACTGACAAGAGGTAAGACTCAACATTTAACAAGTAGCAGATTGACAAAGTATGAGAAAATCATACTGGGAGCAGATAATGTTTCGATTTCAAGATGTTTAAATCTGAATCCTTCTACATTACTGCCTGATTCTGAAATTGTTGATGACATTGAAACAGAACATGAATGTTTAGATGTCATGGAATTCTGCACTAAACCAAGAAAAGACATCAAAGACAGACCTTTGTCTGAATCGGATTTTGTCTACTTCGTAGATGGCTCATGCTTAAGATCCGAAGGAGGTGTCTTAAAAGCTTCATATTCAGTTTGTACAGTCGTAGATGTTGAAGAAGCATCATGTCTTGAAGGAGTTCGTTCAGCACAAGTGGCTGAATTGATTGCTTTAATTCGTGCATGCGAAATATCAAAGGATATAAGAGTTACCATCATTACTGATAGTCAGTATGGGTACGGAGTTGTGCATGATTATGGACAACTCTGGTCACAGAGAGGATACATGACATCAACAGGATCACCAATTAAAAATGCAGTTTTCATTAGGAGATTAATTGAAGCAATACAATTACCAAAAGAAATCGCCATTGTTAAATGTGCAGCGCACACTAGAGGAACTGATTATATTTCCAAGGGAAATGCCTTCGCAGATGAAACAGCAAAATACTGCGCAAGGGAAAATTATTCATACAATCGGGAGAGGAGTAAAGAAACTGATTCAAATTCATTAATGCTAACAACTGTTGTAGAAACATGGCATGAGATTAGAGATTTACAAAACGAAGCAGAAGATGATGAAAAAGACTTGTGGTTAAGATCAGATTGTAGACCACGTGAAGAAGATGGAGTGTGGGTTTACAAAGATGGCAGAGTAGTCTTACCAAATTGTTTGATTGCTGACATGGCCAGATTATATCATGGTCCAGCACATCTAGGAAGAGATTCTATGGTTAGACTTTTCAGAGAAACATGGTTCAATACCAAGTTTAGAACTATTGCTGAATCTTTTTGTCAAAGGTGTTTATCATGCCAACAAATGAATCCAAACAGAAAATCAGTGGTGGGGACAGGAATAATTGGTCGAGAAGGTGGTCCCTTTACCAGGTTACAAATGGATTTTATTGAAATGCCCTTACACAATTGTTTGAAATATGTACTTGTAATTGTATGCTTATTCTCAAGATGGGTAGAGGCTTTCCCTACACGACATTGTGATTCAATTACAGTAGCAAAACTAATGCTCAGAGAAATCATCCCAAGGTACGGTTTTCCAGTCACTATTGAGAGTGATGGAGGAAGCCATTTTGATAACAAACTGATGAAGTTAATTTGCGAAGCTTTGAGCATTGAGCAGAAAATACACTGTGCATACAGACCAGAGGCATCAGGAGTAGTTGAACAAATAAATGGAACAATCAAAAACAGAATTGGAAAAATGTGTCTTGAAACAGGTATAAAGTGGACTGATGCTCTTCCACTTGTTTTGATGTCATTAAGAAGTACACCAGATAAAAAGACAGGTTTGAGTCCTCATGAAATATTAATGGGAAGAGTTATGAGGCAAGCTTTTGTACCTGTAGGTAAACTGTTGAGCATAAATGACAGTGCAATTTTGGATTACTGTAAAAGGTTATCTGATATGGTAACTTCTGTGTCTAATCAGGTGGGAACTGAAGCTCAATCAAATGAAAAGGTTTTGACACATGATCTGAGACCTGGCGATTGGGTCAGAACGAAAGTACATCGGAGAAGGAATTGTCTAGCTCCTAGATGGCAAAAACCTAGGCAGATAATCTTGATCACTACTAATGCTGTAAAGTGCAGAGGATTGAAACGTTGGATACATCCTAGTCATACTATTCCAGTACCAACTCCTGAGAGTTCTGATGTTGAAAGTGATACCACAGAAGATTCTGATTCTGAAGCAGAAGGCAAAACAGAAGGTGAAGTAATTCCAGATTCTGAAGATCGACAAGAAAGTCGACATCTGGAAACTGTGCCAGTGAATGGAAATCTGACAAGAAAAGACTTGGAAATAATTGAAATAGATTCTGAAGGTGAAGAGAATCTGTTAAAAGGAAAGATAACTGAAGATTCGGTTGTCTCTATTGAAGACAAAGAAGCTGAACAAAAAGAAGTTTCAGACCAGGAGAGTATCGAAAGGCAGAGAACAAGCTCTGAAATAAGGAACAAATATCCGAAATCTGGGAAATTAGAGGTAATTGAGGAAGAGGAGGAGAACGAATTACCGAGTACCAGTGATGGAAGACAAAGTGAAGTTCCTGAAGGAGTGAAATTGCCGAATAGAGAAGTTCCTGAGTCAATTGAGATTTCAGACTACGAAACTGAAGAAAGTGACGTGGAAGGTGAAAGTGAAAACAGAAAGAAAAGGACTTGGAAGTCAGAATCAAATAATTCTGAACCAAAGAAGAAGTACGTGAGAAAAGCAGACTACTGGCCAGGTGGAAGATTGAGAGTCAGATTGATCAAAAAGCCAATAGAACAAGTTGAAGAAATCAGTAGTCAAAAGAGTCCTGGAAAAGAAGTTGGAGTTGGAAGGAAAATTGAAGTGATATCAAGAAAAGGGAAGAGAATAATAAGACCAAACCAAAAATACAAGTCTCCTGAGTGGACTTACTTAGTAATTCCACCTGTTATTGACATATATGATAGTAGTGAAGAAGAAAACGAAATCCAAGAAATTAGTGACAATGATTGAAGTACAGAAATATTAAATTGGCAAAAGGCTGAAGAAAAATTTGTTAGTTGACACAAGGTCGAAGAAAAACTGTTTAGTTGAAGAAAACTTATGTATGACATAAGGTCGAAGAAATCTTGTTTAGGGTTTTAAAAGAAAAAGAAAAAGAAATTTTAAAAGGGGGGTGTAAATATAAATTTAGAATTTTAAAATTTATTTTTATTTTTGAGGCTAAAATTAACCAAGAATGCCTTATGTTAAGGAGAGCACTTCAAAGTGTTCTGTTTTTAAAAGATGCTGTAAGATGACTCTGGTATGTCTGCTCATTTTAGTTCTGCTCTGGTTGGTTCTAGCTGTGATTATCCCTTTGGAGATGAATAGAGAATTACACAAAGTTAACTTAACAAGCAAGGCTCTGGTTAGTCAAACTAAACATAGTGCGTCTACAAAAGTTATTGATCATCAGCCTAACATTCATCAAGATAAATCAATTGGAGATTTTTCAAGTAATACATTCACAAAGCTATTGAGTGAATATGTTAAGGTAATAGATGCAAAAGACTGTTATGTCTGTGTTAAGTTACCTGCTTCTGTTTCTGAGGGAGTAACATATAATATGCTTCCTCTCACTTATGCTGTAACATGTAGTGTATTAACTAGTTTATTTTATCAAACTGGACGTTTAGAATATTACTATTCAAATTATGATGAAATTTTTGCTAATATTAAGATTGATAACGCTTTAAATAAGCATAAGAAAGCAAAACAAATGAGAGAATATTTCCTTGTTACTAATGAACTCACTTATGAGTATGCTTACAAGAATAATCTAACATGTAAATTAAGTGCTGAAGGAAAGAAATTTTTGAACGTGGTTGAGGAGAGAAGAGCAATTTATAAGAGAAATGAATTAGTCAAGCAGACTAAGTCAGCCTTCTGGCAGAAAGAGGATGAGAAATTAAATGGCAAAATGCTTGAAAATATTGCAATTCACATAGACAAACCAGTTAGTGGAAAGCTTTGCATTAGAAGAGATAACACACTTTTTGATAATTATTTTGTAGGTGCAAGTAACTGTGAAGATACTTATCAGATTTTGGGAGGTTGGGGATTTAAAGGTGGAAAGGATCCTATCTTTCCTGGGATTTATTTTGTTTGTGGTGACAAAGCCTACTACAACCTTCCAGACCATTGGTATGGAACTTGTTATGTGGGAATTGTTTTTCCTAAAGTGTTTCATGTTGACAGAGATTCAGAAGGATTGTTTAAAATTCATAATTATGTAAATAGAGTTAAAAGAGAAACTTTTACTGAAGTTCTGGGAGATATTTTTCAAGCTGTAATACCTTTTGTTGGTATAACCCTAAATGCAGGGAGAATCAGAAAATTGTCCACTATAGTTGATAGATTATCAACTGACACAGCTGATGGATTTCAATTAGTAAATGTTGAAGTTATTGCAATTAGATCTATGGTAATTCAAGACCGTCTTGCTTTAGACATACTCCTAGCAAAAGAGGGAGGAGTCTGTGGCATTTTACATGTTCAACATTGCTGTACATATATACCTGATGAAAGTAAGAATATTGAAATGTATATTAAGAATATTACACAAATGCATTCAGAGATAATTCCTTTAGAAGAAGAAGATTTTACAGGGAAACTTCCAAAAAGGTTTCAAGCAATTAAAAACTGGTTTCATAATATCGGAAGTTCAATTCTTGGCAAGATTCTGGCACCTTTGATTATAATAGTATTCATTTTTATTTTGACCAAATTAGGTTGTTTGTTACATAAAAGAAAGAAACAGTTGAAAGAAAAGAAAAGAATCTATAAACTCAGAAAAGAAGAAGAAAGGGAGATCGAATTACAGGAGTTACATAGAGAGCGTCATGTTAATTGCAAAGATTATGCAGAAACAGACTTTTAGGTTTACTGATACAAATGAATTTGAATCGATTTCTTAAAAATTTAATTTACCAAAATTTTGAGTGCTGGTGTGGTGATTTGTTAATCACCAGATGAGGGAGTTGATGGAGCGAGATAGAAAACAAAATTTTGTTTAAACTCGCAAAGTCACATTTCCATAACATGAATAATAATATTAATGATTTGTGATATGTTGTGCTAATACAACTTAGATTAAACTTTACACATGGGGGGGACTAACATGTGTGCTCATAAACGTGCATAAATGTTGCATCTTTTTGTTCGTGCAAAATAATAAAATAATTTATTGTTTTCGTTTTTGTCATTACTAACTGCTGCAAACTTAAAAGAAGCATGTGCTTGTTTTGCTTTTCCTTGTCTGTGTGATGTCATTTCTACTATTCTAGGTGCATATGGGTCTCATGGAATAACGGAGACTGGTAGATATAAACGCTGCTTTATTTGTTTGCAATGGCTAGGTAACATTTTGATTAATCGGGTGGGTTAATTAATTAGTAAAACTTGGGGTGGATACAGAATCTACATTATTTCTTACATTAATACTTTTCTTGTGTTTGTTTTATATTAGAAATCATAAGTTGCCTGCTTTTGGGCCTAGTTACTTGAGCCGCAGAAAAGAGCTGACATGTAATTCTGCAGAAAGTCACGAGACGCCCATTCTGAATTAAAGCGTTTACCAAAGCTGCGTTCACAAAGCAAAAACTAATGTGCTGTCATCATTCTGTCGGACATGGCCAAGGTCGAAAAAGAACATTTTGTCAGTCCTTAACTTGGCATCCGCGGAAGTATAATGAAAGTCAATGGACGCTGCGAGAATGACTTAATACATTTGTTGCAAACTCAGGAAGCTTCTGGCTTCACGTGGAAGAGACAATGGTCTCTATGAAACGTGATTTAATGGAACTTTTTGAAAACTGGGTGACATGTCACTTGTCACTCTCAGCCAATGGGACGTCGAAGATTTCTGAAAACTTTCCTTTGCTAGTTTAGTTAGCGTAGAAAGGTATAAAAAGTCAAGCCCTTAGGGATGGGCTGGCTGCTGCTTTCTGACTTTCCGATGAGGGTGATGTGCTGTTGGACTTTACGTGGAGCACGTAAGAATCCTCAAAGAACTTTACTTTAATTTCTATCTATTTAGCTTAGTTAGGGAATTAGATTTTAGAAATGCTAAACTTTAAATATTCACTTTGATTTTGATTCACTTGCTTAAATTGTATTTTTCTCATGTTTCTTTACAATCATGCTTGCTTTATTGCAAATAAAATTCATTTATAGAACTATCAACTTATATACCATAATTTAGTAAATAAAATCTTACTTTTGACAAACAAGCTGGTCTTGGTTATTCAGGAGTGTAGGTTACTATTAGCTAGATCACATCGCCAATGGTGGTCATTTAAATGGTATAGTTTTATTCTAATGACAATATTCTTTCCGCAGATGTATAAAAATGTATATAGTTTGTAGATAATGTGTATATAGATTTAATCTGACCACCTGATTCAGTAGGCCCAAAATATATCAGGTTTATGAATGGGTCCATATTTAGTATAGAATTTTGTTTATAGGTTATGAAATTGGGTAGCGTTGTTTATGATATATTTTCTATAGGCCGCTGGATCAATACGACTTGCTATGTAATGGCATGCGTGGTAACAAAGTGGTCATTGTAACAACCACGTTGTAAACTACTATGTTGTGTTTACAGCATTGTAAATGCTGTTTCCCCTAGATGTCCATTTGCCTGAGCTGCCAACTGTCAACCAGGACCCATATAGCTCTTTGATGAGGTGTGAATTGTCTCCCAGACTTGAGAGAAAGGCCTTGGATGTGGGGAGAGGTTTACTGTCCCGCTCCTTCACAGGATAACTGGGGAGCTGTGGCAACCCCCTATCATATCTTCATAGGATGCCTATGCTGCCACTGGCAGATGTAGCTCATAACTGGGACTGCCATCTGTATTGTACTCCTAGCCAGCCAGGCACCACTCCCAGTGGGAGAGGAGATGCCCTCAGAGAAGGTGGACACAGGGGAGGGTTTGCTTAATTCTCTGGACACACCTTTAAGATGAGCACAGGAGCTTCATGGAAGGGAAGAAAGGTTCTGCCAAGTTGAAATTAGGTAGAAAGAGGCCCTCTGGGATTGTTTACAGTAGATCACACAGAAACGTCTGTAAAGGTGGGTAGGGTTACCCCTGAAAACCTTTTCCCTGTTGGTTAGGGAGGGACCCCGAGTCACCATCACCCACAGACTAATGCCAGGCATAAATGTGCACCCATTTTGGATCACTGGATCTGTGGAAGATGGAAGAAGGATTTCACCTGCTGTTGAGATCTATGAGGTGATCTCCTGGTCTTTGACCACTCCCACTTGTACCGAGGGTCAGTGGATATCAATAAACTTCACAAGCAGGTACTCCACCAGGGCAACCACATGCTTTTCTTCAGTACCTTTTGTTAGTTAATCCCGTTCACCAAAGTCAAAATCAGTCCACAGGTTGGAAGTGAAAACCTATGACCAGGATGACCTGGCCTCTGTGATCGTTACCTGATTCATCACGGTTAGCCTTAACTCAAACCTAGGTACTTGTCAAACACAACTAGATGACTGCGGTTGGTGTTTAACTCTTTTTGTTGCTATTTTTATTTAACACTTTCCAAATTCATGTCTCAGGTTCCTCTTACTGGATTTTAATTGTTTGGCATCAGTTTGCTCATTGCAATATCTACTTTATAAATATGAGTGGGATTTTTATTGGGCTGTGTTTTTGATTTTTTAAGGATGTTTATACTTTTGACTGCTTTACACATTCTGTTCTGTGCCAGTGGTTAGGCACAGGTTTAAATTACTGAATTGTATACTAAATCTAACATGAATAGTGACATTATTGAACATTGTGGTGGACTACCATCGACCCTAACTAATACCCCACTATCTCAGTGTTTCCAGAGAGGCATCAATATGTTAAATAAATGATTTAGGGCCAGATATAGGTGGCCCAATACCGGTCAGTAACGGCTGAAATTACCGAATTACGGCCGTTACCAACCGGTATTGGGCATTTGGGATGTAGAGGAGGATTCGGTAAATAGCGAATCGGTATTTACCGAATCATCAATTACCGATTCGCTATTTACCGAATCGGTAAATGACATGTAGGAAGCACTTTGAAGAGTGCTTCTGTGCTTTAAGGATTCATTATTTACCACCAACTATTAGTTGGTGGTAAATAACGAATATCTCTGTAAATGCAAATCTGTGCATTTACACCTGTGCCATGTGACAGACATACATGCCCTTAGGGCATGTATGTGTGCCACATGTGCACACAAGCACTATTCAGGGGTGCAACAGGGTGTCAAAGTGACACCCTGCCACTCTTGACTTTTTCCCTATTTTACCGAATCGGTAATTACCGATTCGGTAATTGACATTCTTTCCTATGGGCCTCCAGGCCCATAGGAATGAATGGTAATTAACGAATTGGTAATTACCGATTCGGTAAATACTGAATCTTAACGATTCGGTAATTTTTACTGAATTATAAGCTACATAGGCCTTACCGATTCTAAAATACCGAATCAGTAAAATTCGGTATTTTAGAATCGGTAAATGCTATTTACCTACATCTAGCCCTTAGAGCCTATAATCTTCAAACTGTAGGTCTATATAGCTATTACCTCATAGATTATTAAATCTGCTAAATGTCACTCAACTGTTCTAATTTAAGATTCATCCTAAACTTTGCGGTCATAGCTTGGAGGAGACTGTTGATAAGAGTAGTTGCTGCAAAATACAGAAGAGGTTTTTCAAGGAACAGTCACAGATCCAAAGAACAGATTGGACAGTCATACAGAACAACAAATATGTGACTACAACAGTTCATGGAATGTTATCTGTGACCTGATGATTTAAGGCATTTTATTAAATTATATATACTGGATACACTCCTGCAAACTCTTTTCAAACACGAGTGGCCAGTCTGGATTAAAATGCCTACAGATGAGGTCATTATTCCTTTGAACTCTGTGAATCAATTGGTGAGCTGAGCAGAAAGATTCTTTATTGAACATTGAAAGAAGCAGATTCAAAAAGCACTACAAAGAGCAAGAATGTTGAATAAAGATTGTACTGTGTTGGGAAGCAAGACGTTCCTCTTTCCTTTTTCTTTTCACGGTTGCTCCCTGCAAACCACTAGAGTGTAGAGTTGCATCCATCTTCAACATGGTGGCAAGTTCCTAAAATGAAGGTACTTTATTTGTTTACCTGTTGATTTTTATTTTGTTTTGTGTTGTTGCGAGCATTTTTTACTTTTGCCTATAATTTATCATGGATAGATTCTGCAGTAAAAATGTTTATTAAACTTGGAAAAAAGTTAGTAAAAATATTATTAATTGATAAGAAGATGTGGCTTAATTGCTAGAGCTGCTGACTTTAAAGCTGAAGAACCGGGTTGGAGTCTGGCAGCAGGCTCCAACATCCTGTGACTCTGTGCAAATCATTTAATCTACCCGTGACTAAAAAAATTAATGTGTCGATCTGCAATGCAACTGGTGCTCATGTAAAGCACTGTTATACCTTCGGGTCAAGCTTGCACTATATAAAACTGCAAAGGAAAAATATCAAAATTAACTTTGTATATTTATTTTTAATGCAGTGAAAAAGGGAAAAAAATGCTACAGTAGCATTGACAGCATTCTGAATCAAATATTTAATTAATTTTAATATATAAAGTTAATTTACAATTATTTTACTAAAGTTTAAATTAAAACATCTTCTACACCTAAAACTATTTTTTCTATTGCAATGCTAACTGGCAACATGGATGTATGGTGTTAATAAAAGAAATAATTAAAATATATTTTATTAACATTTAATGTTACTTTGGCCGTAATAAGGGCCAGAGATGTGTAAGTTTACACTTTTGAGTAACTTTAGACTCAAAATGTGGAGAATAGGCCAAAGTAGTAAACTTACTTAATAGTGTAAGCAGTGCATGTGTTTAGTGATTCGTTGAAAAGCAGCTGACAACAAAAGGTCTATTATTTGAACATTAATTGAAATATTAGCCACGCAGTAGAGACACGTCCTAAGAAAACTGATAAAAAAGAGTTAGGAATATGTAAACAAAATATAGAATTAATTTGATCCCAAACTTGCTGCCAGAAAATGGAACCATAGGGAAAGGTGAAGATAAAAGGGCTTATTACCATGTTGGGTACAGGTCCGGCTGACTTCCGGTCAGGGTTCCCGACCACCTAATTGCAATATGACCGCACACGGTTGCATACTCACATTCTTCTATGGAAGCATGTGCTGCGGCTGTAAACTGGTACAAAAGGGGGTGGTGATGGACGGAGCATCTGAGCCAATCAAACACTCACACCCAGTCAACAGATCTGGGTTGAATCCATCATCGTTCTTTAGCTCACTCTGCCACCCCAGTTCAGACATGGCTATATGCAAATCAGTCTGACCCTGTGCCTCATGGGAATAGTCCAGCCCGAACTGCCAAGCCATGCCTTCCCTGGAACAGAAACAAGCTTCCTAGGACCGGTTTCTGGCATTCAGCCGTCTTTAGCCATGCTTGTTTAAATCCAGTGGCAAAGTGAGCAAGGGACTCCTGTCTGAGCATACCCTGCCAACTTATGGCAAACAAAGCGGTACAAAAGGGGGTGGTGATGGACGGAGCATCTGAGTCAATCAAACACTCATACCCAGTCAACAGATCTGGGTTTAATCCATCACCGTTCTTTCGCCCACTCTGCCACCCCAGTTCAGACATGGTCATATGCAAATTAGTCTGACCCTGTGCCTCATGGGAACAGTCCAGCCCGAACTGCCAAGCCATGCCTTCCCTGGACCGGAAACAAGCTTCCTAGGACTGGTTTCTGGCATTCCAGCCGTCTTCAGCCAGGCTTGCTTGAAACCAGTGGCAAAGTCAGCAAGGGACTCACGTCAGAGCATACCCTGCCAACTTCGGTGCTGGACTGTTCCCATGTGGTTCAGATGCTCCGTCCATCACCACCCCCTTTTGTACCATGGCTGTAAACTGGCCATAGCACAAGCACTCATAGGGAAATGGGAGGTTGTGTTCATCTTTGCACCGTGTGGCAGGCTCCTCACTGTGCCTGACACATGGTGCAGGGATCAACAGGTCCTCAGCCACCAACTGTAAGCTGCTGGTTGATGGGGCCTCTAATAGGGATAGTAATTAGGTGGTTCTAAGTAAAACAGATGATCTCAGCTGGAAAGCCTCTGACCACACGTCAGAGGCTTTCCGACCAAGTTCGTAATCTGCCCCTAAATGCTAAAGACAAGCATGTTGTGCAAAGCATGGCCAGCATGTGTTTGGAGTATCTGGGTGAATACTGTGAAGAAGAAAAGCCATTGCCAAAAGTCTATCATACACAAAGAAAATAGTTTGCCTAGTATTAGCTGCATGAGAAGATTTTGTAAGCTTGAGACAAATCTGCTTCCATGTAGAGATAGGCAGGTTAACTTGAAGATCAATTTCCCATGCAAGTTCTATTGAGGATTTAGGACAATCATTAATTGCATCCTGGAGGAATGAATAAATAGTAAAGGCTTTAGGGTTTGGGTATCGAAGGTTTGTTGAATCAATGGAGGATGGAGACTAGTGAAGGCATTTGACTGAAAAAAGTATATGATTGAGATATGATATTTTGGAGGAGCGTACATTTACAACAAGAAGCAGATGATTGACCAAACATTGCTGACGCTTCTGAGAAAGAAATGAAGGAATCAATATTATACAATTGCTTAACCCAAACCAGGCCTTTAGTTCTACAAGAAGGCCAGTAGATGGCCGATTTTCAGCTGTAGAAAATGATTATGCCAGTGTTGTGTGGCGTTTTAGGCTCCGAGTGAATATTTCTGATTCATGTCCTTATATAGGTACAATTCACATTGCCCTAATATAGGCATAGAAATCAAGACCTTATTTAGACATAGCC
Organism: Lissotriton helveticus; assembly: GCF_964261635.1. Classification (NCBI taxonomy): domain Eukaryota; kingdom Metazoa; phylum Chordata; class Amphibia; order Caudata; family Salamandridae; genus Lissotriton; species Lissotriton helveticus. Next base: position 1,705,515,517 of record NC_136063.1, on the reverse strand, counting down.
CATGCAGACCAAATACAGGCATGGCTACTTCCACCCGTACCAAATATCACAACGATTTCTTGGAAAATCGGCTTAAAGCAGTTAGGGAACTTCCCTTTCTTGAATATTGATTTGTCCAAGAACTCATGTACTTTGAAAAAGAATGACTATTCTCTAAGGGTTCTTTCCTGACGTTATTATGCCCGACTTTACGTCAAACCATGGCATTCCTAGACACCTTCAATGTATAAATATACCTTCACTTTAGCAAGACACGGAGGTTCGGAGCAGTTCGACTATCTACTTGCCCGACGCAGCTAGCTACAGCAAGTGCCAAAGGAAGCAGACCATCCAGCTGATGCACTGATCAAGAGGCTGCCTTTCTCTCGCCCCAAATCCAGCTCCAGTGTTTTCAAGCTCCCCTTGTGGGGTGTTGGGAAATCGAGTCCCGAGACAGAGATACCAGACCTCCTTAATTCTAACTACGGTATGGAGCTGATAAGAACCAAGAGAAATCTTGGATAGATTCTTGGCAAAGAAAACTAAACCTATGCTACACAATACTTACTTCTTCCTGCGTACTAGACTTAGGTTAGGTACATTGGGGTAGGCGTATTTTAGAAGCACCAGTTGAGTTGAATAATACAGAAGGGTTCACATTCACTAGGCCAGATCCAAGATATGTCCAGAGACAACATCCAGGGATAGTAATATCATACAGTGTGGGAAAACTGTGCCCTGAGTGGCTAAAACAATCTACTCTAAAGGAAGTATAACAACACTTATCTTTACTTAAAGATGGCATTGATCTGAGGGACTTCTTACAAGGATCTACTAAACCGCATCATAAACGTTTTATATATGCCAGTATCTATGCCATTTATAATGAAGCATGGAAAACTACGCAAGCATAGCCTGCAGAACGAATACGAGAAATTGATCATATTAATTTAGAGAAATCTCTCTCTGTAGTTGACAATGGGTTAATGACTCTGTCATCCAGAATATATTCTTTGGACAGCACAGCATCCTCTGCCATAGACATAATGGAACAGGACTTGGTCATGTTACAACATGGTCAGTCAAAATTGCGTTCTATAATGCTTTTGGGCTGGACGTTACAAAATCTTTGTTCTGGCTATGTGCCTTAGCGTCTAATCAACACCACGTCATTGTTTTCTGAATTTAACCTTACAGATAAACACATCACACTGGCACAGAGGGTAGCAGAGTATAAATTGCTGAGCATTGAAAAACTGGAAAGATTACCATTAACTGTTTCTGAGAAACCAGCAACAGAATGGATAATACACGATACAATCACTCTGCCTGTTACAATTTTCAATTTTCAGTATTATTTAAAACATATACTAGTAGGCGTATATGAAAAGTTGGGTAAAGAATACATCAAGACATCCTGGGATTTAACTTATACACACAGATGTTGGAGTGGGGGGAAAATAAGTGTTTCTTAGTGGTACAAGTTGTGAAAATACACTAAGCGGTTCACTCCTATGTCAGGGTATTAATTTACCCGGGGCCTGTAATGGTTCCTCGAACAACTTATCCTGCCACCTGCAAGGTTCTCCAGCTGCAGTGATTGATCTAATTTTTAGGCAGCTTTCTAATGGGAGTTACATTATGTTGAATGATCACAGCTGCAGTGGCATGTTGCCAGGAACTCCCTATCTCGTAACTGTGTCAGCCAGGGTTACTTGTTGTATGCAAGTATTGTTTCCTAAAACTAAGATAGACGGGGAGTCGCCATTATGGCCTTCACTGAAGATCTCTTCTATACAAATTGATACTTTAAGCAGAATGAAAGCCATTCCTTTACAAAAAACTGTGCCATTGACCTCGGCCAAAGAAACGTATGATCTGCAAGTTGCAATGACTTCTTCAGAGATACATGTGCTTTTACGACAAACTGCCCTATACCTTTCTCAGAAATGTTAGGTCGTATCTTAAACATGTCTGATACGAGTGGTATTGTACATGTATTTAAGACGATTTTTTCAGGACTCTTAGCAGCCCTAGGCATATTTCCAAAATTTGTGCACTCTGTGTTTGGCAGCTTGACTCTCGTTTTGGGACTCTTAGCGGGGATACCATTTATTCTCCTTCTGCTCCGATATGGCAAGCCAAGTCACCGTCAACACCCAGATCATCTTGGAGAACACTCTCCTGGCAATGAAGTGTTGTGAGTGCTTGATGCAAATACTGAGATTGACTCGTTTAAGAGATTTGAATACCACGTGGTTCCTATCATTCCGACCAATCTGACAAGATTGGATCTTACCTGTTCTACGATGCCTGCTATGTGGAGAAGAATGTCTGACACTCCCATCAGTCCTGCCAATGGAAGTTGATACTTTGCTTGAACCAGTAACAGCTCATGCACTGTGTTGTCCCCAGCGGCTACCAATTCTGATGACGGCATTCGTTGAGATCTCACAGTCGCAAAATGCAGACAGTGAGATACGTGGAGCAACAGGCGCACCTGTAACATCTACTTTGAACATTACTAATGCGACTGATGCTGACGGTGATGCATCTCATCTATGCACTGTTAATCTGCTTAACAAAGTAGTCCAACTTTCACCTACAATAGTAGACGATTTCTTTACAAGCTTAGAAGATATGATGTTTTCTCCAAACAATGACACTGACTTTTGAAGTTAGCACACAGTGTTCTGTGAGACTCTGAATTCAACCTTCACTTTTCAAAACAAGCTTCTAACTTTGGAACTCTATTTTTCTATGATCAGACTTTTTCCAAATGTGTACTTTTATTTTTGGCACAAAGTAATCTGCTTAAAGTAGACCTATTCCTAGAGAACTAGAATTCTTTGAAAACTTCCAAGAGACAATATTTGACCTTGTCCACACTCAAACAATTTATACATTCTGACATGGAATGGTCTCGACATTTTTTTTCTGTATTTAAGAGCCATTTCATAAATGTAGTTACATGATTCGTTCGGATAGCATTTTTCAGATGTCATCTCTATGCTTTGAATGAAACATTGCTTTTAAAATGCGTACAGCACAAAGGCTCTTTTCGTGTACAACCATTTCCAATGCATGTTTATGTATTTGGGGGGGGGTTAACACATCATGTTTCGATACGTTTTATGTGTTTAGAACGTAGTAATGTCGTGCATAATAAAGTGGAGTGGGTGTTGTGTGGCGTTTTAGGCTCCGAGTGAATTTTCCCGATTCATGCCCTTATATAGGTACAATTCACATTGCCCTAATATAGGCATAGAAATCAAGCCCTTATTTAGACATAGCCCATGCAGACCAAATACAGGCATGGCTACTTCCACCCATACCAAACGACACAACGATTTCTTGGAAAATCGTCTTAAAGCAGTTAGGGAACTTCCCTTGCTTTAATATTGATTTGTCCAAGAACTCATGTACTTTGCAAAGAACGACTATTCCCTAGGGGTTCTTTCCTGACGTTATTATGCCTGACCTTACGTCAAACTATGGCATTCCTAGACACCTTCAAGGTATAAATATACCTTCACTTGCCATAGCAAGACACAGTGGATTAGAGCAATTCAACTATCTACTTGCCCAACGCAGCTCGCTACAGCTAGTGCCGAATGAAGCCAACCCTCCAGCTGATGCACTGATCAAGAGGCTGCCTTTCTCTCGCCGAGAATCCAGCTCTAGTGTTTACAAGCTCCCCTTGCGGGGTGTTGGAAAATCGAGTCTCGAGACAGAGATACCAGACCTCCTTCATTCTAACTAAGGAATGGAGCTGATTAGAACCTAGAGAAGTCTTGGATAGATTCTTGGCACAGAAAACTAAATCTATGCTACACAATACTTACATCTTCTCGCATACTAGACTTAGGTTAGGTACATTGGGGTAGGCGTATTTTGGAAGCACCAGTTGAGTATTTTTAGTCATTGTTATTTATGTATGTATTTTTATATGGTTTAAAAACCATACAATGCTCTTACAGTATTATTTTATAATATTGTTCTCGCTGTACGCATTATACTTTGCAGTCTGCATTACGATTGTAGCAGTTCACTTTTCTTGTATGAGAAAGAAGACTGTTCAATAAACCTTGTGATTGAAAACGCACATTTCTCTGCAACTCTGTAGAAACGAAGCATGCACGATTGACTGAGTGAAATACTTATCTATTGTTTCACGCTTCTAGAGATATATTTCTTATTCTTGGGAAACAAAGTTGTCATGTTTATGCGGTTGTCAGAAACTAATCCCTTCTTGTGAATTCGAGAAAGTTTCTAGTGACCTCTGAGCTAGCTGGCACTCACTATTAAGTTTAATATATTCGATAGAGACCTAGTAGACCTCAGTCCTACATCTAATCTATAAGATATAATATTCCAATGTGCAGAGCCTATTGGGAATATAGGAACTACACTACAAGAGGGAGAAGAAATCCAATGAACAGATTGCTTCAAAATAAATGCTTTAATGTGATTAGCAAAATCCAGAAAATGTACAGCCCCCTCTGTTTAAGGATGCTTCAGTTTGGATAAGGACATGCAAGATTTTTTGCTATTCCAAAGAAAAGAGAATAGCATAGAATACATTTTTATAGTACTTAAGTGGGATATTTAATGGAATATTAGAAATAGTAAATACAATAATAGGGACTAACATCATTTTAATTGTATCTAACCTACCCCACCCAGATAAGTATAAAGGGTGCCATTTTGAAGTTAAGGGGCAATCTTATGAATGTACAAATCAAAATTATTAGAAATAGAAGCAGCAAGAGATTGAGTGAACTGAAGGCCCATAAATTCAACTTGAGTAGGTCGCCATTTAAAGTTGGAAGAAGAGTAGTCATTTTTAAAGATGAATTTATTTAAGGGTAAAACTTCAAATTTGAAAGGAGGTAGAAGGGAGGTTTTGACAGAAATAACAAAATATCATCTGCATATGTGGCTTGTTTAATATGCTGAGTATTATAGGAAAAAGAAGTTATGACTGTTTTGTCTCATTCTGGACAGCAATTAATGAGACATTGAGCCAAAGAGCATCCCTACCTAACTGTCCTACTCAAAGGAAAGAAAGTAGAAGTAAGATTATTAGCACAAATCAAAGCTTGTGGTGAGGAGTAAAAAAGATAGACCAGCTTAATAATTCTGAGCCCTGAACCAAACGGAGAGTATGAAATAGTAAAGACAAATTAACACTGTCAAAAGGCTTCTCAGCATCGAAAGCGATGGCTGCCAAGAGTTCAGGAAGATCAGCAGACAAAGAGCGAATACCAAAGAACAGACACGTGTTGTCTGAGAGATATCTACCTGAGACAAAACCTAACTGCTCCTTCCCTAGATGTTTGGGCAGAAGCGGTTGTAGTGTAGTGGCCAGTGCTGTGGCGAAAATTTTATAATTAAATTAACCAAAGAAATGGGGCTGTAATTTTTGCAGTAATGCAAATCTTTACCATCTTTTGGGATAAGACAATTGCGAGCTTTGAGAAATGAACCAGAAGACACAGAATAATCAGAAAAAGATTACATTAAAGTAAGTAATTTGGGTAATAGAATAGAAGAAAGATAGTGCAGAATGTCTTGATCCGAAGGTGAATACTCAGATGTATATAAATTAGCATAAAAGGAAAAAAATTGCTTCAAGATACCTGTGTTGACGGAATAAGTATGATCAATATCATCTGTAATGTATTCAATAAATAATTCATTTTGTTTAATTTTAAGATAATTTGCTAGCAACTTGTCAGATTTGTTTTGACTCTGTGGATACTTTGTTAACTGCATCGCTGCTAGTGCGATTCCGCTGCTGTGCTGGACAGCAATAAAAACGGGTGTGGTCATGACGAGCTCAGCTCGTCATGAGCACAGGAGCACTGTACTGCATGACGAGCTGAGCTCGTCATGAGCATGGAAGGGGTTAAAATATAGTTTAAGTATAATAAGTTGTTTTAAGGACTGCTGTGTATGAGACATGTAACAAATATGTTCAAGGCATTTGATGTTCTGAAGTAATGTTTTGGGATAAGCCTGGGATGCACTCCTTTTTATTAGACAACATTTTTAATAAAATCTCAAGCTGAATCTTTAAAAGCATCCCACATGGTGCAGAAGGAAGTAGTATCAGAAAGATTAAAATGAAAGTATTCATGAAAAAATGAAGTGAAGGAAGAAGTAAAGTCAGTAGCCGTCAATAAAAAGCTATTGAATCTCGGCAGTTTAGGAGAGTCTTGTTTATGTAAGAGGTCTAGGTAAATTGACACTGGGGCATGGTCAAAAAGGAAAATGGTGCCTATATCTGTGCTATGCAAAGATTGGGTAAGATAATGGGAGAGAAAAATATGGTCTATCCTAGATTGGGTTTGATGAATCGGAGAAAAAACAGTGTATTCCTTCAAAGAAGGATTACATGGTCGCCAGGCATCCTTCAATTGACTTTGTCTAAGAGCCTGCATGTATGCTTTTGTGGCATGTTGGGAATATAGTGCGTGGAAGGTATCTATCTACAATGGGATCAAAACAATGATTACAGTCCCCTGCTAGTATTAGATTGTCATCTGAATGCTGTAATATCTTCTGGGCAATAGTGGACCAAAACTGACAATCAGTAGCAGTAGAGCCATACACATTAACCAAAACAATAGGCACTTTGTTGATAGATAATGTGAGTAACAGCCATCTACCATCTGTATCTGACTCTTGTAAAAACAGTCATAATAACCATTTATGACACCAGGGGCCAGATGTAGGTAGGATTGATTTACCGATTCTTAGTTACCGAATTTTACCGATTCGGTAATTAAGAATCGGTAAATCTGAGGGGTGGGTATGTAGGTATTGCAGATGTGCTGGAATACCGAATCGGAGAAAAATCGGTATTTACTGATTCTGTAAATACCGATCGGTAATGCCCATTCATTCCTATGGGCTTTGAAGCCCATAGGAATGAATGGGCATTACCGATTTGGTATTTACCGAATCGGTAAATACCGAATTTCACAAGGGTGCAGGGGGTGTCACTTTGACACCCTCTGGCCACCCCAAAACAGGCTCGGTGCCATGTGGCAGGCATACATGCCCCAAGGGCAGGTCTGCCTGTCATATGGCAGAGGTGTGCATGCACACATGTGCATGCACACCGGAATCGGTATTTTACCATCAAATTGGATTTGATGGTAAAATACCGATTCGGTAAGGCTTGTGGGACTCAGAAGAGTCCCAGCTACATCTCAAATTTACCGAATCGGTAATTAATACCGATTCGGTATTTTACAGAATCGGTAAATTTACCGATCGGTAAATTTACAGATTCTGTAAAAATAAGCCCCTACATACCAAGTCTTCAATACCGGTCGGTAACGGCCGAAAATACCGATTTTCGGCCGTTACCGACCGACCTACATCTGGCCCATAATGATTACCCCTTTTCTTTTACCATTACTTGTCGGGAAAACCAGTTCCCCCATCGAGCCTTTTTGAATATTTTTATACAATTTTTTTCTTTAACCCCTTGCATGCGCTGCAAATTTTAGCGCTGTGTGGGAGTTTTTATGAGTGGGTGGAGTTTGGGGAGCCCCGGCCATCGTGCGCACACGCCCAACATGACGCGTGACAGCTGGGGGACTTTATGAGCACGCAAGGGGTTAAGGTGTGAATACTGTGAAAACGCAATGTGAACATTAAGGTTAGACAAATGCAACAAAACCAGCTTATGTTTAAGAGGAGAATTTAACCCCCTGAAATTCCAAGAAACTACTGTCAAGAACATTGAAGAGAAGCAATACAATGAATACAATCAGACGAATTCTGGAAAAAATTAGGAGGCATCACATGGTTAAATGGAGAAGAGATAGACACTAAAGTAAAGAAGATGGAGGTACATGTTCAAAGAAGACAAATAAAGTATGAAAAAAATTCAATAATAAACAAGTGTTTTAAAGATGATAGGAAAGAAAAAAAGAGGTTGGTATATAAAAAGGAGAAAAAAGAACATTAGGAGGATAAAAAGAGACATACCTACAAGAACCGGGGAGGTCCACAGAAAAAGACGGGACTTCAAGACCCCAGAGCAAGGAGAGGCACACGAAGGGCAATAGTACACATGACGGGAGACAGGAACACGAAGGGCAATAGTACACATGACGGGAGACAGGAACAAGAAACAAGATGGGATAACTCCCACAAGGAAAAAAACGTTATAAATAATATGAAGCAGTAAATAGTAACCAAGAATACTTCCGAACCTATGACAGCATTGAAAACCATAAGTTAGCACTAAAAATACATCCATCTGACACATCTACGCATATCAAACAAAGTATCAATGCATACGAAGCGTGAAGAATCAAAAAAGTCTAAATAACGTAGGATCATGTAAACAAATAAAAGAAAGAAAGAAATTCTGTCAGGGGAGAGGGATCTTCATAGGTTTAATATTGTATGTGACCTTGAAGAAGCATGGGTGAAAAAGTTCATAGAAGGGAAGCATCCATCGTATATTTAGGAAGTCTTTAAGATGATCTGCAGTAATCCTGGCATAGTCCTGAGAAAGGAATACATTACGCCCAGACCAGAATATGTGTGTAAATTGTCTGGCAGCAGAAATGACCTGCATTAGTTCTATGTACTCTAGAAAATAAGAGATGACTTCTCTAGGTTTCCTAGTCATGGTTGAAACTTTAGGAGAATGCCCAAGTCTGTGAGCTTGATGGATGTTAAGAGAAGAACCTTCAGGAAGATTAAAAAGCTGTGGTAGGAAAGTCTTGAAAAAAGATTTAGGATTAGTACCCTCTGTGCCTTCAGGCAATCCATAAATGTAAAGGTTTTTCCTTCTTTTTCGATTTTCCAAATCCTCAACCTGTCTGCACAAGCTAGTTGCTTGCTCATCGTCAGGAGCATCTTTGAAATCGCAAATTTGGCGTTTCTACAGTAGAATCTTGTTCCTCTGTAACTTTCCATAGTTCCAAATGATTTTGTAATCTAACATTTGTTTCTTCCATGAATGGGTGCAAATCTCTTATTTCCTCTAAAAGCAAATCTAGAGAAGCATTAGGAGGAGATTTAGAGCCTGACTGCAGATCTTTTTTGAGTCTTTTTGGTGGTGCTTTGCTGGCAGCAGGTTGAACAATCACAGCTGGCATGGCAGAGGGAGGGGAAGCACCGGGACCCATGTGAGTTGAGACACCCTCCATTTTAGAAAAACTGTGAAGCACAGAAGCAAGTTTAAGGGACTTGCCTGCAGAAAGCTGAATCAAACACTTCTTATTTTGTGACCTGCCCATACACAAAAGCCTGTTATGAATGGTTATGAGAAAGTGTCTCCAAAATAAAGAAAATAGTAAAAAAAGGAACAAAGGCCAGACCAATACTTGAAGTACTCTCCTCACAAAGGGTTTAGAGTGAAGGAAAAACACATTAAAACATGAAATGGCAAGCCCTTGCATAAACAAGCAAGTGAAAAAAGAGCCCAGTACTTGCCAAAAAAAGAGCATGACCAAATGACATAAATTCTCCATGTAAAGGCAGTCAGAGGGGAAGAGAAGTCAACGAAATATAAACAGTAGCTTACAAAATATCACAGAGGGAGAAAAAAACTGCTGGATACATTTCCCTGCTGAAGGGGTTAACAGTCCCAGCCATGCCTCAACCACAACGTTAATCTTTAATAATAATGATAGCTGAGGAGATGACTGCCGTCATGCTTCAGCACATCTCCTCAGCGCACCATAAGTAACAGCAGCCCATGAAGAGAAGACTTGCTTCCAGTAGAAGATGTATTACGCTCTGCCAGGCCAGAAAGGATAAGTGAGCAGCATCCTCAGAGCTTCCTGCATAAATACCAGGCAAGAAATCTCAATATACTACTTAAAATCTGCTCTTCCAAGGCTTCTTCATGCTCCCTCACACAGAGCCTCAGTGGCGTGCCACTATCTTTGACCTGCGCCTATCCACGCCCGAGATTTTATATTGATTGATCATCGTCTGCATATATAGGAAGTGGCCCTAGTGACTGATCTAATATAGTTAGCATGCACTGTGGAATTGTTCTGGAGTTGTGGTGTAATGTGGACGTCTTCTTTATTTGAGATGCCACTGGTGGCAGGTCAGGTATGGGCAGTGGTGAACTTAGATGCACTCATTCACCATTTTATAGGTGATGTTGATGTTCATAATTTTATGGGGCAGTGGGCTTTGAGAATTAATCATGCATGGTAGCAGGCCCTGTAGGGTATCTTTTAATATACATGCTCATCATTTTACCAGATGTACCACTTTAGGTGTTATAGGATCAGCCACTACACACCTTGATCCTGGAATAGTTTCAGTGACATGCCTATGCCAGTGGTTCCCAAATTTTTGCCTCCTGAGGACCCCCAGTAAGTCACTACTGGAAGCCGGGGACCCACAAGCCATTTGTACTATTTAAATTTCAAACATTAAAACAGTAGTCCGGGAAAAATACACAAACAAGTGCATACCAAACAAATACTCTAATAGCTAAAGATTTGATTATTTTATATTGAAAACATTTGCAAACATCTAAAGATTTTAATGGGAAGGTTGGTGCTGCACCTCAGCGACTAACTTTTCAATGTTTGCTTTTATTTTGCAGAATGAGGCTCCTGCTTCTGCTAGGGCCGTACTGGAAACCCAAGGCAGCCATGGCAAATGTTGTCAGAACAGTCCCTCCACTGTGCCCACAAAGTGTAGCGAGTGAGCCTGAGCACTACAAATGGAGCTTTGGGGGGGCAGTCCTCCCCAATAAAATTTAGAAAAAATTTTGCATTTCACATACATTTGTCATTATATATTGAATTGTATTAGCTTTTAAAGCATAGTAATTGATTACCTTACTGTGTAGCAGGATCCAACAATCTTTTGTTGGGGCTCCTCAATTATTCCCTCACTATCACCCTCCAACAGTGCCTCTTATCTCTCCATAGCTCCTCTGTCACATGTATTGCACGTGTTTCATAGCATCTCTCATACCTGTGTAGGACAGAGACAATGAATCATACATGTGCAAATCAGTGTATAGAAAATGCTACATAAGGCAAAGGGAATTTCAAGGTCCGGGATTTATGTCATCTATACCTGTAGGCATTTTTTTTTAAGAGTGTTTGATCTAGAGAAGCACAAACTTAGGATGCAGAACATAACAGTGGTTAGCACTGATGTTAATAATAAGAATTTATTTCTACCCAAATAAACCTTTATTAGCAGCATCAGGCTAATGAAAGACTGAGAGAAAACATAACTTACTACCTTGTACAATGCAGTTTGAATGCAGCTCTTTGATGGCAGTTCGTAGCTCGCTGTGCTAGTTTACGATTGTAACTTATGAACTGCACAGTAACAACAGAAGGTGGGTGACAAAAGCTGTAACCCACTGGGTTAGGGGGCGTGGCTAGCAGCCGACAATGGTGACTGCTTAAACAAAGGGCTCCGCGCCAGAGCCGCTATTTATCCTGCTTGACCGGCATCCGAGACTCCCCACTCCCTCAAGGGGATCGGGTAAGGTGTGTCCCCCTCCTGGGCTACCAAACCGTGAGTGCCTCGAACCTGGAGGGCTCACGATAGCTGACGAGATGCTGACCGGGGAGCCGCGGCGCATCAATCAAATTGGCGTCCGCGACCCGAGAGAGGATCCCCCCTGCGTTGGAATGCAACGGAGGTGTATGGAGTTGACGAAGTGTACAGAGACCCCGCTGGAGCACGCCGCTGAACAGAGCGGACTGGCGGCTTGAAACGCAGCGGAATTGCTGCTGGAAGCTGCGCCGCGGAAACGAGATCGGCGTAGCGGCTGGGGCGGGTGCCTGAGCCTCGCCGCTGCTGTTGGAGTGACCGCGGTGAGGAGGCAGCCAAGACGCGTCACACCGCAGCGGAGATCAGCTGCCGCATCACAGATACCGGGGACATTGCGCGACTCTGCAGAGACGCACGGCCGGACAGGCTTGAGGGGGTAAGGCGGCGGAGACCTGGAGCCCTCCCTTGCATACGCGCCCGGGGCAGCTGAGGTGCGCGACGCTGGAGGATGGGAGCGACATCTGCGGGGCCCCTCGCTAACATATTGCGAGAAAGGGTGCGGCAGTTGAGCGGAATTCCCCGCTGGAGAAGAGTGGCGGCACCCTCGTGCGCAACTGGCCCCACCCCCTCAGCAGCAAGAAACTTGAAAGAAGTGTGGGCCACCACCAGAGGGCATACAGAGGGCTGAGAGCCATAGCCCAGCACAGATACTTTTGAGGGAGAGCGGGGCATCTGGGAAGAGAAGTTAAGGCTGCTCGGAGTCGCCCTTGTGTGGTGGGGGTCCCGGGCCTGCGGCCACTGAAACACAGGAGCGTGACCCTGGGGGCTGCTGCAACTGGCACTGAGATGCCTGGGAATTACACAGTAGGTCTGTGAGACTGAGGAGACACACCGGGCGGTGCTGTGAGGGGGAGGAGATTGGATACCTCACTGGGCGCACTGGCCGTTGCTGGTACCCGTGTCCGTAGCTGGAGGGGTCAGCCTGGTCTCTGAGGTACTATAGACTACCTGCGGGTGGCAGGGGACCCGGAGGCCTGCTGCTGAAATCCTGGAAGACCACTGCTTGAGGTGCCGACCTACACCCGAACCACACCTGGGGGCTGGGACTGGGCGCTAATGACTGGCTTAGGTCGTGAAGTGTGGTCAGAGTAATGCAAGGGGAAATCTAGAGAGTGACTGGCTGACGTTTACCTCCGCAGCATCCACTGTACTGAGTGAGGAGGCCTGGACCGCTACGAGGCTGACCGAAGATGGGAAAACCAAAAGGATTAAAGAGTGGAGCCCAGCCGCAACCGGAAGATGAGACGCCCGAGAGGGAGGAACACGGAGAGACTGAGCAGGTACGAGACCCCCACCTACAACAGCAATTGGACAAAATTCTAATGGCAATATCAGACTCCCGCACAGCGCTCCAGAAGGACATAGCACAAGTGGCCACGGGATTGGGCTTTCTGCGCGCTGATCATGGGAAATTGGCAGATAGAGTCACGGAAGTAGAGAGCAGGCTCCGTACTATTGAACCGGCGCAGCTGACCCTTAGGGCCACCCAAGACAAAGTAATGGAACGAGTTGATGCCCTGGAAAAAAGAGCAGTGGAAGCCGAGGGCCGAAATCGTCGGAGCAGCATACGTGTGGTGGGCCTGCCGGAGAAAATTGAAGGCGCGGACATGATATCCTATCTGGAATCCTGGCTCAAAACTGTAGTGGTACCGGAGGGGTTATCTACCTTCTATACATTGGAGCGAGCGCACAGGGTGCCGGCTCGGCCACCTTAGCAGGGCCGACCCCCAAGACTTGTGGTGGCCCGTCTGTTACACTTCCGAGACCGGGAAATAATCCTACAACAAGCGAGGATAAACGGCCCCTTCTAGGTGGAGAACAGCAAGGTCAATATTTTCCCCGACTACATGTACGAGACCCAGCGCCGTCTGACTTCTTTTTTAGCTGTCAAAAGGGAGCTGCGCACGGAAGGTCTATAATATTCGCTCCTCTTCCCTGCTAAGCTGAGGATCATTGTTGACGGCTAAACATGTTTTTTTGATACCCCAGATGATACCTGCGCTTGGCTGGAAACTTACAGGGCTGGAAAAGAAGGAAGTGAACGAGAGCTACAGATGGCCATTGAGGGCTTGCCACAACGGAAATCACGACAGCTTCGAAACAGACAGCGGGGATTGAGGAGACGCTCCCCATCTCAAACAGCTGCGGAGCGACTGGGAGCAGTGGCAGCGGTGTCCACACTATCGGCGGCACTGAAAAATCCGTCAGTGGGTGATACGGAATCAGAGAGAGACAACGCCAAATCCGACACTGAACAATCTGAAACAGACAGCGTTCAGCTACCGAAGGTCACTCTAGATACGGCAGATGGTATGCTGGACGAAGGATAGCTGAGAGCGGGAAGCTGGCTGGCTGAGTACTTGGAGCTGTGATGGACTCCTGGAAATGTCTTAATGGGGGAGTTTGGTTGTGCCGGGTGCGGTGGGGGGGCTGGGGTGGCGTTGGGGTACATTATCTATTAGGGCTCATGGGCTGGTGAGTATTCCAAAAGTGATTAGCCACCGATTGGCAAGACGACACAAAGTCCATGCCTATCTGGTTAGGATAGGTATACATATTGCACTGCTCCAGGAAACACATTTAACGAAGACTGAAGGGATAGCTTTGCAGCGTAGATAGAGAGGACAAGTCTATAACATCACGTACTCCGCGTACGCCAGAGGGGCGCTAATATGGATTAGGGCGGGAGTCCCCTTTCAGATGACTAAACAGACGATAGACCCAGAGGGTAGGTTTGTGGCCATTGAAGGGAGGCTGAGGGGTAGGGAGGTTGCCTTCTGCAGCTTATATGCACCTAATACTGACCAATTGAGTTTTTTGTCGAAGATATCTGGGTCGCTAGCACACTATCTCGCAGGCCCACTTCTGATCGGTGGCGATTTTAATTCCATAACCGACATTTCACTAGATAGGTCGCATCCTCCCTTGCCTGATTCCCCGATACACCGGTTGACTAAAGGGAGGCTAGACTGGCAGACACAATGGGGGCTCATAGATGCATGGCGTACACAACACCCACAGAGCCGTGACTACTCCTACCTTTCAGGCATGCATGACCTACATGTGAGACTAGACACAGTTCTGTGCTCCCCAGAGGTAATGTCGACTGTAGCACGTTCTGAGTATCTGACCAAAACAATATCAGATCATAACCCCTTACTGATCACGTTACAATGGATGCCTGGAATCTTATGTGTCCCTACCTGGAAGCTACGCCCTGAAACACTAGAGGACCCACTTTTTCAGGCCACGTTGGAGGAGGGGATCATTCATTATTTTGCAGAAAACGCAGGGACAACCGAGACGAGGGCATTCGAATGGGATGCTTTCAAGGTGGTTATCAGGGGGATCGGCATAGGAAAATATGCGGGAGTGCGGAAGGAACTCTTGAACGATTTGAATAAGGCCTATAACGCCTTGCGAGAGATAGAGCTCTTACGGCCTGGACGCCCAGAGCTCCAAGAGAAAGTTAATGTGGCGAGAGAAGTGGTGGCAACGGAAGTGGAATGATTGCGTAGTTTTGACCACAAAGCCTACACCGTGAGGGCCCATGCAGAGGGAGATAGAGCAGGAACTTTGCTGGCTTGGTTGGCCAATCCTGCAAAAAGAAGTTCCCCTATTGGGCCTTGGACACAGAGGGAGGAGAGGAGGTCTACACCCAAAACGAGATCTTGCAATGCTTCACGAACTATTATGAAGCTCTCTACAAAAGTAGGCTGAAGGCCGGAGATCCGGCATTAGACGTATTCCTCAGGGACTTACAACTACCAGTGTTGGAACAAGAACAGGCGGAAGAGCTAAGGACGGACATAGACTTAGGGGAAATACGAAATGCCATCAAGCGTATGGCCCGCAATAAAACTCCAGGATTGGATGGACTGCCCATAGAATTCTATGCGAAGTACATTGACTTATTAGCACCCAGACTCCACGAAGTCTACAAAGAGGCAAGGGAGTTAGGACGTTTACCGCAATCTATGTGTGAAGCGTTAGTGATACCGCTGCTGAAGTCAGGGAGAGAAGGCAGAAATACAGCCTCTTACAGACCCCTATCGATGTTAACTACTGATTATAAAATATTGAGTAGTATCTTGGAAACCCGATTGCTACAGCACATGACCGCACTAGTCCACGACGATCAGGCGGGATTCATACCGACACGAAACACCACTACAAACATTCGACGCTTGGTGCGATTGTTGGGAGAAGACCACCCAGAGGCGCAACACCCAAAGGTACTATCAGTAGATATTGAAAAAGCCTTTGATAGTTTAGAATGGGAATATCTGTATAAAGTATTGGAACGATTTTGCCTGGGAGACGGGTTCTTGCAATGGACGAAAGTGCTATACACATCTGCAATGGCTAGAGTGAGGGTAGGTGTCAACGCAGCGTTTCGGTGTACCAACGATATCACCTTCTTCAGGACAAACAATTCTAAGTAAAAGAACATCACAATTAAATTCATGCCAAATATTTGTTTTTATATTGTATATTGTATACATTCTTGGGTACTAGTACTGTATAAACATTGTTTTATTGATTTGTAATAAATTGCTTGGTTTTATATATACATGGTTTATGATTATTGGTTTTTGCCCCAAGATTGAGAAAGGATTTGTTCTATGTTTATGCAGCACTTTGAGATATACAGTAAACACACTATGGGGTTGACAACACACGAGTGAATTTCTGGGACCCTTCCTAGTTCTTTCAGTACTCGCTCCTTGTCCCAGACCTAAAAGGAGGCCTCCCTCTCTTTTTATATAGAGTGAGGGTAGGCACACTGATATCCTCACAGTATCCTGTAGAAAGGGGGACAAGACAAGGGTGCTCATTATCCCCATTGTTATTGGCTTTGGCTGTGGAACCCCTCGCGACTGAGATAAGGAAGGGAGATCACTATGGAGGATTAGGGAGTAGAGACGGCCAACAGTATATATCACTGTACGCAGATGACCTGCTACTATTCCTTGAGGATGCTGACAAGGCACTGACAGAAGCTGAGAGATTGCTCTCGGACTTTGGGGAACTATCGGGATTGAAAGTCAACTGGCCTAAGACATGCTTGTTCCCGGTACGACGGGGGGAGCCACAGCCCAATAGGATACGAATGTTGCGATGGGAGCCCACTTGCTTGAAATACCTGGGAGTTTACCTCTATCATGAGGCAGCAGACATGCTGGAGAATAACATAGGTCGTAGTATAAGGGCCCTCAAGGGCAGTATGGCCTTTTGGACTACCCTTCCATTATCAGTGACGGGTCGTATAGCACTGTTAAAAATGATAGCAGTCCCTAGGTTTCTGTATTATTTCAGAACATTGCCAGTGTGGATACCTAACCACCTTTTTAAGCAGTTGAAATCGCTTGTAGTGTCCTTCCTCTGGGGCACGGGACGATGCAGAGTAGCACACGCAATGCTTGTAAGGCCTAAGATTGAGGGAGGACTAGCAGTACCAGACTTTGAGTTATATTATTTAGAGGCCCAGTTACAGATATTTACGCACGAAGTGGCGAGAGTATTTAGAGGCCCGGAGCACAAAAGAAATGAGGGTACTCCACGCCATGTCCTTTCATTTATTGCACTACCACAGAAACTGAATATCAGGGATTTGACATTGGAAGAGAATACAATAAGACTGTGCTGGAACTGCTCTCAACGTAAAGCGGGGGTGATGCACCCATATGCACCCGAAATTCCCCTCGGAATGGTGACGGCGTGACCACATGGAGGTGACTGGTCGCACTTACAAGGTTGGGAAGAAGCGGGAATCCAAATGCTAGGAGATTTATTTGAAGATGGAACTCCAAGGAAGGTTTGATATACCGAGAGGGGATTTCCTGTTACACACGGCAGTGACGAGGGCGATACAAGCACACTGGCAGGAAGGACTGATAGAACCTAAGACAACGAGAGCCTGCCAATATGTTATGATGGCAGCAAGGAACTTTAAAGCGGTCACGTGCCTGTACACCAGAATGCTCAATGAAACGCTATTGCCTTTGAACACTTTGAAGGAGAAATGGGAGGTAGATGTGGGGAAAACCATTCCTGATACGACCTGGGTGCAAATAATGCGGAGGGCTTGGAAAAGTACGAGAAACGCCAGGTTCCATTTAGTACACTTCTATAATATTCACCGAGCATACTTGACGCCAGGGATGATTAAGAAATGTTTTAATGTAGAGGAAGCAGCGTGCCCAAGATGCACAGGAGTAGGGGTGGAATTGGTGCATATGCTATGGTCCTGTCCAGTGGTGGGTCCATATTGGAAGGAGATAGGAGGTACATTAAATGACACAACAGAACGGCGACTAGATTTTGATATGGCCGTCAGTGTATTGCACTGGTTTCCTCACACACCCAAGAATAAGATTACGAGCAAGTTTATAGATATGGGGCATATACTGGCGAAGCGCGAAATCACAAAACACTGGAAAGCAACTGTAGGCCCTAGCACACACAGATGGAAGAATGAATTTCTTAAATGGGCTAGCAGCGAAAGCACGTTATGCTATCAACAAGCGCGTAGGCTAAATAATGAGAAAATGCTGGAAGCGGCATCAGCATGGGAAGCATTGGTACAGGCGCTACGAGAATATGGGACACAGGATAATGGTGTGGAATAGTTTAATGATTGAGGTAAGATCTTAGACCATGACAGGGCATCATGTTGGCAAACACACATCCAATCCTGCGCGTACTTATCAAGAAGATGAGACACTACTTCTGGCATTGGTGACGGGTCTTGGGGAGGAGGGCGGGAGAGATGGGGGATAGATTAAAATATGTTGGGTTAAAGCATTCAAAACCTTGTTCAAATGGAGATTCTGATAGTAAGAACTGACATATTTTGATGGCATATTACCACAGGGGATGTATGACGTTACAACGCATGCTATTACAACGCATGCCTTTACGAAGCAAGTTTTACAATGCAAGTCGTTACAACGACTTGCGTTGGGGGGCGCTGGATAGTGAATAGTTTAATTTACTATTCCAACTCCAGTCCCCGTGAATAGTAGGGAAGGTGTTGGAAACTATTCCCTATCCTAGAGCGCCCCCCAGCGCAAGACGTTGTAAAAGTTGCGTTGTAATGGTTGCGTCGTAAAGGTACTTTGTTGTAAAAGTTGCGTTGTAAAGGATGTTCCCCTACCACAGGGGTTGGGATAATGAGTACTTTGCGACTGTCAACGTATGTTTTGTGCAGAAAAACAATAAACTATGTTTTGAAAAAAAAAGCTGTAACCCACTGAGCTATACACATAAAATATTGTTTTTTTAAATGCATGGTACATGTTCTTTGCAGCAGGCATATTACACGTCTGCGCTTCCTTAGAGGAGTCATAGCTGCCAATAGACAAAACTCCCATCTCTCTCTCCAGCAGGTACAATAATCACCGGAGTTATTTTGACGCTTTTATTGTTGCTTAGAAAACTGCAGATTATACTAGGAACTTGCAGTGCTTTTAAAACTGCTGCCTCGGGACCCCCTGGGAATGTGTCACGGACCCCTAGGTGTCCAGGGACCTCAGTTTGGGAACCACTGGCCTATGCTGTTTGACCCGGTCCGAATGATCAACTTTTGGCTATCACTGTTTAATTCAGTAAACTTGATATCACTGACGGTGACATTCTTCTGGCATCCTTGCACTTACATCTTTGGTGGTAAGCTTTCAGTTATTTGACAGAACAGTGTGATGTACTATACCTCCCAAGTTACTCAGAATGTATTCCCTGTCCTCTTAAGTTATAAATGCAATATACAGAATTGTGAATCATTGAATGAGGAGCATATGTGGATTACTTCAAACAATCTCTTGTGTATATTTGCTCAACCTTGGCCCCTTTAGCGGCAATGTACATCTCTGTAAATATGTTCACTATGGTTTCACTGTATATTTTGCACTTCATTCCTAATCAAATAATTGACATAATTTGAAACTAAGAGAAGAGTTGTCTTGAGCAATTCAATGTTATACTGCATGGTTTTGTTATGCAGATATGGCACATTAACATAGATGGACAATCATACTAACTATGAGTAACACATTAGGTTATCCCTAGATTGAGTCCTATAGGACATTTGTATGATTATACATAATTACCGGATTTCGTTGCCGACCCGGAGTGAAGCTCCTTTTACCCGCGTGTGGAAACCAGTGATTTTGCTGCAGCCGCCACGCCTCGCCGGACCCGCTGCGCGGGTCCCGCATCGCGGCGTGCGGCACTTTCTTCATCTGCTAAGGGGCATTGTTTCTGACCAACCGGCAGGGCTGCGAGCACAGCGGTGGACTCCGAGGACCAGGAGTCCCCGCGAGCCCCCATTCCAGCTGGGCTGCTCTCCCTGCCGGCCCCGCCCCCACCTTCCAACGGTTTAAATCGCTGCCTCACCTGGTCCTCTGTGGATTTCGTTGCCGACCCGGAGTGAAGCTCCTTTTACCCGCGTGTGGAAACCAGTGATTTTGCTGCAGCCGCCACGCCTCGCCGGACCCGCTGCGCGGGTCCCGCATCGCGGCGTGCGGCACTTTCTTCATCTGCTAAGGGGCATTGTTTCTGACCAACCGGCAGGGCTGCGAGCACAGCGGTGGACTCCGAGGACCAGGAGTCCCCGCGAGCCCCCATTCCAGCTGGGCTGCTCTCCCTGCCGGCCCCGCCCCCACCTTCCAACGGTTTAAATCGCTGCCTCACCTGGTCCTCTGTGGATTTCGTTGCCGACCCGGAGTGAAGCTCCTTTTACCCGCGTGTGGAAACCAGTGATTTTGCTGCAGCCGCCACGCCTCGCCGGACCCGCTGCGCGGGTCCCGCATCGCGGCGTGCGGCACTTTCTTCATCTGCTAAGGGGCATTGTTTCTGACCAACCGGCAGGGCTGCGAGCACAGCGGTGGACTCCGAGGACCAGGAGTCCCCGCGAGCCCCCATTCCAGCTGGGCTGCTCTCCCTGCCGGCCACGCCCTCCTGGTAGCCAATTGGTCGGCTATATTAAGGGTCCATCACTCCCGCGGCGCGGGAGCGCGCGGGAGGGCACCGGGAGAAGCCCGGGACAAGGGCGGGACCGTCTGTGGCCGTCCGGGGCCGAAGGAGGCCGGGCTGGGCCACCCTTTTTTTCATTTACAGGCTTGTGTTCTATTATTACTATCTAGTTGATATTTGTCTTCCAGGTTTAGTTAGTTACTTGAGGTTATAAGGGTGGTAACAACTATGGCGAATACCCTAAACACCTCTACTTTACTGACTTCCGTGGGGGACGCTGAAACTGCGGTGATGGGGCCTCTAGACTCGTATTTTAAGCGTCTACCCCAAGACATTGACAGGGAAATTGCCTTGGCGGAAAGACGCGCTGGTCGAAGGTTATCAATTGAATTGATGAAAAACCCCCTAGAAAAACACTTAGGACAAAGTTTCCCTGCATTAGTCACCCCGTTATCGTCTACAGTATTGCCATCAACACAAGAAACACTGTACGATATATCTGTATGTAATGAGCTGTTGGGTGCCTCTCCTATAGACACAGTGGTTACTGCCCCTTCTTCAGAGCATTTTAAGGGTCCTAACATTGCGTGTACGGGACACAATGTGATAACACAAGCAATTGCACAAGCACACACTGCTAGGCCCAAAGCATGCCCAAAGAGGAAGAGGGTTACTACTCTAAAAAAATCTATAGTCCCTAATCCAGCAAGGAAGGTTAGGAAACTGGCAATTAAAGCGCCCTTAACCGATGTCCGAGTTGAACAACTGAGTGGGGTAATAAGGGGGGAGGAATCGGCCATTGTAATAGACTTAGAAAATCCTAAGATTCCAGCATCACCTATAACAGAAATAATCCCCCCTACTACAGCATCCCCAGGGAAAATGAGGAGTTATCCGGATCAGTTATTGGACCTGGAAAAACTTATACGTTCCCTCTTAAGTCCGTTTGAGACCAAACTGGAGAAGTTAGCAAAACAACTTGACCACTTAGAACAAACCAGTTTGGATAACTTTTTCTCAGTAAAATCACTAATTAAGGCGCAGAATAAATCGGTTGAGAATGGGCGCCATAATAATCCAGTTGAGCAAATTTTGGGGCCGAGTTGTCTTCCACTAAAGTAAGTGGGGTTTCTACCCAGCAGAAACAGGGTCTGAATAATAATAATAAAAGAAATCTTCCAGTACCCCAACCACTGGCTAAAAATAGTGGCCCTGAGTGCTCTAATACCAATTGTACTAGCATAATAGTAAATAGTATTAAGGATAGTACGAAAAACTGTGCTCCTGTGGTACAGAAAAAGAGCCCATCCTTACCCCCTGCTATGGTTTGCGCCCAGGGGACACTGATAGACATAGATAAAAACTTCGCTATAATTGCTGATGGTGTAAAAGGGCCGCCCGCCCCCCAAGCAGTAAATAAGGGTGATTATGTAGGAAATGGTAATCATAAAAGCGGTGGAAATAACGCTAGTATGGCAATGGGAAATAGTGCTCCTGTGAGTGTTGTTGCGCCAGAGCATTGTCCACCAAAACCTTATGCTAATAGACTTCCAACCCGGACTCCCCCAGTTCAACTTACCCCCGATTCTTATCCATATGTGGCCATTCTTACCAATGTTCCTCCCCTACCAGATGGCCAAAGGGAGACTTACGATATGTTAAAAAATAAAGCCATGCATTGGCTGCGGGTAAATAGACCCCTGCCAGGAGATGTGGATGGATTGATCATTGGGGCTAGAAGGGTCAATTGGATTGGGAACACATTTAAAAAGCAGGGGGGTGAGTGTATTATAATTAATTTTCAGGACCCAAGGGTAGTAGGGATAATTACAAAACCTGGATGGAATATTAGCTTTGGTGGGATTGGCGTGGTGGACTTGACCTTTTTTTACCCAAGAACTCAGTCATATCACCAAGGAGGGTTTGAGCCATTGAGATCTATTTTGCCCCCGCGGCTGGAGGTTAGCTCTTTCCATGCTCCATTTTTGCGTCCACACGATGGTTATAATCAGGTTTATGACCCTAATGGTGGCGTAGGGCACTTGAGACGGGGATATCCTCAAAATTTACCAACGCACTATAACCCAGGTCCCATTATGGATTTGGTTAACCGTTTTAATCCTTTATGTGATCTGAACACTAACGGTTGACTACCTATTCTCCCAACAGCACCTACAATAGCTATACCAGAGATGGTAAACCCTTTATCATGTTTATTCATGACCTGGAATGTTGCAGGAATAAGAACCAAAAGGTCGGACCCTACCTGGTTAAAGTATATCTCAAAACATAAGGTGATAGGTCTGCAAGAAACATGGGATACCTCACTTTCTTTTCCTTTAGACGGTTTCCTAACTTTCACAGTACCCGCTAGCAGTAGTAATGCGGGGAGAGCAAAAGGGGGGCTTATCACACTTTTTTCTTTAGATTTAGTAGGATCTTTTAATTTATTAAATTCAGGTTCTCCAAATATTTTAGCGATAGAATGGTTAGTCTCACCTAGCTGCATTATATTAGTAATTAATTTTTACAATGCCTGGGGTGGACTAAATGAATTGGAACATGTTCACTGTTTGGAGAACCTGGTAAATAAATACAGTCAAAATTCAAATACTCCATTCGAAATTTGCTTAATGGGCGATTTTAATAGCCACAAATGTGATTTGTTATGTCATTCAATAGACGCAGATACCCCGGCTGGAGCCTGCATCCCCCACTTCGAACACACTAAAATGGGGGAGTCTCTTGATTTACTGTGTGCTAATTTTAATATATATGAACCGCATAAAACTGTTTCTAATGAGAAGGTCCCCACTTTTAAAGGAACGACTAAGGGGACGATTATTGATTACATATTTATGTCCATAGGATTAATCTCCAAGACAAGTGAATATAAGGCTACTGTCTCACCCCATAGTGATCACAACCCTCTGTCAACTGTAGTTCACTGGAGTGACTTATGGCGCAGACAGGTGGATCAGCCCCGGGTTTGTGCCTTGGCGGTGCCCAGTGATCAGGGCAGACGGCTTAGATGGGGTAGGGCTATGGAGGAACGGTTTATGGAAACACTACTCCCTAAAATTGAGCAGCCGATAGAAACTTGTCTTGATCAGACTGCTTCGAATCTTCAGGTTATTACAGCTTTTAATAGTATCTGTGCACAAACCGTCAAGGATCTTTTAAAACCCAAACCAAAGTACCCTACAATGCCCCACAAATGGTTCGATAACAAATGTTCAAGGTCATACAGAGATTTGAAATTGGCTCTTAAGGCTAAAGAAAGGGATAAAGAGCTAATCTCTCATCTGAGACGGGCTTATAAAGCCAACGTGAGGGCAAGGAAAGATGAGATTAAGAATAATGCTTGGAATGATTTACTCAATGTCGATGTTTTAAAAGATAGTAAACATTTCTGGGAAATTATTAATCATCCTTTTTTTACAGGGGAGAACAATCTGAACACAGACTGTGTTATCCCTGATGAGAGATGGGTACAGCATTTTAGCAATATTTATGGGGGTGAACCTTCAATTTGCCCAACTGCTACTGAAACTACACGTGGTGCAATCATGGTGGCATTTACGGAAGAGCGTGTCCTAAAGGCCATTATGGATACCACAAAAAATAAGGCCCCTGGCCCTGACGGTGTCCCGGCAGACTTTTTTAAATTCTGCCCAGTAATTTGGAGTAAAGTCTTGTCTAGAGTGTTTAGAGCAGCAGCCGAAGGATTCCTACCTCAAACATGGGCAACATCCATAATAGTTCCCATTTTTAAGAAGGGAAACCGGGAGGACCCTGGGTGCTATCGCCCAATTTCCCTTATTGACTCTACTTTTAAAATCTTAGGTAGAGTCCTATTGGTTCAACTAAGGGAAAATTTAGATCTGAACGGGGGACTCTCGAATATTCAATACGGCTTTCGCGAGAATAGAGGGACATTGGAACAATGCTCCAATCTCCATCTTCTAGTCTCCGGGTATACGGTGGCCGGGGAGGGGTCAGTTTACCTAGCATTTATGGACCTTTCCTCGGCCTTCGATCTGGTGAATAGGAGTAAGTTATGGTCTATTCTTTTGGAGCTAGGCATAGAGGAGTCCTTGGTGGCATTTATGGCAAGGCTACACCAAGATCTTGAGGCAAAAATAAGAGTCACCAGGGATGGAAGGTGCACGGAAAGTTTTAAATCTGAAAAAGGGGTGCGCCAGGGCTGTATCTTGGCCCCCCTTCTTTTTACTATTTATATAAATGGCCTGGGGAAACACTTAGAAACAGGATCGGCGGATGTCCCCTGTGTAGGAGGAGTGCAGATCCCAGCCCTCCTATACGCGGACGATGCCGTCCTGATAGCCCGCACAGGGATTAGTTTACAGATCCTTCTGGACCGTTTTGGTTCATTTATGGAGAACCTAGACTTGAAAATTAATGTCTCCAAGTCCCATACCATGATTATTGGTCGCAAAGTGAATATGTGCCAGAAAAAATCTTTTATTTGCAAAGGGGAGATTCTTTCTAGGGTTCCAGTCTTTCCTTATCTGGGAGTCCTTTTTGACCAAAGAGGGTCTTGGGCCCCCCAGATTAAAGCAAAAAGTCTTAGTCTAGCACGATCCTCATCAGCTGTGTTGGCTTTTGCAAAAAGATTGGGAGCCAAGCCATTGGAGGCGCTAATCAAAATATATAACAGTAAGTGCGTCCCAATTGCTATGTATGGATCTGCTATTTGGGGCTATGTAGAGACGGCAAAGTTACAAAGGATAGAAAATGGCATCATCAGGAATATTTTATTTGTCCCTGACTCCACACCCATTTTCTCTATTCATGAGGAAATAGGCTTACCATATATCTCTGACAAATTAAAATTAGCCCCCCTCCTTTTTTGGGTCAAAACATGGTTGAACCCCGAGCTAACTCTAAACCACGCCATCCTTAAGGACGTCATCGCAAGGGATAACGCCATGAGAATCCCCTGGCTAAAATACATTAAATCTACATTATTTATGCTGGGGAGGCCGGAACTTTTTAATGACCCAACTAGTATCAGGAGGGAGGATGTCAGTTTGATTAAGCAGATGTTTCTGGAGAGGGCTGGTATGGATAGAGAAGAATTGGAATTGAGGAAACCCATGGTGAGGGCACACATTGCCCTAATAATTTCACCCACCATGGAACCCTATTTAAAAATTGTGACTAATCCTCTTCATAGACTTCTCTTAACTAAATTTAGGATGAACTTAATCCCGTACTCTCTAGGAAACTTTCCGGTGTGGTCAAAACCTGATGATGGCCCACCATGCGGATGTGACCAATTTTCAGTCCAAGACACCCTCCATTTTTTATTTTTTTGTGACTTTTTTAGTAGTGAAAGGAAAAAATATCTATTCCCTGTGTTGAAAGCGGCGGGCTTTTCTCAAGTTAGGCCAGCCTTAATTTTTCTCCAAATGCTAGCGGATACTTACACTATGTTTAGTGTTGCTAGTTTTTTAACTGCTGCATTTAGATCGAGGAAAAAAAGATTACCCCGGATAGACCATTTTTAAACTTAAAATTGTTCTTAAAGGATACTTTTTAAAATTTGAAAATATATTTGTATTATGGAGAAATAACCTGAGGA
The DNA here is from genome assembly GCF_964261635.1 of Lissotriton helveticus. Lineage (NCBI taxonomy): Eukaryota > Metazoa > Chordata > Amphibia > Caudata > Salamandridae > Lissotriton > Lissotriton helveticus. The sequence continues at coordinate 1,705,489,377 of NC_136063.1, read as the reverse complement.
AATGTAATCAATATGTTGAAATCTGTTTTTTAATATGATTGTGTAATGTTATAATAGTAATTGTATTTGTGTTTGTTTTATGTCTTTTATGATTTTAACAAAAATCGAATAAAGAGTATTTTGACTGACTGACATAATTACCCTAGTCTCTATGGGCATAAAGGGTAATTCTTGTTTTTTGTACACACTTCAATAGAGGTATCAGTCTCTAGCTTTCTAACAGGGTAAGGCCTTTGTCAGGTTTAGGGATGAAGGACATCATTGCTCGATTATATAGAGGCATAAGCTGCCTGACTCTCAAAAATGGTGGCACATCCTACATATCAATTTCAAGATTGTGAGATTATTGATCTTGTGGTACTCCAAGAAGACACGTGTTCTCCCATGGCTGCCACACAATTAATATTCTCAATAGATCATCTACCTTCCAAAGTTCCATATAGTTTTTGAAACAGTGTTGCAGGGAGATGTTTGTCAAAAACATGTCTTCTAATTCTACTTTGTGAATGTGATCTAGACACAGCCCTTTCTGGTACTTGTTAGGGCCTGACGGTGACCAATGAATTCTACAAATTACTTAGTGATATTTGAATGAATGAGAGCAATGCATCTTCTAGGCTGGAAAGCAACAATATTGTAGAGGAAGGCTTCTTTGTGCATAGCTGTGCTGCCAGCAGCCTACCAACATTTTATCTACGTTCATATTGCATTCTTTTCACTCAATCAGTCAACGAATCAATCAATTAAAATAAATCATTATTCAGCTTTACAAGAAACCAAGCAATATATATTTGACACATTCCACAAAGTTCAGCTAATAGGGACTCAATGTTTCCTTTAGAAAAGGTATTTATAGAATCAGGCTCACCAAACAGCTCTGGTTTACGCAAGCTCCCACTCAATATTTCATTATAATCTAACCAGGAATTACGAGTGGCATGGTTAAGGGATAAACAACCACGAATACCAATCTATTGAATGTTGCGTCCAGTTTAGTACATATCTAACATCACAACAAAAGTGGATGAAGACTAATCTTATCCTCAAGGTATGTCTTGCCAGAAAGAATGTGAGCAGTCACCATTCAGGCCAAAGTGCACCTGTGCAGTTACATGTTGAAAATGTGATTCGAACAACTGCCCAGACCAGCTAACAAACTTCTCAGAAAGAAATGTTTGTTCTTTGTAAATTTCTAGCCTTGATGTTATCACACAAACCTGGACCACCGAAACATACTTACTTTTATGAACAATGTTCATCTTCCATAGAGGATTCATACTCAATTTGCATGAAAATCTATAGACCACCTCCATGGGCTTGTCAAACTGCTGCTTCCTGATGTTTCTCAGGTGCTTTCACTTACCGATAGGAGACAGTACATATTTTCCTGATCTGTGAGCCATCAACAGTGTGGGTGTGAGTTTCAGCATTAGATCCACAAACCATAGTAAAAGTTTTACTGAAATGTATTTAAAGTCCATTGGGTCCGTAAAAGTGGTGAAGGCTTCAAACTATTTCTGAACACTACTGGCAGTTCTTGTTAGCAGAACAGCGTCATTCGGATAAAACAGAGCTGTAATTAAGTGAGCACCTATCTGAGGCATGTCCTGGCCAACAGCTAAAAATGTCTCTAGATAATTTATAGAGAGTGAAAATAAATGGAGCAAGCACACAGTCCTGCTTTATGCCTCTCTCAATCCTGACATAATCTGAGCACTAACTATATGGGCCAAAGAGTACCTTTGCAGAACTACCCATGTGTAATTAGCTTAGAAACTGGCTTATTGATTCTTACACCTCAAATGTTAGAAAAATGGATCATAGTATAGAATGATTAAAGCAATCAAGTGAGCTACTTACACCAATGAATGCCAACTGTGTACACACATTCCTGTCCACAGAATATTTATCAACGAATGCATACAGATTAAGGCTGTAACGCAACTGGTGCTCATGTAAAGTGCTCTAATACCTTCGGGTTGAGGTCACGCTATATAAAACTTTAAAAAAGGCATTGTTCCACCTAGCCTTTCTGAAAACTAAACTGCAGATCTGATAGGATGGAGTTTTCTTCCACCAAGGTTTCTAATCTTGCCAGTAATATTCTCCCCATCACCTTTACTTAGGAATTCAACAATAACATGAGGGGATAGCATTAGGATCTGCTCTATCCCCTTTTTAAAAAAAAAAGAATAGGGATAATGATACACTGGGATAATGTACTTGGCAAATCACTCCTTGCAACCATCCTCAGAACATTAGTTCGAACTGTGCCCAATTATCAGTGTTCTTCCTATTAATATCCATTGTAACTCCACCCAGGCATGGGGATAAGCAGGACTTGCTCATATTTGTAGCTAGAAGTACTAGGGAACTGGACAAGATCAAGGTTGACTCAGAGATTCAGAAAACAAGATCTTATCTTTTGTGGTTGTGCATAAATGATGCCAAAATAATGAACCCATTAAAATGAAGGAATCAAAACCTACATAGATGGAGTTGTGGCTTTCCAAAAGCGGGTGTTATCCTTGGTCTCACCAGCTGCCAATAGAGATGCGTAATCCTCCTCTCTAATATACAGTTTCCTGGCGTGCAAGGTCTTTTTATATCTTAACCTATGTCTTGGTCTTCAGTGCTATTTCTTGAAGTTTTACCCACGCCTACCATAAGGTTTTCATGTTCCCGTGAACAAGCTGGATCAAACCTACCCAGTGTCGTCCTCCTCTTGGAGCACATTGGACTTGCGAACAGTGACATCGTTTTCCTACAGATTACATTATAGGAATACCTATTTGCTTAGTAATTTGCCCCATCATCCAAACAAACCACAACACCGTTTTTTTCGACAGATGAAGTCTGATAATATCTGTTCATGGTTCACTTTAGATCATTATCCACTATTCCATTAATTCTAGTGACGTATACATTGTCTATTATCACACTGATTGGTATCACTGAAAAATCGAAGGGAAAAGGTTGCACATTGTCAGCACATATTATAAAATCAAGTGTGCTGGTCATTCCGCTGCCAGGAAATGTTGATACAAATGGATGAAAGGAGGGACAAACATCATGAGCAAAGACACTATTATATGTAATTATATTTAATGGAAAGGTTGTTTAAAGCCTCATCAAACAGACCATATGAAACATTTGGCTGACCCTCCCAAGACCACTTTGCACGACAGGGGAGAAACATCCTTGCCTATAGAATGTGCATAACCCCCGAGCTCCTTGTCCAAAGCAATAATAATGTCAACATTATGATGGTCAATCAGAATTTTGTAAACATTTATAAGCAAGATATCAACCCCACAATCAGGTCCAAACCCAATGATTGATACCAAGGAAAATCTGAGAGGAAACTCAAAACCTTCCATGGAAACAGGAGCAAGATAGAAGTGATAGCCCTCATTGACCCTACCAGCTTTAGAGGGAATCACAGGGTCTGAAATGTTAACTAACTATCCAAATGGAACTGATGCACAGCCAACCTCTCTTGAAAACGAAGGGAAATAGACTGTAGAACTAAACACTGCTATGTTCCATGATCCAAACAATTTTTTTAATGGAAAGTTAAGCCTCCTTCCAAATGATATTTGTCACTTTCTTGCTTCCTAATCAATGTGAAGAATAAAATGACTATAGTGGGGCCACAGACTTTAGCCCTAAAGATCTTGTAGAACATGGTATTGTCTGTATATAAATAAGTATCTCTTCCACTGAATAGGAAGGGCTAAACTGATGGACATTGCAATGTCATATACCTTATCTGTAGAAATTAACATCTCTTAGTAAGAGGACATGTGAGATTTCATATTGCACCCTTGTCTATGTTATTTTTGCTATTATGTGCAACACGTTTATCAACTCCTTGAGGTGTTTACATCTTCAGTCATTACATTTGTTAGAGTACGTTCAAGAGTCTGTAACTTACTGAGCGCGGAGTCAAACAGGCCGCTTATGAAACCCTCAAGGGAGTAGGCATCTGTCTGTCTGTCTACTCACTCAGAGATTGTTGTAATAAAGCGGAGCTCTTCGCTTTCAATCAAACCAGATTGACCCCCACATTTACGTTTAGAACAACCATTCATATTCAAATTAGACACTATAATGTGTGACTTGAGTGGACAAGGAAGGGGGAGAAACTGTCTCACTAAACAGATTCACGTGACACACAAGGATTTTTCACAGAAGTTCTGGGTTTGTCAACATTATTTAAATCCTGCCCAGGTCCAGCAGCAGGCGGCATGAATGCAGTAGATGCATTTAGTGCTTCAATCACAGCACACTGTCACCTCAAGGTTCTACTCTACGTTAACAATTTCAATTACAAGTTACCTCCATTGTGCTAGATAAAAAGTTGACAATTGAGGAAGTGGTGGATCCCATAATGGGCAGTGTCCAGCATCAAGCAGAGAGGCTCAACTCCAAGAGCCCTGCCTCTACAGATTCTGACTGGCTTAGCCACACCTGTCTTCACTCAGCCCTTGCCAGGAACAACGTGACTTCATCCTACATTGCCAGGGGGGTCAGCAGCTCATTTTATAGCACCAGGTTTGTTGAGCCCTGCCACTTTCTGCCCAAAGTGCAATGTGGGCCACATAGCCCTGTTCCAGCCCCAAAATGAACTTCATGTATTTCACAAAGTGGGAGTCAGCAGAGATTTATAGCACTGAAACTAAGGTTCCTGCATCAAATCAAGGCATAGTCCTCTTGGGAAGTGTACTTTAAGGCCACACAAGTCTTTGGATAGTTCTCTTAGGGGCCAGAGAGCTATAACAAAGAGTGAGGTCATGTACTGAGATCTGAAAAGTCTATTGGGCTGTCTTGGCCTCCTTATGAGTGAGCACAAACTCCCTTATCATTTTTCTTCTGATAAATGCTTGACAACCATCCATTGTGGTTTATTTGAGAGCACAAGGCCTTCAGTATTCACCAGGTAGTATGTGAAGAAAGATGTCAGCATTGCCTTTTTTCTGATATTCTGCATCAGGTGTATTGGAGCATAGTCGAAGATGGCAGCTTCAAATATTGTGCAGACTCAAACACATAGTAAGAGATTAGCTGGAGGTGAGGAAAAACCCAGTGTGAGTGCTCAAAAGATGCATACATATAATATATGTATATTCCTGTCACACGGGTGCAGCAGTACCCAAATGTTCACAAAGGCATGGCCCGTGTCAAGTCGACGCTTATGAAGTTGTCTCTAACATTACCCAAATCAAGTCTCTCTGATCTGTGAAAACAGTGTCTATTCCCAAATTCCATAAATCTCTTACCACTATTCTTTGAGGCCTAAACTCCATGGTCATTCTTGGTTTCCTGTCTCGTTTCCACTATTGACATTGATCAAAACTATGACCATTGAAGTGCCTTGAGCAGAATGTTTTAATAAAACAAAACAACCTTCAGTATCTGACTATGACTTAATTACACGCACTTACAGTGTTTTATGAAACAGGATACTCACCACTCCACCGTTTCAGATACAGGCCCCGGGTATGTCACTACATACATTGGAAATAATCCTTGTATATCCCACCCTACCCACCCAGTACGTGTATGTTTACCCAACTTTAAGGTGGTGCATCTCCTGAAGCACCATATAATCAGGAGTTTAAGGATGGATAAAATGTGCTCTATTCCATTTAATGTAGTGGTTGAGTCCATTGACATTAAGTGATAAGATGGTGCTGTCACAACATACTGGCAGGGTGCCTATTAGAGGATCCATCTTAGACAGCAACATAGCCAGGGAGATGCAGAAACCATCTGGTGGACAGGACATGTACTCCAATAGTTACCCAAATGTGCACATCTAAGGTTAGTGGTGGTATCCATCATCAACAGAAGCACGGAGCTGATGAAAAACATTTCAGCTTTGGCCTCTGTGTAGTGTTGCGGTGTATGTGGTTCAGAAGTCCTCTACAAATATGAAAAATTAATGGTAGAAGAACAGTGTTGAATAGAGATAGAAGAGAATGGGGGCGTGGCTTGGACGCCACTCAAGATGGCCGTCTAGTTGTGGAGCTCCGCCGTGACGGGAGGCATTCCCTCATTTCTCTACAAGTAGCAGACACTGTTTTCACCGCAGACAGCTTCCCAGAACGTTGGAACATGCCGGGACCTGGACGATGATTCCTGGACTCCTCCTGCTTCGTCCCTGCTGAGTTTTCCGTGATGGGAAAATCTCGCTGCCTCCGCCCGCCATTTTGAGATGTGCCGGGGCTGATTCATGAGGCGCGGCTTCCTCGGGGCTTTGTCGCGCACATCTGCTGGCTGGTCTCCCGCTCCACCTAGACCCTGTGATGCCGTTTTCTCGTCGGTCTACAGTGGAACCTGCCTCCTTTGCCTCTGTTCTTGTGCCCTGCCTACGGTGAGCTTTCCTCTTCTTCTCACTATGGCGTTTTCTTTCTCCTCAGATGCTCCTGCCGCCATTTTTCAGTATTTACCCATACCACTTCTTGGAGCATTTTCCCATGATATTTGAGCTGGCTTGCAAAGCTCAAGCGTTTCAACACATTGTAATTTCCCTTTTTGGACTTTACCTCTTCTCCAATGTTGCTCTTCATTGTACTTGCGGAAGTTTAGTTTCTGCTACCACCAGTGCCACCTCCTATTGTTTCTATTGACTCTCTAATGTGACTGAGACCTGCCTTTGTTCTGTGCTGCAATTGGGTTTGAAGCGCCTCTTCATTGGGATTGATGGATTGTCAACCTATTTTTCTCCAATACGTGCTCAAATAGGTGGTGTTCTTCACTGCCTTCCATTTCATTACCTCGAACATCTCGTTGAGTCTGTTTCTCTTGCCTTTGCTTCCCGTGCTTCACCGTCCTGTGGGCAGACTGCGTCAACCCAAATTTGTTTTTATCCCATCAAATTCATCACAGGATTCAACGCCCTTCTCCCCTGAATCGCCTGCTGTCACACCACCAATGGCTGGCGCAGCTCCAAATCGCTCTTCTTCAGCCCAAAATGTCTCCTCTAAAGTGTCGCCTCCACTTACTTCTTCTAAACGCCTTAAGCAGGATCCTCCGTCCCCTGACAAGCCCTCATCTCCCATCTCTATGGAATTAATTCTAGATGAAATAAGAGCATTACGTCCATTTGTGGAAACCACCAGTAATGAGATGCAGCTTTTAAGAGAGAAATGGGATTCTATGGACATTAGAATTTCTTATGTAGAGCAGCAAGTTTTGGAGATTCCAACACAGGCTCAACGCATCTCCTCTTTAGAAAAGTCAGTACTGGCCTTACAGCAGCACACCGAGGATTTGGAAAACAGGAATAGATGGAACAACCTGCGTATTTACGGCCTTCCAGAGACTTTGGAAGGTGATGACCCTGTCACGTTCTTTACATCTTTCCTGCCAAAGCTCTTGGATATGCCTCCTTCAACTTCCCTATTTATCCAGAGGGCCCACAGACTTGGCCCCCGGTCTTCCACCTCATCTAAATCTAGGGGAGTCATTATTCTGTTCCTGAAGTTCACAGACCTTCTTACTGTTCTACCTGCGGCACGGGCCAAGCGTAATGTATCCGGGTTGGGTCAGCGTGTATTCCTTACACAGGATGTTTGCAATGCTGCTGCTGCTAGATGTAAGGAGTTCCTCAGTCTTCGTGCTCCATTGCGCTCACTTGGTGCCGGTTATGGCTTATTCCACCCCTGCATATTCAAGGTTACGCACCAAAACAAGACGTGGACTTTTCAAGATCCTGGTGAACTCAAGAACTTTATCCAGATTCATTCCAATGGTGACATGGATACTTCTTCTCCTTCTACAGGCTGATGGACTTCTCTTCGTTGGACTTGCATCCTATTGATTATGTCATTGTTGTAACATCATATGTTATGTTTTTCTATGTTATTCTCTTAAGATGTTTTTCTGGTTGCTCTTTCATGTTATAACATATTGGTGTTCCTTTTTTTTCTTTTTTATGTTTAGCATTTTGTCAGTATTTTACTTACCTCTTGTTCCTTTCGTCCCTCTTCATACAGGTTCCCGGTGTTTTTCCTCCCTCACTTCGTGTAGTTGTTTCTTTCTTCCAAGTTCATTTCCTGGCCCGGCGGAGTCCTCTCCCTTCGAACGGTTCGTCTTGTCGGGTGTCACCATGGTCCCCCTTCCTTCTTGTTTGTTCCCCCCAGGTATGTTCACTTCAGTCGTCCCTTTGGATTTGTACTGTCTCTTCTATTCTATCTCTTTTCCTTTCTCCTTTCTTTTCCATTCTCTTTCCCTTTTCGTCCTTTCCAATGTCCTCCGCAATTTGGATTCTCCCATTCTGACCCTCAGCTTCTTTTTTCTCCACCTACTTTTTTTTCATCTTAGATTTCTCTTTTTCTGGTATGTTTTCCATCAGTCCATTCTCTTCTCACTTCTCTTTGCAAGGCATTTATTGTTCTTTCTTCTTCTCCTATTTGTCTTCTATCTCTCTTTCTAAGGTGTTAATGGCCCTTTTTGTATATTTCTACTCGCTCTTCTTTCTTTTTATTCTTTTTACAAAATGTTTTTCACATGTTTATTTACCTCATCATACCTACCTTGGTTTATAATTTAGAGTTATTTCATGGAATGTAAAAGGTTTTATTGATCCCATTAAGAGACAAAGGGAGCTCTCTCATTTATCCTCCTATAATCCGGATATCGTTCTTTTGCAAGAAACTCATCTCAATGCTGTTGAATCTCTTAAATTGAAGAGGAGTTGGGTTGGGTACTGTCTTGTTCTCGCCAACAGAGAATAAGAAAAATGGAGTTGCCATTTTGGTTCATAAAAAGCTTAAATGTAAAGTTTTGTTGGAGGAGAAGGAGTCAGAGGGTCAATGGATTTTGGCTAAATTATTGCTTAATTCCATTTCTTAACTCTGTTCAATTTTTATGGCCCTACCCAACCTGACTGTTTGTTTTGGCCCCTCATCACGAGCAAGTGCACACAATGCAGAGATGATTTTTTCCTTTTAGGTGGTGACTGCAATCAAGTTGTTGATCCCTTTTTGGACCAAAAGTCCACTGTTCGCTTTGTTCCCCACATACCCCACAAGCAGTTTCTGGACACTCTATCTCAAACTAACCTTTCCGGCTCCTGGCGAATTACTCATCCGGACACTCTTGATTACTCCTTTTTCTCACATCCTCATGCATCTTCCTCTAGACTGGATTACATTTTTCTCTCTCAGCTTCTCACTCAAACTCTTGTTTCTTCCTCTATTGAACCTATTGTAATTTCAGATCATGCTCCCAACATTACGGATATCGATCTACTTCCCCCTCCTCCTAAATCCTCCCGGTGGCGCTTCAATTCTTCACTTCTTACTGATCCCAATTTCTCCTCTTCCTTTCGAACTTTTACAGATGATTTCTTTCTCACCAATTCTACCACTGATATTCCCCCTCACACTCTTTGGGATTCTTTTAAAGCTACGGCACGAGGATTCATTATCGACTTTGTTTCTCGGAAAAATAAGCCATTTCTTCAGAAGCGGAACTCTTTTCTCACCCATATCAAAAAGCTAGAACATCAATTCTACACCTCTTCTGCTAAATGCATGTCACCAGAACTCCTGCGTGCTAAAATTTCCTTCAACAAACTCTCTACGGATAATGCAGCTTCTATACTTCTTCGGAGTAGTGCACGGTATTACGGCAGTCGCAACAAGTCTGGTAAACTTTTGGCCAATTATCTAAAGGCTCGCAAAGAGCGCACTAGGATTGATTCTATTTTTTCGTCGGATAATACTCTTTTGCATGAGACTGACAAGATTCTTGAGCAATTCCAACTTTTTTACCAGCAGCTCTATAGTCCAGAGTCTCCTCCTTCTTCTCCTATGCTTCATGCTTATTTTGAGAAACTTCCTAGACCTCCTCCGTCTCATCTCAATTTCGCCTCCCTTGACCTGGATCTTACTCTTCATGAGCTTTCTGTAGCACTCTCTTCCCTTACTAAAGGTAAGACTCCTGGTCCTGATGGTTTTCCAGTGGAATTTTATTTACATTTTTCTGATCTTCTTTTTCCTAAACTCTTAACTCTTTTTCAATCTTTCGCTTCTTCGGGTTCTGCTGCGGGCACTTTCCAAGATGCCACCCTTTGTTTAATTCCGAAGGAGGGTAGAGACCCAAAGTTTTGCAAGAACTATCACCCTATTTTGTTAGTTAATGTTGACTATAAACTATTTGCCAAATTACTTGCTTTGCGTTTGGATTCTTTTACGCCACATCTCATTGGCAAAGAACAATGTGGTTTCATCAAGGGTAGACTTACTTCTGACAACTCTCGTCTTTTTCTCAATGTCCTAAATAAAGCTCCCTCTTTCTCATCTCCCTTAGCTGCCATTTCGGTTGACGCTGAGAAAGCTTTTGACCGAGTTGATTGGTCCTTCTTATTTGCTTCTCTCACCTGGCATGGTTTTGGTCCTAAATTTATATTTCTTGTTTCTTTATTATATTCGTCCCCCAAAGCTTCTGTCCTTGTCAATGGTCGTCTCTCTGCTTCCTTCAATCTTCGTAGAGGCGTATGTCAGGTTTGCCCTCTATCCCCGCTCCTTTTTGTGTTAGCCCTTGTTTTGCATATGGTGATCATCAGTTAAAACTCTCTGCCTACGCTGACGATATCCTCTTCTTCATTTCAGATCCGGAGTCGTCCATTCCTCCTTTATTGGCCGAATTCCATGACTTTTCCCTTGTATCTGGATATAAAATTAACTCGGATAAGACAGAGATTCTCCCTTTGACGAAGTTCTGTCTCCCTCACCTTTTCTCTTCTACAGACTTTGCCTGGAATAGTACCAAGATTAAATGTCTTGGGATTTGGTTCTAGAATTTTATTGCTTCTTCGGTTAAATTAAATATGTCCTCTGTCCTTTCACGTATTGACCAATTGTTCTCCTCACGGAATCCACTTTTCCTTTCATGGTGGGGTAGGCTAGACTCTGTTAAAATGATGGTTGCCCCTATCCTTATATATACGCTTTCTATGCTCCCTGTTCATATCCCTGCTGTTTACTTCAAACATCTTGACTCTTCCATTTCCAAATTTCTTTGGAAGGGCAAAAAATCCAAAATCTCGCTCTCTTCTCTTCGTCGACCCAAGTCTAATGGTGGTGTTAACTTCCCTGACTTTCGTCTATACCACAAATCCTTCTCCCTTCGTCAAGCTTCAAGGTGGCTTTCAAGTGAAGTTTCTCCTTTCTCACCTCTCTGGCTCTTGATTGAACATGTCTTTTTGTCCCCTTTCTCTTTTGAAGACCTTATCCGTTTTTCTTCTAAATCCCCTTATGATTCTTTTCCATTATTCAAACATACTTCTTCCCTTCTACGTCCTCTCTTCTCCCCTTCATCTACTTCCTGTGATTCCTTTTTACGTCAACCCATTTGGTATAACTCGCTTGTTCTGGTTAATAACAGACCTATCTGCTGGTCCTCTTGGAGGCGTAAGGGCATTATATGGATTCATCAAATTTTTGACAGTACTACTCCCTGTTCGTTCCCGCTTTTCCGACTTCAATTTTCTTGCCCTCCTTCCTTTTTACATAAATATACCACTCTCATGGGGGTGATTCTCGAGCGTTATTATTCTTTGTCTTCCACACTACCACTTGATCCTCCTTCTTCTCTCTTGGCATTGCTTTCTACTCTTCCTAAAGCGTCTATACATTTTTTTCCTCTCCTAACCCAGATCGTCCTAAATCTAAAGTTGAACTTTCCTGGGAAGCAGATCTAGGTTGTGTTTGGCCCACCTATCTTTGGGATCAACTCTGGTTCAAGTCCTTGAAAGTTTCTCGCTCTGCCTCTATCACTCAATCTCTTTTCTTTCTGTATCACAGACTCTATCTTTCTCCTACTTCCCTTTCTCGCTTCTCCTCTACTTCTAATTCTGCCTGTTGGACTTGTAATTCGCCAGATGCTGACCTTTTACACTTGTTATTCTATTGCCCTGCAGTTTCTACTCTTTGGAAACAGGTTTGGCAGTGCATTTCTCAGATTTTCTCACTTTCTGTTCCTTTCTCACCTTCTATTCCTTTCCTAGGTAGTCTATCAGATGCATTCATTTTACCACCACACTCTTCTGGTCTTTTTGACCTCATGCTTGCACCCGTTTTTCAGCATATCTCTTCCAATTGGAAAACCCTTGCAAAAGTCTCCATGCAGCATTGGTGGAATTCCATTTGTCACTTTCACAGACTTGATGTGTCCTTCGCCTCCTCCTGTAAACCTCCTCGTAATGTTGAGCTTGATTGGCTTCCCCTTACTGTTTATCTAGATCTTTCAGCAAAACCAAAGAAGCCGCTCCCCATCACTTCTGAGAATTTTAAGCCCCCTTAAATGATTTACTCACTATTGTACTCATATCTTGTTATGTGTTTCTTCAGATGATGTTTATCAACTTCTAGGTTCCCCCCAGTGTTTTATTGAGATGTTTTATTGAGATGTGTATTCAATCTCTTTTTGTTTTTCTTCCAGATTGCCTTTATTGTTGTTTTTACCTCTCTTATTGACTAGGTGTTTTTTTTTCTTTCCCCTTCTTTCTCCATTTACTTTCTCCCCCTTTTTTTCCCTCTTTCCTCCCCCTCTCTCTCCCTTTAAAATTCATAAACAGGCTTTCGACTGCTCTAATTATTGACATTAGGAGTGTGCTATGTTTCCTTCGCATGTACTTATATCTTTCTTCCTTATGTCAATTGTTCATTTTTATTCTATCAATAAAGCTTTTCAAACATAAAAAAAGAGATAGAAGAGAACGGTAAAGTGAAGTGCAATGAAAAGTAATGTTCAGCAGGGTGATGAGCTGATGGGATATTGGCATGTATCATACAGTATTAGTCCAAAACCTCAAAAGTAAAAAAAAATATTTAGATGGGGTTAGAACATCAGGCTAATTAGACTACATAATAACAGCTGCAACAGGCACAGATGTGACATATGGGGGCGATGAACGATGTCAAATAGACACCGAATAGCTTGTACTTTATTTTATTGATTTTGATTTGTACATTTTCAAATCACAGTGAATACCCGTGAGCCTCTTGGCGCTACCATGTCATGAATGAAAGAGGAAAACTCCCAAAGAGATTTTAGATGGGCAGAGTAAAAAGCCACGTTTTAGAGATTTTCTAAAAGCCAAGAAGTTAGGCTGAGTTCGCAAATGCCAAGGCCTTTGGTTCAAGGAGCAGGATATGGCATGTGAGAAACTTTTACCTCCCCAAGAAACTTTATAGATAACTGGGATAGTTACTTTCTTGGCTGTGGCTAATCTAAGCGGTTTATTGGGAATGTACTAAGATTTCTTTCGTAAGGAAGTCAAAAGGGTAAATGGGAGTGGCAGGTGAGTCTCCCAGGATAAGGTGTCATGAGAATTACCAAAGACAGAGTGACACCAAAGAATCTCGGCTATACTGCTATAAAAAAATAATTCAGGTTATTATCCAAGCAGCTGTTTCTTAAGTTTACATACATTCATCGTTGATGTAAAGTGTAGATTTTGTATCCAGATTTTCATATCCATTCATACTAGTGACTGTTTAGTGACTTTTTCAAGCCTTAAGCAGGAACTTCAGTGTGTTCCTATCTCCATCTTTGCCTGTTGGGATCTCCTTCCTTTTATCCTTTTCCACCCAACATCTTCTGACTGATTTCAGACTTCCATGTGCTGTTTGGCAGCTTTCTGTTTAATTCCCTCAATGTACATCACTATCAGTGTTGGGCTGCTTGAGTCAGACCCACTTCAACAGGGTGGAAAATATCCCTCAGCAATGTGTCCAGGGAGTATAGGAACTTTTAAATGTCAGGATGAAGTGCTGTGAAAACTTACCTCTATGTCCTGGCACTCAATGAAGCATCATTCTGAAGCTCTTGGACTTTTAAGCCTTCAGGAGCCGCTGGAGAGAGCACCACCTGAACAAAAGCCTCACAATGATGCACATAACTCTGCACCAATTGAGTAGAGCTCTCAACGGTTAAGTAAACTGTAAAGTAATAACATTTTATTGAACTTGAAAAAATTGTTAATTTTTTTTAATTGAATTTGAATGTAAATTTATTTTTATAAATTTATTGTGAATGTAGGACAAAATAAATAACTGCTACAGCATTATTAACATACTTTTTATTTTTAAATGTACGTAGTTTCCATATATTATTTTAAAACACTTTTCTGAAGTTTAAATTAAAAAATCCTACTTAAATTAAAAAAATATTTTTGTATTATGTAATACAATTTATTAAAAGTGGTATATAAAATGTAATGTTACATTACTCTTTAAATCAACAAACGTCATTAAAACATCTTAAAATAAAATAATACATCTGTTTTATTTTTAGATAATTCATTTACTAATAAATTAAATGTAAATATATTTTAAGCTAGTTTAAATCAATTAATTTCCCATCGTTTCATATGGGATTTTATTTTAAGTTCCTACTTCAGTTATTTAAAAGGGAGGTTGTTGCAGTACCAGTAATTGACTGTGTGTGGTCCTGGACTTACACCCCCTCTGAGCTGGAGTACATTTACTACTGTCTTGGGCACTTTTTGGCTGTTGTAACTTTGGAAGTGCACTTTGTCAGGAGTGTTGGCGCATAGTCGAAGATGGCAGCTTCAAATAGAGTGCAGTCTCAAACACATAGTAAGAGATTAGCTAGAGGTGAGGAAAAACCCAGTGTGAGTGCTCAAAAGATGCATACGTGTTTATATGTATATTCCTGTCACACAGGCGCAGCAGTACCCAAATGTTCACAAAGGCATGGTCCATGTCAAGTCGACCCTTATGCAGTTGTCTCTAACATTGCCAGATAAAGTCTCTCTGATCTGTGAAAACAGTGTCTATTCCCAAATTCCATAAATCTCTTACCAACATTCTTTACCTCCTAAATCCATGGTCATTCTAGGTTTCCTGTATCGTTTCCACTGATGACATTGACCAAAACTATGACCATTGTAGTGCCTTGAACAGAATGTTTTAATAAAACAAAACATCCTTCAGTATCTGACTATGACTTAATTACTCGCACTTACAGTGTTTTATGAAACAGGATACTCACCACTCCACATTTACACATACAGGCCCCAGGTATGTCACTACCTACATTGGAAATAATCCTTGTATATCTCACCCTGCCCACCCAATACATTTAAGTTTACCCAACTCTATGGCGGTGCATCTCCTGAAGCACCATATAATCAAGAGTTTTACGGATGGATAAAATATGCTCTATTCCATTCAATGTAGTGGTTGAGTCCATTGACATTAAGTGATAAGATGGTGCTGTCACAACATACTGGCAGGGTACTATTAGAGGATCCATCTTAGATATCAACATAGCCATGGAAATGCAGAAACCATCTGGTGAACATGACATGAACTCCAATAGTTACCCAAATGTGCGCCTTGTAATCCTTGTATATCCCACTCTGGCCACCTAGTATATTTAAGTTTACCTAACTCTATGGTGGTGCATCTCCTGAAGCACCATATAATCAGGAGTTTTACGGATGGATAAAATATGCTCTATTCCATTTAATGTAGTGGTTGAGTCCATTGCAATGAGCTGAATTTTTTGGTGAGTGGGAGCATGTTCCTCTCTATACCCCTCATTCTCCCCAAGGAAAATTTAAAATAGGTGGAGGCAGAGATTTAAACTTGTAGGTCTGTGAATTACATTTTGTAGTATACTTACATACTACAAAATGCTGTTTGTAAATTGGGTCCATAATGTCTGGTTAAATAATGCTCATTTCCATGTGTTGACTTTGTATTACTTAATTGTGCTGCATATTAGTATACGTGGGGAAGAATTACTACATTTTGGCACATTGGAGCACAGCAACCAAAGCTGCCACACTGCACTGAGTCGAAGGGTGAAAGGAAAACAGTGCCTAATAAGATGGGGCACTCTTATTATCTTTTCACTGGCACACTTTAAAGGTTTGCTCCTGTAAAGGACACTCACAGTACAAAAATGATGCTTTCAAAAACTCCCCACTTTGCATGTGTGCTGCAGTGTGATGCAAGCATGAAAAGTTCGAAAAATGCAGATACTTTTAAAAGTTGCTCCACAGCTATACCTGCCTCAAGGAGGCATAATTTGCTTGGTGCCAATCCCTGTCTACAAATGTTAGTAGACAGGGATTAGCATCAGTGGGGCGTGGCTAACCTCCGAACATGCCGGACGCAGCTTAGTGGAGCTCTGGAGCCCGGGCAATATGATCCTGCAACATTGCTGTGAGCCGTGACTCATTGAAGCCCACCTGACAAGTCCATGCCGTGGTAAGGCCAGGGCACGCCTGTTGGGCAATTGTAAAACTGATAACACCACTGAGGGGAGAGAAAACCGAAGAGAGGCCCACGTGTGGGACGTACCCTTCCGGCGAGACGCTGTGGTCCCACTGGAAGCTTCAGAAAAAAAGCCTTACTGACACGCCCACCGCCCTCCTGCTACCCAAGCGTACGGCCTGGTGTGCATGACGAGGCCTGATTAGGGCGCTTGGACAGCGCGAGCACCGGGAGCACCCAAGCAGATGGCTTCTCCCACCAGACAGTCATGGCAAGCAGCCAACAACCCTTAGAAAGCAGGGACACTTTCAAGGCAACTGCTGGAGTTTGGGTGGGGCTTCCACGGTGTATTGTGCCAGTGAGCGGCCTGGCCTACATTACTACCGCTGGAGGCCCTGTGTGACACCCGGTTGGTTTTGTGCTTTTCCCCGCTGCGATGTGACAAATCAGCCCCCCACAGACCGATCTGTGCAGCACCACAGGTGAGAGCAACCGGGGGACACTGATTGCTATCTCTCCACACCTCCTGCCTGGCCCGCCTGCCTGCGTGGCCTGAATGAACTGTGAAGCTGAACCCAGGGTGGAGACAAGGGCCGGAGAAGCACTGGGCTGCGCGAGCAGGGGTGGCGTTGCCCCCGGACGAACCTGTCCCAATTCGGCAACCTCTACTCCATCCCCGGCCCCATCGGAGCATTGTCCTTGTTAAAATAAGAGGCCGCACTGAGGAGAACTAACTTGGGCCAAGCAGTGGGAGGGCCCAAAGAGGCCTACCACAGAACTCATGCCATAAAGATTTATAAGCGGTACCCCGTGGGCCTCCAGATGCCTACATCATGTATAGTGCTCTGACAGGGGGCACAAGATGACGGCCTTACACTTGGGCACACGCAGTACCCTAGTAAAGAGCACGGAAGCGTGAGTGGATTAAGATGCCATCCTCAGAGTCCCGCAGTGAGACCATCGTTAGCTTAACCCAGTCAGTGACTCGCTGGTGGCTCCCCGTACCTCGGTGCATAGCGTATTTGAAATGATGAGCAGTGCCTTAGAGAGCAAAACATACCTGGCTGTTAAGTGGAGTGACTGGGATCAGGCTACTTATTGCACATTATGCTCAAAGTCCATACAAGGTGCTGGGTTACACAGAGGAGGCCTGTGCACAATAGTCGAGAATCAGTCTGGGGGACCACACTACCATAGTCGGCCTGGGTGGGAATAGCATGCACACAAAAACGACCAGCAGCTGAATCACCAACCTTTCACCACCAGTAGGTTCCAAGGAGGTGACCGCCGCAAATCATGGGCCAACTCAAAGGGAAACTATCGGAGGCAACTGCCAATAATATGCAACATACAGAAGAACCAGAGCATTCTACACTCACACCCTCGCTCACCTGCATACCGCCCACAAATGCAGAGGCACCACTGGACAAGTCAGATTCAATACTACAAGAGGTCAAGAAGTCCAGAAAGGCCATAGAGCAGAAGATTGGCTTGTTCACAAACGGCTTTACGCTACTCAAGGCTGATCACAACCACAGTGAAGGCCAACAGCTTGGTACTGGAGGAAATCCTATTTCAACATAAGGAGCACACGTCGCAAATTGAACTACTACAAAGGCAAGTCAATGTCTACAAGACGGAAATGAGGACGCAGAAGGCAGAACCAGGCGGAACAATGTGCACGTCATTGGGCTCCAGGAACGCATTGAGGGCCCCAATGCTGCCAGCTTTATGGAACAGTGGTTCTGTGAATATGTAGCTCCTGGCTGATTATCAGACTTCATTTGCATTGAAAGAGCCCACAGAATCCCCACTGGCAGACCTAAAGGGGGCGCTCCACCGAGGTCGCTGATAGCGGAAATCCTAAACTATAGGGATCGAGATGTACTGCTCCAGAAGGTGCGGTAGCGGTCTCAGATACAATTCGAATATCATCGAATATCACTGTATCCTGACTACACCCTCATGGTCCAACATCAAAGATCCTCCTTTCAGACAGTCAAAAAGAAACTATGGATCTCACATATGCACACTTAATCCCTGCCCGTTTTGAAAATCATCTATTACCAAAAGACTTCTTTGAAAGCCCAGAAGAGATAGAGGAGTGGATAGAGACCATTGACCCTGCCTCGCTGTCCGGCGCAACTTCCCAAAGCCTACCAAGCATCCATCCCCGGAGGGAAGTACTGTGCACTCTGACTCTGAGAACAGCCTTGTATTGTTCCCCACAGTGACGTCTCAGACTGCAGATGATCTACTGGGCTAGCGAGACACGAGAGAGGCTGCTCTGTCAACCACAAGGACACAAAGTACAGCGGAGATGGCATACAATCTCACAGTCATGCATATCCTTTTATGTGGCTAAAATTGTAATGTAGTGGTACTAATACTAACCCTGGGCCCTCACTGGCTGGGCCTTGTATTCACAGTTCAGAGGGAGTTCGTGAGTTCTGGCACACAACGGATGACACGTCCTAACTTGAGGTCTTCACTAACTACTCCGGGCATACACACCACCACCAACCACACATGCCTGGCTCCTATAACTTAGTCACCTGGAATGTGTGGGGTCTAGGCTTGGTGCAAAAGTGTCATAGGGTACATGCACAAGTGATTAGGCGAAAGGCGCAGTTAGTGTTCCTGCAGGAATCACTCCTTACAGAGCTAGAAGCTGTGAAACTGCGTAAGAAATGGAAGGGGCAAGTATTCTCTACTAATTACTCTGCCTTTGCTAGCGGAGTGATGATCTGGATCAGGTATGGGGTCCCGTTCGTGGAGGTAGAAAGGCATGTGGATGCGCAGGGTAGGTACTCCTCCATGGGACACTCGATGGTTCACACATTTAGCTGGGTAACCTATAAGCCCCAAATTGTGACCATGATACATTCTTCACAGGACTAAACATGCTATAAGTGGACTGGGAGGCATAACAATGGATCTTAGGCGGTGACTGCCACGCAGTCATGGATACAATGCTTGACCGATCACACCCCCTCTCCACAGAGCAGGAACTGTTAAACAAGCAGAGACCCTTTGTAGATGGGTGGATGGGTGGGCACTGGGTGATGTGTGGAGAATTAAGAATCTGGCAAACAAGGAATACTCCTCCTACTCCCCAGTCCACCAAGTGTATGCTCTCTCCCCATAGCCACGCAAGTGACACACGCCATGTACTTTCTCAGACCATAATCCCTTAGAAATTTCCATTACCTGGGGCAGAATCCCCACACCAGCCCCCACATGGAAGTTATGGCCCCAAATGCTAGAGGACACTGCATTTTGTTCCACCCTGGCCAACACCGTTAAAAACTACTTTTCAGAAAATGACAACACTACGTACTCAATCTTAGTTGAATGGGACGTGCTACGATCTGCGCTACAGTGGACACAAGGTGAGAGGTACATAATAGCCTACAAGCTGTAGAGAACAAAATTAATGGGTGACCCAGCGAAACAGGCTCCCCTGCAAGAGGTGCGTATCCAGCATGCTGAGCTGCTAGGGTTATCGATCACAGGGCATATACCCAGTTAAAACACATAGATGCAGATAAATCAGGGCCACTTCTAGCTAAGATACTGAGAGATGACCCACCAGCTAGTGTAAATAGTGAAATTACCACGCCAGGGGGAGACACAGTACATACTCAACAGGACATAAACAAAGCCTTCTGTACTATGGCACACTCTACAGTAAGCCACCCCCCAAATACACCATGGCCATAGACACATTTCTAGTGGAGCTGTTCTATCCCCAGCTCACTGCAGACACAAAAGAAACCCTGGCAGGCCCTATCACGAGAGCCGTAATAAAAGCTGCAATCAAGGGGCTCCCACATAACAAAGTGCCAGGACTGGACGGTCTACCCGGGGAGTTTTTGATACCTACTCTGAGGCCTTAATTCCCCAACTGGAGGACCTGTACAGCAGGTCACTAAAACTGGTTCCCCTCCCCCCTACGACCATACAGGCTTTAGTAGTTTAACTTCCCAAGCCAGGGAGGGACTCGACAGACATGACGGGGTACCTCCCACTATCACTTTTGGTGACACAATACAAAATATTAAGTAAAATATTGGCAAGGAGGCTCCTTACCTATTTGAACAAGCCAATACACATTGATCAATGTGGATTTATACAAGCACACAGCACCTCCTTAAACATTAGAAGACTGCACCACATAATGGCAACTAACCCTGAGCACTATGTAAATAATGGTTGTGTCTCACTAGATGTGCAACAGGTGTTCGATATGCTCACATGGGTATACATGTTTAAGGCCATAGAATTTTTGGCTTGCCTCCCGAGTAACTCAAGTGGATGCGTCTACTATACGAGGCCCCCACCACGAGAGTCCAACTGGTGGACACATATCACAAGAGTATCGGTATGCAGGGGCACGAGACAGGGGTGCCCCCTGTCCCCACTGTTATTTGTACTCATGCTGGAGCCACTGGCACTTCGGCTGTGCCAGGATGCTAACCAACCAGGGATACCGCTGGGTAACTCAACATACCTGATATCCACTTATGCGGATGACATTATTAACTACGCACAGGACCTCATGGGAGAGCTAGCCCCTATCCCTAGAATTTTCTCCTGGTTTGAAGGCGTATCAGGCATTTCCATCAATGAGGCATGATCGAATGCCTTCTTTTTCTGAGACCATGCCCACCCGGAGGAGATCAGCTTTTGGCCGTACACCGTGGTGCAACGCACGTTCAAGTATCTAGGCATACACATGTACCGGTCCCATGTAGACATGCTTGAAGGCACTCTTAATAGGGCAATCAGGACGATACAATCTAAAGTTGCCTTCTGGACTACGCTGCCTCATTCTGCAATGGGCTGTGTGGCAGTGTAAAAAATGGTGGTTCTCCCCAGGCTTTTATATAAATTTACCATCCTGCTGATCATAGTACCTCTTGCTACCTTGCAAAAAACACAGTTGATGGACAGAATGTAGAACAATGTCATACATTCATCCCAGTACAAGGATCTAACGAGAGCTGTATATATATATATATATATATATATATATATATATATATATATATATATATATGTATATACCACCAAGTGTATGCTCTCTCCCCATAGCCACGCAAGTGACACACGCCATGTACTTTCTCAGACCATAATCCCTTAGAAATTTCCATTACCTGGGGCAGAATCCCCACACCATCCCCCACATGGAAGTTATGGCCCCAAATGCTAGAGGACACTGCATTTCGTTCCACCCTGTCCAACACCGTTAAAAACTACTTTTCAGAAAATGACAACACTACGTACTCAATCTTAGTTGAATGGGACGTGCTCAAAGCAGTCATAGGGGGTGCTACGAAGCATCCTCTTGCTACCTTGCACATCCTGAATCCTTATCCGGGGGGCTGGACAACGAAGGGTGAGCCTTAAATAATTACAGCTAGAGACACACAGAGGAGGGCTTGGGGTGCCAAACCTCTGAGCGTATTATTATGCAAGCCAACTGCAATGACTGGACTGCAGGCTGTAACTTGCAAGAGCTTGAATTTACTATACAAGATATTAACCAGGGAACCCTGCACACATGATTACTGCCACAGAGCAAAATCCCCCCAAACGCGGCGCCCCTGCTGCGCATAGCACTACTGTGCTGGAAGAAAGTGCTGCAGTACTTGTCCCGTTGCCCCCCAAATGCAGGTAACATGCCACTGCTGGGGTTTCCAATACCTAGCTGAAGGCTTAGGAGATGCAGGATTAGGGCCTGGTCCAAGGAAGGGGTTGACACGGTAGGAGCACTATTCAATACTGAGATCTTACTGGGCCATGAGAACTTGGTACGGGATACTGGGGCGCTAAACCAGTTATACATGCAACACGCTGCAATATTACAATATGTAAGGAAACACTGGGCCCCCCAGAGAGATGAACGCCCGACACATGAATTAGTCAAGTCTATATAATACATGGGAGAGGGGCGCCATCTCATCAAATGGCTATATGTCGGCGTCCGGGCGCATGCTGCGGTGCCCCTCGCCGACTTACAAACCAAATGGATTGGGGACATAGGACGGGAGATATCTGACAAGGAGTGGGCTGATATGTTGGAAACCCCCCCAAAAAGTAACCCGAAATGTAAAATTCTAATTTATACAATGCATGGTTCTCCGTAGGGCCTACCTTACACCAAGCCTCCTGCAGCGGATGTTCCCAAACATGCAGCATCACTGCCCTTGATGCCAGTTGGTGGAAGCAGACTTATCCCACATGTTATGGGCATTCCCGTGCCTGAGAGGGTTCTGGGGGGAGGTCCGACACAGCATAGAGGCAGCCACACACCTACACATTGGGGACTCGGTTGCAGATTGCCTGTTAGGCCTTCGCAAACGCTCACCCCACAGGAAGTCGAGCTCCGATTCCTTGACCTTTCTCTCATCATAGCCAAAAGGTCCATAACTATGAGATGAATGTCAAAAAGACCTCCTGTAACCTACACCTGGCACAGTGAAATGTTGTGTTGGGGTGGGGCTGAGAGTGCCACAATACGACGTGAGGAGGCTCGGGGGCTGAGGAAAAACAAGATATCCATGGAGTAGGATATTATGTTAGAAGCCTTTAAAGTCATAGACCTCGATTCCATACCTAGAACTCTGAATGCACAGTAGACCCAATTGAATAGCCGAAGGTAGTCTGCAGTAGGAAAAGCCAAGGATCACGATCAATATAGTTAAAGACACTGTGCAAAATAGCCTAGGATGCAAACCATACCCACACAGGGAGGGGCAGATTTCACTAGTTAAAAGTTCCACTTTCACTCTAGAACTTTGTGAAATTGCAGAGATGTACTGTGTTCATGTATGAAAAAATTACACCTGTAACAATTTATTAACTGAATGTATACTACATGTAATCGAATACTGTACACCGCCAAACTTGGCAGAAATGTAATGTCTTAATGCTATTAATGGACGCACTGGATAGAAATGAAAAATCAATAAAGTATTGTGTTTAAAAAAAAGACAGGGATTAGCATCAAAACGCTTGGGAGGGTACATGGAAACAACTATGTACCACCCTTGTTATGCCCCCTTTCATGCAAAGTAGCAAAAAGTAGCACATACCACTCCTTTGCATTACTTTAGAGAACTTTCCAGTGTAAATTATGAGTATCATTGAAAAAGCTGAATTCTGTGCACAGCAGTACTGACTGCCGTTTGGGGGACCTGCTGAGAAGTGCTGAAGGGCACAATGGTTGCGATGAGCACAATGTCAGGCCTTGACAAAGTGATCACAGACATAGTGGTTTGCTGAACCCAGCTGGCCACATCTATGTGAAATGGGGACAAATCTCTTTTCCTCCTAACAGCCATTTCAGTGCTTCAGGTCAGGAGAAAGCACTGCAGTACAAAATTCAACTGACTGGCTGACCACAATATTAGGGAAAATGTTTCACCTGCTATTACAGGTATTGGGACTTCAGTGTGCAGCTGGGGGTTGACAGCTCACTAAGGATTGGGCTCAATTTGCAATCAATCTCATGAATGCTGAATAGTTAGTTAGGATTGAGAGCCAGTATGATCCAGTATCTTATCAACCAAACTGTAAGTACTCAGGTTGTTTCACAAAATATCACTGGATTCCTAAACATTTGTGACCATATTTTTACCCCTCTTCCCAAATCTGATATTAGTACTCTGGAGCTAGGTGCAAAGTAACATAATTTGATAGATGGGAACAGACAAATTAAAGCTGTCTATTTTCAAACCATTAAAGGTGGTTCTAAAAAGACCCTTGTTTGCAGTTTTTAAACAATTTTTATATATTTTTTGAATTTTTTTCCAGGAAGGGATTGAAGTAAAACTAAACAAAAAACAAAGTGATCAAAACTGAGAGGACACAAAACAATTGCTTTATGAACGTTGGTAGATGAGCTAAAACTTGGAAATTCCAGGGACTGGAAATCTGTTCACCTAGTGAGATGATCTTCCCACATTTTGGATCAAGAAGGCTGATGCTTGAAAAACCGAGGATCAATGTCCTGCTGTTTTTTTTTGGGACATCCTGGGGGAGTGTTGTAGCAGGAGGCACCTTGTGTTAGAGAGCAGCTGGAGATGCCCCCTATTGTTCTCGTCTGAGATACTTCTCAGGATTAAACAGGTAGGAATGCCATTAGTTAAGATGACTTCTCATTCTGTAATTACCAAATGAGTACTCTTTGCTAGTTCTTCTGCTAAATTCTTTGTCACTTATATTACATGTGACTTTTTTTACAGCACCTACTCACCAGGAAGTATTGTGCAAAAAAAGTTCCCTGCAATATCGATTGACTTCCCAAGTGACACAGACTGTTCTCCCAGACAATTCACCCATTTAAGATTATGCTTGTCTAGATCATCCATTGTAGAGGCTAGTAGTACTTTATAGGGAGACCCTATTTTTTCTGATATATATTAGCTTCTACTATCCTATGCAATATCATCATAGTGGCCTGTTCACCTAAGAAATTCCGTATGTGCAAAATCTTTAAAAATTGAGTCTTAGGAAAATGGTATTTGTCCGCCAAGCTTGAAAAAGAAGAGCATAGCCGACCAGCCTGATAAAAATCACCAATTTGCGTGCTGCCATGAGTCTCCAATTACCTGCCACAGGATCCCAAAAAATCATTGGAAGTAGCCCTACTGCAGAGGTAGGTGTATAGAATGATAGCCCTTCAATCTGCAGGTTTTTTCACACTATTGTCCAGACCTTAAAGGTTGCACCCAAGATCTTAAAGCGAGTTTTTAAAATAATAACTGCCATCTATTCTTTCACACAAGCAGGTTTTGACCTCAGTCCCCAAGACCATCTGATATATTGAAGGGGCCTCGGCCAAATTATTTACTTCTTCTCAGGTCAGTAATATACGTATATTCGATAAATACACGCATAATAATAAATGAAAAATCGGGGACCGACCACCCACCTCTATCCCGAGGAAGAGTCATGAAGCGTGCAGCTCTATGTGGTTTCCCCGGGGTCACAAGAATCTGGCACAAAGTGATTGTAAATGTTGAAGTTGTCCACGCGATATTTCCAATGGAACCCTTCTAAAAAAGTACCGAATCCTGGCAATATATTCATTTTAATTACATTAGATCTGCCTACCAAGGAGAGATGTAAGCATTACCATCTCTCTAGTGATTTATTAACATTGCCAATAAAATCCCCCCAATTAACCTCAACCAACTCTTTTAGACAGACCTGAATCTTAATGCCCAAAAATGTAACTTCCTTAACCACTATAGAATCATTTACCAAAATTTGGTTTGTACAGTGGATCTGTGTTTTAGATGTGTTCAGCTTGTAGCCTGAAACAGAGCCAAACTCATGTGCCAAAATTTCAATTTCAGGTAAAGCACAATAGGATCAGATGTTACAATCACTATGTCATCTGCATCTGCCAAAACACAGAAATGATCCTGCGGAACTAGAAAAGGCTTAATCTGGTCACTCCTCTCCAACATATTTGAAAAAGGGTCATTATACAAAGCGAACAAGAGCGGGGAGCAGGGACCACCTGTCGTGTGCCTCGAGAGATCAGTACTGGTTCAGATACAAGCCCCTTTGAGCATATCTTAGCCATGGGAGATCAATATAATACCCTTAGAGCCTGGCCAAACCCCATCTGCTGTATAACCCCCCCAAAGGAAATCCCACGTGACGCAATCTAATGCCTTTTCGGCGTCAAGCAATATCAGTCCTAGGTCACTAGACTCATCCTGTGTGATATCAAATAGAGTCATTACCCTACTGATATGGTTCACTGTCCCCCTACCAGGTTTAAAACCATGTTGTCTTGGAGAGACCAGAGGGGAGATGACTTTAGCCAATTGATTCGCAAGAACTTTAGCGTAGATTTTTCCATCACAGTTAACAATGGAGATCGGGCGATAGGACCCCAAAAGGTCAGATGCTTTATACTTCTTCTTAAGTATAACAATATTAACCTCATCCCAAGATTGTGGCACACCCCAAGTTTGTGCTGCCTGGAAGACCCACAACATATCCATTTTGAGGTCTTGAAAAAAGGTCCTATAGACCTCCGAAGTAAGCTTGACCGGGCCAGATGCTTTTTCGATTAGTATACTATTGATAGCCTGCACTAATTCATCCATAGTGATAGAGATGTCCAGCATCCCCGCTTCCTCCTGATCCAACCGCTCCAATAATAAATATTACAGCCTCATATCCCAAGGGTATCACCCCGTATCCTGTGCTGTGTATAGTTCTCTTTAGAATTTATGGAAGATCTTAAGGATCTCCTGAGGATGATGTACAATACTACCCAGAGCATTCTTAATACCATCTATTCTCTGTGTAGCCTCCTTTGAGCGAAACCTTTGAGTTAGGCAGCACCCTGTGGCCTCACCATACTCGTAGCAATCCTTTTTATACAGTTGACATTTTAGCACAATTTCCTTACTCCATAGCAGATTGATATTAGCCTTACATCTGGCCACATTGGTTTGCAGATCTGTAATATTATTGCTAGCCGAGATCCCTTGTGCTAGATTTTCTTCAGCTGCTTTAAGTTTACTATATCATTCCTGAAATACAAGTTTAGCTTGCTTTCATTTATGTAGTCCATATTGCAGGACTGCCCCTCTAAAACAAACTTTAAGGGTATCCCAGACAACCCCACATGACGTGGAGTGCCGATTGCTTTGGAGGGGATGTATGACATTATAACGCATGCTTTTACCACGCATGCCTTTACAGCGCAGTTTTTACAACGCATGCTGTTACAACGCATAGCTCTTAGGGGTGCTGGATAGTGAATAGTTTAATTTACTATTCCAACTCCAGTCCCCGTGGATAGTAGGGAAGGTGTTGAATAGTAAATTAAATCTATTCCCTATCCTAGAGCGCCCCCCAGCGCAATGCGTTTTAATGACATGCGTTGCAATAGTTGCGTCGTAAAGGCACTGCGTGGTAAAAGTTACGTTGTAAAGGATGTTTCCCCTTTGGAGGAAACCTTAATGTGGTCGATAAAAACGTTATCAAAAGGAGCGTCCTATCAAAAGTGAAAACCCTTAGGGCTATACATGTACCAAGTGTGGGATTGTCCAACACTACTGGTGCATGATTGGAGGTGATTCTAGGGAAAATTTGTATCTTAACTCCTGTAAATATTAAAGGAGATACAAAAAATAATCAAGCCATACTAGCTTACTATGCGGGTAAGAGTAGAACGTGAACCCCGGATCCAACATATGGAGAGTGCCCCAAGCATCTATCAGGTACTGATCCGACAATAGATGGTATAATACCTTAAAAAACCCTAGTTTTCCTACCTTTATAATTTTGGATACCAGATTGGAGTTCTCTCCCAACCAAATTAATATTAAAGTCCCTGCACAGCACAAGTGGGGTAGGCCATAGTGTGAGTTCTAAATGTAACTGCTCAAGGACGAGGGCCTCATCAGAATTGGAGTCATATAATGTGCACAGCTTGAACTTCGCTCCCCCCCAGAGTACATTCCAGAATAGCCCAAAGTCCTTGATTATCAGCTAAGACACATCCTGATGTTTGTATTGCCGGTTTAGCTAACACTGTCACCCTGAGTCATGATTGATTGCTGTGAGGCTGCCAAGACCATGGTTTTTGCATTTCCTGGAAACACACTAGGTCAGGCTGAATCACGCAAATCTCTGCAGCAACTCTTTGTTTTTTGTTATAATCATTTAACCCACTGACATTTAGAGAGTAGATTTGAAGCCCTAACTTAGTCATTGTTTTGGTACGGGTGCCAGGCCTCGCTCAACTCTCTTATCGCAAAACCTTAGATCTCTTGACTTCATGAACTTACGGTTACTGTGGATTCATTTTATTGCTTTATCCCAACTCTCCCACCCAAGCCCCCCTAAAACCACACCCACCCAGACTCCCCTCCAGCCCACCCTCCAAACCGATCCCTTCAAAAAGGCTTTAGGACCAATGGTCCCTGTGATGACAAGCTCCCGCCACCTGGGTGTCCCCCGCACGTATACACCACCCTATGTGCAACAAAATGCAACAGTGAAGGACCAATCATCCCAATACATCATATAAATGTTGCAAATGCCGTAACTGTAATTTTATACATATGAAAAAAAGACCCTCATAGGGTGCATAATAAAACAAGTCAAAGCTATAGGACTCACATACTGACCAAAAAAACCTAGAAAAGCAGATGATTACACAAACTAAGAAAGAGTAGCGCAAATTTGAACATGATACATCACAACCAATATGTCAATGGCCTGAAACTACTTTTTTTACAAAGAGTGTAAGGACTCTTTGGCTTGCACCTCAGAGACAAAGGAGCAAGTGTGTTCTTTATATAGCACTTTTAATTTAGCAGGGTTTAATAGAAAAGCTTGAGCCCCTTTGGCCTGAAATGGTGCAATTAGCTGGTGTGATGACAAAAGTCTAGCTTGACGAAAAACTCCACCTCTTTTCCAGCCCTCTTTTTATCAGGATGTACCAACTCGAATACAGTTTCCCGGGCAAGAAAATTATTGAGAGATATCAAGATCGCTCTCGGTCAAGCTACTGTTTGGCCAGATCAAGGACAAATGGAAAACGTGAAATGATGTGCCCTCTGTACCGCTCTCTGTCAGTCCCACTGTGAAAGTTCTGGGAAGGCCAGATGGCGTCCTCAAGTTCCGACATATGAGCTGGCTGCTCCCAAGCCCCTGCACCCGCACGGAGTCTCGACTATGCCTTAGGGCGAAGGAGGAAGGATCGACATATCGAAATGTCTGACTAAACAGTAGAAAGGATCTTTAGCTACTCACTGAAACTGGTCTTCTCGGCATGTTAGACACTGCTGCCATGGTTGTCGCGTATTGCAGAGCATACGTCTCAGGGAACACACGGGACACTGGATAGGGTTTCAGTGTTCTTTATTTGTCATGCATGATCGGAGTGCCTCGGCACGTCTGTCCTCGTCCTCGTCCAGCTCTTGTCTGACCACTTCCTGTCCATCCACAGGAAGTCCTGTCCAGTGACCTGGTCACTGCCCTGTGACCCACAGGGTCCTAGTGCCCTGCGTCAATGGTCAGGTCACCACATCTCCCCCTTTGTCACAAACAGAACGTCTTTGTCACTTGTACAAATTCTTGGTACATTATCCTCAGGGGATGAAGGAAATTGATAGATGGATGAAGATAGGGATAGAGAGAGAGAGAGAGAGAGAGAGAGAGAGAGATGCATATAGAGTCTCTATATTTCTTCTAGTAGTCTCCTTGTCTTCTTGCACTCTCTTCTTGGTCTTTGTTCTCTGCTTGATTCTTGTCCTTCATTTTCTTCTTTTAGTGGCATTGTCTCTCTGCTTGTTCCTTGCTCTCTTTCTTCTGCTGTTGTCACTCGTTCTTCCTCTTCCACTTTGAACTCCTTGAAGTGGGAACTGTTTCTTGTTATTCTGTGATTGTCAGAAGCTGCAGTCACCATTGACCCTTTTACGTCAATCACAACCAGTGGGTCTCTTGAGAACGGGCTGTCTGACTTCCTTTGTTGTTTCTGTCTCACCACCACCAGATCCCCTTCATTTAGCTGGTGTTCAGTTGCATTTCTCTTTTTGTCGGCATATTTTTTCATTTTCTCTTTTGCTTTGTGATCTCTTTCTGCAATGTCACTTCTATTCGTACTTTTTGTAACATCCATCTGAGGTATCCTTGTTTTGCTTATTCTCCCTAGCACCAGCTCTGCTTGGCACTTGCCAGTGGAGCTGTGAGGGGTGTTCCTATAGTCCCTTAGCACTTGACAAAGTGCTTGTCCAATTGATATCTGTGTCAGTTTTGCTCGCTGGATGGCTTTCTTGATCGTCCCCATGAATCGTTCGGCCATTCCGTTAGCCTGTGGCCACAAAGGAGTAATTTTCCGATGTTTGATCCCCAGGTAGTCCATGAATCTACGGAATTCCTCTCCGGAAAAAGGAGGACCATTATCTGTTTCCAGTGCTTGTGGGGAGCCCCAGGCGGCAAACACTGGTAGGGTGGCACTTGCCGACGTCGACGATACTTCTCTCACTATTGGGAACCTTGAAAATTCATCGATAACCACTAGCAGGTATTTGCCACTCTCCAAGGGCCCATAAAAGTCTGCTGCCAGCTCGGTCCATACTGCAGGTGGCAGTTCCGACATTTTCAAGGGTGTCGGCTTGGCAGGTGGTCCTGTTATTTGACAGGTGTGACAGTGTGATACCTCTTCCTCTACCATGTTGTCCAGTCCCGGGAACCATACCTTTTCTCTCAACATCTTCTTTGTCGCTACGATGCCTCGATGCGACTCGTGTGCTAGCTCAACTGTTCTCTTTCTCAGTCGACGTGGTATTACAATTCTTGAGCCCCTCATCAGGACTCCGTTTTCTGTTTCAGACAGCTCTTCACTTATCTTTTTGAATGCCAGTAGTTCCTCTTTGTTGACTCCTTCCTCTGTGATAGTGTTGCTGTTGATGTGTCTCCATCTCTGCTGCCGTACCACCTTTCCGATGGCTTTCATTGTTGGGTCTCCTTTTGTTTCTCGCTCTAGTTCCTCACTTGTTATTGATGCCGGAGTGTTCTGCCTCACGATGAAGTTGAGATATTCTTCTGCCATTGTGGTGCCACCTTGTTGATGGGGAAGCGGGTGTCGTGACATGTAGTCCGCTGGATTTTGGTCTTTCCCTGGTTTGTGGACAATCGTGAAGTTGTAGTCCATCAACCTGATCCCCCATCGTTCAATTCTTGGTGGTATTTTGGCCTTTGGGTTTCCGTAGATGGTCACTAGTGCTTGATGATCCGTTACTATCGTGAACGGTTTTCCATATATGAACATGTGATAGTGCTCACATGCCCATACTACTGCCAAACTCTCCTTTTCTGGTTGAGAGTATGCCCTCTCAATGTCCGACAAGCTCTTGCTTCCGTATGCCACTATCTGTCGAGGTGAGTCTTTTCCAGGCTTGTGTTGTGCTAGTATTGCGCCAAGACCTACCGGGCTGGCGTCTACTGTCAATTTGGTGCATAGGCTCGGGTCAAAATATGCCAGGTGGTCGACTGCCGTTACTGACGCCCTTATTTCTTCGAACGCCCTTTGGCACTCTGGCGTCCATTCGAATGTTTGGCCCTGCTTCGTTAATTCTCTCAGTGGCGTGCTCACTGTCGCGAAGTCCTTGATATATTGCGCACAGTAACTGGCAAGGCCGAGGAATGAGCGCACGTCAGCAACATCTTTTGGTTCTTTTGTCTTTTCAAGGGTGTCTATTTTGCTGCGATCTGGTCTCATTCCTCTCTTCGAAAAGATGTGTCTGAAGAACACTAGTTCTTCTCGGCCCAGTTCGCATTTCTTTTCATTTACTGTTAGGCCCACCTCTACTAGCTGTGAACACACTTCTCTCAGGGCCTTATCATGCTCCTCATCCGATTTTCCAAACACTAGGATATCATCACTATAGTTTACGCTGTTTTTGATCGGCCTGATGATCTGCCTTATTGTTTCTTGGAATATTTCTGCTGCTGACGATATTCCAAAGCTTAATCTTTTGTAGCGAAATAGTCCGAGGTGCGTTGAGAAGGTCGTTATGTATCTGGACTGCTGGTCCAGCTCCAGCTGGTGGTACCCCTTGCATAGGTCGAGCTTGGAGAATTTTCTCATTCCCGTCAGGCAACTTATCATATCATCTAGATGCGGCCCTGGATGTCGTTCTCTTTCGATGGCTGTGTTGGGGATTCTCATGTCCACACAGATTCTAATTTGTGCGGCGTCTTTCTTTGGCACCGCCACTATTGGGGACACCCAGGGCGTTGGCCCCTCTGCTGGCTCAATGATGTCCTGTTCCAGCAGTGCCTTTATTTCTTCCTCCACCTGAGGTTGTAGATGGATGGGCACCCTTCGGTGGTGCTGAGCCACGGGCCTAACTGATTCGTTTATGTGCAGAGTTATTTGTCTTCCTTTCAGCTTTCCAAGTCCGTTTGTTAGCTTTGGGTACTCTTGTAGTATGTTTTCTCGGCCAGACATGTGATACGTCATCTTTAGTAGGCCCATGATCTTCGCCGTTACATTGCTCAGTAGACATGGGGCGGGAATGTCTCCTCGTAGCACATGTATTTCTTCTGTGACAGTCCTGCCCTTGTGCGTCATGGTGTCCGTGAATTTTCCCATGTTCATTACTGGACTCTGTGCACCCCAGGTGAATACTCTGACATTTGACGGTTGTAGTGATGGTTTCCTCTTCATCTTATCATATTCCATGGCACACATGATGTTACACGTGGCCCCACTGTCCAGTACAAACTCTGTTTGGTGAGGTCCTACGTCGATGGTCACCCAATCCGTCTTCTTTATCGACTTCCTATCCACCAACCTGATGTGCTCCTCTTTATACCCTTCGTCCGTGGACATGAGGTACAGGCGTTCTACCTTTCTTGCTGCTTCTTCTTCTTCTTCTTCTCCCGACTCCAATGACGAGCTCCTGGTGGTCGCTTCCATGTGCCGTACATGTCTGTTTGTTGTTGCTCTTGGTCTCCCTGACCGTCCTCGGTCATTTCGGAACTGTGCCCCTTGGCACATGGTGGCAAAATGGTTGCTTTTGTTGCATTTCCTGCATGTCTGGCCAAATGCCGGGCATGGTCCCCGGTGTGGAAAGTCCAAACCGCATCTGTGACATTGGGAACCTTGTTTTCTTGTCACTTGTTCCTTTGACCCTCTCTTCCAGTTGCTCGTCTTGCTTGTCTCTGTCATTAGGTGTACCTGTTCTCCTCTCCGGTCCATCTGCCTGGCTTGTACCATTGCCCTTGCTTCAGCTCTCGCTAGATCTAGAATTTTTTCTAGAGTGATGGGTTCTTTAAGTAGTCTTGTGCGAAATTCTGTGTCGCGACAGCCTTCTATCAGTTTTAGGCGAAGGGCCTGTTCATTGTCATAGTTTTCAAATTCGCAGTGGGCCACTAGCTTTCTCAGCCTGGTTGCAAAATCGTCCATGGACTCGTCGGGCTGTTGAAACGCCATGTTGAAGCTATATCTTTCAAAGTCGACGTTTCTTTGAGGGTCAAACTTGGTCGTTAGACATTTTATCAGTTTTTCGTATGTCTTTATTTCGCTCGGGGGCAGTGTTATGAGGAGGTCATCCACCTCATTCCCCACTAGGTTTAGGAATAGTCCTAGTTTTTTTCCTTCCACTACGTCGGTCGCCTCCATGTATCGCTCAAATTTCATAATCCACTTCTCCCATCGTATTCCCATTTGTGGCTCTGATACACTGAAAGTCATTGGCGTGCGATATTGCGCACTTTGCTTTGTTTCTGGCATTTTCTCTCTTTTCTTGCTCCTTTCGTTGCCTTTGTACGTATTTCTTTCAGATCTTTTGTTACTTTCCTCTTGTTTCCTCTTTTATCCTTTTCTTTCGTTCTTGATGATGCAGTGACTTTCACTTCTTTTTATACCCTGTGTGCTTCTATCTGTTTTCCTTGCAGTGACTTTCACTTCTTTTTATACCCTTTTTGCTTCTATCTATTTCCTTGCTTTTCTCCTGGCTGCCCTTTTGTATTTCCTTTGTGGGACACTTGCCCCTTTTTTTTCCTTCTTATTTCCTTTATTTCCACGTTTCCAGTGGCTTTTATTGCTTATTTTCCTCTTTCTCGAGCGTTTTGCCTGTTTCTAAGATGGCCGCTCGTTTTCCTGCTCTTCCGATTGGTCTGTTCGCCTGACCTTAAGATGGCCGCCAACTCTCGCGATGCTTCAGACCCACTCCTCTCTTGCGCCTGACTTCAAGATGGCCGCTCCTCGATGCTGCTCTCTCATTGGTCTAACCCGCCTGACCCCAAGATGGCCGCCGAGACTCTCGCGAGAGCTCGCGCCAATTTCTTTTCGTTCGCGCGCTTCGCCTCAGCGCTTACCCGAACAGATGGGGCTCAGATGGCGGTCAGTCGGCTGTCAGTCGGGGTGGGCTCCCGCGTCGCTGCGCGTTATCGAGGGGGCCGCTCTTCCTTCTCTGTCGGCGAGGCAGTGTTGGCTTCTCGTTTCTGGCTGTTCTTCCACGATGGACACACACACACGTGGGATCTTCAGGTACCTTCGTCGCCAGTTGTCGCGTATTGCAGAGCATACGTCTCAGGGAACACACTGGACACTGGATAGGGTTTCAGTGTTCTTTATTTGTCATGCATGATCGGAGTGCCTCGGCACGTCTGTCCTCGTCCTCGTCCAGCTCTTGTCTGACCACTTCCTGTCCGTCCACAGGAAGTCCTGTCCAGTGACCTGGTCACTGCCCTGTGACCCACAGGGTCCTAGTGCCCTGCGTCAATGGTCAGGTCACCACAATGGTCATCTCGGCAAGGCTGCGGCACCTTCACAGTGTTTACTGGCGTGTAGCTAGGAGCCGGCGCTGGTGCTGCTCTATGGCTTTCACGCACAACGGAAGCCAGCGAGTGGAGGGATGTGCTGCTCTGACGATGCCTCCCAAGTCTGGGAGAGGGAGGTTGCGTCCTCTGGCTGACCCTGTTGGAGCCTGAGCTGTGGGTATTAAGAACTTGGCGAATTCAAGCAGTGTTAGTAAAACTGCCAAAATGACGCCGCAGCAATGAGAGAAAAACTCTCAAAAGACAGCATGGGTAAGCGTTCTATTCCTCTTTTGTTTTCTGTATGGAAGGAAAAAAAAGAAGTTATTAAGTCCCCTCAGTCAGAGCCACCTGCACAAACAACAGGGGGTATCTGACCCCGCTGTAAGACACGGCTTTGGGGGAAAAGACTCTGCTATTGCCCATACTAATACTGGCAACACTAATTGTGGATCGCTACCTATCTGTAATGCAACTCAAATGATAGAAGACTCTTCGGGGGGTCAGCCAGCACACCACTTTATTCAGTGTATCTATCCCTGAAAGTGCTCCAAATGATATCGGCCCGAAAATAGCTCATTCTTCAAACACTGAAAACATTGAAAACTCAGGTTTGAGTTTCAAAGCATAAAATCTCCTACGAAGAAGACGGACTCTGGGGATTACTTTTTATTTCTCTCTCGGATCATTTAGATTCTTCTAAGTGATGACGTAGAGTCAATTTTGAAGACCCAGGCTAAGACCGGTTTGCATGGTGGTGGTGGTAGTGACATTAGCAGCACCCATCCGGATGACACTGGAGGGGATACATCGGACGACAGCCCCCGTACAGTGCGTAAGAACCCTGACGCTGTAGAAGGAGCTAAGCAGGCGGATGGTGGTAATGCTTTACAATGGGACCATTCCTTTTCAACAGAGATAGGCATGGCAATGGGCACAGTTTGGAGCCTGTCAAAGAAAAAGAGGCAGGTTCATCAGAAGAGGTTTTACTGGCCCAGATCTACCAAACTATCATGACTCATATGGAGGAGCCACGTGCAGAGGGTCAGAGGGCAAAGCTCATGCCGCAAATTGCAGAATTCGGTTTGACGCATAGCCAAGTCGTGTACAGAATTCACCACTAGATTTAATGAAGCGGAAGCTCGTATCTTGTGCTTAGAGGACAAACTGGCAGAACAGAAGGCTATGACTGGGACCCTGCGATCCCTAAAAGAGGACTCTCAATGGTAAGTGACTGATCTAGGAAATCGGTCTCGCAGGAATAATCTTAGTGTTCTGCAAATTCCTGAGGACACGGAAGGACAGGATCCTCGCAAGTTCATCATCGACCTGTTCACGGAGGCCTTCCTAGAACTTTCACCAGGAAGTATTGTGAAAGATTACAAAACAATCAATTCAGGAAGGTCCCTGCTTTCCTTCTTCACATCCTGCTGCTCTTTTCCTGATGTCAGTATGACAATTGTCTTTGGTATAGTCCTCGTAAACAGAGGAAAGCTCAAGAAAAAAATGAGGACAGGATCCACAAAGTATGAAACAATTGATATTCAAATTCCCAAGAATGAGATTGTGGCTTTCCTATCAGTCATTTGCACTGGGAACGGTAAACACTCAGGAATTATAATGAAAAGCTCAAACTCTCTTATTTATTTGCTTCAGTAGAAAACTCCTAGGCTCAAACTTGTAAAACATTGACCCTACAATTGTGCAATGCTGGCACTAGCATAATAGTTTTAATTCCTAACAAACAGTAATCACTCTTGTAGGAAGAGGCCACCCTGGTGTAATACTAACACTGACAATATATTAGAAATTCTAGGCATTATGTAAAATTTTCAGCAGTTATGTCTGAGGCTCTGAACTATGATTGATGAAACATTTCTGCATCCATGTTTACACTCATTCGCACATTCCTGAACGTCCTCATTCTTCCATCCAGCATTACAATTACTTTTCAAAAGATCATACATGGATCTACCAATTCATTTGTATATCCAAGCACTTATATAGTTTTCACACCTGCTTTCAACCGATGAGCCATTCTCACATTTATCCTCTCAATGAACCATACAAGCATGTAGTCTCAAACTCGCACATTCATGTATAAAAAGCCAGACCGATTGGATTTGTTATAGTTGTTGTTACACATTTTTGACAATATTGGGGGCATATCAGCAAGGGCCGGAGTTAAAATTATCGCCGCTTTAATTTTAACGCCCTATTAGCAAGGACACGCTAACGCGTGAATCCATGCTTCTTCACCCTTTCCCTTAACGCCCAGCTTTGCATCTCTAATGAGATGCAAAGTGGGCGTTTCTCCCCAGGATAACAGGAGAAATGTCGCAAAGCGACATTTCTCCTATTATCAAGCCTCACGTAAAGAAGCATAGCGACAAGAAAAGTAGTGATAACCTCTGTTATTGCTAATTTCCTTATCCCTGCTTTGAAACAGACTTAGCCATGATATCCTATGGAAGGTGGATATCATGGCTAAGTATGTGTGGCCCTATCAGCAAGCTATCGCCAAAAGTTGTGCGAGTATCACTAGATTTCCAGCTATAATTACACGGTTGGCAGCTTGCGCTCTGAATTTTATCTCTTTGGAGATAAGTGTTCCTCATATCACGCTATCTCTGCGATAGAATTCCGAGTTGGCCTGCAATAATTATCCTTGCGCTAAGTACGCTTAGCGATAATTATCGCCGGCCCTTGCTGATATGCCCCTTATTTGGTAAAACGTTGATGGTTTGGACTGATATCAATGAGTGAATTAAGAAATACACTCCCTCACAAAAGTTTTTCCACAACATCTCTCCCACCCGTCTTAAGAAAGAATGCTACAATAGCAAAAATACAGAGGCTCATGATGTCTAGTGCATCAATATTAACACATACACCGTTATATTAAACGCAAGTCATTCAGACAATTTTCATTAAGTGCTTTCTTAATTCATGGAATGGTAATTATATATTTCCACAGACTGTGAAAGTATCCCAACTATCACAAGTATCTACTTAATAGGTGGTTTCTCTAAATAGTTGAACTGGATCGTATATATTGAAAATATGAGAGCAGATGTGAGCAGACACTATTCACCCGTTCACTTTTTCACTTTGGTGGAAGATATAGGCATGTGAGAAGGTTGCCACCATTAGAAGGCATTCTTCTATTTTTCAGCGCTCACTCATAAAATGAAAGGGTTGTTCTATCACAACTCATCCATAGTATCTGGTTTGGATTCATGTACATTGCTAGGATACCTGTTTCCATTTTCAAATTCTAATTCATTCAATATGCTGCATACATTTCGG
This sequence comes from Lissotriton helveticus, assembly GCF_964261635.1. Lineage (NCBI taxonomy): Eukaryota > Metazoa > Chordata > Amphibia > Caudata > Salamandridae > Lissotriton > Lissotriton helveticus. The sequence continues at coordinate 1,705,451,488 of NC_136063.1, read as the reverse complement.
GAAAATGCAGTAATGCGATGTTTTTTACCTCTGCCCTGTAAATGTCTTTATTCTTTACGTCTTTGGTATAATGGTCCAGCAGTTCACGATGGGTACGATGAAAGAACCGAAGAATGAACACCTGCGTCTTTTGTTCTCTAATGGAGTTTTACTGAAAAGTAAAAACCTACTGCTCAAGATAGAACACATCAGAGTGTTTCAGAATGAAGCACAAAAAGGCAACTTTTTATCGAAATATATTTATACTAATAGACTACAAATGTAAAAATGAATTTAGAACATTGCACAGATATGTCATCTGGGTGCATGGGTATGAATCAAAAGCACAGTTCTGAGTGCAACATTGCAAGCTGCAAAAGTGTATTTACATTTTACTGGTCTTTGTCCTTTCTGCAGGGTCTTCCCCAAACTTTTTGCCATCACGCTTCTGTCTTCTGAACTCACTTCTGTTGGCTTTTAGGACTCTGCACAGTTTACCACTGCTAACCAGTGCTAATGTTCTTGTGCTCTCTCCTTTATAAATGCACATCACAAAGGCTCCGCCCAGAACACTCACAAAGGTTTTTTAACACTAGTCTTTTGTGACCACAGACAAGATGGGGCCAGGGCAGAGAAGCAGGAAATTACAAACACCTCTGGGGTGGCAATGTCCAGAACCTTCTCCTACTTCAAAGTGGGCACCAGGTATAATTAATGGGCCCTCAGACCCAACTCTTTGTTACAACTCTGTACTGTGAATACCATAGAAGATGGACTGCTCTGCTGCTTTCCAGCCAGAAGAAGAACTGTTCCTTTGCTGCCCTGCTACTCTGCTGTCCTGCTTGCTGAGAAGGAAGACTGGCCCTGCACCCTTCACCCAAGGCTGAAGTGTGACATAATAAGCTCCAGAGGATCCTTGTATTTCCTTAGCTGACCTGCTGCCTAGACCTGCCTTAGCCCTCCTGACCTCTGCTTGAGTGAGTTCCTGAACTCCAAGAGGTGCCCCTCAGGTCCTGGACCCTTGGTGTGGAATCTGCAAGCTCCCTCTAAAAGAAGAACAGAGATTCCAAAGTTTTGAGCTCTTTGCGACTGTGAGCAGGCCTGTTTGCCCCAAGATCTTGACACCTGCACCTGCACTAAGTTCCTGTTTACCTGAATATTCTTCCCACAACCACTGCCAATGATGCCCAGAAGTGCGAGATCTGCACTTCGTGCCACAGCACCAACAACATGTGGCGACCTCCAAAGTGAAGCTCCAGCAACAACTGCCCAAGACACCTGACTTGATCTTTGTTCTGCTGCAACACCTACATTGAAGACCATCCACAAAGCACTGCCTGCACCTAGCGGCCCCCTCCACAGTGAACAGAATTCTTTGAGCTGGAGTTTTGAAGGTAACTCTTTCATTGGGACTAACCTGGTCCCTGTACCTGGCCGGCACTCAATTAGGGTGGGCCTACACTCATGATTTTTCACCCATTCTCACACAACCTGATAACAGCGAGGGAACTTTGTTCTTTTAGGTGTTATACTTTCCTGACATCTTTTAAATTGCATATCTCAGTTCTATTGATTGGATTTTTGTCATTTTTGGTCTCAAATAATTTTAAATTTGGCATGCTCCATCATTTTACACATTGCCTCTAAGTTAAGCCTTAAAGCTTTTGTGCCAAGCACCTGGGGGTTTAAGCACAGAATAATTTGGAGTTTGCTTGAGACTTAACCCTGACAGGAATTGTAGCCACTGTTTGGTAGGAGGTTCACCCCCTCAATAAGTTACCCAATTTAAAACACATTTAGATCTATTTTTATTGCTGCACTTGGAAAACATTAAAGTGAATCAAACTAAAGAGCTGAAGTTAGATAGTAGAGGACCAAGGGGAAGAGGTGTCAGTTCAATTGCAAAACCCTATGAAGCTAGCAAACCCACAGGCAAGGAGTGGGGTGATAAAACATTTTTGATTTGTGCTGATTCATGTTATTTATGGTAAGCAAGGCTGTATGGTTGAGTAAGAAGCCATGGTCACATGTTTTCTACTTAAATATTCAAATATTATTTCTAAATAGTCATAACCCACTCTGAGAGATCAACTGTGTGTTGACGCTCAATGATATTTTGCTGGTTGCAGGTATGGCATGTTAGAGACAGTGAAATATTTTTCCCACATACACCCAGAATTGACAATGTTATTATAGATTACAGATCTTTCTACAACACATATTCCTAATGTATAAAATACATGTGATAGGAAATTGTGTTATTAGTTGAGGTGGGGTTAAACCCTACTGAAACAGAAACCACATCCTTTGTTAGGGTGAAGTCCCAAGCAAATCCTAAATTAACCTGTGCACAACCCCCCTGGTAGCTTGGCACGGAGAAGTCAGGCTCAGCTCAGAGGCAATGTGTAAAGTATTTGTGTAACACTTCAAACAATAACACAGTAAAAACACACCGCAAAAATGATTCTACGCCAGATTAGAAAGATAGAGTCATTTTTAGAAATAAAACAAGACCAAAAAACCCCAATATCTAATCTTTAGAGGCAGAGATGTGCATGTTTACAAATTTCAGTAAATATAGTGCCAAAAAGAATTTCTGGTCACGCTGGTCCTGGGCAAAGTCACAATTTCAGGCCCACCCCAATGGACTGATGCCATCTATAGGGACCCAGTGAGGCCTGCTGAACAAGAGAACCTTGAATCCTGGTTTATGGAGCATTGAAAAGTCATGCGTTGTAAATGCGTCAGGTAGCCTGGAAGATGTGTTGGTTCCATGGAGCTGCAGAGCTGTGATGTGTAGTCCTGTGTCGTTGTCGAGGATCCATTCACAGTGTGACAATTCTGTCTATTCCAGTCCCCAAAGCTATAGGAATCGCTTTGGTGGCAAGTATTAGTCATTTCTAATGCACATTGAATTAATAAAGAACTGTTCTTGTGCTTATCTCTATATTAGAGAACCTGCATCACCATGTGGCAGACTGTCATAAGTGGCAATGTTGACATTTAAGTGCCAGTGCCGAGCACAGGGTATTACCAGCTCAAACCTATCACTGACATCCATAGTTAGCTTATCCCTACACAAATCTAATGCATGGTCATTGTCAACAGGATTCTAGAAGTGAAACTTTAGGACTGGTTCACAAGCATGAACCTTGATAGCCCATTCCCATGTATTCAATAGCTCAGAAATGTTTCCATATGTCAGTGTGATTTAAAGCACACCCCCATATACTGTTCTTTAATGAAAAATACTTAAATTCCTACTCAAGGTAGTTAAAGCACCCTCCTCACAAAGGCTTGCTGAAGAACACATTCAAGACAGGTCACATCATACCACTTGGAAAAGATAACCTCTACCCTGATGGGCTTAAGAACTCCATGTCTATCGTACACCTGCAGAAAGAAATGAAAGTCTGACTGCAGCACTTAAGCAAAGACATCCACATTTAAGTAGTGAGTAACACCATGAAGAACAGCAAACTCAATGGTCTTTGGGGCAGATTTATGAGGCCATTGCGCCACGTTTACGCTGCTGTTGCGTCACGCAAGGCGGCGTAAACGTGGCGCATCCCTACGAACGATTTACAACGTGACGCATCTAGGCAGATGCGTCACGTTGTAAAGCCCTGCGCCGCTTGTGGGCGTTCCGGCGCAGGGGGGGGCGTTCCGGGGCAGGTGCGCCTCACAAAAGTGGCTGAGTGAAATCTATGAGATTTCACTCAGTCACTTTCAGGCCAATGCTGCGTCAAAAGCCTGCGCCTGCTTGAAGCAGGCGTAGGTCTTGACGCAGCATTGTTAAGATGGGCACTCCCGAGCCTTGCTGGAGCTGCGTCGCGCTTGCGACGCAACTCCAGCAATGCGCCACCTTTACGGCACAGATGCGTCACGCATCTGTGCCGTTTTTGCCCCATGGTGCGCCACATCATAAATGCGGCGCACCATGGGTGGCGGAGCAGTGGCGCACTGTGGCGCATGTTAACTGGCGCATCCCTGGGGATGCGCCAGTTAACATAAATCTGCCCCTTTGTCTTTTGGAACTAGTGGATCACTCAGCAGCTTTCAAAACATTTCACAACCATACAAAGAAGTATTCCGTCAACACTTGCATGGGAATCAAGGACGCCACAATTAACTGGTTCACCTCCTTCCTTAAAAACCACCATCTGTCCAAATGGTACATCCAGAACTCAGAGATTTCCAATAGCTTGCATATTTCTTCAAGGGTTAACCTTCTCCCCAGTGACATTCAACCTCTGGAGTTTGCCCTTTGGAAACCTTCTCAATGATCATGAATCTAAAGTGCACAAAAATTTTGAAGAAAACCAACTCTGTATGTTTCATTACTAAATAGCAAGCACCTATACAAATATTTATTTGACCTCATTCAAACAAAGATATCAACCAGTGGAGCACCGTGAATTTTTAGATTAATTTGGGAATACTCTGGGTTTGCGCTAGTACTTAACATTTCCACAACATGTAATTTTATCAACCATCTAATGGTAGCTATAATGTAAAGCCATTGCTAAGAAGTCAAATTAAATGTAAACTTTGAAAGTCCATTCCCAAACTCTTCAATAGTTCAGAACCTTTTCTGTAACTCAGTGAGACTTCAACAGATTTGGGCCAACAGTTTGCTCCTAAACATATGAGAACATATGAGAACATGTGAAAACTTAAGGATAAAAAACTTGCTTTGAAATCAATTATTTTTGTATCTAGGGACAGCTTAAAATAATATGTTAGGAATTATGACTGCTAGAGGCACATTTCAGCATCAAACTCTGGAGGTACTTCCAAAAGCATCTCCTTTACTGGATGCAAAGAAAAGGTTGTGCTATTTAGTAAATCTTGAGTCATAAGAAGGCATCTGTGTGACATTTGAGAGGTAGAGTTTCTTACCCTTGCCCTTCTTTGATTTAACAGTACCATAAAGATGGCCTTTGATGCTTTACCATTGGGAAAGGGCTTGTTGTCTGCATCTCTGTCATGTGCATATATTTCTTCTCTTACCATCAACCAGTACCCCTCGGGAAAAGCTTACATGTGTAAATCAGGCCCTGGTAATTTAGATATTAACCCGTTAAAAAACAAAACACCTTGAATCATATATCTTCAAGTAGGCACTAAAGTGCAAAATTAAGGCGCTGCCTCTGCCATCATTTTCGGTTGACTGGTTGGTAAACAGTGGAAAAGTTGAAGCTGCTGTATGTTACCACCTTAGAGGTAAATGGTTGTAAGGTACTTGAAGTTTAAGAACAAATGAGCTTTTGGATGATAATGTACCAACATTTTCGAACTAAACAAACACAAACATAACAGGGCACAGTAAATATTCTTGTTACACATTACCGTCTTCAAAAATGTGCTTTCAAAATGCGGTGTTAAGAGATGTTTGCATCAAGCACTGCCTTCCAGGATGTGAGGCTTGCAATGACTTTTGCACACCAGTCCCACTGGGTAATGTGTTACTTCAAGCCACTTGAAAATATGTGTCAACTGGGGAAAAAGAGTGTGGGCATCGCCTCAAAAGATACTTTTTGACTCCAATGGGTATGCTATGTTATGCACTTAAGCAATAACAGGAAGGCTACATGATTCATAGAGACAGGGGACACTCACTAGACTTCCAGGTGGGGGTGGCCACCTTGAATGTTTAGGACTGGATCACAAAACATTCTTTGACTTCCACTATTTTGTGTCAATGTTTGTGGGGTAAGTCAGTGCTTACTGGAAACACCTTTTACCACCTTATTATGAAAACTCTATTCTGGTGGTAGTAATGTGTGACAAGAACATTTGTGTACTTTTTGATGGTGGTGTTTTTTTTGTGCTGCTGTGTTTTTCTGCTGCATAATTATAAAATAATTGTGTTATCATGTTTACTTTTGCTATCTACTATTTTTTACTTTGGATATATTAACACATGCTGCTAAATTTCCAGCCCAAATCAGCAAATTCCTTGAATGCTCTTGTGACAAGCAACCATTTATCTCTAAGGTGGTAAAATAGGACTTCTCCCACTCTTCAACTACTTACGACACTATTCAGCCCAAAACTGTGGCAGAGACTGTGTCATATATTAGCACTGCCAGTACTCAGTTTTTTATGATAGAGCCCTTAGAGTATAAGTTCTTTGTGGGTCATAGCAACCTTACCAGAAAATCGTGATACATTGTTGTCACAGATGGGACTTTGTTGTCAAAGGTTGGGATCACTAGGATTGTATTATTTTTTAGAAGTTGGATGAAGACAGAACTGAAGTAAAATAAGTATTCTTTCACAACACTTCGGTTAAAGGAACTAGACATTTATTTGCACATTAGTTCAGGACTCTTTCATTAAGGATCGTGAACTCTTATATTCATCTTTGTTTTCACAAGGAGTCATCCATTATGATTACAAAATATTTCATTGCATTTGCCTTTTTTTGCTGAAAGAGAAGTTTTTCAGAACTTCAACTTGCATAGGCTTTACAAGATTGTTTGTCATTTAGTCGAACTATCCGATATGAACACTTTCATATTACATTTTACACACCAGTTACCCTGAATAGTTTCTTAACAAAATATTATCACCTAACTTTGAAGGTAGTTCTCTTTAGCAAACAATGCATTTACCTCAGAGAATCATTTGTGTATAATATGGGGCCAGATTATCAAGAAAGGGCGATAAATTATCGCCACTTTTATCGACAGGAAACTGCCGCTAAAGCGGCGATAATGGGCTTGAAAATATGCCCATGTGAATTCCCATAGAAGCTAAGGTTAACACCAGAACCTGGGCTTCCATAGGAATTCACAAGGGCAGATTATAAAGCCCATTGTCGCCGCTTTAGCGGCAGTTTCCTGCTGATAAAAGCGGTATCGCCCTTTCTTGATAATATGGCTCTTAGAGATTCTAACTGTGCTTCATATCTAGAAAACATGAACTTTAATTTATGTATGGAGAATTGAAAATACAGAGAATTTCAAAAACTAAATCTTATGCAATATCAGAAATTATATGCCATAGTCAGTACAATAGCAATATTAAAATACTTCTCTTTAGTGATCGAACCTCTGGTAGGGCAGGTCAAGCCCTGCTATACACCAAGGTAGTGTGACAATATACAGTATCTCTGCTTCGCTCCCTCATCCAATCACCCTTTTCCCAGGTCTACCTCTAACCAATATTCTCTGTGTGGGTTTGGAGAATAGTGGAATTACACATTGCTCAATTTGGATTGGATTGAAGATTAGTGTATCGTGACGTATACTTGTAAAGGGATTAAAGTTAATAAAAATGAATCTTTACTAATAGCCTTTCAACTCAGATTCCCTGTATGCTACAAATTTGGATTTGATTATACTGTCCTAGGAAAAGGTACAGGTATACGATTCACATGTGTCAGACCTGTCATCCTTAGAGAGGTCTTACCATAAACAATTTTGCCTTCCTCTTCTTATTTCAGCTCATCTCGTTTTTGCTGGCCTTAGGACACTGCACACGTTATCACTGCTATTCAGCATTGGCTTGTCCTCAATTACCAAATATAATTCACTTGTAAGTCCCTAGTACAGTGGCACTCTCTGTGCCCAATGCTTACGAAATTAATACTACGAGTGGGTCTGCAGCACTGATTGTACCACCTATATATGTATCCCTTTAAACATTCCAAACTGCCAAATATATCTTTTGCCAGCCTAAACCTTCCATTGTAATACATATAGGTAAAGCCTAGGCCAGTCCTTGGACAGCAAAGAAGGCAGTGTGCAGTGTATTTAAAAGTGTGGACATGTACTTTTGACATTTACATGTCCTGGTATTGAAAAACTCCTAAAGTCATTTTACAATACTGCAAGGCGCACCTCTCCAATAGGATAACATTGCAGTTAACTTATAACATTTAATAAGCTGTCACTTCCAAATGGGTAAAGGCTACCAATTCCTTTGATGTCTTTGGAATTGTAATGAAAAATCCCCTCTTATGGTAAAGTATGATTTTAAATGACAATTGTTAAAATGCCAAGTTTAGAAAGTTATAGCAATTGAAAACAAATACTCACTTGGAACTCATTCATAAACACACTCTAATTGCACAGACTTCTGTGCATGCTGAATCTGTGGATGGCCCCAAAATTCAAATATAGGAACTGGACGGCTAAATTGATTGGTCTTCTGACCAGAGATCCATGGTCTTGTTTTTTTTCTGGTTTGTTTTTTTCAATTGAGGTGCTTCTTGAAATCTTTCCACCATTCCCTTCATCATAATGCGATGAGTGTTTTTCTTATGTGTCTCTAAATAAACTTTTATTCGACTGAAGTGAAATTGGATAACGAAATATTAAGATACTGGTTGTTTGTTTGTCACCTGAAATTGAAAAAAGATCAAGGGCCTGATGTACGACCGTTTGTGGTCGCAAAAGGGTATTCAACCCATTTGTGACTGCAAAAAACTGTGACGATTTGTACCAACACTATTTTGTGAGTCACAGACTCACAAAAAAGTGTTTGCGACTCACTTTCAGGAAGGGGCATGCCAAGGGTGTCCCTTCCTTATAAAAAGTCCAAATGGTATGTACCATTGCCTTGCAACTGCATTTGCGGTCACAAAACACTTACAGTTTATCACATACTACAAGTAAGTGGTAAACAATTCACAAACGAAATGAGTGTGAATGAGTGCGAAAATATATTTTAGAATGCCCTTAAAAACAAGCATTTGCAATGCAATAGCTCTCACATTCACACGATTTTCAGTTATTGGCAATGTAAATGACATTGCCTTTTATTTATGTTTTAGGTTTTAAAGCATAAATAAAAGGCATTGTCATTTACAATACTAATAGCTTAAACTCTTGCAAATGCGAGACCTATTGCATTGCAATAAAGGGCCTTCTCGACCGCTTGTTAGATTGTAAATATCAGAGGAAGAGAACGGCCTGTGATGTCTTCGAAGTAGTGATAAATAGTGCTGTGGAGAAGATGTGTAAGTGCTGTAAATTATACTGACACAAAGTGTGAAGTGAGAGTTCCATATGATCTGAGCTATTAACAATAACAAAGTGCTCCTTTCACTCGATGATTCCACTGTTGTGGCTCAGGAGATGGAGCGGGAGGGGGCTATATCCTGCCCTTTCCATGATTTGAGTGTGCAGTGTGGCATTGCATAATATCATTGCTATCTTTTGCCTAACAAAAAACACTCTAGTTGTAGTAGGGCCCTATATTCACCTCCTGGTGCAGGACGGGCTGTGCTTTAAGGCAGGCATGGAGGGAGGGAGGGTCTCGGCTGCAGCTCCGGCCTCGTACATTGCTCTTTCTATACTGGCATTGGTGGTGGTGGTTTCGATGTTGGTGTTGGTATTGGTATTGGTATTGGTGGTATTGGTGGTGGTAGTGATATTGGTGGTGGTGGAATTGGTGGTGGTGTTATTGGGATTGGTGGTTGTATTGGTGGTTCTGGTATTGGTATTGGTGATGGTGGTATTGGTGGTAGCTGTATTGGTGGTGGTGGTACTGCTATTGATGGTGGTGGTATTGGTGGTGGTATTGGTATTGGTGGTGGTGATATAGATGGCATTGGTGGCGATGGTGGAATTGATGGTGGTATTGGTGATGTTTGAGGTAGTGATGGTGGTGGTATTAGTGGTGGTATTGGTACTGGTTGTGAAATTGGAATAGGTACTGGTGGTATTGGTGGTGGTATTGGTGATGGTGGTATTGGTGGTTGTGTTATTGGTGGTTGTATTGGTGATGGTGGTTTTGGGGGTGGAGGTGGAGGTAGTATTGGTGGTAGGGTACTGGTGGTGGTATTGGCGGTGGTGGTATTGATGGTGGTGGTATTGGTGGAGGTGCTATTGGTGGTGGTGGTATTTGTGGTGGTGGTTGTGGTGGTGGTATTGGTATTGGTATTGGTGTTGGGGTATTGGTGGATCTGGTATTTATGGTGGTAGTATTGGTGGTGGTGGTGGTATTGGTGGTGTCATTGGTATTGGTGGTGGTATTGGCATTGGTGGTAGTATTGGTATTGGTACTGGTGTTGGTGGTATTGGTGGTGGTTTTGTGGTGGTGTTATTAGTGGTATTAGCATTGATGTTATTGGTGGTGGTATTGTTGGTGGTGGTATTGGTGGTGGTATTAGTGGTGGTGGTGGTATTGGTGTTGGTGATATTGGTGGTGGTGGTGCTGCTATTGGTGGTGGTGGTGGTATTGCTAGTGGTGGAATTAGTGGTGGTATTGGTGGTGGTGGTTGTATTGATGGTGGCATTGGTGGTATTACTGGTGGTATTGGTGGTGGTATTGGTATTGGAGGTGGTGGTATTCGTGGTCTTGGTGGTGGTATTGGTGGTGGTGATATTAATGGTTATATTGGTGGTGGTGGTATTGGTAGTGGTATTGGTGGTGGTTGTATTGGTGGTGTGGTATTAGTGGTGATGGTGGTATTGGTGGTGGTATTCATGGTATTGGTGTTATTTGTGGTGGTGGTATTTGTTGTGGTGGTATTGTTGGTGGTATTGGTATTGGTAGTGGTATTGGTGATGGTGGTATTGGTGGTGGTAGTATTGGTGGTGATATTGGTGGTGGTGTATTGTTGGTGGTATTAGTGGTGGCATTGGTGGCATTGGCATTGGTGGTGGTGGTATTGGTAGTGGTATTGCTGGAAGTGGTATTGGTGGTGGTGGTATTGAGGGTATTGGTAGAGGTGGTGGTATTGGTGGTGGTGGCATTGATGGTGCTGGGGGTATTGATGGTGGTATTTGTGGTGGTGGTATTGGTATTGGTGGTGGTTGTATTAGCAGTGGTGGTGGTATTGGTGGTGGTGGTATTGTTACTGGTGGTGGTTATTTTGATGGTGGTATTGCTGGTATTGCTGGTGGTATTGGAAATTCGCGGTGGTATTGGTGGTGGTAGTCTTGGTGGTCTTGGTGGTGGTGGTGGTATTGATGGTGGTTGTGGTATTGGTGGTGGTGGTGTTGGTGAATGTGGTGGTATTGGTGAATGTGGTGGTATTGGTGTTGGTAATGGTGGTGGTGGTGTTGGCGGTGGTGGTATTGGTGGTGGTTGTGGCATTAGTGTTCTTGGTGATGGTCTTGGTTGTGGTGGTATTGGTGGTGGTGATTTAAGTGGTTGTATTGGTAGTGGTGGTTGTATTGGTGGTGGCGGTAATGGTGGTGGTATTGATGGTGGTGGTAGTAGTATTGACGGTGGTGGTGGTATTGGTGATTGTGGTGGTATTGGTGTTGGTAATGTTGGTCATGGTGGTGTTGGTCATGGTGGTTTTGGTGGTGGTGGTGGTATTGTTGGTGGTATTGATGGTGGTGGTGGTGGTTGTATTGGTGGTAGTGGTATTGGTGATTGTGGTGGTATTGGTGGTAGTGCTATTGGTGGTTGTGGTATTGGTTGTGGTAGTGGTGGTGGTATTGGTGGAGGTGATATTGGTAGTGGTGGTATTAGTGGTGGTATTGGTGGTTGTGGTATGGGTGGTGGTAGTTGTATTGGTGGTGGTGGTGGTATGGGTGGTGGTATTGATGGTATTAGTGTTGGTGATGGTATTGGTGGTGATGGTGGTATTGGTATTGGTGGTGGTACTGGTGATGGTGGTATTGGTGGTGGTAGGAGTGGTGGTGATATTGGTGGTGGTGTTGATGGTGGTGTATTGGTGGTAGTATTAGTGGTGGTATTGGTGCTGGTAATGTTAGTGGTGGTGGTGGTATATGTGGCCGTAGAATTGGTTGTATTGGTTGTGGTATTGCTGGCAGTGGTAGGGGTATTGGTGGTGGTGGTATTGGTGGTGGTATTGATGGTATTGGTGTTGGTGGTGGTATTGGTGGTGGTGGCGGTGGTATTGGTGATGGTGGTATTGGTATTGGTGGTAGTACTGGTGATGATGATATTGGTGGTGGTGGTATTGGTGGTGATATTGGTGGAGGTATTCATGTTGGTGTATTGGTGGTGGTATTAGTGATGGCATTGGTGGTGTTGGTATTGGTGGTGTTGGTATTGGTGGTGGTATTGGTGGAGGTGGTATTGGTGGTGGTATTGATGGTAGTGGTATCTGTGGTGGTATTGATGGTGGTTTTGGTTGTGGATGGTATTGGTGGTATTGTTAGTAGTGGTGGTAATGGTGGTTGTGGTAGTATTGGTGGTGGTAGACATGGTGGTGGTGGAATTGGTGGTGGTAGTGCTATTGATGGTGGTGGTATTGGTGGTGATGGTATTGGTGGTGATGGTGGTATTGGTGGTAGTATTTTTGTGGTATTGGTGGTATTGGTGGTGATTGTATTGATGGTGGTGTTATTGGTGGTGGTATTGGTGGTGGTATTGGAGGTGGAATTGGTGGAGGTATTGGTACTGGTGGGGGTATTGGTATTTGTATTGATGGTATTGTTGGTGGTGTTTGTGGTGGTATTGGTGATGGTGGTGGAATTGGTGGTGGAGGTGATATTGGAGGTATGGTATTGGTGGTATTGGTTGTGCTGGTGATATTGGTGGTGGTGGTATTGGTGGTGATGGTATTAGTGGTGGTTGTGGTATTGTTGGAGTTAGTATTGGTGGTGGAATTGGTATTAGTACTGGTGATGGTGGTATTGGTGGTGGTATTGGTATTAATGGCATAAGTATTGGTGTTATTGATGGCGGTGGTGGTATTGGTGGTGGTGGTGGTATTGGTGGTGGTGGTGGTATTGATGGTGGTATTGGTGGTGGTATTGGTGGTGGTGGTATTGGTGGTATTGGTGGTTGTATTGGTGGTGATGATATTGGAGGTGGTGGTATTGGTGGTTGTATTGGTGATGGTGCTATTGGTGGTGGTATTGTTGGTGGTATTAGTAGTGGTGGTGGTAGTATTGGTGGTGGTATTCGTGGTGATGGTGGTGGTATTGGTGTTGGTATTGGGGTGATATTGGTGGAGGTATTGGTATTGGTGGTGGTGGTATTGGTGGTATTGGTGGTGGTTGTTTTGTTGGTTTATTGCTGGTATTGCTGGTGGTATTGGTATTGGCAGTGGTAATAGTTGTGGCTTTACTGGTGGTGGTGGTATTGGTGGTTGTGCTATTGGTGGTGGTGTTGGTGGTGGTTGTGGTATTAGTAGTGGTGGTGGTAGTATTGGTGGTGGTATTCGTGGTGATTGGGGTGGTATTGGTGGTGGTGGTATTGGTATTGGTGGTGGTGGTGTAGATGGTGGTACTGGTATTTGTGGTGGTTTTATTGGTGGTGGTATTGCTGGAATTGCTGGTGGTATTGGCCGTGGTATTGGTGGTTGTAGTAGTATTGGTGGTGGTGATATTGGTATAGGTGGATGTGTTGGTGGTGGCAGTGTTGGTGGTGTAGTGGTGGTGGTGGTGGTGGCATTGGTGGAGGTGATATTGGTGGTGGTGGTATTGGTGGTGGTGGTATTAGTGGTGGTATTGGTGGTGGTGGTGGCATTGGTGGTGGTGGTGGTAGTGGCATTGATGGTGGTTGTATTAGTTGTGATGTGGGTATTGGTGGTGGTATTGATGGTATTGGTGGTGTTGGTATTCATGGTGGTGGTATTCGTATTGGTGGTGGTATTAGTGATGGTGGTATTGGTGGTGATGGTGTTGGTGGTGGTGTATTGGTGGTGGTATTGGTTGTGTTAGTATTGGTGGTATTGGTATTGGTGGTAGTGGTATTGGTGGTGGTGGTGGTATTGGTGGTGGTGGTGGTGGTGGTGGAGGTGGTGGTATTGGTGGGGGTGGTGGTATTGGTGGGGGTGGTAATGGTGGTGGTGGTATACATGGTGGTATTGATGGTGGAATTGGTGGTGGTATTGATGGTGGTGGTATTGATGATGGTGGTATTGGTGGTGGTATTGGTGGTGTTGATGATGGTGGTGGTATTAGTGGTGGCATGGATGTTGGTGGTGGTATTGATGGTGCTGGTGGTATTGTTGGTGGTATGTGTGATGTGGTAGTGGTATTAATGGTGGTTGTATTGGTGGTGGTGGTACTGGTGGTGGTATTGGTGGTGGTGGTGGTGGTATTGGATGTGGTATTGGTCGTGGAGTTGGTGGTGTTGGTGATGGAGGTGGTGGTATTGGTGGTGGTGTAGAGGATTGTATTGGTGGTGGTATTGGTGGTGGTGGTATTGTTGGTGGTGGTGGTATTGGTAGTGGTGGTATTGGTGGTGGTGGTGTTATTGGTGGAGTTGGTGACATTGATGGCGGTGGTATTGGTGGTGATGGTGGTGTTTTTCTCAATAAAACAGGCTTCTGAAAAGAACCCATCAGGCAGCTTTAGTACAGATGACATGTAACACAGATGTGCTGTTTTCAGCCTCAGCCCATTAGCACAGGATTACGTGCTACATGGAATTCACATGACTTAATTCGCTAATCATTTCTAAATCCTTTTTACTTGGGGGCTTGAAACAGACACAAGATAATGCTGGATTAAAGTGGTTGAAAGCAGGTGCCAGTGTTACAGGGGTGGTGGTGCTGCTTAAAACAACACAGCTGAAGCAGTGCATGTCTGGCCTGCAGTAGGAGAAACTCAATAAAATAAATAGTGTTTACCAATTAAATACCAGGTCCCGTGTAACAACTTAAGCAAAAGTGCCATTCACCATGAGAGGGTACAAATGAAGACACGGCCATACTAAGGAGGGACTAGCAAGCCTAATAACGAATCTGAAGGCAGCAATGACACTAGCCAATAAAAAATATGGGAGGAGAGTGGGTGCGGCTAGTGTCATTGCTGCCTTTCCCTCTGCTTGAAAGGGGGTGGGAAGTGTTTACTGTCTCCCAAAGCCGTCTAAAGTCCTCCTGCTGGGCCTCTCTATGCCACCTTTTTGGGTATCTCGATGGAGACAGTATCTCGATGGAGATTATGGTAACCCAGTAGGGCACTAAGGCATTTCTCCTTTGGACTGCTCACAGATGTTCACTTGTGGCCCTGATCCTCACCCTTCTCCCTAGAGCTTAGCAAGAGCATGTGAATTTAGGGAACAATGTTGTGCTTGGCGGTGCCAGTCCACAAAGGCATGTTGTGGTGGGCACCAAGAAAAATATGGGAGGAGAGTGGGTGCGGCTTCTTTCCCATACTCGACTACAGCAGTCTTGCAGAGCGATCAGCGCATGCACGCTGCCACAAAAGTAAAAAGTTTCATTTTTCTTTTTTAAATGTGTCCCATTTTCCTTTAAGGAAAATGGGCTGCATTTTTTTTTTAAACTGCTTTATGTAACAAGCAGTCCCAGACATGGTGGTCTGCTGGCCCCAGCAGGACACCATCACTGGGAGTGCTAGCCATTCACAATGGGGTCTCAAATTGCGCTTGCCTTATGAATATTGATGAGGCATGCAATTTGCGAACCCATTGGCAATTGCTAACAGTGTCTGTGACACTGTTGTACACTGCATTTTGCGACTCGCAACTTGCGAGTCGCAAAGCAACGCAATTTGCGACTCGCAAAATGCAAGACTCGTACATCTGGCCCTAAGTCTTTACAGAATAATGTGTCTGTTTTACGATAAATCTCCTTATACAGATTCAGTCTGCGCTATTAGATTGTGTTTATAAATGAGTTCCAAGGGAACATTTGGTTTCACTTGATACATTTATACCCTAGTTCACATGAACATATTGGATTTCTCTTGTTCCTTACAACACTACTTCTAGAAAGTTTATATTTTTCTGCCCTAGCCCTTAAGTGCTTGTAGCCTGTCTCTTGGTCACACGACTGGGTGTAGCTGACAGTTGAGCTTTGTGTTTTTCTACTAGACAGTCACACACAATAGAGGGTTTAGGTGTGTCGGATGTGAAATTACTGGCAAGATGGATGGGCGGAGATGGGTACAGACCTACTTACACTTGAATAGGCTGTGTCCTGCCTTCAAACAAAGGGCTGCATATCCCCTGTAGTTAGTCTGCAGCCAAAGCAGGGAAGGCAGGAAGCCTGTGCACTCACATTGATTTTTTAGGAGCTTCTACCACCTTCCAGAGTAAGGGCATAAGTATAAATATTAGACCTCAGACACCACATCTTCAGTACACTTCTGGACATGAGAATACCCTGCTAGGAAGTAAGACTGCTGTATTACTGAAAGGTCTGCGACTCTGCTGGACTGCTGCGCTGAAAGAACTGCTGCCCTGTTGTGCTGACCTGCTGCCTGCTGTTCTGTTGCCTGGTTGGGAAGGAATGTACCTGCACCTATCGAAACCTGGACCCCAAAATTACTCCAAGGGCTAGTTAGCTGGCCTACTTACCAGAGTCTCAGAGATAGAAGATGCCAACAACGTAGAACCCAGCACCTGGACTCTCCCATCTGTGAGTCCCGCCCTGCCAAGTGGTATCATCCTAGTCCTTTACCCTTGGAAGTGGACCTGAAGCTGCTCTGCCATTCCATCTGTGCACCTAGCACAACGGAAGCATCTTCTCTGGAGTGCGGTGCAAACCCAAGCTAAACCAAAAAATCACCTCTGCTGTGAGGGTTCTTCCAATGCAAAGGATTCTGCTTCAACCACCTAGGCTGCATTGGAACAGCCACCACAGTGTGATGGTAAGTAGCTGTGTTGATACTGTAATTGGCAGCGCTGACAGTGGCAATGGACAGTGCCTCTTGACAAGAGTCCTGGCACTTATGTTTTTTTTACAAATTAAGCACTGTAGTTGCATGATCCCTATTTTTAAATGAGGGCACAGCATTATTTTATTTTAAACGGTGCATGATGTTCAACAATGAGACATTCATACAGAGTTGGGTATCTTCGAAATGTTGGTGCACTTTAGGTTCGTGATCATTGAGTAGGTTTCCAAAGATGAAAACGAGACGCTGAATATCAGAGGGAAGAAGCTAATCCTTGGGGGATTCTGAAAACTCCTGAAAGTCTCTGAGATTTAGATGTTCTGTTTAGACAAATGGTGGTCTGTGAGGTAGGAGGTGTACCAGTGAATTATGGTGTCCTTAATTCCAGTGAAAGTGATGAGGATGGGTGTAAGAAATTGAATTATCATTTGGTGTGGGTGACTGACCACCTCAAGAATTAACCACGTCATGCCAGGGTAAACCCTTAAAGTCACAGAATTAGCCGGAGCTCAATCTTCAGTAGTTATGGCACTGAGCATACACGACAATGTCTAAAGATTGTATACAGAACCCAAACAGTAATAAAGCAATGTAAAAATCCCCAACCAAATTAGAAAAATAGAGTAAAATGTATTAAACAAAATGACAAACTTCCAAAAAGGTGAACCAGAGCTAAGAGTTTTTACCGTTTTTTGTAGAAATAGAGCCAAAACGTGAGGTGCACCAACAGTAGTCAATGGTTGTAATGGACAAGGACTAGCATAATTTGAGGCTGACAGTGATGAAGCCCTGGTTGGATTCAAGAAATGGATGTGTTGCATTGAAAACTATGGACGTCCTAAATCAAAAAAGAACGTTGTCACTTTTTGGCTTTGAAAATCTTCTCTGCTAATAATGAACCAGAAACTGTAGCTACCGACTTGGAACTGCAGAACAGATACTAGACGCAAGTTGGTCCCACAAACATGGTGGCGTTTTTCAAATTTTGGCTGAAAAATTTTCTACCTCCTAACACAGAGATTACTTTGTTGCTTATTTGGAGGTGTGGATTATTCAGGCAGGAGAAAGCTGAAATTCAATCTAATGCCATCAAACAGCCTGTCTGATACTTTTCGAGGAGAGTGCTGCTTAGGCTCTGGATGTCAAAATGTTTCAAAATTTTCCCAACTTTCTTCAGGTGCCCAAGCCACCACAGGAGTACATCTTTAAGGCACCCCTGACCTCAGTGAGAAAGAGGTCAATATCGAGGGTCAGCCAAATCCAGTTTCCACTGTTTAGCTGGGCACTTCAGGAAAACAGCCTCTTTAGACTTGAAGTGTCCCTGTAGGCACACAGGTCATTCAGTGGACCCTTAACGTCCACTTCCTTTTCACGGGTACAAGGAACGGGGCACGAACAGTCCTTCAGCGCTCTCTTTAGGTCATTGACAGCATGTCCGATCCTCTTTTGCAATTCCAAAGATCTAGAAAGTATTCTGAAGGGTTCCTTGGGGTGGGTACGTGTATATGTATGTGTGTGTGTGTATAGTGCCCGGCACTATGTTAGTGGATGGAGAAGACTCATGGGGACTCCCTAACCAATAGGGTAAAAGTTCCTAGGGGCAACCCTGCACACGTTTCCCATAATTCCGGTTACCCTTAATCCAAACAGGACCAAATTTTCAGATCCAGGACATTTATAAGACAGTGAAAGTCTATGGCCATGCTAAATTTTGGCTCTTAAGGTTGTGGCTGTGTAGGGATGTGTTGTATGGTAAACACTAATATCCTTCCCCTCTAACAATAAAACACAATTTAAATCAGGCCATATAACCACAACAAAGTAGGGGCCAGATGTCTGGTGGGACAAAGGCAGAGGATACATAAAACAATGATCTTGAACTCACTCTTTTAGGTGCACCAAAGTGTAGCTCAAACAGATCCATCTGGCTGGATTTGACACTCTTGTGCCAACAGAATACCCCCACCCCATTCCTGAATATTCTGCTCAGAGAAGCCATCTCTCCTAATCAGGGCAACATATTATGTGGCTACTGGTAGAAATGTCAAACCTCATTCAGAGCTCATTCAGAGCTGAGGACAGGCTGGAAGTTGGTAGAGACTAATTCTAATTAGCCTTCTGAAAGCTCAGGCAAGTAAAGGGCATTTTTCTAAAATGTACTTATCCGTAATACATATTAAAAATTTGAATTCATCACTGAATAAGATTTTTAATAACTTTTAACAATAGTGGTTTAATTATTTTCCTAACTGGTCCCATTCTCAAGTTAGCAGTATTCGTTTTAATAAATGATTTTTGTGCAGTCAGGGGGCTGTTCATCAAACATAATGTGATGGGCCAGGTATGTGAAAGAGAAAGTGTTAGCTGATAAGTGGAGCAAAGATGACAGGTCCTAGTATGTGCATGGCTAGATAGCAATATGAATGACTGCAATACCAACAGTGTGTGTTTGATGCACTGAAAGATAGTGTAGGTGATGGTGCCTGCCATATAGGTTTTGTAGCGTCTGGGGGGATTACGATGTGTAATGTTGTCTAAGATGGAGGTGTGTGGCTAGCGGATAAGAGGATTCAAATTAGCTTGTTTTAATGTGTGCATAAGATGTGTTAGTGTGTGTGTGGTACCTCTCTTCTTTAGGATATAATGGATTGAAATAGAATGTCATTTGAGTATTTTAATCTTCATTAACTTTAACTTTCTTTTATGCAGTCTCCATGTGAAGTTCATTGATAGCAACAGCTGGAAAAGGAGTAGCCACTACTGTGGCAGGATGACAACAAGGACACACACATAAAGGCATCACCACCACCCAAATAAGTATGCCACACTGATGTCAATGAATACAGTATATGTAGTATTATTACAATACTAACCAATGAGTCAACTTGTGGACTCCAGGTATTCACAGATTAAAGAGCTACTCATTCACAGTTATGTGTCTCTAATGGACAGATACGCTGGACTTCTTTATTCACACTCCAATCCAGTTTGATGTGGTTCATCTCCTCATTCATCAAAACTGGCAAGCAGACTTAAGTACTGGAGCCAACACACCTGGCACTTCTTTGTAGTATAACTGGGAACTCACTCTCCCTTGAACAGGGTAGGTCTCTTCAGCTTCCATAACTGATTCACCTTGATTGTGACCATGTGCTGACACATGTCTTACCATGATGTTTGGATTTCTGTAAACTATACAGTCCTGATTATGATCTTGTGACCTTTCTTAGGTTTGAAATGCCAACATTTTAGTTAGCAGTTTTTTTTATTTATCTGAGTGAGGCCTGAAAACTATTATGCATCCAGGCCCAATATTTGTATGACCCGGACTACTTTTCTCTGTTGATATACATTTTTTTTAATTTAATGCGATTTTATATAGCGCAAACATTACCCGAAGGTGTCAGAGCGCTTTTCCAAAAAAACAGATGCGTTACATAAGGACTTTGGATTACATAAGTTACATAAGAGATACCACCAGAAAAAATTGCAAATGTACAAGGTGTAAAGCCACTCAAGGAAGAGATAAAACTGGAAAAAGTTGCACATGTACAAGTTGAAAGACACTCAAGGAAGAGATACAAACAGATAAACTCTAAAATCACATAGGAATGGTAGTACGTACAAAAGTCTACTACATATACTAGTGATTAGAGTTCTAAATACACAAATAGTAAATTCACACAGGATTACATTTTAACAGCAATTAGGCTTGGGCAAATATATAATACATATTTACATATGCATATATATTTAAGGCTGTCCAGCAAAAAGCGAAAAACGATCAGGAGGATTCCTGAGCGGAAGAAAGAACGGAACAAAGGTCAGACATAATGGCAGGTCCGGGTATAGACGGAAACCGTTAAAAAAAAAAAAAGCGGGAAGCATAAAAGTCACCAAAGTCAAGAATCCAGAAGAAGAACAGAAAGCAGGATTCCATTGAGTAGAGTCAGTGGGGGGACGCAGTATAGGAAAGGATTCCCTGGCTAGGGACTGGATGTTAAGATGGTCCGGAGTTATCAGGAGGCATTATGTCCTCTGCAGGCGTCATTTTTGAGTCAGGCAGTGCCGATTTCAGAGTGCTGGGGCGTTGGTATACAAACATTGTCCTACATGACTCACCTGTTTCTGTGCCCGCCGCCGCCCCCATATAGCTGCCTCAATGCCTACCTGGGCAGTCCGCTCCTCTCCCGACGCTGTATGGCATCAAGGGGAAATGGCGGCCCCGTTTTGCGCCTCGGCATCGTAGGTCGCCTTCACCGCAGGCACCGTTCGCCAGTCCACGGCGCCTGCATGCATCAACTCGAGGCACTCACGGGAGCGGCGATCCACTCACTCCCCACTCCCCCCCTATCTTTGATCACTTGTACCTTGCTGTGTGACTACCACAGCACTGATCACCTTTGATTTGATTTATTTACACTTCATTTACTTCTATAAAACTCACAATCCTTCTAATGGCAAAGTATGTTATGATTTTTTTTTCTTTTATAACTTTGAGTCTCACAGGATGACTAATTTATTAGTATTGTAATAGCACCACATTAGACCTTTTGTGCTTAAAACACTAATAACACAATAGCACACTGTAGAGAACTGTATGACTTTGCCATACCACACGACTAACATTAAGGTTTATTATATAAGTTGAGACATAAAGTATTACACACATATTGATATTGTAGTTGAATACACCTTTAATGTGCTCTTTCATATTATTTTATCTTTCACTCTAAAGGACCTATTTTGTCTGCCCATTCGTCACGTACCTCTTCATACGCTTCTGCTCCAAAATGTGGACTGGCCACAGATAATGGATGGCACAACCTGCCTAGTCTTCAGCAATATCAACTGGAAATTGTGTAGTCAGATTTCTCTCTAGATTCGTGTCACAATACTTAACATATTATCCCATACCAGGACATGATTGCCATGTTCAACATGTGTCAAACAATTTGTCCACTGACACAATTTATATGTCTAATCTCTCTGTCTCCATTTCACTAAATGCGTCCTTCAGTTGTGCAGCTTCATTGGTAATCATATATATATATATATATATATATATATATATATATATATATATATATATTTATATATATTACCTACTGGCGGTCGCCAGTAGGTAGTTATAGTTAGGATTGATTTCCATAGGGAAATCGCAACATTCTATTGGGAATAACTTTGGCGCCGGTTGAGGAATCTGCCTGAATTTTTCAGCAACTTTGCCTCGCGACTCTCCGCTCCTTCCCTGAAAGTTTGGGGGGGTTCGTCAAGCGGGGGCCGAGATAAAAGGGGGGTCCCAAAACGTGTTTTCCCCATGTTAATTTCCATAGGGCGGTCTGTCGCACTTTTAGCTCGAACGGCTGAATGGATTTTCACCAAACTTGTCAAAATTGTAGGGACTGGTAGCCCGATGTGCCTTTGCTATGTCTCAAGATATGTGCTCCAGAGGATTTTGAGTAATTTAGGTTCAAAAAAATTTATATATCTGTAAGCGCGCCCCGGTGCGCATACCGGGGAGCGCTGCGGGCGTGCCACGCCACTTGCGCACGGGAAGCTGATTGGCTCTCGGGTGTCTGTAAACATTCAAAACAGTCCGCAGCGGCCGCCATCTTGTGTCTCGGTAGGATCGAGACACAAGAGGTGGCAAAAAACAAAGGGGGAAATGACCAAAAGGGGGCAGGGTACACCCCCCTGACCCCCTAGGTTTGATGTGGGGGCCATAAAAGGGTCCCTCGGGTAAAAAAAAAAAATGAATTTTTTTTTTCGATTTTCGCGGGGGGAGCGCCCGGTACGCGCACCGGGGAGCGTACTTTGGTGGAAAATAGTGAAAATAATAGTGTAAAATAATCATTTTGAGTGATTACAGGTAGGGTAGCTCTGAAAAGAGCTTTTGGGTTCTGTGGCTGTTTTAGGTACCTACAAGTACGTCCCACACACACCCACACGCACACAACCCCACACCCCCACACCCACACACTCCCCACACACACCTCACACACGCACACCTCCACCCACACCCAAACACCCCACACCCCCACACCGACACCTTACACATCCACACCCACAACCACACATCCCACACACCCAGACACACACACACACCTCACCCCCCCAACACACACACACGCACACACAGATACCTCACAGACACACCTCACACATCCCACACACACACCTCCCCCCACACACACACGCACACCTCACTGACACACTCACACATCCCACACATACACACACATCCTACACACATACCCCCCACACCCACACACACCCCACACACACCTCACACACCCACACTTCCACCTACACCCAAACACCCCACACACCCACACCCACACACACACCTTACACACCCACATCCCCACCCACACCCACATACCCCACACACCTATACACCTCATCCCCCCCAGACACACACACACACACATACACACCTCACAGACACACCCCGCACATCCCCCACACACACCTCCCCCACCCCCACACATGGGGAAAACTCAGTGAAACACTAAAATAATAATTTAAAGTGCTTAGAGGTAGGGTATCTCTGAATAGAGTTGTTGTGTTGTGTGGGTGATTTAAGTACCAACATGTAGGTACAAATGCAGAGTCTTAAATTCAATGTACACCGTTTCCTCTGTAGATAATTTGCATGTTGTTATAGAAGTTATTGTGGTATATGGAATCCATACCATAGTCTGTCAGGAAAGCATAAAGAACATGGAGGCAGGAGATGAAAAAGAGATGTCAAATACACATTGGAGATAATATAGTGGGAGAAAGGAAGTATCTATGAGCAAAATTACTATGTAAAACAAAAAAGTTGCACAGTATACTATAAGTCTGACTTTACATTATAATTTGGTAGTAGTTTAAGAATTACATATAAAAATGAATAATGTCTCAAACAATTTTAGAATTATTAAATATAAATTTATTTTTGAGATTCATTTTCAAAATTTGATAGAACGTCTAACATTTGACTGTCCGAAATGTCCTCTTTTTGAGTGAACATAACTTCCAACATTTGACTGTCAGAAACGTCCTCATATTGAATTAACAAATCCACAGATTCTACACATTGTAGAAGTTCATGGTCCCTTGATTCATCCATGAATTCCAAGTCATTGGGTTCAATGATTTCTTCATTGTTCATCGCAAGGACAATTTCAAAGGAAACGTTCTGTTCTCCTTCCATTTTTGTGCTGAAATTTGCATTAAAAAAAAAAATCAGTAGAAATATGGCACTGTTGGGTTTAAGTTCAGACAGGTAGTTTTGATTTTTTAACAGTGAAGTTAACTTTGGGCAATGTATGGTAACAGGCAGGAAGTAGAAATATAAAAAAGTGCCTGTGAAGAAATGTAAGTAAATTCATAATTATAGCAGAGAAGCCTAAGTCAATCCATAAATATAACAGAGGAGCCTATCTCTATCTATAACTATAGCAGAAGGACAGTAAATAACTATCAGAAAACGTTTTTACAAATTAACTTAAAGTGCCCCTTACAAATTATCAACTTCCTTTACAGAGAGGTGAAGAAGACAAAATGCGAAAATCCTTCCAAGATGTACCTCAAGAAGTTGTAGTCAAAATGGCCGTGTTTCCCTCTCTTTTTTCATTTATATTCATGTACATAACCAATCAAATGTCAGGAAAAAAAAGTAGAAAATGAAAGTAACATTTTAATTGGTTGTAAATTCTAACACTTCAGATGTGATTTTGTGAAGTAATTTACCTCAGGGTATTTAGAGAGGTCTACAGGATAAATGGCTTAATGGAATTCCATCGAATTTGGAAAAATGGTAGGGATTGTTATGTAGTATGAGCTATTCTCTATTTGGTGAAAGTGTCTCCAGTGGTTTTTGTGTAAATTAACTTTTAACATTTTTTTGAGAGCGCTTCCCGGTGCGCGCCCCGGTACGCGTACCGGCAGCGCTACGGCAGACCTCCATCTTGTTTTCGGTAGATTTAAGACAGAAAATGGAGGACAAACAACGTTGGGAATGGGTATAAGGGGGCATCATAGTCACTCCTTGACCCTCTATGTTTTGTGAGGGGGTCTTAGGAGGCCCAAATAGGCAACAAAAAAATATATATATTTATTTTTCGCAAGGGGAGCGCCCGGTACGCCACCGGGAAGTGTACCGGGGAGCGTACTATGGTGAAAAATAGTGAAAAAAGTTTGAAAAAGATAATCATTTGGAGTGATCAGAGATAGGGTAGCCCTGAAAAGGGCTTTCGGGTTCTGTGGCTGATTTAGGTACCTACAAGTAGGTACCAATGCACAGTCTTAAATTTGGGAGGAATATTCTATTCCCCTCATCTGAAAAGTGCACACCATCTCCCCTGTAGATATCTTGCATGTTGTAACGCAAGTTATTATTGTATATT
Organism: Lissotriton helveticus; assembly: GCF_964261635.1. NCBI lineage: Eukaryota > Metazoa > Chordata > Amphibia > Caudata > Salamandridae > Lissotriton > Lissotriton helveticus. The sequence continues at coordinate 1,705,426,581 of NC_136063.1, read as the reverse complement.
GAACCCATTCCATAGTCTCTCATGTAAGCAGAAACAGATTTATTCACATGTTTCCGTGCTTTCTCAAATTGCGGACAAAATTGATTGGACCACTTCCATTTCTGTCTTTGGCATATATTGCAAGGCAGTTTGAGGAAAAAGTGCCATCAATTGATCAAAGGTGTCCTTTAAAAGCATTTCCAGATCTACCCCAGTCAAAGTGCCCAAGTCATTTCTTCCACAGTGCACAATTAACAGGTCAGGGTGTGGCAAATGCAAAAAGGTTTTCACCAATGGTATCAATTGGTGACATTTCAATCCTCTCTGGCCAATCCATTTAATCTTCACATTTGGTAAGTCAAGGTTGTGAACATTTCTGGTAGCTGCATACCTTTGAGCCCAGTGGATATAGCTATGTCCAATAATCCAGACAGAATACATGGTGAGAGGAGATTCTGATGCAGTCAGATGAAGTGTGGAAAAGAAATGGCAGTTGGAACAATAGGAGTTTGCAAAAAAAAACCTGTGGAGTTTCAGTGCTCTTGAATCACAAGCAATGATTGGTAGAATGAGATAGTTGAAAACTGAAAGTTAGGGTGCATGGTTGTGTTCTGTGTAAGAAGTAATTTGAATGGTTAAAAAAAGTCATTTAAAGAAACCTTGCACCGGAAAAGCTGGTGTATTCGCAGGTCAAACATCCTTGATGAGGTGATTTGCAACATTGTAGAATAAACTTTTAACCCTGGGAGCTCAGTGAGGAGGGAGTTGCTATGGTAACAGGTAGAAAGGGCTGAGGGGGGAAGGGTGTTGGTTTGAAAATACAGAGGGAAGAGATTTGATTGGTTACCATGAGCAATATGTGTGTAGAATTAGAGGTTTTCTGTGCCTTTATGGTTTGCAGTGCCTGGAGAACATACCTTTTGCTCTGCTAAAGAAATATTGGTGTGTGTATCTGACACTGTTCTGAATCTCCTAAAATATTTGTAAAGGTGAGTTATGATTCATTTAATATACATAGAGACTTGTATACTCTATGGAGAAGATTTGGAAGCAAATTGTGTTTTTTTAATGTTGCTTTGTGTCATGCTTTTTGATAATGCTTGGTAAAAAGTTTTTACTGCATAGAGTAATTGTATTTTGTAAAATTGTGAAGTTTTAGTCGTGACATGGAATGCTTCTACATAGGACCTGTGCTGTGTTTTGTAAATGTGATGTCAAAAACGATTTTGGGAAAAATGAATGGCTTTTACATTTTTTAAAAGGAATAAAGAATGTGTGCATGTTTAAAGAAATACATTTGACTCTTTACAATGATGTTACCTGTGTTAACTCAGTGTAGGAAGCATATTGAGTTTGTTTGCATAGAGGAATTGTATTTTGTAAAATTGTGAAGCACCATGTGAAAGCTTTTGCCTCAGTCTTATCCCTGTTGTGAGGCAGATGTTTGTACATAGGATCTGTGCTATTTTGGGGAAAATGAATGGTTTTTACATTTTTGAGTATAATGTGGCGCAGAGGTTTAAAAAGTGACGCATCTAACTACATGCGTCACTTTTTAAATATGGTGCAAAAAAGTACATGTTTGGGCTTTCCTGGGGAGCGTAGGTTGTGAGGCTTGTATCTAAGAGTGTAGTGGACTAGGCTCCATGAAGCCTATCCCCGTATGCATTCTTAAACACAGGTGTCAATTTGACTCTTTACAATGATGTTACCTGTGTTAACTCAGTGTAGTAAGCATATAGAGTTTGTTTGCATAGAGGAATTTTATTTTGTAAAATTGTGAAGCTCCATGTGAAAGCGTTTGCCTCAGTCTTATCCCTGCTGTGAGGCAGATGCTTGTACATAGGATCTGTGCTATTTTAGGGAAAATGAATGGTTTTTACATTTTTGAGTATAATGTGGCGCAGAGGTTTAAAAAGTGACGCATCTAACTACATGCGTCACTTTTTAAATATGGTGCAAAAAGGTACATGTTTGGGTTTTCCTGGGGAGCGTAGGTGGTGAGGCTTGTGTCTAAGAGTGCAGTGGACTAGGCTCCATGAAGCCTATCCCCGACTGCACTATTAGACACAGGTGTCAATTTGACTCTTTACAATGATGTTACCTGTGTCAACTCAGTGTAGTAAGCATATTGAGTTTGTTTGCATAGAGGAATTGCATTTTGTAAAATTGTGAAGTTCCATGTGAAAGCTTTTGCCTCAGTCTTATCCCTGCTGTGAGGCAGATGTTTGTACATAGGATCTATGCTATTTTGTGGAAAATGAATGGTTTTTACTTTTTTGAGTATAATGTGGCGCAGAGGTTTAAAAAGTGACGCATCTAACTACATGCGTCACTTTTTAAATATGGTGCAAAAAGGTACATGTTTGGGCTTTCCTGGGGAGCGTAGGTGGTGAGGCTTGTATCTAAGAGTGCAGTGGACTAGGCTTCATGAAGCCTATCCCCGTCTGCATTCTTAGACACAGGTGTCAATTTGACTCTTTACAATGATGTTACCTGTGTTAACTTAGTGTAGGAAGCATATTGAGTTTGTTTGCATAGAGGAATTGTATTTTGTAAAATTGTGAAGCTCCATGTGAAAGCTTTTGCGTCAGTCTTATCTCTGCTGTGAGGCAGATGCTTGTACATAGGACCTGTGCTGTGTTTACTAAATGTGATGTCATAAACGATTTTGGGGAAAATAAAAAAAATAGATGCGTCTGTTTTTAAACCTCTGCGCCACATTATACTCAAAAATGTAAAAGCCATTTATTTTCCCCAAAATCGTTTTTGACATCATATTTAGGAAACACAGCACAGGCCCTATGTACAAGCATAGGCTTCATGAAGCCTAGTCCACTGCACTCTTAGACACTGGCCTCACTCACCACCTACGCTTCCCAGGAAAGCCCAAACATGTACCTTTTTGCGCCATATTTAATGTTACCTGTGTTAACTCAGTGTAGGAAGCATATTGAGTTTGTTTGCATAGAGGAATTGTATTTTGTAAAATTGTGAAGCTCCATGTGAAAGCGTTTGCCTTAGTCTTATCCCTGCTGTGAGGCAGATGGTTGTAGATAGGATCTGTGCTATTTTGGGGAAAATGAATGGTTTTAAGATTTTTGAGTATAATGTGGCGCAGAGGTTTAAAAAGTGACGCATCTACCTACATGCGTCACTTTTTCAATATGGTGCAAAAAGGTACATGTTTGGGTTTTCCTGGGGAGCGTAGGTGGTGAGGCTTGTGTCTAATAGTGCAGTGGACTAGGCTCCATGAAGCCTATCCGCGACTGCACTCTTAGACACAGGTGTCAATTTGACTCTTTACAATGATGTTACCTGTGTTAACTCAGTGTAGGAAGCATATTGAGTTTGTTTGCATAGAGGAATTGTATTTTGTAAAATTGTGAAGCTCCATGTGAAAGCGTTTGCCTAAGTCTTAACTCTGCTGTGAGGCAGATGCTTGTACATAGGACCTGTGCTGTGTTTACTAAATGTGATGTCATAAACGATTTTGGGGAAAATAAAAAAAAAAATAGATGCGTCTGTTTTTAAACCTCTGCGCCACATTATATTAAAAAATGTAAAAGCCATTTATTTTCCCCAAAATCGTTTTTGACATCACATTTAGGAAACACAGCACGGGTCCTATGTACAAGCATAGGCTTCATGAAGCCTAGTCCACTGCACTCTTAGACACAGGCCTCACCACCTACGCTTCCCAGGAAAGCCCAAACATGTACCTTTTTGCGCCATATTTAAAAAGTGACGCATGTAGGTAGATGCGTCTCTTTTTAAACCTCTGCGCCACATTATACTCAAAAATGTAAAAGCCATTCATTTTACCCAAAATCGTTTTTGACATCACATTTAGGAAACACAGCACAGGTCCTATGTACAAGCATAGGCTTCATGAAGCCTAGTCTCTGCACTCTTAGGCACAAGCCTCACCACCGACGCTCCCCAGGAAAGCCCAAACATGTACCTTTTTACGCCATATTTAAAAAGTGACGCATGTAGGTAGATGCGTCACTTTTTAAACCTCTGCGCCACATTATTCTCAAAAATGTAAAAACCATTCATTTTCCCCAAAATCGTTTTTGACATCACATTTAGGAAACACAGCACAGGTCTTATGTACAAGCATTCCATGTCATTACTGAAACCTCACTATTTTACAAAATACAATTCCTCTATGCAAACAAACTGAATATGGTTCCTACACTGAGTTAACACAGGTAACATCATTGTAAAGAGTCAAATTGACGTCTGTGTCTAAGAGTGCAGTCAGGGATAGGCTTCATGAAGCCTAGTCCACTGCACTCTTAGACACAAGCTTCATCAGCTACGGTCCCCAGGAAAGCCCAAACATGTACCTTTTTGCGCTATTTTTAAAAAGTGACGCATGTAGGTAGATGCGTCACTTTTTAAACCTCTGCGCCACATTATACTCAAAAATATAAAAGCCATTCATTTTCCTCAAAATCGTGTTTGACATCACTTTTAGGAAGCACAGCACAGGTCCTATGTACAAGCATTCCATGTCATTACTGAAACCTCACTATTTTACAAAATACAATTCCTCTATGCAAACAAACTCAATATGCTTCCTACACTGAGTTAACACAGGTAACAGCATTGTAAAATACATAACACTTGACAGAGGTATAATGTGGCGCAGAGGTTTAAAAAGTGACGCATCTACCTACATGTGTCACTTTTTAAATATGGTGCAACAAGGCACATGTTTTATACCGCCAATCCGTCACAAAAAGTGACGCATCAGTAGCGCAAAACTGACGCATGGCTTTATAAATGAGGCTCATCTTTTTCTTGCACACTACTCCAGTTTAGTCCTGTCCACTGCACTCTTGGACACAAGCCTCACGTTTTGTGCTCCCTGGAGAGTCTTCATCTCATCTGCACTCCTGCTTAGGTGTGAGAATCGTATCACATGGGGAAAGCCCCATGTGAAAGCGTTTGCCTCAGTCTTATCCCTACTGTGAGGCAGGTGCAAGATTTTGACATAACAGTTTCCTAAAAGTGACGCAGTGAAGTTTTATAGATTTCACTGTGTCATTATTACGAGGCTTTTTGCAGAGAAATGACCCCTCTCTGTACATTACACTTGACAGAGGTATAATGTGGTGCAAAAGGTTTTAAAAATGACGCATCTACCTACATGCGTTTTTTTTTAAATATGGTGCAACAAGGCACATGTTTAATGATGCCAATGCGTCACAAAAAGTGACGCTTCAGTAGCGCAAAACTGACGCATGGCTTTATAAATGAGGATCAATAATGTCATCTGTGTTACCTGAGATTAGGAAGTAGATTGAGCAGATGAGGTGAGACATGTCCAGAGGGACAGAGGAGGTGAGGTTTATGATCAAGACTGTAGTGGGAGAGAGGGCTTTCCAGGGAAGCATAGGTGGTGAAGCCTGTGTATAAGTGTGCAGTGGACTTAGACACAGGTCTCATCTTCTTTGTACCTGTGGACAGAGCTATCTTCAACTATACTCTTCAATACAGGCCTCACCTTTTGTGTACCCCTGGAGAATCCTCACCTGATCTGTAACCCTGAATAGATCGTTTGCTTTTTGTCATTGCTTTGTTGTTTGGTATTAGTGGTCTATAATGTGCTATTTTTTTCTTTAACACAGATTGAAATCAAGATTTCAAGAGTTAGCAAACATGCCCACAAGGGAAAGGACAAGAAAACAACGTAACCGAGAAAAATCAAAAACAGCAACGGAATTACAGTACTCTTCCACAACAAATACTTCAAAAAACAGGAACCAAGCTCCTGGTAAGATAACTCAGTCTTTTATTCAGAACATATGTACTTTAAAAAAAAATAATGGACAGCATGTAGAAAAAGAAAATGAGAGAGTAAATTTGAAAAGGAAGGAGAGAACCTCAAAGAATCCTACAACTGGAGCAGGAGAGAATATTATGTATAGGAATAGAAGGCAGAATCAGTTTAGAGACATTCATAGACGAATGTTTCGCAATAGGGTGGTTTTAAATTTGTTAAAAAACATTAGGAAAGGTAAACAGAGAGCTGCTTTTTATAAGAAAAAGAAAAGTGTAGAGAAGATTGTTGATCAGGCTTTTGAAGTTAAGAAAAAATTATTTATTTTAATAATCAATAGAATTAGGACACTTAACAAGACAATTGATGTTTTCAAATCAAACAGTAGATGGAAAAGAGTAATTAATCGGACTAATTTTTGTAAAGTTTTTTCAGGAGAATGGATGCACAGTTCAAGTTGTGAGCCATTTTTTAATGAGGAGAGTTACTTCCAGGATAATGATTTAGTGCATGCAGTTGACACCTGTGGTCGAGCGTATGAAGTGAAAGACGGTTGTCCGATTGAAAAAGAGAAACTTGTGCCTAGAGAACCAGAAGAGGTGTTAACTGATGAAGTTTTAGGGAGACGTACTAAGGGTCCAGTGTACACTTGGAAGTGTAGTAGTATTTGTAGTGTGCGACAGGAATCAATTGATTTGTTTTGTAATTTCTTACGTACATATAGTAAGAAAAGTCTAAAGCAGAAAGTGAAGTTGTTGCAAGACTTAGATCCTTGTAGAGTGAGAGAAAACACAGGTTTGCAAGGGCATTCACTGGCTTGTCTTCCTAGAAAAGTCTGTCAGAGTGTTTTTCATCATTTTAGGATGTTAGCAGTGCATCATACCAAAATGAGGAAATTCGTGAGAATGTTGTATTATGCAAAAAGTCCAGCACTTAAGCTTAAACAATTAAACAGTGCTCTTTTGCATGGAACTGAATTAGATGTGAAGAAGATTTGTGAAGAAATTGAGATTTGGTATTTTGGTGAAAAAGAGGACAGTGTAGAAATTGAGACAGCAATTCAAGGTAATGTGGAAGACAATGTACAGATTTCAAATACAGAAAAGTTTGAGCAGGAAATTACCAGGTTTAAGGTGAAATCAAGTGAAAGGCCGAATTTTACTTGTGTGTGTTGTCGACGAAGTCATTATAAGCATCAAACTAGATTAGTTGATTTATATGTAAAAAGCGAAAAGATGAATAATTATGAGTGGAAAGATTTAGCAACTTATTTGTGGGTGGAGAATTGTTTTGATTTGAGTTCTGATCAGCGTATTTGTAAATATTGTTATGATAAATTAAATCAAAACAGAATGCCTGCTAGAGCTGTTCATAATAATCTGGAGTTGGTAGACATTCCCCCTGAATTGATGGATTTAAATACACATGAGTCTATTTTGATTCAATGTGTCCACCCTTTTCAGGCAATTGTTCGCATGGAGCCTAAGATAGGGAAATTGCCTCCTACAGATTTGCAGAGAGGATTAAAGGGAAGAGTTGTTTATTTGCCTCTAGATTTAAAAAAAATATTGATACAATTGGTATAGAAAAAGTAGAAGAGGAACCTTTAGTTATTCTAGTTAACGGGGTTCCGACAAAGAGTAAAAAAATCTAGCAAGATTTAGTGGATGTTAGGAAAGTCAAAAAGGCAATGTTGTATTTAGTCAAAAACAATGAGTATTATAAACATGTATGTGTTGCAGCAGAGGAAACAGCTGCAGATGAAGACAGTGATTGTTCAGTCGGCCAAATTGAATAAGCTGATGTTTCTAGAAGTGAAGAAATATATGAACATTATACTGTTCATCCTTTGCATTCCAAAGAAGTAATGGGGAATGCAATTGAATTGTTTCAAATGAAAGCAGCAAAAGGAAGTCCCGTTAGTGTATGGGAAGAAAGTTTGGAAGCTCGTTGTTTTCCACAGCTATTTCCAACAGGTCGAGGTGGAAAATATGACGATCGACCACTTCAAATTCCTGCATCTGAATATCGAACTGTAAGATTATATGCTGAAGATCCAAGGTTTCGCCAATGCATTCCCTATTTGTTTCATCTACTGTATGAAAGTGACTTGTCTGGGCTTTCTTATGCAGTAAACAATATACTGAAAAGTGGAGCACATCTGCAAAATGTTTCGGCGAGGGACTTTATGGAGAAAGTGAAACTGCAAGATAATATTTTGGAATCTCATCTAATCAATCTCATGGCATGTCAGCGTGGTACAAACGAGTATTGGTACCATCGTCATGGGGAATTGAAATGTATGCTAAGAAACTTAGGAACTCCTACATGGTTCCTCACTCTTAGCTGTGCCGAGTATGCATGGGATGACTTACTTCAATTTATATGAGAGGCAAATACAAATATACAAAATATAGAATTCAAAACACCTGGAGAACTGTGGGGCATATTACCAAGCAATAGCGATAATTATCGCTATTGCTTGGTTAGAGACAAAATTTTACCGCTGAGCTGCGGCGATTTTTATCGCAGATAAACCTTGGTATTACCAAGGTTTATCGCAAATGCGATAAAAAACACCCGCAATGCATGAATATCTCTGAAAAGTCAGCGATATTCATGCATTACCGAGCTAATGCTCTTAGCCATGTTATCCACCTCCCATTGGATAACATGGCTAAGAACTGCTCTGGGCAGGTGTTAGCTTTTGGAGATATTCGCGCTTAGCGCAAATATCTCCAAAAGTTGGTAATAGGAGATAGCGATGTTAGCGACTGTTTCCAGTCGCTAACATCTTGGCATGCCCACTTTGCATGTCATTAGTGATGAATATCACTGACATGCAAAGTGGGGCCCAAGATGGTCGCTATCTCCTACTAGCTGTCTCTAACTGGTGTTAGCGACAGCTAGGTAATAGGGAGATAATTTTATCTCCGCTTTCTTGGCTTTTAAAGCCAAAAAAGCGGAGATAAACCCCCTTGATAATATGCACCTGTGTTCTTTGGATCTAGTAAATGTATGCAGATATTTCAATCATAGATTTGAAGCTATGATGTCTTTTATTACCAACAAAAAAAATCCTCCCCTTGGAGAGGTTTTGGATTTCTTTTGGAGAAAGGAGTATCAAGCGAGAGGTGCTCCTCACATACATATGTTGTTGTGGATTAAAGATGCACCCAAATTTGGAACAGATTCGGATGAGACAGTGATGAGCTTTATTGAAGAGTATTCAACATGTGCTGTTCCGAAAACTACTGAAGAAAACAGTTTAAGGCAACAAGTTTTACGCTTTCAAACCCATCGTTGTGGAAAGTACTGTCGTCGAAAATTCAGAAACAAGGACAAGTTCTACACAAAATGTCGTTTCGCCTTTCCACGACCAGTGATTTCTAAAGGAAGAGTAAATAATTTGATGTCTTCTCTGCGACATACTGTGACGAGGAAATCACCAAAAAATACATACAATTTAAAAAGAAACGAAGAGTCCAAGAACATCAACGACTACAACCCAGTGATTTTGTCCATGTGGAATGCTAACATGGATATTCAATTCGTTGCTGACAACTCTATTGCTGTGGCTTGATATGTGACGTCTTACATCACAAAAAAAGAAAAGACAGAACTGAAGGAAATGTGGGAGGACATTTCACATGAAAACAGTCTAAGCAAGAAATTATACAGTTACAGTCTGAAGATGTTGTCGCATCGAGAAATTGGAGCATATGAATGTTCTGATTGATTGTCATCAGCAAGTCTATATGCTAAATCTAGAACCATCATTTGGGTGAGTCTAGGTCTTGCTGCAACACAAAATCGAGTTTTGAAATCTGTACAAGAAATAGAGTATTTGGCGGAGAAAGAACCAGAAAGTACAGATATTTTGAAGACAAACAAGTTGGATACATACTATCCAAATAGAAGTCCTCACCTTGAGAACGTTTGTCTCTATGAAGTTCTGCAAAGATATATTTATAAGAGGAACATCAGAGAAGATATCAATAATGGAATATATGGAATCATTGGATGTGAAGGATGTCTAGTGAAACAGAAAAAAGGTCATTTGATTAATCATCGAAAATTGAGTTGTGAAAATCCAGACAAAAGAGAATTTTACTATTTGGCTCTTTTGCAACTCTTTAACCACTTGGCTGCTAAGGCACATGATGCACTTCCATTGACTTTCCATTGAAATCAATGGAAACTCCATGACGAGTTACCCTTGTCATTAGCACTGAAGGGGTTAAACCATCGTGAGAAGAAGAGGAACTACTTGGAGATTTTCTCTGTTATGAAGACTCTTTTAATGCTACGAAGGATACCATAGAATGTCCTGTTTTTCCAAATTATCTGCAAATGTTGAATGAAGAAATAGAGCAAGAATCAACAATTGCTGCAGAGATTGCGAGAGATAGTTCTCAAGGCAGTCAGAGTTTGGCTTCATTGAGTCAGGATCCACTAGGAGGACCAATTATCCAAAATGAAGCTGCTACTGCCATGGATGAAGTGGAAAGAGCTATGGAGCAAGCTCAAGAGGATGTAATTAATTTAGAAGATTTGGTGAAACAATTAAACCTTGAGCAGAAACTGATATATGACGAAGTCACAGAACAGGTTGAACATGGATTGAGTCATGAGAAGAAAGAGTGCTCATGTACATCATTTAAGCCTGTCCGACTTTATGTGAGTGGAGAAGCGGGAACTGAAAAAAGTTTTCTGATTAAAGCAATTGCATCTTATCTGCAGAAAAGGACTGAATCACCGCTGTCTTGTGTTGTTACCGCTCCAACTGGGCTGGCAGCACATAATATAAAAGGGATTACTTTACATCGTTTACTGATGCTGCCAGTGGAGCATGATAACAAATTGCAATATCACAAGCTATCTGGAGATGCGTGTTCCGAAGTTTCGAGAGTCCTGAAGAAAATGAAACTTCTTATCATTGATGAAGTAAGCATGGTGTCAAATATAATGCTTGCTTTTGTGCATATGAGAATGCAAGAAATTCTTAGAACAGACTATGATGTTTTATTTGGAGGAAAACATATTATTGTTTTTGGAGATCTTCTGCAGTTGACTCCAGTGAAAGGACAACCTGTGTTCAAAATGCTCACGCATGAAGATAGCAGGAAGTGCCTAGGAAGCATTGGAAACGTTAATATATGGTTAAACTTCAAATATGCAGAACTGCTTCAGAATATGCGACAGGCAAAGGATGAAGATTATAAAAATATTTTACAAGATGTAAGAATCAGAAAAGTAAGTGAGCATGGGAAAGAAGCATTACATGCACGATTAATTTCGAATTTGTATCCAAATGAAAACATTCTTCCAGAGAATATTTTTAAGAAAATTACTGAGAACAAATCTGGGATATGCTTGATGCCAACTCTGCAAGAATGTTCCATCTTCAACCACAAAATGTTAAAGTTAGAAAATGAAGAGATTGTGAAACTGGAAGCTATAGATAAAATAGAGCATATGGGAGCAACAATTATTTTGTCTGAAAATTTGAAATCAAAATTGGATTCATTAGAGAAGAGTATATCTAAAACTGCTGGTTTTGAAAAGACTCTGAATGTGTGTTTAAATTGTCGTATCATTTTGAGAAGGAATTTAAATGTTGAAAGAGGTCTGGTAAATGGAGCAATGGGTCATGTTGTTGGTTTTGTGAATTACAAAAATAGAGATGGTATTGAAATTTTAAAAATTAAATTTGATTGCATTGACGAAATAGAACAAATTTGTCGTTGTTCAGCTAGATTTTTGCTTGTGAAAGACTTATATGTTCGCCGAAAACAGTTTCCTGTTTGTTTGGCATATGCAGTGACAATTCATAAATCTCAAGGTTTAAGTGTAGATAGTGCTTTGGTGAACATTGGAAGTTCTGTGTTTAAAGAGGGTATGGCATATGTGGCATTATCACGAGTGAGAACTTTATCAGGATTGTACTTGATTGAGTGTGATGAAACAAAGATTTGTGCTGATCTAGATTGTGTTAAAGAATACAATAGGTTAAGAAGAGAATATGCTCCACATTTGCCTCAATATCCTCTGATTGAAAAACGTGTTGTAGGCCGAAAAAGAAGAAATGAGAGTAATTGCAGTAAGGTAGTAGCAAAAAGACAAAAAATAGATGAAACTGTCATTGTAAGCAGAAAGAAAAATGATTCTGTTGAAGATGTTGTTGGATTTCAGTTTGAAAACAGTTCTGGTGTCAACTGCTATGCTAATGTAGTAGTTAATGTTGTTTTTTTTCTTCAAAATTTACAAAAACAGATTGTCGAAAATCGAGAACAAACATTGTGCTGTTTATTGAATTCTGTGTTAGAGAAATGTAGTAGTGATAGAGGAAAAATAGAAAGTGTTTCAGAAATTAGGAATCTTGTAGACATATGTTCAGGTCAAAATCAATTTTCACAGATAATTCAGCAGGATTGTCAGGAATTTTTAATGTATATGTTTGATGTATTGGAAGATGAAGGAGTAGATATAAAACATCTTTTTAATCTTTCTTATCAATGGCAACATGACTGTGATAACTGTGCTTCATCAAGTACTACTAGAATAGACACTGAAAGATTTATATATTTGACTTTACCAGACTGCAAATCAGTGCCTTTTAATAATCTAGTTAAAGCAGCTAATCACAATATGGTGTGTACCCAATGTAAGTCTACAATGCTGTCCACATTATTTCTACAAAATTATGGTCACTATGTCATTTTAATGTTCCAACGATGTAGACCTGATGGAACTAAATTGCAACTTCTATTAAAAATTTCGTGGCTTCACAGTTATCGATATCAGGAAGAACCTTTGCAACTGTAGGTATTATTTTTCATGATGGTCCTTCTACAACATCAGGGCATTACACATGCTATTTAAAAACTTCTAAAGGTTGGACCCAATGTAACGACACTCATTTGACTTTCAAACAACGTTTGCCTTTTGGCTTTATAAATTCATACCTAGTGTTTTTACAGCCAAAATGTAGGTAAAAGTAATTGGCATATGAAGACGGGAGTAGTTCATAAAGGTTATTTTGCTGTTTAAAAATATATTCTGAGTAAAAGTGTTCCAGGCAATATAAAAAATTGACTTGTCATATAGGTACTGTAATTGGATCTCATATTAAGTGAAGTTAGTATTATACAAAATGATGAACATGAGTGAGTCAGAGATGGTTATACAAATAATTAAATATTGTGAAAATGTTGTAGAGCCTTTCTTTCAGAACGTCGGGAAAAAGATCATTTCAGAGTGCCTTAGAATTAATTTGAACATATACTCATACATCCGACACTATTTGGCCAAATGGAAAGGTGCAGGAATGAGTAAAGAGTCATGACTGAAAAAAGGAGTATATGAAAATATTGAAAATATTTCAGATGTTCTTGGAGCTTTTCTTCTAGAAAGTCGATGAAATGGATTTTTAAGTGAACAGCAAAGTACTTTCCAACGAGAAAAGGACCACCATGATACAGTATTTGGCCTCAAGGAAAAGTAAGTCAATCTAACTTTAGCGTACATTTGTCATTTGTCAGTATCTAAGGTTTTTTTTAAAACACAATCTTTTAGATTGTGGGTTTTTTTCCCCGCTGTCATATGATGAGTAATTTGAACTCACTCTTTTAAGTGAAATTCAATATATTCTGAGAACAGCAAAAATAAACTTTGTAACATGTTGTACAAGTTATTTTATACTTTGGATTGTGTAAATTAAATTGTATTCCCATTCTCTGACATTTACTTTCCTTTTTCCATCCTCTTTCAGCTCTTTTTACTCACTTATAATGTCTTTCTCTCACTCTCTGTAACCCCCGTCCCCTTACTCCACTTCTTTGACAACCCCTCATTTTCATTTCAACTGTGTGTATCCCGTCTCTCCCTTGCATAACTTTTCAGCTTTCAGTCTTTCTGCTTTACTTCTCTTTTTCGTATTTTCCTCTTTTGCTCTTTCAGTAATTCCTGTTTACTCACTCAGCAGTATTATTGCACTCTATCACTATAAATCACCCACTCTCCTTAGCTTATCTTTGTTTGCTCCTTACTTTTGACCTCTTCTCTCTGTTTTTCGTTCACTACTTCTATGTCCTCAGTGCCTCACTCTACTTGTGTTATGTTCACTTGTGTTTATCTACCTTCTATCACTTCTTTTACTACAACTTCACTGCTCCTTTCTCATCGTTCTTCATCCCATTTCTTTTACTCTGGTTCCATTACCATCCCTCATTTCTTTTCTTTCAATGTCCTTCTTTTTACTTTCATCACCAAATTATTTTTTCTCAGTACCACTGTTTTAGTCGTCTTATCCTTTCTTTCCTTCTTTTTGCTCACTTACTCATTTCTTTTTCTCACTCATTGTACTCCACCTCACTCACTTTTTCTCTTAGTGTGTCTACCTTATAACTTTCTCAGTCCATTTTCCTCAATCGTTGTATATTATCCTGTCTCCCTTCATCCTTTCACTCTATGACTGTTCTTCATTTACTCTCAGTTATCTTGTATTCCTCATTCTTCTAAATGCACCCTTAATTAGACTGTTTTCTGTCTCAGTCATCATCTTTTTACTTACTACTGTTTCCTGATTTAGTTTTGGTAACTCACATTGTTTTAGCATCTTTCTTCCTTCATTTCATTTCTCTGTTCTTCTCTCTCTTTTTTTCAGTGAGTCTATATGCCTTACTCTTTGTAATTTGCTCTCCTTCTATTTCTTTTTCCCTCTTTTTGTCCTTCTACCGTGGAGAAGTGTGGCTCAGGGGTTAGAGGCAGCAGACCCGGAAGCTGAGATCGGTCCTGGACCAGGGTTCAATTCCCTGCCTCGGCGGGTCTTGGGCTAAAAATTCCACGGACTCGATAATTCTCGTCCCGGTGCCTCCTCGACTCAGGGGTTCACACTCTGCGAATCTGGGCAATAGCTTGCTTAATCTCCACAACGGCCCCTCGCGGCGGGATGCCTGACTTTCACCTTGTGGATACCCTGCTATCTCACAGGGGAATACCAGGAAGGGTTCCCTAAGCAAGCGCCGGGAAACCCACTGCGGGTAGCTGTGCGCTATATAAGCTCAACTACATTTACATTTACATTTACCTTAGTTTATTTCCCTTTCTGTGTTCTTCACTCTAACTTTATTTCTAAATAGAGCGTTATGATTTTTAACCTCTTCATTTGGATCTTTTAATTTAAAATACATATTTTACTAATTATAACTTATTTTTTCTTTTCTCTTTCACATATACAAAGTGTAGTTAAAAAATGTATTTATTATATGGTAAGTATGACTAAAAAAATTTAGTTTGTGATCACCCTTTGCTTTAAGCTCACTAACATTCTCTTAATCTACCACACTCCTGTGTCTTTACTCTGCTTCACTCACTTATTCTTATTCTACATGTTTACTCCCCTTTTCCGATTTCCCATCTCATATTCAACTTCTTTCAATCCCTTTTCTTTACTTTACTTACTCTCTAATCCCTTCCTTTGCTTCTTCACTCATTCTCTTTTTCTTAATTATTTACCTTACTCCTACACATACACCTCATCCCCATTCCAACACATACACACACCTGTAACATACACCCCACACACACCACACACCACACACACAGCTCATGCACACAAAAAATCCCCCCACACACACTCCTGAAACACACACACACATTCCATACACACACATACATCGAACACATATACACCCCACACTCATACACTCCTCACACATATTTCACACACCCTCACCTC
Organism: Lissotriton helveticus; assembly: GCF_964261635.1. NCBI lineage: Eukaryota > Metazoa > Chordata > Amphibia > Caudata > Salamandridae > Lissotriton > Lissotriton helveticus. The sequence continues at coordinate 1,705,411,066 of NC_136063.1, read as the reverse complement.
CACCCACACCGAAACACTCCACACAGCCACACCCACAGACACACCTTACACACCCACACTGCGACCTACACCCACTGACTCCCTATAAGTCACACACACTGCATTACTTATCTTTTTTTGCTGTTTTACTCAAGCCCATTCAGGTACTGTTTCCTTTACTCTCTTTGTCCTTTCTCTTTGTCACTCCACATGTGTTTTCGTAATTCAATTTTTCTCCCTCTTTCACCCCTCTTTACTTATACTACCTGGTCTTTTCTCACTTTTCCTCATTGTTCTTTATTTATCGTGATTCAGCCACTACCCTTCATTCTCCATTTTTTACTGTCCTTTCTTTTTCTTTTAACAGCCAATCACAGTCTCACACTATCTCTACTTTAGTGTTCTTCCTCTCTCTTCCTTTCTTTTGCTCCTTTAGTCATTTTACTTTTTTCACTTTCATCCAATTACACCTTCTCTAATTTTTTACTATGTAATAAACAATCCCTCTGTGGTCATCTTGTAGCTCTTTTTCTCTTAACATAACTCTGTTTGTGTCCTTTCCTCATGCTAACTGTTTCATTATTTTTTTTTTGGGGGGGGGAGATCCTTTAAAAATATAGGTTTAATTTTATAAATGTGAGGTAGTTCTGATAAGAACTTTTTTTTAAATTCTTTTTGTTGTTTTATATATATTTTTTTCTGAACATTTTTTGTTTTTTTTGGTTTTTATGAACTATTTTATATTTTTTTAGGGAAGAAACAAAAAACTGGGAATTAACAGTGGCTCGACAGGAGCAAAAAATAAAAAAAAAGCTACTGCTTTCTTTTCTTGCTGCAGTGGTGGTTGTCTACAGCATCATTAATGAGGGAAATACTTAGTTGCCCGTAGCAGAGGGTCTTTCCACAAAAAATGCAGACCATCTTTAATACACCAAATTTTTTTTGTATGTTTGGCACCGTTTGGCGCCCTTCTGGTGCTGCAACCGAAAATTCACCTGTGGAGGTGCTGGCCTGACGATCTCTGTTCTTCTGAAGCATGTCCCGTACCTCAGCCTGTGCCAAATTGTTAGGATGCCACCTCTCCATGTGGCGGATCATTGTATAATTCCCAAAGGAATACTTTTTATTTGGGTTGCCCCTGGAGAGGACTTGGTCGCAAATCAAACAGGTGACATGTGGGGCATTCATTTTTTTTTGCCCAGCAGGGATGAAAAAGTACTGCCATATATAATGCACTTTCACATGCCTTTCCCTAGGTTCTTCCCGTAAGAATCTCCTAGGCTGTTCCTCCTCATCATCTTCTTCCTCCTCTTCTTCAACTCCTGGAAGGATCTGGGGTGGTGGACCTTCCTTTCTGGGTGGTGGTGGTGGTGGTGGGGGTGCACCAGCTGCAGCTACTACTGAAGCCATTTCTCTGCTCACAAATAGCTCTTGCTTTCTCAAAGAAGAAAGTAAGAATGAGGAAAAAAGGAGGGGGCTTTCATCATTTGGAGAAAAAAAAAGTTGAGAACCAATGAAAAGTCTTATTTTCAGGTCACATGTCCCGACGTGCTTACGCTACGCGCCCCGGCGCGCTTACGTTTCGCGCTCCGGGTCGGCCACGGAGCGCTTCCGGGTGCGTTTACGGAGCGCGCCGAAAGAACGCATCACGCGGTTACGCGATACGTCACGTTTACGCGGCGCGTCACAATGTTGTTTTCGTTCGCGGCAATTGCGCTGACGGGGCGCTCACCGTTACGCGCACCGGGGCACTGAATAGAGTTGCGCTTACCGGTGCACTGCCCGGTGCGCGTAACGGGAGCGCACCAGGGCAAAATTTTAAAAATACAAAAATAAATAAACAAAAAAAAGTGTATTAAAAAAATATAAAATACATTATTCATTTTAATGAAGTATCTATTTTACAGCTATTGATATTTGCTATTAAAAAACCATTGAAATTCACAGAAAAAACCATAGGTTTGAGACCATATATAGTTAGGTGAATATTTTAATCATACAAAACCAATGAAATTTCCATATATAGTTAGTTGCACTAACTATATATTTTGCGCACCCGCATTCCACTGCTGATGATGTCACATATTACTTCATTCATGACATGGTCAGAGACATTACTGATGACATCACTGATGACATCTCAAATGACATCACTGATGACATCACTGATGACATCTTGAATGACATCACTGATGACATCACTGATGACATCACTGATGACATCATTGATCACATCACTGATGACATCATTCTTGTGCTAATACGATGAACCTCTTCAGACTCTAATATAACCTTAGATACACTCAGTGTATACAGACACTCACACACTGTCACTCATCCATGGAGTTACTCACACACCTAGTCAGTCATGCAAAGAAGCAATCTCACCTCCATTTCCTCAACTATACAGTTATACACTCCTTACTTATTCAAACATATACTAACACATATTTACTCTCTTATACAATCCCTGATACAAGTTCACAATGATCCATACAGCCACTCACACATTCACTGGCTCTCATGCACAGTTATTTATATATGCCAACTCTCACATGTACTGTGTTTTACATATGTACTTACTATGACATGTAGCATTCATATATCCATTCACTCTTCAATACACTCATGCACACAGTCAACCGCCCATGTAGCTGTTTCGACATGCACTCTTGAACTCATACACCTAGTGAATCAACTGCTCACAAATCTATGCACAGAGTCACACACCTCTCAGCCACCCCCACACACACTCAATCTCCCATACATATAGTTAGGAATTAGCATTTAAAAAACCTAAGAAATTCACTGAAAAAACCATAGGTTTCACACCAGTTATAGTTAGGAATTAGCATTTAAAAAACTGATGAAATTTAATGAAAAAACCATAGGTTTCACACCAGTTATAGTTAGGAATTAGCATTTTAAAAACCTATTAAATTCACTGAAAAAACCATAGGTTTCACACCAGTTATAGTTACCTGGAAATTTTACTGACATAAAACCATTGAAATTCCCACGTTATAGTTAGTTGGACTCACTATAACTTGAGCGTGTAATGCACTGCTGATGACATCACATATTACATCACTCATGACATCTTGAAGCAGCACCCGCCGCAATGATAAAAATGTATGTTGTGCATTTGCATGCACAAAGCGGCAGGCACCTCGCGGTGCCTGCAGCTTTGTGCAGGCAAATGCAGGGGGGTACCATAGGTACCCCCCATGTGCACCCCCCACCCCCCCTTCACCCCTGGGGGCCCGCAACGGGCCCCCAAACACAAATCCGTATGCCTTTACACAAAGGAAATGCCGCCGTGTAAAGGCATCTTTCTGCAGAAATCCTAATATGGCCAGCCATGTTGAAGCTTTTCCGCCGCGGACGGAAGGCGTCCGCGGCGGAAAAGCTGCGGACTGAAAAACGATCCCCCAGCCATCCTAATCTGGCGGGGGGTCTTTTTCAGTCCGCAGCGGTTTTCCCGCATCCTCCGGGCCGGCGGTGGCTTCCGCCGGCCCGGAGGATGCGGGAAAACCGCAATCGTAATCAGGCCCTAAGTTTGTATTCAAACTGTGTCTGGTTCCCTAGTGGGCTGTATGTCTGGCTCATTCCTGAAATATAGAACTGTGTGTCTGGGGACACAAAGAGAAGCCAGACACTGTTTGAATTTCAACTTAGGCTAAAGAAAATCCAAACAGTGTTCGACCCATTGATGAGGCACGAACATAAGGCTGTGTCAGATCACGGAGATGGCTTAGCATTCAGGGTCCAGGAAACGTCACACATTTAGGAAATAGAAGATGGGCAGTGTAAACAACATTCATGCAGGGCAAGCTCTTCCAGGGCTGTCCTAACGGTATCCTGCCCAGGCAATACAGGACCAGTAGGCTACAATGGAACTTAGAGGTCACAATAGATAAAGCCCTAAAAAGCCTAACGAGACTAGAGAGGAGGTGTCTGGCAATAGCGACTGTTATGGCTCTCCCATGCTTTCCTTCGCAATCCCCTCACCTTTATTGTTTTTCTCCTTCACAATCCTCTCAGTCCCTCCTATTAGTTCCTTCCATTAACTCTGATGGTAGTCTTCCCCCCAGTCCTGCCTTGTTTTGTGCCTTGGCCTGCATCTTCTCTTCCAGTCATGTTTAGCATCTCACCACCACTAAGCATTTGAAGTTTTTTCATCTTCCTCCCTTGTGTAAGTCTCTAGATTTTGCCTACAGGATAGCTACAGTGAGACTCCTTTATTCATGGAGACTCCTTCATTCATGGGGAATCATTTATGTCCTGTTTTCCTGATGTTTATGCCCATTGATTGTATATCTGGTGCTAAAAAACACCTTAGCAAACCCAGAGCTCTTAAATGAAGATGGTTAATAGAAAGACATAAGCTTTGCCTTACATGGGAAATGAGGGAAGAGTCAAGAAAGGACATCAAGAAGTAGATCTTGCAGGTCCAACTGTAAGAAGCACAAACCATAGACAAAAATAATATCAGAGGGGTGGGAAGACCACAAAACAAAATAAGGGACAGAATGCGTTGTGAATTATCCATCACTTGTAATTTCTTCCTCATATATGATTTAAATAGAAAGTGACATCATAGGAAAAATATCTTCTTCATATTAAATTGGAAACCTCAGATGGATTTCAGTGGATAGGCCACCATCTTGGAAAGAGCAACTCAAGGGGCATATTCACAAGCCCATATCCCCAACAGAACGTCACTTTCATATATGCTGTGGTGGCGATAGGGGCCTCGCCTTATTCACCAGGCCGTGTTAAGCCGCTTAAGGTGGCTTAACGCTGCCTTGTGAATAGGCCCCCTTTCACGCTGTGTTTAGCGTGAAAGGGGCGTGCAGTGGGTGTTGTGGTGGGCGTTCCGCTGCAACACCCATTGATATTTACGCTGCCCCCTATTCACAAGGGCTGTGTAAATAGGAGCTTACGCCAAACTTAGGAACAGGAAAACCCTGGTCTTAAGTTGGCAATATGAGGAGAAATGCTTTATTTCTCCTTGTTTTTGCATTTTCCATGTTACATGTGTACTGCATGAAGCAGCACATATGTAAGTTACAAACTGGCATTTTAGATTTGTTTATTTGCAGGAAGGGACACCTTCCTGTACATAAACAAACCTCTCTGCTTGCAGACACCCTTGCACTCTGGTGAAAGCGTGCCTCCGTTGGCGCTAAGTTGTGAAACTTAGCGCCATCGCAGGGGGAAACGCAAGGCTGCATCATATCCTTGTGAATATGATAAAACGTTGCTTTTCCGAAGTGGCGGAAAGAGGCGTTAAGCCAAGAAGGCCTTGTGAATATCCCCCTAAATGTCTTGTCTATAGCCCTTTGCTGAAACTCATGACATCAATTAATCACACAAAAAAGCCCAACTTTGACATCCTTGCCTGGCTCTGAAACCCTCACCCTCACCACTGCTCTTCATGCCTAATGGTGCATGCAGATAGTTGAACATAGGTTTTCGACTAACGAGATTTCGGGACTATTTTCTCATCATTGCCTCACACCTTGAATTGGACAGCACCAACTGTAGTGCCATGGCCAGGAGATAATGACTGGATGATACACCGAAACTTGCATGAGTACTTCCTTCTTTTGACGAATTGGCTCTAGGGAACACCTAACATTAAGAGGTTAAAACTATACGCCTCCTTAAGAATCGAATTACTTTTAAAGCCTGTAGTCAAGACAGGAGAATAAAATTGAATGCCCTGAAAAAGTCAGAGAGGACGAAAAGCGCTGGCTACGTTTTTAACCAAATTTTGAAGAAGAGTAACGAATAAAGGGTCATAAAACAGATATGCTGGATTGGTGTAAGATTTAATGATAAAAAATGATTGATGTTATATCGTTCAAATTGTGCTTTGCTGAATACAACCTAGTATGCTATAGTGATTCAGGTTACAATAATGGGAGCTGGATCAAATTGATGAATAGATAGTTAAACACCCCTCCGGGTGATGGTTTGCATAGAAATACCAGCACAGACAAGGCAGTGTGCCATTAAATTAGAGCAGTGTCCAGCAGCATGCTGCTTGTCTACCTGAGGAATACAACATATTTTTCGAACATTTCCAATCTAGTGCCTCAGAAGTAAAAAGAGGTTTCATTGAGAAACGCTGGATCTACCTTTGCAAGCCTAGCCCAAGCCACATGTGTTTTTCAAAGATGTATAGTAATTAGCAACAATAAACTGACATTAAATTCAATATATGAAACACAAAACATTGCCAAATCAATTTATAAAAAAGGATATCACAATTAAAACAACAACACCTGAGAGCTATTACTGAAATAAATGTAATACTCAAAGTCCATGGCATCCTATAGGTCGCAGGACACGGAGTCCTAGTCACATTTTCAAGCTGATTGCAATGGACTGAGTGCAGGATAACCAAGACCAATAATTTTCTTTCTGAATCACTTTTTGAAAGTCACAGTGTAATGCAGAACACGATAAGGCACTAGGGCTGAGATCAGCTCCATTATAACAGGCTCGACTATTCCCAGGTTAAGTCTTCATAAGGTAGCCTCAGCACACTGGTGCATTATAAAATATCTTCATCCTGTTGATTCTGATTGTTTCAAAACGAACAAGAACACTTTATGGAATGCCAGGTCACAGATTACACAGATTACAGTGAAAGATGGGCTTGCCATATAATCTCTTCCAAGAGAGAACTTGCCAAAGTCCAGGGACATTAGCTTGCTTGTTTTCTGCATGGATGCCATGAGTCCTCAACTTCCTGTTAACATTTGAAAGACCAGCTTCTCTGACCCTAAATATAACACATTTTTAGAATCAAAAGAAAACGGGTCTCCCTCAGCAATTTCTTAGGTGACAGGAGAATGCCATTTACAGCCTTATCTTATTTTTCCTGATCCATCGTTCAAACTATATGTTGTAGAGCATCCTTAACTTTTGGAAAGCAACTTTACCAAGAAACTCTGTTGCTGCATTTTCGAATGGTTCAGGAAAGGTGAGGTGCCTGGGCTTACTAAGTACACCATTGAGCCTGTCCATGCTAACCAGACTCACAATTGTCTTCATCAAAGGAAAAAAACGTAGCCGTATTGGCCATCTACTTGTTGTACCCTCCTATAACATAAGACACATGTATGTCTTCATGAAGTCTTCCTCTAAAGGCTTTTTTTCAGTTTTACCAAACGCAGGTCTGTTGAATGCTTTCGACTTTCTCTCCCCAGTGTAGTGATCCACAGGCCTGTGTAAATTTCAGACTAAGCATTATACTACCAATGTGAAGAGGGCAAGAGGGACAGGGACAGCTCCTCCTCTATGGCGGAGGAGCGCCGCCTCACTGCTTTCGAAGCAGTGTGAAGAAGAGAAACATAAAATGATTATAAGTACAACAAATGCCTCTCGCACACACCCAGAGTGGAAACAAGTATAAAAGTTCTCCGACTTAATAGACATGTAAACCCTCACCAAAATGGAAGCTCTTCATTTAGTGTGATTTCAGTGTTTGCAGTGGTATTCATTTACCATTAAAACGTAGTATTCATTTAGTACGCACAAAGACTAAGTAGTATGCCCACAAGCCGAAATATGCTAATGAGGGAATACTAGTTCTACTCATCTACCCTTCAAATACATGCTGAACACTTCAATTGATTGCTAAAAGAAGACTAATAGTATTCTAGAAGACCAGCATTTGAAGCTTAGTAGTATTCTGTTAGTGTTTATTTGCAGCTCTTGTGCTATTTCAAGAGCAAAATGAAGGCTAGTCTCATTGATTGTGACCACTATGTGAAGACTAGTGGTATTCTTTGGGAGCAATATCTGAATACTAATGGACCACTATTTGAAGACTAGTGGTATTCTTTGTGAGCAATATATGAATACTAATGGACCACTATTTGAAGACTAGTGGTATTCTTTGTGAGCAATATCTGAATACTAATAGACCACTGTTTGAAGACTAGTGGTAATCTTTGTGAGCAATATCTGAATACTAACAGCAATGATTGTGAAGACTCAAGTAAGACTAGCAGAATTTAAAGTGAATGTTAATTGAACACTAGTCACATCCACTCTGATTAATTTATAGTAATGTGATTGATTTGTTTGTTTGCACAGGGCTTCTCTTAATAATGCCTTATGGACCTTTCAGACTAAATGTTATTTGTTACATGCTTTAGGAGTGAATGATTATAATCTGCCTCTTACAAACTCATTAGTCATACATTCAGCAAACATTTTATCATGTGTACCTGGACCATGTGTTTGTTTTCAGATTACCCAGAAGGAACAATCGTGCAAAACTGAATTAGTCGCCAGCTAAAAGCTAAACTGTTCCAATTCCTCCTGTGTTGATTTTCCACCAGTCTATATTAATGTTATAATTTAGAAAAATAAAATTTGTTAAACACATTGTACAAGGCTTTTATGGCATTAACTTGTAAAAAGTTCTTAACGAGATGAAGGTGGTCTGTGAGATGACATTTTATTGATAGAAGAAACTTGCAGATTGGTTGAACTTACAATGCAACAATTGTAAACCACATTATTATTAAAAAATGTCTACATCAGATTTTTGAATGGAGTTATAGGCTATCAAATTATCGGAACATATTTTAAAAAACATGACACATATAAACAGTCCATGTCTTGGCATCTGCACATAGATATATTGCAATATATATCAAAGTTTATAAGCACATCAGTAGTAAAAGTGTCTGCATCACACATTTGAATGGAGTAATTGTCTATCAAATTATCAGAATCGATTTCGAAAAACGTGACAAATATTACCAGTCCTTCTAATGCATCTGAACCTGTAGATGGTATCTAAATCAACAAATCAAGTTTGATGTGGTGAAAATTTCCGTCTTGCATTAGTGCACTTGTTGTTAAAGATCCGTTGGTCACTATTTGGGACTTTCCAGTGGTGCTCCTTGCAAAGAGCCCAAACAAATTCTGTAGAATAAATATAAAAGTTGTTATATTAAAAATATATATTAACAGGTGGGAACAGTCAGGTCAATTGATTTCCATTTACCCCCTTTACTACACTGACTCAAAATACTACAGCAACACCTTTGATTTCCTCTCAATCCCCCTCAGTCATGGTGGTTCTTGTGGAGTACATACAGGACTTTGCTATATTGGAATGTATCTTTTTATCACTTTCAATGGATAAAAAAAAAAAGAAGAAGAAATACACCAAGGTTAACTAGTTCAATATATAACATACATCCACACATACCTCTGCAAGCAGAAACTTTCTCTTCATTCAAGCCTCTATCCTTTGAATGCTTTCTTTGACCAGTTCCTTTGCTGTTTGCCAATTCCTGATCACTGAATACCATAGATATGACTCTATTTAGTACAAATGCTCCAGGATCACTTGAAGTTGGTGCTCTTGCAATTAAACTATAAAGTTGGCCAGCATCTACCACGATATTGTTGTATCGAAGAGGATTTTTTGGGTCCTTAATGAGTTGTATAAGGCGCCCTTGCCTGGATTCTAAAAATGCACTGCCCATCTCTTCAGCGGAGGCCGTTTCTTCCTGCATTGAAAGAATGGAGATGGATATTAGAGATACAAACACATGAAATTTCCCTTAATATGAAATTAACATTAATAACATGAGTCTTCAGAGTAGGGTACAACAACTCTTGTTTAATGCCCCAATCCAAAAAATATCATGAGATAGAGGGAGCGAAAGAGAGAGAAAGAGATTGAGAAAGAGAAAGAGAAAGAGAAAGAGCGAGAGAGAGCCAAATGTACGACCCTATTTTGCATATGCAAACTGGTTTGTGAAATCTAATAGGGCTGTGTAACAATCCCTATTTAGCAAGTCCATTTTTTTGGCTACTCGCTAAGTAGGAATTGAGAGTTGCTATTAGAAAGGGGTGTTCCAATGGCGTCCCTGCCGAATAGCGAGTCGGAGGCCTATGTAAGAATTTTTTGCAACTGCAATATGAGTTGATAACAGTTTGAGCATCATCCGAGCGCTGTGCCCACACCCATAGGACTCGACACTACCTGCCCTCAAAAAAATTAAATGAAAACGTTTCATTTTTATTTTTTTAAATGCAGCCCATTTTCCTTTAAGCAAAATGGGCTGCATTAAAAAAAATGCTTTATTTAAACAAAGTCCCAGGCATGGAGGTTTGCTGAGCCCAGCAGGCCAACATACCTGGAAGGGCCAGCCATTCCCTATGGTTTCAGAAATTGAGAGTGCCTCGTGGAAATTGATGAGGCATGCAATTTGCGAACCCATTGTGAATCTCAAACAGTGTCTGACACTGTTGTACCGGGTATTTAGTGTCTCGCAATGGAGCGCAATTTGCAAATCGCTAAATGCAATGGTCGTACATCTGGCCCAGAGAGAGGTAAAGATAGAGAGATATGCAACACCGCCATGCACATATTAATTTTATGAAACTGATAGCAAGTGTATTTGTATGTGTGAATATGAACTTATACATATATCAGGGGTGATAGAATGGCAATATAGGAACAATTTACACTGAGTTTCAGATGACATCATAGACCATGGGCTGAGTGGTGTAAAAATATCAGGTATAGTGTTTTTAGTCTGTTGCTGCTCCATGGTATTCTGATCTTCAATGGAGATGTGAACATGCCAATATTAAAAAATAAATAAAAATTTTAAAAAATGAATACTACACAGTTTGCTTCTGCTTATAAATCTGCTAAAGCCATCCAGGAGGATAAAAAATGTGGTTGACTAATGGGTGGTGAAATAAAATGGGGGTAAAATGCTATAAGCGCGCGGGGAAAACAAAGTGAAAAATTCACTGCATTTAACTTAAAAATTTGGCAAAATTAATTTTATAACAGCAACTGGAAACATACAATGCAAATGCAAATAACTAAATAATTATCAAAGAAAAAAACTTACATTACTTTCTGAAAGGATATTCAGGAGACCTCTAATAGCCTTTGTCACCACTGGGAGATCATTTAGGTCAATCCCAAGTGCTGCAGAAAAGCAGATATATGTACATTTAAATGTAGATTGCTTTTATTTCATGAACCATTTGGCAGTTTAAAGTTGGCATATACAAAAGACGACTTTAAACTTACCAGCTATCACATTAGCACGATTTATATTTGTTTGCTCATTTGTTATATTGGTTTCTCTGTGATCTTTATGGTACATGTTAGGTCTTGCCTCACTGTGGTCAGGCTGTTCATAACGGTTGTCAAAATCATCTTCATTAGATTGACAATTGGCGAGATTTTCCCATATCTGATCTTCACCATTGGCTATGTTAATAGATGTATTGATGGTTGCAATTAGTGATTCTTGCATTTGCTGTGGCCTGTATTCAGAATTAAATTGTTGTGCCAGTACAGAGGATTGAATTTGGTTCTCTGGATGCACAGATGATTGATAGGATGTATTACTTTGTAATGGTTGGAGTGGTTGTGAATTAACATGGGGCCAATCTTTTTGGCTACGATACGTGGGTTCTGATCCACTATATTGTGTTGTTTCATCATTGACTCTTGGCACATATCTTGAAGATGAGACAGATGTCATAGCAGCTGAGGCATTCAATAAATAATTGTTGTTTGACAATATTGTAGGTGACGACATGGTGCAATGTAATTCTGTCTGATTTAATTCTGCACATTGATTATCAGTATTGAGTAAGTCCCTTGCAGAACCATGTATACTTCCTAACTGATGGACGGTTTGTTGAGTGAAATAAAGACTGTTAGACGGTAGATCAGAAGTAGTTGTATCTTTGTTTTTCCCAACTCGCTGTATACTGTAATCCAGTATTTCTATGGTTGACGTTTGTAGGTCTGGGTTGCTCAAAACTTGGTGTTCTTTGTGTTTTCCATTAGCGGTCAAATGGTTGAATGAAGGCGTTTGGGCTGCTGGTGGAACAGAAGTAAAGGTATTGCACTCTGCTAGTTGCCTATGATTCACATTTGTTGTTACAGGGCTACAACGTAGTGTTCCTGGAGGTGTAGTGCTGGTTGATGGGGCAATAGTTTTTCCAGTGTTAAGGCTTTCTGAGATAGAAATTCTAGTCTGGTTTGGAGTTTTTGGTGGTGGATCAGGGTAGTTCATTGTCATAGAAGTATGCAAAATATCACTCTCTTGCAATTGAAAGTTATATCCAGAATATTCCTCACACATTCTTTGCATTGTTGGATCTACACTTTTTGTATTACTTTTTTTGTTTGTATTTTTCTTTAATGTCTCAACAATTTTTGTCTTTTTAATGCCATCCTTCTGTTGCTGCTTAATGCTTCTAGGGAATTGCTGCTTTTTCCTTTTAGTTGCAGTTTTGGAATTTTCAGTTTCACATTTATCCATCTTTGATTTCCTCATTTGTAAAGCATTTAAATAATTTTTGGGTTTCTGACTTCTTACAACTGGCATATTTTGTTTAACCTCTTTTAATCGACTGGCAGCTGTGTCATTTTTCAATGAAGATTGCTTTTTTGTCTCAATGTTAACCATATTTACCAATTCCTTGCCCAAATCCTGTGCTACAGTCATACTGCTGTTTTTGATAAACACATCCATAGTCTTTTTCACAGCTGCACATTGTTTCTTGACTGTAATTAACATACAAAACACAAACATTTCAATTTTAGCGTATATAGAACAATAACTATGGATCTCAATTACACTTTAGGCAAACAAGTATTCATTCACAAACATGACAAGATCCTCTCCACCTTATTGCAAGTGCATCGCATCCTAATGCATTTGTAATAAGGTGGATGGATAATGCAAAATGTTTGCGATGGAGTACTCATCCACTAATCTGTAAATCAGGTCACATATTTGTAAAGTTTTGCATTACATTATTTAATTTGTAACACCTCCGAAAGAAATTTTTGGACATAGGTGTAGGGTTGTCAGAACTGGCTCCAGTAAAGACGTCAATGGTCTTACGAGAGATTGTGATCAGAGTAAAATATCTTCCACCAGTATTTTGGGAGTCAGTGGAATAAGCCAAGGGAATAGAAATATAAGGATTGAAAGTGCAGTATGAAGGGCTGTGTGATAGGACATGAGGAGAAAATATATCATTTAATGTACCTTAAGTAGGAGATCTTCAAAGCAAAGGAAAAGGTAATGTATTACCATAAGATGAGATGAGTTGAAAACAACGTCGAGGCAGAGTGCAAAATTGAGCATTGCATTTGTGAAATTCATTCTGACTTCAGCCCGAATATAATCAGGGGCAGTCTGGTGTTTCCATGTACAGATAGTTTAAAGGCCGAACCAGATAGTGTTCCATGGCCACAACTGCTTCAGCATAAACTGAGTCTAGCTATTAGTATTGGTATGCATATTCAAAAGCAACTTACATTCAAAAGCACACTTACATTCACTTGAGAAGACTAGGATCCCTTTATAAATCATTTTCTTCTTGATAGGTTTTTCTTCATCGTATAGGTCAAATGTTTCAAAGGCACTGTGACAGCGGGTTCCTAATAAAAGTTGTGAAGTCTTCTCTGTTGCATTAAAAGTGACTTCCGCATGACTCTGCAGCACAACTGATCGGTCCACATAGTAAAATATACAGCAATAGCAGTCCTTACTCGATTTCCTCGTCAAGTGCGCCATGGCTGGCCTGTAAATTAAAGAGTAAATCATTAACTTCCATGTCATTAGTATTTCAACACTAAGAAATTCTGCCTTTAATACACATTCTCCATATTTTTAAAGAAAAGCAGTAAATGCAGGAAGAGGCCAAACAAACAGTACAATAAGGACTGAGCCATCGGTGGGGTTCCCAGGCATACAAACGAAAAAAGGAGAAAGCCATCATGAATGGTAAATAGCTACAACATTTTTTTTAACCACATCGCTGCGGCGGCTATTCCGCCGCAGCGCTAAGTGGGCGGGGCGGCCGCTCGGCGGCCGCATGCTGATGCCGGAACCGCTCCGTCGTCAGCCGCGGTTGGGCTGTGCTCATGACGGAGCGGTTCCATCATGGCCCCGCCCGCTCAATAGAACGCGCCGCGCAGGCGCGAAATCAGCGCCGCGCAGGCGCGGCGGCAGGGCCATGACGGAAATGCTCCGTCTTCAGCACAGCGCCACCGCAGCTGATGACGGAGCGGTTCCGTCATCAGCATAGAAAGGGTTATTCCTTAATTACTGACAAATATGGCAATACCATACTTGTGAAGTTGCTGCTAAAGCGCACACTTAATGTTGCCCCCCAATAGTAACAAGCATTTACAATGCAATAGGTCCCACATTTACTAGAGTTTGAGCTATTGGCATTGTAAATGATAATGCCTTTTTATTTAGGTTTTGTTTTTAAAACAGATAAATAAAAGGCATTGTCATTTACAATGTCATTAGCTTAAACTCTCGCAAATGCGTGACCTATTGCATTGCAAATGTGTTCGGTGCCATGCTATTAAGAGTTTTATTTAAAAACATCAGGCAAGACACAGCTGCCAGGGCAAAGCTCATTAAGAAAATAGTGCTAGGATGCTGTAATAAAAACCTACCGAGTAACACATGTAACAGGGGGTGTCCTCATAGGAGGTTTAAAAATTAAACAAGGTGGTACTAAGGGTGGACTACTAAGCCTATTGACAGATGAAAAGCCACAGCATACAGTGGACGCAAGCCAATGAAAAATATGGTCGGAGAGTGGCAGAGCTTCAAGTCCATACCTGAATACAGCATGCCTCACAGAGCAGTGCATGCGCTGCCCAGGCTTGACCAAAAAAAGAAGTACTGTTTCTTGAGGCGATAGGCAGGGAAGGGAAACATAGGCCTCTGAACCACTCAATCTTCTGTCTGGGAAATCAAAGTAAAAATCAAAAGGTGGACCTACACTTTATAAGTGTGCCAAAGCAGTGATGCACTTACCCACTTTTTACTCGCATATTAAGTGGGCCAGTACACTGCTGTAATATCTCCAAGGTGGGCAATGCAGTGCTTCAGAGACATGAATAGTGTCAAAGTTCTAAGTGTACTGACACAGCTCTCAATAATTGTCAAATTTGTAAGTGGGCCGATAAATATATAATATTTGTACAGTATCATACTTGTTGTGCTTGATTCTAAATTCAGCATGCATAAAGATGAAAAATAGGTGGGTTGCACCACTGTACTAATCACGTGGGTCATGCATGTCCCTTAAATAAATGATATATGAACAAAAGAAAACACCCCTGCACCATTCTCTGACAGACAAAATGCAGCCCAAACAGGGGCTGCTCCTCTAGCTGTTAAGGCAGATGAGCATCGCCCCACTAACAAAACTGCCCCCAGAAATAGAAAAATGAAATGGTAACAAAGTTAATTTATTACCAGGGCATCAGGACGGAGGTGCACCTTTCTGATGCTGCCAGTCAGGCAGTAATTAAAGAAACAATGGTTCTGTCGGGTGGCGTAACAAATTACTTTGAGTAGAAGGCTGTGTTATCTCATAATATAATGAAGAGAATGACAATCAATTACATTCAATTAAACCTCTCTGAGAACAAATTTAGTTCAAAGTTTTATGTATGAAATTTTTTTTCAAGTATAATACACAGGAATTTCTTCATTCCATTTCAGTTTCAATAGATGGTAAAAACATGTGAAGAGTGACTATTGGTGAACAAAGTGAATAGTGAAACAAATTCAGTGACACTTATTTACAAATACATACAATATTGTACACAGGTAGAAATAGGGGAGGGGGGGGACGTTTTAGTTTGAAGGTCAGAGTTCTAAGTAAATGCTCCAAGGACACAGATGATTATTGCGCCTGTTCCCGGAGGTTTCTTGACCAGTATTGTGCGTCGACGTTTCGACCCTTAGGTGCCCCGGTTGGTGGTCACGGCGGGTCTTTATCAAGACAGGGGAGGGGGACCTGGAAATAAATGAGAGGGGGCTTCAGAGAGGTGTGGAGCAACGTTTGTATGGTTGAATTGTGTGAGTTCAATAATACTCACAAGGGATCAGGAATCACAGGAGGGACATATCACACCCTGGAGGGAAGCCAGAAGATCAATCTAAGGGGAAAGTAGCCAGAATAAATATCTTGCCACTATGGAAATTCATACATATTGAATAAAACAGTGCTGTTTGTCATGCACAACCTAAAGTTGTTGATGAGGCCAAGCGGTGAGTGGGGTACTAGAGGGCTGCGCGTGGTGAACTAAAACGCTGCGGGGAGCCTAGTACTGTGCATTTGTGCAAATATTAAAAGAGCTGTTCAGCGTCCGTGTGACCAGGGAAAACAACACGTGATGTTAATGCCACGCGTTTATGAAGTGTGGGGCACCAGTTTTAATTAAACGCGGCAAGCTACTTATAGACGCTCGTAGTGATGGATTAAAACGGCATGAAATCAGTGAACGGATCGTGGGATTAGTCGTGCGTAACTGCCTGATCAAAGTGCCTGGCAGGGGGCTATGTGTACAGAGCCCGAACATGGATAGAAACGGCATGAAATCAGTGAACGGATCGTGGGATTAGCCGTGCGTAACTGCCTGATCAAAGTGCCTGGCAGGGGGCTATGTGTACAGAGCCCGAACATGGATAGAGGGCGTGATCTATTAGTGCACACACCAGGTTGCTCCACTGCTTTGTCTTACCCCGAATGGAGAAGAAACCGCGCTCTCTCAAGTGGAGCCGATCACCGTCTGTCCGTCGTAGGCAGAAGCTCTAACGAAGCAAACGCGGACCGTGGGAAACGCGAGGACGTTAATCACGTCGGTCGCGTAGCAACGCCTGGGCGTTGAATGGATACGTCACGTCAACCGAGGAGTGCTAAACCACGATAGGCTAAGGGTTGCGAGCCCCTGGTTGCTGAGCAACTAGAGAAAACTAATCGCAGTGCTGCAGACCGAGTCAGGGGAGGTTACAGTTTCGGAAGGGATCCATATTGTGACTTGCTTAAGGAAAATGGTAATACTTTAAACATAAGCGAGCATAGTCAGATTTATAGATCACAATCATAATACACTTACTATTACATTGCCATCATGTGAGACTGAAGAGAAGTAATGTGTAAACACAATTCAGCATGATATAAGTTGGAAGGCGCAAAAACATGTCAGATATTGTTACCTTACAATCATGTCACTCTTAAGACATAGCTAAATTGTTACAGATCGTGGTACATTTCTCGTCGGATGCGTGTACATCCTACGGAGTGGAAATGGGTACAGGGTTAAGACAATGTCTCGGGATTATAGTAACCCCATTTGTTTAGAAATCTCTTCATGTTCATTCAGTCCCTGGATTACAGAGTTCAAAAAATGGATCCATTTGCACTCCTTTCTGTTGAGCGCAGAAGTTATGGAGCCACCCCGTGGGTTCACATTAATTTTTTCCAGTATACTCCAGCGTATGCTTTCTGGATCATGATTCTGGGTAACAAAATGGTCTACCATGGGGGCTCCCTGGACCTTGCATCGGATTCTACTCATGTGTTGCAGTATACGTGCTTTAACCTTCTGTGTAGTTTGTCCCACATAAGGTTTTTCACATGGACACAGAATGACGTATATGACATTAGATGTATTACAGTTTGTCAGGGAAGGCAGTGTGTATGTTTTATTATTGTGGGAGAAGGTTGGTCCATCTATACACAAGGGGCATGCTTTGCACGTACTGCATTTAAAGCGTCCTTTCACAGGGGGCAGGCCAAGGTGATCCCTGAGGGTGACTGGTTTTGGAGGTTCTAGAAATGCTTTCACCACGTTGTCTTTTATGTTCCGCCCTCTTTTGAAGGTAAATAATGGACTTTCATCAGTATTAAGCTCTGAGGCAACCAGGTTCCAGTATTTCATTATGGTTTTCTTCATGACATTACTCCTAGAGTGGAAAGTAGTAACACAGACTAGATTTGGAGATACACCATTCTCTGACAGACAAAATGCAGCCCAAACAGGGGCTGCTCCTCTAGCTGTTAAGGCAGATGAGCATCGCCCAACTAACAAAACTGCCCCCAGAAATAGAAAAATGAAATGGTAACAAAGTTAATTTATTACCAGGGCATCAGGACGGAGGTGCACCTTTCTGATGCTGCCAGTCAGGCAGTAGCAGAAAGAAGAGATTGGCCGGGCACTTAGGTTTAAAGCGCATGTCTTTTTTGGCCTGCCGTCTTGTCACAGCCAGCCAGTTTAAACCACCCAAGAGACAGCAGGGATATAGTGCCCTCAGGAGCGGCAATCAATCCAATTGTGATGCTGCTTTCATTGCATGAAAGCAGCGCCAGGAATGGTTACTGCTTCCTGGTCTGCGAACAAAGACCCAAGTGAGGAGGAATCGAGCCGGGTTTGAAGGGAAAAGTTTTTTATTTATGAATAACTTTTATTTTTTCCCTCCCACCCAATTACACTGCTTATATGCTAGCCGCATGAGCACAAAGAACATGGGTAGCAACAAAACACAGAAAGTCAGGTTCCTCGGAGTTCATTTTATGTTGGATGTATTTCCTTTATAAGGACTTAAAAAATAGAAAGGGGCTTGGATTGGCAGTGCCGGGAGTGCCTGTATGTTTTGTGGGATGAGGAGATGTGTATTGAACGTGTGCATCAGTAAAAGCCAAGTAAAAAATGATTGTAAATGACGTTAGTTCAATTGGCGTGCTGCAATTAATGAATATTTTTTGTCTTGTGGTGAATGAATAGACTGCAGGAGATGATTCACAAAGGCTGGGGTGAACTTTCAAGCGCTGCGAGGCCTTCGGGTGGTTATGCGCTATATAAATGGAATTTTCAATTCAATTCAATTCAAAGCATCTCTTCTCCTGGAGAGTAGATTTCCAGTACTCTATTTACTTCAAGACTTCTACCAGGTGCAAATTTCAGCATGCAAAATAGAATGTATCCTGCAGTGCTTATTCACGGGCGAATCACATAGAAAATGTATAAGTCACCGTGGAGCTGAGCCTACCACAAACAAGCATTTCCAATGCAATTGTCTCGCATTTACGCGATTTTGCGCTATTGACATTGCAAATGACAATGGCTTTTATTTCTTTTCCTATTTAAAACATAAATAAAAGCCATTGTCATTTACAATGGCAATAGCTTAAAATCTCGTAAATGCGAGCTATTGCATTGCATGCTTGTAACTTTAAGACGCGTGGCAGGGGAGGGGCAGAAACCCATAACCGAAACCAGGCCTCATTCAGCCATTTCTGCGCTGGGGAAACGAAACACTTGGACAGTTAAATTACTCTCGATCACAAATGTTGTAAGAAGCAATATTGTACAGTGGTTGAGCCAATTCAAATGTCCCGCCTGCACCAGCATCTTACGTAAAACAGGCTAGCACGGAAAATAAAAACATTTAACTCATTTTTTTTCCACAGATCGATACACAAGCACTTAACACAGCATGCCATCACAACAAATGAACGTAGTTCCATAGGGTTTTTTCAGGACATCAGTCAGCGAGCCTGCTTGGCCGTTTCGAATGCACCATGAAAGCCCCTTTCCCCATATATGCGGCGAGGTTTTTCCCCTTAAGTGTTGCGCTCCCAAAACTCAGAACGGGCGTTTTCTCAGAGTGGGATTTGAAGAATAAATGGCGACCGATCGCGGCTATAAAATGCATCCCGTACCCGCTCCCCATCGTTCAGGGTGACTACATTGGCAAGCGAACTTACTTTATCCGGTCAACCCCTGGGCCTCAATTCAAGGCGCATGATCAGCCCACGTCATGGCCCGTTTTGAAGATAGCGCCGCAGGGGCTGGCCAATGTAATTGCAGGGCCGTCATTGGTAGCGCTTTCGCGCGCTACTCGATTGACGGCCCAGGGGCCTATACACTGCAGCTATACGTGAGCAGCAGGTGTGCTTGCAGTGCACGTACTTGCTGCAAATCTAATTGTCCAATCATGCACAGCCATTCTGTGCGCGCTCATCATGATTGGACCCATCCACACCACCGTCATCATGGAACAGATAACAGTAAATCGAAGCCCATTTCTGAATAGCGTGGGTCTATTTGTCTATGGTAAGTTATAATTGTTCTCGAATGCTAGCAATGCATGCAAACATTTATGATGGGGTTCATGGAGTATTATTCCTGATGGCCAGTCTTACTGCTAGTGCTAAATAGAGCGCGGCCGGCCCTTTCTTATGCTCGAGCCGGCTCCCTTCTTCCTCTATCCAAATTAGCACAAAAAGTCAGTCTCCATCCTCGAGCAGATCGAAAAAATGGGCAAACAATATTCAAAGCAATTATTTATAGAGATGTATGCAAGCGATCCACTAACTTGTACAATTCCCGGTTACAAGATCCACTCAAGCGCGGCGGGAACAGACGCTGCGTATAGCACTCCGGTTATTGATTTGCGGGAGCAACAGAAGATATTTGAAAGATTGCAGTCAGCAGAAAGGGTTTGAGCCCCTGCGGGCCTGGCAGCATGTTGGTCTTCGGGTGACTGTAACGATCAGCTGCACCCACCGAAGCTTCTTTGGGGTACAACGTGGGGGTTGGACAGGCTGCCCGGTTCTGGACTCGGGGGTCCTAGTCATGGCAAACACCCAGACCTATTGTGCACCATATCCGGGAGAGATGCACCTCTATTCTCTGGCGGGGAGGCGCAGGCCTGCGCGTTCGGCCCCCTGGGACTGTTCGAGGAGGGTAGATAAGAAGAGGTCTGGCCTTATACCTCCCTGCTGGCCGTGCACTTAGCTCATTTGACAGAGTTCATTGAACAGGCCACAGGATGTAATCATGTTTATCACGGCTGATAGCTCGTGAAATGCCTCTGAAGTCAGGCTTCAAGGGGTACATGGTGGGAAACAGTCCCGTCTGCACACTCTCACTCACAAACCTCGCCTCCATTGATACCTCCACTGCTCGTAGCACGCAGTGCCAGAATAACTGGACTTTCTCCTCAAGGATGTTTTCCACACACTTATTTTTTTTATTTTCCCAAATTGCTTATGGTTTTTAAAATAAGACAGCTGAAACAGAAATTTGACATTGACAGTTGTATAAAATAGGGACATAATGGCTTATAAGTTGCATGAGTAGATAATTGAGACAGACTATATGACAAATATTGATGTCATTTCTTGACTCCATGGTTAAAGAGGTTGATTCTTCATGTCTCAGATTGTGCCCTTGACCTTCGTACCATTCTCTCTTCCTACCCCTTCTTTCTTTTCTCCTTTTCTACAAACAATTCGATGAATTTTCCCACTGAATCTTTCCTTTATCCTTTTCATATCCGCTACTCGGTACTGGGCACGTTAAACATGTTCGGCGATCATACGAATGGCATGCCATTCCACAATGTACACATTTCCACTTACACGCTACTACCTACATAGGTATGTGGGTTTCTGGCTTAATCTCTACCGCGGAACTGTCACAATTCACTTTCTTTAAGAAATCTTTTTGTTAAAACATTGGACACCTATGTTTTGCCGTGAGATAAACTGCACCACAGCGCATGTTCTGCACCTAATCACGATCGATGAACATAAATTGGTTTCTATCACTGTTTTACTGTACGTCCTATTTCGATTTTTTGTATCATTCCAGCCCTGATGAGTCACGGGATTTGACATTCCCAAGACGAAACACGTGTCGGCTGGCAGTTATGAACATTAAACAAAGATCACACCACGAAAATCTATTGTGTTTTTATGGCAGCTGCAACTAGCTCTTTACATGTCTATTAAGACGGAGAACTTTTATACTTGTTTCCACTCTGGGTGTGTGCGAGAGGCATTGTTGTACTTTTGTGAGTGTGTGATCCTTCACACATTGTTCGAGGGGTTGAGGGCTCATCCCTTCGCTTTTCAGCACCACCAACACCACTTCTAACTTAACAACAAACGAGTGTCAATACAGGCAGAACGCCCAGTATTTTCCCCTTTTTCTTCCAAAAGCCTTTACAAGTAGGATTCTCATAAAATGATAATAACTTTTAAGCTATTATCATTTTGTGCTTTGTGACATGCCCTGCTGCTTCGCAGGTGGGCAGGGCTGCTCTGCTCATGGAGCAGGGCAGGGAGGAGTGGTATGTTCCACTCCTAAGTGCACAATGACTGTTTGCTCTGCCCTATAGGGCCACCCAAACTAGTCATGCACCACTTCCCTGTTCTCCATGCAGGCTGCATTACAGCCTGTATTGAGAACATGCCCACCACTCCAGTCCCTTGCACTCAGACCAATCATAATGCTGCATTGCAGGGCTGTGATTGGCTAAGAAGCGGGAGCCTGGCTGCCTGCTTCTCTATCTGTAGTCAGAGACAGGAGAGCAGGAGCAGCAACGCGGGACCGGCCTCAAGGTAAGTTTATGTGTTTTTTTTCATCCCTTCTCGACACCACCCAATGTGGTGGCGATAGGGGCTTCGCCTTTTTCACGAGGCGGCATCAAGCCACTTAAGGTAGCTTAACGCCTCCTTATAAATGAGGCGCCCTTTTATGATATACTTGAAAGGGCTGGGCAATGGGTGTTGTTGTGGACATTCCACCGCAACACCCATTGATTTTGACACTGCCCCATATTTACAAGGGTGGCGTACATATAGGGCAATGCCAAAATTAAGACCAGGCAAAACTTGGTATTACCCTGGTGCAGTGAGGAGAACTGTTTAATTTCTCCTCCTTTTTGCTGTTTCCATGTGTGCTGCATTGTACAGCACACAAAGACACAGCAAATCACCATTGATTGTTTATATGCATGAAGGTGTCCCTTCCTGCACATGAACAATTGTAAAAAAAAATATGTTTTGCAACTTCAATGTGAAGTTAGAAGTTTCAAAACGCGATTTCAGACTCTTTATGTGCAAAAAGGGAGGGTCTTCCTGCACATAAACAATAATTCCCCACAACGCAGGCACCCTTGCACTATATTGCATGGGTGGCTGTGTTGGTGCAAAGCAAGTAAATTAGCGCTGGGGCAGGTAGAAATGCTAGTCTGCACTGTATTCTTGTAAATAATGTGCAGTCCTTCATTTCAGAAGGGGTGGAGCACGGTGTTAAGCTAAGGAGGCTAAGGTAGCGCTCCGCCACTTTCTTGTAAATATGCCCCTATTATTCTAAAACCTGGCCTCAAAGGGCATTTCCACATTCTAGTTCCCTGACGATGACCGTATCCTTCCCCTTGTGTGTTTACCACAACAATTGGTTTTCATGGGGTAAAATGCAAGTGTCTTCTGAATATTTGCAGACATTACTCCTGTAAGTGTGAGTGACTGTTCGATAATTCTGGAGACTCATGTTGTGTTCTGACACTGCTTTGTCCTGGCTTTGACTGGGTAATGATATTACAGGGACCAGGCTTGGGTTTTATAGTTACCAAATTCCCATCTTCCCTTCACACTAAGCATGAGCGTAAAATCCGTTCTGCTCGCGGATTTTGCGGATTTTCGGCAAATTCGCAATCCGCGAACTCTCGTGAACTTGCCGAAAATTCGTAAAATCCGTGCGAAGCGGATTTTTTGCTTGGTCGCACTTGCCAACTAGAATACTATACAATTTCGCGGGAGTAAACACTTGCGAACACGTAGATGCGGCGGGCAGCGACAATCTCGCAATTGCGAGATTGCAAAATTTGCAATTTCGCACAAGAAATCCACCAGCAGGCAGCATAAACCTTGAAAATTATGATTTTTATCAGAATAAATCTTCAGGTTGACATTTGCCTGCACTTTTTCTTTGCAAGGAGTCCATTTTGGGGGGGGGGAGGAAGGAAGTGCCCCACAGTCTCCAACTTCCTGTTCCTGTCAAGCAAGCTCCTCCCAGTGCTTTCTTCATGTGCTGGTCACTTTGATTTGGATCTTGACCTGGAAGGATTACTTTTTGTGGATGCTGCTGGATATTTGGATTTTTGCAAAACTGAAAGCACTCAGCAGGTGCAAAAGTTCAATCTTATCATTAGTAACCATTCCCTGTAGTGCTTCCTGAGGGGCCCCTTCAGAGTTCAGTTGCCTACTTGCAACTATTCTATGACCCTGCTCTGACCCTCACAGCAGGCTCAGAGAATAGCTACAAGTAGGCCACAAAGGTCCTGTGAAAAAAAATTGCACTGCAACAGAAAGCAAATTACAGATAAGGAAGCAGGTGCCAGCCAGACTGGAAGTTTAAATTCAGTGACACATTAATCAACCCCAAATTAATTCATGTCAGTTGAAGCAGGGCAGGTGTGCTTGCTTTTTTTCACCCCCATAATCTACAGTGATAAACCAACCAGAGGGTGGCAGTGATGTACCAGAGGGTGGCATGGGTGTACCAGAGGGTGGCAGTGCTGAAACAGAGGGTGCTGTGAATCTGTGATGATGAACCAGACGTAGAAACAACAGAGTCGCGGCCGTTGCGAGCCGACAAGTAAGTTCGCAATTGCGAACTGGTACACAACCCTCGCGAACTGGCAGAAACCCTTGCGAACACACAAAAAAAAACTCCGCAAATTCGAGAGAGTTTGCGGATTTTGCGGATTGCAAATCCGTAAATACGCAAGTTCGCGGATTGCCAATTCGCAAAATCCGTCCATGCTTACTTCACACTTGCCTGCTAAGCACATGGCTATGTTTTTCCTGACAATGCTAACTCCTACAATTAAATTATTTTTTCTTCCTAATGGTGTTTGTACAGCGGGGACCAGGTTGTTGCAAACCCCATTATTTCCAGGCAGAGCACTAATCCTGCTGAAGTTCATGCTACTGTCCATGGGCTACAAAGAAGCATCATTAACCATGATTACTGGAGGCTGTACCTGGGCAAAGTGGTTTTGATTTCAGTTTTAGAAAAGGCACTTTTCAACACCATTTCTAAAAATCATTCTTGTGACGTTTTCAAAAGAATTCTTCAGCATAATTATTAAAATGGTAAACGCTTCTAACCCAAATTAAAGAGAGGTGCTTTTTAAAGTACTGGCAGGTGGTGTTGATATAAAGCTCCTGCAGGCATACTCTGTGATAGCATTTTTAAATTATCACTTACTTCAAAAATATGAACATTTGCATAGATTCTTTTTTTAACTTCACCTTTGTCTGCGGTGTTGTAGGCAGGATGTCAGATATTTTGCCAAGTTAGTAATGCAACATGTAGGTATGTGAGGAAATGCTCCTTTTTGTGCGGTCACATCCATTTTTAACTGAAAAGTATATCTGGCTGTTAGACTCTGCAGACTAGTAATTGTCGCCTGTGGACTGCAGCACTCATTGTGTCATCCACAATAGTGACAAAGGACAAAGGAAACAATTACTTCGGGTCAAGCCTTGTAGCTTAACGCCTGCAATGTAACCTGTGGTGCAACATTTTAAAATACCCCGTTTTCATTTATAAACCACCCTTTAAGCATGTGACCCCTATGTAGGTCTTGTAACTCAAAAGGTAGTGAGTGTGCATTCTATTTAAAGGTAGGGCATGTAGACAATGAATATTACCTTGTCACTTCAGGAATACGGCAGCTAAGGCATAGAACTAGGTAGAAAAAATATGTAAGCATCTACTTTTAAAATTTATAAAAATCTCATTCAATGGTAAGGTCATATTTTAAATACATTTTTATAGAACAAAAGTAACTTTAAGAAAATCACCTTTTCACTGCCTGGGCTTCCTGAAAATTATTTGCATTAACTCCCAAGCTTCCCCCAGCCTAGAAGACGTGAAAGAAGTGTGATATTTCTCACAGAACTGCAAAATAGGCTGATATGAATGGACAGAGATGACTCCTCTGAGAGCAATAGAATATGCAGTGTTAAGGCTGTGGGCAGGCTGTTGATACCACAGTGTCAACAGCATGGTATCAAATCCTGCATGACAGATCTGGATGAAGCACATGTAAAAGTTCATCATCAAAAGGTGAAGTTGGTTATTAAATATTATAGAAAAAGTAATTTATGAAAATTACCTTATCCCTGCCTGAAATTCCAGAAGATATTAACTCTACAGCTTCTCCCAGCTTGAGCTCAGACCAGGAAGAGGGATAAAAGAGGTGTGAAATCCTCCCAGGAAAACACAATTGGGTGATATGAATGGGCAAAGATGACTCTTCTGAGTTCAATAGAATATGCAGGGTTGAGGCTGTGGGCATTCTGTTGTCACTGTAGTGTCAACAGCATGGGGACAGATTTTGCATATCAGGTATATCTGAAGCACATGGAAATGTTCCTCATCCTCCAGTGGAAGAAAATTGAGTGCCAGAACAATTCTTGTGTATCACTTGTCTGGTTGCTGAAGGCCCCGGTTTTGTCCTACCAGGTAAATGTCTGTGGTGGGTACAGTGCCTGCTTCAAACTAGATTTTAATGTTAGATTTGGGAGGACACTAGTATTACCATGGTACAATCCCCACTAACACCACAGCCTTCAAAGCCCAAGTTAATTGTGCCTGAAGAACTTCACCATTTTTGATTTTCCCTGGCACATTACCTTTTTGGGTCTGTTTTTATATTACGGGAATGGGCTACAGAAAAACCGTAGGTAGGACAGGTCTTGGAAACAATTACTCCATTGATCAGAGCAAGAGAGAGCATCTTAGGGTGCCATCCACCCACAGGCTAGTGAACCCTACAAAGCTGGACCTCTTCCATCCTTTCCCAGAAAACTGCTGTACTTGTTAAAGGATACCAGGAGAGCTGAACTTCCTACATGCAGCATCCTGGCTCTTTGAGAAGTGCATGAGGAGGTTGGATAGCCTTTCACTTGAAATACAAGAACAGAAAGTTCTCCAAGGAACAAAAAGATTAACTCCTGGGTGACTCTGGCAAGTGTACTCCTGTGGTTGTTTGGGGACTAAAATGGGTTTGGGACATTTTTCAAATCCTTTTGCTGCAGAGCTTCAAGGGCAAAGTATTTGGACAGCAGGTTCATGGCATCGTTCTGGATCTTAAGTCTGTCAAGTGTGGGTGAGAGTTTTTCCTAAGAAAAACAACAAAGCTTCTTTTCAGATTGAGACTTGGACCCTTTTCCAAACATCCCTCTATCCAGGTACCAGACTAGGGCCAGTCATTTTCAGGCTCATATTGTGCCTAGTTCCTGGTCTAATGCAACCATTGACCATAAATTGAGGTTTGCTCTTCTTGGTGCTATTTTCTCTCAACTCTTTAAAAAGCGGATATTTTTGGATTCCCTTATAGTTATAGTTTTTGTTGTTGTTTTTGTGCAATTTTGTTCATTAAGTCAATTCTTTTTTTATAAACTAGAGTTTTTTTTATTGTGTTGTGTTTACTACTTTTCAACTGTTTTGGTACTTTTAAAGGCTTTCCATATTTTCTTTAAATTAATCCTGAGTAGTCTGCGCCATGGCTAAATTATTGAACCCTTTGACGAGACCTAACAGAATTGTGACTCCATGACTTGTGATGGAAATCAGTCTACCCCAATTAATATTTTGCTTTCTTGCAGGGTGGCATAAAGCCATGATGGTCCATATTGGGTATTTGACTTTTATGCCATTTGAATAATGTATGTGCAATATATCCAATGGAGGTAGCTAAAGTGAAAAAGGCCAATTGTGTATGCCAGTCAGTCACTGTGCTTTAGAAGGAGAACACACATATATGGGTCGATTCCGATTCAGGAAACAAATCCGTACGACGATTCAAATTCGTAGCCGTTTCCGTACGAATCGTACAAATCCGTCCGAATCACGTAGTACGATTCGTACGGGAAAAATGCTCCGTACGGCTATTCGTATGGGATTTTACCGAATCAGAATCGGCCCCATAGTGTGTCGTTGGTTAGCAACTCTCACTCAGAGGTCCAGATACCCTTGCTTTATCTACCGAAAATTGGGGCAACTATGTTAAAATATATATTTTCCTACATTTCCTGTAGACCCAGTGCCAACATTAAATGGCAATTTATTCAAGTTACTTTTCAAATCAAAGCCTGTTTTTTAGAGAGTGATTTCAAGTCCTTCTATTAATGTATTCATCTATTCTAAACCAAGAATGTGTCAAATTAAATGCTGTATTGGTGACCCAATGCATTATGAACAGGTTAGGAGGCAGCATTATCAGAAACAGTGCTAGAAATATTTTAATGTAAGAGCAATATATTAATTATGCACCAGACAAACATTTTTGATAGGAATATATTATAGACAATATGAAGGGAGTCCTAAGCAGGTACATGCATTTTGTTGATCATGAATCTAAAAATATTAATAACATTTAGAGACAGCTCAACAATCATTGTGTGCTGATTTTGTATGGATTTCTTAATTAATAATTCACTTGCTTTGGAAGCACTGCATGAAACTCTACACTTGATTCAATCCAGGAACCACCATTGAAGTGATAATTAGAAGTAATTCTATTATTCCTAAAAAGGGAGACAGCAGAATGCTGGCACAAAGACCAAAATGTGTGAATGTTTCCATGCTTTGATTCATCAGCCACCACTAGCTTGAAGTAGAGATGGAGATGGGAAAAGGACAATACATTCTTTCCAGAAAGCACAGATCTACATTATCCTGGTGTTAAAAAGTAGAATGTGCAAATCAGAGTGCCCAGAGTCCAGGGCCTTATTTAGGAGGCCATTATGCTGCCGCTCGGTCATTTTCATTCTAGGCAGGTACATCACTTTGTAAACCCCTGAGCTACATGATACAGGCATCAGGTATAATGTATTTATGGTGGGTTATCCTCTTGGAACTGGCCCTTCTTGCAGGGTCCTCCCCAAACTTTTTGCTTCTCCCTCCCCTATTTTTCCTGACCTGTGGCTGTTGGCAATAGGACTCTGAGCACTTTACCACTGCTGGTCAGTGCTAAAGTGCATTTGCTCTCTATGTGAATTGTTATTATGATTGGATATACATGATTGGCATATTTGTATCACCATGAAGTCCCTAGTAAAGTGCACTGGGTGTGCCAGGGCTGGTGATGACAAATGCTACTAGTGGGCCTGCAGCACTGATTGTGCCACCCTCATGAGTAGCCCTAAAATGGTGTGTCAGGCCTGCCACCGCAGTGCCTGTGTGCAGTCTGTGAACTGCCATGTCCTCCTGGTCAGTGTCCCCACTGACCAGGCCTAACCCTTCCCTTTTTGTGCACATTGGTCACCCCTATGGAAGGCCCAAGGTACCCCCTTGGGCAGGGTGTAGTGTATGTGAAAGGTAGAGCATGTACTTGTGCAGGTGACATGCTCTGGTAGTGAATTACAGCCATTTTCGTTTTTCACAGCTGCAAGGCTATCTTGCTCCGTAGGCTATCATGGGGGATGCTGGCTACAGTGGCTACCAGCATTTCATCCCATAGGAACAAGATAGGACATAAAGGTCTAGTATCCCTGAACTCAGAATTTAATAACACACCTTTTGGTAAAGGTTGTTTTTAAATCCTGTGTTTGAGAGCAGCACTTTTAGAAAGCTGCTGTTCTCTTGTCTGACCCTTCTGTGTGCCTTGGCCTGTTTGTGTATTGACTGTCTGGGTTGAGAGTGACAGGGGCTGGGGATTCCCCAGGAGGCTGACTGAGTCAGCCCTAGGCTAAATGACTGCTTTTGCAACTTGAGTGGTGGGAGGAGATAGCACCTGGGCCTGAATAGGGCTGTGCCTGCATTCCACAACGCTGGCTCCACCTCCTGCTGGGCGGCTGACGACCCTGCCCCTCACTCTGAAAGGAAAGGACAAGCCTGGAAACAAAGTGCTCAAGAAAGACCCAGAACTGGTTCAGACTGGGCTCAGGGTCCACTTGCACAAAAAGAACAAATACTTTTAGGGGTATAAATACAGGACCCCTGACAACAGAAAATTAGATCATCTTGGAATCAAGAAGGAACCTCTGCCACGGAGAAAGCTGAAACTGAAGAAGGAAGATTGTCCAGCAGTTGCTCTGCTGGATTGCCCTGCTGTTGCTTTGCTGCCAAGGAGAGGGGAAGGACTATGCTTTGTGCTGTGTCCCCTTGCTTGAAGGAATCTCCAAGGGCCTGAGAAGAGCTGGCTCCCTGTTCTGAAGTCCCAGGAACAAAAGGAATTCACCCCCAGCTTCCCCTGAGCTCTACTGAGAGATTTCTGTCCTTCCTGGAGTGCTTGGCCCATATGTGGTGCCTTGGGAAGTTGTACCTGTGTTGGGAAGCTTGAAACTAAGCTTGAGAGACTTTGCTACAGAAAAGTTATCGCATCGCTCGCTGTGGAGTGCATCCCCAACAGTGCGAGGAAATTCCCGCCGCTACGAAGGTCGAGATCATCGCAGCGCCTGTTGCCGTTGTCAGAGCGGTTGCATCCTTCGCTTGCGGGACGCACCCGATCGGTGTGGGAAGCCTAACATCGCTGCGAGTGTCGTCGCAGAGCCTGTCGTTGCTGGGGGAGAACGCCGCACCGCCTGCTTGCGGACCGCATCACATCGCTGCTAGAGTCATCGCCGAAACCATCGCATCGAGGAGCTGCGAGAGAGAAGATCACCGCTGGTCTGCGCATCGTCGCCCCGGAGATTGTCGCAACTCCAAGGATTGTCGCATCGTGCCTTTGCGAGAGCAAACTTCCTACTTCCCTACGCACCAGAATCCATACAAGTGGCCTTCCTCCCCATACAGACCGGATTTGTCGCAACACACCCGCTGCTGCAGGGGGGCTGTCGCATCGCCTCCCCAGGGTCTCAGGAGCCACGCATCGCTTGTTTTCCACCACACCAGCTTCTGCTTTTGAAACTTTGTCGCAACTAAAGGTACTGTGAGCTAAACGTGATGCAACTGTGAACTTTTCACATAACTGTGGATTCTTTTATCGCAACCTAAAGAAATTTATCGCAACCTAAAGAATTTTATCGCAACCTTAAGAACTCTTTTGAAACCATATTCTTGAACTGTGTATGTTGGATTTTTGTTGTTTTGGTCTTGTGTAGTTTAGATTAAATACCTTTATTTTTCTAAACTGTTGTGGAGTCAGTTTGTGGTGTTTTCACTGTGTTACTGTGAGGGTTGGTACAAATACTTTACACATTGCCTCTGGTTAGCCTAGACTGCTCGTGCCAAGCTACCTAGAGGGTGAGCAGGGGTTATCTCAGAGGGTTTCCTCCTTACCTGACTAGAAGCAAGGGTCCCTATTTGGACAGTGGTACCTACCCCTGCCAACTAGAGACCCCCATTTCTAACATATCCAATGCGGGAAAACCACGTAGAAGTGACGCAGTGAAATCTATTAGATTTTTACTGCACCTTTTCAAGGGCTTAACTACTTCAAATCCTTATCCCTGCTTAAAGCAGGTGTAGGGAGTGATGCAGGTCCTTCCACATTGAAAGGATACATTCTGGAATTGTGTCTGTTTTCAGACACACCCCAGCAATGTACAACTTTTGCACCTACAGATACATCAGGAATACTGACGTATCTGTAAATCCTTGCATCATGGAGCGCCGTTCAGTAAATACGGCGCATCCATGGTGTCACAAGGTGGGTGCACTGAAAAGTGTTGCATTGCTGTTTTCACACAGTTATGCAAAACTTTTCATAAATGAGACCTCAAATCATTCAGGGTTTACTTATGCCACAATGTGGTAATCAAAGCTCTATCCCATTTTAAGGAAAGATTAGGATTTGTGCTTCAAAAGCTCACAGTTTTGCCTCAATAGGATTAGTGAAGATTTAAATGAAATCACCAACTGGGGCATGATCCTTGTTCTAACATTTGGAACAAAAAGACTATTCCTCTCTTTGTTAGCGTAAAGGGAGAGAACTGTTTACATTTGATCGAAAATCCTTAGAGTAATGGATCTACACTTCGGAATGGAAGGAGACAGGTTCCCTCTCAAATCACAGGGAGAGTTGAGTACCTGTTGCTGTTGTTATCTCTGCACACTCGTGAAGTCTACATTTCAAGAAGCCTGATGATGTGTAATTTGAGAAATCTAGCATGTACAAATCATCCACTTACCAGTAGAGAACACCTGCAAAATAATTCGTCCTATATGCCATGCGTCTGGCTGCGTAGAAGATGAGTGCTAGACTTTGAGTACCCTTTAAAGAAGTGTTGAATAGCTTTGCGAGTTCCACCCTCTTCAAAATAAGTACTCCCAAAATTCTAGGTTTAGAAAAGGCCAGCATTGCAAGGTCAGACCACAAACACAAACATTGTAGAGTTTCTTTCATCCTGAGGTTGCCATCTTCTAACTCTGAAGTATCCTGACCTCTAGTGCTGGTGCAAAAGAAAAAAAAAACTGAATGGAGCTGTTCAAGGTATTACATGTAAGCAATTAATCAATGAAAACATCTTTAGTCGGAAGAAAATCCACTATTAAAGCAATTGAAAATAATTTTAGTGAAAATAAAAATAAATGTAGATGACGAGCATTATTATATCATATACAACATAGGTAAAACATACCATATAGTATAAATAAGCTAGAAAAGTTTATACATGGGGTTAGTCAAAGTGCATGGTGCTTTTTGACTGTACAGCTGCCTGAAGTACCAGACTTACACAGTGGCAAATGTAATTGTCAGTGAATTCTTGATAGCGTGTTTGATCATTTCTGAGCCTTAAAGAAGGTGGAAAATACATTCTCATATATAATCAGTCATACTCACAGAAGAAGGTAAAATGAATCATAGATTGTTTAGATACATTATTGCAAGGACAAACTCGTGAGCTGAAATTGTGCTGGTAACCACCCGGGAAACATAGGGAGTATGTCATAGTCCCTGCTCTAAATTTGAATACAAGTGAGTGCTCCTAACTCCCGTTTGTGTTCAACACGTCACCAGTTGGCACAACCCCAAAGATAGTAATAGATAGCTCCCAATGCTGGGTTTCTGTGATTCCTCATGCAGCCTGGTAACTTTACATTTTCCTAGAATCAGGGCCTGTGCTTGCTTTCTACTGGGTATCACACCGATTGCTGACTTAAAGACAATTCCTTACGCTAATCCCTTGCAAATACTTTTTTATATATGACAGCTAGGGGATTGAAATTCCTTTGACCCAGGCAAGGCCGTAAAAAATGATCGTTCTAGTCAGTGAGTTGTGCCTACATCTGAATTGTAACCTTCTGCAGGAGATGTTCACCGTTCTCGATGTCTGTTCAATGCAACCTTGATATAAGCTCAGTGTTAGCTATTAGATGTTAGCTTGACTTTTAATACATTTGTTTTAGCATTTCAGACTTTATTTTCTTAAATTGATTTCTTATTGTGTTGCTGATCCATGCACCACATTAGCCTAGCACTTCTCTTAGAGAAGTAAGCTATTTTACTTGTTTTTTGGTTTCTGAGGTATCTCAGGTATATAGGGGCATATGTATTAAAATCCCTGTTTGCGATTCTCAAATAGCGTTTTTTGGAGAATCGCTATTTGAGAATGTCAAAAAGGGATGTATGTAAAAAATCTATTTTTTTGCGATTTCTTAGAATTCTATAATTGCGATTAGCAAATTGCAAAATCGCAATTAAGGAATAATTTCCCATTCATTTCTATGGGACAGGAGGCCCATAAGAATGAATGGGAAGTCATTCTCAATTTGCGAATCGCATTTTGAGAATCGCAAATTGAGAATAATTTCAACGGTGCAAGGGTGTCATAAGGACACACTGATGCACCCCTGAAATGAACATGTGTGCGCATATGGCCCCATACATGCCCTAAGGGCATGTATGTGCGCCACATGGCACCTTCACAAATGCCAAAAAGTGTTTTTGTGAAAGGAATCGCAAATTACCACCAACTTGAAGTTGGTGGTAATTTGCGATTTCTTAAGGTGAAATCGCAAAACTTAAGTGCTTCTTGCATAGCAAGTTAAGGAATCACAAATTTTGAGATACCTTCATTTTGCAATGCGATTTGCCTCATACATACAATTTTCCGAATTTTTTTGTCGCAAACGCTGCTTTTATGCGATTTGCAACGTTTGCAACTAAAAATTCTGTTGATACATATGCCCCATAATGATTAAACTTTTACTTCCCCAGTATCTTGCAAGCTGTATTTCTTAAAGGGTAATAAAGTTTACATGACCCTCGAGCCTCTTTTGGGAGTGATGTGTTTTATGTTATGAAGGTAGCAATTAATGTAGAATTTGATTCAGGAATCCGACATGTGGGCAATTGTAAAAACCTTAAGGAAACTCCACAGAGGATCATTATGAAATTCTGTTTATGGTGAACTGATGAAAAACAAGACAGGTGTGTGGAGGGTCTAGGGGAATATTTTATGACCTGTCTGCTCACTCCCCTGTATCAATATGCAAAACACAAAAGAGCAGAACAGGTCCAGAAGTGGTGTGCAACTATCACAGCTACTGTGAGGCAACAAAGGTGGATGCGTGAAATAAGTTGTTGAGAACAACGACTGTTGATAACAGAAGACTGAAAGCAATTTCCATCAGACCCCCCTAATGGTGGAGTTAACATCACGTGGAAATTGCTGGTAATACCATACCGGATCCAACCATAAAGTGCCGGTGCGGAAGGATGTCAAAAGTATGCTTATGTGGTACATCTTAGAATACGAAAAGTGCAGTGCTCAAATAATAATAGTGAGTAAAAATGACTACCTAGACTCTAAACAATGTTTAAACAGAGATCTAAGTGTCAAGGATTAAAAACACGCCAGGTAGTGAAAATTGCATCCTGTGGCGCTGTGCAGTACGGTCGACATGTTTCAGCCTGGTGGACATTTAGCCCGGCTTTCTTCAGGACCTTAAATTGGAATAGCTACTGCAACTTCATATGTTATATTTACGTGACAGTTAACAAAAATGTACTACTAAAGAGTTACATCTATATCAAAATTTTTTGATACTTAAGTGTCCACTGAAGGGGAAGATATACGTCTTCTTCCTATCAAAAAACATAAACAGATGGACAATATGTAAAACAACACTCAAATACACACATACATCCCTATATGCACACAGAGACCGTATAGTCACACCTGCAAGGATAATTTGATCCTGCATACTAACAAGCATAATAGCTTAATCACCCTGAGGCATTTCCTCACAGTGATACTCACCCAGCATTGTGTGGGTGACGACCTCACCTCACCAGGCGACCGCTCGGGATTATGAGGCCCCGCTCTGTAGTGTAGAAAGAAGAGGACACGGTAAGCACACAACTTTACAGTGTCCAAACCAATGGCTCTACACATAAAACTCAACAAACGTGTGATAGTGCCCTACTGACATGCCATTCACTTCCAACTCAAAGACTCTTGGGGGCCGCCTCGAGATTACACAAGTTGTGATATAAGTCATGTAACAGGACTACCTGCTGACTCAACTATATACCTCTAAATGGCTTCTTTTATATTTGTCTTTAAAACACTGCAAAAGATGGATTGGCAGAAAAACTTGTTACAGACCACACCACTAAGGCAGTGGGTAGGGGTACTGGAAACAGCCTATGGGTGGCTATCTGGGCCACTCAAAGTCCCTCAGCTGTTAAGGGATACCCACACGACAGAAAAACCTCCCAAGCAAGCAGTTTGATGGAGATTGAGGATAATCCTGGCTACTTATGATCTTACTGCCTATACAGAAAATTGCTGATCTAGCGTCCTACACAAGGAACTGGCTACAGTAAAGGGAAGACACCAGGTGACTCACCTATCCGTCGATGCCCTCAATCTGGAAACGAGCGGAAGTGGAGGTGAGCAAAATTCTGCCCTTCCTCCTTTAATAGTCACCGGTAGTGGCGTAACGAGACCTCCGTGGTTTGAGGAATAGATGAACTTACGAAAGGCAACGTTGCTTCTATAACGCATGCGCGGGAATTAGAAATCACTATTCTCTTGCGCATGCGCAGACCTTCAATGACGCGCATCAAAAGGATACATGATGCCGCTTTTGTACATATGAGACAGGTAATTACCTGTAGAATCGTTCTAACTCCTGTGGCGATTAGGCTTCAAAGTTTAATATAAATTCGACTCGACACAATTTTCTATAAAGATTGGTATGCATACCCTTGTTGGAGACACTGCTCCTCTAACATGCGCCCTGTGGAGCTGACCAAAACGGGCATAGCAATTTGTTGGGGACTTTAAATTGCAAAGAAATCTGATATATAGAGTATGGGGAGGGGTCTAAATAAGATTCCCAAGCGCATGTCTCCCGTTCTGGAGACTAGTGATGTCAGTGAGAGTAGATAGTGTTACTCCATCAATTACATTGAGTTTGAAGGATTATAACATCATTTAATATGAGAACATCTATACTGGATGGAAAATTCCGTCAACCTAGGTCTAACAATACGCTATGCAATGGGATCTATTTATTAGAGTGACTGTTCTGCTTCTCTTAGGTAGAGAGGAAAATGGAGGTATCTAAAGCAGAAGTAAGACCTGCAATATGAAGGGGTGTGTACGCCATCTTTAGTCACTCTGTCATGAAGAAGTGACTGGACCCCAAGGAGAATTGTTGTATACCACAATAATGAAAGTGGATGGTGTAGTCTTCGAGTGTAAATGAAGGCCGACAGACGGGTGACACACACAATTGAGTTGAGTGAGCTAAGGGGTGCAAACTAAACTACGTTTGCATCCTAATCAAATATGACCCGCAACTAAAAAGTTGCACTTAATAATGAAAAACAAGACAGGTGTGTGGAGGGTCTAGGGGAATATTTTATGACCTGTCTGCTCACTCCCCTGTATCAATATGCAAAACACAAAAGAGCAGAACAGGTCCAGAAGTGGTGTGCAACTATCACAGCTACTGTGAGGCAACAAAGGTGGATGCGTGAAATAAGTTGTTGAGAACAACGACTGTTGATAACAGAAGACTGAAAGCAATTTCCATCAGACCCCCCTAATGGTGGAGTTAACATCACGTGGAAATTGCTGGTAATACCATACCGGATCCGACCATAAAGTGCCGGTGCGGAAGGATGTCAAAAGTATGCTTATGTTGTACATCTTAGAATACGAAAAGTGCAGTGCTCAAATAATAATAGTGAGTAAAAATTACTACCTAGACTCTAAACATTGTTTAAACAGAGATCTAAGTGTCAAGGATTAAAAACACGCCAGGTAGTGAAAATTGCATCCTGTGGCGCTGTGCAGTACGGTCGACATGTTTCAGCCTGGTGGACATTTAGCCCGGCTTTCTTCAGGACCTTAAATTGGAATAGCTACTGCAACTTCATATGTTATATTTACGTGACAGTTAACAAAAATGTACTACTAAAGAGTTACATCTATATCAAAATTTTTTGATACTTAAGTGTCCACTGAAGGGGAAGATATACGTCTTCTTCCTATCAAAAAACATAAACAGATGGACAATATGTAAAACAACACTCAAATACACACATACATCCCTATATGCACACAGAGACCGTATAGTCACACCTGCAAGGATAATTTGATCCTGCATACTAACAAGCATAATAGCTTAATCACCCTGAGGCATTTCCTCACAGTGATACTCACCCAGCATTGTGTGGGTGACGACCTCACCTCACCCGGCGACCGCTCGGGATTATGAGGCCCCGCTCTGTAGTGTAGAAAGAAGAGGACATGGTAAGCACACAACTTTACAGTGTCCAAACCAATGGCTCTACACATAAAACTCAACAAACGTGTGATAGTGCCCTACTGACATGCCATTCACTTCCAACTCAAAGACTCTTGGGGGCCGCCTCGAGATTACACAAGTTGTGATATAAGTCATGTAACAGGACTACCTGCTGACTCAACTATATACCTCTAAATGGCTTCTTTTATATTTGTCTTTAAAACACTGCAAAAGATGGATTGGCAGAAAAACTTGTTACAGACCACACCACTAAGGCATTGGGTAGGGGTACTGGAAACAGCCTATGGGTGGCTATCTGGGCCACTCAAAGTCCCTCAGCTGTTAAGGGATACCCACACGACAGAAAAACCTCCCAAGCAAGCAGTTTGATGGAGATTGAGGATAATCCTGGCTACTTATGATCTTACTGCCTATACAGAAAATTGCTGATCTAGCGTCCTACACAAGGAACTGGCTACAGTAAAGAGAAGACACCAGGTGACTCACCTATCCGTCGGTGCCCTCAATCTGGAAACGAGCGGAAGTGGAGGTGAGCAAAATTCTGCCCTTCCTCCTTTAATAGTCACCGGTAGTGGCGTAACGAGACCTCCGTGGTTTGAGGAATAGATGAACTTACGAAAGGCAACGTTGCTTCTATAACGCATGTGCGGGAATTCATTCTCTTGCGCATGCGCAGACCTTCAATGACGCGCATCAAAAGGATACATGATGCCGCTTTTGTACATATGAGACAGGTAATTACCTGTAGAATCGTTCTAACTCCTGTGGCGATTAGGCTTCAAAGTTTAATATAAATTCGACTCGACCCAATTTTCTATAAAGATTGGTATGCATACCCTTGTTGGAGACACTGCTCCTCTAACATGCGCCCTGTGGAGCTGACCAAAACGGGCATAGCAATTTGTTGGGGACTTTAAATTGCAAAGAAATCTGATATATAGAGGATGGGGAGGGGTCTAAATAAGATTCCCAAGCGCATGTCTCCCGTTCTGGAGACTAGTGATGTCAGTGAGAGTAGATAGTGTTACTCCATCAATTACATTGAGTTTGAAGGATTATAACATCATTTAATATGAGAACATCTATACTGGATGGAAAATTCCGTCAACCTAGGTCTAACAATACGCTATGCAATGGGATCTATTTATTAGAGTGACTGTTCTGCTTCTCTTAGGTAGAGAGGAAAATGGAGGTATCTAAAGCAGAAGTAAGACCTGCAATATGAAGGGGTGTGTACGCCATCTTTAGTCACTCTGTCATGAAGAAGTGACTGGACCCCAAGGAGAATTGTTGTATACCACAATAATGAAAGTGGATGGTGTAGTCTTCGAGTGTAAATGAAGGCCGACAGACGGGTGACACACACAATTGAGTATGGTGAACTGATGAACTGAGAAGTTTTTGAAGGTATCCGCAGCTGGAGATAAACATGGGTGACTCAATGTAGAGGCAACACTCTATAAGAATCATCAACATGAAACCTTCATTTTCAACTTTTCTTGTGTTGTCTTCACGAAAAATATCATAAGGAACTTGTGATTCTTGTGACTTGTGACTTTTGTAAACTCGTGTTCTTATAATGCAATCAGCTCATCCTTACATACTTCATTGAAACACTCGCAAGTAAATATTGACCTCTTGTACAAAACTATTCCGCAATTGCAAAGGATTCACAAAATCAGAGCAGCCTTTGTGCCCTCAAAATAGCCTTTGGGCATGTACAAAACCCAAATTGTAATTCGGATACATGTTACTGAATCAGAAAATCGGCTTCCAAATACAAAAAGTGGAACAGGAGTGTTTTTTTAATGTATTTATTTTGAAAACAATATTATAATGGTGAGGTGGCAATTGCAATATCAATACATACTATTAAAACAGTCACCAATGCACAGCACGTGTTTAGAAGTAACTCAGGGGCATATCATCAAGGCAGGTGAAATTATATTATTGCCGCTTTTGCGGCTGTTTTCAGCTGTAAAGCGGCGATAAATTCATCGCCCTATTAGCAAGCTGTCGCTAACATCAGTTAGCGACAGCTTTTAGGTGATAGCGAGCGGTTTGGGGCCCGCTTTGCATGTCAGCGATATTTATCGCTAATGAAATGCAAAGTGGGCGTACCCAACCTGTTAGCGAATGAAAGCAGTCACTAACGTCGCTATTCCCTTTTAGCAAGGCAGGCGTAGCAATAAAAAAAATTGCGCAAAGAGTGAATATTGCTAAAACCTAACGCCTGCGCATACCAGCTCTTAGCCATTATATCCAATGGGAGGTGGATATTCTGGCTAAGACCCTATTGGCGATGATGCATGAATATCGCTGATTTTCCAGCGATATTCATGCATTTTGCCGCTATCGCCGGTTATTTTATCGCATTGGAGATAAACGTTGCTAATAGCACGTTATCTCTGCGATAAATTCCGGCGATGCTTGGCTATAAAAAAAATTCGCTAAGTTCCTTTAGCGATAAATATCGCTAGTTGTTGATAATATGCCCCTCAGTTATTACACAGAGAGTAAAATGTACACTGTCACTGGGCAGGTCATACCATACAGCAATGCGAGGTTCCATTTCTCTGGGCGAGTGTGCCGCAACCCACCTCAAGCATCCTGCCCTGTCAACCCATCATATCTGCAATAATTATGTTAGTTACCCTGTGCTTCCACACAGCCTATCATACAGAGCGAAAGTCTGCAGAGTTTTGTTTTTCTATTCTAAACGGTAGGAAAAATCTTCTCAATGGGCTCCAAACGTCTCTGCATCTGGAAGAGGGGGGACTTAGTTCTGCATACAGTTCGAGTTGATCGTTGCAATATATAAGTGAGTCAAGACAATGTTTAAACTTTGAACATCTTCCCTACCCAAACAACAAGTAATCAGTCTCTTGGCCAGCAGCAATGGCAATGCAGGTAGCGCTTTGATGACAGTGGGAATCTCCATGGCCGAACCCAGCAAGATCATCTTGAGATTCAACAGTATTTCACAATATACTACAGGAAAAATGCCAGATGCACGAGATTGGTGTCCTGTATTCCACACCTCAAGCAGTACAAATCCTCCCATAAGACAAAACACCATAGGACCGTAGTAGTATGGTATTCATGCTGCAAGAAGTTGTAATGTATGCTATGCAGCCTGTTACTTGAGCAAAACATACCTGTCTGGGTGCAGCAGAGGTTCCAGGATTCACACGCTATCTCCAACCCATCTCCTCTTTCCATTTAGTTCTAGCAGAATCTCTGTGGGTTACTCCGATGCTGCCCAATATTGTGTGGAGATTAAGGTCCTCATTTAAAAACCCTTGTGTCACTGGTGCACTGCTTTTTTAGACACACTGGCGGCACAGTTTGCTTGCCCATATTTACAAGGCCACATAAAGTCACCGTGAGTGACTTTTCATGGAATTGTAAATATGGGCCCCTTTCAGGCATTACTCTGCTTGAAAGGGGCATTCAATGGGTGCGCTGTGGGTGTTCCCCAGCAGACATCCATGTAACCTGACACATTCACAGGTTTACCAAATGATGTAAACCTGGGAATGCGTTAGAAACCTATGTCTCACCATGGGAGGCGTAGGAGTAGTGCAGCAGGGAGAAATACTTTTACTTCTCCTCGTGTTTTGCTCTTTCCATGTGGCCTGCATTTTGCAAAACACATAGAGAGAGCAAAACGCCATTAAGGATTGTTATTGTGCAGCACAAGTGCCCCTTCCTGCACAACAATAATTATGCCTGCAACGCAGGCACCCTTGCACCATGGTGCAAGAGTGTCTATGTTGGTTTACGGCTGCTGTTATGTGAAATGCCTCAGGGGAGGATAGGCGTGAACCATATATGGTTGATACTGCACAATCTTACCAGTTTCTTTGGACGCACAGCAGCGCAGTAGGAAGGCTTGCTGCACTGTCGTGCATCGACATATCGACATATAGTAAATGAGGCCCTAATAGATGTACTTTTTAGTAAATTTTGCTATGCTTGTAGAGCAACAGGGTCTTTAAAAAGCATGGAGTGGCCTGCCTGCTTTCACCTCTGAGGTGCTAGTACAGAAATGTGTCAAAGGGAGTACATCGCATGGTCCACTTATAGTCCTCAAGCATGACGAAAGTGCCATTTTTGAATTTGTTCCCCAGTTTTGGATGCCCAGCTGCTGTATTTGTGCCTTCACCTTAGATCCATGAGCAGCTAATAATTGTGGATGGCAGTAGAACAGATGATGTTTTGCCTGTCTTTCATACTGAAACAAGCAGCAATGGATGTTTTTAGGCCTAACCCGAAGACAGGCATGCTGATCAGTGGGATAAGTGGGATGGGATATGTTATGTCTATCTCAGCTGCAACATGGAGCATGTGGGGGTCGGGTAATACCAATAGTGAACAAAATGTGTCTGTGTGCACAGATAATATAACTCAGGTTCCGTGGGTTCAAATCCCCTTATGTTGATTTGGAGCATAAGTCTTTCCCAGCTAATCTTAATCTAACCTTCTGCTCATTCCAGACATATCAGCTGTGTTTTAGGTGTGCAAAAAAGGGATTTAAGGCACACTATAGGCGGGGAACATCCATTACAACGCAACTGTTACAATGCAGTACCTTTACAACAAATCCATTACAACGCAAGTGCCTTTAAAACGCATGCTATTACATCGCGTGCTATTACAACGCAGATGCCATTACAATGCATGCTATTACAACGTAAGTACTTTATTTTTATTTTTTTAATTGTTATATTTTATAATACATTATAATATATCTTTAATAATTTTAAATGAATCTTTTATATATAATTATACATCTTTTTTAAATTAATCTTATTTCTATTTATTTTTTATATATGTATTTAAATATAATGTTTATAAATTAATATTCGTTAAAAAATATTCATTTTAATATTTAGTTTCAGTTAATATGTATTTAATAATTAGTAGTAGATTTATATATTTTGGTATAATAAATAGACTCAAAAAATAGTAGTATTTTTAATTGATTTAATTTTGTAGTAATTAAAAATATTTGTTTTATTAATTAGGTTCAGTTAATACTCATTAAAAAAATAGTAGCTATTTTTAATGTATTTTCAATTAATTGTTCATGAATTAATACTCATGAAAAAAGTAGTATTTTTAATTGATTAAATTATTAGTAATTAATAATATTCATTTTATTAATTAGGTTCAGTAAATACTCATTTAAACATTAATAGTAGTTTTTCATTTATTTTTAATTAATTGTTTATAAATTAATACTCTT
Organism: Lissotriton helveticus; assembly: GCF_964261635.1. Classification (NCBI taxonomy): domain Eukaryota; kingdom Metazoa; phylum Chordata; class Amphibia; order Caudata; family Salamandridae; genus Lissotriton; species Lissotriton helveticus. The sequence goes on along the minus strand of NC_136063.1, from coordinate 1,705,368,446 downwards.
GAAAAAAAAATATTATTTTTTAAATTTTTGTATACATATAGTTATAATTAATACATTCATAAAATTGTAGTATTTTTGATTCATAAGTTAATTAACTAATTAAAAATGTTTTAAAATTGTAAATTGTAAAAAAATGTACTTAAAAATAATACTAATTAATAATTTTATTATAATATATTGTTAATTTATAGAAATAAATATATATGAAGAATAAATGTTTAAAAAGTTTTTTTTTAAACTCTTTAAAAGTTTTCTAAAAATATTATATTATTTTTTCAAATATATAAAAAATATTTTTGATAAAAGAAGAAAACATGTATTTTAAAAAAATATTTACGTAACAATACATTTGATAAATAATATAAAATAAAATTTTATTTTTTTCCCACGCTTTACCATTGAGATCAATGAGATGAAATGTCCTTTACTTATTTCCATAGCCGCCTGTATGTTTGCCGCGGAAATCATTTTCATGTTCATTTGATGCTAGATGCGGGACAGATCAGAAGCAAATGGATCAAAAATAGAGGTAAATACATTATTGTATTAATATTAAAAACATAGGCTAAATTTATAAAGTAGAATAAACGTTTATTAATAATAAATACTATGGAATGCGAGATTGATTTTAATAATATTTATTTAGAAAATATATAAGAAGAAAAAGAATAATTTATTATAATTTTTAATAATTTTATAAATAATAACTTATGTGTATTTTACATTTAATTAAAAAAAATGATAAGATTTATGTGAAATAATATATAACATATATAAATTGTCAGTTTTTTATCTTTGTTGCTCCAGATGACGTAGACGCGTAGACGTGCATGGACGCAGCCATTTTGGTGTTCGTCGATGGACAATGCAGCAGTAAGCAGATCTGCGCTCAGGTAGGAAACATTTTTAAGTTTATTTTTAAACAGTTTCATCTTTTAATGTAAACATATTGTAAGGAGAGAATAGGTAGAAGTTATATAGGTGAGTTTTAAGGTTTTTGTCACTCCTTTAGCAAGTCGCCGATCATGTAGCTACAGTATGCCGTTGTCTGGTCACCTGTTATTAGTATTAAATATGTAATTTTAATTGTTTACAGTAATTTATATTATTGTTTAGTATAATCTGTTTCCTTTTTTTGATTTGATGTATCTGACAGTATTATCTGCTGACATTATCTGAAAAGAAAAAGAAAATGAATTTGTAAAAATATGTTTTTGCTAACTTAGAATTTTCTTTCATTTTTCAGTTTTAACACCTACACTATCCAACACTTACTTTACTGCTACACCTCCCTGGAGTTAGAATAGTAATTTAAACCCCTACACTATTATTATTATTATTATATTATTATAAGCTGTTTTGTAGCGCGCTCAATTACTCCGGAGTATCCTGGCGCGGAAAGAAAAGAAGGAAACAAAGAAGAACTAGACCGCCAATCTAAACAGATGAGTTTTTAGCGCTTTTTTAAAAGCAGTAAAGTCACCAATGCCACGCAAAGAAGAAGGGAGCGCGTTCCAAGCAGAAGCGGACTTCACCGCCACAGACTGCCCTCCCAACCGGACACGCCGGAAGCGAGGAACCTGCAACAGATGTTGAGCTGATGAACGCAATTCACGGTTGGGGGTATACCGAATGAATCGTTTCTTCAGATAGGCGGGGCCCCGCCCATTGATGGCTTTATGAGCCAGAGTTAGAATTTTAAAAGTAATCCTATGTGGCACCGGCAACCAATGCAGGCTCTCCAGGTAATTCCTGACGCTAATCTGCCTGGAGATATTCCCCAGCAATCTGGCGGTAGCGTTCTGGACAATCTGGGGCCGCTTTACCAGGTAGGCCGGAGAGCCACTAAGCAGAGCATTGGCATAGTCCAGGCGCGAGAGGATCAAAGCTCTCGCGACTGACTCACGAGCCGAGGCGGGCAAATAGGGAAAAAACTTTCTAAGGGACTTCAGGGTCCCAAAGCAGCCACCAGTTAGCTTCTTAACATGCCCCTCAAATCGGAGATCTTCCCCAAACCAAACCCCAAGGTTCTTGGCCAGGGTGTTCGAGGCACAGGGCATGGGGAAGCCGGCCGGCCACAGTAGGTCCCTAAAATCGGGGGGGAACTGGCCGTAGAGCAGAATCTCAGTCTTATCCTCATTGCATTTCAATTGGGATGACGCTAACCAATTGAAAACTGAGGACAGACAGGTCTGAATCTGCTCTGTCTCCAGAGTCTCCCCCGGCCAGGTGAACAACAGCTGCGTGTCGTCGGCGTATGCTATAATTTTGGCTCCCAAATGTTCGGCTAAGACAATCAGGGGGGTCAGATAAACATTAAAAAGCAGAGGGCTCAAAGTCGAGCCCTGAGGGACCCCTGTCCTGAGAGGTCTAGCCGATGATGAAAAAGGAGGGAGCCATACCTGCTGAGATCTAGCAGTCAAAAATGAGCTCAGCCAATCTAATGCGAGATTATTGACTCCAATGTCGGCGAGCCGGGCAAGGAGACATTGGTGGGGTACCGTATCGAACGCGGCAGAGAGGTCCAATAAAATTAGAGCCGCTCTGCCGCCTCCGTCCAAACATTCCCTGACTGCTTCCGAAATCTCCACCAGGGCCGACTCCGTGCTATGAGCAGCGCGGAACCCGGATTGGGCCTCGTGAAGAGCTCCGGATCTTTCCACAAACTCATTGAGCTGCTGGAAAGCCAATTTCTCACCTATTTTAGCCAAAGCCGGAAGCAATGAAATAGGCCGATAGTTGGTCAGCACAGCAGGGTCAGCCCGGCCTTTTTGAGCAGAGGCAGGAGCTTAGCCTGTTTCCACTCGGAAGGCACAGTGGCTGATTTAAAAGAAAGGCCGACTAAGTGTGTCACCTCCTGAACAACTACATCGGCAACAGCTGCCAACACCCTTGCCGGACATGGGTCGGATGGTGAACCCGATTTCAAAGATTTGATCACAGCAAGGGTGTCTGTCGTTGTAGGAGGGACGAACTCTGTCAACCTGGCCGATGGTACCCTGAAAGGAAGAGAAAAATCCTGCGTGGCATCTGATAGGCTAATAGCAGCAAAATTTAGCTGAATAGCCGCTATTTTGTCCTCAAAGAACCTGGACAAACTCTCGCACCAGGCCTTTGAAGCTGGAACTATCCGCTGCTCAGCACAAGGGGCAAGAAAGCTATTCACAATTGAGAAAATCTCTCAGCTGCTATTGTTGGCTTTAGCAATTCGATTGGCATAGTAGACACCTTTGGCCCTTTTAATACCAGCGTAGTAACTTCTCTGTTCTCTACGTAGAATTTCCTTGGCCAAAGGGCAATAGAATTGACGCCAAGCCCGCTCGAGTTTTTTTACAGGTCTGCTTGTGAACACGCAGCTCCGGGGAAAACCAAAGTTTAGAGGAAGTGGATCGCAATCTGCCACACCTCCCTTTAGAGGAGACCGAAACACCCGCCTCCATCCAATCGTTGAAGGACGACACCGCTGTGGTAAGATCGCTGCACAGCGCGGGCCGACACTCAATCAGGGTGGCAGCCAGAGTCTCATTATTAATTTTTCTAGCGCAGACTGATTTAGCCCTCCCAGTGGGAACACCCAAAGTTGACCATGCAAATCTGATCAGCTGATGGTCTGACCACGTCAAAACTATCCATCACTTACCCTACTGCTACACCTCCATGGAGTTAGAATAGTAATTTTAACCCCTACACTATCCATCCCTTACCCTACTGCTACACCTCCCTGGAGTTAGGATAGGAATTTTAAACCCCTGCACTTTCCAACACTTACCCTACTGTTACACCTCCCTGGAGTTAAAATAGTAATTTTAAGCCCTACACTATTCAACACTTACCTTACTGCTACACTACACCGGAGTTAGAAAAGTAATTTTGATCCCTACACTATCCATCACTTACCCTACTGCTACACCTCCCTGGAGTTAGAATAGACATTTTAAACCCCTACACTATCCAACACTTACCCTACTGTTACACCTCCCTGGAGTTAGAATAGTAATTTTAAACCCTACACTATCCAAAACTTACCTTACTGCTACACCTCCCTGGAGTTAAAATAGTTCGTTTTTACCCCTACACTATCCATCACTTACCCTACTGCTTTACCTCCCTGGAGTTAGTATAGTAATTATAATCCCTACACTATTCAACACTTACCTTACTGCTACACCTCCCTGGAGTTAGAATAGTAATTTTAACCCCTACAGTTTCCATCACTTACTCTACTGCTACACCTCCCTGGAGTTAGATTAGTAATTTTTAACCCTACACTATCCTTCACTTACCTTACTGCTACACATCCCTGGAGTTAGTATAGCAATTATAATCCCTACACTATCCATCATTTACCCTACTGCTACACCTCCCTGGAGTTACAATAGTAATTTAAACCCCTACATTATCCTACACTTACCCTATTGCTACACCTCCCTGGAGTTAGAATAGTAATTCTTACCCCTACAGTATGCATCACTTTCCCTATTGCTACACATCTCTGGAGTTAGAATAGTCATTTTAACCCCTACACTATCCATCACTTACACTACTGCTACACCTCCATGGAGTTAGAATACTAGTTTTTACCCCTACAGTATCCATCACGTTCCCTATTGCTACACCTCCCTGGAGTTAAAGTAGTCATTTTAAGCCCTACACTATTCAACACTTACTTTACTGCTACACTACACCGGAGTTAGAATAGTAATTTTGATCCCTACACTATCCATCACTTACCCTACTGCTACACCTCCCTGGAGTTAGAATAGACATTTTAACCCCTACACTATCCATCACTTACCCTACTGCTACACCTCCCTGGAGTTAGAATAGTAATTTTAAACCCCTACACTATCCAACACTTACCCTACTGTTACACCTCCCTGGAGTTAGAATAGTAATTTTAAACCCTACACTATCCAAAACTTACCTTACTGCTACACCTCCCTGGAGTTAAAATAGTTCGTTTTTACCCCTACACTATCCATCACTTACCCTACTGCTTTACCTCCCTGGAGTTAGTATAGTAATTATAATCCCTACACTATTCAACACTTACCTTACTGCTACACCTCCCTGGAGTTAGAATAGTAATTTTAACCCCTACAGTTTCCATCACTTACTCTACTGCTACACCTCCCCGGAGTTAGATTAGTAATTTTTAACCCTACACTATCATTCACTTACCTTACTGCTACACCTTCCTGGAGTTAGTATAACAATTATAATCCCTACACTATCCATCATTTACCCTACTGCTACACCTCCCTGGAGTTACAATAGTAATTTAAACCCCTACACTATCCTACACTTACCCTATTGCTACACCTCCCTGGAGTTAGAATAGTAATTCTTACCCCTACAGTATGCATCACTTTCCCTATTACTACACATCTCTGGAGTTAGAATAGTCATTTTAACCCCTACACTATCCATCACTTACACTACTGCTACACCTCCATGGAGTTAGAATACCAATTTGTACCCCTACAGTATCCATCACATTCCCTATTGCTACACATCTCTGGAGTTAGAATAGTCATTTTAACCCATACACTATCCTACACTTACTCTACTGTTACACCTCCCTGAAGTTAGAATAGTAATTTAAACCCCTACACTATCCAACACTTATCCTACTGCTACACCTCCCTGGAGTTTGAATAGTAATTTTTATCCCTACACTATCCATCACTAACCCTACTACTACACCTCACTGGAGTTAGAATAGTAATTGTAATCCCTACACTATCCAACACTTATCCTACTGCTACAACTCCCTGGAGTTAGAATAGTAATTTTTACCCATACACTATCCATCACTTACCCTACTGCTACACCTCACTGGAGTTAGAATAGTAATTTTAACCCCTACACTATCCATCATTTACCCTACTGCTACACCTCCCTGGAGTTAGAATAGTAATTTTAAACCCCTACACTTTCCAACACTGACCCTACTGTTACACCTCCCTGGAGTTAAAATAGTAATTTTAAGCCCTACACTATTCAACACTTACCTTACTGCTACACTACACCGGAGTTAGAATAGTAATATTAACCCCTACACTATCCATCACTTACTCTACTGCTACACCTCACTGGAGTTAGAATAGTAATTGTAATCCCTACACTATCCATCACTTACCCTACTGCTACACCTCCCTGGAGTTAGAATAGTAATTTTAAACCCCTACACTATCCAACACTTACCCTACTGTTACACCTCCCGGGAGTCTGAATTAATTTTAAACCCTACACTATCCAACACTTACCCTACTGCTACACCTCCTTGGGGTTAAAATAGTTTGTTTTTACCCCTACACTATCCATCACTTACCCAACTGCTACACTTCCCTGGAGTTAGAATAGTAATTTGTATCCCTACACTATCCATCACTTACCCTACTGCTACACCTCCCTGGAGTTAGAATAGTAATTATTACCCCTACACTATCCATCACTTACCCTACTGCTTTACCTCCCTGGAGTTAGTATAGTAATTATAATCCCTACACTATTCAACACGTATCTTACTGCTACACCTCCCTGAAGTTAGAATAGTAATTTTAACCGTTAAACTATCCTACACTTTCCCTACTGCTACACCTCCCTGGAGTTAGAATAGTAATTTTAACCCCTACACTATCCATCACTAACTCTACTGCTACACCTCCCTGGAGTTAGATTAGTAATTTTTAACCCTACACTATCCCTCACTTACCTTACTGCTACACCTCCCTGGAGTTAGTATAGTAATTATAATCCCTAAACTATCCATCACTTACCCTACTGCTACACCTCCCTGGAGTTACAATAGTAATTCTTACCCCTACAGTATGCATCACTTTCCCTATTGCTACACATCTCTGGAGTTAGAATAGTCATTTTAACCCCTACACTATCCATCACTTACCCTACTGCTACACCTCCATGGAGTTAGAATACTAATTTCTACCCCTACAGTATCCATCACGTTCCCTATTGCTACACATCTCTGGAGTTAGAATAATCATTTTAACCCATACACTATCCTACACTTACTCTACTGTTACACCTCCCTGAAGTTAGAATAGTAATTTAAACCCCTACACTATCCAACACTTATCCTACTGCTACACCTCCCTGGAGTTAGAATAGTAATTTTTACCCCTACACTATCCATCACTTACCCTACTGCTACACCTTTCTGGAGTTAGAATAGTCATTTTAACCCCTACACTATCCATCACTTAACCTACTACTACACCTCACTGGAGTTAGAATAGTAATTTTTACTCCTACACTATCCATCAGTTATCCTACTGCTACACCACCCTGAAGTTAAAATAGTAATCTTTACCCCTACACTATCCATCACTTACCCTACTGCTACACCTCCCTGGAGTTAGAATAATAATTTTAAGCCTTACACTATCCATCACTTACCCTACTGCTTTACCTCCCTGGAGTTAGTATAGTAATTATAATCCCTACACTATTCAACACATACCTTACTGCTACACCTCTCTGAAGTTAGAATAGTAATTTTAACCGTTACACTATCCTACACTTTCCCTACTGCTACACCTCCCTGGAGTTAGAATAGTAATTTTAACCCCTACACTATCCATCACTTACTCTACTGCTACACCTCCCTGGAGTTAGATTAGTAATTTTTAACCCTACACTATCCATCACTTACCTTACTGCTACACCTCCCTGGAGTTAGTATAGTAATTATAATCCCTACACTATCCATCACTTACCCTACTGCTACACCTCCCTGGAGTTACAATAGTAATTTAAACCCCTACACTATCCTACACTTACCCTATTGCTACACCTCCCTGGAGTTAGAATAGTAATTCTTACCCCTACAGTATGCATCACTTTCCCTATTGCTACACATCTCTGGAGTTAGAATAGTCATTTTAACCCCTACACTATCCATCACTTACCCTACTGCTACACCTCCATGGAGTTAGAATACTAATTTCTACCCCTACAGTATCCATCACGTTCCCTATTGCTACACATCTCTGGAGTTAGAATAATCATTTTAACCCATACACTATCCTACGCTTACTCTACTGTTACACCTCCCTTAAGTTAGAATAGTAATTTAAACCCCTACACTATCCAACACTTATCCTACTGCTACACCTCCCTGGAGTTAGAATAGTAATTTTTACCCCTACAATATCCATCACTTACCCTACTGCTACACCTTTATGGAGTTAGAATAGTCATTTTAACCCCTACACTATCCATCACTTACCCTACTACTACACCTCAGTGGAGTTAGAATAGTTATTTTTACTCCTACACTATCCATCAGTTACCCTACTGCTACACCTCCCTGGAGTTAGAATAGTAATCTTTACGCCTACACTATCCATCACTTACCCTACTGCTACACCTCCCTGGAGTTAGAATAATAATTTTAAGCCTTACACTATCCATCACTTACCCTACTGCTTTACCTCCCTGGAGTTAGTATAGAAATTTTAATCCCTACACTATTCAACACTTACCTTACTGCTACACCTCTCTGGAGTTAGAATAGTAATTTTAACCGTTACACTATCCTACACTTTCCCTACTGCTACACCTCCCTGGAGTTAAAATAGTAATTTTAACCCCTACACTATCCATCACTTACTCTACTGCTACACCTCCCTGGAGTTAGATTAGGAGTTTCAACCCTTACACTATACAACACTTATCCTTTTATATAACAGTATTAAAAAGGTTTTCTTTTGTTTACCTTTAAATTTGCTTTGTTGGCACTTTCAGAATAAGTTGTTTTTGGGTCTTCTTGTTTGCAATGTTCTTTCTTTAATATGTTGACCTGTTTATAATATAAAATATAAAAAAAATGTTAGTTTCACGTGCTTTTTTAAGGAGAGGTCTTAAAAGACCCTTTTCAATTGGAAATGTTTTTTTGTAAGAACTTGCATATGTTAAGCTTTTCAAATGTGCAATAAAAATTGAAAAACATTTGTCATTCTTCAAAATTTTATTTTTATGGTTTAACAGTTTTTATTGGATTGCAGCAGAGATTTAAAAAAAAGATTTTACCATGTACATAATTGTGAATTACCCAGCATTGTTTTACTGCTTTACAGTTTAATTTGTTTACCTTTGATAAAGAAGTTGGTATAAGTTGTCTGCGTTCTGTCTTCAAACTTTTTTTGATAAAATGATTACTTCACAAAAAAATATTTAGTAAGATGGAAAATTGAAAATGTTATACTGTTTAGCTTGCTAAATATTTTTACGTGTTTTAGACATTAAATCAATTATTAGAAAAAATAGAAACCTGTTACATTTTATCGTTTCAAAAGATTCCTTTAAACATTGTTGCATGTTAATGTTTAAAAATTCATTTTAATAATAATCTATTTTTAAAAACGTACTTACAACTATTTTCGCTTTATAATTGTGTGTGTTTTCAAATTTCTTGAATCAATTTTCAAGTATGGTGAAATCTGAAATATATTATTAATTTATTTTAAAAAATTGTGCTGATTTATTCACAAATATGCTATTTCTTTATATGCTATGACTTATACTTACTTTATTTTATGAGAGGTGATGTATTCTTTTTGTCGAGTTGATGCAGCTTGAAAAAGGTTAAAGTGTCAGGAATATCCGTCTGCTCTCTCTGGTAGTTAATTACCTACTCGATTCAAAATGGTGTCTTAGTTGTATTTGTAGGATTTTGTGGGTCTCGCCATAAATTTTGAGAAAAGCATTGTTTAAATGTGTGTTTTTTTCTGATTCATTTTATGTGTAAACTTATAATTTAAAATTTATATTTAAAAGTTAGTGTTTTATCCTTTGAATTGCGTTTAATCCTCCATTTTGTTTTCAGAGGTTTGGTGTGTGGGTCATGAAAAGTGTTTCAGGACTGAATTTTAGCTTCGTTTTTAAATGGCGGCTATGTTTATGTCTTAGTAATTTTTTTTCTGATTAGTTTCCGTTATGTGTTTTGTTTATGTTGATTTATTATTAATATGTATTCAATATGGTTTTTAAAGAATTATTAATACTGCTTGATTTAATTCTAATACTCGTGTAATACTTGTGTATTTATTTTAATACTCGAGTATTATTTTTGTTCACATGCTCGCTTTTGAATAAACATGTGTTTAATTTCTTTCTGTATTTTAATACACTTCCCCACCCAAAACCCGTATTTCCTTCGCATCCCGTCCCAGGAGGTATTTTACAATATTTTATAATTATTAATACTTTTTTTCACTTGAGTAATATTTAAGTATTTATTTTAATACCTGAGTATTCAATTTTTTTAAAAATACACATTTTTGTAAAAATTACCTTTCCGTTTCTAACCACATTTTAATACTCTTCCCCACCCAAAACCTCTATTTTCCCTGCATCCCGTCCCAGGAGGTATTTTGCTAAATTCATTTATATTTATTATTATTTTTTTGCGTTTTAATGGTATGCGTTATATTGTTTTTCGTTGTAATGGTACTTTTCAATCATCTAAATTACTTTGTGTTGTAATGGTATGCGTTGTTAAAACTTTTGTTGTAATGGTATTTGCGTTGTAAAAAATGCGTTGTAATGGCATGCATTGTAAAAGTATGCGTTGTAGTGTCATACATTCCTCTAGGCATGCTGACAAACAGGTATAGGATTTTTAGGAGTATTTGACCAATTTTCTGAGGCCTACTCATCTTGAAATTAAAAAATGGAGGGCTATCCAGCATATGACATGCTCTGTAATCTTAGTTATTGCCCACCAGATTTGTAGGTCGAGCCTTGAGAGCACTTGCGCTGTCTGCAAGACCTGCTGTATCTTCTTCTATGGGCTCTGGCACACCCAACGATTGCCATTAGTTGTTATCTGTGGCATTCAGAAATGCAGGGTTGTAATCCGTGCACATCTGTAACTGTCACTCTTTTGTGTGCTTTGCTCTTTCCGGCGATTTCGCTCAGAGAATGTTTTGGTTGGCCATCACACTGTACAGTTGCGATGACTCCTCCCCCCTCCTGTATGGGCATTGCAGCCTTATATACAGCTTGGTTCACTCCCACGTCACTGCTCTTAGAAGCACGGGTCTTCCTAAGTGCTCTGCCTTCATGCAGCTTGTTTTTGTTGGCCTACCTTGTTTCTCTGTGAAGCATGTTACCATATAGAAGATTTTGTCTGCACAGTGCAGTGAGCGAAAAAAAGTATATAAAGTAATGGGACATTTGAATTATTAGCAATGTTTCATGTTTAGTTTTGCCCTTCCTATAAAATCAGGTGAAAAAATAAAACATACTAAAACATGTAGTTCCTAAGTTTATTGTGAAATATAATTTTTGTCACATATTAATAATGTGGATAAAACAAGGTCTAGCGATCTTTAAAGGCTATTTAAGGGGCATGCTCCACATTGTAATGAAAAGGTGGTGTTCTAAGATTGCGGTCACACTTGCAGCACTTGCACACTGTACCAGAGCGTGGACAGAGGGATGGAGCTACCTCGATCAGAAGAAATCACTCAGAAGTACCCAAGGGACGCAAGTGAAGGAGGAGTATTAGCACAGTACGTGGGGTGTCGCTCTTCATAGCACTTGGGGGTCCATTACGATGTCGGGCGGATTTCCTCTGCGGGGCTGGCGGTGGCCACCGCCAGCCTGGCGGAGGAAATCTGCCCGACATCCACTGCCCAATTACCCCCGCCATATTTGGATGGCGGGGGGGACCGCGGCGGTGTCAAACACCGCCCGCCTGTTTTCCGCCCCGGTCGCCTTGCGGCCGGGGCGGAAAATGAGTAACATAGTGGCGGTGTCTGTTAGACACCGCCCGCCATATTACTATGGGCATTTACAAATGCTTTTCCGTGGCCACGGAGAGGCATGCGGAGACTCCCTGCGGGGGCACCTTGTGGGCCCCCTGGGAGTCTGGGGCTTGGGGGGTGCACATGGGGGTACCTATGGTACCCCCCCGCATTTCAGTGCGCGGTGCCTGTCATGTTGTGCCTTGAAATGCACAACGTGCATTTTTACCATTGCGGCGGGCGGAGATTTCAGCTCTGCCCACCGCAATGGTAAATATACAGGATGCGCCCGCCTGTGCGGCGGGCGCATCCTAATGCCAAAATCGGGACCCCCGCCCTGTGGACAGGCGGTCCACATTAGCGAAAGGGTGGCGGGCGGGCAAAGCCCGCCCGCCATCCTAATAAACCCCTTGGTATGTACCTTATTACTGGTTTAATGTTTCCTGTCAACTAAGTCTCTTTTTGCGAGACTTGGTTGCCAGGAAACCACCAGTTACTTAAAGTTCATTGAGGTGGTGAGGGCCCGGGAATTCCGGCGAGAAGAAGCACTGAAGTCGGTGCACGCTCTGGTAAACACCCCACCTCCGCCATCATATAGGTGGAGGTATTATGCCCCACAGAAGCAAGTGAGCATCACAAATGTGGTGCCATAAATAAACAAGCAAACTGTGTAGTCCCCCCTCTTTTCGGCCATCATTCCTCCACTGAATGTAGGAGTACCACAGGCCTCTGTTTTAAGTCCAACCCTGTTTAATATTTTTATAGTCCCCCTTGCACCCATAGCAGAATAGCATGGAGCAAAAGTTATATCTTACACCGACGACACCCAGCTGTTGTTTACTTGTGAGAAAGATGAGGCATTTAGATGAAACAAAATCAGCACATGCTTGGCCAAGGTATTTGCTTGGTTTAAACACAACCAACTGCTATGCAATTCGGACACATCTGAAATTATCTTTTTAGGACACATTCCTGGTGTTAAATGGCACAAATGGTGGCCCCAGAATCTGTCCCCCCCTGTAAGCCCAGTGACCACCATAAAAAACCTTGGGGTAAAACTGGACGCAGATATGTCTAAGAAGTCCCAGGTACAATCCGTGGCTGGCACCTGACTTGGGCTGTTAAAAGTGATGAGAAATTTCCTCCCTCTGCCTCCCATCTCACACAGGAAAACAGTGGTCCAAGTCATGATTACGTCAAGGCTGGACTATGTCAATGTGCTATACCTGGGTCTCCCCAAATACTTACTAGGCCGCCTACAGGTGTTACAAAATGCAGCAGCCAAGGCTGTACTTAAGGTCGGCTCCAGGACACACATGACCCCCTGCCTAAAGTTCCTGCACTGGCTGTCAGTGGAAAAAAGCGTTAACTTTAAAGCTCTGGTGCTAGCCTTTAAAGCTCTCCACAACATTGGAGCTACCTACATCATGAATAAAATTCAGCCCTATACCCCATCCAGAACTCTGTGTTAATCGACACAGCACCTGACGATCGTGCCAAAGTTCTTTCGGTCATGAAAATGGGAAGGCTCCTTTCAGGTAGCAGCCACGAAATAATGGAACAGCTTGACTCACTCTCTGAGACAGGTTCAGGATCTCCTTGGTTTTAGGCGGCTTTTAAAAACCTGGCTCTTCCAACAGTAGAGGAGGCGCCTATTGTTTCTGTTGATACTGCTTTGTCAAGAGGTTTGAGTCAATGCCGGGACTGGAGTAGCCACGCACTTTACAAACACCTCACAACATAACATGACATAACATAACATAACATAACATAACATAACATAACATAACATAACAGTGGGTCTTATCCCTGGAGCGCTTTAGTATTGACTGTATGGATGCAACATTGTAGGCCAAACCTGTTGCCGATCGAATAAGAATTAGGGGCCCTGTTACATTTGTGGAATTGCTGTTTTTGAGGGTGGTTTAGCTGCCTGTATCATACTTCGTTGATTGAGTTTACGCTGTGTATTATAGTCTTAAAATAGCATCTGTTGTTTTCATTGGGTGTGGCAGAATGCACGTCAGAGCACCTTTCTGGCAGTAAACGACTCCACAGCTTAGAGGTATTTCCCATGAAGTAATATATTGCTTGCAACCCATTCACTGCTGTAAATGAAAACTATTGCAGACCAATAGAAAAAGTCAGGTAGCCCAGCATAGTGGCACTCTTAAAAATTCCATCTACTTTGTTGCTCAACGGCAAAACGGTCTTACTCCTTTGAAAGCAGAGAAAATCAGAGCACATGAAGTGAGATTGCCACAATAGTCAATGCCACTTCAACATTTGGGGAAGACATTAAAAAGCGAGTCAGGTGATGCCTGCAAACTGCGGTGTGCCACTGAGGTTGTCATGTCTATTCATATATGCCTAATCCACTGCTCTTTTGTTGGGTTTTCTTTACACAAATCATTGTTTTGTAGGAGTTGTGCACTTTGTTCCATTTGGTCCATATTGACTGAAAAACTTGATAACAGATGTTAAAGGGAAAACGCAGGAATTAATACAAGTTCTCTGGCATTTAGGGAGTGTTCTGGCAACAATCAATATGATGTGTTAGTCTTAGAGAGATGCAGGAACTTTAGTGCTGTTATATATGTATATCACACTCCTTTCCGTATGATGCAGGCTTGCCTTCAAAGACGAACACAAACCCAGATATCGTGCAAAAGTAATTTTATTCTTCCTCACCAGTCGCCATTACGCGTTTCGGCTCACTTGAGCCTTGATCACATGACAGAGGCGAGTTGTACTAGTGCAATACTTAAAGTTACAGTGCCTCAAAAATTGGTCACATGTTGTTAATCCAAATAGACACGGAAAACAGACTTACATTCATTAGTTCCTCATCATGTCAACATTACGAACTTCGAAGCAATCACAATTATTACAATTTGCAAAAAAACATTTCAATCGATGTCATGATGCTTTGAAAAGTTGATTAAATCTATCCAACGATGATTTGGTATACTCATTGATTTTTCAGAATATTGGTAAAGTACCAGACAGCCATTTTTCACCCTGTTTTCAATTATTCTAACATTGTGATAACGGTTGAATCCCTTATTGATTTGTGTCTTCTTCCTCTATATATGTTGACAACATTGTGAACTCCTAACCCAAATGTGCAAAAAATACATAAAGTGCTTAAGTGTGGTGCAAAATGTCCTTAAAAAAAATATATTTTTTTGTTGGTGTATATGCAGTTCAGAGATCAATCAGTTGATTTTATTGATGGCTATATTGATGGTCTGTCTTGCATAGCTTTTCATCATAATTTCATTTGTAATTATCCTCAGTTTGCTACTTTAACCCGAAGTAATTTGGGGGCGTGGCTTTGGCGCTACCGCAAGATGGCGGTTTCCCTGTAAGCTCCGCACGTCGGCGGGACTCGCTTACGGCAAAGAGCCGTCTCCTCATCCAGTTAACCCACCGGAACAGCGGAATTTAGTGTCGGAACATTCAGTGAGCAATTTGTTTTCTTTTTGCTCGTTTTTTATCTTCAAGTATCACCGCAACGGCTCCTGCTTGTTCTCACTCAGCTGCGAGTGGCCGCTATTTTGTGCCACCCGACTCGCGTTTTCTTTTAGCCAGGTAGCATCTGAGGCTTTCCTTCTACAGCGCTGCTTATTTTACTGGCGATTCAATGTCTTCCTTTACTTTTGCAAGCATGGATGCCTTTACTGCTGCGACACGACGTACTCCTCCTCTCTGATGCCCTTATTTGCCTTGCAACCAAACTATCTGTAATTGGATGCCACCTTGATACTGCTCAGGTACTATATATTTTTTTTTTGAATGTGCGCTTTTTCTACATGGACATTTTGCCCTTCCCTCAGGATTTTGGTACTGCACTTGCAATGTCCTAACGTTGCTAAATATATAGAATTTTGCTTTCGTGTGGCGATTTGGGCTACACCACTTTCCCTTCCCATAGCCTTGCTTTTCGCTGTTCTGTTTAAGGGAGTGGGCGGCCGTCTTCATTGACCGCTGAGCCCATTTCTCCCTACATATTTTCCTAGCAGGCTAGCGGGGGATATTTGAGAACTGATTTCTCTATTACCAAGTGTGGATGAATTTTTCTCTTCCTTTGTACCAATACTTCTCCTGAGGCATACCATTTGCGCACATCCTCGCTGTATCATCTCCTATCTCCTTTATCTATTACAATGGCAAATGAGTCACATTCGGCTCGGTTCTCTGTAACTGTCACGAAGCCTAAAAGGCAGAAGAATGATCCCCCGTCACCTATCTCATCATCTTCTAACCCGGTGTTAGACTCCATTTTGGATGAGGTGCGAGGCCTCCAATCCTTCATGACTGCCACAAATGGGAAATTACAACAGATAGAGGATAGATGGATTGTTATGGAGAGTAAAGTATTAGACCTGGAGCAACGTGTAAGTGACTTACAGGATATGTCCACTAAAATTCCTGCACTTGAACTGGAAACTCATAAATTGAAACTTCATGCTGAGGATTTGGAAAATTGTAATCGTCGCAACAACCTACGCTTATACGGTCTTCCGGAAAATGTTGAAGGTCCTAATATGGTTCTATTTCTACAAAAATGTCTTCCTGAACTTCTCAATCTACCAGCTACTGAATCTCCCCTCAACATTCAGAGAGCTAATCGTCTGGGTCACCCTACATCCAATCCTGCTAGACGTCGAGGAATTATTATGTTGTTTCTGGAGTTTACTGAACTTATGACTGTTCTGAAAACTGTTAAACTATGACGTCGTCTCACTTGGTCTGGTTACAATATCTTCATCTCTCAAGACATCTCTAATGCGACTAATGCAAGTCGAAAAGAATTCTTGTCTCTAAGGCCCCAAATGAGAGCTCTCAACATTCAATATGGTATCCTTCACCCATGCCTCTGCAAGATTACTCATGAAGGCCGCTCTCGAACTTTCGAGGACCCTGGAAAACTTAAGCTGTTTCTCCAGTCCTTTTCTTCCACTGGAATGGACACTAGCACTTGATATTCTGTTTGTTCTTATTTTTTGCTATATCTCTTTGTTTATCTGATTTATTTTTTCTGAAACATTGCTTCTCTCTTTCTACATTTTCATCTAATTGCGTTTTTTTTTTTAAATTCTCCTCCTATTTCCGTATCTTCTTTCTCATCTACCTCTCTTATCCACCCTGTTCTACTTGTCAAGGCTCCTCTCGCTCTACTCCCTAGTTTTTTTCTATGTAGTCCGTCTTGCCTCGTGTCACTATGCTCCCTTGTCATTGCTCTTTCTTCTTCTTACAGATCTGTCTGTCCTGCTTTGATCTGTGTACGCCTTTCACTATTTTTAACTTCTCTCTTTTCTTTTCTTCCCCCTGTGTTCTGTCCTTTCTTCTTTTTTCTCTCTTATCTTAACCTTTCTTGCATTATGGTACTTATATGTTGTTTTTATATCTTGGTAATGTAGGTCTGTATGTATTTTGTTCCATATATAATTCTCTTTTGTGGTGTGTTTCTTCATTTAGTTCCATCCCTGAAGTTTGTCAACTCCGAATATGTCTTATCTCCCATGCCCTACATTATGTGTAATTTTGTCACGTGGATCGTTCGTGGTCTTGGAAACCCAGTCAAGCATCAAAAGGTACTGTCTCACTTATCAAAATTTAATTCTCAGATTTCTTTTCTTCAAGAAACACATTGTACTGATGTTGAATCTCTTAAACTGAAAAGACAATGGGTAGGCCAGGTGGTATTTTCTCCTGCTTCCCATAAAAAAGGTGGTGTTGCTATAATTTTCCACAAGGCTTTGGCGGTGCAAATTTTGTCTACACAAAATGATACTGATGGGCAATGGGTAATGGTAAAGATTGTTGTTCAGAATAAAACATTGGTCTTATTGAATATTTATGGTCCTGTTAAACCTGACCCCAAATTTTGGAATGAGATTAAGGTTCTTCTTTCCTCGATTGATTGCCCTAATATTATTGTTGCAGGTGATTTTAACCAATGGCTAGACCCTTTTTCAGACAGATTGTCCAAATGTAAATTTCAGCCCGATAAAACCTACAAACCTTTCAATCGGCCATTGCCTCTCGACCAATGTATGATGTAGGGAAGACATGTAACCCTGATGTATGTGAATTTACATTTTTTTCTAATGTTCATCATACTCATTCCAGAATTGACTATATTTTGACTAGTAAATCTTTATTGCCCTCTATCCATAAATCTGAAATTGGCTCTATCTTTATATCTGATCATGCCCCTGTATATGCTGTCCTTGATCTTACACATGTTTCCTCTAATTTTAGTCATTGGAAGCTTAACACCTTTTTGTTGGCATATCAAGTTTTTATTACAGAAGCGTCTTCCTTTATTGAAGAATGTTTCAGATACTTATATTCCTAACAACTGGGATGGCTTTAAGGCTGCCTTTCGGGCCTTTACCATTTCTTTTATCTCTAAGAAGAAAAAGGCCTCGAAGAATAAATATGAAGATCAATTACATAAACTTAAAGTATTAGAGGATGTTTATTTTACCTCCCGCTCCTCTGATGCTCTTCATGATTTAGTTAAGGCAAAAACTGAACTTAACAAATTGGCAATAACTGAAGCATGTAATATTTTGCTTAAAGTTAAATCTAAATCTCATGGTGGACAAAACAAGGCTGGAAAAATGTTAGTTAATTATTTAAAAGTAAAATCGCAACGTAAGACTATTGGCCCCGTTTTGAATGAGTCCACTAAACATTTAGCTTCATCCGATAAGGATATTGCTGCGGTTTTTCATCATTACTATAAATCCCTTTACTCTGATGACACTTTTCCCACTACTCAAAATTTGGAAGCCTTTTTCTCTGTTTTGCCCTCTCCTCCATCTCTCCCTGATGAATTTACCATGTTAGATAAAGACATTTCCTCTCAGGAGATTCTTACTGCTATCAAAGCCCTAACAAAATGTAAAGCCCCTGGACCTGATGGTTTACCTATTGAGTTCTATAATTCTTTCCACTCTATTTTTGTCCCTAAACTCCTTCAACTTTTAATTCCTTCATTGCAGACGCAAAAGCTTCTGGCTCCTTTATGGATGCTTTAATTGTAATAATTCTCAAACCTGATAAAGACCACCCCCTATGTAAAAATGATCGCCCTATTTCATTAATTAATTATGATTGCAAAAATGTTTGCCAAAATTCTTGCTTCTCGTCTTGACACCATTATCCCCCTCCTGATTAAAACTGATCAAGTCGGATTTGTGAAGGGCAGATTGGCATCTGATAATGCCCGCATGTTTGCTAACATCATTTCCTATGGCAAACACTACAAATCTCCTTTTGCAGCTTTGTCCTTGGATGCTGAAAAAGCATTTGATCGTAATAATTGGCAATTTATAGTTCAGACACTTCAATGGTTTGGTTTTGGGCCTTCTTTTATCTCATATGTCAAACTCTTATATTCCTGTCCCCGAGCAAGCATTTTTATTAATAATGAATTTTCCAGGCCATTTTCTTTGTCAAGAGGCACACGGCAAGGTTGCCCCCTCTCCCCCCTCCTTTTTATTTTATGCCTTGAACCATTCCTGGAACGCATCCGTGTTAACTCCCAGATTGCAGGTTTCAAGCATGGCTCTGTTGAATCTAAAATATCTGCATATGCATATGATATACTCATTTATATGTCTAACCCTACTGACTCTCTCCCTCATTTTATAAATGAAGTACGATTATATTCCAGTATCTCTGGATATAAACTTAATCTTTCTAAAACAGAAGTTGTACCCCTAAATGCTACATGTTATCAATTTATGTTTCCTGACTCTAATTTCGCTTGGTGCCCCACAAAAATTAAATACCTTGGTATCTTGTTTTCGTCCTCTCTTAGTGACACCATTAAATTCACATTTTCTGCATTATTTGATAAGATCCAATCACTCCTTCTCATATGGTCTCCCTTGTACCTTTCATTGTGGGTCAGGTTGGATACTATTAAAATGATGATTGTTCCTCATATTTTCTATACCCTATCTATGCTTCCTATAAAAATTCCCAATACTAATTTTTCCAAAATTAATTTTATATGTACTAATTTTCTTTGGAACAATAAACACCCGCGAATTGCCCTACATAAACTTATACGTCCTAAAGATGAAGATGGTGTATGTTTTCCAGATTTTTCAACCTACCATTCTGCCTTCCTGCTTAAACAATCTTTCGCACTGGCCTACGATTTTATGGACAACCCTGTTCCCAAATGGGTTCTTTTTGAACACTCCCTCCTGAAAGGCTTTTCTTTTCAACAGATACTTTTTATGTCAAATTGTACCTTTATATCTACTAGTCCTATTTTAAAATGTTCCCGATCTCTACTGTACAGTACTTTTTCTATTGGTTTTACCCCTCTTCAATGTTTCTTATCTTCTTGTGTATGGTTTAATAAATTCCTCAAGTTTAAAGGTAAATCATTTTACTATAAATATTGGAAAGAAAAGGGTATTGTTTTTGTTCACCAATTTTTGTATAATTTTATTATTATTCCTTTCTCTACCCTCCAAACTACTTACCAGTACCTGACTCTTTCTTTACTGAATATGTCCTTATTGCTAATGCCATACAGTCTCAACTAAATACTTTATCCCTTTCACATATCACACTATCTTTAACACCCTCTACTCCTTTATTCTCTTTATTTTCAATACACAGACCTAAAGCTGCCCTTGTGTATAAGTTACTAATGTCAAATGTTTCTGAAAGATCTACATCTTCAATTGAGATTGCATGGGAAACTGATTTGTCCATTTCATTATCTATTGCTACATGGGACAAACTTTGGTCCAAATTATTTAAAGTTTCTGCGGCTGCTCGTATAACTCAGGGGCATATTACCAACCAATAGAGATAATTTTTGTCTCTAACTTGTTTAGAGACAAAACTTATCGCCGCAAATCGGCGATTTTTATCGCAGATAAACCTTGCTATTAGCACGGTTTATCGCAAATGCGATAAAAAACGGCCACAATGCATGAATATCGCTGAAAAGTCAGCGATATTCATGCATTATCGAGCAAATGCTCTTAGCCATGTTATCCACCTCCCATAGGATAACATGGCTAAGAACTGCTCAGGGCAGGTGTTAGCTTTTGGAGATATTCGCACTTAGCGCGAATATCTCCAAAAGTTGGTAATAGGAGATAGCGATGTTAGCAACTGTTTTCAGTCGCTAACATCTTGGCACGCCCACTTTGCATGTCATTAGTGATAAATATCACTGACATGCAAAGTGGGGCCCAAGATGGTCACTATCTCCTATTAGCTGTCGCTAACTGGTGTTAGCGACAGCTTGGTAATAGGGAGATACTTTTATCTCCGCTTTCTTGGCTTTTAAAGCCAAAAAAGCGGAGATAAAGCCCCTTGATAATATGCCCCTCAGTCTTTGTATTTTATTTATCAAAGAGCTGTTATTACTCTTGTTGCTATTTGTACATTTTCACCTTCATCATCTCCTTTATGCTGGTCTTGTACCTCCGAAACGGGCACACTCACACACCTTCTTTATCAATGTTCTAATGTTTTTTCTTTTTGGACTTCTGTTTGGAATATTTGCATGCTAGTGTTTAATTTTACTACTACTTTAACAATACAGAATGTTTTTCTTGGCTCTTTATCGCCTAATGTTGCTGTTACATCTCCTCCTTCTAGATTATTTGATCTCTTTATTGCATTAGCTTTTAAAGTCATTTTATCCTCCTGAAAAGACAATTCAAATATTTCATTTCTGACTTGGTGGGATTTGCAATGAACATAGAATTGATTCTGTTTCTTCCTCCTCTCTTTCTCATAAGATAAAATCAGATCTTCTTTGGCTTCCTTTCACTACTTACTTCTCCTCACACTCTCCTATGCATTAATCTTTTCTTCTTTTTCCCTTAAATATTACTGCACATTATACATTTCTTTCTCTTTTTCCTTTTTCTGTCTTCCTTTCTTCCTTTCCTTTTCCTATCGTTCTCTTCTCTACTTTCCTTTTCTTTCTCTCTTTCTTCAAACCCATATATATATTTGATTGAATTACTATTCTCTAATTTGTATATATTGATTGTGTTTACTATGATATTTCATTGACTTTTTACCTTGTACTCATTTGTTGTTTCTCTCTTGTTTGAAAACCTAATAAAAAATGTACTAAACAAAAAAAAAACTGAAGTAATTTGGACATGCATATTCTGGATTGACATATAGGCTTTGCTGATCTTTAATTTAGTTCTTGAACAAATCATTGTTTTATAGGAGTTGTGCACTTTGTTTCATTTGGTCCATTTTGACTGAAAAACTGGATAACAGATGTTAAAGGGAAAACTCAGGAATTAATACAGGTTCTCCGGCGTTCAAGGAGTGGTCTGGCAACAATCAATATGATCTGTTAGTCTTAGAGAGATGCAGAAACTTAAGTGCAGTTATATATGTATATATGCATGATTACAGCAAAGAGGCAAAGAAAGGAATGGGCATGCAATGTGCATTGTATTGTTTCCTACAGGGGATCATTCCAAGTAGGGAAAGGATTAGCTGGTGATTAGCAATCCAACACACCTGGGGGCATATTATCAAGCACGAGGATAAAATTATCGCCACTTTAGCGGCAGAAAACTGCCGCTAAAGCGGCGATAATGGACTTGATAATATGCTGTTGAGAATTCCCATAGAAGCCCATGTTGACACCAGAACATGGGCTTCGATGGGAATTCACAAGGGCGTATTATCAAGCCCATTATCGCCGTTTTAGCGGCAATTTTCTGCCGCTAAAGCGGCGATAATTTTAACGCCCGTCCTTGATAATATGCCCCCTGGTGATTTATTCAAAGAGGAGTCAAACCCCTCAAGAAAATTAAACTCCACTATATAACACTTCACAACAACCAATCCCACTCCACATAATTCCAATACATTACTTACTATACACATAATTCCACTGCAGACCCACATACATCCACTCCTCAACAAATAAGTAAAACATATTTATATTTACAATGCCAATCACTGTAACTCTCTTTTTCTAAATGATTAGTCCACTGGAGACAAAAACGTACGTAAAGAAACATTGTCATTTACAACTCCAATGGCTCTAACTTTCACAAATGCAAGACTAATTGCATTGCAAATGCTTGTTATTTCATATAGTTGAGCGTGCTTCTTCGTGTACATAGTTGACCAGGTATTGAGAGAGTCTGTGCATCATTCTTTTGGGTAATATGAGGTAAAGGTGTTCGTGTTGTTTGTGAGTGGGAAGATCTGGGAAGTCTTCCAGTGAGTCGTTACACCAGACCATTAGTGGCTTTAGAACCAACTCAGAAAGAATAGGTGCGAATAGACAACACAGGCAGTGTCCACAGGAACGTATAGACTTTGTGGAGTAACATTGTTGATTTTAAATCTCTCCGTAAGAGCTTCATATAAAAATTATAACTAAGTCCAAGAATGTCTGAGGCATGCTCATCCTGTTGTGTATTGAAAAAAGGTAATTCAAGAGAGTCAGATGCTTTGGTTACATCTAACAATACTACAGCAGCAACCATCTCAGGATCCAAATAATTGACTAACACAAAGTATGCAAATTATGGTATGTGGAGTGGCTTGAAATAAAGCCACTTTGATCCAGTTTCACTAGGTTTAATAGTAATGGGGATAATCGGTTAGTACTAAGTTTGGTTAGAATCTTCACTTTGCAGGCAATCAGTGACAGCGGCCTATACGACTTTCATTTATGAGCCGGCTTATCAAGCTTTAGGAGCGTTAGCAGCAGAGCATGGAGAGGATACATTTTCGCTGGAGTAGTGCTCCTTCATACTCCGCTAGTAAGTGCTGCGCAAGGATATCAATATAGCATTTATAAAATGCGACTGGTAGGCCATCCGACCACAGTGCTTTACCCATCAAAGCCCTGCTATTACTATTTTGATCTCTCCTACTTCAAAGGGCTGTTTTAGGAATGACCTGTGTGCACCCCTTGCTATGCTATGGTGGTATCTTGGAGGTATTCATTTTGTCTGAGCCAGCACACAGTTTTTTGATGCGCCTGTTCTCTATTTCCATTATATCATTAGCGGTCCATGGGTGCTTTATCAGTGTTGCTTCCCAGGCCGTTCACACTCACTGGACACACAAGTCTGGGCCTATTAACCTTGGTATTTTCTTTCTCTTTTTGTTACTTCCATGTATTCAGTGAATTTAGCCCTGGTTGCTCATGCACAGAGTTACTCTTTCCCAGGGCAGGGTCACTTTCCAGTTTCTTTATTTCAAATTCAATCCTTTCCAGATGTCAATGGAAAGTGGACTCTGCTTTGTTTTGCAATACAAAGGGCCATACGTACAAGGACTGGCGATAACTACCGCTAACGCTAGTTAGCAGCAGTTTTGCCACCGCTGTGTACCACTGAAAACTATTGCCTTGTTAGCGACATTTTACAAGACGTCGCTACATGGCGATAGTTTCAGGGATCACCGGTGAAAACTCCTGGTAACATTAGCATGATTGCGATAGGAATTCCGGCGTTAGCAGGTGAAAACTAACGAAAGGCCCATTAGAGGCCAGAGACCCCGGGGAAGAAGAAATGCAGGGCTACTTCTATGAAATGAGGCGCATTGGAGTGCAACACCAGTGATGCATCATTTCTCATTGCACACTCTTCGCAACACCATGGTATGCAAAAC
The DNA here is from genome assembly GCF_964261635.1 of Lissotriton helveticus. Taxonomy (NCBI): domain Eukaryota; kingdom Metazoa; phylum Chordata; class Amphibia; order Caudata; family Salamandridae; genus Lissotriton; species Lissotriton helveticus. The sequence goes on along the minus strand of NC_136063.1, from coordinate 1,705,344,006 downwards.
CTTGAAAGAACGGACGGTCCCCAGGGTCCGGAGGGCTCGCGCGTCCTGTGTCTGGAACTTGAATGCCTTGCTGATTCTAAGTCTGGAGCCTGGATGCCTCACTGATCCTGCAGCTGGAGCCTGGATACTTCGTTGGACCTGTGTCTGGAGCCTGGATTCTTTGCTGGACCTGCGTCTGGAGACTCAAGCCGTGGCGGTAGACATCGAGGTGTGGTGATCGCCCTTACCTGGTGATGAAGTCTTTCATGTCGCATGGAGACAAGTTGCTGACTGGGTGTGAGTGTTTGATTGGTTCAGATGCTCCGTCCATCACCACCCCCTTTTGTACCGACCTGTGTGAGAAGACCGCATTGAACCCCTTGGAGCTGTGAATGGTAGAGGCGCTCCTGCGCACCAACGGAGGGAGGTCTGCATTGCATACTACGATCCACCACAACACTGGGGTGCACGGAGGGGATTACCAATCATGCCTCTCTGCATCACAGGCCGGAAGAATTTGCACTGGCCGGACGTTGTGGACTGTGATGCCCTTGAGCTGCGCTGAACTTGTGTAGCGGGAATACTGCAACTTCACACCTAAAGGGGCACTGCTGCATCACCTGCATTGGGAGGTTCCCCAGCTGACTTGCCGGCGACTGCTGTACCCAGGCTTGTGAAATCCCACCAGGCTTAGGCTCCGGCTGGCTGAGTCACAGATTTGGAGAGAGTGTGGCTGACTCTGCCACGATGTCAATGTCCAGGTAAGGAGAAGGTGGGAAGCATTGCAGAGGAGGGCTGGGGGTCTAGCACCTGGTGTGATGCACCCCCTGTGGCGACTCATCTGCAATGACGGTAGAGCACCACCCCAATGCTTTCATGCAGCGCCACAAGAGGGAAAATCATTACATGATGATAACTTTCTGATGTAATCGTGCATGTTTCCTTTGCAGGCGGGAGGGTGGGTAAGTTCTGCTCTACTCACGGAGCAGTGCAGGGGCGGAGTGGTATGCCCACTCAAGTTTGCAATGACTGTTTGGTCAGCCCGTTTAGGCCGCCCAAAGCAGTCATACAAACTTACCTGTTCACAATTCAGGCTGCATTATAGCCTGCATGGAGAACAAGCCCATCCCTCCAGCCCCTGACTGGATCCCTTGTCACGGTGTTCAAGAACAACCCCAACACCGCATTGCAGTGTTGTGATTGGCTTAGGGGAGGGAGCCTGGCTGCCTACTTCCTGTTCCTGGAAGCAGACTCAGGAGAGCAGGAGCAACAAAGACACGGGACCCACGCTCGAGGTAAGATTTACATTTTTAAAATATTTACAATACCCGCTCGCACACACAGCCCTGCATCCCCGCCCCATCCAGTATCTTTTCCTGCTTTTCCCACCTCCCAGCTGTCCAATTCCCCCACAGCACTACTCAATGGTGGCCGATTTGTGCTCATGCGCAGCGGGCATACCACTGGTGTGCCAAAGGTATATATGATGTAAAAATGCATACCATTGCATTGCATTCCATTACAATGCATACTAATACTACGTATATTGCAACAGTAGGGAAAGTGCTAGATAGCGGAAATGAAAAAATTACTATCATCACTTTAGTAAGTGTAACCCTAAAACTAACCCTTCACCCCAAAACACACCCTGAACCATAAAAGTCATCCTTGGGCCCCCCAAAACACACCCTAAAATTCATATTTGACCCCAAAACACGCCACAAATTATATATTTGATCAATAAACACCCCCCAATTTCATATTTAACCCCATATACACCCCAGATTTCTTCTCTGACCCCAGTCACAATGCGTTGGAATGGCATGCGATGTAAAAGAACCTGCGTTATTGAAGTTCAGTTGTACAGGTATTGTATTGGACGTGTCCCGTACCAAAGGTAAGCCAAAGGCAAGCCCATCTGCGTCAGTCTGCCCCTCGACCGCGCTCAGCACCCAGGACCCTTCCTCTCGGACACTCCACCACAACAATGCCTGCAACCTCCTCGCCATCAACTCTGGATGCCACATCGCCTGCCAGGACCAACATCTGCTCCGGACCGGACATCGCCATTGCCATCACTGATGGCTACTAAATCACTTGCAAGGACCACACATACCATCAAGGAGGAGGCATTGCCATCACCTGCATGAGCACACTCTGACTGACCACGCACTGTAATGACCCAACAGTGACCATGGAACACCTCATCTGCCAGATCCGGACCAACCCCAAGCCCATCCTCTACCGCACCCACATCTGCAGGCCCCCTGGGCCATGGACCCCCATTCTCGAATACCATTGTAGACCACATTGCACCCCTGGCTCTCCCATCCCCCGAAACACATCCAATTCGGTGAACTCTAGCTACACCTGGACAACCCCTGTGACCTGAACACCACCCCTTCTTGGGGAAGCTCGCCTACATCAGACTCAAGCAGCTAGTCACTACATCAAGCCACATAGCAGGACACAAGGTATAGAATGTCTCCTTTTTTTTTTTTTTTCGGGTACTCCTCCGATGAGAACTCTGGCAATGATAGTCGCAGGGGTTCCTCAAGCAGTGACTCCAGTGTCAGTACCACCTCTAATAACAACCGCCAGCAAAGGCGTCCTAATTGGAACCAGGGCTTCCAACAAGGACCCATGTTTCACGGACCCCCACAAATGCTGCCTCCTTGGCAATACCCTTTCTACCCGCAAGGACCCACTCAATTCCACCCCCAGAATCCTTTTCACGACAGAGGTTGGGGCAGAGGAAAAGGGCGCAAGCGGAGCGGCACAAGAGGAGTACAGTGGCAAGTTCAGCCATCGACATCCGCCCCGATGGAAACCAGGAGTGTAGCGAGGGGGAGAAGAGCCTAGTAGTCAACCTCTCCAATAGAGTCCTCACTCCCATTGAAATGGCTACCCTTGAAAAAGGTCTAGGGTTTGTCCCTACCCCCACCCCGGATAGCTTCACAGAAATGTGCGAGATCAAACAACTCTTTCGCAAAGTACGACTTAGGGCTTACTTCCAGGATCAGCCATTCACTGAAAAGACTGATACGGGGCTACGCAACCCCTCCACATTTACCCCCACAGATGGGATGGTCCCCCCAGAGGTGTTGACATTTGAGAAGGCTGTACTTAAGTCCTTGGATAATAAACCAAATACCAACAGCTACGATAATCTGAGCAGAGCTGAAAGACAAGCAGTTTTATCCCTTGGCAATGACACTTCCATCGTCATTAAACAAGCCGATAAAGGAGGAGCAACTGTCATACAAGACGCCACCGATTATGACACAGAGTGTAAGCGCCAACTGGCTAACTCTACCCATTATAGACCCCTTCCAGCTGATCCAACCAAGAGATTAACCACAGACATCTCAAGTCTCATCATTGAAGGCGAAGCCAATGGTTGGATCTCGAAACATGAGGCAGAGTTTCTTCTGACGACAGACCCAGTGGTCCCTTATTTTTACACGCTGCCTAAAATCCATAAAGGGACCAGCCCAGTCCCAGGGAGACCCATTGTCTCAGGCATCGGCTCATTATTAGAACCTTTATCTAAATTTTGTGACGTATTCCTTCAACCCATTGTTAAGGAAATACCCTCCTTCCTACAAGACACAAGAGATGTCCTACGCCTCATAGAATCGATCGAAGGTAAAGAAGATGTGGACCCACTTCTTACGCTTGATGTGGAAGCCTTATACACTAATATTCCCCAAGCAGCCACACTAGAGGCCGTAGAATCTGCTCTGATGCAGCAGGAATGGTCCTCGCCCACCCCTATATCATTTATTATGGCCTGCGCGAGTATCGCCCTGACGGAAAACTTCTTCCAATACGGCTCTCAGTTGTACCATCAAATCAGGGGTACTTCGATGGGTTCGACTTTTGCTCCTAGCATTGCCTGCATCTACATGGCGGCCTTTGAGAACCAGGTTATCTATCCCGACTCTAACCCCTTCAGACAACATCTAACATTATGGCGTCGGTATATCAACGACATTCTGATACTATGGAGGGGTGACCGAGAGAGCTGTAATCAGTTCTGCACTTGGATCAACCAACAGAATCCCTATTTGAAATTTACAGGTACCATGTCAGAGACAGCCCTGCCTTTTCTTGACCTCACGATACGGCTGGGACCAGCAGGTCTAAGCACTACTCTGTTCCGTAAAGAGACGGACAGGAACAGTCTCCTTCTGTTTAATAGCCATCACCCCAGAGCACTACGCGAAAATCTCCCCTTTGGTCAATTCTTGAGGGTACGTAGAAATTGCTCCTCAAGGAATGACTACAGACAGGAAGCCAACACCTTACAACACAAACTACTTGATAGAGGGTACCCCACCAAATTGATACGAGATTCTAGTAAGAGAGCCCTTAACAACCATAGGGAGGCCCTCCTTGAAGTGCATCAAAAAGAACACGATGACCTAATAACATGTGTCACTAGTTTCACCAGAAACTCTAACTTCATTAAGAAAACAGTGAACAAGCACTGGGACATTCTTAACTCAGGGGGCACTGTTTTACCCAAGCCAAGGTTCGCATTCAAACGGACAACTAACCTTAAAGACTCCCTGATACACACACGTCTTAAGAAACTACCCGGTGCTGGACAACGGACACTGTGGGATCTCCCACCCGTTGTTGGACACTACCCCTGTGGAGGCTGTGCGTTCTGTCCCCAATCTATACAGTGTAAAGAAATTAAGCTAACAGACTCTTTCACATGGAAACTGAATAGGCATACGAATTGCAACAGCTCTAAGTGTGTCTATCTGCTTATTTGTCCTTGTGGTAAATTCTATGTAGGGATGACCATGAGACAGGTGAAGCTAAGAATAACGGAGCACAAAAGCAACATACAATGCTCCAAGACCCACATGAGGCTTTATGAACACTACCAACTACATCAGCACTCTGCTGACAGCATCCAATGGTTAGTGCTCGAGTCCCAACCAGCCATGACTAGACAAGCTTTGTTCAGGCTTGAACAAAGATGGGTTCACCGTCTCCAATTAGACATAATGGGGCTGAATGACGCCATCCCCTGGGCTACTGTCTCAAGATAAAGAAACCCCCCCAGATGACCCCCCAGCCATCCTCTTCTTCCTATTAACATATCCAGAGCGTTCTGCTCTAGCTACACACACCCCTGGCCAGCGCTTCAGGTTACCTTCTTAACCCTCCAAACCCGGCCCCCCGCCCCCCCTCCCCCCTCCCTGTACCACCAGGGATGGTTATGCCACCACTTTATCTAATCCCAGATCCATGGTGATACATATATAGTGGGGACACATTGACGCAAGTCGTGCGACACCCGCACGATGACACACAAACTTGCCTTTAAGGTGAACTTCAGGCGGGGTCGCGTACACCTGATATATCATCTAAACCGCTTGGGATATCATGCACCGAGCTCTCTTTCACTCTCGACATATCTGCCCCTGCCAAGATGGCCCCCACTCTGTGCCAGTTGAGAATAGACACTTCCTGGTCTCTCACATGGGTTTTGCGCATGCGCATGACGCATGACGCATGACAGACGCGCCACAGCCGGACCTGCTCCCACGTTACAGGTCCACTCCCTTCATAACGGCGGACACCGGTGGAAACCCCCACCAGCTGCTCCGCACCCTGACCAGGTGCCGCGAGCGTGAGGGGTAGGTGTCCCGCCATACCAGCGTTTCATTGAAGGTAAGCCTCCATCGAAACCTCCGAAGCTCTGGGTGTTGGTGCCGGGAGCTCAGTTCGAGGGATAGTACCAGGTAAAGCTTCCAGATTAACCAGACTGGACCCGCGACGAGTCCCTTGATCTTAGCCCTCTGCTACCATTCTCTCCCGCTAGCCCATTCCAGCTAGTCAGTAGACACAAGATTTATTATGGCATTATGCCCCACCCGGCCATAGCCTGCCCTTGCCTTTTCTTGCTTCCATCATGCCCGGCCAATAATTGAACTGAACTAGGGCAGCACCTCAGGTGACTGGCTTTCCCCGCATTACCCCAGGCATTTGTTACCATTGGTCTAACATACACACTCCACACTTGGGTTGGTCTGACCCCTCACCTCCCTGGCTATTTGCACATGCTGGTTCCTCAAACATCTATGCCTTATGTCTACAGCTCCGGTCACCACCCTGTGCTGTAGACTGGAGTGTGTGGTGTGTCCCTAGCATTCCACTCCTGTTTTAACGTGGGTATGATAGAGTGGGGATATTTCCCACTAGTCTATTCCGCTTTTTAACTAAGTGTGAGATTCATCTTGGGACAGTGTATCTGACGCTATCTTGTGGAGCTACTGCTGATGTCAACTGTACCACTAGCCTCCTCCACGTCATATGTCTATATATATAAAAAAATTATTTTTCCCACTCCTTTTCTGGCTTACCTATTTGCCAACCCTTACCTACCTTACATACCCCACAGGTGCATCTTACCTAAGAGCACTGGCCTCACGGGAGTATGCTGCGAGGCCTTATTTCATTCCCTTCAGGGTAAGAACACGCTGATTGCTGCGTCATGTTGTTTCCTCCTAGGCTTTGGGGGTTGTCTTGAAAGCTTTGGCTGCACACCACAGTTTTGTCTTAAAAAGCACTATGGATATCCTCCAAATGCGAGACTTTACTCGTGTTATATTAGTATGCTGTTGAAGGGATTTGGCACCCATTGCCCGGTATCATTGTTTTCTGCGCCCACACATACTACCCCCTCACCCCTCACAGTATGGAGCACTTGTCACTATAGTCACGTGATACTGTATGAGCATCATCTCACTATGTGATATTTGACTTGACTTGTTCTCTCTCTGTCAAATTTCTTCCCTACCTCTAGGTCGCCTAAATAGAGCAGGACCCCGTGGCCCTCTTGTCCTCCGACCCAGAGAGGTTGTATTTGCCTTCATCATAGTGCATGAGCATTGAGTCCATAATTGTTTTTTATTTATTTTTTGTGTAGTACTTTATTGAGGTCCTGACGAATCGCCGGTTGGCGAGAAACATGTTGACCACACTAGGGGGTTGAGTTAGTGTTCTGTATACCCATACGGCCTCTAGCTCCCCTCTCACCCCTTTTAACTAAGGAACCAGCCACGTTAATAAAATTGAGGGTGGACTGTTTACCTTTTTTAACCTTCACTCACATTTGCACTGACTACACTTTTCTTCATCCTCACTCACACCCACCATCGGCAAGGAACTAAAAGAACCCCGTCAAAAGAGTACCTTTTGGTTACTCCGTCAGATATTGCAGCGCCGGTCTGACGAGGGGCAGTGAGTCGATGATGACACTGGGCACCCTCCAGTAAGGGTGTGTTCCACACCTAATACTCTGGGTGTGTGAGACTCTCTAAGTTCCGACTAGGGAACCCTTCCAGTCACGGTACTGACTATACCAACTCCGCGCTCCACGTTGTCACACTCTTCCTGGGGAACTTTGTATTCTGCTGCCAGCTATAGAATATCTCCTCCACCAGCGGGAACTTCAAATACTGCCACACCACCAGACGCTCCTGGACCAACCATCATTGAATACATCACGTCTTCACCATGCCCACCACCGCCATCATTGCCCCCCTCGCAGCTGGCTCAAGACAACATAAGAACTTCTCATCAACTCCCTCAACAACACCACTCTGCCAACGCTTACAATCGATAACACCGCAGCGTGCAAATGCCACTGATGGATCTCCAACTGCGCCGACCCCCTGGCAACTCTCAAGAAAAGACCAGGCAAAATGTAGAACCACGTTGTGCCGTATTTGCAAAGCGTTACATGTAGGCATATGCATGACCTTTTGAAGCCCTGTGCCACATCATACCTGCATCAGGTATGATGTATGCTGGATGTGCGCTCCCACGTGACAAGGCTTCATAGGAGCGGCACAGTGAAATCCATCAGATTTCACTGCGACTATTGGAGGATGGGACTGCGTCAGTACCTTTTTGCGCATTCCTGCCTTGTAGTTTTATCACAGAGTAGCGCAGCAATATTGCTTGCAGTGCTGCCCAGCACCAAAACCAGCTGAAATGAGGCCCAAAGTGTTATCTCCATTTTTAAGACCAGCTATTTTCTGGTCTTAAAAAACAGTTATTTTTTGGTCTTCAAAACTTCAAGGATTCCCTTGTTAATATCGCCAAGTGGGGTTAGTGGCCGTTTTTTGCACAGGGCCACCTCCCTTGCATGTGATTATCACTAACAGAAGTGATTATCTTTTCTATGGAGGTATTCACCAGAAAACTGCTGCTAACTGAGGTTAGCGACAGCTGGTACATATGGCGATAAAATAATCGCTGCAATAACGTCAAAAAAGTGCCGCCAAGGCAACATTAACTCCTTGTACATATGCCCCAAAGTCCCCTAATTGTTGTCTATTAGGCCTCCCATAGAGTGCCCAACTGGTCTTCAATACCCCGGTTGGAAGGGGAATGCTTAAGGTATCCCTTCCAATGTGCAATTCCTTAGAGTATGGAGCAATGGTTTGTGATCACATTTGCAGTTGTAAACTATTGGTAGGGTATTGATTCCCCTTTGTGTATGTGGACAGTACTTACTCCTAAAAAAAGGTTTGCGAAACGTTTTCTCAGAGGAAAATGGGCAGCATTAGAAAAAAAATATTGCTTTATTTAAAAGCAATCACTGACCCCAGCAGATTACGATTGTCATCTCTGTGATTGATGCAAATCATGCGGGGTTACAATTTCTATCCTACCTCATCAATAATTCATGAAATAAATAGCAACCGACTACGTTTCAATATTTTGCAAAGCAACCTGCCAGTACATTGAGTTTCATTTACAAAGAATACATGTAGTAAAAGTGGTTGCAGTTGTGCTCTGAATTTTATAGAATTGTTTATCATTTTGCAAACTGACCTATGTACTCAGGTTGGTTTGCAAAATACAGATTTATAGTCAGCTGCAATTCGATCTACCTCATCAATATTAATGCGGTGGCTCACAGGGTTAATGACTTGCCTTAATCAGCAGACTACCATATATGCGATTGCTTTTAAATAAACAGTATTTTTTAATGCAGCCAGTTCTTCGTAAAGAAAACAAAATTTGTTAAAAGAAAAGTTACACAAACATTTTTTAGAAGTAACTCCTAAAAAAACATTTTTGGCAACATTTACAAAGGAAAAGGGGTCCCTTGTCTACCCCTTCCAGTTTGTGAATGGATTACCACATCCTTTGAGTTGGTGGTAAAATCTTAGGGGCAGATTTATGTAGGGGTTGCGCCACGTTTACGCTGCCGTTGCATGACGCAACGGCGCGAAACGTGGCGCATCCCTGCGACCTATTTACAACGTGACGCATCTAGGCAGATGCGTCACGTTGTAAAGCCCTGCGCCACATGAAACCTGCGTCAGGTTTCATGTGGGCGTTCTGTCGCAGGGTGGGCGTTCCCTCGTAGGAAAGCCCCGTAAAACTGACGCAGTGAAATCTACAAGATTTCACTGAGTCAGTTTTACGACGCTGCTGCGTCAAATCCTTACGCCTGCTTGAAGCAGGCGTAAGGAGTGACGCACCACGTTATGTATGGGTGGCCTCTGTACATTGCGGGAGTTGCGTCGCACTTGCGACGCTACTCCAGCAATGCGCCACCCGTACACCACAAGATGCGTCACGCATCTGCCCTTCCTTGCACCATGGTGCGCCGCATTGTAAATGTGGCGCCTCTGTGGTGCCGCAAGGAGGGAATTGCGTGACGCATCAGTTCTGGCGCATCCCTGCTGATTTGCAGAGATGCGCCAGAACTCATAAATCTGCCCCCTAATGTTTTGCAAACAGATATCAGTAAAACATGAATTCATACCATAAGGGATCACTATTTGGAAGGGATGCCTAAAACTCATCCATTCCAAATACCAATTTCTTATTGTTTCCTAACCCCTTTAATGAGTCAGAAACCCTTTGCCAAATCATTAATTGAGTTTAGAAAAATGTAAAAGAAGTTTAGCAGTCGCAAACCAACAGATTTAGTGGATTGCCCAAAGAGACTCCTGTATTAATATTCCAAATAAGAAATCATACTTTGTGACAAATACTAATTTGTAATTTGTGATTTTTTTCTGGAATGTATAAAAATGGATCTGGTAGAAGTAGCTGCAATTCGCAAACCAACTTCTACTGAATGCACTGGGATTTTGCTGATTTGATTCGAAGTGAGTTGCAATTTGACTTACCTCATTAATATGCATGCTGTATGTCGCAATTTACGACCCACCTCAGTTGGCAAGAGTTGTAGTGGCCTCCTAGGGTCAGCTGACCACTATGTCTGTGATCACTTTTAAATAAACCAATACTTTTTTTTAAAATGCAGCTCATTTTCTACAAGAAAAAGGAGATGGATTAAAAAATATTTTAGAACCATTTTTTATGAGTAGGCAGTGGTCCTAGGAAACATTGTCGCTCCTAAAAAAGTTTTTTGTCTAGATTCAGAAAGAGGGATGGGTCCCTTAGTAATCCCTTCTAATTTCCTTTCAACTACTGATCTGGTACATAAAGTTATGGAATGCAATTTGAGGTTCGTACTTTTGAAAATGCAATTTTGAGGTTCCAAAGTTTCTGATTTGACCTTTGCAACATTAACATTGCTTTATTCATAAGGCCAATAGTCCAGTGAGCAATTGCAGGAGATGCATTTCTTTTACAGTTTTTTAGGTCTTGTAGAGGCGCGGGCTGAGCAGCAAAGCTGCTGCCACGCCCTGCGAGAGATATTGTAAGAAAAAGGGTACTGTAAGCCCTGCCCCTCCTTTTCATTGGGTTGCGTCAGCGTTTAGGGTACACGCTGGCTTCCCATTGAAAAGGACACCGAGGCCTGTTTTCCGGCTTTTCGTGACTTTTCTTATCTGCTTGTTTATTTATTTATTTATTTATTTATTTAGTGTATTTGTAAAGCGCAGACCTGTCACCCAGAGGGCATCCTGGCGCTATGAACTTCTGGACGAAACACTACTCACTGCTCAACCAATTTTCGGAAAGAGGTGCGTCTTCAACGCTTTCCTAAACGGCAGGTAGTCCTTGTGGCTTCTCAGAGAGCTAGGCAGGGAGTTCCAAAGTTTGGCCGCTGCAACACTAAATGAGCGGCCACCCATCCTAACTCTCTGAAACCTCGGGACAACCAGCAGTTGTGCCGAAGAGGAACAAAGGGGCCGCGAGGCAGAATACCAGGCAAACATATTCCGCAATGGTATCGGGCCCAGTTGGTGTACCGCCTTGAACACCAGGCACGCGGCTTTATACGACACTCGCAGATGTACCGGAAGCCAGTGTAAGTCTCTTAGAGCAAGAGTGGAGGAGCTGGACCTGGGACGGGAAAGAGCCAGCTTGGCGGCCATGTTCTGCACTCGTTATAACTTCCCCAGCAGATTTTTAGGGGCCTCCAGAAGTAGCGCATTGCAATAGTCTAAACGACTTAGAATGGTACTGCGAACTACTTCCGGCCTGGCCTGGGCGGGGAGAAGGGGCAGAACTTTACGCAACATGCGTAACAGCATCATGCACGTAGAGATAGTTTTATTGACGTGCAGGTCAAGCTGTAAATTTGGGCCGAAAATCACCCCCAAGTTGCGTGCTGATCCAGCCGCCGCTACTGGCTCGGGGAAGGTGGTAGGCCAAAAGTTCTCTGGAAGAACACGCGGAATCCGGTCTTAAGAGCAATAGAGCACCTCCGTCTTCGAGCTGTTAATTTGGAGGGAGTTGGCCCGTAACCAGTCGGCTGTGGCTGTCATACAGAGATGGAATGTCTCCAGCGGAACCGCATTGATTCCTTCCAGAGAAAAGACCAGTTGGGTGTCGTCGGCATAGTTAAAAGCCGAGACACCAAAAGATTTGATAAGCTGGACCAGGGGGCGAAGGTATAGGTTGAAAAGTATCGGGCTGATGGCTGAGCCCTGTGGAACCCCCTGTCCAACTTTTCTTGGCTCAGAACTGAATGGGGGAAGCGAAACCAACTGTTGCCGATTACCCAAATAAGATATCAGCCAATCTCTTGCACCCTCTGTGACTCCACATTCCTCCAGTCTCCGAATAAGGGTCTGATGGCAGACCGTGTCGAACGCGGCTGACATGTCGAGCAGCACTAGAAAGGCTGCCCAACCACTGTCGACACGCGACCGAAGGTTGTCCAGAACGGTTACAAGGGCAGATTCCGTCCCGTGCCCGGGGCGGAAGCCAAACTGGACCTCGTCAAACCATCCGATGTCCTCCAGGAACGCTGAAAGCGAGCGGGTCACCCATTTTTCCATGATCTTAATAGGAAATGGGAGCAAAGAGATTGGCCTATAGTTAGAAAGGCAAGCAGGGTCCAGCATTGGCTTCTTGAGCAGAGGTGACACTACTGCTAGCTTCCAACACTCGGGACCAAAGCCAACTCCAAAGACTGGAGGCAGATGGAATGCAGAGGTTGAAAGAGTTCTGCGTGAAAGGCCTTCCAGAATTTGGGAGGTAATGGGTCGAGCGGAGACAAGCAGATAAGAAAATTCTAGCACTCTCCATGCCCCCTGCGGAGGTGCAGGGGGTACAGAGAGTGCAGCTCTGTCCCCACTCACCCCGGCCAGGCTTTCCCTCCAAGAGTCTGCTGGCAGACACTGTAGCAGGGGAGAGTATCTCCCCCGCCCTCCCACCTTCATCCTCTTCAAGGTGGGCATCGCTCTGTCTCCTCGCTCATTCCCCCAATCAACATAATTGCTTTTTTTTGTGGAGGGATGGAGGGGCAAGCATCCGCCACTTTACTGGACTAGGAGCACAAATAAATCACGGACACTGTGGTCTGAGTACGATGATGGGCGCAGGGTTTTATACACATCTTCAATAAAAGGTTTACCGGTTATTATCCCCGAATTATTGTCCACGCACACAAACAGCCAAGAAACCAAAGCAGATTAAAGGCGAGGCAGAGGATAGATCTGCGGTTTCATTTATTGGGCGCGTGGGGGCCGTGCTAATTTGGAAATACATGTGCGCTTGGTGGGGGGAGGGGCGGGCTGCGTCTTCCTTGGGTAACGTTGCAGCTGGGACGAGGCTATGGAATGTGGGGAATGTGTAGCAGACTCTTTCAACTGCTACAACTCGCAGTTGCTCACTCGGCAGCCCCGAGTCACCCAAACGGGTATTTATAGCCCTGTGTTTGGAAGGAAATTCAAATTCATGGTGGTTATAACTCAAACACCAGACTCAGGCAAAGGTTATGTAGGACAATGAATGTGTATTTATCTGTCTCTGTTCTATTCTCAGCCGGTCTGTCTGTCAGGCCAGTTAACCCAGCTTTCATGGAAAAAAGATTCCAAATTCCGCAGGTCTTCCAGTCCGTGCACAGTGTCTGATGCAGGGGCGCTTGAGCAGCTCGAGTGGATGGGTGCCTCTTTGCACTTCTCAATGAAATAAAACATTTACAATTGTTTTTTTTACCCCTTCTTGATGAACAGGCGTTGGACTTTGCCAAGAAATGTGAGTACCGGTTGGGCTTGGGGGCGTGGCCCCCGCCACTCCCTCCTATCCCGTGGACAGATGGAGAGTTGGTTTCACCTTGTTTCTGAATGTCTCTCTATGTCCAACCTTCTCTCTCTTTCTGTTTCCTGGCTTGTTCTTCCCATCTCACTGCAGTTGCTGTTTAATTGTAACATCTTTTCTTGTATCTATACATTTCTTAGTATCTTTCTCCTTCTTTCTTCATGTATCTGCATAGGTCTTTACCCCACCCTTTCATCCTCTGTCAACTGCGCTGGCCGAGGCAGTATCCTCTTTCACTTTTGCGGCCTCTCGTCTGTCTCCAGTCTCTTTTCTCTCCACCTCTCTTCCTCACTCCATGCCTCTTCCTCCCTCTCCTCTCCTCTGCCTCTCCCCGCCCTGTTTCGGAGTCTCTTTTACACCCTCTCCCTGTGTGTGTCTGAGCCCTGCCTTCCAGCGCAGCCCAGACTGAAAATACAAAGATTGGGTTTCTCCTCTCCACTGCCCACCCCCCCTCTGCCTCCCTCCCACCTCGCCTCTCTCCCATAACTCGGAGTAGCTCCCCAGCCCGCCAGCTGCCATGCCCTCCAACCTAGCCTTCCCGATCTCAGGGGGAACAAAAGGGCACCTCAGCTTGTTCTCTTTGGGCGTTTGCTTATTTCAAATGCATTCAATACCAGAAAGACCGAGGACTCTGTAAGTCAGGATTGAGGGGCCCTACAAGTGCTTTGGGGGTCCCGCTGCTCGAACAGCAGATCAGAGGGCATCGCAAGTCTGGACTGAGGAGCATTGGGTTAGCTTGTCTTTTAAGAAACAGTACACGCACTTTAAATTCTAATTCTCGAAGCATTCGTTTTATTTTTAAAGTCAGAATAATTCAGTTTCATTATTTGTATAGACTGCCAGTAATTTCCCTGACTTACCCAGAGCCATCATTTCCTGTAAATCTGGCCGGGCGCTTAGAGGAAGTAGTGAAGCCGGGCAGACGGGGTGGGGACGGGCTGTGCAGGGTCCAGGGAGTGCTGGGGCCCGGTCAGTCAGTGATCACAGGAAGTGCATGGTCCCTGTTGGACGGGGGACAGGCTGTGCTAGGTCCGGGCTGTGCTGGGTCCCTGTTGGACGGGGGACTGACTGTGCTGGGTCCAGGCTGTGCTGGGTCCCTGTCGGATGGGGTACAGGCTGTGCTGGGTCCGGGCTGTGCTGGGTCTCTGTCGGACGGGGACAGGCTGTGCTGGGTCCCTGTCAGTCCGCGATCACAGGCTGTCCGGGGTCAGTTCTGTCTGGGTGCAGGCTGTGCTGGGTTGGGGCAGTGCAGAGAACAAGCTGAGCCCCTGCCTGCCCGGTGCTCTGCCCCTTTGTCTCCGGGTCTGTCCTGCGTGGGCTTTGACCCTGCTTGGCGTCTGCGCCCTGCCCTCTCCTATGCGGGGCTGCCCTGCATTTCATGCTCGCGATTGTCATGTCTTCGTGGCTCGTGGATATATTTGGGGGGGCCCTGATTGTGGCCCTCTCCTTGGGGCCCGACCTAATTCTCATGCTTGTGGAGTGGATTGCTGCCATGGTGAAGGATCCTTGCCAGCTTAGCAGTAGTGCTTCTCGACCGTGCCCAGGCCATTGTGCCAAGGTGCCAGGGCACGGGTGCTCCTACTAGGTCCAAAATACGTGTCTGGCTCAAGTTCTCATCTCTAGATAAGGTGTGTGCCCCTGCTTCATGTGCCCCTGCCTCTGTGTGCCCCTACCCCCGTGTGCCCCTGAACCCGTATGACCCTGCCCCCATATGACTCTGCGGTGAGCTCGGTGTCCATCCACCTCTGGGCCTCTCTGGTGGGGAGAAGAGGTGACGGAGCCACCCGTCAGTGAATGCCACTCGTTTGGGCCCCCTCCTCGGCTCCGTGCCCCCTGTCGCTGCTCCCGTGGCTAGAACACAGTATAGAATACAATGTCTGCACACTGGTGAAGCGCCAACCGTGTGTAAACATCATTGCATTGCCTTTTGCGTAGCCCTTCCCTGCCCTCTGCTTGGCCCAAAGCGCTTTCTTTGTTGCGCAATTATTAGCTGTCTCCCATGAATTATATATCTAGTGCTTCAGTACCCTGACAAAGTGATGCAGCGCTGCGAATGGCATCGGGCCCATGGTGAGTCCTGTGTGCAGGCAGACGTTTTCTTGTGTGTGTGTGTGCGTGTGTTTGCAAATGTCTGAGTGCAGGTGTGAATGTATGTGAGAGATTGTGTACAGGTGTGTGCGAGTATTTATAAGTGTGTGTGTGAAGTTATGGATACAGTGCATTTGGTTCAACTTTTAAATAATATCAAAATAATACTAAAATACTTTTTTATTATATGAATTTTCTTGTTTTAGTTTTGGGGCACCTCGCTGTTTCTTTGCAGTGTCTGGTAGTTTATGATGCCTCGCCATAAAGCACAATACAGGAATGCAGAACAAATGGTCCGCCATTGGCTGTCTGTAAACAGTAACAGTAAGAGACTTATTCAGCTGACCCTGTTGTAAACGTATCTAGGACCCTATTTAAATATTCCCGATTTATGCCCTTATGTGGTTATAACAAATCATATACTTATAAAGGCATTAGAATCATATCCATATTAAGTCATAGCCAATGCAGTCCAAATACGGCAAGGCTACTCCCATAGACTCCTAGAAAGCACAACGCGTTCTTAAACAAACCAAGCCTCCAGCAGCCCGGGAATTCCCCCTGCTTCTGTATTGATTTGTCCTAGAACTCCTGGAGTCCTGAAAGAACTGCGAGTTCTTAGTGACGTCTTATGTCCAACCTTACGTCAAACTCGGCACCTTCCAGGTATAAATATACCAGCATCTGCCCTAGCAAAAGACACGGTGGTTTGGAGCAGATCAGCTATCTACTTGCCCGACGCCCTGCTGTGGCAAGTGCCGAAGGAAGCCAACCCTCCCATTGACGCACTGAGAGAGACGCTCTCTTTTCTCCTGCTGAGAAATCCAGCTCCAGTGTTTTCCGGTCACCCTTGCGGGTTGCTGGGAGATCGAGTCCTGAGAAAGAGATACAAGACCTCCTTCATTCTATAAACAAGGTACGGAGCTGATTAGACCCTTAGAGAATTTTTGCTTCAGATTCTTGGCAAAAACTATCTTAACTTAAACTGCAGCTCACTTACTCCTTCCGACGTACTAAGCTTAGGTTAGGTACTCCGGGGTAGGCGTATCTTAGAAGCACCAGTTGAGTACGTTTAGTCATGGTTATATTTATGTATATATTTTATCTATTTTAAACACCGAATGGCTTAGAAACCATACCATGCTTTTACAGTATTATTTTATAATACTCCTTTTACTGTACGCTCTTTACTTTATAACAAGTATTGCAATTGTGGCAACTCACTACTCTTGCATGAGAAAGAAGACTGTTCAATAAATAACCACTTTTATTGAAAACGCCCGTCTCTCTATTTTTCTGCGCTTCTGGTGAAACTAAGCATGCAGGATTGACTGAGTGAAATAGTTATCTATTGTTTCCGCAACTCTGGAGATATACTCCTTATTCTGGAGGGAGCAAAGTTGTCATGTTTATGCGGTTGTCAGAAACAAATCCCTTCTTGTCTATTCAGGAAAGTTTACACCTTCTTGTTTACTCAAGAATGTTTCTAGTGACCTCTGAGCTAGCTGGCATTCATAATTAAGTCTAACATATTCAATAGAGACCTAGTCGACCTAAGTCCTACGTCTAAACTATCGTTTATGTTATTCCAATGCGCAGAGCCTATTGGGAATATAGGAACTACACTACAACCCATGAACTAACTAGGCTGCAATGCATTCTTCATTATTCTGTGTCTGAGTATCTTTACAGGCTACTTGCACGGCCAGTATAGGGTGGTATACTAAACCGTGAGTGCTATTGATTGAGTATGTACCCTTTGCCTCTCTGACTTTTTAACAGTACACGGATTCCGTCCTCTGTGGACTGCCTTTCGCACAGAACACTTAACACACGCATGTATATTTCCTCATATAATGTGAACCGATACCACAGTGGGCCGTAATTTTATTTTCTGCCATTCCCTGTGAAGAAGACAAGTTTTTTGCCAGGCAGTGGGTAGGTAGTTTATGACACAAAACTTGACGCCAGACTGGGAAAGTGAATTAAGGTCTCATTTCGGAAAAAAACGATGTCTTGTTTTGGATGGCATTATCCCCAAGACAGCAAAACAAAGCAATGTCTCCTAAAAATCACAGTGACTAAAAACTAATATGAACGTTGCTCCCCATTCCTAACGGTGTATGTGTTGGAAAGAACGCAACTCTCACCAACAGATTCTTTAAAGTTAGGGGAAATGAAGTATTCACCACAAAGCATCGATTGGCAATCATGGTATGTTCTGCAACAGAAAACACACTTGGCAAAACATCATATGAATCCATGGCTATAAGGAGTGGCAGTAGTTGATAGTGTCTTATCCCACATGCATAGATTGGATTTCCTATAACACATTTGCCCCACTATCACATACTAACATTGTAAATAACCTTGTATATAGTTATTGCTTTTAAAACAAAATAGATAAAAAACAATGCCATTTACAATACCAACAACTTTAAAATGTGCTACTGCGAGACCTATTGCATTGCAAATGCTTGTTTTCTTAGGAGTTGGAGAAATTTGCAGGTGCTGTTTTTCAGTTGCTTCAAGTATCACTAATATATATGTTGAAAAAGAGGCTGCCACTCAGCTATTAAAAACAACAAGGAAGGATGCCAATACTGACACTGTATTTAAAGCAAAAATGACGACCAATGTATAGATAACAATTCAATACATCTGTGTGCTATTTAATAGCTGTTTATTCAAAATTATTTTAGCTTGCAAAGATTTAGAAATTCAGGATTTATTTCAGACAAATTTGTATGACAGCAATTAGAAATAAAGACACAGAAATGGACTAAAACATCACACGTACCATCATTCATAAATCTTCAATCATATCACAATCAAACAACTCACATTCATTCATTCAAACAATGTACTCAAACACACTAGAGAATATATACACCAATATGTACAGTACTTGGTCTGCCACAAAATCAAAAGCAATATGTATTATTAAGGAAAATACACCATATCTGATTCAGTTGAATAACTAAATATAGACATATACAACAAAATGTAGGTGTATTATTGCCAATCCAAATGCAGAAACAAATTAGCAAAAGGGCAAAACCAGCAGACCCATCGGCCCACGCGTTTCGAATCCCTGTGGCTTTAGGGATTCTCCTCAGGGCCAATAAACTCTGTGAAAAGAAACAAAAAAAAACATGTGTCTGACAACTCAAACCAAAAATCAAAAGAGCAGTGCTACACCTTTAAGCAAACACTCCTGCTTACCAGTATATGAACAGGAGCTCTTAAAAACAAAGTGTAAAGGAGAACAGAGAAAAGAAATGAAAAAAAATTGTGAGTTTAACCGTGAGTTAGCCTGCTGTATTCAGGAAGAATTCATGTTCTCTGGCAGCTTACCTCAGTAAAGTCCACCGTGTGTCCTGATGGTGCATAATGTTTAATAAATATGCAGTGGTCCCATGAGCGTCAGGGTGATCTATCAATGGACAAGGTCGTTATGAGAAAACGGCAACATGGACAAGTTGCATTCAGTTATCTTAAGCCAGAGGTCAATCCCCATAGTAGATCGAAACCGGATCAGAGGACGACACCGGGTCATTAAATCAAGAAGTCTCTTACCGTAAAAACCAGGGCGTGCGTCCGAGTGGAGAGATACCCTTAATTCAGGAAACGGACAGGCGGAGACAAAGTCGCCAGGCTGCAAAGTACGAAGGGGCCATGAGATGCGATTAGGACTGACCTGCACGGCCACTTTCTACTACAACATTTAAGGGACAAAACTATTCCAGGTGGCCTTCAAATCAAGAATATTCAGGTGATTTTCACCGAAGACCCTCTTTTTAAAAAAGGATTCAGTTTCATTGAAACCAAGTGCAGTAGGGACCTGATGGTCCTTACTGTAGAAAAAGCGGTTAGGATTTCACAAAAAGAACTAGAGGAAATTGCTCGATTGGAGTCAGAAACAACAAACAATCAAACCATAACAGACTCAAAAGCCCTATTGGACAAAGTAGATAAGGAAATCCCGGAATTTAAGGATTATACCATCACGCAAAAAACAAATCAATTCGAAAAGGATAAAAAGAATTTCTCTTTAGAAAACGTTTACCCTTTTTTACAGGCGGACTTTTATACAAAATCAGATTCACGAAGATATTTACCGGACGCTCCTGAGTAACCATGCGCTCTATAAATCCGGTTACATTACATTACATTACATATACATCACATTACATAATCACGGTAGATCCCGTAACCAATTCATCACCTTTTCGGATACGTCATCTTCTTCGGGGGGTGAAATTGATAATAGCGACAGTAGACCAAACCGAAATCACAAATGGAATCAACAACCACAACCCCAGGTCTCTACACCAAACTCTTTTTTAGGGAGAGGCCAGCCCAGAACAAGGGCAAGGGTAAGATACAACCAGCCATGGGAGATGACAACCCGCAGACAGCATTACAAAAACTAGCGGTGTCTCCCATCTTCAACCTGTCTAAAAGAACATGAACTAAGGCTGAGGAAAGTATCTTTGCTATTTGCTATCATTTGTGCCATCCCAAAAAACTGATTTTGTGAAAATGAAAACAGAATTTATCGAATTCTGTCGGAAATTAAGATTGACTATGTTTTTTGCCGAAAGTCCTGCAACAACATTGCGTGAAGTCACAGGGCTACGTAAAAAATCTACTTTCTGCCCTCCAGGCAATAAAATACCAAAAGAAATCATTCTATTTGAAAAAAACGATTCTGTCTGCCATCTCAGATATGGAGAAATAAAAAAAGTTTGTGAAATTTAATACCTCCAAAGAACAAATGGATGCCTTGATCACCCTAAGAAATGATCCATCAGTTACGCTAAAGCAGGCGGATAAAGGGGGATCTATAGTAGTTTGGGATACTGTTGAGTATACCGCCGAGGTCATGAGACAGCTTAATGACCCTGTTTGTTACCGCAAAATTCCAAAAGACCCTACTGCTGAACTCCAGAATCAACTATTTGCCATCTTACAGGGAGGTTTTGAGCAAGGCTTCCTAGGCCCCAAAGAATTTGACTTTCTAGAAAATAAACATCCTAAGATCCCAATGTTTTATATTTAGCCTAAGATTCATAAAGATCAAACAAACTCACCCGGAAGATCTATTGTGGCAGGTTGTGAATCATTGTTAGAACCAATTGCAAAACATGTGGATTGCTTCTTGAAAGAATTCATGAAAGTTGTGGTCTCTTACCTTCAAGTTACGACCGACTTTATTAACAAGTTGGATGATGTCAGTTTAAATAAAGGGAAGGATCTTCTGGTCACATTGGACGTGACATCCCTTTATAACAAAATCCCCCAGGACAAAGCAGTGGCAGTGCTTTCTTTTTTCCTAGATAAAAGAACTAGACCAGTACAGGTGCCAACCCAATTTTTAGTGGATTTGGCATCTTTTGCCCTCAAAAAGAACTACTTTTGCTTTGGAAAGCAGTTCTTTTTTCAAATCAAAGGAGTGGCTATGGGGTGTCCATTTGCCCCAGAGCTGGCCGTACTTTTTATGTCGCTGTATGAAGATACCTTTGTCCACAATAACAATCCATTTGCAGAGTACATCGGAACGTGGTTACGTTTTATTGATTACGTTTTTCTGGTCTAGACAGGTGGCGGAGAAAAACTTAAATTCTCCATGATTGGTTGAATTCCAGAACAGTGGATATTCAGTTCAGTATCTCTCATTCGGCTGATAAAATATCTTTTCTGGATGTTGAGGTATACCCAGCTGAAGGCAAGCTGGTGACAACACTTTTTACCAAACCAACAGAGAGAAATAAGGCCCTGCTATTCTCCAGAAGCTTAAAGGAAAATCTGCCATACGGCCAATTTTTACGCATTCGCAGGAATTGTTCCTTTAATGAAGATTATAACTCGCATGCAGGAAACCTGGTAACTAAATTATGTGAACGAGGGTACCCAAAAAAACTGGTCAGAAACGCCATGAAAAGAGCCAGATGGACCCCAAGGGAATGCTTACTAGAACGCAAGAGTAAATCACAGACACAGAGAAAAGTCTGTGTCACCACATTCTGTCCCAACTCTAATAAAGTTAAGAAAGTTATTGGACAAAATTGGCATTTAGTGAAGACTTCGGACACCAGTTTACAGTCACCACCTTTGTTTGCGTTCAAAAAAGAAATCAGTATTTCCAATTATGTTGTCAGGGCAGCAGCCCCCAAAGAGATACAGCCAACACTAAGACTTCTGATGGGCCTGACTCCAATTGTCGGCCACCACAAATGTGGAACATGTTTGTGCTGTGATCTCACAATGGAAGGCTCACTATTTCAACATAAAGCAAAATTTTGGAAACATGATTCCTTTAGTAATTGTAAATCTAAATATGTCATCTACGGAGTAGTATGCCCATGTGGACACCTTTACATCGGCAAAACTAATCAGGAAATTCGCCACAGAATCTCTCAACACAAATCTCGAATTAAGAACAAAGTCGAGACTGCACCCCTGGGCAATCATTGGATAAGACAAAATCATCTAGTCAAAATCATCTAGTCAGTGATCTTAAATGGACAGTTATTTCTAAAGTTGAAAGAGACCCTTGTGTGCAGGAAGCGACCCCTTGGGCAAGGGTCGCTTCCTTTGGGGGACAAATTCTTTTTTAGACTTTTCTGCCCCCCCGGGGCAGATCGGCCATTCTTTTGGCCGATCTGCACCCAGGGGGGGGCAGAAAAGCCCACTAGACACCAGGGAATTGATTGTAATTATAGAGGAAGCAACCCCTTGGGGAAGGGTCGCTTCCTAGTGGCCCATATTTTTTTTTAGACTTTTCTGCCTCCCCTGGGGGCAGATCGGCTGTTTTTTGGGCCGCATCTGGACCCAGGGGGGGCAGAAAAGCCCACTAGACACCAGAGATTTAATTATATTTATAAAGGAAGCGACCCCTTGGGCAAGGGTCACTTCCTTAGGGGGACAAATTATTTTTCAGACTTTTCTGCCTCCCCTGGGGGCAGATCGGCCATTTTTTGGGCCGCATCTGGACCCAGGGGGGGCAGAAAAGCCCACAAGACACCAGGGATTATATTATATTTATAAAGGAAGCGACCCCTTGGGCAAGGGTCGCTTCCAGGGGGCAATATAAATATTGTAGACTGTTCTGCCCCCCCCCTGGGGGCAGATCAGCTGTTTGTTTTACCGTTTCTGGACCCAGGGGGGGATAGAAAAGCCCACTAGACTCCAGGGATTGTTTTTTTTTTATAGGGAGCGACCCCTTGGCCAAGGGTTGCTTCCTTGTGCCCCTTTGTTTTCAAAAGTATGTTCTGTCGTGTCTTTATTTGGCCTCTCTGCCCTCCGTAGGGTTGCTTCCAGGGGGCCCACGTTTATAATGATTTATATTCTGCCCCCCATGGGGACAGACACCCCATTTGTGACATACCCTGTGACATAGCCTGTTGTAATGTGTGTTGTTTTTGTTTCTTCTAATGTGTATTGTTTTATTTTCTCTTTAGATTGTTGGAGTGTGCGGTTCCGTTACTGGTGGTTCTGTTGTTCTGCTGTTTCTGTAGTTGCATGTGTTTGGTAAGAGACCTTTTTTTGTTCAATTGTAATGTAATTGTTTATTTTGCAAAGTGTGTAGTAATACGAGTATGTTTGGTTTCTGTTTTTTGTGATTGTAAAACATGTTTTGCATTTGTTTTTGATGTGTACTTCTGTAGATGTACGTTTTTTTTTCTTCTTTCTAGTGGGATATCGTTGCCTATTTGCTGTGTCTTTGCAGAGTAGGTGCTGGTGAGTGTAGTTGTCTCTTGTAAGTGAATTGTATATTTTTTTAAATATAGATATTTGTGATAAAGGCTTACATTTTTTAAGTTACTTTGCACGGTGTTGGGGTTGTTGAGTTGTTTGTGCAGACTCCTTTATTTGTAAGAATAATGGCTAGCCGCCGGATTACTGCTCAGCAAGTTGTTGGAATGCTTTTTGATTCTTCCTCTGACCATGGTCCAGAGACTGACTCTGATTCTGAGCCAGAGGTGGGAGGTGAAGATTCAGGTAGTGAGTTTTCTCTACACATGGCTTAATCTGATGATGAAGACACTGAATGCTGATGAAGCTACTTTTGGTGTGGATGAAGTGCCTGTGGTTGCGGAGGACATTGCTGTGCCAATAGTGCGGCAAGAGACATCTGGGCTGCAGCCTGAGGCTGCTAGACTTCCAGTTGGTGTAGTGAGACAAGAGGCAGCTGGGCGGCAGCCTGCAAGACTTGACATTGAAAGTTCTGACCTCTGGGTTGCGCCAGGCATGGTGCAGCCGGCATTGCCTGAATTTACTGGTGTTCCAGGGTGTAGGGTGACACTGAAAACTTTTTGCCTATTGATTTTTTCAACTTGTTTATGGATGATGTGTTTTGGCAGAGATTGTAGAGCAGACTAATTTGTATGCTGAAATTTTTTTGAGGGTGAACAGTGCAAGCCTTAAGCCCCACGCTAGAGCTACCTGGTGGACTCCCACAAATTTGGAGGAGATGAAAAAGTTTTTGGGTTTAACTTTTTTGATGGGCTTGCTTAGGAAACCATCAATGGCTTCATATTGGTCTACTAGTCCCTTGATGGCAACAGCTATATTTCCGGCAGTCATGAGTCGTGATAGGTATTTGCTTCTGCTTCGGATGATGCATTTTGTTGACAATAGTTCTGCTTTGGCACGAGATCACCCTGATTGTGACCGTCTTTTCAAGATTCGGCCTGTCATTGATCATTTTGTTGATCGATTTCCTGGATCTTTTATCCTGGGAAAGAAATTGCAGTGGATGAGTCTTTGCTGTTGTTCAAGGGCCGCTTGGTTTTTCGGCAATACATTCCTAGTAAGAGGGCACGCTATGAAATAAAGCTTTATATGCTGTGTGACAGTGAGACTGGATATGTCTCTAATTTCAGGGTGTACACTGGTAAGGAATCCAGGATTAACCCCCCTGGTTGTCCGTCGACTTTTGGAGTGACTGAGAAAATTGTGTGGGAACTTGGTCGTGGATTTTTTAACAAAGGCCATCATTTGTATGTCGATAACTTCTACACTGGTGTGCGGTTGTTCAGGGAATTGGCCAAAGTGGACACTGTTGCTTGTGGCACAATCCGCTCAAACCGTAAAGGTTTCCCAAAAGAACTTGTTTGTCGAAAGCTTGCTCGGGAACAGTGCAGTGCAACGCGTTGTGAGGAGCTTCTAGCTGTGAAGTTTTCAGACAGGAGAGATGTCTACATGTTGACTTCCATACATGATGAAAGCACTGAACCGGTGACTGTTTGGGGTCAGGTTGCAGAAGCGCGCAAACCTGTGTGCATAATGGACTACAATAAGTACATGGGTGGTGTTGACAGAGTAGATCAGAGGTTGGAACCGTATGCTGCTCTTCGTAAGGCTTACATTTGGTACAAGAAGTTGGCTATCCATCTTTTCCACTTGGCAACCTTTAATGCTTTTTTTGTGTTCCAGAAATCTTGTCCCCAGTCAAAAATGACTTTTGTAAAGTTTCAGGAGTCTGTAATAGGCAGCCTTGTTTTAGTGGAACAGGCAAGTGTTCCTAGAGTTGGAGTGGTGGAGGATGTTGCCAGATTGAAAGATCGCCACTCTCCTGATCAAATTCATCCTACAACCTCAAAAGACTTTCCCAGTCGGAGATGTAGAGTCTGTTGGCGAAGAGGTTTGCGGAAGGAGGTTCGTATGTACTGCCCCGACTGCCCTTCAAACCCCGGGCTGTGTGTACCTGCTTGTTTTAGATTGTACCACACGCAAAAGAATTTTTGGGAGCATCCATGAGTGGTAAAGTGAACTGGTTGGTCTTTATTCTTTAAAACTTATTGTTCAGTTTCAAAGTTGGCATTTGTGTAGTCTTTTTAGATTTAGTTGTTGCGTTAGTAGATTTGTATAAATTTGCAATTTGTTTTTGTTTTTGTTTTATTTAAAAAAAAAACTAAAGTATGATGTTGGTTTGCGTGTAGTGTCCATTGTCTGATGGTGTGCATGGTTTGGCGCTTGGCTGCCGGTGTCTGTGGACTGGTGCTTGTCTGGCGGTGTCTGTGGACTGGTGCTTGGCTGGCGGTGTGCGTGGTCTGGTGTTTGGTTGGCGGTGTGCGTGCTCTTGCGCTTGCCTGGTGTTGTGTTTGGATTTGTCCTTGGTTGGTGGTGTGCGTGGAGTGGCGCTTGGCTGGTGGTGTGTGTGGAGTGGCGCTTGGCTGGTGGTGTGCGTGGAGTGATACTTGGCTGTCTGTGCACGGAGTGGTGCTTGGCTGGTGGTGTGTGTGGAGTGGTGCTTGGCTGGATGGTGTGCGTGGAGTGGTACTTGGCTGTCTGTGCACGGAGTGGTGCTTGGCTGGCGGAGTGTGTGGAGTGGTGCTTGGCTGGATGGTGTGCGTGGAGTGGTGCTTGGCTGTCTGTGCACGGAGTGGTGCTTGGCTGGCGGTGTGTGTGGAGTAGTGCTTGGCTGGATGGTGTGCGTGGAGTGGTACTTGGCTGTCTGTGCACGGAGTGGTGCTTGGCTGGCGGTGTGTGTGGAGTGGCGCTTGGCTGCATGGTGTGCGTGGAGTGGCGCTTGGCTGGTGGTGTGCGTGGAGTGGTACTTGGCTGTCTGTGCACGGAGTGGTGCTTGGCTGGAGGTGTGTGTGGAGTGGCGCTTGGCTTGCGGTGTGCGTGGAGTGGTGCTTGGCTGGTGGTGTGTGTGGAGTGGTACTTGGCTGTTGGTGTGCGCTGAGTGGTGTTTGGCTGGCGGTGTGCATGGTCTGGTGCTTGGATGGTGGTGTGCGTGGAGTGGCGCTTGGCTGGCGGTGTGTGTGGAGTGGCGCTTGGCTGGATGGTGTGCGTGGAGTTGTACTTGGCTGTCTGTGCACGGAGTGATGCTTGGCTGGTGTTGTGTTTGTGGAGTGGCGCTTGGCTGGTGGTGTGTGTGGAGTGGCGCTTGGCTGGTGGTGTGCGTGGAGTGGTACTTGGCTGTCTGTGCACGGAGTGGTGCTTGGCTGGTGGTGTGCATGGTCTGGTGCTTGGATGGTGGTGTGCGTGGAGTGGCGCTTGGATGGCGGTGTGTGTGGAGTGGTGCTTAGCTGGATGGTGTGCGTGGAGTGGTACTTGGCTGTCTGTGCACGGAGTGTTGCTTGGCTGGCGGGGTGTGTGGAGTGGCGCTTGGCTGGATGGCGTGCGTGGAGTGGTACTTGGCTGTCTGTGCACAAAGTGGTG
Source organism: Lissotriton helveticus (assembly GCF_964261635.1). Classification (NCBI taxonomy): domain Eukaryota; kingdom Metazoa; phylum Chordata; class Amphibia; order Caudata; family Salamandridae; genus Lissotriton; species Lissotriton helveticus. Next base: position 1,705,317,252 of record NC_136063.1, on the reverse strand, counting down.
CTTGGCTGGTGGTGTGTGTGGAGTGGCGCTTGGCTGGTGGTGTGTGTGGAGTGGCGCTTGGCTGGTGGTGTGCGTGGAGTGGTACTTGGCTGTCTGTGCATGGAGTGGTGCTTGGCTGGCGGTGTGTGTGGAGTGGCGCTTTGCTTGTGGTGTGCGTGGAGTGGTGCTTGGCTGGTGGTGTGTGTGGAGTGGTACTTGGCTGTCGGTGCGCGCTGAGTGGTGTTTGGCTGGCGGTGTGCATGGTCTGGTGCTTGGATGGTGGTGTGGGTGGACTGGCGCTCGGCTGGCGGTGTGTGAGTAGTTACTTTCTGTTGGTCAATACACACACTGCTAGTTGAGTGACACTCCACGCAGTCCATCATTTTGTGTAGTTGCAGTGTCAGAAATGTGGGCGTGTGAAAGTGATGGGCCCTTGAATGGTGCTGTCTGCTGGTGTGAGTGTTGTAATGTGATGGGTCCGCGGCTGGTGGTGTGAAGGTTTTGTATGTGTCACACGTACGAAAGGTGTATGAATGGCCTGTAAAGAGGTTGGTGCCTTGACGTGACTTTACAGCTCACGAGCTGTGAGTCAGTGGTTCAGTTTATCATACTTTCAATTATACGCAGTGTATTTCATTTTTGTGAAATTACTTGCGAATACAATTGTATGTACTGAATCATCACTCACCCTCGTGCCAAATCCAACCAGTATGTGTGTGTGCTTGCGGATTAGATGGCTGTGCAGTAATATTTGTTTTTTTCTCTTTCTGAAGTAGGGTGTACCTTGTCCCTTATTGTGAATGTTGTAATGTGTTGCTTTTCCTTCCAGATGGTGTCAATGGTCTGGTGTGTATCAGGTATGAAAGGTGCATGAATGCCCTGTAAAATGGTTGGTGCCTTGTCGTGGCTTTACAGCTCACGAGTTGCAGGTCACTGGTTCGGTTTTTATGCATTTATTTATTGACAGAGCATTTCATTTTGTTGAAATATCTTAATAAAATGTTATGTACTGAACCATCACTCGCCCTCATGCCAAATCCAACCTGTATGTGTGTGTTTTTGAGGAATAGATAGCCGTGCTTGAATGTTTGACTTTTAAGTAACTCTGTTAAGGTGTACATTATAGCTATAAATAACTTAATACATTTAGATATTATTGTTAAACCATGGGAGTATATGGTCATGTCTATTGTTTTTTTATCCACAATCTCCTGCAAACTTGAAATTGTCTGTCACAATTTCCATGCAATATTGTCCCAAGAATCGCACGCTCTCAAATTGAAAACTTAATTCATTCAAAACAATTTGGTTTTGCAAGGGGGTTCCCATAAGTTTTTGGCCCAGGGCTCGGCGGGCATCTTTGTAAACTACCAAACCCAAACAGTTCTGAAAACTAGACACCCGGGGGAGTCCAGGGAGGTATGGCATGCGAGGGTCCCCCAATGTTTTCCTACCCAGAAATCCTACTCAGAAATCACTGCAAACCTTAAATTTAGGTTAAAAAAACCCTTTTCCATACATTTTGCGTGGGATCTCCGTGCCGGCACAAATGTCCTACCACCCAGCGTTCCCCTTGATCTCCCGAGTAAAATGATACCTCACTTGTGTGGGTGGGCCAAAGGCCTGTGACTAAGGTGAGGTGCTTAATTTGTCAATCCTAAATACTACAATTTTTAAAAATTCATTTTTGCCTGTTCTGCTTTGGGGCACCCACACAAGTGAGGTATCATTTTACTCGGGAGAACAAGGGGAACGCTGGGTGGTAGGACATTTTTGCGGACACGGAGATCCCATGCAAAACAAATAGGAAAAGTGATTTTTTTACCTAATTTTAAGGTTTGCAAGGAATTCTGGGTAGGAAGACATTGGGGAATCATGCATGCCATACCTCCTTGGACTCCCCTGGTTGTCTAGATTTCAGAACTGTTTGGATTTGGTAGTTTCCAAAGATGGCCGCCAAGCCCCGGGCCAAAAACTCAGGCGCCCCCCCCCTATAAAAACAAGGTAGTTTTGCTATAGGTTATTTTAAATTCTTCACCGTACGATTTGAACCTTTTCCTGTTGCAGCCACTATGCCTACCCACGCATGTGAGTTACCGTTTTTTTCGGGAGACCTAGGGGAACGCTGGGTGGGTGGAAATGTGTTGATCCACACAGATTCCAGAACTTTCTACCACAGAAATGTGAGGGAAATGCGTTTTGTTTGTCAATTTCTTAGCTTTGCAAGGGATTCTGGGTAACAGAACCTGGTGGTAGGCAGTCGAGTCACCCCACCCTGAATTCCCCTGGGTGTCTAGCTTTCAAAAATGCATAGGTTTGCTAGGTTTCCCTAGGTGCCGGCAGAGCTAGGGTTCAAAAACAAAAGGTAGGCTCTTTGCCAAAAAAGGGCACAATTTCACTGCGAAATTGAGGTGCGACCACGTTGCGTTTTGCGCCGTTTCCTGTCGCAGCCACTAGGCAAACCCAGGCAAGTGAGGTACCATTTTTTTCGGGCGACCCGGGGAAACGCTGGGTGGGTGAAAATTTGTTGATCCACGCAGATTCCAGAACTTTCCACCACAGAAATGTGAGGGAAATGCGTTTTTTTTGTCATTTTTTTAGATTCGCAAGGGATTCTGGGTAACAGAACCTGGTGGTAGGCAGTCGAGTCACCCCATCATGAATTCCCCTGGGTGTCTAGTTTTTAAAAATGTATAGGTTTGCTAGGTGTCCCTAGGTGCCGGCAGAGCTAGGGTTCAAAAACAAAAGGTAGGCTCTTTGTCAAAAAAGTGCACGATTTCACTGCTAAATTGAGGTGCGACCACGTTGCGTTTTGTGCTGTTTCCTGTCGCAGCCACTAGGCAGACCCAGGCAAGTGAGGTACTATTTTTTTGGGGAGACCCGGGGGAACACTGGGTGGGTGGAAATTTGTTGATCCATCAGATTCCAGAACTTTCCACCACAGAAATGTGAGGGAAATGCGTTTTTTGTTGTCAATTTCTTAGCTTTGCAAGGGATTCTGGGTAACAGAACCTGGTGGTAGGCAGTCGAGTCACCCCATCCTGAATTTCCCTGGGTGTCTAGTTTTCAAAAATGTATAGGTTTGCTAGGTTTCCCTAGGTGCCGGCAGAGCTAGGGTTCAAAAACAAAAGGTAGGCTCTTTGCCAAAAAAGGGCACAATTTCACTGCGAAATTGAGGTGTGACCACGTTGCGTTTTGCGCTGTTTCCTGTCGCAGCCACTAGGCAGACCCAGGCAAGTGAGGTACCATTTTTGGGACACCCGGGGGAACGCTGGGTGGGTGGAAATTTGTTGATCCATCAGATTCCAGAACTTTCCACCACAGAAATGTGAGGGAAATGCGTTTTTTTTGTCAATTTCTTAGCTTTGCAAGGGATTCTGAGTAACAGAACCTGGTGGTAGGCAGTAAAGTCACCCCATTCTGAATTTCCCTGGGTGTCTAGTGTTTAAAAATGTATAGGTTTGCTAGGTTTCCATAGGTGCCGGCAGAGCTAGGGTTCAAAAACAAAAGGTAGGCTCTTTGCCAAAAAGGTGCACGATTTCACTGTGAAATTGAGGTGCGACCACGTTGCGTTTTGCGCTGTTTCCTGTCGCAGCCACTAGGCAGATCCAGGCAAGTGAGGTACCATTTTTTTCGGGAGACCTGGGGAAACGCTCGGTGGGTGGAAATTTGTTGATCCACACAGATTCCAGAACTTTCCACCACAGAAATGGGAGGGAAATACGTTTTTTTGTCAATTTCTTAGCTTTGCAAGGGATTCTGGGTAACAGAACCTGGTGGTAGGCAGTCGAGTCACCTCATCCTGAATTTCCCTGGGTGTCTAGTTTTCAAAAATGTACAGGTTTGCTAGGTATCCCTAGGTGCCGGCAGAGCTAGGGTTCAAAAACAAAAGGTAGGCTCTTTGCCAAAAAAGGGCACGATTTCACTGCGAAATTGAGGTGCAACCATGTTGTGTTTTGTGCTGTTTCCTGTCGTAGCCACTAGGCAGACCCAGGCAAGTGAGGTACCATTTTTTTCGGGAGACCCGGGGTGGGTGAAATTTGTTGATCCACGCAGATTCCAGAACTTTCCACCACAGAAATGTGAGGAAAATGCGTTTTTTTGTCAATTTCTTAGATTTGCAAGGGATTCTGGGTAACAGAACCAGGTGGTAGGCAGTCAAGTCACCCCATCCTGAATTCCCCATGGTGTCTACTTTTCAAAATTGTATAGGTTTGCTAGTTTTCCCTAGGTGCCGGCAGATCTAGGGTTCAAAAACTACAGCTAGGCACTTTGCCATAAAAGGGTCAATTTTTAACTGCAAAATTGAGGTGTGACCACGTTGCATTTTGCGCCGTTTCCTGTCGCAGGCACAAGGCCGACCCATACAAGTGAGGTACCGTTTTTATCGGGAGACTTAGGGTAATTCAGATTTGTAAATCAACTGTTATTACCAATTGAGTTTTTATGCATTTCTCCCTTCCCAATGAAAGACATTGTGTAAAAAAAAAAATCTTTTTCAAAAATGACCAATAATTCTCATGCTAGTATGAGTATTCCCAATTTTTGAAAATTTGCAAATATATACTGTTTCTAAGATCTATATTTGTACCCAATTTCAGAAATACATAGGTGTCTTTCATACAGATTTTTCCATGTATACATTTTCCAAGAATAAGTGCTCTATACCGAGTAAATAATAAAATACCATTGCAAGTTGCTGCTCAGTTTTTGGATCTGGGTTCGTTGGGTTGTTGTTGAAACTACAAGTCCTATATATCACCACAATTAGGAAGGTGTAACGGATGTAACGGTATATTGCTTTTCAAGAGCTGTCAAAATTACAAGAAGTTATAGGTGAAAACGTTGAGACAAAAGACTGTTTTTTTCAACAAATTTTCAATTATTACAATATTTAACTGTTAGTTTCTATAAAGAAACCTTCGTGGATTTAGACAAATGACCCCTTTCTGAATTCAGAATTTTGTCTACTGTTCGGAAATGTATAGCTCTCCAGGATCCATTATTGCTTTCAAACTCATTTCTACCATTAACTGGAAGGAGGTTGAAAGCTCTAAAAATAGCAAAAATAGGCTATGTCCCAGAAAAATGCCAAAACTGTGTGAAACATGTTGGTTCTCTGACAAAAGACTGTCATTCCCTAAAAGCTGAGAAAATGGAAATTTCAGCCCCACAAACCGTTTTTTGATAACATTTGCAGGGAAAAACCCAGAGGCTTTCATTTGCAGCCCGTTTTTTTCAATTTTTCTGACAAAAACAAACATGTCACTGTATTTTGGTTAATTTCTGGGACCCCTCCAAGGGAATCCACAAACCCTGGGCACCTTTAGAATCCACATGATGTTGGAAGAAAAGGACGCAAGTTTGGCGTGGAAACCTTATGTGGTCAAATAGTTACAGGGGCCTAAGCGCGCACTACCCCAAATCGCCAAAAAAAGGCTTAGCACAGGAGGGAAAAAAGCCTAGCAGCAAAGAGGTTAAAGGTGTAGCAGTGCTCTTTGGATTTTTGGTTTGAGTTGTCAGACACATGTTTTTTTTCTTTCTTTTCACAGAGTTGATTGGCCCCGAGGAGAATCCCGAAAGCCACAGGGATTCAAAACGCGTAGGCCGATGGGTCTGCTGGTTTTGCTAATTTGTTTCTGCATTTGGATTGGCAATAATACACCTACATTTTGTTGTATATGTCTATATTTAGTTATTCAACTGAATCAGATATGGTGTATTTTCCTTAATAATATATATTGATTTTGATTTTGTGGCAGACCAAGTACTGTACATATTGGTGTATATATTCTCTAGTGTGTTTGAGTACATTGTTTGAATGAATGAATGTGAGTTGTTTGATTGTGATATGATTGAAGATTTATGAATGATGGTACGTGTGATGTTTTAGTCCATTTCTGTGTCTTTATTTCTAATTGTTGTCATACAAATTTGTCTGAATTACATCCTGAATTTCTAAATCTTTGCAAGCTAAAATATTTTTGAATAAACAGCTATTAAATAGCACACAGATGTATTGAATTGTTATCTATACATTGGTCGTCATTTTTGCTTTAAATACAGTGTCAGTATTGGCATCCTTCCTTGTTGTTTATGATACCAGGCTCAACCTTACTGATTAGAGCCAGCCCTTTCTTTGTTATTAGTATTAGCTCAGCTATTAAGGTACATACTTTGCAACATTTCCATCCCTTTAGAAGCCAATATTCAATTGATTAACCTATCATCGTTAACTGCAACACTGCATTGTTTCAGGCAAAGATTGTACCTGTTTAAGATCTCAATGTGCGGAGTTTATTTGGAACTTGCTTTATAGCTAGATGCAATATGAATATGACTCTCTGAATGTTGCACTCTTCTGTGACTTCACCTGCATCTTTTTCCTTGAACTAAAAATACATTCTTATCCTTGCAGGAGAGTCTCATTAACAGCTGTCTTTTGCACAGCGTGTAGTCATAATTATGTCAGGTTAGTCACACACGGACATGAAAGAAGGACAGTTTGATATAAGATTGCAGATGCAGAACACTCATGCTGTTCTTTTCAAAAGGCACTTCTCTTTCCCAAAAATATTTATCCAGACATGTAAGTGGCCACCTGTCGAAAAATAATAATTTATGGCAAGGATGAATAGTGAAAAGGGCACACATATGAAATAAATATATACGAAGCAATATTTTTTTCTTGCTTTTTATAACTTAAGATACATGCAAATCTTTAAATAATAGACCTGTTGAACAATATATACATTGTATTCCTAATGATGTGCACGGCATGCTGTTTCACCCAATGGTTTCATGGTATTAATTCCTAATGGTTTTTACCTTACACCTTTTAAAAAAGCCATACATAAGCAGATTATCAAATTAGATTGACCATGCGAGTTTTTTTGATCACTGAACGATTGCATTCCTAGAACCGTTCACTATCCTTGAATTACAACGCAGGCTATGTTAACGACTTCGCAGAAATTAAAAAGTTCCTTATATTTCAAAATGTTAAAATATGTAAACCTGACTGTTTCCGCATTTTGTAGAATATGTTAATGCCAATATTGTGTAAGTACACTACATTTCTTGCATTGTATTTTATCAAAGACTATTCTTATATAGCCCCGATTCCAACTTGCTTGTAATAACCCATGATGAGCTTGGCAACAGGAGTTACCAGGCCTATCGTGATTATGGGTAATGGCTAATGGTTAATGCCGAAAGCCTGCAAACTCGGACAATTTCTACTGGGGTCTGTGCATGCTGAAATCAGTCAAAATCTCCAGGAGTATACTGAGGCAAATATTTAGGAATTACAATGGGGAAAGGATATGGTAAATCAGATTCTTTCGGTGATTCCCCGTTTCTAAGTGGACTGTAAACCTCTTCTCTTAAGGGCATTGCTTTTCTGACTGTCAGAGTAACTGTTCTGGAGGGTAACCGTAACTCTGGGTGGTCTGAATCACTGCTATCATTAACGTCACTTACAATGAGGGCTCTAGGCAGTGATAATTCCTTGAGATCATAAATCATAAAAACTCCTACGAAAACATGCAGAAAAAAAGACAGAAAGCAAGCCAGTAAAAAATGAGCCTACATTTTTGTGTTATTGTAAGAAATTGAGTTGTTGGTTGATGGGGGTGAAAACCCTTCTCAAGCAACAACCAAAATCCTTATCAGGGTGAACCACTAGAATCAGTACATCAACCTGTGCAGGCCCGGACTGGCCATTGCAGGCACAGGGCAATCCCCCGGTGCGCCGCAAGGGTGGGGGCCGGTTTTGGGCCTCTGGGGGCCGTTTTTGTTACAGGGCCGGTTATGCAGCATAGCTGCAAAATCGGCCCTGCAACAAAATCGGCCAAGAAACCGGCCCCGGCAAAGAGCTCAGACCTTCCCCCGGGGGCCAGCCGAGCACTTTTCCGGGGCCGGTTTTGGTTCCCAGTCCGGCCCTGAACCTGTGCTTAACCCTCTGGTAGCGTGGCACAAAAGCAGACAGACTTAACTTTATGCTGCACACAAACAGTATTAAAGTTAACACACAATATAAGAAAAAGGCCAAACCGATTTAGTAATTAAAATGAATTACATTGAAATCCGTAGAACCAGAGTTATGAATTTTTTAACGTTTTTAGCATAAAATGGTGCCTAAATTATCAAAGCACCAACCATAGGTATCTGGTAGTGCAAGACAGTGTTTAGAAGTTAAGGCCAACTGCAAAGGAGTGCAGGTCGGATACATGAGGTTCGGTCTTGGCTTACTTTTTACCGTACAAGAAATTTGGAAGAGAAGTTTTGGAAAGGTAAAGATCTGCATAACAAGGCAGAAAGCAGAGTCGGAGGATGAGGAATTGTTGTTAGGGAGCGACTGGATGGAGTTGGGGATGAAGATTGTTACTTCTGCACTTTGCCACTTTTGTGGAAATTGAGTAACTCCAGCTGGACAAAGCTGCAGGCTGTAGCCAGCAAGGGATTCACAGGATTTGCTGCTGCCAAGAATGTAGGGGGTGCAACAGTTGAGTTAGGATGACCGGCGATATACCTTGGGCAGATTGGCTGGCATGTAGATCCTGGTCTTCCGTCGCTTCTCAGGACACCTTTTGGTGGAACAATTTTTAAGTCCCAAGTTTTTGGGTTAGGCAACAGCAGAACATTAACCCTGCCTGCAAGGGTCCATGATCTTGAGGACACCTCTTAGGGGGTAATAGGCCTCACTATAGCAGCGGCCAGGTGCTGGGTTAAAGATCACAGGAGCTTGTTTTGTCCCTGTAGTTCACACAGAAGGCCAGCCACCTAGTTTTCGGAGTCACTTTTGTGGTCCAAGATAATGATCTAGTTCTTCAAGCAGCAAGGCAGGCCTTCAAGCAGAAGGGCAGTATTCTGTGACCGGCAGGGCAGTCTTCTGGGTTCCAAACCGACCTTTCAGAAGTTTTCTACAGGTCCAGGATTATACTGAAGAGGTGTTCTGAGGGTCCAATATTTATACCTGGTGCTAGCCCTTGAAGTGGGGGGTATCCTAGAGTACTCCCACATTTGGTTACAGAAATGTCTTACTTTTCCCTGCCATGGCTCTAAGAAGTCTAAGGTGACAACATTCTAGTTTTATTTTCACACAAAAGTACCCCCGGCTAATGTCAGGGACAAGAAGCAAAGATGAGAGAAGAGCACAGCCTGAAGTCTAATAAAGAGAGAGGAAGGGGAGGATTCCCTCAGGACAAGAACTCTCACTCACTGTTAGGTGACATGCTTCATCATTTGGGTTTCCTCCTCACACCAAGGGGTGGGCTACAATTCCCCCAAGGGGGTAGGAGCGGAGGTGTATTATTTATCAGGATGAGTGAAAAAACACAGGTGAAGTGAGGGGCACAGTGCAGAAGCTGTGATAGAATGTGATTTAAAAATGTCTAACTGTGATCACTGAAAGTTTATTAGGTGGTCACAGTGACAAGGTTAAAAGACAATAGAATATTGAGGGTTCTCAGCAGATATACCCTCAATGAACTTGTCAACATGTTTCTGCCAACAGGCATTTATCAGGACCTATAGTCTCAGTCACTCTGCAAGGTGTTCAAGTGAAATAAAAGAGGAAAAGTATACAGGCCACTGGAGCTGGGTGGTCCGTCGTTCAACGTCCCTCTCCTTAGTAAACGGTACGTAAACTTAAGTGCAATAAAGTCATATGTACTCTTTCCATGTTCTTTAACATCTCGTGGTGCCCAGCTCTGAGCACCGTAATCACAAACTCTGAGATGTCTGCCAGAACACTTTGCAGAGTGACTGAGAGTGTAGGGCCCGATGATTGCCTAATAAACCTTCAGTGGTCACAGTTAGACATTTTTAAATCACATTCCATCACAGCATCGGCACTCTGCCCCTCACTTCACCAGTGTTTTTTTGCTCATCCCGTTAGCTAAAACACCTCCGCTCCTCTCCCCTTGGGGGAGTTGTAGCCCTTACCTTGGTGAGAGGAGGGAACCCAAATGATGAAACATGTCACCTAACGGTGAGTAAGGGTTCTTGTCCTTATGGAATCCTCCCCTTCCTCTCTCTTTATTAGTACTCAAGTTGTGCTCTTCTCTCATCTTTTCCTTCTTGTACCTGACATTTAGCCAGAGGTACTTTTGTGTGAAAATAGTATCTTAGGGATCGGTACCCTTCTGGCTCAGAAATATCCCATTTGTAGATCCTAAGTGTGTTTATGACACAATTCTGGTGTCAGGTTCCTTTGCGTGTGCTTAGGCAAGCCCTTTGAAGTGTAGTTGGGTTGGGAACAGCTCTGCCCCCAGTCATCCTGCCAGGATGGCCCATCCCGCCAGGATGGCCCATCCCGCCTACACCCAGTCTATTTTGTTTCACTGACTAGCAGGAATACTCAAAACCCAACAGCAGAGCCATTCACAATCATGTTACCCAGGACACTGACAGCAGTCACAATATGGTTAGGGCAGGACAATGCTAACATTTAAAAATTGCCATTTTCAGAATTGTCACTTGAAATCCAAATGTATCATTAAAGAAGGCATTTATCATTCATAGAAGGCACTTACTCATTTTGGTATTCTCAGAAGGCACTTAGTAGTCCTACCTTTAGGACTCCTAAATGCCTTCTGTGAATACTGAAAGTATTAAAGTTAAGATTTTTCTCAGTTTAGGAGTCCTATAATTAGGAGTCCTAACTTTACTACTCCTAAAATGAGAAAAATCCTAACTTTAAGACTTTTGGTATTCACAGAAGGCATTAGGAGTCCTAAAGTTAGGACTCCTAACTTCACTACTCCTAAAGTGACAAAAATCCTAACTTTAAGACTTTCAGTATTCACAGAAGGCATTTAGGAGTCCTAAAGCGCCCCCCGCTGCTGATAGGGGACAAAGTTTGAGGGCCCGTTATCGTGCATGAGGGAGAGCTGATCTAGGCCTCCCCACGGACACACCTGTGTGTGTGCCTGTGTGTGTATGAAAGACTATGTTCACATTTGTGTGTGCTAGTGCATGTCTGTGCTTGTGATGGAGTTGAGATGTATTTGGGTGTTTTTGTATTAGAGCATGTGATTCTATGTGTGCTTGTGTTTGTGCACGCAGATGTTTCTGTATGTGTGCTTATGTCTGCGTGTGATGGTGTGTGTATGTATTTGAGTGTTTTTGTATTAGAGCATGGAATTGTATGTGTGCTTGTGCGTGTGGATGTTTCTGTATGTGTGCCCTCTGTTCGTGTATGAGAGTGTGTGTGCACATTTGTTGTGTGCTTGTGCATGTCTGTGCATGAGATGGTGTATGTGTGCATGTATTTGTGTGTACGTCCTTGGGTATTTTTGTTCTGGAGCATGTGATTGTATGTTTGCTTGCGTTTCTGTATCTGCTTTTGTGTGTGTCTGCGTGTATATGAGAGTGAGCGCATTTGTGTGTGCTTGTGCATGTCTGTGCATGTGATGGTGTTTGCGTGTGCATGTATTTGGGTGTTTTTGTATTAGAGCATGGGATTTTATGTGTGCTTGTGTTCTTGGATGTTTCTGGCTATGTGCTTGTCTGTGTGCGTCAGTGCGCTTATGAGAGTGTGTGCTCACATTGGTGTGTGCTTGTGCATGTCTGTGCGTGTGATGATGTGTGCACGCTGGATTCGTTAGTTTCTGGCGGCCGCTATCCTGGATATTGACTTTAACTGCCTGATGCCTAACCTTAGGATAGCCACCAGTGTACAGTACAGTCCCCTGCCTGACCCCAAGACGGCTTCATAGTGGTCCCCTACAGTGTTGTTTTACTTCCCTGGGACAACAATTAGACATTGACCAGACCTTGAACCTATCCCCTGACCTGCCTACACATCAGGCCTTGGAACCTGCGGAACTTACCCCAGACAGTGGAGACCTACCGATTTGGCTGATGCCCAGTGGAGCTACCATATAGCTAAAGAGAAGATGGGTTGTGGACTCCCCCTCCCTGACGTCACCTACCCAGCCGGACCTTGGGCAGATTTTCCCCTCGTCTCTACGTCCTGTCTTACTACTACCCCTTTACCCTATCCCCTTACCCTTCCTGCCCATTCACCGTGTCCCCTACGTTCTTTAAATGCTTTTCTTGATACTTATGTAACTTTTAACTAATTTAATTTGCAACATTATTGTTCCTCATGTAAAGCGCTCTGATTGCATCGGGTCTAGCCAGACCTATATATTAACTCGTTAATTAAATTTGTTCCCATTTAGTACTCTTTCTCCCTAGCTCCTAGCTCCTATCCACTCTCCCCTGAATCGCTCACCTTGCCTGCTAGTCTACCTGGCCCCCTGTCCTTTGAGTCCTTTGACTAAGCACTCCTTCTCCCCTTGTTGGGGAAAGATTCAATATTTATACTCTGGAGTCCACTGCGCCAAGGGAGCCAATCACAGCTGAGGTATGGTATGGCACCCATTGCCAAAGCACCCCCCCTCCCCTTTTTGGGTAAGGATCCAGTATGTAGGCCTTGGAGTCTCAGAGACCCCTCTGAGAGAGTCCACTGCGTAAAGGGAGCCTTTCGCAACAGAGATCGGGAAGTGATACCACTTCCTCTTGGATCACAGCTTACTGGACTTTGGGCGTTGTTTTGACTTGTCTACCGGTTTGTGTCCCCATCGCCCTTCCGCTCCTCTTTCCATGTGATGTCCTGCACCCTCCCCTCCTCTTTCCCACCTACATTTCCTGTCTACTTCCCCAGCTCCTTCCCCCATCCCCTGAATCTTTCCCCTTGCCTGCTTTTTCCCTTACGTATTTGTGCTTATTGTTTATCTTGACTTTACAAGTAACTATGTTGTCATGCTATAATAACTGTGTACCTTTGTAACGATGTAACCTGTAACTATGATCTGATGCACATGTAAAGCGCTCTGATACCTCCGGGTGTAGCCAGCACTATATAAAACCTTTAAAATAAATAAATAAATGAACCGAAATGAGTAAGTGCCTTCTGTGAATACCACAATGAGTAAGTGCTTCTGTGAATACCAAAATGGTGGTAAGTTTAGGATTTTGTCTTAAGTTAGTTCTGTGAATCGGGCTCTTTGTCATTTTGTACCACCTATGGATAAATTCAATTCAATTCAATTCAATTCAGTTGTATTTGTATAGTAGATGGCTTCCCATACCAGCCTCCGAATGCTAGTTGCAAAAAACAACAACTCCACCAAATTGTGATGAACCACTTTCTCAAGCCCCATTTAGAACAGGTGGGTTTTTAGCATTTTCCTAAAACTGGCTTCCCACTGCTGACTTCTAAGGGAAGCTGGGAAAGCATTCAATAGCATGGAGGTAAAGAATGGAAAAGAACGTCCTCTACACCTTGCTCATTTGATCTTGAAGTCCCTGAGCGAAGGGCCCTTCTTGGAGGGTAGGGATTAGCAAGGACCGAGTGATAAATGGGCTTTTCCATGGATGGTCCGTTGTGCAATACAGAGAGCTTTGAAGTGGATTCTTTTTTTAACTGGAAGCCAGTGCAGGGCTACAAGGGTTGGTCTGACTGATTGATGCTTCGGTAGTTGTTGAAGAATTCTTGTGTCAACATTTTGTACCACTTGTTTACACATTTCGGACTCCCAACATACAGGGAGTTACCGTATTTGAGATGATACTCTGCACCATTACCCTTCTTGTGGGGAAAAGTAGCATATGCAAGAATGACCTTGGAGATCATAAAATTCCAAAACATGATCCTGCCAATTTTTTAAATGATGTCTCCATCATGGGCTTTTCGACTACCCTGATGCCTAGGCTTTTCACTGCTTCGGCTGGCTTATGGAGATCGCCCAGTATTTCTGGCCATAAGAGTTCCTGCAGCCTAGACCTAATATTGCCTACCACTAGAACCTCTATGTTATCACTATTAAGCTTCAACTTTCTGCTAGACATTCAATCTGTGAACTCCCTTAAACAGAAGTTTAGTTGGGAGATTGTTTGCATGGTGTTGGGTGTAAGGGCAAGGATGACCTGAATGTCATCAACATATGGCAATAGGGCAAGCACATGTGATTGAACAATGTCAGCCTGGGGGCGTTTATACAAGTTGAACAATGTGGGGCTAAGTGAGGAGCCTTGTGAAACCCCAGAGAGCAGGGGATGGATCGGAAGGGTGAAGGAGTCTTGCCATACTTGGAAACTCCTGTTAGCTAGACAGGCTTCCATCCATTTCATGTCAGTCCCTGTGAAGGCAACATCCTTTGGATGAAGATGGCATGCAACACAGTATTGAAGGATGAACTCATGTCCAGAATGATCATTGCCGCTGAGCCACCTTGGTCTGGAATGGAGCATAGTTCCCTGGTGTCAACTTGCAGTGCAGTGTCCGTACTGTGAGCAGAACTAAAGCCTATCTGAGTGGGTTTGTAAATGCCATGCAGTTCCAGAAAACTGGACAGATGGTGATTAACACATTTTTCCAATATTTTGCTCACTAGGGGCTAGATGTAGGTAAACGTGAAATACCGATTCCTTAATACCGTATTTTATCGATTCTGTATTAAGGAATCGGTATCTCCGATGTACGTAAAGATATGTTAAAAATTACCTAATCTGTATTAATCGGTATAAAATAACGATTCGGAAGCTATCGGTGATAAAACAAAATCCAAAATCCCAATACCGATTCGTAAATACCAAATCCAATACCAAATCGGTAAATACAGATTCGGTAATTTAAAAATTCGGAATTTGTTGAATTAGCCAATCCTGTGCATCCCAATTACCTCCCAAACAGGAAGTGGCCACACCAAGGCAGCTGCACTGAACCTGGAGCTGACTGTGAGGCAGGTAGCTGAGCAGAGGAGCCAGGAGCAACACAGACTCTCTTTGCTAAAAAATAAAAACTAGTAAAATGGCGAACCAGGAGAGAGAGAAGGAGGGAGCAGAAAGAAAATGAAAACAGAAGTTTAGCAAGAAGGAGCTGGAGGTCCTCAATGAAGAAGTCACCAAGGACCATGATAAGTTGTTTGGCAAGTAGTCCCTCCATGTACCAGAATTGCAGAACAGACAGATCTGGCTTGCTCTTCAGAGCAAGATTAATGGCATCGGGGTCACCCAGCGCTCTATTGAGGTCATAAAGAAAAGATGGTATGACCTGAGGAAGACTGCGAAGGTGAGGATGGGTGAGAGGCAGAGGCAGGCCAGCAAAACTGGTGGAGGGAGGAGCCGAGCACCTGCACCAACAGCCCTGGACCTCATGGTTGAGTCCACCCTCCTGCAGGAGAGTGTGAGTGGGATCGGCGACGCAGACAGCTCTGCCAGAGCTGGCAGCAAACAAGGTAAGATGCTGTGCACCCCTCTCCCGAACCCCAGTCCCCAGAGAGGCATAGGTACTCCCATTCTAGTCAATGTTTTACTCATAACTTGCAACGCATTATGGGAGATGTCGTTATAAGTAACACAAGTTCAGAACAGTCAGTCTAGCAAACCCAAAGGCACGTGACAGCAATTAGCAAGCAGAGGACAGTAAGTGTGATTGGCAGGCATAATGTTTAATGCAATGCAAATGCTGCCAGATAAGTGAGTATATCTATATTCTGTCTTTACAGGCGAGACATCTCGCAGTGCAGCAGAGGGGAACAGAGGGAAGGTACCCAGGCCAGAGGGGAGACAACAGGAGGAGGAGCAGTCGCATGCACGGCACACAACCCCACCACCACCACCAACATCTTCATCCCCACCATCACCACAGCTCCAGACAACACTGCCATCACCACCAACACCATCACCACTGCGACAATCAACACCACCACCACAGTCAGGCAGGAGGCATGCCGTGTCCACCCTCCAGTAGATGGGGGTGTCGGAGGAGGAGAGCACAGGGGGCCAACAGTCAACAGTGGCTGAGGACGGCAACAGGGAAAGATCAGGGTCCCATCAGAGCGCGCCCATACATCCTCCAGATGCCGCAGGGCAAGGGCAGCCAGTCCTTCAATCCTGGGCCAAGGTGACCGTGTGTTCTCTGGGCTTGAAGGCAACATGCTGAAGGTCCAGCGCCTGCAATGGAGAGCGATGCGGTCAGTGCAGCGGGAGATGTCACACATGAATGCGCACATGCATCGCATCAAAAAGGGCATCAGTGCCATTAACAACACCATGTCTGAGGGCATGACGTGATGTGCTTTCGGCTGTGAGGCAGCTCTGCAGCAAGTTTGAGGAGGACCGCCTGTTTAGGCACAGGGAGAGGCAGAGACTGGAAACAAACACCAAGGTGGTGAACCACCTGTCCACTGCCACCTCCCTCATGTGCGGATGCTCAATAGCCATGCAGGAGGAGGAGATGGCACACTGTAGTCGGGATGTGGCTAGGGGGATGGTCACAATGACCTCAGCACTTGAACTGCTGCAAACAGAGAAAGTGGCCACTACAGCAGAGGGGGAGGGGACAGTGAGGAGGCTACTAGCCATAGTAGCATGAAGCCCTCTCCCACCGAGACCAGGAGGTGCAGCGAATGCCACTGCGCTGCCCAGGAACATACTGGCAGTGCAGACAGTGGGGATAAGGAACGTGGCAGTGCAGCACATGGGCGCAAGAAATAGAGCCAGCCATGGTTGTACATTAATGGGTGATGTAACCCATGGGTGTATGGAGACTGTTTCAGATCTTGGTGGTGTGCACTGGTCATTAAACACCATTATTCAAATACAATAACTGGCTATGTCTCCTTACTCACTCAGAAATAGTTGCGTGTTATCTCATCCCATCTGTGTCTCCCATCCGGTGCTGCTGCCACACCAGCTGCGCAGGACTCTGGCAGTGCATTGTCCTCACCCTCGTCCTCAGAGTCAGTTAGTTCCACTGCTGTTCCTTTCTTTGTGGCAAGGTTATGCAGCATTGCACATGTTGCTGTTATTTTTCAGCAGATGATGGGGTGGTACTGACGTGCACCTCCACTTTTGTGGAGGCAACGGAACCTGCTTTTTAGCAGTCCAAAGGTGCGCTCCACAACGTTGCACGTGCTTTTATGTGCCACATTGTATCTCCTCTCCCTTGGGGTGGATGGGTTGAGGTATGGAGTTAGTATAAATGATCGGAGGGCATATGCGCTGTCACCTAAATGGGAAAGAATGTGCCATTAATTTGGGTCACCAATACGATCCAAGGTATACATCAGGGTGTGTCACATTGAGTTACCTAGTAGGTATCTTTCTCCGAATTCACCAGCAGCCAGACATGTATAGATCCCACTATTCCTGAATATGTAGGAGTCGTGGGTACTCCCTTGGAATTTGGCCACAATGTCAGTAATGATGAAGTTTGCATCACATATCACCTGCACGTTGATGGAGTGAGTGGATATACGGTTGTGGTATATGTATTCTGTAGCTGCAGGTGGGCAGATTGTTATGTGGGTCCCATCAATGCAGCCTATTACATGTGGGAACTGTGCCTTTTGGTGAAAATCCAGCTTGGTCTGCTGCAGCTCCGCCTGTGTGCTGGGGAAGTGTATGTAGTGATGCATTTTCTGCATCATGGCGTCCAGAAAGGAGTTGAAGAAACGGGACAGGCAGCTCTGTGACAAACCACCTGCTGCGGCTATCACACTCTGGTAGTTTCCTGATGCCAGGAGGTGCAGGCAACAGAGTACAACATGTACAATGGGACCCCCTCAGGAAAGCGAATGTGGCCAAGGGACGGAGGGGAGAAACAATTAAACTGAAAATGAAAAAAGTCCCTTCAATGGCCATATACTTCAATTATGTGCATACATCAATACATATCAAAAGCTAGTGACAGAAGAAAGGTAATACTAACCAAAAATCATTCAAAAAATAGTATTTATTATTTCTCTTTTTTGTAAGTATAAATTCATAAAAATCGTTATAAATCAGACAATTCTATAGGCTACACATCAATTAATTATCCAAATTCATGAACAAAGCAATAGAATCATAAAAATAAGCAACAGAAAAAGTTAAATATACCCCATGGTATCAAACATACAACCAACTTACTCTCGTGCTACCAATCATACTACAGTCAAACCTCATACATAGATGAAAAAAGGAACTGGTTAACAATTAGCCAGATCGCACAGCTACAATTGTTCAAGGGCTCCAGAGGAAGAATAGCGGCCCTTGTAGCAGGTCTACGCGCGTTTCGGTGGTTCAAGCCACCTTCATCAGGACCTTGTTCATCATTTTGTGCAGAACCAAGGGGTCAAACAGTGCAAGAAACCTAAAAAGGAAAATAGATCTGTCACTCAGACATCCACAAGTGAAATTTTATAAAAAGACGTAGAACATTCACTATTGCAGTTAAACTATAGGGGCTCATCAGCGTGACTATAGTAGGAACCTATGCTATGAAGGTTAAGGGAACATGATTTAGCTAGCTTCATAGCAAAGCAAGGAGAGGGACCTATTGGACCAAGAATACCTAATCACTCTCAGAGCAAGTTAACGGCTAGATTTTGAATACCAGATAAAATGACTCACAGGTTAGCTGTTTACATAGGAGCCTAACCTCAAAGAAAGGGGGGACTCACAAAAGCACAGCTGCTCGTTGCATATACTTACAAGAAAGCACAGTGAATATTTCTCATTTATAAGTGCGATTATAAAGGTCAAATGAGGGACCAGGTCAACTAAACAGCATCTATAAAAGAATTAAAGAAGGCTGTCAATTAAAATGTAATGGCTTGCTGACACTCCTACATTTCCCAGAATTAATGGGGCTTACCAATAGCATCGTTCATGATAGAAGCAGAAGAGGCATGTGAAACTCAGAACTTCATCCGTATTGGTGGCTACAGGGAGAATAATAGACGCCATGATGTTGTCATTTATACACAAATAACGTAGATTGCATAGCGAGTGGGTGCTACCCACAGACTCCTATCCTTATTTCGCACTGATGGTGACCTACCAAAGCTATCGCAGTGCGTCCTTATTTAGTTGAACTTCACAAAATACATCAATATGTCGTGTTGAAAGAAGGTCTTGAGTTAATTGGGGCAGACGGCGAGGGGACTAAGTATTGTTACTTCCTAATCTGTGCAAAGAAGAAAGAAAAGACAAAAAAGTTCAATAAGAACTGACGCACTACACATGATATGCATGTCCAAGGTAACAACTAACAATACTAAAGCCATCAAAGGAGGGATGTAGGCTTACTTCTATACGCAGTGGAGATGCAGTCCATTGGTAAGCTGCTCTAATATATACCAGCGACCCTAAGGAGGAAGAATAAAAACAAACGTTACCCGCTGTTTGGGTTTAGGGAGGGTCTGGCAAGAAGTAATGCACGTTAATGGTTGTATAAATTTAGATCGGCGACATATCTTGAAAGCGTGCAGACGTCCATATTTTAGTAAAGGATGAAAGTTGCGAACTAATAATGTTGCCAAGTACATAGGTCTAAGTGAACAACTGGCAACAAGGGACTCGGTAGCGCGAAAGCGCATTAGCTTTAACATTACGCGCTGGCAGGATGAAAGGCCCTGTACTGTTTCTCGGACTGACGACCGCGCACATAGCAGCCCTTTCCTTCGGTGACTGCCACTCCTGAATTAATGCAATGCTTCTAGCCCAACTCATCGAGTAATTAGCAAGAGTGCCGCAACTTCAAAGCGCCCCGCCAGGTACCGCGTTGGCGTATAAGATTTAACATCACACTGGCAGGATAGAAAGCCCTGTACTGTTTCTCGGGCTGGTAAGGGTGCGAATCGCAGCCTATTCCTTAGGTGGCTAGTAATCCTGAATCAGTACAATGCATCTAACCCGCATCTAACCCCACTCATCGGGTTAAAAACACGAGCGCCGAAACTACGAAGTGCCCTGTCCTAATGCTCAAGCAGGAGGTTCCTCCAACACGACTCCATGATCCAAACGCCTACCTTAGGGTCCGTGGTAACGCGCCGTAATCCTCCTCCGTCACTAAGCCCCTTCCTGAGAGAACGCTCCAGAGCCGCCATGCTTTATACACAAAAAGGCGTTCCAATCCCGCGGGAAGTGGACGTCAGTAAACAGAGGTCGCCTAGGTGTGAACACAAACGTAGGACTTCGGAGGAGCGTGCATCTTACTAGTGTCGGACTAAGAAATTTATTTCAGACGTAAACATGGAAAAGTAAATAATACCGCTGGGCCAAGCAACCGTGTCTAAAATCGTCCACAGCTTGAGATTTACATGTTTGAATGCAGCGCAACCAGGGAGGAAATGCACATTCAAAACAAACTGAAACAAGGTGCAACCTCAATAATTCAGGGCGTATCACTGGCCACGTCAAAGGGGTTGTCTGCACTAGTAATCCCACAATACAAGGCATAAGAGATAACGCTGTTGAATTTCAACGCAATTTGTGAGAAAAACAGAGGGAGACTTCCGAAAAAAGCCTGAAAAAGCTGCAAATGGTCCATCTACATAATACAAATTACATGAGGCGATCCAACCGCCAAAGGATGCACATGAAGCATGTGTTACAACTAAGTCATCAATACCGAAACATGTATTATATTGTACAAACTGCAATAATGTATATGTATTAACAGCAGGTACCCCATAAATTTTTTATATAAAACGGAAAAATAGTGACCAAATGTAAGAAAAATAAAACCTGACATTCTGGTGTAGGTCAAGGTTCACTGAACCAGAACTTCACTAAAGCTATCCAAAGCGAGCAATAAAAGACAGTTTTTCTAAGGGTTTCACAGCAGTTTGCCGCACTGACATAAACTGAGGGTTGCTGCGTCAAGGGCATGATGTATTACTTGGTCACATACCAAGATAATTCTTCGTTGAGTCCTCTTTTAACACTGTCCAACAGGAAAATCCAAAAGGTTTCACGTTTTTTACGCGTGATTTCACTCGGTTGTACAGGGGTGGGTATTGCATGCGCCCTTGGTGACCGATGCTCCAGGTATGGTTGCAGGTCCCGTATCAGGCCAAGGATGGTGTGTGGGTGTAGCCTGTACCTGTCATGGATTTGTGGCTCAGTCATTTGAACAGTATGTATGTATAAAATATTTTATTACGCGCTCTGCTACTACAGAGTATCCTGGCGCGAAACAGTGTGACACGCAGTCTGTACACATGCTCTTCCCGTCTCCAAACCCTCTGTCCTGCTGCTCGCAAATGTAGCCGCCTTGCTATGACATAGAGAGCCGCCATTGTGTTCACACTGTTGCATTTTGGGGCTGTTTTTATGCACTGCACCTGATTACCACCTGGTCTAGGTCAGTGGTAACTACCGATTCTTTAATACCTAATTTGGACGAATTCAGTATTACCGAATTTTGCTACATTGCATTACCGAATTTTTACCGATTCCTTATTTACCAATTCGGTATTTTGAGGTTTCGGTGTTGAGCGATCGGTACATAAGGAATCGTTAATTTACCGATTCGTTATTACCGATGGCATTCAGTAATACCTACATCGCACAGGGCTAAATACTGGTCGGTAACGTAGAAATTTACCGAATTTCGGCTTTACCGACCGGTATTTAGCCACCTACATCTAGCCCTTGTAGCAGGGAAATAGGTCGGTAGCTCGGGGTTTTTTGTTGGTTTCTTTAATAGTGGCTTCACTATAGAATGTTTCCAGTCATTAGAAATATGTCTTGTTTTGAGTGAGTGGTTGATGATATTCTTGAGGGTGTCTTCTACTGAAAACTACCTTGGTCTAGAATATCCGGAGGGGCCAGGTCCAAAGGAGAGATTTGGACCTTGATTGGAATTGGAACAAGATGCTGAGGCTTTCCTGTGAGAAGAGGGGATGCTCCCTCTTTGAACAATAAAACCAAGGTTATTCTGCTCAGAGGTGTTTGCTGGACTGAAACTTGGCTGAGTGGAACCTCATGGAAATGATAACTGACTTTGTGGTGGCCTGCCTAGCCATAGCTTTCAGCCTTGCCTCACCAGTCGATTTTAATAACGAAAAAGTGACTGCGTTGAAAGGTAAAACCTTGGACCAGGACAAGATGGCACATCATTTTCAGAGGCTAAGCTACCTCAGTGGCTAGGGAATCCAACCTGTACCTCCTCAGAGCTTTGGCTGCCAAAAACATACAGCTTCAGTTTGAGCTTGACAATGGAGTATACAAGCCCAAGACACCCTCAACAGCTTCAGTTTCTGACTTTTTCCCACAGGAAATGGAACTCCAGATAATGATTGCATCTCAAGATAAAAACTTAGACCAGTACAATTTACTTGGTTAAACCCTCCACTGCTTTATTTCATTATGCCTGAGAGCCATCTAGGTCTAGACTGTTCCCTCGAGGAGCAGGGTCAGTACTGATTTACATACGGTACGGTGGGCATCTATCTAGAGTGGCACATTGGGAAAACAACTATAGGTCAAAATGTTACCCCTATCATTTGCCAGTGTTTCGACTATTTGCAGGCATTCCTCACTTCATCTTAAAAGTATTTTTCTTTAAAGAGACATGTCCTTATTGTGTCCTAAACTACAGCTGGGTTGCTCTGGTCTTTATGGACACAAGGATGCTTTTCCATAGCCTGGGTGCATTGGTTTGAAATGCCTTTTGTTAGAATGTCCCATAAAAGCTTTAATCTAAAGAATACAATAATAAAACATGCAAGTAGAAAAAGATCATACAAATATGCAGTATTGGTTAACTATTATTCAAAATAAAAAGTATCCATTTCAAAATCCAAAGATACCCCCTAAATTGCAAACATTATGCATACAAAAAAGATATAAACCTTTAAAATAGAAATTAAATGTCAAAACTTGGAGGACAATTAAAAAAAATCAACAACAGAATCTTTGCAAAACCCTTACAAAATCATCCAGCAGCACAATACCAAATAGAATCCATCTTCATTTATACCAGTAAAAAATGTAAATCATGCCAAACACCCACCCCTTCAAAAATACAAAATAAACTCTACCTAATCTAGAAGCAATAAACCACAAACTTTTCCAAACATATTATGAGCACAAAAACACAATAAACTATAAATAAACACTCTAACTTATCTTTGATAACACATATTTACAAATGAAATAACATACCATTTGCAAAAGTTAACTTAAAGATACACAAAGCAACATAACAAATGTAACTACAATAAAAAATCTTTAATCAACCTACCTGTAATTACTTTTAAATGAAACAAGGCTCCATGGTCTGAAGAAATTGGAAGATGCATCTGCATCCCCAAACAGAGGTACCAGTGACACAAAACCCTGGGTGTACTGGAAAGAAAGTGTTGTCTTAACTGAAATTAAAATATTATAACCATTATTGACTTCAATGTAAATATTAATGTTAGAATTTCCTTTCTTTAAAAAAAGGATTAAATTAATTCTTTTTTCAAGTAAAAAGTTGTATACATTAGAGAAGATCACAATGAATACTTATACTACCTTGCTTATGATGCAGTGTAAATGGAATGACTATTTTATTCCATAAAATTGAATGTTAGACCTATAGGTTTTAGACTGGCTAAGACGCATCGAAACCAGTCAGTACCTACCGTTCCAAAAAGGATAAATATGGTACACTTATCCGATAACCAGTGTCCACCCTCTGGTAGCTTTGCCCCGAGCAGTCAGGCTTATCCTCTGGGTTCAGGTGTAAAGAGTTGGCACAACATCCCCCGCTCTCAACACGCTGCATACACTATGAAAAGACTCGATACTTTATGTATAAAAACACTTTTCTGTGTTACACACATGCACTGAAATTAAAACCAGATACACATTGTATATACATTTTACAGTTATGCGCAATGTCAAACTTTCTAATTGCAGGAAGGTCAAACAATCACTAGTCTCTGACTATGCCTCGTGACCCAGCCTTTCAACTCTACCAGCCAATGATACATGTTGCCCCTGCTGGCGCCATGTTGACTAGACAGTTGAAATCACCTAACACGGAAAGAAACTGTTACTTAGTTTCGTCCATCTGGATTAGACCTCTAGTTATCCAAAGACACCTGCATGAGGGTGGGATTCTATCCCCCGTAGACAAAAGGTTGTGACCTATGGAAGCTGGTGCGCTCCCATCTAGAGAAGGTACGCCTGACCATAGGCCCCTGGCAGTCAGTTGCAGGTGCCAAGAAGGCAAACAAAACCCATCAGGTCTAGCATGATGTTTTCCAAAACAAAGCACCCTGTGGCGTGGGTACAGGGAGAGGGAGCCTAAGGCATCGGACAGAGGCCACAATGTCAGGCAGTGTCATCCTCCCGATCTGGAGGCCAAAGACGGTCTCAGCTCTCAGTTCAGGTTCCACAAACACCACTTGGATACCAGACTATCTGGAGCACAAGTGAGCACAGGTACCCTTGGTTGCAAGCACGCGTCCCTCGTACTCTGCAAGCTTTCCCCGCACACCTCAAACTCCACACATCTTGGCACCTCAGATGGCTGCTGATCTTTGTGTACATACTCCTCTTGCACAGTGATATTATGGTGTATGTCAGACGGTCCTTGTCTCAATCGCGATCATTTATACCTGTCTTCTCAGTAAGGGTGGGCGTATTTTGCAAAGTAGTGCTACGCGAAGTGCACTTCGCACTACGTGAACTTCACATAGCACTACGCAAGCTGCGTAGTAGCATGTTCGCACTGTGTAAGATGCATTTTCAATGATCGCACAGTGCGAACAAGCATCCGGCACTGTGCAATCATTGTAAACGGCTTCTTGCACAGTGCGAGCTGTAGTTTTCTACCGCTCAAGTAGATTTTTACTCGTGCGGCAGCTTTCTCAACGGAAACTGGTAGTTTCTCATCGCGAGCAGTCGCGAGCATGCACGACCACTCGCAATGAGAAACCTGACCTGCCCGCGTTGAGAGTCTCGCCGGGATGTCATTTTGCTTGCTCGCGGTCGCGAACATGACGTTGAGAACCGCGAACAAGCAAAAAATGACCGCTGCACTACGCTACGCTGCACTACGGGCGTTCGCACTGTGCTATGTGCAGCTCGTGTAGTGCGAAGTTGCGCAAACTTCGCAAACTACACAAGCGTAGCGTAGTGCTTCATCCAGGGTTACTTCTCAGCACCCAGTGCGGTCCTTACAATCTCATGGAGACAGTGAGATCCTTTGTGTCCCTGGGATCTGGTGGGCAGGAGGCCAGCTTACTGGCCCTCTGAGAGTATTTCAGAACCCAAGCCATGACAGTTGGCACCAGATGCAGGCCAACAACGTCCAGGCAAAATCCACCAAATAGACCCCTTCTAGGAGAATGACAAGCTCCAGGTGACCACAGTCTGCAGATAGTCCAGTAATAGCCCCTCTTGTCCTAATGTCAATGTCACAGTATCAGACCAGTATAGTGTGGATCCAAACCCAAAAGTGTGCCTAATTTTGGAGGCTGACCCCAGTAGTTATACCCACCATGGCCTTTGAAGATATGATCAGTTCAAAAGGCCACCTTTGAAATGCACAGGCCCTCACTAAATGTTGTCCTCTCTGCCATCCTATCCCCGAGAGGTTTGATCACAATCTTTAGTGGGGTCAAGACCCTGCCCCTTGGAAAGCAGGCCCCAGTTCCACCATTGCAGAAAGGCCCTTCAGAGTCAGTCGCACGGTTTCTTGAGAACCCCTAAGTTATGGGCCTCTATCAGGAAGGCACAGATGTGGCTCCCCCTAACACCTACAGGCTGCCAGGCACACATGCCACTGACATCAAAATGCCCACCCTCCCTAAGTGACATTTCTTTAACCGTAATGTCTAACCCACTCCCACTACTGGAGAGGATTCACCATTATGAACTCATCAATACCAAACATCATACTGCTGCTATTCTGCCCTTAGGAAATATTGCTAGACAGCCTTTCCCTATATCCCCTCATGCTGATCCAGTGGTAGAAGCAGGCCCCATCTTTCAAACACACCAACCGGTAGTCATTGAGGAATCTAGTAGGTAGCATACACCTGCGAAACCTGTCATCAGGGAGAACTCCGAAATAGCAGGAGACATGCACAATCTTGGCCTACAGCTTTGTGAATGCTGAATTGAGCAACAATAACCCTTGCACACAGGCCCCACCAGGGCAAACCTCTGGCACAATCGATGAGCTACCTCTGTGGATGGCACAACCTGCATGGCACACCCACAGAGGCACATTCAAGATACATGTCCCTGATATAGGTCTTACCCCAGAACAAGGAACTTACAGCTAACTCTGATCAGTCAATCATATATACACCACTCCACAGTGTGTACATGATGAGCACAGTGCTTTGACACTGCACAGCAGTGCTAAATGAGGCCATGTCCTAAGGCTAGCAAAAAATGAGGTCAGCATCCACAAAAATTATTTGTGACCACGCTAACAAATGCCATATCTAACACTTGCCCCCCAGCTGAAAGTAGGAGCGAACCCCACCTCAGGGGGGGGTCCACATCACTAAGAAGAATCTAGAAAGGCCACCTGTGTTGTCATACTCTGTTCCAGGCCGATACTCAACCATGAAATCCATGCTTTGAATTGTGATGGACCAACTCAATAGTATAGGATATTCACCCTAATCTGCATTAACAATCAGAGGGGACTGTGGTTTGTATGAACCCAAAAGTGAGCCCCAAACAAATAGGGCCTCAGTTTCTTCAGTGCTCGGACCACAGCAAAGGCTTCCCTTTCAATGGCACTCCACCTCTGTTCCCTGGGAAGTAGCTTTCAGCTAAGGAAGACTACCTGTTAATCCAGGCCCTCCTGATTGAGCTGTGAAAGTACAGCCCCATGCCATTCTCAGAGACATCGTTTGTACCTCAAACTCCTGGAGAAGTCAGGCACCTTGAGTACGGGGGCAGTGCATATGGTCTCCTTCAATGTGACGAACATCACCTGGCATGCCTCCGTCCACATCATCTGGCATGTCTACTTCTTTGAAGTTAGCTGCATCAAAGGGTGACAATGGTGCAGTTCCCCTTGACAAACTGCTGGTAGTACCTGATGAGACATAAATAGACTCACACCTCTGTCCGGGTTTTGGGAGACTACTCTAAATTTTTGGATGTATCGGGCCACTTTGCCGCTCCAAGTAAACAACAGACCCCCTACCCTATCTGGCACTTCCTGGCGTTGATAGTGAACAAGGCTTGCTGCTGTGCCCTCAGTACCTCCTGGAGGTGATCCAAGTAATGCTCTCAACTGGAGCTGAAAATCACAACGTTCTCTAGATAGGCAGCACTGAAGCACTCCATCCCCACAAGGACCTGGTTTACCAACCCCTGAAAGATAGCAGGTTTGTTCTTCAATCCAAAGGGCATAACTGAAACTAGAAATACCCTTCCGGTGTCGAGAAGGCAGACTTGTCTTGCACCACATCAGTTAAGGCAATCTGCCAGTACCTAGACGTAAAATTAAAGGTACTGAGGAAATTGGCTGCCCCCAGAGGATCAATGAGTTAATCTGCTTGGGGAATGGGGTGTGCGTCAGTCTGAGTTACTGCGTTGAGCCCACAATAGTCCACATAGAACCAGAGGTCAGGTGCCACACCAGGATAGCAGCCTTGGACTCCAATACCACAGGACTAGTCCAAAGGAAGTTGGAGGGCTCAATCACCTCAAGAGCAAGCATTTTGGAACCCTATTCTTGGAAGCTAAGACTTACCTTATCTGGCAATTTGTAAGCTTTATGCATAACAGGTAGACTATCCCCTGTATCAATATTATAAATGAACTAACGGGGAACCCCAGGGGTGAGGAGGAACCATCCCAGCAGTCAGCAGCCATCTCCCTGTTGCTCCTGGTGTCAAATTCAGAGAGAGACGCACCCCCTCTATCGACCCATCCTTCTCTCGGGCAGACAGGTCAAGGAGAAGTTCAGTCCCTGTTTCCACCCCATCATCCATGGATAACTCAGTCCTCTTGAAAGGTGACTTGTGGCCATTTACATGTAGAACCCACAAATGATTCCAAGGAGTTTGCAAGTCCAGCAGATAGGTGACATCACTCTTGTACTCCTTTACCTCAAATGGGACCACTTTCCCTGTGGAGCACGAGCTCCATGCGGGCCATGCACCAAATTTTCTGACCAGGATAAAACTCAACCAGAGTGCCTTTCTGGTCGTCCCATTGTTTCATATTTACCAGGCTAGCTTCCAGGTTCACTTAGGCAAGATTCCTGAAGTGGGCTGTTTGGTTACAGAATGCCAGGACATAACTAAATACATCCTGAGGCTGATTCTTGGGAACTTGCTCTCAGTCCTTCCTTACCAATCTGAGAGGACCCCTCACAGGGTGTCCATACTGAAGCTCAAATGGGCTAAAGCCAATCCCCTTCTGCGGGACCTCCCTCCAGACAAAAAAGAAAGATTGCAAGAGGATGTCCCACTTACGCCTCATATGGTCAGAACAACCCATAATCATACCCTTTCAGGTTCAGTTGAACCTCTCAACCAACTCATTGGTTTGGATGTGGTAGGATGTGGAGAACTTGTAGGTCACCCTACACTTCTTCCACATGGCCTTCTTGGTATCCAGTGGCCCCACTATGTCGATGCCGACTTTGTCAAACGGGGTGCCCATGACAGGAAGTGGTTGCAGGGGTCTTGCACCTCCATCCCGTTTTGCAACTCGCATTGGCAGGTCGGACAGGACCGACCGAACTCATCTGAGGCCTTCCTCATCTGTGGCCAATACAAGAGGGCAGCAAGCCTTGCCCTGCCCCAAATGACCTGCCAGTAGTGCATCATAAGCCAAAACTAAAAGGAATGCTCTGAAACACTGGGTATCACCCAGTAACACACAGATGGACCCCTTTTTATTAACCTTAGGCTCACTATACAGGAGACCATTCTGGCAATAAATCTACCAGAGGTGCTGCCAGCTCTCTGGGCCTCAGCCTGAGGCTGAGTAAGGCACTTTTTCGGTGCCACGCAGTACTCCTTCCTGGAGGGACCTCTATCTTGCTGTCAATTGTTCAGCTCAGGCAAGTGCACTTGTTTGGCCACATCTTCCCCTGTAGGCACCAGAGCCTCCCCTTCAGGGTCAGCACCCTCCCGGTCCAAAGGAAGCTCAGGAGCAGGTTTCCTACGTATCTTGCATTTTTTTTTCCTGGCAGAGACCTTGGCCACTATTTTGGCTCATGGTCCTTCTGACCATCTTCCCGTGCTGCCCTTGGCCATGTGGTCAGGCACGCCCACTCAGGCAGTCAAAACATCTCCATGTGTGACCCGAGAACCACCTTCTTTTAGGAGGTATGTTCCAGGTCATTACCAAGGAGACAGTCCACAGGCTTAGCTAGGATCACAGCTACCCTCAAGAGATCACCCTCACTCAAAGGGGACCTCTGCGACTAGACAGTGTTCTCACTGTTGTTGGCTGAAAACACTTTGTGAACCACCTGATCTGTAGACACCAAATGACACCTGATGGTAGTCATACCAGACCTGGCGTCTTGCAGAACTTGCACCCTATGCCCATTAATGGTCACGCACTTCCTGTACTTCCAAGTATTATCAGGCATGAGTGTTGTCCGGACCACTGCATTGTCATCAAAAAACACTCTGGTTAAACCAACGGTGGCCAACCATTGTCTGGGATCAATTTTCCTCCAAGTGCAGCTCCTCCATAGCTAGTGTTTCTGCACCGGTGGGGGACAGAGCCATCTTAAGATACTTGGGATCCCCCTGATAGTGTTCTTCTTGCTGATATGCATAGCACCGGAGGGGTCCCTTCCCTGCCAGCTTACCTTGAGGGAACCGCTTCTTCTTATCACCAGGGGGTTGGGAATACTTACCCTAGGTCTTAGTCCGGGGGCCTAGAGACACCTTCATACTCTTTATCCTGTCCCTCCTTCTATTTTCCGTGGGGGACCCAGCCAAACTTTAAAGAGATCCCCCCCCTAGATAACTTTTGTGGACCCGGATGTTAACCCAGCAATCCGCCGCCTCACCAAGGTCTCTGGGATCAGAAAGCTTCTTATCAATCAAGTGCTAGGGGAGCTGGGTAGAACAAAGGCTAAGCATATGTTCCTGTGCAATCAGATTGTACAGCCCCTTGTAATCCCCTATCTTACTACCCTTCACCCAGAGAGACAGCTTCACACTGTCCCTAAACGTCCGCCTGTACTTCTCAGGGGTCATTAGTGATGTCATAAATGATGTCATAGAACGTGTCATGAGTGATGTCATATGTGAGTTCATAAGCAGTGCAAGCTGAGGGCATGAGTTATAGTTAGCTCTGGTGAATTTCTGTGGTTCTTTTAGTTCAAAACACTAATGTTGTCACTGACAAATTCACCTTATTATAATTTCACTTTAACCTTTTATTTTTTCTGTGAATTTTTAAGGGTTGTTTAAAATATATATTTTCACTGAAAAGAAAACAAAGGAATGTTATAGCCAGATATGACAAAAAGATCAGAATTTTTTTAAAGCCTTAGAAATTCACTAAAAAAACAGGTTAGAAAAGGTTGAAGTAAAGTCATAGTTAGGTGAATTTGTCAATGTTCTATTGCATCATTTATAACATCATTGATTATATCTCAAATGACATCACTGCTAACATCATCCAATGAGTGTGTTAGTTTGTTTTATGATTTACATAGCAGTGAGTAACTACCATAGTACTTTTCTCATTTTATAAAGCCTGCGTCCAGCTGATGGTTTACAAAAAGCATGTGCTTCTAATGCACTATAGGTGTTTAGATGTATTGAATAAGTTATACATCTTTGTATTGAAAAGTAACAATGTGTGCAGATGACAGTTGTTGACTTGTGTCCAGTATGTTCAGTACAAATTGTTCGGTTCTTTGGTTTTGCAGAAACAGTTTTGAGAATAGGGAAAAGATTTTACGTAATATTGTGAGCAGCCTTGGGTTATAAGAATGGCAAAATGGTCCCTCTCCCCGAGCTTCATTAGGCCCTGGAGACCACTTTTACTTTTATGATTTTCAATAATAGAATAAAGTAGTTTTTGACTTTGACTTTGACCACATCCACCACAACCTTATGTCTTTTAAAGGGGAAGGGGGCCACGTGCCCCCCCTGGCCCTAGGCACCCCATCCTCAAGGTCATATTTGTATAAAATGGGAAGGGGGCTGAAAGGGCTCCCTTCCTGAGCCTCATTAGGCTCTGGGGAGCCCAACCCCAGTGTCCCATGTATTTTTTAGGGATGGGGCCACATGGCCTCCCTACCTGATCTATTTTAAGCCCTGGGGACCCCAAGCCTGTTATGGCCTCAGGGGCCCTATTTCCTGGGCTTACATTATTTCAAGGTAGGTAAACTGGTGCCCACCTCCCTTTTAATTTAAGTAGCAGTCCTGGGGGATGGAGTCCACAGGGCTGTAAAGAGGCTCAAGGAGGTGGGCATATATCCCCACCTTGCACCCATATATCTTTTTTTTCAAACTTCAGGACAGGAGACTAAGACACCAAATCCTGTAATTTCTTGCCAACAAAATTTTTCTAACATTGATTACTCGCTCCTGCAGAAGCAAATTGGCACAAGGGGAAAAAGCTCCCTGGACCAACCAGAACACTATAATTTTTAATTGCCGCTTCCACGAGAGTCTCTCAATCATCTTGTGGACCTAACCATACTGATATGCAAATAAGCTTGAACCTAATTTCAAGTAAGCTTATGAATGCATTTACACCAGATCACAAAAAGCACGATCTAGCTTCCTGCCAAATTTGGTGTAATTCCATTTAGTAGTTTTTGCCCATCCTAAAGTAGTCCATAACAAATTCAAGGGGGATTTTGCGTTTTGTGACCCTCTTATTTTTCATCCCCCGCTTGATGGATCACCCCGAAACTTCCCATGACCAATTAAACTCATCCTCCTTCAGGTCTGTTTCAGGCACACTGTAATCTTATGGTTTGAAGGGTTGGTTCATTGTAATCATGGTCAATTTCTTGACATTTTGAGGTGAGAGACTGGTCCTTCTGACTGTGACTGCACCAGCTGAACTGAACACATATTCAAAAGACACACTGGCTACAGAACAAACCAGCCTGCGAGCTGTGGCCATTGTTGCAACTTCCCATACCAATAGGTCAATGGGTTTTGATCCAGGGAGACCCCTTTTTTTTCATCCAGATAGTCCAGGACCATCCTCTAAATTGTCACTGGTGCTGCCTCTTGCTCAACCTCTGTTGCCTTTGCACTGGACTTATGCTCTGTAGCAGATGCAACAATGGGGATGCTTGGCTCATCGTTCTGTCCTTCTAGCTGACTTCCATTGTCAAAACCTCAAACGAAAGTAGCATTTGTTTCACTCACTTGACTAGCCCCCATTTGTCCAACTCCATTGTCATGCTTGTCTCAGTTGCTTGTATCCCCTCTTCTTTAAAGGACATAGTCGGGATTGGTCTCTACTCCTTAAACAGGCGCTGCAGCATGTAGTAGGTCAAGTTCTAATGTGTTGGCACCTCCTTTAGGAGGGCTTCAACTGGCACTCTAATAGCACACATAATTATCCTCTTTTCTTGACTACTTTAGGTTTTAAAACAGCAGGTGGCCACTATGTTGATATTTATTCTTTTTTTAGAAAGTCCCGAACAATTACGTTGATGCAATATGCCAAACAGAAGACCGTGTAATATCCACCTTCTTCCATGGCCTTGACTATATTACAGCCATTGTCAGTGGCAACAAATCCAATTCTAAGACCTGTGTTGAAGCTATGCAAACACCTTGCTGTTAAACTCTTCCAAGATTTTTATTACAGTACGGAATTTCTCAATGTTGACCATCTCTAATTTTACATGCAGCAAAATACCTAAAAACTTTCTTCAGTGCTGAGACCAGCAGATAGATGTTGCCTAACCCCCACAAAAGAGATCCAGTGTGCAGCGATACACACATAATCAGTTGCTTGACTACTGGTCCACATGTTTGTCGCCAGTGTGAACAGCTCTTATAAGTTTTCTATTAGAAAAGTAAGGACTGTGTATTAGAACAGGACTTCAGAATGCAGGGAGAAGGTCCATGAACACCATCAGCACCTAACATGAACCCCTAACCTTCCTGGCATGGCAGGTGATTTTGGTAAACTTGAACATGATGCTCTGATCCCCAAAAGAAATGTGGAAAGAGATCTTACCACTTTCATTGTTTACTTATGCATGCCCATGGAAAGGTATAAATAAAGTTTTTAATATATTAATTGAAACAATCGTAACCATGCATAGAAAAAGTGAGCTGCAATTATTAAGCAAATAAAACAAAGCAATCTAATCAGCATTATGAACATGGTGAAAAGAATTAGCAGTCAAACCATGGCAGTCCAAGTTAGTTCTATGTATATTATATATACTTATATATACTCGTTGTTGTGCCATTCTGCCCTCTGCCCCACTCGTTGTTGTGCACTTCTGCCCTCTGCCCCACTCGTTGTTGTGCCCTTCTGCCCTCTGCCACACTCGTTGTTGTGCCCTTCTGCCCTTCTGCCCTCTGCCCCTCTCCTGTTTTATTTTAGAAGGGCGCCGGCAAGCTGCCAGCGCCATTCTAAAATAGTTACTAAGTTAGCTTCATCAGGAAGCACTAATAGATAAATTAAAGCAGGTGCTCGAATTCAGTTAAACTCGAGCACCTGCTTCTATTAGTGCTTCCTGTTGAAGCTAACTTAGTAACTATTTTAGAATGGCGCTGGCAGCTTGCCGGCGCCATTCTAAAATAGTTACAAGCTTGAAGCTTGAACTTTTGCCCCCCGGATCCGTTCCGCTTGCGGATTTGCGGATTTTTGGCAAAATCGCGGGAATTTCGGATTCGGATTTTGCGCCGATGCTTAGTCTAGATTTTAGAAGCTGTCTCTGATGGGCAATGCAAACAGTAGGATTTCTAGTTTCCTTTGAACAAAGTGTGCAGACTATATATAAAAAAAGGCTGTCTAAAAAACAGCAATTGTACAGCGTCTTCTCAAAATGGTATTGTGAAAGCAAAACATGTAAAAATGTTTTTTTGCTAAAACAAAGTCAACTAATACGAACAAAATATATACATAAAATGGAGAACCAAAGTGGGCCCAAGAGGGTCTCACTACACACTCTGCTGCATACACTGGCCAACCAATTGCAGCACATCACGATGGAGCACAGGAACAAAAATTCTGGCAAAATAGGTCCCACTGGCAACCTTCCATTTTGGACAGATGGCTGCCACCAATTCTAAAAATTCCAGTCCTTGCGAAAAACAAGAAGGGAGTGGTTCAGCGCAAATATTTGAGTCAGATTCCCATTGTACAACTATGCCATTGGGTTGTTACGTTCATAGGGCCATTCCTGCCTAAACATGCCCCTAATAGTAGCTTGCATTTCTTTCTTCAATGGTGCCACTGACACAGGTGACTTCCAGATAGAACCAGGGGGTTGTAGGCTCAATGTGCATCTTGGAGGAATCACTGTATGTGACAAAGGTGTCTTCATCTGAGTCTTGTGCCTTTTGGAGTTTGCTGATGTGGGTGATGCTGGCACACTACCGGAGAGGGGCTTCTGTGTGTAATGCTGTCATCATCCATTTCCTCGTTACCTCCTTCTTCTTCTATCACTATGAACTGAGCTGCTTCCCCTCTCTCATCACTACCACCACTACAAGCTATCTTTTTAAAATATACTCCTCCTACTGGTTTGCGTTATATATATTCAGACAGAACATTTGGCCTCCAGTACTGTAGTGCGAACCTCTGGCTTACCTTGAAGAACAATTGTGAGCCAAATGGAGCATATTACAATGTTATTCTCCTTCTTGCTGATCAGAAAGAAATACCAAACTGGGGAGGACAACTTTTTTATTGTGCTACTTTCAGTGACTGAAGAGCTAGAGGTGGGTGGCTGTATAATTTGCCTCTCTGTAGGATGTATTTCAACTGTGGTAGTGGTGGATGCAGGATACGGCGGGGTTCTTTCAAATATTGAAGTCAGCAGTCATGGTGGTGGAACCACATCCCTCTGAGCAGATTAAATAGGAGAGCCATCTCGGTATCCTCTGAGGTGTGCTCCATACTGACAATCACTGACTCATTGTCATTGCTGTCACTTTCCATAAATCTAATGGCCTGCAGGAACTTTCCTTTTTCCATGTCTCTCGGGTTGGCCTCAGACTTGGCCGGGGTCCAATTCATGTTCAGATCATCAGAAGGGGAGCTTGGAGAAGATTATGTTTCCTGCAGGAGATTGTGAAGCCATTGGTTTGCAGAGCTACATCGTGCTCAGCAGGAAGCTCAGCCTCCTCTTCTGCTACTTTAGGAAGAGCTGCTCCTGGCTGAAGCTCTTTTTGTCCACTTTCCTGTGACAATTGGGTACTTTGCGGCTGAGACTAATTAAGTTCAGACTCACTGCTTGTCGCCTAGACTGCAATGGCTGCATCACTGAGAGATATGGACTTGGGCTTACTCTTAGGTTGGGTGGGGCCTTTGATGCAGGAGTGCTGCTCCCAACCTTTTGCTGCCCGGAGGAAGGTGCAGCAGATACACTACATTTCCTAAAAAATGTGGAGGGCGGTACACTAGAAGTGGAAATATCCTTCTTCTTCTCCTCTTTACTGGAACCTTCCTTGCCAGGTAAACACTTCTTTGTGACCATCTTCAAGTTCTTTCTTTGCTCTGACAGTTGCCATTTAGCTGCACAAGTGGAAGCAGATGAGGACTCGGTGGTGTGTCCAGCCTTCTGTTTGACAGTACTGTGTGCGATGTCTGTTGTGCACCTAAATGCAAACAAAGAAGAAAACAATCGAGTGAAACGTGACATTTGCAGTTTTAATCAACAGACAACATATTTTGTGGGGTCATTTCAATTAATTAATAAAAGTGTATCCATTCCAAAACATGTATAAACCAGGGAAAATAAATAATTGAAGAAAAATAATTCTGGTTGTGTCGCCTATGAGAAATCCTATTGGAGGCAAGGAGGCACAGAGGGAAATGGGAAACATGCATGAAAAGTAAACACACCGTACTACAATCATTCTCAAAAACACTCAACTAAAATGAGGGAAAAAAAAAAATCAACAAAAAGCAAAAAGGCATATGACTCTTCTGTCAATGTCCCGAGAAAATGGCTTTGGTAAGTCAAAGTGTAGGAAAATGATTTACACACTTGCAAGGGCAAAGGCATGGACAACAAAGAACGTATTCAGGCCTATGGAAAAAGCAAAGCACACTGGCTCCACATAATGTTCGCCAGCCACATGGGCACCAAAGGCATAGACAATGAAGAAAACATCCTGGCCATTGGCAAAAGCACTCTGGGGCAGATTTATGATAACTGGCGCATCCCCAGGGATGCGGCAGTTATTTTGCGCCGCTGCTCCGCCACCCATGGTGCGCCGCATTTACAATGCGGCGCACCATGGGGCAAAAACAGCACAGATGCGTGACGCATCTGTGCCGTAAAGGTGGCGCATTGCTGGAGTTGCAGCTCCAGCAAGGCTCGGGGGTGCCCCATCTATACAATGCTGCGTCAAGACCTACGCCTGCTTCAAGCAGGCTAAGGGGTTTGACGCAGCATTGGCCTGAAAGCGACTGAGTGAAATCTTATAGATTTCACTCAGCCACTTTTGCAAGGTGCACCTGCCCCGGAACGCCCACCCTGCGCCGGAGCGCCCACAAGTGGCGCAGGGCTTTACAACGTGACGCATCTGCCTAGATGCGTCACATTGTAAATGGGTCGTAGGGATGCGCCACGTTTACGCCGCAGTTGCGTGACGCAAACGTGGCGCATTCCCATCATAAATCTGCCCCTCTGATTTTTACAAAGGTACCACCGTCCACATTGCAACCAACGTGAAGGCATGCCATTGAAAACAAATAACACATGCAGTCCGATGTCAAAAGCACACTAACTACACAAAATGGCCATTGGCCACATGGCTACCAATGACAAAGGAATGAGCATCAAAGAACAAATGCAAGCCTATGCAAAAACAGACTGGCTACACAAAATGGCTGCTGGCCACATGTTCAAATCTACAAGAAGAAGGCATGGACATCAAAGAACTCATGGAGGTCCATGACAAAGGCTCACTGGCTAAGCTAAATGGCTGCCCTGTCGCATGGCGTGGATGACAAAGTAAGCCTAGAACAAAGACAAAAGTGTGACCTATGGAATATACACACACACAGTAGCCATACATAATGGTCACTTGCCCAGCAAAGAAACGAGGCATGATAAATGAAGAAGAAAACACTGCCATTATTATAATAATGACAAAAATGAAAATTAAATCAACTTTAAAAAGTCCCCCACCACAAACATTGCAAGGCATCAAAATCACCCCACCAAAATACACTTTAATACTTTGCAAAAAAATATAAAATACAGAAAAAAACACATTTTGCATTTAATCCAAAGCCATCCATAACTCAATAGCTGTTTTAGAAATATAGCACAGAAAGAGTTTTTCTCTATGTATACCCAATGCGTACTGCTGGCTGGCCATGGGCTTAAGGCAGACTAAGCCTCCAATAGTAAAATGAGCAAAATAGTGCATAATTCACAACACACTAGGAAATGGGGAAAACTTTGTTTAAAATCAGTCCCCCAACACTCCCAAAAACGAGAAGACCTTTTCCCCTTAAAAAAGCTGAATGCAAAATAGCCCTCTACTGCAATTCCAGGCCACCCACACTCAAATTATGTCTCAACAGGTAATATTCAAAGAGAGTGTGAGAAAACCTGCACAATATGTGCAAGAAGGAAGAGACAGGGAGGCATGAAGGGCTGTTGCAACAAATGCAAGGAGCAGTCTGTATTTAAACAAATTTGAAAAATTACTGCCCTAAATTATATTGAATGTACGTGTAACATGTGTGAACTTGTGCAGAAATGTACTCATGAAAAACAAGGTGACAACAGGAACATCAAAAATCGGCCAATAGAAAGAGTAATGTCAATATACGCAGAAAAACACTTTTCAGGGGTTGAAATTAATTTACAGGAATTTTAAGGAGGTATGTGATTTGACGAACCACAGAAATTGCACCAAATATGTGCTGGGTAGTCGACTATGTTACTACCTGAAGTCAGTTCAGGTCATATCCAGGATCAGGTTACAAATTTGTAACTGCTGTAAATGGGGAAAGAAAGAGAAAGAGTAGAGTGAAAATAATGTCATAAGCCGGCATGGCTAAATTGGTCGAAGGAGGTAAGACTAAGAAACCTGCCTAATTGCTGGAGGGCAATTCCAATGGGGGGACATCAATAGTTGTACCCTAGTAGTGGTTTGCTGATGGAGAGGCTGGAAACACCACCCGCGAGAGTGCCCAGTAGGGAACCTGCAAAAGTAAAGAATGCTGTTAATATAGGGATTGTTTAGAAATTCCTAACAAATTAAGAACTAATACCAAGGAGGAATAGAAAAACTGAGCTGCCAGTAGAAAGCTGCAGAGGTCCATCTGTAATGGGGAAGAGGAATTAAATCAGAAGGAGGGCTGGAAATTGTCAACACATTGCAACGATCATCTGAGAGACGTCCGATAATCATAGAACATTGTAGTCTTGGAACAAACATCATGAAGAGGACGTCTGGTAATGGAGACTCCACGGGGTTCAAAATTGGAGGTCATGCATGAAGTGGACAATTATAGACAAGGAATGATAAGAAAGTGACATTACGAGGACTGCCGCTCTCACCTGGCAAAGCTGTCTTTGGGGGATCCTGATTTGAGGAGCAGAGGTCAGCCAGTGGAGGCTAAATCCTCTAAGAGCCACCGCAACTTCGGCGTGAGTCTGAGTTGGGGGCCATCATACTCAAGCTAAGCAGGCTAAAGAGAGCCAAGCATAAGGAATAGCATCACAGTACCATGCCTGCATGTTAAAAAGAGGGCGGGGCGGTAGCAACAAAAACAAATTTAAAGGGGCGGTCTGAAAAGATAGAAAGAAGAAAAGTGGTTAAGTATAAGATTAAAGACAGATGGCAAGTTATATACATACTCTGTGTAGAGTTATATATATACATAAGAATACCAGGGGCAATTGAGAAGGTTTATGTAGTCAAATGAGAGACAAATAAATAAACCAAGGTATTGCCATTAGGGAAAGGGTTCAGAAGGTTGAAAAAACACACAGGAAAAGTGGCATGTAAAATAATGAATATTGCATCAACTTGCAATGTTCTATTGTGGCCAATGAAGGACTGAAGTGGGGAGGCTACATAAAGAAAAAATCCACAATCTGAAAATACAGTTACTACTATACATCACTGATATTCTGTCATGCATTATTATAGTGAAGGTATTCTGAGGAGTGGAGAAAAGGTTATTGCAAACAAAAATGAATCATAAAATCCACCCTCTCCCTCAGCAAACCACTACTAGAATACAACTAATGATGTCCCACCCATTGGACTTGACCTCTAGCATTTACGCACGTATCTTAGTCTTACCCCCTTAGACCAATTTGGCCAAGCCGGCTTCTGACATTACTTTTACTCCATGCTTTCCCTTTCTTTCCCCCTTTACAGCACTTACAAATGTGTAATCTGGTCCTGAAGATGACCTGAGCTGACTACAGGTCAAAATGTTGTCTACCACCCTGTGCCATTTTTGGTGCAATTTCTGTGGTTCACCAAATCATCTACCTCCTTCAATTTCTTGTAAATAAATTTTAACCATTGAAGTGTTTTACTGTATATATTGACATTAAATACTGGTGTGTGCGGTTTTTCACTGTTCCACTTTTCACTTGTGCCATTCACCTTGATTTTCATGAGCACATATGTGCACACGTTTGCACAGGTTACACATACATTTAATGTTATATAGTGCCATCATTGTTTTTTCCAACTTTGTTAATGTTCCTTGCATTTGTTGCAACAACCATTCATGTCTCCCCATTCTCCTCCTTCTTGTAACTATTGTGCATGTTTTCTGAAACTGTCTGAATGTTACCTGTTGAGACGTTGTTATTTGCTATGATACTTTTATGTTACTAGTCATTACATTGTAGTAAGTACATCAAGAGTAATTTGACAATGGAAGTTTTTACATTAAAAGCAATTTTAAATTTGCATCTTTAAACTAAGTGCATTTTAAATTTCTAAATATTTCTATATCTGTGTCTATATCTATATCTCAATATGTATACCTATACCTATATATCTATAGATATAGGTATAGAAATAGATATAGATACAGAAGTTGACATGATATAGAAGCTTGGCTATCTCACACATTGCACAAACACCATTTTTCCAATGATAAGCAATGATAATCGTAATGCAAAACAAGACCTAGGATGAATTACAATGGTAAAACACACAAGATGATGGACGGAATGTTGCACAATGGCAAAACATTCACCCCCAGTCACAGATTTGGGTTTAATCCATCGTTATTTTGCTCACCAAGCCACCCCAGTTCAGACATGGCCATATGCAAATCAGTCTTGGCCCTGTGCCTCATGGGAAAAGTCCAGCCGGAACTGCCAAGTCATGTCTTCCCTGGACCGGAATCCAGCATCTTAGGACCGGTGTCTGGCTATCAGCCGTCTTCAGCCAGGATAGCTTGACCCCAGTGGCTTAGTGAGCACGGGACCCACGTCGGGGCATGCCCTTCCCACACAGGGTGAACAGCAAAACACACAAGATGATGGACGGAATGTTGCACAATGGCAACACTTTCACCCCCAGTCACAGATCTGGGTTTAATCCATCGTTATTTTGCTCACCAAGCCACCCCAGTTCAGACATGGCAATATGCAAATCAGTCTTGGCCCTGTGCCTCATGGGAACAGTCCAGCCCGAACTACCAAGTCATGTCTTCCCTGGACCAGAATCAAGCATCCTCAGACCGGTTTCTGGCTATCAGCCATGTTCAGCCAGGATAGCTTGACTCCAGTGGCTTAGTGAGCACGGGACCCACATCTGGGCATACCCTTCCCAGATAGGGTGAACAGCAAAACGCACAAGATGATGGACGGAATGTTGCACAATGGCAAAACATTCACCCCCAATCACAGATCTGGGTTTAATCCATCGTTATTTTGCTCACCAAGCCACCCCAGTTCAGACATGGCCATATGCAAATCAGTCTTGGCCCTGTGCCTCATGGGAACAGTCCAGCCCGGGCAGCGTCTACTGAGGCCCTGGTTATGAGTTTTTGGTGGAGTGGTGTCGCGGCGGTGCAAACCACTGTGCCTGTGCCCTGTCAAAGCTTGCGTCGCCCATCCGCCAGATTATGACTTTCTAGTAGTCTGGCAGGTTGGCAGCATGGCATAGCCTCTTTTAAAGGCAGTGGTGCCATTAAAAAAGGCATGAAAAACCACCACTGGGTCTGGGCTCCCAACAGCAAGGCTTAGCCACTAGCTAATATTAAACAACAGGAATTGCCAGTACTGTACTATGATTCACCTTTGATCAACTCAAAACATACGAATTAAACAACATGCTTTGTTTTCATGTTTATGTGTGATTGAATCTTTTTGTATTTTTGCAAAATTTCTGTACTTCATAACTTTGGTTATTTTTTCACCAATTTTCAAAATTTACAAGACCTTCTGTACAAAACTAATACATTCTCATAAAAAATATACATTTCAAAACATTACCTTTTATACATTTTCAATTATCACTCATTCAAACATACCCTCTCATGCAACCACAGACATCAAACATTCATACATTTACACTGGAATTACAATATTCACAGAATGCCATAGAAAAATCCTTTTCTTTAGACAAGACAATTATTTAGAGCAATTTGAAGTGACTTCTTATAATGTTATGGCTCTAACAGTCTACGCGTTTCGAACTCGCAATGTTTTTGGAGTTTTCGTCAGGACAAAGAAAGCTGTGAAGAAAGGAGAGGAAACCTTTCTTTAGAGGATTATTGTAAATATTAGCACGTCTCACTACTCCCTGCACCACTGCTAGCTTTCTTATCTTACCTCCATTGTTCAGAACTTGTGGGGTAGCTTTCAATCAACCCGTAGCACAACCAATCTAATCTGGGTATGTAATTCTACCTGTCTAAACACCTAGTGGACTTACTTGTTTGTATGCGTTGTCAGTGTTTACCTTAGTGTGGACTGCCTGGCCTGTGGAGAAGGAGGACAGGAGCCCTCAGTGTTGTATCTTTTGGGACATTATTCACCTGGAAAGTCAATTTGTCTGTCTTACTTGTGTCCAACGTACAGGCTGCTGTGTAC
Source organism: Lissotriton helveticus (assembly GCF_964261635.1). NCBI lineage: Eukaryota > Metazoa > Chordata > Amphibia > Caudata > Salamandridae > Lissotriton > Lissotriton helveticus. The sequence continues at coordinate 1,705,275,290 of NC_136063.1, read as the reverse complement.
AGGGCGCTCTTTCAGGGACTTTCTGCAATTGCAAACAAGAGAATTGTCTGTGACTTATGTCCGCTTTTTAACCAAACTGTTGTCTGTCTTAGTGTATTATCAGCTCGTTTGTAGAAACGCTTACCTGCTAAGTTGTTTATTTGCCGAAGAAAGAAAGGAACTCTCTTCTTTCTGTGGTTCCGCGTCCACACCGATGTTCGCGCGCTTCTGGGTTCGCAAAGGATCACGTGAGTTGTGGTTTCTTTGCCTTCTCGCTCTTCTTTATATCCTGTTCGTGTTGCGCTGATTTCTTTTTAGTGCAATTTTGTCTTTAAAAAAAATAAATAATAATAAAAATCCGCGACTTAATTCAAGTGTTTATCTTGTCATGATATTTCTAAGTGCGGTAGCTCCTGCACATTTATATTTTTGTGGCCGATTCACTACGGCGGCCATCTTGTAGTGGAGGCTTGTTCGATATGTTTTCCTTTGTCTCTAGGGAACCTTAATCCTAGCGCCACGGTTAAAAAAGAGAGTTTCAGCAAAAAGGAGCGTTTCAGTTATATTTTCCCTGTTGTTGGAGGGCTACTCATGTTGCGCTTGATTCGAGTGTTTGTGATGAAGGGTACATACAAGCTCTCATCTTGCGGGATTTGTGTATATAAGGACGTCACGTCCATGGTCACCATCCAATGATTATTCTCCTCAAATTCAGATGTCGCCACCTTGTTTAAAAAATCTGTTGTGTCTCGTATAAACGATTTTACATTTGGTAGGAAGGGTTTCAAAATGAGGGCTTGTATGTTCTTGAATCTACCCTTGAGGAAAGAGACAGACCGCATAAAATCCCAACAGAGTTTATTTTGAAATTTTCTGAGTTCGCCTTGAAAAGGAATTACTTCAACTTTGATGGAGATTTTTGCTTCCAAACTGGCGGAGTCGCCATGGGATGCCCCTTCGCACCAGAATTGCCGATTCTATTCATGTCAAAGTATGAAGAGACTTTTGTCTACCAAAATAATCCATATGACCAATGGATAAAAAAGTTGGAGTCGTTACATAGACGACATTTTTTTCGTCTGGACTGGTACAGAGGAGGACCTTAGGAAATTCTATGACTGAATTAATAATAAGATATCATCAATCAAATTCAGTATGAGTCAATCACAGAGTAAGATGCCATTCCTCGATGTAGAGGTATATCCATCTGAAGGCGGTTTAGCGACGACCCTTTTTAAAAAGCCAACGGACCGCAATAAGGCATTACACTTTACGAGTAACCATCCTCGTAGTCTCAAAGACAACCTCCCATACGGGCAATATTTACGGATCCGACGAAACTGTCAATACAAGGATGAATATCTGAAACATGCAGGGAATCTAACAAACGAATTTGCTACAACGTGGGTACCCAAAGAAATTATTGAGAAAATCTATGAAAAGAGAATGGTGGACACCACGTGAATGTCTCTTAGAAAAAAGAAGTAAGAAAGATTCTGACAATATGGTGTTTGTGTCAACATTCTACCCGAATTCAAATATGCTCAAGAAAGTAGTAAAAAACAATTGGCATCTACTCAAAAATCTCAATGAAGCCTTTGCAAATGAACCACTATTCGCATAAAAAAAAAACTGCATCATTGGGAATCAATTGGTACGGGCAGCACTTCCGCAGAACAAGCAACTAAATTAAAGAGCAATGATGGGTTTACCACCAATTCAGGGACACCGAAAATGCGGTACATGTTCATGCTGCAGCACCATAGTAGAGGGCACTACGTTTGAACATAATAATATTGTGTGGAAACACGAAACATTTACCAACTGCAAATCACGTTTCGTGATATATGGGATCAAGTGCCCTTGTGGCCTAGTCTATATAGGGAAAAAAAAACAAGAGGTGCGACTACGGATTCAACAACATAAATCAAGGATCAAGAAAAATGTGCTGACAGCCCCTTTGGTCAACCATTGGCGTCTAAATAGTCACAAAGAAACAGACCTTATATGGACTGTAATCTCAAAGGTTGAAAATGATCCTAGATGGGGTGACCAGGAAGCCAAACTTTCATGACGAGAGGCAATGCTAATTGTAAAATTCAACTCAGCAATAAATGGACTGAATGAACTGACAGAAATGTACAAGTTAAATTAATCAGGCACTCCATAAAGGCTGCGAACATTATTGCCAGACGGATCAATCTGCATACTCAATTGGACACTATGAAAGGTCTATAACACTAATGGAAGTTTGTTGGAGAAGATGGCCTGCCTGTCAAACCAATTTGAGAGCAGAATAGGTGCCTTATTGGAGGGACACCACAACCAGGAAAGCATCATAGCCCCCGGCTATAAATCCTACATGAAATAATAAGTTCTTAAGGAACCATATCACAAAAAAAGAGAGGGTTAAATCATCCAAAAAGCATGTTGATTCACCGGTCATATTCCACAAACCGGGAAAATATAACAGAAACGTTTCCTTTTGTTGAAACGCCTGTTAAAGTTGTGACGCTAGGATCAAGGTTCCCTTGAGATAAAGAAAAATACATCGAACGAGCCTCCACTACAAGATGGCCGCCATAGCGAATCGGCCTTTGCTAGAGTGATCACATTTAGAGATGTCATGACATCACAAACACTCGAATCAAGCGCAACATGAATAGCCATCCAACAACCGGCAAAATATAACTGAAACGCTCCTTTTTGCTGAAACTCTCTTTTTTAACCGTGGCGCTAGGATTAAGGTTCCCTAGAGACAAAGGAAAACATATCGACCGAGCCTCCATTCCAAGATGGCCGCCGTAGTGAATCGGCCACAAAAATATAAATTTGCAGGAGCTACCGCACTTAGAAATATCATGACAACATGAACACTCGAATCAAGTCGCGGTTTTTTAAGAAATTTTCTTTTTTTATTTAAAGAAAAAATTTCACTAAAAAGAATTCAGCGCAACACGAACAGGATATAAAGAAGAGCGAGAAGCTAAGAAACCACAACTCCCGTGATCCTTTGCAGACCAGGAAGAGCGCCAACATCGGTGTGGATGCGGAACCACGGAAAGAAGAGAGTTCCTTTCTTTCTTCGGCAAATAAACAACTAAGCAGGTAAGCGTTTCTACAAACGAGCTGATAATACACTAAGACAGACAACGGTTTGGTTAAAAAGCGGAGATAAGTCACCTACGATTCTCTTGTTTGCAATTGCATAAAGTCCCTGAAAGAGCGCCCTGTACACAGCAGTCTGTAGGTTGGACACAAATAAGACACACACATTGACTTTCCAGGTGGATAATGTCCCAAAAGATACAACACTGATGGCTCCTGTCCTTCTTCTCCACAGGCCAGGCAGTCCACACTAAGGTGAACACTGACAACGCATACAAACAAGTAAGTCCACTAGGTGTTTAGACAGGTAGAATGACATACTGGTATATTGAGTAGTAATAGCATTTTTTTAAATTTTGGTTTCCCAAATTAGATTGGTTTTGCTCCGAGTTGATTGAAAGCTACCCCACAAGCTCTGAACAATAGAGGTAAGATAAGGAAGCTAGCAGTGGTGCAGAGAGTAGTGAGAAGTGCTAATATTTACAATAATCCTCTAAAGAAAGGTTTCCTCTCCTTTCTTCACAGCTTTCTTTGTCCTGACGAGAACTCCAAAAACATCGCGAGTTCGAAATGCGTAGACTGTTAGAGCCAAAAAATTATAAGAAGTCACTTCAAATTGCTTAAATAATTGTCTTGTCTAAAGAAAAGGATTTTTCTATGGCATTCTGTGAATATTGTAATTCCATTGTAAATGTATGAATGTCTGATGTCTGTGGTTGCATGAGAGGGTATGTTTGAATGAGTGATGATTGAAAATGTATATAAGGTAATGTTTTGAAACGTATATTTTTTATGAGAATGTATTAGTTTTGTACAGAAGGTCTTGTAAATTGTGAAAATTGGTGAAAAAATAACCAAAGTTATGAAGTAAAGAAATTTTGCAAAAATAAAAAAAGATTCAATCACACATAAACATGAAAACAAAGCATATTGTTTAATTTGTATGTTTTGAGTTGATCAAAGGTGAATCATAGTACAGTACTGGAAATTCCTGTTGTTTAATATTAAAAAAGGCACAGCAATGGGTCCACACTACAAGATTCCTGCCCGGCATGGACTCAAAAGTCCATACAGTGCAAGAACCTATGTGCATGCAGACACAGGACACATATGTTTGACGCTTTGTTTCCTCTCCACCAGGGTTTTCATGGTGGTGTAACTGCCATGAAAAGCCTGGCTGAGACGAAACTCATAATATGGTTGGCAGGACCATGGTGGTCTCACCAAGCATATTGTAGCCTCCAACAACCATTCCTAGACCAGGGTACGGCGGATCCCTGGTGGAACCGGCGGTCCCAGGCAAGTCCAACTGCCTGAGTTGTAATCAGGCGGTCGGACCGCCAGAGGGTCGGTGGCTGGATCCGCCACTGCCTTGCCACCATGCGTTTTGCGGTCCTGTGACCACCAAACTTGTAATAGGGTCCAAAGAGACAAAGGCAGTCTTTCAAACTCCATAGAATATATCACCTGAACTTATTCCTAAAAAACATAATGATGTTGCATTGTCAAAATGAGTGGTTACGTTGTCAGATCTACATCAGTAAAACAAACAAAAAAAATGTCATGAAACACAATCCTTGCCGATTGGTGGAGCTGGCATAGCTAGGTCCCAGCAGTATCTGCATAAACTGACACCAAAAACGGGAAGATCTGGGGTCTCCACCCCCATTTAGGCCCTTGTGAAAGGAGGAGTCTTACGGGAGGGGTGGAAAAGTAGTGGATGATAGCCTATTTTTAAAGTTTTCTAGGTAATGTGGCTTCTGGGAGGAGGTGGGCACTCCTTATCTAGGTGGTACGGAGAGGAGGAGGGGTTAAGGAGGTAGTGTAGGAAGCAGTGAATTGTCATCACAAGAACTCTCGATACTAAGAACTGGATCCTTTCTTCAGTGCAGTGCCGGTCAATATAGAGTAAGCAATACACATCACTAGATATCTTACTTCAGAAAGACAAGCCTTGTTTAAATTTAAATCTACTATTGTTTAGAATAGTTTGTTATTTAACCACATTGTGCCCCTGCTAATACGCTCATATTCCCCTATACAATCTCGTGTAAAATCCCAAAATATAAATCCGTGATAAACTACTTCCTCAGGTGTCCAATGTTCCTACCACTATTCTACACCAGTCGGCGTATCTCCCGAGGGGAGAATGGCTAATCTCAATCTTCTTTATGTCAATAAAAGTCAACGACGAGTTATTATTTTGATGTAACTAACTAGTAATTAATTGCTTTTGAAGGTCCAGGGTCTTACTAGAAGCAAGGACGTAGACGTGAGTGGGAGGCATGACATGGCAGCTGGAACAGCTCATTTGCAGTGAGGTTCCGGATCTGGTGTCAGACCCAGAATGAGAGTGCTCATGGTTATGAAGGACATGTGGACTAACGCACCATTTCGTGAGGTTACACAAGATGGAGTTGGGTACACTGGAGGAAGGAGTCGACGCCATTATTATCATCCAATTCGTAGTACGGAATACTTTACAAGATTTCGAAGTCTTACCTATTCTGAACAGTGGCCCTTTTAAATTCGATGCAGACTTTTGCAGGGTTTGTTTTTAACTGTGTCTTTTATCTTGTTTGATTATAATATTTTGCAGGAGATGTGCAGACAAAAGAGGTTTTACTGAAATTAATTATAGATGTCACAATTTAAACTAATTTTGTATAATTATTTTAAAAAAAGCATAAGCAGAACATCAGAATCACATCTTTTGGAATGACTAATTTTGCTAAAAGCAAGAAATCACAAATGCAGTCAACTATATATAACACAATATGCAATTAATTAATGAACCTTCTTAAATTATATATTAATATATTAATAAACATGCAATCAACAACATCACAGACAAACAATGAAGTGTACTAATTACCCAAGAGTTATAAATGAATTAGATCTGTAAACTACGTTCTACATGAGAAGAGCTTTCACAAATGATAGCACCCTAATTCTGTTTTACATATGCAAATATTTTTGATGAATTTTCTTTTCATAATGCAGGATAGTCCCATATTTTATTGAAGGTTATTAGACACGTATTTATGCGTGCCTTGAATTCATGCGTAATTGAAATATTTTAGTTTCATTTCATCCATGCAAATACCGCATAACAAAAAGCCCTCATTAAAAATGAACAAACAGATGCACAGGAAATAATATGTTTTTTACCCATCACGCACAACATGGAAAACATTTTGTAGCCATGATTTAGGCATTCGAAATGGTCGGTTATCACCCCATTACATACAGCTTATACACAATACTATCGTTGGGCGTACTAATTGAAACATAATTATTATGAAATGATCACAGCCTTCTGGTTTTCATGTAATTATCTGAATAAGATACTGTTCATTTGAAGAAAACATTTGCTCCGGGCGATATGTGTAAAATTATATACAGTGAACACACAACACACTTATGTATACAAAATTAGAAAAACAGAGTGGACCCACGTTTATAGTGGTTTCCAGATCAATCCTAAGTGATGCGTGTGAGAAGTGGCCTAATGGTACGGGCGGTCGACCTCAAATCTGGGGAACCGTTTTGAGTCTCGACAACGACACTCAACATCCTGTGATTCTGGGCAAATCACTCAATCTCCCTGTCCCTAACACAAACAAATGAATGTGTCCTTGTGTAATGCAACTGGTGCTCATGTAAAGTGATCTGATACCTGATAATTTCAGGTCAAGTCTGTGCTATATAAAACACCCCCAAACAAAGTGGAATATTATTCGGGGTAGATGGTAGTCCCCAACAACTAATAATGTCACTGTTCTTTGTAGGTCCAGTAAAGGTCTCAGTAATTAAAACCTGAGCTCAATGCCTTAAAGCTGTGACACAGAGTAGAAAAGCGTAACTTAAGAAAATGTGTAAAGCATTGAGAAGTACCAAAGCAGTTATTTTGACAAAAATCCAATAAGGGCACCCATTGATAAGAACATTTAGGTTTTCTTATTAAAAAAACTTCAAATTTCGAAGTACCAACCACAGGCAACATACTAATACAAAGGTTTCTGGAGAAACATTGTAGTAGATGAGCCGTCAGTGGGGCAAACTGGATCCAAAGCAGGGCTTAAGAGGAGGGTCCTGATGCGGAAATCTGTGGAGGCTGGCCAATTCCAAACAGGTGAAATCAACATCGATTGGATGTTTCTTTGTGTTATTTTCAGTGAATACCCCTACGATCGGACTTAAAAAAATTCAGGAAGTTGGATTTTCTTCAGGAGGGCAAATCAACAAGCTGAGGTCAACGAACACTTTGACATAAATGGTTGCAGCTTTAATGGCAACCCTGGACTACATCGATTCTCCCAAAACAAAAAAGAGAAATGAGCTTTAGCAGGATGGATACAGTAAAAGTTCACAGGGAAGTAAACTTATTATTTGTAACCTCACTGGGAAAAAAATCACCAATTAAGATTGAATCCTGTATGTTCAATAGAACAATGTACATTCGTTATTAGTGGCCTTGATGTGCTAGAATCTGGAAGAACACTGACACTAAAAAACAATTCACATCATGATGTTTACTTGTGCCATGTTACCTACATATTTTACAAACAAAATGAGGAATTTGTGAACATCCACATCGATTATGTATATACAATGTGCCCAAATGAAAGTGATGTATGTTTATAGTGACCAAACACCGGTAGAAATGGTCAAACTTGAAGTCCTACCGGGTAGCGTAACAGATGATGCACATCTAGCATATTGAACACCACTTATGTAAAGAGACTGGCTCCCGGGGTGGAAATCTAATGTACATCCTTAGTTTAGCTCGGGTAGACCATAGTGTATGACTAAGCTCACAATGAAAAATACCAAATCTGGTGCATATGAACCATATGTCCCAAAGAGGGCTAGCACTGTTTACAGTTATTGCCATGGACCTCAGGAGTCAGATCATGACCCATGGGATGTCATCATTCAATCCCTTTTTATCACACTTGAGCTTAAAGATCCATTTCTGTTCTTTCGAAAACAAGTATCTCGTCACATCAGCCACATGAGATGGAATAAATGGTTGCTCCAAAACAACCCATTTCATGTCTTCTGCTTTGTGTTTTTTATCCAAAAAATGATTTGTTAGGCGAGTAGCTTGTTTATTGCACCTAATGGTGCTTTTATGTTCATTGATCCTCAGTTTGACCCGTCTGGTCGTCATTCCTAAGTACTTTAATGAGCACGGGCATGAGATCATGTAAATTACCCTTTCGCTGTTACAGTTAGTGTGTTTCTTCAGGAGCCATGGTCTGCCTGTCCCAATATCAACAGAGAGGGTTTTCTGAGTTTGCGGACATGAAGCACATGACCCACATGGGTAGTGTCCTTGTACCGGAGAAAGATTCCACAAAGTATTCGTTTGTTCTTGTGTATGGTGTCGAGGTCTAGTATGTACCAGGCTATCTCTTAGACTTGTACCTCTTTTGAAAGAGAACAGAGGTTTTGGAGGCCCTTTTCCAGGCCTTACGCACTAAGCGTTTACCAGACCTTACGCACTAAGCGTTTACGCTTAGTGCGAAAGGCTTGGAAAAGGGCCTGGAAAAGGGCCTCGAATATTGATCGTGATGCCCTGTTAGATGTACCAGTTGCTAAATCACCTTTGAACAGACTTACGTTTGTAAATACATTCTGCACTTTATCAAACCAGGTCCAGAAATCTGTCCGCAGACATTAGAAAATTCTGAACGTTGACGGTGAATCCATTCCAAAACCTCTGTTCTCTTTCAAAAGAGGTACAAGTCTAAGAGATAGCCTAGTACATACTAGTCCTCGACACCATGCCCGTGCTCATTAAAGTACGTAGGAGTGACGGGTCATTTGCTTCATGTCCGCAAACTCAGAAAACCCTCTCTGTTGATATTGGGACAGGCAGACCATGGCTCCTGAAGAAACACACTAACTGTAACAGCGAAAGGGTAATTGACATGATCTCATGCCCGTGCTCATTAAAGTACATAGGAATGACGACCAGACGGGTCAAACTGAGGATCAATGAACATAAAAGCACTATTAGGTGCAATAAACAAGCTACTCACCTAACAAATCATTTTTGGGACAAAAAACACAAAGCAGAAGACATGAAATGGGTTGTTTTGGAACAACCATGTATTCCATCTCATGTGACAATATACTTGTTTTTGAAAGAACAGAAATGGATCTTTAAGCTCAAGTGTGATAAAGAGGGATTGAATGATGACATCCCATGGGTCATGATCTGACTCCCGAGGTCCATGGCGATAACTGTAAACAGTGCTAGCCCTCTTTGGGACATATGGTTCATATGGACCAGATTTGGTATTTTCATTGTGAGCTTAGTTAAACACTATGGTCTACCCGAGCTAAACTAAGGATCTACATTAGATTTCCACCCCGTGAGCCAGCCTCTTTACATAATTGGTGTTCAATATGCTAGATGTACATCATCTGCTACGCTACCCGGTAGGACTTCAGGTTTGACCATTTCTACCGGTGTTTGGTCACTATAAACATACATCACCTTCATTTGGGCACATTGTATATACATCATAGTATACAAAACATTACTACCAGCGTGCAACCTGGATGCTAACAGTATAGAATATATATATATTTTTTAAGTATATACTAGTTACACATATCTGCACTTTAAGCTTTTTTGTTTAACTGCCAACAGTGAGACATCGCTTGGTCTGGTGTGCCACGTTTCATTATTTCTATCACTATTCTCATAATGGCCACTGGTATGCCTGTGCTCGGTGTGCCTTTCTGACATTCTATTGAGTACGGCGGCTTCCTCTGTCTATAGCATAGGCCCATTTCTGACGAGGACCCCCTTTTTTATCAATACCAATATCACACCCATATTGCACTTAATTAGTACACTTAAGCGTACTTTAAGGCAATTGTGCATACAAACTCTGTTTAAATTCTAACTTTGTCCAACATCCGGGTTCCGCCTCTTAATAGACGGGTCCCCTCCAGGTTTGTCCACTTGTGCGCATGCTTCCGCGAGTAAGAGGCTCCTTTCCCGAAAGTTTAACATTACGAGAGGGGTTCCTTTTAGGTCCGCCGATTGGTGCGCATGCGAAGTGTGCACAAAGAAGTGTCTAGGTTCTAGCCAGCCTACCCCCTTTTCTCTATGAGGATTCTGACATTCACACTTACAGTAAACATCAATACTATACCCAGACTGTACTCAATTAAGTGCCTCCAAGCGCACTATGTTAATAGAAACATTTCCGATTATTGTGTTTGCAAACCTTGTTTAACTTCCGGGTCCCGCCTCCTAATAGACGGGTCCCTTTCAGGTCCGCAGACCAATGCGCATGCGTTTTTGAGCAAAATGCTCCCTTACGGCAGTTCAACATTAAGAGATGGGTTCTTTTCCATAGAACTGTACACATGTGCAGTGCGAATAATCACCATTCCGGAAATGAACTCTCTGGTTTTTAGCGGTTCCCTCTCAGGTCTGCATTACAATTGACCAAATCACATAAAAGGGCCCTCCCTGTTCCGTCGAGTACCTCCCCTTTGGCTCAGCAGCGGCCAGAGGTACCGTCGGACAGGTGAGGAGTGGGCATTTAGTTCTGGAGCGGGAACAACAGTTTTTTGACTACAATATTAGCTGTTACACAGGAGAATTGAGTTATATTGACATCAGATTACTACCATGACTCAGTCCTGCTCCGAACGTTTGTTTTGCCAGTATTGCGGTTCATATTAATAACAACTTGGACTTATAGTTCAGAAACAGTGGTATAGTCAGCAATGAGAACATTCCTCCACCATACCACTGGTTATATCATACTACATCTCATCTATTTTCCATGTTTACTTACATCTATTAGTGTTTTTAATGGAAATTTGGCACACATCTCAAGAAGTCAGGTCTCGATCTAGTTTGTTGTCTACTTATGTGAATTATGAAACAAAGTTTTTTCAGCTCTCTTTCTGAGCTGGTGGCAAAGTGAGGTAGAGGTATTTATGCAAGTCTCTGACTTTCTATCCACTCTTTAGAGCGGGGCCTCATTACCTGAGCAGTTGCCAGGAGAGGTGAGGTATATTTCCATACAACAATGGGTGAGTTTATTAATTGATAACACAGTTCTAATTAATTTTGCTATTTGACTATTTGCATAACTAAAATTGAATATCAAAAAAATATTTGATAAACTGTATGAGGCATGATCACCATATTCTTTGATATTGCACAGTTACCCCCTTTTTTGCTTTTTCCTCTTGTTAACTTTGTAGGAAAGAATCCATGGTTCGTGTAAATTTCGTCCTGCACATTGAAATCATAAAGCATGGTAGGATGTATCACACCAACAATTTATTATGTTTGAATTATTATTATTCACTCACATCACAGTTATATTGTCGTACTTTGCAGTAGTGTAATTGTTAGTCTGGAAGAAAGCCATAGGTTACTATCACGAAGAATGGCTGAAACATGTAGACTCATTTAACCAACTGATGATAGTTATTATGTCAAACTATCCGCACTCTGTTTTTAGTCTTGACGCTGTGGTAAGCACTTCTTAAAGCTGTTCTCGTTACGATGGTAGCCAATTTTAAATCACATTGTTTTTCTTTGTTACATTAATGATCACTGCAGTACTATTTTTCAGCACCACCGATCTTATAAACATCTATGACTTGATCCATCACTGGTATTATGAATTGGCACAGCTCTCGATTCTACAAAGAGAGGTGTCCGATTAAGTACCATACTTACTAATCCCAGATGACAAAGTTCTGCCATTGGGTGGGCTGATGGGATTAATTTCTCACTTTTCACAGGTTTGGTGACCCCATAGATTTGTGTTTTTCTGCCTTGCCTCAAGTTACAGACCAGTAGTGTTTCTTTGTGTTATGGCGTAAAGTATGCGCCACACTGCGCCCTATTTACAAACTGACACATCTAGGCAGATGCATAACATTGTAAAGCCCTGAGCTACATTCTACCTGCATCAGGGATAATGTATGCAGGGTGGGTGCTACCCAGCAAAAATGTTTAGTAGTAGTGCAGCAGAGAAATCTATGGGATTTCACTCCACCACTTCTAGCTCGCCACTGCCTCAAATCCTTATGCCTGCTTGGAGCAGGCGTATGGAGTGACACAGAAGCTGTCACAAGGGGCTTGCGCCAAGCGAAAGGTCACATTGCTAGGGTTGCATCAGTTTTCAGGCAAACTCCAGCAATGCGCCAATTTTGCTCCTACAGATACGTCAGGAATACTGACGTATCTGTAAATTCTTGCAACATGGAGCTCTTTACAGTAAATCGGCGCATCCATGGTTTCCCAAGGATGGCACTATGAAAATGTTACATCGCTGTTTTCCCACAGCGATGCAACACTTTTCATGAATGAGGCCCAAAATGTTTTGCAGGAGACAGGTCAGAGCAGACAGAAAATGTGTCACATGCTGGCAGCTCAGTAAGTTTTTGAATGTAAATCATGCCCATGCTAACGGTTTTACTCCAGATACCCCACAGTGCCTTTCTGATGATTTTAACACATTTTCCATAATGCTGAGGGAAGATGCACAATTTTGTACACCTTTTGGATTACACCTTACCATCACAGAACTAGTGATCAACAACACTCTCATATTTGATAGTGGTTGTTTGCCTGTGACTGCACAGACCAGGAAAAAGTCATGACAGTTACAGTAATTGGTGGGATCGGAGACTGGGCCTAAGAAATACATTGTTTTATGGCAATACATAAATATTGTATTTAGTTAAAATTGAACAGCAAATAAAAGTATGTTAGCTACACAGACCCTGACTCCAGTGAAACTATTAACACGACCGGCAATCCCACGGGACTCCTGCAATACATTTGTCCTCAAAAGCCATCACCTTACAGATTAAATAGATGTGATTGAGAAAAAAGACAGAAGTAGAGTAAGAGAGACAATTTTAGTGAAATAAGCAGCACCATTAGAGTGGAGAAAAGAAAAAAGGGCTCATGCATTCAGGAAAAAGCACCGAAAAATCTCTCTACTCCAGTTGCTCTGAATTCCCATAATAAACATCCCGTCCTCACCCACGTATCATGTACTGCAAAGGACTTGTACAAATGTATAAGAAATTGAGGTATTGAGGGGGGTGGATGCCCACAAACTAGTAAAAACCACAGTCTTTATTAGAGTAAAACAGTAAAGTTATCACATTGAGCTGAGCTCAAGACATGGTAGCTATGGCAGAGAGCAGAAAGGCTTTACTTAGAGCCAATGTGTAAAATATTTATGTAGAGCCAAAACAGTAATAAATTAAAAATAAAACACAAGAAAAGTCCTGAACTAATTTAGAACAACAGAGTTTGTTTAAAAAACAAAATGAAAAAAATCCATAAGGGAACCCAAAGTAATGAATTTTTACATTTTATATTCAAAATGTGCCATAAAGCATTAAGCGTCAACTTGAGTCATCTGGTTGTGCTTGAACAGTACCTAGGCAGACGTAAAGGTCAAAAGCATTAGAGCATGGGTTCGAGAAACCAAGTTAGATCTGATCAGAAGTTTTACCTTTAGACTTAGGGTATAATTTAGAACTTGACGGATGAATTACTCCATAACGAAACGTGGCAGATGTCCATTCCCCCATATTACAAGTGCCATAGGCTATAATTGACTTGTAATGCATGTTTGTGATGGAGTAAGCCATCTGCAAACTCTAAATCTCTGTAATAGAAGTCAAAAATCCTCAGCATGGCAAGGCAGGAGGTTGGGGCCAAAGAAGGCTCCATGTCTTTGGATAGCTGCTCAAAGAGGTCTAAGCGAAGCAGTTATCATTTGGCAGGAAATCTCCGATTGAAAGACATTTGAAATCCTCTCTCAGAGCAGGTCCCTCACTGGCTGGATACTTTTGGTGCTCTTGCCCAGTGAACATTTCTACCTTCGGACTTAGTTATGTTTTTGGAGATTATATTCTTCCAATGGGCAAGGCTACATGATGTAAACAAATAGAGCTGAAAAGACTTGATACCTTCTCCGTGAGGTCTCATTGAACCAGATGTGCTACTGTAGAAATGCTCAAATCATGAAAAACCTGAATCCGTAGCCCAGGTTGGTCCCGGTCTTTTGGAAGACTTTGCAGCCAAAACATTTCTAAGTTCCCGGTTTCTGCAAAAGTTAGGAGGATTACAAGGGACAAGGACCTTGGGGACAGGAACTGAGGGTCAAGACTCACTCTAGCAATGGAAGGTGCCGGATAGATCTAGTTGGAACTAGTCAGCTGCACAGTTACAGAAAAGGCCTCTTGTAGCTTATTACATCCCTGTATCTTAAAGAAGAGGTCAGCCGTATGAGCCTTGGAATTCACTTCTTTGTCCCTGGTGCAAGAGGGATAGCACACCTAATCTTATAGGCCAGCCCTTTTCTGTTCTTCCACAGATCAAGAAAGCTTTCGGAGGAGGGTACTGGGGATTTCACATTTATGACTGCCACTCGTCTGTCGCTGGGAGAACCTGACGGCCCATACCTTGCTAAACGGGTAAAAGTTCCCAGAGTGTCCCTACACACTTTTGAGTAAACCCTGTGTGTCTTAATGCAAACAATCCCACAGTTCCCCTCTCTATCTAAAACCATGATGATAGAATATCTCTGCCCAGTGCAGAGTTCCAGTGCCCACACCAGAGTTATGGCCAGGGAAATGAGCAACTCCTCCATTATGGCAACTCTAAATACATTCCGGGGGCAGCTACTCCCCCACTTGGATTGACACCTGGCTGACTGGGGGGAAAGGTAGGACCATGCCTAGTTATCAGCTAATATCTGCCTCTGACAGGGTGGACCTCTTTGAAGTTAATCAAAATCCTGGACATAGCCCTTATGATTATCCTGCCAGAGGGACACCCAAGCCTTTGTTCTGCTGTGACAACAGTTTTCACACTTCATCAAGGGGGCTGCTCCAGTGCCAGGTCACCGTAGGGTCTCATGCAAATGGGCCCCCAGAGGCTTTAGACAGGGAAAAAGTAAGTATCTAACAGTACCTTTTACAAAATATTCTTTACAAATTTGACGTCATGAGTGAATTGATCTTGGAAAAGCTATTTAAAAAGCTCCAAGCATGAATTTTGTAGCTGCTTCGTAGCTGGAGATGGCATTATTACCTTTAATATTGTTATCCCAATGCTTTCCTATGGAACAGCCAACTACTACAGTGAAAATAGGTTTGGGGCCTTTTGACTGAAAATACATGTTTAACATTACATTTTTACATGCTTATTTTACATAAATCCACACTGCCTTATGAAAAGTAAAGCCTACTTAGGGGAGAAATTAATGCTTAAAAGGATGGTTTAAGCCTGTCAAAATGGGTTATTTTGACATGTCGAATTAGCAGGTTTAATGCTGCACAGCCAGGCTACAATGGTAGGCTGCAGACATAGTGCACTGTCACTGCTGTGGAGTGCCCAATACTTGCTGCAGCTACTGGTGACATTTAACCAATAGACCATGAGTAAACATTTTGTACCATATGCCAATTAGGGGGTATTCCAATTTTATTATGTTGATAGGGGATCACCGGCACTTTACTGCTGGTTAGCAAGGTTAAAGTGCACAGAATTCTATAGCCAGTAAAAAGAATCAAGGAAAAAATATGTGGGTACACCACACTAATAGTGTCACTTAAAACATATACAATATGTACAATGATGCAGTAGTGTGATTTGCATAGTATGCCCTTGTCTTCTAGGCTTATCAGCTTACACTGGGCATGAGACTAATAGGCTTCCCAGTCCCTTTACCTCACAGAGATTTATAAATAGGTACTGGATTTAGAAGTTATTTGGAGGTGTGAGAAACTAAACAAGGCCTGTATCTGTGATTTGTTCAGAAACCAAACTATTATGGGTTGAAGCTCAAAATGACTGAGAAGTCCAAGAAGACATGGGAATCTTAGTTATTTAATGAGTCTAATAGATCTAAAGTAAGATGTTTAAATTACTATCAACTGACAGCCTTCTGTAGGCTCCTATCCCTACTATGTGTAAATATCGTGCAGGCATACTGTTCAATGCTGTTGCAAGGACTGCTACTCTTGTCTCCTTAGTGCTTCTGAACTGATAATTCAGCGAGTGAAAGCTAAATGCCTCCCATCTTGGGAGCCTCCAATCGGTACCAGAGATATGATTCAATGTGACCTTTTCCAGTGTCACCTGTCATGAGGGTCCCCTCTACCCTTCACTCTCCATGCTCACCATTTATAACATAATCTCATTGCGAGAAACTCTTTAAAAAACTATTATACAGAAAATGGGCTGTTGCCCTTTCAATTATTTTCAATCTATTGGTTAGTATTCTTTTGAAGTACTGAAAATAATGAGACTAAACAAGAAAATTAGTTGTTAACCTTCTAGAAACTTCTGAAAATCAATAATATGTTCATTTAAAGTGAAACAACCTGCGGTAAACTCAAGTACCTGCAAACATACACACATGAGCTTGATTGTTACATTGCAGAACAAAATATTATAAACTGCATGTGAGCCATATTAACAACATGCATTCAGCATGTTACTAATCCTACGTATTCACTTTTTGATTGATTGACCAGAACATGTACCTTATGCAGAGGAGTTTAGGATTGTTTTCTATTCATGAAGATATTTTACTAGTAGTATATTTGTGACTGCGGTGTCTCTGCACATAAAAGATTGGACAGTCCTATCCTGTATTGAAATGTACATATCCTGCTTACCATGGTCAAAGGCACAACCAACGTCATTTGAAATGTGCCTGGCGGCTTCAGAGAGTCCAGTGGCCTCTGGAAGTGCCCACAGAAAAGTCACTCTTTGTCTCCCAGGTCCATGCATACATGACCTAGGGAGGCTGTTAGTTCACTTGTTAAGCTTAACTGGGAGAGCAGGAATCCCTGTTGGTTGATCCTATGGCTGTATTCACAGTTAAATAAAAGTAAATATTAAAAGTAAAAGATACATGTTATTTAATTAAATGCTTTATTGATAATGATAGTGCTTAACAGTGCAATGTTTAACAGCAAAATTGAATGTGTTTGACTGTTGGTACTTCCCCCATTTATTTCAGAGAAGGATTATAACATGTAATGTATATTGGTAATGGGCCCATTAACTTCGATTGTGTTGTAATGAGGAAATGTAACACGTTCACTGCCTTTACTGATTTGTTGACACTGACAAAGCTAGTAGGCCTGTCATGTTGATAATGGCACCCCCTTATTTTGCTAACTGTTCTCTCAACAGCACATCATGAAATAATGTCCCTGCTACGTGCGACCGTGGGACGGGTAGGTGCTGAGATGCCTGCCTTCAGCGACGTTTGAGGAACCCCTCACTCGCTGCTGGCCCCACCTGGACAGCTCGTGAGGCCTTCGGAACAACCACAACGGTTTCCAGTAGGTCTCCCGCCTGGAACCATTCCAGTACGATACTATTCAGGTCGTATATGGGGGTGTTCTCAATTCAGCGGACACCCAGCAATTATATGAGCACTAAGGTCCTGACGAATTGCCCTTACGGCAAGAAACATGTCGACCATTTTCACATGAAGGGTTGAATAAGGATTGGTCTCATTGTTTATCACTCCTTAATACCCCTTATTTTTAACAAAGCAGCGAGCCTGATCATTAAATTTATTCCCAATGGACTCGACTGACTTTTTTTAATTCTACACACACACCCCCTTGCTCACTATTGCACCCCCTAGGCCCCTCACACACATACACCCGCTGGCTCGGAATAAAAGATCTCCATCAAAGTGCAGCCCCTTGGGCTGCCCGACGGGCATTGCACCGCCAGCCTGCCGCAGGAGCAGGATACCGATGATGACGCTGGACGGCCACCGATTGGGACAACAGGTGTTGGCCTGTCGGTAACCTGTGTGAGGTATCCTTATATTCTGAAAAGGGTCTACACCATGCACTTGTCCCGCCACCACAATTGAGAGAGAAAATTGACCGAGCTATATCACTAGCTCTCACTGGGGAACTCTGTACAACACTCCTTGTTTGCTGCTGCTTAGGACGAGTACATTGGACCCCATTAAATAACCGTCCATTTTTATTCCCTTTGTTTGATATTTATAATCAATAATTGCACAAAGAGGCAATCACAGGAAAATCGTTAATTTAATAGTCAATAGGTTCTCCTGGACCTTGGCCTTTTCATATGAGTTTGTGCCTTGCCATAAACTATATTCTTTCTATAATTGCAGTCCAATCTCTTTATAGCGGATTCAATGTCATACAGTCCCACTTCTTCCTTGTCAAAACTGGGGGAAGATGTTTCGACACTGTACACTCTTTTACACCAAGATAATGGAAAATCCTAGCCGACTTCGAGTTCACAGTGAAAATATTACTTGCTTTCACATATAATTTGAAAACCTGCTTTCATTGGTCCTAATTTAACGTTGGGCCTCCTGGAGTTTGTAAAAGGAGCACTGCTGCACTCATCCATTTCATAGTGACAGCCATGGGAACAATTGCTACTACAGGCACAACAAGTGATTACTGTATGCAGTGAAAAAGGAGAACAGTACTGTAATATTTGCTTTCCCGCAGTGAATATTCTCAATAAACAACTATGATGATTTTGTGAAAAAGAAAAGCATAACCAGGAGACAAATGTGCACTTACATACAGTGATGGGAAACCTGCACACTACAGGAACTAAACAGTTTTACCAGCTTCAGTTTTAGTGCAGCTGTGAATTGGCTGGTGTAAATTTTAATTAACTGCTTGCCTTGTTTCTGCCCTTACTTATGAGGTGAGGCCGAGGTCTGAGACAAAAAAAGTCCAGTTGAAAAGCTTAGAATACAATCTCCATAAACCATGTGTGCCAAAATGGATGGCGGCATTCTGAGCATCCTCCTTCTTTGTATGTTTCAAGGTGGGAGCTCAAACCTACCCCTGTCAGAAACCTTCCTGTGTGGTTTTGGGTTACACACAGTTAATTCATGAGATTCTGTGCCAAAGAGGATGTATGAAGATATCCCCATTTTGTGTGGGCATGTGGGAGCCAGAAAAGATAAAGTATGCTCTTTTGATCTGCCCTACTTGCATTTAACACCTCTCATCTTACTAAATGAATTGAGTGTTACTCCTACTGCCCAATTGCTCTGTCCCTGCTGACTCAGTGACGGACATTATGATCTATGGGGCACATGCATCAAGCTAGGCATTGCTTAGTAGCGAATATTAAGGAATCGCTATTAAGGTATTGCAGTTGACTATGCATGTAGGTTTCGCTAAAATATTAGTGATTCCTACACATTCCTTATTTGCGAATTGCAAATTGCGATTCGCAATTGAGGAATGCTCTTGCTTTCATTCCTATGGGTCTAGAGGCCCATAGGAATTGATTATGCCAATGTGCTCTACCTAGGCTCTCCTTGCTCTATCAATAAAAAACTGTAAACGGTTTAAAATTGTGCAACGCGACTTCCTTATGCAGGCTCATAATTGGGAATCTGCTAAACCCCATAACATTTCTTTGCACTGGCTGCCGGTGGCCGAAAGAATCCAGTTTAAGGCTTTGTGCATTGCCCATAAGTCACTCTCAGCTAGGGCCCCACTGATTCTTCAATCTATTATTTCCCCATACCTCCCTAAAAGATCACTGCACTCCGAGAAAAAACATCTAGCATCCATTCCCAGAATAATCCGAGTTCGGAGTGGTGGACGTCTGTTTTCCTTCGTTGCGGCGAAATGCTGGAATCAGCTACCAGACCATATTCGGCTTGAGGCCGAATATTTTTCCTTCCGCAAACTTTTGAAGACTCTGCTGTTCCCTTGAATCCTCTGATACTTCTCGGTTGTTGGCTCTGTCTCTAGCGCTGGGAGGCCTTTGGTAGCCATGCACTTTATAAGTGTATATTCATTCATTCATTCAATGGGACAGCAGTCACAATTTGCAAGGAGCTAGAGGGCATAAAGGCGCAAACATATACCCTAATAAGCAAGTGTTTGCACTACATGGCACTTAGGAAAATGCACATTTTTGCAATTCCAAATTGCGAAATACAAATTCCAAATGCATAATACATTGCATTTAGGGAATCACAATTTGTGTTTCCTTGAATGCATTCGTAATTTAGGTAATCGCAAAAAATTGTGATTACCTAATTTGCAAATGCATTTTGTTTGATGCATCGCAAATTGCATTTTACCGGTCGCAAATGGGCCGATTTTGCGAATCGGCCATTTGCGACCGCTAAAATGATTGCTGCATGGGCCCCTATAACATTGCTCCCTTTTAATATTTTCTTCATTTTTTGGATTGCAGTGGTGCACAAGTGGGTTAAGTCGTTCAGGGGATGTTGGTTGCCTTCAGAAGTGCAGGCTTTTATCCTCTCGTTTGCTAGTTGTTTCTAACACATGGCACATCAACACATCCGCCTCTATTTTTCTTTTGGTATTTCTGGGTTGGGGGGGCTAGACTGTTATTGTGGAACTTACCAGATGCCAGAGGTGTGCAGTTGCTGAATTTATTGATTGAATTCAAAGGTACAGACAGGGTTGTACCTTCCTGTATTGTCATTGAATAACCCCCGCCATTGTTAATATGGACCTTTGCTCATTGATAAGGAGACTTGAAAAAGAGAGATCATTTACATTAGATGCATAGCAATTAAATCATTAAAGTCTTTTAGTACAATCAATAAAGAGAACTTGTGTGAGATAAAGGGTTTTACTTTACAAGTCTTTAAGATCATTATTTATTCGCTAAGCATTTTTCTTTTAAAAATGCAGGTTTAGAAATTAATATAATCCAATAATTGGTATTTCAATTTATGGAAAATATACAATATTTGTCAAAATAACATTTAAAATATAAATATTACAACGAGAGTGGTCCGTAATTTTCCTACTCTAAATTATATTAGGTTGGAAAAGAATTAAGGGGTGATAATGATGGCGGGCGGATCGCCACCGCCCGACCGGCAGTGGCGATCTGCCCGCCATCACAAACACATTTACCCCCGTCATTTCACCAGGGCTGATGTACAGCGGCGGACGAAAAGTCCATCCGCCGCTTTTCCGCCATTCGGCAATCGTCATGATGCGGAACTCGACATCATATGGTGGCAGTGCCTGGAAGGCGCCGCCATTCATATTATGATGCCTGGCAGTTCAGGATCTTCCATGGTGGTGATGACGCCATGGAAGGGCTGGCGGGAATTTCTTTGGGAGCCCGTTGCAGGCCCTCGGGGGTGTGGGGGGCTGCACTTGGTGGGTACCTATGGTACTCCCCTACATTGCCATGCTCAAGGTGGCAGGCACTGCGCAGTGCCTGTCACATTGTGCATGGCAATGCAAAACATGCCTCTTTGGCATTGCGGCGGGTGCTGCTTACAGCAACACCTACCGCAATGATAAAGATTCAGGATGTGGCCATCCTAATGGGGCCCTTAGTGTCTGTTCTGATACCCAACTAAGGGCCTTATTACGATGAGGCCCGAAAAACCTCTGACCACAGGTCGGAGGCTTGCAATCCTCATTGCGGTTTCAATTCTGATTGCCCCAATCAATCAAGGAGCCCGTTGGCCAGTCGGAGACTGGACTGTGATCCCTATGGATGGCGTTTCCGCTGTAGGTATTACGATGCTCGGTTTGCGACAGGGTTTTTATGCTGGGCTTTCTGACATGAAAAGCCTGTCGGTAAGTGAGTTTGGGGGCCCCTAGCAAGGCCTTGCGACCTCTGTTGTGGCCCTACTGTACCCTGCTGTTAATCTCTGCACCAGGCCTAGAGAAATGGTAGTACGGTTGCATTGTAATTGTGGTGTCGAACTGCTGACCAGAACTCGATCGGGCTGGAGACCATGACGGTGTCGGTCGTAGGCAGCTCTGACCGACATCGGAACAGAGCCCTATGTGTTCTGATGACAAAATAAGTGCATAAGCATATAGCCTTTGCACAGCAATAAAAAAAATTATGATCAAGCTGGAAAGTATTCACAGCTTTAAATCAGCCTGCATTTAATAAAGCAGAAAATAGGCTAAACAATCTCCCAAGAAGAAAGAAATAGGGACAGATGAATGAAGAAACCGTTTTGCAATTTCCTGATTGTGAATCCTTGCAATTCGCAACTAGGAAATTGCAAAACTGCATGTACGAAAGCGTTTTGAACAATTTCTGCAATTCCCAGTGGGTCCTAAATGACTTACCTTCTAAATATTAATGAGGTAGGTCACGACTTGCCACTCATTAGGATTCCCAAAATCACTGGGATTGTAGACTGCTGAGGTCAACAGACCACCATGTCCGTGATTTCTTTTAAATAAAGCAATCTTTTTTTGTAAAAGCAGGTGCTTTTCCTTAAAGGAAAACAGGATGTTTTACAAAAAGAAAAATGAAAAGTTTTCCTATTAATATTTAAGAGTAGGTCCTTGGGACCACTGCCTGCTCCTAGCAAATGCTTACATGAATCATCCTTCCTGTTCTCACCTCTCCACCCAGTGAGATCCTGACTATCAGTTGTCTAATACAAAACAAATGTTATTCACTAACTAACAGAAAGCTGCTAGAAAATTCCAAAATCTGTATCAAAAACAAAAAAAACATTTAGTGCTAAGCGCAATGAAGGTTACTTTTAAGTAATCGGTTATTTGTAGTACAAAAATAACCACATTTGCATTTTTGTGGGTGCCATGTTTGTTGTTTCACTAAACACCTGGGGGCTTATTTATAAACCCTTGTGTCCCTTTTGCACCGCCGGTGCTTCACTTTTTGTGACGCACCAGCAGTGTAAAAAATGTGCCTTGTTGTGCCATATTTACAAAGTGACGCATCTAGGTAGATGCGTCACTTTGTAAACCCCTGTGCTACATTATACCTGAAACAGGTATAAGGTATGCAGGGGGGGGGGGCGTTCCCACACAAGAAAGGGTCATAGAAGTGATGCAGTGAAATCTATAGGATTTCACTGTGCCACTTCTAGAACGCAAATGCGTCAATATCTTATTCATGGCAGGCGTAAGCCTGACACAGAAATATTTAACATGGGTCTTGCACATGTTGAATGACCCATCGCTGGAGTTGCGTCACTTTTGTGACACAGTCCAGCAATGCGTCATTTTTGCGCCTACAGATACGTCAGAAATACTGAGGAATACTTAAGGAGCAGAAAAAAAATCTGCTTTTCTTGTCCTCGGAATATTCCACTTCACTGCGAAATAAGGACGGCAATTGAAAGTTGGAGAGGTCTCTGTTGGCGTCTGAAGCTTTGATGGTATACATTTTCAGCAGCAAACATCTTATAATCAAATTGTATACGTTGCATAGCTTGTTTTAGTGATTCCATTTCACGCTGTATTGGTTTCGTTTCCCATAGATCATCGGAAGGAAAGCAGTGCATGCGGGTTGCAATTGAGCTGTCACCGGATGAGAGACTGTGTCCAACATTAAGAAATCCGTGTCACTGTGGAATTCAAAATAGGAGCCCCGCGTTCGCCGCAGTGTATCTCGCTGCCTTAGACTGGCACAGAAATGATTTTATTAAAATGCCGCCATTAGCGTTTTGAATAATACAGAGGGCCTTAATAAAATGCATTGAAATGCAGATTAAAAATGAGCCTGCCACTCAATTAATTGCAATCATTTAGAGCTAAAGTCAGGTTTCGTTTGTTAATACAGTGTTTCCTTGATATAATTACTGACAGCATAATGGCAGTTTTGATCAGGGCCTGTCAAAAGGAATATTAAGGCTTGTATTAATTTAGTAATTGCAGACTCAATCAAACAGGTCGGCTTGAATGCAATGGAAAAAACCAAAGGTCTCTGCATGGTGGTGAGTGTCCCCTCCTCCTTCCCTTAAGAACGGGGGCCTTTATGGTGAGCACACGAATGCAATTGTGTGCTGCGAAAATAGTTCCTCGAATAGGCTGTCATCACAAATATATGTCAACATCTGGAAAAAACTACAGCAGTTGCAAGAAAGCGGCAGTGTATGTTTAGAGTTGCAGACTGGCTACATTGCTAACGGTAATAATTACAATTGTGACCCCTGACCCAAGGTTGCCAGTGGCCATCTTTTTGTCCTGACAAGAAATGAGCATGAAGCCGGAATGGGAATTCTTGTCAGCAAGTTTTGCGCGATGAGACATGTGAACCTGGCTATGTTATGCATGCGTAGTTAAGGTGGTACTGCTGATTTACATAAAGTGAACACTGGTAGCGCTAAGACAAGGCACAAACTCTAAGACTGTTTTTGCCTCATTTGTGTGGTAAAAGAAACCATCTGGAGCAGTGCTATTTTATCATTTTAAGCTGTGGTAAATTGTTGCGCGTCAGGGGAACTATAAAAAGACTGAGGGCCTTATTATGAGTTTGGCGTTCTTCGGCTGGGCAATCAAAACAAAATACAAAAAAACAATCTTGCTACAACACAACAAAATCAAACTGGAATATATAGACCTAACACACAGCAGCACAACAAACAACAGAATAAGTCTTCAACACAACAAGATACTAGAAAACAGTGACACAACATTCTTGCCACACATTTCAACCTCCAGAATCCTAATTTCATAATACAGTGGTCAAATGTGTTTGAAGCAGACACTACCTTAATTTATTACAAAAGGACATCAATCAATCATTTAAAGATATTTGTACAGCACACAGCTGCTTCAGCTGAGGCAGCCCAGTGCTTAAAAGCAAAACTGACAAACAGCTTTGGACATTTATATCTTTACTTGATTAAAGAACAAGTTTTTTAAATCCCATCTATAGCAGTGTCGAGACTCGGCCATACGAAGATGGATAGGCAGGGTGTTCCAAAGCTTAGCCATTAATACTGAGAAAGAACTCCCACCACGGCAATCCTTGGCAAACCTTGGGATATGTAGAAGTCGCAGGTGATTAGATCTCAAGGCTCTCACCTGCTGGTACTGTCTGATCCTGTTTCTGAGGTTTCTTGGTCCCTTTGCCACGAATGGCTGTGAATGCAAGTGACATGGCTTTAAATTCAACCGTCTTAGCCACCGGAAGCCAATGAAGCTGCGTCAGGTGAGGGGAGATATGATGACGAAAGGATACCCATCGAATCAGACTGGACACTGTGTTCTGTATTATCTGTAGTGTATTAATCAAGAAGGAGGAACTGACGCCAAAGGCGGGGAGAACGCGCCAGGAGGCGCTGATAAAGCCCCGAGACCCCGGCAGAGCGGGGGAACAAACTTACCTATTGCCGCCACCGCCGAGAGTCTTGCAAAGCGGAACCAGGGTCTTGCCGCCACCGCCAAGAGTCACGAAGGGTCCAACTACCGCGCCGCCGCTCCGGGGACTACTAATCCCGGCAGGCCACGCGGCGGCGCAGAGGAACTGACGCCAAAGGCGGGGAGAACGCGCCAGGAGGCGCTGATAAAGCCCCAAGACCCCCGCGTCGCGGGACGCGAGCGGGACGCCCGGGGCTAAGCCCGGGCAAAGGGCGGGCCCTCTACGGCCCTCATCGGCTGGAGGAGGCAGGGGCAGGGCCAGGAACGCTGCCAAATAGTATCCAAGTAAGTGAAACATTCCCTCCAAACCCTGAAAAAGCCTGGGATGCTACATTGACTATACCCTCTTGATTTTGCCTTGTTGCCACCTTGTACAATGTCTAAAGCTAAAGCATCTTCTGCTCCACTTAATACAATTGACAATTATATGGTACAGAAAGTTGCCAAAATTAACCAGCATCGAAGAACATCTTTGGGTCTTAGCTACTCGCCAGACATGCTTATGGATAATACGCCACTATCTACCTCAGTTCTTGATATTAGTAATGAGGTCTTCCAGGCTCCAGAAACTAATTCATTAACGCAACTATTAGTCGCAATTAATGAACCCGTTCCAGAATGTATAAGTGATACTGACATTATTGCGGTAGAAGAAGAAACCCCTACACCAGTCCCAGCTCCTAGAGTAACAAAGGGAGGGGGAAAGAATGTACCAAAAAGGGGTGGGCTTCGATCAGGCAAGAAGTGCCCTGACCCCTTACCCCAGAGGAACATTGAAGATAAAACTGGGAATAAGGGGGAAGTAAAGGCATATCTGGACGAAGACCAATTCAAGAAGCTACTGAATGCCATAGATAATAAAATAAAATCTATTACGAAACCACTACTAAGTAAAATTGATCAGCTCACAGAGGAGGTCACTAGATTGGGGGTACTTTTGCAAGAAATAACAGAGGAAAGCCCAAACACCGCTTTATTGAATCCAGCCTTAGCTGACCCACAAATTACCAACATCGTACCTGGGTCAGATTTTCAACCAAGTACTTCCCAGAATACTATGAGGAGGCCAGCCCAAGGAGGAGTGGGGCTAGGATCCACAAATCAAGACATTATTATTAAGGACCTTCCAGGGCCCACTTCTAGAAGCATAAAAGAACTAGACAACGTAGAGAAAGGCCCTGTTGAACTAGTAGTGGAAGCTTCCCCACTAATTTTGGTCCTAGCAAATGTTCCTCAACTTGAATCAGGGCACGTAGAGAACACTTCCTCTTTGATAAACAAATCACTCCACTGGTTATCAAAGAACATGGCATTTAAACCAGGAGGCAGGGACCAGCTGGCACAGGAAGTAGTAAAAGCTAGAAGGGTTGCATGGATCGGGGGTGGCATTAAAAAGTTTAAGGGGGACTGCGTGGTGCTGCACTTCTCAGATCCTGAGGTCCTACCAAACATTCTAGCTAATATATATCCCCCTCAGCGTAGATCTACTGAAATAGTGCCACTAACATTGGATTTCTTTTATATAAAAAAGGGAACTATTCTAAATCCAACATTATTAAAAACAAAATGGAACCCTGTAATAAGAAAAGCCAAAATCCCTGAAAATGCAAACAATTGGGGAATCTCGACAGAAAACAGGTTCTTGGCCCTTTCAGGTTTAAGTCAATGTGATTGACTGGAAAAAACAATGACCATAGGGAAACCAAAGATCGTAAAGGCTAAACACGGAAACATTAGCACCTCCACGACATTAGGATCGGCCTGTTGCGAGGGAAAGACTTTTGACCCTAGGGATCATGCCTCTAATGTAGTAAATAATAAATCATTACTTGATTATAATAGCACTAATATTGTTGTACCTAGTTCTCTACCCCGTCCGTTTTCCCATAATCTGACTATTCCCCTAAAAAAGAGGAGTGTGGAAAGTGGAGGTAGCATTAAGTTTCTATCATGGAATATTGCGGGTATCCTACACAAATTAGAGACCCCAGACTGGTGTGAGTTCATTGACAGTTACGATATTGTGTTGCTACAGGAAACATGGTCAGTGTCACCAGTCTTTCGACAGGGCTTTTTGAACTTTTATGTGCCCGCGAAAAAGAATACTAAGGGACGCCCTTCAGGGGGTCTACTCATATGGATACGCCAATCCCTGCAATGTACAATCAAGCACACCCATATTATCAATAGTGACCTACTTTCTATTGTGGTCAATTGGGGCGATTGCCACAAGATGGCAATGTATAATATTTATGCAAGGGGAACCCAAGGGGGCACATCTTCTGATATAATAGGTGCCTTAGATAATGATTTAGAGATGTTAGCTACCCAGTATATCATATTGGTGGGAGGAGACCTAAATACAACATTTGAACCTCTAGGCTGTGAGGATAGTGATCTGACTCAAGAGGAAGATACTAAGTGGGGAATTCCCCAGTTAGATCTTCCGATGGTAGTAAAGTGGACGGAAGTAGCTGTCCAGACTAAAAGTTTATGCCTATCCAGAGGATTGAGGGCAGCCAACGGCCGCACTCTTTCTGACCTACAGGGTAGGCATACCTTTGATAACCTAAGATCGAGTAGTAGAATAGACTATATCTTGGTAGATGTTAGAGGTTGGAATAAAGTTGTCGACATGCAGGTTATCCCCAGGTTGGAGAGCGATCACAACCCCTTGTCATTGCTATTCAACATAGAACAAAAAGTAACCTGTGAAAATTCAGCTAGGAACCTGACGACCCTAGATGTTGTTCCAACTAACAATCTCCGCCATATTAGATGGATAACTTTAGTAGATAATTTAGAGGCTAGGCAGGCGCTCGAGGGGCTTGTCATTGATGAAGTAACCAGACTACAGGTTTTAACGAATGATATAAATTTTAAATCGTGGATTGAAGAGTCACAGCCAAAGTTTTTTGCTAATATACAGAAGCTATTCTTCAAAACAACCAAGAAGAGGAAGGGTATTGGACCACCCATAAAAAGGGGTTGGTACGATCAATCTTGCAGAATTGCAAGACAAAATCTTAGTATAGCACTAAGATCTAAAATAGGAGTTTTAAATGCTAGGGACAAATATAGGAAAACTCAGATCCAGGCAAAAAAGCGGTGGGTGCTTAGAATTTAATACTTTAATACTTTTTATTTTTAGAATAGTATTTATATTTGTATAGCTTAGGGATATGCTTTTATGACAATGTTGTTGAATAAAGTATTTAAACTTGAAAACTTGTATTAATCAAGAAGGCAGGAAGTCGATGATGTCACAAGGGCATGGACTACAATCTTTTGTGTCTTTGCCGGCAACACAGGCCATCGTTTCCAGATTAATCTTAACTTCTGAAAGCAAGATGATGAGATCTGCTGAATTTGGGTTGCAAAAGAGAGGTCAGAATTAAGCATAATCCCTAAGTTTCTATCTGAAGTGGGAGGTACAGATGGATAATTCAATTCAGTAGGCCACCAGAGACTAGAAGGAGGGGGGTGTCATTTCAATGAAGAAAAGCACCTCCATTTTGTCTGCATTCAATTTCAGAGAATTGATATCCATCCATTTGGCAATGCCCTTAAAGCCCTTTTTCAAACCACCTTCACTCCACAGGTCCCAATAACGGTGGCCAAAGGGGCCAAGTGAAGGTTGAATAGCATCGGACTGAGGGCAGAGCTCTGTGGTACTTCACAAACCAAAGGTTTAGGCAAAGATGAGAAAGGGCGAAGGAAGACCCGTTGAGTTCGATCAGCACAGTGCCCTGAAAGCCAAAATGGCATAATCTAGCCAACAAGGTATAATGTGCAACTGTGTCGAATGTTGCCGATAAGTCAAGCAATGCCATCATTGCAGAAGCATCACCATTCAAAGCCTCTCTGATTGTCTCCAAAACGTACAGAAGAACGGTCTCTCTGCTATAACCTGCCCGGAAACCAGAGTGAGAATCATGAAGCAGATCATTAGATTCAACAAATGCAGACAATTGGCGATAGATCAGTTTTTCCAAAATCTTTGCAGGTGCAGGTAACAGTGAGATGGGCCTAACATTGCTCAGCACCCCAGGGTTTGCATTAGGCTTCTTTAGCAATGGTAGTAAGAATGCCTGTTTCCACAAAGCAGGAAAACACCCAGATTTCAATGAAGCATTCCAAAACCTATTAAGAATAGGATTTACAGTAAGGGCAGCCAAGTTAAGAAATTTAGGAGGGCTGGGATCCTCAGGAGAGGCAGAGTTGCACTTTAGTAACTCCTTAAGAGAGTCGATTCCGAAAATTGGGCTGATTTTCAATACGACGGCTGTTGGACCATCAGGAGGTATTAAAGGACTAACTGAACAGCCTTCTGATGAGAAAGTTGAGTAAAGTTTTTTAATCTTCTCATCGAAGAAATCAGATAAGCTAGCACATTGGTCCAGAGACAGATGGAAAGCATTCTGTGTCATCTCTGGTGTAGTAAAAGATTTTGCAATATTAAAAATGTCCCATTATGAATTAACACAATTTGCGATACAGAGTGAAAAATGCTCTCGCATCGTTTGCTACTTTAGCCTGATTTGTGAGTGCTGCCTTAAAGGCAAGTTTTGCTGCTGTGTCATAGGACCTCCTACACCATCACTCCAGCCTTTTACAAAGGCCTTTTTCTGCTATAAGGTTTGTCGAAAACCAGGGAGCAGACGGCTTAGATCTAGTACTGTTGCTGTTTTTGGGGGAACAAATAGATCCAGCACCTTAGAGATCTATAGAGTGAAAAGGATCGAATCACTGTCTGGATTGCCTATAAAGGCCGGCAGAGTAGATTGAAGAGACGGCACAAAGGATTCCTTTGTAATGTTTCAACAATTCCTCTTCCTTTCAGGTGCTATATTTATCTCTGGCTTGTTGCCTGCACCATCAAAGGTGAACGGGACGAGAAAATGATCCATATTAGTTGGAAGATGACCTCAGTATGAAGGCCAGTGATATTAGAAAAAATTTGCTCCAGTATGTGTTCTTCTTTATGAGTAGGGGTGGTTACTAACTGGGTCAGATTGATGCCCTCCAGCATTTGAATCAGCTGGGAGGCCTGTGGACAATTCTGATCATCAACATGCGTATTAAAGTCTCCCAGTGCCGTGATGTTGGCATATTCTAAGCATAGTTGGGCAATGGTGTCTCACAATTCAGGAAGGCCACAAATTTAGGCAGGCCGGGGGTTTATATATTTATATACCAGCAAGCTAGCAAAAGAAAAAAAGAGGTAAGATTAATGCAAAAAAAGGAAAAATTTAATAGCACTGGTCAAAAATGCTTTGTGACCCAGCTCCTAGTCCTGCAAATACTAACCTGTGAAAGCTCCACACCTTTCACTTTTTGAGAGAAATTAGTGTTTTCTTGATATTAGTCTCAATAATGGCGTTTGGACGCAAGCTGCAGCAATCCAGAGTCTACAGCTCACCTGAGCAGGATCAGAAAACATTTTAAGCGGCTGTATTACATGTCATTGGTGGTAAGTAAGACAGTGCGTGATACAAATACCTGTTTCCACTGCATTATGAAAACACATTTTGGAGGTGGTAATGTGTAGTATACAGTGTTAATGCAGTTTTGTAGTGTTCACTTTTTGGGGGGTTTGGTGAGGAGTCTGTTTTGTTTTTGTTTTGTAATATTGCAATGTACTGTTGTGTTGCAATGTGATAAATTTGTAATGTTCTATTTTGACTTCTTTGTTTTTCCCTGTTATGTTTTATTTGGAGGCACGTTTGCAGAGTGATGGAGAAAGGGGGCATGGCCACCAAAACCTCTCAGCAATCCCACTGTGTGGGACATACTAGAGGTAACAGGAGAGGTAGTTGGGCCTTAAGGACCCTCAAGAGCCAAGGGGACTTCTACCCCCAACTAGCAGTGCGCCAGGAGGCACATTTGGAGAGTGGTGGAGAAAGGGTGTGTGGTCATCGAAAACCTCTCAGCAATCCAACTGTGTGGGACTTACTGGAGGTAACATGAGGGGTAGTTGCCCACCAAGGACATCCTTGGGGATAACTACCTCTCTTGTAACCTCCAGTAAGTGCCACACAGCAGGATTGCTAAACAGTCTTTGGATGCCACGTCCTCTTTCTAGACCACTCTGCAAATGCGACTTGCGGTGCACGATTGGTTGAGGGATGAAATCCACTTTACTTCTGAGGGAACTTGGAGGATAAGAAGCCCTCCTGGTACCTCCTGTAAGTCCCACCCAGTGGGATTCCGGAGATCTGGTCGGAAGCCCTCCCCCTTTCTTCACCACTCTGCAAACATGACTACTATCTAATAAACCATCGAGATTCCTTGGAAAAAACAAAGGTTACACAAACTTTATAGTTAGGCTGACATTTTACTTGTACAAAAGCAGAGAAATTCAGAAGTTATTGCTAGTGAGCTAACTATAACTCTTGCCCCTGCGATGCACTGCTTAGGACCTCATATATTACATCACTCATGACATGGTCAGTGACATCACTGATGACATCTTCAACTGACTGTGGGGGGCGCTAGAGTGCCGGCTGCAAAATGGCTGCCGCATAGTGAGGCTCTACAGGCTGGACTTCCAATCCGTCTAAAATCCTGCAGTTAGAGCGGCCATCATGGCCTGTTGCTGCATGAAAGGGCTCCCAAATAACTTCTGCTGCTGTTGAGCATAAAATTATCCAGTTTGGCTGCAAGGGAGATGCTGTCGGAGTTGGACCGAGGAGGCTGCCTGAGATGGGAAAATGGCAGCCTCGGCCTAGGCTGCACCGAGACTGAGGCACTGGACTCGACCTGCAGCTGGAGATGTGTGATGGCCCTGACTGCTGGACGGAGGTGCAACCGGGATGACAGGTGCTGTGGTGCGTGTGGCCTGGCACCTGTGAGCGACGAAGATTGTCCTGGGGCTGTTGGCTGGAGGACCCTGCTCCAGACCCTGGAGTGGCGCGTGGAGGAGGTAGTTCCCAGCGGAGCCCCATATCGCTAAAGCCTGAGGTGAGTGGGGGCATGATTGGAAGGAGCACCTTCAGCCGGGAGGTCTCAATGTTGGGGAATTGCAGTGGCAGCCGAGAGGCGGCCTGCAGGGCACAGCAACATTGGAGCACTGCGGGGGCTGTGGCTGGGCCTGCGACCGGGCCTGCTGAACCTGTTCCTGACAGGGCCGTCCTGGGCTGATCAGAATGCATTAGACAAGCTGGGACACCAACCTCTCCGTGGTGTCTCACCCCATCTCAGTGAGGCGGCGGGCCGGCTTGGCCCCCTCTCTGCAGTTGATGTCTACGTGGTTGTATGGATGTGTGAGTGGGTATGTGAGTTTCTGTGTGGGTGAGTGATTGGTTATCTGAGTACCTCTATGGGTGTCTCAGTGTCTATGTGGGTGGGTGAAGGGGTATGTGACTGCCTGCATGGATGAGTGAGTGGTTTAGACAGGGGTTGTATGGGTTAGTGAGTGTATGTTTGTGAGGTTGTATGGGTGAGTTAGTGTGTTTTTCGGCTGGGTTGGTGTGTGAATGCATGTGTCAGTGGTATATGGGTGAGTAACAGGGGGGAACACCCGTTACATCGGATGTATTGCATCGCGCTGCCATCGCAACGCGACAATTATATCGCGGCCGGCATGACAACGCATGTCATCCGGACGCATAGTACTACATCGCAATAGCATAGACGTCGCTAGCGATTACATCGCTAGGGATGCCAAGGTGTGCCAAGGTATGTAAATAGAAAAGGTACAGCAGATCATAATATTTAATAAACAGTAAAACAGCGCTTATGTTAATATTGGCTCGCAGGGAAAGTGAATTCATTTGCTAATAAACAGTGGGTATACACTGCCTATGTTTTTTTATTTGTGAATTCGCAGCGAAGGCGAATTCATTTGCTCAGCCTCGCATATGTAAACATTTGCCAACATTTAATAAACTAGCGATGCCAAGAAGTGCTTGCAACATATCGTGTCGACAAGAAATTGCTCAGCCGTGCAGATGTAAATATTTAAGAAACAGGTGCCAATATTTAATAAGCAAGATTTCACTACAAAACATGTATATATATATTATTATTACCGCCTCGATAACAGGAAGAGGATGTGGTCTGACGGCTACCTCTGCCGACTTTGGTGCTGTCAACCAAAGTTCGAGCCTCCTATCAAGTCATTTACAGCGCAGATGTTAATAATTAATAAACAGTGGCTATTTTTTATGTATTTATGATTTCATTACAGCGCAGATGTTAATATTTAATAAACAATGGGTATGTTGGATATGTATGAAACAGTGGCTATGTTTTTATATGCTAATATTTAATAAACAGTGGATAATGTCGCAGATGTAAATATTTGATAAACGATGGCTATCACAAGTGGGTGGATGGATGCATGAATGAAGGATGGGTGAATGCATGATGGGTGGGTGGGTGGATGGATGGCTGGATGGATGCATGAATGAAGGATGCATGATGGATGGGTGGATGGGCGGATGAATGGATGGATGGATGGTGGATGGATGGCTGAATAGATGCATGAATGAATGGAGGATGCATGATGGATGGGTGGATGGGTGGAGGGATGGATGGTGGATGGATGGCTGGATGGGTGGATGGGTGAATGAATGAATGAAGGATGCATGATGGATGGGGGGATGGGCGGATGAATGGATGGATGGATGGTGGATGGATGGCTGAATAGATGCATGAATGAATGGAGGATGCATGATGGATGGGTGGATGGGTGGAGGGATGGATGGTGGATGGATGGCTGGATGGATGCATGGATGGGTGGATGGGTGAATGAATGAATGAATGAAGAATGCATGATGGATGGGTGGATGGGTGGAGTGATGGATGGGGTGCATGAATGATGGGTGGGTGGCTGGGTGGTGGTTGGATGCATGGATGGATGCTTGTTCAATAATGGATGGATGCTTGGATGAATGCTTGTTGGGTGGATGGATGCATGAATGATGGGTGGATGCATGATAGATGAGGTGGATGGATGCATGAACGGATGCATGTTGACTTTTGGGCCTATTATTGCAAGACACAGTTGCAATGGCCCGCCTAGTGGGCGGCTATCAGGACACTACTTGGCTAAGACGGGCCTCACAGCGGCCCAGATAAACCATAGCATTACACACTGCTCTATTTTCCTATACAAGAGGGCATACCATCTGTGCCTCCCTCTTGGACGTGGTGCATAGCGATCTGTGAAGCTCCTTAAAATGCATCAAGGCTGCACCCACTTATGCTCTGCACTTACCATGCTCGAATTCTTGACTCCCTCTGCGACCCTGTATGCTGTGACACCATCGGTTTGTCCATGAGGGAGATCTGTTCCAAAAAGTTCTCCTTCTGGACTTCTAACTGTGAGTTTCCGGTGCAGGCTTCCCACAGGCAGGTTCATTACATATGGCAGTATACGAATAGCAATACAGCAAACCTTGCAGAGCCTTCATCAGGAACCCCTGCTTCACACCACACTGCAAATCTTCAATACCATTGGTCACAGAAGGTGGCATATAATATGGCTCTATAGGGGCTTCCAAACCTACGTGGGGGTATCATTGCTAATCGTTAGACAGAGTTGGGACCAGGAGCTTCAAACTGTCTTCGCTGTCAAGAATTTTTTGCAATGCTGCAGTACTCCCTGCCATTCATGCTTCAAGTTTTCAAAACTTGCATTCTCCATACAGCATATCTCACAGCTATGAAATTACAGGCTCTATTTTCAACAGCCTCCCTGAACTGTCCGATGCCAACGTGTGAATATATGTTTGGGTGACAGCCGACTTTACTGTATCGCTAGCGATGCCAAAGTATGAATATATGTTAGGGTGCGGCTTTACTATTATCGAGCACTGACAAGCTGTGTGTAAGTTTTATGGCCATAAAAAATCTATAGCAAATACAAGGTGTGAGAAAGTTTTATGGACAGACGTGTTATATGTTTCGATGACAGGCAACTTAAATAGATGTTCCGAAAGCAAATAATATGTATCATGAAAACTGCAGAGCCGGACAAAAGGGGAGAGGATGTGGTCTGACTGTCAGCTAGCGCGGCCGACTTTGGTGCTGGGAAACAAGGTTCGAGCCTGCGATCGAGCTATGTGAAAGTATTATGGCTTTAAAAAAAGGGGAGAGGATGTGGTCTGACGGCTAACGCGATCGACTTTGGTGCTGGGAAACATGGATCGAGCTGTGTGAAAGTATTATGGCCATAAAAATATATACATGACTTTGGTGTGAAATAAATACATGTTTTCAAAAACAAACGATGTTCCGACTAAGGTGTGAAATAAATAGATGTTTTAAAAACAATTAATATGAATCATGTGTCTTTTGTGCTGGGAAACAAGGTCCAAGACTGGTATCGAACACTGACAAGCTGTGTGCAAGTTATCTGGTAAACCGCGTTGTTTTGCACTGCGATGTGATGTTCTGCGGGGTAATGTACGGGCCAATGGGAAGCAATGCAGTCGCGTTTCAAAAGTCTGCGATGTGTTTGTGCACGACGTAATGGACGGGGCGATGTCATAGATGCGATTTTACAGCGCGCGATCACTGTGACCGCGATGTAACATCAGACATCCGTAACAGGGTATGTAAAAGGCAGTATAGGTGAGTGATGGGGTATGCAAGTGACTTTATGGGTGAGTAAGTGAATATAGAATGGCTGTATGGGTGCTTGTGTCAGTGACTGTATAGGTAAGTGAGTACATGTTAGTATGTAAGTGAATGAGTGTATGTGTAATCATATGTGTGAGTAAGTGGCTGTGTGATGGACTATAAGGGTGAGTGAGTAGGTATGTGAGTAGCTCTATGAGTGACTGACAGTGTGTGAGTGGCTGTATGGGTAGATGAGTGGATATGTCAGTGGCTGTATTTATGAGCAAGCGGGTGTGTGAGCGGCTGTATGGGTGAGTGAGTGGATGTGTGTATTGATCTATCAACTAGTGAGAGACTATGTAAGTACTGGTATGAGTGTATTAATGGGTTTGAGAATGGTAGTGTGGAAGTTGGAGTTGTGGAATGTAAGGTTAAATGGGGATGTGAGTGGATGCGGCAGAGATTCTGTAGATGATGTCATCAGTGAGGAAATTTGAGATATCTTCAGTAATGTCATCAGTGATGTCTCTGACCATGTCATGAGTGATGTAATATTTCAGGTGATAAGCAGTGGTGCGAGTTATATTTAGCTCAGCTAACTATTTGTTTTTTTTAAGTTCAAGTTTATTGAAACCAATCAGAAAGTACAAAATGAAAACGCATTAAGAAATAATAATATACAAGAAATAATGGAATGAAACAATGCCTAAGAATAAGCAAGCGAAATCAATAAACAAATCACTCTCTTCATGAAAAAAGAAGGAGAGAGAAAAGATACAAAAATAAAAATGAGACAATAAGAATAAAAGAGCTAGATTAATGTGTGCACAACTTACATTGAATGCGAAAAAGCATGTGAACATATAATACAAACGAAAGTGTAGAACTGCAAAAGGATATGCAAAAAGACAACTTTATACCTTCAAGGGGGTTTACGAACGTCATCGGATGAGGTAATGGGAACAGTGGCAATAGAGGGGGAAGAGGAAGAGGAATAGGAAGAAAGGTATTCGGTGAGTGGAATCCAGAGCAAGTCACGTTTAATGGCAAGGGAAACAGGGGAAACATAGTTAGTGTCAAGTCTGTGATTAAAACAAATAGCGTTCCACCAGGCGGAATATGTAAGTTTTGAAAAATCTTTCCAGTTGGAGGTAATCAAATGGAAGGCAATTGCAATAAAAAGGTCTAATAACTTATAATGAGATGGGGATTGAGGCAGGTCCGGGGAAAGGGAGCCTAGAAGAACGGTGGAAGGGGAAAAGGGGAGTTGAAAGTGGAAGATAGTGGAAATACGCGACCAAATCGCACGCCAAAAGGAAGCAACCTTAGGGCAATGAAATAACATATGAGATAGGTCAGCAGAGGGGAAGGAACAGGACCAACAGGCCGGGGAGAGATCAGAGGAGAAGGAGGACAATTTAGACGGAGAAAACAACAGTCTGTGATAAACAAAATAAAGGGTTTGTGTGGTATTGGCAGCACGAGAGGTTTTGTGAATTTTAATCCAAAGTTTATCCCATAAAGAGACGGGCCATGTGGTTTACAAATCCCGTTCCCAGGCTAGTTCAGAGCGTGATTTAGTGCGTTCAGAGGGTGTGATCAGACAGGAGTAAATGCATGAAGCTGAAGGTGAGGAGTGTAAAAGAGGAGATAAAAGAGGATAGAGAGGAGGGAAGTCAGAAGAGGGTGGGAGGGACTGAAGGAAGGAAAGGAGTGCAGGAAGTAAAAGGTCATACTGTTTCCGAAAGGAGTTCGGGAGAAGAAATTGAGACTGAAGTTCAGGAAAGGAAAGGGGTACTCCGTCGGAAAGCAATTGTGAAATCCAGTGTAAGTCTTTGGAACTCCAGGTTTTCCAGCAGAAGGAGCGATTTTTGATGCGGAGGAGTTTGTTATGCCAAATGGATTGGTGAGATAGAGAAGCAAGGGAAGGGTAAGCAGAGGGAACAAGAGGAGCGAGGATGTGGCACGAATGTGCAATAACAGGAGATCGTAAAAAGGAAGTGTGAGCCGAAAAAGCCAGGACTTCCGAAAAATCAAAGGGGGAAATAAGAGATTTCTCCAGAGATAGCCATACCGTTGGAAAGGTGATAGGATCCGTAGACAACCAGCCGTTTGCTTTAGATAAAAGAAATAATGGTAAGATTTGAAGTAGGGAATTTCAGTCCTTTGTGAGATTTGTCTTTTTTAATGAAGGTCAATGCAATCCGAGGAGGTTTATTTTGCCAAAGAAATTTAGATAAGAGAGAGTCTAATCTTTTAAAATAGTAGAGAGGAATGCCGACAGGAATCAGGGAGAGGGAGTATAATACAATAGGAGCCAGCATCATCTTTATTGAGTCTAATCTCCCCCACCAAGAAAGAAACAGAGGATGCCATTTAGTGATAGAGTCAGAAAGTTTCTTGGAGATATAATCAAAATTAAATTTGAGAGTATCCGAAATGGAGGGGGAAAACCAGAGGCCTAGATATTTAATTTTGGAAGGTTGCCAGGAGAAACCCGTGTGAACAAAATAGTGACGAAGGCATGAGACATTAAGGGGTAAGATCTCACACTTATCACGATTAAGGCGGTAACCAGAAACCAAGGAGAAAGCATTGACTTGACGGAGAAAGGAGGGAATAGTGGACTCAGGGGTGGAACAATAGAAAAGGATGTCATCTGCGTAGACTGAGAGTTTGACTTGATTGGGACCAGGGTTATAACCAGTAATAAGATTGTCCTGTCTAATCTTAGTTAAAAAGGGCTCTAGTGCAACAATGAATAATAAAGGGGATAAAGGGCACCCTTGGCGGACACCTCTAGAAAGAGAAAAATAGTCTGAAACTTTGCCATTGGCGAAGATAGAAGCTCTGGGGCCAGAGTACAGGAGGGCAATAAGGGAAATCAATTTTGGAGGAAAGTCAATCCAAGAAAGAGCGCGAAACATAAACTCCCAACTGATCCGGTCAAATGCCTTTTCGGCATCTAGCGCAATAGCTGCCAAAGGATAGTGAATGGAAGAAGCCTTGCTGAGGATATTAAAGAAAACTCTCGAGTTATCAGATGATAAGCGGCCTTTGACAAAACCAGATTGTTCTGGGCCAATAATTTCAGGTAAGATGGGATCTATACGCAGGGCAAGTAATTTGGCAAAAATTTTGTAATCGGTATTCACAAGGGAAATGGGTCGATAATTTTTACAAAGTGTAGGGTCTTTATTGTCTTTGGGGATGAGGCAGATCATTGCTTCCTGAAAGGTACCCTGGGAGGAGCCATCATTGATAAAGGAATTGAAAAGAAGAAGTAATTGGGGTAAGAGTTGTCTGGAGAAGTGATTATAGAATTCAATAGTAAATCCGTCAGGACCAGGAGCTTTACCTCGTTTAAGCACTGAAACTGCGTGGGAGATTTGCGCTAAAGTAATGTCCGCGTCAAGTGGGGAAAAATCAACATGGGAAGAAGAAGGGGGAGGAAGAGAGTGGAAGTAAGAGGCCAAGTCATCAGGAAGAGGAGGGGATTCGGGAGTATAAAGTTGTTTATAAAAGGATACAAAATCCTGTAGAATATCTTCATCTTTAAAATGGGAATCCCCATTCGAGTCAGTTATGGAGGTAATCCTAGTCCGATCTTGATGTGTTTTTAGGTAGTTGGCTAAGAGTTTACCCATTTTGTTTTGACCCCTGTAATAACGGGCACTGCATTTCAGTAGGTAAGAGGCTGCGGCATCAGTAGAGGACTTATTAAAAGCAACTTTTGCTGAGATAAGATCTTTAAGAGAGGAATCGGAGGGGGATCGATAATAGGAATATTCCAATTTTTTAATGTTTGCAAGAAGAAGGGAAGGTTGACGTTCAAAACCTTTTCTTTTTTTAGAAACATAATTCATTATAAATCCTCTGGCTGTTGCCTTGAAGGAGTCCCAAATCATGACAGGAGAGGAATCAGGGGTGGAGTTAGTAGTGAAAAAGTCTGAAATAAAGGCACTGAACTGGTCGGTAAACTTGGAATCAGTCAAGAGGGAGTTATTAAAACGCCATCTACCAGGTGAGCGAGAGAAGGGTATCAGGTCAAAATCCACCAGGACAGGGGCGTGATCGGATATGAGGATGGAACCAATTTCAGATGCAAGGACACATTGGGTAAGGGATTTGCTAAGGAAGAGGTAATCGATACGGGATTCAGTTTTGTGGGGGGGGAAGTAACTGTATTCTTGGAGGGAAGGGTGACAGAGTCTCCAAATATCAGTTAAGGATGCACGTCGAATAGCAGAGGTGAATTGATTATGCATTTTGGATCGGATAAAGGTAACTGGGGAGTGTCTGTCAAGGAAGGGGTCATGGATCTGATTGCAATCGCCACCAAAAATAATGTAATGGTCGCTGAGGGAGACCAATTTATCCGAGATAAGGGGCCAAAAAGAGTGATCAACAGTGACTGGTGCGTAAACATTGAAAATAACAAGAGGTACATTATCTATAGACAGTTTTAAGATCATAAAATGACCATCAGAATCAATTTCAAGGTGAGTATCAGAAACAGCAAACTTATTATGAACCAATATGACTACGCCATTCTTTTTCCCCAAAGACGGGGAGGAGAAAACATGACCGACCCAAAGTCTCTTCAACTTAGAAGATTCAATGTCGTTAAGGTGGGTCTCTTGTAACATGGCGACGTCAGATTTAAATTTGGCCAAATGAGCTAATACTCGTTGTCTTTTGATTGGACTATTCAAACCTTTAACATTCCATGAGGTAACTCTGAATGATATACAGTAACAATTATGAAATGCAAAAATGACGCAAACAATGCAGTAATAAGTGCAAAAATAAGAACTAGTACTGAAAGAAAATGCAATTCATGAAAACAAGAAATGAGAAAGAGAAAGAGAGAAAAAGAGATCAAGAAGGAAGGAGAAAAGGATAGGGGAGGAAGAGCAAGGAAAGAAAGAGAAGGGGAGAGAAACATGCTAAGGAGGAAACGTAAAGAAAATAGATAAACTGGAAAGGGCAGTAACTGATAAAGAGACTGAAAAGAGGGAGGGAGTAAGAGAGAACAGAGAGAAAAAGAGAGGACAATACAGGAGAACAACCAGATAATAACATGAGATCGAGACATAACTACAAGGGAAGGATTCAACAGAACAAGGGGAAGGGAGGAACCAAACGGGACGACGATGCAACCGGGACCAAGCAGGACGGAGAACCGGGAGGCATCACTTGAAGGGGACGAACTGTGGAGAAAATAAGGAAGCAATGGTCACAAAAGGACAACAGAGAAAACATGTGGCAACAAGAAAATTAGCAAGCGCAACAAGGCGAAAAGTGAAACAATGAAGAGCAGAGCACATATTCAGCCAACGTTTGATGAGGAGGCATCCATGGCAGCAGAATGATGGGCGTTGATGAAACTGCGAAGGCGGAGAGGGTCTTCAAACGTTGTAGTCTTATTATTAAAGGTAACCTTGAACAGGCACGGATGGAAAAGACCATAACGAGCACCCATGTCCCGAAGAGCAGGTCGCAAATCCAAAAAGGCCTTCCTCCTGGTAGCGGTGGCCTTGGCGTAATCCTGAGCGAAGAAGAGAGTAGAGCCGGACCAAGTAACTCGCTGAGATGATTTTGCCGCTGAGAGACCCTTTAACAGGTCCGTGTACTCCAGGAAGTACAGGATTACCCCTCTAGGCTTCTGTGAGGGGGAGGTCGATGAGGGAGGACGACCCAACCTGTGTGCTCTCTGAATATTAAGCAGGGTGCCTTCTGGCATATGTAGGACCTTGGGTATGAAGGACTTGAAGAATGTGATAGGGTCAGACCCCTCCTGTCCTTCCTCAAGGCCGTAGATACGTAGGTTATTGCGCCTGTTGCGGTTTTCAAGTTCCTCCACTTGGCGCTGAAGGGTAGAAACTTGAGAATGAAGAGGAGAAATCTTCGCACAATCAACCGCCAATGATGAAAGCGATTGCTCCACAGTAGTAACTCTGCCGTCGAGTTGCGTCCAAGAATCCGTGAGAACTTGAAGTTTCGCATTAGTGTCCTCCATGAATGGACGCAGAGCTCTAATTTCCTCCAATATTAGTTCCATCGAGACAGGAGAAGATGATTTTGGAGGAGAAGGGGGATTTTGCCTGAGGCGTTTAGTGAGAGATTTAGCAGTAGTCGCTGACGAAGACTCAGACGCCGCCATGATGTCCTCAGGAGGAGGGGATGGAGTAGTGTGAGTGCGGGAGAACTCGGAAAATAACTTCGAGTTTTTGATGTAAATACGCTTGGTAGGAGGAGTTGAAGACGAAGTGCCTTTGGATCTACCCATAAATAGCGGTAAGGAGATAGAAAGCAGCAAATTGTCGATAAGATGTGAAATAAAGTTAGTCAGAATAGGCACAAATAATGCTCAAAAATGAGCGTAAAGTGGGCATAGGCCTCCAAAAGCAGAGAGAATAGTGTAGTTGAAAGAAAAATCGCCACAGTGGTCCAGGAAAACCATTGATGCGATGTCACAGCGCAGCCGGAGAAAAA
The DNA here is from genome assembly GCF_964261635.1 of Lissotriton helveticus. Taxonomy (NCBI): domain Eukaryota; kingdom Metazoa; phylum Chordata; class Amphibia; order Caudata; family Salamandridae; genus Lissotriton; species Lissotriton helveticus. Next base: position 1,705,232,930 of record NC_136063.1, on the reverse strand, counting down.
ACAAAATGGCGGTCGCAAGGTAGCGACGCAGCTGAGGGACTTACATAGTTCGTAATTCGGAAATGCTGCAGCCAAACGAAACCACGAAGGTCGAAGAAGAAGGAGTAGATGTTCCGACGTCCTTACATCTCAAAAAGTGGCGCTGGACGGCTCAGGAAGGATGCCGTAATCCGGGCACACGAGGAGCTTCACTCAGACGCCGCCATCCGCGTCGGGCGCCAAGCCACGCCCCCCTAGCTCAGCTAACTATAACGGATGGATGAATTTCTCTGGTTTTGTATGAGTGAAATGTGAGCCTAACTACAATGTCTCTGTAGCCTTTGTTTTGTATTTTTGTATTTTTGTATTTTTGTATTGTTGTTGTTTACAGAAAAAAAATAGAAAGGAAACGTAGCGGAAAGCACATTTCATATAGCAAACTATAGCTCATTCCAGACATTATACAAATACATATAGAGATATAAACATGAAAACTTGTACTACACATTAATCGTCTTTGAGGAATCCATACTCAGAAACAGAAACATATGTTGACCTCGGAGGAAGAAAACAGTTCTTTTTTGGTCCATATATAACAGATCAAATATGAAAATACATTTAAAATCATAATGATAACACCATAAGTTCCAAAGGGGAGTTATACCATATTAACATAGTTACATATTTACAATTTTAAAGTGCCTGAAAATTGAAATTCATTGCAGGTTACAATTATTGTAGCCAATCTGTTAGAGGGTCCCACAGCTTTTGCCCCTTCTCCCGCCTCCTTCGCCCTTTCAGACGATAAACTGAAGATTCAATATTATATATAGCTAGGAGCCTGGAGCGCCAATTACAGAAAGTAGAGGGGTCAGGGCTAATCCATTGGGAAGTGATGGACAATCAGATTATAGCCATTGAATTAAAAACAAACCCAGTGATGGCTCGCGACCAGTTTCTATTTCCCTCTACTCCCAGAGTGACCAGATCTGCAGTAATTGGTAGTGGAAACCCTAAAACCTTGGTCAAAAACATTCTACATTCTGAAAAAATGTCAATAGCTTAGAGCAAGGAAAAAACATATGAACTGTATCTGCAGACAGCATCCAACATCTACTGCATGAACCTCCAACAGTCCCACCCCACTTGGCAACTTTTGCAGGTGTATAATAAAGATCATAAATAGCCATAAAATGTTGGCTCCGAAGACTTCCGGACAATAAAGTCTGATTGGCTAATTCAAGTGAATCCTCAATATTGGTGCCCTCCTTCCAAAATTTCCTATCCCATTTATCATTCTGACTTTGTATATTATCTGGAAGAGCTTCCAATAAATTCAGATAAATCCTCCCAATCCGAGATTTCCTTTGAATTATCTCGATCAATGAAACATTCCCATACTTTAAAGCAGATTCTTGTACCTTGCTATCTAAAAAACTGTGAATCTGTAGAAATCTTGTTTGTCCAATCCATATCTTCCTTGTAAAAATGAGAAGGAGGCCATTTGATCTTTGTACTCCAAATTCCCCACAGTACTAATTCCCAGATGATCCCATCTATAAAGGAAAAAACTGACAAGGTATCATGCTGCAATAGTTGTTTAAAATTAGCAAATTTATTAACATGGCTTTAAAGACATAAGCATTATGAAGGAACACATTTTATGTTTGTACATGACAGATTTTTTAATGAATATATATATATTTTTGTTTGTATTGTAACGGCTTTAATTAACTTTGCAAATAAAATGTATATACTTATTTACCATCTATATGTGATTTGGTCTTGAAAAATTGGGGGGAGGATCCCAGAGGCCAAATATGGCATATACCTGTTCATATTTGAAATCTTTAATCTGCCACGAATCTTCCTCCAAACCTGGTAAACTGCCTTGATTGTCTCGAATCAGTTTTTTTATAATAACTTGGGCCCAGATGTAGGTAATAGCAATTTACCGAATGGTAAATACCGAATTTTACCGATTCGGTATTTACAATTCGGTAATTGCTATGTAGGTAAATAATTCGGTAAAAATACCGAATCGGTAAAATTACCGAATTTACAAGGGGGACAGGGTGTCACTTTGATACCCTGTTGCACCCCTGTTTCGGGCTTGTGTGCCATGTGACACACAGACATGCCCTTAGGGCCAGACATGCCCTTAGGGCATGTCTGTGTGCCACATGGCACAGGTGTACATGCACAGATGTGCATGTACACTGTAAATCATTATTTACCATGGAATAGTATTCCATGGTAAATAAAGATTCGGTAAGGGCCTGTGGCACTGATTACAGTGCCACCTACATATTGATTTACAGAATCTGTACATTTACCGATTCGTTATTTTACCGATTCTGTAAATTTACAGAATCGGTAAATATACCGATTCTGTAAATATTATGCCTCCTACATGTCAATTCCCAAATACCGGTCGGTAACGGCCGAAATCTGCCGTTACCTACCGGTAATTGGTGAGCTACATCTGGCCCTGAGTTCTAAGGTCTTAACCAAACATTGTTTAGCATTATCCCTCATACTGAACTTGTAAATGGTTGTTCTGACTGCCTCTGAACGTTGGGCCTTAACCCCGATGAAAAGTATCCCCATATGGTGCAGCATACATGCCCAATAGTACAGCAAAAAATGTGGAATTGCCCAGCCCCCCTGCAATCTTGGTAGGGTCAGCCACTTAGCCGCTCTCCTAGATCTATGAAAGCTCCATAAATCTCTAGAGCATATCCTTTCAATCTTAACAAACTATGGAGCAGAAAATTCTAAAGGGATTGCCCTAAGCAAATACAAAAAAATTAGAAATACCATCATTTTGATGACGTTGTTTCGTCCTGCATAGATAAATGCAGATGGTCTAGCCTTTCCAATGTCTGGTTAGTTGTATCAATCACGGGCCCTATATTTATGTCCGGAATTTGGTCAACCTCTGAAGTAATCCTGATCCCCAAATATGTTGCAACTGACACAATTGGCATATCCGGAAAAGATTCAGTGCCAGAATAAAGAATCTGAGTCTTATCAATGTTTAATTTATACCCAGAGTGGGTACCATATTGCTCAGCCAGATCTTTAACTGCAGGATATGGCAAAATAATATCAGACGTTAGTATCGCAACAACGTCGGCATAAGCCAGTGTCTTATATTCTGTATTATTAACCTTTACTGGCTTAATATTGCTGCATTGATCTAGTTTATGAACAAAGGGGTCAAAAGGGGAGAACAGGGCCATCCCTGCTGGGTACCCCTACTTATACTGAATGTATTCGATTCCTGTCCCGAAATGTGAATCGCGGCCACAGGGAGTTGATACAGAGGATGAATTGCCTGAACAAACTCAGTAGCCATCCCCTTCCAACATAGGATGGATAACAGGAACCTCCAGGAGACACTGTTAAATGCTTTCTCAGCGTCCAAAAGGATCACCCCTAACAGAGAATCCGTGGCCTGAGCCCAGTATAGAACGGAAATGGCTCTTTTGACAAGATCAGTAGTGTCTCTCCCAAGTATGAATTCATGCTGCCATATTGAGACCAAAGGACTAATAATATGACCTAGCCTGCATGCCAGAATATTTGATTAGATCTTACTGTCAGCATTTAATAATGAAATAGGTCTATATGAAGATGGTTGCAGTTCTGGCTTGCCTTTCTTTTTAAATACGACTATAGTAGTCCTGCACCAGGAATCAGGAATATATGCCCTCTGTGTTGCCTGAAATAGAGATATTTAGTCTGATCCTAATAAATTCCGAAATGTTCTAAAAAATTCCAACAGCCTTACCGGAAACTAAAGAGATTATAGCTGTTTCGATCTCTTCCCAAGTAATAGGGGCTGCAAGAATTGTATTTTGATCAGTTGTAATCTTAGAGGTCTGAAGGTCTTAAAAAAATTCCTCCAAGGATTCCTCTCCACTCACATCCCGTCCCTCAGCTGCTCCCTCAGTATTAAGCTGTTGATAAAAACTCTGAAATACCTTCAGAACCCCTGTTGATGAGTCCTGAATTTGACCCCCTGGTCTTGAATTCTGCTAATTCTATTTAAAACCTCCCTCTGTTTGCAGGCGCTTAGCCAGAACCCTACCTGTATTTTCACCGAGTTCATACACTTCAGTTTTAAATTGCACATATTTAGTGGCAAGTTCTTCGCTGAAGTGCCGATATATCCTGGACTTAATATTAGTAATTAGCTACTGGCATTCTTCGATATTTTGGCCACAACAGATTTCAGTCATCAGCTGAACCTCTGCTAGCCTAAGCTGTTCCACCCAGTCCCTTAGCCTTGCCTCAGCCACCTTTCACCGATAACTGGAAAAATTAAGAGTCTCTCCAAGTACGGCAGCCTTAAAAGCATCCCAAACTATAATTCCTGATGTCGACCCCCTATTAAAATTGAAAAACTCTGCCACCCAGTTACCCATATGCTCACAGTACTGCTGATCCATCAATAGCTTACGTTCAAACGTCCACAACCTCGGGACTACTGTATACCCACTAAATGGAAGCTCCACAACTATAGGGTTGTGGTCTGAGATGATCCTTGGGGAATATTAATACTAACTCCCACTGCCATTTGATTTGCCATTTGACAAGTAATCAAGACGGACCAGCTTATTCTGAGGGATTGAATAAAAGGTATATACCGGGTCCGTCCGTCTGTGCCTATACCATACATCAGCCAACCCATGCTCCCTAACTAGCTTCTGTAAATCCTTGAAAGTCCTGATTTTCCACCCTTGATATGTAGAATCACTAGACAAATTAGCATTACTCTCCAAATGAATATTAAAATCACCACAAGGGATTAGAAGATGTGGCCACATAGCAAGTTCGATACTTAAATAATACCAAACTTCAGGATCATCCAGATTCAACCCGTATATAGAGCAAATTGTCGAGGGGTCACCCCAAACAATATATTCAAGAATTGCCCAGCGTCCCAATTGATCCACCTTAACTCTTGGACATCTCCCAAGACCGTGCCGGGCCAGAATTGCCAAACCCCTAATAGTAGTACTCTGCCGCGTATATGCCAATAGATCACGACCTAATTCCTTAAGCCAGACACTTTTGCTACAGGGAATATGAGTTTTCTGCAAGCAAAGCAGATCAATCTTCATAAGTTGTATACATTTAGCCGGTAATTCTCTTTTCTTCCTGTCATTTAAGCCACAGATATTCCATGAGCTTATCGACATTCCGCCCCTTCTACCTGCCATCTTTAAGAGAGCCACATTCTTCCCTAAATCTGAGCTGATAATACCTACAGTTTCCCAGCTATGCCAACATTTACTTGTTTCCTTAAATACAGAGAATCATGAACATATATAAACAACTACAATATTACACCCCCTCCCACCCAATCCCCTCTCCTCCACCCGCTGCCCCTTCTACCCAAACCCCCCGCTGCCCCTCCCCCACCATATGAGGCATGGGGACCGTCAGTCCCAGGTGATGTTGAGCTGAACCTGAACCCCCTCATCAACCTACTCCACCCCTCCTCTTAGATTACATCCCATACTGTATCAAAATAAGAGAGACAGAAAGCCACAGACTTGGAAATAGCCTATATGATCCCTTCCCAATAAGTGAAATAGAAAAGATACATGTCCCCCATAAACTATGATGAAAGCGAGAATTCCTTTGCTTGAATTTCTGACTGGAAGTAATGCGTTTGCCCCTGAAACACCACCTTCAACTTAGCGGGGTTGAGCAGAAAGGCCTGAGCCCCATTGACCTGAAATGCTGGTATTAGTTGATGCAAGAACCATCTTTTTTCAACAGCCGCCTGGCAGAAGTCAGGCCTCACAAAGAAATCACAGCCCTTCCCGGGCCTTTTCTGATCTGGCTTGGCCAGGTCGTAAAGAGCTTCCCTGGCCAAGAAATTGTTAAGGCAGATAAGGATGGCACGTGGGCGGTTATCTGCCTGTCTATCTTTTTTACGTTGGTTAAAAGGGAATGAATGAGCGCTCTGTACTTGTACTTTCCAGTCCCGTTGTTGTTGAAGTTCAGGGAATGCCTCGTCAAAAGGATCGATCACGAACTGCCAGGGTATCGGTAGATTCCTTGCCTTCAGGAATACCCAAAGTTCGCAGATTGTTTCTTTTTTCAATCTGTTTTCAAGATCTGTTAGTTTCCACACTGAGTCATCCTTCACAGCCTTAATGGATTCCATAATTTTTTTCTGCACAACCAGCTCATCTTCCAGCTGTGAAATCCTTGTCTCAGCTCCTCCAATGCTTACCGCAATATCAGAACACATCTTTGTCATCCTTTGAACGGCGTTCTGTAATTTATGGCAGGCGCCTTGCATCCAAGAGGTGGAAACACTGCTTTTCTTTGATGGATTCCCAGCCCCCGGCAATCCACCCGGCGTTCCCTTTGCAGAGCGGGATCCTCCATCACCAGGATTGTCTCCAGCACAGTCTGGAACACCTTTCCTAGGACTCCTGGAGCATGACGGCACCCCTGCACGTAAGCTGCCTTAACAGCTGCATTGCTGGAATTGCGCCAAGAGGCAGCGCTAGAGGAGCTTTCCCGATAAGAGTCCTGCTAGCAGCCAGCCTAAAGGGGAACAGAACCCCACACAACCAGAGCCAAGAGCACCAGTTCATCAGGAGTAAATCCTCCAATTTTCATACAAATTGCTTAGGAGGGAGATGGTCGATGGGGATGGAGTCGGGAGCCAGCTCACTTGGCCGCAGATGTGGCCGCCATCTTGCCCACACCACGTAGTGAGGCTCTGCAAGCTGGACTGCCAATCCGTCTAAAGTCCTGCAGTTAGAGCGCCAATTGCGGCCTGTTGCTGCATCAGAGGACTTCGAAATAACGTCTGCTGCTGTTGAGCATAAACATTTGGCTGCACTGGTGAAGCTGTCGGAATGTGACCGAGGAGGCTGCCTGAGATGGGAAAATGGCAGCCTCGGCCTAGGCTGCATAGAGACTGAGGCGCCGGACTCGACCTGCAGCTGGAAATGTGTGATGGCCCTGACTGCTGGACGGAGGTGCCGCCGGGACGACAGGTGCTGTGGTGGAAAACATCCTTTACAACGCAACTTTTACCACGCAGTGCCTTTGCGACGCAACTTTTACAACGCAAACCATTACAACGCATTGCGCAGGGGGCGCTCTAGGATAGAGAATAGATTGAATTTACTATCCAACACCTTCCCTAGTGTCCACGGGGACTGGAGTTGGAATAGTAAATTAAACTATTCACTATCCAGCACCCCAAAGCGCTATGCGTTGTAAAGGCATGCATTGTAAAAACCGCGTTGTAAAGGCATGCGATGTAAAAGCATGCGTTGTAATGTCATACATCCGCTGTGGTGCTTGTGGCCTGGGACCTGTGAGCGGCAAAGATTGGCATGGGGCTGCTGGCTGGAGGACGCTGCTCCACACCCTGGAGTGGCACATGGAGGAGGGAGTTCTCGGCGGAGAGTCTAAGTGAAGAGTTTCTCTTAAAAGGGGATTAACCAGTCGGTACCCTCCACCCATTAAAATAAATGTAAGGAACATATACATAGAATGTTATACTGCATCAGTCACCAATTCATACAACCAATCTTCAAATTGAAAAATAGTGGAAAACTAATAGTTATTAACACTTCTAGCACCACAGCATATTGGTTTGCAATTTAGGTAAAGTACCTATTTATCACAGTTATCTCAAACGGTTTTCATATTATCACTAAGATAGGTCATTTCATATTCCAGATCTATACCATTGAAGTAATATCATAAATTGAAATGCAACACCTGTGAACAGTGTTGTATTGACAATAAACTGCAAGTGCAAGGTGCCATCTACCTGCCAATTGCAAACCGCACAGTTAAATTGAAGTCTGAGCGAATGCAACAGAGATACGTAATTGTAGCAAGCTAGAGACCATGATGTGCCAAATACCATGAACCATGTCACCATCACTGTTGACACAGAATATCCCAGCCTGATCAGCTGTTCCATATGTTCAGTCAATTATACAATCGAATTCAGTTTCTTATATCTAGATATACAACACCTGCATACAGTATTGCAATAACAATAAAGTGCAAGTGCAAACTGCTATCCATGAACCTATGTGTAAACTGCAAAGATAAAGTACATTTTGGGAAATGTGACATGGTTAAATAAATGATTGTCAATAACAACTAGCTAGAAACCATACAGTGCTTACTTACAAGAACAATGCCATCATGACTGTCCACATAAAATATTTCATCACATCCTAAAGTGCTGGTGCAAAATGAAAATCATTAATACGTGGTAAGTGAACTCATCTTATTTCCCGATAAAGTGTCTCAAGTAAAACGGCTCAAACCCAGATTACTGCATGTCATAATTCTAGAGAAATTTAACACAGCAAGTACATTCCCGATCAGAGATGACTCATATTTTGCCGATTATATGAAGGAGGTTTAGTTTCAAATATCCAGCCTAGGTCTTACAGTCCTTCCAAAAAACTCGTTCTTCCCCCTGTTGTTAATTTGCCAAAAATCTAAAATTTAGAGGAAGCTTTGAGGGGGAGGAAGATGGAGAGCAAAGAAGAGAAAAAGAAAAAAGAGAGAAATAGGAGACAAAGAAAAGAATTCAAACAAGAGAGAGAAAAGATAGCAACATAATCAAGAAGAGGGAACTTGAGATTGTGAAATGAATCATAGAAATGTATGCAAATCAGCCTCAGTGTTGAGACCCCACGGAATCTCAGTCCTCATTGTTATGATCCATTTGGATTACACTTTTCTCAAGGAAAGTTCATGATCCCATCCTCTAATTCTCCAAAGGATACATTCAATGCCAAAGAATGAAAACATATTCAAGTCACTCCATGATCTCTCCAAATGTGTTTTGACATAGCATATGTAAAATCCTTACTGGTTATTTATCTTATATGTTGTAGAATACTCAGTTTCAATTTGTTTATAGTGCTTTCAATTTATTGTTTCCCATAATGACTTTCTAGAATATATCAAACACAAGGCAATGATGGACTTTTCAGACAGTCATGCCCAGTCACAGATCTGGGTTGAGTCCATCATGGTTCTTTAGCTCACTTCACCACCCCAGTTAGGACCCAGCTATATACAAATCAGTCTCCTGACCCTGTGCTCATGGGAACAGTTCAACCCGAACTGCAAAGCCAGGCCTTCCCTGGACAGGAAACAAGCATTCTGGGACCGGTTTCATGGTAACACCCCTCATCAGCCAGGCTAGCTTGAATCCAGTGGAATAATGAGCAAGAGACCCATGTCTGGGCATACCCTCCCAACTTAGAGTGTACAAAGCAAACACAAGGAGATGATGGACGGAGCGCTGAAATTTTTCAGATACTTTTAGTAACATTATTAAACAGGAATAATGTAGTGAGAAATAAAAGATGAGAACATGTTGTCTGCCTGGATATGAATTAGAAAGAAGTAATAATTCTGTAATAGTTCTGGAGTCTGCGTGAATCCACAAAATTTCACCCAACCCACCCACACGAGTAAGGTACCATTTTTATCAGGAAACTTTGGATAATGCAGGGTGCGTGGAATTTTTGTGGATTAACGCAGATTCTAGAACTTTCCATTACAGAAATGTGAGGAACATGTGTTTTTTTCACAAAGTTTGAGATTTGCAAGGGATTCTGGGTAACAGATCCTAATGGGAGCCACACAAGTCACCCCATCCTGGAACCCCCTGGGTTTAAAAAATCTACAGGTTTGCTAGGTTTCGGCAGAGCTAGTGTTCAAAATTTATAGCTAGGCTCTGTGAAAATAAAGGATCCGTTTTCACTGTAAAAATGTGGTGCGTCCACGTTGCGTTTTGGCCCGTTTCCTGTCTTGGGCACTAGGCCTATCCAAACAAGTGATGAACAATTTTTATTGAAAGACTTTGGGGAATGCAGGGTGGGTGGAATTGTGTGGATCCACGCATATTGCAGAACTTTCCATCACAGAAATGTGAGGTAAATGTGTTTTTTTACAAAGTTTGGGGTTTGCAAGGGGTTCTAGGTAACAAAACCTGGTGAGAGCCACACAAGTCACCCCATCCTCGATGTCTAGTTTTCAAAATGTTATGAATTTGATAGGTTTCCCTAGGTGCCAGCAGAGCTAGGTTTCAAAATCTACAACTAGGCTCTTTGAAAAAAAATGGTTAGTTTTCACTGTAAAAATGTGGTGTCCATGTTGCATTTTGGGCCATTTCCTGTTGCGGGCTTTGGGCGTACCCACACAAGTGAGGTACCATTTTTATTGGAAGGCTTCGGTGGATGCGCGGTGGGTGGAATTTTGTAGATCCACACAGATTCCAGAACTTTCCATCACAGAAATATGAGGAAATTGTGTTTTATTTTACAAAGTTTGAGGTTTACAAGGGATTCTCGGTAACAGAACCTAGAGAGAGCCACACAAGTCTCCCCATCGTCGATTCCCCTGGGTTGCTGGTTTTAAAAAATGTATAGGTTTGCTAGGTTTCCCTAGGTGCCGGCAGAACTAGGGTTCAAAATCTACAGCTAGGCACTTTGTAAAAAAAAGGGTCAGTTTTCACTGTAAAAATGTGGTGTGTCCACGTTGTGTTTTGGTCCCCTTCCTGACATGGGCAGTAGGACTACCCACACAAGTGAGGTAACATTTTCAACAGAAGGCTTTGGGGAATGCATGCTGGGTGTAATTTTGTGGATCCACACTGATCTCAGTACTTTCGATCACAGAAATGTGAGAACATTTTGATTTTTTTAAACTAAATTTGAGGTTTGCAAGGGATTCTGGCTAACAGAACCTGGGGAGAGTCACACAAGTCACCCCATCCTGGATTCCCCATGGTGTCTAGTTTTCAAAAATATAAAGGTTTGCTAGTTTTCCCCAGGTGCCGGCTGCGCTAGGGCCCAAAATCCACAGTTAGGCACATTGCAATAAATAAGTCAGTGCCTAGAGGGCTTTCTGCCACCCTGGTGGGGTAATTGGGGGTTTGCCTCGATATGCCACCAAGGGGGCTAGAAAAACTGTGGCTATTTTTAATGGGGATGTGAAGACATTAGTATGCCCATTCTGGGTAACTTCCACCCCCACGTATAAAAAAGCCAGCGTAATCGCTGGCACCGATTGGGCTCTCCGCTGCGCCCGGGGGGGGCAGATCAGGGGGCTACTTCTCCCATCTGCCTCCTGTTGGGCAGAAATACTGTTGCATTTTGTTGGGGGTGGGAGCTTTGGCATGCCCATTTTGGGCAGCGCCCACCCCTCCACATAAAACAAGTAAAAAAAAAAATTTAGGAATTTTATATAGCGCTGACCAGACCCGAGGGTTTTGGAGCGCTTTACAACAGTGAGATTTAAGAAATTACAGTAGAAGAGGAGTCTTGAACATAGAGATTCTGGATTTGGCGAGTGTTGAGGGTCCCCGAGGTAGTAGATGGGCTGTGAGGTCTCTTCATTGAGTTCATTCTTGAGGTAGTGCGAGAGATGAGCAGCAGCCTCGCCTTCCATACTTATTTGTGTGGTGGTAGACTTTAGTGGAACCTTATGATGCAGAGACTGAAATCTACAGGATCATGCTTGTGCCTAGTTGGCTTTCTGCCCATCCAGAGGCAGATCAGAGGCAACTGCCTCATCTGCCCCGGGGGGGGGGCAGGAAGACTGTTGCTTTTTTGGGGGGGTTAGGGCATTGGCCTGCCAAGCTTGGGCAGCCCCCACCCCTAAATTAAATGTTTAAAAAATCCATGGCTTCTAGTGGACTTTTTCCAGCCGGGGGCAGATTGGGGGATACTGCCATCTGGAGGGGCAGAAAGACTGTGGCTTTTGCTGAGGGGGTTGGGGGCATTGGCATGTCCATCACAGGCAGCCCTCCCCTAAATTCAATGGTAAAAAACCTTGGTATCTAGTGGCCTTTCTGACCCCCGGGGGGACATATTGGGGGCTACTGCCCCATCTGCCCCCCAGGGGGGCCAAAAAGAATGTAATTCTACAGGGTGGGGACATTGGCATTCTCTGGTATCTAGTGGGCTTTCTACCTCCGGGGCACAAATTGTGGACTACTGCACCATCTGCCCCCAAAGGGGGTAGAAAGACTGAATTTACCCAATTGTGTATGGGGTGCAAAGGCCCCCTCACTGGTGTCTAGTGGGTGGATCCCAGCTTGGGAATCGTCCTCCTGGTGGGGTCCACAAAAAGGGATTCACTATGGAGGGGGAGATACCTCTCCTGACTTTCTTCATGCTCAGGTGGCTCAGATAGCACCCTGAGCACGTAGAAAGTGATACTGAAATAAGCCTATTGGCTAATGTCAGTTTTGGTTTCTGCGCAATGAGGTCAGCGTGAGGTGCACGCTGATCTTCATTTCACAGAAACAAAAGAGACAGTCTCCGGATCTGGGGAAGTTCTTCACCAGCTCCCGAGGCTGTCAGGCTGCGCGAGGACGGCCAGGAGCTGTACTGTGCACACAAGCACCATGGTGCCGGATGGCACCCAGCCGTCCTGCGCATGGAAGTTGTTAAGAAATCGCATATATGTTCACATGGTGATCTATGTTCAGTAGGGCTGATGAAAATGTCATGTATATGCTAGGGGTAGTGTTTTTCCTTAAAGATGGTTTGTTTAAAATTGAGAAGGAATAATAGTGCCTTGAGAGTTCTTGTGCTAGCTTAATTTCTGAGTGTAATTTTTGTTTGAGATATGCTGAAAATATGTTGCAATTCCCAAAAGAATTTGTGCTTTGGAAAATGTCAATATGTTGTTTTCCATTTTAGAAACCCACTGATGCATGTGCACGCTCAGTAATAAAGCAATGTACGTTACTAGAGTGCCATATATGTAATTATATATCAAGTGTCATACCTAGAATTCACTCACACATAGCTCAGAGGAAAAACAAGCATACAGTAAAACAGGTAGTTTTATACTGACAGAAGGAGATAACCAATGATTTAGGGATATATGGCCAGATGTACAACCAGCAATTTTGTGATTCTCAACTTGCGTCGCAATTGCAACTCACAATTTGTGAGTCGCAAAACTGGATGTACAACAGTGTGTTTCCTAATGGGGTCGCAAATTGAGCCCATGGTGAATGGCAGGCCATCCCAGGTATGGTGGCCTGCTGGGCTCAGCAGACCACCATGTCTGGCACTGATTTTAAATAAAGCAATTTTTTAATGCAGCCTGTTTTCCTTAAGAGAAATGGGATGCATTTTTTTTATATGAAACGTTTTCGTTTAATTTTTTAAGTGCAGGTTGTGGTCCCTGGGACCACTGCCTGCCCTTAAAATTAAAACATTAACTTCAGAGCCTGTCACAAAGGGGAAGGGGTCCCCTGGGGACCCCTTCCCTTTTGTGACTCCATTACCACCGTCTTGAAGAGGGTGGTAATGTGCGAGTGTTTTGCGACTCCAATTGCGGTCACAAACACATTCATACAATGGTTAGAGAGTCGCTACTTGGAAGGGAACACCTCTTCCAAATAGCCAGTCTCCAAACATTTTTTTTGCGAGTCGCAATTCATTTGCGACTTGCAAAATTGTGTGAGTACATGGCTATTCTAATTTTAGCATGTGCAAATGGGTCACTAACCCATTTGTTTATGTTAAAATTGGTCATACATCTGGCCTATAGTGACAACTGTTATGTATCTAACAGCAATGAATATACTTTCTCAGTCAGTCAGGCAGTATCCAGGCACTCATGGAATCACCCAGGCACTACTCAGGCAGCCATCAAATCAGTGATTTAGTGTCTATGGAGTTACTTAATTATTCAGAAACTATACATGTACTTTTGCAACCAGGCAGGCTGAAAATATGTAGTCATTGAGGTATGCAGGCACTACATATACATTCATCTAATCCCCTACGTACTATCTATTGACATGCAATTAACAAGGCAGTAACTATGCAATCATTATAATATTTACGCAGAACCTATGCGGCCATCTGAACACCCACTTAAAACCCATGCAGTCATTGAAATACTGAGGCACATTCGTGCACTAATGAAACACTCAGGCTCTACTCATGCACTCATGTAATTATGTTGAGAGTGCCATTGTAGTAAACTTATCACCCATATTGTGTTAAGACTACATATCCTCAGTAAAATGTGTAAATAAATGTAAGTGGGTGTTTAGATGGCTGCGTAGGTTCTGAGCAAATGTGATAATGAGTGCATAGTTAAAGCCTTGTAAATTAAGTGTAGAAGAAGAAGAGATGCAGAAAAACAAAAAGAACAAGTTGTGAGAGTAGTTGATAAGGCCTATACTTTGAAGAGGAAGCTTTTCATTTTGATTCTAAATAGAATAAAGACTCTTGATAACATGGTGTTTTGTATGGGGAGACAAAACCAGAAGAAAAGATTAGTGAATAGAAATAATTGTTGTACAGTTTTTAGTGGGCAATGGATAAATACTTCTTGCACAGAGGCTTTCTTTAATGAAGAAAGCTATATGCAATATAACAAATTAGTTCATGCTAGTGATTAAAGAAGACAATGTTATCAACTGAAGAATGGTCGTCCTATAGCAAAAGAGATGATGGTACCTAGAAATGTAGAGGAATTATTGCAGAAAAGGTACAATGACGGAATAGTCAGGGTACTGTATACAAATGAAACTGTAGTAGTGTTTCTAGTATTAGACAAGAATCCATTGATATATTAAGAAAGTTCCTGCGTATCTTACCAAGGCGAAGTTTAAAATACAAAATAAGTTATACCACTCAACAACGCAAACTTTAGAAAGGAAGCTGTATTATATGAAAACTCAAGCTTTATGTTTAGGAGAAGTAAGTAGAGCACTTTTGCATGGCAGTGTGGCAGGTGTAGAAAAGGTTTCTGGTGATGTGCCGTTTCATTTTTTTGGTCCTGAGCAGGATTCTAGGGAAAATGACGAGTTGTTTAGAGGAGGAGCTTCACAACAAGACACATATATTACAGTTAATAATTTAGAAAAAGAGATTACAAAGTTTATATTTGTATGTGGTTGATGCATTACTAGAATATTTATACACAGACTGTTGACTTATATCTAAAAAGTAAGAAAGTTAGTTATGCTACCTGGCAAATATTAGTGGTGTATTTATTTGTAGAGGGATGGTTTGACTCGGCTAATGGCAAGTTAGATGTAAGTAGTGTTACAATAAATTGGAATATAATAAAATGAACAACACACAGATATTGGATACCCATTTTGTAAGATAATAAAGTTTCTGCTAATGTAATCAAAAATATAAACAAATCAACATTTATTATTCTTTCAGCATTGCAAAGGGTCGTTATGGACTCTCCAGAACTAACTATAGCTCCACAAACCATACAGTATAATGCTATTGGGGAAAACTGTGGAGCCAATTCCTGAAGTTGAGATTGGACTTTTGAATGGACTCTCTGTGTTGGTGTTGTTGTGCTGCTATTGAACTTGAAGGTCCTTCAGCATTGCTTTGCCTTCTTGCTGCTCACTATGAATGCCTCTTATGAAATGTGCAAAAAATATAAAAGGAGAAAAAAAATACCATGTATAATTTTTGGCAGCTGCTGTTATAACAACTTTATAGCCCATGCAATACGTAGTCATTCTTGAAAACTGTGGAACAATATCAATTGTAATAGTCTGTACCTCTGAAGGGACTTTCTTGCCTGGTTTTGTTGCTGCTGCCACTGATGTAGATGGTCCTCCATCTTCCCTCTTGTAGATTGCCAGTTGGAGATGTTTCTATGATAGGTTTTAAGATAATATGAGATGGACGTTGTCCCACAAGAATATTTTTTGTTCTTCTCTCTACAGAGGGTCTTTTCAGACATTGTGCATTGCACTGGTTTTGCCGCAGTTTTTGGTTCACCATAAGTTTGGGTAATAATGGATAGTTTGATGTTTGTTTGGAAGTTATGTTGTGTTTGTGTGGTTAGATGTTGAAAGTTATTTCTTGAAACTTGTTTCTTTTACAAATATGTTGTTCACTGAAAAAATCCAAAGTTTACAGGGACGTTATAGTTAGATTGACATTTTACTGGTACAAAACCAGTGACATTTAGCAGTTATTGTTTGCTGAGCTATCTATCACTCGTGCCCCAGCAATGCACTGCTTCTGACCTCACATATTACCTCACTCATGACATGGTCAGTGACATCACTGATGATCTCAAATGACAACACTGATAAAATCATCCTTTGAATCTCTGATGCAGCCACACACAGCCCCATGTAACCATTCATACATCCACTCCAACTTTCACACTACCATTCTTTAAAGCATTGACACACCCATACCAATACTTACATAGCCACTCACTCATACATAGGTCTACACAACCATCCACTCACTCACCCAGTCAGCCACTCATACACCCACTAACTCCCTAATACAGCCACTGACATAGCCACTCATACACCCATACAGCCAGTCATATACTGACACTCAATTGACTACTATAATGTGACTTATTTTGGAATAAGAGAAGTGCTCTGTGTTTAAATTGTGAAACGCTTAGGTTCCTATTGATAGTAGAAGGCCCTTTGCCCCCTTCCTTTCCCATGACATCATGCAAAGGTCTAACTCCTAAGTGTGAGAAACTGAATTAGTAGTTGGGATCGATGGTTGCCAACAACCCATAATAATGACATTATTCTAGGTAGGTCTAGTAAACGTTTCAGTAATTTAAACCTGAGCTCAACATCTAGTGGCTATGGTAAAGATCTGTTGGCATAACTTAAGCAAATGTATAAAGGATTTAGAAGAATCAAAACAGTGAAAAAGTCAAACAGACAACATAATAAAAATCCCACTTCAATTTATAAAAATATAGAATAATTTAATGGACAAAATTACAACAAAATGCCAGAAATTCAACAATGGGAAAAAGAGATATGAATTTCAATTGATTTAAATGAAAATAACTCCAAAATGTTCAAACACAACCAATCATCTCGTTGTGCTTGTTTAGTAATTAGGAGCAAATTAAGGCCAACCTCAATGAAGTGTGGGTCAAATACTGGGACCATGTTTTTCCCAGTGCAAAAGTTGGGTTAATAAACGCTAACAATACTGGATATAATGCCTCCCCTTTCTTCATTATCACACATGACAGCACCTTGAAATGCATCTGTTCAAAGTGTACACCATACAAAATCTCTCCTTTGCGACTATAGAGTTAAGTTTGTAGTAATAACTACCTTGGCCACATACATGATGCACATGATAAGTGACTTTCATTTCTTGTTATCAGCCATCCCGGATCTCATTAGGAGAAGCTGTCCGCCTTCGCCTGTCCTCATTTCCTTCTTCGCCTGCAGAGGAAATACGCATTCTATTCCCCTGAGCCCCAATTTCATCCTGCCTCCAAAAGCTGACACTTTGTGAAAAGTGTCAGTGTTTATGTGCCGGCCAGAGCAAGCACACAACACCACTCCCAGTGCAAATGCAAATGTCTACAGGCTCTGTAGAACTGCTGCTTCCCAAACAATAAGGGGAGTAACAACAGGGTTAAGACCACTAAACTCACTGTGCACAGTGCATCCACCAATTACTAGTATGGTCAGGACATGGCATGACTCCAAGGACCCCTCACAGTGCCGTCTGCTGGAATACTGCTCAGGCACTCCTTCCTATGAGCCCCACCTAAAAGTTCTAAACGAATGTCTTTAAAGGTATTTACATTTGCATGCATACACCATCTTTCAATAAAATACCTGAACATTTTCAGTAAAACATCAAAATGCATGTAACACATTGAAACACACCAGTTCTAGGTGGCAGGAGGTGCTCCCACACAGAAAGCTAACATTCCCCACTGGGCTTTCATTAACTGCTGGTCCCACCCACCAGCAGTCTAACTCAGACTGTATAATTTACAGTAGTTAAACTCACTTACATACTGGTTCACTTACAGGCTTGCACTAAGACTATTTGCTCACTCAGTGCCATGCTCACTCACCACTGGGTTCTCTCCCTATCATGCTTATGCCTACTCGCTCACCAACAGTCCTTCCTGGCCCCTACGCTGGTGTCAATCACTAATGTACTCACTCACTGACAGGCTCACTCCTTGCTAGAGTCACATTGTGAGCGCACTTACTACTATTCACACTCCTCACTGGGTTCCCTTGCCATCATGCTCACTCACCAACAGGCTCACTTGCTGCTGGCTGTATTCCCTTACCACCATGGTCACTCACCTTTATACAAACTGCCTGCCACATTCATGCACCATTAAGCTCACGCACAGCTCAGTGCACACCTTACTCATTCATTGTGTTGCTCACTCACTAAAAGGCTCACTCTATTTCATGCTCACACATGCTCACACATCTCCAGGCTCTCTGACACTCAATTACCACTGCACTCCGACAACATCAGTTTCACTCAATGGGTTCTGTCACCCTCCACACTCATTCCTTCACTGCCGTGCTCACACTCAAAGGATCACTCACATCAAGCCACCCGCACCGCCAAGCTAACTGATCAGTAAACTTGTTTACTTACAGACTAAGCCATCTACAGTGACACCTGCTATCTGGAGCACTTCCTTGCAGGAGAGTTCACCTCTAGTCTCCCGCAACTCCAGGATCATGCACCGTCAGTCTCTCTACCTCACAGGTAAGTTCACCTCCAGCCTCACACATCTACAGGGTCAGGCACCAATAGGCTTACTTTCTGTGAGGCATGCTCAGCAGTAGTCTCATTCAATCACTGGTAAGTTGTTCTCCAGTCTCAAACACCGCCAGCTCATGCACCACCAGGCACCCTCCCGGCTGGCCCCTTTCGTACAGTCGTCCCCAGGTATGCTCATTTACCATTTGCTGAATGTCTGGGATCTCAATACAGTTGACAATGGCGTTACTGGTGGTGTGTTTGTCAGACTGCGCTGGGAACAGCAGCTTGTCATTGGGCTTCCTCAATGCTGCAAAGTTTATAACCCATGTGTGTTTGTACTTGTTCCTCACCAGCTGGTCCAGCACCCTCCGGTTCTTGTCATTGGTGCTGCTCACCAGGACCCAGGCAACTGTTTACCAATTGATGTGCTCCGTGTGATGCTCAAATACCGGCTGGCAGGCTGCAAAAGGCAGGTGGCATGGTTCCTGATAGCAATTCAATACTACTTTCACCACCTGCATGGTACTAGGCTTTCCTGATCCTCTTCCACACACCTGCTAGTCCGAACCTGCAAAGTCATGCAGGATCAAAAGCATGGGGCCTAGCTGCAAAAGGCAGGTGGCGTGGATATGAGGAACAACGTCATGCTCTTTGGCCCACCTGACCCAGCTAAGCTCAGTTAAGCCTGTCTGAGCAGCTGGTTTGGGTGAGGGTGGGCCATGTGAAATAGGAAAATGCCTACAAATGTAAACAACCAATGATGGGCTCCATTATCAAGATGCTGGCGCAAGCTAATTACGGGCTGTCGGTGAGCTACGGGTAGCTCACAATTGACAAGATAGAGACCCCTGCTCTAAAGGGTGCAGTCTATAAGTGGCATTTAGCTTAATAATGCAATTAGGAGTATTGCCAATTTGACATTTTTTAGAGATCAGAGCACATGCACTGGGGCCTGGTTAGAATAGTACTGGCACACAAAGGCAAAAAACCTGCAGACTAGTCGGCAAATATGGGGGTGATCTTGAAAGAAGAGTCTTTATCCCTCAATTAGCCAGTGCAAAAAGTACAATACCTGTAAGTTGTGTTTGTTACTATCACTTGTGTTAAAACCCTAGGGAATGCAGCAGTCAAAGTAACAATCATTCATACCATTAGATCCCTAATTTACTCCAGGTTAGACTACAGTAACTGGATTTACACAAGGTTACCCATGCTAGTTCCATCTGAAACTGGAGGGATGATTAGTAGAATCACTCTGCTAACTCTCTATAAAAGTAGGTTTGCAAAGAGGGTGTAGGAAAAGATGCCAAATTGGCTGGGACCCCTTCTAGTCAGGGGGAAGAGGCAGAGTTAAGATCAGAACAAAGCAAAAAAACAAATATTAAAACAACTCTCAAGTCTAACAAAGAATATATGAGAATAAGCAACTATTCAATACTACTTCATCAAAGTGATAATATTCAAAACAACAAGTGACTGATAGAATATAAGGGAAGTATGGCATAGCGTTTTGTTAGTTGGGGTAGACTGGCGTTCACCACAAGTAATAACGTCAGTATCTTGGTAGTTACAGTAAATGGTTTCAGTGCTTTAAACCTGAGCTCAACCCATGGTAACTATTTCAAAGATCAGGAAGGCTTAATTTAAGGAAAATGGGTGAAGCATGTACAAGTACCAGCACACTCAAAAACACAAGACAATAAAAATCTGACTCAAACTTAGTTAATTTAAAAAATGTCACCAAAATGACAGTACTCCATTAAGGGGAACAGAGGCTAGAATGATAATTCAATCATGATATCATTTTATCCACACAGATCATAAAATCCTTCTGTTTCTGGTTAATTAATTCCATTAAAAAAGGTAGGGATATACTTTGGATCATCTGATCTTTGGGCCATTAATTATCATAACTTCAATGTCCTGAGTAGTCAGACAAGATTCATTTAGACCCTTATTCAGAGCAATAATGAATAATAAAGGGTTATGGTGGATTATACAATTGAGACTTATAAACAAATTGAGAGAAATTATTGCAGATTATCAGTGAACAGTATACAATAGATAGTGTTACATCTACTCCTGCCTGAGCATGTGGCAATACATAAAAGTGAGGGGAAGCAATACATTTCAAGGATAAGAGCGAAATTATATTATTTAGAGCTTCTTTGTACCTGTTCAAAATGGGGTTGATTCTCAAGGATGCATTTAAGTTAAAACACCACTAACAACAGCAGCTTAAATGCTGCTGTTCCTGTGCAATCACTGAATTTTGTTTAATGCAAATGGCATCTAATTTCAATAAGTGGCATATTGGCATCTGTTTGGGAATCCTGAAATTACACAAACTGTGTTGGAATAATGTAAATTTTGCCCAGGTCTAGTATTAGCCAGAGGGTTTTCCATTGAGCATGACCACATACCCTTTTTTCTTTTTTTAAAGTTACAATTTCTCCAAAAAGCTCTATAAAATGGACAGTTGGTACCAATTGAAATATGAAAACCATTCTAATTGGCTAGATATGCCTCTCATACATGGCACAATGGCATAACATATTACAGCATAATATATAATAACATAGCACCATGAAGGAACAGGAAATTAATTTCTTGTCTTGCAAGCATTCCATCTTG
Organism: Lissotriton helveticus; assembly: GCF_964261635.1. Classification (NCBI taxonomy): domain Eukaryota; kingdom Metazoa; phylum Chordata; class Amphibia; order Caudata; family Salamandridae; genus Lissotriton; species Lissotriton helveticus. Next base: position 1,705,211,751 of record NC_136063.1, on the reverse strand, counting down.
CATGACATTCACATATGTTCGTATACACTTTCATAAAATCTCAGATCGTAAAATATTGCTATATGTGTTAGAGAGAGAGTAATAAGGACTCACTCACTATGATTAAATGTTTTGTGCATTTGAAAAACATTTCTTTGATTACTAAAAACCTACTTCTAGAAATGGGAATTGTTACATTCTTGATAGATCCCTTAATGCCATTGTCTGTTAACAAGACTAAAACACTTTTCAAATATTTGAACCTATTGTTTTGCAACCTGGATAAGGCTTTGACAAACCTCTTTCACATATTTTAGGTGATTGAAACCGGTGTCAATGTCGTGAGTGACATGTCTCTCAATTTCCAACAAGCCTTTTGGCTGCATTGATTTGGACCACTGTGGTCCTCTTATTTCGGATACACTGTCCAAATTAATCTTTGCCACAGTTGATTCTTGCTCCAGGTTCCTTGTTATTAAAGACATGCAACCTGCATGCAGTACATTTCACCTGGACCAGGGTTAACAAGTTCTTCTAAACCGTACTGGGATATTATGGCTTCCCTGGGAGTACAGGTGGATTGTTCTTCTGCATATCAACCCGAGGGAAATTCAGTTGTGAAGAGGATGAACATGACTTAAACCAGTCCTTAACAGCTATAGTATTAGGCACAGGGCGTAGTTGGATCCACCAGCTATACTGGGTGCAATGAGCACTCAACAATCTCCATAAAAGATCTCTGCGTGTCAGACCCCATATGAGTTTTTTTGGGCATCGAAATGTACATTTGTGACCTTAAAGGTCCAGACATTTTGGCAGAAGTGATGCCCTTTGCCATAAATGATCGTTGTGCTGTCTTACAGAATCTACAAAACGTTAGTGAGACCCAATCCAACAAGCAGTTAAAGATGTCTGCCTCTGCAGGAATCAAGGAGAAACCTCTACAATCTTTGTAGTAACATCTGGAAGAAGCAGAAAATGTTTCTGAGAAATCAAAAAATCCATCTATCCCTACCTAATATCCACATCAAGCATTCTAATGAAAATTTAAATGTCATCAAACCAACCACATCTTTAAGGTGAATATCAAAAAATCTGGACAACATTGCAACAACACTGAAGTCCAAGGCACCTTTCAGTAGTGCTCTCCTGGGAGATACACACTGAAGTGTGTCCAGTTTGAATTCCTTTTCACTGGGGACTGATCAACTGGACTCAACTGAATGGAGAATTGTGATGACACTGTTGTCCTAGCATCAAAATGTCGAAAACATAATCCATGTTTTGCTCAAGGAAAATGTTTTCCCAAGAGCACCAAGAAATGGTAAATCCTCAGACAGCTTTCCAATAAATATAGAAATAAATAGAAAAATACAGGGCTTGCAGGGCTCAAAGGATCTGGAACCCCGGTATCACCCATATCTGGTAAATTCTGTCATGTGTGGTCCAACAGAATGAACTGATGATCCTCCTAAGAAGTTGTATGTCAGAATACCAGGACAACGTATTGTGATATTCTTATAGTATCGCTTTTGAACATCAATTAATGAGTGTGTACTGCTTCCTGATGATGGGCCACAACAGGTAGGCTCCCCTTTGTCCTGCATGCATTTTTTCTGCATCTTTACTGTCTTCTGTCCTTCTCCGCAATACCACACATTTGAACAATGCCCGTTGCATTTTAGCTATTTCTGTGAAATATAAATACCCATACATACATATCTACATACGTATAAATCCTGCTCAGGACACTCCAATCTTCCACCGCCACTTAGCAGTAATGCATCTTACAACCTATTCACTGGTTCTAGCAAATGTATACAATTTCATACCTTAGCTAAAACTACACTCACTTTACCATTGCTAAATAAACCCACACACTTTCAACATTCGACTAATTACCTAATGCGGCAGGCACACTGAATATACACTGACCTCCTGATTATGAAAGATCACATAACAGCACAATATAAAACATAAATAGCAGGTTCTATCACAGCACACAACCTCAATGCCAGCTTTTACACCGAAACCTGGTTTTCACCTACCTCTATATATTATCTTGATGTGTTGGGACGATCATACTAGAACATCTAGCCTATTTTCAGACTGAACAGGAACAGCATTGACATCTTGATGACAGTACATATTTCAGGCTGAACCTTCCAACCAATGCATTTTTCCTTCTCTTCTACTACTTTCACTGTCAGCAAAAACACACTCTAACCTTAAATCTGATATAAAGACTTCTTGTGAATAAGCACTGATTTTTTCCTATGATTTTCATTTGAATTAAAACTTCATCAAGCTGGTACTCACAGAATACTTTCTCCCAGTCAATTCTACATCATGCAGAGTTCAGAAACAAATCCCATGAAAAAACTCAGCATACTGGAAATCTACCTCATACAACTTATCATGCTGCCACTCCTTAACAAAGGCAACTCTCCACTGCATTAGAAACAGACTCAAAATACAGCTATTGACTTTGATCAACTAAATGCCATATTTCCACCATGCATAACCAATATCGACAAAATACAATTTTTGCATATTCAAGGCTGTATGCGGTGAAAATCCTCATGAGCACTGCAATTCAATAGCAGCCTCGCCAGACACTAAAATGGACTCCCTACTCGCAATCCTCAAACACACATTTCATTATTTTGCATACACTTATCACCCTTTCAAAAGGAAAGAAATGATTAGCAAAGTAAGTCATGTGAATTCCAGGTAGCACATATTAGTGTGCTAATGGGCTGAAGCTGACACCAGCACATTTGTATTACATGTCATCTGCACTAAAGCCCCCTGACAGGGTTGTTTTCAAAAGCCCGTTTTATTAACAACAACAGCACCAATACCACCACCACCAATTCCACTACCAACACCACCACCAATACCATCACAACTACCACCAACACCACCACCAGATTCTCCTTCACCACCAATACTACCAATACCACCCCCAATACCAACACTACCAATACCACCACCACCAACAATACCACAAACCCCACCACCAATACCATCAGCACCAATACCACCACCACCAATACCACTACCACTACCACTAATACCACCACCACAATACCACCACCAATAGCACCACCAATACTACCACTACCACTACCACCACCAATACCACCACCAATACCACCACTACCAATACCACCACCACCAATACCCCCACCACCAATACCAATACATCACCCCCAACACCACCACCACCAATACCACCACCGCCACCATTAATATTACCACCAACACCACCAATACCACTACCACCACCAATACCACTGCTACCAATACAACCACCACCAATACCACAAACCCCACCACCAATTCCACCACCACCACCAATACCATCACCACCATTACCACCACCACCAATACCACTACCACTAATACCACCACCACCAATAGCACCACCAATAGTACCACCACCAATACCACCACCAATACTACTACCACCACCAATACTACCATCACCAATACTACCACCACCACCACCGATACCACCACTACCAATACCACCACCACCAATACCCCCACAACCAATAGCAATACCACAACCCCCAATAACACCACCACCAATACCACCACCACCACTATTATTATCAGCAACAACACCACCAATACCACTACCACCACCACTACCACTGCTACCAATACAACCACCACCAATACCACCACCAATACCACTACCACCAATATCACCACCACCATCAATACCACCACCACCACTACCCCTACCATCGATACCATCACCACCACAACCAATAACACCACCACCACCAACAATAACATTATCACCACCAATACCACCAACAATATCACCATCACCAATAACACCACCACCACCCCCCCAATACTACCACCAATACCACCACCACTAATATTAATACCACCACCAATACCATTACCACCACCACCACCAATACGACCACCACCACCAATACCAACACCACTGCCAATAGCACCACCAATACCACCACCAATATTAAAATCACCACCAACACCACCAGTACCACTACCACCACTAATTACACTGCTACCAATACCACCACCACCACCACCAATACCACCAGCAATACCAGCACCACCACCACCAATACCACCACCGATACTACCACCAATATCCCCACCACCAATGCCACCACCATCACCAATACCACCACCACCAATGCCACCACCACCAATACCACCACCACCAATACTAATACCACCATCAATACCACCACCACTAATACCACTAATACCACCACCTCCAATACCACCCCAATACAACCACCAGTACACAACCACCACAATACCACTACCACCAATGCCACCACCACCAAAATCACCACTAATACCATTACCACCAATACCACCACCACCACCAATACCAATACCACCACCAATATCAATACTACCACCACCACCAGTACCACCACCAATAACCCCACCAATACCACCCCCACCACCAATACCATCACCACCAATACCACCACCGGCACTACCAATACCACCACAAATACCACCACCACCACCAATGCCACCACCAATACCCCAATACCATCACCACCACCAATACCACCACCACCGCCAATGCCACCACCAATACCACCACCACCACCACCAATACCATCACCACCACCAATACCACCAATACACCACCAAAACAACCACCACCAATACCACCACCACCTCCAATACCAATACCACCACCGCCAATACCACCACCAATACCACCATCAATATGACCACCAATACCACCAATATCACCACCACCACCACCAATACCACCACCAATATGATCAATGCCAACACCATCAATACCACAACCACCAATACCACAAATACAAATACCACCACCACCAATACCACAAATACTAATACCACCACCACCAATACTAATTCCACCACCAATGCCAATACCACCACCACCACCAATACCACCAGCACCAATACTCTCACCACTAATACCACCAATACCACCACTGCCAACATTACCAACACCACCACCAATGGTACCACCAATACCACCACCACCAATTCCACCAATACCAACAATACCACCACCACCAATACCACCACCACCAATATCACCTCCACCAATACCCCCACCACCAATACCACCACCACCACCAATACCACCACCAATACCACCAATAATACCACCACCACCAATACCAATGCCACCACCACCAATACCAATGCCACCACCAATATCCCCACCACCAATACCACCTCCATCACCAATACAACCACCACCAATGCCACCACCACCAATACCACCACCACTACTAATACCACCATCAATACCAATACCACCACCACTTATACCACCACCACCACCACTAACCACCAACACCACCACCAATACCACCACCAGTACAAGTGAGGGGAAGCAATACATTTCAAGGATAAGAGCCAAATTATAGTATTTAGAGCTTCTTTGTACCTGTTCAAAATGGGGTTGATTCTCAAGGATGCATTTAAGTTAAAACACCACTAACAACAGCAGCTTACATGCTGCTGTTCCTGTGCAATCACTGAATTTTGTTTAATGCAAATGGCATCTAATTTCAAGAAGTGGCATATTGGCATCTGTTTGGGAATCCTGAAATTACACAAACTGTGTTGGAATAATGTAAATTTTGCCCAGGTCTAGTATTAGCCAGAGGGTTTTCCATTGAGCATGACCACATACCCTTTTTTCTTTTTTTAAAGTTACAATTTCTCCAAAAAGCTCTATAAAATGGACAGTTGGTACCAATTGAAATATGAAAACCATTCTAATTGGCTAGATATGCCTCTCATACATGGCACAATGGCATAACATATTACAGCATAATATATAATAACATAGCACCATGAAGGAACAGGAAATTAATTTCTTGTCTTGCAAGCATTCCATCTTGCATGACATTCACATATGTTCGTATACACTTTCATAAAATCTCAGATCGTAAAGTATTGCTATATGTGTTAAAAAGTCAGTAATAAGGACTCACTCACTATGATTAAATGTTTTGTGCATTTGAAAAACATTTCTTTGATTACTAAAAACCTACTTCTAGAAATGGGAATTGTTACATTCGTGATGGATCCCTTAATGCCATTGTCTGTTAACAAGACTAAAACACTTTTCAAATATTTGAACCTATTGTTTTGCAACCTGGATAAGGCTTTGACAAACCTCTTTCACATATTTTAGGTGATTGAAACCGGTGTCAATGTTGTGAGTGACATGTCTCTCAATTTCCAACAAGCCTTTTGGCTGCATTGATTTGGACCACTGTGGTCCTCTTATTTCGGATACACTGTCCAAATTAATCTTTGCCACAGTTGATTCTTGCTCCAGGTTCCTTGTTATTAAAGACATGCAACCTGCATGCAGTACATTTCACCTGGACCAGGGTTAGCAAGTTCTTCTAAACCGTACTGTGATACTATGGCTTCCCTGGGAGTACAGGTGGATTTTTCTTCTGCATATCAACCCGAGGGAAATTCAGTTGTGAAGAGGATGAACATGACTTAAACCAGTCCTTAACAGCTATAGTATTAGGCACAGGGCGTAGTTGGATCCACCAACTATACTGGGTGCAATGAGCACTCAACAATCTCCATAAAAGATATCTGCGTGTCAGACCCCATATGAGTTTTTTTTGGCATCAAAATGTACATTTGTGACCTTAAAGGTCCAGACATTTTGGCAGAAGTGATGCCCTTTGCCATAAATGATCGTTGTGCTGTCTTACAGAATCTACAAAACGTTAGTGAGACCCAATCCAACAAACATTTAAAGATGTCTGCCTCTGCAGGAATCAAGGAGAAACCTCTACAATCTTTGTAGTAACATCTGGAAGAAGCAGAACATGTTTCTGAGAAATCAAAAAATCCATCTATCCCTACCTAAAATCCCCATCAAGCATTCTAATGAAAATTTAAATGTCATCAAACCAACCACATCTTTAAGGTGAATATCAAAAAATCTGGACAACATTGCAACAACACTGAAGTCCAAGGCACCTTTCAGTAGTGCTCTCCTGGGAGATACACACTGAAGTGTGTCCAGTTTGAATTCCTTTTCACTGGGGACTGATCAACTGGACTCAACTGAATGGAGAATTGTGATGACACTGTTGTCCTAGCATCAAAATGTCGAAAACATAATCCATGTTTTGCTCAAGGAAAATGTTTTCCCAAGAGCACCAAGAAATGGTAAATCCTCAGACAGCTTTCCAATAAATATAGAAATAAATAGAAAAATACATAGAGTAAAACCCAACTCTCCTCTTGCAGGGCTCAAAGGATCTGGAACCCCGGTATCACCCATATCTGGTAAATTCTGTCATGTGTGGTCCAACAGAATGAACTGATGATCCTCCTAAGAAGTTGTATGTCAGAATACCAGGACAACGTATTGTGATATTCTTATAGTATCGCTTTTGAACATCAATTAATGAGTGTGTACTTCTTCCTGATGATGGGCCCCAACAGGTAGGCTCCCCTTTGTCCTGCATGCATTTTTTCTGCATCTTTACTGTCTTCTGTCCTTCTCCGCAATACCACACATTTGAACAATGCCCCGTTGCATTTTAGCTATTTCTGTGAAATATAAATACCCATACATACATATCTACATACGTATAAATCCTGCTCAGGACACTCCAATCTTCCACCGCCACTTAGCAGTAATGCATCTTACAACCTATTCACTGGTTCTAGCAAATGTATACAATTTCATACCTTAGCTAAAACTACACTCACTTTACCATTGCTAAATAAACCCACACACTTTCAACATTCCACTAATTACCTAATGCGGCAGGCACACTGAATATACACTGACCTCCTGATTATGAAAGATCACATAACAGCACAATATAAAACATAAATAGCATGTTCTATCACAGCACACAACCTCAATGCCAGCTTTTACACCGAAACCTGGTTTTCACCTACCTCTATATATAATCTTGATGTGCTGGGACGATCATACTAGAACATCTAGCCTATTTTCAGACTGAACAGGAACAGCATTGACATATTGATGACAGTACATATTTCAGGCTGAACCTTCCAACCAATGCATTTTTCCTTCTCTTCTACTACTTTCACTGTCAGCAAAAACACACTCTAACCTTAAATCTGATATAAAGACTTCTTGTGAATAAGCACTGATTTTTTCCTATGATTTTCATTTGAATTAAAACTTCATCAAGCTGGTACTCACAGAATACTTTCTCCCAGTCAATTCAACATCATGCAGAGTTCAGAAACAAATCCCATGAAAAAACTCAGCATACTGGAAATCTACCTCATACAACTTATCATGCTGCCACTCCTTAACAAAGGCAACTCTCCACTGCATTAGAAACAGACTCAATTCAATTCAATTCATAAAGCTTTTATTCGATTTGTACATACAAATCATACAAGCATAATAAAATACACAATTAAGACATTGAAAATCGACATATAACATATATAAGAAAGGAGGTAGGAGGCTATACAAAGGGTAATGGGCAACAATTGGGAAAGTAATCTTGCAAATTTTGATCAACAAACTGGTAGCATATACAAAACACTCAAAAAAGGGCAGACAGGAAGTCAATAAAGATTACTCATCAAACATTTCATGGCAGCTATACATATCATTTAAATAATCATAACACACTGTGGTCATCAACCAAAAAAAAAAAATAACCTTAATTAAAAGAATTATTATAAAATTTTTAAAGGCTCATATATACAGACAGGAATATCAGAAGAAAAATAGCAGCATAATAAAATTCCTGGCAGCTGTATAAGTAGCTTTGGTACAGACAGGTAAGCATAAAAATATTACAGTACTATACTTTTCCTGGCAGCTGTACACTTCAAAATAAAAGTAGCCAAAAAGAAGCAAATCTCCTCATTCTCTAAAGAGGATAAAAATAGCATTGCTGTTTCAGTAGTACGAATATTATATTTTTTAAAGATTGGTTTGAGGTATTTTAACCTGAGTGAATGGAAAAATTTACAAAAAAGTAAAAAGTGACAACTACTTTGGCGAGAGGTACTATCACATGGGCAAGGGGACTCTGATCTGGCTCTTACGTTAGGAAATGCAACCAAATGATGGACAATACCCAGTCTAACACGTGTCAAAACATACTGATGAGTGGGACGAGTCACAAACCCCAAATAAGGTTGGAACCCCGGAGTTAGATTCAGATTTTTATAGAATTTCACAGTAGTAAGATCATCAGAAATTCTATTTCGTTCTGCCTTTTGAAAATTTAGGAATGTTGTCTTAATTTCTTTTTTTGAAATAGAGACAACCTCTTCTGGCTCAAGGAACACATCAATATTAAAAAGAAGGAGATACCAGTGATGGATGTATCTCAACCACTGTATTCGTGAAGAATGATGCAAGCCTATACAATCAAGGATAATATCCTGAGTGAATCGAGTCTCCGGCTTAGCCCAAATAGAACGCCACAATAAAAGTGGCCGGACTGCTGCTAAGTCGGAGATTAACTCGACCCCGACTTCTTCATGAATCATTTGAACGGAGGCAGACGGAGGAACACATAACAGCCTCCTTAGAAACTTGTTTTCCTCCATTTGCATGGGTATAGCCTTACTGTGGCCCCATACGCCTGCCCCGTATAGTGCTGAGGAGACGCAACAAACATTGTATATGTGCATCATATCTGAGATGCTTCGTGAGCCGAGTTTAGAGGCAAATCGAAAAATACTGCCAGTAGACCGCAGCATTTTTAGCCTAACTGAATCAAATTCAGAGGTCCAAGCCCCACTATCCTTATATGTGATACCTAGATAACAGAAGGATTTGACATGGGTCAATTTTTCTTTATCCAGGAAAAAGGAATATTTAGACTGCTTTACTGCTTGACCACATGACATGACATATGTCTTAGCTTTATTCACTCGAAGCCTCCGGCCTTGAATAAACTGCATAAATTTGTCAATTAAACGCTGGAGGCCGATTTGTGTTCGAGATAAGAGTACCGCGTCATCCGCATAAAGTAACAACGGGACGGGTTTGCCACTGATCAGGGGGGCATCTGCTGGGATCTCCACCAAAGAACGGTCGACATCGTTGATAAAAAGAGAAAATAAAAGCGGGGCCAAAACACAACCCTGGCGTATGCCCCGAGATACTTTGAAGAACGGGGTACATTCGCCTAGGGTGCCATAGCGGACTTTACAGGAGAGTTTTTCATAAAGTCTGGCTAAAAAGTGAACAATTTCCCTCGGTGCCCCGGCATCGAGCAAAACCTCCCAAAGAATGGCTTGGTTGACCAAATCAAATGCGCTACTCAAATCAGCAAAACATAAAAAAAGGTTACCGTTTTTCGCCACAGTGTATTTATTAATTAAAAGGTCCAAATTAACACATTGCTCCAATGTGCCCAAACCTTTCCGGAAGCCGTATTGGACCCTAGTTAAAATATTGGAATCAGTTGCCCAATCTTCTAGCCTTTTGAGCAAGATCCTACTCATTACTTTTACAGAGGCGTCCAATAATGAAATTGGCCGGTAATTGGAGGCCTCTGTTTTGTTACCTTTCTTATGTAAAGGGACGATAACCGATTGACCCCATGTAAGAGGGAAATCAGTTTCTGCCGCACAGTTAAAAATCCTCGCCAAGATGGGGGCCCACAACACTGGTTCATTTTTGTATAAATCAAGCGGGACCCCATCAGGGCCGGGGGCCTTGCCTCCCTTACTAATGGAAATTCCCTCATGGCTTTCCTCTATTGTTATACCCAGCGGGAGGGGTAACCAGGGGGTAGACTCAGATGACAATGACGCAAGGGATAACCCTTCTGGATTAAAAATGTCTGAGAAGTGACTAACCCAATCACTGCATGCCACATGGGATGTTAATTCTGGTACATCTTCTTTATTGAGAAAAGAGCTGTTAATTGTATCCCAATAAAGTTTACTATTTTTGGTCTCAGCTGCTTCCTTCAGCTTTTCCCACGCTTCAGACTGCAGTACCTTTTTCCTATTGATAACTGCTGTTCTGTATCTGGACCTGAAATATTGTATGTCCTCTTTAACGCGTGGTTTAGTACCTAAAGCTTTCTTTAAGTCTCTAAGGGCGATTATACAGGTTTTGTCGAACCACCCCCGCTTTAGACCACTATTGGATGACCGGGCCTTAGAAAAAATGCCATCAATGATGCTATTCATAGAGACAAAATGGACTAGTAAGCAACCTGGGTCACAATCATTATCCAGACAAGAACTAATTTGGTTCTTACATCTGGTAACGACCTCCTTCTGCTTAACCTTAGAATTTGAATCAGTCCATTTAATCCTTAGGCCCTTCGGTCTTATGGGCACTAAGTTAATAGAGCATTTTTCAACTGGGTCTGTCGTGGTACCATGCCCCAGGAGGGTTACACGAATACTATTATGGTCGCTGAGGCTTTCTTCTTGTACATGCAAATTGGTATAGTCTCCATTGCTAGATATAAGAATATGATCTATGAATGACCCTGCATTTCTTCCTGTAAATGTAGGACAGGATATTGCCTGATTGTTTATATTACAGTTTAGCAGGGTTAGGTCTAGAGTGATTAACATATTATTTAATGTAGTGCCATAGCTACAGTGTTGGAAGTGAGGTGAATCCACCCTCGTTCCCCTCCCCCCCCATTGACTACTCATAGCCACTCCAAAGCCACACGTATTCCCATTAAGCAAATTGCAAGGCTGCAAATTAAAATCCCCTGCCCAAACAACCTCAGCCTTTCTTTTTGAAAAACCCATGGCTTTAACAATTTCCTTTTCTAAAGGCAGTAGGATATCTCCTCTGGTGGCATCAAAAATGTTGTTGTAGAAATTTACTACAACTAAATCAATGCTCTTCTTACACTCCACCCTTATTACTTGACTGTAAGTCCCAACTGTCGTACTGCTCTTAACCGTACAGTCATGCAACCTGGTGGACAAAAGCAACAAAAGACCCCCCTTAGCCCTGCCCGAGCTAGATTTGGTCGCTTTAAGGCAGTGGGATGCATACCCTTCAATATTGATAAGGCCCAGACACCATGTTTCCTGCAACAAAATTAGGTCAAAACCCTCCTTAATAAAACTAGACCAGAAGGGAGTACCTATTTTACTGGCTAGGCCCGCAATGTTCCAGGAAATAAATGAGAGTCCTGCTGGTTTACCAGGATCACCAGTCCTCAACTTTGGCTCTATCAAATGTGGCAGGATTGAAACATCTACCCCGAGGTTGGTAACTAAACCCAATCTGGGGGTAACAGTAGCTGTACATCCACCAGGACTGTCCCCACTTCCAGTATACATGGGGAATGTGGGCGATAACTTTATTGGGGATCCTTGTGGCGTGATGGAGGAAGTAGCCAATGGGGCGCATACCATATCTTGTTTAGACGTAGAGGTGTTTAAGTCTAGTTCTTTAGTAGGGCTGAGTCAATCTACCTCATCCAACACAGCATATCTGTTGGGGTGGGCAAATTGTGGGAACGAAGGATCTTGGGGAGGGGATAAGTCCTGCCATGGTTGATCCCAATAAGGTTTGGCTGGTTGTAGGAGCTGGCGAGGTAGTTGCTGCTGATGGGCAGGCTGGTATGAGGGTGGTGGAAAAAGAGGTGGTGAAGGAAAATGAAAAGGTAATTGCCAGTGGGGTTTAACCTGGTGTGGGGGAAAAAAAGGAACATGTGATAACTGCTGCTGAAAGCTGGCGTGGTGTGGAAGAAATGACGGAAGGTGCGGTGGCTGCTGCCAAGGTTTGGTGGTATGATGCGAAGGATACGCAGATCCTCTATTACTTAAACTAGTAAAACTCGATGGGTTTGATCTTGAAGGCGCCGGTAGAAAATAAGACAAAGGAAGTGGGTTGATTTGTGTAGCAGGACCACTATTGGGGGCATTACATATGTAACTGACTGCCCCTACATCCCTAAAGTTAACTGTAATTACATCCCCAACAATTGTTTTCTTGCTTCTGCCCACCCAGTCCCCTCTACGCACGGTGAGAATTTCACCGTTCATATTGTTAGGTAGAGGTTTATGTAGGTGGAGCCACTGAGCACATTTATTTCTTAGCTCAACAAAGGTTTCTTTCACTCCCTCCTTTAATGGGGGGACAGCAGTCAGCACAACCACAAAAGGGGAGACTTCAGGTGGCAGGTTAATTGACCTAAAACGTGCCTGCTTTGATTTAGAGCCATCAATCTTATGTGCAGGGGGAGGTACTAGAAGGGTGTTAGTTTTACCTACATCACCTTTGGCCTGAGATGTAATAGTTTGATTAGTAGCAACAGAGTGTTGGTGAATCATAGTAGAACCCACAGCCTTCGGGGTCAATGAAGCTGTGGATTGAACATGATTATTCCCTGATTGCGACACATGAGTTGAAACTGAATTCCCAGGAGCAATAATAACCTGTGCATTATTTGATGCATCTTTAGGGAGTTGGACGCAAGATAAACATTTAGAAGCTACTTTTATAGACCCTTGTGGCTGAACAGACCCTTGCCCGTTCGGCTTATTAGGCCACTTCGAATGTATTAAAGACGTGAGCCTATCAAGTTTTGAAATTAGGGGCTTGATTTGTGCTGCTATTGTGGCTTCAAGATCCAATTTAAGATCTGTTACCATGTTTTGAACCCAACAAGGTATACCTGGCGCCAATTGCGGGGTAGGTGATATCAAATTGTGGTTCCTAGCTGCAACTTTTGTTTTATTTTTACAGTTGATTTGATCTTTTGGAGGGACGGTAGCCCTCCCCCCTGATTTTAGAGGTATAGGTGCCGTTTCCCTATCAACTGACCCACCCAGGCTTGGATCCGCTTTGCTAGGTGATTGACAGGCTTCTAAATCTGGAGTAGTCTCCAGATCCACAAAAGACGGATCTGAGTCGGAAAGTGCAACTGATAAATCAACAGCATTTGGTACAGTCAGAGCACTGCTGGAAGGAACAGTTAAAGGCAATGAACAGTTGTTAGATAACTGCTGGGCGGGCGATTTGGCGTTAGCAAGAGAGCCCAAAGACGAGCGCTTAGCGTTCGCCAGATCCATGGAAACTCTTTTTTCCAATAAAACAATGCTTTTATCAATAGTCTCGTTCACCCTTGAAATAAAAAGGTCTATAGGTCCGGTCACCTGAGCTACGGCCGTAGCTTTTTTAGTACAACTTCTAGTTCTGTTACGCATAGCCGACATCTGTTGCGCAGGGACAGTAAAAGTTGATGATGATGTACTTAAAAAAGGCGGCCACTGATGATACGATACACAAAGACACAGTTCCGCCTACCTTAACTAATAGGTGGTTTAGGCAAATTGCAGCAAGGGTTCGGGGCCTGGGCCGTCCTCTGCCGTCCTTGAACGGCCTTAAACGGCCCGCTCTTTGCCCGGTCTTCGCCCCGAGCTGCGTCCCGCGCTGCGGGAGAACACACCCTGTTTATGGTAGGTTAGAAAGGGCGGTGGGCGGGGCTAGAGGGAGAGCGGACCGGAAGCTGGAATCGGTCTCGCAGGGACACCTGGAATTGGTAGTCCCTGCACGCTCGCAGCCCTCAAGCCTTCCAATGCCCACAGCTCGCCCTGAAATGCGCCGACAAACAGCAGGCAGAGTCAGCAAGACCCTCGGTGAAGCGGCACCCGCGGAGCGGGTGCGGCGAACAGCTGCTGGGTCAGAAAAGGTGAGGTGAGCGCTGGTCCGTGGAAACGCTGGCGGTAGAACCAGCTAACAGGCAGAATGTCCCAAAGGTCAAGGGCAGCACAGGTGGTTCTTGTCAGCCGTCCGATGGGCGGTGGGCGGGGCTAGAGGGAGAGCGGACCGGAAGCTGGAATCGGTCTCGCAGGGACACCTGGAATTGGTAGTCCCTGCACGCTCGCAGCCCTCAAGCCTTCCAATGCCCACAGCTCGCCCTGAAATGCGCCGACAAACAGCAGGCAGAGTCAGCAAGACCCTCGGTGAAGCGGCACCCGCGGAGCGGGTGCGGCGAACAGCTGCTGGGTCAGAAAAGGTGAGGTGAGCGCTGGTCCGTAGAAACGCTGGCGGTAGAACCAGCTAACAGGCAGTATAAACTCCCTACTCGCAATCCTCAAACACACATTTCATTATTTTGCATACCCTTATCACCCTCTCAAAAGGAAAGAAATGATTAGCAAAGTAAGTCATGTGAATTCCAGGTAGCACATATTAGTGTGCTAATGGGCTGAAGCTGACACCAGCACATTTGTATTACATGTCATCTGCACTAAAGCCCCCTGAGAGGGTTGTTTTCAAAAGCCTGTTTTATTAACAACAACAGCACCAATACCACCACCACCAATTCCACCACCAACACCACCACCAATACCATCACCACTACCACCAACACCACCACCAGATTCTCCTTCACCACCAATACTACCAATACCACCCCCAATACCAACACTACCAATACCACCACCACCAACAATACCACAAACCCCACCACCAATACCATCAGCACCAATACCACCACCACCAATACCACTACCACTACCACTAATACCACCACCACAATACCACCACCAATAGCACCACCAATACTACCACTACCACTACCACATCGATACCATCACCACCACAACCAATAACACCACCACCACCAACAATAACATTATCACCACCAATACCACCGACAATATCACCACCACCAATAACACCACCACCACCCCCCAATACTACCACCAATACCACCACCACTAATATTAATACCACCACCAATACCATTACCACCACCACCACCAATACGACCACCACCACCAATACCAACACCACTGCCAACAGCACCACCAATACCACCACCAATATAAAAATCACCACCAACACCACCAGTACCAATACCACCACTAATTACACTGCTACCAGTACCACCACCACCAATACCAATACCACCAGCAATACCAGCACCACCACCACCAATACCACCACCGATACTACCACCAATATCCCCACCACCAATGCCACCACCATCACCAATACCACCACCAATGCCACCACCAGCAATACCACAACCACCAATACTAATACCGCCATCAATACCACCACCACTAATACCACTAATACCACCACCTCCAATACCACCCCAATACAACCACCAGTACACAACCACCACAATACCACTACCACCAATGCCACCACCACCAAAATCACCACTAATACCATTACCACCAATACCACCACCACCACCAATACCAATACCACCACCAATATCAATACTACCACCACCACCAGTACCACCACCAATAACCCCACCAATACCACCCCCACCACCAATACCATCACCACCAATACCACCACCGGCACTACCAATACCACCACAAATACCACCACCACCAATGCCACCACCAATGCCACCACCAATACCCCAATACCATCACCACCACCAATACCACCACCACCGCCAATGCCACCACCAATACCACCACAACTACCAACAACACCACCACCAGATTCTCCTCCACCACCAATACTACCAATACCACCCCCAATACCAACACTACCAATACCACCACCACCAACAATACCACAAACCCCACCACCAATACCATCAGCACCAATACCACCACCACCAATACCACTACCACTATCACTAATACCACCACCACAATACCACCACCAATAGCACCACCAATACTACCACTACCACTACCACCACCAATACCACCACCAATACCACCACTATCAATACCACCACCACCAATACCCCCACCACCAATACCAATACATCACCCCCAATACCACCACCACCAATACCACCACCGCCACCATTAATATTACCACCAACACCACCAATACCACTACCACCACCAATACCACTGCTACCAATACAACCACCACCAATACCACAAACCCCACCACCAATTCCACCACCACCACCAATACCATCACCACCATTACCACAACCACCAATACCACTACCACTAATACCACCACCACCAATAGCACCACCAATAGTACCACCACCAATACCACCACCAATACTACTACCAACACCAATACTACCATCACCAATACTACCACCACCACCACCGATACCACCACTACCAATACCACCACCACCAATAGCCCCACAACCAATAGCAATACCACAACCCCCAATAACACCACCACCAATACCACCACCACCACTATTATTATCAGCAACAACACCACCAATACCACTACCACCACCACTACCAGTGCTACCAATACAACCACCACCAATACCACTACCACCAATACCACCACCACCATCAATACCACCACCACCACTACCCCTACCATCGATACCATCACCACCACAACCAATAACACCACCACCACCAACAATAACATTATCACCACCAATACCACCGACAATATCACCACCACCAATAACACCACCACCACCCCCCAATACTACCACCAATACCACCACCACTAATATTAATACCACCACCAATACCATTACCACCACCACCACCAATACGACCACCACCACCAATACCAACACCACTGCCAACAGCACCACCAATACCACCACCAATATTAAAATCACCACCAACACCACCAGTACCAATACCACCACTAATTACACTGCTACCAGTACCACCACCACCAATACCAATACCACCAGCAATACCAGCACCACCACCACCAATACCACCACCGATACTACCACCAATATCCCCACCACCAATGCCACCACCATCACCAATACCACCACCAATGCCACCACCAGCAATACCACCACCACCAATACTAATACCGCCATCAATACCACCACCACTAATACCACTAATACCACCACCTCCAATACCACCCCAATACAACCACCAGTACACAACCACCACAATACCACTACCACCAATGCCACCACCACCAAAATCACCACTAATACCATTACCACCAATACCACCACCACCACCAATACCAATACCACCACCAATATCAATACTACCACCACCACCAGTACCACCACCAATAACCCCACCAATACCACCCCCACCACCAATACCACCACCGGCACTACCAATACCACCACAAATACCACCACCACCAATGCCACCACCAATGCCACCACCAATACCCCAATACCATCACCACCACCAATACCACCACCACCGCCAATGCCACCACCAATACCACCACCACCAATACCACCACCACCAATACCATCACCACCACCAATACCACCAATACACCACCAAAACAACCACCACCAATACCACCACCACCACCAATACCATTACCACCACTGCCAATACCACCACCAATACCACCATCAATATGACCACCAATACCACCAATATCACCACCACCACCACCACCAATACCACCACCAATATGATCAATGCCAACACCATCAATACCACAACCACCAATACCACAAATACAAATACCACCACCACCAATACCACAAATACCAATACCACCACCACAAATACTAATTCCACCACCAATGCCAATACCACCACCACCACCAATACCACCAGCACCAATACTCTCACCACTAATACCACCAATACCACCACTGCCAACATTACCAATACCACCACCAACGGTACCACCAATACCACCACCACCAATTCCACCAATACCAACAATACCACCACCACCAATACCACCACCACCAATATCACCTCCACCAATACCCCCACCACCAATACCACCACCACCACCAATACCACCAATAATACCACCACCACCAATACCAGTACCACCACCACCAATACCAATACCACCACCACCAATACCAATACCAATATCCCCACCACCAATACCACCTCCATCACCAATACAACCACCACCAATGCCACCACCACCAATACCACCACCACTACTAATACCACCATCAATACCAATACCACCACCACTTATACCACCACCACCATCACTAACCACCAACACCACCACCAATACCACCACCAGTACACCACCACCAAAATACCACTACCACCAATGCCACCAACACCACCAACAATACCATCACCACCAATACCACTACCACCAATACCACCACCAATACCAACACCAATAACAATACTAATACCACCACCACCAATACCCCCTACCACCAATACCACCACCACCACCACTACCAATACCACCCCCACCAATACCACCACTACCAATACCACCCCCACCACCAATACCACCACAAATACCACCACCACCAATGCCAACAACAATACAACCTCCACCAATACCACCACCACTAATACCAATACCACCACTACCACCAATACCACCGCCGCCAATACCCCAACACTATCATCACCACCAATACCACCACCACCACCAGCAATACCACTAACAATACTACTAATACCACCAGTACCACAAGCAGTACCACCAATACCACCACCACCAGATCAGAGACCAACACTGAGTGTGGTTGTGTTCCAGCAGAGTCTCCCAGTCCCAAAGAACCGGAACAATGAGGCAGCCACTGTCTCCATTATCCCCTGCAATCAACTTCTCGAATGACAACAGCTACATAATATTGAATGCCAAATAACAGCTACATAATATTGAATGCCAAATGCTTGTACAGGAACATTTATTGGAATCTGGAAACATTTATCTGAAATATGTTGGAGGGCTGAACAGCTAAGAATCTTATTGGGCAATTGTGATCTTTTGTAATTATTTTCTTGGAAGATCTTTGTTCGCAGACTTCGGTAAAAAACTATAAACATCAGGATCAGCAATAAGAATCTGCAGACACAAAGAAGTCCAGGTCCAGATAAAAACCCCTCAGCAAGTTGGGGTTTGAAACCTGTTGACCCCAGCTCCTGGGATAAGGCACCCGTATGGTGTGCTGGGAGATATTTTTTTACTAAGACCACTCACCAACGTACAGCACCTTAAAAACCTCATATTCCTAGAGCCACATACACTGGCAGATATAATAGACACTTCTTACTCTCCGCTTAGTGTTTCTGAATGTAATAAGGAACTGGTCATATACATCTAATCAATGAAGACGTCATTAAATTTTGATATGTCATTTTTGTTTATTTATCTGTTCGTTATGAATTTTTCATTTTGTACATAAATGATGTGTTGCCCTTTGTGATGACATGACCAAATTGCCATAATCTCATTTTTCTGAAAAATACAAAGAGAATAGAAATAAATCACATGGGCTTTTGAATTAAGGAAATTGGCTCGTTTATTGTATAAACTTTTTTGTTAAACAATGCTATCTTGACACCTTGCATGCATACAATATTGAAGAGGTCCAATCTAGTTAGCGTAAGGACCCAAGCCTCCTTCAGGTTACACATTGTAAAAGTGGCATTTTCAAACATAGAATTTAAAAACCAACTTCCCCAAAAGCTGTAATTTTAAATTGTGAGATCAGAGACCCCAAACTCCAAATCCCTGTCTGCTGCCAATGGCAAATTGCACTTAAAATCTATTGCAAGCCTATTTCCATATTACTCTATTGGAGGGATAGTACTTGCAATAGTGAAATACGAAATTAGCAGTATTTCACTATTAGACAAGCAAAAAATACCAGTACATGTTCTACCCTTTAAAGACACTGCACCCTGCTCATGGGACTGCCTTGGGCGTCCCTCAAGGGTGACTTATATGTAGTAAAAGGGAGAGTTTGGGCCTGGCAAGTAGATGCAATTGCCAGATCAAAGTGGCAATTTACTAGGCCTATTTACTCTAAGATAGAAGGCATATGAGCTACCCTTGTGGGCTAATTCTACTTTCCACAGACAACAGGTCAAGTGTGCTTCTTGCTTCCTGTGCTTAAAAACAAAACTATCCTTGGTGATGTTGGTCATTAAACATTTTTACACCAAATTTCACCCCAAAGTAAGGCCCTCATTTGTTGGCATTTGGGTATAGGGCAGGCAGCAAGGCACCTTGCTTCAATGCCCTACACCTAAGTGAAAGGGCAGGAATGCATCATATTTAGCAATACGATGCATTCTAATACTTTCTGCCCGCTCTGATGATATTTTGGCAGCTTAGAGCCAACCTAGGCAAGGGCCACCTGCCTGCAAAAAAAAATCCTGAGAGGCCTTTTTCTCTTCCTATATGTGCTGCACATAGAAAGCAGAAGGCAGGAAACATGGAAAGAGGAAAAATTAGGAGAAATACAAATATTTCTCCTCGTTACACCTCCCCTGGGGAGGTGTATGGTTTAGGCGCTTTCCTGGATTAACTTGATTAGGTAAATCTGGGGCAGCATCAAAACCCATGGGTTTTGCGTGGGAAAACCCACCGCAATGCCCATTGGATGCCTCCCTGGTGCAGAGTAAGGCAATGCTGCAACTTGCACTGCCTTTCCTTACTCTATATATATGAGGCCATTCAAAGCTATGCAAAGTGGCTTTGCATAGCTTCATAGATAGAGAGGTTTGTGCCACCGAAGCGCCAGAAAAAGTGATGCACCGGCGGCGCAATCATCTCATAAATTAGCCACTAGGTTTTTGGAGTTCTGTGAAGATGTGTAAGGAGCAGTTTGGAGTAACTGTTTTGCAGTCTGATCCTGAAGTGAGAAGTGTATAAATAACCAAATACGAAGGGTTGATTGTGTTGCCTCTAAAATATCTGTACCTTAGAGTTTTTTCAAGCAGGTACTGGGTTCTTTGGTACAATGAATCATTCTGTTCTTTTGAACGTGTGTGTTAACACACACCTCTTCTAGCCTCATAACCATCTAATTACCAGATGACATCGAAATTGCTCACTCCAGTATCTACTTAGCAATAAAACATGTGTCTTTTAAATATGATATATGAATATTATTGATGATGAGGCTGCGTACTTTTATCGTTGCTACGACCTAGCAAAGTAATTGATGAATACAACATTGGATATATATATGTAGATCAGGGATGTATAGGAAATATCAGTCAAGAAACCACTGACCAAGAAACAAATTCTGCCCTGATGTTTGGTACCACACAGACATCCGTTCTAATCATGATGATGTGTGTCAAACGAATTATGCGGTCCATTGGCGCTTTGCCAAAGGTTAAACCAAGGGGCTCGAATGGCTTTATGATATCAAGAAGTGCCTTAAAAGACGACCTATTGATTGTGGAAAAGGGCTCCAATGTCACGCTTGACTGTTATCGCATTAGGAGTCACATTCTTCTTCAGTAATCCCTTTCCATCAGAGAAAATGTCGACCTCCAGGGTGTGGAAATATTCAAGATAAGGAGTTGAAAGGGAACAATGTTTTCTGTTCAAACATATCTCGTTCATTGCTATTTACTGGAGCATTGGAATGGGCGCACCTCCAGGGGCTATCACATTAGCTGACAAAAGCCATGATAGGGTTCCTTAACAGTTATATAATTATATTATTTTTGAATGAACAGAACATTCTATGCCCTCTAATCCTGAATGACAGGCAGGTGTGAATGTTATTCTAAACTGGATTTGGTCCCACATCAGGAGGGAGCTTGCGCGCAAAAGCTGTGACAATACAACTACAGACTTCTGTGTTTTATTGATTTCTCACAGTAAAGGACAAGCATGTTCGTCTTTCCAGATTTAGAGCTGTGCTTTTACTGTGATGGCTGTTTTTAAAAGTAGATATTCCATGCGCCCAAAATTAGGTTGTTTACACTCTGCTCTCCACTTCCTAAAATCATGAGTTTTGTGCTACATGATCCTTTGATCCACCACACCAATTCGGGTGGAAGTAAGTAGAAAAAGAGGTCTGGGACAGGGAACATAGAGAAAAATAAATGAGATAAGTGGACGCTAAAAATAACCCATTGGTTAAAAGAATCCAATTATGGTACAAATTAAACATAGTTGCAAGCAGTAAGCTTACATTAGCACATCTAACCAACAACTCGACCCAAAATGTTGGTTTAGTGTCCAATCCTTGGTGTAGGACCCACAAGGCGAAAGTTAAAATCCAACAAATGGAAAAACTGATTAATTTGGATCAGGGACTGTTTTGCTGAAGAAGAGAGCATATTGCCCCAAGCCAGTGAATAATGAGAAAAACTTGCAGTTCATAATTGACTCCGTTGCACATTTTCTGAAATTGATGCAGTGATTGCCCACTGCCTGCACTGTTTATTTTAACAGTTTGCTGGGCAAACAAGCCATTTGTTAGACCTGAAAGCTACCCTGAATAGAAATGACCGGGGGTTTTACAAGGTACTTGGTAGAGTACAGAGCATCTCACAAAAAGTGAAGGATTGTCCTCACACACCACCAGATGTCATGCTTCATCATTGGCAGACTTCACTCTCTAGAAACTCTGTTTTGACCACTCCCCGCGCCACGTCATTTGTGACACGCTAAACTCAGACTAACGGGTCATGCCCACATGCGCTGCTCAGGCAGTCCCCGCTGGACACCGAAGCTTGCACACGTGCATCGGTCCAATGCCTATAGGAGCGCACAGCTGACACAAGGCCCAGGCAGTCTCAGCCGGGACACCAGGGCTCATGCACATGCTAAAAGCCCAGCTGCAATCACAGCAATCCACTCAAGGGCATTCATGACGTGAAGATCAGGCACCTGATTGTAGGGAGTATGCAGGCTACTTTCCGGACACCGGAAACTCACTAAACCAGCCTGTTAGCTCGCGTGCAACCAATTGAGCAATTAAGGGACCTATTTAGGGTTACGATCCCGCACACCTTCTTTCTACATCGGGAAAGAGGAATGAGCATAACTAGGCAGGCTGTGAGAGACGCACCTCGAGGCAGTAAGATTATGAATGGTGGTGTGAATGTGTGCTTTTGTGCAGTCTCCGCTAGTTCCAAAGGGAAATACTGAACGTATGTTTATCTCCCAACCAATTTTAATTTTTCTTTCAAAGTGTGACTACAGGGGCCTCTCCTTCACACTCTTCCCATAGGGTATTTAGGAACCTCCATTAGGGTAAGGTTGTGAACTGGTCTCACACTTTTGTGCAAAACAAACTGTGTGTCTCACGTTTGCAGTGACACATGTCTCACACCTAATAGTCACTATATTCATGCATCTGGGGAAATTTTCATTGTGCTCTGACTGTATTTATTTCTGATGGCAATATTATTTTTTACATTTCAGGTATAAGGAAACACTTTCAGTTGCAGGATGACATAGGTCACCCTATCCAGTGTTAATTTTTAACCTGCATTGGTAAGATAGGAGCCCACAATCTTTTCCCCGTCCTGATGAAAGCCATGGACCACTTGGGCCATTTAGGCAGAAACATGTTGACGACTACAATCAGTGTGGTGATGGGGCACTAATCTTACATTCCCCACTTTTCATTTAAATACTAGGTAATTGCCTGCTTAATAAATGTATTTTGGCATTTGCATTGGTTTTTTTAAAAATCCCTCACTTTCACAGGCCCCCACTTAGATTTAGAAGTGCCTTCCAGTCTCCAGGTGTAGGCCCGCTCTCTACCAAGTGGAGTTTCTAGAGAGCAAGGACTGTCTATGATGAAGCATGATACCGGGCGGTGTTTGAGGACAGTCCTTCCCTTTTTGTGAGATGCTCGGTACTCTGCCGAGTACCTTGTAAAACCCTGTCAATTCTATTCAGGGTAGCTTCTTTTGTGTGGCTTACAGAGCACGGGACCTTTAGAAAGTTGGCATTATCTTGCCTTACCCATTTGGTTCCTGTAGCATGTTAGTGGGTCAGATGACTGGGTGTCGCTGACAGTTGAGCTTCACATATTCCTCCTAGACAGCCCCACCCAATGAGGAGATTAAGTTCATTTAACACCCCAATGCCATCAGATTGACCAAGTTCTGCCCTCACTGCAACATTAAGTTTCTTTTCACCAAAACAAAGGTCTGTTCCAAGTATGAAAATGTCTCTTGTGGGCATACACCAGACCCCAAGACATTCATAGGATTGCTCATTAACACCCGCTCCCTGATAAAACATAACGTTGAGTTTGCTGAACTACTGTCCGCTCACAAAGTGGACATGGCGTTCATCACAGAAACTTGCGCAAACAGCACCTCAGGTCTTGACCTGGCCTTAGCTATACCACAAGGTTTCTCTATTATAAAAAATGACAGACAATCCAAACGGGGAGGAGGCCTATCGATTATAGCTAACAGCTCTCTGGATGTAAAAAGCTCGCCGGCAGGCAGCAGCTCGGATTGTGAGCTGCTTTCCTTCCGAATCACTCTAAGTGCTAACTACACCTTTAATGGCACGCTACTATGCAGAGTTTCAAACAAAGGGGGGAGAGAGAGAGTCAGTAGATTCAGTCTCCCTAGTCATGCGAATAAACAAAGTAGAATCCACTCAGAGTGGCGGTGATCCCTAAAATGATGGGGAACACACAGTGTTGTTTAAATGCCCCTCACACACCAACAGGCCCCTTGGTGTCATGCTTCATCATCGGGGCCTTCGCACCCCTCTACGGAATGCGGCGTGCTACGACTCGCGACTGCGCAGGAGCACTAAATCGTGAACTATGTGAGGGGGTGTGTTACTAAGGAGTGAGTGAAGTGAGGTGAAAAAGTGAATAGTTAAAAAATACCTGGCACGTAGGTGAAAAATAAATTTATTAAATCCCCGGCTGGTATTATTAAAAAAGAAGTGCAAGATGGGGTTGTAGGAATACGTATTAGGGTATTACAACCACCACAAAAGTGTCAACATGTTTCGGAGCACGAGGGCTCCTTCTTCAGGACAAGGATAAGCACATACCCTCACCTTACTCACATGTAAATATAAAAGTGTTAAAAAATATTTACAACAATGTGTAATGTACCTAATAGTGTTATATATGTAGGTAGATGCAGTTGCGCCCAATTGGCGTTAGGTGAAAACTTATAGTTCTCAAATGCAAAACCTCATGAGCCTATGCGTGTTATTGGGGGATCCTTCCTTACTGCTCAGTAAAGTAACGGTTACTGCAATGGCTAGTTGCCTGCCTTCCCTCAACGTGGCTCCGATGAAGTCATCGAAGTCATGGGCGCAACTGCATCTACCTACATATATAACACTATTAGGTACATTACACATTGTTGTAAATATTTTTTAACACTTTTATATTTACATGTGAGTAAGGTGAGGGTATGTGCTTATCCTTGTCCTGAAGAAGGAGCCCTCGTGCTCCGAAACATGTTGACACTTTTGTGGTGGTTGTAATACCCTAATACGTATTCCTACAACCCCATCTTGCACTTCTTTTTTAATAATACCAGCCGGGGATTTAATAAATTTATTTTTCACCTACGTGCCAGGTATTTTTTAACTATTTACTTTTTCACCTCACTTCACTCACTCCTTAGTAACACACCCCCTCACATAGTTCACGATTTAGTGCTCCTGCGCAGTCGCGAGTCGTAGCACGCCGCATCCCGTAGAGGGGTGCGAAGGCCCCGATGATGAAGCATGACACCAAGGGGCCTGTTGGTGTGTGAGGGGCATTTAAACAACACTGTGTGTTCCCCATCATTTTAGGGATCACCGCCACTCTGAGTGGATTCTACTTTGTTTATTCACGCTACTATACAGACCACCATGCATGAAAAGCAAAAGTAAATTTGAAGAAATCATCAGCCCAATATTAGAAGCCAGTACTAATTCAGAGGACTACTGCATACTAGGTGATTTTAACTATCCCCTCGAAAACTCAGAAGACGACAACACATTATCGCTAATAGAGATGTTGGCCAATGCCTCGTTGAAGAAGAAAGTCATGCATCCCACACACGACGCCGGCCACACCTTGGATGGGTTATTTACATCTAACCCCCACCGTAAAATAATACAGGTTATGCCAGTCCTTGGTGAGATCACAGAGCCATCCTGTTCACCGTAACTACCACATATCACATTCCCAACCCACACATTCCCCATAAGACATTCAAAGATGCAACTGGAGGAACAGAAGCCCCCAACAGTTGCAATGCACTCTAGCATCCTCCAAACCTGACCCAAAACCTGAGGCAAACCTAGCTGCAGACAGTTTCTCCAAATGGGTCACATCCTCAGTAACTTTGATGGCACTGGAAAAAAGCGTTACCAGCAAGCACACAAAGAAATCTGAAACCTGGTTCTGTGATGCCCTGCGCAAACAGAAGCAGATCTGCAAGAAAGCCTAGTGGTTCTGGAGAAGTAACTACATAATAGCTGAAAAAGAAATGTATTCCCAATCATTGTGCACTTATAAAAAGATGATAATGGACAAGAAAAGTAAATACTTTGCAGATAAAATACAACAAGAGGCAACTCCAGCAAATAATTATTTTCAACACTGAAGAAACTTGTCAAACCTCCAGAACCACGAACAAAGGACACTAGTGCAGCATTCTGCAACTAGCTCACAGGTTACTTTAAGGACAAAGTGCTTAGTATTATCGAATCCCTCACAGATTGGGATGAAGGCTTGACAGTCACTCCGTAACAAACATTCCATGTCCCACCAGTGTCCTAGATTCCTTTGCTCCACCGAGTATTAAACAAATAACACAGACAATCATATCCATAAAATCTGGAGCACCCTCGGACCCTTGTCCACCCATGATATTCCACATGGCACCAAACATAATCAGCGAACAATTTAGCACACTCTACAAAGAAGTCGTAACATCAGGTGTTTTTCCAGACTCTTGGAAAACTGTGAAAATTCTGCCTTTACAAACAAAACTAATTTAGACCCCAGCCATCACAGTAATTACAGACCTATAGCAAGGATTCCTTTTCCGGCCAAAGTACTGGAAAAAATCATCAACTCCCAACTAACAGATTGCATCTCCTCGGCAAACCTACTGGATCCCTACCTGTATGGTTTCCAAAAAGGGCATGTTACAGAAACTGCCCTGATAATGGCAGCTGAGGAGATCCGGGCAATACTGGACACGGGAGCCAAAGCCGCCTTGATCCTGTCAGCGACTTTTGACACTGAACCATGATATACTAATCAAACGGATCCAAGAGGCAGGAGTCAAGATACTGCTCTAAAGCTGGTCAAATCCTATTTGAACTGTAGACATCAATTTGTAAGGGTCGGCGACTCCCGTTCAGAGCAGTTTACTCTACCATGTGGGGTGCCTCAGGGCTCTTCTTTGAGCCCCACCCTGTTCAATCTTTATGTGACTCCTCTAGCCAACATCATCAGGCAATTTGGCTTTACAATAATATCTTATTCGGATGACACCCAAATCGTGGTGTCAATTTCAAGCAGCCCCGAAGATACAGCTGATAGTTTTAAACAATGTATGTACCACATAAATCAATGGATGGGGTCAAACTGTTTGAAGCTCAACAGTACAAAAACAGAGGTCCTCCTACTGGGATCAGATACCTCATTCTGGTCACAGAACTGGTGGCCCCCCAGTATGGGTGCGTACCCCACCCCAGTTCAAAAAGTGAGGAACTTGGGCATCATCTTTGATGACAAAATGTCCTTTCAACACCAGGTCCATAAAAGTGGTATTGATGATATTTCTGTTTTTAAAATCTATCCGTAAAATACGCACTTCGTTCCCCCTTAAGCAGTACAAACTCTAGTTACAGTTCTAGCCTTGGCCATACTGGACTACAGAAATGCCCTATACTTAGGCCTCCCAAAACAGCACATGGCCAAGCGTCAGCTTGCACAAAATGCCGCCGCCAGAACAATATGGAACATCCCCAAATTCCAGCCCATATCAGAAGGCCTGAAAAAACTCCACTGGCACCCCATGAAGAAAAGAATAGACTTTATCGCCTTATGTCTTGCATACAAAGCATTACATGGAAATAGACCAGCAATTCTGAAACAGCATCTCACCTGGTACCATCCACCAAGACACCTTCGCTCAGCACAAAGCAAAGTCCTCCAGATACCAAAATTTAGAAAAGCCAATTGGGGAGGAAGAAGCTTTGTCCACGGCACAGTGAAACTATGGAACTCACTCCCAATAAACATCCTCGGATTCAGAAAACGTATAAAGTCTTGTCTTTTTTCAAATTAACATAACTTAAATCACCCACAGCTGGAACACAGGCACTTCCTCTGCTATGAGCGTCCAGACGCCCACAGGCAGTCTTGCACTATATAAATCTTTCTCACAATCACAATCTCACGACTGAGTGGGCCATCACTGGCAAGAAGGGTGGGAGGAGCTGGGACCAGCCCCACTTACACTTGAATAGGATGTACCCTATCTCCACACAAAGGGCTGCATGCCCCCTGTAGTTAACCTAGAGCCAGGGCCAGGAAGGGAGGGCATCTGTGAACTTCCCAAATTGTGCCCCTCAGGTCCATGCCCCATGGTGGGCTCAGTGTTCTTAAAATCAAACTTTTGTGCTCTTCATGACCACGAACTGGCCTGTTGACACCAAAACCCCAAAACTTGCACCAAAATCTAGTGTGAGTTGCTGCTAGCCCATTTCTTTGCACAGCAGCATTGACAGCCCCCGAGGAACCGCAAACACAAAGCTCCACCTTGCCAATCCATGAAACCTGGCCTGCTCTTCGTGCCTTACCGACAACCACCCATGATGCGCTTGTTGCTCACCGCTACCCTCTCCAACATGAACGGGATTCTTGGCACATAACTTGAGAGGGTAAAACTTCAGCGGGTCTAATCTGGTACTGTTAGTGACCTGCACTCTGTGACAGTCAGCCTGAACTTTTGAATTTGACCTGGTCCAGCGTGACCAGATAGTCACAGTTGGTGCTTTGTGCTTTTAAGTACTATTTTACCATTATTCTTTAAACATTCTTAACTCCAGGTCTAGTGACTGAATTGTTATTTTGGTCTTGTTGTATTTTTTTATTCAGCTCTATGTTTTTAACCTGGTGTGGAATACTTTTTTGTGTTGGGTTTTCACTGTTTTAGTGTTTGAAGTGTTGTACAAATACTTTACACATTGCATCCAAGTTAAGCCTGACTGCTCAGTGCAAAGCTACCAGGAGGTTGAGCACAGATCATTTCGAGTTTGCTGGTGCTTCACCCTGATATGGATTGCTCTTCCAGGGCTCACACCCCAGTCAACCTGTAACCCAGTTTCTGACACTATTCGTGTTGGAGAAGCTGGTTGCTCACTAATCATCCTTCATCAACCAACTGATTTTTGTGCATAACTCCCTTCCAATTAAAGTGAATGCTCCTTTGTCCTCTTGCGATCTTCTTTTATGTATTATCTTCCCAGGTAGCTATAGATTAATGAAAACGACATAATCTTTCAAACACCTAGATGTGCACTCGATCATTTTCATCTGTGTTTTAGTTTCACTCACCATCACCAAGCCATCATTTAGTGAACAGATTCTTTATAACACACAATTCATGTATTTATTGATAAACGAAGAATGTCTTTTAAAGCATTAAATAATGGATATTAAGGCTTCATTTGTGGGTGACATTAAAAGAAATTTCCCAAAGATACATACTACTAAAATTCGTTGTATCACAAGTTATCTCCAGGCGTAGCTATCCACTTCTCAGTGTAAGAAATTAAGAAACATTCTTCCATTATTCGACCATCATTACTCATCAGTCTCAGCCTCCTTATTGCCATAGATTTCTTATTGCCAGTAGTTTGAGGATCCCAATGGCCAGTCATGGGAAATGACAGAGCTGTGTTATTAAATACTACCTGTGCATTCAATTATGGACTGGTATATACCTACTGGCCTCATTGTATGTTCTATTTTCTTTATTGAGGTAAGGCCCTGCCTGGTAAATAATAACACCATGGGTGTGCTATTTACAGGGTGCACTGTTTATTGGGTGCGTTAATCAGCCAGAATATAGGTTTTCCTACTCATAATGATGCATTACGTGCCTTGTAAGAGTTTTACTCTTTGCCGCTTGCTTTTCTCTTTCTACTGTTCACCATTTTCCGTTTTTTTCTGGCAAAAAAATGTGAATCAGTAAGTAAGTAAGTAATTTTTTATGGAGAGGCTGATTATGGAAAAAGTTAGCCAATGTGCATTTTTCCTGCACAACGTGTAATGCAAATTTGGGTGGAAAATTGGTTTTGCTTCGAATCAGGATACGAATGTGACTCGGAATGAGGCAGTCATGTGGCTAACATTGGTTTAATCTATTTATATTAAAATGTAGCTTGAGAAATTGCCTGGCCTCATCAATGATGCCTGCAGATGCACGGGCCATCCACAACTTAAAAAGTGAGAACACAAGCGTTTCCTAGCTGCAGTGGCCCTTACTGAGGCGAAGATGGCCTCAGTAAGGTCCTCATTACCAGTGGCCCAAACAATGGTCCCAAATTTCCCAACCCCTGGAGTTATTGACACCACGATTATCTGTAATTTTGGAGTGTGAGGAATATGCTGCCCATTATGAGCTGGAGCCGGAGGGTTCTCTAAGGAATGGGGAATTAGTAGAGAGTCAATTTTCCGGGAAATTCTTCATTTGTCCAGAACTTTCATGCAAAGAATTTGACTGGTTTCAGCTGCCACAATCTCTGAGTGAAGTAAAGGCATCTGTGGTGTTCCCATTAATCTTATAAATCTGATCCTGCCTGTCATTACTGAATATAAATATGGCTTAGCAGTCACGGCTTAGCAAAATGAAGGTGGTGTAGGTTGAGTGTAGGTACTGCATACCACAGTTGTCACATTTGCAATAGCCATGTAATTAACCATGCAAAGAAATCAGAACTATACTTTTATTGCATATAGGAAAAATGGTAGAAGGTGCACACCACAATGCACAATAAGAAAAGAAGCAACAGAATGTATCAGTAAAACCATAGCTCCTATCAGTGCACACTATACAATGCTTATTGAGAAAGAAAAGTCCCTTGCATAGTTAAGGAAAGTCTACACTCCTGCTCTGAGTTTCCCTCCTAGTAAGTCTCTGGTTATTGTTTGGATTGTATCCTCAGCATACATGACAATTATGCATGCACACTGAGGGCTCCTGACCAAGGGCTGACTTGTCTGGAGGGACACACTATTGGCACCCTCTTTACTGAGCATGAATGCCATCTGCTTGCTGGGTGAAGCGCTAACAGTGGTGGTAGCGACTGGTTTTAGCTGCAAGACAGGCTGCTGAACCAGTTGCCTGCACAAGAGTAGCCTGCCGATATTTTTTGTTTCCAGGAGGCGCATTCACCCAAGTCCCACGAGTTGCGAGATGGTGAGCGGTCCAGCGATTCAACAGGCTCGGCGGTTCAGAGGTTTGGCGGGAATCGAGGACTAAGGACAAAGGAGGCGGCAAAAAGCGGTGGTGGGAGGAGGCGGCTGAAGGTGACATAAAGCAGGACTCCTGCTCTCCTATAGTGACAGAAGGCAACTGAAGGTACACCATTACCGCCGCAGCCTCTAGAGCAGAGGTCTTCAAACTTTTTTGCTCTTAGCCCCCCTTACCCAAAATATTTTGAAGTCGGGCCCCTCTCCAAAACGTTATGGAAAGTCTTGGGTAATATTGAGGGTTAAGGCTGAGTGCAAGGAGTGGGGCTTAAGGGATAATATCAGGGGCACTTTTTCAGTAGCTCATACTTCACACTAAATGTTAGATGTATAAAAGAGCAAACCCATACAAACTGAACTACACAAAAACCCTGCTCTCATTAATTGAGGTCCTCATGCTCTTGGGTCCCAATGCATTTTCGTCTTCTGGACTAATGGTCGCTGAAGCCATGAATAATAGGTGAGTCCCTCTGTCTCTTTCACCCCTTCCACACCACATCTGCCCTACACTCCATTCTTGAAACAGAATCTCTGTCTCTTACAGAAAAAAACTAGCGCCCAAGTATGAACCACCTCATCCCTAATGCTCTCTTCATGTCTTGTTGTAAAGTATAAGACCATCTTAATTGTGATGCAGTGGGTCCTTCACACTCCTGTGCTCCGGTGCCACTTTACTTGCTATACTAATGAGACCTACTGCCTTACAAAGCAGTAAGTCTTCCCTACCCCATGTTAAAGTCCTCCTCCCATCCTCCTTTCTGCCATCTCCCTGAAGCCTAAAGCTAAGGTGTGTCCACTGCTCCAATTATTCTCTCTCTTGGGCCATTGGTCTGATGGAGGAAACAACACTGGCACAGCAAGGGTGGACAGAGCCCTAATGCAAGAAAGGAATGAGTAAAGCAGCAATGAGTGGGGTTTAGTTGGGCCCTCACACCCCTGGGTCCTAGTGCCACTGCAGCACCAATGATACCTACTCTTCTGCCCATTTCACTGGCCGTTAATTCCAGGCCTTAAACCCAAAGCGGACTGTCTGCCCCTTTGTTTAAAAAAAAGGCAGAAAATATACACATTCTCCCCCCGTTGCTTGTAATCTGGACCCTAATGCCAACAAGCAAAGTGTCTCCCCACCCTTTGTGTTAGCGCCATGCTCATTATTGGTGTGCATTGGCCCCTCGCACGTTTTTCCCAGTGCCAATGCAGCTGCTGTACTAATGGTAGTGGTGGCCAAATAAAGAAATATGAACATCTTCTTCAGGCATCTCTCTGAGGATGGGGGGGGGCTATCTCATTCATAAATGAAAAAATTCAGTTCTGCATAGCGTGGCCTCCTCTGGGCCATCTCTTTTGATGCTATCCATGGATTTCACTCCTTTACTCTTTCTCTTGGGCCATTACCTGGAAACCCCAGATGTTCGGGTGATTGGGCCTCTGAATATGATCCCTTTGGCTCTTTCCTTGTACCCTCTCCACTCACCTGAAAGGACATCTGCATGTAAACATTGGCCACAGTTGGCAGGGGGTATGAGGCCTAAGGTGCCCATGTGTTTTTAATTTTCTAAAGACTTCCCATAACCTTTGTTAAAAAAAACGATCCCAGATGTGTTAATGGGGACCTGGAGGTACCTCTGCATGAGAGTTCAAGGAGGGGGTCTAATGTGATTTAATTTATGAAATAACTTGAAGCATCATGATAAAAAATAAATCTTTTTTAGAGGCAATGTAAGGATATTGAATTTTGAAAAGTGTACTTTTAATGGACTTATAAAAATAATTCCTGCTATAGGTACATTCTGGTTAGCTCTTACTAATATGTATTTTTTGGAGAACTTGTTTTATCTTATACAGGGGCGCTGAAATTATGTGATTCTGCAGCCGTGACATTTTTCACATATTTATGGATTTACAGATTTGCCACATAATCCACCACCTGCAGTTTAACAGGCAGATTTTAAAATATTTGTTTGAAGCTCAAATGGATAAAAAGTTACTAAGAACATGGTGAAGTGTTTGCATGCAATGGAAGCCCTTTTCAAAGGGTAACTGGACAACGTTCAGTTGCTTATTTCTGTATTTGCTGTTAAATTGGTACTACTGAGGTGAAATCTTTGCCCAGACAGTACTACCAAGTTAAAAAAAAAGGTCAAAATAATTGTGTAATACTAGTAAAAATGTGCCGCATTATACTGCATAATTTGTCTATGGTGCTCCACTGCCACATAATTTCATTGGCATACACAAAACCATTGTGTGGCAGCCTATCTTATACAGTGTTTAATATAATTGTAGAATAATGTCCTACATATTCACATTGCTTTCTGATACATGCTGAGACCTTTAAACATTATAAATACACATGTCACTATTATGCACTGCACCATCCTGGATTTAGGTTTTTGACTCTGTTCTCATACAGATATCTTCGGAGATCACAATAAACAAGTTTCATAATGTGAAGATGTGCGGGTCCCATCAATTTATTTAACACCTCATTTGTTACTTGTTGGCGTGAGCATTATTTTAAATGCAGCTGCTGTACTTGTAAATACAATCAAATACTTACAAAATATTTTGTTGCTTTTAGCCTAGCTGTTGCCTTTGAGACCCTAAGATTCAGGATCACAACTGCCTTACTTGTCATGTAAATGAAACTGGCCTGGAAATGCACAAAATAAACAAAGTTGCTCTTCCAGGCCAACTTCAATCTTAAGTACTTAATGGGGCATTTGCGGCCCCCCTGGGACCGCTCTGGTCCCGAAATTGTTTCTCAACCACTCACTGCATTAAAACAGCACTGTTCAGGTGGCAAGGCTAGCAGTGAGACTAGGCTCCCGGGCTTTGTCCTCCGCGAACAGAAGTGTACAGCTTTAGGGAGGGCTTTAAGTGGGATGCGCCAAACACCACTGCTGGGCTTGTGTGTTCGCGGGGGGGGGGTGCTTCAGGACAACAAGCCCCAGAAGCCTCAACTCCCTGGAGGGAGCAAAGTGCTTTAAAAGTGCCTCAAGTTACCCGTGGCACGGTACGTGCCAAACGCCACTGCTGGACTTGCCTGTTTGCGAGGAGGCCTCAGGACTACAAGCCCCACAAGCCTGTAAATGTAAATGTACAGGAATTTATATAGCGCAAATCACCGAGCGGTTTCTAAGCGCTTGCTTAGGGAACCCGTCCTGGTATTCCCCTGTGAGATAACCCCGGCAGGGTATCCGCAAGGTGAAAGCCAGGCATCCCGCCGCGAGGGGCCGTTGTGGAGATTAAGCAAGCTATTGCCCAGAGTCGCAGAGTGTGAACCCGTGAATCGAGTAGGCACCGGAGCGAGAATTGTCGAGTCCATGGACATTTTAGGACTCAAGACGCCCGCCGAGCCGGGAATTGAACCCTGGTCCCGGGCTGACCTCTGCTTCCAGGTCTGCCTCCTCTAACCAGTGAGCCACACTTCTCCACTCTTCCTCCAGCCTCTACTCACTGGAGGGAGAAATATGCCAGGAAGAGGCTGGTCAGGGCCACAGCTTTGGAGCTGTTTTTTTTGTCTCTGCATGGATCTGTGAGTAAGACTTTCCGGGACCTTTAACCTCCCCTTCTGCCCCTTGAAATATTTATATATTTATCTGCTCTGCACTGCACTCCCGCTATTATTCATTCTCATACAGCAGGGGCCACAGAGATGCACTGGTAGGACCTGGTAGGGGATCCGGGATCGCGTTCACTTTTGATTTACAAGGACTAATTGTGCAAATCTCTATGCAATATTCTGGTCTGGGAATCTCATGTGTTAGCTTGTATCACGCCTATTGGCCATTTAATGTTTAATCATTTTTCATTGTCCTTGTTTACTGTGCTGTTCTGTTTGTTTGATGTTTTTCCGCACTTGCTATTGTTCTCATTTTCTTTATTTGTCTTAAGTTTACCTAGATGTTTTTTGTTGATTCTTAGTGGGGTGTATTGCCTCGTAGTTTCATTAAGCTTTTAAAATGGGAAAATCAACATGTATTGCCAAACCTCAGCCTCGTCCCCAAGCGTCTATTCCCCCCCAATCCCGCAAACCTAAATTGACAGGATACTCCAGAGGGCTATAGGGGTAGTAAAAAGGGAAATATAAATGACAGAGAGGCGCTTGTCAAAAACCCTAGAAATGTTCTGCCTGGTGCCTGAGACTTCCCCTTACCCAGCTGCCAGCCCTGTGTCCACTTCCAGGACAATAGAGTCCTCTCCATCACCTCTCCAAGAAGCTCTACCAAAGCCTGTAACCCGCAAAGGGGGTTCTGTTCTTAGCAACCCAAAGAAAGAGAAGCGTAGGCCAGCTAGTGGAACTGGACCCAATAGAAAGAAAAAGGTTGAGTTGAATCCCAGTGCCGAAGAGATAGACAATGTAGAGAGTATACTAGGACTCTCTATTAACCCCGGCAGACGCTGCCTGTCCATCGTAGGTGCAGAATCTGTTAGTGGACATTCAGACCCAACTGAGAGCCCTTGTGAAGGAAGAACTTGCATTTCATTGTTGATCGCATAGATAAAGTGGTTCTAACGAGACCATATAGTCCCACTAAGACCAGCATTAACAACACCCAGGCACTAGGGAGGGGGAAAGACTGCAGCTCCCAGACAGACAGTGCAGAGCCAAATATTTTAGACAAGCGCAATGCCCCAGGGGAGGTAGTCCCTAAATAGACCGCAGGACCCAGTAAGGCAGATCATCATAGTAACAAGGCAATCAACTCCACTCTCTCGCCTTGCAAAACACAGGCATTCAACAGCCCCAAGTCCCCAGGATTACCACGGACCCAGGAGATTTAACAATGACTATGAGAATAACAATCTTGCATCCCATTTGAGGGGTCTGAACAAAAATAACCCCACTCAAACAGGGCCTAGGGAAAGCAGAGAAGGGATGGGCACTGAAAAGGGTGCATTGAGGAGGACTGAAGCAGTGATTCTTCCCACTATCAATTTACCCCCAGCATCACTTCTGTAAATCATTGTACTAACCGAAGTGCCAAAAATTAATAATGAACTGAAGGAAATGCAATTGGACTTAGGAACAAATGCCTTTTCTGGCTTTCCAGGTAAATGCAGTTCAGTTATGACAGGGCAGGGGAGATTATAATGGCCAGTAGAGTTGGTTGGGAGGGTAAGAGACAAAAAACAACGCATGGGGATTGTGTAGTTATCAACTTTAGTAACCCCCTGACTGTGCGCACTTTAGTAGGCCTAAATCCTTACCCCCAGGAACCATGTACAAGGGATAGGGCCTATCCATTGGACTACTTTTACTCCCACGGTCACAGTCAGCCTAGGGCTTACAACTGTAACACCTTAGCAAATTGGCCTTTGGAACATCTCACAGTGGGTCCTTCCCCCAGACCCCTGTTATACAACCTTCCAGTAGCGAATGGGTTTGGAGCCCTAAAAGAGGTGTATTGACTCGCAATGAACTGGGGCCCAGTCCCTGGACTTATGTACTCTGTGCCTGGAAGGGATATAAGTGAGCTGAACAGTGCCCAGCCGAGCCAGTCCATCTACTGTGGGGAAGGAGTGGATTTACTGGATACAGAAAGTGTAATACACCCAGTGGATATTGGCGTAAGTGGGGAGCGAGAAGAGCTGCGTGGTACTCCACTTGCTGCACCACCTTTCCTCCTAGTTGCTAGTAAATTTAGGGTAGGTGCCCCCTTGGAAGCATTCACACCTCCTCCCTTTGACCAGCTGGAGGCCCCCAACTCCCTAACAACTATATGATCAATGCCACTCTTCACAACTAAAACCCAGAAAACAGGCTGAGGGTATTATCCTGGAACATTGCCGGATTAAAAAACAAACTCCACTGCCCAGATTGGGGACTTTATTGTTGAGAAAATATGAAGTGTGCATGTTTCAGGAAACGTGGGCGAGGGAAGATATCGCGAGGCTGGGGTATATCACATTTAATGTATCCGCCATCAAGGTGGGGAGAGGCAAACCGTCAGGGGGTCTATCAACAGGGTTGCTACACATCTGGGATGTACGGCTGAACAGTTGAATACCCTTTCCAGTGACATCCAGTTCACTGTGCTCACCTTTCTCTCCAGCTTGAAAATAGCCTTTATTCTATTCCCGTTCCGTAAGCCTTGGTCGTGAATCTACAACCTTTGACCAACTGACCACTTTCACTGACTCAATTCTCACGAATATAAGACTGGTCATTGGGTGTTATTTTAATTGCCAATTTTAGCCCGTTGCCGATTCCATTGATACAACCCCCAGTGAGGAGGATCTCTTTTGGCAAATTCCTGACCCTCAACTCTCACTGATTAAGTTTGGTCCTCGGAGGTACTCCAGATTTACTCGGTCATACTCACTTACTCACTGAGAGCGTGTAATGGTCGCACCAAATCAGACAAACCAGGGAAGGTAACTTTTAACAGAACAGGCCACTCCTCCCTCCTGGACTATATTTTAGCCGAGACATATGCTCTCGCAAAGGGTTGTTGACTTCGCTGTTCTGCCACAACAGGACAGCGATCATAACACTTTGACTATGGAAATGGAGCTTCCGGGACCTTATAAACCCAACGAGCAGTGGTACCTCCACAGCTAGTACCTTAACACTCTCTAATAATAGAAGGAGAATAAGGTGGGGGACAATTGAGCAGTCACCACACTGTATTCTGTAATCATTTCTTCTCTATCAGAATTGGGGGAGAATGCTATGACAATGGACTTTTTCCATAACTATGATAGAATAGTGACTTTGCACGCAGAATTGACATCCAATCTGACCAACATATTCTTTCCCAGGGCATCTGCTAAGGTGAAAAAGGGGGCAAAACAAACCTGGTTTAACGACTCCTGCCGAAAGCCCAAGCGAGCCCTGTTAGAAGCTTTCAAACTTAGGAACAGGCAATCAATAAAACAAATGAGGGTGCTCTACCGAATTAACATCTAACGAGCAAAGAGGAGCCGGGAATTAGAAAGATGAGAGACCCTTAAAATTGCCCTAATTAACAGGGAAATGAAGGTATTCTGGGCAATAGTCTGTACAGTACAGAAAAACAATGGTCCTAGACTGTTGTATTTTTAGATTCAAAACACTATCATTAGATGTATATAGTCATTTAGATACATAAGATCATAGGCATACACAGAAAAATAAAAAGGCCACTTCCAAAAGACTGATAACTTGAATTTATTCAGTCACACAAAAAATTATTTCAAAGAAACACAATTAGTTATTTAAATCTACAATGTTTTTCACACGATTATCATCAGGGAGAAAGAAGTACGTGAAAAGTTGTTGCTCATGTGGAAGAATTAAAGGAAAAGAGAAGAAGCAATTGAGGTTGCATTCAGGAAATTAGAATATTTGAAAGACAACAGGGGCCCACATTGGTTGAAATAGTCTCCCTTAAAAAGCTTCGGTCTACCCCTATAAGCACAGTTGTGTACAATACATTAGTTAGACCGTTGTTGTTCACAGTGTAACTTCATCTGTGGATCAGGAGTGAGGGGCAGACGTAGGGTGTAGGCCTGTTCAGGTGCGTCCACCATTCGACCCTATTGGGTAAGGTTAAGTGTGGTCCTCAGCAGCGGGTCTTCCTCAGGACGGGGGTGGGGGGTATCTGAAACTAACCGGTATATATCAGATAAAACAAGTCCTATCAAAATTAAAGTGCCTAGATCGTGAAGAACGGTGCCTCAAACTGTATTATTCGTACTAAGCTCACCAAGGTTCTGAGTCAGGTGAGTACCAAAGGCTATGGCCTCACAAATTGCTGAATAATAAATCCTGTAGCTTCATCATGGAAAGGGAACGTGTCCCAACACTGAAAACAGACATACAAAAAGACGAATGAGCAATGTAGAAAAACATGAAAATGCCTTAAGGGCACCCGTAAATGTTCGCAGACTCACCTGCGGTGTGGAGGGGCGGTGTATAAGAGTCTAAATCAAATCATTGGTGATTCTGTAGAGAATCAAATCATTCGTGATTCTGTGGAAGAAGAGAAGCCTGTAGTATCCCGAGGCGCAGGGTAGCGTTCCAGTCTACCCGTGCCGTCAGGGGTACGTCAGCATTGACGCGTGACGCAACGCGTCTGGTATAAATAAAGGTGGGCGTTGCCGACGGAGTTAGTCGGGACCACGCGGAGTCTAAGTGTGGTGTCCTAGTCATTATTTATGCGGCGGCGCCGCGTGTACAACGCGAGCGCATTTAGGCCCACCACACTGGCGACGAGGGTCAAAGAACCCATGCTGTGTCCATAATCTCTCTCTCACCTCAACATGCACCCCCGGCGTGCCAGCCCTCGGGAGACCCGCGATGTTCGCACTGGCAGTGGGCCAGAGAAGGGAGTGTCTCCAGTCGATGGTGCCAGACAGGGGTGATCCCCAGAGTCTCTGCCAATGCCCTAGAAGAAGGTGAAGACGGAGCAAGCCCCACCACGCAGAGGACAGAGCCAGTGTCCCTGCGCCAAGTGACCCTACATCAAAACCCAGGTCAGAGTGGCCAGACTGTCGTCCAGGGGGAAGAAGGGTGAGCTGACTCACGCCCCAGAACCACGCGAGCCTGCAGCAGCGCACAGGTCGGTGCAGCCAGACGGGAGTCAAGCGGGGAAAGAGCAGGAAAGAAGGGCAGCCACAGGGGGTACCTCAATATCACCGTTGGCGCCCAGAACAGCCTATAACCAGTCATCAAAGAGGTGACGGAGGACGTGCAGCGAGGAAGGTCTACGCACGCGTCAAAATGGCGTCGATCACCTCCATTGAACCATTTGTAGTAGACGGGCCCCGTCATCCCTAGCTCCAAGATTGAAAGACTGGACAGATCGCCTCCAAATCTACTTTGCGGGGGCATGCACCGCCAGAGAAAGACACAGAGCTCTACTCCTTCATCTCGGAGGGAAAGACATCCACAGAATATACAAAACACTAGTGGAAGCCACGCCAAAGACATACCACACCCTCCTCAATGCTTTGAACGCGCGCTTTGAGCCTATGGCGAGCAAAGACTATGAAAGGTTCATCTTCCGTCAAGCCAAGCAGGAAGCTGAGGAGTCGCTGGACGCATTCCACAGGAGTTAGCCAGCACATGTGGATGCCGCGATGAACAGGAAGAAATCCGAGGACAGATAATTCAAGGGTGTTACTCTTCCAAACTTAAAGTCACCATCCTCCAGGAAGATGGCAAGCCACTGGCTAATTTGCATATAGCCAAGTTCTGAACTGGGATGGTGCAGTGAGCTAAAAAACGGTGATGGATGAAGCCCTGATCTGTTGACTGGGTAGGAGTGTTCTGATTAACTCAGATACTCTGTCCATCACCACCCCTTTTTTGTAATTATTTTGGCCACCATGAGTGTGGAAGGGTATGCTCAGACATGAGTCCCTTGCTCATTGCACCATCAGGATTCAAGCAAGCCGGGCCGAAGACGGCTGTAATGCCAGACACCGGTCACCGGAAGCTTGTTTCCTTTCCAGTGAAGAATTGGCTTGGTAGTTTGGTCTGCCCTGTTCCCATGATGCACTGGGCCAGGGACAGACTCATTTGCATATAGCCAGGTTCTGAACTGGGATGGTGCAGTGAGATAAAAAACGGTGATGGATCAAGCCCTGATCTGTTGACTGGGTAGGAGTGTTCTGATTAACTCAGATACTCTGTCCATCACCACCCCCTTTTTGTAATTATTTTGGCCACCATGAGTGTGGAAGGGTATGCTCAGACATGAGTCCCTTGCTCGGTAGTGAGACAAAATATCGAACTTAAAATATCGATATACAATAATATCGATGTTTTAATATCGATAGTAAAGAATATCGATGTCCAAAATATCGACAGACAGAATATCGTTTTTTTAAGGTATGTATATTACTAATATCGAATATTACTAATATCAAAATTTTGTTTAGTGTTATGTATTTTAATGTGTTGTTTATATGTTTGTTAAACATGTTTTGTAATGTATGTTTGAAAATTTGTAAATTTGTTTACATTTTGCGTTTTAGTATCAGAGCGGGTTGCGGGTTTATAGGGGAATAGGGTCGGAAGTAATTTAATAATAATTAAGTAATTAATATATGTTTGTAAATATTTTTAATTAATACTTAATTGGTAATTAATTAATATTAATTAGTTAATTACATTAATTAGACTAATTTTTTTATATATATAATTTTTTGTTATTGTTAATTAATTAATTGGGAAACTATAATATTAATTAGTAAATTAAATTATTTACAGCTAATGTGCTTATATATTTACTTTATTGTTATTGTTAATTAATAATTAATTGATAATTAAATAATATTAATTATGTAATTAAATTATTTAGAGTTCATGTGCTAATATATTTAATGTGTTGTTATTGTTAATTAATAATTAATTGGTAATTAAATAATATTAATGATGTAATTAAATTATTTAGAGTTAATGTGCTAATATATTTAATTTTTTGTTATTGTTAAATAATAATTAATTGGTAATTAATATTTATTAAGTGAATAAATGATATGATTTATTTCTGTGTAGTGGGTTGTGTGTTTATAGGGGGATAGGGTGTGATATATTTAAATGTAATTAATTAAAGAGATTGTAATTTTCTTTGGTATTTATTGTTAATTAATTAGTAATTAATATGTGTTATTTAGTTCATTTATAATTACATCAATTTAGTAATATTAATTGTTATTAATTGATTAATTGAAAT
This sequence comes from Lissotriton helveticus, assembly GCF_964261635.1. NCBI lineage: Eukaryota > Metazoa > Chordata > Amphibia > Caudata > Salamandridae > Lissotriton > Lissotriton helveticus. The sequence goes on along the minus strand of NC_136063.1, from coordinate 1,705,169,018 downwards.
GTATATTAATTGTCTTTTTTATATGTGTAGTGTGTTGTGTGTTAAAGTGGGAGTAGTGTGGGAATTAATTTTTACCCCCATGCTATCCAACGCTTTCCCTACTGTTGCACCCTCTGGAGTGTGAATAGTAAATTTTTACCCCTACGCTATCCACCGGGGAAACAACCTTTACAACGCAAGTTTGACAACGCATACCATTACTAGGTAAGTATATAATAATATTTTAAATTTTATATGTTTTAGTTTTTTTAAGGGGTATTTTTAGGGTTCAGGGTCAGTTTTGGGTTTCTGGGTAAAAGGGTATTTTTAGTGTTCAGGGTCAGTTTTCAGTTTTTGGATAAAGGGGTATTTTTGGGGTTCAGGGTCAGTTTTCAGTTTTTGGGTAAAGGGGTATTTTTAGGGTTCAGGGTCAGTTTTGGGTTTCTGGGTAAAGGGGTATTTTTTGGGTTCAGGGTCAGTTTTCAGTTTTTGGGTAAAGGGGTATTTTTTGGGTTCAGGGTCAGTTTTCAGTTTTTGGGTAAAGGGGTATTTTTAGGGTTCAGGGTCAGTTTTTAGTTCTTGGATAAAGGGGTATTTTTTGGGTTATGGGTCAGTTTTCAGTTTTTGGGTAAAGGGGTATTTTTAGGGTTCAGGGTCAGTTTTGGGTTTCTGGATAAAGGGGTATTTTTTGGGTTCAGGGTCAGTTTTCAGTTTTTGGGTAAAGGGGTATTTTTAGTGTTCAGGGTCAGTTTTCAGTTTTTGGGTAAAGGGGTTTTTTTAGGGTTCAGGGTCAGTTTTCAGTTTTTGGGTAAAGGGGTATTTTTTGGGTTCAGGGTCAGTTTTCAGTTTTTGGGTAAAGGGGTATTTTTAGGGTTCAGGGTCAGTTTTGGGTTTATGGATGAAGGGGTATTTTTTGGGTTCAGGGTCAGTTTTCAGTTTTTGGGTAAAGGGGTATTTTTAGGGTTCAGGGTCAGTTTTTAGTTCTTGGAAAAAGGGGTATTTTTTGGGTTCAGGGTCAGTTTTCAGTTTTTGGGTAAAGGGGTATTTTTAGGGTTCAGGGTCAGTTTTGGGTTTTTGGGGTACAGGCGTACAGGGTAAAAATAAAATAAATGTATATTTAAATTAAATCAATTAAATGAAATTAAAAAAATTAAAATTACATTAAATTATTACATTTTTAATTTCAAGATCAAGCCCTGATCTGTTGACTGGGTAGGAGTGTTCTGATTAACTCAGATACTCTGTCCCTCACCACCCCCTTTTTGTAATTATTTTGGCCACCTTGAGTGTGGAAGGGTATGCTCAGACATGAGTCCCTTGCTCATTGCACCATCAGGATTCAAGCAAGCCGGGCCGAAGACGGCTGTAATGCCAGAAACCGGTTCCCCGGAAGCTTGTTTCCTTTCCAGTGAAGAATTGGCTTTGTAGTTTGGTCTGCCCTGTTCCCATGATGCACTGGGCCAGGGACAGACTAATTTGCATATAGCCAGGTTCTGAACTGGGATGGTGCAGTGAGCTAAACAACGGTGATGGATCAAGCCCTGATCTGTTGACTGGGTAGGAGTGTTCTGATTAACTCAGATACTCTGTCCATCACCTCCCCCTTTTTGTAATTATTTTGGCCACCATGAGTGTGGAAGGGTATGCTCAGACATGAGTCCCTTGCTCATTGCACCATCAGGATTCAAGCAAGCCGGGCCGAAGATGGCTGTAATGCCAGAAACCGGTCCCCGGAAGCTTGTTTCCTTTCCAGTGAAGAATTGGCTTGGTAGTTTGGTCTGCCCTGTTCCCATGATGCACTGGGCCAGGGACAGACTAATTTGCATATAGCCAGGTTCTGAACTGGGATGGTGCAGTGAGCTAAAAAACGGTGATGGATCAAGCCCTGATCTGTTCACTGGGTAGGAGTGTTCTGATTAACTCAGATACTCTGTCCATCACCACCCCCTTTTTGCAATTATTTTGGCCACCATGAGTGTGGAAGGGTATGCTCAGACATGAGTCCCTTGCTCGGTAGTGAGACAAAATATCGAACTTAAAATATCGATATACAATAATATCGATGTTTTAATATCGATAGTAAAGAATATCGATGTCCAAAATATCGACAGACAGAATATCGTTTTTTTAAGGTATGTATGTTACTAATATCGAATGTTACTAATATCGAAATTTTGTTTAGTGTTATGTATTTTAATGTGTTGTTTATATGTTTGTTAAACATGTTTTGTAATGTATGTTTGAAAATTTGTACATTTGTTTACATTTTGCGTTTTAGTATCAGAGCGGGTTGTGGGTTTATAGGGGAATAGGGTGGGAAGTAATTTAATAATAATTAAGTAATTAATATATGTTTGTAAATATTTTTAATTAATACTTAATTGGTAATTAATTAATATTAATTAGTTAATTCCATTAATTAGAGTAATTTTTTTATATATATAATTTTTTGTTATTGTTAATTAATTAATTGGGAAACTATATTATTAATTAGTAAATTAAATTATTTACAGCTAATGTGCTTATATATTTACTTTATTGTTATTGTTAATTAATAATTAATTGATAATTAAATAATATTAATTATGTAATTAAATTATTTAGAGTTCATGTGCTAATATATTTAATGTGTTGTTATTGTTAATTAATAATTAATTGGTAATTAAATAATATTAATGATGTAATTAAATTATTTAGAGTTAATGTGCTAATATATTTAATTTTTTGTTATTGTTAAATAATAATTAATTGGTAATTAATATTTATTAAGTGAATAAATGATATGATTTATTTCTGTGTAGTGGGTTGTGTGTTTATAGGGGGATAGGGTGTGATATATTTAAATGTAATTAATTAAAGAGATTGTAATTTTCTTTGGTATTTATTGTTAATTAATTAGTAATTAATATGTGTTATTTAGTTCATTTATAATTACATCAATTTAGTAATATTAATTGTTATTAATTGATTAATTGAAATGTATATTAATTGTCTTTTTTATATGTGTAGTGTGTTGTGTGTTAAAGTGGGAGTAGTGTGGGAATTAATTTTTAACCCCATGCTATCCAACGCTTTCCCTACTGTTGCACCCTCTGGAGTGTGAATAGTAAATTTTTACCCCTACGCTATCCACCGGGGAAACAACCTTTACAACGCAAGTTTGACAACGCATACCATTACAACGTAAGTATAGGTAAGTATATTATAATATTTTAAATTTTATATGTTTTAGTTTTTTTAAGGGGTATTTTTAGGGTTCAGGGTCAGTTTTGGGTTTCTGGGTAAAAGGGTATTTTTAGTGTTCAGGGTCAGTTTTCGGGTAAAGGGGTATTTTTTGGGTTCAGGGTCAGTTTTCAGTTTTTGGGTAAAGGGGTATTTTTAGGGTTCAGGGTCAGTTTTGGGTTTCTGGGTAAAGGGGTATTTTTTGGGTTCAGGGTCAGTTTTCAGTTTTTGGGTAAAGGGGTATTTTTTGGGTTCAGGGTCAGTTTTCAGTTTTTGGGTAAAGGGGTATTTTTAGGGTTCAGGGTCAGTTTTTAGTTCTTGGATAAAGGGGTATTTTTTGGGTTCAGGGTCAGTTTTCAGTTTTTGGGTAAAGGGGTATTTTTAGGGTTCAGGGTGAGTTTTGGGTTTCTGGATAAAGGGGTATTTTTTGGGTTCAGGGTCAGTTTTCAGTTTTTGGGTAAAGGGGTATTTTTAGTGTTCAGGGTCAGTTTTCAGTTTTTGGGTAAAGGGTTTTTTTTAGGGTTCAGGGTCAGTTTTCAGTTTTTGGGTAAAGGGGTATTTTTTGGGTTCAGGGTCAGTTTCAGTTTTTGGGCAAAGGGGTATTTTTAGGGTTCAGGGTCAGTTTTGGGTTTATGGATGAAGGGGTATTTTTTGGGTTCAGGGTCAGTTTTCAGTTTTTGGGTAAAGGGGTATTTTTAGGGTTCAGGGTCAGTTTTTAGTTCTTGGATAAAGGGGTATTTTTTGGGTTCAGGGTCAGTTTTCAGTTTTTGGGTAAAGGGGTATTTTTAGGGTTCAGGGTCAGTTTTGGGTTTTTGGGGTACAGGCGTACAGGGTAAAAATAAAATAAATTTATATTTAAATTAAATCAACTAAATGAAATTAAAAAAATTAAAATTACATTAAATTATTACATTTTTAATTTCAAGATCAAGCCCTGATCTGTTGACTGGGTAGGAGTGTTCTGATTAACTCAGATACTCTGTCCCTCACCACCCCCTTTTTGTAATTATTTTGGCCACCTTGAGTGTGGAAGGGTATGCTCAGACATGAGTCCCTTGCTCATTGCACCATCAGGATTCAAGCAAGCCGGGCCGAAGACGGCTGTAATGCCAGAAACCGGTTCCCCGGAAGCTTGTTTCCTTTCCAGTGAAGAATTGGCTTTGTAGTTTGGTCTGCCCTGTTCCCATGATGCACTGGGCCAGGGACAGACTAATTTGAATATAGCCAGGTTCTGAACTGGGATGGTGCAGTGAGCTAAACAACGGTGATGGATCAAGCCCTGATCTGTTGACTGGGTAGGAGTGTTCTGATTAACTCAGATACTCTGTCCATCACCTCCCCCTTTTTGTAATTATTTTGGCCACCATGAGTGTGGAAGGGTATGCTCAGACATGAGTCCCTTGCTCATTGCACCATCAGGATTCAAGCAAGCCGGGCCGAAGACGGCTGTAATGCCAGAAACCGGTCCCCGGAAGCTTGTTTCCTTTCCAGTGAAGAATTGGCTTGGTAGTTTGGTCTGCGCTGTTCCCATGATGCACTGGGCCAGGGACAGACTAATTTGCATATAGCCAGGTTCTGAACTGGGATGGTGCAGTGAGCTAAAAATGATGGATCAAGCCCTGATCTGTTGACTGGGTAGGAGTGTTCTGATTAACTCAGATACTCTGTCCATCACCACCCCCTTTTTGTAATTATTTAAGCCACTGGCAGACATCCCCAAGCTAGGGCGCTCCAAAGAACTGTCGCTGGCCAGAGCCTCCCATATGGAAGCAGCCCTTCACTGGCCCATCAAATTGGAGCAGGTCAACATGGCGGAGCAAGCGAACGTCGTGAAGCCAAAAGCACGCCAATATGGAGGCAGAAAACAGCAAGACAAGCGCAAAGAATGCGGCTACTGTGGAGGCCAACCCCAGCGCATGCAGGACTGCCCAGAGAAAGAAAAGAAGTGCAGCGCATGTGGGTGGATGAACCACTTTTCAGCGGTATGCAGATCGACAAAGACCAAGAGAGAAGCAGCACATGCTGTGGTGGAGGAACGAGACAGCGAAGACATGGACGACGACACGAGCGACTACCCGGTCCACAAAGGAAGAAGCGACGCCTCTCGAAGTGCCGCATCAAGATCCATCAGCAAGACGTAAGAGCCACCATCGACAGAGGAGCATCCATTGAGCTGATGGCAGCCAATGTGTATAACCAACTAAGCACCCGGCCCCCATTACGCGAAGCCAAAATCAGAGTGTTCGCGTACGGACAGAAGACGCCTATTCCCCTGATGGGTGTTTCAGGACGGAGCTGCAGCACCAAGACCTGAATGTACCCACCACCATATATGTCACCAAAGAGGGCAGCGGCATGCTAATCAGTGGGCAAACAGCAGAAGAATTAAATCTTATATCATTCACCATGGCCGTACTGGAGGAAGAGGTAGACACCATCATGGAAGAGTTTGATGAAGTCTTCAAAGGCATTGGGTGCCTAAAAGGGAAGGAAGTCTCCCTCCACAGTGACCCATGGGTCCAACCCGTAGCGCCGAGGCATAGGCGCATTGCGTTCCACCTGAGGAAAAACGTCGAAGAGGAGCTGGTGATTTTGGAAAAGCAAGGCATCATTGAGAAGGTCAGCGGACCCAGTCCGTGGGTGTCCCCGATCGTGGTAGCCCGCAAGCCGAAGCAACCAGGGCAAGTCCGCATCTGTGTGGACATGCGCCTCCCGAATGCAGCTGTGAAGAGGGAACGACACCTAACCCCCACCATAGACGACATCCTGGAAGTGTTGAACGGTGCAAGATGGTTCTCGAAGATGGACCTTCGCTCCGGGTATCATCAACTACCACTCCATCCAGACTCTCGCTACATAACTACCTTTTCCACGCACGTTGGCCTCAGACGTTACCGGCGCCTACATTTTGGACTTTCTAGTGCCGCGGAGGTATTTCAAAATACCATTCGAGAAGTCCTCAGTGGACTACCAGGAGTCCTAAATGTGAGCGACGACCTGTTAATCTATGCATCGTCCATAGAAGAGCACTATCAGAGGTTGAGGGGAGTCCTTCAAAGGATCAAGGAATCTGGCCTGACCCTACACCGCGAGAAGTGCCAATTCTTACAAAACTAAATCAGTTTTTTTGGCTACACCTTCTCAGATCAAGGCATAGCACCGGACCCAGATAAAGTGAGGGATGTTCAAGAAGCCCCAGCCCATCCAACATCTCGGAGATGAGAAGCTTCCTGGGCATGGTAAACTTCTGCAGGCGTGTCGTACCCGACCTGTCCAACCTCACAAAGCCTCTTCGTGAACTGACGAAGTCCACTGCAACATGGCAATGGGGCCAAGAGCAGGAACACGCTTTCAAAGCCACTAAGGCTGCCCTGTCAGCAGATACAACACTATCCTATTTTGACCCATCCAAGTCCACCAACATGGCCGTTGACGCCAGCCCCTATGGATTAGGGGCAGAGCTAGCTCAGCTTCAGAGCAATGGAGAGTGGGCCCCATCGCCTACGCCAGCCGCTCCCTAACAGACACGGAGCAGAGATACTCGCAAATAGAGCGGGAGGCAATCGCAATTCACTGGGCCTGCCGGCATTTCCATGTCTATGTCTATGGCCATCCTTTTACGGTGTCTACTGAACACAAGCCTCTCATACCCCTGTTTCATGGTTCAACATCGAAGCCGCCACCAAGGATCGAGAAGTGGATACTACAACTGCAAGGGTATGATTACAGGGTAGAGTACAAACCCGGATCGACGAATCCAGCGGACTACCTTTCAAGGCACCCCCGTATGGCCACCAAGGCAGAGAGAAAAGAGGCGAAGGACACCGAAGAATATGTTCGGATGGTGACAGAAAGGTCAAGGCCTCTACCCATGAGTCTAGAGACGATCATGGAAGCCACCCAGAGCGACGAGTGCCTGCAACTAGCAGCGGAGGCTGTCCGATCTAATGACTGGTGCCCCATTCAAGCCACCTTGAGCAAAAGGACACCACAAGCCAGGGCAACGCTGGAGTCCATCATGAGGGTAAAAGGAGAGCTGTCCCTCGACAACCAAGGATGCCTACTACGAGGGCCGAGACTAGTAATGCCCGCCAGCCTAACACAGCAGGCGGTAGAGTTGGCACACAGAGGACACCAAGGCATGGTGAAGACCAAAAGCCGATTAAGAGCTAAGGTGTGGTGTACCGGCATGGACATGATGGTGGAGCAGGCCGTCAAAAATGTGCACCTGGTGCCAAGCAGCGAGGCAACCAAATCGCCCTCACCCAATCATCACGGAAGACAACCCGTGGAAACCGTGGGAGTGCGTAAGTGCGGATTTCGGGCACCTTCCTGATGGACGCTACGCACTAGTAATTATTGACGACTTCACAAAGTTTCCTGAGGTGGAAATTATCGAAAGCCAGACAGCCACAGAGGTCATCACCAAATTTGAGAAGACCATAGCCACGCACGGAATCTTCGAAGTGATCAAGACGGACACCGGTCCCCCCTTTCAGGGGCAGGAATTTGCAGACTACCTAAAGAGCTGGGGGATCCATCACTGAAAAGTGACTCCACGCTGGCCCCAAGCCAATGGGGAAGTGGAAAGATTTATGCGCACGCTCAACAAGGCAATACGCATTGCATACGTAGATGGATTACCGTTGGAGAGAGCCATCTATAGTTTTCTGCGGGAGTACCGTTTGACCCCACACCTCACGACTGAGGCGGCGCCGGGCACAGTGTCCATGGGCCGAGTGGTCAGAGTCACCATCCCACATCACCCGACATGGACCCCAGCCCAAGTCGACGCGGCAAGGACCCTAGCTAATCAAAACCACTCCAACAACCAGGCCAGTCAGCGGAGAGGAGCCAAAGAATCTGACATTCAGCCAAGAGACCAAGACTATGTTAAGGATCGATATCCTGGAAGTAAGTTCCGACTCCCATTTGAACACTGGCCGTGGACTGTCCTCCGCCGAACCGGCACCATGGTGACAGCTCAGAGGGGAACTGAAACCATCACCCGCAACATCTCTTTCTTCAAGAAGGTACACCCAGGCACGCCCGCTCATCAAGGGTGTGACCCACGGGGAGCGAACCAGGGTCAACACGGAGACAATAGTGAGTCGGAACCGGTGGAGCAGGACAGCCCGGAAGAAGAGGACCTGATGGACTCAGGAAATCAACAACTACCAGGAACCCCGGGAACAAGTCTGCCAAGCTCTCCAGATACCAGCCGGGGAGGTGGCACACCCACAAGGGCATCCCCACCGGTGCCCCTGCCCCGCGGAGGAAACTCCAGATATGGGCTGCAAAACAATCCGGCGCCCTCCTCCCAACTGGCGGACTTTCTGGTGTGATGATCCAAGGACAATGAACCAGAGACTGGTAACAGATCTACATTTTTCCTTTGTCTATTGATATGGGTTTTTTCTGTTTAATAAAGGTTAGAAGGAATGTAGTGTCCCGAGGCGCAGGGTAGCGTTCCTGTCTACCCGCGCCGTCAGGGGTACGTCAGCATTGACGCGTTACGCAACGCGTCTGGTATAAATAAAGGTGGGCGGGGCCGACGGAGTTAGTCGGGACCACGCGGAGTCTAAGTGCGGTGTCCTAGTCATTATTTATGCGGCGGCGCCGCGTGTACAACGAGAGCGCATTTAGGCCCACCACAAAGCCAAAGCTAAAAAAAAACGAGCATGGCAACGAGGGCTGAAAACCTCAAGTAGGGCGCACAATTGGGTGAAGGGTTAACCTTGTTATTAGGAAGGACTCATGTGTGGGGCACACAAAAGGGGGTGAAGGATTTACCTTGTTAATTGGAAAGTTGCTCCGTGGTTCGTTTATCTAACAACGCGCCGTGTAAATCGTACCCACTGTGGCAGAGGACAAACGACAGTCTGAGCCGTATTTAAATACATGCGTGCACATCGGTAATGGCGTGACGGAAAATAAAAAAGTGTGGAAAGACTTTCACAATGGTAAGTAAAAGATAAGCAAGGTATGATCGCTGGTGCAGTGAATGCAATTCCAGCCTCTCATGTGAGTGTTTCTAATGGAGCTCCATAACCATCAGCTTATTAACAGACATGCATTTATTAACAGACTTGGCTCTGTTCGCTGGTATGGTGAGTGCAACATCAGCCTCTCACGTCAGTGTAACTAATGGATTTCCATAACCATGCCCTTACTAACAGGTGTAATCCAAACCCGATGTACTTGCAATCAAAAGAATATACAGTTAATATGAGAAGACAAATTATTCAACAGTGCAAAATAGAAAACAAAGTCAAAACACAGGAATAAAATAACACAGCGAAACAAAACGCAATACATTAATAAAAATACAGTACAATGACAGTACCAGCTAAGTATAACGGAGAACATATGCAAAAGTCTCAAATCATATCATAAGGCTGGGGGACATGTTCACATCCTGCCTGTCAGGTTCTTTATCGAGCGTGCACCAGATACAAAGGGAACTAACAGGTTTACAGACCCCGCATGTCCACCTCTATGCCTACATGGAGCCCCATGTAGGGCCAGGGTGTTAAGGTAGAGTAGCTCACCTAGCCATTGTTGAGGGTGCCTATCTGTCTCGAGATTTCCTCATGGTCATTGCATACGCGGACATTCATTATGTTCGCAAAGTTACCACCGCGTGGATTGGCCTGTACTTTCTCTATGACTCACCACCTAAGACTCTCAGCCGAGTGTCCAGTCCAAAGGAAGTAAAATGGTCCCCCAAAAGAACGCCTTGTGTGGCGCACCTTATCCTGCTGCAATGTTGCAAGATGCGACATTTCACTTTCTGTACTGTTTGTCCTATGTATAAGAAATCACAGGGGCATGCTATTGCGTAGATGACCCTAACCGAGTTGCAGTTGGTGTGTTGCCTCATTGTATGAGTGTAAGTATTGTAAGTGCAGTTCTTAAGTTCCTTAGTCCCAAACTTGTAGTGACCCTGCATAGTTGGAATATTCCATACGGTCGTTTGGTTGTTTCTGGGCCTTTTAGGTAATAATGATTTCACTACATAGTCCCTCACATTTTTGTCTTTCTTAAAAGCATGCATTGGTGGGTCAACAATACCAATCTCGTCTGCCACCAGGTGCCAATGACAATTGACAATCTTCTTGACATCACTGCTTTTAGTGCAAAATGAAGTGGCACAGACAATCCTCTCTTTAATGGATCGATCCTGTGATTTGGGTTCCAAAAGGATCTCACAATGGCAGAACCAGGCACGTTTCTGTGACCTTCTTGAATAGGCTTCTAGGGTATCCTCTCTCACAGAGGCGTTCCACCAGGGAAACGTCGCTCAAGTGAGATATTGGAAGTTTAGCTAACTAACCCCCGGCTTCCCAGTAAATAGAGGAGTAAGGCAGGGGTGCATACTTGCCCCTACCCTGTTAATGCTCTGGTTGCCCATCTTAATGAAGTTGAGAACAACACTGCCCCAAGGCTGGCATGTACTAAGGTACCAGCAATGATGTTTGGGGATGACACATTGTTACTCTCCAAGTCACCCATGGGCATCCAGAGGGTCCTTGATAGTTTTTCCAACTTTTGCAAAAACAGGAAGCTGGAGATAGACACATTAAAGACCAAATTTACCTTCTTCAACTCAGCCAAGACCTCCCGCCCAAACCCCCCCTTAAATTACACCTTGCTTGAGAGGGTGTCAGTATTTGACTACCTAGGTGTCACCTTATCAGAAACGTTTGAATGGGGCCCACAATTGGCTAAAGCAAGCCGGAAGTTAGCTCAGATTGCGGGGGAATCGCAGATGTTTATAGAAACTCCTGTGACAAACCTGCTGGCCCTATAGTAGAGACAGATAAGGTGCAAGCCAGGGGAGCTACATATTATGTGGTCATCGTTCCTCTGATAAACTGACCAAAACAGAGAACAACTTTATGAGGCAAATGCTAGGACTTCCCATCTGCACCCCCCTTATCCCCCTAAGCATGGAGTTAGGAATCAGACCGATAGCAGATGAGATTGGACTTAGGCTACTAACATTGCAGACTGTGGGTGACCCCGGAGCTAGCAGTCTACCAGACAGAGCTAAAAGAGTTATTGAGTCTCCCGGGTCTAGACAAAATATCTTGGCTTATGTACGTTAAGGACCTCTGTTACAGATTGGCTAAACTTAGCTTATGGAGCAACCACGAAGAATCCTGTCTGATAACTTCATGTTCAGAATTGGTAAAAGCTTACTGGTTGCTCAAATTAGCAGATGTCCAGGGGGACTCGGCCTTAGGACACTTGACAGCTAACTTCCTAAGGATTAAGGAAGAGTATCAGACTGAGTCCTTTCTGGATGATATTCAACCCACCTCTGCAAGGAAACTAAATATATATAGTTCAGACTAGGGTCCTTGACGCTTCTGTGCTTTTACCAACAAATGGTCGAAAGTCATTCCCCCTTGGATGCCCAGCTTGCAGCTGTGGGGATGAGTCAGAGCTCCATGTCTTCTTTTTTTGTCCTGGCTATAAACCAGCCAGACAGCGCTGGCTCATCACACTCTGTTAGAACCTAGGATTCATGCACTGTGTGGCGGCATTTAGAGTCCTGAAATATGACTCCCACCCACCCATTGTTTTTGTCGTATCACGTTTTTTAAACTCAATTTGGCACACCCGTAGGAGGTTGGTAAACATGGCACCACATTGATACCTTAGTTATACCATTTTCCATGGCAGTGTACCACCCCCCAATGTTGTAAATGTGTGTATTCCCTAAATTTGAATGCTCAAAAGACGAGAAGAGGTCATCACACACACTAGTTATGAGGTCATTTCATTCAAATATTTAAATTAATGTTCCCTCCCATGATTTCATTTTCCCATGCACTTTTCTTCCACCCGGCAGTGACTGTATCAATAAGAATTACAATGTAATATAACAATTTGTTTAGCTTCCTTCTAAAGGGTCAAGAGGTAAGGTTTCAATGAGCATATTCTAGCAAGTCAGGAGTTGGCCCGTGTTCAATGCCATGGCTTGTGGACTCGGGTGAACGTACAGAATGCGCAGTCGCGCGACCCAAAATGGAGCAACATTGTACTTGATTGGTCCAAACACGAGTTAATAGCAAAGTCAAAAAAGAACAGTTTTAGAACAAAGAATAAATGAATACACTGTATACCACTTATCTCTGCTCAATTCCCATTACTTTATTTTAACTACAACATTAGGGATTAGGCAGAACGAACAATTTAGTAAAAGCAGCAATGCAAGCGTTAGCGCATGAGAACATAGAACAGCCATCTTTAGTTTTAGTGTGCAGAAGCAAAGATTTCCCACCATGCTTAAGAATACGTCATGTCACGTGAGTATGACAGACGCATGCGCAGAAAAGTTCCCGTGTCGTGGCGGCCATTTTAATGCATTCACATTACTGTTTAGTAAAAGCACGTAGACAAGCTTCCCTAGATGCTTCAAATGTCGTGTGGTGCATTGTTAGTAATCCGAAACATGTTTATTAGTGTATTACAGTTCATTTCGAGAGGGTTGAATCGAGGCAAGTCTCTTTACGAGTGAAACCTTGCTCCATTAATCCCCTCTTTGATGATATTTTATATCATCACATATTACAGAAACAGATGCCAACTTTTCAACATTTACTCATTTCTATTTCTTCAAACACTCAGACATCCTGGCAATGCAGATGCCGCTGGATCTAGTGTGGATGAAAAATATGCCACAGCACATCTCATTAAACCAGAAGTTTGGGTCAGGACAGACGATGCACAATTGTTGCGCGCATCACAGAACAAAGCACATTCTTTTGAATAATCAGGCATCCCTAAGGCTGGAGCTGAACAGAGGCAGTCTCCTATTTTAAGAAGGCAGTCATGCTTTTGTCATCCCACTCTACTGGGTCCTTTGCTCTTTTTGTTGTCATGTGTATCAGAGGTTTAGCTAGGAATGCAAATCCCACAATCCACTGCCTGCAGTAACCTACAACTCCAAGAAACATTCTAATTTCTTTCTGTGTCTGAGGTAGATTCATGTTTCTGATTATTTATATTCTTTCAGAGGTAACTCTTCCAACACCTCTTTCTATCTGGTGCCCCAGATATTTTACCGATGTGGTACAGAATTGCAACTTCTCAGGTGCCCTCCTTCTGCTAAATAATTCAGCAATGCAATGGTATCAACAACACAGTCATTTCGAGTCTTAGAAGCCACCAACAGGTCGTCTATATATTGCAACAAGACAGACTGCCCGGGCAAGACTAGAGATTCAAGACATTTTTTCAATATCTGATTGAAAATCTATTGACTCTCTGTGTACCCCTGAGGGACACGGTTTCAAACATAGACATGGACGTCGAATTTGAATGAGAAAATATATCTGCTATCTGGATGTAATGGTGTGGAGAAAAAAGGCATGGCACAAATCTATTACCGTGAACCAACCTCTGCTACCAAAAGAATACTGATAGAGCGTGGGTTCACCTGCTCAGGATTTTCCTTCTAAAGGGTCAAGATTCCCATGAGCATCTTCTAGCACGTCAGAAGTTGGCCCGTTTCAATGCCATGGCTTGTGGACTCGGGTGAACGTAGAGCATGCGCAGTCGCCGGACCCAAGATAGAGCAACATTGTACTTGATTGGTACAAACACGAGCTAATAGCAAAGTCAAAGAAGACCAGTTTTAGAACAAAGAATAAATGAATACACTGTATACCACTTATCTCTACTCCATTCCCATTACTTTATTTTAACTACAGCATTAGGGATTAGGCAGAACAAACAATTTAGTAAAAGCAGCAATGCAAGCGTTAGCGCATGAGAACATAGAACAGCCATCTTTAGTTCTAGTTTGCCGAAGCAAAGATTTCCCACCAAGCAGCACCTGCTCACCACACGCAATATAGCACTTACACGCAACCTATTGCGCAGAATGCACATGTGACATGCCACAGTGAAGCCCAGGCCAAGGGTGGACCTGTCCTGTGCCCATCAGCCCTAGGAAAAGCCAGGGCAGGGCCACTCCCCCTTGGTTTTGGTTGGATGCTATTAGACTTGATTTTTTAAATTTAAATGTTATGATATTAACATTCTTGTTGACAACCCCTCTTTGTCGATTGACTTTGTTTAATGAATGGGTCTTAGTCATCTGGCTGCTTGGATTAGGTTGTCAGATTTTGTGAGGATTGCAGGTTGTTCGTTTTGATTTCAATCATTTCACTGGAAACCTTGATGTCTACTTCCTTATTTACCTCTCCCTGCTCCCTCTGCTTTCCGTTACTAACAGTGACCTCCGTGCATGTAGAGGTCAAGATGGGAAAGTGAAAAATGTGGGGGTTGTTGCAAGTGAAATAGACTTGCCTGAGCAACCGCTCTCTTTAGAACAAGATGTCCTGTCTACCAATATGCTGCCTATCAATATATTTGACCTGCCCACAAAGTAACTGAAAGCTATAGATAAGAACTGTGTTGATTCTCATTAAACTCTGTTGACAAACTCTTAGGAGATTACTTGTTCGCCTGAGGGAGGACCATAAGTCATAATGAAATGTCAGGTTAGATCTACTGGGCAAACCATGGTTGGGGCCTCTGCATTAAAAACAAGATAAAAGGAAAGGGCCTGATCACCCTGAGACAGGACACAGTATTTGATATGGGGCTCCAATGTGGAATTGTATGTGTGACCAGAGGCTCAACTAATTGAAGATTTCACTCCAAGCTCCCATAGCTCCCCTAATAGACAAAAGAACATGTCTCAAATCTACCATCTCAAAATCCCCTAACAGTGACTCTAGTCTTAATATGGTAGCAGAGCATACTAGTACATATACTACTGTGGCCCCCTCTGCACCAATATCGAAGGAGGCTGCTTAGAGGTCTTAGCCGCTTCATCTTGAGGAGCCAAAAGAGGATACTTATACATCTGTGCAGGATGGGGGCTCTCAACTTGTTCAGCCCATGGAAAACCGTGCTGCCAGCCTAAACCATGGGATCATGGAGAACATCAAGCTGCACAGGTCCTGCCCCTTGGCTGAAAATACCACTTGTCTTAACCTCCCACCCAAATGTAACCCTTATGTTGTGTTTCTGGCTAAGGTGCTGTGTTTGTTTCAAACCAAAGAACAAACATATACCAACCTGAAAAAGCAAGTTTGCCATTGGCAAAATAAAAATATGGACTTTGGCTTTGCAGAGTGTAACAATAATGTATTTGTCAGAATGATGGGTTGGATTGGCCCTCAATGTAATGTCTTGTCAGGATATTGTGTGGTTGTCCATTGCAGGAATCGGCCCTGGCTGAACATTTAATTATGTGACATGCTCATCCTCCAATGGATCTTCTGTGTACCGGCTCTACCATTGGGTTATTTTTATAATTTTCATGCCCGACCCCAGCCTGCTTGCAGACACCTCCCTTACAGGCCAATGACCAATCTCAAATCTGCAAGGTGGGGCTTGGTTCATAAGCCAGTGGCTCTTGAAAATAGAGCCCTTGCTCCATCTTTTCCCACCTCCGATACCTTCAGTTCCCAATCTTGCATGGGGGACGTGGACTGACTGGGGTCACAGGGCTGAGAAACAGATGAGGCTGATCGAATTAGGGACTCCTTATCTCTGGTGGCACAGTCTGTTCATGTGGGACCAATTTCTACTTTTAAGAACATGGTAATATTCTAGAACATATGGAGGCTGCATTCCAAATAGGAATACCCAAACTGGTTTCCTTTATTTCTAGATATGATATTATAATTTTGCAGGACAAATGGACAATGGAGAAGATTACTTGGGATGAGTTTGAAGCTTTGATTATTTCAGCAATTGGCTAGGTGAGAGGGAGAATTGGTGAAGGCCTGGCGACAATGGTGTGTATCGCCACATTTTTGACAACCACCCCCATAGCATGTAATCACCCAGGGGTATGTGTTGTTCATACCACCAGTTTTAATTTCTTCATGGTCAACTTTTACAATGCAGTGACAGAATTGGGCTGCTAAATTGAGGTTTTATTTAATGTTATTGGGACACTAAAACACAGAGCACGTTGTGGGTGGGTGTTTAGTAATTGTAAAAGGGGTTAATGCATATATTGGTTAATGTAAAACTACCTCTGACCCTTTTCCTGTGGCAACTTCAGCAGGGCCTGGTTGTGTGATTAACTATAGAGGGTGAATATGTCTGAATAATGTATTGGAATTGAACTTTTATAACTTAGCCAAAATTGGTGGGAGGCAAGAACCATATATCCAAACCTTTAATGCTGGGGACTCGTTATCTTCAGTGGATACAGTGACCATAATCCCACAGACATTACCCTAAATCTACCCTTAGGGAAACAACCTGCCCTGTTGAAAGGAGTAACCAACTTCGCTCTAAAGGACAAGGGAATTACACTCAGATGGAAGTGCATAGATATCCCTTGTGTAAGAGCAAAGGCAGTTAGGTCAAATCTGAGCCTGATTATGGATCATCTTCTATCTGAAAATTGCTCAGCCCTGGAGATTATCACTTCTTTTTAAGCGCTCAATAGACATATCAAATTTCATCTATAATCACGCCCAAATGTGCAGTTGCCACCAGCCTAGGGTGGGTTGCCAAGGAATTTAGGTTCACAGATCAAAATTTGAGGGATGTCTTAAACTTCAGACATAGAGAATGGGATAACATATTTAAAGCTAGACAGCACTATAAGTCTACAATTAATAAGTGTGAGGCAGTCATCAAAGAAGAAGCCGGGAATGCCCTTGCTACTGCTTTTAAGGAAAGGGACTCCAAACAATTTTGGGCAATTGTTAATGATAAACAGCATCCCACCAATACGTGGGCGTGTTTGGGCTCAAATATCCCTCCCCAGAACGTCACTGACCATTTTAAGCATATCTACTCCTTTGAGAACTAAATATCTGATGAGCTTGATGATACCTGTCCCACCTTTCCCATAACAATTAGGTTTGAACTCTAGGAGGTAATAAATACCATCAATGGTAGCCCCTCAAATAAAGCCCAGGGACTGGATGGGGCTCCCGTGGATATGTATAAAGGCAATATTGATCTACGGGCCCCCATCATCAACATTGCTCTGAATGCTGCAGCATCCTGTAAAATCCCTGCCCCCTGCTTCTTGCCAGCTAGCCATCTTTGTACCCAGGTTTAAGAAGAACCCTAGGCAGGATCCTCACTGATATAATCTTGCTCCTTGACTCTGTAGGCATGGTAGCTGGTTGGGTGATCCTTCACGGGATAGAGGGCTAGGATAAGCAGAATGGAGTTCTGAGTAGGGCTCACTATTGTTTTCAGGGAGGCCTGGGGACACAGGAGCAATGCCCCAACCTGGATCCACTAGTGGGAAAATATGCTATTGCAGAGAAATGCCCAGTATACCTTACTTTTATGG
Source organism: Lissotriton helveticus (assembly GCF_964261635.1). Taxonomy (NCBI): domain Eukaryota; kingdom Metazoa; phylum Chordata; class Amphibia; order Caudata; family Salamandridae; genus Lissotriton; species Lissotriton helveticus. Next base: position 1,705,151,461 of record NC_136063.1, on the reverse strand, counting down.
AACTGAGCAGTGCATTTGATGGAATCAACCGATCCAAATTGTGGTCTATTCTTAAGCGGACTTGTATGCTGCAGGATTTGGTTGACTTTTGTGTGCACTGCACTGCGAGGTTTCAGCCAAGGTGAGTTTTGGAAGGACAGGAAATACAATTCATCCCCTTATTCACCTTGGCCCAAGGCATCCGCCAAAGGTGTGTTTTGGCACCAACCCATTTTCTTCTATATATGAATGATTGGTTCCTCATTAGTAACTGATATATTTTAGTCAGGATCAAGGCCTACCCTGTATCAGCATTATTATAGGCTCATGATGGAGTTCTGCTTTCCCACACACCTTATGGGCTTCGGACCCTACTTGATGACTTTGTACTCTTTATGGATAAACTGGATTTAGACATTAACAACACTAAGTAACACTATTTGGTGTACGGCCAGCTGCGCACTAAGGTAAGCTGAATATCGATTAAAAGAACTAATAGGTCAGTGAATTCCATTATCTGGAAGTGATATTTGACAATAATCATATCTTTGTGCCCTATCTTTCCAATTGATGGTCACAATTTAACAGAAAATATATTCACCAGTGTAGGCATCAAACTCATCACACCCTTGCTGGAAATCTATAAACTGCCTAACTATTCTAGCAACTACAGGGCTAGAATATGGTGGTACAGAGACTGTAGCAGCCTCCAGAGGGAGGAAAATCATTTCTGCAGACGGCTTCTTGGCCTTGAACCAGGCCATTCAAAGCACTTTATATATGATGAATTGGGTTTGGCTTATGTCAAGGACCTGATGGGGCTTCATCCCTTCCTTCTCTGGTCCTCCATTTTTGAGCAACCCAGAAGCCTCTTTATGGGCCAGATGTAGGTAAGTTCCATTTACCGATTCTAAAATACCGAATGTTACCGATTCAGTATTTCAGAATCGGTAAATGTTATGTAGGTTAGTATTCAGTAAAGTTTACTGAATCGGTAATATTTGGTAATTACCGATTCGGTAAATACCAAATAGGTCATTCCCATTCATTCCTGTGGGCCTGGAGTCCCATAGGAATGAATGGGATTTACCGAATCGGTAAATACCGAATCGGTAATGGGGGTACACATTCAAGGCTGGCAGGGTGTCACATTGACACCCTGTTGCACCCCTGAATAGTGCATGGGTGCACATGAGGGACACATACATGCCCTGCCACATGGCACTTTTGAAAAAGCACAAATTTGCTTTTTAAAGGTTTTCGATATTTACCACCAACTTTCATTTGGTGCTAAATACCGAATCCTTAACCATGCAATGCACTCATTTGAATCTGAAATGTAGCCACCTACATCTCAATAGCCTAATACCCGTCGGTAACGGACGAAATTCGGTAATTTTGGCCGTTACCGACCAGTATTGCGCTATCTACATCTGGCCCTAAATCATGAAATGTTGTTATTTCGCTATGTTAACCTAAGAATCCCATGGCTGAAATATATACAAACATCAGTGGGAGCCATGGGGAAGGCCAGAGTTATTCTCTAATCTATGTTCCATCCTAAAGGGAGAGTCTGCTAAAATCAAAGACCTGTACTTAAAATAGGCAGTGTCCAATAGGGAAGACAGAGAGGTGATAAGCCCTAACATGAGACAACTGATACATTTACAAACGAGCAAAGGGAGTGATCCATACTTACAATACGTTAACAATATAAGGTAAAGGGCATTATTGACAAAGTTTAGCTTAGGTACAATCAGATGCCATTTGACGTTCATTCTTGGCCAAATTGACCCAAACTCTATCGTGCTTTGTCTCTGTGATGATTCATACTCTCAAACCCTGGAACATTTAATATTTTTCTGTAAGTTTTATGAAGTTTCTAGCAAATTTTGCTTATTACCGATATTTAAAAATCAGGGTTTTAATCAATATAGGCAAGCCCTTTACAATCTATAGATGCTCCTGAATCACTAAATGTCCTATTCTTTGGGAGCCTTTCTAAAAAATGCACTTCATTTGTGCAATTCCACTGCTGCATAGGTATAACGCACTAATGATGAGATTACAGCAAATTGTTTTTGACAATTTGAATTATGCTTGATCGTGTTCTTATCTCTTTTTTTAATATCTTTTATGTATTTTACATCAAATTTTTATATGAAATTGGTGATGGTTCTAGCATTGTATTCATTGAATTCAACTTGCATTTTCTTATACATGATCTTCACTTTGTGGGGTATATTCACAAGAACGTGTGCTAAGCATCATCAAAAAATGCTAACACACCTTTTCACATCGCAGCCTATCGTGGGAAAATAACCCTGTGTCAACGTGGAATTCAAAACACTGCGGTACCATGCGATAGTCCGCAGAAAACGCGGCCAATGTTTGCAATACAACCACCGCGACAGAGATAAAAACACAAACCCCAACACGTAAAAAGACACAATGTGCCCAAATGCGATAAGAAAACAGTGACAACCAGCGAGAGGCCAGCAATCCCCACATGTAATGTGGGAAAAAGCACAAGCACAGCAAATGGAAAATACCACAAAAAAAGACATCAACTGCGGAGTACCACAAATGCACCCTGACCGACTGCAGAGGAAAGCATGAACCCCACAAGCCCCACGGAGGAACACCAAGGAATACAGGGCCCGTGAAAGGCCAATGAGAAGAGGAAGACGGGGTACAGTTGCCAGGAAAACACGATTAGCGCCATGGATGAGCCATAACACCACCACCAAATGTACGTCACTTCCAACGTGTCATTGGCAACAAAGAGGCAAAGATGGCACACCACCTCGGACCTTGTGAATGCTGTTGCATGGCAGAGGAGGACAATGTAAGAGCACAAGAGGCCCTGGACTGATGTGAATGGCAAAACCAGGCAGAAACTCGCTGCCAACACGAAAGCAGCAACGCACCCCGGAGGAGGGGGCCAGCAGAACACCAGGAGCTGAATGACATGGAGAAGATGGTGGCAACAGTCACCAGTCCGGAGATGGTGACAGGAGTCGGGGATACAGACACTGTCCAACAAGACCCGACACCACATCAACAGGGTGCGCACGGATCAGGAAGTGGGAGGACGGGGGAGATCGGCACAATGGCACACATGCACAATTAAGCAGAGCACACTGCACATCCACAATAACTCAGGATCATGTCCTTGATCCCACGGGAACACTTCAGCACACACACAAACACTAAGTAGTCCCACGTACACCATGTGCCTAAAGGGGGACACACACAACACATCAACGAGCACACAACCAACACATGCACACGTGTGAAACACAGCAAATACGCATATACGTCAGCCACACTGACAATGCAGGAGACACCACATGATGAGTAGCATGGCTGCAGTCCAACCACCATGACACTGTACACGGCACGACACTGAGGTGGCTGCATGCAGACCACAGCCAGAAAGGAGCAGGTCACACACGGACACAACCACCTGCACAAACAATCCCTGACGTCAACAACACATCTGTGGACAAACCATGCCCCAGAGTCCAAATCGACAAAGAGCACAAGTTACCCATGTCTGCAACATCTCAGCACCGTGGAAGCCCAGAACTGACAGGCACACCGCATAAAAGGGACCAGTGGCAGACAAATCAGAGCCACAGGAGCGAATCACCCACCGTGCAGAATATGCACATAAGTATAAGTGTACCTCGACATTGACAACATCTTGTACAAACAGCAACACCTCCACAACAGAAAACAGGACAGAACTGGTGCTGCAAATGTGCACAACATGTCAAATAAGTTATCTGGCACAGCAGGAAACTGTGACATGACAATGTTCAAGTACAACCTGTAACCTTCATATATGTTTTTGGACATTGTATACTGTCCCATGATTGCCAGGGACGGCCACAGTGTCACATACTCATGAGAAGTAATTGTCAATGACGGTGTTCCTATGGGCCATTCCTGCCGCAGCTGCAGTGGGATGTGGACCACCTGCCCCATCGTCCCCATCATCGTCCGGTACTTCTGGAACTGGGATCCATGGGGCATTGGTGCATACACAGATGTTGTGCAACACACAACTTGCAACAATCATCTTGCACACGATGTCCGGGCTGTACAGGAGCTTTCCACCTGTGCCAATCATGCACCTGAAACGTGACTTCAATATGTCAAATGTGCATTCAACGATGCCCCTGCTGTGTATGTGGGCTGCATTGTACTGTTTCTAGGCGGGTGTGTTCAATTCTCGAGGGGTGTCATCATCCAAGGCAGAGCGGATATCCTTGATCACCTGTGACAGTGCAGGGAGAAAAGAGTCAATACTTGGTTCGGCAGGATATGATGCCAGACCCACTAGTCCAGTGATGCCTTTGCTGGCTGTGTGTGGGGTGAGTGTAAGCCAGCCTTCAGGGAGTAGCTGGTGCTGGCAACAACTCCAACAGTCATAAGGCACTCAGAAATGCAATCTCAGAACAACAAGGGGGGGATGACATGAGTCACATAGGGTTAGTGGCTCTGGATGCACATTGGCCGACACGGGCCCACCGCCACGGGACACTGACCTGCGGGAGACTGGGGTAGGGTCATGAGGGCAGGGCAGGGTCTCGTATGTGTCATAGGTGCCTTCTGTGGAGTGTCTCGGGGGAGAATGGGAGGTCTGCCCCCAGGGCATAATGCAGAGGGCACATGCCAGCTGTGTCTGGCAACATGGCAGATATGCATGACACAGCTCATGCCAGACACCAAGTCCATACCTGCCCGTTGCTGATGACAACCCCCAGGCCACAGGCTCAGACACCAACGATGTTCCGCCGGAGGTTGACGGTCACTCACGGCGCACAGGGTTAGTGGCATCTCATGTCTCCGGCTTGCGTTGAACAGGGTAAGTGGCACCACGTGCTTGCGATAGGGAATTATGCCTCACTGATCGAAGGGAATCTGGTGCTGTGGCCACTGCCACAGGCTTGGGGTCAAGACCATTCAGGACTCAGGACAGAGTTTCACATGTGGGACCTACTGGGACGAAGAGGAAACCGGGGGAGTATGTCAATGAGAAAGGAGTGGGGGTCATGGGGGTCAGCGATGGTCTGCGGGGGCTGCAAAGGTCGTGGGCCTGGGGCTTGCACCGGCATGTGGTGGACCCTCTTTGACACACGACAGTGTCGGCAGGTGAGCAGTGTGACCAGGCAGGCCTGGTCTGGGTATCAGCATCCTTGGGTGCAGCAGGCACACAGGGTTGTAGGCCCCGCTGCTCACAGCGTTGGCCTCGTGGCGGATTGCGAGATGCCGCCCTGTCAGTGACATTGGCTTTTCTGGCAGAGAACCATGCTCGGTGCCACTGGGTTTTTGTCCACACCCCTGCACAGCCCTGGAATACTCAGGGCCAACCCACTACAGTCACGCACACAGGGGGGGAAGCAGCGAGCCTCATTTACGCTATCTGAGCCACGGCCTGGGGTGACATGGTTGCATCCACTGTTCACTACTCTCCAATCATCAGCAGTTGTGGTCTGCACGGACATATCTGTGGTTTGCATACTCATGTCTGTCCTGCACATCCACACCTCACTTGTCGTTGTGTACATTCCCATTCACAGGTCACTTGCATACTTCGCACATGGCTGCATTCTGCATCTACACACGTTTGGCTGTTGTGTGGCTGTGGTGCCATGATGTAGCAGTATTGTGTGCAGAGATAGCCCAGGATGACCATAGAGTAGTGTTGTCGTGTCTGGCAGGTTGGCATGTTGATTGACATGTTGTATGTGCTTTTGTCACATGTGCATTCCCACAGTTGTGTGTTGTGTGATGGTGGCTTTGAGGTGTGTGGTGTGTTGATTTGCCACTTACCATCGAGCAGTCCAGTTGCATATGTGCCATCCCGAAAGCGCTGGTTGATGATAGACTGTCGGAAGATGTAGGAATCGTGCACACTGCCGGGTTAGTTTTCGACGACAGTGGTGAAGAGTCGCCGGTGGTCCACTATTGCCTGCACATTTATGGAATGCGTGTGCTTTCTGTTGCGGTAGTGGTGTGCAGTATCCGCAGAGGGCACAAGTGGGTCATGTGTGCAGACTATTGGCCCCAACACGGCTGTGAATCCAGCTATGGCATAGAAGCCTTGCTTGGTCTCCTGCTGTTCCTACGCAGTGTGGGGCAAGTGAAGGTACTGGGGTATGAAGCTGAGGATGGCATCCAGGACAAGTGTGATGAACTTTGATAGAGCTGGCTGTGAGACTCCTCTGTCACTTGTTGGTTGGAAAGTACCAGGTACAGCACAGCTAGCAGCTTTGTCTGCGGAGGGATGTTGGTTCTCCGCTGTGTTGGGACCGTCAACCTGTGAGCGATGTGGGTCATGATGAGGAGGATGGTTGTCCTTTTGAGCCAGTTGTGGGCAATAACTTCCGTGAGCATTAGGTCTGTTATACTGGTGCGTTTTCGGTAGGTCCGCTGTCTTACTCTGCGCTGCCTCTATGTTGGTCTGGGGGGGGGGGGGGTGGGTCTGGGTCCTGGGGGTGGTTGCGGTTGTGGTGGCGGTGGGTGTTGTGGCCCTGTTGGGGCTATGAGCTGCATGATGAGTAGCTCCATGGTGTTGTTTGTTCTTCGGGTGTGGCTGCGTGTGGGGCTCCGTTGCATACTGCAGGTAGTCGTCCGGCTTTACACCTGCAGGAGGCATGTGTTAAATACCTGCTGCTACCCTGGCTTATCGCGTGGTTTTGACTCGCATCATGGATCTGACAGTTCGTTGTGAAAGTGTTGTTGTATTTTCTTTGTGTTTTTGCATGGGAACGTCTATTCTGCATCTCATTAGGGTTAGTTGGTGGTGTCCACCGTCGAGATAAATGTTGGGGCAGTTATTGCGGGAAAACTCGTGATGTCTGCAGTTTGCCCCAACTTGTGAATGGGGTGTTAAATCTATCTCCACTTTGATGCCTTAAGGTGGGGATAAATAAGAGATAAGTCCTTGTGAATATCCCCGAAGTCTGTGTACCTAGCACACATAACGCACATTTCTAGGCACATGACTGGTGCCTTGTCCTTTCTACATTACTTACATTCCTATAACTAGGATTCCATTTTAGGGAAGAAGCTCACACTTTACTAAACTAACTTAATAAATAAACAAATAAAGAAGAGAACTCAGTGTAATTAGGCAGTTTTTCATTTCAAGGTTTTTGGCACAGGAAGAATATTATTCTGTATGTGTCTGCCTTTATTATTTACACAGAAAGCCCATGAACTATAGAAGCATACAGGTATGACAATTACCTTCCTCACTTAATGCATATACTGAGGCAAATGTAAAAAGAAATGTGTTTTGTGGTTGCTAAAATCAATTACAATATAAGCAAATAAATATCATGGAATATAAAAAAAGATTTGAACAATTATTGAGATTTAAAATTCAGGGAATTAAAAAAAATTAAGTGACGTATTCAGTTAGCAGCATATTAGGAATTGGTCAATAAATTGCTATATGTTTAAGTAGCAGCATCTTGCAGTCTGTCAAGTTCGACTTTGATTGAGTTCATGTATTTGATACATTTCTAGATAAAAGACCTTCCGGCGGTATTAAAACAACGTTGCCGATCGGAAGATTTGAAGCCTTGAAAAAGTGACTACGTCCAAAGACAGAAATCTTCACAGCGCAAAACAGCCAAAAGTATTCAGCTACTGAGATAACTTCCCTGGGCTCAAAATTCGTATTCTCCTGGTCCGCGCTTTTCCCTTCAAAATCAATGGTTTCACTGGGCTTTCTTCCATCACCTGCACGATGATATAGAGTCCTCCTTGGATGCAACCTGGTGCCTTGCCCCTCTGAAGGATTTGGCTTTAAGAAAAAAGACTCAGGGTCTGATTTATTATTTGCCAATCGGCCTGTCATTCTGACAGGGGGATGGAGTAAATAGCTCTTTCTCCATCATGGATGGACCATCCATCAAATTTGTAAATGTCTGATAATCATGTGGTCATTTATAATTAGGCTGTCCTGTTTTCAGTTTCTATTTTTGGTAAATTCTGGTGGAGTTTTTTCAGTGTTTTCAATATCTTAAAAAACAGTTGTTATCAGTGGTTACACATTTTCACGCCACTAAAAACAACAGAAAAAGTGTTTTTCCGGTGTTTATGGAACATTTTGCTTTCATCATTGTTTGCTTTCTGCACTGAAAGAACATGGTATATAGACAGTGTACGTATAGTGTATATGAGGTCCAAAGAGATTTTGCTAATTAATCTTATTGTAGTACACCATACAATACTTCTTCAGTGAGTCTTTGGTCATGTGCGCCCGTGCTTTCCTTCCCATGTAAACTTCTGTGAAAAGGCCCTCTCAGCATTCATAGCCCCTTGGGCTGAAAACCATCAGCTAAGGGACACAGTTGGGATGACTCTTTCTTTGATGCCACATAAAGCACGAAATGATAAATATTTGTGTTTTAGTTCCTAGGCATAAGAAAACAGTGCACCAGAATCGACTAAAAAGTCAATAGCATCCCTCATTAACTCTGAAGATTGTAAAGATGCTTTCAACATACCCTCTAACAAGTGGCAATGATCTCCTTCAGGGAATCACTTCAGCTTGGGTATCAATTTTGACAGGTCATCACACAAAGTTTTTTATATACGTAGCTGAATCAGTTATTATAGGTTTAAACCTAAAACCCCACAGCCTATTTATAATGCATTGGCAGAAACAGACATCATGGTGGTTCCTGCCAATACATTTTGCTGATAAGTGCAGGGCTTAATCAGTATATCAAATAAAAAATATAATGTTCCCTCATCATGGGGCTCATCTCCCACGGCGAGGGGATTATTATTAGCATGTTACTGTCCCTCACAACCAGAGACTGCCTGGAAGTGACATACATAAAAAAATGACTATATGCCACCCTTCCTGATTTAGGTGTCGATTAGGATGGCGGACGGACTTGCGTCCGTCCGCCACCCTGAGGTGGAGGGACCGTCCGCAAGGGCAGCGGTGTTTCCTCCATGCCAATTAAGATGTGACCGCCACCCTGGCAGTCACATCCTGTATCTTTAACATTGCGTCGGGTGCTGCTTCAAGCAGCACCCGCCGCAATGTTAAAAATGCATGCATTGCATTTGCATGCACAAAGCGGCAGGCACCGCGCGGTGCCTGCCGCTGTGTGCATGCATATGCAGGGGGGTACCATAGGTACCCCCCATGTGTGCCCCCACCCCCCCTTCACCCTGGAGGCCCGCAAGGGCCCCCCAGAAGCAAAGGTCCACATGCTTTTCCACAGCGGAAAAACCGCCGCGAAAAAGCATGTTTACACACGCTTCCTAATTTGGCTGGCGGTGTCTTGCAGACACCGCCATCAAATAGCGGTCTACACCCCGCGGATCAGCGGTGGACGGACCTGCCGTCCGCTGCTGATCCCATTGCCATCCTAATCTGGCGGGTGGTGTTGGCAGGGACCACGGCGGTGAATCCGCATCCTCCGGGCCTGCGGTGCCTTCCACCGGCCCGGAGGATGAGGATTCACCGCCATCATAATCGACCCTTTTGTGGATGGAGATATAACCATTTCTAATGCGGTCCCTATTTCATTAGGCTATTTGAGAGGTTTTGCTATGGTGATGTCAGGGAAGTCAGCGCTGTAGCCAAACCTAAGGTCCACCCACATTTAAATTGGACAAGCGGACCATTATGTTGGTGGTAAGGATTCTCCATCACTGTTGCGACAGAGTATCCTTAATACCACCAAATAAATCAGTCCCTAAATCTCAAGATAAATCTTCTGACCTGGTTGAACCTGGTTGGTGTATCTGACCTGCCCTCCATTACAGCTGGCCTAACATTGTGCCTAGGTCCTGGTCTACCACAATCAGTGACTACCATTAGTGTCTGCTTCATTTTGAAGCTATTTTTACATAAACTAAAATTGTGATGTAACCAATCTGAGACTCACAAATGTTAGCGAACAGACATACTGAGTCAGTATTACGGAATCGCAAATACTGACTTGCAACCGGGATGTATAAGTGAGTCGCAAATAGCGAATGGTGGCTATTTGGCTAATTGGCACTTGAAATTTTCCACCAATTCAAACCAGGTGGAAAATGGGTGCCTATTTTTAAATAAGGCCCAGAATGCACCACAGCTGTCCACAGTGGCTGACCTATACCTGATAGCAAGGAGGATACACATACTGGCTGCTTAGCAAGAGAGGAGGCGGCGATAAGAAAGAATTTCCCAAGCAAGGCTGACCCTTTTCCAACAAACGGAAGAAGAATTTTATGACCAATACAGGCTAGGTAGCAATTCCATTCTGAAGTTCACACACCTTCTAATGGCAGGGAAAGCAGTACTCTGAGCAGCATTTCCATCCCCCCATCCCCACCCATGTTCAGGTGTGTTTTTCTTTTGTTGTCCTCATTTGCCTTAGCCCTCTTAGGAAAAGCACCGACCACCATGCGTATCTTTCCTGAACAAGTTCAGGGATCTTTATATGGATTTTAATCCAGACCAAGACTGGATCAGATAACCAGCGGAAGGAGCATCCAGAGACAGAGGGTAGAACATTTTACTCCACCAAGGTATTTTTCAACCTGTCGGACCATACTGTTTGCCAGGGAGACCTAAGGAACTGGCCCATGGAGCTGGAAAAAGGCATAATCATAGGACCCCGGAAAAAAAAAATCCTACTTCCAACATACCAGGAGATCCCAAAATGCACACCTTTTCATACTGCAGGATCTAGCTAAGTCCACCCTAGATACCTCATAGAGCGAAGTCAGCCAGCCTGAGTGGGATGGAGCAGCACGGTCTACCCAGAATTTACATATTTCTCTTCTGGCCATGAGGATTGCGTAAAAAAGAAGAGATCTGGCTTGGCTGAAGATGATTAAAGGAAGAGTGATAGTCACTGAGATCTTCAAGATGGAATCCAATGTCTTCTTCACCTCGTCGCAGAAGGGGCTGATTACTGGGAAATCCTTGAACATATGAACATCCAATGCTTCTGGAAGGCCACATTTATTGTTTACTTTTCCAGGCTGAAATTTCAATAGTTTTAGAGGAGAAAAGTATGCCCTATGCACTGTGAAAAGATGGTTTCGTTTCAGCTAGGCAGTTTTTACTATTTTATGCAGTAAACTAAATGACTCCATCCAGACCTGCGTACACTGAGAATTTAACTGATCTCCCCATAACTCATCGGCAAGTTTGAAGTCGCCATCTGCCTCCTCCTCGATTGCCCAGTACCAAAATGCAACCTCCTTCCTACCCCCTGGCCTCGCCACAAGGAGTTCCTCAATATTAATATCCTTTCCCAGAAGAGTATCCATCCTGGACTGTGCCTGCGCCCAACTCTTCATCTGAATATATTTAAATCTGGAAAGTCCTGGGCCCACTAATCCCCGTAGATCTTCCCAGGACAAGATAGAGCGCCCTCCCAACAGGTCTCTCCACTTATAGATGCCCGAGTCCCTCACCGGGATGATCAAGTTATCCTGAAAACATGGTGGTGTACCTGGGGAGTCCCACATTGGTGCGAAATTTGAGAAGTAGCTAAGCCCATCTTTCCTTCAGGTGTTGTGCTCATAACATCCATGAGACACTGGAAGTTCCGAGGACGTGATGACTGTTGCAGGAGGGGTGTCTCAAAGTGCTCTCTCACGTTTCTTTAGGAGATTCCTAGATTCCATGCTTATCTACATCCACAAGAGTTAAAAAAGAAGTGGTTCTGTTGGGTAAAAAGTACGTTACTTAGTGGTGCTCTAAATGCACTTGTTAAAATTGGGTAGCAACCTTTTCAGGTGCCTGTAAGGTAAAACAATTTTCCTTGAATTGGAAACATAGATCTTGATGCTTTGTACTGTTTCTATTTATCAGAACTAAATCATTCATAGATAATCACAGTAAATGGCGGCTGTCAACATGAGATCAATATTTACATAGATATGTGGTGATCGTGTGACATAGGTGTTCAGTGCTCAACAGGTGTACCGTATATAAAAGGTGGTTGAGGTTTTTATATACAGGTGAGAGATAGGCCAGTTGATGCTTTAACACCAATGACTCCTATTCCTTTCGTTATGTAGAGTCTTGGTTAGTCTGGGCCTTGAGTAATCGTCGACGTTTCAACCCTAAATGTGATCCAGTCGGTGGTCATGCAGGGTCTTCATCAGGACAGTGCGTCGGGAAGGAGATGGTGCAACCTAAAATCATAAAGAAAGGCACGTATCAATGGGCTGGTGTGCTCAAAGAGATGCACAGGGGGTTATAGGGCGGTAGTACTCACCCTAGAGGGGCCAGACAACGTCTTGGCCGAGGTCAGGGGACACTTGCGGAAATTCAGAAGACGGGCCCAAGCGGTAATTGCTCTACAGGGGTGAAATAAGTTGTTCAGAAATAGGACCACTCGGAGAAAGCAGCTTAAGTGTGCCGCTGTAAGAGTAATGGAGGTTTGAAGGTGACTGAATCAATGTTAAGCTTTTGGTGAAATTACCCCTAGAACACATGGGATGTGGGTGGCGGTGACTCGGGGATGTGACCATGCATACACCACTGCGTACGTTACTGCCGCACACGAGGCCGCCCCACGCTCCATCGCGCACTTTGCTGCCTTACTTCTTGCTTAAAAGCATGACCACACGTACACCCCTGTGCCTGATGCAGCCTCACATTACGCCATCCAACAATGTCCTCGAGTCACCGCCACCCACATCCCACGTGTTCTAGTGGTAATTTCTTCAAGGAAAATTGTTTTACTTTACAGGCACTTGAAAAGGTTGCTACCCGATTTTAACGAGTGCATTTTGAGCACCACTAAGTAACGTACTTTCTACCCGACACAACCACTTCTTGTTTAACTCATCCATACCCAGGTTCTGAAGGACACAGGGCTACCCCACTATTGTTTAACCCCTATCTACATCCACAGCCACATCTACCTGCCCAGGAAGGCACTGGAAATACAAAGTACAAAACTGCAATTTTACCAGATCACCAATTTTCCCCATGTCAGAGGGGGTATAGATTGGATGCATGTGTCCATATGCCCACCATCCTACACTAAATATCTAACAGGAACTGGAAAATACGCATTCTCTTAGCAATCAAGTGGTATGAAATGCCCACAACATGATCGCTGATATAGTGTCACAGTATCCAGGAAGCACTCCCGACTCATTAATTTTTAGGCACAGTGGAATTCACAGACAACTGGAAATCGGGGAGTTTGATGACAAACATTTATTAGGGACTGAAAATAAATGTTAAAACATATTTGCAAATGCCCAATCCACACAAAATGCTTGTTGCCTCACACTAATGTATGTTTTTCAGGTGACAGTGCATATGTCCTATGCGTCAGGATTCTCACTAGGGCTGGGTGGAATTTACAAGTGGAACGCCGCAAAGTGGCTAAAAAACTCCACCGTGCTACTCAAGTGGCGAAGTGCATTAGGTTGCATCGTTCCACAAATTTTTAGCGCTTGGTGTTTGTCCCGCGCAAACTGCATCATGCGCAGGGAAAGAGGAGGCTGCATCTTTCTGCCGCTTGACATATTTTCTACTCGAGCTGCAGCTTCCTCAACAAGAATGGATGGTTTCTCTTTTAAAATAAATAAGTATTCTTTATTGTGGATTTTCAACCTTTTTTACAATAACCAATATAATCAAACTGTGCATAATCAACTTCAATATATCAGTAAGAGACTAGGATAAAACCAGCAGTAGTAAGACACAAATGTAAACAACAGACCATTATTTAAAGTGCAACATGCAGAATAAATATTATGATGGAGCTATCAGTAACAAATATTACCAAAGCTTCCAGCCTTTACACATACCAGTCCCTTCAGTACAGCAATAATACAGTAATAACCTGGACTTTCATCATGGAAATACAGCTCATACTCATTATATCAAGACAAAATTCAGCTGTAAATATCAGACTGTTATTTAATGTGCAAGGTGCGGAAATTTAATAAGCCAGGCCAATCCCTCCTGTCTGTTCAAGCCCCTCAATTTTCTAATCTGGATAAGGGTGCCCATATTAAGTGCCATTAAGCTAATAGATGGGCAAGCAAGTGCTGAAACTAAGGAGGTTGTAGATCAAACCACACTGTAGCAATTATCAGTATAAAAATCATCATAGCAACAACAAGAAAAAAATGTATGTCCGAGTTGATTTCTCGCCAATAACCCCGAGTAAGATTACCTTTGGACTCAGTAAGACTGTAATAGCTATGTTAGTGAGGAGAAGGTTTTGTATTTCATTCTTAAGAAGATTCAAAGATGGACACGTTGCGAGCATGTGAACAATGTTGGCCCCAAACGTGGAGCAGCGTGGGCACTATGGCCGAGATGTAGGTAAATGTGAATTACCGATTCATAAATACCGAATTTTACCGATTCGGTATTCATGAATCGGTCAATCAAATGTAGGTAGAAATACGGTAACAAATACCGAATCGGTATGATTCGGTTTTTACGGATTCTGTAATTACAGAATCGGTATTTGTCATTGATTCCTATGGGCCTTGAAGCCCATAGGATTCAATGGCAGATACCGATTCGGTAATTACCGAATCGGTAAAACTACAGAATTTACAAGGGGGACAGGGTGTCAGTTTGACACCCTGTTGCATCCCTGTTTCTGGCTTGTGTGCCATGTGACATGCCACATGCCACACAGGGGTACATGCACAGATGTGCATGTACACAGGAATTCGTTATTTACCATGGAATAGTATTCCATGGTAAATAACGATTCGGTAAGTGCCACCTACATATTGATTTACAGAATCGGTAAATTTACCGTTTCAGTATTTGACCGACTCTGTATATTTATCGAATCGGTAAAATTACCGATTCTGTAAATCAATGGCCCCCTACATTACAAATCCCAAATACCGGTCGGTAGCGGCCGAAATCGGCCGTTACCGACCGGTATTTGGCGAGCTACATCTGGCCCTTAGTACCTAGCCACAAGCTCCACTTTGCAATTTTTACAAGTGTATAAGAAAACATAAAACAAGTTTTAAAAGACTTCACTTGCAAATTGGTCGACATTATCACAGTTTGAGATAAGCTGAGACCTTTCGCAAATTCATTTTTAGTAATCATCAACTTACCCTGCCATGTAACACAAAGTTTATCAAGTTCATCTTTCATTTCGCTGTTCAACATCTGATAGATTGACCCAATGCGGATTGAAATCTCTGTTATTACCCTATCCACCAGAACATTCTTATTAAAGTCACTTGGGACCCCCACTTTCTGCTGAAGATAGTCTCTTACTTGCAGGCAATTAGAGAACGCTTTGTTGTTAATGCCGAATTTTAACTATAACTCATCAAACGAGACAAGACCAGCTGGGAGGAAAAAAGGTACCCAGTTTCTCTATACCTGCCAAATACCATACATGCATACAGCCGTCATTAAAACTTCCAGGGAGGTTTGGATTATTTAAGATCGGCATATAGAAATTCAGTCTCCTCAGACCCCAGCAGTTTCCGTATTGCGATCCAAGCTGTTCCTGTGCCCAAAAGGCACTTGAACCTAACTTCTTTGTAGTAGCTATATTCCACTTGCCTCAGCAAACACCCCCAAGCCTCTTTCCCAAGCAGTTATTTAATTATGTAAGGTGTAGCATTTGGCAAAGCCACTTGTGGAGGTTCCATCAGTAAAGTCCGGCTATACTGCAATACTGAAGGCCAGTAATACAGTCTAAGGTTTGGGAGAGCCCCCCCTTTCTCTTGGGAGTGAGTGATAACTCATCGCTTTTCTTAGCTTAGAGTAGGCCCATTAAAATATGATAAATACTGCCTCAAAGGTTTTAAAACATTCACTAGGGAATTCCACTGGAATTGCTCCAAAAAAGTATAAAAGATTTGGAAAATAAACCATCTTTATCAGGTTGCAGAAACCTATCACCGTAAGGTGCAAATTATTTAACCTTGCCAACCCTTTCTTAGTTCTCTCTGCCAGAGGTTCTAGATTTAGATTAACAATAGACTCCACTTTCGAAGAAATGTAGGCCCCCAAATATAATGCTTTTTCCACTACTCTTTTATCCACCAAGGCAATCTTCTCATTGATGACAAACTGTGTCTTTTCCTTATTTAGCGAGAAATTAGGCATACCCCCAAACACAGCTGCTTCTGTCTCTATTGTCTTAATAGCTGCTTCAGGGTTAGGCGTTAAAACTGCCAAGTCATCTGCATATGCCAAGATCTTAGTTTTATGGCCATGCAAAATTATTTGTAGGCGGAATAGCAGTGCTTTGCACTATTTTCCTTAAAAAGGATCAATATACAGCGCAAACAGGAGTGGCAAGCAAGGACACCCCTGTCGAGTTCCACAAGTGATTGCCACTGATCCTGTCATGCTTCCAGAGATGCATACTTTAGCTGTGGGGTTATGATACAAGACCTTAATTCCTTGCACAAACCTGGGCCAGAGTCCTTGGCGTGCATTACCTGCCATAAGAACTTCCAGGAGACCCTATCAAATGCTTTTTCGGCATCTATCAAAATCAGAGCCATAGGGTCTTCAAACACTTCCACTGCATCAAAAAGTGATATCACTTGCCAAATGTGGTCAGTGGTGTCCCTGCCTGCGATGAAGCTGTGCTGTTGGTGAATTACCAATCTTTTGATGAGTTGAGCTAATCACACTCATAAAACCGTAGAGTAAATCTTTGAGTCACCATTTATTAGCGGAATTGGCATATATGAGCTAGGTTCGGCCAGTGGTTTATCCTTCTTGAAAAAAAAACACTATTTTAGCCACTGTCCAAGAATCAAGCAGCGTAGATCTATTAAATATATGGTTAAAAGTGTCAGCATCTGAGCTGTCAGCTCGGGGGCAAATATTTTACAACATTATGAGGGGATTGCACCCAAACCAGCAGCTTCTTCCAGAGGGAGGGTAGAGATTGCTAGTAATATCTCATCCCATGTTAGATTTTCTTCTGGGGCTTCTCGCTCCTTTGTGGATAATTTAATTGAAGGCACTGCTTCCAACAACTCTTTAATTTGCCTGAGGCAGACCGAATTTTCCTCTGTATAAAAGTTTTGATAAAACACTTGAAATGCCTCTCTGATTTTATTAGCGTCTGTAACAACCCCAAGAACAGGATCACATATTTCTCTAATCTCACTATTAGTACACCTCTGCCTTGCTCTTACTGCCAGATGGTGCCCTACCTGATCGCTCCACTCATCAGATTTTTCCTTTCAGGCAATATACTTCGCTGCTGCCCTATTTGCAAAGATCGCCTCTAAGTCTGCCCTTGAGAGTGTTACCTTAGTTTGTGCTTCCCGTACACTCCCTGCGTGTTGTATGTCCTTCACTAGACTTGGCTGTTGCAAAGTTAAATTGCTTTGCTTGAATCATCTGTCTATCTTACTTTCCTTTATTCAGTGAGAATTTTAAGGTCTCCCCACATAGGCAAGCCTTAAATGTATCCCACACCGAACTCACAGAGGCGCTGCCATTATTCTCATCGAAGAATATTGGGCTCCACCTACTGATGTGCTTACAGTACTCCTCATCGGTCAGCAGGGCAAATTCGAATCTCCATGAGCTTAATGACTTTCCCCCTAATCCCTGCAGCACAAAAAACAAAAGGATTGTGGTCCAAGGGGAACTGAGGGTATAGCTCGATTTGGCAAGTCGTGATAAACTTGTTAGATGAAAATAAATAATCAAGGTGGGCATTTGTACCATGTGGGGCCCAAAAATATGTGTACCCATCAGCCATCTGATTCTTTCTATGCCACAAGTCTACCAAACTGTGATCTTTACATCTCCCTTTAAGGGTTTGATACACCTTCGGCTTCCTCCCGGAGTACAGTGACAGTCCGCATATATCAAAACGTCTGGGAGATTGAGATTAAAATTCCCACACAAAACTATAAGTAGAGGGCGACGCTTTAGTTCCTTAGATAGCTGTATTAGAAAAGAGGGTTTATTGAGTACGCTACCATAAACTGAGCACAGCGTGAATTTACCTCCACAGGGTGAGTGACAGACTACTGCTACCATCTCCCCCTAGAATTGGACCCTATTTGTGAGATTTTTTGCAGGGTTCCTTGGGCCAGAACTGCCACATCTGCTGTGCGAACACCTTGTGAGGTACTGGCTACGTGTCTATAGCCCAAGAAGGTTAGAATATCCCTCTGTGAAGCTTCAAGGAGGCAGACAATTTCCGCCCTCAGGAGTTTTAAACCTAGGGAAATTCTAGCTTTTTTTAGGGTCATTTAAGCTGCACATATTAATAGATGCGATATGAATCATTTGCCTGTCATTCGTTAACTAATTTTACACTGCATCCTAAACACCAACCCCATCAGAATTGAAATATCAAAGTGATCTCCTCTGTAGACCACCACCCAACCACTAAGCCTCTTTTTTGCTCTTGCCTTGGTCATATCGGTTTTCAAGCCTCTTCCTTAGCCTCCTCCCCCTGGCAGCCTCCCCCTTCCCATCACCCACCCACCGATACCACTCCATTGAGCAACAAGGTCTAGCCTGTATGATGCAATTTAACATAACAAATCCCACACCCCGGGCACCTGCCACCTACCCCATAACAACCAGGATTGTCCCTTCCAAACTACTTTCAATTTTGCTGGATTTTGAGGTACACTTCACCTGCACCTAGCTTCTGAAGGGGTGCAAACATCTGCCTTAGCCGCCATTTTCGCTCTACCATAGCTTGGACTGAATCTGGCCATGCAAAGAAGGTGATTCCCTCAAATTCTCTTCTAGCATTAGGGCGAGCCAAATCAAAAATACTTTGTCTAAAAAGAAAAATTTCAAAATAAACCAACATAGCCCTAGAATATGCGTTACAGACTGCCTGTTGCTTTTTGGGAGTTAGGGGGAGTTGGTGCACCCTCTGAATTTCCCTGTCCCAATCCCATCCCGTAAGATCTGGGAATGCACTCTTTAGGAGTTTGAAGATGTAGTCTCTGGGGTCCCCTCCCTCTCTCCCTTCTGGAATACCCAATTGCCTTAGATTGTTCCTTCTTTGCCTGTTCTTGTATTCCTCAATCTTCCACATAATCTCTGTGAGCTTGGGGTCTTGGAGTTCACTGTCTTTACCTCAGCGACCTCTTTTTTGGGAGTATCGGTTCGTGCCTATACACTGGTCATCCGGTCAGAGATCTCAGTACAAATGTTACTTATTTTCCTGACTGCTCATTGTATTTTCTTAGAGGCCTGCCATGCCTGTCGATTGTCCGTCCATATTTCTGCCTGAATCTGTTTAATCGTGACCAAAATAAGAGCTGTTGTAATTCTGGTGGAGGCATCCTCCATACTCTGAGCTGGATTGTCCAGAAGTTGAGCTGCGGAATAATCCCATCTTAGTCTGGGGTCCCTTTCTTAGAGGTCTCTTTCCGGTCCTTGCCAGTCTTATTAACACTTGATAGAGGCCTTTTTCTTGCTTCTTTATCCTCCTGATCTATTTTTCCATCTAGTAGAGATAACTGATCTATCCTGAGAACTACTACTAGATGACATGGAATGTGACGAGGTTGTCAAACCTACATCACGCATTGAAGAATCCGAGTCCTCGGTTAAGGAGAAAAATTTCTCGACACCCCCAGTCGGATCGGGTGAGGCCAGCAATCTAGGGACCCCAGAGAGTCAGAGCCAAAAGACATGGGTCTGCTTCAATCGGTTAAAGAGGGTGGTAAACTGTGAGTGTTTTGCAACCTCAATTGGGGTTGCAAAACATTCTTACATGGCTTGTCGGTTCGCTATTAGAAAGAGAATGCCCCTTCCAAATAGGGATTTGCAGTGAGTCGCAAAATATTTGCGAGTTACAAAATGGTGCTAGTATATGGCCGAAAAAACAAATGTGCGGAGGGTCAAGAGGGGAAATAATTTATAGACCTGTCAACTCATGCCCCTATATTCAAGATATTCAACACAGAAAGAGAAGACCAGGTCCAAAGTGGTGTGCTGTCCTAAGTGATGAACGAGGATCACGCGGATGCATGTGTGGTAAAGTATATAGAGTCTCACTGGGCTTCAGAAAATCCCATCAGACCACCCTCGTGGCGGCATATCATCATGTGGGAATAACCAGTTGCTCCATGCACCGTCCATACCATCGAGTGACGGTGCAGAAATGGGAAGTGGCGCATTCAGCCACAGTCGTACTCAAATTATAATACAGAAAGGGTGCAGTGCTATAGAAAATGTGCTTGCTAAAATTGACTACCTAGACTAAAGAAAATGCTTATAGAGATTAGTGTAGGTGCCAAAATTAAAAACACGCCTGGTAGTGGATAAGTGAGACTACAGTCAAGGCGCTGTGTGGGGTGGTTAACTAGTTTCAGCTAGATGGAGTGTTACTCCAGCTTTCATCAGGACCTTAAAGATGATAGGCTACTGCAACACGATGTAAAGGATGTACAGATGTAGAAGAACAAAGTTACATCGATATCATGCAATATACTTAAGGGAGTCAGATATCTCCCCGGAACTTGGAACCCCAATGTCCACTGAAGACAGGAAAGGAATCTTCTTCCCAGCTTTGTGTGGGTGAAAACCTCACCTCGCCCGGCAACCGCTTGGGAAATTGAGGCCCCGCTCTGTCCGTCGGTGACCATCGCTCAAAGCCGAGCGGAAGGGGATTTTCTGAAGCCCACTGAGACTCTATATACTTTACCACACATGCATCCGCGTGATCCTCGTTCATCACTTAGGACAGCACACCACTTTGGACCAGGTCTTCTCTTTCTGTGTTGGTTAGCTAGTATATGGCCCACAGGATTTTTGCATGAGCAAACGGGTCGCAAACCAGTTTGTCCATGCAATTTTCAGTCGTACATTTGGCCCATAGCGTGTTATAATGTTAATTGTTTTATTTCTTGTAAATTGCAATTGTAACATTTTATTTCTCCTTTATATTCTAGTTCAAGGCACACTAATGTTCCGGGTTGCACTTTCATTACTGGTGGTTCTGCAGTTTGTGTAGTTGCATGTGTTTTATAAGAGAATTTTTTTTTGTACTATTTACTCTAAATGAGCCATTGATGAAGGCAAATTTTACAAATGCTTCTCTTTTTTGAGTGTCAACATCTTTTTGCATTTGTGCTCAATGGGTATTTTGTTGTCTTATGAGTAATTGGTTTTGTTTTTTCTTTCTAGGGGGATATTGTTGCTTTATGCTGTGTCTCTGCACAATAGGTGCCGGTGAGTGTAGCTATCTTTGGAGAGTGAGATATATTGTTTTTGAGTATGTAGATCTTTGTGATGAAGCCACACTTTGTTTATTACTTATTTTGCACAGTGTTGGTTGTTGTTGACTTGTTTGTGAAGTTTCCTTTCTTTGTAAGGATTATGGTTAACTGCAGGGTTACTGCTCAGCAGATTGTTGGTATGCTTTTTGAGTCTTCCTCTGACCATGGTTAAGAGGCTGACTCTGCATCCGAGGAAAAGGAGGCAGTGGAAGCTTCTGGCAGTGAGTTTTTTGTCCATGAGGAATCATCAGATGTTTAAGACATTCTTAGTGCAGAGAAAGTGCCTGTCTTAGAGAAGGATATTGATGTGCCGATAGTGCAGCAAGAGGCATCTGGGTTGCAACCTGGGGCAGCAAGGCCTCCCATTGGAAGTGCTGACCTCTGGGTTGCCTCAGGCATGGTGCAGCCAACATTGCCAGACCGTATTGGTGTTCTAGGGGTAAACAGACATAATATCGACTACAAAATATCGAATGGACATAATATCGAGTACAAAATATAGGCTGGACAAAATATCGAATGGACAGAATATAGACATCAAAAATATCGTTTTGAAGGTAAGTAATGTAATATCGAATGTTAAAAATATAGAAAGTTAAAATTTTGAAGTATATGATATAGGTTATTAAAATTATCCATTTTTTAATAATATCGAAATATTTATAGTGTTTGATATGTTATTATATGTGTGAAAAGTGTGTATTTATGTTATAATTAATTTTAATTAATTAATTTAGTTTTTTTAAATTTTTGCATAATTTAATTCTGTAGCGGGTTGTGGGTTTATAGGGGAATAGGGTGGGAAGTAATTTATTTATAATTAATGAAATATGTAAATGTATATATTGGTATTCATTTTTTATTACTTGTTAATTAATTTATATTTGGTAATTAATTACATTTTAATTGGCAATTATTTTTAATTAATTGATTATTTGCTAATTATGTTAATTTTACTAATTTATTTTCAGTAGCGGGTTGTGGGTTTATAGGGGAATTGGGTGGGAAGTAATTTATTTATAATTAATTAAATATGTAAAAATATTTATTGGTATTTTTTTATAATTAATTGTAAATTAATTTTTATGGGTAATTAAATAAAATTTAATTACCAATTGATTTATTTCAATTGATCAATTGCTAATTATGTTAATTTTACTAATTTATTTTCTGTAGCGCGTTGTGAATTTATAGGGGAATAGGGTGGGAAGTAATTTATTCATAAATAATTAAATAATTCAATGTATTTAATTGTTTTTAATTTAGATTAATTGTTAATTAATTTTTATTTGTTAATTAAATAATTGTTAATTTGTAATTAATTTGAATAGGTAACTAATAGTAAAAATTAATTGTAATTTGTAATTTTAATTGAATAATTATTATATTATAATACATTGGTAATTACTTTTAATTAATTTTTTATAGATATTAATTGATACTGTTTTTAAATAATATAAGAAGTATTTACTTTCCCTACTGTTGCACTCTCTGGAGTGGGAATAGTAATTTTTACCCCTACGCTATCCAATGCTTTCCCTACTGTTGCACCCACTGGAGTGGGAATAGTAATGTTTGCCTCTACGCTATCCAACGCTTTCCCTACTGTTGCACCCACTGGAGTGGGAATAGTAATTGTTACCCCTACGCTATCCAACGCTTTCCCTACTGTTGCACTCACTGGAGTGGGAATAGTAATTTTTACCCCTACGCTATCCAACGCTTTCCCTACTGTTGCACTCTTTGGAGTGGGAATAGTAATTTTTACCCCTACGCTATCCAACTCTTTCCCTACTGTTGCACTCTTTGGTGTGGGAATAGTAATTTTTACCCCTACGCTATCCAACGCTTTCCCTACTGTTGCACCCACTGGAGTGGGAATAGTAATTTGTACCCCTACGCTATCCAACGCTTTCCCTACTGTTGCACTCTTTGGAGTGGGAATAGTAATTTTTACCCCTACGCTATCCAACGCTTTCCCTACTGTTGCACTCTTTGGGGTGGGAATAGTAATTTTTACCCCTACGCTATCCAACGCTTTCCCTACTGTTGCACCCACTGGAGTGGGAATAGTAATTTTTACCCCTATGCTATCCAACGCTTTCCCTACTGTTGCACTCTTTGGAGTGGGAATAGTAATTTTTACCCCTACGCTATCCAACGCTTTCCCTACTGTTGCACTCTTTGGAGTTGGAATAGTAATTTTTACCCCTACGCGATCCAACGCTTTCCCTACTGTTGCGCTCTTTGGAGTGGGAATAGTAATTTTTACCCCTACGCTATCCAACGCTTTCCCTACTGCTGCACTCTTTGGGGTGGGAATAGTAATTTTTACCCCTACGCTATCCAACACTTTCCCTACTGTTGCACCCACTGGAGTGGGAATAGTAATTTTTACCCCTACGCTATCCAACGCTTTCCCTACTGTTGCACTCTTTGGAGTGGGAATAGTAATTTTTACCCCAACGCTATCCAACGCTTTCCCTACTGTTGCACTCTTTGGAGTTGGAATAGTAATTTTTACCCCTACGCTATCCAACGCTTTCCCTACTGTTGCACTCTTTGGAGTGGGAATAGTAATTTTTACCCCTACGCTATCCAACGCTTTCCCTACTGTTGCACTCTTTGGAGTGGGAATAGTAATTTTTACCCCTACGCTATCCAACGCTTTCCCTACTGTTGCACCCACTGGAGTGGGATTAGTCATTTTTACCCCTACGCTATCCAACGGTTTCCCTACTGTTGCACTCTCTGGAGTAGGAATAGTAATTTTTACACTTCCGCTATCCTACTGTAATAATATTGGATAATATTTAATTATATTATGTTACTATATATATATGTTTTAACAAATATGATTGTAAACTTTTTTTATAACTTTCATTAATCATTTAATTATTATAAGGTAATTTAAGTATTTTTAAGTATTTTTTAGTAATTAATTTTTAATATTAATTTAATTTAACATTGTTTTTAATAAAGTCGATATTTTTATAAACTATATTTTTGTAAACGATATTTTTTACTCAATATTTTTGTACTTACCTGTTTGTAGATACAAAGTCGATATTCTGTCTGTCGATATTTTGTCGCCGATATTTTTGATAGTCGATATTATGTCCCTCGATATTATGTCAGTGATCCGTTCTAGGGTGTAGAGTGGATACTGAAAACTTTTTGCTTCTAAATTTATTTCAGTTGCGTATGGACAATGTATTTTTAGCAGAGATTGTTGAGCAGACTAATTTGTATGCTGAACAGTATTTGAGGGACAAATGTGCCAGCCTCAGGCCCCACTCTAGAGTTAAGAAGTTCTTGGGTTTAACTTTTTTGATGGGCTTGCTAAGGAAGCCATTGATGTCTTCGTATTGGACTGCTAGTCCCTTGATGGCAACAGCTATATTTCCGGCAATCAGGAGTCATGATCAGTATTTGCTTCTGCTTAGGATATTGCATTTTGTCCATAACGGTTTAGTATTGCCACAAGATCACCCTGATTGCAACCGTCTTTTTAAGATTTGGCCTGTCATTGATCACTTTGCAGATTGATGTTCTGAGATGATCTGTGTTACAGGGAAAGAAATAGCTGTGGATGAGTCTTTGGTCTTGTTTAAGGGCCGCTTGGTTTTTAGGCAATACATTCCTAGCAAGAGGACACGCTATGGATTTAAGATATATATGCTATGTGACAGTAAGACTGGATTTGTCTCTAATTTCAACGGAGAACTTCTATCAGTGAAGTTTGCAGACAGGAGAAATGTCTACATGCTAACTACCATCCATGACGAAAGCACTTCATATGTGACCGTTTGGGTTCAGGTTGCTGAAGTGCACAAACCTGTGTGTATTTTAGACTATAATAGTCACATGGGTGGAGTTGATAGAGTAGATCAGAGGTCGGAACCTTACAATGCTCTTCATAAGGCTTACATTTGGAATAAGAACTTGGCTATCCATCTTTTCCAGTTGGCAACCTTTAATGCTTTTGTTGTATTGAAGGATTTTTGTCCTGAGTCGACGATGACTTTTGTTAAGTTTCAGGAGTCTGTGATAGGCAGCCTTGCTGTAGTGGAACAAGCAAGTGTTCCTAAAGTTGGAGTGGTTGAGGATGTGGCTGGATTGAAAGATTGGCACTTTCCTGATCACATTCCTCCCACGCCCTCAAAAGACTTTCCCAGTAGGAGATGTAGAGTCTGTTGGCAAAGAGGTACGTGGTAGGAGACTTGTATGTACTGCCCCGAGTGTCCTCCTAACAATGTGCTGTTTGTGCCTTCTTGCTTTAGAATGTACCACACACAAACAAATTTTTGGGAGCATCCATGAGTGGTAAAGTAAACTGCCTGCTCTGTATTGCTTTATATTTTTTGTTCAGTTTCAAGGTTGGCATTAGTGCAATGTATTTAGTTTCAGATTTTGTGTTAATAGATTTGTATCTACTTACAATTTGTTTGTTTTTTCTATTTTGTATAAAAACACTGTAAATGTGATGGTGGTTTGTGTAGGCTGGTGCTAAACCAGCAGTGTGAGTGGACTGGCGCTTGGATGACAATGTGCGTGGACTGGCTCTTTGCTGGCTGTATACGACTTGGTTTTGTAAAAGGGGCACACCTAGGATTTTGGCCCAGCGCTCGGTGGCTGTCTAGGAAAACCTACTAAACCCAGACTACTCTGAAAACTAGATATCTGGGGGCGTTCAGGGAGGTATGACTTTTGTGGACCCCCCAAAGATTTCCTACCCAGAATCCCCTGCAAACCTCAAATTTAGCTGAAAAAATCAAATGTTCCTCCCTTTCCCTCCCCAACTGTGTGGGAAAGTTGTATTATCACTGGGATGACACAAATTTCCCACCACACAGCATTCCCCCAGGTCTCCAGATAAAAATGGTTCCTCACTTGTGTGGGTGGGTCAAGTTCCCACAACAGGCAAGGGCCCAAATGTATTGTGGAGAAATCAATATTGCCAATCACAAAACAACCTGGTTTTGAAAGGGATGCACCTGGGTTTTTGGCCGCACGCTCAGCGGCCATCTAGGGAAAACTCTCAAACCCACACATTTCTGAAAACTAGAGACACAGGGAGGTCCAGGGAGGTATGGCTTGCATGGATTCTCCATAGTTTACCTTCCCAGAATTCCCTGCAAACCTCAAATTTAGCTGAAAATAAATCACATTTTCCTCGCATTTCTGTGTGGGAAGCAAAACACACAAGATGATGGACAGAATGTTGCACAAAGGCAAAACATTCGCCCACATCATTATTTTGCTCACCAAGCCACCTCAGTTCAGACATGGCCATATGCAAATCAGTCTTGACCCTATGCCTCATGCGAACAGTCCAGACTGCCAAGCCATGTCTTCCCTGGACCGAAATAAAGCATCCTAGGACCGGTTTCTGGCTATCAGCCTTCTTCAGCCAGGATTTAAAGCTTGACTCCAGTGGCTTAGTGAGCACTGGACCCACATTTTGGCATACCCTTCCCACATACAGTGAACAGCAAAACACACAAGATGATGGACGGAATGTTGCACAATGGCAAAACATTCACCCCCAGTCACGGATCTGGGTTTAATCCATCGTTATTTTTCTTACCAAGCCACCCCATTTCAGACATGGCCATTTGCAAATCAGTCTTGACCCTGTGCCTCATGGGAACAGTCCAGACCGAACTGCCAAGCCATGTCTTCCCTGGACCGGAATAAAGCATCCTAGGACCGGTTTCTGGCTATCAGCCGTCTTCAGCCAGGATAGCTTGGCTCCAGTGGCTTAGTGAGCAAGGGACCCACGTCTTGGCATATCCTTCCCACATAGGGTGAACAGCAAAACACACAAGATGATGGACGGAATGTTGCACAATGGCAAAACATTCACCCCAGTCACAGACCTGGGTTTAATCCATTGTTATTTTGCTCACCACACCACCCCAGTTCAGACATGGCCATATGAAAATCAGTCTTGACCCTGTGCCTCATGGGAACAGTCCAGACTGAACTGCCAAGCCATGTCTTCCCTGGACCGGAATCAAGCATCATAGGACCGGTTTCTGGCTATCAGCCGTCTTCAGCCAGGATAGCTTGACTCCAGTGGCTTAGTGAGCACGGGACCCACGTCTGGGCATACTCTTCCCACATAGGGTGAACAGCAAAACACACAAGATGATGGACGGAATGTTGCACAATGGCAAAACATTCACCTCCAGTCACTGATCTGGGTTTAATCCATCGTTATTTTGCTCACCAAGCTACCCCAGTTCAGACATGGCCATATGCAAATCAGTCTTGACCATGTGCCTCATGGGAACAGTCCAGACTGGACTGCCAAGCCATGTATTCCCTGGACTGGAATCAAGCATCCTAGGACCGGTTTCTGGCTATCAGCCGTCTTCAGCCAGGATAGTGTGGAAAAGTTGTGAAATCACCTGGCTTACACAAATTTCCTACCACCCAGCATTATCCCAGGTCTCCTGATAAAAACAGTACCTCACTTGTGTGGGTAAGCATAGTGACCGCTACAGGAAATGGCCCAAATCGTACTGTGGAGACTTCAAAATTACCAATCATAAAATGACCATGTTTTGCAGGGGGCACCTGGGTTTTCTTTTCAGCCCCAGGCTCGCAGCCATCCAGGGAAACCTACCAAACCCACAATTTTCTAAAAACTAGACACCCTGAGTCAAGTGAGGTATGGCTTGCGTGGATCCCCCAACACTTACCTACCCAGAATCCCCTGCAACCCACAAATTTAGCTGAAAAAAAATCACTTTTTCCACACATTTTTGTGTGGGAACACCATGCCGGTACAAATGTCTTACCACCTAACATTCCCCGTGATCTCCCGAGAAAATTATACCTCATTGGATAGTGCAGCAGTTTCCCACTCCTCCCTCTGTCTGCTCTCCTGGCTTTTCATGGACAGCACTTCCTGTTTGTGTAGTCATCTCCTCGACCCAGTAAGTAAAATTACTTTTTTTGAATGCAACTGCATTCACAATTTGTGAACGAATAGGTAATCGCAAATTGCGTTTTTCTATTTAGCAATGTAACTCTTTTCTGGGTCACAAAATCTGGCTGACCAGCAACGGTACATGCCATTTAGCAATTTCCTAATTGCAAATCACAAGAATTGGCACTTAGGAAATCCCTTAATGGAGTTTTCATACATCTGGTCCTAAATTATTCCCTATTTTCTGTAAATTAAATTTGAGATTTTTATTGTGCTCTGATCATAACTTTTTAAATGTTTTGGTACTTCTAAATACTTTGCACATTTTCTGAAGTTGAGCGTGCCTACTCTGTGCTATAACAACCAAGGACTGAGCTCAAGTTTAAATTATTGAAAGCTTTACCTGGACCTAACAAGATAGAATGACCTTATTACTTGTGGTGGACTACTATCCACCCCAATCAATAATTCTCTTTCTCACATGTCCCCAATGAACTTTGTCACTTTATTTGTTTTTTCTAAGTTTCATTAATTTAGACTAGAGCAATTGTTTCCAAATCTGTTTACAACCACAACTCACTTTTTAGAAGGACAAAGACATTCACAACCCAGCCAACTTTAATGGACTTGAGGCCGGACGATTTTGAATACAACTGAAGCTATATGTGTTATCACATTAGCATTTATAAACAGCACATTTTCCATTGAAATGGGCACCTGATTTACAAGGACATACAGTTTTACTGATAAACCTATATACCACTCAAATGATAATGTGTAGAAAATAGGTTCCTGAGAATATTTATCATTTGTTCACTACCAAGTAAAGTCTCTTCATTTGTTTTGATCCTATTGTAATCTCACTTCAGAATTACAAAACTAGTGTTTCATTATTGCTTTCTCAACAGCTGGATTCATACAGTTCAATTACAGTATTCCCATTCTCTCGAGTGTTGCAAAAAGAATGCCATCCTATAGCCGTTTCTTTCACTCTCCATTTCACCCTCCCTGTACTGGAGCAAGATTGGCCCATAATTCACTTTAAAATCTCTTCTCACTTGTTAGTCAAACAACAGAATAAAACAGTATACACCAATACCATATTAAAAGAATAAGCAGCAAATTGTCAGCCGGTATAGCCTGACATTTGACCTCCGTCTTTGAAGAACCAGTAAATGTTGCATGATAAAAATCGAGGGGCTTCATTATGAGCCCCTTGCGCCCTTTTGGCACAGGAACCTGCTCCTTATTTATCAGGCAGCTCTAAGATTGGCCTATAATTCACTTTACAATATTTTCTCATTTGGTAGTCAGAGAAAGAACATGTAAACACCAATACCATGTTTAAATTATAGGCAGCAATTTGTCAGAAGATATAGCCTGACATTTGACCTCCGTCTTTAAAGAAGCAGTAAATGTGACATGATAAAAACTAAAGGGGCTTCATCATAAGCCCCTTGCACCGATGGTGCATCACTTTTTGTGATGATCTGGTTGCACAGGATCCTGCTCCTTATCTACCAGGCAGCACTAAGCCAGTTTTTTTTAGCTTTATGATACTTTGTAAATATTGTTCTCTTTAACGCAGTTTTCTGCCTTAAAGGGGCATGCAATGTGTGTTGCGGGAGACGTTCCCAGCAACATCTATGGCTTTTTTACAATGTCCCGGATTTACGAGAAATCGTAAACTATGAGGCAGCACCAAAAACATACGCCTCCCAGGAGAGGCGTAAGGGAGGCACAACAAGGAGAAATATCTTTATTTCTCCTTATTTTTTTCTTTTTCTATGTGTGCTGCAGGATGCACACATAGAAAGTGCTCTTGTGATTGTTTTTGTGCAGGAAGGTCTCCCTTCTTGCTCAAAAGTAATCATCTCCGCAAGGCAGGAACCCGTGCACCATGGTGCAAAGGTGCAAAGGTGCCTACGTTGGTGCACGAGAGACCATTTTGCGCAAGGGCAGGGGAAAAGGACAGGAATTTGCCTCATCTGATAGATATGGCGAATTCCTGCCCTTTTCTTTTGCCATACGGCACCGTGGCAGGAATGCCTGCGGTGCTGCCCAATGGCAAAAACTCATCAATGAGGCCCTGAATTTAAAGGGATCTTTATTTCTTGCTCTATATTTTCCGAGCCACCATAAATCTGATCCCGGCCTACTAGGGGATCCTGACCCACAGTTTGGGAAATCGGCTGCAAATATATGCTTCCGGCAGACTTTACCTCAACTTATGCCTGCCAGCAATACACATAAGTAATGATGGCAAGTGTAAATGTATTTACTACATCAAATGTCCTTGCAACAATTGTAGGGAAACTCCCATTCCAGGTCGAAAAGGCTCATCCACCATATTCGCTGGTGGTATACAAGAAAGGCTTTCTCCGTGGGGGAAAAAAACCTATTTTCTCTGCAGAGAAAAGAAAAATGTGTATCTTTACAGAGGGATTTCTACTACTTCTGTGAGGATCGTTGTCGATGCTAATTTCAAACAGGTGAAATAGCAGCCCATGTAGGGGGAAAAGTACGGAAATACACTGGAATTCAGCACCTGCCTCAGCTTCCCAGGCGTACTTCTAGGTATGTTTGTGAATAGAGAAAAGAATTAAAAGTACTTCCAGACAGAGATGTAAATCTCTGCGAGATATGTTTCTTTAGTTTTTCTTAATAGAGCCCAATGTTTTCTGAACCCATAACTCTTTAGAATCCAGAAGGAACATGTTTATTAAAATATTATAGGAAAGAGCAACCTATGTCATTCGGAGACCCACTCAATTCATCTAAGAACTGTAACTGAGTGAACATTGAACTTTAAGAAGGTGGAGAAGTGATATTGTAATACATGGCTCCAGAGCGCGGCGCTAGGACCAGGTAGGACGAGATGCTGGGTGCAGAAGAGGGAGAGAGGAGGAAGTGTAAGGGCACAGCACCGAGGAGGTGCGAGCAGCCAGGGGAGGAGTACAATAAAGAAAGGTTGTGCATGCACTTCTGCCTGGTCCAGGAGCGGTCCATGGAGGGAGTCCCGTGGGGTGGAAAGGCGGGGAGGGAGAGGGAGAGGGTGAGGGTGGGGGGATGGGGGGGGGGTAGTGAACATTGGAATATGGTTGATTGGAGGTAAGTAAACAATTAAATGCAGGGGGCGGAACAACATTCGTTTTATTTATTTAATTGTTTACTTACCACCAATTATCCATATTCCGGTGTTTACTACCCCCCACCCTACCCCTCCCCCGCCCCACTGAACTCCCTCCACGGGCCGCTACTGGCCTGTCTCCTACTTACTGCGACTCGACACTAGGAGCATCAGATCATCACCAGGTGTGCCCTTTCCTATTTATATTATGTTTGCGTAATTTTTCTTTGACATCACGTCATGCAGACCCTCTATCGCAACAGAATATCAAATAGCCAGAGCAACCCGACGTGATTAAAACAAAGAGAGAATCAATCCATTTTCAAATTGGAAAGGTTTTAGCAGGAGTAGCAGGAGTAGCTGAAAATTACAGCAATAAAATATCTAAGACATTAATGTTTTTTCAATGAATTTACATTGTGTTTGATTGTTTCTAGTCACCTTTATTCCTGCATGTGCTGGGTCAGAGAGTCACTTATCTTGAACAATAAATGCCTTTATGAGTTGCTGACACAGACCTGAGCGTTGTAGCATTTCCTAATTGACCTAGCCCGAGCTTTGCCCATGAGTTTGTAGGCAACTCTTTCTCTTCACAAACATTAACTCTATCTTGGTTACATTTGTGATAATTCGTAGTGCAGAACATGGTGGATGGGAAAAGACTATGGGGAATATCTATGAGAGGCTTGTGCAGCCATTGAGTCACTAATTTTGAACCAGCAGCAGCACAGGCAGTACTCTAAATCTACAAGTTAACACGTGTGGCCAAATGCATCCGTTTTAGGCCTGCATTGAAAAATACCTGTAGCAAAACCGACTACATCACGAACAGAGAAAAATTTTCAAGTTAAAATATTCAAGTTAGACGTTCCCACATAACTTCTAATGCAAAACTCATGCAATGATGTTTATGGTTTTGTAAATTTGTGATGCATTGTCTGTAATTGGTCTGCACAGCCTGAAATGCAGTAACATTTCTGTGCGTCGGCAACCCAGGCTTAGGAAATGATGCAGTGGCTGGGGTACATAAAGAAAAGCCGCACAAAACAATTTGGCAAGCTCAATTGTGCCATGGAGGTGCTTATTCGGCAGCTGGGGGTTGTGAGGAGACCACCACCATCCAGGCAGCACAGAGGAAGGGTGTGTGTTTTTGCCAGCATATTTCTCTCATTGACCTCAGGGAGGAAGCAGTCATCAGTCCTTACAGACTTAGGTGGGACTCCATAAGAAAACTGCTGCATAATGATAGCATGAAGGCTATAGCCACCAACTGCCAGGGTTTGTGCTTCCGCGGAGTTCCTGGCAGGCAACAGAAGGTGTAGCTACGGGTCCGGACTAAATGCCAAAGTGCAAGCCTTTCCCGGATCCCCGCCAGTGAACTTATGGAGTTCGTTTTCCGGATTTTGTCAGCACAAACCTAGAGGAAAACCTCCTCTTACAGTTATAGCACCTTAGAGAGTGCTACACATCGGAACATATACACCGCATATAGTGTTCCTTTTTCACATTTACACATAGGTCCTGAAGAAAGCCCATTTTTAATACAAGGCCTGGCTGAAACTAGTTGACCACACTGGGCGTGGGAGACCATAAGTCTCTCCCATAATGCCCACAAGCCTTGTTTTAATGCTGCCAAGGGCCTATTAATAAATTATCCCTGTGACCCTAAGGACAGTTTTTAAACCCCAATCACAACACAATCACTGCACACTCACCTAACACTCTCCGCTGTAAATAGACGTCGCAGCACACCGAAGGCACACTCGGTGCCTCGGGTGGGGCCTGATGATGAAGCATGCCACCAACTAGGTTGGTGGGTGAAGGCCTTCAAATAAAACTAATAAGTATTTTCTGAGACACACACAACATGAGCATTATCAATATAGCTAGCTCCAATTGGTTATTACTAACAAGGATAAATACCTTAAGCCATCCACCATACTCCCGCTTCCTATGTGTGTTGAACACTGTGGCACACATACATAGATGTTCAGGCATCTTAGGGTTCATTCTGTGCAGAAAGATGTCCCCTCCTGCACAAAGACAATCCTACATTCAATGCATGCACCCTAGCACCATGGTGCAAGTGTGCCTGTGTTTGTACTAGGCAGCCTATTGTGTGCCAGTGCAGGGTGAATGGACAGGAATGTGCTATATGGGCTCAATATTGTGCACTACTGCTTTTTCTCAGTGATGCAGTGCAGTGCAGATGGGTGACTTGCTGAACTGCACAGTGCTACTTTCTCAAATATTTAGGCCCTTGTGGCATGTGCACATAGTGGGCCCAATGCACTGTTACATATAGACAATGATGTCCCACATTGAGATGCATTCACTAATCTGTCAATGGCAGTGGCTATAGAACACCAGTGAGTAGTAATGTGTCATGTCACTCTGTGTGGATGGATGGAGGTGCTGCAGGGCTCGAGGGGAGTGCCAGGCCCAGTCCTTGCAGCTTTGCAACACCATCACTTGTACTCTGTGTGTGCTGGGGACATCGAGCAGGATAACAGAGATCTTGGTTGCCCCCTCAGCGAGTTGGATCACTTGTGCTGTGAACTGAGACATTGCTGGTGGAGTTGTATGAATTGAGTGAGCAGCACAGAGCTGGAGCCAAGAGGTCAGATCAGGCCTGGGCAGTGGTGATCAATTAGCCTATCTGGTGATGAGGGCAGGAAAGGGGCCAAGCCACAGTGGAGGCTCAGAGTGCAGGGTCGGGACACAACACTACTGGTGAGTTGGGGCCCCTGGGGCAGGGGTGTCTGCTGCAGGATCCGGGGATCATGGCGGACCACGGCCCTGTGGCACTTAAAGTCCTGCCTGTGTGCTTTGGACTGCTGGCAAAGGTGTGGCAGTCCATACATGAACTTATCACAGGGCCCTTCAGAGTTGGTACACTGTGGGAGAGGTGAGAGGTGGGCGCTGGTAACTGTACATGCTGGCACCTGTGCATGAGCACGGTTATGTGAAGCTATAATGAGATGATGGACTTCAGAGGGTTCCGGGGGTCATTCCTGGCTTAGGCCTCGCTGCCAGACTTGACTTGTAGCAACTGCCAAACCACAGATGATTGTGTAGGGCTGCCTGTTTCCATATTGTGCTATAGATGTGTTGAGATGTTAGGTGGGTTGGTGCCCTGTCCTGGTGAGTCTCATGCCTAGGTCTAATGGGGCTGAGAAAGATTTGTTAGTTTATCTGATCGTGGTGAGGTCTTGTCTTCCCCTGCTTATAGATGCCTAGCCACAACAGTCACACAGTGTTTCTACTGTAGTGTACACGCACAATTTGACAGCCCAGTTGTGCCATAGTTTGGGTTACTAGCTTCTATGGAGTCTGTTGTGCCCCTTGCCTGATGAACACAAAGTGAGACCCAGCTGGTGCCGTCATTGCGTCTCCACCGCGCCCGGCCCTCTGGAAGCCTGTGTATGAATGTCTAGGTACCCTAGTACAGGTATAGCATCACACACAATGCATAAGGGGTCTGCCACTTAGTGAAGCGCAGCAATGCGTCAACAGCGTGAAACATTGAAGTGGGGTACTGCTTGTAAAAACACACTGGTTTGGCACCATCGGGGGGAGGACTTGTCTGTGTATCCCTAGCCAGCCCTAACATGGGTTGATTGCGGTCGACAACTCTGTACACCCCGTGCTGTTATGTTTCATATACGTAACCTAATATAGGCCCAGGTAACATCATACCCCTTCACCTACATCACCTCCCCTACATTCAACAGTAACAAGCCTTTTAAGGATTGAAAGCCTTTATGGACCGAACCTTTACCTAGTTCTAGGCCTGCGTGTAGAAGGAAGGTTTTCCCTGAACAATAGTGTATTATGACTTCATCTCGTCAGATAACACTTCAGGTCAGATGTAGGTGGTCAAATAGCGAGCGCTAATGCTGAAATTCACAGAATTTAAGCGTTTGCGATCGCTATTTGGCAGCGAGCAATGTAGGTAAGTTGAAACCTACTAGCAAAATAAGGAATCGCAAAATTGCGATTCCTTATTTTGCTCTTGCATTTAAGGAATCGCATATTGCGATTCCTTAAATGCAATGTAAGTAGCACAAAAGAAAGTGCACTTTAGCCTCAAGGAATAGCTAATAACCACCAACTTCAAGTTGGTGGTAATTAGCGATTTCCTTTCAAAAAGCACTTTTTTGCTTTTTATAAGTGCCATTTGGCACACATTCGGGCCCCTAGGGCATGTATGTGTGCCACATGTACACACATGCACATTTCTGGGGTGCAACAGGGTGTCCATTTGGAACCCTGGCATCCTTGAAATTGCGCCCTCAGTTTGTGAGTGCCTCTTGGTGATTCGCAAATTGCGGGAGTATTTCCTATTCATTCCTATGGGCATCTTGGCCTATAGGAATGAATGGGAAGGTATTCTTTAATTGCAAATCACAATTTGCGATTCACAATTAAGGAATATTAAGGAATCTCAAAAAATATTGCGATTCCTGCCTACATGGCATTTTGCGATTCCTTAATAGCGACTCCCTAAAATAGCTATTAAGGAATCGCAAACATGAATTTACCTACATCTGGCCTAGTGTGAATGAATATTCATAAGGCTACTTGGAAACCAGGCAGAGGCTATACACCACCTTCCTAATATCTACGGAGAAGGTTCATCACATATGTCATCGTTATACCCAACAATGGCGAACACAAGAACAAGGGACAAAGGAACTCTATATACTTTTCTGTATAATTACAGCATCTCTTATAGCAGTAGTTAGAGGCAACCGAGACTTCCAGGCCGACACACTGACCAGAGACGATGAGGCTCCTGCATACAGACCCTCCAGCCGACAGTGATCTGAACATCCCTTGCAGAGTGTCCGACTCGAGACCAAGAAGGGCTCCGTCATTTCTCACACTGAAGGTAATGGGGTTCGACTAAATCCTAGAGGGATTCTTGGCTTCAGGCCTACTCATATGCTAGGTACACCTAGGTACATCTAGATAGGCATTGTAGGAGTATGCACACTTTTCATTCATTTGTATTTAGTCTTGCTAATTGCACAATCGTAGAACTGTACTATCCGTTTATATTCATAGTACTGCTAACCATATATCTCTGCTGCTGTCTAATGGTGTTATAGCTCATATAGTCTACACAAGAATAATAACTGTTCAATAAACCTTTATTGAAACGCCCAGACTGTTTATTCTGTGTATCTCTGAGATAACCTAAATGTGCACGAGTGACTGAGCGAAAAGTAGCACATTTTTTCCACGATCTTGAGGGATCAGGGTTGTCATGTTCTGAGGCTTCCAGAATCTAATCTCTCCTCGATAAGTGGAGTCACTAGTGGCACTGTGAGCTAGCAAGTATGCAAACAGGCTAACATACTCTGTGGGGTGCTCAGAGTTAGTCTGCCAACAATCCTGCAGTTTATGTTATCCAAAGTGCAGGTCCTGCTTGGGTAATTTAGGAACTACATGACAGCACATGGCAGCAGGGCCCACAATGCACCAGAAGGTGATGCCCCAAGATCTGTTAGCCCAGGCTTATCAGTGGTAGTGGAAAGCAAGTTTTATGCCCTACTGACTGCTATAGAGAATTCCAGAACCTCCTTGGAATCCAGAATAGGTAGTCTTGTCACAGACCTGACACTGCTGAGTGCAGTCCATCACAAACTCGCAGACAAGGTTACATCAACGGAGCAGTTAGTAGAATAACTCCAGCCCACGACGTGGAACATGGACTCCTCACTGAAGCTGTTGTTAGATCTCGTGTGCACGTTGGAACAAAGAGCTGAAGATGTGGGGGGGAAGATCAAAGAGGAACAATATATGAGTAGTAAGGCTGCCAGAAGGCATAAAGGCTGAGATGCAGTCACCTATGTTGAGGTCTGGATGCGAGACCTACTGCCCCCACAGGCACTCCCTCCATACTTTGACAAGTTCCGGCACCTGGATCTCACCCCAGACCTAAAGTATTCAAGGATCTGCACTTCCACGACGGAGATGCCATGGTGTGTGAGGCAAGGAACCTCCTGGAGGTGGTAGTGGGGAACTAACATGTCATGTTTTTTCCATTTTCAAGGTGGCGGTCCACAAACTATGCAATACATGCACTGCAGTGAAACGCAGGGTCTGAGAATTAACCCTGAAATATGTGTTGCTTTACCCAGCTAGTGGGCGTAGATGGGGTTACACATTTCTTTGACTACCCAGAGGACAAATGGCAATGGTTGGAGACTGATATTATGTGTAAAAAACAAGGACCCCCTGAGAAAGTGGATACTACAAGTCCTAGGTCAGGGATAAATAGCGTGTAAAATAACAACCATGGCGCTTGAACTAAGAATTCTTTCCAATCACTTAAACAAATTTAAAGAAGAAGTAATAGGTCTGTACTCAAAATTTATTATTGACCTTATCTAAAAACAAAAATCACAAAACATACATGATAACCATCAATTTAGACATTATCAAAATATTCATAGAATCAACAATACATAATCAATATACATAACAAATCACACTTTAAAAGGTGGCGTAACAGATAGTTCTCTACGCGCGTTTCGGCGACCAGCGCCTTCTTCTGGAGTAGCCAGGTATAACTCAATTAAGATAGTCGACAGCGACCTGATTTCATAAAGCCTCAGCAGAAAGGCATGAAATTCTTACGTTCTTGCACAAACTTAGTTGCAAAATAACCCCAAGGTTAAATTATCTGATAATGCTTGAGGGGATAGAGGAACAGGATAAGCTGAATTAATATCGCCACGGGAGGCACGGGATTCCAAGGCTTCTGGTAGTACGAGAAGCCTTGGAATCCTGTGCCTCGCTTCCAGTTCTTATCGATTTTAACCACGTTCACTTTGCCGGTAACCCTTTTGATGCTTGACGAAATAAAGGAAGGTTCTTCATATCAAGAAGACTTCTTTGTTGCAATTCGTGCAGCATTTATATCAATTTAAGTATCTAAACACGCAATCAACGAAACAAACTGGGAAGCGAGGCAGGATTTTAAACATGTTTAGACCAGAATCCGTGTGAGTGTCAAGATTAGATATTTTTAGCAACATAGAAACAGGAAGCTGTCTGGCGATATTAATTCAGCTTATCCTGTTCCTCTATCCCCTCAAGCATTATCAGGTAATTTAACCTTGGAGTTATTTTGCAACTAAGTTTGTGCAAGAACGTAAGAATTTCATGCCTTTCTGCTGAGGCTTTATGAAATCAGGTCGCTGTCGACTATCTTAATTGAGTTATATGTGGCTACTCCAGAAGAAGGCGCTGGTCGCCGACACGCGCGTAGAGAACTATCTGTTACGCCACCTTTTAAAGTGTGATTTGTTATGTATATTGATTATGTATTGTTGATTTTATGAATTTTTTGATAATGTCTAAATTGATGGTTATTATGTATGTTTTGTGATTTTTGTTTTTAGATAAGGTCAATAATAAATTTTGAGTACAGACCTATTACTTCTTCTTTAAATTTGTTTAATTGATTGGAAAGAATTCTTAGTTCAAGTGCCATGGTTGTTATTTTACACGCAATGGTTGGAGACTGTACAGCCCCCATGCAGATTGCCGTTCTAGGTCAGCACCAATGCTGCTGCCACAGGCACATGTAGTTGACTTCACAGACACAGCACGACAACTTGATGGACCCAGATACCTGGCGTCGCACCAACCCTGGAGCAAATGGTTGCGGAGCAACGCCAGGTGCTGGAACATGTGGCAGCGATTGCAGAGATATTGCAGAACCGAAGCCCTGACATGGAGTTGCTTCACTCTTCTAGCAATAGTAGTTCAAATCCAACATGGTCTTCTAAACTGGACCTGGTGTCTCCCCCAGAGGTGACACCAGAATCATCAGCTGACATCAGATGACATCATATGACGCACTGTGGTTATAATTGATGCTGGATTTCTCAAATTGTATGTCATACCCTCTGAGGCTCTGACCCTTAGAACTTCAGTCTTACTAGTGTAATTCCTGTTACATTAGCTCCCTGCTTGCCCATGCAGCACCCACCGGGGATGCAGAATGTTGGATGAAGCTCACTCAGTAATGCTGGCAAAGGTTATCGTCTATATAATTGAAAGGGTTTCATAGCGGGTTGCTCTCTGCTCTCTCCTCTTTGCATTAAGGCATTTGTTGGTGGACATATGTCCTATAAGCACTGGTTTGGGTAGATGCCTGGTTGGTTTTCTGCTATTCTGGTATCTGCGTTTTTGTGTTTTTTAAATGTGTTCTGTATACTCAGGTTATGCACAAAATATAGTTCCACTTTCTTGTCGCAGCAGTACAGTTTCTATTGCATTTTCTCATGTGCACATATGTGTTGCTCCCGGACACCCCCACAAACCTCATTTCTCCAAGTCACTAAGGGCCAGATGTAGGTACTTTTATTTTACCACTTCTTAAATACCGAATCATACCGATTCGGTATTTAAGAAGTGGTAAAATAGAAGGAGGGAGATGTAGGTAAATCCAGATGTGCATTTACCGAATCGGAAATATTCGGTATTTACCGATTCGGTAAATACCGACCGGTAATGCCCATTCATTCCTATGGGCTTTGAAGCCCATAGGAATGAATGGGCATTACCGATTCGGTATTTACCGAATTGGTAAATACCGAATTTCACAAGGGTGCAGGGGGTGTCACTTTGACACCCTCTAGCACCCCCAAAACAAGTTCGGGTGCCATGTGGCAGGCATACCTGCCCTAAGGGCAGGTCTGCCTGTCATATGGCACAGGTGTGCATGCACACATGTGCATGCACACCGGAATCGGTATTTTACCATCAAATAGGATTTGATGGTAAAATACCGATTCGGTAAGGCTTGTGGGAGTCCCACCTACATCTCAATTTTACCGATTCGGTAAATATACCGACTCGGTATTTTACAGAATCGGTAAATTTACCGATCGGTAAATTTACCGATTCTGTAAAATTGAGTGACCTACATCTCAAATTCCAATTACCGGTCGGTAACGGCCGAATTCGGCCGTTACCGACCGGTAATTGGCCACCTACATCTGGCCCATAATGGTGAATTTTAACATACTGACCTGGAATGTGAGAGGCATGTATACCCCTGTGTGCTGTTATGGTATCTACTCTTATCTGATGTGACACCAGGTGCAAATGGAGCTGCTACAAGAATCTCATCTGATGCGTTGGTAAACACTAAACTCCAGCATCTCTGTTGTGGACAGATAGTTGCCACTGATTTCTCCTCATACGTGCACGAGACACTTGTGTGGGTCAGGTCAGGTCAGTCCAATTCATTGCAGAAAATGTGGTGATAGATCCCGAGGGAAGACGTGCTCTTGTATTGGGTAGGCTTGACGGTAGACTCTTGATAATTGGCAGCCTTTATGCCACTAAAACAGACCAAACAACATATCTCAACACTCTCTCCGGGGTCCATTCACAGTAGAGTCGGATACCGTGGTTACTGGGTGGCGACTTTAACAGCGTGCTTGACATTAGCTTAGATCGTTTGTTTCCCCCACTGAACCGAACCACCGGCTCATCAAATGCTAGAGTTCTTGCAAGCTGGTTAGACAACTGGGGACTCGTGGATATCTGGAGCAGATAATGCTTCAACTAGGGTATACTCCTTTTACTCTGCAACACATGCATTGCATGTCAGAGTGGATAGGCTAGTGGGTACACAGAATATTACGCAGGACATCACATGCACTGACTTAATGTGCCAAACCACTCGGACCATAACCGCAGTATGTGCAATTGGGATGAACTGGGGTACAACCCCGGTCCCAACTTGGTGGTTGCAGCCAGCGGCACTGGAAGACCCACTGTTCAGTCAGCACAGTCATTATGGGGTATTTTCACACTATTCGTCACGGGGTATTTTGACACTATTTCGACTTTAACACCGCCATCACAGAGACATGCTCACTGGAATCGGATGCATTCAAAGTCACATTGCAGGGAATATGTCCAGGCC
Organism: Lissotriton helveticus; assembly: GCF_964261635.1. NCBI lineage: Eukaryota > Metazoa > Chordata > Amphibia > Caudata > Salamandridae > Lissotriton > Lissotriton helveticus. The sequence goes on along the minus strand of NC_136063.1, from coordinate 1,705,110,220 downwards.
TGAATTAGAACATCAGCAAAGTGTTTGATGCAGATCTGATACGCGTAGAGCGTAACATTTTGCGCTAGAAACTACAGTGGCAGACAACCCCTCTTGGAGGCACCGCCTGACAGAAACGGTTGCTGAATGTGCAACTCTATTAGAGAGGCTGTGTTCCCACAATTATGCAGCTCACTCGGCCAAGATTCATAATGTGGCTCCTTACTTTCCTGGCTGGTCCAACAATATCACCCTGGTGGACCTATCAGTGGACTGCGCTCTGTGAGACGTTCTCTTTCACACTCACAGAGTGACATTCACGCTGAACTGACCCACCACTATACATCCCTGTATCACTCACCAACACTAGTGACCCCAGTGGATTCCTCCTTTATAACTGCTGTAACATTACCCACGCTTATACCAGAGCAGAAGCAGAAACTTCATGAGCCCATCACGCCCTTTGAGATACATGAGGCAATACGTGCATTGACAACGGGCAGAACCCTGGGCCCAGATGGCTTGCCTGCAAAGTTTTGTAAAGACATTGCTCCGTTGCTGGAGCCCTGCCTTCAATGCTGGAAACATCATGCCTCCTGATTTTCCTGCATGAAGTGCTATTAATTTCACTGCCTAAACCCAGAAGGGACCCAGAAGAAGCCAAGTTCGTGTAAGCCTCTAGCCCTTCTTAACACAGATTACATTTACAAGTCTGGCGAACGTGCTTGCAGTTAGACTTTCCCTGTTGACATCCACCTTAATACATAAGGACAAAAATAGATCTGTTCTGCACAACCTCTCTTAACTTGCGCTGATTCTTTCGTATACAGAAATCTTCCCCAGAGGCTTGGGCTTGGTCTGGGTGCTGGATCCCGGACCTGGAGAAAGAGTTTGATTAAATGGAATGGCCCTATCGGGATCCCTTATATTGGAGCCCATAGGCAAAGGACGTGGCACAAGGCAGGGGTGCCACCTTTCGCAGCTGCTTCTTTCCCTTGCCATTGAACCATTGAACCTCTGGCAGCTTACCTTGTTCTTGTGAAGCTCAATGGGGAATACTGCTGGGAGACAGTGTGCACTCTGTATCTTCATATGCAGATGATTTGCTCATATACCTACGAGATGTCAGAAATGTCACCACAGAAGTTGTGCGCATCCTTCGGCAATTCGCTTCCATCTCTGGATTGTGCGTTAACTGGAAATAGTGCTGTTCCTTCCCATTTGTTCCCAATACATCAGATTCATGCATTACTATAGACACAATTCCTAATGCGTTTCATTATTTGGGGGTGCAAATATACCATTCCCCACCCAGAACTTTTTTCAGGTAACGTAGGGCGTATGGTCACATCATTTAGGGCCCAGCTGGTCTTCTGAACAATGCTTCCTTTGGCAGTGAAGGGTCATGTGGTGCTGCTCAAGGTGGTGGTGTTCCCTCGTCTTTCGTATTATTCAGCAAACTTGCCCCTATATGTCGATGCATCATCATTTCGAAAATTTGAGGGGTGACGCGATTATTTCTCTGGAACAAATCCCGATGCCAGGTGTCACTAGCGGTACCCAACTTTGAACAATAATATTTAGCTGTGCAACTACAATGGGTGGCACTTTGACCCACTACATTACACTTAGCAGACACAGCCTCGATATTATCAGCAGGGAGACACTCTGGCCTAACTGAACTTTTTCATCCATGCGCTCGGCCCTCATTACCACAAACTATGCTGGTTCAAGTTGTTTACTGCTGCTACAGGCAGTGTCTATATATCATGTGCACCACCATCCCTTACACCCCTGGCAATACTTGGTACACCACGAGGTAGCAGATTCACCAAGGGCAGAACTCATAGAATTGGAGGCATCTGGCGTCCAGGGAGTGGGTTACTTCTACAGAGGTGGTACATGCTTACCATATGGCACCCTGGTTGAGGGGGATGGACTCCCTATGGGAATGTTTCAATTCCATGCTTCACTTGTACGGGCCGTGAGTCAAAGCTGGGGAGACATCGCAAATGAATTTCCCACATATTTAACCATACAATACCTACATATTCTAGAGCATGTCAAGCACTTCATCCGCTGGCTGGTGGAATCATTATGCACCAATACAGCGCTATCCCTCGTGCAATTGCGTGGTAAGTGGGAAACCGACTTCTGCTGCCCTATACCAAAGAGGAATGGGATGCAGTACTGTAGAGCCCCACTGCAAGCCCTTCTAATGCCAGATTCTGTATGATTCACCTCTAAGTCGTACATAGAGCCAATCTTACCCCCGAGAAAACGAATCGATATTGTGGGCTTACTACATATGTTATGGGCTTGCCACTGACTCACACTACTGTCAAGCTGTATTGCACAGAAAGGGCTGTCACATGCACATGGGAGGTATGCATCTTAGGAAGGTATCACAGGGGTAAGAAATACACAGTCACGTCCTGTGTTATTGATCTGGAGCTGATCTTTGACAAATGCCTCTTTACCCCCAGGTGGAAATTGCACTTGCTCACGAATTGGGTGCAGGCTGAGAGCACAGCCTTACATGGAGAGGACAACACGTGTCTCAAGAGACACCATTTTGCCGCACACTGGGATGCTTTAATGGCAGCTACTCTCTACCCCGCGTGTCTATGACTCCAGAGTGGATGGAGAAAACGAGATGGTGGTGGGGTAGGATTGCGCAGTGCCTCTTGACGGCTGGGATAACTCTCCTGCACAACTTTCTTAGTTACACTGAGTTATCCATAGTGGGGGGACAGTGTTTGGGTATCCTATCTACACTCACATACACATCTAATCTGCAAGCAGCAATAGAGAGATGCTTCTGACCGCTTGGACATTGATAAAAAAAATGTAGGTGAACATCTACAAAATGTATATTGTAGAAAGGAAATCTGTTCAGCTGTGTAATTAAAACAAGCTGCAATAAGAATCATCTGCCGATCTTCACCAATGGCAATTAATGTATACATACCAGCACTGTAGTATCAAACTCTGTGCTATCGTGCAGCAAATAGTGCAATGCACATGTATATAATAGAACACTGAAATAATATCGACTGCCAGAATATCGACTTGCAAAAATATCGAGGTAAAAATATCTACAGACAAAATATCGAGTTTGTATCTGCAAACAGGTAAGTACAAAAATATCGAGTACAAAATATCGTTTACAAAAATATAGTTTTAAAAAATATTGACTTTATTAAAAACAGTGTTAAATTAAATTAAAATTAAAAATTAATTACTAAAATATACTTAACAATACTTAAATAAATTTTTACAATCATATTTGTTAAAACATATATATATATATATTAACATAATATAATTAAATAATATCCAATATTATTACCATACAATAGCATAAGTCTAAAAAATACTATTCCCAATCCAGAGTGCAACTGTAGGGAAAGCGTTGGATAGCGTAGGGGTAAAAATTACTATTCCCACTCCAGTGGGTGCAACAGTGAGGAAAGCGTTGGATAGCGTAGGGGTAAAAATTACTATTTCCACTCCAGTGGGTGCAACAGTAGGGAAAGCGTTGGATAGCGTAGGGGTTAAAATTACTATTCCCACTCCAGTGAGTGCAACAGTAGGGAAAGTGTTGGATAGCGTAGGGGTAAAAATTACTATTCCCACTCCAGTGGGTGCAACAGTAAGGAAAGTGTTGGATAGCGTAGGGGTAAAACATACTATTCCCACTCCAGTGGGTGCAACAGTTGGGAAAGCATTGGATAGCGTAGGGGTAAAAATTACTATTCCCACTCCAAAGAGTGCAACATTAGAGAAAGCGTTGGATAGCATAGAGGTAAAATTTACTATTCCCACTCCAGTGGGTGCAACAGTAGGGAAAGCGTTGGATAGCGTAGGGGTAAAAATTACTATTCCCACTCCAGTGGGTGCAACAGTGAGGAAAGCGTTGGATAGCGTAGGGGTAAAAATTACTATTCCCACTCCAGTGGGTGCAACAGTAGGGAAAGCGTTGGATCGCGTAGGGGTTAAAATTACTATTCCCACTCCAGTGGGTGCAACAGTAAGGAAAGTGTTGGATAGCGTAGGGGTAAAAAATACTATTCCCACTCCAGTGGGTGCAACAGTTGGGAAAGCGTTGGATAGCGTAAGGGTAAAAATTACTATTCCCACTCCAAAGAGTGCAATAGTAGAGAAAGCGTTGGATAGCGTAGAGGTAACATTTACTATTCCCACTCCAGTGGGTGCAACAGTAGGGAAAGCGTTAGATAGCGTAGGGGTTAAAATTACTATTCCCACTCCAGTGAGTGCAACAGTAGGGAAAGTGTTGGATAGCGTAGGGGTAAAAATTACTATTCCCACTCCAGTGGGTGCAACAGTAAGGAAAGTGTTGGATAGCGTAGGGGTAAAAAATACTATTCCCACTCCAGTGGGTGCAACAGTAGAGAAAGCGTTGGATAGCGTAGGGGTAAAAATTACTATTCCCACCCCCAAGAGTGCAACAGTAGGGAAAGCGTTGGATAGCGTAGGGGTAAAAATTACTATTCCCACTCCAGTGGGTGCAACCGTAAGGAAATTGTTGGATAGCGTAGGGGTAAAAAATACTATTCCCACTCCAGTGGGTGCAACAGTAGGGAAAGCGTTGGATAGCGTAGGGGTAAAAATTACTATTCCCACTCCAACGAGTGCAACAGTAGGGAAAGCGTTGGATAGCGTAGGGGTTTAAATTACTATTCCCACTCCAAAGAGTGCAACAGTAGAGAAAGCGTTGGATAGCGTAGAGGTAACAATTACCATTCCTACTCCAGTGGGTGCAACAGTAGGGAAAGCGTTGGATAGCGTAGGGGTTAACATTACTATTCCCACTCCAGTGGGTGCAACAGTAAGAAAAGTGTTGGATAGCGTAGGGGTAAAAAATACTATTCCCACTCCAGTGGGTGCAACAGTAGGGAAAGCGTTGGATAGCGTAGGGGTAAAAATTACTATTCCCACTCCAAAGAGTGCAACAGTAGGGAAAGCATAGGATAGCGTAGGGGTTTAAATGACTATTCCCACTCCAAAGAGTGCAACAGTAGGGAAAGCGTTGGATAGCGTAGAGATAAAATTTACTATTCCCACTCCAGTGGGTGCAACAGTAGGGAAAGCGTTGGGGTTAAAATTACTATTCCCACTCCAGTAGGTGCAACAGTAGGGAAATTAAATACTTCATATATTATTTCAATAAATATAAATTAATATCTATCAAATATTATTTAAAAGTAATTACGAATTTAATATAATATAATAATTAATCAATTAAAACTACTAATTAAAATTAATTATTACAATTATTTAACTATTAATACAAATTAATTACAAATTAACAATTAATAATTTCACATTTAAAAATTAATTTACAATAAATTCGAATTAAATACAATTAATTTTTTTATTAAATTTACATAATTGGCAAATATTCAATTAAATAAAATTAATTAGCAATTCTAATTTAATTATTTAGCCATAAAAAATAATTAACAATTAATTCTATAACAATACCAATAAATATGTTACCATATTTAATTCATTATAAATAAATTACTTGCCACCCAATTCCCCTATAAACCCACAACCCGCTACAGAAAATAAATGAGTAAAATTAACATATTAAGCAATTAATCAATTAATTAAAATTAATTGCCAATTTAAAGTTAATTAATTACCAAATATAAATTAATTAACAAATAATTAAAAATGAATAACAATAAATAAATTTACATATTTAATTAATTAAAATTAAATTACTTCCTACCCTATTCCCCTATAAACCCACAACCCGCTACAGAAAATAAATTAGTAAAATTAACATAATTAGCAATTAATTAAAATGAATTGCAAATTAAAAGTTAATTAATGACCAAATATAAATTAATTAACAAATAATTAAAAATGAATAACAATAAATTAATTTACATATTTAATTAATTATAATTAAATTACTTCCCACCCTATTCCCCTATAAACCCACAACCCGCTACAGAATTAAATTACGCAAATATTAACAAATAAAAATGTCATTAATTAAAATTATTTATAACATAAATACACACTTTTAACACACATAATAACATAAATATCACTATAAAAATCAATTTTATCATAAAATCGATAATTTTATTAAACTATATGATATACTTCGATATTTTAAATGTCTATATTTTTAACAATCGATATTACATTACTTACCTTAATAACGATATTTTTGATGTCTATATTCTGTCCTGTCGATATTTTGTCCATTCCATATTTAAACCTCGATATTGTGTCCAGTCGATATTTTGTAGTCGATATTTTGACTGTGCACCGTATATAATTTGTGTTGTTATCCACAATTCATATTGTCACTGTTAAAAATTGTATGTATCGTATATGTGCTCACTACTATCTGGAAAATAATAAAACTGATTTAAACAACAACAAAATCAGTGTCCAACGTTGAGATGCCCCACTTCGCAACACCTATCTTGTCAATCCAAGTGCACCATGACAAATTGGCTCATGAAAAGCAACAGCTGAAGGCTGACTATAAATTTTACAAGTATTCATGTAACACTTTGAAAACGCACCAGGCATACGCACCAAATTGTAATGCAAAAGTAAGTGAACAATTCAAAATCAGTTTAGGGCAGAAACAACATCAGTGGTTCCGCAGGGACATATGTATGTGTGTGTCAAACAAGTAGGCACTGTCACATTCTACCTAGAGATGACCAAAGGGCCAAACATCTGATAGATTATCTGTCACTTTGCACATACAGTGAACACACATAACACTAAGTGGAAAAACACCTCTCAAAAGAACTATCACAGTAAGCTACTGGCCAAACATTAATGTCTGCATGTAGAAGTGCCCCGAGTATCAGGTCATGCACCTCCATTGCTATGCCACAGGGAACTGAAAGAGACGTGTAATACAATGAGCACATGTATATGTACCATATATTCTCAAATATTGTAATAAGTGTGTCTTTCGTTTGGTGTTCTTAAATCCTGCTTACAATGCCTGGACCTGTCAGGGGGGAGATTGCTATACTCACCCCCTATGTATGCAAGCTCATCTATGTTTGTGCCATCCTACACAAAATATGTGTACATACAAATGTCTCATCGAATGTGGACCATGAGGAGCAGGAACCAATGGAGGAGGAGAATGAGAATGGAGGAGAGATCCAACTCAAAATGGCTGGTAGTAGGTGACACATCCACATTGTGCAGAATTTCTTTGTGTAAATTTCCATTTACTGGATCGACAAAATCTCAAATCTGACCTGAATTGTGCAAAATGTAAATATATGTTTGGAATCTTCCTCTATGTTGGACATTTTATGTCACGGTTACTGTAATCATCAACTCACTCACATCTCCACAGCTTGATCTAGACCTCAACACATAACAACCATGTTGTCAGACTTGTTGAACACCATGGGGCCATAGCTCCCATTATTCAAACCACTTATGTAGAAAAGCTGTGTGATGCAATGCAGTGCACTGCATTAAATGGACAGGTCAGGTATTCCACATATCCACATCCCAAATGATCATTCCTGTCCACATGCAGCTGAGCAGTGCAGTGCTGCACAGCTAGTAGTCTTGTTGTATTCTGCTGCAGCAAAGTGTGTTTCAGAAGGCACTCAGTGAATGGTGGAACACAAACTGCCAAATATGCCAATACCCAAGACCATCAACTCAGTGTAGTACGTCTCACCAATGTTATACGTTGCACAAAGGTAGCGCTTTGCAGGGGCAAATGTACTAGTACATAACTTCACAGATCATGAGCAATGGTTGTTATGGTAAACGGCCACATATGATGTGTACAAGATTATGTTTTCTTGTTACAGAATGCATACATGCATGTCTAGAGAACCTCAAAACCCAACAGAAGTAACTCAGTTCCTAGTCCTATTGTCATGCATAGCACTTTAGGCAACAGTTGTGAGTACACACAACTCACAGGCCTTGCAAAGTCATGTGATGAAAATCAAAGTCCTGTAACACAGCAATTTGCACAGATGGCTTTGCATTGTGTGTAATTACCCAGAGAGGTATGACAATGGAGATGTGTTTTAGAAACAACACTACATTTGAAAAATACAGAGATGTCAAGCTTGTGATATGTCCATGTGAAAAAACTTTGGCAAAACCATATGGTTACACACACACATATTCATTGAACATGATGTGATGGAGGGATGTGGCTAAACACTTACCTCTGCATGGCTAGAGAAGTTTGCCACTGCCATGAGTGCAGAAGTGCATAGTTGAGGGGTTTGCTAATCTTGTCTCATCCCAATAGGGAAATGGCATGTGAGTGTGGGCCATTACATAGGCTTATATCACGGAATACTGTCTACTTTGACTAGGAGGCCCACACAAAGATCAACCCTCAGAGTAGATGTGCTGCTGCTCCCTATGACAGGAATGAGAGAGCGATCAAGTATGATTGGCAGAATGATGTACATTGAACAACAGAAGTGTACCTGACCTTTCGTCCCTGGTTCACTGCAGTGAAGCCTAATGCCTTAGTCACCAGTTCCAAAGGCCTGCTGCTGTGTCACACACACCCCTGCCCAACTTCATGTCTATTGAAACATGTTTGCATGTTAACACCATGTGCAGAACACATGTGCCCGTGCAAGACAAACACAGGAGACATTTTGCAATGTGGAACAGTGTGCACATGCTGAGAGTGTGTGTGCTTCTACAGTGTGTTCACCTTCAGACCATCTAGCACAATCCAAAGAGAGTGTAGTTCCAAACAGTGTGCAATGACTGAGTGTGTATGCTGCACGTCATGATGTTTGTGTACATCTCACATATGTGTATCACAGCAGTCTCCATATTGTCCTGTGACTGTAAACAGAGAAGCATGTAATGAGCATTGCCACACAGTGCATCCCAGATTGTCTTCCTACACCACAGCTATGTTTGAAAGTAAATTGTAAGAAATGTACTGTATCTGACATAACACTTTAAAATCTGCCTTTTCCACTGTACCAGTGCTGTAGTGGATGCCTAGGTCCAACGTAAACAAATGTGAACCATGGCGCAAGGATGCAAATATTACATGCAGAAATGTCTGTTACTGGAGGAGGAGCTTAGCCGGCAACCATGATGGCCGCTTAAACCCTCGGCTCCGCCGACCCTCTCGCTTTCCTCCCGCATTGCACTCTCTCCTGGAATTTATCCTGCTTGTAAGCCGAGTTTTCGGAATGGGGAGGTGACTCCGATCTCGATGGTGTGTTCCCTGGCGTGTTCCCAGCGGCGGAGGGGGTGTAACGTCCTCGCTCCTTCCCCGGCTCCTAATGGCGGTGAGACCGGGTCTTTGTCCGTGAGGGACGGCCAGCCCAGATCACAACGGCGGCGGCCCTCGTAGGCGGGGAGGAGTCGGACGGCTGAAGAGAGGTTGCCGTACTGCGCTTCCCGCTGCTGAGATCTTCGCTGTTCCTTGAGTCGGCACGCCTGGAAGGTATCGTTGCAGAGCGTGATACATTGTATCTTCTCCCCAGCCCGTAGACGACCCGGCCAGTTCTTTCATCTCTCCCTACGCCGTGGTGGGAGCCATTTTATACCTCGCACACTCGATACATGTTTTTGATGACCCTGGACACGATTGAAGGTCCGGGTGACTGCCGGCATTGATCAGCGCCGTGGGTGGTGGCGATATGGAGTTTGCTGTACCTAAGCATCTGGCCCTGATGTGCTATGAGGGGCGTCGGCGGAGTGACCGGATGATCGCAGGAGGCGCTGAAGGTCAGCTTCGAGGGCCATTACTAGCCTGTGAGCCCCGGGTGGAGTTGAATGCTGCCTCCTTTCTTCCTGGGGCGCCGTTGGTAACCAGCGATATCCTGGACGCGCTGGGTACTTTGCGGGATGCCCTGCACGATAATGCCCGGAACCTGGGGGGCCGGCTGGATGCCATTCTACTTGATGTGCCCTCGACTGGTTATGCTTGTTTTCGAGTGCGGGGCACTGCGCCACATCCTGTGTCCGCTTGCGGTGGACTACCTAACCGGGTATTTCCAGAGGCGTTGGAGGAGAAGGGCCTTGATACAGCCGCAGTGTTGACCGCAATGGTTGTGCAGAGGTCTGGTGTGCGTGGATCTGAGCGGTTGCTGGGGACTCGTCTCCGGACACCATCTTGGGCGACTCCTTTGTGGTATGATGGCGTGCCTCCCCACCCTTTCCTGGAGTTGCTGCTGCTGTTCTGGCCTGCCAGCCTTGGGGGTTTGCTGCTGTGTGTTGGTGCTCTCTGTACTGTTCCTGGATGTACAGCGTTGGTTTGGATAGACTTTGTCGGACAGCACCCCGTTCTTTTGTGGCCTTCCCGTACGCCTAACTCATCTAAGATGGCGTCTGCGCGGCTGGACTTCGTCGACGCACCGGATCGAAGGGGGCAAGGATGAGGACGTTTCTTTGCTTACTGTTGCCTGCACTGCTGGGATTGTGACGGACGGACGAAATTTGGACTGTGATGAACGTTGGTATTACATTGCGTCGGGGGTCCGGGGTTGGGCGGCTGAGAATACATGTGTTGGTTGTTCTTCTCCTCCTCTCTTTCCTTTCTCTTTACCTTTTCTTTAACTATCTTTCACATTATAATTTTCCCTACTGTGGGGCAGTTCCGGGGCGACAGGCACACTGTTAGTGGGATTGGCCGTAGCCATTACAGGGGTGCAGGGTGGCGGGTACGGGGGGGGTTTGTTATTTTAGTTTGTTTTGTTCTATGGTCCCTATTGCTCTTTTCCGGCTTTGGGAGGGTTCTTTCCTCTTTATGGGGTTGGCTGTTTCTGGGTCTTGCACTTTTTCTCTTCCTGAGTTTCAATAAATTTTGCTTTCTTGTTCTTAGGATGGGTTCTCCGGGACTATGCTTGGAATTGTTACTTTTCGTGATACTGCTTGTTATCCGGTCCTATTGCTGCGGTTGTTTAGCCGATATAGTTGCGGTACATTTAGCCTAACTTCGTTTGTATATGGGGTACGTCCCTCTTGCTACGTTTCCTTGGTGTCCCTTTATGTGAGATGTGCAGTCCTTCCTGTTGCAGCCCCCTTGCTTCATTTAAACTTTAAAATGGAAACCCTTTATCCTGTGTTGCGCACCCCGTTCTCACTTCTGGCGTATTTCGCAATATCCTGATTGTAAATTGACCTATTGTTCTCCTGTTTTTTCTCATCTGTTTTTGCAGCCGGCCGTGATGGTTGTGGGCTTGCGCATGTATCTCCTAATTTTGTTGCAATAAAGGTTTTCAAAAAAAAAAAAAAAAAAGAAATGTCTGTTACTATGTAGGTGCATCTCACTGCTAACCAATATATGCTGTAAGCCACAGTGCTCCATCTATGTGTGCTGCGGTACACAGGACACAAAGAAAAATTAAGTAATGAGGAAATGTTAAGGTCTAACTTTATGTAATGTTACTCCTGTGAATGTATTACTTTCTGATGAATTTGCAGGTCTGCCTCGCGTCATCTGTTTGTAAATGCAGGCATTACCATTTGATGTCAAAGGCTACCCACATGCAAAGGTCAAGGAACCTCTCTCTGGTGCAGAGTAAGGCAATGTAGTGAATTGCAATATATTTTGGCACTCGTGATTAATGACACTTGTCTTGGCTACTCAAGCTGGCCTTGTTATGCTCAAACAATAGGAAAACGGATTTGCAAAACACATTTACCATGGTGCCTTGTGCACGCACCACACATATTGTTTCAGACATATAGCCCTGACTGCAGGAGTGTCTGTCCCACCACTTTACATGGTGGAACTTGTCTAGTTTAGTGTGCAAATAAATGATTGCTAGACAATCACGCGCCATATTGGTCTTATTCTACATCTATCATATTCATCCATTAACGTTTGTAAGCCGGCTGCCACATACACTGTAGACCCTGTGCTTCCCTGAGTGTGTGTTGCATCTGCAACACATCCTATTTCAGGAATCCTGACAGATGGTGTGAATGTAGTTATTGTGCATAATAGGGAATTCAAGTAGCATTGCACATAGGCATAGTAACTCTTTATGTCTTGCATAATTCTGCCTACATTGCAGCTACCTACATTCACACAAGCATACTCCAAACCCCAAAAAGAAGAAAAACTTGTAAATGTATCTAGACATTACAATAAATACTTGTACATTCAAATATTTTGTCACTTAATATGTCACCACTAAGAAGGTAAAATCTCACACGTAGGCATACTATGACCACTGGAAAAACACACATCAGAAAATATTAAACCTGTCTTGAAACAAAAACGGAGCAAGGAAAGTGAGCCCAATGTGTGTTTTCCTGCATCCCACAACTCCCTGTAGTGTATCCCAGACAATAGAATATGCTGGGCATAGACCCCAAAGCATTGAAAAAGTGCTAATGCGTTGTGCGTTGATCATGCAATGGCAAGTTCTGTACTGATGCATCATAAAAAACAACACATTTCTCGAAATAGTTGGGATACATCTAGGAAGTGACTCAATGGATGTGTCAGACTGCAAACTATGAAGTGTGAAGTTATATTCAGTTTCTCTTACTCTCTCTTAGTCTGTGCTTGGCGTTGGAGGTGTTGGAGGTGTTTGGAGAGTGTCTGTGCAATTTCTATGTGTTTTGGTCCTGTCAGTGTGTGCCTTGTCCCTATTTTGTCTCACTGTCATACCTATTTCGTCCTGTTACATTGTTGTTTGTAAATATTTGTCATTGTATTGTTAGGAGTTAGTCTTTTGGGGGTTTGTTTGTTGGGGAAGTAATATTTTGTAAGGGGTTTGTCATTAGGTTTAGTGTGTTTGGAAGGGATAGGGAAATGTCTGGGAGGGGAAGGAATGTTTTTGAGCCAGAGTTTGGAGAGCTGATATGGCTCGTAGTGCATTATCTGCAAATTATGCTAGCGGCTGAGGGCAGGGTGAGCCAGGGCTACCTTACAAAGTATAAAAAGGATCGCTTGGAGTGTGTGCATGGCACCATCAGCAGACATTCAAGATACAACAGATGACCATACAGATGAAACACAGGTGGGCTGATGTAATTTCATGAGAGGCCAGCGTCATTGACCTCCTTGGATTAAAGAGTGGTGAACCCTAAGGTATGTATGTATGTTTCTTCTGCATGTTGTGACTTACCTTTATCAGTAATGCCAAACGTAAACATGGACTGTACATTATTTGTGTAATTCTTTTCATATTGCAACATGAAAGATGTATGTCTGCATAAATGTATATAAGGAGATGATGTAAAGTTAGGGAACTTTGTGAGCCTACATTAATCAAATGTAAAGCAAGCAGAGGCTAAATTGCTCAATTGCCATGCCCTGGCTCAAGGGTCTACTCAATGGTTTGTGGATTGTACTTATAATTTAAAATACCAAGTCTTATGCGCATTTCCTTAGGTCACATACAGAAATGACCAGGGAATGCTTACACATTCCCAGAACACTCACTGTTGAAGGCTGAGCTGGAGATCTTTTTTCCGAAAGCTTTTATGTTTAATCCTCAATGTGTGCTGCACACGTACACAGATTGCTATGTCTTATGAATATCTACTTGTGCAGAACAGTGGGTTTTTCAGAGCAAAAAAACAACATTATACATGCTGTCAAGACATGCAGTTTTACTCAAAGTTGGAAGTCTACAAACACTTAATACTACTCAGCACTCTGTGCACCAGTGCCAGTAAAGCTTTATACGTTTTTTTATTATGCTACATAGAGCGTAGGCCTGTCCTTTTCCATCATAACTAACACTTAGATAATCCTAGGGTCAATGATGTCACCCATGTTTCATGGTACCCTGGAGTCTGATAGGATGCTGCCCAGAACTACTAAGTACATCACATCTTTGGGCATGCTTAACAAAAGTGTCATGATGGGTACATCTGAACTTCACCATTCAGCCAGCTCAGGCCTACAAGCAGACTAGCTGCATGCAATAATCTGGTCATATTGACATATGTGTGTGTAAGCTGTTGTGTAAATCTGAAATACTGGGATAGCATACTTTGCATCCTTAAAATGTAAACATATGTGAAGCAATTTCTACAATGAAATGTCATCATGGATGTCTCCAAGGTATACATCTGCCATTTAAAAAAGGCAGAGATGTACTACTTCAAGGCCTCCAGTGCTACCAGTGAGTGATATAAGTACATGTATGTACCATTTTGATGTCTGTGTATGATCTATGTGAAATGCTAATGCGTGATGTGTGATGGGACATAACAGCTCCGATCAATTAGTTGTCAGTGTATGAATCTGACCGAACTTGCCCATGGATACTTTGAGCAAGGTGTAAAGTCCCTGCTAATATAGGGTGTATGGAAGCAGGGCTAAAGGATCTTAGTGTCTTTATATGTTATTTTATGTTGGCACATCTATAGTCACGTTGCTTTAGGCACAGTGACCATCATCTGGCACAGAGACTTCATGTACTCCACAGAAACACATTCTCTCATAAAACAAATGGCACAAGCCAAAATAAATCAGGATTCAGTGCATCTCATTACACAGTGAAATGTGTATTACCAAGCATGTCTGGGCAGTGTTCAGTTGTATATGTCCAAAATTGTGCATGATGCAAGTGCAGATGATGTGCACTATTTTTACACAGGCACTGTTACTATGCACGGACAAGACAGGTATCCTGGATCAGATTCACACACTGTGTGATTTTGCAACATATGTTCCATCAACATGCACAATAATGGGTTCAGACTTGCCGCACACTTTTGCACTGTTCAGATATGACATATCAGTTTGACTGACCACAAGGTTGGGCAGTCATACCTGCTATGTTACACCTAATATGTTTGTAGAAAACATATCTGTCCCTGTAACAGTATGACAAAAGTAAAGCAGAAATGTGAAAACATGTATGACAGTGTCATAAAGGTTGCCATTACAATCTAATCAAGTTTTAACATGGTAGTTGCAGCATATGATTTTGTGATGGACCTAAATCTTCATAAGAAATGTATTTTGCCCATGATAGACTACAAATGAAATTAAATGAAAATGAAATACAAATGAAATGAAATGAAAATAAAATGTATAGAGTGCACTCTCACCCAGAGGTGCTTAGGGGGTGATCTCAGAGAAAGGTAGACTTCAGAAAAAGAGAAAAATACAGGGTATTAGTTATTGGGTGAAAAGCCATGTCTTGAGGGTTTTTCTGAAAGCTAACAGATCTGGGGGATTTACATTTCAAGGGGAAGAGAGTTCCAGAGACGGTTTGTGCCCACGACAAATCTGCTCCCACTCCAGCAGGATATTTTAAATGCAGGAACTATGAGCTTGTGAGCTGAGGCAGATCGAAGTGGTCTGGATAGCTATAAAAGTACAAGCTTTACCTGAAATAGTCAGGCCAGTGGCATGGAGTGCCCTAAAGGCAATTCATAGGGTTTTAACATCGACGTGCTTCCTGAATGGAAGCCAATAAGTGCAAAATAAACTGACGCATATTTAAGGAATGCCTAAAAGTAGGGAGGCTGTGGCATTCTGTGGGATCTGCATTTTATTTAGGCATTTTTTCTGAATGTTGACAAATAGTATGTGGCAGTAGTCAACTTTAGAGAGTACAAGAGCTGAGGTCACAGTTTTCTGCAAATTAGGCAGGATAAAGGAAACAAATTTCCTAAGGAGCTTCAAAGTATAGAAGGTGGCAAAACTGATAGTGTTGATGTGGCCCTCCAAAGAGAATTTGCTGCTGAAAACTACACCTAAGTGTTTAACCTTGTTTACAGGAATGGAGAGAGAGCCAAGTTTCTGTGGCCACCAGGCTGAGGACCAAAAGGAAATGTTGTTACCAAAATGTTGGACCTCCGTTTTACTGGCAGCAAGTTTTAAGCAGTTCAGAGACATCCATTTTTAAACCTGGAGCAGAGAGTCCTGAAAACAAGTGTCTGTGTCTGCTGGATCACTAGCCACAGATATCACAATTTGGGCATCATCGGTGTAGGATACTACAGAGAACCCGAAAGGTCTGATCATTTAGGCTACAAGAGTGAAGTAAATGTTAAAAAGGATAGGGCTCAATGATGAGCCCTGGGGAACACTGCATGGTAGTGTGAAGGTAGGTGAGTTCAAATCTTCAGGAGTTATAGATTGTTCTTAGTTGTTGAGAAAGGATTTAAGGTGAGTGAGTCATTGGCCCTTGCTTCCAATGGAGGCAAGACGGTGTAATAGAATGTTGTTATTGACAGTGTTGAATGCTGCAGAGAGGTCTAAAAGTGCAGCATTGCCTTCTGCATTAACAGTCTGCCATTGACATGGCTACATGTGTGTCTGTTCATGTGTTTGTTCATTATTATACAGATATCTAGATCTTCTATGTCTTAGCCTACCATGAGGTATATCTGTTGTAATGCAGCCTCAGTGGTACTTGAGCTTCCCTCAGAGTCATGGTAAAAGGTTCCATGTATTATATCCAAAATTGGTTTTTGGTCAGATGAGTAGTCCTGCAAGCATACACACACTATATAGATGCTATATACAATTTGTAATATATGCATCCTCATGCAGCCTTGGGATTATGTGTGTACATACACATGATTAGGTATGACTTACCATGATTGTCCCTACAACTGTGAAGTAGAAGATAAATGTTTCATTTCTGTACAATTGTCTGAGGATAAATATTAGTAATGATTCCCAGTCATTGTCTTCAGAAAATACAGCCCCCTATATATTTATTGACTATCTGACACAGAGTAAGTGAAGCCAGCAATGTGTGTAGCCTTATGTTACTCCAGATGGGGTATGCAACGCAGAACCACACTGCCTAGACTGGATCACCTTATCCACTTACACTTATGTAGATGAGCTTGGATCAGCACATTTGCGTTATGCAACACAAAATCCCATTTTTGGGGAAACAGGACCATGAGTCCACTATCTAAAAAAGATATCATCATGAGTGTACAGGATACATTTATTTAATAAAAATACTTTTTCTACTTTCACAGATTCATAATAATTTCATGCTTAAGTGTTGTAATCATTGCTTAGGTTGACTTGAGTACACGATGTGGCGATTCCTTTCAGTGTTTGTCAATATGTGTTACTTTGAAAGAGGCGTATGGACAAGAGTCAGTCTACCTCACAATTGAGTCAATTAAGGACTCTTCACCATTTCTCAGGCACTGTCAGTGGTCCTTTTTGTGTGAATTGATGCATAGCCCAACACCGATAGACACCTATTGTTGCACTCTGTGTGTAAGAGGTGCTGCATGTATAGCAGGGTTGGTTCTGTTGCTCCAGATTACCCTCCCCTGCTGTTATGGGACACACATTGGTTCCTGACACTTATGCACTAACCCTTGCACCATTGTACTAGTAGGTTATTGTTGTTTGCTGAGTAGCAACTGTGAATGTAGCCCCCACCTGCTGGATAACCTCATTCATACTTGGCATTGAATAGATGCTAAGTGTGCAACATCATGCATTCGACTTTGCGCAACTACTTGCTAAGTTAGACCAGAAGTATCCTATTTCCTCTTACCAAGTGGATGTGTAGCTTTGTTCCTGGGTCTCCTAATTGTGTATAATACATTGTGTGTATATTTTATGATTAATGTCATGTGTAGTTATGCTGACACTCAATGTATGTGAGGGTTCTCAGGGTCAGGGGAACAAATAGACCATACGTATCCCAGTGGGCCTTTCAACCCCATTTATCCGTTGACACAGGACCTCAACTGCTTATTACTTTCTGTTGGACCTGGCCCTTTTTGCAGGGCTATCCACAATTATTTTGCCATCTTTCTCCTATTTCTTCTGACATGTTTGTGTTGGCTTTAGGACTCTGGGCACTTTACCTCTGCTACCCAGTGCTAAAGTGCATATGTTCTTTGTCTAAATTGTATTAGTGATTGGTTTATCCACGATTTTCATATTTTTTTTATTAATTCATCCCTAGTAAAGTGTACCAGATGTGCCCATGGCATGTAAATCAAATGCTACTAGTGGACCTGACTCCTAAGGTAGGCCCAAGGCAGCCCCAGGCACAAGGTGCAGTGTATTTAAAAGATAGAACATGTACTAATGTGTTTTACATGTCCTATACTGAAATGCTGCTAATTTTGTTTTCCACTATTGCAAGGACTATTTCTCTCCATAGGGTAACATTGGGATTGCCATCAAAAAGCTTTTTCAGTGCAATTTTCCATTGGGAGCCGATGGGGATTTTGAGTCTCTGAACTTATAATTTAAAAATACATCTTTCGGCGAAGATGATTTTTAAATTGCATGTTTGAAAATGCCACTTTTCGAAAGTGGGCATTTTCTTGCTTACCCATTCTGTGCCTCCCCCTTTCTGCCGAATCCATGTCTCGGCTGGCTGACAGTTGGGCTCTTGTTCATTCACTCTAGACAGTCACACAAAGGGAGCTGAGGTGTGCCTTACATATCCTGATGGGCTATCACCAGGCTGATGGCTTTCCTGAGCTAGAGTGGTGGAAGGAGTTCTCACTGACACCTTAATAGGGTTGTGCAGGGTCTTGTGTACTACAAATACGTCCTTTGAAGTTTGCCTACTTTAAAGGGAGAAATGGCCATAAGTATTGAACCTCTCACACACCACAATCAGAACACTTCTGGACTGAGAACATTCTGATAGGAGGAAGTGCTGGAGATACTGCCACTTTGCTGAGTGCTTTCCTGGGCTGGCCTGCTGCTGCTGCTTCTGTCCTGGGAATGAAAGGACTAGACTTTGCTTTCTTCATCATGCTTGCAAGCTTCCCCAAAAGCTTGTGTGTGCTTGCCTCTTGTTAAGAAGTCTCAGGGCCACCAAAGACTTCACCTGCATCTTGCTAACAGCACCTCTCTGCTTGGAGTTCTAATTGCCAAGTAGTGCCAAATCCAGTTCTTGGATCCACAGAATCATGTGTTTGGTGCTACAACCCAAAATTAGCAACCCTGACACCTTCAGCAATGCCAGTGTTAGTACTTGAGCCAGCAGCACCATTTGTAAAGAATAACACACACTACCCTGACTTACAATGCAGCCTGCTGTTGCCAAAGACAGCAACTTATTGACTTTGACTTCTGCCTGCACCGGAGCAAAGAGCACTGCTCATGAAGAGTTTGACGCACCACCACAACTAACACAGCAGCTCTGACGCCTGTCGACACCAGCACCTCAACAATATCTTCACAGAGTCGATAACTGATATGTGTGACCTCCCGAACTCAAACTCCCAAAACAGGTCCCAGGATGCTTATTTCCGGTCCAGGAAAACATTGCTTGACAGTTCAGTCTGGACTGTTCCCATGAGGCACAGGGTCAAGACTGATTTGCATAGAGCTGTGTCTGAACCTGGGTGGTGAAGTGAGCTAAAGAACGATGATGGATGTAACCCAGATCTGTGACTGGGGGAGAGTGTCTGAAAAGTTTCAGCGCTCCGTCCGTCTTCTCCTTGTGTTTGCTTTGTTCATCCTAAGTTGGCAGGGTATGCCCAGACGTGGGTCCCTTGCTCACTTTGCCACTGGATTCAAGGTTGCATCGTCGATAAGGGCTGTTGTCCCCGAATATGGTCCCAGGATGCTTGCTTCCTGTCCAGGGAAGACATAGCATGGCAGTTCAATCTGAACTGTTCCCATGAGGAACTGGGCAAAGTCTGATTTGCATAGAGCGGTGTCTGAACTGGGGTGGCAAAGTGAGCTAAAGAACGATGATGAATTGAACCTAGATCTGTGACTGGGGCTGAGTGTCTGAAAAGCTTCAGCACTCCGTCCATAATCTCCTTGTGTTTGCTGTGCCCTCCCGAACTCATCAACACTGCCCCTCGTAAAGGAGCCGATGTTTCACTCCCTCTGCAACATCAAGAAACCAATGCCTTACCTCCCTTGCCTAGCAGTAAAGAACCGATGACTCACCTCCTCTGTGGCAGTAAGGAACTGATAATGCACCTGCCCAACAATGCCTCACCACCCCGATGCCGTGCAATGTTGTTATTTTCCTCAATTTCCAAGGAACTGTAACTGGGGCACATGTAACTTTGCAGCCGGCCTGTGCTTCCTTGAAGTCGCTGCCAAACTGTTGTTAGTACCTATCATGACGTTGGGATAACCCTAGTTGGAGCTATTGTTTTCGAGGAGGCATATTTTTACAGTAAAGGTTTTAAAATTGATAGCTCGATATGAGAATGTTGGATGTTTGTCGTTTTGGTCTTGTTTTATTCAGATAAATATTGGTTCTTTTTCTAAATTTGTGTTGAATCCTTTTGAATTGAATTGAATTGAATTAAGCACTTATATAGCGTGACTGCCACCCTTCGGGTATCCTGGCACTTGGATCATCGGGTATACACAACACAGCAGAATCAATTGTCAATAAGACAGTCTAAAGACCGCCTTTTGTAGTGTTTTCACTGTGTTACTGTGTATATGTAAAAATGCTTTACACATTGCCTCTGAGATAAGCCTGACTGCTCATGCCAAGCTACCAAGGAGGTGAGCAGGGTTTATCTTAGCTGTGTGACTCCCTTACCCTAACTAGATTGGTTTTCCAGAGCTATGCCAACACCTGTTGGAGCTCTCTGGCTCCAGGGAGCTTGCACTGGAGTCAGACCTCTTGTCAGATGCCAGAGGGTCTGAAGAGGCCCTGGGGAGTAATCTTAAGGGGAGTGGTTCAGGTTTTTCCCATCTGAGTAAGGGGGAGGTTTCCAGTGACCCAGACAGGTCCCAGTGTAGTATGGGGAAGGAGCAGATATCCTTTCCAAGAGTAGGAAGATGGTTGGGGTGGCCAGAGGCTGGGGTACCTTTTTCCAGCCCCAGTGCTTGGATTGCTCTAAGACGGGGAGAGCTGGTCTGTACAAAAGAGACCATCCACTGATGGAAGTCCCATAGTGTCAGGAGAAAGAGTCAGGAAGCTCCCACAAGCGTTTCACCAGTTATGGTGTCTGGCAGCACAACTCCAAAGAGTAGGGTGTATGAGTCCAGATGGAGAGATAAGAGGAAGAAACAGTCCCCAGTGGGAGAGCCACTGGATCAGGGGTTGCAAGCTCTGAAGTCAGAATACCCAAGAACTGACCCTGGTGATACCACTTTGGGCTTGGGAGGGCTCCAGTCTCTGTCAGATTGACAGGGGGCAAGAGACAATTGCCAAGCAGACTCTTACACAATCCTTATAAGAAGTGTTCCCAGGTGGGGGTAGATGTACTTCACTGGAAGCCCTGGTTGTCAGACACCTGCTCAGCCTGAGGGTACAGACCTTGGGTTAGGGAACCAATTGAAGGATTGGACTCCAAAACTTGTGGGAGAATTGTGCAAGATGGCTGACACAAGTGCCCTGACAGTTCTGGAGTCTGGGGATACCTCTACACTGTGGAAGATAGAGGACCCCAGAGAGTAGGATAGGGTGTGGGAGAACCCACCCTGGTATCCTGTTCAGCCTTAGAGTACATACTTTGTGCTGAGTGACCAGCGACCAGTCTCAGAAGACCACCCCTGGTGGAAAGGAGAGTGGACAATGGTGCCAATCACACACAGTTATCCCCATAGTTCAGAACAGTAAGCACGGTGTACCAACTCTGAGGGGCATAGGCCCAGTTAAAGTTAAAAAATTGCTACCACTGAAGGGTCCCCCGTTACATCATTGGAAGAGTTGGTTATCTGCAGAGTATCACACATCACTTAACTCAGCCCAGCGTGCTTCTACCTATACATGACACCTATGGAAATACATATTTAGACCCAGGGACTCAACTTATTGTCACACACTGATGTCACCCAGATAACACATTGACTCTCATGTTCAAGTTCAAGTTCAAGTTCCAAAATTTGTATAGTGCACTACCCACCCAGAGGGTCTCAAGGCGCTTGGGGGAGGGAGGTGTATTTATTTATCGAATATCCAAGTTTTTAGTTGCTTTCTGAAGGAGAGGTGGTTCTGTGTAAGGCGGAGGTGGGTGGGGAGAGAATTCCAGGTTTTGGCCGCTAAGTAGGAGAAGGATCTTCCTCCCATGGTGGATCTGTGGATGCGCGGAATTGCGACGAGGGCTTGATTGGACGATCGTAGTTGTCGGGAGGGGGTGTAGAAGGATAGACGCGTGTTGAGGCATTCGGGTCCTAGGTCGTTGAGGGCTTTGTGTGCGTGGGTGACATGTGACACCAACACCACCAATATAAGTTACCACATGCATTTGACCGACATGGCTGCCTGATTTGTAAGCTATGGCTCAAGCTATACCCCACATGATAGTAGTAATGATATTGTGTGACATGTACATACCCTGGTTGGCCACACAACTAGGCCCATATAGCTCACCCTCCAACCATCCTAAAAACCTGCCCATCACTGTGAGCACCTATCTCATTCTGTCACTTCATTATTCGCTGTTTCACATCCTCCTACTTTGACATATGTGTCATAGTCAGACACTTGTTTTTACAGCTCCCTCACAACACTGTCTACATCTTCACTGTGGTCCACATTACAAGTAGGATGTAGTACATCAATGCCCTCTTCTATGGCATCCCTTCACAGCTACCACACAAATTTGACACTATCAGACATAGCAGTGCATGACTATCACTCAGGCTACCTTGCAGTACACACGTCACAACTCATCTCCTTGCTATGCAATGGCTCCCCATTCAGACACAGTGCCAGTTCAATGTTCTCATCCAAACTTACAATGCACTACACTACCAAGGGTCCACCAAGCTCACACAACATCTATTCTGCCAAAAAACACTCATGATCCTCTGGTGTGCATTATTTGCATTCATCCCCACCCCAGTATACATTTGTACATGCCAAGGAGTAGGGTGGTCTCTGACATGGCGGGTAACACCTGTGTTGTCTCACCCTGCACACTGGGACAGCTGCATGCAAAGTAGTTTCATACTCGAGATTATACCATTGGCTATTTGCAAGATCCTACTTAGTGATACTTAATGTACTCCAAACCTGAACACCCTCTCAGATGAGGTGTTAATCCTCTAGCAATCCCGTTCCATTCCATTGCCTTATAGTCTAGATGTGGCTGCCTGGACCTATGTTAGACACACTAGCCTCAAGGTTCAAGGGGACCTGCATTGTCACAGTCTGGGTGGGCAGGGTTTGAGTGTCCATGCATGATGTGCTACTCCAGTCCAGGTTTTTGCTTTGTATGGTGGTACTTGTAGTTCTGGTCACTCATGTTCTACATTCCACTCCAAGTCCCAGTATACAATGGTGAACCTGGAGTGGTGCTGCTCATCACTCATGGACTGAAAATACTTGATGGTGCTGGACTGGGTTGTACAACATGTAACTGGGCAGTATAATTTACAGTTATGTGATATGAATTAACAAGTGAGAGATTCCTGCTCTTTCTCCTCTCACACACAGCACAGTGCAGCACAGGACTGTAGGACTGTAGGTTGCTGTGCTGCACAGTGTGATATTTTTAACCATATTGTCCCTTGTTGTCACTTACCCTGTAGATCTTCCTGGTCCTCTAATACAATACTGTCCTGTCCAAGAACTCCTGCCACTAACTCTGCTGGGATGAGTGAAGCCACCTACTCCTCCAAGGGGTCCAGCTCCTCTTGGTCTTCAGGTCCTCTTCCTCCAGTCCGCATGGCTGCCCCCAGGTTTTTAGTCAGTTTTTCCTTGGTCCTGCACTTATAGTCATGCCGGTGCTTCTTGCACTCTGGCACTGTGATTTTAGTTTGACATACACTGTTTACCTTCTCCACTATGGACTGCCCAATGGCTTCTTTCTTTCTGTGGTAAATATTTTAGTAATTTACCTTGATCAGAATTTCTAGGCAATATCAATAAGTTCAAAGTATGAAGAGCAGAGTCCGTGGTGGTTCGAATTCAGGGTCTTTATTCAGTAACTCGAGTTAAGGGAGAGCTCCGTCACCTGAGGAGGATCGGAAGAATCTCTAACTTTATTATCTGAACACACAGTATTTATAGCAGGAAAAGAGGAAGGAGCTTCCCTTCAATGAATGCCCGGATTATACGTTAACATAAGACAGAAGTCATGTAGGCCCGGATCATATGTTGCAATAAAACAGAAGTCATGACCATAAAAGGAGGCAGCGTCATGAAAGAGCGAAGACATGGTAGAGGAGATAAGGCTGTGTCATGATTTAGAATGAGGAAGCACAAGAGAGGTGAAGGTGAGGAGAAATAACACTAGGCGGGTTCCTTAGATAGGGGAGAGGTGGTCGTGACAGGATGTCTGTTTGTCGTGTTTCAGCATTCGGGGGCTCTTCTTCTTGGAATTGGTTATCGTGGTTTAACAGAGTGGGGCCCATTTCTTGGAATTGGCCCATTATAGGGAAATGGTTACAGATGGGGGGGGGGTCTTGTTCTCGGCATCTGCTTAACCACAGTAATGTACGGTTTGAGTGAGGCAGTTGGTTCTCGGAATCGCTTTGACCATAAGGATAAGCGTTTGACTTTTTGGGGAAGGAGAGCGCGTGTGTGACTACATGAGGCGCATGATCAGCGCGTGGTTGGTTCGTGCTCGTGTTCTCGTGTGCTCGTGTTTTGGCGTGATGGGCTCGGGGACATGACGGAAGAGGGTGTATGATGGGACATAACTGTACGATAAATAATCATTTTCCTCATTCCCTCCTTGTCCCATAATATACCCTTCTAAAATTCTTTGCTTTTTCTAGTCCACCTCTATACTCATTAGGTCGTTTACTTGTTCCTGTAACATGATTCTTTCTCTTTCTTTCTTTCTGGTCTGGGTTTTGGGAATGCAGGTAGTGATACAGAAACTACAGAGTGCTGGACCGCACTGAATACAGAGGCAGCAGGTGAAGAGAATAGCTAGAGCAAGACCTAGGACTGTAAGCACCTTCCATCCCCATGAGGACAGGAGGCTCCAGAGCCAACCCGTCAGGGACCAGGCACCAGTGTCTGCATCTAGTTTTCTGGAAAGTATATGAAGGCGGGAAATAGCGGCACACACCGAGGGTGCATTATCTGGGATAAATATACAGCAGCTGGACCCGATCAGTTCACATACACCACCACGGTCAGCCAATATGATGTCTAGGACCATACGGTTTTGTAACGTCATGAGCCTGTCGGCAGCCATCTCAGCGGTGATGTTACTTAATGCACCGGCTGTTTCGTTTATGGCTCCCTGGACTACACAAGTCAGTTGTCTTATGTGGCAGCTGTTGATCATAGGCCCCCAGAATGGGATGACTCCTTTAAAGAAATCGCCAGCCTCTTGGCCCGCTGTATCTTCAGCGTCTATGGCCCCCCTTCGCCGTCTATTAATTACGGTCGGGGGGTCACTGAGATGATAATCTGGTGGGGCGGTGTAGGTAGGGGGAAGGAGAAATGCAATGTAGCATTTTCCAGACCAGCCTTGAGGTAACCAAGTGCGCGCGTGAGATCCACAGATAAAGTAGGTGTTGGGGGCAGTGGCCATCGTTGGGAAATTTGGATCCGGTAGGGTGTAGGTCTTGTTACATTCACTATCTTCCATTTTCTGACCCTTGCCCTTTCCTCTTACGCAGAATAGGCCCTGGTGGGGCACGGCCCATCCTCCCTGGTCTGTCTGTCTTTTCTGGACTGAAAATGTCTCCCTAAAGGAGGTGGTGTCATTAAAGAGGGAGTAACTGGTGTTTTCACTAATGTCTGCTTGTCCCCATGTTGCTGTGAAGGTTACCATCCTTGCGACGGCTCTTACTGTTTTTGTTTTTATCTCATTCCAGGTACTAGCGTTTTTGATCGGGGTCTCAGGAATGTTCCTAACAGAGGCGGAAAATATCATAGAGAGTGCATAGGTAGATCCAGCATAGCCAAAAGGGAGAGGAATAAAAGGCATTCCTCCGTGCACAGAATGTGGCATTAAACCACAGACCCAACAATTTGTTTTGTTAATCACCAATTGATGTTGGTGGAGTGTGGAGATGAATGTGTTATTGAAGAACTCTTTTCTTCTGTTCATGAGATGTGGAGGAAGATCTACGTGTGAATGCATAGCAGTATTGTTCAAGGGCGCGGGGGAAGACGGTGGGAAAGCTAGATGAAGGAACCAACCTAGACAAGCCATGATGCAGAAAATAAGAATCATGATAGAAAGGAAAAGGGGAACTTTGTCATGTAACAGTTTCGCACAATGAGTCTTTATCTTCATAATATCGGCTGCTTAATCCTCGAGAGGAAAAAAATGCACCAGTAACCGGACTCTTCCCAGCAACCGCTTCACCAAGCGTCCGTCTTGGGCTTAAATAGTCACTGGCAGGCCGGATTCAGATGCAAATGTCTCAAGTCTGTTTGGGGTAAGATCGCAGCCGCGATTTGTACTCTTCTTGGGGTAAAAGTTCTGGGAGGGGTGAAATAAAGTCTGTCGTTTCAGTGTCTTTAAAGTCTGTTTTTTCAGTGTCTCTGGTCTCAGGATCAGCAACAGTGTCCGGAGTTGGTCCGTAGAAGGGTTTGCAATGAGAGACGTGTAGCCAGCCTTTCTGTCCCTCGACTTTGATAGCGGTCCTCGTCGTCAGCAGCACCAGCTTGGGGGACGTCCACATTTTCTCCAGAGGGCTGGTTCGATCAAAATTTCGGACGAGCACCCATTGACCAGGCCGAAGGGAGTGCTCGTCGGGCGTGGACTTGTCTGGAAAAGCTGCAGCGACCTGTGAATGGCAAGAACGTAGTGCAGACATCAAAGAAGCCAAGTAATCTGTCAGTACATTTGCATCAATGTCAATTAGCTTTTTAGGAGATGGGACACCCCAGATATTCGGAGGCCTCCCAAATGTAATTTCATAGGGGGACAGACCCGTCCGGGAATGTGCCACCATTCTCATATAGAAGAGGGCAACCGGAAGAGCTGTAACCCAATCTATTTTTTTGGCAGCGCATATTTTTGCTAATTTTGTTTTTAATGTCTGGTTATGTCGTTCGACTAGGCCTGCTGCTTGGGGATGCCTATAGTAGGAATTTAACAGGGGAACCCTACTCACTGGGAGCCTGGGTACAGTATTTGTACAAAAACAATGGCTCCTGTGGAAAATTACTCACATAATATGGTAATACAGCTGCACAATGGCAATATAGGTGATTTGAAATCAGACGAAAGGCAAGTAGGTGGTATATACACTGAAGAATATATTTGAATACCAGCCAAAATAATTACTGATTTTGCACATATACACAATATACACATATTATATACACTTATACAATTAGAAAGGAGTGAATTTGTGTCCCAAGTGAATGATTTTAAACAAAAAACAAATTATTTACAAAAATTCATATAAAAAAAGGAAAATAACAAGAGGATTCTAGTGTGAATTCGTTTTTTGAAAAGAAAGAAAGCGACCTCTTAGTTCACTTCAAAATTAATATTTCAGTTGACTAATAATGCCAACTTAAAAAACGGTCTGCTTCTTTACAGGTTGTCGACGACGTTTCGACCTTGTATGGATAGAAGGTCTCTTCAGGACTGACTGTATATGGGGCACCTGCAACTTGCTGGTAATTAGGTATGTACACGAACAGTGACACCGTGATGAAAGTGAAAAGAAGCAACTTACAGAGATCCCAGCCGGGACCCCTGTCGTGACTCAATTCGTGGTAATCCGATCGGTAAGCACTGCCATTGTGCAGCCGCCATCACTCACGGGATTGTCCGGAGTTTACCGTTAGTACCAAAGCGCCAGCACCGTCTGAGCCCCTTATACTTCGACAACCTTGATCCACCCTCAGCACTATCAAAGTGCTCGGAGGCATTTTTGAACCGTGGACAAGTTGCATAAAATCGAACCAAAAATTAAGAATACCACATCCTTTTTTTATATGAATTTTTGTAAATAATTTGTTTTTTGTTTAAAATCATTCACTTGGGACACAAACTGACTCCTTTCTAATTGTATAAGTGTATATAATATGTGTATATTGTGTATGTGTGCAAAATCAGTAATTATTTTGGCTGGTATTCAAATATATTCTTCAGTGTATATACCACCTACTTGCCTTTCGTCTGCTTTCAAATCACCTATATTGCCATTGTGCAGCTGTATTACCATATTATTTGAGCTTGGGGATGCCTAACACAGTGAAACTTCCAGGTGTATCCTAGCAGTAAGGAGACAGCTTCCATCAATTTAGAGGAGAATGGTTGTCCGTTGTCAGAGTAAATGACTCTTGGCAACCCGTAGCGAGGGAAGAATTCCCTCACCAATTGCTTGGCAGTCATCTGGGCACCATAGTCTGGGACGGGGTATGCTTCAGTCCATCGAGTTAAGGTACAGACTACTACGAGGACATACTTATATCCCCGACATCTCTCCATCTGTATGTAGTCCATTTGTAGGACTTCGAAGGGGTGATCTGGAGGATGGAACCCTCCTTGTTCAACGGATACACTTTTCCCTGGATTGAACTGACAGCAAATCATACAGGTTCGTACTTTTTGTTTGGCTGCTGCACGCAGATGCTTGTTGTGCCATATCAGATTCAGACTGTCTAACATTCCTTTCTCTCCTAGATGTGCGGGACCATGAGCAGTTTCTATCATTATGGGAACCATTAGGTCAGGGAGAAACCATTTGGATTTGTCCTGTGTTACCCAACCTTGATCTGTGTGTGAACCTCCCTCCTCTTCCCATTTTCTCTTTTCGGTTTCTGTGGCTTGATTTTGGATGTCTACTACATCCTTGGTCGGATCGATAACTGGACAGATAGTACTAATGGTGGTTTCGGTGTTTAGTGTTTCTGTCTGAGCAGCATGTTTAGCTGTGGCGTCAGCCAGAGCATTACCTCTGGTGATAGAGTCTACAACTTTGGTGTGTGCTTTACATTTTAGTATGGCTATTTCTGTGGGTTTGTGTATTGACTCTAGTAGCTGGAGGACAAGGTCTCCATGTTGGATCTTGGTTCCATGAGAGGTCAGGAAACCTCTCTCTTTCCAAAGGATGCCGAAATTATGAACTACCCCGAATGCATATTGTGAGTCGGTGTAGAAGTTGACTCGCTTTCCTTTGGACCATCCACATGCTTGGGTGAGAGCTATTAGTTATGCTGCATGTGCAGAATGTACGGGTATTCTGGCTGCTAGAAGGACGGTGTTCTCTGTAGTGACAGCATAGGCTGCTGAGAGTTCACCTGATTGGAGACGCATACAGGAACCGTCTACAAACAGTGTGTGTTCTGGTGTACTTAGAGGGACATCTGTAAGATCAGACCGGGGTTTTGTGACTAGTTCGACCACCTCTAAGCAGTCATGAACCTGGTTGTCAACTGGAACAGTAGGCAGTAGCATAGCTGGGTTGAGGATATTGCACCTTTTGATGATAATATGGGGTTGGAACAGAGTGACTTCGTAACCTGTGAGGCGAGCTATGGTTAGGTGTTGTGTTTGTGTCCTATTCAAAAGCAATTCTACTGCATGTGGAACTTGTACCTCAAGGGAGTGTCCTAGTACTATGGAATCACTTTGTCGTATTGCTAGAGCTGTAGCTGCAACAGATTTTAGGCAGGCCGGCAAACCTTGTGCAACAGGGTCAAGAGTGCTAGAAAAAGAAGCACAGGGACGGTGTTTGTTAGCTTGTGTTTGTGTGAGTACTGACAAGGCTGTACCTTCCCGTTCTGTGACAAAGAGGACAAAAGGTTTGGCATAATCAGGTGTAGCTAGGACAGGTGCAGAGCATAATGCCTGTTTGAGGGTGTCAAAAGCAAAAGTGTGCTCAGGTGTCCATGGCAATGGGGAAGAGGTTGTGCTTGTTAGCTGTATCAGGGGTTTGGCCAAGTATGCAAACTGGGGAATCCATTGTCTACAGTAAGACGTGAGGCCAATAAAGGCACGGACTTCTTTCTGTGTCTTGGGGACAGGAATGTTAAAAAATGAGTTGAATTCTTTCAGGTGTGAGTGCCCTACCCTCCTTTGACAGCAGGTGTCCTAGGTAGGCCACCTGCTGTAAACACAATTGTAATTTCGAGGGTGACACCTTGTGGCCATGTTGTGCAAGGAACATTAGGACAATTCGTGAAGCTTGTTCACATTCTGGTTCGGAGCGTGCGGTGACCAGCAAGTCATCGACATTTTGTAACAATGTCGTGTTGGCGGGCAGAACAATGTCATCTAGCTGTCTTTTAAGTGCCTGACTGTACATACTGGGACTTTCTGTATATCCTTGGGGAGCTCTTGTGAAACAGAAGCTACGACCTCGTAGGGAGAATCCGAATAGGTATTGACTGTCTTGGTGGATGGGTACACTGAAGAAAGCATTCTTCAGGTCTATTACAGTGAAATGTGTAGCCTCAGGATCTATGGCTGTTAACAGAGTACTGATATCCGAGACCACAGGGTATTGTGGTACTACACATTTATTGAGTTCACGTAAGTCAACCACGAGTCTGTAGACTGGTGGCGCACCATCATCAGTTTTCTTTCTGACTGGCAGGACTGGCGAGTTACCTGTGTTGGAAGGTACTTCTCTGACTACTCCTTTTGTTATCAAATCATCGATAATATGAATAAGGGCTTGTTCTGCATCTGGAGGTAATTTGTATT
This sequence comes from Lissotriton helveticus, assembly GCF_964261635.1. NCBI lineage: Eukaryota > Metazoa > Chordata > Amphibia > Caudata > Salamandridae > Lissotriton > Lissotriton helveticus. The sequence goes on along the minus strand of NC_136063.1, from coordinate 1,705,079,773 downwards.
GACGGATACGAGGTAGAACAACGCCTTCTTTCAGTGTCACTAAGTGTGGTGTAATATCCATGAATCCTACATCTGTTGGATCAGTAGCCCATAGTGTAACAGGAATGTCTCTTAGTCTGACATCTAGTTCTCGTGTGGTGAAATGACCTTTAAAATCTCTGAGGAATAGTCAGACTCCTTCTGGGGAACAACATATTATAGCACCTAGTTCTTTTAGTGTCTGGATGCCAAGGAGATTTTCGGGACAGCACTTTGTAAGTACTAAATCGGTGGAAGTTGTAAGAGGACCAACTTTAAGAGAAATTGGTTCAGAAACTTTGTTGATGACAGGTGTACCAGAAAAACCCAAGGAAATACTATTTGAGCTAGAGAGGGGTACCTTGGGAACTTCGTTGTGCTGCACTGTCGTCCTACTAGCCCCGGTGTCGATGAGAAATTTGCTTCCTTACCTAGGAGTTTAGCATGTACATAGGGACCCTCTTGGTCAACCGGGACCGGTATTAGTGGACGATTATCGTGTTCCTCCCAGCTGCTTAATGAGATCGTGGGGAATTCAGGATAGGATGACACTGGGTACTGATAGAGTTGGGTGGTAAGTTTAGCATCAGTTGGAGGAGCAGAAGGACGAGGGGGATAGTTACGAGGTTGTGTCTTCCCAGTGGCAATATTATGTTGTAATACTGGACAGTCACGCACGAAATGTCCTGGCTTTTTACAGTAATTACAAGTAACTTTTTCTTGTGATACTTGGGGTTGTTTAGGGGTCTGTTGGATCGTATTAGTTTGTGCTACTAATACCTTCATTTTAGTATCTTTTGTTCTCTTCTTTTCTTGTTCTTGTTCGTCCCTAATTCTATTTTGGTGATATTGGAGCATCTGAAGTGCTTGTGAGGGGGAGCTTGCTTGCCAAGTACTTTCTACCTTCAGTACTCTATTTTTGATCGTGGGCAAGGCATTTTCTACGAGTTTGGAAACAAATAATCGACTATAGGCATCTCCACCGGAGGAGAGGCCGCTATTGATGAGGAAACATTTCTCTAACCTGTAATAATAGTCCCCTATATCCTCATATGGTTTCTGTTTACATGCAGAGATAGCATCCCAATCTTCTTTCTTAGTGGTCAGCAACTGGGACAGTATTTTAGGGAGACCGCGAGGGAGTTCCTGAACTAGAGGTACCAAACCTTGTCCGGGATTACGAGTGGCATCTTCTTTATCTAAGTCTGCCCATGTTACCTTTTTCCCTTCAATCTCCCAATCTTTTCCTTTTAGCTTGTCGTACGTTCCTTGAGGTAACAGGACTTTAAGGAGAATATTGAGGTCTTTATAAGTAAAGGAACCCATTTGAAGAATGTCCTTGAGTTCCCTATGGAAACCCGAAGGGTCTTTTTCGTGGGAAGGGACCATTTTCTTCATCTCGAGTATTTCTAGTTTTGTCAAAGGAGTGTACACGAATGTTTGTTGCAACTTTCCATCGGAATCTGCAACGGGGTGTACTTCTCGGAGGGGGAACTGTCCTTGGTCATAGGGATGGGGATTTGTATCATAACTGTCTGTAAAACATTGGATATATCGCTGTCGTAGTTCAAGGAAGATATTAAGGAATTCTTGTCCCCTAGCCACCCACCTCCCTTCTAAACAGTCTCGTAAGAGAGGATGTAATCTTTTTGGTGGGCAACCAGTATCTTCGTACATTGTAATGAGGTGTTGAACCATATAGATGCTAGCTAGCCTTTGAGAGGCTAGAGGGATCAATAAAAACATTTGAGAAACTATATCAGAGCCATATATGGAGTATTGAGATACCCAATGGGTGCTTGATCTCGCGAGTTCTTTTTCTTGTGTGGTGAGTGGAGGCTCGTCGTCCATCCAATCATCTAGAGCTTCTTGCATTCGTTGGAACAACCTATCTGTGGGGGCTGACAATTTCTTAGTTCTAAGTTTGAATTGTCCGTTATTCTGAGAACGAGGGATACGGGAACGTACTGCACCCTGAAAAGCAGTTTCTTCGGCTCTATCCTCGCTCGTACTCTCATTCACAGTTCCCTGGGTAGGGGCATCTTTTCGATGGGAATCGGAAACCTTGCTTATGAAGAGTGGAATAAAAAGATCTATTTCTTTTATTTTATTGTAATTTCCTGCGACTACTGCTTGGTCTAGTTGTAGTAAATCATCAGGAACTCTTTTTCCTGCACTAGCTATCATTCTAATAAAACAAGTGATCATGAATCGTGGGAGGCATTTTCTATGTGCTATGGGTCTATTTTTTATAGCCTCCTGTAGTGTTTCTAAATTTTCTCCTGTTCGAAGCGCTTCATAAATTTTGTTTAGGCAATTTGTGATATTCGGTACCTCTCGTATACCTTCTAGAGCTTCTCGGAAGCGAAGGGAAATATCTGCTTGTGAACCTTCCCCTGGGGTTGGATCATAATCACATTCTAACAGAGGTAGAACACCACCCGAAGTGTCAGGGATGGGTTCCGTCTGAGTAACTACTCGTCTGGCTGTTACCTGATTCGTATAAGCAGGAGGAGGCTCCATCAAGTAAGTAGTAATAAAATCGTCGGGTACAGAAGGAACCTTAGGGCGTGGAGGTGCCGTAGGGGTACTAGAATCTGAGATAATCTCGGACCCTGTTTTTGGTGAGAGGACAGGATATATACCCGTTACTGAGGCTGAGACCTCCCTTTTCTTTTGTTCAGAACAAATATCATCATCCCGATCCTGTAAGTTTTTCATCTTACTTTCTTCCGACATTCTTTTTGCTTTCTCAACTTTCCCTTGCTCTTTCTGTTCCCTTCGATGTGCTTCTTTTCGCCATACATCAACACTCTCTAACATCGAGGGTCTCGCTTTCTTTTCCCAAAATATTTTCTCAACCGCCATGATACAATTCAAATCCCATGTGCCACTCTTTGGCCATCTGATCGCGATGTCTAAATCTTTAGTATAACCTTCCCAAAGATCCAAATACAAGATGGCACCAATCCCATACTTTGTGTACATAAAATAACCAGGAGTATCCTTCGGGGGGACTGGTACAGACTGTTCCAGTAACCCCTTCTGGGTACCCAGTTTACACAGCTTAGAGAACAAAGGCATTGTATCAAATAAAGATAAAACTTTACACTTGAAAAAACTCGATATATCCTGAGTATCAGAATACAAACATACCGTTTTCTAGAAACCTAGAACCCGTCTTTACCGTGCTCTGAATAACTCAGAACCCGTCTTTACCGTGCTCCGAATCATTCGGAACCCGTCTTTACCGTGCTCTGAAAATTCAGAACCCGTCTTTATACACCCCCAGCAGTACTCACCGAGGTGCAGAGAACTTGAAGACCTTGAAGATCTGGACACTTGATTACGCAGCGCTCGTGGACAGGGACTGGTCGGGTTTCAGACGACTTCGGACTCGGCAATCTTCACAGGTTTCGGGCTCTGGGTCGGAACTTCCGCTGTCGTCCTCACCGCCTCGTATGGATGGCTAGGCCGTGGCTCGGCCCCTCTTCGACATAAAGGAGTTCATGCAGGAACACCCTGCAGTGTGCACATAGAAGTCCGTCGATGTCTTGAAGAGACCGGTCTAGGTCCGCATCACCGGCGTGTGGGGAGAAAGGGAAGTACCTATTCGGGCGCCAATTTGCTGTGGTAAATATTTTAGTAATTTACCTTGATCAGAATTTCTAGGCAATATCAATAAGTTCAAAGTATGAAGAGCAGAGTCCGTGGTGGTTCGAATTCAGGGTCTTTATTCAGTAACTCAAGTTAAGGGAGAGCTCCGTCACCTGAGGAGGATCGGAAGAATCTCTAACTTTATTATCTGAACACACAGTATTTATAGCAGGAAAAAAGAGGAAGGAGCTTCCCTTCAATGAATGCCCGGATTATACGTTAACATAAGACAGAAGTCATGTAGGCCCGGATCATATGTTGCAATAAAACAGAAGTCATGACCATAAAAGGAGGCAGCGTCATGAAAGAGTGAAGACATGGTAGAGGAGATAAGGCTGCGTCATGATTTAGAATGAGGAAGCACAAGAGAGGCGAAGGTGTGGAGAAATAACACTAGGCGGGTTCCTTAGATAGGGGAGAGGTGGTCGTGACAGGATGTCTGTTTGTCGTGTTTCAGCATTCGGGGGCTCTTCTTCTTGGAATTGGTTATCGTGGTTTAACAGAGTGGGGCCCATTTCTCGGAATTGGCCCGATTATAGGGAAATGGTTACAGTTGGGGGTGGGGGGGTCTTGTTCTCGGCATCGGCTTAACCACAGTAATGTACGGTTTGAGTGAGGCAGTTGGTTCTCGGAATCGCTTTGACCATAAGGATAAGCGTTTGAGTTTTTGGGGAAGGAGAGCGCGTGTGTGACTACATGAGGCGCATGATCAGCGCGTGGTCGGTTCGTGCTCGTGTTCTCGTGTGCTCGTGTTTTGGCGTGATGGGCTCGGGGACATGACGGAAGAGGGTGTATGATGGGACATAACTGTACGATAAATAATCATTTTCCTCATTTCCTAACGACAATTGAGAGGTGACAAAGAGTTGATGTTTATGCTTTGTCACCTCTGTTATTAAAATGTGGTCCTCCTCCTCATTAAATGACTCTTCCTCTTCCCCTGGGATTTTGTCTGGACATCCAGGCTGGCGTTGGGGTTGTTGCCCTGCCTGCTTCTGCCTGCTCTCCCGTTTGATGCGTTAGAATTCTTTTTTTCCAGCACATCACTTTTTAAGGTATTTTGATGCATGACACACTCGACTTTGATGCAATGCTTCACAAAACGTAAAGCAGCTCAGTGTCACCTTGATGGAAAATGAGTCACATTTCTCAGTTGCATCCAGACCACAGATGTGTTAATATGTTTGACACATGTAGGTCCATACAAAATGGTGCACTCTATACCTTGAATATAGTTCATCCATGTAATTAGTAAATGTTGTACCACAGCTCAAAAATTTCTGACACATGGCTGCCCTGCTGCAGCAATAAGTCAGTTCTCATAAATGGGCCCCTTTCAGCCTTTTATTGAAATAATAGAAATTGCAAATTACAGCTGCTTCATGAAGTAGTGGGTGTGATCGCAAGTAACTGTGAATCATAAATACATTGAGAGAACGCCTTTTGAAGGGGACAGATATGCTAAGAAAGATGTAGGTAAGCAAAAACTCACCTAACATGTACTTTCGGAATATGTCCAGTACAGTTCAGGCATTGCAAAATGAAAGGTATAATTTGTTGTACAACAACTACCCACACTGCAGATAAAGTCGCAATGTCACCCAATGTCAGCAATATGACTATTGATCATACCACAATATGGTACAAAAGCAAAGGATACCTCTCATCAGACCCCATGTTGGATCCTGAACTGCATACTCATACCACCTATAAATGACAATGTTCATCATTTAAATATAAATAATAGGTCATATCATTCCAGTTAGGATGGTTTTCAGGTAGGGCTGCTGTTTTCCCTACAGAGTAACATTTCAAATATCCCTATTTTCAAGATGAAAAGATGATATATTTTAGGTACAATAAAAATAAAAGTATATTAGACTGACAAGATTACAAAATCCCTAATCTTTTTAATTTTTTTGTCCTCATTTACCACCGTAGGTACAGGTGAGGCTACTGGTGGCGTTGCAGCATGCTGTCACAGTTTTATACAACTGGCAGGGAATGAATCATAAGGTTGAATGGATCCATCAGCGATGGCACCTCCTCCAGAGACAAACACAGAGAAACCACTAAAAGACCAGGTGGAGTTTGCAGCCAAGCGGGACAGGGCTTACAACCGGAAAAAGGCTCTACAGATGGCCTGGACCACAGTAGCGTAATCATCGGACTCGGGGAAAAAAAACCTGAATATCTCAGTTCTCCCAGACCAACAGGTACCAGAATGCCCTTTTTCTTTGACTACCAGACCTAGGCAGATCTAGTTTAGAAACCTGCAAAACTGAAGCATACCATTCATTAACTGTGGGAGGTAAAGGTTCTTTCCATTTTTTGCAGATCTCCCTTCTGGCAAGCAAGATGGAATAGAACAACAGACTTCTTGCCAGGCTCTGGACCCCATCCAGAATCCCGAAAATCACTAGAGGGAGCTCGAGGACTAGCTGAAAGCCCAATGATGCAGAAAGGGTGTTACTTATTGCTTGCCAAAATGGAATAAGGCGGGGACATTCTAAGAACATATGGGCATCTGAGGCAGCTATCAGACCACACTAAGGACAAGCTACTGAGTTCCTCTCAGAGAATTTTGAGAGTCTGAGAGGGGAATAGTACGCTCTATGCAGGGTAAAAAGGTGGTTCCTACGCAGCCATGCAGGCTTAACGATGTCCCATAAGAGCTTACAGGAAGAAGACCAAAGATCTTGCACATTATGATTGACCAAGAGGGAACCCCACAGCAAGTCTGGTAACAGAAACTCGCCATCTGAGATTATAACATAAAGAGATCTCCTTCCGGGCGGGTGGATTATCTACTAGGCAGGATATTAGTTGACTATGGCCACCAAGTGTATATTTGTTCCTTCGAGAAGATGACGCAATAAATGCATAGGACCAGCTAGCAATTTGCATGTATTTAAATCTAGCAAAATTTGGCCAATTTTATTTTTAAGATAAACCCAAGGGAACAAGTCACCTTCCAAAAAGAGATCACCCCAAACTTCTAGTCCTGCTTCTTTTAATGGAATAGCCAGACAGTCCCTTAACCATTCGGGGCTATCAGGGAGGCCACAGAGAGGTGTCCTACTACCAAAGTACCCCAACTTGATGGCTTTCGTCAGTTCCGACCAAGTTTTGGCCATCCCCTACAAGATCTTCAATTTAATCTTTTTTTTAAAAACGTGGGATTTCCAAATTTAAACAAAAAGCCTGATTGGCTGATTCCTTCCCCTTTAAGCAGAGCCGAATACAAGGTCCCAATCCCAAAAGCAGAGGGCATTTCCCTAATCCCTAATCTAAATGGATGGCATTGATACATTTGATACATGAGGAAAAGGAAATCCATGTAGTTGTCTGCACTTTGTAAAATATGGACCCTGTGAAATATGCCTTTCATCATTATAAAAAAAGTCCCTGAACATGTTTCAGAACTTAACAAATGTAAAGATCACTAGAAGTAAACATTAATGGAGTACCAACTTATGTGTCAGGTGTCTCTAAATAATACCTCGAGATCAGGCAAACTAAGTGGTATTTTGCAATATTCTTGGCAGTATTATTTTTACATCTTTGAACTAGAAAACACATTTTGTGTTTAAATCAGCATATATATCAGCAAATTATGTGGCAAATGGGGTAAATTCATACTGATGAAATAAACGCCATAATATTGCATAATGCCAAAGACAGTCCACTATTCATTTACTATCAGTAAACATTTCCAAAGGAACTTCTTCAAAATGAACTGCTAATAAAAAATACATAAATGCCTATGTGAACAGGCCCCTTCAAATCAAACAGGGTAGTCGAATAATCAGCGTTTATGAAAAGGGTCAGCGAGAAATACAATACTACATGTGAAAGATTGCCAAAAAGTTTGAAGTGAATTATCCCCTACAGAAAGCCCATAACAGCTGAGCAAACTTGTAGACAGAGTACAAATATCTGAAGAAGCAATTGATACTAAAAAAAAAATTCTGGTGAGAGGGCCTCAGATTGATCACTACCTAAAAAAACAGCATCTGTTTTTTATGTTATGTTATAACAATGTATTGAACGCATGTATACCAAAGGTGTCTTGGTGCTAGCTGTACTATGCAAAAGAGAAACAACCTAAACTAAAAGTGGTAGCACAGAGGCCTTTTTCCAGAGGGTAGATGACTCTGGTAATAAACATAGAGTTAAAAACAGCTGAAAGACTGATGACTATGATTTCAGGGGCCTTTTAAGAACCAAAGGCAGACAAGGGTCCTGTGTGAAGCCGGACTTAGCTTGATTGATCATATTGGCTATCTGATCCCCGGTACCCAGAGAGAATTCTGAAACAGAGGATTGGGTGGAGTTGGTCTGAGTCCTACCTGCCCTATCAACCAAGGAATATTATATTACATCACTCATGACATGGTAAGTGACATCACAGATGACATCACTGGTGACATCTCAAATGACATCACTGATGACATCACTGAAGACATCTCAAATGACATCACTGATGGCATTACTAATTATTTCACAGATAACATCCTCCATTGATTCTGAGTGTTTTCTAAAAGTTACTGTGTTAAGCATTAAACTAAGGTAAGTGGCTGTGGGAGTTCCTATATGTATGAGTGAATTGATATGTAAGTGGCACATAGAATAGTGAGTGGGTGTGTGAGAGACTGTATACATGAGTGAGTGAGTGTGCAAGTGTCTGTGTGGGTGAGCATGTGGGTCTGTAGGTGGGTGGATGAGTAAGTGAATGGCTCTGTGAGTATCATTATTGTTGAGTGACATGGTACATAACTGACTGTATCAGTGCATGAATGGTTGTGTAAGTGAGTGTACGGGTGAGTGAATCAGTATGTGAGTAGTTGTATGGGTGAATAAATAGGTATGTGTGTGGTTGTATCAGTGAGAAAGTGAGTGTGAGAGGTTGCATTGGACAGTAAGTACTTGTTTTAGTGACTGTATTGACGAATGAGTAGATATGTTAGTATATCTAGTAAAGTAAGTGAGTGGATTTGTGCGTTACTGCATGGGTGAGTGAGTGGGTATGTGATTGGCTGCATGGGTGACTTAAAAGGTATGTGAATATTTGTGTAGGTGACTGAATGAGTATGAGAATGGCTGAATGCGTGTATGAGTGGGTGTGTACGTGTCTATATATCTTTGACTGGATATGTCAGTGTCTGTATTGGTCAGTGAGTAGGAGCATGAGTGGGTGTATATGTGAGTTATTGATTGTGTTAGTGGCTGTATGGGTGAGTTGCTGTGTGAGTGGCTCTATGAATCAATGAGTAGGTGTGTGAGCATAGATGATGTCATCAGTGATGTGATTTGAGATGTCATCAGTGTTATCACTGACCAGCTCTTGAGTGATGTATTATGTGAGGTCATAAGCAGTGCATTGCGACTGCATAAGTTATAGTCAGCTCAGCTAACTATAACTGCTAAATTTCTCTGGTTTAGTACGAGTCATATGTTAGTCTAATTATAACTTCACTGTAACCTTTATTTTTTTCAGTGAATTTCTTGGATATTTTTAATTCAAATTCCCAACTATAATGTCCCTGTAACCTCTGTTTTTTACAGTGAATTTCTATGGTCTTTTAATTAGTTATAGTGTTTGCAGAGTGGCGAAGAAAGAATGTGGACCTCTGACCAGCTCTAGCTAATGCCTCTCAGTCACACTTACTGGACGTAACAGGAGCACCTAAGGACCCTTAGCTTCTAAGAGGACTTCAGTCCCCAATCAATAGATCAACATGAGGCACATTTGCAGAGTGGTTGAGAAAGGGGCATGGTCTCCAAAGACCGTTCATCAGTCCCGCTGTGGGTGCCCTGACCCTACCCAAACTACACCAAAGATATTGGCTAAACAAGCAGAAAGGGCCATCCTATGGAAACTAGGTCCTAACTATAACTACCTACTTTCGACTGCCAGTAGTAACGATTGATGGTGAAATTTACAATTATGGGAAAAACTGAAAAAGAGAGAGATCTCACAGTAGTGGGAATGCACCTCACTGAAGCATTGCATAAAAGTTGGACGTGTCCCAAGAGGACTAAGGATTATGATTACCCCAACATATAAAAATCCATACCCAGATCTTTTGGTATAGAGTCAAAATATCGAGTTTTTAATATCGATATGCATTAATATTGATTAAAAAATATAGAATGGACACAATATCGACTGGACAGAATATAGACTACAAAAATATCGAATAGGATAGCATTAATATCGAATCAAAAAATATAGAATGGACAGAATATAGACTACAAAAATATAGAATGGAAAGAATATAGACAACAAAAATATAGAATTTGAGGTAAGTAAGTTAATATCAATTTTGAAAGTGTTTTTTATGTTAGTATATGTTTGAAAAGTGTATATTTATTATGTTATTTACATTAATTAATTATTTTTATGGTATTTAATTTTTGCGTAATATAATTCAGTAGCGGGTGGTGGGTTTATAGGGGAATAGGGTGGGAAGTAATTTAATTATAATTAATTAAATATGTTAATTTATTTATTGGTATTTATTTTGAATTAATTGGTAATTAAATGTAATTGGTAATTAATTGAAATGTAATTGGTAATTAGTTTTAATTAATTGATTATTTGTGTTCATTTTAGTAATTTATTTTCTGTAGCGGGTTGTGGGTTAATAGGGGAATAGGGTGGGGAGTAATTTAATTATAATTAATTAAATATGTTAATTTATTTATTGGTATTTATTTTGAATTAATTGTTGATTAAATGTTAATTGGTAATTAATTGAAATATAATTGGTAATTAGTTTTAATTAATTGATTATTTGTGTTCATTTTAGTAATTTATTTTCTGTAACGGGTTGTGGGTTAATAGGGGAATAGGGTGGGGAGTAATTTAATTATAATTAATTAAATCTGTTAATTTATTTATTGGTATTTATTTTGAATTAATTGTAAATTAATTATTAATTGGTAATTAATTAAAATATAATTGGTCATTAATTGTAATTAATTGATTAATTGATAAATATGTTAATTTTAGTAATTTATTTTCTGTAGCGGGTTGTGGGTTTATAGGGGAATATGTTAATTTATGTATTTGTATTTATTTTGAATTAATTGTTAATTAATTATTAATTGGTAATTAATTAAAATATAATGGGTAATTAATGTTAATTAATTTATTAACTGATAATTATGTTAATTTTATTAATTTATTTTCTGTAGTGGGTTGTGGGTTTATAGGGAAATAGGGTGGGGAGTAATTTAATTGTAAGTAATTCTATTTCTTAAATTTTTTTATCTAATTTTTAATTATTTTTTAATTGTTAATTAATTTATTGTTAATTGGTAAATAATTTTGATTAGTAGGTAATTATTTTTATTAATTAATGTTTATTTGTATTTTCAATTGATTAATAATATATTATATAAAAGTGTTAATTATTGTAATTAATTTGTAATTGGTATTAATATTTATTTTATTTTTATTTATATATGAAGTATTTACTTTCCCTACTGTTGCACTCACTGGAGTGGGAATAGTAATTTTTACCCCTACGCTATCCAACGCTTTCCCTACTGTTGCACTCTCTGGAGTGGGAATAGTAATTTTTACCCCTACGCTATCCAACGCTTTCCCTACTGTTGCACTCTCTGGAGTGGGAATAGTAATTTTTACCCCTACGCTATCCAACTCTTTCCCTACTGTTGCACTCTCTGGAGTGGGAATAGTAATTTGTACCCCTACGCTATCCAACACTTTCCCTACTGTTGCACTCTCTGGAGTGGGAATATTAATATTTGTCCCTACGCTATCCAACCCTTTCCCTACTGTGGCACTCTCTGGATTGGGAATAGTAATTTTTACCTCTACTCTATCCAGCGCTTTCCCTACTGTTGCACTCCCTGGAGTGGGAATAGTAATTTTTACCCCTAAGCTATTCAAACCTTTCCCTACTGTTGCACTGTCTGGAGTTGGAATAGTAATTTTTACCCCTACGCTATCCAGCGCTTTCCCTACTTTTGCCCTCTCTGGAGTGGGAATAGTAATTTTTACCCCTACGCTATCCAATGCTTTCCCTACTGTTGCACTCTCTGGAGTGGGAATAGTAATTTTTACCCCTACGCTATCCAACGCTTTCCCTACTGTTGCACTCTCTGGAGTGGGAATAGTAATTTTTACCCCTACTCTATCCATCCCTTTCCCTACTGTTGCACTCTCTGGAGTGGGAATAGTATTTTTTACCTCTCCGCTATCCAGCGCTCTCCCTACTGTTGCACTCTCTGGAGTGGCAATAGTAATTTGTACCCCTACGCTATCCAACCCTTTCCCTACTGTTGCACTCTCTGGGTTGGGAATAATAATTTTTACCTCTACGCTATCCAGCGCTTTCCCTACTGTTGTACTCTCTGGAGTGGGAATAGTAATTTTTACCTCTACGCTATCCAACTCTTTCCCTACTGTTGCACTCACTGGAGTGGTAACAGTAAATGTTACCCTTTCCGCTATTCTACGGTAAAAATATTGTAATTTTTTTATTAATATTACGTTTATATATCTATATGTATTAACAAATCAATTTGTATGTTTTTTTTACTTACATTAATTATTTATTAATTTTAAGGTTATTTAAGTATTTTAAGTATGTTTAAGTTAATTATATGTATTATTTCATGAATTTTTAATTAATTTGAAGCATTTTAAAAAATTTGATATTTTGACTAACTATATTTTATACATCGATATTTTTGATTTGATATTTTTGTACTTACCTGTTTGGAGATAGGAGGTCGATATTTTGGTATTCATATTTTTACCTTGATATTTTGGTAGGTCGATATTTTGGCATTGTCCAAATGTATAGATTATTTTTTAAATCCCATTTTTACTACTTTTCCATCTTATATAAAAGATTCTTCAAATTTTCTTAAATGTATCTATGATGTTAAATGGGAATCCAATATGCTATTGATTACATTAATTGTGTCTAATTTATACACCAGCATTAGACACCAGGGTGGACTAAAAACTGTGAAACATTTCTTGAGGATGAGACCTACAGGATTTACATCGTGCAATCAAATGTTGTTGGAAATGAGGCAATGGTGTCTGACTAAAAACATTGCTTTGTTTGATAACAAGTTATTCCAACCAGAACAAGGGATGCTTTGCCTCCAGTTATGCTAATTTGCATATGGGCTGGTGGGAGAAGAAGGCACTGAGGGGGCCAACCTTGGGGCGCTGGTCTGAAAATGTCATGTTGTGGCTCAAAAGTATTGATGATGTCTTTGTACTATGGCAGGGTACTGAGGCACAAGCAGAACTGTGTCTCCTGGATCTGAATAAAAATGTGCTGGATTTGAATTTCACAGGAAAAATGAGTATCACCTCATTAGAAATTTTGGATATCAGAATCTGGGTAGGTGATGGTAAACTAAATAAAACCATATTCAGGAAACCTACAACAGGGAACACTATACTGCATGCATGCAGTTCGCATCCTGCCCCAGTAATAAAAAGTATCACTTTCAGTGGATTTTACCGGGCTAGAAGAGCCTATAGCACTGTTGAGGAGTACAGTAAAATAAAAAAGGAAATGAGAGATTGTTTCATACAGAGATGGTATCCATGCTCAATATTAAGTGCAGCATCTGAAAAGAAAACATTTACAAACAATGGTCCACAAAGATTTGTCAGCACATATAATTCAGAACATGCCTAAGTCTGTGAAATCTTATTTAAATACTGGCATTTAGTAAAGCCGGATCCAGTTCTAGGAACTACAGTGACATAGCGCCCCCAATTCACTTATAGAAAATTGAAATCATTAGGAGATTACTTGGTTAAGAGTGACCTTACTTCACAGAACACATGTAGAACATGGCACACTCCTAGCACCGGCATTAGCAAATGTTCTAAATGAAAGGTGTGCAAGAATGGAGAAGGCTTTACATCAGTGACAATGAACTATGACAGTAAGGGGATACCTGACACGTAAATCTAGTTTTTTCATGTGTATCCACAAATGTCACTGTGAGAAACTATATGTTGGGAGCACAACAATATCGGTGCATAAATGGGCGTTACAACATATTCGTGCTATCACCAATAGCAACCGAAGCTACCCTATAGCTAGACATTTTGAGAAATGCCACAAAAGCAATCCCATTTCACTGAGCTTTAGCTGTATTACCAAACTCCCTAGATAAAAGAGAGGATAGGGTAGGAAGAGAGAGCTTAGGAAACTGGAAATATTTTATATATTGGAGTTGGCTAGCAATCAGCCAAATTGCTTCAATATTGATGAAGAACTATACACATGTCTATATTAGTTTTACTCTTAGGCTTTTCTTCATACAAAGAAAGCCATGTTTAATGTTCTAAATAAAGAAAATGTTAATGGGGTGCCCTTAGACACTTTTGAACACATAGCAAATATGAAGCCTTGTCTATATTATCCTGCTCCTCTTACATTATAAATGCCATTGTAATATACTAGCAAAAAGCTTTTTTATCACACTCGACAATTCACTGGAGCAATGTGATGTGCCGTACTCTACACACACGACAAAAACGATTTAAAATACTAAAGGACACTTTGAGATTTGACCGACGACTTGAAGAAAAGCGGCATAGATCGGAACCCCAATGTGGGTTGTAATTATCACATTTAAAATTTCGATGCATTAAAGGATATAGCCTCGAGGAAGTCGCGGGATCACGCCCCTATAGCAACGAAACACATGTTGGCTGTGGCTGTTGAAATTGAAATAAAAGACAAAGAAAATAAAAGCTTGAAAATCAGAACCAGAGGAATTGTTCATATTCTTGCTGCATGATATAAAAATCTATGTGTTTTGTACTCAAGTAGGGAAAACGGTTATATTACGTGAAGTGTGCTGGGGAGTGAAGTAGATTGTGTTTGGAGCGCAGGCTTTATGGTTGTGGAGTTTAGTGGTTCTCCATTCCCTACAACACCGTCGTTATATTTATTTCATATTCCACACTTTTGTGTGATTCCACCTAGAGGTGCCATAACCCTATACTAAATACCACGTGTCCGAAGACATAGCCATTGTAATATAGGTCTTTAACCCTCTCTAAAGCAATTAAATATTGAGGGAATTTAGTGAATTTCATTGTCCACATTAAAATAGGGATGTAAAAGAAATGTTTATTATGCTCTGAAACAGTGGAGAATTTTGATTAGAAATAGTCTCAAGAAGTACACAATACTTGAGACACAGGGAATCAAGTGTATGATATCTAACTGCTATTTTGGCCATAATGAACTTGTAAACAGTTGACATATCCGGTTATGTACTGCTATGTAAAATAAGATGAAATTGATGAGAATTATTTGACGAGTTGGAGCGAGGTGAATAGGACTCTTCTGAGGTAATTGTATCTGAGGTTCAATATGATTAATGTAAATAGCACTAAGCACTTCATAATATAGGCACTGGATATGGGATAGAAAACTTAAGCAATTTATTTTTAACACTTTGAACTGTTTGGGGATTAGGTATATCAATTAAAAGTGTCTGAAAGAAAAAAAGTAAAAAAATATAAGCAAGAGAGGAAGAAAAACCAAGAGAGTAAAGTTAAATAAAACACAATTAAAAAATTATTTTTTCAAATTATTTCCTTAGAACATGCATACTGTTATTTATTCATTTTTAACTATAAAAAGTTTAATGTTCAAAGATGGATTTGAGAGAAATTGCAATGCACTGTCACTTTGTAATAGTCTGTCTTTTATGTTATTGAATGCACATAAGATATATTGAATTTGGGACATGGTGTTTTTTCATCATGAACAAGGCAACAAACTGAAATGCGTGGATGCAGTTAACTTTTCCTAAATAAAATATCAATGTTTGAATTCCTATCAGAGTGCCAATAGCGTCCTTAACGGAGGTTGTGTTGCAGTGGAATATATATTTATATATATATTTTTAATTTTTTTAAAGAATGAATGCAATAATATATAAATATATATATATATATATATATATATATATATATATATATATATATATATATATATATATATATATATTACCTACTGGCGGTCGCCAGTAGGTAGTTATAGTTAGGATTGTTTTCCATAGGAAATCCGCAACATTCTATTGGAAATAACGTTGGCGCCGGTGGACGAATGTTTGCGAATTTCTCAAAGAAGATGGCCGCTCTGCTCTGCTCCTTCCCTGAAAGTTTGGGGGGGATTTGTCAAGCGGGGGCCGAGATATTTGGGGGGTCCCAAAACGTGTTTTCCCCATGTTAATTTCCATAGGGCGGTTGGACTCACTTTTAGCCCAAACGGCTGAATGGATTTCCACCAAACTTGGCAAAATTGTAGGGACTGGTAGCCCGATGTGCCTTTGCTATGTCTCAAGATATGTGCTCCAGTAGATTTTGAGTAATTTAGGTTCAAAAAAATATATATATCTATAAGCGCGCCCCGGTACGCGTACTAGCGCGCTACGCGAGTTCGCGAGCAGAAAGCTGATTGGTTCTCGGGTGTCTGTCAACATTGCAAACAGTCCGGAGCAGCCGCCATCTTGTGTCTCGGTAGGATCGAGACACAAGAGGTGGCAAAAACAAAGGGGGAAATGACTAAAAGGGGGTAGGGTAGACCCCCCCTGACCCCCTAGGTTTGATGTGGGGGCCATAAAAGGGTCACCAGGGAGCGTACCGGGGAGCGTACCATGGGGAAAACCCAGTGAAACAGTAAAATAATAATTTAAAGTGATTAGAGGTAGGGTAGCTCTGAATAGAGTTGTTGTGTTGTGTGGGTGATTTTAGTACCAACATGTAGGTACCAATGCAGAGTCTTAAATTCAATGTACACCTTCTTTTCTGTAGATATCTTGCATGTTGTTACAGAAGTTATTGTGGTAAATGGAATCCATACCATAGTCTGTCAGGAAAGCAGAAACAGATCCTTTAAGCACTCCCTGAGAAGGCCTAGGGGATCATGGGTAGTCTACCCTGCTCCCTTCTGATGTTTTAAAATTGCACAGTATACTGTAAGTCTCACTTTATATTATAATCATTTTGGTACTACTTCATGAATTACATATAAAAATGAATAAAGTCTCAAACAATTTTTATTTATTAAATAAAAAGTTATTGTTTAGAATTTTCATAGTTTAATAAAACTTCCAGCATTAGATGATCTGGAATCTCCTCAAAATTGCATGATTCAATATTTTGTAAACAGTCAATAAGTTGTTGGTCTAGAGACTCATCCATAAAATCCTCGTCAACAAAATCTTGTTGAAGAATCTCCTCATCGGTAATTTCGAAAGAAATATTGATGTTTTCTTTTCCTCCTTCCATTTTCTTGCTGTAAATTGCATAAACAATAACTATATCAGTAGAGTTAGGGCACTGTTGGGTTTAAGTTCAGACAGGTACTTCTGAGTTTTTAACAGTGAAGTTATCTTTGGGCAGTGTATGGTATCAGGCAGGAAGTAGAAATATAAAAAAAGTGTATGTGAAGAAGCCTAAGTAAATTCATAATTATACCAGAGAAGCCTAACTCAATCTATAACTATAACAGAGAAGCCTATCTTAATCTATAACTATAACAGAGGGACAGTAAATAACTATCAGAAAACGTTTTTACAAATTAACTTAAAGTGCCCCTTACAAATTAACAACTTACCTTATAGAAAAGTGATGAAGATAAATGAGAAAATCCTTTAAAGATGTACCTCAGGTAGTTGTAGTCAAAATGGCCGTGTTTCCCTCTCATTTTTCATTTATATTCATGTACATAACGAATAAAATGTCAGGAAATAAAAGTAGAAAATGAAAGTAACATTTTAATTGGTTGTAAATTCTAACACTTCATATGTGTTTTTGTCATGTAATTTACCTCAGGATATTTAGACAGGGCTACAGCCCAAATGGCTCAATGGTATTCCACCAGATTTGGGAAAATGGTAGGGACTGTTATATAGTAGGGCCTATTCTATATTTGGTGAAAGTCTCTCCAGTGGTTTTTATGTAAATTAACTTTTAAAAAATTTTGGGAGCGCTCACTGGTGCGCGCCCCGGTACGCGTACCGGCAGCGCTACGGGAGTCCTCCATCTTGTGTTTCGGTAGATTTGAGAGACAAGATGGAGGACAAACAACATTGGGAATGGGTAAAAGGGGGCACGGTAGACACCCCCGGACCCCCTAGGTTTTCTGAGGGGGGCTTAGGAGGCCCATATAGGCCAAAAAATAAAAAAATTAATTAATTTTTCGCGGGGGGAGCGCCCGGTACGCGTACCGGGGAGCGTACCGGGGAGCGTACTTTGGTGAAAAACAGTGAAAAAAGTTAGAGTAAAGTAATCATTTTGAGTGATGAGAGGTAGGGTAGCCCTGAAAAGAGCTTTTGGGTTCTGTGGCTGATTTAGGTACCTACAAGTAGGTTCCAATGCACAGTCTTAAATTCAGGAGGAATATTCTATTCCCCTTCTCTGAGAAGTGCACACCATCTCCTCTGTAGATATCTTGCATGTTATAACACAAGTTATTGTTGTATATTGAACCCATTCCATAGTCTCTCATGTAAGCAGAAACAGATTTATTCACATGTTTCCGTGCTTTCTCAAATTGTGGACAAAATTGGTTGGACCACTTCCATTTCTGTCTTTGGCATATATTGGAATATACCAAGGCAGTTTGTGGAAAAAGTGTCATCAATTGCCCAAAGGTGTCCTTTAAAACCATTACCAGACCTACCCCAGTCAAAGTGCCTAGGTCATTTCCACCACAGTGCAAAATTATGAGGTCAGGGTGTGGCAGATGGTAAAAGGTTTTCACCAATGGTATCAATTGATGACATCTCAATCTTCTTTGGCCAATCCACTTGATGTCTACATTTGGTAAATCAAGGTTGTGAAAATTTCTGATAGCTGCATACCTTTGAGCCCAGTGGATGTAGCTATGTCCAATAATCCAGACAGAATACATGGTGAGAGGAGGTTCTGGTGCAGTCAGATGAAGTGTGGGAATTAAATGGCAGTTGGAACAGTAGGAGTTTGCAAAAAAAACTGTGGAGTTTCAGTACTCTTGAATCACAAGCAATGATTGGTGGATTCAGATAGTTGAAAACTGAAAGTTAGGGTGCATGGTTCTGTTCTGTGAAAGAAGTAATTTGAATGGTTAAGAAAAAGTAATTTAAAGAAACATTGCACCGGATACGCTGGTGTATTGAGGGGTCAAACATCCTTGCTGAGTTCATTTGCAACATTGTAGAATAAACTTTTAAACCTGAGAGGTCAGTGAGGAGGGTAGTGCTATGGTAACATGTAGAAAGGGCTGAGGGGGGGAAGGGTGTTGGTTTGAAAATAGAGAGGGAAGAGCTTTAATTGGTTAACATGAGGGATATGTGTGTAGAATTAGAGGTTTTCTGTGCCATTCATGGTTGCAGTGCCTGGAGTACATACCTTTTGCTCTGCTAAAGAAATATTGGTGTGTGTGTCTGACACTGTTCTCAATCTCCCAAAGCATTTGTAAAGGTGAGTAATGATTCATTTAATATAGATAGAGACTTGTATACTCTATGGAGAAGATTTGGAAGCAAATTGTGGTTTTTAAATGTTGCTTTGTGTCATGTTTTTTGATAATGCTTGGTAAAACGTGTTTGCTGCATAGAGGAAATGTATTTTGTAAAATTGTGAAGTTTCAGTAGTGACGTGGAAGGCTTGTACATAGGACCTGTGCTGTGTTTCTTAAATGTGATGTGAAAAAAGATTTTGGGGAAAATGAATGGCGTTTACATTTTTGAGAAGGAATAAATAGTGTCTACATGATTAAAGAAATATATTTGAACCTTTCACAATGATGTCACCTGTGTTATCTCAGATTAGGAACCACATTGAGCTCCTTTCTTGTTGGTTTGTGTCATGTTTTTTGATAATGCTTGGTATGAACATTTGCAAGATAGAGGATTTGTATTTTGTGAAATAGTGAGGTTTCAGTAGTGAAATTGAATGCTTGTACATAGGACCTGCGCTCTCTTTCTAAAATGTTATTTAAAAAACGATTTTGGGGCAAATGAATGGCTTTTACATTTTCGAGAAGGAATAAATAGTGTCTGCATGATTAAATAAATATTTTTTAACCTTTCACAATGATGTCACCTGAGATTAGGAAGCAGATTGAGCTTCTTTCTTGTAGGTTTCTGTCATGTTTTTTGATAATGCTTGGTATCAACATTTGCAAGATAGAGGAATTGTATTTTGTGAAATTGTGAGGTTTCAGTAGTGAAATTGAAAGCTTGTACATAGGACCTGCGCTCTGTTTCTAAAATGTTATTTAAAAAACGATTTGGGGGAAAATGAATGGCTTTTACATTTTTGAGAAGGAATAAATAGTGTCTGCATGATTAGATAAATATATTTGAACCTTTCACAATCATGTCACCTGTGTTACCTCAGATTAGGAAGCAGATTGAGCTTCTTTCTTGTTGGTTTGTGTCATGTTTTTTGATAAGATAAAAAGATAGAGGATTTGTATTTTGTGAAATAGCGAGGTTTCAGTAGTGAAATTGAACGCTTGTACATAAGACCTGCGCTCTGTTTCTAAAATGTTATTTAAAAAACGATTTTGGGGCAAATGAATGGCTTTTACATTTTTGAGAAGGAATAAATAGTGTCTGCATGATTAAATAAATATATGTGAACCTTTCACAATCATGTCACCTGTGTTACCTCAGATTAGGAAGCAGATTGAGCTTCTTTCTTGTTGGTTTATGTCATGTTTTTTGATAAGATAAAAAGATAGAGGGTTTGTATTTTGTGAAATAGTGAGGTTTCAGTAGTGACATTGAACGCTTGTACATAGGACCTGCGCTTTGTTTCTAAAATGTTATTTAAAAAACGATTTTGGGGCAAATGAATGGCTTTTACATTTTTGAGAAGGAATAAATAGTGTCTGCATGATTAAATAAATATATTTGAACCTTTCACAATCATGTCACCTGTGTTACCTCAGATTAGGAAGCAGATTGAGCTTCTTTCTTGTTGGTTTGTGTCATGTTTTTTGATAAGATAAAAAGATAGAGGATTTGTATTTTGTGAAATAGTGAGGTTTCAGTAGTGAAATTGAACGCTTGTACATAGGACCTGCGCTCTGTTTCTAAAATGTTATTTAAAAAAACGATTTTGGGGCAAATGAATGGCTTTTACATTTTTGAGAAGGAATAAATAGTGTCTGCATGATTAAATAAATATATTTGAACCTTTCACAATCATGTAACCTGTGTTACCTCAGATTAGGAAGTAGATTGTGCAGATGAGGTGAGGCATGTCCAGGGGTGCAAAGGAGGTGAGGCCTGTGTCCATGAGTGCAGTGGAGAGGACTCACCTCCTCTGACCTTTGGACAAGACTCACCTCCTCTGTGTCCCCTGGACAGGCCTCAATGTATTGGGTATAATTGATGGTAACAGGGTGCAGATGAGGTGAGGCGCTTCCAGGGGTGTAGATGAGCTGAGGCGTGTCTAGGGGTGCAGATGAGGTGAGGTCTGATCAGGGTTGCAGATGAGGTGAGGATTGTCCAGGCGTGCAGAGGAGGTAAGGCCTGTGTCTAAGAGTGCAGTGGGGGAGAGGCTTCATGAAGTCCAGCCCACTGCACTCTTAGACACAAGATTCACCACCTCTGCTCCCCAGGACACGCATCTCTTCCAGTACACTCTTGAACAAAGGCCTCACCTCCTCTGTAACCCTGGACAATCCTTACCTCATCTGCAACCCTAAATCATTTTTTAAACAGGCCTAAATGTATTGGGTATAATTGATGGTAACAGGGTGAAGATGAGGTGAGGCCTGTCCAGGGGTGTACATGAGGTGAGGTCTGTCCAGGGGACCAATTCATGTGCCCTAAATCGATTTTTAATTAATATTTAAAAAACAGAGCACAGGTCATATATAGAAGCATTTCATTGCACTCATTTTTTTACAAAATACAATTCCTCTATGTAGTAACATTTCTTTACCAAGTATTATCAAGAAATATGACACAAAGGAAGAATAAAAAAGTTTAATCTGTTTCTTAATCTTAGAAAACACAGCTGACATGTTTGTGAAAAGTGCAGGTATATTTATTTAATCATGCAGACACTGTCCGATCCTTCTGAAAAATGCTAAAGCCATTCATTTGCCCTTTAATCGTTTTTATATTAACATTAAAAAAACTGAGCACAGGTCATATGTACAAGCATTCCATTTCACTACTGAAACCTCATTTTTTTTACAAAATACAATTCCTCTATGCAGCAGAACATTTTTACCAAGCATTAACAAAAAAATAACAGAAAGCAACAATAAAAAAACACAATCTGATTCATAATATGAGGAAACACACCTGACATGATTGCGAAAGGTGCAGAAGAGATGAGGAAAGTCGAAATGGCTTTCATGATTGTGAAAGTTGCTGAGGAGGTGAGGCCTGTGTCTAAGAGTGCAGTGGGGGAGAGGCTTTATAAAGTCCAGTCCACTGCCGTCTTGGACACAGGCCTCAACACCTCTGCTCCCCAGGACAGGCCTCACCTCATCTGCACTCCTGGTTAGGCCTCACCTTATCTGCATCCTGTTACCATCAATTATACCCAATACATTGAGGCCTGTCCAGGGTGCACGGAGGAGGTGAGGCTTGTTCAAGGGTCAGAGGAGGTGAGTCCTGTCCAATGCACTCTTCGACACAGGCCTTACCTCCTCTGCACCCCTGGACAGGCCTCACCTCATGTGCACAATGTACTTACTAATCTGAGAAAACACAGGTGACATGATTGTGGACTGTGCTAATATATTTTTTAAATCATGTAGATACCATCTAATCCTTGTCAATAATGTAAAACTATTTCATGTGCCCGAAATCTTTTTTTAGAATAACATTTAAAAAACAGAGAAAAGGTCATATGTATAAGCATTTCATTACACTACTGAAACGTCGCTCATTTATAAAATACAATTCTTTTATGCACCAAGGTTTCTTTACCAAGTATTGTCAAGAATGTATAAGTCTCTCTTATATTCTCTTCCTGACTTACTCTATTTTTCCATCAGTCCCCTTCTAACACCCTCTCTCTGACTCATTCCTTTTTACATCCTGACTCTGTGTTGCACTCTCTTACACTTTCTCTTTGACTTCATTTCCCTTACACCATGTCTCTGATTTATTCCCTCTCTCTCATTACTCCTTGTTACATCCTCTCTCTGATTTACTTCCTCTTACACCCTCTCTCCAACTTACTCTCTCTCTCTACCTTTTACAGTCTCTCTCTGTTTTAGTGTCTTTTACATTCTCTCATCTTCTAACACCCTCTCTCTGTCTTACATCGTTTTACACCCTCTCTCTGTCTTACACCCTGTTACATCCTTTTTCTGACTTACTCCCTTTGTCCCTTTCTTTGACTGACTCCCTCTCCCTATTACATCATTTTTCTGTCTTACAGCATATTATACACTCTTTCTGTCTTACTCCTTCTCTATGTTTTGCTCCCTCTACCTGTTTCTTTGTCTGACTCTCTCTGTCTTTTTGTGTTAGTTCCTCTAGCTCTTTTTCTCTGTCTTACTCCTAGTTACATAGTTGCTGTGATATAAACTTAGATATGTTGTAAACTAGCGTTTATATTGTTTGCTTATTGTCATTGCTTTGTTGTTTGGTAATAGTGGTCTAAAATGTGTTATTTTTTTCTTTAACACAGATTGAAATCAAGATTTCAATAGTAAGGAAATATGCCCTCAAGGCAGAAGAGAAGAAAAGATGCCAAGCGGAAAAAATCAAATACAGCAACGGAATTAAAGCACTTGTCTACAAACAATTCTTCAAAAAACAGGAAAAAAGCTCCTGGTAAGACAACTAAGTCTTTCTTTCGGAACATATGTAGATCAAAAAAAAATGTTGATGAGAATGTGAATATACAGAAGGAGAGAGCAAATTTGAAAAGGAAGGAGAGGCCCCCCAAAAATGTTACTACTGGAGCAGGAGAGAATAATATGTATAGGAATAGAAGGGAAAACCAATTTAGGGACATTCGTAAACGAATGTTTCGCAATAGGGTGGTTTTAAATTTGTTAAAAAATATTAAAAAAGGTAAACAGAGAGCTGCTTTTTATAAGAAAAAGAAAACTGTAGAGAAGATTGTTGATCAGGCTTTTGAACTTAAGAAAAAAATATTTATTTTAGTAATCAATGGAATTAGGACACTTAACAAGACAATTGATGTTTTCAAATCAAAGAGTAGATGCAAAAGAGTAATTAATCGGACACATTTTTGTAAAGTTTTTTCTGGAGAATGGATGCATAGTTCAAGTTGTGAGCCATTTTTTAATGAGGAGAGTTACTTCCAGGAGAATGATTTGGTGCATGCAGTTGACACCAATGGTCGAGCATATGAGGTGAAAGACGGTTGTCCGATTGAAAAAGAGAAACTTGTGTCTAGAGATGCAGAAGAGGTGTTAACTGATGAAGTTTTAGGGAGATGTACTAAGGGTCCAGTGTACACTTGGAAGTGTAGTAGTATTTGTAGTGTGTGACAGGATTCAATCGATGTGCTTCGTAATTTCTTACGTACATATGGTAAGAAAAGTCAAAAACAGAAAATGTAGATGTTGCAAGACTTAGATCCTTGCAGAGTGAGAGAAAACACAGGTTTGCAAGGGCATTCACTGGCGTGTCTTTCTAGAAAAGTATGTCAGAGTGTTTTTCATCATTTAGGATGTTAGCAGTGCATCATAACAAAATGAGGTAATTAGTGAGAAGGTTGTATTATGCAGAAAGTCCAGCACTTAAGCTTAAACAATTAAACAGTGCTCTTTTGCATGGAACTGAATTAGATGTGAAGAAGATTTGTGAAGAAATTGAGATTTGTTATTTTGGTGAAAAAGAGGACAGTGTAGAAATTGACACAGTAATAGAAGGTAATGTGGAAGACAATGTACATATTTCAAGTACAGAAAAGTTTGACCAGGAAATTACCAAGTTTAAGGTGAAATCAAGTGAAAGGCCTAATTTTACTTGTTGTGTTGTTGACGGACTCTTTATAAGATTCAGACTAGGTTAGTTGATTTATATGCAGAAAATGAAATGGAAAATAATAGTGAATGGAAGAATTTTGCAACTTTTTGTTGGTGGAGAATTCTTTTGATTTGAGTTCTGATCAGCATATTTGTAAATATTGTTATAATAAATTAAATGAAAACAGAATGCCTGCTAGAGCTGTTCATAATAATCTTGAGTTGGTAGACTTCCTTCTGAATTGATGGATTTAAATACATATGAATCTATTTTGATTCAATGTGTCCATCCTTTTCAGGCTATTGTTCGCATGGAGCCTAAGATAGGGAAATTGCCTCCTTCAGATTTACAGAGAGAATTAAAGGGAAGAGTTGTTTATTTGCCTCTAGATTTCAAGAAAAATATTGATACAATTGGTGTAGAGAAAGTGGAAGAGGAACCTCTGGTTATTCTAGTTAATGGGGTTCCGACAAAGAGTAAGAAAATCTGGCAAGATTTAGTGGATGTAAGGAAAGTCAAAAAGGCAACGTTGTATTTGGTCAAAAACAATGAGTACTACAAAGATGTATGTGTTGGAGCAGAGGAAACAGCTGCAGAAGAAGACAGTGATTGTTCCGTCGGCCAAATTGAAAAAGTTGATGTGTCTAGAAGTGAAGAAATATATGAACATTATACTGTTCATCCTTTGCATTCCAAAGAAGTAATGGGGAATGCAATTGACTTGTTTCAAATGAAAGCAGCAAAAGGAAGTCCCATTAGTGTATGGGAAGAAAGTTTGGAAGCTCGTTGTTTTCCACAGCTATTTCCAACAGGTCGAGGTGGACGATATGACGATCTACCACATCAAATTCCTGCATCTGAATACCGGACTTTAAGATTATATGCTGAAGATACAAGGTTTTGTCAATGCATCCCATATTTGTTTCATCTACTGTATGAAAGTGACTTGTCTGGGCTTTCTTATGCAGTAAACCATATACTGGAAAGTGGAGCACATCTGCAAAATGTTTCGGCGAGGGACTTTATGGAGAAAGTCAATCTGCAAGACAATATTTTGGAATCTCATCTAATCAATCACATGGCATGTCAGCGTGGTACAAACGAGTATTGGTACCGTCGTCATGGGGAATTG
The DNA here is from genome assembly GCF_964261635.1 of Lissotriton helveticus. Lineage (NCBI taxonomy): Eukaryota > Metazoa > Chordata > Amphibia > Caudata > Salamandridae > Lissotriton > Lissotriton helveticus. The sequence continues at coordinate 1,705,053,966 of NC_136063.1, read as the reverse complement.
AAATGTATGCTAAGAAACTTAGGAACTCCTACATGGTTCCTCACTCTTAGCTGTGCTGAGTATGCATGGGACGACGTACTTCAATTTCTCCGAGAGGCAAATGCAAACATACAAAATATAGAATTCAAAACACCTGGAGAACTGTGTTCTTTGAATCCAGTGAATGTATGCAGATATTTCAATTATATATTTGAAGCTATGATGTATTTCATTAACAACAACAAAAATCCTCCCCTTGGAGAGGTTTTGGATTTCTTTTGGAGAAAGGAGTATCAAGCGAGAGGTGCTCCTCATACACATATGTTGTTATGGATTAAAGATGCACCCAAATTTGGAACAGATTCGGATGACACAGTGATGAGTTTCATTGAAGAGTATTCAACATGTGTTGTTCCGAAAACTACCAAAGAAAACAGTTTAAGGCAACAAGTCTTACGCTTTCAATCCCATCGTTGTGGAAAGTACTGTCGTCGAAAGTTCAGAAACAAGGACAAGTTCTACACAAAATGTCGTTTCGGGTTTCCACGACCAGTGATTTCTAAAGGAAGAGTAAATAATTTGATGTCTTCTCTGCGACATACTGTGACAAGGAAATCACCAAAAAATACATACAATTTAAAAAGAAACGAAGAGTCCAAGTACATCAACGACTACAACCCAGTGATTTTGTCCATGTGGAATGCTAACATGGATATTCAGTTCGTTGCTGACAACTCTATTGCTGTGGCTCGATATGTGATGTCTTACATCACAAAAAAAGAAAAGACAGAACTGAAGGAAATGTGGGAGGACATTTCACATGAAAAGAGTATAAGTAAAAAAGTATACAGTTTCAGTTTGAAGATGTTGTCGCATCGAGAAATTGGAGCATATGAATGTTCTGATCGGTTATCATCAGCAAGTCTCTATGCCAAGTCTAGAACAATTATTTGGGTGAGTCTAGGTCTTGCTGCAACACGAAACCAAGTTTTGAAATCTGTACAAGAAATTAAGTATTTGGCAGAGAAAGAACCAAACAGAAGATTTGGTGAAACAACTAAACCTTGAGCAGAAACAGATATATGACGAAGTCACAGAACAGGTTGAACATGGAATCAGTCATGAGAAAAAAGAGTGCTCATGTACATCATTTAAGCCTGTCCGACTGTACATGAGTGGAGAAGCGGGAACTGGAAAAAGTTTTCTGATTAAAGCAATTGCAACTTATCTGCAGAAAAGGACTGAATCACCGCTGTCTTGTGTTGTTACCGCTCCAACTGGGCTTGCAGCACATAACATTAAAGGGATTACTTTACATCGTTTACTGATGCTACCAGTTGAGCATGATAACAAATTACAATACCACAAGCTATCTGGAGATGCTTGTTCTGAAGTTTCCAGAGTCCTGAAGAAAATTAACCTTCTTATCATTGATGAAGTAAGCATGGTCTCAAATCTAATGCTTGCTTTTGTGCATTTGATAATGCAAGAAATTCTTAGAACAGACTATGATGTCTTATTCGGAGGAAAACACATTATTGTTTTTGGAGATCTACTGCAGTTGACTCCAGTGAAAGGACAACCAGTGTTTAAAATGCTCACGCATGAAGATACCAGGAAGTGCCTAGGAAGCATTGGAAACGTTAATATATGGTTACATTTCAAATATGCAGAACTGCTTCAAAATATGCGACAGGCAAAGGATGACGATTATAAAAATATTCTACAAGATGTAAGAATCGGAATCAAATTTGTATCCAAATGAAAACATTCTTCCAGAGAATATTTTTAAGAAAATTACTGAGAACAAATCTGGGATATGTTTGATGCCAACTCTGCAAGAATGTTCCATCTTCAACAACAAAATGTTCAAGTTAGAAAATGAAGAGATTGTGAAACTGGAAGCTATAGATAAAATAGAGCATATGGGAGCAACAATTATTTTGTCTGAAAATTTGAAATCAAAATTGGATTCATTAGAGAAGAGTATATATAAAACTACTGGTTTTGAAAAGACTCTGAATGTGTGTTTAAATTGTCGTATCATTTTGAGAAGGAATTTAAATGTTGAAAGAGGTCTGGTAAATGGAGCAATGGGTCATGTTGTTGATTTTGTGAATTACAAAAATAGAGATGGAATTGAAGTTTTAAAAATTAAATTTGATGGCATTGACGAAATAGAACAAATTTGTCGTTGTTCAGCTAGATTTTTGCTTGTGAAAGACTTATATGTTCGCCGAAAACAGTTTCCTGTTTGTTTGGCATATGCGGTGACAATTCATAAATCTCAAGGTTTAAGTGTAGATAGTGCTTTGGTGAACATTGGAAGTTCTGTGTTTAAAGAGGGTATGGCATATGTGGCATTATCACGAGTCAGAACTTTATCAGGATTGTACTTGATTGAGTGTGATAAAACAAGGATTTGTGCAGATCTAGATTGTGTTAAAGAATACAATAGGTTAAGAAGAGAGTATGCTCCACATTTGCCTCAATATACTCTGTTTGAAAAACGTGTGGTAGGCCGAAAAAGAAGAAATGAGAATAATTGCAGTGAGGTAGTAGCAAAAAGACAAAAAGTAGATGAAACTGTAATTGTAAGCAGAAAGAAAAAGGATTCTGTTGAAGATGTTGTTGGATTTCAGTTTGAAAACAGTTCTGGTGTCAACTGCTATGCTAATGTAGTGCTTAATGTTGGTTTTTTTCTTCAAAATTTACAAGAAGAGATTGTTGAAAATCGGGATCAAACATTCTGCTGTTTATTGAATTCTGTGTTTGAGAAATGTAGCAGTGATAGAGCAAAAATAGAAAGTGTTTCAGAAATTTAGATATATGTTCTGGTCAAAATCAATTTTCACAGAATATTCAGCAGGATTGTCAGGAATTTTCAATGTATATGTTTGATGTATTGGAAGATAAAGGTGTAGATATAAAAAATCTTTCTAGCCTTTCTTATCAATGGCAGCATGACTGCGACAACTGTAGTTTATCAAGTAGTACTACAATAGACACCGAAAGATTTATATATTTGACTTTACCAGACAGCAAATCAGTGCCTTTTAATAATCTAGTTAAAGCAGCTGATCACAATATGGTGTGTACCCAATGTAAGTCTGCAATGCTGTCCACATTATTTATACAAAATTATGGTCAGTATGTCATTTTAATGTTCCAACGATGTAGACCTGATGGAACTAAATTGACAACTTCTATTAAAAATTTCGTGGCTTCTCAGTTATCAATTTCAGGAAGAACTTTTGCAACTGTAGCTATTATTTATCATGACGGCCCTTCAACAACATTAGGGCATTACACATGCTATTTAAAATGTCGAAAAGGTTGGACTAACTGTAATGATACTCATTTGACTTTCAAACAACGTTTGCCTTTTGACTTAAAAAATTCATACCTAGTGTTTTTACAACCAAAATTTAAGTAAAGGTAATTGGCCTATGAAGACGGGAGCAGTTAATAAAAGTTAGTCTGCTGTTTAAAATTATATTGTGAGTAAAAGTGATGAAGATAATATAAAAATTATAGTTCTCATAAAGGTACGGTAAGTGGATCGCATAGTGAGTGATATCAGTATTATAGGAAATGTTCAACATGAGAGAGCCAAAGATGGAATTATGAATATTTAAATATTGGGAAAATGTTGTTTGAGCCTTTCTTTCAGAACGTCAGGAAAACAGTAATTTTAGAGTTTGTTTTAAGTAATTTGAAAATATACTGATACATCTGACACTATTTGGCCTTAAGGAAAGGTGAAGGAATGAGCAAAGAGTCATGACTGAACACAAGGAGTATATGAAAACATTGAAACATATTTCAGATGTTCTTGGAGCTTTTGTTCTAGAAAGTCGATGAAATGGAATTTTTAGAGAACAGCAGAGTACCTTCCAACGAAAAGGACCTTCATGATGTACTATTTGGCCTAAAGGAAAAGTAAGTGAATCAAAGATTAGTGTACATATGTGATTTGCAAGTTTATATGTTTTTTTTAAACACAATCTTTTTGATTGTGTTTTTTTTCCCGCTGGCATATGATGAATAGTTTGAACTCACTGTTTTTAGTGAAATTCAATATGTTCTGAGAACAGCAAAAATAAACTATCTAACATGTTGTACAAATTATTCTATAGTTTGTATTGTGTAATTTATATTGTATTCCCATTGTCTCACACTCATTTTCCTTTTTCCTCTCTCTTTCAGCTCTCTTTACTCACTCACACTGCCTTTCTCTCACTCTGTTTCACACCCATTCGTTTACTCCACTTCTTTCACAACCCCTCATTTCCATTTCAACTGTCTGCATCCCCTCTCTCCCTTGCACCACTTTTCAGCTTTCAGTCTCTCTGCTTTACTTCCTTTTTCCGTCTTTTCCTCCTTTGCTCTTTTAGTAATTCCTCTTTACTCACTCACCAGTATTGTCGCACTCTGTCACTATAACTCACCCACTCTCCCTCGCTTATCTTTGTTTGCTCCTTTCTTTTTACCTCTTCTCTCTATTTTCTGTTCACTACCTGTATGTCCTCAGTCCCTCACTTTACTTGTGTTATGTTCACTTGTGTTTATCTACCTTCTATCATTTCTCTTACAACAACTTCACTGCTCCTCTCTCATCGTTCTTCACCCCATTTATTTTAGTCCAGTTCCATTACTACCCCTCATTTCCTATCTTTCAATGTCATTCTCTTTACTTTCATCACCGAATCACTTTCTCTCAGTACCACTGCTTTAGTCCTCTTCTCCTCTCTTTCCTTCTTTTGCTCCCTTACTCATTTTCCTTTCCTCACTCATTGTACTCAACTTCACTCAGTCCTTCCCTTAGTCTCTCTGTCTACTAACTTCCTCACTCCTTTTCCCTCAATCCTTCTATATTATCCTCTCTCCCTTCATCCCTTCACTCTATGACTCTCATTCACTTACTCTCAGTTATCTTCCATTCCTCATTCTTCTAAATGCATCCTCAATCAGACTCCTTTCCCTCTCAGTCATTCTCTTTTTACTTACTCCTGTTTCCTGATTTAGTTTTGCTAACTCACATTCTTTTAGTATCTTTCTTACCTTCAGTTCATTTCTCTCTTCTTCTCTTCCTCTCTGTCAGTGAATCTATATGCCTTACTCTTAGTAATTTGCTCTCCTTCTATTTCTTTTACCCTCTTTTTGTCCTTCTACATTACTTTATTTCGCTTTCTGTGTCTTTCACTCGTACTTTATTTCTTAATACACTGTTATGATTTTTAACCTCTTCATTTGTATCTTTTATTTTAAAATATATATTTTACTAATTTTAACTTATTTTTTCTTCTCTCTTTCACAGATACAAAGTGTAGTAAATTTTTTTAATTAAAGTTACATTAATTATATGGTAAGTGTGACTAAAAAAATTTAGTTTGTCATCACCCTTTGCTTTAACCTCACTACTATTGTCTCACCCTACGTCACTCCTGTTTCATTACTCTGCTTCCCTCACTTATTCTTATCCTCCATGTTTACTCCTCTTTCCCTTACTCTCCTACCACATTCAACTTCTTTTAGTCCCCCTTGCTTTACTTCCCTTATGTTCTGTTCCCTTCCTTCGCTCCCTCACTCATTCCCTTACTCATTTACTTCACTCCTCTCACTCCTTCTCTCAGTCCGTCTGTCCTCACAGTTCCCCAATTCTGTTCCCTCACTCTGTCTCTCTTACCGTCGCTGTCTCTGTCCCCTCACTCTGTCAATACTCTTTCGTCATGCTCACTCCCTACAACTCACCCACACTCCCTCACTTACCTTTCTTTGCTGCTTCACTCAGACCCTTTCAGTCACTCCTTCCTTTACTCTCTCTGTCCTTCTCTCTATCACTCCCTATATCTTAGCCTTATTCAATTTTATCCACCCTCTTTCACCCCTCTTTATTTACACTCACTGCTCTTTTCTCACCCTCCCTCACCGTTGTTCCTTTACTTCAGTTCCGTCACTACCCCTCATTCCCCATCCTTTACTGTCCTTCTTTTTACTTTCAACACCCACTCACATTCTCCCAGTACCTCTGCTTTAGTCTTCTTCCTCTCTCTTCCCTTCTTTCGCTCCCTTATTCATTTTCCTTTTCTTAGTTACACCCTATTACACCTTCTCTCTGTTTTAATATGTAATAAACAGTCCCTCTGTGTTGCTCCCTCTAGCTCTCTTTCTCTTAACATCACTCTCTCTGTGTCCTTCCCTCATGCTTACTCCTTTATTTTTTTTTGGTACGCGCCCCGGTACGCGTACCGGTGCGTGTACCGGTACGCGTACCCTGGAGAAAAAAGAATGACAGAGTTTTTTTAAAATGTAGCATTTTTTTTATAAATTAGAGCTAATTCTAAAAATAACTGTTTTTTTAATTCTTTTTGTTGTTTTATATTTTTTTATTGTTTTTTGAACATTTTTAACTTTTTTTGGCTTTTATGAAGAATTTTATATTTTTTTGTATTTTTTATGGGGACAAACAAAAAACAGGGAATTGTAAACGGCTCAACTGGAGCGGAAAAAACAGGAAAAAATTAAGGCTACTTTGAACACTTGTGGTTGTCACCAGCAAGGTTGATGAGATTAATACTTTGCTCACCATAAGTAATCATTTTTCCACAAAGTGGTTTTTATTCTTTTTGTTGTTTTATATTTTTTTATTGTTTTTTTGAACATTTTTGACTTTTTTGGGCTTTTATGAAGAATTTTATATTTTTTGTATTTTTTATGGGGACAAACAAAAAACAGGGATTTGTAAACGGCTCAACTGGAGCAAAAAAAACAGGAAAAAATTAAGGCTTCTTTGAACACTTGTGGTTGTCACCAGCAAGGTTGATGAGATTAATACTTTAATCACCATAAGTAATCATTTTCCCACAAAGTATACAAACGATTTTGTATCTACCAAACTTGGTTTGTATGTTTGGGACCATCTCCCTTGCCTCTAGACCCGATGGAGTGGGTTCTTGGCTTGTTGAGGGTCTGGAAGACGATTGTGGAAGGTTTATGCACAGTTCTCTCACCTCTGCTGCAGAATAGTTATTGGGGTGCAATCGTTGCATGTGGCGAATCATTGTGTGATTCCCAAATGAATATTTTTTGGCAGGGTTCCCCCTGGATAGTACAGCGCCACAGATGAGACAGGTCACCTTTGCAGCGTTTACCTTCTTTGCACCCCTTGGGAATTTAAAAAACTCCCATATAAAGTGCTCCTTTGGTTTATATGGGGCATTGTCTTCAGGCAGGAACTGCCTTCTCTCATCCTCTTCCTCCTCCTCTTCTTGTTCACCACCAATGTGATGTTGTGGTGGTCCTTGTGCTGGTGGTGGTGGTGGTGGTGGTGCCGATGCTCCAGCTGCTGCTGCTACTGTAGCCATTTCTCTATCAATAGAAGCAGGTCTTCCTCACTCAAAGAACAAAGTGAGAATGAGGAAAAAAGATGGGGGGTTTCATCATTTGGAAAACAAAACTGTTCTGAACCAATGAAAAGTGTTATTTTCAGGTCACATGACCTGGGCTTTCATCATTTGGAAACCAAAACTGTTCAGAACCAATGAAAAGTGTTATTTTCAGGTCACATGACACAACGCGCTTACGCTACGCGCCCCGGTGCGCGCCCGGCGGCGCTTACGTTGCGCGATCGTATGCGCTCGGGCGCTTCCGGGTGCGCTTACGCCCTGCGTCATAAGACGCATCATGCGACTACACGATACGTCACGATGATGTTTTCGTTCGCGGCAATGGCGCTAACGGGACGCTCACCGGTACGCGCACCGGGAGCGCACCAAGGCAAAAAAAAAAAAAAGGGAATAGTATTACATAAATATACAATATAGGATTTATTATAAAAAATATTATATTTCATAGCTATAGAAATTAGCTATTAAAAAACCTATAGAATTCATGGAATAAAACATAGGTTTGAGGCCCTATATATAGTTAGGATTTAGCATTTACAAAACCTATGAAAATCACTGAAAAAGCCATAGGTTTCACACCAGTTATAGTTCGGAATTAGCATTTAAAAAACCTATTAAATTCACTGAAAAAACCATAGGTTTCACACCAGTTATAGTTAGCTGGAAGTTTTACTCGCATAAAACCATTGAAATTGCCACGTTATAGTTAGTTGGACTCACTATAATTTGCACGTGCAATGCACTGCTGATGACGTCACATATTACATCACTCATGACATGGTCAGTGACATCACTCATGACATCACTGATGACACCATCCTTGTGACAGAGTGACAGACCTCCCTTCACTGTAATGTAACCCTTGAAACACATATTCAATAATAGAAAGTAAAATTTTCAAAAAAATGGAGATACCCATACCAGTTACAACAACCAATTCAATAATTCCACCATCTATATACACATCCACTCATTCAACAACAGTTCTATGTAGTCACTCATACATATACTCACTCATCATATGTAGTGATACACCTATACATCCTGTTACACACCGACAGTCATCCAAAAGATACTCTCACACATACTCACACATGCAAATAAACTATTGAACATCCATTTATTTGCATATACAGCTATACACACACTACCACCTTACTTCTAAGGAAACTTACACATACTTACTCTCTTAAACAATCACTTTTTGAAACACATACTTATTTAAACAGGAACTCTTACAATCCCTCACTCTCACATATACTCACTTATATACATCAATATTCACATATACTACATTAAAACATATGTAGTTACTGATAAAGACACTAGTGAGACAGTCATTCACTCACTAACACACACATATACACACTCATCCACCCATACAGTCCTCCACATATGCTGTCTTCAAAACACATACAAAGAGAGAGTCAGTCATTCATGCATCTATGTGCTAAGTAACACCCCCACTAAACCATACAAACACTCATACTGATACTAAGAAAAACATCTAATAACCCATATACATACACATGTTGCTACTCACCAACCCATGCAGCCACTTATACACAAAGTGAAACACTAATACATATATTTAAATATTTAAACATTACTCTCTAATATATGTATTCACTAAGATATACTTAATAAACCAGTTAACCAATTAATTTTTTTTTTTAAACCTATGTAAACACTTATTTAAACATGTATTCTTCCCTCAACTTTTACATATACATATATAACACATATTTATTTTTCAGAAAGACACACATTCACTGGATGGCGTCATCAGTGATGTCATGAGTGATGTCACTGACCATGTCATGAGTGATGTAATATGTGACATCATCAGCAGTGCATTGCACGCGCAGGTTATAGTGAGTTCAACTAACTATAACGTAGGAATTTCAATGGTTTTATGCGAGTAAAACTTCCAGCTAACTATAACTGGTGTGAAACCTATGTTTTTTTCAGTGAATATATATATATATATATATACATATATATATATATATATATACGACCAGAAACCTTCTTATCAGGAAAGAACAAGCCCACACAGGTTAGCAGGAAACTTCCTTTTAATTATCAGCATCACAGCTTCGGCATGACCGGTTTCGGCTCCCTTGCCTTCATCAAATGCCTCTCACTCAAATAACATGCTGTCCACTATTTAAATGTAGAGTGCCCCGCTTCGATTGGTGCACACACTCTTGCAGGCAGGGAAAGTCTCCCGAACTCGGTGCTCCCAGTTTTGTTGCTCCAAGCTCACGCGCTGCAGTCACAATCACGTAAGTACTTCCCCCAGTGGGTCGTGACTGCAGCTTCACCTCACCTGCCTCGATGTTTTCGTGGTGAAAAATTAGCAGTTCCCGGAACCTTCATCCAGCCTTCATGTGCCACAAGGCACCTTGCCGCAATCTCTTTAAGTAAATAAACATGTGCTGTTCGTGCAGTCACGAGTTAACATCAGCATCAGCCTTTTGTGGTTGGCGGCGGTTCAGCGTACCCCAAGAGCATTGAGTATAACCCAGTTGTTGCCACTATTACCGCTGAGCTCTTTCCCGATAGGGGCTTTAAGATGTGCGCGGCCACACTCCTATATACACGACCAGAAACATTCTTATCAGGAAAAAACAAGCCCACACAGGTTCGCAGGAAACTTTCTTTTAATTCTCAGCATCACAGCTTCGCAATGACTGGTTTCGGCTCCCTTGCCTTCAGCAAATGCCTCTCACTCAAATAACATGCTGTCCACTTTTTAAATGTGGAGTGCCCCGCTTCGATTGGTGCAGACACTCTTGCAGGCAGGGAAAATCTCCCAAACTCGGTACTCCCAGTTTTGGCGCTCGAAGCTCACGCGCTGCAGTCACAATCACGTAAGTACTTTCCCCAGTGGGCCGTGACTGCAGCTTTACCTCACCTGCCTGGATGTTTTCATGGTGAAAAATTAGCAGTTAGTAATAAGACAAGAAATAAACCCTCATCCCCACAGGTGGGAAACAAGCCTGATGAGTCTAGAACTATAAACCAAAATGCAAAAGATACGTATGACCCTGGTGCGGTTAACACTGATAATACCGAAACGGGTTATATTTCCCCAGACCCAATGGAAAACTTTTTTTCTGTAAATGAAGAGTCGGTGGATTGAGACGATATGCTCAGCGACAGCAGCGTTGGGGGTGGTTAAGACTCATCTACAAGTAATGGCAACCAACAAAATAGCCAAAAGAAGATAAGGAAACTAAAAAGAGCTTCAGAGGAACGAAGGTTGAGACAACAAGAAGATTCTGAGGAAGAACAGGCTCTCAGATGGGATTATTCAGATACACACCCACTTTCCATTACAAAGGATCAGGGTGTTATTTCCAAGGGAAAGAAAGCTCAGGACGGAACTAAGGATCATGAAAGCGCAACGGAGCCCACTCTGGCACTTATCTTACAGTCGCTGAATGCATTTCAGAGAGAAGTCAAGTCGGAGAATAGAATTGCTCATGCTGCGGGGAAGAAACTCCAAGGGTCGGTCCGTAAAATTGGTAAAACATGCACGGACATCGCAGAAAGAATGAGCATGGTGGAAAATAGGACTGAAACACTTGAAAACACAGTGGAAATATAAAAAACCCAGGTTACTGAGCAAGGTAGCACAGTGACCGACATTATGTGGAAGCTGGAGGAGGCAGAAAACTGACAAAGGCGGAGCAATCAAAGGATCCTTGGCATTCCAGAAAACAGCGAGGGGTTAGATATCTGGACATTTACCATTGACCTCTTCAAGAATGCATTTCCCGAATTATCACACTGGGATTGGGATAAACAAATACAACGTGTGCACAGATTCCCCTTTTCACCACCTAAGCAACCCTGAGGTAGTCAAAACTCTCCGAGAGTCGTTCTGATTTTTTTTGGAACTTTTTTATTAAGACAGGATGTCTATGATCTTGCAAGGCCAAATAAAAAACGGAACTGGAAGAGCTTTTCCTTTTTCGCCAAACCAGACTTCGCACATGCGACGGTTGAAAGACGCTGGCGATTACGGCAGCTGATTACGCCCTTCCAGAAATATCACAGGGGAAAACACTGTTTTTTACCTCAGAAATACTGGCGGAACAGACTCTGAAGGACATCATCCTGGAGAAAAAGGGGCCTACTGGTGGCAGTGGATGATAATGTCATATGTGTGCTATATATGTAATGGACCAAACTGAATCAGACTGAAATATGGGACTCTTTGTAGGATTTGTTATCTTTAGGTAGGGCCCATCTTCCATTTTTTTTCCTTACTTATTTTTTTTTCCTCATCTTCCTTTTAGACAGTATCTCAGATAGAATGGTAACGTCCAGGCTCGGACAGGTTGTACTCACAGAAGCGGAGGGAAGAGGGGAGGTGGAGAGGGGGTGAGGTCGGTCAGAGGTCATCACACAGGCTCAGGATTGAGCCTGGCAGCTTCAATAAAGGTGGGGGGTAGGGGGGAGGGGATAAGGGGGAGATGGGGGAGGGGGAGATCAGGGTCCTTAACAGGTACAGGGGGTATGTCAAAAACATATAGAAATACAGAAAAATAGGTCATGGGGTAGCGACACAACAAAGAAAACAGCAAAAAAAAAACAATCGTAGATTCACAATGGGTAGGATGGCTAAGCTAAAAATAATCTCCATGAATATCTGTGGGCTGAACGATTTAAAGAAAAGGCAGAAAGTAGCGGTGGGACTTCAGCTGATGGGGGCAAACATCATTTGTCTCCAGGAGACGCACATAGAGGGGTCACAACAACACCTACTTAAAACACTTGGGTATCGACTCATTACGGCATCAACACAAGGGTCGCGCACTAGGGGGTTTGCCATATTGGCAAAAGGAGGGGGGATGCAATTCACACGATCAGTTGCTGATAAGTTCGGACGATATGCAATTGCTGAATGTCGCTATAACAATGGGGAAAATAAGATGACACTATGTACCATCTATGGTAATGTCAGCGACGATCCAGATGTACTGATTAGTGTGTCTAATGAATTGGTACATTGGCCTCATCCTTTGATCGTCTGTGGGGACCTGAACATACATTTACCGGCTGAATGGTCGTTAGGGCCAGAATTTCAATTGCAGGGCAGGAAACGGAAAGTATTTCTGGCTCTGAAAGATATGTGTGGCTTGCATGGATTAAGGGATGGATGGATCCTGAAACACCCAGGGGACCCTGGCTTTACTTATTATTCGCACCCACATGCACGACACGTCAGGCTGGACTACATGCTTATCTCTGAGTCTTTAAAATGAACTTGTCAAATAGAGAAACTACCCAGAGTCCTTTCGGACCATAACCCCCTAGAATTAAACCTAACATATGGTCCAGACAAATCCACCATAAAAACATGGACTTTTGAAAGGGCACTGTTAAAGAATGAGGGGTACTGTCAGCACATGAGAATGTGGATTCAAGCCTTTCTAGCGGACAATCTGGGCTCCGCTACGATTGAAACAGTTTGGTATTCCCTGAAGGCCTGCGTCAGAGGCGAAACGATGCAATTTTCCTTGCGGTAAGAAGGGAAACAGAAAATGGTAAAACTAGAGCAAAACCTACGTAGAGCTGAGGAAGAATTGATTAAGGTAGTACAAGAGGGAAGGGTAATGGACGATGTAGTGAGTAGAGTGGCAATTGCCAAACATTACATATCGGAGATATTAATTGACAAGAAGATTACAAAAGCAAATATGTGTAAAGAGAAAACATATGAATTAAGCGAAAAAGTGGGATACCAGCTCGCGGTATGAACCAGGGAAGAGATATCAATAAACCTAGTTAAAGATATATAGGCTCCTGAACTCGGTCTACGATCCGAATCCTCTGATCTAAGAGCGGCCTTTCAGGGATATTAGAGGAAACTTTATCTCGAGGCCAACATGGTCATTGGCCAAAATAATAGTTTTTCCTAAAGAAAACAAAGACCCCCAGGAGATGGGCTCGTATTGTCCCATTACCCTGATTAATGGAGATTCGAAAATATATTCTAAAATATTAGCTACACGGCTGGCGCCAATGATTCATAAAATAGTCTCTACCCATCAACATGGTTTTGTACCGGGTAGATCAACGACTGACCATGTACAGAAAGTTATTTCTCTCTTTGATTACACAGGAACAACAGGGGACCCTATGGCGCTTATTCTGCTCGATGCGGAGAAAGCGTTTGATAGGGTCTCCTGGAAGTTCCTGTGGGCCGCGATGTTAAACTGCGGCATCGGAGAAAGGTTTATAACAGCGGTCCAGAGATTATATGTGAATCCTAGTGCCAGCGTATTGATCAACGGGGTGTTGTCCAATAGCTTCACTATTACCAGGGGGACAAGGCAGGGTTGTCCCTGTTCGCCCCTGTTGTTTTCAATTTACATTGATATATTTATACGTAGGTTAGAAAGTAGTGTCTTAATCGCCCCTATCTGTGTGCGCAACCATGATACGAAAACGTTAGCATATGCAGATGACATAGCTATTGTTACGTGCAATCCCAGCACCGCTATGAGTTTGATTGAAAAGGAAGTGCTATCGTTTGGTTCAGTCTCAGGGTATAACCTAAATGTTACAAACACACTTTTACTGGTAGTAGAGTAAGATGAGTTTATTGAGATACACCACCAACAGTCGCCTCCTGCTCATCCAAGCTCCAATGTTCCTCTGAGCCAAAGGGAATCATCAAGAGAATGTACATTACAACACATCCCCTATACTAAGGAAAACAAAACTGTAAGAATAAAACATGAAAAAGAATAATTCACATTACAGTAACAGATCAAAAAAGGTTAACAAGGAAATTAAACATAATCTCTGAAACGTACAGGAGCACAATGAGATCTCTGAGGAAACCTGTTTGATTGAACATCACCTGAATTAGAAGTAGGAAAAGAAGATGATGCACAATCATAACTAGATGAAGATGGAGGTTTAACATCAGAACATTTTACCAGCCTAGACATGTTCCATTTATAACCATTATGCACGGTAACCACATTCCTCTATATGCAAGTGATCTTAAAAGGACCAATAAATTCAGTAATACCCTTCCTGGAAAATCTGGATTTCTTCACAAGAACCCACTCTCCAATGCTCCACAATTTGTCTCTTGTAGAATTCTTTAAATCATAGCGTTCTTTATATTTTTTTTTATAAGAATGAATTCTACCCTCTACATCCTCCCTATCCAATGGGACAACAGATTGAGGAGGAAGCCACATAGGATTCAATTTAGAAGAGACTTGTCTACCACGTGACAAAAAGAATGGAGAAGATTTTAAGACCTCCTTGAGTGGGATCTTCATATCAAGAGCTCTCTGAACAAAACCTTTTACCACACGATTCATGCGCTCCGCAAGACCGTTAGCTTGAGGCGCATACAGTGCAGTTTTAAGATGCAATATTCCATAATCCTTCAAAAAGGTCTCCATCTCCTCAATGGAGACAAACTGTACACCATTGTCTGGTATGATGCACTTAGCAATTCCTTCACACACAAACTCATCCTTTAAAAAAATCTACAACAACCTTGATATTAACCGAATTCACACATTTTGTGGAAACCCACTTGGACGTGTAGTCCACTAAAAGAATTACAAATCTTTCAGCGGGTAGTAACAAATCAAATGGACCCATGATATCCAAACCTAAATTAGACCAAGGTTGATTAGGAATATCAACAGGAGACAAAGGCGCTTTACTAACCACCTTAGACTTGTCATTAATGGAACATTGATAACAATCTTTGACAACACATTCAACCTCACCATCCATGTTAGGCCACCAATACCTCTCTCTTAAGCGTGATTAAGTGAGACTCCTCCCCATATGTCCATCGTGAGCAAGATTAATCAACTTAGATCTTATCAACAAAGGAGGAATTAATCTGTCACTTCTCATTAGAACATCATCAATTATGGTCAACTCATCCCTAACGGGCCAAAAAGGCAAAAGATCTGGGTCAATACCCCTGCTGTTAGCAGGCCAATAATTGATAACCATATTCATCACAAGAGGAAAATTCTGATCAGGAGATTAAGCGTTAACCCAATCATCCAGAGAGATAACACTTTCGCGTACCCAAGAAACATTGACACAACCAACATCCATACAGTCATTATGATCTTGTAGTGGTAATATTGAAAGATATTCAGCAGCTTTATTCAAAGAGCCAGGTAAATATTGCACTTGGAAATTCAACTCCTCCAACCCTTCACTCCAATGTTTAAGTCTGGAGTTAACCTCTCACTTTCCATACAAGAAAATACTTGTACAAGATGCCGATGATCTGACCTTACTACAAAAGGAATACCCCAGAGATAAAATTTAAAGTGCTTCACTGCCCAAACTATAGCAAGAGTTTCCCTTTCCATGCATGAATATTGTCCTTCAGCCTTCTTCAAAGCTACTACCCTTTCTCCTCCACAATCACATTGAGTAAGGACAGCTCCCAATCCAGACAAACTTGCATCCGTAGTTAAAAAGGTTTTCTTTTTCGTGTCAAAATGACCTAAACTAGGCAGTTGGCTAATCGTCTTCTTAACTACCAAAAAGGCATCATTACACCCATCATTCCACTCAAAATGAACTCCTTTTTTTAAAAGATTCCTAATGGGCTCAACAACTGATGCAAAATTATGTATAAATTTCGCATAAAATTCAGCCAAACCAAGGAAAGATCTGACCTGATCTTTATCAATGGGAGTAGGAGCATCTACAATACTTTTAGCCAACTCAAATTTAGGTTGTATTCCCTCACCAGAGATCACATGACCAAGGTAAGTCACTGAGGTCACACCAATTCTACATTTGGCTTTGTTTACAGTCAAACCCTTTTTTGCCAATTTACCCAAGACTGTTTTCAACACAGTGTCATGCTCATTATCATCCTTGCCGTAAACAAGAATGTCATCCTGAAAAAAGATAACATTAGAGATATCACCAACCACCAACTTCATGTTCCTTTGAAAGCATGCCGCCGCCGCCGCCAACCCAAAAGGCATTCTCACAAAACGAAACGCCCCTAGAGGTGTAACGAAAGACGAAAGATGCTTCGAATCATGATGGAGGGGCACTTGGTGATATGCTGAGGATAGATCTAGCACAGAAAAAACTTTGGCCCCTGACAACATAGTGATGGATTCCGCAATATTTGGGAGAGGTTGTCCATCCACTCATATCCATTTGTTTACCCCCTGAGGTCCACACACATGTGGATGCTCTTCCCACCATCCTTAGGGGCCAAAACCACTGGGGCCAAGCACTCTGAAGACTCAATTTCTTCAATAATATTCAATTCGATAAGTGGGGTAAGCTCTTGTTTGAATGGAGTCAGTATCATATTGGGAACCTTTCTTACTTTATATACACAAGGCATAGCATTTTAAGAATGATACGATGCTCAAAATCGTTCAATAAGCCTAATTTGTCTGAAAAAAACTTGAAGGAATTCATCAAAGAACCTACTTGATGAAGAGACTTGATCAATAAACATTACCTGGTCGGAAGGTTTGAGAACATTAGGATTGAGAATAATCCCCAGATCCTTCTGATGTCTCCATCCTAATAAATTGTCTCCTCTGTAAGCAACATAAATCTTATCCACGGTTTCACGATCTTTGAAATGTATTCTCATCACCGTGTATCCAGATACATTAATGCGGGAACCATTATAGATGACAGGGTTCCAGGGTTTCAGGTGATGTAAAAGCTTGTCCCTTCCAAGCTGCCTGTTGTCGCCAGTGTTACAAAGACACTTTCACTGGTAGTAGAGTAAGATGAGTTTATTGAGCTAAACCACCAACAGTCGCCTCCTGCTCATCCAAGCTCCAATGTTCCTCTGAGCCAAAGGGAATCATCAAGAGAATGGAATACAGGAAAGTAGAACATTAAGTATGTCACAATATAATTAACATGCCAAGTGTCATGAACATTACAACACTAAACTCCAGTAAAACACAGATTGTGATCAATAACAAAATTAAGATGAGGGACCCTAGAATAACGGATAAATCCACCTATCTGGGAGTAAGCATCCAGACCAATGTCGAAAATATAGTTAATGATAATATAGAACCTCTCATACAGCATACAAAGAAAAAATTGTTTTGACTGAATAATCTACACTTAACCATTGGGGGGAGATGAAATGTAGTTAAGATGCTCTTCTTTCCCAAATTTTTATATTTCTTCCGGGCAATCTGCCTAGAATTCTCTCCTCAATTATTCAAAAATATGGATACCATGTTCACGCGGTTTATTTGGGGGTATCAGGGACCACGCCAGGCACTCAGATGGATCACACTACCAAAAGAACGTGGAGGCTGGGCATTACCCAACTTCAAATTATACTACTGGGCTACTGTACTAAGATATAGCGTAACGCTCATATCGGTTAATCCGATCAGTCGAAACATACCCACCCCACAAGAACTGATACTAGGGGAAGGGGCTGCAGAATGCCTATGGCGCCATGTTAATGATAGCTATTTTAAAAAAATAAAATTGAAGACCATTACCAATGTTACTAAAGTATGGGGGCATATTAGAAAACTACTTGGTTTGGGTCGCTACTCCTATTATACCCCTATAAGTGGAAATACGGATCTCCCGGGGATTTTTCATGATAACTGTATGAAAAGATGGACTGATGCAGGATCTAGACAACTCAGGAATTTTTTCTCGACAAACGGAATTAAGATGTTTGATGAGCTACGGTCAGAGTTTAAGATTACTAATAGGGACTTTTTAAATTCCTTCAGCTGAGAGATTTTTTACTAAAAAAAGGTGGGGGCCGTATCAAATTTCAGACATGTCAAACCATAGAAATTCTCTGTACGGATAAACCCCCAAAAATAGGGGAAACTTATGAACTGCTGAACACACTCTTGCCAGACGACATGGATAAACATTTGGTAGCATGGCAGACGAAACTAGGGGTACCTCCCCAAACTCCTCTTTGTGCATACGAAATGTCAGCTACGTGTTTGATGTCTATGAAAATGCAAGCAAAATTGTATAAGACCTTCCTCTCGCTGTACTATACCCCATATAAAATAGCGAAGTGGGCGACAGGGAAAGGAACAACTTGATTACTGGTAAGCAATAGGACATTACCCCAGGTCCCTCTAGTCCTCGTCCCCTTCATAACTAATGAGAACATACCAAAGCAGCAACCGGCCTTCAACAAATCACCAGAACCCAACAAATACAAAAAAGGTCATGGGTTTATTGAACATGAAACAAGAAATTCAGGAGCACCCAGCATTCAGCACACCCAAACCAAAATTAACTTCATCCCCCAACAGATTCTGAAGACGATAATGCCTAATAAAGGTTTTAGAGGATGCCCAAGTGGCCGCCCGACAGATTTCAGCAAGGGAAACACCACCAACCTCAGCCCAGGAAGCAGCCATCCCGCGAGTAGACCTTCCCTGAACCCCCTCCGGAGGAGGAGCACCAGAAACAGAGTAAGCCAAAGTAATGACCTGCTTCAGCCAGCGGCTAATGGAGGCCGAAGAAGCCTTCCCCCCATGAGCAGAAACCCCAAAGGAAACAAAAAGGGAGTCAGACTTCCGAAAACCAGCAGTGCGGTCCAGGTAGACACGCAACGCCCTGCACACGTCCAGCAAGGACCAAGGAGGATCCCCAGGAGAATCCAGGGCAGAACTCAAGGGAGGCGAAACCAATTCCTGTGAACGGTGAAACTGGGAGGAAACCTTTGGAACAAAAGCAGAGTCCAAACGGAGAACCACCCCATCTGCCGAAAAAGACAAAAAAGGGCTCCCGGGCCATCAAGGCCCCCAACTCCCCCAGGCGACGGGCTAAAGTGATAGCCACCAGAAAAACCACCTTGAGGGTCACAAACTTCTCTTCCACCTGCGACAGAGGCTCAAATGGAGGGGACACCAGAGCACGAAGAACCAAAGGCAAATCCCACAAAAGAAAGGAAGGGCACACCACCGGACGGGACAGAGAAAAACACTGAAGAAGACGGGAAACCAGATCCTTAACATTCGACAAATTAACCCAAGGGGAACGGAAAAGCCCGAACAGCGGCCCACTAAGCCCGCAAGGAGGAAACAGCCAAACCCTTTTCAAAACCCTCCCAAAGGAACTGCAACACCACCTGCAGAGGGCACTCCAAAGGGGACAAATCATGAGCCAAACACCAACGGCGAAAAACACCCCAATGACGATCATAAGTCTTGAGAGTAGAAGGGCGACGGGAACCCTGAAGAGCCACCGCTAAATGTTCAGGGAAACCCCGCAGATGCCAACCCTGCCTCTCAACATCCACACCGACAGACGCAACCTCTGAAGAGACAGCGTTGGAGGAGACCGGAGGGGGGACGGAGACAGAGAAAGAAACCACAGACCCTGCACAACTAACAACCGCAGAGTCGGAAACCAGGACCTCCGAGGCCAAAAAGGAACTACCACAATCACCACCCGGTTCTCCTGACACAGGCGAGACAAAAACCTGGGAATCAGAGCCAGAGGAGAGAAGGCATACAGGAGCCTGGAGGGCCAAAGAACCGTCAGGGTATCCATCCCCCAGCTCCCCACCTGAGGATCTAGAGAGCAGAACCTGGGTAGCTGGGCATTGAGCCGGGAAGCAAAGAGGTCCAGAAACGGAAGACCAAACCTCCTGCAGACAAGCCGAAAAGCCACTGGAGTCAGAGACAACTCCAGGGAGGCGGGGAAACAACGACTGAGGGCATCCGCCGCCCCGTTGTCCACCCCCCGAATATGCACCACCGACAGAGACAACAGATGACCCTCCGCCCAACAGAACAAGGGGAGCACCACCGAGTTCAGGGAGGAGGAGTGATCATCCCCTGACGATTCAGGTGGGCGACCGTCACCGTGTTGTCCGACCGCACCACCGCATGGCGATCGAGCAGCTGAATCCTGAATCCCAGCACCCCACGGTGAACAGCAGACAGCTCCCTCCAATTGGAAGAACGACAACTCTCCGGAAGGGACCAATGACCCTGAAGAGACAGGGATCCCAGGGTCCCCCCCCCACCCCAACGAACTGGCATCCGTGGTCACAACCACCGGAGGGGAAGGCTGCAGCGGCAGACCCTGAGACAAATGTTCCAACACCGACCACCAAAGAAGGGCAGGAAGGATCGCAGGGGACACAGGAACAAGGCAATCCAGGTCGCAACACACAGGATCACAACGAGACAGAGGAACAGCCACAGAGGATGAAGGTGAAAACGATCCCAGGCCACAGTGAACACCGTCACCGCATTGAGCCCTAGTAGGCGCAACCAGAGGCGAACCGGAAAGGAGGCTCCCACCACGAACCTCCGAGTCAAAGACACCAGTGTCAAGACCAGAGGCACAGGCAGAAAAACCCATCCGAGATCCGTCCGAATCCGGGCCCCGATAAAAACCAGGTCCTGGGAGGGAGACAGCTGACATTTTGGGAGATTCAGAAGAAACCCGTGATCCCTCAACACAGAACACACCACCCCCTGAGCCTCCAACAACAAGGACCGGGACGGGGCATAGACCACCCAATCGTCGAGGTAAGGATACACCGGCAGACCCCGAAGATGCAGAACCGCCACCACCGGGGCCACCACCTTGGTAAATACCCTAGGAGCAGACCTCAGGCCAAACGGCAGGACCTGGAACTGGAAATGACGACCCTGAACACAAAATCTCAGGAATCGACGCGACAGAGGGTGCACCGGAACATGAAAATAGTCGTCCTGAAGATCTAGGGTGCACATATAATGACCCGGGACAACCAAAGGGATCACCCTCTGAAGAGATTCCATGCGAAATGGCAGACAAACCACCCAAGTGTTCAAGGTCTTCAGGTCCAGAATGAGGCGGAACCCCCCTGTCACCTTGGGAACCAGGAAATTCATTGAATAGTAGCCCAGCCCCACCTCCAGAGGAGGAACCTCCTGAATCGCACCCTTCTGGAGAAGAGAATCGATCCCCAGTGACAACTCAGACCTCTTGGACCGACAGGACGGCCAAGGAGTTGGACGCAGCCCCCAGTCCGGAGGAACACTGGAGAACTCGATCACATGAACCATGCAAATGACGTCCAACACCCAAGCATCTGAACAAGACCGGAGCCACACAGGCAGGAAGAATCGCAGCCGACCTCCTACCAATGATCCGGGGTCCCCAGCCATATAGTCAGGAACGCGGCTTGGGAGGGGGGACTTAGCTTTCCTGTCCCGACCCCGTCTGGAAGAAAACCGCCCCCGACCCCCAGAAAGCTGCCTACGAGAGGAAGGTTGAAAGAAAGGTTTAGGCCTGGAGGAAACAGAAACAGAAGAGGGCATCTTAAAAGAAGAAGAATGCTTCTTCTCCTTAAACAAACGGTGCAATTTATCCTCCAATTCAACCCCAAACAACATAGTACCCTTGAATGGCAAACGCAAAGCGCAAGGCTTCTGAGCAGAGTCTGTCTTCCAGTCCCGTAAGACAAGGTTTGCTTGGGTCTGCTGTTCCTCCTGCGTGGTCGGGTTGCTTGGCTCTGGTCTTGGCTTCCTGCTTCTGTTGGCGTTTGTTGCCCTGTTTTTTTGCTGTTTGCTTGGCTCCTCTCCGTTGTTGCTGGGTTCGGGCCTTGTAGTTGTGGTCTGGGTGCTGTGCTCCCTGGGGCTTTCTTTTTCCACTGCTCCTGCCCTTGCTGCTTGCCTGGCTTGGTTGTGGGGTTCCTGGGCAGTCCTGTGCCATGTGGGTGCCTTCTTTTTGTGCTGCCCTCTGTGCCTCGTTGGGCGGCTGCTGGGATTTCCCAGTTGCTCTGTGCTTCCCTCCTGCCTTGTGTTCCCTCCCTTTGGGGTTGGGGTTTTCTGGGATTGTGGTAGAAATCTCTGTACCTGACTGCACAAACAGCGCATCTTTATTTACTTAAAGAGATTGCGGCGAGGCGCCTTGTGGGACGTGGAGGCTGGATAAAGGTTCCGGGAACTGCTAATTTTTCACCACGAAAACATCCAGGCAGGTGAGGTGAAGCTGCAGTCACGGCCCACTGGGGGAAGTACTTACGTGATTGTGACTGCAGCGTGTGAGCTTGGAGCACCAAAACTGGGAGCACCGAGTTCGGGAGACTTTCCCTGCCTGCAAGAGTGTCTGCACCAATCGAAGCGGGGCACTCTACATTTAAAAAGTGGACAGCATGTTATTTGAGTGAGAGGCATTTGATGAAGGCAAGGGAGCCAAAACGGTCATGCCGAAGCTGTGATGCTGATAATTAAAAGGAATATATATATTCACTGAAAAAACCATAGGTTTCAGCCACGTTATAGTTAGGAATTAGCATTTTAAAAAACCTTAGAAATTCACTGAAAAAAACATAGGTTTCACACATGTTGTAGTTAGCTGGACATTCACTCATAAAACCATTGAAATTCTCCCGTTATAGTTAGTTCAGCTAACTATAACTCGCGTGCCCGCAATGCACTGCTGATGACGTCACATATTACATCACTCATGACAAGGTCAGTGACATCACTGATGACATCTCAAATGACATCACTGATGACATCACTGATGACACCACTGATGACATCATCCAGTGAATGTTTGTATTTCTGAAAAATAAATATTTTTTATATATGTACATCTAAAGGTCGATGGAAGAATAAATGGGTAAATAAGTGTATAAATGGATAGTTTTTTGTCAAATTGAATGTATAACTGAGTCATTAAGTGTATATTAGTGAATACATGTATTAGCAAGTAATGTTTTAATATATAAATATCTGTATCAGTGTCTCACTTTGTGTATAAGTGGCTGCAAGGGTTGGTGAGTAGCTATATGAGTGTCTATATGAGTTATTAGTTGTTTTTTTGAGTATCAGTATGAGTGTCTGTATGGTTTGGTGGGGGTATTAATTAGCGCATAGATGCATGAATGACTGACTCACTGTTTGTATGTGTTTTGAAGACAAAATGTGTGCAGGACTGTATGGGTGGATGAGTGTGTGTATGGGCGTGTTAGTGAGTGAATCACTGTCTCAATAGTATCTTTATGAGTAACTACATATGTTTTAAACTAGTATATGTGAGTATTGATGTATATAAGTGAGTATATGTGAGAGTGCGAGATTGGAAGAGTTCCTGTTTAAATAAGTATGTGTTTCTATAAGTGATTGTTTAAGAGAGTAAGTATGTATACGTTTCTGTAGAAGTAAGTGTAGTGGTATGTGTATAGCTGTATATGCAAGTAAATGGATGTTTGATAGTTTATTTGCATGAGTGAGTATGTGTGTGAGTAACTCTATGGATGAGTGTCGATGTGTAACATGATGTATAGGTATATGAGTACATATGATGAGTGAGTACATGTATGAGTAACTATATAGAACTGTTGGTGAATGAGTGGATGTGTATGTAGATGTTGGAATTACTGAATAGGTTGTTGTAACTGGTATTGGTATCTCCATTATTTTTAAAATTCTAGTTTCTATTTTTGAATGTGTGTATCAAAGGTTATATTAACTGTGAGAGGATGTCTGCCACTCTTTCGCAAGGATGATGTAATCAGTGATGTCATCAGTGATGTAATTTGAGATGTCATCAGTGATGTCATGAGTGATGGCACTGACCATGTCATGAGTGATGTTATATGTGACGTCATCAGCAGTGCATTGCGGGCGAGCGAGTTATAGTTAGCTGAACTAACTATAACGGGGGAATTTCAATGGTTTTGTATGAGTGAAATGTCCAGCTAACTATAACATGTCTGAAACCAATGGTTTTTTCAGTGAATTTCTAAGGTTTTTTAAGTGCTAATTCCTAACTATAACGTGGCAGAAACCTATGGTTTTTTCTGTGAATTTCAGTGGTTTTTGTAAATGATAATTTTTAAATGTATTAATTGTTACAAAAAATTATACTGATTTACTACAATGTTTGAAACTATTTTTAGATATTTTATTTTTTAAATTAAATGACATATTTTTAATATAAATTGAAAAAAATGTTTTTAAAAATATTGAAATGTAATATTTGTTTTTTTTTAGGTAATTAGGTATTACCTAAATTTATATACCTATTTCGATCTATACCATTAGCATTAAATAATCAATTTTTTAAGAAACTGGATGGAATATTTAGCAGTTTTATATGGGGGTATAAAAAGGCGAGAAGATCATTAAACCTTATGAAAAATGACACACATGAAGGTGGGCTTAATTTTCCGGATTTTAAATTATATTTTTGGTCTGCTTTCACTAATCGCTTACGCTCCCTACTTAATGAAGGAAGGACTTTATTTTTCCATTATTTCATGTTAAAATCTGACTCAAATCTATTTTTATTTAGAACTAATGATCCCAATTATTACAAAAGAGTCAAATTTAAGACAGCAAGAGATATAACAAAGATATGGCGCAATATCTTATCTTTTTGTGATACTAACATTTTTCATTCAAATTTACCACTATGGGGAAATCCAGGCCTACCAAATATCTTTAATGATAACACCGGCCACGGATGGTCTAGACTAGGTATTAATACCTTAGGGGACTTATACAATACACAGGGCTTCATGGATTTCAATACCCTTAAGCAACTATACAATCTATCTGAAAGTATGAGATACAAATTCCTACAGATACATGACTATCTGATTAACAAAAAACAAATTTTGAAAGCTCCAGAATGCGACATCTGGACCTGCTTACACTCATCAAAAAACAAATCTGTTATAAGTGAGACATATAGAATTTTTACTGCTGTCAAACCTAACGACTGCAGTAAGCTTGCTGATAAATGGAGCAGAATACTGGGATCAAATATAACTTCTAAACAGATAACAAACTCTTTGACCAATATTAACAAGCGAGTACGATCTTCTAGCTTAAGACTCCAACAATTCAGGACAACATGTATGCTATATTACACACCTGAAAAAATCTCTAAATGGTCCCCCAACAACACTTATAGCGATCGTACTAAATGCCCTAAATGCTCTACTGAAGCGGCAGATCTGATACATATGTTGTTCTCTTGCCCGAATTTGAAAACTTTCTGGTGCGAAATTGAAAAAATCTTGCATATGAAGCAGATACAGATACCAGCGTTAACTGCTGTGGCTGTTTTATTAGATATCTATCCAGCTCCACTCCCACATGCCGCTCTGATCACAATATTAATATCTTGTGCTAAACTAACTGTGGCAAGAGCCTGGATCAGTTTAGAAACACCGAAAATCTGGGATTGGTGGGCATTGGTAATTGAAGTACACTCAATGGAGCTTGCTTTAGCAAACATCAGGGGCGTAAAGGCAATAAGAAAATATGAAAAAAATTGGGGAACTTTTATAGAACGCTGATGTTATACTTATGAAAATCTGTGTTATTAGACAATTACCATTGCGTTTTGAGATTGGTAACATGAAATTGCTCTTTTCTTTATTGTCTCCGCCCTTATCTTCTTTCTTGCCTTTTTTTTTCAGCTTTCAATTGCAGCACCGACTTAATTGTGTATACGTCATGTATGATAGACATTATATATATGTATTGTGTTTTATGTACTATTATTAATTTTTTTTGTTTGTTCTCTGTGTCAGCCTGCTAACAATAAAAAAAAATTAAAATTTTTTTTTTTTTTTTTTTTTTTTTTTATATATTTTTTAATGTAAACAAGGATATCCTATGGAAGGAAATTCAAGTTACTGGTAAGTACGGTTAAAATGACTTTTCAGGGTCAGTACTGGGCTGAAAGATGCAGCTTTAAGGCTCTCCTGATAACAGGTGAGTAAATCGTAATTCGTAGTTCGGCTGATTTTAGAGGAATATTTTAAAGTTCCAAAACTCCACACTTAGAAGAATTTCCAAGTGAAACCAGTCAGTTCAGTATTTCTTTATTCGATGATTAAAAAACGTCATAAAAGTACACATACATAAGAAGTTTAAAATAAAATTAAATTGCATCTGAACAGCGTCTTGAGTTACATATAAAATCTAGATAAAAAGTATGTTCTTAAGTGGTCCAGTGGTTAGCCCCCTCCTCTTGTATTTCTTAACCTCACAGCAACCTTGATGAAATTCATAATACAACAAAGTGTCCATGGATCGTTTGCTCTTTGCAGAAAAAGTAAGGCGGTTTTGGCATGACAAAACTTCTCCTGTTTTAAAACGTCCACCAAAAATGTACGCCTACCATACTTATAAAAGGGGCACAAAAATAAAAAATGAAGGGTGTCCTGCGGAGACCGATTGTCGCAGCCGCAGGCACCCTTCTGATCAATTGTCAATGTAAAACCAGGCAGATCAGCCAGTATATGTGATAATAAATTGAGCCTAAAATGAGTCATTAAAAACCTATCCTGTGCGTTATGCATCAAATACAGGTATGGCTCCATGCCCTCGTTATTCTTTATAAGACTGTGGGCACCTACTGAGTGTTTGGTAATTTCCCTTACTGCTCTACGTGTGGATAACTGATCAGACAACAATCTTTTGATTTTCAATTTGTCAGGGTGTGAGATTTTACTGGGTTAATGAAGAGATCCTTCCGATCTATACCCTCCAAAGTGACCTTGACATACTTTAACTCCACACTTAGAAGAATTTCCAAGTGAAACCAGTCAATGTTAGCCTATGGAAGGAAATTCAAGTTACTGTAACTACGATTAGAATTACTTTTCAGGATCAGTAGTGTGCTGAAAGATGCAGAACTGAGGTCTCTCCTGATAACAGGTGAGTAAATCGGAATTCGTAGTTCGGCTGATTTTATAGGAATATTTTAAAATTCCAAAACTCCACACTTAGAAGAATTTCTAAGTGAAACCAGTCAATGTTAGCCTATGCAAGGAAATTCAAGTTACTGTAAGTACGGTTAGAATTACTTTTCAGGATCAGTAGTAGGCTGAAAGATGCAGCACTGAGGTCTCTCCTGATAACAGTTGAGCAATAGCTAACATGCTGCTCCCCATGTAGAAAAGCAATCGTCTTTTGTTTTTGGAAGAGAGAGCAGGTTTCCTGCTCTCTCGTACAAAAACCAAAGCAGTTTGCTATGGTAGGGAGACAGCGGCGAGGCTCCCGCCA
The DNA here is from genome assembly GCF_964261635.1 of Lissotriton helveticus. Classification (NCBI taxonomy): domain Eukaryota; kingdom Metazoa; phylum Chordata; class Amphibia; order Caudata; family Salamandridae; genus Lissotriton; species Lissotriton helveticus. The sequence goes on along the minus strand of NC_136063.1, from coordinate 1,705,026,533 downwards.
TACCATAGCAAACTACAGTGTCCCAGGGGAAGGCACCCGGGGACGCTGCAGGAGCCGGCCCTGGGGGGTGGCAGTCCCCAGGGCCACCACAAGGCTCTAGGAGGGGGCCGGGCGGCCAGCCTCTCAACATTTAAGTCCCCGGGGCTGGGGATGCCATCACGGACCCCCCAATTAAAAAATGTAGAGCCCCAGGGAGCGCCACCTCCCTGGGCTCTACATTTTTTAATTGGCTTGAGCCCCCCACACAGGTTTTTTTTTATTTAAAAAATAAAGCCCTGGGTGGCTGTCCCCGGGGCTGCGGGGAGGCCGTGAGCCCCCCGCATACATAATGTTTAAGCCCCAGGGGGTGGCGGTCCCCGGGGCGGGGGGCCCATTATTATAACAAAAAACAAGCCCCGGGGGGTGACGGTACCCAGGGCTGTGGGGCGCCGTGAGCCCACCATTTATGTATTGTTAAAGCCCCGGGAGGTGGCGGTTCCCGGGGCTGGGGGGCCCCTCAGGGCCCCATTATAATAAATCACATAGCCCCGGGGGCTAATTACCACTAATGCGGGCTTCGTGTTTTTATTTTTTTTCACGGTATACGCATATCCTACGCGTATCCAGTGAGTTAAAAAAAATATATATATATATATATATTTTTGCCCTTGGGGGTCCTTGTGGGACCCCCTGAGTAGGCCTAGAGGGTCAGGGTGTACCCTGCCCCCTTTGCATCTTTTGCGCAATTCTTTTACAATTTTCGTGTGCCTCGGTTCTACCGAGATACAAGATGGCTGCCAACACTTCCTGTTTTGGAGTGTTGATAGACAGTTGACAGCCAAATAGCATGCAGCTCGTGCTCGTAAGGGTCCTCGGAGGATATGCGTACCCTATGCGCCCATAGATATATCTCTGATTTTACTTTTGATTTTCTTAGGAACTACTGCACGGATTTATACCATTTAACAGTAAGCGTGATCTGTGAACCACACTCTACCTTTTTGCCAAATTTGGTGTAATTCCGTTCAGCAATTTGGGCTGTAGCCGCGCTCAAAGGTCCCTATGGAAAATTGCATGGGGAAAACACGTTTGGGACCCCCCTTTTTTCTCGGCCCCCGCTTCATGAATCACTCCGAAACTTTCAGAATTTCGCAAAGATTTGTCAACCAGCCCCAAAGTTATTCCAAATAGAATGTTGCGGATTTCCTATGGAAACTAGGTCCTAACTATAACCACCTACTTGCCGCCAGTAGGTAATACATATATATATATTTATATATATATATATATATATATATTCCTTAGTTTCCTCTCGCCTCCTCTCCTTTTTTGGCGGAAGTCACGGCACCGCAGCAGGTCAGTTTATAAATTATATTTTATTGATACACCATCGTGCAAAAAGTGCAAAAGAGGATGGCCTACGCGTTTCAGCTACGATTAGCCTTCAACTGGACCATAGAGTCCTGAATGTCCAGATAGTGCTCAGTGCTGATACCCTTGTTTGTGTTTACAGTTTTCACAAACACTAGACTGCTAACCTCATTTACACATTATGGCGCCAATTGATCGCCATTTTTCCTTTTATCACTGTAAAGTACTTTTAAAGTGCATGGTGCAACTTGCCAGTGGGTCTGTACAACATTAGAGTCCTGTTGTAACAAATTGTGTTGATCTATAATGTTATCCAAGTTGATTCATAGAGGCAAGTAAATTCTTGCAGTCATGCGTAGAAAGTCACAATCTAAAACATCCCTCTTGGTGAATTTGTTGTAAAGTACTTTTTAAATTCAACACAGTGTGACTATCTGATCTATTTCTACAATTACTCTATGAAAAAACCTTGCTATTTACATTATTTACAATTCTGATTGTTCACTATTGTAGTAAAACTATTTTTTTAGATCCCATTGTTTTAATTTTCATATAGGACATCCAAAATGCATTTTACTTTAAAATTACTATTTCATCATTAATCCCCCAGCTGATTTGGCAACCTCATGCAGAATAAAGTATTTGTCATTATCAAACATTATTACATTCCTAGGTAAAGTACTAGGTACCAATCTTTTATCTATGATCAATTAGTAATTTTACTTAAGATCATTGTAATTGTTCAAAAATCTGTAAAATGCATCAATTGTTCCCAATTGTGTTCATGTAGTGCCCTGAGTGAAACTGTTCCATGATCAGGTGTTCTTATTTGTAAAATCTTGGAGAGAGGAATGTATTTACAAACTATATACATCTATACACAAAAGATACTATATCACAGAGAGGAGCCTTCTGAGTCTAATGGCATATAGTCCTTTTTAGGTCAGTCTTATTTATAGATGTACAAATAATTCAGCGTCCAGGTTGTGTCCATGTGGATATTCTGTGCCAATCTCAAGAATTATCCTGGATTCCATTTTACGCAGCTTCAAGGTACGATCGCCTCCTCTTTCTGCTGGTTTTATGATCTTAATCCCAGAGTTTGTCAGCTGACTGCAATCACTTTGATGGAATTCATTGAAATGTTTTGTTATTGGATAATTCGGATCTTTGTTCTTTATTGCACATAGGTATTGTAGGATCCGTAATTTCAGCTTATTGATCGTACTCCCTACGTAATATTTTCCACATGGACACATTAATCTATAGACCACATATTTGGACTCACAAGTGATGTGGTCTAAAAAATGTTCTGATCTTCTGTTTTGTAATTTGTACTCTGTGATGTTTGAGCATTTTTCACAAGCTTTACACTTTGCACATTTCCAGAACCCTGGTGTGGTTAGCCATGAAATCTTTTTTGGCTGTTTTATTTCCAAATGGCTTTGGGTCAGGATGTCTCTTAGAGAAGCTGTTTTTCTGTAAGTTATACTTGGATATGGTGTTAAGTTCTCTTTCATCCAGAAGCAAAATGTTTTTTGATTATTGAAATCCATAATTAGACGTGTTGTACTTTCTGTTGCTCCCTCATTTTCATCCGTTATTTTAAGTGCATCTGTTTCTTTTTGGCTGGAACTAAGAGGTCAGGTCGTTGTTTTAGATTGATCCTGGATTTTGCTGTTAAAAGTATTTCCAACGGATATCCTCTCTCTAGAAATCGGCAACTCATCCTTTCGATTTCAAATTCCAGATCCTCATTCTCCGAGCAGTTTTTGCCCTATGCATTTCGCCATATGGTATACTCCATTTTAAATTTGATGGATGTCAACTGTTGGCATGGAGAATGCTATTACCAGATGTTGGTTTTCGGTGCATTTTAGTGCACAGCCTGTTGTTATTGAAAATAACTTCCACATCCAGAAAGATGATACTAGTGTCACCTATAACGGATGTGAAGTTGAGATTATAGTTGATCACCTAGAGAGAGTCAATAAAAACCTGTAAATCTGTATGACTTCCATCCCATATGACGAAAAGATTGTCGATGAATTGACACCAGGTTTTTATTTTGGTGTGTTTCTTGTTTTCTTCCTCCAGGATCTCAGTTTCACAAATGGCCATCATTAGATACGCGTACGTTGGGGCAAAAGATGTCCCCATCGCCGTGCCTTGTTTCTGCCGGTACAAGTTACCCAGGAAGAGGAAGACATTATGTTGTAAACAGTAAGTCAACATATCAATTAGCATGGCAGTATGTTCTAAGTGATTGATGGATCTGTTCTCCAGAAATTTTTTAACAGCTCTTACTCCATCCTCATGCAGTATGGAGGTGTATAGTGATGACACATCTATTGTTGCCATTAGATATCTTGTGTTCCACTCTATTTTGCTTATTTTGTTTAAGAAATCCTTGGTGTCTCTTAAGTACAAGGGTAGCTTTGTCATAGTTCATTAAGAAGATATCAACAAACCTAGAAGTTGTTTCTAGTAGGGATCCAATGGAGCTCACTATCGGCCTACCTGGTGGTTTATTGATTGCTTTATGAACTTTCGACAGAAAGTAGATGGTAGCTGTGATTGGGTGGTCGGTTTTGAGATACAGATATTCTTGAAAATCAATTAGACCCCTCTCTTTCCATTCTAGTAGGAGTGTGTGATATTCATTCGTCCATTCCTCATTTGGATCTTTCTACAGTTGCTCATAATGATCTTGATTTTCCAATTGTCGCTTTGCTTCTTCTATGTAATCGATAACATTTTGGACCACAAAATGTCCTCCTTTATCCGAGGCTTTAATTATTATTGTCGGATCATTTTTAAGTTCTGTCATTGCCTGATATTCTTTCGGTGTGAGATTCCACTCTTTTTGATTTTGATTTTTATTTTTGTTGCAAGCTCATCTCGCCGACATTTTGGTGATCTCTTCCACCATAATTTCATGGATTAAGTCGATCTTATTCCCCTGATAGCTGTGGACAGAACCTGGACTGTTTTCTAAGGCCACTTTCTCCTCCTTTATTTGTGGTTATTCCAATACTGTTACAGAAGTCAATATCTGATATTGGAGAGTTTTGACTGTTCTCAATATTTGGTGTTTCTCCTGCTCCCAATGAGGTCAATCTTCTAAGAGCTGGTAAATATTTTTGAGCAATTGATGATGGATTTGTATCTTCTATGTTGCGAGTACTTGTTTGAGGCTTTTTCTCAAGGAAATATTTTTTAAGTTTCTTCAAAACTTGTAGAGATCTATACGTGCATTCGGGATGTCCATATGTTTGTTTGGGCAGTAGGATAGTCCTCAACTGAGTAATCTTAGCTGGATTTTTGTTAATGGTTTGTCAGATATATTTATGACCAGGTTGTTATCAAAATATGCTTTACTCTTTTTAAGGATTACTTCAGCTTTCCTTTTCCTCTCTTTACTTTTACTCCTTCTTCTACCCCTTCTGTTGGTGGTTTTGACTGTCCTCTCCCCCACGTGTTGCCTCTGCCTCTTCCTCTTTGTCGCATTATCATTTGCGCTAATTGTATCTCCCCGCAAAAATCCAGTGGAGTTATGGCAGCATCTTCGCCTGCTGAGCTAATTTCTGAGCTATCCACCGTGTCAATAGTTGCTTTTCCTGCACACATATCCATCACAACTCTGCTTCTTAGTGTGTCACATTTGCAGGCACATGTGTAGATACGCCCATTAGCGTAATCCATCCTGTCTCTTGCAAATGTATTCGCTTTTTCGTTTTTCTACCTCCATTTCACGTTTGTTTATTTTTTTCTCCATGTTCCTCAATTAGGTCTTTATTTTCTTCAGATGTCGGGAACTTGGCGAGCTGCTTGGATTGTGCTAGTGATTTTATCTAGTTCCCTCTCTGCATGTATAATCAATGTCCTCATGAGTTTGAATGAGCATTCATTGGTGTCTTGCTGCCATTGTTTTATTAAGTCTGAATCTAAATCATTTAATGTGGGCATGATGAGTATCCAAAGTCCCCTTGGGACTCTTTTGAATTCTATATATTTTTCTAATGTTGTTTTTTCCGACCATTTATTGATTTCCAGAATCCGGCTTTGCTGAAGTTCTCTTAGGACATTCAATACTGTTCATTTGTACTTGTTGAGGGGGTGTCCTCATCATTTAACAATTCACTCGCCCTTAGTAGGCGGTTTCTGGATTTGCCTGCCATCTTTGTGTTGAGGTTAGAGTAATATCAATTCTTTGCCTTTAATTTCTGTGGTGTTGTTTTTCTTAATATTTTAGGATTTTGTCGTCTGCTCCCAGGTTAGACAAGATCCTGTTGAACTGCTGCTCCTCCTATTTTCCAAGTCAGAGGAATCACGATATATTTAGACTGTCTCCTGTGTATTTCATTTTGTTTTCTTCATTTGTTGACGCTTACTTTGGAGACAATATTCACCTGGGGTCAAAGTACGGAGCATGGAGTGTTTTATAGTACGTTCTAACATCAGTGTGCAGATTATACTGTCTCATTTTGACATACCGCTCGGCTACTTTTCCCAGCGGCTCATACGCAAGCAGGTTATGGCGTGTCCCCGCTCCTCTCACGCCGCCTCTGCCGCGCTACTGAGTCACAAAGACACCGCCCACCCACCCCCCCTGCGTACTCACCACTGGGTCTTCGCCGTCTGACTTAGGCGCGTTTGTTTTCTCCTTGTTGCTCAGCGCGCTGGTTGACTCGCAAGGCTGAAAATAGAGGCGTCGGTCTATTTCTCATCAATTTCACAATGTCGACTGGAATCCTCAAAGACCGCTTCGCCTCGCTCGTGAGTGCCTGTGATGTGCGTTCCAGTCCACGCACCATAAATTCCTTAGATTCCTCTTGCTTCCTCTCCTTTTTCGGTGGAAGTCACGGTACCACAGCAGGTCAGTTTATAAATTATATTTTATTGATACACCATCGTGCAAAAGGTGCAAAAGAGGACGGCCTACGTGTTTCGGCTACGATTAGCCTTCAACTGGACCATAGAGTCCTGAATGTCTAGATAGTTTATAAAGTGCTCAGTGCTGATACCCTTGTTTTTGTTTACAGTTTTTACAAACACTAGACTGCTAACCTCATTTACACATTATGGCTCCAATTATATATATATATATTACCTACTGGTGGTCGCCAGTAGGTAGTTATAGTTAGGACCTATTATCCATAGGAAATCCGCAAAATTCTATTTGGAAAACTTTGGCGCCGATTGACGAATCTGCGCGAAATTTTCCAAACTTTTGGCCAGCTCCAGTCCGCTCCTATCCTGAAAGTTTCACGGTGATTCATCAAGCGGGGGCCAAGAAAAAAGGGGGGTTCCAGAATGCATTTTCCCAATGCAATTTCCCGTAGGACCTTTAGCCGCAGCTACAGCCCGAACTGCTGAATGGAATTACACCAAATTTGGCAAAGAGGTAGTCCTTGGTTCAGACTCATGCCTTTTGCCTATATGATGTAAATCCATTCAGTAGTTCTAGAGAAAATGACAGTTAAAATCAGTTATATATCTATGGGAGCAGTGGATCCGCGTACCTATCCCCGTACCCTAAGTGCAGCCTATGTGCACCCTGCCGTGCACGAGCTGTATTTTAATTGGCTGTCAACACTCTTAATCAGGAAGCATTGACAGCTGTATTGTGCCTCGGTAGAACCGAGGCACAAGAAACCTAAAACAAACGCAAAACACGAAAAGGGGGCAGGGTATGTAGACCCTGACCCCCTAGGCCTTCTCAGGGCCCAAAAAATGTATGCATTTTTTCGGGATGTGCGTAGGATCCACGCATCCTACTGATATAAAAAAAAGAAACGCATTCTCCAGCGCAAAATATGGTAATTTGCCCCCGGGGGGGCGAATCCCGAGGGCATTATGAAAAAAATAGTATGGGGGGTCCCAATCCCTTCCACACTGCCCTGCGGACCGCCACCCCTGGGGCTCTTACTTAATATATGCGGGGGGCTCACAGGGCCCCCCGCAGACCTAGGGACCGCCACCCGTGGGGCTTGTTTCAAAGGGTGGGAGGCTCTCAGGCCCCCCCTGCCCCAGGGACTGCCATCCCCTGGGGCTTTAAAACATTAACTGGGGGATCTGAGGCCCCCCAGCCCCGGGGACCACCACCCCTCGGGGCTCTAATTTATTATATGCAGGGGGCTACGGGCCCCCCCCCGCAGCCCCGGGGACGGCCACCCCGGGGCTTGTTTCAAATGGGTGGGGGGGCTCTCAGGCCCCCCAAGTCCCGGGAACCACCTTTTTTTATTAAAAAAGGGTGGGGGCCTCTCAGGCCCCCCCAACCCCTGGACTGCCTGTCAGAACCCCAAGGAATAGGACTCACATTGTTTCGACGTTGGCAGGGAAGTTCTCGACCTCTCTGTCAAAAAACAATCCAGCTTGCAACCATTGGAAGTTGCGTGTCTAATCGCGGAATTCCAAGATGGCTGCCAAACCCGATTATGGGTTAGCGGTCTAGTTGATGGTAAAATCTCCAGGTGCTGAATTCGAGGTGAAGCACGTGAGCCTAACTGTCAGCGCACTTCACCTGAGGAGTTACCGTGTATAGTTGACCTTTTCCTGGGCTCTTGAAGAGAGTATTTTCTTGAGGATTTTAGGTGCAGTCTTTAATGAGTTGCAGAGCTAATATTCCTGAACCGCTACAGAAGAGAAAACAAACTGACAAAGTTTGGAAACGCATTTCTTACCGGTGGTAAGAAGAACCGGGACTTCGATAAGAGGCCTCCAACGTCTGAAGAAAGAATCGTTGTCACAGCGGAAGAAGCCTACAAAAAGAAAAGAGATAAGTTTAAAGTCATGACAAATGAATGTTATGACAAGCATTGTAGTAAAAAGCTATTGAAAAAACCTGTAGCACTTACCTGAACTCTTAGTGAATTTCCCTAGAAAGAAAAGAGGGCAAGTTTTCTAGGTGGTATTAGATAAAAGCTTATTTAGAATAGAAGTCTTAGTTAGTAAAACATTTAATAAGATTTATTAGGCAATAGGTAGGATTCTCATAGGCACATATAGGTTTTAGACTTAGTTGAGGTTAGGTTGAATAACTAAGAAGGGTAAATCAACTACAAGGACTACAACTAGTGAGAGAAGATATCCAAATAGTTGAAGAGCTAAAAATCGTTAAAACGAATTGAAGAGAAGCAATACCTCTGGGTAACTAGGTAAGAAAGAATAGCAGAGGGAATTATTTAGAAGTTAGAGTAGAATAGGGAACTTGATTAATTTCCTGTTATTGTAATTTTGGTTTTCTCTGAATAAGGAGTCTGCAGGTCGGACCCCCAAAAGAAGCCAGGAAGAAACACCCAAGCAGTCTCTTCTGTGTTGTTTATTATTTTAGCCACTCTCTCTTCCCCCTTGGGACATGGAACTCCCTCCCCATCCACCTTCGGCTGACCCAGGACCACCTCGCCTTCAGGAAACAACTCAAGACCTGGCTGTTCGAGCATTAGCGCCCCCCTTCCCCCAAGCGCCTTGAGACCCTTCCGGGTGAGTAGCGCGCTATACAAATGTTGTGATTGATTGATTGATTGATTGTGTGTCTTCCAGAGCCAAGTTTTATAAAGGGCTCGGGGGGAGCCTTGAGTGGGTGTTGGGAACAATCAACTTCTGCTCCTGCATAAGTTCTTCAGCGTTGAGGTTTACTTCAGCTCCTGCGCAAGTTCTTCAGCGGTAAGAGTGCAATTGGGGTCTTGACACTGCCACTCCCATGGGGCTAATTCAAATTAGGTGTGGGGGGCTCTGAGGTGCCCCCAGCCCCTGGGACTGCCACCCCCCGGGGCTTCTTACAAATGTGGGAGGGGCCCCCCTTGAGCCTTGTACAGCCCATGGGGACCGCCACTCCCCAGGCCCGGCTCCTTCAGTGTCCCGGGGTGCCCACCCCAGGACACTGCTGTTTGCAATGACAGGGAAGGAGCCACACGGCTCCCACCCTGTCATTGCAAACTGCTTTCCTATTTGGAAGACAGAGCAGGAAACCTGCTCTCTCTTCCAAATAGGAAAGCAGATTGATTTTCCTCAGGGGGAGCAACATGTTAGCTGCTCCCCATGTGGAAAAGCAATGCCGGCTACCGCAGGACACGGGGAGCCGGCTGGGACCGTGGGTGGATTCGGGACCCCCCAATGGCCACCAATGAAGAGGGTCAGCCCTGGGGGATGGGGTCCCCGGGGATAGTAGTGGCCCGGGAGGGGGCCACGTGGGCCACCTCTCCCCAAAAATTAAATACATTTTTTTTAAAGAAACGGCCCGGGGATGGGGTCCCTGAGCCAGAACTGGCCACAGGAGAGGGGCAAGGCAGCCCCCCTCCAAAATAAAATATTTTTAAAAAAGGGCCATGCCCCAGGGGATGGGGTCCCCGGGGCAAACTATGGCCCCTGGAGGGGGGCCACACGGCCCCCTTCCCGATTATTTTTTTTAATTAAAAATTGGGGGCAGGCCCTGGGGGTTGGGGTCCCCACGGCCAATAAATTAGAAAAAGAAGGGGGGCTACACAGCCCCCTTATTTAAAAAATTAAAAATAAATAAATAAAGGGGATCGGGACAGAGGCCATTCACCATTTTAAAAAATATTCCTCTAAAATCAGCCGAACTACGATTTCCGATTTACTCACCTGTTATCAGGAGAGAACCCAGTGCGGCATCTTTTAGCCCAGCACTGACCCTGAAAAGTAATTCTAAGCGTACATATCAGTAACTTGTATTTCCTTGCATAGGAATCCATTGTGTGGTTTTCAGCAGAAACGTTTCTGTCGATTTTTGAAATGTACAAATATTCCTCTCAAGTCAGCCGAACTACGATTTCCTAATACTCACCTGTTATCAGGAGAGAACCCAGTGCTGCATCTTTTAGCCAAGCACTGACCCTGAAAAGTAATTCTAAGCATACTTACCAGTAACTTGTATTTCCTTCCATAGGATTCCATTGTGTGGTTTTCAGTAGAAAAGTTTCTAAGTGTCGATTTTTTAAACGTACAAATATTACTCTAAAATCAGCTGAACTACGAATTCCAGCTGCGGGCCGTGGAGGGAGTTATGGTGGGGCAGAGAGGCGGGGATGGGGAGGGACAGGGTGGAGGGACCTAAAAACCAGCATATGGATAATTGCAGGTAAGTACACAATTTAATTATTAAAACGAATTTCGTAGCGCGCACTGCATCGCAAAATGCGATGCTGTGCGCACTACGAATTTCGTTTTATTAATTACATTGTGTACTTACCTGCAACTATCCATATGCCAGTTTTTAGGTCCCTCCACCCTGCCCCTCCCCCTCCCTTCTCCCTGCCCCACCGTAATTCCCTCCACGGCCCGCGGCTGACGAATTCCAATTTACTCACCTGGTATCAGGAGAGACGTCAGTGCTGCATCTTTGAGCCCAGTACTGATCCTGAAAAGTAATTCTAACTGTACTTACCAGTGACCTGTATTTCCTTCCATAGGAATCCATTGTCTGGTTTTCACTAGAAAAGTTTCTGTGTCTATTTTCACAAATTAAAAATATTCCTTAAAAATTGCCTGTATGACTTAAACTCATTCTTTCAACTGTTTACAGGAGATGCACCCGTGCTGGATCCAGGATCCACCACTGAGTTAGAAAAAGTAACATTAACACTACTTACCTGGTAAGTGAATTTCCTCCCATAGGATAACATTGGTGATTCTATGTGAAAAATATTCTGTCAACTTTTACATTTCAATATTATTCCTTAAAAATCACTACTGTAACCAAAACACTTTTACTCAACTGTTTACAGGAGATGTCCCAGGACTGAACCTAGGATCCAGTCCTGTGGTTAGAAAAGTAATCCAAAAAGTAACTAATTATATTTATCTAGAAATTTACGTTGACCTCAATGTTACATTGTGTCTGAAATTGTGTTGCGCATTACAACAACTTTAACTACTGTACTTAAAATTCTATTGCCTATTTACAAAGTATTTAAACTAAAGTAATTCATTCTTAGAAAGTATATTTTGTATTGTAATGTATAATGTAATTATAATATAATTTAAAAAATAAAATATCTAAAAATAAATTGTTTAAAAAAATGTAGAAAATCAGTATAAAAAAATAACAATTAATACATTAAAAAAATTTCATTTACAAAACCTTTGAAATTCACTGAAAAAACCCTAGGTTTCAGACATGTTATAGTTAGGAATTAGCATTTAAAAAACTATATCATGTCTGAAACCTATGTTTTTTCAGTGAATATATATATATATATATGTATATATATATATTAACACCTTTGCTGCTTGAGTTCTTCTTCTGCTGTTCTGGACGACAATAGAAACGGGTGTGGTCATGAAGAGCTCAGCTCGTCATGAGCACACGAGAGATGTACCTCATGACGAGCTGAGGTCGTCATGAGCACCGAAGGGGTTAAGATAATGCAGGGGTCCTTTGCTGAACCCTTGCCCCAGGGACCACCACCTCCCCGGAGCTATGTAAATGTTGGGAGGGGGGCCACGTGGGCCTGCTTGACCCTGGGGATCCTCACCCCTAGGAGCTGGCTCTAGCAATGTCCGGGGGTGCCCATTTCAGGGACATTGCAGTTTGCGATGGCAGGGCGGGAGCACGGCTCCCGCTCTGTCATTGCAAACTATGCTTCGCTTCATTGAAGCAAGAGCAGAAAACCTGCTTTCGCCTCCATGAAGAAAAACAGATTGCTTTTGAGCAAGGGGAGCTGCCTGAAAGCAGCCCCCCTTGTCCAAAAGCAATGCCCGTGTCTGGGGTAATGGGACTCCCCCGCAGTTCCCAACCTGTGGCCAGGCCCTGGGGGATGGGGTCCAAGGCGCCAGAGGTGGCCCAGGAGGGGTGCCATTCACGCCCTCCCTTTTAAAATTTCGTTTTGTTAGGCTGGTCCTGGGGGATAATGTCCCCGGGCCATAATTGGCCTCAGGAGGGAGGCCATGTGGCCCCCCTCTAACATTACAAATTTAAAATAAAGGCTGGCCAGGCCCCGGGGGATGGGGTCACTGTGGTCCGAAGTGGCCAAGGGAAGGGGTGCCACGTGGCCATCCTCCCATAATTAAAAATAAAAAGAGGCAGCCCCAGCGGATGGGGTGCCCTGGGCCAATAGTGTCCCATGGAAGAGGGGGCCATGCAGCCCCCCACTTGTATTAATAATATAAAAATAAAAACAAACAAAGCCATGCCCGAGGGGCTGATATCAGCCTCATCCTGTTTTTTTAGATGGGTGAGGCCGTGGGGGATGGGGTCCCCAGGGCCCACAGAATGTTAATAGAAGGGGGCACACAGCCCCCTTCTAACAAAAAAAGAAAACAAAAGAAAAGCCAGCATCTCGCTGGCGGCCACTTTCCCTTGTCTTACATTTGGGATTAAGTCCCCTAAATCCTGAGGGTCCCTGGGGGCCAACTAGTCCACCAGGTACCTCCAGTAAGCCCCACACAGTGGGATTGCTGAGAGGTGGACAGAGGGCACACCCCTTTTTACACCACACTGCAAACGCGCCTCTTGGCGCCCACTGTTGGGGCAATGAGGTCCTCTTGTTTCATGAGAACCTTAGAACTAAAGTGAACTTCATCCCTGCGTAGCAGTGTGCCAGGAGGCTTTTTTGCATTGTGGTGTAAAAAGGGGGCGTGGCCTTGGACCACTCTCAGCAATCCAGCTGTGTGGGGCTTACTAGTGATACCAGGAGGGCTAGTTGGCCCCCAGGGACCCTCAAAAGGCAAGGGGACTTCATCTCTCAACCAAGAGGGCACCAGGAGGTACGTTTGCAAAGTGGTGGAGAAAGGGGACACGGCCTGTTTTCACCAGTAAGCAATCCAATATCTGGGTCTTACCGGAGGTGTCAGGTATTCTACTTGGCCCCTAAGGATTTCCAGCATCAAAGGGGACTTTATTCCCCATCCAAGAGTATGCCAGGGAGCATGTTTACAGAGTGATGGGCAAAGGGGGCGTGGCCTGCTATGAGAACTTAGCAATCCTGCTGTCTGGGACTTACTGGAGGTAATAGAAGGGGTAGTTGACCCCCAAGGATGTCCTTGGGGGCCGACTACACCTCCAGTTAGCTGCAGGAAGTCCCATACAGTGGGATTGCTAAGAAGTCTTCAGAGGCCAGGCCCCTCTTTCTCCACCACTCTGCAAGCATGCCTCATGGCAACTACTGGTTGGGGGATGAAGTCCACTTTACTTCTGAGGGACTTTGGGGTCCAAGAAGCCTTCCTGTTACCTCCTGTAAGTCCTATGTAGCGTAATTCATGAGCTCTGGTCGAAGGCCCAGCCCCCATTCTCCACCACTCTGCAAACGCGACTACTAGTTAAATAGGCATTTGGAATGCAATAGGTCTAGCATTTGCGAAAGTTACGGCTATTGGCATTGTAAATGTAAAAGCTTTTTACTAATGTTTTTGGAGTGGAGTGAATGTACGTAGTGTGTAGTGAAATTATGCGGTATGTTGTGTAGTGAAATTATGTGGATAGAAAGTATGTGGTATTTAGAGTATAGGAATTATGTAGAGTGAGATTATATCTCATGGAGAGTAATTATGTGGTATTGTAGTCTGTGTTTGTGGGGTGGTAACCTCAGGTTTAGTCTTCATTATTTCCATAGAAGCTAAACTATAAACTCAATGAGAAAAAAAAAGAGGAGCACTCTGGACCTAGTCGGAGATATGAGCAGGGTCACTGGAATTTTGCGACTGTTCGGCTACACCGATATTCGAATAATTAGACATTTTCTGCATTTGCCACATAATCCATCATCTGATGCATAATCTGCAGATTTGAGCAAAAAAAGCTTGTTTGAGCTGCACGGGTCACCATGGTAAGGGCCGGTGTGCGCTGAATCTGGGAGCAATTCGAAGGGATGAACCACCTGCTTCTTATCATAGAAGCGGATGGCTCATCTCTTCGCATTACTCCCAGATTCAGCTCACACAGGCCCTTACCAAGGTAGCCCGTGCAGCTCGGACGACTACCTCTCCCTCCATTTCCTCACCTGGAAACGTGGATTCATGCCCTGAAGAAGTTCATTCTTATGAACGAAATGTGTTGGCTGGCAATTTTGTGAAAATAAAGGATTATTCAAGACTTTAATACCATATGACTTATTGATTCATTGACTACCATTCATCCCAATATCGAGCTGTGCACCACTCCAAACGTTTGGCTTTTTCATTTGTCTGCACAGCAGTTGGAACTCAACGACGGCAAGTGCTGGAGTAGCTTGTGCACACTCAACCAGATTGCCTATGGTAACACACAACAAGGGAACTCCACAGGGAAGTGCAGTCATCGTGTCTGCCGTTGTTTGGAACTGTATCTCAAAAAAAAGCTTGTTTCTAGCTCAAAAGGCTCAAACGTTACCAAAAATACAGTTAAAAGTGTTACAGCGTGGAGGAAGGCCCTTTGCAAACCTGGAATGGTCACCTGTTACTTATTGCTAAATTTGAGTGTTAAATTGGTACTAATGGTGCGCAAACCACTCTTGCCTCTTTCTGCATTTCACTTCCTTTTTCTACACTTCTCTTGCCTCTTTCTGCACATCTCTTCTAATTTCTGTACCTCCTTTCTTTCTGCACCTCTCTTGCTTCTTTCTACACATCTCTTCCTTCCTTCTTCTGCACCTCTCTTGCCTCTTTCTGTTGCTTCTTTCTGCACTCCTTTTGCATCTTTCTGCACCCATCTTCCATCTTTCTGTAACACTCTTGCCTCTTTCTGTATACCTGTTCCCTTTTTCTGCATCTCTCCTGTCTGTTTCTGAACCTCTGTTGGTTCTTTCTGTACTCATCTTGCCTCCTCTGCACCTGTGTTGCTTCTTTCTACAGTCCTGTTCCCCCTTTCTGCACCTCTCCTGCCTGTTTCTGTACATCTCTTGACTCTTTTAGTACTTCTTTTGGCTCTTTCAGCACCTCTGTGGCTTCTTTCTGTACCCCTCTTGCCTCTTTCTATACCCCTGTAACCTCTTTCTGCATATCTCTTCCTTTTTCTGCAATTCTCTTCCCTCTTTCTGCACCCCTCTTGCCGCTTACTGAACCTCACTTGCCTCTTTTTGCAAATCTCTTTCCTTTTTCTGCAACTCTCTTGCCTCTTTCTGTACCTCACTTGCCTCTTTCTGCATCTCTCTTGTGTCTTTCTGCACCTGTGTTGCCTCTTTCTGCACGTCTCTTCCGTTTTTCTGCACCTTTCTTGTTTCTTTCTGAAACTATCTTGTCTGTTTCATCACTTCTCTTGTTTCTTTCTACCCCTCAGTTGCTTCTTTCAGCACTTCTTTTGCCTCTTTCTGCACATCTTTTGCCTGTTTCTGCATCTCTCCTGTCTTTTTCATCACTTCTCTAGCTTCTCTCTGCACCCAACTGGCCTCTCTGTGTACCCCTCTTGCATCTTTCTGTACCTCTCTTGACTCTTTCTGCATCCCTGTTCCTGCTTTCTGCAACTCTCATGCATGTTTCTGCACCTCTGTTGCTTCTTTCTGTAACTCTCTTGCCTCTTTCTGCACCAATCTTGCCTCTGTCTACACCTCTGTTGCTTCTTTCTGTACCTGTCTTGCTTCTTTCTGCACCCCTTTAGCATCTTTATGTACCCATGTTCGCTCTTTCTGCAAGTCTCTTCTCTCTCTATATACTTTGCTTTACTTTTTCTGCACACCTCTTGCTTCTTTCTGCACCTCCCTTGCTTCTTTCTGCACCTCTCTTGCCTCTTTCTGTACCTGTCTTGCCTCTTTCTGCATCTCACTTGCCTCCTTCTCTACTTCTCTTCCTTTTTTCTGCACCTTTCTTGTTTCTTTCTGCAACTCTCTTGTCTATTTCATCACTCACTTCTCTTGCTTCTTTCTACACCTCTCTTACTTTTTTCTGCACTTTGCTTGCTTCTTTCTGCATATCTCTTGCGTCTTTATGCTCCTAGTATGCTTCTTTCTGCTCCTCTCTTGCTTCTTTCTTCACCTCTGTTGCTTCTTTAAGCACCTTCCTTGCCTCTTTCTGCATCCCTCTTCCGTATTTCTGTACCCCTCTTGCCTCTTTCTACTCCCATGTTTCCTCTTTCTGCACCACTTCTGCTTGTTTCTGCACCTCCCTTGACTTTCTCTTGCCCATTTCTGCACCAGTGTTTCTTCTTTCTGCGCCCATTCCCTCTTTCTGCAACTTTCCTGTCTGTTTCTGTACCTCTCTTGCCTCTTTCTGTACTTCTCTTGCCTCTTTCTGCACCCCTGTTGCTCCTTCCTACACCCCTCTTGCCTCTTTCTAGACCTCTGGTCCTTCCTTCTGCACGTCTCTTCCCTCTTCCTGCACTTGTGTTCCCTCTTTCTGTACCCCTCTTTTCTCTTGCTGCACCTCACTTGCCTCTTTCTGTACTGTTGTGCCTGTTTCTGCACCTTTCTTGTTTCTTTCTGCAACTCTCTTGTCTGTTTCATCACTTTTCTTCCCTCTTTCTGCACTTCTCCTCCCTCTTTCTGCATCCCCCTTTCCTCTGTCTGCATCTCACTTGTCTCTATATGCACCTCTCCTGCCTCTTTCTGCACCAGTCGTGCCTCTTTCTGGACTTCTCTTCCTTTTTTCTGTACTTTCCTTGTTTCTTCTGCAACTCTCTTGTCTGTTGTTTTGCTTTTCTTGCTTCTTTCTGCACCTCTGTTGTTTCTTTCAGCACTTCTCTTGCCTCTGTCTGCACTTCTCTTGCCTGCTTCTGCAACACTCTTGCATCTTTCATCACTTCTCTTGCTTCTTTCCGCACCTCTGTTGCTTCTTTCTGCACCGCTCTTACCTCTTTCCACACCCCTATTCGTATTTTCTACACCTCTCTTGCCTCTTTCTGCACCCGTGTTCCCTCTTTCTGTACCTCTCTTAACTGTTTCTGTACCTCTCTTAACTGTTTCTGTACCTCTATTGCCTCTTTCTGTACTTCTCTTTCCTCTTTCTGCACCTCTGTTTGTTCTTCCTGCATTTCTATTACCCCTTTCTGCACCCCTCTTGTCTCTTTCTGCACCTCTGTTGCTACTTTCTGTTCTGCACTTCTTTTGCTTCTTTCTACACCTCTTGTGCTTCTTTTTGCACCCCTCTTGCCCCTTTCAGCATCCCTTTTTCCTCTTTCTGCACCTCTCTTTCCTCTTTCTGTACCCCATTCTCTATTTCTGCAGTTCTATTGCCTCTTTCTGCAGCTTTGTTGCTTATTTCTGTACTTCTCTTGCCTTTTCAGCACTCCTCTTGCCTCTTTCTGCACCTCTGTTGGTTCTTTCTGCACTCCTCTTGCTTCTTTCAGCAACTCTCTTGCAAATGTATGCACCCCTCTTGCCTTTTTCTACACCCCTGTTCCCATTTTCTGCACCTCTATTGCCTCTGTCTGCACCCAGGTTCCATCTTGCTACACCTTCCTTGCCTGTTTGTGCACCTTTCTGGACTCTTTCTGCAGTTCTTGTGCCTCCTTCTGCAGTTCTCTTGCTTCTGTCGCTCCCTCTCTTTCTTCTTTCTGCACCCCTATTGCCTCTTTCTGCACCCCACTTCCCTCTTTCTGTACCCCTCTTCCTACTTTCTGTACCTTTCCTGCCTCTTTCTGCACTTCTCTTGCCCCTTCCTAATTTCTGCTGCTTGTTTCTGGACTTCGTTTGCCTCTTTCCGCACCTCTCGTGCTTCTTTCTCTATCCCTCTTGCATCTTTCTGCACCCCTCTTCCTTTCTGTACCTCTCTTGCCTCCTCATGCACCTCTCTTGCCTCTTTCTATAGGTCTCTTGCCTGTTTCTGCACCTCTGTTGCTTCTTTCTACACTTCTCTTGCGTCTTTCAGTACCCCTTTTGCATTGTCTGCACCAATATTGGTTCTTTCTGCAGTTCTCTTGCCTTTTTCTTTGCATCTCTTGCCTCTTTCTGCTCTTCTCTTATCTCTTTCTGTGCTTCTCTTGCTTCTTTCTGCGCTTCTCTTGCTTCTTTCTGTGCTTCTCCTGCCTCTTTCTGTACTACTATTGCCTCTTTCTGTACCTCTGTTGGTTCTTTCTGTACTTCTCTTGCCTCTTTCTGCACCTCCTTTCATATTTATGCACCTCTGTTGCTTCTTTCTTCACCTCTCTTGGTTCTGTCTGTACCCCTCTTGTGTCATTCTGCACCCCTGTTTCCTCTTTCTGTACCTCTCTTGCCTCCTTCTGCACTTCTCTTCCCTCTTCATACAGTTCTCTTGACTCTTTCTTCATCTCTGTTGCTTCTCTCTCCACTTCTTTTGCCTCTTTCTGCACTCCTCTTGCCTCAGTCTGCATCTCTGTTGGTTCATTATGCAGTTTTCCTGCCTCTTTCTGCACTTCTCTTGCCTCTGTCTGCACTTAGCTTGCCTCTTTCTATGCTTCTCTTGCTTCTTTCTGTACTTCTCTTGCCTCTTTTAGCACCCCTCTTGCCTCGTTCTGTACCCATTTTACTACTTTCTGCACTTTTCTTGCTTCTTTCTGCACCCCTCTTGCTTATTTCTGTATCGCTATTACCTCTTTCTGCACCGCGTTCCCTCTTTCTGTACCCCTCATGCGATTTTGTGTACCTTTCTTTCCTCTTTATGTACCTATGTTATTTCTTTCTGTACCACTATCGTGTCTTTCGGTACCCCTCTTCCATTTCTGCACCTCTCTTTCCTCCTTCTGCACCTCTCTTGCCTCTTTCTATAGTTCTCTTGCCTCTTTCTGCACCTCTGTTGCTTCTTTCTGCACTTCTCTTGCCTCTTTAAGCACCTGTCTAGCCTCTGTCTGCACCAATGTTGGTTCTTTCTGCATTTATTCTGACTCTTTCTCCACCTCTCTTGCCTATTTATGTGCATCTCTTGCTTCTTTATGCTCTTCTCTTCCCTCTTACTGCACTTCTTGTATTTCTTTCCGTGCTTCTCTTGTTTCTTTCTGTACTTTTCCGACCTCTTTCTGTACTTCTATTGCCTCTTTCTGCACCTCTTTTGGTTATTTCTGCACTTCTCTTGCGTTTTTCTGTACCCCTCTGTCTTCTTTATTCACCTTTGCTGCTTCTTCCTGCACTGCTCTTGCTTCTTTCCATCCCTTTCTTGCTTCTATCTCTACCCCTCTTGTGTCATTCTGTATCCCTCGTCCCTCTTTCTGTACCTCTGTTGCTTCTTTCTACACTTTTATTGCTTCTTTCAGCACTCCTCTTGCCTCTGTCTGCAACGCTGTTGGCTCTTTCTGCAATTCTCTTGCCTCTTTCTGCACTACTCTTGCCTCTTTCTGCAGTTCTCTTGCCTCATTCTGCACTGCTCTTGCATCTTTCTGTACTTCCGTTGCCTCTTTCTGCTCTTCTCTTTCTTCTTTCTGCACTTCTCTTGCCTCTTTCTGCACTTCTCTTGCCTCTTTCTACATTTCGCTTGCTTCTTTCAGGACTTCTCTTGCCTCTTTCAGCAACCCTTTTGCCTCTTTCTGCACCACTGTTGCTTCTTTCTGCATTTCTCTTGCCTCTTTCTGCTTCTCTCTTGCTTCCTTCTATCCCACTGTTGCATCTTACTGCACTCGTCTTCCTTCTTTCCACACATCTCTTATCTCTTTGTGCACCTCTGTTGTATCTTTCTGTACCTCTTTGCCAGTTTCTGCACTTAGCTTGCTTCTTTCCGAACCTCTGTTGCTTCTCTCTGTACTTCTCTTGCCTCATTCTGTAGTTCTGTTCATTCTTTTAATATTTCTCTTGCCTCTTTCTGCACCCCTGCTCCCTCTTTCTGTACCTCTCTTGCCTCTTTCTGTCTCTCTCACCGCTTTCTGTACCCCAGTTACTTTTTCTGTACCTCTCTTGCCTGTTTCTGCAACTCTCTTGCTTGCCTTTTTCTGCACCTCTCTTTCCTTTTTCTGTACCTCTCTTGCCTCTTTCTGTTCCTCTCTTGCCTCTTTCTGTACTTCTCTTTTCTTTTGCTGCACCCCTTTCCCCTCTTTCTGTACCTCTCTTGCCTCTTTCTATCTCTCTCACCTCTTTCTGTACCCCGCTTCCTTTTTCTGCACCTCTCTTGCCGGTTTCTGCAACTCCTTTGTCCTTTTCTGCAATTCTATTTCCTGTTTCTATACCTCTCTTGCCTGTTTCTCCAATTCGCTTACCTTTTTCTGCACTTTTCTTTCTTGTTTCTGCACCTCTCTTGCCTCTTTCTGCTCCTCTCTTGCCTCTTTCTGCACTTCTCTTTCATCTTTCTACACTTCTCCTACCTCTTTCTATACTTCTCTTGCATCTTTCTTCACATTTCCTACTCTTTCTGCACATCTTTTGTTTTTTTCGGCAACTCTCTTGCTTCTTTCTGCACTTCTCTCGCCTGTTTCTATATTGAAATGGGAAGTGCAAACTGTTAAGTGTAAAGGTTTGCATGATCTCTTGACTGAGGTGTATGTCTACTTGTACATGTATTCTCATGTGTTATGAATCTGAAGATGGTAGATTATAAACTGGGTATCTTTTCCTATAGGTGGTCAAAACTTGTTAGTTCTCCTCTGTCATTCATTTGCACAGGCAGGCATATGTTATGTATACAGGTGTTACAGAGCCCCTCTAATGTACTATTGAATATGCATGTGCCCTGTATTAGAAGCAGAAAGTAATACATGCACCTTCCTGTACACAAATGTACAGCATATGCTATTTGAAACACGAATATTCAAGTTTTTGTATGTTTATTTTTATGTAACACGTCACCAGGTAAAAGCAGAGACATATGCATGCATACCTTCACAGACTTGGTCAGACTTACAACAGTGATATGGTTAGGATTGCTGTTTTACATTTGGTAGGCATAACATTCTGAACAGTCAGTGAATAGTGAACCTTCAAGATAAAAGTGATGTGTAAGACATCTTGGAAGAAGGATTAGTGATTAGGCTACTTCGTATGGGTATATGATTGCATATATCAGTGTCTGTATAGCTGAGTGACTGCGTGCATGAGTGACTGTATGGGTGATTGAGTAGATGTGTGTACACCTATGAATCAATGAATGTGCATGTACTAACTGGTATTGGTGTGTCTATGGTTTCAAGAATGCAACTCTATATTTTATGGTGAAAGTATCAAAGATTATATTATGGTGTGAAGAGGTGCATCAGATATTAAGTGGATGATGTCATCAGTGATGTAATTTGAGATGTCATCAATGTTGTCATCAGTGATGTCAGTGACCATGTCATGTCATGAGTGATGTAATATGTGATGTCATTAGCAGTGCATTGCAGGGGTGCGTGTCATGGTTAGCTCAACTAACTATAGCAGCCGAATTTCTCTGGTTTTGTATGAGTGAAATGTCCAACTAACTATAACGTCCCTTAATCCTGTGATTTTTTCAGTGAATTCACAAGATTTTTTAAATGCTAATTTCTAACTATAATATCCCTGAAACCAATGTTTTTTCAGTGAAAATATATACATATTAGCCTGTTGATAGGCTGTCGAGCATGATGATTAGAGCGGTTTCCTTTGTATATTGTTGTCACGTCGCTGTGTATATATATGAAATCTTTTTTACCCTCATTGTCTGTTCTCAGACACTCAGTCACTTTGTATTCTAAAAAACAATTAGTCATTACTTAGTATTTGCCTATTTTAAACAACACAGTTAACTTGCACAAGCTACACTTTCATCCTGCACTACATGGGTTCTACATATAGGCCAGTAATAGGCTTACAAGCCCACTTGGGCTATAAGATGCTGTTAGAATTAATTAAGTCATTTCTATATCTTGTCAATGCTGCTTCCTCCTCCTCTACTTGGTAATTAGACATGGTGGAATCCAATGCTGCTCTTATACAAGACAACTGCTGCTACATTTGCACTTTAGGTTGCTTAGCATGTTTTGCACATTTATGAAGACGTTTTTGTATTTTATATAATTACGAACTTTTAATTATTTATTTGTGTGAAACTCATGCGATTTATTGAATGTATTTTTGTGAGCAACAAGTCACCATGTCTACATGCACTTTATTAGAACAAATTGATGTTTTAATGCAAGTAGATTTGAGTTTACTATTCACTTGTTTTTAACATTTCAAATGATCTTGTTGAAATTGTAGCATTGAGTGAGGCAACTTGCATTCATGCAGATATTTTGTCCACTTTTTATGGCTATTACTATTTGCCTTTGTTGACCAATTGTAACCCTTTTTTTGTTAGCACTTGCACTTTAAATAGTCCCCGCTCCCACATTGGTGTCATGTGACCAAGGCCTCTGTGAAGGCCGAAACGTTATGCTGGCAGGGCGAGCTTCCACAAATAAAATGTAATTTGCTCACTGCATTTCCTGGGTCAGCTCCTCTTTCCTCGCCTTGAAGCGCTCCGGTGTATGTGGGAGTTCGAGGTTTCGTGGATTGGGTGTGCTTCATATATATATATTTATACATATATTAAAGCTCGATCCCTCCCGATCCCGGGTTGGAAAATAAGGACTGCACACACGGGAATCTTAGATTTCCAACAGCAACTTTACTTGCACAGACGCGTTTCGGAAGCTGCGCTTCCTTTCTCAATGTAGTTACATTGAGAAAGGAAGCGCAGCTTCTGAAACGCGTCTGTGCAAGTAAAGTTGCTGTTGGAAATCTAAGATTCCCGTGTGTGCAGTCCTTATTTTCCAACCCGGGATCGGAAGGGATCGAGCTTTAATTTACAGAGCGCGAGGCTCCGACGCACTTGGACCGCACCCGTCAAAGAGAGTGCCGCGCACTTTGGGGCAGAGAGCAAAGATTTATACATATATTTCTTTTTTTTTACACAAAGGATGCAGCACTCCAAACGCGTTTCAGCCACTCTAGGCCATTTTCACGTGACAAAAGCCTAGAGTGACTGAAACGCGTTGGTGGGGGTGAGCTTATCAATAAAATAGACTAAGAAACCACTTTGGAGTGCGGCACACTTTGTGTAAAATGAATGATTTGGACCTGGATCCGGTCCCTATGCAAAGGACCGGCTGATGAGCGCCCCTGGAGCAGAGGGTCACTTTGTAAGCGATATATATATATTTATATATATATATATATATATATATATATATTCATTGAAAAAACCATAGGTTATAGACCATATATAGTTAGGAATTAGCATTTACAAAACCTTGAAAATTCACTGAAAAAACCATAGGTTATAGACCATATATAGTTAGGAATTAGCATTTAAAAAACCTTATTTTACTCACACAAAACCAATGAAATTCCATATATAGTTAGTTGTACTAACTATATATCGCGCACCCGCAATCCACTGCTGATCATGTCACATATTACATCATTCATGACATGGTCAGTGACATCACTGATGACATCACTGATGACATCTCAAATGACATCACTGATGACATCACTGATGACAACATCCAGTGACTGTATTTTTCTGTAAAGTTAAAATATGTCTTACATATTGAAGAATGAGTGGATGTATAAGTGTCTGGATGAAGGATTTAGTAGGTGCATGACTGACTGTATGAGTGAGTGGTTAAATGTGTCTCATTGAGTGCATGGGTTAGTGACTAAACTGTCTTAATTTGTGCATCATTATGTCTGTTGTTCTGTAAACTGCTGCATGTGTTGATCAGTAGCTATATGAGTAACTATATGGGTTATTGATTGGTTGCCCAAGCATTTGTATGGGAAACTGAGAGTGTGTGTGGGTGGCTGGGAAGGTGTATGACTCTGTGCATAATGTATGGGTTCAAAAGTGCATGTGGAAACAGCTGTATGGGTGGTTGACTGTGTGCATGACTGTATTGGTGAGTGAATGGATATCTCAGTGCTACATGTCAAAGTAAGTACATATGTAAAACACAGTACATGTGAGAGTTGACATATATAAATAACTGTGCATAAGAGCCAGTGAATGTGTGAGTGGCTGTATGGATCATTGTGCTCTTGTATCCAGGATTGTATAAGTGAGTAAATATGTTTAGTATATGTTTGAATAAGTAAGGTGTGTTTAACTGTATAGTTAAGGAAATGGAGGTGTGATTGATTGTTTGCATGACTGACTAGGTGTGTGTGTAACTTCATGGATGAGTGACAATCTGCGAGTCTGTGTTTACACTGAGTGTATCTAAGGTTATATTAGAGTCTGAAGAGGTTCATCGTATTATCACATGAATGATGTCATCAGTGATGTGATCAGTAATGTCAAATGAGATGTCATCAGTGATGTCATTTGAGATGTCATTTGAGATGTCATCAGTGATGTCATCAGTGATGTCATTAGTGATGTCATTTGAGATGTCATCAGTGATGTCAACAGTGATGTCATTTGAGATGTCATCAGTGATGTCATCAGTGATGTCATTTGAGATGTCATCAGTGATGTCATCAGTGATGTCATTTGAGATGTCATCAGTGATGTCATCAGTGATGTCACTGACCATGTCATGAATGATGTAATATGTGACATGATCAGCAGTGGATTGCGGGTGCGCGATATATAGTTAGTACAACTAACTATATATGGAATTTCATTGGTTTTGTGTGAGTAAAATAAGGTTTTTTAAATGCTAATTCCTAACTATATATGGTCTATAACCTATGGTTTTTCAGTGAATTTTCAAGGTTTTGTAAATGCTAATTCCTAACTATATATGGTCTATAACCTATGGTTTTTTCAATGAATTTCATTGATTTTTTAAAAGCTAATATCTATAGCTGTAAAATTTATTCTTCTTTAAATCCAAAAATATATTTTATATGTTTATTAATAATTTTTTTTAAATATTTTTTTTGTTTCGCTCCCGGTCCGCGAACCGGGAAGCTTCCCGTTAGCTCAATTTGATTCCGCGATCCGGTCCGCGAACCGGTAAGAAATCAACATAGTGACGGTATCGCGTTGCCGCGTAATGCGTCTTATGACGTACTGCGTTAGCGCACCAGGAAGTGCCCCGGGGCGCGGACCGAGGCGCGAAACGCAGCTCCCCGGAAGCGATCCGCGGCGCGAAAGCGCGACGTATCGCGTTGCCGCGAAATGCGTCTTGTGACGTATCGCGTTAGCGCACCCGGAAGTGTCCCGGGGCGCGGACCGGGGCGCGAAGCTTAGCGACCCGGAAGCTAACCGGGGAGCGTTCCGCAGCGCGTAACATGAGCGTGAGAGGTCATGTGACTTGTTAATAAAACTTTTCATTGGTTCATTTCACTTTTAGTTTCATAATTATGGAAGGCTAGGTCAGGTGACCTAAAAATAACACTTTTCATTGGTTGAGAAGTATTGTTTTTTCCAAATGATGAAAACTCCTCCTTCTTTCCTCACTCTGACTTTCATCATTGTGAGAGGAAGACCTATTTTGCTTGTTGGAAGACCTATTTTGCTTGTGTGAAAATGGCTTCATTGGTTGCTTCAGCTGGTGGACCCCCACCACCACCTCCACCTCCTCATGGGAAGAGAGGACCACCTCCCCAGGTGATTACCAACACTGAGGAGGAAGATGAAGAAATGGATGAGGAGGGAGAAGAACCACAATTCCTGGAAGAGTTGCCCCGGGTTTCCAGAAAGAAAGCCAGTTTCATCTGGCAGTTTTTTTCGATGCCTCGTGGACAAAAAAAAGTCAACGCGAGGTATGTCACCTGCCTCATATGCAAGGAACAATTGTCCAGAGGGACGGACAAAAAATACAGTTATGGTAATCACACCATGCATAGGCACATGACGAGGAAACATCCCCTAAATTACAGCCGGGCGGAATTAAGGGATATGGTGGACAATCCTAGACCAACTCCTGTGGCCAGACCAACAATACCGGTTTCTTTAACACCAGAGGAGGCACGGGAAACTGTGCCAAATATCCAACAAAATTTTGGGCATATGATACATTTATGTATGCACTGTCGTGCATTATTAGCTTGTGGCAACATGAGCATCATGCACTCAACCTTGCATATGAACACCATGATTGCCCTAACCGCCCCCAGTAATTTTTTTTTGCTCCTGTTGAGCCCTTTTCAACGCCTGTTTTTTGTTGTTCCCCCCCCCCAAAAAAACCAAAAAAAATATAAAATCGTTCAAAAAATACAAAAAAAACAAAAAATGTTCAAAAAATAAAAAAAATATATAAAACAACAAAAATATAAAAAAAAAGTTCTTTTCAGAACTACCTTCCCTTTCAAAAAAAATTGCTACAATGTTTAGCACTCTGGCAAGCTCTATTTCTTTTGGTTCGCTCCCGGGTTAGCTTCCCGGTACGCGGACCGGGAGCTAACCCAAAAAAATTTTTTTTTTTTAAAAAGTGTAAGTATAAGGAAAGTAAACAGAGAGTGATGTTAAAAGAAAGACAGCTATAGGGAGTAAAGAAGAGATACTGTTTAATAGATCTATTTACCGAAGAAAAGACAGAAGAGGGTATAATTGTGAAAAACAAAATAGATAACGAAGTGAAAGAAAAACAAGCATTGGCATAGCCAATAGGTCTCGCCTTTGGGACCTTCTAAGTATTTAGTTATGCAGCATAATATCCTTGGTGCAGCAACATCAACTGTTGCATGGCTAAACACGTATAAGGTCCCAAAGGCGAGACCTATTGTCTATGCCAATGCTTGTTTCTTAAGTAGTATTGCAATACGTCTGACTCTTCCATGTGAAAAGATCTTATCTTGTGCTCTAAAGATTGCTAAAGTCTCGACAGAGAACAGGCTAGGCTGTAAGTAGGGTAAATTGCGCTTGGTGATCTGTTTGAGGGAGCGTCTGCTTTGCCTGGTGTCTTTGGAGAGCAATTTTGATTGGTATACTGCACAATGTTAGTTTTATTGGTCCAGTAGACAATTAAACTGCTGCATGACCACACTGTGTGATCCTGGGCACACTTTACAAATCCTACCTACCATCCAGCGGCTGAAGTGCAAATTGTAAAACCTGATAGCTGGGCACAATTACAGTGTCATTGCAGGCACACCCTGTGTGATCTTGGACATTTATCACATCTCAAAGTACTTTTAAATGCTTGAGCTTGGGATAAACCCTAGAAAAATACTCTCATGCATTTGACCTACCCAGGTGTTTGCTGCTACGTGCTTGATAAGAAATAATGCAACACACAATTGCAACTTCTGTGCCCCTTCCAAATAAACACTAGAAATCAGAGTTGTAATTAGTCTCTAGAATGAGTAAGATGCCCTCCAGCCTCCACTTGAAAGCAGGGGTGTATAGTTTGAGGGGAGTGAGGGGGGGGGCGAGGGTGGCATGCAATACTTTAACGCAGGTAAAAGTGTCCAAAGTCACACCATCTGCCCACTAAAGAGCGGCTCGCAGTGGCCGGCTGGCCCGGCTGATTAGGGGAGCTGTTGGTGCCGAGCCTGGTGGGACAGGTCCCAGCTGTGCTCTGCCGGGCTGCAGGCAGCTCAGTTATTAGGCAGCTGGTGGCGTGGGGACCACTGCTATTCCGTCTGTAATGTGCCCGAGCCTCCCGGCAGGCGGGGGGATCACAAGAGCGACCGCTCCCACCCTCGGAGGCTAATTAATTGGCAGAACAAGAGCGCATTAAGGCGGATATAGGAGGGAGCCCTGTGCTGGCACCTTCTGAGTGTATGAGCTAAAGGCAGGTGGTTGTGTGTTTCAAATGCCTCTCAGACTACAAAACGCAGCGAATGCTACGTCCAAATCTGAAATTAGGAGTGCTCGTGTGCACGTGCCTAGATATGTCTATCTAAGTGTGTGTGCTTCATAGTAATAGTCTATGTGTCACTGCATCTTAGACTGTGTGCCACTTTAAGCATGTAACAATGTGAGGGTATGCACTACTGCGCTTGTGAGTCACGCTGTTTGCGAGTGGGTTTGTACCTGACAATTACTGACCTTGCAGTTGTGTGTGACTCACTCTGTGTCTGTGCCACTTTATGCGTGTGCATTTAACCTTGAGTGCCTGTGTATGTGGAGCGTGATGTACTGCGTGTGTGTGCGCGTGTGTGTACAGCGAGTTACTGTATGTGGCCTACTGTGAGTGTGCGTGTGTGAGCCACTGTGTTTGTGTGCGTGTCCCACGCTGTGCTGTGTATCTATCTATGTTTGTTAGTGTGTGTGTGCTGCTGTGTAGGTACCACTGTATGTGTAAGCGGGTGCTGGAGTGTATAGACAAACACACGTGAATCCTCAGTTTGTATGCAATGTACGTCACACGTAATTTACGGTCCTGTTCCGCTTTATTTTATTTTGATTGCAGTATAAAAAATGCTTGTTTATATTAGACTGGGGAATACAAACAGGAATCTAGTCTTCAAAGGGAGAGCTGCATGCCAATGTAGAACAAGCACCGGCCAGCTTATAACCCTACTCTGCGATGTTCTTGACTCCCATGCCATTGTTCACCATTTGAGTGAAGTCATGACCCCGCCTACCGAGCGGGGTAAGAAATGCTGTTCACAAGTGTGGTTGTAGCTGTCTGGGCACTTAAATATGTTGCAGCTGTCACGTTACTTAAAAACATTGTGAGAGCCTAAGTAAAACTAGAGTGAATTATCGCATGGCATTTTATGTACAGCCCTAATGCTGCTGCGGCAGAATGGCACCATGTCCTGGAAATACAATAACAGAGACCAGAGCGTCTGTAAATGTCCATGAATCGGGCACCACGCTGAGACAGGGAAACACTCGAACAATAACAAGGAGAAACACGAGAGATGGCCTGCGGCCGTCAAAGTGAAAGTACGGCCGGCGGAGGAGAAATGCGACACGGCGGGCAGGGGAGGGGGCGGAGCGGGGAGAGCGGCATGAGGGTGTGAAGCAGCAGGGGCCTGAGACGAGGCCGCCTTGCCTTTGATGTGGTAATGCGAGGCAAGCGGCTGGTGGCATTGTGCACGCGCTTTCACGTGCACTGGAAGAAATCGCCTGGGAATCGCCTGATCTCGGTAAGCTCTGTTTAAGCTGCAATAGATCGAGCTCCCGATCTCAATGCACACATGCGCATTGAGATAGGTCACTCGACCTAAAAAAGAGAGTATAACATTAACAAAGAAGAGTTTCTTGGAGAATGTGAGTGAATGTTCAAAATAAGATTAAAACATGGGGAATAACAGAGAGAAAAAATAGAAAACAGAAAACAAAAAATAACAGAAAAAGATTAATTGAAACAGCAAAGAAATGTAAGTAACATAGAGCCATATCATCAACATAGGCAGTAAAAGTTTTGCAGCTTTTATTGGCAGAAATGTGTCGCTAAAGCTGCTTTTGCGGCAGAAAACTGCCACTAAAACTACTTTTGCACCAGTTTTCTGCCAATAAAAACAGCAATAATTTTATTGGCTGTGTTCATAATATGCCCCTTAGTGTGCTTCAACTACACAGAGAAAGCATTATGAACAAATAGTGATACAGTGATCAGTCAAAGACACTAAGAGTAATAGAGACGGAGTGAGTGAACAAGAGTGAGGAACTATGAGAAGAGAGGGACTGAGAAAAAGAGTGGAAGGAGTTGAGTAAGTAGGTAATAGAGAAAGGAATGAGGGAAGTAGCAAAGGCAGGAAACTGAGGATTAAAGAAATGAAGCAGTGGAACTAATAGTAGTTCAATGTGATAGAAATGTAACGAAAAGAGTACAAAATATTTACCTTATAATTGTCGTTAAATTACTCACTTTTTGTTTTTATACTTTCAATCTGTGAAAGAGAGAACAAACATTTGAAAAATATTAAAACATGTATTTAAAAATTACAAAAGACAAGGGCAAAGATTGAAGGACAAACAGTTTTTCAACAACTTTGACACTTACAGAAGCTTCTGCTTCTCCAGGCCCCCTACACAGTCCTAAAGATATACATTTTAAACTAACAGTATCTTGATGCAGATGAAGTGAGGCCTATCTTAAAACATGGTGCATATTTTGCATTGCTGTTGTTTCAGAAAAGTGTCGCAAGACACTAACATTTTAAATAATTGCTTCAGGATGCCAATAAGATGTCTACTATCCAGAGTTTTGTTTCAGGTGAGGCCTACTCAGGGTTGCAGATGAAATTTCGAGTTGTTGAAACGAATAGAGGACATAATACATGTGAAGGTCTACCAATGAAGTGAGTCATGTCCACTGCACTCTTCAACAAAGTCCAAACCTCCTATGTTTCCCTGGACAGACCTAAACTTGATCTGCACAATGTGATTCGTAATGATAGGAAACACAGGTGATGTAATTGAAATACATGCAATTTATTTTGCTCATTTCACAATCACATCACTTGTGTTTCCTTTGCTTAGGTATCTCATTGTGCAGATGTAGTCTAGCATATGAAAGAATACGCAGAAGTGCAGCACTGCATGCAACAACTTTGACACTTACAGAAGCCTCACCTTCTCCATGCCTCCTACACAGTTCTACATATACATCATAAATGCAAACAGTACAGAATTAATTATACATGTTAAATGGTTTATTTTTGCTGTTCTCAGAATGTATCAAAATTCACTAAAAACAGTGACTTGAAGGTATTCATCATGTAACAGCGGGGAAAAAAAAACACAATCAAAATGATTGTGTTTAAAAAACCCATACAACATCAGAAATCAAAATTCAGAACTCCTTAAAGTTAACTTACTTTCCATGACGTCCAAGGATGTCCTATGAACAGCTTACACTCTTTTGTGCTGTTATTACTTTCAGCCCGCCACTTTCTGAAAGAAAATCTCCATCGTTTTTAAAAACACGTTACATGCAATAAATGACTTCTTGCTCTCTACCACAATTTTCCACAAGGCCAAATCTGGTCAGAGCCATTTATAACTCTTGGATTTCTTGTAAGCCAATCCCGTCATTTGGCATTTCCGCAACTTTCAGAATTAAAATGTTGAAGATCATTTTCACAATCCTGGAATAGTAATATCTTCCCCTTCTTGCTCAGTCATGTTCTACTTTTCCTATGACACTGATACAAGCAGACTTACACTACCTCTATGACTACTACAATTATTTAATTCTCTACATCACTTTTAATCACAAAGCAATGTAAAACAGTAGACAGCATTGCAGACTTACATTCCCTCTACTCCATGTTTTGATTGGCTGCTTCAATTAGCTTATAAAAAGAAACAGTTTTTCTGAACTCATTCAAAGTGCACGTATTTCTCCATAATGTCCAGTCCTATGGTTAGAAGTTATGTCTCTGAACTACACTTATCCTCAAGGCCAAATTGTGTAGGAGCCATTAGAACTTCTTGAAATTCCACAGAGCACATCCCGAGATTATTTCCCTAAAATTTTGGTTTTAAAAACACCAGGTAAGAGTTTTTAAGGTCATACGGCAATTTTTTTTTGAAAATTAAAACAGAATCATTGCAGAATGACCAGCCATTTCTAGACTTTAAATAAGCTGTGTAATGTCCTGATGTTATTGAAGGGCCGTCATGATATATAATTGCTGCAGTTACAAAAGTCCTTCCTGATATTGACAACTGCGAAGCTACAAAAATTTTTATTAAAGTTGTCAATTTTGTTCCATCAGGCCTACATCGTTGGAACATTAAAATGACATACTGGCCATATGTTCGTATACATAATGTGGACATCATTTCAGATTTACATTGGCTACACTCCATGTTGTGATCAGCTGCTTTTACTAGCTTATTAAAGGAGACTGATTTACTGTCTGGCAAAGTTAAATATATAAATCTTTCTGAGTCTACACTAGTAGTACTTGATACCATACAGTTCTCGCAGTCATGCTGCCATTGATAAGAAAGCCCAAACAGCTGATCTACATCTACACCTTCAGCATGTAATACATCAAGCATATACATTAAAAACTCCTGACAATCTTGCTGAATATTTTGAGAGAATTGTGTTTGGCCTGAACATCTGTCTAACAGATTTCGAATTTCAGACACACTTTCTATGTTTCTTCTATCAGTGGTACATTTCTCTAACACAGAATTTAACAAACTGCAAAATCTTTGATCAGAATTGACCACAATCTCTTCTTTTACATTTTTTAGAGAAAACAAAACATTAACCACTACATTAGCATAGCAGTTGACACCAGAACTGTTTTCAAACTGAAAACCAACAACATCTTCAACAGAATCCTTTTTGTTTCTGCTTGTAATTTTAGGTTCATTGATTTTTTGTCTTTTTGCTACAACCTCCCCAGTATTGTTCTCATTTCTTCGTTTCCGGCCTACCACACGTTTCTCAAACAAAGGATACTGAGGCAAATGTGGCGCATACTCTCTTCTTAACCTATTGTATTCCTTAACACAATCTAGATCCGCACAAATGTTTGTGACATCACACTCAATCAAGTACAATCCCGATAAAGTTCTAACTCGTGACAATGCCACATATGCCATACCCTCCTTGAACACAGAACTGCCAATATTCACCAATGCACTGTCTACACTTAAACCTTGCGATTTATGAATTGTCACCGCATATGCCAAGCAAACAGGAAACTGCTTACGGCGAACATATAAGTCTTTTACAAGCAAAAATCTAGCAGAACAACGAGCAATTAGCTGTACTTCCTCAATGCCATCAAATTTAATTTTTTAAAATTCAATTCCATCTCTATTTCTGTATTTCACAAAATCAACAACATTACCCATTGATCCATTTACCAGACCTCTTTCAACATGTAAATTCCTTCTTAAAATTATACGGCAGTTCAAGCACACATTCAGAGTCTTTTCAAAACCTGCAGTTTTAGATATACTCTTCTCTAATGAATCCAATTTTGTTTTCAGATTCTCAGACAAAATAATTGTTGATCCCATATGCTCTACTCTATCAATAGCTTCCAGTTTCACAATCTCTTGCTTTTCTTAATGCAACATTTTGTTGTTAAATTTGGCACATTCTGCAAGAATTGGCATCAAACATATTCCAGATTTCTTCTCAGTAATTTTCTGAAAAATATTCTCAGGCACAACATCTTGTTCTGGATATAAATTTGACAGTAATCGTGCATGTAAAGCTTCTTTCCCATGCTCGGTCACTTTTCCAATTCTAACATCTTGTAGAATAGTCTTGTAAACTTCATCCTTCGCCTGACGCATATTTTCATGCAGTTCAGCATAATTGAAGTTTAACCATATATTGACGTTGCCAATGCTGCCTAGGCACTTCCTGGTATCTTCATGCGTGAGCATTTTGAACACAGGTTGCCCTTTCACTGGTGTCAGCTGCAGAAGATCTCCGAAAACAATGATGTGTTTGCCACCAAATAACACATCATACTCTGTTTTGAGAACTTCTTGCATCCTCAAATGCACAAAGGCAAGCATGACATTGGAAACCATGCTTACTTCGTCAATGATAAGAAGTTTCATTTTCCTCAAGATTCTTGAAACTTCAAAACAAGCATCTCCAGATAGCTTGTGATATTGTAATTTGTTGTCATGCTCCACTGGCAGCATCAGTAAACGATGTAAAGTAATCCCTTTAATATTATGTGCTGCCAGTCCAGTTGGAGCAGTGACAACACAAGACAGCGATGACTCTGTCCTTTCCTGCAAATAGCATGAAATTGCTTTAATGAGGAAACTTTTTCCAGTTCCCGCTTCTCCACTCACGTACAGTCGGACAGGCTTCAACGACGTACATGAGCACTCTTTCTTATCATGACTTAATCCATGATCAATTTGCATGGTAACTTCGTCATATATTTTCCTCTGCTCAACGTTGAGTTGTCTTTCCAACTCTTCTAAGTTAACCGCATCCTCTTGAGCATGTGCCATGGCTCTTTCCACTTCATTCATAGCAGTGGCAGCTTCATTTTCGATAACAGGTCCTCCTAGTGGATCCTGACTCAATGAAGCAGAACTCTGACTGTCCTGAGAACTGTTTTTGGCAATCTCGGCTGCAATCGTTGCTTCCTGCTCAATTTCCGCATTCAACATTTCTACATATTTGGGAAAAGCAGGACATTCTATGGTCTCCTTGGCGGCATTGAAAGAGTCTTCGTAACAGAGGAAATCTCCAAGCAGTTCCTCTTCTGCACGCCAAGGCTTGAAAAGTTGCAAAAGTGCTAAATAGAAAAACTCCTTTTTTTCAGGAGATTCGCCACTCAATTTTCGATGGTTTACCAAGTGGCATTTTCTTTGCTTGACCAGACATCCCTCACTTCCTATTACAGCATACACTCTTTTCTCAGTATCTTCTTTGATGTTCCTCTTGAATATGTAATTTTGCAGAACCTCATACAGACAAACATTCTCGAGGTGACTGCTTCGATTTGGATAATATGTATCCAACATGTTTGTCTTCAAAATGTCGGTACTGTTTGGCTCCTTTTCCGCCAAATATTCAATTTCCCGCACAGGTTTGAGAACTCGATTACGCGTTGCTGCAAGACCAAGACTCGCCCAAACGATACTCCTGGACTTGGCATAAAGACTTGCTGAAGACAACCGGTCAGAACATTCGTACGCTCCGATTTCTCGATGCGACAACATCTTCAGACTGAAACTGTACAACTTCTTGCTGAGGCTCTTTTCATGGGAAATGTCCTCCCACATATCCTTCAATTCTGTCTTCTCTTTTTTGGTGATGTAAGACGTCACATACCGAGCCACAGCCATACAGTTATCAGCCACAAACTGTAT
The DNA here is from genome assembly GCF_964261635.1 of Lissotriton helveticus. Taxonomy (NCBI): domain Eukaryota; kingdom Metazoa; phylum Chordata; class Amphibia; order Caudata; family Salamandridae; genus Lissotriton; species Lissotriton helveticus. Next base: position 1,704,991,763 of record NC_136063.1, on the reverse strand, counting down.
ATCCATGTTAGCATTCCACATGGACAAAATCACCGGGTTGTAGTCGTTGATGTACTTGGACTCTTGGTTCCTCTTCAAATTGTAAGTGTTTTTAGGTGATTTCTTCATGACATTGTGTCGCAGCGAAGACATCAAACTGTTTACTCTTCCTTTAGAAATCACCGGTCGTGGAAAGCCGAAACGACATTTAGTGTAGAACTTGTCCTTGTTTCGGAATTTACGACGGCAGTACTTTCCACATCGATGGCTTTGGAAACGCAGAACTTTTTCTCTTAGGCTTTTCTTCTCCTTTGCGTTTGGAACAGCACACGTAGAATACTGTTGGATGAAACTCATCACTGAGTCTTCTGGATCCGTTCCAAATTTAGGTGCATCCTTGATCCACAGCAACATATGTATATGAGGAGCACCTCTTGCTTGGTACTCCTTTCTCCAGAAGAAATCCAACACCTCTCCAAGAGGTGGATTCTTCTTATTCATGATGAAAGACATCATAGCTTCAAATCTATGATTGAAGTACCTACATACATTGACTGGATCCAAAGAGCACAGTTCTCCGGGTGTCTTGAATTCGATGTTATCTACGTTAGCATTTGCCTCTCGTAGAAATTCAAGTAAGTCTTCCCAGCCATACTCGGCACAGCTCAGAGTGAGGAACCATGTGGGAGTACCTAAGTTCCTCAACATACATTTTAAATCACCATGACGACGGTACCAGTACTCATTAGTACCACGCTGACACGCCATGAGATTAATCAGGTGAGAATCCAAAATACTGTCTTGGACATTGACTTTATCCATAAAGTCACTTGCCGAGATGTTTTGCATGTGTATACCACTTTTCAAGATGTGGTTCACTGCATATGACAGTCCAGACAGATCGCTTTCAAACAGGAGATGAAACAAATAGGGAATGCATTGTCGAAACCTAGCATCTCCTGCATACAATCGCAAAGTCCGGTATTCAGAAGCAGGAATTTGATGAGGTCGCTCATCATATCTTCCTCCCTGACCTGTTGGAAAAAGCTGTGGGAAACACCGAGCTTCCAAACTTTCCTCCCAAACACTAATGGGACTCCCTTTGGCTTGTTTCATTTGAAACAACTCAATAGCATTCCCCATGACTTCCTTGGAATGCAAAGGATGAACACTATAATGTTCATATATTTCTTCACTAGTAGAGGGTTCTACTTTCTCAATTTGACCAGCACACAAATCGCTATCCTCTTCCTCACTTACTTCCTCTTCTGCAACATATACATTCTTATAGTATTTATTATTTTTTTTCAAATACAATGTTGCCTTTTTAACTTTCCTAACATCTACTAAATCTTGCCATATTTTCTTATTCTTTGTCGGAACCCCATTAACTAAGATAACCAGAGGTTCCTCTTCCACTTTTTCTACTCCAATTGTGTTAATGTTTTTCTTCAAATCTAGAGGCAAATAAACAACTCTTCCCTTTAATCCTCTCTGTAAATCTGATGGAGGCAATTTCCCTGTCTTTGGCTCCATTCTTACAATAGCCTGAAAGGGATGGATACTTTGAATCAAAATAGATTCATAAGTATTTAAATCCTTCAATTCAGAAGGAATCTCAATCAATTCCAGATTATTATGAACTGCTCTAGCAGGCATCTGGTTTTGATTTAATTTGCAACAACAATAAGTACACACACGTTGATCCAATCCCAAATCAAAACAATTTTCTACCATCAAGTATGTTGCGAAATCCTTCCATTCACTATTATTTTCCCTTTCACTTTTTGCATATAAATCCACTAACTTAGTCTGATTCTTATAATAAGTGCGTCGACAACACACACAAGTGAAATTAGGCCTCTCACTTGATTTCACCTCAAACGTCGCAATTTCCCTCTGGAAATTATCTGTACTGGAAACCTGTACACTATCTTCCACATGACCCTCTTCTTCTTGCTCAATTTCAACATTCTCCTCTTTACTTCCAAAGTAACAAAACTCAATTTCTTCACATATATTCTTCACATCTATTTCAGAACCATGCAAAAGAGCAGCGCATAATTGTTTAAGCATAATTGCTGGACTCTTAGCATAATACAACATTCTAACTAATTTCCTCACTTTGTTATGATGCACTGCTAGCATCCTGAAATGATGAAAAACACTCTGGCATACTCTCCTGGAAAGACAAGCCAGTGAATGTCCATGCAAACCTGTCACTTCTCTTACTCTGCAAGGATCTAATTCTTGCAACAACATCATTTTCTGCTTCAAACTTTTCTTATTAAATGACCGTACAAAATCACAAAGCAAATTGATGGAATCCTGTCGCACACTGCAAATACTACTACACTTCCAGGTGTACACGGGACCCTTAGCACGTCTTCCTAAAACCTCATTACCTAACACCTCTTCTGCCTCTGTTGTCACAAGTTTTTCTTTTTCAACTGGACAACCATCTTTCACTTCATAAGCACGACCACTGGTGTCAACTGCATGCACCAAATCATTATCCTGGAAATAGCTCTCCTCATTAAAAAATGCCTCACAGCTTGAACTATGCATCCATTCTCCAGAAAAAACTTCACAAAAATTACCACGATTAACTATTCTCTTCCATCTACTATTTCTTTTGAAATCAAAAATTGCCTTGTTTAGCTTCCTAATTCTATTGATTATCAAAATAAATAACTTACGTTTAATTTCAAATGCCTGATCAATAACTTTCTCAACTTTTTTTTTTGTCTTATAAAAAACCAGTTTCTGTTGACCTTTCTTAATATTTTTTAACAAATTGCCAATTATCCTGTTCCGGAACATTCGTTTACGAATCTCCCTAAACTGTTGTTTCCTTCTACTATCATGCACAGAGTTATCTCTTGCTCTAGCAGTAACATTTTTCATTGGCCTTTCTTTTCCATTTGATTTCCTTCTCGTTTTATGGACTGAAACATTTTCTGTAGTAATATTTTTTTTACTACACATATTTCTTATAAATTGTTTTGTGCTCTTACCCGGTGCTTTCTTCGTGACTTGACAAATCTTTTTGTTAGAGGACTGCTGCGTATTTTTTTTCACCTGCTGTCTTTGACGTTTTGCAGCCTTTCTCTGTCTTTCTATTGTAGGCATGGTGAAATCTTCAAATGATCTGCAGTTGAATCTGTGGAAAAATATAATAAATAATGTTATTAACCATTATTACCAAACAGTAAATCAGTAACAGTGATAAAAAACTTAACACACTACTTGACATTTTAATTAGAAGATTTTTTAGTCGTTGGCAAATTTACAATACAGAAATACCAGAAAAGAAATGACATTTATATTTATGTTACCTATGCTATTTTATATGTGAATCTGATCTAATTTTATGAGCATATTTTAATATTTTATTGAAGACACTACACATAACCTGCTTTTGAAGGTGTCTTTATTTTTAAATTAAACGGTTTACCTTTTTACTTTTTATTAATTATAAATTTTAAAAATAAATGTTTATAGTTCCAAAGGCTCAAGCAGGTCAGCTTCCCATCCTATATCATATAATTCGGACAAATCTGCATCCTCATCACGCTCTTCTTCATCCTCAGGATTTAAATCATCCAAGGGATCAACATCCACTGATGTTTCAATTACAAGTTCAATGATGAGGTCAAAATCAACTGATTGCAGATTGTCGCTCATGTTGAGGTTGTCTTTATCTTTAAAGAAAGATAACAACAATGAGATGTTGCAGAGTAAGAGACAAATCTCACAGATTATAATAGTAAAATTGTTTAACAAGAGTAACATTTTGCAGCTATTATTTAGCCATGTCCAGCGATGCTGAGCAGGTGAAGCCTATGTCTAATCTTTCACTGAACAGGACTCATCTCTTCTTAACCTTGGATAAGCCTCACCGACTCTGTGTCCCCTGCACATACTTAAATGTAAAGGGGCAGATGTATGTTAAATGGCACATCCCCAGGCATGCACCAGTTAACGTGCACCACTGCTCTGCCACCCATGGTGTGCCGCATTTACAATCAGATAGGAGAAACCTGCGTCAAAACCCTGCGCCTGCTTGAAGCAGGCATAGGTCTTGACGCAACATTGTGGAGATGGTGCACCCCTGAGCCTTGCTGGAGCTGCATCGCACTTGCGATACAACTCCAGCAATGCGCCACCTTAACGGCACAGATGCGTCAAGCATCTGTGCCGTTTTTGCCCCATGCTGTGCCGCATTGTAAATGCAGCACACCATGGGTGGCGGAACAGCGGCGCAAGATGACTGGCACATCCCTGGTGATGCGCCAGTCATCATAAATCTATCCCTAAGCTTCTTATCTTGTTAGAGATGAACTGCCATATGTATCATCAAAATATTTTGCATTTCCTAAATAGCGAATTTTAAGGAATAAATAGCGATTCTTTACCATTCCTAATTTGCGATGAGCAAATTGCTAATTGCAAGTTACCCATTCATTTCCATGGGCTAGGAGGCTCATAGGAATGAAGGTTTAATTTGCGATTAGCAATTTGCTCATCACAAATTAGGAATTTTTCCAAGGGTGCAGGGGTGTCTCAAGAACACCCTGCTGCACCCCTGAAAAAGAAATTTGGGGGCATATGGCACACATACATGCCCTAAGGGCATGTGTTAGCGTCATATGGGACCTTTTGTTTTTTTAAAAAAAAGCTTTTTGAAAAGAATTCACAAATTACCACCAATTTACCACAATAGTTTCCAAATCCTTAATGTCATTTTTTACATATTTTTTGTTTGATACATTGCATTTAAGTAGTCACAAAATTTGCAAATCCTTCAGTGCAATTGCAAAATAAGGAATAGCAAATTTTGCTACTCCTTATTTTGCATCAAACTTGTTTGATACATACCATTTGTCTAATTAACATTCGCAAAGGCCAAAATTCGTAGAATTTTGATCTTTGCGAATGCTAATTAGCTTGATACATATGGCCCCAAGTGAGGCCTGTCTTACGACATGGTGCATCTTTTGCATCACTGCTGCATCGGTTTCATGTGGTACGTTTTTTTTACACCATGACATATCTGCCTAAATGCATCAATTTGTAATGTTGTCGCCTCATAGCAAATCTTTTGCACCGCCGCTGCATCATAAAAGTGACGCACAGTGGCACAAAAGAGGCATACACCTATCATAAATCTGTCCCTAGCATTTTAAATGATTAATCCAGGATGACGATAAGGTGTGGCCTATCCAGAGGTTTGTTTAATGTGAGGCCTACTCAGGATTGCAGATTAAAGTTACGCTTGATGAAGAATACAGAGGAGATAATACATGTAAAGGCCTACCAATGAAGTAATTAATGTGCACTTTATTGCGCCAGTCATCATAAATGTATCCCTAAGCTTCTTATCTTGTTACAGATGAACCACCATATGTACCATCAAACTATTTTGCATTTCCTAAATAGCAAATTTTAAGGAATAAATAGCAATTCTTTACTATTCCTAATTTGCAATGAGCAAATTGCTAATTGCAAATTACCCATTCATTTCCATGGGCTAGGAGGCTCATAGGAATGAAGGTTGCAATTTGCGATTAGCAATTAGCTCATCACAAAATAGGAATTTTTTCAAGCGTGCAGGGGTATCTCAAGAACACCCTGCTGCACCCCTGAAAAATAAATTTGGGGGCATATGGCACACCTACATGCCCTAAGGGCATGTATGGGCGTCATATGGGACCTTTTGTTTTTTGGAAAAAAATGCTTTTTGAAAAGAATTCGCAATTTACCACAAACTAGAAGTTGGTGGTAGTTTCCAAATCCTTAATATCATTTTTTACATATTTTTTGTTTGATACATTGCATTTAAGGAATCGCAAATTTTGAATTAAGGACATTTTAAGTCATTTCCACATGTGCAGTGTTTTCAAATTATGATTTGAAAATCGTTTTTGGGGAAAAGTAATGGTTTGCAAATTTATGACAAGGACATAATGGTGTATGCTTCTCTATAAGGCATTTCAGTGTCTCTGATGTCATTTTTCCCATATTACATTATAAGACCTTTCCCCATGGAGCACATTCCTTGTAAATATGCTCCCACCTGTGCATGGCGAATTTAGATTTTGACTGTTTGAGTCACATAGCCATGTTAAAAGTGACCCAAAAAAATTGCAAACGTTTTAAAAAAACACATTCATGTGTCTTAAGGACATTTTAAGTCCTTTCCCCATGGACAATGTTTTCTAAGTGGCGCAAAAGAGGCATACACCTATCATAAATCTGTCCCTAGCATTTTAAATGATTAATTCAGGATAACAATAAGATGTGGCCTATCCAGAGGTTTGTTTAAAGTGAGGCCTACTCAGGATTGCAGATTAAAGTTACGCTTGATGAAGAATACAGAGGAGATAATACATGTAAAGCTCTACCAATGAAGTAAGTGATTTCTACTTCATTGCGCCAGTCATCATAAATGTATCCCTAAGCTTCTTATCTTGTTAGACATCAACCGCCATATGTATCATATAACTATTTTGCATTTCCAAAAAAGCGAATTTTAAGGAATAAATAGCGATTCTTTACCATTCCAAATTTGCGATGAGAAAATTGCTAATTGCAAATTACCCATTCATTTCCATGGGCTAGGAGGCTCATATAAATGAAGGTGCAATTTGCGATTAACAATTTGCTCATCACAAATTAGGAATTTTTTTCAAAGGTGCAGGGGTGTCTCAAGAACACCCTGCTGCACCCCTGAAAAAGAAATTTGGGGGCATATGGCGCACATAAATTTTAACAAAATTCCTTTACCTCAAAAACGATTTTCAAATCATAATTTCAAAACACTACACATGGGAAAATTACTTAGAATGTCCTTAAGACACATAAAATCGTTTTTTGATTGCCTTTCCTGCATGGTTGGGTCACTTTTAACATGGCTATGTAACACAAACATTCAAAATCTAAATTTTCCATGCACATGTGGGAGCATATTTACAAGCAATTTGCGCCACAGAGAAAGGTCTTACACTAAAATGAGAAAAATAACATCAGGGACAGTCAATTGCCTTATAAAGAAGCATACACCATTATGTCCTTGTCATGAATTTAAAAACAATTCCTTTTCCCCAAAAACGATTTTCAAATCATAATTTCAAAACACTGCACATGGGAAAATGACTTAAAATGTCATTAAGACACATGAAAGCGTTTTTTGATTGCCTTTCCAGCATGGTTGGGTCACTTTTAACATGGCTATGTAACACAAACATTTAAAATCTAAATTTCCCATGCACAGGTCGGAGCATATTTACAAGCAACTTGCGCCACAGAGAAAGGTCTTACATTAAAATGGGAAAAATAACATCAGGGACAGTCAATTGCCGTATAAAGAAGCATACACCATTATGTCCTTGTCATAAATTTAAATCAATTCCTTTTCCCCAAAAACGATTTTCAAATCATAATTTCAAAACACTGCACATGGCAAAATTACTTAAAATGTCCTTAAGACACATAAAAGCATTTTTTCATTGCCTTTCCTGCATGTTTGTATCACTTTTAACATGGCTATGTAACACAAACATTCAAAATCAAAATTTTCCATGCACATGTGGGAGCATATTTACAAGCAATTTGCGCCACATAATTCATAATTTTCTCCTTAAAGCACACTATTCTCTATCTAAATTAAAGAAATATTTTCTCACCTTAGCAAAAACTTTGAGTTTGAAAACAGTCTCAGAAACACACCAATTTGTCTTCAGCAGAGCAAAAGGTATGCACTCCAGAGTCTGCAGCTATCAAAAGCACAGAAATGCTGTAATTCTTCACACATATTTCTCATGTCACCCAATCAAAACTCTTCCCTCACTTTTTTTCAAATGAAAACCCTTCCCCCCTCTGCCCTTTCTGTCTTTTCTGCATGGCAACCACCTCTTGGAAGACTTCTGGTGTTTGCAAGTTCACACAACTTTGTTGCAATTGAACTCTGAACTCTCAGTGCACCTGCATATCCAGTGCATTCTTTCATTTAATGATTTTTTATTGACCATTCAAAATACATCTTTCAAAGAACACATCCGTGCACCCTAACTTTCTGTTTTCAGCAATCAAAATCCACCAATCACTGTTACTGCTTCATGAACACAGAAACTCCACAGTTTTTTTCATTTTAAACTCTCATTTTTTCAACTGCCATTTCATTGCCACACTTCATCTGACTGCAGGAGAACCTTCTCTCACCATGTTTTCTGTCTGGATTGTTGGACATAGTTATATTCACTGGGCTCAAAGGTACGTTGAAAACAGGAAATTACCTAACCTCAATTTACAAGATGTGGAAATTAAGTGGTTTGGCCACAGAGGATTAAAATGTCACCAATTGATACCATTGGTGAAAACCTTTATGCATTTGCCCAAACCTGACCTGTTAATTGTGCACTGTGGAGGTAATGACTTGGGCACTTTGACTGGTGTAGGTCTGGAAATGCTTTTAAAGGACACCTTTGAGCAATTAATGGCACTTTTTCCTCAGACTGCCTTGGTATATTCAAATATATGCCAAAGACAGAAATGGAGGTGGTCAAACCAATTTTGTCCACAAATTGAGAAGTCGAGGAAGCATGTAAACAAATCTGTTTCAGCTTACATGAGAGACCATGGAATGGGCTCCCTGTACAACAATAACTTGCGTTACTACATGCAAGATATCTACAGAGGAGATGGAGTTCACTTCTCAGATGAGGGCAACAGAGTTTTCACTCTGAATTTAAGAATGTGCATTGGTACCTACTTATAAGTACCTAAATGTACCATAAACCCAAAAGCTCTTCTCAGAGCTACCCTACATCTGATCACTCACAATTATTATTTTACTCTAACATTTTTCACTAATTTCCAACAAAGTACGCTCCCTGGGGCGCTACCCGGTACGCGAACCGGGAGCTAACCTCGCGAATTTTTTTTTAAAAATGGTTTTTTTTCGCACATATAAGCCTCCTCACCCACCCTCAGAAAACCTAGGGGGTCAAGATAACTCTACCGTGCCCCCTTCTACCCATTCTGAACATTATTTGCCCTCCATCTTGTATCTTAATTCGACCGAAACACAAAATGGTGGACTCCCGGAACGCTTAAGGTTCGCGAACCGGGGCGCTCAACAGTTCGCGTACCGGGTCGCTCTCTGGGAAGCGCACCATCAAAAAAGGTGGGAAAGTAGTTCACAGAAAAGCCACTGGAGACAATTTCACCAAATATAGATTAGCTCATACTACATACCAATCCCTACCATTTTCACAAATTTGATTGGAATTCCATTTAGTCATTTAGCATGTAGACCTCTCTAAATACCCTGAGGTAAATTACTTCACAAAACACATCTGAAGTGTTGGAATTGACAACCAATGAAAATGTTACTTTCATTTTCTATTTTTTTTACCTGACATTTCATTGGTTATATACCTGAATATATATAAAGGAAGAGAAGAAAACACAGCCATTTTGACTACTACTTCTTGCTGTACATTTCAATAGTATTTTCACTAATTCCTTCAACTTCTTTCTAAAGGTAAGTTTTTATTTTTAAAACTGAAGTATATTGTGCACTATAAGTTAATATGGTAAACTTTTTCTGATAGATATATACTATCCCTCTGTAGTAGTTATAGATTTAGAGAGACTTCTCTGTTATAGTTATGGATGGAGTTAGGCTTCTCTTGTATAATTATGAATTTACTTACGTTAAATCACATACACTTTTTTATATTCCTACTTCCACTCTGATACTATACACTGCCCAAAGATAAATTCACTGATAAAAAATGCCTATCTAAAATTATTCCCAACATTGCCCATATCTCTACTAATATATATTTTTTTAATCCAAATTTCAGGCAAAATGGAAGGCGAAAACCAAGTTTCTTTTGAAATGGACCTGCAAGAGAGCAGCCAAGAATTGATTGATACAATTGATCAAATTGACATTGAATTTTTCGATGAAACTTGGGACAATGAACTACTGCAATGTGTACAAGCAGTAGATAACCTCCTTGCAAATGAGGACATTTTACACCCTCAGAGACTACAATGTATATTCCATGATAATTATGAAATTTCTGACAATGAAATGTTAGAAAGTTTAATAAATTATGAAACACAATCACATTAAAAAAAAATGCTTAAAAAATAAAGAAAATAAAAAATAATCAACAAAAACAACAATCAATTAACATACAGCATTTGAAAAGTCTATCATTCATTTTTCATTGCAGTACGCTGCCCAGAACGCTTCCCGGTTCGCGGACCGGGCGCTCCCCACGCAAAAAAAACAAAAAAAAATGTTTTGTTTTTTTTGCCCCGCGGGGCCCTTTTAAAACCTCCACATTAAACCTAGGGGGTCAGGGAGGATCTAGTATGCCCCCTTATAGTCATTTTCACCTTTGTTTTGGCCTCCTCTTGTCTCTCAATCCTACCGAGAGACAAGATGGCGGCCGCTCCGGACTGTTTGGAATGTTGACAGACACCGGAGAGCCAATCAGCTTAGCTACGCGAAGTTCCGGTACGCTTAAGGTCCGCGGACCGGAGCGCTGCCCGGAGCGCGCTTACAGATATATATCTTTTTTAAACGTTAATTTCTCAAAATCCACTGGAGCACATATATTGAGACCTAGAAAAGGCACATCGGGCTACCAGTCCCTACAATTTTGCCAAGTTTCATGGAAATCCATTCAGCCGTTCGGGCTAAAAGTGAGGCCAACCGCCCTATGGAAAACTCAATGTTAAAAACACATTTTGGGACCCCCCTTTTTTCTCGGCCCCCCCTTGACGAAACCCCCCCAAATTTCCAAGGGCTGCTCAGAAACAAAATGTTCCATTTTCCAGAAAATTTCAGCCAATTCCGTCCACAAACGCCAAAGTTATTAGACATAGAATTTTCAAAAATCCCATAGGGAAAAAATCCTAACTATATATACCTACTGGCGACCGCCAGTAGGTAATATATATATATACATATACATATATATATATATATATATATATATATATATATATATATATATATATATATATATTCACTGAAAAAAACATAGGTTATAGACCATATATAGTTAGGAATTAGCATTTACAAATCCTTGAAAATTCACTGAAAAAACCATAGGTTATAGACCATATATAGTTAGGAATTAGCATTTAGAAAACCTTATTTTACTCACACAAAACCATTGAAATTCCATATATAGTTAGTTGCACTAACTATATATCGCGCACCCGCAATCCACTGCTGATGATGTCACATATTACATCATTCATGACATAGTCAGTGACATCACTGATGACATCACTGATGACATCTCAAATGACATCACTGATGACATCATCCAGTGACTGTGTGTTTCTGAAAAGTTTAAATATGTTTTACATATTGAAGAATGAGTAGATGTAGAAGTGTCTGAATGAAGGATTTATTAGGTGAGTGACTGACTGTATGAGTGAGTGATTAAATGTGTCTCACTGAGTGCATGGGTTAGTGACCAAACTGTCTTAATTTGTGCATCATTATGTCTGTTGTTCTGTAAACTGCTGCATGTGTTGGTCAGTAGCTATATGAGTAACTATATGGGTTATTGATTGATTGCCCAAGTATTTGTATGGGAGACTGAGTGTGTGTGTGGCTGGCTGGGAGGTGTGTGACTCTGTGCAGATCAATGTGTACTTGTATCAATGATTGTATAAGAGAGTAAGTATGTGTTAGTATATGTTTCAAAATGTAAGGTGCTCTATGTTTAACTGTATAGATTAGAAAATGGAAGTGTGATTGATTATTTACAGGACTGACTAGGTGTGTGAGTAACTCCATGGATGAGTGACAGAGTGTGAGAGTCTGTATAGGTGTATGAGTGCATATGATAGTGTTGTAAAGATGAGTGATTGTATGTATGAATGATTGTATGGGTAAATGAGTGAATGTGTGTGTAAACATAGGAATCACTGAGTGCGTATGTAGTAACTAGTATTGGTGTGTCAATGGTTTCAAAAATTATACTCTGTATTTAACACTGGGTGTAACAGAGGTTATATTAAAGTGTGAGGAGATGCATTGTATTGTCACATGAATGATATCATCAGTGATGTGGTCATTGATGTCAAATGAGATGTCATCAGTGATGTCATCAATGATGTCATTTGAGATGTCATCAGTGATGTCATTTGAGATGTTATCAGTGATGTCATTTGAGATGTCATCAGTGATGTCATCAGTGATGTCATTTGAATTGTCATCAGTGATGTCATCAGTGATGTCACTGACCATGTCATGAATGATGTAATATGTGACATCATCAGCAGTGGATTGCGGGTGCGCGATATATAGTTAGTGCAACTAACTATATATGGAATTTCAATGGTTTTGTGTGAGTAAAATAAGGTTTTCCAAATGCTAATTCCTAACTATATATGGTCTATAACCTATGGTTTTTTCAGTGAATTTTCAAGGTTTTGTAAATGCTAATTCCTAACTATATATGGTCTATAACCTATGGTTTTTTCAGTGAATTTCATTGGTTTTTTAACAGCTAATATCTGTAGCTGTAAAATGTATTCTTCTTTAAATCCAAAAATATATTTTATATGTTTATTAATAACTTTTTTTTTTTTAATATTTTTTTTTCTTCGTTCCCGCTTCGCGAATCGGGAAGCTTCCCGTTAGCTGACCTTGATGCCGCGAAATAGACCGCGAGCCGGTAAACGTTTCTTTACCGCAACTGCCGCGTTAGAAAACAACATCATCACGCCTCCCGTCCGCATGACGTTTCGCGTTGTCGCGTGATACGTCATATGACGTGCTACGTTAGCGAACTGGTACGCTTACCGAGTCGCAAAGCACAGGTTTCTGGAAGCAAACCGGGAGGCCCTGCAAAGCACGTAACGTAAACACAGCAGGTCATGTGACTTGGTAATAACACTTTTCATTGGTTCATTTCACTTTTGGTTTCCTAATGATGTAAGACTAGGTCATATAATATAAAATGAACACTTTTCATTGGTTGAGAACTATTGTTTTTCCCAAATGATAAAAATCCCTCCTTCTTTCCTCACTCTGACTTTCATCATTGTGAGAGAAAGACCCTTGGTTACCAGTGAGCAATGGCTTCTTTAGTAGCTTCAGCTGGTGCTTCCCCACCATATCCACCACATCCAAGGAAGAGTGGACCACCTGCTCAAGTTATAATTCAACAAGAAGAGGAAGAAGAGGAACAGGACGACGAGCACGAAGAGAGGCACTTTTTGCCTGAGGAGCCCAGGACGTCTCACCGGAAAGAAAACTTCATTTGGCAATTTTTTAAAATTCCCAAAGGTCAGAAAAAAGTAAATGCAAGATACGTAACTTGCCTTATATGTCAAGATAGACTGTCCAGAGGGACCGACAAAAAATACAGTTTCGGAAACTACACAATGCATCGCCATATGACTAGGTGGCATCCTAACAACTACAGTGCTGCACAGTTTCGTAACGACCTAGATAATCTCCCTATTATGGCCAGAAGATCTGTTGTACCGGAAGTAACTGGACCAGAGGGCAGGGAGATGGTGCCAAATATACAAACAAGATTTCGTGAAGTAAAACAAGCCTGCGTACATTGCAGTGGATTCATTTGCTACGGAGAAAGAAGCATCACTCTGATCAACAGAGCTATTGACTATCATATGCAAGTTTGTACGAAACGCCCCAAATAATAAATTCTTTTTTTTTGTTTTGTTGCTCCTGTTGAGCCCTTTACAATGAATCGTTTTCGTTGCCCCCTCCGAAAAAAAACCAAAAAAAATATAAAACTGTTCAGAAAAATTCAAAAAAAGTAAAAAAAATGTTCAGAAAAATAATAAAAAAATATAAAACAACAAAAACAATAAAAAAAAAGTTCTTTTCAGAACTACCTCCTCGTTATTAAAAAATTGGTACAATATTTGGAACTGTGCCAACCTCTATTTCTCTTAGTTCGCTTCCCAGTTCGCTCCCCGGTACGCGAACCGGAAGCGAACCCAAAACATTTTTTTTTAAAAAAGAACAGTAAGTATAAGGGAAGGAAACAGACAGTTATGTTAAAAGAAGGACAGCTATAGGGGAGTAAACTAGAGATACTATTACCCGTAATCCACTGCTGATGATGTCACATATTACATCATTCATGACATGCTCAATGACATCATCAGCAGAGGATTGCGGGTAACAGTATCCCTAGTTTATTCCCTATAGCTGTGTTTCTTTTAACATAACTGTCTGTTTCCTTCCCTTATACTTACTGTTCTTTTTAAAAAAAAATTTTTAGATCAGTCAGAAACAGTGAAAGTAATGAAATATAAAAGACTACGTAGAATATGAGCACTGTATGCAACAACTTTGACACTTACAGAAGCCTCACCTTCTCCATGCCTCCTACACAGTTCTACATGTACATCATAAATGCAAACAGAACAGAATTAATTATACATGTTAAATGGTTTATTTTTGCTGTTCTCAGAATGTATCAAATTTCACTAAAACAGTGACTTGAAGGTATTCATCATATAACAGCGGGGAAAAAAAAACACAATCAAAATGATTGTGTTTAAAAAACCCATACAACATAACAAATCAGAATTCAGAACTCCTTAAAGTTAACTTACTTTCCATGACGGCCAAGGATGTCCTATGAACAGCTTACACTCTGTTGTGCTGTTATTACTTTCAACCCGCCACTTTCTGAAAGAAAACCTCCATCGTTTTCAAAAACATGTTACATACAATAAATGACTTCTCGCTCTCTACCACACGTTTCCACAAGGCCAAATCGTGTCTGAGCCATTTATAACTCTTAGAATTCTTTTAAACCAATCCCGTCATGTTGTATTTCCGCAACTTTCACAATTAAAATGTTGAAGATCATTTTCACAATCCTGGACTAGTAATATCTTCCCCTTCTTGCTCAATCATGTTCTACATTTCCTATCACACTGATACTGCTTACTATGAAGCAGACTTACACTACCTTTATGACTAGTACAATTATTTAATTCTCTACATCACTTTTAATCACAAAGCAATGTAAAACAGTAGACAGCATTGCAGACTTACATTCCCTCTACTCCATGTTTTGATTGGCTGCTTCAATTAGCTTATAAAAAGAAACAGTTTTTCTGAACTCATTCAAAGTGCACGTATTTCTCCATGACGTCCAGTGTTATGGTAAGAAGTTATGTCTCTATACTACACTTATCCTCAAGGACAAATCGTGTAGGAGCCATTAGAACTTCTTGAAAGTCCTCAGAGCACATCCCGAGATTCTTTCCCTAAAATTTTGGTTTTAAAAACACCAGGTAAGAGTTTTTAAGGTCATACAGCAATTTTTTTTTGAAAATTAAAACAGAATCATTGCAGAATGACCAGCCATTTCTACACTTTAAATAAGCTGTATAATGTCCTGATGTTATTGAAGGACCATCATGATATATAATTGCTACAGTTACAAAAGTCCTTCCTGATATTGACAACTGTGAAGCCACAACATTTTTAATTAAAGTTGTCAATTTTGTTCCATCAGGCCTACATCGTTGGAACATTAAAATGACATACTGGCCATATGTTCGTATAAATAATGTGGACATCATTTCAGATTTACATTGGCTACACTCCATGCTGTGATCAGCTGCTTTTACTAGCTTATTAAAAGAGACTGATTTACTGTCTGGCAAAGTTAAATATATAAATCTTTCTGAGTCTACACTAGTAGTACTTGATACCCTACAGTTCTCGCAGTCATGCTGCCATTGATAAGAAAGCCCAAACAGGTGATCTACATCTACACCTTCATCATGCAATACATCAAGCATATACATTAAAAACTCCTGACAATCTTGCTGACTATTTTGAGAGAATTGTGTTTGGCCTGAACATCTGTCTAACAGATTTCGAATTTCAGACACATTTTCTATGTTTGTTCTATCAGTGCTACATTTCTCTAACACAGAATTTAACAAACTGCAAAATCTTTGATCAGAATTGACCACAATCTCTTCTTTTACATTTTCTAGAGAAAACAAAACATTAACCACTACATTAGCATAGCAGTTGACACCAGAACTGTTTTCAAATTGAAAACCAACAACATCTTCAACAGAATCCTTTTTGTTTCTGCTTATAATTTCAGGTTCATCAACTTTTCGTCTTTTTGCTACAACCTCCCCAGTATTGGTCACATTTCTTCGTTTCCGGCCTACCACACGTTTCTCAAACAAAGGATACTGAGGCAAATGTGGCGCATACTCTCTTCTTAACCTATTGTATTCCTTAACACAATCTAGATCCGCACAAATGTTTGTGACATCACACTCAATCAAGTACAATCCCGATAAAGTTCTAACTCGTGACAATGCCACATATGCCATACCCTCCTTGAACACAGAACTGCCAATATTCACCAATGCACAGTCTACACTTAAACCTTGCGATTTATGGATTGTCACCGCATATGCCAAGCAAACAGGAAACTGCTTACGACGAACATATAAGTCTTTTACAAGCAAAAATCTAGCAGAACAACGAGCAATTAGCTGTACTTCCTCAATGCCATCAAATTTAATTTTTAAAAATTCAATTCCATCTCTATTTCTGTATTTCACAAAATCAACAACATTACCCATTGATCCATTTACCAGACCTCTTTCAACATGTAAATTCCTTCTTAAAATTATACGGCAGTTCAAGCACACATTCACAGTCTTTTCAAAACCCGCAGTTTTAGATATACTCTTCTCTAATGAATCCAATTTTGTTTTCAGATTCTCAGACAAAATAATTGTTGATCCCATATGCTCTACTCTGTCAATAGCTTCCAGTTTCACAATCTCTTGCTTTTCTAAATGCAACATTTTGTTGTTGAATTTGGCACATTCTGCAAGAGTTGGCATCAAACATATTCCAGATTTTTTCTCAGTAACTTTCTGAAAAATATTCTCAGGCACAACATCTTCGTCTGGATATAAATTTGTCAGTAATCGTGCATGTAAAGCTTCTTTCCCATGCTCGGTCACTTTTCCAATTCTAACATCTTGTAGAATAGTCTTGTAAACTTCATCCTTTGCCTGACGCATATTTTCATGCAGTTCAGCATAATTGAAGTTTAACCATATATTGACGTTGCCAATGCTCCCTAAGCACTTCCTGGTATCTTCATGCGTGAGCATTTTGAACACAGGTTGCCCTTTCACTGGTGTCAGCTGCAGAAGATCTCCAAAAACAATGATGTGTTTGCCACCAAATAACACATCATACTCTGTTTTGAGAACTTCTTGCATTCTCAAATGCACAAAGGCAAGCATGACATTGGAAACCATGCTTACTTCGTCAATGATAAGAAGTTTCATTTTCCTCAAGACTCTTGAAACTTCAAAACAAGCATCTCCAGATAGCTTGTGATATTCTAATTTGTTGTCATGCTCCACTGGCAGCATCAGTAAACGATGTAAAGTAATCCCTTTAATGTTATGTGCTGCCAGTCCAGTTGGAGCGGTGACAACACAAGACAGCGATGACTCTGTCCTTTCCTGCAAATAACATGAAATTGCTTTAATAAGGAAACTTTTTCCAGTTCCCGCTTCTCCACTCACGTACAGTCGGACAGGCTTCAACGACGTACATGAGCACTCTTTCTTGTCATGACTTAATCCATGATCAATTTGCATGGTAATCTCGTCATATATTTTCCTCTGCTCAACGTTGAGTTGTCTTTCCAACTCTTCTAAGTTAACCGCATCCTCCTGAGCATGTGCCATGGCTCTTTCCACTTCATTCATAGCAGTGGCAGCTTCATTTTCGATAAGAGGTCCTCCTAGTGGATCCTGACTCAATGAAGCAGAACTCTGACTGTCCTGAGAACTGTCTCTGGCAATCTCGGCTGCAATCGTTGCTTCCTGCTCAATTTCCACATTCAACATTTCTACATATTTGGGAAAAGCAGGACATTCTATGGTCTCCTTGGCAGCATTGAATGAGTCTTCGTAACAAAGGAAATTTCCAAGCAGTTCCTCTTCTGCACGCCAAGGCTTAAAAAGTTGCAAAAGTGCTAAATAGAAAAACTCCTTTTTTTCAGGAGATTCGCCACTCAATTTTCGATGGTTTATCAAGTGGCATTTTCTTTGCTTGACCAGACATCCCTCACTTCCTATTACAGCATACACTCCTTTCTCAGTATCTTCTTTGATGTTCCTCTTGAATATGTAATTTTGCAGAACCTCATACAGACAAACATTCTCGAGGTGACTGCTTCGATTTGGATAATATGTATCCAACATGTTGCTCTTCAAAATGTCGGTACTGTTTGGCTCCTTTTCCGCCAAATACTCAATTTCCCGCACAGGTTTCAGAACTCGATTACGCGTTGCAGCAAGACCAACACTCGCCCAAACGATACTCCTGGACTTGGCATAGAGACTTGCTGAAGACAACCGGTCAGAACATTCGTAAGCTCCGATTTCTCGATGCGACAACATCTTCAGACTGAAACTGTACAACTTCTTGCTGAGGCTCTTTTCATGGGAAATGTCCTCCCACATATCCTTCAATTCTGTCTTCTCTTTTTTGGTGATGTAAGATGTCACATACCGAGCCACAGCCATACAGTTATCAGCCACAAACTGTATATCCATGTTAGCATTCCACATGGACAAAATCACCGGGTTGTAGTCGTTGATGTACTTAGACTCTTCGTTCCTCTTCAAATTGTATGTGTTTTTAGGTGATTTCTTCATCACATTATGTCGCAGCGAAGACATCAAACTGTTCACTCTTCCTTTAGAAATCACCGGTCGTGGAAAGCCGAAACGACATTTGGTGTAGAACTTGTCTTTGTTCCGGAATTTACGACGACAGTACTTTCCACATCGATGGCTTTGGAAACGTAGAACTTTTTCTCTTAGGCTTTTTTTCTCCTTTGCGTTTGGAACAGCACACGTAGAATACTGTTCTATGAAACTCATCACTGAGTCTTCTGCATCCGTTCCAAATTTAGGTGCATCCTTGATCCACAGCAACATATGTATATGAGGAGCACCTCTTGCTTGGTACTCCTTCCTCCAGAAGAAATCCAACACCTCTCCAAGAGGTGGATTCTTCTTATTCATGATGAAAGACATCATACCTTCAAATCTATGATTGAAGTACCTACATACATTGACTGGATCCAAAGAGCACAGTTCTCCGGGTGTCTTGAATTCGATGTTTTCTACGTTAGCATTTGCCTCTCGTAGAAATTCAAGTAAGTCTTCCCAGCCATACTCAGCACAGCTCAAAGTGAGGAACCATGTGGGAGTTCCTAAGTTCCTCAGCATACATTTTAAATCACCATGACGACGGTACCAGTACTCATTAGTACCACGCTGACACGCCATGAGATTAATCAGGTGAGAATCCAAAATACTGTCTTGGACATTGACTTTATCCATAAAGTCACTTGCCGAGATGTTTTGCATGTGTATACCACTTTTCAAGATGTGGTTCACTGCATATGACAGTCCAGACAGATCGCTTTCAAACAGGAGATGAAACATATAAGGAATGCACTGTCGAAACCTAGGATCTCCTGCATACAATCGCAAAGTCCGGTATTCAGAAGCAGGAATTTGATGAGGTCGCTCATCATATCTTCCTCCCTGACCTGTTGGAAAAAGCTGTGGGAAACACCGAGCTTCCAAACTTTCCTCCCAAACACTAATGGGACTCCCTTTCGCTTGTTTCATTTGAAACAACTCAATAGCATTCCCCATGACTTCCTTGGAATGCAAAGGATGAACACTATAATGTTCATATATTTCTTCACTAGTACAGGGTTCTACTTTCTCAATTTGACCAGCACACAAATCGCTATCCTCTTCCTCACTTACTTCCTCTTCTGCAACATATACATTTTTATAGTATTTATTATATTTTTTCAAATACAATGTTGCCCTTTTGACTTTCCTAACATCTACTAAATCTTGCCATATTTTCTTATTCTTTGTCGGAACCCCATTAACTAAGATAACAAGAGGTTCCTCTTCCACTTTTTCTACTCCAATTGTGTTAATGTTTTTCTTCAAATCTAGAGGCAAATAAACAACTCTTCCCTTTAATCCTCCCTGTAAATCTGATGGAGGCAATTTCCCTGTCTTTGGCTCCATTCTTACAATAGCCTGAAAGGGATGGATACTTTGAATCAAAATAGATTCATAAGTATTTAAATCCTTCAATTCAGAAGGAATCTCAACCAATTCCAGATTATTATGAACTGCTCTAGCAGGCATCTGGTTTTGATTTAATTTGTTACAACAATAAGTACACACACGTTGATCCAATCCCAAATCAAAACAATTTTCTACCATCAAGTATGTTGTAAAATCCTTCCATTCACTATTATTTTCCCTTTCACTTTTTGCATATAAATCCACTAACTTAGTCTGATTCTTATAATAAGTGCGTCGACAACACACACAAGTGAAATTTGGCCTCTCACTTGATTTCACCTCAAACTTCGCAATTTCCCTCTGGAAATTATCTGTACTGGAAACCTGTACACTATCTTCCACATTACTCTCTTCTTCTTGGTCAATTTCAACATTCTCCTCTTTACTTCCAAAGTAACAAAACTCAATTTCTTCACATATATTCTTCACATCTATTTCAGAACCATGCAAAAGAGCAGCGCGTAATTGTTTAAGCATAATTGCTGGACTCTTAGCATAATACAACATTCTAACTAATTTCCTCACTTTATTATGATGCACTGCTAGCATCCTGAAATGATGAAAAACACTCTGGCATACTCTCCTGGAAAGACAAGCCAGTGAATGACCATGCAAACCTATCACTTCTCTCACTCTGCAAGGATCTAATTCTTGCAACAACTTCATTTTCTGCTTCAAACTTTTCTTATTAAATGACCGTATAAAATCACAAAGCAAATTGATGGAATCCTGTCGTACACTGCAAATACTACTACACTTCCAGGTGTACACAGGACCCTTAGGACGTCTCCCTAAAACATCATTACCTAACACCTCTTCTATCTCTGTTGTCACAAGTTTTTCTTTTTCAACTGGACAACCATCTTTCACTTCATAAGCTCGACCACTGGTGTCAACTGCATGCACCAAATCATTATCCTGGAAATAACTCTCCTCATTAAAAAATGCCTCAGAGCTTGAACTATGCATCCATTCTCCAGAAAAAACTTCACAAAAATTACTACGATTAACTATTCTCTTCCATCTACTATTTCTTTTGAAATCATAAATTGCCTTGTTTAGCTTCCTAATTCTATTGATTGTCAAAATAAATAACTTACGTTTAATTTCAAATGCCTGATCAATAACTTTCTCAACTATTTTTTTTCTCTTATAAAAAAACACTTTCTGTTGACCTTTCTTAATATTTTTTAACAAATTGCCAATTATCCTGTTGCGGAACATTCGTTTACAAATGTCCCTAAACTGTTGTTTCCTTCTACTTTCATGCATAGAGTTATCTCTTACTCTAGCAGTAACATTTCTCATTGGCCTTTCCTTACCGTTTGAATTGCTTCTCCTTTTCTGGACTGAAACATTTTCTGTAGTAATATTTTTTTTACTAGAGATATTTCTTATGAATGTTTTTGTACTCTTACCCGGTGCTTTCTTGGTGACTTGACAAATCTTTTTGTTAGAGGACTGCTGCTTTTTTTCATTCACCTGCTGTCTTTGACGTTTTGCAGCCTTTCTCACTCTTTCTTTGCTTGGCATCCTAAAATCTTGAAATAATCTGCAGTTGAATCTGTGGTAAAATATAATAAAAAATGTTATTAACCACTATTACCCAACAGTAAATTAATAACAGTCATCAAAAACGTAACACACTACTTAACATTTTTACATAGAAGAATTTTTTGTACATGGCAAATTTAGAATACAGAAATAGCAGAAAAGAAATGGAATTTATATTCATTTTACCTGTCCTGTTTTATATATGAATCTGATCTAATTTTATGACCATATTTTAATATTTTATTGAAGACACTACACATAACCTGTTTTTGAAGGTGTCTTTATTTTTAAATTAAACGGTTTACATATTTACTTTTTATTTATTATAAATTTATAAAATAAATGTTTATAGTTCCATAGGCTCAAGCAAGTCAGCTTCCCATCCTATGTCATACAATTCTGACAAATCTGCATCCTCATCACGTTCTTCTTCATCCTCAGGATTGAAATCATCCAAGGGATCAACATCCACTGATGTTTCAATTACGAGTTCAATGATGAGGTCGAAATCAACTGATTGCTGATTGTCGCTCATGTTGATGTTGTCTTTATCTTTAAAGAAAGATAACAACAATGAGATGTTGCACAGTAAGAGACAAATCTCAGAGATTATAATAGTAAAATTGTTTAACAAGAGTAACATTTTGCAGCTATTATTTAACCATGTCCAACGATGCTGAGGAGCAGAGGAGGTGAAGCCTATCTCCAATTTTTCACTGAACAGGACTCATCTCTTCTTAACCTTGGATAAACCTCACCGACTCTGTGTCCCCTGCACATAATTAAATGTAAAGGGGCAGATTTATATTAACTAGCACATCCCCAGGGATGCACCAGTTAACGTGCACCGCTGCTCTGCCACCCACGGTGTGCCGCATTTACAATCAGATAGGACAAAGCTACATCAAAACCCTGCGCCTGCTTGAAGCAGGCATAGATCTTGACGCAGGTAGGCTGAAAGCTAAAGCAACAACTAAGTGTCATGTGCAGAAGTTGCAAAAAAGGAAAAATGGCGTTTAAACCAGTAATGAGCCCATGCTAACTTAACACAGAGTAAAGATATCCAGGATCTACATCAGTTTGGGGTTCACGAACCTGGCAGGTACAAGGCACTGAGGCTTTGCACCGTGCATGTCTCATCCCAAATCATATGTTGTTTGTGAATGAAACAATTTCCCAGACCAAATGCTTTGGATTGGCTACATCTAAAAAATGAAACACCCCTACTATCCCGGAGTTACAGGAATATGATGGTTGGAGTAATTTTACTCGTTGTCCATTAAAGATTTACAGGCCCTACTCCGTAATTCTTCCTTTAACATTTCCAGTATAAATCCAAAAGGTTGACTGCTTTGGCAACGTGCCTTATCCACGGTTTAATAACGCTGCCTTTTGCTTTATATAAGTTTTCAAATTGTATGAAATATATACCAATAGGTCGTTATTAACCTTTAGGTAGTGGTTTTCTTCATGAGGTCTGGTCGCTTCCATACACATACAGATTTTCAAAGATGATCAAGAAGTTTATCTGAATGGAGAGGAATGCACTGAGACGCCAGATCATTCACTAATGTGTAGGCACATACAGTTACACGGTTCATGCAACAAACACCGACCAAATATGGCTTGCGTGTTGCAAGGCACGCCAGTTCCTGCTATCATCCCCACGTTCAAGTTGTTGGAAAATGGTAGTTATTTGATGCTCAATAATGAAGATTGTTCTGGGTTAATTAAAAGTATTCCTTTTATCGTAACAGTAAGTGAACGGGTTATTTGCTGCAGAAATGTTCTATTTCCTCCCACACATGAACATAGGGAGTTTTCAATCTGGCCACAAATACCAACCTTGGGAGCACATTTCAACGGCATGGCAAGAATAAGAGCTCTTTTGTCTCAGAGAGAGGTGGCCTTGACTTCGGCCCGTGAAACTTTCGTGCTTCACATAGCGAACACCCGTACAGAGGTGCAGACCCTTTTAAATACAGATTCGCCTTTCCATTTCAGCAAGATGGTTCGGACTATCTCTAACGCGTCCTCCACAAAGGGCCTGGCGCACTTTTTTAAAGTTGTTACCAGTGGTCTCGTGACTTCATTTGAGAAAATCTTTGGAATCATCCCTGCTTTCTTTCATTCTATTTTTTCCACTGTGCTTGGTGGATTCCCATTTTTACTTGCATTACCAGCGGACGCTCTTGTGCTTTTTTACATTTTTAAATATGGATGTCCCTCCTGTGCAAGCTCCCGACCTGCAGCTGCTGACGCTGTTCCGCAATCGCATGCTTGAATATTATGGCACAATGCCGTTGGCGATATTAAGCACGGCATATGGATTATCTTTTCGATTCTCCTACTTCACCTGTGTCCAGCCTGTATTTCACTGCCTGACCTGTGATTTCGATTGGGCCATTGATTTGTGTCTCTGCGGACCGGTTTCTCCTGACGTCGACTTTAATCAGCTGATGACTCCTATCATTACTCACGAGTTGGTTTGTCCTGGCGAAAGGATTATGGCTGTGGCATTGATGCATGGACTACTTGGTCCCTGGAATTTACTGGCGGCAACACAGTCTTTCTTGGAACAGAGCTTTCTTGAAAACCCACCGAGCTGTCCTCTGATGGTGATAGAGGACCCGGTGCTGGGAGAGCACGTTTGTTCTTTTCCGCTTTTAAATTGGATGGCTGAACTCTTTTCGGATGAAGACGGTGACTTCCTATTAGAGGCTGTTGCAGCTTATTTTGCATACACAGTTATGTCATAGACCTTTTTCATGTTTGATATGCTGAGTACTAGCATTTCATTGACAATTCATTGACTTATTTGTCAAGTTTTTATTATTTAGCTTGCCTATTGGCTTAAGCCTCGATAAAGTAGTTGACTGTTTTATTTTTCTTTAGCATTAAATTTTCCTAGTTTTTAATGTTTTACCTTGCGGACCGTCCACATATAAAGTTGCAATCTGCTCTCATGAGATGGCACTTCTATTATCTTATTCAGTTCGTTTCCGGATCATGGGGAGGTGTCATGTAGATCCTGGATATCTTTACACCGTGTTAAGTTAGCATGGACTCATTACCGGTTTAAACGCCATTTTTCCTTTTTTGCAACTTCTGCACATGACACTTAGTTGTTGCTTTAGCTTTCAACCTAATAGTTCATCGTGATTTACATGAGAATAATATGTTATTGCTCTACTATCTGCTTTACTTGTTAAACTATATCTGTACAGCGAGTGCTGAAGTTTCAAGAACAACACGATACAGAATAGTTATGAGGTCTGATCTCCACGACTTCATACTCATAACATAAGTGCAGCTTCTGCCAATTCTGGGCATGAGGCGGGTTTTATATTGCTTTGCCGAACACACATACACAACACTTGATGCGGTTCACATTAAGAGAGAGCTGGTGTATGCTGATGTGATTCCTTCAAATCTAAGACACTAAAGTATGGGCACGCCCTAAACCAACACAAAGAGACCTTCTTAGCAAATAATATAATATGTGTATTAGGGAGGGTGAGATATAAGCAGCCGCGGGCCGTGGAGGGAGTTACGGTGGGGCAGGGAGGCGGGGAGGGGGAGGGGCAGGGTGGAGCCCTCTCCACCCTGCCCCTCCCCCTCCCCGCCTCCCTGCCCCACCGTAACTCCCTCCACTGCCCGCGGCTGCTTATAAGTGTTGCTAACTCTTATTCATTTACAGCATGTTAACATACTGTCACCATTCGCTTTTTATGTACTAGTAACTATGCTGGTAATTTTGCTACTGATAATATGTGTACTTGTATTATCTAAGATGCTACGCCTGAGAAGACGGCATTAGTAAATAAACATTTCAAATACACATGTGTTCTTCTTAACTCCATGTTCTGGTTTCTAAGAAATATATAACGACCGACTGTTCATGAGTTCCACGTATCCTGAGGTACTAAAAGTTCATATTCTGGATTATCTAAACATTGAGAGTTTGTTATATCCAATGTGACACTGTACCTAGCTTGCTAAGGGGTTTTTGATTACTAAGGTGAGTTTTGGGGCACCCTAATTCGCCGAGGTTCCAATCCTCTGTCCACAGTTCTGTGTGAGAACAGAAACCCTGCGACAGGGGCACCCCTGAGCCTTGCTGGAGCTTCATCACACTTGCGATACAACTCCAGCAATGCGCCACCTTTACGGCACAGATACGTCACGCATCTGTGCTGTTTTTGCCCCATGATGCGCCGCATTGTAAATGCAGCACACCATAGGTGACGGAACAGCGGCACAGAATGACTAACACATCCCTGGTGATGCGCCAGTCATCATAAATCTATCCCTATGCTTCTTATCTTGTTAGAGATGAACCGCCATATGTATCATCAAAGTTTTTTGCATTTCCTAAATAGCGAACTTTAAGGAATAAATAGCGATTCTTTACCATTCCTAGTTTGCGATGAGCTATTTGCTAATTACAAATTACCCATTCATTTCCATGCAGCAGGAGGCCCATAGGAATGAAGGTGCAATTTGCGATTAGCAATTACCTCATCGCAAATTACGAATTTTTCCGAGGGTGCAGGAGTGTCTCAAGAACACCCTGCTGCACCCCTGAAAAAGAAATTTGGGGGCATATGGCGCACATAAATTTTGAAAACATTCCTTTACCTCAAAAACGATTTTCAACTCATAATTTGAAAACACTGCACATGGGGAAATGACTTAAAATGTCCTTAAGACACATAAAAGCGTTTTTTTATTGCCTTTGCAGCATGTTTCAGTCACCTTTAACATGCCTATGTAACGCAAACATTCAAAATCTAAATTTGCCATGCACAGGTGGGAGCATATTTACAAGCAATTTGCTCCACAGACAAACTTCTTACATTGAAATGGGAAAAATAACATCAGAGACTCTCAATTACCTTATAAAGAAGCAGACACCATTATGTCCTTCTCATCAATATTAAAACCATTGCTTTTTCTCAAAAACGATTTACAAGTCATAATTTGAAAACACTCCACAGCTCCTATGCACATAAAAACCCTGTCAGTACTAATACTTCACATTTTCTCCAATTACAATTTCTCAAAGAAACAAAATCTATTTGTAAAACACTTGAGACAAAGCAACATTTGAAAAACACAACTTTCTTCATAATTTTCTCCTTAAAGCACACTATTTTCTATCTAAATTAAAGAAATCTTTTCTCACCTTAGCAAATACTTTGAGTTTCAAAACAGTCTCAGAAACACACCAATTTGTCTTCAGCAGAGCAAAAGGTATGCACTCCAGAGTCTGCAGCTATCAAAAGCACAGAAATGCTGTAATTCCTCACACATATCTCTCATGTCACCCAATCAAAACTCTTCCCTCACTTTTTTTCAAAGCAAAACCCTTCCCCCCTCTGCCCCCTCTCTGCTTTTTCTGCATAGCAACAACCTCTTGCAAGACCTCTGGTGTTTCCAAGTTCACACAACAATGTTGCAATTGAACTCTGAACTCTCAGTGCACCTGCATATCCAGTGCAATCTTTCATTTAATGATTTTTTCTTCGCCACTCAAAACACATCTTTCAACAAACTCATCCATGCACCCTAACTTTCTGTTTTCAGCAATCAAAATCCACCAATCACTCTTACTGCTTCATTAACACAGAAACTCCTCAGTTTTTTTCATTTTACACTCTCATTTTTTCAACTGCCATTTCATTGCCACACTTCATCTGACTGCAGGAGAACCTTCTCTCGCCATGTTTTCTGTCTGGATTGTTGGACATAGTTACATCTATTGGGCTCAAAGGTACGCTGAAAACAGGAATTTACCTAACCTCAATTTACAAGATGTGGAAATTAAGTGGTTTGGCCACAGAGGATTAAAATGTCACCAATTGATACCATTGGTGAAAACCTTTATGCATTTGCCAAAACCTGACCTGTTAATTGTGCACTGTGGAGGTAATGATTTGGGCACTTTGACTGGGGTAGGTCTGGAAATGCTTTTAAAGGACACCTTTGAGCAATTGATGGCACTTTTTCCTCAGACTGCCTTGGTATATTCAAATATATGCCAAAGACAAAAATGGAGGTGGTCGAACCAATTTTGTCCACAAATTGAGAAATCGAGGAAGCATGTAAACAAATCTGTTTCAGCTTACATGAGAGACCATGGAATGGGCTCCCTGTACAACAATAACTTGCGTTACTACATGCAAGATATCTACAGAGGAGATGGAGTTCACTTCTCAGATGAGGGCAACAGAATTTTCACTCTGAATTTAAGACTGTGCATTGGTACCTACTTATAAGTACCTAAATGTACCATAAACCCAAAAGCTCTTCTCAGAGCTACCCTACATCTGATCACTCACAATTATTATTTTACTCTAACTTTTTTCACTAATTTTCAAGAAAGTACGCTCCCCAGAACGCTTCCCGGTTCGCGAACCGGGCGCACTCCACGCAAAAAAACTAAAAAAACTGTATATTTTTTTTTTGCCCTGCGAGACCCTTTTAAAGCCTCCACATCAAACCTAGGGGGTCAGGGACGATCTACTATGCCCCCTTATGGTCATTTGCCCCTTCGCTTTGGCCTCCTCTTGTCTCTCGATCCTACCGAGAGACAAGATGGCGGCCGCTACGGACTGTTTGGAATGTTTACAGACGCCGAAGAACCAATCAGCTTCGCAAACCTCCGTAACGCGAAAAGTACGCGAAGCGGAGCGCTGTTACAGATATATATCTTTTTTTGAACGTTAATTTCTCAAAATCCACTGGAGCACATATATTGAGACCTAGCAAAGGCACATCGGGCTACCAGTCCCTACAATTTTGCCAAGTTTCGTGCAAATCCATTCAGCCGTTCGATTATTATTATTTTTTATTTTTTTTTGCCCCGCGGGGCCCTTTTAAAACCTCCACATCAAACCTAGGGGGTCAGCGAGAATCTACTATGCCCCCTTATGGTCATTTGCCCCTTCGCTTTGGCCTCCTCTTGTCTCTCGATCCTACCGAGAGACAAGATGGCGGCCGCTACGGACTGTTTGGAATGTTTACAGACGCCGGAGAACCAATCAGCTTCGCTTCACAAAGCTCCGTTGCGCGAAAAGTACGCGAACTGGAGCGCTGCCCGGTCCGCTGTTACAGATATATATCTTTTTTTAAACGTTAATTTCTCAAAATCCACTGGAGCACATATATTGAGACCTACAAAAGGCACATCGGGCTACCAGTCCCTACAATTTTGCCAAGTTTCGTGCAAATCCATTCAGCCGTTCGGGCTAAAAGTGAGGCCAACCGCCCTATGGAAAACTCAATGTTAAAAACACGTTTTGGGACCCCCCTTTTTTCTCGACCCCCCCTGGACGAACCCCCCCCAATTTTTAGGGGCTGCTCAGAAACAAAATGTGCCATTTTCCTGAAAATTTCAGACAATTCCGTCCACAAACGCCAAAGTTATTAGACATAGAATTTTCAAAAATCCCATAGAGAAAAAATCCTAACTATATATACCTACTGGCGACCGCCAGTAGGTAATATATATATATACATATATATATGTATATGCAAAAAAGAAGTAGAGAACTCTGGGTAGTTCTCAAGTTTAGGTGGAAAGCAGCCCCTGTAAGAGCACTCTCAACACCAGCGACACTCTAGATCTGCTCACCTCAAATGTCTGTTTTTCTATCAAAGTTTTTAAGCATAGGATTAGCACAGTGCTATCCACGCCGAGATAGAAAATGACAAATTCTTCTGCAATTTATACAGCAAAGTCTTTAAGCATAGGACTAGTACGGTGCTATCCTTGCCGAGCTATAAAATTACAAAAGCCATTTATCACTGCAGGCACAATATTACAGCTGTGAATTAGTGAAATACCAACTCAAGCCAACCTGAAATGAGTAAAAGCAACCCCTGACACAGTGTTTCGCTCTAATTAGAGCTCTTCAGAGAGGTATAGCTTTGTCCAGACACAAGGCAGCACCCAGTATTAAGTCAAAACAAAACCCTTTCAGGCATAGAGTGACGCATAAATTATGCAAAAAAGAAGTAGAGAACTCTGGGTAGTTCTCAAGTTTAGGTGCAAAGCAGCCCCTGTAAGAGCACTCTCAACACCAGCGACACTCTAGATCTGCTCACCTCAAATGTCTGTTTTTCTATCAAAGTTTTTAAGCATAGGATTAGCACAGTGCTATCCACGCCGAGATAGAAAATGACAAAGTCTTCTGCAATTTATACAGCAAAGTCTTTAAGCATAGGACTAGTACGGTGCTATCCTTGCCGAGCTGTAAAATTACAAAAGCCATTCATCACTCCAGGCACAATATTACAGCTTTGAATTAGTGATATACCAACTCAAGCCAACCTGAAATGAGTAAAAGCAACCCCTGACACAGTGTTTTGCTCTAATTAGAGCTCTTCAGAGAGGTATAGCTTTGTCCAGACACAAGGGAGCACCCAGTATTAAGTCAAAACAAAACCCTTTCAGGCATAGAGTGACGCATAAATTATGCAAAAAAGAAGTAGAGAACGCTGGGTAGTTCTCAAGTTTAGGTGCAAAGCAGCCCCTGTAAGAGCACTCTCAACACCAGCGACACTCTAGATCTGCTCACCTCAAATGTCTGTTTTTCTATCAAAGTTTTTAAGCATAGGATTAGCACAGTGCTATCCAAGCCGAGATAGAAAATGACAAAGTCTTCTGCAATTTATACAGCAAAGTCTTTAAGCATAGGACTAGTACGGTGCTATCCTTGCCGAGCTGTAAAATTACAAAAGCCATTTATCACTCCAGGCACAATATTACAGCTTTGAATTAGTGAAATACCAACTCAAGCCAACCTGAAATGAGTAAAAGCAACCCCTGACACAGTGTTTCGCTCTAATTAGAGCTCTTCAGAGAGGTATAGCTTTGTCCAGACACAAGGGAGCACCCAGTATTAAGTCAAAACAAAACCCTTTCAGGCATAGAGTGAAGCATAAATTATGCAAAAAAGAAGTAGAGAACTCTGGGTAGTTCTCAAGTTTAGGTGCAAAGCAGCCCCCGTAAGAGCACTCTCAACACCAGCGACACTCTAGATCTGCTCACCTCAAATGTCTGTTTTTCTATCAAAGTTTTTAAGCATAGGATTAGCACAGTGCTATCCACGCCGAGATAGAAAATGACAAAATCTTCTGCAATTTATACAGCAAAGTCTTTAAGCATAGGACTAGTACGGTGCTATCCACAAAAATGCCCACTTGGGCGTCATACCATCAACTCTTCATTTTTTCTTAAAAAATCCCACTGGGGCGTTGTACTACTATCCCTTTCCTCCTGTACAATACGGTCCAGACTAGATAGATTTCAGTTTAGCAAATAACTCCATATTAAAGGGAGATTTTGTATAAATCTTTATCAAAGAAACAAGATCAATGAAATTCAATGTATTATATATTGATATAAGGTCTATGTTTTGATAATTACAAAATTGTGTACATATAATTAATTATTGTGGTACATTTTTTACATTATTTGTACTCAATATTTTTTGTATTTGGCAATTTTGCACATATTTATATGTATATATGTATATAGATAGTATATTTTTTTAAATATATGTATTTTATCTACTTATTGTGAATTGTGTACACAGGTCTGGATAAGGAGGGTGTAAAATATGTAAATACGATAAAACCAACAATATTTATTGCATTGATATATGATGTATAGAGATAATATTGTGGACTAGGCTGAAGTATGTTGTTTAGTTCTATAGCCCCGGGGTCATGTGACCATCACCTGCACCTTAAAAATCATGTGGTGAAATCGACCATGTCATGTGATCAAGGGCTCCAGGGCCCGAAACGCGTCATGGCGAACAAAAGGTTGCACGAATAAAATCTGCGCTGAATATACCTGTTTGGGTCCGGTTCGTTTCTTGTTTCCAGTTTTTGGGTGCAGCGACGAAATTTCCGGTATATATATATATATATATATATATATATTCCTTGAAGAGTGGCGTGCTTCTGCCGCTTGCACGGCGGGCGTTCGACCGGGTCGCCAAACCCTTAAAATTCAAAAGTACCTGGTGTAGTTTATATATATATCTCACAAACGCCCTTGCGCTCAGGCGGGCACTCCCAATGCCCCTACAGTGTTTTCCTCGAGGCGACACTCGTTCTCGCAGCCTCCAGTGATTGCCATGTCATGTCCGACGCGTTTCGAGGACCCCGCCTCTTAATCATGGACTGCTTGCAGCAATGAGGAAAGGCTCACCTGTGTTAGTAGTTCGTTATTTATTTCCCACAGTGGGCGTGGCTCACATTGTTGGCCACTTATGCATTCTGGTACTTGCAGTTGCATTCAGGTAAGTTACAATGTTTCACCTATAGTAGGCTTCCTTTTTGCTGTACATTAAAAGCAATTAAATAACCTGCAGTAGGTCGGCTGGTAGTTCTGTGTGTCTTGATTTAGCCATGGGACAAAGTTCCTTCAGAGCGGAGATGGTCTCCTCCCCAGACTTTCATATATATGAATATATATATATATTCACTGAAAAAACCATAGGTTTCACAATCGTTATAGTTAGGAATTAGCATTTAATAAACCTTTGAAATTCACTAAAAAAAACATAGGTTTCACAATCATTATAGTTAGGAATTAGCATTTAAAAAAACCTTTGAAATTCACTGAAAAAACCATAGGTTTCACACCAGTTATAGTTAGCTGAACATTTTACTCATACAAAACCATTGAAATTCCCACGTTTTAGTTAGTTGGACTCACTATAACTCGCGCGCCCGCAATCCACTGCTGATGATGTCACATATTACATCATTCATGACATGGTCAGTGACATCACTGATGACATCACTGATGACATCTCAAATGACATCACTGATGACATCACTGATGACATCATCCAGTGAATGTGTGTTCCTGTAAAGCTAAAATATGTTTTACATATTGAAGAATGAGTGTATGCATGAGTGTCTGCATGAAGGATTTAGTAGGTGCATAACTGACTGTATGAGTGAATAATTAAATGTGTCTTACTGAATGCATAGGTTAGTGACTAAACTGCCTGAATGTGTGCATCATTATGTCTGTTGTTGTGTAAGCGGCTGCATGTGTTGCTTAGTAGCTATATGACTGGCTATATGGGTTATTGATTGGTTGCCCAAGTATTTGTATGTGAGGGTGAGTGTGTGTGGGAGTGGCTGGGAGGTGTGCGACTCTGTGCATAAATGTGTGAGCAGTTGATTCACTTGGTGTATGGGTTCAAGAGTACATGTGGAAACAGCTGTATGTGCAGTTGACTGTGTGCATGGGTGTGTTGGTGAGTGAATGGATGTCTCAGTGCTACATGTCCAAGTAAGTACATATGTAAAAAAACAGTGCATGTCACAGTTGGCATATATCAATGACTATACATGTGAGCCTGTGATTGCGTAAGTGACTGTATGGATCAATGTGTACTTGTATCAGTGATTGTAAAAGAGAGTAAGTATGTGTTAGTATATGTTTGAATAAGTAAGGTTATGTGTGTATAACCGTATAGATGAGGAAATGGGAGTGTGATTGATTATTTTCATTACGGAGTAGATTAGAGAGTAACTTCATGGATGATTGGCACTGTGTGAATGTCTGTATAGATGTATGAGTGCATATGATAGCATTGTATTGATGAGTGACTGTATGTATGAGTGACACTATGGGTGAATGAGTGGATGTGTGTGTGGACTTATGAATCAGTGAGTGTGTATGTAGTAAGTGGTATTGCTGTGTCAATGGTTTCAGGAATGGTAGTCTGTATTCAACACTGGATGTATAAAAGGTTAGATTAGAGTGTGAGGAGGTGCAATATATTATCACATGGATGATGTCATCAGTGATGCCATTAGTGATGTCATTTGAGATGTCATCAGTGATGTCATCAGTGATGTCACTGACCATGTCATGAATGATGTAATATGTGACCTCATCAGCAGTGGATTGCGGGCGCACGAGTTACAGTGAGTCCAACTAACTATAACGTGGGAATTTCAATGGTTTTCTATGAGTAAAATGTTCAGCTAACTATAACTGGTGTGAAACCTATGTTTTTTTCAGTGAATTTCAAAGGTTTTTTAAATGCTAATTCCTAACTATAACGATTGTGAAACCTATGTTTTTTTAGTGAATTTCAAAGGTTTTATAAATGCTAATTCCTAACTATAACGATTGTGAAACCTAAGGTTTTTTCAGTGAATTTCAAAGGTTTTTTAAATGCTTGTAAATATGCCAATGAAACCATTACACTATCTCTGTACCAGCCTTAATGTCAAACATTGAATAAGGGGCTTGTAAATATGCCAATGAAACCATTTCACGATCTCTGTACCAGCATTAATGTCAAACATTGCACAAGTGGCTTGTAAATATGCCAATGAAACCATTACACTATCTCTATACCAGCATTAATGTCAAACATTGCATAAGGGGCTTGTAAATATGCCAATGAAACCATTACACTATCTCTGTACCAGCATTAATGTCAAACTTTGCACAAGGGGCTTGTAAATATGCCAATGAAACCATTACACTATCTCTATACCAGCATTATTGTCAAACATTGCGCAAGGGGCTTGTAAATATGCTAATGATACCATTACACTATCTCTATACCAGCATTAATGTTAGACATTGAGCAAGGGGCTTGTAAATATGCCAATGAAACCATTACACTATCTCTATACCAGCATTAATGTCAAACGTTGCGCACACGGCTTGTAAATATGCCAATGAAACCATTACACTATCTCTGGACCAGCAGTAACGTCAAACATTGCGCACGCAGCTTTTATATATGCCAATGAAACCATTACACTATCTCTGGACCAGCATTAATGTCAAACATTGCGCACGCGGCTTGTAAATATGACAACGAAACCATTATGCTATCTCTTGACCAGCATTAATGTCAAACATTGCGCACACGGCTTGTAAATATTCCAATGAAACCATTACACTATCTCTGGATCAGCATTAATGTCAAACATTGCGCAAGCGGCTTGTAAATATGCCAATGAAACCATTACACTATCTCTGGACCAGCATTAATGTTAAACAATGCGCATGCGGCTTGTAAATATGCCAATGAAACCATTACACTATCTCTGGACCCGCATTAATGTCAAACATTGCGCACGCGGCTTGTAAATATGCCAATGAAACCATTACACTATCTCTGGACCAGCATTAATGTCAAACATTGCGCACACGGCTTGTAAATATGCCAATGAAACCATTACACTATCTCTGGACCAGCATTAATGTCAAACATTGCGCACCCGGCTTGTAAATATGCCAATGAAACCATTACACTATCTTTGTACCAGCATTAATGTCAATCATTGCGCACGCGGCTTGTAAATATGCCAATGAAACCATTACACTATCTCTGGACCAGCATTAATGTCAAAGATTGCGCACGAGGCTTGTAAATATGCCAATGAAACCATTACACTATCTCTGGACCAGCATAAATGTCAAAGATTTCGCACAAGGCTTGTAAATATGACAACGAAACCATTACACTATCTCTGGACCAGCATTAATGTCAAACATTGTGCACGCGGCTTGTAAATATGCCAATGAAACCATTACACTATCTCTGGACCAACATTAATGTCAAACATTGCGCATGCGGCTTGTAAATATGCCAATGAAACCATTACACTATCTCTGTACCAGCATTAATGTCAAACATTGCGCATGCGGCTTGTAAATATGCAAATGAAACCATTACACTATCTCTGGACGAGCATTAATGTCAAACATTGCTACGTGGCTTGTAAATATGCCTCTCTTTTTTTGTATATTCTATCTCAATTTATGCCATAAAAAAAACCTTTAAACATCTCTCACGGTATTTCATATTCTTGTCTGGGTGCCAATTTTATTACTCTGCATGCATTTTCTGCTTGCACCCATGTTAAACATTGCGCAAGAGTCTTGTAAATATGCCCCTTTTTATCTTATATTCCATCTCAATTGATACCATTACTGAAATACTTTGGGGCATATTATCAAGGGGCTTTATCTCCGCTTTTTTGGCTATAAAAGCCAAGAAAGCGGAGATAAAATTATCTCCCTATTACCAAGCTGTCGCTAACACCAGTTAGCGACAGCTAATAGGAGATAGTGACCATCTTGGGCCCCGCTTTGCATGTCAGTGATATTTATCACTAATGACATGCAAAGTGGGCGTGCCAAGATGTTAGCGACTGAAAACAGTCGCTAACATCGCTATCTCCTATTACCAACTTTTGGAGATATTCGCGCTAAGCGCGAATATCTCCAAAAGCTAACACTTGCCCAGGAGCAGTTCTTAGCCATGTTATCCAATGGGAGGTGGATAACATGGCTAAGAGCATTTGCTCGATAATGCATGAATATCGCTGACTTTTCAGCGATATTCATGCATTGCGGCCGTTTTTTATCGCATTTGCGATAAACCTTGCTAATAGCAAGGTTTATCTGCGATAAAAATTGCCGATGTGCGGCGATAATTTTTGTCTCTAAACAAGTTAGAGACAAAAATTATCTCTATTGGTTGGTAATATGCCCCTTTATGCATCTCCCACACCATTTCATATTGTTTTCTATCTGCTATTCCTATCCCTCTCCATACATTCACTGCTTCCACCCATGTTAAAGGTTGCAGAAGGCGCTTAAAAAAAAGGAGCATATTTACAAGTTCAATGAAACCAATACACAATTTCTAAATATGCCAATGAAACCATTACACTATCTCTGGACCAGCATTAATGTCAATTATTGTGCACGCGGCTTGTAAATATGCCAATGAAACCATTACACTATCTCTGGACCAGCATTAATGTCAAACATTGCGCACGCGGCTTGTAAATATGCCTCTCTTTTTTTGTATATTCTATCTCAATTTATGCCATAAAAAAACCCTTTAAACATCTCTCACGGCATTTCATATTCTTGTCTGGGTGCCAATTTTATTACTCTGCATGCATTTTCTGCTTGCACCCATGTCAAACATTGTGCCAGAGTCTTGTAAATATGCCCCTCTTTATCTTATATTCCATCTCAATTGATACCATTACTGAAATACTTTATGCATCTCCCACACCATTTCATATGGTTTTCTATCTGCTATTCCTATCCATCTCCATACATTCACTGCTTCCACCCATGTTAAAGGTTGTACAAGGCGCTTCAAAAAAAGGAGCATATTTACAAGTCCAATGAAACCATTACACAATTTCTAAATATGCCAATGACACCATTACACTATTTCTGGACCAGCATTAATGTCAAACATTGCGCACGAGGCTTGTAAATATGCCAATGAAACCATTACACTATCTCTATACCAGCATTAATGTCAAACATTTCACAAGCGGCTTGTAAATATGCCAATGAAACCATTAAACTATCTCTATACCAGCATTTATGTCAAACATTGCGCACGCGGCTTGTAAATATGCCAATGAAACCATTACACTATCTCTATACCAGCATTAATGTCAAACATTGCGCACGCGGCTTGTAAATATGCCAATGAAACCATTACACTATCTCTATACCAGAATTAATGTCAAACATTTCACAAGCGGCTGGTAAATATGCCAATGAAACCATTACACTATCTCTATACCAGCATTAATGTAATCGTTTCATTGGCATATTTACAAGCCTCTTGCGCAATGTTTGACATTAATGCTGGTATAGAGATAGTGTAATGGTTTCATTGGCATATTTACAAGCCCCTTGTGCAATGTTGCCAGCCGTATGTGTGACTCTGCCTAAGATCACACTGATGGGTGAATCAAGCTTCAGTCACAGTGTGATCTTAGGCACATGATCAGAATGTTAGATATAATCTACCATGTCTGTCTCTGCCAACAGTATGTGTGACTCTGCCTAAGATCACAGTGATGGGTGAATCAAGCTTCAGTCACAGTGTGATCTTAGGCACATGATCAGAATGTTAGATATAATCTACCATGTCTGTCTCTGCCAACAGTATGTGTGACTCTGCCTAAGATCACAGTGATGGGTGAATCAAGCTTCATTCACAGTGTGATCTTAGGCACATGATCAGAATGTTAGATATAATGTACCATGTCTGTCTCTGCCAACAGTATGTGTGACTCTGCCTAAGATCACAGTGATGGGTGAATCAAGCTTCAGTCTTAGTGTGATCTTAGGCAGATTAATAGGATTTTAGATATAATGTACCATGTCGGTCTCTGCCAACAGTATGTGTGACTCTGCCTAAGATCACAGTGATGGGTGAATGAAGCTTCAGTCACAGTGTGATCTTAGGCACATGTTGACGATATTACATGTAATCTACCATCTCCGTCTCTGCAAGCAGTATGTGTGTCTCTGCTCATATTATTTCACTGTATCTACAGGCCAAAAACAGGCCACCTATATATAAACAAGAGATAACATTAACTAGTAAATCGTTTTTGACACAAAGCAAAGCACATGTAATGTAAATGAGACTTTTGTTGTATACTAGTGTTTATATTGTTTACTTATTGTAATTGATATGTAATATGTTTGTAGTCGTCTATAATATGTTATTTTTTGTTTACCAGAGATTATAATCATCTATACAAACAAATAAAAAGATGCCTTCTAAAGCAAGAAGAGAAAAAATGTATAAAAGAAAATTAAGGTCTAAGGAAAAAGAAAATAAAGAACCAACCAAAATAAAATCTTCAGAGAAAAAAAGAAAAATGCTCCTGGTAAGCAAACTAAAAATTTTCTCAGGAACTTATTGAAATGTCAAGAAAAAAACGTTATTTTGGAAAGAACAATGAAACACCTGTAATTACAAAGAAGACAGGCTGTCCTTCTAAAAAAGACCTGTACAAGTAGATAATATTTTGTATAAGAAAAGGAGAAGCAAGCAATTTACTGAAATTAGTAGACGAATGTTTTACAACAGAATAGTATCAAATTTATTAAAAAATGTAAAGGCGTATAAAAAAAGACCACTTTTTACAAGAAAATAAAAAACATAGTTAAGATTGTGGATGAAGCATTTAAAGTGAAAAATAAATTGTTTAGTTTAGTAATGAATAGAATTCGTACACTTGATAAGGTAATCAATGTGTTAAAAAAAAATGTAAGTGGAGGAGAGTAATTAATCGAACTAATTTCTGTGATGTTTTTTCTGGAGAATGGAAGCTTAGTTCAAGTTCTGAGCCATTTTTTAATGAAGAAAGTTACTTTCAGGATAATGATTTGGTGCATGCAGTTGACACCAGTGGTCGAGCATATGAGGTGAAGGACGGTTGTCCGGTTGAAAAAGAAGAGATTGTGCCTAGAAATACAGAAGAGGTGTTATCTGATGAAGTTTTAGGGAGATGTCCTAAGGCTCCAGTGTATACATGGAATTGTAGTAGTATTTGTAGTGTCCGACAGGAATCAATTGATTTGTTTCGCACTTTCTTACGGACATATACTAAGAAAAGTGTGAAACAAAAAATGAAAATTTTACAAGAGTTAGATCCTTGTAGAGTGAGAGAAAAAACAGGTTTGCAAGGTCATTCACTGGCTTGTCTTTCAAGAAAAGTATGTCAGAGTGTTTTTCACCATTTTAGGATGTTAGCAGTGCATCATAATAAAGTGAGGAAATTAGTGAGAAGGTTGTACTATGCAAAAAGTCCAGCACTTAAACTAAAACAGTTAAACAGTGCTCTTTTGCATGGAACTGAATTAGATGTCAAAAACATTTGTGATGAAATTGAGTTTTGTTACTTTGGTGAAAAAGAGGTCAGTGCAGAAATTGATACAGTAATAGAATGTAATGTAGAAAAAAATGTAGAGATTTTAAGTACAGAAAAAATTGAAAATGAAATTATAAAGTTTAAGGTCAATTCAAGTGAAAGCCCTAATTTTTCTTGTGTTTGTTGTCGACGAACTCATTATAAGCATCAGACTAGATTAGTTGATTTATATGAAAAAAGCGAAAAGATAAATAATAATGAGTGGAAGGATTTTGCAACTTATTTGTTGGTAGAAAATTGTTTTGATTTGGGCTCTGATCAACGTATTTGTACATATTGCTATAATAAATTAAATGAGAACAGAATGCCTGCTAGAGCTGTTCATAATAATCTGGAGTTGGTAGACATTCCTTCTGAATTGATGGATTTAAATACCTATGAGTCTATTCTGATTCAATGTGTTCATCCTTTTCAGGCTATTGTTCGCATGGAGCCTAAGACAGGGAAATTGCCTCCTTCAGATTTACAGAGAGGATTAAAGGGAAGAGTTGTTTATTTGCCTCTAGATTTTAAGAAAAATATTGATACAATTGGTGTCGAAAAAGTAGAAGAGGAACCTCTGGTTATTCTAGTTAATGGTGTTCCGACAAAAAGTAAGAAAATCTGGCAAGAATTAGTGGATGTTAGGAAAGTCAAGAAGGCAACGTTGTATTTGGTAAAAAATAATCAGTACTATAGCAATGTGTATGTGGGAGAAGAAGAAACAACTGTAGAAGAGTACACTGATGTGTCTGCTGGGCAAATAGAAAAAGTTGATGTCTCTAGAAGTGAAGAAATTGATGAACTTTATAGTTTTCATCCAATGCATTCGAAAGAAGTAATTGGGAATGCTATTGACTTGTTTCAGATGAAAAAAGCCGAAGGAAGACCCATTAGTGTATGGGAAGAAAGTTTGGAAGCTCGTTGTTTTCCACAGTTATTTCCAACAGGTGAAGGTGGACGATATGACGACCGACCTGTTCAAATTCCTGCATCTGAATACCGGACTTCAAGATTATATGCAGATGATCCAAGGTTTTGTCAATGCATTCCATATTTGTTCCATCTACTGTTTGAGAGTGACTTGTCTGGACTTTCCTATGCAGTAAACCATATACTGAAAAGTGGAGCACATCTACAAAATGTTTCGGCAAGGGATTTTATGGATAAAGTGAAACTGCAAGACAGTGTTTTGGAATCTCAGCTAATTATTCTCATGGCATGTCAGCGTGGTACTAACGAGTATTGGTACCATGGTCATGGGGAATTGAAATGTATGCTAAGAAACTTAGGAACTCCTACATGGTTCCTCACTCTTAGCTGTGCTGAGTATGCCTGGGAAGACTTACTTGAATTTCTATGAGAGGCAAATAAAAATATTGAAAATATTGAATAAAAAACACCTGGAGAACTGTGCTCTTTGGATCCAGTTAATGTATTCAGGTATTTCAATCATAGGTTTGAAGCTATGATGTCTTTTATTACAAACAAAAAAAATCCTCCGCTTGGAGAGCTGTTGGATTTCTCTTGGAGAAAGGAGTATCAAGCAAGAGGTGCTCCTCATATACATATGCTGCTACGGATAAAAGATGCACCAAAATTTGGAACAGATTCAGATGAGAAAGTGATGAGTTTCATTGAGGAGTATTCTACATGTGCTGTTCCGAAAAGTACAGAAGAAAACAATTTAAGACATCAAGTTTTACGCTTTCAAAGCCATCGTTGTGAGAAATAGTCGTTGAAAATACAAATCCAAGGACAAGTTCTACACGAAATGTAGTTTTGCATTTCCATATCCAGTAACATCGAAAGGAAGAGTCATCAATTTTATGTCTTCTCTGCGACATACTGTGACAAGAAAATCACCCAAAAATACATACAACCTAAGAAGAAATGAGGAATCCAAATTCATAAATGACTACAACTCAGTCATTTTGTCCATGTGGAATGCTAACATGGATATTCAATATGTGGCTGACAAGTCTATTGCTGTGGCTCGATATGTGAAGTCTTACATCACAAAATCAGAAAAGACGGAACTGAAGGAAATGTGGTAGGAAATTTCACATGAAAAGAGTCTAAGCAATAAATTATACAGTTACTGTCTGAAGATGTTGTCGCATCGAGAAATTGGAGCATATGAATGTTCTGATCGGTTGTCATC
Source organism: Lissotriton helveticus (assembly GCF_964261635.1). Classification (NCBI taxonomy): domain Eukaryota; kingdom Metazoa; phylum Chordata; class Amphibia; order Caudata; family Salamandridae; genus Lissotriton; species Lissotriton helveticus. The sequence goes on along the minus strand of NC_136063.1, from coordinate 1,704,950,083 downwards.
AGCAAGTCTATATGCCAAATCTAGAACCATCATTTGGGTGAGTCTAGGTCTTGCTGTAACACGAAACCGAGTTTTGAAATCTGTACAAGAAATTGAGTATTTGGCGGAGAAAGAACCAGACAGTACAGATATTTTGAAGACAAACATGTTGGATACATACTATCCAAATAGAAGTACTCACCTTAAGAACGTTTGTCTCTATGAAGTTCTGCAAACCTATATTGTTAAAAAGAACGTCACAGAAGACATCAATAAAGGTGAATATGCTGTCATTGGTTGTGAAGGCTGTCTAGTGAAACAAAGAAAAGGCCATTTGATTAATCATCGAAAATTGAGTTGTGATTCTCCAGACAAAAGGGAATTTTATTACTTAGCTCTTTTGCAACTCTTTAAGCCTTGGCGTACAGAAGAGGAACTACTTGGAGATTTTCTTACTTATGAAGATTCGTTCAATGCAACAAAGGATACAATAGAATGTCCTGTTTTTTCAAATTATCTCCAAATGTTAAACAAGAAAATACAGCAAGAAGCTACAATTGCAGCAGAGATTGCTAGAGATAGTTCTCAAGATAGTCAGAGTTCTGCTTCATTGAGTCAGGATCCACTAGGAGGACCAATTATACGAAATGAAGCTGCTACTGCCATGGATGAAGTTGAAAGAGCCATGGAACAAGCTCAGGAGGATGGAGTTGACTTAGAAGATTTGGAAAAAGAACTAAACATTGAGCAGAGACAAATATATGACGAAGTCACAGAACACATTGAGCATGGTTTATCTCATGAGAAAAAAAGAGTGCTCATGTACATCATTTGTACCTGTCCGACTATATGTGAGTGAAGAAGCAGGAACTGGGAAAAGTTTCCTGATTAAAGCAATTGCAAAATATTTACAGAAAACAACGGAGTCATCGCTCTCTTGTGTTGTTACTGCTCCAACTGGGTTGGCAGCACACAACATTAAAGGGATTACTTTACATCGCTTATTGATGCTGCCAGTGGAGCATGATAACAAATTACAATACCACAAGCTATCTGGAGAAGCTTGTTGTAAAGTTTCAAGAGACCTAAAGAAAATGAAACTTCTTATCATTGATGAAGTAAGCATGGCATCAAATGTAATGCTTGCTTTTGTGCATTTAAGAATGCAAGAATTTCTTAAAACAGAGTATGATGTGTTATCTGGAGTCAAACACATCATTGTTTTTGGAGATTTACTGCAACTAACTCCAGTGAAAGGACAGCATGAAGATACCAGGAAGTGCTTAGGTAGTATTGGAAATGTGAATATCTGGTTATATTTTAAATATGCAGAGCTGCTTCAAAATATGCGACAGGCAAAGGATGAAGATTATAAAAATATTATACAAGATGTAAGAATTGGAAAACTAACTGAGCATGGCAAAGAAGCTTTACATGGACGAATAATTTCAAATTTGTTTCCGGATGAAAATATTCTTCCAGAGAATATTTTTAAGAAAATTCCTGAAAACCAATCTGTCATTTGCTTGATGCCAACTCTGCAAGAATGTTCAATCTTCAACAACAAAATGTTAAAGTTGGAAAATCAAGAGATTGTGAAACTGGAAGCTATTGATAAAATTGAACATGAAGGAGCAACTATTATTTTGTCAGCGAAGTTGAAATCAACATTGGATTCTTTAGAGAAGACAATATCTAAAAGTGCTGGTATGGAAAAGACTCTGTATGCATCTTTAAATTTTCGTATAATTTTACGACGTAATTTACATGTGGAAAGAGGTTTAGTAAATGGAGCAATGGGTCATGTTGTGGATTTTGTGAATTACCGAAATAGAGATGGAATTGAAATTATAAAAATTAAATTTGACGGTATTGAAGAAGTACAACAAATCAGTCGTTGTTCTGCCCGTTTTTTGCTAGTGAAAGATTTATATGTCCGCAGAAAACAGTTTCCTGTTTCTTTGGCACATGCAGTAACTATTCATAAATCTAAAGGTTTAAGTGTTGATAGTGCTCTGGTGAATATTGGAAATTCTGTGTTCAAGGAGGTTATGGCATATGTTGCTTTATCTCGAGTCAGAACTTTATCAGGATTGTACTTGATTGATTTTGATGAGACATAAATTAATGCAGATCTAAATTGTGTAAAAGTATATAATAGGTTAAGAAGAGTGTATGCTCCAAATTTACCTCAATATCCTCTGTTTGAAAAGCGTGTGGTAGGCCGAAAAAGAAGAAATGAGAAAAATTGTAGTGAAGTTGTAGCAAAAAGAAAAAAGGTAAATGAACCAGTAATTGTAAGCAGAAACGAAATGGATTCAGTTAAAGATGTTGTTGGATTTCAGTTTGAAAATAGTTCTGGTTTCAACTGCTGTGCTAATGTTGTGGTTAATGTTGTTTTCTTTCTCCAAACTGTACAAGAACAGATTGCTGAAAATCGTGATCAAACACTTTGTTGTTTATTAAATTCTGTATTAGAGAAATGTAGCAGTGATAGAACAAAAATACAAAGTGTTTCTGAAATTCGAAAGGTTTTAGACATATGTTCTGGTCTAAATCAATTTACACAGAATATTCAGCAAGATTGTCAGGAATTTCTAATGTATATGCTTGTTGTTTTGCAAGATGAAGGTGTAGATGTAGAAAATCTTTTTGGCCTTTCCTATAAATGGCAACATGACTGCGACAATTGCTCCTTTTCAAGTAGTACTACAGTAGACACTGAAAGATTTATATATTTGACTTTACTAGACAGCAAATCAGTGTCTTTTAATAATCTAGTTAGAGAAGCAAATAAAAACATGGTCTGTACTCAATGTAAATCTGCAATGCTATCAACTTTATTTTTACGAAGATATGGAGAGTATGTTATTTTACTGTTCCAACGATGTAGACCTGATGGAACTAAATTGACAACATTATTTAAAAATGTTGTGGCTTCTTAATTATCAATTTCAGGAAGAACCTTTACAACTGCAGCAATTATTTACCATGATGGTCCTTCAACAACATCAGGACATTACACATGTTATTTAAAATGTCAAAAAGGCTGGAAGCTCTGTAATGATACTCAATTGACTTTCAAACAATGCTTGCCTTCTGACTTACTAAATTCTTACCACCGACATTTTAGGGAAGGTAATTGGCCTATGAAGATTGCAGCAGTTAATATAACTTAGTTTGCTCTTCAAAATTACTTTCTGAATGAGGGTGATGAAGATAATAAAAAACATGTAGTTCTCATAGAGATAGTATATGTATATCATATAGTGTGTGCTGTGAGTATTATACAAATTATTTATAAAAAGTAAGCTAGAGGTGGAAATAAAACTCTTGTTCATAATGTAAAAGATGTTGGAGCTTTCAGAAAGTCGGGTAAATGAGAAATGAAGAATACTCTGGACTAATTTCCAAAGAAAAGGACTTTCCATATACTATTTGGCCTCGTGGAAAAGTGGATAGATCAAAAGTGAGTTTAGATATGTTTTTTAAAATTTTACATTATTTAGGAAATGATTATATGGGTTTTTTAAACACAATAATTTTGATTGTGTTTTTTTGTGCCCACTGTTATATGATGAGTACTATTAAAGTCACTGTTTTAAGTGAAATTCAATATATTCTGAGAACAGCAAAAATAAACCATATAACATGCTGTTGAAAGAATTTTGTATTTTCTATTATTATTTATATATTATTTTCCCATTGTCTTATGTTCATTTATCTATTTCCACCCTCTATCACTCCTCTTAACTCACCCTCACTGGCCTTTTTTCACTCTCCCTCACCTCCCTTCCCTTATTCCACTTTCCTCACTTATTCTCATTAACCACTCCTTCACTGCCCTTTCCCTCTCTCCCATTCACTAATTTCCAGCTGTCAGTCACTCTACTTCACTCCCATTCCCCTTGTTTTCTTTATTTGTTTCTTCAATAATTCCCCTTCTCTCACTCACCTTATTACACTTCACTCACTCCTTCTCTCACTTCCTCTGTCCTCTCACATCCTCACTCCCTGTCTCTTAGCTTCAGTCTCTCGATCCTCTTACTCTCTCACTCCTCTTCGGTCATCCTTACTCCCTAAAACTCACCCACACTCCCTTACTTATCTTTCTTTGCTCTCTTACTCAGTTTCTTTCTGCCAGTGTTTCCTTCACACGTCTATATTCTCACTCTTTCACTTCCTTTGTCTCAAGCTCATTTGCTTTTATACTCTTTTTATTTTCCTTTTTTATCAACCTCACTCTCCTGTACTCACCCTCCCTAATCCTTGTTCCCTTACTTCAGTACGTTCAGTTATCCTCAATCATCATCTTTAACTACCCTTCTTCTTTCTTTCGTCACGTACTCACCTTTTCCCAGTCCATTTGCTTCACTTTTCTTCCCTTTCTTCCCTTCCTTTGCTCTCTCGGTCATTCTCCTTCCCTTACTCACCTTACTGCCCTTTACTCACAGTTTGTCTTACTCCCTCTATTCTCTCATATTCTTACTTGTCTTCCCTCACTCCCTCTCTGTTACCTTCACTCCCATTGTGTCCTCACGGTCTTAGAAGTCTACATTCACCCTCACTGAAATTCCATGCCTCATTGTCATTAATCCACTGTTATTCACTCCTGCTTCTCTGTCACTCACTCCCCTTTTCTCCCCTTTCTGCCTTTAGTTTTTGTAATGCATATTTCTTTAGGATCTTACTCACCTTCAGTGTATTTCTCTCTCCTGCTCTTGTTCACTGTCACTGAATGTATCTATGTCATTATCGTTTTAGTAATTTGCTGTCTATTTCTTTTTAACTCTCTCTGACCTTCACCATTCCTTTGTTTTTCGTTCTAACTACTTCACTTCTACTTTATCTCTTACTAACCTTTTATGACTTTTAATGTCGTACTTTGTCACTAGTATTGTAAAATATATATTATAAATATTCTAACTTTTTTTTGTCTTTCACAGATATAAATTTTAATGGAAATATGAAATTAAGTTTACATTATTTATAAGGTAAGTTTGATGTACAAAATTTATTTTCTCTATACTCTTTTCCTTAACCTCACTACTCTTCTTTGATGCTCCCACACCTCTGTTCCCTTATTGTGCTAGCCTCACTTATTCTGAATCCCCACGTTTACTCCCCTTTTTCACACTCTTCTCTTACACTCACCTTCTTGCAGACCTTCTCCTTTACTTTCTTTCCTCTCTCTTCTCTTACTTCATTGTTTTACTCTTTTCCCTTCCTTTACTCTCCTTACTCCACTTCACTCACTCCTTCTCTTTCTTCCTCTGTCCTCTTACTTCTACACTCCCTTTCCCTCAATCTCTTTCTGTAAGCCTCATTCTCTCCATCCCCTTAGTCTCTCACTCCTCTTCTGTCACGCTCACTGCCTATAACTCAGCCATACTCCCACACTCACTTTCTTTCAGACCTTCTCCTTTAGTTTGCTTCCTCTCTCTTTCCTTCCTTTGCTCCTCCACTCTTTATTTTCTTCCTTTACTTTCTTATTGCACTTTACTAACTCCTTTCTCTTACTACCTCTGTCCTCTTAGTTCTACACTCCCCTTCTCTCATTCTCTCTCTGTTACCCTCATTTTCTCTGTCCCTTTAGTCTCTCACTCCTTTTCTGTCACGCACACTCCCTATAAATCAGCATACACACTCACCTTTTTTGAAACCTTCTCCTTTACTTCCCTTCCTTTCTCTTCCCATCCTTTGCTCCTTCATTCTTTTGCCTTCCCTTACTCTTCTTGCTCCACTTCAGTAACTCCTTCTCTCAAACCCTCTGTCCTCTAATTTACTCACTCCCCTTTTCTCACTCTTTCTCTGTTACCCACATTCTCTCCGTCCTCTTAGTCTCTCACTCCTTTTCTATCACGCTCACTCTCTATAACTGAGCCATACTCTCAGACTCACCTTCTCCTTTACTTTTCTTCCTCTCTCTTTCCATCCTTTGCTCCTTCACTCTTTTCCCTTCCCTTACTCATTCTCTCCGTCCCTTTAGTCTCTCACTCCTCTTCTATCACGCTCACTCCCTATAACTGAGCCATACTCCCACACTCACCTTCTTTCAGACCTTCTCCTTTACTTCCCTTACTCTCTCTTCCCATCCTTTGCTCCTTCACTCTTTTCCCTTCGCTTACTCATTCTCTCTGTCCCTTTAGTCTCTCACTCCTCTTCTATCACACTCACTCCCTATTACTGAGCCATACTTCCACACTCACCTTCTTTCAGACCATCTCCTTTACTTTCTTTCCTCTCTCTTTCCTTCATTCACTCCTTCACTGTTTTCCCTGCCCTTACTCTCCTAACTCCACTTCATTAACTCCTTCTCTTACTCCCTCTGTCCTCTTACTTCTACACTCCCCCTACCTCATTCCCTCTCTGTTAGCCTCATTCTCTCCGTCCCTATAGTCTCTCACTCCTCTTCTGTCACGCTCACTCCCTATAACTCAGCCATACTCCCACACTTACCTTCTTTCAGACCTTCTCCTTTACTTTTCTTCCTCTCTCTTCCCATCCTTTGCTCTTTCACTGTTTTCCCTTCCCTTACTCTCCTTACTCCACTTCACTAATTCCTTGTCTTACTCCCTCTGTCCTCTTACTTCTACACTCCTATTACCTCATTCTCTCTCTGTTAGCCTCATTCTCTCCGTCCCTTTAGTCTCTCACTCCTCTTCTGTCACACTCACTCCCTATACCTCAGCCATACTCCCACACTCACCTTCTTTCAGACCTTCTCCTTTACTTTCCTTCCTCTCTCTTCCCATCCTTCGCTCCTTCACTCTTTTCCCTTCCCTTACTTTCCTTACTCCACTTCACTAACTCCTTCTCTTACTCCCTCTGTCCTCTTAGTTCTACACTCCCCTTCCTTCATTCTCTCTCTGTTAGCCTCATTCTTTCTATCCCCTTAGTCTCTCACTCCTCTTCTGTCACACTCACTCCGTATAACTCAGACATACTCCCACACTCACCTTCTTTCAGCCATTGTCCTTTACTTTCCTTTCTCTCTCTTCTCTTCTTTCACTCCTTCACTCTTTTCCCTTCCCTTACTCTCCTTACTCTACTTCCCTAATTCCTTCTCTTACTCCCTCTGTCGTCTTACTTCTACACTCCTCTTCCCTGATTCTCTCTCTGTTAGCCTCATTCTCTCCGTCCCTTTAGTCTCTCACTCCTCTTCTGTCACGCTCACTCCCTATAACTCAGCCATACTCCCACACTCACCTTCTTTCAGACCTTCTCCTTTACTTTCCTTCCTCTCACTTCCCTTTCTTTACTCCTTCACTGTTTTCCCTTCCCTTACTCTCCTTACTCCACTTCACTAATTCCTTATCTTACTCCCTCTGTCCTCTTACTTCTACACTTCCCTTCCCTCATTCTCTCTCAGTTAGCCTCATTCTGTCTGACCCCGTAGTCTGTCATTCCTCTTCTATCACGCTCACTCCCTATAACACAGCCACACTCCCTCACTTATGTTTCTTTCCTCCCTCACTCAGTCTTCTACTCTCACTTTTTCTTTCACTTTCTCTGTCTCTTCACTCCCTTACTCACCTTGTCTCACACTCACTAGCCTGTATCCAGTCTGTATCTCCACTGTTTCCTAAATATCACTGCTCTTTTCTTACCCTTCCACACACCTGTTCCTTTACTACATTTTCTTCACTTATCCTCATTCTACATGTTCACTCTCCTTCTCGTCACTCACTTCCCACACTCAGCTTCTTTCAGTCCCCCTACTTCACTTTCCTTCCCCTCTCGTACCTTTCTTTACTTTCTCACTCAAAGTTCAAAGTTCAAAAAGTACTTTATTCGGTTAAAAGGCAATAACCATAAATGCAGCAACATGAAATTTACAGTTTTACCCAGGGAAATTTAAAAAAAGTGACAAGTCTATTACATTTCATTTCATTTAAACATCACCAATTGATTTCCGTAATTTAAAAACAAGTTTAAAAAACACCTATACAGACACTCACACACTGACACTCATCCACAGAGTTACTCACACAACTAGTCAGTTATGCAAAGAATCAATCACACTCCCATTTCCTCAACTACACAGTTATACACACTAAACCTTACTCATTCAAACATATACTAACACATACTTACTCTCTTTTACAATCACTGATACAAGTACACATTGATCCATACAGCCCCTTACGCAATCACAGGCTCCCATGTATAGTCATTTACATATGCCAAGTCTCCCAAGCACTATGTTTTACATATGTACTTAATTCGACATGTAGCACTGAGATATCCATTCACTCACCAACACACCCATACACATAGTCAACCGCCCATACAGCTGTTTCCACATGCACTCTTATGTGTGTGGCTCACTGGTTAGAGGCGGCAGACCCGAGAGCAGAGGACGGCCCGGGACCAGGGTTCGATTCCCGGCGCGGCAGGTTTCTGGACCAGGGTCAGCGGACTCGATAATTCTCTCGCCTCGGTGCCCACTCTGATCAGCGATCACACTCGGCGACTCTGGGCATTAGCTTGCCTCATCTTCACTAACGGCCCCACCAGACCGCCGGGGATGCCTGGTCTCACCCTGGAGATACCCATTAAGGGACCATCTCTCAGGGAAGCCAGGAAGGGTTTCGCAGCGGTCGAAGCGCCTTGGGACCCTACGGGTAAGTAGTGCGCTATATAAATGCCTATACATACATACATACATACATAAACCCATACACCAAGTGAATCAACTGCTCACACATCTATGCACAGAGTCACACACCTCCCAGGCACCCACACACAAACTCAGCCTCACATGCTAATACTTCTTTACATCTTTTTTGGATTATCATGGCTGCAAGCACTAACACATACACTGCTACAATAACATGTGCACTATCCATGCAGTCCTCTAACCACCTACACACTACTCATTCACACCATAATTTTCTCAAGGATCTTCCTATGCAGTCCTACATACACAGCCACTCCTCATACACACCTCCAATCTCCCAGCCAGTACCATATACTCATCCAATCTCTCCGTCAATACCTAAGCAGTTATACATTCACCATACACTCTCCTTGCAGTACTCTAATCATCCAGTCACTACCCATGGACTCATACAATGATCCAGGCAGTAACTCATGCACTGCTTCAATCCACCATACTCTACTCATGAAGACCTCTAACCACGTACAAACTACTGATTCACTCCTCAATTACTCAGCTAGTACCTATGCAATATAGCAATTCACCTCTCACTTCCCATGCACTCCTCCAATCACCCATCCAGCACCATGTACTTATCCAATCACTCCACCAAAACCAAACACTTATAAATTCACCATGCACTCTGATTACAACACTCTAATCATCCAGTCAGTAGCCACATACTCATGCAATGACTGCCGCAATTACTGTCCACTACTACAATCACATGTTCACTACACATGCACTCATCGAATCACTTACACAGTACTCATGCACTCCTCCAATTACCCTGCTATTATCCATGAACTCATTCAATCACGTTGCCACTTCTAAACATTCGTAAAATAACCATGCACTACACTTGCATTTCTCCAATCACCCAAATACTGTCCATACTCTCATACAATCACTCTGGGAATTTCTCTTTTTTTAACCAGAAGAAGTGGTTCCGTGAGAATCGTTTTTGTTTAAGAACAATTCATTTTTTTCTTTACCTTTTTTACTTTTTGTGTGTGTTTTTTATTTTAAAACGAAGATCAGGAAATGATCTTTTGAAGAAAAAGAAAAGTGCGTTATAAAAAAAGAAATTTACATTTATGCGCTTTAAGAGCAGCAGAGATCACATCTATACAATGTTTACCAACACAGAGCTCTGTGGTGCACTTAATGCAGCTAACAGATGCATTTAAAAATTCTGGCATTATGTGATGCATTGGTGCAGATGGAATCACAGGAGTTGAAGGTGTACCGGGGTCCTGTTGAGTAGCAGCATCCAGGTGTCTCTTCCTTTCCTCTTCTGCTGCACTCTCTGTTGTTTTTCCTGTACTGTAAGTGCATCCACCTCAGCAAAGGTTGAAGTCATAGTTAGAATCAAAATAAAGAAACACACAAAAAACTATCACTATCAAGAGAATAAGGAAACAGTTCTTCTCTCTGTGAAGGTCAAAAACTAAGGGAGATATCAGAAGGATGGGTCCTCCCTCTGTCATAATTAAATTGATTTGAATCAATCAGATTGCTTTTTTCTTTTGCTGACATTAAGTCACGTAGAGTGCGCGCACCGGTCGTGCACCCTTCATGCACCTTCGATAATCATATATATCATTATATACTATAAATGAAAATTTCTATAAACCTTTAATAAGTTTATTAGCAAAATTGTTCAGTGTAATATCATAGTCTAACTTTCAATAATAATTTTTTCAACTGTAAAAATACGCTGAAGTTGAGACTTCAGCGCAATGACTGCGCGACCCTGAAAATATAAGTGCGGGAAGAGGTTGCGCACAGTAAGCGGCTACACCGCGGATTTCCTAACTTTACTTTTGCTGAAATTATATTAAAAATAATACTTTAAAAATATTTTATAAATAAATTTAGATAAAAACACTTAAAGGAAAACTTTTTTTAAAAGTAATTTAGACATATTTCATACGTTACAAATTACAGCCAAGTCGCGATCCCAGAGCGACGTTTCAAAATGGCTACTGGAATGCACGTAACCATTGTGTAGGATGTGCAAAGGGTGCGCGACTTCTGTTTAACTAAAAATTATTCACAATTTTTATAATATATATATGTATATATAGAAAATAAAAAGAGAGGATTCAGGTACACCAAACTTACAAATTTTCTTTTTAAAAAACCTTTGAAATTTACTGAAAAAACCATGGGTTTCAGGCACATTATAGTTAGAAATTAGCATTTAAAAAACCTTTGAAATTCACTGTAAAAAACATAGGTTAGTTGGACATTTTACTCGTACAAAACCATAGAAATTCTGGCGTTATATTTAGTTCAGCTAACTATAACTCGCGCCCCGCAATGCACTGTTGATGACGTGACATATACATAATTCCTGACATGGTCAATGACATCACTGATGACATCACTAATGACATCTCAAATGACATCAGTAATCAGCTCCGCTCCCCGAGCTGTACTCTGCCCTAAAGATCACATACCCAGGGCAGGCCAATGGAACTTCTTAAGAGGATGGGGTATGCGTCTCCCTGTACCTGTATTCAGCCCTAGGAACCCTCATCGCAGGGAGCCCAATTTAGTTATTGAGGGGAGGGGGTGTCAGACTATCAAAGGATACTTCTTGCGTAGCTGCACAGGAACAGAGATGCTAGTTCCCGAATCCCTCCAGGCAATTACCCAAAGCTCGTGAACACAAGTCTTTGAATCATTACCTTAGGGGGAAGGGGGAAAGTGGATAAAATAATAAACAACAAGAGAAGAGACTTTCTTGGATGGTTCCTCTGGTCAGTCCGACCTGCAGACCGCTACTTGTTTGGGACCCTAAAAGGAAATAAGAACCGTTACTCTCAACTCTAACCCCTACTTTTCCTACTCTACCCACCTCTCCTGACTTCACCTACCATTAGCTTCCAAGAGTCTTGCCCTCTCTTCTAAGCTTCTTTTCTTGGTGTATTGTAACAGAGTTCTTTATTATTTTTCCTGTAATACAGAAATAACGTCTTTTCTTTATTAATGCTTAACTATTCTACTACTACACTATTTATTCTAATTTTACTCACTCTTTCTCTGTCCTTCTGTTCTTTTATCCTAGGTGCCTGTTTATATCTCCTCTGTCTTCTATTATCTGTAAAATGGCAATTACACAATGGGTTACTAGTGCTAACTCTTCTCTCTATTCCTATCTATTCTATTTTAATTAACTCCAACTTACTTTTCTTCTACTCTGTTCTTTCTTGTAAATTTTGTTGTCCTTTCTTTTTAAGTGTTTCACACTAATTCTTGCCTCTTTTATCTTCTAGAGGGAACATGACTGAATAACTATTAAGTCAAGGTTATGCGGCGTAGATTCCGCTTCTTAGACTATTTACAAGGTAAGTATTTACATCAGTATAACTTTTCTCCAGATTCTTTAGACTATAAATTGCTTAAATGTCACTTATCGTTTCTCTTCTTCCTCAGGTGCCCCTTAATCTGCTGCCTCACTTGTCGTTCTGCTCCTTCCGACGAGACGCTGTGTCGTCGCTTCTTCTTCGGTAAGTGTGAAAAGGGTTCAGGGGATTTCTCTCTGAGCTTGTACTCAACGGAACTACTTCAAAGGGAATTGAAACCTTCCACAGAGTTCTAGAAGGTTATTTCAATAACTACGATAACGCACCGCCTCATTTACGAACGCGGCCGTTCAAGGATAAACAAACTAAGTTTACTTGCAAGAGCTTATTAAAGCCTGCTACGGAAGTTTTCTTAAGAGCAATTAACTAAGGCCTTATTATCTTTTACGGACGTCGACAAGATGTCTCCTCACCGGGTCGATTCTCAGGTGAAGTGCGCAGATTACAGCTAGCGCGCGCCTCACCTGGACTCGGCCAGTGACAGTTCCCAAACACTAGACCGCTAACGTCGACTCCGACCTTGCGGCCATCTTGGAGTTCCGCAATTGTACTCTTTCCATCCAAGAGCCTCCAATTTGGTACGGAATTGAATTTCAGTACCTGTGATGTGAGATTACCGCTAGTTGGGAGTCTTGGGTCCTGACAGGGGGTGCACAAAAGGGGAGGCCATTAGGTCACCTGTGCCTTAACCCTCAGGATCACAACTTAATTTAAAAGGGATCAAAGCCCACCCCTCACCTTAGATTTTGTCCCAGGTGATGGGGTGGGGTCCCCGGTACACAAGAATGCTCAGGACAGAGCCACCCGCTGCTCACCCAGTATAATTGCATTTGGCCCTGGGGAGGGGTTCTCAAGGCCTTTTAAGTCTTTAGGAAAGGGCCATTTGGCCCCTTCCCTTTCGATTGTAACTGACCCCAGATAATAGGGTCTCTGGGGCAAATTAACGCTCGAAGAGGGAGGATGCTGCCCCCTCCCCTTAATATGCATATTTTAACCCCCGGGATAAGGACCAAGGGGCCCGAAGGTCAACCCTACGCTGCACATGCCAAATGCTGTGTGCGGCATGGGGTTGACATCCTGCTGAGGGTTTGGCTACATGGCCTGGTAGCAGGCCAATCCCTGTGGCCTGCTACCAGCCCAGCTGCAGCAATTTACAGATTGTGCAACCACTCCAGCAGAGGCTCAAAGTGAGACTGTGAATAGCTGGTCCTCCTCTGAACTCCCAAGGGAATGGGATAAAATGATAAAACCTGTTTTGTTTTACGTTTGTGTGTCTTTCTTAGACCACTTGATTATGGTGTAATGTGATGTCTTCTGTGTTTGTGCAAACTGTGACAATAAGGAGAACAGGTTAATGCAGCATCCTACCCCTCCTCGTCTATCACTTATCTCTCTCTAACACTCTTTCAGCCCCTACACATGACACTCAGTGTGTGTCAACTTTTTGTATTTTTTAAATGATGCGAGGGCACTGCATTAAAGAACCTCTTCAGACTTGGGACAGCCTTTGATTATTTTCGCAAAACGCGCTAAAACATAGGGGCATTTTAAGAGGAGTTAACACCTCCAGAATGTCACATGTGCGATGTTCTGGTGCCATTTAATCCTTTGCCTATTTACAAGGTGGTGTTCAGCCACTTAACGTGGCTTCAAACCACCTGGTAAATAATACCTCTATTCACGCAGCCCTTAGCTTGAAAGGTGCGTGCAATGGGTGTTGCAGTGGCCGTTCCTTCACAGCACCTATTGCTTTTTGATGCTGCCCCATATTTACAATGTTTTGTAACAGCTGGGAGATAGGTCCTGGGACGTAGGGGCAGCTGGACCATATATTACTATTTAGAACAAAAGTGCTGGCCCTACAGGGTAATTTTACAGTGCTCCTTAATTGGAGTAACAAATCAATCTTATTTCCAGATTTGTTCGGTATCATTTATTTGTACCCTTTTAATTTATGATTTTTTGCTTAGAAATTCATTTGAAAGAGAAAGACATTACATATAAACTTTACATACACTTATTCAAAAAACATTTACATATAAAAAACAGAATATTAATTTCAACATTTCATGTATACATTGCACGATATTTTATGCAGCAACAAAAATATTCAATATTCAATATTTACACTATCTTTCATTAAGAGATACAGTCACGTTCAAGTGGAGAAAAACAAATCTAATGAAAAGTGTATATATGACTGGACGAATTGCTCAATGTTCCAGTCATCCAGGGAACAATTTGCTCCTTGCTGTTATCAGTTAGATGTCTCCATTTTGCCTTTTGCCGACGCGTTTCGAACTCGCTATTTTAATTTGCGGGTTCTCATCAGGGCTTTGTGACTTTTTATCTGCAAGGTTTGTGCAAAAAGAAAATAAAAAACTCAGTCAGTTCCAATTTTAGGCTTAATAGCATCCCGTTATTGCTATATTCTTCTGATTGACTGCAAAGTGCATACCTTTAATATGAATCTTCTCAGTTCGATTAGGTTCACTTTTTCTCTTTTTATATGGTCCCTGCCCCAGTTTCTAAAGAAAGAAATACCAATATGCTGAAATCAGTTAATTGTTCCAATGTCTTGCCTGTGGTAAGTCACCAATCACTCTCCTAGATCCTACCTTATCGAGGTAGTCGCTTCTGTCTCCCGATCACTTCAAATTCGGTAAACATCCGCCAATATTACGTTATTCACAGGTGCCCAAACGGGTCCTGTATGCCTGTCTGGGGAAAGTATTTTTTTAAAACTCTGTATGTTCATTTAGCCTATTTGTATATATGAACACACACTTTAACCCGAACCCAATAAAGAGTTGGTACCTTCGCTCCCAGGCTTGGCACGCTTGTTCTCGCTGCTCTTTGTTATGGCGACTGCTGAATTCTATTTAGAGGGGTCCGTGTCCTGTCAAGGTAACAAGCACTCGGTTAGGTACCGCTTGCCACCTTCAACACATCGAAATACCTCGATCTAATCGTTATGTTTACCTACCCAAATTCTTCTGATCTGAACTGCTAGCTTCAATCACCGTGGTTTTCCATCAGTGCGCCATCTTGGACAAGGTGTGGTATTTACCTGCACCACGTGATTTTTGGAAATACGGGATATGTAGTCCATTCAGACTGGCCTCACACTAGGTGCACCATACATGTTTGGGGCGATGTTTTTTTACAATCTAGAAATTTCTGACATGGAATTCAACCCAGTCTGTATGCTATTGAATCGCAATATCAGATAGGCTTCCTTTTTTAATAAGACATCATCAACATCTTGGATTCTTTTTGTGTGGGTGATTGTATGTAAGACTGTCCATTTGAAGTCAGTTTCGGAATGACCCTTTTCTATAAAGTGTTGAACCATAGGAGCAGACGCCACTTTATTTTTAATTCGTGATCTATGTTGTGTGATGCGAGTATTATTCACATCACACAACATAGATCACGATGAGCAGCGTTGGGAGATTGGTTGGGTGCGTTAGTGCGTGGTGGGTTTCCGGAAGGTGAAGTGGATGCAACGATGGGCGGTCCAATGGAGTGCGGTGGTGTGGCTGAAGGCGACGTGGGTGCTTGAAGAGAAGATGGGGTCAAGCGTGTGGCTGGCGGAGTGGGTGGGTGTTGAGATGAGCTATCTGAGTCTGAGGTTGGTGAGGTTGTCAATCATGGTGGTGGAATTGATGTCGTTGTTGTTCTCGAGGTGGACGTTCAGGTCCCCGAGGAGGATGTAGTCTGTGGACGCGAAGGCGTGTGTACTAACGAGGTCGGCGATGGAGTCGCAAAACTGTGTTCAGGGTCTTGGGTTTCTGTAGACGAGGGTTCCTCTGAGGGTGGTGTTGGGGTCGGTGTGGATCTGGAAGTGTAGGTGTTCAGTGGTGCGGGTCGAGATTCTGAAAATGTTCCTGTGGACGATGGCGATTCCTCCTCCTCTTCCGTTGGTGCGGTCCCTGTGGCTGATCTTGTAGCCGTCGAGGATGGCTATGGCGATGTCAGGTGCCGAGGAGGGGGTTCATCCAGGTCTCCGTCAGGAAGGCGGCGTCTGGGGAGGTACAGTCCAGTTGGTCCCAGAGTTCAACGGCGGGTTTGTGGGCAGAGTGGGTGTTGAGTAGGATGCAGTTGAGGTGGTTGAGTTCTTTCACAGTGGGTGGAGTTGTGGATTGGATGCTGGTAAAGCTATAGCTCCAGCAGGTGAGGTTCCTTGGGTGCGCTTCTGGGTGGCCTGGATGCAGGTGTGCGATCGTCTAGCTGGACCTTCCTCTTTAACTTGCAGTTCTTTCCATAGGTAGCCATTTAGAGTTTCTGGTTCTAATTTAGTACCATCTTTTAATAAATGCTCCTTTAAGGGCCAGCTCTTGTCTCTGTATCCCAAAATCTTATCTCAATTGTGCAGGGGATACATATCTTGGTAACCCTTAGATCAGTTGTATCTCTCTTTCCATGGTGCTATCCAGTGTTTCTGCATCTCTGCATCTCTCCCTCTCATGGCTTCACTTCCATAGGTGATAGATGGTATAAGTTTCCCCTGTATTACCTTAATCAGCGAGGAGAAGCGTGTGCCAGAGATCTTGTGTTTTAGGTTTCTTAATGCCACAGCTGTTGCTATCTCCTCTTTTTTGTGGCTTCGAGTTGAGCAGAAAAGTTCCCTTTATTGTCTATGATGACCCCCAGGTATTTGTACTCTTGTGCAGTTTCCATCTTGCATGTTGCCAGATGCCAGTGAAAGAGTGGCTTTGTTTTGCGGATATTCATGCTCATGACTTTTATTTTTTCTTGATTGATGCTAAGTCCGTTGGCTTCTGAAAGTCGGGGGTTATATCGAGCAAGCGCTCTAGGCCAACTGGAGTCTGACTGATGAGTACAAGATGATCCACATAGAATAGGTTTGATAGTGATCGGCCTCCAAACTTCGCGGCATATGAATTGCTTTCATTCAGCCTAGCTGCTAAAGAGACTGAGGAGTATTGGAGCTAACAAACAGCTATGTTTCAGACCAGAGGTCATAGGGATCTTCTTTGTTAAGTAATGTCCTCCACCTAGTTTTACTTGCACCCAGGTGTTGGTGTGTAGGATGATTAGATGTTTTGAGAGTAGAGGTGGAATATTCTGCTTTTGAAGTTTTTACCACAGTATGTTCCTGTTTATATAATTGAAAGCTGAGCTGTAATCAAAATAAACATATGTACAGGGTTTCCTTTAGTGCAAGTGTGGCATCTATTATTAGTGAAAGGGTTAAGTTATTGGTAAAGGTCCCCATGTTCTTACACAAGCCTGTGTGATTTGGTGGTATTGCTGCGGTTTCTGTGACCCGAGTCGCTAGTTCTTGTAGTATTACCCCAGCATAGTATTTGGCATTGTTATCCAGCAGTGCTACTAACGGATAGTTTTTTGGATCGTTTCTATTGCCTTTTTTGAAAATCGGGGAGAAAATGGAGCCCCTCCGTGATGAAGGTATCGTTGATACGTGCAGAATTGATTCACAAATCAGTTTTAGTGCATTTGCCCAATATGCAAGCTCCCTCTCACTTGCCTTTGGAAATTCTTTTGCAAATTTGATTGCTCGTAATTGGTAATAGCTATTTCGATGTAGAAATGGAGTCGATTTAATGCGATGATACTTCCAACCTGATCGAAGGTGTATTTGTGCATATTTGAATTCCTGGATCTCTATCGAAGTGTGATTGGAGGGAAGTTGACCAAGCTTCTTCAGTCACTTGTGAAATAATACCTAGGCTCGATGGATTAGCTAAAGTGTTAATTATTTGCCAAAAGCGCGAGTTGCTGTTGGTCTTGAGGTCATGCAGCCATTTTGCCCACAGGGTCTCTTCTGTTTCTTTTTTTTGTTTACATTTATTTTATTTGTTGTTGTTGTTGTATGACTTTATTTGATATACAGATATCATAAAAGTGTACACAATCAATTCATCATATTAAACCATCCAATGTTAAAAGAAGAAGTGATGTCGCTTTGTCATACAAACAGTACATAAAGGATGGGATGTACTTAAAACAAGTTATAAAAAATATAAAACATTCCTTAAAAAAGACTGTACAAGATTAAAAACAATCCATATAAAAATAGAGGCCACAACAATGACGGGGGACATTACTAAAGTTCCTGGATTTGTGCTTTGTTCGCCCCGAGGAGCTTAGTTCTTGTCAGCCAGGCACATCCCAAGTATTTGGCTGTCCCACAGATTACACTAGGGATGGAGGTCTCTGTTGTTAAAGTACGCAGTACCTCCCTATTTTTCTTGGATCCCAGATTGGAGCAGCTGGGTTTCAGCCATTTTCTTCTCGCCTGTTTGTACGCCGGGCAGGCAAAAAGAATATGGGGAATGGATTCCATAGGGGAAGCACAACCCGGGCAACTGCTGTCATTCACCTTCGTGTGTTTCCACCCTACTATGAAATCATTCAGTGGGAGAGTACCGAACCTCAGCTTCAAATAGAGTACCCTATCTCTCAGGGATTCGATAAAGTCAAGAAAGGGTTCCAGTTTGGGGGTGAGCTTGTGGTCCAGGAACTTCTCCGTCAGGGTACCATGATTCAGATTTCGTGTGACTTCTATGGAAACCCACTCCCAATAGGCCTTCTTAACTGCTTGTTTTGGCGGCGGAGTCTGGCTCTCCCAAGCCTCTGCCAGTCCGATGTCTCCCACCAGCTGTTTCAATTTAGATACCCAAGTTATCTTGTGGTCTGTGTCTAGTCAGACTAGTTCAGTCAAGGCAGAGGCGTAGTTACACATTTCCGGGGTCCTTCTGAGGTGTACCCAGAATAGTAAGCGGCGTAACCTTGCTATTTTGTTTATTGGATGTTTCCCGTAGTCATAATGGAGGGGGACTAGTGGGGTCGATGGAGGGAGCGAGACCAGATCTCTAAAGAACTTATTCTCCGATCTCACTAAGTCCATGGTGTTCTCGAATCCCCACAGTTCCACCCTGTATAGAGACAAGGGCAAGGCTTTTCCCTCGTAGACCTTAATGGCAGGAGCCACAGGTCGGTGTGGGAAAGACACTAGTGTCTTGCGATGGCCCCCGGCACGCGTTTGTGATTAAGGAGCATTTTTGACAGATAGGAGTTCCACTTCATCAAGTTGTTGACCCGTACACCCAGATAGTCGAAAGCTTCGACTAGTTCTAATGGAGAGTCATCAACTTGATGGTGTTTCTAAATCTTTACGATGGTGCCAGTGCCATTAGCTTGGTTTTGGTTGCATTTATACACAAGCCTCTGGAGTCACAGAACTGGGTAAAACGATCTAATAGTTTTTGTAAACCCATCGGGCTTTTAGAGATCAAGAGGGTATCATCTGCAAAGAGCAGCGTGGGTGATTTTTCCCCTGCCAGGGTTGGTGCGTCGGCTGGGTCCTCCCACAGATGGTCAACCACCCCATTAACAAAGAGGGAGAACAGTGTCAGGGCCATAATACAACCCTGGAATACCCCTCTCTCTACCGCTACCCTCTCGGTCAGTTGGCCCTGGCAGCCCCACCTAACTCTGGCATAATTCCCCTCATGGAGGCGTTCGATGAGATCCAAAATCAGAGGGGGACTGCCTAGGTCAGACAGTACCTACCAGAGCTTGGCACGAGGGACCTGGTCGAAGGCTGTTCTTAGATCAATAAATGCCAGATAAAGGCTGCCTTTCTCGATTGTTACAGATTTCCAGTAGATCGCAAAGAATCTAATCTAAAGACCTGGTCCACCGTGCCAACCCCCTGTCTAAACCCTGCCTGGAAGTGTAACAGGACATCATCCTCATCTATCCATGTCCTCAATCTCATGAGGAGGACCCTGCCAACCACTTTCTGCACTACATCGATTAAACTAATCGGTCTGTAGTTGGCAGGATCCTCCCTATTCCCCTTTTTGGAGATGGTCACTACCTCAGCGCCCTTCCAGGAGTCTGGAACTGGGTGTCCACTCGCAATGAGATTCAGTACCCGGAGGATAAAGAGGACCCAAAGATTTTTTCGTAGAGTAGTAAATCGCCTGGAAGGCCGTCAGGACCCGCTGCCTTGCCTGGCGCGATGCTAGCAATAGCCAATAGTACCTCCTTGTGCCCAAATGTCTCCCCCGGATTAGGGGTCTCAAAGGTAGCTAAGCGAGTCCCCTGCTCTGGCGATGTGTTCCCTACCCCACCAGAATACAATCCATAGAATTGATCAAACCATTGGCGACCTGTTATGTGGTTGGGTATCGGCTCTGCTCCCTTCCTCGTGCTGATGTTAATAAGCTCCCAGAATGTGGTAGAATCTTTCAGCTGGGCAGCAGATTTAAGCTCCTGCCAGTGTGTTTCTTCCCAAAGGCGCTTCGCTTCATCTGTGGTCCTATAGTAGATCTACCTTGCTGATGTTATTTTAGTATGATCTTTTGCTCTAAGGGCTAGTGATAAGTCCTGTCTCCTTTCCCTACATAAAGCAGAGTATCACAGGTTTGTTGCTTGTGGGGAGTGGGCTTTGCGGCCCCCATTGTCTTTTGTACAAAAGAACTCCCCTATCTTTCCCGTGGTCTCCTGATAAATCTTGGTAAACTTAGAATCCTGTGTGGCCATTGGAGTGGTGCTGGATAAGGGATCGAGCTCTAAATCCTCTGCCCCAAAAGATCCCTAATGTTTTCCAGTGTCTGGCCCTGCTTTGCAACCATGTGCCACCTAAGGCGGCGTTTGCAATTTGAAGGCAGTACCTCCCTTGTCGACAGCAGCGGGGTTCTGCCCACCTCAATAGATGTACTGGCTGTCGCTCAAGTAAGTTGCATAGACAGAGGGTTGTGATCGCTGTCGAGGCTTGGAATAACCTCCATGTCGATGAGATCAGCCCAAAGACCCACGTCTAGCAATATATAGTCAATGCGGGAGGGGGAACTGATTCTGTTGAAGGTATATGCTCCCATGGGATCAGAACGGGTCCTGCCAGTGGCTGCCCTAATATTGTGCTCCAAGGTCAAAGCGTTAATTTGGATGGCTCTTTGGGACCATCTCTTTATTGGGGCTAAATTAAGTGGCGGAAAGGCCCATTTAGAGTCCTCGTCTCCAATACCCAGGATGTCTTCACCACTCATGAGTTCGAAGGTACAGTTAAAGTCGCCTGCGACAATGATCCCTGCATCGATGGTAATGGCCAACAGCTCTGTGTCTAAAACTGTTAGAGTGGATGGAGCACCTGGAGCACCTGGAGACCCTCTAGCATAGATATTAAAAATCTCCAAGCGGGCAGCGTCTTTAACCCCTCCAATGGTTAAATGGAAGATATCCTGAGATGGGGTATTATCTTTGGATACCAACCAGTTCAACCCGATGTTTACCCAGATAATGAGCCCCCCCAAGGGACGTCCTCTGCCCGAGCTGGTCGCGGGGATATGATATGTAGTAAACCCCGGCATGTGGAGGGGGGCCAGGCTCCATGTCTCCTGGAACAAGCAGATGTCATATTTACCAATAAATTTGTTCCATTCAGGAAGAGCTGAAGTTTTTTTTGTAGCCCCGCTATGTTCCAGGATATCAACTGGATTACCCCTGCGGTTTTAGTGCTGGAATCGGCTTCACTCGCCACGCCCCTCCCCGGTATGCCAGGGTTATCAAGTGTAGTCTCCCTAGTTGTCTTACATGCTGCGCCTCCTAGCCCTAACTGACCAGGACCCACAACTTTGCCTCCTGTTGGGTAGATCTCGGGAACCGGAGGGAAATCATCTAGCCGCTCCTCCTCTAGTCAGTCGACTTGGCACAGCCCGGAGCCCCCCACCTCCCGGGCCACTGACCAAAGCGGGAACCGGCGGATCTGGATAGATGAATACCCAGGGGGAGATGTTCTAAACTCAAGGGCCAGTAAGTTCTCTGCTATCATGGGGTCAAAGAACTGAATCTCTATGCAGTCGGTCTTAGAATCGGACATTGTGACCCGCCTCACTGAAGCCATATCCTCCCGTATGATGGATCTGCATCCCCTTGTGTGCCTCAACCAATGTATTGCTATGTTGTGAATAGACTCACTACTTTCATAGCCCCCTGCTATGGCCAATCTTGGGACCTGTGTCATGTAAATTGTTGGCCTAATGATGGGGTGACGAGGTAGGTCGCCTTGTAGGCATGTGTATGTAGGTAGCCTATTCATAGCTGGGTTGGGGTGGCCAAGGAATGATTGCCCACCCTGGGTGGAGCCTGTCCTATATAGCACCCTTTTAGTACGCTAGGTCTCACGGAGTCAGCATATGTCCTAACAATGGGGGGTAAACTGTTTTTCCTCACATGGCCCTGTGTGCCATGGGCCAGTAAGGGAGGGAGATTGGATGGAACACCCCTGGGTTGAACTGACCCGGCATTTTTGGCTGTTGTAATTGGCTCTCGAAGAAGGGATGGAACGGAAGCAGCTGGCAGTGCCACTTGACCGGCCATTAGGCCCTCCACCTTGACTCCTAAGGATGCCACTAACTTTTCCAGCTCTCGAATCCTCTCTAGTAGCTCAATCTTAGAAACCCCACACAGATTACAACTAGCATGGTTGTCTGTAGTTGCCTTGTCAAGGTGACCCCCCAGTGGCAATGGGATAACATCTACGGTTTCTGGGTCGAGAGGAGCAAACCTATTCGAGCAGGGTACCAAGGGGGACAAAACCTGATCCCGCTCTGACCCCTCGGGAGATTCTGCATCTGAGACTATTTTAATAATGGAGGTTGGGTCAGAGCCATTGACTGTGTCCCATTCGCATGCCCCCTTCCAAGAAAGCAATGTACCTAGTAAGATACTTAATGTACCATTGAGATTAGCTCATGCGCTCACCAACAATAGACTAATTCCAAGGCACATAAGTTGGGGAATGGATAATCATGCGGGGCTCAGTCTTTGGAGCAGAATATTTCATGCGTGCAAAAATCACAGTCCTGATTTTAGCATTAGCTTTTCATTTTAGCCTTTTATGTATTTATTCTTTTTTATATACAAGATTATGTATTTATTCTTTTTTATATACAAGAATTGCTTCATTGTTGATTTTACTGTAATGATTTTAATTAATTACACAGTCAATAAAAAAATTGTCAAAATGGGTCAGAGCGTAATTTGGGCGGAGCTCGGGTAGTGTACTCAACGCTTGCACAGTGTTTGTGGGAATTTTTCTTTGAAAACATAGAGAGAATTAATCTTCTTCGGGCCAAGTGCAAAGCCTCATCAACCTCACGCGTGGCACTGCTCGCGATCTCGGTACTACTGCGGCCTAAGACCTCTTCACAATCATTAACTATTTCTTCTATTCTTGTCAGCACACAGTTCATCGCTGCATGGGGCACTTTCTTAGCTTTTTTCCCTTTTTTGTTTGTGGCTACCCCCACCCGCCCTCCATGGCCTTCCTTTTTCCCATAACAATGAGGTAACAAAAGGAAAGGTTCGATTAGCATGAACAAAGCCTCGTTATCAGGGCAAACAAACAAACACTCCCTTAGAGTGGAATTGGGTCCAGCGGGGAGATAGAGTTCAGACAGCCCCTCTGCTGGCAATTATAGATGTACAGTACCTTTTAAGGGCTTGATGAGGCAGATGGCAGATGTAAGAGGGGGGGCCCAACCTGACCCCCTTCGGCCCCCGACGGCCACAGATGGCCCGCCCTTTGCCCGGGCTTAGCCCGGCGCCAGCCCGTGCGCGTCCCGCGTGGCCGGAAGAGCTAACCGTTTATATCCTCACCGGAGGAAGGGGGAGGGGCATGCAGTCTGGTTGTGGCCCCCGCTGACACCTGGGGGTAAGGGTTCTCTGGATACCCATGCGCTGGCTGTCCTTGCAACTCTGAGCCCATAGGCGAAGCGTCTTCCGCGAAGCGGGAGGCACGAGCAGTAGTTAAAGCCCCCGGAGGAAGGGGGAGTGGCATGCAGTCTGGTCGTGGCCCCCGCTGATACCTGGGGGTTGTAGGTGCTCTGGTTACCCGTGCGCTGGCTCTCCTTGCAACTCTCAGCCCCTCCATGGTGCGTCTATTTTATTTGTTTTCAGAACATGAAGCAAAACACCATACACGACAAACACGTGCTTTGGTTATTATATTGAGGTCAACCTAAGGGACTTCCGCGTGTAGCTAGAGTAAACAAAGAGCAAGAGAAATACCCCCCTCCCATTCCCCTTCCCCCATTCTAGCTATTAAGTGGATTAGGCCGGTACTGTGGTCTATTGAGTCCTCAACAGTCGGTCAGCGCTGGTGGATAGATCCTAACGTTGTTCATGCTTGACCAATTCTGCATGTGTAGGTGGGTCCGCCAGTCCTAACAGTCGCAAGTACTTGGGGCAAGTAAGTTCTGTATCCCAAAGTCAACAGTTTTAGGAAGGGTTCCCAAAGGTCTTGGAAGGAGGCACCTGGGTTTCCTTTGAGATAGTGAGATTTTCTCCATCCCAAGTATGCCCCACAGTCTGTGGAGCCATTCCAGGTGGGTCGGGGTGCTCATCGTGCCCCAGTGGGAGAGGATATTTTGCAAGGTTGCCCCCAATGCTAGTGCCATTTGTCTGCCCCTCTGCGCCTTTAGTGGGAAGTGATTGAATTGGGGAGACCCAAGAGAGTTTAAACTACAAGACAGGGAATTTGTGTGTCGAAATGGGAGTTGATATTATTGATTACCTGTTTCCAATAGTCTGTTCGAGAAGGGCAGTCCCATAACAGGTGGGTAAGGGTACCCTGCGAGCCACAGGCCCTCCAGCATTGGGGGTTTTGAGAAAGATTGCCCTTATGAAGCCGGGGAGGAGTTAGGTACCAATAGGTCACAATTTTCGTGGCTGTCTCGATAGATACTATGTTTCGTGCTGTGTGTGGGGCTTATAGTATATGTCTGACCACTCTTTTGGTGGCAATTATCTACCGAGTTCCCCCTCCGATCATAATTGACCTGGGGATTTCCCGGCGCCGGGGACGTGCTTGATGAATTTGGAAAAATCTGATATCAGGCGAGTGTCTGTGTGCCTCATGAGTAGCCACTTCTCAAATGGTGTGAGATGTCTCTCTGCCCCCTCTCGCACCTCGGAGTGCAGCACCCGGTGCCAAATATGTAAGTAGTGGTATCTTTCTGTCTCTGGAATGTCCTTTAGAGCACTGGCCATCCTTGGTCCTGTATGTGAACCCCAACAAGTCCAGCCCTGGTGTAAACTCTGGGTTGTACACTATGGGCATGATCGGAAACGGGAAGGTCGTAAGTCCTCGAGAGCTGACTACTTTGTCCCATGCAAGGAGGGTGGGGCAAGACACCTTGGAAAGGTATAAGTTCCGAGTTCTGGTAGCTTTAGCAAGGAAGGGGACCCCCACAGGGGCTTCCTGGCGAGGGACCTATCCATAAACAGCCAGTGTTTCTCGGAGTCTGGTCAAGACCACACAACCAATGCTCGCCGCTGGACCGCCCGCCAGTAGGCCTCCAAATTAGGGACTCCTAAACCTCCCTTGACGGGGTCTCTATAGCTAAACTATTTACGCAATCGGGGTCTCTGGTCCCACCAAATGAAATGCTCTATGTCCCTTTGTAATGAAAGTAGGACACCCCGACAGGGGAACCAGTAGGAGCGTCTGGAATATGTATATTATCTAAGGGAGTATGGTCATTTTTATTGCCGCAATCCAGCCCAACCATGACAGCGAGTGGCGCCTCCACTTCCGAAGGCAATCTCGCACTTGCCATAACAACGTTGTGTAATTCGTCTAGTTAATTTCTTGGATACTGGCCGAGAGCCGCAGGCCCAAGTAGGGAATTGTACCTTGTGCCCGGTGGCTCCAGCAGGACCGCTGCAGCACTCCCAGGGTGTCGGGGCTAAGAGATAGATTAAGAGCTTGCGGCATGTGCACATTAGCCTTGAAGCCGCACACCAAAACGAACCTATAAATCTTCGCTAGACGGGAGGGGAGGGATTCCCGGGGCTTCTCCAATGTGCCCATCACATCGTCAGCATATAGACTGAGTTTGTGCTCTTAACCACTGAAGTGCTCCCCTGTGATGGAGGAATCCTCCCTAATCCAGTGAGCCATGGGCTCCATATACAGGGCGAACAAGAGCAGTGACAGGGGGCATCCCTGTCTTGTCCCCTGTTGGATGGGGAAGGAATTTGAAACTAGACCATTCACCCGCATTGAGGCGGTGGGTTTGGTGTAGCTGCTAAGCACCCAGACAATAAAACTCTGTGGCAAGCCAAAGTGGGCTAGAGTCGCTTTAAGGCACACCCAATGCACCCTGTTGTATGCCTTGTCTGCACCAATAGAGAATATCATACGTTCAGCTGGAAAGTTTTCGGATTTGTCCACTAGGTGTAAAAGGCATTTCATAATATTGGAGCATTGACACCCAGAAACAAAGCCAGACTGACCTGGGTCTATCAACCCAGGTAAGTGAGGGGAGAGTCTCTGTGCTAAAATCCCAGTGAAAATGTTTAGGTCCACTTTGAGGAGGGAAATTGGACCGAAAGAAGTGCATAGTTGTTTTTCCTTGCCTGCTTTAGGAATCACTGTGACTAGTGCTTCCAACATTGATGGTGGAAGAGGGCTAGAATCCCCAATGGAGTTGTACACCCTCACCTGCAGCGGGCTAATATTGTACAGAAGGTTTTGAAAAAGGCAGAGGAAAATCCGTCCGGACTTGGGATTTAAGCGATTTCAATTTGGATATGGCTTAGATGACCTCCTCTATCCGAAAAGGAGTTCTGAAGTCTTCCACCTGACTCTGGACTAGTTTAGCAGTGGACACCCCATGCAGGTATTGGGGTGGACCTTCCTCAGGTAATTCCTGGGCCCCGTGTAAGGGTGCATAAAACTGTCAAAATGTTTCGGCAATCCCCTGATCAGAGGTCTGTTCCTGTCCTGTCTGATCGATTACCATGGGGATTTGGGATGACTGTTGTTGCGCCCGTAGTCTACTGGCTAAAAGCCTCCAGCTTCTATCCCCCCCCACGTAAAAGGCATGCCTAAGTCAGGAGGCGTCATTTTCAGCTCTGTCCGTGACCAGGCCTGCTAACTGGGCTCTCATTGCTTTGAGTTGTTTCCAGACCCTGGGTGCGCCAGCTCTATGGTGGATGCGCTCTTGTTCTACTCCAGTGCTCGAGAGTTGCTCCCTTTTCTTCCTCCTAATCTTGTTATCAACTGCGGAAATACCTAGGAGCTCCCCTCTGACCACCACCTTCAAGGCCTCCCACAGGATTGCTATCAAAGTATCTGGAGTGTCGTTAATGGCTAAATAGTCAATTATGATTTTGAATAAGGAGGGGCACTGCAGCATCATCTCTCTAATGCACCAAAGATGACGGGGTCATTGGTGGTGTAAGGAGTACAACACACGCGCTGGGGAGTAGTCTGACAGAGGACATGGAAGGATCTCCACCACCTGTGTCTCTTGGGTCAGCGTGTCTGATGTCAGTATGTAGTCAATTCTGGCGTACGTTTTATGGGAATGTGAGTAGAAAGTATACTCTCTAGATGGTGAGTGGTGTAATCATCAGACGTCCGTGAGCCCCGCTTCTAAAAGTAAGTACCTTCCTTTGCAAGTTAGAGCCCCAGCCTGCCCACTGCGCTGGGAAGACCAATCCATCTCATTATCGAAAGTCTCCCCCCAGGAGTAAGGATCTGTCCGGGAGGCTAGACAGCTCATGAATTGCCTCCCAGAGGAACCCCTCCTGTCCATCGTTGGGGACATAAACTGTGGCTACCGTAAAAGTATGTTACCCCAGTGTGAAAGTGTGAGCCAGGAGTCTACCCTTGATTTCAGCCTGTTTATGCCCAAGTTTGCCCTGGAACCTAGCGGAGACTTGTATGGCCACCCCTGCTGTCTGAAAGACCAGGATGAGAACAGTTGGTGAGGAAACACCCTTGATCATAATCTGTGAGTGTCCTGTGGAAGGAGTTGCGTCTCACGAAGGAGACATTGGTGGGCATCTAAATTTTCTAAAAAGGACAGGACTGCTTGCCATTTATTTGGATTGTTGAGGCCTTTACCTTGAGTGACAAAATTGTTATGTCACCCCTCATTATAGAAGGTGTCAAGATGCTCACCCTGGGGTACAGTGCATCCACGCCTGTCTGGGATTTCCAGTAATTACCCTTGCCTATGGATCTCAAGTGTTTTCCATTTGTGGAAGGAGGAGGAGAGGACCCCATTACCCCTGGAACAGAACAAACAAAATATAACTGTTACTTACAAAGTACATAACTGTCCTGGGTTGTAAACCCCATGATGAGGCATAAGATGTGCAGCAGGAGCCTCCCCCCCCCGCCTGAATCCCCTTTCAGAGACCCAAAGAAACTGCTACATCTTCTCATCCAGGTGGTGCCAATTCTTGCATTCTTCCGTCTGCAGGAGCGGAGTCCTCCTCTAGTGTTGCGATAACAGCTTTCCGTTCTTATGCCATTGTCTCAGGGTCAGGGCTGAGGCATGTAAGGTACTTTTACACCGGTCACCATCTTTCTGCTCCGCCGCATGGACCCCCGGTGTCCACCCGTTTTTGGGGCTTTCTCGTCGTCCTCGAGCAGATTGATTAGCAATTTGGATTCCTATACGAAGCGGATGTGATGGAGCTTGCCCTCCCACTTAAAGATTAACATAAAGGGGTGTCCCCCAGAGTGGGAAATGTCCTTTGAGTGCAGGAAGGCCGTGGCAGACCTGCACTCTCTTCTTTCTTGCAGAGTGGAGACCGCTGGGAATCCTGAACACATGTTAAGATGTCTGGTGGGAGCCACAGCTGGTCTCTTAGGCCCAACCCGATGGTTCCAATCTAGTTTAATCTGTTGCTCCGGAGGGGTACCCAGTATATGTCGGAAGAGCTCCTCCTCGAAGGCTTCTATGTCCTGTCCCTCCACGCCCTGAGGAATCGCCCGGATTCAGGAACAATTCTCGAGGCCCTCCGTGTGGGCCTGGAGGTCCATTTGCTTGTCTTGAAGGCGGGGGACCTCCTGCTGATCTCCTTGTCTCTTGTCAATGCCTGCGTCTCCAATGTGCCCACCCTGTCATCAACCGGGTCTATATCTTTTTGCAGCTCCCGAAGTTCCATGTATTTGTCTTTTTTCATGGCATTGAATTCCCCTTTCAGCGAAGCGAAGAGAGACTCGAGGAAGCCACGAGTGACCGGCTCCTCAGTGTCGCGTTACTTGTGTTCTGATGAATGTACACCCAAGGATGGTATCGTTTCAGCTCCTCTAGCGCTGGTTTTGAGGAAGAGATCCTTAACTGATCTCTCCTTCTTGGCTTTATTAGCCGCCATGGCTGCAAAACCCCACTTCCCTTCTTGTGGCTAAATTCTGAGGGAGTTGGTTGGGGACTTAAGGTGAAAGGGCAGCAAAGCCTGCAGGGGGAAAGGGAGGGCACCAATGGCCCGCACTCACCAGGAATCCCCTTTTCAAGCCAAGCCCTCATGTCTCCAGGCCACACCAAACACTGTCCACTCTTCTGCAGGGGGACGGCAGTCCATGCCGGACAGCTTGCTCGATCACACCGGACTCACGGCCTATCCGACCTCTAGCTCCTACAAGCCCACAAGGCCCATTTAAGGCTGTCGATAGGCCTATCTCCAGGTCATATTGCTCCCAGTGATTCTTCTCAGAATCGCCGGCACTGCACCTTCCCAGGCCACTGCTCCTCCGTTATACCTAAGGGCCTAAATTAATGCGTGTCTCTGGAGAGGGGCCACCGGAGTCAGCTCTCAAGGGCTCCACACACCTCAGCGCCCGGAAGTGGGCAGCACCGTTGCTTCTGTGCCATTTGTGCCCACTTTGAGCATTATACACTACAGGTGCCTGCTCCCTTTCTATCTTTGCCCCACCGGGGCTCCACCGCCAGCGATAACAGTTCAGCAGGCACAGTTTTTTTGCGAGGGTCGGTCGCGGAGGAAGGGCGGAGGGGGTCTGTCTCCCCAATGGCTAGGCTCACCTACTCCGGGGTCTGCCGCACTGCAGCCTGCGCTGGCCTCTGAGGCCTGGAGTTCTGCCCCTACATCACCAGAGAGTCTCCGGACCTTGACGGGGCCAGCATGCTTCACCAGAGACAGCTCGTTGCTAACGAACTGGCTCATTTGTGCTGGAGGACCGCTCCGCCACACCAGGACTACCGGCTCTCTTCACTACCCAGGTGAATGTTGTTCATCACCCCAAGCCGCCTGTGTGGGCTTGCAGCCAAATCAGGAGGCCATGCACAGCCTGCCTCAGCCAGGCGGCTCGGGCTACAGTGATGCCGTTGCAGCAGGGACAAGCTTCCTGTCACCCGCGCTACTCCACCGCTCCTCTCCCGGGCCCAGCGGGTTGCAGGGGTGGTCACCGGGCTCATTGGAAAGTTATCTGCTCTTTCCCAGGTCTGCAATCAAATGCTAAAGGACTGGGGCCCAGGCGACAGGCCAGAGCGGTGAGCAGATACGTCCTGCTCAGCCACCATCTTGGCCACGCCCCCTCTGTTTCTTTTTTAAGGCACCAGGTTAGTTTCCTGCATGTGGCTTTTAATTGCCTCAGTTCACGCAAGGCATGGGGTCAGGACTGCCTTTTTTTAATTTCCGAAGTGCACGTTTTATGGATGCTTTGAGATGTTTTACTCGTGCTTTATTTCCAACTGTGAAACTGGGGGATCTATTTTGAGGACGAACAATACTCATGTTTTGTTCCGTATTTGTTTTGTGGATTTTTAGTGAATGTCTCCCAGCTTTTCATTGTGTCAAGCTCTGCTACTTGAACTCCTCTGAGAAGTTGCTTTGCATGAGCCAAAAGGCCTTCCGGGGTGTCTGTTTTGAATTTTACTCTTTTCTCATTAGCTGTGTACTGTAGCAGAGTACATTTGTTGACTGTGTTTGTGTTGCCAAGGTATTTATCGTGGCTTCTTGAGGCCGGTGATCGCTGTGGTCTAGAGTTCCGATGCGGTAATCCTCTACTTTTGAGAACATATGGCAGGAGATGAAAGTGTAGTCGAAATTTGGGCTTGCTACTGCATGATGGAATGTTGCTGCTTCTGGACGATCTCCTGGCAATCTACCATTTAGTGCGCTGAAGCCCATCTGCTCTAAGGTCGCAAGAAGATTCTGTACCATTTTAGAGTGTCTTCCGTGAGTGTTATTTTCTTGTGGTGGTATGTCTCATGCAAATGGGTCCTCATTCATGTAGTTGTCTTTGACTGTCTTGCTAAACATGTATAGGTTGAAGTCCCCAGTGATGATCTAGCTGTTTAGTTGCTCCTCCATTAGTATTTTCATCAATTCCTCCCCCAACTGGTGGCTGCCTTTGGTTTTATCGTGCTGGTATAGGTATACATTTATTAATATCATATGTTTGTTTTTGTTCACCCCCTGTGTCTTAGTTCTAAGTGCCTGCATTGGGTTGGGGGGTGCTAAGTTGTAGGGCAATGACTCCACTCCGTAAAGGCTTCTTATAGAGCTGTAGGTGGCAAGGCCCCCCTTACTATGGCTAAATGTGGCGCTCTTTGTAGCTGGTGAATGGTGAGAGTTGAATTCTTGCAGGTCTGTTGGTAGTTCACATCACGTTTCCTGCAGTGAGATAATGTCGAATTTTTTTAAGTATAATTGCAGTTCCAGGTCCATGGTCTTATCTCCAATGCCGTTGATATTCCAGGAGCAAAGTTTCAGAATGTTGTAAAGTGCCCAGAGTCCTAAAACCCCCAAAAAAGGGTCAAAATCAGGAGGCCAAAAAGCAGAACGTCTGGGAATAAACCCAATGAAAAAGCCAGGTCTAACAGAAATGCATTTTGACCTGTGTAAAATTGCATCTGCAATTATATCTGTCCATCAAAGGGGAGGTCATGAGTATTGCATTAGGCCATAACATTACAATAATTAGCATATGTCTCGTCCTGCCCCCCTTTAGTAGGTCTACAGTCCTGCATACTCTAAATAGAATGGACAGGATACATGTTTAGTTAACATTCTACACTGCAAACTCTAAATTAGGGCATAGGTCTTCGTCTTCTTAATTTATTACACTGCAAGCAGCAAAAGAAAAAGAAGCAAAATATGGACATTAAAAAGGTGATATTAATTAGCTGCTGTGCATATATTGATTCTTGGCAATGTCAGAGGCAAACATAAAGTGTTATTAAGGATAAATTATGAAATAAAAAGGTGAAAAATGAAAAAATATCACAGCTCATGTGTAATAGCTTGAAAATAATAAAGAGAACGATGAAAAAAGAAACCTGAGATCTTATTAAATTCAGTTAATCAAGTTGAATATTGACTTTGAAAACAGCAAACCTGAACACAGTATCAGTAACGTTCCGAACTCAATATTTTTTAATCTAAGGGAAGAAATATATCGCTCAGTAGCAGGACGGCACTGTCATCTTGTTCAATTAAATTTCTTTATTAGGTTGTTGAAAAACAGCCATACATTAAAAAACAATAAAATATCAAAAGCAATAATCACAAGATAATACTAAAAGTTAGCCTTGGCCAAATCCAATATTTAATATAATGATAACAGCATACTAAATGAATCTTCATACCTATTTATTCACATCATACATCTCTCATTTATCAGTGGGCAAAGTCTTCTCTCTACGTCAGCATCTGCAATGCGTTTTTCCTTACATGCTGGTTTAGGACATTCTTCATCACACATAAGGTTCTCTTTTTCACTAATGCTTTACATTCAGTGTAGTTTTAATTGTATTTGCAATTAACCGACCATCCGCTTTTTTGCAGGCTTTATTTTCCTAAGAGTAAAATATATAAAACACTTCTCTACAATGTGTGAATCTCATGTTATCTAAGACATTTATTAAACGCTTATGATAACATTTGAAAACAGACAAACTGTAGTGCAAAACAAAGTTGTTGGTTTAGCAGAAAAGATTTAAAATTGGCAAGTCTAGCAAAAATAAGTCCTGTTAAAAACTAGCTTTTAAAATGCCTTGAAGGCATATTATCAACACAAAGCAACTATTTTACGATTAAATTAATTATTTAAGAGATAGCTTATCTTAAACTGACCGACTAATGAGTATCCCTGATTCTGACTAACTGGTATCTAACCACATTCTTGATACACCCAACTGGAAGGAAGCCTAAATACATAAAATGTCCCATGTAAGAAATAAGTGGCAGTATGTGTGGGAGCCCAAGAGGCCTTGAAGTGAACGTGTTCATCATCACAGTTTAACTCCTTCCCTGCGCCGCTTATTCCGCTGCGGCGTGGGGGGGAGCTAGGGGGTGGGCGTGGCACTCCGGTACTTATGACGGTTCTACGCCATCATGAGTCGCGGACAGCGGGTGCTCATGACGACGTGGAGCTGTCAGGACCCCGCCCACTCATTAATTCGCCCACACAGGCAGGCAATTAGTGCCACAAGGGCGGAGCGGCAGCGGCATGACGGCTACACGTTGTTATGAGCACACGCCCCCATGACTCATGACAGCGTGGAGCCGTCATGAGCACCCAAAGGGTTAAAGATCAAATTGGTTTGGAATGGCTTGTCTATGGAAGGCATGCCAAGATAATGTTAATAATTAACCTACTACAGGGTAATTGAGTTCCAATTGACCGGCTCAAATTGTTGTTGATTTTTACCAAGAAATTGTAGCATATTAATGTTATATACACTTGACCCTCGTGGTACTGGGGCGGACTCTGAACAGGAACTATGTTATGTGCGGGGAGGTGTGAAGGATGTGGGTATGTATGAGATACTACATAGTGTGTGAGAGTATGGAGAGGAATAAAGAAGTATTTGACTGCAGCTCCTTTGTGATGTATTTCATTTGCATGCTCCAGGTCTGGGGAAGATGCTACATCTAGTAACTGTACAGCAAACTGCTTCTGTGTGCAATGTGTGCCTCAAATCGATGCAAACCATTCTGAGACTGGTACAAATGAAGTCAAAGCCCTTCTCCAGCCCATACACAGCAAAAGAAGAAAGGGAAGGTCCTACAGAAGAGCACATTCAAAATGCCCGCCAAAACTGCTGGTGAAGTGTTCAACTGTAACACTGCACTTTGTCTCAAATACAGAGGATTTGCTTAAATGAAGCATAAAGATAATGGCGCGACAACCAAGTACGAGAAACAGAGAATTTAGTCGCTGGCACAGATAAGTGAAGCATTTTATAACCTCAGATCGGGTGTGGTGACCTAAGTTTAAGCATAAGGGTTGTGCTTGTAAAAGTTGCAGAGGCTGTCAGGTACAGCGAAAGCTGTCTGAAAACGTGAGATCAATGACAGAAAAAGAGAGCATGAAATACAATGCAGCCATGTTCCTGAAGCCACCACCACCCTTTGACGCTTCTAAGAAGCAGAACACTGGTTCCAGGTGGGCTGCGTGGATCAAGACATTTGATGACTTCATAGATGCACCAGAAGATGATGATGAAAAGAAGATCCTCAAACATTTCAAAAACCTTACCAGTGATGGAGTTAAAGGATTGCTAAAGAAAGTTCGTGAAACAATGGGCAAATTTGTTGAAAGATACACTCAATAAACATTGCAAATTCTGTGATTTCACCGACAAAGAAACCATTTATTTTAGAGTCATTACATGCTGCCTTTCAGATTCTTTTACAAAGCTCATGTTGAGATAAACCCACAGCTTGGAGAAAATGCTGATATCTGCAACAGCAGAGAATGAAGAGACCGAATGTCTGCTGATATGGAAGCAGGAACATCCCAAAATGAATCGGACTTGACTGTAAAAAGCAAAGAAGGGCAAACGGCAAGTTGCACGTAGGTCAATGTCATCAAGGGAAGCAAAGCTATGCTTCCATTGTGGATTTTCATTTCCCCATAAAGGTAAGTGTCCAGCCATAGGACAAGTCTGCAAAGGTTGTGTGGAAAAAAACCATTTCATAACTTTGTGCTGAGCTAAGGAAAAATCAAGAGCGTCATGAGGGCAAGAAAAGATGGTTGCGAGAATGTTCCAGATGAATTTGCGCAACTTGTCTAAATCCAAAAAGCAACATCAGCTACGACAAGAAGAAACCAGGAAGGATCAATAATCATCAAACTCATTGTACAAAGACACTTCTATCTCACTATTGAGTATCAGCAAAGAAGATGGGTGTGTGTTAGGGATATCTACCAAAGAACAGCAAGTACATGTGGGGTTAGCTGCCTGTAAAGTACATCACAGCTCAAAGACAGCTTATCAAATAAAGTGGCAAATGTCATTTGGACACTGTCCCAAAATCACATTGACAGTGAACCACCATCCCATAGCTTTCATCATAGACAGTGGTGTTTCAATAAATACTTTGTTAGTGGAAACATGTAACTGTCAATCCCCTGTACCTCGCTGCACTCCATCAGACACGAAGGCATAGACTTGCGCAGCTTCTGAGCCACTAAAAAGCCAAAGATTGTTCACAGCGACAATGAGACACAAAAAGACATTGGTGCAAGACGCCATTCATTTTCTACAAAGGATTTTGATGAGTGCCTGGTTGCTCAGTTGTGCCACTGCTGCTAACATGAAGTTGTTATACCTCAACTGCAACCTCTGTGCTCAGTCTGAGATCAAAATCTGGTTGCCATTGTTGTTTCATGGCCTGGGAAAGCTCAATAAATGAAAGCACAGCTTCACATAAAGGAAAACATTTGCTCTGTGGCTCAGCGACCCCATAGAGCTGATTTCTGTTTACAAGAAGCTGTAGGGAAAGAATTGGAAGTGCTTTTAAACCATGACTTCATGGAACGTTCCACAGGCCCGCCCAATTGTTTTTTCCCACAGTAGTAGTACCAAAAAAGGACAATAGCGGAGCAGTGCAAATTTGCTTTGATATGCACCAAGCAACAAAAGCCATTGAGAGGGAGAGGCCTCATGATCCACACATCCCGGACATGATCATGCATTTGAATGGAGCCAAAGGTTTTTCCCATCTTGACCTGACCTAGAGCTGAAGGAGAATTGAAGTTACTTTACTACCTTTCCAAGTCATGTTGGTTTGTTCAGATATAACAGACTGAGTTTTGGAGTATCATTGGCTGCAAAGATATTTCAGGATTATATTCACTGAGTAATCCAGCCTGTTACTCGTGCTTTCAATTACAATGATGACATACTTGATTTTGGGAGAACACAAGACGAATACAACACA
Organism: Lissotriton helveticus; assembly: GCF_964261635.1. Taxonomy (NCBI): domain Eukaryota; kingdom Metazoa; phylum Chordata; class Amphibia; order Caudata; family Salamandridae; genus Lissotriton; species Lissotriton helveticus. Next base: position 1,704,914,074 of record NC_136063.1, on the reverse strand, counting down.
GCCCTTAACCAAGTGTGGCAGTTACTTGCTGATGCAGGTCTCACTCTGAACGCTGCAAAGTGTGAGTTTTCAAAACTAAACTCAAGTTGTTGGGAACCTATTCTCTGATGGGGAATGACTCCAGACCCAGACAAAGTGCAAGCACTGACATCCATTTGCCCCCGCCAAAAGTGGTTACCGTGTGGCGATCCTTTCTAGGCATGGCCAGTTCTTGCTTAAGCCACAGTCGAAGCATTGCTACAGTAATAGCCCAATTAAGAGACTTGACAAACTAAAATGCACAATTTCAGTGGTCTCTGAATGTCGACAAGAGTTTCAAAACCATTAAACATACAATTGAGATTGTAATTGAAGTTTACTACTTTGACCCCAAGTTACATACCAAAATAATGGCTGTTAGGAGTAGGGCAAATCCTTGCTCAACACAATGGCCATCCGAATGCTAAGACAATTTGAAGCCTGTCTGAAACAGAAGGCGCCTACTCTCATCCGGAGAAGGAGAGTCTGGCTGTGGTGTGGGCCTTCTGCAACATTTCATGTATTCATCCACAAAAAATGATTCACTGTCATCACAGATCACTAGGCATTGCACACAATTTTTGGAAACCTGAAGATTCAGATTCCCCCTGGCATTGAGAGATGCGGGTTGAGACTGTAAGAGTACGACTATGAGATCATGAACAAACTAGGGAAGGATCAAAACCCAGCAGATTACTTTTCATGAGTGCCACTACATTGTTACAGTTCGACAACTATGACAGATAAAGCCTATCAGAACTTTATTGGGAGATCCAGCACACCAGCACCTTTGTCTGCGGTATAAATCATTGCTCTCACCAGTGCAGATAAAGGCATGACCGTAATCCAGGAACTTAGGCCCCATTAGGATGGCGGGCGGATTGCCTCCGCTGGGCCGGCGGTAGTCACTGCCGGCCCGGCGGGGGCAATCCGCCCGCCATCCTCGACGAAAAGACCCCCCAACATATCACAATGGCTGGAGGGTCCGCTGCAGACGGAAAGACCGTCCGCCGCTTTTCCGCCCGGTCGACATGTCGACCGGGCGGAAAGGGGTTCAATATGGTTGCAGTGTCTGACAGACACCGCCAGCCATATTAATATGTGGCCTTGCACATGCCTTTCCGTGGCGGCATTGCCGCAATGGAAAGGCATGCAGAGTCTGCTTGGGGAGCCCTTTGCAGGCCCCCAGGAACTCCAGAGGGGTGGTGGGGTGCACAGGGGGGGTACCTATGGTACCCTCTGCAGTTCCATGCACAACATGGTGCCTGCCATGTTGTGCATGTAAGTGCATAACATGCCTTCCTGGCATTGTGGCGAGCGGTGCTGAGTGCACCGCCCGCCACAATGTTAGGAATGCAGGATGTACCTTCCACTGTGGCGGGTGCATCCTAATGGCACCCATGAGACCCCCACCCTTATGGCGGGCAGTCCTTATTTACTTTGTCCGCCCGCCATCTTAATGTGCTCCTTAGTTATTACTATGCAATCATGGAGGTGAAGTACCTGGCCCCTTGTCGATGATGTTGAATTGCAAAAGTTCAAAAATTTACAGGCCGAGTTAGCAATCACCCAAAAACGTGTAATACTGCGAGGTTCAAGAACCGATATACCTGGAAGCCTAAAACAGCATGCCATGGAGCTGGCCCAGGAAGGATACCGTGGTATTGTGGTCGACAAGAAAGCCTTAAGACATTGAGTGTGGTTCCCTTGGCTAGATTAGTGAGTTGTGGAGGAATTGAAGGTGTGACACATTTGCATTTATTTGTCTCCCAAGATGATGCAGCACCCAGTGACAATGTCCGACCTTCCCATTCATGCTTGTGAGAGGGTTGAAATTGGATTTTTTAGGCCTTTAAGAAATGGACACGATCTCATGATATTCATAGAGGAGTATTCACATTTTTCTTTGGTGAAGACCTATATTCGACAACCCATGACAAAGTCATAGGATGGCATCCCCGAAAACCTCAAATCAGATAATGGCCTGCCCTTTAGCAGCAAAGAGTTCAACAAATTTCTTGTCTGACTCAATGTCAAACAAGAAAAGAGTACACTCTTCTGGCCCCAGGCCATTGGTGTAGTTGAACGAATCATGGGCATCTTCAAGAGTGTCATTCAACGAGCATTCATGGAGAAAATTGATCTAAACCAAGCCATGTACCAGGCTCTGCAGGTCTATCAATCAACCCCTCACTCTATAATTGGGGAGAGTCCAGCCACCTTGCTATTTGGGAGAGAAATAACAAAAACGACCCCAATCGACCCTGGATCTATCAGTGAATGATGACAAGGTTTGAGACACGGGCGCGTTTTGGAAAAGAAAAATGAAAGCGTATGCAGATCAAAGTTGCCCTGCCCAGGAGTCACTCTTTGAGAAAGTATATTGTGACCTGGCTAAATAGAAATGAAAATGGAAAACATAAACTCCTTTTTCTGCCTATCCTCTGCCGATAATGGCGTGCAAGGGACATATGATTAAAGCACATCGTCCTGGACAATCCATCACCCAGGACATGTCATATTTCAGAAATCTACTGCGACACTTGTTGAGCCATTAAACCATGGGTGAAGTAGTTCTGGCAGCAGGTCTGGCTCAAGCACTTGAGTGTATGTCACCATTGTCTGATCAGAGTGGACCTCGGGCATTTCACATCTCCTGGTCAAGCAGTCAATTGCAGACACCTCACCGACTGAAGGAATGTGATTTTTGTGATTAAGTTAATTTTAGAAGTTAATAGGAAGAGTTTTGAGTTCAAAACGTTAGTGTTGGCACTGACATATTCACCTAACTAAAAAAGGGGGCGTGGCATCTGACCACCTTTCAGAAATACACAGCGTGGGACTTACTGGAGGTAACAGGCGGTCTTTTAAGCCCACAAAGACCCTCAGCAGACAAAGGGACTTTATCACCTAACAAGCAGCGCACCAGGAGGAGATTGCTATTATATATTACCTACTGGCAACCAGTAGGTAGTTATAGTTAGGACTTAGTTTCCATAGGAAAAGCATTTTTTGACTTGACTATAACTTTAGCGTTGTTTGACCATTTTTATGAAATTTGCCCAAAAAGTGTCAAGGTAGGTTCAGCATGTACTGAAGAGTTTAGGGGTGATACGTGCAGTGGAGATCAAAAATTTGGGACACGAAATAAGGGTGCACTTGTACAGTTAATTCCCATAGTAACATTTAGCCACCGCTACAGCCCGAATCGCTTAACGGACTTGCACCAGATTTGGCAGGGAGGTAGATATTGGTTCAAGGAAGTGCCTTTTGCTTATTTGGTGTAAATCTGTTTAGTCATTTTTGTGAAATTTAACTGAAAATCATAGTTATATCTTTGGTTGCGGATATTTTGCTGCAGTTTCACATTATTCACGAATGGACACACCAATGGGAATGCTCTGATTGGCTGGACGGAGCCTGACAATTTCTGAAAAAGCTAACATAAGGGGGTCGATTCCGATCCGGTAAAATGCGCTCCGAATCGTCGTACGGAGAGTTTTTTCCCCATACGAATCGTACCCGTAGACGCCCCGTACGTACGACGAAGTACGATCCGTACCAGGTGCCAAACTACGTATGAGTCGTACAGGACTCCGTACAACTCAAATCTCCGTACGAGTTTCACTCGGAACCGGCTGTACGCGACAGCACTACGGTTCGCGGCTGGTTTTTACGACCCAGCAAGTACGATTCGTGTCGGGTACGTGCCGTACGACCCTTTTCCTACGGGAGCCGAAAACAGTCGTAAACGCAGAGTTTGTGCCGAAACAGGTACGGCACGTACCCCCCATGATCGCAGGGGTACGCGCCGTACCCCAGTGCTCATGCGGGGTACGCGCCGTACACCCAGCGTACATGGGGTACGCACCGTACCCCATGTACGGTGGGTGTACGGCACATACCCCATGTACGCTGGGTGTACGGCACGTACCCCGCATGATCACAGGGGTACGGCGCGTACCCCTGAGATCATGGGGGGTACGCGCCGTACGGTGTGTAGGTGATCGTGTGCTTTTCCGTACGAATCGACGTGTACCGTACAAATCGCGTCCAGGTCGGCCGATCGGGATCGGAATCGTCCGGTCGTACGGCGTCCGTACGAGTCGTACAGAAACGGCTACGGATACGATTCGTACGTACGGGGATTTTACCAGATTAGAATCGACCCCAAGGAGTCAGAGTAGAGGTACTGTGACCCCATGTTTGAGAAATGGGGGTGTTAGTGACACAAGTTGGGGATGTAAAATGGATTTTTGGGAACACGTTAGATTATTGCAATAATGCTGGAACAGACAGCAGAATAATCGCGGGGACGTTATGACTATCGCAATGTCATCAGGAAGATTGGTGGGAATATAAAAAAAATATGTCAGTGAATCATTATTATGCTTTGTTACAGAGATATTGAGATTCTGATAAATCTTGTTATAGAGGTATTCATATAGTGAGTAATCTACTGGGATGGTAGGAAATAATTATACAGTTATAATTTTTGAATGTGGTAGTGGCTATTGAATTCCTGCTTTTGCTTTACTCATTCGATACGTCACCACACAGGACCGCACTGACCAACGTCATCGTGATCTCCAGCCTCACAGCGAAAACAGAAAATAGGTTTTAGAGATGTTTTTTGTAGAAACTCTCTAGAAAAACATGACTTTAGACAATACTATAAGAAACCCCTAGTGTGTAAAATACCGTAATATGTGTGGATATATGTGCTTTAGACTTTACGGAAAAGGTGCGATCGTCGCAGTTAACGACGTCATCGTGATGTCCCAAATAACCGCAAAAACGGAAAATAGGTCTGATAGATAGTTTTTAAATTAACTTAGTATAAAAATATGAGTCTAAACATGCTTTGAACGTATTATGTATGAATTAATGTGTGTAGTGCAATGTTCAGAATGGATATTTTTACATATTAGTTCTGGATGTGTTGGTGGTCATTGCATGTCTGTGAAGATTGTCATAAACTAAAAAAAAAACCTTTGGAAAAAAACGTCACACTATTTTAGGTCCAAGGGTGACTCTGAAAAGAGACATTGTGTTGGTTGTGTGTATACCACAGCTACATATACAACTGATTGCAGAGTTTCAGGTTTCTTAGAAACACCTTGTTGTCCTAATCTTTAAAGTGCACCTTATCATTTCTATAAATTCCATGCATGTTAAAATGCATATCTTTGTTATAGATACAGCCCATGCAATGTTTTCTGAGGAATGCAGAAATAGTTTTATTAATATGTTTCCTGGCTTTGTCAATCTGTGTACAGAATTGATTTGATCACTTCGATTTCTGTCTTTGACATATATTAGAGTACACCAAGACAGTGTGAGGGAAAAGTCACATCAGTTCTGCAAAGGTTTCTTCCACTAGGATTTCCAGCCCTACCACAGTCAAAGTGCATAGGTCATTTCCACCAAAGTGCACAATGATTAGTTGAGGAGATGGGGAATCCACAAAGGTTTTCACCAAAGCCAGCAAGTGATGAAACGTTAACCCTTTCTGGCCAAACCAATTAATCTCCACATTTCACGATGTGTCCGCAGGGATCCTGACGCCATCGCAAAGATCTAAAAAAAACTAAAGAAAAAAATTGAAAAAACTTCACAATATTTCAGGTACTAGGGTAGCTCTGACAAGTGCTGTTGTGTTGGTTTTGTGTATATGGCTGCTACACATAAGACCAGATGCAGAGCTTCAGGTTACTTAAAAAAAAAAACCTGTAGCCTTCATCTGTAAAATGCACTAAATCATTTCTATAAATTCCAGGCATGCCAAAAAGCTGATTGTTGTTAGAGATACAGCCCATGCAATGGTCTCTGAGGAATGTAGAATTGGTTTTATTAACATCTTTCCTGGCTTTGTCAATCTGTGGATAGAATTGATTTGACCACTTCCATTTCTGTCTTTAGCATATATTAGAGTACACCCAGACAGTGTGAGGGAAAAGCGACATCAGTTTTGCAAAGTTTTCTTTCATTAGGATTTCTAGCCCTAAAACAGTCAATGTGGCTAGGTCATTGCCAGCACAGTTCATAATCACGAGTGAGGAGCTTGGGAATCCACAATGGATTTACCTTCAGCCAGCAACTAATGCTACTTTAACCTCTCTTCTCAAATCAAGTAATCTGTAGATGTGCCAAACCCAAGTCCCTTTCAATATCTTTATTATTTGCAGCCTCATTTAGTCCAATAGATATAGTTCTGGCCCACAAGCCATACTCTAAACATTTTAAAGTGTAAGGAGCAATAGTAATCAAGTGAAGGCTGGAGCTGGATGAGGTAGTCTTCCAACTGAAAAGCAGTTAAAATGAAGGTGTTTAAAACAAAAATATATATATATATATCTATCATTGGATAATGTCAGCATGAAATTGAATAAAATTAGGTAGTGTGTTGGATGCCTAAGCAAGAAGTCTTATTATTGTTTAAAAAAAGAAATGTAATACAGACATGGATATGCTTTGCAATTTGGAGAGTAAAACACACCTGCTGTATCTTTTTTGATTGTAGCTTGTTCCTTCAAGAATGTGCTGCAAGCTTGTGACCTACTGGTTTCACTGGGTTGCTAGGTACACTGAGCTAAGAGTGTATTGAGGTACGGGTGTTAAAGAGACAGAACATTTATTTTAAAGTTTTGGAGTGATTACACATTTTGAGTAATGGCAAGCTTTAATTACCAACTCAGGAATCTGTCAAAAACTGTTGTTTAGTATTTAAAGTTTTAAAAAACATGAAGTTAGCTGTATTTTAACTCCGCGATGACTGGTAAAATAAATTCCCAAACACGTCTACAGGAACTTCGTTTTGAAAAAGAGGGAAAGGTTTACACAAAATGCTGGTCATTGGCAAGTGGAGACGCAGTAGTCTAAAATGAAAGACCTGATTTCATTTGCTACCTTTCTAATGATGATAGAGTGGAAAGTTGAAGAGGTTGCCATTTTATATTTGCTTTGTATGAGAGTGGTGTACCATTCTTGTGCTTAATTTTTGCAAATCTTAACAGTCTCAAAACTATCCAGGAAGAGTTAAACAACAATATAACCTACACACTCAATTTACTGGTATGTATATAACTTTTTAATTATATAGAAAATGTACATTAGAAATGAAGATATATATTGGAGTTTGATTAAAAAGAGTATAATAGTGATATAAAAAAAATATCAGATAAACTGTATCTGGCAAAGCGTATGTGTTTAAGATGTTAGTACTGTTGAAAATTATCATGAGCAATGTCTTTAACAATGACAATGTTTTAAATGTCTAAGTGTTATGTGCAGAATAGATACATGTATATTTTCTGCATTTTTGCTTGCTTAAATCCAGTGGCAAAGTGAGCAAGGAACCCACATCTGGGGATACCCTGCCATCTTAGGGTGAACAAAGCAAACACAAGGAGATGATGGACGGAGCGCTGAATCTTTTCAGACACTCACCCCAGTCCTAGATCTGGGTTGAATCCATCATCATTCTTCAGCTCACTTTTCCACTGGATTCAAGCTAGACTGGCTGATGAGGGGTGTTAACATGAAACCGGTCCCAGGATGCTTGTTTCTGGTCCAAGGGAAGACATGGCTTGGCAGTTTGGTATGGACTGTTCCCAAGAGGCACAGGGTCAAGACTGATTTGCATAGAGCTGTGTCTGATCTGGGGTGCTGACGAGAGCTAAAGAATGATGATGGATTCAACCTAGATCTGTGACTGGAGGTAAGTGTCTGAAACATTTCAGCGCTCTGTCAATCATCTCCTTGTGTTTGCTTTGTTCTCCCTAAGTTGACAAGGTATGCCCAGACTTGGGTCCCTTGCTCACTTTACCGCTTGATTCAAACTAGCCTGGCTGATGAGGGGTGTTACCCCCAAACTGGTTCCAGGATGCTTGTTCCTGGTCCAGGGAAATCATGAATTGGCAGGTCGGTATGGACTGTTCCCATGAGGCACAGGGTCAAGATTGATTTGCATATAGCTTTGTCTAAACTGGGGTGGCGAAGTGAGCTAAAGAATGATGATGGATTCAACCCAGATCTGTGACTAGTCGCGAGTAGCTGAAACGTTTCAGCACTCCGTCCATCATCTCCTTGTGTAATTTGCTTAAAGACATTTCTACATATCTTTCGAAGGCGAAGTTTAAAACAGAAAATAACTACTTTACAAGGATTAGATCCTTGCAAGATTAGAAAGCATCCAAACTCGAAGGGACACTCACTAGCTTATTTATCAAACAAAGTGTGCTAAAGCACCTTTTATCATTTCAAGATGTTCCCTGTACACCACTTAGCAATGCATACTTTAGTTAGGAGGCTGTACTGTGTGAAAACTCCCGCTTTATATTCAGGAGAAATGAATCGAGCACTATTGCATGGTACTGTGGCAGACAAAGAAAAGGTTTGTGGCGATGTGTTGTTTAGTTTAGTTGGTCCTGAGAAGGATTCTAGGGTAAATGAAGAGTTGTTAAGAGAAGGAGCTGCAGAACAGGACACGTATATTTAAGTTGATATTTTTAAAGAAGAGATTACAAAATTTAAAACAGTGTGAACTAAAAAAGAAGTTTGTTTGTATATGTTGTCAATGCACTTAGTAGAAGACTTTAACACAGACAGTTGACTTATATTTAAAAAGTGAAAATGTAAATAATGGTAACTTGCAGCTGTGTATTTATTTGTAGAGGAACACTTTGACTTGTCTATACGGCAAGATATATGTAAGTAGTGTTACAATAAATTAGAAGACAATAACATTAACATCAGATAGATGTTAGATGCCCATTTTGTGAGGTAATAAAATGCCTGCCAATGTAGAAAAACTATGAAGGTCCAAAAAATAAAAATAAGTTGTAATTTATGATTTTTTTCAGCATTGCAAAGGGCTCTTTTGAACTGCTCTCTAGCACTCACTACAACTTCACAATCCATGCAGTGTGATGCCATCTGAGAAAACTCTGGAGCCAAATATGGAAGTTGAGATTGGACCTCTGAATGGACTCACTGCTCCAGTGTTGTTGTGGCTGCTATTGAGGCTGAGGGTCCTTCAGCCTTGCGTTGCTTTTTTGGTGCTTTTACACTATTGGTTTGGTATGTGTTTAGATGGTAAAGTATGGACGTAGTCCTGCAAGAATGTTTTTTATTTGTACCCCTTGACAATGTCTTATGACATATTCTTCATTGCGCAAATCTGATCACTATGGACTCATCTTAGAGAATGTTGAAGATAGATAAATGGGCATATTTTTCTTAGTTGTTTCAGTTGAAAAGTATACTATCCAATGACATTACTTTTTCCGGGTGACATGATTTTCAGTTATGTTTTTAATTTGATTTCTGTGGTTTTGTAAAGTTGTAAAAAGTTTTGCTTTTTTATGATAACAAAAATGTGAACTGGGACATTAAGAAAGTGAAACGTGCACTGAGAAATGTGTAAAAAATATAAAGGGAAAAAAGTATCATGTATTATTTTTTGCAATATTGTGAATAGCTGTAACGCACTGCTCACTGACAGTTATAATAACACACCTGTCCACGTAATATATGGCCATGCTTGGAGACTCTGGAACCATATATGTAGCTATAGTTTGAACCTCTGAAGGGACTTTTTTGCTGGGAATTGTTGTTGCCAGTGCTGCCGATGTAGATGGTCCTCCTTCCCTCTACTTGATTGACAGTTAGAGAGGTTTTCTATGTTAGGTTTTAAGATGATAGACCACGGACATTTTCTCATATGAATATTTTATCTCTCTCGAGTGGATCTTTCCACAGAGTGTGCATTGTTCTAGTTTAGGAGCTGTTTTTATTCCCTTTGAGTTTGGGTAAGAGTGGGTAGTTTTATTGATGTTTTGTAGCAATGTCCTATTCGTGAGTTCAGATGTTAAAAGTTGTATTTTGCAATTGTTGTTTTTGTTAATTGTGCTGCTAAAATAAAGTTAGACAATTATCTTTCGAAACAGCTAAACTCACATTTGTGTAAAATATGTTTAAATATCTGTTTTTATATTTTGTCATTTGTATTTGTGACTACTGATATGATTACGACCTTTGGTGCTGCTGAGAAGAAGAAAAATGCATTTTTTATGTCGTTATTTCGATAAATGTATACAAAGGAGAAAGTTAAATGAATATCTCACTAAATAGCTGCACTGAAAATGTATGTAAAATATGTCTATATATCTACACTTTGATATAATCACCCGCTATTCTCAGTGTGTCTTTGGCAATGGCACTCAAATACAGGCACTACCTGTGCAATCATCAAACACTTCCTTTCTCCACCACTCTGCAAACTCACCTCCTGATATAGTACTAGTTGGAGGATGAAGTCCCCTAGGCTATTGAGGATATTTGGAGGCCAACTACCCCTCCCGTTGCCTCCAGGAAGTCCCACATAGTCAGTTTTTCTAAGAGGTCTTCAGGGGCCACGCCTGGGTTCTGCACCACTCTGCAAACGTCTCTCCTGGCTCACTACCGGTTAGGAAATAAAGTTCTCCTGGATGCTAAAGGACCTTGGGACCAAGAAGCCCTTCTGGTACTCTCTGTAAGTCCTACTCATAGGATTTCTGAGAGCTGATCAGAGGCCCGCCCCTTTCCACACCATTCTGAAAAACAGCAATGCTACTTAAAAACAATAGCAATTCACTTAAACAAACAAAGGTTGCAGGTAACTTATAGTTAGGAATTAACATTTAAAAAACCTTTGAAATTCACTGAAAAAACAAAGGCTACAGGGCTGGTATTGTTAGGAAATAGAATTAAAATAAACCTTAAATATTCACTGAAAAAAACAAAGGTTACATGGATGTTATAGTTAGGCTCAGATTTCACTGATACAAAACCAGAGAATTTCAGCAGTTATAGTTAAATGAGCTAACTATAGCTTACACCCCTGCAATGCACTGCTTATGACCTCTCATATTACATCACTCATGAAATGGTCAATTACATCACTCATGACATCACTGATGAGATCCCAAATGACATCACTGATGACATCACTGATGACACCATTCAGTGAGTATAAGTATTTTGTAAGAGTTTATGATTGTTCTACTAAGGTACTGCAAAAGTTAAAGTAGTATACTAGGTGTACTACTAAAGACTGATACTACTTTTAATATATATTATGTGAGTCACTGTGTGACTGTATATATCCTTGTGTATTTACCAATTGCACCTACACCTCAATTCCCGATTTATGCAGTTCCCTTGGGTTTCTTTTATAGGCCTACATTAGTATGAAGTTCCACCACACAAGTCCAAGGCCACTTTTTAATGAGTATTGGTCACTATCCAGACCAGTTATCCTCTGATAATCCCCCCTCCTCAAATAGGTACTCTCCGTTAGAAGATATGGAGGCCTGCGATTGACTCACTTTATATTTTAATCACTCGCCTCTGCAATCAGTTCTCCATCACGAATATCTAATGGACTCCTCTTTTGTACCCTCTGAGAGTGCAGAGATGGCTGCTCTAGTCTCACAAAGTAGTAATACGCTTCTTTCAATTGGCCCCATATCATCTTCTTTACAGGGACCAATGTTAATTGGCAATCAGGAGCACATAATGGATAAAATTGTTCCTTTCATGGAACATAGCGGGCTATGAAAACAAAAAAGATAACAAAAGTTCGTATAACATGTTTGTGGAATCTGATATTTTTAATTTTCAGGAGATATGGGCAGAGCAGCCTGTCAATGTAAATGGCTATCATTCTTTTATTATGCCAGCACTTCCTTCAGTAGCAAACAGATCTAAAAGGGGCCTACTTACATTTGTAGCAAATACGATCCCGCTAGGTAAGGAGACTTTTATTAATAATTCACCTTACTTTCACATTATTTTAGCGGAGGGTTCTGGGGAAATTGATTTGTTATTGATAAACTTTTATAATATTAATTTCCAGAATCCCACTCATGTGAAAGAGGAGTTGGGGGGGGGAAATGGAAGCTCTGTTAACTCACCACCCCGATACATTTTTATGATTTGGGCTGGTGATTTTAATGTGCACTGTTGTACTAAAACAAAGCAATGTATCAATGGGGTAACTGACACTAATGACTCACCGCTGGCTCATTTTAATTAGTGCTCCCAGTTTTCTGGTATTTATTTTATTGACATTTCCGTCTGTATTTATCCATATTTATTTTTTATTATTTTTATCTGTATTTATCCATATTTATTTTGGGTTTTGTGAAAAAATGAAGTTGAAAATGGTATATTTCCACATGTATTTAACTGATAAAGATGCACATATGCTTGAATGCCTACCAAGTTTCAGTGATATGACACCCTGAGAAGATAAATCAATGCACTTATATGAAAATATGCTCATTTCCGTATCAACCTTGGGCATATGTACTGCTGTTTTAGCCACTAAAACTGCTTCTTCTTTTAAACTCTTAGGCCCCCTATTAGGATTGATGGGCGGACTTTGTCCGCCCGCCATCCCATCGGAAAAAGGGACCGCCCACCATAAGGGTGGGGGTCCCGATGGTGGCATTAGGATGCGCCCGCCACAGTGGCGGGCGCATCCTGTATTTCTACCATTGCGGCGGGCGGTGCTAAAAGCGCCGCCCGCCGCAATGGTAAAAATGTACGTCGTGCATTTCAAAGCACAACATGACAGGCACCGTGCGGTGCCTGCCATGTTGCACTTTGAAATGCGGGTGCACCCACCACCCCCCGGAGTCCCTGGGGGCCCGCAACGGGCCCCCGCAGGGATTCTCCGCATGCCTTTCCAAAGACATTCAAATTGGCCTGTCATAAATGTAAATGTAAATGTACAGGAATTTATATAGCGCAAATCACCAAGCGTTTTCTAAGCGCTTGCTTAGGGAACCCGTCCTGGTATTCCCCTGTGAGATAACCCTGGCAGGGTATCCACAAGGTGAAAGCCAGGCATCCCGCCGCGAGGGGCCGTTGTGGAGATTAAGCAAGCTATTGCCCAGAGTCGCAGAGTGTGAACCCGTGAATCGAGTAGGCACCGGAGCGAGAATTGTCGAGTCCATGGACATTTTAGGACTCAAGACCCCGCCGGGAATTGAACCCTGGTCCCGGGCTGACCTCTGCTTCCAGGTCTGCCTCCTCTAACCAGTGAGCCACACTTCTCCTCTGTCATAATATGGCTGGCGGTGTCTCATAGACACATCATTTCAAGATGTTCCCCTTTACACCACTCAACAATGCATACTTTAGTTAGGAGGCTGTACTATGTGAAAACTCCCGCTTTCTATTTAGGAGAAATGAATCGAGCACTATTGCATGGTACTGTGGCAGACATAGAAAAGGCTTGTGGCGATGTGCTGTTTAGTTTCTTTGGTCCTGAGAAGGATTCTAGGGTAAATGAAGAGTTGTTAAGAGAAGGAGCTGCAGAACAGGACACGTATATTTAAGTTGATATTTTTTTAAAGAAGAGATTACAAAATTTAAAACAGTGTGATCTAAAAAACAGAGTTTGATTGTATATGTTGTCAATGCACTTACTAGAAGATTTTAACACAGACAGTTGACTTATATTTAAAAAGTGAAAATGTAAATAATGGTAACTTGCAAATGTTAGCTATGTATGTATTTGTAGAGGAACACCTTGACTTGTCTATACGGCAAGATATATGTAAGTAGTGTTACAATAAATTAGAAGACAATAACATTAACATCAGATAGATGTTAGATGCCCATTTTGTGAGATAATAAAATGCCTGCCAATGTAGAAAAACTATGAAGGTCCAAAATAAAAATAAATTGTAATTTATGATTTTTTTCAGCATTGCAAAGGGCTCTTATGAACTGCTCTCCAGCACTCACTGCAACTTCACAATCCATGCAGTATGATGCCATCTGGGAAAACTGTGGAGTCAAATATGGAAGTTGAGATTGGACCTCTGAATGGACTCACTGCTCCAGTGCTGTTGTGGCTACTATTGAAGCTGAGGGTCCTTCAGCCTTGCGTTGCTTTCTTGGTGCTTTTACACTATTGCTTAGGTATGTGTTTAGATGGTAAAGCATGGACGTAGTCCTGCAAGAATGTTTTTTATTTGTACCCCTTGACAATGTCTTATGACATATTCTTCATTACGCAAATTTGTTCACTATGGACTCATCTTAGAGAATGTTGAAGATAGATAAATGGGCATATTTTTCATAGTTGTTTCAGTTGAAAAGTGTACTATCCAATGACATTACTTTTTCCGGGTGACATGATTTTCAGTTATGTTTTTAATTTGATTTCTGTGGTTTTGTAAAGTTGTAAAAAGTTTTGCTTTTTTTATGATAACAAAAATGTGAACTGGGACATTAAGAAAGTGAAACGTGCACTGAGAAATGTGTAAAAAATATAAAAGGGAAAAAAGTATCATGTATTATTTTTTGCAATATTGTGAATATTATTATTATTATTATTAAATTACACTTGTATAGCGCTATCTACCCGGAGGCCTCGTAGCGCTTATGACTGAAACTTTATTAGCGCGGGCTCAGGGCAGATCAGCATGATTTCACATACAAGTGTGTTTTCAGGGCTTTCCTGAAGGAGAGATGATTAGTAGTTTCCCGGAGGGGTAAAGGGAGGGTGTTCCAGAGCTTGGCCGCGGTGTATGAAAAAGAGCGGCTGCCCCAGCGGGTTTTCCTGACTCTGATGGAGGTGGCCAACTGGAGGGAACCAGAGCGGAGGGGGCGCGAAGGGACATAGGGAGTGACCAAGGTCTGTAGAATTGCGGGGCCAGTATGATGAAAGGCCTTGTGTAGAATACACATAGCCTTGAACTGTACTTTCGCTGCAATAGGGAGCCAATGGAGTTCTCTTAAGGCAATCCTAGCTGACTGCCAGCGAGGAAGATTGTAGAGTAAACGGGCCGCACTGTTTTGGGTGACTTGGAGCTTTTGGATGACAAAGGCGGGTGCTCCCATAAAAAGAGCGTTCCCATAGTCCAGGCGCGATAATATAAGGGCCTGGACCAGGATCCTCCTGGCCTGGAATGGAAGCAGGGGGAGCACCTTCCGCAGCATCCTCATCAACCCAAAACAGGTGGCTGCAATCTTAGTGGCCTGTACCGAAAACTTCAAGGCTGAGTCGAACCCAATCCCCAGGCTTTTTATCTGGGGCTTGGGAGTGGGGGGCGCACCTAGACATGGTGGCCAGATGGATGCAAAAGCGAGGGGGGAGGAATTACCCAGCAGGATGACATCAGTCTTCTCCCCATTAAGTTTTAAACAAGAAGATTGCATCCATCTGGCGACCGCCTCCAGACAGGGGCCTAAGGTGTGGGACGATCCCTCCGCATGACCTAAAGAGACCACCAGTTGGGTATCGTCCGCGTAGGTGACAATACGCACACCGAAGGGTTGGACTATCCTGTCTAGAGGCTCCATGTAGGCATTAAACAGGGTGGGGCTCAGGGAGGAGCCCTGGGGAACCCCACACCTGAGTGGATGTTTAAGGGATACTGCCTCACCCTCAAAAACCTGGAAGAACCGGTCGGCCAGGAAGGACGTCAGCCATTCCAGGGCCGCGCCCGACACGCCCATGTCCGTCAATCGTTGCAACAACGTGACATGGTTGACCGTGTCGAACGCGGCACTCAGGTCCAACAGGATAATGGCGACTTTCCCTCCCTGATCCCACAATGCTCTTGCTTCTTCCGTGACCGCTAGAAGAGCAGTTTCTGTCCCATGTAGCGGACGAAACCCTGTCTGAGAGGCACGCAGGAGACTATTTGACTCCAGGTAGTTCGTCAAGGTGTTATTTACGTGCCTCTCAAGCAGTTTGCTCAACCAGGGGAGCAAGGAAATAGGACGATAGTTCGCAAGGTTGTTTTGGTCAAGATTGGGCTTTTTCAACAGCGCCCTCACCATCGCGCACTTCCATGATGGGGGGACGGATTTAGAGGAGATGGAGGTGTTAAGAACGTCCAATATGATGGGGCGGATCATGTCCATAGCCAGTTTGAGGGTTTGTGGGGGTGCTGGATCGTTGGGCGATCCAGAGATAACTTTAGCAGTCAGTTTATCTAGTGCCGGAACATCCAGGAGTGGAATTGTGTCTAGCCTACAAGAAACCAAGGCGTCAGAGGTTGGTAAGGTACAGGAGAAGAAATTGGCCAAGTCGTCGCATCGGTTTTGAGCACCCTCAATATTGGGGCATTCGGCAGGAGGGGAGATAAGGGATTTCACAATTTTAAAAATTTCCCTGGGGGCATTAGCGGCTGCATGAATTTTACTGCCGTAGAAGGAGGTTTGTGCCGCCTTTATCTCTTGTTTATAGAGCCTGATATTGGCTCTGTATTCATCCTTCCTAATTTGGGAGTAGTCCTGTCTCCATGCTCTCTCATATTTACGGCAGGCTAATTTCATGGTCTTAAGTGCAGGTGTGTACCACGGGGCAGCTTTTGTTTTTTTTGTAAAATTATTATTTTGAACAGGAAGGACCACGTCAAGTGAAGAGGTGATCCAGCCATCGAAATTGTTGGCTGCTATATTGGCGTGCAACACCTTTCTGGGGGGGTCTCTAGCCAAGGCAGCTTCCCATGCAGGGAGGGAGAGAGAGGACCATTTCCTAACTTGGTGTTTGGCGAGGCAATGGGCGGAGGGGAGGGTGTTTGTACGCCAAATAAAAGGTATCACAAAATGATCCGTCCAAGGTAAAGGGATGGAGGGCTCCACTGTAATGTTGCTAATATTACTAAAAACATGGTCAAGAAGATGACCTCTGTTATGTGTTGCGTGAAAGCCCTTTTGATAGAGGTCCAACGCTTGAAGATTAGCACGAAGAGAGTTTGCTGCAGTATCGAGAGGATCATCAAGGTGCAAGTTGAGATCCCCCAACAGGGTAAAATTAGGTGAGGATAAAACGATACTTGCGGCAAGCTCAGTAATTTTAGTAATAAAATTGTTAAGAGCGCCGGGAGGGCGATAGATAAGAATGCCGGAAAAGGTGGTAGTGGGGGAGAGTTCTAGCGAAAATTGAAAACTTTCGCAGGTCGGTGATGTGGTGGGGGTGATTCGGCACTTGTAGCTGTCCCGATAAACAATAGCCAATCCCCACCTCTCCCAATCTGGCGATCCAATCTCTTAAGCGTAAATCCCTGAGGGATGGCACCGACAATGGCCGGATCATTGTCTGCCTGGAGCCATGTTTCCGTTAGGAAGAGGGCATGGGGATTAAGCTCTTCAATCAGTAAGTGTAATTCGGTATGATGTTTGCTAAGAGACCTACAATTCAGGAGGAACATTCTCCATTCCTGAACGGAGAGTGATCGGCAATCAGTGCTGAGTGAGGGACTCCAATTACAATTTTTACAGGTAAAATCACTGATAGTAGGAAGGAACGTGTGATCGCATACCGAACTAGTAGCAGGGCGAAGGGCATGGAGTGAAGAGCAGTCATAAACCAGCGGGGGAACAGCCATAATAAGCAGACCTAACCCCAGGTAGCAGGAAGCGTCTGGACGCGGACTGGCGCAGACTGGCTTCTCTCTGGCGCCTCTCCGGCGCGTCTACGGCGCTACCGCTGCGCGTCACCGCTGCGCGGGTGAAAGAGGGGCTAAGTAGGTTAGGCGGAGTGGGAGACTAGCGCGTCAACCGACCAAGTATGGCCGCCTCCGATGGAGCAACCAGGAAGTAGTGCCGCTTGCCTCCCTCCACAACAAACAGCACTGGTAGCTGCGGTGGACCGGGGAGTGAGCGAGCACACAACAGGTAAATTATTTACACAGTGAACAATGTTTAAAAAACGGTCTAAAAGCAATTATTTAGCAGGAATACAAGAACACGCTGTAGCAGTCCTACTTGCTACCAAGCGCCAGCGCCATAAAATTCGTGAATCAATTTACAGCGCGCTTTTGACCAGCCCTTAAGTAATCAGGGCGGAGTGGGAGACTAGCGCGTCAACCCACCAAGTATGGCCGCCTCCGATGTTATGCCAGCACTTCCTTCAGTAGCAAACAGATCTAAAAGGGGCCTACTTACATTTGTAGCAAATACAATCCCGCTAGGTAAGGAGACTTTTATTAATAATTCACCTTACTTTCACATTATTTTAGCGGAGGGTTCTGGGGAAATTGATTTGTTATTGATAAACTTTTATAATATTAATTTCCAGAATCCCACTCATGTGATAGAGGAGTTGGGGGGGAAATGGAAGCTCGGTTAACTGACCACCCCGATACATTTTTATAAATTGGGCTTGTGATTTTAATGTGCACTGTTGTACTAAAACAAAGGAATGTATCAGTGGGGTAACTGACACTAATGACTCACAGCTGGCTCATTTTAATTAGTACTCCCGGTTTTCTGGTATTTATCCATATTTATTTTGTATTATTTTTATCTGTATTTATCCATATTTATTTTGGGTTTTGGGAAAAAATGAAGCTGAAAATGGTATATTTCCACATGTATTTTACTGATAAAGATGCACTTATGCTTGAATGCCTACCACGTTTCAGTGATATGAACACCCGCAGAAAATAAATCAATGCACTTATATGAAAATATGCACATTTCCGTATCAACCTTGTGCATATATACTGCTGTTTAAGCCACTAAAACTGCTTCTTCTTTTAAATACTTAGGCCCCCATTAGGATGACGGGCGGACTTTGTCCGCCCACCATCCCATCGGAAAAAGGGACCGGGCCGCCATAGGGCTGGGGTCCCGATGGTGGCATTAGGATGCGCCCGCCACAGTGGCGGGCGCATCCTGTATTTTTACCATTGCGGCGGGCGGTGCTGAAAGCGCCGCCCGCCGCAATGGTAAAAATGCACGTCATGCATTTCAAAGCACAACATGACAGGCACCGTGCGGTGCCTGCCATGTTGCACTTTGAAATGCGGGGGGTACCATAGGTCCCCCCATGTGCACCCCCACCCCCGGAGTCCCTGGGGGCCCGCAACGGGCCCCCGCAGGGATTCTCCGCTGCATTCAAATTGGCATATCATAATATGGCTGGCGTTGTCTCATAGACACCGCCACCATATTATACCTTTTCGCAAGGCGACCGGGGGGGAAAAGTGGCAGACCATCTTACCGTCTTCTGCGGTCCCCCCCGTCATCCTAATATGGCGGGGGGGTTTCTAGGCAAGGATGGCGGGCGGATCGCACCTGCCAGGCCGGCAGTGGCTACCGCCAGCCCGGCGGAGGCGATCCGCCCGCCAACCTAATGGGCCCCTTACCTATCAATCCACGCAGCTATGCTATTGGCCTGGCAGTCATGGTAGAGAGTATTGAGAATCATTCAAAAAGCAACCCAATTTCCGTTTTTATCCAAATTTTAAAATAAATACAGACATGAAAATAAATGATTTTCTGTCTTTATGTATCTGTAAAAATCAGTAAAAACGGAAAACAGGGAGCCTTAATTGCAATCATTTTCATTATGGAAATGTTCTAAACAGTGTTTTATTAACCTGGGATCTAGTTATAAAAAACCTGTGTCACCCCGCTTCAGGTCAACTTCTCCCTACCTTTCAACGATCAGGGGCTTTTTCGCCAATGGATTTCACAATTATTCATGTTAACTTTAAGAGATGTATTAAGTCCTCTATGGCTGAGCTGACAGAATTCAGTGATCATGCTTTCCTCCTTTGTTGCTTTGTTTGGCCTATTTTTTTTATAAGATTAACCCTCTACTTGCTCCAAAATCTATTTTAAGCCAAATAGATTTAGTTATACTTAAATTTGAGCAAATTGATTCAACTTTCTTTCTTCCAAAGGTGTTAAAGGAGGTGTTACTTGAGATTCAATCTTGTTTAGATCCCTACTCCTATAGCTACCAAGTAGTAGCAGCTTTTAAAAGTGTTTTAACATTTATAGGTGCTACTCTCTCATGCCCAGCAACAAGAAATACTTCACTGGTAACAAGATGGTTCGAGGCAAGTTGCTCGAAGACCTCAAAACAACTCTGCACTGCTCTTGAAATACACCCCAGAAATAAAGCCCTGATAGGAAAGTTATGTGCTGACTAAAATGCAGCCATGGAGGTGAGAGAGAAGCAGTTGAGGAATGAAGCATTAGAACATTTGTGTGAGGCCTCTAGGAGCAAAGGCAGCAAAGCCTTTTGGAGGGTGGTAAAGGCACCTTCCTGCAGGAAAAGGGCGGCTCCTCTTTTGATCTTAACATAGAAGAAGCCACCTGGCTGGCTCACTGTCAGAACATTTTACATGTTGAAAGGGATAGTACCACAAACAAACTAGAGGATCTAATGGTGGACCAACCGGGGATGACATTTTGGATATTTTCTTTGTTCATAAACATTTGAGGGCCCAGCTCCTGACCCAAGTTTTCAATGCTGTTGCCAAAGTGGGTCCTCCAGCATCCTGGAAACAATCAGTGATTATTCCTACATATAAGAAGGGGGAAACCGTCGAACCGCACAAATGATCACCCAATTTTCCTGCTGGACAGTACTTCCAAATTAATGGGGAGATTGCTTTTAAATATATTGGAGGAGTAGGCATCTAAAAACAATGCTTTAGCAGAGGCCCAATATGGTTTTAGAAAGGGAAGGAGCACGATCGATAAAGGATTTAAACTAGTATTACCTGTAGCAAAATATGTCCATGTAAAAAAAGGCCAGTTCTATAGAGCTTTGATGGACTTGTCCGCAGCCTTTGACTGCGTGAGAGAGTTACAAAATTGTGCGATTACAAAATAATGGGGTAACCCAATAATTGCCACAAGACCTGGGTACAATGCGGTAATGAAACAAGTGGTCTGTGACTGCTTTAGAGAAGGATACATTGTGGTTTATCATGTGTGTGTAGCTTAATAAATACCAAAGCAGACTATGCTGTCTAATATAGCATTGTTCTAAACGTACATTCAATGTATTTGACAAAGGAAGATAAAAAGGTTGCTCAAGGAAGGGGAGAAGAATGAGTGTGCTTGTGATGGGTAGGGAAAAGCGAATAGTCACAAACATTCAGATTTTATACATTTTTATGCTATGGCAATGCACTTATAAAGAGACCAGTACAGAAAGGCCTGTCCCAAACAGATAATTTATAAAAATGTTTATAGTTTTTTGTAAATGCATAAACAAAACTTCAAGAGAAGGGGATGGGATGTGATACAGGCCGTTGGTGGGTGGGGTGCGTCAACGTTTCGACTCGGCTTGTGCAAAGAGGGTGACTTATACCTCCGCTGTGAGTCTTCTTCAGGATGAAAGAGGGGACGGGGGGCAACCTAATCCTGGTGCCACACAGGCATCTCAGGTATAACACTGGTGGTTGAGCACTTAATGGCTCAGTCGGGGTTTTCCAATTGTAGTGAGCTGAAATCCACTTGTGAGAGACCACCTTGTGAAGTCTTTACTGGTATTTAAAACCGTGAATTAATTATAACATGGTCATTAGACATCCAAATGTATCTGTCAAGACCTTGTAAGAAAAAAGCTGGGTGCAGCACGACTCGAAGAATCCCTTCTGCCAAGTTCTAGTTTCATTACCACACAAAATTGTGGGCACTGCTAGAGGCAATGGGTGAGGACAACTCCATAACTCTTTTTATTAGAGAGTTGTATAGAGAGGCATGGGCTGTCATTAGGTTTGGAAAACAGGAAGAATGTACAAAAGTGTTTAGAATGGAAAAGGGGGTCTGACAGGGCTCTGTTCTTGCCCCTTTTCTTTTCTCCCTGTATACCAACAAACTTAGTGAAGTCCTGACTGCACAGTGCAAAGATGTTCCATCTGCAGGTGGCTTTTCGCTGCCAGCTCTTCTCTATGCAGATGATGCAGTATTGATGGCCAGAACACCACTCACCCTACAGCGATTGGTTGGCAGCTACTCAAATTATATGGCCAATCTGGGGTTGTCTGTCAACAAATCAAAAACCTTTGTCATACCAGCGCGATTGGGAAGGAAAAAGGCAGTTTCGCTTAAAATTGTATAGGGGCCCTCTGGAATGTGTAGAGTCTTTTATGTATTTAGGCATTCTTTTTTATTCCAAACTTAACTGGTCTGTTATAATAGAAAATAGAACAAATATTCTGAAACAAAGCATAGCTGCTCTTTGGAAATTTGGCTTCTAATCTGGGTAAAAAGGCATGCAGGGAATTGGTAGAAGTTTACCTGGCAAAATCTGTAGCGATAGCTACCTACGGTGCTAAAATTTGGGGCATAGCTCAAGTAGGCACTTTGCAGAGAGCGGAGTATGAATTTGTCAAAAAGTTGCTCTCAGTTCCTCTGGCTTGTTTGAATTTGATTGCCCACAAAGAACTCAGCTTGGCTTTTATCCCTGATTTGATTAAATTGGCCCGCTCCTTTTATGGTTGGGAAATTGGAAGAGGGACTCTGTCATGATAAATCAAGCAATATTAAAAGATATAATTAATCTTACCCAAGCCAACTGTATCCCATGGTAGCATATGTTAAGCAGTCCCTCACAGACTTCGGCTTTGCTTTTTTGTATACATCACCCTCAAAATGTATGTCTCCAAGCTAAGAGAGGCCTTTGTTAATAAGTGCAAACTAGAAAGATGGAACTGTAATCAAAGTAAAGTTACGGTATTATTTTATCAAACCCTGCCCAGTGTGATCATCTCTCTTTTCTTTCTAATACTACGCATCGATACTTAATAACAAGGATGAGACTAAATTTTTTTTTTCAATGGAAGGCTATTCAGCTCAAGAGTATTCATTAAATCATTTATTGCTGTGCCCATGAGATGACCGATATCCACAAAATATGTTGCACATGTTATTTTATTACTGTTTCTATAAATCGGAAAGGAAAACGTTTATTCTACCTATGATAACAAAATTGAGTTTAACTTCTCATTCCTTAGCTCTTGTAGTTATCAATACTTTGGAAACCCCGTTTGTCTGTCTTATGACTGTGAATTTTCTAAATTTAGTTTTACAAACCAGGAAAGATTCTTCTGAGAGGGGGGCTGTTTTACTGGATTTGTCCCCACTTGTGGATTTTTTACTGTCTAAAGAACTGTTGTAAGCATGTTTAATATAATACTCATTGTTTGCTGTGGGATCAGGTAGACCGCGTTTAGGTGAAGTGTTGTTTTACCTTGCATGTTTTAAATATCTGTTTGTATTATTCTATGTGTTGACAATGAATTGGTGCTTGATTTTTATATCTCAGTAAGGTGTTTAACATTGTATATTTCTGAGAATACTGTTAGTTTACCGAATAATCAATTGCTGATTTTAACATGTTGTGCCCATTTTGCACTGCGATTTCTCTTTGCATTTGTATGCATTGGTTAAATGCGAATAAAGTAAATTAATGATTGATATCCTTGTGTGTGTGGGTGTATGTGTGAGTGGCTATTTGGGTGTATAATTGATTGTGTGAATGACTGGGTGGGTAAGTAGCTGTATGTGTGAGTGGCTGTGTGACTAGGTGATTCATTAAGAAACTTCACGTGTGAGTGACTGTATTGGACAGTGACTGTCTATGGGAATGGCTAAATGGGTGAGTACAGGAAAGTGTGAATGCGTATGAAAGTGGATTTCTGAGTGAGTGTATGAGGGCAGGTATGGGTGAGTGAGTGCCTGTGTTATGAGGCTGATTGTGGTGAGTGAGCGGGTGTGTGAACATGTTGATAAATAGATAGGTATGTGAGTAGTCGTATGGGTGAGTGTATTGTTATGTGGGTGGCTGTATGGGTGAGTAACTAATTGTATGAGTGGGTTTATGGGGAGGAGTGAATGGTTATGTGAGTGGGTGTACGAGTAGCTCTGTGGAGGAATGAGTGGGTGTGTGAGTACTGGTATAGGTCTGTGAATGGGTATCTCAGTGGTTGTATGGGTGTGTGAGTGGGCGTACAAGAGGTTGTATGGGAGTGTGAGTAGATGTGTGTGAGAGGTTCTGTGGATGTTGTCATCACTGATGTCATCAGTGATGTCACTGACCATGTCATAAGTGATGTAATATCTGAGGTCATAAGCAGTGAATTGTGGGGGCGTAAGTTATAGTTAGCTCAGGTAATTATAACTGCTGAATTTCATTGGTTTTGTACGAGTGAAATCTGACCCTAACTATAATATCCCTGTAACCTTTGGTTCTTTCAGTGATTTTCTAAGGTTTTTTAATTCTGTTTTAATTCTGTTTTCTAAATATAACAACCCTGTAACATTTGTTTTCCAGTGAATTACTAAGGTTTTTTAAAAGCTAACTCCTAGCTATGACATCCCTGTAACCTTTGTTTTTTCCCATGAATTTCAATGGTTTTTTAACTAATAATCATGTTTGCACAGTGGTGGAGAAAGGAGGCTGGTCCTCCAACCAGCTCTCAGGAATCCAGCTGTGTAGGACTTACAGGATATACCAGGAGGGCTTCTTGCCCCCCTAGGTCCCTCAGGAGTAAAGTGGAATTCATCCACCAATCAGTAGTGCACCACAAGCAATTTGCAGTGTGGTAAAGAAAGGGTACATGGGTTCTGAATACCTCTTAGCAATCCAGCTATGTGGGACTTACTGGAGGTAACAGGAGAGGTAGTTGGCTCTCAAGCATGTCCTTGAGAGCCAACTACCTGTCCTGTTTCCTCTAGTATGTCCCACACAGCAGGATTGCTGAAGTGGACCAATGTTTGCTAAGGCTTGGTGGGATCAGTTCTTCTGCCAAGCCAAAGCAAACTACAATGTCCCAGGGGTGGTCACCCCAGGACATTGCTGGAACTGGCCCTGGAGGATAGCAGTCCCCAGGGCCATAGAGGGCTCCAAGAGGGAGGCTAAGTAAGCCTCAGGGAGTTGATGGTCCCCGTGGCAAGAAGTCCGCAATTAACCCACTTCATTATAATAGGGAGCTGGCAGTACCCAGGGCTGCATGGGGGTCTGGAGCCCCTCCACACATTAATATTTTTTTTTGCCCTGGGGAGGTGGCAGTTCCTAGGGCTGTGGGGGAGGCCGTAGGGCCTCCCCGGTATTGTTTTAAAAAAAAAGTAATGAATGCATGTGACTTTATTTATCCTTGTGTGTATGAATGTGAGGCTCCCCCGCATATAATTAAGATACTGTCCAGGGGAGGTTGTGGTCCCCTGGGCTGCGGGGGAGGCCTTAGGGCCTCCCCAACATTATTTTCACTTTTGTGCCCTGGGAGATGGTTTTCCCCAGGGCAGCGGAGGAGCTGCGAGGCCAATCTTCATATAATTATAACACTGTCCTGGGGACATTATACAACATCATCACACCAACATTCCACACATCCAGTCACACATGTACCCCGAAATGTGCCAGTACTGTGGAGAACCTTGTGGGACACCCCACCCTTCTGGCATAGTTTTTCTCAAATACTTTGGCTCTCTACATTTTGACCTGCCAGTTGTCCAAGGATGGAACTACAGTTTCAATTGTTTTAATATTAGGCTAAAGGACATGGCTTTGCCAATGAACACCAGGTACTGCACGTATGTATTAGCTTTCTGGGCAGCGTAAGAAGAGCCAAATTGTGCCAGCATGATTTTGGGGGATATTCGGAAATGCATAGTATCTGCAAGCACATGAAACATAATCTCTCAGAAATCATTAAGAGCTGGACATGTGATCTGTAAATTCACTGACCATCTTATGTACTCTGTGAGGGGATAAGAAGGCCATTCTTTTAAAATGTGCAGCCTGCAGGGATTTATAACCTAGTTATGTGGTATAATTCTCTTCTCCTTTAGTGATGGTACAACAAATGGTATGGAGTATTTTAGCCAGGATATCGTCTATCAAGAGAAACCTGGTGTCCTTGAGCAGAGCCTGATATCAATTACTCACACCTGCTAGTTACTTTTATATAGAAGATGCATCCCAGCATGTGTCTCTAGCCTCATAAGTAGCGTATAGGATGAACATCTGCAGACAAATAAACATAAAGCCTCTCCCATCATCCCCTAGATGCAGTAGAGTTTCGTCCCATGTTTCTGCCAATGTTCCAGAGTGGCTTTAGAAAGAATAAGACCTACAAATCGATAGTCATCTAGCAATGTAAAAGCGTGGCAATTTAGGACCCACTATGGTTCATAACATTTCTTCATACAGTATTCAAGATTGTGAAGTGACGTATATCTTGTTTTCTTTCAAAGTTTGACTACTTTTAGAAAAGATGGCAGATCCATTGCCGACTCATTAGCCATACGAGCCAAGATAAAATTGCCATCCACCATTTTTCGAGCAATAGTATCTAAAAGAGCATCTTGATAGAATATTTGACAATGAGATAGAGCTAGTCACCCCTGCAATTTATCTAGTTGCAGTACTATTATTTTGGTCACGGGCTGCTTGCTATTCCATAAAACGTTTTGAAATAGTTGGTCGAGAAATATGACCCGTTTATTGGGATTGGGAGTGTAGTAAATAAGAATAGCACTAGTGAAAGACTCAACATATTTATCAAAGTCACCCAGCTTATAAAGGAGAGAGAAAGAAAGCTCCATCTGTCTGAAAGTGTATTGCTCTTTAGAAAAGTCACTTCGTAGGTAAAATCAAACACTTGAGAATAATTATTTGTAATATAAATACCAAGACACCAAAGGGAGCATTGAGGAGAATATTTATTCTGAAGATCTAGAAGATCAATAGGGGATAATAAGTATCTCTGTTGTAGTTTGACTGACCTTTTAAATTTCATAATTACATTTAACATTTAACATGTTCTGAATATTCACCATATAATGTTTTAAGTAGAATATAACATCATCGGCAAAGAGCTTGATTCAGATATTGCTATGAATGGTGCTGTTATTTTTGCATCATTGTAAATTCTGATTGCTAGTGGTTCGATGAAGATAGTAAACAGTACTGAGGACATTGGGCAGCTCTGATGAGTGGTCCGATTAATTTTGACCATGTTTGAGTTGACAATCGCTTTGGCCACTGTACCTTGATAAAGATTCCATACCATTGGTAAAAATTGTTACGGGAAGCCGATTTTTCTAGGAATAGAGAACAGTGCACCCCAAGTGACCAAGACAAATGTTTTTTCAGTGTCCATCATTAAGTTGGCAGACTTGTCCTGGTTATAAGAGAAGTAACCAACTGCTGGAATTACACAACTGATATATGCAGATATTTGCCTGCCTGGTAAAAAGCAACGATGGTCCTTATGTATTAAACTGTTGGATAATACATAAAGACAACATTTTTGTAAACTATTTATAATTTGAATGCAAAAGACTAATTTGTCTGTAAGAATTGACATTAGTGGCACTCTTATCTTAGAGGAAGCTGACAATTATTGATTCCTTAAAGAAGTGGTTAAACTGATTAAATAAACTGATTAAATAAACTGACTAAGAAAGGTAGTAATACATCGGCAAAGATTTTAAGAACTTCCATGGCGATGCCATCGCTACCGCATGCCTTCCCCATTTGGCATAATGTTGAGAGCCCACATTGCCTCAGCAACCTGTATCTCCTTCAGGACTACCTCCCTTTATTCTATGATCACTTGCAGAAGTGCAAGAACTGCTCTAATCCAAATTTTTGGGTATCCATAATTTTCTCATAGATGTAGCAGTAGTGCTGAATAAAGACCTCGGAGATCTTGCTGCTTTTGTCCACTACAACATGGTGTGCTTTTGTCCACTAAAAGATGGCTATTTGGGTTTCAATCATACCTGTTATCTGTTTATTCTTTCTAAGCCTAGTGGATCATGCAATACATTTTCTGAAATGCTTGATCAAGGCTATAGAATGTTCAGAAAGTGCATTGGCCCAGATGTTAGTTGCTTGGCAGGGAGTCGACCGAGGAGTGATGAGAAAAAAAATCTATTCAAGAGGTCAAATTAAATTGTCATGCAAAGCAAGTATATTGTTTAACTGTGGATGCTTTACACGCCATGGGTCTCTCAAAGGAAAATCACGCTTTAATGCAGTAAGGACTTTAAGCATGTGAGGATTTAGTTGTTTTTTTCATCCTATTGGGAGTGTTGAGACCAAGATCCTGAATTAAGTTAAAATCACACACCCAAACCATTGGGCCGTCAGCTTCCATCCCTGGATTATGTAAATCCCCTAGTTTCTCTATATCATCACTGAGAGGGCCATAATAGTTTATCAAGTTCAACAAATTGTCCATGGCAGATGCCTTAATACACAGCCATCACACTTTCTCATCCCCTAGTATTGTTCTCTGTTTGCCAGTCTATTCTATTGGCCAGGAAAGTTGTTACCTCCCCTCACAGCAGTCCCTGCCAATGCATAAAATGTATGAGAGCATCTCTTCAGGATGAAGGACTTAGAAAAATTGTGTTTCAAGTGAGTCTCTTGAAGAAAAATCACTTATGGCTTGAATGTTGACAACCAGTTCAACATGGTATCGTTTTAACACATTTAAAATTCCATTGGTATTTTATGAAATAATCATAACTTTTTGTGTCATGAAATATACCAAATGCTTAATCTGGAATTTTTTTCTAATAACTGTCACCATTGCTTACACCTATTGTTGCCACCTAAAAATGAGATATCTCGACTGAACTCTAAAAAGATAAAAACATTGCTAATTTAATTGCTAACTTTTACTGCTTGCGACCTGCCCTGGCCCCAAACTGCCAACCTAGTCTGAAAGGGAGGTGTACCCACTGTCCTCCCCATCAGTCCAACCTGATTGCTGGGGTGTCTAGTCATTGCATCTAACTATTATCCCAGTGTCCTTCCCCCCAGCTGGTGGATGATGGGATGCCTTGGTCTTACTAAAAAAATTGCTCCTAATAAAAAACTTGAAATTGTTTGCTTATTTAGGCCCACTGATTGGGAAGTACTCCATTTTGTTTTCTATCCTTTCGTTTTTTGTCCCCAAATGGATCTTCACATCCAGGCACATCCAGGGGGGAACAACATATCCTCAACAGACAGCTTGTACCAAAATGAGCCAGCCATCTTTAAAATGAAGGTATAACATAATGCAAATCCCATGCCATAGATTAGAGATAGTTTATAGGCTGAAAAATCTGCTCTAAAACAAATATAGATTAGCTGCAGAATAGTAAAGAAACTAACGATTATGATGTTGTCAAGAAAGCATTCCTACCGACTCGGCTCCGGAATGCATTCCATATGAATCATATTGGGCAGGCCCTACCGACCGAGTACAATGTATCAGGATGCCTCCGGTTACGGTTCGGTTGGACTCCAATTGAATTCAATGGGGGCCTGTGTTCCGAAGGAGAACACAGGCTCAAATTGAAAAGAAGGGTGGGTGGAAAAAACGTGCCCCCGGTGGCTGGTACCCTATGGTGCCTGCCACACTGCATAGATGGGAAGGGGGACCAATGGGTACCCCCACAGGCCCCATTCATAGGGCCCTGGGTAAAGGGAGCCCTACTACGGGCCCCCAAAGTCACATTTTGGGGGCTAATCAGTCTCACACAAACTGAATCTGGAAGGCTGTCCGAATCTGACATCCTAATCGCTCGGCTGGAAACACGTTCTGTAGACTGCAACGATTCGACTCCCAATGACTCAGTCACTCCCAATGCCTTTCAAAACTGAGCCAGACAGTTCAAACACTTTCCAGGCATCCTACTCACCTGTTGGGAAACGTGTCCGAGTCGGTTGGAAACAAGGATTCAGAATCGGATTTGACCGAAGCAAGTGCCGTTCAGAGCCTTTCCTGATCACATCAAAATCGACCCCTAAGAGCCTGATTCACAAAGCGCCTTCACACTAGTAGCAGATGTCCTGCAGTCATCTGGGAGTCTCTAAACTTGGGGTGGAATCTCCGCACTGAGATTTCTCATTGCGGAGATTCCACCCTTAGAGCGGGGATTTTCCCATCACTTTGGGTCCTCTGCCATGAGTGCGAAGGCCCGTTGTTAATAAGGTCCTAAGAGAGAGGAGAGAAAGCTGGAATGATGCTTGCTTTATAATTGTGGCAGAGTGTCACTCAACTCGCAATCCCTGTGGTTTATGGCCCTTTTGACTCTTTTAATGAGAGTTTGTCTGCCTCATTAGATGAGCAGATTTATGATGGAGAAAATTACATCTGGAATTGTCTCCTGTTCCCTCTCTCACAGATGAGGGATGCACATTGCTGGAGTGGGAAATACCTTAAAATGTGTTATGATGCCAAAACACTGACTTGTATCAATGGGAGAAAGTGGGAAAAAATGGCTTCATAGGCAAATTTGAGAAAGAATGTAAATCTCACACAGCCCAGACATTGTATGAAACATCCAAGGAAGCAGAACATAAGGGCTCTTTAGTTACAACATCTAACAAGGCCATTGTAGCATTACTACCAAAGGAGGGTAATGAATTATGCGACTGTGGAAGCAAGAGGCCATGACTGAAGCTATCAAAATACTATCCAAAATCCTAGTAATCAGGCTATATAGGATTACCCCATCAAGAATTCATTTTTCGCAAGTAGGATTTATACTGGGGTGATTGTCCAGAAACCACATGAGCATGCTAGCACTTCTTCTGTGGATTTCTAAGAAGTCACAGGTCTTTGATCGAGTGGAATGGCACTAATTATACAAAGTGCTTGGCAGGTTTGATCTTGACAATACCTTGTTGACAAAGTCAGGATACCAATCACCTGATTCACAACTGATTTGCATTGTTTTTTGTCCCGAATGATCCACATAAGATGAGGTAAAAAGCAGGAATGTCCTCTCGCTCTGCTACTGTTTCTTCAGGCTTTAGAACTCCTGGCTATAGCCATTAGAACTTCTCAGCAGATTCGTGGTGTCCCTACTGATGCATGCCTTCTAAACTCTTTCTTAGTATGCTGGTGATATATCCTAATGACCTAAACACAGCCAGATGTGTTCTTACATACATTAATATCCTTACTTGTTTCCTTCTTCCAATACTTGGAAAGAAGGTTAACTGGGGGATGTCTGAGGTGATGCTCATGTCCCATGCCACTAACTGAGTCTGTGCTGAGGGTTAAACCTTTACATGGATACCAAACAGCATGAAGTATTTAGAATAAATACTCATTAGGTTTATCAGTAATTTGTTATCAGTTGTAGCTGAAAATTGCACAAATTTAAGAGAGGGTCACAACTGAACTTGTCTTTATTGGGCTGAACACACTCACTTAAAATTTTTTTTGCATCTTTGTGTAATTGTATTTTCAGGATGTTTGCAATCTTAATTCATAAGCCTCTCCTATGTCAATAGACTACGAAATAAAAATCATATGTATGGTAAGGCAGATAACCAACCCTCAAGCTTGGCAAATTGTATGTACATACAAAAGTTGGAGTATGCACCTACCCCATATGGGTTTGTAGTAGCTTGCGTTCCATCTGTTACAATTGACAAATTGGCTTCAGATGCACCTGAGCCGCCACCTTGGGTAAATATAGACAGGGTTATTCTGTCTGGTGATCATAGTCTGGATTGTGTTTACATATTTAAATCACTTCAGACACTGAGGTAAAATCAAGCGATCAGAGTTATGCTGGCCAGTTCAAAATATATTCTAATACACCTGAAGGAGTAGCGAGTGATAAAAAATGTGCCTCTATTTCGTGGTGGCACATGCTGTGTGTTTTAATACTGCCCTCACTCACACAGTTGTGTGACATGCTTCATCATAGGGCTGCTACCAAACACGCTGGTGCAGCCAATGCCTGGGGTGGAGCAATAGGGTAGGGGAAGACAAACACAACATAAAAGAGAAACAATAATGTCTAAAGTGACTGGGAACACCGGAAGTGAAAGTGTAGTGTAGTGTAGATTAAAACTAGCTCTGAGGTGTCACTGTGCCTATACTTTATTCCTGGACCCTCCGACTGGGATTAAAAACATGAAGGATGGAGGTGATTGGGAGATGTAATGTGCTCCTTACACCCCCCTCCTTACTGCCAAATCGCCCACATGTTTCCTCAGGACTATGCCGGTCCAAGAGTATATATTTGTGTGTATCACTCACCTCTTATTCCAAGATAAGAGGGTGTCAGAACCACTCTTTCTGGCTCTGATGTATCCCCTCGACAGTAATCTGTTGACATACGAGTTTACCCCTAAACAATGCTAAAAATGGCAGGAGGCAAGGAGAGACCCCATGTAGTCACACTTTCCTCAAGGTGGGTGCTCCTCCTGTGGACTGCTCATCTGCTCCCACCTTGTAGATTCAGTTAAAAATATAAGCACTGTCTCATTGAAATTTGCATCTGGCTACGTATTTTGGCCCCTCTTTAGCACAATTGTGGCTTAAAGATAGGGGACAATTCTCTATCTTGGACCTTTTTGGAGAATAGCTAACATTGAACTGTTATCAAACGTTGGGCTCGCACACCGCTCACTCATCAGCGGGATCCCCCCACAGGATCATGGTAATTGTAGTTAGTTCAGAGCGTCGTATCTTCTTTTAAATTTAAATATCATATTCTTCGCCATCCCTGGACACGTGTTTCGTGGTATTTGCCACTCGTCAGCAGGGAGCAGGTCATAGCTTCTGGGGTTGCCGATGGCTGCCGCATATCACCAGGTATAGTACCAATACAGAGGCACGCAGGTGCAGAGTTCCCATGCTCGTCAGCCAAGAACCAAAATATCAAACGTTGGGCTCGCACACCGCTCACTCATCAGCGGGATCACCCCACAGGATCATGTATTGGTACTATACCTGGTGATATGCGGCAGCCATCGGCAACCCCAGAAGCTATGACCTGCTCCCTGCTGACGAGTGGCAAATACCACGAAACACGTGTCCAGGGATGGCGAAGAATATGATATTTAAATTTAAAAGAATATACGACGCTCTGAACTAACTACAATTACCATGATCCTGTGGGGTGATCCCGCTGATGAGTGAGCGGTGTGCGAGCCGAACGTTTGATATTTTGGTTCTTGGCTGACGAGCATGGGAACTCTGCACCTGCGTGCCTCTGTATTGGTACTATACCTGGTGATATGCGGCAGCAATCGGCAACCCCAGAAGCTATGACCTGCTCCCTGCTGACGAGTGGTAAATACCACGAAACACGTGTCCAGGGATGGCAAAGAATATGATATTTAAATTTAAAAGAAGATACGACGCTCTGAGCTGACTACAATTACCATGATCCTGTGGGGTGATCCCGCTGATGAGTGAGTGGTGTGCGAGCCCAACGTTTGATATTTTGGTTCTTGGCTGACGAGCATGGGAACTCTGCACCTGCGTGCCTCTGTATTGGTACTATACCTGGTGATATGCGGCAGCCATCGGCAACCCAGGAAGCTATGACCTGCTCCCTGCTGACGAGTGGCAAATACCACGAAACACGTGTCCAGGGATGGCGAAGAATATGTTATTTAAATTTAAAAGAAGATACGACGCTCTGAACTAACTACAATTACCATGATCCTGTGGGGTGATCCCGCTGATGAGTGAGCGGTGTGCGAGCCCAACGTTTGATATTTTGGTTCTTGGCTGACGAGCATGGGAACTCTGCACCTGCGTGCCTCTGTATTGGTACTATACCTGGTGATATGCGGCAGCCATCGGCAACCCCAGGAGCTATGACCTGCTCCCTGCTGACGAGTGGCAAATACCACGAAACACGTGTCCAGGGATGGCGAAGAATATGATATTTAAATTTAGAAGAAGATACGACGCTCTGAACTAACTACAATTACCATGATCCTGTGGGGTGATCCCGCTGATGAGTGAGCGGTGTGCGAGCCCAACGTTTGATATTTTGGTTCTTGGCTGACGAGCATGGAAACTCTGCACCTGCGTGCCTCTGTATTGGTACTATACCTGGTGATATGCGGCAGCCATCGGCAACCCCAGAAGCTATGACCTGCTCCCTGCTCACGAGTGGCAAATACCACGAAACACGTGTCCAGGGATGGCGAAGAATATGATATTTAAATTTAAAAGAAGATACGACGCTCTGAACTAACTACAATTACCATGATCCTGTGGGGTGATCCCGCTGATGAGTGAGCGGTGTGCGAGCCCAACGTTTGATATTTTGGTTCTTGGCTGACGAGCATGGGAACTCTGCACCTGCGTGCCTCTGTATTGGTACTATACCTGGTGATATGCGGCAGCCATCGGCAACCCCAGAAGCTATGACCTGCTCCCTGCTGACGAGTGGCAAATACCACGAAACACGTGTCCAGGGATGGCGAAGAATATGATATTTAAATTTAAAAGAAGCTTCGACGCTCTGAACTAACTACAATTACCATGATCCTGTGGGGTGATCCCGCTGATGAGTGAGCGGTGTGCGAGCCCAACGTTTGATATTTTGGTTCTTGGCTGACGAGCATGGGAACTCTGCACCTGCGTGCCTCTGTATTGGTACTATACCTGGTGATATGCGGCAGCCATCGGCAACCCCAGAAGCTATGACCTGCTCCCTGCTGACGAGTGGCAAATACCACGAAACACGTGTCCAGGGATGGCGAAGAATATGATATTTAAATTTAAAAGAAGATACGACGCTCTGAACTAACTACAATTACCATGATCCTGTGGGGTGATCCCGCTGATGAGTGAGCGGTGTGCGAGCCCAACATTTGATATTTTGGTTCTTGGCTGACGAGCATGGGAACTCTGCACCTGCGTGCCTCTGTATTGGTACTATACCTGGTGATATGCGGCAGCCATCGGCAACCCCAGAAGCTATGACTTGCTCCCTGCTGACGAGTGGCAAATACCACGAAACACGTGTCCAGGGATGGCGAAGAATATGATATTTAAATTTAAAAGAAGATACGCTCTGAACTAACTACAATTACCATGATCCTGTGGGGTGATCCCGCTGATGATTGAGTGGTGTGCGAGCCCAACGTTTGATATTTTTGTTCTTGGCTGACGAGCATGGGAACTCTGCACCTGCGTGCCTCTGTATTGGTACTATACCTGGTGATATGCGGCAGCCATCGGCAACCCCAGAAGCTATGACCTGCTCCCTGCTAACGAGTGGCAAATACCACGAAACACGTGTCCTGGGATGGCGAAGAATATGATATTTAAATTTAAAAGAAGATACGACGCTCTGAACTAACTATAATTACCATGATCCTGTGTGGTGATCCCGCTGATGAGTGAGCG
The DNA here is from genome assembly GCF_964261635.1 of Lissotriton helveticus. NCBI lineage: Eukaryota > Metazoa > Chordata > Amphibia > Caudata > Salamandridae > Lissotriton > Lissotriton helveticus. The sequence goes on along the minus strand of NC_136063.1, from coordinate 1,704,879,116 downwards.
GTGTGCGAGCCCAACGTTTGATATTTTGGTTCTTGGCTGAGGAGCATGGGAACTCTGCACCTGCGTGCCTCTGTATTGGTACTATACCTGGTGATATGCGGCAGCCATCGGCAACCCCAGAAGCTATGACTTGCTCCCTGCTGACGAGTGGCAAATACCACGAAACACGTGTCCAGGGATGGCGAAGAATATGATATTTAAATTTAAAAGAAGATACGACGCTCTGAACTAACTACAATTACCATGATCCTGTGGGGTGATCCCGCTGATGAGTGAGCGGTGTGCGAGCCCAACGTTTGATATTTTGGTTCTTGGCTGACGAGCATGGGAACTCTGCACCTGCGTGCCTCTGTATTGGTACTATACCTGGTGATATGCGGCAGCCATCGGCAACCCCAGAAGCTATGACCTGCTCCCTGCTGACGAGTGGCAAATACCACGAAACACGTGTCCAGGGATGGCGAAGAATATGATATTTAAATTTAAAAGAAGATACGACGCTCTGAACTAACTACAATTACTATGATCCTGTGGGGTGATCCCGCTGATGAGTAAGCGGTGTGCGAGCCCAACGTTTGATATTTTGGTTCTTGGCTGACGAGCATGGGAACTCTGCACCTGCGTGACTCTGTATTTTTACTATACCTGGTGATATGCGGCAGCCATCGGCAACCCCAGAAGCTAAGACCTGCTCCCTGCTGACGAGTGGCAAATACCACGAAACACGTGTCCAGGGATGGCGAAGAATATGATATTTAAATTTAAAAGAAGATACGACGCTCTGAACTAACTACAATTACCATGATCCTGTGGGGTGATCCCGCTGATGAGTGAGCGGTGTGCGAGCCCAACGTTTGATATTTTGGTTCTTGGCTGACGAGCATGGGAACTCTGCACCTGCGTGCCTCTGTATTGGTACTATACCTGGTGATATGCGGCAGCCATCGGCAACCCCAGAAGCTATGACCTGCTCCCTGCTGACGAGTGGCAAATACCACGAAACACGTGTCCAGGGATGGCGAAGAATATGATATTTAAATTGAAAAGAAGATACGACGCTCTGAACTAACTACAATTACCATGATCCTGTGGGGTGATCCCGCTGATGAGTGAGCGGTGTGCGAGCCCAACGTTTAACATTGAACAGTTAGATTGACTAATATATATGTTGAAACTTTCAAAATCTTTTAAGATCTTCAGACCAAATTGGGGCTGGACTTGTCACAGCATTGTTAATATATTCAATTAATTAATTGTCTCCAGGATATGCTTAGTAACAGTCCCTGCACTATTCCTAGATCTTCAATCAGGCAACATTTTGAGACTTGCGGAGAGTTTAACCCCTTCCATGCGCATGACGAGCTGAGCTCGTTATGAGTTGCACCGCTCGCATGCTCATGACGAGCTCAGCTCGTCATGTAACGCGGCTTTTCGCAAAAAGCCGCACAGCGCAAAAATAGCGGCAGCACGCATGCGGTTAAGGAGTGATAACTGGCTTATGATAGAACATATATTCTTTATCCCTATCAGAGAAATTACAGGGACTTCTGGCAGACAGTGCTGTAACTTGACAATACACCTGAGGTCTGGTTGTGAAGGTTATCAACTCATGCCAGTCTGCTGAGAGAGAACACATTGAAATGTACCTACCTTAATTGGTCTTGTTACCCTATTGCAAGTGTTAGATTTGTGGTATAGACGTTTGCGCTCTGTTCAAAATATTATGGAAATTGCCCAGGTTGGCATCATATTAGGCTTCAGTTTGGTCCGCTCTCTCAGAGTTTGGTGAGGCTGCAGGTCACAACCTCTATCCAAGTATATCTCCTTAATGATATGTCAGACTCTGTGGTACCAACCAGACACAGAAAAAGGTGGTTGGTGACAAAACTGGCAGCAGTAAAAATGTGAATACTAAGATATTGGAAGAAACATTCACTACCAACTCATGTGGAGTGGTTGTCCAATCTTGCACGAATTGAGGATTGCAAATGTATCAATTATAAAAATGAAAAAGCAAATGGAAACATTGCACATGATATAAGGATCCATGTATTAAACCTTCCACTGCATTGCCTTTAGAGAGTATGCATATAAAGCAGAGACAAGATACCTTCTTTATGTGTGTTGACTAACTGATCACTGTTAACAGCTCTTTCATTTCATGGAAGTAAAGTGATTTAATGTTTTCAATTGAAATACAAATGTGAGTAGTAGACTTGTCTTTGTCTTAGGTTCTGTATTTGTCTTTATGAAAAAAAGAAATAACAGTGGGACAGCCATAGATTTGGGACATTCTCTGGGGAGAGGATTTTCCCCACTTATTTTTCTTACTTTCCAGGATTTGTAAACAGCTGAGTATTAAGGTTGTTTTGAAATGCTCTGCAATACACTTAGGCAGAATTGGATGTACCATTACTGGGAAACTGTCACAACATGTATGGTATATTAAGTGAATAGCTAAAATACCTACAAGTGTATGCCCTGTGAAGTACTTCTTTAAGAGGTCAAGAGGACTGTACATATGTCCTGAATAATTTTTGGTGGTTGTTTTGTTTAAAAAATATAATGTAATATGGGAATAAAAAAATCTGCTTATTGTTTGAATAAAAGGGGATTTGTACTTCCAAACTCTTAGGCTTTAGTATATAGTCAAAGAAGCATCTTGATTAGGGTAGTTGCATTTCAGGGTTCACTGACACAACATTGATGTATAAAATATTGATGTAAAAAATATCGAGTAAAAAATATATACAACAAAAATATCTGCTCCTAAACTTAAAGAGGTAAGTACAAAAATATTGACTAACAAATGTTGATGCAAAAAATATAAATGTATAAAATATTGACTTGTATATAAATATAAAATACAATAATATATATTAACTATGAAATATAATTTTAGCAACATAAAATACATTTAATATAAATTTTAATAAAATCTAACAAATAATCTTAATACAAAATATAAAAATACAAACATGATAATTTATACATATATATTACTTTAAAACAATTAATAAACTATTATTTTTAATTGATGTTAAAAGTTTACAATATTATAGAAAATAACAATATATATATTAAGGTTTAAAAACAAAAAAATATATAATAAATTAAAACATTAAACTAATAATAAATATTTAAACCTAAATTTCACAATAAAACCAGTACAACAGTAGGGAAAGTGTTGGATAGCAAATGGGTAAAAATACCTATTCCCTCTCCAGTGAGTGCAAAAGTAGAGTAAGTGCTGAATAGAGGAGGAATAAAATTTACTATTTCAACTCCAGTGAGTTCAACAGTAGGGAAAGTGTTGGAAAGAATAGGGGTAAAAAAATCCTATTTTAACCCCAGTGAGTGCAAAAACAGGAAAAGTGTTGGATAGCGGAGGGGTAAATATTGCTATTCCCACTCCAAAGAGTGCAACAGTAGGGAAAGTGTTGGATAGAGGTGGGGTCAAAATTACTATACCCACTCCAGTGAGGGCAACAGTAGAATAAGGGGCCGATTCCGATTTCCGCCGGAAGGGCTCCGAACCATGTTCGGAGCCCTTCAGACCGAATCGGTCACTGCCGGCCGGATTCCTTTCCGACCGGGCCATTCCGATGGGCTTGGTCAGAAAGGAATTTCCGGATTGTGGACGACAGGCTCGGAGAGCCTGTCCGCAGTCTGAAAATCCCACAGTACTCCCCCGGTCGCCTCTTTACGACTGAGGGAGTACGATGGCAGCTTTTCACTTATGTTGGTCTCTCGGCACGAAAAGGCAGTCGGAAGTTGTCTTTAGGGTTCCCAGCAGGGCCCTACTGGTGTGAGGCCTCCAGATGGTGGCCTGGGGGCACCTATGGTGCCCCTCTATTGATCCATGCACCCGGTTCCAGGCACCTTGGGGTGCCGGCCAAAGGGTGCAGGGATGAACTGCACCTCTGCTTTGTACAATGCAGGCATGCATTCTGCTCGGAATGCATGCTTACATTGTAAAGTATTCGAATGCGACCGAACCCTGTCCGGTCGCATCGTACTACCAGGGCTGTAAACGACGGGAGCAGGTCGGTCGGTTACAGCTCCTGGCCAATGTCGGACAGATCAGGTCCATCCGACATCGAAATAGACCCCTTAGTGTTGGATAGCTAGGGGGTAAAATTTTGTATTCCCACTTCAGTGAGAGCAACAGTAGGGAAAGTGTTGGATTGCGGAGGGGCAAAAATTTCTACTCCCACTCCAAAGAGTGCAACAGTAGAAAAAGTGTTGGATAGCGGAGGGGTAAAAATGACTATTCCCACTCCACTGAATGTAACAGTGGGATAAACGTTGGATAGCGGAGGGGTAAAAAATTGTATTTCCCCTCCGGTGAGTGCAATAGTAGGGAAAGGGTTGGATAGCGAAGGACTAAAATGTACTATTCTCACTCCAGTGAGTGCAACTGTAGATAAAGTGTTGGATAGCGGAGGGGTAAAAATTACGATTCTAACTCCAGTGAATGCAACAGTAGGGAAAGTGTTGGATAGCGGAGGGGTAAACATTACGATTCCCACTCCAGTGAGTGCAATAGTGGGGAAAGTGCTGGATAGTGGAAGGGCAAAAATTACTATTCCCAATCCAAAGAGTGCAACAGTACAAAAAAGGTTGGATAGCGGAAAGTAAAAATGACTATTCCCACTCCACTGAATGCAACAGTAGGATAAGTGTTGAATAGCGTAGGGGTAAACTTTTTATTTCCACTCCGGTGAGTGCAACAGTAGGGAAAGTGTTGGATAGAGAAAGGGTTAAAATGACTATTTCCACTCCAGTGAGTGCACCAGTAGGGAAAGTGTTGGAAAGCGGAGGGGTAAAAATTACTATTCCCACTCCGGTGAGTGCAACAGTAGAGAGAAGTGCTGGACAGAGGAGCGATAAAAATGACTATTCCCACTCCTGTGAGTGCAACATCAGGGAAAGTGCTGGATAGTGGCGAGACAAAAATTACTATTCACACACAACCAGTTAAAACAAAAATATATATATATATTTTTTAAAACATACAAATAAATAAACAACATTTAAAAGATGAAAAATCAAATATATGAAATATATGAAAAGAAAACATAAAAGTAAGTACATATAACAAAAACCTACAATTGATATGGAAATTAAAATAATAAATACATTTATAAAAATAATTATTTTAATCTAGAAAGAATTGACAAGCAAAAAAATTCATTAATACACAAATGTATTTGTTTTATTTCCTACCGAAAACACCACACCAATAACAAAACACTTCAACATTTTTTATTCAATTTACTTCCATAGTTAACATAATTAATAATCAATTAAAAAATATTATTAATAAAAAAAAACAAATAAATATATATTATAGGCTACACACACTTTAAAACACTAAAATTTCCACAACACACACCTAAAATAAAATATTAAAACACAATTGAAAACGTATTCTTTATTTAAAAAACTATTAACAACCAACAATACAGTAATTAAAATGTATTTAATACCCACCCTTTACCCCTTGAAAAGTAAAAGCAAAAAGAAAAAGAATAACATTATTAACAACTATATATTAATTAAATAAATACACATTTCTTCCCTCCCTTTACTTTTTATAAACACCACAACCCACACCTAAAATTAATTACACAATTGCCATAATAAATTACCTATTAATAAATTAATATTACCATCCAATTAATAATTCACCAATTAAAATAAATTGCTACCCGCCCTTGACCCCTAAAAGCACCATAAGACACACCTAAAATTAATGACACAATTATCACAATTTGATTACCAGTAAGTTATTTGAATTTAATTAACAACCAATTAATAATTCATAAATTGATACATAAATTAATCCCTGCCCTTCACAACTATAAACACCACAACACACCTAAAATTAATTACACAATTTCCATAATGAATTACGAATTATTTATTGAGAAATTAACAACCAATTATTAATTAATTAATAATAAATTACTTAACACATGTAACACTATAACATCACAATTAAACAAATATTAATAAATGCAAGATAATCAATACATTTATTATAATTAAATTGCATCCCACCCTATTCCCCTACAAACAAACAACCCACTACTGAACTAAAAATGCAAAATTTTTATAAAAACGATTACAATTCAACACATATATGAAATATACAAACAATACTAATACAAAGAAAATACATCACATACATATAAAATATATACTAAAATACATACCATTAATAAAAAAAACGATATTTTAAAGACCATGGGGCACATTAGGATGGAGGGCGGACTTTGTCCTCCCCCATCCCGACGCAAAGAGGGACAGTTTGGGCCATTAGGATGCGCCCTCCACAGTGGCGGGCGCATCCCGCATTTTTAACATTGTGGCGGGCGTTGCTGAAAGCACTGCCTGCCGCAATGCTAAAAACGCATGTCATGCAGTTCAATGCACAACGTGACAGGCACCGCCCGGTCCCTGTCACTTTGTATATTGAATGCAGGGGGGTACCATAGGTACCCCACAACCCCCAGAATCCCTGGGGCCAGCAACGGGCCCCCGCAAGTGATTCCCGTATTCCGCCACGGAAAGGCATGTGTCCGCCCCATCATAATATGGTTGGCGGTGTCTAACAGACACTACTACCATATTAAACTCTTTTCCGGGCGGAAAAGCGGCGGGCGGTCTTTCCATTTGCTGTGGTCCCCCCACCATAGTAATATGGCAAGGGGAAATGGGTGGCGGGCGGGGGTGGATGTCAGGCGGATTGCTACCGCCATTGTAAATTACTGTAATGGGTTAGTGACTCCATGATTGACTTATTTGATTAACCTGTCAGACCCTAGTACAGTGCACCATGTGCGTCCAGGGCCTGGAGATCAAATGCTACTAGTGGGCTTGCAGAACTAGTTGTGTCACCCACAGAAGCAGCTTTTAAAGTGTGTCTCAGGCCTGCCATTGCAGAAGCCTGCATGCAGTCTAGTACTGGCATGTGACTTGGTAAGTGCACCCACTTACTAGTCCCTAAACATTTCCTTTTCTACATGTTAGCCACCCCTGAGAAAGGCCCTATGGCAGGGTGCATTGTATGTGAAAGGTAGGACATGCTCTGATGTGTGTGGCATGTCCTGATAGTGAATTACAGCCAATTTCGTTTTTCACTATTGCAAAGCTACCTGTCCCCATAGGCCAGAATGGGCAGTTTGATTATCACATCATATAATCCTAACTGGCCCAGGGAACTCAGAATGATAAAATACATCTTTTAGTGAATTTGGTTGTAACATTCTGTGTTTGAAAATACCACTTTTAGAAAGTAGGTATTTACTTGCCTAACCATCCAGCCTGCCTCTGCTAGGTTGTGTATTGCATGTCTGGTTTGTGAGTGACAGGGGCTGGGGTGGCTCCAGGAGGTAGGGTGAGACCGCACTAGGCTGATTAGACCTATCTGCATTGGGAGTGGTGGGAGGATTAGCACCTGAACCTGAATAGGGCTGTGCCTGCCATCCACAATGCTGGCTCCACCTCCTGTGGTGCGTCTGATTACCCTGGCCCTCACTGACAAAGGAAGAAGTTGTACACTGACAGAATGAACCCAGAACTGGTTTGGACTAGGTACAGATACTGTCTGCCTTCGGAGACAAAGCATTTGTATGTATAAAAAGGGGGACCCAGACTCCAGAACTTAGATCACTTCTGGACATCATGGTGGACCTAGGAGAAGTACCAGAGAATCAGCAGGAGTTTTTGACTGCCGCTGTGCCAGTGTGTAATTACTGGGGTTGGCCTACAGTGCTTTCTTTATTGCCAAGGAAAGGAGAAAGGCTTTTTACTTGCAACTTTCATCATATTTAAGATGAATCTCCAAGGGCTTGAACTGTGCTAGCCTCCTGCTGAAGCCTCAGAGATACAATACTTCACCATGAGTTCCCCCCTGAATTTCCTTGCTGGGAATTCTGTCTGCAGAAGCCTGCATGTTGTTGGGCGCTGGAAGTGCGACTCAATGAGAAAAAGCATTTCGCATCCGCAGCTGTTGCCATCGCATCATTGGAGAAGTGTGTCACCATCGCAAGGGGAGTCGTCGCACTCCCGGAGAAGTGCATCGCCACTGCAAGTGTTGCCGTCGCATCACCAGAGAAGCGTGTCGAAGGGCCTGTCGGGCTCCATAGTTAAAGAGTTGAAGCAGGGCCGTCTGGCCACCACGCATTGTCTTCAAATCATCGCATCGCACCAGATCGTGGCATCGCATCAAGGCGTCATCTTTTCACATCGCAACCCGGACGCACCACAAGATCGTCGCATCAACTCATCTCCGGTAAGGAACAGACGCATCTCCTACTTTGCGGAAGGACTGAGGAACAGACGCATCATATCCCCCGAAGCAAGGAACCGCTGCTTCGTTCTACCTTTGGTTTAACTTGCGTGACGCATCCAAAGGTACTTTGTGAGAAACGTGTCCCATTTACCATCTAAAGTGAACTGAGTCATTTATATGATCTTTAAGTCATTTTATAAATACTGTATTGTGGATTTTTGTCATTTGGGTCTTGTGTTAACTCTATATAAAGAATACTTATTTTTATAAAACCTATGTTGTATCCATCTGTAGTGTTTTCACTGTATTACTGTATGTGTTCACAAATGCCTTACACACTGCCTCTGAGATAAGCCTGCCTGCTCATGCCAAGCTACCACAGGGTTGAGCCGGGGTTATTTTAGTAGTGTAGCCCCCTCACTCTGACTAGAAGCAAGGGTCCCTATTTGGACAAAGGTGCAAGCTATCCCCAACTAGATACCCCCAGTTCTAACAATCTTCTTGGAAGATAATGTTGTCATCCAAGTGGCATGTTCCTGGTGCCCAAATCTCTTGCAACAAAAATATATATATGGGTCATCTCATAATAATAAATAGCATTGAACCAAACAGGATGACACAGTTTGAAATGCAAACTATTAACCATTCCGTCATGAGTCACGGTTGGGCTGTGCTGATGACAGAATGGTTCCGTCATGACCATGCCCGTGATTGAAATGTCCAGCACAGGGCTGGAATTCCTGCCGCACGCAAGCTTTTAATATTTCAAGATCATGTACTTAGGACTTTATCTTATTCTTTAACACTTCATGCAAACCATATTTATGTTTATGTTTATATGCTTGTATAGTGCTCGATGTACGTGGCATCTTGGCGCTGAAATGTGTGAGCAAGAACAGTGCACTATGTTAACAAGAACCTATGCGGAGGTAAATAGTCATGTTTTCAGGCTCTTCCTGAAGATCTGCAAGTCGGATTGGAGCTTCATGGACAGTGGCATTTTGTTTCAGAGCTTAGCCATGCATTGTGAGATCACCCTGCCGCCCCATCTTGCCTGAATAGCTTGAACTGTCTTAATGAGGCCCAAACTGACCGATCTGAGAGCCCGTGAGGGAGTGTATGGTGGAAACAGTTTTTGAATGTCCTTGGCACCACCACCATAAATTGCCTTGTGCACAAGGCCGAGAGATTGAATTCCACAGGCTGTTTAATAGGGAGCCAGTGGAGAGATTTGATTCCTGCAGAGGTTGACTATCCTCTGGGTATGCCCAGCAGTAATATTGCTGCTACATTCTGTAAAGATTGCAGTTCTCTCAATTGGAATTTGTCACTACCCAGGAACAGGGCATTACAGTAATCCAATTTGGATCACAGAAGTGCCACCATCACCGTCTTTTCCTTATCTAAAGAGATGTATGGTTAAAATTTTCTCAGAGTTTTTAATAAGAGAAAGCAAGATGAGGTAAGACTAATTACCTGGGCAGCAAAATTCTGTTTTCATCAAAGATGATCCCTAAATAGGGCGCCCCCCCCACCCATATACCCCTCAGCCGCTGCAGCAGAACCGTATGGTTCACGGTGTCAAATGCGGCTGATAGATCCAGGAGCACGAGGACCGCCCTACCCCCCATCCACCACCCTACGGATCTCCTCAGTGGCAAGGATCAATGCAAATTCAGTGGAATGGCGTGCATGGAAGTCATGCTAGGAAGTGTCCAATAAGTTATTGGGCACTAGATAATTGCTCATTGTTGTATTTAGCGATTTTTCCAAGATCTTGGCCATGATTGGTTGTGATGTATTCCTATAGGTTCTGTATCGATCCCCCTATTCCTGACCCTATTCTGGTTAACAAGTTAACTAGCAGCCATCCCATGATGCAGAAACCGTTATCTGATTACGCCAGACCACGGCACAGGAGCGCGTTATCTGATTAGGTCATAACGCTTGCCATCTAATTAGGCAAAGCAATATTCCTCCAGCCCCTGATAAGGCATACGGAGTTCTCAAAACAAATCAAACCTATGACAACCTGGGAGAAACCCTGCGGCCATTGTTTTGATTTCACCGAGAACTTCAGCAAAAGAATGTGCTAACGACCAGTTCGTATGACATCCTTATTGACGTATCTATGTCCATCCTTACGTCAATCTCTGCACCTTACAGGTATAAATATTACCGATATTGCCTTAAGCAAACACACGCGGTGGTGACGAGATTGGAGCAGCCAGACATGCCTAAGCCCAGAGCAGAGCAGACCCCGCTGGCGGAGCCCCGCCTTCCTGACGCGCTGAGAACGAGACGCTGCTTTCTCCTGCCGAGAAATCCAGCTCCGGCGCTTCCGAGCAGCCCTCGCAGGAAGCTTGGAATATCGAGACCAGAGACGAGAGATACCATCCCTCATTCATCCTAAATTCCAAGTACAGAACTGAATAACCCCTTGCAGAGAATTCTTGAGTCAGTCACTTTTCAAAACAAACTTAACTTAAACTGCTACTTTCTATTCCCGCCCACGTATTAGGCTTAGGTCAGGTACACCGGGGTAGGCGTAGTTAGAAGCACCAGTAGAGTACGATTAGTCAAATGTAAATGTGTATGTATCTATTTTATCCATTTTAAACCACCTTATGGCTTAGAAACCATATAAATGTTTTTACAGTATTATTTTATACTTCTGCTTTTATTGTATGCACTTTACTTAACCATAAGTATTGCGATAATATCGATCCATTTCTCTTGTACGAGAAAAGAGACTGATCAATAAATACCATCTTTTATTGAACACGCCCGTCTCTTCCTTTTCTCTACAATCTGGTGAGACTAAGAATGCACGTACTGACTGAGTAAAATAAGTTGTCTTTTGTTTTCACACGACTCTAGAGATACACTCTTGATTAGGGGAGAGCAAAGTTGTCATGTTCTATGGTTGTCAGAAACTAAATCCCTTCTTGTCTATCCAGGGAGGTTCAACTCTTCCTTGCCTATTCGAGAAAGTTTCTAGTGAACTCTGAGCTAGCTGGCAAACCCAAAACTTTAAGTCTAATATCGACAATAGAAGACCTAGTTAACGTCTGGTCTAGGCCTATACTATTGAAGGTATTATTCCAATGCGCAGAGCCTATTGGGATAATAGGAACTACACTACATGGCGCCCAAACGTTTGGAAAGGCGATAAAACTAACGCAAGACATTAGAGTAACTCAGTCGTGCTTTTTCACTCAGACCCCTTTTTTCCCATAATACTCCAAAGACGTCTGGAGTGGGTGAAAGGTAATATCCGCCAAACCTCGCAGGAGGAAACTCTTATGTATGGTTCTTGGTTTAGTCAACGTTGAAGGATACACTGTTCCAAAATATTGTGCATCTAATCTTTGTTTCCATAAGAAACCTGATCTGCAAACAAACGGAAAAACCTTCCTGTCGGTAAAATGGTAGACAGTGATGAAGAAAGAGAGACAGCTAGATTAGCAGCTGAACTCGTAGCAGCTGATAATACTATGCAAGAAGCAGACCCGGATATAATACTCATCCCGGTCAACAAAAGGAAATCTATAACTTTAAAACTTATAGAAAATGGACTGACACCTAGAGGTGGCACAGTCATATTCGTAATAGAGGCACACGAATATCGGCAGACAAAGGTATTCTATTCATGGATAAACTTTCCAGCAGCTAACGCTGTCACAAAGCACTTCCACTATTACAAAACAGAGGAACCTCCTGATGAATACACTCCTTTCGAGGAGGTGGAAGTACCACTTAAATTTCAAGAGCACGTGCTCTTGTTTAATGGCGCCCTAAAACACAATAATCACATCACCAGGCTCGGTCCATTAGGTAGACCAGGAGCAACGTGGCCGGTCCTAGCTGGATACACACCACATCCAGACATCGAAATAATGTCTGCAGCAGATCTTTTAATACAACTAAAACAATTAATAAAAGTACATAGACAATTAGTCCAATATGTAATGCGGACTTCAACAATCCAACCAGCAATTAAAATTCCACAGCTGACCCTCATCAGGGGAACACAAATAAAATTACACCACAGAACATACAATCCTGCCTAGGTAAAGTACCAGCTAAACGGGAACAAATACCATTCTGGTTAGCACAAAAAATCACCCAAATAGAGGCGGTGTTTCCAGACACCACCCCGTTAGAAAAACACAGGATTCTGACTATCTGTCTTCCAATGGGAATCGCACCACACGTGGAGGACTGTGACACTTGGGGTACAGTCTTTGCTTCCATCTACACAAAAACGCATGGTGTTCCATCCATCTCGGTAATACCAGATGTGCTAAAACAAATTCAAGATGAATACGGTCCAGAACCCGCTTTAACTCTTGGTATGAAATTACTGAAAGACTTCAAGCAGGTCTCGGCTATATTACTAGCCAATATAAAGGGAGAAGCAGCAAACGTGGCGATCCGCCAAAGGTTAAAAGAAACAGATATAGCAGACCAACCAGCTGAAATTGCCAGAATTATAGAAAAATCCTATGAGGAACAAGGTAGAGATAGTTTAGGTGGAATACCAGTAAAACCCCAACTGATTGAAAGTCCTGAAAAAATATTTATTAAAAATAATCTAAACAGTCAAAAGAAGAACTGGGATGGAAACAAACAATCCAATCCAAAAGAAAAGAAATTCCAGTCCAGAGGAAGGTCTCCTCGGCGGAGAGAAAGATCTCCGGACCAAGGACCCAAGTCTCCCCAAAGGGAGCCCTCTGTGAAAAAATACAACCTTAGAAATAGGAATAACATAAAGAAACCGGATAGATATCAAGATTTTGATACACGTCCCTCTCAATCTTTTCAGACTTCCTCGCAGAAATCGGAAAGAAGAGGACGATCGGAACCCAGGGAAGGGCACGTCAAGTCCAAAGACAAGGAACCTGCTCATCCAAATAAAAAATTACAGTTTCCAAAGAAGAAGGTAGCCAGTATTAAAGTATGTAACAATGCCGAGAATACTGAGGACACAACTGAAGAACGGAGAGTGGGCTCAGACAATGCTAGACAGCGCAGCAGAAGTGAGCATAGCACGCAAAGTCCTTATGAATCATCTGGAGACAGTGGACACGAATGAATACCTTCAAGTGGAAACTGCAGACACCAGAGTTAGCAAACCTCACAAAATATATGAAATAACATTACGTATAGAGGGGGATAAGACTAGGAAAATAAGGGGACTATTTTGGGATAATCTCTCCAAGGGCTATGACATCCTTCTAGCTGAAAAAGACTGGCCACCAGAGTTTGTCAGGGACTGCCCTCATGGCGAAGAAATAATTATGCCTGCCTTCTCAAATCATATCCCAAATCATAAAAAATACACACTTGCTAGAAAGTGGGCAGTAGCTCAAGCTCCTGCTTTATATAAAAATCATGTAGGATGGGATGAGGACTCTCCTCCTCACAAAATCCAGTTAAAAACACAACCTACTGCACAAAGACAGTACCCAATTAAGCAAGAAGCTAAAAAACAGGTAAAAGAAATCCTAGATCAACTAGAATACCAGGGGGTGATTGAAACTTGCACCTCACAAATGAACAACCCTTTGTTTCCGGTTTCCAAACCAGACAATTCATATCGTCTAGTTTTGGATTACAGACACCTTAACTCATGTTGCAAAACTTTTGCAGTGCAAAACTCGCATAGTGCTGCACTAATGAATAACATAGTGCGCAAAAAATACAAAACAACATTAGACATCTCTAATGGATTCTTTTGTCAAAAAATAGCACCAGAGAGCAGATATTTATCCGCGTTCTTAATAAATGGCGCTCAAAAACAATTCTGTCGGTTACCCCAGGGGTTCAAGAACAGCCCAGGATTATTCTCAGCGAGGGTAACAGAGTTACTACAAACATATGACGAAGCATTATCTTATGTCGACGACATATACCTAACAGATGATGACTTGGATACTCACTTGAAGAGAGTGAACACCATAATACTTGGGTTCGCAGCAGAGGGTTACAAATTCAACTTTAAAAAATCTAGAATTGCCCATCTAACAGTCCTGTTCTTAGGATATGAATTATCAAGTGAAGGCAAAAGCCTGGCTGACAATTTCCTAGAGAAATGTGCCGTACTCCAAGCACCTAGAACACTAAAAAACCTACAGTCAATTCTAGGCTTCCTAAATTTCGGAAGAACATACGTTGCAAATTACGCAGAAAGGGTCAAACCCCTTTATGATCTAATAAAACCAGATTTTAAAAGAACCAATTGGACTCAAAAACATACAGAAATTTTGAGATCTTTACAAACAGATATGTTAATTAAAACAAAATTAGAAACACGTGATAACACACGAAATCTTGTGATTCCAGTCATCCCAGGAAGATGCGGATTCACATACCTGACCTCTAATGAGGGAGAAAAGGTACCAATTGCATTCAAATCACACTTGTACACAGAAGCTGAAAAGAAGTTCAGCATTAAAGAAAACATTGTTCATGCAGTTCAAACCGCAATAGCTAGAGAAAAAGATAAAGCTGACGGTAGACGTATCGCAGTCAGAACAGCAGAATCAGCCTTTGAGGCATTAACAACACTGTGTAATTTACCAACAACAGCATTGAATCCGGAATGGATACAATGGGTGAATTCAATTACAACGGACAGAGTAAAATACTACTTTGATCCAGAATTAAAAGAATTGAAAAATCTAGAATATGAAAGAACATTCCCTCTGCCAATCGACATTCTGCCATTACGACAGTACGCATGTGTAATCTATACAGACGGACATGCTCAACCCTCCGTTTGGGGAGAACAAGCATACAACCCCACATGTGAGATTACAAAAGAAGTGTGGCGCGGAGGTAAACTAAAACCTCTATTAACAAAAACACACTCAGTAGAAACTAATTCAGAACAACAGACTGAAATAATAGCATTGAAAATGGCGCTAGATAATGCAGATCGCGAATTCCCGACACTAATAGTGTCCGATTCATATTACTGCGTCAAATCATATAACAACGATTTGCAGAAATGGATTCAAAACGGTTACAAAGATGACACAGGTGCAACAATAAAGCAAAAACTGCTTTGGGAACAAATAGTTCTGTTACAAAAAGAACTACCAAAGACTCACGTGATACATACACTGAGTCATCAGCGTGATGGCGTTCACGTTGCAGGGAATTCATTGGCTGAGACAGCCACAGCGGTAGCAACTAAATCGGCTTCCGTAGCTAGGAAAAAGCGTACAGTAAAATACATTGACGGTGAGACAGTGCTGGCGGTGAGAACGTCATCAAAAGGCGACTGCTCAGCGCTACCGATCAACTATCGACTCAATTATACATACATAATCAATGCAAACTCCATCCCTTTTGCTCGAATCCCTGGAGTGGGGGATAGAGTAATTCCAAACATGGACAGGAGAACTTTGTTAATAGCAGACGCACATATGGGCGAGGGTCTCAGACACCTCAAACTAAAAGATTCTCTGGAAGAACTACAATCAGTGTACTGGTGGCCAGGCATGAGCCTGCATCATCACATTTTTGTAAAAAAATGCCCGGACTGCAACAGAGATCGCAGCGGCGAGAGGAACGGGGTAATACCATGGCGTTTCACTCAAGAAGGGCTAAACAATAATCAGTAATTCCAGTGTTAATAATGCGTCCGATTAACAAATAAAGACTAGTTTCCACTTATAATGTAGACCCCAGCACTCGGCTGACGTCGAGACTGTTATACAAAGATTTGCGAGTCTAAATGGCATATACGCTAGGAGCATGCTACGTTTGACCAATGTTTTCACTTTAGCCCTCAAGCCTGTGGGGAAGCATGGCCAAATGAGCATAGCATAGCGGGATTCTTCTCACTTCCTTCCTGAGGGATACGGGATGGTGTAAAGAAAAAACCAAGGCATAAAGCTATCTATAACGGAAAGGATATTAGGTTCGGGAGCTGGGTGGGTCAAACATATAATAAGTGTCCAACGTAGTCTAAACAACCTGCCAAGAAATTCTCTGAAGGGATTCAGTCCGTACGAATTATTGTTTGGAACTAGGATGTTGGTCTTAGATCTTGACAGTCAGACTTCAGTGGTAAAGGAAAAAAGCTTTGATATCAAAGATCGTTTGGCTATTTTGCAGGACTTAAACGAAACAAGAAAAGACCTGAGCAACATAAAGTTGAAACAGCAGCCAACAACCACTGAAGAACCACCACCTGTCCCAGCAAGACCTGTCTGGATTCCAAAAGTCGGGGATCTAGTCAGAGAAAAGATTGCGGTAAAGAAGGAATTTGGGCCTTCTTACAGAAAAGCAGTTCCTGTCTTGTCTATCAACGGGACAAGATCAGTAGTACTACCGCCGCTTGCTGGTAAAAAGGAGAACCGAGTTGTATCCATTGACCTGGTAAAACCACAATCATGTGGCTGATAACAAACAGTAGGCCAAGTGGTCTCCCGATAAGTAGTAGAACACCAAGGTTTGCTACAAATACTGAGGTCCAAACTAAGAGGCTAATCACATTCGAAACGCCTACAGAAGAACAACAAGGACTGTGCAACAATGCAATGGAACTTAAACCTCTGAAAACCCAAATAAAAACATTTAGTACAGACACACCAACCTACAATGAAGTAACAAACGAATATGCAAGAAACAGTAATCCTGAAGCAATTGGAACAATTGACAGAACTGCATCCGGCTACTTCATAAACTTCGATGATTCCTCTGAAGACCTCATTGAATCAAAGACACAGCCATCAACAAAAACCTTTAAAGATAAGGCTAAAGAACTTTTGAAACAACTGAAAGAAACCTATCTGATTTCTCCATGGATTGAATTTTGGGTGGGCTTTGGTGCATTTATCCTCATACTTTGGCTAATCATGGTACTAACTTTGGGACGCTTCATTGAGGGAAAATATGCTAAAATGGACACAGCAAGTCAGAAAATCAACTTGATCCTCAAGCCACACACATCTTCACACGTCGAGAAAAGAGAACTTTCTTCAGTCACCTTCACAGCCAATCCTATACCGGGTGGGGTAGCATGGGACAATACTGACTACGAAATTTATGGTCCGGTTGAGATCCTGAAATATCCACACCAAATCAAGATCTTGTTGAGTGACTTTGTAAAACCAAGCTCATTTGCTGATGATTGGGACTTTGAAAGCGTTAATAATATGATGTCTGACTTAGTGATGTCTGCTAAATTTACCAAACATGATTATTTGCAGGGTTCGACTAATTATGATAGTATGTACTGTTACAACCACTATGGTAACCATTTTCTACATAAATCGGCACAACCTAGAAATGTTTTAAATTATAATCAATGGGAACATTGTGCAACCCCTCCAAAAGGAAGCTCAAGAACCTTTTATAACAAATATTCATACTTTTCAGGGTTCAACACAAGTAATGCTGAAACATTTTATTTCAAATTGTCAAATAAGACAGGGACAAAGAACATGCTAACAAACACGAAATTGATATATTCAGACTCATTTTTTGAACAAATGAATACTTTTGGTTTTGATTATTGGGACAAAAATGTTGAAGTAAAAAGTGTTTGGGGTACAAAAGAATGGCAAGTACAAGGTATAGAATCATTGTTTAGAGCCTGCATGATCCCAGAGCAAATTATATTTTTGAATGACACTGTTCAACAAACTACCTGTCTTGGCCTAGCCAAAATCAAAGACTTAAATAAACCGTCTATTCCAAAGCCAACAATGAACAGCAATAGCTCTACAGATGAAGAGATAGACGTAAACTATGTATTAAACCAAAACAGAACACATCCTGATTGGAAACAATGGTTAATCTGGCCCACAGATACTAATAACTGTCAAGACAGATTCCTGAACAAAACACAGGGGTTCACATTGACCAGGCCAGACCCTAGATATTCCCAAAGACAACACCCAGGGATAATCACCACCTACAGGGTGGGCAAACTCTGCCTTCAATGGCTACAAACTTCCACACTGGCAGATATTAAGCAACACCTAACTTTACTTACTGATGGTGCTGACTTGCGTGATTTCATTATGGGACCGCGCAAACAGCGTCAAAAACGTTTCATAGCAGCCTCTGTATATGCAGCTTACAACGAGGCCTGGAAGGTGACTCAAATTGAGACAGCAGAAAGTATACGGGAAATTGACCGTATTAATTTGGAAAAATCACTTTCTGTAGTGGACAATGGGTTAATGACTCTGTCCTCCAGAATTTTTTCTCTGGACAGCATTGTGTCTTCAGCAATCGACATAATATCGCAAGACTTACTGTTGTTACAACACGGTCAGTCTCAATTGCGTTCTATTGTACAGCTTGGCTGGACGTTACAAAATCTGCGTTCAGGCTATGTGCCTTGGCGTTTAATCAACACAACGTCACTATTCAATATCTTTAACCTTACTGATAATCAAATCAGTATGGCACAGAAGGGTGCTGATTATACAATCCTGAGCATTGAGAAACTCGAGAGATTACCAGTGACAATGTCAGAACGACCTGTCAGTGAATGGATAATACATGGGATAATTAATATTCCAATATCAACCTTCAGGTTTCAATACTGCCAAAATATATACAGGCTGGCATGTACGAAAAATTAGGAAAAGGGTACATTAAGTCAACTTGGAACTTGCCCTATTCACATGCATGTGTCAGTAATAAAGGACAGAAAGTGTTTCTTAGTGGCAATAATTGTGCGATGTCACTAAGCGGTACACTTCTGTGTAATGGAATTAGTTTGCATGGAGCCTGTGAAGGGAACTCAAATAACCTTTCATGTCACCAGCTAGGCGCACCTGCAACAGAGATAGAACCATTCTTTAAAAGACTCTATAACGGGAGTTACATTCTAATTGTGGATCGCAGATGTTGTAGTCTTCTTCCCGGGATTCCTTATCTCATAACTACGACTGCGAAGGTCATGTGCTGTGGACACTCATTGTTCCCCAGCTCCTTTCCAGACAGGGAGGCAAGGGCATGGCCTAACTTGAAAATTACTTCTATACGAATAGATACTTTAAGCAGAATGAAAACAGTGCTTCTTCAGACGCCGACCAGACTCACGTCATCAAAAGAAACGTATGATCTCCTGGTCGCAAGGACGATTGCAGAGATTCACTCGTTGTTATCAACTAATTCCCCCATACATTTCGCAGAAATCCTGAATGAAATCTTAAATATTTCTGATACCAGTGGAGTCTCAAAAGTATTTAAGACAGTATTTTCGATGGCATTAACACCATTCAAAGCCATACTGGGTATTTTTCCAAATTTCGTCCATTCGATTTTTGGCGGACTTCCCCTTATTTTGGGACTAATTGCAGGAATCCTATTCTTGGTCCTTATATTTCGTTATGGCAAACCATGTCACAGACAAAACACCTGCGACAAGGGAAGAAACAATCCGAGCCATTGGATACCGGGACCGGATATCAAAAATCCTGGGACTATCCCGGCTTAGAGACCTGAACATGACTTGGTTTCTTTCATTTCGACCAATGTGGCATCGATGTGTTTTACCTGTATTAAGGGGAAACAACCTTTACAACGCAACTTTTACAACGCACTACCATTACAACGAAACTTTTACAACGCAAAAACTTTTACAACGCATACCATTACAACGCATGTTTTTACAACGCAAGTACTTTTACAACGCATGCCATTACAACGTAAGTATTGGTAAGTATATAATTATATTTAATATTTTATATGTTTTTTTTTTTTAAGTTTTCAGTTTTTGGGTAAAGGGGTATTTTTAGGGTTCAGGGTCAGTTTTCAGTTTTTGGGTAAAGGGGTATTTTTAGGGTTCAGGGTCAGTTTTCAGTTTTTGGGTAAAGGGGTATTTTTAGGGTTCAGGGTCAGTTTTCAGTTTTTGGGTAAAGGGGTATTTTTAAGGTTCAGGGTCAGTTTTCAGTTTTTAGGTAAAGGGGTATTTTTAGTGTTCAGGGTTAGTTTTCAGTTTTTGGGTAAAGGGGTATTTTTAGGGTTCAGGGTCAGTTTTCAGTTTTTGGGTAAAGGGGTATTTTTAGGGTTCAGGGTCAGTTTTCAGTTTTTGGGTAAAGGGGTATTTTTAGGGTTCAGGGTCAGTTTTGGGTTTTTGGGGTACAGGGGTATTTTTTCGGGTTCAGGGACAGTTTTGGGTTTTTGGGGTACAGGGGTATTTTTAGGGTTCAGGGACAGTTTGGGCTTTTTGGGGTACAGGGGTATTTTTAGGGTTTTGGGTTAATTTGGGTTTTTTTGTGGTACAGGGGTACAGGGTAAAAAAAAAATTAAATTAATTAAATTAAATTCAATTAAATTATATTAATTACAATTAATTTAAAATAAAAAAATATTATATACTTACCAATACTTACGTTGTAATGGTATGCGTTGTAAAGGTATTTGCGTTGTAAAAACATGCGTTGTAATGGTATGCGTTGTAAAAGTTTTTGCGTTGTAAAAAATTTGTTGTAACGGTATGCGAAGTAAAAGTATGCATTGTAACGTCATACATCCGTCAACTAGGCTTGACCATGATAGTGTGTCCAGAAAGATATAATCAATTCGAGATGGGCAGCTTATCCTATTATAAGTCATTGCTCCATCACGGTCTGAGATAGTCCGCCCATTGAGAGCCCGTAGATTGTGTTCTAAAGCCAGAGCATTCAACTGGATTGCTCTGGCTGTCCTTTTCTTAATGGGTGCAAGGACTAGGGGAGGTATGGTCTGCCTCCAATCCTCCGAGTTAAAACCCAGTACCTCTTCATCATCCAGGGGTTCAAAGGTGCAATTAAAATCCCCCCCCACTAATATTTTGGATCTAGGTGGAAGATCTGATAACCTCATATCTAACAACTCTATTGTTGGCGAAATTAAACCACCCTGAAGACCTCTTGCATAAACACAAAAGAATTCAAAGATAATACCCCCAGACAGGCTCTTTAGGGAGTTGTGTAAAATGTCGTTAGAGTCGATTTTATGGGTGGTAACAACACAGTTCAAGTTCACCTTTACCCAAATATGCAGGCCACCAGACGGGCGACCTTTCCCCACCGTGACTGCAGGAATAAAATAGGTTGAGTACCCATTTTTATATTGCGGGGACAGACACATGGGGGCAGATTTATGTTCGGAATGCGGCACGTTTGCATCACGCAACTGCGGCGTAAACGTGGCGCATCCCTACGACCCGTCACGTTGTAAAGCCCTGCGCCACTTGTGGGCGTTCAGGCGCAGGGTGGGCGTTCCGGGGCAGGTGCGCCTCGCAAAAGTGGCTGAGTGAAATCTATAAGATTTCACTCAGTCACTTTCAGGCCAATGCTGCGTCAAAACCCTGCGCCTGCTTGAAGCAGGCGTAGGTCTTGACGCAGCATTGTAAAGATGGGGCACCCCTGAGTCTTGCTGGAGCTGCGTCGCGCTTGCGACGCAACTCCAGCAATGCGCCACCTTTACGGCACAGATGCGTCACGCATCTGTGCCGTTTTTGCCCCATGGTGTGCCGCATTGTAAATGCAGCGCACCATGGGTGGCGGAGCAGCGGCGCAAAATAACTGGCGCATCCCTGGGAATGCGCCAGTTATCATAAATCTGCCCCCAGGTTTCTTGGAACATGCATATGTGGAAGGTGTTAATAAAATCGTTCCAATCTCGATTAACGAGATTTATTTTTTTAATCCTGCTATGTTCCAAGACAAAATATTAATAGAGATAGGAGCTACAGATGGTTCCTTGGTTATAACTGGAGTACTGGGTTCCTTTTCTCCTAAACCAAGACTAGTAGTTCCCAAACTGGCTGTACCATCCCTAGCGATTATAGATCTTTCCCTAGGGGTAACTGACAACTCCCTCTTTCCAATTTGTCCAGAAGGCTGGGTTGGAAGTCAATCAACTCCCTCCAGTCCACTGTAACGATTGTAACAGGGGATTAGGGGATAATTGAGCTGTGGACCAAGCCATTCCCCATTGAACTGATTACCGCCTGGGATGGGCCTCCCAGCTCTTCTTCGTACGGTGTTCCAACCTCCGTCGTCACCCCCACCCCAATTAAAAGTATTCTGATCCCCTAAGGGCTCGGACCTCATCCCTCCCCCCCATATTTGGAAACCCTCAACCAGCTCCACCTATTGTCATGATGTTCCGTAGACATATAGAAATATGACAGGGGTTTAACCATGATCGAGGAGTTGTTGTTACATGGGGGCCCACAGCAAATATGCTCCACCATTCGCGGGTCCTCAAATGTTACCACAACACAGTCTCCCTGTAGGCTTTTCTTGTTCTCTCCTACCCATGGAGCTCTCTCCGCCATAAGCATTTTATTGTTAATATTGGGAGGAGGAGGAATATTTTTGTCTAACCAATGGCATACTTTGTTTTTGAGAGCCCAGAAGGGTTCAGAAGTGGCAGGGGCAAGCTCAGGGACGCCTGTTAAGACTATCACATAGGGACAGGCGTCAGGTGGTAAACTGATGTTTCGAAGTAGCTTCAGTTTCTCGAAGTGAGATAGAGAGGGTTTAGGGGCTAAGGTAATAGAGCCAGCTACATTCTGGGGTTTAATAGGTACGTGAGTTGCTGACTGTTTGGGACAAACTTTATTGCCCTTAGGGGTTGAGGTTTTAGGGGGGCGGGTCTTGGGGGTGGGGTTATCCCCTACAGCAGTGGTTCCCAAACTTTTTTGACCTGTGGCTCCCTTGAACTAATTGGCAGTTGGCCGTGGCTCCCCCCATTTTTTTACCGGTGGACGGGTGGGTGGGGATGTAAGCCTGACCTCGGGAGTACTTCCTGTTGTTTTCCTTAAATTAATTGGGATGCAATGAAGGTATTTAATCATATTTGTAACAAAATAAAAAGATAACCATTGTAAAAGGGGAAAAACAAACTTTTGTTTTATGTGCTGATACGTTTTCTCTCATAGAGAATGTAAATGCGTCGTGAACTCCGGCGTGGGAGGCTGTATTGAAGCCAGTGACCATACTGATGTTTCAGTAATATTTGAATGCCTTCCCCTTTCAGGGACCATCCGAGAGTTCTACTGG
This sequence comes from Lissotriton helveticus, assembly GCF_964261635.1. Classification (NCBI taxonomy): domain Eukaryota; kingdom Metazoa; phylum Chordata; class Amphibia; order Caudata; family Salamandridae; genus Lissotriton; species Lissotriton helveticus. Next base: position 1,704,855,782 of record NC_136063.1, on the reverse strand, counting down.
ATTTGGTCTAGAATAGATTAGAAAAATGACGATGGCCCGGTCTGTAAACGCACATTTGAAGATGTTTTTTAAACAAAATACACTTTCTTTTTATTTAATTGTAAATGCACATTCCCTATTGAATATATGGAATATTCTTTTACAATGAAATTTATAAAAAAGTGTATTTTGTTTAAAAAACATCTTCAGATGTGCGTTTACAGAAAGGGCCACCGTCATTTTTCTAATCTATTCTAGACAAAGCCCAGTAGAACTCTCGGTTAATCTGGAGTTAAATTCCATCAAGTTAAGACAGAGCCACTCAGTGTTATCATTGCATACTGGAGAAAAAATGCACCCAACAGGCATTTAATACAGCCCTGTCAACCCTCTCCCCCTGTCTGCCAGAACCCTGCCAACCCTCTCCCCCCTGCCACCCTCTCCCCCTGCCTGCCAGAACCCTGCCAACCCTCTCCCCCTGCCCACGGATGTCTCCCCGTCTCTTGGTTTATGCCTTGTGGCTGGCCCTGCACTAGGAGTGCCCGTTCTGCCCATGCTTGTTCCCTTCGTGACCTCTCCTGCCCCCTCTACCCATGTCTGTCCCCTTTTTGTCTTGAGACTGTCACTTCTTTCCATGCCTGCTCCCTTCATGTCTTCTGACTGTGTCTTCTATCCATGCGGCTCCCTTTGTGTCCTCAGACTACTCTTCTCTCCATCCCTGCTCGCTTTGCGCACTTAGTCTGCTCCTAGTGTCCATGCCTGCTTCTGTCGTGCCCTCAGACAACTCTTCTGTCCGTGCCTGCCCCCATACCCCTGACTACCTCTTCTGTCCATACATGCCCCTGTGCACTCTGACTGCCCCCTCTGTCCATGCCTGCCCCTGCGCCCTCACACGGCCCCTTCTGTGCATGCCTCCTTTCTTCGTGAGCTCCGACTAGCCCTTCTGTCCATGCCATCTCCATACTTGCCTTCTATCCATGCCTGCTCCCTGCGTGCCCTAAGTCTGCCCCTTTCCTCCATGCCTGCTCCCTTCGTGCCCTGAGACTGCCCCTTTCCTCCATGCCTTCTCCCTTCGTGCCCTGAGACTGCCCCTTTCCTCCATGCCTGCTCCCTTCGTGCCCTGAGACTGCCCCTTCCCTCCATGCCTGCTCCCTTTGTGCCCTCTATTCATTATCTCCATGCCTGTTCTCTTTGTGCCCTCAGACCCAGGCGTGTAACACCCATTGGACTCAAAGGGCTTCAGCCCCCATGCTTCCTGCCCCCCTCTCCCCGGTCGTGTGTGGCAGCCCGGGGATAAAACCTCAAAAATGTGCTGCTAATCACCATTCTTACTGTAACTGTGAGCCGCCATTGACGTGCACAACTTCTCAGACATGCTCTGCATGTGCATATTCATTCTGTATTACAATTATAATGGACCGCGTTCGTTGGTACTTAGGTCTCCCTTTAGTTACTTTCACACATCATCTAATCGGATTCCTCCTCTGAGCTGGGTAACTCATCCCTACTCCCAGTGACAGGGGTCTTTATAATATCACTTCACTGTCTTCTCGCACTGAGCAGCCAGTCTGTTCAACATTGCTTGGCAATGATGACGTTCTGATTCAGGGCGTCCATGGCGCCCGCTTGGCAACGTGCATCCTTTTAACACGGAGGCTCAACGCGTGTCAGTTGCTTGCTGCATTCATGACGGACGGTGGCTTGAGATTTTTCTCGGCTCCCAGACTTTAAGGTAAATTTAGTTACTGGAGTTTGACAATCGAATGGGTACACTATGCCATTCTGGGTTACTAATATCTACCACCCCACGTTTTTCCACAGATTATTTATGTGATTAACTCGCAATTGTGGATTTTGGATTTGGTTTAACCCTTTCTTAACTGACCCTCAGGGTCTCTTGGCCTCCCTTACCGCAACTGTGATGCATGGAAGTTTTAGTTTATATGGCAGTTTGAATTAATACTTTTTTAGTTTAGTCCCAATTAACCTTGGGCTCACTAACATGCACCTTCCCTTTACACCCTTTCTTTCCATTCCTGTTTCCTTAAAGCGGCGGATTTTCCACGATAATGAAGGTGGCATTTCTAAATTCCTAGTGCTGCCCCTGCAATTTCCCACATCGTGCAGCGGCGCCCCTGGCAACTCATAAAGGCGCACCGGGGCGCCGCGGCGCACAGTTTGGGAACCACGGCCCTACAGATTGGTTCTTAGCCATGTGCGGAAGACTACGGGAGGGGGCCGGTATATTGGGAACCATTGGGACTTGGTTACTTTCCCGGGGTTTTAGTTGCTGGAGAAGAGCCTGGGGCTGATGTTCTATGCGCTGGAGTCTAGTCTCCAAGGGCGAAAGTAGAGATCTGATAAGCTCTGTTAAAGAGCTTATGAGTGGAGCATTCTTGTCCTCCAAATCTTCTGAGGATTCTTCAAGGCTACTATCGTCAAGGATGGATGTATGACGTTACAACGCATACTTTTACAACGCATACCGTTACAACGAATTTTTTACAACGCAAAAACTTTTACAACGCATACCATTACAACGCATGTTTTTACAACGCAAATACCTTTACAACGCATACCATTACAACGTAAGTATTGGTAAGTATATAATATTTTTTTTATTTTAAATTAATTGTAATTAATATAATTTAATTTAATTTAATTTAATTAATGTAATTTTTTTTTACCCTGTACCCCTGTACCCCAAAAAAAACCAAATTAACCCAAAACCCTAAAAATACCCCTCTACCCCAAAAACCCCAAACTGTCCCTGAACCCTAAAAATACCCCTGTACCCCAAAAACCCAAAACTGTCCCTGAACCCTAAAAATACCCCTGTACCCCAAAAACCCAAAACTGACCCTGAACCCTAAAAATACCCCTTTACCCAAAAACTGAAAACTGACCCTGAACCCTAAAAATACCCCTTTACCCAAAAACTGAAAACTGACCCTGAACACTAAAAATACCCCTTTACCAAAAAACTGAAAACTGACCCTGAACCTTAAAAATACCCCTTTACCCAAAAACTGAAAACTGACCCTGAACCCTAAAAATACCCCTTTACCCAAAAACTGAAAACTGACCCTGAACCCTAAAAATACCCCTTTACCCAAAAACTGAAAAAAAACCAAAAAAAACATATAAAATATTAAATATAATTATATACTTACCAATACTTACGTTGTAATGGCATGCGTTGTAAAAGTACTTGCGTTGTAAAAACATGCATTGTAATGGTATGCGTTGTAAAAGTTTTTGCGTTGTAAACGTTTCGTTGTAATGGTAGTGCGTTGTAAAAGTTGCGTTGTAAAGGTTGTTTCCCCTAGTTGACATGGAGGTTAGGCAAACAATAGATAGTGATCATAACCCATTATGTATGGAAATCCACTGGGCTAATGGGATCGCAAAAGTGGAAATCCAGAGATGATTACTAAAGAGGTCTTTCCCACTAATTGTAAACGGAAATTAAAATGGAATGTGGTTAGGTGTGAAGAGGAGAAACTAAATAGCATTAAAGAGCTATTTTTAGTTGAAACTTGCAGCCTTGCAGCCGTCGCTCTAGTAGCACCTAACTCTCCCGGATCAAATTTGCCAGTCCTGTATAAAAATTTAACAGATAAAATAGGAGAATTCTTCTCCAAGAGGTCACAGGGGATACTCACGTTAAACTAAAAACCTTTTAAGATACGGTAAACTGTAGGAAAAAGAGGAAAGCCATTACGTTAGCTATAAAAAGTAAGGATCCCACAGCAGTCCGACTAGCCAGAAAGAAGTATCAAAGTAGTATAACATCAGCTAAGAAAGATTGGGAGGAGGAGCACTGGCAGCAGCTCAAGGCCGCAGCCCTTGGGAAAAATTCTATTATTTTTTGGAAATTGATTAATGCTCTTGATAGTAGGGGGGTAGAGCCAATTTTAAATCATATAAATGAACATCAATGGTATTCCTATTTTTTAAAACTGTACTGCGGGGATAGCGTTGAAGGTCAAACAACATCTCCAGCTATGGAACTCCAAAGCGTGCCCTGCATGAAGAGAGGTATCAAGGAAGAGTCGTTTTCCCAGCGAGAAGTCCAGGATGCTATTTTAAAAATACTACCAGGGAAAGCGGCTGGCCCAGATGGCCTGCCGGGGGATTTGCTACTGCACGACCCCAAACTATGGGCAGACCTTATAGCCTGTTTAATGAATCTAATTCACCACGGCCACCCTGTCCCTGAATCCTGGAAGGGCGCGTAGGTTATCACTATATACAAGAAAGGTAATAGAGAGGACCCTGCCAACTACAGACCAATAAGTTTAATTGATACCATCCAAAAGGTAGTTGGCAGGGTCATCATAAACCGTACAGAGTCATGGCTTACAGATAGTGATATTCTGAGCCACTTCCAGGCGGGGTTTAGGCGTAATGTCGGTGCGATGGACCAGGTTTTCCGGTTCTGTGCAGTCTATTGGAAGTCAGTGTCTATCACCAAGAGTAGTTTGTACCTGGCTTTCATAGACTTGAAAACAGCATTCGATGTTATTCCACGTGCCAAACTCTGGGAGGTCTTACTCGATATGGGATTTGAGGTTCCGTAAAAATTATTACGATGTTCTGGGCATTGCCGAATATGGATAAGTTTGGTATCTACGAACCGCAAATGACGAGTTCGGCAAGTGTGCGAAATTTCGCTACACTACCTGCCAGGGTTCGTCTAATATTACGCGTTCTTCATCTGAACCCTCGGGTTCCATTTTAGATACGGCATCCATTTTGTTTCTTGCCCTCACGTAGTCAGCGAGCAGATACCTGTTCGCCCCCCTGACCCTCTAGTTCCCAAGCCTTACGGAAGACGCATATTCCTTTCATGCGTCTTTATGGCCGGAGGAATGATACAGTGAAGGCAGATGGCTCAGCTTGAGGGTAATCTGGTCGTGCCGGTCTATTGTGACAGCCGTGCAGGCGATGGGATCCAGCTCTTTGATCCTAAGATCATGCTTCCGATATTACCCCCACACTCTTTTCTCTACACGTGTCTGACTTCCTTGCAGCTGCTCTTGTCTCTTCTTCTTTGTCATTTACAACTCTAATGGGTGTGCCTATGGTGGGAAGATGTACTTTTACAGTTGGGAACCGGCATTGCTATTGTAATTATGTTCCGGGATTCTGAACACATGAAAGCGACCTCTTTGAAGTTTACTGTGAGAACCGAATTGTAATCTTTTGTCCACATGTTATGCAATGGCAACATTCTGTATAAAAGAGAGCGACCTACAAACGCAATTTGAAGCAGACTCGCAGAACTACGCCATGTACTTCTTATGACTCTTGTTTCCCTGCAGTAATAAAAGCTGATCTTTGACGCCGAAGGAAGTGTCCCGTGTCTCTGTAGTTTGTGCGCCGAAACAGGTATCCCATGAAGGTTATAGGTGTTGTTCCCTGGCACCGCTGGTACTGTTAAAAGTCCAGTCCTTCAGTTGGCGCCCAACGTGGGGCGACTTCAGCGGTACCGGTCCAAAGCCTGATGATCGTGAGGAACTTCGTGTGAAATCTCCGAGGGAAGGTGCACCCCGCTTCATCGATCCTGTTGTCGAAATAAGTGGCCCGAAGTTTTTCCCTGCGAAGATTCCCGCCTCCTGACGGCTGCGACGGACCGATGCCCTGACTGTCGACCTGTCTTCGACGCCCGGCGCAGACCTTATGTACAAGCGAGACGATAGACGGGCCTTCCTGGTAACGCCATTGAAGTTCTGAGTTAAGTATTTGTGGGTCGCTCCCAGTCCTTAGTGGTTGTTCTAGCTTTTTGAAAGCTTTGTTGTTAGCCTTTAAGGCTTTGTTGTAATAGCTCACCGAGCTTTGTAATAGCCTCCTCGGGCTTTGTGGTTAGCTCTCCGAGCTTTGTGATAGCCTTAAGGCTTTGTTGTATTGCATGGTTCCATTGCATTTGTGGTTCTTAGTATTGGTTCTTAGTATTATTTGACAGTTGCAATTGCCAAAAACCGAGGGTTTTGACTTACACGAGGTTTAATTACTTCGGTAATCCTTGAAGTTTGATACTAGGTTAGTGTGCACGATGCCTAGCCATAGTGGTTTGTTTCGTATTTTCCAATGTTGCGCAACGGATTCCCGGTTGGAGGACTCGTGTCCGATACCTCCAGTTGGAACTCCAATACATGATCTTTATAGTCGACATGGGGTGGGTCCTATAATATATAATGATTACTGGGTCCGCTATACAAAGAAAGACGGTGACCTTAGATGGCCACCACATGGAACTTTTGAACTTTCGATTTTAGATAATCTTGAGGCTAAATTATTTTTAAAGAAAGCTAGGCCAGCTATGTTTGATTCCTTTCGGATATGGCGTAAAGAGGCCAAGCAGAAAGAAATCAAACAACTTAAAAGGGATCAAAAGCAAGGGTTTGTTCCGATAATGCAAGCTATACGAGAATGTAAACAAGACAAAGAAGAAAAGGAAATGGAAATCTCTACTAGATTGCATCATATGAAAATAGATAAATGTTACCCAGTTTTGCCAAATAATCTAGAAAAGAAAGAAGAAGATTTGAAGGAGGATTCCTTGTTATCGTATTTAATGAAATCACCACCTCCTTATGTACAGGGTGCTACTGCTCCTGTAGTTCCTCCTGTAGTACCTCCTGTTGCTCCCCTTGTTGCTCCAGCGGCTGCGGGTCAGCCCGCTGTTAACCCTACGTTTGTTCCACCACCTGTCCTTGTTCCTACTGCTCCTGTACCTGTACCTTCGCAGACTGTTGTTTCTGCTACTCCAACTATCTTGTCAGTTCCTACTATGCCTTCTTTCACCTCCAGTGTTGTTGCCCCTGTTTTTCTTTCCCCTTCTGTTCGTAAGCGTGTTCCTAACTCTGTTGCTACCCTTTATTCACCTCTTTCTGGTCCGTTATTTTCGTCTGATTCATCTGAAACTCCTCAGAGACGGAGTCAGATCCCTAGTGGTAGGGAGAAAGAGACATTAATAACCATGGCACATAGGTGGATAAGACATCCTGCTAATTACACTCCTCGTGTGGTCTTTGATACATTTTCTCAGTTTAATGAGCCTACGAAGAGATTCGTGTTTGAGGAGATGTGTAACTTTTTGAGGGAAGAATGGTATAATGATGATGTAGATAATGTACCGTCCGACATAATTGAACTTCAGAGTCACTTTTCGAACGGTATGATTATAGGAGACGATGTACGACGTGCCGTGGAACGCTTATTAGCGTTTAGATCCACAGCACATTCTCGGGTGTCCTCAGATGATACCACCGAGAATTGGAAAGCGGTTCCTGGTCAATATCCCATGAGAGAGGTTCCGCCACTGTGGGTGCCTGGTGATCCTAATGCAAACCCTGTGGTTCTACCGCATTTTCGAAGGGTATGGATACATCTTCCATGGAAACGATCGGAAGTTTTGCAAGTGAAGCAATCCTTACCCGATCCGCGTAAAAATCCGGCTGGTTATTATAAGGAGTTATCACAACTGGTGGAAGCTTCTATTATGAACCTTGCCGACATCGACATGTTGTTTGGCAATGTTGTACCGCAACCAGTTTGGGCCAAAATTCGTCAAGCCAACCACGCAGTTGAATTAGGGGGTGATTGGGCTGCACTGCTAGCGGCTGATGCATTACAAGTTGGTGGGGCTAAGCCCGACCAGCTAATCTTAGACTTGCCGCAGAAAATCATTACGCTCATGAAAACTATCATGCCAGCGATGAAGGTGAACTGGGATAAGTTATCAGCTTGTAAGCAAAAGAAAGACGAGAGTGTCTCGGATTTCTTTACAAGGTTTGAGGAAGCGTTTGTCGACCACAGCGGTCAGGACATGGGCACTGAGGGAGGCCAGCGGTTATTTGTTGACAAATTTGTGTCGAATTTGTTGCCTGAATTAAGCAACAAACTGAAAAATTCAGAGAGTGCGTGGGCAGTTTCAACCCCTGCGCAAATACTAGCAACGGCCCAGTATTATGAGAATAGGGAAAAGGAAGAAAGTGATCGTGTAGCGAAGAAAACGAAGGAGCTAAAAACGAAGGTTTTGTTACAGCAAGCATACCCTCCACGATCAAACCAAACTGATTCACAACAGCAGTATCGACCACGAGCACAGCCCGATAGGACACAGCCGCGTTCTGACAACTTTGATTATAGATCTTCCCTTGGGTATAATCAGTGCGCATATTGTAAGAAAGAGGGACACCTAAAATATGATTGTCTTGCCTTACGGGAACGCCTAAATGGTGTGTCAGCACGAGGAAATCGTGGTAGTGGTCCCCAACAGGCATCACGAGGTAGAGGTCGTGGTTCATCCCACAATCAGAGTGATCGTTATCAAAATCAATCAGATGCAAATAATTGTTTTGACCAGCGAAATGCAGGGTCAGTCCGATCTACACAGTATAATGTGGACGATTATTACGTAGAGCATGAGACTGTTGTAAATGACCATTACTAGGACAGCCAACGACAAAGAGAGGGAGTAGTGTCAGTTCCGGTCGATCAGAGTGGGCCTTACGTTGCAGTGGCTACATCGGGTGTAGTTGAGCCTTTTCTGTTAGACACTGGTGCGACGAAAAGTTCCATCATGCATTCGAAACTCCCTGGCGCACCTTTGTCTGGCTTAACGAACGTTTCCGTTGGATTCTCTGGCGCCCCTGTTAGCAACCCAGTCTCTAATCCTTTGCCTCTTATGATTGGTCCTCGTGAGCTAACGGCTCCACTGATTCTATCTACAGGTTGTGGTGAAAATCTTTTGGGCCTGGATTTGTTGAAACGATTATATGCAACATTGTATTGTTCCCCCGAAGGAGTGGAGCTTACATTGGGACGGAGAGTGATCTCTCCAATGTATTTGTCGGTCGATAAATTCCCACCGGAATTGAGTTCCCTCCCTGCGTCCCTATGGGCCACAGGTCCCAACGATGTGGGCCTGTTGGACATTCCACCCTATGTGATTCAATTGAAACCAAATGCGCGATTACCGCGTTTACCTCAATATCGTATTTCTCTTGAGGGCGAACGAGCGCTGTTAGCAATCGTTCATGATCTCATTGGAAAAGGTGTTGTTGAAGAAACTCGTGGAAACGTGTGTAATAGCCCTGTATTACCAATTCTGAAACGAACTGACCCAACTAAACCTCCTGTGTATCGTTTCGTTATAGATTTAAGAGAAGTAAACAAAATAGTAGTTCCACAATTTCCTGTGGTCCCTGACATTACGGCTTTACTAACAATGATTCCGGCATCTGCCTCCTGGTTCACAGTGATCGATCTAAAGAATGCTTTCTTTAGCATCCCGATTGCCGAGGAAAGCAGAGACCTATTCGGATTCTCATTAGGTGGTCGCAGTTTTAGGCTAAAACGCGCTCCACAGGGCTACTGTGAGAGTCCGTCAATCTACAGCCAAGCACTTAAAGGTCAACTTGATGCCTTTGTATTACCTAAAGGTGCAGCTTTGATTCAATACGTTGATGATCTTTTAGTGGCAGCTGATACAGAAGCTATTTGCAAAACGGCTACAGTATCATTGTTACATTATCTACATAACTTACACCACAAGGTATCGCCTTCAAAGCTACAGTATTGTTGTCAAGAAGTTACCTATCTAGGTCACTTATTGTCAAGAGAAGGGAGAAGGTTGACCCCAGAGAGAATTACAGCGATTACCCGAATGACTGTGCCAAAAACCCAGAGAGATGTTCGCGCCTTTTTAGGTATTACGTCCTATTGCAGACAATGGATTCCAAATTTTTCATTGTTGGCGAAACCATTGATAGCCCTTACGTGCAAGGATGTTTCATCCCCATTGCCTTGGACTGAAGAGTGTCAGAGAAGTTTTTCTGAATTACGTAATGCGTTGTGTTCAGCTCCTGTGTTGGGTACTCCTGACTACAGTAAGCCGTTTACACTATACGTTCACGAGAGGGATGGTTGTGCGTTGAGTGTTCTGACACAACCTTTTGGCGGCAAACAACGCCCATGTGCCTATTTTTCTTCGACTTTAGACCCAGTAGCAAGGGCCTTGCCGAGTTGTTTAAGGTCTACAGCGGCAGCTGCGGCGTCCATTCGACAGTCCGCAGGTCTAGTCATGGATAATATGCTTATGGTAATGGTTCCACATGCAGTTGACACTCTATTGAATCGAACGAAAACTCAACATCTGACAAGCGCAAGATTGTCTGGATATGAGTTGACGTTGCTGGCCAGTCACATACGGATAAAACGATGTAATGTGTTGAATCCAGCAACATTACTGCCCATCGACACAGAGTCAAGTGGTGAAGCAGTACATGACTGCTATCTCAGAACTGAGGAGGAAACTAAGGGTCGTATTGACCTAAAAGATACTCCATTGACAGATCCCGATGGTACTTTGTATGTGGATGGATCTTGTTTCAAGTTGCCGAACGGTGATGTGACGACTGCATATGCTGTAGTTACATTGAGAACGATTGTGGAAAGCGAAAGACTAAGTCAGAATTCGGCTCAGGCTGCCGAGTTAATCGCTTTGACGAGAGCGTGTGTGTTGTCTAAAGATAAACGGGTGAATGTGTTTACAGATAGCCAGTATGCGTTTGGTGTGGCACATAGTTTTGGACGACTATGGAGAGAGAGAGGATTCCTTACGTCGCATGGCACGAAGATTCAACATGGTCAGCTTGTAAATGATCTTTTAGATGCACTCACATTGCCTAAACAAGTGGCCATAGTCAAATGTAGCGCACATCAGAAAGTAACGGACGATGTGGGTCGTGGTAATGCGTTTGCGGATGAAACGGCTAAAGAGACGGCTAAAGATTTGACAAACAGAATGTATGTTACGAGCTCAGTGAGATGGCCAACAGAGACTGGTATGTGTGAAGACACATTTGAAAGTGTGAAAGGAATACAGAATGAAGCCACTGAGACGGAAAGGACTAAATGGAGAGAGAGCACGGGAAGATTGGATGAGAATGGATGTTGGGTTGATTTATCAGAGAAGCAGAGATGGATGTTACCGGATGCGTATGTGCTCGCTGTTGTTACAATGGCTCATGGTATGGCACACATCAACACTAAAGGCATATGCAAGTTGTTGTCTCATGTATGGAAGAATGATGGGATTACTAAGTGCGCCGAGAGAGTGGTTAAGAATTGTATGGTGTGTTTGATGCACAATCCTGGTAAGGGCACCCCCACTCCACCTGGTCATTTTGCCCCTCCTACGTACCCTTTCGAAGTTATCCAGTTGGACTTTATCCACATGGACCGATGTAATAACTTGAAGTATGTGTTGGTTGTGGTGTGTGCATTCTCTAGGTGGATTGAGGCCTACCCCCTTAAGGATAATACGGCTTTATCCACGGCAAAAATTTTGCTCAAAGAGTATTTTCCCCGCTACGGAATGCCTCGGGTCGTATGGTCGGACAACGGAAGTGAGTTTGTTGGGAGTGTGATGAAGAGTGTGTGTCGCGGTTTAGGGATTGTACAAAAATTTCATAGTGCAAATCATCCACAATCAGCAGGATTGGTGGAAGGATATAATGGCACTTTAAAACTGAAATTGGCTAAAATTCAGGCAACAACTGGTTTATCATGGCCCGACGCTTTGCCTTTGGCTCTCCTGTCGACCAGGGCAACTGTACACTCTCGAGTAGGGCTCAGCCCATATGAGATTGTGTTCGGTCGTCCTGCTAATATATGGGGAGTCCCAAGACCTAAGGAATTTGACAGAATTGAATACCCTATGTTGATTGATTATCTCTATGATCTGACTGCTAAATTGAGTTTGATTCATCAACAGGTCTTTGAGTCTCTGCCATCACAAACAGAGGGTCCTGGTCATCGACTTCAACCAGGGGACTGGATCCTCGTCAGAAACTACGGACGAAAACGAAACCTAGAACCAAGATTTGTGGGCCCGTTTCAGGTACAGCTGGCTACGAGGACGGCGGTTCGACTACACGGACGCCGGAACTGGGTACACGCTACCCACACCAAAAGAGTCCCGCTTCCTCTGCCGTTGGACACCTGGATGAGAAGAGGTCTTTCTTCATCTGAGACTGACACTCCACCACATTTCGTTCCATTCAGCGAAGCTCGGCTTGTATCTGACACCGTTGCTGACTCCTCTCAAACAATTTCCTCCACATCAACCTTGGAAAATTTGACTGTTGAACAATTGCCTGAACAATTGAACACTCCTTTGCCGTCCAATCCATTGTTTGAAGATCAGACTCGCCCTGGAAGTAGCCGATATTTTCTTCGTCCACGAACAAGCCATAAATAAAAAGATTTTTTTGTTTATAGGTTCTACGTTACTCTGAAAACAGTGGACATTATATATGGTGTATCTTTTTCTTTTTTCGTACAGCCAAGAACATTATTTAGCTAGAACCTACCATCCAGGTTGACCGTAAGGCCGTGCGGGTACTTCCTTCTGTTTAGCAGCTATCGACACAAGGTTGGTTTCTATTATCAATTTCTGGGAACTCCTGGGAATTGATAACCGCTACTCAGAACGAAGTGCGTCAAGAACGTCGCGGACGGTCGTTAGGGGATGGAATCATCATTGTCTGAGCTGTCGAAAAGAGAAGAAATGTTGGCGCAAAGATCTACATTGCAGAAAATATGTCATACAAAATGGTTTTTCTCACAAGTAATCATACTGTTTCTCACCATATCTATGCTATTGGTAGGGGGAGTATATTATGGGTCCCAATTCTTATTATCTTCTGCTACATCTACTCTCCCATCTCATGATCAATATTTCATTTCTACTGTTTCTCCACATTCCTTTTATCCTCTGCCTCAACACGAACAAGTCAGACGTGCGGAATTCAGAAACAACTCTTTTATCCAACTCTTGCATCAGCATCAGTTAGTGGTAAACACTACCAACTGTTGGGTATGTGGGTTAATGCCACATACCATGGATAAGGGTATTCCGTACCTAGTTCTGCCTTATAGTGCACAAGGGTCAGCTCGAGCATTACAAACTATGTTCCGTAGCGCACTAGATTCCTACCCCCATCGAGAACCACGCTCAGCAAACTCTGGTCCTGGCCCGTATCACAAGACTCTGGCGAGAGCTATTGCAGACTTAGATAGAGATATTTTTGACGCATCACTCATCCCAGAGGAAGAGGTGCGAGCATATAAGGAACTAAGTGAAGCTGAGTACAGCTTATCAGTGGGTGAGAGGCAGCTTAAAAGCTCGCCACCGATATGGATTGTACCTCACCTTGGTAATTTCTGCTTGAAAGGTCTTGGTCGAAATCCGAGAGCTCAGTTTGGGGAGAGTGCTTGTACCGAGACATATGTCTTACCGACGCTCTCTTCCCCTGTTTTCCTGCCTGCCAAGGGTACTTACTTTGTATGTTATGATCGAGCCTATACGTGGTTACCTCATGACTTCTCGGGTACCTGCTATATTGCGAATCTTTTGCCTCCCACTTTCACTGTGGCCTCTGATTATCACAGAAATAGAATTGTAAGAGGCGTGATTAGCAAAGAAGATACTTCCGGACAAGAAGCTGGAGACTTCTTTAAGGGTTTCCTACCGTTCTGGGGACCGATGGTCAATAGCAGGAACTTGAGACAGTTAACTCGTGTAGTAGAATCAACTGCCAACATAACTGCAAATGCCCTTGGAAATTTGACAGCCGAAGTCCAGGCTGATAGACTGATGACGTTGCAGAACCGTATGGTTCTAGATATCGTTCTAGCAGATAGAGGTGGGGTTTGTAAAGTCATCCATTCGAGCTGCTGCATATTCATACCTGATAACGCTCCAACGGTTTATCAAGCCATCTCTAAGTTGCACAAAATTTCGGAGTCCATACACGTGGACGAAGGAAATTGGACGCTTCTGGGATGGTTTTGGGGTCTGATATCGACTTGGGGTTGGAAGATTCTGATGATCATAGGGATTGTTGTGACATTTCTGTTCTCATGTTGTCTTTGTGTGCAATGTGGTCCTGCCTTATGTGGCCTTTGTGCTACGACGTGTATAAGACAGCCCGTTATCACCAAAGAGGCATTGAAGGATCGAATAATGTATCAACAACATCTGAGTGATCTGATGAGTATCGAAATCGATTATGATTCCGACTAGTGCTTGCCTACATGAGGGCAAAAGGACCGTCTGAGGTTCCGTAAAAATTATTACGATGTTCTGGGCATTGCCGAATATGGATAAGTTTGGTATCTACGAACCGCAAATGACGAGTTCGGCAAGTGTGCGAAATTTTGCTACACTACCTGCCAGGGTTCGTCTAATATTACGCGTTCTTCATCTGAACCCTCGGGTTCCATTTTAGATACGGCATCCATTTTGTTTCTTGCCCTCACGTAGTCAGCGAGCAGATAACTGTTCGCCCCCCTGACCCTCTAGTTCCCAAGCCTTACGGAAGACGCATATTCCTTTCATGCGTCTTTATGGCCGGAGGAATGATACAGTGAAGGCAGATGGCTCAGCTTGAGGGTAATCTGGTCGTGCCGGTCTATTGTGACAGCCGTGCAGGCGATGGGATCCAGCTCTTTGATCCTAAGATCATGCTTCCGATATTACCCCCACACTCTTTTCTCTACACGTGTCTGACTTCCTTGCAGCTGCTCTTGTCTCTTCTTCTTTGTCATTTACAACTCTAATTGGTGTGCCTATGGTGGGAAGATGTACTTTTACAGTTGGGAACCGGCATTGCTATTGTAATTATGTTCCGGGATTCTGAACACATGAAAGCGACCTCTTTGAAGTTTACTGTGAGAACCGAATTGTAATCTTTTGTCCACATGTTATGCAATGGCAACATTCTGTATAAAAGAGAGCGACCTACAAACGCAATTTGAAGCAGACTCGCAGAACTACGCCATGTACTTCTTATGACTCTTGTTTCCCTGCAGTAATAAAAGCTGATCTTTGACGCCGAAGGAAGTGTCCCGTGTCTCTGTAGTTTGTGCGCCGAAACAGGTATCCCATGAAGGTTATAGGTGTTGTTCCCTGGCACCGCTGGTACTGTTAAAAGTCCAGTCCTTCAGTTTCCCTAGTTACTTGTTGCAGTTTATCATCAAACTCCACGTAGACAACTATGCAAGGATTCACTGGGGGAGTCAGGGCCAATTGACAGGGAGGGTACCAGTTAATAGAGGGGTGCGGCAGGGATGCGTGATGGCTCCGACACTGTTCTCCCTCTTTATAAATGGGGTGGTGGACTATTTGAGGGAGGACCCTGCGGATGCCCCTGTCCTTGCCGGTGAGAAAACCCCTACACTCCTCTTTGCGGATGATACCCTCCTGATGTCTAAAACCCCCAGGGGTTTGCAAAAACTGCTCGACCGCTTCAGTGTTTTCTGTAAAGACCGTGGATTAATGGTTAACACCATGAAAACGAAGCTGATGGTATTATCTGCCAAAAGAAAGCTCAGAAAGGCTTATCTCTCTCTGAATGGGACCCCTTTAGAGGTAGTGGATGAATTCGACTACCTTGGGGTCAGGCTCTGCAATAACATGAGATGGGATTCCCAGTAGTCCAAAATGGTTCTAAATCTTAAAAGGGTCTCTGGAGCGATATTAAAGAATCAGCGCCTCTCTATCACTCAATCAATCAATCAATCAATCAGAGCATTTATATAGCGCACTACTCACCCGGAGGGTCTCAAGGCGCTGGGGGGAGGGGGTCCGCTACTGCTCGAACAGCCAGGTCTTGAGCTGTTTCCTGAAGGCGAGGTGCTCTTGGGTCAGGTGGAGGTGGGTCGGAAGGGAGTTCCAAGTCTTGGCGGCCAGGTAGGAGTAGGATCTTCCTCCTGTGGTGGCTCTTCGGATGCTGGGGACGGCGGCGAGGGCGTGGCAGGTCGATCGAAGCTGGCGTTTGGGGGCGTAGAAGTTGAGGCGGCTGTTGAGGTATCCTGGTCCTTGGTTGTGTAGGGCTTTGTGTGCGTGGGTGAGGAGCCGGAAGGTGATTCTCTTGTTGACCGGGAGCCAGTGCAGGTCTCTCAGGTGTCCGGAGATGTGGCTGCGGCGGGGGATGTCCAGGATGAGTCGTGCTGAGGTGTTCTGGATCCGCTGGAGTCTCTTCTGGAGTTTGGCGGTGGTTCCGGCGTAGAGGGAGTTGCCGTAGTCCAGACGGCTGGTGACGAGGGTCTGGGTGACTGTCTTCCTGGTCTCGGTGGGGATCGGAAGATCTTACGTAGCATGCGCAGGATGTTGAAGCACGACGAGGAGACAGCGTTGACTTGTCTGGTCATGGAGAGGGAGGAGTCCAGGATGAAGCCCAGGTTGCGTGCGTGGTCTGTTGGTTTGGGTGCGCTGCCCAGGGTGGGGGGCCACCAGGAGACGTCCCAGGCGGAGGGTGAGGATCCCAGGATGAGGACTTCCATCTTATCCGAATTCAGTTTCAGGCGGCTGTTCGACATCCATTCGGCTACTTCTTTCATCCCTTTGTGCAGGTTGGCTCTGGCGGTGGCGGGGTCGTTGGTGAGGGATAGGATCAGCTGGGTGTCGTCGGCGTAGGAGATGATGTTGAGGTTGTGCTGGCGTGCGATGGCTGCGAGGGGGCTCATGTAGACGTTGAAGAGTGTAGGGCTGAGCGAGGAGCCTTGAGGAACGCCGCAGATGACTTCGGTGGCCTCCGATCTGAACGGGGGGAGGCGGACTCTCTGTGTCCTTCCGGCGAGGAAGGAGATGATCCACTCCAGTGCCTTCTCCTGGATTCCGACGTTGCTGAGGCGCTGTACTAGGGTACGGTGGCAGACAGTGTCGAAGGCCACGGAGAGGTCCAGGAGGATGAGGGCCGCTGTTTCTCCGTTGTCGAGCAGGGCTCCGATGTCATCGGTAGCTGCGATCAGGGCGGTCTCGGTGCTGTGGTTGGCCCGGAAGCCAGACTGCGAGAGGTCGAGGGAACCGTTCGTCTCGAGGAAGGCGGCCAGTTGCTTGTTGACGGTCTTCTCGATGACTTTTGCCGGAAACGGGAGCAGCGAGATGGGGCGGTAGTTCTTGAGGTCGGTGGGGTCGGCTGATGGTTTCTTGAGTAGAGCGCTGAGTTTGGCGTGCTTCCAGCTCTCCGGGAAGGTGGCGATGTCGAAGGAGGTGTTGATGATGTCCCGCAGGTGGGGTGCGATGACAGCGTCGGCCTTGTTCAAGACGTGGTGAGAGCAGGGGTCTGTCGGAGATCCGGAGTGGATGGAGTTCATCGTGCGGATGGTGTCTTCGGTGCTGATCGGGGTCCAGGCGCGGAGGGTGGTGGTGGGGGGCGGTGGTTCGGTCGTGGCGTGCGTCGGTTGAGTGCCGAAGCTGTTGTGTTTGTCCGCGATCTTGTTGTGGAAGTAGGAGGCGAGGGAGTTGCAGAGGTCTTGCGAAGGGGTGATGTCGTTGTTTCCGGCGTTGGGGTTGGAGATCTCTTTCACGATGTTGAAGAGTTCCTTGCTGTTGTGTGCGTTGTTGTCCAGTCGTTCCTTGAAAGCGGTTTTCTTGGTGGCGTGGATCAGTTGGTGGTGTTTTCGAGTGGCGAGCTTGAGGGCAGTCATGTTGTCCGGTGTTGGGTCTCTGCGCCAGATTTTCTCGAGTGCTCTGCAGTTCTTCTTGGAGCTCTTGAGTTCGTCGTTAAACCATGGGGCTTTCTTGCTGCCGGGTCTCCTCGGAGGGGACTTCAGCGGGGCAAGGTCGTCTGCGCAGTCGCTGATCCATTTCGTGAGGTTGGTGGCCGCTTGGCTGGGGTTCATTGTGCTGGTGGGAGGGTTCTTGCTCAGGGAAGTAGCGAGCTGGTCTGCAGTGATCTTGTTCCAGCTTCTGCGGGGAACCTGTTGCTGGTGATGGTGGAGCGTGGTCCTTCTGAAGCTGAAGTGGACGCAGCTATGGTCCGTCCAGTGGAGTCCCGTGGCGTGGCTGAAGGCGATGTCCTTGCTGGAAGAGAAGACCGGGTCAAGCGTGTGGCCAGAGTAGTGGGTGGGGGTTGTCACCAGTTGCTTGAGTCCGAAGTTGGCGAGGTTGTCCAGCAGGGTGGTGGTGTTGCAGTCGTTGTTGTTCTCCAGGTGGAAGTTGAGGTCCCCGAGGAGGATGTAGTCGGCGGAGGGGAGGGCGTGTGGGCTGATGAAGTCGGCGATGTCCTCGCTGAATTGTGTGCGTGGTCCCAGGGGTCTGTAGATGAGGGTGCCTCTGAGGGTGGTCTTGGGGTTGACGTGGATCTGGAAGTGCAGGTGTTCGGCGGGTGCGAGGGTGTCGTCGGTGTTGGTCGTGATGCGGATGGTGTTCCTGTGGATGATGGCGATGCCTCCTCCTGTCTGGTTGACGCGGTCCCTCCGGATGATCTTGTAGCCGTCCGGGATGGCGATGGCGATGTCGGGGGCTGAGGAGGCGTTCATCCAGGTTTCCGTGAGGAAGGCGACGTCTGGGGCTGTGGTGTCGAGCAGGTTCCAGAGCTCAACGGCGTGTCTGTGAACGGAGCGGGTGTTGATCAGGATGCACTTCAGGTGGGTGCTGCTGGTGTTGGGCTTGGTGGGTGCTGGTGTGGCGAGGGTCCGGTTGCAGGTGAACTTGCAGGAGTGGCAGCTGAAGGGTCCGTGGGTGCGTCTCGGTGTGGCTCGGTAGCAACCCGGTGTTCGGCCGGTGTTGAGTGCGTTGAGTTCGGTGGCGTTGTAGGTCCGTCGGATCGGCTTCCGTCGGTGGGGGCCAGGGGTCCTGGCACTGGGCGCGGTCCAGGCGCGGACGGGCGCAGACGGGCTTCCCTTTGGCGTGCCTTCGGCGCACAATCGGCGCGCCCGCTGCGCGTCAACGCTGCGCGTTTGCCACTCTGCCATACGAGGAGAGTGGGGGGGTGGAGCGAGGGAGGGGCAGCTGGGAGGCGGGAGCGGGGCGGCGAATGGGAAGGGTCCTGGTGGAAGGGGGCGGGGCCGCAGGGGATCAGCGGCGGGGAGCGGGGAGGTGGCGGGAAACGCGGCGGGGGCACAGCAGGTAACAAACGGCGGACAATGAAATTTAGATAAAAAGAGAAAAGGCTGGGCACAGAAGGGCAACAGGGGAAACAGCACCAAACACAGGGAAACAATAACGAAATGACAGTGGCAGGATACAAACGTGCAACAGGGTAGAGAAGTCGAGCAGTCAGCAGGAAGCGGCGCTGCGCTACAGAGGCTGAGACCACGCCAGTGGTCAGGAGAACAGGAGAACAGCTGCAGGCAGCGGTGGGATCGGGTCAGCCTGGGTACACCCCCGGGGGGTGTGCGCAGTGCGTGGTGGTGTGACCGGCCCAGAGGGCCAATAGCCCCCGCCCTGGCAGTTTATAAGGGGAAAGCCTTAGCTTTGGCAGTTTATGGCTCTGAATTGTGGGGTGCTGAGAATATTAAGGCATTGGTAGTTGCAGAAAATAAGTTCATGAGAGATATAGTTTCGCTTCCCCCCTCGACCCCTTTGAAACCACTATTCTTTGACATGGGTAAAAGATCGATTTCGGAAATAGTCGAACTTCGCCCTTTGCTGTTTTGGGTGCGTCTCAGAAGGACCCCTGAACTAGCGAATTATGCTCTAGTGTTGGATGAGCGAATTAGTTTGAATGTATCCAACAAAATAAAGTGGCTTAACAACCTAAAGAAATTGGTGGAGTCTATAGGTTTGGCAGAGTTTTGGGCCTCACAACCCCCCCCCCCACCCAAACAAATTGTCAAAAAACTATACTGGGATTGGGTAGAGGCCAAGGATTTAAAGAATTCAAGCTGGGGCCCTTTGACGAATAACTTTCTTGAACATAAGCCCTTCAGAAAGTTAGAGCCATTTTTGGACTTAATTCAGACTCCCCGTGATAGAACCTTGGTCCTGAAATTAAGATACAGCACCCTTCCCCCTCAAAAAATTTAAGGAAGGGTGGAAGGTTTGGAGGGAGCACGACTTAAAATGCCCAGGTTGTTCATGCCTGGAAGAATCTCTTGGCCACTTTCTGTTTGCATGTAACGCCTATAAGCAGGCTAGAGCAAAATGGTTGAAACCTGTGTGTAGGGAGCTAGGAGTCAGGGACCATAGATCAGATTTGTGCATTATTCTAACCAACACTTCCTCCATGTACATTGTTTGTGGGGTCGCTAAATATCTGGCAAGTGCTTGGTTTATCCGGTCAAAGCTGCTATCCAATGGCTGTTCAGACCCACCATTAGAAGGATTTTTTCTTTTTTTTTTTTATAATGTCCCTCCTCTATCTCTTAAACTGGTTTTTAGTGTTGACTTTTTTAAATGAAATTGTAATACTTGATAAATTGTACTATGTATTTTTGTATGTCTGTACTTTTATGATATATTTTTCGAATAAAGTATTACAACACACATCAAATGTGAAGATCAGGTGTGGGACAATATACCATGTTTTAGGGAGAGAGCACACACACTCTAGCACTAGTTCACAGTGGTAAAATGTATGGACACCTAATGCCAACAAAAACAAATTCAGAAAGGGTAAAGACAAAAAGTTTCAGTTGACCCTGCAGAAAGGGCCAAGACCAACAACCTGCTTACATATTTTTGCAACTAATAACCAGCTTTATATTGCTATGATTAGTTTCATAAAACAGGTTCTGGGTGCATTCTACAGATCGGCAACCATGTTGTTTCATATAAAAAAGCAGGAATCCTAAGGATTTAAGCATCATGAGGAAAGATAAAGGTGTGGCCATGTATAATAAGGAGAACATTACTAATTGATATAGATATTTAAATTCTCATTGGAGTATTATGACCTCTCAAAGGAAATCAGCTTTTGACCATGCTTTTCCACACAATTATAAAACTGCTCACCTGCCCTACAATATTGTTTAAATGGACTGCGGAGGTATTAGAACTGGGATTCCTGGTTGGCTGAGTTGTGCTCCCAGACCAGGTAGGAACCACCACTCTAGTCAGGGTAAGCTAAGTACACACTAATAGGTAGCCTGTGCTCACCCTCTGGTGGCTTGGCAGAGACCAGTCAGGCGTATTTAAAGAGGCAATGTGTAAAGTATTTGTGCAACACAAACACACACACAAACACAACGAATACACCAAAAAATACTCCACACAGGTTTAGGATATAGATTGATGTATTCTAAACAAGACAAAACCAAAATGACAAAAATCCTATGTATAGAAGTTGATATATGAATTTTAAAAGAATAAGTTCAAAAAAGCATTTCTAAGCAAATTGTATTTTAGGGGTTACCTGAGATCATGATGGACCCGGGCAAAGTCAAAGTTCAGGCTGACCATGATGGAGCACAACCCGGCTACAGGACCCACACAATCCCTGGTGAACAAAGTACATTTCCTGGTTGCAACTGTGAGATGCATCGGGAGATGCTTCAATGTCGATCCCGCAGGTGAAGGATGTGCTGATTCTTCTTCTCCACGCAGTGATGGCAATGTGTTGGTTCCAAAGGCGAGATACTGGGCCGATATGTGTTGATTCCATAGAGTGATATGGTAGGTTTCTTCATGCAGTCAAGGGATGCATTATCCTCTTTGAAATCCTGCAGTGGGGAGTCTCAATGTGCCCATTCTGCTACATGCAGACAGGAGATGTATCGATGTCCATGTTGCAAGTATCTGGGTCCACTTCCAGTGAACCAGTCACAGGAGGAAGGGTAGAGACATTGATATCCTTGAGTCTGACGCAACAGGAATCACGCCAATAAGCCCTTGGATCACACAGGGTCTAGCTCTCCATCAGCAAAGTCAGAGAGCAGCAGGCAGCAAGGCAATACACAGAAAAGCAGTCCTTCCAGATCAGCTGTTTAGTTGAGTATGTTAAGTAGCACAGCAGTTCTTCTGACAAAGGTTCAGTTACACGTCCAGTAGTGTTTGATTTTAGGGGTCAGAGACCCTGTACTTATGCCCAAAAGTGCCTTTGAAGAGGGGGTGACTCCAAAGGATGGCCTTTGAAGTGCACAAATATCCTTTCAATTCAGCCCTATCTGCCAGGCTATCTCTTGGGCGTAAATTAGCCCTTTGCGGGTGGACCGAACAGTACCTATTCAGTAAAGTGTTAGCCCTTTCCTTCCATCCTGCCCAGGCTGGGCCTTCAGAATGCAGATGTGTCTAGATTGGTACTCAGACAAACCTGGCCTTCCTTTGTTTGTGGCAGTCAAAGGAGTGACCACAGTGCAGCTATCACCCACCCCAGACGTGTATTTGAGGCAGACTGCAAGGCACTAAGGGCCAAATGTATCAACAAACAAATTTGCGATTCCTAAATAGCGATTTTTAAGGAATCGCTGTTTAGGAATTGCAAAATGGTATGTATGAAGAAAATCGCTTTTTTTAGCGATTCCTTAATGTTCCTTAATCGCGAATTCGCATTTTGCGAATTCGCAATTAAGGAATAATTTCCAAAGCATTCCTATGGGC
This sequence comes from Lissotriton helveticus, assembly GCF_964261635.1. Taxonomy (NCBI): domain Eukaryota; kingdom Metazoa; phylum Chordata; class Amphibia; order Caudata; family Salamandridae; genus Lissotriton; species Lissotriton helveticus. The sequence continues at coordinate 1,704,833,461 of NC_136063.1, read as the reverse complement.
CAGGGGGCCCATAGGAATGATTGCGAAATAATACTCAAATTGCGAATTCGCAATTTGCTAATCGCAATTTGAGAATTATTTCAAGGGTGCAGGGGTGTTTCAAAGACACCCTGCTGCACCCCTGAAATGTACATGTGTGTGCATATGGCGAACATACATGCCCTATGGGCATGTGTGTGCATCACATGCCACTTTCAAAAATGCCAAATTGTGCATTTTTGGAAGGATTCGCAAGTTACCATCAACTACAAGTTGGTGGTAATTTGCGAATGCTTAATCATAATTCGCAACCCAAAAATGGTACATACATAGCATTTAAGGAATCGCAAAATTGCGATTCCTCAAATGCTATGGCAAAATAAGGAATCGCATATCTTTACTATTCCTTATTTTGCGAATGTTACATACATGCCAAAACATGCAAAAAGGCTATTTGCGATTCGAAAAGGCCGAAATTCTGTGAATTTCGGCCTTTGCGATTCACAAACGGCTTGATACATATGGCCCATAGAGCAGTAACTGCAGAGAAATGTCCACATTGGACCCAGGGTCAAGACTGATTTACATATGGCTGAGTTCAAACTGGAATGGCATGGGGAGCAAAAAAACGATGGGTTTAGGCCCATATCTCTGTACTAGGGTGAGTGTATGACATTGTTCTGCACTGTGTCCATCAATTTTTCTTTATGCACTTTCTAAAAGTGGCATTCCTAAAACAGTGATGTTAAATATAACTTCACCACTACGGAGGATTTATCATTATCATCCCAAAGATATAAAACATGAAGTGGGTTCTCCTCTCTGATCAGGAATTACAGCATAAAAGTGTACTAAGGAATTTCCAATGTTAAACTATGGGAGAAATAACTAACCCTGGGCGTAGTGTGCGGAGTGGTGCTCCGCGGAGCTACGCGAAGTGGGCGCACAACTACGCCCACCCGCGCACTCCGCGTAGCCCCACTCCGCGCCGCCCGCCTCCCTCCCGCCCTCCCTAAATACATAAATAAAAGTAAAAAAAGCTTTTAAAAACACGTACCTTGTCTGCCGCGTCCCCGGGGCTCCCTCTCGCCGTCCCGCGATTCGCGCCGCCACCAAATCGGATACTAATGCGCATGCGCGGGCGGCCGCGCATGCGCATTCCTCATGAGAAAATGCGCATGCGCGGCCGCCCGCGCATGCGCCTTAGAATCCGAAATGGCGGCGCCAATCGCGGGACGGCGAGAGGGAGCCCCGGGGAGGCGGCAGACAAGGTAAGTGTTATTAAAAGCTTTTTATACTTTTATTTATGTATTTAGGGAGGGCGGGAGGGAGGCGGGTGGCGGCCGGCTACGCACCGTCTGCGGAGCGAGCGTAGTGCCGCCTGGCTACGCCCGCTACGCACAATGCGTAGGAGACGGCACTCCGTGCACTCCGTGCACGGAGCGTAGCTGGCCGCCCACCCTTAGAAATAACTCTCACAGCAGTAAAAAACTAATTTAGTTGTTTGTCACTACCAGGACACGCAAAACATAAAAGATGGGAGATGCAAAAGTAAAGTTGTAATCATAATTTTTCCAAATCACAAAGAAAATTAAAGAATGTAACAGGTAGAATCCAATCAAAAATAAAAAAAATTATGCTTTTATATCAAATACTAGAAGAAGTTGTAGCTCCTTGCCTAAAGACTAGATGTGAGCTCCAATGATTGTGATGAGACTGCTAAATAGCGCGCTGTAGCGACCTCGCAGTGGGTGAGCGCCGCGGGCACGCCGATGGTGCGCCGAAGCGCACCAAAGGCAAGCCCGTCTGCGCCCATTGGCGCCCGGAGCACGACTAGCGCCAGAACCTCTGGCCAATCTGGGCCTTAAATTTACGGTAGGAGGCAACTGCTGGAACTGCGAAGAGACATATGTGTATCTCATAGTTTACTCCCTCAAAACTTGGACGGAACCGAGGCACAGTGCACTAATTGCCCTTTTCGAATCAATTTTGACGTCATCCCAGTCCATACGCTTACAAATAAATAGGGGAAAGAGCGGGGAGCCATAGAGCCTGAAACTAGCAGGAACAGAGACAGTGGTTATGGGGACATAAATATAAATGAGGCCATTACCGACTCCAAGGCAACATCTATGGTGTCTGTCAAATGTATCTTGCTGAATGCCCGCTCTGTAGTTAAGCATGAACACCAGTTGGAAGACCTAATCCAACTTCCGTCAGCAGACCTATTTTTGTGACTGAAACTTGGACAGGCTCGACATCAGCGCCAGATCGGAATACTGCCTTACCAGCAGGCAATGCTCTTGTCTCGCAGGACAGGGAGAAAGGCAAAGGGGAGGGCATAGCAATTATTACCGAGAGTATTTAAATGTACGTGTAGAGGCTATTTCTACCTTACCTGCAGAAGCATTGAATTCTGCATAAAGCTAAATAACCTCTCCACATTTCAGGGGATACTAATTTATTGGCCACCTGGCACTAAAGCAGCTTTTTCTCAAGCCTTTTTGACGCTTCTGGAGTCCTACACCGATCCCCATTTCCTCACAATTCTTAGAGATTTTAATTACCACTTAGAATCCAAAACTAATACGGACACAATTAGATTGTTGGACAACTTTGAGTCTTTCGGCTTAAAGCAACTTATCACTGAATCCACCCATCAGGCAGGACACACACTAGATGCCATATTTTCAAGCAATCCTGAAGTTACGCCGACCAACATCTCAGCGTTGCCGTGGACAGACCATGAGTTTATTTATTTTAATATTAAAGTCTTGCAGCCATATCTCGGCGCACAGGCCAAGTCATTCGAGGTACAAGTCAGGTGTTGGAACAAAGTCAAGGTCAGTGATTTCGAGCGGGCCCGTGACCATTTTCCTGTCACTCTAGGGAAGGATAATAATGCAGCAGCTTTGCAGCTTAATAGTTCGCTACTGTCAGCTGCTGATCAGGTTGCACCTAAAAAACTAGTGACGGTGAAGAGTGCCAAGATATCATCTCCCTGATATACCCCAGAACTAAAATGTTTAAAAATCAACTGTAGAAGAGCTGAGCGCATTTGGAGACAAGACTATGATAATCAAACGAAATTAACATATAACCTAGCTATGAAACAATACAAGGAAGCAATTATCGCTGCAAAAAGTCTTTCTTTACAACTAAAATAAGGAAGGCTGATAACTCTACTAAGGAGCTGTTTAAATGTGTTACATGTTAGCGAAACCGCAACAGGTAAATGCCTTCAAGCCAGACCAAGTTTTGTGTAATAAACTTGCCTCGTTTTTTCAAGATAAGGTGCAAGGAATCTACAATGATTTCTTAATCTCCCCAGGGTCTCAGGATACAATGGAACAATCTATGGGACCAACTCATTGCAGATTATCCTGTTTCTCGACTACAACAAGTGAGGAAGTACAGAAACTGTTAGTTTATATAAAAACTGGCTAACCACAGACCCCTTTCCCCCCACTATTATGCACCAGTCTGCTCAGAAGATCAGCGCTAACCTTACTCCTCTTATAAACCAAGCTCTGGAATCAGGTTGTTATCCAGAAATTTGGAAAAATGTATCCATCATCCCTCTTTTAAAGAAGCCTGGCCTGGACCCTTCTGACAAGAAAATGACCGCCCCTTGCCAGCTATGGCCATATTTACAAATCTAGGCATAGTAAAACATACTGTAAATTAATCACGCATATGTATACATTATTACTTATTTGAATATGAGAATTACACATGAAATGGCTCTTAATACAGAAGAAAAGTTCGAGACCATTTCATCACAGAAAAAAATAATTATGAACATACCAGCGGGCAGCTAATGTCTGTAAAGTTTCTAAAAGTAGAAATTTTAGTTCTCTAAGAATAGTTCTTACTTTAAGCAGAAGATAAGTGTCCCGAAAAATCGTAAAAATATTTTGGGGCTGCTGAAAAAATTGCTGTCCGTGAACTGGAGGGAAAATTGTTCATGTTACTTTATTATTAAAGTTGAAGGTCAAATTCAGGGTGTTGGGAACGCCGTGTGCTAGCTTGCTCAAAAGTCGTTATTTCTGCTCTGGTGAGAACATCATATCATTGCGACTGTCGAAAAAGCTGTCAACAGCTTCCTGTGAAAGTTCCACTAACTCGGAAAAAGATGTAACCATGCATTCGTGTGCATGATTGTCTCCATTGACGTTTTGATAAGTATTGCTGACAGAAGGTCATACCTGATCGATGCTGCTTTCATCTTGAACTTCACTACCTCTTAATCGTAGTGGTGAAGTTTCCACGAATGCCGTCATCAGGATTGGCAGCCGTTGAGGGCAGCACAAAGCATGGGCCGTTACCGGACCCAACAATGTTTCTGCATCCGTAGGCGCATCCGATTGTAGCGTCAGACAGGTGTCCAACACGCATTCTTCTCCGCACAGCAAGCACCTTAATACGGATGTATGACGTTACATCGCATACTTTTACAACGCATACCGTTACAACGAATTTTTTACAACGCAAATACCTTTACAACGCATACCATTACAACGTAAGTATTGGTAAGTATATAATATTTTTTTTATTTTAAATTAATTGTAATTAATATAATTTAATTTAATTTAATTAATTTAATTTTTTTTTACCCTGTACCCCTGTACCCCAAAAAACCCCAAATTAACCCAAAACCCTAAAAATACCCCTGTACCCCAAAAACCCCAAACTGTCCCTGAACCCTAAAAATACCCCTGTACCCCAAAAACCCAAAACTGTCCCTGAACCCTAAAATTACCCCTGTACCCCAAAAACCCCAAACTGACCCTGAACCCTAAAAATACCCCTTTACCCAAAAACTGAAAACTGACCCTGAACCCTAAAAATACCCCTTTACCCAAAAACTGAAAACTGACCCTGAACACTAAAAATACCCCTTTACCCAAAAACTGAAAACTGACCCTGAACCTTAAAAATACCCCTTTACCCAAAAACTGAAAACTGACCCTGAACCCTAAAAATACCCCTTTACCCAAAAACTGAAAACTGACCCTGTGTAGCAGGGTTTCTGTACTCACACAGAACTGTGCACAGAGGAGTGGAACCTCGGCAAATTAGGGTGTCCCAAAACTTACCTTAGCAACCAACTCACCCCTTACCGAGCTAGCTACAGTGTCTCATTGGACATATCAAACTCCCAATGTTTAGACAAACCAGAACATGAACTTACAGTACCTCAGGGTACGTGGGACTCATGAACACTCTTTCGTTATATTATCATTACAAACCAGAACATGGAGTAAAGAAGACACATGTGCATTTGAAATGTTTATTTACTAATGCCGTCTTCTCAGGCGCAGTATCTTAGATAATACAAGTATACTTATTATCAGTATCAAAATTACCAGCATAGTTACTAAGACATAAAAAGCGAATGGTGACAGCATGTTAACATGCTGTAATGAATAAGAGTTAACAACACTTATATCTCACCCTCCCTAACACATATATTATATTATTAGCTAAGAAGGTCTCTTTGGGTTGTTTTAGGGCGGGCCCATACCTTAGTGTCCTAGCATGAAGGAATCACATCAGCATACACCAGCTCTCTCTGCATGTGCACCGCATCAAGTGTGTTAACAATTCTCGTGCAAAGCAATATCAATCCCGCCTCAACCCCAAGTTGGCAAAGGCTGCACTTGTGTTATGACTATGAAGGCGTGGAGATCAGACCTCATAACAATTCCATATCGTGTTGCTCCTGAAACTTCAGCACTCTCCGTGCAGACATGGTTTAACAAACAAAACTGATATCAGAGCAATAACATATTATTCTCACATACACCACGGCAAACCACTAGGTTGAAAGCTAAGTCAACAATTAAGGGTCGTGTGCAGAAGTTGCAAGAAAGGAAAAATGGCGTTTAAATCTCAAATGTACCTATGCTAACTTAACACGATATAAGGATATATAGGAGCTATACAACACCCCCCCATGATCCGAGAACGGACTAAATAAGATAACAGAAGTGCCATCACATGAGAGCAGAATCCAATTATAAACGAGCATGAATAAAAATCAATTATAAAAAGTAACGCTAAAAAATAGCCCACAAGTATAATGTGGCTCAAGCCAATAGGCAAGAAAAAAAATGTCTTGACTAAAAGTCAATAAAATCAAGAAAATGCTATCAATCAGCACGTCCATTTGAGGCAGTGTCTATGATAAGACTGTATATGAAAAGTAAGCTGCAACAGCCTCCAGGAGGAAGTCACTGTCCTCATCCGAAAACAGTTCAGCCATCCAATTTAAAAGATGAAAGGAACATACGTGATCTTCCAGCACCGGATCCTCTACAACCATCAGAGGACAGCTCGGTGGGATTTCAAGAAAACTTTGTTCCAAGAAATTTTGCGCTGCCGACAACACATCCCAGGGACCCATTAGTCCATGTGCCACCGCCAAGGCCATAATCCTTTCGTCAGAACAAACCAACTCGTGAGCAATGATAGGACTCATCAGTTGATCAAAATCGACGTCAGAAGATAGTGGTCCGCAGAGACACAAATCAATGGCCCAAAGGAAATCACAGGTCAGGCAGCGAAATACAGGCTGGACACAGGTGAAATAGGAGAACCGAAAAGATAATCCAAACGCCGTGCTTAGAGTCGCCAACGGCAGTGTGCCATAATAATCAAGCATGCGGTTGCGAAACCGCGTCAGTAGCAGCTGAGCGTGGTCTTGCACAGGAAGGGCATCCATATTTAAAAAGGCAGAAAACCACCAATGCGCCAGCCGCTAATGCAAGTAAAAACGGGAACCCTCTCAAATTGCTGTATATGCCAGCCTGTTTAAAAAACATTTTTTGATACCTCCTTGGATATACATTTGGCTGGTCCTCTTTTCGGTTTACCTTTTTATGTCGATTGGTTTTGTGTTTTATTTTTTTCGAATTATGAATGGGCACTATGTCGAGGAGAGAACTTGCATTACTCATTTAAATGGAACATTGGCACCACTTTCCTCTTCACATTCTACACACAGATTAAAAAGAGACTTGACTTTGGTTAACATCACAGCATGGCCTGTTCTGGATGGAATCGCGTGGGATGCAGTTCGTTTTCAGATTCATGGCCCAACGGAAGTCGTTAATGTTCCTAATGTACTAAGAGTTAATATGGGGGATGTGGTGAAACAAAACATTCGTAGCAGGGTTTTTTCGAGGCAAGGGAAGCAGAGTCAAATGAAAATCTGGATTCCGTGGCTAAACGAGCTTGCAGGTCAGGCATGGACAAATCAGTGGGGTATGTATAGTCTGTCTCATCAAGGTTAGTTCCTGGTAAATTATTCAATAATGGACTGGAAACAGCAGGTAATTCGATGGCCACCTCAGGTTCATTATTAGAAGCAGTGGGCATAATTGAATTTCTCACAATGGAAGGACAGGAAACAGCTGGTGTCATGCTAAGAAGAATCGGCCACTCTGTGTATCTTGACATTGTCAATAGAAATAAACCTGTTTTCCTTACGACCTGGAAGTGGTGGTAAAATGACTGTTCTTGTGCCCTTCACTCCAAGCACTGGGACCGGAGCTCGATAGGAGGGACCAAACTCTTTCTTGTTGTCGATCTTCTCCCGAACCAGTTCTCCAACTTGGGGTAGCCAGCCAACTACCGGGATCTGCAACGCATCATCCGATGTGGAGGGCAAATGTTCCTTTGCAAGACTGTCTCTGGTCTTTTGTAGATTCTGTAAAACATTGCAATATTCATCTGCGTCAAAGGAAGTGGCGCGAACCACAGAGTCTAGACCGTCAAGGTCAGGGACGTACATCTTGATGCCAAAGAGCATTTCGTATGGGGTCCGCCCACCCAGAGACCTTCTAGGGAGATTATTAAGAGCACGCTGCACGCCATAGAGGTGAGCCAGCCAGTTTCTGCCAGTGCCTATAACTCGGGCTGTCAAAGATTGCTTTAAATCACGGTTCATTCGTTCAACTACACTATTACCCTCAGGTCTGTAGGGTGACGAAAACTTGACTTGGACCCCCATCGAAGTCATGGCATCCTTATACGCCTTAGAGGCGAAAGCCGGACCCTGATCCGAATGGAAGGTACCACAGGCAAAAATCCCTATAAAGATACGCAAATCTCTAATGACAGTCCGTGAATCAGCGCTGCGATGTGGCCATACCCACACAAAGCGTGTGCATGAGTCAACTGCTACTAAGATGTACTTATACGCAGTATCAGATGAAAAAGGACCGCAGTGATCTAAATAAACACAGCCTAGCGGTTTATTAGAAATGTACAACTGAGTCTGTGGCGGACGCGTAGCAGTTGAAGGTTTAATCTGCTGGCATATGTCACAAAGAAGGACATAATCACGCGTCTGTTTGTACAGTCCCCGCCACCAGAAACGTTGTTGTAGTTGCGTTACAGTGGCTGAGACGCCCGCATGCGCAGACGCCACACCTTCATGAGCCGCTGTAATCAAGTCTGTTCTGCGATCCGAGTTGGGAATCAGCCGTTCCCCAATACCAGGAATTGTCACAAAAGGAACCTTTTCGGGACTTAAGTGGTATTTATACTTCGAAGGGAATCCCGCAGGATGTTTACTTCCCTTCTCAGAGGCAGCAATCGCTGCCAAGATGTCGCTATCAATCTTGGTTTTAGACCTAGTAACTGCTGCAACTAAGTATGTAGATACTGCTGATTTCGCCGCTTCATCAGCAAGCGAGTTGCCAACAGCGTGAACTCCCACGCGCTGATGACCGAGAGTATGAATCACATAAACGAGTGGCAACATAGCCTTAAGCTCTGCCACTCGAACCCAGATCAATTTATGTTTTATTGCGCTACCCTTGGAATCATGAAAATCATTTTGAATCCAAAAGAACAAGTTTTCATTGTAAGATTGGACACAGTAGTAAGAATCACTTACAATTAGAGTAGTAACACTTGGATCTGCGTACTCCAAAGCTAGTAAGAGAGCACGAAGCTCTGCCAATTGTGCGGTGCAATCGCCCAGGGGCAACGTGTGTACCTCCCTGGAAATGAACTCATCATTCAACATAGCACCGACCACAATGGCGCATGCGGAAACGTAGGCATGTTTAGAGCCATGCGCAACCTGCGCCGACCCATCAGTGTAAATGATGCAATGGAAGTCCTCCAAAGGTCGCATAGCCAGAGGAGCAGGATGAACGAATTCATACTGCAAGTACTCCTGCGACCGTAAGGAAGCGTAAAAAATAAACATGACATCCGTGGATGACAATGACGCTGCCCACTGAATCCACCGAGGGTGCAAAGCCTTCGAATTCGGTACACTGGCTTTCGTGACTGCCTCCAAGTGAGGACAGGGTGTTACCACTAGCATGCGTTTCCCCTGAGACAGTGCTCGTTCCTTTAGAATAGCCATCTGTACAGCAGTTAAAACCTTTTCCACTGTGGGAAACCGCATCTCAGCCGAAGTGTACAAGTGTGACTTGTAAGCAATAGGTACTGTGTCACCTTCATTAAAAGTGAGGTATGTGAAACCCACCGTCCCAGGAATTATTCTTATTACCAGGTTGGTGTGGTTATCACGAGTCAGTAAATATTTAGAAGCGAGCAGATCAGCCTGCAAGGATTGCAAAATGGCTGAATGCTCAGGCAGCCAGCATGATTTTGAGAAAGTTGGTTGTATCAAAGCATACAGAGGCTTGATACGCTGGGCATAATCCGGAATGTAAGTTCTGCCGAAATTCAAAAAGCCCAGTAAAGACTGTAATTTTTTCAGAGTTGTTGGAGCGCGCAATTGTGCGCACTTCTCTAAGAAGTGAGGAGCCAAACCTCTACCTTCATTGTTGAGCTCATAGCCCAAAAACAACACTGTGTGTTCTGCAATGTGCGATTTTGCAAAATTAAATTTGTAACCCATGTCTGCAAAGGTACAAATTATGGAATTCACTCGACACAGATGCATCCAAATTTCGTCGTCTGTGAGATAAATATCATCCACATAAGAACATGCATCCGGATCGATTCCCTCCAATAGTGTGACTATTCTGGAGGTGAAGACCCCAGGACTATTTTTGTAACCCATTGGGAGTCGCCGGAAGCATTTTTGCACCCCAGCGGACGTAAAACTTGTCCATTGGGAGCTAAAGCCATCCAGTCTGTGGGCATAAAAACCATTGGAAATGTCAAGCGTTGTCTTGAAACGCTTACGCACTAGACTATCCACTAGGGCAGAGCCGTGAGTATTCTGTACTGCACAGTTACGGCAATGCGAGTTCAAATGCCGGTAATCCAATACCAAACGATATGATCCGTCAGGTTTGGTCACAGTAAAAAGGGGATTATTCATTGGTGACACACACGTTTCAATAACTCCCTGATATTCCAATTGTTCAAGGATTTCTGCGACGGCCGCTTTAGCTTCACGCCGTATGGGATATTGAGGCTGAGGCTGCGGCTCAGACCGCAAAGGAATTTCGTGGCATGGGGACAATTTGTCCCAACCACATTGGTTGCGGTAGAGAGCCGGTGCAAGAGCCCGAGCCCACTCTTCTGCAAAATGCTGCGCATGCTCAGTCGAGACAGTGTGCGCGAAACTGGGAAGGATTACCTCCTCCCCTCGCGGCGCTGCGAGCACAAAAGGTGGGGGCCAGTCAGCCTCGGAAAGCAAAATGTCGTACGTAGACGAAAGGTTCTCCCAAAATACCCCTCTGACAGTACGCTGTATGTCACCTTCAATTAACAGGACAATTTCAAAAAGTCTTTCAGGGGGAGCTAATCTCGTATCAGCTGTTTCTATTACAACAAACACTTCAGTCGCTGTCACCCTCAGTAGTGGACGGAGCGCCTCTCTGACTATGGTAATCTCCGCCGCGCTGTCCAGCAAGGTCAGAGCCCACGTCAGATTCCGAAGCCGCGTTCTCACGTGGAGAAGCGTGGCTCAGTGGTTAGAGGCGGCAGACCTGGAAGCTGAGATCAGCCGTGGACCAGGGTTCGATTCCCCGCCTCGGCGGGTCTCGGGCTCAAAAATTCCACGGACTCGATAATTCTCGTTCCGGTGCCTACTCAACTCACGGGGTCACACTCTGCGACTCTGGGCAATAGCTTGCTTAATCTCCACTACGGCCCCTCGCGGCGGGATGCCTGGCTTTCACCTTGTGGACACCCTGCTGGGGTATCTCACAGGGGAATACCAGGACGGGTTCCCTAAGCAAGCGCCGAGATGCCTACGGGTAGTCGTGCGCTATACAAGAGCGTAATCATTTCATCATTTCATTTCACTATCTGTGGCATATCTATGCGCTGTTAAGGCCGCGACTTTCTTCTTCGCAAACTGCGGACGCTTAGGCGTAGAATCCTCCTGCTTCACTGCGCCGTCCGTCTGGCGGGACTGACCACGTCCTTGCTGGCCACCACGTCCACGTCCACCCCCTCCTCCACCACCGGTCTTCTGGGCCGATGTTTCCTGAAAGGAACGAGGAGAGCGTTGATCAGAACCCTGAAAACGATCAGGTGATTTAATCATCGCGCGATCGCGCAAATCATAAACTCTGTCTGCCGGCGCAGGAGCTTGTATAGCAGGAACAGAATCCTGAGTTTGCCTAGTCTGCTTCCCCTGTGTCTGGTTTTTAGGCCAATTCTGTTTTTTGGACTTGGGCTGGACATCTGTCACTGCAGATTGTCCCTGAGGTTGTTTTTTATCCTTCACTGGAAAATATTTCAGACCTCTACTTGTGCGGCCAATTGTCTTATATGCGGCCACCACAATCTTTGCTAACTGGCGGGGTTTGTCGGCATCGGGCAGAGCAGCCAAAGCATTCAACACCTGAAAGTTAACTGCATCTCCTTTAACATTGGAGAGAATGAGATCACTTACAATCTCAAATGAACCACACAGGCGCATACCCAATTCAACCGCTGCCTCCGGACCGTGATCATTCTGAACACGTCTAATGATTTCAGGCAGGGCATTCATAGACGGGGTGCCGAAGCACCTCGTATAAACTGCCGCAAAAGTTTTTCCCCAGCTTTCACAGTCAACAAGTTCAGGAGTTATATCCTTCGGTAGAGTAATCGTTAACATTCGATGTTTATCAGCAGGAGTAGAATTCGGAAAAACCGCCTCCAGTTGATCAAACTTCTCTGCTAGCCAGAATGGGAAGTCATCGTTGTCAACTGGACGCGCACCAAAAACCGAATTAACCATCACTGGATTGAGACGCATTCCGCCTCGTTCCATGGGAGCGGCCGCACCCCCCTGGGGACCACCAGGAAGATGTCGACCGATGTATTGCACTAAAGCACGAATCACGGAAATGGAAACAACATGCAGCCTGCGTATTTCTGCTAGGGTACAAGCCCCGTGATTCGGGTGCGGGGTAAAGCCACCCAACGCAGGCCAATTTGTACCTGGAATTGAGAGTGGACCTAACCTCGCAGCGGACAAAGAGTGGGGAAGGGCGCCATCAAACCAAACCCGATGCTGCCAATGATCAATAGGTATTTCCAATGCCCTGTACGGCGTATATTCAGCCGGGACATCCGAGGCGGTGTAGGAGTGGAACAAACCAGAATTAGCGTCCACAGCCGGAAACGTAACCCAAGAGTAAAACAACTCGTAAGGAAACGCCGGATCTGCACATACCACGAAAATCACAGCCATCCCATCTACTGGGACTTGGTACGTCTGAAGATGGTTGCGTACCGCTACGCGACTATGCTGCGCAATAGCCACCGCCGCCATGACAACACTGGAAACAAGAAAACACAAAGAATACTTTGTAGCACAACTGGGTAGTAATTCAAATAAACCGTTTAAGAAAGAATCAAGCTTGAATAAAGACCTATTTCAAAAAATAGGTAGGTTTCACCGACACCCCGTTTTCCGGAAACGGATGTGAAGGGGTTAAGGCATGAACGATAAACTACTCGAGTGTCATGATATAAGACCACCGAAACCGTTGGGCGCCATGTAGCAGGGTTTCTGTACTCACACAGAACTGTGCACAGAGGAGTGGAACCTCGGCAAATTAGGGTGTCCCAAAACTTACCTTAGCAACCAACTCACCCCTTACCGAGCTAGCTACAGTGTCTCATTGGACATATCAAACTCCCAATGTTTAGACAAACCAGAACATGAACTTACAGTACCTCAGGGTACGTGGGACTCATGAACACTCTTTCGTTATATTATCATTACAAACCAGAACATGGAGTAAAGAAGACACATGTGCATTTGAAATGTTTATTTACTAATGCCGTCTTCTCAGGCGCAGTATCTTAGACAATACAAGTATACTTATTATCAGTATCAAAATTACCAGCATAGTTACTAAGACATAAAAAGCGAATGGTGACAGCATGTTAACATGCTGTAATGAATAAGAGTTAACAACACTTATATCTCACCCTCCCTAACACATATATTATATTATTAGCTAAGAAGGTCTCTTTGGGTTGTTTTAGGGCGGGCCCATACCTTAGTGTCCTAGCATGAAGGAATCACATCAGCATACACCAGCTCTCTCTGCATGTGCACCGCATCAAGTGTGTTAACAATTCTCGTGCAAAGCAATATCAATCCCGCCTCAACCCCAAGTTGGCAAAGGCTGCACTTGTGTTATGACTATGAAGGAGTGGAGATCAGACCTCATAACAATTCCATATCGTGTTGCTCCTGAAACTTCAGCACTCTCCGTGCAGACATGGTTTAACAAACAAAACTGATATCAGAGCAATAACATATTATTCTCACATACACCACGGCAAACCACTAGGTTGAAAGCTAAGTCAACAATTAAGGGTCGTGTGCAGAAGTTGCAAGAAAGGAAAAATGGCGTTTAAATCTCAAATGTACCTATGCTAACTTAACACGATATAAGGATATATAGGAGCTATACAACACCTGAACCCTAAAAATACCCCTTTACCCAAAAACTGAAAACTGACCCTGAACCCTAAAAATACCCCTTTACCCAAAAACTGAAAACTTAAAAAAAAAAACATATAAAATATTAAATATAATTATATACTTACCAATACTTACGTTGTAATGGCATGCGTTGTAAAAGTACTTGTGTTGTAAAAACATGCGTTGTAATGGTATGCGTTGTAAAAGTTTTTGCGTTGTAAAAGTTTCGTTGTAATGGTAGTGCGTTGTAAAAGTTGCGTTGTAAAGGTTATTTCCCTCCCTTTCACCCACACTGTTCAACCTCATCATGGAACCACTTGCCTCCTTGCTCCAAGCATCCAATGTACACTTCCATATGTATGCCGATGACACTCAACTCTACCTAAGGGTACAATCCCCGGATGATATCAAACTCCTGAACTACACTCTCATAGAGACCCAATCGTGGTTGGCCGACAACCACCTCAAACTAAATGCTCTGAAAACGGAGTTCCTTTTGATAGCACCCCCTGCGAAATCTACCATCACCCAACTTTGGCTCAACCACTTAACGTTATGTTATGTTATGTTAAAAAGATTTGGTACCGCGCACATACACCAATTGGTTTCTTGGCGCTCCAGACCAGTGGGATAGAAGACGAGGAGGTGGGGACAGCTAGCCGTGAGCAAGATGAAACAGGTGAGTTTTCAGGAGGTTACGAAAAGTTAGATAATCAACTGAAAGACGAATAGACAAAGGAAGAGAATTCCAAGTAGATGGTGCAAGAAATGAAAAACAGGCACCCCCGTGTTCTTACGGTTAAATCGAGGAATGATCAAGAGATTGTGAGCAGAGGATCTGAGGTGTCGGGAGGGGACATAGGAATGCAAACACAAGGAAATAAAAACAGGAGCGCAGACGAACAGAGATTTAAAGATGGTGCAGCCCATTTTAAAAATGCACCGTTGCGCAACCGGGAGCCAGTGTAGAGTCTTCAGCAACGGGGTTACATGCTGGTGTTTGGGCTGCTGGAAAATTAATCTGGCTGCCTGGTTTTGTACTAGTTGGAGTCGGGAAAGATGGCAGGCAGGGACCCCCACGTATAGACAGTTGGCATAGTCTAAACGTGAGGTGATTAGGGCCAGAATAACAAGGGTGAGGGCCTCTTGTGATACAAACCTTTGGATCTTCCCAATTCTGCGGAGGTGATAAAAGCAGGCCGAGGTGACAGTATTAATGTGTGGCCGCATCGAGAGGTCACTAGAGATGGTAACTCCTAGGCTCTTCACAGTCTGTACTGGACAGGGAGGGGAGCCAAGGGCAGTGGGCCAAAAATTGGAAGTCCAGGGAGTTTGGAGGCCGCCAACCAGAACCAGCTCAGTTTTGCTAGGGTTAAGCTTTAACTGGCTGAAGTTCATCCACTCGTAAATGAAAAGCAAAGTGTTTTGAAAATTAGAACAAGAAAGAGGAGAGGAATCGATGGGGAAAATGAGCTGCAGATCATCTGCATAGTTGAAAGCAGTAACAGAAAAGTGGCGGAGAGAGGCAAGAAGGGGCTGCAAGTAAAGATTAAACAAAAGCGGGGACAGAGCAGAACCCTGGGGAACACCACAGGAAAGTGAGATTAAAGGGGCAGAGAAGGAAGATAAATGAACCGATTGGGAACGAGATTGGAGGAAGGATACCACCCACGACAGGGCCAGACCAGAGATGCCAGCGTTTCTGACACGGTCGACCAAAATTTCATGGTCGACCATGTCAAATGCGGCCGATAGATCTAAAAGTACAAGGGCCTGGGCCAAGTTCTTATCAGCTCCCCGTCTCAACGTATCCATAACTGCCACCACCACTGCCTCAGTAGAGTGAGCTGGTCTGAAACCAGCCTGTCGATCTTCGAGGAAATGAGTTTCCTCGATAAAAGTGCTAAGGCAGCGGGTGACGTAAGTCTCCAAGACCTTCCCCAAATAGGGGAGAAGGGAGATAGGTCGGTAGTTGGCCAAGATTGCAGGATCAGACCCAGGTTTTTTTAAAATGGGTACCACCACAGCGCTTTTGAAAGCATTGGGAACAGAGCCTGTGGAGAGTGAGCGGTTTAAAAGATCGAGAGGAGGGCCGGGGCAGGCCGTAAAGGCCTCTCTTAGAATGGATGGGGGGCAGCAATCATTAGGAGAGCCCGAGCTCACCACCTGGAGTAGTGATAGAAAAGTGTCCAGGGAAATGGGAGGAAATTCAAACAGGGAGTGAGGGTTCGAGGGAGGAAGAACACTGTCCAGGGACAAAGTAGTAGGGGGAATATTGTTTTTAATCATGGATATTTTATCAGAAAAAAAAGAGTTAAGGGAATCACACAAAACTTGTGAAGGTAGAGGCTGGGGTGTGACTCGATCGGGTAGGGAGAGTTCGGCAACAATAGAAAAAATTTCTTTTGTCTTAGATGCCGAAGTCATGATTTTCTGGGAAAAGTAAGAAAGTTTAGTCGAAATAATCGACTTTTTATAAGTTTTTAATAGATCGGTATAGATGGACTTTGATAAGGGATCATAGTTGCGCCGCCAGCGGCGCTCAGCCTGTCTAAGAAGGAGTTTATCAGCCTTCAGTTTGGAAGTAAACCAGCGCTGAGCATCGTGAGGACGTTTGGACTTGACACTTTTGATAGGAGCGACTACATCACTGGCTTGGGACAGCCATTGATCGAATGAGGCTGCCTGTGAGTTCAGGTCAGGATGGTCAAGGGGAAGTGTGGAAGCGAGGATCGAATGAAGACAGGAGACAGGAGATGTCAGCATGCTTCCAATTACGGGCCATAACATTGTGAAGTACAGGGGGACAAGTAGGGGTTGATAGGTGTAGGAGAAAAGAAATAAAAAAATGGTCAGACCAGGAGCAAGGATAGATCAAAGGAGGGGAGATATCAGAATTAATGGACCATACCTGGTCCAAGGTATGACCTTTGTTGTGTGTGGCCACAGAGATATGTTGTGAGAAATTTAAGCCAAGTAATAGACCAGAAAATTCACGTGAGAGGGAGGATTCCAGGGAGTCTAATGGCCAATAATTAAAATCGCCAATGATCAGAACCCTGGCGGAATTGATGGCTATTTGCGAGACTAAGTTACTAAACAGGGATGGGAAGAGAGGCATATTGACAGGAGGGCGATAAACTAATATACAGATAAAGGAAGAATTAGGAGAGGTAAATTTCAACGTAAGGATGTCCGAGTTAGTTATAGATGGGGTTGTAAGGGTAGTGAATTGTAGATTAGAACGAATGATGGCCGCGACTCCCCCGCCAGATCTGCCAGGATTCCTGTTTGAATGGAGAATATAGTAACCCGAAGGTATGGCGGCCAGGATGTCAGGATAGGAGTCAGCATGTAGCCAGGTTTCTGTGAGAAGCAAGATGTCAATAGTGCCACCTTCCAGGAGTTGGAATATTTCTAGTTGATGTTTCGGAAGGGAACGGGTGTTGAGATAGACTAGTGAGAGGGAACCATTACCAAAAGAACTGGGCTTAATCAACAAAGGGGCAACAGGATTGGGAGAACAAATAGAGGGGGATGGGACCAAGGGAATAGTGGACGGAGGAGGAGAGAAAATATTATATTTCTGAGCAATAGCAATAACGTGAGGGGCGGGTGGGGCACGAAGAGACAGAGCACGAAGAGCTTGTGAAGAGTAGATAAGGCGTTGAGCAGCATGCATGGCCACAGGCCTCGGTCGGCCGCGGACGGGCGCAGACGGGCTTGACTTGTGCGCGACTTCGGCGCTCCCGCTGCGCTCGTCCGCTGCGCTTCCTCCAGGTCACCATTTATACTGGTCCACGTGAAGCACTAGACCGCTCACCTGCACGGTCTAGAGGCAGGGCGGAAGTGCTGCAGAACCGAAAGTGGCGCTCGTGCAGGGACCCTCCGCAGCAAACGGCACACAGCCGGGGCGGACGGGGGTCAAGAGCAGGTAAGTAAAAATAAGCGTCGCACAATAATAATTAATGCTAGCGCTGTAAGCAACAACACACAATAACAGTGCTAAGAGGTTTAGAAGTGCGCAGCAGCTCGTAGTCAGCTCCAGTGCACACGGGATGATAGTATCATAAAAATGAGCTACAGCTCGTAGTCAGCTATGAAAAATTAAAACAGCTCGTCGGCAGCGCTGGTGCACGCCCGTGGTCTTCAGGCCACGTAATCAACCTGCGGGGCCGGCAGAGCGCGAGATATAACCTAGGTTCTGCATGCACTAGACCGCTCACCTGCACGGTCTAGAGGCAGGGCGGAAGTGCTGCAGAACCGAAAGTGGCGCTCGTGCAGGGACCCTCCGCAGCAAACGGCACACAGCTGGGGCGGACCGGGGTCAAGAGCAGGTAAGTAAAAATAAGCGTCACACAATAATAATTAATGCTAGCGCTGTAAGCAACAACACACAATAACAGTGCTAAGAGGTTTAGAAGTGCGCAGCAGCTCGTAGTCAGCTCCAGTGCACACGGGATGATAGTATCATAAAAATGAGCTACAGCTCGTAGTCAGCTATGAAAAATTAAAACAGCTCGTCGGCAGCGCTGGTGCACGCCCGTGGTTAACAGCACTCAATGTCCGGCCCACCATCGTGGACTCCGCGAAATCCTTAGGTATCACACTTGACGCAAAGCTCAACATGCAACAGCACATTAGCAAAGCAACGAAAGGAGCTAATTTCCAAATCAACACATTGAGAAAGTTGAAACCCTTCCTCCCAGCCAAAGATTTCCAAAATGCAGTTCAAGCCCTCGTCATCCCCCGCATAGACTATGGAATTGTGACCCTCAGTGGTCTCCCTCTAGCAACAACTGCACCCCTAAGAGCCTCCTTCAACGCTGCCGCGAGACTCATTACGGGCTCAAGAAAACACTCTCATATAACCCCTGACTTGAAATGTCTGAAATGGCTGCCCTTTGAAGCCAGAATACAACTGAAAATTGCTGTGATGACACACGCGGCTGTACACCACAATGCACCTAACTACCTCACTCAAAAGCTAACTATATCAGGAGGGTCGAGATCCAATAGAAGTTCAAAAAATCTACTCTTGAAACCTCACAGATTCCGGAAGGAAAAAACATACAAACGCTCCTTCTCAGGAATGGCGCCGAGGATCTGGAACGCACTCCCTCCCGAAACCAGGCTTATCTCCTCCACGGCCTTCTTTAAGAAAGAGGTGAAAGCCATCCTCGTGGCTAAGTTCACCTGAACTTTAATGTCTGTTCCTCAGAGACTTTCGTGCCGCTTGGTTATTACTGGTTTCATGTTTGTCTAATGTCAAATAATGTCATATTTTGCATGATCTAGATTTGTTTATTCCTCTTGTTTGCCACAATTACATGATGGTCAGTCGATCCTTTTATGCTACTCACTAAATATCTATTATTAGACTATTCATGTTAGCCTACTGTATAACGAGGCCCCTTCCCCTTGCTCCCTGTAACTTTTAGATACTGGCATAAGCCATCCCTTTAGCATAAGTTCTCCTGATTTTTATCGTAGTTGTATGAAAGACTCAGTATCGTCTTTTATTTTCGCTTATCTGATTGTTTACTGACATTCTATTAGAACATGACTGCTATCCGATCATGCTACTGAAGTTTATATTGCACCCAATATTATGTCGCGTCACCCTATGCTATCGTCACCCCCTGTTTCTGTGAAGCGCTCTGATATCTGTAAAGATCTTGTTTGCGCTATATAAAACTCTGAATAAATAAATAAATAAATAAATCTACAATCCATTAAAGGAATTTCTCTTTTTCAACAATAATTGTCGTTCACTTTTTAAACATCAGGCTGATATTTTTGATTTACTAATGGACAAACAACCAGACGCTATTTTCCTTACAGAGACATGGTTAAATAATAGCTCTGGTCCGGACATAACTGCCGCTTTGCCCCCTAACTATGTTATAGTTAGAAAGGACAGGGAGGACAAAAGAGGTGGGGGGGATCGCTATAATTTACAAAGATATATATAGCTGCAAGTTTGACGACTTACAGGTCACCGATTGTAAACCTGCACTGTTTAAGCTGACCTTAGCTCCACACTTTACTTTCTAAGGGATATTGGTTTATAGACCCCCTGGGCCTGCAGGTCCCTGTGTCACAATCTTCCCTGATCTGGTCTCTTCTCTTTTGCTTAGATCGGCACATTTTTCTATTCTAGGGGACCTCAACCTCCATCTGGAGGATCCTGATTGTACTACTAGTAACCTTCTTATCTTGGATTTAGCAGCTTTTAACATTTTACTTCATAACTCTGGACCTATGCACAAAGCTGGCCACCCACTGGATCCTATTTTTTCTAATTTATCCAATATTGCATGTTCTATACCAATTGCCTAGTGCTGTTCCAACCATTTTTTGGTTGATTTTAAATTAAAAATCACTGATAACGCGCATGTGGCGCTTCGCGGTACTACAAAACTAACAAGGAATTGGAAAAAGCTGGATATAGACAATTTTAACAAAGTCTGTCACACTGCCCCTACTTTTATAAATAATCTTGCTATAGATTTAACAACATTTCAAAGGTGGATTCTTAAAATTACAGACATTTCTTTACCTGCCTCTTGTAAGAGGATTAGTAACCACCGCCCCCCAGCCCCATGGTTCTCAGACTTGTTAAAAGGGGAGAAAACTAAATGTAAAAATTTGGAAAGACGGTGAAGAAGGGACTATGCTTCCGAAGCCAAACCTGCTTACCTGCACTCTAAAAGAAAATATCATTCTCTCTGTAGGGCTGCGCGTGCTCAATTTGTTTCCTCACTCTTATCCGATGCCAAGAATTGTTCTAAAACATTGTTCAAAATCGTAAAAGAATTATCAGGTGCTACTACTCAGCCCATTTCTTCTAATCTGAATGAAACACAATGTGAAGATCTTGCTCAATTCTTTACTAATAAAGTTGAAGCAATATATTCTACTCTGACTGAGAATGATGTTAACCCCTACTTATTTAACTTTGCCATCTGTTGATAAAGATTTGTCTGATACCAATACTATCAATAAAATTGAGACCTGGACATTACTGGACATGACGTCCCTTAAATTGCATATCGGCTGCATCAAATCAGGTTCCCCCTGTGATTCCCTTCCTATCTCTGTGCTGCAGCAGCTTGACCGGTTAATGCTTAATATCATTATGGAACTCCTAAATACTTCTTTAAAGGAA
The DNA here is from genome assembly GCF_964261635.1 of Lissotriton helveticus. NCBI lineage: Eukaryota > Metazoa > Chordata > Amphibia > Caudata > Salamandridae > Lissotriton > Lissotriton helveticus. The sequence goes on along the minus strand of NC_136063.1, from coordinate 1,704,812,432 downwards.
TCCCTGGTTACTCTGGAATAGAAGCATGCAATGGTTATTCCATTATTGAAAAAGGCCAACGCTGACCCTACTGTGTCGTCTAACTATCGGCCAATTTCCTTGCTTCCTGCAGTTTCTAAAATCTTGGAGAGGCATATTAATGGTCAACTGTCACAGTACATTGAAAAGAAAATTTTTTTACATTCCTCTCAATCCGGTTTTCGAACCGGGTATTCTACGGAGACGGCTCTTCTTGGCGTAACCGAAATTTTGTGCCAAAACCTGGATGCAGGCAATACGGTCGCACTTGTCTTATTGGATCTAAGTACGGCCTTTGATACGGTGTCCCATGCCGTCTTGATAAAGGCTCTACAATCCATAAGGGTCACTGGTCCGGCACTTAGCTGGTTACCATCTTTTCTTCCTGACCTTACGATTCAGGTTTTTTCTTCTGCAGCAAATTCCAAGATTCAGTCATCTTTACATGGAGTTCCCCAGGGGTCTATTTTTAGTCCTTTGTTGGTTAACATGTATGTTAGACCCCTAGCAACGATTGTTGAAGAAGCTGGGTTGTCGTTATTTTCATATGCTGACGATACTCAGATTATTTTTCACTCTCTGCAGAAAAAAAATCAGAGTCCTCTGCTCTTCGTGCTGGGTTGAGCAAAGTGGCATCTTAAATGCCCGCCAATTTTCTCAAGCTGAATGGTGAAAAAGCAGAGGTGTTGGTACTGGGGAAGGACAAAGATCTCTGGGGCTCTTAACATTGGCCCACAGAAATGGGCGCAGTACCTCAGCCTTCTCATCATGCTCGCAACCTTGGCTTAATTATTGACGACTCACTATCTATGCAAGCCACGAAGGTTGCTGCTACATGTTTCACCATTCTAAAGTGGCTGAGGAAAATTGTGTGGATGCTCCCAAGCCCTACTCAGAGAACCGTAGTCCAGGCTCTTATTACATCTTGACTGGACTACGGTAACATCCTCTATCTGGGAGCATATAAAGATGTTATCTGAAAGCTTCAGAGAGTACAAAACTCAGCAGCCCGATTGCTCTGTCGGACTCCGAGAACGGCCTCTACCTCTGCTTCTTTGAGAGATCTTCATTGGTTGAGAATTGAGAATCGGATTAAGTTTAAAGTTCTGAACTATATGTTCAGAATTTGGCACGGCACGGCTCCTATGTACGTGCAAAATTTAGTCCATCTTTACTTACCTTCTCGCACTCTCCGATCCACTTCTCAGGTTAAATTTCAGGTGCCAAGGATCCGACTAGCCCGCATGGGCGGCCGTTCCTTTTCATATCCGGGCCCTGTTCTATGGAATGGTGTTCCCTTGTCTCTTCTTACTCAGATGAATGTCACACTATTTCGTAAATCCTTAACAACCTGGCTTTTTAATCAGTAAGCTCTTTTCTTACTATTCCGTTGTTGCCTCCGCTGGGCGCCGGGAAACCCTTGCGGGTAGCTGTTGCGCCTAGATATCAATTTAAATAACATAACATAACTTAATATGAGCTGGTGGTTTCTGGTGCTAAGCACTAGCACTTAATTGTCAACACCGGCACTTATGACAGTCTGCCACATGGTGCCACTTTTTATCTACCTTAGATATGAACACAACAGTTGCTCATTAATTCATTATACATTACAAATGACTAACACTTGCCACCCAAGCAATTCTTATACCTTGGGGGTCCTTAATTAGTCTTAAGTCATATTGGTAAGAGTGCGATGGACAGTAGTTGTGTTGGTACTGTCATTGGCATCACTGGGAGGGCCAATGGGTGGTCCAAGCAACAGTGGCCTCCTGGCAGGAGCCCTGGTACTTATATATTTACAAATAATCACTGCCCCTGAGGCATTTTATAATGTTGCACACACAAAGACTCTGCTTCACTCTACAAGGTTTGTCTTCACACCTACGGGTGTCACAAGTGAACTTAGTTTGATACACAAGCAATTGAATGAGAAGAAGCAGATCATTGTAGCCCCATACAGCCCTATTTAATACATATTTGAAATGGTATTTGTGTTTTTAGGTTACTAACAATCCCTAAACAGGGATCCAGGATGAAGTGGCAATTTGAAAGCACAATATTGTTCTTTGCAATATCACACACATACACACACGCTGCAGTGAGAATAAGACACTTTATGCTTAAAAGTACTTATTTCAACAGTCTCATCTTGTTGCTTAGCACAACTAAAATACCCACAAAAAATAATATGAAAACAGCATTAACGCTAGTGAACAATAAGAATAAAATGAAAATTACTAACTTAGTTACAATGTCATCCTGCACCGTACCACCCTAAAGCCAACTTCTATGCACTATTCTATGAGAGCATGGAGTAGCTCATCTAGCATCTAGAATTTCTTAAGGAAAATCAATGCACTCCATACCTCTTTACAACAGCATGCCGTAGTAGTCAGCAGCCTGGGCAAGTTTGCCCTTGAAAGGAAAACATATGAAGGGAGCAGATTCTATCCTCTCGAACCTGGCTTGGTATCAGCTTTCTGTGCAAAATGAGATACAGGAGGATCACCACGGTCTAAAGATCTTCTGCAAGTCTCTTGCACAATAATGTGGGGTAAAAGATATCCCCAGCTAGTGGGTGATTGGCTGTATTTTTATTTCATATAATATCTGAGATGGGAATTTTCTGATTTGACCGTAGAAATGTCTGACATAACCTGTGTGTATCAATATGCTGCTCTTAGAGGCATTCATATAAACCAATAAGGTAAAAACACATATATTGAGTTAGAGATGAGTCACTTGTTCCAGGATGAGGTTACTTCAAGTGTCTTATCAATGTCTTTGTCTGAATGACTTGACATTTTCACAGGTTCTTGGAAAGATAAGGATAGACAACATCTGTGTCAAAGAGAGATATGTGAATGAAAATACAAAAACTAGAGAACACAAATTATTGGAGTCCGGCCTTAGGAATTTTATGTCATCAGCACATTCCTTGTCCTGCCACCATTCAAGACTGACTTGTTATCCAGAAAACTGCCCTGCTACTTGAGGTATGTCTTGTTCCTCAGAGAACTGCCCTGCTGCTACCAAAGGAGTGCCCTGCTCTTTGAGGCTTGCCTTGTTCCTCAGAGGTCTGCTCTACTGCTTGAGGCCGGTCTTGTTCCCCAGTCCAGCGGACTGGCCTGTTACCTGAGGCCTGCCCTGCTCCTTGGAAAGCAAGACTGGACCTGCTCCCTTCATCACAGGCTACCTGGGTGACTACAAGAGTCATGTGACTGACATCCTGGTCTGAGCTAAAGGGACACAAAAATCTCCAGAGGTCTCCCTGCAACAGCCCAGCTGATCTGCTGAAACAGGACCTGCAACTGGATCTGAAATTAGACCGGCCTGAGCCCTGCTGGCCTCTGTTGGAGTGAGGATCAGAATCCCAAGAGGCACTTCCCCAGGTCCTGTACCCTTGGCTAGCCATCAGTTGAACTCCTGTGAAATCCTGAAGTGCTGAACTATTCATGCTGGACTTTTGAGATGGTAACTTTTTTAGTGGGACTAACCTGATCCCTGAATCCAGCACGCGTTCCATTGTGGTCAGCCTACACTTGTGACTTTACCCCGATCTAGTACAACCAAATTACTGTGAGTGGAGATTTGTGCTTTTATAACCCATGCCTACCTACAACTTTAAAATTGCACATCTCCGGTTCTACTGATTGGATTTTTGTCATTTTGTTCTCATTTTATTTATTTGCATTCTCTCGATATTCCTAAATTAATGTGGTATTTATCTTGTGTTGAGTTTTCACTTTATAATTAATATTTACTTTACACTTTGCCTTTAACTTAAGCCTAACTGCTTTTGTGCCAAGCTACCAGAGAGCTAAGCTCAGGTGAATTGAGTGACTTTTGTGTTTTACATTGACAAGGATTGGGGTTATTGCTCGAATAGGGTTTTCACCCCCCTAAGTCAATACCCGGCCTTCTTACACAGCGTAATGTAAGTCAATTTCTAAACTGGCTGTAGCTCAGAATGTGTGGTAGCATGCAAAGTGATTTCTGACTTTCTGTAAAGCACAAAACCATGCAAAAATTAACATGCTACCTTAAATGTCATGTCCCCTTTTTTACTAAACACTGTTCACTGGATGGAAACTGGTCACAATTGAAAAGCTAGTTCTTATTCGCACTGTTTACATAGCAGTTGCAATTCTATTTGCCTTACCTTCACTACTGGCTCTAACAAAAAGAATTGTTATGTCAAAATCCATCTCCATAAATGATTACCATTGAAAAACTATATGATTCTCTAATTACTGGTGACTATTGTTGTCACAATTAGACTGTAATACGAACATTTGAAACATGTCTTAATACAAAGATTGTAGGCTTCCGTGTATTAAAATGACTAACATTAGATTGGGAAGATGTCTAAAATGTGTCGCACTTTGCTGTTTCAAAAGTGAAGAGGTCTCTCATTATTCATAAGGGTTTGCAGCACGGTAGGCCCACAGGTTGAAACAAGTGGAGACTCCAAAATTGTTGTCAAAGAGAATGAAAAGAATGACATGGGGAAAGCAAAGGATCTCAGAAGGTCAAAAGAATCAAGCCAATCACCCACGTTTCGTGTAATATTCAGCATATAATGTTATGGTCAAATGACAATTTTATGTTCAAAGGGCAATTTGGTCTTTTGCCATTTTTCAGCATTTTTTACTGTACAATTTTAAAAATCTATTTCTCCGTGGCCATATCCACTTTTAGCAATTTGTTGTCACTTAGCTTACTCAATTGTTAACAATGTTTCTAAACTGGCAATTTTAATGTTATATGTCTTAACCTTATGGCTGTTTGGTACTCCTTAAACTATATACACATTTCTTTCGGAAACTGCATGTTGCTTGTGCAATCGCTACCATAGTTTAGGCAGAGTTTCTCCTTGAACTGTGCTGTGACCTAACCAGATTTTAACTGGTGATGGTTCCCTCCCCCAATTAATAACCGAGTTCGTGATGAAGAATATGAATATTTTTGCATACCTCATGCTGAAAAAATACATTGCAAGGTGTGTCCAAGATCTGTAATTTCAAGTGTATGTCAAACAACAGTTTTTGTACTGCAGTAATCACTCAGCAATAAAGCAGTCTGCCTGTTGAGTATGACTCTGCAAGCTCAGCCATTATACACATGATGTAAATCCGTAGATTGAGCATCATATGAAATGTCAGACATTTATATAAATGAGGTACTAACTTTCCAATGGATATTAATTTCCCACAAGCTTACACCAATCTGTTAGAATAAAAGGAATGGTGACTGGTCCTGGAAATTCCGATAATCTCTGGCTAAACAAAAACACCACACTGCAGAAGAGATGCAAAGAAACCTAAAGTTAAGATGGGGAGAAAAGACACCCCAAATGTACTTGCTAGGATACACATAGGTACCATACTCATCAGACACCAATTTCTAGCCAGTTTATAAGATTACACTGCTTGTTTTTTTCAGTTTAAGCATCCCTTACTTTCTTGCTATTTGTGTTCTTTGGGCACCTTCTGCCATTACAATATGTGTTGATTAAAAGGCTAGCTACCAAGAAAGTTGAATATCCGCAGGGAGCTTTTGCGGAATCAGATTCTCACACTGCTCTGAGCTTACTCATCCGACAAACTAAATGTTGGCTTTTCTCTACTCTCACCTCTACTCATTATCATGGACCGTAAGCACATCTCTAGTGGATGCTCAAGGACATGAGGGATTCAGGTCAATTTTCATTTCTGCAATGAATAGGAATTAAAAGTATTCAAATGTGCTTCAGGCATCCGGCCAAATAACCTGAAGAAGCCATGCAAAGTAACTGGGAACAGGACTAGCCAGCCTCATCCCTCGCAGCGTCAAGGACAGGAAAGGTATGAATCATAATTTGACAAAGAAGCATGCCTAGGTTGATTGCCCTGTGGATGCATTCAAACCAACCTGCTGCAGTGAAGTTGTGTATTCATAGTAAGTTAGCAGCAGCGGCTCCGAGCGTCGCCCAACTGCTTTTCAGCAGTACAAAAAAGGAAAAATAAATTGATAACACATTGGTATTGTCCTTTTATTCTTCCGCGGTGAAGCCTGTTTTGGGGAGGGTGGGGATAGGCTCTCATCACAGCCTGGGGGGGGGATAGGAAAATATGTGCACTTAAGTACGCATGACAATTTGTCCGGCCGTCTTGGGCCAGCCAAACAGTCATGCACAGTTACCATGTTCTCCACTGGGCAGTAACGCACAGCCTGTGTGAATGAAGGACATGCACAGGCTCCCAGTCTGGTCTGAGTGCTGAAACACAGCGCCCAGTCAAGCCATGACGCTGCTGTCATGATGGTGACAGCAGCATCATGATTCAATTAGGCGAGCCTGTGTGCCTCCTGCATACGGGAGGAGAGACGAGGGAAGAGAGAGGGTAGCGTGCAGTTGTGTTTTATTTTTCACCCCCCTTATATCTCCCCCCAATGTCATGCCACCCCCGTCCTGTACCAGCCGCTAATGTGAGTTAGGTGCTCATGAAAGGTGCCACCAGAATAGGAATAGAGGGCCATATTATCAAGAAAGGCCGATACATTATCGCTGCTTTTATCGGCAGGAAACTGCCCCTAAAGCGGCGATAATAGGCTTGATAATATGCCCTTGTGAATTCCCTCAGAAGCCCAGGTTCAGGTGTTAACCTGGGCTTCTATGGGAATTCACAAGGGCATATTATCAAGCCCATTATCGCCGCTTTAGCGGTAGTTTCCTGCCGATAAAAGCGCCGATAATGTATCGCCCTTTCTTGATAATATGGCCCATAGAGACAGAAAATAGAACCTACTGGGCTTAAGAAGAGTTCGTCAACAATATCGAAGTTTTAATATCGACCGCCACTTACATCGACCTTTAAATATCCACTAACACATCATCCAGGTAAGTGAATGTGGAGTTAAGAATAGTACATTTTTACTTCCATTTATAGTCTTAACTTGACGATCTTTTGCAATTGATATTGTGGACTTCATGTATATAAGCAAGTCGAAATTATTGATCTTGATATTTCATATCGTACAGAAACACCATCAATCCAGAGTGCCCACAATAAACATTGACAAGCAAATTCTCTTACAAATAAACACCATTGGACATCTTCCGAATTTCTGATTCGAACATAAATGAAATGGAAAAAGTGGCTCCCTTGTTCATAAAATGCTGGTGATGGTGACACTGGTTCTGGGAATTATGACAAATAAAACGTCATGCAAAGAATGAACTTGACTTGGACAATACACGAATCACTTCTGCCAGAGTGGTAAAGTCATTCGTCGATGGCTGCCACAATCAGGGAAGCGCCTGATGGGAGGAAGGCAGTTGGCAAGAAACGCCCCCTTTTCTAAACCTGCATAACATGAGGCAGGGAACCAGCAGCAAGTTGTGTGTCCCATCCCATAGCCCAAGCAGCATTAGAGTAGTGAAACTTGACAGTGAGGAATTATGATTCGATTTTAGAAAATGTGCCGGCTGCATGACTTGTAGAAGATGTAAATAGCCTTCGTATTCAGGGCAGTCACATCATATTTTGTAGGCGTGGGTGAACGTTACAAAATTCCGCTATTATTTTTGTTAAAATGTCATGCAGAATATGTATGAGCAGAAAATGTATTGCTGGAGACTACTGCTGATATCTTGTGTGTCTTTTTAATGTAGGCTATTATCGCATAATTTTTACGAAGTCTTATGTAACAAATTGCATTTTACACATCTCAGATATTTTGGCACTACAGGAGAAATAAATATTCGGCACTTCTCCCTGCTTTTTGAGCGTTCAGCCTGCAAACTACTCCACGTGTCCGAAACGTGCTTTCAGTCCCTCACTCACTGCATCTGCTAAGGGGAGAAAGTGTCAATTACCCCAGCAACTTGATGTTGGTAGGGTTTCCTGGGTGACAGCCAATCCTGGGTCCAAATACTCCAGCCACACCCTATGAAATTGTAATTGGCAAAAATGTGAGGAGGATGTATAATGTATCTCTTCTCATTAACATACAACATTAGATTTATACCACACACACCACAATTCCACTAGTGGCACATTCATGACATTTCCCTTCATTGTTGTATGTTGTTTTATTCTTTTTGACTCTGCATATAAGTTGTAGAGCTAATTAGACACTAGTCAACACAATTTGGCATGCTTCATCGTCGACTTCACCAATCTAAAACTAGGGAACTTCCTTATGAGTTGTCTGGCATTTCTATAGTTAACAAGTGCCATGAACTTACAGGCAAGTCTGTATGCATGATTAGAGAGGTGTGTGATTCTAGTATGACCGTTGTAGGTAGTTGTGGGTGTAACTGATCTGTATGTCAGTCCGATCTTGACCTTTCTCTCTCAGTTGTATGACAGAGCAACATATGTCTTAACAATGCATGCATACACAACACAGTCTCAACCATGTCCGCATCTTTACCACGCATGCCTTTACTGACCTCAGCGCTACTTACCAAGTTGCTTTCCAGTCCTTTCTGTCCCTCCCCCGCCCCTCTACTCTGCAACGCGAGCACTGACTGCCTTAAACATGTATATGTGTGGTTAAGGCATTTGCCTGGTTAAAGAATATGTGTGTTTAAGGCAAGCGTTGTTCGGCTTGCGTTGTAATAGCACGCATGGATTAGACTGCATTATTAATTCTGTTTCCCTTTGCTCTCTGCCTACAATTGATCTCCATTAAAAACATGTCTAGCCTTAATTTTGACTCTCTTCAGGTTTCTGTTTTGCTCTGAATCTTGAATAATATTTAGCGGTGGGCCAAGTGAAACTTTTCTAATAGCTCCTGTTGGACTTGGCCCTTTTTGCAGGGTCATCCCAGAACTTTTTGCCTTTCTCGTGTATTTTGTCTGTCCTGTTGTTGGTGGTTTTAGGATTTTGGGCACTTTATCTGTGCTGATCAGTGCTAAAGTGCATGTGCTTTCTCTTGTAAACCTGGTAAGATTGGTCAACACATGTTTGACATATTTAATTTACCTGTAAGTCTGTTGTATGGTGGTAGCCCATATACCAGGGTCTGTAAATTAAATGCTACGAGTGGACTTGTAGCGTTGCTTGCACCACCCACCAAAGTAGCCTTGCAAACCTGTCTCAGGCCTCTGTCACTTCCGGGCCTGTGCGCGCAGTTTCCTGCCACAGTGACGAGGCATGGCAAGTGGTCGCCACGTCCAAACTCCCCTTTTATTACATATAAGTCACCCCTCAGGTAGGCCCTAGCTAGCCAAATGTGCAGGGTGTGATGTAGGTTAAAGGTAGCACATGTGCCTTAACTGTGTGGCATATCCTGGTAGTAACAAACCGCCTAATTGGTTTCTCACTGCTGTGAGGCTGCCCTCCCATAGGTTTGCATGGGGAATCTCCTGATATGTGCTTCAGTGGTAATTTCTGATCTGAGAGGGGTTGCATGACCATGTCTGGTATGTTTGGAACAGTAGTGATAAATCCTGCTTATTTGTGAAAGCAGATCATTAATGCTATTTTGGAAATGCCACTTTTAGAGGTGGGTATTTCTGTGTGCTTATGTGTCTTTGTGCCCTGCCTGGATGTGTATTCACTCTCTGGTTCTAACTGACAGGAGAGAGGGGATGTGCGTTAAGTCTAGACAGTCACAAGGGGGGTTGAGGTGTTTCCTGCCTTTCATGGGTGACTCAGCTCTAGGCTGAATAGACCTTGGCTGAATTTAGAGTAGCGGGAGGAGTTTCCTTTGCACCTGAATAGGCCTGGTCTGCATTTGGAGTGGTGGCAGGAGTTGCAAAGTTCACCTGAATAAGACCATGCCTGCCTTCTACAATACTGTCTCCGCCCCCTGTGGTGTGTATGGGGCCAGGGCTTACAATGTGAATGGGGGTGTTGTGCACTTCTAATATGTGTTTGAAGAGCCCCCAGAGCAAAGACATTTGCACCATAAATACAGGGACTGTGACTGCATGAAAAGGAGAAGAAGGCATTGCGTACACTTGGAACCAGATGCTTCTGGTTCTATATCCTGCCCCTGAGGATTGCTGTGCTCCCAAGGAACCTCCTGTTTTCTGCTCGGAGCCCCTAGTGATCTCCCAGGGCTTGGTGGCTTGCCCTGTGTGACTGTCAACAGCAAGTGGTGATCGCTGTGTTTCCCACCTTGATATTGCAAAGCATGTGTGGAGCACTGTACAGTGTCTGGAGATTGCTTTTCCTTTAAACTACTTTGTGCCAGGAGCAGTGCATGTGAGTGCTACTCGTGAGAAGGGAGACACTGTACACTGTATCAGTGAGTGAGGTCTGACTCCAGGAAGGATCCCCCCTGGCGTCCTATAGAGGGCAGAGTCCAGCGAGGGAAACCATGCTCACCCTTCTCAGCTGTCTTGCAAGTTGTGGCCCCTAAAACGGGGAAATCACGTTGCAGACCCCGCAACCCTGTCTGGCTCTCCTTGAGGCAGCGCGCCTTTGGAAGCTGCTGAGGGAGCGAGAAAAAGAAGAGAGCAATCGGAGGGCCATGGTGAGGAGAAGGGCCAATCCCAGCGCGGTCCGCATTGACGCTGTGGGCCCCACACTCCCTGAGGAAACCAAGGCTGCGGAAAGAAGGAAGGCGGTGGTTGCAGGAGGGGCTTTTTCACCACAGCCACCTGTTCATCCACTGTGAGTAGGGGGTACCATGAGAGGCACCCCCCAAAGAAGAATCTGCCGAGTGGGGGACCTATGTGTGCCTTGCTAACAGGGCTGGGCGTAGTTCGGGAAGTAGCGTTTCGTGTAGCTACACGAAGTGCACTTCGCACTACACGAGCTATGCGTAGCACTACAGAAACTGCGTAGTTCCCTGTTCGCACTGTGCAAGATGCCGTTTTCAATGATTACACAGCGCGGACAAGCATCCAGCACTGTGCAATCATTGAAAACGGCATCTTGCACAATGCGAACTGTAGTTTTCTGCCGCTCAAGTAGATTTTTACTTGAGCGGCAGCTTTCTCAACGCGGACTGGTAGTTTCTCATCGCGAGCAGTCGAGAACATACGCGACCACTCGCAATGAGAAACCTGACCTCCTCGCATTGAGAATCATGCCGGGAGGTTTATTTTGCACGCTCGTGATCGGCAACTTGATGTTGCTGATCGCAAACGAGAAAAAAGTCTTGCCGGGATGTCATTTTACTTGCTCGTGGTTGCCAACTTGACGTTGAGGAGCGCGAGCAAGCAAAAAATGACCGCTGCACTACGCTACGCATGTTTGCACTGTGCTACGTGTAGTTCGCATAGTGTGAAGAAGCGCAAACTTCGCAAACTACGCAAGCGTAGTGTAGTGCTTTGCCCAGGGTTAATCGGCAGCCACCCGGTATGTTTGTGGCTGACTTCCAATTGTGGATCCACGGGGTGGCCAAGGGAGGCTGTGCGCCAAATTGGACAATGTGTGTCCGCATACCTCTGCATATTTGGGGGCGCTAAATCTTGGCATAAGGATGGGTGTAACCTTGCTAGAGGCCTTCAATCCCCTAAGTTGAAGGAATCCCCAACAATTACCGCATTTCCTGGGATAAGTGGGCAGGTGGCCCTGAAACTTACAGGGAGAGAGATAGAACTGCTGGGTAACCCTTTAATAAGAGAACTAGTGCCACTCTTAGTGTTGTCTACTGTTATTCTGGTAAGCCTTAAAGTGATGCCTCACTCTAATTGCCTCATATTTGTGCCCTGATATTATGATGTCATGTTGTTGCTCATATCTTGCAGTGATCAGGAAAGGGCACTTATGTGTTCAGGGATGATGTTCATACATAAGGTTTTTTAGGCTATTTTGAAATGTGTGCCCCCTATGAGCACTCCTTCAGTGCCCTGCATGTGTTATGACAATGGCCTGATTGGCCAAGTGATTTATGAATCTGTTTGATGTCATGACAAGTGCCTAGTGGCACAATGATATACGAGATTTTGATCCAATATTATTTTATATCAAATACAAAGAATATTTTTTCTATAATCTTGTGTGGAGTCTCTTTTTGTGGTGTATCTTGTGTATCACTGGTGTGTGTGTGTTTGCGGCACAAACGCTTTACACATTGCCTCTGGGATAAGCTTGACTGCTCTGCCAAGCTACCAAGGGGGTGAGAAGGGGTTATCTTTGGTGTGCAACTCCCTTAGCATGACTAGAGTGGTGGGTTCTGCCTGGCTTAGGTGCATTCACTAGCCAACCAGAAACCCCAATTCTAATACCTCCCCTAGGCACCCTACTTACGTTTTGGAGACCTTGTCTTTTATGTGCCTTTAGCACTTTCAATGTGATTGGCAGGAGCCCTCCTCTGTGTGGCATATAGCTTCTGACCAGCAATGTGAGTGACAAAAATATAGTCCCATTTGCCAAATCCAGCTACTTGTGCTGTATGATCGTAAGTTTAGGTGCGTCTGAGGATATCCTGAGCCCTATTCTCAGATAGCGTGAGCATATATGTGTTTGAAATCTGTGGTAAAAATTCTGGGGAAAACGCATCAAGGTTTTCTAAAAAGCATTTCCAGAAAAGCGTAGAACCTTACTGAGTCTTTGGAAGGCAGGGTACTCTGTAAAACCATAGAGGATGTCCTGTCCTTCCATTATGTGCAGAACCATTGAGTATTTGTACTGATAATACGAGAAACAGATTCTTCACCACATTTTTACAGAGAATAAAAATAGCAATGTAGCAAAAATATGGACAATGTGAGTAGGAGTCAATGTAGAGTTCTGTTTGTCACTCTTACCATGATTCTCTGCCTTCTACCTACATGGTTCCCTATAAAAAAAAGTATTGGGTAAGCCATGGCTCACTCTTCAAGACTCTATCTTGCTCTGAGTCCTGACGAATATTGTATGGATTGCTAGGTTGAATCCTTGCAACGGTCTCCGAAAGCCAAATTACTTAGGATCAGGAGGACTTGTCTTTCTTCTGCCTTAGCATTCCCACTGTGTAGTACAGTAGCCCTCTTCATAGCTATATCTGGCTAGCTGGCAATGTGAGTGCCAAAAATGCAGTCAACATTTGCAAAATTCAACTCGTTTCACTGTGGGGTACCTTGTGACCCTCCCCTGGACAGTATTCAGATGAGGGCATGCTCTATGCCCTCATCTGAAAATGGTAGACAAAGTCACAGCTGAGTAAATAAACTCTATTGAATAGTGGATTTGGGCATGGAGAGGAAGATTGCTTGTAAGTAGGGGAGGATTGTGTATGTGATAAGAACATGTAAGCAGGATCGGTGATTGTGTACAAAGGAAACTCTGGATGTGGCAAAGATATGTTGCTTACACTCTCAGTAAGATACAAGCAGGGCAGGTGATTCTGTAAGAAGACTTTGAATGTGATAAGGACTGTAAATATTAAAGTTTAATCAAAGAGACAGGGAGAAGGCTATGTGACAAAGTTGTCATTTAAATATAAAAGGCCGTCTTTGGAGGAAGTGGGGAGAGCTTTTGACTTGATCAAAGGAATGATTATGGGTGGACATGTGCACACAAATATCTCTTTTGAAGTGCTAGAGGTAGGCGGTAGTGGATACCTGCAATGAACTACAGACCGGCTATTGTTCGTAACAGACCCTAAAAATGCTACATCAACTTTTTCCTGACCTGAACGCACTGTAAATTCCAATGGGGGAAGTGCTCCCTCTGACAAAGACGGGACAGCACACACCTAAACTATTAGGGTTTTAACCGGACAGGTGGCAGCACCATTTCTGGAGGGTACTAGAATCTAAAGCTGGATCCATGTGTATGAGATGAGTTGGAATCGAAACCAGAGCTGCTGGTTCAATTTGTTCAGAACACGTTTATCTCACTGGGACAGGGTATAGAGGAACCCGAGTCTAAGAATTTATCGTGTCTGCCTCTTCTTCCTGTGACAGGAACTCCACAATGCAGCCCTTTTCACTGACCATATGTGTCTGTAGATAACTCGGAATCGACCAAACATATGCCATCTGCTGCAGTACTGAGAAATCTGGATGTTGGACATGATGATGTGGATTCAGAGGTTCAGAGTGTGCAGAAACCATCTACTGTCTGAAGCATCGTCCTTGCTGCAAGATATGCCATCAAGTAACAGCACATCCTTCATTCTCCTGAACCTGACAAGAGCAGGTACTTGGCATTTGGACAGAAAGCAAAAATGATGACACTATGACAGTGTAGAAATATACAGAGTAGATGGGGAGGAAAACAAAAGTGCCTGAGTGGCAAGCAATATGGTGTGCCTCAGTAGTAAAGTACAGTGGAACGTTGGGGGAGTGGTTGTGAGTGGGTAGGGACAGCACATAATTAAATGGGAAGAGCAATGAGTGTAGGAGTGGTAAAGGACAGCAAGTAAAAGGGAAAGCACAGTGTGTTCTCGAGTGGGAAAGGTTAAGCACATGCCTGAGTAAAAATGAGACAGAACATGCACTAGTGGCAAATGAGCATGAGTGGAAAGGGACAGCACAGGTGCAATTGCAAAGTAACGTCATGGCCAGCAGTAGTATTAGACCATATATACTTTTGTGGTAAGAAAGAGCATGAGTTTGTGTGGGAATAGATATTGGTATATGTGTATTTCCTGCTTTCTGCTGTCCTGCCCCATTTTGCCTGTGACTCCCTTGTGGCCCCGTTTTGCCTGTGTCCCCATCCGCCTTCTGTGACCCCCGCCCACCCCCTTCCATGTTTCCCGCCGCCGAGTCCCCTGCGGCCCCGCCCCCTGTACTCCCATTGGCCACCCCGCTCCCGCCTCCCAGCTGCTCCTCCCTCCCACACCCTCTCATATGGAGGCCGCGCAGCGGTAGAGAAAGCGACCTTTGACCCTGTCCCCAGGCAGGTCACTCCCCTCACTGCCACACAGCCCCTCTGTGTGCCCTGTGCCCGCTGCTGCTGCCGCACGTATTTTGGTCTGAGCCCCGTAATTGGTTTTTGCCTGTATTCTTTTTTGTGACCCACTGCTACTTCTGTGTATTTCCTGCTGTCTAGCTCCATTTTGTCTGTGACTCCCTTGTGCCCCTGTTTTGCCTGTGTCCTCAACCGCCTTTTGTGACCCCCCGTCCCCCTCCGTGTTTCCTGCCGCTGTGTTCCCTGCGGCCCCGCCTCCCTGTATTCCCATTGGCCACCCTGCTCCCGCCTCCCAGCAGTTCCTCCCTCCCACATCCCCTCATTTGGAGGCTGCGCAGCGGCAGCGCCTAAGGCAAGCCCGTCTGCACCCGTCCGCGCCTGGACCGCATCCAGGACCCCTGGACCCCGTAGATGCCACGACATCCGACTGCACTATGACGCCAGCACCCTCCACGCACTCAACCCTGGCTGAGAACACCTGCTACCGAGCAACCCCAAAGCGCACCCAAGGACCCTTCTCCTGCCAGAACTGCAGCTTCACCAGCATCCGGCCAGCCAAACTGCCAGAACTGCAACTTCACCAGCATCCGGCCAGCCAAACTGCTCACCATGGAACCCAACTACCTCAGTTGCATCCTCCTCTCCGCCCGCAAACACGCCATCGAACTCTGGGACCTTCTAGACTCTACCTCCCCTGACGTCGCCTTCCTGACAGAGACCTGGCTGAACCCCGCCTCCACACCCGACATCGCCATTGCCATCCCGGAAGGATACAAGATCACGCGCAGGAACTGCACCAAAGGAACAGGAGGAGGAATTGCAATCGTCCAAAGGTACACCCTCAGAGTATCAACCAACATGAGGACACCCTCAGCACTGCCGAACACATGCACTTCCAGATCCACACCGATCCCAACACCACCCTCGGGGAACCCTCATCTACAGACCCCCAGACCCAGACCACAGTTCAGCGACTCCATCCCCGACTTCGTCTGCACGCACGCCCTCGCCTCCACGGACTACATCCTCCTAGGAGACCTGAACTTTCATCTTGAGAACAACAACAACGCCAACTCCACCGCCCTGCTTGACAACCTCGCCAACCTTGGGCTCAGACAGCTCATGACAACACCCACCCACACCGCCGGCCACGCGCTCGACCCCATCTTCACCTCAAGCCCCATGTCTCCTTCAACCGCACCACCGAACCCCACTGGACCGACCACCACTGCATCCACTTCACCTTCAGGAAGCCCACCACGCACCAGCGCACCCAACTGCTGCCCCGACGATGCTGGAGCAAAGTTACCGAGGACCAGCTCACCACCACCCTTGCCCCAAACCTACCCACCGACCCTACCAACACCAACTACTCCGCCCGCAACCTCTGACAATGGATCGACGACTGCACCAGCACCCTCGCCCCGCTCAAGACACCTTCCAACAGCTACACCAGCAAGAAAACCACCTGGTCCACGGAAGACCTCCAGGCCTCCAAAAGAAAATGCCGAAAAATGGAGAAGAACTGGCTATGTGAACGATCAACGGACAGCTACACAGCCCACAAGAATGCTACCCGCAGACATCACCAACTCATCAGAACCGCCAAGAGGACCTCATTCAAGGACCGCCTTGACAACAAGGCACACAATAGTAAAGAGCTCTTCAACATCGTGAAGGAACTCTCCAACCCCAGCTCCAACGCCAATGACATCCCGCCTTCGCAAGACCTATGCGTCTCACTGGCTACCTTCTTCCACCACAAGATCACCGACATCCACAACAGCTTCAACGCCACAAACGCACCAACGACTACCACCCCCACCACCACCACACGCACCAACCATCTACTCTCCTGGACAAGCGTCAACAACAAGGACACCAGCGAGATCATGAAGATCACCCACTCCGGCCCACCGCTAGACCCATGCCCCCACCATATCTTCAACAAAGCCAGCGCATCCATCGCACCCTATCTCAGAAAGGCGATCAACATCTCCTTCGAGACAGCAACCTTCCTGGAAAGCTGGAAACACGTGGAGATCAACGCCTTACTTAAGAAACCAAAGGCGGACCCCAAGGACCTCAAGAACTTCCCGCCCATCTCCCTGCTCCCATTTCCGGCTAAGGTCACAGAGAAAATTGTCAACAAACAGCTGACCCGCTACTTCAAAGACAACAATATCCTGAACCCATCCCAGTCCGGTTTCCGCAGCAACCACAGCACCGAATCCGCCCTCATCGTGCCACTGATGACATCAGGACCCTGCTAGACAAGGAGAAACAGCAGCCCTCATCCTCCTGGACCTGTCAGCCGCCTTCAACACGGTCTGCCGGCAGAACTCAGAGCGTCTGCCTCCCCCTTCCACTCCAAGACCACCGAGATCATCTGCGGTGTACCCCAGGGCTCGTCCCTCAGCCCGACGCTGTTCAATATCGTAATGGCACATCTCGCCCACGTCACCCATCAACACAACCTCAACATCATCTCCTACGCCGACGACACCCAGCTGATCATCTCCCTCACCAAAGACCCCCACACAGCCAAAACCAACCTCCACGAAGGAATGGAGGCCATCGACGAGTGGATGAGGAACAGCCGACTGAAGCTGAACTCGGACAAAACGGCCGTCCTCATCCTGTAGTGTAGTTCCTATAGTCCCAATAGGCTCTGCGCATTGGAATAATATCTTCAGTAGTGTAGACGTAGGACTGAGGTTAACTAGGTCTCTACTGACTATATTAGACTTAAGTTTTTTGCCAGCTAGCTCAGAGTTCACTAGAAACTTTCTCGAATAATCAAGGAGGAGTTTAACCTCCCTGGATAGACAAGAAGGGATTTAGTTTCTGACAACCATAAAACATGACAACTTTGCTCTCCCTGAATAAGAGTATATCTCTAGAGTCGTGTGAAAACAAAAGACAGCTATTTCACTCAGTCAATAAGTGCGTACTTAGTTTCACCAGATTGCAGAGAAAAAGAGAGACGGGCGTTTTCAATAAAAGGTGTTATTTATTGAGCAGTCTCTTTCCTCATACAAGAGAAATGAATTGCTACAATTGTAATACTTATAGTTAAGTAAAGTGCATACAGTAAAAGCAGGATTATGAAATAATACTGTAAAAGCATTGATATGGTTTCTTAGACATATGATACTTTAAAATGGATAAAATAGATACATACATATATACATTGACTAATCGTACTCAACTGGTGCTTCTAACTACGCCTACGCCGGTGTACCAGACCTAAGCCTAATACGTGGGAAGGAGTAAGTAAGTAGCAGTTTAAGTTAAGAATCTGACTCAAGAATTCTCTGTAAGGGTTTAGTCAGTTCAGTACCTGGGTATTAGAAGGCAGGAGGTCTGGTATCTCTCTCTCAGGACTCGGTATCCCAGTCACCCGCAAGGGTAAGCTGGAAACGCCGGAGGCTGGATTTCTCGGCAAGAGAAAAGACAGCGTCTTTCTCAGCGCGTCAAAAAGGGAGGGGCAGCGTCCGTGGGCTCTCGCATCAGCTGGGCTCTCGGGCAAGTAGTAGCTGCTCCAGATTCATCACCTCCGTGTGTTTGCTTAAGGCAACGTTGGTATGTATATACCTGAAAGGTGCCGGGTTTGACGTAAGGCTGGACATAAGACGTCAATAAAGATGTCACTAAGAACTGGTCGTTCTTACAGTGCTTTACAGGAGTTCTCGGACAAAATCAAAACAAAGCAGCGGGGATTTCCCAGGTTGCTGGAGGCTTGGATTTGTTTAAGAACTCGGTGTGCTTTCTAGGGGGCTGGAGGAGTAGGCTTGCTTAATGTGACAGCATGCGCTATGACTGAATTATGAAAAGGGTTTCTATGCCGTTGTAGGGATATTTATTGATTTATAACCGAACAAGGGCAAAGAATAGGAATTTCGATTCAGGTACCTAGATAAACACACTACAATCCTTGGGTCCACCCCTTCGGCCTGGGATGACTCCTGGTGGCCGACCAAACTGGAAACTGCTCCGACACCCACAGACCACGCATGCAACCTAGGGGTCATCCTCGATTCCACCCTCACCATGACTAAACAGCTCCTCCTCTTGCTTAAACATCCTCCGAATGCTACATTGGATTTTAAAGTGGATCCCCACTGAAACAAGAAGAACAGTCACCCAGGCCCTCATCACCAGCAGACTGGACTACGGTAACGCCTCCTGAGATGGCTGCAACGCATCCAGAACACCTCGGCACGTCTGATCCTCGACATTCCCAGCCGCAGTCACATCACTCCCCACCTGAGAGACCTACACTGGCTCCCCTTCAACAAGAGGATAACCTTCAAGCTCCTCATCCACACACACAAAGCCCTCCACGACACCGGCCCAGCGTACCTCAACAGACGACTCAGCTTCTACACCCCCACCCGCAAGCTCCGTTCTGCAGACCTCGCCCTCGCCGCTGTCCCCCGCATCCGAAGAACGACAGCCGGAGGCAGATCCTTCTCCCACCTTGCCGGCAAGACCTGGAACACCTTCCCCACCAACCTACGGCAGACCCAAGACCTACTGGCCTTCAGAAATCTACTCAAGACCCGGCTCTTCGATCAGTAGCAGCACCCCCCAGCTCCTTCAGACCCTCACGGGTATGTAGTGCAGTCTACAAGTGTCCTGATTGATTGATTGATTGATTGATTGATATGGGATGAGGATCATTTTGCTGTCGTTGTTAGTGTGTTTGCCATCTGTAAACTGAAATTAAATACAACATCTTTATTGAATATTCATGCTGTTATGCATACATCTTCTTAATCAAAGGAAGGGCCTACATTTAATTTAATGTCATTTAATTTAATTTATTCTATTTAATTTAATCTGACAAGACCGGTAGACTCTCCTAAATTCCCTAAAATGCATTTCCAGAAAGACTTAGGAAATTATTTAGAGTTTTTCAGACGGGGTATTCTGTCAAAATTTGGTCGATGTTCCATCCACCATTATGTACTCAGCCATTTATCATAATGTACTTTTAAGATGGTGGACTCAACATCTGCCGCATTTATTATCAAGGATAAAGGTAGCAGACAACCAGTATGCGGTCTGAGTGGTCTACTCCATTAATTTGCTTAGGTAGTCATACAACGAAACAAACACCTTGCCTGTCTGAAACCTTTTTCCTCAAATGCTGTGTGCTAGATAGAATGCAGAGGTATTGTTAAAGTGTTTATGCACTGAGAATGTGACAATTGTGTGTGACATGAGAAAACACTTCAAGCAGACAATGAATTTAAATTGAAAGCCAAACCGCTGAAACTGAACTAGTTTTGCAGAGTGAGAAAAAGAACAAATATGGTAAGATAAATAAATAAAATACTTCAATCTAGGAAAAAACATATGTTAGACTTGGCTCTCTATGCAGTGTCAGCCCCAAAAGTATTGCCTTCTCCCCTCCTGCTTTGATGAATTAGGGCTCTGTTAGCTTGATGCCTTGTGTACCGTTAAACAGTGTTAAAGTGCTTTTGCTCACTTCCTAAAACATAGTAAATTAGCTTGGACCTGATTGGCATATTTAATGTACTTATAAGTCCCCAGGAAAATGGTATACCATATACCGAGGATGAGTACATTTATGCTACTAATGGGCATGCAGAAGTTATTCTGCCACCCACTTAAGAAGGCCCCTTAAAGCATGTCTCAGGCAAAATGTATGAACTGTACCCTGGACAACATATAAAGGTTTCATTGTATCTCTATTATATTTAGGTTTTTATATGCTGTGCATGAGGAACCTTTGTTCCTCATGCACAACATGGATGGAGTGATGGAGTGATAGAGTTGGCTTTAGCCAACTCCATCACTGACATCATCTCCCCGCATGCCATCGCGTCCACCAACTACACCCTACTGGGAGACCTTATTTTCCACCTAAACAACCAACTGGACCCCAGCACCACATCCCTCCTGGACAAGCTCCACAACACTGGATTCCGCCAGATCGTGACCGAACCCATGCACTCAGCAGTACACACCCTCGACCCTCTCTTCACAACAGGAAACTCCATCACCTACAGCCACACCACCAAGCTCCCATGGATTGACCATCGATGCGTCCACTTCACCTTCAGAACACACACCATCCATAGACACCAGCACCTGCTCCCACGAAGAAACTGGACAAGACTTACCAATGACCAGCGAACCTCATCACTCAGCAACTCCACCCCAACCATCGCAGAAAACGACAACACCGCAGCCCAAACCCCGCACAGATGAATCTCTGAGAGCGCCAACACCATAGCCCCCTCCATACAAACAACAACACCCACGTCAAGAAAGTTAGATGGTTCACCACCGAACTTCGAGAGTCCAGACGCACTTGCCGCCACCTCAAAAAGGCATGGAGGAACACCAAATTCACAAAAGCCGACAACAACTTCAGAGCCGCCACCAACGCCCACCACCAACTCATCGGAAAAACGAGGAAAAAAGCGATTGAAGACAGAATTTCCACTCATGCACACAAAAACAAAAAACTCTTCAACATCAACAAGGAGTCCGCCCAACCCACCAGCGAGTCCACCTACATCCCTCCCTCACACGACCTCTGCGACAAACTCACCATTTTCCACCACAAAATCAAGAGCATCTACGACAACTTCGACAAAGACAACCAACACACTGAACCCTCACCAACCACCCCCGACACCCTGAAGCCAGTAATCAATAACTGAACAGCCTTCACTACCGAAGACACACTGAAGATGATGAAGTCAATCCACTCTGGGGTCTTCACGGACCCCTGCCCCCACCACATTTTCAACAGAGCCGCCGACACCCTTGTACCAATGCTCTGCCACACCATCAACCACTCCCTGGCAACCACCATTAACAGCCAATCCGAAACATTCATCGAAGAGCACAACATCCTCGACTCCTCCCAATCTGGACTCAGAAAAAAAAACAGTACGGAAACCGCACTCCTCGCTGCAACAGACGACATCGTACCTTACTGGACAAAGGAGAAACAGCAGCCCCCATACCTCTCAGGGGCATTCGACACAATCTCTCACCGCACCCTAATACGCAGACTCCACGATGCAGAGATCCAAGACAAGGGCCTCGACTGGACCCGCTCCTTCCTCTCTGGCAGAACGCAGCGGGTCAGACTCCCCCCTATCCCGTCGGACTCTACACCTACCACCTACGGAGTCCGCCAGGGGTCCTCCCTCAGCCCTACACTCTTCAACGTCTACATGGCTCTGCTTGCCCCCATCGTCAGAACCTACGGACTCAACATTGTGTCATACACAGACGACACACAACTCATCCTCTTCCTATCCAACGAACCCAACACCACCAGACACAAAATTCGAGAAGGCATGGAAGCCGTCGCCAAATGGATGAAAAACAGCTGCCTATATCTACACAACAACAAAACTTAAGTACTCATCATGGGCCCAAACCCCGACACCTGGAACAACACCTGGTGGCCCCCGCCCTCGGAAGCTCGCTCACCCCCACGGACCATGCACGCAACCTGGGAATTATCCTGGACTCAGAGCTTAAAATGGACCACCAAATATTAGCGCAATCTTCAAGATTGCTCCATTAAAACCATACAATTTGTTGGGAAATATACCGAATCCAAGAGCTCTTCAATAGCTTCTTTGATGGTGCAAATGACCGGGAAGATTTTACTCATATACAGATTCAGCTATGATTAGACATTCCCCATGGAATACTTATAAGGGTCATACAACTGTCTATTTCATCATCCTGAATATGGTCTAACAGATGCATACACCACCAAGACAGAAACATCGACAAACTAATCTATTTCCTTACTGATTGGTTTTCTTTTAGCAAGTGATTTCTGATTTGATCAGACTCACTGTTCTATTTATCTATTTTTCTTTTGAATAGTGTTCGCATTAATGACCAAGAGGAATTAATAATATTGAATCTTTTTGTAAACCTCGGTCATTTCTATGTTGCCTCAATCTTTTGTACCCTTCTATTTTACATTACATACATTTGATTTCTGAAGAATTCACACACGTTTCATGAGAATCTCTTCTAGATCTTTGGAAAGAAATTAAAAAGTTAAACTGTAGATTGTTCAACTGTAAGTTACCGGTTGAAAGAGCTATACATTACTGTATGAATTGTTGAACTGAGTTCTCCTAAATGAATCCCTTGTAGGCATATTTACCTGTCAAAACTTACATTACCCAAGCCTTCCTAGGGGAATTGGGTTTCCCACTTTCTTTTACCATCTTTATAAAAGTGGCTTTTTTTAGAATAGTGACTTAAAATCAGACTTTACCATTACAGAGGATTTTTAAATACAATTCCTTTGACACCAAACATGAGATTTCTACCTGCTCACAAAACAAAGGTTATCACTTATTAAATGTAGGAAGGTAGCAAAATGTTATCCTATGGGAAAGGCAGGCTTCACATTATTGAAAAACAAATGTGTGAGTTTTTACTAACAGGACACGTAAAAGTTAAAAGTACATGTCCAACTTTTTTAATACAATGCGCCTTGTCATATAGGCTCTATAAGCCCTACCCCGTGGAGAGGTATATGTATTGGAAGTGTAATTTGGGATTTCACAAAAGGCAAGATGGCCAATGGGAAAAAAACAGTTTCAGCCAATCAGAACACTTTTTTTTATTCTAAGTATTAGAAAGTGGACTATTAGTAGTAATAAGTAGGGGCCTATCACTAGTAATAAGGCCACAAACATGTTAAAATGTTGAGTCAAGGTCTCAATAAAGAATTCCCTTGCTCAACCCTTGGAAGCTGGCAATGAGCATGCAGGCTTTACTTAGGATACAGATTTGTGAAGCATTTAAAAAACAATACATTAATTAAGTAAGACATAACATAATGTATAACATAATCCACCCCGAGAAGCTATCCCCCCTCACCTCTTCCCCCCGCCGAACAAGAACTCATTCCCCTCTCCTCAACAACACTCCGTCCCTCCAGTCTAAACCCGAACACCTCATAGTAAAAATTGCCACCAAACTCACATCCTGCTACCCCCATTATTAACTCCAAACCTCCTGACCCCCCATGGACCGAACTCCTTCGCAATCACCTTCCCCCCTAATCTCACTAGCAAAGCGAAGAAAATCTTCAAACACAAACTTCTCAGACTACACCCCGAGACTCTATTCGCTGACACATACCACTGCACCACTAGAGGGCAGATCAAAATGGACCTCATCTTTCACACAGATAGGCCGGACTTCTGGCATTCCACTCTAAAAACACATCTCAATATCTCCAAAACCACCACCACTCCCTTCAGTTGCAAATTGACGACGTCTCTCCCGAACCCCCAATCTAAGAGCGGATATATCTCCATCACCATTTTCACGATCGGCACAGTCCTAATTCAGGCCAAAAACTCTCACCTGGAGAGCTTCGATTCTCTCTTCCTCCCACTAAAAGAAGCCTCCTCCCCACCAGATCTCGGATTCACGACAGCCTTTCTCTCAGTCAAACAACCACGACTGGAGTCGACTCAGATCCCCCATGCAGCTGCCCAGACATCCTCCTCGGCTTCATCACGAGGCTCCCTTCGCAACTCCATTCCTCCTCTCTCCGCTCACCACCAGGTTATTAGACAGTCCCCAACCAGAGCCCCTTACCATAACTTTTCCCCTCTTCCCTCTATTTACCCCCAGTCAACCAGACAACCCGGACACCCAGGCTCCTCCTCACCCCCTCTGCTATCTCCCTTGGTGGAATCCCATCCTCCAGCTCAGCCCTCCCACAGCCCCCCACCCCCGATTATCTCAGGTTCTGGCATCAATCTCGAGGAACCATTCCCGTCGAGTAGATTGCCTGCCCATCAATGCCTCTCCTCCACTCTCCCTTCAACCCCCAATGGGGATCATCACCTTCTAGCTCAGCTCACTAACCCCCCTCCGTCCTCTCGTCACCTGGGTCCCATCTCATGCCTCGAGGCTACACTCTCCCACCCATTTACTCCCACCACAGATTATCTAGGCAGCTCCCCTTACAATAATCTTCCTAAACAGGACCCTCGTCCCTCTTTAAACCACCCTGACCCTCCCTCAATCGTCATGGACAGTACGGCCTCTAACTCCCTTCTTCACCCCTTGTTCCCTTCTCCCTTAGTCCCTCCCCCCTCACCCAAGACCACTCCGGACTTATCCACCCATCATCCCAACATAGACAGCTCGGCACAGCGCCTCTCCCTACTTGAATCCCAGTTGGAAATACTGGTTCGAGGCCTGAGTGAAATTCTCTCCTCCCTTACCCTTTCCCGAAAGCCCTCACATTCACCCTCAGTGCAAGCCGATCTTACTCATACAACCATAGTCAGAACAATGCCCCAGTCCGAGCCTCGCATCCCACCCAGACCTAAAGACGGTTCCCCCAGTAAAGGGAAGATCAGCTCCTTGGACACACTCTCCAGAACACCCTCCTTACTCTCCTCACAGATAATGATTCTCCCCAAGGCACCCCTAGACCTTCCGCTGAACTCGTCCCCAAAATCCACGATCCAAGTTATCACGGGCTTCAGAAGCAAACACCCTCCCCTGAGAGCACCCAGACCCCCGTCCCACCTTTCCCTCCTGCCTAAAGCCCAACCGAACGAAAACAGAGAAGTAACCCCCATCAACTGCATGCTCATAAACTGCAGATCAGCCTCCAAACATTCATCCGAACTTTCAGAAGCAATTCTCTCTCATGACATACAGATAGCATTCATAACAGAAACCTGGCTCAACAACCTCTCCTACCCTATCATGGACATGTTAGTCCCCCCTGGTTTCTCGATGATCAACAAGGACAGGCTAGGGAACAGAGGAGGAGGCATAGCAATCATCCACAAGAACAACATCGCCATCACGGAATTCTCCTCTTGCGCTTACAGCTCTTTTGAAT
Organism: Lissotriton helveticus; assembly: GCF_964261635.1. Lineage (NCBI taxonomy): Eukaryota > Metazoa > Chordata > Amphibia > Caudata > Salamandridae > Lissotriton > Lissotriton helveticus. Next base: position 1,704,786,725 of record NC_136063.1, on the reverse strand, counting down.
GCCTCTCAGTCAACATCAAAACTCAGGACTCCAGACCCACATTATGCCATCTTCTTTATCATCCCCCTGGCAATTCTTCAGAATTCACGGTTCACCTCTCAGACTTGATTGCCCACTGGCCTCTAGGCAACTCTAACTACATAATCCTGGGCGACCTCAATCTAAGGTGGAACGAAACCAAGAATCCACTCATTCAATCCTTAAACAACCTACTTCTTGAGAACAATCTAACTCAACATTGCCTAGAAGAAACTCACCACAAAGGAGCCATCCTCGACGCCATTATTGCTGCAAGGAAGACAATCACCATCGATCACATCCTCCCAGTCGACTGGTCTGACCATCACATAGTCCTCTTTCACATTAACCTTCCAATAGTGGGCAATTCTATTTTAAAACGAGACATTCCCAAACGGGTTAGGAACACAGCTCAAATTCCTCGAGCGGTCCTAGAAGAAAGAATCAGCCTGCTGCTCCCCCCTGACACTGACCACCTCTCATCCAACGATATCACCTCTCTCTACAACACTAATTTGACGCTTACCCTCGACCAAATTGCTCCCATTAAACTAAAGAAAGCTAGGAATATTACCTCTAGATCATGGTTCACCTCTGATATCAACGATGAAAGAAGACTCCTAAGAGCTGCTGAAAGAACATGGAGGAATGATCCCTCAACCCTCCACCGTGAGCAACTCCAAGCAGCCCGCAGGATGTACAAAAATCATATCAAGAATAATAAGTCAGCTTTCTTCTGTTCTGCACTAGATAACGCAAAAAAACGGCCCAAAGAGCTTTTCAACATCATCAAGAATCAGACCTCCAAACCTAATCCCCCTTTAACTCAAGCATCCAAAGCTCGATGCGACAGCTTGGCAACCTTCTTTAACGACAAAATCGTCAAGATAGACCTAGCATTGGGCTCAACCCCCATGTCTCTCAATGAGATCAATACGCCCAAAAACATTGTCAACGCTTCCACAAAATCTCCACAACAGTGGTCATCATTCACTCCCATCCAGGAAGCAGAGATAGTCAATCTTATCTCCAAAGCAAAGCCCTCAGCACACTCCCTGGACCAGCTACCGCCTCTTTTGACCAAAGACCTAAAGCTAGTCCTAGCTCCAATATGGTGCAAAATTATCAATAGCTCTTTGAGCTCCGGATCCGTTCCAGACTGCCTCAAGGTAGGACAAGTCACTCCACTACTAAAGAAGTCAGGTCTAGACACAGAAGATTTAAATAATTACAGACCGGTCTCGAACCTTCCTTTTTTGGCCAAAATAATGGAAAGATGTGTCCTCCCTCAGCTAACCCTTCACCTTGATAACATCAAGCTTCTTGATCCCCTCCAAACAGGATTCAGAAAAGGATGCAGCACTGAATCTGCAATCCTCAACGTCATCGACGACCTACGCAAATCACTCGACGCGGATCAATGCTGCCTTCTCATCCTCCTTGACCTATTGGCTGCATTCGATACAGTCAACCACAATTTACTGCTAAGGGTCCTTCAAGAAAGAGCTGGTCTACAAGAGACAGTCCTCCAATGGTTCTCCTCCTTTCTTCACAACCGATCACAGAGAATAAAAATCAAAAACTTCGAATCCGACCTACACCCAGTCATCAGAGGTGTTCCTCAAGGGTCTGTTCTCTCCCCACAGCTCTTCAACATCTATATCGAACCCCTCACCTCTCTACTCAGAAAATCCAACATCCCCTTTCACCTATATGCGGATAACACGCAGCTGTATCTAGAAACGACCTCTATTGAGGACATCCAGAGACTAAACAACACGCTCAGGGAGATACAAGACTGGCTTTCAACCAATCACTTGAAAGTGAACCAAGACAAAACAGAAATACTACTCATCTCCAACAAAGATGATAACCCTCAAATCAAAGAATGGCTTAAAGCCATCGATGCCCTCAATGATAACCTTTCCCTAGCAGACTCAGTGAAATCTCTAGGGGTCACCCTAGATCCAAAACTCGACATGAAGAAACACATCGCAAAATCTGCTAAAGGTGCTTTTCTCAACCTTAAACTACTATACAAAATAAAACCCTTCCTTCCACCCAAAGACCTTCAACAGGCCACCCAGGCCCTAGTCCTCTCCAGAATAGACTATGGAATTGCGACCCTGACAGGGACAGCTAAATCCCATCTTGCCCCCCTGAAGACGACACTCAACGCAGCAGCAAGAATGGTCTCCGGAATTAAGAAATTTGAGCACATCTCTCCAGCCCTCAAAGAACTCAGATGGCTCCCAGTGGAGTTACGAGCCAGTTTCAGAACAGCCTGCATCACACACAAAGCCCTGCATACAGGTAAACCAGAATACCTGGCCGCCAAACTCAATAGAGCAGTCCAGTCCAGAAACCTAAGGAGCTCCAGCTCTCTACTGCTCATCCCGCCCAACCTGCGCAAGCTCAAAACTACAGCCAAATCTTTTGCTGGCAACGCTCCCAAAATCTGGAACTCCATTCCTCCCCACATCAGAACAATCTCCTCATTTCCAAAATTCAAGAGGCTCCTCAAAGACTTCTTCCTCGACCGTACTCGAGGTACCTGAGAGTCCCTGGACTGCCCCCGATCTGTCACTCCAGCTTTAACAAAATTACAAGTCTGACATCAAGGCTGCAGATCAAAATAGCTTTTGGATACAAACATTCTTTCAACAGATTATGCATATCTGAGTTTCAGTCTGCTCATTATGTCATTTACTGTATTTGTTGTGAAGCGCTCTGATACCCTTGGGTCCAGTCAGCGCTATACAAAACTACTAAAATAAAAAAAAAATAAAAAAATGAAAATCCATCACCAAATTATAAATACCGGTAATATTTTTATGATTAAAATGACACCAAAATGACAAATTTCCAATGTAGGGAACCAGAGATATGATTTATGTTTTAGAGTTAGAATAAAACTAGCGCTTAGAAGCAAATAGCTCTCAAAGGGTTAAAGAAAGTGATGCTGGACCAAGATAAAGTCTAGAGTTCTTTACACTTACTTCCAGAAGGGTTTGTGTTTCTTGATGCAGGAAAGTGGTCCACAGCACCAGCCAAGGGTTCAGAAACTCTGGTTTGCCTCTTGGGGCCTGGGACTACAACTCCCACAGTGCACCTGATCAGCTTATCGAGCTTTTTATAAAAGTTACTCCTGACTTCTGGAACTTTTTCCTGAAGTTCATCTTGAGATGTAAATACTTTTTTACCACCATGCAACTGGCCAAATCCTTAAAAGTCCACCTGTACATTTCAGGGAGCCCATTTCTTAATTCTTGTCAAGCCAGGCAAATTACTCAGGACTGTAGTACAAAATTGAGCAGCAGATTCAGGTCTTCAGAGGGCAGTCCTTTGGGTGCAGCAGAGCAGTTCTTCTCCTTATTGTTTCAGGCAGTAGATTTGAGTTGCCATGCAGCTTTCCCATATTCATTCAGTGTTCCTGGCCATCAAAAAGGGGGAACCCCAGGTTTGTGAAAGCTTCCTCCACAGTATGAAATATTCTTGTCCCAAAAAGCATTATTCTTCCAAAATCCAAAATGGAGAAAATGTCTTCTGAAGTGTTAGATGTGGCTAAGACACCCCACTGCTGTGACCAAGATTCTCTAACACTCCCCCTCCAGCCCCTTCACTAATCTAATTACAGGGGCTCCGGTGCAGCTGGGGTTACAGCTGTGCTGTCTTAAAGTGTCATTCCCTCTTGCAAGACCAGTTTGGCTACTCCACCCCCATCCTGCCTTCTGCTTCTGCAGTTTAGGTTCACATGATACAGAACATCCTTTGTCTCTCTATCAGGCCACTTAACACCTCATTAAGACAGCTTATGTCAACCTGGAAAAGGCTGGCCAATCTGGAGATGGCAACTGTAAGGCTGGATATTGGCTCACAAAAAGAAAGTTCTATAATTTATTTCCAACATCGTCAAAGAGCTCTCGAACCCTAGCGCTGGAAACAACGACATCACCCCATCGCCAGACCTCTGCAACTCGCTCGCCTCGTTCTTCCACAGCAAGATCGCAGATATACACAACAGTTTCAGCACACAGCCGACGCACCATACGACCGCACCAACGCCCCCAACCACCACCCTCCGCGCCTGGACCCCGATCAACACTGAAGACACCATCCGCATGATGAACTCTATCCACTCCGGATCACCAACCGACCCCTGCCCTCACTTCGTCTTCAACAAGGCCGACTCCATCATCGCACCCCATCTCCGGGACATCATCAACGCCTCCTTCGACACCGCCACCTTCCCAGAGAGCTGGAAGCACGCCGAACTCAGTGCCCTACTGAAGAAACCATCAGCGGACCCCACCGACCTCAAAAACTACCGCCCCATCTCATTCCTTCCTTTTCCTGCCAAAGTCATCGAGAAGACCGTCAACAGACAGCTGGCCGCCTTCCTCGAGATGAATGGATCCCTCGACCACTCGCAGTCCGGTTTCAGAGCCAACCACAGCACCGAGACCGCCCTCATCGCAGCCACTGACGACATCCGAGCCCTGCTCGACAACGGGGATACAGCGGCACTCATCCTCCTGGACCTCTCCGCAGAGTTCGACACGGTCTGCCACCGCACCCTAGTGCAGCGCCTCAGCAACATCGGAATCCAGGAGAAGGCACTGGAGTGGATCATCTCCTTCCTCGCCGGAAGAACCCAGAGAGTTCGCCTCCCCCCGTTCAGATCAGAGGCCACCGAAGTCATCTGCGGCGTACCACAAGGATCATCGCTCAGCCCCACGCTGTTCAACATCTACATGAGCCCCCTCGCGGCCATCGCACACCAACACAACCTCAACATCATCTCCTACGCCGACGACACCCAGCTGATCCTCTCCCTCACCAACGACCCCGCAACTGCCAGAACCAACCTACACGAAGGGATGAAAGACGTATCCGAGTGGATGATGAACAGCCGCCTGAAACTGAACTCAGATAAGACGGAAGTCCTCATCCTGGGATCATCACCCTCCGCCTGGGACAACTCCTGGTGGCCCCCTGCCCTGGGCAGCGCACCCAAACCAACGGACCACGCACGCAACCTGGGCTTCATCCTGGACTCCTCCCTCTTGATGACCAGACAAGTCAACGCCGTCTCCTCGTCATGCTTCAACATCCTATGCATGCTACGGAAGATCTTCCGGTGGATCCCCACCGAAACCAGGAAGACGGTCACCCAGGCGCTCGTCACCAGCCGACTGGAATACGGTAACTCCCTCTACGCCGGAACCACAACCAAACTTCAGAAAAAACTCCAGCGCATTCAGAACGCCTCAGCACGACTCATCCTGGACATCCCCCGACACAGCCACATCTCCGGACACCTGAGAGACCTGCACTGGCTCCCCGTCAGCAAAAGAATCACGTTCCTACTCCTCACCCACGCACACAAAGCTCTCCACAACCAAGGCCCCAGATACCTCAACGACCGCCTGACCTTCTACACTCCTACCCGCCAGCTAAGATCGACCAGCCACGCCCTCGCCGCCGTTCCCCGCACCCGAAGAGCCACAACGGGAGGAAGATCCTTCTCCTACCTGGCGGCCAAGACGTGGAACTCCCTCCCCATCCACCTCCGCCTGACCCAAGACCACCTCTCCTTCAGGAAGCAACTCAAGACCTGGCTGTTCGAGCAGTAGCGGACCTCCACCCCCCCCCCCCCCCCCCAAGCGCCTTGAGACCCTCCGGGTGAGTAGCGCGCTATACAAATGCTTTGATTGATTGATTGATTGATCTGTAATAATTATAACAAATCTAACAATGGCACATTGTTGGATTTATCATAATTATTCTCTCAAGCTCTTGAACTATATTGTTAGCTCCTTTCTATCAATAATTATACTCTATTAAAGTATTCATATGTTAGCCTATGGAGCCAACGCATTGGCAATGGGGAAAAATTAAATGGGTAGTTTATCCCTCGCCAGGGCAGATAAAACATCTGTTATAAAGTCCCTGCTTACAGTTTCAAGTCACCCTACCCCTTGGGCATCTAGGGGAAACCGTAGGGAGACCTATATATAAAAATGAGGCACTTTACTAGTTTGGAAATACCTTTAGTTCCAAAGCCGAATTGGCAAAAAATGCTACTTTAAAAGCACACTGCAAGGCATGGTTGGCATTTAAAATGACAGCTGGCACCACAGAAGTGCACACTTAAGTACCTACATGCCCTACTATATACTAGGGATTTAAACGTAGTTTGTCAGTACCAATTGTAATTATACCTAATTACCATTTTTTAACTTAATTTCTCTAACATTACTTAACATATTTACTCCACATCTTAAAAAGCACGTTACCTGAATAAAGATTTAGGTTTCTGCCAAGCATAGTGTAATTCTGTTCAGCCATTTTCTCTGTAACATGATATAATTTTAACTATCTAAATTGCATACGGTTTTAGGCCCTGCCTTTCTCTTAGCCACCACTTGATGATTTACCCTGATTCTAACTACACAGTAGCTACTGCCACTGTGTAATATGTAGATTCTGGAATAAAGTTGTAGGGTCAACCTAATTGCTTTTGCCAGACTTCCAAGCTTGAACTAGCTGTGTTTAACTCTTAAGGGAAAACGATTTACTTAAACATCATTTATTGAGTTACATTTGTCCAGTATTCGCACAAACTTGAATTCCATTTGTGTAGATGACTTGAGTTGAAGAATGATTGATTACCACATACTATCAAATAATGCAATAGTGAGATACTTAAATTTATAATAGTTAGAAATTTAGTGTGAGTAGGTAACACAGTAGTGTTTGAATACATTAAAAATAGCAAAGACTTGTTTGCAATTGTGACTAATCCTACATTTTTCTTTGTGTAAAGAGGGCCCATCCCACTCAAGTATTTGAGCGTACAAATCGATTGATGATAACTTACATTATCTGTAATGGTAACTCACCATGTTTTACTTTTTATAAAAGAGAGCCAATCATATTTTAAAAGCACTCATGTTATTGATGAATTCATCCACAATCAGAATAGTCAATCAAACTAAGTTTTAGTTTACATTGTAAGCTTATAATTTTAGTAATGTTTGCATCTTCTTATTTTAAAGGTGTTTTATATGGATGAATATATATTTTGTTATCTGTATTTTTTATGATTCAGATTTGTGTGTGATGAAATGTATTTCTTCTATGCCAGTACATTTACTCACTTAGTGAAAGGATTCACGCAGAACTTCACAGAGGTTTTCTGACATGGAGGAGACAAGAATCATGAGAGAATTCATAATATTGTAGAACTTGCTTGTCCTCATCTTTCTTCTTTAGCTATTGAAAATTGTTGCAGTCTTATTTATGCTCAAATCGTATTTAAATATGATTTCATGATGAAGGTTTTTAAAGAGTGGTCGGAGCAGCAATAGGGTTTAAGAGTTACGTTTAAGGTTGGCATGCCACATGTTAAAATAATCCATGTGTCCTGCTGCGTGAGTTGGTGAGTAAACCTGCTGCAAGAAGCTAAGGCCTTCATTATGATGTCCCAAAGTAATGAATAGGCCTGGGTGGTAAATTCCTTTCCGCATTCCGAGGAGAACACGGAATTGGCAAAAATTCCGCGATCCGCTTCTTCGCTGAATTTTTTGCCTGTTCGTGATTTCAAAATGCATGTTTCCGGGATATTTCCCCCGGCCTGCAGAAGTTATTCTGCCACCCACTTAAGAAGGCCCCTTAACACATGTCTCAGGCAAAATGTATGAACTGTACCCTGGACAACATATAAAGGTTTCATTGTATCTCTATTATATTTAGGTTTTTATATGCTGTGCATGAGGGACCTTTGTTCCTCATGCACAGCATGGATGGAGTGATGGAGTGATGGAGTTAGCTTTAGCCAACTCCATCACAGACATCATCTCCACGCATGCCATCGGGTCCACCAACTACACCCTACTGGGAGACCTCATTTTCCACCTAAACAACCAACTGGACCCCAGCACCACATCCCTCCTGGACAAGCTCCACAACACTGGATTCCGCCAGATTGTGACCGAACCCACGCACTCAGCAGGACACACCCTCGACCCTCTCTTCACAACAGGGAACTCCATCACCGTCAGCCACACCAGCAAACTCTCATGGATTGACCATCGATGCGTCCACTTCACTTTCAGAACACCCACCATCCATAGACACCAGCACCTGCTCCCACGAAGAAACTGGACAAGACTTACCGATGACCAGCGAACCTCATCACTTAACAACTCCACCCCAACCATCGCAGAAAACGACGACCCCAACACCGCAGCCCAAACCCCGGGCAGATGGATCTCTGACAGCGTCAACACCATAGCCCCCCTCCAGAAAAACAACAACACCCACGCCAAGAAAGCTAGATGGTTCACCATCAAACTTCGAGAGTCCAGACGCACTTGCAGCCACCTCAAAAAGGCCTGGAGGAACACCAAATCCACGGAAGCCGACAACAACTTCAGAGCCGCCACCAACGCCCACCACCAACTCATCGGAAAAACGAGGAAAAAAGCGATGGAAGACAGAATTTCCACTAATGCACACAACAACAAAAAATCTCTTCAAAATCATCAAAGAGTACGCCCAACCCACCAGCGAGTCCACCTACATCCCTCCCTCACAAGACCTCTGCGACAAACTCAACACCTTTTCCACCCAAAAATCAAGAGCATCTACGACAACTTCGACGAAAAGAACCAACACACTGAACCCTCACCAACCACCCCCGACACCCTGAAGCCAGTAAACAACAACTGGACAGCCTTCACTACCGAAGACACACTGAAGATGATGAAGTCAATCCACTCTGGGGCCTTCACAGACCCCTTCTCCCACCACATTTTCAACAGAGCCGCCGACGCTCTTGCACCAATGCTCTGCCACACCATCAACCGCTCCCTGGCAACCGCCTCATTCTCTGTTGTCTGGAAACATGCTAAGATCAACCCCCTCCTGAAGAAACCCTCGGCAGACCCCACCGACCTCAAAAACTACAGACCCATCTCCCTGCTCCCGTTCCCAGTTAAAATAATCAAGAAAGCCATCGACAGCCTATTCCCCACATTCATCGAAGAGCACAACGAACCTCGACTCCTACCAATCTGGACTAAAACGAAAAAATAACAGTACAGAAACCGCACTCCTCGCTGCAACAGACTACATCCGTACATTAGTGGACAAAGGAGAAACAGCAGCCCCCATACCTCTCAGCAGCATTCGACACAGACTCTCACCGCACCCTAATACGCAGACTCCACGATGCAGAAATCCAAGACAAGGGCCTCGACTGGACCCGCTCCTTCCTCTCTGGCAAAACGCAGCGGGTCAGGCTCCCCCCTTTCCCGTCGGACTCTACACCTACCACCGATGGAGTCCGTCAGTGGTCGTCCCTCAGCCCTACACTCTTCAACGTCTACATGGCTCTGCTTGCCCCCATCGTCAGAACCTACGGACTCAAAATTGTGTCATACACAGACGACACACAACTCATCCTCTTCCTATCCAGCAAACCCAACACCGCCAGACACAAGTTTCGAGAAGGCATGGAAGCCGTCGCCAAATGGATGAAAAACAGCTGCCTATATCTACACACCGACAAAACGGAAGTACTCATCATGGGTCCAAACCCCGACACCTGGAATAACACCTGGTGGCCCGCGCCCTCGGAAGCTCGCTCACCCCCACGGACCATGCACGCAACCTGGGAATTATCCTGGACTCAGAGCTTAAAATGGACCGCCAAATATTAGCTCAATCTTCAAGATTGCTCCATTAAAACCATACAATTTGTTGGGAAATATACCAAATCCAAGAGCTCTTCAATAGCTTCTTTTATGGTGCAAATGACCAGGAAGATTTTACTCATATACAGATTCAGCTATGATTAGACATTCCCCATGGAATGCTTATAAGGGTCATACAACTGTCTATTTCATCATCCTGAAGATGGTCTAACAGATGCATACACCACCAAGACAGAAACATTGACAAACTCATCTATTTCCTTACTGATTGGTTTTCTTTTAGCAAGTGATTTCTGATTTGATCAGACTCACTGTTCTATTTATCTATCTTTGTTTGGAATAGTGTTCGCATTAATGACCGAGAGGCATAAATAATATTGAATCTTTTTGTAAACCTCGGTCATTTCTATGTTGCCTCAATCTTTTGTACCCTTTTATTTTACATTACATACATTTGATTTCGGAAGAATTCACACACGTTTCATGAGAATCTCTTCTAGATCTTTTGGGAAGAAATTAAAAAGTTGAACTGTAGATTGTTTAACTGTAAGTTACCGGTTGGAAGAGCTGTACATTACTGTATGAATTGTTGAATTGAGTTCTCCTAAATGAATCCCTTGTAGGTATATTTACCTGTCAAAGTTGACATTACCCAAGCCTTCCTAGGGGAATTGGGGTTCCCACTTTCTTTTACCATCTTTATAAAAGTGGCTTTTTTTAGAATAGTGACTTAAAATCCGACTTTACCATTAAAGAGGATTTTTAAATACAATTCCTTTGACACCAAACATGAGATTTCTACCTGCTCACAAAACAAAGGTTATCACTTATTAAATGTAGGAAGGGAGCACAATGTTATCCTATGGGAAAGGCAGGCTTCACATTATTGAAAAACAAATGTGTGAGTTTTTCACTAACAGGACACGTAAAAGTTAAAAGTACATGTCCAACTTTTTTAATACAATGCGCCTTGTCATATAGGCTCTATAAGCCCTACCCCGTGGAGAGGTGTATGTATTGGAAGTGTAATTTGGGATTTCACAAAAGGCAAGATGGCCAATGGGAAAAAAACAGTTTCAGCCATTCAGAACACTTATTTTTTTTTGTTATTCTAAGTATTAGAAAGTGCACTATTAGTAGTAATAAGTAGGGGCCTATGACTAGTAATAAGGCCACACACATGTTAAAAGGTTGAGTCAAGGTCTCAATAAAGAATTCCCTTGCTCAACCCTTGGTAGCTGGCAATGAGCAGGCAGGCTTTACTTAGGAGACAGATTTGTAAAGCATTTAAAAAACAATACATTAATTAAGTAAGACATAACTTAATGAAAATCCATCACGAATTTATAAATGCTGGTAATATTTTTATGATTAAAATGACACCAAAATGACAAATTTCCAATGAAGGGAATCAGAGATCTGATTTATGTTTTAGAGTTAGAATAAAACTAGCGCTTAGAAGCAAATAGCTCTCAAAGGGTTAAAGAAAGTCATGCTGGACCAGGACAAAGTTTAGAGTTCTTTACACTTACTTCCAGAAGTGTTTGTGTTTCTTGATGCAGGAAAGTGGTTCACAGCACCAGCCAAGGGTTCAGAAACTCTGGTTTGCCTCTTGGGGCCTGGGACTACAACTTCCACAATGCACCTGATCAGCTTATGGAGCTTTTTATAAAAGTTACTCTAGACTTCTGGAACTTTATCCTGAAGTTCCTCTTGAGATGTAAAGACTTTTTTACCACCATGCAACTAGCCAAATTCTTAAAAGTCCACCTGTACATTTCAGGGAGCCCATTTCTTAATTCTTGTCAAGCGCTCACCGGCTGGGCTTCTCCTCATCGGGCCAGAGATGGGGTCCTGGGCCCCTACAAGCTTCATTGCAGGGGGCGTGACGGTGCTCCCTGCCCCCCCATATTGCCGGGGGCTAGGGTGGGATACTGGCTCCCCACTTGGCCACCTTCACGGGGAGTGCGACAGCGCTCCTCTGCTTTTCTTCCTGTTGGGGGCAGCCCCCGGGACCTGACCCACCCCGGGGCATATAATGGACTGGTGACGGAGCCCCACGCGATTCTTCGTAGGTCCCTCCAGAGGTCAAAGGGAGCCTACCTTGTGGGGGGCGTATTTCGCCCCCCAGGTGTCCAATCTTCGTGGACTTGGCCTTTTCTTGCTCCTGGTGGCGCTCTCCAGCCACTGGGAGCACTCTCTTTAACCATCTGGGTCTCTGAGAGGGGGGATTCAGCTGGGAGCTGTCTTCACTGGCTCCCTGCACCAGCCTTTCGTCTGGCTCTCCTCCTGGGCCTCTCTTCTCCCTGCGCAGAGGCCCCTGCTTCTGCGCACTGATCCTGGTCTCTTCTCCTGACGCTGTTCAGGATCCTGGGGAAGTCAGGGGGTTGCTCCTTCCAACTGCAAATTGGGCCCGGCTCCAGCACATTCTGCCTCTGCATACCACACCCCAGAGAGAGCCCCTCTTCCTGTGCAAGTTCTTTTAAGAAGTTGAGGAGGGGGCTGGCAGGAAGTCTCTGTTTGCCCTATCACAGAGCGACTCATCACTTCTCTGCCCCTGCTCCCTCCTTCCTGCCAGGCCTTTGGGTTGGTTCTTGATTGCGTCATCCAGGGTCTTCTGCCCCATGGTCTCTGAAAAAGCCCTCCCCCGGGCTACATTCTCCCTGGTGCAGCCTGGTGCCTGGCACCCAGTGATAGCTGCTGATGGATGAACCTGTAGCTTCACCCATCTTCTTTTCCTTGGAGAGGACACCTTAGCTCGTGGAAGAAAGGTTATCAATACAACCTGCTGAGGTCAGGCCCCAGCCAGGCCCGGGTTCTGGCTGACTCAGAGAAATATGACATTTCTGGATGACCCAAAACCAGTCCAAATACGACTTTGGACTCTGCAGAATAACTCTTCTCACACCCGTTACAGTGGATTTTAGTGCATGTAGAGTAGTGTGGCTCAATGGTTAGAGTGGCAGACCCTGATGCAGTAGTCTGGCCGGGACCAGGGTTCAATTCCTGCCTCGGTGGGTCTCGGGCTCAATTTCCTCGGACCTGATAATACTCGCCTCAGTGCCTATTCTAATCATGAGTCCCACTCTGCACCTCTGGGCAATAGCTTGCTTAGGCCCACATTCATCAAGCATTTTTGCAGTCGCAGACGGTGCGATTCCTTAAAATCGGCCGTTTGCGAATGCAAAAGTGCTTGTTGGGATGCATCATGCCATTTTAGAAGTCGCATCTTTTTTACGATTTCTAAAATTGCATTAGCATTTAAGAAATCGCAATTGTGCGATTTCTTAAATGCTATGCATTATTATAGAAAAATATGCTTTTTTTAAAATTGGAAGTGCAAATTACCACGAAGTTCAACTTCGTGGTAAATTGCGAAATTGATTAAATATGCACAAAAATGCATTTTTTAAACTGTAAAGTTACACACACACATGTCCTTAGGACATGTGTGTATGTAACTTATGCTGAAAAGTACATTTCAGGGGTGCATGGGGGGGTCCTTTGGACCCCCCCCTGCACCCATGAAATTTTCTAAGTGCCACTCGCAATTTCCATTGACTCCTATGGGCCTTTTGGCCCATAGGAATCAATGGAAATTGCGAAAATTAAGTTAAGAAATCGGTATTTCTTTGGGATTCGGTAAAAAATGCGATTTTTACCGAATCCCACAAGAATACCGAAAATATTGATGCATATCATTTTGCATTTCTTAATTTGCGATTCCTTATTTTCGCAAATTAAGAAATGCAAAAAGACACAATGATGCATGTGGGCCACAATCTCTACAACAGCCCCAACAACGCTGAGGATGCCTGACTTCACCTTGAGGGAGCCCAGTAGGGGGCTCCTCACAGGGAAAGGCCAGGAAGGGTTCCTCGGTGGTATTCGTACAAGCGCCGAGATGCCTACGGGTAGTCGTGCGCTATACAAGTGCGTAATCATTTCATGTCTGGAATTAGTAGGCCTTAGGAAAGTAAAGCTAGCCCATGTGCTCCTATAGGAGAATAATGGAATACACACTGTAAAGCACACTGACTTTCCATGGCATGTTTCTTCCCACTGTATAAAGCCTATTCCATGTGACCACCAATTCTGCCTAAGTCCCGCCACACCATTCACTTTGTAGCTGCTCCTGGACTGCGCACACCAGGAATCTCCCCTGCGCATCCCGTACACGTGTGGTTGATACTACCAGCTCTACCAGCAGCAAACACGATTCATTGCTCACTGTCTAGTGTCTTGACATGGAGGCAGGAAACCGTTCAGACCTGGTCCGTGGGGTCACAGTCCAGAAGGTGGAGGGTACCCTATACGTTACAGGAGCAGAACAAGGTGGGAGGTACCTCATGCAAAGATGGATAAGACAGTAGAGCAAGGCAGGATGGGCGATTGGATGCTAGTGTAGTCACAGAGGTGTTGGCTGCACATTAAAAGCTTCTTTTAAATTCTCACTGGAAACAAACAAGTGAGGAGAGTGGGAGAGTGAGAGCTGGAAAAGACCTCCTTCAGTTGGGTATCACGTTCCTGTCATACGTTTAGATTCTTTCCTTTCGGCTGCTGTCTCGTGGATCGTTTCAGAGTAGTTTTTTTGCAAAAGCTTGAGAAAACGTTTGTAGACTGCAGTGGCAGTGCAGTCAACCTTATTTAGCATTGCTACCATTTGGAGTTCCCGCACAACACTGGTGATAGGTGAGTTGGCTTGACCTGTGCTTTTGCAAGCTTCCTATGACATGAGCTGGTCTTAGCAACAAATAATTAATGCAACGTAAAGGGAAGGAAAAAAACAAAACCCATGAAACCGGTAGGACAAAGGACCAATAAGACATCAGTAATAGACTCTAGCTATCAGCATTCATTTTCTGCAACCAATCTAAACCCTCTGCCACCATTCTGGGCACTAGAGGATTCTTTGACTCTACACCTCAGTCAGGTAGGAGGGTAAAAATGCAGAGATTTTATACCAGTTTCATTTTTCAGCTTGCTTTTGTGTGACACTTTCATAGTTTGTGTGTGTTGGAAATGGCCCTCTTTGCAGGATTATCCCCAAACATTTTGCTTCTTCCTCCTATTTTTTCATGACCTGATATTGTTGGCTTTAGGACTCTGGGCACTTTACCACTGCTAATCTGTGCTAAAGTGCATATACTGTCTGTGTAAATTGTTATTATGATTGGTTATCCATTATTTGGCATATTTGGTTTATTGATAAGCCTCTAGTAAAATGCACTGAGTGTGCCAGGTTCTGTAAATCAAATGCTACCAGTGGGCCTGCAGCACTGATTGTGCCTTGCAAATGAGTAGCTCTGAAAAGGTAACTCAGACCTGCCATTGCAGTGTCTTTGCGCAGTTGTTAACTGCCATGTCGACCCGGCAAGTGCACCTACTTGCCAGGCCCTAATCTTCCCTTTTATTACATGTTAATCACCCCTAAGGTAAGCCCAAGGTACCCTGTGGGCAGGGTGCAGTGTATGTGAAAGGTAGGACATGCCCTGATGTGTGTGGCATGTCCTGATAGTGAAATACTGCCAACTGTGTTTTTCACTATTGTAAGTCTATATGTTCCCATAGAATAGAATTGGGAGTTTGCTTATAACATCTTATAAGCATAATTGCCCCTGGAAACCAGATAGGAAAATAATGTTCAGTATGCCTGAACTCAGAATGTTAAAATGCATCGTTTAGTGAGGGTGATTTTTACATTCTGTGTTTGAAAATACCACCTTTAGGAAGTAGATATTTTCTTGTTTAGCCATCCAGTGTGCCTCTGTTAGGTTGTGTATTGACTGTCTGGCTTTGGAGACAGGGGCTGGGGATATGCAGTGGTTCCAGAGACTCTGGATGAGTCAGCGCTAGGCTGAATAGGGCTGGTCTACATTTGAAGTGGTGAGAGGTGTAGCACCTGCACCTGAATAGGGCTGTGCCTGCCTTCCATAATGATGGTTCCACCCCCTCTGGTGTGTCTGGACCCAGGACTCACACTGACAATGGACGTTGTTGTACACTAGCAAAGTGCCCTCTAAAACTGGTTTGGACTGTGCTCAGAGACTTAGGCCAGCAGAGAACAAAAAGATTTATCGTATGAAAAGAGGGACCCAGATCCCAGACTTTTAGATCATCCTTGGAATTTAAGAGGACCCTTTGCCAAGGAGAAGAGCTGGAGAGAAGGAGGAGAAGTACTGCCCCTTGGCCTGCATTTGCTGTTTCTGCCAAGGAAAGGAGAAGGACTTGGCTGTGTGCTGTGTCCCCTGTTTCATGGAGATCTCCAAGGGCCTGTGTCTATTTTTGAGCCATAAGACATGCAGACAAGAGTCATCTTCTAGCAGTTCACTTGAATAAAAACCATGGCTCAGCACATTTACCTTTGGTGAGATTCCATGGCATAGCTGTAGCATATGACCACCCGAGAGGAGGCGATAGGGTCAAGCTACTACAACAACTTGAAACTAAATGGGTCACACAACTCAGAGCAGTAGAATTTGGTTCCAATACGGCTAGGTAACTACATGCTTTTTTGAGAGATTAACTATACCAGGTCTGTAATGTCTTTCCATGATCTTACCTGTATGTCTACCATCTATCTGTGTGTATCTGCTAACTACCCTAGGACCAAGCTCCTTGACTTTTGAAAAAGAAAGAGGGGTGTCTGTATAGATATTGGATATGTACCATTTTATCCATGGCTAGAGGGTACCAGTTAAGACCGTCCTTTATGTACATGCTCTGTTTAACTGTAGTTGCATCAGTCTGTTAATTCCATTAGCAACTGTAATTCGATATCATGAGTAACTTGTGGTTTTATTCTGAGTATTTATATTTGTATTAACTGTATGGTATTGTTCCTTGTTCTGGTTCTCTGATTACAGATTAAAAGATTGAGATTCTTTTTTGATGACTAACTAATGTACTAAGGTGCTTATATTATAACTGATTCTATGCCTTTCCTTTTTTCCATTTTTTAAAATTCTGTACACTCTCCGCTTTCATTGTTATCGCTGTCACTTTTTTCTTCAAATACACAGGGCTGGTCCTTTGCTTCCTCCTAGAAACCTATCTTGACCCCCTGTTGGGATTAGTTTTGAACTATAAATATCGTTGGATTCACTCTCTTGTTTAACCGGCCATCATCAGAATTGGGACCTTTGTGAACGTGACCGGACAGTACTATGGTGCCAGAATGTAATATGAACTTTTTATGGAGTCGTCCCATTAGATTAATTGTTTGAGCTTTGTTCACAAACCTCTGGTCTTACTGTTCCCCTCCCAAGCTAACTATTTGGCTGCTACTCTTAATTTTGTCATTCTACAACTTACTCTTTCATTAATATTCTTGCCCTTGATAAGGGTTTACTCTGATGTTTTTGTTGCTTCTGAACTGTTCTAACCCAACGGCTAGTGTAACTCTAAATTCTTTAACTTTATTTCTTTGTATCATTGTTTCTGTCTATTTGGCTGTTTTTATGACACTCCCATGTTCACTTCTCCAGATTTACAGCTAGATGCATCAAACAAAAATCCGCTCTCAAAGGGGCAGATTCTCAGAATCTGCCCCTTTGCGACCGGTATTTTTGCATTTGGGATGCATCATCCCAAATGCAAAAATCGCTAATTGAGAAATCGCTAAATTGCGATTATTTGCATTTAAGGAATCTCAAATTGAGATTCCTTAAATGCAATACATGAAAGTTTTAAAAATAGTGAAATCGCTAATAGGGCACGCAAATTACCATGAAGTACAACTTCATGGTAATTTGCAAACACTTTGAAAAGGCACTAAAGTGCATTTTTCAAAGTTTCACGTTGTGCACACACATGCCCTAAGGGCATGTGTGTGTGCAACATATGTGCACAGATCAATTTCAGGGGTGCAACAGGGTGTCCTTTGGACACCCCTGCACCCTTGAAATCGCAATCTCAATTTGCGCATAGCTAATTGCGATTCGCAAATTGAGATTGTCTTCCCATTCATTCCTATGGGCCTATAGGCCCATAGGAATGAATGGAAAGGTATTCCTTAATTGCGACTCGCAATTTGCGAGGCGCAATTAAGGAATTCTAAGAAATCGGTATTTTTTTAGTGATTTCTTGATGCATTCCATTTTGCTATTCCTTAATAGCGAATCAGTATTTTTCGCTATTAAGGAATCGCTAAGTGGGTTGTTGATGCATCTGGGGGATAGACCCCATTCCATTATGGCCTCCATACGGTGGCATTGTTTCTCAGGTTACAGGTGTGGTCGTACAGGTTATACTGATGGCCTCTTACTACATATTGGGAACCAAACCTTTATGGCGTTTGACTATAGTGGTACGCGCAACCCAGGGCATTCAGCGTTCGCTATACTTAGGTGAGTTTATATTGTAAATGTGGGGGATCGGGGAAATATGACCCTGGTGCTTGTGATTTTTACATATTCGTTTTCTAGGTTTTATGTTTACTTGCACACCGGTTGATTTGACTGGGCTGAATTTTACTATTTCATAATGCCTTACACTTATCAAGGCTGCAGCAATCTATATTCTTATTGTATCTTGCTCTGACATAATTTGATTCGACAACTGTGATTGAGGTATGTTGTTCTTTCCAAGATACTATGGGGCATATTATCAAGACAGGCGATAAAATTATCGCTGTTTTGGCGATAATTGGCTTGATAATATGCTCTATGGAATTCCAATTGAAGCCCATGTTAAATGTGAAGGACATCTAACATGGGCTTCAATTGGAATTTCATAGAGCATATTATCAAACCCATTATCGCCGTTTTAGCGGGAACGGCCATCCACCACTCACCGGGCAACGGCTGTAGTTCCGACCACCGGACCACCTGAACTACATTACCCAGCTGCCCCGGGGACCGGCGCACATCCCTGACGCTCCCGACACGCCCGGAGGTGCTTTAAGAATGCAGAGCGCCGAGGGGTCCTGGGGGCATTGACGGAGCTCATTTCACGCCGTGAGGGAAACGGCACCCTTTGCTTCATTCCACCGCCGTGAGAGGAACGGCCATCCACCACTCGCCGTGAGGGCAACGGCTGTAGTTTGGACCACCTGAACTACATTACCCAGCTGCCCCGGGGACCGGCGCACATCCCTGACGCTCCCGACGCGCTCAGAGGCGCTTTAAGAATGCGGGACGCGTCTGTGGCCGTCCGCGGCCGATAGAGGACGGGCGGGGCCACCCCCTTAACAAGGTGCTGTTCAGTTCAAGGGCGATACTTATGACTGGATTATTTATTTGCCCTATCTTGTATATATAGAACTGTGACGTAATTGTTGTAATCTGGTAACTGTGTACATTGTTGAAGGTTTAAGTGAGGTAGTTTATTAATAATGGCTAGGCGTCGCGCCAAACCACTACTAGAAAACGCATGTAATACTATTGACACTTACCTTGAAAAAGTTATTAGTGACCTTACTGAAGAAATTGAACGTACGGAAAAGCGGGTTTCTATGGGGTCAAGTGTCCAAATGGCTGAGCAAGCTAATATCAGTAGAGCACTTAGTGATGCTAGTGAATCCGATAGGGTTTTAGATCTACTGGAAGGAACAAACAGTAATATCGGTGCCAATCTTTCCGGTATTTCTAACACGCCAAACCTACCTGCTGAAGTTACTATCCCCAGTCCGCCCCTTTCCCCCCCGGCTAGAGCCATAAGTCGTAAAAAGAAACCATTGGGATATGACGGTCCGAAGGGGAAAAAAGAAAAAAGAACTAATATAGCAGGAACTATGGTCATCAAACGTACTAGGGCTAAACAAAATGCAGATATACCAAATGATAGTGACAGTTTTTGTATTGGAAAAGTTTTTGACAAACTGGTAGAGCTGATCAAACCATTACTTGAAAAGGTGGACAATTTAGCAAGAGAAGTTCACAAATTAAGTGGTAATTTAGAGAAAATCAGCACGGGTTGAGAAAGAAGAGTAGGCTTAGAATTAAATAATGGAAACAGTGGCAAAATCACCTTAACTAATGGGGATATAATCGTACCCAATAAAGGCATGCCTACAACTAAAAGT
Organism: Lissotriton helveticus; assembly: GCF_964261635.1. Classification (NCBI taxonomy): domain Eukaryota; kingdom Metazoa; phylum Chordata; class Amphibia; order Caudata; family Salamandridae; genus Lissotriton; species Lissotriton helveticus. The sequence continues at coordinate 1,704,766,961 of NC_136063.1, read as the reverse complement.
ACAGGTGAAGATCTGGTAAACTCAAATAACACCAAGAATCATACGAAGAAGAAATCCCCCTCAAACAAAAAGGGTGACATCACACCATGTTTAGTTGAGGCTACCTCTGACAAGGGAAAATCATCTTTTGTGGAACAAACGAGCAGAGGCAATAAAGAATTTACCACAGATAATGACAGACGGACCCCTACTTGTATTAATTTACCACCCGAATGCGTGGCCTATGTTGCGGTACTTGTAAATGTTCCTAAACTAAAAAAGGGTCAAGTGGAAAACCATGATTTACTTAAAAATAAAACCCTTCATTGGTTGTCCACTAAGTGTAATTTTCCACTTGAAGGGGCCAATCAGATTATTTTAACACAGAGAGTGGGATGGTTCGGCCCTCTAAAGAAAAAATTCGAAGGGGACTGCATAATTATACATTTTAGATCCCCTCATTGGGCCAAAAAGACCATCAATGTGGGAGTTTAACTCGACTCTTCTTCCCTTTGGCTACTTCTATACACACCCTTTGGACCCTTACATTAATGACAAGATTAATTCTGCACCGTGCAATCTGTTAACGTTCCCACAGTTCCGTCCTTGTTCTAATATTTCAACCTACAACAGATTCCAGGTTTTTGATTCCTTAGAGGAAAATGATTGACTTATGTTGCCACCGGGATGTATACAGGTAAATCCTAGCACTGGGGTCAAACAGAAAGTCAGAGCTGATGTAGGAAAGGAGCAAATGATATATTCTTCTCAACTATCCCCAATAGTACCAATAGTATTATCAAATTTGCCTAAGCCATCTTTTATAGCTACCACCAAAGATGAAATAGTTTGTACAAGAAATAGGGCTATACATATGACAGCAGAGAACGGACGAGTAACTACACCCATAACCACCCCAAATGAGATATTAGTACCCCAATATGAGCCGGTAGCTTTGTGTACAGCAGCGGAAATGGGCTATTCGCTAGTTACCTGGAACATAGCTGGCATCCACTGGAAGCTAGATACCCCTTTCTGGAGGGATTTTGTCAGTGCAGGACATGCCATTATCTGCCTCCAAGAAACGTGGTGCAAAGAACCCATTTACGTAGAAGGATATACCTCATATTGGTTAAACACTGTAACTTCTGTATCGGGAAGAGCAAAGGGTGGCCTTCTGCTACTAATATCAAACAAACTTACCATTTGTAAAACTAAAAGCTATTCTGTAGTAGACACACATAGCCAGGTGTTGCGGTTGGAATTTAGCAGAGGCAAAGATCTAATACTTGTCAATTATTATAATAACATTTTCAAAGTCACCATGGGAAATATTTTATTCCCAATTGAAAATGAAATTAAGAGGGCCTTGGCAATATCCCGCAGGAAGGCTATTATCCTTTGGGCAGGAGACTTTAACATTCAATCCTGCCGACTGGCCACAGGTAACTCATGTGGTTTTAGGAAGGAGGAGTTCGGCACTGATGAAAGAACGGACAGTATACACTTCCCCCATTGTAATTATGGTACGCTACTCAACAATATGTTAGTAAAATTTGATCTGGATTTACTAAGGATAATATCAATTGCCCAACATTTACGGGCCGAGATGCGAATACTAACATTGATCATATCCTGATTTCTAGTAATAGCGAGTACTGTAATCTTTGGGTTGTGGAAGAAGCACTAAGCGACCATAACAGTCTTGCTAGATCGCTACTTTGTTGGAGTAATAAGCCACGTGAGGAAAATGTCTGCAGTAACAATGTTGTAGCCATTAGACCAAACGGCATGAGGATTAAATGGGCTGGCATTGACCCCCAGAAACAGCATAAGGAGGTGGTGGATAAATGCAGAGCAGAGATAGATTGCTGCCTAAGAGAGGATGTGAACCCAGAAACCCTGCTCTCAAGTTTTATCAAGATTAACAAAACTATAGAAGGTATATTTACCAAAAAAATAAATGGGCAAAGGAAGGGCAGGCTTGGCTGGCTTGATAAACATTGTACTACGGCCTTACATGAGTTAAAGCAAGCCCTGAGTAACAAACCACGAAGCAATATAACTATTAAAATGTTCCGTAATAACTACAAAATGGCTCTGTCTAATAGGAAAAGAGAGCTTCAAGACGAGGCCTGGAACAATTTGAATTTGGCGGCAGACACAAAAAATAGCAAACTATATTGGGAGACTATAAACAGTCCCTTTTTAAATAATGATAGCCTGCCGGAAAAAACCTCCTACGTAGGATGTAATGCATTGATCAAACATTTTACTAATATTTTTAATCCAGGTAGGAATATTTTAGATGCAAATTTGTGTAATGATTCTATATGGCTTCCTCTCCCTCTATCAGTAAGCTTAGATGAGGTGATTGAGGGTCTAACAATAAGTAAAGGTGGGAAGGCACCGGGCCCAGATGGGGTTCCGGTAGACCTACTTAAAACTGAAATGAACCTCTGGGGGCCAATTTTAGTGAGACTTTTTAATGTGGCAGCGGAAGAATACATCCCGCCATCATGGGGTCAGTCGTTAATTATCCCTCTTTTTAAGAAATGCTCTAAGTCTGAGGCGTGTAATTACCGCCCTATCTCCTTACTTGATGCATCCATTAAGACAATGAGTAGAATTATGCTAAAAAGGTTGGAAACCTGGGTTTCTGAGAATGAAATTTTATCCAAAGCACAATATGGTTTTAGGAAAGGTCTGGGGACTTTAGAGCAGTGTGTTAATCTAGATCTTATCATTAATAAATATACCACTGCTAAAGAGGCGAACTTGTTTCTCTGTTTCGCAGATTTAAGTAGTGCCTTTGACCTCGTCGATCACTTTATATTATGGCGTATTTTAATTGACTCAGGAGCCCCCAAGGAAATTATTATTATTATTATTTTTTTTTTTTTAAATATCCTCATTTTGCGATTGTATGTATAAGGAGTTTCGGGAGTCTGTTGTCTCAACGTTCTTTACCGTCACTGCCCCATATTTCTCGTGCTTGGTTGGGGAGTATCCCTTTAGGTGTTGTTTCCAAACAGATTTCTCCTTTATCCTTTATCATTGTCAATAATTCTATTTCTTATGGGGGGAGGAGCTAGCCATCCTGGCTACTCAGCAGAAATGATTTCCGCCAGAATTATTGCCATTGCTTTAATCATTGGATTTGGTTACCGGATCTATATAAAGGTTCTTAGTTAAGCTGTTTGGAGGTATTGTTCCCATAATTCCCAAAAGTCTGACTTTTTACTAGTTTTCCCTTTCCTATCAAGTTTATTCGTTTTTAATATGGAATTTAGCCAGTTTGCGTGTATAGGAGGTGTTGGTTTAACCCAGTTAATACAGATCTCTCTCCTTGCGAACAGTATTAATACAAATAGTAACTTTTCCTGTTTTTTAGTCAACTTACTTGTGTTCATTTCGTTAATGTAGTAAATCCCGAAAATAATGAGAGTTATACTTACATCTATTTGAAGTCCCAACACCATAGTTATCGTCTTACCAACGTCTTCCCAAAAGGAGGTGAGTGAAGGGCATTTCTGTAACATATGGATGTCATTCGCCTTCTCCATTCCACATTTGGGGCAGAATTTTGTGTCCCCCCCCCCCCCCCCCCCCCCAAGGAAATTTTACATTTTTTAGCAAGGCTCTATGAAAAACTGTCATGTAAAGTTCGCTATGGACCATCTGGCGAATGCACCCCTTTTTTCAAAGTTTCAAGAGGCATCCGTCAGAGTTGCGTTTTGGCACCTCTTTTATTTTCAATATTTATGAATCAAGTTGACTCAACCCTAAGTAAGATGCCCGCAGACGCCCCAATTATAGATGGGAAAGCTGTCCCAATATTAATATATGCGGATGATGCCATTTTATTATCTCGCACACAGATTGGTCTACAGCGACTCATTGATAATTTTATGATATTTATAGAAAGTAGAAAACTTATTGTAAATAAAACTAAGACATTCGCAATGACCTGCGGGAAGAAAGCTAAGTCAGTAAGTTCTACTTTCTTTTTAGAAAGGGTCAAGATGCAATCAGCCAAAACATTCTGTTATTTAGGAATAACATTTGTTGGGGATGGCAAATGGACACACGAGCATGAAAATGTGAGCCTTAAAGTGAATAGAAACACCAATAGCATTTTTAGATTCTCTTCCAAATTAGGGGCCAGAAGAATAAAAGATATTATGGCTATATACAACGCTAGATGCGTTTCATCTGCGCTGTATGGGGCGGGTGTGTGGGGACACCAAAAAAGTATAACATTGCAACGAGATGAAAACAAATTCCTTAAAAAATTAATGTGTGTACCACCATCAGCATCTACGGAATTAGTTCATAGGGAAGTAGGAATTTAATATATTTCTGACCTGTTTGCATTACGCCCCTTGTTACTCTAGCGCTCTATTTGGTCTAAAAACAAAACGGAATTTACACAAGAGATCATTAGAGATTGCATGAGGCTTGATCATTTCTCTCGTATTCCATTTCTGAAATATATACAGTACTGGTTTAATCTTTTATTTGATTTTAATATTCTCCTGGAACCCGAGTATGCAGCATCAATTCCCAAAAAGGAGCTAAAATCAAGTTTTTTATCATATCAGAAGGAGCTGAGAGAAAGGTCTGTAAAGCTACTGACTGTTGTTTTTTATCGGGATCTGAAGTTAGACGGTGGCTTTCAGACTTACCTATCTATTGTTACACGAAATTCTCACAGATTTGTTTTAACGCGCCTTAGGTTGGGAATCGTACATCACTTGGTAGCATTCTCGAAAACGAACACCAGCTCTGATTCTGTGTCCATGTGACAATATTTCCCGACAGAGCTGCTGCCACTTTCTACTGTTTTGTAAATGTTATTGTTCTTTTAGGAAATTTTATCTCAAACCTACCTTTTTAAAAAATAATGTTCGATCCACAAAAATGGCAATGGATTTACTTTTTACTTTAGATAGTCCTGACATGTGTTTTTTTATTGCATCATATATATTGAAATGTACAGCTGCCAGGAAATCTTTAGTTATATGACTTTATTAGAAGATATGTTCTAAAAAACAAATTTTATCCTGTCTGTACATGTTTCATTATAAGGCATTAAGTGCTTGTTAATTTCTGTATTATAAACTGTTTTTCAGGATATGTCTAGATACTAATATTTTTAATATTTCCCCCAATGTGATCAAATTAGAAATTTGGGCAGGCTATTGCATTTTCATAATTTGTAAGGTTTGCATTAAATGTTCTGCACATGTCACTTTATTGCGAAATCTGCACATACCCAATACCCGCAAGAGGGTTTAGCAAAATAATTTATTTTCAAGACATCTTGGGCCAGATGTAGGTAATTTTAATTTACCGATTCTAAAATACCGAGTCATACCGAATCGGTATTTCAGAATCAGAAAATGAGATGTAGCTAAAAAATCGGTAAAAATTACCGATTCGGAATCACTCGGTATTAGAAATCGGTATTTACCAAATCGGTATATACCGACTCGGTAAAATCCGATTCAGTAAAACCCATACATTCCAACGGGCCCATGGCCCATAGGAATGAATGGGTATTACCGAATCGGTAAATACCGAATCGGTAAATACCGATTCGGAAATTTGAAATTGACAAACATGTGAGCCTGTGAACCAATCAGGAACTCCAACCACACCCAAACCCAAAGGTACTGGGGAATCAACCAATCAGAATCAAGCACCCCTCCCCAGTACCTGGGACTGGCCATGCCCATGCAGGTGCAGACACTAACAGTCAGGAGAGCAGGAGGACAGACTGAGGAGCAGGCTTCCCTGAGCTCACCTGTACAGCACCATGGAGAGTCAGTATGCACAGGGGGATGCTGCTGAGCGCAAAAGAAAGATGAAATTCAGCCCTGAGGAACTGCAGGTGCTTGTTGCAGAGGTTGTCAGACATTACAGCAAGATCGTTGGGAAACAATCTCTGCATGTTGCTGAGTCCATCAAGCGCACAACCTGGATTGAGATACAAGGCAAGGTAAATGCCATTGGTGTCACCCACCGTGAAATAGACGATCTGAAAAAACGGTGGTATGATCTCCGCATCATCACCAAGAAGAAACTAGCTCCCCACCGCAAGGAAGCTGCAGCAACAGGGGGAGGAAGAAACCGAGCCCCACGACTCCCCAACATAGAGGAGCTGGTGGAATCCACCCTTGAGCCTGAATCCATCCACGGCATCGGGGACGCTGACAGCTCTGAAAGAGCTGCAAAGAAACAAGGTAAGATGCCAGTACATTGTCATTAACCCATTTACCTATTCCCCTTACACACTCTGTGTGCCTACATCATACTCCAGAACAGGTTTTACCATTGTCCTGCAATGCATCATGGGAAATGTAGTCATAGGTAGATACCTCTATGCAGTCAGCATGCCATGCAGCAAGGGATGCTACAGACTACTAGCATAAGCAAATGAGGGACAGGCAAATGTGCTATAGTATTGTGTTTAATCAAGAGACACAGGTGAACCACTCCACTGACACAATGTCCATGTCTGTCCACAGGGGAGTCATCGCGCAGCGCAGCAAAGGATAGGGAGAAGAGGAGGGAAGTGGCTGGACCCAGCACAGGACATGGAGGGAATGACAAAGAGCAGGCTGCCAAGTCACCTGAGGAGCCAACACCACCACAGCCACAGTCCCCTCTGTTATTTGGGAGTCAGGAGTCAGGAGCGGCTGCACAGTCCCCCACAACTCCGTCTCCAGTGCTGGAAAGGGCAAGGCGCCCTGATGTGCCCCCTCCCCGCATACTGGAAACATCCGAGGAGGAAGAGGATGAGGGTGACATGGCCATCAACCCACAGGATTCAGCCGACACTGAGCAGCTGCCCACTCCCAGAGCTGTGCGGGCCAGTGTCCGAGGACGAAGGCCATGGGAGGCAGATGAGGTGCGTCAAGATCAGGGTGTCTTCTGCGGACTGGAGGCCACCATGGTCAAAGTTCAGCACCTGCAGGCGAAAGCAATGATGGGGGTTCAGAGGCAGGCACGCACCACCAACAACAAGCTGGATGAAATAGGCAAGGGCATTGGAGACATATCTGAGAGCATGCAGTCAATGGCATCTGGCATTTCCGACATGACACAGTGCATGACTGTCCTGTGCGACAACTTGGACAGGGACCATTTGGAGAGACGCAAGGCTCGTGTCGATGTGCGGCAGCAGACAAAAGCCCTGAACAGATTTGCAGCTGCAACCACTCTGCTGTGCAGACGGTCAGTGGCGATGCAGGATGCCATTGTGCAGTGCTGCACCAATTTATCTGTGGGAATGGCCAGAGTGACCTCTGCTATGGAGCTCATGCTCGCACAACAGACTGCCAGTCGAAGTGACACATGTGTGGGTGAAAGTGAGGAGTCCACCAGCAGGAGTGGCGCAAGCACTCCTGTACAAGAAATACGTAGGAGCGGCAGGCGTCATGCTACTGAGACAGGCCACACCGAGAACATTGACACACAGCCACATCAGTCCCACCCTGTTGTCCGTGGCCGTAAGCATTGACTATCCCCTCCACCCAAGGAACAGGTAACGGTGGTGTTAACCGTGACAACACAGTCATAGACATTTATATATCGTGTACAGAATGTGTGCTATCATTGCACTTGCGTAGTGAAAATTAAACTACGTACGTCATGACCTTTGCCTGTCTGTGCCTCATTACTCACTCAGAAATATTGCTGTGTGACCTCTGCCCATCTCAGTCTCCCATCTGTCGCTGCTGTTGCTACTGTACCATGGGGCTCTGCCAGTTCTGTGTCATCATCAATGTCCTCATGATGTGTGATCTCCACCTCTGTGCCTTCCTTGGTGGCGAGATTGTGTAACATTGCACAGGTCGCAATGATTTTGCAGCACAGGATTCGGGTGTACTGGCGTGCCCCTCCACTCTTGTGGAGGCAGCGAAACCTGCTCTTTAGGAGTCCAAATGTTGCGTGTAGATCTGTGAGCCACATTGTACCGCCTTTCACTCCTGGTGGATGGGTTGAGGTAGGGGGTGAGCACAAAGGACCGCAGGGCATTTGCACTGTCGCCTGGGGGAGAAAGATTGACAAAACTAGCATGTACATGATACATTAATCTGCTGTGAGTGACATGGGGTGGGATGGCGTGGGCCCTGGGTGTTGGGTGCTCCAGGAGTGGGTGTAGGTCCCTGATCAAGTCCTGGATGGTTTGGGGATGTAGCCTGTACCTCCGGAGTATTTCAGGCTCTGTCAGTTGGAACAGTGTTATCCTCTGCCTGTACACTTGTTCCTCCCATTGCCATTCCCTCTCTTCTGCTGCCTGTAGTCTTTGCCGCCTTGCAATGACGTAGAAAGCCGCCATTATGGTTCCACAGTTGCATTTTGGGACTCTTTTTATGGCCTTCACCTGATTACCACGTGCATTCAATCCATGGTAAATACCGACTCATAATTACCGAATTTCCGTGTATTCGGTATTTTTTGGCTTTCCTACATCTCCATGGCCATTTTTTACCGTTTCTTATTTACCGAATCGGTAAATAAGAATTCGGTAAATATGGATTCGGTAAATTCCGCCTCGGTAAGAATACCGACTCTTATTTACCGAGTCGGAATTATACCGACTCTTATTTACCGAGTCGGAATTATACCGACTCATATTTACCGATTCGGTAAATAATAGGCTCCTACATCTCATTTCATTTATACCGGTCGGTAACGGACGAAATTACCGAATTACGGCCGTTACCGACTGGTATTTGGCTACCTACATCTGGCCCCAAGTCATTTTAATTAACTTGAGATTCGGGTTCGGGTAGATCATCGCATTTTATGACCGAGCAAGATTTGCACAAAATGCAATGTATTGCACCTGTCACTTTATTCCGCGATAATTTGCACTTATTATATGAATTTTGGTTTTTTATTGAATCATCATTCAAGATTTACTACTAATCAATTCATAATTGTAATCTTGATTAGTATATTTGGAGTCTAATTTTGTGGGGGTCTGCATTTCACACACCTCTTGCATCTTGGCTTGTGTACACTGGTGACAGCCTACTTATTTTTATATTGAGTTTTGAAATCGTGTTTTCTATTAATATTACAGATTATCTTTCTCTGAGTCCTCGGTTACCTTTGCAATTCCTATTTGCATGAATCGTCTTTACTACATTGAAGGTAGCTTCCTTATATATCAGCTTATATATCAGCTTGCAGCAATCTCTTTCTGCTACATTTCCTTTCAGCTTCCTTTTTACTTTATTTACGTGTATTCCTTTGGACTAAAATGTTGCTAGTGCACTTGGACTTTATGTTTGTTTTCTTCTTTTCTCTCTCTCATTTTTCTTTCCCCTTTTTCTCTTTGTCTACCATTTTCTTTTGACTTATTTTTAGGAATTCTTTTGAATTAATTACACTTTGTGATCCTTAATGGAAAGAAATGCAATTGGATCTTGCTTCCAATGTCTACTCACTTATTGCTTAAGAATATTTCTTCACTTGATAAGGTGAACTACATGCACTTTGTTTGGTACGTGTTCCCTTAATCCTTCAAATAACATCTAGTATGCACTTTCCAGCTTATTTTTGTGACTTAGTGGAGTGACATGCTAGATAGGAATTGTAATATATGTATTTTTTATTTCCCTTTCACAGCCTTGAAAAAAGTGATCTAGTGCGACAAAACACGTCTGCTGTCTCTTTGCTTGTATATGGAATAAAAACAAATAGAATCATCAGCTTTTCTGTGTTTACCTTTTGCTCATTGAAGTTGATTCTACGTGAACAGACCCGTTAAAGTGGCAAACTCTTTACTTTTTATTGTGGTGGTGCTCTGGACATTTATTAGATGAGCTGGCCTCCTGTTCTGACGTCTCCAGAACACAAAGACTTCAACCCCAGCTCCCCTGAACTCTGCTGCTGTGAGTTCTGACCTGCCAGAAGGTGCCTGTGCAAGTATTAGACCTCTGGAGTTTGTTGCTGCTGTTTGGGAGCTGGAAGAGAGAAGGAACTTGAAGAACTACAAAAGCGATGCATCGCTTTTCTTGCATCTGTTTTTCTGACGCATCTCTACGGCACAAGAAGAATTTCCACACATCGCTGTGCCGCTACAAAAACTGACACATCGTCTCTCGCAGCTTCAAGTATCGACATATCGAAGGGTCGTGGCTGAAGAAAACCGACGCAGCGCCGCTCGTAGCTGCTGCATCGGTTTGCTGCATCGGTTACCGACCCATCCTGGATTTCTATGCATCACACCTGTGTGACAAGTTTTCCCGACGCATCACCTACGGACCAGAACTGGCCCAAAGAATCAACACATCACTACAGGCAGGATTCGAGGCATCACTTCTCCTGTGTGCAGCAGAACTGTCACATCGCCTTCCAATGGTCTTAGGAACTGACGCATCTCTTTGTTTTTGACGCTTCTTCACTCTAAGGGTGTTTGGCCTTGTGAAGTTTGACGCAACTACAGGTACTTTGTGTAACAGTCATGCATCCATAGTTTTCTATGGTACAAGTTCTTGAAAGCTTTTGAAAGTCATATTTTTAACTGTGTATGTTAGATTTTTGTCGTTTTGGTCCTGTTAAGTTTAGATAAAGATATTTTAGTTTTCTAAACTGGTGGGGCGCCCATTTGTGATGTTTTCACTATGTTACTGTGAGTGTTGGTGCAAATACTTTCAAATTGCATTTGAGATAAGCCTGTCTGATCTTGCCAAGCTACCAAGGGGGTGAGCAGGGGTTTTCTAAAGTGTGTATCCCCCTTACCCTGACTAAAAGCAAGGGTCCCTATTTGGACAAAGGAACCTACCTCTGTCAACTAGAGACCCCTTTTCTAACAGTGAACTTATGGATGACATTCAACAACCAAATGTGTGACATTTAAGGTGGTTCTCTATTATGAGTAAAGCAAGCACTTAAATCCATGGAAGGAGATAAATAGTCAGTTATTACACCTTTTGAGTAACCTTTAGATCTAAAGAAGTTTTTAAAACTACATCGGGGCCCTCAGAAATTCTTGAGACGTAGGCCTGGTGAAGGGTTCCTCAGGGGTACACCCCCTACTAAGCTTTGTTTCAGAGAGGGCCATGGGTACGGCCGATCAAATCAGAGTGTCCAGTTCTTTCTAAATGGCTCCTCAAAGTCACTAGTGGTTTGGCCCCTTATACCTGGGGCACAGTGTTCTATTCTAATGGTGAATGTGAATCTACTGGAATATTATCTCTTTGACCACGAAATCATTGTTGCACTCAAATGTTTTGAGATGTGGGCCCAACGCAGTGTTCCTCAAGCATGTATGCTCTCCAGTTCGACTCCGTTTAGGAGAGGGCAGGGGTTTAGCCCATCAAATCTGGGTGGCCAGTTATGGCAAAATGACTCCACGCAGTTGCCAGTGCCTAGGCTTTGTATAGCTTGGGGCCAATATCTCATTCAAAGGATGAATGTGCATCTCTTAGCATATTATCTAACTGACCACAAAATCATTATTGCCGTGCAGATGGCGGAGGTAATTAGCATGTCTGTGAGTGATGTAGGTGGTTGATGTAGCTAGAATCCAGCTAACCCAGGGTTCCTCTTCATTGGTGTGAACTAATTGCCTAAAGTCAGTCACTTGGTCTGCAGAACATCAATTAAATCAAGGGCTAGGGTTAAAGTCTTGGTTAGGATTTTGCTTGAATGCAGCCCTTACCACTAGGCCTTGGAATCCTAACCTACACTGTTGAGGAATGGGCATCGTTTTATGTGGTCGGAAAGCTAAGTCTTTCTTTGCCTTTGTCTCATATATGCTCACATGGAATATGGCAGGGCCCCTGCCATTGGGTACCTCAGCAAGGAATATCACCAGGCTTCGAGGGCTGCCTGATGCTGCAAGCACCAGCATTATTTGTCAAGGTTGTGCACTTTTGTAGAGATAAGCGGAGCATACATCGAATCTAAGTGCTAACCTGAGTGCACTGTTTCTCATGCTGCTATGCGAAAATATTGTTACATCCCTGTAGTGCCCCTCGCTCTGAATAGACTAGTGTCTACGGGGTTTTGAACTCAGTCGCTCCCTCTGGTAGGGCGTCTTTATCCTCCCTCCATGGTGTAGCAAGGTTGTTTACGTAGGCATCAGTGAACTGTCGGGCATCCAAGAAGGTGACTCTTAAGCAATAATAGGTGGCGGTGGGGCCAGTGCGTTGCACTTTTTTTTTTTACCAGTCAGTCGCACAGGTCGGGTCTGGGTAGAAGTTGAGGCACCTCCATGATATGACTCACACTCATTTCGAATTGTGGGCACTACTGCGACACCAAGGATGGCTAGCTGGGTCGGTGGTGCAGAGGTCTGGCAGGTTGGGATCTGACTGCTACAAGCAATAGGGTAGGGGGCCTGTGTGATTAAGCATGTAGTAGGTATCTGCGGCTAACTCATTTTCTCTCATTTGCATCTTCCATTGATGCAGGCCAAAGGAGTGACGAGTTGCAACAGCAGCTGGATACCTCATCGCCTGGTGTGGATGTGGAAGAGGTTACAAAGGTGCTGATGCGAGGCAGCTCTTTCGTGAGGCATTGTGAAGGTTTGTCTAATCCACAGGTGGTTTGCAGCTGGGCTGAGAGTGTGGCATGCTGGCTGACATTTTCGGTGGTCAAGGAGGGCTGTGCTTGACCCAGTTAAGGACTGCAGTGGGCAGCCTATTGCCCCGGGGGTTCTATGCGCCTAGGGAGTATTACAGAATATCTGGTCAGCAATGAGTTCACAGAGATCTATCGACAGACTTGGTTGCATGTGGTTATCTCTGAGGTGGGCTGGTGCACGAAGAAGTTTCCTTAGGCCATAATAGCATGGCCAAACTTTGTTCCCAGGTTGCATTGGAGAGATGGCAAATTTGTCAGAGCCCTCAATGACTCTGTGCAGCTGGTAAGCAGTAAGATGGATAAGCTTTTTTTGTTGCCTAGGTTGTCAGCTATTCCCCACAGTGCATCAAGGGCGAGCAGTCTTTGTTAGAGGATGGTCAAGTTGGGAAAAAACATGTTCTGGATAAATAATGAACTTGGCTATTGCATCACCCCTATTACGGTGGGGGGAAGGCCAGATAGTAGGCGAACTATGCTGGACTGTGGCAGGCGATGTCATTATTGGTGGGACAGTGTGATTCCATGTAAGGCCCACTTTTAGACCAAAGTGACAGCGTCATTGCTGGATCTGGTGCTGGCAGAAAGTTAAACGAAGGCTGGAGTGGCGCAGGGGGTTGGGGCAGTTGTTGACACGTGGCCCTTACCTCGCAAACATCTGTGCATGCGCAGTGGGAGCAAGATAGCACGTCCTTGGGGGAAGGAGATTGGATGTAGTGGGTGTCTTAGGGAGGTATCCTTGCGGGCAGATGGTTGCCCTGCACAGGCACTCCCGATATTGGGGATCGGTGGGATGGGTCCTCTCAAACATAGGGACCCATCCATGACTATTTGGATTTAGGCAAGGGTTTCTAAGTGGAAGGTTCCCAGAACCAGTCACGATCTCACTCGGGGAAGATGTTCTCCCATGTACTAGTGACTCTGTTAATGCCAGGACCCTTGCTCTATAGTGCAAGGGTGCCTGCATTGGCATCGGCATTGGCGCTAGGCAGCTGAAATGAGCGCCAGTGCATGGGGAAATGGAGGGCTGCGCAGTAATGTTTTAAATACGGTGCAGCCCTGCACTTCAGAAGTAGCGGAGCACGGCGTTAAGCCAAGAAGGCTAACCCCAAGCTTCATCAATTCTTTGTTAATATGCCCTGAAGCCCCAATGTAGAAATCTTAATCAGGCAAAGAAGTGAGAAGTGTCTACAAGACAAGTGGACTTTTGCGGCTGCGAAAGTTGAATTTTCCCACTCTGAGCTTTTATCACACAAACCAATGGCTTTGGCAGGACATTGTCCAGTGGCTATCTGATTCGAGAGGACTTTGGAGAATTTTGACAGTAAGTACAAATCTTGACCAGGGTAACCTGCTTGATGTGTTTGACATATGCTCCATTGCAGTCGGCCTGAATTTGCACGTAGCTTTTCGTCAACCTCGAACAGTAGTTGGGAATTGCAACTTTATCGTTTCCTTGGTGCTTTTTGTTTTAAAATGTTGGAAATTCATATCTCCAGTCCCGCTTCTTCGATTTTAGTCATTTTGCAGTAATAATTCTTTCTTTACTTTTAAAAGTGGACTGTATTTTTTGTGTGTGTTGTGTTTTGACTATTTTAGTGTTTCTAAATAGTTGACATAAGGTAAGCCTGTCTGCTTTGTGTTATACCTTCCCAGGTTCAATTTATTGTAACTGTGTTTAACCCAATAGGATTTTTAGGCCTATTATTTGAATAAGCCTAACATACCCCCTAAATAATAACTCGTTTTGCATCATTATTACCCAGGGGAGACTGGCTTTGCTGAAAACTTCGCAAAGAGTCATTCGCATATAAAAGTCCTACATGATAGCGGCACACCATATTTCACCCTACAAAATGTAATTTGGTGCAATTTTACAATATTGTGTAATGTTAAAAAAAAGAAATAATTATGCAATTTCACGCTCCTGTGAGTCACTTCATTTATAGTTACCAGAAATTAACTAACTGACACAATTAGAAGGTTTTTAGACCGGATATTCTCAGCACTGAATGGTAGTTCAACCTGCCTTGATCACAATGAAACAAGATGAGTTACAGAAGAATCAACATTACTGTCTTGAATTTGGTGTTCTACAAAGAACCTTTTATGGAGTTTCGAATGACCTATTGTGGGTTACTTTGGTTTTGACATTAGCCAACTTACATTTTGGAAAAAATAGAATAATTTGGCAAGATTGTGCATTGGGCCTCCATGCTAAAGTATTAATAATTTTTCTTGTGACTGTTAAAGAACACTTCTAATGTTGTATTAATACATTGCTTATCTGTTAGCTATCTGTGTAAGTCACCCCTGGGGACATTTGTTTCGGAAACCTATTAATAAACATCGAAAGGGACTTTAAAACACACTAATGAGACCATTAACTGCGTTTAATAAAGTTAAGGTCTGATATTCTTAATTCTGTGCAAAATAATATATTTGAAAGTGATTTCAAGGGTAAGAGGAGAAACGATGCATAATGTATGGGCATTAGATGGATAACCTTTGCAAAGAAGGGTCCCGGTGATCATTTAAAAATGGTGATGAGTGAATTAACTATGCTTTCATTTCTTCCAGTTCATAACGTTTTGGGTCATATTCTGACCTTTTTTTGTGCAGCCTCAAGATTGATTTGATTCAACTTTTTAAAAAGAGTTGTTTCTCAGCAAGTCAATGTGACCTTCCGTTGATTTGGGAGGGATGACAAAAGCGATCTCCTGTTCGTAAGGCTATAAAATACTTTTAAAGTATTAATTTAGTGCTTATAATACTCAAGAGCTTTGTCTGAAGTGTGCAATGACAAGAGTGATGTATACTGGTTGAAAGGGTAAGAGCACCTGCTGTAAATCGGGAAAAAGTTTTGACTGTCAGTGTGTTGCGTCTTTCATTCATCCTCCACTTTTAAACAAATTCGTTCTATATTCTATACAAAATTATAGCGTTTCTACAGCTTTGCAAAAAGAGAATGTTACCTTTAAGAGGATTGCATTTCGAAAAGTAGTCATATTTAAATATGACAGTGGTTCTCACTTTTTATGTATGCAGCAAGTAAACTTAAAGGATATGTATTTGGATAGGTAAGACACTCTCCCCAGGGTTGTCATTGAGACTCAATTTTAGGATAGCTACTTATAAAGACTTACCTAAACACACCTTAGGCTGAATTATGGATTGTGCACTGGCACTCACTCTAGGGGGAATACAGAAATCTCGCTATTTGTGTTACAATTGAGATACTGGAACACGATAAGAAGATAAGAAAGTGGACCTATGGAAAAGGGGATACATTACCAATAAATATTTTCCTCCAATCGATGTGCGGAAATACTAAAGATTAACTCACAGAGCTATAGTTTTCAGGGAAAGATAAAGTCACACTTTCGGGAAATGTCTGAGGACCAGATCTAAAGTTTGGTGGTTGATACTCCAAAGGTCAGGGTGGCAGAGAACATCATGTTCACGACCCCGATGGACTACTGTCTCCCAACTTTAGGGATCGCCGCTGGCCTGGCAGTGATCTCTGTAACTTTCACTAAATGGGTTCGCACACTGCTAATACACCAGCGGGATCGCCCCTAAGGACCATGGTAATTGTAGTACCGTTCTCTGCGATGCATCTTCTTTCGAATTCTCGCGTATCTTCAAATCTTCGCCATCCCTGTACACGTGTTTCGGGGTATTTACCCCTCATCAGCAGGGATTAGGCTATCTTCTTATCTTCTGGGGTTGCTGCATGCTGCCAAATATTACCAGGTATAGTACCACACAAAGGCGCGCAGGTGCGGGGTCCCGAGCTCGTCAGCTCAAAGCTCGAGGGAGCATAAACATTCACTAAATGGGGTCGCACACTGCTAATACACCAGCGGGATCGCCCCTAAGGACCATGGTAATTGTAGTACCGTTCTCTGCGATGCATCTTCTTTCGAATTCACGCGTATCTTCAAATCTTCGCCATCCCTGTACACGTGTTTCGGGGTATTTACCCCTCATCAGCAGGGATTAGGCTATCTTCTTATCTTCTGGGGTTGCTGCGTGCTGCCAAATATTACCAGGTATAGTACCACACAAAGGCGCGCAGGTGCGGGGTCCCGAGCTCGTCAGCTCAAAGCTCGAGGGAGCATAAACATTCACTAAATGGGGTCGCACACTGCTAATACACCAGCGGGATCGCCCCTAAGGACCATGGTAATTGTATTACCGTTCTCTGCGATGCATCTTCTTTCGAATTCTCGCGTATCTTCAAATCTTCGCCATCCCTGTACACGTGTTTCGGGGTATTTACCCCTCATCAGAAGGGATTAGGCTATCTTCTTATCTTCTGGGGTTGCTGCGTGCTGCCAAATATTACCAGATATAGTACCACACAAAGGCGCGCAGGTGCGGGGTCCCGAGCTCGTCAGCTCAAAGCTCGAGGGAGCATAAACATTCACTAAATGGGGTCGCACACTGCTAACACACCAGCGGGATCGCCCCTAAGGACCATGGTAATTGTAGTACCGTTCTCTGCGATGCATCTTCTTTCGAATTCTCGCGTATCTTCAAATCTTCGCCATCCCTGTACACGTGTTTCGGGGTATTTACCCCTCATCAGCAGGGATTAGGCTATCTTCTAATCTTCTGGGGTTGCTGCATGCTGCCAAATATTACCAGGTATAGTACCACACAAAGGCGCGCAGGTGCGGGGTCCCGAGCTCGTCAGCTCAAAGCTCGAGGGAGCATAAACATTCACTAAATGGGGTCGCACACTGCTAATACACCAGTGGGATCGCCCCTAAGGACCATGGTAATTGTAGTACCGTTCTCTGCGATGCATCTTCTTTCGAATTCTCGCGTATCTTCAAATCTTCGCCATCCCTGTACACGTGTTTCGGGGTATTTACCCCTCATCAGCAGGGATTAGGCTATCTTCTTATCTTCTGGGGTTGCTGCGTGCTGCCAAATATTACCAGGTATAGTACCACACAAAGGCGCACAGGTGCGGAGTCCAGAGCTCGTCAGCTCAAAGCTCGAGGGAGCATAAACATTCACTAAATGGGGTCGCACACTGCTAATACACCAGCGGGATCGCCCCTAAGGACCATGGTAATTGTAGTACCGTTCTCTGCGATGCATCTTCTTTCGAATTCTCGCGTATCTTCAAATCTTCGCCATCCCTGTACACGTGTTTCGGGGTATTTAGCCCTCATCAGCAGGGATTAGGCTATCTTCTTATCTTCTGGGGTTGCTGTGTGCTGCAAAATATTACCAGGTATAGTACCACACAAAGGCGCGCAGGTGCAGGGTCCCGAGCTCGTCAGCTCAAAGCTCGAGGGAGCATAAACATTCACTAAATGGGGTCGCACACTGCTAATACACCAGCGGGATCGCCCCGAAGGACCATGGTAATTGTAGTACCGTTTTCTGCGATGCATCTTCTTTCGAATTCTCGCGTATCTTCAAATCTTCGCCATCCCTGTACACGTGTTTCGGGGTATTTACCCCTCATCAGCAGGGATTAGGCTATCTTCTTATCTTCTGGGGTTGCTGCGTGCTGCCAAATATTACCAGGTATAGTACCACATAAAGGCGCGCAGGTGCGGGGTCCCGAGCTCGTCAGCTCAAAGCTCGAGGGAGCATAAACATTCAATAAATGGGGTCGCACACTGCTAATACACCAGCGGGATCGCCCCTAAGGACCATGGTAATTGTAGTACCGTTCTCTGCGATGCATCTTCTTTCGAATTCACGCGTATCTTCAAATCTTCGCCATCCCTGTACACGTGTTTCGGGGTATTTACCCCTCATCAGCAGGGATTAGGCTATCTTCTTATCTTCTGGGGTTGCTGCGTGCTGCCAAATATTACCAGGTATAGTACCACACAAAGGCGCGCAGGTGCGGGGTCCCGAGCTCGTCAGCTCAAAGCTCGAGGGAGCATAAACATTCACTAAATGGGGTCGCACACTGCTGATACACCAGCGGGATCGCCCCTAAGGACCATGGTAATTGTAGTACCGTTCTATGCGATGCATCTTCTTTCGAATTCTCGCGTATCTTCAAATCTTCGCCATCCCTGTACACGTGTTTCGGGGTATTTACCCCTCATCAGCAGGGATTAGGCTATCTTCTTATCTTCTGGGGTTGCTGCGTGCTGCCAAATATTACCAGATATAGTACCACACAAAGGCGCGCAGGTGCGGGGTCCCGAGCTCGTCAGCTCAAAGCTCGAGGGAGCATAAACATTCACTAAATGGGGTCGCACACTGCTAACACACCAGCGGGATCGCCCCTAAGGACCATGGTAATTGTAGTACCGTTCTCTGCGATGCACCTTCTTTCAAATTCTCGCGTATCTTCAAATCTTCGCCATCCCTGTACACGTGTTTCGGGGTATTTACCCCTCATCAGCAGGGATTAGGCTATCTTCTTATCTTCTGGGGTTGCTGCATGCTGCCAAATATTACCAGGTATAGTACCACACAAAGGCGCGCAGGTGCGGGGTCCCGAGCTCGTCAGCTCAAAGCTCGAGGGAGCATAAACATTCACTAAATGGGGTCGCACACTGCTAATACACCAGCGGGATCGCCCCTAAGGACCATGGTAATTGTAGTACCGTTCTCTGCGATGCATCTTCTTTCGAATTCTCGCGTATCTTCAAATCTTCGCCATCCCTGTACACGTGTTTCGGGGTATTTACCCCTCATCAGCAGGGATTAGGCTATCTTCTTATCTTCTGGGGTTGCTGCGTGCTGCCAAATATTACCAGGTATAGTACCACACAAAGGCGCACAGGTGCGGAGTCCCGAGCTCGTCAGCTCAAAGCTCGAGGGAGCATAAACATTCACTAAATGGGGTCGCACACTGCTAATACACCAGCGGGATCGCCCCTAAGGACCATGGTAATTGTAGTACCGTTCTCTGCGATGCATCTTCTTTCGAATTCTCGCGTATCTTCAAATCTTCGCCATCCCTGTACACGTGTTTCGGGGTATTTACCCCTCATCAGCAGGGATTAGGCTATCTTCTAATCTTCTGGGGTTGCTGCATGCTGCCAAATATTACCAGGTATAGTACCACACAAAGGCGCGCAGGTGCGGGGTCCCGAGCTCGTCAGCTCAAAGCTCGAGGGAGCATAAACATTCACTAAATGGGGTCGCACACTGCTAATACACCAGCGGGATCGCCCCTAAGGACCATGGTAATTGTAGTACCGTTCTCTGCGATGCATCTTCTTTCGAATTCTCGCGTATCTTCAAATCTTCGCCATCCCTGTACACGTGTTTCGGGGTATTTACCCCTCATCAGCAGGGATTAGGCTATCTTCTTATCTTCTGGGGTTGCTGCGTGCTGCCAAATATTACCAGGTATAGTACCACACAAAGGCGCACAGGTGCGGAGTCCAGAGCTCGTCAGCTCAAAGCTCGAGGGAGCATAAACATTCACTAAATGGGGTCGCACACTGCTAATACACCAGCGGGATCGCCCCTAAGGACCATGGTAATTGTAGTACCGTTCTCTGCGATGCATCTTCTTTCAAATTCTCGCGTATCTTCAAATCTTCGCCATCCCTGTACACGTGTTTCGGGGTATTTAGCCCTCATCAGCAGGGATTAGGCTATCTTCTTATCTTCTGGGGTTGCTGTGTGCTGCAAAATATTACCAGGTATAGTACCACACAAAGGCGCGCAGGTGCAGGGTCCCGAGCTCGTCAGCTCAAAGCTCGAGGGAGCATAAACATTCACTAAATGGGGTCGCACACTGCTAATACACCAGCGGGATCGCCCCGAAGGACCATGGTAATTGTAGTACCGTTTTCTGCGATGCATCTTCTTTCGAATTCTCGCGTATCTTCAAATCTTCGCCATCCCTGTACACGTGTTTCGGGGTATTTACCCCTCATCAGCAGGGATTAGGCTATCTTCTTATCTTCTGGGGTTGCTGCGTGCTGCCAAATATTACCAGGTATAGTACCACATAAAGGCGCGCAGGTGCGGGGTCCCGAGCTCGTCAGCTCAAAGCTCGAGGGAGCATAAACATTCAATAAATGGGGTCGCACACTGCTAATACACCAGCGGGATCGCCCCTAAGGACCATGGTAATTGTAGTACCGTTCTCTGCGATGCATCTTCTTTCGAATTCTCGCGTATCTTCAAATCTTCGCCATCCCTGTACACGTGTTTCGGGGTATTTACCCCTCATCAGCAGGGATTAGGCTATCTTCTTATCTTCTGGGGTTGCTGCGTGCTGCCAAATATTACCAGGTATAGTACTACACAAAGGCGCGCAGGTGCAGGGTCCCGAGCTCGTCAGCTCAAAGCTCGAGGGAGCATAAACATTCACTAAATGGGGTCGCACACTGCTAATACACCAGCGGGATCGCCCCGAAGGACCATGGTAATTGTAGTACCGTTTTCTGCGATGCATCTTCTTTCGAATTCTCGCGTATCTTCAAATCTTCGCCATCCCTGTACACGTGTTTCGGGGTATTTACCCCTCATCAGCAGGGATTAGGCTATCTTCTTATCTTCTGGGGTTGCTGCGTGCTGCCAAATATTACCAGGTATAGTACCACATAAAGGCGCGCAGGTGCGGGGTCCCGAGCTCGTCAGCTCAAAGCTCGAGGGAGCATAAACATTCAATAAATGGGGTCGCACACTGCTAATACACCAGCGGGATCGCCCCTAAGGACCATGGTAATTGTAGTACCGTTCTCTGCGATGCATCTTCTTTCGAATTCTCGCGTATCTTCAAATCTTCGCCATCCCTGTACACGTGTTTCGGGGTATTTACCCCTCATCAGCAGGGATTAGGCTATCTTCTTATCTTCTGGGGTTGCTGTGTGCTGCCAAATATTACCAGGTATAGTACCACACAAAGGCGCGCAGGTGCGGGGTCCCGAGCTCGTCAGCTCAAAGCTCGAGGGAGCATAAACATTCACTAAATGGGGTCGCACACTGCTAATACACCAGCGGGATCGCCCCTAAGGACCATGGTAATTGTAGTACCGTTCTCTGCGATGCATCTTCTTTCGAATTCTCGCGTATCTTCAAATCTTCGCCATCCCTGTACACGTGTTTCGGGGTATTTACCCCTCATCAGCAGGGATTAGGCTATCTTCTTATCTTCTGGGGTTGCTGCGTGCTGCCAAATATTACCAGGTATAGTACCACACAAAGGCGCGCAGGTGCGGGGTCCCGAGCTCGTCAGCTCAAAGCTCGAGGGAGCATAAACATTCACTAAATGGGGTCGCACACTGCTAATACACCAGTGGGATCGCCCCTAAGGACCATGGTAATTGTAGTACCGTTCTCTGCGATGCATCTTCTTTCGAATTCTCGCGTATCTTCAAATCTTTGCCATCCCTGTACACGTGTTTCGGGGTATTTACCCCTCATCAGCAGGGATTAGGCTATCTTCTTATCTTCTGGGGTTGCTGCGTGCTGCCAAATATTACCAGGTATAGTACCACACAAAGGCGCGCAGGTGCGGGGTCCCGAGCTCGTCAGCTCAAAGCTCGAGGGAGCATAAACATTCACTAAATGGGGTCGCACACTGCTAATACACCAGCGGGATCGCCCCTAAGGACCATGGTAATTGTAGTACCGTTCTCTGCGATGCATCTTCTTTCGAATTCTCGCGTATCTTCAAATCTTCGCCATCCCTGTACACGTGTTTCGGGGTATTTACCCCTCATCAGCAGGGATTAGGCTATCTTCTTATCTTCTGGGGTTGCTGCGTGCTGCCAAATATTACCAGGTATAGTACCACACAAAGGCGCGCAGGTGCGGGGTCCCGAGCTCGTCAGCTCAAAGCTCGAGGGAGCATAAACATTCACTAAATGGGGTCGCACACTGCTAATACACCAGTGGGATCGCCCCTAAGGACCATGGTAATTGTAGTACCGTTCTCTGCGATGCATCTTCTTTCGAATTCTCGCGTATCTTCAAATCTTTGCCATCCCTGTACACGTGTTTCGGGGTATTTACCCCTCATCAGCAGGGATTAGGCTATCTTCTTATCTTCTGGGGTTGCTGCGTGCTGCCAAATATTACCAGGTATAGTACCACACAAAGGCGCGCAGGTGCGGGGTCCCGAGCTCGTCAGCTCAAACCTCGAGGGAGCATAAACATTCACTAAATGGGGTCGCACACTGCTAATACACCAGCGGGATCGCCCCTAAGGACCATGGTAATTGTAGTACCGTTCTCTGCGATGCATCTTCTTTCGAATTCACGCGTATCTTCAAATCTTCGCCATCCCTGTACACGTGTTTCGGGGTATTTACCCCTCATCAGCAGGGATTAGGCTATCTTCTTATCTTCTGGGGTTGCTGCGTGCTGCCAAATATTACCAGGTATAGTACCACACAAAGGCGCGCAGGTGCGGGGTCCCGAGCTCGTCAGCTCAAAGCTCGAGGGAGCATAAACATTCACTAAATGGGGTCGCACACTGCTAATACACCAGCGGGATCGCCCCTAAGGACCATGGTAATTGTAGTACCGTTCTCTGCGATGCATCTTCTTTCGAATTCTCGCGTATCTTCAAATCTTCGCCATCCCTGTACACGTGTTTCGGGGTATTTACCCCTCATCAGCAGGGATTAGGCTATCTTCTTATCTTCTGGGATTGCTGCGTGCTGCCAAATATTACCAGATATAGTACCACACAAAGGCGCGCAGGTGCGGGGTCCCGAGCTCGTCAGCTCAAAGCTCGAGGGAGCATAAACATTCACTAAATGGGGTCGCACACTGCTAACACACCAGCGGGATCGCCCCTAAGGACCATGGTAATTGTAGTACCGTTCTCTGCGATGCATCTTCTTTCGAATTCTCGCGTATCTTCAAATCTTCGCCATCCCTGTACACGTGTTTCGGGGTATTTACCCCTCATCAGCAGGGATTAGGCTATCTTCTGGGGTTGCTGCATGCTGCCAAATATTACCAGGTATAGTACCACACAAAGGCGCGCAGGTGCGGGGTCCCGAGCTCGTCAGCTCAAAGCTCGAGGGAGCATAAACATTCACTAAATGGGGTCGCACACTGCTAATACACCAGCGGGATCGCCCCTAAGGACCATGGTAATTGTAGTACCGTTCTCTGCGATGCATCTTCTTTCGAATTCTCGCGTATCTTCAAATCTTCGCCATCCCTGTACACGTGTTTCGGGGTATTTACCCCTCATCAGCAGGGATTAGGCTATCTTCTTATCTTCTGGGGTTGCTGCGTGCTGCCAAATATTACCAGGTATAGTACCACACAAAGGCGCACAGGTGCGGAGTCCAGAGCTCGTCAGCTCAAAGCTCGAGGGAGCATAAACATTCACTAAATGGGGTCGCACACTGCTAATACACCAGCGGGATCGCCCCTAAGGACCATGGTAATTGTAGTACCGTTCTCTGCGATGCATCTTCTTTCGAATTCTCGCGTATCTTCAAATCTTCGCCATCCCTGTACACGTGTTTCGGGGTATTTAGCCCTCATCAGCAGGGATTAGGCTATCTTCTTATCTTCTGGGGTTGCTGTGTGCTGCAAAATATTACCAGGTATAGTACCACACAAAGGCGCGCAGGTGCAGGGTCCCGAGCTCGTCAGCTCAAAGCTCGAGGGAGCATAAACATTCACTAAATGGGGTCGCACACTGCTAATACACCAGCGGGATCGCCCCGAAGGACCATGGTAATTGTAGTACCGTTTTCTGCGATGCATCTTCTTTCGAATTCTCGCGTATCTTCAAATCTTCGCCATCCCTGTACACGTGTTTCGGGGTATTTACCCCTCATCAGCAGGGATTAGGCTATCTTCTTATCTTCTGGGGTTGCTGCGTGCTGCCAAATATTACCAGGTATAGTACTACACAAAGGCGCGCAGGTGCAGGGTCCCGAGCTCGTCAGCTCAAAGCTCGAGGGAGGATAAACATTCACTAAATGGGGTCGCACACTGCTAATACACCAGCGGGATCGCCCCGAAGGACCATGGTAATTGTAGTACCGTTTTCTGCGATGCATCTTCTTTCGAATTCTCGCGTATCTTCAAATCTTCGCCATCCCTGTACACGTGTTTCGGGGTATTTACCCCTCATCAGCAGGGATTAGGCTATCTTCTTATCTTCTGGGGTTGCTGCGTGCTGCCAAATATTACCAGGTATAGTACCACATAAAGGCGCGCAGGTGCGGGGTCCCGAGCTCGTCAGCTCAAAGCTCGAGGGAGCATAAACATTCAATAAATGGGGTCGCACACTGCTAATACACCAGCGGGATCGCCCCTAAGGACCATGGTAATTGTAGTACCGTTCTCTGCGATGCATCTTCTTTCGAATTCTCGCGTATCTTCAAATCTTCGCCATCCCTGTACACGTGTTTCGGGGTATTTACCCCTCATCAGCAGGGATTAGGCTATCTTCTTATCTTCTGGGGTTGCTGCGTGCTGCCAAATATTACCAGGTATAGTACCACATAAAGGCGCGCAGGTGCGGGGTCCCGAGCTCGTCAGCTCAAAGCTCGAGGGAGCATAAACATTCACTAAATGGGGTCGCACACTGCTAATACACCAGCGGGATTGCCCCTAAGGACCATGGTAATTGTAGTACCGTTCTCTGCGATGCATCTTCTTTCGAATTCACGCGTATCTTCAAATCTTCGCCATCCCTGTACACGTGTTTCGGGGTATTTACCCCTCATCAGCAGGGATTAGGCTATCTTCTTATCTTCTGGGGTTGCTGCGTGCTGCCAAATATTACCAGGTATAGTACCACACAAAGGCGCGCAGGTGCGGGGTCCCGAGCTCGTCAGCTCAAAGCTCGAGGGAGCATAAACATTCACTAAATGGGGTCGCACACTGCTAATACACCAGCGGGATCGCCCCTAAGGACCATGGTAATTGTAGTACCGTTCTATGCGATGCATCTTCTTTCGAATTCTCGCGTATCTTCAAATCTTCGCCATCCCTGTACACGTGTTTCGGGGTATTTACCCCTCATCAGCAGGGATTAGGCTATCTTCTTATCTTCTGGGGTTGCTGCGTGCTGCCAAATATTACCAGATATAGTACCACACAAAGGCGCGCAGGTGCGGGGTCCCGAGCTCGTCAGCTCAAAGCTCGAGGGAGCATAAACATTCACTAAATGGGGTCGCACACTGCTAACACACCAGCGGGATCGCCCCTAAGGACCATGGTAATTGTAGTACCGTTCTCTGCGATGCATCTTCTTTCGAATTCTCGCGTATCTTCAAATCTTCGCCATCCCTGTACACGTGTTTCGGGGTATTTACCCCTCATCAGCAGGGATTAGGCTATCTTCTTATCTTCTGGGGTTGCTGCATGCTGCCAAATATTACCAGGTATAGTACCACACAAAGGCGCGCAGGTGCGGGGTCCCGAGCTCGTCAGCTCAAAGCTCGAGGGAGCATAAACATTCACTAAATGGGGTCGCACACTGCTAATACACCAGCGGGATCGCCCCTAAGGACCATGGTAATTGTAGTACCGTTCTCTGCGATGCATCTTCTTTCGAATTCTCGCGTATCTTCAAATCTTCGCCATCCCTGTACACGTGTTTCGGGGTATTTACCCCTCATCAGCAGGGATTAGGCTATCTTCTTATCTTCTGGGGTTGCTGCGTGCTGCCAAATATTACCAGGTATAGTACCACACAAAGGCGCACAGGTGCGGAGTCCCGAGCTCGTCAGCTCAAAGCTCGAGGGAGCATAAACATTCACTAAATGGGGTCGCACACTGCTAATACACCAGCGGGATCGCCCCTAAGGACCATGGTAATTGTAGTACCGTTCTCTGCGATGCATCTTCTTTCGAATTCTCGCGTATCTTCAAATCTTCGCCATCCCTGTACACGTGTTTCGGGGTATTTACCCCTCATCAGCAGGGATTAGGCTATCTTCTAATCTTCTGGGGTTGCTGCATGCTGCCAAATATTACCAGGTATAGTACCACACAAAGGCGCGCAGGTGCGGGGTCCCGAGCTCGTCAGCTCAAAGCTCGAGGGAGCATAAACATTCACTAAATGGGGTCGCACACTGCTAATACACCAGCGGGATCGCCCCTAAGGACCATGGTAATTGTAGTACCGTTCTCTGCGATGCATCTTCTTTCGAATTCTCGCGTATCTTCAAATCTTCGCCATCCCTGTACACGTGTTTCGGGGTATTTACCCCTCATCAGCAGGGATTAGGCTATCTTCTTATCTTCTGGGGTTGCTGCGTGCTGCCAAATATTACCAGGTATAGTACCACACAAAGGCGCACAGGTGCGGAGTCCAGAACTCGTCAGCTCAAAGCTCGAGGGAGCATAAACATTCACTAAATGGGGTCGCACACTGCTAATACACCAGCGGGATCGCCCCTAAGGACCATGGTAATTGTAGTACCGTTCTCTGCGATGCATCTTCTTTCGAATTCTCGCGTATCTTCAAATCTTCGCCATCCCTGTACACGTGTTTCGGGGTATTTAGCCCTCATCAGCAGGGATTAGGCTATCTTCTTATCTTCTGGGGTTGCTGTGTGCTGCAAAATATTACCAGGTATAGTACCACACAAAGGCGCGCAGGTGCAGGGTCCCGAGCTCGTCAGCTCAAAGCTCGAGGGAGCATAAACATTCACTAAATGGGGTCGCACACTGCTAATACACCAGCGGGATCGCCCCGAAGGACCATGGTAATTGTAGTACTGTTTTCTGCGATGCATCTTCTTTCGAATTCTCGCGTATCTTCAAATCTTCGCCATCCCTGTACACGTGTTTCGGGGTATTTACCCCTCATCAGCAGGGATTAGGCTATCTTCTTATCTTCTGGGGTTGCTGCGTGCTGCCAAATATTACCAGGTATAGTACCACATAAAGGCGCGCAGGTGCGGGGTCCCGAGCTCGTCAGCTCAAAGCTCGAGGGAGCATAAACATTCAATAAATGGGGTCGCACACTGCTAATACACCAGCGGGATCGCCCCTAAGGACCATGGTAATTGTAGTACCGTTCTCTGCGATGCATCTTCTTTCGAATTCTCGCGTATCTTCAAATCTTCGCCATCCCTGTACACGTGTTTCGGGGTATTTACCCCTCATCAGCAGGGATTAGGCTATCTTCTTATCTTCTGGGGTTGCTGCGTGCTGCCAAATATTACCAGGTATAGTACTACACAAAGGCGCGCAGGTGCAGGGTCCCGAGCTCGTCAGCTCAAAGCTCGAGGGAGCATAAACATTCACTAAATGGGGTCGCACACTGCTAATACACCAGCGGGATCGCCCCGAAGGACCATGGTAATTGTAGTACCGTTTTCTGCGATGCATCTTCTTTCGAATTCTCGCGTATCTTCAAATCTTCGCCATCCCTGTACACGTGTTTCGGGGTATTTACCCCTCATCAGCAGGGATTAGGCTATCTTCTTATCTTCTGGGGTTGCTGCGTGCTGCCAAATATTACCAGGTATAGTACCACATAAAGGCGCGCAGGTGCGGGGTCCCGAGCTCGTCAGCTCAAAGCTCGAGGGAGCATAAACATTCAATAAATGGGGTCGCACACTGCTAATACACCAGCGGGATCGCCCCTAAGGACCATGGTAATTGTAGTACCGTTCTCTGCGATGCATCTTCTTTCGAATTCTCGCGTATCTTCAAATCTTCGCCATCCCTGTACACGTGTTTCGGGGTATTTACCCCTCATCAGCAGGGATTAGGCTATCTTCTTATCTTCTGGGGTTGCTGCGTGCTGCCAAATATTACCAGGTATAGTACCACACAAAGGCGCGCAGGTGCGGGGTCCCGAGCTCGTCAGCTCAAAGCTCGAGGGAGCATAAACATTCACTAAATGGGGTCGCACACTGCTAATACACCAGCGGGATCGCCCCTAAGGACCATGGTAATTGTAGTACTGTTCTCTGCGATGCATCTTCTTTCGAATTCTCGCGTATCTTCAAATCTTCGCCATCCCTGTACACGTGTTTCGGGGTATTTACCCTCATCAGCAGGGATTAGGCTATCTTCTTATCTTCTGGGGTTGCTGCGTGCTGCCAAATATTACCAGGTATAGTACCACACAAAGGCGCGCAGGTGCGGGGTCCCGAGCTCGTCAGCTCAAAGCTCGAGGGAGCATAAACATTCACTAAATGGGGTCGCACACTGCTAATACACCAGTGGGATTGCCCCTAAGGACCATGGTAATTGTAGTACCGTTCTCTGCGATGCATCTTCTTTCGAATTCTCGCGTATCTTCAAATCTTTGCCATCCCTGTACACGTGTTTCGGGGTATTTACCCCTCATAAGCAGGGATTAGGCTATCTTCTTATCTTCTGGGGTTGCTGCGTGCTGCCAAATATTACCAGGTATAGTACCACACAAAGGCGCGCAGGTGCGGGGTCCCGAGCTCGTCAGCTCAAAGCTCGAGGGAGCATAAACATTCACTAAATGGGGTCGCACACTGCTAATACACCAGCGGGATCGCCCCTAAGGACCATGGTAATTGTAGTACCGTTCTCTGCGATGCATCTTCTTTCGAATTCTCGCGTATCTTCAAATCTTCGCCATCCCTGTACACGTGTTTCGGGGTATTTACCCCTCATCAGCAGGGATTAGGCTATCTTCTTATCTTCTTGGGTTGCTGCGTGCTGCCAAATATTACCAGGTATAGTACCACACAAAGGCGCGCAGGTGCGGGGTCCCGAGCTCGTCAGCTCAAAGCTTGAGGGAGCATAAACATTCACTAAATGGGGTCGCACACTGCTAATACACCAGTGGGATCGCCCCTAAGGACCATGGTAATTGTAGTACCGTTCTCTGCGATGCATCTTCTTTCGAATTCTCGCGTATCTTCAAATCTTTGCCATCCCTGTACACGTGTTTCGGGGTATTTACCCCTCATCAGCAGGGATTAGGCTATCTTCTTATCTTCTGGGGTTGCTGCGTGCTGCCAAATATTACCAGGTATAGTACCACACAAAGTCGCGCAGGTGCGGGGTCCCGAGCTCGTCAGCTCAAAGCTCGAGGGAGCATAAACATTCACTAAATGGGGTCGCACACTGCTAATACACCAGCGGGATCGCCCCTAAGGACCATGGTAATTGTAGTACCGTTCTCTGCGATGCATCTTCTTTCGAATTCACGCGTATCTTCAAATCTTCGCCATCCCTGTACACGTGTTTCGGGGTATTTACCCCTCATCAGCAGGGATTAGGCTATCTTCTTATCTTCTGGGGTTGCTGCGTGCTGCCAAATATTACCAGGTATAGTACCACACAAAGGCGCGCAGGTGCGGGGTCCCGAGCTCGTCAGCTCAAAGCTCGAGGGAGCATAAACATTCACTAAATGGGGTCGCACACTGCTAATACACCAGCGGGATCGCCCCTAAGGACCATGGTAATTGTAGTACCGTTCTCTGCGATGCATCTTCTTTCGAATTCTCGCGTATCTTCAAATCTTCGCCATCCCTGTACACGTGTTTCGGGGTATTTACCCCTCATCAGCAGGGATTAGGCTATCTTCTTATCTTCTGGGGTTGCTGCGTGCTGCCAAATATTACCAGATATAGTACCACACAAAGGCGCGCAGGTGCGGGGTCCCGAGCTCGTCAGCTCAAAGCTCGAGGGAGCATAAACATTCACTAAATGGGGTCGCACACTGCTAACACACCAGCGGGATCGCCCCTAAGGACCATGGTAATTGTAGTACCGTTCTCTGCGATGCATCTTCTTTCGAATTCTCGCGTATCTTCAAATCTTCGCCATCCCTGTACACGTGTTTCGGGGTATTTACCCCTCATCAGCAGGGATTAGGCTATCTTCTAATCTTCTGGGGTTGCTGCATGCTGCCAAATATTACCAGGTATAGTACCACACAAAGGCGCTCAGGTGCGGGGTCCCGAGCTCGTCAGCTCAAAGCTCGAGGGAGCATAAACATTCACTAAATGGGGTCGCACACTGCTAATACACCAGCGGGATCGCCCCTAAGGACCATGGTAATTGTAGTACCGTTCTCTGCGATGCATCTTCTTTCGAATTCTCGCGTATCTTCAAATCTTCGCCATCCCTGTACACGTGTTTCGGGGTATTTACCCCTCATCAGCAGGGATTAGGCTATCTTCTTATCTTCTGGGGTTGCTGCGTGCTGCCAAATATTACCAGGTATAGTACCACACAAAGGCGCACAGGTGCGGAGTCCAGAGCTCGTCAGCTCAAAGCTCGAGGGAGCATAAACATTCACTAAATGGGGTCGCACACTGCTAATACACCAGCGGGATCGCCCCTAAGGACCATGGTAATTGTAGTACCGTTCTCTGCGATGCATCTTCTTTCGAATTCTCGCGTATCTTCAAATCTTCGCCATCCCTGTACACGTGTTTCGGGGTATTTAGCCCTCATCAGCAGGGATTAGGCTATCTTCTTATCTTCTGGGGTTGCTGTGTGCTGCAAAATATTACCAGGTATAGTACCACACAAAGGCGCGCAGGTGCAGGGTCCCGAGCTCGTCAGCTCAAAGCTCGAGGGAGCATAAACATTCACTAAATGGGGTCGCACACTGCTAATACACCAGCGGGATCGCCCCGAAGGACCATGGTAATTGTAGTACCGTTTTCTGCGATGCATCTTCTTTCGAATTCTCGCGTATCTTCAAATCTTCGCCATCCCTGTACACGTGTTTCGGGGTATTTACCCCTCATCAGCAGGGATTAGGCTATCTTCTTATCTTCTGGGGTTGCTGCGTGCTGCCAAATATTACCAGGTATAGTACCACATAAAGGCGCGCAGGTGCGGGGTCCCGAGCTCGTCAGCTCAAAGCTCGAGGGAGCATAAACATTCAATAAATGGGGTCGCACACTGCTAATACACCAGCGGGATCGCCCCTAAGGACCATGGTAATTGTAGTACCGTTCTCTGCGATGCATCTTCTTTCGAATTCTCGCGTATCTTCAAATCTTCGCCATCCCTGTACACGTGTTTCGGGGTATTTACCCCTCATCAGCAGGGATTAGGCTATCTTCTTATCTTCTGGGGTTGCTGCGTGCTGCCAAATATTACCAGGTATAGTACTACACAAAGGCGCGCAGGTGCAGGGTCCCGAGCTCGTCAGCTCAAAGCTCGAGGGAGCATAAACATTCACTAAATGGGGTCGCACACTGCTAATACACCAGCGGGATCGCCCCGAAGGACCATGGTAATTGTAGTACCGTTTTCTGCGATGCATCTTCTTTCGAATTCTCGCGTATCTTCAAATCTTCGCCATCCCTGTACACGTGTTTCGGGGTATTTACCCCTCATCAGCAGGGATTAGGCTATCTTCTTATCTTCTGGGGTTGCTGCGTGCTGCCAAATATTACCAGGTATAGTACCACATAAAGGCGCGCAGGTGCGGGGTCCCGAGCTCGTCAGCTCAAAGCTCGAGGGAGCATAAACATTCAATAAATGGGGTCGCACACTGCTAATACACCAGCGGGATCGCCCCTAAGGACCATGGTAATTGTAGTACCGTTCTCTGCGATGCATCTTCTTTCGAATTCTCGCGTATCTTCAAATCTTCGCCATCCCTGTACACGTGTTTCGGGGTATTTACCCCTCATCAGCAGGGATTAGGCTATCTTCTTATCTTCTGGGGTTGCTGCGTGCTGCCAAATATTACCAGGTATAGTACCACACAAAGGCGCGCAGGTGCGGGGTCCCGAGCTCGTCAGCTCAAAGCTTGAGGGAGCATAAACATTCACTAAATGGGGTCGCACACTGCTAATACACCAGCGGGATCGCCCCTAAGGACCATGGTAATTGTAGTACCGTTCTCTGCGATGCATCTTCTTTCGAATTCTCGCGTATCTTCAAATCTTCGCCATCCCTGTACACGTGTTTCGGGGTATTTACCCCTCATCAGCAGGGATTAGGCTATCTTCTTATCTTCTGGGGTTGCTGCGTGCTGCCAAATATTACCAGGTATAGTACCACACAAAGGCGCGCAGGTGCGGGGTCCCGAGCTCGTCAGCTCAAAGCTCGAGGGAGCATAAACATTCACTAAATGGGGTCGCACACTGCTAATACACCAGTGGGATCGCCCCTAAGGACCATGGTAATTGTAGTACCGTTCTCTGCGATGCATCTTCTTTCGAATTCTCGCGTATCTTCAAATCTTTGCCATCCCTGTACACGTGTTTCGGGGTATTTACCCCTCATCAGCAGGGATTAGGCTATCTTCTTATCTTCTGGGGTTGCTGCGTGCTGCCAAATATTACCAGGTATAGTACCACACAAAGGCGCGCAGGTGCGGGGTCCCGAGCTCGTCAGCTCAAAGCTCGAGGGAGCATAAACATTCACTAAATGGGGTCGCACACTGCTAATACACCAGCGGGATCGCCCCTAAGGACCATGGTAATTGTAGTACCGTTCTCTGCGATGCATCTTCTTTCGAATTCACGCGTATCTTCAAATCTTCGCCATCCCTGTACACGTGTTTCGGGGTATTTACCCCTCATCAGCAGGGATTAGGCTATCTTCTTATCTTCTGGGGTTGCTGCGTGCTGCCAAATATTACCAGGTATAGTACCACACAAAGGCGCGCAGGTGCGGGGTCCCGAGCTCGTCAGCTCAAAGCTCGAGGGAGCATAAACATTCACTAAATGGGGTCGCACACTGCTAATACACCAGCGGGATCGCCCCTAAGGACCATGGTAATTGTAGTACCGTTCTCTGCGATGCATCTTCTTTCGAATTCTCGCGTATCTTCAAATCTTCGCCATCCCTGTACACGTGTTTCGGGGTATTTACCCCTCATCAGCAGGGATTAGGCTATCTTCTTATCTTCTGGGGTTGCTGCGTGCTGCCAAATATTACCAGATATAGTACCACACAAAGGCGCGCAGGTGCGGGGTCCCGAGCTCGTCAGCTCAAAGCTCGAGGGAGCATAAACATTCACTAAATGGGGTCGCACACTGCTAACACACCAGCGGGATCGCCCCTAAGGACCATGGTAATTGTAGTACCGTTCTCTGCGATGCATCTTCTTTCGAATTCTCGCGTATCTTCAAATCTTCGCCATCCCTGTACACGTGTTTCGGGGTATTTACCCCTCATCAGCAGGGATTAGGCTATCTTCTAATCTTCTGGGGTTGCTGCATGCTGCCAAATATTACCAGGTATAGTACCACACAAAGGCGCGCAGGTGCGGGGTCCCGAGCTCGTCAGCTCAAAGCTCGAGGGAGCATAAACATTCACTAAATGGGGTCGCACACTGCTAATACACCAGCGGGATCGCCCCTAACGACCATGGTAATTGTAGTACCGTTCTCTGCGATGCATCTTCTTTCGAATTCTCGCGTATCTTCAAATCTTCGCCATCCCTGTACACATGTTTCGGGGTATTTACCCCTCATCAGCAGGGATTAGGCTATCTTCTTATCTTCTGGGGTTGCTGCGTGCTGCCAAATAATACCAGGTATAGTACCACACAAAGGCGCACAGGTGCGGAGTCCAGAGCTCGTCAGCTCAAAGCTCGAGGGAGCATAAACATTCACTAAATGGGGTCGCACACTGCTAATACACCAGCGGGATCGCCCCTAAGGACCATGGTAATTGTAGTACCGTTCTCTGCGATGCATCTTCTTTCGAATTCTCGCGTATCTTCAAATCTTCGCCATCCCTGTACACGTGTTTCGGGGTATTTAGCCCTCATCAGCAGGGATTAGGCTATCTTCTTATCTTCTGGGGTTGCTGTGTGCTGCAAAATATTACCAGGTATAGTACCACACAAAGGCGCGCAGGTGCAGGGTCCCGAGCTCGTCAGATCAAAGCTCGAGGGAGCATAAACATTCACTAAATGGGGTCGCACACTGCTAATACACCAGCGGGATCGCCCCGAAGGACCATGGTAATTGTAGTACCGTTTTCTGCGATGCATCTTCTTTCGAATTCTCGCGTATCTTCAAATCTTCGCCATCCCTGTACACGTGTTTCGGGGTATTTACCCTCATCAGCAGGGATTAGGCTATCTTCTTATCTTCTGGGGTTGCTGCGTGCTGCCAAATATTACCAGGTATAGTACCACATAAAGGCGCGCAGGTGCGGGGTCCCGAGCTCGTCAGCTCAAAGCTCGAGGGAGCATAAACATTCAATAAATGGGGTCGCACACTGCTAATACACCAGCGGGATCGCCCCTAAGGACCATGGTAATTGTAGTACCGTTCTCTGCGATGCATCTTCTTTCGAATTCACGCGTATCTTCAAATCTTCGCCATCCCTGTACACGTGTTTCGGGGTATTTACCCCTCATCAGCAGGGATTAGGCTATCTTCTTATCTTCTGGGGTTGCTGCGTGCTGCCAAATATTACCAGGTATAGTACCACACAAAGGCGCGCAGGTGCGGGGTCCCGAGCTCGTCAGCTCAAAGCTCGAGGGAGCATAAACATTCACTAAATGGGGTCGCACACTGCTAATACACCAGCGGGATCGCCCCTAAGGACCATGGTAATTGTAGTACCGTTCTATGCGATGCATCTTCTTTCGAATTCTCGCGTATCTTCAAATCTTCGCCATCCCTGTACACGTGTTTCGGGGTATTTACCCCTCATCAGCAGGGATTAGGCTATCTTCTTATCTTCTGGGGTTGCTGCGTGCTGCCAAATATTACCAGATATAGTACCACACAAAGGCGCGCAGGTGCGGGGTCCCGAGCTCGTCAGCTCAAAGCTCGAGGGAGCATAAACATTCACTAAATGGGGTCGCACACTGCTAACACACCAGCGGGATTGCCCCTAAGGACCATGGTAATTGTAGTACCGTTCTCTGCGATGCATCTTCTTTCGAATTCTCGCGTATCTTCAAATCTTCGCCATCCCTGTACACGTGTTTCGGGGTATTTACCCCTCATCAGCAGGGATTAGGCTATCTTCTTATCTTCTGGGGTTGCTGCATGCTGCCAAATATTACCAGGTATAGTACCACACAAAGGCGCGCAGGTGCGGGGTCCCGAGCTCGTCAGCTCAAAGCTCGAGGGAGCATAAACATTCACTAAATGGGGTCGCACACTGCTAATACACCAGCGGGATCGCCCCTAAGGACCATGGTAATTGTAGTACCGTTCTCTGCGATGCATCTTCTTTCGAATTCTCGCGTATCTTCAAATCTTCGCCATCCCTGTACACGTGTTTCGGGGTATTTACCCCTCATCAGCAGGGATTAGGCTATCTTCTTATCTTCTGGGGTTGCTGCGTGCTGCCAAATATTACCAGGTATAGTACCACACAAAGGCGCACAGGTGCGGAGTCCCGAGCTCGTCAGCTCAAAGCTCGAGGGAGCATAAACATTCACTAAATGGGGTCGCACACTGCTAATACACCAGCGGGATCGCCACTAAGGACCATGGTAATTGTAGTACCGTTCTCTGCGATGCATCTTCTTTCGAATTCTCGCGTATCTTCAAATCTTCGCCATCCCTGTACACGTGTTTCGGGGTATTTACCCCTCATCAGCAGGGATTAGGCTATCTTCTTATCTTCTGGGGTTGCTGCGTGCTGCCAAATATTACCAGGTATAGTACTACACAAAGGCGCGCAGGTGCAGGGTCCCGAGCTCGTCAGCTCAAAGCTCGAGGGAGCATAAACATTCACTAAATGGGGTCGCACACTGCTAATACACCAGCGGGATCGCCCCGAAGGACCATGGTAATTGTAGTACCGTTTTCTGCGATGCATCTTCTTTCGAATTCTCGCGTATCGTCAAATCTTCGCCATCCCTGTACACGTGTTTCGGGGTATTTACCCCTCATCAGCAGGGATTAGGCTATCTTCTTATCTTCTGGGGTTGCTGCGTGCTGCCAAATATTACCAGGTATAGTACCACATAAAGGCGCGCAGGTGCGGGGTCCCGAGCTCGTCAGCTCAAAGCTCGAGGGAGCATAAACATTCAATAAATGGGGTCGCACACTGCTAATACACCAGCGGGATCGCCCCTAAGGACCATGGTAATTGTAGTACCGTTCTCTGCGATGCATCTTCTTTCGAATTCTCGCGTATCTTCAAATCTTCGCCATCCCTGTACACGTGTTTCGGGGTATTTACCCCTCATCAGCAGGGATTAGGCTATCTTCTTATCTTCTGGGGTTGCTGCGTGCTGCCAAATATTACCAGGTATAGTACCACACAAAGGCGCGCAGGTGCGGGGTCCCGAGCTCGTCAGCTCAAAGCTCGAGGGAGCATAAACATACACTAAATGGGGTCGCACACTGCTAATACACCAGCGGGATCGCCCCTAAGGACCATGGTAATTGTAGTACCGTTCTCTGCGATGCATCTTCTTTCGAATTCTCGCGTATCTTCAAATCTTCGCCATCCCTGTACACGTGTTTCGGGGTATTTACCCCGAATCAGCAGGGATTAGGCTATCTTCTTATCTTCTGGGGTTGCTGCGTGCTGCCAAATATTACCAGGTATAGTACCACACAAAGGAGCGCAGGTGCGGGGTCCCGAGCTCGTCAGCTCAAAGCTCGAGGGAGCATAAACATTCACTAAATGGGGTCGCACACTGCTAATACACCAGTGGGATCGCCCCTAAGGACCATGGTAATTGTAGTACCGTTCTCTGCGATGCATCTTCTTTCGAATTCTCGCGTATCTTCAAATCTTTGCCATCCCTGTACACGTGTTTCGGGGTATTTACCCCTCATCAGCAGGGATTAGGCTATCTTCTTATCTTCTGGGGTTGCTGCGTGCTGCCAAATATTACCAGGTATAGTACCACACAAAGGCGCGCAGGTGCGGGGTCCCGAGCTCGTCAGCTCAAAGCTCGAGGGAGCATAAACATTCACTAAATGGGGTCGCACACTGCTAATACACCAGCGGGATCGCCCGTAAGGACCATGGTAATTGTAGTACTGTTCTCTGCGATGCATCTTCTTTCGAATTCTCGCGTATCTTCAAATCTTCGCCATCCCTGTACACGTGTTTCGGGGTATTTACCCCTCATCAGCAGGGATTAGGCTATCTTCTTATCTTTTGGGGTTCCTGCGTGCTGCCAAATATTACCAGGTATAGTACCACACAAAGGCGCGCAGGTGCAGGGTCCCGAGCTCGTCAGCTCAAAGCTAGAGGGAGCATAAACATTCACTAAATGGGGTCGCACACTGCTAATACACCAGCGGGATCGCCCCTAAGGACCATGGTAATTGTAGTACCGTTCTCTGCGATGCATCTTCTTTCGAATTCTCGCGTATCTTCAAATCTTCGCCATCCCTGAACACGTGTTTCGGGGTATTTACCCCTCATCAGCAGGTATTAGGCTATCTTCTTATCTTCTGGGGTTGCTGCGTGCTACCAAATATTACCAGGTATAGTACCACACAAAGGCGCGCAGGTACGGGGTCCCGAGCTCGTCAGCTCAAAGCTCGAGGGAGCATAAACATTCACTAAATGGGGTCGCACACTGCTAATACACCAGCGGGATCGCCCCTAAGGACCATGGTAATTGTAGTACCGTTCTCTGCGATGCATCTTCTTTCGAATTCTCGCGTATCTTCAAATCTTCGCCATCCCTGTACACGTGTTTCGGGGTATTTACCCCTCATCAGCAGGGATTAGGCTATCTTCTTATCTTCTGGGGTTGCTGCATGCTGCCAAGTATTACCAGGTATAGTACCACACAAAGGCGCGCAGGTGCGGGGTCCCGAGCTCGTCAGCTCAAAGCTCGAGGGAGCATAAACATTTACTAAATGGGGTCGCACACTGCTAATACACCAGCGGGATCGCCCCGAAGGACCATGGTAATTGTAGTACCGTTCTCTGCGATGCATCTTCTTTCGAATTCTCGCGTATCTTCAAATCTTCGCCATCCCTGTACACGTGTTTCGGCGTATTTACCCCTCATCAGCAGGGATTAGGCTATCTTCTTATCTTCTGGGGTTGCTGCGTGCTGCCAAATATTACCAGATATAGTACCACACAAAGGCGCGCAGGTGCGGGGTCCCGAGCTCGTCAGCTCAAAGCTCGAGGGAGCATAAACATTCACTAAATGGGGTCGCACACTGCTAGTACACCAGCGGGATCGCCCCTAAGGACCATGGTAATTGTAGTACCGTTCTCTGCGATGCATCTTCTTTCGAATTCTCGCATATCTACAAATCTTCGCCATCCCTGTACACGTGTTTCGGGGTATTTACCCCTCATCAGCAGGGATTAGGCTATCTTCTTATCTTCTGGGGTTGCTGCGTGCTGCCAAATATTACCAGGTATAGTACCACACAAAGGCGCGCAGGTGCGGGGTCCCGAGCTCGTCAGCTCAAAGCTCGAGGCAGCATAAACATTCACTAAATGGGGTCGCACACTGCTAATACACCAGCGGGATCGCCCCTAAGGACCATGGTAATTGTAGTACCGTTCTCTGCGATGCATCTTCTTTCGAATTCTCGCGTATCTTCAAATCTTCGCCATCCCTGTACACGTGTTTCGGGGTATTTACCCCTCATCAGCAGGGATTAGGCTATCTTCTTATCTTCTGGGGTTGCTGCGTGCTGCCAAATATTACCAGGTATAGTACCACACAAAGGCGCGCAGGTGCGGGGTCCCGAGCTCGTCAGCTCAAAGCTCGAGGGAGCATAAACATTCACTAAATAGGGTCGCACACTGCTAACACACCAGCGGGATCGCCCCTAAGGACCATGGTAATTGTAGTACCGTTCTCTGCGATGCATCTTCTTTCGAATTCTCGCGTATCTTCAAATCTTCGCCATCCCTGTACACGTGTTTCGGGGTATTTACCCCTCATCAGCAGGGATTAGGCTATCTTCTTATCTTCTGGGGTTGCTGCGTGCTGCCAAATATTACCAGGTATAGTACCACACAAAGGCGCGCAGGTGCGGGGTCCCGAGCTCGTCAGCTCAAAGCTCGAGGGAGCATAAACATTCACTAAATGGGGTCGCACACTGCTAATACACCAGCGGGATCGCCCCTAAGGACCATGGTAATCGTAGTACCGTTCTCTGCGATGCATCTTCTTTCGAATTCTCGCGTAGCTTCAAATCTTCGCCATCCCTGTACACGTGTTTCGGGGTATTTACCCCGAATCAGCAGGGATTAGGCTATCTTCTTATCTTCTGGGGTTGCTGCGTGCTGCCAAATATTACCAGGTATAGTACCACACAAAGGAGCGAAGGTGCGGGGTCCCGAGCTCGTCAGCTCAAAGCTCGAGGGGGCATAAACATTCACTAAATGGGGTCGCACACTGCTAATACACCAGTGGGATCGCCCCTAAGGACCATGGTAATTGTAGTACCGTTCTCTGCGATGCATCTTCTTTCGAATTCTCGCGTATCTTCAAATCTTTGCCATCCCTGTACACGTGTTTCGGGGTATTTACCCCTCATCAGCAGGGATTAGGCTATCTTCTTATCTTCTGGGGTTGCTGCGTGCTGCCAAATATTACCAGGTATAGTACCACACAAAGGCGCGCAGGTGCGGGGTCCCGAGCTCGTCAGCTCAAAGCTCGAGGGAGCATAAACATTCACTAAATGGGGTCGCACACTGCTAATACACCAGCGGGATCGCCCCTAAGGACCATGGTAATTGTAGTACAGTTCTCTGCGATGCATCTTCTTTCGAATTCACGCGTATCTTCAAATCTTCGCCATCCCTGTACACGTGTTTCGGGGTATTTACCACTCATCAGCAGGGATTAGGCTATCTTCTTATCTTCTGGGGTTGCTGCGTGCTGCCAAATATTACCAGGTATACAGGAATGTCCTTCCGGTACCCTAACAGGAACTGCTTTCCTCTCAAGGAACAAAGGCTTGGTGGAGAGCCACCATACGTGTTGATAGCTATCGACTAAATGTTTTGTTTTTCAAAGATAAATCCAAAAGTAGGACAGTGATGTTATTCATGGTTGTGGGGGTCATTATTTGTTTTTTATGTCTCTCTCACTGATGAGTGGAGAAAAGGATATCACACCCTCTGTCCTAATTCCGGCAGGTGGTGTTAAATCCGTCCTCTAGCAGTCAGAGGAAGCTTTCCATCGATGGAGTCAGCAGGAGCTCCATCAACAGGACGTTGATGGTCCTCCCACCCTAAAAAGAATGGACACGCCGTTATTTTGACAGAAAGTGTACTCTCATATTCGTGGAGTATCCTGACCACCTAACTAAAAATCACTGTTTTTCACAAGCCTACTGTTTTATTTTTTTTCATAAATAGAAATATAATCATACATTTGACAAAACAAGTAGAGCACATTTGCATTGTCTACTCAGGCCCATTACAGGTAAAATATATTCTCTCTGTGGGGATAAGGTAACAAACAAACAAACATGGGGCAGCCTGTATATAAGTGGAAAGTAAACATAGGTAAAGAGCTTTTCCATTAGACTGAAAGCAGGGGCAACCTGATGGTCTGGGACAGCTGTAAACTGGGCCATTGCCCGACAGATGGTCAATAAGAGTGAGCCATTGAAGTCAAATTTGTAGTCCATTTAAGCAAGTCTCCATTTCAGTTTCTCCAAGGCAATTAGTGCCCAGAGCTTACCTACCCATTCCTGCATCAAAGGAATAATGACAATGTTCATCTCAGTTCTAAGACGTGTTTTGCAGCCAATAGGATATTGGTGATTATTCTCCAGTCTATCTTAGACAGACCCAGCTTTTCCAAAGGTTTGAGACCCAAAATTATGGTTGCAGGGTTTGGCTTCAATAGGTATCCTATCACCCATCTGATGTAGCTGAGGATCTCTTTCCAAAACACTGTCAGCTTAAGGCACAACCACCACATGTGTATAACATCACTTTCCAGCCCGTAGGCCCTCCAGCATTACCTATTTGTGGAACCATACATCTGTTTCAATTTATTTGGAGTGATGTACCACAACATCATGAATTTTTACATTGATTCCCTGTTGCACGTGTTCTTACAAAGTGAGGGGAATGGGATGGTCAAGAACTCAGGACCACAGTTTCATGTAGGCCAATTCTGTGTCAGGACCTGTCCCACCCAAAAGTGCTTAAAATTAGAGATCAGACCGTTAGGACCTGTGTAGGTGGTGAATAATTTCTACCAACTCATTAGTGGGCATTTAGCTGCCACATTATTCTCTGGAGAGTGGGCCTAATTGAGAAGTTGGAGATAATGAAAATGCTAATATTCCTGAAGTGGAAAGTCATACTTGCATTGCAGGTAGTCTTTGCTACTTCCTCCCTGTAAAACATCATGCAGTGTGATCCTAATGTACAAATTGCCCTTCACAATTTATGTATTAAAATCTACATTGCCCTGCAGGGGTATAAAAGGGGACAGGGAAGTTGACAGTTTGTGACTTCTGGTGAGTGTATCCTAGATTTCAAAGGTGGGCTTCAGGATCTCAGGGAAATAACAAAACATGGGCCTTGCAAATTTAGGGGGCCAATGACTGGTCTATGAGGCCGACCCATAACTGCTGCATCCATGTGGCCCCAGTGGCATTCGGTCACATACAGCAATCATCTGAAGGAAATATAAAGTTGGCCTGCCGAGCACACAGTGAGTGGTTTTCTTTTTTCTTTTTTCCCCCTTGTAATCATCTGTCGACTGCCTCCACCCCATCCCACCACTCTTAACTGCACGGGCTTCTCCTGCATGACATATAGCACACATAACCAAACTTTTGAACCCCTCTCAGAATCTTATGCCCTTCTGTTCGTGTCTTAATGCATAGGCAATGTGTGGAAAAAGTGAACTTATCAAATGTTATAAATGTGTACCACAACTGGATACTATTACCCAATGTTACCACTAATGGAGGACATTGGATTAATTGTAGTACAAGATGTGAGGCCTGCACAAATATTAGATCAAAATTTCCCATTACTGGGAACCAAGCACCCCATTGTAGAGCTTGACTCTCTCAGGATAGCGAAGCAGAGCAGTCCAAGGCCTACTCAGGGGAAGTGGTGTGGGCTAGTAATCACCATTAGCTGGCATGCAAAAATAACACTCAATAAATGATTGTCTAGTCAGTGCTTTTTTGTAGAAAAGGAAAATTACATTTATTACACACACATTATAAAGGACTGTGCATTAGTTTATAAACATATACATAACGCAGATCAAAAAACCTTGTATTACATGATGAAATCACTTTGGACACACAGAGTGGCCCTGAAAATCACAATGCCCCCTCCATCTATACCAGACAACACATCACAATATACATATCACAAAAACATGCCTATTGGCTGTATCAAGGGTTCACACCATGTTACAAGAACAACTAACCTCATGTTAAAAACACCATCATTTTGTGTGTAAATGCAATAATTCATAATAACCATGTGCATATGCAATTATTAATGTCAATAAAGCATATCAACCTTGATCAATAATCACTGTCAACATTATAATATCAATAAAGTATTTTTAAAATGAGCATATGAACATATGTGCTTTTTTAATACTTCTAGGTCATATAAAATCTATCTCATCCAGCAAAGACATCGCCTTCAGCCACGCCACAGGACTCCACTGGACGGACCACAGCTGTGTCCACTTCACCTTCAAAAGAACGACGATCCACCACCACCAGCAACAGGTTGCCCGAAGAAGCTGGAACAAGATCACAGCCGACCAGCTCACCGCTTCTCTGAGCCAGCACCCTCCTGCCGGCTCAGCGAACCCCAGCCAGGCCGCCGACAACCTCACGAAGTGGATCAGCAACTGCGCGGACGAACTCGCCCCTCTGAGGACCCCGCCCAGCAGACCCGGAAGCAAGAAGGCCCCGTGGTTCACCGACGAACTCAAGAGCTCCAAGAAGAACTGCCGAGCCCTCGAGAAAGTATGGAGAAGGGAACCAACAATGGACAACATGACCACCCTCAAGCTCGCCACCCGGAAACACCACCAACTGATCCGCGCCACCAAGAAAAATGCATACAAGGACCGGCTGGACAACAACGCACACAACTGCAAGGAACTCTTCAACATCGTGAAAGAGCTCTCCAACCCC
The DNA here is from genome assembly GCF_964261635.1 of Lissotriton helveticus. NCBI lineage: Eukaryota > Metazoa > Chordata > Amphibia > Caudata > Salamandridae > Lissotriton > Lissotriton helveticus. Next base: position 1,704,723,465 of record NC_136063.1, on the reverse strand, counting down.
AACGCCGGAAACAACGACATCACCCCATCGCAAGACCTCTGCAACTCCCTCGCCTCCTACTTCCACAACAAGACCGCGGACATACACAACAGCTTCAGCATCCAACCGACGCACGCCACGACCACAGCAACGCCACCCACCACCACCCTCCGCGCCTGGACTCCGATCAGCACCGAAGACACCGTCCGCACAATGAACTCCGTCCACTCCGGATCTCCGACCGACCCCTGCCCTCACCACGTCTTCAACAAGGCCGACGCTGTCATCGCACCCCACCTGCGGGACATTATCAACACCTCCTTCGACACCGCCACCTTCCCTGAGAGCTGGAAGCACGCAGAACTCATCGCTCTACTCAAGAAACCTACAGCGGACCCCACCGAACTCAAGAATTACCGTCCCATCTCGCTCCTCCCGTTCCCGGCCAAAGTCATCGAGAAGACCGTCAACAAACAGCTGGCCGCCTTCCTCGAGACGAATGGATCCCTCGACCCCTCACAGTCTGGCTTCCGAGCCAACCACAGCACCGAGACCGCCCTCATCGCTGCCATTGATGACATCCGAGCCCTGATGGACAACGGAGAAACAGCGGCCCTCATCCTCCTGGACCTCTCCGCGGCATTCGACACTGTCTGCCACCGCACCCTAGTGCAGCGCCTCGGCAACGTCGGAATCCAGGAGAAGGCACTGGAATGGATCACCTCCTTCCTCGACGGAAGAACACAGAGAGTCCGCCTACCACCGTACAAGTCAGAGGCCACCGAAGTCATCTGCGGCGTCCCTCAAGGATCCTCGCTGAGTCCCACCCTCTTCAACGTCTACATGAGCCCCCTCGCGGCCATCGCACGCCAACACAACCTCAACATAATCTCCTACGCCGACGACACCCAGCTGATCCTCTCCCTGACCAACGACCCCGCCGCCGCCAGAGCCAACCTGCACGATGGGATGAAAGATGTAGCCGAGTGGATGACGACCAGCCGCCTGAAACTGAACTCAGACAAGACGGAGGTCCTCATCCTGGGCTCCTCGCCCTCCGCCTGGGACGACTCCTGGTGGCCCCCCGCCCTGGGCACCGCACCCAAACCGACAGACCACGCACGCAACCTGGGCTTCATCCTGGACTCCTCCCTCTCCATGACCAGACAAGTCAACGCCGTCTCCTCGTCATGCTTCAACATCCTGCGCATGCTACGGAAGATCTTCTGGTGGATCCCCACCGAGACCAGGAAGACTGTCACCCAGGCCCTCGTCACCAGCCGACTGGACTACGGCAACGCCCTCTACGCCGGAACCACCGCCAAGCTCCAGAAGAGACTCCAGCGGATCCAGAACGCCTCAGCCAGACTCATCCTCGACATCCCACGAAACAGCCACATCTCCGGACATCTGAGAGACCTGCACTGGCTCCCCGTCAACAAAAGAATAACCTTCCGTCTCCTCACCCACGCACACAAAGCCCTACACGATCAAGGCCCGAGCTACCTCAACAACCGAATCAACTTCTACGCTCCCAAGCGCCACCTCCGATCAACCAGCCACGCCCTCGCCGCCGTCCCCCGCATCCGAAGAGCAACAACAGGAGGAAGGTCCTTCTCCTACCTGGCCGCCAAGACCTGGAACTCCCGACCGACCGACCAGCGCCTGACCCAAGACCACCTCTCCTTCAGGAAGAAGCTCAAGACCTGGCTGTTCGAGCAGTAACGGCACCCCCCCCCCTCCTAGCGCCTTGAGACCCTACGGGTGAGTAGTGCGCTCTATAAATGTCTTTGATTGATTGATTGATTGATAAAATGCAACCATAAAAACAGCCTCGAGAGGGTCTAAATTTCAGATCACATAAAACACACCCATATAACCAACACCTAGAGGATGCTACACTCCATATTTTTCTTTATATCCCTGTAAGCCACAAAAACCCAACACAATGAGTGTACTATACTCCCAGCTGTACAGCAAAAGCACCAGACTTGGGAGTGTTTTAAAAAGGTATGAAAATCCTGGGGGGTGGGTCACAATTTTGGTTACACCAGAAACATAGGATCACTTTTCCATACTTAAGGGAAGATAGGGCTACTGCCATTTCTAAGGCTGTTGGTCGTTTCCCTCTCCTCCTGGAGCCAGTGCAGAAGTAAGAAAAGTAGGTAAATGAGCAAGCCCTGTAGGGCATTAGGGGGCACTCCAGCATGGAGAACAACAGATCTCCTACTGTTACAGGGGCCCTCAGCCTTCTTCATTTTCATTGACAGGACTCTCACACTGAGGGCAACCTGGGGAGCTCACTCTCATCTGCCTCTGCCAGCTCCACGCCCAGCCAGCATCCTGGACTTTTAGTGCGGGAGCCACCATAATGCTTCTCCCTGCCCCCTATATGTCAGCAGGGTGTTTCTTATGTGCTGGTGTCCACTCTTCCCAGACACTGATCTGAGGAGTGGGGTCGAAGCCACCGCTATTGGGGGGGTCGTGAAGCCGCTCCCCCTTACTCTTTGTGTTGACCTCCAGGGAAATAATGGCCCCCGGTGGCAAGAGTGTGAATGGGGAGTGGACCCCACACACACCACCATCCTTCAATTAATTAAATAATTCTTGCACCAACCCCTGGGCCTCGGCCCACCCTGGGATAGTGGAAAGGAGATCTGGTGTGATTTGATCCTAGCTGGGGGTCAAATGTCACAAACTTTTAAATGGCCAGCATTCTAGACTGGCAGTGTGGGAGCCACCAGAATGCTTCTACCTGCCTGCTCCATGTGGCATGGTGTTCGTTATGTTGTGACCACCCACTCTTCCCAGACACAGACATGAGGAGTGGGGTCGAGGCCATCACCATTGGAGGGTTAGGACAGCGATCCCTATTCCTCTTTGTGTTGACCCCCAAGGAGATAGAGGCCCCCTAGGGCAAGATTTAAAATGGGGAGGGGAACCCATGCACAACAGCTTCCTTTCAATTAATAAAGTAATTCTCACACCATGCCCTGTGCCTAAGCCCACCCTGGGATAATGAAAAGGAGATGTGGCGTGATTTGATCCTTGCTGGGGGTCAAATGTTACCAACTTTTAAAAGGCCATAACTCTGGTGCCGTTGAGCTGATTTGGACATCCTGGTCTCATTTTTCTCCTGGGTCTAGCCATCAGGAGCAGTTCCAGCAGGTCCCCTGGCCTAAAATGTGGTGTACCTTGCAGAGAGCTGGTTCCACTGGCTCCTTGCACCAGCTTTCCAACTGGTCTTTGTTTCTGGGTGCAGATGTTCAGATCTTTCCCCTGTCTTATTCTCAGGGGATATAAGGGCACCCACTGGTTCTGGTGTCATCTAGGGCAAAGACTTTCGTCTTCTTGGCATCAGGGGGTGGTATCCTTTGTTCCGTAGCAATTTGAAGTGCTTCTAATATGTTCTACTTGTGTAATTAAGTAAATTTTACTGTTTTCAGTTACTTAAAACTGTACCAATTTGTCAAGCATGAAAATAAAACACATGTTCATCTCACAAATGCATAGTAGAGCTATGTTATGTCATCATACAAACTTAGCTGTAATAATAATACCACGATACGGATGATACCACCGGGCTAAATTAAACCCTATCCTAATTCATTAAGAAACATCTTAGTAATCCACTGCTATTCAGGGATAACTATACACCGTGCAGTTTGTAAGAGCTTAAAGTAACTGTGCAGTTGTTGACAAAAAAATTGATAAAGTGCATAAGTGTCCAAAAAAACTGAGTAAAAAAACAGCGACTAATAACAGCAACTTAATAAAGTGCCACGTGCGATAGTAAGAATAAAAATGCCACTATTCATAAAAAAAACTCAAGAGAATGAAAAGAAATTGAGCAATCAAATAGTGATACTGCATTATCTAAAGAAAGCAATCTTATTAATTATCTTATAAGCACCAATCAAAACTTCAACATAGAGGCAGCTTAATAAAGTGCAGCTTTCAGTGGTAAGAATAGGAATGCCACTATCCATGTGAAGTACTAAAAGAGATAATAGTTAAAAATGTAAGCAGCAAAATGATGATATGGCATTATCCAACGGGAGTACTCTTTTTAATTTTCTTGTAAGCACCATTCAAAAACTTAAAAAAACCTAGGGGCATATAATCAAGAACGGCGTTAAAATGATCTCCACTTTAGCAGCAGCAAACTGCCGCAAAAGCGGCGATAATGGATTTGATAATATGCCCTTGAGAAAGCCAATAGAATTTCTTGTTCACACCAGAACATGGGCTTCTATGGGAATTCACAAGGGCATATTATCAAGCCCATTATTGCTGCTTTAGCGGCGGTTTCCTGACGCTAATGCGGCGATCATTTTACCGCCGTTCTTGATAATGTGCCTCTTTGCTTTTATCCGAAAACTCCTTATGGCCTTCAAGCCACTAGAGGGACACACAATTTTAGACAACAATTCTTGCTGATAGTCAGAGAGTCTGCAATTAATGGCAACAGATCCTTTCAAGCACACAGACAATTTTTGGAGGCATGTTCAGGGCCCAGGTCACCTGCGAATCGAAAAGTTCTATTAAGGCACTTGTGCAGGTCTGCTATTTTAGTTTTCTATCCTGCATCCTCAACCATATCAGTTCTCTGAGTGATCCACTCAGGGCTGCCTTTAGGTTGGCATAATAGCTGAGAAATCTAGCTTTTGCCAAGATTGATTGCTTATTGTAGCTGAATTCAAGTTGGATTTGAGAAGATGGAGTGGCACCTGTCAGCTGGAATATTGTCCTTTTATTACTGACATTTGGCATTTCTCGAGCCATGTTGCTAGACGGTACTTAAATATTAGCATGCTATACGTCAGCATTGGCAAGAGCTTGGCATCAACGACACAACAGATTGCCATTAAGTCTGGTCTTGCCATATTTTTTAACAATTTTTGAAAACGAATGTTAAGTGCTAAGAGATGTGCATGGTGTGAGCTGCGCTGATTAAAATGAATTCCCAAGTACTTCATACTCGATTCTTGCTCTAATTTCATGTGGCCTAAATAAAATCTGTTCTTGTTGATAATTTTAATTCCACAAACCGTTATTGTAGATTTTGAGGAGTTAATCAAGATCATGTTTTCATTACAGTAAATGGTCAGTGCTTCCAGGGATTGTTCCATCTTGACAGTCCCTATGGAACCCCACCCTTCCCAAGAACCCCAGGGGCTCGTGGTATTTTTACTCTGCCCCTTTTTTTTATTTTATGTTTTTTGTGGAACAAGATGGTGGCAAACACTTCCTGGTTTGAAGAGTTGGTAGCCAATCATATCTCAACATGAGATCAGGATGATTTGCGGAGCCTTTGCGTCCTTATATATACAAATTGGGATTTTGGTTAATAGCGCTAAAACATTTGAACAGCTGAACACCAAATCACAAAAAAGGCACTTCCCTGGACCAACATCTACCCTTCTGCCAAATTTGGTGTAATTCCATGCAGCACTTCAGGCTGTAGCTATGTCTAAAGTTCCTATGGGAATTAACATGGGAAAATGTTTTTTAACCCCCCCCCCCCATTTTTCTCAGCCCTCGCTTTACTGTTTGCCCCATAACTTTTCAGGCACAACAATAATCACCAGGGATTTTTTTGGGGGGGGGGGGGGATTTAGTGAAACTTCCTTAACCGGGGCCAAAGATATAGGCAAGTCAAAACACTTTTCCTATTAAAAAAGGGTCCTAACTATAACTATTTGTTGGTGATGTCGAGTAGGTAATATGTATATAACTTACTGGCAGTCATGTTTCCAAAAGCATGTTTTGACTTGCATATATCTTTGGCTCCAGTTGATGGATCTTCACAAAATATTCCACTAAAGTCCCTCTGTGCTTCTTGCTGTATATGGACGGTTTCTGGGCGATCTGTTGAGGGGGGCTGAGAAGAAGGGGGGTCAAAAAACGTGCATTTCTCATGTGACTTCCTATAGAAATTTTAAACGCTACCAGAGCTTGAACCACTGAACGGAATTACACCAATTGTGACAGAAAGGTTACTGTTGGACCAGAAAGTGACCTTTTTTTATACATTGCTGTTTTGGAAATAGTAGGGGAAATCGAAATTTGTATATCTAGGGACGTGGATCCTCCAAAGATCCGCAGTCCTTGTGCTCAAATCTGATTGGCTGCCAGCACTTCAACCCGGAAGTGATGGCAACCATCTTGGGACTCACCTTCACCTGAGTCCCACAAAAACAAATAAAAAAAAAGAGAAGTGGCAGGGTAGGAATGTCCTGACCCTCTAAGCCTCTTGAGGAGGGTCCCGCAGTGACCCCACAGTGCAGTCAAATCATTTTTTTAATGTTTTCGGCAAGAGACATGCAGGGAAAAGAAGCCTGCTCCTGTAAGGTTGAGCTCCTGTGTGGGCCAGGTCCTGTGGTCATAAGCAAATTTATAAAGGAGGGGTAACACAGGACCACAATTCAGGAGGGCCTCAAGAACTGGTTCTTCGAATGACCCCAATGGAGCTGCTCTCACCCACCGCCCAGCGCCTTGAGACCCTAACAGGTGAGTAGTGCACTTTACAACAACCTGATTGATTGATTGATTGACCCCCTCCTACGGTTTATGAAAGCCACTTCCTTGGAGCACTTTAAAATATGTGTATGAAGGGTCCGCCCGGGCCCTGATAGCGCCACCTCCAGGGGGCAAATGAAGTAGCCCACCTGCACTCCTGGTAACCGCCACCTCCCCGGGGCACTATAAAAATATATATGCGGGCAGGCCTGCTGAGCCCATCACCTCCCCCTGAACAAAACATAAAAAATGAATGTGGCTGCCCACATAGCCTCCCACTGTCCTGCGGACCTCCGTCTTCCCAGGGCAATTGATTGAATTTAAGGGGACCCCCAGGGATCACCACTTCCCCAGGGCTGGAATAAATTAATGTAGGTAGTCCATTGCTGACCCTTGGGCACCAGCACCTCCCCAGAGGTAAATTCTATGATGGAGTGGGCGCCTCATGGAGCCATTTATGACCCTAGGGACCACCACACCCCCCAGGCTTGTCCTGCTACCTCCTGTGGTGCCCAACCTTGGGAGGTAGCTACCCCCTTTTGTATCCCTTTGTTCGCCATAAGTTGGCAAGGTATGCTCAGACGAGAGTCCCTTGCTCACTTTGCCACGGAATTCAAGCAAGCCTGGCTGAAGACGGCTGAAATGCCAGAAACCGGTCCTTGGAAGCTTGTTTCCGCTCCAGGGAAGGCATGGCTTTTCAGTTCGGGCTGGGCTGTTCCCATGAGGCACAGGGTCAGACTGATTTGCATATGGCCATGTCTGAACTGGGGTGGCAGAGTGGGCTAAAGAACGGTGATGGATTAAACCCAGATCTGTTGACTGGGTGTGAGTGTTTGATTGGTTCAGATGCTCCGTCCATCACCACCCCCTTTTGTACCGCTTTGTTCGCCATAAGTTGGCAGGGTATGCTCAGACGTGAGTCCCTTGCTCACTTTGCCACTGGATTCAAGCAAGCCTGGCTGAAGACGGCTGAAATGCCAGGAACCGGTCCTAGGAAGCTTGTTTCCGGTCCAGGGAAGGCATGGCTTGGCAGTTCGGGCTGGACTGTTCCCATGAGGCACAGGGTCAGACTGATTTGCATATGGCCATGTCTGAACTGGAGTGGCAGAGTGGGCTAAAGAACGGTGATGGATTAAACCCAGATCTGTTGACTGGGTGTGAGTGTTTGATTGGTTCAGATGCTCCGTCCATCACCACCCCCTTTTGTACCGCTTTTTTCGCCATAAGTTGGCAGGGTATAGTCAGACGTGAGTCCCTTGCTCACTTTGCCACTGGATTCAAGCAAGCCTGGCTGAAGACGGCTGAAATACCAGAAACCGGTCCTAGGAAGCTTGTTTCCGGTCCAGGGAAGGCATGGCTTGGCAGTTCGGGCTGGACTGTTCCCATGAGGCACAGGGTCAGACTGATTTGCATATGGCCATGTCTGAACTGGGGTGGCAGAGTGGGCTAAAGAACGGTGATGGATTAAACCCAGATCTGTTGACTGGGTGTGAGTGTTTGATTGGTTCAGATGCTCCGTCCATCACCACCCCCTTTTGTACCGCTTTGTTCGCCATAAGTTGGCAGGGTATGCTCAGACGTGAGTCCCTTGCTCACTTTGCCACTGGATTCAAGCAAGCCTGGCTGAAGACGGCTGAAATACCAGAAACCGGTCCTAGGAAGCTTGTTTCCGGTCCAGGGAAGGCATGGCTTGGCAGTTCGGGCTGGACTGTTCCCATGAGGCACAGGGTCAGACTGATTTGCATATGGCCATGTCTGAACTGGGGTGGCAGAGTGGGCTAAAGAACGGTGATGGATTAAACCCAGATCTGTTGACTGGGTGTGAGTGTTTGATTGGTTCAGATGCTCCGTCCATCACCACCTCCTTTTGTACCGCTTTGTTCGCCATAAGTTGGCAGGGTATGCTCAGGCGTGAGTCCCTTGCTCACTTTGCCACTGGATTCAAGCAAGCCTGGCTGAAGACGGCTGAAATGCCAGAAACCAGTCCCAGGAAGCTTGTTTCCGGTCCAGGGAAGGCATGGCTTGGCAGTTCGGGCTGGACTGTTCCCATGAGGCACAGGGTCAGACTGATTTGCATATGGCCATGTCTGAACTGGGGTGGCAGAGTGGGCTAAAGAACGGTGATGGATTAAACCCAGATCTGTTGACTGGGTCACCACCCCCTTTTGTACCGCTTTCTTCGCCATAAGTTGGCAGGGTATGCTCAGACGTGAGTCCCTTGCTCACTTTGCCACTGGATTCAAGCAAGCCTGGCTGAAGACGGCTGAAATGCCAGAAACCGGTCCTAGGAAGCTTGTTTCCGGTCCAGGGAAGGCATGGCTTGGCAGTTCGGGCTGGACTGTTCCCATGAGGCACAGGTTCAGACTGATTTCCATATGGCCATGTCTGAACTGGGGTGGCAGAGTGGGCTAAAGAACGGTGATGGATTAAGCCCAGATCTGTTGACTGGGTGTGAGTGTTTGATTGGGTCAGATGCTCCGTCCATCACCACCCCCTTTTGTACCACCAAGCAAAAGCAAACATAACTCCACTTTCTCCAAGCTGGAGCTGTCAAACAGCTCTGGCTAGACGAAAGAGGAGTTTTCTTCTATTTCCCTGAACAAAAATATGAAACAAATGAAAAATTGCTCTGCCTGATAGAAAGCTTCCTTTTATCAGCTCAAGTTCTGTCAAAACAATGCTGGCTCTCGCAGGAGGTGGGGAGCTGGCTGGGACTGCGGGCCTTGAGGGTTCCCCACGCGGTCCATTGCACCCAGGTTTACTGGCCGGCCCAGGCCCCAAAATCGGACAGGGGAGAGGGGCCTCACAGCCCATAGTAAAAAGAAAAGCCCAACTTCTGTAAGGTACAAATTATTCAAGCATGTTTTCTCTGCAGTTCCGTCTTGTAAAGTTATCTATTGAAGACGCTCAAACAACATTATCAATACATTTGAGTGAGATTTAATCGGTTGAATATTCCAGTCTTTGCGTTTCAGTTCTAAGTATATGCCGATGCACGTTTTGGTGAAGACCACAATAATAGTCGCACCTACTTCAGGGCACACTTATGTTAAAAACCAAAACCGAAAAATGGTGGGGCAGGTCCAAGAGCTGGGTCACCTCAAATTCTAAAGTAATTAATTTTTGGTATAATTGAAGGACTAAGGAGTCAGAACATACAGGGGTCTGCATGGTAGAAACAATCTCCTTCAAGGAATCCACTACAACCTTATTTTCATAACGAACTTCAGAAAATTAATTTAATTTCATTATTATGGATCAATACAGTTTCAACAATGGTGACCATTATTTCTATGAACTCACTGAGTGTGAACCCGTGGTCAGCACTCAAGAGTGGCTTTAAAACGTAATTTGCTTTTTCATAAAGAGTGCTAACTTAACTGAAGGCTGGTGGTTACATCAGTGCTGGGAACTCATTGTACATTCATATTTTCAATTCAATGATAACTTTATTTCGGTCAGAGACCATAAAAGTGCAGATAAAATACATACAGAGCACAATTGATTAAAATAATAAATAGTGAGCAAATAATGTTGATCGTAAAAATTAATTAAACTGAGAGGTTATCATGAACCAAATAGCATGAGATTTAAAAATTGACCAGAGATGTTAACATTGGTATTACACAAAACATTTCCTTCTGCACCACAAACCATGTAAAAAACAGGATACAGCAAAGACTATGGGGGGGCGAGGTATCATACATTAGAACTCTACACGCCTGCACGCAGTGTCTGAAGCCCAAGTTCCTACATAGTGGGATCAACCAGCATTTTCTTATTGCTGCATATGCTGGGCAGAAGAACATAACATGGGGAACACCTTCTCACGTGTAATTACTTGCCGGGCAGGTTCCATTTTCTGTTTTAGCCCATTTCGAGGTAAATGCCCTGATAGGCAGGCAGCCATGCCTCAGTTGGGTATATTGTTTCCTCGCAAGAGGGGGTTGGATTATGTCTAGGAATTCCTCTAGTTGTGGGTCTGATTTTACTAGGAGGAACTCTACAGTCAGCCTGCCCTGGGTTGTTGATCGTTGTAGGGCAAGTAGATTTTTTTGCTTCAACAAGGTTAGCAGCTCCAACCTGGACATCCTCGGGCATCTCGACTCGGGGGTCTCCCAAAGCTGGGGCAAGCCTACCTGGGTGGTAAGGACCTTGATGTGGAGTAGCCAAGGGATATTTTTGTTTTTTATTTGTCCCCAAACCTCCGAGAATTCTTCTCTATAGGGGGCCAGTTCCGGTACTGACCAGAACCTCTTCCATTAGAGCAAGGGCCGAACAGTTGCCAGTTCCTCTATGGACTCCAGCCCCAGATCCAGTCGCAGGGGGGGTAAGTGGTGTGCTCTGTGGTAAGCCCACCAAATTCCTCATAAAGGACTGTTCGACCCTCAAAAGGCTGGATATGTTCTTATGTCCCCAAAGTTCGGCGCCATACATTGTGGCTGTTCTGGCCTGAAGTCCATAGATTTCAAGAACCCGGGCAACCGGTTTAAAATCTGATGTTCTATGAAGCTTGCTAATACCCCCTACTGTTTGCGTTAGTCTAAGTGCTGATTTAGTGATTTGGTGGCCCCAGTCAAAATCTTCCGTCAAGGTGATACCAAGATAGACGAAAGTTTTGACCCGTTCCAAAGGAATACTGTTCAGGACGGGATTTGGGCGGTTCTGCCTCGGGGGATTGAATATCATAAACTTGTTTTTTTCCAAGTTAACCTCCAATCCGCGTGAGGCACAAAACGTTGCAAACCCGTCCAAAGTGCGCTGGATGTCCGATGATGTTTTGGATAACAGCAAAGTGTAATCCGAAACCATCAGAGCGGGCACCCGCCCAGTGGCCAACCAAGGAGCATTGTTGTCCTTTACACCATTTAAGACGTCCACGAGGCCATTGATGTAGAGGCAGAATAACGTGGGAGCCAGGACGCACCCCTGTCGCACACCCTTGGAGACAGGGAAATGGGCTGAAAGATCACCATGTCTCCCACACCTAACTTGGGCATAATTGCCAACATGCAATCTAGTTAAGATGTTCAATAGATAGGGCGGGAGACCCAAATCTGCCAACACTTTCCACAGTTTTTCCCTGGGAACAAGATCAAAAGCGGCCCGCAGGTCCACAAAGACAAGGTATAGGCTGCCACCCTCCACTCTTGCAGTTTTCCAGAATAGGACCAGGAGCCGAAATATTTGATCCAAGGTCGAGATGCCTGACCTAAACCCGGCCTGCAGTGTAGTCAATATTTCATTTGCCTTTATCCACCCTAGGATCCTGTCCAGTATGATCCTACCCATTAGTTTTTGTGTTGTATCTATAAGGCTAATGGGCCTGTAATTTGATGGGGTTAGTGGACAACCCTTCTTGTAAATGGGGACGATCTCAGCTCCCAACCAGGTGTCTGGTGGTTCAAACCCCATGAGGACTGCATTAAACAAGATAACCAGGTATGGTGCCCATATTTTAGGTTGGGAACGAAATAGGTCCCCAGGCAATTTATCAAGGCCAGGGGCTTTATTGGGGAGGAGTCTTGCTATTGCAGACTCTACCTCCTTCCGGGTGATGGTCTCTGGCATTACAGGACGATACACGTCCTGGACGTCCTGGTGACCCGACCGCCGCCCCACGCCTGAGGCCCCCACCAGTCGATACTCATGGCGGGGGTCTGGGGCGGCGGGTGGAGGAGGACAAATCCAGCACCCCTGCTATGGCAGACTCTACCTCCCTCATGGCCATGGTCTCTGAGACTACAGAGTGGCTCTCGCCCAGAACACCCCAGTGATCCAACCACCGTCCCGTGCCTGAGGCCCCCACCAGTCGGTACTCATGGAGGGGGTCTGGGGCGGCGGGCGGAGGAGGCACCCTTGCTTCCCCCCGGGACAAATCCAACACCCTTGCTATTGCAGACTCCATCTCCCCCAGGGCGCTGATCTCTGGTGTTGGGGGGTTGCACTCGTGCGGAACATCCAGGTGGTCCAGCCATTGTCCCTCGGCCAAGGCCCACACCAATCGATACTCATGGAGGGGGTCTGGGTCATGGGCAAAGGGGGCACCACAGCTCCCTCCAGGGACAAGTCTATCATCCCTGGCGCACTATGCTCTTGGGAGGGTTTGAAACCTAGGCGAGGTACCTCTCTTCGCTCCAAGTTTGCATATAGTGCTCCAAAGTGTGCCTCCCACACTGAAGGCACGATAATCGGGGAAACGGCCTCACCTCCCCCATTTACACCTGAGCCAACAATGGCCCAGAATGACTTCGCATCCTTACAAAGGAGGGCAGATCTCAGCTCCTCTCACCTTGTTTCCTCCCAGTCCCTCTTTCCCCTGACAATTGCCTTTTTATAAAGCAATCGTGATAACCTAATTCCTACGCTATCTTTGGTTTTAATTTCCAAAAGGAGATCTTTTTTTGCTTTCCTGCAGGTGGCTTCATACCAGGGGTGTGTCCTAGCCCGATGTGGTTTGTTCCCTCCTTCCGGACAAAACACATCCCCCATTGCGAGAGCCAACTGCTTATGGATTTCCACAGGTTTACTGTGGGGGCCCAAATCTTCCATCTCAGTAATCAGGGGTACAGCAATCTGGTATATTTCAGCAAGCCTGCTGGGAGAGTCCTGGAAATGGGGCCATTTAACCCTACGCCTATTATTGGCTACCATAAGGGGCAAGATATCGGTGTTAGATTCGGCATCAGGGTTTGTCAACCCGAAGCTCCCTGGCTTAAGTGTTAAGACGAGGGCATTATGATCGCTATCTTGCCTCGTTAGGACCCTGAATTCCATCAATCTATCCCAGCATTTTACTTCCATCATTATATATTCAATGATGGAGGTATGCTCTGCCCTATTAAACGTAGCTGACCCCGGTCGATCAGGATCCGCAGAGACGTTGCAAGGGAGAGTGATTTTATTTGCAACACTAACGGGGTCCATGCCCTGACAGAAGGGATCTTAAGGTCGGGGATACGCCAGAACAGGTCCTCATCATCCTGTTCGCCCAACTCTGGGCTGACAAGAGGCTCGAACTGACAATTAAAATCACCACCAAGGACTATGATGATCGAAGGGTCAAGTGCCTGGGTGAAGTGTTTTAACACATTAATTGTGTCCGATCCCTGCCCATTCCTAACTGGTCTAGAATAGATATTTATTACGGCTACTTGGGGCATACTTTGAGGGTTCAATAGCACGCATTGGACATCTGGGGAACCAGTTGATATTTGGGCTGCCTGGACGCCCAGGTGCGCACCCACCCAGATTGATAGGCCGCCCAATGGTCTTCCTCTACCCGTAGTTGTTGCCAAGATGTCAAAGGTTGCATAACCTGGACTTACACTCTCCTCCAGTGCCCAAGTTTCCTGCATCAGGCAGATGTCATGTAATGCCATAAAAGAGCCCCAACCGGGCGTAAGCAATTTATATTTTAACTCGGCTACGTTCCAAGAGACGATTTTTATACTTCCATCGGCTGCCCCAGCTTTGGCTGGTGATTTCCCTTTTCCTATGGCAGGGCCGTTATCACTATTGGTAGTCCCTGACTGGATTTTTCCTTCCATTTTCTCCACGCTAGATACGGCCTCAGTGGGAGTACGAGCTCCCAACTGATGCACCATTTCCCCCTTTTCTCTCCTACCCTCCCCAATCAAAAGTTGGGGTACTATTGCATTTATGAGGGTAGTAGTTATATCATTTCCCTCCAATGCTATTTCAAATGTGGCTGATCTGCTGGTAGTGTTTGATGAGGAGTTCCCATTCCCAGGGCGTCAATCCACCTGTTCTAACACACTGAAACCTGTTTCTTTGAGGAAACAATGAAAGTGGAGGAATATATGAATGTGAGTCCTCCCAGGCTGCTATCCCCTTGCTGCATTCTACATGGATGGCTGCTTTGGCCCTCACCGTAATGGACGCTTTTAGTTAGGCCAATTCTCAACCTAGGAGTAGGATAGAAATATGACAGATGGAGAGGAAGGATTTGGGTATTGGAGCAGATGGAGGATATACTGCAGATATGTTCTACGGCGCTAGTATAAATGTATTACTACACAATTTCACTACACTAAAATGTATTACTACACAATTTCCTGTAATAGTTTTAGGTCCGCTCCCGATCCATTCTATTCTTCTAACAGAAAGTATTTCACCTGAAGCATTAGGGGGTGAAGGCCTATTGGCATTAAGCCAATGTATGCATTTATTTTTTAAGTCTGTATAATCTTCGCTTTTTCCCTGAGTTAGGGGAGGAACCCCCGCTAACACTACAACGTAAGGTAGAGATTCCGGGGGGAGATCAATGGTCGGCAACTCCAATGAGGTAGTGCATTTCCACTAGTTGAATTTAGTTGATCAGAGTGACTTCTCGCTGAATCAGGGACCCCCCTCACCATTCTGTTGTTTTCAGTTCCCGTTTTTCCATCCCTAGACGTAAGCAGTGTTTTACAAAACATAGGGGTAAGAGCCTGAGGGATTTCAGCAGGGATTTCTAGTAGCCTGAGGGATTTCAGCAGGAATAGTATTGCTGGGTGGGAGGCTAGCAGGGTCAGAAATGGATTCTGTAGTACTCGAAGCTGGTTGTGTGTCCGAGTTCCCAGTAACACTATTAGGCAGAGTGATCCTACCATGGGAAGTGGGCTTTAGAATGGCACCAGCCTCTCTGGAAACATGCTTCCCCAATGGACTGATAGACTGTGTTTTCCCTAAACCCATATTATTAAGGGTGGAAACTAATCTATCAAGCCTGGATACCAAGGGTTTAATATGTGTGCCAATAGTCTGCTCAATCAGAGCCTGGAAATCGGCAACAAGGTGGGTGACCCAGACCGGTGCACCCACAGAAGACAAGGGAGGGCCAGCAGTGACTGGTAGAGAATCATGTTTGGACGTGGTCCTTTTAAATATTTTTTTTTTTGGGCAACTTGGTTTTCTTACTTCTAGGACACGGTTTGGTAGTTACATTTGTTACAGAGCAAGGGGGGAACTAGGAGCCTGGAGGCTAACATTTACATCTATAGGAGCCTGGGCACAAGGCAACTCAGCAAAGGATGATGTTAGAAACGAACTAGAGTCAGGGGGATTAATTGTAACTGCTGAGTAGTCCCCCACTTGCTGTAGCGGAGGAACAGCAGGAGTAATTGATCATCTCCTCTCTGTGTTTTCTATTGCAGTTGCCACTGCCCCAATGGTTTTCTGGAGCATCTTGTCAATAGCCGTTAAGTTGGGAAGGGGTTGTGTTGTCGCAGCCTGATGCCTAGTCATGGGGCGAGAAGTAGCCGGCTTATGATTTTTGCCCGTATGACTCATTTTTTTTTTCACAATGGCAGGGGGGCTAATCCTTGTATACCCAATACTCCCTCCCAATGCAAGAAGGAGGAATTATATACAGATATGTCCACTTAATGATAGTTCCAGATAAAAGTACCTTTGTGTAATTGTCCACTCTTCACAGTTGTCCTTGCAAATGTTAGGGGGGAGGCCCGGCCCGGCCTCTTCTGGCCCCTGACGGCCACAGACGGCCCGCCCTTTGCCCGGGCTTCGCCCGGCTCGGCCCGCGGTGCGGGATTATGGGGCTGATTTAATACACCTGGGCAGGGCATGGCGGGAGGGCGTCTCTCTGCCCCGGTGACTGCTGGGCAGTGTAGTTCCCCCTATGCTGCTGCCAAAGTCCCCAAACTGCGAGCGTTTCCGGTGGAGCAGGAAACGTGAGAGGTGTGCAGGTGATCAAAAGGGGGAGCATGGTTCTCCTCCAGGTCGTGGCCCCCTCTGCTGCTCCAACAAGGTCTTCACAAATTTTGAGTGTTTCCCCGCGGAGCGGGGAACACGAGAGGTATTTATGGTTCACCTGGGCAGGGCGTGGCAGGAAGGCGTCTCTCTGCCCCGGTGACTGCTGGGCAGTGTAGTTCCCCCTCTGCTGCTGCCAAAGTCCCCAAACTGCGAGCGATTCCCACGGAGCGGGAAATGCGAGAGGTGTGCAGGTGATCAAAAGGGGGAGCATGGTTCTCCACCAGGTCGTGGCCCCCTCTGCTGCTCTAACAAGGTCTACACAATTTTCTAATGTTTCCCGCGGAGCGGGGAACACGAGAGGTATTTATGGTGCACCTGGGCAGGGCGTGGCAGGAGGGCGTCTCTCTGCCCCGGTGACTGCTGGGCAGTGTAGTTCCCCCTCTGCTGCTGCCAAAGTCCCTAAACTGCGAGCGATTCCCACGGAGCGGGAAACGCAAGAGGTGTGCAGGTGATCAAAAGGGGGAGCGTGGTTCTCCTCCAGGTCGTGGCCCCCTCTGCTGCTCCTACAAGGTCTACACAATTTTCGAGTGTTTCCCGCAGAGCGGGGAACACGAGAGGTATTTATGGTGCACCTGGGCAGGGCGTGGCGGGAGGGCGTCTCTCCGCCCCGGTGACTGCTGGGCAGTGTAGTTCCCCCTCTGCTGCTGCCAAAGTCCCCAAACTGCGAGCGATTCCCACGGAGCGGGAAACGCGAGAGGTGTGCAGGTGATCAAAAGGGGGAGCGTGGTTCTCCTCCAGGTCGTGGCCCCCTCTGCTGCTCCTACAAGGTCTACACAATTTTCGAGAGTTTCCCTCAGAGCGGGGAACACGAGAGGTATTTATGGTGCACCTGGGCAGGGCGTGGCGGGAGGGCGTCTCTCCGCCCCGGTGACTGCTGGGCAGTGTAGTTCCCCCTCTGCTGCTGCCAAAGTCCCCAAACTGCGAGCGTTTCCTGCAGAGCGGGAAACGCGAGAGGTGTGTGGGTGATCAAAAGGGGGGAGCGTGGTTCTCCTTCAGGTCGTGGCCCCCTCTGCTGCTCCAACAAGGTCTACACAATTTTCGAGTGTTTCCCCATATTTTCTAATGTATGCATGCATGTATATCCACTGCAAATACATTCACCTCACTGTTTAGATCAAGTACTCTGCTGAAAACGTAATCTTGGAAGAAACAAGCTGCAGATAAAAACATGTTTGCCCTTTGAGACTCACATACTCTGTACTTTGTTCTTTTGTCAATCCCTTGACCCTCGTTCTGGCTAAAGCACTGATAACACATTGAAGATCCTCTGCATTCTGATCAGCTGTTGGAGGTGGGCAAGGGTACCCACCGATCTTCTAAGTGGAAGGGCAGTGGGTTTGGTTGTCGTCACTTTCTTAGAAGACTCCACCACTGGAAAAACTACTTTATAATAAAAGTCGAATGAAAGGATTCAAAGGTTTCTTGTTCTCTTTTTCTCCCATGTTGATGAGAATGAAAGGCTAAAACATAAATCGTCTCTATAAACCCAGTGTCATTAATAAAGCATGGTTATGATAAATCCCGCCGACTGTGGCATAACACCCTTGAGACAACTCAGTTATATGCAGAATCATAATCAAGAAGCGATTATTAGTAATCCGTGAAATACATAACAAGGTGTTTGCTAAACATTGAAATGTTTAAAATAATGTGTTGTTTATTGGTGCAATGTAAGATGTGAATTAATATGCAAAATGTATATTGATTTCTATAAGAACTGACCTGCTCTTCTAAAGCCAAACACTTAGTTACACTTTCCAAATTCTCACGTACATTATCTAAAATCGATCACTCTCTTATGCTGTACATTATCAATATGTCTACGGAGGAAAGTATCTTTTAAGACAACAGGCATTAAAGTCTTACACTTTCAAAATCATATCAATGGTAAATAATAACCAAAAAATAAGACCATCTAACGCGACAACTGAAGCAATTCAAATTTTCAACACCATTAAAGAAAAATGTGAGCTTTATATTTTCAATTCATCCATACCTTTGTTTAGATGGTGCCTGTCTCAAGTCATGTAACACATTCAGCCAGATCATGATTCTGGGATTTGTTTATTTGATTTTATTGTATTCTATTGGCTTTAACACCCCCCCCCCCCAGCATGCCAAACACTATTTGCTACGAACAAAGTGCAGGGTAAATATGTCATGCATGAAATGCAGAAGTGAACGTGTAAAGATCTGTGATTTTCACGTGCCGAGTTGTCTGCACCTAATTGTGCAAACAAGTGCCTTGCAAAGCAGATCAATGTATATTAGCATTAGAAACAAAGGATGGAAACATTTGTCCGTTAGGTATACATCAATTAGGGATAGTTAGGGGAACCATCTGCACTGCCTGGCTAGACCTTTGGTACCATTGGCATTGCCCTTACTAACAATCATCGCATTGGTCGTAAATACTGCAGCAGAACAGAAGGTACACAGCACTAAAAACCTTTTGACGTTCTCTGGTTCCACTCGTTGTCCTTAACATAGGCCTGTAGCAGCAAGTAAGAGCCTGGTAATAGGGTTAAATGCTGGACATGTTGAGGTCCCTAGATGTTATTGGTATCAACATGCATTTGCTATCACTTCCATGATGTCCTGCACTTTAGGTAAATCATTAACCATGATCCACATTTGATATTAGTAATTTGCATTCTGGTGCAGCAGTCTGTTATCTGTAGTGAAAAACAACACTGCCCCCTTGAAAAGAAATACAACAGATTAGCCCACTTTAACTGTGTTGATTTGTGATCCGACAGCACCTCCATTTAAATTAGCACAATCCGAAAAAAGTAGAATTAACTAATCAGTTTATATAACCCCTAGATCAATAAGTACACATAGGCCCTTTCAGAGGAGTGCTATTGGAAGACGATTTTGGTGGAGCAGGATATTTTGTTTATGTACAGATGTCTGCCATGGGATGAGTGTATGCATTCAGGGGCTGGTAGAAACTCCAAAACCGTGTGAGCGATTTCTGCCATGGTGCATGCCAGGTTGCTGCTGTGGGTACATGACTAAATCACTCCCTGCGTAATTTAGCTGTGCTAAATCTAGAAGTACTACTGTATACAGTCATTAACATTACGACTTTGTTACCTCCAGATCCAGGCTACTGCACAAAACATGTGGAATAACCTGAGGTAAAAATGTTACTGCAAGTGTTTCATCTTTTATTTGTGACTTGGGCATTGTTTAAAAGCCCATCTGCCCTGTTTAGAGTGCATGGAGGCTTCAAATACGCTACAAGGGTCGGGCCATTTGCCGCCTTTTGGCAGACTGCTAGTATACGCTGAAATCTGAATACGGCCCTTAGAATCCACCAGAATGTGTTTGTGGTAATCATTCTCTGTATTTCTGTGATGTGATTCTAAAACATAGCATCAATGATGCAGAATGACAGCATTAGTATATATCTGTGCGAAGGACAACAGTGTGACCCAATCAGATTACCAAAAATATTTGACATAAAACCACTGTATCACAGCACTCTAATGTGGGTCGTGTAGCCACTTACTGTAACAACGGGTGCAAAAACCCCCCAAGATTTTAGGGGTTGCTTACGATGACGGTTAGACCACCACCAACAGCCTGTCAGTCTCACTGCCATTGTTTACATGTTTTCCTCCAGCCGTATTATAATGGTGGGCAAAAGAATGGCGGTCGGAAAACCCACCTGCCACACATCCGACCGGTTCCTTGAGCCCGCCAGTGCAGTGGAGGGCCTTGCATTCCCTACAATGGTGGTGGTGCCTACCAGGCACCGCCATAGGGGATTACCATGTCCCTTTCCACTCACCTGTTCATGGTGGATAACCCGTCACGAACAGGCAGGTGGAAAGGGTCTTTGGGGGCACGTAGCAGGCCCCCTTCCACCCTGGCCCTATGATGTGGGCACTAGGGCCCCCTACAGATACCTGCACCATGTGGCCGGCAACGCATGGGCCCTGCCATGTAGTGCAGGGATATATACGGTGTTCCTTTTTTGCATTGCGACCGGTGCTGCTGCCAGAAGCATCTGCCGCAATGCAAAATATGGGCATTGTGACCACCGTGGTGGCGGTCACACCCTAATGCCTACTGTGGCACTGTAGACAGCCTCTCGGCAGTCCAGTCTGCGACAGGGTAGCGGGCAGACGAAAGCCTGCCTGCCATCCTAATCGGGCCCAAAGTATTGGGTGTGGATGTTCAACTAATTATTTACCTGTGCTTTTGTATTATACTGTTTACAAATCTTATTTACACTCGTTTTGCAAGTGATAAATCTAGTTCACAGAACTGCACGGAAAAATATCATTACATGAGACATGCTGGTAACTGTGCGCAAGCACAGGAGTCATCGCTGTTAAGCTCATCTAATTGTCTACAGTGTAAACATGTTTTGAGAAAACATTAGGTCACAGCTCTATAATGCCAAGCTATTAGCTTTGTCAAAATTATTTTCAAATTGCAGATCACATGAGAACGCACACATCATGACACCTACGCATGGTATTTTTGCAATACGTTGTCTTTCAAACAAAACCTCTTCCAAGAAGCCTTCATACTTAGTGACACATGCCCAAGCAAGTTTTGTGGCTCATGTTCAGACGTGCTTCATGACTTATGCACATATGTGCATGGTCTCTCAAGCTCACATGTGCATCGTGACATGCACAAGTGAAGGGTGATTATTGCTCGTGACACAGTGCATACATTTTAGTTTACTATTCAAAAATGGCAGTCAACCAAAATAGAAAGGTAAATTGAAAGTGAAAAAATAGGAAAGTAAAGGTTCACACAGGCACTGATAAAGGTAGCGAGTGGCCTAGTAGCACATTGAAGCTTCCACACAGTCTTAAAAACGAATGAATAAATAAATAAATGAATTAAAAAAAATACATGTTAAATGGGAAGTGGGATGGGGAAAGGGACAGGGAGAATCAAAGAGTGTGGGAGAGGATTAAAGCAAGACACCAAGGGGAGGCAGTACACAACCACTTCCTACTGCTAAAGGGAACTACTTTGTGTGTACAAGTGCCATTTGTGTATGGAGCATGCCATAAAACAAAGTGCAGTCAGCCAATGGCTGAAATGATCTGATTGATTACCCGCGATGCCTGCTGGAGTGGGTTTAGAAAAAAGTGAATGACACAGCAATACACTGTATGAAGCCTCACTGAAAATCCCCAAAAATAGCTATGAGCCTAATGCATCAACATTAGGAATAGCGATGACTTAATTGCAATTTTCTGAGAATCAATATTCCTAAAGTATGTAACTCCAAGAGTTTCAATTAGCGATTCACAGGGGGTCGTAAATTGACCTACCTCATGAATATTAATGAGGGAGGTTGCTATTTGCGACCCATTAGGAATTGCTAAAATCATCGGAACGTGGAGTGCTGGGGTCAACAGACCACCATATCTGTGAATGCTTTTAAATAAAGCAATTTTTTGTAATGCAGCACATTTTCCGAAAGGAAAACGTGTTGCGTTTAAAAATGAGAAATCAAAAGTTTTCTTTTTATTTTTTAAGAGCAGGCAGTGGTCCTTGGGACTACTGCCTGCTCTGAAAAAAACATTCTCACTACCATTCTCAAAGGGGCAGAGGTCCCTTCTAGACCCCTTCCCGTTTGCAAATGGGTTACCATCTACTTGAAGTAGGTGGTAAAATGTGAATGTTTTGCAACCCCATTTCGGTGGTAAAACATTCATACATACTACTGAGATTTGGTATTACGAAGGGGTGCCCTAAGCACGTCCCTTTCTAATACCGTATCACAAACCCATTTTTCAATTCAGTAACAGATTACCAAATCACAAAATAGAGTTTGGTACATTGGAAATTGGCCTGTATGCAAACACAAAATAGTTTCATACATGTGGCCCTATATTCATAAGGTCTTGAGGAACACAAGACCTAAAAGCCATTGGTCTGGCAATGGCTGCCAGCCTGTATCATTTTGCTAATGCTTTTTGTTTGAAATGAGGGTCTCTAGTTGGCAGTGGTATGAACCCAGCCCAAAAAGGGACCTTTCCTTATAGTCAGGGTAGGGGAGCTACACACTCAAAATAACCGCTACTCACCCCCTTTGTGGCTTGGCATGAGCAGTCAGGCCTATTCCAGAAGCAATGTTTAAAGCATTTGTACATAGCGCACACAGTAAAAACACTACAGATGTACACCACACCTAGTTTAGAAAAATAAACAATCTGTATCTAAACAAAACAAGACCAAAATGACAAAAATCCAACATCCATAAAACAAAATATCCCTTTTAAAAGGTTTAATAAAAATTCAAAAGGAAAAACAGTCACAGAGAAGGGAAGAGTTGGAAAACACAGTGATGTGTCTGTTCTTGAGTGCCTCAGGAAGCAATATTTCAGTTCTGCAGCACGCCGGAGAAGTTTTGCATTGGTTCTGGACTGTAAGGAGAAACAACGCATCAAAATCTTAATACGGTTCTGTCTATGGGTGGTGCAGTGGAAACTTGATGGACTGGTGCAATGCATGTAAATCCGGAATCACTGGAGGTTGAGGCAGCGGCGCCAACTAGGTGCTGTGTTGATTTATTCAGCTGCAGACCGGTGATGCGTCAATTTGTTTAGCCACAATGCATGGCCTTTGTCAGAGTCAGTGTGGTGGTCTCGGACGTCGGGGACACCGTGCGCTGGACCCAGGCTGCAGTGGTTCCTCAGGCTGCAAACAGGTGCTGCATCAATTTTTTTAGCCACACGGTAGTGGTGCATAGAAACTTTCCTACATGGCAGTGCTGCATCAGAAAAACAGGCGCTGGAAGGGCAATGCATTGATTTATTTTTCTGTCTTTTCCAGAAGGAACAACCTCCAACAGCCCAGAAGTGGAATTGGCACCACTTGCCAGGTATAACTCCCAGCAGTGGAGTTCAGGGATGCTGCAGGTGAAGTCTTTGATGGACCTGAGATTTCCAACAGGAGGCAAGTAAACACAAGCCCTTGGAGAATCTTGGAAAAGCAGGATTCCAAAGCAAAGTTCAGTTCTTTCACTGTTCACAGACAGAAGCAGCAACTGCAGGCCAACCCAGCAGAGCAAGACAAAGCAAAGGGGCAGTACACCTCCTGACACCTCTTCATTTCCTATCCTTGGCAGAGACCTCAATCCAGAAGTTTTCTAAAAATGTTGGGTTACAGGTCCAATACATATACCTTTTTGGACTTTGAAGTAGGCACACTTCAAAGGAAATTCTTTGTTTTCCACAAGATCCTGCCTTGCCCTGCCTTGGCTCCAGACGCATCAATGGGGGGTGGAGCCAGCACTGTGTAAGGCCAGACACATCCCTATTCAAGTGTCAGTGACAACTCCTCCCCAGCTGCGGTCCGTGCAGGTAGGAACGGTGGGGCGGTAGGGCCCGATTGCGGGGGATTCAACCGATGACCATGTGGGAAAATTAAGTACATTTTTAATTTTCCCTCGTGGTCGTATGTTGAAATTCTCCCACCTGGCCCAACCGCTCTTACCTGCACAGGCCACGGCTGCTCCTCCCACCACTCTAGCTCAGAAGGCCCATCAGCTGGGTTATGGGTCATCAGGATATTCAGGGAACACCTCACCTCCTTTTGTGTGACTCTCTAGAGTGAATGCACAAACAACCCAGCTGTCAGTCTAAACAAGATGTTGATTCCACAGGCAGAGACACAGGATGATAAAGCAAGAAAATGCCCAGTCTCTAAAAGTGTTACAGCAAACTAATAATGGATGGAATGCTGACAATGCAAACATTCTCCCCCAGTCAAAAGATCTGCATTAAATCCATTGTTCTTTTGCCCACTACGCCAACCCAGTTCGTACCCAGCCATATGCAAATCAGTCTTGATCCTGTGACCCATGGGAACAGTCCAGATTGAACTGCCAGGCCAGGTCCTGCTGGGACCGCAAACAAGCATCCTGGGATCAGTTTCAGGGTATGTCACCCTTTTTCAGCCAGGCTAGCTTGAATGCAGTGGCATAGTGACCAAGGGATCCACGCCTGGGCATACCCATCCCACTTAGGGCGACAAGTGTTACAGCAAACACATGATGGACGGAATGCTGACAATGCAAACAATTTTCCCCCGTCAAAAGATCTGGGTTAAATCCATAGTTCTTTTGCCCACCACGCCACCCCAGTTTGGACGCAGCCATATGCAAATCAGTCTTGACCCTGTGCCCCATGGGAACAGTCAAGACCGAACTGCCAGGCCAGGTCCAAACTGGCAATAAAACGATGGACTTACACTCAGATCTCTATACTGGGGTGAATGTATGACATTGTTCCTCATTCTGTCCATCAATGTTTCTTTTTGCATTTGTCACCCAGAGTGGGACAGGTATGCCCAGAGGTGGGTCCCATGCTCTCCATGACACTGGAATCAAGCTATCCTGGCTGATGATGGCTGAAAGCCCGAGACCATTCCTAGGATGCTTGTTTTGAGTCCAGAGAGGACCTGCTCTGGCAGTTCGGGCTGGACTGTTCCCATTGGGCGCAGGGTCAAGACTGATTT
The DNA here is from genome assembly GCF_964261635.1 of Lissotriton helveticus. Lineage (NCBI taxonomy): Eukaryota > Metazoa > Chordata > Amphibia > Caudata > Salamandridae > Lissotriton > Lissotriton helveticus. The sequence goes on along the minus strand of NC_136063.1, from coordinate 1,704,698,688 downwards.
GCATATGGTTGGGTCCAAATTGGAATTGCATGGTGAGCAAAAACAATGAATTTAGGCCCATATCTCTGTACTGGGGTGAATGTATAACATTGTTCTGCATTCTGTCCATCAATTCTTCTTTTTGCACTTTCTAAAACTGGCATTTTCAAACGTACAATTTAAAAAACACATTTCCTAAATGATGTGTTTTTTAACCCTGAGCTCAGAGAGTCCAAACTCCAAATCTCTAGCTCTTCCCATTGAAAGTTACACTAGTAAAATGTTATGAGGTGGTGCCATTGATAACCTTTGGGAGAGTTAGTCCTTGCAATAGTGAAAAACTTAATTGGTTGCATTTCACTAGCAAGACATGTAAAATACACCAATACATGTGCTACCATTCACATACACTGCACCCTGCCCATAGGGGTACCCTGGGTGTACCTTAGAGGTACCTTACATGTAGTAAAAAGTAAGGTTGGGCCTTACAAGTGGTGCACTTGCCAGGTTGACATGGCAGTTAAAAACTGTACTCACAGACACTGCAATCGCAAGCCTGAGACATGTTTATAGGGCTACTCAAATGGGTGGCACAACCAGTGCTGCAGGCCCACTAGTAGCATTTGATTTACAGGCCAAGGGCACACACAGCGCACTTTACTAGGGACTTATCAGTAAATCAAATATGCCAATCATGGATAGCCAATCATAATCACTATTTACACAGGGAGCACTGGCACTTTAGCACTGATCAGCAAACTGACAAAGTACCCAGGGTACACAAACTAGCAAAAATTAATTGCAACATACAATCAAAAATGCAGGAGGAAGAGGTAAAAAGACAGGGGAAACCACACTAAGGCTGCCAGGTCCAATACTTTTTTGTAAATATTTATTTCAAATAGATAGAGAGGATTAAATAGATAGATAAATAGAGAGGCTAGCATAGATAGCTAATTTGAGGCTTGCATTGATAGATAGAGAGGTTTGCATAGATAGACAGAGAGATGTATATGAGTTGATAGAGAGCTTTGGTTAGATAGCAAAATAGAGATATATGGAGGGATGGACGGATGGATGGATGGATGGATGGATAGATGAATAGATAGATTTAGGATGCAATGGCACACCTTCAATTGGTGATATAATAATCAAATGCCTATATTAGCACAACATACAAGAGCACTAAAACTAAACTAGAAAAACACACAAGCTGGACATACAGATTAAATTGGTTACAAGTATAACCATAGTCCTCTATTAAAATACATAGCAGCATTACATACAGGGGTGCAGTTATAAATGCACTTAATTGTATGCATACTAAAAAGAGTATAGCTTTATAAAGAACAGTTTCAAATGGACACAATCTATATGCTGTGAAATAGCAGCAGTCAGATCAACATAGATTACTCCAAAATATATTTACAAAAGCATTAGTAGGAGACAAGAACAGATAAGATTAAATTAGTCCTGTGATCACATCAAGAATAACATAGAGAGCTGGTAGAAAGCACCCTTCTGTCACAAAGGCAACATTAAAGGGTTAATCAAATAAAAAAAAAACCACTGAAACTGAAGGGACTACCTTGAATGTGGATGTGCTCCATGATAAAGAGCGACATCTAGTCAATTGAGGGAAAGTTAGCCAGTGGCTAAATTAGGCTGGCCCATTGCTTAGTGCACCATGCTTTATGCTGTATCAAGTGAAAGCAAAGTGTGAATGGCACTACAAGAGACACTTGTGTATGTATGTGCTCTTTGTGAAAGATCACAAACACAGTCCATCGAAGTGAAGTTTGTCACTTTCTGAAGTGGGCTGATCCATTGCCCCATGCACCATGTTGTAGTGGTAAGAAGCAACATGTAAATGACAGAACATCAGACCAATGGATGTAGAGTACTGGCTGAAGGCCCCTTTATGCAAGTATATTATACGTATAACTTTATTCAAATCATGAGGTGTTTCCTAAAGCCAGGCTTAAAAAGGGTCTATTAAGTCGGCAGGGGAAAGGTACCACTCAACCAGTCAGATACTTTGAGACCAACATGCTCCTTATTGGTAGAAACACAAGAATAGAGATGAACGTCATCAAATCAATAGCAAACATCTGTGATAGACAACAAAGCCATCCAGTCAGAAGCAAGGCGCTGACCCAAAGCCCATTCTCAGTACATGTTTATGTATTGGAAATAATACTTCTTGCTACCTGACGGGTAATGCTCACTCTACCCTAGATTTAATAATGATGACAAGTTGACCATGAGCACATTTTTTGCAATGTTCTAAATGCTCTTCTCAATGAGGTCTTGAGTGGTATGTAAAGACCTATACCCGCCTGGAAGCATAGCATGCGTTTCGGATACAGCCAGTATTATGGAATAACATCGGGCAGGGCTGTGAATTCAACCTCTGTCCACCCCTACGAGACTGGTACTTTATAGTCAACTTTTATTTTGATTTATGGCCTACTCCAATGGGAATACCATTTTCCTTTTACTAAAATTAATATACCCTCCAGATTGAAATAGATCTACAAAATGTCAATATAAGCCTGGAAATAAATTGTTCAGTATACAATTCAAAATTATTTGACCTATATAGATCTGGGAAGATGTTATGATGATCTGTGATTCGAAAAAGTATATATATATATTGAGTCTAAAAGACAATTGTACATTATTAGTGACATTTCTGAGCAGGCTGAGCTTTGAAACGGAAATAATTAAGCGGTAGAGCCAGGAAGGCAAATTGTAAGACATTATACAATAATGCCTAACACTTACAGAATCATATTAATTGCAATTACCAACCTGAATCATATTGAAGTAGTTGGGATAATTGGACAATTAAAGATATTACGCAAATGGTTTGCATGAGATTGAAGGGAATTGGTGTTTGAAGGGCAGAGAGTGATTATTTTTTTCTGAATAATAAACGGAAGCCACAAAATGGCACTAGGAGATCCATGCACTTCTGTCTTCATTGCTGCGGCACAGGCAAAGGTACATTATGGTTATGCACTTGCTGGCACCTAATATATGTACTATCGCTTGGCTGTTTGACGTGTTTTCCAGAATAAATCAAGAGAATGACTACTTTGACCCTTGTGAGACAATTTTTCAATCTTGCTGAAGAACAGGACTGTTCCTGTTGCTTTTAATCTTGTATATTGTTTTGCGTCTATGTTTATAAGCTTTTTGTTGATTGGAACATGTTTAGAATACATGGCAAATGCGCACCAAATGACAAGGTGTCCTTTCCTTGTAATGCGAAGGATAAAAACTCTATCACCTTCCTGCACAAACGCATGAAAAGTAAAGTCTTTCTCAAGTAACGTTTGCCGGCTGCGTATTAAAATTTGATTAGGACAGGTCAGTTAGTACGCAAAACGTTTTCGACATTCTAGTTCAACTTGGCTGTGCAAACTTGCCACCCGTGGACGCCAAGAGTATTGTATCAGAAATCAGCAAGGACAGTTACCTTTCCATAGTTGTAAAGGTACGGTTATAGCGGTAAAATAGGTGTCCCAGAGGAACCCGCACAAAATAGAAGGAAGAGAACGCACACAAAGCTACAACTTTGTAAGTATCTACAAGCCTTAACAATTAATGTATTTCTCATTTAGTGGACCTACATTTGAACCGTTATAAGTCGAAAGTGTGACAAAAGCCTGGAAATTACTCAAATGTGCAATTTGTCTGGGGCGTTAGGGGAAGGTATTTATCTATATGCAAAATAGTCTCAAGGGAGGTTGACCACCTCCCTCCACGTCAATATGGACACCGTTTCCGGTGCTGGGCTTTTGTGTGGTAACCTAATCGATTCTGAGGTTTGTTGTCTTGTTTTGCTTGCATCCAACGAGTTAGACTAAAACACCTGACATCACTGATTTGCTGGTGAAATGTTCAGTTCTGAACAGCATATCATAAAGGGTACCCGCAAAATGCGATTCCTTAAATGCAATCGCAATTTGAGAATTCGCAAATACTTGGGAATTCTCAAATTGCGAGGGCCTTCACCATTCCAAAAGCAGATTTTTCGATCGCAAACGGCCGATTTCTGAGATTCGCACCGTTTGCGATCACAAAATCCTTTGATGCATGTGCCTGTAACTTCCTTGCTACACCTTATATCACTTTATCACAATTTTCATTGTAAAAGACATAACTACCACAATGTATTACATAACAAAAATCATAATTGAATAATCATTTCTGTTAGACTTGGCACCATTGGCGTGAGTCTCCCTTCCATTGTTTGCTGTTGCCTCCTGTGTTTTTGCTGGTCTAGATGCTAGTTGGACTAAAACACCTGACATCACTGATTTGCTGGTGAAATGTTCAGTTCTGAACAGCATTTCATAAAGGGTACCCTCCAGTCATAAAGATTAGACTTGGGAAAGGCCAAATACTGACCCAACCATATTACTTAAACATTAACTTCCTTGCTACACCTTATACCACTTTATCACAATTTTCAATGTAAAAGACATAACTACCACAATTTATTACATAACAAAAATCATAATTGAATAATCATTTCTGTTAGACTTGGCACCATTGGCGTGAGTCTCCCTTCCATTGTTTGCTGTTGCCTCCTGTGTTTTTGCTGGTCTAGATACTTCGGGCACTTTGCCACTGCTGTTCAGTGCCAAAGTGCAAGTACTCCCTGTAATTTTTTGTATGGATTAGTGATTCCATGATTGGTTATTTGATTTACCTGTCAGACCCTAGTACAGTGCACCATGTGTGTCCAGGGCCTATAAATCAAATGCTGCTGGTGGGCTTACAGCACTGATTGTTCCATCCACAGAAGCAGCTTGTAAAAGGTGGCTCAGTCCTGCCATTGCAGAGTCTATGTGCAGTCTGGGACTGCCATGTCGACTTGGCAAGTGCACACACTTGCCAGTCCCCAAACCTTCTCTTTTATGCATGTTAGTCACCCTAAGGTATGCCCAAGGTACCCATGTGGGCAGGGTGCATTGTATGTGAAAGGTAGGACATGCCCTGGTCTGTGTAGCATGTCCTGATAGTGAAATACTGCCAATTTTGTTTTTCACTTTTGCAAGGCTAAAGGTTCCCATACGCCAGAATGGGCAGTTTGTTTATAGCATCTTATACTCATAACTGACCAAGGGAACAAGATAGGAAAATTAAGTTTAGTATGTCTGAACTCAGAATGTCAAAGTGCATCTTTTAGTGTGGGTGATTTTAATATTCTGTGTTAGAAAATACCACTTTTAGAAAGTAGGTATTTTCTTGCCTAATCATCCAGTGTGCCTCTGCTAGGTTTGTGTATTGCATGTCTGGCTTGTGAGTGACAGGTTCTGGGAGAGGGCAGCGGCTCCGGCAGTCTGATTAGTCAGGGCTGGGCTGAATGGACCTCAGTTGAATTTAGAGTAGGGGGAGGACATTTCCTTTCACCTGCCTGGGCCAGGTCTGCTTTTAACACTGCTGTCTCCACCTCCTGCCGCCAGGAAACTGCACCAGAGAGGATAGAACAGGTTTTGGCTGGGTACAGACCCTCTCTGTTTTCAGAGAACAAAGGATTTATGTGTATAAAAAAAGTGGGACCCAGACCCCTGATCTTTAGATCACTTCTGGGAAATCAAGAGGAACCTTTGCCAAGGAGAAGAACTTGAGAAGCTGAAGGAAGATTACTGCCCCTATGCTGTTTGCTGTATGGGGTTGGCCTGCAGTGGTTCCTTGTTGCCAATGAAAGGAGAAAAGGACTTTGCTGTTTGCTTTGTCATCTTGAGGAAGAGTTCCAAGGCCTTGAAATTGAGCTTGCCTCCTGTCTGAAGTCTCAGGGACATAAAGACTTCACCACCAGCTCCCCTGAATTTCCTTGCTGGGAAATCCAACCTGCAAAGTGGTGCCTGATGCTGTTTAGGACCTCTAGAGACTGTTTGTTGTTGGGAGCTGGAAGATCGATGCAACGAGGAAGAAGCGTGTCACATCCGCACTGATTCCTGATGCATCGACGACTCACGGAGAAGACGCATGCCGCATCCGCACCTGGTCCTGACGCATTGCTGAGCCACGGAGAAGAAACGCGCCACATCCAGACCGAGTCCCGATGTATCACCGAGAAAACCGTTGCAGCACCTGCAGTGCGGCTCTAAAAGTTTACGCATTGTCATGATCGTCTCATCGCATGGAGCCTCCATTTTGTTGCATCGCACTGGATCGTTGCCAGGCATCAGGGTGCCATCTTGTTGCATCTTAACCGGAACGCAGTAAGAAACAGACAGATCTCCTCCTCTCTGGTAAGGAACAGACCCATTGCCTCACCAGCACCGCAGTAAGGAACATATGCATCCCCTCCCCCGAAGCAAGGAACTGACGCTTCACCTTCCCTGCGACCCTTTTGTTTATTTTGCATGACTCATCTAAGGTACTTTGTGGGCAAAGTGTTGCGTTTACAACTTGCATTTAACTGAACTATTTCTACCATTGAACAGCCTTATTTTTGATTCTGTATTGTGGATTTTTGCCATTTGGTCTTGTTTAGATAAAGAGACTTATTTATCTGAACTGGTGTGGTGTCCATTTGTAGTATTTTCACTGTATTACTGAATGTGTTTACAAATGCTTTACACACTGCCTCTGATATAAGCCTGTCTGCTCATGCCAAGCTATCAAGGGGGTAAGCAAGGGGTTATTTTAGGAGTTTATCCCCCTCTCCCTGACTAGAAGCAAGGATCCCTATTTGGACAAAGGTGCAAACCATTGCCAACTAGAGACCCTCATTTCTAACAATTTCCTATACAATAAAATGCATTGTTAATTCTCTACAAACTCATGCCCAGTCATGCAACCCGCTAGGATTTTCTTCACAACCGAATCCGGAGATCACTTTTTTCTTTCCACAATTGGTGTCTCATAGATAGAGAATTCAACAAAGGATCAACACATGTTTCAGTGGAATAAAAGATTGCTGCCTGCCTTCTTCAGTGACTGAACCAGTATATCCAATGTTCATCATAAGTGGGTTTGTTCTAAATAGAAACAAAAAATGCTACATGTAAGGGTCAGTAAACAAAATGAAATATAAATACATTATACAACCACCCTAATAATTGCAGGGACGAGATTCAAACCCACTAGGTCATCTGTTATGCATAATTATTTTATGGCTACCATCACCTTCTTGTTGCTATTTAAAATCCAAAACCAATGACACCACGGTGTTCAATGCATGTCCAACGTTTATAAAAATCGGTTATCCCCATAATGTGAGCCATAGCATGGCTATAAAAGACAAAGCATGTCCCCAGTTCATATATTGCAACTGTTGAGTGCAGCAATGACAGGTGCAGGTTAGCGCAGTGGGGCTTGGAGTCGACAGATGACGGAATAGGATTTATTTATTTATTTAATTTTCTCTATTCTGTCATCTGTTGACTTCCCCCCTCCTCCCACCCTGCCCCACCGTGCTTACCTGCATCAGCCGCTCCTGCTGTAGTGCATGCTTTTTAAACATTCTAGCTCAGATCTATTCCCTACCTCTCTCTCCCAGTACTTGCTTGCTCACTCTACTGGTCGCCACCTTCTCATTTAGGCTACAGTATTAGTATATCAATGCCGAGTGGGTTCTGCTGAGAAGTATACCTAAACAGAAAAGTACCACAGAAATCAGATATCTTTCACATTAAGGGCCACGTGTACTAATGTTTGAAATTGCGAGTTCCCAATTGCGATTCTATGTGAATCGCAATTAGTAAAACACAATTTCAAATGATTGGGATTTCCAGTGGGCGACATATAGACCTACCTCATTAATATTCATGAGATTGGTCGCAGTTTGCGACCCATTGGGAATTTCTAAAAACACTGGGATGGTTGCCTGCTGGGGACAGCAAACCACCATGCCTGTATTTGCTTTCAAATAAAGCAACATTTCCTTTTTAAATGCAGCCTGGTTATGCAAAGCAAAACAGTATGCGTTTCAGAAGAAAAATGAGAGGTTTCAGTTTAACTTTTTTATAAGTAGGCAGTGGTCTATGGGACCACTGCCTGCTCTTTAAACTTGTTTTCGCATGCATTCACAAAGGTGAAGGGGTCCCCTGGGGACTCCTCCCAATTTGCATCTGGGTTACCACCAAATTGAATTTGGTGGTAAAAAGCAAGAGTTTTGTGAAAAACATTCATACATACCCTTGTGATTCGGAATTAATACACCCTTTCCTAATACCTAATAACTAGAAATAGTTCAATGCAAGTTGTAAATGCAACACTTTGCCCACAAAGTACCTTAGATGCGTCATGCAAAATAAACTAAAGGGTCGCAGGGAAGGTAATGCGTCAGTTCCTTGCTTCGGGCGAGGCGATCCTTCTATTCCATACAGCAGTGCTGGGGAGGTGATGCGTCTGTTCCTTACCGGAGAGAGGAGGGGATGTGTCTGTTTCTTACTGCGTTCGGTTACGATGCGACAAGATGGCGCACTGATGCATGGCAAAGATTCGGTGCAATGCGACAAAATGGAGGCTCCATGCGATGCGACGATCCGGACGATGCGTGAACTTTTACAGCCACACAGCAGGTGCTGCTCTGCTGTGTTGGCCTGCTGCGTCTTGCCTGCGAGTAAGAAGGACTTGACCTGTTGTCTACATCCTTGAACCTAAGTTTCTTCAAGGGCTTGGTGGCTTGCCTCCTGTTCTCTGATGTCTCAGGGTCACAAAAGACTTCTTGCAAACTTGCTGGCACCGCTGGAATCTGACATCTGTGAGTCCCACCCTTGCCTGAGGTACCCGCCTCCAATCCTGAGCCTCAGAAGTGGGGTCTGTATATGTTTTCTGCAAACATCAACACAGTGACCCCTATCCACCAATCACAACCAACACAATGTCCTCCGACGCCATTGCAGTGGCAATTAGGGAATGATGCAGGTCCCAACTGTGACGTTCGATGATGATACAGTGCTGATCTGGAGATGCTACTGGGAGGCTCGATTCTGACGCAGCACCGAACCTGCTACACTGACTGCAAGGCTCAACTCCAATGCATCGACCTGACTGTGGGAATCGGAACAGATGCATTGAGTCTTCAACTTCGTCACTTGCTCCATACCAAGCTACTTTTTCAGCGGGCCCTGAGTGGGTTCTGTAGTCAGCCTGTCCTCTATCATCCTGAACTTTCGATTGACCCCGTTTTAGTGCAATCTCAAGTAATCTTTTAGTGCTATTGACTTCTAAGCACTGTTTTTGGATGTAATCTTTATAAACTCATATCTCGCCTTCTACTTATTGGATATTTGTTGTTTTGGTCTTGTTTTACTCAAATAGAAGTCCTCTATTTGGCTAAATTGATGTGATATTCTTTTTATGGTGCTTTAAAAATGTTACTGTCATTTAAGTGTTGTGCAAACATGTACAGGATAATTTAGGGTGTGTTGTGACTTACCTTGACTTGGGCTGTTGTTCCTGCTTGAACAGGTTGCATGCCTCTGCCAACTAGAGACCCAATTTCTAACATTGGTGATCAGCGGAGGGATGGGACTTGCATTTGTAAAGTAAATTTGGTGTACACTCATATACACATCTAGACAAATTCAAGTCAATTGTCTATGATCCCCATTGGTATTTTTTCCTACTCTATTCAATTGGCATTTTTGTTTTCGATTCTCTCTGATTGGCATTTTTGCTTTTTCTTAAAATCATGTCTCTGATTGATAGTTCTGCATCTGAACCTGCAAGAATGGAGTTTGAGCTGGCCAGAATTGAGGGCTACACTGTCGTCCAGCTCAAGGATTTCTGCAAGGATTTTGGGCTTCATGTAAAGATCACCACCACAAAGGTAGAGCAGCAAAAGGCACTGAAAGCATGGTCAGAAGCCCATGCTGCATTACATGAGACCCCAGAGGAGGGAGAGGAAGAGCTGGATGAGGAGGATGATTTGGATCAGTGTCTGAGAGGCGGCCTTCGGAGGAAGAGGACAACTTACTTCCAGGAAAAGGGTGGTTCCTTCCAGGGCAGGGAGCAGTGTGTCATCCAAAAGACCTGTCTCCTGAGGAGCTAGAGGACAGGAGGGAGAAGATAACATACAAATTGGAGCTGGCTAAGCTCAAATCAGAGAAGGAGAAGATCTTAGTGGCGACTAAGCTAGTATTGGAGATGGAGGAGAGACAAAACAGATAGTCTATTGAGGAGAACAAAATTATGTTGGCTCAGGGGCAGAGCCTGGGAGACCCAAACATCAAATCCAGGCAGGTGGAGTCCAGCAGTGATGGTGGCCATATTTCTTCTGTGTCTTCTAACAGAAGTGTCCATATAACTAAGGGTCTGGTGTCTGGTGTTTTGCGGGAGATGAGATAGGCAGATCGTTTGAGGCCTACATATTTGCATTCCAAATACACAAAGTCCCTGAGGTAGATTTGGGGGCTAGTCTTTGGAGACATACCACTAGTGAGGGTGGGATGGACACTTTAATGGAGTGACAGGATGAGGTATCCCCTAATGACGGAGGTCCTAATCAGAAAGTTTGAATTGACTGCAGAGCTATATATAGACAGTAGACCTTTAATGGACTGGTTGTCTAAATAAATGACAGATTTATTCTTTAAGTATGCAGACAGAAATTCAGGGATAGTCAGACTATTTCCCAATAGACCTGAGTGGATTGTCTGGATTCTTTTTGCAAGGCACTGGATGGTTGTGGGAAGGGCATTGAGGTAAAAGATTATCAGAGGCTGTATACTTTATTTGCAACAGATCATATGTTCAGTCTTTGCTTTCCAGCCAACACCCTATTTGATAGCAAGCTTACTGACCACAGAGAGCTTGCTAAGGAGGTGGACTGCTGGGTCAGCATCAGGGTCCACAAGAAGGTATTTGGGGATCACAACAAAGGTGGGCAGGGCCCTCACCAGAAGAAGGAGGGGTGGGACAAGATTAATCTCCAAAGGGCCCAAAACAAGTTATGTGGGCCAGGGTTCCCTTCCCTCTGTTGATAAAAAAAGAAAACGTTCCCTGAGAATAGATCTGCACAGAAGGCTCCCATTAAGTACTTTGAGTGGCAATAGGAAGGGCTACAGAGGGGATGCCAAGTGTTCCAAGAGGTAGCTAAGTTACTGCGGTAGGTTGGATTAGCGCTTGAGGAGGTTATTGCCCAACATACCTTTTGTGGGAGTGTAGAATTGACCTTAGTGTCCCTGGGTGATGGAACATGGTACAGAGAGCCCCGATGCCTGACAATACTAAAAAGTACAGTCAGTAAGTGTCCATCAATAGGCATAGGTTGGAGGCTCTGAGAGATACAGGAGCCAGCATGACAACCTTGAGCTGTTATCTGGTGTCTTACAAGTAGGTAGTCCCTAATACATTCCACTAAGTTGTTGCTGCTGACATCCATGAGAGCCACTATCCTGTAACTCTGGTTCCCTCTGAGTGGGGGGATGTGCAGGTTTGCTGAAGGCAACTGTGGGTTTGTCCATGCCTGTGGATTGTCTGCTGGGCAACAATCTGGAACATACCATCTGGTAGGACGTGGCACTCAGGTTACACTTGGAGATGATGCTGTTGCCTGAGTGGGTATGCCCGACCACGCGGTCCATGGCAGCTTGTGGGGGTGGTCAGAAGGACCTGGAGCCTAGAAGAGGGGCACAGGTACCTGCAAAAAAGAGGACCGGCAAGGGAAACCTGCTCCTGAAAGTCCCATGGTCTGGGAGGAGACAGAACCTGAGGAGGATGGCCGGGTACCTACAGGGGAAGATGTGGCTGCACTGGGGAATCTGCCTGAGCTGACCAACTGGCAGCAGGAAGGGGATCCCCCCGAGGGAAGAATTCAGCAAGGAGCAGAAAGAATGCCCTACTCTTCAGCATCTTCGGCAGCAGGCTGAGGCCCAGGCACTTGGTGATGACTCTGGACAGCTAATGGGAGAATGATCTTCGGTATAGTGATCCTAAGGTTTCTGAGCATAGTGCAACACATTTGTTGGTGGTACCCCAGTGCTTAAGTACCTTCCTACAGGGTATGGCTCATGATGTAACATCACAAAAAAAAATGATGGATGGAGTGCTGAAACATTTCAAACACTGACCCCCAGTTACAGATCTGAGTTTAATCCACCGTTATTTTGATCACCACAATACCCCAGTTAGGACCTAGCCATATACAAATCAGTCTTAACCCTGCTCCCCATAGGATAGTCCATACCGAACTGCCAAGCCAGGTCCTTCCTGGCCTGGAAGCAAGCATCCTACGAACAACCCCTCATCATCCAGGCTATCTAGAATCAAGTTCTGGAGCAAGTAAAAGACTCATGTCTGTGCATACCCTTAGCCACTTAGGACGCACACAGAAACATCACAAAATAAAATGATGGACGGAGTGTAGAAACTTTTTTTGACTCACCCCCAGTCAAAGATATGGGTTTAATCCATCATTACTTTTCTCTCCATTTCACTCTAGTTTGTACCAAACCATATACAAATCAGTCTTGACCATGCTCCCCATGGGAACAGTCCTGCTTGAACTGCCAAGCCAGGTCCTCCCTGCATTGGAAACAAGCATCCTGAGACAGGTTTCAGGGAATAGCCCATCATCAGCCAGGATAGCTTGAATCCAGTGATGCAGCGAGCAAGTGACACAGGTCTGGGAATACTTTTAGCCACCAGGGGCACAAAGCAATATCACAAAATAAAATGATGAATGGAGTGTTGAAACTTTTCAAACACTCATCCCCAGTCAGAGATCAGGATTTAATCCATTGTTATTTTGCTCACCAAGTCACCACAGTTTCGACCCAGCATTTACAAATCAGTTTTTACCATTCTACCAATGAGAATAGTCCAGCTCGAACTGTCAAGCCAAGCCCCCGCGGACCAGAAACAAGCATTCCGAGACTGGTTTTGGGCATTCACCCTGAGACCCAGGCAGCTGGTGACGCCTCTAGACAGTTCCTGATCTACTGGGAGAATGATCTCCTGTATAGTGAGCCTAAGGTTCCTGAGCATGGTGCAATACATGTGTAGGTGGTACCCCAGTGCTTCTGGACCTTCCTACTGGGTCTGGCTCATGATATGCCACTTGCAGATCATTTGGGGCAATATAAGAGCTTTGACAGGATTGTTGTTCATTTTTATTGGCCACAAATGAAGAAGGCCTTAGATGTGTTCTTTATTGTCCCGCCCAGCTGCCACATGAGCAGCTGGTCAGGGGGGAAGGTCAAGGCACCCTGCAACCTTTCCCTGTCATTAGCACCCCTTTTGACGGAGGTTGGCATCAACATTGTGGGGCCTCTGGATCCCAAGACAGCCATTGGCAACATATTCAATCTGGTCTCTGTGAACCATATCACCCGGTAACCAGAAGCTATCCCTCTGATAACAGTGTCTGCACCCGTCGTGGCTTCCATTAGAGTAAATAGAAACTGCTGGAGATTAGTATGGTCAAGTTGCAAACAAGGAAATAACATTCTGTCTCAGAGCTGACACGTTGAAGTAAGGATTAACAAAGAAAGAAAAAGTTATTTTAGGAATCGAAATTTGAGAACATGATGAACTTACCTGAACATTCCTTCCACAGGATCATGAAAGTACACCTAAGAGAATATGAGAAGGAAAATATGTGTTAAATTAAATTCTATATGATGAAAAGAGTGTTTACACGATAAGGAAGAAAACAACATGGTTATCATAATAAACTCTACTATATTGAGAAGCATTATAAAGACTATTAATTTTCAGAAGAGGAGCTAAGGTCTTAGTTTTTCCTGGTACGTTTATTGTTATGATGGTATAAGAATCTATAATGCATGTGATATAGAAGGCATAGATTTATAGGTTTAATCCTAGTATATGGTTTATGTAATTAGTTTCTTTTAGAGTACACGAAAGTGAATACAGCATACATATATTTATATATACATTAAGACTGAGGAGGTAACATACTGAGCGAAAGCAGAAACCAGAAGACTTAAGGTAGCCTCATCTTTTCCCTATCTCCTTCCACTCCTCAGAGCATTCCTGGTTTCCAGTTAATTGGAATCCAGAAAAGGTTCTGGGAAGGGCACTGGGACCAGTCATCTTTCTGCTCCTTCGCAAGCTGAAAGGTAAGCTTAATCTTAACAGCCCTTTTGAACTTTTATATGGACACTCAGTGAGATGACCTCTCAGTTTGGGTAAGGAAGGCTGGGAGCAAGAAGCCACCCCAGGATGTAGTTAGATACATTCTGGTATTACACAACCAGACAGACCGCTTCAGGAAGCTCACTTAGGAGAACCTGGAAGCTATCTAGAAGGATGTCAAATGATGGTATGAATAGAATGGATGTACGACATTACAACGCATGCTTTTACCACGCATGCTTTTACATCGCAAGTTTTACAACGCATGTCTTTACAACGCATAGCGTTTTGGGGTGCTGGATAGTGAATAGTTTAATTTACTATTCCAACTCCAGTCCCCGTGGATAGTAGGGAAGGTGTTGGATAGTAAATTAAATCTATTCCCTATCCTAGAGCGCCCCCCAGCGCAATGCGTTGTAATGGTTTGCATTGTAAAAGTTGCGATGTAAAAGCATTGCGTGGTAAAAGTTGCGTTGTAAGTGATGTTTCCCGAATAGAATACTACTCTGTTTTACTTTCAGCCTGGTCAAAAAGTGTGGGTAATGGAGCAAATGGAGCCCCAGGCAGTTCAAGACCATTGGTCTGGGGATTATGAGGTGAAGGAGCTCAAGAGTGATGTCACCTACTTGGTGAACCTCAAGACTCCTAGGAACCCTTTAAGGGGTGTGCATGTGAACTGCCTCAAGTCCCACTTTGAGAGGTCTGAGATTACCATGCTCTTGGTTACTGGTGATGGGGTGAAAGAGGATTGTGAACCTCTCTCCAACCTCCTATCTTCCAAGGACCAGGATAGGTCAGTGGAAGGTGTCAGCCTCTCTCCCATACTGACTCTAGACCAACAGCGAGACCACCATCCATGCTGGGCTACTTTTCCTCTTTGTTCTCCCTTACCCCAGGACTCACTACATGGTGTACCCATGATATTGATACTGAGGACAGCACACCAGTAAAGAACAAAATTTGCCGGCTTTCTGATACGGTGAGGACTAGCATCAAGAACGAGGTCTCCAAGATGCTAGCGTTAGGTATTATTGAGTCTTCAAACAGCCCATGGTACAGCCCAATGGTGTTGGTTTCCAAGGCTGTCCCCCAGGTGTAACACCAGAACTTAGGTTCTGGGTTGACTACCGTGTGCTCAATGCAATCACCAGACTGACGCACACCCCATCCCCAACTAATTAATCAGCTTGAAGTTGGCAAGTTACTCAGAACGTTTGACATAATGTCTCTGTACTGACAGATTGCCTTGACAAGGGGGCAAAAGAGAGGTCATCATTCTCAACACCAGAAGGGCAGGTCCATTTCCAGGTCATGCCTAATAGGTTAAAGAACGCCCTTGCCACCTTCCAGAGGCTGGTCAATCAGGTCCTGACTGAGTTTGAAAAATTCAGTGCCACCTACCTGGCCGACATTGCAGTCTTCAGCTCCAGTCAGAACGACCACTTGAGACACCTCCACTAAGTGCTTTGGGCTCTGCAGAGTGCAGGCCTGTCTATCAAGGTCATTAAGTGCTAGATAGGGTAGGGTTGTATGGTCTACTTGGTACACCAAGTATTAAGCGGCAAGGTGCAGCCCTTTCAGCCGCAAATTGGCACCCTTCTGGCAAGGGAAGCCACCAAAACCCAGACAGAGGTAAGAGCCTTTTTAGACCTCATTGGATATTGCAGAAGATTCATCAAGGGGTATGGCACCATTGTTGCCTCCTTGAGATAGCTGACTTCCAAGAAGCAGCCATGTCATTTCATCTGGACAGAGGCATGCCAGAAAGCTTTTGAGCTCCAGAAGGAAGCCATGTGCACGTCACCCGTGTTCAAGGCACCTGATTTTTACCACGAGTTTGTTGTGAAGTTGGACACCTCAGAGCATGGCATAGGGGCCATGCTCTCACAGCTACATATAGAGGACCTGGATCAGCCTGTAGTCTTCATCAGTAGGAGGAGACTTCTCAGGGAACAGAGATGGAGTGCAATTTTTGCTTTCCAACCTCCTGTTTTTCTGACTTCTTTTTTGCTTGCTTAGGGATTCTCTGATAACCACTGACAAAGTGCATATGCTCTCTACTCAGAACATGGTAACATTAGCTTATCAACAATTGACATATTTAATTCATGTGTAAGACCATAGTAAAGGGTACTATAAGTGCCTATAGCCTGTAAATGAAATACTACTAGTTGGTCTGCTACACTGATTGTGCCACCAACTCAGTAGCCCTTTAGACATGGCTCAGGCCTGCTACTGCAAGCCTGTGTGTGCAGTTTATCCTGCCATTTGAACCTGGCAAGTTCACCTACTTAGGTTAAGCCCTAGACAGCCCTATGGACTGGGTGCAATCGGCAGAACATGTACTTTTGAGTTTTACATGTCCTGGTAGTGAAAAAGGAGTACATTCATTCTTCCCTCCTACAGGGTGTATCTCTCACATAGGTTAACACTGGTGTAGGGGTAAAACATATTTTAATTGTCATTTCCAATTGAGAAAAGATAGTAATTATGGAGTTTGGTGTCCTTGGATTCAAAACTTAAAACAACAATTCATGTTGAAGTTGGGTTTTAAATTGTAAGTCTGAAAATGTCAATTTTAGAAATTTGGCATTTTCTTACTTTAATCATTCTGTGATTCTGACAGTCTCTAAATACACACCTGGACTGGTTCACATCTGGGCTTTGTGCATTACCTCCAGGCGATGAGCCTTCCAGAGGTAGATTGGAGAGGGGTTGGCCTAACGGCTAAGGCGCTCGACCTCGGACCTGGGGAACTTGGTTCGAGTCTCGGTAACGACGCTAAAAACCCCCTGTAATTCTGGGCAAATCACTTAATCTCCCCGTGCCTAAAAAAAAATAAAAAAAAAAAATGAAAGTGTGTCCTCATGTAACGTAACTGGTGCTATGTAAAGCGCTCTGATAACTGATTCGGTTCGGTTCTAGTTCGCGCTATATAAAACTCTGCAAAAAAAAAAAAAGATTGGGAGGGAGAAGCAGACACCTGCACCTAAATAAAGCTGCGCTTATTCCCACGCAACGAGCTGCATACTCCTTGTAATGTCTAGAGCCAGGGCTGGAGCGCCAAAGGCCTCTTTGAAATCTTCCCAACTTCACATTTGGGTTTAAGTATTGGTCCCCTGCCACCCCCGCTTCAGAGCTATGATGGAACCAAATACATTCATTAATTATTCTTTATTAAGTTTTCATCTATAAAACCATAAAAATACACAATAACAACAATACATTAATAAGTTAAAATATGACAGATTACTTGTGTCTCAGTGTCCTTTCCCAAGGTCAAAAACATATAATGGTTGAGGGTGGCAACACAAGATCTCCAAACTTTTAGAGAACTGCTTAGAGGTCCACCATATTGATGGTAATATTCCCCTCGGAGTCCTCCTGCCTATTTTTGTATAATAAAATCATAGTCTTCTGTCAGAAAGAGAGGCGCTTTACCCACAGTGGGTATAGCGATAAGCATCTTAAATTGATTTATAATGCAGCCTCATAAGTTAATTAAGTTAATGCTTCCAGATGTGTAAGACTTTTTCTTCTCACCCGGGGCAGATGTAATAAATGAAATGACAGAAAAGCAGATATTCACATTTTCCATAGCACATAAATATTTAAAAGCATCCTGACAGTAAAAATATTTGGCAGTTTTAAAAATCGGCGCTAAATATTGTTTTCTAAGATTCTTATAAAAACTACAAAATAAGATAAAGTGCATTGTGCTCTGTTTAGCTCTACTGTCACATGGACATTTTGGCAATGTGTCGGTCCATGTCCCTATTTTTGGAAAGGTGACCCTTTAGTGCTGTGTTCCTAAGCATAAGAGTGAGGTAGAACCTATGTTGAGTACTTTTTACCATTAGCAAATAGTTTTACGGGCCCGCTGATAAAGGACCTAAGAGATATCTACACACTGTTGATTTTTTTCATTCGCGAAGATCTCTTTCTATTTCTTCTTCCCCTGCGTATAGTTTTAACTTCAGTTTTGCTGAATTGTAGGATTTTTACAGTATTTTTTACTCCTATACCATTATCCACTTTTCCTAGGTGGCTATCTATAGAGATCAGCCATCTCATTTTCCTCCATGTGTCTAAGGATATGCAGTCTGATATAATGGGCCTTGTAAACTCTGTCCCACTTTGCTTCATATGTTTTAGCACAGGAGGACAGGGCTGGCTTGTAAGTCATCCTCTATAAAAGGAACTGCCACTTACTTGTAAGTTATATATGATGAGCTGGTTTTTGGGATGGCCAGCAATCAAGCCAAAAACAGGTTCTCAAGGGTTTGCAAGGGGGCACAATTTGTCCATCCCCACACTGCAGCACCATAACCGGCACCTGAGAGGCATTACTTTTATATAGTGTCAGTATTTCTCTAATCGGTTTATGCCCTACTTTGCTTGCATATCTGATAATAGATTCTATGGTTCTCAGGCATTTCATTTTGGAGGTATTTAATTGGCTTTCCCAATGCCCTGAGGGGCAGTAATTTGAACTCCTAAGTACAAAAAAATGTGAGTCTCAGCTAGTCTCTCCCACCTAATATAATGTGTCCTCTTTTTTGCTCTCCCTTTTCCACTCACTATAGTGACTGTTTTCGCTAGGTTTATCTTCATATCTTTGTTTTTCATGAAGGTAACAAACTATCAATCAGGAGCTGCAACCTGTTTGCTGTTCTAGATAAGAGAACAGCATCATCTGCATATAATAGGATTGGAACTGGGCGGGATCCAACCATAGTGGCGTCAGCCTACACCTTCTGTAACACATCATCCACCCCATTTATATAGTGAAAAGAGCAGGGGGGCAAGGAGACACCCCTGTTGGATCCTAAGGGTAACCTTAAATCTTTGGGTACATTCCCCCTTCGGTCCATAACGTATCCGTGCAGTCAGATGGGAACATCATTGGGACAAATAATTATTAATTCCCATTGGGGTGCTCAAATCTGGGAGAGATTTACATAGTTTGTTATGATTTACTAAATCAAAAACGCTACTGAGATCTGCGAAGCATCGATAAACATGACCCTCTTTTGCGACTGTACATTGATTGACAAGCAAATGTAGGTTAACACTTTGCTCTATCATACCAACATCTCTCCTGAACCCAAACTATGTATCAGTCGGTGTATTTTTCACCTGTACCCATTGTTCGAGCCTATCCAATAGGATTCTACCCATTAATTTAGCACTGGAGTCCAGAAGGGATATTAGACGGTAGCATTTAGGGTTCCCTCTGTGACCTTTTTTCAATATTGGACTAATTGTGCTTTCTGTCCAGGTGGCCAACTGTTGTATTACACACTTGTGTTAACAGTGGGGTCTCTAAAGAGCCATGCGTCTTAAAGGTATCTCTTGGAACCCCATCTGGTCCTAGGGCCTTTCCATTAGCAGCTTTATTTAGGGCATTAGCAACGTCTTCTAGACTTATTAATGGAATATCTACAGCACTAGTAGTATAAACGGTTGAGGTGGGCAGCAATTATCAGGCTTAAAAATAGTGGCAAAATGTTCTATCAGTCCCCCTGTTGTACAAATTCCTCTATCCTTGGAACCTCTAAATCTCTCAGGAACAGCTGTTGTATCATTTTAAAAATACATTTTGCCTGGAAGAAGAGCTGCTGTGCAGTAGGAGGGACTACCACTTTTAACCCCTTCGACGCTCATGACGAGCTGGGCTCGTCATGAGGTAGCCTCCTGCTACGCTCATGACGAGCCCAGCTCGTCATGAATAATGGGTTTTTGTAAAGAAGAGCACAGGAGGGGAATTTCGCTAGCGCTCATGTGGTTAAACCTGCATTTCTGTGTTGGCCTGCTGCCTATTGATTTCTGTGCTATAGGAGGGACTGACACTTTGCTACATGCTCTGCTGTGTTGGGGGGCTGCCTTCTACTACTTGTCTGGGAGTAAACATGATTGGACCTGTTCTCTACATCCTTGAACCCAAGTTTCTCCAAAGGCTTATTGGCTTTGTTCCTGTTCTCTGTAGTCTCAGGGTCACAAAAGGCCTCTTGCAGCTCTGCTGGTGCTGCTGGACTCTGCCATCTGTGAGTCCTACCTTTGTCTGCGGTACTCCCTCCAGTCCTTGGCCACCGAAGTGGGTCCTTCAGCTACTGGTAGCTGGGATATTTCAAGAGATATTTTAATGGCCAGGCGGGCGAGGGATATTGGGGGTAGTGGCTTGCGGAAAAATGGAGACGTAATTGTGGTAAACTTCTGTTCGCCATAGGTAGTCCAGGAAATACTGTATAAAGCTAGAATGGGAATGGTTCAAATTAGTTCCATCAAGATAGTCCCACTTTTGTTTTATCAGCTCTTGGTGGGTCAACCGGGTACCTCGGGTAGTCTTCCTACCAAAGACTTTGCATTTCCTGGTCCCCCCTTCACTATCACTACACCTGTCCAATAGATTTGCCCCACTGGCTGGCTTGGAAGAAATAGACAGACGGTACAGGGAGGTGGCCGCCTACCCTGTTTTTCAGGAGATGGACAGATCACTTGCCAGCCCAGTTTTTGCTAGACAAACACCATTGACCATCGTGTTTAGAGGAGGTGGGCAGGGTTTTTTGTAATCCTAGTCCAATTGTACTAATGACCAGCATTCTACCATATGACTATCTTCGGGTAGGACCTTGTACTGGGACTAGCCTGGAGGATTCTGCTAATTTAACTTCTGTTTCCTATTTGGCCACCGGTTCCTTACTGTTTCCTCCCCCTGATGGGGTAAGTGTGAGTACAACTATTGACAAAGGACATATAGATAATGCTAAATTGGAACACAACAGGTATAGCTGCAAAGATCGTATTGGAGGGATGGCTGTCTTTTATTATGACCTATGATATAGTTATTTTTCAAGAAACGTGGTAATGTAAGGATATTGTTTTTGATGGATTTACGTGTTTTAATTTGTCTGCTGTTCCTTCTATATCTGGCAGATGAAAGGGGGGTTTGTCAGCTTGGCTTAATGTGGAAATTGCTGGCATGATTGCTCAGTTATTCCAGGAGCAGGGGGAGGCACAGGTTTTTGTCTTTCCTGGAAAGAGACTTTCAAGCTATACCTGGTATATTTTTATAATAATAACTTTATATCCAAATGCAATTTCGAAGGGCTTTTTGTGTTGATTGACACGCTCGCATAGCGAGGGGCTCGAGTGGATCGTCCTTTTAAGTTGTTGGTGGCTGGGGATTTTAATGCCAAATTGGGGCTTTCATTACCGCTTCCCCAATCCACCTTTGATCCAGTTGCCTCCGAGCTGGACCAAAATATGATGGACGCCATGAGACGGGTTCTATTTACCTACCTCTTACAAAGAGGTATGGTCAATATACCACACAACTTGACTGACCACTATGGGCCAGATGTAGGTAAATATCATTTACTGATTCTAAAATACCGAATAGTACCGATTCTGTATTTTAAAATTGGTAAATGATATGTACATAATGATTCGTAAATTTTACCGAATCGGGCCTGGAGGCACAAAGGAATGAATGAGAATTACCGATTCTGTAAATACTGAATTGGTAATAGGGGGTAGACCTGCAAGGGTGGCAGGGTGTCACATTGACACCCTGTTGCACCCCTGTATAGTGCATGGGTGCATATGTGGCACACATCCATGTCCTAAGGGCATGTATGTCTGCCACATGGCACTGTTAAAAAAAAGCACAAAATTGCTTTTTTACCGTTTTTCGTTATTTACCACCAACTTGTAGTTGGTGGTAAATAATTAATCCTTACAAGTGAAAAGCACTCACTTGAGTGCTTCCTACATTAAGGATTCGGTAATTTACCGAATCGTTTTTCAAGAATTCAGTAATTTACTGATTCCTTAAATTACCGAATCGGTAAATTACCGAATCCTTAAATTAGGCCCCTACACCCCAAAAGCCTAATACCGGTCGGTAACGGCCGAAATTCGGTAATTTCGGCCAATACCGACCAATATTAGGCTTCCTACATCTGGCCCTATATTCCCACCTTTACTGGAAGAGGTATAGGAAGCACTATCCAGCTATGTTAACTTTACGAAGGACCTGTAGCCTGAATATAGAGGGTAAAAAGCTGGAAATGGTTAGCTCCTTCCCGTATCTAGGCCTGGATTTTGATGACGGTTATACATGGCATACCTGCATAAATAATAGAAGAACAAGATTTGCACGCTCAATTGGTACTACTTATTCACTTGTAATGTACATAGGTAAAAAGCCCATAGCACCAATTTTAGAAATTTATAAGCATAAATGTATTCCGATTTTAACATATGATATGGGGATCAGGGGATGCAGGAATGTAATTGCCATGCAGCTGGAGGAGAACAGATTTTGCCGTAGAGTTTTAGGAGTGCCCCCTTCCTCACCGCTTTTTCCCCTCCATTTGGAGCTGGGTATCGAGTATGTCCAAGACACTATAAAGGCTGTACCATTAGCTACCTGGTGCTCCATCTGGACAAATGAAGAAGCTGATTTTAACCAGGCAATTATTAGAGATTGTTTAAACTGCACTCAAGGCCTTTGCAATCCCCTGGCTCCAATACATTAAAACTTGTTTTACAGAACTTGGTTATTCCTCTTTGTTTGACCACCCAGATCGAATTGGGAAAGGAGATCGACAGAGGGTTTTGGCGAGCTTCCGAAAATATAAAGAATTGTCTAGGGAATTGTTTGAAGTAGCCAAACCCACTGTAATAGATTATTGCCTCATACTAGTTCCTCCCTGCATTGCCCCATATCTTTTCTATGTAAATATTGTGCATGAAAGGAATTTGTTGTCTAGATTCAGGCTGGGGTCTTTTCGTTGGTTGATATGCTTCCTTCTGGGTCAGTCTTCTTCGGAATCTATTGCTATTTGCCCTTGTGATAAACACTCAAGTCAAACCATTTTACATTTTGTATTTTCTTGTCAATTTTATCTTCCATTTACCAGCACATTTTTAATACCTCCTCTGCGCACACACAAATTTGCTGAGTTAAAAGCTGCGTTGCACTTTTTGCAGCAACTCAATGGCGGGATGTCTGTTTTGCCGTTGGGAGTTTCTTGAAATGTATTCTAGCAAAGAGAAGGAGCATGCTGTTTTAATGTTACTACATTTTACCATTTTTTTGTATGGATCGTATTAGTCTTGTTGCTAAAATGTTTACCCCTGCTGCTTACTCCTTTTTAGGATTGATCTTATTATTCATGTATTTTTGGATAATATTTGCTGCTATTGATGACTACAGTCGATTTGTTTGCACTGGTACTTATGAACCCAATCGCTTTGCACTGTCACTTTAGTTCCAAGAAAATAGTACTATATTTTATTTGCTGATGTATTCTTTTTAAACATAAAATGAGTTTGTATTTTTGAGCTAAGTTTGATTTTATATGATGTTTTATCCATGTGTATCTTATGTCCTGTCTTTGGAGGGACGGATAAAGAAAGAATTGATTGATTGGGACCTTTCTCTGTTTTCTGCAAAAATTGATGCAATAATCCATTTGTGGTGATTGAAACTGATGCAACTCCTTTAATGCCGACACAGTGCCAATTCCACAGCTACAAAGTTCGATGACAATGCAGCACTGATCCAGAGGCACCACTGTGAGGCTCAACTCCGATGAAGCACCGATCT
The DNA here is from genome assembly GCF_964261635.1 of Lissotriton helveticus. Taxonomy (NCBI): domain Eukaryota; kingdom Metazoa; phylum Chordata; class Amphibia; order Caudata; family Salamandridae; genus Lissotriton; species Lissotriton helveticus. The sequence goes on along the minus strand of NC_136063.1, from coordinate 1,704,675,020 downwards.
TTCAACATTGCCTGCAAGGCTGGACTCAGATGCATCGACCTGACTGCATGAATCTGAACTGACACATGGACATAGGATGTGATACACAATATTGTACCTCTTGCATTTCGTCATTTTGCTTAGAGTGATCTTACACCCATTATGTTCCCATTTGTCAGTCACTGTGACCACTCCACACGTTTGGCATATGCCACACAGGTGATTATCTTTTATACCTCTGCTTTTGATTGCTAGCATTAAGCCATAAAATTATTTTGTTAAGTTGATCTTCCTTGCCCATCTTAACATTCTCAGAAAAGGGTGCAACTTCATTGTGTATAAGTCCGTAATTCAACTTGCAAATGCACTCATTTTGTGAACAAGTAGGCAGTAAGTTCATCAGATAGATAGAACAAGCCAGTTAATCAAAATAATAAAAAAACACAAGTATGTGTAAGCTGAAATAAAACATACATAACTCATTTAGCATAAAGGTATTTTAAATGACCCTCAGTATCATACATATCAATTCAGATTACTCATATAATTAAATTGCAAGTTTATTTCAGTAGAACCACAAATGAATGGCCAGTATGTGCAAGTAGTTTTCTAACTGCCCATCAGGGACATTGTTTGTATATCTTGCCTGGAACTTCCATGTAGAGTTTGGCAGTCCTAATGTTATGAGCTGCAATGTACCCCAATATAGACCTAGGTAGCTACACAACCTTTTACCTTCATTCGTCCTACCATGCTCTGCTAACGGCACTGGCAATTACCTTTTACCGATTAATAGGCTGAATAAATGTTGATCAGTGTCCTCCAAAGCTGGCCTCATTTATCATGCATGAGGATTCCTAGTATCATATTGTAATCCCCTGCCCAGGAAGTACACAGTAGGATTTCGATCTTCTGTATAATAACTCTGTACAAAAGTCACCACTAATATCATCCTTGGACAACAGATCCACTATAAATAATGGCAAGCCATTACATATCTAGGTAGAACCCCTGAAGGGTACTTTTTGGTATAAAAGAACCACATCTTCGCTGGGTAACCAGAAGAGAACCTTTAATGCTGACACTAGACGCTGAGGTCCCGGCCTGCAGAAGGTCCAGCAAGCAGTGGTCTGACATCCCTTGTGGGGTGTCCAAATAAAGACCAAGATGCAGTCCTTCATTCTCTCCCATCATCCCATCAGGTAATGGGGTAGGCTCTTTCCTAGGGGGTTCTTGGCTTTACACCCACCGACATGTTAGGTACACTTAGGTACACTTAGATAGGGTTGGCATCTTAAGAGTACGCTTGATTACTACCATGTATCAATATGCCTGCATATATTTACTGTTTTAGTACAATGGTAGAATTCTACCTTTTATTTACTTTGTTGGTGCTTGTAATCTAGAATGACACTGGTTCAATAAATGCTTATTGAAAACGTCCCCACCTTTTATTTTGTGTATCTCTCTGCAACCAAGTGAGCACTGTTTCCACGATCCCTAAAGGACCAAGGGTTGGCATGTTCCATAGTTGGCAGAAACTATTCGCTCCTTGGTAAGGTTATTTGGCTTATGGTGGCACTGTAAGCTAGCTGGTCTAAAGGCTAACATATCATTTGGATTGTTTAAATGTGCAGAATCTATGTATTATTAGGAACTACATGACATGGCACCACAAATGCTGGTTTGGATCTTATTTAATGGTAAATTCTGAGAAGTTTAGTCGTGCTTTTTCTGACACCCCTACTCACATCTACCCAGACACGTCAGGGGTGGGAAGGGTAACATCTGCTACAGCTGAGCAGGTGCATCCTATATATTGGCTGTAGGATTGCTCAAGCTTGAAGGATTATAGCTCCCTATATTGTGCATAAGCCTTATCTCTTTTTATAAATACTTCCTCTCATAATGTCTCAGACTGGAGATGCTGGTACTAGGGGTACTAGTACAGAGAAAGCTGATCACGAAGGTGCTCTCAACATTTCAGAAAATTACAGAAATGAACTTACTATTAACATATTAGACTATGGGGTCACATCATTGGGTGAGATTGTAACCTTTGTGATTGAGGCACACAAGTCATTCAGAACAGAGGTAATCTATTCTTGGGTTAAATTTGCAGATGCACGCACACATACGTTTCATTCTTATATTCCAGATGAACTACCACCAGAATATTTTCCATAGGAAGACATAGAAGTCCCATTAACTTACTAGGAGCATAATAATTAGTTTAACGGTGCCCTCCCCCACACCACAGACAAAGTGAGACTCGGTCCACTCAGCAGAGATGGAGAGAAATGTCCGGTGCTTACACTCCACATCCAGAGATTGATACATTGCCAGCAGCAGAATTACATCCACTTCACAAAGAGATAATAAAACTCTACAGAAATCTTACACAGTTCGTAGTGCGAACACTTACTATTCAAATGCTAAGGGTCACTCATTTCATTCATTTCACTTAAGCTGATCAACCACAAGGAACAGCGAGAAAATGTTGAATGCGATCAGGAGAAGAATACCCACTAGACGTGAGAAGATGCCATTCTGGATAGCACAGAAAGTAGCACAGCTTGAGACTGTATTTCCCCACACAGGCCCGCAGGAAAAACACAGACTACTGACAATTTGCTTGCCAATGGGATTAGCTTCCCCGATAGAGGATTGTACCTCTTGCAGTACAGTTATCACTGCCGTTTACATTAGAACTCATGATACCCCCTCATTAGAAGTCATACCAGAAGTATTGAAACAAATAGAGAATGCGTATGGGCAGAACCTGCCCTGGACTTGGGGATACAGAATGAGTACGGGCAGAACCTGCCCTGGAATTTGGGACAAAATTGATAGGCAATTTTACCCAGGTATCAACAATTATGTTAGCTAACATAAAAGGGGAGGCAGCAGCAGTGGCCATACGCCAGCGCTTGAGGGAATGCATTCCCGCACACCAGGGGCAAGAACTACCTACGATTATCAAAGATACATATTGCTTTGCTGGGTAGAGATAACTCGGGAGTTAGACCAGTGAAACCACAATTAATGAATAATCCTGAAAACGACAACTCAAAGCAAGCACCCAATTTTTCTAAGAAGAAATGGGACAGCAAACAATCCAAAAATATTAAGCAGAGTGCATCACAATCAAAGGGTGGGTCTCCTCAACAGGAGCCCTCTGATAGAAAACAAATCTTAGGAACCGCGACATTATTAAAAAACCTGACAGGTATCAGGATACTGATACACGTTCCTCTCGTATCTTTTAGTGTTCATCAAAAAACTCAGAGAGGGAAGGACGGTCAGAACGCATATCAGAAGAGAGAGCAAAGCCAAGAGACACACATCACACTTCAGACTACATTATCGAGCAAGAAGATCAGCCCCAAAACAAACTGCAATTTAAAAAGAACTAAGTTGCTGGCCTTAAAATAAGAAATGCCCAGGCTACGGAGAACTCTACTACTGAATGGGTAATGGGCTCTGACGATGCTAGACTGTGCAGCAGAAATAACAATAGCTTGTCAGAACCTGATGGAATTTCTGGTGACAGCAATGTTGAATGAGCATATCACAGTGGAAACACCTGATACTAGGGTAAATGCCCCACATCAGTTATAAGAAAAAACACTCCAAATGGAGGGAGACATACCCATAAAAGTGAAAGGGTAGAGAGATTGGCTGCCTGAGTTCGTCATGAATTGCCCAAAGAGGGAAGAGGTTATTTTACCAGCTTTCTCCAACCTCATTCCAGAATCCCTAAAAGATACATCAATAAATCAATCAAACAGGAGTTTACAAAGTGCAGTACTCATCCGTTAGGGTCTCATGCCACTGAGGGGGAGGGTGCACAGGAGTATGTGCAGGACTGGTCATTAGCGATAGCTCCCGCACTTTACTGTAATCATGTAGTTACACCACAGAGGCAGTACCCAATAAAACATAACTCAAAGATACAAGTCAGGGAGATCTGAGATCAACTTGAATACCACGGTGTGATTGAGAATTGCATTTCTCTATGAATAATCCTTTGTCCCCCATAATGAAATCTGACAATTCATAGCGTATAGTTTTTTAGACTACAGGCATTTGAACACATGCACAAAAACATTTGCAGTACAAAATGCACAGTGCTGCATTAATGAATAACAATGTGCGGAAGAAATACAAAACAACACTAGATATCTTGAATGGATTTTTCTGCCAAAATTAACAGCATTTTCAGCACTCAGCTCTCAGTGCCAATTCTGTAGACTGCCCCAAGGGTATAAGAATAGCCCTGGGTTATTCTCGGCAAGAGTAACAGAGTTACTTCAACATTGTGATGAGGAGTCATTGTCCTATGCAGATGATATTTATCTGACGGACAATGAATTATTGGATCACTTGCACAGGATGAACACACTTGGGGTAAAAAGGGAATGGGCAGTAGGTTTTGTGGGGGAATGGGGCCTCACAGGGAAGTTCACAATATAATATCTCAAATGTTCAAGTCAAATAGCGGTTCTGTGGAGGTAGATAGAGCCACCCTTCTCTTTCCTATGTGGTAAAACCAACAAACAAATTTAGCAAGATCCCCCAGCACAAGCAAGTACAATCAATACAAAGTATGTAATATCAATGTAAACAGTTGTGGTATCGTTCAGCCTATGGCGTGGAATATTATGAGTTGGAATTTGATGGAGTCACTGGAGCTCTGCATTCTTAATGTGGTTAGTTGCTCCAGTGCCCCTTCATTGCGAGACGTACTACCTGATTAAACCTACAATTCAACCTATACATCGCCGGGCGTCTTTACTACAACAGTCTTTGTGTTTCTTCTTTTAATTTGTGTCCTTTGTTCAGTTGTTAGGTTCCTTAGCCGACACGTGTTTCATCGCAATATGGGTACAATATCCAGCAACCTCTTCAGGGTTAAGAGAATTGTACAAAAAATAAACACTATAGCATGTGCTTTGAACTCAGATAACAATGAATTGCCTCAAAGTGACTTTTGTGATAACTTTTGCTGCCTCATATTAATTATAATGAAATCATGTAGTGGAAACCCATGCACATGGTTTCGTTATTATAATTCTTAGTTGTCAAACAGCCTCAGAGTCCAGCTTCAAAAAGAAATCACAACAAAACTTTTGGTGTGCTTGTGCACTGACATACTAAAATAGTATTAAAGTGAAAAGCAAATATAAGTGTCCATTATATAATCCTAATATTTGTGCAAAGAGTACAATCCACACTGTGATAGGAGTGCGGTCCCCTAAACATGAGAAGGGAGAAAGAAGCTTACCTATATTTTCTTGGTGTAAACATGGTAGCAGTAGTATAATATGAGTTAGTATAGAACTCTCACCTAGGGACAGATTTCTTTCTGAAGGGGATAGCTATGTTATTTAATTTTAAGAGCACATACCTTCCTTTTGGTTGTATTTCTGTTCCAAAAGTAGTAGTAATGCAGATATAGTTATATTGTGTCCTTATGCTATTCCTAGGAACAGAGTGCCTCATGTAAAAAAATGGGGGAAATTACCCCAAACATCATGTGTATCTGTGTAAGATTCATACATAACCAAATCAAAATCATTCCAAATGTAAAGTAAAAATCAGCAAAAATCACTATCTGCTGCTTACCGGAACAGTTGTCCCATAAAACAAACCTCGTATCCCGAGTGCGGGAAATGTTCAATGTGTAATGAAGGTCCTGTCGAGGAGAAGTAAATAATGCGCTGTGTCAAAGGAATATATCTGCCTCGACATAGTCAATGTAAACAAATCAATACTCACCAAGTATCCCTGAGAATCTTTACTGGTGCGTGTCTTTCTTAGCGTACTCCCCATGAGTGTATGCCGTCAGCAAGTTCTGGCGTCTCTCTGCTTGGTAACTAAAAGCTTGCATTGCTACAAAAGGTGTGCGAGGAAAGAGGACTATGAAAAGGAGTTTGAATTCAGATCAAAAAGTGTGCCCATATTTAAAAACTGTCAAATCAATTCCTTTGTATATGTCAATTGGAGTGGAAGTATAAATAATCGAACAATCACTCAAAACAAATTTGTATATCAAGAGTGCGTGCCACCAACAAGAATTCTGTCCAAACGAGTTTTAATCAATCCCATTGCAGTTAGATATTATAAACAATAAGTAGCAGAGGATTTATATCCTTAAGACTGGGTGAGTCGTCCCGACTTGTGTGTAGGTTATAGCAGAGATGCTATATGTGACGACTGTGAATAACATTGTCTATATGTAAAAATTAACCCCGGGTGTAGTGGGTATAGCGGACCTACGTGGATGGCCACAGAGTTGAGAACAAACTCTGTGAAGCTCCGCTACGCCACCCACCTCCAACCACCATATTAACAATTAATTACAATTGTAAAAAATCGTCTTTAAAGTAAATAAAAACACCTTACCTTAGCTGCGGCGTCCCCGGGCTGCCCTTCTCCTCTTCATCACATTCTCTGGAAAAACTGTGCTTGCGCCCACGCATGCCCATTTCTCATGAGAAATGTGCGGGTGCGCGCGCATTCGCAGTTTTCCCAGAGAACGTAATGAAGAGGAGTAGGGCAGCCAGGGGACGCCACATCTAAGGTAAGGTGTTTTTATTTACTTTAAAGATGTTTTTTAAAAGTTGTAATCAATTGTTAATAGGGCGGTTGGGAGGCGGGGAGCAGTCAACTCGGCTCCACCGCAGAGTGTGCGGAGATTTGCCTACTCTGCGTTCTCAGCGGAACATGGAGTAGGCAAATATTCGCACACTCTACCATCAGAGTGGAGCTCTCCGCCCGTGGTTAGTAAAAATGCTCAAAATAATAATAAAATATCATAATTGAACACTGGAATATCGCATATTTTTGTGTCCACCCAAACATCTGTCCCAAAATGATCTCCAAGTTTCATGTTACAAAAGTGAGGCAAGTCGTTCCTCACACGTTTCGTTCTTATCAGTGACAGAATGGGGGCTATTTATAAGAGAAGGGAGGTAGTCCAAATTGACAACTGTAAAAAAACAAAATACATAAGTGTGAATTGATGTGGACACCAGCCAGAATCATTAAGCGGTTGTTTCCATCCCAGGGGTATAGGAAACATAAGTGTATCTAATATTATAGCATAATCCCTAAGTACCAGATGCAGTCCTTGGTAAGGAATACTATTAAAAGATATGAACTATTCATTACTAACTGTTTCATAAAATCAAATATTCCTGTCTCTTCTTCATGTGAGAGGCTGAACACTGTGTTTGCATCTCTTAACGGAAATTCATGGGCATCCTTCTAATACAGATTATCATATTACCCAGCTTATGTAAATGTGCATACGTCTAAGCATAGTCTATTTATCTAAAAATATTCTAGTTGACGGGCGAGCTATATGCCAAGTGTCTTCAGCATCGTAAAGGATCTCTCCAACCCCAGCGCCAACAACATCCCGCCCTCACAAGAACTGTGCGACAAACTAGACATCGCTGACATCCACGACAGCTTCAACACCACGACCGCCCCGACTACGCCAGACTCTACCTCCCCTGTGAACACCACCAGTGCCAACCGCCTGACCTCCTCGGCAAGACAGAGGTCCTCATCCTCAGATCCACCCCCTCAGCCTGGGATGAGTCCTAGTGGCCGACCACACTGGGAACAGCACCAACACCCACCGACCATGCACGCAACCTTGGATTCATCCGGTGAACAACCTTTACAATGAAACCCTAACAACGCGGTACCTTTACAACGCAGGTTTTAGATTGAAAGTCGTTACAACGACTTTCGCTGGAGGGCGCTCTAGGATAGGGAATAGTTTAATTTACTATCCAACACCTTCCCTACTATCCACGGGGACTGGAGTTGGAATAGTAAATTAAACTATTCACTATCCAGCGCTCCCCAACGCAAGTCGTTGTAACGACTTGCGCTGAAAAACCTGCGTTGTAACGGTACGCGTGGTAATACCACATTCTGTACCGTCATACATCCATTCATCCTCGACTCTTCCCTCTCCATGTCTAAGCAGGTCAACGCCATCTCCTCCTCCTGCTACAACACCTTCCGCATGCTCCGCAGGATCTACAAGTGGATCCCGACCGAAACAAGAAGAACGGTGACCCAGGCCCTCGTCAACAGTAGACTGGACTATGGAAACTCACTCTACGCAGAAATCCCAGCCAAACACCTACGACGACTACAACGCATCCAAAATGCCTCCGCCCGACTGATCGTCAACATCCCCCGCCGCAGCCACATCACCCCCCACCTGAGAAACCTACACTGGCTCCCCGTCAACAAGAGGATCACCTTCAAGCTCCTCACCCATGCACACAAAGCACTTAACAACACCGGACCTGCCTACCTGAACAGCAGACTCAGCTTCTACACCCCCACCTGCTATCTCCGCTCCACCAACCTCGCCCTCGCCGCTGTCCCCCGCATCCAACAAACACCCTCCTGCGGCAGATCCTTCTTCTACCTCACCGCGAACACCCTCCTTACCCACATACGGCAGACCCAAGACCTATTCAGAAGACTCCTCAAGAGCTGGCTCTTTGAGCTATAGCAGCACCCCCCCTCCCTTCAGCGCCTTGGGACCCTTACGAGTAAGTAGCGCGCTCTACAAGTACTCTGATTGACTGATTGATTGAAGTGAGGTCTTACATACATAGAAATAATACACGGTGCCATAACAGTAGTCCCGTAGTCCCCTGTAGTCCACCGACCCCTGGGACCCCGACATCGCCGCCCACAACCTCAAACAATGGATCTCCAACTGCGCCAACACCCTCGCCCGCTCAAGACCCCCTCCAACAGCCACACCCATAAGAAAGCCACCTGGTTCACCGAAGACCTCCAGACCTCCAAAAAACATGCTGAAAACAGGAGAAGAACTGACTCCGCAAACGGACTCCTGAAAGCTACACTGCCCACAAGAAGGCCACCCGCGCTGGCCACCTTCTTCCACCGAAAGATTGCCAACATCCACGACAGCTTCAACGCCACAATCGCCCCAACAACCATCACCCCCACGACCCCCACCTGCACCAACCGCCTGCTCTCATGGACCAACATGAACGACGGGGACACCTGCGAGATCATGAACACCATCCACTCCGGATCACTGCTAGACCCATGTCCTCACCACATCTTCAGCAAAGCCAGCACAGCCATCGCACCCCATCTCCGGAAAGTAATCAACATCTCCTTCGAGCCAGCAACCTTCCCAGAAAGCTGGAAGCTCGCCGAGATCAAAGCCTTACTCAAGAAACCCAAGGCAGACCCCTAAGGACCTCAGGAACTTCTGACCCATCTCTCTGCTCCCGTTCCTGGTGAAGGTCACCGAGAAAATCATAAATAAGCAGCTGACCCACTTGCTCGAGGAGAACAGCATCCTGGAAAGGTCCCAGTCTGGGTTCCGCAGCAACCACAGCACCGAAACCGCCCTCCTTGCCGCCACCGATGACATCAGGACCCTGCTCGGCAACAGAGAAACAGCTGCCCTCATCCTCCTGGACCTGTCGGCCGTCTTCGACACAGTCTGCCACCACAAACTACGAACACGCCTACACGACGCCGGGATCCAAGAGAAGGCCCTGCACTGGACCACATCATTCCTGTCTTGCAGAACTCAGAGCGTCCGCCTCCCCCTGCCGCGCCACAGCCACCGAAATCATCTGCAGCGTACCCCAGGGCTCCTCCCTTAGCCCGACGCTGTTCAACAGCTACATGGCACCGCTCGCCCACGTCGCCCGACAGAACAACCTTAACATCATATCCCACGCTGACAACACCCAGCTGATCATCTCACTCACCAAAGACCCTCACATTGCCAAAACCCACCTCCACGAAGGAATGAAGGCCGTCCCCGAATGGATGAGGAACAGCCGGCTGAAGCTGAACTCAGACAAAACAGAGGTCCTCATCCTCTCCTCCACCCCCTCAGCCTGGGACTAGTCTTGGTGGCCGTCAACCCTAGGAACAGCCCCGACACCGACCGACCACGCACGCAACCTGGGGATCATCCTCGACTCCACCCTCTCCGTGACTACACAGATCAAAGCCGTCTCCTCATTCTTCTTCAACACCCACTGAATGCTCCGCAGGATTTTCAAGTGGATCCCCACGAGAAGAGAAGAACAGTCACCCAGGCCCTCGTCACCTGTAGGCTGGACTACGAAAATGCCCTCTACGCAGGAACATCATCCCCCAGCTCCTGAGTCGATTGCAACACATCCAGAACACCTCGGCATGTCTGATCCTCAACATCCCCTGCTGCAGCCACATCACACCCCACCTGAAAGACCTGCACTGGCTCCCCGTCAACATGAGGATAACCTTCAAACTCCTCATCCACGCACATAAAGCCCTCCACAAAACCAGCCCAGCTCATCTCAACAGACGACTAAACTTCTACTCCCCCACCCGCCAGCTCCGCTCAGCCAGCCTTGCCATCGCCACTCTTCCCCGCATCCGAAGAATGACCGCCGGCGGCAGATCCTTCTCCAACCTCGCCGCCAAGACCTGGAACACCCTCCCCACCAACCTGCGGCAGACCCATGACCTACCGGCCTTCAGAAGACTCCTCAAGTCCTAGCTCTTGGATCACTAGCAGCACCCTCCCCCCAGTGCCTTGAGACCCTTGCGGGTATGTAGTGCGCTTTATAAATGACATGATTGATTGATAGTCACCAGGCATAAACATATCCATAATTTATAGAAGAGGACAGGATGCTCTGACTCTGTTGGTTATTTGCCCAAGAAATAAAGTAGTTCCTGATCAATATTAAGTCCAGTTTCCACACTTTGCAATGTAAGAATCTCCTTGTTTAAGAGCTCTCATGTACTCACCAATTCTCTCCTTTAAGGCTCTGATGGTGCGGCCCCCATATTTCTTTCCACATTTACATTAAATTATATATACCACAAATTTAGTATTGCAGTTAATGCTAGATTTCATTGTGTAATTCCGATTCCCTGGGCCCTCAAATTGGTTCCTTTTGTCCCCAGCCCATTTACAAACCACACAGTGACCACATTTAAAGAATCCCTATGTGTGTGGTGTTAGCCAATTTTTCTGTACCCGATAAATAGGGTAACTAGGGTTTATCAGGTTTCTAAGGCAAGTTCCCCTACAATAAGTGATGTCAGGCCTGTTAGTAATGTAACTGTCAAGTGTGTTGTCGGCCTTTACCACAGGTCAGTGTTTTTTTAGACTCTGTATTAGTACCTCAGACATTTTTATGTAATCTAAGACCAGACGTACTTTGTCATCTTTGTTGGCACGTTCCCCTAGTGTTTCTTGTCTGTTAACATTAGATATTTTCAGTTTAGCTCTGCTTAGAGTGTTCCTGACATATCTTATTTTTTCAGATCTTGAAATCATATCACGAAAGCATACTTCAAATTTCGGGTCATAACTACAATTGCGTCTTGCTCCCACCATCTCACCTTAAGGGATGCCTTTAATTTGATGGCTTGGATGTGCGCTTGAAGCGTGCAAGACAGCGTTACAAGAGGTGGGTTTTTGATACAGTTTGCTTTGTATTTTGTTGTCACTTTGAAAAGCTCTACATCTAAAAATGTGAATTTACTCTGGCTATATTCATGAGCAAATTTGATGTTAAGTTTATTGCTGCCAAGAATTCACATAATTTCTCAGTTGTACAGGTCCATATCATTAAACAGTCATCTATATATCCTCCGTATAGACTTGAGTATTTCCACCTTAGACATTTAGAGGCTCAAATCCAAGTCTTTTCCAGTCAGCCCATGAAAAGGTTATTGTACGAAGAGGAGAATCTGGAGCCCATAGCTACTCCCTGTGTCTGTCAATATCATTTGTCCTTAAATAGGAATACATTATCGTCCAGAATCTACTCAGTAATGTTTATCAGCATCTCAGTGTGGTCCCACAGGCTAGCTGATGTTGTGTTCAATATTTGTCTCAGAGCATGTAATCCCAAATCTCAGTGGATGCTGGAGTATAATGCTGTGACATCTAGCGTCACTAGTGTCATGCCTGATTCCCAGTTTAAATCTGTAAGTGTTCCCAAAATGTGTTTTGTATCTCTTATGTATGAAGGTAAGTTATTCAGCAGAGATTTCAAAAAAACATCGAAATATTCGGAGAGTTTTTCCGTTGGCCCTTCAATTCCAGGTATGATGGGTCTACCCGGAGAGAAAGGAAGGTCCTTATGTATCTTCAGTAATAAGTATATGCATGGGAACCTTGATTGGTCTACTCTAAGATATGTATATTCATCATTATTTAGCAAACACTTACCATGCCACTTTTTAAAAAATGTTGGTTTATCGTATCAGTAAGCACCCATATAGGATTGGTGACCAGGGATTTATAACAGTTAGGGTTGTTGAGTTGTGTGTATAAATCTTATTCATATTCTGTACATTTGCATTTCCAGAGTTATTGTTCGATGTAGATGATATTTATCTGATGGACGATTAATTATTGGATCACTTGGACAGGGAGAACATCTTAATTTTAAGGTTTGCCACTGTGGTCTACACATTTAATAAAAAAAAATCAAAAATTGCCCACCTCAATGTGCTATTTTTAGGATATGAGCTATTGAGTGATGGGAAAAGCCTGGTAGCTAATTTTTTTGAAAAATGCGCGCTGCTCCAATCTCCAAAGACTCTGAAAGTATTACAATCCATTTTAGGATTCTTAAATTTGGGTAGAACATATATTTTGGAATACGCAGAAAAAGTAAAACCTTTCTGCGACCAAATCAGACCTGATTTTTCAGTTCTACATTGGACACAGGAACACACAAATTCTGTGTTCAATACAAGCTGACGTGATAGCTTCTTAACACTTACACACATGTGTAAACACCATGACTTTAGTGATCCGTTTAGTTGCAGGTCTATCAGGGTACAATTGCCTAATCTTCAATGAAGGCAAAACTGTACACATTGCATATAAATCACATTTGTATACAAACGCTGAGATACGCTTTGCATGCACTGAAAACTTTCTGACAGCAGTACAGACTGCTGTAGTGAGAGAAAGAGCACTAGCACATGGTAAACTAATAATTGTTGTGACTCTGTTATCATCCTTAGAGGCTGTTAACAAAGCAAGTGTTCCAAACACAGAAGCACTGCATCTGCGATGGTAAAATGGGCAAATTCTCTCACTGCAAAAGATGTAGACTATAAACTTGACTCCACATTAAAAACACAATCATTTGTGCAGTACGAACAAGAATATCCTCTCCCGAATTAAATAATACCTCTAGATCAGTATGAACACATCATTTACACTGACGGATCTGCCTAGCCTGCCATAGGAAGTAAAAAGCAATACAGCACAGCATGTGCAATTGTCAAATGATGTGTGCGGGATGGCAAGTTACGTCCTAGCAATACACAGAATCAGTCTCTAGGAAATTGCACGGCACAGCTGGCAGAACTGAAAGCCCTGATAATGACACTGAAAACATTTGGGTACCTTGGTTGGTCTACTCTAAGATATGTATATTCATCATCATTTAGCAAACATAGACCATGCCACTTTTTCAAAGGTTTGTTTATGGTATCTGTTAGAAATGGGATTTCTGGCTGGCTAAGGCTTGCACCAAAGCCAGGCAGAAACCACCTCTCTAGTCAGGGCAAGGGAGTTACACGCCAAGATAACCCTGCTCACCCCCTTGGTAGCTTGGCACGAGCAGTCAGGCTTATCCCGGAGGCAATGTGTTAAGCGTTTGCACAACACACACACACACAGCAGCAACACACCAGGCACACCACAAAAAGGAACTCCACACAAGGGTATATATAAAAATAGCATTTGTATTACCATAAACACATTAGATCATAATCACGCAGATACACTGTGCCAACTGGCACTGGGCAGTATTTACAGGGGATTATATACACATGACAGGGCCACGTGGGCCACTGTCAGAATCAGCACTTCGTAGAAATAGCACTTAGTAGAAATAGCACTTCTAGAACATGGAATAATTGTAGCACAAAATAACAATTGTAGAACACAACCAGCAACCACTGGTAAAAGGTAGGTGCACACTACTCAATGCTAATCACCTTAGACATAGATCACGCAGGGAACCATAAACTCACTAGCATAAACTTTACTAGGTAAAACTACCTCTTACGCATAAAAACACAGTTAAAGGTAAACAGGGATAAAGGCTGTGCACATTACGCATAAATCACATTAGGCATCAGGTAATTATCAACATAACACAATATATCATCACCTCGCGCAAGAATCACATGAGATACTAACCCCAGGCCAACTGGCCTTCAGTGGGGCTCAAACGCCCTTTGTCCAACAGTGTCAGGGCTGGCTGCGCACGCAGCCAAAGAAGAGTGCGCAAGGGTTTAGGGCCTAAACGTAGCAGCTGCCCACTACTTGCTGGGCAGCAGAGAACCTTCAAATGGGGCCTAAACGCTGACACTAAGTGCTGCGCAGCTGAGGAAGGCATGGTACCTTGTGTGCCCAAGAACGTGGCAGCTGCCTTCTAGCATGTGAGGCAGCTATAAATGACACCAGGGGACCGGCACGCGGTGCTCTTTGGCCCCCACAGGGCTTTTGACTGAAGTTGCCACGTCATTGGAGCCACGCAGGCTCTGAACCAATCAACTCAGCATTGGAACCACCAAGGCTCTAGCAATAACTATGCCCCCAATCCTTGGGGCCTCCCAAGGGAAGAACACGGGCCTCTCTGGCCCCTTTTAAAAATTCCTGGCCAATGTGCACCTTAGCTGCAGCGGCCTGCAATTTGCGGTGCAGCTGGGGGAGAAAGCATTCTCTGCCCCAACTGGGATGTGAAATCACAAAACCGCTGTTCCCACGTCAGCCCACACTCACCGGCAGTCTCTTTGGGATGCAGCGTGACCAGGCCAACATGTGGGGCTCCGTCCTCATTACAGTAGCCCCGCATATAATCCTCCTCTGTCCCTCTGTTCGGGAGGCCGGTGAGGCGCTGCTCGGCTTCCCCAGGCCTGGGTTAGCGGAAGAAGAATTGGCCAGGCCCCGCCCGCATCCGGGCATCTTTTGCCTGGCTTCCGGTTTCTTCTCCTGCGGCAGCCAATGGTGGAAGGCCCCCACGTCGAGCCTCTGGGCTCCGGGGCGCCTGCGCCAATGGCAGCGCAGCCCTCATGTCGAACCTCCAAGCTCCGGGGCACTGCAGCCAATGGCAGCGTGGCCCTTGCGTGCGGAGGTGGGCACAGCGCTTTCCAGGCAATCCCCGGGCCGGCACAGTGATTGTCTTCGTTCTTTCTTGATGAGGGGTAGGCTCCCTCGGAAATCAAAAAAATGCAGCACAATGTCCCTAGCGGGGTGGGCACCCACTAGTGGTATCTAAACAAAGCACCAAGTCCCTGGCGGGGTGGGCACCCGCTAGGGATGTTTTTAGAAACAGCAATTATGCGGGGTGGGCACCCACGCCGAAATCGTTCAGGTACAAAGGGATCAAGTCGCAGGGTAGGCACCTGCGCGTCAAAATCCAAAAATAAGCGGGGTGGGCACCGGCTAAAGTCGGCAGTACTGGGGATTCCCTACGCTTGGGATTCCCTTGCAGAAACGTTTGCAGCTCCATGCTGCAGCCATAAATAGAAACGCTGCTCCTCTCAGCCATAGGAAGTAAAGGTAGAGCTCTCCTTTAGGAAAGAGAAGGCCCAGCGCTTCCCAGGCGCTGTAGCAAATAGTTATAGGGAAAGTCTTCCAGAAGGCAAGGGGGGCAAAGGCTGGGCCCAGGGGCCAGCTCACAGGGCTCTCCAGCAGGGAGGCAGTCCCCAGTGGCGGTTCCTCCTGGTGCCCAGCAGTAGCAGCGGGCCCCCCTCAAGTCAGGATCAGAATGAACAACTTGCATGGGGTCACAGCCCCTTTTTATATACATATTTCCTTTGTCTGGAGGGTGCAGGGTAGGGGAAAAACCAGATGCAGCTGGTTCTGGAGCACTTTGTTGTGCTCAGCCCCTCTCCCTATTCACGGGAACCTAGCCCAACTGGCTAGTCCCTGACCCACTGGTTCTACCACTGGGGAACACATCCCCCATTCACTTCTCAATTCGGACTTATGTGCCCTCCCAACTGGAGTGGCACTGCCAGACACTTCAACCACTGACTGGAGCACTATTTACAGATCCTCCAGGTTCTCTGGACACTAGGAGATCCTCCTCAAATGGACTAACAGGACAGCCTAGGTCCCCAACCTGGTGTTCCCTAAAGAAATCATCCAGGTTCTGAGACTGGGTTTCGGGCACCTGGGAACACTCAGTCCCACACTCACTCCTACTCCACTGAGACAAGACGTTCGCCCCTACACCTTGCTCGTTATACTGGGACCTAGCTGGGCTACTATGAACCTCTTCCACCTCTCTGGGCTGGATGATATCTGAGCCACTACTTTTGGGATCACTCACCAATGACTCTTCAGAACCATGGGCCCTTTCCCAGCGGTCTGCTTCCTCTGCAAGCTTCCAAGGGCAAAAAAAGTCATACCTCAACAGGTGCAGGCGCAACTCCAACCAACAACGACTGAGCATCTGCTCTTTGAAAATCAGATCAAACAGTTTGTCAAAATCAGATTCTGTGTGAACCTCTACTCAATCAACCAGTGCCTTATAACATTCCTCCGCGAAGTCCTCCCAAGACTGGTGAGACAGTTTCCTACTGTCCCTGAACTCCAACCTGTATTTCTCCTCTCGGGAACATGGTACCATACTTTGGGACTGGAAATGGGACTTCCTGCACTGGACTCTATATTGCTTCCACCACTGGACTCAGCCCTCCCTGGGGAATCCAGAAAACTATAACTGCACTCAGGGGATAATCTACCCTCCAGAGCTAATTTCTCCCTGGCAAAGGCCCTCTCAGCCTCCGCCATCCTCTCCTGCACACCCAGCTGCGCTATTTCCTTGGCATGCTCTAACCTTAGCGTCTCCAAAGCCAGCTGGTATTCCCTTTCTTCCCTCCTATCTACCCACTCCTCTGGGGACAGGGAAAGGGATGGGGTGCTGCACCTGACACTGGACCCAGCAAGGGACTCCCTATCTATGGGATCTTCACTATCTACTGGCATCCATGTACTGTCATCTTCTCCCTCCTCTTCCGACTCTTCAGGGCTCCCCTCAGACCCACCACCCTCATGGCGTGAGGCCCGGGCCCTCTCCTCCTCACTGCGCTCACGTTCCCAGTCATCCTTCTGCCATTGGATTAGGTTGTCCCTAAGGTTGGACAGGGTGTCTGACCCATTCACTGCTTTGTCTCTCTCTTCACAGAACTCTACCAACTCATCCACACTGTATCTAAACAGACCACAGAAATTAAAAGCAGACTCTATATTGGCAGGACGCTCAGGGACACGTGCAACACAGGGGACCTAACAGTCTGAGCTGAAGCAAGAGTACACAATCTAAAAATGACACTCTTAGGAGAAATAATAAAAATGAAACTAAAAAACAATAATCCCCAAACAGGTGATTATCTAAATGCAGAGTTTGTAGTACAACCAGTTGTCGCTGAGGTATTACGCAAACACAAGTCCTATCCTCACCTGCTGACAACCAACCAAGCTGCAATCACGCGGGGTGAGCATCCGCGCAATATCATAAAATGCAGCACAACGTCCCTAGCGGGGTGGGCACCAGCTAGGGGTATCTAAACAAGACACCAAGTCTCTGGTGGGGTGGGCCAAATCACCTGTCTGCATCTGTAGTAAATAGCTGGAGACCACAGATGTACCACAATAGGTTTATTGCAGGAAGACAGCATAGAGCAACCTCAACACAAGCTGGCCAGGCACAAACTGTCACCACCTAGAACACTAGGAGGAGGCAGAGCCATCTACATTCTGGAATGAGTGACACAGGTAAGAACCATGATAGAGCATTGAAATAGAGGAAAGATAGATATACAACACATCTCCTCTCGTAGAATTAAAAGAAAAGAAACATATGATGAAAGGAAACTTAAGGCAAAAGGTAAACATGTCATGGAAAGAAAACTTAAGTCAAAACTACAGAAGATTAGCAGAAACAGCGATAAAAGTTGCAAACATCAATTGATCATTAAAAATAGGGCAATAAAACACAACAATTGATCAATAAAATAGGCATTGAAAGGGACACACGTCACCCCTCTAAAAGACCTAATTGCAACAGAAATCTTTCAAGTAAGCAGGAGGTCTATGGCACCTCTGAGGTCTGGTGGCAGACAAAGAGGAACTGGGATCAGTAATTGGGTTGGGATCAATAACAACGGGATCAGGAGCATCCCCTCCACCATCGCCCCTCGCCAAGGCATTTACAGGAGCAGGCACCACATGAGCTGGATCCTGAGAGGGAATAAACATGAACCCTGAAGATGAGAGGTCCTGGGCAGGAACGGACGGAGAGGGAGCAGGACCAGGACAAACACCAGCTTTCTGATAGAGAGCAACCCTCCTTAAATTCCATTTTTCCCCATTAGAGAGGACAACATAGTGAGGATAGACCATCTTTATAAGAAATGGACCACGGAATTTAGACAAACCACCTGAAACACGACCAGACTTTACCTTGACAAGATCACCTTTTGCGAGTTTACTAGAAACAACTTTAGCAGAAGACTTGTCGCCTACAACAGGTTTACGTGGAAGACCCTTAGAGGGCAGACTCATAGAATTCTTACTTGAAGCACACTTAGCAGGCATGCCCACAGGACTCTTACAAGAAGACTTAGGGGCCATACCCGACACGTCACCCAAGAGAGACTGACAGACCAAGTCCTTGAGCCAAGAGGGAATGAGTTTGGTGCTGGGAACCCTACCCCTCATCATCTCAAAAGGGGACCTGGGGTGAGAACCATGAAGAGTGGTACAATACGCATAGACCATTTCACTAACAAGCGAAGGGACAGAAGAACCGCTGGAGAGGGCCATTTGAACAGTACCTTTCACCAATCTGTTAAGGCGTTCACAAAGACCATTCCCCTGGGGGTTGTAGAGGGAAGTCCTATGATGAGAAATACCACAATCAGCCAAAAAGGCTTGCATGTCATGCGAGACCAACTGTGTGCCATTGTCAGTTATAAGAACGCTAGGAAAACCTTCCCTAAAAAACACAGACTGAGATGTTTAATAGTAGTGACCGTAGTGATATCTTTGAGAAACTCCACAGACAACCACTTGGAATGGCAATCCACAATGACGACAGCAAACCTCTGAGAAAGAGGTAGCTCGGCCATGGGACCTATGAAATCTAAACAGATAGTGTGCCACGGAATTTCAGGGAACTGCAGCACACCCATCTGAGATCCCACAGAAACCTTAAGTCTCTTCTCACCTACCTTGCAAGTATAGCAGTCCTCAACCCAAGAGGAAACCATGGAGTCCATACCGGGCCACCAGAAGTTCAACTTAAGACGCTGTTGCGTCAGGGTTTGGCCAAGGTGACCTTCATGGGCTAAAGAAATGAGTTTGGGTCTCAAATCAACAGGAGGCACAAATTTATCGCCACGCATTATTACGTTGTCATTGCAAACAGACATATCATCAATGACCTTAAGGAAAGGGCGAACAGAAACATGGACACAACTCTCCCTGCGGGGACCCAACTTTATCAACTGGATGACTTCCTGTAAGACGTTGTCCCTGGACATAGCATCCACCCACTCAGACCGAGAAAAAGATCTCTCAGACAGTAGAAGAACATCATCAATCCAGGCAACATTCTCATCAAAATCCTCTAGACTGAAACCAACATCAGCACCAGACGGAACAGCCAACCTAGACAGACAGTCAGCCTGGAAATTCCTCCACCCAGAGATGTGGGAAATGTCAAAATTATATTCCTGGAGTTTTGAAGCCAACTTTGCCAACCTTGGAGAACCAAATGCCCCTCCCCCGGGAGAAAGAATGCGGATAAGGGGTTTGTGGTCAGTCTTAAGGTTGAATCGAATGCCCCATAGGTAAGGTCGAAAATGGTGGGCACCCCACGCAGCAGCCAAAGCCTCCTTCTCGATAACAGAATAGTTCTGTTCACATTTGGAAAGAGTGCGTGAGGCAAAAGCAACCGGCCTGTCGCTGTCCTTGTGGGACTGAAGTAAAACTGCACCGAGACCATGGGCACTGGCATCTACCAACAGAGTGGAGGACTTTGCAGTATCAAAGGGTGCCAGCACCTTAGCATTGCAGATGGCTTCCTTGATCTCATTGAAACACACTTCCAGTTCGGGACCCCAGGAGAAATTGCAACCCTTCTTCAACAGAGCCCTCAGAGGCAAGGTCTTCTCTGAGAATTTCTCCACAAACTTGGAGTAGTATTCGATTAAGCCCATGAATGACCGCAACTGGTCCTTGTCAGACGGGCAAGGGGCTAGGCGTATTGCATCAAGAAGATTCTTCTTTGGTCTGACTCCATTGACTGAGATTTCATGTCCCAAGTACTCAATGTTCTCCACAAGAAAAGAACACTTCTCCTTACGTAATGTAAGGCCAGTGTCCCAGATTCTGTGTAAAACATTTCTAAGAACAAGGTTGTGATCTGCCACGGAGTCTCCAAAGACCAAGATGTCATCTTGAAAAAACACCACGTTTTTGAGCCCCTTGAAGATTTCGCTGACCAATCTTTGGAAGACACTCGCTGCCGAAATCAACCCAAAGGGGAGACGAGTAAATTGGAAAATCCCCTCCGGGGTGATAAAGGCCGTAAGATGCTTCGAGGATTCATGGAGCTTGACCTGATGGTAGGCGCTCTTCAGGTCGAGTTTTGAAAAATATCTAGCCCCCTGAAGAGTGGAAACCATCTCCGTAATGTTGGGTAAGGGGAAGGTGTCCGCAACGACACACTTGTTTAGGGACCTGAGGTCCACACAGAATCTCAATTTTCCGTCTGATTTTTTAGAAATCACGACGGGCGAAACCCATGCTGATGCTTCTGTAGGTTCAATTACCCCGGATTGGAGCATATCTTCAATTAGGAGTTTCACCTCATTGCGGATAGAAATGGGAATCCTCCTTAAGCGATGTTGAACAGGCAAACTATCCTTCTTCAACTTTATAAGATGGGCATACCCCCGAAGCTCACCCAACTCCTCCCTGAACACAGACCCAAATTCAGAAAGAATAAACTCAATAGAGTCATCATCCACCACCATTATTTGATTCTTTGCTCTAGGATTGATAACTATGTAGAGGTCATATTGATGTACCCATCCCAGGATGGGAGGGCCATCAATAGAAACATAAACCTTCCCAAAAATAGACCTCTTCTCAAAGGCAATCTCAGATTCAAAGAAACCAAGGATTTCAATTTTCTGGCCATTAAAACCCTTAGGGGAAATATCACTGCGATGTAAATTCACCCCCTCCCAAAAAGTATCAAAAGTAGACTTAGGTATAATGGTATGACGAGAACCAGTGTCAACCATCAGCAACACCTCATGGGAGTCAATCTTGAAAATGGCTTTGGGTCTAGTTTGTCTTGGATCATCGCAGATGACATCCACATCATCAATGACCAGGAGTCTATCGGGCTCAACTCCAGAATCATCAACGTAGTCATCAACAATATTCACTCTCTGTCTGGCTTTGGCCTTGCACATTTTGGAGAAATGTCCAACTTTCCCGCACTTCAAACACTCCTTGTTTGAGGCAAAGCAAAACCTCGCGTCGGAAGAGTGGCTACTACTGCCACACCTGTTGCAGACTTTGCTCATGGAGGTGTTCTTGGCGGAAGGTCTGGGTCTGTTTTTCACTACAGCAACACTGTCTCCACAGCAGTGTTCACACTCCGCAACACCACCTTTGTCAGAAACAACAGAGACTTCTTGATGAGGAGAAGACTTGTGTGAATCTAAGACCTTCATGCATTTACTAGACTCCTCAATAACTTTGGCCAGGTCAATAGCATCTTTCAAGGTCGGGTTCTTAGCAGCCCATAGCCTCTCTTGGATTTTTTTACTTGAGCATTGGACAATTAATTGGTCTCTTATGAGCTCGTCGTTCATAGCACCGAACTTACACTTTATAGACAGCTCTCTAAGTCTGGCCACGAAATCATCTATTGTTTCCGAATCTTTTTGGCGTTGTGTATAGAATTTATAGCGGTTCATAACCAAATTCTCCTCCTTTGCGAATCTGATCTCCAAACGATCAACCGCTTCTTTAAATTCATCAATGTCTTGTCCATTAGCTCCAAGTGTGATTGGTAGGAATCTAAAAACCCTCTGCCCTTCCTTGCCCAAAGTACTCAAAAGGATAGCCTTTTTCCTTTTGGCTGAAAATTCCTGTCCATCCAGCGCTTCCAGGTAATTGTCAAACATTATATACCAGTCCTCCCAAGGTATGTCAGGAACCCCAGGCTCGGGTAAGAACTGAGGAGGTAAGGTAACTACAAACTGTTGTGCCATGTTTAACAATGTAATAGAGTCAAAAATAAAGAAAAACAAAAATTATGCACAACTAGTTACATTTTAAATTATAGTAGTAACATACCTCTTTCCACTTAAAAATGTCCAAAAACGATGTTTGGGCGCTGCGACAGGAATGAGCAGGAGTTTAGAGTTAAAACGAGGAAAATCGATGAAAATCCGCGTTAGAGTGACTTAAGATGGCCGCCACCGAAACTCGATCGAAATCGAGACTTGGAAGACAAACATTGGAAGCTAAAATGGCCGCCGCTGAAAATGAGGCTTGGAATACAACAAACGCAGCTTGGAACGCACACAGGAGCGTGCGTAGTCAACACGAAACAAGGAAGCGTCACCCAGGTAACGGCAGACAACACCGTTGTCAGAGCCAGCCGAAGGCGTTTCCTTGGCAACGATGACGTCAACGCCGGTAGTGCTCGTGCTTGGCTCGCGACGTCGGCGCTGAAGGCGTCTCCTTGGCAACAATGACGTCAGCGCTGGTAGCGCTCGTGCTTGAAGGCGTCTCCTTGGCAACGATGACGTCAGCTTGGCTCGCCGATCCGATCCCCAAAATTACTCACAATTTCACCAGATGGGCGTCTTCAGTGAGGATTGAAGTGGACCAAGGGGAAATTGACGAAGCCAACACGCCGCAGGTTCGTTTCCGCTGCAAGTCGCTTTCTGGTACAATATCTTGAAGGAATCTGGCATCAAGATGAGGTCTTCAAAGGTACTGGCCAGCATATAAACGTCGCCAAAATTGTAGTAAATAGCTGGAGACCACAGATGTACCACAATAGGTTTATTGCAGGAAGACAGCATAGAGCAACCTCAACACAAGCTGGCCAGGCACAAACTGTCACCACCTAGAACACTAGGAGGAGGCAGAGCCATCTACATTCTGGAATGAGTGACACAGGTAAGAACCATGATAGAGCATGGAAATATAGGAAAGATAGATATACAACAGCATCCTCTTCCTCTCCTCGATGTCGAGCGAGTGGTGAGAGTGGAGCGCTTATATAGTAAGCGAGTGAGGACTAATAGGTGCTTGTTAATGTTAATTAGGGACACGCTGTGTGGTTACCGGTGTCCAACGAGCTGCTGCTATGAAAAAATGCCTGGTTGCCTGTGCGCCCAAACAAGGTAATTCACGGAAATCCGGAGGAGTATCAACCAATGGGCATATCTGTTTGAAGTGCGCTTCTTGATGGAGAAAGGCCGGCACTTGTAATTGTGCGGCTGCGCGGGGAGGGTGTGTCTGATGACCCTGAGTGCGTGCAAACCAACTGTGGAATCTTGCCGCTGAGGGGGCGGGTCCAGGGTTAGTACCCTTCTTCATGTTGTGTGTGCGCAGAGCAGGTGGGATGTAATCCCGCTCTGTAAAGCATTGGGAGCGGCTGCGCATGCGCAGGAGTGTACAAAAAGGAACACTACCAAAAAAGGGTCCGAATGTGGTCTGTTTTACATGGAATCCAAACCTAGGGAACCCAAAAAGTAAACAAAATTATAACTACGAGAGACATAAAGATTAGTAAATGAACTCAAGGTATGAGTTACATATTTAGGCATCTATTTGGAAACGAGGATGTTTATAATATGCCTAAAAGCTAGTTAACTGATACTTCATACAAATGATATAAAGGCACAAATGTAAATGTCACAGGCTGTTATGAACTTGGCTATGGCTCTATTTATATAGAAGACAATGTTTTCTCATGCCTGTGCCCCAATCAGGATGTCATTTGTGCCCACGGTATTTCATCATTAAGGCCTAGGGTTGATGTGCGTAGGCGATGGACCCACCTTTGTTCCCTAATATGTAGAGGTTTCGTAATGTCTGTTTTGTTTTTCTTCATTACTTCAAGCACTACCCATCTAAGATCAGTGTCTTTATGATTGTGTTCAAGGAAGTGCTTGGTAAGTTTGGTGTTGTTTTTCTTACACCTAATGGTACTGCGATGTTCATTGATTCTTATTTTAATTTTGCGGTTGGTCATCCCCACGTATCTTAAATTTCAAGGGCAGGTTAGTAGATACACCACATTCTCTGTACTGCAATTCGAGAATGTGTTCAATTTCCATGGGTGAGGAGTTCCAATGTCCACTTCTTTTGTTGTTGATGTTAGTGGGCAGGCAACACAGTTCCCACAGGCATAGTGTCCTGTTGGCCTTTGGGTGTTCCATAGTGTAATCTGATCATCCCCCGTGATGTTCGGTTCTTTTGCATGTACAAGTTCATCGCGCAGGTTTTTGCTACGTTTAAATGCAAAAAGAGGTTGGTCCCAACTCTCTCCTGCACCATGCAAGATCTTCCAGTTTTTTCTGATAATTTTCTGGATGGTGTTGGAAACCGGGGTGTATGTGGTAACGCACACAATTCTGTTTGTTTTCTCTTTCACAATGGTCTCCAGTAGGGCATCCCGATTATTATTTCTCGCCCTTTTCTTGGCTTGTCTGATCATTTTCTTTGGGTAATGTCTCTCTAGTAATCTTTCTTCCAGGGCGTCTGCCTGTTCCATAAAGGTTTCTGTTTCTGTACAGTTCCTGCGAACTCGTAGGAATTGTCCGACTGGTAAGATGTTACGCAGGGCCTTAGGATGGAAGCTTTCATATAGTAATAAGCTATTTCTGTCTGTGGGTTTTTTGTGTACCTGTGTGCTGATACCTCCCATGTTCATCTTAATGTCTAGGTCTAATAAAACCGCCTTGTCCTTGCTAATAGAATGGGTGAATCTAAGATGTTGGTCTTTGGTATTCACCCATTCAACAAAGGCTTCTGCCATGTCCTCTGTTCCACGCCAGACGATGAACACATCGTTTATAAACCTTTTCTAGGCCTTTAGATTAGATATAAATGGGTTGCTTGTATGGAAAATGTTATCCTCCTCGAACTGGTGTACATATAAACATGCCATGCTGGGGGCAAAAGTACTGCCCATCGACGTTCCAGCAATCTGATGGTACAGTACATCTTCATACTCAAAAAAGTTTTCTGTAAGTGCTGTCTCAGCACAGTCCATAATGCAGTGTTGCGGTGTAAGAAAATTCCAATCTTTGTTCAGGAGGATCTACTCTACCACTTGTAACGTGCGTCTCTGAGGAATGCTTGTGTACAACCCCTCTATATCCATGGTGATAAAAAGGTCTTTTGAGGCATCAATTTCCAAATCTCTTAGGAGACAGAGGACATCAACCTATCGACACAAATAGGTGTCAGTCAAGATGCAGGGGTACAAAAGAAGGGTTTAGTACCCCTAGGCCTGACCAGCCCTATGTACAAAGAGAACACCCAGGGTGGTGACATCTTAGTGTCTGGAAGTAATGCCTAAAGTGGGTAAATGCCTCTAAACTGTCCCAGGTGAACCAACATTTGCCCTTACTCTAAGATGACATGGATCTTAGGGGTTTTTTATTAGGTCCCCGGAAGCCACTTTAGAAATGCTTCTTATATGCTATTTACAATGAGGTTTGGAAAAACTCTCAACAGGAAGCTGATGAGAGACTACGTTGATAGTGTTGACCTAGAAAAGGCTTTGGCAGTGGTGGACAATTGTAGGACCTCTTTATCTTTATCATCCAAGATTTATTTACTGGGCAACATTGTTTGTTCTTCAATAGATATGATGGAACAGGATTTGCCTATATTACAACATGGACAATCGCAATTGTGATCCATTCTATTATTGAGCTGGACGCTACTACACTCATTGCATTCTGGTCACATGCCCTAGCAGTATATCAACAGTACGACTCTGTTTTCTGCATATAATCTAACAGAAAGGCAGACAACAGTGGCACGAAGAAATGCAAAGTTTACGATGCTGCACATTGAAATATTGGACCAATTATTTTTTACCATGGTTGATTCATTTTCCACAGAATGGTTAATCCATGGCCATATTACACTGCCGGTCACAACATTCCAATTTCAGTACTGTCTACAGTATCACCAAGTGGGCATGTATGAAGCGTTAGGACAGGGATACATACATGAAGATTGGAATTTAAACATACAGATTTAGATGCAGGAATTGGGACACTGAAGTTAATCTCAGGGAATCAGACTTAGAGTTCTTTAAGTGGGTCTCTAATTTTTCAGGATGTTTTGCGTCACGGAGCCTGTAATGCTTCTGTTGCAAATCTATTCTGTCACCTGAAAGGATCCCCAGCTGCCATGATTCATCCAGTGTTCAAACTGCTCTCGAATGGGAGCTTTTTGATGTTGAATAATCAAGGTTGTTGTGGGATGGTACCAGGCATCATATATCTGGTCACAGTAGGTTCCAGGGTTACTTATTGTATGCAAGTATTGTTTCCACAGGCCCATACAGTTCGGGAGGCAGCGCTATGGCCTTCGTTGGATATTTGCTTTATACAGTTTGGTTCTCTGAGCAGACTGAAAGCCGTGCTTTTACAGAAGGATGTGACTTTAACCTCTGCCCGGGAGACTTTTGATCTCCAGGTTGCAAGGTTCACAGCTGAGATACAGGGGCTAGGCCGAATGAAATTCCAGCTCTATTTCAGAGAAATGGTACATCGTATCCTTAATATGTCTGAGTGGGATTGTGCACGTATTGAAGAACATAGGTACTGGAGTATTGAGCTCCTTTCAGACAATCTGTGAAGTTATTACAGCATTTATACACTTTGCATTGGAAAGCGTTTTTGGAGGGCTTCTACTGCTTATTACTTGTAGTGGATATCCTGGTTTTAATTTTTCTGCCACGCAATGGATGACCCAGTTCCACCAGAGATGATAAAAGCACTCCTTGTGCGACATTGCCGTGAATGCATGATACTCCATCAGGGCGCACCTCAACTTCGGGAGATAGGAGAGCATTGGTTCCTATTGTTCAGATCAATCTGGATCGACTGCATCTTACCTGCGCTCCGCTGTCTATTCTGCACATATGAATGTGTGTTGGACATATGTCTAACACTTCCATTGGTTATGCCACCAGACGCTGATATACTACTATACCCCATAAAGGCCATTGAACTGCAGTGTCCACAGCATATTCCCATATTGACGACAGCATTCTTGGAGCCTCCACAGGGTGCTTTAGCTCCTGTTAGAACGGACACCGGCTCTACATCAAGCACACAGGTACTGAGTGTTTCCTCAGCAGCTGCTGTGGGAACTGAAGATTATCACCTTTGCTCAATTGACCTGACACAAAAAGTGTTAAAGGGTATGTTGTCTGTCAATGTGAGCAACAGTGCTATTGTGTCTCCCACATAGGACACATAAACCTTCTTTGTGATGGGAACAATTCAGCCTTTTTCCAAAACAAGCCAATTTGGAATTCGAAACCATTGTTTTGTTTTATTTTTCTCTCTTGCTCTCACTAAGCTCCATGGCTTTTGATGTGCTCAGATTTATGCTTTTTAAACAGGTATTTTTTGGCATTAGTTAATATTATCATCCTTTGGATGAGGAGTGGGTGTTATGAGCCCCAATGCACCCCTGTATAGGCCTAGGTAGCTACACAACCTTTTACCTACATTCGTCCTACCTTGCTCTGCATAACGGCTCTGGGACTGACCTTTTACGCAGTTATAGGCTGAATAAATGTCGATCAGTTTTCACTGAGACTGGCCTAATTTATTATGCATGAGGATTCCTTGTATCAAATCGTAATCCTCTGCCCAGGACATACACAGAAGGATTACCATCTTCTGTATAATAACTATGTACACAATAAAACATATATCTCGAACATCATCCTTGGACGACAGGTCCACTATACATGATGGCATGCCATTACATATCTAGGTAGAAACCCTGAGGGTACTTTTTGGGTATTAAAGTACCAAATCTTCACTAGGTAACCTGAGGAGAAACTTTCACACTGACACAAGACGCTGAGGTCCCAGCCTGTAGAAGCTCCAGCAAGCGGAGGTCTGATATCCTTTGTAGGGTGTCCAACTCAAGACCAAGATGGGGTCCTTCCTTCTCTGCCATCAGGTAATGGGGTAGGGTCGGTCCTAGGGAATTATTGGCTTTACACCCACCTACATGCTAGGTACACTTAGGTACACTGAGAAAGGGTTCACATCTTAGGAGTACGCTTGATTACTGCCATGTATTGATAAGCCTGCATATTTACTGTATTAGCACCATGGTAAAATTCTACCTTTTATTTACACTGTTGGTGCTTGTAGTCTTATATATCTGTTTCTGACTAATGATTGTAACAGCACACATGTTTTTTACTAGAATGATACTGGTTCAATAAATGATATTGAAAACATACTCACTGTTTATTCTGTGTAGTTCTCTGAAACTAAGCGAGTATGGGTGACTGAGCAAAAAGTAGTACACTGTTTCCACGATCCCTAAAGGATCAAGGGTTGTCATGTTCGATAGTTGCCAGAAACTATTCGCTCCTTTGTAAGTATATGGGGCTTATGGTGGCACTGTGAACTAGCTGGTCTAAAGGCTAACATATCCTTTGGTGGTCTCTGAAATCAGTCTGGACACCAATCCCTTAGCTTATGTTTGTCGAAGCGCTCAGATCGTATGTATTATTTGGAACTACTCAGCACTGATTAGGGAAATCCATTGTCTTTATGAACTGATTCACAGTATCGAATGGGCCACCATGTCAAGGATTTCAACTAGCTAAGCCAGATCAGACTCTGTCAGTCAAACCCTGCAGTTCTCTCAACTCTAAATGGTACAGGAGAACTGCAAATTCAGTGGACAGGACATTGCCTATAATTCAGTGGTGCTGAAACTGTTTTCAGGGAGGGGTTGTTGCTATCAATCTTACATTACTGAGGTAATAAGGGTTGAGAAGAATCCAAGCTTCGTACAAAGAACAAGTGCAGGAAATAAGATATTCCCACTCAGAAGGAGAATTGTAATGGTGTGGTATGCAGCCAGTGGTGCATTTTGGAGCATACAGTTCCGAATATATTACTAAAGCATGGTACGGTAGCACAATGTCATTTACAGAAGTCATGGTTTCCATCAAAATGTTTACTAAATTTGCACATATGAGCAGTTTTACTGCTAAAACTATATATTGATATGCTATGTTAATTTGTATTTGTTAAGCGCTTAATACCGGAAGGTCTCTAAGCTCTGTAAGAAGAAGGCAGAAATTCCAGGAAATTAGCAGGGCGATTGTGTCCAAGCCTCTGTGAACAAGATGGTTTTTCATTGTTTCCTGAAGGGTAGGAGGCGGCTTTCCGCATGGAGGTGACTCGGCAGTTTGTTCCAGAGAGTGGGTATGGAGCTAGAGAAGGCTTGTCCTCCTTTAGTAACATAGTTGAAACGAAGGTTTTTTAAGAGGCAGTCCATGGAGGATCTGAGAGAGCAAGTGGGTGTAAATTTCTGAAGGGGTTGTTTAATATACACAGGGGCTTGACCGTAAATAGCTTTGTGAGCTATGCAGAGGCCTTTAAATTTAGCCCTTTGTTTGAGCGGTAGCCAGTGAAGGCGCTGAAGGAGGGGTGATGCTCGCATGTGCCTAGGGAGTTTGAAGATGAGTCTGGCGGCATCGTTCATTACAATTTCTAATCTGCTCACTAAGGAGTCCGGCACTCCAATATAAAGTGAATTGGCATGGTCCAGACGGGCTAGGATCATGGCGGATACCACTGTTCTCATAGTGGAGTATGAAAGGATGGGGGAGAGTTTCCTCAAGAGTCAGAGTAGGCCTACACAAGTGCCAACCACCGTGATAACTTGGTTGGCCATAGTAAGTTTAGCGTCAATTTTGCTTCCCAGACTTTTAACTACTGGGGCTGGTGCTGGGGTGTCGCCCAGCTCCTGGGGCCAGAAAAGGGAGTTCCAGGGGATTAAGAGCATCCGTCATGGCTAGAACCTCCGTGTTATCTGGATTAACCTTCAGGGAGTTGGAGGTCATCCAGTTGATGGTGAAGCGGAGTATCTCTTGCGCTCAGGAGTGTGCTTGAGGAGAGTTTTCAATTTGCAAGGTGACCTGAGTGTCGTCAGCATAGTTGTATACTTGACACTCCATGTCTGCCAGGGCATTGATTAACGGTCTGAGATAGATATTAAACAGGAGCGGTGATAATGCCGACCCCTGTGGAACTCCACAAGGGATTGGTCCTTTCTCAGAGACCCAATCATTCATCTGAATTTTCTGAGTGCGGTCCGTTAGGAACGACGTGATCCATTGTAGGGCGGATCCCCCAATACCAATAGATCAAAGTCTCCCCAAGAGTATGGCGTGGTTGACCGTGTTGAACGCTGCCGACAGGTCAAGGAGGACCAGCACGCAGGGTTTCTTGGTGTCCACAGTAAGTCTGATGTCGTCAAGCACTGACAGCATCACTAATTCCGTACTATGATGGGCCCGGAAGCCAGCCTGCCTGTCTCCTAGGAGATGGTGCTCCCCCAAACACCTAGATAGATTTTGCAGGACATGTTTTTCCGGAAGAAAGGGGAGTAGGGAGATAGGCCTATAGTTTTTCATGTTATAAAGATCCGCACCAGCTTTCTTTAGAAGGGGGATAATTCTGGCCTCTTTAAAGTGGATAGGACCCTCTCCAAACTCTAGTGAGCGGTTCAATAGGGTGAGAACTTCCTCCTCAATTTCCGGGAGAGCAAGGTTAAAGATGCTAGGAGGGCAAGGGTCGGCCGGGGGGCCAGATTTGACCTTCTTGGCCAAGCAACGTAGGGTTTCCATATCCAAGATTTGGAATGATGAAAGGATTTCAGTTTTCCTATCTGGCGAGACCACTTCAGCATTGGGGGGTAGCTTAAAAGGGGAGTTGTCAATTTCTGACAAAATGTCCTGGATCTTATTTGAGAAGTAGGTTAGAGAGCGGTCGCATTGTTCTTGATTAGGTGGTGCTGACGGTGAATGTTTTTGGCTTAATTCTTTCAGGACTTTGAATGTTTCTTTTTGGGTGTTAGTGGCCACTAGAATTCTATTCTCGTAGTAGTCAGCCTTCTTGCTTAGGAGCGCTTTTTTGTACATGGTGATTTCTGTATTCTACTACAGCCAGGAGATCATAATTTTTTGCCAACGACATTCAGGGTGACGAAGCGCGCGTTTGTAAGGTCCAAAGTTCTTCCGTGAATCAAGGGGCGCCTTTCCCTTTACCATTGATTTTTGTGCTTTTTTCTGGGGCAATTTTGTTGATGGCAGCGCGGAGCAGGCTGGATGTGGCTTCGGACCACTTATTAATGTTAGCTATCTCATGCTTTTTTTAGTGGGCATTCTCGGAGGGTAATTATCAGTGAGGGACCATCTATTTTAGACCTACTTGGAGCCCTACTTTTGGTGGCGGGGAGTAATATATTAATACAGAAGTGGTCCGACCATGCGCAAGGGCTAATGTCCGTGAGCCTCATAAGGGGGGATGAAGTCCAGGCAAGGTCTAGAGTATGTCCTCGTTCATGTGTGGGAGTGGTCATTAACTGGGAGAGCCCCAGATTGGTGAATGTTTCCTCTAATTGTCGGGCTTGGGCCTCTTTGGGTAGTTGATCCCAGTGGAGGTTGAAATCTCCCACCACCAGGAGTTGTTGGAAGCGTGAGCGTAGATTAACTACGTATTCGGTCAGGAGGTCTATAAAATGTGGGGAGCATTTGGGTGGCTGATACACCAGAGTAATTGTTGTACTAGATGAGTGATGACAGACCTTGACAGTCAGCGTGTCCGCCCCAGCTAGGGACTCACCTGACACTCTTTCCAGATTTAGGTACGCCGCTCCTCCTCCTCTTTTCCGCGCTGGTCGATTTTTCCAGACGGCATCAAAGACGTCGGGCAGGGCGGCCAGTAGCGTGGGGCCAGAGTCTTCGTCCAGCCACGTTTCTGACAGGGCAAGTATGTCTGGGGTCTCGTCTTGTAAGAGGGTGAGGATTTTGATGGCGTGTTTTTGTAAATAACGCATGTACAGTACGGAAAGTTTCAGTGCATCGGCACCATTGGGAGGTGGGTGGCCTCGAGGGTGGGCTAGGATGGGAACAGGGGTCTCTCCCTGCCGAGGGATAAAGAGACCTTCTCTTTTGAGTGCCATTGTAGTCTCGGTGTTTAAGGGGCCGAGATTGTGGTTCCAGGAACTAAGTTCAGCGCTTGTAAAAGTCTGCCGTCGGCCAGGGGTGCTAGCCCCTGGTCCCGGTCGGGCGCGGACGGGCGCAGACGGCCTTGCCTTTGGCGCCTCAGCGGCGCGCCGACTGCGCGCGTTCGCTCCAGCATGCATTTTATCAGCCCCCGTGACCCCTGACTCCTCCCTGCCAATCAGCCCTGCTGTGCAGCAGCTGACACCCTCACGGTCGCTTGACCTCGTGAGAGCGTGAGTGGGAGGGGAGCAGGACCGGTCAGCAGGATGAGGCAGTGAGTAACGTGACAATACACGAGTTTAAAAGCACACAATCGTTAAAAAAGCTTTTCTTAGTTTCAAAAGTTAAAAGGCAGAGCAGAGCTTGTACTTCGCATGCACTATCTGGGCTAGCGCGTTCTTCTTAGTGCATAAAGTATAATGTTTTTGAACATTAGATTTCTGTGAATATTTATTATTTCTGTTTATCACCAAGTAAGGTATCTTGATTTGTTTTATTCCTATTAAAAGCATTGTTTCCACCACACTTCAGAATTACAAACATTTACTTCATTTGTGCTTTCCTCTATACTGATACATTTTAGGATATTTGTACAGTTGATTACAGGTATTTGAAATATACTGCCTCCTAGAAATAAATGCATCCTGCAGTCTTTCCTTGAACACTTCCTCCACCCGAACAAGTTTGTCACATAACTCTCTTTACAAAATCTTCTCACTTTGAGGTCAGGGAACCTTGGAGATTTTTTGTTGCATTCACATTGCCGTGCCTTTTACATATGTCATATGCCATACTGCCTTAGTTATTGGGTAAATACAAGGAGTTACTAAGGGATTGTTAATATATCTAGCATTACCATTGTTTTCCTAGCAACAAGATTATGTTTTGTTATTTTCACTCTGAAAGGTGCTAAGATTATTGGAATTTTTCCAAGTTATTTTTGCAGCAATCATTTTTATTGTTTTACTGGATGTAGGTTGTTTAAAGAAATATGCTCATGAGTGGGTCTTGTAATCAGTAGATTTGGTTCCCTCATGCTTCCTTTTGAAATACTTGCCCACAAATGCTCAGCTGGATTGAAGTGTTCCAGTATCACAAGCTACAGACACTGAACCACAAGACAGGTATTGATGTTTTGGTGGAAACCCAGCTGAGAAATGCACTTTTTGAGTGTATCACTTCTAGCCCTAGTATGAAAAAATCGCTTGTCCTAATCAATATTGAATAAACATGTACATTTCTGTGTTTCTTTGCAAATACTTTGAGAGCAAACACATTGTATGACCTCATGAGGAACAGCAATACATATTAAAGGGCAGAGGGCAAAGATGGTGTATGACTAACTGCTGCACCTCTCACCATCTCTCTCGATGACTCGTAGATGCGACTATCGATTGCTCCGCCTGAGCTTGGTTGACTTCCTGCTGAGCGCCTTGTATGAGGAAGTGCTGCTTCAGACCACAACGGGCTCATCCTCGCTGTGCTTACTGCCATCTGGTGGGGGAGGATGGTTACAGCGGTGCCAAGGAGAGTTGCTGAGCCGCCTTATGTCGTCTAGAGGTGGGAAAACAGGGAAGGCATGGACTGCCAAAATCCCTGGTGGTGGTGCAATGCCCGCGGGAAGCAGCCAGCCCGCGGATGCTAATGGGGTAATCTCTGATCCTAGGCAGCGCGCAGGACTGGGTACAGTGAGATGTGAAACCGGAACCTAGAAGACAGCAACCAAGACCACACCAAGGGTAAAAGGTGGGTCTGCACAACCCTCTGTTGCTTCAATAGTCGATTGATCAAGGTGGTGGCAGCACCTTGATACTTCGTTTTTAAGGCTAGCAGATTGCGAGGGACTCTCCTCTGCTTTAACTTGTACCCCGTGGTATTGCGCTACGATCTTTTTAAAAACAAACAATTGACTTAAGAATTGTGTTGTGTGCATATTTTAATAATTGTACCTTTTTTAAATTCCCCTGAGTACTGCACCCGGTCTCCCTGTGCCCCGTTCCACCGCGGCTTCTTGGTGCGGATTGTTGTGGAGGGCTAGGTCGGGCGCCATCTTGTGTGAGGCCCGGTCCCCTGCGAGACCCGAGTTAGCGGTCCAGCTAAGGGAGGGGCTTGGGGCATAAAGAGCGATGCACTTCAGGACGCGCAGCGGCCACGCACAGCGGGCGCCCCGTCTGCGCGCCGAAGGAGCGCCAAAGGAGGGCCCGTCTGTGCCCGTCCGTGCTCCGGACGTGCCCAGTGCCAGGCCCCCTGCCTATTTCCCTAGGAAACTTCGCTCCACCAGTTTAAGGTATTCTCGTGATGCCCTCACTGCTTTAAATGTCATGCCCTGTGGGAGAGATAATCCATGGGATGTGGCTGTCTGTTCATCCCGGGAATGCCCTTTTTGCAACTTCTGTTTCCATCCCAAATCAGGCTGCCAGGCTCGATCAAACATCGCCCCCCTGCTGATCAGAGCGGGGTTAATTAATGCCAGGTCTATGGTCAAGCATGCGGCCAATGTTTTTGAGCTTCTGGCGGAGAAGCAGTTCAATCTTTTATTTGTCACTGAAACCTGGTTAAACGCCTCGTGTGACCCGGTGGTGGAGTTAGCCATTCCCCGTCTCTTCAAAATCACGAGGGCGGACCGTCCGCTCGGTAGAGGGGGCGGGGTTGCTGCGATTTATAGGGACCAGTGGGCCTTCTCTTGCAAGGTACATTGGTTTATCGACCTCCGGGTTATGCTGGGAACTTTGTGGGGGCTCTAGAGGAGGTCATAACTCCACGTGCTCTGAGATATTCAAGGTATCTCCTTCTCGGGGATTTTAATATACATGTTGATGTCTTAGACTCCACTGAGGCCATTCGCCTAGGAGAAGCCCTCTCTATGGCCCACCTCAAACAATGGGTTGTTTCTTCAACCCATGATGGAGGCCACCTTTTAGACCTAGTTTGCTCCAATTTCGATATTGTCATGGCCTGCCCTGAGAGTGTGACTTGGTCTGATCATAAGTTGATCAGGTTTTCACTATAGTTGATCACTATGTTTGGGCCCTACACCTATTCCCTGCAACGAGGCCAAGAATTTGGGGATATGGGTGGACTCTACCCTCTCTTATGAGGGGCACATCAGACATCTGGTAGGAAAATGCTTTGGGGTTTTAAAAACACTAAACAAAACCCTGGATCTGCTCCCTCTAGAAGCAAGACGCACAATGACTCAGGCTTTGATCACGTCCCGTATGGATTACGGGAATGTTCTTTACCTGGGTGCATCAGAAAAAAGTATGGGACGCCTACAGGTCTTGCAAAATGCGGCTGCCAGGTTGGTTTTAAGACTTCCGAGAAGAGCAGCTTCTAAGCCGGCACTTGCATCACTTCACTGGTTACCAGTTAAGAAGAGAGTCTCTACTGATATGCCATCGTATTCTCTGGCACAGGGCCCCTTCTTACTTGGGAGATCTGGTTATGTGGTATGTGCCAGGCAGGACGCTACGCTCAGGTGGGACAGGACGGCTTGCAGTCCCCAGGGTTAGGAAAGCCAGAATGGGGGGTCGTTCTTTCAGAGCTATGGCCGCTAAAGATTGGAATAAACTCCCGGTGGGTCTCAGACTGGAAAGGTCAGAGGCCAAATTTAGAAATCTTCTTAAAACTTACTTATTTACTATTTAGGGGTGCAGTCAATGGAAAGGCGCTATGTGTATGGTAATTGGTGGGTTGTCTGATCTCCACAGCGTGGGGACACGCCGGGATGGCGTCACCAAGCGCTTTATAAACTACCTTATTATTATTATTATTATTATTTTCCTGTTCTTTGGATGCCGCAAAGGAGAGCGGCCCCCCACTTGCCCATTCACAGAGGATCAATTTAGTAACTTTGGTTGAATCTTTGTCCCAAACTCGTCCAATCTTGACCTCGGAGATTGATGTGGCGGTTAGCACCTTTAACGCCTGGGTGGAACACAGGTCTGCGGCATCTGTCAACAAAGGCTGTATCAGTAGGATGCGGTCTATCCCCTCCAAACAATGGTTTACCCACACCCTACGGGAACTGAAACTGGGCTGCAAGAAACTCGAACGGGTGTGGAGACAAACATATCAACCCGAGGCTAAGAGTGACCTGCGTACGGCGCAAAACAAATACTATGCTGCCATCAGAACTGCCAAGAGCAGCTATTACGCAGGACGAATTGAAAAAGCTAATAACAATAGTAAGGAAATATTCTCTATTGTAAAAAGCTTTTTATCACCATGAACCTTTGCTGCCCCTATCCCAGCAGTGGTGCGAAGAGCTCTCTTCCTTCTTTATAGACAAAATTGCTAAAATCCAAGAAGACCTGCGGGCCGTTTGTGTCGGCTGTTTGTCCCCCCCTGTACCCCCCCTCCTCTATGCCAAAACCAGCTGAGCAGTTTGCTATTTTCTCTCCTTCAACTGAGTTCGACATTACTACAGTCCTTGCGACCTTGAAGTCAGGGTTGCCCTCCGACCCCTGCCCAGCCAGGGTCCTTGGGGAGGTTGCTGAAACAGTAGGCAAGGAGGTCACCCAGATTGGTAATCTCTCCTTCTCTTCTGCAACTGTCCCACTCTGTTGGAAGCAAGCCAAATTGTTGCCGCTTCTAAAAAAGACTGGGCTGGATCCGGCCGTGCCCTCTAATTATCGACCCATCTCATTACTGCCTGCCCTAGCAAAGGTCTGTGAGAAGATCGCTTTTAAACAGCTGGATAATTTTATAGAATCTTCCCAGGCACTACATCCAGCTCAGTCTGGGTTTCGGGCTGCCTACAGCACCAAAACGGCGCTAGTCGAAGTGTCGGAGGCTATTCGGGAGTGCCTTGACGGAGGTGGCAGAGCAGCTCTGATTTTATTGGACCTCTCTGCCGCCTTCAACACGGTGCCCCATTCCTTACTCCTCACTAGACTGGCGGCCGTCGGCATCACTGGCCCTGCACTAGACTGGCTGACGTCCTTTCTGGACAATAGGATGCAACAGGTCTGGATGCCTCCTTATGCCTCCCTTCCTAAAAAACTCACTACAGGAGTCCCTCAGGGGTCTACTTTGAGCCCCCTGCTGTTTAATGTTTACTTAACCCCCTTGATCTACCTGGCGGAACAGCTGGGGGCCAAAATAATGGCCTACGCCGACGATACCCAACTCTTGTTTACTTGGCCAAAGGACAATTTGGATTCTTCGGCGGTCCAACTCTGCATTTCATCTGTCTTCCGCTGGCTCGCGCTTGCCCAGCTCAAGTGTAATGAAGACAAGTCTGAGGTTCTTTTTTATGGCTCCTTTCGCGATAAATTCAGTGACCTCTTATGGCCTCACGACTTGCCCTGTCCTAAATCCATCGGTGGACCAGCTAAAAACCTTGGAGTTAGGTTTGGGAATGAACTTAAGTTTGAAGACCATATTAAAAAACTTACGGGGGTTTGTTTTGCCACTCACAAAGCCCTACGCAGGTTTTCCCCTCCTCCCGAGAGAGGCTAAAGAGACGGTTTCACGAGCCCTAATACTTTCTAGGCTTGACTACGCGAACGGTCTGTTTTGTGGTCTACCAGCTTATCTGATCCAACGCCTCCAGGTCATCCAAAATACCGCCGCTAGGCTTCTGATCAATCTGCCGAAAAGGTCTAGTGTTCGCTCTTGTCTCCGTAACCTCCTCTGGCTCCCGGTTGCCCACCGGATTTTGTTTAAAACTCTTGTTCTTGCTTTCCGCGCGGTCCATCTGACCGGTCCTGTCTACTTGAGAAAAAGATTTGCTCTGTACATCCCTAACCGATGCCTTCGTTCGGCCAATCAGTGTCAAATGACGGTCCCAAGATTTAAGCACTCCCGATTAGGTGGCCAGTCCATTTCGGTCAGGGCCTCCAGGGCTTGGAATGCTCTCCCTTTGCACCTCAGGGCTGCTCCGACCATTACGGCTTTTAAAAAGGGGCTGAAAACCCACCTGTTTAGTACCACTTTCTAATTCTGCTTTTTTCTTCTTTCCCTCTGAATCTGCCTCACCTCCCGTGCCAGGATACTATTTTTAGTAACAGAGCGCGTTACAAAACCCTTTATATCATATCATATCATAGTCTCTCTTCTATCAGTGGACTCCCAAAAAAGTAACTTGTTGTTGGAGGAGGGGGATACAAAGCATGCAGAACAGACCGTGAACTGTGGTACGAACAACAAGGGTACATTAAGGATAAGAACCCAAGGGACAGGAGATGATGAAGCTAATAGTAATGCTCCCATGGCTGTTACATCAGAGTTTGGCTTGGAGGGTTCAACAGGGGGGAGAAAAAAGCCTCTTAAACCACATCTAGCTGACCACGGAGGTGCATTTAGTGCAAGGAGCTGATGGCAAGGAAGATGGCAGGATGAAGGGAGAGCCTGGTGATCTGAAATTCGATACACCTTTAAGAACAGGGTCCTTTACCACCATACGTCAGCACAGGGGTGCCCTCTTTCCCGATCTGCTTGAAGAGAAGTTTTTCTCACTAAGAGATGGCTCAGACTCTACTAGGCAGGAAAATACTTCCTCAAGCAGTAAGGCTCTTTCAGATTCCAGCAGTAGTACATCAATTGAGGATATACAAGTGACAAAAAGGAAGAAGTCCTCCAAAAAGAAAAAGGGGAAAGAAAGCCAGAAGGGGAGTGCTGGAAAATAGTTGAAATCGGACTATTCTGACTAACCATTGGGATAGGACTACGCTACGCTTGCTTAGTTTGCGCAACTACGAGCTACGCGAATTGCACCTAGCACAGTGCAAAAACACGTAGTGTAGCAGGCATTTTTTGCTTGCTCAACGCGGGGTGGTCAGGTTTCTCATTGCGAGTGGTCGCGTATGCTCACGACAGCTCGCGATGAGAAACTATCATTCCGCGTCAAGAAAGCTGCTGCTCAAGTACAAACCTACTCGAGTGGCCGAAAACGATCACTTGCAATGTGTTAGATGTGGTTTGCAATGATTGCACAGTGCGGACAAGCATCCGGACTGTGCAATCAGTGTGAACAACATTTTTCACAGTGCACTACGCAGTTCGCATAGCTTGCGTTACTACGCGAACTACGCCCAGAGTTAATTCTGACACCCAGATAATGTCTCAGGAAGATGGTGTTGAACGGTTCAAATTTGGATATACAGGCTAAAGAACCCTCAATGATGGCTATATTTTAGTCTACCAAACAAATGCAACAGGAAACTAGGAGTGATGGCCGTAGAGCAAGAGTCGCTTTTAAACAAGTGCAAGCGGGGATCCGAAAGTTGAATAAAACAAGCAGAGAAATTGTTCAGCGACCCCATGGTGGGTAGCTGTTGTGCCTTATAAATTCAATTACAAATACAAATACAAATCAGTTGAAACATGGACAGAGTTATTGGAAGCTGAGGTAGAATCTTTGAAGTAACAAAGCACTACTCAAGGTGTAGCTATGTCTGAAGTTATGTTCAAGCTTGAAGATCAAGAAAATCGCCAGTGAAGAAACAACTTACGCTTTCTCAGGATTCAGGAAGGAGTGGAGGGTAGCAACCCTGGAGTCTAAGGCCAGATGTACGACCCTAAATTGCATGCGCAAACTGGTTTGCGACCCGTTTGTGCATGCAAAATGTTACAGGGCCATGTACACGTCCTAATTAGTGAGTCGCAATTTATTTGTGACTCGCTAATTAAGAATTGCCAGGAAGGGGCGTGCCAAGTGTGTCCCTTCCTTATAGCTAGTCTCTACCCTATGTAAGAAATTTGCTATGTAAGAAAATATGACTTTAGTCTGGCTATATTCATGAGCAAATTTGATATTAAGTTTATTGCTGCCAAGAATTCACATAATGTCTCAGTTGTACAAGTCCATATCATTAAACAGTCATCTATAGCTCCCCCGTATAGACTTGAGTAATTCCACCTTAGACGTTTAGAGCTTCAAATCCAAGTCTTTTCCAGTCAATCCATGAAAAGATTAGTGTACGATGAGGAGAATTTGGAGCCCATAGCTACTCCCTGTGTCTGTCGATATCATTTGTCCTTAAATAGGAATACATTATTGTCCAGAATCAACTCAGTCATGTTTATCAGCATCTCAGTGTTGTCCCACAGGCTAGCTGATGTTGTGGTCAGTATTTGTCTCAGAGCATGTAATCCCAAATCTCACTGGATGCTGGTGTATAATGCTGTGACATCTAGCATCACTATTGTCATGCCTTATTCCCAGTGTCAATCTGTAATTATTCCCAAAATGTGTTTTGTATCTCTTATATATGAAGGTAAGTTATTCAGCAGTGATTTAAAAAAAAACATCGAAATATTCTGAGAGTCTCTCCGTTGGCCCTTCAATTCCAAATATGATAGGTCTACCCAGAGAGAAAGGAAGGTCCCTATGTATCTTCAGTAATGAGTATATGCATGGGTACCTTGGTTGGTCTACTCTAAGATATGTATATTCATCATCATTTAGAAAACATAGACCATGCCACTTTTTCAAAAGTTGGTTTATGGTATCAGTAAGCACCCATATAGGATTGGTGACCAGGGATTTATAACAGTTATCTGACATGATTTTTCAGTTCTACATTGGACACAGGAACACACAAATTCTGTGTACCACACACGCTGACAAGATAGCTTCTAAACACTTACACACATGTGAAAACACCATGACTTTGGTGATCCGTTTAGTTGCAGGTCTATCAGGGTACACTTAGCTAACCTTCAATGAAGGAGAAACTGTACACATTGCATATAAATCACATTTGTATACAAACGCTGAGATACGCTTTGCATACACTGAAAACATTCTGACAGCAGTACAGCATGCTGTAGTGAGAGAAAGAGCACTAGCACAGGGTAAACTAATGATTGTCGTGACTCTGGTATCATCCTTAGAGGCTGCTACCAAAGCAAGTGTTCCAAACACAAAAGCACTGCGAAATTGGGCTAATTCTCTCACTGCAAATGTAGACTATAAACTTGGCTCCACATCAAAAAACACAATCATTCCTGCAGTATGAATAAGAATATCCTCTCCCGAATTAAATAATACCTCTAGATCAGTATAAACACATCATTTACACTGACGGATCTGCCTAGCCTGCCATAGGAAATAAACACCAATACAGCACAACATGTGCAATTGTTAAATGATGTATGCGGAATGGCAAGTTACGTCCTAGCAATACACAGACGCAGTCTCTAGGAAATTGCATGGGACAGCTGGCAGGACTGAAAGCCCTGATAATGGCACTAAAAAAATATGGATCAGGGATTCCCCACACTTAGGGGCCGATTAGGATGGAGGATTTTCCGCCTCCTCCGGGCCGGCGGAAGCCACCTCCGGCCCGGAGGAGGCGGAAAATCCTCTGCGGAGTCACCAAAGACCCACCGCCGCATTACGATGGCTGGTGGGTCTTGGTTTCTGTCCGCTGCTTTTCCACCGCGGTCAGATTACAACCGCGGCGGAAAAGCTCTCATTTGGCTGGCAGTGTCTATCAGACACCGCCAGCCAAATTAGGAAACATTTGTAAACATGCTTTTCCGCGGCGGTTTTTCCGCCGTGGAAAAGCATGTGTACTTTTGATTTTGGGGGCCCGTTGCGGGCCCCCAGGGTGTAGGCGGGTGGAGGTGCACATGGGGGGTACCTATGGTACCCCCCAGCATTTACATGCACAAAGCGGCAGGCACAGCGCGGTGCCTGCCGCTTTGTGCATGCAAATGTTAAACATGCACTTTTAACATTGCTATGTTAAATATCCAGGATGTGACCGCCAGGGTGGCGGTCACATCCTAATTTGCACGGAGGGACCGCCGCAGCCCATGCGGACGGTCCCTCCACCTCTGGGATGGCGGACGGACGCAAGTCCGTCCGCCATCCTAATCGGCCCCTTAGTGTGTTTGACTCATGTTACTGTGTCCAGTCATATAATGAATATCTTCACTATTGGTGCCAGAATGGGTTTAGAGATTCCAAAGTTTGCACAACAAAGCACAAGTTGCTGTGGGAACAAGTAGCAGAGATGAAAAAAAGCTTGCCACGGTTCCTGTAATTCACACATTGAGTCATCAGCTTTTTGGCGTGCACTGGCTGATTAAGCCACCAAGACGCTAGTGAGAACTGTTGTTGTTGCTGCAATCACTCATTCTAGTACAAGGATAGACGGACAGATAATGATAGCTGTGAATGCTACGCGCAACAACAGCTCAGCCTTGCCAAAAGGTTTTCCACTCCAAGTACTCCGATCAAGTTAGATGTGCAAAAAATTCCATATGCTCAAATCCAGAACTGGGCGATAGAGTAATACTGAACATAGATCGCAGATTAGATTTAATTCTAGCTGCACACAAGGGTCTCGGTTCAGCACGCGCTGGTATCGCTGCAACCATTTAATTAATAAAGCACCATTAGTGGTGGCCAGGTCTCAATAAACTGACCATGGGTTTTGTTCTTAAGTATGCAATCTGTCAGCAGATGAAGGGCTCCACCTTATGCATGTCTACCACTAGCACCACAAACGCCACTACTGATATCAGACAGACTTCTTTCATGTGTCCATTTAAATCACTGCGGTCCCCTACAATCTGAC
This sequence comes from Lissotriton helveticus, assembly GCF_964261635.1. Taxonomy (NCBI): domain Eukaryota; kingdom Metazoa; phylum Chordata; class Amphibia; order Caudata; family Salamandridae; genus Lissotriton; species Lissotriton helveticus. The sequence goes on along the minus strand of NC_136063.1, from coordinate 1,704,632,089 downwards.
TGGGCTTATAGTTACATCCTGGTAGTAGTAGATTCATGCTCTAAATTCCTGTTTGTTTAGCCGCAGCGCTCGGCTGATGCTCAAACTAGTATAAAGGATTTGCAAGTCTTTATACCGACATAAGCAATTGCATATTACATTCTGAGCGTAGCCATGCATTTAGCTCACTGGCTAACAAAGAAGCCATGGGAAGTTTGGGTGTTGCATTACGGTAGTCCTTTCCATATAATTCCAAGGGAAATTCAATTGTAGAGAGAAAAATCTGGGACTTATAGCAATTCTTAACAGCAAGGGTATTAGGCTTGTGTGGCAGTTGGCCCAATCACCTCTATGGGGTCTAAAGGGCACTTAACAACATGCCACAAAGTTACCTAGGGGGCCGTCCTCCCTTCAAAGTCCGGTTTGGGATTAAAATGTGCATACCTGGCCTCGACTGTGGCATGACAGTGGTGGATGGAAAACTTTTGACATCATTGATTGTTTGGCTGTTTTACAGGAGCGCAATGGATTCCGGGCATTAGACAGCAATGTCCAAGTAAAACACACCGCCACTAGGGAATTGAAAGCTGTTCCGGCAATACCTGCCTGGATCCCGATGATTGGGGACCTGGTCAGAGAAAAGATTGTAGACAAAAAAGAATTTGGGGCCATCTTACAGAGCAGCTATACCGGTCCTGGCTGTCAAAGGAATAAGAACAGTACTTCTTCTGCCTTTTACCAGCAAGAAAGGCAAAAGATTGTTCTGATCAAACCACATTATGTGGCCGATACGCAATAATAGGCTGCATGGGCTCCTGGCTAGCACCAGTTCTCCTCTTCCTACCACAGAATTCAATGAATTCAAGCAGAAAGATTAATAACCTTTGAAGATTTTACTCTACGAAGTGAAGGCAATACCAACAATGGATTGGAACTGGTGCCTGTTGAAATTGAACAGCAACAAAGTACAAATGAAACACCGATCTCAATTCGGCCTAATAGCGACATCTAGGTGAATATGTCTCAAAACAAGTCACCTGTCAGTTCTACAATACAAGCTGAGCTACCAAAGATAGATCAAACTGAGTCTGGCTACTTCATCGATTTCGATACTTTCTCATTGGATCCAAGTGAACCTGAGTTACAGCCACTGCCTTTTTCCCACAAACAACAATTTTTGTGATTTCTACCTTTGGCTGAAAAAGACTTACCATGTTCCTCCCTGGATACAGCTCTGGATTGCTACATGTCTACTGTTCCTAGTCCTCTGGATAGGTGTAGCACTAGTGACTGTCTTTTTCCTGCTTCTGAATTGACACTATTTCCCAGAACACTCTGCTTTACACAACATGTGAACTTGGTCCTGAAACCACATGCATCATCACACCGTGAACAAAGAGACGTGTCCTTAGTGAACATTAAAGCAGTTCCAGTTCCTGAAGGAATAGTTTGGGACAGGGTTTCATATGATGTATATCGTCCAAATGAACTTTTAAAAATACCACAATTATTTAAAATTGCTTTAAGTGATATTATCAACTCCAGTACCTTCTCTGATGATTGGGAATTTGAAACTTTAAATACTAAGTTGTCTGATTTCGAACAATCTAATGCATTTTCCATCAATGAATTGTATGATGATACATGTAAATTTGACAGCATGTTTTGTTACCAACACTAGGGTCATCATTTCTTACACAAAGCTAGTATCCCATATTAAGTTTTCTCTTACCTTCAATGGGAACATTGCCCAACACTACTGAAAGGTAGTTCAGATACATTGCATAAAAGTTTGCCTATTTTACTGGGTTTAACACATCAGACCCGACCTTTTATTAATATAAGGTTACAACTGCAAAGAAAAATATGCTCACTGACACGAAATAGATATACTCTGCTTCCTTTCTTTCCCAGCTGTCTGTACAGGGTTTCGACTTCTAGAAGGACAATCTAGACACAAAATCTCTCTGGGGGACTAAAGATAGGCAGGTTCAGGGACCTGAGGCCTTATTTAGAGCATGCCTCATTCCACATCAGATAATATTACTGAACAACACAGTGCAATTTCCTGTCTTGGGTTAGCCAAGATCAAGGACTTTGACACACCATGGAATCCCTCACTCACACACTTTAAGGGATGGTAAAACTATACACAACATAGTGAGGATATATTAGATGACAATATACATGATGGCTCATACAATTCATCTGACCCCAATTGGAAGGGATGGGTAGTTTGGCCTATCGACACAAATAGGCGTCAGTCAAGATGCAGGGGTAGAAGGGTTTAGTACCCGTAGGCCTGACAAGCCCTATGCACAAAGAGAACACACAGGGTGGTGACATCTTAGTTTCGGGAAGTAATGCCTAAAGTGTGTAAATACCTCTAAACTGTCCCAGGTGAACCAACACTTGCCCTTACTCCAAAATGACATGGATATTAGGGATTTTTTGTTAGGTCCCCAGAAGCCACTTCAGAAATGCTTCTTATATGCTTTTTACAATGAGGTTTTGAAAATCTCTCAACAGGAGGCTGCTGAGAGACTACGTGAAATTGATAGTGTTGACCTAGAAAAGGCTTTGGCAGTGGTCGACAATTGTAGGAGCTCTTTATCTTTATCATCCAGGATTTATTTACTGGGCAACATTGTGTGTTCTTCAATAAATATAATGGAACAGGATTTGTCCATATTACAACATGGACAATCGCAATTGTGATCCATTCTATTATTGAGCTGGACGCTACTACACTCATTGCATTCTGGTCACATGCCCTAGCAGTATATCAACAGAATGACTCTGTTTTATGCACATAATCTAACAGACAGTCAGACAACAGTGGCATGAAGAAATGCAAAGTTTACAATGTTGCACATTGAAATAGTGGACCAATTACCTTTTACCATGGTTGAGTCATCTTCCACAGAATGGTTAATTCATGGCCATATTACACTGCCGGTCACAACATTCCAATTTCAGTACTGTCTACAGTATCACCAAGTGGGCAGGTATGAAGCGTTAGGACAGGGATACATACATGAAGATTGGGATTTAACATACAGATTTAGATGCAGGAATTGGGACACTGAAGTTTATCTCAGGGAATCAGACTTAGAGTTTTTTAAGTGGGTCTCTAATTTTTCAGGATGTTTTGCGTCACGGAGCCTGGAATGCTTCAGTTGCAAATCTATTCTGTCACCTGAAAGGATCCCCAGCTGCCATGATTCATCCAGTGTTCAAACTGCTCTCGAATGGGAGCTTTTTGATGTTGAATAATCAAGGTTGTTGTGAGATGGTACCAGGCATCATATATTTGGTCACAGTAGGTTCCAGGGTTACTTATTGTATGCAAGTATTGTTTCCATAGACCCATCCAGTTAGGGAAGCAGCGCTATGGCCTTCGTTGGATGTTTGCTTTATACGGTTTAATTCTCTGAGCAGACTGAAAGCCATGCTTTTTTAGAAGGATGTGACCTTAACCTCTGCCTCAGAGACTTTTGATCTCCAGGTTGCAAGGTTCACGGCTGAGATACTGGGGCTAGTCGGAATGAAATTCCAGCTCCATTTCGGAGAAATGGTACATCGTATCTTTAATACGTCTGAAACGAGTGGGATTGTGCACGTATTTAAGAAGATAGGTTCTGGACTATTGAGCACATTTCAGACAATCTGTGAAGTTATTACAGCATTCAAACTCTTTGTATTGGAAAGCGTTTTTGGAGGGCTTCTACTTATTAATTGTAGTGGCAATCCTGGTTTTAATTTTTCTGCTACGCAATGGACGACCCAGTTCCACCAGAGATGGAAAAGGCACTCCTTGTGCGACATTGCCATGAATGCATGGAACTCCATCAGGGTGCACCTCAGCTTCGGGAGATAGGAGAGCATTGGTTCCTATTGGTCAGATCAATCTGGAACGACTGCATCTTACCTGTGCTCCGCTGCCTATTCTGCACATACGAATGTGTTTTGGATATATGTCTAACACTTCCATCGGTTATGCCACCCCAGACACTGATATACTACTAGACCCATTAAAGGCCATTGTAGTGCAGTGTCCTCAGCATATTCCCATATTGACGACAGCCTTCTTGGAGCCTCCACAGGATGCTTTAGCTCCTGTTGGAAGGGACACCGGCTCTACATCAAGCACACAGGTACTGAGTGTTTCCTCAGCAGCTGCTTTGGGAACTGAAGATTATCAACTTTGCTCAATTGACCTGACACACAAAGTGTTAAAGGGTATGTTGTCTGTGATGCGAGCAACAGATGTGAGTCCCTTGCTCACTTTGCCACTGGATTCAAGCAAGCCGGGCTGAAGACGGCTGGAATGCCAGAAACCGGTCCTCGGAAGCTTGTTTCTGGTCCAGGGAAGACATGGCTTGGCAGTTCGGGCTGGACTGTTCCCATGAGGCACAGGGTCAGACTGATTTGCATATAGCCATGTCTGAACTGGGGTGGCAGAGTGGGCTAAAGAACGGTAATGGATCTAACCCAGATCTTTTGATTGGTTATGAGTGTTTGATTGGTTCAGATGCTCCATCCATCACCACCCCCTTTTGTACCGCCTTTGGTCACCATAAGTGTGGCAGGGTATGCTCAGACGTGAGTCCCTTGCTCACTTTGCCACTGGATTCAAGCAAGCCGGGCTGAAGACGGCTGGAATGCCAGAAACCGGTCCTCGGAAGCTTGTTTCCGGTTCAGGGAAGACATGGTTTGGCAGTTCGGGCTGGACTGTTCCCATGAGGCACAGGGTCAGACTGATTTGCATATAGCCATGTCTGAACTGGGGTGGCAGAGTGGGCTAAAGGACGGTGATGGATCAAACCCAGATCTTTTGATTGGGTGTGAGTGTTTGATTGGTTCAGATGCTCCGTCCATCACCACCCCCTTTTGTACCGCTTTTGGCCACCATAAGTGTGGCAGGGTATGCTCAGACGTGAGTACCTTGCTACCTTTGCCACTGGATTCAAGCAAGCCGGGCTGAAGACGACTGGAATGCCAGAAACCGGTCCTCGGAAGCTTGTTTCCGGTCCAGGGAAGACATGGCTTGGCAGTTCGGGCTGGACTGTTCCCATGAGGCACAGGGTCAGACTGATTTGCATATAGCCATGTCTGAACTGGGGTGGCAGAGTGGGCTAAAGAACGGTGATGGATCAAACCCAGATCTTTTGATTGGGTGTGAGTGTTTAATTGGTTCAGATGCTCCGTCCATCACCACCCCCTTTTGTACTGCTTTTGGCCACCATAAGTGTGGCAGGGTATGCTCAGACGTGAGTCCCTTGCTCACTTTGCCACTGGATTCAAGCAAGCCGGGCTGAAGACGGCTGGAATGCCAGAAACCGGTCCTCGGAAGCTTGTTTCCGGTCCAGGGAAGACATGGCTTGGCAGTTCGGGCTGGAATGTTCCCATGAGGCACAGGGTCAGACTGATTTGCATATAGCCATGTCTGAACTGGGGTGGCGGAGTGGGCTAAAGAACGGTGATGGATCAAACCCAGATCTTTTGATTGGGTGTGAGTGTTTGATTGGTTCAGATGCTCCGTCCATCACCACCCTCTTTTGTACCGCTTTTGGCCACCATAACTGTGGCAGGGTATGCTCAGACGTGAGTCCCTTGCTCACTTTGCCACTGGATTCAAGCAAGCCGGGCTGAAGACGGCTGGAATGCCAGAAACCGGTCCTCGGAAGCTTGTTTCCGGTCCAGGGAAGACATGGCTTGGCAGTTTGGGCTGGACTGTTCCCATGAGGCACAGGGTCAGACTGATTTGCATATAGCCATGTTTGAACTGGGGTGGCAGAGTGGGCTAAAGAACGGTGATGGATCAAACTCAGATCTTTTGATTGAATGTGAGTGTTTGATTGGTTCAGATGCTCCGTCCATCACCACCGCTTTTTGTACCGCTTTTGGCCACCATAAGTGTGGAGGGTATGCTCAGACGTGAGTCCCTTGCTCACTTTGCCAATGGATTCAAGCAAGCCGGGCTGAAGACGGCTGGAATGCCAGAAACCGGTCGCCGGAAGCTTGTTTCCGGTCCAGGGAAGACATGGCTTGGCATTTCGGGCTGGACTGTTCCCATGAGGCACAGGGTCAGACTGATTTGCATATAGCCATGTCTGAACTGGGGTGGAAGAGTGGGCTAAAGAACGGTGATGGATCAAACCCAGATCTTTTGATTGGGTGTTAGTGTTTGATTGGTTCAGATGCTCCGTCCATCACCACCCCCTTTTGTACAGCTTTTGGCCACCATAAGTGTGCAGGGTATGCTCAGACGTGAGTCCCTGGCTCACTTTGCCACTGGATTCAAGCAAGCCGGGCTGAAGACGGCTGGAATGCCAGAAACCGGTCCTCGGAAGCTTGTTTCCGGTCCAGGTAAGACATGGCTTGGCAGTTCGGGCTGGACTGTTCCCATGAGGCACAGGGTCAGACTGATTTGCATATAGCCATGTCTGAACTGGGGTGGCAGAGTGGGCTAAAGAACGGTGATGGATCAAACCCAGATCTTTTGATTGGGTGTGAGTGTTTGATTGGTTCAGATGCTCCGTCCATCACCACCCCCTTTTGTACTGCTTTTGGCCACCATAAGTGTGGCAGGGTATGCTCAGACGTGAGTCCCTTGCTCACTTTGCCACTGGATTCAAGCAAGCCCGGCTGAAGACGGCTGGAATGCCAGAAACCGGTCCTCGGAAGCTTGTTTCCGGTCCAGGGAAGACATGGCTTGTCAGTTCGGGCTGGACTGTTCCCATGAGGCACAGGGTCAGACTTATTTGCATATAGCCATGTCTGAACTGGGGTGGCAGAGTGGGCTAAAGAACGGTGATGGATCAAACCCAGATCTTTTGATTGGGTGTGAGTGTTTGATTGGTTCAGATGCTCCGTCCATCACCACCCCCTTTTGTACTGCTTTTGGCCACCATAAGTGTGGCAGGGTATGCTCAGACGTGAGTCCCTTGCTCACTTTGCCACTGGATTCAAGCAAGCCCGGCTGAAGACGGCTGGAATGCCAGAAACCGGTCCTCGGAAGCTTGTTTCCGGTCCAGGGAAGACATGGCTTGTCAGTTCGGGCTGGACTGTTCCCATGAGGCACAGGGTCAGACTTATTTGCATATAGCCATGTCTGAACTGGGGTGGCAGAGTGGGCTAAAGAACGGTGATGGATCAAGCCCAGATCTTTTGATTGGGTGTGAGTGTTTGATTGGTTCAGATGCTCCGTCCATCACCACCCCCTCCTTTTGTACCGAGTACAAACCTACTCAAGTGGCCGAAAACGATTGCTTGCACTGTGCAAGATGCGATTTGCATTGATTACACAGTGCGGACAAGCATCCGGCACTGTGCAATCTGTGCGAACAGCATTTTGCACAGTGCACTACGCAGGTTGAGTAGCTTGCATAGTGCGAAGTGCACTTTGTGTAGCGTTACTACGCGAACTACGCCCAGGAATAATTCTGACACCCAGATAATGTCTCAGGAAGACGGTGTTGAACGGTTCAAATATGGATATACATCTTAAAGAACCCTCACCGATGGCTATATTTTAGTCTATCAAATAAATGCAACAGGAAACTAGGAATGATGGACATAGAGCAAGAGTCGCTTTTAAACAAGTGCAAGCGGGGATCCGAAAATTGAATAAAACAAGCCGAGAAATTGTTCAGCGATTAACATCAGTTGAAACATGGACAGAGGTATTGGAAGCTAAGGTAGAATCTTTGAAGTCACAAAGCCCTACTCAAGGGGTAGCTATGTCTGAAGTTATGTTCAAGCTTGAAGATCAAGAAAATCGCCAGTGAAGAAACAACTTACACTTACTCAGGATTCTGGAAGGATTGGAGGGTTGCAACCCTAGAGTCTTAGGACAGATGTACGACTCTAAATTGCATGCACAATCGGGTTTGCGATCCATTGGTGCATGCAAAATGTTAGAGGGCCATGTACACGTCCTAATTAGCTAGTCGCAATTTATTTATGACTCGCTAATTAAGAATTGCCAGGAAGGGGCGTGCCAAGGGTGTCCCTTTCTAATAGTGAGTCTCTACCCCATGTAAGAAATTTGTGATTCCCTATTTGGGAATACATGTAAGGAATCGCAAATTACGATTCCTCAAATGCAATTCTGGAAGCACCCAAAATTTGCAATTTGGCCTTAAGAAATCGAAAACTACCACCAACTTCAAGTTGGTGGTAACTTGCGATTTCCTAGGAAAATTTACTTTTTTGCATTTTTCTAAGTGCCATGTGGCTCACATACATGCCCTTATTTCAAGGGTGCAAGTACCTATTGGGTACTCAAAAATTGTGAATGTCTTCCCATTCATTCCTATGGGCCTCAAGGCCCATAGGAATGAATGGGAAGGAATTCCTTAACTGCGAATCGCAATTTGCATTCGCAATTAAGGAATATGTAGGATTTGTAATTATTATTGCGAAACCTACCTACATTGCAATTCGCGAGTCCTTAATAGAAAATCGGTAATATTTGCTATTAAGGACTCGCAAACTGCAATGATGATACATCTGCCATAGTCCTCCCGATGAAAAACAAACTCGCACAGGAGCTTGGCTCCTACCATCCAATTACATTAATTAATGGGGATGTAAACATATACTCAAAAATATTATCCTCTTGTTTATCGCAGGTAATTAATAGGATTGTATCCATGGACAGCATTGTTTTATCCCCGGCAGGGGAACAATAGATCATATTATAAGGATCATTACCTTGATTGATGCCAGACAAGTGTCAGGAGACCATATTGCTGCAATTTTTGCTTGATGCTGAAAAAGCATTTGATAGGGTCTCCTGGCAGTTTCTTTGGATTACGAAGCGAAGGAAAGGGATAGGCACTCATTTGGGGGCGGTTAAAACTCTATACAAGGATCCTGCGACTAGTGTTTTTATAAATGGAGAGATATTGGAGACCTTCAAAATCACAAGAGGGACACAAAAAGGGAGTCCCTGCTCACCGCTCCTTTTTGCACTGTGCATCAAACCTTTTTAAAGGTATGAGAGCAAGATGTTGGCTTACGCCGATGAAATAGCCTTAGTCATCTATCATCCCAAACAGGATATTGTGGCAACAGAAAAAGAAGCTTGAAGATATGGTGCATTATCAAGATATACCCTGAACAGATTGTCACTAACGAGTTTACTTCCCTTGACGATTACAGGATAGGTAAAAAAGCAGTATATTTAGGGGTTACGTTAAGATCTGAAGTTGATGAGGTGGTAAATGAAAACTGGGGCCGCTTGCAGAAGAAACTAAAAAAGCGCAGAAAAAGGTAAATAATGTACAATTGACATTGATTGGCAGAAGTAATTTAATCAAGATGGTATTCTTCCCTAAAATATTGTACTTGTTGTGAGCATTCCCCCTTGTCTTTTACAATTACTGGTTGAAGAAAAGAAAATTGAAAATATATTTGCACAATTCTTCTGGGCATATTCGAGACCAAGAAGATCGTATAAATTTCTTTTTCTACCCAGGGAACGTGGAGGATTGTCCCTTTCCAACCTTAAGTTATATTGGTGGGCGATCTCATTGGTACACTATACAGCAATCTTGAGGGAAGATTCTAACAGTGAGAGACCACGGTACCCCTCCCCATTTGAATTACTGATTGGCCGTGGAGCCTGGGTATGTTTATGGCACCAGCTGGATTATGGTTATTATAAAAGGGTGCATTTTAAGACACTGCATATCCCATTTAAAGTATGGACTCCTGAATGTCATCTACTAGGGCTAGGTAGGTTGAATTATTATAACCCCTAGAGTGTAATAAAAATTTACCTGAGATTTTTTATGACTTTTATATTAAGAACTGGTTTAAAGCCGGAATAATGCAAATATGCTGTTTATACTCAGTATGTGGTATAATTTCATATGATGAATTAAGATTGAAACTTAATCTTACCCATAGACAGTTTTTAAAACTTCTACAGATTAGAGATTATTTACAGAGGGGAGGGAGGCGGAGAAATTTGGGATAGCGAATTTGTGGAAAAATTGATTCAGCCTACTCCTCTATGCATTGGGAGCATGTATTGGTTGCTTAATGAATGTATGAAAGACGATCTGGAAAAGTGTTCTACTTAGTCGCAAATGAAAATAGACATTACAGATGCAGCATTTTAAAGTGCTTTTTTATGCACCCAATTGGTTTTAATATCTGCTAACCTCCAAACACAGTTTTATAAGACCTGTTTTGAGCTATATTACACCCTGTATCGGATAGCTAAGTGGGTCGAGGGGAAAGGAGTGAACTGTCCATGCTGTGCTCTGTATAAGGCAGACTTGGATCACATGTTTGCCAAGTGAAACATGCTTGGGTCATTAATTAAAGAAATTAATGAATTTTTAAGAAATAAATTACAGCTGCATATTGATTTAACCCCCGCTAATGCTAATGGTAAAACTAATTGAGGGTAGAGGATGGAGGTGCTCTGTTCAGTACTGCAATTTTTATTTATTTATTTATCTATTTATAGAGTTTTATATAGCGTGAACATGACTAAAGGGTACCAGAGCGCTTCACAGTCACATGAGGTAAATATTTTATAATACATCGGGTATAGCATAAGTAATATATATATATGGGTCCGGTACATGCCTTTCTTATCAGTTTAACACTAACAAGATTGGGATCAGTTTGGGGTACAAAAGGTTCAAAATTAGTATTATACATATGGTTTCGATGTATACCTTTCGTATCTTTCATATCAATACTACGAAACTCCACTAATTGTAGTAAAGTACAGTCTAAGAAGTCTTCGCAGCTAACTGGTGAGTTTATCTTTACATATCTTTACATATCTTTACATATCTTTACATAGCTTGCTTAGCCTCCACACCGGCCCCAACAGCGCTAAGGATGCCTGGCTTCACCCTGGGGGTGCCCAGGAGTGGACACTTCACAGGGAAAGCCAGGAGGGGTTCCACAGCGGTATGAGTATCAGCGCCAGGAAGCCGAATAGGCGACACCGCAAGCTGACCGTCTGGTGACAGTGCGCTCTATAAGTACCATGACATTGACATTCGTTGTTGACCTGTTTCAACTCCTACATCAGATCTGGTGGGCATCAGTCTTAGGTTAGTTTTGGTGTCTTTGTGGTCTTTTTGTGCAGGATGTACCCATATCTGACAGGACTATGCGACGTCCAGCTATTAACCACGATGCAAATGATAATAAGTCATTTTCTAGGGTAGGAACTTGATCATTAGGAAGATCTTTGCTTCTCTTTTGAATGTAGCTGTGTTCGGAAGTTTTCTAATGTTTGGAGGGAATGAATTCCAAATTCTGTGGGGCCGCTCTAGAGAATCCTCTGTCATATGTTTTCTTCTTCTGAAAGATGGGAGCTTTCAGCAACATGTTTCTGGTATTCCGGGATGGTCTGCTTCCCCCTGATAGCTCAATTTTCAGGGCTAAGTACCTTGGTGTTTTGTAGTAGAGCGCTTTGTGGGTAATACATGCCAGATTAAGGTGGATTCTGGCTTCATATGGTAGCCAGTTTAATTCCTTCAGGTGTGGGGAAATGTGGTTGAATTTTCTAGAACCTGTAATGAGTCATGCAGCCGCATTGAGACAGACTTTTAGTGGTGCTGTGGAGATTTTAGGTAGTTAGTGTTGCACAGCCATATTCAATCCTTGATATAATTTAGGACTGAACTGCCATTTTGAGGTCCACTTAGTAATGAGTGATTTCACTTTTCTAATATAGTACACGTGAAACCGGGCACTTTTTGCCATTGATTTTATGTGGACTTTCATGTCTAGGTTCTTATCAAGCGTGACTCCTAGTGATTTGGATGAGTCAACTAGGATAGGGGTGCAGTTTAGCGCTGTGATCAGTGTGGTCCATTCCTTCTTATTTGCGGGATTCTTTGGAGGTGATATTAATAGGAATTCTGTTCGTTGTGCATTTAATTTCAGATGATTGCTAGTTAACCGTTGTAATGTCACTTTAATACCTCATTCATTGTCTTGATGTTTTCCAACAACGATATCTTGTTGTTGACCTGAGTGTCATCTTCGTACATGTGATAGGATATATTTGCGTGTTAGAGAATTTCTGTAAGGGGTTCGACATATAGGTCGAATAGTGATGGAGATAATTTTGATCCTTGTGGAACTCCAATCGAATCAGGGCATGATGGGGATAGCATGTGGTTGATCAGGAATCTTTGTGTTCTGTTCTGTAGGTAGGATGTAAACCATGTCAGAACAATTCCAGATAATCCCATCCTGTCTTCAAGCCGGGCTAGTAATTTTTCATGATTTACTGTGTCAAATGCAGAAGACAGGTCAAGAGGAACTAGTAGACATGTTTGATTGTGATCCAGGGCCTGTAGCACATCATCCACTATTTGTAAGATTGCTGTTTCCGTACTGTGGCCTGGTCTGAAACCAAATTGGCAGTCATCCATCCGATTGAAATTAGTGATGTGTTTGCTCAGTTAATTTTGCACACATTTTTCAATTAGTTTGGCAAATCATGGAATATTGGTAATTGGCACAAGTTATTTGGGTCTGCTGGGTCTGCTGTAGGTTTTTTGATGATGGGGAGGGCTTGACCTGTTCTTAGGCACTCTGGTAAGACCCCTTGAGATAGTGAGGCATTGGCTGTGTATAAATTGTGTATCGCTTCAGCTCCTCCCTTGTTCCAAAAAATGGCTAGCCCGACTATTAGTGACATATAATCTGGAGAAAGCAATATATACTTGAAAGGGTCATAGGTCCAGTAAAAAGAGGATAATAATTTGGAAATGCTTAACTAATTGGGTTGAACAGCCGAACACTTAAAATGCACTAATACTTTATGGGATTAATTTGTTATTGTTTTTATATAATTGAAGTAGAAACTAAAATTAAGTGTTTGTGGGCTTCAATCATGTTAGCAGCATACCTGCTGCACAGTTTGCACTGCTGCACTTTAAATATGTTGTTAAATGATTAATAGATCTGATAGGGGTTTTCCTCTGCATGCTTTATGCTATGAAATAAGAACTTACAGTGTTTTACTGATGATTGTCCATACTGCCTATGTATTTCTTGTGATGTATCAAAGTGTGGGGAAAGGTGGGGGGCTTAGAGTCTGGGTTAAGATTATGGGGAAAAACCTTTTTTTGAATAAAAATATGAATTAAAAAAACAATACATATTAAAGCATGAAGGTAATAGGCTGGTCATGATCTAGGAAACAAACATTGTTTTTCATCTCAATAAGCAGGCAATGTGGCTAGGATGATAGGTGGCGAATCAGTAGTATATTGGCCTACAACACATCAGTTTTACATTTACAAATTCACCAGCAATACACCAGTAGCAACATAAAATGTTATGTGTTGGAAATCAATGTTCCATAATAAGGTTGAAGTTTTGAAATGTGCACTTCAACTCCTTTGTCAGCCCTAAGAAGTCAATCAGACTACACAGAGTGTTGCGGTATTCTCCTGGAACAGGTTTCCCTCACTTTCTTATTCTGGTATTCAATGCTGGTAGAGGGTCCAGATTGAGGAACATGTAGCATACTCAGCTTGAGGGGAGACTGGGTCCAGGATTGGTAAAACCCACTATGGGCTGGAAAATCTCTTGTAGTTCTGGGTCAGTGAGGGGTTGTGGTGGATCCTGGCTCCCAGTGAGGGGACAAGATTGGGGACTGGGCTTGCTTTTAGCAATGAGGAAGAGTTGGAGATCAGGAGGTTGTGAGGCTAGAGGAAGCAGATGAAGGAGGTCCTGCACCACTCCTGGTATTTTTACTCCTCCCCCTCTCCTCAGTGCTGGAAAGGAACTGGTGGTTGACCTAGCAGGGGATCTGTAGCCTGGAACTTGTTAGGGCAAGACGGACTGCTTCAGATGTCCCCCACCTGCCACACCAAACCACTTCTATTCCTTGCTGCCACGCTTGACATGCCCTTCATTGGAGGGCAGCTCATCGTGACCCAGTGAAGGATGCCGAGGGTGGACTGACCAATTCAAGGGGCTAGAGCCCAAAGCAAAGGAGCACCAATGAATGGACAGACAAACAGCCTCACCACAATGTGAAACCTAGATCTGGATGCTAGGCCCCAGGGACCTGCTCATTCAGCTTACTTTGGTGCTATAATCAGCAAATATAGTTGCAATTATGATCGCAAAACTAATCCACCCTGCACAGAGACCAGTATAAGGGCCCTACTGCCAGCCAGGACATAATCTGTGATCATTACAGCTAGTCCCATCTGAAATCTTGGCTGCTCCAGAGAAACAGCGGGGTGATCTCCCATAAACAGTGGGAAGCGAACAATCAAGCACACTGCTACTAATATCAAGACAGTTCACAGCTCTGACTCTGCACCCAGCTGCCCCAATCCCTGATGGACATGAAGTGGTGAGCCTGGTGGCTGAGGGAAGAAAACATTGATTTGCTAATGGGAATGTTCAAATCTAGCCAAGGGACCCTGACCTGTCAACAGTGAATACAACTACTGCTTTAATGAAGTGACCTGGAGGCACAATGGAGATAAATCTGCCACCTGACAATTGTTTAAAAAACATGGAGGATAAATAAGTTGCTATGCTTGAGTTGTTCTGCATCAAAAGAGAATATCTGGAATAAAAAATAAACGCAGCTGTGGTGGATCTAGGGCTTTTGTGGGAGGACCAGAAAAGTTGGTAGTCCAGTTGAGCCGTGCAGAGCAGGCCCTGGTGGAACTGTAGCCAAATGCTTTGGAACTGTATCACTAGGTGCAGGACCTAACAGAGCAGGTGATACTCTTGAAGGGCATGACCAAAGAAACAAAAAGCTCAGCCTTCCCAAGGTCACCTTTCTTCTCCATATAGAGGGCCCACTGAGTTTGGACACATCGCCTAGTGGCTTGGGCCCTACATACACCATACAGGTCACAAGGAAGCAATTACACTTCACATTTGACATTTAAAAGATGCAAATGTTCACAGAGTACGCTACATCTGTAAAACATCACAGAGTATCGCTTCAGGGGTCAAAAGGAGACTCAAGAAATTGGGCTGTTATGTGCACTAATGTCCCTGGCCAAACTGAAAATAATAAAGGATCAAAAGAGCTACTGCTTCACTGAGCTTGAAGTGGCATAGGACTGGGCCAAAAAGCAGGGGGACCTACTCATGGTGGATGTGTCTCTGGAAGTTGGTAAACTTGACAGGGGAGGTGTAACCAGAACAAAGCAGAGCCAGAATCATGGCACTGGACAGCCCCAACTATTGAATAGATAGAGGAGAACCAAAAAAAGGTCCTATTGGTGAGAGCTCATTTTCACTGCTAGACCAGCCAGTCAATTCCAGAGTCGCTGAGCTGCAACAGGGTGACAACACATTAACCATACTACACATTGGCACAGGGCAGCTACCTAAGGTGATGCCAACATCAGCTGATGATGGATTTACACCACACACAGGCCTTTTTGGCTCTGATTATGGGTATGAACTGAACAGATGAACACTGGAGCAAAGGGGCATATCTTCAAGAATGGCATTAAAATTATCGCCGCTTTAGAGGCAGGAAACTGCCGCTAAAGCGGCAATAATGGGCTTGATAATATGCCCTTGTGAATTCCCATAGAAGCCCTTGTTCACACCAGAACATGGGCTTCTATGGGAATTCACAAGGGCATATTATCAAGCATATTATTTCCGCTTTAGCAGCAGTTTCCTGCCACTAAAGCGGCGATAATTTTAATGCCATTTCTTGATATGCCCCAAAGTAAGAGAATATCATGCATTTCAAAATCTTGCCAGAAACAGTTCTTCTATTGCTTCACGTAGTTTCTCAGGTCTTGCTCCTAAGTCATTAAACATTGAGACAGATTTAAATCATGCCACTTTTCTGAGAAGGACATTTAATATGACCCTGCTTCTAGATTGAGATTGGATATTGCAACTGTTCAGCTGCCTATCAGTTTGGAATTGTTAAGGCTATGTTTAGGGGGAATGTGATTGGATAGACTGCTAAATAATTGAAGAGAAGAAAAGCCACTATAAGCTCTCTTCAGTTGGCTTTGAAAAAAGTATATACCGCTTTAATGGCATTTAATGCCCCAGAGAATTTTGAAAAAGTGTTCAGAGTGTGTTAGAATTGCAAGGATCCTGGTTGGCTGAGGTAGGTACAGTTGGCCACACAGGGACCCGTGAGACCAAACGTTAGGGAAAAGACAGGTCACCTCTAGAAATAGGCCATGCTCCACCCCCTTGGTAGCTTGCTACGAGCAGCCAGGCATATCTTCAAGGCCAATGTGTAAAGTATTTGCAATTGGGCTCACAGCAATCCAATGATGACACCACCAATAGACTCCACACGAGTTTCATAGAAAAACAAGTATATGTTTATAAAAAGATATAAGATGCGACCACACGATACTAAACCAACATATGCGTCGGGGTAATAATCCCCCTGGCCTATTATTATTGAGCTAAACTAAACACTCCTATGTAACCCTAATGTTGTAATATGCAGTTCATTATGCAAGGATCAGGTACTTCACAACATAAGAATAATGCAGATCATAATATGGCTATCTGGCGATTTGTACTGTGACTGTAATGCAATGCGTAAAGCAACAACGTGGTAAACTGCTATGCCCCCGTAATGCAAGGCGCACAGTCCCCTTTCAGGTACTCAGTTAGGAAAAAGCAATGCAATGTGTAATACAGTTATTAGGCAATTTGTTATGAGAAACTAATGTAATGCGGAACACATATATCTGGCAGTTCGGCATGCAACACTAATGCAATGTGTAATACGACAATACAGCAGATCGTGATGCAGGACTAAGACAAGGCGGAACACATCTATCAGGCAGTTCATTATGCAAACCTAGTGCAATGCGTAACACACGTATCAGGCAGTTCGTTAGGCAAACTACTGTAATGGGCAATACGACAAAACAGGCAGGCCGTTTTGCAGGAATAAAGCAATGCATTATTCAATCATTAGATACTCCGGTATGCAGAAGTAATGCAATATGTAAGTTACTCCGGCACCGTTCGCGGTGCCCCCGACGGTCTCTCCGCCACTCGTGATGGCTTGCGGTTAGTCTCCAGCATAGTTGCCCCCCCCCCCACATGGGTAAGATAGAACACGGTAACTGCAGCTTCGCACATAGGTCTGGTGCTGCTACTCCCTTGGCACACGGGACTCAATCCAAGCCGAAGCAGTGGCTTGTGCTGCAGGACAAAGAGAGGCCGAGAGCATCTCCCTCTAAGCCTGTGCCCCACCCCAGGAGTGGACACATGTTACCTGGGGGGGGGGTGCAAACCCACTCTCCTCTCCTCGTCTAGCGACTTGGGCCTCCGATGCAGTTTCTCAGAATTTCCGGGCAATGGGAAGATCCCAGGCTGCACACTGCACCCGCACTCAGAGTCAGTGAGACTCACAGGAACTCCGGGTGCACGATAACCAGACAACTCCTCACGAGGGTCTAAGGCTGCACACAGCAAACGCTCGCAGCATCGCTGAGGCGCACTTGATCTTCTACTTCCCACGAGCACAGGGCACCACTTGCACAGGTCTCAGCCAGTAGAAGGTACACACACATAGCGTCGCTGAAACACACTTTATCTTCAGGTGCCCCTGATCACAGGGCACCTCTTGTGCCAGTCTCAGGCAGTAGAAGGTACACTCAGGCAGCACCGCTGAGACACACTTTATCTTCCCGTCCGCCCGATCACAGGGCACTTCCAGTGAGGGTCTCAGGCAGCAAAAAGCATACACACACAGTGACGCTGAGACACGCTTGTTCTTCTGATGTACACAATCACGGGCCAATCCACACGAAAGTCTCAGGCTGCCCCCAAGCCCATGCACACTGCATCACAGAGACTTACTTGGCTCCCCAGTACACACGTTCACAGGACGATCCTCCTGAAGAACTCAAGCTAGACAGAGCACACACACACTGCGTCTCTGAGTCTCGTTTAGAACTCCAGGTGCCCAAGATCACAGGGCAAGACTTGCGAAGGTCTCAGGCTAGATAGACGACATGCACCCACAGTGTATTTGAGAGTCTTCTTTGGAAACTTTAGTGTTCCTGTGTTTCCAAACAGGGAGCCAGCTCACCTCGGGCCCTTGGGTATAGTTACTTCAGGACACAGCACACAGCAAAGTCCTTCAAGCAGGGAGACACAGCACGCAGCAAAGTGTCTACAGCCTTTCCTTAGTTGAAACAGCAAACTGCAGGCCAGGCCCAGATCACACAGCAAGAGCAGTCCTATCCAACAGTCTCTTCAGTTGCTTCTTCCTTGGCAAAGGTTCCTCTTGATCCACGAAGTAGCTCCAGTCTTGTTCACACTTGATCAAGCCATTCTCCAAAGTTCAGGGGCTTTAGCTCGCATAGTTATACCCCTCAATGGCTTTGAAGTCTTTGTGCTACAGGGAGCACTGACCCCTGCTCAAACCAGTTCTGGGTGCCTCCCTTCCAGTGACGCCTTCTTCCTTTGATTAGTGGGGGTCTGGATTCTCAATCACTCAGCAGGAAATGCGACAATTGTTTTATAGCACCAGTCTAGGCATCTTCACCTCTAGGCCTACTCCTCCCCCTACACACTCCAGATGCAGGTCAGCCTGTGCTGTCTCACCTCCTCCCCTGGGTCAAGACATTCCCCAGATCCTATCGCTTTCAAATCCAGCCAGTCAATCCACAACCAGGCAGAGACACACAGACATTTTTAAAGCACAAAAACGCAGCCACCTCTGAAAGAGTGGCTTACAAACGCATAATGCAAAAACCATCTTTATAAAAAAGTGAGTTCTTGCAGGATGAGTTCAGGCATACTAAACATCACCTTTCCATCGTAAGCCTTTGGGAAGATAGACTAGCAAACACATTACACAGCCTTTCCATTCTTTTCTAACGGGCAAGATGGCCTTTCAGCAGTAAAAACGAAATGGAGATCATTTCACTGCCAGGACATGATACACACCTTGGTACATGTCTCACCTTTCACATGCACTGCACCCTGTCCAGAGGGGACCCTACCATAGGGGTGCCTGATGTGTATGGAAAGGGGAGGGCAGGGGCTGGTAAGTGTGTGCACTTACCAGAGCAACATGACAGTTTAGAACACTGCGTGCATAATGGACAGCCATTCTCCATTACACTTTACACAGGGAGCACTTGCACTTTGACACTGTTTAGCAGTGGCAAAGTGTCCAAAGCATCTAAGATGGCAACACATGTCAGAAAAAAAGGGTCTAGGGGAAAAGCAGAAAGTTTGATGAACTTTAGCCAAAAAGGGCCAAGTCCCACACAGTGTAACAAAATTTAAGAGATTATTCAATCTCGGTCGAGCTCCCGAATGAAAGAAATACTGAGAAGAAGCAGTAAGAGGAAAGAAAGCATACAGGGAACCTACTGACTTGGACAGATAATGCAAAAGCAAATGTGAATTTAATAACTGAAATCGTTGGTCCATTATCCAAACTAGAAGCTTACAAGCATAGCGCTACAAAAACAGTTCTAACATTCTATATTTGTTTATCAGTTTTGCAACGAGATTAGTGCAGATTTAATATCCAAATACATGTAACAAGTACAATTTCCCAAAACTATCCCTGGATCAACAAACAAGAATAAATAACAATACCACCGTTTCAGAAATTAAAATAATATTCGATGGCTTAGCTAATGCAAAGGGCATGGGGAGCGATGGCATACCCATTGCAGTGTGTAAAGATTTTTTTACCCCAATGACAAGCAATATTAATAGAATTAATCAATCAAATTTTGTTCGGGAGAAGACATTAGATTCCTTTTCTAAAGCAGCAGTAAATAGATTTTTTATAGAGCAGTAAACACCCTAACAAGCCCAATTCCTATAGGCTCATTAGCCTATTGAATGCAGTTTGTAAGCTTTCTACTAAAATATTGGAAAATCCCAATTAGTGGGATGCATCAGCTTAAATTCATGAAGATCTGAGTTTTTTTTTTGGGCCAACCTAACTATTTAATGCATGCTATTGGATACTTTTTTCCAAAATAAATATAAATCTTCAATAATTATGATTGATGCTAGAATAGGTTTTGATTAGCTTAAATGGTCTGCATTATTTTGTATATTGCGAACATTCGCTTTTTTCTGCCCAACTATCAAATACTATAAAAAAAATATTTTGATTCTTCAAAATCAATCACATTAAATTAATAAAAAATTTGGTAATATCAAGGTTACTCGACAGACACACCAGGGCTGTCCAATGTCTCCCATCTTATTTGCGCTCTTCCTTGAACTATTGGTGCCCAGTTATCGCAAACATACCTATATCTTGCTCCCTGTCTCTGGGTATATAAAAATTAGAATATTTTCGCGGATGATTTGATTTTATATTTGCAATCTGAAAAATGTAACATACAAAATACCATGGATAATATTTATGAGGTCTCTCGAATTGGAGGTAAAAAAATTATTCATGAGAAATCTGGGGTATTTTTGTGAAATGCTCATTCCAAGATCTTGACGTTGAGATAAGGGACACATATAGCCCGTGCTGGGTAAATAGATATTTAAGGATTTTTGTAACTACTAGTTATTATGACTTATTTATCATGAATTATACGGCTAAGAATTTTTTCTGATTTTCATATTTTTAATTTTCCTTATAAAAATTATAAAAGAGAGAGAGAGAGAGAGAGAGAGAGAATATGAGAGGGGGGTAGACAGAGAGAAGACGAGAGGGGAGATAGTGAGAGAAGAAGAGAGGAGGATTGAGAGAGAGCGAGAGAAGAAGAGAGGAGGAGGAGAGAGAGAAGATGAGAAGGAGAGCGAGAGAGAGAGAAGAAGCGAGGGGGGAGAGAAAGAGTACCGCCCCTACACACCCAGGCCACACTGCTCACCTGCTGCCACTGGTGTGTCTCCAACCACTTGCCAGAATGTATAGCAGTACACCAGGTCACACATCAGAGTAAGATCTGTCATCTGAAACAGAGTCCATATACATGACTGGCACAGTGCACACACTTGTACCTGACAATATTGCCTGCCCGCCCAAGTGAACCCAGGCAGAGGCACCCCAGCCCCTCCCGCCGCACATCAGAGCATGCCTGCCCATGCATGCACACCCAGGCCTCACTGCTTACATTTCACCACCGGTGTGTAGACAGGATTTCACACCAAGTGCCACTGTAAGCCACAAGCCCGGGGCCTGCGGACATGGCACCCTCCACACCATGCAGCCACGCTGCACAAGCCACCAGGTCTCATATTTGGTGCTGGGTCTTGTTTACTCCATGGCATAGGACATACCAGGGTATCCGACACCATCGCAGACTGCAAACCCGCTCAGCCCAATGGGTGCCACTAACTCTGTGATCCTGGAAATGAGGTCACGTGGCAGTAGGCCCACGCAGCCAACTGGCTCGGCCTACACTGTGGTCCAGCAAGGCACACAATTCCTGAGCAATGACACAGTGCATCCAAAGTCACTGTCCCGAGGCAAGGTGCCTGTGCCGGCCGCAATGTAGTGTGTGCCACAAACCCTGTTAAACCCCGTGGTAGTAGGCCCATGCCGTCCTCAAGGCCTCGGGTCCATCACCCAGTCACCACCAGCAGAGGGGTATGTGACATTGTCGGCCACTTATATTTGCGGGGTCACATTACCTGTGATGCCTCTGCCGGATGGGTATGGTGTGCATGCAAACCTGCCCTCAGGGAGTGGCTGTGACATGCTGACAACTAGACCAGCGACATGCACACCACCAGTGAGTGCGCCTGCGACGGGTAGTACTAAGGCCCCCCTTGGGAGCGTTAGCAGAGTGGTCTGGCCTGCCGTACGCCGGAACAGCGCAGGGCTTGCAAGCATGACTCGTGGGCACTCGGCGTGGTTCAGTCTATGTACGGACAAGGAAGTGGCTGATGCATGTCCTTGTTGTGGTGTCCATGGGACCCGTTACACAAATTGCTATGTTGCACCCTCTGACTGGCATCCCACAGGATGAGCATCATTGACTCAAGGGAAATCACCGTCACTACATTCATCCACACTTACATACATGAATGATGAAAGACATGACACAGCAGTGCGCCACTGGATGTTTATTGCACATCCAGTGCAGTTCTGCAGCTGGAGTGGTACAGGGCAATGCCGAGCACACTACACAATATGGGCCCATGGAGGGCCAGCCAGAGTCCATCCGGGGATGACAAGTACTGCGGAAAAGGAAGGGTACTGTCCGGAGACTGGTCGCTGTGTCATTGGTCATCAAACAGGATGTGGCAGTCCATGTTGTTGTCCAAGGTGAATGCATCTGAGTGAATCAGAGGTCAGTGGAAGGTCATGAGGCCATGTGCGGGACCAAGCAGAAACAGGCCAGGTGGCAGAAATGAATGCTACTGAGTCCTTCTGATCCACGTCCTCGTCCATGAAAGAGTGCTCTGCCCCACCTATGGGTGTTGCTGTACCCGCTGCGGCACTGTGTGCCACAGACACATTAGGTGCCAGAGTGGTTAGGCCTGCTACACCAGGAGGCAGAGACACACCAGGGGGCAGAGATGTGGATGGTGTTGGGGCAGTAGCATTCATCATCACCACACCTTGTGGCAGCAATGCCATGATGAGGATCTGCCGGGCATGGTAGATCCCAGCTACATTCCACTGATGCGCTGTGGTGGCTGCCATCCTTTCTGCCTCCATCCGCACCATGTCCTCCATGAGCCTCAGCATGTGTGCCAGCTCACGGCTGGTATCGCTGGAGCCACTCTGAGCAGACAGGGTTCTTCTCTCCGCGTCATGACTCCAGCGATGTCAGTCAGGGCTCGTTGGAGACCATGGAGCGGGCCTACACACCCAAGAATTGCGTCAAGTTTGGTTGCCATGATGCCAAAGCCCAACCACACCTGCTCTGCGGTCTCCTTCTGGCACTCCAGCACACAGCATTGGCAGGCCATATGTTGTTCCTGGGGGTCTTGGGGGAGTGCCGGGCTGTGGGTTCCTCCTGCTGGGTGCTTTGGGTAGTGGGTGAGGTCTCCTCGATGTAGCAGGGCTGCCCTGATCCTGGGGGTGAGTAGTGGATGAGGTCATTGATGTTTGGATGGTTTGGGTATCTATGCTGGTGTTGTCCTCCTGGTCATCAGTGAAGAGTGGCTGATACTGCTCTGCAGGAGATGTTGACGGTGCCCCTGCGATGTGAAGGGGAGATGGTGTATTACAATGTGTCCACATGTATGTAGCCACATGGTACATGTTGATATTGAGACAGCATGGCATTGTACATTGTGACAGTGTGTAGATCAGGGTGAGGACCCAGAGTCATTGTGGGTGTGCACTGGTCTCTGCTTGATTGTGCATGAGTGCCATTGTGCCCATCTCCACCTGTCCCCCCAGTACCTGGTGGTCACTCACTATGTTGCGGTTTTGTTGTGTCCTGTCCAGCAGTATCCGATCCCCCGACTCCGGCCACAGTCTCCACACAGATGACTGTCGACACCAGCTCCTCCATGTCATCCAGCACAAGCTGTGGCACAGGGCCCCCACCTCCAGTCTGCGTTGCTGCCTTCTAGTTGGCGGACAGTTTCTCCTTGGTCCTCTGCTTGACTTCATTCCATCGCCTCTTGACCTCGTCAATTGTCCTCTTGTGCTCTCCGACGGCATTAACCTTGTCCACGATGTCCCGCCATATTCCGTTTTTGGTGCCCAATGACACGTTGGAGGTGATGAACAGTTATTGATGGTGTTCCATCCCCTCCCTGACTATGATCCTGTTCGCCTGTGGACTGAACTTCGTCTTCCTCTTGTCCTTGCCCTTCTCTCTCCCTGACGTCCCGGGCTGGTCGTCCGGGGTGCTTGTGGGGTTGCGCTCGTCCACTGCGCCAGCTCCGGCTGCCTCCATGGTGCTTGGGTGTTGGTCAGTTTGTGTTTATGGGAGTTTTTTCTACTTGTATGGTGATTTTTCCCGCCAGCCAGGTGTGTGTTGCAGGCCTGGCTCTGCTTATCACTGATTTCCTCATTGCACTTTGGCCCATTGCAGGTTTTTTGGTGTTGTGGTTTGTGTTTGTGTCTCCATCGAGGTGGTTGTATCGCAGACATTGTCCGTGGTTTCGGCAGACTATCGCATGCTACCGCCTGGTTGTGAATTCCATGTTGACAGGGGGTTATTTTCCCACGATAGACTGTGATGTTGAAGGTTGTGTTACACTACTCTTGTGGTAGTTAGCACACGTTCTTGTGAATATACCCCACTGTTTAGAAATTCTATCTTGAAATACCAGCGTGCTTGTTTAACCGCATGCGTGCGGCCGTTTTTCCCGCTGTGTGCGGCATTTTTCAGATTACCGCGTTACATGACGAGCTCAGCTCGTCATCAGCACACGGTAGGTAACGCTGATGATGAGCTGAGCTCGTCATCAGCATGGAAGGGGTTAAAGTAAGTAGCTTATAATTCAATAAAGATTACAGTGGGTTGATCGTGTCAAATTGACATCATAACTACCAGGCTCCTTTACTGGACACTTTATCGCAATTCAATAATACTTCAAGTACCCCTTTTTTCTTACAATTATGTCTTCTATAAAATGATTAAGGAGTCAGTAATATATGTACTTTCTTTTCAAAAGGTTTGTTGAATTGCCAAAAGAAACACGTTATGAAATGGTGAATAATTTTTCATTTCAAAAATAAAAAAATCTTCATGGAGCAAATCATACTGGAGTGCCACAATTGTTTGTTACTTAAAGTCTGTAAACGCTGACGCCCGATCCTTACTAGCAATGATATTGGGATTGTGTCATGTTGTTATGTCTTCTACAATTGTTTTCCTTCAGTCTTTCAATGGTAAAATTCATCTATGCATTGAACTTAGACATTTAAATGAGAATATTGTCATTGATAAATTCCCCTTACCAACAATTTCTGAAATGCTATCTTCTGTGCATGGTGCAAAGTTTTTTTCTACTATTGATTTGTCATCAGCATATCATCAGATTGTTCTTGATAAAGATAGTAAACATCTAACTACGTTTGTCACACCTATGGCTTGTTTTCAATTTAAGAGAATGCCTTTTGGGTTAGCATCCGCCGCTGCCATCTTTCAATGTATCATGCATCAATTATTCGGTAAACACCCCAAAGTAAGATTTTTTCCAGATGACATCCTTATTTTCGGAAAAGTCAATGATGAACACAATGTAGTGCTAGAGGAATTTTCGAGTACCTTGGAGGAAAAAGGGTTAACTATAGAACACTCAAAATGGAAATTTGGTGTAAAATCAGTGACTTATCTTGGCCACGTACTGTGTGCTGATGGTGTTGCAACTAAACCCAAATTGGTGGATGCCATAAAAGAAGCACCCCCTCCTTCTTGTAAGGACGAAGTTAGGTCATTTATAGGAATGGTTGAATTCTATTCTAAGTTTGTAGAAGGGTTTTCAAGTAAAGTTTTTGACATCAGACAACTCCTTAAAAGTAATGTCACGTTTTCTTGGTCTGAAGCATGTGAAAAGGAATTCAACCTTATTAAGAATGCAATTATCCATGCCCCGGTACTAAGTCCTTTTAATATGGACTATAATTCTGTAATTACAGTTGATGCAAGCAATAAAGGGTTAGGAGGTGTTCTTTCTCAAATTGATGAGTCTGGTAAAGAATGCATAATTGCGTTCGCTTCAGGAGCTCTCTCCAACCCTGAGTGCAAATTTTCTGTGATTGAGAAAGAAACGTTAGCTGTAGTTTGGGCTTTAGAACATTTCCGCAGTTTTGTATGGGGTAAGGAATGTACAGTCAGATCTGACCATAAGCCATTGGTTAAATTGCTTACTACGGAGAGACTATTCAAAGCTTCAGCCAGAATAGCTAGAATGTCCATGCGCCTACAGGATTTTGTTTATAAAATTGAATATGTTCCAGGCAAAAGTAATGTCCTTGCAGATTTTTTTGTTCAGAATGCCTTCAGACCTGCAAGAATGCAACATGAATGAGTGGGATTCTTTACAAGTTGCACTTGTACATGATGAAAGTCCGTTTGGTGTAGAGAAGAAAAATTGGAATGAAGAATATCTTAAAGATAACAAATTGGTTTCTGTTACTTCTTTCATTCGTCAGGGTTCGCCAGAGAAATCTAAAGTATCTTCAAACTTAAGACCCTTCTGGGAGGTAAGAAATGAGTTGTCCATTTTGGATAGTACTGTTTTTCGTGGGGATAAAGCCATTCCTCCCATGTCATTAGGAAACTCAGTCCTACAATCGTGTCATGAAGATCATTGCGGTATCGTAAAAACTAAACAAAATGTCAAGAAATGGTACTGGTTGCCAGGTATAGATATAAGTACAGAAAGAATTGTGAGAGAATGCGTTGTGTGTTCTAATTCTGATAAAGCACTTAAAACACTAAAGCCTGACATGTGTGAAAAAATTATTCCTGATGGTCCATGGCACACGTAGGCTGTGGACATTTTGGGTCCCATTGGTACCAATTCTAAATATATAATATCCATTATTGACATGTTTTCAAGATGGCCAAGTATTACTATTGTAGACAAAATTGACTCTATCGCTGTGTTAAACTTTTCAGACAAAGTTTTTATTGAGGAGGGTCTTCCAGATCAAATATTTCGCGATAATGGGGTACAATTTGTGTCCAAGTTAACCAAATCCTATTTTGAAAGAATTGGTGTTACCCACAGAACAACTTCCTTATACAACCCAGGTGGCATTGGTATGTGTGAAAGATTTAATAAAGTACCTAAAAATGCCATTCAAATTGCAGGCATGACGGGTGTAGATTGGAACTTCAAGTCCTTAAAGCCATTTGGACATATAGAACTAATATACATGATGCTTCAAAAATTTCTCCTTTTGAAATTATGAAAGGTTGCACTGCTAGAACTAAGTGTAATCCGGTTTGGTTGCAAAATAATCTTTGTTTAGACATTTGCATGAACAAAGTTAAAATGATATTTTAGATAAACATTTACAATATAAGCGCAATTCGACAATACGTTTAGTGCTGGTTCTGTGGACATCAAGGCAGAAATGTGGGTCAAAGTTAAAAAACCTGTGGAGAGTCCGCAAGGGTGAATCTCAATATTCTGAACCATTGATGATCAAAAAAGTTCTACGCAATGCAGTTCTTTTGAGTGATGGCAAGGTGTGGAATATTAGGAGGATTGCTGTTTACAGAGGGAAGAATGAGAACAATCCAATTAAAGATTTGGCTGTTTCATCTTCTTCTGGAATCAATTTTGATGATGAGGATCATGGTGATGTTGTTACTCCTGAAATCATTGTCACCCCTGAAATCAACTCATCTGATGAATTTAACAAATCTGGAACCATCATCACCCCAGAATCAAACAGTACAGATTTCTCTTCCACAAGTGTAACTCCTGTTGATGCATCTTGTAACAGTAATGATCCTGTTGTAACACCTTGTAACAGTGATGATCCAAATCTGGAAATGTTTTTCCCCATCTGTTGATGGTAGTGTTGTGACTTCTAATGTTAATGTTTCTGCTGAAGAAATTGTTAATTGCGATTTGTCTAAGAAACTCATATGTTCAAAACCCAAGTGGTTAGAAGATTTTGTATGTTAGGTTGTTTTTTTTACTTGTTTTATTTTGTTTTTTTGTTTTTCCTAAGGAGGAATATGTTTCATGTTGTTATGTCTTCTAGAATTGTTTTCCTACAGTCTTTCTTCCCACGTGCATTCTAGCAAGGTTCCATATTCCTTGCTGGATGCCAGCTTGACTGGGAAGAAGACTTGTGTAGGCTGTTTCCTACCTCACTCCTGTGTTCCTTTAAAATAAATACCTCAACTTTATTATTTACATTCTTTCTTTCAAAATTACAGATTGGCTTCAAAATTGTATTTGATTTTAACTTGAGTTCAACCGGGAAGTCATAGGACCAGTTGCCGATTCCACGTAGTAATGATCGTGTTGGGATTCCGTTTCGTGTTTTTTAAAGATCAGACAAATATTTTAGCGGTTCTAGTCAGAGTCAATGAGAAAGCAAACACTATTTTAAAAATGTGCTATTTAGCAGTGTAGAGATACGGTATAGGTGCCTGCATCTTATAGCACACCTTTCTTTGCGTTCTCATCATTTTGGCAGAGTTGAAAAAAGACTGCCAGACTCGTGGGGGCGTGACAATGGCAGTCTTTAGACCACCCTATTACCATTAGGGCGGTCAGACCGCCATTGCCTGCCTCAGCCGCCGGGGAACCACCGTTCCATGGTGGTGTAGCGGAAGTCAAGTGGCCACAATATGCTTGGTGTTCCCGCCAAGCATATTACAACTTTCCTCTCTGCCATGGTTTTCATGGCAGTTCCTCCTCTATGAAAATCGTGGCACAGAGGAAACAAAGGCGGCCCTACAGGGCCCCCTTTTGCCTCTGTGCCATGGGGTGCATGCAGGGGGCACAAAAGGTGTCCCCCTGTGTGCATGCACCCCAATTCCTGCAGAGCATAGACTTTTTTGGGCAGGAATTTTTTGGGTGTTCCCATTGCAGTGCGCATTTTCAAGACATTGCCGTGTGAACATTTAAAAAAGCCCAGAATCACTTATAATGTGGCGGGCGTCCCAACCACGGGTTTCGTGGTGCGGCGGGGCGGATCCAGCGCTGAACCGCCAAACTCTTAATCAGGCCCTAAAAGTTTAAAAGTTTGGCAGTTCCTTTTAACTCTTTACCATGTTGCATATAAGGCAGAATAATTGTTTTGACTTTTCTAAAACAATGCATTGCTCAATGTCTGCATATCTTTAAGAGATATATTTCTTTTATTGAATGAATTTTTGGATTTATTTAAATATTCATTGCAGAATTCTGACTACATTATTTTTACTGTTTTGTGTACTAATTTTAAGTTAGCGCAAATTTATCTTTGATACTAATAAAAAAGTTTTTCAAACATACAGTTCCATTCATGTGATGGTCCACTGAAGAAGTGTGAGATGGGGTCGCCCACCACTCCACCTTAGCAGCACCTCACACAGAATGCTAATGCTATTTATCCAGTTAACACTAACTCTCCATAATATACATCAAAGATTAAAAAACAGGGAGTCTCTGGGGCTAGGGCATGTATGACCGACACCTTCATAGCACCCCCTCCTCTTCCAACATAAACCCTTATTTACTATTTGGGTGTGGGGCAGCTCAACACCAAGTCAGGGGTGGAAGTCTAAAGTTGGAGAAGTTTTAGTTTCCTAAGTTGGAGACGGAGAGGAGCAGTAAGAAGGAGGACACAATCAATTGACAAGACACGTAATGTGTGCATCTCATCTACACAAGGCATGGCTCAAAATGGTGAAGAATATGTGTCAAAGAGACTTTCAGGCATGCCCGCCCACAAGCACACATGGATAGACCAGCATTCTACAATTGCTTAACCCTGAATGTTAGAAGGATAGGACATACTGCAAGGAGACACCAAGTATACTCTTATTTAAAGAGGAGGGGTTCCCTACTACTGCTGGTTGACTTTCTGAGAAAATGTGTGCCTTAGCCAAAAACTAGGACCTAACGGACATGTGGAGTGCCACATACTGCATGCATCACAAGCACTCACACTGTACCCTGATCCGTGACTTGCAGACTTGCAACGATATGTGTTTTACGGATCTTCAGCTGCGAGTCCACTTTTATTGAGCTGAGTATCTAGCAAGAAACTGTCTGACCACAGTCCGCAAATAAGATCTTTGCGAGGGGACACAGTACTCACTAACATCCCAAATTGGCAGTTGCAACTGCTTGTGCTCGAAGATGCAGTGTATGGGAGCACAATATTGTATCAAATAGGCAATAATTTTAGATTAGCAAGGGCTCCATAGATGGTACTTTGACTGAATGGAAAGCCTTCAGGTTACCATCAGAGGAATCTGCATTAAAACCACTGTCCAGGTGCGAGTTATTCTACATGATCAGGTGGGTTGGATCGAAGAAGAGTTACACCAAAGGGAGAGTGAAGCCATATAGGCTCCAAGCGCAAACACCAAGAACTGATACACAAATTGTTATTGTTATTGTTATTGGGTTTTTGTAAAGCGCCTGAATCATCCGGGGGCATCTCCGCGCTGCCTAGTCCCTTTTTTTACCTGAGAGCAAGAGTTAGGGTACAGAGGTGGATCAACCATAGAGGAAGGCTTTAAGATGTTTCCTGAAAGTCAGGTATGAGGGAGACTTTCGCAGCTCTTCGGGCAGGGAGTTCCAATATTTGGGTCCTACATACGAGAAGGCTTTGCCTCCCAGGCAATTACGGTAGATTCTAGTAGGGCTTTACTATTTGACCTCAGATTGCAGGCTGATGTCCATCGGCAGATTTTAGCTTGTAAATAATTAGGGCCAGTTTCCCTAATGGCTTTAAAGACCAGGCAGCAGGTCTTAAAAAAAGCTCTTTTCCTTACCGGCAACCAGTGTAGTTCGTTGAGTAAGGGGAGTGAAGGGGTACCCGGTGGACAGTTCAAGACCATCCTTGCTGACGTATTTTGGATCACTTGGAGCTTTGCGAGCTGTGTGGTTCCTACTTCAGCCAGCAGTGCATTACCATAATCAATCCTACTGATTACCAAGGCTTGCACCACTGTTCTACGATGGCTCAGGGGCAAGTATGGAATGATTTTCCACAGCAGTCGAAGGCTGTAGTAGCATGAGCTTACAATGTTACTCACATTTTTCTTCATGGACAGGTCCTCGTCAAGCTGTATGCCTAAGCTTTTCAAAGATTTTGACGGGGCTGGAGCGGCCCCCAGTTCGGCTGGCCACCAGTCCTCTAGCAAAATTTCCTGACTTTTTCCAAGAAACATCAGCTCCGTTTTCTCCGGATTTAGTTGGAGACTCCGCCATCCAGCTCGCGATAGCCAGCATTCCTTGGGCAAAGCGCATTCTTTCCTCTACCAGATTTTTCCCGATTGGGAAAATCAGTTGAGTGTCGTCTGCATATGAGACGACCTCAAACCCATAATGCCGCACTATTCTCGCTAATGGGGCCACATAAACAAAAGCCACATACAGAAGGAACACATGTTTAGCTAGAGCTTCCCATCTATAATGAGTATATTTCCCCAAGGGCACGTGTATTACAACTGTTGGCTCGAGTAGCCAGCTCATAAAGTTAACAGACCCCCGTAGCAGCAATGAGACATGGAGATGGTCAAATGTTGCATGCACAGATGCATATTAACGAGCTAATGGATGACTATTATAGCAACTGTATACCCGACAGTCAGATGATAAGCAGAACCACGCAGGAGGCCTACATGCACACCGTTCCTCCAGAACATGCTGCAGAACTGGAAACTCCTCTCTCTTTGAAAGAAATAGGTAAAGCCCTGAAACAGTTGGTAGTAATAGAAAACACCTGGGAAAATGTCAGAATGTTATAGTTTTTTCACACTGGTTGAAAAAGCTGCTGTTAGGGCTCTGTGTTGCTAAAGATAAAGGAATCCTCCCATCCATGACACAGGAGGCAATCGTTGTTGTACTGCCTAAGGCCAACCGAGGACCCTTATTTTGCTTGCTGTATCAACTTTCGTGCAAGGCAAACTTCATCTGGAAGATAATGGGGAAGTATTAGTGAACAGGACCCAAAATCCTATCATTCCTATTCATCCAGATCAGAAAGGGTTCATCCAAGGAATAAGTACGTCTCTCGACTTCTCCACTTATCAAATAATGCATCAGAATTTCAAAACGATGCTGCTGCATTTTTCATAGATTGTGAAAAGGCATTCATAAGCTGAATTGGGAATACCTGTTTAAGATATTAGTGGACATGATGTTTGGTGCATGAATCAGGTATTGCATCAATTTATTTTACACTAACCCCACAGCCGATGTGAAAACTGGGAAAGTAATATCAGGGATGGGGAATGGACCACCCAATAAGCAGAATAGCCTCCTGGGTTCCAAATTATGCACTCTACACGGATAGATGCCTCCAAGGTTATTATTGTGAGGTCCCAGATCGTGTCTTGAAATTTGGCAATCATCATTCACCAGTTATAAGATGGAGAATACCTTTACGTATGACTTGCTGCCCAGCACCAAGTTCCACTATTTGTCAGTTTACCACAATGTCCTTGTACCTCTGAATCTGTGTTCATGTTTTGTACCTATCCAACCAGCAATGACAGCAACATTACTATTGGAGTTTCCCATATTTGTGCATGAGCTGTTGTTTAGATAGTTTGGAAGGGTATTCCCACCAGTAGTGTTTTCATGGAAACATTCCTAAGCGTAGATTTGGGAAGAGGTGTTGCATATATCACATTTTTGGGGTTGTTCTACAAAGTTTGCTGTCCCACCTGCAGTTGACACAGGTGAACTCGGTTCAATGCTTCAACGTTGAATGTGAAAACAGTTAAGTTTAAGTTAAGTTTAAGTTTATTCGCATAGTTAATTAAAACCATTGCACAAATAGTACTGCAAAAATGCAATATAACATGGTTAAAATCGTTTTAAAAATTAAAATAAAAAATACAATGTAATAAAACACAATTGGATTACGGTATTTGGAACAGTCAATGGAACACAGGGTACTGTAACTATTGTTTGATTCGGAAATCCTAACGAGATTATCTCTACTTGTTACAATTAAGTTCCCGCCGCTGCTCCTTTTCCACTTCCAATGGCTGTTTCACACAGTTAGGCTTTGAGAGCAATCTTTAGCAGCATTTTTTTGTTCGGCCGTCCTCAGAAATTTTACCAGTCTGCAGTTTAATTGAATGTTTGCCGGGTTTAGGCAGGCCAGCACTGCTTGCCTTCTGGTGCGGATACCTTTCTGTTTAAATGGATCTTTTAGAAGTTGTGTCCGTGCTTGGTGCAGTGCTTCACATAGGCAAATTAAGTGCAGAATATTACCGTTCTTGTTGTTACACACCCTGCAAGCATCTTGGCCTTTGGTCCTCAACCATGGTGGTAGATGTTGGGTACATGGAAGGATCCCCAGTCTATACCTTAGGAAATTCATTTTTATCACCCTAGGGTAGGCCTGGTTGAAATATGGTTGTGGGGTAAGCGATTTATAAGAGCTGAGGGTCATCCAGGCGTGTGATCTTTTCGAGAAGGCTTTACCATTGGAGTTTCCCATATTTGTGCATGAGCTGTTGTTTAGATAGTTTGGAAGGGTATTCCCACCATAGTGTCATTTCATGGAAACATTCCTAAGCATAGATTTGGGAAGAGGTGTTGCATATATATCACATCTTTGGGGTTGTTCTACAAAGTTTGCTGTCCCACCTGCAGTTGACACAGGTGAACTTGGTTCAATGCTTCAACGTTGAATGTGAAAACAGGTTATTGTTTTCCCACAGAACCCTCTCCAATGCATTGTTAAAGTAGAGTATTTGCTTTTGGATTACTAAAAATACCGGCAGCAGGATCAGAGGCATAATGGTGACAGATACCAACCTATTCTGGTATTTACAGTATCACACATACACTCTACTAAGAATAGACACTTTTAAATAAAAGTATTTATTACAGTAGGGCAAACCTGTTTCTTTGTATGTCTAAAATACCTACAAAGGATATCATAGAAACAGCAAGAAGACAAAAAAATTACCCAAAAAATTAATATTTCTAACATGATTAAAATGTATCTGAAACCTAGCACCATAGAACCTACTTCTATGCGCTATATTAAGAGAGCATGGAGAATAGAGCAACTTGCAATCTAGAGTTACTTAGGGAGAAGAGATGCACTGCATACTTTGCCGAAGCAAGAGCTGCCATTATCAGCCGAGGGCAAACGAGCTCTAGTAGCGGCCTTCCCCCAGGAATCAGCTTTATCAGCATGTGGCGAGATCTAGCATCTTTCATGTGAGCTATCCATAGGTGAAACCTTTGCTGACAGAATTTCATACGATAATCAGGCTGAAGGACTTGTCCTGACAAGTAGTCAAGTGGCACCTCTGAATCTTATCAGAGCTTGGAATTCCTGACAAAAGTTTAGGAATGTCTGACATAGATTATATGTATCAAGGTTGTGAAAAATTGAGTTACTGGTTGAGGGGGGTTAAACCCTGTTTAAGCTGCAACCACAATCCTTGTCAGGATGAAGCACAAGCAAATCCTAAATTGAGTTATGCTCAACCCTCTGCTAGCTTGGCACAGATCAGTCAGGCTTAATTTAGAGGCAAAGTGGAAAGCACTTATGCAGTATTTCAAACAGTAATAGAGTGAAAACAAGACAGGAGAAAAAAAATATAGTAAGTTGTATTAAATAAAACAAGACAAAAAATCCAATCAGTAGAACTGTAGATAGGCAATTTTTAAGATTTTAGCAAAAATAGTGCCAAAAAGTATAAAGCGTCAATTGCGGATATCTGCCTGCTCCAGACTAGAACAAATTCACAAGTTCAGGCCAATCATTACAGAGCATGGGCTGGCTACAGGGTTTCCAGTTAGGCCCACTGGACAAGAGTACCTTAAATCTTGGTTTGCAGAGGGTTTTGAGGTCCAGCGCTGAGAATGTGCTGAGCTGACTGGGCGATGCGACATGAGGTTCTGCGTCATTTATGAGGATCCAGTTGGTGTGGGCTTGTGATGTGAAGTCTGACATTAAGGATGCATTGAGCAGTCGAGGAAATGCAATGGTTCCAAAGATCTGTGATGCTGCAATTTAAGAACCTGCGTCATCGTCAATGCTGCTCTCAGTGAGGGATTTGTGATGCGGGGTCCTGCATCAGGAAAGCTTGGCACAGGCAGCAGTTCAGATGCAGGCTGCGGGGTTGATGCAGTGTCCTTTTGTTGGGAGAACCCTGCTGCAGCATGGCAATGTGTCAGTTCTGCTTGGGTTCGCACCACTCAGCAGAAGGGATGTATTGGTTTTGCTTGGTCCACAGATGGGCTGGTAGAGCACCTTCAGGCCAACTTCCAAGGGTCCAGGACTGGGGTGGTCCCACTTGACAGGGTAGGACTCACAGATGGTAGAATCCATGTGTTGTGTACAAGGTTGTTGGAACCTTTTGCTCCTGAGGCTCTAGTCAGGCGGTCAGCAAACTAGCCCTTGGAGTCACTTTGGGGTCCTGGGTTTGAAAGATGCAGGTCCAGTACTTCTCAACCAGGCAAGAGTGCAGACAGGCAGCAGGCCAGCACAGCATGGCAGAAGTCCTTCAGAGAAGCAGTGCAGCCGAGTAGCATTCCTTTGAGCCTAACAGCAGTCCTTGTTCCTGGCAGAGTACTCATAAGTCTAAAAGTATACTGAAAAGTTGGTGTCTTGTGTCCAAAATATTTACCTGGGCCTTTCTTTGAAGTGGGAGGAGCGTCCAAAGGTTTCCCTTTGAAATGCCCAGACACCCTTCCTTCCCTGTCGTGACTCCAGATTAACTACAGGGGGTATGCAAGTGTGAGTAGGGTTGTGCAAAGCTCCACCCTCCCATCCTGCCAGTGATGGACCACCCACCACACCTAAGCTCTCTATTGTGTGTGGCTGTCTAGGAGAAATACACAAAGTCCAACTACACCCAGTCATGTAACCTAGAGACAGGCTGCAGGCACTAAATGGCTAAGGCAGGAAAATGTCAACGTTTTACATATATAAGGGCTACCCAATAACTTGTGTGCTTTGGTTTTTAACAGGTAATGGTGCCTACATGGGATTTGTTTTTACAAAACTTTTTGTTTTTTATCACTTGGTCAAGCTGTCTCACCACAACATCCTAAATCAATTAGTACAATGCATGTATCAATAAGATTGATGAAATAAATTCAATTGGACGGGTGTGTGTCTTCATTTTTAGATTTATGTCAAAGCAAATGCATTAAATTAGGGGTTCACAACACAATCTTCACATACATTGATAACAGATGCTTCAGTTAGTATTCATGGAAGACAGCTGGGCATCAATGTATGAAT
This sequence comes from Lissotriton helveticus, assembly GCF_964261635.1. Lineage (NCBI taxonomy): Eukaryota > Metazoa > Chordata > Amphibia > Caudata > Salamandridae > Lissotriton > Lissotriton helveticus. Next base: position 1,704,596,313 of record NC_136063.1, on the reverse strand, counting down.
ACCCATTTCCATTCATACATATCTATACTACTATTATAAAGAGAGAACACAACCCTTTGAGCCAGGTAAACTCGGGAACCACAGCGCCAATCCACACACCTGATACATCCTTGAAATTGTCAGGGTGTGTAGATGGACATAGGCTACGTAAAATAAAAATAAAACGTAAATTAAAAAAATTAACTTTAAAAACAAAGTAGTGTTATGCTCGGCACCATTGCAGGCGCAACACTATAAAACGTTATATCATTTATATTATACCCCTGCAAAAATAGCACAATGGGGAGGTACTGTGGGTATTAAGTGTTATAGGTGTGGAAGTCTGGAAGCTGATCTAAAACATGTATTTGCAACGTGTCCTCATCTATATTCACTTAAAAAAGATATCGAAGGCTTTATAAACAACATTCTAGGAACTGAAATTGTGCTAACTCCCGGAACAATATTATTAGAAGTGAATGTGGAGGATGAACAACTACCAAGCGGGAGGGAATTTTTATTTGTAGCACTATCAGTTATGAGATTATGTATAGCGTCTGCATGGATCGATCCTATTCCCCCTACTTTTCATAACTGGTTGGCCAAATTAATAACAACATATAATCTGGAGAAAGAGATCTATGCACGGAAAGGGAAAAGGGGAAGGAAGTTGGGTAAGCTAATATGGGACCCCATTACACGATGGAAAGAGGGTGAAATAGAATAAAAATTAGATGCGAGTAAAACTCGGGTGATTTAGGATAACATATAAGGTATCAAATGCTACTATTGTAATATTGTGAGAGACATAAAAGGTAGACAGCTGATTATGATTTAACTGTATATAAGTGAGGTTATGGAAAATTATAGAATGGAAACCTCCTTTGACTAGATTTATGTTCTCAGAACATGGACTGCTATTTTTGATTATTTTTCAGCTGGGTGCTGCTCTTTTTACTGTTGCTGTTCTTTTTGCTTTCTCTCTCATTGTGATATATTTTGTCTGTAATAATGCCGTGCCCTGTATGTAACAGCAAAAACTTTCAATAAAAAGATTTAAAAAAAAAAAAAAAAAAAAAGTAGTCCCCTGAAAGAAGCGCAGGCGGCGACGTCTGCGTCATGACATCGGGAGCGCGGGGAGGAGTGGCGTTCAGGAGCAACAGGAAGAGCGGAGGACATGATCGCGGGGAGGAGCTGCGGACAGGCGGGGAGGAGCGGCGAGCGGCGGACAAGCGGTAATAGAAGCGGAGGAGCAGTGGAGCGGTAAAATCAGCAGCGCGAGGAGGAGCGGCGAGTAAGGTAAGTGAACCATTCAAGAGCCGCGGTAAGTGAACCATCCAAAAGCCGAAGGTGCGCAACGAGGGACGGGCGGAGGGACGGGCGGGAGCCATGGGTGCACGCAAGCCTGAAATGCTGCCCCCAGCCCCCTTCTGTCCCGGGCAACGCTGCCGCAAGCCTGAAATGCTGCCCCCAGCCCCCTTCTGCCCTGGGCAATGCTGGGGTGGGCTGCTAGTATACATATATAGTCTGTCCTACACATAGAAAGTAGATCTCTGAAAATAAATTTAAGGGTAACTAAAAGGAACATTTGGTTGCGCGTCTATATTTCAGTCTCCTCTATGTTGAGTCTATGATACCACCATCTTCAGGACAGACAATATGTGTGAAGAAAGCTTCTAGCTAAAATGATACCAAAGGGGATGATGGACGGAGCGTTTGAGCAAATCAAACACTCACCCCCAGTCAACTGATCCATCATCATCATTCTTTAGCTCACTCCACCACCCCAGTTCAGACATGGCCATATGCAAATCATTCTGACCCTGTGCCTCATGGGAACAGTCCAGCCCGAACTGCCAAGCCATGTCTTCCCTGGACCAGAAACAAGCATCCTGGGACAGGTTTCGGGTTCATAACCCTCATCAGCCAGGCTACCTTGAATCCAGTGGCAAAATGAAGAGGAGAAAAGAGGAGGGTTGAAGGCAAGAACCTAGGGGGAAAACCACACCAAGGATGACAGGTCGAACACGTGTCCCCCGACCTGAAATTTGGTAGAACTACCCAACCGTTTGGGAGTTCTCATGAATGAAAAATTTGGAGAGACCTTCAGCATGGTGTGGTCTGTTCAAAGATGGTGTTCCACCATAATGTCCATTGCCTGTATGGAGATGGATCACCTCAACAATTTGGTATTCTCACCCCTCATCTGCATTAGCTATCTAAATGTCTGTGCCTGTCTGAACCTGGAAGTGAGCCCCTAAAAGGTGTAGTATTAGCTTCTTCAGTATCTAGACCACTGCTAAGGCGTTCTTTTATATATACTGCAACTCTGTTCCCTGGGAAGCAGCCTTCTACTTATGAAGGCTACAGATTAATCCATGCTCTCTTTGCTTAACTGTGAGATCTTGGTCTCTATGCCAGGCTCTGAGGCGTCTGTCTACACAATGAAATCTCTGGAGAAAACGTGGGCCTGTGCCCATGTCTTTCTTCAGGGAGACAAAAGCGTTCTGGCATACTTCTGTTGAGGTCAACTGTTTGGGCTAGTTCTTGGAAGTCAGCCCTGTAGAGGGAGAACCAATGGTGCCATACCCTTAACAAATATCCTGTGTTATCTGGAGAGGCCTAGGAAGGCTCTCACCTCTGCATATTGCGGGGTTCCCAAGCCAGAATAGTTTTGGTCTTGGCCTGGAGGGGCTGCTCCTTGCCTCCTCTCACTTGGTGGTACAAAAGGGGGTGGTGATGGACGGAGCATCTGAATCAATCAAACACTCACACCCAGTCAAAAGATCTGGGTTTAATCCATCACCGTTCTTTGGCCAACTCTGCCACCCCAGTTCAGACATGGCTATATGCAAATCAGTCTGACCCTGTGCTTCATGGGAACAGTCCAGCCCGAACTGCCAAGCCATGTCTTCCCTGGACCGGAAACAAGCTTCCGAGGACCAGTTTCTGGCATTCCAGCCGTCTTCAGCCCGGCTTGCTTGAATCCAGTGGCAAAGTGAGCAAGGGACTCACATCTGAGCATACCCTGCCACACTTATGGCGGCCAAAAGCGGTACAAAAGGGGGTGGTGATGGACACACCGCTCCTCTCACTTGGTGTCCCAAGTAGACCACATAAACCTTCCCTATTTGGCTCTTTCAGCCATTGATAAGCAGGCCTTTCTTCTGTACAGCCAGAGTTACTTCCCTGAGGAGGTTCAAATTGTCTTCCCAGCTGAAACTAAAGATGTGCAGCACTGAACTTCTCCAACCCAGTCAGGATCCCTTTGTCTATCAGCTGGATGGTGATAGAGTCATTCTTCAACCTAAAAGGCATTACACACTGGTAGTGCCCTTGACCGGTAGAGAAAGGGGAACTCTCTTTGACCCCCTTAGTTAGAGCAATCTGTCAGTACCCACACATTAAGTCATACATGCTAAGGAACTTACTAGCTCCCAGCCAATCTTTGAAGTCATCAGCTCAGAGGATGGGATGTGTGTCAGTCTTGGTGATGACATTAAGCCCCTGGTAACCAACACAGAGTCTAAGTTCCTAAGTGGTACCTGGAGGGGCAGTCTTGGGAAGCAACTCCACAGGGCTGGGCCAAGAACTGTTTGAAGACTCAATGACCCCAACTCCAGCATTTTGAAGACTACCTCTTTTATATTGGCTCTCACCTTATCAGACAGCCTACAAATTTTACTTTGTGCAGGCATACTGTCTCCAGTATCAATATCATTGGTGCACCATGTAGTGAGTCCTGTTGTAATGGAGAAAAGAGATGCAAACTGCCCCAACAACTGGCAGCAGCCTCTCTCTGCTGTCTTCGAGTCAAGATAGGGCTGAGGCTGACATCCTCCACTGACCCATCCTACTCCTTGGAAGAAAGGTCAGGGAGAGGTTCACCTCCTCCTCCACTCCATTATTCATGAACAAGAACATGGTTACTTCAGACCTCACAATATGGGGTTGAGGCAATTAACGTTGAAAACCCTTAAAGGGTTCCTGGGAGTCACGAGGTCCATCAAGAAGGTGACAACACTCTTGTGCTCTTTCACCTCAGAGGTCCCAGATCAACGACCTATGATCTTGTAGGACCTTGGGCTCCTCTGGCTCTATCACCCACACATTTTGGCTAAGCTGAAACTTGACCAGAGTGGCCTTCTGGTCATACCACCGTTTCATGATCTGACTGGCTTCCAGATTCTGTTTGGCTTTCTTCCAGAAGTGCTTCATCTGGGTAAGGGGGGCCAGCATGTAAACATAGCTACAGGCCTCTCCCTCTCTCCTTCTTATTTTGGGTAAGTTGTTGGACTCTCTGGTAAACTGCCAGATTACCAGGCACATTGAGCCGAATACTATTCCCCAATCTTCTAGGTCTGGCATCCATGCAGCCTTCAGCACTGAGTCTTACCTCTAAGAGGTTACAGACAATATTACCTTGACTTGGGGAGAAAAGTGATGGTCATTCTATTAGATATATCCGCCTCATTTGACACGGTGTCCCACAATATCCTCACGTAGAGAGTGGAGAAGGCAGGACTAGAGGGCAGAGCCTTAGACTGGCTTCATTCCTATTCATTTGGCAGCAATCAGTCTTTCTATCACCTTTACACTCCCAGTTCAGAGCAATAATTTGTAGTGTCCCGCAGGGCTCAGTGTTAAGCCCAACTCTCTTTAACATCTACATGGTCTCACTAGTTTTGATAGCTCAAAGGTGGGGCCTGAACATTATTTTATATGCAGATGGCACAGCCTATGCTGGCATTCCAACAGCTCGATGACACTGTGGGAGGTGACTCCCAGGGCTGTCTTACTGCTATTGAAGACTGAATGTATAGCAGCTACCTACAACTTACCTCTGATAAATCAGACTTTTTGTGTGCTTGGCACACAGGCAACTGCTGCTACCTGTTTAGGGCCTTTAAAATCATTAAGAATGTTTCTAAAATGTCTTCCTCTAGCCACCAGAAAGATATAGTACATGCATTTATCACTTCCAGATTGAATTATGCCAATGTACTCTACCTGGGAGTCTCTCAGGATCTGCTAAATCAGCGTTATAGAGTCAAGAATACTGCAGCTTAGCTTTTTCGAAATATTCTAAAAAGACAATCTTTTCGGCATGGCCTGAAGCAACTTCACTGGCTGCCTTTTGAGTCTAGAATTAAGTTTAAAGCAGTTACGTTTATGTACAGGGCATTTCATCATTATGACACAATATACATCCAGGATCAGCTAAAAAATTATTCACCCTCTATGGCACTCTGCTCTGCCAAACAAAATCTGCTTTGCGTCCCCAGAGTGCCAAAAACCAAATCAGGTGGCATATCTTTTTCTTATTTAGATCCCAGTCTCTGGAATGCTCTACCCCGGTACAGCACATCTATTTTGAGCGGAAACCTGTTTCAGCCTGTTTTTGCTTCTACTACCGGCATGGCACCAGGATGCTTCTTATGAAGCAGCAGTTACACTCCACAAATTCATTTTCATTCATTCATTCATTTGTTCATTCATTCAATAATTCATTCATTCATTCATTCATTCATGTAGCTGACTATTTCCGGGGGGCTTTCTTCAGAGCTTGCTCCCACCCTTCCGTCACCAGACTGAGAAGAGGTCTTCGCAAAGGCTCAAAAAGGCTGACTCCGATCCCCCTCTATGGTACCACCCTGTACGCAAACAAGCATTGCAAGTGGACGTCCCTTATCTGCCTCAAGGGCTCGGACAGGCCTAAGATCATGCCTTTTAGGGTCTTGTTGAACCATTCAGCAAACCCATTAGTTTGGGGATGGATGTGTGTGAATAACTAATAGGTTACCCCACACTCCTTCCACATGGACTTCATGCACGCTGAAATGAATTTGGTACCACGGTTGAAAACAACTCTCATGGGATTTCCCACATGGGTAAATATCCACATCATTGCCCTGGCCACTGTGGGTGCACTCACTGGCCTCGGTGGTACAGTCATTTAAAGGAAGTGCCAATGACAGGTGAATAGCAGTAGGGAAGCCTTGCAATTCCCTTCAGACTTGCCACTAGCCTGGCAGTAGGGCATGACCTGCAGAACGCATCTGAAGCCATCCTCACCTGGGGCCAGTAAAAGTGGGTGAAAAGCCTTTCAAAGATCTTGTCCTTCACTAGATTTCCTGGCACGGGAACATGATGAGCCATCTTCAGTATGAAATGCCTGTAGAACTGGGCGACCAGCACACACAGAATGCACCTGGCTCAAGAACCTTAAGCTTGCTATACAGGAGACCATTCTCCAAATAGATCAGTGATCACAAGAGGTGTCACAAGCTGCCTGGGTCTTGGCCTGCCACTGTAGGCCCTCAAGAGCAGGGTACTCCTTTTCTGTGTTGCAGAGCTCCTCCCTGGTGATACCCCCTTCCTTCTGACAGTTGGTTAGCTCAGGTAGCTTCCCCAGTGTGTTAATGTTCTGCTCTCTATGTTCGGAGGCGTCACCTTCAGTCTCAGCCTCCTCCCAGGCTGTGGTATTTTCAGGAGTGTTTTTTTCACACTCTTTGCCCTTCCTCTTTTTGGTAGGCACCTGGGCCATTCTTTCTGGCTCCAGTTCCTCCTGACTACCCTCTCAATTTAGGCCCAGATCCTTGTACTGGGGTGAATGTATGACATTGTTCTACATTCTATCCATCAACTGTGTTTTTCGCAATTTTCACCCCGAGTGGGCCGGGTATGCTCAGACGTGAGTTCCAGGCTCTCCACACCACTTGAGTCACGCTATCCAGGCTGAATGAAGGCTGATAGCCAGAAACCGGTCCTTGGATGCTTGATTCCGGTCTGGGAAAGACATGGCTTGGTAGTTCGGACTGGACTGTTCCCATGAGGCACAGGGTCAGAGCTGATTTGCATATAGCCAGTGTCTAACCCAGGGTGGTGTGGAGTGCAAAAAACGATGGATTTAGGCCCAGATCCTTGTACTGGGGTGAATGTATGACATTGTTCGACATTCTGTCCATCAACTGTGTTTTTTACCCTCTCAGTTTGCCATGGACTGTGTGGTCAGACACTCGCCTTCAAGCAACCCTAACATCTCCAAGTGCGACCTGGGCTCCACCTCCTTTCAGATTGTGCGGTCTAGGTCTTTGTCAAGCATACAAACCACAGTCATTGATGGACTCACAGCTACTCTCAAGGAGCCAGAACCCCCCCATTCAAAAGGAACTAGAGCCACTAGGTAGTGACTCTCATGGTTGTCAGCTGCAATAACCTGGTGGACTATATTTGGGACTACCTCCTCTGAGGTCACCAGATGATGTCTGGCAGTTGTCATGTTTGCTCCAGTGTCTCTCAGAGCCTTCACCCTTTGCCTATTGATGATCACCCACTGCATGCATTTTCTAGTGTTACTAGGCATGTGAATTCTCTGCACCAGATAACCACAGTTGGTGCTTGGTGCTATTTGGACCTCCAACTAGGTGGTAGGCTTTGTACGCTGTTTCACCCGTGGTTACCTTACTGCCAAACTTGTAATAAGGCTCTTAGTCCTATTTTATTTATATAAATATACTATATTTTTTCGAAATTGGTGTGGGAGTTTTCTTGTGATGTGTTTTCACTTTATTATTGCTTGAAGTGCTCCTTAATACTTCACACATTGCCTCTAAATTCAAATTCAAAATCTTTATTCGATTGTAGATTTTACAATCATAAAAGTACAATTTATAAACACACAATAAAAATAACATTAAAAACAATTCACTTCAAATGGCAAATAAAGACACAGTATACAGTACAATATTTTAGGCAGTACGAGCATGGGCAACATGTGATTAAAAATATAAATAACTGTAGTATTAAAATCACCTAAAAAGAAATTGCAGTGTAATTAGCCATTCATGCTTTTCCTAAAGCTGATGGCTTTTTTAAGAAAATTACATACAAATAAAGTGCAATCGCTATTCAGTAGTTGTAAATAATAAAGTGCAGGTTTAATTTGTGAAAAACTCAGCTTTTTGAGGCACGGTTTGAGGTATAATTTCCGTGGAATCGAGTAATAGGGGCAAATGAAAAGGAAGTGTGCCAGGTCTTGTGGAGACTTTCCGTCGCAGCCACAAGCTGGCAACACTTCTCCCCGTTGAACCCCACTGGGGACTGCCAGTAAAAGATGGAAGAGGTCAAAGCGGAACCTTGTTAACAAACATCTTTCATAACTAGACATAGGCCATGTTAGGTAAGGTTCCATGTGCAAGCAGGTTTTTAATAAAAAATGTTTCCTAACACTGGCCTTCTGCATCTCAACCTCTTCTCTGTCGATACCTCTTAACAGTAGTATAGCATTCTTAACCAAGCTAACATCTGATTTTGTAATTAAATTTGGGGCATAAAACAGATCCTGTCGGTCAATTGCCGTTAGGCTGTCCTTTATGTACTTCACCCACGGTATTTTAAACCTCCCATCTAGCTGTAAGGCTTCTTTCATTATAGCATGTGTTAATGGGATGTCATTGTTCAGCCAGCAATTCAGCCAGCATATAACAGGGCTTACTGCTATTCTATCACTTAAGTAGGGGATCCCCAGCTCCTCGTGAACCGAGTAGTTCCCAGTACATTGCCTCTAAGTTAAGCCTGACTGCTCTTGTGCCAAGCTACCAGAGGGTTATGCACACGTGAATTTTCAATCAATTGATCTTTATTTCGGCACTACATGGCCATAAAAGATTTGCACAGCAACACATTTCATAAATAAAATACATGTCAAACCCCATTTTTAAAACAACTAGCGATTATGACTAATAAAATCGATACACTTTTTTTAAAAAGACAAGTATAAAACATAGTAGCATACCTGGCTAATAAACATTTGGACGTGGAGCTGAAAAAGTTACCATAAAAATACATACAATCAAGCCACTGACCAAATAAGACCAAGTAAACAAGTAGTATACAATTTATACCTTATAGCTTTAAGCCTTTTTTCCTGCGCACAAAGTGGTTCGAAAGCAAAAATCTGCTGACACTAAATACTATTGTTTGGGTTGTGTCAGATTTGATCATTCTTAATGCCGTCTTACATGACCTTACTCCCAAAAGATTGCATAAAGGTTTAATCCACTTTCTTCTGGCCGACACATAGGCTGGGCAGAAGAAAAGGATGTGCTGGTCATCCTCCTTAAAATTACCCTCGCACATAGTACATGTTTCGCTGGTCGTTGGGTCATCAGCAACATTGCTCCTTCGAGACCAGCGTGCCAGGGTTGAGTTGGTCAAGAGGTTACCATATCTTAGTTTTATAAAAATGATTTTAGCTAGCGGGGGCTCAATTTCATCTAAGAAATTCTCAAAAAGAGGCTCATCCTTGAAGCTTAAAAAGTTATTTACTAAAGTCCCACCACTATTTCCATTAATCATTTGGTTATTGTTAAAACCCCAAAAAGCCATTTTCACCATTTTTTTAATTATACGGCAACCTTTCCGGATTCTTCCAAAATTGAGATAAACCTATCTTGGTTAACCACAATCTAACATGTTTTAGCCAGACATTGGAATGCGATACATCCATACCCATTAACTCTCTTAACCCATTTCTGTAGTCAAGCAATTCTGGTATTTGCCAAAGTCTCACCCAGAACATTAGAGGCCGAACAATAGTATAATAGTCGGTTCTTTTAACATTTAGGTCCAACTGAAGTGGTACTAAAGGAGTGCCTTTTGGAGCCCTTACAAGGCTTCTCATGAATTTATTCTCCATAATTGCAAAAACATCCTTTGACATTGGCCCCCAAATTTCAGCACCATAAAGAGCTGCCAATTGAACTTTGAGTTTAAATAGTTCTAATGCCAGTGACACAGCTTTGCTGATGCTTGCACCCTGCTTCCTTACGATGGGTATAGTGTTCTGAGTAAATATTAGCTTGCTTTTCTCAATTTGGGGCCTCCAAGTAAAGTTAGAGTCAAGGGTGATCCCCAAGTAGGAAAAACTTTGGACCGATTCCAATTTTTGGCCATTTGATGTTAGGTAGCCTTTTTGTGGTTTGATAGGGTTTAGGGCCATACATTTATTTTTTTTGGCATTAATTTCCAAACCTTTCTGATTACAGTAGTCACTAAATGAAGGAAGTAGTGCCTGTAGGCCTTTCTTAGTTTGAGAAATTAAGATTGTATCATCCGCGAATAATAACGCGGGTACCCTTTCCCCATTTAATTTTGGGGAATCATTTATACAACCCTCTAAGTGTGCAGGAATATCGTTCACAAAAAGGGAAAATAAAGTGGGGGCCAGGACGCAGCCCTGGCGAACGCCACGCTCAATAGGTATATTCTGGGTTAATACCCCATTGGGGGCCCATCTCACTTTAGCAAAATTCATGGCATGCAACCCAATTATCTGAACCAACAGACAGTTGGGTAGCCCTGCCTTATGGAGAGACCTCCATAAAAGATCTCGTGGCATTAGATCGAAAGCTGCTCTGAGATCCACAAAAGCAACGTATAAATGTCCCTTTTTAATCTGAACATATTTCCAATAAAAGCAACAAAATCTAAAAACTGTGGGGCAGATTTATGAAGGCCTTGCGCCGCCGGTGCGACACTTTATTTGACGCAACGGCGGCGCAAACAATGCGCCCTATTTACAACGTGACGCATCTAGGAGATGCGTCACGTTGTAAAGCCCTGCGCCTTAAGGAGGCGTTCCGGCGCGGGGGGGGGGGCGTTCCTGCGCAGGAACGCCTACTAAAAGTGGCTGAGTGAAATCTATGAGATTTCACTCAGTCACTTTAAGGACAATGCTGCGTCAAAACCCTGTGCCTGCTTGAAGCAGGCGTAGGTCTTCACGCAGCATTGTGGAGATGGGGCACACCCGAGCCTTGCTGGAGCTGCGTCGCGCTTGCGACGCAGCTCCAGCAATGCGCCACCTTTACGGCACAGATGCGTCACGCATCTGTGCCGTTTTTGCCCCATGGTGCGCCGCATTATAAATGCAGCGCACCATGGGTGGCGGAGCAGCGGCGCAGGATGACTGCCGCATCCCCAGGGTTGCGCCAGTCATCATAAATCTGCCCCTTGGTCGACGGTGCTCACTTTGTTCCTAAACCCAGCTTGAAACTTAGTGAGAACCGAGTTATCTTCCAACCACAAGTTTACACGATTTAAAATATGCCTAGAATAAATTTTCTGAAGAATATCCATTAGACTAATTGGTCGGTAATTAGAGGGATCCGACCGATCACCCTTTTTAAAAATTAAAACAATCTCAGCTCCCCGCCAACTTTCCGGAAAGTCTACACTACAAGACAACATATTGCACAAATGATTTATATAAGGTGCCCATACCTTTAGATCGTTCTTGTAGAGGTCACCAGGAATTTTATCTAAGCCAGGTGCTTTACCATTTTTCACTGCATTAATGGCTGTTTCAGTTTCCTCTATTGTGAATTCCAGGTTAGCATTGGAAGGTGTGGACCATGGAACCTCCTCACTAGTTACGTTAGTAACTTCATCATATTTTTTAAATAGGGTAGTGAAGTGGATAACCCACGTGTGTTCATCAAGATAAACATCTTTAACAACTCTCCCTTCGTGGTTCCCATTGGCAACAAACCTCCAGAAACCTATGTTATCCTTAGCCTTTCCAGCTACCAACATATCCGCCCTATTATTTTCCTCCCAAGGCTTCCTTGAATCAGCCTGCACCTGTTTATAAACTTTTCTTGCTAGCCTAACATCGTCCGGAGATTTAGTTTTGATCTCCAATAGAAGGCTTTCTTTGTGCTGCCTGCATGTCCTGCCGTACCATGGCTTACTATGGGACAGATTTAGCAATTTCTGATGGTTCTTTTTTGGCATTTTTGTGACTAGGAGTTTCAGGGTTTTGAAGAGCTCATTGTGAAGTGCAATGAAGCGTCCAGGATTATCGGCCTCAGGTCGGGAATCTATGAAAGCCGACAATGAGCTTGTAAATTGTAAATACATTTCTGCAAGGATGTCGCCATGCTCCAGTATATGAGACCACTGTTGTTACTAACGAGGATCTCGTCACGTGGACCGCTATGTGGATCAATTATCTTTGCACTCCAAGTCCCCTGTACCAAGCATGCTTCTAGCTGTAAGTCCAAGGGACGGTGATCAATCTCTATCCTTTCCTTCACCTCTAAGTCGATCATATACTGCCAAATAGTCAAGGAAACAATTACAAAATCTAGGTTGCTTTTGTAGTTGTTCCTAAGGAATGTTGGCTTTTTGGACGTATCCGACGGGATACGACCATTGCAGGCCCCAAGACCATGTTCCGCGGACAACTTCACAAGTTGAACTGCCAGAGCTGAACAATGTACAGGATCGTTATTGTCCAGCAAGGGAATGTTGTTTGCCTGATCTTCTTCATCAAAAACATCACTCAGTCCTGGAATTGGTTCATAGTTGCAATTTAAATCACCAGCTATAATAACAGCTTCTTTGTCAACTATTCTACTTAAAAAGGAGTCCAGCTTTACCAGGTGAATTTGGGGTTTGCTTGTGCCTCACCCTGACAAGGGTTTTAGTTGCTGCTTGAGTAGGTTTTTACTCCTCCCAACCAGTAACCCAATTTCTCACAAAGGTATACTTCTCAGCTGTTTCCTTATGAACATATAACATACATATATAACATGTAAGTTCAAAGGATGTCAATTCAGACTACCCTATGTTGGATATATTTCTGTATTTGTCTTGATATGGTGACAAGTGCACATGTGTCCAAGACTGATATTGCAGCAGGTGTTCTTTCTGTGTCATTAGCTGAATGACTTGTCACTTTCACAGTTCCTAAAAAAATAAGGTCAATTGGCAGACATAACAATGATTCTGCATCAATCGGGAAAGATGTAGACTTACAGTACCTAACTTTACATCAGAGTGTGAGTTCCACCATAAATTGCCAATGTTCTCACCCTACTCCTTGCAGGTCCCTCTGCCTATTTAGAATTGGGAAGAACACTTTACTTACACTGACATAGATTCAGCAGGCTCGGTCAGCATCAACCTGTAGTCTGACAGCTCATTAGGTCACAGTGACAGTTGCGCCACCATATTATGGGTAGGCAACCATCATTTATTTATCCTATTGCCTATTTTCCCTACCCAGGACTGCCATGTAGTGCACTATGGACCACATGGATGGGGAAAAATTGTCTGCATGTCAGGGCCACTTTTAAAAAAAAAAAAAGCAAACAGAATTTGGGGCTTAGTTTCTTGCTAAACACTTTGCTGAGTGGGTACAACAAACATTATGCTTGCTTGGCAAATTCAGCTAATCAGCATAGCTACTGCAGCCCTTCTGAAGGCACAGAGAACTCTGCCTGTCTGGTGAGATTCTTTAAAATTTGAGGGGTAGCTCTCTGCCAGAGAAGCATGGGCCATGTCCTGAGCTTCTGACCTGCAGGGCCAGTATGCTACCTGCCAGGGTCTCAATGACCCTGTAAATTTCCACAGCCAAATAGAGATGCAGAGTGAAGCTGCTGAATAAAGCCAATACGAATATGTTACTGCATTACCATACTGCTATATTAACAATGCCAGACTTCAATAGTTCATGCAGCTATTGTGTTGGTAAGTCTGCATGTATGATGTAGGATATAAAATTACACACAACTAAACATATGAGAAAGAAATGTGCAAAAGAGTGACCTACAGGCATCTCATGTAGGTTAATTTGAGCAAAAAGTGAAAACACATAAATGGCAGCAAGTGTTGCCACACAGTTCAGTTCAAAGACTTTATTCAAATTGAATTCACAATTCATGAAAGTATACAGATAAAAATACTATTAAATTCCATCTTTTCCGATCAAGATTAAACATTGCTAAAGATAGATTTTTAACATTTATAAAAAAAGTTAAAAGAGATAAAACAGTGCAATCAGTTAAAATACATAGTAGTTAAAAAATGCTTAATTATCTCTTGCTATCCCATGACCATGGTCCTTCTTACTCTTAGAATTGTGTTCAAGTAGAGGCTCACTGTGCTGATGGTAATACAATCGTCTAAAGACCTGAGTTTATTATAGGCATCTCTTGCTTTCCTTAGGCCCCAGGTTAACAGGAGGGGTTTTAAAATTTGTCGTCTAGAATGGCTATATAAAGTGCAAAAAAAAGTACAGTGTATATTTCATTGAAATGATTTGTCATCACAAGGACACCGCCTTTTTACTCTCGTCCAGTCATTACTGTTCGGGAATGATACAAGTCTGTAAAAGGTTTCCAGGCGGAAGTATGTCAGGAGCCTACGATGCTGTAGGGGAAGATCTATAACAAGATACAACTGAGGGCCCCTCTGAGATGTCACATTGTCGTGGCTGATGACAGTTTTTTTATTCCTTTCACCCTTCCACCTTTGAAATTCCAAGTGATCCAACAAAGACTTTTTAAACATGGATCGCGAGAGCTGTTCCAGTGAGGCTGGGTCGGTAAAGTATTCAGGATGACCAATCTCACTGACAAAATTCTTGATATAACTAAGCCATTTAATATTTTTCATCCCATGACAACTTAAGCAACCTCAATAATAGACCTATTCAATTCTGTGGCAGGGTTGGTCCAGACATTATGCCAAAGTAAGACCGGGGCTAGTTTTATAATATCCGTAATATGAAAAAGATCAACTTCGGCATGTAAAACATATATAGGAGTGCTCTTCGGTGTGGCTGTTATAAATCACAGGAACCTATTCTCGATTCGCTGTATCGCCTCCACTTGCTGCCAGCCCCAAAAGCCCACCCCATAAGTCCCAATAGCCACACATTTCGATTTAAATATTTGGAGGAGCTCCCTTACTGGCCTGTTCCCTATTTTTTTTGCAAAGCTCATAAGCGCACCAGTAGCTCTATTAAGTGCCAGGGCTCTTGCATTCACCGCAGGCTTCCACGTGCGTTGCCTATCAAAATGAACCCCCAAATAACAGAAGATGTCGCTAGCTCCACCCTCCTTTCATCTAGAGTAACTAGACATGGTGATCTTTGTTTGTTTGGGCCGCATGACATGGTAAACGTCTTTGTGACATTTACATGTAACCCCTTATTCTTCATAAAGTTGGTGAAGGTCTGTACGGCTTTCTGAAGACCCACCTTTGTCTGCGAGAGGATTGCCGCATCATCAGCGTAGAGTAAAATGGGGATGGGTTTGCCTTTGATTACAGGATAATCGTGATACTGTTGTGTTAAGCAAGCTCCCCCCCCCATTGATATAGAGGTTAAATTGCAGGGGGGCCAATATGCAGCCCTGCCTTACCCCTTTATTAATCCTAAAGAGCTCAGTGCATTCCCCCCTCTGGCCGTATCTTACTCGTGCTCCCGCCTCAAGATAAAGTTCACTAATATAATCTATTATTTTACTGTCCAGCCCAATGTCCCTCAAAGTCTGCCAGAGATTATCGTGCAAAACGCAATGAAATGCAGAGCTGAGGTCTACAAATGTCACATATAAGTTTTTTTTTTTTGCATGTATATATTTAGAGATAGTTAGGGATAGATTTAACCCCTGCTCAATTGTCCCCCGTCCTCCTCTGAACCCATACTGAAAAGGTGATAGCACTTCCCGTCCATCAAGCCAATCCTGCATGCGAGCAAGAATTACCCTGCCTGCCATCTTCATAAAGCCATCTAACAATGAGATGGGCCGATAGCAGGCAGGATCATTCCTGTCCCCCTTTTTGTAAATCGGGACCAGGATTGCCTCCTTCCATGTTGGGATCAGACCTCCTTTGCCCATACAGTTCAGGACTCTAGTAAGCAGAGGAGCCCACAGATCTGGATACGTTTTGAACACGTCAATAGGGACAGAGTCTGGTCCTGGTGCTTTAGAGGCCGAACTTTCCCCCAAAGCTTTATAGACCTCCTCTAGTTTGAAGTGGATATCTAAGGGGAATGGGCAATCTGCAGCCTCCCTAGTTATTAATGTTTCCGGGCAAGGTACAGGTAGAACCGGCGTGTCGTAAAGGGCTTGAAAATGACACACCCACTCCTGGGCCGTAATGACGTTATCTAAACAAGGGCCATGGTCATCTTGGTAAAAGGGAGCGTTCACAGCCTTCCAAAAGGCACCGGTGTCCTTTTGTATTGCGGCTGCGTGAAGAGCTTCCCAAGCTTCAGCTTTTATATCTTTCTTTCTTTGAGCCAAGGCGACGCGATAGTTGCGCCTTGCCATTTGTACCTCTGCTCTGTCTAGCGGGGTAGCATGCAGTGCTTGTTTGAGTTCGCTCAGTGCCCTTGTGCAATTTGAATCAAACCACCCAGGAGTTCTCTTGACTGTGTTGCGCGGGTTTCTGGTCAAAAGGTGTTTAATTGAACAACAGATTTTATTGAAGGAGTCCAAAACATGTTCTTCGTCCTCTTCTAGAGTCAAACACGTATTAATTTCCTTTTGGGAAATGGTCACTCATTTTTTTAGGAAGCTCTCTGGTATTACCTTCTCCCATTTAATGCAAAATCCGTTACGCTGACCTAGGATGGGATTACTGTCATAATTGCATTCAATATTAAGGAGCGGCGCATCCAGATTTAGCTTAATGATAACTGAGATAGGGTAATGATCACTAATACCACTTATGAGTGTCTCCCATTTAGTGACTAGTGGGGCGTAGCGTGATGAAAGTAAAGTAAAATCAATAATTGATTTTGCCCCTCTTCCGTTAAAGGTGGGTGTAAATGTTTTAGGCACGGAACAAGCCTCATTAATAAATACCATGGAATGGTCCGCCAATAAATTGTTTAACATGTCCCCTAATTTTGTATGGGCAAAATGGCTTGATGCCCCTAGGTTTTCATCTTCCCAGCCACACACACCCTGTAAACTCCTTGGACATAAAGCGCAATTAAAGTCCCCTACCCACATAAGAGCCAAATCCCCCGGACAGCTGTCTTCAATCCTCTTAAGAGTGCCTGACAATTTTTTTAATTGTAGTTTCCACATGTACTTTCGGGACGTTATTATAGAAATTAATTATAGCTACATTTTTAAGAGATCCCCATGTTACCATTAATATTTGATAAAATGGGCAATCCAAAAAGCTCCCGCGAACAGTAGGACCTGAGTGAATCGACACATATATAGACAACCCTCCCTTGTGTCTACCCATTTTGCTAGGAACTGCTGGAGTAAAAAAGGTTTTATATCCCAACAAATGGGATTGCTCACTAGCCCATGTTTCCTGTAGAGCTCTAACGCAGTAGGTCATAGTTACTAATCGCCAGTCTGCGTCATTAATTTTTGGAGCAAGGCCCGCTATATTCCACGATATTATACTACCGGGAGTTTCAGTATTAATTGGGCATGTTGCATCCGTGAATATCACAGGGGCCGATAAAACACTGGGAGTTATCCCCGGAAAATTAGCCAACTGGGGGAGCGATGTTATTTCTTCCCCAGGTACTTGGGTTTCAAGCTGAGGGACTATCTCAGGGCAGGGTTCCTGTATACTAATAATATGTACAGGAACCAGGTTATGTTTTTGGGTACTCAAATTGTCTTTTTTGACTTTTGTCTTAAGAATTGGGAACGTGTTAGCAGGGGGCCCCAACCGTCATTCACAGTCGTCCAAGCCTGAAAAGGCTTCAAATCTGTCAGCGACTTCAAGGGGGGTAAATGGCAACAAATGCTCCATTCCCCTGATTCCGTGCAGGTGGTCCAACCCCCCAAAGTTATTACCATGTCCCCTATAGGGTACAGTGTTCCACCCAAATACATTTTTTGCCATCATAAAGTTGGAAGCATGCGACATATATTGATTGTTAAATGTTGTAGGTGGATTATTCAGTGTACCGGAAGGGGCCCCTGAGCACATTATAGGAGCCACCTTGGATCTTGGGTAGAAGTAGGTCAGATCGCAGGGAACAATGGTTGTACTAGCAGTCCCTAGCCTCCAGTTTAGGATGTGTCTGACCGCACCTGGATCTCTGAAATTTATGACGATTAAATCGCCCAAAATGTCTTTCTCACAACTCCCCAGCCAGGAGAGTCGTCGCACGTGAACAATCTCACCATTGATATTACATGGGAGCGGTCTGTGTTGGCTAAGCCAATGCATAGTTTTGTTTTTTAATTGACTGATGCCTTCCCTCCTGTCGTCTTCTAAAGTGGGAACACCCGTAAGTGCAACCACGTAGGGGACCGCGTCTGGTGGTAATTCAACTTGGCGGCCCCTATGGTTTACTACTCTATCTGGATTCGCCCTCCCCCTTACCTCCTGCTTATTTCTGGTAGCGGCTATATTAGCCCCCTTCAGCGATTCCTTAGAAGTGTGTGGGCCGGGTTGATGAGCTGCTTTAGGTAAATTTTCCCCTTGATGATTACGGCTCACAGAGTTGTTAGATGGATTTAAGTCCTTTTGGATAGCAGGGGTAGATGTTGGGGCTGCGGCTACGGGGGTGAGACTGGCTTTGCAGTATCTTTTGATAATCCTGCTTTGTTGATAATGGCCATTTCCAAGCCCTCCAGCCATTGCTCCAGCCTCTTCAGCCTCTCTAGTATGGGAGATGTAAATGACTTGAGTAGATGTTCAATGCTGTTGAGGGAGACAGCGGACGACTGTTAATGGGGATGTATGACGTTATAACGCATACTATTACTCCGCAGACCATTACAACGCGACTTTTACTCCGCATACCGTTACAACGCATAGCGCCTTGGGGCGCTGGATAGTGGTAAGTATAATTTACTATTCTAACTCCAGTCCCCGTGGACCCTAGGGAAGGTGTTGGATAGTAAATTATACTTATTCCCTATCCTAGAGCGCCCCCCAGCGCAATGCGTTGTAATGGTATGCAGAGTAAAAGTCGCGTTGTAATGGTAGTGCGGAGTAAAAGATGCGTTGTAACGGGTGTATACCGTTAATGGACGTGGAGTTTCTGGTAGATAATGGACCAGGACTAAGTGCAGTCAATATAGGGATATTTATAGAAGGTATTATTTCAAGCGGGACCTCTTGGGCTGAATCGGTAATTAAAGTAGTCTTTGTGGTAAGTACAGGTGTAACACTAGCCTTTCTGTCCTTGCCAAAGTCAGTATGGCTAGTCTTACCTTTTTGAGGAACACCACCCCTTCTCCGTCT
This sequence comes from Lissotriton helveticus, assembly GCF_964261635.1. Lineage (NCBI taxonomy): Eukaryota > Metazoa > Chordata > Amphibia > Caudata > Salamandridae > Lissotriton > Lissotriton helveticus. Next base: position 1,704,577,305 of record NC_136063.1, on the reverse strand, counting down.
CTTATTTGGTGGCGGTCCAAAGACTTTGGGGACCTCCCGCTTCTCAACTTTCTTTTTGGAGTCACCCGCTGCTACTCGAGGAGTATCGGATATAACTTCTATACCCGTGTTAAAAACGCTGGGGATTTATATATTGTTTGTACCCACACTATTAGGGACTGCCGGTGAGAGGGGCGTATCTCGCAGAAGCATTGGAATACCCTGCGTAGATAACGGGTCCTCGTTTTCTGGGGTCAGACCTACTCCGGATGGATTAAACTGGGGTGATGTTATCAAAGGGGATCTTGTTTTAATACATTCAATAGAGCGACAATGCTCTGCCCTACGCTCAGCCAATAGGCATTCCCTTTCCATGTCAGGGGCAGGTTTTATAAAGTAGTTATCCAGGGTACCTTTACTATTTCCCCCTACGTCAGCCAACACAATCTTTTCAGGGGTGGCAGCCATAGAAGATGAAAAAAAAAAATATTAGGGTTATGTAGCAGAGTTAGATGATGTTTGTTAGTTACTTAGCTCTACCATGAAGCAGCCTATAATGGTAGCAATGCAATCCCCAGGTCAGTCACCCCCGCACCATTACTCAGCAGGTGAAGTAGCTCTAAGGGGCGACAAGGGGGGGAGCCCTATAGGTGTAAACGGGGTACAATAGACTTTGTAGATTATGGCGATAAAGGGACAGTTCCTCAGAGAAGTTAGTGTATAAGCATGTTGGAAGGATGTGCAATATAAAATGCAGCAACACCTTACTTTTAGAATTGGAGGTGACAGGCATCAGGCGGTGGCGGAAGTGAGCGTAAGAGAGTGGGCCAGCCCAGCCTCCTTCAGCCACCGAACGGCCACAAAACGGCCCACCCTTTGCCCGGGCTTCGCCCGGCGTCCCGTGAGACGGGGATGACGGTATTTTTAAGCGCCTCCTGGCGCGAAAAGCTGTGTCTGGGTGCCGCTAGGGCTGCTGGGTGTTGAAGTCTTTTACCACGCCCACGCTCCGCTCGGCGGCCCGACTCCACGCTGGAAATAGGAGTAAGGCGGCGGGAGGTGGGAGGGCAAATCCACCAGTGCACAGTTCTCCCTGGGCAACAATCAGGACCAAAAGAGTGGTAAACAAAGCACAAGGCACCAACACGAATTGAGCAGGAAACCCCCACTCGACCGGGATGACGGTATTTTTAAGCGCCTCCTGGCGCGAAAAGCTGTGTCTGGGTGCCACTAGGGCTGCTGGGTGTTGAAGTCTTTTACCACGCCCACGCTCTGCTCGGCGGCCCGACTCCACGCTGGAAATAGGAGTAAGGCGGCGGGAGGCGGGCAGGCAAATCCACCAGTGCACAGTTCTCCCTGGGCAACAATCAGGACTAAAAGAGTGGTAAACAAAGCACAAGGCACCAACACGAATTGAGCAGGAAACCCCCACTCGACCGGGATGACGGTATTTTTAAGCGCCTCCTGGCGCAAAAAGCTGTGTCTGGGTGCCGCTAGGGCTGCTGGGTGTTGAAGTCTTTTACCACGCCCACGCTCCGCTCGGCGGCCCGACTCCACGCTGGAAATAGGAGTAAGGCGGCGGGAGGCGGGCGGGCAAATTCACCAGTGCATAGTTCTCCCTGGGCAACAATCAGGACCAAAAGAGTGGTAAACAAAGCACAAGGCACCAACACGAATTGAGCAGGAAACCCCTGCCACACAAATCTGTGACACTAGTTGCTCAATATGGTGTGTATGATAAGCTGTAATGTGAATGCAATGTGTGGTTCATCATAAACTGCTAATATGGCAACTTTTAATAATTTAATAAGGGCTATTCACAAACAGCATTTTGTAGTACATTAGTAGTATGCTAACAGTACTACTAAATACTACGAAATGCAATTCACAAACATATATGAGGGCAAATGACCAACTTCAGCTCTCCTCTTTTCTATGAGGAGATCCTCACAAATTCAAATTTACTACTTAGGGCCTCATTACGATGTTGGACAGACCCAATCCCGCCGACACCGTTGCATTCTCTGGACTGACGAACCTCTGGTCGGTGGTCCCGACACCGCTATTACGATGCGACTGCACGTGGCACAGTTGCATACACCCATATCTCTATATAAACCTTAAACTGGCTGCAGCACAAGCTCCCATAGAGAATTGGAAGTTTCTGTAATCCCTGCACTGAGTGGCAGGCCCCTCATGGAGCCTGCCACATGGTGCAGGGATTAACAGGGGGTCACCATAGGTGCCCCCTCAGCCTGTAGCCAGAGGCTGCAGGGAGAAGGGGGATCTGCTCCTGGCCCCCAAAGTCGCTTTCTGTCAGGCTTTCCATGGCGGAAAGCCCAACATGGAAAGCATGTGGGAAACCAACATCATAATCCAGATGGTGGAAACTCCGTTTTAAGGGAATACGTGTTGGCTAGTTTCAATTCTGACCACAGTCATTGTAATACAGCGGTCGAAAGGGAACCCTGTGATGTGGGTCGGAAATCATACTTGGGCCCCTAGTAGTAAATGTGAGAGATAGTGGGTAGTGGAGGGATGAAGGGGCATGCTTACTACTAAGGGGCCGATTACAATGTCGGTCGGAAAGGCTCTGAATGGGATTTGCATTCTCCAAATCTGAATCAAAACCTATGTTTCTGACCAAATCAGATACATTTCCAAATGACCGATTACAATGCAAGGAAACCGTTCAGGTTGATCTTCATTCGGACAGCCTGAGTCATTCGGAACCGAATCGCACAGCTCTATCGATACGGTTTCTGACCCAGTGATTACGATGTACTATTCTGAAGATGTCCTGAATCGGTCTGCTCGACATGAAACGGCTATCAGAATCTGACTTTGGGGGCCATTAGCAGGCCCCCATTCACCTGTAGGCCTCCGGTTGGGGCACGTGGGTGTACCCAAGGGACCTCTCTTCCTAACCATGCACAGTGTGGCAGACTTCATGAAGTGTCCTCCACAGGGTGCAAGGTTTTCCCCAATCACCCCTTTTTTCAACGTTCTCGTTCGGAACATAGGCTCCCATTGGAGTCAATGTGAGTCCAACCGATCGATGTTCAGAAGCATAGAAATCAGTCGGCAACGATTCCAAAACCGATTTTGTCAGAAGAGTTTCCGACCGACATTGTAATTGGCCCTAAGTGGGAGGAGTTATGAAGGGGTTAGTGAAGGTTAGGGATAGGTTTAGCAAGGGACGTGCACCCATCCTCAAAAGAGTAAGCCCATTACTAATCACAAACCGCAGTAGTAATAAAATTACAATTGTAGTTTGTGAAGCCCAAAAAGTAGTAAAGTTACTGCAGCAAGTGTAAATGTACAGAAAAGTTTACCTTTGTGAATCAGGCCACTAAAGTCGCTACAGCCAAAGATGGACCAAAAAGAGTTTTAAAGTACTCTGGGTCAAGCACCACACATGGCAAACCACAGGTACAGCAATACTCTCCCATAGAAAATAATGGAGGTAGGGCCTTAAATTTAAACTGTGAAGGATATAATATAAATTTGTATTCAATTATTTAAAACAGCTAAAAATACATTTAATTACATGTTTAAAAATCTATAAATAATGTGTATGCATTATTTAATTATAAAATATTTTAATAAACAGTTTGTAATTCAGAAATGAATGTACAGGTTTTTTTATTAACATGTATGCTCAAATTACTTTACATTAATTCTATACATCACTTTTAATAATTATTTTTTAGTAATGACTAATTAACTACTTTAAGTGGGAATTATTTATTTATTTTGAAACATAAATAATTTTTTTACTTTAATATATTTAAATGAATTAATTATATTATTCAAAATTAAGTTTACAGTGTCATAGTATTCATGTTCTTTTGTTCCATAAATAAATATATACAATTAACTTATGTTATACATATATTCTTGGAATCTCTCAATGAGCATGCTTGTCATTTGAGGATTACTTATACAGCAAGTCAAGAAGCAATTGAGTTCTTAGATACATGAGTATATATAAAAAAACAACAAGATCTGTACCACTTTGTATCGTAAGCCAATATCATGCAATAGAATTCTCGTAGCAAATAGCGCCCATCCCAGATCTTTCTAGTGGAGCGTACCCTACAGCTAGTTTCTACATGCCAGACAAAACTGCTCTGGAAAGGATGAATCTGTGTCACAATTAAATATAACCTATATGAGATTTATTTGTAGAGGATATCCTACAGTGGTCCTAGAAAATGTCAAAATGCGAGTTATGAACAACAAAAGAGATGACCTACTATTTCTACTGGCAAAGATGAGAAAAAGAAAGATCAGAGATTTATAACACAATTTAACACCTCAAGTGGCACAATGAGGAATACCATACAAAGATACTGGAAAATACTCAGACAAGATGAAGAATTGAGATCCTGTACCAAAGATTATCTCAGTATCATATACAGAACAGCTCCATCTTTAGGTGACATGTTAACACACAGCTACTTCGAGAAACCAAAACAACAACAACAACAAAATGTTGCTGGAAATTGGTTGAAAAGAAGTGGCTTCTACAAATGTCACAAATGTAAGGCCTTTAGGTATGGATGCAATCACCAGGACATATTGACCCTTACAGGAGAGAAAAGAAAAGTCAGAGAAAGACCGCGTGTGAAACAACACATGTGGTCTGCGTCGTGGAATGCCAGTGCGGAAAGAAAATATTGGCAGCACCATCAACAAACTGAAACTGAGACTACTCCAATATATAAGATCAACGAACAATAAAGACTTTACGTATGCAATGGCAAACCATATTTAGTGGGATCATGAAGAAGACAAACTATTTCTTTATGGTATTGAACATGTGCCATGGAAGATAAGAGGAGGAGATCGTGAACTGTTACTAAGAAAAGCAGAATCCAAATGGATCATAACGATGGGAACAGAAATACCATGGGGACTCACCATGGATGCACAACTGCACAATTTTCTTTGAGTTCCCAACGCACAGTTACAGTATCCTATGTGATTCAAAGTAGACATAGAAAATGCTCTACCTTAGCCTCTCAGTAATGAAGCACTGTGTATTTGGTCTATGTATATTCAGTCCCAATATCTTGCACTTTATCTATTCAATCTTAATATCTTGCACTTTATCTAATAACAATGATGGTGTTTGTGGACTTCTTCAATTCAGTGTGAAATAGAAATTTGATTATAGGGGTTCCTCTTTAGCACCTCTTGATAGATTTGGAGATTGCATGAATTGTTTATTTGACAGATGGTTGTGGAAATTGATTTCGAAATGTGATGGTGAACTAAGCACTTTGTACTTTAGTATAATGCAGGTTACACATGTCAGATTCTATGAAATTCGACATAGATATCTAGTAGTCTTGTGTAGTGCGAAGATTTCATCAAGATCATCATCTTTGGTACTTTAGAAACTCATGTGCTATGAGAGTATGTTAAGTCACAGTGTTCTGTAATTGGCTATAAAAATTGTGTATTTTTGGAATACTCTATTTACTATTTTAAAAGCCTTCATGTAATCAGTGACTTTATACAATTCATACCCCCTTGATTGATTATCATGTACCATAAAAGTTTATACTCTATGAAGCCATGATAACTACATCACACTTTGATACCTCCCAGCCCAATGTTGAGCAGTTGTTTTGCACTTTGTCTGATAATAATTTTTAGGTGTTTTATATTTTTAAATATTGACAAATACTCACAGGTAATTGTAAATCTTTCGTAAACACATTGGGTACGTACTCTCAATTGAGACTTAATTGAAACAGGTCAAAAACAAGGAGAGTAATGAATTTTAATTGAGTTTTGTTACGAACAAAATATTACTAATGTCTCTTTAAATCATGTGGTACTTCACCATGATAACATGTAACCCAAATGTAATTCTTTATTCTGCTTATCATATTAGTTATATATCAAGTCATTTAGATTAATGCCACATGTTATGGAGAATATATGTGGGTACTTTACCTTAAACTATGATAAAATATTAAAGCATTTTCGGCTCATGTAAACAGGCTTTTAGCAGTTTCAAGATATATGATATAGACTTCAAAACACTAATGCCAACATATATGAATTAAATGCACAGGTTCCTTAAAATGTTGCTTTTAATAGACGTTGGAGGGAACAAGAGAGTCCCTATTTATTGACACTCTGTACAGCACAACGCTATGACCCCGAAGAAGGCCTCTGACCGAAACACATTTTCCAAAAATCACATAATGGACCCTGATGCTTCTCTTACCTGAGTAGTGCTGGCTTCCTGGACCTATGACATATGGGGAATGAGGACTAATGTGGGTAACAAGTAAATATATATACATATATGCAAACAGTTATTGCACAATAAATCCATCTGACTGAGAAACATTGAGTGCGGTCTTGCGCTTCCTTTTATGTCAGGGAGGCGTACCTGTTTGCAATTATACACGGACCCATATCCGTGACACCGCATATATATAATAAACCTAAACCTTTTTACTGTTTACTCCAATTTGATTGAGATAGGGTAAAGCATGGGGAAAATTAAAAAAAAATATGAAACTTAGAAAAAGTTATTCAATTAGTTTTCTGTGAAATATTCTTGTAAATTATTGTATTTCATTTTTGATTAAAATGTAAAAAGAAATCATTTACCACTCTAATAACATAATTTTATATACATTTTAAATGGATTTATATATTTCAAATCAAATGATATTTATTTTTCTGATGTTTAAAATAAAAATGTAATTTCCACATAAAATGAAAAATATTTGTTATCATGCATTAATACTTTTTAAAGTTTATATGTAGAATTAATTGAAAGTAATCTAACTATATTTTAATAAAATATAATCTTACATTAACTTTTTAATTCAAATAGGTTGTTAACATGTTTTATAATTAAATAATAACTGTGCATTTTTTAGATTCATAACTTTTTAAAATAATGTTATTGAATTTAGCATTGTTTCCTATGAGGTTAAATTTTAAGTACTTACCTACAATATTTCCTATAGGAGGGTGTTAAAGTTCTAATGGCTGGCCATACGTGGTGCTAGTACTTATTTTAGCATTAGTAATTGTCACCACCAGGCACAATCAATTGAGGTAAAATGATTGTCGCGTACAATGCGCATCGACTTACACTTTACATTGTCGGATAAACATTTATTTATTATGTTATTTATCAATTTTTTTTTTATTGTGGAAAGAACATATTGACAAAAAACTTTGCAAAAGGCAAAGTTTTTATAGGGGTACAAATCAAAAGTGAAAATTTGTTGCATAACATAAATAAATATTATTACTGTTTCTGCTAAGTCATGGTGAGGCATTGCAAACAGAGGACATTAAAGACATTAAGATATCTTACAATATGTATATTTTCATGGTGACATAATTGTTATTGGACTTCCCTTAGGGGAGCGGCAGAATGAAAATAGTGTGTATAATTCGATATATCCTTGAGTGATAACATATACTTTTAGAGTAATCTTAATAATGCGCAGAGAGTAGTGCAAGCCTGTAGGTGATGAGTTCCACTGATGAGATCCTTTCAAGTCAAAATTCAGGAACACTGATGTCGGATAGAGAGATTTGGATGGAGCTTTATGATTTTTATTTTCTACGTGAAGATTTCTGGAGGAGTTAAGTACCTGACAAATATTGACACAAGGTGGAGATGGAGATACTCTACTGTGAGTAGTTTATCCAAAACACTGCTTTGATTGCAGTAAATAACGAAAATAAGGTTTCAAAGATATTGTGAAGCAGCAATAGCATGTCAAGAATATCTGTTGCAGAGTATAAATGGTACAAGTAGTCCTTCTCCCCAGCAGAACTGGTGGCAGCGTTCTAGCTGGGGGAGAGAGGACTCTGCATAAATTCAGCTGAGGCTGTTAGTCTTTGCGGTGTCTTTGGGTGGTGGCAGCTCCCTTTTTCCTCCGCTTTGCTTGTGGCCATAATTCCGAACAGTATATACATGAAAAAGCTATTGAATTAATTTTATCATGCAAAGATCGTTTTTTTAAAACTTGGTGCATTTTACTCTGTTAATCTTTTTTGTTGTGCAGGACTATTGCGGGGGATTTTAACTCCTTCACTTGCTCTCTAAAGCGTCTCCTGGCCCCTCTCACCTCGGCTGGTGCTCCGGTCGGGGCGAGGGTTGGCAGCCATCTTACAAGTAGTCCTTCTCCCCAGCAGAACTGGTGGCAGCGTTCTAGCTGGGGGAGAGAGGACTCTGCATAAATTTAGTATGCCTTCATCAGCGCGCAGCGGTCGCGCATGGCGGGCGCGCCTTAGGCGCGCCGAAGGTAAGCCAAAGGTCAGCCCGTCTGCGCCCGTCCGCGCCTCGGACGCGGCGGACGCAGGTCGGGCTGGCAAACAGGCCCAGACCACGACTATAACTAATATTAGTTATACACGTTCGTCTTTGATATCCTTACGCCCATCATTAGATAAAGTCCTGCCATGTGCTACTATCGACCCTGTTAGGCTCAGCTCTTGCCCAGCCTGCGGTTTTGCATGTGGTATTAATAACTCTACTTCACTGAAATCCAGCTTTGATGTAGCCTCTATTTCAGCAGCCCTAATAAATGCACTCTGGACCTGCTATTTATTACGGAAACTTGGTTGGATGGTTCAAGTGCTCCTGACATCGAACAAGCCATTCCAAGAGGGTTCAAGATCCGTAGGAAGGATAGGTCTAGGGGTAGAGGTGGAGGGTTAGCAATCATTTTTAGAGAGTCCTGGGAGCTTAATGTGGAAGATTTAGATGATCTCGAGGACGGCGAGATTATGAATTTCTCGTTAGTTTTGTCCCCTCATTTAACTCTGGGTGGCTCCCTCATTTACCGCCCCCCCGGCTCCGCGGGACGATTCCTTAAAGCTCTCTTGGAGACTCTCGTCCCTAGAGCAGTAAGATTCTCTCGTTTCTTGCTGCTCGGTGACTTAAACATTCATGTAGATTGTCAGGAACGTCAGGAAAGTAAGCTTCTATCCGACTCCTTTGACCTGGCCTCTCTTACCCAATGGGTTTCCTCCCCTACTCATTCGGGCGGTCACATTTTGGACGTCATTTGTTCTAACTTTTCTTTGAAGGTTGAAGCCCCCCAAATACTCACTTGGACTGATCACCAGCTTATTAGATTTTCTTGGTCAGCCTTGAAAGACTCACCTAAAGTCTACCTGAATACACGCCCCCCAAAAATCAACGTAGGCAATTTTTCTGCTTGGTTGGATCAGAATAGGCCCCAGTTGGGAGGAGATTTAGATTCTGCTGTGGAGATTTATGATGGGTGGATTCGAGCAGCCCTGTCTGTGTCTTCAAAGGCGACTGACCCCGGCAGAAGCAGGATGACTCCTTCACAACCATGGTATTCGCCCCATCTTCGAGCTGGTAAATTAGTCTGTAAAAAACTGGAGCGAGCTTGGAGGGTGGCTTATTGCCCACAAGCTAAGGCAGCTTACCGCTCTGCTCAGCGGGAATATTATGCCAATATCAAGCTGGCCAAAACTGAATATTTTGCCAGTAGAATTGAGAAGGCGAATAACAATAGCCGCGAGATCTTTTCTATAGTAAAAAGTTTCCTTTCTCCATGTGCTGAACACATTTCCATCAAGCCCTCTACGGAATGGTGCGATAGCCTTTCCTCCTTTTTCTTGACTAAAATTGCCAAAATCCAGCAAAGTCTCAGAGCTATCGGTGGGGGGAGCTGGACTGAGGATAGGGTTGGATCTAATGTCGAACCCACACACACCATGGAGAGCTTTGTCCCACTTTCGGTGGAGGACACCTTAGTGGCAATCAAGTCGTTAAAATCTGGTGCCCCAGGTGACACCTGCCCGGCCAGGGTGTTGGCTGAAGTGGCAGAAGCAGTGGTTCCTGAGGTTTCTCAAATAATGGGTCTATCTTTTACATCAGCCAGGGTTCCTAATGAATGGAAACAGGCTAAGTTGCTTCCTTTGTTAAAAAAGGTGGGTGCAGATCCTTCTGTGCCTAGTAATTATAGACCTATATCTCTACTACCAGCTATGGCAAAAATTGGGGAGAAACTAGCTTTCGCCCAGCTTAATGCCTTTGTAGAAACCTCGGAACGCTTACACCCTGCCCAGTCTGGCTTCCGTGCAGCTTATAGCACTGAGTCGGCGCTGTTGGAGATTACTGAGGCCATTAGGCCTCAGTAATGGAGAAGCGTGGCTCAGTGGTTAGAGGCGGCAGACCCGGAAGCTGAGATCGACCGTGGACCAGGGTTCGATTCCCCGCCTCGGCGGGTCTCGGGCTCAAAATTCCACGGACTCGACAATTCTCGCTCCGGTGCCTACTCGAATCACGGGGTCACACTCTGCAACTCTGGGCAATAGCTTGCTTAATCTCCACTACGGCCCCTCGCGGCGGGATGCCTGGCTTTCACCTTGTGGACACCCTGCCGGGGTTTCTCACAGGGGAATACCAGGACAGGTTCCCTAAGCAAGCGCCAGGATGCCCTTTGGGTGACAGGTTTGCGCTATATAAGTACACTTACATTTACATTTACATTTACATTTACATTAGGGAGTGTCTGGACAGTGGCGGCAGAGCGGCTCTGATTTTATTAGACCTCTCTGCCGCGTTCGATACTGTCCCTCATTCACTCCTTCTTACCCGCCTAGCGGGGATTGGTGTGGTGGGCTCAGCATTGAAATGGGTAGAATCCTTTTTATCGGACAGGTCTCAGCAGGTTTGGATCCCACCTTTTTCATCCTCGGTCAGGCCCCTCACTACCGGGGTTCCTCAAGGCTCCACATTGAGTCCCCTGCTTTTTAATGTTTATCTCACCCCCCTTATTGTGCTTGCCGAACAAATGGGAGCAAAAATCATAGCGTACGCAGATGATACGCAGCTTTTATTTACCTGGAAGGATGCAGCAACTAACACAGAGGTTGTCCGTTCGTGCCTTTCCGCTGTGTTTAACTGGTTAGCAGCTGCACAGCTGAAGTGCAACGAAGAAAAGACAGAAATTTTGCTGTATGGCCAATTTCCTTCCAATTTCAGAGACCTCTTGTGGCCGTCTGATTTTCCCCAGCCAGGCTCAGTTACTATCGCTGCCAAGAATTTGGAGTCTGGTTTGGAGAGGATCTGAGATTCGAGGCACACATAAAAAAACTTACTGCTGTGTGCTTCGGGTCTCTAAAAGCCATGAGAAAGTTCTTACCGTATCTGCCATCATCAGCTAGAGAGTCGGTTGCTAGAGCTTTAATTTTATCTAGGCTCGACTATGCCAACTCTCTTTTTAGCAGAAAATAAGGAGTTAGGTCCCGGGACACAGGGTCAGCTGGACCATAGAATAATTTATAAAAAGAGAAATGCTGGCCCTGCGATTTTTGATAGCTATATTTTGAGCAACAAACCAAATCCTTGTTATGATTTGTATGGTCGAATTTATTTAAACCATTTACTTTTTCATATAAATCTTATTAAGTTAAAGCATTGATTGCATGAGAAAAACACTACGTACATACAATTTATACAAAAACATTTGACAAAGAATTTTAACAAAAATACATAAATACATATGACAAAATGACATCCAATCATTTAGTGTACATAAATATACCAATACGGTCATACGAGAAGCATCAGTCGTTATGTAGTATTAAGCAATGAAGCTATTTGCAGTAAGGAAAAGAAAACAAAATGAATTGTAACAAATACAAATTTTCAATTGTCTGATAAATAAACTTGAATTCTTTCTGCTATTGCCAATTCCTTTCTGCTATTGCAATAGCAGAAAGAATTCAAGTTTATTTATCAGACAATTGAAAATTTGTATTTGTTACAATTCATTTTGTTTTCTTTTCCTTACTGCAAATAGCTTCATTGCTTAATACTACATAACGACTGATGCTTCTCGTATGACCGTATTGGTATATTTATGTACACTAAATGATTGGATGTCATTTTGTCATATGTATTTATGTATTTTTGTTAAAATTCTTTGTCAAATGTTTTTGTATAAATTGTATGTACGTAGTGTTTTTCTCATGCAATCAATGCTTTAACTTAATAAGATTTATATGAAAAAGTAAATGGTTTAAATAAATTCGACCATACAAATCATAACAAGGATTTGGTTTGTTGCTCAAAATATAGCTATCAAAAATCGCAGGGCCAGCATTTCTCTTTTTATAAACTCTCTTTTTAGCGGCACTCCAGCTTTTTTAGTTGCCCGACTGCAGATTATCCAAAATGCGACAGCACGGCTGCTGTATAACATTCCCAGCAGAGAAAGCGTGCAAGCACACCTTAAGGAACTTCATTGGCTGCCGATTGCTCAAAGGATAACTTTTAAAATTCTCACTTTAGCATTTAAGGCAGTCCACGACATGGGACCATCCTATCTAAGAAAAAGATTCAGCCGCTATGTCCCCACACGGCCGCTACGTTCAGCCGGCTGCAACCTCTTGAGTGTGCCCCGCTTCCAGCGAGTACGACTAGGAGGCTACTCGCTTGCTGTTGTCGCAGCCAGGACTTGCAACGCCCTTCCTCTCTCCCTGAGATCGACTGAAAATTTTGTTTCATTTAAGAAAGCACTAAAAACTCATCTTTTTATAACAGCCTATTAGTGTCATGTTTCCTTTAGATGGCCACTTGCTTGTTTTTCCTTTTTCGCGCCAGGATACTCTGGAGTAATGGAGCGCGTTATAAAACAGCAAATAATAATAATAATAATAATAATAATAAAAGAATATCTTTTTTTTACTTTGATATTGTGGTATTAAATGTCATTTTGTTAGAAAAAAATGTTTAGTTATAATTTTTACGTATTGGTATTATTATAATCATTCCTTTATATTTTTTAGGATAGTTTGTAAGTTTTAATTTGTCATTAATGTGTAATTATTCTATTACATTTAATTGCTAGTTTTTTAATTTGCAGCAGATTGTTGGACACGCACAGGAATAGAGTAAAAAGGTATTGAAATTAAAAATATTACTTTTATATTTTAAATAACTTTTTTTATTTGGTTAAATATTAGTTTAATTATGCAGGTGCATTTTCTGGTTCTAATGTATAAATTAAATGTTCTAACTTTTAATTACTAACCTATAATTTAGTTGCAGGTCATTGAGTTGTAGGGAATTAGGTGGGAGTTTATTAAAAATAATATTTATTGTTTTTTATTTCTAATTATTTTTTATGTTAATTAAAATATTTTTTGATAATTGTGTGAATTATTTAAGTAAAATATTTGCTGTGTAAATCATCTGTGATATTTTCACTCATTGTTAATAAGTATATTTAAAGATAGCATTTTTCAAATGAATTATATATTTAATATTTGTTTTAATTCTCTTTTATGTATTTACTATTTTAGGGATAAAATTGTATTCTTTATAATGTATTTACATTTTTGATGGTGTATTTATTTTATTTTATATTTGTTAAAACATTTTTGATTATTAACTTTTAATTTTTCTAATACATTCAAATTATTTTGTAAAATATACATATATTTTTTATTTTAAATATTTAAAAAATATTTGTATATTGTTCAGTATCTAAAGTATTTTTTAAATTGATTAGGAAATGGCATAGTAAAGCTAAACCCTCTAAAACCTACTGTTGCTTAAATTGGAGTGGGACTAGTTACTCTAATCCTACCAAGGTCTAACAACTTTCCCTGTTTGTGCTTTCAGTTGCATGGGAATAGTAAATCAAAGCCCTCCCAAAGTAATTACTTTCCCTGATTCTGCTCACATTAGAATAGGAACGGTAAATGTAACCACTTTCCCTGCTGTTGCTGGGATTGGAATGGTAATAGTAAATCTAACTCCTGAAAAGTAAAACACTTTCCCTACTCAAATTGGATGTGAACGGTATATCTAACCGCTCAAAAGTTTAACACTTAACACATTGTTGTTTAGATTGGTGTGGAAAAAGCTAATCTAACCCTTCAAAAGTCTAAAACTTTCCTTGGTTTTGCTTAAGTTGGACTGGGAAAAGTAAATCTAATCACTCTAAAGTACACTTTCTCTATCGTTGCTTAGATTGAGTGAGAATAGTAGGTATTCCACATAGTTTGATTAAAATCATCACAAAATTGGAACAAGATTAATACATAATAATTAAAAGGTCTCTAGAGAGGAAACCTACCTTCATATAGTAACAGAAGTGAGTAAATTCATCATGGTGTAGGAAATGGTTCGATTAGTATTAGAGCAGTAGCTCCAAGTACTTAAAGTGTGGTGCATGCTATAAAATAAATGCCAATCCGTCAAGGAATATATTCATGGGAGATGTCCCACTATGATTCAGCTGGCAGCTGGATATACTGGCCATTCGATTTCTGGATAAGAGCTTGCCTGCCTATTCTTACTTTCAATAAATTTAAGTTTGGTTGTAACAACGTTGTGCCTGATTACAATGTCGGTGAGAAAGCCTGCCCTCTGACCGATGGTCAGAGGCTTAGCGACCGACATGGTAGGTTTAAAGTCCGACCACCGAATTACAATGATGGCGGTCAGAGTTTAAACTGGCCTGGGGAATGGACGCGGTTCTGACGGGCTCATGGAGCCCATCTGCCAGTTGGAATGGCCTCATAATCCCATACGGACAACGTTGCTGCTGTCGGGATTATGATGTCGGTTTCCGACAGCATTTCCATTTCGGCCATTCCGACTTGGAAAGGCTGTCAGAAAGCAACTGTGGGGGACCCTAGCAGGGCTCCCTTCCTCCCTGGCCCTCTGCTTAGGGGCCTGGTGAGCACCTATGATGCCCCCTGAAAATCCCTGCACCATGTGGCACCGTGAGGTGCCTGCCACACAGTGCAGGGATTTTCACAAACTCACATTTTTCAATGGGAGATTGTGCTGGTGGCAGTTTCCGTCCACCGCATACATCCCATTAAAGAAATGCGAGTCTGCGACTGCACCATGTGCAATCACATTGTAATCAGGTTTAAGGAACGGTCGGCAGTCCCTTACTGAAACCTGTTGGTTTGAGGCAACTCTGACCAACAGTATATTCAGGCTCTTTATGTAAAGTTCAACTAATGCAGGAAAGGAACATAATGTGTATAATGGTTTTATTTTTATCACTACAGAGTCCCAGACAATTTACATTTGGTGATTAGGTCTTTTGGTTGGAAAGCCTATCCAATAGGATTGAAATCTCAATTTCAGTTGTTCATAAAAATGGGTATTCAGGTATCTTTGATGTCTTCTTGAGCAATATAAGTTTATAGCTAACCAAGAATGTGATTTTTTCACATTTATCCATATCCTGCAAGTGTCACAGTGCTTTAATGGTTTATTTACTAGTCTTTTGACTCTCCTTGAAAGACGTGGCCACCTGGATGAAAAACAACTGAATCAAACTCAGCACTGACAGGACAGAAGTACTCAAATCTGGTACAGGCAAGTACACCCTCTGGAACAATGAATGGTAACCACCTGATCTAGGCCCAACTTCTTTACCCAATGAACATGCCCGCAACCTAGGCATCATCCTCGATAGCCTGCTATCCATGAAGAAGCAGGTCAGCGTCAACTCCTTTGGCTGCTTCCTCACCCTTCGAATGCTCAGGAAGGTCTTCAGAAGGTTCCTACCCAACACCAAGCATACTGTCACACAATCTCACATCACCAGTAGACTAAACTATGTTAGAACTACCCTCAACTCATGACGAAACTTCATACTATCAAGAACACTGCAGCCAGACTCCTCCTTGACCTCCCCATGTGGACTCACATCACCCCATACCTCGGTAAACTCCACTGGCTACCAGTTGCAATGGGATTCCAGATCAAGCTGCTCACTGATGCTTACCTCACAACAAAGGACTGGCGTACCTCATTCAAATGAACTTCCACCTACCTACAAGGAATCCCTACTCTCAATCCCTCTTCCTAGAAACCAAATATTGCATCCACAGGACCAATAGCAGAGTCTGCTCCTTCTCACACCTGGTGGCTAAGACCTGGAACAACCTCCCGCTGCACCTCTGAGCATCTCCATCTCTCCAGCAGTTGAGAAAAGACCTCAAGACCTGGATGTTCAACTAATAGGAGTACCAGCAGACTGCTCTCCCAGCCCTCGAGACCCTCACTGGGGATGCATTCGCGCTCAACAAATGTATGCATCAGTGCTGGATGGAACTGCAATATAAAAAATTATTGAGAATTGGTCTGCTGGGAGGAAAGAGTGTAGCCAAGCTTCCTAGTACTGCTCAGATGCGTGCCGTTCACGCCCTTTGGAAAGTCTAGAAACAGAAACTTGTTTTGTCTAGAGCAGTCCTCTGCATCTTCAACACTGACTCCCATTTCCATGGATGAATATTTCAACTTCTGGATGGCCTGGTAAAGTTCCTTAATTGTATTTACTAGAGCTGTGATGCCGTTTTCAGCCTCAGTCATATGGTCTTTAACCTTGCGCAGGTCCTATCAGATGAGTCTGACATCAGTCCCAACCTAACAAAAACACCAGAGCACATCATGTTTGAGTTACTCTCATCCTTCGTGCATTAGGCACTCTTCTGCAACAGTATTCTCGTATTATGGAGTTCCCCATCAATAAATATCACGTAGCTGTAGATCAGTCAGTTTTTGTTTCTTTGTACAACCTTTGAAGTTTTTTGGACAAACAGGGTGTGAACTATATCACCGGTGAACCCTGAGGAAGCCCTGGTAGGGCGAAACGTGCGTTGGCTGTTGGATGTTGTGCTGTACCAAGAAATAAAAACTGACTGATCTACAGCTACGTGATATTTATTGATGGGGAACTCTATAATACGATAATACTGTTGCAGAAGAGTGCCTAATGCACGAAGGATGAGAGTAACTCTGGCATGATGTGATCTGGTGTTTTTTGTTCAGTTAGATCTGTATCACTTATTGTGGATTCAGAATTTGCCGCTCTAGGTGGATGAGCGTTGGACACCAAAGTTGAACCTGATATCTGATCTTTTGTACTGTTGCTGAATTATCACACTAAGGAGACATTTTGATGTGCGGGTCATTTAAGGCATATCTACCTTGTTTTACATGTTGTATCAGTCCCAACCTATTTTGCTTTTGAGAGCATGCTGTGAAGACTGGATCACCTTCAACATAGCATTTAGCTTCCTTGCTATTGCAATAGTATAGTGTTGCATCTCATCCCACAACAGAGACCACCTTCTCAGGTTAATGGAGAGGCTTACCAAATTTCTCCATTTTCTCCCGGTTTTGGGGAGCCATT
Organism: Lissotriton helveticus; assembly: GCF_964261635.1. NCBI lineage: Eukaryota > Metazoa > Chordata > Amphibia > Caudata > Salamandridae > Lissotriton > Lissotriton helveticus. The sequence continues at coordinate 1,704,560,122 of NC_136063.1, read as the reverse complement.
ATCATGCCTGTTGTGCAGATGCAGGGTGTGTGGAGCAGACTGATGCTACTCCTGTTAGGAGCTATGTAAACCGGACGGGCCAAATCCCTCTTCATGAGTCACACAATCACTCAGGGGCTATGTTAGACCTGGCACCATTTGCGTGGGTCTCCCTTCCATTTTTGCTAATGCCTCATGTATTTTTGCTGATGTTAGATGCTTTGGGCACTGTGCTACTGCTATTTAGTGCCACAGTGCAAGTGCTCCCTATTGTAAATTGATGTATTATTCAGTGGTTCCATGTTTGGCTGTTTGGTTTACTTGTCAGACCCTAGTCTAGTGCACTGAGTGTGTCCAGGGCGTGTACATCCAAATGCTGCTGGTGGGCTTGCAGCACTGGTTGTGCCACCCACAGAAGCAGCCTTGTAAAATGTGTCTTAGGTCTGCCATTGCAGAGCCTGCGTGCAGTCTGGTCCTGTCATGCTGACTGGGCAAGTGCACCCACTTGCCAGACCCTAAACCTTCCCTTTTCTTCATATCAGTCACCCCTATTGTAGGCCCAAGGGCAGGGTGCATTGTAAGTATAAGGTAGGACAAGCCCTGATGTGTGTGGCATATCCTAATAGTGAATTACAGCCATTTTCGTTTTTCACTATTGCAAGGCTACCTGTTCTCCATAGGCCAAAATGGGCTGTTAGATGATTACATGTTTATAATCGTAACTGACTCAGAGAACATGGTAGAAATTCGAGTTTAGTATGCCTCGACTCAGAATGATAAAATGCATCTTTTAGTGAAGTTGGTTTTAACATTCTGTGTTTGCAAATACAATTTTTAGAAAGTAGGTATTTGCTTGTCTTACCTTTCAGGCCTGCCTCTGCTAGGTTGTGTATTCCTTGTCTGGTTTTGTGAGTGACAGGGCTGGGGGATTCACAGAGACAGAATGAGGCAGCCCAGTGGTGAATAGAGAGACCTGCATCTAGATGGAAGGGAGGAGTTGCACCTGAACATTGAATAGGGCTGTGCCTGCCTTCCACAATGCCGGCTCCACCTCCTGGGGAGCGGCTGATGTCTCTGCCCTGCACACTGAAAGAAGAGAAGGAGTCCTGTAAACAAAGTGCTCCAGGATTGTACTTGTCTTCCACAATGCTGGCTCCACCTCCTGTGGGGCGTCTGATGTGCCTGCCCTGCACTGTGAAAGAAAAGGAAAAGTCTGGTAAACAGAGTGCTTCAGAACTGGTTTGGACCGGGAAAAGGCCCCTCTTCCCTCAGAGAACAAAGGATTTTGGGGTATAAATATTGGGACCCTGATCCCAAGTAATTAGATCACTTTTGGACTACAAGAAGAAACCTTTACTGAGGAGAGGAACCTGTAGAATCTGAGGAGAGACTATTCCCAAGCTGAAGTTCTGCTTGGGGATTGGCCTGCAGTGGTTGCCTTACTGCCAAAGGAAGGAGAAAAGGAACTTTGTGTCCTTTACTTTCAACTTGTGGAGGATCTCCAAGGGCTTGGAAAAGAGCTCGCCTCCTGCTGAAGTCTCAGGGACAACAGACTTCAACCCCCAGCTCCCCAGAGTTCTTTTGGAAGTGCCTGCTGCTGTTTTGGGCCTTCTGAGGAACTGCATGTCGCAAGGAGCTGGAAGTGCGACTCATCGAGAAGAAGCGTGTTGCTGTCGCTGAGCCTGCCGTCGCAACTCCGAAGGAGGGTGTCTCCGCTGGAATTGTTGCACTACACTGCATCGAGAGAAGTGTGCCGCAACAAAGAGGAAGCGTGTTGCCATCCCTGCTGTTGCTGCCATCGCAACTCCGAAGGAGGGTGTCGCCGATGGAGCTGTCGCACTGCACCGCATCGAAGAAAAAGCGCCTCGCATCCCCGAGAAGCACGCCCCCGTCGGAGCTGCTGCCGTTGCATCGTGGATGTTGCCGCTGTAGTTGTCGCATCGTGTGGAAGCTTCATGCATCGTGGGAGAAAAGTATTGCAAGTGGAGCTGCTGCCGTCGCATTGCGGAACAAGGGTCTCGCCGCTGCAGTTCACGCATCGAACAGAGAACTTCTCGTATCCTGGGAGAAGTGAGCCGCATCTGGAAGATCTTCACGTCTTTAATTCTTTGTACTTGAACTTTGCCGCATTTCCCTCGCTGCTTGTCGGGGAAGCTCAACGTAACCTAAGGTATATTGAGGCGAACCTTTGCATCTTAAGCAAAATCTACCATCTTAAAGTAACAGTATTGTGTATTTTTGTCGTTTCTGGTCTTGTGGTAACTCTATATAAAGTATGCCTATTTTTTATATAAAAACCTTGTGTGGTGTCCATTTGTAGTGTTGTCACTTGGTTACTGTATGTGGTAACAAATGCTTTACACACTGCGTCTAAGGTAAGCCTGTCTGCTCGTGCCAAGCTACAAAGGGGGTGAGCAGGGGTTATTTTAGGAGTGTATCCCCTTTAACCTGACTAGAGGTAAGGGTCCCTATTTGTCACAAGTACCTACCTGTGCCAACTAGAGACCCCCAAATCTAACAGGCTAATTCAGTTAACTCTCTAGCTGGCCTGAGACAAGCAACCCAAGCCACCAGAGCCCCTCCAGTCAGTGTAATTGCGGATGGGGGCTCAGTCTCAGATAGGGCTCTGCACCTTTAACCAAGGGAAACGTTAATCTCTTTGATCGAAGGGGCCCTGCATCCAATCACTCCCAAGCCATATGGCCCTCACTAAATCAGTGCCATGTCAATGCCAAGTTTCATCAGAGGAGCGGCTTCAGCACCACCCCTGTATGCCAAAGCGGAACCAGACAGCAATGGCAGAATGGCCCAGAGTCCTGTTGGATCAGCCTGCCTCGGTGCAGTCTTGAGCTCTGGTGTGCTTCCCTTCTACACATACCGCCCACGCACACTGCACAAAAACTTCTAGCAAGGCCTTCTCACTGATCCCCCGTCTATGCACCGCCTAACGAGAAGATTGGTGCCGAACACTCCTATTCGCCTGCTTGGCCTGGCAGACCAGCTTCTTCTCCCCAGCTTCCTCACATTCGCAGGGAAGAGAGGCGGGAGTATAGACGAAGAGTCCTACACCATACGGTCAGTCCATGCTCAGCTTCAAGGGCTCTGGGTCTTCTCCCTGGCCAAGCCCACAAGGCTGCTTACTCTCAGCTCCAGGTGCCCCTGGGCCGAAGATACGCAGGGCCTCCATCTAAGTCAGTGGGGTGCACTGAAGCACTACAGGCCTGGCTCTGCAGTGAAGGGGACAGCAAGGCTAAATCCTTGTGTCAAACAAATACCCAGATTCTCCATGGGGGTATCTCCTCCCCAGCTCCTCTACTAGGCCCATTGGAAACCACCAGCTGCAGGATGCGAGGGAACGGTTTAGAGTGGAGGCCTCTATCTTGTGCTTTGACCATTAACCAAACTGTTCTTCATTGCACATTGACTTTTTATGAATGGACCATGACATTGCTCTTGATGAGCAAACGTGTGCAAGAAATAACTGCAGAATTATGGCTCTCAAATTCATAAGAGAACCCTGGGCCAGAGGCACCAACCCATTTTGCGGTCATAAACACAACGATTTGCAAACGTATTGAGACCGCTGAATGGTTTTGGGCCATGTTGTAACCCCCTTAATGCAAAATGGAAAAGCTGTCCGACTCGCAAAATTGATTTATGTGGATCTTTACGTAGGGACGTTCCATGCCAATTCAAGTGCAATGCTAATTGTCTATAGTTTTAATGCAATTGTGTTTGTACCATTCGAAAATACCCGACAGCCCAAAGGGAGCGGCAATGTGTCTTTGTGTATCATATCGGACAGCCTCAGCGGAGCAGGCAGGCAGTGGACTAGCGAATTACTCCCTGTTCTTCTTCCCGATGTGTTGCTAAACAGGAAACATTTTTTTTCTTTTTTAAAGCAGAATCTGATATTTTAATGGACCCGTGCTGCCTACTTTAAATAAAGTAGGTTCCTGTTTAGGGAAGCAAACGCAAGGATTGGGGTCTGCTGGACCTTGCAGGCTGCTATCCCTCTGCATTCTCAGAAGGTCGCGAATTGCAACTTCATTAATATTGATTAGTGGGTCATTTTCCGACCCCCATCAGAGTGTGTCATTTGTGAAATGACTTAATGGGAAATCTTCACATCCTGCTTTGCGAATGGGCCCTTAGTACATGTGGTCCAACGTTCTATAATTAGGGGAACTTTTTATTTCAAAGCAATTAAAATCGCGATCAGAATGTTGTGTTGTCTACTGCATCTTAATCAGAATGCTTAAACTAATATGACAAATCGTTTACTGATTGCCATTGCAATTGGAATTCAAGCACAATCCCAAACCATATCTAAAAAATCAGCATCCCGGGGAGTTTTTTTACGTACAGTACCCATGGCTGCTTGTTGAGCATTTGCATTAAGACCGAGGAGAATTCTGCCTAAGCTCAATACTTAGATGCTTGAAAGTGATGACAGGAAACAAAAAGTACTTGTTGTGCTCAGCAAAAGACACAGTCTCAGTAAATGGGTTTCACAAGGGGAAGGTATTATCATCAGATGATGCAAATAAATCAATATGTCAAGCCCAACAGTGGAAATATTATTTCAATTGCTGCCTTTTTGCAATATTTGTCTCTTCCACGTTTCTCATTTAACACCCACCTTACACCAGTTCAATCACTTCACTTGCGCTTTCTGTGGACTAAAAAGGTTTTGAGTTGGATCACCATAATTAAAGATCAACTAATGCAGCAATAAATATAGGGTTGATTATAAAATATCAAAATATAATTCATGTGTTTACAATTGTCTTTCTTGTGCATTTAAGGCATTTGTTAATCTTTTTACCTAATGAACGTACATATTTTCCTTGTTATTGCTTTTGTCAGTTCGCGATACATTGCGTGGAGTAATCCTGTAAATGTGTCAGTTGCAAACACAGCACCAGGGAGCGTGCACGATACAGTACAAATCTCCAGTAACATACGTGCACTGAGGTATGCGCCGTGTTGCCATAAACAGCTGCTGCCTGTGTCCCCCGGTTACAATGTATGATGAAAATACTTTGGGCCTAAGCCATAGGTATGTTTTTCAACTAAAGGGGACTGGTTGTCTCTTTTCTGAATCATCAGACATTTATGTTATACCTAAGTGATGTGCGCTGTGCTGAAAGGGATGTCCGTTTTGCTTTAGATGTCTATTTTTTTATTACTTCACCTAGTTGTCTCGCCCCGACCTTTCTTTCCAAATCCTCATTTGTTTTGTGAAAACAACACTGCATGTGAAGCAGGTGCTTTTTATAACACAAAGTCAAGGACTGGCCAGAGCGCCTTCTTAAATGTTTCTTAAAAAAGAAAGTATGTTTGAAAATATATTCCAAACAAATCCCTGTGTAGTCTTTCCACCAGGACATAATTAGCCCACAATTAGATTATAAGAGTCCAACCATCAATACAAGGTTGTTGTATTACTCCTCATTCACAAAGCCTTCAGAACACTGTCAGAATCATTGGGTGGTCTCATTGTTAATTTCAACATTATTTTAATAAAATATAATATAATGTAATATAATATAATATAATATAATATATATAATACAATATAATATTTAAATATATTTAGTGATGTCAGTGATGCGCTTTAAGATATCATGAGTGATGTAGTATCTGATGCAGTCCATGGTAGTTAGTTCACTAAAATATAGCTGGCGCATTGTAGTGGTTTTTGGGTTTTCTAACATTAGCTAATGTCTCGTTCAAATAAATGATTGCGTGTGTGTGTGTTTGTGAGTGTGATCATACGTGTGTGTGTGTCTGAATAATATATACAGAAAAAGCATTAGCTAAAGTGATGTTAGATGAGGTTAGGTTAGGTTAGGCTAGGCTAGGCTAGTTTACAATAGGTCAGATTAGGATAGGTTAGATTAGGTTAGAGGGTGCAGCTAGGAATGAAATCTGATGCAGACAATGGACAGATTGTATTGAAATATCTATATATTAACAGGATAAAATTAGTTTGCTGTTTTAAAAAAATTATCATTTATAAGCATTGTGCTTTATTGACTTTATTAGTTTTTGTCATTGTATGCTTTTATTCTGCTAATGTTCTCTTGAAAAAATGATTCATAATATCATGTATTTAATTTAATTAACATTTAACTATGCTAGTCTGGATGTTGTGTTTTGGACCAACTGATGATTTTGCAGGACAGAGTGGAGCTATAAGTAGTCAGCATTACAATAGACAAGATGCTTCAAGTAAAAGTGTTTTGAATTTGCACTCTATAGGAGAAAGAGATGAGGTCATGAATGTGATTTAAAATGAGGAATACAAAAATATTGTCTACTGAATTAATTTGTTTAGACTTGGTAAGTGGAGAATCAAATTTGACACCACGTTCTGTGACACAGGATGCAAGAACTGGTTAACTAACAGGAGACTGAGGACTAACAGGTGGCAAAGTGATGCCAGAATGGAAGATCCCAAAAAGGAGATGGCATAACAGGTGGTAACATCTCATTCTTGTGACAATTACACTTCAGCTGGTTTAATCATATCCAGTGTTCAATATTTTTTTTTTTTTTTTTGTTTAATAAAGTTTTATTAAGCATAAGAAAAATGATACATTATAATATCACAACATAAGATAACGCAAAGTCAATAGGAGATAATCATGAAGGACAATTTTTGAGATATAGGAAAATAAAAACGGTAAAGGAAAACCATGTAATTGAAGAAAACCTTATAGAGAGGAAAAAAAAAAAAAAAAGAAGGAACGAGAAAAATAGGAGGAGAGAAAGAGAAAGGGGGGAAAGGGGGTTAAGGGGGGAGAAGAGGATAAGAAGGTGGAGAAAGGTAGCCGATGATGTCCTGGTCTACATGGCTAACCTTGTCACCTCCCTTCCTCCATTTTTAGAAGAAGTCCGCGTATATTCTTCTGTTTCTGGTTATAAACTTAATCTCTCCAAAACGGAAGTCCTACCCCTTAACTCATCCTGTTACCAATATATGTTTGCTTCCACTGATTTTGCATGGTGTCCCTCCAAGATCAAATACCTGGGTATTTGGTTCTCCTCCACCCTGCGTGACACACTCAAACTGACCTTTACCTCCCTTACTCAAAAAATTCAATCACTCCTTCAGACGTGGTCTCCTCTTTTCCTTTCATGGTGGGGTCGCTTAGACACCATCAAAATGATGATTTCCCCACATATTTTATACACTGTTTCCATGCTTCCTGTGAAGATCCCTAAATTGTATTTTAATAAGCTGAACTCCATCTGCTCTAAATTTTTGTGGAATAATAAACGACCCCGCATTTCCCTACAAAAACTTCTACGTCCTAAATCTGAAGGGGGGGTTCGCTTCCCTGACTTCCAATCATACCACTCAGCCTTTTTACTGAAACAAGCCTTTTCACTGGCGTTTGATTTTACTGATACCCCTGTACCCAGATGGATTGTAGTTGAGAGATCTTTGTTAAAGGGTTTCAATTTTCAACAATCCCTTTGTATGTCCAACTGTTCATTTTTGACGCATTACCCTGTGTTGAAATATTCCCATACACTGCTACATAATATTTTTTCAAAAGACCTATCGCCCTTACAGATTTTTCTTTCCTCTAGTATTTGGTACAACAAATATCTTAAATATAAGGGTAAATCTTTCTACTTCAAGTATTGGAAAGAAAAGGATATTATGTTTGTCTATCAATTCTTTTCAGATTCATCCCTTCTTTCATTTGATGAAATGCTAACTAAGTTTGATTTATCTGTGCAACATCGTAATGAATTTGATATTATTGCTAATGCCATTTTGTCTCACCTATCTACCCTACCTACGTTTGATACCCTTCCCTCCCTTACTCCTTCCACCCCTCTATACCCGTTGTTTACTCAGCAAATACCCAAAGCTGCTTTGATTTATAAAATGTTACTGGAGAATGTTGGTCCTAGACCTAAAACTGTTCATGAAGTTGCTTGGGAAACTGATTTCTCTTTATCGTTATCTATTGATACTTGGAATCGATTATGGTCCAAACTGTTTAAGTCTTCGGTTTCGGCCCGTATTACTCAATCACTTTTTTTCATTTATCATAGAGCTCTGTTTACCCCTATAAGCATTGCCAAATTTTCCCCTTCCTCCTCTCCCCTTTGTTGGTCCTGTTCATCTCACCCAGGCACACTTAAACACCTCCTATTTGATTGCCCACGAGTTATTACCTTTTGGAAATCAGTTTGGAAATACTGTATGCGCATTTTTCGTTTTTCTGAACCGTTTTCATCGGTGCATATTTTTCTAGGTTCTATATCTGATGTTTTGGACTTACATTCTTATAATGCAAAATTGTTTGACTTATTCATTGCAACTGCTTACAAAGTAATCTTGTCTTGCTGGAAGGATAACTCTAAATTGTCTGTGCAGACTTGGTGGAATTTTGTGTGTGATGAGCATAGAATTGCTATTGCTTCTTCTACGTCTGTCACCCTAAAAATTAAGTCTGATCTTATCCAGTGTTCAATATTAACTAGACAATCATACAGTTTTGAGGTACATGCATCTATGTTGCCTGAGATTTTTAGTATAATATGAGTGTCATCAACATACATAAATAAACCAAAGCCAAAAGATTGGATCAAGTAGGCCAGATCAATTATGTACAGGTTAAACAGCAATGGTGATAAGATTGAGCCTTGAGGAACTTCAAAAGCGAGTGGTCTGACGGATAAAGTACAAGAAGATCAGACCACTCATTGGGATTGTTTATCCAAGCAAAGATCTTGACACCAAGATCACCAGGATCTGTTGGTCAACGTTGTCAGCAGCTGCTCACAAGTCAAGTAGAACTAAAGCAGCTGGAACATCAGCAGCAGCAGCATAGCTATACATTTCTTCCAAAGCAGCCACCACAACCATCTGAGTACTGCATCCAAAATAATGATAAGCCCTCCTGTCCTCGTTGTGTGTTTATGCTACACCACTTCTTTTCTAAGACCATTCACCCAAACGTATCTCATTGACATGGGACGAAAGGTAGATCCAACTTTGCCCTATCTAATCATAAGACATGTAGAGGTGAATTCAAGGGGGTGGCCAGTGAATTTCCTAGACTTTTCCTTGTATGATCACAGTATGACCGTAATCAAAAAGGCTTGGTTTTAGGATCATGAAGTTCCTCCATTAGGGCGGAGAAGTGTCACCCCTCCTCTCCAAGTGCAGCAAAAATGAAAAATAAAATGGCAATAAAACAAACGTATTACCATTTTATTTTCCACGCAGCAGCCGTGTCTGAGGGCAAGGCCATTGCTGTTGATTGGCAGCAGGGATCAGTGGTCTGCAGTGAACTTCAGTTTAAAGTGCGCATGTCACTTTGGCCGGCTGTCTTGCGACTGCCAAAGTTACATGCACACTTTAAAACCGCTCCAACCGAGCTGTTTTAGACAGCTGGGTGGAGAGCAGTCACAGGCTCCCAGCACCTGAGGGAGCATCAACCAGGCTGTGCCCTCCAATTCTGGTGCTCCTTTCATGCTGCCTGAGCAGCATGACAACAGCATCTTGAATGATAAAAGTCAGTTGGCTGAGGCTCTAGAAGCCTGTGTCAGAGCCACGGAATACCGAGACAGAGAGGAGCACCGAGGCAGTGGGTAAATAAACATTTTTATTTTTTATTTAAACCTAATTTAACTCACAGACAGGCACTGTGAGAAACTCGCATTGCCTACAGCATCAACTCCAGAGCTTTCAATTATAGCCCATTATAAATACTATATAAAACAGACCGTGATTGAGAGCTTTGACGTTGAGCCTAAGGGCACTGCTGGTCCGTGAGTCAAATATTCGCCTCACCATTTATAAGCAGCCGCCACTGCACAAAGTATTGGTCTGTGCTCTTCCTCCACTGAGCACATTTTGGATAATTGTAAGTAAGGTCTATTTTTTTTTATTTTTAACAGAAGTAGGTATAATGCCTACTGAATTGGTCGTATATGGGATTATGTCCCTCCAACTGTACCTTCTAAGGTTATTGCACGTCAACACAAAATCCCATGACCTTATAGATGCCCAAGGCTGCAGGGGCACAGAGCTCTGCAGTGACTTGTAATATCCACTCTAATTTACAGCTGTGGGTATGTTACGCTTATAAAAGGGGTCCCCAAATATCCGAATTAATAATTTTGCTAAATGTCTTATCTAATTTGCCGATGAAGCAGTAATACACTTTGATTCTGATCTCTCTTCGCATAAAAGTTTGTAGTCCTTGTGATCTGTGAGAACAGCGTGAAATATCTTTGCACTGATCAGTATGACAACAAAAGCCACTAAACGCCCATTCATATCAACAAAAGGTGAGAGGTAACTTGCTTTTGCAGCATCACCAAATGTGTGCTCCTACAGTTTTGGAAACAACCTGCAAGCAAGCACTAAGCAAATTGGAGCACCCTTTTGAAAAGCTTCACATATTTAAGGTTGAAGTTATAGGCATTTAATTTGTCCTGTGATCAACATGACATTTCAGGGCTGACATGTGGTGCAGGGTTTAGAGTGTTATCCCTCTTAAGCACCAAGAGATAAGCTTCACAAAGACAGCTGCAAGCAACCGTCTCGGCCCATTATTCCTCTCACAGCAATCCCAGAGACTGGAGAAGTGGGCAGCCCGATGCTGTAGGAAAGGTCAACAGCCCTTACCCCAGCAGTATGTAGGCCCAGAAGGGACCATATTGATGTTCCTAATTGCTTTTAAGAAGTTATTTTTAATGATAGTATTTTCCTTAGGCTTAATAAGAGCAAGACAAGGTGATGATGATTTATGTAATAAGCAAGATAGTGAAGGCCGCTTTAGGACCTATGCCAGCTGGCTCATCTTGTTTTAACAATATTAATGCAGCACCTCAGTTCCCTGCTTACACAAGAGGTAAACCACACAGCAGCTCTTCCCGAATAATATGTATGTAAGTCCCTAGTGTGGCGATGTAGTGCGATGATCCAGCTTCTGGGTTTCAATTTTGATTTTATAAATATGCAGAAAACAAACCAGTCATAGTCTCTGATGACCTCAGTCCCTAAGAGGTCATACATAGATATGGGGAACTATATTTTGCTTATATAGGGCCTATTTTCGAGTACAGCAGCCCTGGAACCTATGGATGGCGGTCTGATCGGCGACATTGCGTTAGGCCTCCTGTCCGATTACTATGGTCGCGTTAGGATTGTCACAAGACCGTTGCCATCGACAAGATTCAGAATCCCACTGGGTTGGGGAAAGGTGGACAGAGTCGTGGTTGTGCTGGCATCGCATTGCGTCATATCTGTCCACCAAGCATTTCATGGTGGGGACCCCACCATGAAAGACTTGGCAGAAAGGCATGTAAAATGGGAATCCAGCACGACCCGCAAACAAATCTGCCCTTGGGGGTAAGTGCTGAAGTCACATGATGTGCCCCCCCAATTGCTTTGTCGTGTCTGCATTATGTGGCATGCATGACCTGGTGCATGCCACACCGTACACAGAGGTGCTGTAGGTGCTGTCATGGTACCGCCACACCGCCAGCCGTGTATTACTGTTATAATTTGGTGGGAGGGAATGCTGAAGACTTGGTGGTCTTCCTTGGACCACCGTAGCAGCTGTCCAACAGACAAACCACAAAAGTCCTAATCAGCTCCATAGTCTTAAGGGTCGGCAACCTGGGAAGTTTTACATTGTTTTGTTTCTGAGTGGGAGAGAGGATGGGGTGAGAATAAATGAGATAAAGTACCAATGCCCAATGGTTCAATTGTGTAAAGTCTGAACGCTGGGACGGAAAAGTCCTTTGCATGGTAATGGATGTGCACCTTAACCTAGAGTGCCCCAGCCACATGTACATCTGGAACCCTGGTTATGAAATTGGTCAGTTTATATGCACAAATCATGATTGTGTGCCATAACCTTGGCCTACCTTGCTGGGCTGTGGTCTACGATAGACTGGCAGGGGCACAAAAAAAGCGCTTCCTTCATGATTGTTTGGGCTACTGCCCTGACACCGAGTTGCAGAATACGGTGGGGGCAGCATAGCCATTTGGTGAACAGTCAATTGGTTGGGCTGTATCCAGTGACATAGGACTGTAGCGGTTCACTGAAACAATATCGATGACAAAAATATAGAACTACCATAATATCGAGTAAAAAATATAGAATGCCAAAATATCGAATTCCTATCTCCAAACAGGTAAGTACAAAAATATTGAATCAAAAATATCGTTGTAAAAAATATAGTTAGTCAAAATATCGAATTTTTTAAAATGCTTTAAAGTAATTAAAAAATTAATGAAATAATAAATATCATTGACTTAAACATACTTAAAATACTTAAATAACTTTAAAAATAATAATTAATTAATGTAAGTTAAAAAAAAACATACAAATTTCTTTGTTAATACATATATATATATATATGAACGTAATATTAATAAGAAATATACAATATTTTTACCGTAGAACAGCAGAAAAGGTCAAATTTACTATTCCCACTGCAGTGAATGCAACAGTAGGGAAAGCGTTGGATAGCGGGAGGGTAAAAATGACTATTCCCACTCCAGAGAGTGCAACAGTAGGGAAAGCGTTGGATAGCGTAGGGGTAAAAATTACTATTCCCACTCCAGAGAGTGCAACAGTAGGGAAAGCGTTGGATAGCGGGAGGGTAAACATTACTATTCCCACTCCAGAGAGTGCAACAGTAGGGTAAGCGTTGGATAGCGTAGGGGTAAAAATTACTATTCCCACTCCAGAGAGTACAACAGTTGGGAAAGAGTTGGATAGCGTACGGGTAAAAATTACTATTCCCACTCCAGAGAGTGCAACAGTAGGGATTTCGTTGGATAGCGTAGGGGTAAAAATTACTATTCCCACTCCAGAGAGTGCAACAGTAGGGAAAGCGATGGATAGCGTAGGGTGAATATTACTATTTCCACTCCAGTGAGTGCAACAGTAGGGAAAGCGTTGGATAGCATAGGGGTAAAAATTAGTATTCCCACTCCAGAGAGTGCAACAGTAGGGAAAGCGTTGGATAGTGGGAGGGTAAAAATTACTATTCCCACTCCAGAGAGTGCAACAGTAGGGAAAGTAAATACTTCACATATTAATTAAAAAAATATTTATTAATACCAATTACAAATTAATTAAAAATAATTACCAATTTAATATAATATAATAATGAATCAATTAAAAATACAAATACAAAATATGTATTAAACATCATTACCTATTAATACAATTTAATTACCAATTTACAATTAGTTTATTAGCAAATGAAAAATAATTAACAATTAATTGAAAATAAATACCAATAAATACATTTTAAAATTTAATTAATTACAAATAAATTAATTCCCACCCTATTCCCCTATAAACCCACAACCTCCTACAGTAAATAAATTAACAAAATTAACATAATTATCAATTTATCAATTAATAAAAATGAATTACAAATTATAATTTAAAGAATTACCAGTTAAAAATTAATTAACAATTAATTCAAGATAAATATCAATAAATAAATTAAAACATTTAATCAATTATAATGAAATTACTTCCCACCCTATTCCCCTATAAACCCACAACCCGCTACAGAAATAAAAATTAACATCATTATAAATTCATCAATTAATAAAAATAAATTACCAATTATAATTTAATGAATTACCAATTAAAAATTAATTAACAATTAATTCAAGATAAATACCAATAAATAAATTAAAACATTTAATCAATTATAATTAAATTACTTCCCACCCTATTCCCCTATAAACCCACAACCCACTACAGAATTAAATTACGCAAAAAATAAATACCATAAAATTCATTACTTAAAATAAATTATAAAATAAATATACACTTTTCACACATATACTAACATAAAAAACACTTTACAAAATTCGATATTATTAAAAAATCGATATATTTAACATCTATATTATATACTTAGATATTTTGACTTTCTATATTTATGTAAATCGATATTAACTTACTTACCTCAAAATCGATATTTTTATTGTCTATATTCTGTCCATTCGATATTTTGTCCATTACATTCGATATTTTTGTTGTCTATATTCTGTCCATTCGATATTTAGTCCATTCTATATTTTTAACTTGATATTAATGCAATTCTATATTTTTAACTCAATATTTTGACTGTATACCGAATGGAGCCTACCAGCTCTCATTTAACGTTCAGCAGCTGAATTCACATCTCGCTTGCCCTAGATAAGAGGAATGTGATGCTGTAAAGTACACACATTTTCGTATGTGCTAAAGTTTGCATGTATGTTTGTCCGTGAATGTACATAGGGTTCCATTCTGAGAGGCCCATGGCCTAGAAAAGTCTAATATGAAGGTGTGGCTTGCAGACCCAGACAGGAGATGTGGATTGCTGACACTCCTGTGGCTGCAGCAGGAGGAAGAGCAGAGTATCCCCCTATGCGCATCAAAGGTATATTATGATTCAGGAAGGTTGCTGAGCTGGAACGCCAGAGCACATGTTTATGGCAGATAGTGAGGCTGATAAGGTACACACTACAGGAACCCAAAATCAGAAACAGCAGTTGTGCGCCAATGCAGACACCCTTGTATTTATTCTATGTAAAGTATTCTTTGTTTACTTATTGTTCAAAACATCTTGCGATTCGTGTCTCCTTATAATTGTCTAATGAGAACTTTCCCGAGTGGGTTTGTTTACATTTTTTGACATCCCAAAAACATGCACATATGTTAGCGCTGACAGCGACATCTCATAGGCCGCGCTGTGGGCACGCATTTCTGACGCTGCCACCCTTCATGAATTTTCCTGTGTGGTCACCTGCGCTGATGCGGCTGAGAGATACTTTGTTAATAGCATTCATTTTTTAAGAAGGAATGCCTTGTCACTTGCCCCTTCCTGAGTGTAACATCCCAACCTGACACACTTAAAGCAAACAGTTGCATCTCTATGTTGTTGCTCTTTCTTTTCCTTCTTGATTGTAAATGAAAGTTTATGTTGGTGTGCTTTTACTTTTGAATGGATATTGTTGGCAAGTGGTTCTTTAGTAGTTGTAAATATATATCTACCACGGGCAATAAGGGCACTAACACATTTTATGGCTCAGAATAGGTCCCAGAAAATTATTCCCATGCTCAACCCTTCGTAGCTTGGCTTGAGCAGGTAGGCTTTACTTCAGAGACAGGTATGTAAAGCATTTAAAACCACCAATTTAGGTAATAATTAAGACACCACACACAATACAAATCCAACACCAAATTATAATAATACTAAATATTTATATCTTTAAAATGACACCAAAACACAAACAATCCAATGTAGGGAACCAGAGAAAGTATTTTTTAAAGAATTAGCACTATATAGCACAAGAAACCTATAGTGCCTATTGGGACATCTGGTCACGCTGGAGCAGGACAGAGTCAAGTTTTTAACTTCTGACTTAGAAACTTTTCTGGAGCTTTTTCTCCTGAGGTCCCTCGAAGCTCCAGTCACTAGTCCGGATTCAGTGAGAGTCCGCCAGCTTGCCTTGCGACAAGCTACCCGGTCAAACCTATGGAAGTCAGACCTCCAGAGCTTTCCAGAGGGATGAACCTGGAGGGCCAGCTGCCTCACGGTTGAGGGTTGCAGGCTTGGCTGGTCCAGGCCGAGTCAGTTCACTCATGGAGCATTTTTCCAAAGTTGCTCCAAACTTCTTGAAACTTCTGGTACTTCTTTCTGCAGTTCCTTTGAGGGTCCCAACATGTTCAAAACTTACTCTGAGTTCTGGAAGCTGCAAGATGGTTCTTGAAAGTGTGGGACTTCAAGTCCCACAATCCACTTGGACAAAACACTTACAAATCCATTGAATTACTCTAGGCTGGGTATTCTTGATGGTGATGGTCCAGGTGAGCTCTGTTCACCTGTAGCTTGCAAGGAGTCCACTCTTTAGTCCTTTTGAGGCAGGTTTGATCCACAGGGCTGTAGTTCCAGATTGTGCAGCAGGCTCAGTCAGTCAGAGTGCGGGGCCTGGTTGCTGAAAATCAAATTTCCAGCATATACCCTTCGTCTTCTGTAGTTTCAAGCAGAAAATCTAAGAGACTCTGTTCCTCTCGGAAACATATTCAGTGTTCTCTGGGACAAGCAGGAGGGCACTCCTGTCTAATGAGATGCATTTCAACACCCCAGAGCATGACTATTTCATCTAGAGTGTGGCACTATGGTCTACCAGAAAGTACTATTCTTTCAGAATTCAATATGGCTGAAGTCTCAGCAAGAACTAGCTAATCCAACCTCCAGGATGGCTTATCTTCATATACGTTTTACACCTGGCATCTGCAAATTCCATCCATTAGCTTGCGATCTAGCTGGGTTCAGAGGGAGTGGGCATAGGTGGACCTGGATTTCTCTGCCTGTACCCTCTATCCTTTGAAGCTCATGAACTACAACCTGCTGACTTCTTCACGAGCAAGATCCAACGCATCCAGGAGTCATTCCTGGTACCAGCGTCTGCGGGCCAGACTGAGCCCGACATCACCACACTGCCACAGGCCGGGCCAGGGGCGACGTTGAGTGTGTTTCCCCCAATCTCTGCTCTGGACTCCCTGGCTCTCATGGGCAATTTAAAATCGGGTTCTCCCCTTGACCCATGTCCTGCTAAATTTCTAGCGAAAGTCGCGGAGGTGATCAACCCGCTGGCTAATCCACTCTTAAATCTTTCGCTGAGGCTCGGTGTGGTCCCGCGAACCTGGAAGCAGGCGATGGTGATTCCCTTGCTCAAAAAACCTGGTCTAGACCCGAAGGCCCCTGTTAATTATAGGCCTATCTCTCTGCTGCCGGCCCTCACGAAGATTCTGGAAAAGCACGTCCATGGCGTGCTCTCCAACTTTCTTGAATCTAATGAGATCCTGCATGCCACCCAATCGGGCTTTCGTCCCCATCTCAGTACTGAGACAGCGCTCCTGGAGGTCTCGGAAACCATTAAAGGGGTTCTGGACTCTGGGGGCAAAGTCATGCTGGTGATGTTAGACCTGTCGGCGGCGTTCGACACCGTTCCACATGATGGTCTTCTCGCTAGACTTTTCGAGATAGGCTTACGGGGGACGGTGTTCGACTGGTTTTCCTCTTTCCTAGCCGGCCGCCGGCAATCGATCTGGGCCCCGCCTGATTCCGCCGTGATGCCGCCTCTGGGAGTCGGGGTCCCTCAGGGCTCTATTTTGAGCCCGACCCTCTTTAACATCATTATGACCCCTTTGGCGGCGTTGGTGGAGTCGCATGGTGCCCAGATCGTATCCTACGCGGACGACACCCAGCTCCTCTTCTCTTGTAAGAGAGGAGGCGACTTTGATGGGGAGAGTATTCGGGATTGCCTTGGGGCTGTTTTTCATTGGTTCCATCTAAACAGCCTTAAGTGCAATTCCGACAAGTCCGAAGTACTTTTCTTTGGGTGCGACACAGAGCCAGATTGGCAGACCTGGTGGCCACTGGATATGTTCCCTCCGTCCTGCTCCTCTCAGGTTGCTAAGAATCTGGGGGTGAAGATGGATAACAGGCTTACCTTGAAATCCCAGATCCTGGGGGTGTCGGGCATTTGCTTTGGCATCCTCAGGATGCTCCGGAGGTTCCTTCCTCTGTTATCCGTGGAACATAGGACGCTGACAGTCCAGGCTCTGATTGGGTCCAGGTTGGATTATTCCAACGTTCTTTACCTGGGCCTTCCAGAGTACTTGCTGCAGCGGCTTCAAGTGGTACAGAACGCCGCTGCCAGGGCAATCTTTGGCCTTGGTAGGCGCTCCAGGGCCTCGGGCTTGCTGGCAACTTTACATTGGCTTCCTATCCGCAAGAGGATCGCCTTTAAGGCGCTGACCTTGGCCTACAAAGCTCTGCACAAGGAGGGAGCCAAGTACCTCCAAAAGAGGCTGGTCTTTTATCATCCGACCAGGTCTCTGAGGTCGGAAGCCCTGTACCTTGCTGTTGTCCCCCGGGTAAAGAAAGCGCGCCTCGGAGGCCGCTCTTTTGGACTGTTGGCATCTCAGTCGTGGAACTCTTTACCACTGGCCCTGCGGGGAGCCACCAGTCTACTGGCTTTTAGGAAAGGCCTTAAAACTTGGCTGTTCACTCAGTAGCCGGTCTTCCGTGAATCTTTGGCCCACTCTTCTGTTAGTTTTTTTGTCTGGTGTTATGTTAGTATGCTGCAGTTTTGTTTCTTTCTCCAATAAAGCGCCGGGACACTCTCTTTGAGTAGCCGCGCGCTATAGAAATAAACAATTAACATAACATAACATAACAACCCCCCCCGCTCTGGCATTCCTATGCACCAGAACCCTCTCCCCCCACTTATCACTTCATCAAAGCAGCTAGGCTAATCCACTTAACTCTGATCAATCAGACCACTCTAAGGCTGAATTTCTGTCTTACAAACAAAAAAGTCTTATAACTTATTTTCTGTACATTTTAGGATAGATTCAACAACAGCATGTTGTTGGGTTTATCAATACCATTCTCTAGAGTCTTTGATGATATTTTCTGTAAAGGTTTACCAATTTCTCCAACACCAGGGGCCTTATTACATAAAGTGCCCTTTGGTATGACAGAAGGGGCTGCGGACACTTGTGTTGTCCCCTGTGTAATACTGATAGTACTGGTGCACATAAAGTGCCAGCACTTTCTTCAAGGGTGTGCTCCCTCATTTGCATGGTGGTGTGCCCCATGCAAATGAGGGCATCTCTTTGCCTCTGTGGTCGCAATGTATAACCAACGGGGACACAGAGGCAACAAAGCCCTCAGAATGCTCACTATCTGTGCCCCATTTAAAAGGTGGCACACTGCCAGTGCACAAATGCAGAGCAGCCCTATGCAGTGGGTAAATGGGGTTATATGGACCTCCCAGGCATCCGCTTGCAGGCAGGTGCCACTCGCCTGCAAGGGAGTTTTATATTTTCACTGTCAGGTACTGTTGTGCCGTAGTCTGGTCTCAATTGTTTGTAAAGCTATGATATAATGATATATAACCCACTAACTCAGTGGTTTTATTTGCCTGCTACAAATAATTCCTCTGATTAATCCTGCAGTTGGAGTTCGTCTGGGTGGAAGTGGACCTCGCGTGTGAAGTTGTGATGCCTTACCTGTTATTGCTTCATCTATATTCAGGTAAAAGAACCATGGAGTGAAGTGAACTATTTAAGATAGTAGACACGCAAGAAACTGCTACTCCATAAGAAATCGTTCATCTAGGTTGTTGCAGGCAATATTGGTCATGGTAGCATCCCCTCTAATGGTCAAGACAGCTACAGAGGTATGGCAGAGTAGCACCGGATTAAGAAACAGTTATTTGATTTATTTTTCTTTTAAAAGCGTTTCTAGTAACTAAACAGTCACTTTGAGTGAAAAATAAAAATAAATTACCTCTCACTAATGAGTAAGGCATTATGCACTCTGGAGTACAAGTTGTGTTGTGCTAAATTAATGGAGGCATGCTAGCCAGCGTGTTGAGTACTTTGCTACTGTCTGAAGCTGGGGTGGCTGCAGTTGACCATCATCTATCTTTAATTTGAATAGCACTGCTCTTCTCCACATGACTTTCACTTTCTACCCTGACTCCAAAAAGGAAGATGAATAATAAATAAGATATTATGTCACACACCTCAGGTATTAAAAATGCAGATATTATTGTCTGCATATCTACATTAATAATATTATATTATCATTTCTAGACGTTGGGAGAAACAATGCACTGCACTACATGGAAAAAAACAGGCTGTGTAGATTGTATTTGGCACATTCATAACAAAATATCCCATATGCTAAACTTGATTTTGAAATCAAATCAGGCCTTGCCCACCACCACAAATAATTTTTGTTAGACCTGGCATTTTTGACGTGGTTTTCCCCTATCTTTTTGCCTCTACCTCCTGTATTTTTTGATGCTGTGCTGCATTTAGATGCTTTGGACACTCTGCCACTGCTGATCAGTGCCAGAGTGTAAGTGCTCCCTATGTAAATTGTTATGATGATTGGATATACATTATTGGCATATTTGTATCACCATGAAGTCCCTAGTAAAGTGCACTGGGTGTGCCAGGGCTGGTGATGACAAATGCTACTAGTGGGCCTGCAGCACTGATTGTGCCACCCACAGGAGTAGCCCTAAAATGGTGTCTCAGGTAGCCACCTCAGTGCCTGTGTGCAGTCTGTGAACTGCCATGTCCTCCTGGTCAGTGTCCCCACTGACCAGGCCTAACCCTTCCCTTTTTGTGCACATTGGTCACCCCTATGGTAGGCCCAAGGTACCCCCTGGGAAGGGTGCAGTGTATGTGAAAGGTAGAGCATGTACCGGTGCAGGTGACATGCTCTGGTAGTGAATGGCAGCCATTTTCGTTTTTCACCATTGTAAGGTTATCTTGCTCCATAGATTACCATGGGGGATGCTGACTACAGTGGCTACCAGCATTTCTTCCCATAGGAACAAGATAGGACATAAGAGTCTAGTATCCCTGAACCCAGAATTTAATAACACATCTTTTAGGAAATGTTGTTTTTAAATCCTTTGTTTGAGAATAGCACTTTTAGAAAGTTGCTGTTCTCTTGTCTGACCCTTCTGAGTGCCATGGCCTGGTTTGAGAGTGACAGGGGCTGGGGATTCCCCAGGAGGCTGGCTGAGTCAGCCCTAGGCTGAATTACTGCATTTGCAACTTGAGTGGTGGGAGGAGTTAGCACCTGGGCCTGAATAGGGCTGTGCCTGCCTTCCACAATGCTGGCTCCACCTCCTGCTGTGCGGCTGACGACCCTGCCCCTCACTCTGAAATGAAAGGAAAAGCTAGGCAAACAAAGTGCTCAAGCAACACCCAGAACTGGTTCAGACCGGGCTCAAGGCCCAATTGCACAAAGAGAACAAAGACTTTTAGGGGTATAAGTACAGGACCCCTGACAACAGAAAATTAGATCATCCTGGAATCAAGAAGGAATCTCTGCCAAGGAGAAAGCTAAAACTGAAGAAGGATGACTGTCCTGCTGTTGCTCTGCTGGACTGACCTGCTGTTGCTTTGCTGCCAAGGAGAGGGGAAGGACTTTGCTGTTGTGCTGTGTCCCCTGTCTTGAAGGAATCTCCAAGGGCCTGAGAAGAGCTGGCTCCCGGTTCTAAAGTCTCAGGAACAAAAGGACTTCACCCCCAACTTCCCTGAACTCTGCTGAGAGAGTTCTGTCCTTCCTAGAGTGCTTGATCCAGTTGTGGGGCCTGTGGAAGTTGTACCAGTGCTGGGAAGCTTGAAACTAAGCTTGAGCGACTTTTGCAATTGAAAAGTTATCGCATCCCTCGCTGCGGAGCGCATCCCTGACAGTGCGAGGAAATTCCCGCCGCTACGAAGGCCGAGATCGTCGCAGCGCCTGTTGCCACTGCCAGAGCCGTCGCATACTTCGTTTGCGGGACACACCAGACCGGTGCGGGAAAGTCTAACATCGCTGTGAGTGTCGTCGCAGAGCCTGTCGTCGCTGGGTGAGATCGCCGCACCGCTTGCTTACGGACCGCATCACGTCGCTGCGAGTGTCGTCGCAGAAACCATCGCGTCGAGGAGCTGCGAAAGAGAAGATCACCGCTGCTCCGCGCATCGTCGCCCCGGAGATCATCGCAACTCCAAAGATCGTCGCATCGTGCCTTTGCGAGAACAAAATTCCTACGGAACCTCCGCGCCGGAACCCATACAAGTGGCCTTCCTCCCCATACAGACCGGATTTGTCGCAACAGGTCCGCTGCTGCAGTGGGGCTGGCGCAAACACCTCCCCAGGGTCTCAGGAGCAACGCATCGCTTGTTTTCCATCGCACCAGCTTCTGCTTTTGGAACTTTGTCGCAACTAAAGGTTCTGTGAGCTAAACGTGACGCAACTGTGAACTTTTCACGTAACTGTGGATTATTTTATCGCAACCTAAAGAATTTTAACGCAACCTGAAGAATTTTTATCGCAACCATAAGAACTCTTTTGAAACCATATTCTTGAACGGTGTATGTTGGATTTTTGTCGTTTTGGTCTTGTGTAGTTTAGATTAAATATCTTTATTTTTCTAAAACTTGTGGAATCAGTTTGTGGTGTTTTCACTGTGTTACTGTGAGTGTTGGTACAAATACTTTACACATTGCCTCTGGTTAGCCTCGACTGCTCGTGCCAAGCTACCTAGAGGGTGAGCAGGGGTTATCTCAGAGGGTTTCCTCCTTACCCTGACTAGAAGCAAGGGTCCCTATTTGGACAGTGGTGCCTACCTCTGCCAACTAGAGACCCCCAGTTCTAACAATTTTCAACAAATTAATTAGCTGGGCAGCAAGGAAAGGTAACTTGACTTAGTCTACTGGAGGATAAGGTAAAGGAATTAGAATCGGTAGACATTTTGATATAGAATCGAGGGGTGCCAAAGATCATCAATTTGCCATGTAACTATTAGGCTTTGGCTTATTCAGTCACTGTAGTTGATGAAACTTGAAAAGTAATAGGCATAAATAAATCTCTTATGAGAAATCATGAAATATATTTTGCAATCACTTCACATGGCCCAAAAATGAGGCACATGACAAAAATAGATTTTTGTATTTTTTGGTAGGGTGGATGGAAATATGTAGGACAGAATAAAGGAGTGAAGTACTAAGATGTGACCGAGTGGGTGAAGAGAAACACTCCTTGTGTGTTTGGTTTGCGATGCATTGAGAAATTTGTAAATGCTGCAATAACTGAAGCAAATGGACATGGCACAACCAACATTGCAGTCACACAATTGAACCATAATGCACATCAGACATGGGTGGCAAAATGCTATGGGAAAGGAGGGGGTGATGAATGATAATGGGTGGGAAACATCCTCCTCGCTTAACAGATGAAGTGAATCAAGGGAGTAGAACCACATTTTAACAATTACGCCCCATTTTGAACTATAGCTTTGATAACGATAAAGCAAAGTAAGCAATGTAGGTGAGCAGCATGCCCCTTTTCAGGATAGCTCCCTTGCTCAGTCATCCAAGCAATCCAATTATTCATTCATCCTTTTATTCTTCTATATTCACCCGTAACTACCATGATTTAAATATTACTTTCTCTCATCCAGTCCTTCATCAAAATTTCAAATTCATTATCTGCCCACTCAGTATCCACCCTTCCTTTCAAACATCCTTTCACCCATCCATCCCTTTACCCAATACCAACTCAGGCAACCTTTCACCCACGCATCTTTTCACTCATACACCTTTTCACCCTTCCTTTCTTTTAACCTTCCATTCTTTCCCATTTCCCTCAAACTATCATTTTGAGCGCGTATTATTTGAGCTTTTGCTGAGCTGCAGATAGAAGAGGCCATAACTCAACCAGAGCTGCAGCTGGTAAAGCAGTAGCTTCACATTCACAATGATGCCCTTGTAGCTAGTGAATATAATAGTAATTACCAATAAGCAAGCAAAGCGCCTTACAACCACCTGTCCCTGCAACCTCTTCTCCAATTCCAAACGACTATCCTTCTACTGCAGCAGCTATAGAGCTTGCGGCACTGATGGTCAGTGTGGCTAGAAAAAATATTACACATTTTTTAGGTTCCAGAATACATACATAGCCCACCCTTCAATTAAAAAAAAATACAACTGCAATACAGCACTACAGTTTGATTAGTACTGTAGTATCTTCTAACAAAAAATATTACTCTGGGCAAAGGCAGGGAGTGAAGCCAGCCAAATCATTTTCATTCTAGAGGTGCAGAGCTATAGCCTATGATGATCATCATGATGACTGAGTCATTGAAGCCCAATAAAGAGGTGAAATAATGGTTGACGAAAGACATATGATGTATGAGTACCAGAAATCTGTTCTTATTCTTACAGTACCACATGATATATAGGAGAGAAGGAAAGATTACCAACAAAGCAGAAGATAAGTGAACTAGAGACTAGTCCAGAGTGTGAAAAGTCAGCTACCCAAACAAAACATGCATTAAGGGAAAAGGATAATGCGGGGATAACATGAATGAAACAATAATTTGATAGGAAAAAGGAGACAGTATAAAAAAATAAACAACGTTAGATTTAAAAGTAGCTTAGTGGGACGATGAAAGAGTGCTAATCCATTGTGCTTTGCATGCGTGGGTTCATATCCTGTCCTTGTCACCACATGAAAGGAAGACGGTAGCTAAAGTTGTCAAAGCAGCTTTATTTCTCGCCAGCAACACCAGGCTCCAGGCAAACCTCTGTCCTGGAACCTAGCCCCAACATTCAAATTCTCCAATATTCTACCCTAAGCCCACAACAATTATAAAGACCAGCATTAGGGAAATAAAAATTATAAATAATAGGATTTACTAGGCTGAGCGGAGCCCTCAGCGGTGACACTGGGAGCTGGTGGTCGGCACCTCCTTCAGAGCTCTTCCCGTATCCTCTTCTGGACTGCCCTTTTTCTTGCCCTTGGGTGCTGACGTAAGAAATTAAAGAGAACACAGAAATAGATTATTAGTAGAGTTCATCTCCACAAAAATATTATGATAAGCAAATGCAGTCACTTTATACTTATTTAAAACAGATCACCTGATGTACTAGATTTGAGTCAATCAACTGTTGTTGAGTTGGCCATACTAATCATTTAATCCATGTATCAAAGTTTCTTAACAAAACCTACATTTGGAGCTAATGCATTACAATAAATGATCTTTGATTCTATTCTCATTTCTCAACCCCCTTGATGGACCAACATAGTTTCCCTTTTTTTTTGCAATATATAGATGCATACTACACATCACTGTGAAATAGCTTGGGAGTCCATAAGCTACTTAAAGAAATTCACAGAGAACGCTAACTTGCTGATATCACTGATTCACTAAGGTGACAGGAGGAGAGAGGAGTCTGCAATGGATTCTTCATTAATCAGCCAAAGTGAGCACCAATGAGTATTATTAGGTAGCGCTGAGCACCTGCTAGCTGAAACCGGATCACTCATTAATAATAATCAAATGTAAATTCAATGTAACTTACCTCTGAGTGTAAACAGCATGCTATTCAGAAAAAAATTGCATTGTAGAACACAAACACAAAAAAAATATATGCTCATAGAGCCCTAGAATCTCGACAATGAGCAGGACCTGCTCCCAGTCAAGAATACCCACCCAGTGGTGCTTCAGCTGCTGGATGGTGTGCCAAACCTGACTGGTGTGCTGCCCAAACCGGCGCACCCTCTTACAGCATAACCAATGCTCTCTCAGGGAGTACCCACCGCCAGGCCTGCGACCTTCTGCCAGCATGGAGGAGAGGTGATGTTGCACAGAAAAAAACAGTTCAGCCACCTCCACCTCACTGAAGTCCCAGGCTGCACACCTTTGCAGCCCCGACATCCGCAGGATAGGAAGCTGATTGGAGACCTGGTGCTACTGCTCCCCTGTTCCGACATGGCTCAGGGGGGTGTAAAACAGGGAAAGGCGGGAAGGAAGGAAGAAAGGGGAAGGAAGGAAGGAAGGAAGAGAAGGAAGGAAGGAAGGGAGGGAGGAAGGGAGGAAGGAAGGAAGGAAGGAAGGAAGGAAGGAAGGAAGGAAGGAAGGAAGGAAGGAAGGAAGGAAGGAAGGAAGGAAGGAAGGAAGGAAGGAAGGAAGGAAGGAAGGAAGGAAGGAAGGAAGGAAGGAAGGAAGGAAGGAAGGAAGGAAGGAAGGAAGGAAGGAAAGAAGGAAGGAAGGAAGGAAATTCAAAAAGTCACTAAAAACACACAAACATTGAAAAAATGCAAAGACACAAAAATACACACTTAAATAGTAAATAAAACCAGAAGCACATGTGAACGGAGTTGCAAAATTTGTGCATGTTTTCAAATAGGAGGAGCACTCCATGTTGCATGTGACATAAAACTCAACACAAATAGGTGTGCTGGGAAACTCAGCCTGCTCGCAGAACTCTGCATAGTGTGTTGGAGCTCTGTGACCACTCCGCTCAGGCCTGCTGGAGAACCCAAGGCAGTGCACTGGAATGCAAGGCAAGCAAGTTGCAGGATGTATGGCTGGTGGCACTAGTAGGCCTAGCCCTTCTGGCAAAATGGCCATGAATGTAGAAGGGCCTGGGCCATCTGGTTGGTGGCAGGCCTAGAGCATGTGGTTGATAGTGGACCTGAGCTATGTGATTGATCATGGTAGTGGAGATTGATGGAGAGTTAGCAACATGCAAATTCCAGCAATTCATTCTGCTCAGGTACTAAAAGCTCTAACTTCATACAGGCTTAACAGTTGAGGAAAAATATCTTGCAAGAGAGGCGATAAAGGTAGCCGGTCCTCGGCCAGAGATCTCCCTCCTTATTGAGAACAGAATCCCACCAGATTTAAGAGCACTACTTCAAGTGGGAGCTCTGTGAAACCTGTATAAATGCCTGAGGCCTGAACCCCGGGACTAGGGAGCGAGGCACTGGCTAGATTAATCTTTGATACCCAAATCAATATTAAGTCAGACTGGGAAGGACACTTGTGCTCTTACAGGGCAGCAAGCTCAGACAAGACCACTGTGGGACCTCTATGAGGACACAGAATATGCTTGGTGCCTAGCTTCAATTCAAAGAGTCAGCCATCGGCTCCTCCAGAGTGACAATTTCAAACAAGCTCAGCTGAGAGCACTGTGAAGCCTGTATGAAAACTTGGGGCCTGTCTCTGGGCCCAGATTTCAAGGTATGGATAAAGTTCTCCCTATCAATCTAGGGCAGAGTCTGACCAGCATGGAGGACTCTTATGCTCATCTAGGACACCAACCTTGAGCAGCATTCCAGTAGAATCTTTCTGAAGACTGTGTGAATGCTTAGGGCCTGACCTCAAGGCTAGGTCTCAAGGCGCCAGCAGAGTCCTGCCAGGGTCCAGGTCTGCAAAAATGTTTAAATTGCCCGCAAAACATGTCAGTTTTATAATCACATTTTGCAAAATTCAATTCAATGACCAAGTAGGGATAGGTTAACTCTGAATCTTGCCCACAAATCATGTTTTCAAATTTAAAATGTTTCACACTCCTTAACCCCTTAACCGCGGCGTAGAATCTGCCACAGTGCGGAGGTTTCCGTGTGCGGGCAGGGCAGCGTCGGCCAACGGACGTGTGCAGCACTCCGAAGGTAGTGCTCGCGACGGCCGTTGGCCGACGTCAGCACGCAACGGGTTAACATGATTACCATCCTTATTTTTAAGTTTGAAAAATAATGATTATTAGATGTTTAATATGATACAATCACTGAGTATACATTCAAGTAAAACATTTTGATTAGAAGAACATTAGATTAACAGTAAAAAAAAAGGGAGAAGGGCAACAATCCTAGGAAGAATTACGTAGATGCAATATCATTGCTGAAACATACGAGATAAATGTACATTCATATCAAAATATATAACAATTATGCATAATAGTAATAAAAAGTCATGGAGGTTTGGGTACCTCTTCAATCCAAGGATTATGTGAGCTGGCAGATTTTGTTGAAGAGTGCAGGAAAGTTGTCATAACAAGCCAAAGGATGACTTTTTTATTAGGAAGAGATAATGGGTTGACATAGGTTTTGTTGAGTCTGTGAATATAGCAAACACCATACCACCATGCTTGTAAAGATATCTTGGAAGAGTCTTTCCATGATTTGGTAATCTGCTGAAAGGCAACAGCAAGAAGTAAATACAATATATTAACCTTATCAGAATGACAAGAGCAATCCTTTGTGATACTACCTAGAAATATATTTTTGGGTGCAGAGCAGGAATATCGACGTATGAATATCGAGGGACATAAATATCTGCGCAAAAATATTGTGGGGAAGAAATATCGACAACAAAAATATTGTGGACAAGAATATGGACTGACAGGTAAGTAATATCGATTTCATAAACATCGACATCTTAAATATAGTTTACAAAAATATAGTTGACAAAAATATCGAATTATTAATAAGGTTATGTATTTTAGTGTTTTTCATGAGAATTGTTTGTCATTTCATTATATGTTTTAAAACTTTACTAGTTATTAATTAATTTTAAGTTTAATTTTGTCCTTTTAGTTCCATAGTGGGTTGGGGGTTTATAGGGGAATAGGGTGGGAAGTAATTTAATTATATAGATTTAAATAATAATTTATAGTAGTTAATTATTATTTATTTTTTAATATTGCATTTTTAGTTCCGTAGCTGGTTGTGGGTTTACAGGGGAATAGGATGGTACGTAATTTAATTATATAACATTTATTGAATATTTAATGTTTTAATTGATTAATTAATAATAGTTTATTAATCATTCGTTCTTAATTAATTTCAATTACTCAATTGATAATTCATTATTTATATTGTTCAATTTATTTTAGGTGTGGGTTGTGGTGTTTATATGTGTAAATGGTGTGAAAGGTGGTATGTAATTCATTTTTGATTGATTATTTAATACATATTTATAAATTCATTTCCATTAATTAATTAGTAATTATTAATTGAAATTGTGTAAATAATTTGAAGTGTGCATTGTGGTGTTTATATGTGCAAATGGTGTGAAAGGTGGTAAGTAATTAATTTTTTATTGATTAATGAATAAATATTTATAAACTAATTTCCATTAATTAATTAGTAATTAATAATTTTAATTGTGTAATTAATTTTAGGTGTGTGTTGTGGATATTATAGTGTTTATTAATGTGTAATTATTAATTTTCTATTTTGTTTGTTAATAATAATATATTTAAATGTATAAATTATTTATGTTAATATTGAAAATTAAGTTTATTACAAATGTTGATGTTTTTGTTTTTTATTGTTTATTTTATTTATTTATTTATTTTTTATTTTTAGTGTTTTCTATAGCGCGAACATGACCCTGCACAGGGTATCAGAGCGCTTTACAATAGCATATAAACAACATTCTTAACTTTACATGTTACTAGCCATAGGTGATTACGTATTAGCAAATCCGTAAGAGCTAACATAACCAAAAAGTTCACATATAGATTTCTATAAAGTCTTTGGAACTTAAATGAGATAAAAACTAGAATAACATTTCAACCTAGTACAGTGAGTTGCTTGTGTGGAAATTCTAGCAGCCAGGCCGAATGAAATAAAAGAAGTACAGTTATAAGGATTTAAGGGAGAAATTTCCTCATATAAAACGATTTTGCTTCCTTTTTAAATTTTGCGATGGTTGGAATTCTTCTCAACTCCGGGGGGAGGGCGTTCCAAATTCTCGGTGCCGCCCCTGAGAATGCTCGGTCATAAGTTCTTTTCTTATGGAAGCGCGCCGGTTTCAGTAGTAGATCAGCATTGCTCCTGGAGGAACGGGACCCTCCCGACAACGTGAGTTTCTTGGCGAGGTAGACTGGATATTTGTTGTGAATTGCTTTGTGTGTGACACATGCCAGCTTGAACTGGATTCGTGCTTCGAAAGGAAGCCAGTTGAGAGCTTTCAAGTGGGGGGAGATATGGTCAAATTTTTTGGATCCCGCTATGAGTCTTGTGGCTGCATTAAGGCATGCTTTCAATGGGGCTGTTGAGATCTTAGGGAGCCCGGCTAAGGTTGTGCAACCGTATTCAATCCTTGAGATGACCAATGCCTGAACTGCTGTTTTGAGGTCTGCTTTGTTTAAGAAAGGCTTTAGTTTTCTTAAGTAGCTTAAGTGGAACCTGGCGTTTTTTGCCATTGTGTTGATATGTACAGACATATTAAGGTTTTTGTCCAGAATGATACCCAGAGATTTAGTTGACTCCACAATCTTCGGAGTGCACTTTAGAGCTGTGATGAGGTTGGACCATTCAGCAATCAATGTTTTGCTTTTTATAGGAGTAATCAGGAGGAATTCCGTTTTTTGAGGATTAAGTTTTAGGTGGTGGTATTATTGTAGTGGGATCCAGCGCTTTCCCTACTGTTGCACTCACTGGAGTGGGAATAGTCATGTGTACCCCTCCACTATCCAATGCTTCCCTACTATTGCACTCACTGGAGTGGGAATAGTCATTTTTACCCCTCCACTATCCAACGATTTCCCTACTGTTGCACTCACTGGAGTGGGAAGAGTAATTTTTACTCCTACGCGATCCAGCGCTTTCCATACTGCTGCACTCACTGAAGTGGGAATAGGAATTTTCACCCCTGCGCTATCTAGCGCTTTTCCTACTGTTGCACTCACTGGAGTGGGAGTAGGTATTTTTACCCCTACACTATCCAACGCTTTCCCTACTGTTGCACTCACTGGAGTGGGAATAATAATTTTTACCCCATCGTAATCCAACATTTTCACCACTATTGTGACCATTTTGTTATTAAATGTATGTTTTATTGTTTCTTTAATAATTTAATGTGTTAATTAAATAATTCATATTTTATTGAATTTTAAACCATTTCTATGTGTTTATATTTTATTTTTATATAATTTCAAAAGTTTATAAATTCAATAAAGATAATAGTTAATAAAATGTATTTAAGTAAACATATGTATATGTACACATTTTTTGTGTTTATATTCATTAAATTAAGTTTATTAGTTATAATTAGTTAAAATGTATATTAAATTTAATTTATTTTGTTAATACTAATATTATTAATACATTTTGTTTAAGTTATGTATTTTTTAAAGTCAATATTTTTTACTTCTATATTTATTACATTGATAGTTTTGTGTTGATAATATTGTACTTACCTGTTTATGTATAGGAAGTCGATATATTTGTTATCGATATGTTCAAAACAATATGTTTTTTCATCGATATTTTTACTATTGATATTTTAACATTGAACCATAAATTAATATGTAGAGGGACATTCAAATTGCACAGGTTTGAGGCCAGAGGGAGAGACATTGCATGACCAACATGAGGAAAAGCAGGTGGGACTTATCCTGTATTAAGTAGTTGTGGTATCCAAAATACTGTTATAAATAAAAATAAAGTTTGAATAGTGTTAGCTGCTCTAGAAGATTTCTGTAACTTAATCCACATCTTGTTCCACAAGGGAATTCAGATCGATGTGTCTTAGTCACATTCCCATTTTAATTCCACATCAGTCTTATCTCGATCATCTGGAGTAGCGGTTAGTTATTTGCAAATTTGGGATGCTGAAGGAAAGGACAACACAGATGTCATTAATTGGGGTTTAGGAGAAATATAAATTATGTTGTGTGGAATATGTTCATTAGCTAAGTGAATAACAGATATTAATGACACATATTCAGCAGACTACGAAGCCGGAAAAGTTAAAACTTTGGTGAGCTTGAGCAAAAGGAAGGCAAGAATCATTATCAAAAAGCTGATGGATCCATTTTAGGACTTTCTCATACTAGGATTTCCAAACAATAGTTTTAACATTTATTTTAACATATTTATTATGCCAGATTGAGTAATGAAAGATTGTTCTTTGATAGGATTATGGAAGACAACAATAGGATGTAGAAGCTTTTATTTTTTTTAGGATAAGGAGGAACATAGAAAGGGGTTTCTGAGTAAAATATAACAATTCATAAAGAGAAAAAAATATGCTGAAAAAGGTTATTAACCCAAAGTGGAGGTATAATGGTCCTTTCTTCAGTTAAGGAAAAAGAAGTTTGTTTGAAAAAGAAGGCAGAATGGTAATAATGAAAATCTGGAAAATGTACACCTCCCATAAATTGGGGTCATTTAAGTTTTTGATGGGACAGGTAGAATTTATTATTATTTCACAAGAAGCTGAATAGGGTTTAATAACTTTTTTCTCAAATAAAGAAAAACAAATATTTATAGGAATATTAGATAATTAATAAGTATTATCAGAACTAACATTATCGTTAGGGTGCCTAATCGAACCCACCAGTATAAAAAAAGACGATTTCATATGGATGTAAGAGAAGTGATAGTGGCAAAACATGTTTCATTTTAGTACCAACTGTTTCCTTGATAGAAGCATGGATCCAAAGACAAAGATATTTGATTTTATTGTGATTCCACTAAAAATGAGAAAAGGTGAAGTCAGCATGAAAACATAATTTATTAAAGGGAGTATTTCTTTGTTTAACGTATTTCCTGCAAGAGAATCAAAATTTGAAACTTCTGTTAAGAAGGCTGGTAAAGAAGCTTGTAGATGAGAGTTGAAGAAATGAATATCGTCTGCGTACACAGAGAATTCTGACTTGATATCTCCATATATAAAGCCATTGTTATCTGAGATCAGGTGAAGTTTCATGAGAAAGGGCAAGAACAAATATGAGAGGAGAGAGAGCACGGAGAGAGAGCGCAGCCTTAACGTAAACCTCGATGAAGTGAGAATGGTGCAGAGATAAGTCCGTTTACAATGATGGAAGCCTTGGTAAAAGAGTATAATAACAAATCTAAATGAATACAGTTAGAACCAAAATCAAACCAAGAAAGAGTGGAGAAAAGAAATAGGCAACCAACTTGTCAAACACCTTTTCTGAATCTAAAGAGATGGCTGCCAAAGACTGTCTATGCGGTTTGGATTTACTTAAGACATAAGAAACAAATCTAGTGTTATCAGTGATGCAAAGTCCTTTATTAAAGCCAGATTGTTCCCCTCATATTAACTATGTGTTGGAAATGACCCTTTTTGCAGGGCTATTCCCAAACCATTTGTTTTTTCTTCCTATTTTTTCGTGACCTGTTTTTGTTGGCTTTAGTACTCTGGGCACTTTCTCATGACTGATCAGTACTAAAGTGCATATTATCTCTGTGTAAATTATAATTATGATTGGTTATCCATGATTGACATATTTGGTTTACTGGTAAGTCTCTGGTAAAGTACATTGAGGATGCCAGGGCCTTTGAGTCAAATGCTGCTAGCGGGCTTGCAGCACTGATTGTTCCACTCACATGAGTAGCCCTATAAATCTGTCTCAGACCTACCACTGTACTGTCTGCGCACACAGTTTGTAACTGCCATGTTGACCTGGCAAGTGCCCCGACCTTCCCTTTTCTTACATGTAAGGCACCCCTCAGGTAGGCCCAAGGTACCCCCTGGGCAGGGTGCAATGTATGTAAAAGGTACAACATGTGCTGGGTGTTTTACATGTCTAGATAGTGAAATACTGCCAATTTTGTTTTTCAATATTGAAAGGCTATCTTTCCCAGAGCCTAAAATGGGAGTTACTTTGGAACATCTTACAAGCATAACTTTCCACTGGGACAAGATGGGGAAATGGAGTTTAGTCTCTCCAAACTCCAAATTTAATAACACATCTTTTTAGGGAGATAGTTTTTAAACTGTAGGTTTGAAAATGCCACTTTTGGAATGTTGTCTGTTTCTTGTTTAACAATTCTGTGTGCCTATGCTGTTTGTGGATTGGCTGTCTGGTTTTGGAGTGTCAGGAGCTGGGGAGGTGCCTTCAATGTAGATAGCCACTGGTGTTGAGGTTTGTCCTGTCTTTCCTGGGTGACTCCAAGCTGGGCTGAATAGACATTGGCTGCATTTAGAGTGGAAGGGGGAATTTCAATTGCACCTGAATAGGCAGTGTCTCCTCTGCACAATGCTGTCACCACCTCCTGTAGTGAAGCTGGGCCAGAGAGGACAAATGCAAAAAGAACAATTGATGGACAGAATGCAGAATAATGTCAAACATTCACCCCAGTACAGAGATCTGAGCCTAAATCAATTGTTTTTTTGCTCACCTTGCCATTCCAATTTGGACCCAACCATATACAAATCAGTCTTGACCCTGCACCCAATGGGAACAGTCCAGCCCGAACTGCCAGGCCAGATCCTCCCTGGACTGGAAAGAAGCATCCTAGGACCAGTTTCGGGCTTTCAGCCCTCATCAGCCAGGATAGCTTGACTCCAGTGGCATGGAGAGCACAGGACCCACGTCTGTGCATACCCATCCCACTTGGGGTGACAACTGCAAAAAGAACCATTGATGGACAGAATGCAGAACAATGTCATAAATTCACCACAGTACAGAGATCTGGGCCCAAATCCATTGTTTTTTTGCTCACCATGCCATTTCAGTTTGGACCCAGCCATATGCAAATCAGTCTTGACTCTGCGCCCAATGTGAACAGTCCAGCCCGAACTGCCAGGCCAGGTCCTCTCTGGACTGGAAACAAGCATCCTAGGACCGGGTTCAGGCTTTCAGCCCTCATCAGCCAGGATAGCTTGACTCCAGTGGCATGGAGAGCCCAGGACCCAAGTCTGGGCATACCTGTCCCACATAAAGCTGTGCCTGAACTGGGGTGGTGGAGTGAGCTAAAGAACGATAATGGATTCAACACAGATCTGTGACTGGGGTGAGTGTCTGAAAAGTTTCAGTGCTCCGTTCGTCATCTCCTTGTGTTTGCTTCATTCGCCCTAAGTTGGCAGCGTATGCCCAGACGTGGGTCCTTTGCTCACTTAGCCACTGGATTCAAGCTAGCTTAGCTGATGAGGGCTGTTAGCCCGAAACCGGTCCCAGGATGCTTGGTTCCGGTCCGTAGAAGACATGGCTTGGCAATTCGGGCTGGACTGTTCCCATGAGGCACAGGGCCTAGACTGATTTGCATATAGCCGTATCTGAACTGGGGTGGTGGAGTGAGCTAAAGAATGATGATGAATTCCACCCAGATCTGTGACTGCAGATGAGTGTCTGAAAAGTTTCAGCACTCTGTCCATCATCTCCTTGTGTGGGCCAGAAAGGACAGCACTGGTTTGGACTGGGCTCAGAGTCCCTTGCCACAAAGAGAACAAAATGAAAATGGGGTATAAGTATTGGACCTTAAACCCCAGAGAATTAGATCAATTCTGGACTCAAGAGGAACCTCTGCCAAGGAGAAGAGCTGGAGAGCTGTAATGAGGTGTACTGTCCCTTTGCGGTATGTGCTTTGCTGGGTTGGCCTGCAGTTGCTGCTTCTGCCAAGGAGAGGACAAAGACTGGAACTTTTCTGTGAACCTGCTTGAAGAAGAATGTCCAAGGGCTTGTATTTGCTTGTCTCCTGTTCTGAAGTCTCAGGGCCACAAATATTTCACCTGCAACGCAATGACTAGCACCTGGACTCCTCTGTGGACTCCTGCCTTCAAAAAAGCACCAATTCCTGTTCTTGGGCCCTTAGAATTTTGTGGATGGAGCTTCTAAGCAAGAAAAACATATCTGACGCTGTCAGCCAAGCCTCCAGTGAGGCTGCGACCTGCACCTAGGCCGGGATAACCGCTCGTGAAGTGCACGACACACCGCTCCACCTGCACTACAGCTCCAATGCTTTTCGATGCCTGCTGATGCCTGAAGTTATTGGCCTTCTTGACTCCAGCACTCGTACCAATACTATCAACGCCAGCACGTGCATCTTGTTATCGCTGAGCCCATAACTGACAAGGGTGACTTCACAAACTCTTCGACTTCGCATTGCCTCACCGGAACTGGCACCTCACACCAACACTGCCTAACTTCCCCAGTAGTGGATTAGACGCCTCGTCTCCTCGCAGACTAAACGCCTTGCCTTCCATGTGGCAACAAGGGAACTGGCCTCGCCTTAGGACAAACGCCTCACCTCCCCGACACTGTGCATCAACCATAGACTTTGTTTCCGAGGTACTTTTGGTAGGGGAGCTGTGTGACTCCGTGCTTGACATTGCGCACTTCACGGTTGGTGCAGTACTTTGGATTTATTCCTGTGAAAGCATCGTAATAGCCCCAGGTGGAGCTATTTTGTTTCCACGAGTTCTATTTTTGAAATAACTGTTCTAAAAGTCATATTTAAATCCATGTATGATGGATTTGTGTCAAATATGTGATTTAGTGCACTAACTATGATGTTTAGGACCACTGCCTTATGGCAAAGTGATTATTGTTCTATGGTGGTCTAAATGTACTTTATGTACTGCAAAGTGATTTATGGCCTATGTGGTCTCATGACAAGTGCCAAGTGGCACATTGATTTGTGTGATTATGATCCAATGTGTTTTTATGAATAATACAAAGGGTACTTATATATAACCTTGTGTTGAGTCTCTTTTGTGGTGTGCCTAGTGTGTCACTGGTGTGTGTTTGTGTTGCACCAACGCTTTACACATTCCATCTGGTATATGCCGGACTGCATCGCCAATCTACCAAGGGGGTGAGTAGGGGTTATCTTCAGTGTGTAACTCCCTTTCCCTTACTAGAGTGGTGTTTTCTGCCAGGCTTAGGTGCATGCCCCAGCCAACCAGAAGCCACATTTCTAACATAGGGTTACAAAGACTCCAAGCATCAATTTACAGTTTTTCCTTTATTGAAGAGGTGAATTGTGAATGCATGAATGATGAGATAAACTTGGATTTGGAATGGTGATCAATAAAGGGGTCTATAACCATGTGGCAATCACCTCCAAAAATTAAATAATTGTCAGTAGGATTCATTAATTTAGATTATACTTCAGGCCAAAAATATGTATCTAACTGCGTGGGAGAATAGTCGTTGAACTTCGTTACAGGTATTTTATTGATAGTGAGGGATGCAGTGACCCACGTGCTCATATAATATGAGTCTTGGAAAATAATATGAATGTCTAAGGCTTTATTGCATGGTATCGTCCCTCTATTATGTTTCCCTGAACCCGGGGAAGAAAATATATGTTCAATCCATTGCTTTTTATGTTTAAAAATTTCAGTTTCTGCTAGATGTATGTCTAGTAACAAAAAACTATATCACCTTTTATTATAGAGAGATGTGCTAATACTCTTCGACAGTTTATAAGAGAGTCCAAAATATTAATATACCTTGATACAATTCTTAAAGTCTTTTATAATCAAGTCAGAAATCTATAACATCTATACGAACCCAAACCTTTGAGGCGGGTAATCTCAGTAACCACAGCACCAATCACAACACCCAATACAGCGCTGGAAAGGGCAGTTGCAGCAGAAGGACACAGGCTATGCAGATGGCCACCATATATATATATATATATATATATATATATTACCTACTGGCGGTCGCCAGTAGGTATATATAGTTAGGATTTTTTCTCTATGGGTTTTTTGAAAATTCTATGTCTAATAACTTTGGCGTTTGTGGACGGAATCGGCTGAAATTTTCAGGAAAATGGCACATTTTGTTTCTGAGCAGCCCTTGAAAATTTGGGGGGGGTTCGTCCAGTGGGGGCCGAGAAAAAAGGGGGGTCCCAAAACGTGTTTTTAACATTGAGTTTTCCATAGGGCGGTTGGCCTCACTTTTAGCCCGAACGGCTGAATGGATTTGCACGAAACTTGGCAAAATTGTAGGGACTGGTAGCCCGATGTGCCTTTTGTAGGTCTCAATATATGTGCTCCAGTGGATTTTGAGAAATTAACGTTTAAAAAAAGATATATATCTGTAACAGCGGACCGGTTAGCGCTCTGGTTCGCGGACTTTTCGCGCAACGGAGCTTTGTGAAGCGAAGCTGATTGGTTCTCCGGCGTCTGTCAACATTCCAAACAGTCCGTAGCGGCCGCCATCTTGTCTCTCGGTAGGATCGAGAGACAAGAGGAGGTCAAAACAAAGGGGGAAATAACTATAAGGGGGCATAGTAGATCCTCGCTGACCCCCTAGGTTTGATGTGGAGGTTTTAAAAGGGCCCCGCGGGGCAAAAAAAAATAATAATAATAATAATCGAACGGCTGAATGGATTTGCACGAAACTTGGCAAAATTGTAGGGACTGGTAGCCCGATGTGCCTTTGCTAGGTCTCAATATATGTGCTTCAGTGGATTTTGAGAAATTAACGTTCAAAAAAAGATATATATCTGTAACAGCGCACCGCTTCGCGTACTTTTCGCGTTACGGAGCTTTGCGAAGCGAAGCTGATTGGCTCTCCGGTGTCTGTAAACATTCCAAACAGTACGTAGCGGCCGCCATCTTGTCTCTCGGTAGGATCGAGAGACAAGAGGAGGCCAAAGCGAAGGGGCAAATGACCATAAGGGGGCATAGTAGATCCTCGCTGACCCCCTAGGTTTGATGTGGAGGTTTTAAAAGGGCCCCGCGGGGCAAAAAAAAAAAATAATAATAATAATCGAACGGCTGATGACCATAAGGGGGCATAGTAGATCCTCGCTGACCCCCTAGGTTTGATGTGGAGGTTTTAAAAGGGCCCCGCGGGGCAAAAAAAAATAATAATAATAATAATCGAACGGCTGAATGGATTTGCACGAAACTTGGTAAAATATTAGGGACTGGTAGCCCGATGTGCCTTTGCTATGTCTCAATATATGTGCTTCAGTGCATTTTGAGAAATTAACGTTCAAAAACAAGATATATATCTGTAACAGCGCTCCGCTTCGCGGAGATAAAATTATATGTGTATTACCTAGCTGTTGCTAACACCAGTTAGCGACGGCTAGTAGGAGATAGCGACCATCTTGGGTCCCACTTTGCATGTGAGTGATATTTATCACTAATGACATGCAAAGTGGGCATGCCAAGATGTTAGCGACTGGAAACAGTCGCTAACATCGCTATCTCCTATTATCAACTTTTGGAAATATTCGAGATAAGCGCGAATATCTCCAAAAAGTAACAGCTGCCCTGAGCAGTTCTTAGCCATGTTATCCAATGGGAGGTGGATAACATGGCTAAGAGCATTAGCTCGGTAATGCATGAATATCGCGGAGTTTTCAGCGACATTAATGCATTGCGCTCGTTTTTTATCGTATTTGCGATAAACCTTGATAATAGCAAGGTTTATCTGCGATAATTTCTGACGGTAAAAAAATCTTTGCAATGCATCGTTAGGGATAAATATCGCTTAACTTTGGTAATATGCCCCAACGTCTGTTAACGTTCGATTCGAAGGAAATCAGGAATTGTTGAAAAACATTGTGTGCGCCATCTTGTCTTTTTTCAAATGCCACACTTTTGTCGTGCACGGCAGCCATTTTAGATGCCTTGACCAGATCCACTCTGTGAACGCTGTCGATCCTTAGCATGGCTCCCCACCCTCGCAAGCATCTCCCCCAGGCAGTGGTCACCCCCGCTCTCTGTTTTATGCATGGGTAATAAACCTCCCCCCATCTGCGCTGTTCTTCCCTGAGAATCACACCCTGTGCCCGCCCGACACCTCCCTTTCGCCCTATTCACTACCGCACCCTCTGACACTCCTTTTCCTCTGTGTCCGATTGTCCAGGCCGGTCCTAGGCTATCAGCTAGCCCTGCAGATGTAGTTTATGGCCACAGCTGTAAAGAATCACCCGTCTTCAAAGGAGTTATAGTAGATCAAGGCCCACACTCGATGAGATCCGTCACAGCAGAAGCGTTGCTATTATCTGAAAACCATTCTGTATTGTGATTGGGGAGGGGACCGAGCGTGAAGCGGAAGATTCCAGGGATGACTCTTTGTACATCAAAGTTTTTACAATTATGTGTCACATTAAAAATATATAGCACTCCGACAAAGTAGTAAGATTATAAAACTTTAATAATTTATAAATATATACAAGAAAACAAAAATAGTAATAACATATAAACATTTTTAGAGAAAAACAACGAAGTAGCGGTCGGCTGTGCGAATAGTCCCAACGCAGCACAACGTCCAGATTTCCGGCGTGGGGCGTCGCGGGGGGTGGGTGATCAGTAGCAAACTGTTGTGCGAATAGTTCCAAGGCAGCAGAACGCGCCGAAATCTAGATGACACAAAAGTGATGTCTAGTAAGTTGCCACCCAGCAAATAACGGCGTGGGGCGTCGCGGGGGGTGGGTCATCAGTAGCAAACTGTTGTGCGAATAGTTCCAAGGCAGCAGAACGATGGCACCAAGGTGATGTCCAGTAAGTTGCCGCACTGGTTTTGGTATCCTACAATGCTGCTCCGAATAACGGCGTGGAGCGCCCCGGGGGAGGCGGCGTGAACGGGCCTCTCCAGGTGGAGTCTCGTCTGTTGTAGTGGGGCGCCCCTTTACCGTTTCAGTTGCCATTCCGTCCGCTTTTGGTCCACTGTGTCAAAATCCGCCATTCAGCTGAGTTGCGCCCACTCTTGCGGTGCAGCGATAGGCGGCTGTCACAGGACTCTCAAAATGGCGGCAGGCTGTTTCCTTTTTGGGCCTGGTCCACTGAAATGGCCCTGGGACACCTTGGAAATCGGACGCTTGTCTGCTAGGTCTTGGACCCCATTCTCGAAAGCGTCCCCTCCGCCTTGAGAATTCATCAAAAGTTTTGGGGGCCCCGACTCCTGCAGGCTTCTGGTGGGGAGCGGCTGCCATGATTGCTCGCGGAATGACCACGACGGAGCTACGAGATGGTGGTGCTCTCATGGTGACGCCAGCTTCAGTCTGAAACATCCAGAAACAAGGTGGGGCTTTCATCGTTTGGGGGAAAAAAAAAGTTTTCATCCAATGAAAAGTGTTGTTTTTAGGTCATATGATCAAGCCTTCCATCATTAGGAAACCAAAAGTAAAATGAACCAATGAAAAGTTTTATAAACAAGTCACATGACCTGTTATGCGGCATAGGGTATAAAATGCGGAGAAAATACGTTGGCCCGTGAGGCGGCGTCAGTAGCGGACCGATGTGCGAATAGGCCGAAGGCAATACAACGCGCCAAGATCCGGATGGCATCGAGGTGGTGTCATAGTTGAGAGTTCTGAGCAGCGGTTGTAACACTGTCTGAAGCTTATTTGCAGCTGCTGCAGCTTCACTACGCGCCAAGATCCGGATGGCACCGAGGTGGTGTGTAGGAAGTTGCCGCACTGGTGTGGCCATCCTACAATGCTGAAAGTCGGCGTGGGGCGCCCCGTTGGCCTGTGAGTTTGCGTCAGTAGCGGACCGATGTGCGAATAGGCCGAAGGCAGCACAACGCGCCAAGATCCGGATGGCACCGAGGTGGTGTCTAGTAAGTTGTCGCACTTCTGTGGCCATCCTACAATGTTGAAAGTCGGCGTGGGGCGCCCCGTTGGCCTGTGAGATGGTGTCAGTAGCGGACTGATGTGTGAATGGGGCCAAAGGCAGCGCAACAATATTTTCTACTATATTTCCGGTGTAGAAGAGACCACAAGGCGCTGAGATGCCAAGATCCGGATGGCACCGAGGTGGTGTCTTGCAAGTTGTGGTACTGGTGTGGCCATCCTACAATGCTGAAAGTCGGCGTGGGGCGCCCCGTTGGCCTGTGAGATGGCGTCAGTAGCGGACCGATGTGCGAATAGGCCGAAGGCAGCACAACAATATTTTCTGACTGACACCACAAGGCGCTGAGATGCCAAGATCCGGATGGCACCGAGGTGATGTCTAAGTTGCGGACTGATGTGCGAATGGGGCCAAAGGCAGCGTAACAATATTTTTTGTATGGAAGATACCACTAGGCGTTGAGATGCCAAGATTCGGATGGCACTGAGGTGATGTCTAGCAAGTTGGTGTGGTCATCCTACAATGCTGAAACTCGGCGTGGGTCACCCCATTAGCCTGTGAGATGGCGTCAGTAGCGGACCGATGTGCGAATAGGCCGAAGGCAGCACAACGCGCCAAGATCCGGATGTCACCGTGGTGGTTTCATAGTTGAGAGGCACTTCATCTGCAGTGGGGCGCCGAGATCCGGATGGCACCGAGGTGATGTCTAGCAAGTTGCTGTACTTGTGTGGTCATCCTACAATGCTGAAACTCGGCGTGGGTCGCCCCATTAGCCTGTGAGACAGCAGTTCTTTGGATTTGGGCCTGGCTCGTCTGCTGTAGTGGGGCGCCCCTTTACCGTTTCAGTTGCCATTCAGCTGAGTTTCGGCTGCTCTTGATGCTACAGCGACAGGCGGCTGCAACAGGACTCTCAAAATGGCGGCCTGTTCTTTGGATTTGGGCCTGGTCCACTAAAATGGCCCTGGGACACCTTAGAACTCGGACGCTCGATTTTTTTTTCCTTTCCTGTACATGCAAAAAAAGGTAAATGCCCGGTACGTTACACGCTTCATCTGCCACGATGAACTCTCTAGAGGAACCGAAAAAAAATATAGTTGTGGTAACTATACCATGCATCGTCATATGGAGAGGTGGCAACAATTAATTATAGTGCTGCATAAAAGAGAGATTTGGAGGAGAACCCCTGACCTGCTAGTACATTCATCAAAGAAGTGGCACTGAGAGCTTCAGAGGCAAGGGAAACGGTCCCAAATATTTAGAAGAAATTTGGAAAGATTAAAATGACATGTTTAGATTGTGGCAAATTTATTTCATGTGGACATCTGAGTGTTACTCTAATAAATACAGCATATGAACATCATCATAGTCGATGGTTGGTAGAGACATTTTGACTATATCCTGGACCTGCCCGTCCTCGCCCAAAATGGCGCCAGAATAAATGGGACTCGTAACTCCTTGTTGTGTACTGGTTGCAGAACCTTGAAATCACGAGATACGTATGCAGTTTTGAAGCACATGGCGGGCGGGGACGAGAATTGATTGAATATTTCGACATCCCTATTGATATTAAGTTCTGATGTGTTATTGATTACTGTACTGTTGAAAGTTTGAATTAACGTCACCCATGGTACTTGCCCGCAAATGTATATCTAGATAATTTTATTGTAACTGGCCCTGTCGTATTTTAATTATAAAATGTACGTCCACCGATTCCGTAACTGTTAGACACCTTAGTTCTTGCAACCTAATGGCCCGCCCGTTACGTTCCTCTACAGTGTAAATGTCTATTTATCATATACGATTACAGTTTGCTCCGTGGCCGGCCCACGTGGTTATAGGCTCGTATTTGTATAATGAAATTTTCACAATAAAGGTTTTTAAAAGAAAACATGGTAGTAGTATATACATTGGTAAAGTTTTTAATAATAGTCACTGTTTTAGAATCATTAAAAGGCAAGTGAAATAAAGCAGACCAATTACATGAAGGGTAAAAGGTATAATACGAAGGAACGCAGTAAAGATAAATGGTCAAGGGCTGTTGTGTTTTCTATTCCTGCAACATAAAGTGATCGATAAGAATCTCATATTCAGGCGTATCGGCGACTAAGACAGCAGGTCGACCCTCGTTTGCTCAACGGCTCCGTCATGGGACGAAGAAACGCTCTTTTTCTCGAAAAAAGAATATATTTTACTTGCAGGACAGTTGTAAAATTTCCGGGAAAGTACATTAGCCTGGAACATTATAACATATATTTAAGAAAAAATAATGTTCGGAAGTAATGAAAAGCGTAATTTTTAGGTCATATGATCAAGCCTTTCATCATTACAATAAGAAAAGTAAAATGAACCAATGAAAAGTTTTATTAACAAGTCACATGACTTGTTATGCTTACGTTACGCGCTGCGCGCCCCGGATGACTTCCGGATGCGCTAACGCGGCGCGTCATATGACGCATTACGCGACAACGCAGGTACAGAATATAGTCAAAATGTCTCCACCAACCAGCGGTCGGAACACAACCCCTTTCAGCAGGCTAAATAGTTCTGTTAAATGACAACAGAAGGGACAGGCAACAAGAACCATCAGTCAAAGAGGGGAGGGCTAGTTCTTCTCTACCGGGTTACATTGGGGCGCTACCGGAACTGATCGAATTGGTAGTCTACAGTGTTTCTGGATGTTTCAGACTGAAGCTGGGGTTAGCATGAGAGCAGCACCATTTCGTAGCTCCGTCGTGGCCATTCCGCAACCAATCATGGCAGCCGTTCTTTATCGTTATTTTGGGCGGGGTGGGTGGCGGAGCAGAGCTGTTTTGCAGCCATCATTGTGTGGAGTTCAGTTCATCTCACTAGTTTTGTATTTGTCATGAGGGGTTGTTCCTAATGTTTCTATTTTAGCGAGGTCAAAAAGAGATCCCATTAGTGGCCTACTGATTTTGCTCGATTCCTTTTCTTTTTTTTTACACGATTTTTCGTTATCTGCAAAGACTAAACAGAGTATTGCGACTCTGTGTTTGTTTGTAAATAGAGAATGAACCAAAGAGAACTAATTCTAAAACAGTAAATACTTGGATAACAATGAATCAAATGGAGAGAGAAGCAGGCACGACGGATTACAATGGGGGCAAAGACCTGCGTTAACTACCTTTCACTATCTGCAAAGAGAGAGTACTCGTAATAGAAATGAGGGGGGGGGGGCACCATTCAAAGCAGATCAGTGTGCATAAACACGAAAATGTTTTCACTTACCACGTACTTGACATTCGACAGCTTATGATATTTGCTATTAAAAAACCATTGAAATTCACTGAAAAAACCATAGGTTATAGACCATATATAGTTAGGAATTAGCATTTACAAAACCTTGAAAATTCACTGAAAAAACCATAGGTTATAGACCATATATAGTTAGGAAT
The DNA here is from genome assembly GCF_964261635.1 of Lissotriton helveticus. Lineage (NCBI taxonomy): Eukaryota > Metazoa > Chordata > Amphibia > Caudata > Salamandridae > Lissotriton > Lissotriton helveticus. Next base: position 1,704,516,049 of record NC_136063.1, on the reverse strand, counting down.
TAGCATTTAAAAAACCTTATTTTACTCACACAAAACCATTGAAATTCCATATATAGTTAGTTGCACTAACTATATATCGCGCACCTGCAATCCACTGCTGATGATGTCACATATTACATCATTCATGACATGGTCAGTGACATCACTGATGACATCACTGATGACATCTCAAATGACATCACTGATGACATCACTGATGACAACATCCAGTGACTGTATGTTTCTGTAAAGTTAAAATGTGTCTTACATATTGAAGAATGAGTGGAAGTATAAGTGTCTGGACAAAGGATTTAGTAGGTGCATGACTGAATGCATGAGTGAGTGATTAAATGTGTCTCACTGAGTGCATGGGTTAGTGACTAAAGTGTCTTAATTTGTGCATCATTATGTCTGTTGTTCTGTAAACTGCTGCATGTTTTGATCAGTAGCTATATGATTAACTATATGGGTTACTGATTGATTGTCCAAGTATTTGTATGGGAGACTGAGTGTGTGTGTGGCTGGCTGGGAGGTGTGTGACTCTGTGCAGATCAATGTGTACTTGTATCAATGATTGTATAACAAGGTAAGTATGTGTTAGTATATGTTTGAAAATGTAAGGTGCTCTATGTTTAACTGTATAGACAAGAAAATGGAAGTGTCATTGATTCTTTACAGGACTGACTAGGTGTGTGAGTAACTCCATGGATGAGTGGCAGACTGTGAGTGTCTGTATAGGTGTATGAGTGCATATGATAGTGTTGTAAAGATGAGTGATTGTATGTATGAATGATAGTATGGGTGAATGAGTGAAGGTGTGTGTAGACGTAGGAATCAGTGAGTGCGTATGTAGTAACTAGTATTGGTGTGTCAATGGTTTCAAAAATTATATTCTGTATTTAACACTGGGTGAAACAGAGGTTATATTAAAATGTGAGGAGATGCATTGTATTGTCACATGAATGATATCATCAGTGATGTGGTCATTGATGTCAAATGAGATGTCATCAGTGATGTCATCAGTGATGTCATTTGAGATGTCATCAGTGATGTCATCAGTGATGTCACTGACCATGTCATGAATGATGTAATATGTGACATCATCAGCAGTGGATTGCAGGTGCGCGATATATAGTTAGTGCAACTAACTATATATGGAATTTCAATGGTTTTGTGTGAGTAAAATAAGGTTTTTTAAATGCTAATTCCTAACTATATATGGTCTATAACCTATGGTTTTTTCAGTGAATATATATATACATACATACATACATACATACATACATACATACATACATACATACATACATACATACATACATACATACATATATATATATATATATATATATATATATATATATATACATACATATATATATATATATATATATATATATATATATATATATATATTTATATATTTTTTTTTTGCTGAATTTTATATAGCGCGAACTTGACCCAAACTGAATCAGGGATCAGAGCGCTTTACATAGCACCAGTTACGTTACATGAGGACACACATTTATTTTTGTTAGGCACGGGGAGATTAAGTGATTTGCCCAGAATCACAGGATGTTTGGCGTCGTTACCAAGACTCGAACCCAGATCCCCCGGTCCGAGGTCGAGCGCCTTAGCCGTTAGGCCAACTCCTCTATACATTTAAAAGGTAAAAGAACCGTGCCAGCAAAGTAGTTCCTTGTGGGCGTGTCTGCGTTGTGCTGTGGGCGTGGGCTGGGAGCGTGACTAACGCTGGGGGCGTGTGGTACAGCCATCACATCGTGGGCTGTGGGCGTGTGCTGTGGGCGTGTGCTGGGGGCGTGACAAACGCTGGGGCATGACAAACGCTGGGGGCACGTGTCCGCCCTTCATGCCATGTGAGTCGTACATACAAGCGCCAATTACGTTGCTGCGCAGCGTCAAGGGGCACGCTGGGGGCGTGAGAAACTCTGGGGGCGTGTGTCCGGCCTTCATGCCATGTGAACGCAATTGTGCCGCATCAAGGGGCACGCTAGGGGCGTGAGAAACGCTAGGGGCGTGTGCTACTTTCCACGCCCTTCATGCCATGTGGGTCGTACATTAATCAGAAGATCGTCTTCTGTGGCCGTGTGCTGGGGGCATGACAAACGCATTCACCTGGAGGCCTGGTAAGTAACGCTACTGCAGCCTCTCCTGCGCGCTGTTACTGAACTCTCTCATTCAACGAAATTACACAAGCCTGCTACCATCAACCAGGGCTCTAGCTGGGCTCAGGCGGCGGATCAGTACACTAATTACACGCGCCTGATAACATCAACCAGGGCTGCAGCTGGGCCTCAAGCGGGGGGGGGGCACGCGCCTTCTAACATCAAACAGGCCTGCATCTGGGCCTCAAGCGGAAGAACACGCAAATGAGCGTTTCTGCGGGGACAAATACTGCAGCCTCTCCTACTCGCTGTCACTCAACTCTCTCATTAAACGGATTTACCCGTGGCTGATAACTCTCTCATTCAACGACATTACACGCGCCTGCTGACATCAACCAGGGCTGTAGCCTGGCTCAGGCGGCGGATCACTACACCAATTACACGTGCCTGCTAACATCAACCAGGGCTGCAGCTGGGCCTTCTCTGTCCCTATTCTAATTAAACAAAAAATGTTATCTACCGCAAGATTTTAAAACAAATTGCCCTTGCCAAATACACACATTACACACATTCTATTTCATACCCACCAACGTCGGGACGGGCGGCTAGTTTTGTATATAATGAAAACAGTAACAAATCATTAACAATGTAGATAGAATTAAGTATTTAAAAAAGAAAACAAAGATAAGTAATTATGCAAGGATAGTACAACAAGAGTTTAAAAAATCGAAATGGAAAAAGAGAAACAAGAATAGATGCAAAAAGAGAAGAATTGGATAAAAAGGAACACGAGAAAAATGGGCAGCAGAAATACTGAAGAAGTTAACATAAAGAAATACACCTATGCAACAAACAAATAATTGAGGGTGGCGGAGCCACATAAGACATGTCACAACCAAACTCTGAAGCAGTCAACACTAGAATTCTTATAGACACATAAAACATGTCTAAAAAGGAGGAAAGCAAACATATTAACATTAAATTGGAAGACATACAGTATCAAATGTTGTAGCTGTTAAGTAATGGATAATAGCAAGCTAATGCATCAGGCATAGTGCATTAACAAATACCTAAATTCAGGAACATCAAGTAGCATTAAATCTGAAGGTGTCCATGGTCTCTCCTTTGCAGCTATTTTTTTTTATGTATCTTTTTATTTAAAGAAGAAAAAACAAGAGGGAGTATTACACATATCAGGTGTCACACAATAGGATACATTGCATCGGTACGCAGGAGTATAGGCTAATGTGACATAATCAATACAAGGAGCGTGGGTCTTCAACATGAAAAGGGATACATAGGACGGACAATCAATATAATCAACAACCCCATCGAGCTTGTACTAGTAAGGCCCATCCACCCACGCATACAGGATAAATAAAACCAGAGTAGACACCCGGACATGTGAAAATAGACTCAGAATAGACATATCGCCTCTCGTAAAAGGGGAAGGAAAGAAAAAAGGCCATAGAACTAAATAAAGACAAAATACCCCCCCCGCCCATTCCCCCCACCCTGCACCCCTGCAATGGCTACGGCCTAACCCCACTAGCAGCGTGCCTGTCGCCCAACAACTAAAACCTAAAGGAAGGAAAAGAGTGGAGGAGGAGAAGTCATACAGGCTCCCGGCTCCCTTTATTCCCCGCCAGAAGCAGACCCCCCCTGGATACAGTCAGACAATGTAAAGACGCAATTAAAAAAAAAAAACAAACAGGGGGGTTCAAGAGAACCGTCCGACTCCCGCATCATTTTGGCAACAAGTCCTGTGTCAAATAAAGCCTTTGTTACAGACCGAGATGATTGCACTCAACCCTGGCCGCTACGATTTTTCGTGCGAGTTCTCACCGCTCGGGTCGCCATCTCAAGAGGAAAGTCAAAGCGTTCAAAAGAGTCAAAGTCAGTATAGTGGGATCGAGCCCAAAGCAACAATGTTCGAAGATCACAAATCTGACGGAGATGTCTGTCCACCGACATTAAATTACAAAAACATATTCGAACCAACTGGGGAGAAAAGAATAAGAAATCACTCCGGAGATCGCCGTGGAAATTGTCCAGGAGTATGAGGTTGGCTGTGTCCATCTTGAGCGGTATCGGGATAGAGTATGGCAAGTTTTCGGTGGTTCCGGGCTCGCTGTCTGTTATTCGGGAGACGACAAAACACACCAGGTCCGGTTTCCGCACGGGGCCCTCTGTATCAGGCATGTCCTGCTTCGCGGTTAAATCAACATGATGTAAATCCATTGAGGGATCGGCGTCCGGTCTCAAACATATGGCGTCAGCTGTTATGATCATTTTCTGGATGGCGGCGGTGACTTGCAAGTGCAGCGCCCCAATAGCGGTCATCACGGTCTGCAGGGACGGCATATCTGTCTCTCGCTCCATCTCCTCTCACAAAGCGACAAAGCAGATCTTTTTACCCCCCGGAGGTCGACTACTCCGGTGTAACAGGCACAAACAGGGCCGATGTTAACAGTGGGCGCTTGTCAATGTCGTGGTCTCAGCACCATCGCCGCCAGCGAGGATCCAAGCCCGCCAGCCCCGGGGGCCCAACAGGGCCACCGGGCAATGGATCCCCGCCCACAGCTACCGGCGCGTCTTGCCGCCGCATCCGTGCAGTCCACCCGGCCAACACACCACCATCCAATCTGATCAGGATATTCTTCCACTTCGGGCGACCGGACGCTGTCCTGGTCTCGCAGCCGATGTTGTTCAACTCCAACCCGGATGGGTTAGAAAGCGAGGCCCCGTCTTCCACACTGGGCTAGGCCGAGAACAAAAACACGGCATAACTTCGGCTGACAAGAAGATGGAAATCTCGGGATTGCATCTTTAATCTCAGCAACCCTTCAGCCATACGGTAGTCTGGTTCAAATTCAGGATAAGTATCAGGATTTAAGAGCTTCTGGGGGAGGTCAGCGGAGCCGGGAGCTTATGCGGCCATCTTGGTTTCCAGCGTAGCTCCTCCTCCTCCTTTGCAGCTATTAATACATTTTTGCAGAGGAGAAGGACCTTCATCAGTGGTAGTCTTATTATTGTATGTCACTTTGAATAAACAAGGGTGAAAAAAAGACCAACTCTTGCATTTAGAGAGCTGAGCGCTAGTTGCACGTCAAGAAACATCTTCATTCTGCCCACTGTAGATGTGACAAACTTTTGTGCAAAAAAAAGATTGGATCCGGACCATGAAATATGACCATTGGTCTTGGCTGCTTTGGTGACTTTGAGTAGATCTAAATATTCTAAGAAATAAATAATGACTCGTCTTGGTTTCTGTGAAGATAATGGAGAGCGGGAGGAGGGACCAAGTCTGTGTGTCATTTGTATGTTTAAAATTGGAGAAAAAGGAAGGTCCAGGATCTTGGGAACTATGATTGGAAGAGAGATGTGGGGTCTGAGCCTTCTACTTCAACCAGACAGTAAATGCATAGGTTGTTTCTTCTGCTTCAGTTCTCCATGTCTTCAGACTGCCTTTTTTAAATTTGAAACTTCAGATTGCAAAACTTTTATAGACTGCACAGTATCTTCAAGATCCCCACCATTTTGCAACATCTGAGAAACTCTGACCTCTACATTTATCTAGTTGTCATCATGAAGATGAAGTTGTTTATAGGTGTTTTCCATGTATGGCTTAAGCACCCTTATTTTTTCAAGAAGAAGTTCCATTGACATTGTGCATTAGTACATTTTATGGGGGAGGAAGGATCCTTTTTTATTCTTTATTAGGGGAGGCATTACAAGTTAATGTAGGTGTTAGAAATTGGTTTCTGGTTGGCAGAGTTATGCACCCTGTACAAGCAGAAACCACAATACTAGTCAGGGTAAGTGAAGTACACACTAAGCGCCCTATAACGCAGAGGGCAGAAAGGGCTCCAACCGTCAGTCAGAGCCCTCCTGCCAGCATCGTAATTATTGATTCAGATTCCCTTTCAACCAAGCCATTTCAATAGGTTCGGTCGGAAGGGAATCCGAATCAGTCTTACAAATGGCTTACGACAGGCCCCGAAAGCCCGTCCACCAGTCGGAAGGCCCACAGTAATCCCCTGGTCGGGTCTTTCTGGCCAAAGGATTACGATGGCAGTTTCCCACTGCCTTTTTGTGCCAGCCTTTTTGGCAAAAAAGGCATTGGGAAACAGCTTTGGGGACTCCCAAAAGGGCCCCATGGGTGCAAGGCTGCCAAATGCCAGCCTAGGGGTCACCTATGGTGCCCTCCTGTTGATTCCTGCACCCGATGGTAGGCACCTTGAGGTGCTTGCCTCAGGGTGCAGAGATGAACTGCACTTTAGCATTTTGCTATGAGAGCATGCATTGCGTTTGGAATACATGCTCCCATAGCACAGTATAGGATTGCGACTAAACAGGGTTTGGTTGTATACTAATTCCTGGAATGGAACTGATGACAGGAGGTTGTTTGGTTCCAGAACATTGCCAGATGGACTCGGGTCTGTCCGGCATCGTAATCGGTCCCTAAAAGTTTACCTGTGCTCACCCTCTGGTAGCGTGGCACAGAGCATTCAGGCTAAACTAAAGAGGCAATGTGTAAAGTATTTGTGCACATACACAGAGTAACACAATGAAAACACCACAAAAGTATTAGACACCTGTTTAGGCAAATAGCCAATATTTATCTGAGTGAAACAAGACCAGAACCAAAATTCAACATACACAAGTCAAGTTATGAATTTTGCAAGATTAAATCAAAATGCAGTGCTTAGAAGTCAATGGCTCTAACTGGGGGTGAGGGGTACAGACAAAACATCAAGTTGGAAATGTTGAACTACAGAAATAATAAATATTATGATTCAGAAATATCGACAGCAGTAATATCGTGGTCAAGAATATCAATTTGAAGGTAAGAAATATTGTTTTTAAAAATGCAGAAGTTACTAATATCGTTTGCAAAAATGTAGTTGTTTAAAACATCTAATTATTAATTAGTGTTATGTATTTTATTATAACTTTTAAATGTATGTGCTGTATTTTTTTGTATAAGTATTGTTTATGTTTTTTTAATATATGTCTTAAAATTTCAGTAGTTATCAATTTTATGGTGATTACATTTTGCATTTTTTAGTTCTGTTGCAGGTTGTGGGTTTATAGGGGATAGGGTGGGAAGTAATTTAATTATAATAAACGCATTATATTTTTTTATTTGTTAATATTTATTGAACTGAGATTTTATAGTGTTAACTGTGTGAAGTAGTTTATTTTTAATGAATTATTAATTTGTTGTTAATTAACATTCATTGATTAATTGAGAATTAAATATGGAAATTCTGTCATTCATTTTAGGTGCAAGTTGTGGGGTTATAGTGGTGAAGGACTGGAAGTAATTTATTTTTAATTGATTAATAATGAGTTGCTAATTAATATTAAATAGTTAATTGAAAATTATATATGGTGATTGTGAAATTAATTTTAGGTGTGGGTTGCGGGGTTTATAATGGTGGGAAGTTAATTAAGTTGTTTTTTAATTAATAATATTTATTTAATTGATAACTAATTATACTAATTATGGAAGTACATTTTATTTTTAATTTAGATGTGGATTGTAAATTGTGTGGTGTAATAAGGTAGTATGTAAATAAAGTAATTATATGTAATAATGTTTTTGTTTACAAATAATTTCTAACTAAAAGTATTTGTAGGTATTTGTGATATGCATTTAACATTGTAATATGTTTTTATTTTTTTTAAGTTTTTAATATTAAATATATTTGTATTTTAATTTTTAACATATATATATTACCTACTGGCGGTCGCCAGTAGGTAGTTATAGTTAGGATTGGCTACCATAGGAAATCCGCAACATTCTATTGGGAATAACTCTGGCGCCGGTTGAGGAATTTGTTTGTAATTTTCTAAAATGTTGGCCAGCTCCGCTCCGCTCCTTCCCTGGAAGTTTCGGGGAGATTCGTGAAGTGGGGGCTGAGAAAAAAGGGGGGTCCCAAAACATGTTTTCCCCATGTTAATTTCCATAGGACGGTCTGACAAGTCTACAGCCCGAACCGCTGAACGGAATTACGCCAAACTTGGCAAAATTGTAGGGACTGGTACGCAGATGTGCCTTTGCTATGTTTGGTGAAAATTGCTCCAGTGGTTTTTTTGAAAATTAACTTCAAAAACACATATATATCTATAGGCGCGCTCCGAGCGCTCACCGGTACGCGTACCGGGGAGCGCACCCGGCGCGCTACGGGAGTGCGCGAGTGGAAAGCTGATTGGCTGTCGGGTGCCTGTCAACATTCTAAGCAGTCCGGAGAGTCCGCCAACTTGTGTCTCGGTAGAATCGAGACACAAGAGGTGAAAAATCAAGGGGGAAATAATTAAAAGGGGGCAGAGTAGACACCCCCTGACCCCCTAGGTTTTCTGAGGGGGGGCTAGAAGGACCCTGAAGGGCAAAAAAAACTTTTTTTTTTTTTTTAAATTTTCGCGGCGTAAGCGCTGGGTGCGTTACCAGGTGCGCTCTCCGGTACGCACACCACAGGGAAAAACAGTGTAAAGTAGAGTGATTAGAGGAAAGTGATGCATTGCTGGAGTGTGTCACAAAAATGACGCAACTCCAGCAATGCATCCTTTCACATGGGCCCAGCCCCATGTGAAAGGGCCCGCGTCAGTCTTACGCCTGCTGTGAGGCAAAAGATTTTGACGCAAGATTTTGACGCAACGGTGTCCTAAAAGTGACGCAGTGAAATCTCATAGATTTCACTGTGTCACTTTTATGACCCTTCCTTGCGTGAATACGCCCCCTTTGCATACATTACACCTGGCGCAGGTATAATGTGGCGCAGGGGGTTACAAAGTGACGCATCTACCTAGATGCATCACTTTGTAAATATGACTCAACAAGGTGCATTTTTTACACCGCTGGTGGGTCACAAAAAGTGACGCACCGGCGGCGTAAAAGTGATGCATGGTCTCATAAATGAGGCCCTCAGTCTTCTCCTCTCACTTTTTATTTCACTTTATCTCCTTGCGAAATTCCTGATGCGTCATATTTAATATATGACGCATTATGTCGCAAGGAGTTACAGATACGTCAGTATTTCTGACGTATCTGTAACCGCAAAAGTGACGCATTGCTGGAGTGTGTCACAAAAGTGACGCAACTCCAGCAATGCATCCTTTCACATGGGGCCAGCCCCATGTGAAAGGGCCTGCGTCAGTCTTACGCCTGCTGTGAGGCAGGCGCAAGATTTTGATGCAATGGCGTCCTAAAAGTGACGCAGTGAAATCTCATAGATTTCACTGCGTCACTTCTACGACCCTTCCTTGCGTCAATACGCCCCCTTTGCATACATTAAACCTGGCGCAGGTATAATGTGGTGCAGGGGTTTACAAAGTGATGCATCTACCTAGATGCGTCACTTTGTAAATATGACTCAACAAGGTGCATTTTTTACACCACTGGTGCATCACAAAAAGTGACGCACCGGCGGCGTAAAAGTGACATATGGCCTCATAAATGAAGCATTCAGTCTTCTACTCTCACTTTTTCTTTCACTTTCTCTGTCTCTTCACTCCTTTACTCCCCTTGTCTCACACGCACTTGTCTTTATCCAGTCTCTATCTCCACTCTCGCAAGGAGTTACAGATACGTCAGTATTTCTGACGTATCTGTAAGCGCAAAAGTGATGCATTGGTGGAGTGTGTCACAAAAGTGACACAACTCTAGCAATGCATCCTTTCACATGGGGCCAGCCCCATGTGAAAGGGCCTGCGTCAGTCTTACGCCTGCTGTGAGGCAGGCGCAAGATTTTGACGCAATGGCATCCTAAAAGTGACGCAGTGAAATCTCATAGATTTCACTTCTATGACCCTTCCTTGCGTCAATACACCCCCTTTGCATACTTTACAACTGGCGCAGGTATAATGTGGCGCAGGGGTTTACAAAGTGACGCATCTACCTAGATGCGTCACTTTTGTAAATATGATTCAACAAGGTGCATTTTTTACACCACTGGTGTGTCACAAAAAGTGACGCACCGGCAGCGTGAAAGTGACGCATGGCCTCATAAATGAGGCCCTCAGTCTTCTACTCTCACTTTTTCTGTCACTTTCTCTGTCTCTTCACTCCCTTACTCACCTTGTCTCACACTCACTTGTCTTTATCCAGTCTGTATATCCACTCTTTCCTAAACATCACTGCTCTTTTCTTACCCTTCCACACCCCCGTTCCTTTACTACATTTTCTTCACTTATCCTCATTCCCCATGTTCGCTCTCCTTCTCCTCACTCACCTTCCCCACACTCACCTTCTTTCAGTCCCCCTACTTCACTTCCCTTCCCCTCGTGTCCCTGTCTTTGCTTTGTCACTCATTTTCCTCTCCTCTCTCACTGCACTCCACTTTAGTTACTCTTTTTCATTTTTTTAAGAATACAGCTCTTTTTTGAGAATTGGAGGATGTTCTGAAAAGACATTTTTTTTATTCTTTTTTCTTTTTTTTCAACAAAAACAAAAACAGGGAATGGCAAACTGCTCAACTGGAGCAAAAAAAATCAAAATTAGGGCTGGGGACGGCAGCGGTGGTTCTCTAATGCTCAAGCAATGATCCTAATACTTTGTTCCCCGTAACAAAGTGGAGCATCACAATGCTTGCATTTGATGGAGGCCTCATTAAAAATAGGCTGAATATTGGGGATCAGCTGCTCTGGTCGCCCCCTCACCGATGCAGTTGCTCCTCCAGTTGAAGTTGAGGCACCATCTCTTGGAGCCTCTCGTGCCAGAGCCCTGACACTCTCCCGGGCATAGTTCTGGGGATGCCTTCTCTGGACGTGGCGAATCATGGTAGAATTACCAAAACTGTACTTCCTTGTGGGGTCTCCTCAGGAAAGTACAGTATGGCAGATCTTACACTCCACCTTTGGAGCATTTACTTTTTTACGTCCCTCAGGTATATCAAAACATTTCCAAATGAAATGTTCTTTCACCTTCGGCTGAGGAGGCTCTTCATCTATGAATCCATCAGAGTCATCACTGCTGCTGGATGCTCTGGCAGCCATGATAATCCAAAAAAGATTAAGCAGGAAAAAGACAGGTCTTGCAGTCACAAAAGTGAAAGAAGAAGTGAAGGAATTGGGTGGGGATTTCGGGGCATATTATCAAGGGGGTTTATCTCCGCTTTTTTGGCTTTAAAAGCCTAGAAAGCGGAGAAAAAATGATCTCCCTATTACCTAGCTGTCGCTAACACCGGTTAGCCACAGCTAGTAGGAGATAGCGACCATCTTGGGCCCCACTTTGCATGTCAGTGATATTTATCACTAATGACATGCAAAGTGGGCGTGCCAAGATGTTAGCGACTGGAAACAGTCGCTAACATCGCTATCTCCTATTACCAACTTTTGGAGATATTCGTGCTAGGCGCGAATATCTCCAAAAGCTAACACCTGCCCTGAGCAGTTCTTAGCCATGTTATCCAATGGGAGGTGGATAACATGGCTAAGAGCATTAGCTCGGTAATGCATGAATATCGCTGACTTTTCAGCGATATTCATGCATTGCGGCCCTTTTTTATCGCATTTGCGATAAACCTTGGTAATACCAATGATTATCTGCGATAAAAATCGCCTCAGCTCAGCTGTAAAATTTTGTCTCTAACCAAGCAATAGCGATAAATATCACTATTGCTTGGTAATATGCCCCTTCATTCTTTGTAAAAAAAACTGTTAGCAACCAAAGAAAAGTGTTATTTTAAGGTCACATGACTTGACACGCTTACGCTGCGCACACCGGAGCGCTTCCGGGGGCGCTTACGCAGCACGAATGTAGGTGCTTCCGGGGGCGCTTACGCGGCGCGCCTGAGTGACGTTTTGGTAGCTTTACGGAAATGCAAAATCATTTTCATTACGTAAATCAAAAATACTGCTTGTATAAGTATGGTACTGAATGTCTTGTATTATTATTTAGTTTCCTTACATTTTTTTTTACAAACGCAGAAATAGCGCTCTCGCTGCGCTCTCGGGAGAGCTTACCGGTGCGCGCACCCTGAGCGCTCCAGGTCAAAATGATACGGGTAAGCTTACCGGTGCGCGCACCCTGAGCGCACCAAGAGAAAATGATTAAAAAAAAAAAATACAGTGAACAAATAATAAAAAAAAATTAATATTATAATTAATAGTTATAAAAAACAGCTAATAAAAAATAAAAAAAATCGTAGGTAACAAAGTCGATATACAAAGGAATTAACTTTGAAAAAAACTATGAAATTCACTGAAAAAAACATAGGTTTCACACTCGTTATAGTTAGGAATTAGCATTTAAAAAACCTTTCAAATTCACTGAAAAAACCATAGGTTTCAGAATCGTTATAGTTAGGAATTAGCATTTAAAAAACCTTTCAAATTCATAGGTTTCACACCAGTTATAGTTAGCTGAACATTTTACTCATACAAAACCATTGAAATTCCCACGTTATAGTTAGTTGGACTCACTATAACTCGCGCGCCCGCAATCCACTGCTGATGATGTCACATATTACATCATTCATGACATGGTCAGTGACATCACTGATGACATCACTGATGACATCGCTGATGACATCTCAAATGACATCACTGATGACATCACTGATGACATCATCCATGTGATAATACGATGCACCTCCTCACGCTCTAATCTAACCTTTGATACACCCAGTGTTAAATACAAACTACCATTCCTGAAATTATTGACACACCAATACCAGTTACTACATACGCACTCACTGATTTCTAGGTCTACACACACATCCACTCATTCACCCATACAATCACTCATACATACGGTCACTCATCAATAGAACACTATCATATCCACTCATACACCTATACAGACACTAACACACTGACACTCATCCACAGAGTTACTCAAACGCCTAGTCAGTTATGCAGAATATCAATCACACTCCCATTTCCTCAACTACACAGTTATACACACTAAACCTTACTTATTCAAACATATAGTAACACATACTTACTCTCTTTTACAATCACTGATACAAGTGCACATTGATCCATTCAGTCACTTACGCAATCACAGGCTCTCATGTATAGTCATTTATATATGCCAACTCTCACATGCACTTTGTTTTACATATGTACTTACTTGGACATGGAGCACTGAGATAGCCATTCACTCACCAACACATCCATGCAGACAGTCAACCCCCCATACAGCTCTTTCCACATGCACTCTTGAACCCATATACCAAGTGAATCAACTACTCACACATATATGCACAGAGTCACACACCTCCCAGCCACCCACAAACACACTCACCCTCACATACAAATACTTGAACAACCAATCAATAACCCATATAGCCACTCATATAGCTACTGATCAACACATGCAGCAGCTTACACAACAACAGACATACTGATGCACACATTCAGACAGTTTAGTCACTAACCAATGCATTCAGTAAGACACATTTAATCACTGACTCATACAGTCAGTCACGCACCTACTAAATCCTTCATCCAGACACTCATACATCCACTCATTCTTCAATATGTAAAACATATTTTAACTTTACAGAAACACCAAGTCACTGGATGATGTCATCAGTGATGTCATTTGAGATGTCACCAGTGATGTCATTTGAGATGTCATCAGTGATGTCATCAGTGATGTCACTGACCATGTCATGAATGATGTAATATGTGACATCATCAGCAGTGGATTGCGGGCGCGCGAGTTATAGTGAGTCCAACTAACTATAACGTGGGAATTTCAATGGTTTTGTATGAGTAAAATGTTCAGCTAACTATAACTGGTGTGAAACCTATGGTTTTTTCAGTGAATTTTATATATATATATATTCACTGAAAAAACCATAGGTTATAGACCATATATAGTTAGGAATTAGCATTTGAAAAACCTTATTTTACTCACACAAAACCATTGAAATTCCATATATAGTTAGTTGCACTAACTATATATCGCGCACCCGCAATCCACTGCTGATCATGTCACATATTACATCATTCATGACATGGTCAGTGACATCACTGATGACATCTCAAATGACATCACTGATGACATCACTGATGACATCATCCAGTGACTGTGTGTTTCTGTAAAGTTTAAATATGTTTTAGATATTGAAGAATGAGTAGATGTATAACTGTCTGGACGAAGGATTTAGTAGGTGCATGACTGAATGTATGAGTGAGTGATTAAATGTGTCTCACTGAGTGCATGGGTTAGTGACTAAACTGTCTTAATTTGTGCATCATTATGTCTGTTGTTCTGTAAACTACTGCATGTGTTGATCAGTAGCTATATGATTAACTATATGGGTTATTGATTGATTGTCCAAGTATTTGTATGGGAGACTGAGTGTGTGTGTGGCTGGCTGGGAGGTGTGTGACTCTGTGCAGATCAATGTGTACTTGTATCAATGATTGTATAAGAAAGTAAGTATGTGTTACTATATGTTTGAAAATGTAAGGTGCTCTATGTTTAACTGTATAGACAAGAAAATGGAAGTGTGATTGATTCTTTACAGGACTGACTAGGTGTGTGAGTAACTCCATGGATGAGTGGCAGAGTGTGAGTGTCTGTATAGGTGTATGAGTGCATATGATAGTGTTGTAAAGATGAGTGATTGTATGTATGAATGATTGTATGGGTGAATGAGTGAATGTGTGTGTAGACGTAGGAATCAGTGAGTACGTATGTAGTAACTAGTATTGGTGTGTCAATGTTTTCAAAAATTATACTCTGTATTTAACACTGGGTGAAACAGAGGTTATATTAAAATGTGAGGAGATGCATTGTATTGTCACATGAATGATATCATCAGTGATGTGGTCATTGATGTCAAATGAGATGTCATCAGTGATGTCATCAGTGATGTCATTTGAGATGTCATCAGTGATTATCAGTGATGTCACTGACCATGTCATGAATGATGTAATATGTGACATGATCAGCAGTGGATTGCGGGTGGGCGATATATAGTTAGTGCAACTAACTATATATGGAATTTCAATGGTTTTGTGTGAGTAAAATAAGGTTTTTCAAATGCTAATTCCTAACTATATATGGTCTATAACCTATGGTTTTTTCAGTGAATTTTCAAGGTTTTGTAAATGCTAATTCCTAACTATATATGGTCTATAACCTATGGTTTTTTCAGTGAATTTCAATGGTTTTTTAATACCAAATATCATAAGCTGTCGAATGTCAAGTACGTGGTAAGTGAAAACATTTTCGTGTTTATGCACACTGATCTGCTTTGAATGGTGCCCCCCCCCTCATTTCTATTAGGAGTACTCTCTCTTTGCAGATAGTGAAAGGTAGTTAACGCAGGCCTTTGCCCCCGTTGTAATCCGTCGTGCCTGCTTCTCTCTCCATTTGATTGATTGTTATCCAAGTATTTACTGTTTTAGAATTAGTTCTCTTTGGTTCATTCTCTATTTACAAACAAACACAGAGTCGCAATACTCTGTTTAGTCTTTGCAGATAACGAAAAATCGTGTAAAAAAAAAGAAAAAGAATCGAGCAAAATCAGTAGGCCACTAATGGGATCTCTTTTTGACATCGCTAAAATAGAAACATTAGGAACAACCCCTCATGACAAATACAAAACTAGTGAGATGAACTGAACTCCACACAATGATGGCTGCAAAACAGCTCGGCTCCGCCACCCACCCCGCCCAAAATAACGATAAAGAGCGGCTGCCATGATTGGTTGCGGAATGGCCACAACGGAGCTACGAAATGGTGCTGCTCTCATGCTAACCCCAGCTTCGGTCTGAAACATCCAGAAACACTGTAGACTACCAATTCGATCAGTTCCGGTAGCGCCCCAATGTAACCCGGTAGAGAAGAACTAGCCCTCCCCTCTTTGACTGATGGTTCTTGTTGCCTGTCCCTTCTGTTGTCATTTAACAGAACTATTTAGCCTGCTGAAAGGGGTTGTGTTCCGACCGCTGGTTGGTGGAGACATTTTGACTATATTCTGGACCTGCGTTGTCGCGTAATGCGTCATATGACGCGCCGCGTTAGCGCATCCGGAAGTCATCCGGGGCGCGCAGCGCGTAACGTAAGCATAACAAGTCATGTGACTTGTGAATAAAACTTTTCATTGGTTCATTTTACTTTTCTTATTCTAATGATGAAAGGCTTGGTCATATGACCTAAAAATTACGCTTTTAATTACTTCCGAACATTATTTTCTCTTAAATAGATGTTATAATGTTCCAGGCTAATGTACTTTCCCGGAAATTTTACAACTGTCCTGCAAGTAAAATATATTCTTTTTTCGAGAAAAAGAGCGTTTCTTCGTCCCATGACGGAGCCGTTGAGCAAAAGAGGGTCGACCTGCTGTCTTAGTCGCCGATACGCCTGAATATGAGATTCTTATCGATCACTTTATGTTGCAGGAATAGAAAACACAACAGCCCTTGACCATTTATCTTTACTGCGTTCCTTCGTATTATACCTTTTACCCTTCATGTAATTGGTCTGCTTTATTTCACTTGCCTTTTAATGATTCTAAAACAGTGACTATTATTAAAAACTTTACCAATGTATACACTACTACCATGTTTTCTTTTAAAAACCTTTATTGTGAAAATTTCATTATACAAATACGAGCCTATAACCACGTGGGCCTGCCACGGAGCAAACTGTAATCGTATATGATGAATAGACATTTACACTGTAGAGGAACGTAACGGGCGGGCCATTAGGTTGCAAAAACTAAGGTGTCTAACAGTTACGGAATCGGTGGACGTACATTTTATAATTAAAATACGACAGGGCCAGTTACAATAAAATTATCTAGATATACATTTGCGGGCAAGTACCATGGGTGACGTTAATTCGAATTTTCAACAGTACAGTAATCAATAACACATCAGAACTTAATATCAATAGGGATGTCGAAATATTCAATCAATTCTCGTCCCCGCCCGCCATGTGCTTCAAAACTGCATACGTATCTCGTGATTTCAAGGTTCTGCAACCAGTACACAACAAGGAGTTACGAGTCCCATTCATTCCGGCGCCATTTTGGGCGAGGACGGGCAGGTCCAGGATATAGTCAAAATGTCTCTACCAACCATCGACTAGGATGATGTTCATATGCTGTATTTATTAGAGTAACACTCATCTGCCCACATGAAATTAATTTACCACAATCTAAACATGTCATTTTAATCTTTCCAAAGTTCTTCTAAATATTTGGGACCGTTTCCCTTGCCTCTGAAGCTCTCAGTGCCACTTCTTTGATGAATGTACTAGCAGGTCAGGGGTTCTCCTCCAAATCTCTCTTTTATGCAGCACTATAATTAATTGGTGCCACCTCTCCATATGACGATGCATGGTATAGTTACCACAACTATATTTTTTTTCGGTTCCTCTGGAGAGTTCATCGTGGCAGATGAAGCGTGTAACATACCGGGCATTTACCTTTTTTTGCATGTACAGGAAAGGAAAAAAAAATCGAGCGTCCGAGTTCTAAGGTGTCCCAGGACAATTTTAGTGGACCAGGCCCAAATCCAAAGAACAGGCCGCCATTTTGAGAGTCCTCTTGCAGCCGCCTGTCGCTGTAGCATCAAGAGCAGCCGAAACTCAGCTGAATGGCAACTGAAACGGTAAATGGGCGCCCCACTACATTTCAGCATTGTAGGATGACCACACCAGTACAGCAACTTGCTAGACATCACCTCGGTGCCATCCGGATCTCGGCGCCCCACTGCAGATGAAGTGCCTCTCAACTATGAAACCACCACGGTGACATCCGGATCTTGGCGCGTTGTGCTGCCTTCGGCCTATTCGCACATCGGTCCGCTACTGACGCCATCTCACAGGCTAATGGGGTGACCCACGCCGAGTTTCAGCATTGTAGGATGACCACACCAACTTGCTAGACATCACCTCGGTGCCATCCGAATCTTGGCATCTCAACGCCTAGTGGTATCTTCCATACAGAAAATATTGTTACGCTGCCTTTGGCCCCATTCGCACATCAGTCCGCAACTTAGACATCACCTCGATGCCATCCGGATCTTGGCATCTCAGCGCCTTGTGGTGTCAGTCAGAAAATATTGTTGCACTGCCTTTGGCCCCATTCGCACATCAGTCCGCTACTGACACCATCTCACAGGCCAATAGGGCGCCCCACGCCGACTTTTACCATTGTACGATGGCCACACCAGTGGCACAACTTGCTAGACATCACCTCGGTGCCATCCGAATCTTGGCATCTCAACGCCTAGTGGTATCTTCCATACAGAAAATCTTGTTACGCTACCTTTGGCCCCATTCGCACATCGGTCCGCAACTTAGACATCACCTCGGTGCCATCCGGATCTTGGCATCTCAGCGCCTTGTGGTGTCTTCTACTCCGAAAATATAGTAGAAAATATTGTTGCGCTGCCTTTGGCCCCATTCACACATCAGTCCGCTACTGACACCATCTCACAGGCCAACAGGGCGCCCCACGCCGACTTTTACCATTGTACGATGACCACACCAGTGCCACAACTTGCTAGACACCACCTCGGTGCCATCCGGATCTTGGCATCTCAGCGCCTTGTGGTGTCTTCAAATCAGAAAATATTGTTGCGCTGCCTTTGGCCCCATTCGCACATGGGTCCGCTACTGACGCCATCTCACAGGCCAACGGGGCGCCCCACGCCGACTTTCAGCATTGTAGGATGGCCACACCAGTGCGGCAACTTACTAGACACCACCTCGGTGCCATCCGGATCTTGGCGCGTTGTGCTGCCTTCGGCCTATTCGCACATCGGTCCGCTACTGATGCAAACTCACAGGCCAACGGGGCGCCCCACGCCGACTTTCAGCATTGTTGGATGGCCACACCAGTGCGGCAACTTACTAGACACCACCTCGGTGCCATCCGGATCTTGGCGCGTTGAGCTGCCTTCGGCCTATTCGCACATCGGTCCGCTACTGACGCCATCTCACAGGCCAACGGGGCGCCCCACGCCGACTTTCAGCATTGTAGGATGGCCACACCAGTGCGGCAACTTACTAGACATCACCTCGGTGCCATCCGGATCTTGGCGCGTTGTGCTGCCTTCGGCCTATTCGCACATCGGTCCGCTACTGACGCAAACTCACAGGCCAACGGGGCGCCCCACGCCGACTTTCAGCATTGTTGGATGGCCACACCAGTGCGGCAACTTACTAGACACCACCTCGGTGCCATCCGGATCTTGGCGCGTTGTGCTGCCTTCGGCCTATTCGCACATCGGTCCGCTACTGACGCAAACTCACAGGCCAACGGGGTGCCCCACGCCGACTTTCAGCATTGTTAGATAGCCACACCAGTGCGGCAACTTACTAGACACCACCTCGGTGCCATCCGGATCTTGGCGCGTTGTGCTGCCTTCGGCCTATTCGCACATCGGTCCGCTACTGACGCAAACTCACAGGCCAACGGGGCGTCCCACGCCGACTTTCAGCATTGTAGGATGGCCACACCAGTGCTGCAACTTGCTGGACACCACCTCGGTGCCATCCGGATCTTGGCGCGTTGTGTTGCCTTCGGCCTATTCGCACATCGGTCCGCTACTGACGCCGCCTCACGTGCCAATGTATTTTCTCTGCATTTTACACCCTATGCCGCATAACAGGTCATGTGACTTGTTTATAAAACTTTTCATTGGTTCATTTTACTTTTGGTTTCCTAATGATGGAAGGCTTGATCATGTGACCTAAAAACAACACTTTTCATAGGATGAAAACTTTTTTTTTTCCCAAACTATGAAAGCCCCACCTTGTTTCTGGATGTTTCAGACTGAAGCTGGCGTCAGCATGAAAGCACCACCATCTCGTAGCTCAGTCGTGGTCATTCCGCGAGCAATCATGGCAGCCGCTCCCCACCAGAAGCCTGCAGGAGTCGGAGCCCCCAAAACTTTTGATGAATTCTCAAGGCGGAGGGGACGCTTTCGAGAATGGGGTCCAAGACCTAGCAGACAAGCGTCCGATTTCCAAGGTGTCCCAGGGCCATTTCAGTGGACCAGGCCCAAAAAGGAAACAGCCTGCCGCCATTTTGAGAGTCCTGTGACAGCCGCCTATCGCTGCACCGCAAGAGTGGGCGCAACTCAGCTGAATTGCGGCTTTTGACACAGTGGACCAAAAACGGACGGAATGGCAACTGAAACGGTAAAGGGGCGCCCCACTACAACAGATGACACTCCACCTGGAGAGGCCCGTTCACGCCGCCTCCCCCGGGGCGCTCCACGCCGTTATTCGGAGCAGCATTGTAGGATACCAAAACCAGTGCGGCAACTTACTGGACATCACCTTGGTGCCATCGTTCTGCTGTCTTGGAACTATTCGCACAACAGTTTGCTACTGATGACCCACCCCCCGCGACGCCCCATGCCGTTATTTGCTGGGTGGCAACTTACTAGACATCACTTTCGTGTCATCTAGATTTCGGCGCGTTCTGCTGCCTTGGAACTATTCGCACAACAGTTTGCTACTGATGACCCACCCCCCGCGACGCCCCACGCCGGAAATCTGGACGTTGTGCTGCGTTGGGACTATTCGCACAGCCGACCGCTACTTCGTTGTTTTTCCCTAAAAATGTTTATATGTTATTACTATTTTTGTTTTCTTGTATATATTTATAAATTATAAAAGTTTTATAATCTTACTACTTTGTCGGAGTGCTATATTTAATGTGATACATAATTGTAAAAACTTTGATGTACAAACAGTCATCCCTGGAATCTTCCGCTTCAGGCTCGGTCCCCTCCCCAATCACAATACAGGATGGTTTTCAGATAATAGCAACGCTTCTGCTGTGACGGATCTCATCGAGTGTGGGCCTTGATCTACTATAACTCCTTTGAAGAGGGGTGATTCTTTACAGCTGTGGCCATAAACTACATCTGCAGGGCTAGCTGATACCCTAGGACCAGCCTGGACAATCGGACACAGAGGAAAAGGAGTGTCAGAGGGTGCGGTAGTGAATAGGGCGAAAGGGAGGTGTCGGGCGGGCACAGGGTGTGATTCTCAGGGAACAGCAGCGCAGATGGGGGAGGTTTATTACCCATGCATAAGACAGAGAGCGGGGGTGACCACTGCCTGGGGGAGATGCTTGCGAGGGTGGGGAGCCATGCTAAGGATCGACAGCGTGCACAGAGTGGGTCTGGTCAAGGCATCTAAAATGGCTGCCGTGCACGACAAAAGTGTGGCATTTGAAAAAAGACAAGATGGCGCAGACAATGTTTTTCAACACTTCCTGATTTCCTTCGAATCGAACGTTAACAGACGTTGGGGCATATTACCAAAGTTAAGCGATATTTATCCCTAACGATGCTTAGCAACGATTTTTTTACCGTCAGAAATTATCGCAGATAAACCTTGCTATTATCAAGGTTTATCGGAAATACGATAAAAAACGACCGCAATGCATTAATATCGCTGAAAACTCAGCGATATTCATGCATTACCGAGCTAATGCTCTTAGCCATGTTATCCACCTCCCATTGGATAACATGGCTAAGAACTGCTCAGGGCAGGTGGTAGCTTTTGGAGATATTCGCCCTTATCTCGAATATTTCCAAAAGTTGATAATAGGAGATAGCGATGTTAGCGACTGTTTCCAGTCGCTAACATCTTGGCATGCCCACTTTGCATGTCATTAGTGATAAATATCACTCACATGCAAAGTGGGGCCCAAGATGGTCGCTATCTTCTACTAGCCGTCGCTAACTGGTGTTAGCAACAGCTAGGTAATACACATATAATTTTATCTCCGCGAAGCGGAGCGCTGTTACAGATATATATCTTGTTTCTGAACGTTAATTTCTCAAAATGCACTGAAGCACATATATTGAGACCTAGCAAAGGCACATCGGGCTACCAGTCCCTACAATTTTGCCAAGTTTCGTGCAAATCCATTCAGCTGTTCGATCCTACCGAGAGACAAGATGGCGGCCGCTACGGACTGTTTGGAATGTTTACAGACACCGGAGAGCCAATCAGCTTCGCTTCGCAAAGCTCCGTAACGCGAAAAGTACGCGAAGCGGTGCGCTGTTACAGATATATACCTTTTTTTGAACGTTAATTTCTCAAAATCCACTGGAGCACATATATTGAGATCTAGCAAAGGCACATCGGGCTACCAGTCCCTACAATTTTGCCAAGTTTCGTGCAAATCCATTCAGCTGTTCGATTATTATTATTTTTATTTTTTTTTGCCCCGCGGGGCCCTTTTAAAACCTCCACATCAAACCTAGGGGGTGAGCGACAATGTACTATGCCCCCTTATGGTCATTTGCCCCTTCGCTTTGGCCTCCTCTTGTCTCTCGATCCTACCGAGAGACAAGATGGCGGCCGCTACGGACTGTTTGGAATGTTGACAGACGCCGGAGAACCAATCAGCTTCGCTTCACAAAGCTCCGTTGCGCGAAAAGTACGCGGAGCGCTGCCCGGTCCGCTGTTACAGATATATATCTTTTTTTAAACGTTAATTTCTCAAAATCCACTGTAGCACATATATTGAGACCTACAAAAGGCACATCGGGCTACCAGTCCCTACAATTTTGCCAAGTTTCGTGCAAATCCATTCAGCCGTTCGGGCTAAAAGTGAGGCCAACCGCCCTATGGAAAACTCAATGTTAAAAACACGTTTTGGGACCCCCCTTTTTTCTAGGCCCCCCCTTGACGAACCCCCCCCCAAATTTTCAAGGACTACTCAGAAACAAAATGTGCCATTTTCCCGAAAATTTCAGCCAATTCCGTCCACAAACGCCAAAGTTATTAGACATAGAATTTTCAAAAATCCCATAGAGAAAAAATCCTAACTATATATACCTACTGGCGACCGCCAGTAGGTAATATATATATATATATATATATATATATATATATATATACTTTTTTTTAATATGTTTTGTTGTTGATAATTTATTTGTTTTTAATTTTGAATTGACTGGAGTGGGAATATTAATTTGTATCCCTTTGCAAATCAACACTATCCCTACTGTTGCACTGACTGGAGTGGGAATAGTAATTGTTACCCCTCCACTATACATCAATTTCCCTACTGTTGCACTCATTGGAGTGGAAATAGTAATTGTATCTGTCCGCTATCCAACACTTTCCCTACTGTTGCACTGACTGGTGTGGGAATAGTAATTTTCACTCCTTCACTATCCAACACTTTCCCTAATATTGCACTGACTGTAGTGAGTATAGTAAATTGTATTCCTCCGCTAGCCAACACTTTCCCTACTGCTACACTCACTGGAGTGGGAATAGTAATTTTTACCCCTCCGCTTTCCAACACTTTCCCTGCAGCTGCACTCATTGGAGTGGGAATAGTGATTTTTACCCCTCCGTTAGCCAACACTTTCTCTAATGTTGCACTTACTGGAGTGGGAATAGTAATGTTACCCCTCCGCTATCCCACATGTTCCCTATTGTTGCATGCATTGGAGTGTGAATAATAATTTTCACACCTCTGCTATCCAACACTTTCTCTACTGTTTCACTCATTGGAGTTGGAATAGTAATTTTTATTCCTCTGCTATCCAACACTTTCCCTATTGTTGCATGCATTAGAGTGGGAATAGTAAATGTTATCCCTTCGCTATCCAACAGTTTCCCTACTGTTGCAGTGATTGGGGTGGGAATAGTAATTTCTACCCCTCCGCTATCTATCAATTTCCTTACTGTTGCACTCATTGGAGAGGAAACAGTAATTTTATCTCTCCGCTATCCAACACATTCCCTACTGTTACACTTACTGGAGTGGTAATAGTCATTTTTACCCCTCCTCTATCCAACACTTTCCCTACTGTTGCACTCATTGGAGTGGGAATAGTAATTGTATCTCTCTGCTATCCAACACTTTCCATACAGTTGCACTCATTGAAGTTGGAATAGTCATTTTTACCCCTCCGTTAGCCATCTCTTTCCCTACTGCTGCACTTACTGGAGTGGGAATAGTAACTTTACCCCCCCCCGCTATCCCACACTTTCCTATTGTTGCATGCATTGGAGTGGGAATATTAATTTTTATTAACCCTGAGCGAAGCTCTACGCTACGCTCGCGGAGTTTGCGAAGTTTTTGCAACTTCGCACTACGCGAGCTGCACGTAGCACAGTGCGAACATGCGTAGTGCAGCGTAGCGTAGTGCAGCGGTCATTTTTTGCTTGTTCGCGGTCCTGAACGTCATGTTCGCGACCGCGAGCAAGCAAAATGACATCCCGGCGAGATTCTCAACGCGAGGAGGTCAGGTTTCTCATTGTGAGTGGTTGCGCATGCTCGCGACCGCTCTCAATTAGAAACTGCCTGTTCGCGTTGAGAAAGCTGCCGCTCGAGTAATAATCTACTCGAGCAGCAGAAAACTACAGCTCGCACTGTGCAAGATGCCGTTTTCAATGCTTGCACAGTGCCGGATGCTTGTCCGCACTGTGCAATCATTGAAAACGCATCTTGCACAGTGCGAACATGCTACTACGCAGCTCGCGTAGTGCTACGTGAAGTTCGCGTAGTGCGAAGTGCACTTCGCGTAGCTTCGCGTAGCGCTACTTCGCGAACTAAGCCCACCCCTAATTTTTATACATCCGCTATCCAACACTTTCCCTACTGTTGCTCTCATTGGAGTGGAAATAGTAATTTTAATCCCTCCGCTATCCAACACTTTCCCTATCGTTGCATGCATTGGAGTGGCAATAGTACATTTTATCCCTCCGCTATCCAACAGTTTCCCTACTTTTGCAGTCACTGCAGAGGGAATAGTAATTTTTACCCCTCTGCTATCCAACACTTTCCCTACTGTTTCATTGACTGGAGTGGGACATTTTAAGTTTAAATATTTTTAAATAGTTTAATGTTTTAATTAATAACAGAAATATGTTTAACATGAATGTTATGTTATTAGTATCTGCATATACATATATATATTTATTTGTTACAATTTTATATAATTTTTAAATTATAAAATACATTAACATTATTAGTTTATTAATCTTTTTACAGTAAATATATAAAAATTAAACACATATATAATTATTATTAAAAATTATATATGTGTTTAACTTTTTTAAGCTATGTTTATTTGTTATATTTGTTAAAATGTATATTATATCTCATTATTTATTTTTAATTAATGTTATTAATTCTATATTTAATATGTATTATTTTATTTCATATATATAAAAGCCAATATTTTGTACATTTATATTTATGCCATCGATTTTGTTTTTCCAATATTTTGGTACTTACCTTTATAAATATAGGATGTCGCTATTTTTGTCATCTATATTTATGATTGGATATCGTTGTATGGGGATGTTTTGGGTGTCGATGGTTTGTCAGTGAACCCAACTGGAGTTATCTGGTCATGCTTGACCAAGGCAAATTCAAACGATCAGTCTAGCCGCGATGGAACACAGGCTGGGTACAGGAGTCAGGCAGAGCCGTTGACAGTACCTTGGATACGTCGATGCAACAGGGTTGATGCGCTGAAATCCAGAGGTGATATGTCATGGCGCAGTGTCAGTTCTGAAGTTGGGTAAAGTCATTGATGCATCAATGTCAATGTCAAGAGTGCTGTGGATTGGTTCTGAGGCGTCGATGTTGAACTGCTGGGCCAAAGGCATTGTGTTGGCTCAAAGCCCCGCCAGGCTGGGAATGCATTTGAGTCAGGACGGGGCATCACAGACAGTGGCAATGCATTATCCAAGACTCAGGCAGCAGCGATGATTCAGAGGTGCTTCGTTGGCAAAGTCGGGCTACATTGTAAGTCGAGGTTGCTTAGTCATGTACTCAGCAAGCAGTGTCCATGGCTTCAGTGCAGGCAGCGGCAATGCATTGGTTTTTGCAGAGAATGCACCGGTTCCAATGACGCTTTGGAGTTGATGTGTCTATTTCTTAGGTTGCAGCACCACACACACACTTCCAAGGGCCCGGGACTGGATTTGGCACCATTCAGCAGGGCAGGACTCACAGCAGAGGAGCCAAGTGCTGATAGCAAGATGCAGGGGAATTTTTAATATCCCTGGGACTTCAGTAACAGGAGACAAGTGGAAAACAAGCCCTTCAAGAGCCTATAGAGATACAGGAAGTAAAGAGAAAATTCTAACCCTCTAACTCCCAGGCAATAAACAGCAGGCAGCAGGGCAACACTGCAAAGTAAGCAGCAAAGTGGCAGTCTATCCTGGCAGCACAACAGCTTTTCTTCCTGGAAAAATCTTTTCAGTCCAGAAGTGTTCTGGCATATGGAGCTAAAGGTCCAGTACGTATACCCATTTTAGCCTTTGAAGTACGTAGACTTGTTTTTTTTTTTTTTTCAAATCTTTATTTCGGCTTAACGCCATAAAAGAACAGTTAAAACATTACAATTCAATAAAAAGAAAAAATAATGACATTCAGTTAAAATATTGAAAACATTCTATATGACTGTGCAACACATGTTGAAAGACTCTTGGAGCATGACAATAAAAATCATATGAGACTGGAGGACACGTCAATAATTTTAGAAGCAATTTCAGTTAAGTGGTGCTATTAAAAACAAATTCAAGTCCATAATTCAAGTCCATAGATAAAGGAAACTCGGTTACAGTTGATGGCCCATTTTTTTCCTGCGGTAGCAAATAGAAAGTAAAAATCTACTAACACTAAATGTTATCTGTTGTGAAGTGTTTGTAGTCAAAATTCTCAGAGCCTGAGGGTAGGACCTCAAACCTAATAGTAGGCATATTGGTTTGATCCATCTTTTTCTTTCTCGGCCATACAAGGGACAGAAGAAAAGAATATGTTGCTCATTCTCTATTTGATTATTTTCACAAAGTGAGCAAACTTCGTCCAATGCCTCGGAAGATGGATCACGGTTCCTTGCCCAACGAGCCAAAGTTGATTTTAATAAAAGATTACCGTATCTGAACTTTAAAAATAATGTTTTGGCAAGTGGAGGCTCTATTTCGTCCATAAAGGTCTCATAAAAGGGCTCATCCTTAAAATTTAGAAATTTTAAAACTAATGAGCCACTATTTATGGCATTCACAGTCATGTTTGCTACATAGGACCAAAAGGCCTTTTTCAGGACTAATTTGGGGTTAGATGGTAACAGCTCAGGGTTCTCCCAAAAGTGTTTCAGACCTATGTTATTAAACCAGGTACTAACATGTCTAAGCCATGGGATTTTTTTCTGACTGTCCAGCGCCATGATCTCTATCAGCCCCTCTCTATATGCTTGGAGTTCAGGGACATGCCACAATCTTACCCATAGCATGAGTGGTCTAATAAGAACATGATGGTCTGTTCTTTTAAAATTAAGGTCCAATTGCAGAGGTACTAGTGGAGTTCCTCTCGGAACCCTTACCAAGCTTCGCATAAATTTTTTATCTTGGACACTGAAGGTCTCCTTAGACCCAGACCCCCACAGTTCTGCACCATAAAGCACTGATGATTGGACTTTGAATTTAAAAAGTTCCATTACTGGAAACACCGCTTTACTAGTGCTTAAACTTTGCTCTCTAAGTATCGGTTTGACATTCTGAGCAAATATTAATTTGCTTTTTTCCAATTGTGCTTTCCAGGTGAAGTTGGAATCTAGTGTCACCCCTAAATATGAGAAGTGAGGCACTGATTCCAGCTTTACTCCTTTTAACATTAAACACCCCTTATCTGGTTTGGTTGGGTTCAGGGCCATGTATTTCGTTTTCTTTACATTAATCTCTAGCCCCTTTTGACTACAATAATCATTAAAAATGTTCAACAAAGTCTGCAAACCATTTTTTGTTTGGGATATCAGAATAGTATCGTCAGCAAATAATAGAGATGCTACCCTTTCGCCATTCAATTTGGGTGCATCGTTTTTGCATCTTTCTAAATATGAGGGAATATCATTTACGAAAATAGAAAAAAGCGTGGGGGCCAGAACGCATCCTTGGCGAACTCCACGTTCAATTGGAATTTTCCCGGATAGTTCGCCGTTTGGACCCCATCTGATTCTTGCAAAGTTCCCTTCATGTAGTTTTATGATCTGTGCCACTATATTGTTTGGCATGCCTGCTGCGCTCAGCGTTTTCCAAAGAAGATCACGTGGCACCAGATCGAATGCTGCCCTTAAGTCAACAAAGGCAACGTATAGATGGGCCTTTTTTATCATTACGTACTTCCAATAGAGGCAGCAGAATCTAAAACACTGATCTATAGTGCTGACTTTTGTTCTAAAAATCATTTGAAATTGAGTCAAAAATGAATTTTCATCCAGCCAATTACTCACTCGTGCTAAGATATGGCGTGAGTAGATTTTCTGTAGGATGTCCATTAAGCTTATTGGCCGATAATTACAGGGATCCTTCCTGTCTCCTTTTTTGTGTATTAAAACGATTTCAGCTCCCTTCCAGCTTTCAGGAAATTCTAAGGCATATGATAATTTATTGCACAGATAATTGATATAGGGTGCCCATATTTTTGAGTCGTGCTTGTAAAGATCCCCAGGGATTTTGTCCAAACCTGGGGCTTTCCCAGTTTTAACTTGGCTTAAAGCCAGCTCAGTTTCCCCCAAGGTAAAGACAAGCGGATCTACTGGAGTTACATAACTTACTGTATTGGATGCTATGTGAGAATCATCATATTTTCTATACAAGTTAGTAAAATGATTTACCCAAGTTTGCTCATCTAGAAAGGTGTCCTTAGCCACCCTTCCTACATTATTCCCGTTTGCTATCAACCTCCAGAAAGCTACAGTATTACGTGACCTTGCGGCTGACAACAATTCCGCCCATTTCTCTTCCTCCCACGCACTTTTTGATATCCTTTGGGCAGATTTATAGTTATTTCTAGCTTTTTGTACATCTAGTTGTGACTTGGATTTAATCGCAATTATCAATTCCCTCTTCGACTCTCTACAAGATCTGTCATACCAAGGCTTACTGTGAGACAGATTCTGGGTCTTCTGCTGGGTTTTTTCGGCATTTTAGTTACCAATAATTTTAATTTAAGAAAGAACTCCTGATGTATAGTTAAAAAGGGGGGTTTTGCTTCCTCCTCAGGAGTTAAACTTAAATATGAAGCAAAGGTCCCAGCAAAAAGTGAATATATTTCACTAAGAATATCGCAATGATCCAAAATGAATGGCCATTTTAGCGATCTCCTGTTATTACTAATATGAATTTCATTTCTGTCACCAGCACCTTCCTCAGATGAGAGTGATGAAAGAGGATCACTAAATAGTGCAGCATCTAAGGACAAATTTAAGGGAAAATGGTTGCTTTCGGACCTCTCCATTATGTCGAGATCTATAAGATACGGCCAAAGGGGGATGGAAGCTATCACAAAATCCAAATTACTCTTGTAGGTATTTCTACTAAAGGTTGGTTTTTTTAAGATGTCAGACGGTAACCGACCGTTACAAGCCCTAAGGAAGTGCTCTGTGCATAATTTAATCAGCTGAAGAGCCAAAGTGGAGCACTTGACCGATTTAAAGTTCCCGAGGAAAGGGATCTTATTTGCCTGATCTTCTTCCTCAAAAATCTCACTTAGGCCCGAAATTGGCTCATAGTTACAATTTAGATCCCCAGCCAAAATAACAAAATCCTCCCTAGGATCCAGCCCTCTCAGAAAACAATCTAGCTTGGAAACAGTTGGAGATTCCTTTGAAGAGGAAGTTGGCCTGTTGTAGATATTTATTAGGAATAATTTATTCCCATTGGAGGTTATTATTTTTAGTACTAGGATATCTACAGAATTCGCGTCTATCACCTCAATATTAACCTTTAAATTGATTTTTGCCCAAATCAAGAGACCCCCCGACGACCTTCCACTTCTAGAGGGTGTTGCCCCAATACCATAGGTCTTATAGCCTACCCTGTGGGGAGTATCAACTGCCCATGTTTCCTGGAGTAAGCAAAAATCAAAGGATTCTATGAAAGTAGACCACTCGGGATCCCTCAAATTACTAGCAACCCCGGCTATACTCCAACAAACCAGGTTAACCGGCACCCCAAGTACAGTGGGCGTAACAATATTAGCCCTTGGCGTCTTACCACCAGTATGTGACGCCAGTTTGGTTGCCGAGGATATTCCCTCGGAAAGTGAGTACCTTAAAGTGCATGTTGGTTCTACCTGTTCTTCGGGAATATTTATGATGTAAGTTACAGATTTAACCGGAGACCTGGATGCTAGAGTTGACAATGGGTTACGCTCATTTACAACTCCCGGAACTGTGGGATTCCTCGTGTCTCTTCCCTCATCCCCCCCGCTCGGGAAACTTCAATCACAGTTATCAAGGCCACTGAAAACATCAAATCGATTTGATGTTTCCAGTGGTGTGAAGGGTTTTAGATGGTCCATCCTTCTGTTTTGGAAATATTGATTTCTAACTGTAACATAGTTCCATCCCAAGGGGTCAGGGGCTGTCACAGGGCAAGGGGGATAATACGTACTTCTCATACTCTGTTGGATCGGAGGATACTGAGCATATTGATTACTTCCAACATTCTGTACAAAAGGGTAATTAGGTGGCTGAGTTTGAGTTGTACAGTGTAAAGGGGGATACTGAGATGGAAACACCACTGACCTTGGATAAAAATACGTTAGGGGTCTTGGAGTTATAATGTTATTGGAACTGCCCATCTGCCAGTTCAATATGTAATGTACCGCAATGGGATCCCTGAAATTCACAACCACCACGTCACCATCGATGTCTTTGGTTCTACCCCCCAACCATTCAAGGCGGCGGACGTGAACTATTTCCCCATTGATATGGTTTGCAATTGGCCTATGCATTCTCAGCCAATGCATTATCTTATTTTTTAATTGAAAGAAACCCTCCCTCTTATTTTGTTCGAGGACCGGCACACCTGTTAGGACTACCACATAGGGTACTGCCTCTGGTGGAAGTTCGGGCAGCGGAACCCTTTTTGGTTTCCCCCAGGTGTGTCTAGTTTCCCTCGTCTCCCTTGTTGGATTTGTCAAAACTAGATTAGATAAATTACCAATACTTTTAGATGTATTGTCACTAGTTTTGGTTATGACATTACCCAACAGTTGATCAGCAATTTTTAATTGAGGTGGACTAGGGGATACATGATGATGGACAATAGCTGATACTGTATTCCCCATAGGTTTGGGGACAGATATAATTGGGGAAGGGCTAGGAACAATACAAGGGGAAGTAGATGGAGGTGGTTGGACTGTAGATGACAGGGTTTGAGGTGCGATGTTAGATGTTTTACTCACTACATTGATAACACCTTTATGGCCTACAAGATCTTGTTTGATCAATGCATTCTCAATTTTAGACAGTCTACACTCCACTTCCATTAACCTCTCCAAAATAGATGCAGAATAAGATTTAATCAGGTTCTCAATATCAAGTAGGGACACAGGACCCTTATTCTCAGTGTGAACATCATCCATCACATTAGTGTCCATACTATCCTCCTTGTCTACAGATGTATTAGGTTGGACTGAGGATGTAGATATAATGTGGATCCCCTCTAAATCTGATTGTACAACACAGGGATTCTTGACAACCATAGTCAATTTTTTTCCAAAGTCTGAACAGCTCAATTTGGATTGCAACGGATCCCACCTTTTCCGCCGTTTTTTATTCGGCGGCGGACCATAAATTTTCCCCGTAAGCGGCAATTTTTTGGCCTTATTACGGGCTGCGTGCAATTGTGACAAAACATCTCCCTTTGGTGTCGTTAAACTACTTGCGATCGGTGATACAGGCAGGCCAATCGTGTCCGACCTAGATACAGTGTCTGGTGAAAGTACAGCCATATTTACTTCCGGGAGTAGGCTATCCAATATAAGAGTCGACTCATTGGCTATTATACCAGTAACAGTGTCAAGAGGTCCAATCACGGGAGTTAAAGGAAGTGAAGCAGACCCATTCTTTATGCTTTCCACGGAACGGCGGCGAACTGCCCGCCGCTCCGCCAAGGCAATCTCCCTAGTAATATCCGGTGATGATTTAGGAAAGTAATTATCCAGAGTCCCATTAAGCAGCAAACCCTGTTTGTCCTGCATGGGTTGCTCAATGTTAGTGGTGGCCATCTATAGGTAATAGGAGGAAGTTGCCCAAATGAATGACGGTGATGAAAAAAAAATGTCGAAAACAGACAGTACCTGTAGACAAGTGGATTTGCCCAGTCCGGTCTACTCGGTTCTCGGAGGGTCTCAGAGGGTCCGCCCTTTGTCCGGGCTTTGTCCCGGGATTCGTCCCGCACACGCGTACCGCTCACGCGTGCCTGGTAACAGATCTTATACCGGAAGGGGTTTAAGGGGAGGAGTCCCGGGAAGAGGCGGCAGGTGTGCTCGGTGTTGAACGCACAGCCTGATGGGCCTCGCAGTCCCGTCCCCCTTACAGCCAAACTTTGCTTAACGGAGCTTCTCTTCACCAGCGGCACTTCCCAGGGTCACAGGCAAGGCTGACTGAACAAACACTCCTCTGCGAGCGGCCCCCGCGGAGCGGGGGCCGCGAGGAGTAAAGAAGGCGGTGATTGAAGGGAGGAGTCCCGGGAAGAGGCGGCAGGTGTGCTCGGTGTTGAACGCACAGCCTGATGGGCCTCGCAGTCCCGTCCCCCTTACAGCCAAACTTTGCTTAACGGAGCTTCTCTTCACCAGCGGCACTTCCCAGGGTCACAGGCAAGGCTGACTGAACAAACACTCCTCTGCGAGCGGCCCCCGCGGAGCGGGGGCCGCGAGGAGTAAAGAAGGCGGTGATTGAAGGGAGGAGTCCCGGGAAGAGGCGGCAGGTGTGCTCGGTGTTGAACGCACAGCCTGATGGGCCTCGCAGTCCCGTCCCCCTTACAGCCAAACTTTGCTTAACGGAGCTTCTCTTCACCAGCGGCACTTCCCAGGGTCACAGGCAAGGCTGACTGAACAAACACTCCTCTGCGAGCGGCTCCCGCGGAGCGGGGGCCGCGAGGAGTAAAGAAGGCGGTGATTGAAGGGAGGAGTCCCGGGAAGAGGCGGCAGGTGTGCTCGGTGTTGAACGCACAGCCTGATGGGCCTCGCAGTCCCGTCCCCCTTACAGCCAAACTTTGCTTAACGGAGCTTCTCTTCACCAGCGGCACTTCCCAGGGTCACAGGCAAGGCTGACTGAACAAACACTCCTCTGCGAGCGGCACCCGCGGAGAGGGGGCCGCGAAGAGTAAAGAAGGCGGTGATTGAAGGGAGGAGTCCCGGGAAGAGGCGGCAGGTGTGCTCGGTGTTGAACGCACAGCCTGATGGGCCTCGCAGTCCCGTCCCCCTTACAGCCAAACTTTGCTTAACGGAGCTTCTCTTCACCAGCGGCACTTCCCAGGGTCACAGGCAAGGCTGACTGAACAAACACTCCTCTGCGAGCGGCACTTAAAAAAAAGTCTATGTTGTGAAAAAGACCCTGGCCTTCCTGGCCCTCGCTCTAGAGAGACTACAGGGGGGTATGCAGCTCTCTGTGTGGGGACAGGCATAGCCATAGTCCGGTGCAAGGGTCAGCTACTCCCTCTCACTCTAGCTCAGGAGGACCCATCAGCCTGGTGATGGGCCATCAGTATATATGGCTAGTGGAAATACACAAAGCCCAACTGTCACCCTGACCCAGATGAGTATTCTAGGGACAGACAGAAGCACAGAATACTTAAAGTAAGAAAATGCCAACTTTCTAAAAATGGCTTTAAAGACCTACAATTTAAAAAACAACTTTACTAAAAGATGTGTTTTCAATATTGTAAGTCCAGAGCCACCAAACTACATTTTTATTTATCTGCTCCCAATTGGAAGTTATACTTGTAAAGTGTTGCAAGGCAGCTCCAATGCTCACCTATGGGAGAGACAGACCTTGCTGTAGTGTAAAATGAATTTAGCAGTTTTTCACTACCAGGTCATGTAAAACTGAAAAATCACATGTCCAACCTTTTAAATACACTGCTCGCTGTCGATGAGGCTACTTAGGTCCTACCTTAGATGTGTCTTACATGTAATAAAAGGGAAGGTTTGGGCATGGCAAGTAGGTGAACTTGCCTGGTCGACATGGCAGTTTAAAACTTCACACACAGGCTCCGCAGGGCAGGCCTGAGACAGGCTTGAAAGGCTACTCCTGTGGGTGGCACAATCAGTGCTGCAGACCCACTAGTAGAATTTGATTTACAGGTCCTGGGCACATGTAGTGCAATGTACTAGGGACTTATCAGTAAATAAAATATTCCAGTCATGAAGAAACCAAATGCCATTATATTTTAGACACAGAGCACTTTAGAGATGTTAGCACTGGTCAGCAGTGGATAGAGTGCCCAGAATCCTAAAAACCAGCAAAACTGAAATTCAACACACAGTCAAAACAGGAGGTCAGAAGATAAAAGGACAAGGGCAATCATGCCAAAAGATGCCAGGTCTAACAAGAAAGCAGAAAGTGGGGAGAACTAAACAACCTCTTGGGAGTTCATTTCAGTAAGGCAGAAGAACCTGGAAAGACCATCAGCATTGGCATGTTCTGTTCTAGGAGAGTTTTCCACCTTAAAGTCCATACACTGTAGAGAGATGGACCACCTCAACAGTTCAGGTTTCGCACCCCTCATCTGCATTCGCGATCCAAGGGGCCTGTGTTCTGTCTGAACCCAGAAGTGAGTTCCAGACAAGTAGGGTCCTAGCTTCTTTAGCGCCCAGACCACAGCAAAAGCTTCCTTTTCTATTGCGATCCAGTTCTGTTCCCCAAGAAGTGAGCTCCTTCTGCTGAAGGCCACAGGGTGGTCTAGGCCCTCTTCATTTAACTGTGAAAGCAGATTCCCTATGCCATGCTCTGGGGCATAAGTTTGCACCTCGAATTCTTGGGAGTAGTCAGGAGCCTTCAGGGTGTCAAAACCGGTCTGGGGATCCTCACTCCAGATCACCTGATGTGGCCGCGTATTGAAAGTCAGCTCTGTCAAGGGGGCAACAATTGTGCTGTACCCCTTTATGAATCTTCTGTAATATCCAGTGACACCTAAGAAGGATTTCACTTTCCAGCGAGACTTAAGAATGATTTCACTTTTGTCTGGGTCTTGGAGGGTGCCCAAGCCAGAATGTAGTTCATTTTTAGTTGAAGGGCTATACCTTGCTGTCCCTACTTGGTGTCCCAAGTAAACCACAGGACCCTGCCCTATCTTGCATTTACTGGCATTGATAGTGAGGCCTGCACTCTGCAGGGCCCTCAGCATTTCATCATGGTGGTGCAAATGGTTTTCCCAACTGTAACTGAAGACCGCAATGTCGTCAAGATAGACGGTACTGAAGTTCTCCAACCCAGGCAGGACACAATTGACCAACCTCTGGATTGTACCAGGGGCATTCTTGAACCCAAAAGGCATAATACAGAACTGGTTGTGCCCTTATTGCAATTATAACACTGACCTCTCTTGTGCCCTCCCTATCAAGGCACTCTGCCAATATACAGATGTTAAATCAAAACTGCTGAGAAACTTGGAAGCTCCAAGCAGATTAGGGAGCTCATCAGCTATGGGGATAGGCTGTGCATCAGTCTTAGTGACCTCATTGAGCCCACTATAGTCCACATAGAACGGAGTTTGGGTGTGACACTGGGGGGAGCAGCCTTGGGGACCAAAAACACTGGGCTGCACCAAGCATCTTAGAGACTGCTTCTTTGATGCTGATCCACACTCTGCTAGACAACCTGTTTGTTTTGTGCTTAACAGGAGGGATATCTCCAGTATCAATTCAATGAGTGCACCAATGGGCAACTCCTGGAGTGAGTGAGAACAGAGATGCAAACTGTCCCAGCAACTGGTGATAGTCTCTCTGCTGCTCCAGAGTCAAAGTACGAGAGAGGCTTACACCCTCTACTGACCCATCCTGCTCTTTGGAAGACAGGAGGTCGGGGAGAGGTTCACTCACTCTTCCACCCCATCATTTGTGACGAGAGCATGGTCAACTCAGACCTCTGGAAGTGTTGTTTGAGGTGGTTTGTGTGCAGGACCCTCAAAGAGTTTCTAGGAGTGTGCAAGTCCACCAGCTAGATGACCTCACTCTTGCGCGCCTTCAGCTCAAATGGGCCTGACCAGTGTTCTTCCAGAGCAAGAGGCTCTACGTGTGAAATCATTCACTCCTTTTGACCAGGCTGACATTCAACCAGAGTGGTGTTCTGGTCATACAAGCATTTCATGTCCTCTGGCTAGCTTCGAGATTCTCCTGGGGGAGTTTCCAGAAACAGACTGTCCGGTTTCAGAAGGTCAGCATGTAACTGAATATATCCTGGGGTAGCTTCCTGGGAGCTTACTCCCAGCCCTCCTTCACTAAACTGAGAGGTCCTCCCACAAGGTGCCCGGACAGGAGTTCAAAAGGGCTGAACCCAACCCTCTTGTGCGGTACCTCCCTATAGGCAAATAAAAGACATGGCAAGAGGATGTCCCGCTTACGCCTCTTGGGCTCATAGAGACCCATAATCATGCCTTTGAGGGTATGGTTGAACCTTTCCACCAACCCATTGGTTTGGGGGTGGTGAAGAGTGGAGAACTTGTAAGTTACTCCATATACTTTTCAAATGGTCTTCATGTATACGGACATGAAGTTGGTACCACAGTCACAGTCACAGTCAGACACCACTTCCTTGGGGAAACCTACACAGGAAAAAATCCACATCAGTGCCCTGGCCACAGCAGACACAGTCACCATCCTCAGGGGAATAGCTTCTGGGTACCAGGTAGCATAGTCCAGCAAGACTAGGATGAACCTGTTGGCCATGGCTGCCTTGTTATCAAGAGGCCCCACTATGTCAATGTCCACCCACTCGAAAGCTGTGGTCATAACAGGAATATGTAGCAAGAGCACTTTGCATCTCCCCCGTTTTGCCACTCACCTTGCAGGTAGGACAAGATATGCAGAACGTATCCAAGTTCTTCCTCATTTGGGGCAAGTAAAAGTGGATGAGAAGCCTGGCAAAGCTCTTGCCCTGCCTCAAATGACCTGCCAGTGGAACATCATGAGCATAACCCAGTAGGAGGGTTCTGAAGCACTGAGGTACCACCAGCACACGGGCTGCCCTAGACTCAGCAAACTTAAGCTTAATGTACAGGAGATAATTCTACCAGTAAATCAGGTGAGTTCCAGAGACATCGCTAGCTGCCTGGGCCTAAGACTGCTTCAGAAGGCTCACAAGAGTAGGACACTCTTTCTGCGTTGCGCAGAATCCCTCCATTGCTAATGGGTCAGCTCAGGAAGGTTCCCCATTTCTGCCACATCTTTCCCTTTGGGTTTCAGGGAATATCTCTCTCTGTGTCAGCCTCCTTCCAGGCTATGGAGATGTCAGGAGCCAGTTTCCCACACCCCGTGACCAGCCTCTTCTTGGCAGACGCCTGGACAACTCTTTCAGGCTACAGGTCCTTCTGATCATCCTCAGGTGCTGTCATAGACCACATGATCAGGCACACCCACTCAGGCAATCCCAACATTTCCAAGTGTGACCTGAGCTCCAACTCCTTCCAGGCGGTATGCTCCAGATTGTTGCCCAGCAGACAATCCACCAACATGGATGGATGCAAAGCTACCCTCAAAGAACCTCAGACCCCCCATTCAAAGAGAACCTGAGCCACCAAATATCGATGCTCACTGTTGTCTACAGCAACTAATTGGTGGACACTTTAGGAACTACCCTCTTTTAAGACATCGGAAGACACCAGCCAGTTGTCATACTGGCTCCTATGTCTCTCAGAGCCTCAACCCTCTTCTCATAGATTATCACTAGCGGGCTGTACTTCTTATTGTTGTCAGGCATAAGGGTTCTCTGGACCATCTGGCTGTCACCCAGGGACAGTAGGGTCATCTCAACTGGCTCTCCGCCACTAATTGGGACCAACTCCTCCCCAAGAGCTGCACTCACAATCCCCAGTCACTGCCCACCAGTGGGAGGATGTGCCCGCTTGGGACACTTGGGAAACCGCTTGAAGTGTCCTCCCTGATTACATTAAAACACTTCAGGGGTCCCTTTCCTGCAAGCTTTCTTATAGGGAACCACTTCTTCTTCTCAACAGAGGGGTGGGATTCCTTACCTTGGGAACAAATGTGGAGAACTTTAGAGAACCTCTTACTTTTATTTGAGCCCCCCCCTTCGTCTGTTGGGGACCCTGCCTACCCTTTGCAGGAGGTCCCACATACAACTTCTTGTGAACCCTGTTGCTGATCCAGTGGTCCACCTCCATAGTAAGATTCCAGGGGTCAGAAAGCCTATTGTCAATCAAGTGCTGGTGTCGCTCTGGAAAACTAAGACTAAGCATGTGATCTTGTGCAATGACATTGTAAAGCTCCTGATAATCTGTTACCTCGCTGCCATTCACACAATCATCCAGTTCCTTGCAGAAAGAATCAACACACTCTACCCAGGTCTGCTGGGCAAGTTTCACACTTTCCCTAAACTTTTGTCTGTATGTCCCTAGAGTTAGACCATATCCCGACCAGAGTCCCCTTCATGGCAGGGTACCTTGCCTGGTCCTCCTTTCCTAGGGTGAGTAAGGTGTCCTTCTCCTCCACTAAGTAATGCTTCCACAAACCTGCCCCCAATCTCTCCCAGGAATCATGTGCATTTGCAAACTATCTCATAGGCCTCAAACCACCAATCTCTGTCATCCCCCACTCCATAACCAGGCACCTGACTCTTGGGTATGTGTACCTTCCCCTCTGAGTACACTGAAGATATGCTGCCACCATCTGTGCTGGACTCATCCCTCTTGGCGTTCAACTCCTGCTCTTTCAAGCTCAGCTCCTGAGCAGCTAAAATCATTTTCTTCTCCTCCATTGCCAGTTTATTCTTCTGCATTGCCAACATACCTTTCTCCAAATCCAGTTTGAGCTTGTCAAGCTCCATCTTGAGCTTCCATATTTACTGCCTGCCCTCCAACTCTGCTGAGGACATGCTTTTAGGTGAAACACATGTACCAGCTCTAGAGGGAGCATTTCCACAATTAAGAGTGGCCCCTGGCCCCAAAGGTTATGCTGGCTCCCCCAGCCATTCCAAATACAGTCTTTGTTCATCATCCTCCAGAACACCATTCCCATATTATGGGTGTACAGCTGGATTCCTGGCTGCTAACCAGACCATCTGTGCCTTTTGTAGCTCCTCCTTTTTAGTCAGGATATTAAAAGAATATTTGAGATTTCTGCAGAAACCTTTAAGCTGGGCCACCATGTAGTTCCAACTTCTCCTGCTCAAACTCCAGCACTGCAGGTACAGCTGTTGGCTCTCCAAATTGAGACATGTTTGTTGCAAAAACTCAAAAAGTTTCCAAAGAGAAAAAATAAAAACTGTAACTGATATATAATGGTCTGAGATATGAAATGTTGTTGAAAATATATATATATAATGGAGGAAGCAAAGCGAAATGGTATTATATTCCTTCCATAAAGTTTCTAGAAGAGGTGTTGTTGCATGATAAGAGAAACAAAAAAATCATCATTAAATATGGCAACAGAAGGGCAGGCATGAGCATCCTTTCAGCATGCTTGCCAAATTTACCTAGATAAGGTCATGTACGTCATTTGGATGGACTAACTAACCTCTAGTTACAGTTCTCTCATTAAGCGTATTAAAAATGCAATGTTGTGAAGGGAGAGAGCTAATCAAATATACAAAAGAGGATCCCTGTAAAGCGAACATTTAAGGGGAAAACCAGGGAAGAACAACAAAATATACCACACTAAACCCCTTAATAAATATTCACATCCTGCCTTCCTTAAAAAACAGAAAACTTTAAAAACAAGTAAATGATGTTACCACACTAACAAAATAAATGAATACAAAAACCTGGTTTTTTTGGTCAAAAGGTTATTATTTTCTTAAGAACAAAAAGAATTTTGATAATATGACATCAGCTGTTTTTGCGGAACATGCTGTTGCTGCTCACGTAGACAACGCTGTTGCTTCGTTTCTTTGATCAAACAAATTGTGACTTTTTATCAGCAGTTATCGAAGTACCAAACACCAAGAAAGTAAAGTGTGGCCTTCCTCTGCCTAGTTCCTGAAATAGGCTTGAAAGCCTTCCCTACATTGAAGCTCTCTAAATATTTGACAGAGTGTTCTCATCAACTTAAAATTGATCCAAATAGGAACTGGATGTTCGATTATTTTAAAGGGTCATCACATAGATGCATAAAACCTATGTCCTGATGATGGTCTTATGAAATAATATCGCCAAGACCGAAACGTCGACTATTGCGTCTAATTCTGCACGTTACTTACCAACTACGATTGACTTTCATTTATTCTTGGATTTGAAGTCATTGTATTATCATTTTTCTTCAGCAGTTTAGACCTATTTTCTGATGTATCATAGGAGTGTATGAGATACCCCCTTGTATATCCGAAATGCATTTTTTCTGTACCATGTCATATTATCAAAATTCTTTTTGTTCTTAAGAAAATAATAACCTTTTGACCAAAAAAAACTGGTTTTTGTATTCATTTATTTTGTTAGTGTGGTAACATCATTTACTTGTTTTTAAAGTTTTCTGTTATTCTCAGCCACTAAACTTACAGTAGTGAGGGTTCTTAATCAACTAACGTCCCTTGTGTGCTGATGCTTATAACTCAAATAAAATCCCTTGCTGGCCTATTTTTCTGAATTTATCATTTGCCCAAGCCCGCAAGGGTATATTGGGTTGCTCACCCTATTTCACTTCCTTAAAAAACAACATCCCACAGAGGAAGATACCAATTCTCTTTAGAGTATTTATTTTTCTTATCAAAATAGTAAACATATAGTTTCTCTTTTCTTTAAAAAAAATGCATTATATAAATATACTATACATCACATATACTGAATCCAACCTATACAATATTTTTTTTAATTCATCTCAGACAGGGGAGTCCTAATAGAACAAGGAGCAAACTACTTAATTATGGTACTTGTCTCCACGTAGAACATTTAACAGACAAAAATCAGAAAAAAACACTAAAAAATCATAATATAACAAGGACTAACATAATAACAATACACTAAAAAGTCGGACACAATTTACAAATCAAACAACAGAATTGCGCCTAATGAGCTAATCGTCATATTAAATACTAGCAGCCCGTCCCGACCTTGTCTGGGAGCAATCAGGCTTCCCCGACCCCCGCCCGCCCCGACATTGTGCAGCAGCCCGGCCCCCGCCTGCCCCGACATTGTCAAGCAGCCCGGGCCCGCGCCCACCCCGTCCCCCTCCTGCCCCGACCCCCGCCTGCCCGGAGTCTTACCTCAGCCGCCGCTCCTCCCCCGCGCTCCTCATTTCACCGCACATTGTGCAGCAGCCCGGCCCCCGCCCGCCCCGACATTGTCAAGCAGCCCGGGCCCCCGCCTGCCCCGTCCCCCGCCTGCCCCGACCCCCGCCTGCCCGGAGCCTTACCTCAGCTGCCGCTCCTTCCGTGCGCTCCTCATTTCACCGCTCCGCCGCTCCTCCCACCTGTCCGCCGGTCCTCACCGCCATTCCGCCGTTCGTCACCGCTCCTCCCCCGCGCCATGTCCGCCACTCCTCCTCTCGTTCCTGGACGCCGCTCCTCCCCGCGCTCCTGACGTCAGCACGCAGGTCGCGGCCGGCGCTACTACGAAGGGACTACTTTTTTTTGTAATGTTAATTTTTTAAATAACGTTTTTTAATAAAATGTATATAGCCTATAACCATCTACACACCCTGACGATTCCAACGGTGTATCGGGTGTGTGGATTGGCGCTGTGGTTCCCGAGTTTACCCGCCTCAAAGGTGCAAAGTTCTTCCTTTATAATAGTAGTATAGATGAGGGCTAAATAAAACAAAATGGCGGGTGTCACGTTTCTATCAGTGCGCCAGCTGAATTACATGTAAAATAATCCTGACATTTTCAGGGATACTTCTTGCAATGCACCTTGAAAATCCGCCAGTGTTCTCCCAATGATATTTATGAAGTCGACATGAAAATATGGCTGTGTGTGAGCGCCGGCCCATTTTCCCTCTGCAGCTGTACCAGAGCTCATGAAGAGGCCATCTCAGTCTGAGGCCAAGCCATGCCCTCTCATGACAACCTTCATTACCCCTACCATTGTCAACACCACCAATAAAACCAATTCCATCACCACAGCTAGCACCTCAATGCCATCATGACCATTATCATTACGATTGCCATCACCACCATTAACACCTCCACCACATCCACAAACATTACCACGGACACCATTCCCACTAACACCAACACCAAAACATCCACTTTTTCTACCATCACCATTAGGGGCACCACCGTTTTAGCATTATCATCACAAACAATACCACCACGATTACTCACCATCAAAGAAGACCCACAAATGATCCTATTTATTGTATGCTGCTGCCTAAAACATACATTTTAACAAGCATTGTCAATTCCTGCAAGTCTGGACTTTTTTACTGTAGGTAGTAAACAGGGATC
Organism: Lissotriton helveticus; assembly: GCF_964261635.1. Classification (NCBI taxonomy): domain Eukaryota; kingdom Metazoa; phylum Chordata; class Amphibia; order Caudata; family Salamandridae; genus Lissotriton; species Lissotriton helveticus. The sequence goes on along the minus strand of NC_136063.1, from coordinate 1,704,473,618 downwards.
TCTCCCACAGATGCCCAAAAGACATTTTCCATTACACAAAATACTGTCAGATACACAATGTTGTTATGCAGACTAGAGTGTTGTGGTGGTGGTATTGGTGGTACCAGAGGTGGTGTTGGAAGTTGTAGTCGAGGTGATAGGAGGTGTTGAAGTTGATACTGCTGACGGCATTTAAAAAAAAATTATAGGCAGTCAAAATAAATCACGGTAGAAAGACACAGACACTCAAATACAATTTATTATTTATTTATTTTAAGGTTTTATAGAGCGCGTAGTAACCCTAGAGCATCCCAGCGCTAGAACCAGAACTCAGGAGAGGTCAGAATCGAAGGGGGGGTATTTAAGGAAAGAGAAAGGTTTTCAAGGCCTTCCTGAATTGGAGAAGATTAGGTTCAGTTCTCAGTCTCCGAGGAAGGTTGTTCCAGTGTTTGGCGTGTGGACCGAGAAGCGGCGTCCTCCGGACCGGGCCTTTTTGACTCTGGGAACAGTGATGAAGTTCTCTCCGCCTGAGCGGAGGACCCTACTCGCATTGTAAGGGATGATGAAATCCTTGAGGATGGGTGGGCCTTTGTCATGGAGGGTCTTATGGGCCAGACAGAGGGCCTTGAAAGCCACCCTTTCTCTGACTGGGAGCCAATGCAGGAGCTTCAAGGCTGGCTTTGCCGAGGATCTGGCGGGGGTGTCGGTAAGTAGGCGGGCCGCGGCGTTTTGGACTTTCTGCAGGGTATTGAGGGTGGCTTCGGGGGCACCCAGGTAGATTGCGTTACAGTAGTCCAGCCTCGCCATAATGAGGCCCTGAATCAGGAGTTTCTTGGAGGTAGCGGGGAGCAGGGGGAAGACCTTTCTGCAGGCCCTAAGGAGTCCGAAGCAGATTCCTGCCGTTTTTTTGGCCTGTGATCTGAAGCTCAGGCCCTTTACGAGCCATACGCCCAGGCTCTTGACCTCCTCCTTAGGACTCAATAGGAGTCGCATAGGGTCTTGTCTTTTAGCCAGTCTTAAAACTAAGGGGCTCCACAACCCCTTCATACCCTGGCGTCCTAGCGTATACCTAGCAATATTGCTGTCGCAGTTAGTTTACGAAAGCCCTTAGGGACATTTTAACATAACCAAGAAGGACTATGTTGAGAGTAAGTTGAAATCCTCGTTCTGCCCTCCACGGCCCCTAAACCTTGTCCCCAAAATGGAGCAATTCTAGGGCAGTTCCATACCATATGTATAAAATGCGCCCCCTGAGCACCACATAGTCAACATCTGGTGACATTGGTGAGGTCGAATTTTTCCCTAGTCATCGTAGTTAGGTATATATCCTCTGCAGGAATTTATAATAAAATAGTCTGTATCTACCACTAGGGAAAACTTCTCTGGTTTGCTGGCAGCAGTATGTCCACATCGCATCAATAATGACCATGCCCAGGTCCGCAGATTACTGTGCTTGCGCCCGAGGGGAATGCCCATCTATCATCTCCATGGCTGCATTATGCACTCTGATTATTAGTTTGGTTGATACCTCTGATGGGAGAAGTGGTAATGGTGGAAGTACTGGTAATTGCTATTAGATATAATGTAGGCGTGCCTAAAAGTATCAAGTCTGAGTCTTGTAGTAGCTATTATAAAATCACCAGTATTCCTCTATTTTTTTTTTAGAAGTTTATAATAACTAGCACAAGGTCCGAGAGAGCATCAGAAGCCTTCGCGTGCTTGCATTTCAGGCCATTATTTAGTGAGGGCGGAGGAGGGGTGCTAAATCACCATCTTGGTCGTCAGTGAAGAAAGCCAATGTCATCTCACAGATGGCAAACGTGATGCCCGCGCAAAGGGATTTCCCTCCAACCACTCTGAGGCACACTACCGAAAAGCATCACGTGACTTTTTAATCTTACCTGTGGCATGCCGATGCTTGAAAACGATCGATAAAAGTGAAATGTCCATATCTAAATTATTCTGCATATGACTTCAATGAAACACACTTTGCCCAAAGGAAGAAGGCAACTACCCTGCAAGTTATGTGTTGAATAATAAAATAACTCTAGTTCTGAAAACACCAGATATTCTGAATTCACTCTGTTGATTTCGATGTTTACACTTTTCTTGTAAACAACTACAAGTTTAGTCACAGAGGCGTCTGTGCGACTCTGATGTGTATTGATTCCGTTTTAAGTGAGCGGTAGATTCTCGCTGGCAGGTTGCATCCTTTGTCAGAAAAAATATATTTTCTCTGCCAAAAAGGTGAAAAAGAGACACCGCCTTCCCGCGAATCCCCGGAATAGCAAGTGAAGGAACATTTTCCGACTGAATGAATGAAGCAGGGGGGATTTAGGACCCAGAGTCTTAGATTTAGCATCCCTCTCTCTTTCTGCATTTGTCTCCCTTTCTACCGTTCTCGCAGTCTTCTTTCCAAGCCTGCCAGGAGATAAAGACATTTACAACTTTTGATGATCTTTCTAGAAGGATTTTAAAGCTCAAATTAAACGACAAGAAGCGGGAACAGACATCAAGACAAAAGAAGGAGAAAGACAGAAGGGATTCGGGAAAGAAGAGGGACCCCCAATAATAAGCCAGTTCTTCAGGTTGTGGGGTGAAACGGCGGAGCGTCTGGTTTTGAGGGCGAGCACGCACCTGCCACCTGCCTGCTCCAGGGTGGTGCGCCCGGGCTGGGCGGAAGGGAGGAAGCGCATGGGTTGCTCGTGATCACACGCGTGGACATTCGAGAGCTTCAAGAGCACATGCCACACAAGCAGGGCATGAAATGCCGCTTTAATGAAGTTGCGTAAAAGGAGACAAAAAAACAGACTGGTGGGTGTTTTCGTCCGTCTTCGGCTAGGTACCACTGAGATGTTTTCTCGACTGTAAGCTTCTCACATGTGCTTGCTGCACTGACACCTTCCTGGTGTTGAATCACACAATATATGACGAAACGCTGACAGCACGCACAGAAGAAGGGGTCGGTCGCTCGAATCTAACATTTGTTGACTTTAACAAAAGAAACATCCTCTAAAGACAAGTATTTGTAGATGTGGAAAGTGGATTTGAGGAAGGTTGCCAGGATCTTATGTTTATAATGTCTGGGAAAGTTCTGCTGTTCTACCTGACGGTGTGCCCGGCCCTCCAGATAAGGTGAGCAAACTTCTCGAAGGGTACTTTGCCAACTGTCAGACTCGGCCCCTTTTGGTGTGCCTGCTGCTGTCTGCGTGCCAGTGTGTGCTGCATGAAGTCACCAGTCAGGGGGGCATTTAAACCTCTACACAATATTAGCGCGAGCCGCCTGTTGCATGCTAAGAGCTGTGTGCAAGCAGTGGCACAGAACTATAGAGGGCATCCTATTGTTGTAATTGTCGCGTTGTTTATTGGTTTAACGCATCTGTGCGGTGCGTGTATAACAATCATTCATGTCTGAGGGGCACAGAGGACAGTGAGCCCAAGACCGCCCTGCAAGCTAATCAGAACTGAATATGAACTTTGAGAGCCAGTGGGAGCATCAGGGCACAGATAGTAATCTTTCTCCACTACAACGTAGGTTATCGCTGTTAATTAATAAGGAATGCGCCAATGGAGCAGAGACTATTGGAAGGGATGTGACATGCTTTTAGAAACACGTCTTTTAAATGGTATGTTGTTCTGAGCGTTCCCCTGGGCAATTTATATAGATGAATATCGATCTTGAAGCAAATCTAATCTCAGCTGATCGCTTTTAATTTTAAAAAATGTCATTCGGTCGATATGTTTCTTTTGGTTTTCTTGGCTCTAACAGATGGTGGTTCAGTGATGTCAGTCCTCGGGAACGCACACACGGGGGCAATTGCTGAACTTCACATACAGTGACGAACTGCCTACAATAATGTCAGTGTCTTTAGGGAGGTTGCTTGGTTTCTCGGGTCTGTGCTGAGCATCCCCAGCAGCTCAGATGCTCAGAGGCCTCAGCAGACGTGGTCCTGCCCTGCCCAAGGACAGCCTGGCGGGCAAGATTTCGCCGAGGCATCCCGCATCCGTGCCCTGCCGTGATTAGGCAACGGGGGTCTCTCGAGTCTGTGTAGAGGAGGTTTCCGCTCTCGGGACCGTGGTGAAAGAAACAACACAACTGTCTTCTCTGGGCAGAGGCAACCTCTACTTTTGCCGCGCATGTAAGGAGGCAGGTGCTCCATTCCTCTGTCTGCAAAGGCAAAGGGTCTGTGCAGCCCTCCCCCTTTCCCTCCTCCCCCTTCCCTCTATGCCGGGTCTGTGTAGAGGCATCTTTCTCCGCTGTCGGGTGTGTGTAGAGGCTACGTCCTCCATTACTGTTGCAGTACACACGCAGCCTCTTCCGCGGCCGGGAGGAGGTGGGGAACCCCCCCCCCCTGCCATTAAGGTGCAGAGGTAGCCCACAACCCGCCCGGTCTGTGTAAAAGCAGCACCCGCTGCCAGGACTGTGCAAAAGCGGCCTGCCTCAGCTGTCGGGACTGCAGCTGCGAAACATCCACGCTGCAAGCGCCCACTGCTTCTCTTCAGCAAGTTTTTTGTGTGTTAGCTCGCGTGGCGGGTGGTGAACGGCTGTGTGTGTCCATTCATTTGAAGGGCAGAATAATAGCATGGCTTTTCTTTCCTCTGTGTCTGCTATTCACTGTAAGCATTTATTCGTTGTTCTTTGCTTTGTAATTGTTGTTACACCCCTTTATCTATACATTTAATTTCCCCTTCAGTCTCATTCCTTTTATTCTCTCACACACCCTCCTCGTCAATGCAACTGCGTGTAAATGCTTCCTGACGATGAGACTCACGTCTGAGGTCTGTCGTTCAGTCTCACGCGCCGCATCGCAGTACCAGTGAGAGCGACAGACCCCTGAAGGCTGCTGGGCGCCGGACACCCACTGGAAGGAGTGGTGCCTGCATTCTGATGACGCTCGCCTCCACTCCCTCAAGGTCTCCTTGAGCGCCGAGCCTACACCTGTTACAGGCTGCGCCGGCTGGGATGCCGCCGGACGTTCACCTCAAAAGCGGGAGTCTTTGTGGAATGAACCCTTAGAGGGTCGGGAGCTTTTTTATAGAATAAATCTCCGGGCAAAGGATGGCGAGGGTGCAGCGCAGATGAGCGGCGACGTGTTGAGTGGGCAGTGGTGGGATCTGGACGCTGTTGCGCGTGATATCTTGAAATATGGTATTAAATATGACCGTAATCGATTAAAACATTTGTGTGCAGCTCTTTCCCACCAGTGCACATACATTCGAACATGGTAGGCGAGAACACGCATCTGTACTCCCTCGTGAGATGCTGTTTTAAATGTTTGCATGCTGTTCTGTGCTCTAGATCAAAGCCACTTAAGGGGGAGGCGCACACAGAGGGTATCCAGATTTTCCTACGCGCCCTCTCTCTGGTGGTTAATGGCTGCACCATGGAGGGCGTGCTGTCAACAGATCTCAGCACTGAAGTCGTTTGTGACGAAGGAGTTCGCAGTGTAGAGCTACGAATTCATCTCCATATACCCCCTGCCTCTTCTCACTACTGCAAGTTATTTTTCTTCTTTTGTGACTGCTTTTCCATCTTTCACTTCCTGCTTCTTTGCCCCTTTTGTGTTTTTGTCTCTCTTGCTCTGGATCAAAGTCTCTCGGGCAAAAATAAGTGCCAGTCCCCAAACATGAATGTCAGTGGGCCCCACCTGCAACCACCAGCTGAAAATAAGCACTGCTCCCATCTCAATTCCACTTCAATCATATAATTTGGGACCTGCCAGATCTGGCGGCTCAGTGGACTAATGTCCACTGTAGGGGGATGTACGACATTACGACGCGTTCCATTACAACGCGTGCTTTCACAACGCGTCCCTTACAACGCAAGTCGTTACCACGACTTGCGTTGGGGGCGCAGATTGAGAATAGTATAATTTACTATTCCAACACCAGTCCCCGTGGACACTAGGGAAGGTGTTGGAATAGTAAATATACTATTCTTAATCCTCTAGCGCCCTCCAGCGCAAGTCGTGGTTACGACTTGCGTTGTAACGGACGCGTTGTGAAAGCCTTGCGGAGTAAAATCCGCATTGTAAAGGATGAAAACCCTGTAGGGGCCTGTGTTTGACTTCATGGTCACAAGTTCAAATACCATTCGGTCTACTCACCTTTTTATCAATCTTAGGTCAGATAAAATGAGTACCATTGAGTTAGGTAACATTAAACACCTGTTACTCAGCACCAAGATGCCCATGGGTAAAAGTGTGCCTTACAATACACATGTTATGTTATGTTGGGAGGGTTTGACGGCTTTACACAGGGAAATAATCAATAACCCTAAATGAGCTAAGATAGCAAGGCCTCCTGGAGCTCTAAGAGACAACAAGAGGTATAACAGCTCCCGTGAGCTGTAGAATGCACCCACATAAACCAGTCCTAGGATCGCCTACTGCAAGTTATTATTGCCTTGATGTCTCACTCAGAGTATTGGTGCTTGTATGTTTTTCATACTTATCATATCACAATCAGAGGCTTGGGCTGACTCCTGGTGTTGCTGGGTCTGCGGCTTGTCTGTGACTGCACTGAGAACTGTGGAGTTGTGAAGCAGTGAACTTGCTTGGCAGGTCACTGCACTTCAAGATTATGAGCTTGTCAGTGGAGTCCTAGTGGATTGCTGTCACCAAATTCAGAGATTAGAACAAATCCTCTAAATGCTGTCTAGCTTTGTGGACTAAACTGGTCTGCTTTCACAGGTCAGAAATATTCATAGCCTCTACACCTGTGCAGCAATATATTGTTGCGGATCCACCAAAAGCTTGGGAACTTTCATATGATCCTTAGAGCTGTAATACTGGCACGCATGCCCTCACAGCCTAGGGGCGCGAATCACAAATAATTTTTGATGAGCCGGTGCATCTTCCTCTTATAGTATTCTTGACTCAGGAATAAGATAGGAGAAGTTCGGACCTAGTCTTGTCTTTTTCCTACAATTCGAGCTAAGCCAGAAGCACATCAAGAATACTTAACAACAACATCTATGTGTATCAGTCCCTTGACATATCTGTCTCGAGGTACAAGTGACGTGAATAAATTCTAGTGCAGTTTACAGGAACTGACTTCAAAAGATGAATGCTTCCAACACATTTTTGCTGCTGCGACTGCTGCCAATCCGAGGTGGGGGAGGTGGGGAAAAAGAAATATATAAACTAAACTTTCCTGCCCGCTGCTGCAATCTTCTGCTCCTACGCCGTGCCTCGCTGCACCTCTGCTCCTGACCTGGCACTACAATTCCCATAAGCACAGACTCCCAGACCAAACACAATCCCAGCACTTCTTTCATGATATTACTACCAGCATGTGAGAAGCGCTGGGATTGGGCCTAGTGGGCCATTTTTGCGCTCCAGTAGGGACTGGGAGTCTGTGCCCCCTGAGTACTAGGATATCTCCAAGGAACAGCCTGGAGATATCCAAAGTGCGCATGTTGGTTTGGCCATCCTAAGATAGCTGGCCAAACGGACATACACACTTTCAGTGTCTACCACTCCTCCTCCCCTGCTGTGTGACACTGCGGCATGGCCCGTACCGCTCTAGACTTGGCAGACAAAGTAAAAATAAAATGACAAAATAGTTTTAATGTCATTTTGTTTTTCTTCTGCCTGCTGCATTTCAGCAGTGGGGTGACACTCCTCCGCCACTGTAGAGTAGCCGCCCCAGTTTTTTCTGCCAGGTGTCAGAGCAGATTGCTTGGAAAGTTTTCTTGTTGGGAATACATTCCCTCTGTAATGAGTTCTCCCTGTGGAGAATTATACACAGCGGGAGTAACTTCTGTGCAGAGCTCACCCTTGGGAAGAACTTGGCACACAAAGGACGTATCCCCCCTTGCACATGCTCATTTTCTTTCTTTTTCTCCAAGTACTTGATCCATTTCCATTCCCACAGTGGAAGGGTATTCATGCCATCATCTCCCGAAATTAAATATTTGACCCTTTCCAGGCTGAGAAGGGGAATTACAGTAGTTTGTGAATACCTGCAGATGTACTTCTTTGTGGGCTTTCACTAACTATTAAGCCTAAGCATGCCCCTGAAAGCCCAGGAGCACCCTCAATCCCAACCCATGAGTATGATTTACTGGGGCTGAGATCTCCACACTTTAGGCGGAGAACTCTATCTGTAAGAATAAATCAGCTTATGGATTCCAGGAATCGCTTTCAGAATTCCAGGCAGGTGTAACTGAGGCCCCCCTCGTAACCAGACCCGAGGGGTTCTCCGACACAAAGAGGGAGTCAGCAAATATGCTTAGCCTTTCACTGACTCTCTCTGAGGTAGAGGCCGCACTTAGAAAGGGCATAGCACTGAAAGATCCAGGGCCGGATGCGGTGCCTTTGGACTTTTTCAAATATAATACAGAGGTGTGGGCACCACTCTTGTTACTTTTGTTTAAAGCAGTTGTGGTAGATCGCATTCCGACATCATGGCAAGAGGCGGTATTGGTCCCGATATTCAAAAAGGGCAACAAAAGTGACCCTTGTTCTTACAGACCAATATCGCTAATAGATGCGTCCTGTAAACTAATGGGTAGGGTGATTCTGGCTCGCTTAGAATCTTGGGCCGAATCGAATGGTATTATTGTTGAATCCCAATACGGGTTCAGGCGGGGAAAAGGCACTAGTGAGCAGTCCCTAAATCTGGCGCTGATCATGGGTAAGTACAAGAGAGCCAAGCATGGTTGTATCCACTTGGCTTTCATGGACTTATCCAGTGCCTTCGATACTGTATGTAGGAAAAAACTTTGGCAAATGATGGAGTCCATGGGGTTCGAGGAGCCATTGGTCACATTACTACGCAGACTCCACGCTGCCACTGCAGTGAGGATCAGATTTGGCCCTGCCGGGGAGATGACGAAGTCCATACCATCGACTGAGGGGGTGCGCCAGGGGTGTATACTGGCTCCATTCGTGTTTCTGGTGTACATGGTCTGGAAGCTTTTCTGTTGGAAAGCTGTGCTGACTTTCCCCAGGTAAATGGCAAACGTATACCGATGTTATCTTACGCAGATGACACGGTTTTAATGACCCTAACTGCTAATAGCATGCAAACTTGCTTAAATGCTTTTGATATCTTTATGCAGGGGTTAGATCTAAGGGTCAATTTCGCAAAGTCCTTCACTATGGTCTGCGGCCCTAAAGGGGTAAAATCTCGCAGGCTCATGGTAAAGGAATCAATTATTGCGAAAGTTGATAGCTTCAATTATCTGGGGAACCTATTTAATAAAACCTTGGGTTGGGATCCTCTAATATCAGCCCGCGTACAAAAAGCTACCCAAACTGCTGAGACTATCTTTCGTTTTTCTAGTAAATTGGGACAGAAGCCGGTTGCAGAATTAAAATCCCTTTACAAAGCTAAATGTATCCCGGTTGCAACATATGGCGCGGGAGTTTGGGGTACACAACCCTGCAACAATATCCAAATTATGGAAAACAAGTTTATAAAACGCCTCTTATGTGCCCCTACAAGTACCTCTAACATCTTTTGCCATACTGAGGCGGGTCTTGAATTTGTGAGTGACACCATCCATGTCTCCCCATTGTTGCTTTGGAGCAAGGTCTGGTGTTCTGATGATCTGAAACTCACTAAAGAAATATTACAAGACTGCCTCAAGCTGGAGCATTTTGATAAGATCCCATGGCTATCATACGTTAGGGAAACCCTATCCAAGATAGGCTTGGGTCATATTTTCTTGAATGTCGAGACTATTAGTACTGAGACAAAGCAATTAATTAAAGAGGCCTACCGCTCCAAACTAGGTGTGTTGAGAAGCAGTGAGAGTGCGGTCTACCATAGGGGAAGGTTGCAGCACCAACCTTACCTTTCATATATAGGGCAGACACAATGGCGCTTTTACCTAACTAGGTTTCGCCTTAACACACTGCATTTTTTATTTGCTTTTCCACAGCAAGTGGGCTGGTGTGAGAGTTTACCCTTGTGTGCTTGTAACAACAAAGTCTCCCAAAACACTCTTCATCTTGTACTTTTTTGTTCCCTGTACAAAGATGCAAGAAGTAGATTTATTAGACCAATGTTGTTATCATTTGGATCTCGTTACTACAAAGAGGGATATGAACACTTACTCTCACTATCAACCCCAGAAATTTGTAATGCTGTGCTTAGTTTTATTAGAGCAGCACTCAGTATCAGAAACCGATATTGATTATTGTAATGGATTCCTGTTTCCTATATATGTGAATAGTCTAGAGATTGGCACCACTATCTATTGTATTTGTATTGTTAAACTGTTTTTTCTTTTAATATATGTGATTTCTTTTATATTTATCTGTAAATCATGTAACAACAATATAATAATGTTTAGAGATAACTGTATGATTTTTTTAAATTGTGTAATATGCTATGTCACACTTTTATGATTCTGTTTTTATGAATCGAAATAAAGTTTTCCAAACGAAACTGAGGTTCATTTGGTCATAAGCTTACGTTTAGTGGCGATTTTACCTTTTTTAATTGGTCTCTCTATTTTTGTTACCCCCAAAAGCATGTATAGAAATATCATTACCATAATCCAGCATGTAAATTCAAGAGCATTTAAAAAGGAAAACTAGTTGGATGTTCATTACTAGTGCAATCCATAATGTGGTCTTCTACCTAATACAAAAACCGAGTATATTTACAGGTTTTCACAATATCGCAAATGTTGAGAACTTATATTGCAAAGCGTATTACATGACCATGACCTATCAATAATGTTTGTGATTTTAAGTGATTCAGGACTCTATTAGCAATAACAAAAGTGAAATCTGTACTCATAGATGTAAAACCCCACCTGAGTGAGGATTAAGCCTCTTATTTTCACTAAGGATGTAGGAGCACTTTGTGAACACCCAGAATCTTGAGTTTGTGGGTGTTGCCATTCCTTCTGGTACATTCCTACCATGGAATGACCCTGCTTCACTGCTGTAGTCAGATTCACACACATACAATTTTACACCATCATAGTGTAATGTTTTGCATGGGTAAATGGATTCACATCTTCAGTGCTCCTTTATTGAATTGCTTGTACTTGTGAATTAAGCCCTTTGCATGGTGTAATTAGAACTTTCGTGTCCTGTAAATCCTGTCCATTAAATCTTGTCTGATCACTGCACAGTTCTTCAAACACAATAACAATACTAGTGTGGTATCAAAGCAAGATTTATATGCCATTCATCTAATCATAAATACATTTAGGGTTCTATTACGATCTCAGTCATAAAGCCTCCGACCTTAAGACGGAGGCTTTACGAACAAGATCATCGGTTTCACTGCAGACCCGATGATTACAACACAGCCGGTCGAAATTGAAACCGGCCTGTCGTTCCAGCTGGCTTCTGATGGGATCAAGAAGCCCGTCAGCCACTCTGAACCAGCCCGTGATCCATAGGACAGCGTTTTGCGCCGTCCGGATTACAATGCACAGTCTCCGCTAGGCTTTCCATGCTGGGCTTTCAGACATTGACAGCCTGTTCGAAAGCATGTTTGGGGGCCCCTAGCCAGGCCCCCTTTCCCTTGTAGCCTCCGGTTGGGGGCCGAGGGGACACCTATGTTGCCCCCTGTTAATCCCTCCACCTTGTGGCAGGCACTTTGAGGTGCAGGGATTAACACACTCTCCCATTTCTCTATGGGAGCTTATGTTGCCACCGGTTTACAGCCGTAACATATGCTTCAATATGGAAATGTGGGAATGTGACCACACCATGTGCAGTTGCATCGTCATTAGGCAGTCTGGACCACCAACCGCAGGTCAGTCAGTTCCGTTTCCACCCCGGTGTCGGTCTGAGGAAACTCTAACCAACATCGTAACAAGCCCCTTAGTTAGAACGATACGAGTTGGAGTGATCCAAAATGCCTTTGTGTCAGCTCCTAAAACTTTGTTTTTTACTGCATCTCTTTAATTAAACATTACATGGGTTCGAGGTCCTTTTTGTCCAACTTATTCTAACTTTCTTGACATAAATTGACCAAACTTCCCCTTCTCCAGATACAACATTTTGTTTAATTGATACGTGCATTATAAGCCAATGAATAACATTGCATTTAGAAAAGAAAAAAAGGAAGAAAATTAAGGGGCATATTATCAACAAATAGCGATATTTATGGCTAAGTAGGGTTAGCGGCAATTTTTTATCGCCGCGCATCACTGGATTTTATCGCTGAAATAACGTGCTATTAGCAACGTTTATCTCAAAAGCGATAAAATTCCCGGCGATAGTGGCAGAATCCGTGAATATCGCTGAGAATACAGCGATATTCACGCATTATCGCTAACAGAGTCTTAGCCATTATATCCACCTCCCATTGGATATAATGGCTAAGAACTGGTCTGAGCAGGCGTTAGTTTTTGGAGATATTCGCACTCAGCGCGAATATTTCCATCGCTACGTCTGTGTTGGTAATAGGCGATAGCGATGTTAACGAGGTTGTGTACGCCCACTTTGCATGTCATTAGTGATAAATATCGCTGACATGCAAAGCGGGCTCCAAACTGCCCTCTATCGCCTACAAGCTGTCGCTAACTGCTGTTAGCGACAGCTTGCTAATAGGGCGATAGAATTACCGCTGCTTAGCGGTGATAAACGGCCGCTAAAGCGGCGATAATTTCCTATTGCCCTCCTTGATAATATGCCCCTAAGTTCTCTTCATTTACCACTTTTTTATCATTGTTCTGGGCAGACACCAAGCTGTCTAAAGATCCTTGGCTTGAGAGTTCTAAACACTTACGCACAACAAAATCTAATATTTGCCAAGTGGCTGCTCAGACACGCATCAGAAATTAATAGTAAATGCAATTTCATGTAAATCTTGAATCGCCGATTTGCCTGTTTAAATACAGTTTTATAATTATATTTCTGTAAGAGCAATAAGCAAAAGATGATTGGGACACAGCTAAGAAGGTGACACAGGTTTGAATGAGCTAACACGGAGTAGTAATGCAGTAGTCAAATTAGAGCAAGTGCTAGGAAGTTGATCTGATACCGGGCACAGAATAGCCTCTCAAATGGAAGGCAAGTAGGAAAGGGTCTGGAATTGCTCTATCAGTGGTACCACAAATGAAGTATAATGGTATGAGGGAGCAAAGAAGAGGGATAGCTTAAAATAACAGAAAATATGCCACCTCCATCTTGATTCTGAGATGAAATTAGACACAAGTATGTGGACACCCCTATCCAAAGTTCTTTGTTTTTACATCTGCAACCCTGGTGTAATGGAAACAGAAGGCCGGCTTAGGAAAATACCACAATTGGTAAACATAGTACTTCAATTTGTAGAACGTACAAGTATATTTTCTCTATATATTGTCCAGCTGGGGCTTACAGACATTGTAGCAATTTAAAATCTTCAAAATGTTTAATGAATTCCAGCACCAAGAAGCCTAACCTCTTTTTCATAACAGTCCACTCTTCTTAATTTTCACTGTCTGGCATATTTGAAATTTGGATAACTTCACAACTCACCTAGGACCATTGCTGGACTCTGACTCCATTGAATGTCCAGCCAGCATGCTCTTGGAACCTCAGGTGCTAAGAAACCTGCAGGATCTGGTAGCTGTGGTGTCCATAAACATGCAAGGATTCAGAGGCTGTTTTAAATGGCCCTGCTAGCTAGCGATATGACTATTCTAAAACATTCTAACCGTCTATGTACAGAAGGTGAAAGAACAGCCTAAAAAAGTGATCCTGATTATTCCCGCCTCATGTTGCTGGATTAAAAGCAGTCACAGCCCTCCCCAGACTAAAGTGACAGGGTGGGCCGGAGTAGGGAGCTGGAGGGGGCAGGAGGGGGGGTGGATACTAGGGGTAAAAAATAAAGAAACTTACCTGATCACTGCCGCCTCCGCCCTCTGCTCCATCCGTCTCTTCCTGCTTCTGAGACAGGCTCCCAGACTGCACTGCAGCCAATCATGAGGCCGCAGGAAAGCAGCATCAGGATTGGCCTGAGTGCTACAACTTTGCACTCCCAAGAAGGCTGGGAGCCTATGCCTGCTTTCTCCATCCACAGCTTCGCAGCTGGGGCTGGAGAAAGCTTCACTGTGCATGAGGTGTTTGGCTGGCCTGAAACGGCCGGCCCAACACCTCATGCACAGTGAAGGGACAAGGGAGTGCACCAGCACTCCCCCACCCCAGTGTCATTCGGAAAAATATATTTGAGGTCTTTTAATCTATTTGAACTTCAGATTTCTATCTTTGATTTTTGGAAAGAAAGGAACTTATCTTTCTCACAAAAGAAAAGAAAAAGGAAGAGAACTAATACAGTGCATCTGATTACCTCACATCAGGGGTTATCAATAGACAGATGCCCTCCATTGCCAGGAGCTTTTCTTTTTCATTCATCTCGTTCACCTTTATGAACCAATCAGTCCGCTCTTCACCTTGTGAAGCCCTCTTTAGATGCATCTGTGGGATTTTTTCTTGCTAGTGAGTAAGTAAGTAATACACCTATTAGTTTTCATTTAAAACCATTACAAAAAAATACATTGTGATAAACATTTTTGGTTAATTGGCCTTTTCAATCAGTACTCTTTTTCAAAATCTTATATATTAAAAAAATACAGGAATGTTCGAAAGGTGCAGAATTCCCAATGTATTCATTTTGCTCTAAGACTCTGGAGTCTGTGCGCAAGTTACAGTTTGAAAGGATTTACGTTTTTTGTTGTTTTTGTACTCACATAGGATGCCACCGGGCCTTGCTTAAATGCTAGTAATGTCAAGAACTTGACTAGCTTCCCATTTAAATGCGGGTCACTTGGGTTAAAGCAGGCAAGTACTGCTTGTCTCCGGGTATGTATGCCTCGTTCATTAAAGGGGCTTTTTAGAAGGTCTGCCCTTTCCTCTTTTAGCTTACAGCAGGCACATATTAGATATCTTCATTTCCAACTCTACACAGCCTGCATAGTTTACCGCAATTCTCTCTCAGCCACGGTGGAAGATGAGGTATGGCTGGAAGGATTCCTAGCCTGTATAAAAAGGATTCTCTTGACTTATTGGAATACCCCAGTTCGCAGTGTGATTGTGGCCCAAATAGTTTGTAGCTGCTCAGAGTCATCCATGCGTGGCTCCTATATGAAAAGGTGGATTTGTCTTCTGTGAGGGAAAGTTCCTTAATAACCTTATTTACAATATCCTTAAAGTGCAAGTGTGTTGTTGGAATTTCCCATAAGTCGGGTAGTGGCAAGTATGCTTGGGCCGATGAGATGGATGTATTAGGCAATTCCAGCCAGAGCCGGTGGTTCAGTGTGTTCCTGGACGAATTCTTGATTTTATGCCAGCACTTGATATTCGAGCCTCGCCTTGCGTGAAGTTGCTTTGTTAGTCCAAACTCGAGTCGGATCTGTGCTGGAGAGGTATATGATGGGAGGTTTAGCATGACTCTGTATGCCTTTGCCCGGGTGGAATCCAGCAGTATGGTGTCCCTCCCTATCAGCACTTCCCTGCCATAAGTGATTGACAGTGGAATTGTTGCTTGCACAACACGAAGCTGGTGGTGAAAAAGTTGGTCCAGTCAGTTTTGTTTTAAGTTGCCTTAGCATTGTCGCAATCATTATCCCTTTCCTCTTTATGGCCTCAAGCTGTTTCATAAATTAGCCACCCATATCAATTCTGACACCTAAGTATTTATACTCGGTGGAATTCGCAATTTGAGTTTTTCCCAGGGACAAGAGTGAGACATTCTTTCCCATTAATTGTAGTCGTGTTGATTTTAACTTCAAGGCAATTTGCGACTGCATATTCATGCAATGTGTTAAGTAGCCGTTGCAGACCTACTTGAATGTGGCTTGCTAAAACAACGTTGTCCGCATATGACATACTGGAAATGGCTTTTCCCCCTAGTCGAGGAGCATGCGTGTAGCAGGCACTTAGGGCTGGTGTCAAATCCGCTGTATAAAGGTAAAAAAGAATTGGTGCGAGCACATAACCCTGGTTAAGACCTTTGGTTGTTGGTATGCGTTACGAAAGGTGGGAGCAGTTGCCTCGCTTAATCTGTAGCCATGTGTTGGAATGTAATTGTATCAGAAGGTCCAGAAGAGGTGGAGAGGTGGAGGGATCCCGCAGAGAGCCAATTTGGCAACTTGAGATATCTGGTTGCACTGGACCGGGACAAAGTCACAAGTTCAGGCCAACCACAGTGGAGCGTGGGCTTGCTACAGGGACCCAAGTAGGCCTACTGAATGAGAGTACCATAAATTCTGTGTTGTTGAGAGTTGCAAGGTCCCACATAGAGGATGCATCTCACAGCCAATGCAATGTTTCAATTCCAGTGAGCTGCAGAACTGCGAAACAAGTTCCTTCATAATCATCGAGGATCCTATTGATGAGGGCTTGCAATGTGAAGTTCAACATTGAGGATGAGTGGCGCCATCGAGGCAAAACATCTTTTCTGAACAGCTGAAAGCATGTGATGCGAGAATATGTGTCATCGTCGAGACTGCCATTGACAAGAGATTTGCAAAGCGAAGGCCTGCCTTGGTGAAGCTTCGCACAGCAGCGGTTACGATGAGGACTGTGAGATTGATGAGGAGTCCTTCCCATAGGGGAACCCTCGCAAAAAATAAAATTGATGGATGGAATGCTGAACCCTCGCAGCAGGGATAATGCGTTGGTTCTGCCTGGGTTTGAACTGTGCAGAAAAGGTGGGCTGGAACAGCACCTTCAGGCCAACTTCCTAGGGGTGGCATAACCTGGCAGAGTAGTACTCACAGGTGGCAGAGTCCAAGTGCTGCTTTTAAGGTTTTTGGAGTCTTCTGCCCCATAGTTTCTAGCCAGAAGGCCAGCAAACTAGCCCAGGTAAGATGGCAGAAGGCAACAGGTCAGAACAGCAGAGCAGCAGGCCCTAAGAGCAGGGGTCCAGCAGAGTCGCTGTTCTTTCAACAGCACAGCAGTTCTTCTTTCTGGCAGAGTTTCCCCAGTTACAGAAATGTATTGAAGCAGTGGTGTCTGAGATCCAATATTTATACCCAGTTCTGCCTTTGAAGTGGGAGAAGCTTTTTAGAGGCTTCCCTTTGAAGTCCCAAGGGATCCTGCCTTTCCTGTCCTGGCACCAGACCAACTACAGCGGTTATGCAGCCCTTTAAGTGGAGGAAGGACACAACCTATTCAACTGTAAGTATGACTGGGTCTAGCTCTTTCCTCCCAGCCTACCAGAGATGGCCCATCCAGACACACGTAAGCTATCTATTATGTGTGGTAGCCTATGAGTAATACACACAGCCCGCCTGTCAGTGACCCAGTCATGTGACCTAGAGACAGGCTGCAAGCACTAAATGGCTAAGGGAGAAAAATTAAAATTTCTAAAAGTGCCATTTAATAAAATGTAATTTAAATTCCAACATCAACCTAAGAGAGAATTTTTCAGTACAATTCCAAAGATACCAAACAGGGTCGGTTTACCTGCTCCTATTTAGAAATTATCACTTATTGGATGTAACAAGGTAACTTCAATATTAGCCTTTTGTAGAAGTAGGCATTGCAGTAGTGAAAAACGGATTTAAGAGTTTTTCACTACCAGGACATATAACACTAAAAAGTACATGTCCCACTTGCGTAAATACATGGCAGCCTGTCCTCTGTGTGGTGCAGGGCCTACCCTAGGGGTGATTTATATGTATTAAAAAGAAAGGTTTTGGACAGCCAAAATGTTTATTGTGACAGGCTGAAATAGCAAATTAATTAAACTGCACACTCAGGCTGCAATGGCAGACCAGAGACATGTTTAAAGTGCTACTTAAGTCAGTGGGAGAATCAGTGCTGCAGGCCCACTAGGAGCATTTAATACAGGCACTGGGCACAGTTAGTGACACATTACCAGGGACTTACAAGTATATTAATTATGCCAATTTTGTTTAAACCAATTTGACCATATTTTAAGGCAAGAGCACAAGCGATGTAGCCTTGTGTAAAAGTCGTAAATTGCGATGAGTACTAAAGCCAGCCAAAATAAAGTAAGCAAACAGGAGAAGAAAAGGTAAAACATCAGGGGAAAACCACTCCAAGGATTTCAGATGTAACGTGTCCCTCAAGCTGAAAGTGGGGAGAATTACACAACCCCATTGGAGTTCTCATCACCGGGGCAGAAAAACCTGGAGAGGCCATCCACACTGGTGTGGTCAGCTCCAGGACAGTGTTCCACTGTAAAGTATATTCCCTGTAGGGAGATGGATCATTTCAACAGTCTGCAAGTCTTGTCCCCTCATCTGTATTAGCCATTTGATTAGTCTGTGGCTTGTCTGAACCCGGAAGTGAGCACCTCAACTTGTTCAGTAGTCAGACTACTGCAAAGGCTTCCCTTTTTTAAATTCATTCTCTGTTCCCTGGAAAGTAACCTCCTACTGATAAAGGCTACAGGTTGATCTAGGCCCTCTTCATTCACCTGTGTTCCATGCTATGTGAAGTGTTTGTCTGCACTATGAATTCTCTGGAAAAGAGAGGGGCCTTCAGAGCAGGGGTTGCACACATGGCCTGCTTCAGGGTGTCAAAAGCATTCTAACATGCTTCACTCCAATTGCCTGTCTGGGCTAATTCTTAGAAGTAAGCACTTTTAAAGGAGCAACAATGGTGCCATACCCCTTGAGGAAAATTCTGCAGTGTCCGGTGAGGCCAAGGAAGGCTCTCACCTCTCTCTGAGTTTTAAGGGTGTTCCCAACCACAATTGTTTTGATCTTTGCCTGGATAGGCTACACCTTGTCTCCTCCCAATCGGCATCCAAAGTAGACCATTGAAACCTACCCTATCTGGCACTTACCAGCCTTGATAGGCCTGCCCTCTGTAGAGCCTAACACAATGTACTGAGGTGGCAAAAGTGGTCCTCTCAGCTAGAACTGAAGACCGCAATGTCATCTAGTTAGGCGGCACTGAAGTTTCTCAATCCAGCAAGGACTTGGTTGACCAACCTCTGTGCAAGTAGCAGGGGCATGCTTCAACGAAAGGGCATTACCCAGAATGGGAAGTGTTTTTCTGGGATAGAGAATGCATACCTCTTCTTGGCCCCTCGATCGAACCAATCTGCCAGTACCCAGTCATCAATTTAAAGTAGCTGAGGAGATTAGCTCCTCCCAACTGATCTTTGAGCTCATAAGTCTGGGGGATGGGGTGTTCATTAGTCTTGGTGATGGCATTGAGCTCACAGTAATCCATGCACACACGCTAAGTTCTGGGGTGGTACCTGAAGGGGCAGCCTTGGGAACCAATACCACTGGAATAGACCGATGACTATTTCAGGGCTCAATGACCACTAACTCCAGCATTAAGGACATTTTGTAAAAAAGTACACAGGGCCCTGAGGCGTGCAAGATGATCTTCTTTTTTTAAGTTGTACCATGTACAGAAACGTCCCACCTGAAGGTACTCTTCCAGCAACTGACCCCATAGAGTTCTGGAGCTCACACGCTCCTGTCACGCCAACATTCTAGCACACAGAAAGCTCTAGGATAGAACAAACACAACTAAGACCAAGAACAGCAGGCCACATACCAGATACCACACACCTTCCCCCAACACCTTAGCGAAAACATAAAGAAATAACAAAGACTACTTAGGCTTAAACAAAGTCACGCAGTGAATCAGGGGCTTTACAGACACAAGAACTCCTGCGCAAAGATGATAGAACCTCAGGGCGCACCACCGGAGCGTCCAGTTCAGTCTGAACACTAGGACGCACAACAGCAATCCTGCTAAGGTTCCATATACAGCCATCATCAAGTTTGACTGCATTCTGGAACGACTTTGTCACCCTGAAAGGAGAAGAGTACCTAGAGACACCAGACATCTGTGGATATTGCACTCTCACACTGCCACCCACGTGAATGTCAGTGTGTCAAACAGCATGTCTTATGTCAAAGTTCCCTTTCCTTTTGATGGCTTTCAGATCTTGCGCCACCCACCCAGGGACAACCTCAGAATCCCCAACACCCACACCAACCTTCCTCATCCAAGACTGAAACATGTGTGTGTCAAGACTATGCCCACTGAATAATTCAAATGGTATTCAACCTGTAGTTGAGTGAGGAGGTAGGCAGTACACCCTCACCCTTACCAAAATCTCTGACTTGCAGTCCTTGCCCTGAGCTTTAGCAAGTTGGGTAGACTTCTTTAGCACACTGTTAAACATCTCCACCATGCTATTAGTTTCGGGATGATAGAGGACACAACGCTTGCGCTTAATACCTCTCTTCAACAAAAATTCCTCAGTTTCTCTTGAGATTAATTGAACACCATTGTCTGTTGAGAGGCATTCAGGGAGTCCTTCTCTGCCAAAGATGTCAGCTAAAAACGTCTGGAAACTCTGGTCTCAATACCCTGAGTGACCTGGACTTCAGTCCACCTCAAGTACATGTCCATCAGAATGAGAACATAAGATTTACCAGATTTGCTGGTCACTGACCCCAAGATATCTAAGGCCACCTCCTGCCAACTGCGAGTGGGAGCATCACGTATGACCATTGGTTGGACTCTTGTCTTATACACTTTGTCATAATCATTGCACTCCATGCAGTCCCTTACTACAAGAATGTCCATCCTCGGCCACCAGAAGTGCAAACAAATTCTTTCCTTATTCTTAGATATGCCTTGGTGGCTCTGATGAGCCAATTAAAAAGTTATCATTCTAACCTGTGATGGGGAAACAAGTTTGGTGCCCCTCCAAAGTAAGCCCCCACCTACGGATAGCCCATCCCGTACATTCCAGAATTTGCAAACTTCCACACTCAAAGTCCTTATGCCTCACCAACCTTCAGTCAACATCCTGCACATTTCATAGACCACGCATCGGTCTTTATCACATCCCTCTATTCCTCTTCACTCACCACTTCCTCTGTAACCCCACATACTTTGTAGCTATCGTCTTCCCACAAATCACATGGGTTATCAGATACACAACCAGTTTGACTAGTAACCAGGAGAAAAAGACAGTAAGCGACTTTGTTTTCTGCACCTGGTATATCATTTACAACAAAGTCATAGTCCAGAAGAGCACCCACCCACCAACAAATTCTGGAGGAGACAGCATCAAAAACACCAAAAAATACTGGAGGAATCAGCATCCAGACATTTCACAGTCCTTCAAAGGTTGTGGTCAAATTGAACCAGAAAAGAGTTTCCCCATAGAATTTTTTTAAACTTCCTGATGGCCCAAAGGACGCACAACGCCTCTTTCTCAATCACTGAATACTGAACCTCGGGACCTACCAGTGTCCTAGATAAAAACTTGATAGTCACCTCCTTGTCTTCTTTCACTTGCTTGAGTACTGCTCCCAACCCCTTGGAACTAGTGTCCATAATCAAAATGGAGCAGGCAGAGGTATCAAAGCTTTGAAGAGAGGCTGCATAACTAAGGGGCTTCTTAATATCTACAAATTCAGTTTGGCACTGAGGAGTCCAAAGGAACGTCACCCATTTCTTCAAGAGAGCCCTCAATGTAAAAGTGCGTTAGGCAAAATGAGGAATACACTTGTTGTAGTACTCGGTCATCCCCAAAAAGGTGACCAAATCATCTGTAGACTGAGGCACTGGAAGGTCTTCAATAGTTTTCACCAGGTTATCCCTAGGCTTAACCCCTTTCTTAGTCAACTTGTGACCCAGGTATTCAATTTCCGAAAGGTTAAACTTGCACTTACTTTCCTGCGATAGAGGACATGGGCACAGACCAACCGGAGCAAGCGGAAAGAAATAGGTGCTGTTTAAAAGAATGCACGGCGCGCGAGCAGGCCTCGAGAAGTAGCGCTTGCCAACCTGCTTTATTTTAAATTAAGCAACTTAAGTCAGGTAGAATTCCAGCTGGAGGAGCATCGCAGGGTAGCGCAAACAGTACCTTATAAGGTCCACAAGCATGTTGGAACTTTTCTGGGTTTAGTAAGTTTCCCAGCAGGAAGCGGTTTCACCCATCATAGCAGACGTAAGGGTCCAAAGCTTGCCAGCTTGTCATCAGTGTAAAGAAGTACACAGTCCCTGAGGTGTGCGAGATGATCTTCTTCATTTAAGTTGCACCATGTACAGAAACGCCCCATCCACAGGGCCCTCTTCTAGCAACTGACACCGTAGAGTTCTGGAGCTCACACGCTCCTGTAACTCCAATATTCTAGCACACAGAAAACTCTAGGATAGAACGAACACAACTAAGACCCAGCAACAGCAGGCCACATACCAGATACCACACACTTCCTCCTTCATACTGGCTCTAACTTTGTCTGATACCCAGTAGATGTTACTCTCCATAGGTATACTGTCCCCATTGTCAATATCATGGGTACAACATGTAGTGAGTCCTGGAGTAAGGGAAAACAAACAAGCAAACTGCCCCACCTACTGGCAGCTGTACCTCTGTTGCTCTAGGGTCATGGCAGGGGAGAGACTGACACACTCCATTGACCCATCCTGCTACTTGAAAGAAAGACAGTCAGGTAGAGGTTCACTCTCCTCCTCCACTCCATCCGACGTGAACAGGAGCATGGTTTCTTTGGATCTCTCAAAGTAGGGTTTGAGGCGATTGACATGCAAACCCCTTAAAGCATTCTTGGGATACCTGCTGTGGTTTTTTGATGGAAACTTGCATGCATTTAACCTGCATGCCCTTACAACGTAGTCACTACCCTGACTGCAATGTTAGCACATGTTACTTTACCACGCAAGTCATTACAATGACTTGCTTTAGGGAGCGCTGGACTTTGGAGTAGTATAAATTACTATTCCAACTCCAGTCTATGCAAGAGTAGGGAAGGTATTGGATT
This sequence comes from Lissotriton helveticus, assembly GCF_964261635.1. Taxonomy (NCBI): domain Eukaryota; kingdom Metazoa; phylum Chordata; class Amphibia; order Caudata; family Salamandridae; genus Lissotriton; species Lissotriton helveticus. The sequence continues at coordinate 1,704,450,937 of NC_136063.1, read as the reverse complement.
TGAAACTCCAACACAAGTCCAACAACGCACCCAGTGAAAATAGCAAACCACAGTAAGGAAGGGTGCTGGTGGGAACCGAAGACGCGCAAGAACCCGAATCAAGTCAAGCACCTCCTACTTTCAGTAACGTGGGACGGTTTAAAACTGGCAGGCCATCCTTAATGGAAAAGGATGCCGCACACACATAATAATGTCAAGCTTCATAATTGACATCCTCTCCCCACCCTGGTAAGATGGTGCTACCAGGGCAGATTCAACCTTTCTAAAACTTGGCGGGAGGGATAGAGTTTTTCCATAAAACTACAGCACAGAATAGGGATCCAGCTACATTAAAAATACCTTGGGTTCCTCAGTTATCACCTTTATTCGTGAGGGCACTAGGTATGCTAAAAAACAATCTAATGATAGGTATCACAGAGTACAATGACTCAAGCCCGTCCTCATCTTGCCAACATGTTTCTGCCCTCAATAATTAGCCTAATAGGTCTGGGGCATTCCTCAGGGCTAGTGGATCCCTAATGTATAGGACTAGGTATCCAAAGGACCCTAGGTATTAATGTAATTGAAACACCTAGTACACTTTCCCTACTGTTGCACTCTCTGGAGTGGGAATAGAAATTTTAATTATTTCGCTATCCAACACTTTCTCTACTGTTGCACTCTCTGGAGTGGGAATAGTAATTTTAACCCCAACACTATCCAACACTTTCCCTACTGTTGCACTCTCTTGTTGTGTGGCATTTTAGACTTCGAGTGAATTTTCATGATTCATGCCCTTTTATAGGTACAATTCAGATTGCCCTAATATAGGCAGAGAAATAAATCCCTTATTTAGACATAACCCATGCAGACCAAATACAGGCATGGCTACATCCACCCGTACCAAACGTCACCACGATTTCTTGGAAAATCAGCTTAAGCAATCAGGGACCTTCCCTTGCTTGAATATTGATTTGTCCAAGAACTCATGTACTTTGCAAAGAACTACTATTCCCTAGGGGTTCTTGCCTTGCGTTATTATGCCCGACTTTACATCAAACTAGACACCTTCAAGGAATAAATAAGCCTTCACTTGCTCTAGCAAGACACAGTGGTTCGGAGCAGTTCGACTATCTACTTGCCCGACGCAGCTCGCACCAGCAAGTGCCGAAGGAAGCCGACCCTCCAGCTGACGCACTGATTGAGAGGCTGCATTTCTCTCTGCAAGAATCTAGCGCTAGTGTTTCCAAGCACCCCTTGCGGGGTGTTGGGAAATCGATTCCTTGGTCTGAGATACCATACCTCCTTCATTCTAAACTAAGGTATGGAGCTGATTAGAACCTAGAGAAATCTTGGATAGATTCTTGGCAAAGAAAACTTAACCTATGCTTCACAATACTTACTTCTTCCCGCGTACTAGACTTAGGTTAAGTATGTTATGTTATGTTATGTTATTTTATTATATATAGCGCACAGATGCCGCAGCCAAGAGGCGTCCCGGCGCTTTTTGGAGATGAAGCACACAACACAACAGAGAAAAACCAGGTTGCACTAAAGCTAAGCAGAGGAGAATAAATGAGTTTTTAATAGTTTCCTAAACTGAAATAGATCAGGGATGGAACGAAGTGATGCAGGCAAGGAATTCCATAGTGTTGCCGCCATCACCGAAAAGGAACGTCCACCCATTCTGGACTTTTTAAAGCGTGGAATAATGACTAAGTTAGACCCTGCAGACCGAAGGGCTCTTGAGGGGACATAGTGGAGAATAGTCTGGGTGAGAATAGGAGGGGAGGCCAAATTAAGAATTTTAAAAGTAAGGCACAAAGCCTTAAACTTAATTCTTTGGCCTACTGGGAGCCAGTGGAGATCGTGGATAGTGCGGCGAGCAGAGACAAATTTAGGAAGGCCGACCAGCATCCTGGCCGCCGCGTTTTGTACCCGCTGAAGGCGGGCTAGCTCCGCTTGATTCACACCCAGAAACAAGGAGCTAGCATAGTCCAATCTGGTCAACAACAGAGCTTGGACTATAATCTGCCTGGTGTCCGCGTCAAAGAATTTGAAAATAGGCCGTAGGCACTGTAGAGCGCCAAAACAAGTTCCAGCGACACGCTTGATGTGAGGAATAAAGGACAGTTTATCATCAAGCCATACGCCCAGATTTCTGACTTCGGCTACAGGAGTGGGAGCAAGACCCAGTTCAGAAGGCCACCATTGGTCTCCCCAGAGCCCGCTGTCTCTACCGAAGATAATGACCTCCGTCTTGGTGGCGTTAAGTTGTAGACGATTATTCGCCATCCATCCGGCCACAGCTTTGAGGGCTGCCTGAAAGGTAGGGGCGTTCATGCTGGAATCGCCATTAAGTGACACAGCCAACTGTGTGTCATCGGCGTATGACACCATTGTGAGACCAAAACTGGCAGCTACCTGCGCCAGCGGTGCAACATACAAATTAAAAAGGGTGGGGCTGAGAGCCGAACCCTGTGGGACTCCCTGCAGAATGGGGCGTGGGGCAGAAATATAGGGAGGTGTAGAAACTTTAAAGGTTCGATCCGTGAGAAATGATCGAAACCATTCAAGTGCTTGTTCTCCAACTCCTGCCTCCACGAGGCGATGTAAAAGGATCTGGTGAGAGACCGTGTCGAAGGCGGCACTTAGATCCAATAGGATCAGTGCCGCCGTCTGACCTTGGTCTAATATTTTTCTGATGTGTTCCACCACAGCCAAGAGGGCAGTCTCGGTACTATGGCCGGTACGAAATCCATTCTGGGAGTTGTCCAGTATGTTTGCTTCTTGCAGGTGGGAGGATAAGATCCTTTTGGCGTGAGCTTCGGCTATTTTAGCCATCCAAGGGAGGAGGGAAATAGGTCGGTAATGCTCTGATTTGGCAGGGTCAAGAGAAGGTTTTTTAAGGATTGGTATAATAGTAGCCTGCTTCCAAGCAGTAGGAACACTACCAGTTCTAAAAGATAGATCAATCAAGCTCTGCATCGCCGGGTAACAGCAGTCGGCGAAATCGCGGAATTGCATGGGTCTCATAGGGTCATCCGGAGACCCAGATTTAACTTTGATTGTCAGAGTTATAAACTCCTCTTGAGTGGGACCTGGAATGGCTAGCAGGGATTTAGAGACCGGAGGGGCACTATTAATTTCCCTGACAAAAGGCAGAGCAAACGACCTGTATATGGCCTCCACTTTTTCGACGAAGAACGAAGCCAAATCTTCGCAATGTGTCATAGAAGCAATGAACGTGGAGGCAGTTCGTTTATTAGTGAGGTCATTGGGGTAGGCGTATTTTAGAAGCACCAGTTGAGCATTTTTAGCCATTGTTATTTATGTATGTATTTATATGTGGTTTAGAAAACATACAATGCTCTTACAGTATTATTTTTTAATATTGTTCTCGCTGTACGCATTATACTTTGCAGTCTGCATTACGATTGTAGCAGTTTACTTTACTTGCATGAGAAAGAAGACTGTTCAATAAAACCTTTTTATTGAAAACACCCTTCTCTTTATTTCACAGCACCTCTGTAGAAACGAAGCATGCACGAGTGACTGAGTGAAATACTTATCTATTGTTTCCATGACTCTAGAGATATATTTCTTATTCTTGGGAAACAAAGTTGTCATGTTTATGCGGTTGTCAGAAACGGATCCCTTCTTGTGAATTCGAGAAAGTTTCTAGTGACCTCTGAGCTAGCTGGCACTCACTATTAAGTTTAATATATTCGATAGAGATCTAGTTGACCTCAGTCCTACGTCTAATCTATAGGATATATTATTCCAATGCACAGAGCCTATTAGGAATATAGGAACTACACTACACTCTGGAGTGGGAATCGTAATTTTAACCCCTACGCTATACTACAATTTCCCTACTGTTGCACTCACAGGAGTGGGAATAGTCATTTTGACCCCTTCTCTATCCAACACTTTCCCTACAGTTACACCCTCCTGAGTGGGAATAGTAATTTTGACCCCTACGCTATCCAACATTTTCCCAACTGTTGCACTCTCTGGAGTGGGAATAGTAATGTTTACCCTTACGCTATCCAACACTTTCCCTACTGTTTCACTTTCTGGAGTGGGAATAGTAATTTTAATCCCTCCGCTATCCAATATTTTCTCTACTGTTTTTGTTAATATAGTGTATAATTTATTTTAAAAAGATAAAATATTTAGTAATTTTTTAATTTGTTATACATATTTTTTATACTTTTATTTATATTATTGTTGTATGTGTATATATGCTTTTATAATTTATAAAATGATTTTTAGCAATTTATAAGTTACTAAAATAATTATTTATGCATAATATTAAGTATATATATTATATTTTACATGTATATGTTTAATTCATTTTTACATTGTATGTATCAGTTATAATATTGAAACAGTTCCAAATATTTTTAACTATGTTTCTTTTAATTATATGTATTATTTACTTTATTATACATTATTTTTTTTTTAAGATTAAAAAAAATGATCTTTTTAACAACAATATTTTGACAACAATATTCTTTTTCTCAATATTTGTGACTTACCATAATGTAGATAGGGCTTCGATATTCTGGACATCGATATTCTTGTGTTGATATTTCTGTAGCTCGATATTCGGCTGTTGATATTCTGTCAGTGATCCCATTGAAAGGCCTTTACTAGGTTAGCGCCAGTCCCTGAAGGGCCCCTTCTATGACAGGCTACCTATGCACATATACTTAGAAGAGTTAGATTGAGGTCTCACATGCTTACCCTGTACATATGATCAAATGTGTGTGTGCGCCTGTTCACGTTCCACTAACCCAAAGTCTCTTAACCTAGTTGTGCCACAGCCGACATTTTCTTTAAAGACACACACTGATAGTTAGCACTCCCAACCCTTTATTACAGTGCACGAGGTAGGGAAAATCACTCATGGCAGAAGTCCATAGCCCAGGTTGTTCAAATAATTAAAATATCCAAAGGGGTAACAGAACTCATTTCTCATGGAGGTCCATAAAAGTGAATGTCATAATGACATTTTGTTCAGTGGGATAAAACTCCCAGGTCTATCCAATCACATACTTTCATATTTCAGCTGAATAGGGCCAAATTACATTTTCTTAATATTTAATTGTCCCTGTGACAATTTGAGTAGGTCACAGAGGGCAGCACATGAAATGACACCCTGTTCAGGGTATGTGCTACTGTCAAATACCTACTCCAATCCTGGTCAGATGAGGAGAACTTTTGAGAAGCTGACTCTTGGGAATGGAATAGCAATGTGTTTTGGTAGGTTAGAGAGTAATTTTGTAAAATGTGCACTCACACACTGTTTATATACCAGGGTGTACAACCATGGTGGGAGTAGAAAATATACCAGGGATGGAAACTACTTAGTAGCAATGGGTTAAGGAACTTGGCAGATCCTATATGATATTAGTTTATCATACACTCACAGTAAAATAGGCATAGCAACATTCCCCAAGTTCAGTACCTTGACTTGGCATGAGATATTGTTTAGATTCTTTCCTTGTCAGAAAGTGGGACTTGGTGCAGGAGAGGGGCTGACTCTTATTGGGGTATGGTCTACAGAAGTGTATAACAGCATTACCATCTATAGACTACCTTTTTCCTTAAGTAATGAAACAGCGCTTCTTGGATAGACTCAATGGAGGTACATTGGTAGACCCCAAAAAGAGTCAGTCTGGGATGAATCCTTTATAAGAACTGACACATCCAAGGCCTCAGTCCCATGATAAACGTAACACTTTTGTGTAAGTTTATAATTGTTTGCTATTCACAAAGGTATTCTGCAAGTAGTAAAGTGGTATCTTAACAACTGTGGAGTCTCCACACATAAAGGACAGTCCCATTTTTTTATGTTCGGAGACTCCAAAGTCATAAAGATACCATTGAGAATAGCAAACTATCATAAGCTTACACCGAAGTGTAAGTTTACCTTTGTGAATCAGGCCTTCCTGCTATTAAGTGAAAAGGCATGGAACTGGCAGAATGTGTTGTTGACCTTGGGGCATAGGTATGAAAATCCGTATTTGCGATTCTCAAATAGCGATTTTTTGAGAATCGGTATTTGAGAATTGCAAAACGGGATTTATTTAAAAATTCCCAATTTTTTGCGATTTGTTAGTGTTCCTTAATTGCGATTAGCAAATTGCAAAATCGCAATTAAGGAATACCTTCCCATTCATGCCTAGAGGCCAGAAGTAATTCTCAATTTGCGATTCACAAATTTGAGAATCGCAAATTGAGAATAATTTCAAGGGTGCATGGGTGTCATAAGGACAACCTGGTGCACCCCTGAAATGAACATGTGTGCGCATATGGTGCAAATACATACCCTAAGGGCATGTATGTGCGCCACATGGCACCTTGAAAAATGCAAAAAAGTGCATTTTTGAAAGAAATCGCAAATTACCACTAACTTGATGTTGGTGGTAATTTGCGTTTTCTTAAGGAGAAATCGCACAACTTGGGTGCTTGTTACATAGCATTTAAGGAATCGCAATTTGCGATTCCTTAAATGTTTACACAAAATTAAGGAATCGCAAAATTAGCGATTCCTTAAAAATGCGATGCGAAAAAGGCTCATACATCGGGTTTTGCAATTTCTTATTCGCAAACGCTGTTTTGTTTCATACATATGCCCCAAAATCTCTTCCAGGGTGAAGGTGAGCCAGTGAATGTGATAAACCCCATCTCAGTCATTTTTACCTGCATCTTCCTACCACGAAAGAGATTAAGGGCCTGATTTTGATGTCAGGTGATCAAGTCAGTGACAGGCAGCCAGTGGCGGTCCGACCGCAGACATCCCTTCGGTTCAACTGCTGCATTGCCATGCTGGCATTTGGAACGCTTGGACCCACGGCTGTCTGTTAAAAGACTCCTGCCTCCACCAGTATCAGAGATCCTGAAGGGGCAGCGGTCGAAGCATTGTCCCAGCATGGTGGCAGTGCCACGGCTGGTGGGATTACAATATTCCTTTCCGACAGCCTTTTAAGGGTGGGAAAACTTCCATGAAAAGGTTGTCAGAAAGGGATATTGGGGTCCCCAAACAGGGCTCCCGTCTGTTGTGGGCCACTGAAACGTGGCCCTGGTTGCATATGCAGTGCCCACATCTCACCTCCATGTATTGTGTACCATGCATGACATTGTGCATGGCATACAGTACACAGTCTTGTTTCTGTTGAACAGATGAAGGTTTTTAAAGAAAATGTTGAGTAAAGTAATACAAGTATTAAAAAAAAAACTATTGTCACATTCTGTTTACCTAAGAAGAAGCTCACAGTCAAATAGACTATCTAGATTAGATGAGTTTCCATCCTAATAGCTGTTCTCTGTCACTTGTGAAAGAGGTCAAAACTATTTTGTGACCAGTTTGCAATTATCATAAGATGTAGGATTCAAAAAGAGGCAGATTAAAGAGTAATAATGAACAGAGAAAGGGAGTGAGGTATAACAAAAGATAGAGAAAGGGGTAGTGTAATGTTAATAATGATAGGCTAAAGGCTACAAACAGTCAGAGTGTGAGATATGGCCTGGTAGAGTGACATAGCTGTTTCAGACAAAGGAACACAGTGCCAAAAATATAGAGCTGATAACGAGATTGCAATCATGTCATCTGTGCTTTAGCAATATGAAGTTCAAGGTTTCCTCTCAGTCAACATATTCGATATGAATCAATCAGACATTAAGTGAAAACCATTTTTTATCAATTGGTCTCTTTCCTAGTAGATCATTTACTAGCCTTTTTACTTTTACCAATTTTAAGTTGTACAATATCTTTCCACATTGCTATGGACATTTACATAACATTCCTGTACTTCTTTGTTTATCTTACATCATACTTCTAATAATCACATTTTATTGTGCACAAATAGATGAATGGTTGGCTTCCAGGATGATTGGGTGCAGGCCACAGCACAGTGGGGATTAGCCACCCAGGTCGTTAGGTGAAGGACCTGACCACTAGTCAGAACTTGTGGCAAACTGCCACTGCACACAGCCAAAGGCTCTGCAAGCTGATGGGCTGGTTGCCCGGCATTAGGTTAACCGATGATATGCATGGCTCCTGGACATGTGCAGCATGATGTGGCTGCTGGGCAGTTGAGCATAGTGCCTGGCACAAGTCAGGCCATATATTCGCACAGCGCTGTAAATGACTAAAGATCATGTGATATATAGGCTTGCCTCCCATTAGGGTGGTTGAGCGTAGGTCCTCGATTGCGGTCAGCCTCGTTGCTCACAGTCTCTATCTCTGTGAGGTGGGGAGTGGCTGCCAAGACCCTTTTTCAAAAGGTACAGCCATACTCTATGAACTCTCGCCAATCCTTACTATTCATGGCCTCTGAACATGTGGCACAGAGGTTGGCTACTTCGTGGGGGCATGGACACAGGACCTGGCCACTGGCCAGGACTTGTGTTCAGTGTCTGTCAATTTGGTCTTTGGAGGGGTGTTTTCATGAGTGCCACGTCAGCTTTAGGACTTGTTTCTGCCACACATCAGGTCCTCTAGCTATCAACTGTTATGCATAGCAAGAGGACCTGCACAACCTGTGTTAGCTCTCTAGATTATTGAATGCATGGCTTGGCCTTTTTCCATGCCCTGCAGCAATACATAGGGTGTACAGCAGTAGAATGAGTTGGTTGCCAGGGAATTGGAATGCAGGGTACGGCAACAAAAAATAGATGGTGGCTGCTCATTAGAGCACTGAGCATAGAGTCTGTACCAGTCAATTGACTGCAGGGTCTGGCTACAGTATAAAGATAGGTTGGCTGCTCACCAGAGCATTGAGTACCGGCCTGACCGCTGGTTAGGCTTCTAAACAACTAACCTCCACACAGCATCTGCCCTCTGGCCATTCAAATCTGGCTACCTTTTACATTAGGGGCATGACCTTGATTAAGGCCGAGTTGTGCATCCTATTGTGCATGGCTATGGTCAGGTGCAGCTCTGTGCAGTGTAAGTTGGTTGGTTGGTGGGTTGGGCACAGCCTCACATCAAGCTGTATGCTGGTATTTGAACATAATATTGGATCATTAATATCGAACTACAGAAATATTGAGCTTTTAATATCGCAACATATTAATATTGCGATGGAGTAATAACATGGACGTAAAATATCAAAGTTAAGGTAAGTAATATCGTTTGTAAGGATATCTGTGCTTTTAATATCGTTTGAAATTATAATGTAAAAAATACCGTTTTGAATTATTTAAATGCGTTTCAGTTAATATTTGAATTATAAATGTTATATATTGTTTGTATAATTGTTAATATTTTAAAATATAGTTTTTAATTTTAAGTTATCTTTAGTTTTCAATTTAATTGTTAATAGTAATTTATAGTGCCAACGCATGTTGTGATGTTTGCAGGGGTACAGGGAGGGAAGTTAATTAAGTGTAAATAATTCATAAGTATTTTTAATTAATATTAATTATTTAGTTGATAAATTATTCTATAAGTTGTGTAATTAATATAATGTTGTAAGTGATATTTTAGGTGTGGGTTTTTTTATTTGTAGGGGAATCGGGTGGGAAGTTAATTAAGTAATAATGTAATAGTTATTTATTAACTATACATTATTAATTAGTTGATTGATAATAAGGTATGTAAATTGTGTAACTAATATATGTATTTAGTTATATTTTGGGTGTGTTTTATTGCGTTTGTAGGAGTATAGGCTGTGAAGGTAATTAAGTATTAATTGAATATTTTCAATTATTTAATTGATAATGTATTAAGTAAGTTGTGTAATTACTTTTTTATGTTATTTTTAGGTGTGGGTTGTTAAGTTTGTAGTGGTATAGGGTAGAACGTTAATCAGGTATAAATCAATAATCAATTCATTGTTAATTAGATATTCAATTAATTAATAATGATGTACATTGTTTAATAATTATATTTTGTATTCGTAGGGCAAAAGGAAGGGAAGCTATTCAATTATAATTAATACATAATGACTCATGTATTAATAATTATTTTATATATTACTTAATATGTTGTGCTATCTTTTTTTGTTTTAATTATATTTTGATTGTGTGCTGCTATGTTTGTGGGAGTATAATGTGTGTTTTTGATCAAACGATCAATTGATACAAAGAAAAAATGAAATTAATTATTAAAATGTAAAAAAACAAAATTGTAAAAAAAAAATGCATGTGTATAAATAATATATTAATAGTTTAATATTTTTGGCCAATTAGTAGAGTTATTGAAATATGGAATATGTTTGAAGTGAACTGCTTTTTCTACTGTTGCAAAGACTGGAGGGGCAATATTAATTTCACCCATCTGTTTTCCAACGCTTTCCATACTGTTGCACAGACTGGAGTGGGAATAGTAAATGTTACCCCTCCGAAGTCCAACGTTTCCCTTACTGTTGCAAATACTGGATTGTGAATAGTAAATTGTACCCCTTTGGCATCCAGTGCTTTCCCTACTGTTGCAGCCTGGAGACGGAATAGTAAGCTGTACCTCCCTGGAATCCAACGCTTTCACTACTGTTGCACAAACAGCGGCAGAAATAGTATTTCTAGTTATTTAGAGTCTACTATATTTTTATTACTGTTTAAGTATATGTAACAATATTATTTATTTATTTTGTTAACATTTGTATTATCCATTTATATATGTGTAACATTTTCATTTTTTAAATGAATATTTTTAGCAAAGTAATTTTTTCTGTTTTTATTTGTTCTGAGTTGTATTTTCTTAAATGTTTTATCTGTTTATATATGTGTAATATATATATATATATATATATATATATATATATATATATATATATATATATATGTGTGTGTGTGTGTGTGTATATTGGTAAATTAAAAACAATACACAAAAAGATTAATATAATGTAAATATATAATATTAGCAGTTTGTTATAGCTATGTATATATAAACATACACACACATGTAGTTATGTGTGCATGTTTACATAAGTATATATTTATTTGATAAATTAAATGTTACTTACATTTATATAATATGCATTATATTATAGTTATGTATCAAAATAGTTACATTTTACTATTTTAAACTGTGTAGTTATTGAAAATGATATGTTTGTCTTATTTTTAACAATATTAGTTCAAGCGATATTTTTAACTCAATATGTTTATACTTACCTTTATGAGTATAGAAAAACAATATTTGTGTCAGTTATATGTTTGTTGCTGATCCTGTAGGCCGGGGCCTGAGGCCAACAACTGATGTATGAAACACAAAACCATGCGAGGAATGAATTCCTTGCTTGGTGGGGGCCGAAAGGAACTCTGGATGGAGTACACCCTCCCATGGGTATATCCTGTGTCACAAAAAGTACTCCCTGTATGACCTAGTTTGCCACAGAGGAATTAATTGGCTAACTAGAACAGTCTATGTATTTTTGGATAGGTGATATGCCCTATGTGAAGTATTAACACCACTGCTGCGTGGGGAAGGAAGCAACTCCTTTTGTTATTTTATTCCCTCATACACCCTAGTGGTGTAATGCTTCATCATTGGGAGACCCTGACACTTAGAAGTCAGGGTGGGCTCAACCATATTTCAGGGATCGCTTAGTGAGATAGTTTTTGGCCAGAGGGATAAAGATTAAAACTCAAAGTCAGACCCCAGTATCCCTTTATTCTTGGGTCTGGCAATGATATTAAAAACGAATTTTAGGGTCTCTCTGGAGATTATGGTCCTAGGACCCTATTGCCAACATGTTTCTGTCTCTTGTTGCCCCATAAAGGGTGCTTGGACTTTCTTCAGGGCGTGACCCCCTGGAAATAAGACAAGTAAGAGAATTTGAGGGTCTTTCTGAAGGTGTTCAGGGAGGGGGCATGTCTGTTGTCTGCCGGTAGCTAGTTCCAAGTATTGGCTGCAATGTGAGAGAAGGATCTTCCACCTGCTTTGGCTCTATGGATGTGTGGGGTTTTGGCCAGTGCGAGGTTGGAAGATCAGATTTTTCTTTTGGGTACGTGGAAGTTGATTCTGTCATTGAGGTATTTAGGTCCGTTGTTTTGTAGGCGTGAGTGAGGATTTTGAAAGTGACTCTTTTCTCCATGGGTAGCCAGTGGAGACTTCGTAGGTGTTGGCTGATGTGTTCTTGTTGGTGGGTGCCGATGACGAGTCTGGCGGCGGTGATCTGTATTGTCTGGAGTTTGCAGTTTAGGGATTGTTGATGCCGGAGTAGATTGCATTTCCATAGTCCAGTCTGCTGGTGATGAGTGCGTGGGTGACTGTCTTCCTTGTCTCAGGGGAGATCCACTTGAAGGTCTTGCGGAGTATGTGCAGGGTGTTGAAGCAGCTGAAGGTGACAGCATTGACCTGTTGGTTCATGGTGAGTGATGAGGCGAGTATGTTGCCCATGTTCTTGGCATGGTCTGAGGGTCTAGGTGGGGTTCCGAGGGCAGTCGCCACCAGGTGCTGTCCCATGCAAAAGGGGTGGTACCAAGAACGAGGACTTCTGTCTTCTCGGCATTGAGCTTCAGGCAGCTGTTCATCTTCCAGACTGAGATGTCTTGCATTCCTTTCTGGAAGTTAAGTTTGGCAGTGCTGAGGTCTTTGGTAAGGGAGAGGTGGGGCTGGGTGTCATCGGCATGGGATACGATATTGAGGCAATGTTGTCCGAAGATGGCTGCTAGGGGGGCCATGTAGATGTTGAAGAGGGTGAGGCTCAGTAATGAACCCTGTGGGACCCCGCAGGTGATTTTCGTGGGGTCGGAGAGGAAGGGTGGGATTCTAATCCTTTGGCTTCTTCTGGTGAGGAATGATCTGATCCAGTCCAGGGCTGTTCCTTGTATGCCTGTGTTGTGTAGTATGGTAACTAGTGTGTGGTGGGAGACGGTGTTGAAGGTCGAGTAGGATGAAGGCTGCAGAGTGGCCTTGGTCCAGGAGGGTGCGGATGTCGTCTGTGGTGGCGAGTCGGGCTGTCTCTGTGCTGTGGTTGCTTCGGAATCCGGATTGTGACGGGTCGAGGATGACGTTCTCTTCAATTAATCGGGTCAGTTTCCTGTTGACTGTTTTCTCTGCAACTTTGGCTGTGAAGGGGAGGAGCAAGATGGGCCGATAGTTCTTGAGGTTGGTGGGGTCAGCTGTGGACTTCTTGAGCAGGGGTCTGACTTCTGCACGCTTCCAGTCATCTGGGAAGGAACCTGTTTTGAAGGTGGACCTGATGGTGCGTTGTAGTTTGGGTGCGATGGTGGCAGCAGCTCTGTGGGAGATGTGAGGGGGGAAGGGGTCGGTGGGGGCCCCCGAGTGGATTCTTTTCATGCTAGAGGCAGTGTCTTTGGGCATGATCGGTGTCCAGTTGTAGATGGTGGGATGGCTGGTGTTTCTGGGGGGGTGTGGGGCTGTCTGTGGTGTCTGGTGGATGGTTGATGAAGTTTTTGTAGAGGTTTTTGATCTTGAGGTGGAAATGGGTTCCAAGTTTGTCGCAGAGGTCTTGGGATGGGGAAATGATTGTGGCTTTGCTGCATGTGTTGGTGAATTGTTGAATGACACTGAACGGTTCCTTGAAGTTGGCCAGGATTTTGTTGTGGATGAAATTCCTCTTGGTGGCTCTGATCTGGTTGTGGTAGTCCGTCATGGCATCCTTGTAGGTGGTGTTGTTTTCGGTTGTCTTGGTGTTTCTCCAGTTCTTCTCCAGGCATCTGCAGGTGCATCTTGCTTCTTGGAGAGCGGTGGTGATCCAGGTGGCTTTCCTGGGGCGTTTTATTATCATACAGGAATGTCCATGGAAGTGTTTTTAACATCTGAACAAAGGAGGGACTGGGGAGGACAATAATTAATGGCGTCCAGTGTACAAGTCCATAAACTAGTAACACAAAGAGGGTAAAAAGTTCCCAGAGAAGAGTGAAGGAGTAGAGGTGTGTGTGCTAGAAAGAGGGGGGAATCCCCTTGTTGGAACTAAAACCCTCACACACCCAGCAAGCTAGGTGTCATGCTTCATCATATGGGTTCTGCTCCTCGTCAGACTGGCGCTGCAATGTCAGACGGGCTCCCGAAACCGGGGCTCTTTATCGGAGATCTTATGTTCCGGCCATATGGTGCATGCGTGTGAGAGGGAGGGGGAGTGTGGTCGTGACGTGAAAAGGTGAAGTTAAAAAAGGTAGGTCAGTCCACAACCTATTTTATTCTTGTGGTAGACTTCCTTGTTTAAAAGGGGTGGGAGGGGAGCTAAATGCCCTGGAGCTATCCTAGCACATTAGCTACTACCCTCTTGTTTGGTCGACATGTTTCTTGCCATGATGGCAATTCTTCAGGACCTCAGTGTATTGTACCACACAGTGAAAAAATAGAATTAAATAAAAAAGTGATAAATAGAAACTTGCAATCTGGTATACAACCTTTTATGGTCGGTAATACCGAAGTGCAGGCCGATTGGTCCTGCTGAAGTTTTATGACCTGTAAAAAATGAAATAAACACAGTTCACAGATGGCAGCTTGAGTGCAATGTTCCTATATGAAGGATTTGCACAAGTTCAATCTATGCACACACACACATAAACAAACCAAAGTGAAGGATTAAAACCAAGCATATAGCATAGTGAGTTGGTAATTGTATCACACAACCAGTAGGTTTGTGCAATAACATATAACAATGATATTTGAAGAAGTCAAAACTGCTGGTTAATGGAAGAAGACTGGGTTAATCATGCTCACTCCAGAAGATTCCCTGAGGTACTTCGCAGTCTGCTTCCGACGGACCGGTTGGAAAAGGTATGGTATCTAATGGGGGAAATGTTAGGCATGATAAGCTGTGATAACATTATCACAGCAGGGACAAGGGTGGGAGTGTGGAGGACCCCACCTAGGGCGAACACCAGGAGGAAGACAGACACCTCGCATCTTGAGCTTCGGTGTGTCCCGGCAGAACCACTGCTCCGTGGCTCAATACGGACTGATCACCAGTGGAAAGCCTGGGGCACAGACAACGCTACAAGGCGCCTGCAACAACCGCGTCGCGTCCCCGCTGGAGGACAGCAGAGAACTGCACCACGGCGGAGCAAGGAAGCCCGGCAACACGCGAACACCCCGGCAGCCCCCCAGCCCCACAGACGGCATCGCGGCCAGGCAACAATTGGCTACCTGGAACCCAAAACTCAGGGGTAGTCGAGAGTTTCTACCGCCCCACTCGCTGGTGACGGGGTATCACACGCTGGTTGGAGCAGATCGAAGTTAAAAATAAAATTAAATTAAAAACCTCACCTACGGCGGCACACAGTGCAAGCCGATGCACCTACCCCCCGGACAGCGTCTCGATCGAGGCGTACAGCAGCTGGTAGCGGAGCATAGGGGAGCGCCAATTATTTATGTAACTAGCCTCAATCAGCCCGGTCAACTACGCTGCTAGAGTGACGTCCCCCTCCACAACCGCGCATGTGCGGTAGCTACGGTGGCCCGAAGCATAGGGCTGTGAGATGAAGGTGGCGGCCATCTTGGAAGGGAGTTTAGCGCATTATTTGGGCGAGGCAAATGAGGAGAACCCACTTAGTGTAGAGTTTCATATCTAGACCTCCCTGGCAGATAGAGAGCCACCCTATGTTTTGTAGTAGTAGAATGTACAGGGGGACAGGGTTTTTTTTGGGGGGGGGACAGTACGAGTGTAATACCACTAGTTGTAAAAATAGGAAACAAGTGATGCAAGGCACACAGTTTGCTAATTAATGAGACGGTGACTCTAACTACCCAAGGATGCCCACGGGACAGAATCGTTTAACCCCAGTGAGTCCAATTGGAGCCGATGGACCCATCTCTGCTCAATCTTGAACAGTGCTTGTTTGGAAATGGCTGGGTGGGATTCCAGAACTAACCATTTGAGGCTGTCAGCAGGATGGTTATTTTGGGAGTAATGCTCGTATAGTTTGGTGTGTGTTTTCAAGCACCTAATGTTGCTCTTGTGCTCCATAATCCTCACTTTGATTTGTCTCATCGTCATCCCTATGTAGTTTTTCCCACAGGGGAAAGTGATCATGTAGATGCATTTGATGCTATTGCAATTTGTGTGCTTGTGAAGCTGCCACAGAAAGGTGTCTGTGATTCTCACCTCCTTAACTTGTAATGTCTGTGGACATACCGCACAACCGCCACAAGGAAAGTAGCCAACCACTGGGGGGAGTCTCCACAATGTACTTTGGTTGTCAGTGGTGTTTTTCTTTGGGCGTGTATGGATGAGGGCATCTTTAAGGTTAGAGGTTCTTTTATAGGCGAACCTGGGGCGTGGGATTTCTAGGCCACCTGTATTCACTATGGACCAATGTTTATTTATGGTTTTCTTCAGAAATGATGAGTTTGGAGTGAAACAGGTAACACATGTTATCTGATCATCTCTGGTTTTGGGATACGACTCTAGTAAGCTAGTAAGGTCCATCGGCTCCAATTGGACTCACTGGGGTTAAACGATTCTGTACCGTGGGCATCCTTGGGTAGTTAGAGTCACCGTCTCATTAATTAGCAAACTGTGTGCCTTGCATCACTTGTTTCCTATTTTTACAACTAGTGGTATTACACTCGTACTGTCCCCCCCCCCCAAAAAAAAAACCCTGTCCCCCTGTACATTCTACTACTACAAAACATAGGGTGGCTCTCTATCTGCCGGGGAGGTCTAGATATGAAACTCTACACTAAGTGGGTTCTCCTCATTTGCCTCGCCCAAATATTGCGCTAAACTCCCTTCCAAGATGGCCACCACATTCATCACACAGCCCTATGCTTCGGGCCACCGTAGCTACCGCACATGCGCGGTTGTGGAGGGGGACGTCACTCTAGCAGCATAGTTGACCGGGCTGATTGAGGCTAGTTACATAAATAATGGCGCGCCCCTATGCTCCGCTACCAGCTGCTGTGTGCCTCGATCGAGACGCTGTCCGGGGGGTAGGTGCATCGGCTTGGACCGTGTGCCGCCGTAGGTGAGGTTTTTAATTTAATTTTATTTTTAACTTCGATCTGCTCCAACCAGCGTGTGATACCCCGTCACCAGCGAGTGGGGCAGTAGAAACTCTCGACTACCCCTGAGTTTTGGGTTCCAGGTAGCCAATTGTTGCCTGGCCGCGATGCCGTCTGTGGGGCTGGTGGGCTGCCGGGGTGTTCGCGTGTTGCCGGGCTTCCTTGCTCTGCCGCGGTGCAGTTCTCTGCTGTCCTCCAGCGGGGACGCGATGCGGTTGTTGCAGGCGCCTTGTAGCGTTGTCTGTGCCCCAGGCTTTCCACCGGTGATCAGTCCGTATTGAGCCACGGAGCAGTGGTTCTGCCGAGACACACCGAAGCTCAAGATGCGAGGTGTCTGGTGGTGTTCGCCCTAGGTGGGGTTCTCCACACTCCCACCCTTATCCCTGCTGTGATAATGTTATCACAGCTTATCATGCCTAAAATGTCCCCCATTAGGTACCATACCTTTTCCAACTGGTCCGTCGGAAGCAGACTGCGAAGTACCTCAGGGAATCTTCTGGGGTGAGCATGATTAACCCAGTCTTCTTCCATTAACCAGCAGTTTTGACTTCTTCAAATATCATTGTTATTTGTTATTGCACAAACCTACTGGTTGTGTGATACAATTACCAACTCACTATGCTATATGCTTGGTTTTAATCCTTCACTTTGGTTTGTTTATGTGTGTGTGTGCATGGATTGAACTTGTGCAAATCCTTCATATAGGAACATTGCACTCAAGCTGCCATCTGTGAACTGTGTTTATTTCATTTTTTACAGGTCATAAAACTTCAGCAGGACCAATCGGCCTGCACTTCGGTATTACCGACCATAAAAGGTTGTATACCAGATTGCAAGTTTCTATTTATCACTTTTTTATTTAATTCTATTTTTTCACTGTGTGGTACAATACACTGAGGTCCTGAAGAATTGCCATCATGGCAAGAAACATGTCGACCAAACAAGAGGGTAGTAGCTAATGTGCTAGGATAGCTCCAGGGCACTTAGCTCCCCTCCCACCCCTTTTAAACAAGGAAGTCTACCACAAGAATAAAATAGGTTGTGGACTGACCTACCTTTTTTAACTTCACCTTTTCACGTCACGACCACACTCCCCCGCCCTCTCACACGCATGCACCATATGGCCGGAACAAAAGATCTCCGATAAAGAGCCCCGGTTTCGGGAGCCCGTCAGAATTGCAGCGCAAGTCTGACGAGGAGCAGAACCCATATGATGAAGCATGACACCTAGCTTGCTGGGTGTGTGAGGGTTTTAGTTCCAACAAGGGGATTCCCCCCTCTTTCTAGCACACACACCTCTACTCCTTCACTCTTCTCGGGGAACTTTGTACCCTCTTTGTGTTACTAGTGTTTTTAACATCGACAGCTTTTATCTTTAGATGTAGTTGTACAAAATATCAGGAGATGAATATGTTGCCATAGAATATGCATAGTCAGGGAATATATATTTATTTCTTGATTTGGAACTCCACAGAGATCCACAAGTGACAAAAAGACTATAAAAAAGTATTGCATAAGTACAATCACAATAACAAATTTAGTATAAAAATAGAAAGTTTTTCAAACATTTTAAAACATAGTTTCACTTTGAGGGAACATAATGAATTACCAAGCATTTTCTAAACAAGATTTATCAATTTTTTTTAAAAAGGATTTCAAAAATTGTAGAGTGTGTAGCAGAGCAACAAAAATAGCATGATCAAGATCAAAATATGCGACAGACCCCGAGTTCTAAACAAAATGACAAATTTGGTTTTGTGTTTTTTTCAACAGAAGTATAAATACCAAATTTGTATTTAACCATGTGCAAACAACATTGAAATGAGGTAATATTTCTTAAAGAGCATTTGTTTAAATGCTCGTAAATACTTATTTGTGTTTAGAACCTACAGATAGTTGGCACTACCTTTCTAGGAGTTAAGAATATTACGTTGCATTTTAATGTCACGTAAATGTATGACCAATCAGGAAAATAATGAATAGTGCACCACTGGTTTATTTCTCTGTTTTGCACTGCTATAAACATCCTCCATACCAATTACTCATTCAAAAGTGACTAATACTACATGCAGTAATGAGATTGTAACTTCACTAACCATTTAAGTCCCTGGTTTCCTGCCAAACTATATAAATCTCCATATTGGGAATAAAGTGGGCCTGTTTCTCAAAACATTCGTAAATCTTCACCTTGCGGTTGACAACCTCGCATGGTCGCAGATATATGACTTTATAATGCACAATATTATTTTGTTACGCAGGAAATGCTGTGCCAATCGCAGTTTATCAGGCTCAATCCTGGAAAATGTTAGCAAATTCTTTTTTTACGTGCGAGAATGTAAATATGTTCATGAATATACACATTGCTTATGAAAACAAAAGAACAAATGCAACCTTGTTAAAGTTTTTCTTTTTTTTCTCCATGGGGATGAGTTTTTCTTTATAGAGAACCATGTCTCTTCTACCTTCACCATTTTTTAGCAGATTCCCCTTTCACTTCTTTCCTTGAAAAGCAGTTTACCCTCTTGTCAGTAGTAGATCGCCAACCATTACCATTGCAGGAAAAATTAGGAGAAGAGTTGGTTAATACTCCTAACGTTTTATGTATGTGGATACTCAAATACACTAGTGGGCCATATGTATCAAGGTACCATTTAGCGATTCTGTAATAGCGATTTTTAAGAAATCGCTATTTCAGAATCGCTAATTGTTATGTATCAAGAAAATCGCAATTTTTTAGCGATTTCTTGATATTCCTTAATTGCGAATTCGCAAATTGCAAATTCGCAATTAAGGAATACTTTCCCATTCATTTCTATGGGCCAGGAGGCCCATAGGAAGGAATGGGAATTTATTCTCAATTTTCGATTCGCAATTTGCTAATCGCAAATTGAGAATAATTTCAAGGGTGCAGGGGTGTCCAAAGGACACCCTGCTGCACCCCTGTAATAAGCATGGGTGCACATGTGGTGCACATACATGCCCTAAGGGCATGTATGTGCGTCACATGGCACTTTAAAAAATGCAAAAATGGGCATTTTTCAAGAAATTTGCAAATTACCACCAACGTGAAGTTGGTGGTAATTTGCGATTCCTTAGGGACAATTAGCAATTTTTTTTAGCTTCATACATTGCATTTAAGGAATCGCAAAATTTGCATTCCTTAAATGCAATTGCAAAAGAAGGAATCGCAAATTTTGTGATTCCTTATTTTGCACCGGATTTTCATTCATACATCCTATTTAGCAAATTCGCATTCGCAAAGGCCTAAATTCGGCGAATTTCGGCCTTTGCGAATGCAAATTTCTATGATACATATGGCCCGAGTACCTTCCTGTCGACCTCCACACATCAAACCTCAGTGTAAGCACATATAATTTCAAGAGCTAACCCAATTTGATCAATCTCAAAGCCAGGATTGCACAGGTTAATGAACTCACTGCGTGTGCAAGTCAAAATTACTCTTGAAAATAGCATTGTAAATGATACCTTGATAGTGGCCAGGCCTGATAATAGAAATACGCTATGCTGGAATCAAATAACATACACTGATATTGGTGAAAACAGTACTGTGTAAAGAAGCATATCTGATCCCAGGCACCTTCCACAACAACAAGCAACTAAGGGGCATATTATCAAGGGGGTTTATCTCCGCTTTTTTGGCTTTAAAAGCCAAGAAAGCGGAGATAAAATTATCTCCCTATTACCTAGCTGTCGCCAACACCAGTTAGTGACAGCTAGTAGGAGATAGCGACCATCTTGGGCCCCACTTTGCATGTCAGTGATATTTATCACTAATGACATGCAAAGTGGGCGTGCCAAGATGTTAGCGACTGGAAACAGTCGCTAACATCGCTATCTCCTATTACCAACTTTTGGAGATATTCGCGCTAAGCGCGAATATCTCCAAAAACTAACACCTGCCCTGAGGAGTTCTTAGCCATGTTATCCAATGGGAGGTGGATAACATGGCTAAGAGCATTAGCTCGGTAATGCATGAATATCGCTGACTTTTTAGCGATATTCATGCATTGCGGCCGTTTTTTATCGCATTTGCGATAAACCTTGATAATAGCAAGGTTTATCTGCGATAATTTCTGACGATGCTTAGCGTTAAAAAATTCGTTGCTAAGCATCGTTAGCGATAAATATCGCTTAATGTTGGTAATATGCCCCTAAATTTCATCCTGATATTCCCAAATTGACTATAATTTAAAGCACGTACAACCTTGAAGACTGCTTACTTAAGCTAAAAGTTTGGACAATGCCCTTTTCTTGTTTCTCTAGTGCCTAAGAGTGTATTCTAATAAAAAACTGTGGAAATAGTAGAGTCTGAAAACTAGCAGACACCTCAGTTATCAATCTCGAGGTATGTCCCTACAATCTGAAAACCTCTAGTTGCAAGGTCAAACTTCAGGTTTACTGAAAGTGCTTAAACAGATATGTTGTGGACACTGTGACAGTTCCCAATCTAGCTTTTCTATTTTGATTATATGGTATTATCAGACGCTATTATATCTATGTTTTGCCTCTTTTCTACCGCCCCTATCTCTTTCATAGAAGGTGCAAAGTTTTAAAAGCTTGCGCACAAATGTTTGAATTATGTCTGCCTACCGTCTAAGATGAAATGTGTTTGTTGTTTAAGATTCTGGTTACCTATAATGAACTTGATCATCAAGATGACACAATTGTTGCCTTTATTGATTAGTCTTGTTGATGCTTTAGTGTGTGAAAGTGCTACATATGTTTTCATAATATCAGATACAATCGGTGGTCAGATACTATAAAACTCAAGAATCCAACCATAGTCAGAGGCCTTGGAGCTAGGGCTATCACACCAAAGGTCATGCAGGTTTCCAATGCTAACCAACCTGAGTCGGAAGTGACATTGGCGACAGCGAGCAGTAGTGGCCTTTACCCTGCCGCTTTTTATTTTCCAGCCCTGAAGAAGCTGTGATAGAAAGTAGCTAACTCTCAATTTCATAACAAAATTACAGTTATGGTGTGCGATTCATTTCAAGGAACTTGAATAAAAGCTTGCTGTTTTCAGCTTCAGCTAGAATTAGCATTGCGCTTAGAAATAGTCGAGGTCATTAGTATGCTAAGAGTTTAATGAAAATGTTAGAAATGTTTCTGCTGTTTTCACTGACCATAACATACTTAGTTATATAAATTACATTCGTTTTTTCATGCTGTGTGGTTACCATTCACATTTTAGGTACTAGATGAAAACATTAAATATGTGTCCTTCTCTTGGGGCTATTTTGAGTGTGGTATTCATTTGTCCCTGGATTCACCTTGTGGGGCTGATGGGTACCAGTAAACACTTCTTGTGCAGTATTGTTCTGTGGGTTGTGCTTGGGATGTACTCCAATTTGGTTTCTAATTTGTATTGTTGCATTGACTAGGTCTTTGCACCAGGGAGTTAGAAATCCGGCCCCTGTCACTCTGGGGTGGGCCTCGATTGTATCAGGTGTGAGATGAATAAAAATAATATGAGTGTGTGAGACTTGTGGGTTGGAGAAGTTTAATTTTAATACACAGCATGCCTTGACTTGAGTTAATCTACATTTCAAATACATCTATTTACAAATAAACACAGTTAAGGATACCATTTTTGGGTGTCAGGTTGTTTCTTTAACATGAGGTTGTCACTTGATATCCTCCCTTTTTTAAATTGTGAACTAGAATTGAATTATGATTAGTAAATACAAATCTGTACCTCCTCCAAAAGTGTGAATGATGTGCTAATAAAGAAGACCAAGTCATTTATCAAAGGCAAGCATGTGGTTTAATGCATTGCATGAGAACTGTGAATGAGAGCCGGGGGACATGACCTGTTTGATCACAGTGACGCATTTATCCTGTGCCTGAAGATGTGTCAACAACATAAACAACCTCGGACAAATACCATTCTCTCACACACAGCACACACTCACTTTTTATTTCAATAAATGAAATGAATGGACTAATATGTAGCAAAACATTAGTATGAAAGTGGTAAAATATGATTAGTCTAAAGTCTCACTCACTATAATGAACTTCAGGCACTTGGTAGCTCCACTGTCTTGAAGCACAGATCCATCAAACAAGGTACCCTGCTGCTGAGCTCCTTTAGTAAACCAATCATGACTACATCTCACTCTTATAGGTCTCAACAACGTTTCAATAAATGTTTCTCTGTGCTCTACTGACATTTTTAATGTTGTGCAAGACACAACATTAAACGAATTAATAAGTGAGAATATCAAACAACCTAGAGGGTAGTGTTGTGTCATATTATTTTGTGATGTGAAACACTTGATCTAGTAAAAACGAATTAAATATCAAGGCACTAAAAAGTACAGAAATTTACACAGTCAATAAAAAGCAATTAATTACTTGCTAAAATAGAAGACCAGCTAAATAGAACCCCTCAAATTCAGAATATACATCACAACCAACGTCTCCCTGGGTGTAAACCTCATATACAGACCACAAGGACCCCTCACTAATTTTGGCAGCATCGTGGACTTCTTCACATCCCTCCTCATCAATGCCAGTACCTTTATCCTACTCAGATACCTTAAGACCGCACCAACCCAAAATCGACGGACCTTATAGAAAACCGCAGAAACCTTGACCTGACCCAGCACAACACCAAACCCACCCACACTAATCACAATCAATAAGCCAACAACTATGATGTGAATGGACTAAGCTCTTGTAAGTTTCAGCATAACCATCCCTCACCACTACAAGCCTACCACCACAAACCTACCACCACCAGAACCATCCACAGCAGCAGGAAAAGCATCACAGAAGAGGAGTGAGCTTCCTCCCTTTCCGCACTGCAGCAATTAGCCAAAAGCCACTAAGAACCTCAAAAGCTCGATAACCACATGTGCTGAGATCCTGGGACCCCACAAGTACAACCCAATGGCAAGGGCCCAACCACTGGCCAGTTAGTACACAGAGGAACTCAGGCTGACAAAACACTAGTGCAATCAACAGGAGCGCAAATGAAGAACAGGTCAAGACACCACAGATAAACACCTCTTCAAATCAACCCTAGGATGCACCCAGCAGCAGATGTGGAACACCAAACACAACGTTTGCAAATTGAATTGATTCTGGCTCAACAGCAGCAAAGAAATCTTTGCCATCCTCAAAGTTTCCCACACCTCCTCCTGCCTCTGGCAACATCACCACTTTAAAAAAACCTTTGCGATAAGGTCTTTTGTAACAATGTTACTCCAATTTACAGCAACTTAGACCCTCCAGTGGACCCCATTACCATTGCAACTCAACTTTCCATCAAAGCCAAAGAACAAACTTGGACCTCGTGGCCTACTGTCACCACCATTAAAATCGGGCTGCCATGAAGACTATTTACTCGGGGTCCCCATCTGACCCTTATTCCCACCATGCCTTTATCAAAGGACTCCTACAGATCAGCTTAGTACTAGCACCCATCCTCAATACCTCCATCATATATACAATATATATATAGATATATATATATATATATATATATATATATATCAATGCTCGAAGGTGTCCACCTTTGAGTAGCACGCGAACAGCAGCTTGGTTTATGTATAGGTGAGGACGGGGATCAACTCGTAGACGCCGCTCCATACGGGATCTGCCCGACGCGTTTCGAAGCTCCATATGCTTCTCTTCAGGGGCTTTAACGGAAGCGGTGTGCGCAACCGCCGACCCACTTCCCCATTTTATGTTATGTTATGTTATGTTAGACTCATTTATTAGGTGCACAGATGCTCCAGCGAAGGAGCGTCCTGGCGCCCGCCAAGGTAGCAACACAGCACAACAGAACAAGACGGGGCCAAAAAGAAAAGCTAAGGAAACAAGAAGGTTTTTACAGCTCGCCGAAAAGAGAGCAGATCCCTGAGGGCACGAATCTCAAGGGGAAGGGAATTCCACAACACTGCGGCGCGCACTTGAAATGAACGGCCGCCGGCCCGGCAGCGCTTGAACCGGGGGACGACAGCAAGTTCCAGGTCCGAGGATCTTAAAGCACGCCCCGGGACATAGCGGGACAAAAGGTTGGAAAGAATCAAGGCAGGGGATCCCTTGACGATCTTGTAAGCAACACAAAGGACCTTAAACTGGATCCTTCGAGCAATCGGTAGCCAATGCAGCGCGCGCAAGGTATTAGTTGTAGGACAGAATCTAGGCAGGCCCACGACAGCTCTCGCCGCTGCATTCTGTACACGCTGCAGGCGGGTGATTTCAGCCTGATTTAGGCCCAATAATAGGGCGCTGGCATAATCAAGCCGAGAGATCACTGTTGCCTGGATCACGAGTTGCCTGGTGGTCGCATCAACATTTTTTAATACTGGTCGTAATCCACGCAAGATGCCAAAGCAGCAGGCCGCCGTGCGCTTAGTATGGCAGTCAAAGGTGAGAGTTGGATCAAGCCACACCCTAAGGTTTTTTAGCTCAGCGACCGGGGTAGGCGTAGGGCCCAAATCCGATGGCCACCACCTGTCTCCCCAGAGTTCCGTGTGCTTGCCAAAGATCATAACCTCCGTCTTACTTGCGTTCAGCTGGAGACAGTTGGAGGTCATCCAGCTGGCGACCGCCCGAAGTCCATTCTGGAATCTGGGGGCATCCACATCCGCATCCCCGCTGATTGTAACCGCTAACTGGGTGTCATCGGCGTATGACACCATGGTCATACCCCAATACCTGACAACCTCAGCCAGCGGTCTCACGTATAGATTGAATAGCGTGGGACTCAGCGAGGAGCCCTGGGGGACCCCCAGATCCAGAGGATGGAATTTGGACTGATGGGGCGGAACAGCCACGCAAAAGGAGCGGTTGGAAAGGAAAGATCGGAACCACTGGAGAGCAGGGCCGGTGACACCAGCTTCCTCCAGGCGCAGCAGAAGGATCGGGTGGGACACGGTGTCAAAGGCGGCGCTCAGATCTAGTAGCACCAGCGCCGCCGTTTGACCCGCATCAAGCACGGAGCACAAATGCTCCACCATATAGAGTAGAGCCGTCTCCGTGCTATGCCCTGCACGAAATCCATTCTGCGTGCTGTCTAAGATGTTAGCCTGTAGAAGATGGTCTGAGAGGACAGAGTTGACATGCGCCTCCGCAACTTTAGCAGGCCACGGGAGAAGTGAGATTGGGCGGTAATTCTCAGGTTTCCCAGCATCCAGAGTTGGTTTCTTAAGGATGGGCACAACTACCGCCTGTTTCCACTTCACTGGGACCACACCGGATGCTAAAGAGATGTTAATCAAAGAGCAAACCGTTGAGAGACCATTAGATGGTAGGTCTCTAAACAAGGCCGGCCGTAGAGGATCAGCCGGAGACCCTGACTTGACCTGTTGGGCCAGCTTGCCAAAGCTTTCCGATGTTAAACTCGGGAAGGAATGTAACACATCCAGGGTAAGGGGCTAAAGGGGTCTACCGACAGAGGGTACGACCGTAGGAAAGGCTCTATAGATGGCATGGACCTTTTCCAAAAAGAAAGCCGCCAAAGTTTCACAGTGGGAGATGGAACCCTGGTGAGTCGCAATCACTTTTTTGGCGATAAGGTCTTTCAGGGCCTTAAAAATAGTTTTGGAGGGGTTAGTACTGGTACGAAATTGTAGGGCGTAATAAGCCGCGCGGGTTCTGCACACTGCTCGATGGTAAAATTTTACAGCGGCCAAATACAAAACTTTTTTATTGCTGTCATAAGCTTTGCGCCAAACCCGCTCGGCACGTCTACAGGTGTTTTTAAGCACCCGCAGCGAATCATCGTACCAAGGACTCGGGTCCCTTGACCCACACTTACACGAGACTATCGGAATAAGGGAGTCTATGGCCCTGGTAACCCACTCACAAAAGCGGTCGTAGCCCGCATCCACAGTATCAACTGAGCCTAGCGGGTCAGAGGATAGAAGATGGAAAAAATCCTCAAGTTTTAATTTATTCCAACACCGTCTAGGAATAGAGCGGACCGCGGGTTTGCGGTGCGGCTCATGCAGTGGACACTGGATACGCACCAGATAGTGGTCCGTCCAAGCCAGAGGGGAGGGGGTGAGGATACTGGCTTCTGCTAAATTAGTGAAAAAAGGGTCTAAGATGTGACCACCTACATGGGTGGGCTGCAACACCAACTGGACTAACTGGAGCGCCTCAAGATCGGCAACAGAGCTGTGTACCGCAGGTATAGACAAATTATCATAATGGAGATTTAAGTCTCCAAGAATGGAAAAATTGGAGCAGCCTGCTGCCAACGAGCTGATAGCATCTGGGAGGGCCTCCCTGAAAGCCACGTCGCTACCAGGGGGACGATAAATCAAAAGGCCCGAGAAAGCAAGATTGGGCGTAACTGAGATTTTAAACAGCGCGCTTTCACAGCCAGTGATTTTTTGCCCTTGCCAGACACACGGGTAGCAAGACTTGACCGCAAGCGCTATTCCCCCACCTCTAGAAGCTCGGTTGAGAGTATAGACCGAGTACTCAGGCGGGAAGGCCAAGTTAATCACAGCCGTGTCGGTCTCCTGTAACCAGGTCTCCGTCACACAGAAGACATCCGGCGACTCCTTACCTATCAGGTCGAAGATGTCTTGGTGGTGTTTTACCATTGACCTGACATTCAGGTTCCATATACTGAAAGAAGGGCGGAAGCGGGTTACAGTAGCAGCCAAAACGTTGCTTAAGCATGTAATGGGGGCGGAAAGGGCAAACTTCCCGCAGATACAAGAGTAAGGTCCACACAGCGGCACTAACCATGGAGCATCACAGCTCCTGTTACAATGCCCGATGGCAAGTAGGGCATCCCTTGAATAGTACAGCATAATGATACCCGTAGTGACCAGCGGAGAGAGCCAGGGTCCTACCGTGTCCAACGCGTCCAGGCGCGGACGGGCACAGACGGGCAGGACTCTGGCACGACTCCGGCCATGCGAAGGCACGCCCGCTGCGCGATCCCGCTGCGCTAAGGGACTCGCTTTAAATAGGCGTCCCTCGCTGGCTCCTGCGCACTAAAGCGCACGTAGAAAGTGGCTCCTATATATAACACACCCACCGATGGGAGGCTCAAATGAGACTGTGCATTCTGGGAAGTGTGGTCCGGGAAGCACACAATCAAGTCCTGTATGGACTCCACAAGTGGGCCCGTCCTCGATTCCAAGTACGACTGCTGCTTCACTTTCGTGACCCCCAGGGTACCGGGGTGGTGCATACTCCGCGGCTGGACGGCCGTGTATAAATCAATGCTCGAAGGTGTCCACCTTTGAGTAGCACGCGAACAGCAGCTTGGTTTATGTATAGGTGAGGAAGGGGATCCACTCGTAGACGCCGCTCCGTACGGGATCTGCCCGGCGCGTTTCGAAGCTCCATATGCTTCTCTTCAGGGGCTTTAACGGAAGCGGTGTGCACAACCGCCGACCCACTTCCCTATTTTATATATAACACACCCACCGATGGGAGGCTCAAATGAGACTGTGCATTCTGGGAAGTGTGGTCCGGGAAGCACACAATCAAGTCCTGTATGGACTCCACAAGTGGGCCCGTCCTCGATTCCAAGTACGACTGCTGCTTCACTTTCATGACCCCCAGGGTACCGGGGTGGTGCATACTCCGCGGCTGGACGGCCGCGTATAAATCAATGCTCGAAGGTGTCCACCTTTGAGTAGCACGCGAACAGCAGCTTGGTTTATATATAGGTGAGGACGGGGATCCACTCGTAGACGCCGCTCCGTACGGGATCTGCCCGACGCGTTTCGAAGCTCCATATGCTTCTCTTCAGGGGCTTTAACAGAAGCGGTGTGCGCAACCGCCGACCCACTTCCCCATTTTATATATAACACACCCACCGATGGGAGGCTCAAATGAGACTGTGCATTCTGGGAAGTGTGGTCCGGTAAGCACACAATCAAGTCCTGTATGGACTCTACAAGTGGGCCCGTCCTGGATTCCAAGTACGACTGCTGCTTCACTTTCGTGATCCCCAGGGTACCGGGGTGGTGCATACTCCGCGGCTGGACAGCCGCGTATAAATCAATGCTCGAAGGTGTCCACCTTTGAGTAGCACGCGAACAGCAGCTTGGTTTATGTATAGGTGAGTCTCATTTGAGCCTCCCATCGGTGGGTGTGTTATATATAAAATGGGGAAGTGGGTCGGCGGTTGCGCACACCGCTTCCATTAAAGCCCCTGAAGAGAAGCATATGGAGCTTCGAAACGCGTCGGGCAGATCCCGTACGGAGCGGCGTCTACGAGTGGATCCCCGTCCTCACCTATACATAAACCAAGCTGCTGTTCGCGTGCTACTCAAAGGTGGACACCTTCGAGCATTGATTTATACGCGGCTGTCCAGCCGCGGAGTATGCACCACCCCGGTACCCTGGGGGTCACGAAAGTGAAACAGCAGTCGTACTTGGAATCGAGGATGGGCCCACTTGTGGAGTCCATACAGGACTTGATTGTGTGCTTCCCGGACCACACTTCTCAGAATGCACAGTCTCATTTGAGCCTCCCATCGGTGGGTGTGTTATATATAAAATGGGGAAGTGGGTCGGCGGTTGCGCACACCGCTTCCGTTAAAGCCCCTGAAGAGAAGCATATGGAGCTTCGAAACGCGTCGGGCAGATCCCGTACGGAGCGGCATCTACGAGTGGATCCCCGTCCTCACCTATACATAAACCAAGCTGCTGTTCGCGTGCTACTCAAAGGTGGACACCTTCGAGCATTGATTTATACGCGGCCGTCCAGCCGCGGAGTATGCACCACCCCGGTACCCTGGGGGTCACGAAAGTGAAGCAGCAGTCGTACTTGGAATCGAGGACGGGCCCACTTGTGGAGTCCATACAGGACTAGATTGTGTGCTTCCCGGACCACACTTCCCAGAATGCACAGTCTCATTTGAGCCTCCCATCGGTGGGTGTGTTATATATAAAATGGGGAAGTGGGTCGGCGGTTGTGCACACCGCTTCCGTTAAAGCCCCTGAAGAGAAGCATATGGAGCTTCGAAACGCGTCGGGCAGATCCCGTACTGAGCGGTGTCTACGAGTGGATCCCCGTCCTCACCTATACATAAACCAAGCTGCTGTTCGCGTGCTACTCAAAGGTGGACACCTTCGAGCATTGATTTATACGCGGCCGTCCAGCCGCGGAGTATGCACCACCCCGGTACCCTGGGGGTCACGAAAGTGAAGCAGCTGTCGTACTTGGAATCGAGGACGGGCCCAATTGTTGAGTCCATACAGGACTTGATTGTGTAATTCCCGGACCACACTTCCCAGAATGCACAGTCTCATTTGAGCCTCCCATCGGTGGGTGTGTTATATATAAAATGGGGAAGTGGGTCGGCGGTTGCGCACACCGCTTCCGTTAAAGCCCCTGAAGAGAAGCATATGGAGCTTCGAAATGCTTCTCTTCAGGGGCTTTAACGGAAGCGGTGTGCTCAACCGCCGACCCACTTCCCCATTTTATATATAACACACCCACAGATGGGAGGCTCAAATGAGACTGTGCATTCTGGGAAGTGTGGTCCGGGAAGCACACAATCAAGTCCTGTATGGACTCCACAAGTGGGCCCGTCCTCGATTCCAAGTACGACTGCTTCTTCACTTTCGTGACCCCCAGGGTACCGGGGTGGTGCATACTCCGCGGCTGGACAGCCGCGTATAAATCAATGCTCGAAGGTGTCCACCTTTGAGTAGCACGCGAACAGCAGCTTGGTTTATGTATAGGTGAGTCTCATTTGAGCCTCCCATCGGTGGGTGTGTTATATATAAAATGGGGAAGTGGGTCGGCGGTTGCGCACACCGCTTCCGTTAAAGCCCCTGAAGAGAAGCATATGGAGCTTCGAAACGCGTCGGGCAGATCCCGTACGGAGCGCCGTCTACGAGTGGCAGGCACTGTGGGTGCCTACCACAGGGTGCAGGCTTTTACACATGCACCCATTTCCATATGGGGGCCTGTATTTTGCCTGGTTTATGGCCGTAACACAGACTCCCAAAGAGAAATGTGAGTATCTGACCGAACAGTGTTTGGTCGCATCTTAATCAGGTGGTTGGAACTGCTGATCGGAGGTCGGACGGTCCTGAGACTGAGACGGTGTCAGTCGGAGGCAACTCAGATTGATATCGTAATAAGCCCCTATACGTTTATAATCTATAAGGCAAATAAAAGCAATGGACAAAACTGTCAAGCAGAGGTATCTCCACAGGTGTCAGTTCTTTCCAGGAACTTTCTCAGATTGAAATCTGCAATTATAGGGGAATATTTCTTAGTCAATTTGAACGTTATATATCAGGAGTTGAAGCATTAATCACAAGGCAGAGTTGGTCCCTGAACCAGAGAGAAAAGATGAGATGCTTCCTAACTTGAAGAATGAACACATGCACAAAAAGGTATTGCAAATCACAGAAGATTAGGTAGAGGCAAAAAAACTTGCAATAGTAGACACATAGAAGATTATCGCTATCATCAATACATCAACACATTATTGCCAATATTAAATAAGGAACAGCAAGTGTATTGCAATGGGGTTGAGTCTTAATCTGTAGAGTAAATTTGGATATATGTCAATAGGAATAAACATATACAAATATATGAGGACAATCAAACTGTTCAAACACTATACCATATGTCCTCTAAAGGCAATCAATCAAACTGTCAGGAAACCAGCAATGTTAAGCTAAAAGACATAGAGTTTCAGGAAAATTTAGCAAAGCTTTAACAAGCATCAACACAGCAAATTAATTCACAGAAGCAGCACCATAGAGTATATCAATTGGACACAGGACCATATCACACACAAAAAAGCTGCCTTAGGAACAAACCTTGAGTATATCATACATGTCTTTCCAGTAACACCATTTATATGTGTTATGAGTAGGTAATGCAAGATCTAATGAAAGAGGGGATAATGTTGTGGGTATGTCACTAATGGATTTTAACAAATAGGGAGCCATGAGTAATTTTACTTCAGTCTAGAAATAACAATCAATCCCTTGAAAAGGGATAACAACTTGTTAATCCTAGACACCATACTATACATTTTGGAAGCACAAATACAACTTCTGAACAGGAGGGTTAATAAACAATTGTGACATAAACCACTCTCCACAATAAAACACCATAATCGTGAACACCCGAAAGAATGTTTTGAAAGAGGGCTACTGGCTGGGGATGAGTAAAGATTCCTCAAAAGAAACAAACCATTGATGTCCAAGAAATACTTCACCCCAGTGCACAAAAATGCCCAAAATTCATGAGGGTATATATAAGCATTCTCTATAATGAAAATACCAACCACATATGTGAGACAAACGTCTGACCGTCTCAGCAAGATCTGACCCTGATAAAGCTGAAACAGCAGGACTAAATGACGACTAGCAACCCTATGGTACAATACCGTGCACATATCTTTATTGAGGAGACCCTAAATGTGCTTAGTTTGCAAAACAAAAATCATTGCAATGGGATTCCTGTACCAGAAGGGCAAGGGCATGTACTCATCTCTTTAATTCACTGCTCTGTGTTAGAGCTTGATGTGTTGCTATCGTCAGTTAAGATCAGAGGCATTTTGGGATTTAACACATCTATTATTATGGTACACCATTCCCTTACATAAGATATGCAATATGAAAGTCTTCTTCTTGATACAAACACAACTACACGTCATACTGTATTGTTTTGACAACAGTTGAGGATTAAACAGATGGCCGGTCAGGACCAGTTTGTATTTGTGATATCCAAGATTCTACTGTCTTTAACTTGCCCGAAAACATCATTACAGATATTACCAGATGCCATAATATCATCTTTGCCCTCCTAGGTTATACCATATAATATTTCCACTGCCAATGAAACCTAAATAAATGGTACAATTAATTTGACTACTCAGTCAAACCGGACATGTGTTGAAGCAGCATAGCACCAGTGTACAGGGGAATACCCGATAAGTAGATGTACTTTATGACCTGTGTTGGAGGCGTATTTTATATTTCCAATTTGTGATAATTATATCTCTTTGATCCAAGGCACAGCTTCCCATCCGCCCTTTCAGAAAATCTAGGAAAAATTAAACAATGCATGCACGGGGGAGGAGCCAAGCTCGCGTCCGAGATGGCCGCGTTTTAGCTCGGCTCCGATCACTCTCCTGTCTGCAACAAATATCCTGTACTTTATCCTGCCCCGGGAAGTATTCCACGATGTGCAGTGGAACGACGATAACTCACAGGCACTTACCGTTTGCTCCGGTGATTCCTGGGTGTCACGGATCCTGAGTTACGCCCCTGTCTGCTTCGGGGCCTCCGGAGCGGCCGGGCCTGGCACTCCTTGGCGGCGCCCGGGCTGGACGAGGCGCGGTGGCCGGCCCTTGGTGGTGGTGTGGAGTCGGTCGGAAGGGCCGATGTGCTAATAGACCGATTGCGGCCTCCCGGGCCTGGTCCGGCGATCCTGCGGCCTAGTGTTGGGGAGCTGACTTCCATGGACGGGGTTAACCGTATATCTGGCTCATCTCCCCTTTGTTCTCCGGCCCGGCCATTTTGAGCTCCTCCGCCCGGACTCGGAGAACGGTGCCGGCGGCGTTTGGGGTGCCGGCGCATCGCCTTCTTCTGGTGGCTCCCCTTCCTGCCCTGGTGGCGCTTCCGCTGGTGGTTGCCGGTGTCCTGTTTTGCCCCGCTGATATCCGGACGGGGGTCGGTGTTTGCAGCGGCCCCGCCGGGCTTCTAAGATGGCGGCCGGCCCCATGATTCTCGTCCTTGCGGGGTCCGGCGATGCGAGTCCGCCACGCGGCACGTTTGCTGAATACTGTAAAGGTGAGCCTACGCTACGCGACATCCTCGCCGCCCTGCGCTCCTGGGGGGCACCCATGACCGCACCGACCGCTATCCTGGAGGGGGGTCCCTTTGCTGGGCCTGCCGGACCCCCCTCGGTTTGTGCGGCTTCATCTCTGTTGTGTGCTGCTGGAACTTTCCTTGGGGTCGTGGACCTGGAGGCTGCTGATGGTGTGGATGTGCGGGGGTCCGCTGCCCTTCTTTGTCCCGCGCCTCCTTCTGCTCCGGAGGCTCTCCGGCTGGATCCCGTTTGGACCGACCTCGATGGGTCTCCTTTTCCTCTTTTGCCTCACATGGCCGTACGAAGATCCTGTGACGATGCCGCTGGACCGGCTTTCTCCGTATTCTCATCGGAACTTTGCCTGCTTTGCCTGAAGTGGTTACTGTACTTTCTGGATCATCCGGGTCACGATCGCTACAACTTGAGTGTATTTTTGATTCGACTCCCTGTTATTCACCTCCTGTTTTATGTGATCTGGTTCCTGGTGCGCTGGACGATTACAGCTTGCGAAAAACGAGGACAGGGTTGAGCTGATCTTGCCTCTGTGGACTGTTATTTTGTGGTATGGTTGGGTGATCCGTTCATAATTGTATGATTATGTTTGATACGTCTTTACGTTCCTGGAGCTTCTCCGTGTGTTTATTATCTTCCCGTGGGCTCTGAGTATTTTCGGGCGGGGGGGTGGGAGCTGAAGGGGTTTTGATTATGTGGCTCCTCTCCCGCTGTTTTTTTCCTGTTTCCCCTCCCCCCCCTTTTTTATCTAAGTGATTCTTTCTTTCTTATATTTCTCTATATTTCGGGTTCTAATTAGGGCGACAGGCACGCTGCTGGGGGTAGGCCATAGCCTTCTGCAGGGGTGCAGGGTGGGCTGTGCGGGGTGGTGGGGGGGTCTGTTTATTGTATCTTTCCCTGTTCTTCTTTTTGGTTCTATGGTATGGTTCTATGTATCCCCTAATTTCGTGGCGCGGTATCGGCACGTAGCCCCCCGGGGTGTTTGTGCTGCCCTTTTGGTATGTCTGCTGTCACGGTTTACTACGCATTCATTTCTCCTGTTGCCACTAGTTCCATGTACCGAATTAGTATTGGGTGCTTTGTTGGCCGTGGGGGGCGTGCACTGACGCTGCGCCCTCTCTTTCCCCCTCCCCTTTTTTTTGATGTCCTCTTCCTCCCCTTTTTTCCTTTTCCCCACCCCATTTTCTTTTCCTCCCTTGGGTTGTTGTAACGGAGGGCTTTTAGTTTTGTGAACGTATTTTTCGCTGTTTTATTATTATATGCCCTGATAGTGGTGGGTGGGTGCTGAGCAGCGATTGTGATTGTTCTTGATGTGGGACTTACGTTCTGCCTTTGCCAAAATGTGTTGTTCTGTTGGTCTTTTCCTGTATTCGAGACTTCGGCTTGCTCACGGCCCACCACGGCCCTCTGGACTTTATAGATTGACATTATCCTGTGACACCCTTTTTTCTATTATAATATTAACCTACTTTTATCCTGTCCGTGATGGCGACTCAAAGACTTGCTGCTTTTGCCTTTCATATGAGCTATTTAGAAATCCTGTTGTCTCTCCTGTATTGCCTCGTATGTTTCTTTATTGTGGTGGCCGGCCCGGTGGGTTGTAGGCCCGTATCTGTGCGCGCCTTCTGTACAATAAAGGTTTAAAAAAAAAAAAAACCAATGCATGCACATTATGTGGAAATATACATTAAAAGTTACATTTGATGTCTAAATTTTCGTTTGCTGACTGCATAAACGATCGAAGGCACACAGATCAAGGAAAATTTCAAGGCATCATGACCACTTTGGTTGAGATAAGATTCACAATCAGGGCCTAATTTATGAGGTTTTGCTGTAGGGCAGCGCAGCAAGCCTTCCTGCTGCACTGCCCTACTGCAAAAGAAAAGGGTAGGAATGTGCCGTATCTATCAGATACAGTGCATTCCTGTCCTTTCCCCTTGTGCTGATGTACACTCGGCTGCTTTGCGCCCACACAGGCACCTTTGCACCATGGTGCAAGGATTCCTGCATTGCGAACTTGATTATTTTTGTACAGGGAGGGAAACCTTCCTATACAAAAATAATCCCAAGAGGCTTTTTCCTCTTTCTATGTGTGCTGTAGAATCCTGCACACATAGAAAAAAGAAAAACTAGGAGAAATAAAGATATTTCTCCTTGTTGTGCCTCCCTTATGCCTCCCTTGGGGAGGCGTATGTTTTTGCCGCTGCCTCAGAATTACAATTTCTCATAAACCTGAGGCAGTGTCAAAAAGCCATGGATGTTGCTGGGAATGCTCCCAGCAACACCCACTGAACACCCCTTTAACACAGAAAACTATGTTAAAGGGACTGATATTTATCAGGAAGCAATAAGCCAAAAAAAGCGGCTTCGTGCTTAAATATCATGCAGGCTTCTGCGCCAGGAAACATCACACAAAGTGACATTCCCGGGGTGCAAGGGGCCTCTTAAATGAGGCCCTCAATCTATAAGGCACAAATATGTCATTTCACACAACTTTCCTATCAGAGCAATTTTCATGAGCGCCAGTTATGTTACACAAGGAACGTTCATTTTTTTTAGACACAGTGAGATTAAGTGATTTGTCCAGAATCACAGGATGTTGAGCGTCATCGCACCCGATTCCCCAGATTTGAGGTCGCCCGCCATAGCTCGATAGCCACATCCTCTCTTCAACAACTGAATATCTTCTTATATTTCAATTGATTAACCATACACCAGAACCAGCAAGCTACTCGGATACTAAAATAGGAGAAGACCAACTTATGTACTACACAATTGGTTATCCCTCCAGCATTTGCATGGAAAAAAGCCCTAGTGAAAGGATTAAACAAGTGTTGGTTATTGTGCTATTACAGTGATATGAAACGGAATTTTTCATTACATGTATAAAAGGCTAAATAAATAATCCAAACATTCTGCTTTATGTTAATTTTTATATTATTGTGGACTTGAATTTTTGAAAATTATGTTAATGGAGTGTGCTACCAGTCTATGTCTGCATATGTAATTAACTGATTTTATAAACAGCTCTGCTTACACCAATGATAGTGTGGAGCACTTAGGCTCTTCAATTTAATTACAATTAATGTATTCATTTATCTCACCTGGTGTAAATGTCCAACTTTGAAATTCGAAGAGCTACATCTGAAATAGATGGATTTCTCACTAAAAATGTAATCTAAAGAATGTCCCAATGTGTGGATGTCAGCTGAATCTGCAAGTCACAGTGCAAGGTTTAACACAGTAAAACATTATAAAATATATCTCTTAAATGTGTATTCACATTTTCTAGGCCAATGCAAAATGTTAATTGTGAGTATGAAATTCATCAATTCCCCGAATTTTGTGTTGCTTAAAATGTTGTTTAATTCAACAGAAGATAGGTTAGAGCAAATCTGTCTCAACAGAAGACATTTTGCATCCAAACTAGTCTCCAGCTGGTATTTTTGATGATTATTTTGTAATTGTTGTGATTGTTTTGTGCAAGATTATGCCCCTAGTGAAAATTGAATTCCCACGTGTGCCACTATTTGTGTAAGTTTGTATGAATAAAATACCCTATTTGTATGTTCCAGTGCTCAATGTAGGTTCTGGAGTGTTCAGATTGTCATGAACTGGTTGGGCCTACTGAGAGTTATCCATCTCAAAGGTCTTGTCTCCTGGGTAGTGAGGTGCTTCTGTGTCTGTTTGGTCCGCATGGACACATATCTACTTTGTGTGTCCAACCAATCCCACTCCTGGGTTGGCACAGTGAAGAAATGTGTCCTAACGACATGGAGAATTTTAAGTTTTTCTGGGTAAAGCATCCTGCACTTCACATTTTGATCCTGAATCTTCTCTTCACTGCCTCAAAAGAGTGGCAGAATTTTTAACCTGCTGTGTTTAGCCTGGAAACAGCATAATCTACCCCTCCCTGATATGAAGGTCCCAGATGTGCCGCAACACCTGTAGAAATACATTGCAATCTCTGTAATCAAGCAGGTGAAAAATTACAGTTCTTGACAGGACCCCAGTGAGGGGGGAGTAGATGGCATTCTGTGTGTTCTCTATATTGAAAAATTGTGAGCCAGATCTTTAGGTTGCCAGCGTATTAGGATCCATTTTTCTAGGTAGAGTTCCAGACTCTCACCTTCTACGTACTCCAGCAGTCCCACCAACCACAGTTTATTCCTACAGGATCTCCCCTCTGCATTTTCAGCACAGGATTCTAGTTGCTTCATTCTGCCCAGGCAGCTTCCCAGTCAGCCTTTTTGTGTTGCTCAGCATTGTAGTCAGTTCAGTGATCGTAGTCCATTTGTGTGACACAATCAGTGACTTTGCGATGGTCTGCCTTCTCTAGATTCAAATCTATCACCACCGAGTCCACTTTATGCTCTGATGAGGTCCTGCTTTCTTGGGTCTCTTCAGTACATACAACAGAGTATAAGGTGTCACATTCTTACCCTTGCCCACTTGGTGGTCCCACTGTGTTGGAGGACATGTACATTTATCTGATTGGGTTTGTACCACGCTCTCTTATTCCCTTTATCTTTCAGCATGATTGTCACCACTGCAACTCTGGGATGGTCACTCACCATGTCTCGATTGTGTAAGTGTCACTGAGCCCTAAATTTTGTAGAGTGGTTGAGGGTGGGGTCTGTCAGCACAGTAGTCTTAAGGGAGGGTGGCTCCAGACACTCTATCAGAGTTTGTCTGGGGCATTTGTTTGTGATTTGCTCTGGCGTCATGTGTGCATAACGTTACAGAGCTTGCTGACTGAAGAGGTGCATCAATCAATGCTCAGAAGCTGCAGAGTCAGGTCTGTCTATAGCTCTGTGACCTCACTCCATCTGCATAGGCCGAGGAAGGTCCTCTAGCTGGTCGTCCTAGGGGGGCCTCTGCTCACCTTCACCAGGGGAGCACAAAGAAATGTGGCAAGCATGGATGTGGACGCCTCCCCAGGCTGGTTCACATCCTGAGCCCACCATCCACATTCAGCTTCACTCATCTCCTGATCAGGGTTACAGGTTACATGCCACACTCCGCCTGTGAACACCTCTGCCGCCCTTTTTGAGCTCCCCCAGTGGGTCTTCGTGGTATCAAGACCCTTCCAACAGGGAACAGGGTGCCTGCAGTGGAGCTACACCGATCACCACTGCGGCATGCCAGGGGGAAAGTGCCAATTCACTCCTCATGGGCCTCCCTTTGCACCACTCTCCAATTTTGCATGCTGCGGACTGCCCTGGGTGCGGTGTGTGCCACCAGTCGATCCTGCAGTTTCAAGAAAAGTCTACCAGTTGCCTCTGTGGCAGGGCTCAGTTGCAGGACATTTTGTCATTCGATGGCGGTGTAGCCAAATAGTTAGTGTTTGGCTTCCAGTAGGATTTTTAGAAAAGACTCAGGAGCTCAGAGAAAGGACAGCTCAACCCCATGTTAGTGAGGCACTGCCCTCGATTATAGACTCTTCTGACTTCCACTAATCATTGATACATTTTCTGACATTTTTCCAGAACACAGCTGAAGCTTTGGATTCTCTAGACCTTCTGGCAGTTCAGGGTTAGTCAGCATATTAACATGAGACAGAGAACTTGGTGGATTATAACCCATGAATCACTTGAGCATTACATCAGGATAATAATCTGGGCAATGTTCAGTCCTCTGAGACTCGGGGACCACTTTTTAACCAAGACCCTAACTGCCAGGAGCTATCGTCAGGAGGTGAACTTGCCTGTCTCTGCCACCGGCCCTTGGACCTCGCCGCGCATCGCCTGGGTGTGAGAGGGGCTGCACGTCGGACCTCGAGGGAGGAAAGGAACGTTGGAACTGGGTTGAGGCATACAGCGGGGCTGCGAGCGTTGCAGGGACTCCATTTCCCAGGAGTCCCTGCGTGACCGATTGCCAGCTTCCGGTCCGCTCTCCCTGTTGTCC
This sequence comes from Lissotriton helveticus, assembly GCF_964261635.1. Classification (NCBI taxonomy): domain Eukaryota; kingdom Metazoa; phylum Chordata; class Amphibia; order Caudata; family Salamandridae; genus Lissotriton; species Lissotriton helveticus. The sequence goes on along the minus strand of NC_136063.1, from coordinate 1,704,411,308 downwards.
CGCCCACCGCCCACTGGAGGCTTTTTAAAATCCTATTCTCCCGTTTACTGTGGGACCACTTTTTAACCAAGACCCTAACTGCCAGGAGCTATCGTCAGGAGGTGAACTTGCCTGTCTCTGCCACCGGCCCTTGGACCTCGCCGCACACGCTCCGCGGGTGCCGCATCGCCTGGGTGTGAGAGGGGCTGCACGTCGGACCTCGAGGGAGGAAAGGAACGTTGGAACTGGGTTGAGGCATACAGCGGGGCTGCGAGCGTTGCAGGGAATCCATTTCCCAGGAGTCCCTGCGTGACCGATTGCCAGCTTTCGGTCCGCTCTCCCTGTTGTCCCGCCCACCGCCTGTAACGTCCCCTACATCTAAGGTTTAATCTCCCGCAGCGCGGGACGCAGCTCGGGGCAAAGACCGGGCTAAGAGCGGGCCGTTTGAGGCCGTTCAAGGACTGAGTGGACTGGACTGGGCCACCCCCCTTGTTTAATTCCTGCCACACTCATATTTTGTAAATTAGTTCTGTCCTACTAATTATCATGTGCACACGGGGTAGTCGTAGCAAAACTGCTAAGGGAGGGCAAAAGCTTAACGGGACCCTTGATGACTTCATTATCAAGACTAATACGGCCATTGATTTTGAAATCAGCAAAATGCAACATAGAGTATCAATAGAGTTAGAAGCAGCACGAAGATTATCCCAGGACTTAGCCTTTTCTAAAAAATCATCCTTAGGTAATATTGCCTCTGCAAAAACGCCCGAGCGCCTGTTTGGTCCCCGGCCATTGATAATAAAGGCGGATATTCATCACCTCCCATCAACCCCACCCTCGGAGCAACCACCTATTCTATTGTCGACACCTCCAAAGCCCATTCAGATTTTGTTGTCAAAAACCCCGGGTTTAGACTTAGGTATTCCCCAAAAATTTGAGATGTCAAAGCAAGTAGTAAGTGTCAATAAAAGAGATGCTGTCCATAAAAGGAAATGCCTTGCCAGATCAGCTTATGCCCGGAAAAAGGCCAAAATAGCGAGGGCACATTTCTTTAATAATTGTCGACCCCTGGTTTTAAATAGGGTAGGTACCGATGTTCCCCAGGCAAATACCAGTATAGATAGTGTTGTATTAGATACAACAACGGGGGAAACCCTTCTAAACTCTGTTGAGGGGGTTATTGAGGGACCGTTAGGTGAGTCAGGGAAGCAACAGGGGGGTGATGAAGATTTCCTCAAAATTGTATGGGATACACTGAAAAAGCTATTATCCCCCTTGGAACTTAGACTCTCTCGCATTGAAAACAACCTGCTAGAAATGGATGAGACAATAGTTACTCTAGCCAGTCTTAGCCTAAAACAAATGGAAGCAAACATCTTACAGGGTGCACAAAGGATTGTACCTCTATAGTTATTATCCCACAAACTATTGTCCCACGCCATCGCCCCTCACAAGGCACAGTACCAACAAAACTGGGGTCTCAGGCTATAGCCCAACAACCTAATAAGACTGTGAACCCACGTACATATTTCCAGGGACCTAGAAATGGAAACCGACATAACTTTCGTGGGGGGTTTATAGATCTACCACCAGATGCCAGGCCATATGTTGTAGTGTTAGCTGGTGTGCCTGTTTTGGAGCCACAATCTCAAGAGAACCATTGGTCATTAAAAAACAAGGTTATTTATTGGCTTAATGCAAATAGACAGCTACCAAACCACCTAAGAAGTAACATTCTAATGGTACGTAGGGTACCGTGGGTAGGCCCCACATCTAAGTCCATCGCCGGTGACTGTATTGTCGTCTCCTTTGCAGATCCATGTACAGCTCAACATCTATGCTCATGGGATGCACGAGGCGATAATTCAACCATTGTTGTCAGACCACTTACCTTCTTTTACCCCCCATGGCAAAATGCAAACTTAGGGGGGAACTGGTCAACAGTCCAAAATACTATGCGGGGTGGATGAAGGGAAGGTTGGCAAGGTCAAAATGGTTGGTGGGAAGGGGCTCCTACTTCCAATATGTTCGGATGTTTGGATGAGGTCGATTGACTTCGAGGGGTCAACGATTCAGTTCATAACCCCGAACTCATTTCTATCCCTGTGATTCCTGTCTCTACCCCACTAGAAGCATGCGTAGACAGTGTTGCTCCTACAGAAGGATCACGATCTGTCCTAAGCCCTGTAATTAGGCTCACTGTCTCTACCCCACTAGAAGCATGCGTAGACAGTGTTGTTCCCACAGAAGGATCACGATCTGTCCTAAGCCCTGTAATTAGGCTCATTGAGACCAGGGTGGAAGATTTAAGCTTACCAGAGGTAATTTCTACCAGTAGTCTAGTGGGATCGCTCAAGGTGGTTTCCTGGAACATAGCAGGGTTAAGGGGTCGTTTGGATAACGATGATTGGGTCGATTTCATCGACATTTACGACATTGTCGTTTTCCAGGAAACTTGGGCAACTGTTCCCTTATTTAGAGCAGGATACATGAACCACTATAAGCCTGCCATACAGGGCCCAAAGGGTAGAGCCTCCGGAGGCTTGGTGGTGTGGATCAGAGACTCCTTGGGATACCAATCTAAGGAAATCATGGTAGACAATGCTGACCTTCTATGTATTAACCTCAGCAAGGGCAACAATGAGAGTATGGTATTAATAAACATCTACGCCCGAGGCAGCCACGGTGGCCGCAAGCAATCGGTTTTGAACGACCTAGATTGCCTTTTGAGGAAGTTAAGCTGTGACCGTTTTATCCTAGTGGCAGGGGATTTGAACTGTTCATTCGAACCCATTCTTAGTCTGGCTGAAGATGTGGTAACCGATGAGGACACTGTATGGAATATCCCCCCACTAACTATAGGTAAGGGTGTTAGGGGAACTGAGGCGGCCCTACACTGGCTGGGATTTTGTATGGAGTGGGGGTTATGGGCAGTGAATGGCCGCACTCCCTCTGACAAATCCGGCAAACCAACCATCGACAACGGGACTAGTGTGAGTCGAATCAACTACATACTAGTCAAAGTAGATTATTGGTCATCCGTGATAGATATGGAGGTAGAGGTAAGGCCAGAGAGCGATCATAATCCCCTCTCATTGGGCCTCAGGGTACCCGGATTGGGTGATGGACCCTTGGTAACAACATGGCCGACGTCTGAGATAATTTTGTGTAACAATAGAAGACGGGTTAAATGGCCTAGGGTCACAGCTGATCCTGTGCTTATTAAAGAAATAGAGGAGGTGGTATTAGGAACAATGGGTAAGATGGCGGATCTACCCCCCCTCAGTGGGGTCGATTCTCTAATTACTAACCTCCATGAGAAGTGCTTCATGGAACTAAAAAGTCTGCTTACAAAGCCATCGAACACCAAGGAAGTTAAAGTTTGTAAAAGATGGTACAATAAGAGTTGTAGGGAAGCACATAGCAAATTAATAGCAGCAGTTAAATCGAGGATTTCCAATGATATTAAGAATGCTAGGCTAATCTACAAACAGGTCTTATGGACAGCCAAGAGGGAATGGGATGACTCATATTGGTCAGAACTACTCTTGGCGTGTAAATCGTCTAACCAAATGAAGTTTTGGGAGACCGTTAAGTGGGGCAGGGACCCGGATTCCCAAACACCCGTTAACCACGTCTCTGCTTTGGACTGGGTGGGTTTTTTCACCGCTCAATTTGAAGATTCGAGTGCCGTGCTCGATACTTTAAATGAGCCCGCATTGGGGCTACCACTCCATAATACTGGGGCTGCACCTACTTTCTCTTTTTTAGACACGGCGCATGCCCTTGGTTCTGTTCAGTCAGGGAAAGCACCGGGAATGGATGCTATCCCTGCAGACCTTTTCAAATTGAACTTTGATGTATGGGTCCCGTACATAACTATGTTGGCCAATGCAATTGCAGCAGGGGCCAGGATCCCTCAATCTTGGAAAGGGGCCGAGATCTTGCCAATATTTAAAAAAGGGGATCAATCATTGCCAAACAACTATCGCCCCATAAGTCTGATCGACTCACTCCAAAAAATAGTCTCCAGAATGGTTCTTGCAAGAATTCAGGGATGGATAGAGCAGGAAAATATACTATCCCCCATGCAAGCTGGGTTTAGATTGGGCACCAGTACCATAGACCAGGTGTTCAGACTCACTATGCTTTATTGGAAGGTGTTTTTTTTGGGTGGAGGGGTTATCTATGCCGCATTTGTGGATCTTAAGTCGGCTTTTGATTTGGTCCCAAGAGCGAAACTATGGGATTCACTAAGACTCATGGGCCTACCTGTCGAACTCTTGGAAATAGTCATGAGATTACACGAGGACAACTTTGCCTGAGTGAGGTGGGGCAAACAGGGTCAGGTGACCAGCAGCTTCCCGGTAAAACGTGGGGTGCGCCAGGGATGCGTGCTGGCCCCCACCCTGCTTCTCCTCTTCATCAACCAGGTTGTCAAATTTTTCACTAATACTCAGACTGATGCACCATCACTGGGCGGGTCTAAGTACCCGATGTTAATTTTTGCCGACGATACCCTGCTCCTCTCTAAAACCCGGAGTGGGTTGCAAACAGCTCTGAATTGGTTTGCCGAGTTTTGTAGGATAAATGATCTACAGATTAATGTAGATAAAACCAAATTTATGGTTTTTAGTAATAAAACCCCGATTAAAAGCTCTGTTAGTCTGAACGGTGTTTCGATTGAACAGGTGAAGGCAATGACTTATCTGGGTGTGACCCTTGATTACCAACTTAGCTGGAAACCCCAGATTGAGGCATTAAATCTTAAATTTGTTCGTCTCACAGGTTGTCTATTACAGGAACAGAAGAAATCCTTGACCAAACGTATTACCCCAGTATTAAAGATATATGAAGCCAAGATTAACGCAGCCACCTTGTACGGGGCTGAAATTTGGGGTTACAAGGATCTGTCTGTTCTGGTCACAGCCCAGAATAGGTTCTTGCGGAACCTGGTAGGGCTTCCCCAGTCCACACCCACCAAACCACTGCTGTTAGATCTAGGTTGTAAACCCCTAAATGAGATGGCCCGGTTTCGTTTGGTGGCACTATGGCGACGGCTTTGGACGACTCCAGAGCTCAGCCTTTTTGCTAATGAATTGGAGGAGGTAAAATCACTGTGGGGTGCCCATAGAATTCCCTGGCTCAGGGAAGTTAAACACGTTTTGTATGCAATGGGCCTTCCCGAGCTGTGGACCAACCCGGGGTGTTCCATCTTCCCCTCAAAACAAGATTTTAAAGACCAATTTTGGGCATCGGTCAAATCAATTGCAGTTATTCATTCATCAGACACTAACTTAACAGGGCATTTTTTAACCCACAAATTGACACCTTCCCTCGAGCCTTATTGGGACTTGATATGCAAAACCTTTGATCGGAAATTGTATCATCAGTTTCGCGTAGGGACACTCCCCATTAATTCCTTTACTGTAAAGTGGGCGGGGAATGTAAATAACAAGTGTCCCTGGTGCCCGGATCATGTGGAAAGTATTGGCCATTTGTTCTTTGCCTGCCCAGCCTATCGAGCCCCACGCTTAAAATGGCTGAAACCCTTATGTAGTAGATTGGATAGTGGGGGACACCTTGAAGCCCTTCGGAAGTTTCGAAATATCAGATCTGAGTTCGTTGTGGTTTGTGTGGCCAAGTTTCTAGGAGGGGCGTGGTTGATCCGTATTAGGAAATTGAACACTTATTTAATTTAAATGACAATGTATGAAGGTCCCCTTTTTTTCTCTTTTTTTTTGCAAAGTTTTTTCGAATGTCTAACAACTTTTCAAATAATAAGGTTTATGACTGTTGTTTTTATCAATATTTCATGTATCGTATGCTGCCTTTTATGAATTTTATTTCGAAATAAAGACGTAATGACCTGACCTGACTCGGAGGAGTACTTGTTGTTAGTATGTTCCAAGCTTCTTTTTACCATTAATAGGCACACTCAGGAAAATACCCTAATAACATACTTTTATGACTTTTAATAAAATCACAATCATACCCTAGTTCAAATAATGTGTATAGTTGTTACTATGAAAATAAACAGCATAGTGGCAATAATAACAGTTGACCTGCAGAAAACTATGAGAAATTCCAACATTATAATGGTATTCTGGCATATACCTGCCTCTGTGCTTCAAACCACCCTCCTTGCTTCTAACTGACCTAATCTTACCAACAAAAGGAAAGGAGCCTATGTAAGGTTCTTGGGTGACATTACCTTTCAACCTCATACCTTAGTGGAACAACAGATTTAATCTTCTATAAAAAGATAGCTATAGTCTCTGTGTGCAACAGCTATAGTGTACCCAGAGATGTCGATAAGGCTCGTCTTGCTGCTTGATGTTCGTACTTTTCACCTCCTAAAATAAAAAGGTGTTTGTAGCTTTTGACTATGTGACCTCCCAGCTCTCTGCTCTCTGGAAACGAATATCACTCTTTGCCTACCCCTTTGTTGATATATATCTTAAATACTCCTTTCACCTTGTTGAATGTTATCAAAATAAACAATCAGTATATGAATCCTAATGCCTTCTCAACAACTTATACTTCTATGAATTACGTTTATCAACAGTTACTGAAGATCTTGAAGCAAATATTAAACCACATGAAGTACAGTTAACTATTTGAAAAAAAATGATCAAACTATGAAAATGTCAAAAATGCATTCAGGCAAACCAAGCTATCAGATAATCCTGAAACAAAAATTAAACAAATTATTCATGCAAGCTGAATTATCAACCAGAAATGAATCAAATATTTAACAATGGTGCTATGCATATGTAATTTAAAACAAGTACACTAAATGCATGAATATATGAAATTCACTGAGGAGTATCTAAATATGAAAAATATAAAGATTAAATCACCAGATTACACTTTCAGCCACTAAGTGAAAGGAGCACACATTATCTACCAGCAGCTCTACCTCGTGGTATGAGCTAGAAACATACACGAAATTCTTATAGGGTTGACATGCATTCATATATTTGCAGGGGTTCAACATCCTTACTCACAGAAAAAGCTGTCACAGCTGTAAAACGTTTTGATTTCTGAATAAGCGAGTCTTGGTCTTAAATATTAATGAATAATTCCCACCTAAACATGGAGTAAGGAAAGTTTTGTAAATTAAATATTTATTTTCATTTTTAATCTACTCTCAAGACTGGAATGGTACACACAGAAAAAGCCTTGTGAGTCAGACAGTGTATGGATAATTTTCTAGCCAAGACCTAGGAACAGTGTGAGACAAAAGCACTTCATGTGGAAAAATATTTCCTATTTGAAGACAAAAGATTACAAACCATTTTGGGTAATAAATCATCCACCTTCCAATATTTTTTCATGCGCAGTTTCGGCAATTTGTACATTGCACAGAGATAGGCTTGAGAAAACGAGATATGCCACAAGAAGTGGTCGTGAGTGATTCAAGAAGTTCATAGGATACCTGGGGGCATATTATCAAGAACGGCGTTAAAAAACTGCAGCTAAAGCGGCGATAATGGGCTTGATAATATACCCTGGAGAATTCCAATGGAAGCCCATGTTCACTCCAGATCATGGACTTCTATTGGAGGGGCATATTTACAAGGGCTTTATCTCCCTTTTAAAGCCAAAAAAATGAGAGATAAAACTATCGACCTATTAACAAGAGGGTGCTAACTTGCATTAGCTCATGTTAGCACCCTTTTACCCAATGCTTCCCTTTGCATCTCTAATGAGTTGCAAAGTGGGTGTCACTGGGCAGTACAATCTTGTAAATATTACTGATGTGCACATCGCAATATTTACAAGGCTGCCAACGCATTTTAGCAGACGTTAGTTTGGGTGAATGCAGATTTAGGCATACCTAATATGGGGTGATTGTGCTGATACGACCCTGTGGGTCGTATCAGCATGGTTATCGCCGTTTTGTAGGGAACATCGCTGGAAAACCAGCGATGTTCCCTGCAAAACAGCAATGTCCCTGCTATCTCTGGTAAATATATAGCCGTGGGGAAACCCGTTGTAAATAACGCGCTAATAGGGTGATATAATCCAGCGATAGACAGCGATAAAGAGAAACGCGATAAGCGCGATTTGCGTTTATTTATCGCCGTCCTTGTAAATATGCCCCGGAATTCTCTAGGGCATATTGTCAAGCCCATTATCGCCGCTTTAGCGGCAGTTTTCTGCCGCTAAACTGGCAATCATTTTTAACGCCGTTATTGATAATATGCCCCCAGGAACGTAATTGAATCATGCAAACAGTCATAATATCTGTAGCATCTGGCTAGGCAAGATTTGTTGCTAATTGGGAGTAACATCATTGCTTGTGAACACAGCGTGATATCATTATTTAGCCATTACCACTTCTGCAAGGTTTTCCCTTGGGATTGTCTGGATAATGTGTACTTTTCTTAAAAGATCACCCTTGGCCTTACAGTTTTCAGAATATTCTTTCTGAAGTGTTCCTAGAAGTGTCCATACAAAGCATATCTAAGAACTCACAGTGTTTTGCTTTCCAATTTTAAAGCATTTTTCTCTACGTTCAGAGCCAGAAAAAAATAAAAAAATTTAACCAAAGCACAGTTTTCTGCAAAAGAAACAGAACTACAATGTAATACAATACCTCAAAAGTCAGCTCAACCTGTGTACAGAGACATATTTTTTCTTGACTCAATCCTATTAGTAGAGACCATTACAGTTAGCTACTTCATACAAAAGCGATCTCACTACAAACAGCTTCAGCTGCTTGTCACAGACCTCACAGCATAAATATACTTTGAGAAAGCCCCTGATTATGATTGTATGGCGTTCCTGTCTATCTCAGTTCACTTCTCTTGATTGGATAGGTTTCCTCCCTGTCCCTGGAGCATTTCCCTTGTAATTGGATAGGTGTATCCATCCATTGCTGATGGCAAACACCTATGGTTCTTGCTTTATTACATCCATTTCTCATTGAGAACTCTGTGGAAGAGCATGCACTGTGTCTTGTTCCTTTCTCTTCATGTCTGTGTGCAAACAGTGTCAAAACACCCTTTCAGAGGGCCACGGGGCAAGCAGGAGCTACTGAGCCCAATCTTGTGGGTTGAGGCCTTTTACTCCTGATGATCTGCGTCTGACTCACCATGGGTACTGAGTAACTGGTTCAAATACTACCCCTTTCAGTACTTGACTCTCAGTGATAGCATGGGTCGAGTACTTTAAGACTCTTCGAGTGGGAGGTAGGTGGGAGGCATACACAGGCTCAAGGCTCAAATGGCCTGAATCACAAAAGTAAACTTACGTTTTTGTGTAACTTTACGATTGTTTGCCAATCACCAAGGGATTTACGAATAGTTTCTTTATAAGTGCAAAGCCTCTACACATAGAAAGGCCTATCTTTTCATGTGCAGAGACTTTGCACTTGTAAAGATAATACTTTTAAATCCCTCTGGGAAAAAGACCTATATTTTTACACAAAAGTGTAAGTTTACCTTTGTGAATCAGGCCCAAAGTTCAAACAGCAGTAGCAATATGATGAATGTTCATTCAAATACTTGCTTTTTTGAAAAACTGATTATTTTAATTTGAAACGCAATGTATAAAGGCAACACACTAAATTATATCCATAATCTCTTAAGGTTTGCACACTAGCGTGGGCCATTCCTTTGTCCTGTCTAGTGAGGATGGTTATTCCCTATTCAGTAATAGAGGTGACTCCCAGATGTGGACCACGCTCGACTCAAACTGAATAAAAAACACAATTGTGATGCTGGAGAAAGTCCAAGCAGACATTTCTACACATCTGTTAATGTAAAAGGCATATTAAAAAAAAGGAAAAAATGTTTTCGAAAAAAATCAGAAACGACAAAGTTATCTATCAAATTCATCCAAACCCTCCAAACCCTGAAACAATATTTTACTAAATGTTTGCTAATTTAAAAAAGAACCTTAACAGTTGCTGGAAAACAAAACTTTCAAACACATATTTCTTAAAATAAACACAAATATAATCATAAAAAGGAAGATCTTCTCTACTAGGAATGTTAAACCACATATATGCACCCCCCCCACAACAACGCAATCAAAAATAGCTAAACGTTTACCAATGCTCTATCACTACAATCCTCAACTTTACTACCAACGTCTATATATATATATATATATTCACTGAAAAAACCATGGGTTATAGACCATATATAGTTAGGAATTAGCATTTACAAAACCTTATTTTACTCACACAAAACCATTGAAATTCCATATATAGTAAGTTGCACTAACTATATATCGCGCACCCGCAATCCACTGCTGATGATGTCACATATTACATCATTCATGACATGGTCAGTGACATCACTGATGACATCACTGATGACATCTCAAATGACATCACTGATGACATCACTGATGACATCTCAAATGACATCACTGATGACATCACTGATGACATCATCCAGTGACTGTGTGTTTCTGTAAAGTTTAAATATGTTTTACATATTGAAAAATGAGTAGATGTAGAAGTGTCTGGATGAAGGATTTAGTAGGTGCGTGACTGACTGTATGAGTGAGTGATTAAATGTGTCTCACTGAATGCATGGGTTAGTTGTGGAAAAGTAAATTTTGCCATGTTCTGTGTCCCTACGTGTCATCCATCATATGTTATATGTGCATGATTAATATGCATATGTTATTCCCCATGTTTGATTACAGACGCAATTATAGTTGTGTCCACCTCTAGTATGCCAGTTTCCAGTTCTCGTGAATACTACGAATATCAGGCCTATGTAAAGCTACGTTGCCACGTTTCTCAGTGTGCACGTTATTCCATTGTAAAGTCCCCGTTTCTAGGCCTCAAAAGGGCCCGGACACCAGATTCAGCTCCTGTCTCCTGAAGCTTCGCTGAGGAGCGATACAGCCCCCACCTGTATCCTCGACCCTTCACTTACTTCCTGCCTCGCAGTGCCCGGTTCAGCCTTGCTCTGCCTCTGAGTCTGCCAAGAGTATGTTATGATTCCAGTTATCAGTTCTGCCCTCCTCCTCTGCATTCCTAAAGCTACTGAATCGCATCAATAGTTTCCGTCATTGTCTAGCCTTTACGTCTCCATGTAAGAGAAATACTGCATTTAATGGTCATTTAATATTCTTCATCACGCACTACATGTAGAATAATGCATGCTCCAGTCTTAGAGTCTGTTCGCCTTTACCCCGATAACTTTTGGATTCTATCAACATGTTCTCTAAACATCAGATACTAGATACTGTTTAGGTACATGTCGCCTTGACTCTCCAGACTTCAGTCTCTGCTCCTAGCACAGAGTTCATAGCCCCCAGCTTCTCCTAGTAACACGTCATTGCTAGTTTGCGCGCACCATCAGGTTAGAGGTCCCGGCTCCTTAGGTAGCCCCCTCCATGGTTTCCACCCCATTCATGACATATTCTGTTACGTTTGCATCACATGTCTATGTATACGCCCTGTTACACCTCTTTTCACCCTTATCTTTCGCGACTGCTACGCGTCACGCCTATTGCTCCACCCACTGCTACGCCTATTGCAATGTAATGCTATGTGTTTGCGTTATGTATATATGCTCATGTATCTGTTATTAAATACCACGCTAGCCATTCCAGATCCTGACCCCGGCAGCGCTGCCAGGGCTTGCCATCCTATTCATGTGCAGGTTGTCCTGTTCCTGTCCTTGTGCTGTATTAAACCTGCAAAACTCCTACTACCTCGAATCTTGACTCTTATTTATTGAGCTATCTGTTATTCATTTATGCATTCAAAAAGAGAGGTATTATTTATTTATTTACCACATAATGGCGCCCGAACAGGTACTTGCCCTTTCCCCACGCGTCGGTGAAGCCACGCCGACCCCCTGACCCTCTGCAGTCGTGACGGAACTCTTCTGCGCACCGGCAGATATTTCTGCTTCAAGTATCCCTCAGGCCCACGGAGGAGACGGAGGAGGCGGTCCAGCATCCAGACGAGACGGTGGAGGAACGCGGCGAGTCCCGACCAGAGCCCAAGCCGAGAGTCCAAGGTCCGAGGTATCCGGAGGCCCACCCGTAACAGAAGTCCGAAGTTCGTCCGTCCGGCGTCCAAGCAGTCCCGTCCAGTCTGAGGCCTTCCGTTCTTACTGCCCGGTGAGTACCATTACTGGGGTAGTATCTAGACAGGGTCAATTTAATTGACTCTGGTCCGTGGGTTGGTGGTACACAAGCCCACAAACGAAGTGTCCACTCCGGTGGATACGGGTCCTGACGTGTCTCTTTATGAGACCGGTAAGTTTCGTACTGTTTCAGCAGTGCATCTAGTTTCTGTTCTAGTCAGTTCTGTTCTCGAGAAAATTCATGTATTCTGTGTTCCGTATTCCAGGTAGTATTCTGTTCGAACTGTTATTTTAAATGTTCTTCATGTATTTTAATGTCGTGGTATGAATGGGGAATAAGTATCGTGTTTATTGTGTATTGTATTGTGTCTAGATTACAGTCCAGTCATGCCCTTGTTTTCTAAGTTACGTCAGTTAAAAACTAGAAAGGGTCTGCTGGAAGCAGCAGTTCCTGTCCCGCCTAGGGACAGTCCAGGTCATTTTATGTATCAGAAGCATGGCATAAGTGCCATATTATATCTAGATTTATGGGTAGAGTATACCAAAGAGTTAGAGGAAAAGTATAGATGGCCTGTGTCAGGCACATGGGATGCCGAGTGCATCATGAGAGTAGAAGAAGCATTATGGAAAAAGAAAGCCAGACAGTCACAGAAAGATGCCATCGAGTTATGGCGCAAAGAAGCTCATAAAAGAACCGAAAAAGAAATCAGAAAGTCAGAATTAAGTAGAGAATCCTTGGAACGAGCCCAAGAAAGGGAATTAATCGAGATTGGTGAACGAGTTAAAACCGAACAGTCAGACAGACAGAGGCATGCTCTTATTAAGGGTATGTATCCTCTTCTTGCCGAGGGCCTGCCAAAAGCGACCCCGGAGGCATCCAGTAACTTTCCGCCACCATTAGTTCCGACCAAGCTACGTCACAAACCGACCGCAGCTGATATTTTCATCTCGTCCTATTTGGACGACACAGTCCCAGAATATGCAAATCCTGTTACTACTCCGCCAGTCCCTGTAAATCAGGCACTTCCCGTTCCTCCAGACACCGGGGTACCCCTTGCAGTACCTGCTACGGTCCCCCAGGTCCAGCCCGCCATACAAGTCCAGTCTGCATTTCCATTTCCCACTCTGCCAGGACGAAGAGCATCAGTAGACGATTCTAGTTTAGGGGCCGCAGGAGGAGGTCCTCCTCAGACCCCGCCGCCACACAAGCGTTTAACGTTAGTCGAATTACATGCTCAAGCGTCACAGCGCACGCCCAGATATCAGTCTGTTGCAGAAATAAGGAAAGCCCTTAATGAATGCGGCTATGATCCAGTCCCAGGCGAGGATAATATGGTTTTATATTCATTACGTGTAAGAAAGGTGGCCGAGTATCTAGTCACCCTACCGAATATGAAAGAAGATCTAGACAGAATATATCGTTTCATCCGTACAGGGGATGATCCAGAAAGCATTGGCGAAGTCATGTCTCAAAGGAAAGCCGAGATCCAGCTCATGATACTAAAGTTTTTGATTAATTGTTTATTAAGAGAACAAGATTACCCGTCCAAAGATCAAGCCGAAATGAGAACCCTGACAAAGTGGAGTGATAATATAGCCGAGGGTAAGCACAAGACCATCAGTGCTATGGAAAGTATGTACAAGAAAATCCGTAAAGAAATAATAAAGTTACACGAGCAGCGTAAAGCAGCACAAGTAAGCGAGAAAGAAAGTAACTCTGATACTGAAGAGGTAGACGACGAGAATCCCGCCAGAATAGCGTATGTAGGAAAATCTAGATTCCCAGATCGCCATTAACGCCTAGAACACAAGTCAACTTTCCATCATCCAGCACCAGAACAAGGTTCTCTAGAACAAGTGTTTCAAGCTACCGATCACATTCTGAAATCACGAATCGGTTACAGTGAGTTAAGTACTATGCATGAACAAGAACTAGCCCGATCAGCAGTCCGATGGACTACTGATTCTACCACTTTTCCAGACGAAATAGTGGCACAAATGTTTCTGAAAATGCCCCCAGCCGAGCAACGACTGGCGGGTATGTATATGATTCAGCACCTCATTACATTGTATGAGGGTCAGCACTCTGATCCAGGCCCGTTACATGATATCCTGAACGAGTTACTCCAGTATAGATGGAAAGGTTTAGGTACCGATTTAATTAGTGTCATTCTAGAACAGCGTCACAAATATAGAACGTTTTTGAACCCGCATTTTGTTCATGTCTCACCCCCAGAAAGTAAACCATTTTACATGGAGAGACAGAATCCGTTACGAGAAGTCCACCCAGTTAGAGGAACGGGTGGCGAACTAGAACGAGTGTTTGTTTACACCCCGATCACAAAGATGGAACTCTTAGAGATGAAAAAATTAATCCCCTGTCATGATAAAGATCCAGCAGGGTTCCATCGAGAATTAAAAGACATGCTCCGTATGGGAGAATACACGTATCCAGATATAATTAAAATGTTAAAGGTTCTGCTGCCCGCAGGGGTGTATGAAAAGCTCAAGGAAAAAGAATGGGAGGTGGGAGAGAAAAAGATAGATTGGGCAGTTCTAGAAGCTGAAGATAAGGCACGAGTACCAGATACCGGTCTTGGAGCGAAATGTAAAGAATTACCTGAATTATTGATTCAAGTTTTACCCAGATTGTTAACAACGAAAAAGGAAGACTGGGATGCAATCTCAGCCTGTAAACAGAAACAAGACGAAGACATTAGTGATTTTTATTCTAGATTTGAGAAATGTTTTAGCATCAACAGTGGCCTCAAGACAAGTAGTGAGTCATACCCTCATCTTTTTGTTACTAAATTAGTTGAGAATTCAAGTCCACCAATTAAAAATCGAGTTTTGAAAGTCGAAAGTACCTGGCAAGCTAATACCCCGTCCCAGATGTTACAGATGCTCCAATACCACCAGAATAGAATCAGGGAAGAACAAGAACACAAGAGAAAGCGTATGAAAGACACGAAAATGAAAGTACTAGTTGCACAATCTATTCCACAAGACAGCCAGAAGAGGGGTCCGAATCAAGCCAGTCATCCTGCAGCTCCCGTTAAAGGGAACTGCAATTATTGTAAACAGCCAGGTCATTTTATAAACGAGTGTGCAGTTCTGAAACACAACATAGCTACTGGTAAGACTAAAGAAAGACCACGTCCACCTAGACAAGAACAAGTTTCACAGACTCCTCAGCCACAGAATGCACCACAGACAGTTACAGCACCGCAGCCCATCGCTGCAACACAGCATGTTACACAGCAGATGTACCAGTATGCACAGTCCGAGTATCCAGAGTATCAACCGTATTCATGAAACAGCCTAGAGAGGGAGGTAGGCTTGCCTCTCATCGAGATACCTGTAGATCAAGAAGGTCCCTATGTTCGCAGTCAAGTATTAGGGAAAGACAGAAAGTTTTTGATTGATACAGGGGCAAGTAGGACCACAATTAGCCACGCCGAAGTTCCAGGGGCTCCGCTCTCAGGCTCAAGAAATGTTTCCCTTGGATTTTCAGGAAAACCTATCGTAAATGAAATATCAAAGCCAGTTACTCTAGAAGTAGGTCCATTGTCCCGTACTACTGATCTGTTACTTACTAAGTCATGTCCAGAAAATCTATTAGGTATTAAAACACTGAAAGAATTAGGTGCAGTTATATGCTGTTCCCCAGAGGGAATACGTCTGTTCCTGCGTGACTTTAAGGGTCACTATGTATTACGAGATTTCGATCCCAGATTGTCTAATGTTCCGCAGCATTTATGGGCGCAAGGTCCAACTGATGTAGGTTACATGCAAATCACACCCCATCGTGTGACTCTCAAGCCAGGTGTAGTGTTACCACGAATCAGACAGTACAGATTGCCACCTGAGGCTGTAGCAGCCTTATCCAAAATTATTGACGAGCTCATCGCTCAAGGAGTGGTTGTAGAAACTGACTCCAATGTATGCAATTCTCCGATCATTCCAGTCATGAAACGTACTGATCCAAATGCACCCCCAGAAAATCGATTAGTGATTGACCTACGAGAACTTAATAAATGTATTATTCCTCAGTACCCAGTGGTCCCAGATATCTCTTCCCTATTAACAGCCATTGATTCCGAAGCCATGTTCTTTACTGTAATCGACCTCAAGAACGCGTTTTTCAGTGTTCCCATTCATCCAGACAGCCAGTTTCTTTTCGGATTCTGTTTAAATGGAAGGAGCTATATGTTCACACGAGCTCCTCAAGGTTTCACAGAAAGCCCTAGTATTTACAGTCAAGCACTTAAGAGACAACTTGATAATGTTCACATGCCAACTGACACTGCCCTGCTCCAGTATGTCGATGATCTACTGATCACAGCCCGTTCTGAACGTGACTGCGAGCGAGCGTCACTGACAGTTCTGTATTTCCTAGCCGAGATGGGGCACAAGGTGTCCCCTTCTAAGCTTCAATTCTGTGTCCAGCAAGTGGTATACTTAGGATACTTACTGTCCAAGAGGGGTAGGCAGTTGACACCAGACCGTATCCAGTTAATAGCGAGTCTTCCTCAGCCCAAGACCCAGAAGGAGGTACGTGCTTTTATCGGCCTTACTTCTTATTGTAGACAATGGATTCCTCAGTATGCATTTCTAGCCAAACCACTGATACAGTTAACGACACAGGAGGCAGCCGTACCGACTGTCCTCCCTTGGACATCTGAACACACACTTAGCTTCAATGAGTTAAAGAAAGCTTTATGCCAAGCTCCAGTTCTAGCTACACCAAACTACAGTAAGCCTTTTACACTTTTCGTCACAGAACGTGAAGGTACAGCATTATCTGTTCTCACACAAGATCAAGCAGGACAATACAAGCCATGTGCTTATTTTTCGAGCACATTAGATCCTGTAGCCCAGGCTCTGCCTGCGTGCCTCAAGTCAGTTGCAGCCACAGCACTAGCTATCAGACAAAGTGATTCCATAGTATTAGGACACTCCCTGACAGTACAAGTTCCACACTCCGTGGAAGTTCTTTTAAATCGAACACATACCCAGCACTTGACAATTGCACGTTTAACAGGTTATGAATTGACACTGTTTCAGCCACACATAGAAATCAGACGGTGCAACGTTCTCAATCCTGCTACACTGTTACCATCAGCTAATCCAAATCCTGCCACACATGACTGTGTGGAAGTAGTCAACATCACGACCAAGCCAAGACAAGATCTGACAGATATTCCATTACCAGATCCCGACCTGACACTTTATGTGGATGGTTCATGTATGAGAACAAGTACAGGAGAACTAGTCGCCGCGTATGCAGTGACTACCGACACCGAAGTTATTGAGACACACCGTATTGACACCCTGTCCGCTCAAGCAGCAGAGCTAGTTGCTCTGACACAAGCCTGCATACACGCTAAGAACCGGAAAGTTAATGTTTACACAGATTCACGCTACGCATTTGGAGTCGTACACGACTTTGGAGTGCTCTGGCAGGAGAGAGGTTTCATGACTTCTCATGGAACCAAGATTCAGCATGGTCTCCTTATTCAAGCTCTGTTAGATGCAATACATTTACCGACATCCATTGCTATCATGAAATGCAAAGCACATACGAAGGTTACTGACATTATTTCCCAGGGTAATGATCTAGCAGATCGCACAGCCAAGCTTACAGCTCAGACTCCAGACATTCCAGCTAACATGACACACACTCCAGATCCGACTACATGTATGACAGTTAAGGACCCTACTCAAGATGTCATAGATATCCAGTTACATGCTACTCCCGAAGAAATCAAGAAATGGTCCGAACAAGGAGGGGTCCAGACAGATCAAGGATGGGTGACGAAGGGAAAAGCCACATGGTTTCTCCCCGACTCTATTGTTCAAGTCATTATCAATACCGCACATAGTCCAGCACATTTAGGGGAAAAAGCAATGTTAGACTGTATCCAGAACATTTGGTTCAACAAGCATCTACGAGCTGCAGCCAAGCAGAAAGTCCGTACCTGTATGATATGTTGTCAGTTTAATCCAGGTAAAAGTGTCCCGGTGGAACAAGGTGGATTCCAGCCCCCTGACCACCCTTTTGAAGTCCTCCAGATGGATTATATTCAGATGGAGCGATGTCGAGGTTTCAAGTATGTCCTTGTAGTTGTATGCGCTTTGTCCAGGTGGACAGAAGCATATCCAGTCCCAGATTACACAGCCACGACCACTGCCAAGCAGTTGGTTCGTGAATTCTTCCTCCGTTACGGACTCCCTAGGGTCGTATATTCTGATAACGGCCAGCCATTCTCATCAGAGTTAATGAAGCACGTTTCCCTTTTGTTAGGATACCAGTGGAAGTTCCATTGTGTACGCCATCCTGAAGCAGCAGGTCTCGTAGAGAGACATAACCAGACCCTGAAAATTCGCATCGCCAAAGTATGTATAGAGAAAGGTGTGGACTGGCTAGTAGCTCTGCCAGTCGCTTTGTTCTATATGCGCATGGTCGCACATTCCAGATCAGGTCTGTCCCCGTATGAGGTCGTTTTCGGCCGCCCCCCTAACATCTGGGGTACACCCAGACCCCGAAGTATTACCGATGTTTCAAGTAATATGCTGACAGATTACCTAGCTTCCTTGATGTCTGCCCTCAACTCTTGTCGTTCACAGGTTGCCGCCGCATTTCCAGACAATACCGAGGTGGCACCGCATGAAATCGTTCCAGGATCCATGGTCCTGGTGCGAAATTTTGACCGCTCAAGTCCGCTAGAGCCTCGCTGGAAGGAGCCCCGACAGGTCCTCCTCGCCACCCGTACAGCCGTGAAGTTGGAGGGACGCAAAGGCTGGGTGCATCTTTCACATATAAAGAAGTTTTATGGACTGAAACCGGTCTCAAAGAACATTTCCCAGGATTTGAAGGATTACCAAAGTACTATTCTCAAGGACTGTCCCGCAAAGAACAATGATACTGCACCCTCCCTGTTAGAGAAAACTCCACAGCAGGAGTATAGGTTGAAACTCCGGTCTAGTAAAATAAGTCAGCCAGTTTGATTGTCTAAGTCCTCCCCTAGGTGAAACGGTTAGACTGTTTCTGACATGTATAAAATAGACCCCCATAGTGAGAGAGTTAGTCAAAACTCAATCCGATGTATCGTTTTTCTATGTTTCATATTATTTCTCAGTATTATGATTTCCTGCACCAGTTATGCATTCTACTTGTATTTTCCAGTTTCTCATGTAAATAAGTCTGCCAATGCTACAGTAGAGCATACGTTTAGTGATCTGCCTCCTCATGAACTCTCTTACCGCCTCGCTATGCGAAATAATTCTTTCATCCGCATGTTACATTATTCACACCAGACCAGCAATGCCACTAATTGTTGGGTGTGTGGTCGACTCCCCCCTTTTCAGACACCGAAGGGAGTTCTGCCACTCTTTCCTTACCCTTTTTCACATAATGGTTCGTGTGGAGCATGGTCCACGTTAACGTCATCCTCAACAGATATGTCTTTTCTTAACAGTACATGTTTTCCAGACAAGCAAGGTCCCCCCCATAGAACCGGGTTAGATCTAGAAAATGAAGTGTATAATTTAGGTAATTATTCTTCGAATTTCATGGTCCTGAATGTTCAGTCTGATACTACTCCAGACTTACCTGCAATTTCAGTACTACCAGTCAAAGGCGAATTATGTGTCCGAAATAATGGTTCTACACACGTAGGACATAGCGATTGTACTACTATTGTCAAGTATAGTGACAGTGGGAAATCTATTTTCAAAGCTTCACGTCATTCTTATTTTATTTGTGGTCAAACCGCATATGTTCGTCTGCCCCTCGATTGGGAGGGAACCTGTTACATTGCCTTCCTACTGCCACCTGTTTTTCTAGCCCCACCCGACTACCATAGGAATTCCCACCTAGTACATACAAGACACAAGAGAAACCTCCCGATTGTCGATTATACTGAAACTGCTCTAGAACAATATATAGATATCAATAAAGGTGTCTTCCCTTATTTAGGTACAGTCGTGAATAGTAAACTGATACGTAGATTAACCAGAACACTCGAAGCAGTAGTAATTGAGACTACTTCTGCTCTAAGTAATTTAACCGAAGAACAATCCTTTATGAGAATTGTCGTGCTCCAGAATCGTCTCGTCCTTGACGTCATATTGGCCGATAGGGGCGGGGCCTGTAGAGTCATCGGATCTAGTTGCTGCATTTTCATTCCAAATAACGCGCCGCCTGTTTATTCAGCTATAACCAGACTTCATAAAATTGCCCATCTGTTACACCAAAATCCAGGCACCTGGACATGGTCCGGTTGGTTCTGGAATATAATTTCCGCCTGGGGATGGAAAGTCTTGTCCTTTCTAGGTATTGCAGTAGCGATCATATTTAGCTGTTGCCTCTGTATACAATGTGGCCCTGCGATTTGCGGCATCTGTGCTACCTCTTGTATTCCTAGTCCCAAGCCCCGTTCTAAAACCCGTTCCAAGAAAATTCGAGACGAGCAAATGATACTGTATGAAATGATAGATGGTATCATGAATATTGATGTTTCCTGATGGAAACGTAGTGACAAGGAGGGAATGTGGAAAAGTAAATTTTGCCATGTTCTGTGTCCCTACGTGTCATCCATCATATGTTATATGTGCATGATTAATATGCATATGTTATTCCCCATGTTTGATTACAGACGCAATTATAGTTGTGTCCACCTCTAGTATGCCAGTTTCCAGTTCTCGTGAATACTACGAATATCAGGCCTATGTAAAGCTACGTTGCCACGTTTCTCAGTGTGCACGTTATTCCATTGTAAAGTCCCCGTTTCTAGGCCTCAAAAGGGCCCGGACACCAGATTCAGCTCCTGTCTCCTGAAGCTTCGCTGAGGAGCGATACAGCCCCCACCTGTATCCTCGACCCTTCACTTACTTCCTGCCTCGCAGTGCCCGGTTCAGCCTGGCTCTGCCTCTGAGTCTGCCAAGAGTATGTTATGATTCCAGTTATCAGTTCAGCCCTCCTCCTCTGCATTCCTAAAGCTACTGAATCGCATCAATAGTTTCCGTCATTGTCTAGCCTTTACGTCTCCATGTAAGAGAAATACTGCATTTAATGGTCATTTAATATTCTTCATCACGCACTACATGTAGAATAATGCATGCTCCAGTCTTAGAGTCTGTTCGCCTTTACCCCGATAACTTTTGGATTCTATCAACATGTTCTCTAAACATCAGATACTAGATACTGTTTAGGTACATGTCGCCTTGACTCTCCAGACTTCAGTCTCTGCTCCTAGCACAGAGTTCATAGCCCCCAGCTTCTCCTAGTAACACGTCATTGCTAGTTTGCGCGCACCATCAGGTTAGAGGTCCCGGCTCCTTAGGTAGCCCCCTCCATGGTTTCCACCCCATTCATGACATATTCTGTTACGTTTGCATCACATGTCTATGTATACGCCCTGTTACACCTCTTTTCACCCTTATCTTTCGCGACTGCTACGCGTCACGCCTATTGCTCCACCCACTGCTACGCCTATTGCAATGTAATGCTATGTGTTTGCGTTATGTATATATGCTCATGTATCTGTTATTAAATACCACGCTAGCCATTCCAGATCCTGACCCCGGCAGCGCTGCCAGGGCTTGCCATCCTATTCCTGTGCAGGTTGTCCTGTTCCTGTCCTTGTGCTGTATTAAACCTGCAAAACTCCTACTACCTCGAATCTTGACTCTTATTTATTGAGCTATCTGTTATTCATTTATGCATTCAAAAAGAGAGGTATTATTTATTTATTTACCACATAGTGACTAAACTGTCTTAATTTATGCATCATTATGTCTGTTGTTCTGTAAACTGCTGCATGTGTTGATCAGTAGCTATATGAGTAACTATATGGGTTATTGATTGATTGTCCAAGTATTTGTATGGGAGACTGAGTGTGTGTGTGGCTGGCTGGGAGATGTGTGACTCTGTGCAGATCAATGTGTTCTTGTATCAATGATTGTATAAGAGAGTAAGTATGTGTTAGTATATGTTTGAAAATGTAAGGTACTCTATGTTTAACTGTATAGATTAGAAAATGGAAGTGTGATTGATTCTTTACAGGACTGACTAGGTGTGTGAGTAACTCCATGGATGAGTGGCAGAGTGTGAGTGTCTGTATAGGTGTATGAGTGCATATGATAGTGTTGTACAGAGGAGTGATTGTATGTATGAATGATTGTATGGGTGAATGAGTGAATGTGTGTGTAGACGTAGGAATCAGTGAGTGCGTATGTAGTAACTAGTATTGGTGTGTCAATGGTTTAAAAAATCATATTCTGTATTTAAAACTGGGTGTAACAGAGGTTATATTAAAGTGTGAGGAGATGCATTGTATTGTCACATGAATGATATCATCAGTGATGTGACCATTGATGTCAAATGAGATGTCATCAGTGATGTCATTTGAGATGTCATCAGTGATGTCATCAGTGATGTCATTTGAGATGTTATCAGTGATGTCATTTGAGATGTCATCAGTGATGTCATCAGTGATGTCATTTGAGATGTCATCAGTGATGTCATCAGTGATGTCATTTGAGATGTCATCAGTGATGTCATCAGTGATGTCACTGACCATGTCATGAATGATGTAATATGTGACATCATCAGCAGTGGATTGCGGGTGCGCGATATATAGTTAGTGCAACTAACTATATATGGAATTTCAATGGTTTTGTGTGAGTAAAATAAGGTTTTGTAAATGCTAATTCCTTACTATATATGGTCTATAACCCATGGTTTTTTCAGTGAATTTTCAAGGTTTTGTAAATGCTAATTCCTAACTATATATGGTCTATAACCTATGGTTTTTTCAGTGAATTTCAATGGTTTTTTATTAGCAAATATCAAAAGCTTTAAAATGTCAAGTACGTGGTAGGTAAAAACATTTTCGTGTTTATGCACGCTGATGTGCTTTGAACGCTGCCCCCCCTCCCCTCTTTTCTTTTAGCAGTATTCTCTCTTTGCAGATAGTGAAGGGTAGGTAACGCAGGCCTTTGCCCCCGTTGTAATCCGTCGTGCCTGCTTCCCTCTCCATTTGATTGATTGTTATCCAAGCATTTACTGTTTTGGAATTGCTTCTCTTTGGTTCATTCTCTATTTACAAACAAGCACAGAGTCGCAATACTCTGTTTAGTCTTTGCAGATAGTGAAAAATCGTTAGAAAAAACAAAAGGAATCAAGCAAAATCAGTAGGCCACTAATGGGATCTCTTTTTGACCTCGCTAAAATAGAAACATTAGGAACAACCCCTCATGAGAAATATGAAACTAGTGAGAGGAACCAAGCTCAACGCCATGATGGCTGCAAGACAGCTCGGCTCCGCCGCCCACCCCGCCCAAAATAACGACAAACCCTATGCAAATATTATAAATATATACAACACACCAGCAAAGTAACAGGGTAAAACGTTTTATTAAATAACTATTTACATGGCAGCCTGCTGCAACATCGATCCAAATACATGCCGCCGTTCCCGGGATTTCTCCCCGACTACTCTGCGGCCTACGAGATGGAGAGGCTGGAGCGTTGACTAGGCGGGGCCTCCGGCCGCAACCACAGCGCCAACGATCGCTGCTGACGGAGGGGAGCCTTGCCGGTGAGACCACTGATCTGAAGAACCGCTGCCTGCGGTGCCTCCCTGAGCCGCTTGACGGAGGCCCCCGAGGGGCGGTGTGGTGGCGATGACTCAGATGGGGCGCTTGGCTCCTGCCCCCTCCCCAAGTCTTGTTGCCCTGGTGTGGCCTGAGATCGCCCCCGACATAGGCGGCCGGCTCCCGGGGTCCGGAAGAACTTTTTGCCTTTTGGTGACTCTTCTATTCTGGACCTTGTCCCACAATCCGTTTGACCTGAAGACACGTCCTGCGGTGCCCTGGTCCGACCATCACATATACCTGCACCAGGAGACGGCGTGGGGTGCACTGGAAGGGAGAGGCGGCGCGAACGAGCCTCCCCCACCTCCCCAGGTGGAGGTTTCCCAGCTGCACCCCAGCGCTTCACTCGGCCAGCTGAATTGCGTCCGCTCTTGCGGCACAGTGCCTCGCTCGGCCACCTGAGTTTCGCCTGCTCTTGCTATTACAGTGTCTCACCCGCCATCCGGCTGAATTGCACCCACTCTTGTGGTACAGCGACAGGCGGCTGCCACGGAGCTCACGAAATGGCGGTCGGCTCCACAGACTTGGGCCTGGCCTGCAAGGATGGCTCTGGGCAACCCTGGAACTCGGACGCTTGACTGCTAGGGCATGGGCCCCATTCCCAAAAGCGTCCCCTCAGCCTTGAAGATTCTACAAGAGTCACCGGGGCCCCCGACTCCCGCAGACTTCCGGTGGGGAGCGACTGCCATGATTGCTCGCGGAATGGCCACGACGTAGCCACGGGGTGCTCTCATGCTGACGCCAGCTTCAGTCTGAAACATCCAGAAACACTGTAGACTACCAATTCGATCAGTTCCGGTGGAGCCCCAACGTGACCCGGTAGAGAAGAACTTGCCCTCCCCTCTTTGACTGATGGTTCTTGTTGCCTGTCCCTTCTGTTGTCATTTAACGGAACTTTTTGGACTGCTGAAAGGGGTTCTGTTCCGACCTCTGGTTGGTGGAGACATTTTGACTATATTCTGGACCTGCCCGGCCTCGCCCAAAATGGCGTCGGTATAAATGAGACTCTCAACTCCTTGATGTGTACTGGTTGCTCAGCCTTGATATCACGAGATATGTATGCAGTTTTGGAGCACATGGCGGGCGGGGACGGGTACTGATTGAACATTTGCACATCCCTATTGATATTAAGTTCTGATGTATTATTCATTACTATACTATTGAAAGTTCGAATTAACGTTACTCATGGTACTTGCCCGCAAATGTATATCTAGATAATTTCATTGTAACTGGTCCTGTCGTACTTTCATTATAAAATTAACGTCCACCGATTCCGCAACTGTTAGACACCTTAATTCCTGCAACCTAATGGCCCGCCCGTTACGTTTTTCTACAGTGTAAAGGTCCCCTCATCATATACGATTCCAGTTTGCTCCGTGGCCGGCCCACGTGGTTGTAGGCCCGTATTTGTATACTGACATTTTTGCAAAAAAAATAGTTTTCGAAGGAAGTATGGAATCAGCGTCATAACAATCGTCTAGGTTGGTAGGTTTTTAGAATAATGGCTGTTATTCCCAAACAATAGAAGACAGATAATGCAGACCCTTTGCCTGAATTTTGGATTGATTGAAATTTGTATCCGTCACACCTGCCCTTTTTCCAGAATTGTTAGAAAATGGTCGACCGTAGCTTAAGGTATCTGCCGAATGTAAGGTGTGGTATTTTGTCCCATAAAATAAGACTAATTGAGAAACAAATACACGAAGAGGGAACTCGAATTTAGAGACAAACAAAATGAAACATTTTTTGGCATCATAAGAAGGGGAGGATATGTTACACAGAAAAATAATGCGAAAGGGATAGCCAAGATCTGTTGTATCACACGTTCCTGCAGCTAGTCTGATACATGGTAAGTAGAAGCTTTTTCGTGTTGGCGCGCGCTGACATCCTCTGAATGCTGTATCCCCCCCCCTTTCTTTTCTCCTCTGTAGGTTACATCGGAGTTCCGACTGAAGAATGGAGTGGACATGGACCGCACCGTGCTCCATGTAGGGAAAGACATAGACAAGCGCTGTGAGATATTGCATGGAGTGCAGACCATCACTGTGAACGTGAAAAATTGTATGGTGTGACTGAGCGTACATGCCCTGATTGTATGGTATGAATGTGCATGTATTCCATATGCCCGGCCGATAAACGTTCTGTTTGCGCAACTGCCGCGTTAGAAAACAACATCGTGACGCGTAGCGTAACCGCGACATATCGCGTTGTCGCGTAATGCGTCATATGATGAGCCGCGTTAGCGCACCCGGAAGTGCTCCGGTGCGCGAGGCGCGAAGCGCAGCTTCCCGGAAGCGATCCGGGGCGCGGCGCGGAGTGCGTAACGTAGGCATAACAGGTCATGTGACTTGTTAATAAAACTTTTCATTGGTTCATTTCACTTTTGGGTTCCTAATGATGTAAGGCTAGGTCATGTGACCTAAAAATAACACTTTTCATTGGTTTAGAACTATTTTTTGTCCCAAATGATGAAAACCCCTCCTTGTCTCCTCACTCTGACTTTCATCTTTGTGAGAGGAAGACCTTTTTTCATCACTTAGCAATGGCAAGTGTTGTAGCTTCAGCTGGTGCATCCCCACCACCACCACCACCTCCTAGGAAGAGAGTACCACCTCCTCAAGTGGTAGTTGAGCAAGAGGTGCCCCCCCCACCTTCTTGTTGCCTGATTCGGCCAGCTCAATCGATCGAGCATGAGACTCTGTTGTGATCTGAAGAACCGCTGCCTGCGGTGCCTCCCAGAACCGCTTGACGGAGGCCCCCGAGGGGCGGTGTGGTGGCGCGGACTGGGAGGGGGCGCTTGGCTCCTGCCCCCTCCCCAAGTCTCGCTCGGCCAGCTGAGTTGCGCCCACTACTGCGGCCTACGACATGGAGAGGCCGGGGCGTTGACTAGGCGGGGCCTCCGGCCGCAACCACAGCGCCAACGATCGCTGCTGACGGAGGGGAGCCTTGCCGGTGAGAGCCACTGATCTGAAGAACCGCTGCCTGCGGTGCCTCCCTGAACCGCTTGACGGAGGCCCCCGAGGGGCGGTGTGGTGGCGCGGACTGGGAGGGGGCGCTTGGCTCCTGCCCCCTCCCCAAGTCTCGCTCGGCCAGCTGAGTTGCGCCCGCTCTTGCGGCACAGTGCCTCACTCGGCCGGTTGAGTTTCGCCTGCTCTTGCGGCTACAGCGTCTCACCCGCCATCCAGCTGAGTTGCGCCCACTCTTGTGGCCTATGACATGGAGAGGCCGGGGCGTTGACTAGGCGGGGCCTCCGGCCGCAACCACAGCGCCAACGATCGCTGCTGACGGAGGGGAGCCTTGCCAGTGAGAGCCACTGATCTGAAGAACTGCTGCCTGCGGTGCCTCCCTGAACCGCTTGACGGAGGCCCCCGAGGGGCGGTGTGGTGGCGCGGACTGGGAGGGGGCGCTTGGCTCCTGCCCCCTCCCCAAGTCTCGCTCGGCCAGCTGAGTTCCGCCCGCTCTTGCGGCACAGTGCCTCACTCGGCCGGTTGAGTTTCGCCTACTCTTGCGGCTACAGCGTCTCACCCGCCATCCAACTGAGTTGCGCCCACTCTTGCGGCCTACGACATGGAGAGGCCGGGGCGTTGACTAGGCGGGGCCTCCGGCCGCAACCACAGCGCCAACGATCGCTGCTGACGGAGGGGAGCCTTGCCGGTGAGAGCCACTGATCTAAAGAACCGCTGCCTGCGGTGCCTCCCTGAACCGCTTGACGGAGGCCCCTGAGGGGCGGTGTGGTGGCGCGGACTGGGAGGGGGCGCTTGGCTCCTGCCCCCTCCCCAAGTCTTGCTCGGCCAGCTGAGTTCCGCCCGCTCTTGCGGCACAGTGCCTCACTCGGCCGGTTGAGTTTCGCCTACTCTTGCGGCTACAGCGTCTCACCCGCCATCCAGCTGAGTTGCTCCCACTCTTGCGGCCTACGACATGGAGAGGCCGGGGCGTTGACTAGGCGGGGCCTCCGGCCGCAACCACAGCGCCAACGATCGCTGCTGACGGAGGGGAGCCTTGCCGGTGAGAGCCACTGATCTGAAGAACCGCTGCCTGCGGTGCCTCCCTGAACCGCTTGACGGAGGCCCCTGAGGGGCGGTGTGGTGGCGGGGACTGGGAGGGGCGCTTGGCTCCTGCCCCCTCCCCAAGTCTTGTTGCCCTGGTGTGGCCTGAGATCGCCCCCGACATAGGCGGCCGGCTCCCGGGGTCCGGCGGAACTTTTTGCCTTTTGGTGACTCTTCATTCTGGACCTTGTCCCACAATCCGTTTGACCTGAAGACACGTCTTGCGGTGCCCTCGCAATGCGGCCTGGTCCCTGAATGTGTGCAGGGGGACGGTATTGATTGGATCAAGATGGCGGCTTCACACAAAGCTGACTCAAGTGTTGCTGCTGATGCTATGCAGACAAAAACTGGTTTTCAGTTTGTACATTCTTCAGGATTTTTCCATCCAAGGCTGGTTGAGAGTTTGTAGAACGATGGCTTCAGATTTTCAACATACTACTCTTCAACATTCTTCATAAATGTAACAATGTGAGACTCACTAGGAGAACGGCCGTTTATCTTTCCTTTCAAAATGCTGCCAACAATATTTTCTGAATGGAAGACACCATCTTGTAGCATAAAGGGCTGCGTCAAGGGTGGTATTGCCCAGAATGTCTTGTTTTCTAGTGCTTGTAATGACGAAGCCAGAACTGCCGAAAGTGATTCTGGTCCTGCCGCTACTTATCGGAGACATTGAACTATACTCTGGACCTGCCTGGCCTCGACCAAAATGGCGCCAGTATGGGAGCGACTTGCAACTCCTTATGACGTTCTAGTTACTTAGCCTTGACGTTATGGGGGATGTATGCGGTCTTTGTGCACATGGCGGGCGGGGAAGGGTACTGACTGGGAATACGGACAACCCTATTGATGTCGATTTTTCATTATTGATTATTGATTATTGTATTAATAAAGCTTCGAAGTAATGTTACCCATGATACTCGCCCATGGTGTGCGTATGGACGATTTTATTGTAACTGATCCTGTTATACTTTCAATTATAAAATCAACCTTCACTGATCCTGCAACCGTTTGTCACGTTTAGTTTTTTCAATTAAATGGCTCGCTTGTTACATACTCCTATACCCCTGGCTTTTGAAAGACACCATCTTGTAGAATAAAGGGCTGCGTCAAGGGTGGTATTGCCCAGAATGTCTTGTTTTCTACTGCTAGTAATGACGAAACCAGAACTGCCGAAAGGGATTCTGGTCCTGCTGCTACTTATTGGAGACATTGAACTATACTCTGGACCTGCCTGGCCTCGACCAAAATGGCGCCAGTATGGGAGCGAATTGCAACTCCTTAGGACGTTCTAGTTACTTAGCCTTGACGTTATGGGGGATGTATGCGGTCTTTGTGCACATGGCAGGCGGGGAAGGGTACTGACTGGGAATACGGACAACCCTATTGATGTCGATTTTTCATTATTGATTATTGTATTAATAAAGCTTCGAAGTAATGTTACCCATGATACTCGCCCATGGTGTGCGTATGGACGATTTTATTGTAACTGATCCTGTTATACTTTCAATTAAAAAATCAACCTTCACTGATTCTGCAACCGTTTGTCACGTTTAGTTTTTTCAATTAAATGGCTCGCTTGTTACATACTCCTATACCCCTGGCTTTTGAAAGACACCATCTTGTAGAATAAAGGGCTGCGTCAAGGGTGGTATTGCCCAGAATGTCTTGTTTTCTAGTGCTCGTAATGACGAAGCCAGAACTGCCAAAAGGGATTCTGCTCCTGCCGCTACTTATTGGAGACATTGAACTATACTCTGGACCTGCCTGGCCTCGACCAAAATGGCGCCAGTATGGGAGCGACTTGCAACTCCTTATGACGTTCTAGTTACTTAGCCTTGACGTTATGGGGGATGTATGCGGTCTTTGTGCACATGGCGGGCGGGGAAGGGTACTGACTAGGAATACGGACAACCCTATTGATGTCAATTTTTCATTATTGATTATTGTATTAATAAAGCTTCGAAATAATGTTACCCATGATACTCGCCCATGGTGTGCGTATGGACGATTTTATTGTAACTGATCCTGTTATACTTTCAATTATAAAATCAACCTTCACTGATCCTGCAGCCGTTTGTCACGTTTAGTTTTTTCAATTAAATGGCTCGCTTGTTACATACTCCTATACCCCTGGCTTTTGACCCTTTCCTACGCGCGGTCTGTACTACCGCCCTCGGGCGATCTATGTAATGAACAGACTACCATTGCCGAAACACAAGGGAATGCATCTCAGAGAGATAAGTCAAGTACGTGGTAGATAAAAACATTTTCGTGTTTATGCACGCTGATGTGCTTTGAACGCTGCCCCCCGCCCTCATCATTTAGATTACCACCGCCCATTGCACAAAAGCGTACCGGGCACTTCCCACGCAAAAAAAACGATTTATTTTTTTTTGCCCCGCGGGGCCCTTTTAAAGCCTCCACATCAAACCTAGGGGGTCAGGGAGGATCTACTATGCCCCCTTATGGTCATTTCCCCCTTTGTTTTGGCCTCCTCTTGTCTATCGATCCTACCGAGAGACAAGATGGCGGCCGCTCCGGACTGTTTAGAATGTTGACAGACACCGGAGAGCCAATCAGCTTCGCTTCGCGAAGTTCCGTTACGCGTCAAGTACGCGAACCTGAGCGCTACCCGGAGCGCTGTTACAGATATATATTTTTTTTTTAACGTTAATTTATCAAAATCCACTGGAGCACATATATTGAGACCTAGCAAAGGCACATCGGGCTACCAGTCCCTACAATTTTGCCAAGTTTCGTGCAAATCCATTCAGCCGTTCGAGCTAAAAGTGAGGCCAACCGCCCTATGGAAATGAACATGGGAAAAACGCGTTTTGGGACCCCCCTTTTTTCTCGGCCCCCCCTTGACGAAACCCCCCCAAATTTTCAGGGGCTGCTCAGAAGCAAAATGTTCCATTTTCCTGAAAATTTCAGCCAATTCCGTCCACAAACGCCAAAGTTATTAGACATAGAATTTTCAAAAATCCCATAGAGAAAAAATCCTAACTATATATACCTACTGACTTGCAACTCCTTATGACGTTCTAGTTACTTAGCCTTGACGTTATGGGGGATGTATGCGGTCTTTGTGCACATGGCGGGCGGGGAAGGGTACTGACTAGGAATACGGACAACCCTATTGATGTCGATTTTTCATTATTGATTATTGTATTAATAAAGCTTCGAAATAATGTTACCCATGATACTCGCCCATGGTGTGCGTATGGACGATTTTATTGTAACTGATCCTGTTATACTTTCAATTATAAAATCAACCTTCACTGATCCTGCAACCGTTTGTCACGTTTAGTTTTTTCAATTAAATGGCTCGCTTGTTACATACTCCTATACCCCTGGCTTTTGACCCTTTCCTACGCGCGGTCTGTACTACCGCCCTCGGGCGATCTATGTAATGAACAGACTACCATTGCCGAAACACAAGGGAATGCATCTCAGAGAGATAAGTCAAGTACGTGGTAGATAAAAACATTTTCGTGTTTATGCACGCTGATGTGCTTTGAACGCGGCCCCCACCCTCATCATTTAGATTACCACCGCCCATTGCACAAAAGCGTACCGGGCGCTCCCCACGAAAAAAAACGATTTTTTTTTTTTTGCCCCGCGGGTCCCTTTTAAAGCCTCCACATCAAACCTAGGGGGTCAGGGAGGATCTACTATGCCCCCTTATGGTCATTTCCCCCTTTGTTTTTGCCTCCTCTTGTCTATCGATCCTACCGAGAGACAAGATGGCGGCCGCTCCGGACTGTTTAGAATGTTGACAGACACCGGAGAGCCAATCAGCTTCGCTTCGCGAAGTTCCGTTACGCGTCAAGTACGCGAACCGGAGCGCTACCCGGAGCGCTGTCACAGATATATATATTTTTTTGAACGTTAATTTATCAAAATCCACTGGTGCACATATATTGAGACCTAGCAAAGGCACATCGGGCTACCAGTCCCTACAATTTTGCCAAGTTTCGTGCAAATCCATTCAGCCGTTCGAGCTAAAAGTGAGGCCAACCGCCTTATGGAAATTAACATGGAAAAATGCGTTTTGGGACCCCCCTTTTTTATCGATTCCCCCTTGACGAAACCCCCCCAAATTCTTA
Source organism: Lissotriton helveticus (assembly GCF_964261635.1). Taxonomy (NCBI): domain Eukaryota; kingdom Metazoa; phylum Chordata; class Amphibia; order Caudata; family Salamandridae; genus Lissotriton; species Lissotriton helveticus. The sequence continues at coordinate 1,704,379,442 of NC_136063.1, read as the reverse complement.
GGGGCTGCTCAGAAACAAAATGTTCCATTTTCCTGAAAATTTCAGCCAATTCCGTCCACAAACGCCAAAGTTATTAGACATAGAATTTTCAAAAATCCCATAGAGAAAAAATCCTAACTATATATACCTACTGGCGACCGCCAGTAGGTAATATATATATATATATATATATATATATATATATATATATATATATATATATATATATATATATATATATATATATATATATATAAATTCACTGAAAAAAACATAGGTTTCACACCAGTTATAATTAGCTGGACATTTTACTCATACAAAACCATTGAAATTCCCCCGTTATAGTTAGTTGTACTCACTATAACTTGCGCGCCCGCAATCGACTGCTGATGATGTCACATATTACATCATTCATGACATGGTCAGTGACATCACTGATGACATCACTGATGACATCTCAAATGAAATCACTGATGACATCATTGTGGAGAAGTTTGGCTCACTGGTTATAGCGGCAGACCCTGATGCAGAGGTCTGGCCCGGGACCAGGGTTCAATTCCCGTCGTGGCAGGGTCTTGGTCTCAATGTCCTCGGACCCGATAAATCTCGCCTCGGTGCCTACTCTAATCATGGTTCCCACTCTGCAACTCTGGGCAATAGCTTGCTTAATCTCCAGACCGGCCCAAACAACGCTAGGATGCCTGGCTTCACCTTGGGGCTCCCAGGAGTGGGCACCTCACAGGAACAGGCCAGGACGGGTTCCTCAGCGGTATTCGTACAGCGCTTAGAGACCTCTGGGTGATAGGCGGTTTACAAATGCAAATTAACATAACATAACGTAACATCCATGTGACAATCAAATACACCTCATCACACACTAGTATAATCTTTCATCACTCACTGTAAAATAGAAAGTGCCATATTTGAAACCATTGACACACCAATAGAAATTTCTAAACACCCACTCAGTTATTCATAGAACTATACACACGTCTAATCACTTACCTATAGATTCAGTGTTAATAATCAACAGAACACTATCAAATATACTTATACGCCTATTTCAACATTACACACTAGCACACATTGAATTCACTTATGAAGACATCCTTCTGACTTATGCAAACAATTGATTATACTTACATTTACTCATCTACACACTTATACAAACACCACTTCATCTATTTATATAGATAGTAACTCACACTTAGTGTGTTATAAAATCACTATTACAAGTATACAGTTATCCATATAGTGACTCATACAATCACTAAGTCTTAGGCACACTTAATTAGATATAACTGTCACATACACTGCCTTTTTTTCAAGTTTAATGGAGATGTACAATTGAGAGAAATATTTCATCACCACCACACCCATAAACATATACACTCACTGAAACAACTGTTATAACATGTAGTCTTAACCTCATATACCTACTGAATGAAGTATTCACACATTTTTTGGCAATCACACACCCCCCACCAAACCACATAGACATTCATTTACCCTTACAAATACTCAGTTAAGAAACCAATAACAAATATAGTCTTTAACATAGCAATTAAGACAAAGCAATAAAGACTTTCACACAGTTTAGTAACTACACATTATATATAGTGAGACTCTACAAATTAGTCAAGGAAACAATCAATGACACTGTTACTAAATCCACCATCCACATATTTATATTTATATATCTACTCATTCTTCAATGCAAAGTAGTGTATTTATATTACATATTTAAATATCAAAGCAAACCACATTCACTGGATGATGTTGTCAGTGATGTCATCAGTGATGTCATCTGAGATGTCATCAGTGATGTCATCAGTGATGTCACTGACCATGTCATGAATGATGTAATATGTGACATCATCAGCAGTGGAATGCGGGCGCGCGAGTTATAGTGAGTACAACTAACTATAACGGGGGAATTTCAATGGTTTTGTATGAGTAAAATGTCCAGCTAACTATAACGAGTGTGAAACCTATGGGGCCTTATTTACGAGCCCCTTGCGCCTCCGGATCGTCACTTTTTGTGACGTTCCGGTGGCGCAGAAGACTGAGTGATATTTTTCAGGCAGGACTAAGCCACTTTTTGTGGCGTAATCCTGCCTGATAAATATCAGTCCCTTTAACGCAGTGTCCTGCGTGAAAGGGGCGTGCAATGGGTGTTGCTGGGGGCGTTCCCAGCAGCATCCATGGACTTGAGTAATTTATTGCATCCTCAAAATCAGTCTTTCAAAAATTCCAAAGTATAAGACGTGATAATCCAAATCCAAATGTTTCTCAAGAAAAGTCATAAACCGTGTCCGTGGGTCATATCTGCAACGCATGCCACTGGCGCGTTTGCAGAGGGGGGACTAATTCCCCTTGCATACTGGGGGTCCCTGGGTCATATTTGCCCAAACGCCGAAATTCCGAACGATTGAAAATGACTTTTCTTGATAAACATTTGGATTTGGATTATCATGTCCTATACTTTGGAATTTTTGAAAGACTGACTTTGAGGATGCTATAAATTACTCAAGTCTGCCCGAATTGTGTGGGTAAAATTGATACCTAGTCACTTTGAATAAGAATGTACTTACGTCTCGTCTAACATTTGGAAGAAATATCTAGTTATATGACAACAGGATACCGACATAACTTGAAGGAAATAAGAACACTCTGAAGAAGTTCTGTTGTACAGAACGAAACGCGTCAGCTGGCTGTGGTACATAAACTTAAGGAAAATAAAAGCATTTGAATGTACACCAAGATTCAGCGCTTCAATAAGGACTCTAAGTGATATGATTTGATTGGACTTGTTGTGCAAGTGGTGCTATGCCAAGCTTTGGAATATTCTCCACTACTCTCTACTACTCACTCTCTACTACTCCACTACTCTCTAATACTCACTCTCTACTACTCATTCTCTACTACTCTACTACTCTCTACTACTCTCTCTCTACTACTCACCCCCTACTACTCACTATCTACTACTCTCTACTACTCACTCTCTACTACTCTCTACTACTCACTCTCTACTACTCTCTCTCTACTACTCACTCTTTACTACTCACTCTCTACTACTCTCTACTACTCACTCTCTACTACTCTCTCTCTACTACTCTCTACTACTCACTCTCTACTACTCACTCTACTACTCACTCTACTACTCACTCTCTACTACTCACTCTCTACTACTCACTCTCTACTACTCTCTCTCTACTACTCTCTACTACTCACTCTACTACTCACTCTCTACTACTCTCTACTATTCTCTCTCTCTGCTACTCACTCTCTACTACTCATTCTCTACTAATCACTCTCTACTACTCTCTACTACTCACTATTTACTACTCTCTACTACTCACTCTCTACTACTCACTCTCTACTACTCTCTACTACTCACTCTACTATTCACTCTACTACTCTCTACTACTCACTCTCTGCTACTCTCTCTAATGCTCTCTACTACTCTCTACTATTCACTCTCTACTCTCTATTACTCACTCTCTACTCTCTACCTCTCTGTCTACTTTTCAATACTTCTCCCTCTACTAGTCTTTACCTCTCTACCTCTACCTCTCTACCTCTACCTCTCTACCTCTACACCTCTACCTCTCTACCTCTCTCTACACGCACACATATACACATATATATATGCGTATGCATTTATATATATGTATGTATATATATATTACCTACTGGCGATAGCCAGTAGGTATATATAGCTAGGACCTAGCTACCATAGGAAATCCACAACATTCTATTGGGAATAACTTTGGCGCCGGTTGAGGAATTTGCGTGTAATTTCCAACATTTTGGCCAGCTCCGCTGCGCTCCTTCCCTGAAAGTTTCGGGGAGATTCGTGAAGTGGGGGCTGAGAAAAAAGGGGGGGTCCCAAAACGTGTTTTCCCCATGTTAATTTCAATAGGACATTCTGACAAGGCTACAGCCCGAACCGCTGAACGGAATTACACCAAACTTGGCAAAATTGTAGGTACTGATACACAGAAGTGCCTTTGCTATATTTGGTGAAAATTGCTCCAGTGGATTTTATTAAAATTAACTTCAAAAACACATATATATCTGGGCGGAGCCTAACCACACATCTCATCGTGAGATCTGATTGGCTGTCCGCACTTCATCCAAGAAGTGTTGGCAGCCATCTTGGGACCAATATACATGATAGCACCTCATTAAAAAGGATTGTAGTTAATAGAGGGTTTTAGGACTTTAGTTACATTATAAACCATTTGTTGATGGTACCATACTCATTTTAGGAATAGTGGTTTGTTCTAAGGTGATTTTACCACGTGAAAAAGCCTTCTGCTGGGATATCATGAATCATGTTTGAAAGAAAACTATTATCTCATGCTTTTCCCACAGTAGTTTGGAAGGGGATCTATAAGCTAAACTGAAAGCATATTTTCTGTAAATTCACATTATCTTTCTCAGTCATGTGAGAATGAAGTCTGACATTCTCAGTAAAACATGAACATCCAACAAGGAAAGAGACTGTCAGTTGATTCTGTTGTGTTCTACTGCAGCCTCCTAGAGTGTTCTAAAGAACAACTAGAGCGCTAACAGTCCTACTTAATACAAAGGTATGGCACACCTGAAGCCATCTTGATTGGAAAAAAGTGGTAACTCTTAAAACATTTAATTTAAAAAGGAACAAAATGGGGGGTATATTTTGCCATAGAAAGTATGATTAGTGCTGCAGAAAGTAAAATTAGGGCACATTTTGAGTGACTTCCCATATCCTCTACTATTTCATTAAAAAATTCTGACATGCAGTCTCCCAAGATGGCCACCAGAGACAAACGAGCCCAAATGTAGCCCAAATATCAACCAGATGTAGCCCAAGTATAGCCCAATGACAGAATGTCTCAGAGTGTTCTAAAGAACAACTAGAGCACTAACAGTCTTACTTATGACATAAGTATGGCACACCAGAAGCCATCTTGATTGGAATAAAGTGGTGAGTCTGAAAACATTTAATTTAAAAAGGAACAAAATGTGGGGGTTCATTTTGCCATAGAAAGTATGATTAGCAGCAGACTTCCCTGGTGAGCAGTAGCTTTACTACAGTGATCTAATGAGCAGCCAGAGTGCTAACATTCTGAATTTATGGCGAATATGTGACACATCTGAACGCCTTCTTGATGGAACCAAAGTAAACAAGCATTGAAAATGCAATAGATCTCCCTCTCGTTTAAGTTAAAGCCATTCTGTTTGTATTGAGGTGGCTTTTTAGCGTTGCTTTTATTAGTGTTTTTAAAACTTTCATGTAAATTACATGCATATGTATGCATATATGTATATGTATGCATGCATTTATATTTGTATTTATATAGATATGCAGATTATATGTTTATATATGTATGTATATATATATTCACTGAAAAAACCATAGGTTATAGACCATATATAGTTAGGAATTAGCATTTACAAAACCTTGAAAATTCACTGAAAAAACCATAGGTTATAGACCATATATAGTTAGGAATTAGCATTTAAAAAAACTTTTTTTACTCACACAAAACCATTGAAATTCCATATATAGTTAGTAGTACTAACTATATATCGCGCACCCGCAATCCACTGCTGATCATGTCACATATTACATCATTCATGACATGGTCAGTGACATCACTGATGACATCACTGATGACATCTCAAATGACATCACTGATGACATCTCAAATGACATCACTGATGACAACATCCAGTGACTGTGTATTTCTGTAAAGTTAAAATATGTCTTACATATTGAAGAATGAGTGGATGTAGAAGTGTCTGGATGAAGGATTTAGTAGGTGCATGACTGACTGTATGAGTGAGTGGTTAAATGTGTCTCACTGAGTGCATGGGTTAGTGACTGAACTGTGTTAATTTGTGCATCATTATGTTTGTTGTTCTGTAAACTGCTGCATGTGTTGATCAGTAGCTATATGAGTAAGTATATGGGTTATTGATTGGTTGCTCAAGTATTTGTATGGGAGACTGAGTGTGTGTGTGGGTGGCTGGGAGGTGTATGACTCTGTGCATTGGTGAGTGAATGGATATCTCAGTGCTACATGTCAAAGTAAGTACATATGTAAAACACAGTACATGTGAGAGTTGGCATATATAAATAACTGAGCATAAGAGCCAGTGAATGTGTGAGTGGCTGTATGGATGATTGTGAACTTTTATCAGGGATTGTAAAAGAGAGTAAATATGTGTTAGTATATGTTTGAATAAGTAAGGTGTGTATAACTGTATAGTTGAGGAAATGGAGGTGTGATTGATTCTTTGCATGACTGACTAGGTGTGTAAGTAACTCCATGGATGAGTGACAGTCTGTGAGTGTCTGTTTACACTGAGTGTATCTAAGGTTATATTAGAGTCTGAAGAGGTTCATCGTATTATCACATGAATGATGTCATCAGTGATGTGATCAGTAATGTCAAATGAGATGTCATCAGTGATGTCATCAGTGATGTCATTTGAGATGTCATCAGTGATGTCATCAGTGATGTCATTTGAGATGTCATCAGTGATGTCATCAGTGATGTCATTTGAGATGTCATCAGTGATGTCATCAGTGATGTCACTGACCATGTCATGAATGATGTAATATGTGACATGATCAGCAGTGGATTGCGGGTGCGCGATATATAGTTAGTACTACTAACTATATATGGAATTTCAATGGTTTTGTGTGAGTAAAAAAAGGTTTTTTAAATGCTAATTCCTAACTATATATGGTCCATAACCTATGGTTTTTTCTGTGAATTTTCAAGGTTTTGTAAATGCTAATTCCTAACTATATATGGTCTATAACCTATGGTTTTTTCAGTGAATTTCAATGGTTTTTTAATAGCAAATAGCATAAGCTGTCGAATGTCAAGTACGTGGTAAGAAAAAACATTTTCGTGTTTATGCACACTGATCTGCTTTGAATGCTGCCCCCCCCCCCTCATTTCTATTAGGAGTACTCTCTCTTTGCAGATAGTGAAGGGTAGTTAACGCAGGCCTTTGCCCCCGTTGTAATCCGTCGTGCCTGCTTCTCTCTCCATTTGATTGATTGTTATCCAAGCATTTACTGTTTTAGAATTGGTTCTCTTTGGTTCATTCTCTATTTACAAACAAGCACAGAGTCGCAATACTCTGTTTAGTCTTTGCAGATAGCGAAAAATCGTGTAAAAAAACAAAAGGAATCGAGCAAAATCAGTAGGCCACTAATGGGATCTCTTTTTGACCTCGCTAAAATAGAAACATTAGGAACAACCCCTCATGACAAATACGAAACTAGTGAGATGAACTGAACTCCACACCATGATGGCTGCAAGACAGCTCGGCTCCGCCACCCACCCCGCCCAAAATAACGATAAACTCTATGCAAATATATACAACACACCAGCAAAGTAACAGGGTAAAACATTTTATTAAACAACTATTTACATAACTATTTTAAACTTTTTGTTGCCCGATCCGGCTAGCTCAATCGATCGAGCATGAAACTCATGCACTCTGATGATTCAAAGTTTTGAAGAGTGCTTGTAACACTGTCTGAAGCCTATTTGCACTTGCTTCATCTTCACTATTCTAAAAGTAAGTGGGGGCTGTTTGAGTACGTTACTGCATTTGTAAACAATGTGATGCGGTGCCACCCTGAACCGCTTAACGGAGGCCCCCGAGGGACGGTGTGATGGCGCGGACTCGGAGGGGGCGCTTGGCTCCGGCCCCCTCCCCAAGTCGTGTTCTCCTGGTGTGGCGTGAGATCGCCCCCGACATAGGTGGCCGGCTCCCGGGATCAAGCGGAACTTTTTGCCTTTTGGTAACTCTTCCATTCTTGACCTTGTCCCACAATCCGTTTCACCTAAAGACACGTTGTAGTGGGGCGCCCCTTTACCATTTCAGTTGCCATTCCGCCCGCTTTTGCTACACTGTGCCTCTTCCGCTATTCAGCTGTTTACCGCCCGCTCTTTCGACTACAACGTCTCGCTCACCATGTAGTTGAGTTTCTCCCGCTCTTGCGGTGCAGCGATAGGCGGCTGCCACAGGACTCTCAAAATGGCGGCCGGCTCTTCAGATTTGGGCGTGGTCCACTAAAATGGCCCTGCGACACCTTGGAACTCGGACGCTTGTCTGCTAGAGCTGGGGCTCCATTCTCGAAAGCGTCCCCTCAGCCTTGAAGATTCTACAAAAGTCTTGGGGGCCCCCGACTCCCGCAGGCTTCTGGTGGGGAGCGGCTAGCATGTTTGCTCGTAGAATGGCCACGACGGAGCTACGAAATGGTGGTGCTCTCATGCTAACGCCAACTTCAGTCTGAAACATCCAGAAACTCTGTAGACTACCAATTCGATCAGTTCCGGTAGCGCCCCAACGTGACCCGGTAGAGAAGAACTTGCCCTCCCCTCTTTGACTGATGGTTCTTGTTGCCTGTCCCTTCTGTTGTCATTTAACAAAACTATTTAGCCTGCTGAAAGGGGTTGTGTTCCGACCGCTGGTTGGTGGAGACATTTTGACTATATTCTGGACCTGCGTTGTCGCGTAATGCATCATATGACGCGCCGCGTTAGCGCATCCGGAAGTGATCCGGGGCGAGGCGCGCAGCGCGTAACGTAAGCATAACAGATCATGTAACTTGTTAATAAAACTTTTCATTTGTTCATTTTACTTTTCTTATTCTAATGATGAAAGGCTTGGTCATATGACCTAAAAATTACGCTTTTTATTACTTTCGAACATTATTTTTTCTTAAACATATGTTATAATGTTCCAGGCTAATGTACTTTCCCGGAAAATTTACAACTGTCCTGCAAGTAAAATATATTCCTTTTTCGAGAAAAAGGGCGTTTCTTCGTCCCATGACGGAGCCGTTGAGCAAAAGAGGGTCGGCCTGCTGTCTTAGTCGCCGATACGCCAGAATATCAGATTCTTATCGATCACTTTATGTTGCAGGAGTAGAAAACACAACAACCCTTGACCATTTATCTTTACTGCGTTCCTGCGTATTATACCTTTTACCCTTCATGTAATTCGAATGCTTTATTTCACTTGCCTTTTACTGATTCTAAAACAGTGACTATTATTAAAAACTTTACCAATGTAAATACTACTACCATGTTTTCTTTTAAAAACCTTTATTGTGAAAATTTCAGTATACAAATACGGGCCTATAACCACGTGGGCCGGCCACGGAGCAAACTGTAATCGTATATGATGAGTAGACATTTACACTGTAGAGGAACGTAACGGGCGGGCCATTAGGTTGCAAGAACTAAGGTGTCTAACAGTTGCGGAATCGGTGGACGTACATTTTATAATTAAAATACGACAGGGCCAGTTACAATAAAATTATCTAGATATACATTTGCGGGCAAGTACCATGGGTGACGTTAATTCGAACTTTCAATAGTACAGTAATCAATAACACATCAGAACTTAATATCAATAGGGATGTAGAAATATTCAATCAATTCTCGTCCCCGCCCGCCATGTGCTTCAAAACTGCATACGTATCTCGTGATTTCAATGTTCTGCAACCAGTACACAACAAGGAGTTACGACTCCCATTTATTCTGGCGCCATTTTGGGCGAGGACGGGCAGGTCCAGGATATAGTCAAAATGTCTCTACCAACCATCGACTATGATGATGTTCATATGCTGTATTTATTAGAGTAACAATCATCTGTCCACATGAAATTAATTTGCCACAATCTAAACATGTCATTTTAATCTTTCCAAAGTTCTTCTAAATATTTGGGACCGTTTCCCTTGCCTCTGATGCTGTCAGTGCCAGTTCTTTGATGAATGTACTGGCAGGTCGGGGGTTCTCCTCCAAATCTCTCTTTTATGCAGCACTATAATTAATCGGTGCCACCTCTCCATATGACGATGCATGGTATAGTTACCATAACTATATTTTTTTTCGGTTCCTCTGGAGAGTACATCGTGGCAGATGAAGCATGTAACGTACCGGGAATTTACCTTTTTTACATGTAGAGGAAAGGAAAAAAAATTCGAGCGTCCGAGTTCTAAGGTGTCCCAGGGCCATTTTAGTGGACCAGGCCCAAATCCAAAGGACAGGCCGCCATTTTGAGAGTCCTGTTGCAGCCGCCTGTCGCTGTAGCATCAAGAGCGGCCGAAACTCAGCTGAATGGCAACTGAAACGGTAAAGGGGCGCCCCACTACAGCAGACGAGCCTCCACCTGGGAAGGCCCGTTCACGCCGCCTCCCCCCCCCCCTTCGGGCACCCCACGCCGTTATTCGGAGCAGGATTGTAGGATGGCCACACCAATGCGGCAACTTGCTAGACACCACCTCGGTGCCAACCGAATCTCAGCGCCTTGTGGTGTCTTCTATTCAGAAAATATTGTTGTGCTGCCTTCGACCTATTCGCCGCAAGTGCGCACGCAACTCAGCTGCATAGCTTGCTAGACACCACCTCGGTGCCATCCGGATCTTGGCGCGTTGCGCTGCCTTTGGCCCCATTCGCACATGGGTCCGCTACTGACGCCACCTCACAGGCCAACGGGGCGCCCACGCCCACTTTCAGCATTGTAGGATGGCCACACCAGTGCGGCAACTTGCTAGACACCACCTCGGTGCCATCCGGATCTTGGCGCGTTGTGCTGCCTACGGCCTATTCGCACATCAGTCCGCTACTGACGCGAACTCACAGGCCAACGAGGCGCCCCACGCCGACTTTCAGCATTATAGGATGGCCACACCAGTGCGGCAACTTGCTAGACACCACCTCGGTGCCATCCGGATCTTGGCGCGTTGTGCTGCCTTCGGCCTATTCGCACATCGGTCCGCTACTGACGCTGCCTCACGTGCCAACGGATTTTCTACGCTTTTTATACCCTATGCCGCATAACAGGTCATGTGACTTGTTTATAAAACTTTTCATTGGTTCATTTTACTTTTGGTTTCCTAATGATGGAAGGCTTGATCATATGACCTAAAAATAACACTTTTCATTGGATGAAAACTTTTTTTTTTCCCAAACGATGAAAGCCCCACCTTGTTTCTGGATGTTTCAGACTGAAGCTGGCGTCAGCATGAAAGCACCACCATCTCGTGGCTCCGTCGTGGTCATTCCGCGAGCAATCATGGCAGCCGCTCCCCACCGGAAGCCTGCAGGAGTCGGGGGCCCCCAAGACTTTTGTACAATCCTCAAGGCTGAGGGAACGCTTTCGAGAATGGGGTCCAAGACCTAGCAGACTAGCGTCCGATTTCCAAGGTGTCCCAGGGCCATTTCAGTGGACCAGGCCCAAAAAGGAAAGAGCCTGCCGCCATTTTGAGAGTCCTTTGGCAGCCGCCTATCGCTGCACCGCAAGAGTGGGCGCAACTCAGCTGAATGGCGGATTTTGACACAGTGGACCAAAAGCGGACGGAATGGCAACTGAAACGGTAAAGGGGCGCCCCACTACAGCAGACGAGCCTCCACCTGGCTAGGCCTGTTCACGCCGCCTCACCCCCCCCCCCCTGGGGCGCCCCACACCGTTATTCGGAGGGCGGCAACTTACTGGACATCACCTTGGTGCCATCGTTCCGCTGCCTTGGAACTATTCGCACAACAGACCGCTACTGATGACCCACCCCCCGCGACGCCCCACGCCGGATACCGAAATCAGTGCGGCACCCAGGCAACATCACCTGGGTGCCGTCCAGAAATCTGGACGTTGTGCTGCGTTGGGACTATTCGCACAACCGACCGCTACTTCCTTCTTTTTCCCTAAAAATGTTTAAATGTTTTTACTGTTTTTGTTTTGTTGTATATATTTATAAGTTATTAAAGTTTTATAATCCTACTACTTTGTTGGAGTGCTATATATTTTTAATGTGACACATAATTGTAAAAACTTTGATGTACAAAGAGGCATCCCTGGAATCTTCCGCTTCAGGCTCGGTCCCCTCCCCAATCACAATACAGAATGGTTTTCAGATAGTAGGAACGCGTGTGGTGTGACGGATCTCATCGGGTGTGGGCCTTGATCTACTATAACTCCTTTGAAGAGGGGTGATTCTTTACAGCTGGGGCCATAAACTACATCTGCAGGGCTAGCTGATAGCCTGGGACCGGCCTGGACAATCGGACACAGAGGAAGAGGAGTGTCAGAGGGTGCGGTAGTGAATAGGGCGAAAGGGAGGTGTCGGACAGGCACAGGGTGTGATTCTCAGGGAAGAGCAGCGCAGATGGGGGGAGGTTTATTGCCCATGCGTAAGACAGAGAGCGGGGGTGACCAGTGCCTGGGGGAGATGCTTGCGAGGGTGGGGAGCCATGCTAAGGATCGACAGCGTGCAGAGAGTGGGTCTGGTCAAGGCATCTAAAATGGCTGCCGTGCACGACAAAAGTGTGGCATTTGAAAAAAGGCAAGATGGCGCAGACAATGTTTATCAACACTTCCTGATTTCCTTTGAATCGAACGTTAACAGACGTTATCTCTACCACACTACCGGTCCCCCTGGGCTTAAACGCCGAGATGGTAGGGACTGCATCCCGTGGAGATAGGCCGAGACGTCACTCAGCAGAAAAAAAAGAAAAAAAAAGTCTATAAACATACAATAAGTTAAAAGTCAATCATTCTTGTTTCCTTGTAGTACGCTCCCCAGGCCCACGGGGCCCTTTTAAAACCTCCACATCAAACCTAGGGGGTCAGGGAGGATCTACTATGCCCCCTTATGGTCATTTGCCCCTTCGCTTTGGCCTCCTCTTGTCTCTCGATCCTACCGAGAGACAAGATGGCGGCCGCTACGGACTGTTTGGAATGTTTACAGACGCCGGAGAACCAATCAGCTTCGCTTCACAAAGCTCCGTAACGCGAAAAGTACGCGAAGCGGAGCGCTGCCCGGTCCGCTGTCACAGATATATATCTTTTTTTGAACGTTAATTTCTCAAAATCCACTGGAGCACATATATTGAGACATAGCAAAGGCACATCGGGCTACCAGTACCTACAATTTTGCCAAGTTTCGTGCAAATCCATTCAGCCGTTCGATTATTATTATTTTTTTTTTTTTGCCCCGCGGGGCCCTTTTAAAACCTCCACATCAAACCTAGGGGGTCAGGGAGGATCTACTATGCCCCCTTATGGTCATTTGCCCCTTCGCTTTGGCCTCCTCTTGTCTCTCGATCCTACCGAGAGACAAGATGGCGGCCGCTACGGACTGTTTGGAATGTTTACAGACGCCGGAGAACCATCCGGTCCGCTGTTACAGATATATATCTTTTTTTGAACGTTAATTTCTCAAAATCCACTGGAGCACATATATTGAGACCTAGCAAAGGCACATCGGGCTACCAGTCCCTACAATTTTGCCAAGTTTCGTGCAAATCCATTCAGCCGTTCGGGCTAAAAGTGAGGCCAACCACCCTATGGAAATTAACATTGGAAAAACGCGTTTTGGGACCCCCCTTTTTTCTCGGCCCCCCCTTGACAAACCCCCCCCCAAATTTCCAGGGGCTGCTCAGAAACAAAATGTTCCATTTTCCTGAAAATTTCTGCCAATTCCGTCCACAAACGCCAAAGTTATTAGACATAGAATTTTCAAAAATCCCATAGAGAAAAAATCCTAACTATATATACCTACTGGCGACCGCCAGTAGGTAATACACATACATAAATGCATATGCAAATATATATACATATATATATGTGTATATGTGTGCGTGTAGAGAGAGGTAGAGAGGTAGAGGTATAGAGGTAGAGAGGTAGAGAGGTAGAGATAGAGAGGTAGAGACTAGTAGAGAAAGAAGTAGAGAGAGGTAGAGAGGTAGAGAGAAGAGAGTGAATAATAGAGTAGAGAGTGAGTAGTAGAGAGTAGTTGAGAGCAGTAGAGAGAGTAGCAGAGAGTGAGTAGTAGAGAGTAGTAGAGTGAATAGTAGAGTGAGTAGTAGAGAGTAGTAGAGAGTGAGTAGTAGAGAGTGAGTAGTAGAGAGTAAGTACTAGAGTGAGTAGTAGAGAGCAGTAGAGAGTGAGTAGTAGAGAGTAGTAAAAAGTGAGTAGTAGAGAGTAGTAGAGAGTGAGTAGCAGAGAGAGAGAATAGTAGAGAGTAGTAGAGAGTGAGTAGTAGATAGTGAGTAGTAGAGAGTGAGTAGTAGAGATTGAGTAGTAGAGAGAGAGTAGTAGAGAGTGAGTAGTAGAGAGTGAGTAGTAGAGAGTAGTAGATAGTGAGTAGTAAAGAGTGAGTAGTGGAGAGAGAGTAGTGGAGAGTGAGTAGTAGAGAGTAGAGAGTAGTAGAGAGTTGTAGATAGTGAGTAGTAGGGAGTGAGTAGTAGAGAATGAGTAGTAGAGAGTGAGTATTAGAGAGTAGTGGAGTAGTAGAGAGTAAGTAGTAGAGATTAGTGGAGAATATTCCAAAGTTTGGCACAGCACCACTTGCACAATAAGTCCAATCAAATCATATTACTTAGAGTCCTTATTGAAGCGCTGAATCTTGGTGTACATTCAAATGCTTTTATTTTCCTTAAGTTTATGTACCACAGCCAGCTGACGCGTTTCGTTCTGTACAACAGAACTTCTTCAGGGTGTTCTTATTTCCTTCAAGTTATGTCGGTATCCTGTTGTCATATAACTAGATATTTCTTCCAAATGTTAGACGAGACGTAAGTACATTCTTATTCAAAGTGACTAGGTATCAATTTTACCCACACAATTCGGGCAGACTTGAGTAATTTATAGCATCCTCAAAGTCAGTCTTTCAAAAATTCCAAAGTATAGGACATGATAATCCAAATCCAAATGTTTATCAAGAAAAGTCATTTTCAATCGTTCGGAATTTCGGCGTTTGGGCAGATATGACCCAGGGACCCCCAGTATGCAAGGGGAATTAGTCCCCCCTCTGCAAACTCGCCAGTGGCCTGCGTTGCAGAGAGGTGTAAAAAAAGGCATAGCCTCATTACACCTCTGTGCAATGCAGCCCCCTGGCACATACTGGAGGTTCCAGGTGGGCTAGTTGGCCCCCAGGGACCCCCAGTATGCAAGGGGAATTAGTTCCCCCTCTTCAAACATGCACGGGGGCTTCGTTGCAGAGAGGTGTAAAAAAGGATGTGGCCTCATTACACCTCTCTGCAATGCATCGCCCTGGCGCATACTGGAGGCTCCTGGTGGGCTAGTTGGCCCCCAGGGACCCCAGTATGCAAGTGGAATTACTTCCCCCTCTGCAAACGCGCCAAGGGGCTGCGTTGCAGATAGGTGTAACAAGGGGCATAGCCTCATTACACCTCTGCAATGCAGCCCCCTGGCGCATACTGGAGGTTCAAGGTGGGCTAGTTGGCCCCCAGGGGCCCCAGTATGCAAGGGGAATTAGTTCCCCCTCTTCAAACATGCACGGGGGCTGCGTTGCAGAGAGGTGTAAAAAGGGGCGTGGCTTCATAACACCTCTCTCACCTCTCTGCAATGCAATCCCCTGGCGCGTACTGGAGATTCCTGGTGGGCTTTCAGGTCTTATATAGTTAGGAATTAGCATTTAAAAAACCTTTGACATTCACTAAAACAACATAGGTTTCAGGCCTTATATAGTTAGGAATTAGCATTTAAAAAACCTTGCAGATTCACTGAAAAAACCATAGGTTTCAGGCCTTATATAGTTAGGAATTAGCATTTAAAAAACCTTTGAAATTCACTGAAAAAAACATAGGTTTCAGGCCTTATATAGTTAGGAATTAGTATTTAAAAAACCTTTAAAATTCACTCAAAAAACTATAAGTTTTAGGGGTGTTATAGTTAGCTGGACATTTCACTCATACAAAACCATTGAAATTGCTCCTATATAGTTAGTTGTACTAACTATATTTCGCGCACCCGCAATCCACTGCTGATGATGTCACATATTACATTATTCATGACATGGTCAGTGACATCACTGATGACATCTCAAATAACATCACTGATGACATCACTGATGACATCATCCACGTGACAATCACATACACCTTTTCATACACTAGTAAAATCTTTCATCACTCTTTGTAAAATACAGAGTATAATTTTTGAATCCATTGTTACAGCAATACAAGTATCTAAAAACCCACTCAGTGATTCATAGATGTATACACACATCTAATCACTTACCTGTAGATTCACTCATACATGCTCTCAATGAACAATAGAACACTATCAAAAATACTTATACACCTAAATCGACATTACACACCAGCACACATCCTATTCACATATGAAGTCATCCTACTCACTTATGCAAACAATGGATCATACTTACATATTTACTTAGCTACACACTTATACAAACACAACTTCATATATTCATTTAGATAGTAAGTCATACTTTGTGAATTATAAAATCATTATTACAAGTATAAAGTTATCCATACAGTCACTCACACAATCATTGAGTCTTATGTATACTTATTAATATACAACAACTGACACATACACTGCCTTTTATTTTTCTAGTTTGTTGGACATGTACCATTGACAAATATATTTGCTCATCACCACACCCATAAAGATATTCACTCACCCAAACAACTGTTAGAACATGTAGTTTTAACTTCATATATCTAGTGAATCAACTATTCACACATCTTTGGGCAGTCACACCCCCCCCACCGAACCACACACACATTCACTCTCCCATACAAATACTAAGTTAACTAATCAATAACTAATACAGACTTTCACATAGCTAGTAACCAACTGGAGAACCAGTTTACACAGCAACTGACAAAGTGATACAGATATTCAAACAGTTTAGTCACTATCCACTATATTTAGTGAGACACTATAAATTGGTCAAGTAAACAGTCAATTACACTGCTACTAAATCCTCCATCCAAATATTTATTTTTATATATCCACTCATTCTTCAATGCAAATTGCTATATATATATAATGCATATTTAAATAACGAAGCAAACCACATTCACTGAATGATGTCATCAGTGATGTCATCAGTGATGTCATTTGAGATGTCATCAGTGATGTCACTGACCATGTCATGAATGATGTAATATGTGACATCATCAGCAGTGGATTGCGGGTGCGCGAAATATAGTTAGTACAACTAACTATATAGGAGCAATTTCAATGGTTTTGTATGAGTGAAATGTCCAGCTAACTATAACACCCCTACAACTTATAGTTTTTTTTGTGAATTTTAAAGGTTTTTTAAATGCTAATTCCTAACTATATAAGGCCTGAAACCTATGGTTTTTTCAGTGAATTTCAAAGGTTTTTTAAATGCTAATTCCTAACTATATAAGGCCTGAAACCTATGTTTTTTCAGTGAATATATATATATACATACATATATAAACATATATAATCTGCATATCTATATAAATACAAATATAAATGCAGCCATACATATACATATATGCATACATATGCATGTTATTTACATGAAAGTTTGAAAAACACTAATAAAAGCAAAGCTAAAAAGCCACCTCATTACAAACAGAATGGCTTTAACTTAAACGAGGGCGAGATCTATTGCATTTTCAATGCTTGTTTACGTTGGTTCCATCAAGAAGGCATTCAGATGTGTCACACATTTGCCATAAATTCTGAATGTTAGCACTCTAGTTGCTCATTAGATCACTGTAGTAAAGCTACCAGGGAAGTCTGCTGCTGGTATTCAAAGTGCATATTTCAGTCTGCATGTCAGAATTTTTTTAATGAAATAGAAGAGGATTTGAGAAGTCAAAATGTGCCCTAATTTTTCTTTCTTCAGCACTAATCATAATTTCTATGGCAAAATGAACCCCCTCATTTTGTTCCTTTTTAAATTAAATGTTTTCAGACTTACCACTTCATTCCAATCAAGATCGCTTCTGCTGTGCCATACTTTTGTCATAAGAAAGACTGTTAGCGCTCTAGTTGTTCTTTAGAATACTCTGGGACATTCTGTCATTGGGCTATACTTGGGCTACATCTGGGTGATATTTGGGCTACATGTGGGCTCTTTTGTCTCTGGTGGCCATCTTGGGAGACTGCATGTCAGAATTGTTTAATGAAATAGAAGAGGATTTGAGAAGTCACTCAAAATGTGCCCTAATTTTTCTTTTGAAAAAACAACTTTTGATGGACAGAATGCAGAACAATGTCATACATTCACCCCAGTACAGAGATCTGGGCCTAAATCCATCGTTTTTGTGCACTCCACACCACCCCAGGTCAGACATGGCCATATGCAAATCAGCCTGACCCTGTGCCTCATGGGAACAGTCCAGCCCGAACTGCCAAGCCATGTCTTTCCTGGACCGGAATCAAGCATCCAAGGACCGGTTTCTAGCTATGAGCCGTCATCACCCTGGATAGCTTGACTCCAGTGGTGTGGAGAGCATACCCATCCCACTCGGGGTGACAAATGCAAAAACAACAATTGATGGACAGAATGCAGAACAATGTCATACATTCACCCCAGTACTGATATCTGGGCCTAAATCCATTGTTTCTTTGCACTCCACACCACCCCAGGTCAGACATGGCCATATGCAAATCAGCCTGACCCTGTGCCTCATGGGAACAGTCCAGCCGGATCTGCCAAGCCATGTCTTTCCTGGACCGGAATCAAGCATCCAAGGACCGGTTTCTGGCTATCAGCCGTTATCAGCCTGGATAGCTTAACTCCAGTGGTGTGGAGAGCATGGGATTCACGTCTGAGCATACCCATCCCACTCGGGGTAACAAATGCAAAAACAACAATTGATGGACAGAATGCAGAACAATCTCATACATTCTCCCCAGTACAGAGATCTGGGCCTAAATCCATTGTTTTTTTGCACTCCACACCACCCCAGGTCAGACATGGCCATATGCAAATCAGCCTGAACCTGTGCCTCATGGGAACAGTCCGTCCCGAACTGCCAAGCCATGTCTTTCCTGGACAGGAATCAAGCATCCAAGGACCGGTTTCTGGCTATCAGCCGTCATCAGCCTGGATAGCTTGACTCCAGTGGTGTGGAGATCATGGGACTCACGTCTGAGCATACCCATCCCACTCGGGGTGACAAATGCAAAAACAATTGATGGACAGAATGCAGAATAATGTCATACATTCACCCCAGTACAGAGATCTGGGCCTAAATCCCTCGTTTTTTTGCACTCCACACCACCCCAGGTCAGACATGGCCATATGTTAATCAGCCTGACCCTGTGCCTCATGGGAACAGTCCATCCTGAACTGCCAAGCCCTGTCTTTCCTGGACCGGAATCAAGCATCCAAGGAACGGTTTCTGGCTATCAGCCGTCATCAGCCTGGATAGCTTGACTCCAGTGGTGTGGAGAGCATGGGACTCACGTCTAAGCATACCCTTCCCACTCGGGGTGACAAATGCAAAAACAACAATTGATGGACAGAATACAGAACAATGTCATACATTCACCCCAGTACAGAGATCTGGGCCTAAATCCCTCGTTTTTTTGCACTCCACACCACCCCAGGTCAGACATGGCCATATGTAAATCAGCCTGACCCTGTGCCTCATGGGAACAGTCCATCCTGAACTGCCAAGCCCTGTCTTTCCTGGACCGGAATCAAGCATCCAAGGACTGGTTTCTGGCTATCAGCCGTCATCAGCCTGGATAGCTTGACTCCAGTGGTGTAGAGAGCATGGGACTCACGTCTGAGCATACCCATCCCACTCGGGGTGACAAATTGGAAAGGCATGGTGAGCAAAAATACAATGGATTTAGGCCCAGATCTCTGTACTGGGGTGAATGTATGACATTGTTCTGCATTATTTCCATCACCTGTTTTTTTTGCTTTTGTCACTCCGAGTGGGACGGGTATGCTCAGACGTGAGTCCCGTGCTCTCCATGGCACTGGAATCAAGCTATCCAGGCTGATGAGGGCTGAAAGCTCGAAACCGGTCCTTGGATGCTTGTTTCCACTCCAGGGAGGACCTGGCTTGGCAGTTCGGGCTGGACTGTTCCCATGGGGCACAGGGTCAAGACTGATTTGTATATGACTGGGTTCAAACTGGAAAGGCATGGTGAGCAAAAAACAATGGATTTAGGCCCAGATCTCTGTACTGGGGTGAATGTATGACATTGTTCTGCATTCTGTCAATCACCTGTTGTTTTTGCTTTTGTCACCCCGAGTGGGACGGGTATGCTCAGACGTGAGTCTTGTGCTCTCCATGCCACTGGAATCAAGCTATCCAGGCTGATGAGGGCTGAAAGCCCGAAACCGGTCCTTGGATGCCTGTTTCCACTCCAGGGAGGATCTGGCTTGGCAGTTCGGGCTGGACTGTTCCTATCGGGCACAGGGTCAAGACTGATTTGCATATGGCTGGGTTCAAACTAAAAAGGCATGGTGAGCAAACAAACGATGGATTTAGGCCCAGATCTCTGTACTGGGGTGAATGTATGACATTGTTCTGCATTCTGTCCATCACCTGTTGTTTTTGCTTTTGTCACCCCGAGTGGGACGGGTATGCTCAGCCGTGAGTCCCGTGCTCTCCATGCCACTGGAATCAAGCTATCCAGGCTGATCTGGGCTGAAAGCCCGAAACCGGTCCTTGGATGCTTGTTTCCACTCCAGGGAGGACCTGGCTTGGCAGTTCGGGCCGGACTGTCCCCATGGGGCACAGGGTCAAGACTGATTTGCAAATGGCTGGGTTCAAACTGGAAAGGAATGGTGAGAAAAAAACGATGGATTTAGGCCCAGATCTCTGTACTGGGGCGAATGTATGACATTGTTCTGCATTCTGTCCATCACCTGTTGTTTTTGCTTTTGTCACTCCGAGTGGGACGGGTATGCTCAGACGTGAGTCCCGTGCTCTCCATGCCACTGGAATCAAGCTATCCTGGCTGATCTGGGCTGAAAGCCCGAAACCGGTCCTTGGATGCTTGTTTCCACTCCAGGGAGGACCTGGCTTGGCAGTTCGGGCCGGACTGTTCCCATGGGGCACAGGGTCAAGACTGATTTGCAAATGGCTGGGTTCAAACTGGAAAGGAATGGTGAGAAAAAAACGATGTATTTAGGCCCAGATCTCTGTACTGGGGTGAATGTATGACATTGTTCTGCATTCTGTCCATCACCTGTTGTTTTTGCTAATTTTTCTTTCTGCAGCACTAATCATACTTTCTATGGCAAAATATACCCCCTCATTTTGTTCCTTTTTAAATTAAATATTTTAAGAGTTACCACTTTATTCCAATCAAGATGCCTTCAGGTGTGCCATACCTTTGTAATAAGTAGGACTGTTAGCGCTCTAGTTGTTCTTCAGAATACTCTGGGAAGCTGCAGTAGAACACAAAGAAATCAACTGACAGTCTCTGTCCTTGTTGGATGTACATGTTTTACTGAGAATGTCAGACTTCATTCTCACATGACTGTGAAAGATAATGTGATTTTACAGAAAATATGCTTTCAGTTTAGCTTATAGATCCCCTTCCAAACCACTGTGGGAAAAGCATGAGATAATAGTTTTCTTTCAAACATGATATCCCAGCAGAAGGCTTTTTCTTTTTTTTTTTTTGAGAGGATTCGCGGAAGTTTCTCTATTTTACATTTAGTTTTAATTGCGTTTGATGTGAAAAAGTAATCTAACCTCGTATGGAGTTGGTGTGGATTTGAGAAAAAGGTGAAGCCTGGATCGGAGGGGTTAGTTGTCCACCACCCATCCACGAGACCATGTATCTTACAGAGATCTTTTATTGAGTTCAATATTTTAGTTTTTCGGCCGTTGTATTGCCATACTTCATTCAGAGACCAATTGGCTGGGAGGTTGATATTAAAATCCCCACACAACACCAGGGGCAAGGGCCGGTTCATGAGTTCGTTTCAGAATGCCTCAAAGGGTTCTGGGTCATCGCTGTTGCAGCCGTAAATAGTGCACAGTGTCAGTTTATTTCCACGTCTGTATTGGCATTCTGTTATCGCCCAGCGCCCATATTTATCTGCCTTAGATCGATAAAAATTTAGCCCACCTCCCTTTGCAAGAATAGCCACTCCCCTGACTCTTGCCCCTTGAGTGGATGCGCAAATTAATCTATAGCCGAGTGTTTTTAAAATATGCATTTGACCTACTTCCACGTGTGTTTCTTGTAAGCAGACTATGTTTGCTCCCCAGGTTTGTAGCCCTGCTGCCACCATTTGTCTTTTCTTACTATCGTTCAGGCCACAGATATTCATTGTTAAGATTTTTAACCTGCCCATTTCACCCTTTTATTATTATTATTATTATTATTTTTTTTTTTTTTTTTTAGTTTAAGTTTACTATCCCTTTCTAATGTCTGTTGATTGACCACATTCTCAAAGATACTGCCAAACTTTTGTTTACCAACTAGTATATAAATCTGATGTAGTCTGTCTGATCCCCCTCCCCTTTCCCCCTTCTCTTGCCCACCCTCTAAGCAACCCTGGAACCCCTCCTCTAACCCCGCCCCCCTCCCATCACCACTCATTGAGGCTTCCTGGGTCTGGAGAACCCGGGTGTGGGCGTTACTGTGATTGGTGCGCCTCGGCTCGCCCCGCGTCCCGAATCTAGTGTCCACCCATTAAGAGGAGGAGGGAGATTTGTTTAGGTATTAGATTGAAGATACATTTTGTTTAGCCGTATAATATATCATGAGTAATTTTTCCAGTCTTTTTCTTCCTCCTCTTTTCCTTTAGACGTAGCCCCGTCCTTTTCATGTCCTTTATTTTCGGGACTGCCCCTGGTGGTTTTCACAATAGTCGATCTTTTTTCCTATGTTGCTCTTAGTGGTTGTCCTTTTTCTGTTTTCCTGATTCTGACATTTCTTTTAAATACGCCTTTGCCTGTATTTCACTAGTAAAGCTTCTTGTTGTTCCATTGAAGATTATTTTTAGTCGAGCTGGATTCTGTAGAAAGACTGTTGCTCCGATTTGCTCAAAGGGGGTGAATAGTTGCCTCAACCTCCACCTTCGTTCTACCGTGGCATGGGCATAGTCTGGTCGGGCAAAAAACATGAAGCCTTTATGCTCCCTTTTCCGAGTGGGTCGAGCTAGATCGAAAATAGCTTCGCGCACGAGAAAGTTGCCGAAATAAATCAACATTGCCCTAGGATATTGTGGTGGGGTTTGAGATCGCTTTGGGAGGGTTAGTGGAAAGCGATGGGCACGTTGTACCTCTCTGTCCATTTCCCAAGATTGCAGTTCTGGAAATGCATCTTTGAGGAGGGTGATCATGAAGCCCCTTGGGTCGTTCCCCTCTGCGCCTTCGGGAATTTCAAGAAATCGTAGGTTATTACGTCTAGCTCTATTTTCTTGGTCTTCAACCTTCAGCATTAGATCTTTTATGATTCCCTCATGTTCTTTTCCTTGAGTTTGAAGAGTAGCAACGTCTTTCTCTAGATTCTCGGTGCGTGATTCCACTGAGGCCATTCGATCTGAGATTTCTAAGCATGTGTTGCCCACTTTATTGCTTGCGCCTTGAAGTTTTTGGATGGCGACATGGTTCTTCCTGTTGTCCATTTTGACGTCTTTGTGAAAGTTCTTGATAGAGCTTAGAACATCACTTAGAGACGGCTCTACTTGTTTCCCAGTGCAGCCGCCGTTGCCATGATGTTTCTGCTCGCTCCCTTTAGTTTTTTCTAGAAGACATTGTTTGGGCTCTGACTCAGTCGTGAGGTTTGGAGTTAGGTTCTTTCGAGTGTAGTCAACCTGGTCTGTGTTACTTCCCTGATCGGTAGTGTCTTCATACATTAATTTATTTTGGGTTTTTTGTCTTTTCCTCCTTTTTTCCAGTTTTTTCCTTGGGGTGTTGTCTTGCACTGGTTCGCTCGTTTTAATTACATTTAGATCTGGGGAATCTGATGATTCAAGGCTTGATTGACCGAGCCTCTGCGCATCACTTGCCTCATTCGCTTCGCTTGAAGTAGAAATTCCTGTTTCATATATTTCAGAGTCTGATTCATCAGAGGTTATTTGGGTTAGAAGTTGTGGTCTTCCATCAAGCGGGATTGCATGTGTGAAGGGAGGAGAGAGGTTTGGTATTGGCATTTGATTGAAGAGCCTGTCTGAGTGCTCCACTAGGCCTTGTAGTATCTTCACGTCCAATGTCATCTCTGAAACTATCGCAGTGGCTTCTGTCATTGTGTTTTGATTGTGTCCTGAGGCCAGGCCATGAGCACCTGTCACGGCTGCGCATGTTACTATGCTCGCCATATTTTTTCTCTGGGAGGGGTATGGTGTCAGGGTAGCCGAGTCCAGAGACAGTTTTGTTGCCACCTCGAATTCTGATGCAGGTGTTGTGAGATCAGTTCTCATGTTGGCTTTAGTCATTTGGGTTCCTGGGTTGTCCAGCATCCTCCTTCGGTTTTCAGCTATGGTGAGATTAGTCAGCTCTTCCCTGGCCAGGGGGCTAAAGATATTAGAAATCCTTGGTTGCGACTCTCGCGATTGCCCGCTAGTTTTGGCAGCTAGTTTCAAGTTTTTAATGGTTTGCAGTCTCATTGCTTTTTTAGCCAGCAAGTCCACCTTATCACTGCCATCTGTGTTCTTCCCCTTCTCCTTATCTTCCTCCATATCTTTATCCTTCTTTTTGTTTTTGTCATTATTATCTTTATTTTTTTCCTTGTTCTTGCCTTTGTCTGTCTCCTCATTTGTATCTTTTTCTTTGTCATCATTCTTGTCATTCTTGTCATTCTTGTCTTTGTCTTTTTTGTCTTTGTTTTCCCTTGTTTTGGACCCCCTTGTTTCAGGTCGTCTCCGTGTGCTCTGTGTGTTGTTTGTGCCTTGTGTACTCTGTGGGCCCTGTGTATCCACTGTATACACTGTATTCACTGTATTCGCTTCTTGTATCTTTGGTATTTCTTGTAGGCTCTGCTCCCTGGCCTCGCTGGTTTTAGTGTGCGCCATTCCAGAATGTCCCGCCATACCTTTTATTCTCACTCCGTATTTTTTGACCGCTTTAATAACTGCTTTTTTAGCTGCTTTTTCAATTTCTTTTTTGGCTACGTGAGGTTTCACCGGTCTTATAGGTCTTACAGATCTTATAGATATTGATATGGGTCCTTCTTTTCCTTCTTTTCCTGCTGAGTAATCATTCGCAGGCGACCTGGGCCTGCACCTTTCAGTAGCCTTTGTTCCTCCCTTGAATCCCTTCAACGTTACCAGAACACAGACATTGAAAGTGAATGGGATCAGGTTCTTTGTTAACTCGCCCAGTTTGATGTTCGAGCTGCGAGTATTATAGGCCAACTGGCTTCTCTCCTGTGGTGGCGGATGAAGTAGGAGGCAGGCAGGCAGGCTGAGCCGCCCAAGGCAGACCAAGGCTGACCAAGGCAGGCAGGCAGGCAGGCAGACAGACCAGACAAGCCAGCCAGGACCGTGACCGCGTGGTAGGCAGGCTGAACGCGATGCTGAAGGCGAGTGTGTTCGATGGCAGACCGAGTGGCCGATCAGCCGATCAGAACGATTGGCAGAGTGTTTTGAGCGGCAACAAGGCAGGATGCAGGATGAAGGATGCAGGACGAAGGATACAGAACACAGAAGACACCGCTAACACTGATCCGAGTGAGTTATGAAAAGTGAAATGCGGTTCAAAGGGTTCTTTAGCCTTTGGGACTGCATCGCAAGCTCAGGGCATGGGGTGCTGAATGCCGAGCCGAGACGATGTTGGGTGTTGGGGCCCGGTAGACAGTAATCGGCACCTGGAGCCGCGCTGGAGGCCGTGCTGGGAGCTGCGAACCGAGACAGGTAGGCTCAGGCTCAGTCCTCTGACCTTCCCCCCTGATTTTCCTCTCTCACGGCTAGATCACACTGAGGGAGCTGAGGGGGCCCACACGAGGGAAAGTTCCAGGTAGTTCAGTAATTGAATTATCGGTGTCCTATAGATCAGGCAGCTGAAATAGATAAGGGCTTTGACAAGGGGTTTAGTTTAGTGTTTTATGACTGCGGCTTAAGAGTTAATTGTTGTAATGTCTTATGGCATTCTTGACGTTTTTTTTTTCCTTGAATGTCCACAAGCCCACAAAGTCTTCAGATCCTCAGAGCTTATATAAGTACACTGGCGCTACTACAGGCATTATCAATCCGACGCTTTGATCTGCTTTGACACTCAGACACTTTGGCGCTTGATTCTAAATACTTGTTTTCTGTTCACGATCTTTTTGAACCACTACATAAAGGGGGCAGTCAGCGGTCAGCGTTGAAACTGCTATCGAAAAGTCTATGAAAGTCTATGAAGAGCACAATTCACTGTAGTATCACTGTGCGCCTCACCGTTGCTTTTCATCAGTCAGCAGTCATTTCATCCAGAGCGGAGCAGAGCGGAGCGCGGTCTAGTCCTCGATTTCTGGGCATCTGTCAGGAATCACGGAGCGATGCTCATTGCGACCTACTCACACCGACGCCATCTTGCCTCTCCAATTCTGATTTTAGTGTTTTTTTATAGATAGCCAGCAGAAGGCTTTTTCACATGGTAAAATCACCTTAGAACACACCACAATTCCTAAAATGAGTATGGTACCATCAACAAATGATTTATAATGTAACTAAAGTCCTAAAACCTTCTATTAACTGCAATGCTTTTCAACGAGGTGCTATCATGTATATTGCTCCCAAGATGGCTGCCAACACTTCTTGGATAAAGTGCTGACAGCCAATCAGATCTCACGATGAGATGTGTGGTTGGGCTCCGCCCAGATATATATATATATTTTTTTTCTTTTGATTTCCTCAGGAACTACTGGAGGGATTTACACCATTTAACCAAAAGGGTGATCTGCGTACCAGACCCTACCATTTTCCCAAATTTGGTGTAATTCCATTCAGCGGTTCGGGCTGTTGCCATGACTAATCGTCCTATGGAAATTAACATGGGGAAAACACGTTTTGGGACCCCCCTTTTTTCTCGGCCCCCGCTTGACGAATTCAACAACCGTAAGTCTCTTAATATGCTCAGAGAACCGGAGATCCTCTCTGAACCATACCCCTAAGTTCTTTGCCGGACCATCCTCAGATAGTGCGCAGGGGAAATCCGGAGGCCACAGGGCTTCACTGAAAAGCAGAGGAAATTGGCCATACAACAGTATCTCGGATTTCCCCTTGTTGTACTTGAGTTTTGCCTGCGCCAGCCATGTAAACACGGTTGAGAGGCACCTCTGTGCAACCCCAATACTCAGGTCGGAGCCTTTCCAAGTAAATAGAAGCTGGGTGTCATCGGTGTATGCCATGATTTTAGCACCCAGCTCTTAAGCCAGGAAGATCAATGGATTCAAATAGATATTAAAAAGCAGAGGACTCAAAGCGGAGTCCTGAGGGACTCCTGTTGATAACTCCCTGGCAGAGGATGAAAAGGGGGGCACCCAGACCTGCTGGGTGCGTTCATCCAAAAAAGATTTTAAGCAGGCCCATACTGCACCAGAAATGCCAATGGTGGAGAGTCGGGCAAGAAGGAGCTGGTGTGGCACCGTGTCGAAGGCGGCAGAGAGGTCCAACAAGATCAGAGCCGCTCTGCCGCCCCCATCCAAGCACTCCCTGACCGCTTCTGCCATCTCCACCAGCACTGTCTCCGTGCTATAGGATGTTCTAAAGTCAGATTGGGCTGCGCTGACTAACAGTTACTACTAAAGTGACCAGAAACTGGTGTCTACCAGTCATGACCCACATGCTTGAGAGGCCTAAGGAAGACCTCAAATATTGTGGAAAATTATGTATCTTTTTATTTATTTCTGCCTCCCAATTCTCACCGTCATGTACAGGCTTGAGGGCCCCCATGTGCCAGGTTATAAAGCTTTAAAGCATTGTCAAACTTTAAGGAGGCTCCAGGGAAAGGGGGAGTGTCTGTAACAACAGGACCCAATGGGGCCGTCCTGTGCCTGGCATGGAGGGACCCGCAGCGGGCCCATCTAAACCAAGACTGCTAATAGGCAAACAAAAGTGAAGCACTCTCCAATATAATAGATAGGGGTAGGTTTTACTCCACGAAATTCTGCAGAGTTACATAAATGCTCTGCGAGATTCAACAGAGTTATTCCCACCCCTAAATATGTCAGGGCCTCACTTTGAGACAGCAATTGGTGCTGCAATCTGTGAATCACCAGCTTTTCTGATAGACAGTGCTACCATAAGAGTCAGGCTCCTGCTGAACGCGGGCAAAACCTTAATTACTCAACACAAGCTTAACATCTAATCTCATAGTATAAATACCATCAGCTGGAATACACGTCCCCAGCACCCTCAGATACACTGTGAAATACCTCTCTATTATGCCTCACCAGATGCTGCTATTCCCACACTCAGAGTTAACTCTCATGACTCATTCACGAGCCACTTCATCCCTTCCTCCCACCGTGCATGCTGCAAATTCAATCCAAGGGCAGCTCAATTTCAGCACAACTGTTAAAAATCCTTTAGGGGTGGAGAGGAGTGCACTTACACCAGGAAAGTGATGTACTTCGGGTCTGCAGCCAGACTGGCATTGACCATCACAGAAAGGTCAACTTTGGATGCTTCATCCAAATCCTAGCCTGCCAACACCATTCAGTATGCCTCTGTAAGCTTACAGTAGAATCCTCTGGCCAATCAGGCCATGGAGGAGGCCCGCGTGTCAAGCTGTCATCCCTGTGCATGTCGGGGGCTGTTGTCCGACACTTCCTTCAAGTTGCTTGAGTAATCCAATGCAAAACTACAACATTCAGTACCAAGGAGTGGAACCAATCAGCCAATCATGGTCCCTGATTGGCTGACTCTTCCTAGCGCTGCCCAGAGAATGAATGACATTTGTACAGTAGCTGTTGCTGGAGGTGAGACTCAGAGATGATTTTGAAATGCGAGGTCATGCTTTATCAAATGAGCATTGCTACTACTCTGGAGCAAATATTCTACTGCTGCACATCCAGCATTTTAAGCATTTTATACCAGGCTCATCATTTTCATATATATTTCTATACAACTTGTTTCAGCAGAAGGATAATGCACCTGGTAAAATTAAATGAGCTCCTTCTCAGAACTGACTGGAAGGACATGACGCTTTGGCCAATGTGTTCAAAAAATGTTTTATATTCATTATTATACCTAGAATCATTCATCATTTTAATGTTGGCTGTCTTTTACACTCATCGCCTAGAGAGGCCTGCTTATCAGGTGCCCTTCCTTCATTAGTACATATTGGGCCTTGTTTTACTTTCACTTCATAGTGCAGCGCTCTATGATACATTCCTGGGGGCAGATTTATGATGACTGGCGCATCCCCAGGGATGCGCCAGTCATATTGCGCCGCTGCTCCGCCACCCATGGTGCGCCGCATTTACAATGCGGCGCACCATGGGGCAAAAACAGCACAGATGCGTGACGCATCTGTGCCGTAAAGGCGGCGCATTGCTGGAGTTGCGTCGCAAGCGCGACGCAGCTCCAGCAAAGCTCGGGGGTGCCCTATCTGACCAATGCTGCATCAAGACCTACGCCTGCTTCAAGCAGGCGCAGGCTTTTGACGCAGCATTGGCCTGAAAGTGACTGAGTGAAATCTTATAGATTTCACTCAGCCACTTTTGCGAGGCGCACCTGCCCCGGAACGCCCACCCTGCGCCGGAACGCCCACAAGCGGCGCAGGGCTTTACAACGTGACGCATCTGCCTAGATGCGTCACGTTGTAAATTGTTAGTAGGGATGCGCCACGTTTACGCCACCTTGCGTGACGCAACAGCGGCGTAAACGTGGCGCAAGGCCTTCATAAATCTGCCCCCTGGTGTTCATGATCCCTGGCTTGTCGGTTCATGCAAAGGTGAATTAAAAGTAGTAGTTACTCCCTCATCTCCACACCGGAATTGTACCACAACTTAAGTCAGTTGTGGATTTTGAGCCGTGGCATAACAATATCCACTTTAGTCTCGGTGGTGTGGTGGGCCCCCGAGCTCTAGGGGGCCCCCTCCGGCACTGTGCACAGACGGACTTCAGAGCTTCTGACTGGGTCCGGAGCATGGGGGCCCTCCATGCACTTTGAAGGGTGGCACCCACAATTTTCGTTACAACACTGCTTTTGAGCAGGTAGAAATTTGCATTCCCTGACGTATTAATTATAATATGTGAAGTGAAACTACACATCCCAGAATGCACTTGGCTGTATAGTAGAACGTCAGAATTGGTAATGCCATTGCACACAGCAAGGGACAGACCACATGACAGCATGCAACACTTTCTTTGGGCTTAGAGAGTTCATGCATTCCCGTTGGGCCTCTAAGCGCAATGCAGTATGGACTAAGTGGACTATGGGGAACTAAACTCCAGACTGAGATGAAGCTAATGTGTGGTTTCCCCTTCCCCCATATCCCAGCAGCACCTCATAAGAAAGCACTCTCTTTTGGCCCTCACTCTGCCTGCAGCACAAACAGTCCTTTCCACATACATTGTGTTTGTTCCGTACAGTCTGTCAATGAAGGTGTCACTGACGGTGCGTGGTCATGTGAACACGGAGTACCGTCTTCACCACGGCCATTTATATGCCAGCTAGAGTATCATCAGCTATCTATCTGCGGGACAGCAATGCCAGAGTAATTTGCGCGGATGTACGACATTACAACGCATGCTTTTACCACGCATGCTTTTACATCGCGGTTTTTACAACGCATACCATTACAACGCATAGAGCTTTGGGGTGCTGGATAGTGAATAGTTTAATTTACTATTCCAACTCCAGTCCCCGTGGACTCTAGGGAAGGTGTTGGATAGTAAATTAAACGTATTCCCTATCCTAGAGCGCCCCCCAGCGCAATGCGTTGTAATGGTTTGCGTTGTAAAAGCTGCGATGTAAAAGCAGTGCGTGGTAAAAGTTGCGTTGTAAGTGATGTTTCCCATTTGCGCACACTGATGTAGCGGAAAGCTTATACAATGTTCTCTTTATCACAAACAAGTTTTATTCACTTTAGGCCCATTCTGCGACAGAGACACATTACTGCCTAATCATTATCCTAATTACCATAATTCACGGTGCTCCAATGGATCTTTTTGTCGAGCTAACAGGGACTTGGATACTTGGAGAATGTGAAGCAATGTCTTTATGAGGACCTGGAATATAGAATTGCCAAACACATGCCTATTGTTTTTTCAACTTAGCATTTACACTCCAAATCCACACCACTCATTCAGCCAGATCAAGCATCCAAAATAGAGGTATTTACAACCAGTACTGATATTGAAGTGGCCCCCAATAATTAAACTATGTCATTAACATCTAGGTGCCTAGAAAAAGGAAACCCCATACCCCAGGTATTCTGATAGAAGTCGATCCTTTAAGCCCAACCTTTACCCAAATGCAAGGGAAGTTTGATAGTAAAACGCTTTTGTCACCAATAAAATCTAAACAAGTGGGGGCAGATGTTTCTAAAACAGTGGACTCCAAAAGAGAAATTAAAGAAATTCCAGAAATTCCAATGATCACATGAACTCAGTTGGGTAATGAATCTTTGGGCTTCTTCAACTTATACATTTTTTAAAAGGACAGGACAGAACCGAAAATATCACTTGCAGACTCAGGATTGCCTTTGCTCCTAAATGCAATGCAAGTAACAGTCAATGCACTCAACTATAAATCAGATAATATGGGCATACAAGTCAATCTGTTGAACAAGCTTGCAGTTTTTGTTTCAGGCGTCGATACTAAGTTAATACAACTCGATATTCTTATTCTAAGAGCTCAATCTGGTAATACTAATTAATTCGTTCACTGTGAATGTTACCACTTTGACAGAAATCACAAATGATTTATTGAATAAAATAAATCGAAGGTCTTTAAATTAGAGTTTGTGACACAATATAAAATCCACAGATGCAAACACCAATGGCCATTTGTTTGCACGTGTCAGTTCCTTGCATATCCAGCAGGGTTATGTTCTTCAAAACAGCATGCAAACGAACTGACTGCAGTAGAGGAAGTACATCTGATCACAGAGACAGATTAAGTAAAAGCTCCAACTGATCATGAAAAAGCAACAAACAATGAAGGTCAGGTTATATCCAACAGGAAGCTAGTTAAGCAAAACGCATGTATAGATTAAAATCCAGATGGCAAGAAAGTTAACTCTGGGCACACTTTAACAAGAGAGACCTTGACCGCAGCAGACTGTTTGATCCAGCGAGTCAACACAACAGGGGACCGCACTGCAGTGGCTGCTGGGACCACCAAAAGAGACACATTTTGCACTAGTGAACACAAGAGGAAGAAGGCAGAAACAAAGATCTTATGACGCAACCCAACATAACAAGAAATACTGTTCAATCTTTGCTAACTGCAAGGACACAGTGAATACGGTATAAAAGACTCCACCAGTCAAGGTGCATATCAGCACTAGATCGAACGAGGAGAACCGTAAGGTGCTCAGAATGTTGGTTAAATTAACAACGTTATCCAGAGGAAGCAATGCAAAAGAACAAATGGGCACATTAAGGAAAGGAATTGTTGGACCTGGCCCTCTATGCAGGGTCACCCCCAAAGCTTTTTACCTTTTCCATACACTTGTGTGCTGAATCTGTTTTTGTTGACCTTCCAACTCTGTGCACTTTAGCACTGGTAACTAGTGCTAAAGTGCTTGTGCTCTCTTATTTAAACCAGGTAGAAGTGGCTTAAACCCAATTGATATATTTAATTTACTTGTAAGTCCCAATTAAAATGGTACTACGTGTGCCCAGGCCCTGTACATTTAAATGTTACTAGACTGTATGAAGGACTGATTGTGCCACCCACTTAGGTAGCCCTTTAAGCATGTGTCAGGTCTGCATTGCATCCCATGTGTGCAGTTTTTAAACTGTCATGTCAAACTAGCAAAATAAACATTTTGACAGGCCTAGACCTTCCTTTTTAATACATAAAAGTCACCCATAGGATAGGCACTGAATAGACCAGAGAGCAGGGTGCAGTGTATTTGAAAGGGTGGACATGTCATTGTATAGTTTTATATGTCCTGATGGTGAAAAGCTCCTAAATTCGTTTGTCACTTCTGCAAGGCCTATCTCTCCCAGAAGATAGCATTGAAGTTACCTTACTATATAAAATAAGCTGTAACTTCCAATTGGGACAGGTAGACAGTTCGAGTTTGGTACCTAAAGAAGTGTACCTAAAAGCCCTGTTTAATTGTAAAGTCTGATTAGTAAAAATCCTGAAAAAGCCACTTTAGAAAGTTGCCATTTTCTTTTTCTTACTATTTCATGCCTGCAATATGTTCCTGAGTCACATGACTGGATGTGTCCGGCAGTTGGTCTTTGTATATTGCTCCCAGACAGTGAGGCAAAGAGAAGAATGGTCTTGGCAGGATGGGCCACTCTGAGTTAATGAGGAGAAGGAGCTGTTACCTACCACACTTGCACATCACAAAGGCTCTACCTGAGCACTCTCACAAAGGGTTTGCCAGTAATTTTTTGTGACCCCAGACAGGCTGGGGCCCATACAGCGTGGATTGGGATGCCTGACACTCTCCTGGTCCTGGTCCGGTGGATACTATAGAAGAAGCACAGCTATGCTACCTTGCTGCCAGAAGGACTGCCACTCTACTACCCTGCGACTCTGCTGCTCTGCTGCTCTGCTGCTTCTGCCTGCTGCCCTGCTTGCTGAGGAAGAATGGACAGACACCCTTTATCACTGGCTAAAGCAACTACAAGGGCCATCCAGCTGACCTCCTATTCTGAGCTACAGGGACATAACACATTTCAGAGGCTCTCTGCAACTGCCCGGTGACCTGTTGCCTGGACCTACAACTGGACCTACAACTGAACCTTTGTGATCCCTCTGAGAGTGTGAAATCTGATTCCCAAGAGGTGCCCCTTAGGTTATGGACCCTTGATGTTGCCTCAGTTGAGCCCCCCTAAAGGTTTTAGGCTCTTTGTAAATGGACCAATTTGCTCCAAGATCTTGCCACCTGAGGCACCCACAAGGCAAAGTTCCAGAAAACCCAACTCTTCCCAGTAAAGTGACCGCCAGCAACAACCAGGAGCACAGAATCTGCACTCCTCCCTACAGCATTGTCATCTCTCGATGTCCGCCAATGCGAAGCTTCAGCAGCAACCATCTGTGATGCAGACAGGAACTTTGCGCCACAGCAACGATCATCCATTACGCCCGGCCTGCTCTTCGTGCTATATTGACGACCATCGCAACTCTATCACTGCTCCTCCCCACCCTTCCACCACAAATGGAACTTTTTGCGCTCGATTTTAAAGGTAACTCTTTCAGCAGGACTAACCTGTTCTCAGTATCCAGCCCATGTTACTTCATGGTCGGTGTGGCATTTACACTTTATTACAGTTTGAAGAATTGCAAAATACTTTACACATTGCCTCTAAGTTAAGCCTGACTGCTGTGTACTAAGCTGCGGGGGCTGAGCACAGGTTAACTTAGGGTTTGCTTGTAACTTCACCCTGGCAAAGATTGTAGTTCCTGCTGGAGTAGAGTTTCACCCCGTCCCCCAGTAACCCAATTTCTTTGCAGGAGTTAACAGCAATAGACAGTGCATTTAAGAAACGAATGGCACAGACGACTGGAACAGCAGAAGATATGTACATAGCTCATAAGATGAAACCCTTGCCAGCCAACAGGTGCTGGAATTGCAGGGCTCCAAACTTGAAAAGAAACATAGTCATTACAAAGTAGGTGGCAGAGGAAAGCCCCATGGGGCTAAGTGCAATTGCAGCGAGCGAGATGAAGCACTCCCGGGCCGAAACAATTGCGATTGCAACGCAAGCAGAGTGGTAAGGCCCTCAACCGCAAAAACGTCCCAGAGTATCTCACCTTGAAAACTCAAATCTGTGCCAATCTAACACAGATGGGCATAAAACAAAAACCTATGTTTGCCTCCACCAAAATTGTAAAGGGGAACTGCTTGATGCATTATCTGGAATCAATCCCCATGTAAATCTCACAGCTAACAGAGAGCTGGACGACTTTTAAAGACACAGAGAAACAAGTTTGAGCATATATGCAGAACCTAAGCCAATCACTTCACTTGAACCAGCAAGTAAACAAAGAAGAATCACATGGCAAGTGATCAATAGTCCAACTTTAATACCTGAACTGCCCTCTGATCACCACTAGAAGGAACAAAAATATGAACAGAACCATCAATGACCACACCAGGACCATCTTCGACTTTGGATCAAACAAGCTCTTGTGGTACCAGGAATACAAATCCAGAGGTAAATATGATGTATTACAGTTAAAAATGTGAAGATACAATATCCATCAAATTTGTCCTCCTGCGCAATTACCTGACCCCACAGCGCTAACATTTGCAACACAACAACCTGCTAAGTTTGTTTATTCAAAAACAATCAAGTTAAGAAATTGGGTTTATAAAAATCACTTATTATGATGCAAATATCTACCCTCCCCCCATCTATATTGAATCCTTTTCTGCGGGATCATCCCAACCAACATCAATGTTAGGGCCAACATCAGCATCATTCAGCACCAGCATAGCAAGTTAAAAATGAATATCCAGGTCAGTCTTCCAGGTGGAAAATTATATTTTGCCTTGCCATATGTGCCTACGTGTTCCCCATCCTATATTATATGTGCATGATTGATATGCATATATCCCCTATGATCGATTAAAGACGCAATTATAGTTGTGTCCAACTCTAGTATGCCAGTTTCCAGTTCTCGTGAAAACAACGAGTATTAGGCCTATGTTGCCAACGTTGTATATTATGCCCGTTATTCCATTGAATTGTCCCCGTTTCTAGGCCTCAAAAGGGCCCGGACACCAGATTCAAGCTCCAGTCTCCTGAACCCACTCCGAGGAGCGATACAGCCCCCACCTGCATCCCTGACCCTTCACTTACTTCCTGCCTCGCAGCGCGGTGCCCGGCCTGGCTCTGCCTGCCTGTCTGCCAAGAATATGTTATGCCTCCAGTTATCAGTCCAGCTCCTCGTCTTCACATTCCTAAGCTAACGAACCGTATAAACATCTCCAGCTATGGTCTAGTCTTTCTGTCTCCATGTAAGTGAATTACTGTATTAATATCCATAGAAGATTCATAGCACACGCAATACATGTAGAATATATGCATGCACCAGTCTTAGTGTCAAGTAGCCTCTGCCCTGTTGACATTTAGATTCTATCAACATGTTCTCCAAACACGAGATATCAGATATGCTATAGGTACATGTCGTCTTGACCTCTCAGACTTTCGTCTCCTCTTCTAGTGCAGAAGTCATAGCCCCCAGTTCTCCCCAGATACACGTCATGGCCCGTTTGCGCGCACCACTAGGTTAAAGGTCCCAGCTGCTCTCAGGTAGCCCCCTTCATGTACCCACCCATTCATGACACTTCTGTGACGTTCTCATCACATGTCTAAGTGCACGCCCTGTGCACGCCTACTTTTCACGCCCAGGTGCTCTTATCTTACGCTTGTCACTTGTTACGCCTACTGTATGTAATGTAATTATGATGTTATAGTATATATAGCTTGTACTGTTGATGAAACGTCGCAGCTGCCATCCCGTGCCTTCTATGCCGCTTTATTTCAGGCTGTCCCGTTCCAGTCCCTTCCCTTCTGCCTGAATAAAGCCTGTTTCAACTCGGACACATCGGATCCTGCCTCTTATTTATTGAGCTATCTGTTATTGTTAATGTAATTCAAAAACAGTACCGGTAATTAATTATTTATTTACCACATAATGGCGCCCGAATAGGGACGAGCCCCTTCCTCACGCGCTGGCGATGCAATGCTGGTCCCCTGACCCTCTGCAGCCGTGACGGAACAATACCGTGCACGTGCAGATATTTCTGCTTCAAGTCTCCCTCAGGCCCACGGAGGAGACGGAGACTGCGGTCCGACATCCAGACGAAGCGGTGTGGAATGCGGTTCGTCCCGACCAGAGCCCAAGCCGAGAGAGCAAGGTCCGAAGTATCCGGAGGCCCACCTGTAACCGAAGTTTCCGAAGTTCGTAGTCCGACGTCGTAGCAGTCCAGTCCAGTCCGAGGCCTTCCAGTTTCTGCTTCCCGGTGAGTACCGTCGCGGGGGAAGTATCTAGACAGGATCATTAGTTTGTTCCTGGTCCGTTGGGTTTGGGTACACAGATCCATTACGAAGTATTCACCTAGGTGGATACGGGTCCTGACGTGTCTCTTTATGGGACCGGTATGTTCTGTACTGTTTTAGCAGTGCATCTAGTAATTCTAGTAAGTTTCGTTCTCGAGAAATTCATGTGTTCTGTTTTCAGTGTATCAGGTATTATTCTGTTCGAACTGTTATTTATGTATTTTTATGTCGTGGTATGAGAGATTTGTATGCTATTTTATTACTGTGATTATTGTGTATTGTGTTCCAAGTGTATTACCGAAAATGCCTCTGTTCTCGAAATTACGTCAGTTAAAGACCAGAAAAGGGTTACTCGAAGAAGCAGTTCCTGTCCCTCCTAGGGACAGTCCAGGACATTTTATGTATCACAAGTATGGCTTAGATGCCATAATATATCTAGACTTATGGGCGGACTATACTAAGGAACTAGAAGAGAAATATAGATGGCCCGTATCAGGTACATGGGATGCCGAGTGCATCATGCGAGTAGAAGAAGCATTATGGAAAAAGAAAGCCAGACAGTCCCAGAAAGATGCCATCGAGTTATGGCGTAAAGAATCGCATAGGAGATCCGAAAAAGAATTCAGAAAAGCAGAACTAAGTAGGGAATCTTCAGAAAAAGCCTAAGAAAGGGAATTACTAGAAGAAGGTGAACGAGTTAGAACAGAACAGTCAGACAGACAGAGAAATGCCCTTATTAAAGGTACGTATCCTCTTCTTGCCGAGAGCTTGCCGAAGGCAACCCCGGAAGCCTCCTGTAATTTACCGCCACCAATGGTCCCGACAAAGCTACGTCATAAACCGACCGCAGCTGATATTTTTCTTTCGTCCTATTTGGACGACACAGTACCAGCCTATGCAAATCCTGTTCCGCCTGCTCCAGTTAATAATGTAATTCCTGTTCCGCCAACTACTGTTCCCGGGGGCCAAGTTCATGTTCCAGCACCCCCGGCCCAGCCCACAGTACATGCACCCGTTATGCCAGTCACTCTACCAGCCCGTACAGTATTCACCGACGATTCTAGTTTAGGAGCTGCGGGGGGAGGTTCTCCTCGTACCCCGCCTCAACCAAGACGTCTGACGCTACATGAACTAGCGTTACAGCGTACGCCAAAAGTGTCTACATATGTAGATATCATGCGAGGTCTTACTGACTGTCGTTATGATCCAGTTCCAGGCGAGGATCACATGGTCATATATTCATTACGTTTAAGACGGGTTGCCAGCTATCTGGTCACCCTGCCCGACATGGGAGAACATCTAGACAAAATATATCGTTTCATCCGTACAGGAGAGAATCCAGGAAGTATTCACGAAGCCATGGTTCAAAGAAAAGTCGAGACTCAGCTCATGATTTTAAAGTTCCTGATTAACTGTTTAATAAGAGAGCAAGATTGTCCAGAAAAAGATCAAGAAGAACTGAAAGTCCTGACTAGGTGGAGTGACAATATAGCCGATGGAAAACACAAGACACAAGGTTGTATAGAGAGTATGTACAAGAAAATTCGTAAGGAAATAATACGTATACACCAGAAAGAGGAAGAAAAACGAGCAACCGAGAAAGAGAATGACTCTTCTAGTGAAGAGGTAGACAGCGAGAATCCTTCCAGAATAGCGTATGTAGGTAGAACTAGACTTTCCGACCGACATTCACGTCTAGATTACAAGAAATCTTTTCCTCCTCCAGTACCAGAACAGTGTTCTCTTGAGCAAGTATTCCAAGCTACCGATCACATTCTGAAATCACGAATAGGTTATAGTGAGCTTAGTACAATGCATGAACAAGAACTAGCCCGATCAGCAGTCCGATGGACTACTGATTCTACCACGTTTCCAGATGAAATAGTGGCTCAAACTTTTCTGAAACTGCCCCCAGCCGAACAACGTCTGGTGGGCACATATATGATTCAGCACCTCATTACGCTGTATGAGGAACAACATTCTGATCCAGGTCCGCTACATGATATATTGAACGAGTTACTCCAGTACAGATGGAAAGGTCTAGGTACCGATTTAATTAGTGTCATTCTAGAACAGCGCCACAAATACCGAACGTTTCTGAATCCACATTTTGTTCACGTCTCACCCCCAGAAAGTAAATCATTCTACATAGACAGACAGAATCCGTTACGAGAAGTACATTCAGTCAAGAAGGAGGGGGGTGGTCTAGAACGAGTATTCGTTTACACCCCTATCACGAAAATAGAACTCTTGGAAATGAAAAAATTAATTCCCTGTCATGATAAAGATCCAGCAGGGTTTCACCGTGAATTAAAGGACATGCTCCGTATGGGAGAATGCACGTATCCTGATATCATTAAAATGTTAAAAGTCCTGTTGCCTGCGGGCATATATGAAAAACTCAAGGAAAAAGAATGGGAGGTGGGAGAGAAAAAGATAGATTGGACAGCATTAGAGACTGAAGATAACACACGAGTCCCAGGTACCGGTCTTGGGGAAAAAGCTAAAGCATTGCCCGAATTGTTAATACAAGTCTTGCCAAGATTATTAGCCACGAAAAAGGAAGACTGGGATGCTATCTCAGCCTGTAAACAGAAACAAGATGAAGACACCAGTGATTTTTATTCTAGATTTGAGAAATGTTTCATTATTAATAGTGGTCTGAAAACAAGTAGTGAATCGTATCCACATCTTTTTGTTACCAAGCTAGTTGAGAATTCTCTACCACAAGTTAAAAATCGAGTACTGAAAGTCGAGAGTACCTGGCAAGCTAATACTCCGTCACAAATGCTTCAGATGCTCCAGTATCACCAGAACAGAATCAGGGAAGAGCAGGAACACGAAAGGAGACGTATGAAAGACACGAAAATGAAAGTACTAGTTGCACAGTCTGTTCCGCAAGACAGTCAAAAGAGGGGTACGAATCAAGCCAGTCATCCTGCAGCTCCCGTTAAAGGGACATGCAATTATTGTAAACAGCCAGGTCATTATATAAATGAATGTGCAGTTCTGAAACACAACATAGCTACTGGTAAGACTAAAGAAAGACCACGTCCGCCTAGACAAGAACAAGTTTCACAGGCTTCCCAGCTACCGCAGAACGCACAACAGACAGTTACAGTACCACAGCCTATAGCTGCAACGCAACACGTTACACAGCAGATGTACCAGTACGCACAGTCAGAGTATCCAGAATATCAGCAGTATTCATGAAACAGCCTAGAGAGGGAGGTTGGCTTGCCTCTCATCGAGATACCTGTAGATCAAGAGGGTCCCTATGTACACAGTCAAGTATTAGGGAAAGACAGAAAGTTTCTGATTGATACAGGGGCAAGTAGGACTACCATCAGTCATGACGAGGTTCCAGGGGCTCCGCTCTCAGGCTCTAGAAATGTTTCCCTTGGATTTTCAGGAAAGCCTATTGTTAATGAAATATCGAAACCAGTTTCCCTAGAAGTTGGTCCATTGTCCCGAACTACTGACTTGTTACTTACGAAATCTTGTCCAGAAAACTTACTAGGTATAAAGACCCTGAAAGAATTAGGAGCAGTTATATGCTGCTCCCCAGAAGGGGTCCGTTTGTTTCTCCGTGATTTTAAAGGTCATTATGTATTACGTGATTTTGATCCAAGATTATTGAATGTACCACAGCATTTATGGGCGCAAGGTCCAACTGATGTAGGTTGTATGCATATCACACCCCATCGTGTCACTCTGAAGAAAGGTGTTGTATTACCACGAATCCGACAGTACAGATTGCCACCTGAGGCTGTAGCAGCCTTATCCAAAATTATTGACAAGCTTATTGCTCAAGGAGTGGTTGTAGAAACTGACTCCAATGTATGTAATTCTCCTATCATTCCAGTCCTGAAACGTACTGATCCAAATGCACCTCCAGTTTATCGATTAGTGATTGACCTTCGAGAACTTAATAAATGTATCATACCTCAGTATCCAGTAGTCCCAGATATTTCTTCCCTATTGACAGCCATTGATTCTGAAGCAACATTCTTTACAGTTATCGATCTCAAGAACGCATTTTTCAGTGTCCCCATTCATCCAGACAGCCAGTTCCTTTTCGGATTCTGTTTAAATGGAAGAAGCTATAAATTTACACGAGCTCCTCAAGGTTTCACAGAGAGTCCTAGCATTTACAGTCAAGCACTTAAGAGACAACTAGACAATATTCACATGCCAACTGACACTGCTCTGCTCCAGTATGTCGATGATCTATTGATCACAACCCGTTCTGAACGTGACTGCGAACGTGCGTCACTTACAGTCCTGTATTCTGGCCGAGATGGGGCACAAGGTGTCCCCTTCCAAATTGCAATTCTGTGTCCAGCAAGTGGTCTACTTAGGACACTTACTGTCCAAGAGGGGTAGGCAGTTGACACCTGACCGTATCCAGTTAATAGCACGTCTTCCACAGCCCAAGACACAGAAGGAGGTACGAGCTTTTATTGGCCTCACTTCTTACTGCAGGCAATGGATTCCTCAGTACGCATTTCTAGCCAAGCCACTGATACAGTTAACGACACAGGAGGCAGCCGTATCGACTGTCCTCCCTTGGACCCAGGAACATACACTTGTTTTTAATGAGTTAAAGAAAGCTTTATGTAATGCACCTGTTCTAGCAACACCGAACTACAGTAAGCCTTTTACACTTTTTGTTACAGAACGCGATGGTACTGCATTATCTGTTCTCACACAAGATCAAGCAGTACAATACAAGCCCTGTGCTTATTTTTCTAGCACATTAGATCCAGTGGCCCAGGCTCTGCCTGCGTGCCTCAAGTCAGTTGCAGCCACAGCTCTAGCTATCAGACAAAGTGATTCCATAGTGTTAGGACACTCCCTGACAGTACAAGTTCCACACTCCGTGGAAGTTCTTTTAAACCGAACACAGACTCAGCACTTGACAATTGCACGTTTAACAGGTTATGAACTGACACTGTTCCAGCCACACATAGAAATCAGACGCTGCAACATTTTAAATCCAGCTACACTGTTACCGTCAGTTACTTCAAATCCTGCCACACATGACTGTGTGGAAGTTGTTAACACCATGACAAAGCCAAGACAAGACTTGACAGACATTGCATTACCTGATCCCGACCTGACACTTTATGTGGATGGTTCATGTATGAGAACAAGTACAGGAGAACTAGTAGCTGCATATGCAGTAACTACTGAAACCGAAGTTATAGAAACACATCGTATTGACACCCTGTCTGCCCAAGCAGCAGAGCTTGTCGCTCTGACCCAAGCCTGCATACGTGCCAAGAACCTGACAGTTAACATATACACAGATTCACGTTATGCGTTCGGAGTCGTACACGACTTTGGAGTGCTCTGGCAAGAAAGAGGTTTTATGACTTCTCATGGAACCAAGATTCAACATGGCCCCCTCATTCAAGCTCTGTTAGATGCAATACATTTACCGACAGCTATCGCAATCATGAAGTGCAAAGCACATACGAAAGCCACTGATATCATTTCCCAGGGTAACG
The DNA here is from genome assembly GCF_964261635.1 of Lissotriton helveticus. Lineage (NCBI taxonomy): Eukaryota > Metazoa > Chordata > Amphibia > Caudata > Salamandridae > Lissotriton > Lissotriton helveticus. Next base: position 1,704,337,049 of record NC_136063.1, on the reverse strand, counting down.
ATCTAGCAGATCGAACAGCCAAGCTCACAGCTCAGACTCCAGACATTCCAGTTAACACGACACAGACAGACGTTCCAGATCAGACTACTTGTATGACAGTTAAGGACCCTACACAAGATGTCATAGATATACAGTCACATGCTACTCCCGATGAAATCAAGAAATGGTCCGAACAAGGAGGGGTCCAGACAGATCAAGGATGGTTGACGAAGGGAAAAGCCACATGGTTTCTCCCCGACTCTATGGTTCAAGTCATTATTAACACCGCACATAGTCCAGCACACGTAGGAGAAAAAGCCATGTTAGACAGTATCCAGAACCTCTGGTTCAACAAGCATTTACGAGCAGCAGCCAAGCAGAAAGTGCGTACCTGCATGATCTGTTGTCAGTTCAATCCAGGTAAAGGTGTCCCGGTGGAACAAGGTGGATTCCATCCTCCTGACCACCCTTTTGAAGTCCTCCAGATGGATTATATTCACATGGAGCGATGTCGAGGTTTCAAGTATGTCCTCGTAGTTGTATGCGCTTTGTCCAGATGGACAGAAGCATATCCAGTTCCAGATTACACAGCTGCGACCACTGCCAGGCAGTTGGTTCGTGAGTATTTTCCCCGCTATGGATTACCTAGGGTCGTGTATTCAGATAACGGCCAGCCATTCTCGTCCGAGCTCATGAAACAAGTTTCCCTTCTGTTAGGGTACCAGTGGAAGTTCCATTGTGTACGCCATCCTGAAGCAGCCGGTCTCGTAGAGAGACATAACCAGACTCTGAAAATCCGCATCGCAAAAGTATGTGCAGAGAAAGGTGTAGATTGGATAGTAGCACTGCCAGTCGCCCTTTTCTATATGAGAATGGTTGCTCATTCCCGTTCAGGTCTATCTCCGTATGAGATAGTGTTTGGTCGTCCCCCCAACATGTGGGGTACACCTAGACCCCGTACCATAACTGATGTTGACAGTAATATGCTGACAGATTACCTTGCCTCCTTGATGTCTGCACTACAATCTTGTCGTTCACAGGTTGCCGCTGCATTTCCAGACAACACCGACGTGAAACCGCATGAAGTCGTTCCAGGTGACCTGGTTCTTATAAGGAACTTTGATCGTTCAAGTCCGCTGGAGCCCCGCTGGAAGGAGCCCCGTCTCGTCCTTCTCACCACCCGGACTGCGGTGAAAGTGGAAAACCGAAAAGGGTTGCTACACATGAGCCACGTCAAGAAATTCCATGGACTCAAAGCTAAAACTTTTCTCAAGGACTGCCCCGTTCTCAAGGACTGTCCAGACACTGAATCTAAACTTCCCCTGTTAGAGAAAACTCCGCAGCAGGAGTATAAATCCAAGTTGAGGTCTAGTAAGTCAGCCAGTTTAATTGTCTAAGTCCCTCTCGGGTGAAACGGTTAGACAGGTTCCTGACATGTATAAGCCAGACCCACACAGTGAGAGAGTTAGTCAAAACTCTGATAGATGTATAGTTACTCTGTTCTTTCTATTGTTTTTGAGCCTTATGGTTACATGCATAAGTTATGCTTTACATTTATGTTTTCCTATTTCACATGTACATATGTTTTCTAATGTTACAGTAGAGCACACATTTAGTGACCTGCCTCCTCACGAGTTATCCTATCGTCTTGCTATGCGTAATAATACTTTCATCCGAATGCTGCACTATTCACACCAGACCAGCAATGCCACTAATTGTTGGTTGTGTGGTCGACTCCCCCCTTTCCAGACACCGAAGGGAGTTCTGCCACTCTTTCCTTATCCTTTTTCACATAATGGTTCGTGTGGAGCATGGTCCACGTTAACGTCATCCTCAACTGATATGTCCCTTCTGAATAGAACATGTTTCCCAGACAAGCAAGGTCTTTCCCATAGAACAGGGTTAGATCTAGAAAATGAAGTATATGATCTAGGTAATTATTCCTCAAATTTCATGGTTTTGAATGTTCAGTCCGAGACTACTCCAGATTTGCCTGCTATTTCAGTTCTACCAGTGAAAGGCGAATTATGTGTCAGAAAGAATGGTTCCGCACATGTAGGACATAGTGATTGCACTACTATGGTCGAGTATAGTGACAGTGGGAAATCTATTTTCAAAGCCTCACGTCATTCTTATTTTGTTTGTGGTCAGACCGCATATGTTCGTCTGCCCCTCGATTGGGATGGAACATGTTACATTGCCTTCCTACTGCCACCAGTTTTTCTAGCCCCATCTGATTATCACAGAAACACACATCTAGTACACGTTAGACATAGAAGGGAGACTGAGTCCCCAATTGTCGATCAAACTGAAACTGCCCTGGAACAGTACACAGATTTCAATAAAGGTTTATTTTTCTTTATAGGCCCTGTCCAGAATAGTAAGTTAATACGTAGGTTAACCAGAACCCTTGAAGCAGTAGTGAATGAGACTACTTCCGCTCTAGGTAACTTAACTGAGGAGCAATCTGCTATGAGATTTGTCGTGCTCCAAAATCGTCTCGTCCTTGACGTCATACTGGCCGATAGGGGAGGAGCTTGTAGAGTCATCGGATCTAGTTGCTGCGTTTTCATTCCTAATAACGCACCGTCTGTTTATTCAGCTATAACCAGACTTCATAAAATTGCCCATCAGTTGCACCAGAATCCAGGCACCTGGACATGGTCCGGTTGGCTCTGGAGTATAGTATCTGCCTGGGGATGGAAAGTATTGTCATTCCTAGGTATAGCAGTAATGATCATATTCAGTTGCTGCCTCTGTTTACAATGTGGCCCTGCGATTTGCGGCATGTGTGCTACCTCTTGTATTCCTAGTCCAAAGTCCCGTTCCAAGACAATTCGAGACGAGCAAATGATGCTATATGAACAGATAGATGGTATCATGAATATTGATGTTTCCTGATGGAAACGTAGGGCACAAGGAGGGAATGTGGAAAATTATATTTTGCCTTGCCATATGTGCCTACGTGTTCCCCATCCTATATTATATGTGCATGATTGATATGCATATATCCCCTATGATCGATTAAAGACGCAATTATAGTTGTGTCCAACTCTAGTATGCCAGTTTCCAGTTCTCGTGAAAACAACGAGTATTAGGCCTATGTTGCCAACGTTTTATATTATGCCCGTTATTCGATTGAATTGTCTCCATTTCTAGGCCTCAAAAGGGCCCGGACACCAGATTCAAGCTCCAGTCTCCTGAACCCACTCCGAGGAGCGATACAGCCCCCACCTGCATCCCTGACCCTTCACTTACTTCCTGCCTCGCAGCGCGGTGCCAGGCCTGGCTCTGCCTGCCTGTCTGCCAAAAATATGTTATGCCTCCAGTTATCAGTCCAGCTCCTCGTCTTCACATTCCTAAGCTAACAAACCGTATAAACATCTCCAGCTATGGTCTAGTCTTTCTGTCTCCATGTAAGTGAATTACTGTATTAATATCCATAGAAGATTCATAGCACACGCAATACATGTAGAATATATGCATGCACCAGTCTTAGTGTCAAGTAGCCTCTGCCCTGATGACATTTAGATTCTATCAACATGTTCTCCAAACACGAGATATCAGATATGCTATAGGTACATGTCGTCTTGACCTCTCAGACTTTTGTCTCCTCTTCTAGTGCAGAAGTCATAGCCCCCAGTTCTCCCCAGATACACGTCATGGCCCGTTTGCGCGCACCACTAGGTTAAAGGTCCCAGCTGCTCTCAGGTAGCCCCCTTCATGTACCCACCCATTCATGACACTTCTGTGACGTTCTCATCACATGTCTAAGTGCACGCCCTGTGCACGCCTACTTTTCACGCCCAGGTGCTCTTATCTTACGCTTGTCACTTGTTACGCCTACTGTATGTAATGTAATTATGATGTTATAGTATATATAGCTTGTACTGTAGATGAAGCGTCGCAGCTGCCATCCCGTGCCTTCTATGCCGCTTTATTTCAGGCTGTCCCGTTCCAGTCCCTTCCCTTCTGCCTGAATAAAGCCTGTTTCAACTCGGACACATCGGATCCTGCCTCTTATTTATTGAGCTATCTGTTATTGTTAATGTAATTCAAAAATAGTACCGGTAATTAATTATTTATTTACCACACCGACATAAATCCCTGTAACCTCATCAGCAAAGAATGGACTGGAACTTGCTTGCATAGGCCATCTCTACTCAGTGGCAACTGAATGCAGCAGAAAAATATATATATATTCACAATTCACAATGGTGAATGACTTAAAAATCTGTTCATGAAATTTGGTGGGTGGGTTCACATCGAAAGATCAATGATCATGCTCTTTCAAGTTACTGCAATCATTTCATTTCACATAATTATTTTGCAAGAAACATGGGCGCAGACCTCACTGATGCTAATAGGATACATAGATTTCACAAGTCCAGCAATAAAGGTTAAAAAGCTCGGTAGCCAAGGAGTGGCCTTTCAATCTATATAAGCTGTATCTTAAATTTGATAACTGAACTAAAGGTAATAGCAGTAAGCATCAAAGGATGGGTCCGTGGACCATAAACTACAACTAATACTTAGAAACCTTTACATTCTTTCCAGTGTGAAAGAGAAAAGGTTAATGGTGATAAAACTAAGTCAGATCATAAGGGACCTGTTCCAACATGAAGATGAAGAATTGGTTCCAGAAGAGGTGAGCAATCTTGGAGAAATCCCAGATCAGACACTCCCCACCAGGCTACATAGTAACAAACTGGGAACAAGCTATCTCACCTTCTGTACAACAGCTAGACTAAACAGCAGATTTGTATTCGCTATTCTACCTTCTCGAATCTGAATCACAGAGAAAGCATTTCCGATTTGGATTGCATGCTGGCAACTGTGTCCCTGTTCATTAACAACCTGCAATTTAGAATTTACCAGCATCTAGGAAGCGATCAGGAGCCCCAGTCTATTACGCTATCTGCAAGGACCCTAGTTGTGTCCGTATCTAATGTGCCATCATTTGAACTACACACTACAAACCTGAAGAGACTGAGGTAGAATGATGAGAAGCTGCCAGCAAATTGATCAATGCATTATCTTCTTTTCGAGAGACACCATAAAAGAAGGTCTTATAAGTAACTGGGAGAGCTTTACAGAATATATTGTAGCAAACTTTCCCCAGAATCATTGTCACACTGGTATTTCCAGGAAGCACAATTACCAGAAAGGTTTCCACTGGAAGGAAATTCCATCAAAAAAACAGCTAAACATATATCTGCAACAACTGCAAACTAGTTCACAGAACAGTGAGCCAATTTCAGCAGTACAACTAGGTAGGAAAAAGCTGAAAAAGGGAACTCTGGACAATTTAAAAAAAAACGCTTTGATAAGTAATCTGTCACCATAGTATGAGCCAGTAAAAGTAAGAACCATGCAATGTTCTGACATGTAGTGAACCAGCTTAAGTGTCTATCATACACAGTGAACACCGTGAATATCCGTGAATAGGTGTGGATAAACTGCCACATGCATCAAACTAAGCAATTTCGATTCCTTAATAGTGATTTTGAAGGACCTGCTAGTGACGAATCACAATTGCCTATGCATGTAGGTTTTGCTAAAAAAATGTGATTCCTACATATTTCCTAATAGAAAATCGCAAATTATGATTCGCTATTAGGGAATGCTTTCCCATGCATTCCTTTGGGCCATTAGGCCCTTAGGAATGTATGGGAAACCATTCACAGTTTACAATTACCAATCACATATCACATTTCCTTTGAAAAAACGCAATGCTATGGGCAGACAAAGTAGCTTTTCTATTCAGAGAAGCAGTATGTTAAGAAGAAATTGCAGAATCCTCGAGGGTTCAATAATCCATCCCATTTTCAAGGAAGCGAGGTCAATCCACCCAAGCAATTATCTGCTGATATCCCTTTTGGCTATCGAAGTAAAACATTTAGCCGGTTTACTGCTGGAAGATTCACAAGGCTGGGCAGAAGAAAAAGGGTTAATACCCGAGAATCAGGCAGGGTTCAGACAAAACCAAGGCTGCACCTCAAACCTTATGTCAATCTCCATTCTTATGGACTGGGTCGTGGGAAAAAAGGCATTCATTCTTTCATATGTGTTTTGTTGATTTTAAAGCAGAATTTGATCAGGTCCCAAGTAAATCTTTATTAAAATTTTTACAATCTTGGTAATCCCAGCAAAGCTTTTGAGAGTCAGAACTCTTGTATAGAGATACAGAGAGATAGATAAAATTAGGTGATGGCAGGTTTCTCTCTAGAAAAATTATCACCACAAAAGGGTTTAACCCCTTCCACGCTCATGACGAGCTGGGCTCGTCATGGTGTAGCCTCCTCGCACGCTCATGACGAGCCCAGCTCGTCATGAACAATGGAAAATGTGGGATCCCAGCACCGGGGGGGAAAACGCATAGCAGCCAAGTGGTTAAACAAGGGTGTGTTTTGGTGGCTTTTGATTCAATCTGTACTTATTGGCCCCTACTCTGGCACTGGACTCTGTAAACTATCATCCCCCCCTAAGCTAGGGTGTAGCCAGTTATTTAATTTGCTGTATGCCGAAGATCTGGTGATGTTAAGTAAAACAAAAGTGGGCCTTCAGTGGTTTATTTACTTACCTAGCGACTACACCAGGTTTAACAAACATGAAGTCAATCTAGCTGAAACAAAAATTGGTATCCTTGGAAATAAAATGATAAAACACAGTACCTGGCAGCTGGGTAGTGAATACATCAGAAAGTATCAAGGCCTATGGATTGACACAAAAGGTAACTAAGTGCAGCAAAATGAATTGATTAAAAACAAAGTTTATGCTCTACAATGTGCATTCACCTTTGCCTTGAAGCATCTATGGGGCCCCAGCCTACAGCCAATGCTCCAGGTCATGAATGTAAAACTAATGTTAGCACTAAAGTATGGAAGCGAAATAATGCTGGTAGAAAATGGAAATCCACTCGATGCCTTGGTGGTAAATAACATACAAATATATCTTTCACCTGCCAAAAACAGCATCCCCAGCATAGGCATGGATTGAATTTGGCCTACATAACCAATAAATACTAAATAGTCGTACATTGTGCATTTCTTAAACTTTGTCATAAACTGATAAATCAAAGCCTGGCACACTAGACTATCTTAACTGGCAAGGACTAGCAACCGACTCTGCAACCTGGCCCATCTACCTGGAAAAAGGCCTAGACAATTTACCGGTGCGATAGGCGTGGAGTCTGCATGTTACCCAAAGAGTGCTCAAAACACTCTAGTTACCAGTGGCAGGAACTGAGCAGATTAAAGGGTAAAAACTTAGCAGTACTGCGCTGCCATGCCTGGATGATGACGAACGCCAATAACGAGGTAGGAAAATAGCCATATCTAGGAACAAATTATTCAAAACATATTAAAAGTATGTTCATGGCATTCCGACTTGGGGGACTGCCAACCATGAATTTTCCTTTGAAGTGGCAAAAACAACCCACAGATCTCAGCTGTAGACTACGCAAAAAAGGAAAAGTAACTCTTAGAAGCTCGCAGGCAGTTATTATGTAAATCCTTAACAACTTGAGGGTGCAAACATGAAGGCACATCATCATAGAGGCCCTAAATCCAGAAAACACAGCTTTGAACATAGACTGGTTAAATGCCTCTCCTTATTCCTGAATAAGTTTAGTATACAACATAGCCAGGAAAACAAGTTGTACAGTATGCACCTTCTGTACTGAGCAAGAATTTGTTACCGCATGAACTTAAGTATGTATGGCAGTCTCCTCCTGTGTTTCTCCTGCATGCTGTAGAATGCATTTTATCAATCACACTTTTTAAAGTTATGTAATGATTTTAATAGATTTCTTTCCTATGATTGTAATTAATCAAGCAATAAATAATATTAGTACTAATAACACTACAAATAACAAGAAAAAGTATTATTATTCAATTATTATTGTTAAAAATATTGTTATTACTATTATTATTTACCTAAAATAAAACAATTAAAATATTCTTCTTATTATTATTAGTATTATTATTTCACTCTATATAAAATTGTTGAATTTTTATGTATTCTATGAAATATTTATTTTAAGTTTAACCAATGTGTAATGCATTCATTGGTTAAACAGAGAGGTATTTTAATACATTTAATTATTACAACAATTCAATTCAAATATCTAATTGTTATTTTATTATATAGTATTACTTTTATGTTATTTAACAAGACATAATAATAATTATTTTTTAATTGTCTCAAAAAGTGCAGTCTCCAAATCATTATACAACATGAATAAACGGAAGGATAAGGAGGAAGAATTATGATTCTAACACAATTCCCACAAACAATGAAGAACATGCACAAACTGGTTGGGTGAGATTTACTATTCTAACTCCTGCTCCACAAAAATTGGATAACGTGTAAAAATGTGAAAGTTACATTGTACTATTCAAACTCTAGTCCCACAGACACTGGAGAAAATACATGATCTAGGGTGGGAACAAATATGCTATTCTAACTATAGTCCAATAAAGCTTGGAGAAGGTTTAAAAATTAAGGGGTTGTAAACATACTATTCTAAATCTAATCTCACAAACATAAGGGAAAGTGCAAAACATTGTGTGTCAATTGTATTATAGGTGGTGTAGATGTCCTATTCAGCCCCACAACATTAGTGGCATTACATAACATGTGAGATGGAGGTGGGGAAATCCCATCCTAAATCCAACAAAACATTTTTACATGTGAACTAACCTATACATTATTTTAATAAAATATAACATTATTCAAAATAATATAAACTGACAGTCGTTAATTGAACCAATATGTGTACAAAACAATTATGAAAAACATTATGACCAACAAAACAAATAATTACACTTGCACACTCAAAAACTATTAAAGTTAGCCTATCATTAAAACCCACACAATCACTTAATACATATCATAACCTCAAAAAAGATTTAAAAAATGTGAACTCTGAACAATTCTAAACATGATCAACGTACATTTATTATGCACAATAATTTGTAAATTGTTCAGTAACCACCCAACCCCATCAAAATACCATACAACCAGTAAAAAAACGTTCATAATAAAAACCATAATCTATATGTATAAAATAAAATTTTAAAGCAAAGAATATTACTTACAAAAAAATCTGTATACTACATTTTTTATTTAGCTATTATTGACATAAAGAAAATAGCAATTTTTGGGGGAATCACTACTTGGTAATCACTCATACTAATATACAAAGAGGTTATTTAGCCCCTATTCCTTAAATAGCAGTTCATAGTGGCTCACAAATAGATCAACCTCATGAATATAAATAAGGTAGGCCTTCAATAGCGATTCATAGTGGGTCTCAAATAGACCTACCTCATGAATATAAATAAGGTAGGCCAAAATTTGTGACCCAATAAGATTCACTATCTTCAGAAGGATGGGAGCCTGTTGGGGCCAGCAGACCACCATGTCTGTGATTGCTTTTAAATAAAACAATCATTTTTATAATGCAGCTAATTTTCCTTAAAAGAAAACAGAATGTGTTTAAAAAATAAAAAACGAAAAGGTCATTTTGTATTTTTTAAGAGGAGGCAGTGGTCCCTGCTCTTAAAAATATTGATTCAATTGCTCTCAAAGATAAATTCCTATTTAGGAATTGGTTTCCAGCAACTTTAAGTTGGCAGTAAAGTGCACAGGATTTGGGACTGCATTTCAGCTGGGAAACATTTGTACATACAAATGCAAATCAGTATTTTGAGGAAACGCCCCAAAAATGCTCCTTCCAAATTCCGATTGACATACCCAAATTGCGGTTCAGTAACAGGTTACAGAGTCGTAATTTGGGCATTGTACATCAAAAGTGCATTTTTGCATTCATAAATGACCTGATTCTATGAAGGGGGCCATTTGCAAATGCAAAAATGTTTCTTACATCTAGCCCAATTTTTCTTCATTTCAACATTATGTCGCACAAGATTAATGCAGTAACATTATTTATGAAACAAGTTTCAGACACACCAAAATTTGGGACTCCATATTCAGTTACCACTTTTTAAACCATCTTTATCAGTTTATAATACAAAGAATCATTTAATCATCAAATATATTTTTAAAAAATGAGATTGTTTTTGTAATAACTGTGCATGGTGTTATCCGTAATTCTTTGTATCGACCCCCTATTAATTAGACTTTGTCACCAACAAATTAAGTCATACATGATACTGGTATCTACTTAGTCTCTCAGTCACTACAGTGGCTATAATTTGAAATACCGTTTGTACATTCAACCTCACTGTAACCTTTTTCATTAGACAAACACCAACAGAATGGTGTCAATGTGAACTTAGGTCCATGCTATGCATGTTATGCATGTTAGCCTAATAATGTATCTATAGCAGTGGTATTCACACTTCTTTAAACTGAGTCCCCCATCCTCCCTCCAAAAACATTTTTGTATCAGGCCTTCCTAAATTTCGGAGAGATGGAGAGGATAGATTGTTATGCCATAACAAAACTGTATTACATCACTGGCCCTGGTGGAGATTGTTTTGGGGCAATAGAGATACAGTACTGAGCCATTCCCCACACCTAACCTTCTCTTGTGTTCTAGGTCTTCTGTTCTCATTGCCAACTCAATCTCTTGTTGATGGCAATAATAGTTCCCTCACTTGTCACAGCCCCATTATGAGTCATAGTACACCTCTCCTGCCACAGGCAAACATCACTGCCCAAGCTTCCCACAATGCACCTCTCTCCTGTGACTGCCCACCTCTCCTCTACCTGTGTACATCTCCTGTAAGTGTCCACTTATCCGCCAGCATCATTTTTTCCATAATTGCACACCTCTATCATTACTATCCAGACCTCCTGTCACATCCCACCTCTTTCATTCCTTGCCCACCACTCTTCATGTCAATGTGCACCTGTCTCCTGTCACTGACTATCCCTTCTGTCAGTGTACACCTGTCCCGACAGCCCCTCTCTGCCTTTACTGCCAAGTTTCCACTTCTCACATCAACGTCCACCTTTCTTTTCAGTGTCTATTTTTTGCATCACTGTCCACCCTCTCAGTCACTGCCCACTTTCTCCATCACTGCCCACTACCTCATTGTTCACATTTGTTGTCACTGTCCATTCCTATCACCATGACGCAACTAGTCCATCCGTGCAGATGTCTCCTACCAATGTCCACATCTCATGTTATAGGTCTCCTATCAGCTCCATTTCACTTTCCCTCTCCTATTACCCACTATACACCTCTCTAACCTCTCCCTTATCTCATCACTGCCCACCTCCCCATTGCAACCTGCACCTGTCAATGTCCCACTCTTATTGCTCCCCACCAATCCTGCCACTTATGTTCTCATATGAGGTCACTGCCCACCTGCTGGTACCCTTGAAAGGTTGGTAGTGCTGGGGAAGAGCAGATCTAGAACAGTGGTTCTTAGCCTTTTGACTTCTGTGGTCACCCACTTAATCATTACTGGGACCAGGAACCCCCACGGTATCATTATTTAAATCCAGGGACCCCTACCTAGTCATTGCTAGAAGCTAGGGACGCTTGCCTAAGAATTTTCAATTATTTGAACTGCAAAATCATACACAGAAGCATGCATTCATCAAACAAATACACAAATGATGAAACATTCTATTTAATACACAAACAAATAGAATAAAAATAGTTTTAATTTTAATGGGAAGTTTGGAGGTTAACTAAATTCAATTGAGCCACGCATCACCCATGCTATATTTCATTTGTTGCACTCGCACTGGTCACACTTGTCAATCCGAGAATACTACCTTAATATCTGGCCTCCAATTACAAATTCCTTCACATTTGCAGGGTGCTTTGAAAATGTCAATTTTACATTTTGATTTTCTTTTATATACACCTTATAAACCTGTTCATAATATTTAATTTTATGAGCAGTTACTGTCCCATTAGGTAGGATTCGCAGATCCCCAGTGGTTTCTGGGCCACATGTTAAGAAACACTGGTCTAGAGTTTGCCTGACTCCTACGTAACATTACTGGCCATACATGTTGCTGATCACCCCCTCATTTCTCCCTGTTTTCTACTCAAGACACACTATGGGGCTCATTAGGATGGCGGATTTCCCGCATCCTCCGGGCCGGCGGAAGTCACCGCCGGCCCGGAGGATGCGGGAAATCCGCCGCGGATGCCTAAAAGACCCACCGCCAAATTAGGATGGCGGTGGGTCTCAAAATCTGTCCGCTGCTTTTCCGCCGCAGTTGCCGTCCGACCGCGGCGGAAAAGCCCTAACATGGCTGGCGGTGTGTGTCAGACACCGCCAGGCATATTAGGATAGCGGAAAACATATGCTTTTCCACGGCGGCTTTTCCGCCATGGAAAAGCATACGGAGATTGTCTTCGGGGCCCGTTGCGGGCCCCCTTGGTGACGGGGTGTGGGGGGTGCACATGGGGGGTACCTATGGTACCCCCCTGCATTTGCATGGACAAAGCGGCGGGCACCGCGCGGTGCCTGCTGCTTTTTGCACGCAAATGCCTTGCATGCTTTTTTTAACATTGCGGCGGGTGCAGCTTGTAGCTGCACCCGCCGCAATGTTAAAGATTGAGGATGTGACCACCACCCTGGCGGTCACATCCTAATGTGCACGGAGGGACCTCCGCAGCCCCTGCGGACGGTCCCTCCTACTCTATGGTGGTGGACGGACTCAGGTCCGTCCGCCATCATAATTGGCCCCATATATTTCAGCTGCCTTCTTGAAACGGGTGTATGTCCCACTTCTTAACAACTTCATGTTGGGCATTAGCTTACGATCAGTCTCCTAAAAGCATGAGAGACATTTCTTCTGTCAGAACAACCACAACTACCATGAAAAAGAGGAAGGAATAGGCTTAACCCACACAATGATAGTGATCAGTTTATCAACATCATTGTGTGGATTAGGCATATTTGGTTTTTGATATTTTTTATAGGTAGCTGTGCTTGCAGCAAACGGCACATTTTTTTAAAGTCAGCAAATCGTACATTTCTTATATGTGAGACTGGTGAGGTCTCTTTCACATGGTGCCCCTTGTCGCATAGCGTCAAGGCCCAGGGGCGGAGTGATGCACGGTTTAAAATTTACTGATCTAGAGGAAGATAATTGCTCTGAGTATGTCTATGATGTTAGCAACTTCAGTAAAAGTTATTTCATTTTCTCTTATGTCTGACTCCATGTGGAGGTTAACGTCTCCACACTGTTAAATGTTAAGCTCATATTGAATCATGATAAATGAGGCTTTTTGTCATTTTCCCCTAGTAGGGAAAAGGTTGCAGTAACTCACGTGTTGTGCCAATAGTTGCTTCTTAAGATTCCTCTTTTCTCAACGTGTAGAACATGGCTTTCTCTTCCTGCCTGATATTCAGGCACCTTACTGTGTTATCAAACATGCAAAGATTAAGACAAGGATTAAGCGGATCCAGATTGAATAGGTGTGGGGTCCTACACCCCCCGGTGACGTTCCTTTTTGATTTCATAATGTTTTTGGACTTGGCGAATCAGGGCTACAGTAATAAGAGCCAATCTAACAGTCCATGTAGACCTTCTAGTTTACGTAGACAAGATATTTTTTGAAGGTCCCGACATGTGACTGGCCAGCCCTTATCCAAGCATGTCAACATTTTGAACCTGGTAAGAGGGTGATTTATTTTAAAAAAATCAGGGGTCTGAACTTTTTTCCCATTGAGATAAATGTAAATTGATACTTGTATAGCGCACTACTCACCCGCAAGGGTCTCAAGGCGCTTGTACGAATACCGCTGTGGAACCCATCCTGGCTTTCCCTGTGAGGTGTCCACTCCTGGGCACCGCCAAGGTGAAGGCCAGGGATCCTTAGCGTTGTGGGGGTCGTTGTGGAGATTAAGCAAGCTATTGCCCAGAGTTGCAGAGTGGGACTCCATGATTGGAATAGGCACGAGGCGAGAATTATCAGGTCCGTGGAATTTTTGAGCCCAAGACCCGCTGTGGCGGGGAATTGAACACTGGTCCCGGGCTAGACCTCTGCATCAGGGTCTGCCGCTCTAACCATTGAGCCACACTTCTCCACTTGAAGAGGCGGGATTTTAGGAGTGAGACATCTAAAATAAAGCCATTTTCAGATCAGAAAAAGGAGAGTGTCTGACTTGAATAATGTTATTGGCATGTATGCTCATCCCACAACCACTGGATGGTATTAAGGCCACAATTTCACTTCATTGTGATCCAGCATACTATATGAGAACGTCTTGTGATAAGTTTTTCAATGCATTTCTCAAACTTTTCAGCATTGACTTCACAGATATCTGCAAATAAAATGGCAAATGCTCTACCTATTTCAGGATGTCCTCACCAAGAATGGGCACATAAATGGTAGAGATGGTCAGGATTTCCTCTAATTTAGGCTTTTAGATTTAAATGTTGATTCTGTAATGTCCTTTTGAGCTTCCTCTATTAGCTTTGGAAAGTTTATGGAAAATGTATCTATTATTACAATGTGACAACCAAATCCAACTTCCCAGTGTATATGCATGGCGAAAAAATCTCCACGACCATCTCCCCTACCTTTAAAGGGGAACTCACCATTTCCATCTTGAGAACAGGAAACATTCCCATACAGGCCACGGACCCGCAGCTCACCACCTTTGATCATCACTTCCCGACACTACTCTCCTCTTTAACTGAACAGAACCATCAAACCCATCCTCCCCTATCTCCACCCAACTTGACAAATGTCCCAGAACAGTGCCAGCTGCCCTGCCGATCCACTCTACAACAAAACCACCTCCACCCTGACAAATGCCCCAGAACACAGCCACTGTCCTACTGACTCACTCTATGACTCATGGACATCCTTCTTCACTCATTACAACCTCACTACCCCCATTATCACACTCCACCGACAAACACCTACTATCATGACATCCAATATTCCCACTAGAACCAGCAAACGCACAACTAACAAACACCGCAAGGCTGATCTTGAACCAGACAGATCGGACACAAACTGCAGTCTCCCCACTACCTTACTCACTATAGCCACACCACTCTTGACCTCAGTAGACCTGACTCTATCCTCATGACCTAGCCCCAATTCCAATACTGACCCTACTCCATCTACCATATACCTCCCCAGGCCCAACGTCACCGACAATCCCTCGGACACTAACCTCCCTCAAAGCATTGCTCACTCTCCTTCCTCTGACCCAAGACCACATGCCCAACCCAACCCCACCGCCACCACCAACACCACTGCCAATCCCCTAGACTCTGACCCCTTCCAGACCATTGCTCATTCTCCTCCCTTTGACCCTAGTCTCACAACACCTCCACCTTACCTCAAGACTGGAAACATCAATGACCCAACTCAACATGCTCACCCTATCCCTATGCCCACCCCCAATGATACCGTTTTTGCCCAGATCCCAGATCTCCTACTACAGACCCAAGTCTAACACTGCCCCCTCCGAAAACTAGTAACTCTTTTAAAGCCCTTTCCCAACAACTGACCAGAACGGAACAAAAGATCTACGCCCTAGCGGCTGACATCCTACATCTACAACTAGACCGACCCAACCTGTTTATGCCACATTGCTCATGCTCTCGGGGTAGTTACACACCCCCTCCCCACCCAACCGCTTCGGTGGCCCCTCCTGACCCCCCATGGCCCTCCATTCCATTGGGGAGGCAGGCTCATTGACCTAATTGAGCTCTCCGCACCCTTTCAATAATGGAAACAGAGGAAATCAACAACTCTCACCCGCAACAAACCAGAATACAGCTCCTATCCCAATCCAGTTATTGTTGGCACAAGCAGAATGCCTAGAACAGTCCACTCGCCCAGACCCCCGGCGCAATACACTTCTATCCTTACAGCACACCCTGACATTATAACGAGTTACCCTTTATCTTGCATGCTCCTCAACTGCAGATCAGCAGTACAACATGCCACAAACATTGCCGAGAATATACTTAGGGAACAAATAGAAATAGCATTTCTCACAGAAAACTGGCTCAACGACCACTCCAACCCCATTCTTGACCTACTCTCCCCTCCAGGTTACAACGTCATTAGACAGGACAGACCACTCAAAACAGGTGGAGGACAAGCAATCATCCGCAAAGAGGTATTCAGATCACCACATTAAAACATGTGCAACACCTGACCCTGGTGTACCTTGGTGTCGAACTTGCAGTCAAAGGCCGTCAAATTTCACACCATCTACCATCCCCCTGCGAAGCGCGCCCTCTTCGCTAAAGGACTAACTGACCTAATAACACGTGTTAGATCTAGGGGTCTCTAGTTGGCAATGGTTATCACCTTTGTCCAAATAGGGACCCTTACTTCTAAGTCAGGATAAGGGGATTTCACTCCTTAATAACCCCTGCTCACCCCCTTGGTAGCTTGGCACAAGCAGACAGGCTTATCTCAGAGGCAGTGTGTTAAGCATTTGTGAATATACACAGTAATACAGTGATAACACTACAGATGGACACAACACAGGTTTTATAAACATTAGTATTCTTTATATAGACGTAAACACAAGACCACAAATGAGAAAAATCCACAATACTACACTTAAGATTACTTAAAAGATGATTAAAGTCTCTTAGTTCAATTTTATGGTAAATGCGACAAAGTTCTCAACAAAGTACCTGGATGCGTAACGTAAAGAGAACAAAAGGCTCACAAAAGGGGAGATGCGTCAGTTCTGTGACCCGGGGGAACGGTTGCGTCCTTCCTCAATGCTTGCGCAGAGTAGGGGACTCGTCGTGAGCCTTACCGGTGCGGAGGTGATGCGTAGATTCTCGGCCTGCAGGACCATTGCGATGCGCAAGATGGTGCCTTGATGCGATGCGACGATCCGGTTGCGATGCGAGAAGATGGCGCCCTTGATGCGGCGATGCGATGACGATGCGGTGACGCCCTGGCAGCCTTGCGACGACTCTGTACTGTGGAGCCGCGACAGGCCTGCAACACGCTTCTCTGGTGATGCGATGGCGACTCTCACGATGGTGTCACGCTTTTCCGGTGAGGCGACAGCAGACAGCTTCGGTGAACACACACTTCCAGGGAGATGCGGCGAAAGCTTGCTTCTCCGGCGTTGCGATGATTTCAGCTGCGGCGGCGACACGCTTGTACTCGATGCATCGCGCTTCCAGCACCCAACGGCACGCAAGTGTTTGGAGTCAGAATTCCCAGCAAGGAAATTCAGGAGGGAACTGGAGGTGAAGTCCTTTGTCCCTGAGACTTCAGCAGGAGGCAAGCACAGTTCAAGCCCTTGGAGAATATTCTGTGGATGAAAGTCCTTACAAAGTTCCTTCTGCTTTCCCTTGGCAATGAAGCAACCACTGCAGACCAACCCAGCAAACAGCACACTGGCAGAGGGGCAGTCCAAACTCCTGCAGCTTCCTTGATTCTTCTCCTTGGCAGAAAGGTTTCTTGTTCCAGAAGTGATCTAATTTCTTGAGATCAGGGTCCCAATATTTATACCCCAAAATCCTTTGTTCTCTGAAGGCAGAGAGGCCTCTGCCTAGTTCAAACCAGTTCCTGGGCACTTTGTTGAGATGATTCTCTTCTTCCTTTTACTGTGCAGGGCAGAGACATCAGCCGCCCCACAGGAGGTGGAACCTGCACAGGGGAGGGAAGATACAGCTCTGGAGTACTCTGTTGACATGATTCCTCCTCTCCTTTCACAGTGCAGGGCAGAGACATCAGACAAGCCACAGGGGGTGGAGCCAGCATTGTAGAGGGACGGTCAAGCCCTATTCAGGTCCCAGGTGCAACTCCTCCCTCCCATCTAGATGCAGATCTCTCTATTCACGACTGGGCTGCCCCAGCCTGTCTCCTGGAATTCCCCAGCCCTGTCACACACAAACCCAGACAAGGAATACACAAACCAGCAGAGGCAGGCCCAAATGGTTAGGCAAGCAAATACCTACTTTCTAAAAGTGGTATTTGCAAACACAGGATATTAAAATAAACTTTATTGAAAGATGTATTTTATTATTCTGAGTTCAGGCATATTAAGTCCGAATTTCTACCATGTCCCCTGAGTCAGTTAAGATTATACGAATGTAATATTCTTAACTGCCCATTCTGGTAGGTTTAGGGACTGGCAAGTGGGTGCACTTGGCCAGGTCAACATGGCAGTGCTAGACTGCACACAGGCCTTGCAATGGCAGGCCTGAGACACACTGTATAAGCTGCTTCTGTGGGTGGCACAACCAGTGCTGCAAGCCCACCAGCAGCATTTGATTTACAAGCCCTGGGCACACATGGTGCACTGTACTAGGGGATGACAGATAAATCAAATAACCCAATCATGGAATCCAATCAGTATATCAATCTAACATAAGGAGAGCACTTGCACTGTGGCACTGATTAGCAGTGGCACAGTGCCCGAAGCATAAATCCAGCAAAAACATATTACAACAGAGGAGGCAATCCGTCAAAAATGGAAGGGAGACTCACAGAAATGATGTCAGGTCTAACAACAGGCTTCTCCCTTACAGCCACGAAAGACGAGTTCCGCTGTTATTTCAATTTCCACTGGAACAACACAGAAGGCACCATTGCTCATAACCTCTCCAACCTGCTTGAAATAACCAACCTAAAAGAACTGTGCACTGAACCAAGACACATCAAATGAGCAACTCTGGACGCGATCATCACCAGAAATGAACTAGTCTCTCTGAGATGAATATCGCCCATTGACTGGTCTGACCACCAGTTAATTTTGTTTAATATCAACTCACCTGTCAGACACCAACCAATACAATCCGACAAACCCACACTGTATCAGGAACATCAATAAAGTCCCTATCCCCAAACTTGAATCCAAGATACATGCCCATCTACAGTCCCAGCCTACCACTATGTCGTCCGATGACCTTACAGCTCACTTTAACTCAACAATGACAGAGGTACTAGATCAAGTAGCGCCACTCAAATGTAAACAATTGAGATCTATCAAATCTAAATCATGGTTCAATGTGGATCTCAATACCGAAAGTAGACAACTCAGACTTGCTGAAATGACTTGGAGACAAAACCCATCAACAAGGCACCTAGCGCTGCTTAGGTCTGTTTGGTCAGAATATAAAAAGCACATCTTTAGAGAAAAGGCCTCATTCTTCTGCAGCCACCTAGACCAGGCTAAGAATTGACCTAGAGAACTCTTCAATATTGTCAAAAGGTAAACAAACCGCAAATCTCCTCACGAGATTAAAGCAACCAAGGATCGATGCAAAGAAATTGCCAGCTTCTTCACAGACAAGGTCACAAAAAATTGAGCAATCCTTCATCCAAACCTCCATTACACCTTCAATCCCTACCTGCTCCCCAATACTCGCACTCGACCAAGCAGATCTCAATCATACCACGGACGACCAGGTCCGCTGCCTACTGGAAAATGATGCAATCAGACTTCGAACCTGTGTCAGAAAATGAGGTCTTCAATATAATTGCGAGCCTAAAGCCTACCTCCCACACTATGGACCCGCCCCCAGCCACTATTGTACAAAACCTCAACCACATCATTACCACTTTCTGGACCAAAATCATCAACTCCTCTCTCGCATCAGGCTTTGTCCCAGACTCCCTTCAATTAGGACAAATCACACCCATACTCAAAAAACCAGGAGCCGACCCTCATGATTTCAACAATTTAAGACCTATCTCCAACCTCCCGTTCCTAGCCAAAACCTTGGAGAAGTGCGTTCTCCAACTACTGACCAAACATATTGATAATCTCAACCTCCTTGACACCTTTCAATCGGGATTCAGGAAAGGGGGTAGCACTGAAACAGCCATGCTCAATATTTCAGACGATATCCACAGAGCCTTAGATGAAGGTGAAGCCTGTCTTCTCATCCTCATTGACCTATCTGCGGCTTTCGACACAATTAATCACTTAGCTTTACTTGAGACTCTGAAGGGCCGTTCTGGCATTGATGGCATGGTACTAAAATGGTTCACTTCCCACCTCCAGCACCGGTCACAACAAATTAAAATCAACTCCTGTCTCTCTAAGCCACCACGAGTCGCACTTGAGGTCCTTCAAGCCTCGATCCTCTCCCCTGCCCTCTTCAATCTCTTCATGGAACCCCTGACAATCATTCTGAGAGAAGCAGGAGTAAAATATCATCTATATAAGACAACACCCAACACTACTATAAAATCAAATCACCCAGCGACATCCAACACTTCATTGTCACACTAATCAAGATCCAATCCGTGCTTAACACAAACCACTTAAAGTTGAACCCGGACAAAACGGAATTAATTCTGTTCGCTACAAAAAGTAATCAGATTCCTATCCATGACTGGCTCAAGAACCTGGATGCCCTGAACTGCTCCCTCACCATAACCGACTCGGTTAAGTCACTAGGCATTACCTTGGACAAGAACTTATCGATGAAGGACCACATTAAAAACTCAGCAAAAAGTGCGCTGTATTCACTAAAACACCTACAGAAAATGAAACCTTTCATTCCCCAAGATGATTTCAAGATTGTTGTTCAATCCCTAGGCCTATCCAAACTGGACTACAGGAACGCTATCCATACAGGGACGCCAAGAGCTCACCTAGCCCCACTAAGGTCAGTCCTTAACATGGCTGCTCGACTCATAACTGGGGTTAGAAAGTTTGATCGCATCACATCATCATCCACTCCCTCAACTGGCTACCCTTTGAAGACAGACGTATCTACAAATTGGCCTGCATCACACACAAAACCCTCAACTCACATTCCCCCAACTACCTAAACAGCAAACTGGTCAATGCTGGAAGATCCAGGTCCCTGAGAAGCTCCAACTCACTTCTTCTCATCCCTCCGAAATTCAAAAACTCAACCACTCAGTCACGATCCTTTTCTGGTACCGTCCCCAGGATATAGAACTCACTCCTTATCCATGGAACTCAGATGCAACCCCTCCTTCCCGTGCTTCAAAAGGGACCTGAAACTCCTTCTCCTCAGGAAATACCTTACCGTCCAAGTCAACAAATAAAAACTCCAATAACCTAGTTGACTCCCTGCTCATTTGTCTATCATCGATAAGTGGAGTTTTGACTTCTTCAACCTCGGGATCTCCCCCCTATCCTTCACTGTATGCCTAATTATAATGTGTTGCTTATATCCTTATGCACCCTTATGTCTTGCTATGTAATGTATGTCTAATTATAATGTTTGACTTATATCTTTATACATCCCTATGTCATGCTATGTAATGCACCTATGTAAGTAAAGTGCTCCGATACCCCCGGGTCTAGCTAGCACTATATACAACCTATAAATAAAATAAATTAAAAATAGAAATGCATGTATGTACGAAAAACTTACTAACAGGCCCTTTCATCTGTAGCTCTAATCTCCCACCTTCCTTGGCTGACTCTTCCTAGCATGGGGATGCATCAAGTAGCTGTGTGCTCAAAAAAAAAGTAAAATATATGAGTGCATTTTTTTATTGCCCTGACACAGCTACAGAGAAACAGAGCATGGATCCTGAACATGGAGTATATGTGTTAAGTTTATTTGTAAAGATTACATTTTTTTTAGAGATATAGGAGCAAGTTCATATAAACATTTCTTAGAACAGGAAATAGTAGTAGTGGAGTACTCATTGAGAATTGTATCTGAAGCATCCAAATGGCTATCAGTAAAAGTGTAAACATTGCGTAGTCTTTTTTATTTGTACTAATGTTTTGGGGGCAAATTCACTAAGTCATGTAAGAGTATGTAAATGTTTACAAAAGAGTACTGCTTTACACACTCAAAAATGCCTATGTGAATTGGACCTGAAGTGTTGTCTAATGAGTGATTATTCAATAATTTTCTAAATTTCAAAAGGATAGGTGAATGTTGATAGAGATGAAATTCCTAATCCTGGAACATATGTGGATAACACCTGCTTTCTGTTTGTCTCTTTTTCTACTGTTTATTTTCTAGTCTGGAAATATACATGCATCTATTTCTGGTTGTGCTGTTTGCCTCAAGTGCTTATGTTTTCAGTCAGGTATACAAGGGTGGCACTTCAGGTGGCCTTGCATGTGAGGTAGCTGGTCATGAAGATTATGTAGGCTTATAGGGGAACTTATGTAATTTTTTACAGTTAGGAGTGTGTTGGAAAGGTAATGTCTGTTTTATGCTTTAAAGTTGTGTGTCATGCTTTGCATGCCCAGATACGAGTATGTGGCATCCTTGTTTATGGAGTTTTGGTTCCAGACTCAAGCTAATCTAGTATGTAGGTATAGGTAGCTGGCTCTTTATATAGTATAGAAGAAAGACGTATACTGTGCAAAGAGTCTAGCTATCCCCTATTAGTGGACAGGGCCTTGCTCTAGCAATCCCAAGGTGCTCTTCTATGGGGTAGTGTGGTTGAGCACTCTTAGGCATATCAGAGAGGAGTGTCAGCCAACTGCACATACGCACATAGTCAACAATGGTACACACAAGTCACTAAGGAGATCCACACCAATTTATAAAAACACCATGAATCTTTATATAAATGTAGGCACCAGAATCAATACGATCAGGTAAGTACATTTAGAGATGGAAATACTTTTAGGTTCCAAAACTCGACACAGTGCAATTTTCATAGATGCTAATGTTATCATATGGAGGAAAAACAAATACTACACACAAGTTCCTTGCAGTGAGTTATGGGACCAATCCTCAGGGCTTAAGGTGAACACAAGGCAAGGCCCAAGACAGAACGAGCAGGTTACCTCTAACGGCACTCGGGCAGCAGGGTGCAGTCATGCAATACCGTGTTGGGTGCCTAATGTTACTCAATGGGGATCGGTCCAGTCGTAAAGAGACTGCAGGTTGCGCTGGGAGACCAGTCATGCTGCACCAACAGGTGGGCTCAGGTCTTGAGATGCTCAGGGATGTGGGGACACCTTTGGTCCTCTTCTCCACAGGCAAGGGGTGTCGGGTGCAGAGGTTCTTTGAGGCATCATGTTCTTGTCACTGGAGACAGTCGTGGTAGAGGGGCCTGCAAACAGGGGCTGCAGGCAATGTTGGGAAGTTCACAGCTGGAGAACCGTAGGTGGTCTACTTCTTCTTTTGGGTCAGCAGGATCTAATTCCTGGTACCAAGGGCTCCTATAAATACTATATTTAGGGACATTAGGGGAGTGTAGGGTAGTAGCCAATGCGCTACCTACCCCTGGGGTCACTATGCCCCCTATATGACCACATTCTGTTGAAAGTGGGCATAACCCTTTCCCAGATTTCCTAAGTTTCTCTGAAATTGTGCATTCGCTTCAGGTAGACCCCCTTGGGGATAGAACTAGCCTGAAGGGGAATACACATCTCTGAATACTCTTTTCCTGCCTGTCCAGGCACCACGCGGCCCCTGGTCAAGGGGGGGTCAGCATCCTCTCCTGTGAGGGAAGTCAAAGTTGAATACCAGAGGCAGTGAGCTCTTTGAAGCTCCATGTCTCAAAGTGCTAATTTGCAGGTCATCCTTTGGAATGGGGTGTAAACACCCCCTGCCTGAGCAGGCGTTGTTCCTGACCTCCAGAGAGCAAAGGCCCTCACCACAGGGGGTCAGAAACTTGTCTGTGGTGGCACGCCAGCTAAGACCAGTCAGTCAGCACACTAGTAGTTGGTAGGTTATAAGGAGGCACCTCTAAGGTGCCCTCTAGATTCAAGTATTGATAACTCCATCACTGGAATCAGTGTGGGTTTATTAATGTGAGATGTTTGACACCAAACATCTTTGGTCACAGTTAAACCATCATGTAGATGGGAAAATCGTTTTCACCAATGTCCCGCACATGTACTTAAAATGGTCATTTGTACTGGCAGGAATTGAACTGACCAGCACAGGGGCATATATGCTCATGCAGATATGTCCACACATGCAGTATGGTAAACCCTGACTCAGGTCTGGAAATCCTGCTGTAGGAGTGACTTACAAACACTGTATGCAGTGTATGGAGGCATGCTACGCAAGGCTGCATGCCATGTCTTGCTTTTACTTTTGTCTGTACTAAGTTATGAAGCCTACAGTGGCAGTCTATATGTGTTTGGTGAGAAGTCCCTCAGAGTGGCACAATACATGCTGCAGCCCTTAGGGACCCTGTTTGTTACCCATGCCCTCAGTATCTGGGGTACCATTTACTAGGGACTTAATGGGGTGTCAAATGTTTTGACAATTTAGGAACAATTGTACGTTTTTGGGAAAGCGATCTGGCATTGGGGATCTGGTTAAGATGAGCCCAGTGCACTTACAGTCAAAATTGCATTGAATGGCAGTCAGGAAATGGGGGTGACCATGTCAAAAAGGGGCACTTTCTTACAGTTGGCCTACCTGTGCCATGAGACTGGTCTTAGACTTGCCTTAGACCTGTAGGGGCACACCAAGTGAGTCCTCAGTGTAGTGTTGGGCAAATAAAGAATGACAGAACTCTTTTGGTTCCTGGTGGGCTCCATAGACCTGCAATGTAAGAGTTGGAGGGTAATGAAGTGCATGCAGGTTTAGGTTTAAGTTCTTACTTACACGCTGAGGAATAAAGACATGTATAACTACTCTCCATGTGTGGTGTAGTCATTAGCGAGAGCTTGAGCTGGGTAGGAAGCTACACTAAGTAGTGATATAGAATTACTGTCCCTGTCACAGATTTCTGCACATAGCTTTGTGATGGATGCATCCTGTGTTAAGTGGTGATCTTAGTTTGACCAGGAGTTTTTACCAGTGTCACCAAAGTGGAAGCCAACTGGCTCAGTCGTATAGATTTTGGCTGCTAATAGTGTGTGGAGGAATGTGTGTTGTGTTGCAAGAGGCTTGCTACACATTGTATGAGTGTATAAGTAAACCAGAGTAACATGTGAGTGTGGCTTCCATTTCAAAAAGACCAGGCCTGTTCATGAATGCAAGATGGAGGTGAAGTTGCGACCCTCTATCTTCTGCCTGAGCACTTTCGGTTGTTGCTTTTGATAGTTGGGTACTGACAGCTCACTTCTCTTTGTGCCCTTGTGGTGGTCGCCCTGGAGGCAATCCTGCTGTGAAAAGCATTTGCTGAAATAATAGGCTGAGTTTGGATGACCATCTGAGAAGGACACATGAACAAAGAACTGACCCAACCAGTGTTAAAAGGACAGATAGAAACCCCACATTCCCTGCAGGCATACCTATATAAGAGTGGAAGAGACTGACCCACATTCTTGTACTAGTTCCAACTTCTGTCTGATAAAAGATTGGTTGATCCAGAGAGTACCCAGAAGACCGCTGCACAATTACGGGTGGTGTCTACCTGTTAGCCATCTTTCAAAAGGTATGGGGACATCACCTGGAGTCCTATCTGGAGGAAGATCATTCTGCAATATCCTGGAGTTCTTCCTGAGGGAAAGGGAAGAAGTGAGCTGATCCTACAGGCAGAAGCTGACCGCTGGAGTAGACAGAAGTGTTTGACCATGGGGCTGTGGTCTGCCCACCAGGCTATTTGCATCTGGTGCTGTAGCCTGGGAGTCAGTTACTGAATTCATCAAATAGTCTAGTCAAATTAGTTAAAAAATGAGCTGATTGAAATCATACTGTTCTTATACTAAGGAGTGCTGTTTGAATTTATCTCTTTCACAATTTTCATTTGTCAGTGTCATATTGAGAAGTGCTATATTATCTAGTTGAAATTTGTTTATCCTTTTCAAATTATGTTAAAAAAAATGTCAATAAAAAATAATGTCAAAACTATGTTTGGCATATTAACATATAATTATCGTTGTTTATTGTATAATCCCAATTTGATGTTATAGTCATCAGAAACAATTTTTGATGTTATTTTTGACTTTCCATCCCTAAAAACATTTAAAACAATACCACGCATGGGCATATAAACAGTTATACCCTATATCTCAAACAATGGGCAGCCATTTTTAAAAATCTGCCATATTGGATTAATGTGTCATGATAGAGTGGTAGACTTTTCACCATTGTTTTCTACGGAAAAATTTCAATATCAATCCACTCACAGAAATTGTATTGCAATTAGTTCTAGGTTCCGCAACAAATTTACTAGTCTAAAAGAAACCAGAGCACTTCTGGAATGTGCCTGGGTGTCTCCATCATTTCCATCATCACAGCCATGGCACATGTGAGAGTATGCCCGATTCCTGACTAACTAAAGAAGGGATTGCGTTTCCTGCGGCACACATCGTGTGCCAATGATTGTGGTGGGTGTGACCTGGGCACTACCAACCCGTACTTTAGTGGTTCCTGCTACTGATAGAAAAAGAATCCTAGTAACCTGTGGTACTACCCCAGAGTACGCCACTGACTGGCCAAGTGGCTGTAGGGTACTGACCCTGAATGTGCTAAATGGGATAAGCTGCTCAGAAGACAAAGTGGCAGCAAAGAGGCACTTTGTGTTGAAAAACAAATTGGCTACTGTCTGTGAAATTGGAGTCCTGAGCACATGATTGGACTTAGCTGTCCTTAAACCAAAGTGCTTAAAGCTGTCAAATTATCACAAGAGTCCTGCACCTGAAAGGAGGACTTCGACATTGTCAAACCCCAGGAATGCCTCACCCAACTACCTTCAAGACTCACCAGATTGGATAAATAGGACACGCTTCAACAGTAAGGTCCACCTGCTGCGTATACCATTGAAGCCCAGCAGAGGGCCACCTCCATGAGCCTGCCACTGATACCACTGTTTTGGGACTCTTCAAGGAAGCCTGTGCCCACCCTGTTGAAGCAGCTCTGCTGCATGACTCAACCATGATCCAGGAGCATGGACAGAGAGCAGAAAGCCTGCCACATCTGCTGAAGATTTGGTGAGAGACTGTTTGCGTGCTCCAGCTGTGCAGGCTGTTTGCTACTTGAGGGGAAGCACTGCTGTAGCTTGAGATCCTAGATTACCAGAAGGTGGCAGGTAAGTGAGAAGAGATCAACCTGCTGGCATACTGGACTCATACTTGTGCATTGTATGTGTGTGTAGTATGTATTGAACCATATATTTGACTAAAGTACTTTATTTATATAACAGAAGCATTGAGATGGATAATCATTTGGACTGTTTGGTGTTGAGTGCTGAGCTTCCCGTCTCCTACATAATAAACTTAGTGAAAAACCTATGACTGCTCACCATAGCCACCACTGGTAGTCACGTTTTGGAGCCTCTGTACTTGGTCCAGTTTTTAAAAGTCATACAGGACGGGCCCCGGGACACTAGAGGCAAATGTTCCTACCTCTGTGGCCCAGTAGCCCCTGCCTGCCCCATTATTAATTAATATTATTAATCCACATTTGTAAAGCGCACAATCACCCGTAGGGGTCTCTAGGCGCTGGGGGCCGTCGGGAAGATTAAGCGAGCTATTGCCCAGAGTCACATGGTGCTGGGCTAACCTGCCACCGGAGCCGGGGATCGAACCCTGATCCCCAGATTTCAGCGTCAGTCGCCCTGGCCGCGGCGCCACACCTCTCCCATCAGACCCATTGGGGACCTCACAAGGTGATGTGGTCACTGTTCTTCAGATTTATGCAAAAATCATACTTCAGCATTGAGGATGCTTTTTTTGAGGTTGTAGTGCCTGGGAGAATGTAGAGGAGAGCATTCTGTTTACTTGGGAAATAATTAGGGGTTTGACTGCCATTCTGGAGTCTGTTTTAGGGAACAATAGATTTCACTTCTTAAGGAGGGAGAACTAATACCATGCAGTCTTAGTTTCACTGGATATGTGCCCTTTCACATAGGACTAAAGGCTGCTGGCTAAATATCATATATTATGCACTTCTTTTCAAATGCTATGCAAGCAGCAAAGAAATGTTACTATTTATCTGGCTTGTGGCTCAATACCAGTGATTATGTATTGTTGGGCCAGAGATTGAGCATATAACAAAGAAACTTCAGCATTCACAAGGCAATGGCCCATGTATTACCTATCTATGAAGAATCAGGTTATATCCACGTGTGGGACCTGTTAAGTAAGAATGCGCCTCCTCAGGAGAATTTTTCAATGGCTTCCTGTAAGTTCACAGAATCTCTCATGCAAGCTTTAACAATCAGTTGCCTTGCTTATGCAAATGCTCTAATTCTAGCATTCAATGAATCCCTCCTCTCCAAAATGTAGGCCACCCAGAACACTAAGGCCTGCCTGGTCAACAAATTACCGCCAGGCAGCACATTGGCTCCTTCACTCAGAGCCCTTCACTGTATCCCCATCATGAAAAGAGCTTTGTTCAAGTTGCTCGGTCTGACTCATAAATCCATGATCGGTAAAGGCTTCAAATATCTATGGGAGAAGCTCACTTTCTACTGCCCAGTCAGAAATCTAAGATAAAAAAATAAACTTCTATTATGCCCTCGCCTTATCAGTATGTCTAAATAAGGCGGCTGAGCCTTCTCTTATCATGTTCCCTAGCATTGGAATAGGTTGCCCCCTATATTTGTTCATGTACTGACATCACTGGTTTAAAAAGAATATCTCAAAACCTAGGGGCATATTATCAAGGGGGTTTATCTCGCTTTAAAAGCCAAGAAAGCGGAGATAAAATTATCTCCCTATTACCTAGCTGTCGCTAACACCAGTTAGTGACAGCTAGTAGGAGATACCGACCAACTTGGGCCCCACTTTGCATGTCAGTGATATTTATCACTAATGACATGCAAAGTGGGCGTGCCAAGATGTTGGCGACTGGAAACAGTCGCTAACATCGCTATCTCCTATTACCAACTTTTGGAGATATTCGCGCTAAGCGCGAATATCTCCAAAAGCTAACACCTGCCCTGAGCAGTTCTTAGCCATGTTATCCAATGGGAGGTGGATAACATGGCTAAGAGCATTAGCTCGGTAATGCATGAATATCGCTGACTTTTCAACGATATTCATGCATTGCGGCCGTTTTTTATCACATTGCGATAAACCTTGGTAATACCAAGGTTTATCAGCGAAAAAAATCGCCGCAGCTCAGCGGTAAAATTTTGGGGCATATTATCAAGGGGGTTTATCTCCGCTTTTTTGGCTTTAAAAGCCAAGAAAGCGGAGATACAATTATCTCCCTATTACCTAGCTGTCGCTAACACCAGTTAGCGACAGCTAGTAGGAGATAGCGACCATCTTGGGCCCCACTTTGCATGTCAGTGATATTTATCACTAATGACATGCAAAGTGGGCGTGCCAAGATGTTAGCGACTGGAAACAGTCGCTAACATCGCTATCTCCTATTACCAACTTTTGGAGATATTCGCGCTAAGCTATGCCTAGCACAGATTTAAATGGGCGCTTACTACCAGGTGGAACGGTAAATAAGGAGTGAGCACATTTGGCACTCATCTTCTTATTCAAGTTATTAACAAAACTGGCTTAAATGCAATTTGCAACCAAAAAGTTTAATCGCATTGGTCTAAATGTCACAATAGTTAACAAAAGAACTATTTGAATGTTTACAGGTTAATTTGAAAGACATGGCACAGAATGCCACTCGATTATGCCAAGGGCATAGACACAGTGACTTGGGGCCTATTATTGCCCTGTCACTTGCTCCACAAATGCTCCTTAAACTCCTGAAGTGTTGAATGAATGAATGAATAAATGAAGGGGAATTTTGAATAGCGCGACTAAGCCCAAGGGCATCAAGGTGCTAGAAAGATAGTACAGCTGCTTGGGAGATGGAGAGGTGCCGGGCTACGCATCCGCTTCTACAAAGAGCCAAGTTTTTAATTGCTTGCGAAAGAGAGAGTGGCGAACTTTGGCCTCTTAGCTCATCAGGGAGCGAGTTCCACAATCTTGGGGCAAGGGAGTAGAACGACCTCCCACCCCATCTGGCTTTAGCAACTCGGGGAATGGTCAGCAATTTTTTATTAGCGGAGCGTAAGGCTCTGCTAGGGGCATACAGGGATAGAAGAGACCTGATGTCTTCAGCGCCAAATCCATGGAGGGCGCCATAGGTGATACACAGGACCTTGAAATGAATCCTGGTCTGCATTGGAAGCCAATGAAGGTTTTTCCTGGTTAGGGTGGCAGAGGACAGTCTAGGGGCGTCCGTGACAAACCTGGCCATAGCATTCTGCACGTTCTGAAGGCGGTGGACCAGCTTATTGTTGACGCCTAGATACAGTGCATTGCAATAGTCCAGCCTAGATGCGACGAGAGCCATCGCAACCTGCTTCCTGGATTCTGGGGAAAGATAGTGGGTGATTTTCCCCAGGATTCTGATAGCGCCACAGCAAGTGGAGACTGTTCTACTAACTTGCTTTTCGGACGAGAGCATGGGGTCCAACAGCACACCCAGATTGCGAGCTGACTGAGAAGGCTGGGGGCAGGCTCCGAGTGAGGGGGGCCACCAATCATCAGACCAGATGTCCTCTTTGGCCCCAAAGATCAGAACCTCGGTTTTCTCACCGTTCAATTTCAGGAAATTCTGGATCATCCAACGGGAGACTGCTTCCAAACATTTCCTGAACTTGAAAGTGGTGGTACTCACCGATTCGGAGAGGGAAACCATAATCTAGGTGTCATCAGCGTATGATAGGACTTCCATCCCGAAAGATCTTACTAGCCTGGCCAGGGGGGTCACGTAGATGTTAAAGAGTGTGGGGCTTAAGGATGAGCCTTGAGGGACCCCACACTGAACAGGCTTAGCGGGGGAGAGGAAGTCACCCAGTTTAACCCTCTGTTCACATTGGTTAAGAAAGGAGGTCAGGAGACTCAGTGCAGGGCCACCAACTCCTATTTCCCTGAGGCGACTAGCCAAGATGGAAGGGGACCGGGTATCAAAAGCAGCTGTCAGGTCGAGCAGGACTAGGATGGTAGTTTGGCTAATGATACAGATAATCCAATCATTTGTGAGACTAGGTGCAGTTGCCTACTCTTCTACAGTTAAATATTTGCTCTTACTCACAAACCCATGAGAATGTATCAGGGCTAGATATAAGATTCCCAAAATGCTACAGGTTATCAGAACACATATTTTTATGCCCTGAGTATTCATGCAACAAATCATGCATTCTGGAAACAGCAATTCTATTGCCCGATTGCCTCCTATCTCTTTATACTCCCTCATTGCTGCCTCTTGTTGGCTGCTGCTGTGTTGCTAGGTCTGAAACACTAAGCAGGCACAGCCAACTTTAAAAAGAGGCTCACAACTAACACAAGGGCTTCCATGAGAAGCCCAAAATGAGCCCAGCCCTAAAACATGATCAAAAGGAGGACCATAAACATAAAAGTACAATCAATGTATTAGCATGAGTGAAGAACATATTAATGTAACTTGAATTACAACCATACTTATTACCAGAGTCGGACGGAGAGAGAAAGTAGGCCCTGCTACCAAAATACAAGTAGGCAGCCCCCATTAGTGAATCAGATAGCTAAAAAAGTAGCCTACTTTTGCACATCAGGACCAGTTTTTAACTTGTAAAGACAAACTGTATATGTGGTTTGCAAGATATGGGTGACTGTGTGCATTTTTGCTTCTTGTAGGCAATGTCTGTGGCCTTATCAGAGGAAAATCACAGCTGATCAGACCATAAAACAGGACCAAAAACAGCCCAAAAAACAAACCCAAATGCTGACCTGTGAGACTAACCCTTTAAGCACTGCCAAGTTGAGCTATGTACCAGTCCGACACTGCTCATTATTCTTTGCAGATAGCGAAATACTCCTAAATTGCATTACAAAATATCTGGGTGCCATATCCTGAAGCTCCAGAAATAGAAGATTGATTCCTATATGTGTTATTTTAATACTGTATTAAAATACATGTTATTATTGAATATTCATTTACCTGCCTTTAAGGTCTCTCTGAGTCAACGCATGTGCTACTCTGCGAGACATTTTGTAAGCGGGTTTAAAAAGTGCTGCTACTAAAGGCTTGGTCACCAGCTTGCAATTACGCACACAAGCGTGTGCACCTCGCTCCGCCTCTCCAAGGCAGCGCGCCTCACCTCGCTCCACCCCTCCCCGACCAGTTCCTGCCATCGGACAATTAAATGCTGCTTAACAGTGCTTTTGCGCGCAGCTCACTCGCACACAACTCCCTCCGCCTTTCTCTCTCCTGCTGCAGCCCTCATCTGTGTATTCCGCGCGGCCAATGCTTGTTCTGTCTATGCTGCCTGGCTAGTTTCAATACCTGAAACTCTATTCACAATTTATTGTGTGATAGCATTTAATTAGACGTCCCCACCCTTTGCTTTAAAGTGGCACATGCGTTTGGATTTTTTTTTGCTGGAGTTCTGGATTCAACAAAGTTAATAGTACTCAACTACGTAACAGCTTAGCCAGCCTTTCTTCAGTGCAACACTGTGAGGAACATAGTACTTCAGGTGGCAATGGACAGTAGGAACCCGATGTAGTATTCCCGCTTGCTTCAAGGTTGTCAATGCTGGCTGATGCAGGTAGGTGTAAAAGAAATATCCTATAACTTGGTCACTTTTAATGTAAAGTGTCGTCGTATTCTGACATCACATTTCTGACTGAAATTACAGTGCAGCACTCGCTTCTGTGTGGTATGACCAATGTAGCTTGAACCATGTTTTACTTTTCTACTTGACTTTTTACATGTTTACATGTGGTACGCATTGTGGGTGGGACTTAAAAATCATGCAGTGTGATGCACTTTTTGTACGTGTTTCTGAAATGCCCTATGGAGCTTAAAAATCTTTCAGGTGCTAATCTTTTCTGGTGGAGTTGGTCTAGGTTTGTATTGTAGAGGGAGGAACGGGTTTTTGAACAATACAAAACTTGTCCCATTTAACTCAGTGTCTTTGTTATTGAATCAGCCAGTTAGTGAGTTGTACAGCTGCATAGCTGTAAAGCACACCATTGATTTCGCCGTCTGCATTACACTTTTGGTTGCCTGAAACATTGCTTTCCACGCCATCTTGGACTTGTTCCAAACTTTTGATCGCAGTCTTGGGTTTAAGATCGGAGTGTTGGTGACCTGATGTGCTTGGCAAGACTCTAATCTCATTTTGGGTGGGAAAACCCAACCCTGAAATCCCCAGTCTGACTATTGGCTACATTTTTATTCAGACAACTTGTTTGTTATCGTGTGCAGCAGTGTGGGCATGAAGTATTTAGAGGTGGAAGCATAAAGTTGAGTTCACAGGGGAGTACAAATTATTTTCACGGTTTGTTATCTTACTTTTTACAGTGCATAATCTGCTGACCTCTTCCCCAGCTTTTGATTACTTTCAGGGCTAATAAAGTGCTAAACTAGTTTGTATAGTGCCTATAACTAGCATTGCTAGGTGGCAGCTTGTATAGTATGCTTTTGATTATAAATACTGAAAATGTATACGAGTTATCAACGTGGGTAGAAAGCTTGTTACTATGTCCCTTTTTCTACAGCCTTTCTCAGGCACGGAGTAACTTTTAATGTTGTATAAATATTTATAAAAAACAGCAAATCTCACAAAATACATTTGCAAAGCAGTACCTTACTTTTATTGCATACATCTGGAAGGGCGGGATTTTGATCGATACCTTATCACTATTGATCTAAACCCCGATCTGGTCGACTGAACCTTTGTTGCCTGTCATTGAAGGAAGAAAGTGCCTCTGTTACCAAGCTAGTTCACCCAATAAAGGACCCCGCTCCAAAAGATCACAAACAACTTCTAGCTTTCAAAAGTTTATTGTAAGGATAGGATAAGCTGCAAATACAGGCATCTCAGAATGAGATTCACGAGATACACAGGTCCAACTACATACATGTGCTCTCTGAAAGCCCTCAGACGAGCAACGGAAATTACTAACACAAGTTCTAAGAATAATAAAGCTATCAGCATTGACGCATATCTCTCCTTCATTTAAGTTGGAGGAAAACACACAGGTTAGGCTGTCCCTACCCTGCTCTAGATGGTATCCCTACTTAACCAAATCCCAACCTAACAAAGGTGTCAGCAGTGAATGACCCCCAAGGGAAGTCACTCACTCTAAGTCTCTTGGTGAAAACCTATAGTTCTCCAGTCATGACCCCTCTCTGCCTACCCATCCGCTCTCTAAAGGGTCCTCAGGTATCTGCTCTAACTCCACCCAGGGGTGCTGTCCCTAATACAAAACAGTCAACAACATTTGAGACGCCCCTCATGAGACGCCCCTCACGTGGTGTAGCTTCTGGCTTTTTCCATGCTGCTTTGTATTGGGCCTCATACGTTGGAGTTGACCTTGCTTCTCAGACTCTTCTCCGGCCCGCTGATACCCCTTAAACATTCCAGAACCCTCCTCCATGTCTGGGCCGTCTACTGAACAGACCTCTATTCATATTATTTATAATCGGATCCTCCCTTTCTCTTGCAGACAGACATCTGCAGCCAAGAACCCAACTCTCATAGACTTCCAAAAAGGTTTGCAACATTTCTCGGCCCAGACATGTACGTGTAAATCAATGTTAAAACATTTCAGGCCTACAGCATTTCTCATAATGATTATAGCATTCAACTTCTTCATTAATTAAAGCATGTTAATACTCTTATTCTATTATTCAGTAAACACATCTATAAATCATGGCCCATTAATGCAATGACCAAAACATTATTTCAATCTATGTCGTGAAAAGAAACACCTTCCCCTTCCCTTCTAGCTCTGGCCCTGAGGCCTACCACATTCTGCGTTTAACCACATGCCATCTTACATTTTAGCAGCTACACGACATGGATTCAGGAATAATCACATCTAATAAAATCATATAGTGTCACACATTTCTGTATTAGTTCCACTTCTACTTAAATCTCTACATTAGCTATACATTCAGAATATAATTGCAGATACTACTAGCACTCATGGCATTTCTCCTCATGATTTGTGCTTACTACAGGTAAGTGTGATGCACTCATACATTTAGGTCAGTTTGCGCTCTCTCAGTTCCCCCCTTTGATGACCTCTCGGGGTCATCACTAACATTTAAACTGTAGTTATTGCTAGCATAACTTGTCTCTGCGTTTCCAGAGCCCTCAGACTCCTGTACTGATTATCTTGTATGGCAGCCAATCTCTGCAGCTGCTCTCTTTGGGCCCTTTCTGACCTTCTTGCTCTGTACCATTTGAATACCCTCACCAATCCCCACAATATGATCCCACAGATCAATATTATGATGACAGGTTTTAGTATATACCACACAAAGCTTTTGCCTAGGGTGGAAATCCACCCTCCAACTTCACTCATTCCGTGGCCCACCTTTTCCCAGACATTTTCTCTACTCAAATCTTCGATCTCTTTGTGAATATCAGTTATGTTCCTAATAACTTTCTCAAGGGGCTTTGAATTGTCTGGAATGTAAGTACAACATTCCTGGACCTTCAAAGCCTTACAGACTCCGCCCTCTTTTGCTAGTAGGACGTCTAACGCAAGACGGTTCTGAAGAACCATAGCCCTTATCGATTGCATCTCTCCTTCTACCAGCATTAAGGACTGAGCAGTGCTGGCAGACAACCTGTCGACGACTGTTGCCAGTCGTCTAATTTTAACATCATTAAGGATTAGTCCCAAAAGAGGGAACATAGCTCCAAAGACATCTCCAACCATTTCTGCATCTCCTACATCTCTCCTTCCCCTCGATGATGTCTTGCCCTCGATGATCTCTAAGTCTTGTGCATGATATATTTTGGGGAAGACAATTGCTAGGTAACATGATCCATACCAGTTGTCAGGTAGTCTCACGTAGGCATTTCTTCCACATACAAAATACACATTTGGAATCACTTGCATTCCCTTCAGGAAATCTTTAGTATAGTACTCTATATTGAAAGCATGTTCACAGTCGACTTCTCCCACGTATACATTTTCATAATACGTTTTGGCTCGGTGTAGACATAGCTTTCCTCTCTGCATCTTATCTAAGGCTATTGGACCACTACTACCCTTTCTCTTGTGTGCCTTCTCTTCCTCGGTCCAATCTGTTTTCCATTGTCCTGATTTTTTCAAAATCTTTTGTCTCCTGTAACGATCATCCACCTGCCCTATGAACTTCTTCTCGACTTCTGACACCTTGCATGTCAGGTTATTTCTACGGGCATGTGAAGTATCTAAGGTAATCCAAGGAATGAAGAACTTGGCCAGTCTGTCTTCACTCTTCCAGTAGTCCCATTTGTTCATCTGCTTATAATTTGGGACTTCTGGCAACACTGAATCATAGTTGGAGAAATAGTATTCAAAACTATCTCTCTCATAAAATATACTAAGCAATAAGCTACATGTAATGCCATATGTCAGCGGGAGGTGATGATATCTAATGCCTTCATCTACAGACGCCGGCAACTGCATGCAGACGTAACAGTCCTTAACCTCCATGGCATCCACGTATTCATATAAGAGTTTAGCATAAGCATTTGACCTAAAGTCTCCTTGGGACTCATCTACGTGTAACCTGCGGGCTTCTGCAGCTAATAACGCTTTCTCTTGAGTGTTTTCCCTTTTCTCACCAGCAACAGTGGGTGTAAGCGTTTCTACAGATTTCACATCAGTTACCTTCGCCTCTTCCTCATGCCCCTTTACATAAGAAATTGTTACCACTAAAGCTATCAATATTATCACTCCTACTATTAGTGTACCTATTATACATTTAGCTCTGCGGTTCTGGGTGCCGGCTTCCATTTCGTCAGACAATATAGCTCTCTCTTATCTTGGCACAAAGTTCTTTTCTTCTCGTTCCTTTACAGTCTCTTTTTAATCCTTTTGTCTTTAGAATCCACACAACTGGAAGCTGACAACCTTCTTCGCAAAAGTCCTTTAACAGTTCAATAAAGACAACCCTAGCCCTTCTCCATCAACTCAAGGGAAGTTCCCTAATATTCTCTGCTTCCTGGGCGCTAGGTAATCTTCTTTGTTTCTGCTCGCTTTATTTACAAAGTCCTTTAAGCATCTACTATCAGGTTTGTACCTGCAGCTTCGATAGCAAAGTTCAGTATTTCCAAACGAAGATTGTGCTCTTCATGGGCTGTTATCGTTGTACCAAAGTCGGGGAATTGCAATTCTGAGAGAAACATATGTTTTAACTTGCTGAGGCGGGGAGGTCTGGGGAGCATGAATGTTAGTGACCCTTCTTGTTCGACTCCGGGTACCAACAGTCGTATTTCCACGGTGACGATGGGCTCAGAACTGGACACCACCACCGCTCGGATCCTCCCTGTCTCCTGTTTCACAGACATTTGTCGCCAGATATGTCCACTCAGGGGTGGAGTATCTTCTGCTAGGCACACGCACTCTTCTTGACCTTCTTCGGTCCGGTGCTTCAGCGCCCTGAGCACCTTCTTCCGGGTCTGAGTCTTCTGATATCGGAGGAAGGGTTATCTCTGGAGTTGACCTCAAGCTAGAGCTCCTTCTTTGCGGCCAATTAGCTTCTCCACGTGCCCTTCTACTCCTTCTCCTTCTTGTCTGTTCTCGCTCTCTGTCAGACCTGTCAGTGTCTGACTCGTACTCCCAGCTACTTTCTCCTTCTGTAGCGTCGTCTGTTTCGCTGTTGTACTGACCGTCCTCAGCTTGGTCAGACTCGTTCCCTGCTTCCGCTGGCACCTCTACAGCTTGGCTAGCCCCCTCTATGGCTTCTCGGTCCTCTGCTGGACGTCTATCCGAGAGAGGAGCTGTTTCTTCCCGAGGTGCTGGAACCCTTCGCGTATGTGACGCGTGGATCCAATTGGGCAGGCCTCCCACCTTCACAGCCGTGTTCGTGATCAGGATGATCTGGAAGGGCCCACGCCAACGAACATCCAGGCAGCTTCTTCTCACATGTTTTTTCACCAGGACCCAGTCCCCAGGGTACAGGTCATGGCACGGGCCCTGGCACGATGGAACCTCGGCAGCCTGCACCTGAAGGGACACAGAACGAATGGCGTCAGACAGCCCCTTACAATAGTCCAGGATCATATCATCTGTGATATTTAACAGTGCAGTAGTTGGGACAGATGGCAGCCTCATTGCTCTCCCCATTAACACCTCATGTGGTGACAACCCCGTTCTTCTGTCTGGGGTACTACGAAGGCTCATGAGGACCAATGGCAGGGCGTCAGGCCAACTCAGGGTCGTTGAGGAGCACACTTTTGCAATTCGGGCTTTGATCGTGCCATTGATCTGCTCCACAATTCCTGAGGCTTCTGGTCGGTAACTGCAATGCAATTTCTGATCTATGTTCAGAGCCGCACAAATCATCTTCACAAGCTCGCTGTTAAAATGCGTTCCCCTATCTGATTCCAAAAAGGCCGGCACCCCGAAGCGCGGAATGAGTTCCCTAAGCAGTAACTTGGCCACTGTGAGGGTGTCGCACCTACGTGTAGGGTATGCCTCAACCCATCTGGAGAATACACAAACAACCACCAGGACATAGCGGAGGCGGTTGCACCTTGGCATTTCAATGAAATCTATCTGCATTCGATTGAATGGACCTCCAGACCTTCCTATGTGACTCAGTGCAACTGGTGTTCTTTTCCCTACGTTCAGCTGCTGACAGGTCACACAACGCTGGCACACTGCTTCTGCTGCTATTCTAAACTTAGGATTGTACCAAGTCTGTCTAAACACTCTCAGCATAGCATCTCTCCCTAAGTGTACGGGACCATGTATGAGTCTGGCCATTGGACTCACCATCTCATTGGGCAACACTGCTCTGCCGTCTGCTGAGACCCAAAAATGGGACTCACCCATTACACATCCTGCCTTTTCCCATGTTTCTTTTTCAAAATCAGGAGCATTTTCTTGCATGTTTGACAATTCATCCCAAGTATCAACAGTTTCCAGTATCATGGCTAATTCAGTCCTTACATTTATTCCACCCACTTCCACCTCTGTGAAAGAGTACCCTTGCTCCGCGCAATACCGCGCAACTTCATCAGCATATCTATTGCCTTTCGAAACGAAGTCCTCATTTCTGGTATGTGCGGTGCACTTTACAACTGCTATACCTGCTGGGCATTGCAACGCCTCTAACAACAGGCGCACAAACTCTCCATTGCGAATGGGAGAGCCTGAAGAGGTCATGAACCCTCTTTGAGACCATAACTGCCCGTAATCATGAACCACCCCATAACCATATTGGCTGTCGGTGTATATGGTGACTCGAATTTGATTGCTTGCCAAGCAAGCACGTGTCAAGGCAATAATCTCGGCTACCTGAGCGGAGTGTACTCCTTCCAGGCACCCAGCTTCCACAACTCCAGTAATTGTACAAACAGCATAAGCTGCTCTCAACTGCCCAACTTCGTCTCTTACACATGAGCCATCGACAAAGAAAATTTCGTCTGGGTCGGTCAGTGGCTCATCTACGATGTCGGGTCTGGGTTTGGTGCATAGTTCAGTCACTTCGAGGCAGTCATGGTCTGTACATTCATCATCATCCTCGATATCATTTGGGAGTGGCATCAAGGTGGCAGGGTTCAAAACAGAGCATCTCTTGAGGGTCACATTCTCTGCAGCAAGAATAACTTGCTCATAGCGCGTGAGCCTGCTATTGGTCAGATGCTGTGTTTTGGTCCTGGTCATCAACAGTTCAACAGAATGGGGCACGCACACCTCTAACGGGTGCCCCATGACGATATTTTCACATCTTTCAATGCTGACACCCGTTGCAGCAACGGATTTGAGACATCCGGGCAACGCTGCGGCTACTGGGTCTAAAGTAGCCGAGAAATAAGCAACTGGTCTGCGGGCATTCCCATGGATTTGGACTAACACAGACAACGCGCAACCTTCTCTCTCACAACAGTAAAGCAAAAATGGTTTATTGTAATCAGGCATTCCCAATGCCGGAGCACGACACAGGTCCTCTCGCAGCTGTAGGAATGCCATCAAACAGTCTTTGTCCCATGGTACCGGGTCGCTCACCTCCTTGTGCGTCAGTTTTTGCAAGGGCTTTGCTTTCAGTGAAAAGTTCGCGATCCACTGTCGGCAATAACCCACCATCCCTAGGAACATCCTGACCTCTCTCTGTGTCCTAGGTGCATTCATTTTCATGATCGCCTCTATCCTGTCTGGTGACACCTTCCGTTTGCCTTTCTCTATTCTGTGTCCCAAGTACTGCACTTCTGTCAGGCAGTACTGCAACTTTCCCGGGGACACCTTGTGCCCATTGGCAGCTAGGTGATTTAACAAAGCAATAGAGTCCTCCCTGCAAGCTTCTTCTGTTTCTGACGCCACGAGGAGGTCGTCTATGTACTGGACCAGAACTGACTTCTGGGGCAGCACTAGACTTTCAAGATTTTTCTTCAAAAGCTGGTTAAAGATCGATGGGCTCTCTGTATACCCCTGAGGAATACGACACCATGTTAGGACGCGACCTTCCAGCTTAAATGCGAAAAGAAAATGGCTTTCTTCGTCCAGAGGGATCGAAAAGAAAGCCTGACAAAGATCGATCACAGTGAACCACTCAGCTTGGAATGGAATCTGAAACAGTATCACTGATGGATTCGGTACCACTGGACAACACGAAACGACTATGTTATTAATCTTTCGGAGGTCCTGCACTATCCGAAATTTCCCATTTGGTTTCTGCAGACCCATAATCGGGGAGTTGCATGGACTACCCACGATTTCTTTCAGTATTCCCTGTTTAATCATGGACTCGATCACGGGTTTTATGCCTGCAATCGTTTCTGGAGTCAATTTATATTGGGGTGTTCTTGGGAACTCAGCATGCGGTTTCACTACAATTTTCACTGGGTCCACCCCTTTGACCAATCCTATCTCTTCCCCAGTGAAATCCCATACTTCTGGTGCCACTGTCTCTCTCAAGTCCCAGGGGAGCTCATCTACTGTTAAAGTAGGGTACAGCTCCACGCATATTCTTGAGTTTGCAACTTT
Organism: Lissotriton helveticus; assembly: GCF_964261635.1. NCBI lineage: Eukaryota > Metazoa > Chordata > Amphibia > Caudata > Salamandridae > Lissotriton > Lissotriton helveticus. The sequence goes on along the minus strand of NC_136063.1, from coordinate 1,704,296,373 downwards.
GAAGTCTGCGTCATCATCATTGGTCAATACCTCCACTCCCTGAGGTGTACAGTATATTGTACAATTCAATTTACACAACAGGTCTCTCCCTAGCAGACACACAGGACTTGAATCGCAAACCACAAACTGGTGCTCATCGCTGTACTTCCCTATTTTCACCTGTACCGGTTCTGTCAATTGGCTGGTTATTCTCCTGTTTGCGACCCCTACCACTTGTATGGTCTCTCCAGACATGGGCAGGTCTGGAACTGCAGCTGATCTGATCGTGGATCTAGTGGCTCCTGTGTCCACCAGAAATGTCGTAGGGCACCCTGCTACTTCTGCTTCGACATAGGGTCCCCTCTGGTCCACCTCCAAGGCTGCCCCGAGGGTGCAGTCTTCTCTTTCCACTCTCTGTCCGGTTAATGGGTCCACATAATAGCACTCTTCTCCTTCTACAAACAGGGGCATCTGTCTATAGGTCTTACCCATAGTCCCTACTCGAGGAGGTTGCGGGAACTGGGCTCGGGGAGGAGCCCCCCCCCCTTTGAGCACCTTTCCCTGGTATGGCATCACCCCTCTTGTAGGCGCGCTCTGGACCTCTTCCTCCTCTATCTCTTGTTCTCCTATCTCTACATTGTAGGGACACTCGCGTTTCCAATGCCCCACCTCGTTACACTGGTGGCACCTAGTCGTTTTCTTCAAGGCAGCTATGTCTAATCTGGGTCTAAAGGTGGAACTCTCCTCATTGCCCTTGTTCTGACTGTACTGCTTCTTTCCTCCTGTACCTATTCCTTGCTGCTGTTGCTGCTGTCCCCCCTTTCCGGCTGCCTGCATCTGTACCACCATCAACTTTTCTTTTAGTTTCTTAGCCTTGGAGTCTATCTCATCACAGCAGTACCTGGCATACCTCAGTATTTCGTCTAGGGGTTTACTTTGCCAACAAATCGAGTGTTGCTGAATCATTAAACTAATATCCGGTCTCAGTCCCAGGACGAACTTGGACACGAATTGCCCTATGTCTTTTGGATCCATTACATCCAGGCCGCTATACTGTTTAAACGCCTTCAGCAATCTCTCGTAATATTCGTGGACGGTCTCTTTGGGTTCCTGTCTGGTTCGGTCTATTCTGACCCAATCTATGTCTTGCATTGGCACTTTCTCTTTCAGCCAAGTCATCACTCTCTCGAATTTTGCCATCACAATCTCGGACGGCCCATTAGTCTTAGCATCTCTCTCTGGCTCCGTTGTGGGCCACTCAGCGCTAACCTTGCATGCTGTCCACAGATCTCCTGGTACTACAATGTCAAACAGCGTGTTCAGATCTATCCATAGGACCTTTGAGATTTTTACAAATCTCTCGACTTGCTTGTACCACTCCACTGGGTTTTCCCGCAATTTGGGGAAGGAGGTGGTAAAAGCAGCTAAATCTCCCCTACTCCAAGGGACATGCACATAGTTCCCATTTGCGACTTCACGCAAAGGGTATGCTTCTATTCCCTGCAGTCCTCCTGGTGTCATACCAAGCGTGCTTCTCCTGACGGTCCCTTTCTTGGACCACCTCTCTTCCCACTTATCTAGTGCCCTCCATGTCCTTATTCCAGTGATCAGTTCCCTTATGTGCGTTTTCAGCCCAATCGTTCTCCTCTCATCTAGGTCTCGATCTGTGTAATGTAGCCTGTGGTTACCCTGTAATGCTTTGGTTCTTGACAGGTCCACCATATATTTGCCTGCTAGTTCGACTAACTTCTCATGGATTGCTCTCGCTTTTCGAGTAATGTCCTTTGCCATATACAGTATTTCATCTTGCTCATACATTTCCATTCTTTCTAAAGGCAGGGTACCATCTATCATGTCATCCAGGTCTGACCTTAAGCTGGCGACATCGAGTCTCTTGGCTTTTATCTCAGCTCGCAATATGTCTTTCGAAGGGGGCTCACTAGTCTCCCTACCATCCCAACTTCGAGCTCTACGTTTGGGCTCGGGAGAGTTAATGAGTGCCTTCCCTTGCTCCCATCTCTCCAGGTCCCATGCTCGGCCATCCGATCTTGGAAGGTGATGGAACACGGGCCTGTTACCCCCACTCTTGCTCTGCCCACTCTCTTCTTCTTCTCTCCTTTCACCGTACGCCTCTCTGTTATTTTCCCTCTGGTCGCTACTCTCCCTTTGCCTAGTATCGCTCAGTATCCGATACGATCCTTCCTGGTTCCCCATATTCCCTGGGCTGCGCTCATTTCCGTCATCACAGGGACTATGATGCGACCTCTCACAACTCCCATTCAGTTCTCTGGTGCCGGGCACACAGTGTGGACACTTAAAGCTGTTTCTGTACTCTTGCGCTCTCCTCTCCCCTTCACTGAGTATTGGGCGCGCCACACCTCCACTCCCGGGGCCCCCGTTTTCCAGGTCTGTTCTATCCCCACTCCGGGCCCAATGGGTGACTCCCCTACTATCTCTCTCTCTCCCGTCCCACTCCGGGTTGCTCTCCCCAGCCCCGCAGTGAGTCCGAGCTCTGCTGTCCTGACTTTCCCTTTCAGCTTCTGCAGCTATGATGCTCTTGTGAGCCTCCACTGCCTCATCCCACTTCTTCATGTACTCATTTAGCTCTTGAAAGGATTTTCGTCCAGATCCCCTCAGATCCACTGGCCATCTAGGGCCCCCAGGGTCCCCTCCTGGATCCCCTGCTGTGTGCATCGGGGTGCTCCACTCTCTTGGTATCGGCATCTGACTTGGGGAATTAATCGTATCGTTCCTCCTTGCCGTCCCTGCTCTTTCTCTGTCCTTCCGTACCCGTTCTTCCCCTCTTGCTCTTTCTTGGTCATATATCGATATTATAGGACCTATGGTAACAGGTACCTGTAGTGCATCTGGTAATGCGTAGGATGTGGCGCTCTCCGTTTCCGGCGCTCTTTGTACCACAAACCTCCCGACTACCTGTTGCACCTGACTAGGCCGGGACAGCTCTTTCTTTGCCTCAGGATCCCACTCTGAACTGGGAAGCGGTCCATGCTCTCCTGCATTGCCCCCCTTTTCTCTTTCACTATGCTCGACCTCCCCCCCTGCTCTATTATACGGGGGTGGCCTGTCTGTCAATAATCTGTTTATCAGGCTGTCCTCTGTTTCGCTCTCATCATCTTCTTCTAGGGGGCTTTTATTTCCGGGCACCTCTAAAACCGGGTACAGTTTATTTACTTCCATGTTATGCACTCTCCATCTTTTAGCATCCGCATCCCACCTGGCATCCTGCACTGCCCTTACCGATCGTTTCACCCTTTCTTGTCGTCTGTTCATATTCTTTTCATGCGCTGCCCTAATCCATGCATCAAGGGCTTCAAACTGGGTCGGTCTAGGCAAGGGTCTCATTGAGGTCATGACTGATTTTAATCGATGTAACACCTCTAATCTGAACGTCCCGTACTTCGGGAACGTCAGTTCCTCATTTCCTTCCGTAATCTTACTCCACTCTGATATCCAAAGGATCGTATGCAGCCCAACATTCACTGCCATGTAACGAGCCGGCGTACCCTCCGGCGGGGCTTCTTCCCCTTCTTCCGATCCCCGCTTCTCTTTTTTAAACACCGCTCTCAGCCATTTAAAACACTTCATAATTATACGCACAATATCCAGCCTCGCTACTCTGTTTACTTCCTGATGACAATCCACCAATCCTGTCGCGGCTTTGCTAACTTGGCCTATCGCAGCGCGGTCTTTCTCCGGTCGGCCAATCACGTCGCGACACTTTCTGACGTCTTTGCTAGCTGGCCTATCACAGCGCGGTCTTTCTCCTGTCGGCCAATCACGTCGCGACACTTCCTGACGTCACTTTTCTCCGCTTCGCAGCAGCACCCCTCCTTTCTCAACTCGTCTCCCGGTCATGCATGCGTCCCATTCATACACCGAAAAATGACTACTTCCGACCAAGCGGTCACTTCCCTCGACTGTACGTCCACAGTCTATATGTAATTGTCAACACAACTGACGAAATGTCTATCGTCTCTCTGATAGGTTGCTTACACACACAGTAACTTCCGACCAGCGTCCGTTACTCACGCACTCACTCTTACGTTCCCCCTATCTCGGTCTTTCGGGTGATCAATGGTACCTCATGACCCCCTTCACACTATTTGACAATTACTCTGGGTGTCCGATACACCCGAACCACTTAAGCTCTCCTTGAACTTAAGATTTCCACCGGTTGCGCGCGCTCACAACCTGTTCCACAGTCACTCTACAGACATTCAACTCCGCCAGACATTACAACATAGATACAATACAAAAACACCGCAATCTAACACGCATGACCCTTTATACTCACTCTCGACCGATACTGCTGCTTTTTCTGTCTCACGTCATCCGGATCTTCTTCAGCGGGCGGTTCTTCCGATCATCGATTTCTAGGGGCCTTGGGGTAAGCTAACCTGGCCTAGGTCACCGTCCTCAAGAAGGCAACCATCCTCTATAGCTACCAACTGGAAGGGCGGGATTTTGATCGATACCTTATCACTATTGATCTAAACCCCGATCTGGTCGACTGAACCTTTGTTGCCTGTCATTGAAGGAAGAAAGTGCCTCTGTTACCAAGCTAGTTCACCCAATAAAGGACCCCGCTCCAAAAGATCACAAACAACTTCTAGCTTTCAAAAGTTTATTGTAAGGATAGGATAAGCTGCAAATACAGGCATCTCAGAATGAGATTCACGAGATACACAGGTCCAACTACATACATGTGCTCTCTGAAAGCCCTCAGACGAGCAACGGAAATTACTAACACAAGTTCTAAGAATAATAAAGCTATCAGCATTGACGCATATCTCTCCTTCATTTAAGTTGGAGGAAAACACACAGGTTAGGCTGTCCCTACCCTGCTCTAGATGGTATCCCTACTTAACCAAATCCCAACCTAACAAAGGTGTCAGCAGTGAATGACCCCCAAGGGAAGTCACTCACTCTAAGTCTCTTGGTGAAAACCTATAGTTCTCCAGTCATGACCCCTCTCTGCCTACCCATCCGCTCTCTAAAGGGTCCTCAGGTATCTGCTCTAACTCCACCCAGGGGTGCTGTCCCTAATACAAAACAGTCAACAACATTTGAGACGCCCCTCATGAGACGCCCCTCACGTGGTGTAGCTTCTGGCTTTTTCCATGCTGCTTTGTATTGGGCCTCATACGTTGGAGTTGACCTTGCTTCTCAGACTCTTCTCCGGCCCGCTGATACCCCTTAAACATTCCAGAACCCTCCTCCATGTCTGGGCCGTCTACTGAACAGACCTCTATTCATATTATTTATAATCGGATCCTCCCTTTCTCTTGCAGACAGACATCTGCAGCCAAGAACCCAACTCTCATAGACTTCCAAAAAGGTTTGCAACATTTCTCGGCCCAGACATGTACGTGTAAATCAATGTTAAAACATTTCAGGCCTACAGCATTTCTCATAATGATTATAGCATTCAACTTCTTCATTAATTAAAGCATGTTAATACTCTTATTCTATTATTCAGTAAACACATCTATAAATCATGGCCCATTAATGCAATGACCAAAACATTATTTCAATCTATGTCGTGAAAAGAAACACCTTCCCCTTCCCTTCTAGCTCTGGCCCTGAGGCCTACCACATTCTGCGTTTAACCACATGCCATCTTACATTTTAGCAGCTACACGACATGGATTCAGGAATAATCACATCTAATAAAATCATATAGTGTCACACATTTCTGTATTAGTTCCACTTCTACTTAAATCTCTACATTAGCTATACATTCAGAATATAATTGCAGATACTACTAGCACTCATGGCATTTCTCCTCATGATTTGTGCTTACTACAGGTAAGTGTGATGCACTCATACATTTAGGTCAGTTTGCGCTCTCTCACATCTTTAGGCCCTTTCACTGCACTCCATGGTTTTAATACACTAGCTAATACATCTTTAGATAACTACAAACTTCCATATAGCAGACACATGCCCTGCAGCACTGTTTACTGTTTACTGGCTGCGAGAAACATTCCCTTTTCTAATCTATTGCACCATCTATTGTGTGTTCTCAATTGGCCGCTAAAACAAGCTTGTCTTTTTCGTATACCTCAAGATGCGCCTTTACCCCTCCCCGTAAAAGCGACCATGACGATTACAAACTGCAATCAGTGAGACTGAAAGGTACCTTTGGCCCATATGCCCATTACATTTCATGTTTTACATTTCCGCAAATCTTGTAATACTTTTAGATCAATGCCAAAACACTACACCAAATAATCTTACGACGCATTCTATTACTGTACAAACAGCCATCTTAAACTAGTAACAAAGCTACAATAACAATCTTGTCACCGGACATAACCCTGCACAGCACTGGCAGAACTAGTCTTATGCTAGTGCGCTAATGCACCTTTTATTGTGCCTTTAAATACAAATTATTTCTTCCATACTCTTCACAAGCTACAGACAGGTTTTGCAGCACTTTTCCCACTAATTCCCAGAATAATTTGTAACACATACTACACAAAATACAGTTCGACCATTGCTTCCTCGCTCGTCTCAGCTCCCCCTATCGCCAGCTTCCTCATCCATCACGTCACTAGCAATTATAACTAATACACATGCATTGTACCAATTTTAAGTCCTTACTACAACAATGCTCACATTTATACCCCATGTCCTATTGCTAAAGATACAGCGATGTTTACACTAATTGCTGTACTTACAAATATTTTAAAATAACCCTATGCTCCACAATGTAACACACTACCAACTGCTCATAAATTACTACCTATTAAAGAATGCGTTTGCTACATTATCTACCCCTACATACTTTTTTAAGCCCACACACATTAAACACTTTGGGGCAGATTTATTTGCCTGGCGCATCTCTGCAAATCAGCAGAGATGCGCCAGGAAAGATACGGCATGCAAGTTCATCCTTGCGCCACCCATGATGCGCCGCATTTACAATGCGGCGCACCATGGCGCAGGAATAAACATATGCGTGTCGTATCTAGAGCGTGGAGTTGGCGCAGTGCTGAAGTTGTGTTGCGTGCGGCACGCAACTCCAGCACTTTTCCAACTTTGCCCTATCTGTAACGTGGTGCGTCAAGCCTTACGCCTGCTACAAGCAGGCGCAGGGTTTTGACGCATCAGCGTTGGTAAAGTGACTCCGTGAAATCTTGTAGATTTCACTGAGTCACATTTCAGGGGTGTTCCTGCGACGGAACGCCCCCCAGTGTGGAAACGGCAACATGAAACCTGACGCAGGTTTCATGTGGCGCAAGGCCTTACACCGTAACGCATCTCCATAGATGCGTCACGATGTAAGTAGGTCGTAACGTGGTGTAGGGTTTACCCCGCCGCTGCATCACAGAAGTGACGCAACGGCGGCGCAAAAGTACCACAAGTCCGACATAAATCTGCCCCTGAGTGCTAACATATGTTAATGACCAAAAACCTCATGCCTACAAAAACACTAAAAGCATTTTCAATGCAATAGGTCTCGCATTTGTGAGAGATTGACCTATTGGCATTGTAAATGCCAAGGCCTTTTATTTATTTATTTATTTATTTTGAGAGTTTTATATAGCGCAAACAAGATCTTTGCAGATATCAGAGCGCTTTACAACAAGGGGTAGGAGAAACAAGAGAGCAATTAAAAGCTTTTGAGCGAAGGATAGTTGAAGGTAGTAAATGAGTAGCAAAATAGGGTAGATACAAGAGGGAGCATAAACAATCAGTTAAATCAATAATACAAATAGACAGTCTGAAAAACGAATATTACAAATAGTGAGGAGTCTCAAATAGCCTGCAAGCACGTATAAATATGCACTTTTTACTTGTAGTCCTTGCTTACGAAATGCACAGCTGCCAGTAAAAGAGACCCAGTTTCTAACAGCCTTACTTCTCGTAAGCAACTACTACTATAACTACAAAGTGTGTGTTTATCCACTCATTGCAGGCTTTCAAAACACATATAAAAAAGGCATTTATCATTTACAATGCCAATAACTCAAACTCTCGCAAATGCGAGACCTATTGCCAGGTATTCATTTTCATCTTTTTACCAGTAGTCTCTCCCCTGGTCTCCTCCACTAGACCCTTGTAACCCTCTTTAACCCTAGCCTCTATGACACCTGTTGGGCCCTCCTCCACTCCATTTCTTCAGCCCCCTCCTCTTTTGGACACTAGCATTCAGGGTTGGATTCTGCTGAATATTTTCTGTCCCTTTTTTTTTCATTCATCTCCTTTTCTCTCCCACCCATCTGTCCCCTTCACCAATTTAGCTCCCTCCTGATTTCTTTACATGCACCTGTTTTTTGTTATCTCTGTCTCTTTGCTCCTCTCACTTTTCTGTTCTCCTCGATTTTTACCATTCCTCCCCTCTTTCAATAATGTCTCCATTGTCTCTTAACTCACTCCTCCCGACCCCTTACCATCCCCACTTTCCCTCTCACTCCTCCACATTTTGCACCATTCCCTCCTCAATTGTTGCCTTTATTTGTGTCTATCCTTGAGTCCCCTCACCCACACTCTTTTGCCTCCTCACTCAGCTTCTCAGCTCTTTTCTATATCTGTGTACCCTCCTCTATACACCCTCTCTTCTTTAGCTCTCTGTGGCTCTCCCTCCAACACCCATTCTGTTACCACCTCCTCTGTGTTTATCCCACTTAATTTCTTTCTCGCTCTCTAGCCTTCTCCGCCTGTGTGCCCTGCTCTTTACACCAAAACCCTTTACGCCCCATCATGCTCCCCCTTTTTTACAGCCTACACCTGGCCGGTTTCCTATTGTCGCACTCCCTCCTTTTCCTGCATTCTCTCTCCTCCTTTCTCGTAAACCTTCTCCGGCAGTTTCACATCTGTATTCTCTCACTTCTACCTCTTTTCTCGCTTTGATTTCCATTTACATCTTCAATTAATGCCCCCATACGCCTTCTTCTCACCCTCACTCCTCCTGCCCACTCATGTTAACTCAGTCTTTACTTCAGCCCACAAATTCCTACCTCGGCCCTGCCTTTCCTCTCTTGACCCATCTCGGCTTCCCTACAATGTCCTAAGGTCTCTCTCACCCCCACAGCCATAGATTCTTTCCTCGCCCAATTCACAACCCTTAACTTCCCCATAACCGCTACACACTACCCGTTTATCCCTCACCCTGAAAATGTATTACTAAGGGGACACCTATTTACTTATTTTTTGAAGCGGAAGGTATCACTCACGCTGTAACCTATCAGCCCAGCAGCGCACCGGCCTCCCAGCCCACCTCTCGCCGGTGGGTGCTGGTAGAGGCAGCATCTCCAAGGACCAACGCGAGGACGCCGGCAGCAAGGCGGTAAGGGGCGCGAGGAACCAGCGGGGCTGCGAGCGTGCGGGGACTTCATTTCCCAGAAGTCCCTGCAAGACCAAGGAAGAGCTTCCGGTCCGCTCTCCCTGCTGGCCCGCCCCCCGCCCATCAAAGCCAGTTAAAAGCGCTCCTCTTCCTCTACCCTGTGGGACACCTACTTACTTATTTTTTGAAGCGGAAGGTATCACTCACGCTGTAACCTATCAGCCCAGCAGCGCACCGGCCTCCCAGCCCACCTCTCGCCGCACCCGCTTCGCGGGTGCCGCTTCGCCGGTGGGTGCTGGTAGAGGCAGCATCTCCAAGGACCAACGTGAGGACGCCGGCAGCAAGGCGGTAAGGGGCGCGAGGAACCAGCGGGGCTGCGAGCGTGCGGGGACTTCATTTCCCAGAAGTCCCTGCAAGACCAAGGAAGAGCTTCCGGTCCGCTCTCCCTGCTGGCCCGCCCCCCGCCCATCAAAGCCAGTTAAAAGCGCTCCTCTTCCTCTACCCTGTGGGACACCTACTTACTTATTTTTTGAAGCGGAAGGTATCACTCACGCTGTAACCTATCAGCCCAGCAGCGCACCGGCCTCCCAGCCCACCTCTCGCCGCACCCGCTTCGCGGGTGCCGCTTCGCCGGTGGGTGCTGGTAGAGGCAGCATCTCCAAGGACCAACGCGAGGACGCCGGCAGCAAGGCGGTAAGGGGCGCGAGGAACCAGCGGGGCTGCGAGCGTGCGGGGACTTCATTTCCCAGAAGTCCCTGCAAGACCAAGGAAGAGCTTCCGGTCCGCTCTCCCTGCTGGCCCGCCCCCTGCCCTTTACGCTCCCTACTTAATAACATCTCACTCCCGCAGCGCGGGACGCAGCACGGGCGAAGACTGGGCAAAGACAGGGCCGTTTGAGGCCGTTCGAGGACGGCAGAGGACGGCCCCGGCCCTGTCACCCTGTACTTTACTTCGTTTCCGCAGGCCCCCACGACTTCTGAAGCACATCACTGAGAATCACGATGCGTCCCAAAACTAGAAGCACGTCTAAGAAAGCTACACTGGTGACACAAGTGACCGGTCCTATAGACCTTTTCATATCCAGGGTAAACGACACCATTGATAAGAGTATCATCCTACTGGAGAAAAGAGTCTCCTTGGACCTCATGCAGGCCAAACGATCCTCGCTCGGCTCACTTGCTACCGCAATTTCCCCTGCTCACCAGGTTGCTAACAATTGCTCTTTACCACTGCCACTAACCATCGTTCCTACAATGACTGTTCCAAATTCTGTAGATTTATCCGTAACCCAAACTGACTCTGATCAATCATATGTCGACTTTGAAGCAACCCCAGACTTAGAAGCCTGCCAATCACCGACTGAAAAATTAGATCAGAGTGCCATCAGTAATCCCTTATTACCTGATCCAGTAACGACCCTAGAACCAACAAAATCAAGGAAAAACACCTCCACCCTCCCTAAGGCTACGCCAATTATCAAGGAAAAACCCAAAACAAAAACAAAGAATCATAACCTGATCACGCCCACCCCAAATTCCTCGGCAGGTATCCCCTGTTGGGTGGAAAACATGGTTATGGACCTAAAATCAGACCTCGAAGCCAAAATTACAGCACAGATCAAACCCCTAATATCAAAGTTGGACAGACTTACGTCACTAATCAATACCAAATGCAGTTGTAAGGCAAGCGGGAATGGTCCCGCCCCAACGCAGGGGGCAAAGGAAATACTCCCAAAAAAACCATCTAGTCCCAAACAAATAACAGGTATAACAAACAAGCCTCACACTTCACCAACCAGAAAAGCGGCAGTAACACAACCCCTAGCTAAAAAAGGGACTAATCTAGATGCCTCCCAAATTATTCCGGTGGCGGTAGATCTCCCCTCTGCCACACAAATAGGTCCAGCAGGCCAAACTAAAACAAACAACCGACAAAAAAAAGGAAATACCACCATTCCAGCAGAAACCCCCTCCCAAGAAAAACCTCCGGAACTGAAGACCAAGCAGTCTCAGCCCAAAATAATCAACTTACCCCCGGAAGCTTCTCCCTTCGTGGTGGTGCTAACAGCTGTTCCCCCACTGAAAGAGAAACCTTCGCAGAGCTGAGGAACAAATGCGCACAGTGGCTCCAACTCCATAAACCCCTACCCGCTCACATCAGGGGTGACATCTTCTCTGCACGCAGAGGAGACTGGGTTGGTAGAAGCACGAAGGCAATAGCGGGGGATGTTATCAGCATCAAATTCAGGGAGATAGGGGCATCAAATTATATTTGCAACTCACCCAACAGAGGACCAGCCACCCAAATAAATCCCCTACCCTTGTCCTATTTCCTACCCCCATCCTCAAGGCAAAATTTCCCCTTTCCCGTACTCCCATTAAACACTGGGCCTATAAACTCCACTGAATACAATATGTATCAACACCAGCAGCACCCACACATGCCACGATTCCCACAAAACTCACAACAATCAGTTTTCCAGTGGCAACCCCCCATCCAACTTCCTCAATCCATACACTCTGTGACCCACCCACCAGCGCATCTTCCTCAATACCCATATCATACCACCCAACAGTGGTGGCAACCCCAGCATTCCATGCAATACAACACTCACCCATGGCAGCAGCCGCGGCAAGGACGGTTTCCCCCGCCCAACCCACTAGGCCTTAACTATCAAGGCAGAGACAGGGACGAATGGAGTGGACAGGAACACTGGAGAAAGTACAGTGACCCCACACGCTGGGATAGCTGGAATGGCCTTCAATTAGCAAATAGGTATAGCGCTTTGGAGTGCGTCGATTGACTACCACAACCACAAGAACACTCCCAAATCCACACAGACCTACTGGAACCCACGGTCTCCCTATTAGTCCCTCCAGACCTAGAGACTCCTCCAGCCCCAGAGATCCTTAATGAACCAAAAAGAGTAAAAAGCTCAAGGGACAGTCCAACAATCCTGAGTCTGATCTCGTGGAACATCGCCGGTTTAAGGACAAAAATAGAGGATGGGACAATCATGCACCACATGCATAATCACCAAGTAATATGCATACAGGAGACATGGTCATTACAAGAACATCACCTGCAGGGGTACAAAACGTACTCCTCTCTCGCGCAGTCGGGACACATAGGCAGACCAAAGGGAGGTCTGTGCATATATGTAGCCAACACTATCCAAAACGCTAAAATAAAGGTTATAGAACTGGCACCTAATTTGCAGATCCTTGGTCTTTTCCTTCAGAAAAAAGAGTCAATAGTTATCATTAATTTTTATAACAACCTGGATGAACTGGACTTTGAGGGAGTCCTGGCCCATCTTCACGAAAAATTATTTACTCTCAGAATGAAACAAGGAGAAAGAGGCCCGGCCGCAATAATATGGGCAGGCGACTTCAATCTTCACGCCTGTACCCAACCAAAAAGAAAATGTCCTGGCATGGTGACAGAAGATGGCCTCTCACTCACCCATTTTTTGCATAATAAAATGGGTAGACAAATGAATGATCTCCTATCCGACCTGGATCTCCAGATAGTAAACACCTGGGACTATGGGGATAATTCACTTGCACCCACTTACATAGGAAGAGGCTACAAAACCACGGTAGACTTCATAATTATATCAACATCCTTACAACTAAGAATAAAAAACTTTGAAGTCAAACCAAATCCTCAAAGTGACCATGCAATATTAACCTTGGAAGTCTCATTAAACTATCAACAATGTTCTCCAGTAATAATAGCCAATGCATTGACCCAGGAAAATATCAATATGGATAAAGTAAACGGGTACTCAATAAAATGGGGAGGGATAAACCCAGAGGAACTTACCAAAGAGTTAATAAGATCAGTCTATTCCCAAATTAAAATTTGTTTGAACATAGCAACTAATGACGCGGAGCTTCTAAATAACTTTGCCCAAATTATGGACAAACTAAAGGTTTTACTCACAAAAAAACAAAAATTCGGTCCATCCCGGGCCAAAGGCTGGTTTAACCAAGAGTGTACGAAGGCTCATACAAAATTGAAGCTAGCCTTAAACAAAAACGAAAGGGATTCCCGTACAATAGCCACCCTCAGAAGTGAATACCATAAAATAAGGAAAAAGAGGAAAGAGGAACTGAAGCAAGCGCTGTGGCATGAACTCCACACCAGTGCCCAAGAAAAAAACTCTCAAGCCTTCTGGAGAATTATAAGAACTCCTTTCTTGGCAGACGACACTTGCCCAAAAATCGAAGCTGCTATAGACGCTGCAACTTGGGTATCACACTTTACCAGCATCTTCCAAAAACCAACCTCTGATCAAGAGACGGAAGAAGAGGAAAAAATATTCCTACCATACCCTATAGATATAAATTTTGAAATCTCCGAGATTCTTGTGTCATTGAACTCAACCAAAAAAGGAAAAGCTCCAGGGCCGGACGGAGTCCCGGCAGACTTTTTTAAACATCAAACAGAACTTTGGGCACCGATTTTAACAAGGGTCTGCACTGCCACGGCAAAATTAGGAATTCTGGAGTCATGGACAAGGTCCATTATGGTGCCGATATTTAAAAAAGGTAACCGTATGGACCCTGCCTGCTATCGCCCAATTTCTTTGCTGGACTCACTGGGAAAAATAGCAGGAAGAGTGATTTTAGAAAGACTTCAGGACTGGGCGGAAGAGAGAGGCATCCTATCCGATCTTCAATTTGGATTTAGAAAAGGACTAGGTACTGTGGAACAAGCCCTAAATTTATCGATAATCTTTGGAAAATATGTGCATGCAAAGAAAGCAAAACTTTATATGACCTACGTAGATTTGTCCGCAGCCTTCGACTGCGTCTCCCATACAAAATTGTGGTCCCTTTTAGCACAGATGGGGGTAGATCCATCACTCCTGAACTTTTTAAGGGAACTCTATTCCAATCCATCTGCAAGAGTCCGCTACGGGACAAAGGGGGAACTGACGGCGTCTTTTAGAGTGGAGCGTGGGGTCAGACAAGGATGTGTCCTGGCACCCTTCCTTTTCTCCCTCTACACCAACAACTTGGAGGTCGAGCTCCTGAAGGGTGCCCGTGACCTTCCACTGGCCAAACATCGCCCGATCCCCGCCTTACTCTACGCGGACGACGCCGTCCTCCTTGCACAAACCCCCCGTGAACTCCAAAGGTCCCTTAATAGATACTCGCAGTTTATGAGAACCCTTGACCTTCACATAAACGTAAAAAAGACTTTCGTAATGAAGGCTGGGGTTGGGAGGAAACAGCAAAACTCCATCTACCTTGACAGCCAAAGAATAGATTCTACAAATGAATACTGCTATCTGGGAGTCATGATAGATAATAAACTCTCCTGGAAACCAGCAGTAGAAGCCAGAAAACACTGTTTTAAAAGAGCATTAGCCGCATTGGTGTCGTTTACACAAAAACTAGGAAAACGTCCGCCCAGGGAATTGATAACCATATATAAAGCCAAGTGTCAATCTACAGCTTTATATGGAGCAGGACTATGGGGCCATACGGATGTCACCTCTCTGCAAATTGCAGAAAACAAGTTTTTCAGATTCCTTTTATCCGCCCCCAAAAGTTCCTCGACTTACGCCTGCCATTTAGAATTGGGGGCACCATACATCGAAGATCTTGCCAAAATTCAACCACTCCTCCTTTGGCGACGTATCTGGGCGTCAGATAAAAACGACATCACAAAAACAATACTGGCGGATGCAATGTCTCTGGACTATGTCTTAAAAATTAAATGGCTGGCTTATATCCGGACCTTTCTCTTTGACCTTGGAATAGAAAAATATTATTTAAACCCCGAAAAAATTGGAGAACTCTCAAAAAATAACTTAAAAAAACGAGCCTTGGACCATCTGGGCAATCTGAGACTACAAATAGAAGCTGGGAAACAGTCGGTGCAGCACGCAATAATGGTTCAATCTACCCTTTTAATGCAGCCCTATTTAAACCTTGACATTGGTACCTTCGAACGATTTCTCCTGATAAGATTCAGACTGAACATATTTCATAAACTGGTAGCTTTCCCAACGCCAAACGTTTGGGACCCAAATCCACTTCCATGTCCATGCGATGGGATATCAGGCCAAACCACCCTTCATACTGTTCTGTTCTGCAAATTTTATCAGGAACATCGCAAACTCTGGTTACTAACTCTTTTAAAATCTTGGGGTCTCAGACAATGCCGAGTAGCCATGTTGAGCTTGCAGCTCTTGGATACCGAAGCCACATGTTACCATGTCCTTAACTTTCTGAAATGTATATATGGACACAGGAAAAACCTCTAACTATAATAGTACTGTATACATTTCCAAAACTCCTTTTTTGTTGTTTTTAAGTAATCTGTAATTATATTTCACTGAAGATTTTTTACCTGTACTGCTTTTATGGATTTGTAAAATCCGAATAAAGTTTATTACACATATTCTAACCCTCTTCCATATCTTCCCTCCCACACCCCCTTTCACTGCCCTCCCGTACTCATTTGTCTCCGACACCAACCTTCTTTGAGTCCTATCTTGCCTTCACAGCCCTCAGTGGTTCCCCATCTCACTTCCACGCCCCTCATACGCGCTTTCCCTTGTGCATTCATGCCCTCCTTCTACTGCCCGCCCCATCCTCACCATGATACTTCGCTTCCCTCATCCCTCGTCTCCTACTTTACGACCTCACCACATCCTTCGTAGCCACGCCCATTCCTTCCTTCACTCAGCTTCACCCCCTTTACTCTTCTTTTCTTCTTCCTTCCACTGCGTTCCCACAACAAGCATGAAAATGCTCATACGAAAAAAAAACCATAATTGGATAAGGATGTATCAGTTTGCTAATGTCCACATTTATGGAATAAATGTATCCCACAATTTACAGCGTAAGCTACACTTTTTTTCTCATGACTATTGTCACACTTCGAGCGGTGTGAAGATAGTAAAATATTTAAATAGTATTTGCAGACAAAGGTATGGAAAGTAGGTGGAAAATTAGCAAAACCTGTTTAGAAGATAACATAGACAATAGGTCTCGCCTTTGGGACCTTATAAGTGTTTAGCCATGCAACACTTGATGTTGTTGTCCCAAGAATATTGTGCTGGATAACTTCAGCGCAATATCGTTGGTGCAACAAAATCAACTGTTGCATGGCTAAATACTTATAAGGTACAAGGTTTAGCCATGCAACAGCTGATGTTGTTGCACCAAGGATAATGTGCTGCAAAACTAAATACTTATAAGGTCCCAAAAGCGAGTCCTATTGGCTATGCAAATGCTTGTTTAATCTGTTAACTATTTGACTTAATTTGTTCATTTTCCCCTTTGTACACACTCTTGTACGTTTGTATATGCGCTTACTTTCAAATGCTTGACACACTTTCTTGCACCTTTATTACAAGATGGCCGCTGCCATGCCATGTGTGGCTAAATAAAGACCTCTTTCACTCTATTTTTCCAGCCGCCAATCAAATAGCACATAGGATCTACTATTTACCTGCCGCCAGTTAAACAGTGACGTTTCAGAAATGTAGCTTACTGATGGCTTAATAGCAGAAACTAACTACTATTTTTCAATCCGCTCTGTAAATACAAGAGATTATGGGGCATATTACCAACCAATAGAGATAATTTTTGTCTCTAACTTATTTAGAGACAAAAATTATCGCCGCAAATCGGCGATTTTTATCACAGATAAACCTTGCTATTAGCAAGGTTTATCGCAAATGCGATAAAAAACGGCCGCAATGCATGAATATCGCTGAAAAGTCAGCGATATTCATGCATTATCGAGCAAATGCTCTTAGCCATGTTATCCACCTCCCATTGGATAACATGGCTAAGAACTGCTCCTGGGCAAGTGTTAGCTTTTGGAGATATTGGCGCTTAGCGCGAATATCTCCAAAAGTTGGTAATAGGAGATAGCGATGTTAGCGACTGTTTTCAGTCGCTAACATCTTGGCACGCCCACTTTGCATGTCATTAGTGATAAATATCACTGACATGCAAAGCGGGGCCCAAGATGGTCACTATCTCCTATTAGCTGTCGCTAACTGGTGTTAGCGACAGCTTGGTAATAGGGAGATAATTTTATCTCCGCTTTCTTGGCTTTTAAACCCAAAAAAGCGGAGATAAAGCCCCTTGATAATATACCCCTATGTACTAAACCACATCGAAGTAGAACAAGGTCCATATGAAAAATGAATGCTAATTATTTTCAGCTTCTTGCGTGTATATTTCTGTTTACAAGCCAATACTCCTCACCATCAAAAACCTTATTTAATTCATTTTCACTCCAGGCTTCTTATAATGGACCCAAAAATATGCTTTCCCTACCAATTACAGCATTCTTTCTATTAAAGACAGAACATATGATTGTATTTTTAGGCGTAGATATACAAACTGCGTTCACAGTGCAATCACCTACTATCTTGAAGCACAGCAAATGCGAAACGAAATTAAAATTCCATGGTAGGAATCCTCCTCTAAACAATAAGGTCTTGAGACTGCCATTTATGGAGACTTACATTTGTACAGAGGAGTGCTGAGCCTACTTAATACACATATCAGCTTCTATACATGGAGAGTGAAATTACCATAATCAAACATTCAGAGAGGTTAAACACGGGTCTTGCAGCGCAGTAAATCCTTTTGAAGCTCCAGTACTGAATATTCCACACAGCCCCTCTAAATTTGAGCTGACAGCATTTTGATGCTACAGATGAAATCGAAGAATTGTAATGCTGAATTAGATTTTTCTTTTTTCAGGATGGGAAGGTCTTGGTTTAAGCGCATTGTTTTTTGCCTGACGCAGTTTATTCGGAATGCAATATTAATACAATTAGCTTTCCCTGCTTCTTTTCTAGAGTGGAATGATTTAAGATATACCTGACTAGATAGCCTTTTCTAAAAGTAACATTACTTTAAAAAACAGAGCAATTGTCGCATTTCAGTGCATAATATTCTGAATTGTTAGAATTATTACGTCAATAGATAATGATGGAATTTGATGTTTTAGTGCTGGATTTAATTCTTGGCAGTAAGGAACTGAGACAAAAATTATCGCCGCAAATCGGCGATTTTTATCGCAGATAAACCTTGCTATTAGCAAGGTTTATCGCAAATGCGATAAAAAACGGCCGCAATGCATGAATATCGCTGAAAAGTCAGCGATATTCATGCATTATCGAGCAAATGCTCTTAGCCATGTTATCCACTTCCCATTGGATAACATGGCTAAGAACTGCTCAGGGCAGGTGTTAGCTTTTGGAGATATTCGCGCTTAGCGCGAATATCTCAAAAAGTTGGTAATAGGAGATAGCGATGTTAGCGACTGTTTCCAGTCGCTAACATCTTGGCACGCCCACTTTGCATGTCATTAGTGATAAATATCACTGACATGCAAAGCGGGGCCCAAGATGGTCGCTATCTCCTATTAGCTGTCGCTAACTGGTGTTAGCGACAGCTTGGTAATAGGGAGATAATTTTATCTCCGCTTTCTTGGCTTTTAAAGCCAAAAAAGCGGAGATAAACCCCCTTGATAATATGCCCCTCTGTCTCTGCCGTGGTTACACCCCTCCAACGGCCCAACAGAGTTAGGGTCCATTGGAGGCTGACTTCAATGTCTGGCTACTTAATTTAGATGGTTGGACAAAGAGGTCAGTTTTCATTGCCCGCACCACCAGAAAATCCCTCGTGGTAAGGGACAGTGAAAACTGACTAATGCCCTCCCCTTGCCATGGCAGATAACTCCTATGGCGAGGGAGGCTTTTTTTTCTTCTTTTCAAAAAGAAAATCCCACTTTAGGATTTTCTTTTTTTAATATAAAAAAAAATGTTTGATGGACTTCTCCATCATGTTGATAAAGCCGTGAGCCAAACTTAAAAAAGAATTCACAGGAATCGCTTTAACATCGGTTCCTGCCAATGCTTTAGAAATTGCAGGCAATTTGTGGTCATTTCTGAATTTGGTTGGCAGAGTAGTTTCAGTTTAGCTGAAGTTAATTCCTCCAACAGACCAACAGAGATTACTCCATCTGCCAAATATTCAATTGGGCCCTTAGTCATTGCAGGTAATTTCATTTGTCAACAGTAAAACAGGCACTGGTACAAACTAGCACCATTAAGCACTGACAGACCAAATGTTTATTGTTGCTAATAGAACTTTCTATATTTTTATGCAACACATTGAAATATTGCTGATCCGTAAAAACTCAAATACCTCCTACAAGTTTTAACTATAAATGCTGCAGTGAATCATTTTTTTTGCTGACTATTTTTATTTACAAAATAAAAAAGAATGGAACAAAGGGCTTTTGATGAGCTCAGCATGCTGTCACTAAGCCTTAGAGTCCACTTCTGCTGAATGACTGACAACACCGAATGTACAATACATTTGAAATTCCTCTGTATGTGACCAGTCTGCTCTGCAGTTGTTCCAGTTCCCTGTCCATTTATCCTTTGCTCCTACTGAGCAGGAAGCATGCTCTGTAGTGCTGTTTGTAAATGAGGGTCAAGCAAAAACCCAAAATGTCTATTGATCTTGCTTGTGATACTAAAAGGGATGGGATGAACCATACGCTTTTTGCTCAATAAAATGATCTACCTTCTCAAACTCAGTAGCGTAGCAGGCACTCTGCATATTGGTGGGCAGGGTGAGCTTACTTGTTCTGTGAATGACTTTAATTTCCAGGACTTTTATTCTGACAACTTTCACATCAAAAGGTATTATGCATTGCTGTGTTCAGTTTCTATTTGTTGTGAATTCTGTTGAGGTTTTTAGTATTTTACAGTGTTTTCAGAAAATGTAAATAAACAGTGGCTACCAGTGTTTTTCTGAAAGCAATCACAGGTTTGATGATTTCGAAGTACTTATAAAGAATGTGCTTTTATTTTCATCTTCCCTCATTCATTCCTATGGTCAATTCTGTTTTCATTTTATCCTGATCATATCTCCTTCCTTTGCACTATAGCTGCCTGAATCTCCAGACCCATGACCTTGTGTTCAACGGCCTCCAAGACTGCGTTTACTTCGTAGACCTAACCGTCTCCTTAAATCCTTCTTGACTTAACAACCTTGACTTACCTGTCTCCTGGTCACCTTTAATTTCTCTGATCTCACAGTTGTACTTGAAGAGGAGACACACCCTTGGCCTACCCCCTTGCACTATGATACTATGCTGCTGAATTTCCTTTTGCATTTTGAACCCTCTTAACTAAAAGTTCAAAACGACCAATTTACCATAATCTAGCAATTTTTGGTGTTATTCTGTCTGTTATGATTCTGACACTAGTCATCTTGCTTGCCCATCAGATTCATTATATAGCATTGTGATAAAAAGAGAAATGAGCGCCTTCCTATGTTTGACAACGAAACATAATTAGTTCTCCATTAT
The DNA here is from genome assembly GCF_964261635.1 of Lissotriton helveticus. Classification (NCBI taxonomy): domain Eukaryota; kingdom Metazoa; phylum Chordata; class Amphibia; order Caudata; family Salamandridae; genus Lissotriton; species Lissotriton helveticus. Next base: position 1,704,275,708 of record NC_136063.1, on the reverse strand, counting down.
CCAATGTATACCAGCTGAAAAAAAATCTGGTCACTTTTCCCATTACCTATTTCTGCACTCCATGGGTCTGAGTTACAAAACACAGAGGATTTGAATTCCCAAAGAATAGCAGGACTATTCTAGAGAAACCAATGATGTAAAATATGATAGCGCCATATCTGAAGCACATCTCTGTTTTCTTCCATGAATACATTAGTTTCAATATTTGGTTTTCCAAATCAGCGTCAGCTCAGCAGAGCAGAGAAAATATCATGAGGTGGACCAGTCTTTGTAAATAATGATATGAAGGGTTCTTTGAATAGCAATTTAAAATACTGAAAAGTAGGCGATAGGTTTGCTTTTACCAAAGTAACAATAGGATCTTATTGGGTTTGTATATTTACATCCTCGAGAAAATGTCTGATTGCATCAACTTTACCCCAAAAGCAGCTATGTAGACCATCAATATTTAGACAATGGTAGTACTGCCACTTGCACAAACCTAGGTGTATTAAACTTAGATATACCTCTAACAACAGTATCAATGTTGTATCTTCTGAGACAGTACTTTTAGTGAAATTAACTTTCTTAGTCAAGTAAAACATTTCTTGATATTCCTAATATTATATCAAATCATTTGTTGTATCTTTGGGTGAATAGGTTGATCAACACATTTGATAGCTTAATAAGGGCCACAACGTCTTTACAATACTATCAAGGGGAAGAGAGATTGATCATAGAATATGCCCTCCCATCATCAATAAATCACAACCACATAGTACACTCTTAGTATTTCAATTTAAACTATTCACACATCCATAATGTTTATGTAGACCATTAGATACCCCATTGGTGTCATGCTTCATCTTCGGGTTTCACCCTGGTCCATAAACATATTGACTACTTGTATTTTGGTGCATTTTTAAAAGCAAAGTCATCAATGTGGTGACCACTGTCTACTTGACTGAATGAAGGCATGTCAGTCACACTGAGGAAAGTTGCACATTTTCAGAAAATCTGAATTGATCTTTATTGGGGCTAATTCAGAAAACATTTTCTGTAACAATGGGCCTGATTATGATGGCAGTGTGACCGCCACTGTCAGGTCATTGGTGGCGACCCCACCGTCATCTGCCCCTGCAGGTCCAGATGGTGGGCCGGCAGAGAGACCATCTGCCACACATCCAACGGGCTTAAGGAGTCCATCAGACCATCGGAGGGGCTGCAATCCCTACAACAATGGCTGGTGCTTGCTGAGGCACCACCATAGGGATTACAATGTCTCTTTCCGTCGGCCGTTTCATGGCAATTAAACCGCCATGAAAATGCTGGCAGAAAGTGACTTGGAGGTCCCCAAGTGGGCCTCCCTTCCCCCCTGGCCCTCTGCTATAGGCCCTGGGGGGCATCTATGGTGCCCCCATAAACATCCCTGCACCATGTGGCAGGCACCACATGGTGCCTGCCACATGGTGCAGGGATTTTTATAAACATGCCTCGTAGCAGTGAGGCTTGTGCTGCAGCTCTTTTTCGGGCAGCAGCACAAGCATCAATGCTACGAGGCATGTTTCCATCCCTCTCCACAGCAGTCGGATCGTAATTGGCATTGTGGAACCGCCGACTTCCTGTCAAGCCGTTCCCGTTCGCGATAGGATGGTGGTCCGACGCTCCTCCGACCACCATCATAATCAGGCCCTTAGTCTGACTCCAAACATATGTTTGAAATAGTCATCAATCGTAACTCATTAATAAGGTATGCTTACATTTCAAATAAGGCCCTAATTCACAAATCATTTACCCATGATTTACAAATCTTTATTCTTTAAGAAAGCCTTATGAGAGCCATTAACATTGGCATTTGGCAAGTTACAGTTGCTAGAGATAGTAGACAATTTGCAGGTAGGTATCTGTGTGGAAGTGCTGCAAGAGCACAGAAAAATGCAAACCAGAGCCAATCATTAGTATGGTGATTAGAAGGATTACTAAACATACCCTGTTCCAAGAGCCTTCAGTGAGTGTTGAAAAATGTATTCTGGTCTGAAGCAATAGCATAGTGACGATTTAGAAGACTATGTCCAATATTTGCAACATTCAGGATTTAGGCACATCATGGTCCTGATTCACAAAGGTGAAGTTAAACGTTTGTGCATTTTACTGTTTCTTTGGTATTTACAAACTAAGGGCCTTACTCCGAGTACGGCAGTTTTAGGATTGCCATACCTAGGTGGCGGTCCAACCACTACCGCTACAGGTACGTGTGCCGTATTTTGAGTGTGGCGGCTGGATTGCCCTACGACTACAGCTTCCGTCTGGATCCAGGATCCTGTGATGATGGTGCAGCGGAAAGAGGCAGGAATATGCTGGTGATCCCGCTGCAGCACAGCCAAGCATATTCCAAGTCACATTTCCACCGCCCATTTCATGATGGTGAGTCCGCCATGAAAAGGATGGCAGAGATGCAACTAAGGGGGCCCTCCTGCCACTTCTGGGCCTGTGGGTGCATGTGGGGGGGGCACAACATGGAATTGCACCCCATCCTGCACAGTATGGAATGCACAACATGGTGCATGCCACACCGAGCAGGACCGTGCTGCAGGCACTGTCACAGGGGCGGTCTGCTGTTAATGCTCTCCTATGAGCATAGCATAGCTGCCATCGCCCAGCATCGCTTGCCCGCCCTGTATTCAACTCTGAATCAGGGGGCGGATGCATCACATGCTTTGCAGTCCTCCTGCCAGCGCAGTGGTGGCAGTCCTGCAGAAGGAAATCTTGTAATAGGGACCTAAGAATGTAATTTTACTAATAGTAATTTTACAACTGCAGGAACACGGCACTTGTAGTGGAGAAACCTTATGTAAAAAAATAGCCCTTTCCTATCTTTTGATGTGTGAAGTTATCTGCCCCAAATGCAGAGCCCCTGCAGTCATATAATTCCTATTAGTAAAATTAAACTTGTAGTTTGTGAATACCAAAAAATTAAACCTACACAAAAGTGTATATTTCCTTTGTGAATCAGGACTATAGTCTTAATCAGAGGACACCGGGTAATTAAGACTGCTCAAAACTGCCCTTTCGGAATGTCATCAGCCCCCTTGCAGACATAATTTTAAGTAATCCAGTTTTCATGAACGATAAACTCTGTAACAAGTTCTTATTTAGATTGTGCACCCATGCTGTAAGTGTTCTGGAAAGAGATGAGGCACCCTCACTGTCAACTAGATTTAAGTGTTGAGCTAATGCAATTGTAATTGCTAGTGTTCACTCTGCATATTTGTTTGCCATTCAAATGTTCACACCTGAGTAAGAAGGTGGAGTGATGCATTTTCCTCTATAATGGTATAGTTAATCATTGTGAAACTGGCACTAGATGTGGTTGATAAAACAGACTAACTAATATGTTTTGAAATCTCCACCTGAATTCAATATAGTTGTTTTCAAATTTTTGATGGGAATGCTTTTATGAAATGCCGAAGTTGCATAAATGTGAGTCAGCTAAAAGTGTAGGGCCTGATTAAGATGAAGGTCGAACCAACTCCATTGCTTGAGTGTGGCAGAATATGCACAATGCAGTCAATGGGGATACATACTGCAGAAGGACTTACCTGGATTCCAATGCCCCCAGGATCGTTGTCTGAGGTGGAGAAAGTCCTAGAGGAAAGGATCCATGGCAGAAACTGTTGGAGAGAAGCGGATTGGGGTGAGTATGAACCCCAAATCCTTGTTTGCTGATGACTCGAGGCAGACGGTTGGTCTGCCACGGTCGGGTTGTCGGAAACCCACATCGTTATCCGGATGGTGGTCAGAGATCCCCGGACAGCTTTATGGCTGCAGTTTGTCTCCAACCGTCGTCTCGGTAATCGGAGAAAAGGACCTTCGACGGTCCGACTGGAATCGTAATCAGCCCCTTAGTTAGGTCTCATCTGTCACAGTGCATATGCCAGTGCACATGCTCTCACTTGTGAGAAACTTTGTTTTCTACAGGGAGGCTGGAACCTGCCATTGCTTTCCATTCATGGGCTTCATTGCTATTCCCTTTTGCTACCTCCTAATTGAGCAACACAAGCTGGCTTTGATTTCCTATTCTTTCCACTGGACCAGGAATCAAGTACTGATTGTTTCATCTTCATTAGGGCCTTTCTATAGCTGGCATTGTGATTGAGGTACTATTTTACTTTCCATATGGCAAAAGTCATCCTTGTTGCTTATTCCCTCCTACACTAACCCCCATTGTCTATGTTGCTTCTTCCCTTTCTTCTTTATTCCCACCTCGCACCCTCCTGTTGTACATGTTGTCTCTTCTGTCACCCCCCTCTCTTAAGTTTTATGTGAAGCCCCCCTACAGCACTGCACCGGCAATAGGAAAAAAATGCTATGATGTGGTCAGTGCTGGCTGTATTTATTTTAGCTCACCGTTCCATTGTTATAGTGCTTTTTTGAATAACTTTTAACCATACTGCACAGCAGTCACTCTGCTCCACAGCAGACTAAGACATTAGCAAAGCCAATAGCTCTCACACAGGCAAGACCTATTGGCTTTGCCAGGGCTTGTTTTGTACCACTTTCAAGTAATGGAGACTCTCACTGGGGTACTGGCACCTGTTGATGTTGTACGGGCATTACCTCTACCATGCAACTACACAACTCAGAGGGATATCTCTGAGAACACATAATGCCATGTTCAGATAAAAATAGAATTGAAGGTTACAGTAAATTTTGAAATTTGCTAGCTATGATATCACATCTGAAAGTCCCTGGAGTTATAATATACGAGGCACGTGGTGCCTCACCACAAAAACATAATGATGTTACTCAATAGGATACCAAAATCTTTAAGCCCCGAACTTTTGTGTGCAGCTTACACATTCTCTTCCTACTGAGCTGCGTTCTATATATCTATCATTCAAACTGTTCTCTAAGAACTCATCATACAGGACATGCCTTTGTTTACTTAATCCCATCCTATATTCAGTCCTCGTATATATGAGAAATGTATGTTTAGTAATTTTTTTGCTCAGCATCCTTCATCCGTATACTCAATCATATTGTCTAAAAAGTGCTAATGTCTTAAGCACCACAACACTTTTGCATGTAAAGACAATATTTAGCATTTTATAGAAAGCCTATAAGTTCGGTTCAATTCCTTGTATGTTGAGGAAATAATTACAATTGTAACATTCATCTAGCAAGTTCAATTAGAAGCTACAATATGTTAAATTAAAGAATCTCCGATGCTGAATTTTCCAGAAAATATATAAAATAAATTACTCACAGTGCCAGTCACGGAAGATTATTATAACAGATCAACACATAAAATACAAATTTTAAATTGACAGTGTAATGAGATGCAATCTGTTTCTAAGATTTTTATGAGTTGTTAGTTTCTTCATGGTTTACATGGTTTAAATGTGTAAGATCTAAGAATATTATGCCCAACCATAAAATATATCTTACATGCAGCTTGAACTGTAATACGTTTATGATTTTAAAAACATTTATTCATAGTTTTCGTAAGCTGTCGTTCAACCATGACCGAAATAATAGCAGATGGACCGCTCTACATGCCAGCAATACAAATACAGTTTGTCATTTCCAACGTCCCTACAACTCAAATATGGGTAGCCACATTAATCTTAAACATTAATACCTGTTCCTTAACTTTGAATTCAGACTGCTTATCAAGTAAATTTGATGATGCAAAAGCCTACACCATAAGTGAAGAAGTACAATAAAATTATATAATTATCACGGCAGAAGAAACTGACACAATATTATGGCAAACAATATCGTTGACAAAAATGTGTAAAAAATATAATTTACCATAATATTGTGATCCTATACTTAAAATGATAAGTAAAAAAATATCGAAAAAAATACTGTTGAAAAATATTGTTAAAAATAGACAAAATATAAATTTCTTGACATAGACTTTTAAGTAGTACATTTTGAATATTTTATTATAGCTTATTAATACCATGTAAATTAAATATATTCCACTAATATTTGTTACTATATAGATAAGTATATACTTATATAAACACACAAAGACATATGTACCTGTTTATATTTAGCCAACATTAGTAAAACTATTGGAGTCTAAGAATATTAAGTAAACTAGTCCCTCTCGAGTTTATGCAATGTTAGGGCAAGTGTTGGGTTTTGGGTGGTACACTTTTCTATTCCCAATCCAGTCTGTTTAACAATATGGAAAGCACTGGATTTTGCAGGGGTGAAATCTATTATTCTCACTCCAAAGATCACAGCAGTTTGGAAAGTGTTGGACTTTGAAGGGGTAGAATTTACTATTCCCACTCCAGTTTGTGCAACAGAAGGGTTACTTTGGATTTCGAAGGGGCGAAATGTAAAATTCTCACTCCAGTCAGTGCAACAGTAGGGAAAGTGATGGACTTTCCACTCCAAAAAGCACAACAATATTGAAAGTGTTTCATTTTGGAAGGGTGAGGTTTACTACTCTCTCTCCAGTCAGCAGAACAGTAGGGTAAGTGTCAAATTGCAAAGAGGTTACTTTTACTACTCCTACTGGGTTCTAAACAAGAGTAGGGAAAGGAATTCACTTTGAACACATTACGTACATAAGTAACAACATGAATGCAGTAAACTATTAAACTCTTGAAATAAAAATTATTATTGTACATATGTGTGTGTGTGTGTGTGTGTATATATATATATATATATATATATATATATGTAAATATTACATAACCTACATAATAAATATCAATTATATAATTACATAACATGTATTTTATAATTCATAATTTTTAATACCTAATTAGGTTCCACCCTATCCCCTGTAAACTGAACCACCCACTACAACTCTATAAAATACTATAAAATATAATACAAATTCTAAATCCTTCAAAATTAAAAGCTATAGAAAACAAAGAAATACCTTTATATAAACAGTAGTACAAAAAATGTGTATATTAACTAAAACAATATGAAAAAAACATTTATATTGTTTAAAACAATATCAGTTATCTAAGAACAATATTCTTGTCAATAATAGTTTTTGCATCAAAATATTTTTTGTAGCACTGAATTTATTTTCTGCCATTTATGCCCCTCGATAATTTTTTATTGGTATTTTGTACAAACACCAATATTGTTTTGTTTTTTAAGCTCCAAAGTAAAGATTGTAATGTATTATCTATCTATCTATCTATCTATCTATCTATCTATCTATCTATCTATCTATCTATCTATCTATCTATCTATCTATCTATCTATCTATCTATCTATCTATCTATCTATCTATCTATTTATCTGTCATACTATTTGAAAACAAAAAAACACTGAAATTAACCAGTTATACATAACTGACCTAAGTATACCTTGATTCACCATGGATGCACGTTATCACTGATGTCATATGTGAGGTCATAAGGAGTGCATGACAGAGTACTTAGGACTGTTACGTATAACTGGTGTACTTCCGTGTTTTTTAGGTTTAAAATGCTAGTTCTTTTACTTATAGAAGTCCTACATATAACCCCACTTCAACCATTGTTTTTCAGTGAGTATCTTTGATTTCTTTAAAATAAACAATTTTCTTCATATGATATATCTGTTGCCAACCCTGTGCAGGTGGACAAGGTATCACAGATCCATACCCCATATTAGCCTTTTTTTTACGTGTCCTGTTGGTGTACAAGGTGGCCACCCTCACTCCCACATAGTCCCACGAGACTGTGACAACTCCTCCAATTCTCTGTTTTTACATTTGGTCGACCATATTTGAGGGAGCACTTTGGAATTCTCCTACTGAATAGAAATATCTCAGAACAACTACCTCTCTTTTCATTCATGATGTTCATTACATGATTACAAAACTGTGAGTTGCATAATTAGTTAGCATGGAGGAGTCTCAGTTGTTATCAGAATTATCCAGACAAATCACTCCACCAACTAGAAACGGCTATTAACCACCACCCACAGAATCCAGAAAGAGCGTTCAATCCATCAATCCTTTCAATGCCTGTTCCGGGTGAGGTTTCCCATATTAGGTCAAATATATCCAAAGTGCTCCCTGGAATATGGTCAAGCCTATCCTGGTTTTTAGAGACCAGTATGAGAGTCAGTGATGAAGCATGACACCATTAGGGTGTGTGAGGAATGAGAAAACAAATAAGAAACTATGTGGATGTGATGCGGTCAACACTCATACCTTGTACAATAGGATGTCTTTTGGTGGGACATGTTTAGACAGGAGGACGTATCCTTCTTTTTCCTCTCACTACTTTCTTCGCATCAGATTGACCTGCTGGTCCTAAAATGCTATAATTTGTTGTGGATATTCCTACCCTGTCCCTTTTTTTGTTTGATAATATTTTCGGGACTTGCAGACCGACTCCCAAAGTCCCTGTAATGGTAGCTGCAACATTTCTCTTCTTGGTGGTGGGATGGGATAATTATATTTGTTTATTAAAGTTTTATTAGATATTAGATAGCACTGGCTTGACGCATAGGTATCAGAGTGCTTTACATGCACACTGTAAACACAGAAGGAAATTGCATTACATAGTAGGAAGGCAGTAAGGAATGAAAATAGAGATTAGAAAATACAACATGAAAAATAGGTAAACAGTGCAGGGAAAACAAACAAAGGTGGTTAACACGGTCCGGTTACCAACTATCCTTGAATGTCACGAGAGGGAGGAGTCAATTTGGTTATTGAAGTCTAAGTTAGTTGACGTTGGTCAGGAAAGTATTTGTTAAGGAGATGGAGTTTCAGGTCCCTTTTGAAACAGGAGAAGGAGGGGTTGCATCTGAGGACTCTAGGGAGAGCGTTCCACATCCTGTGAGCATTGCCAGAAAACAATCGGTATTGAGTGGTTTTCTTTTTCGGTTTCGGAGGGATAAGAAGGAGTGAGTTGGAGCTTCTCACCATTCTGGATTGACCTGCTCTTACCAGGTTGTTGTTCAAGTAGGTTGTGTGTGATGCAGGCCATGCATATGTCATGTTGTCCAGTCCAGGCACCAATGCCTCAGCACTATCCCACACTGTGTGCAGGTCAAACTGTAGCCACCTAGGTACTCTACACGTAGAATCAATAACAACTGCACAGTGGTGTGTTAAGCACAAATGTTTGCATAGGGCAGCATTGACAGCCTCACAGTGGGGCTATATTAATACATATAGGGCCAGATGTAGGTCGGTCGGTAACGGCCTAAAATCGGTATTTTCGGCCGTTACCGACCGGTATTGAAGAATTGGTATGTAGGGGCTTATTTTTACAGAATCGGTAAATGGGTGTGGGGATGAATGCAGCCTACGTATACTCGTGAAGCATGGGCCATAGGTAAAGTCAAAAGGGACAGGATGTAAATGCATAATATTAGCTGTGCCAACATGCATCCCTTCACAAATGCATGAAAAGGTCTTATACAGTGGAGTAAGTATCATTCCTGTCCACACATTCCTGTGCTGTTGCAAACAGTTCAGCTGTGCACCAATGCAGCCATACTTGCTCCCTGGCTCAAAGTTGCTGCTTGCCAGTCTTCATTATTGCCAGTGCAGGGAAAAACACAAGGTGGGGGGCAAACTCATTCTGAGTATGGTGCTGTCCTGTGTATGTGAAATGATGCTGAGTTCTATAGAAAATTGCCTGATGCACCATGTTTTGTTAACAATTTGTGAAAAGGTCCCGTGGTAGGTATACCTCACCATCCCAAAAAAACTCTATCTTTTGGGGTGCTGCATGACACTTATCACCCTGTAACAGTTTGCAATATCAGCCTGTTGAAGGGAGCAACACATGATATAAATGGTGTATTTACAAGATAATCCACTTATCATGGTCCCATCACTGTAATGCAGGAAATCAGTTGATATAAATGGTGTAGTTACAGGATAATCCACTTATTATCATGGTCCCATCACTGTAATGCAGTAAGTCAGTTGTCAGGACCTTTTCCTGAAGGGCCAGAAGGGTTAATGTGCACATACAAGTGTGTGGAAGAAATCTATGAGATGTCTGATACCCTGTAGATGACCAACTCTGATAACATAAAATAACATAACATAGGAAGGTGCGTCAGTGAATCCTTTCTCACTACTAGGATAGGCCTCATTCACTCAGTGTTTGCATGCATTGGCAATGATCATAATAGAGAACTCCTGACGTAACATTATGAGCAGTGTTACCTGCCACTCACATCATAGTGTAACAGGTGTCCCATGTATTACAGGAGAATGGAAAGTGTCAAGTCATGAACTTTTTGTTTCAAATGCTTAAAAACATGTCAACATCTAACAGACAGCAACAATAGTATTTACCCTTTCACTGCAAAGGATGAACCCTTCCCACCTGGTCAGCACACTTAGCCATGGACATCACTGATGATGGTGATGATGAGGAAAACCTACCAACCATCGACCACAACACACCCTGAAAACCCCTGGACTCCACTGGAATATCATCTCTGAATCGGGGGAGGGTCAGCAGCATTGTGGGGTCTCCACATACCCCCACAAACAACCAACAGGCAGCACCTACCACTACAGCCATTCTCCTGGACTGCAAGGACCCACAGTTCACATTCTAGCAGTCTGCAGTAGAAGTCCATTGGGAGTTGGCAGATCAGGTGTGGGCGGGGATGGAGACCCTGGCAGCCACAGAAGAAGGGGTTGGTGGGTGCTTCAGTCCTAATAGCTGCCTATGCTGCCATTAGAGGCACCTACTCTTCACTCCGTGGCTTCCAGCATTCCCTGGCTGACATCGCTAGTCTCATGAGGCAGAGGCATCAACAACTGCCCTGACCAAATGGCACCAGCAAACTGGCCAAAGAGCGGGGGGCAATCCAAAATATCTTGGAGAACATGGAGTGGAAGCAGGACTCTCACATGCTGCTATGGCTACCTACTACTGTGACGTTGCTGCTGTGTTGCAAAATCAGCAGATCCTCCTTGCTGCAGTGGTGCCTGATGTGTTGGCACAGATGAATGCTGCTGCAGCCACAGCATCCATATCTTCCTCTTCTGATGTGGTATGTGTGTCTCCCTCACCTGCTGCTTGTACAACACCACCCTCACTGAGACACCGCACACATCAGAGCAGGAAGATGTGGATGGTACACCTTTTCAAAGTAAAATTATGTGGGAGCATTCATCTGTGTCAAATGCCCAGTTTATGTTTAGCCCTGTTTTCACCACCATGCTTGGGATTATCTGCTATCGCTGTCCTCAGCTTGAATTTGGCCTGTTCACCTTGGACATTTGTGGACTGCCAATGTGCCCTATCCTTCCCAGTGACACTGCGGCAATCCTCCCGACTGATAATTTCCAATTCCTCAACAAGTCCCATCCTTTAGGGTTGTCATCCTGCGATCTCCCTCCTTGTGACCTAATGATATTTGCACCTGTAAATAAATGCACCTTTGATTGCTAGATGTATGTTGCTTGTCACCATAAGTCAAGACAAGTGTGACCAATGGATAATATGTATAGCCACTACATCAAATACTGAGAGAAGTAATATAATTGTGTCTGCAAACTCTGGGAAATGTATATAAAGTGAGAGTATAAATAATATTGGAAGCACCTATTGTGTTATTTGCATTGAGTGCATAGTCAAGGTGGCCTTGCAACTGGTAACATGCAGTCAATGTGAAGGGTATTATCATTCAATCTACGAGGCATGTCTATCCCTGGTAACTAGTGAAAAATACACCATTGGAGGTCAAGTACACGTAGCAAGGAAACACATACGTTTACAAGGCAAGTCATAACAACGACTTGCTGTAGGGGGCGCTGGAATTTGGAATAGTATAATTTATTATTCCAACTCCAGTGTGTGCAACGGAAGGTAAGGTGTTGGATTGAAAATTCAACAATCCAACACCTTCTGCCCCCCTTCAGCATGTCGTTGTAACGACTTGTGTTGTAACGGCATGCAATGTAACAACGTGTGGTAAGGACTTGCATTGTTAGCACTACCCTAACTTAGCTTATCTTAACCTAAACACTGAAAATGACATTTCAACATCCCACCCCACTTAAGGCACTTCTGTAGACAGTACAAATATAACTATACCTAATCATATACTATGTAAACATTTAACCTGAACAAATATACATTTTTTTGTAGTTTCCATATTTTTGTACATGAAACACACATCAACCCGACACCAACCTACCAACCCAAAGTAACCCTATATCAATCATAAAAAACACACTTATGAAACCCCTATGTACACTAGCTTAACTCTGTACTAAACCTACGCTAACCTAAACTATCCTATCCTCTACATTAACAACAAGGGAACCTCTTCAACAGGTGGAAATCACTGGATGGGACATGGTGTACACTATCATTTGCCCTGCTTTTTTAATGTGCTGTAGGAGGGGCAGGGACAGGGACTGGTCCATGTTAGGGAAAATAAAATAATTAATAATACCACTTACCTTGTGCTTGCCACATCAGCAAGTTGGCATTGCAGGGAGCGCAAGATAAGTGTTTTTCTCTTCTTTTAAATTTTATTTTCTCTATTCCGTCATCTGTTGACTCACCCCACCCCACCCCACCGTCTTATCTGCACACACCACAACTATGGTCCTGCTTTGACAGGTCTTGAGCTTGTCACACTAGATCACCTGGTTTTATGGATTCCCCTTGGGAACACAGGCCACTGGCCCTTTACCTTTAAGGCAAAAAATGTATGTCTCATGACCCGGTATGATCTGGCAACCCATTGTAAGTGCTGGTAGTGAACCTTCCTCTTTCGGAAATTCAGCATTTGCTCTGGTGTCATGTTGGCTGTGGAAACAGTTAACATCAAATCTCAGTCATAGACTGACTCAGTACACATAACAGCATAAGGAATGTTTACAGTAAGAATTACAGCTATGTCACTTGCCCCAAAAGCCAATAAACAACTTGCAGCTTTGATTGACAACACATACACCTATATCAACCATATCAGATGTATTTGGGTCTATGAGATTTATTTATTTATTTTATTTATTTATAGAGTTTTGTATAGCGCGGACAAGACCCGTGGATATCAGAGCGCTTCACAAGGAAAGAAATACACATATCGACATTCAAATAGCATTGATAATAACAAATTGATCTGAGGTAGCAGGTACTATACTCAACGCTGTGATTAGATATGAGTGTTCCTATTATCTGTGCAATTAGCAGTAGGTGCTTAACATGGAAAGAAAAGACATATAGACATTATATTAACATTAATAGTAACAAAATAGATATGAGGTAGAAGGCAGTGTATTGTAGGGATGTGATTAGATATATATACCCCTATTAGATGCCCAATTAGCAATAGATGACGAGCAGGCTGAGCTCAGGTCAGAAATATCGCATCTAGCTCGGTGGGGTAGGGTTATAAGGCATTCAAGTGCATCGCAAGGATGAAATGGGTAGATAAATACAATGAGGTAGCAGTTATAATGTTTGACTGTGAGATATAGTTATAGGTGTCTAGCCTCAGCTTGAACACGGCAACAGTCATGTTTCATGACGAGGAGCGGCCTCCATTCTTGTAGGTGACCGTCTCAGTCCTCTTAATTTTTCTATGTCGGGTATTTACTCATCATGTGGCTCTTCAGTTCCCGTTTGAATGTCATGGTATTTTGAATCATCCTGATGTTTGGAGGGAGGGAGTTCCATATTCTGGGGGCCGCTCCGGAGAATGCTCGGTTGTAGGTCTTTTTCTTGTGGAAAAAGGCTGGTCGTAGTAGTAGTTCTTTTGCGCTTCTGGTTAATCTGTTACCCCCTGAAAGCTTAAGTTTCTTAGCCAGGTATCTAGGCGTGTTGTGGTGGACCGCTTTGTGTGTAATGCAGGCCATCTTCATTTGGATTCTGGCCTCGTAAGGTAGCCAGTTTAGTGCTTTCAGGTGCGGGGAAATGTGATCGAATTTTCTCGTTCCCGTAATGAGTCTAGTCGCTGCGTTGAGGCAGGCTTTTAGTGGTGCTGTGGCTGTTTTCGGGAGACCCGCTAATGTGGTGCAGCCGTATTCGATCCTCGAGATGACAAGTGATTGGATAGCCAGTTTTAGATCCGACTCTGAGATAAAGGGTTTCACTTTCCTTAAGTAATTCAAATGGAAGCGGGCGCTCTTGGCCATTGCGTTAATATGATCTTTCATGTCGAGGTTTTCGTCTAGTATAATTCCAAGTGATTTGACTGAATTAACTAGGGTCGGGGTACAATTTAGCGCCGTCACCAGTTTGGTCCATTCTTTAACTTCAGATTGGCTCTTTGTCGGTGAAATTAGCAAGAATTCTGTTTTCTGGGAATTTAGTTTGAGATGGTTTATTGTTAACCATCGCAAAGCTCTCTTTAGTGTTCTGTTCATTAGGTCGATGTCCTCAAGGGAGGCTATTTTTATGTATAGTTGCGTGTCGTCTGCATACATATGATAGGATACCTGTGATTCTTGAAGGATCTCCGTGAGAGGTTCAACATATAAGTTGAATAGATCTGGGGAGAGCGTTGATCCTTGTGGAACTCCGATTGCATTGGGGCTCGGGGCGGAGATTGCTTGGTTAACCAGGTATCGTTGAGTCCTGTTCTGTAGGAAAGAATTGAACCATTTCAGCACGTTCCCTGACATACCCATCCTGTCTTGTAGTCTGGTCATTAGCAATTCATGCTTTACCGTGTCAAAAGCTGATGACAGGTCTAGGAGGATCAATAAGCATGTTTGATTTCGGTCTAGGGCTTGTAGGGCGTCATCAACAATATGCAGGATCGCAGTTTCAGTGCTGTGACCCGTTCTGAATCCTGATTGGCAATCGCGAAGTAGCGAAAATTTAGCGATGTGTTGACTTAGTTGGCCCTGCACGCACTTCTCAATGAGTTTGGCCAGTAGAGGGATGTTGGTCACTGGTCGGTAGTTGTTCGGGTCAGTTGCGTCAGCCGTCGGTTTTTTGAGGATGGGCATTATCTGCCCTGTTTTTAGGCAGTCCGGGAGGGTCCCTTGTGTAAGTGAGGCATTTATTATGTCGGTCCATATCGGAACTAGAGTGTGGCTGATTTCTCCTACACATTTTCCCGGTAGAGGGTCTTGGTAGTGGTTGTTTGGCTTAAGTACCGCCAGTGTTTTGGCGATTTTTCCCTGGTCGTATAATTCAAATGTGTCCAAAAAAGGAGGCAGGCAAATACAGAATGATTCACCACCTCTCTTATCCCAAAGGTAACTCAGTAAATGACTGGCTAAGCCAGGATGTTTGCACGGTCTCCTATGCAACATTTGATGAAGCCATCGAGTTAGACAGGCAGGCGGGGAAGGGAGCCCTTATGGCAAAAGCTTATATTGAGGCAGCTTTTAGGCTGTTACCAGTGCATCCAGACAGCTTTCATTTGCTGGGGTTCCAGTTCAAGGATAGGTTGTATTATGACATGTGTATGCCCATGGGTTGTTCGGTTTCCTGCGCTTACTTTGAGGCATTTAGTTCCTTTTTAGAGTGGGCCACGAACAAAGTCCAGCCAGTGGGTGGCAAGCTCCATTATCTGGATGACTTTTTGTTTGTAGGTGAGGCCGACTCACCCGAATGTGCTCAGGCGTTGGAGGCCTTCAAGGTCGTATCACAGGGCTTGGGAGTTCCATTAGCAGAAGAAAAAACTGAAGGCCCCACAACTAAGTTAACATTCTTGGGGATAGAGTTGGACTCGGAAGAAGGGGAGTCACGCCTCCCAGTGGGGAAAGTACAGGACTTTGCAGAGATGTATTTGGGTCTATCAGCAAAGGTAACCTTGTATAGACTGTGTTCTACCAACACCATAGGCAGATGTTATGATGACCATCTCCATATAGGAGGCATTTTACACAGGGCTCTCACCACCAGAACGTCACATGTTTTGATGTTCTGGTGGCTTTAACCCCTTTGCCTTATTTACAAGGTGGCGTTAAGCCACTTAATGTGGTTTAACGCTGCCTTGTAAATAATGCCCCTATTCATACAGCACTTAGAGTTAAAGGGGTAGGCAATGGGTGTTGTAGGAGACGTTCTGCCGCAACACCCATTGTTTTTTGACGATGCCCCCTATTTACAAGTCTGGCATAAATATGGGTCAGCACCAACAATAAGACGAGGGAAAGTCTGGTCTTATACTGGCACAATGAGAAGAAATTATTAATTTCTCCTCAATTTTACTGTTTCTATGTTATACAGCATACACAGAAAGAGCAAATCCCCAGTAGTGATTGTTCATGTGGAGAAAGGTGTCCCTCCCTGCACATATATAATCATCCCTTGCAATGCAGGCACCCTTGCACTATGGTGCACTATTGCACCAGTGCTAGGGGAAGAGAGGGAGGTTTTTGTACATACCATGCATCCCTGTGCTTTCAGAATGTCAGAGCACAGTCTTACCAATTCTGGTGCAACACACTTACCATGTCTGTGAATTTGTATACTTTGGGCATCCTCCAATGGTCGTCATGCCACATGCTTATTACAGCATCAGATGTGCATGTCTTGACAGCACATTACTTGAGTTACAATATCTTAGACTACATGGGACAAAGAGCCATTTCTGGATGCATGTCTCCCTTAACAGATAGCCTTGTAGGCATGAAATATAATAATCAATGCAGGAAATGCACACCACCTCAGACAATGGCATGTAAACAACTCCATTTTTGACATGATGGCACACTACAGTGGACCATACCAACCCTGTTTACATGTAGACAAGTTTTCAACATGCACAGATGACATACATACTGTGGCAATCACACCCTATTCTGGATGACATGTTCTACAATTTTAACATAAATTGACATTGTCAGACAGTTTGAAAAAGGACACACCTCACACACAACTTTCATCTTGTCATTTCAAGCCAGTCAACTTTTAATCATCATTACTAGTCAGGTGATACACATGCAACTCTTGGCCACATCTATCCATTACCTATTCCACCTCTTCAAGAAGTAAATTGGTGAGTAGGTTGTGAAATGAGTAGGGCAATTCCATACACATCTGACATGACACTCACTCCCTGCAACACACTTATTACACAGATAAAAACACTCACCTGTAAAGTTGGGGTTGCCGAAGTTGGCCATTTTGGCATCGGTATAAGGGAGGGGTCCATCTACAAGGTATAACATGTACAGGACATCATCAAACTGTTTTACACATACACAAGATGAAAGTACACCACAGTACATATTGCACACTATTGGCGATATGGTCCATCAAGTTGTGAGTGTTTGGAAAACACGTTTACATACCTAGATTACACACATATTTTAGGATGATTCAGCCATACATACATGAAAAACCATTACACATGCACCTGTTGGCCATTTAGCACACCTTTGTGTAGATAGGCATCTCATCCAACCCACACACATATAGCTGACTTGGATGATGCTGTGCACCTACAGAATTCCCATGCATATGCTGGTATTGGTTTATTGAGGCCCTTTGTATACAAACACTATTAAATAATTAGCCTACATAAGCCAAAAAGCCATCCTTGCTCCCTGGCTCAAAGTTGCTGCTTGCCAGTCTTCATTATTGCCAGTGCAGGGAAAAACACAAGGTGGGGGGCAAACTCATTCTGAGTATGGTGCTGTCCTGTGTATGTGAAATGATGCTGAGTTCTATAGAAAATTGCCTGATGCACCATGTTTTGTTAACAATTTGTGAAAAGGTCCCGTGGTAGGTATACCTCACCATCCCAAAAAAACTCTATCTTTTGGGGTGCTGCATGACACTTATCACCCTGTAACAGTTTGCAATGTCAGCCTGTTGAAGGGAGCAACACATGATATAAATGGTGTATTTACAGGATAATCCACTTATCATGGTCCCATCACTGTAATGCAGGAAATCAGTTGATATAAATGGTGTAGTTACAGGATAATCTACTTATTATCATGGTCCCATCACTGTAATGCAGTAAGTCAGTTGTCAGGACCTTTTCCTGTAGGGTCAGAAGGGTTAATGTGCACATACAAGTGTGTGGAAGAAATCTATGAGATGTCTGATACCTTGTAGATGACCAACTCTGATAACATAAAATAACATAACATAGGAAGGTGCGTCAGTGAATCCTTTCTCACTACTAGGATAGGCCTCATTCACTCAGTGTTTGCATGCATTGGCAATGATCATAATAGAGAACTCCTGACGTAACATTATGAGCAGTGTTACCTGCCACTCACATCATAGTGTAACAGGTGTCCCATGTATTACAGGAGAATGGAAAGTGTCAAGTCATGAACTTTTTGTTTCAAATGCTTAAAAACATGTCAACATCTAACAGACAGCAACAATAGTATTTACCCTTTCACTGCAAAGGATGAACCCTTCCCACCTGGTCAGCACACTTAGCCATGGACATCACTGATGATGGTGATGATGAGGAAAACCTACCAACCATCGACCACAACACACCCTGAAAACCCCTGGACTCCACTGGAATATCATCTCTGAATCGGGGGAGGGTCAGCAGCATTGTGGGGTCTCCACATACCCCCACAAACAACCAACAGGCAGCACCTACCACTACAGCCATTCTCCTGGACTGCAAGGACCCACAGTTCACATTCTAGCAGTCTGCATTAGAAGTCCATTGGGAGTTGGCAGATCAGGTGTGGGCGGGGATGGAGACCCTGGCAGCCACAGAAGAAGGGGTTGGTGGGTGCTTCAGTCCTAATAGCTGCCTATGCTACCATTAGAGGCACCTACTCTTCACTCCGTGGCTTCCAGCATTCCCTGGCTGACATCGCTAGTCTCATGAGGCAGAGGCATCAACAACTGCCCTGACCAAGTGGCACCAGCAAACTGGCCAAAGAGCGGGGGGCAATCCAAAATATCTTGGAGAACATGGAGTGGAAGCAGGACTCTCACATGCTGCTATGGCTGCCTACTACTGTGACGTTGCTGCTGTGTTGCAAAATCAGCAGATCCTCCTTGCTGCAGTGGTGCCTGATGTGTTGGCACAGATGAATGCTGCTGCAGCCACAGCATCCATATCTTCCTCTTCTGATGTGGTATGTGTGTCTCCCTCACCTGCTGCTTGTACAACACCACCCTCACTGAGACACCACACACATCAGAGGAGGAAGATGTGGATGGTACACCTTTTCAAAGTAAAATTATGTGGGAGCATTCATCTGTGTCAAATGCCCAGTTTCTGTTTAGCCCTGTTTTCACCACCATGCTTGGGAATATCTGCTATCGCTGTCCTCAGCTTGAATTTGGCCTGTTCACCTTGGACATTTGTGGACTGCCAATGTGCCCTATCCTTCCCAGTGACACTGCGGCAATCCTCCCGACTGATAATTTCCAATTCCTCAACAAGTCCCATCCTTTAGGGTTGTCATCCTGCGATCTCCCTCCTTGTGACCTAATGATATTTGCACCTGTAAATAAATGCACCTTTGATTGCTAGATGTATGTTGCTTGTCACCATAAGTCAAGACAAGTGTGACCAATGGATAATATGTATAGCCACTACATCAAATACTGAGAGAAGTAATATAATTGTGTCTGCAAACTCTGGGAAATTGATATAAAGTGAGAGTATAAATAATATTGGAAGCACCTATTGTGTTATTTGCATTGAGTGCATAGTCAAGGTGGCCTTGCAACTGGTAACATGCAGTCAATGTGAAGGGTATTATCATTCAATCTACGAGGCATGTCTATCCCTGGTAACTAGTGAAAAATACACCATTGGAGGTCAAGTACACGTAGCAAGGAAACACATGCGTTTACAAGGCAAGTCATTACAACGACTTGCTGTAGGGGGCGCTGGAATTTGGAATAGTATAATTTATTATTCCAACTCCAGTGTGTGCAACGGAAGGTAAGGTGTTGGATTAAAAATTCAACAAATCCAACACCTTCTGCCCCCCTTCAGCATGTCGTTGTAACGACTTGTGTTGTAATGGCATGCAATGTAACAACGAGTGGTAAGGACTTGCATTGTTAGCACTACCCTAACTTAGCTTATCTTAACCTAAACACTTAAAATGACATTTCAACATCCCACCCCACTTAAGGCACTTCTGCAGACAGTATAAATATAACTATACCTAATCATATACTATGTAAACATTTAACCTGAACAAATATACATTTTTTGTAGTTTCCATATTTTTGTACATGAAACACACATCAACCCGACACCAACCTACCAACCCAAAGTAACCCTATATCAATCATAACAAGCACACTTATGAAACCCCTATGTACACTAGCTTAACTCTGTACTAAACCTACGCTAACCTAAACTATCCTATCCTCTACATTAACAACAAGGGAACCTCTTCAACAGGTGGAAATCACTGGATGGGACATGGTGTACACTATCATTTGCCCTGCTTTTTTAATGTGCTGTAGGAGGGGCAGGGACAGGGACTGGTCCATGTTAGGGAAAATAAAATAATTAATAATACCACTTACCTTGTGCTTGCCACATCAGCAAGTTGGCATTGCAGGGAGCGCAAGATAAGTGTTTTTCTCTTCTTTTAAATTTTATTTTCTCTATTCCGTCATCTGTTGACTCACCCCACCCCACCCCATCGTCTTATCTGCACACACCACAACTATGGTCCTGCTTTGACAGGTCTTGAGCTTGTCACACTAGATCACCTGGTTTTATGGATTCCCCTTGGGAACACAGGACACTGGCCCTTTACCTTTTCGGCAAACAATTGATGTCTCATGACCCGGTATGATCTGGCAACCCATTGTAAGTGCTGGTAGTGAACCTTCCTCTTTCGGAAATTCAGCATTTGCTCTGGTGTCATGTTGGCTGTGGAAACAGTTAACATCAAATCTCAGTCATAGACTGACTCAGTACACATAACAGCATAAGGAATGTTTACAGTAAGAATTACAGCTATGTCACTTGCCCCAAAAGCCAATAAACAACTTGCAGCTTTGATTGACAACACACACACCTATATCAACCATATCAGATGTATTTGGGTCTATGAGATGTATTTGGGTCTATCAGCAAAGGTAACCTTGTATAGACTGTGTTCTACCAACACCATAGGCAGATGTTATGATGACCATCTCCATATAGGAGGCATTTTACACAGGGCTCTCACCACCAGAACGTCACATGTTTTGATGTTCTGGTGGCTTTAACCCCTTTGCCTTATTTACAAGGTGGCGTTAAGCCACTTAATGTGGTTTGATGCCGCCTTGTAAATAATGCCCCTATTCATACAGCACTTAGAGTTAAAGGGGTAGGCAATGGGTGTTGTAGGAGACGTTCTGCCGCAACACCCATTGTTTTTTGACGATGCCCCCTATTTACAAGTCTGGCATAAATATGGGTCAGCACCAACAATAAGACGAGGGAAAGTCTGGTCTTATACTGGCACAATGAGAAGAAATTATTAATTTCTCCTCAATTTTACTGTTTCTATGTTATACAGCATACACAGAAAGAGCAAATCCCCAGTAGTGATTGTTCATGTGGAGAAAGGTGTCCCTCCCTGCACATATATAATCATCCCTTGCAATGCAGGCACCCTTGCACTATGGTGCACTATTGCACCAGTGCTAGGGGAAGAGAGGGAGGTTTTTGTACATACCATGCATCCCTGTGCTTTCAGAATGTCAGAGCACAGTCTTACCAATTCTGGTGCAACACACTTACCATGTCTGTGAATTTGTATACTTTGGGCATCCTCCAATGGTCGTCATGCCACATGCTTATTACAGCATCAGATGTGCATGTCTTGACAGCACATTACTTGAGTTACAATATCTTAGACTACATGGGACAAAGAGCCATTTCTGGATGCATGTCTCCCTTAACAGATAGCCTTGTAGGCATGAAATATAATAATCAATGCAGGAAATGCACACCACCTCAGACAATGGCATGTAAACAACTCCATTTTTGACATGATGGCACACTACAGTGGACCATACCAACCCTGTTTACATGTAGATAAGTTTTCAACATGCACAGATGACATACATACTGTG
Organism: Lissotriton helveticus; assembly: GCF_964261635.1. Lineage (NCBI taxonomy): Eukaryota > Metazoa > Chordata > Amphibia > Caudata > Salamandridae > Lissotriton > Lissotriton helveticus. Next base: position 1,704,253,776 of record NC_136063.1, on the reverse strand, counting down.
GCAATCACACCCTATTCTGGATGACATGTTCTACAATTTTAACATAAATTGACATTGTCAGACAGTTTGAAAAAGGACACACCTCACACACAACTTTCATCTTGTCATTTCAAGCCAGTCAACTTTTAATCATCAATACTATTCAGGTGATACACATGCAACTCTTGGCCACATCTATCCATTACCTATTCCACCTCTTCAAGAAGTAAATTGGTGAGTAGGTTGTGAAATGAGTAGGGCAATTCCATACACATCTGACATGACACTCACTCCCTGCAACACACTTATTACACAGATAAAAACACTCACCTGTAAAGTTGGGGTTGCCGAAGTTGGCCATTTTGGCATCGGTATAAGGGAGGGGTCCATCTACAAGGTATAACATGTACAGGACATCATCAAACTGTTTTACACATACACAAGATGAAAGTACACCACAGTACATATTGCACACTATTGGCGTTATGGTCCATCAAGTTGTGAGTGTTTGGAAAACACGTTTACATACCTAGATTACACACATATTTTAGGATGATTCAGCCATACATACATGAAAAACCATTACACATGCACCTGTTGGCCATTTAGCACACCTTTGTGTAGATAGGCATCTCATCCAACCCACACACATATAGCTGACTTGGATGATGCTGTGCACCTACAGAATTCCCATGCATATGCTGGTATTGGTTTATTGAGGCCCTTTGTATACAAACACTATTAAATAATTAGCCTACATAAGCCAAAAAGCCATCCTTGCTCCCTGGCTCAAAGTTGCTGCTTGCCAGTCTTCATTATTGCCAGTGCAGGGAAAAACACAAGGTGGGGGGCAAACTCATTCTGAGTATGGTGCTGTCCTGTGTATGTGAAATGATGCTGAGTTCGATAGAAAATTGCCTGATGCACCATGTTTTGTTAACAATTTGTGAAAAGGTCCCGTGGTAGGTATACCTCACCATCCCAAAAAAACTCTATCTTTTGGGGTGCTGCATGACACTTACCACCCTGTAACAGTTTGCAATGTCAGCCTGTTGAAGGGAGCAACACATGATATAAATGGTGTATTTACAGGATAATCCACTTATCATGGTCCCATCACTGTAATGCAGGAAATCAGTTGATATAAATGGTGTAGTTACAGGATAATCCACTTATTATCATGGTCCCATCACTGTAATGCAGTAAGTCAGTTGTCAGGACCTTTTCCTGAAGGGTCAGAAGGGTTAATGTGCACATACAAGTGTGTGGAAGAAATCTATGAGATGTCTGATACCCTGTAGATGACCAACTCTGATAACATAAAATAACATAACATAGCAAGGTGCGTCAGTGAATCCTTTCTCACTACTAGGATAGGCCTCATTCACTCAGTGTTTGCATGCATTGGCAATGATCATAATAGAGAACTCCTGACGTAACATTATGAGCAGTGTTACCTGCCACTCACATCATAGTGTAACAGGTGTCCCATGTATTACAGGAGAATGGAAAGTGTCAAGTCATGAACTTTTTGTTTCAAATGCTTAAAAACATGTCAACATCTAACAGACAGCAACAATAGTATTTACCCTTTCACTGCAAAGTATGAACCCTTCCCACCTGGTCAGCACACTTAGCCATGGACATCACTGATGATGGTGATGATGAGGAAAACCTACCAACCATCGACCACAACACACCCTGAAAACCCCTGGACTCCACTGGAATATCATCTCTGAATCGGGGGAGGGTCAGCAGCATTGTGGGGTCTCCACATACCCCCACAAACAACCAACAGGCAGCACCTACCACTACAGCCATTCTCCTGGACTGCAAGGACCCACAGTTCACATTCTAGCAGTCTGCAGTAGAAGTCCATTGGGAGTTGGCAGATCAGGTGTGGGCGGGGATGGAGACCCTGGCAGCCACAGAAGAAGGGGTTGGTGGGTGCTTCAGTCCTAATAGCTGCCTATGCTACCATTAGAGGCACCTACTCTTCACTCCGTGGCTTCCAGCATTCCCTGGCTGACATCGCTAGTCTCATGAGGCAGAGGCATCAACAACTGCCCTGACCAAGTGGCACCAGCAAACTGGCCAAAGAGCGGGGGGCAATCCAAAATATCTTGGAGAACATGGAGTGGAAGCAGGACTCTCACATGCTGCTATGGCTGCCTACTACTGTGACGTTGCTGCTGTGTTGCAAAATCAGCAGATCCTACTTGCTGCAGTGGTGCCTGATGTGTTGGCACAGATGAATGCTGCTGCAGCCACAGCATCCATATCTTCCTCTTCTGATGTGGTATGTGTGTCTCCCTCACCTGCTGCTTGTACAACACCACCCTCACTGAGACACCGCACACATCAGAGGAGGAAGATGTGGATGGTACACCTTTTCAAAGTAAAATTATGTGGGAGCATTCATCTGTGTCAAATGCCCAGTTTCTGTTTAGCCCTGTTTTCACCACCATGCTTGGGAATATCTGCTATCGCTGTCCTCAGCTTGAATTTGGCCTGTTCACCTTGGACATTTGTGGACTGCCAATGTGCCCTATCCTTCCCAGTGACACTGCGGCAATCCTCCCGACTGATAATTTCCAATTCCTCAACAAGTCCCATCCTTTAGGGTTGTCATCCTGCGATCTCCCTCCTTGTGACCTAATGATATTTGCACCTGTAAATAAATGCACCTTTGATTGCTAGATGTATGTTGCTTGTCACCATAAGTCAAGACAAGTGTGACCAATGGATAATATGTATAGCCACTACATCAAATACTGAGAGAAGTAATATAATTGTGTCTGCAAACTCTGGGAAATTGATATAAAGTGAGAGTATAAATAATATTGGAAGCACCTATTGTGTTATTTGCATTGAGTGCATAGTCAAGGTGGCCTTGCAACTGGTAACATGCAGTCAATGTGAAGGGTATTATCATTCAATCTACGAGGCATGTCTATCCCTGGTAATTAGTGAAAAATACACCATTGGAGGTCAAGTACACGTAGCAAGGAAACACATGCGTTTACAAGGCAAGTCATTACAACGACTTGCTGTAGGGGGCGCTGGAATTTGGAATAGTATAATTTATTATTCCAACTCCAGTGTGTGCAACGGAAGGTAAGGTGTTGGATTGAAAATTCAACAAACCCAACACCTTCTGCCCCCCTTCAGCATGTCGTTGTAACGACTTGTGTTGTAATGGCATGCAATGTAACAACGAGTGGTAAGGACTTGCATTGTTAGCACTACCCTAACTTAGCTTATCTTAACCTAAACACTTAAAATGACATTTCAACATCCCACCCCACTTAAGGCACTTCTGCAGACAGTATAAATATAACTATACCTAATCATATACTATGTAAACATTTAACCTGAACAAATATACATTTTTTGTAGTTTCCATATTTTTGTACATGAAACACACATCAACCCGACACCAACCTACCAACCCAAAGTAACCCTATATCAATCATAACAAGCACACTTATGAAACCCCTATGTACACTAGCTTAACTCTGTACTAAACCTACGCTAACCTAAACTATCCTATCCTCTACATTAACAACAAGGGAACCTCTTCAACAGGTGGAAATCACTGGATGGGACATGGCGTACACTATCATTTGCCCTGCTTTTTTAATGTGCTGTAGGAGGGGCAGGGACAGGGACTGGTCCATGTTAGGGAAAATAAAATAATTAATAATACCACTTACCTTGTGCTTGCCACATCAGCAAGTTGGCATTGCAGGGAGCGCAAGATAAGTGTTTTTCTCTTCTTTTAAATTTTATTTTCTCTATTCCGTCATCTGTTGACTCACCCCACCCCACCCCATCGTCTTATCTGCACACACCACAACTATGGTCCTGCTTTGACAGGTCTTGAGCTTGTCACACTAGATCACCTGGTTTTATGGATTCCCCTTGGGAACACAGGCCACTGGCCCTTTACCTTTTCGGCAAACAATTGATGTCTCATGACCCGGTATGATCTGGCAACCCATTGTAAGTGCTGGTAGTGAACCTTCCTCTTTCGGAAATTTAGCATTTGCTCTGGTGTCATGTTGGCTGTGGAAACAGTTAACATCAAATCTCAGTCCTAGACTGACTCAGTACACATAACAGCATAAGGAATGTTTACAGTAAGAATTACAGCTATGTCACCTGCCCCAAAAGCCAATAAACAACTTGCAGCTTTGATTGACAACACACACACCTATATCAACCATATCAGATGTATTTGGGTCTATGAGATGTATTTGGGTCCATCAGCAAAGGTAACCTTGTATAGACTGTGTTCTAACAACACCATAGGCAGATGTTATGATGACCATCTCCATATAGGAGGCATTTTACACAGGGCTCTCACCACCAGAACGTCACATGTTTTGATGTTCTGGTGGCTTTAACCCCTTTGCCTTATTTACAAGGTGGCGTTAAGCCACTTAATGTGGTTTAACGCCGCCTTGTAAATAATGCCCCTATTCATACAGCACTTAGAGTTAAAGGGGTAGGCAATGGGTGTTGTAGGAGACGTTCTGCCGCAACACCCATTGTTTTTTGACGATGCCCCCTATTTACAAGTCTGGCATAAATATGGGTCAGCACCAACAATAAGACGAGGGAAAGTCTGGTCTTATACTGGCACAATGAGAAGAAATTATTAATTTCTCCTCAATTTTACTGTTTCTATGTTATACAGCATACACAGAAAGAGCAAATCCCCAGTAATGATTGTTCATGTGGAGAAAGGTGTCCCTCCCTGCACATATATAATCATCCCTTGCAATGCAGGCACCCTTGCACTATGGTGCACTATTGATCCAGTGCTAGGGCAAGAGAGGGAGGTTTTTGTACATACCATGCATCCCTGTGCTTTCAGAATGTCAGAGCACAGTCTTACCAATTCTGGTGCAACACACTTACCATGTCTGTGAATTTGTATACTTTGGGCATCCTCCAATGGTCGTCATGCCACATGCTTATTACAGCATCAGATGTGCATGTCTTGACAGCACATTACTTGAGTTTCAATATCTTAGACTACATGGGACAAAGAGCCATTTCTGGATGCATGTCTCCCTTAACAGATAGCCTTGTAGGCATGAAATATAATAATCAATGCAGGAAATGCACACCACCTCAGACAATGGCATGTAAACAACTCCATTTTTGACATGATAACACACTACAGTGGACCATACCAACCCTGTTTACATGTAGACACGTTTTCAACATGCACAGATGACATACATACTGAGGCAATCACACCCTATTCTGGATGACATGTTCTACAATTTTAACATAAATTGACATTGTCAGACAGTTTGAAAAAGACACACCTCACACACAACTTTCATCTTGTCATTTCAAGCCAGTCAACTTTTAATCATCAATACTAGTCAGGTGATACACATGCAACTCTTGGCCACATCTATCCATTACCTATTCCACCTCTTCAAGAAGTAAATTGGTGAGTAGGTTGTGAAATGAGTAGGGCAAATCCATACACATCTGACATGACACTCACTCCCTGCAACACACTTATTACACAGATAAAAACACTCACCTGTAAAGTTGGGGTTGCCGAAGTTGGCCATTTTGGCATCGGTATAAGGGAGGGGTCCATCTACAAGGTATAACATGTACAGGACATCATCAAACTGTTTTACACATACACAAGATGAAAGTACACCACAGTACATATGCTACACTATTGGCGATATGGTCCATCAAGTTGTGAGTGTTTGGAAAACACGTTTACATACCTAGATTACACACATATTTTAGGATGATTCAGCCATACATACATGAAAAATCATTACACATGCACCTGTTGGCCATTTAGCACACCTTTGTGTAGATAGGCATCTCATCCAACCCACACACATATAGCTGACTTGGATGATGTTGTGCACCTACAGAATTCCCATGCATATGCTGGTATTGGTTTATTGAGGCCCTTTGTATACAAACACTATTAAATAATTAGCCTACATATATTTGTAATCATATGTACTGGTTCACATATCAACTGTAGCCTGCCTATCAGTGCTGTTGAGGGTATGTTATTGTATAACACAATTTCTACACATCCCTAAGGTATGGGAGGGGAGAGGTGTGGCGCTGCGGCCAGGGCGACTGACGCTGGAATCTGGGGACCACGGTTCGATCCCCTGCTCCGGCGGCAGGTTAGCCCAGCACCATGTGACTCTGGGCAATAGCTCGCATAATCTTCCCGACGGCCCCCAGCGCCTAGAGACCCTTACGGGTGATTGTGCGCTTTACAAATGTGGACTTTACTTTTTACAATATTTAACTACTAGGGATTAGTAAAACAGAGTAAGCCATGACAGACATTAAAGTTGCCAGCCAAATAAGAGGTGGTATGCCAAGGATCATAAAAGGCACCTCACTATGTTTCCCCTTCACAACACACTCACTCAGCCACAGGATACTTTGGCACGTTGTAAGATAGTAAATGACAGCTGTGCAAGAGCTTTGCGTGACACTGTTTATGTATAAAATTGGTACTTTAATGCACATTTCAAACTAGAAATGACACATGCCTGTAGCAAAACTACCTCTGGAGCACATGTCGTGTGCCAGCCATTTAATCACATGAATGGATGCAATTGAGAGAGAGTTGCTGAGCATGTTGTAGCGCCTTAATTGGTAAAGCTTTGGTAAACTCAAGGATGTGCCTTATATACAAGAATGTAGCCCACCCCTGTGTTACTCCTAGTGCAGGCCCAAATGTAGCAGCATAGTGCCAGAGCATGCACCTTAGTGCTATTTCGCTAGGGTGCCTGCACTGCAGGGTCAATAGTTCATGTGCTCATAATCAATTTCTGTAGGGAATTAGCTATATATATGTGTGCAGCAGTAAGCAGCACAAGTGAAAATATGAAAATATGAGGGGAATTATTACATTTGTCATGGTATCACATCCTTCAGACCAGGTATTTCCTGATGGATTTTTTGGGCACAGCACCATACCATGTAAAGATGGGGCAGCATCATACAGCATTGGGAGTTGGGGTGGAACACCCCCTGAAATACACATTGCACGCCTATTTCACACAAAGTGCTGTATGAGTAAGGGCCTTATTTAAAAGCTGGCGTAAATCCACGTTAAGTGGCGTAACGCCCCCTTGTAAATAGGGTGAAGGACTAAACGCCACCAGTACATTTAAAAACGTTATGTACTGATGACATTGACTCCTTGTAAATTTGCCCCTAAGTTTCAGTCCATGCATGGCAATGCATGTCAACTACCTGCTTACCAGGAACGCATTTCACTTACCTATGATAATAGTGACAATAGTTATGGTCACACAGTAACACATAAACCACTAGTGCCTAATTGTGTTAATGCATTATAGCCATGGTGTGTCTCAATAATTTATTATGCACAAGACAATTATGTACAAAACATCATTCTGGCCCTTGTTTCATTGTCCCTAACAGTTCAAATGTTACATGAGACACATCCCATTGCAGTAACAATTATGTACTTAAGTGTAGGTTCACTAACTGTAATGCTGACATACTTTAGCAGGTCTGACTCCCCGCCCACAAGATCGTGCCAGCAATGCTTGTGTTTTTTGGTCTCCCGATCCACACCTTGTACCCGCAAGATCTGCTGCCGGATGTTCTCCCATCTGCTGTTCTGAACCTTTACTGGGTATCCCTGGATCACTTATCCACCAGCTCCCAGCATTTGGGGCAGGTAGTGCACCACCAACCACTGAAAAGTGCCCAAATTCCTGGAGTTCATGGGCCTAGAGTGCTGTGGGCCTGGCATTATCTACCCACTTATTAGTAATCTAATCTTTACCCCTAACAACCCCTAAAGCCCCCAAATACAAACTAAACTACTGCAAAAGACAAACACCCAGGTTGTAACAGTACACTTGACAATAAACTACACAAAATGCAAATCCAATTGGACGAAATACACACAACTGGGACAGCAGACACAACACACCAACTCCACAAACTCCAAACTATACTCTCCTGCTCCACACACACCGCCACTCAGAAGCACAGACATAAACTGGGAGTAAATGTGAAAGCAGTAGTGATTTTTGCATAACACTTTTTTACATGTTGTGATCATTGGGTGTGATGTGTGTCTATGATCTGTTATGTGATGCTGCATTATTAAGTGTAACTATTGAAGTGTTTATCTGTGGCAATGGGTCTCAATCTCACAGAAGAGTGACATTTCTTCTCTCCTCCTGCCCACAGGAATGACTTGTCGTACATAAACTTCGGGCAGGAAATGCTTTGCTTACGCATTGTCTATTTGTGCCTAATCATTAAGATTTGTAGCTACTTGAGTGTATTTGCAAAATTGGATGGGCACAGCGGTCCTCTTGTTGCTTTTCTGTCACCGTACATCTATCAGTGTGAAAAAAGTCTGAGTTAACCTGCATCCAAAGTGAAGTGGTGGTATGTGCATTTCTTTGTTATAAAGCAAATCCGTGGGATTCTACATTCAATTCATTACATAATGGTGTGTATTGGCATAACCATCAACCACCATTGCACCATTGTGCACTTGTGCCAGTTTGTTGTCCGGACATAACACTATGTTTTGATTAACAGATTGTGAAACCATTGTAATGGCATCTGTGCTTCTCCCTCTTACAATGTGTCCTACAGATTGCTGGTCAAAATCATATTGGAAATAGGAATGAGGCCTAAACGTATGTATCTTCGTTTGTGGTCCCCTAGGGTGGCACACCACTTGCACAGTGTCACATGGTCCCTATACATTGGATGTGTGTAGTAATGTTGTGGTCTACTTTGTTATTGGCTGGGAAGGGGTACCACATTGTGCACGTTGTACATGTTTTACATTAGAAAAATGAATGATGTACTTTGTAGTGGCATGCCTTTTTTATACTGATTAGGCCTTGCAATGTTATGCAGACATATTTCCTACTACCATGTTGACATGAAATGTGAATGTGCTCCACCATAACATCAAGATAGATGACAGTCCCTCATCCCATTATACTTGTTAATGTGGCCCACACTGGCATAGTAAATGTCAACATGTGGGACTTGTTAACTATATGTTGTACCTTTGCCATTTTATATGTGAAAAGTATATGGAGCCACAGCAACAATGCATGCACAGTGAAATTCAACACAAGACCAATTTGACAATATTTTCCAACATGATTGAGTACCTTGTGGTCTATCACGTGTTTAAGATGTACTTACCAACAAGAAGCCCATTCCCATAGGTCCTATCCTGGAAACGCTGATTGGATCGCACAAGGTCCATGGCATAGTTGAGCTTGCTAAGGTGATTTGGGTCTGTTCCACTTTTATACAAGTGTGCTAGCATCATTTTTAAGACTAGGTATTTTCTAGTGGTAAAAACTGCTGCTAATGGGAACTAGAGGCAGTTTTCAATTTTTAGCAGCGTTCAAGAAAATCCCTGTACACATGGCATTGTCTGTTTTGTGGGTGTTTTACCATGGGAAAGCCTACCTTGCATATCAATTTTAATAAGACCCACTAACCGAACTGGTAGTGTTTGAAATAGGTGCTAGCTGTAAAAAAAATGATGCTGCAGCAGCGCTAATTCCTTGTAAATATTCACCAATGTGTCCTGTTTTATGTTGGTATAATGGCTGCGTATGAGCATATTTCTCATATGTTTACTTCTTCAGATTGTTACATTGGACAAACCTCCTAAATATTTACAAACAAGATCATTCATTTTAGAGCATCTGCCAATGTATTGAGAAAATATTTCCAACCTAATAGGTCTTGTTACCAAAAGTAGTCACAATTCTAATTGTATCAGATTCTTTTTTTGGTGATAGAGCTCTTCCTTTTCTTTTGTATAATAAGTCTTCCCTAGTGATGGTATTAATTCTCTGTATAGATAGCATGTCATCTTTAGCTATTTCAGAATTCTGGTTATTACTACAATTATGGTTCAATGTTGCCATTTCACCATCGTGTATGCTCCAGTTCATGAGTAGGAGGTGGCTGTTGGGGGAGTACGCAATACTGTTCCCTGACATTGGCTTCTAAGGAGGGAAGTAGTAAAAACACCACCTTATACTACTAGTTCACTGTTTACAAATGCAATGCTTCCAATATTGTGGCAGTATAATTAATATTTTAAGCATGCCCCTAGAACCCTCAGGTAAATTGTTTGCCAATGTCTGTATGAGTCTGGGTTATGGATTATCATTTGATGAGGTTATAAAGTTCCTTAGTCCTCTAGTGACTCTGCCGGCATTGTTTCACCTGTTAATTTCTCAATCGTAGATAAGAGGGTTTGTCTTCCAACATCCGGCACAGCTACAATGAAACTGTCAAAATCTGAGGTGAACAGCATATCAGCTGCAGCCTGCCTCTACTGTGCCTTGTCCATTGCCTTTTTTTTTTTTAGCAATGACCACTTGTTACAGGCTATATGCACAAGAGGGGGACAGAGAGCTAATAAGGGTCCTGGGCCCATGCTCCTGAATCATAATCAATACATCTGACAGGTACTGTTCCCAAGGAGGGGAAGAGGAAGAAACACGATTGGCAGAGAATAATTAAGGGGTATCCTTATGGTTATTATCTAGTGCCCTCACACATCCAAATGGATGCCATGCTTCATCATAAGGCCAGCTCCTCATTGAGCTGGTGCTGAAATGCCTTACAACCCCACGATACAGGATTATATCAACTAACACCTTCAGGAAAACCAAAGACTGCAAAAGTCTGCTATTATTTGACAGCCTATAACTAAATGATGTACAAAGTTCCCCAGGGAGTAATGTTAGTATGGCTGAGCAGTCTCTCTCTCTCTCTCAATGGATGTGTGCAAAAGCGTCAGGGAAAAGGGATCCCTTGTCGGAACTAAGGATGCCTCACACAATTCACTAGTCTGATGACTGCTGTCATACTGCCAGATGGTTGTCTTGTCTCATCATCGGCTTCCTGCTCCAACGTCAAGCCGGCGCTGCAATGCCTGACGGGTAGCACAAAGTGCTACACTTTTGTGGAGTTCTTTTGTTCCTGGCCGTTGATTGAGTGCGTGTGAGGGGCCTAAGTAGTGAAGTAGTGAGAGTGAAAAAGTGCGTTTAAAAAAGGTTAGTATAGTCTACTAAGATACCTTTATTCGTGTAGCTAACTACCTTGTTAAAATGGTGAAGGGAGGGGTACCGGGACTCAAAAACTATGGAGATTGGTCTCGTTCGACCCTCGCCTATGGTCTGGTCAACATGTTTCATGCCCTATCGGCAATTCTTCAGGACCTAAGTTGTGCTCATAAACTCATGGTGTGCCCGAGGCGGGCTAGGAAGTGTGTAATATACAACCTGAGGGGTCAGAGACCAAGGCAGGTAGGTGTCCTGCGTAGGAGATCAACCCTGAAAAGAGGAAAATAACCATGTAAATATTCTCCGCCGACGCATACATACTGTACTTATGTAGGTCAATGCTGTATATAAAGAAAGAAAAGGCCCCTAAACCAAAGCGTAGATTATCGCTCAGTGGGGTCATGTGAATGGGCCGTGAGAGAGAGACAGAGATTCTAAACACCTTTCAATGTTTATAAAAAGCCAAATGTATCCACATTAGGTGACTAACCAATATTCTGTTACTCAGCGTATGTCAGATTCAATTGGTTAGTTATGTGAGGAATGAGGAGCCACGTAAGCTCGAAGAACAGGAAGAGGGGGATTTGTAAAAGGTAAAGGTCTTACCCTCAGTCTCTGGTGCCGGTCCCCACAGACTGTTCTTGTGGTTCCTGAGCAGTAAGGTAAATACCTATCAAAAAATAAGAAGAGGGGGGAAAGAAGGGATTAGGAGAAGGATTACCTCCCCCTAGAGACGGGAAAGTGAGGTTGGAGCGGAACCGACCAACAACCCATCTGTGGTCTCGCCCAACCACCCGTCGGCGCCCGTTAGACATACCACTCAGGGCAGGCTGCAGCGGAAGAGGAAACCCCGTGGGTACCAATCGGGCCCCAAAGCCAACCACAGTGCATTCCTAGGAATGAGTCACGGTTCATCCCACTGGCGGTGGTACCTCCAATTGTTGTAGGCGGGCAGGGCAAAAATGGTCGAGGCAATCCCAAAAGTGGCCCCGTGGTGGTCAGGGACCCGAAGGCACCACGTGTGCTGCGCCCACGCCACACACCCGGGTGAGGGCAGTCTCCAAGCACCCCTGAATGGCCGGAGTACAAGACCCAGATGGCCTCGTTCGAAGGTCCGTCTGGCCGACATATGTCTCAGGGCTACAGGGCCTTTACACCGCACCCCCTTACCTTATTAGCGCGGAGTCGTTACCTCTAGGCACCTATACCCACAGACCGGCGTGACTCGGCATGCAGAACAGCTGGCAGTGTTCAGCAATGCCTGCCGCAGTTAAATGCGAGTCCTCGAGGCCGTTGTTTGGGGGCGTACACCAGAGTTGGTTACTAGGCAACGCGGCCAAACAGGTCCGGTGGTGCGGTTGGGGCGGAACAGGGTTGTGACATCCAGACGCCAGCGCGTCGGAATGGCGCGCCATATTGGAAGGGGGTAAATGCTCTAAACGAGCTTCTAATGAGTATGTTATACAGTGTATTAGGGTTTTAAAAATAAATATGTTGCTGTGGTATATTCAATCAATCCGTGAGTCCATAGTTAATGGATATTATGGATGGATCAACCGCAATGGTCATTCAGATGGTGGGAGTGGGGCTTATTGGAAGGGGGATTGTGCTGGGGTTAAGTGTGCTAATAGTCGTGTTACTAAGCGACAGTACCTAAAAGGAAGCACAATGTTTCAAAGAAGGGAGCTGGGGGTGGGATAGCGTCTATTGGTGTATTACATGGGCTCCATCTTGGAATGTAGTAGTATTAGTGAGAACTGTCACTGTAGGGAGACCATGTCATGTAGACTTAGTTCATAGGGATATGGTCTGTACAAAACAAAGAGTTATGCCACAATAGCTGAAGTTATCTGGCTAGCATATTCCAGGGGACGGAGTCATTCAGTCCCTGGGTGTCTAGTTGTAAACGGTGCACCCATCTCTGTTCAATTCTGTATAGGGCTTGTTGACTTATTGAAGGATGCCATTCCAAAACAACCCATTGTATGCTCTCAGCAGTATGGCCTTGTTGTTTGCAATGTTCATATAACCGTGTGTGTGTCTTGATACAGCGGATATTGCTGTTGTGTTCCATAATGCGTACTTTGACCGTGCGCATCGTCATTCCAATATACTTTAACCCGCAAGGGCAGGTCAGCATATAAATGCACTTGCTGCTGTTACAATTCGTGTGTCTATTCAGATGCCATGTGAAGGTGTCAGATAGTGTGACGGATTTTGTTTGTGTAGCTTGAGGACAGACGACACAGTTGCCACACCGGAAATGCCCCACAACTGGGGGCAACTCCCATAGAGTGTTCTGAGGGCGGGTACTCGTCTTCCTTGGTCGGGTGTGAACCAGCGTGTCCTTAAGAGTAGTTGTTCTCTTAAATGCAAAACGAGGACGGGGGATGTCCAAGCCCACCGAGTTCAAGATCCCCCAATGAGTGTTCACTGTTTTTTTGATGAACGGGGAGTTTCTCGTATATGAAGTTACACAGGTGATGATGTCCTCTGTATCCTTTGTGTGTGTTTTTCTAGGAGAGATTCTCTGTTATTATTGAGTGCTCTCTTCACCGATTGTTTCAGTAGTCTTGTCGGGTAACCTCTGTCCTGGAGTTTATGTTGTAGGGTGTTCGCCTCCCGTTGGTAGTCTGTTATCGAGGTGCAATTCCTGCGGAGTCTCAGAAATTGACCAAACGGTAAGTTGTCCCTCAGAGCCCTGGTGTGGTGGCTGTTGTAGAGCAGGAGGCTGTTTCTGTCGGTCTCTTTTTTGTAGAGGGTTGTGGTGATTCCTGTAGGGCCCAGTGCAATTGTCAGATCCAGGAAGGGTATTGAGTGTTCGGAGATGGTCCCCGTGAATTTTGGGAATGGATCCCGGTGGTTAATCCATGTACAAAAGGCATTACAACTGGTACGATCACCTTTCCAAAAGATCAAAATATCGTCAATATAACGACACCATAGGGTGAGGTTCTCGAGGAATGGGTTATGCTCAGGAGAATAGATGAAATATTTCTCGAATGCGGCCATATATATGCATGCCACGCTCGGCGCAAAGGTTGATCCCATTGAGGTCCCACGGATCTGGTGGTATAGCTGTGACTCATATTTGAAGAAATTCTCCGTAAGGGCTATGTTAGCCAATGCCATGACAAAAGAGATCGGGGTGGGAGATGACCATTCTTCCGACCTCAGAGTGGACTCAACTGCCTCTAAGGTTGCCTGTTGGGGGATGTTCGTATATAAGGCTTCCACATCCAAAGTCAATAGGATATCAACGTCCTCTCTGCCATCCACATCGTTGATCAAGCGCAGGACGTCTCTGGTGTCCTGGAGGTAGGAGGGAATTTTCTTCACTACTGGTTGTAGAAAAACATCACAGAATTGGGACATTGGTTCCAGTAGGGACCCTATTCCGGGCACAATAGGTCTTCCGGGAACAGGAGTGACACCTTTATGGATTTTGGGAAGCGTGTAAAAATAGGGTGTTACTGGTTCCGTTGTTATTAGAAAATCAGCTTCCTTCTTAGTTATCCATTCATTCGTCTCGCCCTCGATCACCAAGCTCATGATGGTAGTGGTCAAACGTTTCGTTGGGTCCACGGTGAGGGGTCTGTAGTGGGTGTTGTTGGATAGCTGCTGTCTGCACTCTAGGTCATAGTCATCATAGTCTTGAATGAAAGTGGCTCCCCCCTTATCTGCTTGTTTTATGACGATGGTGTCATCATTGCCCAAGGTGATAGAGGCTTGTTTTTCCGCATTCGTCAAGTTGTGGAACTGCTTTGTATGAGGTTTGGTCTTAAGGCTGGCAAGGACTGCTCGCTCAAATGTCAGGATCTCCGGAGGGACCATCCCATCCGTTGGAGTGAAAGTGGAAGGTTTCCTTAGTCCGGTGTCTTGGCTCGTAGGTTCAGGTTTGCCGTCAAAGAAAGCACGCAATCGTACCTTCCTGAAAAGTTGTCTAATTTCGATCATTTCTTGAAAGCTGTCTGGGATGGGTGTAGGGACACACCCCAGTCCTTTTTCCAGCACGCTCTTTTCAGTTGGGGTCAGAATTTTTGTTGAAAGTTTGACAATTAAACTCTTCTCCCCCTGGTGGTGAAGCTCCTGTTTTCCATCGTGGTCTGCGGTGTCGACTGGTCTGGCCACTGCACCCCTTTCTGTCCACCTCGCTTTCGCCCTCTTCCTCTGCCCCAACCTCTGCCTTGAAAAGGTGGCGGGTTCAAACGGTAAAATTGCGGTGGGCCCTGTGGGAAAAAGGTGTATTGCCATGGAGGTGTCATATGCGGAGGGCCATGGAGCATTGGTCCTTGTTGGTATCCTTGTTGCCAATTGGGGCGATGTGGGAGCCGGTTGTTTCTTGGAGTATATCCTCCACTGGAGTCACTACTCGCGGAACCTCGTCTATTGTTATCGTCCGAGTTGTCATCTGAGGAGTAATTGGTCTTCTTTCCTTTGAAACCGTCCTTAAGATAAGGATATACCTTCTCTTTCTCAAACTTTGAAATATCTTTTTGCAGTTTTGCTGTTTTTTGTTTCAAGAGATATTCATGATGGTCCGACATTTCCTGGTTAATGTCGGCTAGTTTGGTAGTGAAGGCGGCTTTGTTGTTTTTATTGACAGCACTCTTCATCGTGGCTTCTATAGCCGAGATTTTTTCTTGCAAGGCATCAGAGAGTCGTTTTGCTGTTTGCGTTATTAGGAAAAGTAAGTCTTTGGTACATTTCCATGACACCTGGCACCAGTCAACCTTGAATTGTTTATCTTCTAGGAAAAGTCTTGGTATGATATTTACGACTAGTCCCTGCGGGGCTATATTGCTTCTGAGTCATCATTACACCGTGTATGGTGATCCTTATCAGTTCTTTTTTCATCTCAGTAAAAATCACCCAATCGTCATTGGAAGTGCCTGAGGCGGAGGCTGTCGGGTTATTAAGTAGGGGTGGAGCTGTTCTTAGGGCTTCGGCAATGGCATCCTCATCAAAGCTAAGGCCCGGTACATCCTCCATATTGGTTGGAGGGTGGCCGGGATAGAGGGAATATGCTAACCAAAGGAGACCAAGCCGTGATAGTGGTCTTCTCAACTTTGCTGGTTAGGTGGTGGACCAGTGCAGTGAAATAGTGTCACTGTTGGTAACCTCAAGGGTCCCGTGGGGGGCAACCCACGCTAATCAAGTAAACAACAAGGAGGGACTTCAAAAAGGACAATATTTATGGGGGTCCAGTGTACGAGTCCTATAAACCTATAACTAAATGATGTACAAAGTTCCCCAGGGAGTAATGTTAGTATGGCTGAGCAGTCTCTCTCTCTCTCTCAATGGATGTGTGCAAAAGCGTCAGGGAAAAGGGATCCCTTGTCGGAACTAAGGATGCCTCACACAACTCACTGGTCTGATGACTGCTGTCATACTGCCAGATGGTTGTCTTGTCTCATCATCGGCTTCCTGCTCCAACGTCAAGCCGGCGCTGCAATGCCTGACGGGTAGCACAAAGTGCTACACTTTTGTGGAGTTCTTTTGTTCCTGGCCGTTGATTGAGTGCGTGTGAGGGGCCTAAGTAGTGAAGTAGTGAGCGTGAAAAAGTGCGTTTAAAAAAAGGTTAGTATAGTCTACTAAGATACCTTTATTCGTGTAGCTAACTACCTTGTTAAAATGGTGAAGGGAGGGGTACCGGGACTCAAAAACTATAGAGATTGGTCTCGCTCGACCCTCGCCTATGGTCTGGTCAACATGTTTCATGCCCTATCGGCAATTCTTCAGGACCTAAGTTGTGCTCATTTGACAGCCACCATCCTAAGGCTCTTCAATTCAACTTACTGAATGGACAATTTCTCCGCCTCTGATTAAACTGTAGTACTTGCAGGATTACGACATCCAGGCCAATGACCAGAGCATCAATCTTGTCTCCTGCAAATACTCTCCTGAGACTATCATTCATGTCCTCAAATGGACACTGAATAACCACCATGAAGCCTTTATAGAAATCCTCACTCATACTACTGTGGGCATTTTGACCTGTGTAACTACTTTAACCGCTACTCCAACTGCACACAGCTTATCATTATGAAACTTTGGATCATCCTACATTCAGGTTGCTTGGATATCCCATGTCTGCTCTTTGCTTTTAAGCACACTCATAATGTGGAAGATCTTCTAGTATATACCAGACAGAGGATTAAACCCATACCAAAACAACATACCCTCTAGGCTCTCTCCCCAGTCTTGCAGACGGTCTTGCAGAGTGCGCTATCTGACTAAAATCAATAAAGAGATGCACTTGAACAATGGATCAATTCGGACTAAAAGGTGTCACTATAATTGTAACATGAGGAATTGTGTCAATCTTATCACCTGTCCCTGTAACCTGCCATATATGGGCATGGTCACCAGGCCTGTAAAAAATGATGGAGCATTGCAGTGATATCTGCTTCAAAAGTAGCACCACGAACATGTCTATCCACTTCTGCAGCCCACACCATACCCCTGATGACCTTAAGTGTACTATATTGGAGGCTAATGACCATTGGAGTGGCTCAACACTATTCAGATAAGAACCACCATGGATGTTCTGTCTCTCTACCATCACACAGGGACTCAATGGCATATCACGGTGTGAGGTGTAACCACTTAGTGTTTGAATGAGATTCCTCCAATGGATATACTGTTACATTTGAACTAATGACAAACTATAGAGATATTACCCAATTGGTTACATCCTTTCCAATATCACACATGTCAGTGATGCTATATATGAGCTTTGTGTATGCACAATAGAGAAATTATCTTAATTAACATGCATTTGGGTTTGTGAGTGCCCAGTGTTACTACACATTAACCTTGCATATGCACAATAGAGATATTCTCCTGATTACCATTCCTGTGGGTATTTACATTTTGGTTTATGAGTGCCAAACTATGCATACACTTCTGCTTTTATTAATTGGCCATTATGTTTGTAATTGTTACATAAATATTTATTTTGGTTTGTCAAATGTTTCTCCTATGGGTGTCTTGTTTGCATTGCTCAGTATAACTTGTGAATTTTAGTAGTTTACGCATTCCTCAAATTTTTTATGATATAAATAATTTTCAACACCCACTCACTGCACTTGGTCAGCCCTTTAGCTTTTTCCACTCATAAGTACCACCCCTTCTTTACACCACTACCGCAGTGCACCAAGAGAGTTGGTCACATGTCCTGGCCTGCAGCCAGTGCCCAACCTGCCATGGATGACCAACACCTACTGTACATGGCCTTAAGCCCAGCCTTCAGTCCCATGTGGGTTTTTAAAAGGGGAGCTTGCATGTAATTGACAGCTGGATATAATCCAGTATTAAACGATGACTTCCCTTCACTTCAGCTTTTACTAAACTGTCATGTGGTTCCTGTTCTTGGTGAGTTCTCGCTCATAACAAAATCCTTCTAAAACCCTTTGCAGGTGAAAATCCAAAATGAATGAGGAAGGAATTCTCTCCTCCTTTCAGATCTACCCATCACTAACTTGTTTCACATAGTCTATTGCAAAGATATGCCAGCAGCCCTTGGTGGCAGTCCCCCATCACATCCTACAAAGCAGATGAGATAGCAAGTCTAGAGTGGCTGCCTTCTTGATAGGAGTTGCGAAACAGCAGAGTTATAAATGAGCAACTGAGGCAAGCCCATGGCCGGCCATCATCTCTGTTTTTTAGAAACTGTTATTTAGAATTTGCAGCCTTCGGCAGACATCTGGCTTGGGCAGGGCTAATAAGAGATGTAAATTCTCCTAGTCCTTTACGTTCTTGTTAATACACTATGTATGTATGTTAAGGTGTAGGAGGAAGAGCATTTATGTGGACCCCCTAGCAGTGCCTTCTTCCTCTTCTGTTGTCCTGCTTTAATGTTCCCTAGACATCATTGAAAAATCTCTGCTTTGAGAGAAGAGAAAACAGAAAAGATGAGGTATCAATGGTATGGCTCGTATTCAAAAGTAAGGATGGACTAGCAAGGAGGCTGTCAGCCTAATTATGTTATCTTTTGTTTCTTGGCCCTGGTGATTTGAATCAATTGAGCCGTGAAATGTCTTGCTACAGTGAACTACTTAGTAGGTGGACTTGACCACTTTTTTTAGCTGGGTTTAAAGAGTGAGGTTTCCTTCTGAAATTGGTACTGCCCAGTTAGAGTGACAGGACAGTGTAACACTGAGCACCTGCCCACAAAGACATGCTAAACATCTGACACAACAAAGAAGGACCACAAAAGTGATGGAAAATATAGAACATTTGGATGCTTTGCCAACCATTGCCCAAGAGGCTTGACTTGGAGTCCCTTTCAACTACCCCCGTCTGTCTCCTGGTGTACTCAATTACTCACCTGATGATTGACAGCTGTATCCCCTCCACGCTTTTCCTTGCTTCTGTGACTTTCACTCAAGCTCCATGTTATTTCCCTCATTCCCTCCACCACCACATCAGGTCTCTCTCCTGACATGGCTTCAGTAGTATGCATGCAGGTCGATAACTCTCCGTATGGTAAAGTGAGAGTGGGGACTTGAATTGCCGTATGTGCTTTTTTCTGCATTGTTGGGGTGTGCCAGATTACACAGATAGAGCCACCACAGCCGTTGCTTTGATTGTGAATGCGGCGTGCATGCATTTTCCTGTTTTCTTCTCACATAGTGTACCATGCAATGCCAGTCCCCTTTTGTTGCCTCATCTGCCACCCTGCGTCCTGCTTTAGAGGGTAAGACTTCAGTAGTACGGAGTGAGCTTCAATGACCCCACCCTCTGCTGGGGGGTGGAAGGTGGGCATTGTACAGCTACTGGAGATAGAGGACAGAGGGAGAAAATTAATTACATATTTACTACTGCTTTGTGTGTGCTTCTCAGGGTACAACTTACATTTGCATGGCTTCTGTTCTTCTTGTAATGTCTCTGTGTGTTTGGGTGTGTTTGTATTCAGAATGTGAGTAATGAAAACATCATCTCCATTTGTTTTATATGGGAAGAAACCCCCAGAAGCTAATTGACTTACCCATACCATTTCTCTTGCTACCCCCCATGAAATACGTTCCCTAATATATCTAATTTTTGCTAGGCTCTCTGTTCTGACTCTCACTTCCATCACAGGACTGCAATGTTACTAGGGAAGAGTGAATGAGTGAAGTAGCTTTTAAAAAGTCTCTGTATTCATATGTTACACTTGGCTACTGTTCATTCTCGCTGACAGTCTGCAATCCCTAATGTTACTCCATGATGTTCAGTCCCCAATGAAGTGCTTCCAGAGGTACTGCGAGTCCTATACTGTGCCAACCTTCTTGGACCTGCACTTTTTTCTGTCCCTGCGCCCTAAGCTGCCACCCACCATTTCACCATGGGAATCATTATGGAAATTGACAATGTGCTTCATCTGACATCGAAACTCTGGGCTGCCTCCAGCCCCCATGCTTCGCTTCACTCTCATGCCACTACACTGCTTACCAATATGTGAATCATAAACTGCATCCCCCTTGTACTCTGTGCTCTTCAGATAACACTGCTTTGGACTTTCCTCTGACTTCCCTTGGAGACTGTGCTGATTTTGCTCACGTTTCCCTTTCTGGTTGTGCCAAATGTTATTGCTTTTGGTCACCAAGATACACTAACATACAACACAGGTACACATGTGGCAGCAGCAAGGTAACCTACACCATAGAAAGTCTGCATTCACTACTGCTCCCCTCTGCTAACTCTTCAGTGTTACTCTACTTGCAAACTTGGTTTCAATGTACAAAAGTCAAAACAATTGCAATGCCAATGTTTGTTGTGCACCAACTCTAGGAGTTCCCTTTTTACGAAAAATGCTGTACAAAGAACATTATGTTCCGAAAAGTAATTTGCACCAAAATTGTAATCCCATATGTATGCAGATGTATTGATAATAACTAACACCTATTAGAGTTTAGATTTGTAATGGGTCTATGTATCGTAGCCGTAATGGATCCCAATTCTAATAAATGTCAAGTGTCAATCATTCTTCGGTGTCTTGAAAATATGCCTTGTGACTAAATCATTATACAAATCTAATTTTAAGGATGCAGTAATCCAGTTGAACAAAATCGTTAACTAATGACCAAAATTCGTCCCATCGACGTGTCTGATAATATCCTACGTATCCATCATTTTGATTCAAAGTATGAATTCTCTTCAATCCATTTCTGAGATTGCGACAAACCATCCTTCCGACATTTGTATAGATAATGCAAAATCCACTCCAGTTACAATTTAAGTATGATGCCAGGTCACCCGTCACTAATTCCATTTTTCTGACCCAAAAGAAACAGTGAGCTTGCACAGCGGATCCAATTGTAGTTAACAAGTCATCAAAATCAAATTAAAAGATTAACTTCCAAGCATCAGATGTTTCACCAATGTGCTAGGATTTTTTTAATTACCTTAAAATCGATGTTATATTTGCATGCACTGATTGTTAGACTTAAAATAAACGTGAGTGGAAAAACCTCACCTTCCAGTGAGGAAATATTGCGAAAAATGTAAGGCCCTACAGTATAAGGATAAGTGGGCTCATACTTATTCTAGACTGCAATAGATAAACGGGTTCTATGTGTACCTTCAGTAGGCACACCAAAATATCTTTCATTTAGACACAGTGCTTAATTTGTGCAGGTGCTTTCCAGTGCTGAGCACCTGCGCCTATTTCTCAGAGCCGGGTCTATTGAATTTTTCTCCCATGCACTGCCAGCACTGTGCTCAGGCCATTAAAACTCCCCAGCCTCGGAGTGAGGTTTGTGCAGCCGCACGTTTAGATTTGGTGCATGCTGCTAGTGTGCTTGCTTTGGTGTGCGCCAGTGCCTGGCTTTCAGGGTGGGGGAAGGGCAGGTGTGTTGTGTCATGTGCAGTATAAACTGTACAATCAAGAATCCAAAATATTGGGTTCCAAGACCTAGCTCATGTCGTGGTAACTGACCAAATTGATCAGTGATACCTGCCAAGAAAGAAAAATTTCTTTCTAGTGTCCCCTCACTCACCAGGGTTGCCCCACGGTGACATGCTTCATCATTGGGGCCCTCCCAGTTCTCTACGAAAAGGGGCGTGCTGCGACTCACGAATTACGCAGGAGCACTTTAAGGTGAGAGACTATGTGAAGTGCACAGTGGTGGAGTGGGTGTGGGTATATTAAAAATACCATGTTTAGTGGGCCTCAATACATTTATTTTGCTCATAGACAGGTATATTAAAAATGGGGTGGGTGTCACTGCCAACCAGCCTATAATGGGGACTGGTTCAGTGAGAAGGTCAACATGTTTCATACTACCCCTAGCATTTCTTCAGGACCATGCAGAGACCAGCTCTGCATTTGCCACTCCAAAGTCCTTAGTAAGACAGTGATATAGTAAAATTTAAAGAAAAAATAAATGAATAAAGCATGCGTTCTTAATAGAATACATACGATTTTTTTTCATTTCAAATGTTGCGGAAAGAAAGCACAACATTAGTAGCATTTTCAAACCTCCCTTATGCGGAGGGTTACATAGTATCCTCTCATGACGCACGCATCATGGGCTATGGTGGGTGGTTGAACCATATTGGTGCGTGCAGGCTCTCATGCTAAGCATTAGTTTCTTAAATAAGTGGTTGTGAATTCACACAAAAAAACAAGACAGGACTTGATATGACTAGGACGATAGACACAGAGAACACATAATATATGCATAGACAGAATTAAGTACATATGAGGTAGTCGTGATATTTACTTGTAGCTGTGCTCAATGGCACCTCATGGTCACTCTATAGGGGTTCGTTTTCACCTTATGGAATCAATGCTGGATTTTCGTTACGGGATTAGCGAAGAAGAAAAAGGAGGAGAAATTGGTAAGTATCTCCTCCAAGATCATTCGTTCAGTTCGCATAGCCGTTGGCAAAATGGGACCGTCAAAGAGAGGAATATCACTTACTTCCGTGCTCGGGAAAACGTGTCGGTAATACCTAGAATCAGCTCCCCCGGGACCGCATCTCACTCGGTGGCCGCGTCTACTCTGTTATGTCAGTTTTAGACTTCCGGTGGTAATCATGTGGCAGCTAGACCGTTCGCGGTCAGCCGCCATCTTCGAAGTATGTCTTTTCTTCGTACAATAAACGAAATTGAGAGAGGGGCGTATCTCTCTGTAAACATTCGTTTGACACACACGCTACCATCTATATAATGTTTGTCATTTATAAACATTGTTCTCACAAATGTGGGGAAATGCAAGAAAGAGATCGTAGTTATTCGGAGCTAGCATTTAACTAATGCTGGGCAGGCGATTGGATCTCAACAATAACGCTCGTTTTCTAATGGCAAAAAAACGTAGATTTATTTGTGGCCAAATGCAAACAGACTAATAACAATGGGACAGTCAGTCATAGGAGATTTTTGGAAAATGGGTAGTTTTATTGCGGAAACCTCCTCATGATGATTAGTGGAGGGAGATAAAGGAGTGCTGTCAGTGGGGGCGCTAAAAAAGAAAAGAAAATGTCCAATACAGACAAATTCAGAATTAATCATGACGTTAAGGTCAAATATGTCACTGATGGTGGTAGTAGTATATAATTATGACATCGATGTCCCTATTTGGCCTTACAGTGGCCATACAGTGGTTACTGCGGATGGTACCTACAAGAGAAATGGGTGGTTATAATGGTTTTAATTCATAAAGGCACCCCATGGGATGTCGTCATTCAGTCCACATGTGTCTGTACGTAAGTTGAACATCCATCTTTGCTCCCGTTCATGGAGTATTCTTTCTTGATTTTCTCTCGTCTTGACAGTTTCCAAAATGGCCCATGTTAAGTCGTTAGGTGTATGGTTCAGCTCTATGAAATGACTAGTCATGCGTGTGGTGGCTCGTTTGCACCGAATGTCGCTCCTATGTTCAACAATTCGAGTGCTGACTTTGCGGGTGGTCATTCCAATGTAGTGCAGGTTACACACACATGTTACCATGTACACCACTCCACTTGTGTTACAGTTAGACATTTGTTTTAGATGCCATGTGGTGTTATTGTTGAAGGTGATCATCTTTGTTGTAGCTGTAAGATGACATACGCTACAATTGTTACACGGGTAGTGCCCCATTGGTATCGGTTGGAGTCTGTTGGTGACAGTTGTTGATTTTGGACGAGTATGGACCAGATGGTCCTCAGGTTCATCCCTCTGCGGTGGCTAAACATTGGCATGGGTATGCTTAAATTTCCGCTGTTGACAATGGGCCAATGTTTTTTTAATAATTTTTGTAACTTGATCTGAGACCTTGTTGAAAGTTGTGATACAGATTGGCCTTGTGTTCTCAGCCATATTTCTTATTTTTGGTTCTAGAAGAGCATCCCTGTGGTTGTTACCGGCCCTCTTTTTTGCACTTTTTATCAGTTTAGTTGGATACTGTCTCTCTTTGAGTTTTAGGCTTAGGTCTTCCGCTTGTTTGAGATAGTCTTTCTTCTCAGAACAGTTCCTTCTCAGCCTTAAGAACTGACCGAAAGGCAGATTATGTTTGAGATGTCTCGGATGAAAACTTTCGTAAGTTAATAGACAGTTTCTAGCTGTGGGCTTAAAGTGTGTCGTTGTAACCAATTTTCCATTGTCTGCCCAAATGTTCAAGTCTAAAAAAAGCAGGTGGGATCTGCTCATATTGTTAGTGAACTTCAGGAATCTGTTCTGTTGATTCAGCCATTCGAAAAACAAAGTGGCCTCAACCTCATCTCCTTCCCATATGACAAGAACGTCATCAATATAACGCTTCCATAGGGTGATATGGTGTCTAAAGGGATTGTCATCATTTAGGATTCTTGTTTTCTCCAGGTGATGTACGTATAAACCAGCTATGCTCGGCGCAAAAGTGCTCCCCATGCTGGTTCCGTGTTGCTGACGATACAATGTCTCTTCGAATCGAAAGACGTTTTCGGTGAGAGTAAGGCGGCAACATTCCAAGACAACATGTCTAGGAGTTTTGAAATTCCATTGAGAGTCAAAGAGGACTTCCTCCAATATTTCCAGAGTGTCTTGATTTGGGAGACTTGTATAAAGACTCTCTACATCCAGACTGATGAGGATGCTGGATGTAGGATCAAAGTTTTGGTCTTTAAGTAGGCATAAGACGTCTTTAGTGTCTCGTAGGTAGGTGTCTGTCTTCTGTACCAGGGGTCTCAGAAAAGCGTCAGCGTATTTTGAAAGAGGTTCAAGTATTGAACCTATTCCGGACACTATCGGTCTGCCTGGTGGTTTTTCCAAACGTTCATGAATCTTTGGGATGGTATAGAAATAGGGAATGACCGGTTTATTGTTGACTATGAATTCTGTTTCTTTTTTTACTCATCCAGTCATTAGCCAATGACTCCTCGACGAGATATGCAATTGATATTCTCAGTCGTTCTGTGGGATCTTCTTTAATGATGATATAATTCCTAGTATCTGCTGGGAGTCGTAGGCATTCTTACCTGTAGTCAGATGTGTCCTGTAGAACTATCGCCCCTCCCTTATCTGCTGGCTTTATCGTTAGGGAGCTGCTATTGGAGAGTTCCTGTATTGCTTTAAGTTCTAGACTACTAGTATTCTGGAACACCTTCACAGTACGAGGGTCAAGATCTTTCACTTCCTTCATGATTGCTTTCTCGAAAGCCAGAATTTCAACTGGTAAGTTAGCCGATGGTGGGACAAAAGTTGACTTTTTTCTTAGGCCGGTATCAGATTCAGTTAATTCGTTATTACTCTTATCCTGGAAGAAAACTTGTAACTTCAATTTTCTAAGGAATTCTTTTAATTCACAACAGAGTTTGAATTTGTCTGTGTAAGGGGTGGGTACAAAACCTAGTCCTTTGTTAAGTATTTGTGTTTGGATAGAAGTTAATTCTGTGCTGGATAGATTTACTACCAGATCTATAGCCCGCTCGTTGTCGCCTCCGGTGGCCCCTTGCTGCGTGTGTGACGTGCTTCTGTGACCAGCGGTTGGGCCCATTGTAGCTGGTGTCCTGTTTTGTTTTTCGCCCGCTGATTGGGTTTGCCCCCGCCTATAAAAGGATGGTTTGAGTTGCCTTGATTTCCGCCCCAGTTTTGGAAAGCCTGTTGTGGATACATAGGTGGACCATAATAAAAAGGTACTTGAGGTGGAGGGCCAAAGGGAGGTCCGTATGGTTGTGGGCCTTGATATGGTGGCCATATGGGAAATTGATTCCCACAGAAAGGTCTTGGGTTACCTCTCCCTCTTCTGGGTCTTCTATTCATTGGTTGGTTGTAAGCAAAGGAGGGGCCCGAACTATCTGAGCCTGAATCGGAACCGTCAGTATCCATGTTTTTTCCCGGGTTTCTATTGCTTAATCTATAGTCATCTTTTATGTAGGGGTAGACTTTATCATGTGAAAATCTTTTTTGATCCTTAGAGAGCTTTATGTACTTGGTATCTTTAAGACTTATCTCAAATTCAGTCATACTTTTATTTAGTTCGTCTAATCTTTTCTTTAGTTCACTGGGGGTCTGGAATGATTTCAGGCGTACCTCTAAGTTATGTATTTCTTCCAATAAAGTCTCTGACAGACGGGCTGCTGATTTGACAATGAGCACTAACCAGTCCCTGGTGCAATGCCACGATATCAGCGACCAGTCTTTTTTAAACTGTTTATCCTGCTGGAAGATGAAGGTCTCATTTCTAACAATCAGTCCCCTCGGGGCTGCGCTTATTTTTAGATACTCAGCCCTCCGTGAATCAATGTCTTGATTTGTGTTCTTTTTAATTCTGTTATTTCATCCCAAATTTGAGTAGCGTCACTGTTTTCTCTATTGGGGGCCCCAGTATGTGGTAGAATAGAGGCAATAATCCTGTCTACTTCATCCTCAGAAAATGACAGGCCTGTAATCTCTGCCATTGTTGGTAAACTTTCCAGGGAATCCTTGTATTATTATGTGTAGCAAAGTGTCAAGGGTTCTCTTTGACGGTCCCATTTTGCCAACGGCAATGCGAACTGAACGAATGATCTTGGAGGAGATACTTACCAATTTCTCCTCCTTGTTCTTCTTCGCTAATCCCTTAACGAAAATCCAGCATTGATTCCATAAGGTGAAAACGAACCCCTATAGAGTGACCATGAGGTGCCATTGAGCACAGCTACAAGTAAATATCACGACTACCTCATATGTACTTAATTCTGTCTATGCATATATTATGTGTTCTCTGTGTCTATCGTCCTAGTCATATCAAGTCCTGTCTTGTTTTTTTGTGTGAATTCACAACCACTTATTTAAGAAACTAATGCTTAGCATGAGAGCCTGCACGCACCAATATGGTGCAACCACCCACCATAGCCCATGATGCGTGCTTCATGAGAGGATACTATGTAACCCTCCTCATAACGGAGGTTTGAAAATGCTACTAATGTTGTGCTTTCTTTCCACAGCATTTGAAATCAAAAAAATTGTATGTATTCTATTAAGAACGCATGCTTTATTCATTTATTTTTTCTTTAAATTTTATTATATCACTGTCTTACTAAGGACTTTGGAGTGGCAAATGCAGAGCTGGTCTCTGCATGGTCCTGAAGAAATGCTAGGGGTAGCATGAAACATGTTGCCCTTCTCACTGAACCAGTCCCCATTATAGGCTGGTTGGCAGTGACACCCACCCCATTTTTAATATACCTGTCTAGGAGCAAAATAAATGTATTGAGGCCCACTAAACACGGTATTTTTAATATACCCACACCCACTCCACCACTGTGCACTTCACATAGTCTCTCACCTTAAAGTGCTCCTGCGTAATTCATGAGTCGCAGCATGCCCCTTTTCGTAGAGAACTGGGAGGGCCACAATGATGAAGCATGGTGAGTGAGGGGACACTAGAAAGAAATTTTTCTTTCTTTGGCAGGTATCACTGATCAATTTGGTCAGTTACCACGACATGAGCTAGGTGTTGGAACCCAATATTTTGGATTCTTGATTGTACACTTTATCCAGAGGGCGACCTAGTCTCTCATTCCTCCTTCTCCCCCAGTCTCATACCAGTGTAAACTGTACTCATGATGAACTGGGAGCATAATTTCAGCTGCGCCAGCCAATGTCTGCACTTTCCAGTGTAGCTGAAGCTGCAAGGCTAGTTAGTTGCGTGTGCATTATTTTACACACAACTGACATCCTACAGGTAACAGAGTGACAGAATAGTGCTTGGCTGTGGGACACCATCGATGGATTCCAGCACAGCGGCACCTGCAGCAAACTGCCCAGTAACTGCCTGCCCTAGTAGCACAGACAAGGCCTTGCAGCGTAATAACAAAATACGAGAAGGAGCTGAGGGTGGTCCGAAAGTGAAAACATTTCTTCCTACCAGTGTATTAATTCCTAGATTATACGCTATTGATGGCATTTCAATAAGCACTAGAGTGGAATCTGATTTACCTGAGAATTGTCTGATACTGAGAAAGCTTTATTTTAAATAAATCATGATAGGTAGGAAGTTTGCGAACAGTACACTGCATGTCACTGAGTGCTTAATAAAGCATTCTTTCGAAGGGGCAGTGAAATGAGGTGTGCGCAGGCAAAGGATTTGCTGATGCTGGCAGGGCGCATGCGACTTCCAGAGTTTCAAAGACACAGAACGCATAGGCTTGTGGGGAAAGTGTTTGTATACTCATACTCGCTCCTACCTGTCCCAGTACTGTATCATCCCTATCACACCGGTCCACTCCCTTCTGCGATGGGCACTGTTGCAGCCACAAGTGTCTTGAAGAACACCTCCCATCCCAGCCACTGTGACTGTGCCCCACCGCTACCTCCGACAGTGCCCCTCTCTCCACAGTGGCCTTCTCCCACTATCAGAGTGCTTCTCTTTCCACAGTGCCTTTCCCACCCATATCTCAGTGCCACTCTGCTTACAGTCCCCTTCCCCTCCGTATTACAATGCCCCTCCTTGCCACAGCACTCGCTCAGTCCTGGTAAAGTGCCCCTTGGCTCCCGCCCTTGCTCTCACAGCACCCCTTCCCATTATCGCTTTATATTGAAGCCTGAGTATCCATACTTTTAAGAGTTTGCACGTGAGACCACGAATCCCTTCTCAGTTTTGGCCACTCAAACCAGGAGGCTTTCCCAATTACCCCCTAACCAGAGAGAGGATACAAGGAGGACTTTTCTTCTTTGACCTGGAGAAAAATAACATTTATTCAAAACGTGCTATCAGAGGAGCTAGGCTGTGTTGAGTGTTCTGTACCTCCCCCCACCCCCACAAGCCTGCTGAGATCTATCGCCCCACACCGTCTCTTCTCCTTCAAAGACCCATGTCCCGTACAGCCTTATGTTCCTGTTGAGAGAGATCAGAGTGTTGTCTATTTGTAGTTTTGACTGTAGTGCATAGGGGTAATGTAGAACATGTACCATGGAGAGGACAGGACTGTATTTATGTGGATAGCTCAGTGGGTTTCTGTTTTATTTGTCACAGACATCCTTTTGTTACTTGCTGATCATAAAATACAATCCTAATATAGCACTGGTGGCAGACTCAGTTGAATTTTGTGCTTTATTAGTTAAAAAGTGTATGTGGAAGCCTCTCTGAATGGAGTTGAATGTTTGACTTCATTTGAAGATAGTTGACAGTGGGATTTCACGAATTATAGCCTGATCATGTAATAGAACAATTTGTTTGAAGCATGAGAGTGTGGTTCTCCATCAAAGTGTAATCCCAATGGTATAACTGACACTTTATTATGTTTTATCAGGAATACCTATGATGGCACAAAACATCTTTTGATAGCATAAAACTTAACACAGTTAAAGAAGCACGATCGTGTGTCTTGGACATCACTGCATTGCATTGATGATAAGAGACAAGAATGATACACTCCTGTCACCCCTCAACTTTACATAATTAATTACTGTATATTTAATAAAGCAGAGGTGTATTCTTTTCTTGCTCTCCCTCAGAATCTGATTTTCTTCCTCCCCTTCACACCTCACTCCTTCCCTTCTCTCCAATCTTCCATCACTTTCTGCTCTACATCTGCGTTTTTTCTTAATCGCCACCTCGGCTCATTAAATGATTTACATTGTTCACCTCTCCATGTTTCCCTTCCACTCTACTAACAAATGCTCCCCACTGTCCGCTCTTCTTCCCTTGCCTTTCGCCTCTTTTCATTTTCCTTCTCATCATGTTCCACTCCAATCTTGCAATCCCAATCTCTGCTTTCTATATTTCTCTTCACATTCTTTGGCTACCGTATCGATCTTTGCCTTCGTACCTCTCCTCCTCCCTCACTCTCCCTTTTAATTTTTCTCAGGGTCATACATTGAAAGCCTGGTGTGTACACTCAGTCTTTCATCTTCAGAGGACATTAATGCAAATGAGCAGGATAACAACATTTTTAATATGGTGTTAAGGCCCATCTTTATGAATATATGCTTTACAAACAGAAATGGTATGTTTCTCCCTCTATCGCTTCATTCCTTCCTTACACATTAATTTCTTATTTCGTCCTTCTTTGATCCATTACTTATTTATTTCCTTACACCAGTGCTCCTCTTCCTGCCTGCATTTGTTGCTGCCTTCTTTAATGTATTCCTTCCTTCATCCTTTCCTTTCTTTTAAACAGCACAGTACAAGCACATTTTCTTTCATTTGTAAAGCTGCCTGAAGTCCTCAAATGACCTTTTCTACAGCTGCATTTTAAGATTTACATACATTCTCTAATTTGAGTTCACTTTTAAGTGTTTGTCATAGACTTCCTATATGGTGTATTATGTTATGTTATATTGATTTGTATTGAGCACTAATTACCCAGGAGGGTATCCAGGGGCTTGGGCAGGTGTGTAAGTGTGAGGTGCTTATGTGAAGAGCCGGGCCTTCAGCTACTTGCGGAACTCAAGAAGTGAGGAGGTGGCTCTGATGTGTTGAGACTTGAGGATGTTGTTGGAGTCAGTAAAGGAAATGGATGGAGCCACTGGAGGAAGTGGGTGGGGCTGGCGAAGGGGGTGTGGCCTCTTCAAAAACTGTGAGCACCTGCACTTCATATTTTACAAATTAAGCACTGTTTAGACAATGTAATTGTAAATGATTCATGTGAAGTAGAAGTTTAGTCCCCCTCTTCCGCTGATATTATAATTCGTAACAAATAGGATATTCTATATTTCCTTTATAATAGAGAGTTCTTTAAACCCCTCCTCCCAATGAAATAAGTTTATATTGAACTCTCCTGTGGGTATAAACATGTCATATGATGTCGATCTAGAAACATTATCTCTTCAGACTGCCTTTCAGTACTGTGAATGTTACTGTCCTGTGGTGGTAGATAACTTGGGGGCATATTATCAAGTGGCAGAGATAATTTTCGCTGACCGCGCTTAGCGCGCAATTTCCTATCGCCAGCTATTGCTGGAACTTATCGCCATGTTAGCGCTGTATTTACCACGCTGAGCACTATGACGATAAACATTCCAGTGATAGCTGGGATATCGCCGTTTTTTTTTTTTCATGGAACAATGCTGATTTTCCAGCCTCCTCGAAAATTGGCAAAGTTTAAACCCGGCGGAAAGGTGGTGTGTCCCAAATGTGGCAGCTTAAACGAAGATGATCTACACATGTTCGTTACATGTCCGGAATTAAAAGTCTTCTGGGACGCTGTAAGTAGGTGCCTGTCAACCGCATTGGGCCTCCATATTGAGGTAAGCCCTGAACTTGTCATGACTGGAAGAACGGACTTTCAAGGTAAGGGCATGGATGATAAAGCAAAATTGCTGTTTTATTCTGTACTGGTGGCCCGGAGAGAGATCTGCAAGATGTGGGTGGCCGCAGACCCTCCCTCAGAACTAAATTGGTTGAGAGCAATGAGAACTATAGCCAGGCTAGACGTGGTGGATCGGCAAAAGAAAAGATATAGATTTTGGACTCCTTTTCTGTTATGTTTTGGGTGATGGTGGGTTTAGGTAAAGGTAAAGGTTTAAAGAAATGAGTCCTATGATTAAGCCTTTCCAAATCTCGGTGGATACCAGACTTGAGGTAGACCGGACAAGGTGTGCACTACCTCCTAAGAGCCAAACAATCCTATTATATGAGATAAAGGGCCCAAGGGTGGCATCGTGAAAATAGGGGCGAGGAGAGGCGAATGAGGAAAAAAAAAAAATGCTGATTTTCCAGCAAAGTTCTATGGAAAACAGCAATATCCTTGATGATAGGGCCTGTGGTCTTAGCCACACAATCCACCTCCCATGTTAGGTATGCCTTAGTCTGGAATTTAACAGACGTTAAATTCCAGCGTTAAGGCCCAGTTAGCACAAAAAAAATCAGCGCTAAACCGGACGGGGCTTTGTTGTAAATACCCATTAGCGATATTTTATAATGCAGTTGTAAGGGGAAACCCTATCTTGCATCACATTAGTGATGCGAGGCAAGGTGATAGGAAACCGGGAGCTAAGGCAAGTAAACACGAGCTAGCGTGTCTTAGCGATATTTTATAATGCAGTTGTAAGGGGAAACCCTATCTTGCATCACATTAGTGATGCGAGGCAAGGTGATAGGAAACCGGGAGCTAAGGCAAGTAAACACGAGCTAGCGTGTCTTTGTTAATAAGGCGGTAAAATTGGGCGCTAAAGCGACTATAATGTTTTCGCCAGCCCTTGATAATTTGCCCCTTGGTTCCTTGGTGTTCTAGGCATAGAATGTATTTTGGTTTTTCAATTTTCATTGCAAGAGAAACAATATGCTGTGAAAACCGACATTAAAGAGTACTTGTGGCACAAATTCCAGCCATTTATGTGCCCAATTCCCAATGGCCGAAAACAGTGTCAGTGTTCGACCATCAATTACGAATAATTATTTGAAGCATCAGTGAAAAGTTTCGTAAATAAACCCCAGTCTTCTTCCTGTTCTACTGATTTACAATTTACTTTAGTTTGAAAAATTGTGTTTCTTATTTTATCTCCTTTTCAAAGGCAGGTTGAAATGTAATCTTAAGGTTGGCCTAATTTTTTCACACCATGTAGATCAGATTGGACATAAGTTACTACTATTGGATTTCCTACCATGAATGCTCTGGATTAGTTGTCTATTTATAGTATGTATTCGCATTCCTAATAGTAAAGGTTAATGTTGCTACACTTGCTGTATTATTTTTATTCCACTTTTTCATAATTTTTTGCTTTCTGATGCAATTTCAACTGTTGCTTGCGATTTGGCCAAGCACCATGTGGGTTCAAGTTCATGACCAATGAAAACTCACTCTTTTCTATTTATGACCTAGTTGTTACAATCTCAACAACACTTCCTCTAATAAGGATGACACACTGTTCTCCTTAAGCACTACTAATGAACACTGTGATTATTACAAAATTCAACTGCACCATGATTTAGTTTCCATATAGTTGTAGAACACTGTTACCAGTTATCACAATTACCATCAAAGCAGACTGGTCAGTGTGGTTCAGGTTGGGACAATCTCTCTGACTACAAAGCATCATTATCTGTTTAAACTCTACCTGGGGTCAAGTAAGTTGATCTTGGTTGCGACATCCTCTTGCACGCCAGGTCACATTCATTCCAATTGCTGTTCGAGAATCATGCTTAATGACTATTTCACAACCCTTACTATGCCCTTCATCACAGAAGGCTAGTAAATAGCATTGAGACTTATTACAAAAAATCATAACCCAGACAACTAGTACACATAGGCCATGTAAGGTAGGTCAAACCATCTACATAGTTAATCGACAAAATCAAGGTCAATATTAGATTTGGGATACATAGGTTCATGAGATGTCTAAGATTCAAGGGGGGACGTCTCAATATCTTGCTTTCATCACTGCATTGATTGCCATGGTGTGATATTTATGAGCCCTTCGAAGCCTATTTGTAGCTGATGGAGTATCTTAAAGTGTTTTGTTTTTTGTCCTTCCAAATTTGGTTACATTATATCCGGTACCTTTAGCATCGCACTTCTGCCCCTTCATTGGCACGATTAAACTTTGACTAACATAAAAAAATGACATTATGGTCAGAAATTAGGACTTTTGGATTGTTAGTATTTATCCACTCACAAATGTAGGCTCAATGTACAAAGTGCCAATTCAAAAATAGTGGTCGCAAATTGTGCACTAGCAATCTGTGACCTGTTTCTGATTTTTGGATATGATCCCTGTACTAATTAGCCATGTTGAAAAATCAGACTGACCTGCGTAATTAATATTAATTGGGTAGGTTGTTATTTGAGACCCCTGTGATTGGCTATATAGACAGGGATGGTGGCCTGCAAGAAACAGCAGACCACATTTCCTGCATTGGCATTCTCAAACAGGATTTTTTTTAATCAGCCTTTCTGTCAAAATGCACTAACATTGTTCTTGGATTCAACCTGGAGAGATGCGCTCTTCTGCCTCTCACTGCTGCCATCAATGACTGCATGTACGTTGGTAGAAACAGGGAAAGGGGAATGGGATATGAGAGAAAACAGAGGTACTTGATTCCACCAATTTGACTCCTCACGTCTGCTGCACACAGGTGTCTGCAGGAGGTAGTGGATATTTAAAAGCGAAGTGGTGTCTTTAGTCACTTTTCACATAGAATTATAATCTTAATTGCAATAGAGTACCAATATTCCTAAGCAATGTATCTGTGTAACCAATTTTCTGTACTTGATTGGGAACTTGTAGTGCCTGAAAACAAAATGTATGCTTACCAGACTGGCAGTGGGACTCCAAGCCCCATAACCCATCACTGATGCCCACAGGAGGAGGGGTATAAAGCAAGGAGAACCCTCCCCTCTGCATCTGCACTATTTATTACAACTTGTTTCCGCAGTACGGAATGCATACCGGACCGACAGGGGTACTCCAGGTACTATAATCCATCATTGTTGCCCACAGGAAGAGGAGGGGCAGGCAAGGAGAGTCCCCCATGCATCTGCCCAATATATAGCATGACTTCACCCCTGCAGAATGGGACACGTGCCACCCCTCTTGGTTCTGTTTCTCACATTTCCGTGAGCTCAGCTTCAGGTACTGTATGAGGCAATTTTTCCAAAGCATTCCTTATTCTCATTGGCTGGCGCTGCATTGACTTGCTGACTTAGTTATTGGTAAAGCACAGGTGTAGACTTTTTGATTGTCGTGAATCCACTGGTTGCTAGTGTAGTTGTTTATTTATTTATTGTCAATGTTGTGTTCCACTCAACTTTTTCAGACTTTGGGTCAGATCTTAGGGGGATTGGGAGATTTGTTAGGGCAGAATGGGGAAATGTAAGGCCGAAAATGTAGATATTGGAACGAGTAAAGCAAAAAAATTCCCTAAATCTGATGCCGAAAATTATAAGCTAAATTAAGTGGATAGCCAAATGGAGGAAGTGGAAACAATACTCAAACCTTCCACTATTAGAGAAAACACCAGTTCTGATGATTCCTTCCCCCTGGGAAGCAGCCAGTACCTTAGTTTTCCCTAACCATGAAACCAACTCCTTGACCCCAGCAACATACATTGAACCTTCCATATTATGTACGAAGAGGTTTGCTCAACTAGTCGAGGAGGAGCCAATCACATTGATGGGGATCACAGAGGATAGATAGAGAAGAAGCAAAGCAACGGCTCCTTGAAAACAATATATTAGGGGAACTAATTAATATGATCAATGGATTGAAAAATAAAGTAGGTAAAGTAAGAAAAGTTGAAAAATCTTGAAACAACATTTTTGTACATTCTCAGTCATTTTCACCCATTGTGTAACACCTTCCACTAATTCAGTCACCCAGACAGAGCACCTCAATACTGAACCTCCACCACCTTCCCCTAAACCCAAAATCGGCTGGGATCCCCATTGCCAAACCCATCCCATTTTCCACTCACAACAGAGAGGTACTTCTTATGACTGTATCATCCCTAGTACCCCAATACAACAACCAAGTAAGAACAGTGGGATTCCTAGTCTAATGAGGAGTCTTGAGATTTTTGATGAGGGAGGAGATGGCCAGCATAGTATGGAACCATGGGGCATGTGGGTCAACTCAAGAAGGGAAAGGCCAATACACGCTATTCTGCTAAGAACAGCACAATATCCGTGTAGATAAACATGCCCCTGCAGCATCATCAGTCTTAGGAAAGATTCCAGTGAGGATTCCCCGCAGAGGTAGCTCACATGATCAAAGACCTACTTGGACACCCAACAAAGATGAGCAGAGGAAAATCTATCTGACCTCCCTTCCCAAAACTCTGCAGCATACTTTCAAAACCGAGGGAGATTTAAGTAACAAGGTAATCCACTGGTTAAGAACCGTTCACAAGTGCCAACCTATCACCAGAGATGATACATACAAGGCAGACCAACTAAAAAATCCCCTTGACAAACATGACATTTGCTAGAGTGATGTTCCAAAATAAAGACAAGGTCACAGGATGAATGACAATGGATGCTCACACAATTTCTAAACCTCAAACATCCTTTGCCATTAGGTACAAACTACCCGATTGAGAGCACGGTACAGCTGAGGTCTTGGTGAAAAGGTTCCAAGAAAGTGAGAGTCAAGGCAAGGCCTCTTCTTTGGATAAGGTTCGCTGACTAATCCCCAAAAAGACAATTGCCCTCCCCTGCCTATCTAGAGAGAGTAAACCCACACTGAGTGATAATGAAAATTTCCAAAA
Organism: Lissotriton helveticus; assembly: GCF_964261635.1. NCBI lineage: Eukaryota > Metazoa > Chordata > Amphibia > Caudata > Salamandridae > Lissotriton > Lissotriton helveticus. The sequence goes on along the minus strand of NC_136063.1, from coordinate 1,704,217,091 downwards.
AGGAGCTACCTTTACTTATTGCTAAGATGGGGGAATGCTCCCATTGGAGCAAGAATAGCCTTTCCACACAATCTTCAGACGCTGTTGACCCAGCCCATACATAAATGTCAAATAAAGGAAGTAGTACCAATCTATGCAATCAGTCAGCAAGGACAAACTTGCACTGGGGTAACGAGGGAAAAATAACCATAATCTGGCAAAAATATATTGATAGCCAAACTGCAACACTTACTCCTATAAAGTTTCTTCAAGGCACGCTGACTGAAGGTAAAGCTATAAACAACCAAGTCAGCATTCAGCTCCTAGGATCAACACTTGTTAAGCCCGCTCGAACGAGTCCTGATACAGACACAGATCTGGACTCATGCTCCTCCCCTTATCAGGATCAGTATGCCAAAGGAAAAAGAATAGTAAAATACAGACTTCTATCACAACGTCCCTAATAAAAGTTGTCGGCCCTGCCCTGAGTAGCTGCGTTAAAGTTAAAAAAGCCAACACCAGCGAGGGCCCGAACAAAGGTGGGGAAACATCCACGCCCAACCCGTGCGCCACCTGAAATGAAAAAACATCTCCTAATGTTGGCAATGAGACTCAACTAGACCACCCCCCAGCAGCCTCCTCAATAGGAAGTCCTTCAAACCAGGTGCAAACAAGAGCAGATGGCCCAAAGGCCCCGGACCAGAGAATGCCAGCAGAGGCCCTCATTAGGGCTGAGACTACCTCCACATCCCTGCAGAGCGGTCCGAAAAGGATAAAGGTGCATTCAGGTGACCCCACAATTCTATTGATCCCAGAATATACTTCAAGGGGCTCCTTTGATATCCTCAACAGGGGAAATATTTTACGCTTATTAAACTCCATAGGTAGCTTAAAAAATATATCTACCAAGGATCTGGCCTCAGTGGAGTTTATAATCTTACCGGAACACCCAGGGGCGGAAGTGACTAAAACAGTATGGGCTTCAACTGATTTGGCTGAAAGCGTGCTCAATGAACAAGCAAAACTAAACAGCTGGGGCATTCTACTGCGTCCTGTTGTAAAACCCAGATACCCAGATCTTTTGGCAAGCGATTTCTTACATCGGAACGCTCAAAATCAGCCAAATCAGGACCAACACTCGCTGTCTGTATTGCGAGGGGCCCGTAGTAAATCCCCGGTCAGCCAAGAACAAAAAGATCTGGGCGTCAGAAGGCATAACCCCGTGAACGAGCGAATTAACTCAGACTGGTCATGGTTGAGCAGGTCTATAAACAACAAGCCGGAAAAACACTGACATGACAACCCCGTAATCGGGAAATCGCTCAAAAGCTTCAAAATCTGCTCCTGGAACATCAACGGCATTGGGGACAAGCTTACGGACGCAGATCTAAAACATTATATGCAAAGCTTTGATATCATAGCCCTCCAAGAAACTTGGTCAGATTCCCCACCACTACTTCCAGGCTTTACCTTGAACTTCACTCCTCCATCCCAGTCCGCAAGATTTGGCCACAAAAAAGGAGGCCTAGCCATATACAGTTCACTAACAAGCATGTGTACAGTGGAACCGCTGCCATACAACCTAGACTCTCCGAATGCAATTCAAGTATTACGAATCGCCATTCGAAACCAGGGAAAGACGGAGGAGATAATTTTAATAAACATTTACCTACATCCCCGGGGTAAGAAGCAAGGAGCTTGGCAGTTGACAGAAGAGCTCTTAAAGCTATTAACTGCAGAGCACACAAACAGTCTGATTCTCAGTGGTGACTTCAACCAGAATATCTTATCTTATCTTATCTTATCTTATTGTTTTGGTAAAGCGCTACAGCTGCCCCGGCGATGAGGCGTCCCGGCGCTGGAACCCGGATCAGATCCTAAGCGTGGAGAGTCCATGGATAAAGGAAGGATTACAGGCAAGGGAATAGAAAAGTTTTCACTGCTTTCCGGAAAGCTGATAAGTTGTCTATCGAGCGAATGTGATGTGGTAGTTCATTCCACATCTTGGCTCCCAGGAACCTAAAGGAGCGGCCGCCCATGCGACAAAGTTTTATGCGTGGAACGCATAGAAGGTTTTGGTTGGACGACCTTAGGTTCCGTGACGGCGCGTAGGGAGTAAGAAGGGGTTGAAGCAGAGGGGGGGTGTTGAGTTTGAGGATTTTGAAGGTCATGATGAGGGTCTTGAACTTGATTCTGGAGTCTACAGGGAGCCAGTGCAGTTTTCTGATGGTCGTTCTGGCTGAGCATCTGCGGGGGAGGCCGACCAGAGTTCTAGCCGCAGAGTTCTGCACGCGTTGGAGTCGTGCTAACTCACATTTGTTGGCACCAAGAAGGAGCACATTGGCATAGTCTAGGCGCGAGAGGATGGTGGCTTGGATGATGAGTTGGCGGGTCTTTGCGTCAAAGAAGCCTAGTATGTGGCTGAGGCTTCTCAGTAGGCCAATACAGGTGCTGGCAACTTTTTTGGTGTGGGCTCGAAAGTTGAGTGAGTCGTCCATCCAGACACCTACGTTTTTCACTAGAGTCTTGGGGGGAGGGATGGTACCGAGGGAGGACGGCCACCAGTGCTCGTTCCAAAGGCTGGTGTTTTTGCCAAGGAGGAGCACCTCTGTTTTTCCGCCATTAAGTTGTAAACAGTTCATTGTCATCCATTGGGCGACCGCAGAGAGTCCGTTTTTGAAATTAGAGGAAAAGTTGGAAGGACCATCTGAGAGAGCGATGGCCAGTTGTGTATCGTCAGCGTACGATACTAATGTCAAGCCCCATTCTTTGGCCACTGCCGCCAGAGGCTGAACATAAAGATTAAAAAGAGAGGGGCTTAACGCAGAGCCCTGCGGGACTCCCTGTTCAATAGGGTGGGGCTTAGATAGAAAGGGGGGGGCAGAAACTCAAAAAGACCTGTTCTCGAGGAAGGATCTAAGCCACTCCAAGGCATGACCGGTTACTCCAAAGGTCTCCAGACGTTTAAGAAGGATGACATGGGATACCGTGTCAAATGCCGCGCTGAGATCCAGAAGGATCAGCGCAGCACTTTGACCGGCATCTAAGATCGTACGGAGGTGCTCTGTGGTGGCTAAGAGAGCAGACTCAGTGCTATGGCCTGGTCTGAACCCATTTTGTGATGGGTCCAGAATGTTGTTTTTGACCATGTGCTGGGATAGAGTGCTGTTAACATGCGCTTCAGCGAGTTTGGATAGCCATGGGAGCAGGGAGATTGGACGAAAATTCTCCGGTTTAGATGGATCTAGGGTGGGTTTCTTGATGATAGGCGAAACCCACGCTTGCTTCCAGGCAGATGGTACACACGCTGAAGTAAAGGAGAGGTTCAGGATGGCGGTTAGCGCTGGTAGGAAGAAGTTGAGTGACTCCAGGAATTGAGCCGGGCGCATGGGGTCTGCGGGGGAGCCAGATTTGACTCTATTACATAGTCTGATGAGGATGTCTTTGGAGATTTCTGGGATGTAGGTCAAGGTCGAGTAGCTAGGAGAAACTGAAGGATTGCTGATGGTACTAGGGTCGTATTGGGGGAAGGAGGTGTAAATTTTCCATACCTTGTCAACGAAGAACCTGGCAAGTTCTTCACATTGTTGCTCGGAGGAAATAGTAGGGAGGGGTGTTTTGCTGCTCTGCAGTTCTTGTACCAGTTTGAAGATTTCTTTAGCGGGAGTGGGACTAGATTCGATTTTGTTGGCGTAGAAAGCGGTCCGTGCAGCACGGATGGCTTTGTGATAAGTTTTCTGTAACAGAAGGTATTTAGCTTTGTCTTCTTTGTTGTATTCCCTACGCCAGAGGCGTTCTGCCTTTTTGCACTCTTTCCGTAGATTTTTGAGTGTGTCGTTGTACCAGGGGTTGGATGGAGAGTTACGACCTTTTGTCCATTTTGCTGGGATAAGACTGTCTAGTCCACCCGTAATCCACTCGTGAAACGTGCTATAGTTGGCGTTGATGTCAGAGTTGTTGTCAAGGTAGAAATCCCCTAGGGTCTTGTGAAAGTCCTCTTGAGACAGTTTATGCCATGGTCTTTTTAGGCGGCTGGTCGATGCCGTCTTGAGCCTGCTTTTATTGACCGGAATGGTCATTTTAATAAGGGAGTGATCTGTCCATCCCATAGGAAGGGGTGGCTCTGAGGTGAGTTCTTCTAAATTTGAAAAAACTGGGTCTAGGATGTGGCCAGCTAGGTGAGTTGGAGTGGAGATGAGAGGGTTGAGTTGTAGTGCGGAGAGGTCTGCAAGGAGTGTTTTGATCGTAGGGTCATTAAGTAGATCAAAATGAAGATTAAGGTCTCCCAGAATGGTAAAATTGGGGCATTTGGTTATTAGAGAAGTTGTTGACTCAAGGAGGGCCTCAATGAATTTTGAAGAGGGGCCAGGTGGGCGGTAGATGTAGAGACCCGACACGGTAAAGTTAGGGTTTATGGTGATTTTGAAGAGGGCGCTTTCGTAGTCTGACAAATCTTCCTTAACAAAAGAACAGGAGATGCTCAATAAATCTGCATCGGAAGCCAGCACCGTTGACGACCCTCTTGCTTTGGAACAATACTCGCAGGATAAGTCTTCAGGGGGAAGAACTACAAACGCAGCACTCCGACTTCTAGGTACACTCGAAGATCTGGGTCTTAGAGCGCTTAATGGGAGATTCCCTGGGGATCATCCCCAAACAGCAACATTTCATAGCAGGACGACTAGCTCAACAATCGATTTCACCTTCCTCTTGGGGAACTTGTTTCAAGCAACTACTGATTTCCATATCGGCTCACTTGACTACAGTTATCACTTACCACAAGAAGTGATACTAGAAGCCTTTACAATACCAATACCGGCACGTGCTATCAGTTATGAACAAGTTTTATCAGCCAACGATAGGCGCTTAAAGTGCAGAACAGATCACCCCGTGGCCCTTTTGCTTTACGCCAAGCAAGTAATTGGCGAAACCCAAAATGGAACAAAGGACCTAATTGCCAGCTGTGAGACATTTCCAGAAACTTTGCACAAAAACATGGGAAAAACACAAAGGAGAAACCGGCCTGAAGGAGGGAGCAATATCATTAATCACACGCGGCATTTTTTGATAAATAATGCTCATCTAAAAACTCTAATTGGCCAGACCTTACGAAGGGCAAGGAAAGATCCCGAAGCCAAGGATGAACTGAGACTGCTAAAGCGTGACCGCAGGAGGTTGGCATGGCGACTCAGGAGGGAATCAGAAGAGGCCCTCTGGGCCAAACTTTTTCATGACGCCAAATCAAACAATAGCACGCAATTCTGGAGAAAGATTAATAATTTGTCCAAGGCGCAGAATCAAGGCATCAATTCCTTTGTCCAAGAAGACGACTGGATAACCTTCCTAAGTACGCACTTTAGGGGCACTGATGCCAACATCCAAGGTACCTCCACACACACAAATTGCACCAAGGACTGTTCAAAACTCAGCCATGACTGCCACGAGCTCCAGCAGTCATATCAGACTATTGTAATCAAGTGTGCACTGATTTGCAACAGAATTTCAAAGGGAAGGCGCGAGGGGGCCCCGGGTCCAAATGGGATTCCACCTCTATTGTTCAAGCAAGACCCCTCGTTTTGGGCAGCTGCCCTTAACTCAATGTTTGTTAAGATTCTGCAGACTTCTTCAATTCCATCATCATGGAGGGGAGCCATCATATCACCGATCCTGAAAAAGGGAGACCAAACTGATCCAAAAAACTACCGGTTAGTGGCTCTGCTCGATAATGAGGCAAAATATTTTGCGGGCCTCCTTCTGGAGGAACTGTTATCCTGGGCAGCCGAGGTCTCAGCAATCCCATACCACCAAACAGGCTTCTGCAAAGGCATGGGAACCTCTTCTAAAATCTTAGCACTATTTTTATTAATTGATGCAGCACAAGAAGCAAACCAACCACTCTATCTGTGCTATATTGATTACAGTTCGGCTTTCGATCATGTCGATAGGAACCTTCTGTGGGAAAAGTTATATAAACTGAACATTCCCTCGCTGCTTTTATAACAGTTAATTCTTCTTCACAGCGACACATGGGTGCAAGTCAGGCTGGGCACCGGTGACCATCTTTCAAGAAAGATTCCTACTTATATAGGAGTAAAACAGGGCTGCATACTGGCCCCAACACTCTTCAATCTTTTTATGGGAGACCTGTCCAAATTGTTGAATGACTGCAATTCACACGCTCCAAAGCTAGGGGGCTCACAGATTTCTAACCTACTCTACGCAGACGATCTGTTACTCATCAGCCGGACCCCTGTTGGCCTTCAGCGGCTGTTGGATATTACTTCAAGATATTCTGCCGCTATTAGACTTACCATCAACCGTGAAAAAACAAAAGTTATGTGTATCAATCTTTCCATAAAGAAAGCAACACGAAACTGGCTCCTGTCATCTAGCAAGCTAGAAAAGGTCAGCGAATATCGATATTTGGGGGTCTTAATAGACCATAAGGGCAATTTCACACCGCAACGCGAAGCTATAAAAAGGAGAGGGTTATCTGCGGCAGTGACACTCAGAACCTTAAAAAACACAGTTTCTGGCCCAAGCTTACTTCCTCTAATAAAGGTAATACAGGCAAAGTTAATCCCAGCCATTACTTATGGCATTGAAGCTATGAGTGGGAGGGACGCTGCCTTTTTAGACAGAACTGTGGCAAAAGCACTTCGCATGATCTTTGGCCTTCCAAGGTATTCATCGCCGGCTCAAATGAGACTAGAGTTTGGGTTACAAAAAGAAGAGCTGGCACCCAAGGAAGCCTACATAAAAACCTGGCATAAACTAAGCAGGGGTGAACCGAATACCTTAAACGCTCTCCTGTGGAAGGAACTTCAAAACAAAGCAACATGCCCAGCAAGGAGGTATCTGGAGGGAGCCATTGAGGATCTTGGTGTACAGCAACTCTGGGCACTCCCAGTCTCCACTGCAGTCTTTAAAAAGGTGGTTAACAAGACAGTACGGACGGAATCAGTGCTGCAGGACAAAGCCGCCCTAACAGAGCGGGCTCATGGTTGGCTTACAGTTCAATCGTACACCGCGCCTTTGCCTCAAACCTATCTGCAGACAGGTTTCACCAAAAAAACAAAAGAGAAATTTCTGAAATTTCGCCTGGGGCTACTGCCTTCAGCAGCCCACTTGCGCCCATGGTTACGGCCACCGTCACCAACAAGATGCCGACTTTGTGGGGACGGAGAGGAAAACGTTGTCCACTTCATTATCACCTGTACCGAGCTCACTCAAGATCGACGAGTCTTCCTGCGACCGCTTTTTAACTTCCACAAGATACGGACCTGTAGACAAGCAGTTCTGGCCTGCTTCAAAGGGGACAACATCCAACTGAGCTGTAGAATGGTAAAATTTCTTGAAAGAGCCGAGGCCCGCTTCAAAACATTGAAGGAACAAACCAAAATGACCATTACCTTAAACAGACCAAGGGATGAGCTTAACGGTACCCCAGAAGACCAATTCCTACATTGACACTTTTGACTCTCACACTAGATCGCTTTTGATAAGATGATAAGCCCCTTTCAATTGCGTTGTCGATTTTTTATCCAGTACTCCTGTTTACTTGCTTTATGTACCGAATCTTAGGTTTTTTTATTTTTTATTATTTTTGTTTTTTTTAACATGTTTTATTCAGACATACATCTTACAAATTGAAGCTTCTTCTTTCGTTAACATTGTAAAGGTTTTAAATAACCATGTTCAATAAAGTATTACTTACTTACCTTGTGGAATGTTGCTGGTATAGGGTCTAAGATAGTTGCCTTAGAGTGGCGATCATATATAGATAGCCAGAAAATATGCCTCTTTCAGGAAACCTGATGTCTGGGACCGTTCAATCGCTCAGGTTTCTCTTGCTTTCACAGGTTTGAGGAACGGTCAAGGATGGGGAAGTCTGTCGGTGGGATTAGCAATTTGGGTCAGATTGACCCCAGCAACAGAATGAAACCAATTAATATTGAGTCAAACAATATCATGACTGTTGTTCATAAACTACCTTAGAGCCACATAATAAGAGTGTATAACGTGTGCATATAACACAGAATCCAACACGATTTTGCATCATGAAGCCAGTCTACATAACCCAGGAAAGGGTAACTTGATCTTCAGGGGATCTCAACAAAACTTTTGAGTCTCTAGCAAACAGCCAAAAAAATCTAGCTATTGATTCGGGTCTGTAATGGGTATGCCAATACTAGAGCCTGCCAGATGTCAAATGGTCAGTCAAGGCTATTCAAGTAACTGCCCAGACCCTACATTGGGATTTAAGAGCATGCAATAGTAGATGTGAGTCAGATAGAACAGGCCAAAGCATGGACATTACACCTGGTTGTACATGTAGCATCAACTATATTTTTTAGTTTTTAGGTCTATTACATCTGTTGGATAATAAGAACTTCTTAGACAATAAAGATAATGACCACAACACTCTTGACTAGCATGCTAGATTCTCCAGTAAAGGGTCCTTCCAGTACTGACTCTGGGAAAATTGAATGCACAAACACAAAAAAGTCTATAAACATTGTTAGGGGTACAAAAAAACATGAAATTCTGAAAAAGGTCTGTGAGCTGGTGGAGGGCATGCCTGAGAATATCTCATTAAAATATGGTGTAGAGGGATTATCCACAATACTTGACTAACATAACTCTCTTATTAACAATATGAGAGAGCTGCTGTGTGGGAAAGTATGGCCAAATTCCAAAAACTCCCCTACTATAACATGGTACAATTACGGCTGCAGGATAACCAAGAAGAATCTACTTCATGTCCTGAAAAGTAACATTAGAGTAGTACTGCAGCCTTCCAGGAAGCTTATAAATGTGCCCTTTCAGAGGCAAAATGGGAATGGGAGAACCTACATTGGGAGAACTTTATTATTGCTGCAAATTCCAAAAATACGTTGTTTTGGGATATTGTCTCCCCAGATTGGCCAAAGCTCACAAAGAGCTTGAATAATCTGGTTAGACACATCACTGGGTATACTATTTGAGCAGCTTATATAAACTACACAGTGACATGCCAGGGGATGAAGATTGTGGAAAATGATATCTTGTCATCCTGCCAGGCCGGATTCAGATCTAAAAATGAGTACTCTTGATCAGGTCTTTCGCCTTTGCAATATATATTGGAGGACCACGTTATTCAATTGGAGTCACTTGTATGAGGCCTTTATGAATTTATACTCTGTCTTTGATCGGATCCTAAGAAACAAGCTCTGGGCAGTTCTGGATTACACATGACTTCCACCTAACCTATTGTCCATACTGATACAGCTAAATGCTAGTAATTACTCACAGGTAAAATGGGATACTGGAGAGACACTTAACAATGCCACCAAAACCTAAAGGGAATTAGACAAGGATGTGCTTCGGCCCGCATAATATTTCCCTTGTTCATCAATAACGTGGTGAGTTGGCTAGAAAGGAATGGCTGTGACGCACCAGAAATGAGAGAGAAGAGAATACTTGCCCTCCTGTTTGCGGATGACACACTTTTACAGTTCCTCCCTTTGGCCTGCAGCAGTTCCTAAATGCCTTTGAGTTATTTTGCATAGGGAGTGGGATGGAACTCAATCCTAACAAGACTAAATATATGTTATTTAGCAGTACAAAGACCGCTAATATGCAAATTTGGGTAGACACAGATGAGATTATTTGGGACTAAAGCTAAGCCATAATTTGTCCCGGACCCCGCAGCTACAGAAAAGTCAAGTAACTTTACAACAGGTTAGCTCGCAATACTGTATAATGTACAGTCTCAAGAGCAGTTTTGCCTGCCATGGAAACATATCCAGGCATTGGGAAAGCTTTATATGGAGCCGAGCTATGCACAAACTGTGTGATATTTTATCTGTCACAGAGAATGGTGCACTCAGATCCCTGCTGGCTCTCCTCCAGGGTACCCCACTCATCCCAATTTATTTCAACCTGGTCCATAAGGCTATAACACAAATGGTACACAGTCGCCCAATTCTTCACTGGCATCATTAGTGGACAACAGATGAGCTGGCCCTTTACTTAGTCGGCCTAGGAGAACTTCTCCACTGTACAGACAGTGCAAAGATACCGCGACTGAACTACATAAAATCCACATTGACCAGTTTGACAATGTGAACGTTCTGTGAGCACCCTGAAGAGATGGCCATGATTTCCAGGTCATTGATCAAAGAAATGTACTGGAACTTTGTGATGGAGTAGAGTTTTCGGATCTGCAAAAGTCGAGGTATTTTGGACCTTTTTCTTGATTTTAAAACGGTACCATCCTTACTACACTTTATGGATTATACTTTACCTCCATAACTAAGAATCTATATCTACAGTTTAGATATGGTACCTTGAACACCAAGTGCTTTTGTAAAAATTGGAAAAACCTAGCAGATAATTCAGACAAATGCCCTTCTCAAATTGCTGAGATGGAGATGGTGGCTCATCTCATTTTCTACAGCAAGACGTATGGATGGTATAAACATGGATAGTTCCACTATATAAGAGTATTTGCTATACACAGGCAATACACGACACAGTAAAGCATTAGGAACTCTGTGATCTGAGACTTGCAATTTAGTTGCATATTGCATGTCTAAATATGTGTTGTCTATCTGGTTGTTCAGAGTACAGCTCCTAATGGAAACACAGTAGTGATGAATTATTGTTTTTAAATCTCATCATGTGATATTTATAAATGCGTTAACATTTCAAAATCGATTAAACTGTGTATATTTGGTGTTTGTGAACTCATGCAACTTCTACGAAGTTTAGTCTAGGATAATGAATTGGCAAATTTATTGTCTAGCGGTCATTCCTTTTACTAATTAATTGTATATGTTGTATTGAGCTTTTAAGGAAAGAATTTTCTGAAATAAACAATGTTTATGATTACGATGATGAATAGCACTTCCCATTTCCTAGTGTTAAGCAAGACTCCAAGGCCCACCGCCTGACACCATGTTGCATAAAGGAACAGGTACTACTTAAAAAAAAAGTCTCTTATTTGGGAATGCATTGTGGAAGAAGTCAATGGCCCACTGGACCACTAACTTTTCCAGCTGAGGTCGCTGGGCACAACTTTCAAAAGGGAAATATCTAATGGAGACAACTTCCCTTTTCCAAATGGGTTAACACCTTGTAAGACTCTTACTGCTCAATAAGACGTGGGCATCTCTTCCCAGAGCCTCTGCGTTAGAAGTCTATTAGCTGTTTTTGTTCTTTCCTTCAAGTGCATATACTTACACAGTGTGTGACTGAAGGTCTCCCTTCCAATCAATTGGGCTCAATTACTCCTTTTCTGTACCCAACAGTCACAGTTTTGGAGGCTGCTGGAACTAGAAATCAAAAAGACAGGGCATCGTGTACCCCTCCTCCCACCAAGCCCTATGGCTCTCTTTTAACCTGTACATGAGGTTTGTGTATGTCCTGTGGAGCATAACCCAACTTTTCTGATTTCTCATAGGTCATTGGAATCAAGATCCCTCCCCCTTCCTTCATGCAAGCCTTCGGTTGACAACCCAGGGTTCCTCCTCTCTTTAAGCGTTTCCCCCTTAAAGTGCTTCCTGGCCTCCTTTCTCCCACATGTTTCAATAATGGCAGCAGATGCCAACCTACAACGCATGGTTTCCCAGACTTCCCATTGATGTTTTCCCCATTCTGCTGGGACTGCCTCAGTTTCCTCACTTTCCATATCACTATACCAAGTGCAGGAGCTAGCATTGAATTGGCTGTCACTTTGCAGCTCCTGTAGTTCCATCACAGTTGATGTATCCATCAGTGATATGGATTTTGGTGAGCATTGTGAATCCATTTCCTGGCTCTCCTTACCAATTCCACACCTGCCACCCACCCCGCGACATGCCTCTTTTGAAAAGTTGGTAACGTATCAATGGTTTGAGACTGTAGTTATAGTCCCAAACCACCCGTCCATCTCATTGCCATTTCCAATTAGGAGGGAGCACCCTATTATCGAGTTTTCATAATTGCAAATCAGAACACGTCAGTAAATCCATTTTGCAATTCATAAAGGCATTCCAAAACACAAAAGTGGTTTAATAGCTAGGAAAATCCCATTTTGAGGTCAGAAGCAATGAGATTTTGCAAATCACAGGGTTTGTGACCACAAATTGTTAATGTGCATCAGACCGTTAAAAATCAGCTTAGGTTGTTCAGTTAGTGTGGACATTTTGTTGTGTGTTTTAAATATTTCATATGAATTGAAGTCTGCTACATTTATATTAGGAGCTTGTTCTGTAGTTCCAATGATTTTAGCTCAGAGAGCTTGAGGCAAAAACTGTTACGAAAATATGTGGTATCATTTTGGCCCATTCACCCTTTATAAGCAAAATACTCCGATTTATTTCCAAAAGTGCCGGTTTACAGACTGTCTACCCATGGCTAACCCATGCTACACCTTTAATTTCCTGTTCTCATATGCCAGAGAAGAATAGCTGCAGAATATGCTAGAGGATGAGCATTTTATTAAGTATTGACAAGCAGTCACAAATTCCTTGAACTAAGTTCTATTTATATTATCAAAGCAGTCATTATGTGTAACCCCAGTTTAATGTCTAGCATCCTATGTTTGCACATAACTGACACCTCAAAAAGATTAACATATGAATAATTTTCATTTTGAAACTGTACATACTGGAACAAAATTAAAATCGTTTCTCAAGATAGCTAAAGTCGGAGCTGAGGTAGGTAATACATTGGGAAACTACCGATTTTTCATTCTGTTGGACTTCTTAATCTTTCTTTAATGACACATACTGGTGTTTTCTACGTTCAAAAGTCAGACTCGACATCACTTTTTTGTGATTATGTATTAGAGGTGATGTTTCGCTTGCTAGATCCACCTTTATTACGAATGATGCACTATGCATCTACCTGGATTTTATCGGTGAACTAAAGGCAGGTAAAATTGCTAATGTATATGCACATCAATTTTGTATAATCTCTTTCTAACGTTGTGATCTTTGTAAGGGGAAAGATGGAGAACTTGTTAAAAAACGTGTGCTCAAAAGTGGCCTCTCTACTCCTCAGAGCTGTGTCTGTACTACCCTTGAGCTGTTAACAATCTCTTGGAGTCCTGAGTTGAATGCATTCCACTCCCAAACCATGGAACAATGTCTGGCAGCCAGGAATGGGAAATAGTGCCTGAGGTTATGGTGTTAGGCACTTCCACTCCGTGGTAATAGCTAGAAAATCATTAAAAATATATATTATCTATATGGTTGAAAATGGTTACAGAGTAGATTTCATTATGCCTCTACATTTTGTCAATCTAATAGTGATTCGACACATAATAAAAATCATTCTTAACTATAGGCACGGAGAACGTAGATGCCAGGAACAAAAAAAAGACAAAAACGCAAAGAAATTTATCACAATCTCAGATCAACACAGACATAATGTGGCCCGTATACAATTGAATCGCAGTTGTTCCTTGTTACTTTTTAGTCTCAAGATTGCAGTCTCCGGTTCATAAACCGGACAGAACAGTGCTCACCATTTATATGCCCTTGGGGGAGACAGAGGGGCTCTATTTTATTCCCTTGCAACACATAAGTGTATTGCAAGGAAGATGATTATAGACTGCTGAAGATTGACATCCAGTTTGCAAGCCAACGTTATATCTTAAGTAGTGTCATAAGCCCCGTGCAGGACCATTGTTATTTTCCATACGTTGCAGACTGTCCTCTGCTTTCCGCACGTTACTCTACAGATATATTTTGCTTTGTGCCACAAAAGAATTAAAAAAATATATACATATATATATTTTGCTTTGTGCCACAGTGCACTTTCACACAAAACACACTGTTGTTTTTGTGTTCTGTCCTTTCCTGGGATTTAGTCAGAACATGTAAACGAGGTCGAACAACAATGCCCTTTGTTATTCTGTTCTGGTCAGCCCGTAGCACCTAGACAAAACACGCGAATGCAGCTGTTGTAGGGTAGCACACACGTGTCTAGCCCTCTAGTACTGCCAAATAAAACTGCTAATAACCCCATCTATCCATTTAAAAGAAGGATCAGGGCCCTGGAATGGAATTGCCCAAAACAGACAAAGGAAATTAGAAAGTACCTTTATTTCAACTATGTTGCAATCAGTGGCCGCACCTCCATTAAGTCAGAGGAGTATCACCTCACTGCTGTGCAGTAGTGAAATAAAGGAAAATTAAATTGATAATAACTCAAGGTTATTATCATTTTATTTTATCCTGGAGTGACAGCTTTGCATGGTGGACTGCTCATACAAAAGGAGCAGGGGGAGTGGCGAGCACACAGCCAAAAATGTATGCACACTTAGCATGTTCTCCACCCTGGCTGCATTACAGCTTGAGTGAAGAACATGCCCAGGCTCCCATTTCCTTGTTGAGCAGTGAACCACGGCACTCAGACCAATCACAACGCTGCATTGCAGCATTGTGATTGGTTTATGGAGCCTGGGTGTGCCTCCTGTTCTGTTCCAGTGGTGCAGAGGGACGAGGAGTAGAGAAGTGGAGGTAAGGTAATTCTTTTTCTTACCTTTTTTCTTATTTTTGATCCCCATAACCCCTATGGCCCTGTCCCGACACCCCAGATTCGTGCCGGCCACCACTGCTTGCAATATCCTGTATATAATACTGATTGGAAGTCTATTCTAGCACCTCAACTTAGCAGTACATGAGACCAGTAGCTGTTCAAAGTTTAGGTTGACAATCCCTCTAGATTATTTGTAATCCTAACCCCTAAAGAGGGAGCTACTAAAACAATCCTGTCCACCATCCCTCTATGTGAAGTTAAGTATGGGTTGTGTTTTCACTAAGTTTAACTTTTACTCGGATATAGCCCCAAACGTCTGAGCCTCTGATACTGTTTGTTCTATGGCTTGGAATGAATCCAATGAATATATAGTCACATCATCAGCATATGCGTTGACTTTGATTTCCACCCTGCTTAGCACTATTAATTGAATTGAAGTATTCTTCCCAAGCTGCCTTAAGTTGGGTTTTATATACAAAGCAAACAGTGAAGGAGATATCAGACATCTCTGCCACCTACCCCTGTATATACTGGGTGGGGATGAGTGGTGTCCATCAAGCGCCAACCTAGCCATTAATTTTTGGAACCGAATTTTAACTCAATTCAAAGGCTTGTTGCTATATCCTCGGGGTGCATTGTAGACCATAGGTATATCCACCAAATGCGGTTGAATAACTTTTCAGCACCTAATAAAATCATACCAACTCTTTTCCCTTAGTGTTGTCTAAATCAAATAGTGCAATAGCTGTATTTATAGGACTAGTAGTGTCTGTACCCAGAATCACACCAGGCTCTTGTGGAAAAACTAGATATGCTATGTCTGCAGCAAGCCAAGAAGCCATCTCTGCATATACATTAGAATCAGCATTGATTAAGGAAATGGTATGATTTACTCAGACCTCTTCTCTTTCTTGAACAAGAAAATAACCACTTTCAAACACACAATTTAAAACCATCTTTACTAGAAGATGTGTTATTAAACCCTAAGTTCAGGGATACTAAAATCCATTTTTTTATCTTATCCCTATGGGAAGATATGCTTGTAAAATGTTACAAAGCATTCTCCATTTTGTCCTATGAGCAAGATAGCATTTCAATAGTGAAAAAGAAAATTGGCAGTATTTCACTATCAGGACATGTTACACACACCTGTACATGTCCTACCATTTACATACACTGTACCGTGCCCAGGGGGTACCTTGGACCTACGATAAGGGTGTCCTATGGGTAAGAAAAGGGAAGAGTAGGGCCAGGCAAGTGGGTGTACTTGCCAAGTTTACTTGCCAGTTAAACTGGGCACAGGCACCACGTGGCAGGCCGGAGACCTCTTTTCAGGGCTGCTCATGTGGGTGGCAAAATCAGCGCTTAAAGTGCACTAGTAGCATTTGATATACCAGCCCTGGAACACTCAATGTACTTTACTAGGGACCTACTGGCAAAACAAATATGCCAATCAGTGAGAACCAATCACAATGTCAATTTAAACAGGGAGCACTTGCACTTTGACACTGATCAGCAGTGGCAAAGTACCCAAAGCATCTGAGCCAACAAAAACGAAATCCAGCACAGCATTACAAATACATGAGGTAAAGGCAAAAGGTCAGGGAATGCCAATTCTACATGTGTCCCCTCCAGTGGGCAGAACTACCCACTCTCTTGGGGGTTCCCATCACTAAGGCGGAAGAATCTGGACAGATCATCTGCATTGGAGTGTTCTGTACCAGGGCAGTGTTCCACCGCAGAGTCCATTCTCTGTAAAGAGATGGATCACCCAAACAGTTTTGGATTTTCACCTCTCTTCTGCATCAACCATCCGAGGGACCTGTGGTCCATCTGAACCCGGAAGTGAGTCGCAAACAAGTAGGGCCTTAGCTTCTTCAGTGCCCAGACCACAGCAAAACCCTTTCAGTTGCACTCCACCTCTGTTCCCTGGTAAGTTGCCTTCTACTGATGAAAGCTACAGGTTGGTCCAAGCCCTCATCATTCAATTGTGAGAGTACTGCTCCCATACCATGCTCTGAAACATCTGTCTGCACAACAAATTCTTTGGAGAAGTCACATGCCTTAAGCACGGGCGCCATGCACATGGCAGAATTCAGGGCATCAAAAGCGGTCTCGCAGGCATCAGTCCAGATCACCTTCCTGGGCGGCTTCCTTGAGGTCAGCTCTGCCAAGGGGGCGACAATGGTGTCATACCCCTTGACTAACTGCCTGTACCTAAAAAGGCTCTCACCTCTGTCTGGGTCTTGGGGGCTCCCAAGCCAGAATAGTGTCACTCTTCGCTTGTAGGGACGCCACATGGCTGCTCTCCCTACCTGGTGTCCCAAGTACACCACAGATCCCTGCCCTATCTTGCACATACTCGCCTTGATGATGATACCTGCTCTTTGCAGAGCCTTCAACACTTCACAGAGGTGTTGCAATTGTTCCTCCCAACCGGAGCTAAACACAGCAATGTCATCCAGGTAGGTGGTTCTGAATTCCTCCAGCCCCGACAGAACCTGGTTGACCAGTCTCTGGAAGGTGGCAGTGGCATTCGTTAACCCAAAGGGCATAACTCGGAACTGGTAGTGCCCCTCTGGTGTTGAAAATGCTGCCCTCTCTTTGGCCCTATGTGTTAAGGCAATCTGCCAGTAACCAGATGTTAAATCAAATGTGCTGAGGTACCGGGCAACTCCTAACTGATCAACAAACTCATCAGCTATGGGGATGGGGTGCGCGTCAGTCTTAGTGACCGCATTGAGCCCACAGTAGTCCACACAAAACCAAAGTTCTGGCGTGGCACCGGGTGCAGCAGCTTTTGGCACTAAGTCCACTGGGCTAGCCAAGTGGATGCTTGAGGGCTCTATCACTGCTAACACCAACATCTTGGAAACTTCTTCCTTGATGCTGGCTCTGTCTTTGTCAGCTAGCCTGTAAAATTTCTGATCACAGGTAGGCTGTCCCAATTGTCCACATCATGGACACACCAATTGGTGACTCCTGGTGTCAGGGAGAACAGGAAGGCGAATTGTCCCAGCACCTGGCAACACTCCTTCTGCTACTCTGGGGTAAGGGTAGGAGAGAGGTTTACCCCATCCAGTGATCCATCATGTTCCTTTGCTGACAGGAGGTCAGGAAGAAGTTCACTCTCCTCCTCCATTCCATCATCTGTTGCAAGGAGCATAGTTACTTCAGGTGTGGCTTGCATGCAGGACCCTGAAAGGGTTCCCAGGAGTCTGCAAGTCAACCAAATAGGTTTCTTCACTCTTGCGCTCCTCCACCTCATATGGACCAGTCCACTTCTCGTTGAGCGCACAAGGCTCCACTGGTGCCATCACACACACCCTCTGGCCAGGCTGAAATTCGAACAGAGTGGCATTCTGGTCATGCCATCTTTTCATTTTTTCCTGGCTAGCTTCTAGTTTCACCTGAGCGAGTTTCTTGAAGCATTCAGTCTGGTTTCTGAAGGCCAGCACATAGCTGAACACATCTTGTGGGGGTCTTACCAGGAGTTCTCTCCCAACCCTCCTTCACCAGACTCAGAGGCCCTCTCACAGGGTGACCATACAACAGTTTAAAGGGACTGAAGCCTAAGGACTTCTGCAGTGCCTCCCTGTATGCAAACAACAGGCATGGCAAAAAGACGTCCAACTTCCGTCTCATGGGTTCTGCAAGACCCTTTATTATGCCCTTCATGGTTCAGTTGAATCTGTCGACCAACCCATTCCCTTGAGGATGGTAAGGAGTGGTGATCTTGTATTCCACACCACACTCCTCCCACAATGATGTCATGTATTTCGAAATGAAGTTTGTACGTGCTCTGAGGTCACCTCTCTGGGAAACCCCACATGTTATGTTATGTTATGTTATGTTATGTTATTTTTATTTTATATAGCGCGCGGATGCCGCAGCCAAGTGGCGTCCCGGCGCTTTGGAGGATTGAATAACACAACACATCAGAGATGATCAGAGAAAACAGGGTCTAAACTGTGGAAAAAAGGAAGGTTTTTAAAGCCCTCCTGAAGGGGAGCAAGTCAGGGATGGAGCGGAGAGGAGCCAGCAGAGAGTTCCAAAGGGCTGCCGCCTGCACAGAAAATGAACGTCCACCCATTCTAGCTTTTTTAAAACGTGGCACAATGGCAAGATTTAATCCAGCAGAGCGAAGGGCTCTGGCAGCGACATAATGAAGAATCGTCTGGGAAAGGATAGGAGGGGAGGCTAATTTAAGAATTTTAAAAGTTAGGCATAATGCTTTAAACTTAATACGTTGCCCTACCGGTAGCCAGTGGCGATCTTGAATAGTTCGACGAGCCGAAACAAACTTTGGGAGGCCGACTAGCATCCTGGCCGCCGCGTTTTGGACCCTTTGAAGGCGGGAAAGCTCGGCCTGATTTAGGCCCAAAAACAGAGAACTAGCATAGTCCAGTCTGGTAAGAACCAGAGCTTGGACTATAATCTGTCTAGTCTCCGCATCGAAGAACTTAAAAATAGGCCGAAGACACTGCAGAGTGCCGAAACATGTCCCAGCCACACGTTTAGTGTGGAAAGTAAACGAAAGCTTGTCGTCAAACCACACCCCGAGGTTTCTGACTTCCGTCACGGGGGTGGGGACAGGGCCTAATTCAGAGGGCCACCATTGATCTCCCCATAATCCGCTTTCCCTACCAAAAATAATGACCTCAGTCTTGGAGGCATTAAGTTGGAGTCGATTGTTCGCCATCCAGCCAGCCACGGCTTTTAGAGCTGACTGAAAGGTGGGGGCATCCATGTTGGAGTCGCCATTGAGTGCCACCGCCAGCTGCGTGTCATCGGCGTATGACACCAAGGAGAGACCAAAACGCTGGACTACCTCCGCCAGTGGCTGAACATACAAATTAAATAAGGTAGGGCTGAGAGCCGATCCTTGGGGGACACCCTGAAGTATGGGGCGAGGAGCAGAGACAAAAGGGGGTGTAGATACTTTGAAGCCCCGATCCTTAAGAAAGGAACGAAACCACTCAAGTGCCACCTCACCAACTCCAGCCTCCACCAGACGATGTAAAAGAATCTGGTGGGACACCGTATCAAAGGCGGCACTGAGATCCAAAAGGATCAGTGCCGCCGTCTGCCCCTGGTCCAACAGCTTCCTAATGTGCTCCACCACAGCCAAGAGAGCAGTCTCGGTGCTATGACCTGCACGGAATCCGTTCTGGGAGTTATCCAGTATATTCGACTCCTGCAGGTGAGATGATAAAATATAATTAGCATGCGCTTCTGCTAACTTGGCTGACCAGGGGAGTAGGGAAATGGGTCGATAGTGTTCTGGCTTGGTAGGATCCAAGGCGGGTTTTTTAAGAATAGGAATAACCGTCGCCTATTTCCAAGCCTTAGGAACACTGCCCATGCTGAAGGACATATTGATGAGATTATGCAAGGCAGGATAGCAACATTCAGCAAGTTCCCGTAATTGAAAAGGTCTCATGGGGTCATCCGGGGAACCGGATTTGACTTTAATCGTCAAGGCTTTAAACTCATCCAAAGTCGGGCTAGGAATAATCAGCAATGGTTTGGAAACCAATGATGTAGGCATATTCTCCCTGATGGAAAGATGAGAGAATGACCTATAAATGGTCTCCACCTTTTCGACAAAGAATGAGGCCAGATCCTCGCAGTGTGCCATGGAGGGTTCGACAGTAGCAGAGTTAGTTCTATTGCTTGTGAGATCCCTACACACCCTGAAAATGACCTTGGTGGGATTGGTGCTGTTCTTTATCTCCAGGGAGTAAAAAGCAGCCCTAGCTGCGCATATGGCCCGATGATACACTCTAGTGCAGGCCCTATAGGCCGCCTTGAGGTCAGTATCATAAGTTTTACGCCATGCGCGTTCCGCTTTTTTACAGGAGACTTTGAGTTTTTTAAGCGATTCATCATACCAAGGACTGGAGGGGCTGGATCTAGACTTACTCCACTTGGCCGGAATAAGCATATCTAACGAGTGATTTAGCCAATCACAGAAACTATCGTAGCCAAGGGAAACTTCGGTGGGAGGTAGAGGATGGTATTTCATCAGAAGCTGATGAAAATGCTCTAAGTTCAAGTTTCTCCAGGGGCGTTTGAAACTGGCTGGGATGTTATTTCTGGAGGAGGAGATGGTAGTAATTATACGAATTTCAATCAGATGGTGATCAGTCCATGCCATAGGTCTAGGATGAAGCACTGTGATATTAGTGGCCAGATTCGTAAGAAAAGGAAGGAAAAGATCCCCATCAAAGCACGACCCACCATGGGGGCGGCAATTGTCTGGAGATGGACAGCTTCCGGTTACCGGGTGGCATGGTCCACCAAGATGAACTTTTTACCTAAGGCTGTCTTGGGTTCCAGTGCTCCACAATATCAATGCCCAAAGGTTCAAAAGGGGTACTCATCACAGGAAAGTGTTGAAGGAGAGCATTACACTTCCCTCCACTCTTGCCACCTGCCTGCAAGTCTGACAAGACCTACAATGTGTACCAACGTGCCTTCTCATTTGAGGCTAGTAAAAGTGGGTGAGAAGCCTTTGAAAGGTCTTGTCGTACCCCAAATGTCCTGCTACAGGCACGTCATGAGCCAGACTCAGTAGGTAGGTCGTGAACCGCTCGGGTACCACCAGCACATGGGCTGCACCAGGCTCAGCGACCTTAGGCTGACTATACAACAATCCATCTTCCCAGTAAATCAGATGTGATCAATCAATCAGTAAATTGTAAAGTGCACTACTTACCCTTGAGGGCCTCAAGGCGCTGAGGGGGGTGGGGGGGGGGCTGCTACTGCACGAAGAGCCAAGTCTTGAGGAGCTTCCTGAAGGTGAGCAGGTCCTGGGTCTGTCGCAGCTGGGTGGGGAGAGTGTTCCAGGTTTTGGCGGCGAGGAAGGAGAAGGATCTGCCGCCGGAGGTGGTTCGTTGGATGTGCGGGACAGCGGTGAGGGCGAGGCTGGCAGAGCGGAGCTAGCGGGCGGGGGTGTAGAAGCTGAGTCTGCTGTTCAGGTAGGCTGGTCCGGTGTTCTGGAGTGCTTTGTGTGCATGGGTGAGGAGCTTGAAAGTGATTGTCTTGTTGACGGGGAGCCAATGTTATGTTAAGGGGCATTTTTAAAGCGCTCTGTCACCATGGGTTTCCTGGCGCTAGTCTGACACTGAGAGGGAAAAAAGGATTTAACCAGAATGTGGGAAAAGCCAGGTTTTTAGGGATTTACGAAATTGGGTTAGTGAATTTGAGAATTTGAGTGAGGGGGAAGAGAGTTCCAGAGAGTGGGGGCAAGGAGAGCAAATCTCCGGCCACCCATTCTGCAAAGTTTAAAAGAGGGAACAACCAAGAGGCGAAGGGTAGAAGATCTGAGATTACGTGAGGGGCGATAGGGACTGATGAGGGATTTCAGAAAGGCAGGGCAAGTGTCAGTGAGGGATTTGAAAGTGAGGCAGCCGATTTTAAAGGCTGCCCTAGAGGAGATAGGAAGCCAGTGGAGTTTGGCAAGAAAGGGTTTGGCTGATTGCCATTTCGGAATCCCGCAGGCTAGTCTCGCCGCTTGGTTCTGGACGATCTGGAGTCTAGCGAGAAGGCCTGTAGGCAGCCCATGATAAAGGGAGTTGGAAAAATCCAAACGGGAGAGGACAAGGGCCATGATGACTAAAATCAGGGCTTCGGGCGTCAGAAGGTACGCCACCTTTCTGATCCTGCGCAGTTAGTACATGCAGGTAGAGACCACCGACCCTATTTGGGGTTTGAGAGATAATTCGGAGTCAATGATGACCCCGAGACTCTTTACTGAAGCCACGGGGGAAGGAGGAGCACCGAGGTCTCCCGGCCAGAAATGCGGGCCCCAGTGAATAGAGCTCTTGCCGGGAAGAAGGAGTTCCGTCTTCCCGGGATTGAGTTTGAGCTGGTTCTGGCTCATCCACTGGAGGATATGAGTCATGGCCGCCTGGAAATTAGAAACAGCAGAAAAAGAGTTAAGAGGAAAGATGAGTTGCAGGTCGTCAGCGTAATTGAATACGGTGACGTCCCACTGCCTCAGAGAGAAGAGAAGAGGTTGAAGATATAGATTAAAGAGAAGAGGGGATAAGGAAGAGCCCTGGGGAACCCCGCAGAGTGAACACTCCCTAGAAGACCTGAAGGTTCCCAGGCTAAGAGTCTGAGACCTCCCGGACAAGAAGGATTTGACCCACGTCAACGCCAGGCCCTGGATGCCGGCCTGTTCGACACGGTGGAGTAAGATGTTATGATCCACC
Source organism: Lissotriton helveticus (assembly GCF_964261635.1). NCBI lineage: Eukaryota > Metazoa > Chordata > Amphibia > Caudata > Salamandridae > Lissotriton > Lissotriton helveticus. The sequence continues at coordinate 1,704,194,379 of NC_136063.1, read as the reverse complement.
GTGTCGAAGGCGGCCGACAGATCTAGAAGAACCAGGGCCTGGGAGGTGCCCCTGTCCACGCCAGCTCGGAGAGCGTCCAGTACGGCCAAGATGACTACCTCCGTGGAGTGGCCGGGTCTAAAACCGGCCTGGTTGCCCTCGAGGAAGCTGGAGCTCTCAATGAACTGCGAGAGACAAGTGGTAACGTGGGCTTCCAGGATTTTGGCGAAGAAGGGCAGAAGAGAAATTGGCCGATAATTCGCCAGGACCGTGGGGTCCGCTCCCGGTTTCTTCAGTAAAGGCACTAGAACAGCTGCCTTGAAGGAGTTAGGTACGGAGCCAGAAGAGAGAGAAGAGTTTAGCAGAGAGAGAACATTATCAGGGAGATGGAGACAGATGTCCCGTAGTATAGAAGGTGGACAACAGTCGTCCGGTGACAATGCAGGTCTCTAAGGTGGGAGGTGATATGGCTGCGTCGAGGGATGTTGAGGATCAGGCGGGCGGAGGCGTTCTGGATGTGTTGCACTTGTTGTAGGTGTTTGGCCGGGATTCCTGCATAGAGTGTGTTGCCGTAGTCCAGTCTGCTGCTGACGAGGGCTTGGGTCACCGTTCTTCTGGTTTCGGTCGGGATCCATTTGTAGATTCTGTGAAGCGGAGGAGGAGATGGCGTTGACCTGCCTTGACATGGAGAGGGGGGAGTCGAGGATGAATCCTAGGTTGCGTGCGTGGTCAGTGGGTGTTGGTGCTGTTCCCAGTGTGGTCGACCACCAGGAGTTGCCCCAGGCAGAGGGGATGGGGTCAAAGATGAGGACTTCCGTCTTGTCTGAGTTTAGTTTCAGGCGGCTGTTCCTCATCCACTCGGTGACAGTCTTCATTCCCTCGTGGAGGTTGGTTTTGGTGGTGTGCGGGTCTTTGGTGAGGGAGAGAATGAGTTGGGTGTCGTCGGCGTAGGAGATGATGTTCAGGTCGTGCTGGCAGGCCACTTGAGCGAGGTGGGCCATGTAGATGTTGAACAGGGTCGGGCTGAGGGATGAGCCCTGGGGTACGCCGCAGATGATGTCAGTGGCTTCGGATCATAAGGGCGGGAGATGGACTCTCTGAGTTCTGCCAGAGAGGAAGGACGTGGTCCAGTCCAGGGCCTTCTTCTGGATTCTGGCTTCTTGGAGGCGTGTCATTAGTGTGCGGTGGCAGACCGTGTCGAAGGGGGCTTACAGGTCCAGGAGGATGAGGGCTTAGGTTTCACCGTTGTCTAGTTGGTGTCTGATGTCGTCTGTGGCGGCGATGAGGGCTGTCTCGGTGCTGTGATTTTGTCTGAACCCGGACTGGGATGGGTCTAGGATGTTGTTGTCCTCGAGGTGACGGGTCAGCTGCATGTTGACGATTTTCTCGATTACCTTTGCTGGGAAGGGGAGCCGGGAGATGGGGCGGAAGTTCTTGAGATCTTTGGGGTCCGCCTTGTGCTTCTTGAGGAGGGCGTTAATTTCTACGTGCTTCCAGCTTTCCGGGAATGTCGCTGTGTCGAAGGAGATGTTGATGACCTTCCGTATTTGGGGTGCGATGGTAGCGCCAGCTTTTTCGAACACATGGTGTGGGCAGGGGTCTGACGGAGATCCAGAGTGGATGGAACTCATGATCTTGTGTGTTTCTTTGTCGTTGACGTGGGACCAGGTGGTCAGCTGGTTGCGGTGGGTGATGATCGGGGTGGGCTCTGTTGCGGTCGGGGCGGGTGAGGCGTTGAGGCTGTCATGGATGTCGGCGATCCTGCGATGGAAAAAGGGGGCCAGTGAGTCACACGGATCTTGCGAGGCGGGATGTCGTTGGTGTTGGCGCTGGGGTTGGAGAGTTCCTTTACAATGTTGAAAAGTTCTTTGCTGTCGTGTGCGTTGTTGTCTAGTCGGGTTTTGAAGGACAATCTCTTGGCTGTTCGTATGAGGTGGTGATGTCTGCGGATGGCATCCTTGTGGGCTGCGTGGCTGTCTGGTGTACGGTGGAGGAGCCATTTCTTCTCTAGCTTCCGGCATGTAGGTTTGGAGGTCCGGAGTTCCTCGGTGAACCAGGCGGCTGTCTTGCTGTGGTGGTTGCTGGGGGGTTTCTTGACCAGGTCGAGGGTGTTGGCGCAGTCGTTAATCCACTGTCTGAAGCTTTGGGTGGCGGCGTCTGTGTCGGAGGGGTCGGTGGGTAGGTTCTGGGCGAGGGTGGATGTCAGCTGGTCTTCGGTGATTTTGCTCCAGCAGCGGCGCGGCAGCAGTTAGGTGTGGTAGTGCCTGGTTGTTTTCTTGATGGTGAAGTGAATGCAGCGGTGGTCAGTCCAGTGGAGTTTGGTGGTGTGGTTGAAGATGATGTGGGAGCTTGTGGAGAAGACGGGGTCGGCCGTGAGGCCGGCGGCGTGGCTGGGTTCGGTGATGAGTTGTCAGAGGCCGAGGTTGGCGAGGTTGGCGAGGTTGGCGAGGTTGGCGATCAGGGTGGCAGAGTTGGCATTGTTGTTGTTCTCGAGGTGGTAGTTCAGGTCCCCAAGGAGGATGTAGTCCGTGGAGGCGATTGCGTAGGTGCTAGCGAGGTCTGCAATGAAGTCGCTGAAGACGGTTTGGGGTCCAGGAGGTCTGTAGATGAGTGTACCTCTGAGGGTGGTGTTGGGGTCGGTTTGTATCCTGAAGTGGAGGTGTTCGGCGGAGTTGAGGTAGTCATCTGCAAGGGTGTGGACCTGGAGGGTGGACTTGTGAACGATGGCTATTCCTCCTCCAGTTCCGTTGGTGCGGTCTCTGTGGGAGATTGTGTAGCCGTCCGGGATGGCAATGGCAATGTCTGGTGCCGAGACGTCATTCTACCAAGTCTCGGTCAGGAAGGCAACGTCTGGTGCGGTGGTGTCGAGCAGGTCCCAGAGCCCGATGGCGTGTTTGCGTGCGGAGCGGGTGTTCAGGAGGATGCAGTGGAGGTGGTTGGGTCCGGTCCTAGGAGGTTTGGTGGTTCTGTTGAATGTGAAGTTGCAGGTGTGGCAGGAGAAGGGTCCGTGGGTGCGTTTCAGGGTAGCCTGGAAGCAGTGGTGGTCTTGGCCGGTGTTGAGAGCGTGGAGGGTGTTGGCGTCGTATCGGAATCTGGCATCATGGTGGGAGCGGGGTCCTGGGGTTCTGGCGTTGGGCGCGGGCCAGACACGGACGGGCGCAGACGGGCTTGCCGTTGGCATGCCTTCGGCGCGCAATCGGCGTGCCCGATGCGCGCATCCACTGCGCGTCCGAGCGGCGGTCGCCATTTGAGAGAAGGAAGGGAGGGAGGAGCAGCTGGGAGGTGGGAGCGGGGCAGCGAGGGGGCGTGGCCTCAGGGGGAACGGCGGAAAAAGCGGGAGCGGGTGAAAAATAGGGTAAGAGGGGGTAGTGGGCCAATCATAGCCGAATGGCTAAGAAAATGCCCAAGGAAACACACAAAAATGGCAGGAGAATTACGCAGCAGGAGACAAATACCAAGGTCTGGCCCAGGTCACGACGGTGATCAGCGGCAGACCGTGAGCGCGAACTCGTGCACAGGAGCACCGGAGGAGGTGCAGCTCTCAGCTGGTGGAGCTGTTCGGCAGCGGGGGGGTGACCTGGCCCTGCGAGCAGGGTCAGAGGTCATTCCTGCTGTTGGGCGGTGGCCGCTATATATGGCGAGGAAGGGAGGGGAGGAGCAGCTGGGAGGCAGGAGCGGGGCGGCGAGGGGGCGTAGTCTCGGGGGGAAACGGCGGAGAAGCGAGCTGGAGAAAATAGAGCAAGAGGGGGTGGTGTGGCGATCAGAGCGGAATGGCTAAGAAAGCACCAGAGGGGCACAAAAACACAACACAGGATACAACAATAGCACACCATCAGGGAGGGAGGAGCAGCTGGGAGGCCGGAGCGGGGCAACGAGGGGGCGTGGCATCAGGGGGAACGGTGGGAAAAGCGGGAGCGGGAGAAAAATAGGGCAAGAGGGGTTGAGGGGCCGATCAGAGCCGAATGGCTAATAAAATTCCCAAGGAAACACACAAAAATGGCAGGAGAATTACGCAGCAGGAGGCAAATACCAAGGTCTGGCCCAGGGCACGGCGGTGATCAGCGGCAGACCGTGAGCGTGAACTCGCGCACAGGAGCACCGGAGCAGGAGCGGCACTCAGCTGGTGGAGCTGTTCGGCAGCTGGGGGTGACCTGGCCCTGCGAGCAGGATCAGTCTGATCCAGACTGATCACCTGCGGCCTAGTTTGCAGCCTGTTGCTGCAAACCAACAAGAGTAGGGCACTTTGTCTGCGCTCTGCAGAACTCCTCCCTGGAGGGAACCCCCTCCTGCTTCCAATTGGTCAGCTCAGGCAGGTCTCCCAGTTTGGCCACTTGTTCCCCTGTAGGTTCCAGGGTGTCTCCCTCAGGTTCTGCCTCCTCCTGGACCGTGGGAACTTTTGGGGATGGTTTCCAACTCCCCAACCCTTCCTCCTCCTGGCAGGCACCTGGGCCATGGTTTCAGGCTCCAGGTCCTCTTGATTACCCCTACTGGCTGCCATGGACCAAGTGGTCACAGAGACCCACTCTGGCAGACCCAACATCTCCAAATAAGCCTGGAGTTCCACCTCCTTCCATGGAGAACTCCCCAGGTCATTGCCAAGCAGATAGTCTGCTGGCATGGATGGACTAACAACAACCTTCAAAGAACCTGAGACCACCCCACTCAAAGGAAACTAGAGCAACCTTACACAGGCGCTCAGAGTTGTCTGCTGCAACTACAGGGTGAAGTACATTGGGATTAACTTGCTCTTCAGACACCCATTGACACCTGAGAGATGTCACACTGGCTCCTGTTTCTCTCAGAGCCTCCACCCTCCTCCCATTGATGGTCACCCACTGCCTGTACTTCTTGGTGTTCTCAGGCATATAGGATCCCTGGACCATCTTTCTTTCTCATAATGAGACAAGGGTCATTACTGCTTGCTCCCCCTTCAAAAGGAACCAATTCCTCCCCCAACACTACACTCACTAACCCTGGTGACAGTGCACCAGTGTGTGCTGGGGATGCATTGGGGCACTTGGGATCTCTTGCAATGTAGCCCACATGACCATATAAATAACACCTGAGGGGACCAAGGTTTTCGTGCCTGCCCTTAGGGGGCCAGGACACTTTAGGCTTGGGGCTGGGATTCCTTACCCTGGGAACTGTTTTGGGGCCCTTTAGAGAACTCTGTTGGGTTACCCTGGTGCCCCCCACTCTTCTGCTGAGGACCCTGCCCAGCCTTGGCTGGGTAACCCACAATCCCCTTGTGGACCCTGGTGCTAGTGCAGCCGTCCGCCTCCTTAGCAAGCTCCCTGGAATCAGTTTATTTACTATCCAATAGATGCTGCCGCAGCTCTGGAATACACAGACTACTCAAGTGCTCCCAACCAATTAGGTTGTACAACCTATGGTAATCAGTAACCTTGCTGCCCTTCACCTAACCTTCCAGTGCACGGTTATACATGTTCACACATTCAACCCAAGTATGTCAATAAAGCTTCTTAACGATTCTGAACTTCTCTCTGTATTGCTCTGGGATGAGCCCCTACCGGTGGTGTAAAGCCTCCTTCATATGGGCATAGGCCAGGGTACCCGCCTGCTCTAAAGGTGGTAGGTTGTCCCTCCCAGAGGCCTCAAAGTGCTTCCACAGGCCTGCCACCCAATGCTTCTCAGGAACCGCATTCATTCTCAAGGCTAGCTCATAAGCTGTAACCATGCATAAATATCATCACCCATCTGGCAATTCTGCACTAGATCCTTGGGTATGTAAGTCTTACCCCCTTGCACTGGCTGCGCACTGTCACCATTTGAACTGGACTCCCCTTGCTTGGCCCTAATGTATCAAAAGCAATTTATCTTCCTCCAAAGAGAGAGTGTTCTTTCTGTCCTCTGTTATTTTCTCTTTCTCTAGTGCAGCCTTTTGGTTCTCCAGTTCTAATTGCTTCATTTTAAAGCTCAAGAGCTGAACTTCATGATCTTTCACCCTTTGGTTTTCCTCCAGCCCTAGAGGCTGCTCTTTACACAGGCAGATCCTGTGACCTGAAACCATACCTTGTGCATCCTCATCCACCTGTGCATTATCTGTCTCCCCAGCCTCTTTGGACTCCCACCAGGCCCTTAAGGCCTTCTGTAGCTCCCCCTTCCTGGAGCTGCTCTTTACGGGACATCCAAAACCTTAGCATAATACCTTGAGCTGATCTACTCTGTTTGTATACAAAACCTCAATATCAAACTCCAATTATGACATCTCACTTGCTGATACGATGCATGGATACTTTAAAGGTCACTCAAAAATAGAACAAACAACAAAACACAGTATGCGGTTGCGTAGTGGTCAGCACTAATCTAGCGATGTACACCAATCACTGTGGGTCAAATACAAATACAGGTTCAAATCCTCACCGCTAACCACCAATGTTACAAATGGGGTTCTCTATTTGTCAGCAGTATGTACCTTTTTCCAGAAGAGGACCCTTGCTTCTAGTCAGGGAAAGGGGATAAACATTCTAGATAACCCCTGCTCACCCCCTTGGTAGCTTGGCACGAGCAGACAGTCTTATCCCAAAGGCAATGTGTAAGGTATTTGTACCAACACTCAAAGAGACACAGTGAAAACACCACTAAAGGACACCAGTTTAGAAAAATTAAGTATCTTCGTCTACACTAAACTAGATCAAAACAACAACAATTCAACATACACAGTTAAAGATATGACTTTAAAAAGGAACTTGTACCATAGAAAACTATGGATTTGTGACGTTTCTCCAAAGTACCTGTAGATGTGTCAAAGTTCCAATGCCAAACAGCCGCAGAGTTGAAAAACAAAGAGATGCACTGAGACCTTGGGGAGGCGATGCAACAGTCCTGCGACACGTGGGGGATGAGTGGCGTTGAATCCAGTCTGTATGGGGAGTGATGCGTCGATTCTTCGTCAAGGTTCAAGATTCCGGTTCGCGGGTGATGCGTCAAACGAACTTGCCGCACAGGTACCATGCATGGAAATAAGGAATGTGTTGGTAATAGATGCAGCGGAATCGAGCAGCGCTGTGTCGGTCCTCTTCAGCCGCAATCCCTCGATGCATCGATTCTTCCAGCGGCGACAGGCTCTGCAGCAGTTTTCACAGTGGCGCAGTGATGCGTGGAAATTCTTCTTGCGCCATGGAGATGCGTCGGGAAAACAGCTGCCAGAAGAGTGTTGCGTCGATTTCTGTAGTTCTTTGAGTTTCTTCTTTTTCCAGCTCCAAAAACAGCTGCAACAACCTCCAGAGGCCCAACACTGGCACAGGCACATCTTGACAGGCCATAACTCACAGCAGCAGAGGTCAGGGGAGCTGGGGTGAAGTCTTTGTGTCCCTGAGACTTCAGAACAGGAAGCCAGCACACTTCAGGCCCTTGGAGATCTCCTTCAAGCAGGGGACAGGGCACACAGCAAAGTCTTTCTCCTTTCCTTGGCAGAAACACCAACTGCAGGCCTACCCCAGACATACAGAAAGGGCAGTACTTCTCCTCAGTCTCTCCAGCTCTTCTCCTTGGCAAAGGTTCCTCTTGAATTCCAGGAATGATCTAAAGTTCAGGGGTTTTAGGACTAATACTTATACCCCTAAATGTCTTTGTTCTCTTTGTGAAAGGGGCTCTGAGCCCAGTTCAAACCAGTTCAGGGGCACTCTGCAAGTGCACAACAACATCCATTGTCAGTGTGAGCCTTGGCCCCAGACACCCAACAGGGGGTGGAGCCAGCATTGTGGAAGGCCGACATAGCCCTATTCAGGTATAGGTGCTACTCCTCCCACCACTCCAAATGCAGATCAGGCCTATTCAGCCTAGTGCTGACTCATCCAGACTCCTGGAGCCACTGTCCCTCCCCAGCCCCTGTCACTCCAAAACCAGACGGGCAATCCACAAACAGACAGAGGCACACAGAAAGGTTAAACAAGAAAATAGCCACTTTCTAAAAGTGGTATTTTCAAACACACAATTTAAAAACCATCTTTACTAAGAGATGTTTTATTAAATCCTGAGTTTAGGGATACTAAACTCCATTTTTCAATCTTATCCCTATGGGAAGATATGCTTAAAAAAGGTTACAAAGCATTCCCCATTTTGTTCTAATGGAAAGATAGCCTTTCAATATTAAAAAAATGAAATAGGCAGTATTTCACTATCAGGATATGTTACACACACAAGCACATGTTCTACCTTTTACATACTCTGCACCCTGCCTAGGGGGGGTCCCTTGGGCCAACCATGGGGGTTTCCTATGTGTAGAAAAAGGGAAGGGTAGGGCCGGTAAATGGGTGCACTTACCAAGTGGATATGGCAGTTAAACTGCACACAGGCACTGCGGTGGCAGACATGAGACCTCTTTTCAGGGCTACTCTTGTGGGTGGCACAATCAGTGCTGCAAGCCCACTAGTAGCATTTGATTTACCAGCCCTGCCACACTCAGTGCACTTTACTAGGGACCTACTGGTAAAACAAATATGCCAATCTGGTAGAACCAATAACAATATCAATTTACACATGGAGAACGTGTACCTTGAGACTGATCAGCAGTGGTAAAGTGTCCAAATCATCTAAGCCAGCAAAAACGAAATCTAGCACATCATCAGAAATACAGAAAGAGAGGCAAAAAGTCAGGGAAACCCACATCAAGGACACTAAGTCTAACACACCCCATCAGCTTTCTGATCGAAATGATAGCTCTTAGGGTTACCTATCCCATTAACCCACTCCACCGCCCACAATGTTCCAGGATCCATAGGCAGACAAACACGCAAATAATGAAAATACAGTGCGAAAAATAAATGAGAAGAAAGTCAAATCTCCAATTTGATAACACCACAGCACCATTAAAGATCTGTTCCTTCACTTTATATAATCTATTTCTTTCTTCTAAACACATGTATGGGAATTACTGATTTTTGTGGGTTCATTAACTGCAATAGAGAAATTTTTATACATAATGCAGGATCATTTGCATTATGATTTCAATGTATAGAGCCATCAATCATTCCGTCCTTTCAAAACACGTTTTGCAACTGCTGAAGAGTGGTAGCAGCTTCCTCCTCCAAGAAGCAGATTTGTGTTTCACCATCGCTCAGGATCTTTAAGCGCGCAGGCTCCTGAAGAAAAACTTGGGCGCCAGCAGCTTTCAACAGGTCAATAATTTGACACAACTTCCACCTACAGTCCATTGTTATCAGACCATACATAAAAAGAAATTGAGTCAGCCTTTACCTTTGCTGATGGCTGTACCATTACACAGATTGCTTGTCACAAGAGGTAGCTTCTGCTATATATATATGTCACAATTTGGCTTGCTCCATTTGTGGTTGCCAGAGACAGGAACAACTGATGTGCATGCTATATCTGGAAGTCCAAGTTCCAATCTGAAAACTCTGGGAAAGCGCGTTGAAACAATTGAATGATAAATATCAAGGATCGCCCTCTTCTCTCCCCGTGGAAAACCCCAACATCCTCAGATTGTTGCAGCTCTGCCAATTCTCAAGATACCCCAGTTTAGATGGACTTGAAGCAGTTGAGTTGCATACTCCCCAATGCCTTGTAAGCAGCCATAGCCACTTCTTCAGTGCCCACCACCCTTTGTTGTAGCTCAATCAACTGGGAAGTCAAGGTAGAAACTTTCTCAGTCATTTCTGATAGTGCCTGCTGTGATTAGACACTGTTTGCTCTCACCTTGCCATAGTGTCTTGAATCCTCCAATCAATGAGTTTGTATAAATTCAATAACAGTGGCTAATGATGGCTCTAAGTTGTTGGTGGGAGAGACAGTCATCTGCTCATATTCAGTTCTCAACAGTTTGGGCGACACGCTGGAGTCATTCAGGCAAATAGCAGCTAAGCTTCTCACTAGGACTGATCCTTAGCAACACTCTGCAACTCATTGGTGACCATCAAAACACCAGTCTTCATACTTGACTCCTTTGCAGTACCAAGGTTAATATTAGCTGAGAAATCAGGCTCTTTCAATATATTGGGTGCTCCGGATTGATGCACTTGCTGTTCAGAACCTACCTTGCTAGTGAGAATACCATTAGAGAGCACCCTTTCCTGGTGCTTTTATCGCTGATAGCCACATAGTATTTTCATTCAGTCTAATGTCCTGCTTTTGATCATGCTCTTCAGTGTCATTATGGCTTTTAGAAAAAAGCAAACCAGCACTTCTTCTGCCATTCCAATTCAAGGGGTTGGAACCAACCATGTGCTTATTAGATACCTCAGTTCCCTTCCGGGGCTCCCGGGGCTCAATTGCTCAGTTATGGTCATTAAATTTACATTTGGAGCATCTGTAGTATTTACAGTCAAAATTAAATTATTATCACGCTGAGAATGAGCAATGCCACTCTCCTCATAGCCAATTTTAACCAAGGCCGGCCACATAAATCTGCTGCGCAGCCTGAGCTGCCTGTCTGAAGTAATCTGTCATATCAGATACTTCTGCTAATAAAGCCACAGGTTTGTCACTTACAGAGTCAAAACTACAGACTGTAGAATTACCCTAAGCTGCACCACTCTGTTCTTGGGCTTTGTTGGACTGAGGTTCTCCGTCATCACAAGGAAGGGATACAATGAAGCCTGTGTTGGGAGATGAAAAGCTGATCAAACTGCTCTCATAGATTGTGACAGCTTGCAAAAGAGCCTAAGTAACCAGGGATGATGAGTGCTAGGGAACTAGGAGATACATGATGGTGCCTTACCTGTCCCGAGATTCTGAGCGTGCAGCCAAAGTTTCAAAACTTGGTGGCCATTCTGGAATGAAGACACCTGTGTCTCTTCAGTTGCCCTGTGGACCATGTGCTGGCCCCTGCACTGGCTGGTTTATCACAAGCTGAGGATGATGTTCAGCATCCGCTTTGTCCAGCTCAAGACAGGGTGGTCTTGGTCGGACCATTCTGACAAGGCAAGCCACATGGACCGCATATATCTTCAAAAGCATGAGCTCCACAGCCATGTCCTGGCGATACACAACCTCATAAAACGCTAAGCCTCCGGTCTCTGATGCCACAGCCAATAGAACTGCAGAGAAGTGTGGTAGAGTGGAAGAATGAAGAACTACCAGAAGCAGGTACACATCCACAGCATCCTCAGCCATCTTTTTTCTGCCCCAGGAGCCGCAAGTTTGCCAGCCAGAAAATCAAGTCCCATTCCTCTTAACTGGGAGATCTAGCAACAGGTAAAGTGGGTAAGATAAATCTAAACTCCTCTTCCATTAAATATAGTTGAAGTCTGGTCAAAAGCCCTGGTTTTTAGTTTGGTGGACAGGATCTTAACCAAGCGTGACACAGTATCACATGTGTCAAACCTCTCTGTCTGCCAACTCTATTATGAATCTCCAGTGGCCTGATGGAAAGAGTCCATAAGAGTAAGGGCATCACACTGCCTTCCTTATCTAGAACAGACTGCTTATCACCATCAGGAAAATCCTGGCAGTCTTGAATAGAAAGAAACTCAAAAGTACTGCCACATTATTGGAGAAAACTCATTGAGTGTGGTAGCCATTAGTTTTTTGTATGTTTCAAAGCAAAAGGTTTGGTGAGGGTTCCCCTGAATCATGATTGTCGCTACCCTACTTGCAGTGCGTTCAGAGGATCTGCTGTGATGGCAGTTTCCTGAACGTAGAGAGATCACTGGTCTTTTTGAAAGGCAACGTGTTCTTACTTCTAGGGTGACATTTTGGTTTCACTCAGCCCTGCATTGAGCAAGGGAGGAAAATCCAATAACTTAATCTCTAAACCAGTCTATCTGATGTTGGATGCACGTTTCCATTTAATTTATTAAAATCCTCTGATCATAGATGTCAACTGTCTGGTTTCTTATGTTCCTGAACTAGTGTACATACTTTCATCATAATTATTGGTGCTGTCAATTGCCATTAATGAATTATTTCTCTATTGTAAGGTTTGATACCAGAAGATATAAATATTGTATGTGAAAACTATAGTGTCCTAAATATCGTTTACAAAATATTGCCTCATTAGAGTTAATAAAGGAAAATTTACACCCAATGGAGCGATATTTTTGTAAATGATATTCAGGACACAATTGTTACCTCAGAAAAGATTTTTGCTAACAGGCAACCCTCGGAGGAATGGCAGATAGTCCATCTTTGGAAGAAATTAAAAATATATTTTTACTTTTATAGTAGATTACAGAAATTGAAAACACTCTCGATTTGTCAGTTGGTTCTCAATCTTTAATGTAGTCTCCTTCTACTTGATCCTCACTATAAACACCCTGATTATTTGTTTTTAAATTTGACTTTTTACAAAAGTCCAAAATACAGAATCCGAACAGATTTTAAAAGCACTGGACAGAGTCGAATTTAGTATACTTTGGCCTGGAAGAGCATACAGTCACACTGCTCTTGCAGCTTTTGGTACATTTATTTAGTCAGATGGCTAAAACAAATTGTGAAATAATCCACCCCTTTTATCTCAGGCTTCAATTTCAATGAGCAGGAGTCCTGCAGACCAGGAAAGAGGCAGGGAACAGAGAGTATAGTCTTCTCAAGTAATGTGTTCTCTCAGAATTAGATTGAACCGAAACTGCAAGACAAAGCTGAAAGTGCAGAGTGCTTTTCAAAGTAATGTTGGCCAATAATTTGTAGCAAAATGCTTGGAAAAATATTTTCAAATATATATACACCTCACTGAGAATATTTAACTAAAATATATTCATGTGCATGCATTATTACTAACCACAAGTGAAATGTGATAATGCATTTATTTATTTGAGTATCATTGATACATTGTAACTATAAATTTGAATACAATAGATTTACAGAATTAATTAAAACATAACCTTTTTAAACATGTAGACAACTTTACTTTACACCGATGTAAATCAGTAAAATACATAAATACCATCATTTTTAGTCTTGGCTACTGACAACTTCAGCTGTTTGTTGGCAACGCCTATTGTTTCCATTAATTTACATTTACTCGCAGTGGAGTTAGGATCACTCTGTTGCTAATGTTTGAATGGCTTTGTTCTCTGTCTCTCTTTGCTTATCCGGATTTCATGGTTTCTCCCCCTACTCTTATGTGTGTCCTGTCATAGAGCATGTCCGTCTCATAGCATTCTGAATGGATGAGGTGGCCTTCCAATGCTAATGTAAGACCTTGCTATTCTATACATGGGAGACTGCAAGGACAAAGCATGTCCTTAGTAGATCTGCCCTTTGGGGTTAGAATGAAATCTTTTTTAGCCTTTTTTTAGTTAATATCTTTGTGAAATGCATGTTGTCCCTGCCTAGGCCGATCCTAGGGGGCAAATTATCAAGAATCTGAGTCAAAATAATTGCCGCTTTCTACAGCACAAGCCTGGCCAAAAGGTAGCAGAGTGGTATACATGGTCGAAGACAGTCATAAAGTCAACAGGTGATAAGAAAGAAAGCTGGTTTGTGCTCTGTGACTGGTTGATGATGTAGTGTTATTTAAAAAGATGTGTCTTAAAGTCTTTCTTACATTGAAGCAGCGTTGATGTAGTCCTGATGGAAACAGGAATATTATTCCAGAGCCTGGGAACATAGGGTGAAAAGGCCTACAGCCTTGTTTTTTAGTTTTTATACTTCTTAGTCAGCAGCAACATCTTCCTTGGTGACTTCAACATCCACTGGGGAGGCATTAGCAACAGTTATGTAGATACATTTACCTCCTTTCTCAATGCCAGTGATATCCAACAACACTGCCAAAAACCAAGACAAATCAAAGGTGCCATTCTGGATCTGATAATCTGCAACTCCCCAAACCTAAAACATATGACCCCATCCCAGTCGACTGTTCTGATCACATGCAGATTCCATTCTCCTAACCGGCTTGCATACCAAAACATACAGACAACTCAAGAAAGAGCAAATTTGGTTCAGGGACACATTCAATCTTGACACAGAAGCCATGGCCATCATGACCGTTCCTACCCTAATATCTATTACACCTCATCTGGACATTAACAAGACTACCGACAAATATAACTCCTGCATGCAGTCACTTAACCACAAATGTGCACCTCTAAAATGCAAATTATCCAGACCAAAACCCTCCATGCCATGGTTCTCTAAAGAGTTTTATGAAGAAAGAAAGCTTATAAGGACATGTGAGAAAGAATGGTGAAAAGCGCCAGCTCACCTTAGTTCAACTAAGCTTTGCAAAGCAGGAAAAGAATTAAGCATGGGCGGATCTAGCGGATCTCGCGTACGCGAATTTGCGTATTTACGGATTCGCAATCTGCGAGAATACGCGAACTCTCACGGATTTGCGGATTTTCCAGTTTTTTGTGTTGGCGAGCGTTCGCGCGGATTTTGGCACAATTTCGCAATTGCGAACTTACTTTTCGGCTCGCAACGGCCGCGACTATGTTGTTTCTACGTCTGGTTTATCATCACAGGTTCACAGCACCCTCTGTTTCACCACTGCCACCCTCTGGGACACCCATGCCACCCTCTGGTACATCCTCACTGCCACCCATTAGGTTTGTTTATCACTGTAGTTTATGGGGGTTGAAAAAAGCAAGCACACCTCCCCTACTTCAACTGCCATGAATTAATTTGGGGTTGATTAATGTGTCAGTTATTTTGAAAGTTCCAGTCTGGCTGGCACCTGCTTCCTTCCTTATCTGTAATTTGCTTTCTGTTGCAGTGCAATTTTTTTCCCCAGGACCTTTATGGTCTACTTGTAGCTATTCTATGAGCTTGCTGTTTGGGTCATAGCAGGGTCATAGAATAGTTGCAAACTCTGGAGGGGCCCCTCAGGAAGCACTAGAGTGAATGTTACTAATGTTAAGTTTGAACTTTTGCACCTGCTCATTGCTTTCAGTTTAGCAAAAATCGTTTTTTCTGCAATTTCGCGCGTTTTTTGGGGCGCGAATCCGTGCGAGATCGATTTCGGAAGCCGCGAATGCTTGCGAATACACTAAGTTTTTCTTTGCGACGTGTATGTTTGCGTGATTTTGTGCGTGTTCGCGAGGCGCTTGTAGCTATACGTTTGCCAAGTTACCCTAGCGGTCGTACACGGGCGCGGCCATCTTGTTTGCGTGACGTAATTCCGTTTCCGGCCGCTATGTGTAATCTCGCAAACTGTGCTGCTCGCTAGTACAATTTCGCGCGTGCTCGCGAGGAAAATCTCGCGCGAACTTACCCACGCGGTCGGGAACGGGCGCGGCCATCTTGTTTCTCATTCATTGCTATGGTTCTGGGCATGCTTTCTGTATCCTCTCTGAATCTCTGCCATCCTTTGCTTGTTTGAAGTTTATTTGATCTATTTTACTTATTAATCTATCCCTCTATTTTTCTAGCTCTATATTTTTGTGTTTTCTGCTGCTTTTAGTTACTTTTAAACTACTTTTTTAAACTCTTTTCTTTTCTTCTTCACTATTCTATTTCTTCTTTATCATTTAACTTTATTTCTGCCCAGACCATGGTAAAGGGAGCCGGGAAGCACCCTGAGAAGGGGAAGGGTCCCGCACCCCGTGACCGGCTCCCGTGCGGGCGTTTGAGGGAGGAGCAAGTGGTGCCACGGGAGATCTTTAGCGCGGAGGAGGTGGCCGCACTCATCTTCCACGTCCAGCGCCGCCTCCCCAAGACGATCCTGGGAGGCGGCAAGATTGCAACCGGCTATGGCATCCGGGAGTGCCGGAAGCGGTGGGAGAAGGTGTGCCGGGCCATGTTTAAGCTCTCTGGGGTCCGGCGCACATATAACCAGGCCACCCACCGCTGGACAGATGTCATGGACCGGGAGCGGGACTTGCTGGACGCGCTCGGCGTAGAGGTCCCCGGGCTTGGTGAGTAGTAGTAGCTATACATCACTACTCTGTTTTATCCGGCTCTGTCATTTGCAAATCTTTGTTCTTTACCAAGAGCAATAATGCTGCCGATTACATTGTAGGTAAATTATATTTCAAAATCTTCTATGCATTTCAGGTGCACTGCTCTCCTTCTCAGTAGCCTTGCTTGCTACTATGCTTATTTGTTTTGTATTTTGTGTTCATTTCATTGGCCTGAGAAATTATGTATGAGTGTAGTGTAAAGATAAGAACTGCGTAATGCTAGACACTAAGGGTCATATTTTCAATTACCGGCGCATCCCTGCAAAGTAGCAGGGGTGCGGCAGTAATTGTGTGCCATGCCACCACCACCCATTGGCCCAAAATGTCACAGAAGCCTTACGCATCTGTGCCGTAAAGGCGGCGCATTGCTGGAGTTGCGTGCCAACGATGGCGCAGCTCCAGCAATGCTCTGGGGTACCCTATCTCCCCAATGCTGCATCAAGCCGTACGTCGGCTTCAAGCGCGCAGGGTTTGAGTCATGCATCATTGTCCTAAAAGTGACTGATTGACATCTTGTAGATTTCCCTCAGCCACTTTTAGGATTCGTTCCTGCGCAGGTACGCCCTCCCTTGCGCCGGAACGCCCCCTGATGGCGCAGGGCTTTACAACGTGATGCATATATACGCCGCACCAACACCATGGCGAGTCTTTTGTTCTGCCGCTGCGTCACAAAAGTCATGCAACAATGGAGGAAAATGAGCCGCAAGGGACTTCTAAATCAGCCCCAACAGACTGAAGTCCAGTCCTTCCTTTAGACACATGGCTATAAGAAGAAATAGTGGCGGTGGTCGGTGGATTGATAGTTTGAGTATTCACTGATCTGCAAGCAGGATGGACTTTGTCTGTCACTTCGCGTGCTGCGGACTGCTGCCTGCCAGGCCTAGGCAAACCTCTTTAGTAGTCTGTTTATTGAGTTACATAGGAACTTTCTAAGTCAACGGTCCGCAAATCAGGCAATACGAATAACGTAGTATACCACATGAGATAGATCCCGTGGAATAGTTGTCTATCTATTTGCTATTTCTCCAAAATATTTTGTTATTGTTCTTTTGAAATGTTTGATTTGGTTGACAAATCTCATCCATGTTTTCTGGTCTTTCTTTCTTTCATGTTGTACATCAGCTCCCCCCAAGGGCAAGAGGACACAGGAGGAGGGTGCTGTTCAGGAGGATGCAGGCCAGGATCGGGCAGGCGAGGGCTCCTTTGCTGGCCCCAGTAAGTTTAAATTTTAATAAAGAGTACCTATTTTTTCCTAGCGTTCCTCATTCGATTTTTTCTAAATCGTCTTTGATCTTCTTGTAGACTGGATATAAATTCTTATCCTGCCTCGAATATGACTCCATGTGGTATTACTAGATTATTCTTATTAGTCTGTCTGTGTAGCTAACTAAGATTGGACATTTGGCAATTCCATTGTACTCCCATTCTATTCAGCAATAGCTCTATGCACTGTCTCCTTACTGACTAGATAGTGTGGCAGAGTCATTTAGCTCCCGAAGTCACAGATGATTGATCCCCAATGATCTTTAGATTATCCTACGCAGGACAAGAGTACGGAGTCACAGTCAAGAAGTGTCAGAGGCACTCATGCTTGCAAAAATTCCAAAACCTTTAGCTCATCCACTCTAGTCTGGAGGACCAAAAACCACAGAGTCTATTTAAGTTTAATAGCTTTATTAAAGGTAAACACATTTATTAAAATCAACTTTGTCATAAAACTATTTAACTGAAAACGGAAAAGTGCTTAGTGCTGACGATTAATTGGACACATTTCTTGTGGTCGAGCCGAGCTCTCACCTGGTTTGAACTTGATCCTGGACTCGTGTTCTTAGAAGTCAAGCTTCTGTCTGTTAGGAGAAAAAGTGGTGCGTGTTAAAAATAAAAAGCAAGCATTCATCAGTTGTGCATAAAAGTGCAGCAAGACAACAGCCTTCCCTGGAAAAAGGGACATTTTTACTTTAGAGTAGACAGTCACAAATTATTACATTGTATTCTGTTTTTTTAACATTTCTTTATTACTCCTAGACCAAATATTATATAGTAGTGAGTGGTGTATTCTAACATTCTTAAATGTACTTTGTAGGTGGAACATCTGATGGCGGGGCCAGCGCGGAGGTGGCGGTGTTGGGCGAGGACTCGGAGGACTCTGGGGAGGAAGCGGTGCAAGAGCTGGCGGACGGTCCTGTGGGGGTTCCCACGGTGGTGGCGGGAACAGGTAAGCTATATATTCCTTACTTATTGAGATTGAAGACTGCATAGTGTGCTTTCTGCACAGGTGTATTACAAATCAACCAGGTAGTAGCCTCCTCGAAATGTACTCCGTGAAGTTTTTGGTGAGAAGAATCCCAATAAGATCTTAGATGAACGTGATGGATGGGATGAACGAAAAGCGAAAGAAGGGTGTAAGTAAGTGGGACGCGAAATTTTATGATGGCTGGCAAAGAAGAACGATATGTGTTTGCTTGGCCCCCGAGGTGGCTGGGAAGGAAAGAATATGGTATGGTGCATGGCTGGGTCAATGATGAAGCAAGGATGGGTGGAAGGACAGCAGCCTGGGTGGGTGAAACAGAAACTGTATGTGTGCGTATACTTTGAATGAATGGATGCCTGGAGCATGGTATTCTCTGACTCTTAGATAGCACATGTGTATCTAGAGAGAGTAGATGGTCGCTGGATGAACTAAGTGTTACCTTGAAGAGCATGTACCACCGCACCCGCACGTCCGTTCCAGTGTAGGGAAGGCAATGAAAAGAAATTGTAAATGTGTCCAATACTACCATGAATAGTAGCAGTACTTTGTATTGCAACTGCAAGCACAGCATATATCCGGTTATTACGGTGGACACTCCGTACCTCTCTTAATAACTTTAGTTTAGTTGTAGTACGTCATTCATGTGTGGGTGTATCACTGTTCACTCAATATTAAGCAAAGCACCTAAAGTCATCCCATATGTCATCAAATACGTCCCATGTGAAGTGATAGATAATCAAATTATTTAGCTTCTTCATTTTCCTTTTCTAGTACTCATTTGCACTGTAGGGTGAAAGGTAAATTAATTAAGCAGTAGCCCTTGTAACAGAGTATTCTCAGTGCCACCCGTAATAGAAAAGTAATAGCTTCACCACCTGCATGTACTGGACCGGTACAGTAACGCCAGTGTGTCTCACTCATCATGGTGTGCAACTGTTTTTCTCGGGTGCAAGTTCACTGTGCTGCCATTCTGCCGGCTTGCATAAGATAACGTAAACATTTTCCTAAACAAGAGACAAGAAGAAGAATAAGACTGGGGTACTGTCATAGTCGACTGTAATGGAAGTCCATAGTGGTCGTAGAATTTGTTCATTAAACTACCACTAATGTTAGAGCAAGGATGCAGAAGTGGGAGGTTACATAGATACTGTCCTCAATAGTTATGTCCTGTGCTTTCAATTTGCTACTTGTACTGTGACCCAACTTTCGGCTCATTCACTTTGTGTTATTAATGCTAAGGAGCATTGGTTACAGACTATGTCTTTCTTTCTTCATATAGTTGCTCCTTCCAAATCAACATCACGGAGGGAGCAGGCTCGAATGGCCCGGCAACGGAGGCTGGATGCCACTGTCGCCGAATATCGGCGGCTGGTGGCCCTGGAGGAGGAGGAGGACACGCAGTCGACCGGTGCAACCACCACAACATCCTCGACTGGGACAGCTGCATCCTCCTCCGTGACCCCACGGGCCGCCAGCATGCGCAGTGCTCCAGCGGTACGGAGCCGGGCTAAGAAAGCCAACCGCCACCGCCAAGCAGCAGAAAGACCAGCTGCCCCCCACAGGAGCTGCAAGGCACGCCAGCGCCGCCTAGGAGTCCGAATGTCCTACCTGGAGCAGGAGGTCCTTACGTACAAGAACTTGGTGGAGGGCCTCCGCTTCGACCTTGCCACCCTCCGCAAGGAGTATGATGCCCTGGCCGCAAAATTCACCAGCACCCTCCAATAGTGGAGTGTCCCTTGCCCTTTTTTTAGAGACTTTTGGGGGGTGGGATTTGGGAGTTGGGTTCTTTTTGGGACTTTTCAAAGACAATCGTTGGGGTTAGGGAGGGTCTTGAGGGAGATTATTTTGTTAGGGCTACATAAATATACTTTTTTGAACTTTATCTGACCATACCTGTTTTTTACTGCTTTTCAGTCTGGTGGGTGGGGGACGGGGGTGTAACAGTAAGTTTGTTTTCCTGAACAGTCGTAGGACTTTAGTAGTACTACCGTCAATCTCTCGTCTAGTCCTAATACTCCATTATACTACCTCCCACCAAACGCTTATCTTACCTGTAATTTGTGTTAGAAATTAGGGCTAGGCCCAGGGCTGGCTCCACGTGAAATGGGGATTAACGTTGGCAATCCTGGGCGGGTGAAATTTCCTCATTGCGGTGGTACTAGTGGTGTGACACAGTGGCAGTTGCATGCCTATGGAAAAAAAGAAAACGTTTCCTGGTTTGTCCTTACTGTAGCATTACAACAGTTACGGTACGATCGAGAATATAGCAGGTGACAGTACACTAGAACAGTGCCATAATGTCGCCTAACAAATGGTAAAGTATTTGCTTGCAAGTATAACTAGTACTTGCGTTGAATTTATTTGACATTGGCTCCTACTACTAGAAGAAATAGTACTGAAGCTGAGTAAGTCTAGAAGATATCCTCGTATTCCTTCGCCAGCCTGTTGCTATGACCTTATCCTCCCCAGCAAGTGTGTGGAATTATTGATGTCATTTTAGTCAGACATCAAGCAAAACAACACAGCCCGGGGGAAGAGGGTTAGGGTTTGGAAAATGGATGGGAATGGGGGTTTCTTTTTGGGTAGGTTTTGTAGAGAGAAGAAAAAAAATGCACAGCCTGGACAAACAATAATTGAAGATAAAGAAATCTTTTGGTACAAACTAAAGCTAAGCACATGCAGTCACACTCATAGAAGAAAACAATGGATACTGTATCTGTATTCTGTATGTTGTTGGCGTTGTCCTTTTGAATTTGGTAAGTAAGTTGCATGCAGCAAACAATTCCTCTTATTAGCGGCACTCCTCCATTCCAGCTGACGCTTCGTCCATCAATGTTGGTGACCACTGACAGAAGACACCCTGTCCACTGCCTGCCTGGCGGATGTTGACTGAAACCCGGCCTGTAATTATTGAACGGAAAACAGGAAGTGCTATTACAATACCACTGATAAATAAATAAAAGGTATGTACGCTGTGTGGTGCAAAAAGTCACACTTTGATTTCCCTAATAGACAGTATAATATTTTTGAAATTGCGTGCTCTGTCTGAGTCACCTTTTTAAGGATAAATAAGTATGGCCAAAATATTATAGCGGATCTTTCCCCTCAAGGTAGGTGTACTGTAAACTGTGTTTTAGAACACAATTTGACCTTCCCAGCAATGCTCCCACCAAGACCCTTACTAAAGTCAGTCGCAAAAATGTAGAAGACCCCCAATCAGATCTCCAAAAACGATGCCTAGCAGAAAAATGGTGACAAAACGTACTTTGAAAGTAACAGTAGGCCCAAATACACCCTTACCGACCGTGGATTGTATTCAAACCACTTGCAAGTTGCAAGCAAGCAAAAGTATCCATAGCCAGCATCGCTCCAACAGTGCTCTAAAACCCCAGAACTGCGTTGCAATAGAACACCCCGAAACACATGCAATCCTGCTGCTAGGGCTAACCCTAACGAACCCTAAAATACAAAAAGAGCCAAAAGGTGTTTCCTTATGGATTTTGTCCAAAACACTTCTATCCGTTATTAGACCTTCCCAGGAGGAATGCCCCAGCCAAGACCCGCCAACCCACCCGCAAAAAAGCACGCGACAACCCCCCCAAACAGCGAAAAAGATAAATCTCATACTTACTATATCTCTCGGCCTTCGGTCCAAATGCGCTGTGCAGCTAGGTCATCATCATAACTCCTGTTTTCCACCACGGATTTCCTGAAAAGCAAATGCAATCAAGATTAGACTGTCGCAGCAGTGCTTCGACAGAGACCCCAGCCGCAACCCACCCACGAACAGCAGGAAGCCCCCCAAAACGCTACATTGAGCAAGATGTCAGAAGAAATAGCAAAAAAAATGCTTTTCCTTAAGGTTTTTGTCCAAAACACTTCTATCCGGTATTAGACCTTCCCAGGAATGCCCCAGCCAAGACCCGCCAACCCACCCGCAAAAAAGCACGCGACAACCCCCCCAAACAGCGAAAAAGATAAATCTCATACTTACTATATCTCTCGGCCTTCGGTCCAAACGCGCTGTGCAGCTAGGTCATCATCATAACTCCTGTTTTCCACCACGGATTTCCTGAAAAGCAAATGCAATCAAGATTAGACTGTCGCAGCAGTGCTTCGACAGAGACCCCGGCCGCAACCCACCCACGAACACCCGGAACCCCGCCAAAGAGCACCTCAAAGGCAAGCAAGTCAGCAAAAACGGCAAGAAATTTCCACCTCATATTTGGTCCAAAACACTTTTATCCATTATTAGAGCTTGACAGCAATGGGCCCAAAGCCGTCAACTCACCCGCAAAGAAGTAGAACACCCCCACAAGTGCTGAGTCTTTCTTCATTGGGCGTAATCCAGCACTCTGCTTTGAGGGAAATCGCAGTCTGGAGGAGGAGGATAGAGGAGCATGTTCTTCTGAACTTGTGAACCTGAGGAATGTAGACTGCGGCACCTTCAAATCAATAAGCAAACAAGTGAAGACAGTTCTGCTGATGGGCTTGTTTTTGTGGTTAGGTGATTAAAGTTTGAATTAAATTAACTGTGCAAAACAAAGAAAGACAGACACACAGGAATAAAAGTGAATAAGGACGAAAAAGAAAGTTATTGATTCATTGTCTCATTTTCAGGGCTCGCTGTCAGGGAATAAGAATAAGAGTTCGTCATCATACTCTGCGAATTCAGGCAGGATGAGGTCAGCGTCACCGAACAGAGAACAAATTCCCTCATCTACGTTGCTGTCCTCCTCGTCTTCATGCGGCGTGCTTTCTCGTACTTTGTAATCTGGTGGTATGAGGTGCTGATTCATCTTGATCATTGTTAGCCTCTCCACATTTTTGGGCGAGAGGCGGCTCCGTTTGGGAGTTACAATGCCACCAGCGAGTGGGCAAGACAAGTAGTTTATAGCCAGGTTGGAGAGCTGTGGCCACAATTGTTTTTTGCCATGCCAATACTGCAATGGCTCATCATTAAGAAAGACCTCTGTTGAGTCATTCAGATAGTCCTGCACCATCGACTCAAAGTCATCAGCGGTTCCTCCACTTTGCTTACTTTTTGCTGTGCCTGTGACTTTTTTTCGAGAACCATACCCAAGCAAACTTAGCCAATCCTCTACAGCAGCCACTGTTACTGTTGTGTGTGGTGCAGATGATCCAGTTGCTGGTGTCTTTAACGGCTGAGAGGTCTCTTGTGCCCCAGCCACAGGTGCAGAAGTGGATTCTTGTGACTGGGGATGGCCTGCTGATGCTGATGCTGATGTACTGCCTTCTCCTTCAATAACCTGCCGTTCTTTTTCAAACCTCTTGGCTGACCAGGCTAGCCAATGTTTGTACTTTTGAACATCTTCATCAGTAAAAGGAAAGAATGCTTCGCCTGCCAGCGCCTTTTTGTAGCGTGGATCCAGAATAGTAGCACAAATGTAATGCTGTTCTGACTTGATCTTTTGAAGACGTTCATCACCACGTAGGCGCTCTAATAATTTCTCAGACAAAATAAAAGGGTCTTTTTTTTTTACATCTTTTTCAAACTCAGAAGACACCGCCATCAGTTGGTGCTCCAGCATGCACAACAATGGGATAGCTTTTCCCAAATTACAGTCCTCCTGGCTGACTGCACGCGTGAAGAACTCAAAAGGACGAAGCATGTCAGTCAGGCTTTTAACTATGTCCCATTGCGCCGCAGCCATCCGCAGGTCCTCCTTCTGAGATGTACCCTCTGTTAAGAAATAGTGATCGAGTACCGTATACTGCTCATACAGACGCTCAAGCATGTAGAAGGTTGAGTTCCAACGTGTTGCCACCTCCTGGATGAGTGCTTTCACTGGCATTCGACGTTCAAGTAGCAGCCTCCTCAGATGCTTCCGGGCCTTAAAAGAATGGCTGAAATGGTTGCACATTTTGCGGCAGGTGGCCATTACCGCGAACGCCGCACTGTCTCTATCACTCAAGAATTTTTGAACTACCAGGTTGATACAGTGCGCCAAACACGGCACTCTGAAATAGCCACCCAGCGACATGGCCTTAACTACATTGGCGCCATTATCCGTGGAAACATAACCAATCTGGCGTTTTTTTGGGGATAGCATTTTCGAGACCTTTTTGTTAAACTCGTCCAAAATGTTTTCGGATGTGTGACTTTTCTCCAAACCAAACATGGCTAGTGTTGCATGTTTCCGAGCAGCTTTGAAAACTTGGTCCGGGTCAACACCTGCGTTTAGCTTTGCTTTAACACCTGAAAAAGAGACCCAGTGTGCAGTGATGCACATGTAATCAGCGCCTGCGCCACTGGTCCACATGTCTGTTGTCAGATGTATTGTGTGAACAGCACTCTTCTGCAAAGCTGCCCCAATCGCCTCCAGCACATCTTCATGTAGTGCTGGAACCGCAACTCTGGCAAAATAGAACCGGCTAGGAACCTTCCATTTAGGGCAGAGCGTTGCCACTAATTCCAGAAAACCTACCGCTTCTACAAAAGAAAAAGGGAGAAGGTCCACAGCTAGCATTTTAGCCAGCTTAGTGTTATACAGACGCGTCAGTGGGTGGTTGCGTTCATATGGCACGTCTGAAGAAAACATGGTTCTAATGTTGCCCTGGACCAAGCATTTACGGGCTGATAATGACTTCGTTGACCCAATTTTGCTCGCTGGTTAACTTTTGTGCGTTGGTGTCTCACTCGCTCCAACACTCTTAGTGTGCCTCACATTGGGTGTGCTGCTGACAGGGGTACTGGGTGTAAGGGAAGTGTTTGACACGTCTTCTTCCTCCTCGTCATCATCAGATGCAACATCAACGTTTTCTTGAATTCGGGCTTCCTTGATCGCATCTAGGTGCGCAAACCATTGGACAGTGTGCTGTCTCCTAAGATGACCTCTCTGGCCTCCGGTACCATAGTTGGTACCTGACTTACCACGACTAACTGCAAGCTTACAAAGGGTACAAATGGCAAACTTTGGATTTTTTTGACAAACAGTAAAGAAGTCCCAAACTGGGGACTTGAAGTGTCTGTGGGGCCTGGAGGAGGCGGCGATACTGGTGGTGGTGGTCATGAAGCTAATGCCAGTTGAAGTGGAGGATCTGGATTGCCCAACTTTTGTACGTTGTGCACTTTCACCGCCACTAATTAAGGTCGAGGTGGATGGAGGTCCCTTCTTGCCAGAAAGAAATATGGAAGCGGGACGAGTTGGTGTACTACTTAACTCCAATGATTGTGGTGTTTCCACTGCCTCCTCATCGACAACATCATCATCATCACGCTCAGCAGCTCTTCGGGCTAGGGTCAAAATGTCTGTTTGCTGCATGCCCGCTGGGGCTGCAGTGACCTTTATGATGACTGGGTCGTTGTTGTCAGAGTCTTCATCAGCAGCAGTATCCGCCACTTCTTGTTGAGCCTCATCACACTCCATAACTCTGAGACTTTGGACGAGCTTTCTTTTACGCTTAACTACCTTTGTCAGATCATGGTGTGCCTCACTGTCAGACGGCAGTGGTGCTGGTTCCCAAGTTTGATCCATAGCATCAGAAGGAGGTGTGCTTGAAGAAGATGTAGACACCACCCTTGATCTCTTCCTTGCTAGGGGTGTGGAAGACAATGAATTATCATCAGGAGGAGTGGCTTCCTCAAATGATACCTCGCCTTGATTGTCGATTTCCTGATGTGCCCCTACTTCGGGAGGAACAACTATTGTGGGCACTTGTGACCCTCCATGCACCTCTGCTTGCGCATCTCCTTGCGCTGCCTCTCCTTCCACATGTATTTGGGCTTGTACTTGCACATGTGATTGTTGTTGCGGCTGTGGTTGTTCAACACTCGTCAGATGAGCTACAACAACCTGTGTTGATTGAGGGACATTGCTGCTGCTTTCTTGCGATGAGCCAACATCACTGGTCGATGGTGATTGAACAAGTAGATTGGCTGCCTCTGCAGCACTCAAGGGCTTGGAATTAAGTTGGCGTGGTGGTGGTGGTGGCACTGAGCCCAATGGAGCGGGGGTGCTGCTGCCAGCTTGGTCCCCAGCAGATCCCGCTGCTGCTGCAGGCATACTTTTATTTTACTCCCAAAAAATGGGGCGGGCGGCACACCAGTCTCCTTGGTAACTTGCTTCTTCTGCTCCTTACTGGCACCTTTCTTGCTAGAGGAGCTACGGGTAACTTTTTTTGGGGCCATCTTCTTCAGAGCAGGTCAGAACAGCAGGCAGCAGTTGCACGAGTTGCAGAGTTGTCTGTGTCCAGACGTGACGTCGCGTGACGTTATGCTGCACACACACACCGCTGCAGGACTTCTTCCTGGCACTGGTGGTTCTCTTGAGTCTTGTGCACCTAAAAGCAATGGAAGACAGAGGAACATCAGTTCAGTTATACACCCCAAAAAATCGACAAAACACAGAAAAATCAGAACAATCCCATGCCATCCATGATGTTTACATTGAAGACACCCCACAGAAAGACTAGGGCCATGCAAGTATGCAACACTCACTACCCCTGGGCATAATGGATGAAAAGTAGGCAAAATAAGTGCAGGCCTCAGACACTGCCTCTCTTCAAAATGGCCCCTTACACCCCAAGCCAGTCCACATCAACAGTACACCCCAAAAAAACAGAAAAACAGCCAAAAATCACCACAATCCAATGCCATCCAGGATGTTTACATTAAAGAGAGTGAGACCACACTACATGCACACTCAGTCCATGCACCACTACCCCTGGGCAAAAGGCCCCACCAGCAGCCCCAAAAAAACGACAAAAAACAATAAAATCAGCACAATCCCAGCCCATCCATGGCCTCAATGGTGTTTAAATTCAAGAAGACACCCCTCAGAAACACTAGGCCCATGCAACACTCACTACCCCTGGGCATAATGGATGAAAAGTAGGCAAAATAAGTGCAGGCCTCAGACACTGCCTCTCTTCAAAATGGCCCCTTACACCCCAAGCACATGTTGCCTGTACCAGCCAGCACTCAAGATGGCCACCACCACCACCCACATGGCCAGTCCACATCAACAGTACACCCCCAAAAAACAGAAAACCAGCCAGAAATCACCACAATCCCATGCCATCCATGATGTTTACATTGAAGACACCCCACAGAAAGACTAGGGCCATGCAAGTATGCAACACTCACTACCCCTGGGCATAATGGATGAAAAGTAGGCAAAATAAGTTCAGGCCTCAGACACTGCCTCTCTTCAAAATGGCCCCTTACACCCCAAGCCAGTCCACATCAACAGTACACCCCAAAAAAACAGAAAAACAGCCAAAAATCACCACAATCCAATGCCATCCAGGATGTTTACATTAAAGAGAGTGAGACCACACTACATGCACACTCAGTCCATGCACCACTACCCCTGGGCAAAAGGCCACACCAGCAGCCCCAAAAAAACGACAAAAAACAATAAAATCAGCACAATCCCAGCCATCCATGGCCTCAATGGTGTTTAAATTCAAGAAGACACCCCTCAGAAACACTAGGCCCATGCAACACTCACTACCCCTGGGCATAATGGATGAAAAGTAGGCAAAATAAGTGCAGGCCTCAGACACTGCCTCTCTTCAAAATGGCCCCTTAAACCCCTAGCACATGTTGCCTGGACCAGCCAGCACTCAAGATGGCCACCACCACCACCCACATGGCCAGTCCACATCAACAGTACACCCCCAAAAAACTGAAAACCAGCCAGAAATCACCACAATCCAATGCCATCCATGATGTTTACATTAAAGGGAGTGAGACCACACCACAGGCACACTCAGTCCATGCACCACCACCCCTGGGCAAAAGGCCACACCAGCAGCCCCAAAAAAATGACAAAAAACAATAAAATCAGCACAATCCCAGCCCATCCATGGCCTCAATGATGTTTAAATTCAAGAAGACACCCCACAGAAAGACTAGGCCCATGCAACACTCACTAGCCCTGGGCATAATGGATGAAAAGTAGGCAAAATAAGTGCAGGCCTCAGACAATGCCTCTCTTCAAAATGGCCCCTTACACCCCAAGCACATGTTGCCTGTACCAGCCAGCACTCAAGATGGCCACCACCACCACCCACATGGCCAGTCCACATCAACAGTACACCCCCAAAAAACAGAAAACCAGCCAGAAATCACCACAATCCAATGCCATCCATGATGTTTACATTAAAGGGAGTGAGACCACACCACAGGCACACTCAGTCCATGCACCACCACCCCTGGGCAAAAGGCCACACCAGCAGCCCCAAAAAAACGACAAAAAACAATAAAATCAGCACAATCCCAGCCATCCATGGCCTCAATGGTGTTTAAATTCAAGAAGACACCCCTCAGAAACACTAGGCCCATGCAACACTCACTACCCCTGGGCATAATGGATGAAAAGTAGGCAAAATAAGTGCAGGCCTCAGACACTGCCTCTCTTCAAAATGGCCCCTTAAACCCCTAGCACATGTTGCCTGGACCAGCCAGCACTCAAGATGGCCACCACCACCACCCACATGGCCAGTCCACATCAACAGTACACCCCCAAAAAACTGAAAACCAGCCAGAAATCACCACAATCCAATGCCATCCATGATGTTTACATTAAAGGGAGTGAGACCACACCACAGGCACACTCAGTCCATGCACCACCACCCCTGGGCAAAAGGCCACACCAGCAGCCCCAAAAAAATGACAAAAAACAATAAAATCAGCACAATCCCAGCCCATCCATGGCCTCAATGATGTTTAAATTCAAGAAGACACCCCACAGAAAGACTAGGCCCATGCAACACTCACTAGCCCTGGGCATAATGGATGAAAAGTAGGCAAAATAAGTGCAGGCCTCAGACAATGCCTCTCTTCAAAATGGCCCCTTACACCCCAAGCACATGTTGCCTGTACCAGCCAGCACTCAAGATGGCCACCACCACCACCCACATGGCCAGTCCACATCAACAGTACACCCCCAAAAAACAGAAAACCAGCCAGAAATCACCACAATCCAATGCCATCCATGATGTTTACATTAAAGGGAGTGAGACCACACCACAGGCACACTCAGTCCATGCACCACCACCCCTGGGCAAAAGGCCACACCAGCAGCCCCAAAAAAACGACAAAAAACAATAAAATCAGCACAATCCCAGCCCATCCATGGCCTCAATGATGTTTAAATTCAAGAAGACACCCCACAGAAAGACTAGGCCCATGCAACACTCACTAGCCCTGGGCATAATGGATGAAAAGTAGGCAAAATAAGTGCAGGCCTCAGACACTGCCTCTCTTCAAAATGGCCCCTTACACCCCAAGCACATGTTGCCTGTACCAGCCAGCACTCAAGATGGCCACCACCACCACCCACATGGCCAGTCCACATCAACAGTACACCCCCAAAAAACAGAAAAACAGCCAGAAATCACCACAATCCAATGCCATCCATGATGTTTACATTAAAGGGAGTGAGACCACACCACAGGCACACTTAGTCCATGCACCACCACCCCTGGGCAAAAGGCCACACCAGCAGCCCCAAAAAAACGACAAAAAACAATAAAATCAGCACAATCCCAGCCCATCCATGGCCTCAATGATGTTTAAATTCAAGAAGACACCCCACAGAAAGACTAGGCCCATGCAACACTCACTACCCCTGGGCATAATGGATGAAAAGTAGGCAAAATAAGTGCAGGCCTCAGACACTGCCTCTCTTCAAAATGGCCCCTTACACCCCAAGCACATGTTGCCTGTACCAGCCAGCACTCAAGATGGCCACCACCACCACCCACATGGCCAGTCCACATCAACAGTACACCCCCAAAAAACAGAAAAACAGCCAGAAATCACCACAATCCAATGCCATCCATGATGTTTACATTAAAGGGAGTGAGACCACACCACAGGCACACTCAGTCCATGCACCACCACCCCTGGGCAAAAGGCCACACCAGCAGCCCCAAAAAAACGGCAAAAAACAATAAAATCAGCACAATCCCAGCCCATCCATGGCCTCAATGATGTTTAAATTCAAGAAGACACCCCACAGAAAGACTAGGCCCATGCAACACTCACCACCCCTGGGCAAAGGGCCACACCAGCAGGCCCAAAAAAACGACAAAAATCAGCACAATCCCAGCCCATCCATGGCCTCAATGGTGTTTAAATTCAACAAAACCGTTGTATCATGCACCCCTAACCAACCCTGGTCCTACTGGATACTGTGGCTACCCACAATATAATTTATTTAATGCTCTGAAAAAGTTCCAAAATTGTACTTGCAGCAACTGTAATGCCCCAAACAAACTTACTTGTGAAAGTTGATTTCTAATCCAAAAGTGATCCAAAGACAGTCAAAAAGGCCTCAAATCCAAATATCCAGCAGCACCCACAAAAAGTAATCCTTCCAGCTCCAGATCCAAATGAAAGTGACCAGGAGATGGACAAAGCACTGGGAGGAGCCTGCTGGACAGGAACAGGAAGTTGGAGACTGTGGGGCACTTCCTTCCTCCCCCCCCCCAAAAATGGACTCCTTGCAAAAAAAAAGGCCATGCAAATGTCAACCTGAGGAGTGATTCTGATAAAAACCATAATTTTCTGAAGGTTTATCCTGTTTGCTGGTGATTTTCTTGTGCAGAATTGCAAAATCTCTATTTCGCGAGTGCGAGATTGTTCCTTTCCGCCGCAACTACGTGTTCGCAATTGCGAACTCTCGCGAGGTGTGCTGTGCAAGGTGGCAAGCCGCGATTACGTATTCGCGGGCGCCAAACTCCCGCGAGATCACGCAGCAAGATCTAAAATGGCGCGGCACTAGAAAAATATGATCGAGAAAAACAACTCGGCAAGCACTTAATGACGGAAAGTGAACGCCGTGCACCACGCTGCGCGCCGCAACCAAGCAAAAAATCCGCCGCGAGCGGATTCACGGATTTTCGACAAATTCGCGAGAGTTCGCGGATTGCGAACTTGCCGAAAATCCGAAAAATCCGCGAGCGGAGCGGATTTTACGCCCATGCTTAAAAAGAATACAAAGACTGAATTCTCAGAGCCAAATCCTCCCACATCGGAGCCATCTTGGATTCCGCAAAGAATACACAGAAGTGCTTGTTCGAGGTCATTGCACAGACTACTAACCCCTCCACCACTTTGGCTCCTAAGTCATCTGTGTCCCTGTGTTGATTTTTTTGATAAAAATGTTAGAGGCTTCCATATCTCACTACCCATCAATGACTCATTTGAAACGGTTTAGACTCCACCATGGAAGGCACTAAAATCAATATCAGTCTTCACTCTAATTTCCAAACTGGACATACAATGAAAAGTGAAACAATCAATCCACTTCAGGACATCATTCCAGGTTCTATCAGCAAATCTCTTGCCACACACCTTCTTCCCGTATGGACCACCATGGTGAATTCCTCTCTTAAACAGGGCCTCTACCCAGGATGGATGAAAATGAGTAAAATCACCCTCTTGCGAAAAAACAACCTCTCAATCCAGAGAGCCTAAACAACTACCACCCAGTCTCCACACTCCCTTTTCTAGGCAAAGCCATTTGAAGTTGCATAGCGTCCCAACTAGCCGTGCACATTCGAGCAACCTCCTAGACTCTCTCCAAGGTCACAGAACAGAAACTGTGATCCTACAAATAGTCAGTGACTCCCTCAGAATCCTCTACACCATCATCTCCTGAGTCTTGGTACTCCAGGATTTATCCACTGCATTTGACACTGTCAACCATCTTGACCTCCTTTTCACTCTTGAACTGCACATGTGGCTGATGTTTTTCCTGTGGCTCTAAACTTCAAGGGGCTCCAGGGTGATCATCCACCCCTCTTGCACACCTTCATGCCATGAGGTAATGTTGGAATGCTCTCAGATAACCTTTGCTGCATTCTTAGGGACACTGTCCTGTACACTAACCTTGCTTTTCCTACTACTGTGGGTCAGCAAGAGGCACCCCATTCAGTTCTGCCAGAAACTCCCATTGTCACCTCCCAAATTCCTTGCGATTTTGACATGGCATCTCCCAAAATTAGCCCCTTGACACTATTTGCATACAGTAGATTCTCTGGCAGGTCCCAGAGCCCCCTTGGGCCCATCTAGCTCAAGTGGACTCCAGCTCCGTTTCTTGCATCAGTTTTTCCCATTCCATTGTTGTGTGACCACAGCCTCCCACAAATCCCTGAGCTCGATGTGGGGGCTGAGGGGAATTTCCAGCTCTGTGGAAGCCCTGGGCTGACACAGGGACTGGTAACCTCGAGGACTATACATCCAAATATTCTCCGAATACCTCATACATTAAGATAAATGTTCAATATGTTTTTCTCACACACTTCTTTTTTTCCACTTTATCCTTTTGCTTAACCAGAAAAAAAACACAATAAACAACCCACACTGTGGGTAGACAATCATCAAATGATACCAGCAGATTGAGAGTTCCGGATTGGGCAGCCATGGAACAATAAGTACATACCTGCAGCATACACAATTTTCACAAAATGAAAGAGCGTTTTCAAGTGGGTTCATTATGGAACATGAGGATGGGTATGTACCACTCATGGATAAGGCGTGTATAGTTTTCAATTCTCACAAATTAATAGTGCATAGTGAATCAGTCCAGGGGGGTGGGCTCCAGAGATAGCAGTTAATCTTGAAGTGGTGGCCACATGTCTTTAGGCCAAGCCATTGTGGGCTGCAGCATAGCAAAAATTTAGCTGGTGGTGTTCCAACATGTCAGGATTTTCAACCACGCATCAGTAGTTGGGCAACATCGGTTACCCCAATGCAATGCAATCTCCCATTTTGCTAACATCAGCATTATTGTAGTAAACCTGCAGACTCCCTTTGGTATATCGTTCACATAATCCAGCAGATCCAGTGGTGGGTCAGGCACGAGCGCAGTCCCTATTGTTAAAGACAGCTGAGAGAATAGAGTGTGCCCAAAAAAAACTAACATTGGTGGCATTTCCATGTCAGTGTGCAAAGTTTGCCCCATTTGCATGGCATTTGGGACTATGAGAGGAATTTGTGAGATCTATTTTAGCCAGTGTACTGGGTGTGGTGTATGCCCTAGGCAAACATTTATAGCGGTTGAGTTTGTGTCTGTGGTTCGGAGACTACGTGGATCTGTTTGCAACAATAGTTCCAGATGTTGTCAGTCAGTTCACCTAGGTCGCTCTGACCTTCCCATCTCTTGCCCGCAACATATCCATGCAGTCATGGTAAAGTTTAGAGACCAACCTCGCCCCCTCTGTATTTGATGTCACCAATGTTAGAGGAGGAAATTCTTCCGGTGCCAGCCTATAAGAGGGAATCTCTGCAAGCAACACCCTATGTAGCCGCTGTAATATGAAATGGTCAATATGTGTGACATTCGTGAACCAGGCATTGACAGCATGTGATAGGACGTGATGCTCCAGAAAAAGGTCTCCAAACGTGTACAGGGTGTATTGCACCAAAGTACGTTTTGTGATAGGGAGTCATTGACTGACTGCCAGAGGCAGGGCAGGTGAGCAGAGGGGACCTCCCCTGAGTTTTCTCCATGCCCGACTGGTAGTCGAGAGTGTTTGGATATGTGTGGCCTCCAGCTGGATGCTCTTTGGGAGAATGGAGTGCAATGGCATGGACACCATCTAGTCCTTTTTAGGTTTGGCATAGGGAAGTTGTGTATCTGCATGGTACCAATGATATGTGAAATGACAATTTGCAGTCAGATAAATGGAAATGTTGTACTCCAAAACCCTCTTAGTCATACGGA
Source organism: Lissotriton helveticus (assembly GCF_964261635.1). Taxonomy (NCBI): domain Eukaryota; kingdom Metazoa; phylum Chordata; class Amphibia; order Caudata; family Salamandridae; genus Lissotriton; species Lissotriton helveticus. The sequence goes on along the minus strand of NC_136063.1, from coordinate 1,704,160,621 downwards.
AGCACCAAAGGGTTCCAGCCAACCCGAGGTCTAGGACCGGCTCAAAGGAGCCTCAACAAGAGGCTCTTTAATGTAGCAAAGAAGTTATTGGTGAGAGGAAGGGTTATTAAAAAAAGATACAAATGGCGGAGTACTACCATTTTAATAATAGCAATACTTCCTGCCGTAGAAAGAGGGAGCCATAGCCATACCTCTACTTTTGTGGTCAGTTGGTCTATGGCTGGACCATAGTTCAGACACATCACCTGCTCCATCTCGCAGAACAATACAATGACCACACACATAGTTGGGCCATCAGACACTGTCATGGGGCAGTCACATGATACATGTGTAGTGTTGTCTGTGAGTTGGAACAACTCAGACTTGGCCCAGTTTATATTAAGGCCAGAGAACCCACCAAATGGAACAATTTCCTGTATAATGGGAGCCAAGTTGTCTGCAGGGTGATGAATAAACAACAATATGTCATCAGCATAGAGGGAATAGAGTAGAGGGCTGTGGTTGAAGAGCAGGTATTTTTCCTGTAGATGACAGACCAGTGTGTCCATTGCTACAATGAAGATGAATGGTAACAGGGGACAACCTTGTCTAGTTCCTATAGTTATAGTGAAGGACCCTGTAAGGGAGCCGCTGGCTCGTAAGTGGATCACTGGGTGAGAGTATAATAGCATGATCAGTGTGTTGAACGCACGCAGTAACCCTAGTTTGTGTAGTGTTGTGCATAGAAAGGGCATATCTAAAAAGTTGAATGCCTTTTCTGCATTCAATAGGGCCACAGCAGTGGGCAAACTCAGGGAGAACCTCCTCAAAACTGAACAAACAATGCAGATTCAATGAGGTGGAGGGATGGGGAACAGACCCTCATTGCATAGGCGAGATAACCTGGTCCATTAGTAATGACAATTTCTGTTGCAAGAATTTAAACCAGTATTTTATCATCAAAGCTAAGTAGCAACAAGGGGGGATAGTAGGTGCCGTATTGTGGGTCTTTATCAGACTTCAATAGCAGAGTAATCTCTTTCACACACAGTAATGGGGAGAACCCAGGACTCAAGCACTTCAGTGTACATTTCCAAAAGATGTGGTGCAAGAAAATGTTTACGGGTCTTGTAAAAGACCCCCGTTATGCCATCCAGGCCAGGGGCCTTGGACACATCTAGGGAGTAAATCGCCTGTATTATGTGCTCGTTTGAATTTGGCTCAGTAAGAATTTGTCTCTGAGCATCTGTTATACAGACCATTGTAATTACTAACAAATAATAAGCTCGTACAGCATTGTCCCAGCTTGATCGGGAGGTGTACAAATGCATATAATATCAAAGGAACTTTCTAAGAAGGTCACGATTATCAGTCAATTGGCTCTTGTTGAACCAGTGCAATTTGGGTATATAACCGCTGAGATGGAGCGATCGAAGTAGTCTCGCCATTGTGTGCCCTGGGTCTCACCCTCCCTATACCGTCGGGCCCTCCCATATTTCCAGAGACAAGCTTGTTCATTCTCAGCCACCTCTCGAAATTTGACCAACAGTGTCACACAATGATGTAACTGGGACCCATGCCGTTGCTAAGCTTCTACGCAATCAATATACTTCAACTTGGTTTCACTTTCAACCCCAGCATGTTTAAATATGCATAACCTGCAAATGTACGCCTTGAAGGCATCCCATAGGGTAGCCTGCTCAGTAACAGAGCCTGTGTTTAACTCAAAGTATTCCGCGATGGATGCTCGAAGCTCAGTACACTCTGTGCACAGGAAGTGCCATGGGTATTCAAGCCCACCCCCCACCCCCCGCAGGGCATCCGTAGAACCAACCATCTACAGAAGGGATTGACCTGAAAGTGTGTTTGGAAGAAGTTTCAAATCCTCCACCCATAAACCAGTAGTCTATACAAGACCATACATTATGGGGTGCGGAATAGAATGTGTTTCCAGCTGCATGTTTCTGGCGCCATGTAGCGTGCCATTCTGCGTCACACGTGTAGAGTCTAGCAGGGGGTCAATAATCATGTCATGGTCACCTCCCACCTTAATAAGATCAGCATCAATGCGTCCTATCATGGACAAGAGGTCTTGGAAGAAATCTGGGGAGTCTAAATTAGGAGTGTACAAATACACCAATAACAGGCGTTCCTGCCGTGGTCCCTGCAACAATACCTACCAACATACCTCCCATTGTCATCAATAATGTTGGCGGAAGGATGGAAGAGTAGACCTTTATGTATTAGGGTGCACACACCTCAGCAGTATGCACTATAGCTCAAGAAATATCTGCGAAGGTAGAGTAAGTCCCTGGCGATAGACATGTCTCCTGAAAGGACAGCACTTTATGCCATGGCAGGTAAGGTAGTAGCTAAACTGCTTGCCCTTGCAGGGCTTATTGTGGTCTCTGATGTTCCATGATATGAACCTGATCTAAACCATGTCATCCGGACCTGTTTGTTTTTCGCTGTCATCTAACAATGTGTATGTGTGAGTGTCTTTACACAGCAGTAATATTGACTCCTACCTTGTAAGCAATATCAACAAACATAAACAAAAACCTCTACACAATCGTCCCCCTCCCCCTCCCCACCCACACTGGGCACCAGTCAGCCCAGCAAATCCCAGAACAGAAAAAAAACAAAACATTAACCCCAACAGGTTCCAAATCTGTTTACCCTTGTTGGTGAGGAACGCTTTGGCTGGCGAGCTCCATTTGTTAAGCGAGACCTACTGTATAGAGCTTAGGGATGGGTCACAAAGGTTTTAGGAATTCAGAAGTGAGGCAGCAATGTGAAAACACAAGGAACTGCCGGGTAATGTTAGGAATGGCCCCACAAGAGTAACAATGGCAGTTTCAGGGTGACCAATTAAGACTGGTGGGAAAAGATCCGTACTTGCTGAGGTGTGTAGTACAGGAGTCTTTGGTGCATCATGACAAGGGGATGATCATACTGTTTGCCAAATATATGTGCATTAGCCGGGTGTTGAAACAAAAGAACCTTTCCATTAAGCTCAACTCGAAGGCGGGCCAGTTAAAGTATGCCATATTTCAGTCCCTGTTTTCATGGCATGTTTTTGACTTCAGTGAAATTATACCAGGCTTCCTGCACCCCTAGTGTGAAGTATGAAAAGGAGGAGATGGTAGAGCCATAATACTGCACCAGACCATACTCACGTACCAGACGGAGCGCTGTATCTCGGCTACTATCATTTAGGAGACAGACAATGATAGGACATCGAGAGGCATCAGGAGGCAGGTGCGGGCCAAAGGAATGTGGGGCCCTCTCCACCATGAAGGTGGATGTAAAACTCTGGTGGCCAAAATTTTCAGCAAGAAGATGCTCTACAAACAGGCCTGGACGGCCCTTATTCGTGGATTCTGCTATGGCCATGATGCTGAGATTATTTCAGCTGGATTTCCCTTCCAGGTCCTCATTTTTAAGTGCTATTGTTTTGAAGAGTCGCTCTGTGTTCTCCAGTCATTTACTAATTGACGTATCGCCATCCTCCAGGCTTGATATGTGCTTCTCTGCACCATCCAATCTGATGGTTTGGTGATCTAGGTGACCACCCCATGCAGTCTAGCCTACTCACAAGAGAGACAATAGAGTGGAATGAATTCCGCACAGAGCTCCACCTTGATGGCAGCCACACCAGTCTTTTTCTCTGAGTCTGTGGTCCCAGCAGTACCGCTTTCCACGTCTGTTGTGGGCTGTGGTCTTCCAACGATAAATGGTGGCCCCAAATATCCCTTGTGTGTGGAGGTGTGGCACACTAATTCTAGAGTATTGGCTGTTATATAGGCCCAATCCTGTGGTAGATCTTGTCGCAGGACAGCTGTAGACGAATGGAGTGAAGTGATCACTGGGGTGAAACGCAATGTGGGACATTTTCATAATTTCACAGTAATTGTTAGTGCCATTTGAACAGGGCAGGCTTTTTGTGCTGGTGGCGCCTTGTGTGACAATGTTTGTTGGCACCACAATGACCACCCCAGCCATGGATACTCTCATTACCAACCTTTACCAGTGCCCCTCAAGTCTCCATAACCCCTCTCTCTTTTATATTATTTTGTTTAATAGGCCCTCTCATACCAGTGTAAGGTGTTAAGCGCTTTACATTGCATACACATTACACTGAGGCACTGAATCATAGTGTGTAAATCAATGGATAGGAAATGTTCCATCAGACAGAGGAATACAATTTCTCTTCTTAACAGAGCTGAGCTGCGGGATGATTGGTTTTTTAAGCAAAGATTTAGAGTGATATTTGGCACTGCACACACATGTGGTCTGGTTCCTAGCACACATAGGCATGGCTGCATCGCACAGAGACCCTACACTGCCTCACACAGAGGGAAAAAATTAGAGGGAACATTGCCCACGAGGGATGTCAGACCTCTGCGTGCTTGAGCGTATGCGTGCAGGAACCTCAGCGTCTCGCATCAGTGTGTCAGCATGGAATTTGTTTTCTCCTCTGCTTTGCCCAGCGAAGATGTAGTGCTTATATACCCGAAAGGTACTCTCATTGTGTTCTATGGCCGTGTGGGGCAAGGATGGCAGTAGAGGTAACCTTTATACAGAGTTATTATGTAAAAGAGTGTAATCCTGCTGTCATACTGACAATCCTCAAGCATAATAAATGAGGCTAGTTTTCGTAGAAAACCACACAACATTTATGCAGCACCTGACTAGGTAAAAGGTCAGCAGCAAACCTTTTATGTAGAACAATAGTAGAACGAATATGGGTAAAAGGTCGTGTAACTACATAGGCCTATATTGGGGTACATTGGGGTTCATAACATTTGTTCAAAGTCCACGGATCTTCCCAAACTTACAAGAGCTAGTGCCTTGACCTTAGACCAATAAACCTAAGGGCCATTTAGCAAAACATGATTTGAAAGAATGAAATAAACTTAGAAATACTAGGGTTATTCTGGCACGCAGGAAACCAGTGGCTAAACTCGACATTGAAGTTTGTCTCAATTGTTAAGCATAGAATACACTTTAGAGCTCAATAGCCTTTAGATCCTTCTCAAAGAGGTAAATCTGATGGTGTGAAGGCAGCGGATTGTGGTTACAATTAAGCTCTGAGCCATGACATAACATACACTTACTATTCTCCACTCTGAGGAATTCATTAGTTTCACGTTGAGAAACACGTCTACTAATGTATTCCGCAGGATTGTGCTGTGACTTCCTCTTTACCAATAAATGTATTTGTATAACAGGAGTAATCTATAACCATCTTCAGGGTAGGAAAAGATCTCCAACAGGTTTGAAATCAGGTACAAACTTGCAGGTGGTAGGTGTTTTACACCATATGCTGTTGTCCTTAACTTAGATTTTTTATTTTATTTGCATTTATTTATTATAATCATGATGCAGTTAAATAAAACCACTATATGGTAAAATAATGCATTGTAAGAAATACTCAAGAACACGCTAAATGCGAGGCTCCTTCAATAATTGTCCTTAATGCTACCAAATGGTTGGGGGCGGATGGCACCAGTATAAAAACAGTTCATAGGTGCAATAGCATATTAAAAACAAGAGGTCTCTTCAGTAATTGTGCTTAATTGAGCCAAATATGCACCAGACAAAGTGCCTGTCTGTGAACCTTTTAATAGTTGTCCTTAATGCTACCAAAAGGAGCTAGGGTGTAGCAGATGAGAATGAAGAATGGGGGGTGCATATATTAACAGTATAAAAAAACTGTTAAAAGGAACATAACATATGAATGACAAGAGGACTCTTCAGTAATTGTCCTTAATTGCACAGACATGCACAAGGTAAACTGTCAGTGCATAGAAAGTGCAAATGAAAGAAAAATTAAGTATTTAGGAAATAGGTCCTCAGATTGGTTTTGTGGCCACTTTAAATAGCTGTGCCACAATGATAATACATTTGACTAGGCAAGCTGTTACTTTGGGACTCGGGTCTTGCAAACAGACAAGAAAGGCTTTACGGCATGTTCTTACTCTGTTAGCATTAAACAGATTACGAAGAAGCCTTCTGCATGCAGGTTGCTGAATGGGGCATATGCACAATGGGCCTTATTTATGAAGGCCTTGCGCCGCCGGTGCGTCACTTTTAACATGGCAAAAAGTGACGCACCGGTGGCACAAGGCTTACGTAAATGAGGCCCAATATGTGCAAAAAGATTCTTCCTGCCCCGACACAGCCTGCATGACAGCAAACTTGGGGGCATATTAGCAAGAACTTCGTTATAATTATCGCCGTTTTAGCGGCAGGAAACTGCTGCTAAAACGGCGATAATGGGCTTGCTAATATGCGTTATATAATTCCAATAGAAGCCCAGGTTAGATATATGCAGGACATCTAACCTGGGCTTCTATTGGAATTCTATAACACATATTAGCAAGCCCATTATCACCGTTTTAGCGGCAGTTCCCTGCCGCTAAAACAGCTATAATTTTAACGAGGTTCTTGCTAATATGCCCCTAGAGGTTCTTGGGCCAATGGTGGCAGTGAATCTTTTGTTGGTGGAAGGCTGAATCTTACCACCAAAAATCTGGATTTAGAATAGCCTTTGATGATTTCAAAAAAGAGAGCTCTGTAGCATTGGCGATTTATATGCGGTGATACATAGCCACGAGTATTTATGCTTATGGAAGCACACCATATCTCGTACCCAAGATAATAGCTTCATTTGTTTGTTTATTGCAAGTTTAAAGGCATTATGTGGGAAGTCTGCTTCCCGAAGATGTTGTGAGGCTGGTGCTTCAGTTCCAAGGCCTCACTTCTTGCATGGCCCCACCAGTATGTTTGGCTGTTGTCCTGAATCTCTTTCCAAGTTAATGCTTTTAGAGTATTTCGAGGGGCCCTTTCTTAAGAATGACAGATACTGGAGGAGGGCACTTACATCCTGATTCATCAATCTCCCGTTTTGCGAGCCCCTAATAGCGATTCATAACGAATCGCTATTAAGGACTTGCAAAACGGGATTCATGTAGGAATTGCTAAATAAATAGCGATTCCTACACATTCCTTATTTGCGAGTAGCTAATTGCTAATCGCAAATAAGGAATAACTCCCCATTCATTCCTATGGGCCAAAAGGCCCATAGGAATGAATGGGGAGTATTCCTTATTTGCGATTAGCAATTAGCTATTCGCAAATAAGATAGCGATTTTAAGGGTGCCAGGGGTGTCCAAAGGACACCCTGTAGCACCCCTTAAATGCAAATTGAAACAGGTGTTGCGCACACACATGTCCACACGACATGTGTGTGTGCAACATGCAACTTAGAAAAATGCTTTTAAAAGCATTTTTCTAAGTTTTCGCTATTTACCACGAGGTTTGACCTCGCGGTAAATAGCGGGCCGAAATTGCGAATTCGCAATTTTTAAATGGATGCTGAATTGCATTTAAGGAATCTCAAATAGAGATTCCTTAAATGTAATTCCTCGCAATATAGCGAAATCGCTATTACCGATTTTTGCATTTGGGATGATGAATCCCAAATGCAAAAATAGCGCTCGCAAAAGGCCAGATTCTCAGAATCTGGCCCTTTGCGAGCCGATTTCGGCTTGATGAATCAGGCTGTTTGCGTGCTAGCCCTAGATCTTGAAGCTTAAATTCTAAACACATTTAGTGAAGGTAACGTGTGCTGTCGAAGATGGAATATTAGGCAGAAGACTTTACTTTGGGATCAGAATTGGTTTCTAAGTTGGCATGGGTAGTTTACTATGTAGTTTTTGAAAAGTGGGGATGAATGAAGCAAGATGAGGCTTTAGTGCATTTAGATGAAGCCGGAGAGAGGGGCGTTCTTGAAGCCATTTCCCAAGTTCCTTGTAGCTGGGACTCTTTTATACTAGTCTGCCTCCCATGTACTAATTGCCCCTCTTTTTGCGCTCATTTCTGAAAATGACTATTATAGTTTTGTCTAAATTAACTGTCATCTGGTTTGTTGCACAGTAAACAGGCAATGTGTTAAGCAAGTTTTGCAGGCCAAGAGGGGTTAAATTCATGAGGACGATATTGTCTACATATTGAAGTGTTGTCAGCGGTTGTTGCCCCAGTTGTGGGGGGTATGAGTGCGCCTCAGCCAAAGCTTTGCTCAGATCTGAAATTCAAGAGATTGAACAATGTTGGGGCTAGCACGCAATTTTGTTTTAGGCCTCACCCTGTTTGCATTGATGGAGTTAGTCTCCTATTTGTGCCCTGGCTAATTTTTGCCCATGTTTCAGAGTACAGTAGCTGTAGGGCTCACACAAGAAGTAGCTGTAGGGCTCACACAAGATTAGTCGGGATGTTCTGTGTTGCCACGCTATACCACAGGAAGTTACTGTCGATATGGTCAAAAGCTTTTGAGAAATCAATAAAGCATGTGTAGAACAGTTGATTTTGAGAAATCAATAAAGCATGTGTAGAACAGTTGATTTTTCTGTGTATTACCTGAAAGGTACCCTCTGGGTTTCTAACTAGAAGTGTACTATGGTCGTGTCGGGCAAGGATGACAATAGAGGTAACCCTTATACAGAGTTATGTGTATGTTTCTCTATTAGCACAAAAAGGGCAGCAAGATTGTCTGTTATGCTCGAGTTGGGGCAAAAACCTGTTTGGTTGAGTGAGAGCCTGGCCCAGTTCCTCTACCCAATTTTCCAATTCCTGCAGTAAGATGCCAGCAACGATCTCTGCATTAGTGTCTGGTAATGCATTCATATGATTACTTTACGAGTAAATTGGTGAACGATTGACCCTCGCCAAGACTCTGGCATATAATTTTCATGGAAGCAGTAATAAATTAGTTGGCAAAGTGATTTGCTCCATACGTCTGGGTCGTGCTTGTAGATTGAAGCGGACATCTTGCTTGGGCCCGGCGAGCCATTTCCCCTTCTTTTCTTTAGTTGCGCTTCAATTGCGGCCTGGAGGAAGGAAAGAGAAGGCATGTCAATCTTGTTATTTATGCACAGCAGAGTGGGCTTGTTGCTGCTATATAATATTCCAATATGAGCAAGCCAGATTTGTAGCAGGACATTACTGCTAGCAGCGCAGGTGGGGCCATCCTCTAACTGGTTAATCAGGGCCCACAGGGATTTGCTGTTTTTTAGGTTGCAGGTTTGTACAATTTCAATCCTCTCTTGTTCATTGCTTGCACTCTTTGCCTCCCAAATAGCTTTCTTATACTCCTACCTAATCTTTATGAATATAGGCAAAAGATCCGCGTGCGCGTAAATGCTGCTTTGCCTTTGCTGCTTTTAGTGCCCGCCTATGAGGTTTGAGAGTGCTATAGTACTACCTGTTGTTGGCTGGATGTTGGAGAACAGACGTTGCTAATGGTTTACCCCTAGGAAGTTTTTAAAGTCTACTATCATGATTTCCCAATCTACTAAAAACTGTTTTTTCTTGAATGCTGAGACCTGTGCAATATTGCTGATGACCAGTGGAGCTGCTTGACGGCTAATGAGGAGATTGGCCTTGGTTTCCCCCTTGACCATCACCTACCCAGCCGGACATTGGGCATTATTCCTCCTCGTCTTCCCGCTATTACTCCTTCCTCCCCTCCCTCATGCGAAATATTGAAACATTGTTTATTTGTACTGTACCTTACTATGCTCTTGTATCTGATGTAACTTGTAACGCAGCAATCCTAAATGTAAAGCGCTCTGATACCCTCTAGGGTCAAGTTTGCGCTATATAAAACTTTATAAATAAATAAATAAATAAATAAATAAAATAAACTAGTGGATGAATTGGTTCCTACATGCTTTGCGGATTGGACATTTTCCAGCGCTTGTATTTTCCTTGGGCAACTTCCATCCATCTTATCCGGTGTCACATCGTTACTGGGTCTTGAAAACATAGGCATTATATTCGTTGTTGATTGTGATCTCTGCCATTAAAGGATGGTGGTCGCCTTTCTCAATGGCCTTCTACTTTGAACACCAAGGGGCAGATTTATGAGTTCTGGCGCATCTCTGCAAATCAGCAGGGATGCGCCAGAACTGATGCGTCACGCAATTCCCTCCTTGCGGCACCACAGATGCACCGCATTTACAATGCGGCGCACCATGGTGCAAGGAAGGGCAGATGCGTGACGCATCTTATGGTGTACGGGCAGCGCATTGCTGGAGTAGCGTCGCAAGTGCGACGCAACTCCTGCAATGTACAGAGGCCACCCATACATAACGTGGTGCGTCACTCCTTACGCCTGCTTCAAGCAGGCGTAAGGATTTGACCCAGCAGCGTCGTAAAACTGACTCAGTGAAATCTTGTAGATTTCACTGCGTCAGTTTTACGGGGCTTTCCTATGAGGGAACGCCCACCCTGCGACAGAATGCCCACATGAAACCTGACGCAGGTTTCATGTGGCGCAGGGCTTTACAACGTGACGCATCTGCCTAGATGCGTCACGTTGTAAATAGGTCACAGGGATGCGCCATGTTTCCGCGCTGTAGCGTGACGCAACGGCGGCGTAAACGTGGCGCAAGTCCGACATAAATCTGCCCCTATGACCCTGTGGAATAGGTGAAAGGAGACAAATATGTAGTCTAGCACTGACTCTGCGGACTTGGGGTTTACGAGTCGCCGCCATTGGACAGTCCGTAATAAATCTTCCATATAGTGCTCTAAGAACCATTGCGTCGAGTGTTGACAGCAGTAGGTGATCAGCTCTGTCAAGATTTGTGTATTTTGAGTCCTGCACATGTTTGTTCAAGCCTGCATCCAAGGCATGTGCTACAGTGCCTCTCCTATGGTGGTTTTCCAGATTTAGGTTGAAGTGGTCGGTCACTATCTATTCTGCATATGAAAGATGACTTTTGAGTTTGAGCAGTGTATGTTCCAAGGCTGCAATTGCCTTTTGGCTGCTGGTGCCCTTAGGGTTCAGATAGACGTTCACTGCCAGGACCCCGGTTTCCAGAGTCTCAGATTTCCAGTTTTTAATTAATAATGCTTGCATATAGGGAGAGTTTGTTTCCAGTTCAGTTACATTTATAGCTTTGTTAAGTCAAGGAAAAGTGCCTCTGGGCCTGCCTTTGACTTCGTTATTTACTGCAGGTTTATAGAACTGTGTGTATCCCCTGACAGGTGTTTCTCCAAAGCTCCTAGTCTCCTGGCGAAATATCGAAAGTGTGCTAGTAGGTTGCTAGCTCAGGTCTAGTGCGATTTTGGCTTCACTTGCGATGTTCCACAAAGTTAAAGCGATCTTGCTCTTGTTAATGTTAATGTTAAAAAGTATTTATTGAGCGCACTGCCACCGGTTGGTTTCCTGGCGCTAGAGTAGACAGAGAACGAGTCCTGAGGCGAGAGGAGAAGGCAATCAGTGATACGCTTGTTTAAAAAGCCATGTTTTTAAGGCTTTCCTAAAGGACATAAGGTCCGGGCAAGATCTGATCTCCAAGGGGAAGGTGTTCCAAAGGCGAGATGCCAGAACAGCAAATCTGCAGCCACCAGAGCGTTTGCGTTTGAAGGCAGGTGTCTGGAGGAGGGCTAGATGCGCAGAACGCAGATTGCGGGAGGGGGTGTACCTGGTAAGGAGATTGTCTATGAATTTAGGGCTTTTGCGATGGAGAGATTTAAAGACCATGCAACCAGTTTTAAACGAGCAACGTTGGGCCAGGGGTAGCCAGTGAAGTTCCCTAAGCAGAGGAGAGGCTGAGTGCCATCTAGGTTGCACAGTGATCAGCCTGGCTGCATAATTCTGGACCATCTGGAGACGCTTTACGAGATAAAGGGGTAGGCCTAGATATATGGAGTTTGCATAGTCCAGGTGGGACAAAACCGTGGTAATCACCACCTGGGTCATGGCTGCAGGAGTGAAAAAGCGTCGCACCTTCCGGATTTTCCTGAGCTGGAAGAAACACTTGGAGACACTTGACCCACTTGAGTATTTAAGGAGAGGTCGCTGTTCAGGGTCACTCCAAGTGTCTTTGCGGCCGGGGTAGGGGTAGGGGCTTTACCTATATCGGATGGCCAGTAGTGAAGGCCCCAGAATTTGGCGCTGTCCCCTGTGAGCACCACCTCTAAGGGGGAGTATCTGGGTATTTTATTAGCTCCTGAGTTCTAGGAACATTCGTGAAGGGCAGCCGTGAGCCAGTCGTGACTTTTGTTAACTAACAGTATTAAACCAGCGCACCTGGTTCCACGTATTGTTGATAAAGGGATTTTGAGATTTTGTTTTGATTGTTGAAAGTCACAGGAAGGACCTTTTGCACTGATTAGCACTGATTGGTTGATTTTTGTGAGAGTGTGAGTGTAGCGGGTACATGTAGATGTCCACTGGGATAAGAAAGTAATGATATTTCTCTGTCGCCGTGGAACACAAATGGATTGTCAACTCTTCCAGCAAGGTACTGTGCTGGAGTATAAGATCCTTAGGGGCATATTATCAAGACAATTATCACCACTTTAGCAGCCATTTTGGCCGAAAAGCAGCGATAATTCTATTGCAGCATTAACAAGGACATGCTAGCAGGCTTTAGCGTGTGTTTTCTTGTGTTAGCATCCGTTTCACTAACGCCTTGCATCTCTTCGCTAATGAGATGCAAAGTAAGCGTTCCTCACATTCCCTACATGGGAAAACATCGCTAAGGCAGCTTTGCACTATTAACAACAATGCCCCATACCCGCGTAGCGACAAAAGAAGTCGTGATAAGACCCCATTAACGCTGAATTCTAATGTTAGAAACATTTCTGACTTAGCTATATTACCCTATGGGAGGTGGATTGTCAGGCTCAGTCCACCATGGCATATTATCAAGGTATTCCCTATCGCTGAAATGTTATCGCTGGATTACCAGCAATATTCCAGCATTTGACCCTTGACCCTGTGATCAGGCAGGTCGCTCCCTCTGCCACCGCGCAGACCCCCTGTGTACCGCTGCAGCCTCGTGGTTGCTGCCTTCGGCAGACTGATCTGTTGCTCATTCTCACTGCTCCCTGTTGCGTGTTTTAGCTCCCCCTCTTTTCTTTCGTGCCCCCTGTGATTGTGTTGTGCGTCTTAGCTTCCCCTTCTTTTCTACTGTGCCCCTTGGGAATGTATTGTGCGTTTTTGCACCGCACCCGCCAGGCCAGACACTAACAACAACCACCTCAAGTGCATCCTGCTCAACACCCTCTCCATCCACAGACACGCTGTTGAACTCTGGAACCTCATCGACACAACAGCATCGGACGTCGCCTTCCTCACAGAAACTTGGATGAACGCCTCCTCAGCCCCCGACATCGCCATAGCCATCCCGGAGGGCTACAAGATGACCTGGAGGGACTGCACCAACCAATCCGGAGGAGGCACCGCCATCGTCCACAGAAACACCATCCGCATCACAACCAACTTCGACGACACCCTCACCGCCGCCAAGCACCTTCACTTCCAGATATACATCGACTCCAAGACCACCCTCAGAGGTACTCTCATCTACAGACCCCCGGGACCACGCACACAATTCAGTGAAGCCATCGCAGACTTCATCAGCCCGCTTGCCCTCACCTCTTCAGACTACATCCTCCTTGTGGACCTCAACTTCCACCTGGAAAACAACAATGACAACAACACCACCACCCTGCTGGACAACCTCGCCAACCTCGGACTCAAGCAACTGGTGAACACCCCCACCCACTACGCCGGCCACACGCTTGACCCCATCTTCTCCTCCAGCAACCACATCTCCTTCAGCCACTCCACAGGACTTCACTGGACAGATCACAGCTGAGTCCACTTCAACTTCAGGAAAACCACGACCCACCACCACCCGCAACAGGCTCCCCGAAGATGCTGGAGCAAGATCACCACCGACCAGCTCACCACCTCCCTGAGCCAGAACCCTCCCACCAACACTACGGATCCCAACGAAGCAGCCGGCAACCTCACGCAGTGGCTCACCAACTGCGCCAATGCCCTTGCACCACTGAAAAATCCTCCCAGCAGACCCGGCAGCAAGAAAGCCTCGTGGTTCACCGACGACCTCAAAATCTCCAAGAAATCCTGCCGTACCCTCGAGAAAGCCTGGCGCCACGACCAGTCAACAGAAAACATGACAGCCCTCAAAAACGCCATCCGCAAACACCACCAGCTGATCCGCACCACCAAAAGGACAGCATTCAGAGAACGACTGGAGAACAACTCCCACAACAGCAAGGAACTCTTCAGCATCGTTAAAGAGCTCTCCAACCCCAGCACCAGCAACAACAACATCACGCCCTCACAAGACCTCTGCCACTCACTCGCCTCTTTTTTCCACCACAAGATCGCCAACATACACAACAGCTTCGGCGCCCAGACCACACACCCAACCACTAAACCAACACCCCCCACCACGACCCTCTGCACCCTCATGATGAACACCATCCACTCTGGCTCCTCAGCCGACCCCTGTCCACATCACATTTTTAACAAAGCCGACTCCATCATCGCACCCCAACTCCGGAACATCATTAACAACTCCTTCGCATCTGCCACCTTCCCGGAGAGCTGGAAACATGCGGAGATCAGCGCCCTCCTGAAGAAACCCACCCGGACCCCACGGACCTAAAGAACTTCCGCCCCATCTCGCTCCTCCCTTTTCCCACCAAAGTCATCGAGAAGACCGTCAACAAACAGCTAACCGCCTTCCTCGAGACAAACGGCTCCCTTGACCCATCGCAGTCCGGTTTCCGAGCTAACCACAGCACCGAAACCGCCCTCATCGCAGCTACCGACGACATCAGGTCCCTGCTCGGCAATGGGGAAACTGCTGCCCTCATCCTCCTCGACCTATCAGCCGCATTCGACACAGTCTGCCACCGCACCCTAACAACCCGCCTCCACCACGCCGGAATCCAAGGAAAAGCGCTGGAATGGATCTCCTCCTTCCTCTCCGACAGAACTCAGAGGGTCCGCCTCACCCCCTTCCGCTCGGCGGCCACCAAGATCATCTGCGGCGTTCTTCAAGGCTCCTCGCTCAGCCCCACCCTCTTCAACATCTACATGAGCCCCCTCGCAGCCATAGCACGCCAACACAACCTTAACATCATCTCCTACGCTGACGACACCCAGCTGATCCTCTCCCTCACCAACGACCCCGCCACCGCCAGAGCCAACCTCCAGGAAGGAATGAAAGACATCGCGGAATGGATGAAGCTCAGCCGTCTGAAGCTGAACTCAGACAAGACGGAAGTCCTCATCCTCGGACCATCCCCCTCTGCCTTGGACAACTCCTGGTGGCCCCCTGCACTGGGCACCACCCACAAGCCCACGGACCACGCATGCAACCTGGGCTTCATCCTGGACTCCTCCCTCACGATGACCAAGCAAGTCAACGCCATCTCGTCATCGTGTTTCAACACCCTGCGCATGCTCCGAAAGATCTTCCGGTGGATCCCCACCAACACCAGAAAGACGGTCACCCAGGCCCTCGTCACCAGCCGACTGGACTACGGGAACACCCTCTACGCTGGAACCACAGCCAAACTACAGAAAAGACTCCAGCGCATACAGAACACCTCTGCACGACTCATCCTGGACATCCCCCGCCACAGCCACATCTCTGCCCACCTGAGAGACCTGCACTTGCTCCCCGTCAGCAAGAGGATCACGTTCAGGCTCCTCACCCACGCACACAAGGCGCTCCACGACATGGGCCCCAAATACCTCAACAACTGCCTCACGTTCTACACACCCACCCGCCAGCTACGATCCGCCAGCCTCGCCCTCGCCACCGTCCCACGGATTCGCAGAACCACCACCGGAGGAAGATCCTTCTCCTACCTGGCGGCCAAGACATGGAACTCCCTCCCCACTCACCTACGGCTGACCCAGGACCATCTCTCCTTCAGGAAGCAACTCAAGACCTGGCTCTTCGAGCAGTAGCATCACCCCCCCTCCTCCCAGCGCCTTAAGACCCTAGCGGGTGAGTAGCGCGCTCTATAATATATGCTGATTGATTGATTTATTTTGCCACTATCGCTGGAATTTTTATTGCCTTGGAGATAGCTTTTGATAATAACACGCTATCTCCGCGATAAAATCCAGCGATAGCAGCGATAACTAAAATCGCGCTAAGCGCGCTTAGCGATATTTATCGCTGTCAGTTGATGAAATGCCCCCAAATTTTAACATTGTGGGGTCGTATTTCAGTAGATTCCCTGCTCTCCCCTGGTCCAGTGAGCAATAAGCTGCATAAGTCCTTGCTATTTATTTTGTCGAGGCCTGGGAGGGTCGAGCAGACTTTGAGTATATTTGACCTGTTTAAAATGTTCCAGAGCCCACAAGAGTTATGAGTTGAATTAAAGTGGCCAAAGAAACTGAAATTGTACTTATCTCAGTTTTTATTTTGTATTGACCCTGTGTATTACTGCAGACTGAAAAAATGTGCTGTGTGTCACAAAAGGCTTTTATGCTTGAGCGGAAAGCTTCTCTAGGCCCACTTTTTTAGGGCTGGTGTGTGTTGACGGCAATAAACTATCTGTGTTGGGAAATGGGAAGGACTGATCCATTATCCTGAAGCATGCCTTAGCATTAAAGTTTTGCAGATATGTGCTGTGCCTTTCCTGTTGGGTCTCCTTGAAGTGTGCTAGCATGGTATCAATGCCTCCCCGAGGGTCTCATGGCTTATTGATTTGGTAGCAGGTAGCGTGACCTGATCTGAAGCTGTTAGAGATGAAGTAGCATCCCACTTTCCTGGGTAATTGTTGCCCACCTGGGGGCTGCGCTTCTTCCTGGAGACGACAGGGCTAGCTGGTTGTTGGGTTGCTTTTCCATACTTTTCAGAGTTTTAATTGACTGCTCAGTAGGTAACGTTTTGGGGGACTCTTATCTCTGTTGTTTTGAAGTGCATTGCTTAGTAAGTGCCTGCAAGTTAAGATTGTAGTTAGTGATGCCCTACGTGTCCCCGAGTTCCTGCGGTCCACTGCTCTGGAGCCCTTGTTTTAGAAAGTTTGAGGCCTGTTTATCCATGACATTGTCTGCAATGTTCTATGTATTGTTATGTGAAAGCGTCCTTTGTTGTACCGATGAGTATGCATCAATCTTGATGTTTTGAGGGTGTCTGAAAATGTAAATGTAAATTGACACTTGTATAGCGCACTACTCACCCGCAAGGGTCTCAAGGCGCTTGTACGAATACCGCTGTGGAACCCATCCTGGCTTTCCCTGTGAGGTGTCCACTCCTGGGCACCCCCAAGGTGGAGGCCAGGCATCCTTAGCGTTGTGGGGGCCGTTGTGGAGATTAAGCAGGCTATTGCCCAGAGTTGCAGAGTGGGACTCCATGATTAGAATAGGCACCGAGGCGAGAATTATCAGGTCCGTGGATTTTTGAGCCCAAGACCCGCCGAGGCAGGGAATTGAACCCTGGTCCAGGGCTAGACCTCTGCATCAGGGTCTGCCGCTCTAATCATTGAGCCACACTTCTCCACACCATTGAATACCAAAATGAGTAAGTTACTCAAAATGAGTAACTTACTCATTTTGGTATTCACAGAAGGAACTTACTCATCAATGAGTAAGTGCCTTCTATGAATACCAAAATGAGTAAGTGCCTTCTGTGAATACCAAAATGAGTAAGTGCCTTCTGTGAATACCAAAATGAGTAAGTGCCTTCTCTAAATACCAAAATGGTAGTAAGTTTAGGATTTTGTCTTAAGTTAGTTCTGTGAATCGGGCCCAATGTTTGGAGGGCAGATATTTGCATATCCAGTCTGAACCTTTGACATTCCTGTTTTCAGATTTATTCTACACTCAAGCTCACTTTGATCATCAGGGGCTGTGCTCCTGGGTGTACACCACAGGATTTCAGGCGTAGTCTAAGATTTAAGGACACTGCTCCAATCTAGTCTACTGGCGTTCATCTTCTCATTTTGACTCTGTGCCTTGGACCAACTTTGTCCATCAAAGGTCAGGCTTTTATTTATATATCTCAAGGGTTCTGGTCTGATTTGATTCCATGCCTGGCCATACTGAATGACTATGGATCTGCCAGGAGGTTTTCTCTTCTACAGTTATCTGTGCTTCCTGTGCTTCTGTTCCGTTCTTTGTGCAGTAGCTGTGGGCCCCACTTGCATCTCTTGCCCTGAACTAAAGCCATGATCATGGAAGTTAATTCAAGCATGAAGGATGAGGGCACAGTCTCCCATGTAAGGAGGGCTGTCATTTAGATGCTTTACCTGGGAGGTTGATTTATGCTGTAGCTCCCCAGCATGTTGGTCGATTGATGCAGGAGAGAAGCACTTTTGCCCAGCATGCTTTGTTTGTGTTTCAGCCAGTAACATGGAGGCTAAAGCAGTTGATAACAGGTTTATTGAAATACAGCACATGAATCGTAAGGTGCTCCTCTCCACTGCCAGAGGCAACTAACAGAGCTGCTGAGCTGCAAGGAGAGCACCTGACAACAGAATTTCGGTTCATGAAGGTTCCCCATATTGGCATAACATAGTTATACAAGCAAGATCACAACATATCCCCCTTCCGTCAACATCATGAATAGAACTTGAAACAACCTGTGCTCCCACATTCAAAATTCTCACCACACTGAATTCACTACACCTTTCAACCCACTCAATCACCTCACTATCCATTCCTGACCACCAAACTTTGCATCTCGATCTTTTTTTTGTTACGGTCTGCCCCAAGTGTCCTTTATGGGCTATGTCAAAAATCTTTTACGAATGCCAAAAGGAGGGACACTTTTATCTGTCCGCAGAACAATGTAATCAGCCACAGTCGGTAATTCATCCACTACAGCATTAAAGACCCACACAGTGTTGGGCAAAGTGCTTTCTCTTCCCCCACCTTTGAGAATGAGATTTAACACAACTTACACAACCTCGTCTTGCTGCATGGCAACCATCCATTCATCCTTGCTAACAGCACCACTACTCCATCAAACCACATCTTTCACACTAGAAATGCCCCCTTCCCTTGCACTCTTGGTCATTCCTGCCTCATTCACTCTTTTCCAATACAGGGGCAAAAGTGACAAACAATCTGCTTGCACATTGCGCCAGCCAGGTATGAATTCCACCAGAAGGTTGTTTTTCCGCAATCTGGATGCCAGGAGAGCCAATCTGGCCGATTCTTTGCCCGCCCCATCTGTGGCCACATTTTTAACAAAGACTTGTAATCAGTGCGAAAAATAATTTTGCGCCCCCACACAACACTGTCTTTCAGATGAACCCACATTTTGGGACAAAACGGCACAAATGCCTGTGTCACTTGCATCCACTGTCACCATAGTGTTACAATTGACATCGACAGGTACCAGAATGCCTGCACCACAGATCTCCTTTTTTATTTATTTAAAATACCTCTGCTGACCCGGTCCCCAATAAAGATTTGCATCCTTTCTCATGAGTACTTTCAATGGTTTCGTTTTACTTGCAAAAATGTTAACAAACTTTGAGTATCACTCGATTAGGGCTAGGGATGACTACAACTGGTCCTAATTGCAAGGGACTGGCGCCAATCTTATTTATGCAAGTTAATCTTGTTTGGGGGGTTTCACACCTTCTAAAGAAATAGTGTGCGTCCCATATGTTCCAAATCAGCAACCAAGTATGCACATTTCTTCCTGTGTAGTGTTAATCCAGACTCCAGCAGACTCACAAGTGTTTCTTTTAAAGCCACATTTGAGTGCTCACACTATCACCAAATACTAAGATATCGTCCTGGAAAAAGATGACATTCTTCAGACCATTGAACACTTCAGACACCATTCTCTGAAAAAAACTTGCAGCTGAGTATAGCCCAAACTGCATCCTGGTAAACTGAAAGGTGCCTTCCATTGTAATGAAAGCTGTTAGATGTTTAGAAAAGTCATATAATCGAGTTTGGTGATACACATGGAGGGGATCCAATTTGGAAAATTACTTTCCACCTTGCAACATTAAAACCAGCTTGTTTATGTTAGGTAATGGAAATATATCGGAAATGATGTTCTTATTTAGGCTTCTCAAGTTGACACAGAAGCACAATTTGCCGTCAGCCTTTCAGTGATGACCATGGGAGGGGAAACAACCTTTACAACGCAACTTTTACAACGCACTACCATTACAACACAGTCATTACATCGTAACATCCCTTACATCGCATTCCATTACAACACAACCATTACATCGCATGACACTACAACACATACCATTACAACGCATGCCATTACAACGCAGTTATTACAACGCGTACCATTACAACACATACCATTACAACAGTTAGTACCCTTACACTATCCAAAACGTGGATCACTGACATAATATCGACGACACAAATATCGAGATACACAAATATCGAGTCAAAAATATCGATTGACAAAATATCGACTCCCTATCTTCAAACAGGTAAGTACCAAAATATCGACTCCAAAATATCGACGTACAAAAATATAGACTGTCAAAATATCGATTTTTTAAAATGTCTTAAAATTAAGTTAAAAGTAATATAGTAATAAATATATTTAATATAAACTTAGAAATAATTATTAAAAAAATATAATTTTAATAAATAATTTATATAATTAAAAAAATTATATCACCAAAAATTACACACACACATATATATATATATATATATATATATATATATATATATTTAAACATATTATTAAATAAACATATATAACATTTTAGAAAATGTTTAAAATTTATTGTTACAACTATAGTGAGTTCAACATTAGCAAAAGTGTTGGATAGCGTAGAGGTAAAATTTACTACTCCCACTCCAGTGGGTGCAACAGTAGGGAAAGCGCTGGGTAGCGTAGAGGTTAAAATTACTATTCCCACTCCAGGGATGTATGACGTTACAACGCATACTTTTACAACGCCTACCATTACAACAAAACTTTTACAACGCAAAAACTTTTACAACGCATACATTTACAACGCAAGATTTTACAACGCATATACCTTTACAACGCATACCATTACAACATAAGTATTGGTAAGTATATAATAATTTTTTGAATATAAATTAATAAAAAATATTATAATATAATTTAATATAATTTAATTTTATTAAATAAATGTAATTTAAATGTAATTTTACTTTATTTTTACAAAGTACCCCTGTACCCCAAAAACCCAAAACTGACCCTGAACCCTAAAAATACCCCTTTACCCATAAACTGAAAACTGACCCTGAACCCTAAAAATACCCCTTTACCCGAAAACTGAAAACTGACCCTGAACCCTAAAAATACCCCTTTACCTACAAACTGAAAACTGACCCTGAACCCTAAAAATACCCCTTTACCCCAAAAACTGAAAACTGACCCTGAACCCTAAAAATACCCCTTTACCCAAAAACTGAAAACTGACCCTGAACCCTAAAAATACCCCTTTACCTACAAACTGAAAACTGACCCTGAACCCTAAAAATACCCCTTTACCCCAAAAACTGAAAACTGACCCTGAACCCTAAAAATACCCCTTTACCCAAAAACTGAAAACTGACCCTGAACCCTAAAAGTACCCCTTTACCCAAAAACTGAAAACTGACCCTGAACCCTAAAAATACCCCTTTACCCAAAAACTGAAAACTGACCCTGAACCCTAAAAATACCCCTTTACCTACAAACTGAAAACTGACCCTGAACCCTAAAAATACCCCTTTACCCCAAAAACTGAAAACTGACCCTGAATCCTAAAAATACCCCTTTACCCAAAAACTGAAAACTGACCCTGAACCCTAAAAATACCCCTTTACCCAAAAACTGAAAACTGACCCTGAACCCTAAAATTAAAATATTTATCAATTAATCAATTATAATTAATTACCAATTATATTTTAATTAATTACCAATTAATAATTAATTAACAATTAATTTAAAAAAATATCAATAAATAAATTAACATATTTAATTAATTATAATTAAATTACTTCCCACCCTATTCCCCTATAAACCCACAACCCGCTACAGAAAATAAATTACTAAAATTAAAATATTTATCAATTAATCAATTATAATTAATTACCAATTATATTTTAATTAATTACCAATTAATAATTAATTAACAATTAATTCTAAATTATTATCAATAAATAAATTAACATATTTAATTAATTATAATTAAATTACTTCCCACCCTATTCCCCTATAAACCCACAACCCGCTACAGAAAATAAATTACTAAAATTAAAATATTTATCAATTAATCAATTATAATTAATTACCAATTATATTTTAATTAATTACCAATTAATAATTAATTAACAATTAATTCTAAATATATATCAATAAATAAATTAACATATTTAATTAATTAGAATTAAATTACTTCCCACCCTATTCCCCTATAAACCCACAACCCGCTACAGACTTATATTACACAAAAAATAAAAATTATTATTAACTTACCTTAAATTCGATATTTTTGTTGTCTATATTATGTCTAGTCGATATTATGTCCATTCTATATTTTTGATTCGATATTATGTCCATTCTATTCGATATTAATTTTCTCTAGTCGATATTTTTGTTGTCTATATTATGTCTAGTCGATATTATGTCCATTCTATATTTTTTACTCGATATTCTGTCCAGTCGAAATAATTGACTCGATATTATGACTGTACACCCCAAAACGTACCCTACTGTTGCACCCCCTGGAGTTAGAATAGTAATTTTTACCACTACACCATCAAACACTTACCCTACTGTTGCACCCCCTGGAGTTAGAATAGTACATTTTACCCCTACACTATCCAACACTTACCCTACTGTTGCACTCCCTGGAGTTAGAATAGTCATTTTTACCCCTATACTATCCAATACTTACCATACATGCAATGTAATGGTATGCGTTGAAAAGGTAGTATGCGTTGTAATGGAATGTGTTGTAAAGGTAGTTTTAGTCAATTTGTTGTAATGGTATGCGTTGTAATGGAATGCAGTGTAAAGGATGTTGCGATGTGAAAAATGAGTTGTAAAGGCATGGGTTGTAAAAGTATGCGTTGTAACATCATACAACCCATGGGAGAAATCTGAGCACCTCATCCTCCTGGTTTGATCTGACCCAAAGGACTTTATCAGGCCTAACAGCATAGTCATTACTTGATGCCTCTTCTGACAACATGGCTACTTTACCTTTATTGGTTTCTCTACGATTGCTAGCGAAATGACCTTTACAGCCACACCTCCTACACTCCTTTACAATAGCCCAACAATCAACTGTATGGTAGCTACTACCACATTTGCCACACAGACACATCCTCCCAACAGGTTTGTAGAAAAATGATTCCCCCCCTTCATATTAGGTGTTGTGGATACAGCCACATCTCCATCCACCCTCTCCACCACCAATGTTTCCCCCTCATTTGTGGTGCTCATCTTAGAGTCTCTACAGTCCTTCTCCTTCATGCAGTATCTGGATTCTCCCACTATTTTTACAATTTCGATTGCCTCCTTCAATGTCGGATCTTTAGCAGCCCACAACCGCTCCTGTGTTTTCCTGCTTCTACACTGGACTATCAACTTCTTATGTATCAACTCCTCAGCCATCGTTCCAAACTTGAGAGAAAGTTCTCATAGCCCTGTGGTAAATGTGCCAATAGATTCACCAACTCTCTGAGTTTGAGTATAAAATTTCAATCCTCTCATGGTTACATTTGTTTTGTTCCAGGCTGCTTATTTAAATGATAACTCCCTTTTTTGGAAAATATTAAACCAGCCATTCCTAAAAGAGAGAGAGTAGTCCCAAAGGTTGTCGCTTTGTACATCAGGGGCACTGGATAGAACATTTTAACACAATTTTCAATCCAGAAGGTTGTATATTAAATTTGTCTTTTACATATTCTTACCAAATTAAACCTTTGGACATTTCCGACATACCCTTAGAGGAGGTCATTAACACTTTAAATAAAGCAGCAAGTGGAAAGGCCTCTGGCCCCGATGGGGTCCCAATTGATATTTTTAAAGCACATGTCACATTATGGGCCCGATGCTGAACAAAGTATGTAATTCTACACTAAAGGGTTTTCTTTCCACTCCGTGGACAGAAAACACAATAGTTCCAATTTAAAAAAAGGAAACATAGGTGACCCGAAATGTTACTGCCCAATATCTCTTTTGGACTCCAGTGCCAAATTAATGGGCAGAATCCTTCTGGGCAGGCTAGAACAATGGGTGAAATAAATAAATATACTTACCGACACTCAATATGGGTTTAGGCCCAATATTGGAACTATAGAACGATGTGTTAATCTACACTTATTAATTAATAAATATACGGTAGCAAGGACAGGACAAGTGCATCTAAGCTTTGCCAATCTGAGCAGTACTTTCAATCTGGTAAACCATAACAAACTTTGGGAAACACTTGTGGATCTGGGAGCCCCTCTGGGTATTATCCACTACCTGTCCCAGTAGTATTCTGACCTTACTGCCCAGGTGCGATATGGCCCAAAAGGGGATTGTACAGATAGATTTGGGGCCACCGGTGGTATTAGGCAGGGTTGTGTTCATGCTCCCCTGCTTTTTTCGCTCCACATAAATGGGGTTGACAAATGCCTCCAATCAACTAATGCTGTTGTTGCCATGATCTGTTTTCGCCCTGTTCCTATTTTATCATATGCAGATGATGCAGTCCTTTGATCTAGAACAGCAAATGGACTGCAGCTTCTGATAGATCATTTTGTTAATTGTATGGATAATAAAGGCATGAAGGTTAATCTAAAGAAAACCGTTACCATGGTAGCTGGAAAAGGTAGAGCAACAAAGAAGATGCATCATATTAAGGGGGAGAGGTTGGAGGAGTCACTACCATTCACATACTTGGTGTTCAGTTTACTGCATCTGGCTCTTGGGAAAATCAATTAAATATATAAACAATCAAATTTTTGAAGGCAGCAGAATCAATGTTTAGGTTTTCTAGCAGAATAAGCCAACAACAAATTAGAGAAATGCTGATGTAGTATAAAACCAAATGTTTACCAACCCCTGGCTATGGTGCTGCCTTATGGGGTTACACACACTATGCAAAGTTGCAGACACTAGAAAGCCTGTTCCTGACTTGTTTATTGGCAGTACCGAAATCAAGTTCATCATACATATTACATAAGGAGTTGGCAGCCCCCTTTGCAGAGGATGACTTACATATTAGGTCCATCATTCTGTGGTACAATATATGGAGTATAACAGGGACACAATTTACAAAGGAGCTCATTTTAGATTGTCTCAAGCTAGGTGCCTGGAAAAAAATCAAATGGCTGTCATATTTAGATGGATGCCTAAAAAAATGGACCCTAATTTAGTAGTAAACAATAACCTTAGTTACTCTAAAACAGAACTCAGGGTCATACTTAGGGAACAAAGGGAAATTTAGAGAGAACAACAGGAAAGCAAGAAATCTATGGTAGGTATTTACTTGTTACACTATGTACCTGAAGTCCAGCCAACATATTTGACAATTGTTAAAAACAGCCAGCAAAGATTTTATTTAATCAGATTACGTTTAGGTATATTTCATGTAAAAAAAATACATACCAAAAAGTGGGGCATGGACTAAAAATCTTCCAAAATGCACATGTGATTAACCCTGGGCATAGTTTACATAACAGCACTACACGTAGCTTCACGTAGTATACTTTGAACTTCACGTAGTACTGCGTAGCGTAGCTGATGGCACTGTGTACTTGTCTGCACTGTAAAATATTTGCAAATGGTATCCTACACAGGGCCAGCTATGATAAAATAAGTATCTCTATTTTTATATGTTAAAGAGCATATAGTATTTTCACAAAAGTAAAACTGAAAAATTAGCAAGCAGTGAGAGAGGTGATGATTTTGGGATCCTCCCTAACCTAGGGAGAGTACCAAGCAGATGCCTTGGGGAAAAAAAGCACATCTTGAACAATTCGGTGATGGTCCCATCCTCTTAGGATCACTCAAGCACAGTTATTGGCAAAAAACAATCCCAACCAAAGGCCCTGCAAAGCATTATGGGATGAGATTAGCAGTGGGCAGTGAATATTATATAGTATCCAATATCAAAATAATTCTACAAAGAGCTGCAGTTCAACTGGTGGTTACTAGATGTCCCTCACAAGTCAAATGCAAATCCTTGATGAAAGGGTTTCAATTCTTTTGCATTTGACTCAAGAGGGACATCTAGTAACGACTAGTGAAACTGCAGCTTGAAAAGCATTTTGCGAATCGGCCCGTTTGCGAAGACAAAAAATGCTTGATGCATGTGACCTTAAATATCAAATTTACATGAAGTCCCTTTAAGGATATTGGCTGCACCCCCAGGGGACGTACGTCTACGCAGCTCTATCTGTTGAGCTGGTCAGCAGTGCCACATGGCTTCTCCTCACGTCACGCAGGAAAGCTGTCTAATTTTCTTAGGTTCACCGGCTTATTTTCGGCAACGAATCACTCTAAAACTGCTGCGCAACACTTGCTTATTCATCACACTATTGTTTCACATTCAACGGCAGGCCTCACACCAAAGGTCCACAAATGATGTACTGCACGACTGCTTCGCACTGCTCTGCCTTCTTTGGACTCTGAGCCCACTCGCTAATAGCTTCATGACTGTGACAGTGCCCACCATGCATTATATACAAAGCAGGGGTCAAGCACATTCACGTTATGCATGCTTAAAGACTTAACTGCTGATTCCCTCGACGCAACAGTCCACCACCACACTTTCTGTGCTGAACACCGGCTTGGCTGTGGGTCGTTTCCAAAATATTTTGTAGCCAATAACACAGAGGCTAAAGCGGTTGATAACAGATTCATTGAAACACAGCACTTGAATCACAGAATGATCCGCTCCACAGCCAGCGGCGACTGACCCAGCTGCTGAGCCACAAAAAGAGCACATTGTCAACACAACCTCAGTGCATGAAGGTTCCACACATTGGCATAATATAGTTATACAAGCAAGATCTCAGCATGAGGCATGAGGGAAGTGGCTCCCACGTGAGGAGGGCTGTCATTTAGATGATTTACCTGGTAGGTCGATTTATGCTGTAGTTCCCCAACACGTCGGTCGATTGGTGCAGGAGAGAAGCACTTTTGCCTGGGATGATTTGCTTGCCTAATATCTGGGGACAATGGGTATCCTTGACTTAGGGAGCACGGGGGGAAGAGGGCTCTTGGATGCTGAAGCCTTTAATGGTCTCTATATAAGGCAAAGATCCTTGTAATCAGGGTGCCAGGATAGAGTGTTCAATGTCCAAGTCCTGCGTGATTGCACTGTCGCTTAGAGATCTTATAGCTGGATGGTCTATAATTGAGTCCTCAGGGTACTCTACTGTAGACTTTTGGTGGGCCTGCTTAGTTCTGTGAGAGCAAAAATATTCCCATATTGTTTTTCCCTTGTGATTGGGCTTTGTTTAGTCTTTGTGTGTCCACCACTTTGCTTTTAGTTTGATTTAGCCATTCACTCTCCTGACTTGTGTTGTGGGTGTGGTTAATGATGGACTCTTGTTCCTATGTTCCCTTACTTTAAGGGTAGAATGTCTTTTGTGAATTCATTTCTTTTTTATGAACATGCTTTGCACTCTATCATGAGCTATTAGCAAAAGGGAGCTGCGAGTCTTCATTTTAGGTGAACTATGGTGTTTATACAAGGGTGTTCTAGAGAAAAAAAAGAACAGCAAGGCTTTTTGTTTATCGTACTTTTTGATATTCTGGGATTTTGCATGAGTGTCTTTGCTTTAATCCTTTCACTGGGCACAACTGAGTGTGGATTGTTAGGAGAGCCACAGAGTTCTTTGTATCCGTCAATCAAGGGCGCTGGCTTTCGTGCATCCGTGCTCACCCTGACAAAAGGTTAAGTTGTGTTTAAACAGTGGTTGATGGCAGCGTTGAACACTGTGCTCCTGTGGGACCTCAAGGAGAGTGTGGGACTGTGTCACTGATTTTATGTAGGTACTTTTATGGCAACTGGTATGCCTGTACAAAATCCTAGGGCATTTGGCTACTCCATAGTGGCGGGAATTCTTTGCAGCAGTAATGAGGGATTACAACAATTAGGTTGTTTGGCCTCTGTGGATATCTAATCCAAATTTTTGAAGCGGGGAACAGGGGTCTCATGCTCACCGTGCTGGGATTCTGTTCTCGCTGCTTCACTGCCTCCTCTGAGTACTTAGAAAGTGCTGTGCCTGGTGAACTGCTACCTCGTTTGCATCCAACAGGCAAGAGGGCTCCAGGAGAGATGGAGAAAGTTGTTGGAGTAGGGGCCAAACGGGAGCACTCCAGACACCCTGCAAACTGCACCCAGACCTATCTGGGCTACTTCCGTAGTGCTCACTGTCTGTGCTGGCTGACTACAGCTGCCATGCTCGCCTTACACTCTGTATGCCAGACCTAGAACCAAGTAGGCAGAATCAGCGGGGTACCGGGGAAGGTACAGGAAGGAAAGCAGCAGCCGATGTCCAGCGTCCTGTTTCCAACACTTAATTTGTGGTTTTGAGCCCCAAGGCCCTGATGTTTTCACACCGTGCTCTGCTCAAACCGTGGCAGCTGGCTCCAACTAACTTCGTCCTCGCCACAAAGAGTAAGGCGGGGGCGGCATCAGCCCTGCTAAAAGTGCCTGTCACCCAGCGATGGCACAACACGCGCGCCTCGACTCTCGTTGGTCCCTGGTCCTAAGGATGACCCGGAAGTGATGGAATCACTGCCTGGTAACACGATGGGCAAATACCAGGCCTTTTAGAACCGGCCTGGCAGGATGGGGTTAAAATGCTGGGGAGCGTGGGAGTCTGTCTCTTGACTCGCTTCCCAGACTGCTGCACCAGCCTCGCTAGAAGGCTGTAATTGTTTTTCCCACCCACCATCCCCTGAAGCAAAATATTGGTGTTGTGAATTAATCATGTTTTATTTCACAGGTTGGCATGTGTACTGGTGTATACCATATTGGTGTGCTTTTTCCTTACAAATTTGTCCCGTTTACAGGTCATCAATCGTCGTATTTAGTGCTATTCCTTGGTCAGGCGGTAAGGTCATTATTGGTGAGCAGTAAATTTAAGGTCCTTGGAGAGGGCGGCTACATTCTTGAATGGGGTAGCCGAAGGTGAGGGACAAGTGGTCTCTCCTTGAACTCCAGGGGCAGTTACAGTCGGTCGGCTGGATGGGTGCGGGAAGGGGGGAGTCACACTTTCTCAAGGCTGGTTGGCCACCCCGCAAGTTCACAATGGCGCCAGTAAACGGCGCAGAACTGCAAGGGCCCCCGTTATGGACTTAATAGAGCGTACGGAGGTAACTGGGGGGATACCCTCAGGGTAAATGGGCCCTCTGTGCATGCACACTCTGGCTGGAGGGTGTGGTTAATTGATAAGGATCTGACACCAGTTGTGTCCTTGCCGTAGGCCCAATTAGGATACGCAGAAAAGTAAATGCTGTATGATTGTGGATGATATGGTAGAATCGGATAGGAAATACCTTTGTACTAGAATTATGTTAAGGTTAGCCATCTGACATCTGTACTTATCAATTGTAATCAATGTAATGCAATGCTTTCTGCGTAATTGTGTAAATATTGTTTATTTAACATTTTTGTTTATTATTTTTGTTTAATAAATACGGCCTGGGGTTGTACGACCCCTGCTCCCAAAGAAATCTTCTCATGTCATTAAATAGGGTTTGATAAGGGAGGAGGGGGTATAGGTAGTGGATGGCCATAGTGCAGTGCTCCAAGTTTCAAGCTTTGCCTACCGGAAACACCTGAATCTGTGCCAACAAGCGGAGACGTTTTAAGGCATGTGCAAAGTGGGATTTGGCCCAAGAACCAAGCCTTTCAGGCAGCCCCCTGCTTGAGCCAGCTCTGTTCTGCAGAGAGTCGTGCACTGATGACATTGAATAATATTTAAACATATCGTTGTAAGGAACTTTTTTCTATCATTTGTGTTTGTTTAATTCAACATTTATATAAAAAGTTTCTTTTAGATGAATACAGGACCTCAAATATGAGAAATGGGAAGATGTGACAGAGATTATTTGCAGTAAATTAGTGATCAGCTGCTGTGTTACAATACTGAGGCATACTTCACTATCCCTGAATATCAGATGTACATACATTTGGATTGTGACCAAAGAAGGCATGAAAGAGCTGAAACTGGATCATAAAATCAATGCTGTTCTGAAGCGGGCCCCCAAAATACAGCAGCCCCAGGGCCCCCAAAATCCTTAAAACGTCCCTGCCGACAAGTTCCGCCTGCATTAACCTAGATCGCCCATCTACCACTCGATGAGAAAATCTGCTCAGGTGTAATATGACAATGTCTGATCCACTTCAAAATAGAAACTCACAATTCTTTAAGTAGAATGTTTGATTTACACTCACATCTACAGCGTTTTTCACATCCATTTTTTATGTCGGACCACAAAAAGCTCTATGAAATGTGATTCTTGAAATTTGTACCATCACCATCCTTCTCGCATTTAGGAAAATAGTTAGATTTTCCAGCTGTGTAAGTTCAGATACATTTGCTATAACCAGTTAGCAAAGATGATGGATGTTGTACTCAAATTCACATTTACTGATGATAAAGCTGGTGCAACCTTTACGAACCCCAGTCCAATTTTATTTTAGTGTACGTTTTGAATACACTGCTGTTATTTTACCGACAGCTAACAATTCTTGGGTCATAGGACTTAGAAAAATTATTTTGTACCCATTTTAAAGCAGCGCTGATTGGGCACAAACGGGCATCGGTTTTCCCCCTGTTGTGTCCAAGTAAGAATAGCGCCCAATGAGAATGATCTTTTACGTCAACAACGTTTAAACGCGAGTAAAACCACAAAACTGTTCGATGTGCTTACGTGAAAAGGAAGATGAAATGAGAGTATTGCAACTAAGTGCTGATTTTGTTGTTAAAGTAGGAACATTGGGGCATATTACCAAGAACGGCGATAAAATTATCGCTGCTTTAGCGCCAGAAAACTGCCGCTAAAACGGCGATAATGGGTTTGATATTATACCCTTGTGAATTCCCATAGAAGCCCATGTTCACACCAGAACCTGGGCTGCTATGTGAATTCACAAGGACATATTATCAAGCCCATTATCGCGTTTTAGCAGCAGTTTCCTGCCGCTAAAGCGGCGATCGTTCTTGATAATATGCCCCATTATTATTAGCTCTGTGTGTGAGGAGCAGAGATGAATACAACAGAATAGTTAGTCGATTGACTTGTGTGCGAGTGTCATCAGTCCCTGACAATGTTTTGATTGGAGGACACAATTGATAATATTAAATTGTGTCAGTGTTAGAAAACCCATCGCATTGTACAGCTATCCCTGTGTGTGGAGCAGAACTCACGCTTTTGTGTTTTGAAGGTCTTATCACTTGGAAATGGTTATTACAGGATGTATTTTTTCCTGCTGAAGTATAGATGATTTGGTCTGTGTTTTCTTTGATTAAATATATGGTTCTAATTAACCTGTAGAACTCTGTCCTTCGTGAATAAGATATTGCGGTAATGCTGATGAGCAGCTCATTTACACTTCTGTAAGGGGTGGGGAGGCAGTGGCATTCACGCGTTCCTTTCTTCATTTGTTGTGGGGAGTGCTCTCTGTTTAATGGTAATAATGTGCAGAAAAGTTATAAAATGCAGCTTTTAATCACGCTTAATGACACTTTCTGACTGCTTTTAAAGACTATTCCTGTGCACAGAAATGTAATTCAAAGTGGAGTTATGTTGCATTAAGATATAAAGTGCAGGCTAGGGTATCACCAACTCACTGCAATGGTATTCATCCTCAAAAAGAGAACCTGTGACAACACATGCAATTCTTTTTTTTTTTTTAAAGATGAGCCAGATGTTCAAGTGGCAGAATTCGTTGTATCAGGGAATTCGTCAAACGGAGGTGGCCGAAACAGTTCATGTTGAGTTGGGTAAAATTTAGGAAGAGGTGAGGGACAATAGGGTTGTTGTGTATTCAGAGTTGGGGAACTAACATTTACTCTGTATGGAAGTCAAGTAAAGCTTCTCTAATAGTTCATTTTCCAGGTGTTTGGTGATTCACTTGTAGTTTGCTTCAGACCTCAAGTTAGGGTTGGGTGCCTTGTCTTTTCATTGATCTCCCTCTGCATTACATTCTCTTGACAGATCGTTCTGAGATCAGGTGGGCAGCCATAAATACTGGCTCCTTCTCAGGTTTACTGTGGTAGTATTTTTTTAAGATATTTTGGGTTTCTCATCGGTAAAGTCAATATTTTCTGTTAGTAGTTGTTCCTTACTCCTAAAATAGCTGTAAAAGACTCCTGATTTGCCAGGAGTAAAGTATATTTACTGGCAGAAATAAGCTTAGCAGATCTGGTTTTCTATGTCTAACAGTTAGAAACAAGTGGTTTTCCAAAATATCATACGAATGAGGTCCCACATACAGGTTTGAAGATACAACTGGAGTTACCTCAAGTTTTCTACACAGCCTTTCATTAAATGACAATGAGTATAATCAACTACATTCGGAAGAAATCATTTGCAACTGGTGACCTGAACTTTGCACCAGTGACTACGACTTGAATCTCCCCATAAACCTATGAGTTAATCTGTCCAGGACTGTGCAGAATGCTGCTTCAATGCATAATCAAAAACTCTTCCTCTGGACGGGGGCATGGCCAGGTGCCAAAGAGGATGGCCATGAGTTAGAGAAGCCCCGCGAGTTGCTCGCCGCCACCACCCATTAATCTGTTCAAAGATCCTGAAGCCGGAATAAAAGCATGTTAGGCCCTGCCGGTTTTTATGTAAATCTGCCACGACTGGGTACTGAGAATGAAGAGGCATGTTGAGGCCTACTGGCGACCCTGGACCTCGGTTTGAGTGAGAGGCTGGATGGGAACTCGGTGAAGGAGGCAGAGCCCAGTCTAGCAGCGACGATATTTGGAGCCAGGGGAGCAGGACCGCCGGCGCAGCGACTGCTCTTTCTTTCCGACTCCACCCCCACTGAGGTGTTCGACGGGGCCAGATCGAGTGGACGCCAGCATGGTGCAGAGGAGGATTGGGTGAAGGTGACGGTGTTCATGGAGCGGTGCTCAGCCAATATTGGGCCCCTGGGACTTCCCAGTTGCAAACCAGTGTAGGGGTCGACAAGCGGACCAGACATCGGGAGTGGTACGACAGGCAAAAAGAGAACCGGGTGGGAGGCTGCCCAACTGAAAGCCAAAGGGGGATTGAATGTTCTGGCACAGATCTCCCAGTGAACCTGCGTACCCTGGTAAGCACCCAGAGTAATAATGAAGGCAACAAATCCAGGGTGACCTGTAGTTTGGCATTAACTAGTCAAAGAGAGAACCCCCCCAACCCCTTTTTAGCACACCAGGCAGTGGAGAGTTGCATGACAGCGGGGGTCTACCGGGGATGTTTCACATCATCCAACTGACCTGGGACATTTTGAGTCTGTAGGACCTATTCAACGAAGCCAGTCAATAAGATATGGGCCAGTCCTGTTCTGAGAGGATCCCTGTGATCACCTACTAATTGTACATCAATAAAGAGCTATCACACACCACCAGGAAGTAGACACCGATTCCTTCCGGGTAAACCCGAGACGCCAAGTGGAGGGGTTAATTTCACTGTCAGGTGGCAGCTACTACCCAGGGAGCTAGGGACATAAATAACGAAGCTACCCCTACCTATGCTGGATAAGATGGCTGGTTTCAAGGGACGGAAGGGGACCCATCAACCTAAACTCGGCAAATATGCACTGCAAAAACCTCCAGACATTGAAACGTCGATCAGGGTGGCTGATTCGACCATGCCGGGCACAGAAGGCAGTGACCCCACTCTAAAGGACATTATGGAAGCAATATATGGAGTTTGTGCCTCACTGGAAAACAGAATAGATTTCATCAGAACTGAGGTATCACTCATCAGGGCTGATCTGCGGAAAATGGGCAATAAGCTCAAAGCAGTGGAAACTGCCATGGCAGACCTGAAGCTGGACACTAAGACCATGCAGCAGCAAATTAAAGAACTGTAAGTCTCCAATCACAACTTGGAAATTAAGATGGATGATTATGAGGGCAGACCTCGCTGTAATAATGTCAGACTTGTTGGGGTTCCAGAATGAGCAAAGGGGCCCTCAGCTGACCTCTTTTTGGAGGATCTAATCACAAATTGCCTATGTTAGAAATGGGGGTCTCTAGTTGGCAATGGTTTGCACCTTTGTCCAAGTAGGGACCCTTCTTCCAAGTCAGGTAAGGGGGGTACACTTCTAAAATAGGCCGTGCTCACCCCCTTGGTAGCTTGGCACAAGCAAACAGGCCTATCCCAGAAGCAGTGTGTAAAGCATTTGTGCACACATGCAGTAATACAATGAAACACTAGAAATGGACGCCACATGAGTTTAGAAAAATAAGCAATTCTTTATCTAAACCAAACAAGTCCAAAAACGACAAATAAATCCAACATGCAATACTGTAAAAATAGTTACTTTACAATCTAACCATAAAATTGCAGAAATATCCACAAAACACAGTTCTTTCGAGTTGGTAGCTCCATCCGGGGCTACCACAATGCTGAAAACGGTTCACCTAAAGCATTAACAGACTTGTGAATAGTACCTTTCTTGTTGCGGCTGACAAGTTAGTGTGAGTCGGTCGGGGCAACTGTTGCGGTTGAGTTGCAAAAATGGAAACGGTGCAGGTTGCGGTGCCCACACGATGTGGTGCAGCCAGTGGCTCGGTGATGATCGTCCAGATGATGTTGGTGAGACCAAGACTTTTGGTGCCAGGTGAGTCAGTTCTCGATGTGGTGATGGCAGGTTGCGGTGCAGACGACGGAGCTGTTCGATGTTCGGGTCGGGCAGCGATGGTGTCGGTGATGTCCAGGCAGGGTGAGATGAGGCGGTGCATAGTGCGGTGCCCTCAGGACGCGGTGCAAGCAGCGGCTCAGTGACAATCGTCCAGACTGTGTTGGTGAGACCAAGGATTCAGTGCGAAGTGCCGAGGTACCTTCTGCGGGGCCTTCAGGACAGGAAATCCTGTGATGGACTCAGTGACAGAGTCGGTTGCCCTTTTCTTATGCGACGACTGAAACCAGTAGTTCCCGAGATTGTGCCCAGAAGGATGGTGAAGTCTTTGCTGTTCCTGAGACTCTTGAACAGGGGGCAAACTCCACTTTCAAGCCCTTGGTGATACTTTCTGTCCTTGGTAAAAACAGCTACTGCAGGCCAACCCCAGACATCACACAGCAAAGGGGCAGTACTCCTCCTCCAGCTTCTTCCAGCTCTTCTCCTTGGCCAAGGCACCTCTTGAAGTCCAAAAGTGATCTAAAGTTCAGGGGTCTGGGCCCCACTTTTTGTAGTAGAAAATTCTTTGTTCTCTGGAGGCAGAGAAGCTCTTTGTCCAGCCAAAACCAGTTCCGGGCTCTCTGATGCAGCTGCCCGGCAGGAGTTGGAGACAGCATTGTCCAAGGCAGACCAGGCCCATTCAGGTGTGAAAGAAATCTCCTCCCCCTACTCAGTGCAGCCCAGGGCTATTCAGCCCAGCCCTGACTCACTCTGTAAAGGTAGGACACACCTCAACCCCCCAAGGGTCTGTCTGAACAGAATGCACATCCCCAGCCCCAGTCACTCTAAAGCCAGATAGTCAATACACAAACCTAGCAGAGGCACTCAGGATGGCTAAGCAAGTAAATACCTTCTTTCTAAAAGGGGTACTTTCAAACACAGAATGTAAAAATCATCCTTACTAAAATATGCATCTTTATATCCTGAGCTCAGCTAAACTTTAGCTTCCCATCTTGTCCCGATGGGAAGTTATATTTATAATATGTTATAAATAAACTCCCTGTGTATCCTATGGGACAGATAGCCTTTCAATAGTGAACAAGAAAATTGCCAGTATTTCATGTAGTGTAGCTCCTATTTTCCCAATAGGCTCTGCGCATTGGAATAGTACCTACAGCAGTAAAGGCCTAGGCCAGACGTTAACTAGGTCTACTACTGTCGATACTAGACTTAATTTTTGGGTTTGCCAGCTAAGCTCAGAGTTCGCTAGAAACTTTCTCGAATGTTCAAGGAAGGATTAACTTCCCTGATTAGACAAGAAGGGATTTAGTTTCTGACAACCATAGAACATGACAACTTTGCTCTCCCCTAATCAAGAGTCAATCTCGAGAGTCGTGTGAGCACAAGGCAATTATTTTACTCAGTCAGTACGTGCATTCTTAGTCTCATCAGAATGTAGAGAAAAGGAAGAGACGGGCGTGTTCAATAAAAGATGTTATTTATTGATCAGTCTCTTTTCTCGTACAAGAGAAATGGATCGATATTATTGCAATACTTATAGTTAAGTAAAGTGCATACATTAGAAGCAATAGTATAAAATAATACTGTAAAAACATTGATATGGTTTCTGAGCCATATGATGTTTAAAATGATTAAAATATATTTACATACACATATACATTTGACTAAACGTACTCAACTGGTGTTTCTAAATACGCCTACCCCGTGTACCTGACCTAAGTCTAATGCGTGGGCGGGAATAGAAAGTTACAGTTTAAGTTAAGTTTGTTTTTGCCAAGTGAATAACTAAAGAATGTCGTGTATTTCTATAGGTTCTGAATCGATCCCCCTATTCCTGACCCTATTCTGGTTAAACTACCTAGCTAGTTAACTAACAGTCAGCCCATGAGGCAAGAAAACCCCCATGATGCAGATACCGTTATCTGACGCAGTCACACTACGGCACAGGAACGTGTTATCTGATTAGGTCATAACGCTTGAGATCTAATTAGACAAGCGACATTCCTCCAGCCCCTGATAAGGCATACGACGTTCTCATAACAAATCAAACCTATGACAACCTGGATAATCCGTGCGGCCATTGTTTTGATTTCACAGAGAACTTTAGTAAAGAATGTGCTAACGAGCAAGTCGTATGACATCTTTATTGACGTACCTATGTCCATCCTTACGTCAATCCCGGCACCTTTAAGGTATAAATATTGCCGACCTTGCCCTATGCAAACACACGCGTGGTGACAAACCGGAGCAGCCATACTTGCCGAAGCCGAGAGCAGAAGCAGACCCCGCTGGCAGCAGCCCCGCCTTCCTGACGCGCTGAGAGACGCGCTGCTATCTCAAGCCGAGAGACCCAGCACCGGCGCTTCCGGGTAGCCCTCGCAGGCAGCCTGGAATATCGAGAGCAGAGAAAGAGATACCATTCCTCATCCATCCTAAATTCCAGGTACAGAACTGAATAACCCCTCACAGAGAATTCTTTAGTTATTCACTTGGCAAAAACAAACTTAACTTAAACTGTAACTTTCTATTCCCGCCCACGCATTAGACTTAGGTCAGGTACACGGGGTAGGCGTATTTAGAAACACCAGTTGAGTACGTTTAGTCAAATATATATGTGTATGTAAATATATTTTAATCATTTTAAACATCATATGGCTCAGAAACCATATCAATGTTTTTACAGTATTATTTTATACTATTGCTTCTAATGTATGCACTTTACTTAACTATAAGTATTGCAATAATATCGATCCATTTCTCTTGTACGAGAAAAGAGACTGATCAATAAATAACATCTTTTATTGAACACGCCCGTCTCTTCCTTTTCTCTACATTCTGATGAGACTAAGAATGCACGTACTGACTGAGTAAAATAATTGCCTTGTGCTCACACGACTCTCGAGATTGACTCTTGATTAGGGGAGAGCAAAGTTGTCATGTTCTATGGTTGTCAGAAACTAAATCCCTTCTTGTCTAATCAGGGAAGTTAATCCTTCCTTGAACATTCGAGAAAGTTTCTAGCGAACTCTGAGCTTAGCTGGCAAACCCAAAAATTAAGTCTAGTATCGACAGTAGTAGACCTAGTTAACGTCTGGCCTAGGCCTTTACTGCTGTAGGTACTATTCCAATGCGCAGAGCCTATTGGGAAAATAGGAGCTACACTACATGGCGCCCAACGCGTTTGGAAAGGGCGATAAAACTAACGTAAGACATTTAGAGTAACTCAGTCGTGCTTTCTCACTCAGACCCCTTTTCCCAAATACTCCAAAGACGTCTGGAGTGGGTGAAAGGTTATTATATCCTCCAAAACCTCGCAGGAGGGAACTCCTATGTATGGTTCTTGGTCTAGTCAACGTTGAAGGATAAAACAGTTCCAAAATATTGTGCATCTAATCTTTGTTCCATAAAGAAACCTGATCTGCAAACAAACAAAATAACATCCTGTCAGTAAAATGTCTGACAATGAGGATGAAAGAGAGGCAATTAGATTAGCTACTGAAATAGCAGATGCTGATGCTACCATGCAAACAGCAGACCCGGATATAATACTCATCCAGGTCGCCAAAAGGAGATCTATAACTCTAAAACTTATAGAAAATGGACTGACACCTAGAGGTGGCACAGTCATATTCGTAATTGAGGCACACGAATATCGGCAGACAGAGGTATACTATTCATGGATACATTTTCCGGCAGCAAATGCTGTAACAAAGTACTTCCACTATTACAAAGTAGAGGAACCTCCTGAAACGTACACTCCTTTCGAGGAGGTGGAAGTACCACTCAAATTCCAAGAGCATTTGCTCTTATTTGATGGCGCCCTAATACATAACAATCACATTACAAGGCTCGGTCCTTTAGGAAGACCAGGAGCAACGTGGCCGGTCTTAGCCGGATACACACCACATCCAGACATCGAAAGAATGCCTGTAGCAGAGCTATTAATACAGCTAAAACAACTACTAAAAATTCATAGACAATTAGTTCAGTATGTAATGCGGACTTCAACAATTCAGCCAGCGATTAAACTTCCACAGCTGACCCCTCACCAGGGGAACACAAATAAAATTACACCACAGAACATCCAATCCTGCCTAGGTAAAGTTCCAGCTAAACGGGAACAAATACCATTCTGGTTGGCACAGAAAATTACCCAAATAGAGGCGGTGTTTCCTGACACCACCCCGCTGGAAAAACACAGGATTCTGACTATATGTCTCCCAATGGGAATCGCACCACACATTGAGGACTGTGACACTTGGGGTACAGTCTTTGCTTCCATCTACACAAAAACGCACGGTGTTCCGTCCATTTCGGTAATACCAGATGTGCTAAAACAAATTCAAGATGAATACGGTCCAGAACCTGCTTTAACTCTTGGTATGAAATTACTGAAAGACTTCAAGCAGGTTTCGGCTATATTACTAGCCAACATAAAGGGTGAAGCAGCAAACGTGGCGATCCGCCAGAGGTTAAAAGAGACAGATATAGCAGACCAACCAGCTGAAATTGCCAGAATCATAGAAAAATCCTATGAAGAACTAGGCAGAGATAGTCTAGGTGGAATACCAGTAAAACCGCAACTGACTACAAGTCCAGAAAAAATGTTTTTTAATAATAATAATAATTCACCAAAAAAGAACTGGGATGGAAATAAACAATCCAATCCTAAAGAAAAGAAATTCCAGTCCAGAGGAAGGTCTCCTAGGCGAAGAGAGAAATCTCCAAACCCGAGACAAAGGTCACCCCAGAGTGACCCCTCTGGGAATAGATATAACCTTAGAAATAGGGATAATATTAAAAAACCTGATAGATATCAAGACATTGATACACGTCCCTCTCAATCTTTTCAGAATTCCTCGCAGAAATCGGAAAGAAGAGGACGATCAGAAGAGCACGCCAAGTCCAAAGACAAGGAACCTGCTCAACTGAAAAAGAAATCACAATTTCCAAAAAAGAAGGTAGCCAGTATCAAGGTAGTTAACAATGCCGAGAATACTGAGGACACAACTGAAAAACGGAGAGTGGGCTCAGACAATGCTAGACAGCGCAGCAGAGGTGAGCATAGCTCGCAAAGTCCTTATGAATCATCTGGAGACAGTGGACACGAATGAATACCTTCAAGTGGAAACTGCAGATACCAGAGTTAGCAAGCCCCACAAAATATACGAGATAACATTACGTATAGAGGGAGATAAGACTAGGAAAATTAGGGGACTATTTTGGGATAACCTCTCCAAAGGCTATGACATCCTTCTAGCTGAAAAAGACTGGCCACCAGAGTTTGTCAGGGAGTGCCCTCATGGCGAAGAAGTAATTATGCCTGCCTTCTCGAATCAAATAACGATTCATAAAAAATATACACTTGCTAGAAAGTGGGCAGTGGCCTTAGCACCTGCTTTATATAAAAATCATGTAGGATGGGATGAGGATTCTCCTCCTCACAAAGTCCAGTTAAAATCACAACCAACTGCACAAAGGCAGTACCCAATTAAGCAAGAAGCTAAAAAACAAGTAAATGAAATACTAGATCAGCTAGAATACCAGGGGGTGATTGAAACTTGCACCTCACAAATGAACAATCCTTTGTTTCCGGTCGCCAAACCAGACAACTCATATCGTCTAGTTTTGGATTACCGACACCTTAACACATGTTGCAAAACCTTTGCAGTGCAAAACTCACACAGTGCTGCACTAATGAATAACATAGTGCGCAAAAAATACAAAACAACCTTGGACATCTCCAATGGATTCTTTTGTCAAAACATAGCACCAGAGAGCAGATATTTAACAGCTTTCTCAGTAAATGGCACTCAAAAACAATTCTGTCGGTTAGCCCAGGGGTACAAGAACAGCCCGGGGGTATTCTCAGCGAGAGTAACAGAATTACTACAACTATATGATGATGAAGCATTATCTTATGTCGATGACATTTACTTAACAGATGATGACTTGGAGACTCACTTGAAAAGAGTGAACACCATAATACTTGGTTTCGCTGCAGAGGGTTACAAATTCAACTTCAAAAAGTCCAGAATTGCCCATCTGACGGTCCTATTCTTAGGATATGAGTTATCAAGTGAAGGTAAAAGCCTGGCAGACAATTTCCTAGAGAAATGTGCCGTAATCCAAGCTCCTAAAACACTAAAAAACCTACAGTCAATTCTAGGCTTCCTAA
Source organism: Lissotriton helveticus (assembly GCF_964261635.1). Taxonomy (NCBI): domain Eukaryota; kingdom Metazoa; phylum Chordata; class Amphibia; order Caudata; family Salamandridae; genus Lissotriton; species Lissotriton helveticus. The sequence goes on along the minus strand of NC_136063.1, from coordinate 1,704,119,832 downwards.
ATTTCGGAAGAACATATATTGCAAATTATGCAGAAAGGGTCAAACCCCTTTATGATCTAATTAAACCAGACTTTAAAAGATCCAGTTGGACTCAAGCACACACAGAAATTTTGAGATCCTTACAAACAGACATGCTAATTAAAACAAAATTAGAAACCCGTGATAATACACGCAACCTTGTGATCCGAGTCATCCCAGGGAGATGCGGATTCACATACCTAACCTCTAATGAGGGAGATAAGGTACCAATTGCATTCAAATCACACTTGTACACTAAGGCTGAAATGAAATTTAGCCCAACGGAAAAAATTCTTACAGCAACACAGACAGCTATAGCAAAAGAACGAGCCCTGGCACAAGGTAAACGAATAGTAATCGTGACACCAATACCAGCCTTAGAGGCGGTAACAAAGGCAAGCATTCCAAATGCTAAAGCACTCCATCCGAGATGGATACAATGGGCTAACTCTCTTGCTGCAACAGACGTGGTGTACGAATTTGATCCTTACTTAAAAACACAAGAATTTCTCCAATATGAATTTGAATGTCCTCCGCCAACCGAAATTCTGCCTCTAGAACACTACGGCTGTATAATATATACAGACGGATCAGCACAACCCGCAGTAGGGGGTAAACAAGCTTACAGTGCTGCGTGCGCGATTGTTAAAGGTCGTTGGCACGAAGGGAAATTTAAACCAACCCTCACTAAAACACAATCTCTAGGAGATTGCACAGCTCAGCGAGCTGAACTACTAGCATTCAAGATGGCGCTTGAAAATACCGATCGAGAATTCCCCACACTTATAGTGTGCGATTCGTATTATTGCGTTCAGTCTTATAATGAATACTTGCAGATCTGGCTTCAGAACGGTTTCAAGGATGCGAAAGGTGGCACAATCAAGCATAAAATGCTCTGGGAACAAGTAGCTCTTTTACAAAAAGAACTACCAAAGACTCACGTGATACATACACTGAGTCATCAACGTGATGGCGTTCACGTTGCAGGGAATTCATTGGCTGATGAGGCCGCGAAAGCAGCTGTGCAAACGGCTTCCGTAGCAGCCGTCACCCGGTCAAAAACAAAAATAGACAGCGAAATATTACAAGCTGTCAGCGCTTCAGAAAAGGATTCGATAGAACCACTCCCTAAAGGCTTTCCAGTAAAATACTCATACATAACTGATGAAAACAATGTTCCTTTTGCTCGAATCCCTGGAGTGGGGGATAGGGCAATTCCAAACATGGAACACAGATTAGGACTAATAATAGCGGCACACGAAGGGCTTGCTTCTACCCATGCTGGCGTCTCAGCCACAGTATCATTATTAAAACAGAGATACTGGTGGCCACAAATGAGAAGACAAACAAGGAACTATGTTCTAGCATGTGAAATATGTCAAAAAATGAAAGTATCAACTGTGAGACGTCCAGCACAGACGCCCCTTCTAATCTCGGATAAACCATTAGCATGTGTTTATCTAGACCACTGCGGTCCCTTACAAAGGGATGGTAACTATAAATATATCTTGATCGCAGTGGACTCATGCACGAGATTCATATGGATGTGGCCCCAGCGAACGGCTGACGCCAGAACTGTTATAAACGATTTGCGGGTCTTTATCGGCACATACGCAATTGGCATTCTGCATTCGGACAATGGTCCTGCTTTTAGCTCTCGGGCTTATAAGGAGGCCATGGTTAGCATGGGCGTGCAATTGCGGTACTCTTGTCCATTTCACCCTGAGGGGAACGGAATTGTTGAAAGAAAAAACCGTGACATAAAGCAATCTATAACGGCAAAGGTATTAGGTTCGGGAGCTGGGTGGGTCAAACATCTAATAAGTGTCCAACGTAGTCTAAATAACTTGCCAAGAAATTCTCTGAAGGGATTCAGTCCGTACGAATTATTATTCGGAACTAGGATGTTGATCTCTGACCTTGATAGTCAGACTTCAGTGGTAATAGAAAAAACCTTTGATGTCAAAGACCGTTTGGCTATTTTGCAGGACTTAAACAAAACAAGAAAAGACCTGAGCAACATACAGTTGAAACAACAGCCAACGACCACTGAAGATTCACCACCTGTCCCAGCAAGACCTGTCTGGATTCCAAAAGTCGGGGATCTAGTCAGGGAGAAGATCGCGGTAAAGAAGGAATTTGGGCCTTCTTACAGAAAAGCAGTTCCTGTCTTGTCTGTCAACGGGACAAGATCAGTTGTACTACCGCCACTTGCTGGAAAAAAGGAGAACCGAGTTGTATCCATCGACCTGGTAAAACCACAACATGTGGCCGATAACAAACAGTAGGCCAAGTGGACTCCCAATAAGTAGCAGAACACCAAGGTTTGCTACCAGTACAGAGGTCCTAACAAAGAGGCTCATCACATTCGAAACGCCTAAAGAAGAACAACAAGGACTATGCAACAATGCAATAGAACTCAGACCTCTGAAAACCCAAATAAAGACATTTAGCAGAGACACACCAATCTACAATGAAGTTCCAAGTGAAAATGCAAGAAACAAAAATCCTGAACCAATTGGAACAATTGACAGAACTGCATCTGGTTACTTCATCAACTTCGATGATTCCTCTGAAGGTTTCAGCGAACAAAAGACACAGCCATCATCAAAATCCTTTAAAGACAAAGCTAAGGAACTTTTGAAACAACTGAAAGAAACATATCTGGTTACTCCATGGATTGAATTTTGGGTGGGTTTTGGTGCATTTATCCTCATACTTTGGCTCATCATGGTATTTACCTTGGGACGCTTCATTGGGGGAAAATATGCTAAAATGGACACAGCAAGTCAGAACATCAACTTGGTCCTCAAACTACACACATCTTCACACGTCGAGAAACGAGAACTTTCTTCAGAACTTTCTTCAGCCAACTTCACAGCAATTCCAATACCTGGTGGGGTAGCCTGGGACAACACTGACTATGAAATTTATGGTCCGGTCGAGATCCTGAAATATCCACACCAAATCAAGATCTCCTTGAGTGACTTTGCAAAACCAAACTCATTTGCTGATGATTGGGACTTTGAAAGTATAAACAATATGATGTCTGACTTAGTAATGTCTGCTAAATTTACAAAACATGATTATTTGCAAGGTTCTACAAATTATGATGGTATGTATTGCTATAACCATTATGGTAACAGTTTTTTGCATAAATCTGCACAACCAAGAAATGTTTTAAATTATAATCAATGGGAACATTGTGCTACACCTCCAAAAGGGAGCTCTAGAACCGTTTATGACAAATATTCATACTTTCAAGGTTTTAACACTAGTAATGCTGAAACATTTTATTACAAATTGTCAAACAAAACAGGGATGAAAACCATGATAACCAACACAAAGTTGATTTATTCTGATTCGTTCTTTGAAAAAATGAATACTTTTGGATTTGATTATTGGGACAAAAATGTTGATTTGAAAAGTGTTTGGGGTACAAAAGAATGGCAAGTACAGGGTTTAGAAGCTTTGTTTAGAGCCTGCATGATCCCAGAACAAATGATATTTTTAAATGACACTGTTCAACAAACCACCTGTCTTGGCTTAGCCAAAATCAAAGATTTAAATAACCTGTCTATTCCAAAGCCAACAATGTTTAGCAATAGCTCTGAAACAGATGAAGAAATAGACATAAACCATATACTTAACCAAAACAGAACACATCCTGATTGGAAACAATGGTTGATCTGGCCCACAGATACAAATAACTGTCAAGATAGATTCCTGAATAAAACACAGGGTTTCAAAATGACCAGGCCAGACCCTAGATATCCCCAAAGACATCACCCAGGGATAATAACAACCTACAGTGTGGGCAAATTATGCCTTCAATGGCTACAAACTTCCACACTGCCTGAAATTAAGCAACACCTAACTTTACTTACTGATGGTGCTGACTTGCGTGATTTCATACTGGGACCACGCAAACAGCGTCAAAAGCGTTTCATAGCAGCCTCTGTATATGCAGCATACAATGAGGCCTGGAAGGTTACTCAAATTGAAACAGCAGAAAGAATACGGGAAATTGACCGTATTAATTTGGAAAAATCACTTTCTGTAGTGGACAATGGGTTAATGACTCTGTCCTCCAGAATTTTTTCATTGGACAGCATTGTGTCTTCAGCAATCGATATATTATCGCAAGACTTACTGTTATTACAACATGGACAGTCACAATTGCGTTCCATTGTACAGCTTGGCTGGACGTTACAAAATCTTCGTTCAGGCTATGTGCCTTGGCGTTTAATCAACACAACGTCACTATTCCAAATCTTTAACCTTACTGATAGACAAATCGGTATGGCGCAGAAGGGTGCTGATTATACAATCTTGAGCATTGAAAAACTAGAAAGATTACCAATGACAATGTCAGAACGACCTGTCAGTGAATGGATAATCCACGGAATCATAAATATTCCAATCTCAACCTTCAGGTTTCAATACTGCCAAAAATATATACAGGCTGGCATGTACGAGAAATTGGGAAAGGGGTACCTTAAAACAACTTGGAACCTGCCCTATTCACATGCATGTGTCAGTAACAAAGGACAGAAAGTGTTTCTTAGTGGCAACAATTGTGCTATGTCACTAAGCGGCACGCTTCTGTGTAACGGTATTAGTTTGCACGGAGCCTGTGAAGGGAATTCATACAACCTTTCATGTCACCAGCAAGGCGCACCTGCAACTGAAATAGAACCATTCTTTCAAAGACTCTATAATGGGAGTTACATTCTTATTGTAGACCGCAGATGTTGTAGTCTTATGCCCGGGAGTCCTTATCTCGTCACTACGACGGCAAAGGTCAAGTGCTGTGGACGATCTTTGTTCCCCAGCTCCTTTCCAGACAGGGAGGCAAGGGCATGGCCCGGTTTGAAAATTACTTCTATTCGAATAGATACTTTAAGCAGAATGAAAACAGTGCTTCTTCAGACGCCTACAAGGCTCACGTCATCTAAAGAAACGTATGATCTACAAGTCGCAAGGACGACTGCAGAGATACATACATTATTATCAACTAATTCCCCCGTACATTTCGCGGAAATCCTGAGCGAAATCTTAAATATTTCTGATACCACTGGGGTCTCAAAGGTATTTAAGACAGTATTTTCGATGGCATTAACACCATTCAAAGCCATACTGGGTATTTTTCCAGATTTCGTCCATTCGATTTTTGGCGGACTTCCCCTGATCCTGGGACTAATTGCAGGAATCCTATTCCTAGTCCTTATTTTCCGTTATGGCAACCCATGTCACAGATCAAACTCTCGCGACAATGGAAGATACGATCCTAGCCATTGGATACCGGGACCGGATATCAAAAATCCTGGGACTCTCCCGGCTTAGAGACCTAAACATGACTTGGTTTCTATCATTTCGACCAATGTGGCAAAGGTGTGTTTTACCTGTACTAAGGTGTCTGCTATGCGGAGAAGAATGCGTGTTAGACACCTGTCTGACGCTACAATCGGATGCGCCGGTGGATGCAGATACACTGTTGGTTCCTACCAAGGTTCACGCACTGTGCTGCCCTCAAAGGCTGCCAATTCTGATGACGGCATTCCTGGAATCTTCACCACTACGATTGAAGGGTAGTGAAGTTCGAGATGAAAGCAGCATCGAACAGGTACGACCTTCTGTCAGCAATGCAAATCAGAATGTCAATGGAGACAATCATGCGCACGAATGCATGGTTACCCCTATTTCCGACTTAGTGGAACTTTCCCATGAAGCTGTTGACAGTTTTTTCGAAAGCCTGAATGATATGATGTTCTCTCCGGAACAGAAATAGAGACTTTTGAGTAAACTCGCACACGGCGTTCCCTGAATTCGGCCTTCAACTTTAAAAATAAAGTCACATGAACAATTACAATCCAGTTCACGGACAGCAACTTTTTTCAGCAAGCCCTTAAAAAATTTTTCTATATATTTTTTCCCCGGGACACTGATCTTCTGCTTAAAGTAAGAAACTATTCCTAGAGAACTAAGATTTCTATTTTAGATACTTTATATAGACTTTAGCTGCCCGCTGGTATGTTCACAAATATTTTATTATGTGATGAAATGGTCTCGACCTTCCTTTCTGTATAGCCATATTAAGAGCCATTTCATGTGTATTTCTCATATACCAAAAAGCAATAATGCATAACAATGCGTGTTTACTTTTGCATTTAATTCATAGCTTAAGTGCATACAATATATATGACTGCAATTTTTCAGTATATTTGAAAATTTCAAAATGCATTTATGTATTTTGGGGTGGTAAGGTATACACTATACTCTATAGTATGTTGTACTATGTTATACTATGCATAGATTAGTAGATATGACCATAGTTAGCGTGGAGTGGGTGTCGTGTATTTCTATAGGTTCTGAATCGATCCCCCTATTCCTGACCCTATTCTGGTTAAACTACCTAGCTAGTTAACTAACAGTCAGCCCATGAGGCAAGAAAACCCCCATGATGCAGATACCGTTATCTGACGCAGTCACACTACGGCACAGGAACGTGTTATCTGATTAGGTCATAACGCTTGAGATCTAATTAGACAAGCGACATTCCTCCAGCCCCTGATAAGGCATACGACGTTCTCATAACAAATCAAACCTATGACAACCTGGATAATCCGTGCGGCCATTGTTTTGATTTCACAGAGAACTTTAGTAAAGAATGTGCTAACGAGCAAGTCGTATGACATCTTTATTGACGTACCTATGTCCATCCTTACGTCAATCCCGGCACCTTTAAGGTATAAATATTGCCGACCTTGCCCTATGCAAACACACGCGTGGTGACAAGACGGAGCAGCCATACTTGCCGAAGCCGAGAGCAGAAGCAGACCCCGCTGGCAGCAGCCCCGCCTTCCTGACGCGCTGAGAGACGCGCTGCTATCTCAAGCCGAGAGACCCAGCACCGGCGCTTCCGGGTAGCCCTCGCAGGCAGCCTGGAATATCGAGAGCAGAGAAAGAGATACCATTCCTCATCCATCCTAAATTCCAGGTACAGAACTGAATAACCCCTCACAGAGAATTCTTTAGTTATTCACTTGGCAAAAACAAACTTAACTTAAACTGTAACTTTCTATTCCCGCCCACGCATTAGACTTAGGTCAGGTACACGGGGTAGGCGTATTTAGAAACACCAGTTGAGTACGTTTAGTCAAATATATATGTGTATGTAAATATATTTTAATCATTTTAAACATCATATGGCTCAGAAACCATATCAATGTTTTTACAGTATTATTTTATACTATTGCTTCTAATGTATGCACTTTACTTAACTATAAGTATTGCAATAATATCGATCCATTTCTCTTGTACGAGAAAAGAGACTGATCAATAAATAACATCTTTTATTGAACACGCCCGTCTCTTCCTTTTCTCTACATTCTGATGAGACTAAGAATGCACGTACTGACTGAGTAAAATAATTGCCTTGTGCTCACACGACTCTCGAGATTGACTCTTGATTAGGGGAGAGCAAAGTTGTCATGTTCTATGGTTGTCAGAAACTAAATCCCTTCTTGTCTAATCAGGGAAGTTAATCCTTCCTTGAACATTCGAGAAAGTTTCTAGCGAACTCTGAGCTTAGCTGGCAAACCCAAAAATTAAGTCTAGTATCGACAGTAGTAGACCTAGTTAACGTCTGGCCTAGGCCTTTACTGCTGTAGGTACTATTCCAATGCGCAGAGCCTATTGGGAAAATAGGAGCTACACTACAAGGAAACATGCCACCCACATCAGGGCATGTCCTACCTTTCCCAAACACTGCACCTGCCCACAGGGGTACCTTGGGCCTACCTTAGAGGCGACTCACATGTAATAAAAGGGAAGGTTAGGACCCGGCAAGTGGCTGCACTTGCCAGGTTGACCTGGCAGTACCAAACTGAGCACAGACACTACAGTGGCAGGTCTCAGTTACCTTTGAAAGGCTGCTTGTGTGGGTGGCACAATCAGTGCTGCAGGCTTCTAGCAGCATTTGATATACAGACCCTGGGCACACACTGTGCACTGTACTAGGTAAATCAATTATGCCAATCATGGGAACAGCAATCCATCATAACATTTTAAAGGCAGAGCATATGCACTTTAGCACTGATCAGCAGTGGTAAAGTGCCTAGAGTCATAAAAACAGGTAAGAAACAGAAGGTCAAAAAGCAAAAAGGTCTGGTGATAAACCGCTGGATAAACCAGGTCTAACAACCGACGACCAAGGGGCCTTTCTACCTTCTTTTCTATTGAGAGAGCTCACAGAATACCCGGAGGAAGGCCTAAACCTCCCCCCCCTCCCCAGACCTCTGTAGTCCAGATTGTTTAACTTTCGGGACCCGGACATTGTGTTACAGACATCCCAAGTGCACTGCCAGTTACATATTAGTACAGTAAAATAAGCTTTATTTCTGATTTTTGAGTCACATTGCAGAAAAAAAGGCGATCCTTCATGGAGATTAAAAAGATTCTGAGAGATAAGGGTGTGAATTACGCTCTGTAAATTCCAGCAAAATTACACATTGAGGCAGAAGTGAAGACGTGCTTTTTTTATACCCCAGGAGCAGCACTGGAATGGCTCAATGCATGAGAACAGTTGGAGGGAGCAGTCCCAGACCATGAAGCGTGAGACCTCACAATAAAACAACACACTGTGGAGATCAGAGATCAATTGCTACCATCACAGCAAATCCAGCTTATGTGGGCAGGTCATGCACGAGAGGTGTCTATCAGTGTTTGACTCTGATCATTGCTGCGCTTGGGGAAGACAGACCTAGCTGAACATATATCGAATGGCTCAGCTGCAGTATTGTGACTATATCCTTTCATTGCAAATATAAATATACAGATGCTAGGTTTCAGATTTGGGTGGTGGTGGAGGGTGGGGAGCCACCTGGGTCACTACCCCTCATTTTATACACTTGTTTGGATAAGGCGACAGGCACTCTGCATAGTTGGGAGAGCAGGTGTTTTAAGCCCGGATTTCAGGGAAGCAGGTTGGGGGGAGTTAGGTTGTATCTTGTTATTGTTAATGGTTTAGATGACAAAAGGGACAGAAATAGGAAGGTAGAAAGAGAGTACAGTTCGTCTCCGGCGCAACTCAATTATGGTCTTACAAAGACCCAAGGTATGCCAATTCGGAGGCTGAGGGATCCCAGGCAGCTAGGAAATGGAGCCCGGCACTCAGGTCTCGTCACTGTCACCAAATTATGTGTGGGAGATGGAACAGCTAAGAAATTATCAGTGAGTCGAGATGGGCCTGACAACAGATAAGGGGCTGAGGCTCCTTTCCTGGAATGTAAATGGGTTGAGGGCAAGCAGCTCAATCATGGGATCCTGCTCCAATACATAAAGCGACAATCCCTCGACATAGTTTTGCTACAAGAGACACACTTAATAGGTAATACATGCAAAGCTCTAAATCGTTCAGGATATAAGCTACTAGTCCAATTCGGATTATCTACCAGCTCAAAAGTGGTGGAGATACTTATGCAAACGACTTTTACCCTAACTGTGGCCTGCTCATGGGTAGACACATAAGGTAGATATGTGGTGGTCACAGGAAATCGGGAAGGACATCCAATCATGATAGTGACAATATAGGTCCCTCCAGCTCTTCACAATTTGGCTTCTCGAGAGTTGGGGGATCTATTACTGAGCTTCATAGCTGGCAGTCTCCTAATAAGAGGAGATATCAACACGACCATATCCTGAAGGATGGATTGCCACCCACCTCATGACTTGCAGAGCTCGCAGTCATGCTTCTCTGAGTTTCTTGTGGCAGTGGGATTAGTAGATGTGTGGCGAGTCCAGTACCAAGAAGAGCAACAATTTACGTTCCCCTCGTGTGCACATAATAGTCTTTCTAGAATAGACTACATTCTCACTCCAGCAGACCAGGCAGTGCAATTTAAAGTGATACACCATTTGGCAAGGGGAATCTCGGATCATTCCCCTGTGTGGGCTCTCAATGTAGAAGGGGCGGCATTCAGGGAGGATAGCGCTTTTCACGCCTTGCAGTCTCAGAATCCCACTAATAAGGAAGGGTGTCAAGAAAGCAATGGAACTCTACTTCCAGGAAAATGAAGGATCGGTAGGGTCTGCCCAGACTCTCTGGATAGCATTCAAGACAGTGGTTAGGGGGCATGTCATTACCCTGAACGCCTGTGTTCGGAAGGAAACGCCAGCAGCATGGGACAGACTTAAGAGTGATATCTTGCAATTAGATGGTGAACTGAGTGTGGATGAGTCGGGAAGTGTTCAGCACAGACTGTGCATTAAACAGAAAAAATACTAGGACTTAGTGACTGAGACCGCAAATGCAATGAACAGAGCTAGACAAAACAAAATTTACAAGGTTGGGGACAAAGCTGGGAAACTACCAGCCTAGCTCGACAAGCAAGAACAGGTGAACAGACTGGTGATGGAGCTTATGACTGAGGGAGGAGAAACAATATGTGATCCACAATTGATAGCAGCAGATTTCGCCTCATACTATGAACAAATATACGTGTCTACTTATACCCCAACAGAAGCAGAACCAAGTGAACTACTATCGGGCATGTCCCTCCCATCCCTAACCAAAGAAGACCTAGCATTATTAGAGGGCAACATAAAGAATGAAAACGTAGCACAGGCAATCAGAGGATTTAGGTCCTGTAAAGCAATGGGGCCTAATGGCCTTCCAATAGAACTGTACAAGTTGGCTACGAATAAAACAGCCCCATACCTGAGGGATATGTATGTCGAGAGTCAGAAATCGGGCTAACTTCCCATTGACCAGCGATTCGCCGCAATAGTAGTCATCCATAAAGAAGGTACACCAAGAAATAGTTGCTCCTCATACCGCCCCATCCCTTTCCTTAACACAGAAGGTAAAATCCTTGCCGAACTACTTGCCTCACGCATAAGGCAGATCATCCTGAAATTAGTACATCCCGATCAGTCCGGCTTTACGCCCGTTAGGAGTACTTCACCTAATTTGTGCATACTTCAGGGAGTACTGGGACGAGTTAGCGCATTGAGGGAAGATGCGGTGGTAATGTCCCTAGATGCCAAAATGGCATTTGATACCATTGAATGGCCTTACTTATTTGGAGTTTTTGAAAAGCTGGGGTTTGGTCCTAATTTCGTAACCTGGCTTAGGCTCCTCTATAGCGACCCACAAGCACAAGTAGTAGTCAATGGTACAAAGTCCCTGTCCTTTGCCCTATGAAGAGGGATGAGACAGGACTGCCCCCTGTCACTGTTACTCTTTGCCCCTATATTGGAACCCCTTGCCTCATGGATTCACAAAGATCACAAAGGTCCTTTGATAGGGGGCTACGTTTGACGGGATACTGGGAGGATCGAATCTCCTTCTATGTGGACGATGTACCATTATATCTGGCTTCGTCTAAATCTTTGATAAATAGAGCAATACACATATTCACAATTTTTGGGAACTAATCAGGCTATACAATCAAATGGACAAAGTCAATGGTCTACGTACTGAGAGGGGAGACTCTGCCTCTTCCCAAGGAATGCGAGGCAACAATGGCTGCAGAAGGGTTCCGATAACTGAGAATCAACATCACCACTGACCTCACGCGATTTTACAACCGGAATCTTCTACCCCCACTACAATGCCTGAAAAGCGATGTGTGACACTGGAAACACTACCATTAACACTACTGGGATGCACAGTGTTATTTAAAATGATGTCGCTCCCAAGCTTTCTCTATATACTGCATAACACACCATACCCGATCCCAACCACCAATTTTAAAGCTATTGAGAGCGAGCAGAGAGAACTACAATGGGTCAGGAAGCCTCCTCGAATAGCCATGTAGAAATTTGTAAGGAGGTGTTATGATGGGGGATAGGACTCTCTGATATTCGCAAATATTATTGGGCAGTTCAACTAATGACTATCAACCATTGTACATATCTTCTATTTTGGCGAAATAGGATATAAAATGGACAAATTGTTTTGCCCGGGGGAGCTACAAAAGCTCACTTTTCACCGCACAAGCACAATTATACTTCAAAGCCCCTACCAAGCACACGGTTCAGATCTAGCATGTAGTAAATAGGAACCTGGGCTGGGCAACAATGATTAGACCAGCCACCCCATTATGGGACACAGCTGGGGCCACCCAGGGACACCAAGGGATTCGATAGGCATCTCCCGGTAGGTGATTTATGGTCCGAGAAAGGGGTAATCCCTTTTGCGCAACTGCACGTACGACCTAGCCACCACAGAAATCAGACATGCTTTCCAAGCGGCAATTCCCAAATGGGAAGTTCTCCCCGAATCCTCTCCAATGGAAGATAGAATCCTCATTGACTATATGAGCCGAAAAGCGATCTTCCTTACCCACCAAAACCTGATTAACACTGCCCCTGGCCTCCTCTCCCAACTCCGATAGAGTTGGAGATGAGATGTCAAAGAGCTGGGTGATGAGGACTGGCGGGAAGCACTGGCCTCCCCGCAGGAGGTGGTGATTTCTTCCAGGTTCAAAATAGTACGACCTAAAATTCTGCACAGCATATATCACTCATGTAAAACACTAGCCAGAATTGGCTATAGGAAAGATTAAAAATGCGGGAGACTATGTAACCCAGAAGGCACGTTTTTTCATATAATATTGGCTTGTATTCTTGTTAAAAGATACTGGGAGGAGGTTATAAACTGCCTAGGGGAGGCACTGGGAGAAAGACTGAAACCAGAAGCTAAATGATGCTTCTAAAACATATGGGGTGGCACAGACCTAAAGGGCAAAGAAAAGACCTGGGCAACTCTAGGAATGGTAATAACCAAGAATAACAAAGCTAGAGAATGGGGTGCCCCTGAAGCGCCAACAATTCAGGGTTGGATGAAAGATATGGACTGGTGCATGTTAACTGAAAAGACAGTATACGAAAGCCGGGGCCGTCCAAGGAAGTCGGGTCTGGTATGGGGCTAATGGAATCTGAATAGGGGGAACATATGTACGCCACCACTAAATGGTATGAGCCCCAGGGACAGAGAATATTAGGTTAGCGCAGCTGAGACGTTGTAAATTTGCATAATAATGCAGGAAGCGATTAATGTGATGATTACTGAGTTTGTGAACGATCTCTGCAATTTAACAAAACACGGCAAATGTACAGTTGTTTTCTGTTGTCATCAATAAAAAGACTTTTCAAAAAACACTTCATCTTTTATCCACGTTCCAGGCCCTCCACAAACTATAACCTCTGCGATGACAAAACCAAAATTCAATTCTGATCTACATATGTGGCTCATATATTAAAACATTTTCACATCACCCTCCTTTTCCTTTTATTTGGGTAGGTCATTTATTTGCTCATTGCAACTTCTACGGGCTGCTACTTTGAGCAGCAGATTCTTTCTGAGATTCTTTAGTGCTCAGTTACATGTTTATTTAAAAGCTGCACGCATAATGTCATGAATTCATGGCCTAAGACTGTTGATGTCACTTCTTTTGGTGTCACTGAGGTTCAAACGATTGTAATTTAATTTCTGCACTCCTATCTTTTTGACCAAACAATGATGTAGTTTGTTTATTGTCCTGTCGGAACTTCAGTTCTATCATCCCCATTGGTTTTCCTCTGAAAGCCATTGCCAGGCTACTAATTACAGGGAACCAGAATTTGCACACAACATAAGGCACCAAGAGAGGATACCTAAAAAAAGAGGGATGCATTGTTGGCAACCTGCACTACAAATAGCACCAAACAGGTCAGTGCCAATACCACTAGCACCACAAGCAGAGAACACCAGCTGTTTGTGATAACTAGAGAACATCATGACGGGCAGATGCCAGGTGCAAGAATGCTAAACTTCACAAAAGTAGAGATGTTCATTTACAATAAGGTTTGTGGAATTGCCACACTTTATCTTGCTCAGCAAAACCACAGAAAGTCTTACAGGTACTTGGCAATGCATCTGTGGGCTGTGAGAAGGCAGAAGAGTTGAAGAGTTGAAGATCACCAAATGTGACATTGAAGTCAGGCAACAAGGTTGTGAAGAAATTAATTCAGGAGGACGACTGGCGCGGCACCACAGAAATAGGGTGTCATGATAGAGTGGGTAGAGTTGGTGGTGCCTGAACGGACAAGTAGATAGATTAGGCA